>NC_050098.1:35002500-40002500 GCF_902167145.1 Zea mays | reverse complement strand
ATCAAAGTGCATTCCATTTTATACTATCTCCCATATACTTGGATGGAGAGAGAACAAGTGGCTACGCATTTTGTGACTCCAAAATCCGTAGTCCTCTCCATCAAAGTGAGGGGGTTTACCGAGGGGGATGGAAAGAAAATGAGCATTGGAATTTTGCGGAATACGAGAATAATCAAAGGAAAAGTTTGAATTAACCGTCTTCCTTTTCTCGTAGTCGTTGTCGTCGTCGTCCTTTTGGGAAGAAGAAGACTCGTCGCTATTGTCGTAGTAGACGATCTTCCTGATACGCCTCTTCTTCTTCCTGTCCTTCTTCTTTTGACTTGAGCCCGAGTCAGTGGGCTTGTCGTCTTTCGGCTCATCGATGAAGGACTCCTTCTCCTTGTCGTTGATCACTATTCCCTTTCCCTTAGGATCCATCCCTTCGGGCGATTAGTCCCTTCTTTGAAGAGAATGGCTCCGATACCAATTGAGAGCACCTAGAGAGGGGGGTGAATAGGTGATCCTGTAAAAACTTAAAACTTCACGCCACAAACTTGTTTAAGTGTTAGAACAATAAAGCCAAGTGGCTAGAGAGGAGTTCTAGTGAAACACAACAACCATAAAGATATCAACACAGAGAGGCACAGTGGTTTATCACGTGGTTCGACCAAGTTCAACACTTGCCTACTCCACGTTGTGGCGTCCCAACGGACGAGGGTTGCAATCAACCCCTCTCAAGTGATCCAAAGATCCACTTGAATACCACGGTGTTTCTTTTCCTTTCACTATATCCCATTTGCGAGGAATCTCCACAACTTGGAGTCTCTCACCCTTACAAAAGATGATCACAAAAGAACACGGAAGTAAGGATGGGATGAGCAACACACACAAGTCCACAACAATACGCACACACACACACACACGGCCAAGACTTGAGCTCAAATGAATATCTCAAAGTTCTCACTAGAACGGAGCTCAAATCACTAAGAATGTCAAACGAGTGTGCAAAGATGAAGTGTGAATGATCAAGAATGCTCAAAGTGTGCTTGGTGTCTTCCTCCATGCGCCTAGGGGTCCCTTTTATAGCCCCAAGGCAGCTAGGAGCCATTGAGAGCATTCCAGGAAGGCAATTCTTGCCTTCTGTCGACTAGCGCACCGGACAGTCCGGTGCACCACCGTACACTGTCCGGTGCGGATTTCTTTCCTATTCTGGCGCAGCCGACCGTTGAGGATTTGGAGCCGTTGGCGCACCGGACAGTCCGGTGCCCCTTTCATACCGTTGGCCTGGCCACGCGTCACGCGCGGATTGCGCGGCCGACCGTTGGCTCGACCGACCGTTGGCTCACCGGACAGTCCGGTGCACACCGGACAGTTAGGTGCACACCGGACAGTCCGGTGAATTTTAGCCGTACGCCGCCGACGAAATCTCGAGAGCGGCCTTTTCACCAGAGCCAGCCTGGCACACCGGACACTGTCCGGTGCACCACCGGACAGTCCGGTGCACCAGACTGAGCAGAGGCTTGGCTGCTCGAGCCAAGTCTTTTCTCTGATTCTAGCACTTAGACAAATATGTTAGTACACAAAAACCAATGTACTAAGTCTAGAATCATACCTTGGTATTGATTTGCACTTTGTCCACCCTTTGGCATATACTCATTCCCTTAATGTGTGTTGGGCACTTAATCACCAAAATCTTATAGAAATGGCCCAAGGGCACATTTCCCTTTCACTAATCTCCTCACTAGGCTTTTGGTGCTTGCAATGCTCTACCAATGTGCAGGAATTAATGTGGGCAACAAGACATTGAATATGGTGGGTGGAGGGGGTATAAATAGCCCTCACCCACCAACTAGCCGTTGCAAGCAGTGTTCTGCGCATGGGCGCACCGGACAGTCCGGTGCGCCACCGGTGCGCCAACGGTCGACTCCAATGGCTAGTTCTGACAGCTAGCCGTTGGACAGATGGCACACCGGACAGTGAACAGTCACTGTCCGGTGCGCCACTAAAATTCCACTCGGGAACCTTGCGCTCTCGGGTTTCTGCGTGGGGAAACCCTTCCCCTGGGCCAGCCTGGCCCCACCTAGCAGAGTGCGCACCGTACAGTCCGGTGCACACCGGACGGTCCGGTGCCCCAAAGTCAGAAACCCTATTTTCTATTTTCTGCTGTTTTTCAAATCGGTTTTCATTCTAACTTGTGAGTATGTTCTAGAGTGTCACCTAGCACTATATGTGAGTGTGAATATGCACCAACACTACACTAGAACTCTCTTGGTCAAACTACTCATCGACAACCCCTCTTTATAGTACGGTTAAAACAAAATAAATGACCTAACTAAATCACGAGTGTCCACAACTCCTTGACACTCGGACTACTGTGAATCATCTAGGCCCCTTAGTGATGTTTTGGTAATTAATGACAACTGCTTGTGGACTAACGGTTCTTGGAGAAATAAGAATGCAGGGTTGGACCACATAGAACAGGAAATCTTGGAGATTCGTAAGCATTGGTTGTGGATCAAGTGAAGGCAAAGGTATAACATAGGTTTTGTTTTTGCCGGTCTTTAGAGAAGATACTTGACCGGATTAATAGGTTAGATAGCCGTACTATTAAGAGGGGTAAATGGCTTTGATCTGTGTAAAACTTAGTGCCTCATAGAGCATCTAGTGGTTGCATTTGCATGAGGACTAACAACGCTTTAAATTTCATGAGTTAAAAATCCTTTCAAAAGCTTGTTTGAAAAGTGCAAAGTCTTGGATGCGCGGATCGTCCGGGCCTTGAGGGCGGACCGTTCGTGATCCTCCAGTGGGGTCCGAAGTCTGTCCACTTCGGACAGGTCCTGTTCATTTGCACTGCGGACCGTCCGGGACTTGGGGCCGGACCGTCCGCAGTCCTGACCAGAGGAGGCTGCTCTCGGCACGGTCCCTGAATTATAGCGCGGACCGTCCGGCCTTGATGGGCGGACAGTCCGCAAGTGCCAAATTTGGTTTGGGCAGGGACTATGTGGTTTTTGGGATTTGTACTACAGACTGTCCGGAGGATAAGTTCGGACAGTACTATCTCTAGGTCTCGGACCGTCCAGCCTTGTAGGCGGATGGTACGCCTGTGTTAACTGCACTTAGTCAGAGGTCCGGGTGCTTCAAGTTGCCAGGTCGCAGACGGTCCGGCCAAGGTGGGCGAACTGTCCGGACCTTACTTTTCTGATAGCTCTGACAGATTTCAAACGGGAAATATAGCCGTTATGTGTATGGCGGACCGTCCGGCCCTAGGGCGTGGACCGTCCGCGTGTGCGCAGAACAGGTGTCTTTTGCTCATAACGGTTGGATTTGAATGGCGGACTATAAGTAGAAGGGTAGCTCGTGTGTGAGGGCTCTCTTGGCCATTCCTTGCATACATTGAGCTCAATTGTGATCCTCCAACTCACTCTCTCACACTCTTTGCTTGAGATTGCATTCTAGTGAGAGATTGAGTGTTCCTACTGCATTTGCATCCATCGGTGATTCTTGAGGCACTAGGTGGTACACCGAGCAAGCGTCATCAGCTTATTACTCTTGGAGGTTGCCGCCTCCTATACGGCTCGGGTGATTGTCTCCGTCGAGCTCTCCAAGAAGATTGTGGAGAATCCGCGGTGTTGATTGTGAGGGGTTCGCGCCTACCTCGCCGGAGCGGCAAAGGTGACATTAGTGGAATCGAGGTATTGAGTGACTTCTTGTCCACTTGGCTCAAAGATCAAGCCGTGTCTTGATAGAGGAGCAAGTGAGAGCTTGAAGTCCACCTCAACGTGGATTAGGGGTGATCGACAAATCACCGATACCACGGGATAAAATTCGGTGTCTTTACCTTCTTGCATTACGTATTACCGTGCAAGTGATTAGTGTTTTGCATATTGTTCTTCAAGTATTCAATCACCCTAGTTGATTCTCATAGATTGTTTACTTGTTATCACTAGAGAATTTATACCTCTTGTTATATTGATTAAAATTTCCCTAGTGTTTTTGATTTTAGTCAAAACCGTCTATTCACCCCCTCTAGCCGGTGTCCTAGATCCTACAAGTGGTATCGGAGCCAAGGACTCCATTGTTTGTCGATCTAATCATCCCGGAGTGGGACAAAATGGCTAATAACAACAATGTGCACATTGGGAAGCCACCACATTTTGATGGGAATAACTACGACTATTGGAAAATAAGAATATCAATGCATCTTAGAGCAATGGGTGGAAAAATTTGGCCAATTGTCAGGGATGGATTTGTTGTGTTGAAGGAAGATGAACCATCCATTAGTGACAATGAGAATATCCTTAGAAATGATCAAGCCATGAATGCATTCTATGATGCTCTAGATATAAATGAGTTCAATCGTATCAAGAATCTCACAACCGCTCATGAGATTTGGATTAAGCTAATGGAAATCCATGAAGGAACTACAATTGTGAAGAGTGCCAAGCTATATGTGTGCAAAGGGAAGTTTGAGCAATTTATTATGAAAGAAGATGAGTGTGTATCCGATATGTTCAACCGGTTAAATGAGATAGTGAATGAACTCTAGGGACTTGGTTTTAATGTACCAGATGTGGATTTCACTCATAAGTTCCTTAGATCTCTTTCGGAGAAATATGAGACCATTGTGACAATGTTAGTAAGAAGTAATCTATCTACAACTTCTCCAACCGAAGTATTGGGAGAAATTCTTACTCAAGATATATTCAAAAAGTCTCAAGCCGATGCTATAAGTTTGGCAAAGAAAGTGAAGAATGAATCAATTGCTCTCAAAGCTAAAGCCTCTAAGGCAATTGAAAAAGAAGATAGTAATGATGAAGAAAATGAAAGTGAGAGTGATGGTGATATGGCTCTATTTGTAAGGAAATTCAACAAATTCATGAAGATGAAGAGAGGTCAACCTAGAAGAGGTCAAACATCAAGAAGAAACACTTTCAATGATAGAAAATGTTTTGAGTGTGGGGAACCCGGTCACATTGCCATGAATTGCCCTAACAAGAAGAAGAAGGGCAAAGATGAAAGTGATAAGAAGAAAAAGAAATTCTACAATAAGAAGAAAGATGGCAAAGCCTACCTAGTTGAATGGGACTCAGATGATAGCTCGGATGATGATGATGATGACACCTCATCCAAGCTTAATGCCGGAATTGCCATCAAGGAAGCTCCCTCACTCTTCTCATCCCCCCATTGTCTCATGGCAAAGGGAGATGCTAAGGTAAAAATCATCACCGATTTAAATGATATAAATGATGATGATGTTGATGATGATGCCTATTCATATGATGATCTTGTTAGAATGTTAGGTGAGGCCGATGACTACATGCACAAAGAAAAAGAAAAATTTAAGACCTTGAAGGAATTGTATAAAAACCTCCAAGTGTCTTTTGAGGAGCCCAAGACCTCTCACAATGATCTAAAATAAAATTGTGAGAAGCTTGCGGATGCTCAAAAATCATCTATTGTGCATGAAGTTGTGGTGGTCACCGAGGATGTTGGGGTCACTTGTGACTTACTTGATAGTCTTACAAGTGAACCACTACCTACTAACTCCATTTGTGATAAATTCAAAATTTCTCTCATGAATGATAATATTGCTCTTGATGAATCAAAAATTATTGTTGAGAATGAAGTGTTAGTAGATAGAGTAAATGCTCTAACTCATGACCTAGAAAAGGCATATGGTGGAAAGGCTAAATTAGATTTCATATTGGGAAGTCAATGGTGCTCACTTAACCGTGAGGGTCTTGGATATGTTCCCAAGAAAGGAAAGAATGCTTTTATAAAGCAAAAGACATTGTTTGTGAAAGAATGTGACAAAGTGTGTCACAAGTGTCACAAGAAGGGACATGTTAAGAAAAATTGTCCTAAGCTCAAGAATGTATCCTCCACTTGTTTTGAGCATTGTTATGTTCTTTCTCATAATGCAAAAGGTGTTCATGCTAGATTTGTTGGTACTTCAATTGTTGGCAACAAAAAGAAAGCTATTTGGGTGCGAAAGACCTTGGTCACTAACATCCAAGGACCCAAGCAAGTTTGGGTACCTAAAAGAGATTGATTTCCTTTTGTAGGTGAACTACAAGGCGGGAGGGAATCATTAGGTGTTAGATAGTGGATGCACTCAACACATGACCGGAGATATGAGAATGTTCACCCAAATGAGTGAGGAAGATTGCTCAAATTATGATAGTATCACATTTGGAGATAATCACAAAGGAAAGGTTAAAGGATTGGGTAAAATTGCTATTTCGAATGATCATTCCATATCAAAAGTGCTCTTGGTTGAGTCTTTGAATTTTAATTTACTATCCATAGCTCAATTATGCGATTTAGGATTTAGTTGCAGTTTCATGGTTGATGATGTTATTATCTCTAGTGTTGATGGTAGCAATCTTAAGTTTAAAGGTTTTAGACATGAAAATCTTTACCTTGTTGATTTCTCATCTAGTGAGGCAAAGCTCACAACTTGTTTGTTCTCAAAGGCTTCACTAGGTTGGTTATGGCATAGAAGACTTGGTCATGTTGGAATGAAGCAACTCAATCGGTTAACCAAATATGACTTAGTCCGTGGCTTGAAAGATGTGAAATTTGAGAAGAACAAATTGTGTAGTTCTTGTCAAGCCGGGAAGCAAGTGGCAAATACTCATCCAAATAAAAGTCAAATGTCCACTTGTTGGGGACTTGTTCTCAAATGCTATGAATTAAGAACAAGGCAACACAAAATGTTAAATATTAATGCCCTTCGTCCGCTGAAGCATTATCTCCCCAAGAATTTAATGAGCTTCGGACGAAGGCCATGAGCAAAATATCACGAAGGTCACACCTTCGTGATCAGACTTATAAAACAATATGAAATAAAATATAAAACATGAAACACTATAGAAAAATATACTAAAAATAGATAACATTATTCACATATTTTATTATATGAATTCAAATATTAAAACATAATATTTTGGTACATTTATACCTTCGTCTTGGCAGAAGGCAATAATTCCAGCGTAATGTGCCAGCAGCTACAGGATTGCGTGAACAATATAGGGGTACTGTTCATCTATTTATAGGCACAGGGCGCAGCCTGTGTAAAATTACATTTATGCCCCTTACAATCGACTACAATAATGACACAAAACATCGCGGGTCTTTTAAGTCATTTCATTTTTAAGTCGGTTCACCCCTTCGTCTTGAGATCTGTCACTGTGTCGAAGCTTTATAGGTGATAGCTTCGGCGCTGCTTCTGATAGGATCTGCCGAAGGTGTTCTCTTTCTTTAGGATCTTCGGCTATGAAGCATACCCCCAACAGTAGCCCCTTCGCGGTGCTAGATCGTTTTTCGTAACGAGCTTGATCTGTGAAAAAGTCTTCTAGGCTTCGGGATGCCGAAGATCCGAAAAACACCTTCCCTGAGCTCGTTGGCGAGAAACGATTGAAATAATCCGCACTCGAGGTGGCTCCATCTGGTAGCAGTTACGCGCGCCCTGGCGATTCACCCTCTCGGACCCTATGGCCCACCGTTCAGCGAGTGCGGGTGACTATTTGTTCGGTGCGAGAGACCTTGATGATTCACCTTCCCACCTGCGACACTATATAAACAGACGGGTAGGTGTGAAGTTACCACGACATTCATTGCTATTGCACTGTTTTGCTGCCAAAAATTTAACCATAGACGAAGCTTGATCATCGTGCTCAAACGAAGCGCCACTTTTGACTCTGCTTCGTCACAAGAGGAAGAGCTTCGGAAAAATCAAAAAAGTCAACAACAAAAATTTCAAGAAATTCATAATCAAATGGCAAGAGTTCGTTCCACTGCTAGAGTTGGTAGTGAGGGAGATGAAACCGAAGCTACTGAGACTGTTCTGATTTTAGAAGCGATGAAGCAGTCTGGGCTGGTAACATCAGAGGAAACACCTGTCGCCGAAACAGAGCAAGCTGATGTTGAGGAGACTGAGTCTGAAGATGATTATAGCGCAGCACCAAGTAAACCCATCCATCTGGATTTCGGGAAATCCACTATCTCCGAAGATGATCTGCCTAAGATGATGAAATTGGGTTATTTCAGTGAAGCGAAAAAAGAGCTGGTTCGTTTCGGTGGGGAAGAGACTACTCCGAAGCCAGGAAAGGATGAAGTAGTGGTCTTCAAAAGTTTTTTCAAGGCTGGTTTGAGATTTCCTTTGAACAAGATGATTGCTGATGTACTGAATAAGTTTGGAATTTACCTTCATCAGCTAACTCCTAACGCTATCGTTAGGCTTAGCGTTTATATCTGGGCTCTCCGAAGCCAAGGAGTGGAGCCATTCGTTGTAGGCTTCTGCCGGATACACGAGTTGCATTATCAGACGAAGGCTAGAGGAGATGGGCTACATGAAAATTTTGGCTGCTACAACTTTGCCTATCGCAAGAATACAAAATTCCAGTAATTAGCTACCGAAGCAAATGGCCAGCTGGCTAGAAATCTGAGTGGTTCTATGTCAAAGTTGACGAAGAGAAAGGGAAGCTAGTCTAGAGTTCGTTAGAATTGACCTTTGGAGAGACTAGGCCCCAGTGCAATATGACACCTAGGAGTCCGAGCCAAATTGCCTTGGCTGAATTTCGAGTTATTGCAGATCATATTGGCACTAGGGACCTAGTGCAAGAATTTTTGGCCTTCAGAGTGTTCCCAGCTTTGAAGGAGTGGGAAATGCCGAAGCTGAAGGAGGAAAAGAAGAAAGGGGAGTTTGTTCGGTTGCCTTACTATTACAAATTCAAGAAACATTTCAAAGTGCCTTGCCAAGAGCGGCTGGATACAATTGAAGTAATGTGCAATGAAATACTGGGAAATTATTCTAAAAAAGAAGACCAATTGATGACTGCGGCCTTTGGCACTCGTCCGAAGCGGAGGTTAAATCGAGTAATGGATGCTCTGGATTTTGAGTACCCTGACTACGAGCGGCTAGACAAGGATGCCGAAGGCCAAAAGAGGAAAAGAGTAGCTGGTGCTCTGAATAAAGACGATGAAGAACAACCAAAGAAGAAAAAGCTGGAGCCTGAGCCAAAAACAGGTGTTTCAAAGAAGAGAAAAGCTTCGACTCCAAAGCAAAAAGCAATTGACGAAGAAGAAGAGACTGCTGCATCACCCTCTACCACCGATGTGGAGGAAATTTTAAAGGTAATGACTGAATCGTTGCCTGTCAAGCTGAGTCCATTAGGGCCATATCTGACGAAGCTTTTTCAGAAGGACAAGGAGCCCGCGAAAACGAAGAAGGCGGCTAGGCCAAAGAAGCAAAGAATCATTACAGTGACAGAAGCCATCGAAGGGACACCACCACAAGCTTCAGCTCCAAAGGCCCCAACTGTTGAGAGCACAACAACTACTGAAGCTACAAACGCTGAAGCTGCCGAAGCCGAAGATATTAATTTAGAAAGCATGGTTGTTGATATAGATAAAATACTACTAAACATGCCCGCGAAAGAAGCTGCCGCAGAAGAGGCTGCCGCAGCCACCAAAGAGATTACGGCCTCAGAGCCCGAGAGAGAGAAAGAAATAACTGAAGACCCTTCGGAAGGTGAAGCTTTTATCTTTCAAAACTTAGTTGGTCAAGAACTGACAAAAGCTGAAAAAGAAGAGCTAAAAGAATATGCAATATCTTACGGATATCGGCCTAGAGCACTTCTCTTCGGTGGCATTGATGATGAAAGGTTAGGCTGCGTGCGGGATCAAACTGGTGCAAATGTTATCGGTACTCTATCAAAGAGTATCGGTTTCCCGAAGCTCGAAACAGATATCAACCGCTACCGACGACAACACATCGTCGGTAGTTTGTTTTATTCTAATTTCAAGGTAAACAGCTTTTCTCTGACTTTTATTGTTTTTAGTAACGCAGATGTTTTCTAAAGAAGGTTGTTTGTGTACAGAGTATGCTGTTGAGCAAAGCTTTGAAAATGCAGCAGGACTTGGAAGATAAAAAACACGAGGTTATAATTGAAAATTTAGAGAGTAAAATAAAAGAGCAATCAGCTACTATTGAAAAGAAAGACTTCGAACTTCAGAGAACGGAAGGCTTGCTGGCGGCAGCTAAAGCTAAAATTACAGAATTAAATACGAAGCTTCTCTCTCAATCAGAAAACTTCGAAGAAGAAAAGGAGAAGCTTAATGCAAAATTTGAGGCCGAAGTCTAAAAAAGTTCAGATTTGAAAAAATCATTGACAAGCCTTCAGGATAAATGTGTGGAATTCAGCAATCGATGCGTTCAACGGTTGAAGCAGGTGTTCTATTTTGTTGGAGCTAGCAGCGAGAAATTTACTCCTTCGACTGAAGACCTGCCAGGTGCCTTCGAGCATATCGAAGGTGAAATTGATTACCTTGACGAAGTTATAGCTGGACATGGTGACTTCTGTGCCCTGGTAGCTTCTCGGGGCACAGCTGTTGCCTTTCTGAAGTCTGGCTGCGAACACAGAAAGATTACCAATAGACCTAATTTCAACTTATCACCAACAGATTTGGATAACATTCCCAACCTTGCCCGAAGCATAGCCAATAGATTTATAAAATTAGTATGGACAAAGGGTGGACGAAGCAAAGATGGTGATGAAGCTCGGAGTCATCTTAAGTCGGTAACAAAATCATACCTTGTACTTACCTTTTCCTTCAGACTTGAATTTTGCTTATAATACTTAAATACGTACAGGATGACGAAGCTGAGGCCGAAGCTGAAGAGTGAAAAGACGAAGCTCCATGGATACTGACGAAGCTTGAGTAGTCTGTAGAAAAAGCTCTAAAAAATCTTGTAATAACTTGTGTAAAGAATGATGTAATTAAATTTTACTTCGTGGACTTTGTCCATACCTTGTAATATATTCTTACCT
Source organism: Zea mays (assembly GCF_902167145.1). Taxonomy (NCBI): domain Eukaryota; kingdom Viridiplantae; phylum Streptophyta; class Magnoliopsida; order Poales; family Poaceae; genus Zea; species Zea mays. The sequence continues at coordinate 39,991,686 of NC_050098.1, read as the reverse complement.
TCCCATCAATGTATAAAGTGCTTTGATGTGAACAAAATTAGCATTTTTGAGCCGAAGGCGAAAAACACCTTCCCTTCTTTTCATACACGGCGAAGCATAAAACTGCTTCTTTTCCCTTTTTCCGAAGCCTTCTCTTTAGAACCGAAGTAACTGTTTATGTTATGATGATGATGATCCTATGTATGTCTAAATGAATGTTTATGAATGCAAATGTATGATGTAATGTATCGTGCAAATGAATGTCCAAACCCACACATACGAAGCCATAACCAAAGCCTTCGTTCCCTTAGGAACAACCAAAGTCTCTTTGCCGTTTATTTTTCGGCTTCACCGCTTATTTTTCGGTGTATCAGCGCTGACTTTTCGTTGTAAGTTCTGCATTCCCTTAGGAACGTCTTTTGAACTTCTTCGCCTTCTATTTCGGCGGTATCGCGTTGACTTTTCGCGCTTCGCCTTATATTTCGGCGGAATCAGCGTTGATTTTTCGCTGTAAGCTCTGCATCCCCGTAGGAACGACTTTTGAGCAGAAAACTTATGCTGCGCTCCCTTAGGAACGGCTTTTTGTAGCTTCGTCATGCTCTGCATCCCCTTAGGGACGTCTTTCGAGCTTCTCCCTGTTTTTTCTTTTCTCTTTGCACTCGATGGTGCATGCTCAGTTTTTACATTTACATCTTTGGGGGATATTGCTCTTGTAGAGCTGAAATAAGAAAAAAAGAAATTACATGCTATGGCCCCATTAAAAACCTTTCTCCCCCTTTGGAAAGGAAAAGGGTGCCATAGGGAAAAAATAGAAAAAACAAAAAAGGTTACATCAAGCTACACATAATATCGCCGAAGCTCATCCGCATTCCAAGATCTAGGAATGTCGTTGCCGTCCATATCCTTCAATCTGTAAGAACCGGGTCTTGACGAAGATACTACCAGAAAAGGTCCTTCCCACTTTAACTGTAGCTTGCCTATTGTATCTGGTTTGGCAACTCTTCGAAGTACCAAGTGCCCTGGCTTGATATTTTTTAACCGAACTTTTCTGTCGCGCCATTTTATTATTTCGGCTTGATATTTATTGATATTCTCCACAGCCTGAAGCCTGATGCCTTCTATAGCATCTTTTGCCACAGAATAATCAGCTTCGTCCTCCGCCGAAGCCACTGTTCTTATTGATCCCGCTTTAGCTTCTTCTGGGGTTATTGCTTCGTCACCAAACAACAATTTGAATGGTGTAAAGCTTGTTGACCTTGACATTATTGTGTTGTGGCTCCACACCACTTTGATTAATTCATCTGGCCACTTTCTCCTGGGCTGATTGAAGATTAACTTCATTATTCCTGTCATTATAATGCCATTAGCTCTTTCGACAAGTCCATTTGACTCTGGATGCCTAACCGATGCAAAATGAATCTTCGTGCCAATTTGTTCACAAAATTCTTTGAAAGCTTTGGCATCAAACTGTGTTCCGTTGTCCACAGTAATAGCCTTCGGCACTCCGAAGCGACAGACAATATTTTGCCAGAAAATTTTTTGAACAGTGACCGAAGTTATTGTGGCTAAAGGTTTCTCCTCAATCCACTTAGAAAAATATTCTACTACCACCACAACATATTTTAGATTTCCTTGTGCTGGTGGAAGTGGGACTAGCAAATCAAGGCCCCACCTTTGCAACGACCAAGTGGGCTGTATTAACTGAGTCAAAGACGAAGGCTGTTTTTGATCTCTTGCACATTTTTGACAGCCTTCGCATTTTTGGACTAATTATGCTACATCCGAAGCTGCCTTCGGCCAATAAAATCCTTGATGAAAAACTTTTCCTAGCAAAGGCCTAGATCTTATGTGAGAACCACACAGACCTGCGTGTATTTCCTTCATCAATTCTATACCTTCAGCTCTGGATAAACATTTGAGCAATGGAGAACAAACTCCACGTTTGTACAACTCCCCTTCTATTATCACATATGGTCGGGCTATTGCCTCTATTCTCTTATTATAAGCTTCGTCATCTGAAAGGAAATTGCCCTGGAGAAAAGACATGATCTCGGTTCTCCAATCTTCATTATAAACAGGAGATATATTGAGCACTGCTCTTTCAAGAAGTTCCACCGAAGATGCTTTTATTGTTTCAAAGAATACTTCCGAAGGTAAAGGCAGCCCCTGTGCCGCTGACTTGGCTAGCAGATCAGCATGCTCATTTTTTCCTCATGGGATATTCTTGATAGAAAATCCTTCGAAGGAAGCTTCAAGCCTTCGAACTGTATCCAAATATTTCTCAAGCTTCGGATCTCTTGCTTTACAACTCTTGTCAACATGACCAGAAATAACTTGGGAATCGGTTTTGAGAACCGCCCTTCTTATCCCCATTGCCTTCAACTTCCGAAGCCCCAAGAGCAAAGCTTCGTATTCAGCAATATTATTTGTGCAACTGAAATCAAGTTTCACTGCATAGCATGTTCTAACTTTGGAAGGTGCAACTAAAATAGCAGCCGCACCTACCCCGAAGGTTCCCCAGGAACCGTCGTAGAACACTGTCCAAGCTTCGGCATCTTTACTTGTTTCTTCCTTCTGAGCCCCTGGCGTCCAGTTAGCGATGAAGTCTGCTAACGCCTGGGACTGAATCAAAGATCTATGCACATAATCAATGCTGAATTCGTTGAGTTCCACAGCCCACTTTCCAATTCTTCCAGTAGCTTCTCTATTTCTCATAATATCCTTCAAAGACTGTGATGAAGGAACAATTATATGGTATGCCTGAAAGTAGTGTCGAAGCTTCCTGGAGGCCATTAAGACAGCATATAGCACCTTCTCCAATTCTGTATAGTTTTTCTTTGACAAACTGAGAACTTCGGAGACAAAGTACACTGGGGCTTGATTTTTAGTTTGTCCTTCAAGCTTCTCCTGGACAAGCGCCGCACTCACTGCAGAGTGCGAAGCTGCCACATACAGCAGTAGAGGAGCCCCTGGCGCTGGTGGAGTTAGCGTCGTTAGATCGATCATATACTGCTTCAGCTCTTCGAAGGCTTTCTGCTGAATTGATCCCCATTGAAAGACTTCGGCCGACTTCAACACTTCAAAGAATGCTAAATTTCTCTCTGCTGATCTGGATATAAATCGATTCAAAGATGTCAATCTTCCTGTCAGCCGCTGAGCCCCCTTCTTTGTACTTGGCGGCTCCATCCGAAGAATGGCTTCAATTTTGTTTGGATTAGCCTCAATTCCTTTTGTTGAAACTAGACAACCAAAGAATTTGCCCTTCTTTACTCCGAAGACACATTTTTCTGGATTCAACTTTAGGCCAGCTTGCCTAAAGTTAGCAAATGTTTCCTGTAGATCAGCAATGTGATTTTCTTGCTTCGTGCTTTTTACTATGATATCATCAACATATGTTAGCACATTTCTGCCTATCTAAGAATGAAGGACTTTCGTTGTCATCCTACTAAAGCTTCCTCAGCATTCTTGAGCCCCTCAAGCATCCGAAGGTAACAATATGTACCACTGGGGGTGATGAAGCTGGTTTTTGGCTCATCTTCCTTCTTTATCCAGATTTGATGATAGCCTGAATAACAATCTAATAGACTCATGAGCTCTGACGAAGCTGCTGCATCTACTAGAGAATCTATCCTTGATAATGGAAATTCATCCTTCGGACAAGCCTTATTGAGATCAGTAAAATCAATGCACATTCTCCATTTACCATTGGCCTTCTTCACCATAACAGTGTTAGCTAGCCATTCTGGATATTTTACTTCTCTGATGACTCTAGCGCTAAGAAGTCTTTTCACTTCGTTTCGAGCACCTTCGGCTTTGTCATCAGACATTTTCCGAAGCCTCTGCTTTCTGGGTCTGAAGGATGGATCAACATTGAGCGAGTGTTCAATAACATCCCTGTTGACACCACAAAGATCATTAGCTGACCATGCGAAGACATCTTTGTTGTTGAACAGGAACCTTATTAGGGTTTTCTCCTGCTCCTCGGACAATTGAGATCCTAGCAGCACCTTCTGCTCTGCTATATCTTCACATAAAAGCATGGGCTTCGGCTGATCAGCCGAAGCAGCCTTCTCCCTTCTGTACTTGTATTGCTCACAAGCTTCGGCCCCATCTATATTATGGATTGCTTTTGAATCTGTCTAGTTTCCTTTGGCCTTTCTGGTAGCTTCCTGACTTCCATGAATAACAATAGGCCCTTGATCCGAAGGTATCTTCATGCAAAGATATGCTGGGTGAAGAATTGCTTCAAAAGCATTGAGTATCCCACGACCAATGATTGCATTGTAAGGGTACTCCATGTCGACAATATTGAACACAACTTCCTCAGTCCTTGTATTGTTCACAAACCGAAGGTCACTGGCATTGTGATCTTGCCGAGCTCTACAATCTGCCTTCCTCCGAAGCCACAAAGAGGGTGTGTAGCATCATGAATCTTATCCTCTGGCTCTTGCATCTGTCTGAAGGCCTTAGAAAATATAATATCCGCTGCACTACCTGTATCAACCAGAACATTGTGGACCAGAAATCCTTTGATGACACAAGAAATAACCATAGCATCATTGTGGGGGTAATCCTTGAGCTGAAGGTCCTCTTGGGAGAAGGTAATTGGGATGTGGGACCATGTTGACTTGATGAAGGGTCCTTGCACCCCGACATGTTGTACCCTTCTCTATGCCTCCTTCTTCTGCTTCTTGTTGGCTGGCTCTAAGCATGAACCGCCTGTTATCGGGAGTACCAGCTTCGGAGCCGAAGCAGCTCCAGCTTGATTGTTGAACGAAGCCATCAGCTCAAAAAAGTGGAAGTGAGTTCACCGGAGGTGGGCGCCAATGTTGGAGACTTGTTCTCAAATGCTATGAATTAAGAACAAGACAACACAAAATGTTAAATATTAATGCCCTTCGTCCGCTGAAACATTATCTCCCCAAGGATTTAATGAGCTTCGGACGAAGACGATGAGCAAAATATCACGAAGGTCACACCTTCGTGATCAGACTTATAAAATAATATGAAATAAAATATAAAACATGAAACACTATAGAAAAATATACTAAAAATAGATAACATTATTCACATATTTTATTATATGAATTCAAATATTAAAACATAATATTTAGGTACATTTATACCTTCGTCTTGGCAGAAAGCAATAATTCCAGCGTAATGTGCCAGCAGCTACAGGATTGCGTGAACAGTATAGGGGTATTGTTCATCTATTTATAGGCACAGGGCGCAGCCTGTGTAAAATTACATTTATGCCCCTTACAATCGACTACAATAATGACACAAAACATCGCGGGTCTTTTAAGTCATTTCATCTTTAAGTCAGTTCACCCCTTCGTCTTGAGATCTGTCACTGTGCCGAAGCTTTATAGGTGATAGCTTCGGCGCTGCTTCTGATAGGATCTGCCGAAGGTGTTCTCTTTCTTTAGGATCTTCCGCTACGAAGCATACCCCCAACACCACTCATCGACCATTGGAATTACTTCACATGGATTTATTTGGGCCCACATCGTTTGTGAGTATCGGTGGTAATTCCTATTGTCTTGTGATTGTGGATGATTATTCTAGATTCACTTGGGTTTATTTTCTTCGAGATAAATCTAATGTGTTTGAAACATTCAAGTCATTTCCTATATTGGCTCAAAATCTATTTGATTTTGATATCAAGAAAGTTAGAAGTGATAATGGGTCGGAATTCAAAAATGCAAGAATTGATGAATATTGTGATGACAAGGGTATTAAACATGAATTCTCTTCCAAATATACCCCGGAACAAAATGGTATTGTTGAAAGAAAGAATAGGACTCTCATTGATATGGCTAGGTCTATGTTAGCGGAATATAATGTATCGGATTCTTATTGGGCCGAGGCAATAAACACCGCTTGTCATTCATCAAATCGACTATATTGTCACAAGCTTTTGAAGAAAACCCCCTATGAATTGCTCATTGGTAGAAAGCCAAATATCTCATATTTTAGGGTATTCGGTTGCAAATGCTATATTTTGAGAAAGGGAAGCCGGCTTTCTAAATTTGAGAAGAAATGTGATGAGGGTTTTCTTCTTGGATATTCATCAAATAGTAAGGCTTATAGAGTTTTCAACAAAACTCATGGTATTATTGAAGAAGCATATGATGTTGAGTTTGATGAAACAAATGGGTCTCAAGATGAAAGTGATAATCTTGATGATGTTGGTGGAACTCAATTGAAAAATGCTATGAAAACAATGGCCATTGGTGAAATAAAGCCAAAGGAAGATGATGATGAAAATAGTGTGGTTGTCATTCCTTTCTCTTCAACTCGAAATGAAGAAGATCACCAAAGCCAACAAAATGATGAAATTATGGATACTCATGATCAAGGTACTTCAAGTCATTTGGTTCCTCCTAATGCTTCAACTAGCAATTATTAAACGGTATCAAGAATTCATCATTCTATTGTGAAGGATCACCCGGTTCATCAAATTGTGGATGATATTAGTAAGGGTGTAAAAACTCGCTCTCGCATAGCTTCATTTTGTGAACATTTCTCTTTTGTATCTTGTATGGAACCTAACCGTGTAGATGAAGCTCTACTTGATGTTGATTGGGTGAATGCAATGCATGAAGAATTAAATAACTTCACTCGAAATGAAGTTTGGGAGCTTGTTGAGAGACCAAAGAACCACAATGTTATTGGTACAAAATGGGTGTTTCGCAACAAGCACAATGAAGATGATGTAGTAGTAAGAAACAAGGCCAGATTAGTTGCACAAGGATATACTCAAATTGAGGGATTGGATTTTGGGGAGACATTTGCTCCCGTGGCAAGATTAGAAGCAATCCGGATTCTTCTTGCTTATGCTTGTGCACATAATATCAAGCTCTACCAAATGGATGTAAAGAGTGCCTTTCTAAATGGTAAGATTAGTGAACTAGTGTATGTTGAACAACCTAACAGTTTTGAGGACCCCAAAAGACCTAACCATGTGTTCAAGCTTTCTAAAGCTCTCTATGGGCTTAAGCAAGCTCCTCGCGCTTGGTATGAAAGGCTTAGGGATTTCTTGCTTTCCAAAGACTTTAAAATTGGGAAGGTTGACACTACCCTATTCACTAAAAGGATTGGCAAAAACTTATTTGTTTGTCAAATTTATGTTGATGATATTATTTTTGGATCTACTAATGAATTGTTTTGTGAGGAATTTGGAAAAATGATGTCAAAAGAATTTGAAATGTCTATGATAGGAGAATTGAGCTTCTTTCTTGGTCTTCAAATCAAACAATTGAAAGATGGAATTTTTATAAGTCAATCAAAATATTTGAAGGATATGCTCAAGAAGTTTGGCTTAGAAAATGCAAAGTCTATCAAGACTCCTATGGCAACAAATGGTGATCTAGACTTAGATGAGGGAGGTACTATGGTTGATCAAAAACTTTATCGCTCAATAATTGGTAGTTTACTTTATATTACCGCATCTAGGCCCGATGTTATGTTTAGTGTTTGCATGTGTGCTCGATTTCAAGCTTCACCTAGAGAGATTCACCTGAAGACCGCAAAAAGAATTCTAAGATATTTGAAGTATACTCCTAGTATTGGTCTATGGTATCCCGAAGGTGCTCAATTTGAATTAATTGGATATTCGGATTCAGACTATGCTGGGTGCAAAGTTGATAGAAAAAGCACCTCCGGTTGTTGTCAATTTCTTGGTAGATCTCTTGTTTCATGGTCTTCTAAAAAGCAAAATTCCGTTGCTCTCTCTACCGCCGAGGCGAAATATATATGGGCCGGAAATTGTTGTGCTCAACTATTATGGATGAAACAAACTCTATTGGATTATGGGATTTTTTCAAGAATGTGCCTCTCATGTGTGATAATGAAAGTGCGGTAAAATTGGCTACAAATCCGGTCCAACACTCAAGAACTAAGCATATTGATATACGTCATCACTTCTTAAGGGATCATGTTGGAAAGGGAGATATCTCTATATATTCCATTGGTACGGATGATCAATTAGCCGACATTTTTACAAAGCCATTGGATGAAACGAGATTTTGTACTCTAAGAAGTGAAATGAATGTGATCAATCTCTCAAATGTAGCTTGAAGTTGATCGCACATGTGTAGTATTGCATTTCGGCTCTAAATATGCTCTCTACGCTATTTATTGGGTATTTTTGATGAATTTTTCATTTTAGATTGATCTAAGTAGTTTGATATGAAAATTTGCATTCCTCAAATACATAATGTGTATATGCATGCATACTAACCCTTGGATCGGTCGAAATGTCCATATATGAGCATCAATTCAGATTTGAAATTCAAAATCAGAAAGTGGACAGAATTTGGAAAACTGAGTATCAGGCAGCAAACCGTCCGCCCATGGACCGTGGACCATCCGCAGTATCAGGAACTGGACAGTCCGGTCAGAAGCGCAGACCATCTGAAGTTATCAGGGCGCGGACCGTCCGTCGTCCCTACGCGGACCGTCCGCGACAGACAGATATGACGGGCAGAGGCAGTCAACTTGTCATATTCTACTCATTGCCTCTTCTCTCACGTTCTCCACTCACCAAAAAGGTCACTTTCGTCGATTGTGCATGGACGGAGAAGAGAAGTTGCGCACGGACAGTCCGAAAGCTTGTGGAAAGTTCAACAAACATGTCTTCATCCCGGTATTTCATAATCTCATGGATTTCATCAAATTTCTTCAAATTTGGGATTATTCGGATTTCCTCTCTGATCTAGAATTGAGCAATAGTTTTACAAATATGATTGGTGGGATTATTAGTGCTACTCATTGTGAATGTTGTGCAAAAATTTGAACGAGTTTGGATGGATATTTTCTGCGGAATCGACGTTTGAATGATTGAGGCGACTAGGGTTCTAGGGAGTCACCCCTGGACGGTCGCGGACCGTCTGCCTGGTGGGCACGGACCGTCTGGACCTGTGGCACGGACAGTCCGGCCCTCTAGCGCGGTCAGTCCAGACCCTGATAGAGAATTGCACTTCCTTGCTCTATGATTGTGGCTTTATCAACTATTCATCTATGGATGTTTCTCTCATTTATTGCAGTGGTCTGGGTGGTCTTCGCAAGAAGCTTGCCGGTCGCTTCAAATCAAAGCGCCCTCGTGCAGACGATGCTGACTACACTTCAACCACTGATTTAGAGACCCAATCTTCAGCTGGGGGCAGTGAATCTATGGACACAGAAGACATTCCTCATACACATCCTGACTACCCAATTGACATCACATGATGGACATTTCCAAAGAGGAGGTTCTCTATGGCAGAATACTGCTCCAGGAGAACTGTCAATCAATATACTCTGCCATCAGACACAAATGTTCAATTCTTCCACACTCAGCTCCAATTTGATGTTTTTTGGGGCACATTGATGGATACCAACTTTCACAAACATTAGGTGATTGATTGGACTTTCATGCTAGGACAATCAGTTATGGAGGACCTAATTCCAAAGTTTGAGACATGTGGTCTGTACCATTTTATGGGTCAGAGGACTGATTTCAGTGAGATGGCAGTCAAGCAATTCCTGGCCACAGCTAAGATTGACATAGAAGAGGAATCCATCACTTGGATGACTGAGTTCAAGAGGTATTCTGCAACATTTGTTGAATTTATAGCTGCCAACAGTCTTAATTATGGTACCATTTTAGCTGGCATTGATCTATATACTGAAGATAATTTTGAAGATTTTGTGCAATTTTATGAGCCAGCGAGGCTGGGCATCCCTAGGAGGTTTGGAGAGACAGCAGGACTGAGGCATCATCCTGCTGTGATCAACAAAATTGCAAGAGTCACAATTCTTCCTAAGAGTGGGGACAAGAGCAAAATTCGAGATAAATTCTGGAACATTATCCACCATGTCATGAATGGTGAGGTCATGAATATTGTGCTTTTCATGATGAGACAGTTAAATGATCTCAAAATGGACAAGAACCAGAATCTAGCCTATGCGCCTTACATTATGTCTCTCATCAAAGCAAAGACAAGATTTGAGGGGCCCTGTGAGATAGTTCATACACCCTTTAGAATCTTCAAGAATGAAATTGGGTTCCTCACCAGGCCACTCACATCCTTCCTAGATGATGAGGAAGATCCTGGTTATGATGCAGGAGAAGCTCCTGAAGCTGAGGCAGAGCAGATGCCTCCTCCTCCACATCCTCCTCAGCCTCAGCAGTATTGGCAGCCTGGTCTAGGCTACTTTGACCCATATTTTCAAAATATGCAGTAAGGGCTTCAGACCCACATTGATACTCGCTTCCAGGGAATGATGACACATATGGACCAACGCCTGGATGACATGCAATCTAGTTTTGATAGTAACTGGGATGCGCTAAACACTGAGGTTTCTGAATTTCGCAGTCACATTCAAACTAATGTCATTGATCCTATCATGAACAGACTCAACAACATACAGCAGAGTTTTCAGGACAACATGGGAGCTCTGTCTAGTCAATTTGACAACCTCTCTACCAATGACAGCATGCAAGAGATCAGTTAGAGGCAACAACAACTCCAACAAGACTTTGGTCAGTTCTCCTCTCTTTTTGACACCTTCAGCACTCACTACTATAACATGCATCCTCCACCAAGTGATCAGTGAAGCCTCTCCTTTGTGGCAATTGATGCCAAAGGGAGAGAGAAGTGAAGAAAGAGAAAAGAAGTTGTCATATTCAGGGGGAGTTTGTTTATGTGGACATTGAGACCGTGCATGTGCATGTTTACCATTTTATGTTGCATGCATTATTTTATGTCTTATGCACTTGGTATTGGCTACTATTTGAACTCTGAACTCTATGTCTTATGCCTGTGGAACTATGCACTTGGTATTGAAATATTTTGTGGGTTGAACTATGCTTAGTTCAAATTACTTTGTGAATGGTTAATCAAGGAGTGATTATAATTGTTGCGCTTACTTTACATATTATCTCTTGTACGTCTCGGTAACCATGACTGTAGGAAGGTCTCCATCAAAACTCCGATCTATTATGTGTGTTGTATCTTCAGCTTGAAATATCATGCACACACATAGGGGGAGTTTTTCCTACATTCTGAGTTTTATTAGGATTTTTCTATCTCTCGGACAGAACTTCAAATCAAGATAAGTCCTATGAAACTGATCTCCAAAATCCTTCTTATACCTAAGGTATGAGTGAGATTTGGAAAAACAAAACTTCTCTTGAATATATTGTGTAGTGTTGTCATCAATTACCAAAAAGGGGGAGACTATGAATCATCTAGGCCCCTTAGTGATGTTTTGGTAATTAATGACAACTGCTTGTGGACTAACGATTCTTGGAGAAATAAGAATGCAGGGTTGGACCACATAGAACAGGAAATCTCGAAGATTCATAAGCATTGGTTGTGGATCAAGTGAAGGCAAAGGTATAACATAGGTTTTGTTTTTGCCGGTCTTCAGGGGTTTAGAGAAGATACTTGACCGGATTAGTAGGTTAGATAGCCGTACTATTAAGAGGGGTCAATGACTTTGATCTGTGTAAAACTTAGTGCCTCATAGAGCATCTAGTGGTTGCATTTGCATGAGGACTAACAACGCTTCAAATTTCATGATCAAGTGGGGTCCAAAGTCTGTCCACTTCGGACAGGTCCTGTTCATTTGCACTGCGGACCGTCTGGGCCTTGGGGCTGGACCGTCCGTAGTCCTGACCAGAGGAGGCTGCTCTCGGCACAGTCCCTGAATTATAGTGCGGACCGTCCGGCCTTGATGGGCGGACAGTCCGCAGGTGCCAAATTTGGTTTGGGCAGGGACTGTGTGGTTTTTGGAATTTATACTACGGACTGTCCGGAGGATAAGTTCGAACAGTACTGTCTCTAGGTCTTAGACCGTCCGGCCTTGTAGGCGGACGGTCTGCCTGTGTTAACTGCACTTAGTCAGAGGTCCGGGTGCTTCAAGTTGCTAGGTCACGGACGGTCCGACCAAGGTGGGCGGACTGTCCGGACCTTACTTTTCTGACAGCTCTGACAGATTTTAAACTGGAAATATAGCCGTTATGTGTACGACGGACCGTCCGACCCTAGGGCGCGGACCGTCCGCGTGTGCGCAGAACAGGTGTCTTTTGCTCATAACTGTTGGATTTGAATGGGGGACTATAAATAGAAGGGTAGCTCGTGTGTGAGGGCTCTCTTGGCCATTCCTTGCATACATTGAGCTCAATTGTGATCCTCCAACTCACTCTCGCACACTCTTTGCTTGAGATTGCATTCTAGTGAGAGATTAAGTGTTCCTAGTGCATTTGCATCCATCGGTGATTCTTGAGGCACTAGGTGGTACACCAAGCAAGCATCATCAGCTTGTTACTCTTGGAGGTTGCCGCCTCCTAGACGGCTCGGGTGATTGTCTCCGTCGAGCTCTCCAAGAAGATTGTGGAGAAGCAGCAGTGTTGATTGTGAGGGGTTCGCGCCTACCTCGCCGGAGCGGCAAAGGTGACATTAGTGGAATCGAGGTATTGAGTGACTTCTTATCTACTTGGCTCAAAGATCAAACCGTGTCTTGATAGAGGAGCAAGTGAGAGCTTGAAGTCCACCTCAACGTGGATTAGGGGTGATCGGCAAATCACCGATACCACGGGATAAAATTCGGTGTCTTTACCTTCTTGCATTACGTATTGCCGTGCAAGTGATTAGTGTTTTGCATATTGTTCTTCAAGTATTCAACCACCCTAGTTGATTCCCATAGATTGTTTACTTGTTATCACTAGAGAATTTATACCTCTTGTTATATTGATTAAAATTTCCCTAGTGTTTTTTATTTTAGTCAAAACCGTCTATTCACCCCCCTCTACCCGGTGTCCTAGATCCTACAACTACGTAGTCCTTCACTTTTTGTTTCGTCGTTTTAGCCGTCGCTTCGAGTTCTTATCTCCGGGATTGTTTTCACTGTTGTAGTACTTCTATGTGTAATGCGACCTAACTTACCATTTGTCTCTGCAAAACACACGTTAGTCACATATAACATTACATTGTCATTAATCACTAAAACCAACCAGGGGCCTAGATGCTTTCAATCTCCCCCTTTTTGGTGATTGATGACAACCCTACAAGATTTGTGAGAGTAGTTTGTTTTGAAATTTCTGTCAATAGAGAAGATGGTTAGTTATACTCAGTAATCTTTGACAAAAAAAGTGCGTACCATAATAATAAGAATGAGCGCATACACATCGTAAGTTTCTTGTTCATATAAAAGTGAAATCAAATCGATGAACAAGAACTAGAAGACTGGTGATAACATATAAGGTGAAAACATAATACACACACAGTCAACATAAGCATCGAGAGTATATAATAGAGTTTGTGAGCCAAAAGCATCATACAAAAGTGGAGCTAGTACTGAGAGTAATAAGCACACATATTACATCAAAATGACTCTCTACTAACTCTCTAACTCCCCATAGCTCTCACAACTCATATCTCTCCCCCCTTTGGCATCAAACACCAAAAGGGAACCCGAACCTACACATCAGAAGAGGGAGGAGGTGGTGGGGGCGCATCTGGTCGCGGTCGTGGCAGTAGAGAGAATGCCAGCTGTGGGTCAGAGTCAGTCTCAGATCCAGGATCTGCTATAGAAGCTGGAGCTGGTACTGACTCAGACGGAGGCTGCGCTGCAGGAGCTACCAGACCTGAAGAAGTCACAGACACCGCCACAGCAGTAGTGGTAACAGCAGGAGCTGGTGGCACTGGCGGTTGAGGGCTGACGGAGCTGATGACCGGCGACATGAAAACCAGGGTAACCGGCCGGAGCGGAGAGGAAGAAGGACCAACTATAGAAAGAGGGGGTCCTGGCTGAATAGCTGGCACAATAGGAGCCTGAAGAGGTGGAGGCGGTGCTGACTGAACTAGGGGAATCGGCACACCGGTGTGCTGAAGCATGAGAGTCATAAAAGCCCTGTTCTCAGCCCGGTCCTAGAGGAGTTGCTGCTGCAGAGTATCCTGCCTGTCCTGAATCGTCTAAGCAAAGATGTGGCACAGATAGTGAGCATATGGTAGCTGTCGACGAGCACGTAGACCATCCAGTACGGTGTCCTCGATCTCACAAATGAGGAAATCCACAACATCAAACTCGGAGTGAGAGACCAGGGCACCAAGTAGCCAAAGCTAAATATGAGTGGCAGCCTCCCTGTAACCCATCCGTGGCAGAAGTGTCCGTCTCATGAGCTGATAGAGAAACTTGGCCGCTGTGGTGAAGTCCGCCGAAGAACGTCGCGACCCATATGAGAAGGGCGGTCGGAACAAAGCCGCGACGTGAGCTATACTAGGAGAAACTCCGCCGTGAGGGCGACGAGGAGGATCAGAGGTGCCATAGCACATGCTGTGAAGACGAGTCGATGACTCGTTGAATCCAAACAACTGGCGAATCTGACTGGCATGAATGGAGAGGTGTACCTCAGAGTCAGCACCGGCGGCAAGCAGAAATGCAGGAAGGTCCAGAAGCCGGTGCACTCGCAGAACAATCTGTGCAGACATCTGATCTCTGAAGAAGGACTCCTAAATACGGGTGCTGAAGAGATCAACTGCAGCAGGGTCCCTCTGAGCCGGTAACCAAGTCTCCACGGGTACGTGTCTGAACCGACGTACCCGTGCCACTGTAGCACGTTGAAGATCAAACAGCCTAGGATCCGCAGCCAGAGGTTGCACCTCAGTCTCATCGCGCTCCCGGAAGCGAGCAGGTGGGATAGGAGGAGCAGAAAGGGGAGCGGGAGGAGGAGCAGTGGAAGCTAGAGTAGTGGAGGTGGTGGGTATGGCTGAGGTGGTGGATGGCGTAGGAGTGACGGGGGCATGCGAAGTGGGTGGAGGAGTGGTAGCAGTGGTGGGAGTGGTAGGAACGGAGGAGAGAGGACGAGAGGCAAGGCAACAAACTCGATAGGCAATCTGATCGGAAGGAATTTGTAACTGAGCTCCTCGCTCTGCCTGCTCAGCGGCTGCTGCTGCTCGGGCTGCTCTATCCAGACGCCGCTTCTTGCGGCCTTCCTACTGCTCCAAATAAACAGTATTCCCTTTGACCTGCCTAAAGGGGCGAGGAGGGTCCTCGTCATCTCCTCCCCCTAGTGTCGACACATTGTTCGTGCGCGGCATCCTGACCTGACGACTGCAAATGAGAGAGCGAAGCTAAGCACAAGTCGATAACAGCCGGTAGGATGTCAAAAGAACAAATAGCTACCTGGAAATCTCACACGAGAGGGAGAGAATCCAAGCAGGGCAGGAGACAGCTCATGGGCAGGCAAGGTCAGTGAAATGACAGAAGAGGTGAGGACGTATTAGTCACATAGTCATAAGTATATGAAATGTGAATAAATACATACACATAGAATTATGACACAAAAAATGAGAGATATGGCGATCGAGAGGTCAAACGACGCGAAAACGGCGTTCGAACGAGAAATAGTGCCATAGGAGGTTTGGAATTGGAATTGAGGTATGAAATGATGTAGAATTGAGCCAATACTTCACGAATAGGTTTATATGGGTAAATAGGAGTGAAGTGTGTGCTTGGTTTGATTTGAGGCGAAGAAAATGGATTTTGGGCACTCGGCTCGGAATTGATCGCTCGAAACGGGGAATTGAGTGAAATTGAAGCATGGTATATCGGATTGGCGTGAAATTTGGCGAATATGTTACTGGAGATGTTGTGAAGGTGCCTGAAAAATTTGGGATTCATTGGAGCATTTTTGGCTGGTTTGAGCATTTCATCGAACACGTGGTATGCAGTGAATTAGGGTTTTGGAGATATGGCCATTTTGGGCTGTGAAACCCTCCAGAAGGAGCTAGGAACCTGCAGGGGTATTCAAGAGACACATAGGTACACATCCATGCACTGGGATTCACAGAATTTGGACAATTGAAATTGAGCACACAAGGGGTGGGCAGGAGCTCCATTGAACTGAGAGACAAAGGAAAGAGAAGGGAGAGGAAGATGAGGAGCTCACTAGAGAGGAGTGAAGAGCTCAACCGAGGGAGATCACCGGAGGATCGCCGGAGGGGAGCTACTGTCGCCGGCGGGGGTGGAATCGCTAGAGACAGTGAAGAGCCAGAGAGCAGAGAGGCTTTTGGCTCGGGCTCGGGCTAGAGGCCTTTTTTTAAAACGCGTTATGGGCGCACCGGACAGTCTACAGTGCATGTCCGGTGCACACCGGACAACGCACAGTAGCTGTCCGGTGAACCACCGGACAACGCACAGGAGAAGGGGATCTGCGCGCGCGGCTGCCGGTGCACCGGATAGTGCACAGTGCAGTGTCCGATGCACACCGGATTGTCCGGTGAGCCCAGACAGAGGGAAATTTTGAAATTTTTCAAATTTTCTATCTAGTTTTCAACCAAACCAAATCCCAACTTATAATCACACAAAATAACACGTGTTGGGACAGGTATTGGCACCCTCATATTTTCTCATAATTTTCAAAATATTTTGCCATAGGCTAGATAATTTTTAGAGAAAATAGGCAAATGATGAGATTTGCATTTTGGCGTTGCACTAGGGGTTTTCATGAGTGTTTTGAGTTTTGAATACTCCACCTAAGTGCAGTACCTCATGCATATCTCAAGAACCAACAATTGCATAGTAAGTAAGAATTTAAGTACTAAAAGCTTAAAACTAAGACTTGTCAAGTTTGATCCGAGTTAAGCTTTTTCACTCGCTTTGTTGGCGGTTATCTCAACTAGGTTAGACAAGCCCTAGATGCAATACAAGAAATTTAAATATGCAATGCAAGCTTGACAACACCATTTGACATCTTAAATAAAATTTCTGAGATCAAGTATATTTAATTCATTCCTCAACATGCAAAAGCGGGTCTTATCAAGTGGCTTAGTGAAAATATCCGCTAATTGATCTTCCGACCTCACTCCTTCTAAAATGATATCTCCTTTCGCAACATGATCTCTAAGGAAGTGATGACAGATATCAATATGCTTGGTGCGAGAGTGTTGTACAAGATTATTGGCAA
Organism: Zea mays; assembly: GCF_902167145.1. Taxonomy (NCBI): domain Eukaryota; kingdom Viridiplantae; phylum Streptophyta; class Magnoliopsida; order Poales; family Poaceae; genus Zea; species Zea mays. The sequence continues at coordinate 39,974,750 of NC_050098.1, read as the reverse complement.
TTTTAACAGCACTCTCATTGTCACACAACAAAGGTACCTTTTCTAGAACTACGCCATAGTCTAGAAGAGTTTGTTTCATATATAAAATTTGTGTGCAACAAGCACCCGCAGCAATGTATTCCGCTTCGGCGGTTGACAAGGCAACACTATTTTGCTTTTTGTATGTCCATGATACTAGTGATCTCTCAAGCAAATGGCACCCCCCAGAAGTACTTTTTCTATCAATTTTGCAACCGACATAATCCGAATCAGAATAGCCAATTAGGTCAAAAGTAGCTCCTTTGGGATACCACAGACCAACGCTTGGGGTGTTCCTGAGATACCTAAGAATTCTTTTAACAGCGCGAAGATGAGCTTTCTTAGGATTAGATTGAAATCTAGCACACATGCAAACACTAAACATGATATCGGGCCTAGATGCGGTAAGATATAATAAACTACCAATCATAGAACGATAGAGAGTTTGATTAACTGGGTTACCTCCCTCATCTAGGTCGAGATGTCCATTTGTTGGCATAGGTGTCTTGATTGGTTTGCACTTCTCCATGTTGAACATTTTCAACAAGTCTTTGGTATACTTCTCTTATGAGAGGAAGTTACCATCTTTCATTTGCTTGACTTGAAAGCCAAGGAAGTACGTTAGCTCACCAATCATTGACATCTCGAACTCATTCGACATCAACTCACCAAATTCCTTGCAATGATAGTCATTTGTCGAGCCAAAGATTATGTCATCAACATATACTTGACAAATGAAAATATCACTGTTATGTTTCTTTGTGAATAGAGTTGTGTCGACAGTCCCGATCTTGAAGCCCTTTTCGATGAGGAAGTCGCGAAGACGCTCATACCAAGCCCTTGGAGCTTGCTTTAATCCATATAGCGCCTTGGACAACCTGTAAGCATGGTTAGGATATCTAGGGTCTTCAAATCTAGGTGGTTGCTCAACATATACAAGTTCATTTATGAAGCCATTTAAAAATGCACTTTTTACATCCATTTGATAAAGCTTTATATCATAGCATGATGCATATGCGAGTAGGATACGGATGGCTTTGAGTCGAGCAACTGGTGCAAAGGTCTCTCCAAAATCTAAGCCTTCAACTTGAGAGAATCCCTTTGCAACAAGTCTTGCCTTGTTCCTTACAATCACGCCTTGATCATCTTGTTTGTTTCTGAACACCCACTTTGTTCCAATGATTCTTGCATCTTGTGGGGGCTTCTCCAGGGTCCAAATTTGGTTATGGGTGAAGTTGTTAAGTTCTTCATGCATGGCGTTCACCCAGTCTGGATCCTGTAGCGCCTCATCTATACATGTAGGCTCAACACAAGAAACAAAGGAGTGATGTTCAATAAAAGAAGCATGTTTATGTGATCGAGTAATAACCCCTTGTGAAGGACTCCCAATGATTTGGTTTTGAGGGTGAGCTTGGAGTAGTGATGAGTTTCTCCTGTCAACCACTTGGGAAGAAGATTCTGGAGCATCAACATCTTCGGCTTGTACCGTTGCTTGTTCATGAGAGACAAATGTATCTTCATTTGCATGCCTCTCATCTTTTTCATCATCTTGTGGTACATTTGATGAAGAAGGCATGTCAATGTTTTGCACCTCTTCTTCATCTTATTTTGGTTTGATAGCTCCAATTGGCATGTTCTTCATTGCTTCCCTAAGTGGCTCATCACCTACATCATCAAGATTTTCAAGTGCTCCTTGGGAGCCATTAGTCTCATCAAATTCCACATCATATGTTTCTTCTACCATGCCAGTGGCATGATTGAATACTCGATATGCTTTGGACTTTAATGAATAACCCAATAGAAAACCAATATCACAACGTCTTTGAAACTTCCCTAGGTGATGGCGTTTCTTGTAAATGTAGCATTTGCATCCAAACACCCGGAAGAAGGAGACGTCTGGCTTTTTCCCATTTAGCAGTTCATAGGGAGTCTTCGCAAGCAGCCGGTGAGGAAATAGCCTATTTGATGCATAACATGCAGTGTTGACAGCTTCAGCCCAAAACCTCTCCGGTGTGTTATACTCATCAATCATTGTTCTTGCAAGTGTGATCAAGGTCCTATTTTTCCTTTCAACAACTCCATTTTGTTGAGGTGTATATGTTGCAGATACTTCATGCTTGATCCCAATCTCATCACAATACTCATGAATGTTGGTGTTGTCAAATTCTTTACCATTATCACTTCTAATCTTCTTAATCTTGCAATCAAATTCATTTTGATCTTTCTTGGCAAACTTCTTGAATATAGATGCAACTTCAGATTTGTCATGGAGAAAGAACACCCAAGTGTATCTTGAGAAATCATCAACTATCACTAGACAGTAGAGGTTGCCACCAGCACTTACATAATTTGTAGGTCCAAATAAATCCATATGAAGTAGTTCCAGTGGCCTTGATGTTGACATGAAAGCTTTTGTAGGATGTGTGTTAGCAACTTGCTTCCCAGCTTGACATGTACTACAAGGTTTGTCTTTTTCAAATACAACATCCTTTAATCCTCTAACCATGTCCTTCTTTAATACCATCTTGAGTGTGCTCATCCCAACATGTGCAAGCCTCTTATGCCAAACCATCCAAGTGATGCTTTGGTGAAGATGCAAGTTCTTAAGTCAGCAACTTCTGAGGTGAAATCCACTAAGTAGAGATTGTTGTATCTAAATCCTTTGAACACCATTGATTCATCATCCATTTTTGATACAATAACCTCTATTGGAGTGAATACGCATTGAAGTCCAAGATCACAGAGTTGACCCACTGATAATAGATTGAAGCTCAAAGGTGCAACCAAGAGAACATTTGAAATTGATAGATCATTTGAAATTTCCACCTTGCCAAGTCCTTGAACTTTCCCTTTTGAATTGTCCCCAAATGTGATTTTGTCTTGTCGATCAACATTCTCATCAAGTGAGGTGAACATCTATGGGTTGCCTGTCATATGTTGTGTGCATCCACTGTCAATAACCCAATGGCTCCCATAGGTCTTGTAGTTCACCTACATCCACAGATAAATCAAGCTTGAGTTTTGAGGGCCCTATATTGCATAGGACCAGTGACTCTCTCAATCAAGGACTTTGCAACCTAAATTTGTCTAGGTCTACTCTTGCTTGGTGGACCTAGGAATGTAACTATGACCTTTCCATTTGATACTTTTCTTAGAACATAATGAGCATTGCAAGCAAATGGTCTTGAGTGCTTAGGCAAGGGAGTTGGTGGTTTGGCTTTGCAGTTGTGGGCAAAGTGACCTTCTTTTCCACACTCAAAGCATTTGATAGGCTTGTGAGTCTGCTTTGGCTTGTAATGAGTAGTAGTGTTGGGGCGAAGGCAAAGACGCCACCCTTCGCTCGTCGCCTTTCGCTGCAGTCGCTGGTCTGACAGAGACAAAACGGGCAGGGACACCCTTCGCTTCATTCAGCACCAGACGAAGGCCTGCGGTGACGTCTCCCCGCAGCACGGCCTCGTCCTGCTCTGAGGCCCACGTGTGATCTAGCCCATTGTAACGGGCCCCGCGTGGCCGCCTTTGTGTTACGGGCCTAGTTTGTAAAGGCATTCTTGTAATTACAGCTTGTAACCCTGCTTTATGGGAATATTCTAGGGATAAACTAGGTGTCTGAGGGCACATGCGTCCTTAACACAAGGCGCTGGGCACTCAGATACCTATAAATACACCCGCACAGTGCCCGTGAGAGGCTAGATTAACAGAGCTATTGCCCCCGAGCACGTAACCCTGTTGTCACCACCGTTCACCCTTGTTGGCCTCCTTGCTGCTGAGAGCAAGTTCCAACATTTGGCGCCCACCGTTCGTGCTACGACAAGACCACCCGCGATGGCACCCAAGAGAGCTAACCCGAAGGCTGACGAGGCTGCGAAGGCAGCACTGCTGGCCGCAAGAAAGGGCAAGGCCCTCGCCCTCACCCAATCCACCCACCAAGAGCCCACTGAAGACAATATTCCCCGCACCTGCGAAGATGACACCTTCCGCACCTGCGGGCCCGAAGGACAATCGCAGCCGCCCCCAGGCTTCGCCCCACCAGAAGGCGCGGATCTCACCGAGGACGGCGAGGTCCTCGGCGTCTCAACAGAAGAACAGCTACAGCTGCGCGCCCTGCGCCTCAAGAACCGCAATCTCCAGAGGCAGAAAGAGATACTGGAGGCCAAGCGCCAGCGTGTGTCCGCACTAGCCAAGGTGCGGCAAATGATACGCGACGAGGAGCAGAAGGCCCAAGACCTCGAGCGCGAGATCTCGCTGATGCAGCGCGAAGGCCACCTCGGTCTACAACAAGAGCCACCCCTCCGGCAGCGCGCACAACCGGAAGACACGCGCGAAGGCCACCTCGGCCTGCAGCATGGCCCACCCCTGCAACACCGGGCACAGCCGGAGAACCCGCGTTTCCCCCAGCATGACTACGCCTTCCAGCACGGCGCGCCATTCCAAGGGGTCAACTACCTCGACGAGCGAAGTCCCCTGGCGCCACACCTGCAAGTGACGCCTTGGCCAGCTAACTTCCGAGCAGGGGCATATCCCAAGTACAACGGCAGCACCGATCCGGTGCAATACATAATGAGTTATCAAGTCGCCGTTGCATCCGCCGGAGGGGACGACGCCACAATGGTGAAGTCTTTCATCATCGCCCTAGAGGGCCCAGCACTCACCTGGTTCACCAGATTGCCTCCGCTGTCCATTGATTCGTGGAGAAGTCTCAGGGACAAGTTCCTTCTCAACTTCCAAGGGTACCGTCCAGACACCGACGCTTTGGCCGAGCTCTCGCTTTGCAAACAGCTGGAAAAGGAGACTCTGCGAGAGTATTACCGCAAATTCTTAACACTCAAGTCACAGCTGCCCTCCGTCGATGATCAGATCGCTATCCACTACGCCATCAGTGGCCTTCGGGCCGGCGTCCTCTACAGCCACTGTATCAGAGATCCACCCAAGAACCTTCAGGAGCTATATCAGCTCTTTGAAAAATATGCCAAATCCGAAGAGCTCCACCAGCGCAAAGTTGAGTCACAGCGGAAGCCCAAAGATGCCCCGCAGTCCAGCCGCACATGGACGAGGACTCCGCAACCAGACTCCGGTCGAGATGGCCGCAGTCAACAGCAAGTGCACAACATCGCCAACCAGCAGCCTGCTGCTGACCCCCCTCGTCGCCAGGAATATCCCCCCAAGGCCGCGGAAACGGAACTCGTGGCAGGGGCCGAGGGCGCGCGCAGCCGCCGCGCCGGTTCTACTGCCTTTTCCACGGCGAAGACTGCGCCCACCAAACCAAAGACTGCCCCGAAACGAAGGCCACCAGAGACAGAATGGCGCGGGCGCAGCCAGCCGACAATCCCAGAATTGTCGCGCATAATTACCAGCCACCCCCTCCACCATATATCCACGCTCCCGCTCCGCATCCACCGCACCACGCTTACCAACACCATCAGGAAGTACAAATCGTACCTCCTCTACCCCCACCACCACACCAGCAACACCAAAACATCCCCCATGCCCCAAAGCAGGAAGACTTCGCCGATCAACCATATCGCGGAGTCATTCACATGATAACAGGGGGGTCCAGCACTGACTTCGACACCAAGCGGCAGAAGCGGGACCACTACCGCAGCATCAACCATGTCGCGGTCTCCGGCCCAGTCGTACAGACGAAGTGGTCCCACATACCGCTAACCTTCGATGCACGAGACGTCGACCTGCGCAGCGCCCCCCACATCGACGCCATGGTCATCAATTGCAGCGTGGTAGGCTGGGACTTACACAAAGTCCTAGTCGACAACAGCAGTCAGGCGGACATCATCTTCCTCCACGCCTTCGACCGCATGGGTATCAGCCACAACCTGCTCAAGCCTTTGGACAATCCGTTGTATGGCTTCGGCGGCAAAGGCACCTTTCCCGTTGGCAAAATAGAGCTTCCCCTCTCCTTCGGTGTAGCACCCAATGCCCGAAGTGAGCAAGTAACCTTCGACATTATCGACATGGTATATCCGTACAACGCCATCATGGGCCGGGGCTCCATCAACAAGTTCGAAGCTGCCATCCACGGACTGTACCTATGTATGAAGATACCAGGTCCGCTAGGCGCTATCACGATCTACGGCAACCAGCAGACGGCGCGCAACATAGAGCGGGACTTCGTGCCTGGTCAGAGGAACGTACACTATCTCATGGCCCAGCGCGAAGCCCCTGCGCCTGCCAGCCCAACCGATAAGCAGCACGAGAAGGCACAGTTACAGAGCCAAGACGGGACCAAGACTGTCCCCCTTGATCAGGCCACGCCCAAGCAGTCAGTCACTATCAGCGAAGACCTTACTTCACATGAAGAGGAAAAGCTTCTCTGCTGCCTGGCCAAGAATAAAGATGTCTTCGCCTGGTCCGCCCTAGACCTGGTCGGAGTCAGCCGATCCATAATTGAGCACAGCTTGGGAATCGACCCTTCGGTGCGACCAAAAAAGCAAAGGCTCCGCAGAATGTCCGACGAAAAGACAGAGGCCGCCAATGCGGAAGTGCACCGCCTCCTCGAAGCTAAATTCATCGAGCCAGTGGCTTACCCCACGTGGCTCTCCAATGTCGTAATGGTGCAGAAAAAAAGCGGGAAATGGCGAATGTGCATAGACTTCACCAGTCTCAATAAGGCCTGCCCGAAGGACAATTTCCCGTTGCCACGGATTGACAAAATAGTCGATAGCGCGGCCGGATGCGAGGTCTTGTCACTCCTCGACTGCTTCTCCGGCTATCACCAGATATACATGAAGGAGGGGGACAAGGCTAGCACCAGCTTTATAACACCCTTCGGCACTTATTGCTTCATCAGAATGCCGGAGGGACTCAAGAATGCGGGGTCCACCTTCTCCAGACTCACTAAAACAGTACTCGAAGGGCAGGTTGGTAGAAACATATTTACATATGTGGACGACATCGTCGTCGCCAGCAAGAATAAGGAGGACCACCTCGCCGACCTCGCCGAGACATTCGCGAACATGCGAGACGCACGACTCCGCCTGAACCCGGAAAAGTGCGTCTTCGGTGTTCGCCAGGGCAAGATATTGGGTTACCTGGTGTCACACCGCGGCATCGAGGCCAACCCAACCAAGATCCAGGCCATCGTCGACATGTCGCCTCCGCAGTCCGTCAGGGACGTCCAGCGTCTGACAGGCAGATTGGCTGCTCTCAACAGATTCATCTCCAGGTCCGCCGAGCGAAGTCTCCCCTTCCTCAAAACACTTCGCGGTGTGAAAGACTTCGCCTGGGGACCGGAGCAAGCAGCGGCCATCGCCTCACTAAAACAGTACCTGTCGGAGCTGGCCATCCTCACAAGCCCCGACTCCTCGCTCCCCCTATTGCTCTATGTCGCGGCTTCGCCGCACGCGGTCAGCGCGGCACTAGTGCAGGAGCAGACAGTCGAGGGCGCAGCCAGACAGTGCCCTGTTTACTATGTCTCCGAGGTCCTGACATCGTCCAAATGCAACATGACAGAGCTGGAGAAGATCGCCTACGCAGTTGTTATGTCCTCGCGCAAACTGCGCCATTACTTTGAAGCATTCAAGGTCCGAGTCACCTCAGACAGGGGGCTCGGCGAGCTATTCAGAAACCCGGAGGCATCGGTGAGGATTGCCAAGTGGGCAGCCGAACTCTCCGGCTACCACATCAGCTTCGAGCCCAGGACAGCCATCAAGTCGCAAGTCCTGGCAGACTTCGTCGTCGACTGGACTGGGCCAGTAGCACAACCGGACCCGTCCACAGAGAAGGTCTGGACCATCCATTGCGACGGCGCATGGTGCCATGCGGGGGCAGGCGTCGCTGCAGTCGTCACCTCACCAGCCGGAGTCAAACACAGATATGCAGCACGCCTCAACTTCGCTCTGGAATCCGACAAATGTACAAACAATATAGCAGAGTATGAAGCGGTTATCCTCGGCCTCCGCAAGCTAAGGGCCCTCGGAGTCACCACATGTATCATCAAGACAGACTCCAAGATAGTTGCCGGCCAGGTCAAGAAAGACTATGCAGCAAAAGACCCCGCGCTCATGCAATACCTCGCGGCTATCCGAAGTCTCGAGAGACAGTTCAAGGGATTCACCCTGCAGCATGTGGATAGGGCCAAGAACGAGGAGGCCGATGCATTAGCCAAGGCCGCCGCCAGGGGCGAGCCCCTGCCCTCCGACGTGTTCTTTCACACCATCGGCACGCCAGCCGTCCGGAGCCCAGAAGGGCTCCAAATAACTAATGATAGCGAGGGCCACCGTATAGTCAACCTAATCATGACCGAAGACTGGCGGGCACCAATAACCCTGTTCCTACAGGGGTACTATCATCCAACTGACGTCAGTGAGGCAAAGCGCCTCAGACATCGAAGCCGGGACTTCGCACTGATTGAGGGCCAATTATACAAGAAAGGGGTCAGTCAGCCAATGCTTAAATGCGTCACCGAAACCGAAGGCATGCAGATCCTACGCGAAGTCCACAGTGGCACGTGCGGCTCGCACGCAGAGCCAAGGGCCCTGGCTGCCAAGGTGATTCGACAAGGGTTTTACTGGCCCGCAATGATCTGCGCCGCAAATCGGGTCACAAGGTCCTGCGAAGCCTGCCAGAAGTTCTCTCCTCAGTCAGGCAACCCCTCGCAATATACAAAGCTGATTGCCCATACATGGCCTCTCCAGCGCTGGGGCCTGGACATTGTCGGGCCCCTGCCCACCGCTCAGGGGAACCTTAAGTTCGCCTTCATAGCCGTTGAATACTTCACCAAATGGATTGAAGCGAGGGCTGTTTCCACAATCACATCAAAGACTGCCCAAAAATTCTTCTGGCAGAACATCGTTTGCCGCTTCGGAGTACCGTCCGAGCTAACAGTTGACAACGGCAAGCAGTTCGACAGCCAAGATTTCAAGGATTTTTGTTTCTCCATCGGCACTAAGCTTGCCTTCGCTTCAGTCTATCATCCGCAGTCCAACGGGGTCGTGGAGCGTGCCAATGGGAAAATCTTCACAGCTGTCAAAAAGATGCTCCTCGATGAAAAAAAAGGCAGATGGACCGATTTATTACCGGAGGCAGTCTGGGCGCTAAACACAACTGAGTGCAGGGCGACCGGGTTCACTCCTTTCCGCCTTCTATACGGATCGGAGGCAATGACCCCGCATGAAATAAAGCATGGGTCCCCGCGTACAGTTCCGTCAGCCGTCCCCGACGTGGACGAGCCAACTTCAAAAGATCTCATTGACGGAGACCGGGTCTTCGCCCTACAGGCCCTAAACAAATACCAAGCCCAGACCAAAACATGGCGCGACCACGCAGTCATCCCGAGGGAGTTCAGCGAGGGGGACCTCGTACTCGTCCGAACAGCTCGGACGGAGTCCAAGGGCAAGTTGGAGCCCAAGTGGGAGGGCCCCTTCATAGTCAAGTCAAAAGCTTCCCCCAGCGCTTACAGGCTCACAACGCCAAATGGCGAGGACCTGGAGCACTCCTGGAACATCGACAACCTTCGCAAATTTTTTGTTTGACCCATTTAGGGCTGATTTCGCCCTTGTAATTTGCCGCAAACAATCTTGTACCGGCCCGCACTCTTTTCCTCCCGGGGGGTGAGGTTTTTAACGAGGCGGAGCCATGTAATATATGTGAGAAAAATCCCCCGCAAAAACATGTGTCGAAAAAAGACCGCGACAATGGTCTTCGGCATTCGACCAATTCGAAGTCACCGCGAGGCTAAGCGCTAGCCACCCTCGCGTGCGACAAATCCGCGCAGAAGTCGCCTAAGGGTGCACCCGGACTAAGCACAACAAGTGCGAAAAAATCCGATGTCTATCGCGAAGACTATCCGCGCAGAAGTCGCCTAAGGGTGCAGCCGGACTAAGCACAACAAGTGCGAAAAAATCCGATGTCCATCGCGAAGACTATCCGCGCAGAAGTCGCCTAAGGGTGCAGCCGGACTAAGCACAACAAGTGCGAAAAATCCGATGTCTATCGCGAAGACCATCCGCGCAGAAGTCGCCTAAGGGTGCAGCCGGACTAAGCACAACAAGTGCGAAAAAATCCGATGTCTATCGCGAAGACTATCCGCGCAGAAGTCGCCTAAGGGTGCAGCCGGACTAAGCACAACATGTGCGAAAAAATCCGATGTCTATCGCGAAGACTATCCGCGCCGAAGTCGCCTAAGGGTGCAGCCGGACTAAGCACAACAAGTGCGAAAAAATCCGATGTCTATCGCGAAGACTATCCGCGCAGAAGTCGCCTAAGGGTGCAGCCGGACTAGCACAACAAGTGCGAAAAAACCCGAAGTCTATCGCAAAGACTCCGCGCAGAAGCCGCCTAAGGGCGCAGCCGAACTAGTACAACAAAAGCAGAAACGATAGCATCAAACCATCCGTGCTAAGAACGACTATAATCACAACAGCACAGCATAACCAACCATACCAGACAAAGGCACACAACGTCCTCGCAGGCACAGGCACGCGAGGGCACACAACTTCATCGTACAAACCCTTACACATATACAAGCGAGGGCACCACACTCTACATCGGCTCAACCTTAGGAATAATTCCCATCTCTCTATAATTAAATAACATTATCCTAAGCTCCTCACCCGCAAAAAGACTTCGCAGTTCCCATTCCCCTGTACTCGCAGCGGCCGGCAAAGACAACAGTTCCTGCCGACCAGCCCTACTCACACGAAGTCGAGCCCCCTCCTCCGCGCTAACCCTACGTTTTGCAACCGCCCTTCGTCGGTGGCGCCCGGTGCTAGGGCCTGGCACGTCTGGCGCGTCCGCGGCGTGTGGCGAAGCCTCCGCCGCAGCCACGTCCAAGGCCGCAAAATAATCCAAGTCCTCCGACGACTCCTCAGTCCACTCAACCGAGCTCCCGGAGTCGGTAAAATAAAAAAACTCAGATGTAAACCCACCATATTCATTCCCACCTTCCGCGGTCGAAGCTGCCAAAAACTCAGTAGTAGCGGTTGCGTGCGCAGGCCCAAAATCTTGAACCTGCGCAGCAACCAAAATTCAGCACAGCATCCAAAAATTCCCCAACCCTAAACAACCACTACGCCACCTGCGAAGGCCCTGACGCTGCGGGAGCCTCCGCCGTTGGCTCCGCCGTTGCTTCCGCCGCTGCCTCCGCCGTTGTTTCCGCCGCCACCTTCGCGGGATCTTCAGCACTCGGCACAGCAGCTGCGGGGGCATCAGGGGCGCCTTCGGCCACCTTCGGGGGCAGGTCTTCGCCGGCCGCAGCGGATGTGTAGGCAGCCGTCCCGATCGCTGCGGTCTCCGGGGTTGGCTCCAGGGCGACCCCAGTCACAGCCTCCGCAAGGGTCGGCTCCGGGCCTGGCAGCGCGCTGTTCAGAGCCCCGAAGTCGTCCACCCGCTCGCCGCGCTCCGCCTAGGACAAGACACACAAATTCAGCAAACACACGCACAGCCCGCATACAGCAAACACCAAACAAACAACAACGTTACCTGAGCCCTCGCAGTCTCGGCCCGCTCCCTGACCACCTCACAACCATGCAGACCCCACATCCGGTCGTAGAGGGCCCCGACAGATTCCTTCACAACGGGGTCTTCGACCTTATAGACATCTCGCTCAAAATCTTCATCTGCCTGGTCGAAGACCTCGAAGTGCCGGCACCCTTCGCGGGAGAGTGCGTTCATCGCCCCCTCGCAGGTGACCAGGGAGGCGTACGACATCAACCCCCCCACAACAGTGGGGAGTTCCTGCAGCTCCTCCTGCACCCATTGCAGACAACGAAGCCTGGGCTCTCGGTCCGGCACCTCGAAGTCGCCGGTCCGCGCGCCCAGCTCGCGATATGTATCCATAAGCTGAGCGCGCGTCCGTTCAGCCTCCGCACGCATCGCGGCCTCGGCCCCCTTCGCGGCTCTCCAGGGCGGTAATCCGCTCTTGCAGATGTTCGGCGAGCTCCTTGGCAAGATTGCCCTCCGCCCGCGCCAGTTTGGCCTCCGCCTGCGCAGCCTGCTCTTTAGCGATGGCCTCGTTTGCCTCCCTCCTCTCCGCCGCCAGTTGGCGCCGGAGGTCGGCCTTCTCCCTCTCCAGGGCGGCCACCCTGTCCGTCAGCTTACGGCACTTGCTGTCGGAGGCCAATTTCTCACGGACAGCGTCAGCATGTTGTGTCCGAAGTCTCTCGACTTCGGCGGACACAGCTGCCGTGAGGGCCCTCGATGCAGTACGGCTGGCGAAGTCAGCCACCTGCAGAGCACACGTAAGGCCATTGACGTAAAAAAAACGGGAGGGGAGAGACTATAGCTCAGCGGACCTGACTCAGCGCCTTCGTCGCCTGACTCAGCGCCTCCGTCACTCCCTTCAGCCGGCGGGTCGCCACGCCCGCCTCGTCCCTGACCAACGCGAGGGCCGACACCTCGCCTCCGGCGCCAAGCGCCTCGCCCCTCGCCTTCGGCACTATGACGGCCGTCGCGATCGCCGCGCCAGGCGCAGCTATAGCAAGCTGGCCCTCGTCCGGCCCTGCAACGCGTCAACAAATTTAAAAAAAATAATAATAATAACAATAATGGGCCACTGACTTACCACCAAGATAGTCGTCCACAGTAATATCGGTGCCGAAGTCGGCAACACATTTGCCCGACAACGACAACGCTTGGGCCGCCTTCGAAGCCTCCGCCACTCCGCTGGCCGGCGGCACCACCTTCGTTGACTTGGAGCCTCCGGCGCCCGCCGTCGCCTCCGGCGCCTTGCTAGGTGCAGCGGCGCCCGCCTTCGCCGCCAGCGGCGGCTTGCCTCCGCCGGGGGCCGCAGCCTTCGCAGCCCCATGCTGCCGCTTCGGCCTAGCTTCATGCAGCCTGACCGCCGCCTGGCGTTTTTGCGCCGCCCCTTGGCGATCCTTGTCCATCACTGCCCACACAACAGCACCGATATTTTGCCCGTAAGGAAAAACTCTCCACCGATGAACCATACGAGATGTAAAACAGTCCTCCTCAGCCGCGCAGGGGATAGGAACATTTCTAGGCCAGCAGCCCCCGGTAACCCTCAGCATCCGAGCCGAAGACTCCCGGAGCTCGGGCGAAGACATCCTTTCCCCCGGGGCCGCACACGTCCTCATCAACTCTCTAGCAAAACTGTCAGACACCCCAAGTCCTCCCATCGCAGTACCTAATTTTCTCTTTTTCGAGGAAGGGGCGGCCGCCGGCGCAGGGTCGTCTCTAGTCTCCACCGCCGGTTTCTTCCCGCGGCGGTCCGCTTCGTCTTGACCGGGATAGCCGTCGTACGACAATTGATTTAATTCGAAGACCCTATTCAAACGGTCATTTGACCCGCGAATATCAAAGCTGCGCTGGCCTTCCGTCCTCGGCACGTAACGTCCCACGAGCCGCACCGCCAAGTCCTCCGCATCACGCACAAAGGCGGCCGGGTCACGGTTTCGCAAATTCAGTGCGAAGGCAGGACTTCGCACCACCCTTCCTCCGTGAAAAGGCATCTGGCGAGGGCACACTTCGCCCAACGCCCAGCCGTGCGCCAAGGGCCAGACCCCGCACGCCACGAACTCTTCAACTAAATCACGCCCACTGCTCTGACCGGCGGCGCACCGAAGGGCCCCTTCGTCTGCATCCTCTTCTGCCACTTCAAAGGGCGGATACGCAGAGTAATAATGAGAGCACATCTCAGACACGGGGAGTCCCTCATGGTCTTTGACAGCACCCTCAGCAACGTAAAACCAAAATTCATTCCAATTGCCCCACTTGTTGCGGGCGCACGGAACCAACTCCACTACTGGCATTGTGGTCTTGCCGGTCTTCGGCGTGAATGTGCATGACCCGAACTGGGCAACTCCGTCCCCAACCATCCTCTTCTGCCAATGCAAACAATAATTCTTCGCAAAAACTTCAACCGACGGCTGTCCGCCGTACGAAGTCGTCGCCCAGACATACTTCGCCAGCGCCACCATGGCATTCGGTGTCAGCTGATGTATTTGAACGTTGAATCTACGCAGGACTTCGCCAACAAACCGGTGCGCAGGCAAGCGGAGACCGGCGGCGAAGAACGCCTCGAAAACGACCAACTCACCCTCCGGCTCGGGGACTTCCTCCGTCCTCGGAGCACGAGCAACTCCGCCGCCAAAGTAGCCCAACCGCTGCATATCTTCAACGCGGGCTGACGTCATCCGTGACACATCAAAATCAACAGAGTCGCCGGCGCGCAACTCCTCCACCATCAAGCTACTCAACGTCTCCTCAGACGAGGCGGCCGCCGGCGGCGTGGTGTCGGCGGAAGAAGAAGAGGACGGCATTGCTACGTACCGTCGGCGGCGGCGGACGGTCTGCTTCACTCGAGCCAGATCTCCGGCGATCAAGAGCACGACGGGCAGACGGGCAGCAAGACGGCGGGCGGCTAGGGTTTTCGCGGAGCGCGGAAGGCAAAGTTCAAAAAGCACCGACCCCCGCCCCCTTTTATAGGCAGGGCGCGGCTCTTCGGGAAACCCGCAATCCGACAGGGCGCGGCGCTTCGGGAAACCCGCAATCCAACAGTACGCCGTCCATCAACGGTCACATCGAAAACCCCCGTGGAACCACTTCGAGCGAGGGCAGCGTCTCCGCCATCTAGCGACGTCTTCGGCACCAGGTGACTTTGTCGAACTGGTCCCTCGGAGGGCAAATGTTGGGGCGAAGGCAAAGACGCCACCCTTCGCTCGTCGCCTTTCGCTGCAGTCGCTGGTCTGACAGAGACAAAACGGGCAGGGACACCCTTCGCTTCATTCAGCACCATACGAAGGCCTGCGGTGACGTCTCCCCGCAGCACGGCCTCGTCCTGCTCTGAGGCCCACGTGTGATCTGGCCCATTGTAACGGGCCTCGCGTGGCCGCCTTTGTGTTACGGGCCTAGTTTGTAAAGGCATTCTTGTAATTACAGCTTGTAACCCTGCTTTATGGGAATATTCTGGGGATAAACTAGGTGTCTGAGGGCACATGCGTCCTTAACACAAGGCGCTGGGCACTCAGATACCTATAAATACCCCCGCACAGTGCCCGTGAGAGGCTAGATTAACAGAGCTATTGCCCCCGAGCACGTAACCCTGTTGTCACCACCGTTCACCCTTGTTGGCCTCCTTGCTGCTGAGAGCAAGTTCCAACAAGTAGCTTTCTTTTGCACAAAAGCATTGTATCCAATACCACTCTTGTTGTTTTTCATGACAGTGTTCATGAGCAATTCATTTTGGAGGTATTGGCCCTTGTTGAACTTTTGCACACTTGTTGCAAGATGTTCATTTTCACTCTTAAGTTTCTTGACCTCATTTTTAAGCCTTTCATTATCCACTGCCAACTCATTGTTGAAATCATTGTTCTCAATGGCAACCTTTCCTCTAGTAGTTGCATCAGTCAAGTATCTCTTCGATTTTTGGTTGTCTAAAGTCAAGACTTCAACTTTTTCGGTCAATTCATCATGTAGACTAGTTTGCTCTCCTTGACTCAAATCATCACATGAGGTTGCTACATCAATCTTAACAACAAGGTTAATAGCCTCATGTGTATTGCAAGATAAAAGTTCATTTTCAACAAAAAGATTATCATATTCAAATTTAGTCTTAGTATAGTCTTCCTTGATTTTCACTAGTCTATCTTTCAACTCCCTATTAGCTTCATTTAACTTGTCACATTTATCCTTAGCATCTTTTAGGGAGGGTGTGAGCTCATTTACAGTGGATGACATAGTTTTGTTCTCTTCTTTCATTTCATCACTAGCTTTCATAACTATGTCATATTTGGCATTCAAAGATTCATTTTCATTTTTCAACTTATCACATTTATCTTTTGACTTCCTAATGATTTGAGTGTATTCTTTAAACAAGTCAGCTAGTTCATCATAGGAAGTTGAAGCAAATTCCTCATCACTATCACTATCACTATCATCAGTAATATCAATATCATTTTGTACCTTCCGTTCACCTCTAGCCATGAGGCATAGGTGAGAAGTCGATGATGACGATGGTGGTGGTGAAGAGAAGTCCCCGTGTGATACCCGGTTTGCAAAGAAGAGAAGTTGGATGTTATTCTTTTTTTGTTTTTTTCTCATTTGGGTGATGCGCTTTGGGGATTTGGAATTTGTGGAAAACATTCACCAGTAAGATAGTAGAATTTCTTTGGTTAGACGCTTGCGACGAGGTCGGGAGCTGTCGCGTGGGCGAGTTGGGCCATGAATCACGATCCGGCCCATTAGCCTCCCCTTAACCCTAGCCGCCCTCCCCTAATCCCCTCTCTCTAGCCTTGGATGCCACCCCCTCTCACTCCTCCATCCATTTGCAGCCGCCACCCACCTCTCCCCCATCAAACCCTAGCCGCCCCTCCTCAAGCCCTTCTCTCCAAGGTGCCATTCCTTTCCCGCTCGAATCTACGTCGCGTTGGTGCAAGTCTCCCGGTGGTTTTTGGTAGAGGGAAGAAGTTGGGAGGAAAGGGGGAGGATTCAAGGTGATTTTTATGTTTGTATCTTGTTTAATTGTGTTGCAATCCAATCGATTATATGTTTATCTATGCGAATCGGTAGAGGTGCTGTCCAGAAATTTTGTAGGTGGGCGAACAGCAGTAGTTCTAGGGATTTCTGGGAATTTTTTTGTGGGAAATTAGTGGGGATCAGTGGGAGAATCATGTAGAGCTTTGTCATACCTTTCCAACGGGTACTTATGTGCTCGATTCGGAATTATATTTTAAAAGATATCGCTGTTTGAATTCGGGTATGTTGCTGTCCAAAAAACAGATTTCTGTAGGTGGGCGAACAGCAGTAGTAGTAGCAGTTTCTGGGGATTTTTCGTAGGAAATTAGTGGTAATAAATATTAGAATCATGTAGAGCTTTGTCGTACCTTTCCAAAGGGTACTTATGCGCTCGATTCGGAATTATATTTTAAAAGATATCGCTGTTTGAATCTGGGTATGTTGCAGTCAAAAAAATAGATTTCTGCAGGTGGGCGAACAACAGTAGTAGTAGCGGTTTCTGGGGATTTTTCGTGGAAAATTAGTGGTAATCAATATGAGAATCATGTAGAGCTTTGTCATACCTTTCCAACGAGTACTTATGCGCTCAATTCGGAATTATATTTTAAAAGATATCGTTGTTTGATTCCGGATATGTCGCTGCCCAAAAGAAAAAAACAGATTGCAGGGTTGATCTTGTGGACTGTTTTGGGCTAACTAGATTTTGGAATTTAATTATAAATTGTATACAAAACTTGTGGAGAATTTTATGTAGATGCCTCTGGAGTTTTTTTTGTTACCACTGCTATCATAATTTTAAAGTTATGAAATTGTTAAGCAGCGCCGCTGCAGTTTGGTGGGTGTGGGGAGAGTTGTTACCCGCGAGGGGTTTGAGATTGTGCGTAGGTGCGGCGTCGTTTATGAGCGTTATTATGTGAAATTGGTGCACTAAGTTGTGTGTCAAAAGCAGGTGGTGGACTTCCGGATCATACTTAGGGATTTGCCCAAACTTCCGGTGAAGGCAAGTAAAACAGTGATGGTTATTCCGTCTATCGATTAAAAAGTCTTATACTTGATTATGTTTGTGCCATTTGTGTTTGTATTTATATTCCTAATTGGGTACCATCGTTTGAAGATATTCATGTTTTATTGATTACATATGTTGAGGTTGTGGTTTGATCATGTTACTCATGTGATTTATTATGTGGAATGGGTGGAAGTATATGTCTAGCACATTTTATTTGAGAAGGACTCATGTTGTTGACATGCATAATGCATTCATCATCCATTGCATGGAAGTTTCGTCGCGATCTTATGGTCCGACCGTACTGGTACAATGAGCATCATATGTTGCCCGAGAAGGGGTATGATGCAGCTTCATATCCTTAGAGGTATGAAGGCAGAAGTCATTACTGCATCTGTAGTCATGTGCATTCAGGGGTGAAGTGTGGAACCTATTATGTGGATGTGGATAGTGTAGATCTTTACCTTGTGCTTCATCTTGTAACTAAGTAATTGGTTACATGTTTACTTGCTGCAAATTACTATCCAAGAAGGAAGTTGTGAACTACGTGGTTGTTTAAGCACGGTTTGTTTACATTGTCCAGTTGTTGTTTGCTCTTTTTACTTGCTGAGATGTGTCATCTCACTCTTGCATTGTCTGATGCCGGCACATGATCTTTGCTTTGGGAAAAGAAGGTATATAGCAGCACGACCACTACACCTTTAAATAAAGGAACCACTGCTTAATAATGATGTTAAACAGGGAGGGTCTAATCTGAGGGATTAATATGTTTTAGCCTTTCTTGGTAGTTAAACAGATTTTTGGGGTGGACTGAGTTACCTATCTTTTTATTTGGTCATGAATGTTCATTACTACATTTGCATTTTTATTATACTATGTGAATTAGCTTTCCTTTATATCCTGTATAAACTCTATGTTCCCCTTGTTATGCTTCTTTCAAGGGAGGTGCTGCCGGATTTTGCAATACTTTCTTTCTCTACTTCTTTTCTTGTGTTGCATAAGTTTTGTGGGAAGGGTATTTGGTAACATCCATTGTGTGGGATCAGTGGGGTGTTATAGTTGGTATCAGAGGAATAGGCTGTAGGTCCTAGCAAGTGGAATAATAATAAATTGACACACTGCACATGTAGGATGAGTTTTCTGCTTTACTATTGATATGTTGTATTATTATCCATGCTAGTTTGACATTATCTGAAGAGGTGCTATGCCAATCTTATTTACTTATTATTCTCACCCCTGTGGCTGCAGCTATGCCGCCTCGTAGGGCTCGGGGCAGTCCGCAAGTTCCTAGTGGGGACTCGATGAGTCCGGCGGCAATGTTAGCCGCGATGCAGGCCATACAGCAGGAGTTGGCCATTCTGAGTCAAGCTATTCCTGTTGCCCCTGCGGGTGCTGCTCAGGGTGTTGGTGGTGGAGGAGTGCCCGGGGGCGCTGTCCCTGCGGGTGCTGCTCCAGGTGGCGGGGTCGAGGTGCCTCTTCCAGTCAGTGGTCTTTCTCTGATGCAGTGGATGGGCATGAAGTTGGATACTTTTGATGGCAGTGGTACTCCGGTCGAGGCGGCGGATTGGCTAACTTACGTGGAGGATAAGATGAATGTCTTCGAGATTGTGTATGGTGATCGTGTTCGCTTTGGCACACAGCTGCTGAAGGGAGAAGCTCAGATTTGGTGGAGGGGCGTGCAGGCAGCTCACTCCTCTTCACCAGGAGTCCTGTCCTGGGATGTTTTTATCAGGCAGTTTTAGAGGAGGTTCTACCCGGTCACCTTCCTGGAGAAAATGAAGATTGATTTGCAATCCTACAAGCAAGAGAAGAAGTCTATCACAGAGTATGAAGTGGGCTTCAACAAGATGGTCCGTTTTGTCCCTCATGTGGCTTATAATGAGATGGAGAAGGCGAGCCAGTTCTGTCAGGGTCTGAAACCTTCTATCAGGCATGCCCTGGGAGCCTTTCTGTTGGTGGACTTCCATACTACAGTGGAGCAGGCACTAGGTGTGGAGATGCAACACCAGTATACCATGGAGTTGTAGAAGTCTTCGGGTGTTGATCAGCCTCGTGGCCTGGACGCGAGGAGGGGCAACACTGGAGGTCCAGCCCATAAGAGGGACAAGTCTCAGCATCAGCACCACCATCCCTACCGTGGCAAATCTTCTGACTCGGGTACTTCGGGAGGAAGTACTCAGAGGTTTCGGGTTGTTCCTAAGCCCGGGCTGGGCTAGTGTGTTTCCGTTGTGGTGATGCGCATCGCCGTGCAGAGTGCCAGTGGAATGGCAGGTGTTCAATCTGTAGTCAAGACCACAAGGATGTGGTGTGTAGGAGGAATCCCAATGGAAAGCTCAGATGGGAGCCAGTGACTTCCTCCTCTTCTCAGGGCACTGTCAACATGATGTCAAGCGCTGAGCAGCAATTTTTAGTTCCACTTCCTCCGCAGCAGTTTTATGTGCCTGGGACTTCTCAGTTCGTGCCGATGCAGGGTTTTCCTTACTCCTTAGTATCTGGCTGTGCCTACTCCTGCACCGACTACTCCTATGTCGTCTCAGTTTGGAGCTCCGCATCTTCCTCACCCGACGGCTGAGTGGGGTTCTTCTATTAATTTCACTCCGAGAGCTTCCTCTTCTGTGGGTATTTCCAGAGCTTATGTGCTACCCGCTGTGGATGGCAGAGAGCAAGGAGACGTGGTGATAGGTACGATTTCAGTTGATTCGTTTGTGGGCCATGCTCTTTTTGACTCTGGCGCTAGCTATTCGTTTGTTTCGGAGAATTTTGTGTCACGGGCTGGTCTTTCGGTGCAGAGGTTGGGTCACCCAATTTTGGTTAGTTCTACTAATGGCTCCATTAGTAGCTGCTTAGTTTGTCAGGGGTGTTCCGTCATCCTTGCTGATGAGGTCTTTTCAGCCAATCTTGTTGTGATTTCCTTGGGGGCTTTCGATGTTATCTTGGGTATGGATTGGTTATCTCAGTATCACGCAGTTATATCCTGTTTTTGGAAGACAGTGTTATTGCAGGCGCCGTCGGGTAGGGAGGTGGTATCCTTGGGAAGCTCCCCAAAGTTCACGTTATCCTTGTTGGCGCAATTGCTTCCGGATCGCCGGTCAAGGAAGTCGGGAATCTTTTTCTCCATGGTGGTGGAGGGTGAGGCTGCCTTGCAGGTGCAGGACATCCGGGTGGTGTGTGACTTTGCCGACGTGTTTCCGGCAGAGCTTCCAGGCATTCCTCCGGAGCGCGATGCAGCTTTTGAGATCAAGTTGATTCCGGGTACGTAGCCTATTCATAAAGCCCCGTATCGGATGGCCCCAAAGGAGCAGGTTGAATTGAAGCGACAATTGGATGATCTGCTAGCTAAGGGTTTCATTAGGCCTAGCAGGTCTCCATGGGCTTCCCCAGTATTGTTTGTTGAGAAGAAGGATAAAAGCAAGAGGTTATGTGTGGATTATCACACTTTGAATCTAGTGACAATCAAGAATAAATATCCGCTACCCAGTATTGAGGTACTCTTTGAACAGTTGAGGGGTGCCCAGGTGTTCTCCAAAATTGATTTGAACTTTGGTTATCATCAATTGAGGATCCATGAGGAGGATATTGAGAAGATCGCTTTTTGCACCAGGTATGGGCATTATGAGTTCATAGTCATGTCTTTTGGCTTAACTAATGCCCCTGCTGCTTTTATGGAAGCAATGAATAGGATGTTGCATGAGTTCTTGGACGAATTTGTGGTCGTGTTCCTAGATGATATTCTGATTTATTCAAAGACCGAGGCTGAGCATGAGCAGCATCTCCGTCTCTTTCTGGGTGCCCTTAGGAAGAATTAGTTCTATGGCAAGTTGAAGAAGTGTGCCTTTTGGCTGTCCGAAGTGGCTTTCCTGGGGCATGTGATTAATCAGCAGGGCATTGCGGTGGATCCCAAGAATGTTGCGGCAGTGGTGGAGTGGAAGAGACCCTCTAGTGTCTCTGAAATCCGAAGTTTCTTAGGGCTCGCTGGATATTATCGGCACTTCGTACCAAATTTTTCCAGCATTGCTAAGCCTTTGACTAGACTCTTGGAGAAGGGTGTTCTCTTCGTTTGGTCCAGCGATTGCGAGGTCAGTTATCAGACATTGAAGAACAAGTTGGTGGACGCCCCTATCCTAGCTTTGTCTGAGAGCAGTAAGCATTTCATAGTTTATACGGATGCTTCGTGAATTGGTCTTGGCTATGTGTTGATGCAGGAAGGCAGAGTGATTGCTTCTGGCTCAAGGCAATTCAGGAAGCATGACGGGAATTATCCAAGTCATGATCTTGAATTGACAGCGGTGGTTTTTGCTCTAAAGTCGTGGAGGCATTATCTTTATGGCAAGGCTTGTGACATTTACACCGATCATAAAAGTCTCAAGTATATTTTCACTCAGAAGGAGCTAAATTTGAGGCAGCGTCGGTGGCTCGAATTGATTAAAGATTATGATTTGTCCATTCATTATCACCCGAGGAAGGCAAATGTGGTGGCTGATGCCCTTAGCAGGTCTAGGGTTCCAAAAGTGGCTTTGCCTTTGATCGCTGATCTGGACCGTTTGGGGATCGCTTTGTGCTATGTCGGCACCGCTAGTGAGGAGACTTGGATGCTTATTCAATCCTCCCTCATGGAGAGAGTGTGTGCGGCTCAACAGCAAGATCGTTTATTGCAGGAAGCTCGAAAGAGGGTTGGCGATGGTAAACCCTAGGAGTTCTCCATTGATGAGAATGATTTGGTTCGTTTCAGGGGCCGCCTTTGTGTGCCTCAGAAATAAGAGGTGAAGATGGATATCTTGAGAGAAGCTCATAAAACGCCTTACACCGTTCACCCTAGCGAAACCAAAATGTACCGAGATCTGAAGCAAAACTTCTGGTGGAAGCGGATGAAGGTTGACGTTTCTAAGTACGTGGCCGCCTGTGAAGTATGTCAGCACGTGAAGGCCGAGCATAAGAGGCCCGCAGGTTTGCTGAAGCCATTGGAAATTCCGGAGTGGAAGTGGGAGCATATCACCATGGATTTTGTGGTGGGCTTACCTCGTTCTCCTCGGGGCAGGGATGCTATTTGGGTGGTAGTGGATCGCTTGACTAAGTCTGCGCACTTTATTCCCATGAAGACCACCAATTCAGCTTCAAAATTGGTTTCCTTGTATATGAAGGAAGTAATCAGGCTCCACGGGGTGCCTAAGTCCATTGTTTCTGATCGAGACTCCAAATTTGTATCCAAATTCTGGGAGAGCCTTCACAGTGCATTGGGTACCAAGCTTTCGCTTAGTGTCACGTTTCACCCTCAGACTGATGGTCAGTCGGAGCGAATGATCCAAACCTTGGAAGATATGTTGTGTGCTTGTGTTCTGTCATGGAAGGGCAGCTGGGAGGATCATCTTGCATTGGTGTAGTTTGCTTATAACAACAGCTACCAGGCTAGCATCAAGATGGCACCTTTTGAGGCTTTATATGGCAGGCGGTGTATCTCCCCTCTGTGATGGGAGACTTTGGGAGAGAGATCCCTAGTTGGTCCTGATTGGGTTCAGCAGACTTCTGAAAAGGTTTGGGAAATTCGTCAGAATATTTTGGCCGCTTAGAGCCGTCAGAAGAGTTATGCTGATGTGAGGAGGCGGGACTTGGAATTTGCAGTGGGTGACCAAGTCCTCCTTAGGGTATCACCTACTAAAGGAGTTGTTCGGTTCGGTGTCTCCGAAAAACTCAGCACGAGATACATTGGACCGTTCACTATCTTGGCCCGAGTGGGCAGCCTGGCTTATCGCTTGCAACTGTCGGATTCCATGGCAGGGTACACCCGGTATTTCATGTCTCTATGTTGAGGAAGTTCTTGCGGGATTCAGACCATCAGATTGAGATGGAACCAATTGTTGTGCAGCAGGATCTGACTTTGGAGTGTCATCCGATGCGTATCTTGGAATCCTCGAAGCGTGTTTTGAGGAAGAGATCAATTAAGCATGTCAAGGTCTTATGGACTAATCAGTCTGAGCGCGAGGCTACGTGGGAACTTGAGGAGCTGATGCGGCAGAAATATCCGGAACTTTTTGTTGTGGGTAAGTGTTGTTGATTCATTAATCTTTCCTTTTGTCGTTCCGATAGAAGCGTAAGAATTCGAGGTCGAATTTTTTTAAGGGGGGTAGAGTGTGATACCCAGTTTGCAAAGAAGAGAAGTTGGAGGTTATTCTTTTTTTTCTCATTCAGGTGATGCGCTTTGGGGATTTGGAATTTGTGGAAAACATTCACCAGTAAGACAGTAGAATTTCTTTGGTTAGACGCTTGCGACGAGGTCGGGAGCTGTCGCGTGGGCGAGTTGGGCCATGAATCTCGATCCGGCCCATTAGCCTCCCCTTAACCCTAGCTGTTCTCCCCTAATCCCCTCTCTATAGCCTTGGACGCCACCCCCTCTCACTCCACCCATTTGCAGCCGCCACCCACCTCTCCCCCATCAAACCCTAGCCGCCCCTCCTCAAGCCCTTCTCTCCAAGGTGCCATTCCTTTCCCGCTCGGATCTACGTCGCGTTGGTGCAAGTCTCCCGGTGGTTTTTGGTGGAGGGAAGAAGAAGGGAGGAAAGGGGGAGGATTCAAGGTGATTTTTGTGTTTGTATCTTGTTTAATTGTGCTGCAATCCAATCGATTATATGTTTATCTATGCGAATCGGTAGAGGTGCTGTCCAGAAATTTTGTAGGTGGGCGAACAGCAGTAGTTCTAGGGATTTCTGTGAATTTTTGTGGGAAATTAGTGGGGATCAGTGGGATAATCATGTAGAGCTTTGTCATACCTTTCCAACGGGTACTTATGCGCTCGATTTGGAATTATATTTTAAAAGATATCGCTGTTTGAATCCGGGTATGTTGCTGTCCAGAAAAACAGATTTCTGCAGGTGGGGAACAGCAGTAGTAGTAGCAGTTTCTGGGGATTTTTCGTAAGAAATTAGTGGTAATAAATATTATAATAATGTAGAGCTTTGTCATACCTTTCCAACGGGTACTTATGCGCTCGATTCGGAATTATATTTTAAAAGATATCGTTGTTTGAATCTGGGTATGTTGCTGTCCAAAAAAACAGATTTCTGCAGGTGGGCGAACAGCAGTAGTAGTAGCAGTTTCTGGGGATTTTTCGTAGAAAATTAGTGGTAATCAATATGAGAATCATGTAGATCTTTGTCATACCTTTCCAACGAGTACTTATGCGCTCAATTCGGAATTATATTTTAAAAGATATCGCTGTTTGATTCCGGATATGTCGCTGCCCAAAAGGAAAAAAACAGATTGCAGGGTTGATATTGTGGACTATTTTGGGATAATTAGATTTTGGAATTTAATTATAAATTGTATACAAAACTTGTGGGAAATTTTGTGTAGATGCCTCTGGAGTTTTTGTTTATTACCACTGCTGTCATAATTTTAAAGTTATGAAATTGTTAAGCAGCGCCGCTGCAGTTTGGTGGGTGTGGGGAGAGTTGTTACCCGCGGCGGGGTTTGAGATTGTGCGTAGTTGCGGCGTCATTTATGAGCGTTATTATGTGAAATTGGTGCACTAATTTGTGTGTCAAAAACAGGTGGTGGACTTCCGGATCGTACTTAGGGATTTGCCCAAACTTCCGGTGAAGGCAAGTAAAACAGTGATGGTTATTCCGTCTGTCGATTAAAGAGTCTTATACTTGATTATGTTTGTGTCATTTGTGTTTGTATTCATATTCGTAATTGGGTACCATCGTTTGAAGATATTCATGTTTTATTGATTACATATGTTGAGGTTGTGGTTTGATCATGTTACCCATGTGGTTTATTATGTGGAATGGGTGGAAGTATATGTCTAGCACATTTTATTTGGTAAGGACTCATGTTGTTGACATGCATAATGCATTCATCATCCATTGCATGGAAGTTTCGTCGCAATCTTATGGTCTGACCGTACTGGTACAATGAGCATCATATGTTGCCCGAGAAGGGGTATGATGCAGCTTCATATCCTTAGAGGTATGAAGGCAGAAGTCATTACTGCATCTGTAGTCATGTGCATTCAGGGGTGAAGTGTGGAACCTATTATGTGGATGTGGAAAGTGTAGATCTTTACCTTGTGCTTCATCTTGTAACTAAGTAATTGGTTACATGTTTACTTGCTGCAAATTACTATTCAAGAAGGAAGTTGTGAACTACGTGGTTGTTTAAGCACGGTTTGTTTACATTGTCCAGTCGTTGTTTGCTCTTTTTACTTGCTGAGATGTGTCATCTCACTCTTGCATTGTCTGATGCAGGCACATGATCTTTGCTTTGGGAAAAGAAGGGATATAGCAGCACAACCACTACACCTTTAAATAAAGGAACCACTGCTTAATAATGATGTTAAACAGGGTCTAATCTGAGGGATTAATATGTTTTAGCCTTTCTTGGTAGTTAAACAGATTTTTGAGGTGGACTGAGTTACCTATCTTTTTATTTGGTCATGAATGTTCATTACTACGTTTGCATTTTTATTATACTATGTGAATTAGCTTTCCTTTATATCCTGTATAAACTCTATGTTCCCCTTGTTATGCTTCTTTCAAGGGAGGTGCTGCCGGATTTTGCAATACTTTCTTTCTCTACTTCTTTTCTTGTGTTGCATAAGTTTTGTGGGAAGGGTATTTGATAACATCCATTATGTGGGATCAGTGGGGTGTTACACCCCGGCGATGGCGGCAACTTTTTCATCATTCTCTTCTTCACTTGAAGAAGATCCACTTGATGACTCAATGTCAGTGAGCCAGTCACCAACAATATATGCCTTTCCATTTTTCTTTTTGTGGAACCTCTTGTGCTTCCCATCCTTCCTCTTGAAGAATCTCTTTTCCTTTTTCTCATCATCGTTGTCATCTTCTTTCTTGCCCTTGAACTTGTTCTTCTTGGGCTTGTTACATTGATGAGCAAGATGGCCAAGCTCTCCACAGTTGTAGCAATCCATCTCAGAAATGGGCTTTCTTTTGCTGGAAAAGAATTCCTTCTTTCTTGAATCAAATTTGATGCCTTCTCTGTTGAGCTTCTTTAACATCTTGGTGGTCTTCCTCACCATCAAGGCAATGTTAGCATCAAGGTCATCATCACTTGAGGATTCTTCCTCAATTTGTACTTTAGCTTTTCCTTTTCTTTCTTGATTTGCTGTGAGAGCCAAATCCTTTCTTTTGAAAGATGACTCATCCTTGTTATTGATGTGCATGTACATCTCATGAGCATTGATCTTTCCCAATATCTGTGTAGGTGTGGTAACTGAAAGATCCATTTGATGCAGCACAGTGATAATGTGTCCATATTTGTCAATTGGGAGGACACTGAGAATCTTCCTCACAACATCCGGTTGTGAGATTTGGGTAAGCCCCAAGCCATTTACTTCCTCTACAAGAATATTGAGACATGAGTACATAGCATTGGCATTTTCATTAGCAAGCATTTCAAAAGAATTTAACTTTCTCATAGCAATGTGATATCTCTCCTCACGCTCACTTCTAGTTCCTTCATGTAGAGCACAAATGTCCATCCACAAATCATGAGAATTTTTATGATTTCTAACTCTATTAAACACATCTTTGCAAAGGCCTCTAAAAAGGGTGTTTTTGGCCTTAGCATTCCATTTCTCATAATTAAACTCTTCACCTACAAGATTTGTGGGATCTCTAGGTTCGGGGAATCCTTGTGTGGCGGCTTTGTAGACACCAATGTTGACAGCCTCTAAATATGCTTCCATACGAATTTTCTAATATGGAAAATCATCACCATCAAAAACAGGAGGAGGTCCATCCCCATCGAACATCGTCACTCTAGCGGTTAAGCTAATATAAGAGCAACAAGGCTTTGATACCAATTGAAAGGATCACAATGCCCAAGGGGGGTGAATTGGGCTTTTCTAAAAATCAACACTAATTAAACCCTAAGCAAGAGCCCAACTTCACCCCAACAACTAGCACTAAGAGAATAATGCTAGAAATACAGCAATGCTAAGACAATACTTCAAATGCTTGCTAAACAAATACACAATGTAAGATGCTTGAATTAAGTGCGGAATGTAAAACAAAGTTTAGAAGACTCCTCCAATTTTTCCCGAGGTATCGAAGAGTCGGCACTCTCCACTAGTCCTCGTTGGAGCACCCGCGCAAGGGTATCGCTACCCCTTGGTCCTCGCAAGAACCAAGTGCTCACTATGAGATGATCCTTTGCCACTCCGGCACGGTGGATCCCTCACGACCGCTTACAAACTTGAGTCGAGTCACCAACAAGATCTCCACGGTGATCACCAAGCTCCCAACGCCACCAAGCCGTCTAGGTGATGCCGATCACCAAGAGTAACAAGCCGTAGACTTTTGCTTCACCAAGAGAAGCCTAATGCAAGTGGTGTGTGCTCTAGGTGGCTCTCACTAGCGCTAATGAGGTCCAAATGTGGGATTAAGATTCTCTAATCTCCTCACTAGGCTTTTGGTGCTTGCAATGCTCTACCAATGTGCAGGAATTAATGTGGGCAGCAAGACATTGAATATGGTGGGTGGAGGGGGTATAAATAGCCCTCACCCACCAACTAGCTGTTGCAAGTAGTGTTCTGCGCATGGGCGCACCGGACAATGAACAGTCACAGTCCGAGCTAGGCGAGACGGTGGCGGTGCGGTTGTGGTGGAGGCCGGGGGAGGCGCCGCCTGGCGGGCCGGGGGGGGGGGAGACGCGACGGGGCAGAGGAGGAAGATATGACTTACGGAGAGGGTTTTACGGTATATAGGGGGGTCGGGGCCATAGATCTTGGCGTCGAGCCCCCGCCACGTGGGACTCGTCGTAGGGGGGTCGGCGCCAAGATCTATGGCGCCGACCCCCTCGCCCCTGCCACGTAGGAAAAGTTGACGCCAATGATGTCGGTGCCGCTTTGCGTTAGCTCGGCGCCAATGATGATGGCGCTAGTAAGGGTCCATTTTTTGAAATGAATCTGCAAAGGGTATAATTGTGCAAAAAAACCCCAAAAAGGGCTAAAATGCAAAAAAAATGGTAATGTAAGATATAGTTACCGTGAAGGTGATTAGAGCATCATTTTTATTAGAGATGACAATATGTAAGTACCCAATAAGTATTATTATCTTATACTCATATCCATGGCAAAAAATAATCCCTTCGAGGCCATGTTCGGTTATTTCTATTCGACATGGATTGGATGAGATGGGAAAAATTATTAAGAATTTCAACTTGCTATGGATTCAAACCCACCCAATCGTGCCCAATCAACATGAATTGTGATTGAAACGAACATGCCCTGAATTGGAGAGGATTGGTATGGATTGAAAGAGATTTTGACTTACTAGGGATTAAAACCGACTCAAAGAGATTTTGACTTACTAGGGATTAAAACCGACTCAATCCTCTTCAATCCATATGTATTGGGGTTGAACCGAATATAATTGGTGGGTATGGATTTAACCACATACCCATGCCTATACCCATGTGGGTATGGATCACTCATCGGGTCACTCATATCCACAAAGATTAGACATATATCATATGCGGTAAGCATCATTCAACAAATATAAGAAACTGTAAAAAATATCAGATATGAAACATCATATTTAAAAAAACCATATGCCATAATTAAGCATCACGCCATTTGATTTCTAACATTATAGACACATGAGGCTGTAAAAATCAAACTACATAGCTAGGATTGTGCTCAGATTTATAGAAATAATATCTAGTTACATAGCTGCACAAGAAACAACTCTAAAATCTGCTTGGAAACTATACTTATACAATTGATTGGATGAGGTTACGATCATGATGAGTAGGAGTACAATAGTCTATGGACTGTGCCTGAAAGTCTGTGGACTTCTAGAGTAAAAAGAGATTATATAGCAGGGTTTCATTTATTTTGGGCAAGGCTAAGTGCTCAAGTTTATGTTTTTGGCCAAGTTTATACTGTGTATTTTATAGCCATGGATCAACGGGTATGGATGAAGACAAAACATTCTAATACACGTTTACCCATTTGGGTGAAGGTTCTTGCTGAATAAGAGACTTATGAGTAGAATATTTAGTCTATGTACATACTCTAATAGAGTAAATACCCATCGGATATCGGGTTACGGGTACCCATTGCGATCTCTAGTTTTTTTGATCCATCGAGGGAAAGGGACGGAATTGGGTCACCGGTTCTACGCTACCAGACAAACAGAGACCCATCGTCGGTGAAACAGAGAAGAGAAGGGAAGGTTTCTCACCGAGGAGAACCATTGGCGAGGACATCGTTGCTCCATCGAGGATGGCGAGGAAGACAGGTGGTTCTCTTAGCGGCGGTGATCATCGTTGCTGAGAACGTCTCGCCTAGAGACGCCTCCGTGCGCAGAGCAAGGGGAAATGTTGCAAGAAGGGGAAACGAAGCGATC
The DNA here is from genome assembly GCF_902167145.1 of Zea mays. Taxonomy (NCBI): domain Eukaryota; kingdom Viridiplantae; phylum Streptophyta; class Magnoliopsida; order Poales; family Poaceae; genus Zea; species Zea mays. The sequence continues at coordinate 39,944,936 of NC_050098.1, read as the reverse complement.
GGAAAACCATCGTTCGATGAGTGGGTGGAGTGGGGTAGGAGGTTACAGTGGGTTTATCCTTGCCAAGGGCAATGTACCCTACGAGATGACAGTGGGCATAGTAATTGTGTAAATCGAAGCGATCTATTTTGAGATTAATTAATTATAATGGATACCGAATATATATTTAACGCATAAAAATGTTTTAAAGAGTAAAAAAATTCTAGGAAAATTTCTAGTCATGTTTTGAAGCTTAATAAACTCAAATAAAGTGTTTGGAGCTTATCTACTTTTTTAAGTGTCCTAAATACATAAAATTTGCTTTTTCCAAAAAAATGAGAAAATTACTCGTAAAATATGAAAAATTACCGGCGTTTCAAACATTTTTGCATTTAAACACACTATGCAACAACATAAATGAAACAATCAAAACTCCTCTAGGGTTTTATATTACTAAGCTTAACACATATTTATATAAAATAATTCTCCATTACTTAAGAAAAAAAGAAAAGCAAGGAACACCCGAATTTTGTGTATAGAGCAAATAATTTACTATACACCAAAATTCAGGGTGTTTTTTTAGATAATGGAAAGAAGAGTTCCGGCCTTCCCCTCCGTAGAAGGTCCGAGCCAACATCCACACAGACAACATCCAAGAGAACAACCACAAAGCCAAACAAACAGGACTCGGTAACAAGGGGAAACCACGCAGGGCTCCGATGACATATCAAAAACTAAAGAGTAATACGATTGGAGAAACACCATCCATTGTCCGCAAACACCTTCATCACCACTTTCTCCAGATGTCTGCAAGCATGGACTAGCTTCTCCTTTTCCTCTTCATGCCTTTGAAACAGCGCCCAGGAACGACACCAGTAGGTTCCCCTGTAGATTACCTGCATGTAAGTTTTCGGGTTATCACTATAAAAAACCACCTCATTTCTACTAAGCCAAAGAGCCCAACTCAGAGCCGCCACCCTAGTCATAATTAGGGATTTGACATGATTACTGAAACCTATCAACCAATTTCCAGCAACATGTTCCATGTCCCGAGGGATCGGAAGACCGAAAGCGACTAACAATGCCCTCCAAATGAAGCAGGCGTAATGACAATCAAAGAACAGGTGTCTGATCATTTCTCTTTTGGAACAAAACACACACAGCTTATTCCCTTTCTAGTTCCTACGCGTCAAGTTATCTTTAGTCAAAATGACCCCCCTACCGAGATACCACAGAAAAACCTTAATTTTAAGCGGTATCTTTAATTTCCAAAGAGGATTATTTTGTCTGATAATACCATTTGACATAAGCGCCAGGTACATTGATTTTACGGAGAACTTATTTTGATGTAAATCTCACTCATCCACATCTCTCACGCTATTAACCTGAACTGCCACCACCAGCGACACCAATCTAAACCAAGCCTCAAGGTTTGCCCCCTGTCAAACCTCTCTTAAAAGAAACATTTAGCGGTACTGTCCTAAAAAAATAAGCCAACGAGCTCCCCTTTTTCCTAGTCATGTTATAGAGAGAAGGGAAATGATCTTTAAGCTTGAAATTCCCCACCCAGCGGTCCTCCCAGAATCTGGTATTGGTTCCATTATTAACCTTGAACCTAATGAAGTCCAGGGACTTATGTTTGACTTTCATTAGACCCGACCAAAATTGGGAGTCACCCGGTTTTCTCTCCATCGACCCAAGGGGAAAGTCCTTTAAGTACTGGCTGAAAGGATCACGATGCCCAAGAGGGGGGTGAATTGGGCTTTTCTAAAAATTAACACTAATTATACCCTAAGCAAGAGCCCAACTTCACCCCAACAACTAGCACTAAGAGAATAATACTAGAAATACAACAATGCTAAGACAATACTTCAAATGCTTGCTAAACAAATACACAATATAAGATGCTTGAATTAAGTGTGGAATGTAAAGCAAGGTTTAGAAGACTCCTCCAATTTTTCTCGAGGTATCGAAGAGTCGGCACTCTCCACTAGTCCTCGTTGGAGCACCCGCGCAAGGGTATCGCTCCCACTTGGTCCTCGCAAGAACCAAGTGCTCACTACGAGATGATCCTTTGCCACTCCGGTGTGGTGGATCCCTCACGACCGCTTACAAACTTGAGTCGGGTCACCAACAAGATCTACACGGTGATCACTGAGCTCCCAACGCCACCAAGCCGTCTATGTGATGCTGATCACCAAGAGTAACAAGCCGTAGACTTTCGCTTGACCAAGAGAAGCCTAATGCAAGTGGTGTGTGCTCTAGGTGGCTCTCGCTAGCGCTAATAAGGTCCAAATGCGGGATTAAGATTCTCTAATCTCCTCACTAAGCTTTTGGTGCTTGCAATGCTCTACCAATGTGCAGGAATTAATGTGGGCAGCAAGACATTGAATATGGTGGGTGGAGGGGGTATAAATAGCCCTCACCCACCAACTAGCCGTTGCAAGCAGTGTTCTGCGCATGGGCGCACCAGACAGTCCGGTGCGCCACCGGTGCGCCAACGGTCGACTCCAACGGCTAGTTCTGACAGCTAGCCGTTGGACAGATGGCACACCGGACAGTCCGGTGCACTGTCCGGTGCGCCACTAAAATTCCACTCGGGAACCTTGCGCTCTCGGGTTTCTGCGTGGGGAAACCCTTCCCCTAGGCCAGCCTGGCCCCACCTGGCAGAGTGCGCACCGGACAGTCCGGTGCACACCGGACGGTCCGGTGCCCTAAAGTCAGAAACCCTATTTTCTATTTTCTGCTGTTTTTCAAATCGGTTTTCGTTCTAACTTGTGAGTATGTTCTAGAGTGTCACCTAGCGGGGTCCGGCCCCCCGGGGGTACACGGGGGTGGAGTCCATTCCACGATGATGTCGGCCAGGACCTGTCTTTTGATAGCGTGGTGGGGTTGGAAGTCCAGTTGGAACTCGGCGAGTTCTGCTACCCACTTGGCGATGTTGCCAGTGGCGCTTGGGTTGTAGAGGATGGCCCTTAACGGAAAGGAGGTCACCACCACAACCTTGTGTGCTTGGAAATAATGGCACAGCTTCCTGGACGCGACCAACACAGCGTAGAGGAGTTTGTGCGTCTTGAGGTACCTGGCCTTTGCTTCGTGGAGGACCTCGCTGACGTAGTAGATCGTCTTCTGGACAGTCCGGGTCTCTGTAGCTACCCCTAGACTTCCAAGTTCTTATCCTCCTTGTGCCTTCCTCTCAGCGACTAACACCATGCTTACTGCTTCCGCAGCTGCCGCAATGTACATGTATAGCGGTTCCCCTGGCTCTGGAGCAACCAGGATCGGCAGGGAAGCTAAGTGCTGCTTCAATTTCTTAAAGGCTTGTTCCGCCTCTTCGGACCAGGCAAATGGGCCTGATTTCCGCAGGAGCTTGAAGAAAGGCAGGGCCCTTTCAGCTAACTTCGAAATGAAGCGGTTAAGGGCTGCTAGCGACCCAGTAAGCTTCTGGATGTCCTTAACACGGGCGGGAGGCCTCATTACCTCAATAGCCTTAATTTTCTTCGGGTTAGCTTCAATGCCCTGGTATGAAACCAGGAACCCCAACAACTTCCCTGCGGAGACACCAAAGATGCATTTCTCTGGGTTTAGCTTGGTGCGGGTTGCTCGCAGCTTGCCGAAAACCAGGGCCAGGTCTTCCACTATAGCCGACCCATCCCTAGTCTTGACCACGATGTCGTCGATGTAAATTTCCACCTTATCCCGGATCAGGTCCCCGAAGGTCTTGCTCATTGCCCGTACAAAGGTTGTCAAGGCATTCCTCAGACCGTAGAGCATTACAACATAACAGTATAGTCCATCTACTGTCACAAAAGCGGTATGCTTCCTATCCTCCTTAGCCATCCGGATTTGGTGGAAACCAGAGTAAGCATCCAAGAAGGATAAGAGGTCGCACCCCGAAGTAGAGTCCACAATCTGATCTATACGCGGCAGTGGATACGGGTCCTTGGGGCATGCCTTATTCAGGCTGGTGTAGTCGATGCACATCCGAAGCTTCCCGTTGGCCTTCAGCACGATGACTGGGTTGGCCAGCCACACGGGGTGATGAACCTCTTCAATAAAGACAGCGTGCAACAACTTCCGGACCTCTTCTCGGATGAAGTCCTGTCGTTCCACGGACTGCCTTCGTGGCTTCTGGCTTATCGGCCTGGCGTCCGGGTAAACCTTTAGCTGGTGCTCGATCACCTCCCTGGGGATCCCAGGCATCTGCGATGGCTCCCAAGCGAAGACGTCGGTATTTGCTTTGAGGAAGGCGACGAGCGCGAGTTCCTATTTTTCTCCCAGATCCCCTGCGATGCGGGTGGTCTGGGAGGGGTTCGCGCCGACCTGAATGGTCTTCGCGGGTCCGCCGTCTGCCCCGGTCGGCTGCACTTTCGGTGGTGCGGTCACCCTGCACGGTGAGGATCCCAGCGGGGGACGGCATCTTGAGGACCAAGTACCCATAATGGGCAATGGCCATGAACCGGTACAGGGCTGGCCTCCCGATAATGGCGTTAAAAGGGAGGTTGACCTCCGCGACGTCAAACTGGACGTTTTCTGTACGGAAGTTCTCTTCCGTCCCAAATGTAACCGGGAGCGTTATGCTCCCGAGGGGGTATACGGGCTGCGGGCCTACCCCGGAAAATGGCGAGAAGGCCCCAGCCGCGACCCCGGGACCTGCAGCTGTCTGAATGCTGCGTGGCTGATAACATTGAGGCCGACCCCTACGTCGATCAACACGTGATGTAGCCGCATGTTGGCGACGACAGGGGCGGTGATGAGTGGCAGCATGCCGGCTCCCGCCATGTTGTCGGGGCAGTCGGATGCCCCGAAGGAGATGGTAGTGCCCCTCCACTGTTGGTGCGGAGCGGTTTTGGGGACCCCTGGGACCGCCGAAAGTACCTCCCGGCGTAGGGACTTGACACTCCTGCGGTAGGTGAGCTCCCAGCTTCCGCCGTACATTACATACAGCTTCTTGCAATGGTCGCCATCGTCGCTGGAGTCAGAATCTCCGGTGAAAACGTCCTTTAGGCACCCCTCGGGCGACTGGTAGCCGAGGTCTTGTCCTTCCACAGTCGCGGCATTTTTGTCAGCTCCCTTCTGGCTTGGTCGGTGGTGGGGCAGTGTGCTGTCCTTGAGGGACTGCTCGCGCCGCTCGCTGACGCGCCGTGCGAGTTTGATAATCTCACGGCAGTCGGCGGCTCGATGGCGGCTCTTGGGGTGGACCGGGCACGTGTCACCGTTGTATCCCTAGGGCCGTGGGCGCTTGCTGCGCTCGCCTTGGCCCCCGGCAGCGGCAGCGGCAACTGAAACAACGAACCATGGCTTTTCGTGGTCGTGGTTCTTGTTTCTCTTTTTCTTCCTGCCTCCGCCCTGGGTGATGACATCTGAGTCGCCCATCTTGGTAACCTTTACCTGTGGTACTGAGTGCCAAGCACGACCCTCGGCGGCTCTAGCGCACTTATCAGTCAGAGCAAGGAGTGTGGTGACATCGTCCACATCGTGTGTGGCCAACTTTTCCATCATCTTCTCATCACGTACCCCCTGACGGAAAGCAGTGATGATGGAAGCATCCGAGATACGGGGGATTGTCCCACGTACCTTGGTGAAGCGGGAAATGAACGCTCGGAGGGTCTCCCCGGGCTCCTGCCTCACTGCATGGAGGTGTGCCTCCACTCCGTGCCGCTGGTAAGCACTGGCGAAGTTCGCCACGAACCACGCACAGAGCCCTTCCCAGGAGCAGAGGGATCCTGGGGCTTGACTCATGAGCCAAGTCCGGGCTGGTCCAGACAGGGCCACATGAAAGTAGGTTGCTAATACGGCGGTGTCTCCACCCGCTGTCGTAATGGCGGTGACATAAACCTGTAGGAATTCTGATGGGTTTGTAGTACCATTGTATTTTTCCGGCAGATGTGGTCGAAACTTGGGCGGCCACGTCACCACGTGGAGGTGGTACACTAGGGCAGCGCAGCCCACTCCAGCCAACGGGATGCTGGTATAGAATCGAGCATCCCCTGGGGCCTGCGGTGCGACCGCTGCGGAATCTTGCCCGAGATTGCCGCAGTGCTCACGCATCTTCTTCAAAGAGATACAGGCATCTCTGCCCGCGCGTCTGCGGTTGAGTTCATCCCGCAGGTCTCCTGGTCCCTCTGGAGGGACCCGCACATCTCCTTCTGCGTGTCTACGGTTGAGCTTCGTTCGCAGATCTTTGGTCAGAGCAGTCCTCATCGAGGGCGTGCGCTCCGGGGTATATGCTTCGTGCCGACGCCAGGACGATCAAGGCCTAGGCTTGACCGAGCCAGAGTGTGCCACGCCAAGGAGGCGGTCTACGTCGTCGCGCCACTGCCTCATAGCCCATGGCGAAGCCGTGGGGTTAGGCAAGTGTCGCAACAATTCTCTGGCCGCAGAGAGTGCTCCGGTGGGGGTCTCCTCTAACGGTGTCTAGGACGCCCACCCTGGCGTGCGCCGCCGTGCAGGGCTTATGGCTGCAGCACCAAGCATCTGATGGCCAGAGCTCTGCGGCGTAGAAGATGCAGCTTCCTCCTCCATGGAGAAACCTTCAGAGGTTTCGCCACGATGCTCGGCGATACGGACCATGGTGCTGAGCAGGAAATACAAGCAAAAACCTAATGCCTAGGTCCCCCACCTGGCACGCCAAATGTCGGAGAGTAAATCTCCGGCCGGGTGGCGGAGTGCAGCCGCCCTAAATCCTGAGATGAGGAGGGGCTTAGGCATTTTGCTTGATCGTTGGAATGAACGGGAAGAACTCAAGAACACAGAAGGATTTAGAGTGGTTCGGGCCGCCGGAGCGTAATACCCTACTCCACTGTGATATGTATTGCTTGTGAGCTTGTATGAGTTTGCGAGTCTAAGGTGTGTCCTAAGATTGCTTGTGTGTGTAACGTCGCATGCCTCCCCTTTTATAGTTGAAGGGGGGCATGGACAATGGAACTGGGCCCCGACATGTGGGTCCAGGGACATAAAGAATATAGCACTTAGGACTATAAATATTTGCTGCCGGGGCAATCCCCTTGTGTCCTGTCGTCCGTGATCTGTGTATCCTTGGCGTGCAGGGGAAGCTTCTTGCGGAAGAGAAGATGGCTGCAGTGCTCCGCTCGGAACCGGCGCACTGTCCGCCAACAGACTGGTCAGGCGTGCCGTCTGCTGGACGACCCTGACGCCGTCTGCCGACGGATTGGACAAGGCGTATTTAATGTCGAGAGGGCTTGTCGCCTGTCAGCGCGGTGGCAGGCGGCGCGTCCCTTCCGCAATAAATGCTGAGGTCGAGCGGTTGCATGGGCCTTACGTCAGGCTCGGTCCATTGGCTTATGTCACGGGCCTCAAGCCAAGCAGCAGCAGCGGGGCCCCACCTGGGCAGGAAGTCCCACTCAGAGGTGGACACGTGTCGGCACCGGACCCCTATTCGTGCTGGGGTCTCCCAGGTCCTGGAGCCCTGCCAGGGCCCAGTCCCTACTCTGAGGGACCAGGGGCTTACCCAAGAGACCCGACATGCCCTCTTGGGAGCTTCGGACCCGTTAGTATAGGGGTCCGGCGTCCTTTCGGAGGTCCGGACCTATCGATGCACCTTGGGAAGTTTTATCTTTCCTTGCCATGTGGTGTTCCCAACCCTGCCCTTGCGGTGGGGTCGGGTGCTGCTTCCCGTGCGACCAGGGGGTGTCGTATGGGTGCGGTGTCTTCATACTGCAGAAGGGGGTACCCCTGTCTCAAGGTACCGACACCATGGTTTCTCAACATCAGGGAGGTGAGGTCATGGCAGAGGGGTGTCAGGTGTGGCAGATGAAATGTGAAGTGTTCAAGGGGGAGGAGAAGGATGAAAGATTGGAGGAAGAAGAGGATTTGCTCCCAACGAGAGAGAAGAGGTGGCTGCCATGGTTTGCAATGGGGTTTTCTCGCACGGATAATGCTCATTCTCCTAGCACAAACTAGTACTACTACTACCAAGAAGGAGAACAACCTAACTAGTGCAGGTGATAGAACACAAGTCCCAAGGAGAGGTTGTGTGAAGTGGCGTCAACTACCAGGACAAGTATGCCTTCACCGCTGACACGATGCACAATGTGACTTTCCATAGAGTAGTGGTTTAGTTTTGGTATAAATAGATATTACCAAAACTAAGGGCATGTGTTGATGTTGGAGAAATAGATATTTTCAGTTTTAATTTAATCCAGAAAATCACAGTGATGTATGTGACGACAAGTATGTGCATGTGTGTATCACTACTCACATAAGCAGTAAACAATAGTAAAACATGCACAATTACTAAGAACAGAATGTACCCTGCGGAGGAACCGATGCTCAAGGCATCAGCGGCTCCATTCACACGAGACATCTCGTGTGTATGTTCGATGTAGTCACGGAGAAACATCCACTATATGCCATTCTGCTACACCACTCAAATGTCTGGTATATGCAGTCGAAGGAAAGTAATATAGTAGCAGGTTATCCATCACCGTTGTTCCAACTTCCCTACCCTCGCGGGCACTGATGGAAGAGGTGGAGGGAGGCGAGAAACATAGGCGGAGAGGAGTATGAAAGATCAAGGCGATGCTCGGGAGGCACCATCCTGGTGAGCCCAACGACGGATCCTGTTCGATCTGGGTTGGCAGGCAACACCGCTGCAACCCTAGAGGATCCCTGGCCTCTTCATAGATATGAGGAGACAGGTGGAGGAGCAGATGCATAAGTAAATGCCAAAGTGAGGCTGGGAGGTGCAAGGATGGGTCAGGGGAAGCGGTGTTTAAAAGATGTTGGTGGACGAATCAGCTTGGAGAAGATTACGAACGGTCGTTTGAAGTGGTGGTGTAGCTCAGTAGGTACAAACCTCTTCAAATCCCATAGATGCGATGTTGTAGTTTTGTTAATGGTTGAGTGCTTAGATCCAATTGGTTGGGTTGCATGAAGGGATAAGTTACACGCAGATCTGCATTGGTTCGGTTAGTTGGTGTCCAAGTGTGAATAGATGACAGATTTGCTTAAGCAGGATGTGCGTTTGTTAGTTGGTTTGCAAAAAAAGTTTTATGAAATAAACACCAAGCAATGCAATTGTCTGGCTGCAACAATTTAATTTGATAGAATTAAATAAGATGCATGCTACATGAACGTTGTGTTTTTTCACTACTTGGTGCATCCCACGGAAATAAATCTATCACTCTATGCTTCAATTTTTAGATGATGAATGGGTGGTTACATGTGTTCTATTAGAGACTGCATCACATTTGTAGTGAACTTGTTATCACCTCTCAGGACATGGTAATGCATAGGATGGCTTGTCCCTGCAATTTCACACGCACTTAATGTTCAAATGCATTTGAAAAATAATGTCAAAATTAGTTGTGATGTGATACACACATACCTTAATCCTAGCATGGCTACACACGAAGAAATCAAATTCTGTTGGGTGGCAAGTATTCTTATCAACTATAGTGCCTACAAAATCTCGAAATATTTGAGCAAAATAATTGTAAAAACATAGCAAAAAACCAACAAATATGCAAGTTCTCCTAACAAGGTAGAATATTTCCTCTCTTGTTCGTCCATCGATGACCATTTGGGTTGCTTGCGAAGAGCCTTGTGTTGTGTCTCTTCTGCACCACTAGGAATGTGATCTTTGGCTTCTCATTGTAAAGAGCTTTCCATGCGTGAAGGAATGGCAGGTATTAAGTATGAATATTGTAATTGAGAAAACACTTGATGTGCCATTCTCTCAAATTGTTATTATAATGAGATGATATTATCCCTATTGTAAAAGGAAAAGAGCTTATAGAAGCAATGGAAGAGGCAGTATCATCAAGAACAACAGGGTGAGTGACATCGACACCAAATATAATTGTTGGTTCAATCGTAACAATTGGTAAGCTTTCTTTGGGATTAGCAATTTCTAAGTTTCTTCGTCCAAACTATGGGGAGAATGGACATATTAGTACCATGTTGCTCAACTATTTTTGTGAATAGATCTAGTTGAGGTTAACCTTGGCATTGATCTTATTAGCAACATTAGCAAGTACGCAGGATCTACACGTCTATAATTTTTATCCTAGCAACACTGCAACATGATATCAATCTTTGTCTCACAGATGTGATGTTGTAGCTACAAGTGCTCTATTAGTATGTCATCTGATAATGTCTCCCATAGGTGGACTCAGGATTATTTGGTCAAGCTATTTATATGCATAGAAAATAAGAAGTTGCAATAAAGGGATAAATTTGCTCTTGTTCTAGGATGTGCTAATTGATTGGGCTGCAAGTGCACATGTCATAATTACAACATGGACATTTTTATGTGTGCGAGCACTGATAGTTGATGTGTGTCTTACTAGGATGGATCCAAACTTGTTGCACCAGTCAGATGGGAATCAAAGTTATGTTGTCAACCCTTCTTCATACCAGGGGTCTAAAGAACGGTTGGCACCATAACTTTGATTCCCATCAGGCTAATGCAACGAGTTTGGGTCCATCTTGGTAAGACACACATTATCTATCAGTGCTCACACACATAAAAATGAGCGTGCTTTAATGATAACATGTGCACTTGTTGCCCAATCAATTAACACATCCTTGAACCAGAGTAGATTTGTCCCTTTACTACAACTTATTTTTCTAGGAAATAAACAACTTGACCAAATGATCTTGAGACCATTTATGGGAGACATTATCGGAAGAGATATTAACTGAACACATGTAACTACAACATCGTATCAGTGAAACATAGATTGGTATCATGTTGCAGTGTTGCCTGGATAAAAAAATTAGAAGTGCAGGTCCCACATACTTTGCTAATGTTGATATTAAGATCAATACCAAGGTTAATCTCAGGCTTAGCTAATTTTTGTGAGAATTACTCGTTTGTCTCTTCTATTGAGCCTTTCAGGGTAGAAGAGGCCTTGCAGGATCTGGACTGGGTGTTGGCCATGCAGGAAGAGCTCAACAACTTCAAGAGAAACAAAGTCTAGAGCCTGGTGCCACGTCCAAAGCAAAATGTTGTGGGAACCAAGTGGGTGTTCCGCAACAAGCAAGACGAGCATGAAGTGGTGACAAGAAACAAGGCTCGACTTGTGGCAAAAGGTTATGCCCCAGTCGCAGGTTTGGATTTCGAGGAGACTTTTGCTCCTGTGGCTAGGATAGAGTCAATTCGAACTTTGTTAGCCTATGCCACTCACCATTCTTTTAGGTTGTTCCAAATGGACGTGAAGAGCGCTTTCCTCAACGGGCCAATCAAGGAGGAAGTATACGTGGAACAACCCCCTGGCTTTGAAGACGACAGGTATCCCGACCACGTGTATAAGCTATCTAAGGCGCTCTTTGGACTTAAGCAAGCCCCAAGAGCATGGTATGAATGCCTTAGAGATTTCTTAATTGCTAATGCTTTCAAGGTTGGGAAAGCCGATCCCACTCTTTTTACAAAGACTTGTGATGGTGATCTCTTTGTGTGCCAAATTTATGTCGATGACATAATATTTGGTTCTACTAACCAAAAGTCTTGTGAAGAGTTTAGCAGGGTAATGACGCAAAAGTTTGAGATGTTGATGATGGGCGAGTTGAACTACTTCCTTGGATTCCACGTGAAGCAACTCAAGGACGGCACCTTCATCTCCCAAACGAAGTACACTCAGGATCTTCTCAAGAGGTTTGGGATGAAGGACGCCAAGCCCGTGAAGACACCGATGGGAACTGACAGGCACGTTGATCTCAACAAAGGAGGTAAGTCCATTGATCAAAAGGCATACCGGTCCTTGATAGGTTCATTACTTTATTTATGTGCTAGTAGACCGGACATTATGCTTAGTGTATGCATGTGTGCTAGACATCAATCCGACCCCAAGGAATGTCACCTTGTGGCCGTTAAGCGAATTCTTAGATATTTAGTTGCTACGCCTTGCTTCGGGATCTGGTATCCAAAGGGGTCTACCTTTGACTTGATTGGATATTCATACTCCGATTATGCCGGGTGCAAGGTTGATAGGAAGAGTACATCAGGGACGTGCCAATTTCTAGGAAGGTCCCTGATGTCCTAGAGTTCTAAGAAACAAACCTCTGTTGCCCTATCCATCGCTGAGGCCGAGTACGTTGCCACAGGACAGTGTTGCGCGCAACTACTTTAGATGAGGCAAACCCTCTGGGACTTTGGCTACAATCTGAGCAAAGTCCCACTCCTATGTGACAATTAGAGTGCAATCCGCTTGGCGGAAAATCCTATTGAACACAGCCGCACTAAGCACATAGACATCCGACATCACTTCCTAAGAGACCACAAGCAAAAGGGAGATATCGAGGTGTACCATATTTGCACCGAGAACCAGCTAGCCGATATCTTCACTAAGCCTTTAGATGAGAAAAGGTTTTGCAGGTTGCGTAGTGAGCTAAATGTCTTAGATTCGCGTAACTTGGATTGATCTATAGCATACATGTGTTCTATGCCTTGATCATGTTCCTTTGTGCATTATTGTTTATTTATGGTGCTCAAGTTGTACAAGTGATCCCCAGACCTCACAAGTCCATATGCAAATGATGCACATATTAAGGGGGAGATGTGCAACAACTTGACCCTTTGAGACTAACCTATTTGTTTGAGTACACTTGATGTAGCCTCAAAGGTGCATTGAAAGGGAAAAGTGAACTTGGACGATGAAAAGACTTCCACTGCACTCCGGTATTAGTGTACTTACTTCCAACTTCATACTTGCAATCTCATTGCCTTTTTGCTCTTAACTGACATTTTTGGTGAGGCAATGGGGTTAAAGGGCCAAAAATAATCCCGTTTTGGTGCTTAATGCCAAAGGGGAGAAATTAAGGCCAAAGCAACTGGATCAGCCAACCACTTGAGAATTTTGAAAATAGTAGAGTTAGAATTTGTGATTTGTCCAAAATACTCTTATTGCAAATTTTGGTCTCTTATGGGGCAGAATTTTGATTATGGGAAAAGGGGGAGTTTTTGGCACTTGATCAATTTTTCTCTTGGAATATCTCTCGATTTGCCTAAACAAGTGTGTTTGACTTAGAGAAAGGAAAAAGAATTTCATTTGCAAAAACAAACCAAGTGGTGGCAAAGAGTGATCCAAATATGCCAAATCATAAGCAAAAATAATTTGGTCTTCAATTGCATTGATGTTGCACTTCTTTTGGTTGCTTTTGGATGTGTTGGCATAAATCATCAAAAAGGGGGAGATTGAAAGGGAAATGTGCCCTTGGGAAATTTCTATAAGTATTTTGGTGATTAGATGCCCAACACATTAATTGAGTACTTATGTGCAAAATGTGTGAAGAGTGCAAATCAAAGTGTAAAGTATGTTTCTAGACTTAGTATATTATTTTGTATACTAATGTGTTTGTCTAAGTGCTAGAAACAGGGCCAACAAAATAAGAAAAGCATCGGAAAAGACTTGGCTGTGAACAACCAAGTATCTGCTCGGGCCTGGCACACCGGACAGTGTCCGGTGCGCCAGGCTGGTCAACGGTGAAGTAGCCGGTCTCGGAAAGCGATGGAGTTGTACGACTATGATTCACCAGACTGTCCGGTGGTGCACCGGACTGTCCGGTGAGTCATCCGCGACGAACTCGCCGCTCTCGAGAAACGGAAAAGGCGACGTGGCTATAATTCACCGGACTGTCCGGTGAGCCAACGGTCGCCAGCGCCAACGGTCGGCCGTGCAATCTGCGGGCGACACGTGGACTGCTCCAACGGTCAGCTAGTGCACCAGACTGTCGGGTGTGCACCGGACAGTGTCTGGTGCGCCAACCGGCCCAGAGGAGCAACGGTCGGATGTGCCCGATTTGGAAGAAGATCGCGCACCGGACAAGCTATAGGACCTGTCCGGTGGCGCACCGGACTATCTGGTGCGCCACTCGACAGAAGGCAAGGATAGCCTTCCATGTTGATCTCCAACGGCTCCTAGCTGCCTTGGGGCTATAAAAGGGACCCCTAGGCACATGGAGCAAGAAACCAAGCTTTCAAGAAACATTCTAAGACTCCCAGACTCCGACTCCACACATTTGATTCTCTGTGTTAGTGATTTGAGCTCCATTTGAGTTGCAAACTCCGTGTGTTGTGTTTTGAGCTCAAGTCGTGACTTATGTGCGTGGTTGTGCTGTGGATTTGAGTCTTGCGTATGTTGCTCTCCCCAACCTTACTTTGTGCTTTCTTTGTGTAACACCCTAAAAAAATAAACCATTTTTATAATCCAAATATGGTGTGTCCTATGGATGATCGGAGGCCGTAGATGTATAGTTCTCATCAAGATGATTCCGATCAATCACTAGTTTGCCTTGTTTGAAGTCCAGATGAGTCTTTTCGAGTGTCGGTTGATCTGAGCCATTGGATATTAGGATTGTGGAAGTTTCCTTCTATTTATACCTCCCTAACCCTAGAATCCACGTCCTCCCACCCCTAGCAGCCGTCACCCTTTTATGCCTTGCCCCAAGAGATGAGAGGAAGAAAAAAGAAGAGAAGAGAGGGGAGATGAGGGCATACCGTCGCTCATCATCATCGTTCCTCTCCAAGAATTGGTTGGATTTCCTTTCCTCTCTCTCTTTTCTCCACTTGATGAATGCTTTCTCTTGTTTTGGATGAGTTTTAGGCCCTGCAATTAGTTTTTTTGGTTGGATTAGATGGGAGATTAGATTTTTGATCTCGAAATTAGTTTCTGCAGGATGGCAGATTCAACAGTTTCTGTTCATGCCAGTTTTCCGTGATCTTAGTGGCGTCAAAAAAATAAAACGTCTGTCTATGAGTCGTAGATAATTTGTATATCTTTCCGTGGCCGCGAAGAACACCTCAATCGGACATCAGATCACAAAGTTATTGCAGTTTGATTATAGCAGTTTTTTCAGTCTCATAATTCTGTGCAGAATCTGTTCTCTTAAGATTTAGGCAATTTTATCTACAGAATTAAACTTTAGGATTGTAAAAGAAGTTGTAGACAATTTTATAAGCTTTCCAGATTGTTAAAGAGCGCATTCATATGAATTATGAAACTCTAGTTATGTTTGTTTTACTGTGGTTGTTCCTGTTTGCCTGACAAAAATGAGCGGGTCTGTTCACTGGTGGGTTTCATATAGTAAATAGCCGAATTGGCTGTTCCAACTATGGAGACATTTGTAGAGGGATAAAAGTTCTTACTGCCAGCAGAATTTCATAATTTTTGGTTGAGTAGTTTGGTAGATATTGAATTTTGAAGTTAACTATGCTGCTGTCTGAAACAGATTCAGTCATTTATCTTATCAGATGTTTTAGAACTTATAGATGGCAGAATTTAATTATCCATTGAATACTGAAGTTGTAGAGTATTTTGTGTATACACTCCTAGAGTATTTGTTTAATATCACCACTGTTATAATTTTAAAGATACAAAATTAACAAACAGTGTTGCTGCTGTTTGGCATGTGGTTCAGGGTGGGAGTCTTTCCACTGGGTCTTGGTTTCAAGTGTAGGAGCGATTTGTTGATTGTTGGCAAATGTTTGTGAAATATTTGTACTAAGTTTTATGCCCGCTAGCAGGTGGCTACACTCCGGATCATGCCTCGTACATCTTTCTTCCTCGATGAAGGCAAGTGAATGTAGCAGTGGTTTCTACCGTTTTGACTTGTTGTTTTTTTATCGCCTACACTCTAATATTCAGAATTATGGAATTCTTTCATAATTGAACTCTATAGTGATGCTTTACTTGATTGTATTATACTGATGCTCAATCATATATTGATGATGATTATGGTTCGAGTATGACCCATGAGATTAATTTACACCCGTGAAGGCAGATAAAATATTATTTGAGGTTTGTATCGTATCTGAAGGCAGATGAAGTATTATTTGAGGTTTGTTTTGTATCTGAAGGAAGTGAAGTGTATTGATAAATGCAGCATGCCATATGCATTACATGATTCATTTGCATCTGAAGTTTGGTCGTGACCTATGGTCTGACCGTACCGGTACAACTTAGCATCGTACGTTGCCCGAGGAGGGGTACGATGCGGCTTCATACCCTTAGAGGTATGAAGGCAGAGGACATATGCATTGCATTTATATGCATTCATTGAAGTGATATTAGCAGATGATGTGGTTTTATACTCTCAGAGGTATGAGGGCAGATGACCTACACATTGCATTCCTATGCATACATTGAAGTGATATCTGCAGGTATTGTTGACGCAGGGAAGGGTTATACAACCTATTGTGGTTGTTCGAGGAAATGAGATGGTATTGGTTATATTGGGACTATTGAGTTCTATATCTACAAGTATTTTTTATCTCAATTGTGATTCCTTTAAAATGTTGTTTAATTCAATTTGTGGTTTAAATATCTCGTCAAAACAATTTGCTTGCTGAGATGTATCATCTCACTCTTGCATTACTCAATGCAGGTACTTGATTCATGTTGGGAATGAGGGAAGTAGCAGCACGTTCACCTTCACTATTATAATAACGATGCCCAGTTGCAGCCATGATTTAATTAAAAACTCGATGACAATTGATGTTTGTTTTTTCCTAGTCGTGTGCACTGGTTAATTCAGTTCATGTCGTTATGTTTAACTTTCCTTTGCTAGCAGATTAATAATGCTTAGTATGTTTTTTTTCATGATATATGTTTATACACTGTTGCCCCTCGTTTATGCAATCTTTCAAAAGAGATGCTGCCGAAATTTTATATATGGAGATGTGTAGTTCAATAGCATTCCGGGGTGTTTGTGGACTCCGGGGTGTTACAGTTGGTATCAAAGCATAGGCTTTAGATTCTTGGCAATTTGAAGATAAATTTGACACACTTGCACATATAGGAAGGGTATGAGTTCAAATATCTTTGATATATATTAGTGTCTTTGAAGTGCATATGACAATAATTTCACCCATCCCTATTTCTTTACGGTGATGTGGTATGTTGTTTATGACTTAATGCCTAATATGATTTATCTCTAAATCTTTATATTGTTTTATTAATGCGATTGATATCGTTGGTCTTTGGTAAGATTGAAGTTGTTATTATGCTTGTGATATACAAGTATGCCTATGTTGATTTCATCATGTTTTTCATGGTTGAGTTTTATTGCAATAATATTGTTATATATGCTTGATTGAGGATGTTCCTAAGAGGAGTGTGAATTGCGTGTTTTGGGTTACAAGGTAACCATCAATTTGAATTAAAGTTGTTGAGTGGTTGGTGGATAGTTCCAACTATCTTTGCAAAGAATGATTGTTTATGTCGAGAAACCAGTTCTGAAAGAAATGAATATTGGTACTTTTATATGAATTTTGGGGAAGTCTTTACATAGCCAGAATGGCTTACATGTCTCTCTTCTATTGTGTGTTTTAGTAGCATTCCGGGGTGTTTGTGGACCCCGAGGTGTTACAGTTGGAGGTGGTTTAAAGTGGTTGCATGTTAGTCATGCTAGTTGTAGAATAAATCTTTGTTTTTCTTGATCTATTGATTATGTATTAATACGTTGAGGATCAGATGGTTCTCTCCCTGATGCATGCTGGTGGATCCATTGTTGGACCACCTATCTATTGGTTTGAATGAAGTCATTGCCTAGCCTAGAGTTGGTTGTGTGTGGTTAGTCACCTATTCCTAAATGATGTGGTTTTTTACATCAACTTGAGATGTTTGTCAAATGTGTGAAGGATTACGGGGTTATCATTGACCTCGTATGTCTAGTACTTTGAGTGCATCGTATGATAGAATGAAATGTAAGTTTCTGAACTACAGTAGATGAAGACTTATATTATTTGTAGGTTAACCTTACTAGTTTGGTTATTTTTCTTAGTTGAGTTGTTGGATGAAGTATAACGACATTGGTTAAGCAAGTATTGTGTTGTTGTTGTGCTATCAATGCTCTTTGTGGAGTTTTTGGCATTTCTTCGATGAAATGTGCCGCGCAGAATGTTATGGGCTTCTTGTCTGCTTTATTGCTCCATTAGTTCTGTAGAGTTTCTCCCTTTTATGGGGTGCAAACAATGTTAGATTACATGATTACCTTTTCATGATGGCAAGAACGGGGTTTAGGAAAATTAGGAGTTTTGTTTCAATAGAACTACTTGTTTTGTGGTGCTGTGAGGTGAGGTGTTTGATCTTTTTATACGTTCATCTGGTGTGGATGTTTTACCATTGAATTAAAATAAATTGTTGAAGTTGGTAAGGGTTGTGCTTAGTGCATATTACTCCTTCATAAAAGAGTGTCGTTTTAAGACATTGATGCTGATGTATGGTTGCATCCAAATTCGATGTTGTGAAATCGTAGTGTTGATCGCATCTATGACTTGCTTTGAGCTTCATTGCAGGTTGTTTCATGTTTGTTGTCAGGTTGTGTAGCTTCCTTAGACCATTAGTCCGAGGTAGAAGTTCTTGTGTTGATTAATATCAATAATGGACCCATGTTTTCAATGGTGGTGCTATTTGGGGTACCTTGGATGTTTTGCTTGGAGTGGTCGAATTCGAGGACAAATTCTTTTTAAGGGGGGTAGAATGTAACACCCTAAAAAAATAAACCATTTTTATAATCCAAATATGGTGTGTCCTATGGATGATCGGAGGCCGTAGATGTATAGTTCTCATCAAGATGATTCCGATCAATCACTAGTTTGCCTTGTTTGAAGTCCAGATGAGTCTTTTCGAGTGTCGGTTCATCTGAGCCATTGGATATTAGGATTGTGGAAGTTTCCTTCTATTTATACCTCCCTAACCCTAGAATCCACGTCCTCCCACCCCTAGCAGCCGTCACCCTTTTGTGCCTTGCCCCAAGAGATGAGAGGAAGAAAAAAGAAGAGAAGAGAGGGGAGATGAGGGCATACCGTCGCTCATCATCGTCGTTCCTCTCCAAGAATTGGTTGGATTTCCTTTCCTCTCTCTCTTTTCTCCACTTGATGAATGCTTTCTCTTGTTTTGGATGAGTTTTAGGCCCTGCAATTAGTTTTTTTGGTTGGATTAGATGGGAGATTAGATTTTTGATCTCGAAATTAGTTTCTGCAGGATGGCAGATTCAACAGTTTCTGTTCATGCCAGTTTTCCGTGATCTTAGTGGCGTCAAAAAAATAAAACGTCTGTCTATGAGTCGTAGATAATTTGTATATCTTTCCGTGGCCGCGAAGAACACCTCAATCGGACATCAGATCAGAAAGTTATTGCAGTTTGATTATAGCAGTTTTTCAGTCTCATAATTCTGTGCAGAATCTGTTCTCTTAAGATTTAGGCAATTTTATCTACAGAATTAAACTTTAGGATTGTAAAAGAAGTTGTAGACAATTTTATAAGCTTTCCAGATTGTTAAAGAGCGCATTCATATTAATTATGAAACTCCAGTTATGTTTGTTTTACTGTGGTTGTTCCTGTTTGCCTGACAAAAATGAGCGGGTCTGTTCACTGGTGGGTTTCATATAGTAAATAGCCGAATTGGCTGTTCCAACTATGGAGACATTTGTAGAGGGATAAAAGTTCTTACTGCCAGCAGAATTTCATAATTTTTGGTTGAGTAGTTTGGTAGATATTGAATTTTGCAGTTAACTATGTTGCTGTCTGAAACAGATTCAGTCATTTATCTTATCAGATGTTTTAGAACTTATAGATGGCAGAATTTAATTATCCATTGAATACTGAAGTTGTAGAGTATTTTGTGTATACACTCCTAGAGTATTTGTTTAATATCACCACTGTTATAATTTTAAAGATACAAAATTAACAAACAGTGTTGCTGCTGTTTGACATGTGGTTCAGGGTGGGAGTCTTTCCACTGGGTCTTGGTTTCAAGTGTAGGAGCGATTTGTTGATTGTTGGCAAATGTTTGTGAAATATTTGTACTAAGTTTTATGCCCGCTAGCAGGTGGCTACACTCCGGATCATGCCTCGTACATCTTTCTTCCTCGATGAAGGCAAGTGAATGTAGCAGTGGTTTCTACCGTTTTGACTTGTTGTTTTTTTATCGCCTACACTCTAATATTCAGAATTATGGAACTCTTTCATAATTGAACTCTATGGTGATGCTTTACTTGATTGTATTATACTGATGCTCAATCATATATTGATGATGATTATGGTTCGAGTATGACCCATGAGATTAATTTACACCCGTGAAGGCAGATAAAGTATTATTTGAGGTTTGTATCGTATCTGAAGGCAGATGAAGTATTATTTGAGGTTTGTTTTATATCTGAAGGAAGTGAAGTGTATTGATAAATGCAGCATGCCATATGCATTACATGATTCATTTGCATCTGAAGTTTGGTCGTGACCTATGGTCTGACCGTACCGGTACAACTTAGCATCGTACGTTGCCCGAGGAAGGGTACGATGCGGCTTCATACCCTTAGAGGTATGAAGGCAGAGGACATATGCATTGCATTTATATGCATTCATTGAAGTGATATTAGCAGATGATGTGGTTTTATACTCTCAGAGGTATGAGGGCAGATGACCTACACATTGCATTCCTATGCATACATTGAAGTGATATCTGCAGGTATTGTTGACACAGGGAAGGGTTATACAACCTATTGTGGTTGTTCGAGGAAATGAGATGGTATTGGTTATATTGGGACTATTGAGTTCTATATCTACAAGTATTTTTTATCTCAATTGTGATTCCTTTGAAATGTTGTTTAATTCAATTTGTGGTTTCAATATCTCGTCAAAACAATTTGCTTGCTGAGATGTATCATCTCACTCTTGCATTACTCAATGCAGGTACTTGATTCATGTTGGGAATGAGGGAAGTAGCAGCACGTTCACCTTCACTATTATAATAACGATGCCCAGTTGCAGCCATGATTTAATTAGAAACTCGATGACAATTGATGTTTGTTTTTTCCTAGTCGTGTGCACTGGTTAATTCAGTTCATGTCGTTATGTTTAACTTTCCTTTGCTAGCAGATTAATAATGCTTAGTATGTTTTTTTCATGATATATGTTTATACACTGTTGCCCCTCGTTTATGCAATCTTTCAAAAGAGATGCTGCCAAAATTTTATATATGGAGATGTGTAGTTCAATAGCATTCCGGGGTGTTTGTGGACTCCAGGGTGTTACACTTTGTGATCTCTATTGTAAGGGCAAGAGACTCCAAACTGTGGAGATTCCTCGCACACGGGAAAAGACTCTAAAGGAAAAGACCGTGGTATTCAAGTTGATCATCGGATCACTTGAAAGGGGTTGAGTGCAACCCTCGTCCATTGGGACGCCACAACGTGGAAGTAGGCAAGTGTTACTTGGCCGAACCACGGGATAAAAATCGCGTGTCTCTTGTGTTGCTTTCTCTGTGATTGTTGTGTTCACAAGAACTCGTTTCAAAGCTACTTAGTCGTACTAACACTTTAAACTAAGTTTTGTGGCTGTTTAGTGTTTGATTTTACAGGATCACCTATTCACCCCCCTCTAGGTGCTCTCAGGTGTGCACCGGACAGTCAGGCAACGGTCAGATCCAAAGATCGACTGCTACAGACCTCAACGGTCAGCTGACGTGGCAGGGCACCGGATAATGAACAGTGCTTGTACGGTGCGCCCGTCGACAGAAAACTGTTGCTTCTGTCCAACGGCTATAATTGGGGGAGAAGGGTACCCCCAACCAGCTATTTCAAGGTGTGGGAGCTGAAAGAAACAAGTGACGCCTAAGAGGGGGGGTGAATTAGGACTTCCAAAACTTTTACTAATCCAGGCCACAAGTAAATCCCTAGAGCACAACCTAAGCAAATAATCAAACTAGAGTGTGCAAACTAGGTTTTGTCTAAGTGTTGCTATCTCTACCGTAATGGCTAAGTTTCAATCTACACTATGTAAGTATGAATACAAGAATGAAACTTAAATGCTTAATATAAATGTGGAAACTTAAAGAGTAAGGTAGAGATGCAAACTCTCGTGGATGACGCCGATATTTTTACCGAGGTATCTGAAACCACGCAAGGTTCTGACTAATCCTCGTTGGTGCCCCTATGCAAAGGGAAGCCCACGCGAGGGCCAAGCACCTCGATCAAGTAACTCCATAGAGAGTCGCGGGCCTTCTCCACGTGCAAGTGGTGCTCCGCTTTCAGCTCCTCTCGGACGCTCCTCGCTGTCTCCACTATTGAGCTTCCGGCCAAAACGCTGCGGGCATCGTTCCCTCCGGTACACGCACTATACCAAAACACCAAATTAGTGTCTGACGACTGTCGCTATAAATAGATAATTAGCATCGAATTGTTAGTCGGTATACATTGCCACAGATGGTGAGTCGGCATATGTCTATATTCCAACTGAGTGTTAGTCGTTATATTTATATGTGAATAGTGTCGCTTTGTTAGTCGACAATTCATACCTATAGCATCGCACTGTCAGTCGCCATAAAAAGCACTGTGCAATTTGCGGCATCGGTGTCCTGTTGGCGCACAAAATTGGTGGCTTAAATACCAGTTGTCGCCGCCCAAAACCCTATCTCTCCTTTCTCGTAATACCAGCCATTGCCGCCCAGATATTCCAGCCGTCCCCAGCCGCACGTGAGTTTCATCCGGTCGGCCACCAGCCATCCTCCAACCGCGCGCCCTGCTAGCTTCTTCCTTTGTTTTTTTTTCTAAGCTGACGGTGCCCCACTGCTACTCCAGAGGAGCAAGGCCGACCGTGCGCACTGCTACGAGTCCGGCGGAGAAGCGCCGGCCGGCGCGACCACGGTTGTGCGCTTGCGCGAGCAGGCTATGGTACTGTCGTCCGATCCCAGGTAAGTTTTATGTCTCCTAACCTTTTAGTTCATGTAAAACTTCAATAGTAATCCACACATAGAACTCTAAATTTTTCTACAGTGTTTAAATGTAAATTAGTGGGGAAGGAGGGAGTTGTGAGTTGATAACCTAAAATATATTTTTTTCTATAACTTTGATGTTGCAGTCACTAAGTTTCTAAGAAGTAGTCCTAAACCATGGTGGATAAGACATGGATTAATTATGATGCTAGGTACAAATCCATTATAACACAAATATAAATGTGATATCTATAGCTTAAATGGAATTTAACCTAAGAATGAAAATGATGATGCATGTAGGCACGGCAAGACATATTTACAAGGTGTAAACAGCTTCTTGGCTTTTGCATTTAGAAATTCTGTTGTAGGGAACAAGATTTTATGCCCTTGTAGAAAGCGTGTTAACTCGTTTTGGAAAGAGGCAAGTGAAATATGTGAGCACTTAATATGCGATGGGTTTCTAAAAGGGTACACGATATGGAACTTGCATGGGGAGACTAGCTCTGTTATGAATCATGGAAACTATGATTACAATGAGGTTATGGAGGAACCTAATGAAGATGATGACATTTCTGATTTGCTTAGAGACTTAGCTACTGGTTTAGATGATAGAGGAGATTTTGAGGATACAAGCTCTTTTGTTGACCCCTGTGAGGAGTTAGTTGCTATTCAAAAGTTGGTTGCAGAAAATAGCAAAGAGTTATATCCAAACTACAAGAAATATATGCAGCTACGTTTCCTTATTAGATTACTCCACATCAAACTCCTTGGAGGATGGACTGATAGATCTTTTAACTTACTACTTGATTTACTTAATGATGCACTCCCTGAGGGTTCAGCACTCCCAAAAATTTTTTATGAAGTTAAGAAATTGGTGAAAACCGTAGGAATTGGGTATATAAGTATTCATTCATGCGAAAATGATTGCATTCTCTATTGGAAGGAGAATTTAGATCTGAATTCATGTCCAAAATGTAAGGTTTCACGATGGAAATCAATAAAGAAGAGTCTAGATGGGAAACATGTGTATAAGGTTCCAAAGAAGGTTCTTCGATACTTCCCAATAAAGAAAATGCTCCAAAGGTTATTTTTGACCTCCAAAATAGCAAATCTAACACGATGGCATGATGAAGGTCGAAAAAAAGATGGTTTACTTAGACATCCAGCAGATTCACCCCTATGGCACGACTTTGACAACAAACATCCAGAGTTTGCTGCAGATAGCCGTAATATTCGCCTTGCATTTGCAATTGATGGCTTTAATCCACTTAGGTCCATGAATGTTAGCTATAGTGTTTGGCCTGGTATTTGTATTCCGTACAACTTTCCACCTTCAATGTGCATGAAGCAATCAAATTTCATCCTTTCTTTGTTGATTCCTGGTCGAAATGGACCTGGTAGTGACATGGATGTCTATTTTCAACCCCTTGTTGATGATCTGCTAGATATGTTCGTCAATGGAGCTAGAACTTATGATGCTTCAAAGGGTGAATTCTTCAAGTTGCGAGCTGCACTATTATGGACTATTACTGATTTCCCAGGTCTAGGATACACATCTGGATCTGTCACATCTGGTGAAGCAGCATGTCCTGATTGCAACTACCACACTTGTTCACTTAGACTTAGTAATGGAAGCAAGAATTGCTATATGGATCATCATAGATTCTTGCTTGATGACCATCCATTTAGGTTTGACATTGATAGATTTGGTAAAACTGAGTTTAGGCCAGCACCTACTCCGCTTTCTGGAGAACAAATTTTAGAGTGCACTAAAGATCTTAATCAAACTTTTGGCAAGGATCCATCTAGAAAGAAACCGGCAAACAAGAGACGCAAGAAAGGGGAACCATTAGTCATTCTCAAAAGGAGATCTATTTGGTTTCAACTACCATACTGGAAAGATTTATTGTTGAGACATAATTTTGACATCATGCACATAGAGAAAAATGTGAGTGAAAGCTTACTTAATACATTCCTGGGCACAGATGGGAAATCAAAGGATAACTTGAATTCTCGGTTGGACCTTCAGGCCCTAGGTATTAGATGTGATCTTCACCCTATTGAAGTCGAAGACCAACTTTATTTACCACCAGCACCTTACTCAATGAGTCCTGCCGAGAGGAAATTATTTTGCCAAGTACTAAAAGGGGTGAAGTTTCCTGATGGTTATGCAGCTGATATACGACATAATGTACATGTCAATGAGAGGAAAATAATTGGACTTAAGAGTCATGAGTGCCACATTATTCTACAACACTTGCTGCCACTTGCTGTTAGAAAAATATTGCCTACAATAGTCAGTGCTGGAGTGATCCGTATATCTAATTTTTTCAAGAAACTTTCTGCACTAGTCATTCGAATAAGTGACATGAAAAGTCTTGAGGCTGATATAGCTGAAACTCTGAGCTTTCTTGAGACTATATTCCTGCCTTCTTTTTTTGATATTATGGTACACTTGATGGTACATCTTCCCGCTCAAGCAAAAATAGCAGGTCCAGCCCATTTTTGAAGCATGTGGCCGATAGAGAGGTACTTTCATATGCATATTGTAGCATAGCGAATAAAAATCATGTACGCTATGCTATAATGTTATCAATGATCCTTTTATTTATGTGCATAGGTATCTAATGAGATTGAAGGGTTCTGTTCATACAAAAAGTCATTGTGAAGGATCAAGCATGGAGTGGTCTATGTTTACTGAATGCCTTACATTTTGTGCTCGCTATTTACATGGCGAGTCTCAATTGAACCATCTTGATGCAAATGATGAAGATTGTAGTACAACTCCTTTCTTCCATAGAATTGGTCGTGGATTGTCTGGAAAATGCATAGTTACTTTAGACCACAAGACATGGCTACAAGCCCACAGATATGTTTTGTTCAACTATTACAATATAGGGCCTTACTTGGAGTAAGTTATCTATATAAGTATATATCTTCTCATCACATGATCACTACCTTTTGCATGTTGAAGTGATAAAATGACCTTTGCAGCAAGCATGCTCACTATCTATCCTCAATTGGTCTTCAAAATAAACGAGATATCAACCGCATACAACATCAATCCTTTCATGAGTGGCTTAGGTTGCATGTAAGTAAGAAATAAACTTAATAGATTTATTTGAGATGGAATTCACATATACTTTAACGGTAGCATTTCAAATTCAGGTGGAAGAAATATGTGAAGAAGCATCAGACGAGATTAAATTTTAGCCAAGGCACCAATGATGGTTGCACACAAGTATAATAGCTATACCATAAATGGATTGAATTTCCACACACACTCCTATGATGAGGGTAGAGCTATTCAAAATAGTGGGGTTGTTGTAGTTGCAGAGTCAACAAGCTTTGACAGGGGTAATAATGATAATGTCATAATACGAAATAAGACCTATTTTGGTATTATCAATGAAATTGTTGAACTAAACTATAACCACAAAGGTACGGTCGTGCTTTTCAAATGTGATTGGGTTGACAACCGTGTGCAGAACAAGTGGGTGAAAACTGACCAGTTAGGTATCACATCTGTCAATTTTAAGCACTTGTTCAATATAGGTGAAAAATTATCAGATGAGCCTTTCATTCTAGCATCACAAGCGGTCCAAGTATACTATGTTCCTGATCCAATTGATATTGAGTGGGCTGCTGTTGTTCAATCTAAAGCAAGAGATGTGTATGACCTGGATAATTTGGAGAACGAGCACATAGATAATGATAATCAGTTTTTTGCCCAACTAGTTGATCTAAATGGCAATGTGACTATTGATATTGTTAATGGGATTGTCCCTGCTGTTAGAAGAGACATAGATAGTTACCTAGTTGATCCTAAAACATCTAAAACAAAATCTGCAAAGTAAGTTATTTTCTTCATTTCTGCAAAGTAGCTGGTATGTATTGAGTACTTCTTTTCAAGGAGTTGCTAATTTCTTTATTCTCTGTAGAAGACAAAATGGCAAACGAAAGAAGAAAGCATAACGAAGCTATGGTCAACATGTATGAGATGCAGCGACTTGCAACCATTGCAGGCAACAAAAGACGGCTAGATGCTCTTAATATCCTAACTTTGAGTGATATGCAGCAACACTAGGGTCAACCTAAGAAAAGGATAAACGTAATTTTTATATGCTCCAGTTTATATATTTAATTTTTATATCCCAAGTTTTATTTATTAAATCGTGATGCAATGTTGCATCAATGTTGTCCATCTTTCTCCTAATCAATAAAATGCCCCACTAGTTGATCTATATGCCTTAGAAGTTGCCCTGTCAGGCTGTGAGGTTGAGATCAAATTTTGGGCCCAGTGAAATGTGCTCCACTTTGGGAGATACTACAACAAGCCATGGTTAAAATCTTGTAGCCAGGCTAGATTTGAGATAACAGTTTAGATAAGTGGATCTAGGTATAGTTACTCTAAAATTGAACTGATGGTCGACTGAGTTATCAAGTTCTGAAGCTTCAGGTTCTGTCATGTGGAAGCTATATAGTTCTTCGATCTCTACCTCGAACCTCTAAAATTGAACTGATGGTCGACTGAGTTATATAGTTACTCTAGATTTGAGATAAAATGTTGCTCAGGTTATGAAGCTTCACGCCCAACTTATCAAGTTCTTCGATCTCTACCTCGAACTGAGTCCTAGACATATATTGTCATGTGGTCCAGACATGTGTTGTTGCTAAAGATCATGACAGGACGATGTCACTGGTTGCTAAATATCATGACAGATCGTGGTGTTCTTTCGCTAGCATTTTACCAGGAGTTATATTTTTAATTTGAGACACTTTGATTTTCACAACTCTTCTCCAGTTGAACAGGAAGCAGCAGCAGCTCTATTGTCTCACCTGCACTTAAATACACAGTCCAGTGTGCGATTCTGCAATCATCAGATTAGATTCTGCAATTTTACCAGCAGTAGCACTTTAGGACTGACCATCAGATGAGATTCTGCAATCTGAATATCTGCTGATAGGAGTTAGCTCAAGAAAATAAAATCATATACAGACCCCTTAATGCCATATGCAATCTTCCATCATCAAACAACCATTGTTCAATGACCAGCCATTCCCTTGCTGATCAGCTGAGGAAAGGCAACCAACTTGACATCCAGTTCCAGCATCCTTTCTCTTCACAGACCACACTGCATGGTTTGTTGCCCTGTCAGCCTGTTAGCTTGTATGCCTTGCCATGGTTGGTTGAAGCACAAACTGAGTTTCTTTGTGCTCCTGTCGACCTCTACCCTACTAACCGTGCCACCCCATTCACCTACCTCCTGTCAAACCGTGCCTGTTAGCTTGTTTGTTTAAACTCTACTGTGCTAGATTGACCAAAACATGGCAGCGACACCATTTTGATCATGACCTGGATCAGCTCAGGTATGCCTTTAATTAGTGACAACACAACGAATCTGGAAATATAATTTAGTACAAAAGCATAGGCATACCTGAGCTACTATTTTTCTGGTGCAATCAACTATTGTACAGTCTGTATCTGCAAAAGGTCCACCAATTTCGAAATCCCAATTTTTGTTGTGCATAATTTTAATATGAATTCTAATAGAGGCGTGGCATACCTGGGCTACCAATTTCGAAATTCCATTTGTTCCTTGTGCTTAGCGCCTGAACAATTCCTCCCTGTGGTGTAGAGTATTAATATGGTGAGCACACACAAAAAAAACAGGAATTGAAGACATTGTAGGGCAAATATGCCACGTGTTTTTCACAACTTATCTTTCTTCCATTTCTCAAGAAAAAGTACTTACACCATGTTTCTTTCTTGTAGAGAACTCACAACACCAGTGGTGCTGCAACTGAAGGTCATAATTTGCATCCAAGGACACAAAGAAATTTATTTGAGAATGCAAATGAGCAGATTGATGCAAATATTGGTTGTGATTCAATTGGAGATTTTCTGTATGACAATGATGGTAATTATTCTGTTGTTGCATATACTTTTTCACCTTGCTATAGTACAACTAATGTGTTTAAATTAATAGAATCCCACAGTCCACAAAAGAAGAGAAAAGGAAGGGGTATACAAAATTGGAGGACATATTTGCAAGGGGATCTGAGATGGCAAAAATTAAGATAGAACTGAATGAATTTGGTCAACCTATTGGAAACAATTCAAGGAAGTTTTCTAGTGCTATTGGGTGTCATGTGAGAAAGAAGTTGTCAGTTAGCATTGTTGACTAGAGACTAGTGGATGGTGAGAAGAAGTATGAAGTCTGGACCGACCTAAAGGTATTTGCCCAAGTACATTATTATCGTTTCTTAGGTTGAATTTGTTTCTGACCATTAGACCAAGTTGTGATTATCTTTTTTTGGTTGGAAAATCAGAAAATCTTCAATGTAGATGATGCTGCCTTTAACTGGTTTTTAACCACTGCTGGAAGGAAATGGAAGGATTTTAAGTCAACCCTAAAGGCGCAGTATTTTAATGAGAATTTAACAGAAGAGGACATGAAGAACAAACATAGTGGAAGGGTTAGTGATGAGGATTGGAAGTTTCTTTCTGAATATTGGGTGTCTCCTGAATGTGAAGGAAAGACAAAAAAAAGCCAAATTTAGTCGTTCAAAGGTTGGGGTACTTCATACATCTGGTAGCAAGAGCTTTGCTCGCTCTGGCCATGAAATGGTATTGAAGCAATTTGACTGTTGAATTTACATTATGATTTTTCATTTTCAATTGTTAATATTAAAACAATTTACAGTCTAAGGAACTAGGTCGCCCTCCTCGAAGAGATGAACTCTATATCAAAACACATACCAGAAAGAATGGAGTTCCAACAAGACTTGCTGAACCAGTTATTGTAAGTTTTTGTGAACTTGACATTTATTGTAAGGTGTTTTTTGCATCACATTTGCTACTGTTTCCTATAGTGGTAGGTACTGAACCTTTCTCTTTTGCAACTCAATTTGGGTAGAACAAACTTAAAGAATATGTTGAGGCCCATCCAGAGTTGAAGGAAAGAACAATTCAAGAAGGTGATGCTTTTGCTGCTGTTTGTGGAGAGAAAGAGCCAAGAGGACGTGTCCGAGTTTTGGGTCTAGGACCAACTCCCCAAGATATTGGTACCCCGGGCTTGAGAAGTTACACACCCACAAGACTCCAAATGGAAGTCCTAGCCCGCAAAAAGGCTGAATGTGAGAAAGCTGCTCTATAACAACGCATAGCAGAAATGGAGGAGAAAATGCAGGAGCAAAGGATGGCTCATGAAATGAGAGATGTGGAAATCATCTCGCATGATGGTTCTAATACACGACACCATCCGGTAAAGTAGCTGAACATCTTAGAGTCATTTTGAAATCTACGGAATATTTATTACTTATTACCCTCATATTTATTTTAGGACACGAGGTCTGGACAACATATTGATCAAACACGTAATATTGCTCAGTTTCATGAAGATGAAGCTTATGTGGAGGATGAAATCTCTAATGAGGGTGAAAACTTGCTTGGTAGCAATCATGTTAGTGTTACCCCTGCAGTACATCCATCTAAAGGCAACCCTATCAATGGTACCCCAACAATGCAGCCCTCTAGCAAGACGACCAATACAACCCCGATAGTGCAGCTATCTCAAGGCAACCCTACTAATGCGTCCCTAGCAGTGTAGCCCTGTCAAGGCAACACTAGAGCTATCCCAGCAAGTCTGCCTCTTCACACTGAACTTGTAATTTTTTCATCCATCCTTCAAAGTTTCTAATTCTCATTTGCTAGTAATTCTGTACATTTATTATATTCTTATAATTTCATTGTTTGCTTCAGATTGGAAAGGATGTGATCTTATATGCCATATTGAGAGATCATCCTGTGGCTAAGGGAACAATTAATTCAACTAATCCAAGCTCGGTGCTAGGAGGAGTTGCTCTAGGAAAGCAATATTGTGAGGTTGTGTCGGTGTTTTGGGTCCGACCGCACACCCGGGGTTGCCCCTCAAGGTGTTTTTAGGAGTAGGACGGTGTCGTCGACTGTAGCAAAATGGTTCGTGCCAGATGCACGAGGGACAGTGGACAATGTTTATAGGTTCGGGCCGCTTAGAGATGCGTAACACCCTACGTCCTGGTGAGTATGCTTGGTGAATGAGATTACAAGGTAGCTCTCTGAATTGAGAATGCAGAGAGTTGAGGTGGGTGGCTGAGTAATAGGGTCGATCGTTCTGAAGGGGTGCCCCCTAGGCCTTATATACTCGACCGTGGGGCAATACACGTGGATATGATAACAATGTGTAACTAAAAGATAGTGAACTGTTTGAGTTTATCTCCCTATAGTTCTGCCGACCTATCCTCGCATGGCTCCGTTGCATGGGGGCTCCAGCGCGGGAAAGTCAGATCTCTGTTGTGGTCGCTCGCTCAACGTTGTGGGCCGTCCGGGCTTGGACCAATCCGGCCTCATGTCAACCTGCTTTGCTGATTGTCCCTCCCCAGGCCCACGAAAGAATGACCTTACGATTTATTGGGCCCTTGGGCCTTTCGTGAGGTCTTTTACTCTTCCAGTGGACCCGGGGGATATCTGTCCCCCACAAGCCCCCGATCTTTGGGTTGATTTTGAGGTAATCAGCCCGAAGATCCCAGGTCCAGCTTGCAGGTAATTTGGGAAAAACGATTTCTTACTGTCTCTTCCTGCTTTGATCACTCGTAAACTGAGGCTTTTGTTTCGTGCTTGTGCCTTAGAGGTCGGCATTTCATATTGTAGGACCCTGAACTTCATTGGGTGCACCGGAGGTGCACCCAATGGGTGTAGCCCCCGAGCTTCGAGTAGATTTTGGAAAATAATCTATTCGAAGGTCTTCATCAGAAATTATTTTCATCTTACTCTTGTGCTTTGGTTGAGGGCTAGCCTTGTCTTTAATCTTGTCTTATGCCTTAGAGGTCGGCACCATCTTGGCTTGAAATGGTGATTCATGGGGTGCACCGAAGGTGCACCCAATGGGTGTAGCCCCCAAACTTTGAGTGGATTTTTGAAAATAATCCTCTCGAAGGTCTTCATTTTGTGTCCTTTTGCTGAGAATAACCCTTTCTTTTTTCTGAATGCCTTAGAGGTCAGCATTATGTCATCCCTATCATGCTTTAGAGGTCAGCATGTATTTTGTCTTTTTCAGTCGAGTTCGTGATCTGCCCATATCTCGCTAGGTGGTGCAATTTATTTGCTCTGCGACTGATTGGACATTTAATGGACACTCTCTGTCTAGTCTTCACGTCGCTTCTGTCGGTCATATTTTGTACTTCATCGGCTATATTTGGCTTTCCTCTGATCCTTACTGATATCTCATTTTTGTCTTGAGGTATTCATTGCATGCCCTGCACGGATGTGACAGTTTTGAAAATATACTGATAATTCCTGGGCGTCCCCCCCCAATGGGTGTGGGCAAGGGACGGCTTGGTACGCTGAGTGTTTTAGTCGGCTGCTTCTGAGTAGTAACGTGATGTGACGGCGGGTGTAATCATATCATCCGCGCTGTTGACTGGAGTCCCAATGGGTGTTGTGTTGCGTGAAAC
This sequence comes from Zea mays, assembly GCF_902167145.1. Lineage (NCBI taxonomy): Eukaryota > Viridiplantae > Streptophyta > Magnoliopsida > Poales > Poaceae > Zea > Zea mays. The sequence goes on along the minus strand of NC_050098.1, from coordinate 39,912,788 downwards.
GGCGTCAGCCGCCTGACGTGTCTTCAGACGGGTTGAAGTGCTTATTGAATGCTTTGCGACTGTTCAGTGACCGTGGTTGGAGGTGAGCGGTTGCCTTCTTCTTCTATAAATAATGTCGTTGTCTCTCCGGCTTTTTCACATCTCTTGCTGTTCTCTGTTGCTTGCTTTTCTTCTCTCCCTTTCGCTTCCACCATGGGCAAGAACAACAAGCGCAAGCGTGAGCTGACTCCTCCATCGGAGGATTTTGGTGACTCGGAGTACTCAGAGGAGGAGTTCTCCTCTGAGTTTGAGGGGTCTCCGGCTCTCGTCCCCCTGCGTGAGTCGTCTGACGACTCAGACGACTCCCAGGGGCTCGCGGCGGAGGTCTGGACTTACATCCGGGCCGTCGAGCGCTCCGGGCTCGCTGGCTCGGATGAGTCGGAGTACTCCTCGGACGAGGAGGACTCGTCCGAGGAGGGCGGTGGCGGCGATGGCGATGACGACGACGACGGCGACGACGACGACGAAGGCGGTGGCGGCGACGACGATGACGGCGGCGGCAGGGGCAGCAGCGGCGGTGGCAAGGGTGACGACGGCGGCAGCAGCAGGGGCGGCAGCGGTGGCGGTGGCAGCAGCAAGGGCAGCAACAAGGCCAGTGGCTAAATGCCACTAGTTTTTAGATATTAGTATAGATTAGAAGTAGTATAATGTAGTAGTATCAGTAGTATAGAGTAGTATAATGTAATGTAGTAGTAGTAGTAGTAGTAGGGAAGTATCAACTCATAATGAGTTGATTTGTAAGTATGATATCTTCCCTTTAATGAAGAAATTATGTTGCCTTCTCTGTGCCAATTATCCTGCTTATTTGTGAAGTTGATTTCCTTGGAATTTGTAAGTAAATGACTCTGGCATCATGTCGACGTTTTTAGAGGTAGCTGCCGAGTGACTTGTAGACGACGTCGGAGTTTTAGAGGTAACTGCCGAGTGACTGAAGACAACATCAGCGTTTTAAAGGTAACTGCCAAGCGACTGAACACGATGTCAGAGTTTTAGAGGTAACGCCGAATGACTTGAAGACAACGTCAGCGTTTTAGAGGTAACGCCGAGTTACTGAACACGATGTCGGAGTTTTAGAGTCAACTGCCGAGCGACTTGAGGGCGACGTCAGCATTTTAGAGGTAACGCCGAGCGACTTAACACAATGTCGGAGTTTTAGAGTCAACTGCCGAGCAACTTGAGGGCGACGTCAGCGTTTTTAGAGGTAATGCCGAGCGACTTGAAGATGACGTCAGCGTTTTAGAGGTGACGCCGAGTGACTAAACACGATGTCGGAGTTTTAGAGTCAACTGTCGAGCGACTTGAGGGCGACGTTAGCGTTTTAGAGGTAACGCCGAGCGATAGCGGGCTGCGTGGGCCACTTTGAGGATAATAGCCGAGTGATGATGTGGCGCACCGGTGTTTTGGAAGTAACTGTCGGGTGATGACGTGGTACGCCGGTGTTTTGGAAGTAACCGCCGGGTGCTGACTGGGCGCTTTTTGAAACGGTATCTGGCTCGGGAATATCCCATAAGTGCTGCGCTTTTAGCAGCCTTTGCTTTCCGTGCCCTAGTTCTTGCTTTCTTGCTTCCGAATCCTCTCTGCAATTCGCCTCCCACTCTGCTTGCCGGTAGAATCGAGATGGCGCCCAAGAGGAAGACCTCGAATTCGTCTGCCGCGGTGATTCCTCCAATTGACCCCAACAGCCAGTTGCCTTTCGTAGGTAACCACATGTCTGTCATCTCCGAGCCCGAACTTCTCCACCTCGTATCCATCGGGGTCCTTCCCCCGAGGGAGCTCTGTTCTTGGCGGATTTGCCATGGGGTCACTGTCCCGACAGAGGATACCCATGAGTCCGTGATTTACGCTCCTTTCCTTCTCCGCGGCCTCGGTCTTCCCATTTCTCCCTTTTTCCGCGGCCTCCTTGATTTCTACCATCTTAACTTGACCCATCTGAATCCCAATTCTATCCTGCAAATTTCCATTTTCATTCATTTATGCGAAGCTTTTCTTGGCGTGCTGCCACATTTTGGGTTGTGGAAGTACTTGTATCACTGTCGCCCTGGGATGGCCGGAGGACAACATCAGTTGGTTGGGGGTGCTAGCTTGGAGATGCGCCGCGGGAGGAAGACTGAGTATCTTGAAATCCCTCTCAAAGACAGTATCAAGGGATGGCGCTTGGAGTGGTTCATTGTTGAGAATTATGGAAACTCTCTCCCCCCTCGGTCGGGAAGACAGCCGGACGTTCGCACCCCGAGTTGGACCGAGTCCCCCACGGATCAGGAGGTAGCTGAGGCAGGTGCTTTGCTAGCTGAAGTTGGATTGCTGAAGGAGAGGGGTCTGACTGCTGAAGCTGTGGTTGCTGATTTTGTCTTCAAGAATATTCAGCCGTTGAAAGACAGGGCATACCCGGCTTATCTGTATCGAGGCCTAGCCGACTCAACTCGGGTTACCAATAGAAGAATTCCCTCTGTAGACTTGGTGAACCGACTTGAGATGATCCTTAGAGGCAAGGTGTCAAATGTTGGTGCCCCAGTGGCATACTCAGCCTGGAACTTGCCTCCTCCCAAAGCCTTCACTCTTTTTGTGTCGAATCCACCTGTCACTGATGGCAGTTTGGGCCTTAGAGTGCGACCCTCTGCTGAAGAAGTTAGCGCCTTGGTTGCCTCGCTCGGGGAGATTCCTGATGATGAACGACAGGTCCATTTTGAGGTGCCCCTGAATCCTAGTGATGCAGAGATAAGTGCTATGCTTGATTTGCTGGCTGAGGACTCTTCCGATGCTGCTCCTGCTGGGACATTGGTGGTGGCGCCCCTCCCAGAGGCTGGTACGACCTTGGATATTCAGAAGCCTGCCAGTACTCGCCCGAGGCGCCCTTGCCAAGCCAATCAACCTGATCCTTCTGCTGATGAGCAGAAAAAGAAAAAGAGACGCCTCCGGCGAGTATCCAGTTTGGATCGGGACGTTGGTACTTCGGTTCCTGCTGCTGAAGAAGTGCCTGTGACTAAATTTATTGACGCTGACCCCAATGGGTGTGCCCAATCTACTGCTGATCCCAATGTGGGTGCTCCATCTGTTGCTGATCCCAATGGGTGTGCTGCCTGTGTTGCTAATGAAGACGACGGGGAGGAAGAGGATGGAGTTCCTTTGACTCGGAAAAACAGTCGGCAGTTCATCGCTAGTGGTGAAAGTAGTGGAGTTCCTTCTCCTGCTTTGTCTGCTCTCATTGGTCTGCAAGAATTGTCCCTGGCGAATTTTGATCAGACTCTTGAGGATATGGTTCCAGAGGATTTGTTATCAGAGCCAGCAGATGATGGTGTGATGGAGGTTTGTGCTGATGTGCTTGATGCTGGGTTGAGGTCATCCCGTGCCTCGTCGACCTTAGAGCGCGATCTCGAGGGTCAGGAGACTGACTTGGATCGTCCTGGTCCCATGGAAGTAACTGAGGGCCCATCAGCCTTAGAGGTGGCTACCGCAGAGAACTTGGACCCCAAGGATGGTGTTGACACTTGCCCAGCCCCTGAGGATGTTGTCGGGGATGACTTGGTTCGGGTGGGAAGTGCAAGCCACTGCCCAGCCTCCGAGAGTGCTGTCGGGGATGATCCGGCTCAAGTGGGCAGTGCAAACTATGACCCGACCCCCGAGGGTGTCCGAGCGGGGTCTCCCTCTTGTACTTCCATGGACGTTCATGCGGGATCGCCTCCGCACTCCGGCTGCATGGTGGTAGCCCAAGCTTTGGACCAGGGAGTCGCTTTAGAGGGCAGCGTCCTCGCTGACCAAGTTTTGGGCTCTGTTGATGGCACTGAGTTGGTTCATGCTGGTTCATTGCAAGCTGCTTCGGGTGGCGGCCTTACGCCCGGTCATCAATTGATCTCTCATGATTTGGGGGTCCCTTCGTTCTTTTCCAACCTCCAGGTACTGTGATATACTTTAGCTTGATTTTTACACCGCATGAACTGCTGTCATTACACTCATCTGTTCTCCTTATCAGGCTTTGGTGGACGGGATGGCTAGCCAGCTGAGGTTACAGGGTGCTTCTGTTCCAGAAGTAGCTTCGTCTCTTGCACGTTGAAATCTAGTGTTACTTCAACATCGTGTCTCTGACTTGGAGGCGACCAATGCTGGTTAGTGCTTTTTTGCTTCTCTTTGTCTTCACTATTAAACTGCTTTACATTCTGACCCCTTTTGTTTGATTGTCTCCTGCTAGGTATGACTCGGCAGATTTCCACTCTTGAAGAAAAACATTCTCGAGATCAGGCTGAATTAGTCCAGCGGTGTTCTGACTTTGAAGAAAAGTACTCTCAAAGTCAGACTGAACTAGCTCAGGTCTCTGCTGCCTTAGATGACGCCAATGCACTGAGCTCTTCTCTTCACGCTCAGCTTAATTCTGAAAAGGTGACTTATGAAACTGTGCCTTGCCTTGTTGTGCTCCTATTGCTTGCTTAATGTTTGAGGGAGTTGACTTTTGTTTGCAGGAAGAAAAACGTATCCTTGCTGCTTCTCGCGACAGTCTTGACAGATTGTATCGCGATTCTAGCAACTCGCTGACCATCCTGGAGAGGAGTCATCGCTTCACCATGGAAGAGTTAGACAACCAACGCTGTAAACTGCAGGAATCCACGGATGAGGTGACCCGGCTCAAGCAATTGATATCAGCGAAGGATGCTACTATCAAAGAACTCCGTGCTTCCAAGAAGTCCATCGCCCAAGAGTTAGAAGCTGCTCGGTTGGCTGTCAAGGTTGCTGAAGAAACTTTCGTTACTCTCAGAGCCTAGCGCGACAGAGCCATGGATGAGGCCATTCGGGCGGGGCGAATCTTGATGCGGAGACCCGGCGTGGTTGTTCCCGAAGATATAAGGGCTGACGTGAATGTTGCTCCTAATTCCTCGAGTCGCCCTTCCTCGTCGATTGCTCCTAGGAAAGATGTCACAAAATAGAGAAACATTTTGTGTGCTTTGAGCGCGCGGTTAGCATGGTCAGACATTTGTTAGAGGATGTCATTTCAGTACTTAAATGACATTGTTATTCTCCTATTGTTTCAGAATTCATCAGTTCGTAAATTTGCAGTAGTAAAATGATGTGCGATGGTTTTGAAACTTGTTTGCGGGATATAGAAGTCATCCCTATATGAGTAATCGTAAGCGCGTCAGATCGCCTTGAGTTGCTACTGACTTAAGTCGGTTGCTTTTGTTAATAGGGCTTAGTGGTCACCCTGAGTTATATAAGCACGAGCATGTTGCACCGGCTTAAGGCGCTGCCGACTTAAGCCGATTGCTCTGTTTAGCAGGGCATAGTGGTCACCCCGAGTTAAGTAAGCGTGAGCATGTTGCACCGGTTTAAGTCGTTGCCGACTTAAGCCGATTGCTCCGTTAGCAGGGCATAGTGGTCACCCCGAGTTAAGTAAGCGCGAGCATGTTGCACCGGTTTGAGTCGTTGCTGACTTATGTCGATTGCTCTGTTCAGCAGGGCATAGTGGTCACCCCGAGTTAAGTAAGCGCGAGCATGTTGTACCGGTTTGAGTCGTTGCCGACTTAAGCCGATTGCTCTGTTCAGCAGGGCATAGTGGTCACCCCGAGTTAAGTAAGCGCGAGCATGTTGCACCGGTTTAAGTCGTTGCCGACTTAAGCCGATTGCTCTGTTCAGCAGGGCATAGTGGTCACCCCGAGTTAAGTAAGCGCGAGCATGTCGCACCACCTTAAGTCGTTGCCAACTTAAGCTGATTGCTCCGTTAGCAGGGCATAGTGGTCACCCCGAGTAAGCGCGAGCATGTTGCACCGGTTTAAGTCGTTGCCGACTTAAGCCGATTGCTCCGTTCAGCAGGGCATAGTGGTCACCCCGAGTTAATTAAGCATGCAAGTTAATCATGAACAAACTGAGTATCTTTGAAGCCTTTTTTTATTGATGACATATTTCCATTTTACAGAGTACATCGTCGTCCCGATAGCTTTTGAAATACAGCTAGGGATAAAACTTCCTGAGGTGTTCTATATTCCAGGAGTTCCCGACTTCTACGCCGTCCATCTGAGTGAGACGATATGATCCTGGCCGAGTGACTTCTGCTACTATGAAGGGTCCTTCCCATAAGGGCAATAACTTGTGCCATCCCTCCCCCGTTAGAATTCGGCGGAGGACGAGATCTCCTACTGAGAAGGATCGCTGCTGCATAGCCTTGTCGTGATAGCGCCTTACAGTTTGCTGGTATCGTGCTGATTGGATTACTGCATTCAGCCGTTCTTCCTCGAGTACATCAATGTCCTCCAGCCTGGTGGCTTCGACTTCTGCTATGCTTTCGAAGATCAACCTTGGCGCTCCAAACTTGAGGTCGGCTGGTAATACTGCCTCTGACCCATAGACCATGAAGAAAGGAGTGTTTCCATGCAGAGCTCGGCCAGACTGGGTTCTTAGGCTCCAGACGACATAGGGCAATTCCCTTATCCATTTTCCTGCGAACTTTTCATTCTTATCGAAGACCTTTTTCCTGAGTGCCTCCAGTATCATCCCGTTGGCTCGCTCAACCTGCCCGTTGGCTCGCTCAACCTGCCCGTTGGCTCTTGGATGTGCTACAGAAGCATACTTGATCTGAATGCTTTTTTGCTCGCAGAAGTCGAAGAACTCTGAACTTGTGAAGTTGGATCCTAGGTCAGTTATGATGCTGTTTGGTATCCCGAATCTGAATATTATGTCTTGTATGAATTCCACGGCCTTAGCTGAGGTCAAAGAGGCAATGGGTTTGAATTCTATCCATTTAGTGAATTTGTCGATTGCTACCAGTACATGAGTGTATCCTCCTTGAGCCTTCTTGAAAGGTCCAATCATATCCAGTCCCCAACACGCGAAGGGCCAAGTCACTGGTATGGTCTGCAGTTGCTGTGCTGGTAAATGTTGTTGTTTTGACAAGTACTGGCAAGCTTCGCACCTCTGAACTAATTCGGCTGCATCACTCTTCGCTGTTGGCCAATAGAATCTTGACCTGAAGACCTTCCCGACTAGTGTCTTGGATGCTGCGTGTATACCACACTGCCCAGCATGGACCTCATCCAGAAGTTGCTTCCCCGTAGATGAGAGGATGCACTTCATGAGGACGCCTGATGCACCCCTTCTATATAATGTTTCCCCAATGAGTGTGTAGTGAGCTGACTGTCTGGCAATACGCTCGGCCGCATTTTTGTCATCCAGTTCCTCTTCATTCTTTATATACCTGATGATTGGCCTTCTCCAGTCATCAGAGTCTGACTCTAGTTGATTCACAATATTACACTCTTCTGCTTGATCCATTGAGATGCTCGGCTGTAGTATTTCTTGTACAAAGACTCCAGGTGGGACCTGAGTTCGACTGGATCCTAGCTTGGACAATACATCGGCTGCCGTGTTCCGATCTCTTTCTACATGAAGAAATTCCAGACCCTCAAATTTATCTTCCAGCTTTCGGACGGCAGTGCAGTACTTTCTCATTGAATCGCTTGAACAATCCCACTCTTTGTTTATCTGGCTAATGACTACCAGAGAGTCTCCGTACACCATCAGTCTCTTGATGCCCAATGATATGGCGATGTTCAATCCATGGATTAGAGCTTCATACTCGGCTGCATTGTTGGAGGCCAGAAACAGCAACTGGAGGGCATATTTGAGGTGCTCGCCTCCAGGTGCGGTGAAGAGAATTCCTGCTCCTGCTCCCTGCAGCTTCAGCGAGCCATCAAAATACATTCACCATACTTCTGCAGTCTCTGGGTTATCTGGTACTTGCTGTTCAGTCCACTCTGATACGAAATCAACCAATGCTTGAGTTTTGATGGCAGTGCGAGGTCGAAATTCGATGTCATGAGATCCCAGCTCACAAGCCCACTTGGCTATTCGGCCAATGGCTTCCTTGTTGTGAAGAATATCCCCTATCGGAAAACCGGTGACTACTATGACTTTGTGGTCATCAAAGTAGTGACGTAGCTTGCGGGCAGTTAGAAGTACTGCATATAATAGCTTCTGAACTTGAGGGTACTTTTTCTTTTAGGGACCCAGAACTTCACTGATGAAGTAAACAGGATGTTGCACTGGGTAGGTATGTCCTTCTTCTGCTCGCTCGACTACCAACGCGGTGCTTACCACGTGAGTCGTGCAAGAGATGTACAACAGCAGATCTTCAGCTGCTTGAGTTGATGTGGCTCGCCGTGGCGGCTTCAGTACTGGCGATGTTGTCAAGAATCTTTTCAGTGCATCTAGAGCTTCTTGTGCCTCTGAAGTCCACTGAAACTTATCCACTTTCTTGAGTAGCTTGTAAAATGGTAAACCTTTTTCTCCCAGCCTGGATATAAATCTGCTCAGAGCTGCCATACATCCAGTAAGTCGCTGAACCTTCTTTTGTGATCGAGGTGCTTCCAAATTCATGATAGCTTCAATCTTATCCGGATTAGCCTCAATTCCCTGGTGGCTGACAATAAACCCGAGTAACTTTCCTGCTGGTACCCCAAAAACACATTTTTCGGGATTAAGCTTCCATCGATACCGCCTTAGACTGTTGAAAACCAGCTGTAAGTCTTCGATGAAGTTTTCCGAGTTCTCCGTTTTGATTACCACGTCATCTACGTAGGCTCCACACGCTTGCCCCAGTGATCGGCTAAGCATGTTTGAATGGCTCTCTGATAAGTCGCTCCAGCGTTTTTGTGGCCGAACGGCATGGAGGTATAACAGAAAGCACCAAACGGAGTAATGAACGCTGTTTTTTCCTCGTCTTCCTTTGCCAAACTAATCTGATGGTACCCGGAATAGCAATCTAGAAAAGATAGCACAGAACATCAAGCGGTGGAGTCCACCACCTGATCTATCCTCGGGAGCCCGAAGGGATCCTTCGGACAGTGTTTGTTGAGATCAGTATAGTCGACGCACATGCGCCAATCCACTTTATTCTTTTTGAGTACAAGAACAGGGTTGGCTAACCACTCGGGGTGTAACACCTCTCTAATAAATCCAGCCGCGACCAAGCGAGCTAACTCGGCGCGAATGGCCTCTCTCTTGTCGGGCGTGAAACGACGTAGTTTTTGCCGAATCGGCCTTGCCTGGGGATAGACCTTCAGTTTGTGCTCGGCCAGTTCTCTTGGGACTCCCGGCATATCCGTAGGTTGCCATGCGAATACATCTCGGTTATCTTGCAGAAACTGGACGAGCGCGCTTTCCTATTTGTCGTCCAGGCTGGAGCTGATGATGGTAGTCTTGCGTTCATCAGCGAACCCCAGGTTGATCCTTTTAGTTTCTTCAGTCGGCCGCATAGAGGTCGCGGCCTGAGCTTCGTTTGCCGGTACTGCAAGGTCCTCCTCAGGCTTAGAGTTCGCTTGTGTTGAAGAAATCGTCGACGGCTTGGTGGTGAGGGCCGCTTGGATGGCCACTCGGAAACACTCTGCGGCGCCTTGGAAGTCGGCGCGCACAGTTATGATTCCTTGTGGTCCTGGCATCTTCAGTATCATGTACGTGTAATGAGGAATGGCCATGAATTTGGCCAATCCCGGCCTCCCGATGATGGCGTTGTACCCGCAGTCGAAGTTCGCCACTTCGAACCTCAGGAACTCGGTTCTGTAGTTCTCCGGAGTTCCGAAGGTAACGGGCATGTAGATGTGGCCCAGCGGGTATTCCCCTTCAGTCGGCACGATGCCGAAGAAGGGAGTGTCCGACTCGTGGAGCTCTTTGAGGTGAACTCCCAAGCCTTGGAGTGTCCGGGGGAAGGTGACGTTGATGCTGCTCCCCCCGTCCACTAGCACCTTCTTCACCCGGCTCTCTCGGATCACCGGATCGACGAGGAGCGGGTATTTGCCTGGGTGGTCGAAGTTGAGCCATTGATCCGCCCGAGTGAAAGTGATCGGGTGCTCCGACCACCGGTATGGGGCGGGAGGACCGGTGGTCGCCACTAGTATCTAGCGATCGTTGAGCTTTTGTTGTCTTTTGTTCTCATGCGACCCGTGTTCGCCGAAGATGACGTTGACCTCCCTGTCAACGCGCGGGAAAGCTCCTCCTCCTCCCTCCTCCTCCCTCCTCCTGCTGATGGGGTTGTCGTGGTTCTTCTGTTCCTCCCCTTGGCGGAGGAGGAGGTAGAGGTTGGAAGGGTCGGCCGTGCCCGACGGAATGCTTGAAGTCCCGGCAGTTCCGAAGAGTGTGGCGCATGTCCTTGTGGTATGGGCACTGGGCGTCGAGGATGTCATCCAGCGTGCGCTCGCCTCCGCGAGGTCCTCCTCGGGCGCGAGAGGCTGGTGGCCCGGCGGTGTGTACTTCTTCGCGGGGCCTCTTCTCCCAGCCTTTGTCGGGTTGCTGGTTCGCGTCGCGTCGTGGTGCCGCCGGTGCTGGCTTCGCTCCTCCGATGAGGTTATGGGCCCGCTCGTCGGCGGTGATGTAGAGGTCGGCTTCCCAGAATAGCTCCTCGGAGGTAGTCGGCGCCTTCTGCAATATGGCTCGGACGAAGGCCGAGTCATTGGATCCTCTGTAGAAGTCCTCGATCACGGCCGCCTCCGTGACCTTAGGGATACGATTTCTCATGGTCTGGAACCTTTTGAGGTATGACCGGAGAGTTTCGTCTCCCCGGCGCTTGATGGATTTGAGGTCCCACGGTTGCGCCGGTTTGTCGGAGAGGGACTGAAAATTTGCGGTGAAGCGCCGACTAAAGTCTCCCCAGTCGTCGATGCTGTGTCGGGGTAGATGTTGTAGCCATTGTAGCGCGTCTTGCCCGAGGACAATGGGTAAGTACGCGGTCATCACATCCTCGGATGCCCCGGCGGCCCGAGCAGCGGTGGTGTAGACGGCTAGCCAGCCCCCTGGATCCTGCTTAGGTTCATATTTGTCAACATTGGATACCTTGAAGTTAGGGGGCCATTGAATGGCCCTAAGGCGTGGAGTAAGGGCAGACACTCCACATGTGTCCTCCTGTCGCGGGGGATGGTGTCTGTCCCGGGGAGGGGAGTTGTTGTTGTGGTTCCTCGACCGTCCCCGGGTGGTACCGCCAGTCGAGGCCGTTGCCGACTCAGTTCTGGTGGCCTGGCTCCGAGCTGGGATGCCATGATCCCTGTCGTACTCCTCCCGGCGGTGGATCTCGTTCTCATGCCGTCGTTCACGCGAAGCATTGATGGAGCTTCGCGCGTCTCGGCGACTGTTGATGGCGTGTCGTAGATCGTTCGGCAGGTGAGCAAGCGGTAGAAGATGGTTGGCTGCGTGGGTGAACAATCGTCGGTAGCCCTTGGCGTCGGGAGTCCGAGGGAGTCCGTCAGCTATCCGAGCTAGTACTCCCCCAACTTCACTCAGCGTGTTCATGGCTCGGGCGAAGTCGGGATTCAGGTTGCACCCGAAGAGTGGATTCTCCCGGCGTTGCCTTGCGTCTTGCTCAGCTTGTTCTTGAGCTCGGCGGCGATCACGTCGTCGGAAGTTCCTTCGTTCTCTGAAGACGCGTTCCTCCGGAGTTTCTCCTATCTCCGAGACCTCGTCCCGCGAGACAGGTTGCTCCGGATCCCGTTCTCCGGCCTCGTGATGTCGCCGAACGTTCCGGCGCCGGTTTCTCCGTCGGCGGGATTCTCATTGAGGTGGTTCTTCTCCGGGTGCGGTCGGCTCATCGTCGGAGACGGGAGGCGACTCCACTCTCCCGATGAAGAGGACGTCGGGATAGAATGGTGCTGCTGTCGTGGCGACCTTCTTTCCGTTCTCCTTTGAGGGCGGAGGAATGGAAAGAACAACTTGCTTCCCCTTGGTCTCCTTCTTCCTCGCGATCTGTGTCCATTCTTTTGTCGGGGAAGTAGACAGTGGAGTTCTCCGGGTCAGCGGGCTCTCGGCCCCTGACTTTCTGAAGGCGATCTTTTTCCGGAGAGCTGGAGGTTGCGCTTCTCCGACATTTTCGGAGTTTGTTGGAGGAGGCTTCTTTTTCGGCGGATCTGCAATGCGGTGTAGAGTTCCCTCTTCATCTGCCACGGATGAGATTGTTCCGAAGCAGAATACGGATCCGGGACGGAGGGTGATCTTGCTGTGGAAGGTGACGGCCATTGAGTTAGCTTGGATCGTCGACACACCCCCTACCTGGCGCGCCAGCTGTCGGTGTTTTGGGTCCGACCGCACACCCGAGGTTGCCCCTCAAGGTGTTTTTAGGAGTAGGACGGTGTCGCCGACTGTAGCAAAATGGTTCGTGCCAGATGCACGAGGGACAGTGGACAATGTTTACAGGTTCGGGCCGCTTAGAGATGCGTAACACCCTACGTCCTGGTGAGTATGCTTGGTGAATGAGATTACAAGGTAGCTCTCTGAATTGAGAATGCAGAGAGTTGAGGTGGGTGGCTGAGTAATAGGGTCGATCGTTCTGAAGGGGTGCCCCCTAGGCCTTATATACTCGACCGTGGGGCAATACACGTGGATATGATAACAATGTGTAACTAAAAGATAGTGAACTGTTTGAGTTTATCTCCCTATAGTTCTTCCGACCTATCCTCGCATGGCTCCGTTGCATGGGGGCTCCAGCGCGGGAAAGTCGGATCTCTGTTGTGGTCGCTCGCTCAACATTGTGGGTCGTCCGGGCTTGCACCAATCCGGCCTCATGTCAACCTGCTTTGCTGATTGTCCCTCCCTAGGCCCACGAAAGAATGACCTTACGATTTATTGGGCCCTTGGGCCTTTCTTGAGGTCTTTTACTCTTCCAGTGGACCCGGGGGATATCTGTCCCCCACAGGTTGTTGTGAATGTTGTGCTGAAAAGGCATGCCCTTCTACCTCGCCCATATGGTTATTTGGAGGAGATGGGTGATGCTAATCGGATGTCGATCGCATGGCCGTACAAGAGAGTAATAAGCTATCTCTTTGTTGTTTTTTCATATATGGTGATTGAATATTTTCTAACTAATGGTTTCTATGATTATATAGCTAAAGGTGAGCAAGACATCAAAATCATCCCAGAGTGCTACAGGTATATATATGATTGGCATCAAAAGCATCCTTACTTTACTAGGTACTCTAATTGATTAGAATAATGCTTTTGGAATGGAGTTATGTTGCGTTCAACTATTGTATATTTAGCTTAATCATGGAGCAAGGTGGTATCTATTCTATAGTTTATTTTGGAATGGATTTCTAAGTAGTCTACTAATGATTTGGGTTTTAATTTTGTCAGGAGGGAGGTCCTAGAGGTAGTAAGTCACTTGTTTACTCCATGATGACAATAACAAGCAGATCGCGGTGGTGCCTATGGATGCTACAACAAGAAAGATCAAAAGTTCTTTTGGATGGATGCAGCTAGATATTTTGTTTTGTATTTTCTCCAAAAGAGAAATTTGCAAGTGAACTTAAAATTGTGAAACCAACATGTGGTTGTACTAGCTAGTATCTCTGAGCTTTCACAAGCCAAACTTAGTGTTGTTGCTGCTTATTTTGATCTTTATTACAACAAAAGCAAACTTGTGAACTTTTTATGTATGAATGCAGTACAATTGTTATTGTCATGAATGAAAACATGAGCTATGTCAACATGAGCTATGTATGAATGCAGTACAATTGTTATCTGATGTTGATAATAATTGGAAACTGCTAGTAATATATTTTTTTAGGCTCATATAGCCATAGCGTTTGATTGTTAATCGGTAAAAATACATATATCGCATCAGACAGTGTCTCGGTATAAGTGCTAACAGACTGTCTGTCGGGATAAATATGTTAGTCGGTATATCTTTTTAACGTCTAACCGTCCGTCGGTATAAACATGTCTGTCGCTATACGTTTATACCGACACCACTTACAGCGTCAGAAAGTGTTAGTCGTTATAACTCTATAGCGACTGATAGTACGTTGCTATAATGGCTTATACCGACTGTAAGTAAGTCGTTATAGATAGGTTGTGGTATAGTGACGGTGGCGATCGTGACACAAACGCGGTTGTTACGGTCTCGTAAGACTCTCGCCCCACTCGGTACAATTACAACGGCTCGCGCAAGAGTCGAGGGGTTGTGTGGTTTTACAAAACTCACTCAACTAACTAGGGTTCACCTAGAGCAAGCGCTAAAGTGGTCTAACTAACCTAAGCAATTCACAAAGCACCTACGCTAATCACTGAGTGATTCTATTAAGCACTTGGGTGTTTGAGCTCTTGGAAATGTGCACTATATGCCTTGGTATGTTGCTTGGGCTCTCACACCTTGGAATGACTAGTTGGGGGTGTATTTATAGCCCCCAACACAAATCTAGCCGTTGGAGAAAAGCTGTTGCACTCTGCGGTACACCGGACAGCCCGGTGGTGCACCGGACAGTGCACTGTTCACTGTCCGGTGCGCCTAGCCGTTGGTCTGACACTGCAGCCGACCGTTGGCGCGTAGGCTTTTACACCGGACACTCCGGATGTTACACCGGACACTCCGGATGTTACACCGGACAGTCTGGTGGTCTTCTCTCCACAGTGCCACCTAGAACTAGCCGTTAGGGCTACTGTTCCTGGTGCACCGGATAGTCCGGCATGTGGCAGCGAACAGTCCGGTGCTCCTCACACAGACAGTCCGCCTGGCAACACTTGCTTCGTTTCTTGGACTTCACTCGATCTTCTTAATGTCTTATTTTGAGGTGTTGCTTTCCTTAATGTCTTGGTCCAAGTAACTTTAGCATCATGTGAACTACAAACACAAACACTAGTAAACACATTAGTCCACAGGTTATGTTGATCATCAAACACCAAAATCTATTAAGCCAAATGGCCCGGGGTCCATTTTCCTTACAATCTCCCCCTTTTGGTGATTGTTGACAACACAACCAAAGCAATCAAATATCATAAACATTTTATTGTAAATATGCAATCTACTTGCTAGGATGCATGTTTGTCCCCATAATGTGATATTATGGACTTAAGCCTCCCCCTAACTCCATAATTCACTTACTTCCTCTTTTAGACCAAAGAGCCAAAACCACTTGAAGATATAAAATTTTAAATTGGTGGTGTTTGGTGTTTGATACAAATTTCATTGCTTTGGTCCTTAAACTTCTCCCCCTTTGGCATCAACCACCGAAAAGGAAGACATTAAAAACATGTAGGAAGCAAATAAGGACTTGCCCTCATAAAGTATTTGTCAATTAATACCAATTGAAGAAGTAAAAATATTACTCCCCCTAAATGAGTGTTCTCTTTTAGAAAGAATTTTCTCCCCCATTAGAGACGAAGAAATACTCCCCCTGACAGAGATCTTCTACTTAGGAAAAAGCATGAGAGAAATAGAGGTGCAAGACATGATTTGAATAGACTAACTTCCCTTATGCATAGGTAACAAAATATGAGTCAACAATATATGCATTTTAGCAACATGGGAAGTATAAGATATGAAATATAGTCTAATCAAATATTGGAGAAGACATTAAATGGTATTAAATGTAGTCTCAAAAATACCAATTTGAAAATCAATGGCGAACCAATTGAAGACCAATGGCAGGCTTGTGAGACATAAGAATTCTTGTAGAATTGCAGTGGAAGCTTGTTGTCTTTCTCCGGGGACTTCATTTTCCTTACAATGAGACTAATACATGAAATAGACACGAAAAAATATTAGTCTCAAAGTCTTAGATTATAGAGTAACCTCCCCCTGAAAGTGTGCATACAAGTTTTGAACACTTGTAGAGGACATGCACTTTGATTTGATATCAAGAGGAGCAGATTATCCATAATCCGAGCTGTGGCACATATAAGTTAAATGATACCAATTGAAGGATATAATATTTTGAAGCATTAGTGTCATTTACTTAGGGATGTTAAATAAGCTATGTGCCATGCTTATTTAAACAATGTAAACCATGTAGGTTTTCTCACGAATATGCAATGAAAACGAGCAATCCTACCATGTGATTTACCTAGTATGCATGCATTGTTAAATTAAAGGAAGTATCAAATGAAATACTAGGCATGGAAGGTAAAACTAGATACAACAATAGTGTTGGGTACTTGTTCTCAAATGCTTTGACTTGAGAACAAGGCAACACAGAAAATGTCAAACGTTAAAGTCCTTCGTCCTTCGAAGCATTATTTCCCTTGAGATATAATGATCTTCGGACGAAGGTGATGAAGGACATACCTTCATAAACATTACATATCATAATGAAAAAGGAATTACATGGAAAATAAAAGATAACATGAATAGTTATGTATCATTATCAACTCATTTTTATTCTATTGTTGTAGATGGATAGATATGATGTTGGGTCACAAATATACCTTTGACTTGAAAGAAGGTAAAAGTACAAGCGTGATGCAAGAGCAAATACCAAGTCAGTGTGAACAGTACGGGAGTACTGTTCACCTATTTATAGGCACGAGTCGCAGCCCATGTAAAATTACATTCAGGCCCTTTGCTTTTGATATAACTCTATAGTAATCTATCGGGGTCTAAATAGTCTTTTCCTCTTTAAGTCGGTTTCCTCATTTCTGCCATCATGCCAAAGCTTCCTTGCGCACAGCTTCAGCTCTGTTCCATCCTTCGTTCTCTTTGTGTTTCTTCATCCAGCAATTTTGACATGTTCGAAGGGTTCGTGTCCGAAGGTACCTGCTCATGTATTATACTCCAGAAACATTGTCAAGTCATGTTTTTGAGGACCATCGGAAGCCGAAGGCCCCCAACAGTAGCCCCTCACGATATTAATTTGTTAGGATAATAAATTCAGATTGCGATATGGACGAAGGCCGTAAGCCGAAGGTCCGAAAAAACACCTTCCTCTTGCTAGAATAGCAACAGTCAATGTCAAGCGGGGCCCTCCTGTTCTCAATGCGCTAGGTGTATAAATAAGAGCACACCACAATGTCATTTGGTACACTTTCTTTGCCATCTGCTCTTGCTTACTCAGTTTTTAGCTCCTGCGCAACAAGACTTGCTTAACTTGTAAGTTTTTTAAGCTTCGGCTTTAAAAGCGGTTTCTAGCGATTCCGAAGATGTCTAAAGATAAGAAAGTTGTTGCTGAAACAAAGCTGAGCCTTCTTGAGGAGAAGAATCTTGGCTTTCTTGAATCAATATCAAAGACGAATACAAAAAAAATTACAAGGGAAATTTTGGAATGTTTATCTGAAGATACTGGTGATAGTGATAGTTATGATGGGAAAAGTGGAGGGGAAGACTCGGAAGATCGACCCTGGCGGCCAAGCCATGCAGTTTTGGAAAATCTACCATTAAACAAAGCCATCTTGCCAATATGAGAGGTAGATATTTTCGGGATTTGTCTATTGTGAGGGCTGACGAAGGAGAGAAAACTTGTCCTACTCCCGAGGAAAATGAAGTCGTGATCTTCCGAAGCTTCTTCAAGGCTGGGCTTCGGTTTCCTCTAAGTAGTTTCGTGGTTGAAGTTTTGAAGATATTTGAAATCTGCCTTCATCAAATTACTCCCGAAGCAATCATAAGGATGGGAATCTTTGTATGGGCCGTGAAGAGTCAAGGTTTGGAGCCAAATGCAAAAAGTTTCTGCAATATGCATGAGCTATTATATGAGACGAAACCCTGGGGTAAAGAACAATATCATAACAATTTTGGTTGTTATAGCTTCGGTGCTCGATCTGGGTCAAGCTGTCCCGTGCCAACCTTTCGAAATAGATGGCCCGGAGACTGGATGAAGGAATGGTTCTATGTGAAAAACGATTTGAAGACACGAGCAGATATTAAAGATATCATCATGCGTCCTATCTGGCAACGTTTCGGACTCCGGAAACCGAAGGTGGAAATGGATGAAGCAGCCAAAGAGTGCCAGAGGGCCTTCGGCATAGTCTGCTCTTTCATCGGGACGAGGGACTTAGTTCAAGTGCACGTGGCCTACATGATATGGCCTTTGGTAGCTAACTGGGAAATGCCGAAGGAAACCATCAGCAACCCACACGAAGGTGGTCTGGTTCGACTAAAATATACCTTCAGGTTCGTAGACCAATTTATCGAGCCAGACGACGATTGGTTGAAATGCGTTGAAGCTACAAGCGATGAACTGCTTGGGCCATACTCGAAGGCAGAAGATACTGCACTATCTGCAGCCTTCGGAGGTCGGAAGAAGAAAAGACTCAACCGAGTTTTTGACGCTATTGGGTTCGTCTATCCTGACTACCGTTACCCAATACGAGGTCAGAAAAGAAAAGGTACGGCTACTGTGAAGGAAGTTGCTTTGGCCACTCCTAGTGAGCCAGCAGAGAAAAAAGATAAAAGTTCTTACACACCGGCCACGCTATATTGAGCCGGCCATAGTGCCTGAGTTTGTCGGTGAAACCTCTTCGGCCACCGAAGCTAAAAAGCCTACTCATCTGCAGAATATTGAAGAGCCGGCTTCAATGCCGGAGACAAAAAAAAATGGAAGAACCGAGGGCTGAAGAGACAAAGACATCGGAAGTTTTAAGTCCTTCAGCAAGAGTTGAGGTGCCAATGCTAACGCCGAAGGCACAAAAGGACCTTACAACAACTCCCAAGAGAAAGAGAATGGTTAACGTGCTAGATGTGCTAGAAACAATAAAATCTTCAAGCTCTACTTCGAAGATAACTGTCGAAGCTCCAAAGACAGAAATTGAGGCCAAAGCTGCCAAAAGCCAAGTGGAAACCGAGACTGGGCTGTCAGAGCCTGCCAAGAGGGAATTCTTGGAAACTAGAACAGAAATAGAAAAAGAATCTGTAGAAGAAATTTTATCTGAGAAAACCGCCATCACTATTCCCGAAGCATCTTCTGAAGCTCCCAACTATGTCTTACGCCATGCTTCGGGTAAAAATCTGACTGAAAAAGAAAACCGAGAAGCTGAATTCTATGCGCAAAAATTGAAATATCCGAAAGGGGCGTTGATATTCAATGGCAGCGGAGAAGAAGACTTCTTGTACTGCCTCCCAGACAGCAAGGAGATCTCTGTCTGCCGAGAGATGGCAAGAAACTTCGGATTCCCAACTCTAGAAGATGGGCTTTCAGTTTTGTCAAAAGATGAATTGGCCGACAGCTTAGCATATAACAACTTAAAGGTGAGAAAATACACTTTTTGTGTGGTTAAAAATTCGTGTGTTTATTTCTTAATATCACATTCCTTTTGCAGGGCCATTCTCAGCAATGCCCTCAGAGCGCAAAAAAGTGCCGAAGATGAAGGGTATGCCATGGCTTTAAACAACCTTCGTTCTAAAGTCATTGAGCTAAGGAACGAAGGTCTTGAGAAAGATAAAATATTACATTCATTGGTAAATAAAATAAAAGAAGACGAAGCTGCTTCCAAAGCTCAAGCTGAGGCGCAAAAGCGCGAAATTGAGAATCTTCGGAAACAGCTAGCCGAAGCTAAAGAAAAATGCACAGTTGCAGAAGTTAAACGAGAAATCAGTGAACAATGGGCAAATCATTTAGAGAAAAACGTTGAAGAGCTTCGTGCATCCAAGGAAAGATGTTATGAAAAGTCTATAGAGTGTGTTAGGAAAATAAAAACTGCCTTCGCCAACGTTGACACGTATTCAAGCGAGGAAAATTTCGTAAAGGGCGACCCCGAGGGCCCAATTGAATGGACCAGCCACGAAGCCGAAGCTTTTGAAGAAGTTTTGAATGGCCGCGGAGACATATGCGCCTTTTCAGGTGCTAGGGGGGTTGCCACTATTTTGGAGAGTAGAGGCTGCGATCATGTGAAATCCTTGGCACAAACCGAGGCTGCCTTATCTTCTGAAGATATAAAAGGACCCTCGGCCGAAGCAAGCTTGGTTGGTGGTAAATTTTTCACCGACATCTGAGAAAGTGGTGACCGGGAGATGGCTCAAGAAATTATAAGGAGAAGTGAAAAAGGTATTCACGACGCTAGAAATGTAGCAGAGGCCGCTGAGAAAAGTGTGGATCTCGAGAGGCGAATAGGTATTGACTACTAAGTTTTGACTTTATGTTGTAATTATATGATTTCGGAATTATTTACACTTTGTAACACGGCCGCACTATCTTCTCCCCCAAAGCCTGCCGAGCCATTGGCGAACCCCAACGCAAAGGGGGATGACGAAATTAGAAAAATGGCCGAAGCTATTATGGATAAGGTTGTTGATCAACTACTAAACGAAGCTGCGGAAGTAGTCTTAAGAGAAGATTAGCTGCTATTGTAAAGACATTGAGAATGTAATATTTGCTGGACAGAGTGTGTAATATTTTTATAACCTTGAATGTAATATATAAGCTGCTTGTAACTCAATTCTTTACGATGCGTGAAACTTTACGTACATACCGTTTTTGAGCCTTTGGCGAAAAAAACACCTTCCCTTCTTTTCATGCTTCGTGAAGAATATCCATATTTTATAAAAACATCCAATCCTCGTAAAAAATATTGTGCCTCGTAAACAATAGGTCTTTTCATTTTAGAATTTGACGAAGGTATGCTTCTTCAATAATTATTTTGTGCCTTGGCACTGCTTCTTCGAAACAATCTCCGAAGATCAACATTGAACCCCCTTCTTGCGTCATTGATGCAATATAATGTATGATGTTATGCTATGCAAATGATGTGATGATGTAATGTTATGCAAAATGATATTTGTGCTGAAGATCAGTGCTGACTTTTCGCTGCAAGCCTCCCTTAGGAGCTTTTTCGCCTTCTATTTCGGCGGAATCAGCGTTTATTTTTCGCTGTAAGCCTCCCTTATGAGCTTCTTCGCCTTCTATTTCGGCGGAAACAGCGTTTATTTTTCGCTGTAAGCCTCCCTTAGGAGCTTTTTCGCCTTCTATTTCGGCGGAATCAGCGTTTTATTTTTCGCTGTAAGCTCTGCATTCCCTTTGGAACGACTTTTGAGCAGAAAACTTACGCTGCACTCCTTTAGGAACGACTTTTTGTAACTGTGGCAACTTATACTGCGTTCCGTAGAACGACTTTTTCTGTAATCACGAGCTCCTAAGACCGAGCCTTCGTGCTTCGGCAATTTTTCTGACGCCGTAAATCTATGGAGAAGATATATTTTCATTATGGTAAAAAATGAAGCTATTACAAGAAATTGAAAATGAGAAGAAAAATCTTAAGCTTTAATAATTGTTCCTTATTTAAACGAAAAATGAAAACGAATGCAAAAACTGTTGCCGAGGTAGGATATCCTCTAGTAGATGTGCTTCGACTCTGGCACAGTGTTGTTGACTGTGCGAGCTTCGGACTCCTCTCTGAAGTCTCGTTGCTGATGAGAGTGCTGGCTCCCTTCTGGCTGGTGGCCTCGTTGCATTGGTGGTGGAGGTGGGGGTTGTTGCCAAGACGCTTGAGGTTGGCTTGCCGAAGCAACAGAAGCTGCAGGATGGTTACCCACATATTCTGGAATGTACGGTGAGTGATATGAAGCAGTATGCATAACTTGCTTCGGCTGGCTCTGTTGGGCTGTAGCTTCTGCTATCTCTTTCTGTTTCTGGATGGTGACATGGCACATCCTGGTAGTATGGCCCTTGTCCTCACCGCAAAATAAGCAATAAATTTTCCTGGGCTGATCCTCAAATCTTCCTCCGAAGCCCCTGGCGCCTCTACCCCTTGGAGCTGGCGGCCGAAGATAGCTCTGTTGTTGCCCCGAAGCCTGAGAGGAGTATTGTGGCCGCTGTTGCTGACTTCCTCTGTCATCATTTTGAGTGGAATGGATTGATCTTACATGTCTTGGGTGGATTCTCCCTCCGAAGCCCCTGGTCATTTTGGAGAATCTGTAAGCTTCCTCTCTTCTTTGACGAAAATCATTATCAGCGCGGATGTATTCATCCATCTTTTGGAGCAGCTTTTCCAGGGTCTGAGGGGGTTTCCTGGCAAAGTATTGGGTCGTAGGTCCTGGCCGAAGCCCCTTGATCATGGCCTCAATTACAATTTCATTGGGCACTGTTGGTGCCTGTGCCCTCAGACGCAAGAACCTTCGGACATACGCCTGAAGGTATTCCTCGTGATCCTGGGTGCACTGGAATAAAGCTTGAGCGGTGACCGGCTTTGTTTGAAACCCTTGGAAACTGGTAATCAGCATGTCCTTCAGCTTCTGCCATGATGTGATTGTTCCTGGCCGAAGAGAGGAGTACCAGGTTTGTGCAACATTCTTGATAGTCATGACGAAAGACTTCGCCATGACCGCAGTATTGCCACCATACGAAGATATGGTTGCTTCGTAGCTCATCAAAAACTGCTTCGGGTCTGAATGTCCGTCGTACATGGGAAGCTGGGGTGGCTTGTAAGACGGGGGCCAAGGTGTAGCCTGCAGTTCTGCTGACAGAGGAGAAGCATCATCAAAAGCAAAATTTCCATGATGAAAATCCTCATACCAGTCATCCTCGTTGAAGAAGCCCTCTTGATGAAGCTCTCTGTGCTGAGGCCTTCGGTTTTGCTCATCTTGAGCTAGATGACGAACTTCTTCAGAAGCTTCATCTATCTGCCTTTGCAGATCAGCTAGCCGAGCCATCTTTTCCTTCTTCCTTTGTACTTGCTGATGGAGCATCTCCATGTTCCTGATCTCTTGGTCCAAGTCGTCCTCCTGAGGCGTTGGACTGGTGGCCTTCCTCTTCTGGCTTCGGGCCTCTCGAAGAGAAAGGGTCTCCTGGTTCGGGTACAGCGGCTGCAGAGCTGCAGCCCCTGTCGCTGAAGCTTTCTTTGGCGGCATGACGAAGGTCGATGCTTGCCGAAGGTGTTCGAAACTCAAAAAGTGGGAGTGAGTTCACCGGAGGTGGGCGCTAATGTTGGGGACTTGTTCTCAAATGCTTTGACTTGAGAACAAGGCAACACAGAAAATGTCAAACGTTAAAGTCCTTCGTCCTTTGAAGCATTATTTCCCTTGAGATATAATGATCTTCGGACGAAGGTTATGAAGGACATACCTTCATAAACATTACATATCATAATGAAAAAGGAATTACATGGAATATAAAAGATAACATGAATAGTTATGTATCATTATCAACTCATTTTTATTCTATTGCTGTAGATGAATAGATATGATGTTGGGTCACAAATATACCTTTGACTTGAAAGAAGGTAAAAGTACAAGCGTGATGCAAGAGCAAATACCAAGTCAGCGTGAACAGTACGGGAGTACTGTTCACCTATTTATAGGCACGAGTCGCAGCCCATGTAAAATTACATTCAGGCCCTTTGCTTTTGATAATAACTCTATAGTAATCTATCGGGGTCTAAATAGTCTTTTCCTCTTTAAGTCGGTTTCCTCCTTTATGCCATCATGCCAAAGCTTCCTTGCGCACAGCTTCGGCTCTGTTCCATCCTTCGTTCTCTTTGTGTTTCTTCATCCGGCAATTTTGACATGTTCGAAGGGTTCGTGTCCGAAGGTACCTAATCATGTATTATACTCCAGAAACATTGTCAAGTCATGTTTTTTAGGACCTTCGGAAGCCGAAGGCCCCCAACTAATAGATATGCATATCTAAAATAAAGAATACAATAAATCTAATTACCTTAGTCATGGGTGAGGAAATTTAGGTCCAAAATGTTCACTAACCCACTTGGCAATAAACTTGATCCAATATGATGTATCCCATGATATACATCTCAATCTTGCCAAGTCTCCAAATTTCCCGTAGTCCTTCAGACTACTTACTTCCCTTTCGGGATCCAAACCTTCTTGGTGCTTTTCATGGTTGAAATTATTTCCTTTGGCACCCAGATGCATTTGGCCCCTTTTCCTTTGTTGGCTTGCTTGATGGCCTTGATTGCTATCACCTTTCTATTCTTTTTCTTCTAGATCAAATATGGTGTAGTAGCCTTTTTGTTCACCTTTTTGATGTAGGTGTTGGAGATTTTGCTTGATGGCTTTTGCTTGAGCTTTTGCCTTTGCTTATCCACGGTCATCGCCTTGCATTGGAAAGACTTGTGGCCTTCCTTGTGGCATAACCTACAAATCACGGTTTCACCCTCCACAGGCTTGTTCACTCCTGCAGTGGTGTTATCCTGTGAAGGTTGGATTTTTTTGGCTTTGCCTTTCTTTTCATACAAAGCCTTGCCAAGGCGAGCCACTTCTTGCCTTAATTGCTCATTTTCCTTTGCAACCTCATTCAAACATGTTTCTACAACAATATTCTTAACAAGAACTTGGTTGTAGGGGTTCGAATCATCAATTAAATTAGAGCAAGAAGTAGAAGCATTTTTCTTAATAATTTTAGTAATCTCAACTAAAGATGCCCCTAGGGTGCTACCAATGTTTTCTAGCTTTGTAGTTAGTTCATTAATGTGTATGCTAAGAATTTCCATTTTTCCTAGCAAAATTTCAATAGCTTCTTGGGATCTAGCTAACTTGGCCTTGAGTTTTTCATTCTTTTTAATAAGGCTATCATCGGTAGCAGTGGATGGAGCACTAGACTCTAATAGCTCAATTTTAGTTGATAGCTCACTATTTAAGTTTGCAAAAGTTTCAAATTTTTCTAGTAAATTTTTATAATATTTTGAGAGCTAATCAACTTATTTTTCAAAATTTTAAGTTGAGCCTTTTGTTTAGTGCAAACATCCTGGAAGAATTTAACGGCTTCCGCAAGCTCATCTACGGAGGTCTTTCCCTCACCTTCATCATCACTACTACTTTCATCGCTAGAGGATGGAATGCTCATTTTACCTCTTGCCATAAGGCATTTGCGTGATGATCGTGATGAGAGTGATGAGGACCGGTGGTTGCGCGTCCTTGGAGGTTCATCTTCGCTTGAAGAATCATCCCAAGTTTTGACACTATAATATGGGAAGTTAGTGTCGTCAAAGTGTGGTGGCCTATGGGTATCCATCCCTTCCTCTAAAATGTGTCGGCTCTTTTAGCGGTGAAGCTAATGTGTTTCAAATGAGCCAAACTAGCCTCTGATACCAATTAAAAGAAACAGGTGACGCCTAAGAGGGGGGTGAATTAGGACTTCCAAAACTTTTACTAATCTAGGCCACAAGTAAATCCCTAGAGCACAACCTATGCAAATAATCAAACTAGAGTGTGCAAACTAGGTTTTGTCTAAGTGTTGCTATCTCTATCGCAATGGCTCAGTTTCAATCTACACTATATAAGTATGAATACAAGATTGAAACTTAAATGATTAATATAAATGCGGAAACTTAAAGAGTAAGGTAGAGATGCAAACTCTCGTGGATGACGCCGGTATTTTTATCGAGGTATCCGGAACCACGCAAGGTCCTGACTAATCCTCGTTGGTGCCCCTACGCAAAGGGAAGCCCACGCGAGGGCCAAGCACCTCAGTCGAGTAACTCCATAGAGAGCCGCGGGCCTTCTCCACGCGCAAGTGGTGCTCTGCTTCCGGCTCCTCTCGGATGCTCCCCGCCGTCTCCACTATCGAGCTTCTGGCTGAAACATCGCGGGCCTCGTTCCCTCCGGTACACGGTGGCGGCCGTGACACAAACGCGGTTGTCACGGTCTCGCAAGACTCTCGCCCCACTCGGTACAATTACAACGGCTCACACAAGAGCCGAGGGGTTGTGTGGTTTTACAAAACTCACTCAACTAACTAGGGTTCTCCTAGAGCAAGCGCTAAAGCAGTCTAACTAACCTAAGCACTTCGCAAAGCACCTACGCTAATCACCGAGTGATTCTATTAAGCACTTGGGTGTTTGAGCTCTTGGAAATGTGCACTATATGCCTTGTTATGTTGCTTGAGCTCTCACACCTTGGAATGGCCGGTTGGGGGTGTATTTATAGCCCCCAACACAAATATAGTCGTTGGAGAAAAGCTGTTGCACTATGCGGCACACCGGACAGCGCACTATTCATTGTCCGGTGCGCCTAGCCGTTGGTCTGACACTGCAGCCGACCGTTGGCGTGAAGGCTTTTTACACCGGACACTCCGGATGTTACACCAGATAGCCTGGTGGTCTTCTCTCCACAGTGCCACCTGAAACTAGCCGTTAGGGCTACTGTTCCTTGTGCACCGGACAGTCCGGCGTGTGGCACCGGACAGTCCGTTGCTCCTCACACAAACAGTCCGCCTGGCAACACTTGCTTCGTTTCTTGGACTTCACTCGATCTTCTTAATGTCTTCTTTTGAGGTGTCTCTTTTCTCAATGTCTTGGTCCAAGTAACTTTAGCATCCTGTGAACTACAAACACAAACACTAGCAAACACATTAGTCCACAGGTTATGTTGATCATCAAACACCAAAATCTATTAACCCAAATGGCCTGGGGTCCATTTTCCTTACAGGAGCCCAAGCAATATAACAAGGCATAGTATAGATATTTCCAAGTGCTCATACACCCAAGTGCTTAATAAAATCACTCGGTGATTAGCGTATGTGCTTTGCGAAGTGCTTAGGTTAGATAGACTGCTTTAGTGCTTGTTCTAGGTGAATCCTAGTTAGTTGAGTGAGTTTAGAATAAACACACAACCCCTCAGCTCTTGTGTGAGCCGTTGTAATTGTACCGAGGGGCAAGAGTCTTGCGAGACCGTGACAACTGTGTTTGTGTCACGGCCACCACCGTGTACCGGAGGGAACGAGGTCTACGGCGTTTTCGGTCGAAAGCTCGTTAGTGGAGACGGCAGGGAGCATCCGAGAGGAGCCGGAAGCGGAGCACCACTTGCGCGTGGAGAAGGCCCGCGACTCTCTACGGAGTTACTCGACCGAGGTGCTTGGCCCTCGCGTGGGCTTTCCTTTGCGTAGGGGCACCAACAAGGATTAGTCGGGACCTTTCGTGATTCCGGATACCTCGGTAAAAATACCAGCGTCATCCATGAGAGTTTGCATCTCTATCTTGCTCTTTAGCTTCCGCATTTATATTAAGCATTTAAGTTTCAATCTTGTCTTTATACTTATACTAGGTGAGTACCCGTGCGTTGCAACGGGAACATATAATAACATAATAACTTATATACAAAATGTGTCTTATATTGTTATAAAAAATTCATAATCCATTTGTAATCCTAGCCATACATAAATTTTGTTATTTTAATTTAGTTGTTTCACTACTATATTGCAACCATTAGTATCATGCAGACTTCGATATATGCCACGATTTGCATGATCTCATCATTGAAGAGCATGTGTCACTCCTGCCGGTAGAAGTTCCCTCGTACATTGTCAGTCATCAGGTATGCACCACCATACACGCTTGCTTAAACAAAAAAGCAAGTGTAAGTGTTTGCGAAGAGAATTAAAGGCAGGCAGGCACAAAAGCTACCCCGACGATGGCGAGTGGTCATTGTTGTCGGTCCTCCTCTGCGTCACCTATGGTGCCAAGATGACGCTGTTGGAACTTGCTCTCTGGCGCAAGGTGATCCAACGGGGGTACGATGTCACGTAAACAGGGTTTTCGCACGAGATGGCAATAGCTCTGTTAACCTAGCCTCTCAAGGGCACTGTGCGGGGGTATTTATAGATATCTGAGTGCCCAGCGTCCTGTGTTAAGGACGCATGTGCCCTCAGACACCTAGGTTATCCCCGGAATATTCCCATAAAGCGGGGTTACAGACCGTAATTACAGGGATGCCTTTACAAATTAGGCCCGTAATGCGCAGCGGCCACGCAGGGCCTATTACAATGGGCCGAAACACACGTGGGCCTCCATGCTGGACGAGGTCGCAAGATGAGACGACCTCGTCACAGGTCTTCGTCCGGTGACGTATGGGACGAAGGGTGAGCCTGCCCGTTGTCTTGTCTCCGTTGGTCCAGCGATTACGGCGAAGGCATCGAGCGAAGGGTGGCGTCTTCGCCTTCGCCCCAACATTTGCCCTCCGAGGGACCAGTTCGACTAAGTCATCTGGTGCCGAAGACGTCGCTAGATGGCGGAGACGCTGCCCTCGCTCGAAGTGGTTCCGCGGGGGTTTTTGACATGACCGTTGATTGACACCGTACTGTTGGACTGCGGGTTTCCCGAAGCGCCGCGCCCTGTGTATAAAAGGGGACGGGGGGCGGTGCGTTTTGAACTTTATCGTTCCGCGCTCCGCGAAAACCCTAACCACCTTCTCAAACCTCTTGCTGCTCGTCTGCCCTCCTTGCTCTTGTTCGCCGGAGATCTGGCCCGTGTGAAGCAGACCGCCCGCCGCCGCTGACGGTACGTAGCGATGCCGACCTCTTCTTCTTCTGCTGCCGCTACGCCGCCGGCCGACGCATCGTCTGAGGAGACACTGAGCACTGTGGCGGAGGAGGAGTTGCGCGCCGGTGATACGGTGGATTTCGGTGTGTCGCGGATGTCCTCGGTCCGCGTGCAAGATATGCAGCATCTTGGCTACTTTGGCGGCGGAGTCGCTCGTGTCTCGGGTACGGAGGAGGTCCCCGAGCCAGAAGGCGAGTTGGTTGTGTTCGAGGCGTTCTTTGCCGCTGGTCTTCGCCTGCCTGTGCACCGATTTGTGGGAGAAGTCCTGCGCAGATTCAACGTCCAGATCCATCAGCTGACTCCGAATGTCGTGGTGGCTCTGTCGAAGTATGTCTAGGTGACGACTTCGTACGGCGGACAGCCATCGGTCGAAGTCTTTGCGAAGTACTATTGCCTGCACTGGCAGAAAAGGATGATCAGAAATAAGGTTGCCCAGTTTGGGTCTTGTACATTTACGCCGAAGACCGGCAAGACCTCGATGGAGGTAGTTGAGTTGGTTCCTTGTGCCCGCAATAAATGGGGCAACTGGCATGAGTTTTGGTTCTACGTTGCGGAGGGCACAGTCGAAGACCATCCGGGGCTCCCCGTGGCCGAGATGTGCTCGCATTATTACTCAGCATACCCGCAGTTTGAAGTGGCGGAGGAGGATGCAAGCGAAGGGGCCCTTCGGTGCACGGCCGGCCTGAGCAGCGTGCGCGATTTGGTTGAGGAGTTTGTGGCGTACGGGGTGTGGCCTTTGGCGCATGGCTGGGCGCTGGGCGAAGTATGCCCTCACCAGATGCCTTCCCATGGTAGGAAGCTGGTGCGAAGTCCCACCTTCGCACTGGATCTGCATAGCCGCGATCTGGCCGCCTTTGTGCGTGAGGCGGAGGATGGGGCAGTGCGGATCGTTGGTCAGTACGTGCCGAAGACAGAGGGCCAGCGTAGCTGGGATATACGCGGGTCTAATGACCGCTTGAACAGGGTCTTCGAGTTGAACCGTCTGTCGTATGGCGGTTATCGCGGGCAAGACGATGTGGATCGTCGCGGGAAGAAGCCGGCGGCAGAGGCTGGAGACGACCCCGCGCCGGCGGCCGCCCCATCCTCTAAGAAGAGGAAGCTAGGTATTGCTACGGGAGGACTGGGGGTTTCCGATGGTTTTGCTAGGGAATTGATGAGGACATGCGCGGCCCCAGGGGGAAGGATGTCTTCGCCCGAGCTCCGGGAGTCTTCGGCGCGGATGCTGAGGGTTACCGGGGGTTGGTGGCCTAAGAATGTTCCTATCCCCAGCGCGGTCGGCGAAGACTTTTTTACATCTCGCATGGTTCATGATTGGAGAGTGTTTCCTTACGGGCGGAATATTGTTGTTGTTGTGTCGGCAGTGATGGACAAGGATCGTCAGGGAGCTGCGCAGAAGCGTCAGGCGGTCGTCAGGCTCCATGAGGCCAGGCCAAAGAGGCCGCGGGGGACTGCGAAGGCTGCTGCCCCGGAGGAAGCCAGCCGCCGCTGGCGGCGAAGTCGGCCGCCCCTGGGTCCAGCAGGGTGCCGGAGGCTGTGAAGGCTGCTGCCGCCGGCGGTACCAAGTCTGTCCCGGCGGGAGCCGTGAAGGCCCGAGAGTTGTCGCCGCCGGGCAAGTGTGTTGCCGACTTCGCCACCGATATTAGTGTGGAAGATTATCTTGTTGGTAAGTCGTTGGCTCGAGTTTTTTTATTAATCTGTTGATACGTCGCAGGGTCGGGCGAAGGCCAACTTGTTGTTGTTCCGCCCACCGTGGCGACCGCGGCGGCTGCCGTGGTGCCCGGGGCGAAGGGTAGTGCTCTTAGTGCCGGTGGCAAGATTCCGGCACTCACTGCCGTCAGGGACGAGGCGGGCGCTGTGTCCCGCCGGCTGAAGGAGGCATTAAGTCAGGTACGTAGAGCTAGACTTCGGTTTTACCGGCTTCTTTGGGGCTGTGGTCTTATGTGTGTCTTGTAGGCGGCTGACTTCGCAGACCGCGCGGCGTCAGGGGGCCTTACAGCAGTTGTGTCTGCCGAAGTCGAGAGACTTCGGGCGCAACATGCTGACGCCGTCCGGGAAAAGTCGGCCGCCGACAGCAAGTGCCGCAAGCTGGCGGATAAGGTGGCCGCGCTGGAGGGTGAGAGGACTGACCTCCGGCGCCAACTGGCGGAGGAGAGGAAGGAGGCTAATGAGGCCCTCGCCAAGGCGCAGTCTGCGCAGGCGGAGGCCAATTTGGCGCGGGTGGAGGGCAGTCTTGCCAGGCAGCGCGCCGAGGAATTGGAGGAGCGGCTCAACTCTCTGCAGACCCGTGTGGAGAGGGTCGAGGCTTCGACGCGCTCGGAGGCTGAGCGGACACGCAAACAGCTTATGGACTCATACCATGAGCTGGGCGCGCGGACCGCTGACTTCGAAGTGCCGGACCGAGAGCCCGGACTTCGCTGCCTCGAGTGGCTACAGGAGGAGTTGCTGGCGCTCCCCGCCATCGTGGAGGGGTTTATGTCCTATGCCTCCCTGGTCACCTGCGAAGGGGCGATGAACGCGCTTTCCCGCGAAGGGTGCCGGCACTATGAGGTCTTCGACCAAGCTGATGAGGATTTCGAACGCGATATTTACAAGGTTGAGGACCCTGTGGTGAAGGAGTCCGCGGGAGCCCTCTACGACCGGATGTGGGGCCCTCACGGTCGGGAGGTGGTTAGGGAGCGGACCGAGACGGCGAGGGGTCATGTAATATTTGACTTTTGTTTGGTGTTCATTGAATGTGGGTTATATGTGGGTTTGCTGAATTTGTGTGTTGTGTCTCAGGCGGCGCGTGGCGAGAAGGTGGAGGACTTTGGGGCTTTGAACAGCGCGCAGCCTGACTCGGAGTCGAACCCGGTGGCGCCTGTGTCCGAGGCCGCCCCGGAGCCGCCCCCGGAAACCGTCGAAGGCGTTCTTGATGCCCCCGCAGCCACTGCGGCCGGCGAAGGCCCGTCGCCAACTGCCGCGCCGAGGGCTGAGGATCCTGTGAAGACGGCGGCGGAGCCGGCAGCGGAGGATCCCGCGACGGCTAGGTCTTCGCAGGTGGCTTAGTGGGTGTGGGTAGTTAGGGAATTTTGGATATGTTGCTGAACCTTGGTTGCTGCGTAGGTTCAAGATTTTGGGCCTGCGCACGCAACCGCTACTGCTAATTTTTTGGCGGCTTCGACCATGGATGATGGGAATAAATCGGATGAGTCTGCATCTAAGTTTTTTTATTTTGGTGACTCTGGGAGCTCGGTTGAGTGGACTGAAGAGTCGTCGGATGAGGACTTGGACTACTTTGCGGCCTTGGATGTGGCAGCGGCGGAGGCTTCGCCGCATGCTGCGGATGCTGAAGTTGTGCCTGGTCCGAGCGCTGGGCGTAGGCGGCGAAGGGCGATTGCGAAGCGTAGAGTGAGTGGGGCGGACGGCGGTCGGCTTCATGTGAGTAGGGCTGGCAGGCAGGAAATATTGTCCTTGCCGGCCGCTGTGAGTGCAGGTGAGGGGGAGCTGCGAAGTTTTTTTGCGGGTGAAGAGCTGAGGATAATGCTATTTAACTATAGGGAGATGGGAATTATTCCGAAGGTTGAGCCGATGTAAAGTGTGAAGCCCTCGCATGTACATATGTAATAGCTTGTATGATGAGGTTGTGTGCCTTCGCACATTCGGCTATGCTCGCGAAGGCGTTACGTACTTGGTCTGGTGCGCATGTAGTCGGTCTTTGCGCGGACAGTTTGGTGTACTCTTTTTCGCACTTGTTAAGCTTGGTCCGGCTGCACCCTTAGGCGACTTTTGTACGGATAGTCTTCGCGAAAGACTTTGATTTTTCGCACTTGTTGTGCTAGTCCGGCTGCACCCTTAGGCGACTTTTGCACGGATAGTCTTCGCGAAAGACTTCGTTTTTCGCACTTGTTGTGCTAGTCCGGCTGCACCCTTAGGCGACTTTTGTTAGAAATATGCCCTAGAGATAATCATAGAGATGAGCATATTTCTTTGTATCCATGATATATATATTGCTTA
Organism: Zea mays; assembly: GCF_902167145.1. Lineage (NCBI taxonomy): Eukaryota > Viridiplantae > Streptophyta > Magnoliopsida > Poales > Poaceae > Zea > Zea mays. Next base: position 39,880,829 of record NC_050098.1, on the reverse strand, counting down.
ATTGAATATCCATGGAAGGCACCTTGTATTGATTAGCAATTATGTGAATTGTTTGTGAAATTCTTTACTTATATGGTTATTCTAAATGATGTCCCTAGTCAGAGTCGATGACTAGCAGATGTATTAGTTGATGACTACATTTCACAAGTCATGAACATGGAGATGTTAAATTAATAATGTGGGCGCATGTATGACATGAGGCTGGACCGACCCAACGTGAGATATTGTAATATAGTTCTCTTCTTGCAACATGAATACTGTATCCTTAGACCTGAGATTGTCGCATGTTCTCAAGATGTGAATTGACTTACTTAGGGACTATCAAACGCTATCCCGTAACTGGGTAGTTATAAAGGTAGTTTTGGGTTTGTCAGGAAGCATGCTATGAGGCATGGTCAGTCAAGATGGAATTTGTCCCTCTCTTTGTGAGAGAGATATCTCTGGGCCCCTCGAGTGATTGGATCAAGAAATGCATGGCCGTGCTAGGGTTAAGAGTTAACCATTGAAAGGATTCCAATTCACAGTATCGAGAAAGAGAGGTCAGCTTAGAGCCAGACCAAATATCGTGAGACAAAGGGAACAACATGTACTTAATGTCGCAATGGTTCGTCTGATATGATCTTTACGTACACATAGGAGTTGACATGTCTTGCTAGAGGCCGCTGTCAATTATTGGGCCAAGTAAGAGTACTCGGGCTATGTCTATTTGTACGTGAACCTATAGGGTCACACACTTAAGGGGAAGGAAGCCTAATTCGGATTAGATCCGAAATTAGACTGGGCTTTAGGGTTAATGATGGGCCTCGGCGTCAGAAGCCCACCATAACGCCTATATAATGAGGGGCGGGGGCGCGGTTAAAAGATAACCTAATTCGCCACCAGCGGACTAACAGCCGCCGCCCACCTCTCGCCCTCGCCAAGCCGCCGTCGCGAACCTAGCAGTTCGGTACGCGGCGCTTCCTCCCTGTACGTGTGGATACCTCGGAGGTGCTACATCTGGAGCACTTGGACGAACCGTGCGAGGACGTGAAGGACGCCGGCGACTGCACGGCACTGCTCGACGCGTTCGTCTACATCGAGACGTCTTCCGCTGCTCTGCGCGTCTAGTGGTAATTCCATGACCTATAACTGCAGTAGTTCTTGGTATTATGGGGATGAAAATTTTGTTTTGCGCTAGCGTAGCCTCCCCGTAATCCTACAGTGGTATCGGAGGCAGGTTCTGCGTAGTTTTAGGTCTGGATCTAGGTTCATGAGATGGATCTACTTGATGCACGGTTTGATTAGATCAATTGGTTATAAAGGGTTGAAGTCGATTACATCGGATATGACTGGAGAGATCAGTTCGTCCTTCTCTGTTATGTGCGCGACTTGCCCCTACCGGCTGGAATCACCATCGGGGCTAACTGCGTACACAACTAGCAGATTGATGTAACAGATCAATGTCATGAGTGTAATCTTCTTCGGGTCGAAAGTCTCGGATTTGGGTTGATTTGATCAACCGCATGACCGGCCAGCGGGACCGCCGTGGCTATCTGCTGTAGTGGCGAACGTATAGAAACGTGTTTGTCTAACCTGTTTTTGCAGGACATGTGATCGGTATGGCTATTGTGTATATGATGCATGTTAATAAATTATTCATGACCTGCGTGTCGTGACCAGGGCAATACGGCTGGAGCCACATGTATTGTCCAAATTTAATGTAATGACCTGCGTGTCAACATGTGATGATCCAAAGCGTATATGTAATTTGTTTACCAGCATACGTTAGATAGGTCTTGAAGGACTCATCACCTGGAGGATGGCATACCTATATCATGGAGATGGAGATCATCGTGATGGACAGATTATTGGAGATGGGGATCACCATGTGACAGCAAGCCATACCGAATCACAACTGTTGTGTGAATGCCATTCTTATTGTTCTACTTGTTTATATTGCATATATGTCCTTGCGTGTGATGTTATAAGTAGGACGATCCCTCATAAATGTTTAAGCTTTAATGCCTCTCCAAACCTTGCACTATCATAAGTCTTGTACAATTGGTGGTGGGTCTATGAAATTAGGGTGCCACCAGTTTTCCTTGACTAGATAGGTTTGTATCGGATACGAACTGCAGAAAGGGTTGGTTAACTTAAACAAAGTCAGCTTAATGGTTAAGGACTTTGAGGCATAAGGTTGGGAGCCGAGACATAGAGATGTCACCCAACAACAGGAGTCATATATATGATATGATTAGCAAGGAGTTGCTTACCGATCTACCTTGTCTTCTAGCGGTGATGCTAAAGCTCACTAGTAGACTTGTTAGTTGTGGGTTCTGAATCACTAAGTATCAATCGAGGGATATTGATTTTAGTGGGAGTAGACTATTAAATGTTTAATATGATTTACTCTGTCATGGATATTTTTGTCTTAGTATTTTGCATTATTTTGTTGTAGATAAATGGCACCTAGCACACCAACATTTACTTTGCGATCAATTCTTGAAAAGGATAAGTTAAATGGAACAAACTATACGGATTGGATCCGTAACCTGAGAATTGTTCTCAGGGCTGAAAAAAAGGAAGACGTTCTAGACACCCCACTACCAGAGGATCCTGGTGAAAATGCAACTGCTGCAGCTAAAACCGCTTACAAGAAAGCAATGGATGCTAATCTTGAAGTGAGTTGCCTAATGCTTGCTTGCATGGAGCCTGAGCTCCAGATGCAGTTTGAGACAAACCATGAGGTGTACGATATGATCGTGGCGCTCAAGGATATGTTCCAGACTCAGGCTAGGACTGAAAGGTTCAATGTGTCCAAAGCCTTTCTGGAATGCAAGCTAGCAGAAGGCGCAGCAGTTGGGCCACACGTAATCAAAATGGTTGGTTACAGTCAGAGGTTGGAGAAGCTAGGCTTCCCAATAAGCCAAGAGTTGGCCACTGACTTCATTTTGGCATCTCTTCCGCCCAGCTATGGAAACTTCATCATGAACTACCATATGCATGGGGCGGAGAGGGGCCTCAATGAACTATGTGGCATGCTGAAAACAGCAGAGGGGGACATAAAGAAAAGCGCTGGCAGCAGCGGCCATGTGATGGCGGTCCAAAACAAACCCAACTTTAAGAAGAAGGGTAAATCTCAAAAGAAGAAGGGCAAGGCAAAAGTTACAGTATCCAAGCCAAATCAAAAGCCCAAGGCTGGACCAGCTGCAGATGCAGAGTGCTTTTATTGCAAAGAACTTGGTCACTGGAAAAGAAATTGCAAGCAGTACTTGGCCTCTATTAAGGATCGCGGCGGTAAGGGTACAGCCGCAGCAGGTACACTTGCTATTCACCTTACAGAAATTTTTCTTGCTGATTCTTATATTAATTCTTGGGTATTTGATACCGGATCGGTTGCCCATATTTGCAATTCGATGCAGGGAATGATAAGAAGTAGAAGCGTGAAAAGAGGAGAAGTTGATTTCCGGGTAGGCAATAATGCAAGAGTTGCTGCGTTGACCGTCGGGACGATGCAACTCCACCTCCCATCAGGATTTATTTTGGAGTTAAATAATTGTTATCTAGTTCCTAGTATGAGTCGAAACATTATGTCTCCTTCATGTTTGATGAAGGATGGTTATTCATTTGCGAGTGAAAACAATGGTTGTGTGATCTCTAAGAATGGCATGTTTGTGGCTTTTGCATCCATTATGAATGGGTTATTCATTTTAAATCTTGATGATGCACCTATCTGTAATATTAGTGCTAAAAGGCCTCGGCCTAATGATTTAAGTCCTACCTACATGTGGCACTGTCGTTTGGGTCATATAAGTGAGAATCGCATGAAGAAGCTTCATTCTGATGGGCTTTTAACTTCGTTTGATTTTGAATCATACGAGACATGTGAAGCTTGCTTACTTGGTAAGATGACCAAGGCGCCCTTCACGGGTTTACCGGAGAGGACGTTAGATTTATTGGAACTCATACATACTGATGTGTGCGGACCAATGAGTACGACAGCTAGGGGAGGATTCCAATACTTCATAACCTTCACTGATGATTTTAGTAGATATGGGTATGTCTACTTAATGAAACACAAGTCTGAATCCTTAGAAAAGTTCAAAGAGTTTCAGAATGAAGTAGAAAATCAGCGTGGCAAGAAAATTAAAGCACTGCGATCAGATCGTGGTGGTGAATATTTGAGTCATGAGTTTAGCAATCATCTAAAGAGTTGTGGAATTGTTCCACAGCTTACGCCGCCTGGAACGCCTCAGAGGAATGGCGTGTCTGAGCGACGTAATCGGACTTTATTGGATATGGTTCGATCAATGATGAGCCAGTCGGACCTACCTTTGTCGTTTTGGGGATACGCTCTAGAAACAGCAGCTTTCACACTAAATAGGGTACCGTCTAAGTCCGTAGTTAAGACACCATATGAGATATGGACTGGGAAGACTCCCAGCTTGTCTTTTCTGAAGATTTGGGGTTGTGAGGTTTACGTCAAGCGACTACAGTCGGATAAACTCACTCCAAAATCGGACAAGTGCATGTTCGTGGGATATCCAAAGGAAACTTTGGGATATTACTTTTACCACCGGTCAGAGGGCAAAGTGTTTGTCGCCCGGAACGGTGTGTTCTTAGAGAAAGAGTTTCTCAAAAGAGAGAAAAGTAAACAAAAGGTGTATCTTGAAGAAGTTCAGGATGAGCCAGTGGGACAAGATTCAACAAGTGATGCTAATGTAGCAGAACAAGTTGAGACGTCTATGGCAAGAGAAACACCACCACAACCACGAAGGTCAGCAAGGCTTCGCGAGGCACGAGGAGAAGTGCTATTGTTGGGCAATGGGGAAGTGTTGTTGTTAGAAAACGACGAACCTGCAACATATTCAGAAGCGATGATGGACCCAGATTCCGAGAAATGGCATGTCGCCATGAGATCCGAGATAGATTCCATGGGAGAAAATCAAGTTTGGAACTTGGTTGACCCGCCTGATGGTGTTAGACCTATAGAATGCAAATGGATCTATAAGAAGAAGAAAGACATGGATGGAAATGTTCACATCTATAAGGCTCGACTTGTTGCAAAGGGTTTTCGACAAGTTCAAGGAGTTGACTATGATGAGACATTCTCGCCAGTAGCGATGCTTAAATCTATTCGGATCATTCTAGCTATTGCCGCATATTTCGATTATGAGATTTGGCAGATGGATGTCAAAACAGCTTTCCTTAATGGAAACCTAGATGAGGACGTGTATATGATACAGCCCGAGGGTTTTGTCGATCCGATCAATGCTGGAAAGATATGCAAACTTCAGAAATCCATTTATGGGTTGAAGCAAGCATCTCGGAGTTGGAACATTCGTTTTGATGAAGTGATCAAAGGGCTTGGTTTTCATCAGAATGAAGAAGAAGCTTGTGTTTACAAGAAGGAAAGTGGGAGCACTGTTGTATTTCTGATCTTGTATGTGGATGACATATTATTGATTGGGAATGACATTCCTATGCTGGAGTCCGTCAAGGCTTCACTGAAAAAGAGTTTTTCTATGAAGGACTTAGGGGAAGCAGCATATATTTTGGGCATAAGGATCTATAGAGATAGGTCGAAGAGGCTTATAGGATTAAGTCAAGATACGTACATTGACAAGGTTTTGAAACGGTTCAACATGGAACAGTCCAAGAAAGGTTTCATACCTATGTCACATGGTAAACACCTTAGCCAGATGCAATGTCCTGCGACGGCTAATGAGCGAGAGCGCATGAGTAAGGTACCATACGCCTCAGCGATTGGATCAATCATGTATGCCATGATAAGTACACGCCCATATGTTTCATACGCTATAAGTGCTACGAGTAGATACCAGGCTGATCCAGGTGAGGATCACTGGACAGCGGTAAAAGGCATTCTTAAGTACTTAAGAAGGACTAATGATATGTTCCTGGTATATGGGGGTAAGGAGGAGCTCGTTGTAACTGGTTACACCGATGCTAGCTTCCAAACTGACCCAGACGAGTTAAAATCGCAATCAGGTTTTGTGTTCACAATAAATGGTGGTGCTGTTAGTTGGAAGAGTTCCAAACAGGAGACTGTGACTGATTCTACAACAGAAGCCGAGTACATTGCAGCTTCTGAATCTGCGAAGGAAGGTGTTTGGATAAGAAAGTTCCTCATCGAGCTTGGTGTGTTTCCTAATGCATCTAGCCCATTGAACCTCTACTGTGACAACAATGGGGCTATTGCGCAAGCTAAGGAGCCAAGGAACCACCAGAAAAACAAACACGTACTGCGGAAGTTTCACCTCATACGGGAATTCATTAGGCGGGGTGAGATAAAGATATGCAAAATACATACGGATTTGAATGTTGCTGATCCTTTGACAAAACCTCTTCCACAACCTAAGCATGAGGCACACGTGAGATCTATGGGTATTAGATATCTTCTAGATTAACTCTAGTGCAAGTGGGAGACTGTTAGAAATATGCCCTAGAGATAATCATAGAGATGAGCATATTTCTTTGTATCCATGATATATATATTGCTTAATTGAATATCCATGGAAGGCACCTTGTATTGATTAGCAATTATGTGAATTGTTTGTGAAATTCTTTACTTATATGGTTATTCTAAATGATGTCCCTAGTCAGAGTCGATGACTAGCAGATGTATTAGTTGATGACTACATTTCACAAGTCATGAACATGGAGATGTTAAATTAATAATGTGGGCGCATGTATGACATGAGGCTGGACCGACCCAACGTGAGATATTGTAATATAGTTCTCTTCTTGCAACATGAATACTGTATCCTTAGACCTGAGATTGTCGCATGTTCTCAAGATGTGAATTGACTTACTTAGGGACTATCAAACGCTATCCCGTAACTGGGTAGTTATAAAGGTAGTTTTGGGTTTGTCAGGAAGCATGCTATGAGGCATGGTCAGTCAAGATGGAATTTGTCCCTCTCTTTGTGAGAGAGATATCTCTGGGCCCCTCGAGTGATTGGATCAAGAAATGCATGGTCGTGCTAGGGTTAAGAGTTAACCATTGAAAGGATTCCAATTCACAGTATCGAGAAAGAGAGGTCAGCTTAGAGCCAGACCAAATATCGTGAGACAAAGGGAACAACATGTACTTAATGTCGCAATGGTTCGTCTGATATGATCTTTACGTACACATAGGAGTTGACATGTCTTGCTAGAGGCCGCTGTCAATTATTGGGCCAAGTAAGAGTACTCGGGCTATGTCTATTTGTACGTGAACCTATAGGGTCACACACTTAAGGGGAAGGAAGCCTAATTCGGATTAGATCCGAAATTAGACTGGGCTTTAGGGTTAATGATGGGCCTCGGCGTCAGAAGCCCACCATAACGCCTATATAATGAGGGGCGGGGGTGCGGTTAAAAGATAACCTAATTCGCCACCAGCGGACTAACAGCCGCCGCCCACCTCTTGCCCTCGCCAAGCCGCCGTCGCGAACCTAGCAGTTCGGTACGCGGCGCTTCCTCCCTGTACGTGTGGATACCTCGGAGGTGCTACATCTGGAGCACTTGGACGAACCGTGCGAGGACGTGAAGGACGCCGGCGACTGCACGGCACTGCTCGACGCGTTCGTCTACATCGAGACGTCTTCCGCTGCTCTGCGCGTCTAGTGGTAATTCCATGACCTATAACCGCAGTAGTTCTTGGTATTATGGGGATGAAAATTTTGTTTTGCGCTAGCGTAGCCTCCCCGTAATCCTACAACTTTTGCACGGATAGTCTTCGTGAAAGACTTCGATTTTTCGCACTTGTTGTGCTAGTCCGGCTGCACCCTTAGGCGACTTTTGCACGGATAGTCTTCGCGAAAGACTTCGATTTTTCGCACTTGTTGTGCTAGTCCGTCTGCACCCTTAGGCGACTTTTGCACGGATAGTCTTCGCGAAAGACTTCGTTTTTTCGCACTTGTTGTGCTAGTCCGGCATCACCCTTGGGCGACTTTTGTGCGGAGTTGTCGCACGCGAGGGTAGCTAGCGCTGGGCCTCGCGGTGACTTTGTATTGGTCGAATGTCGAAGACCGTCGGCGTGGTCTTTTTTCGACGTAGATTTTTGCGGGGGATTTTTGACTTGTATATTACATGACTCCGCCTCGTTAAAAACCTCACCCCCCGGGAGGAAAAGAGTACGGGCCAGAATAAAATTGTTTTTGCGAGTTACAAGGGCGAACTGGCCCTGATGAGTCAAACAAAAAATTTGCGGAGATTATCGATGTTCCAGAAGTGCTCCAAGTCTTCGCCGTTTGGCGTTGCGAGCCTGTATGCGCTGGGGGAGGCCTTCGTCTTGACAATGAAAGGGCCCTCCCACCTGGGCTCCAGCTTGCCCCTAGACTCTGTCCGAGCTGTTCGGACGAGTACGAGGTCCCCTTCGCTGAATTCCCTCGGGATGACTGCATGGTCGCGCCATGCTTTTGTCTGGGCTTGGTATTTATTTAGAGCCTGTAGAGCGAAGACTCGGTCTCCATCGATGAGATCCTTCGAAGTGGGTTCGTCCACGTCGGGGACAGCTGTCGAAACTGTTCGCGGGGACCCATGTTTTATTTCTTGTGGGGTCATGGCCTCCGATCCATATAGAAGGCGGAAAGGGGTGAACCCAGTCGCCCTGCACTCAGTCGTGTTTAGCGCCCAGACCGCCTCAGGTAACAAATCGGCCCACCTGCCCTTTTTTCGTCGAGGAGCATCTTTTTGACAGCTGTGAAAATTTTTCCATTGGCGCGTTCCACAACTCCGTTGGACTGCGGGTGATATACTGAGGCGAAGGCAAGCTTGGTGCCAATGGAGAAGCAAAAATCCTTGAAGTCTTGGCTGTCAAACTGCTTGCCGTTGTCAACTGTTAGTTCGGACGGTACTCCGAAGCGGCAAACAATGTGTTGGGGCTATGCTTCATCGCCGAAGGTCTGGTAGGAAGAAACAGTTTCGGCTGAAGCTGTTCGAATGTGATGACCGAAGGTTCCTCTTCATGAAGCTTCGGAATTACAAACCGACATAAAAGTAGAATGACCTTTTAGTCCATAAATGTTTGAGTCGCTGTTGTAATCCCTTATGAGGGGCATAATTGTAATTCCTCACAGGCTATGTCCCGTGTCTATAAATAGTGAACAGTATTCCTTTACTGTTCACGTATTCCGGTATTTTGCAATCACATCTTTCGGGAATCAATCTTTGCCAAGGCAGAGGTATAACTGTATTCAATGATTAAATACACTGATTAGATATAATATGATTCGTTTAAGATTCATTTACTTTTGATATTCTATATTTTATGTTATCTTATACAATCTGTTAAAATTCAATTACGTAGATTTAACCTTCGTAATCGTATTGTCATCAACCTTCGTCCAAGGTCCATTAATCCCCAAGGGAATAATGCTTCGTTGGACGAAGGACATTAACATTTAACATTTTATGTTGCCTTGTTCTTAATTCATAGCATTTGAGAACAAGTCCCCAACATTGGCGCCCACCTCCGGTCAACTCACTTCCACTTTTTGAGCTGATGGCTTCGATTAACGATCAAGTTGGAGCTGCTTCGGCCCCGAAGCTGGTGCTCCCGATAACAGGTGGTTCGTGCTCAGAACCAGCCAACAAAAAGCAGAAGAAAGAGGCGCAGAGAAGGGTACAACATGTTGGAGTGCAGGGACCCTTCATTAAGTCAAGATGGTCACACATTCCAATCACCTTCTCCCAAGAGGATCTTCAGCTCAAGGATTTTCCTCATAACGATGCTATGGTTATTTCTTGCGTTATCAAAGGATTTCTGGTCCACAATGTTTTGGTTGATACAGGCAGTGCAGCTGATATTATATTTGCTAAGGCCTTCAGACAAATGCAAGAGCCAGAAGACAAGATTCATGATGCTACACACCCTCTCTGTGGCTTCGGAGGAAGACAGATTGTAGCACTGGGCAAGATCACCATGCCAGTGACCTTCGGCTTCATCAACAACACCAGAACCGAGCAAGTTGTGTTTGACATTGTTGACATGGAATACCCTTACAATGCAATTATTGGTCGTGGTACCCTCAATTCTTTCGAAGCAATTCTTCATCCTGCTTACCTTTGCATGAAGATACCTTCGGATCAAGGACCCATTGCTATTCATGGAAGTCAGGAAGCTGCCAGAAGGGCCGAGGGAAACTGGACTGACTCAAAAGCAATCCATAACATAGATGGAGCTGAAGCTTGTGAACAGTACAAATTCAGAAGGGAGAAAGCAGCTTCGGCAGATCAGCCGAAGCCCATGCTCTTATGTGAGGACATAGCAGAGCAGAAGGTGCTATTGGGCTCCCAATTATCCGAAGAACAGGAGAAAACCTTGATAAGGTTTTTGTTCAACAACAAAGATGTTTTTGCATGGTCAGCCAATGATCTTTGCGGAGTTAACAGGGATGTTATTGAACACTCGCTCAATGTTGACCCATCTTTCAGACCCAGAAAGCAGAGACTTCGGAAAATGTCTGATGACAAGGCCGAAGGCGCTCGGAATGAAGTCAAAAGACTCCTCAGTGCAGGAGTTATCAGAGAAGTAAAGTACCCAGAATGGCTAGCTAACACTGTTATGGTAAAAAAGGCCAATGGCAAATGGCGAATGTGTATCGATTTTACGGATCTCAACAAGGCCTGTCCGAAGGACGAATTCCCATTGCCAAGGATAGACTCCTTAGTTGATGCAGCAGCTTCGTCAGAGCTTATGAGTCTTCTCGATTGTTATTCAGGCTATCATCAAATTTGGATGAAGAAGGAGGATGAGCCGAAGACCAGTTTCATAACCCCTAGTGGAACATATTGTTACCTTCGGATGCCTGAGGGACTCAAGAACGCTGGAGGAAGTTTCAGCAGAATGATTGCGAAGGTTCTCCAGTCTCAGATAGGCAGAAATGTGCTAACTTATGTTGATGATATCATTGTAAAAAGCACGAAACAGGAAAATCACATTGCTGATTTGCAGGAGACCTTCACCAGTTTTAGACAAGCTGGTCTAAAGTTGAATCTAGAAAAATGTGTCTTCGGAGTAAAGAAGGGGAAATTTCTTGGATGCTTGGTTTCAACAAAGGGAATTGAAGCTAATCCAAGTAAAATGGAAGCTATACTTCGAATGGAGCCACCAACTACAAAAAAGGGGGCCCAAAGATTGACAGGGAGGCTGGCATCTCTCAATAGATTCATATCCAGATCAGCAGAGAGAAATTTACCATTCTTCGAAGTGCTGAAATCAGCCGAAGTCTTTCAATGGGGACCAAGCCAACAAAAAGCCTTCGAGGAACTGAAGCAATATTTGATAGATTTAACAACATTAACTCCACCAACGCCAGGGGCTCCTTTGTTATTATATGTGGCAGCTTCGCATTCAGCGGTAAGTGCAGCACTTGTCCAGGAGAAGCTTGATGGCCAAGTCAAGAAGCAGGTCCCAGTGTATTTTGTATCTGAAGTTCTTAGTACATCAAAGAAAAACTATACAGAATTGGAGAAGGTGTTATATGCTGTTTTGATGGCATCCAGGAAGCTTCGGCATTACTTTCAAGCATACAATATTGTTGTTCCTTCTTCACAACCGTTGAAGGATATTATGAGAAATAGAGAAGCTACTGGACGGATTGGAAAATGGGCTGCAGAGCTTAATGAATTTTGCATTGATTATGTGCATAGATCTTCGATCCAGTCTCAAGCGTTGGCAGATTTCATTGCTGACTGGACGCCAGGGGCTCAGGATGAAGAAACAAATAAAGATGCCGAAGTATGGACAGTGTTTTGCGATGGGTCTTGGGGAACCTTCGGAGCAGGAGCAGCCGCTGTGTTGGTCTCACCATCCAAAGTTAAAACTTGTTATGCAGCAAGACTCGATTTTAGTTGTACTAACAATATTACTGAGTACGAAGCCCTGCTTTTGGGCCTTCGGAAGTTAAAAGCAATGGGAATCAGAAGGGCCATTCTTAAAACTGATTCCCAGGTTGTTTCGGGTCATATCGACAAGAGTTGTAAGGCTAAAGATCCGAAGCTTGAAAAATATCTAGACACGGTCCGAAGGATTGAAGCTTCCTTCGAAGGATTTTCTGTCAAAAATATCCCTCGAGGACAAAATGAGCATGCTGATTTGCTAGCTAAGTCAGCAGCACAGGGGCTGCCCTTACCTTCGGATGTGTTCTTCGAAACAATAAAAGCACCTTCAGTGGAACTTCTTGAAAGAGCAGTCCTCAATATATCTCCTGTTTATAGTGAAGACTGGAGAACTGAGATTATCTCTTACCTTCAGGGTAATTTCCTTTCAGATGACGAAACTTACAACAGGAGGATAGAGGCAAGAGCTCGTCCATATGTCATGATAGAAGGGGAGTTGTACAAGCATGGAGTTTGTGCTCCATTACTCAAGTGTTTATCTAGAGCCGAAGGCATAGAATTGATGAAAGAAATACATGCAGGCCTGTGTGGATCTCACATTGGATCTAGGCCGTTACTTGGAAAAGTTTTCCGTCAAGGGTTTTATTGGCCGAAGGCAGCTTCGGATGCAGCGGAATTAGTTCAAAAGTGCGAAGGTTGTCAGAAATGTGCAAGAGATCAAAAACAACCTTCGTCCCTAACTCAGCTGATACAACCCATCTGGCCATTGCAAAGGTGGGGCCTTGACTTGTTAGGTCCGTTACCACCGGCCCAAGGAAACTTAAGATATGTTGTCGTGGCTGTGGAATATTTTTCTAAATGGATTGAGGCAAAGCCTTTAGCCACAATAACTTCGGCCACCATTCAAAAGATTTTCTGGCAGAATATTGTTTGTCGTTTCGGAGTACCAAAGGCCATCACTGTAGATAATGGAACACAGTTCGACTCCGAAGCTTTCAGAGAATTCTTTGATCAAATTGGAACGAAGATCCATTTTGCATCAGTCAGGCATCCGGAGTTAAATGGACTCGTTGAAAGAGCCAATGGCATCATAATGACAGGACTAATGAAGTTAATCTTCAATCAACCCAGGGGAAAGTGGCCAGATCAATTAATCAAAGTGGTATGGAGCCACAACACAACAATATCAAGGTCAACAGGCTTTACTCCATTCAAATTATTGTTTGGTGACGAAGCAATAACTCCGGAGGAAGCTAAAACTGGATCAATAAGAGTAGTAGCTTCGGCAGAATCAGATTCTGAAGCTGATCATTCTGTGGAAAAAGATGCTATAGAAGGGATCAGGCTTCAAGCTGTGGGAACATCAATAAATATCAAGCCGAAACAATCAAATGGCGTGATAGAAAGGTTCGGCTAAAGAATATTGAGCCAGGACATTTGGTGCTTCGGAGAGTGGCTAACCCAGATACAGTGGGCAAGTTGCAGTTGAAATGGGAGGGGCCTTTTTTGGTAGCATCTTCGTCAAGACCCGGTTCATACAGATTGAAGGATATGGACGGCAACGACATTCCTAGATCTTGGAATGCGGATGAGCTTCGGCGATATTATGTATAACTTGATGTAATTTTTTATATTTTTTATTTTCTCTTTCATGGCACCCTTTTCCTTTCTGAAGGGGGAGAAAGGTTTTTAATGGGGCCATCACATGTAATTTCCTTTTTTAGCTCTATAAGAGCAAAATCCCCCAAAGATGTAAATGTAAAAGCTGAGAACGCACCATCGAGTGCCAGAAAGAAAAAGGGAAGAAGCTCCAAAGTCGTTCCTAAGGGAATGCAGAGCTTACAGCGAAAAATAAACGCTGATTCCGCCGAAAGTAAAAGGCGAAGAAGCTCCAAAGACGTTCCTAAGGGAATGCAGAGCTTACAGCGAAAAGTCAACGCTGATTCCGCCGAAAGTAAAAGGCGAAGAAGCTCCAAAGACGTTCCTAAGGGAATGCAGAGCTTACAGCGAAAAGTCAACGCTGATTCCGCTGAAGTAAAAGGCGAAGAAGCTCCTGAGGGAGGCTTACAGCGAAAAGTCAGCGCTGATATGTGACTGTTTCTAAGGAAATAACGGTTGTGATTATGGCTTCGGATATGTGTTTGGACATTCATTTGCACATCACATTACATCATAACATTTGCATTCATAAACATTCATCCAGGCATATGTAGGATAACCATCATCATAGCATAAGTGGTTGCTTCGGCAAAAACGAAAAAAACTGTCTTTTGTACTTCGTCGTGTACGAAAAGAAGAGCTTCGGAAAAAAGGAAAAGTTGTTTTTTATGCTTCGTTGTGTACGAAAAGAAGGGAAGGTGTTTTTTCGCCTTTGGCTCAAAAAGATAATTTCGTCCACATCAAAGCGTCTCTCATACATTAATGGAAGGGTAAGAGCATATTACAAGGTATGAACAGAATTCATTAAGAACAGTTTAGTCATATTTACATAAGTTATTTCAAAAGTTTCTTGAGTTTGTCTACAGTTTACTCCTACTGATCTTCATGAGGCCTTCAGCTTCGGCGTCATACTCTTTAAGCATCGGTCTCGGCTTCGTCATCCTACATAAATTAAGTTGTTGTGGGTCAAACCAAGCTTGAAGGAAAAGGTAAGCACAAGGTATGATCTCTTACTGGTTCAAGATGACTCCGAGCTTCGTCTCCAGCTTTTTCTCGCCCGCCTTTTGTCCATATCATCTTTACAAATCTATTAGAAATGCTTCGGGCGAGGTCAGGAATATCATCTAAAATTGATGGTGATAGAGTGAAATTGGGCCTATTAACAATTTTTCCATGGTCGCAACCAACTTTCAGAAAAGCTGCAGCAGTGCCCCGAGAAGCTACCCAGGCACAGAAGTCACCGTGCCCGGCTATAACTTCGTCAAGCTCATCAATTTCACCCTCAATGTGTTCGAAGGTCTTTGGTAAATCTTCAGTTGACGGGGTGAACTTCCCACTGCTAGCCCCGACTGAGTGGAAGATTTTTCTCATTCGTTGAATACATCTATTACTAAACTCTAAGCATTTGTCTTGAAGGCTTGCCAGTAATTTTTTCAAATCTGAATTTTGTTGGGCTTCGGCTTCAAGTTTCGCATTAAGTTCTTGCTTTTCTTGTTCAAACTGTTTAGATTGGCAGAGAAGCTTCGTATTCAATTCTGCTATTTTAGCTTCGGCTTCTGCCAATAAGCCTTCAGCTGCCTGAAGCTCGAAGTTTTTCTTTTCAATAGTAGCTGATTGCTCTGTTAATTTGCTCTTTAAATTTTCAATTATAACCTCGTGTTTTTTGTCTTCCAGATCCTGCTGCATTTTCAAAGCCTTGCTCAACAGCATACTCTGCACATAAACAACCTTCGTTAGAAATGTCTTCGTGATTAAAAACAATAAAAGACAAGGGAAAAGTAGTTCACCTTGAAATTGGAATAAAATAAACTACCAACGATATGTTGTCGTCGGTAGCGGCTGATATCCGTTTCCAGCTTCGGAAAACCGATACTCTTTGATAGAGTACCGATAATCTTAGCTCCAGTTTGATCCCGGATACAGTCTAATTTTTCATCGTCAATACCTCCGAAGAGGAGTGCTCCTGGTTTATATCCGCAGGATTTGGCATATTCTTTAAGCTCTTCTATTTCGGTTTTTGACAATTCTTGTCCAACTAAATTTTGAAACATGAAGGCTTCGTCCTCTGAAGTTTCGTCAGCGATTTCCTTTTCTTTCCCAGACACTGCGGCCATGGTCTCTTCGGCGGCAGTAGTAGCTTCTTCTGTGGCTATGTTTAGCAGCATTTTGTCGATGTGTTCGATTGTGGTTTCCAAGTTCAAATCTTCGGTTGAGGTAGCTTCGGTAGCCGCGATCTCCGAAGGTGCGACTTCAATATTTGTTATTTCCTCAGCCGCTGGTATCTTCTGAGCTGAAGCTCTCGGTGGTGTCTTGTCAATGACTTCTGTCACTACGATGATTCTTTGTCTCCTTGTTTTAGTTGTTTTCTTCATTTTTTCGGGCTCCTTTTCCTTCTGAAAAAACTTTGTCAGTTGAGGCCCCAATGGACTTAGCTTCGCAGGCAGGGATTCAGTCATTACCTTCAAAATCTCTTCCACGTCAGTAGCAGAGCGTGATGCGGGAGTCTCCTCTTCGTCGGATACTTTTTGCTTCGGAGATGATACTTTCCTCTTCTTCGGAATATTCTTCTTTTTTGGTGGTTCTTTCTCATCTTCATTTAAAGCTTCGGCTACCCTTTTCCTTTTCCGGCCTTCGACACCTTTATTCAGATTTTCGTAGTCAGGGTATTCAAAACCCAGGGCGTCCAGCACTCGATTCAGTCTTCGCTTCGGACGGGTACCGAAGGCAGCAGTCATCAACTGATCCTCTTTTTTGGAGTAATTACCGAGTATTTCATTGCACATTATTTCAATTGTGTCCAGCCACTCTTGGCAAGGTGTTTTAAAATATTTCTTAAACTTGTAATAGTAAGGTAACAGCACAAGTTCCCCTTCTTTCTTCTCCCCCTCTAGCTTCGGCATTTCCCATTCTTTTAAGGTAGGAAAAACCCTGAAAGCCAAAAACTCTTGAACCAGGTCTCTTGTGCTGATATGCTCTGAAATAATTTTAAACTCAGCCAACGCTTTTTGGGTTGGACCTTCTGGTGTCATGTTGCAATGAGGTCGGGTTTCTCCGAAGATTAGTTCAAGCGAACTCTGCACAAGCTTCTCCTTGTCGTCATCAACCTTGACGTAGAACCATTCCGATTTCCAGCCTGCCGGCCACTTGCTTCGATAGCTGATGACAGGAAACTTTGTGGTTTTCCGATAGGCAAAATTATAGCAACCAAAGTTATCATGCAATCCATCTTTTCTAGCCTTCGTCTGATAATGCAGCTCATGAACTCGACAAAAGCTGTCGGCAAACGGCTCCACCGCCTGGCTTCGGAGGGCCCAGATATAGACGCTAAGCCTAACGAGCGTTAGGAGTCAGCTGATGAAAGTAGATCCCAAACCTCTTCAATACATCTGCAATAATCCCATGCAGGGGGAATCTCAACCCAGCCTTTAGAAAGCTCTTGAAAATGACTATTTCATCCTTCTCTGGCTTCGGGGTAGTTTCTTCCCCCCCGAAGCGTAGTAGCTTCTTCTGACTTTCATTGAAATAACCCGACTTCACCATCTTGGAGAGATCAGCCTTCGAAACAGTCGACTTTCCGAAGTCCAAGTGGCTGGGCTTACTTGGCATGGCAATACGATAATCATCTTCGGAATCAGTTTCCTCAATGTTTCCTTCTTCCGCTTCGGCAGTCGCCTGTTCTGTCTCAGCAGTGGGGATTTCTTCCGGGGTTACCAGTCCGGATCGTTGCATCGCTTCGGAGATGGGAACAGTCTCCGATCCTTCAGCTTCGCCTCCCTCACGCTCAACCCTAGCGGTAGAACGCACTCTGGCCATTTAACTCTGAATTTTTTGGGAATTAAATACTATTTCTTCCGAAGCTTTTTCTTCTGACGAAGTAGGCTTCAAACTGGAGCTTCGTCTGATTCTGAGAGTCAAGCTTCGGCTATGGTTAAAAATTTTGGCAGCAAAACAGTGCAAATAGCAATGAATGCTGTGGTAACTTCACACCTACCCGTCTATTTATATAGTGATGCAGGTAAGAAAGTGAATCGCTAGGATTCTTACACCAGGCGAACAGCTGGCACCCACTGAACGGTGCCACAGAACCCGAGAAGGTGAATCGCCAGGACACGTGTAACTGCTGCATGGCGGGGCCACCTCGCGCTCGGATTATTTTAATCGTTTCTCGACAACGAGCTCAGGGAAGGTGTTTTTTGGACCTTCGACTTCCCGAAGCCTAAGATACTTTTTTCACGGATCAAGCTCGTTACGAAAAACGATCTAGCACCGCGAAGGGGCTACTGTTGGGACTATGCTTCGTCGCCGAAGGTCTGGTAGGAAGAAACAGCTTTGGCTGAAGCTGTTCGAATGTGATGACCGAAGGTTCCTCTTCATGAAGCTTCGGAATTACAAACCAACATAAAATTAGAATGACCTTTTAGTCCATAAATGTTTGAGTCGCTGTTGTAATCCCTTATGAGGGGCATAATTGTAATTCCTCACAGGCTGTGTCCCGTGTCTATAAATAGTGAACAGTATTCCTTTACTGTTCACGTATTCCGGTATTTTGCAATCGCATCTTTCGGGAATCAATCTTTGCCAAGGCAGAGGTATAATTGTATTCAATGATTAAATACACTGATTAGATATAATATGATTCGTTTAAGATTCATTTACCTTTGATATTCTATATTTTATGTTATCTTATACAATCTGTTAAAATTCAATTACGAAGATTTAACCTTCGTAATCGTATTGTCATCAACCTTCGTCCAAGGTCCATTAATCCCCAAGGGAATAATGCTTCGTTGGACGAAGGACATTAACATTTAACATTTTATGTTGCCTTGTTCTTAATTCATAGCATTTGAGAACAAGTCCCCAACACAATGTTTTGCCAAAAGAATTTCTGTGCAGTCTTTGATGTTATTGTGGAAACAGCCCTCGCCTCGATCCATTTGGTAAAGTACTCGACAGCGACGAAGGTGAACTTGAAGTTCCCCTGAGCCGTGGGCAGGGGCCCGACAATGTCCAGGCCCCAGCGCTGGAGAGGCCATGTGTGGGCGATCAGCTTTGTGAATTGCGAGGGGCTGCCTGATCGAGGAGAAAACTTCTGGCAGGCTTCGCGGGACCTTGTGACCCGATTTGCGGCGCAGATCATTGCGGGCCAGTAGAAACCTTGGCGGATCACCTTTGCGGCTAGGGCCCTTGGCCCTGTGTGAGAGCCGCAGGTACCACTGTGGACTTCGCGCAGGATTTGGACGCCTTTGGTCTCGGTGACACATTTAAGCATTGGCTGACTAACCCCCTTCTTGTAGAGTTGGCCCTCAATCAGTGCGAAGTCCCGACTTCGATGTTTGAGGCGCTTGGCCTCGTTGATGTCGGTTGGGTGGTAGTACCCTTGTAGGAATAGGGTTATTGGTGCCCGCCAGTCTTCGGTCATAATAAGGTTGACTATGCGGTGGCCCTCGCTGTCATTGGTTATTTGGAGCCCTTCGGGGCTCCGGACGGCTGGTGTGCCGATAACATGGTAGAACACGTCGGAGGGCAGGGACTCGCCTCTGGCGGCAGCCTTGGCCAATGCGTCGGCTTCTTCATTCTTGGCTCGGTCCACATGCTGCAAGGTGAATCCCTTGAATTGTCTCTCGAGACTTCGGATGGCCGTGAGGTATTGCATAAGTGCGGGGTCCTTTGCTGCATAGTCTTTCTCGACTTGGCCGGCGACTACCTTGGAGTCTGTTCTGATAATGCAGGTGGTGACACCAAGGGCCCACAGCTTGCGGAGGCCGAGGATGACTGCTTCATATTCTGCTATGTTGTTTGTGCATCTGTCAGATTCCAAAGCGAAGCTAAGGCGTGCCGCGTATCTGTGCTTGACCCCGGCGGGTGAGGTGATGATTGCAACGGCGCCTGCCCCCGCATGGCACCATGCGCCGTCACAGTGGATCGTCCAAACCTTCTCTGCGGACGGGTCCGGCTGTGTTATTGGCCCAGTCCAGTCGACGACGAAGTCTGCCAGGACTTGTGACTTGATGGCTGTCCTGGGCTCGAAATTGATGTGGTAGCCGGAGAGTTCGGCCGCCCACTTGGCAATCCTGACTGATGCCTCCGGGTTTCTGAACAATTCACCTAGTCCCCTGTCTGAGGTGACTCAGACCTTGAATGCTTCAAAATAATGTCGCAATTTGTGCGAAGACATAACAACTGCATAGGCAATCTTCTCCAGTTCCGTCATGTTACATTTGGATGGTGTTAGCACTTCGGAGACGTAATAAACTGGGCACTGCCTGATCACGCCCTCAACTGTCTGCTCCTGCACCAGTGTCGCGCTGACCGCATGCGGCGAAGCCGCAACATAGAGCAACAGGGGTAGCGAAGAGTCGGGGCTTGTAAGGACTGCCAACTCCGACAGGTACTGTTTTAATGAGGCGAAGGCCACCGCCTGCTCTGGTCCCCAAGCGAAGTCTTTTGCGCCACGGAGAGTTTTGAGGAAGGGGAGACTTCGCTCAGCGGATTTGGAGATGAATCTGTTGAGGGCGGCCAGTCTGCCCGTCAGGCGCTGGACGTCTCTGGCTGACTGCGGTGGCGTCATGTTGATGATGGCCTGAATTTTGGTTGGGTTGGCCTCGATGCCACGGTGTGATACCAGGTAGCCCAATATTTTCCCTTGGCGAACGCCGAAGACGCACTTTTCCGGGTTCAGGCGAAGTCGTGCGTCCCGCATGTTCGCGAATGTCTCGGCGAGGTCAGCGAGATGGTCCTCCTTGCTCCTGCTGGCGACGACGATGTCGTCCACATATGTGAATATATTTCTGCCGACTTGCCCCTCGAGCACTGTTTTGGTAAGCCGGGAGAAGGTGGACCCGGCGTTCTTGAGTCCCTCCGGCATTCTGATGAAGCAATATGTGCCGAAGGGTGTTATGAAGATGGTGCTGGCCTTGTCTTCCTCCTTCATATATATTTGATGGTAACCGGAGAAGAAGTCGAGGAGTGACATGACTTCGCACCCGGTCGCGCTATCGACTATTTTGTCGATCCGAGGCAGCGGGAAGTTGTCCTTTGGGCAGGCCTTGTTGAGACTGGTGAAGTCGATGCACATTCGCCACTTGCCGCTCTTTTTCTGCACCATCACAACGTTGGAGAGCCACGTGGGGTAAGCCACTGGCTCGATAAATTTGGCTTCCATGAGGCGATGTACCTCGGCCTTGGCAGCTTCTGTCTTCTCGTCGGACATTTTACGGAGCCGCTGTTTTTTCGGTCTCACCGAAGGGTCGATTCCCAAGATGTGCTCAATTATGGATCGGCTGACCCCGACCAGGTTGAGGGCGGACCAGGCGAAGACGTCTTTGTTCTTGGACAAGCAGCAGAGGAGCTTCTCCTCGTCATGCGAAGTGAGGTCTTCGCGATGGTGACTGTCTGCTTGGGCGTGACCTAGTCGAGGGGAACAGTCTTGGTCCCGTTGTTGCTCTGCAGCTGTGCCTTGTATTCTTTGTCGGTTGGGCTAGCGGACGCAGGGCCCTCGCGCTGGGCCGTGAGGCAGTGCACATTTCTTTGCCCGGGGACAAAGTCCCGCTCTATGTTGCGCGCGGTCTGCTGATTGCCGTAGACCGTGATGGTGCCTAACGGACCTGGTATCTTCATGCACAGGTACAGTCCGTGAATGGCTACCTCAAACTTGTTG
The DNA here is from genome assembly GCF_902167145.1 of Zea mays. Taxonomy (NCBI): domain Eukaryota; kingdom Viridiplantae; phylum Streptophyta; class Magnoliopsida; order Poales; family Poaceae; genus Zea; species Zea mays. The sequence goes on along the minus strand of NC_050098.1, from coordinate 39,859,684 downwards.
ATGGAGCCCCAGCCCATGATGGCGTTGTACGGATATACCATATCCACAATATCAAAGGTCACTTGCTCACTTCGGGCATTGGGTGCTACACCGAAGGAGAGAGGCAGTTCTATTTTGCCGACAGGAAAAGTGCCCTTGCCGCCGAAGCCATACAACGGGTTGTCCGAAGGCTTGAGCAGGTTGTGGCTTATGCCCATGCGGTCGAAGGCATGGAGCAAAATGATGTCTGCTTGACTGCCATTGTCGACTAGGACTTTGTGTAGGTCCCAGCCTGCCACGCTGCAGTTGATAACCATGGTGTCGATGTGGGGGGCGCTGCGCAGGTCGACGTCTCGTGCGTCGAAGGTTAGCGGTACGTGGGACCACTTTGTCTGCATGACTGGGTCGGTGATGGCGACGTGGTTGATGCTGCGGTAGTGGTCCCGCTTCTACCGCTTTGTGTCGAAGTCGGTGCTGGACCCCCCCAGTGATCATATGAATGACTCCGCGATATGGCTGATCGGCGAAGTCTTCTTGTTTTGGGGCGTGGGGGTGGGGGGATGTTTTGTTGTTGCTGGTGTGGAGGTGGGGGTGGGGGAGGTACGATTTGTACTTCCTGGTGGTGTTGGTATGCGTGGTGCGGTGGATGCGGGGCGGGGGCGTGGATGTATGGTGGAGGGGGTTGCTGATAAGTGTGCGCGACAACTCTAGGGTTGTCGGCTGGTTGCGCCCGTGCCATCCGGTCTTTGGTGGCCTTCGTCTCTGGGCAGTCTCTGGTTTGGTGGGCGCAGTCTTCGCCATGAAAAAGACAGTAGAATCGGCGCGGCGGCTGCGCACGTCCCCGACCCCTACCGTGAGTTCCATTTCTGCGGCCCTAGGGGGATATTCCTGGCGGCGAGGGGCATCACCAGCGGGGTGCTGGTTGGCGATGTTGTGGACCTGCTGCTGATTGCGGCCGTCTCGACCGGAGTCTGGCTGCGGAGTCCTCGTCCACGTGCGGCTGGACTGTGGAGCATCTTTGGGTTTCCTCTGAGACTCAACCTTGCGCTAGTGGAGCTCTTCGGATTTGGCATATTTTTTAAATAGCTGATATAATTCCTGGAGGTTCTTGGGCGGATCTCTGATGCAGTGGCTGTAAAGGACGCCGGCGTGAAGGCCACTGATGGCGTAGTGGATGGCGATCTGGTCATCGACTGAGGGCAGCTGTGACTTGAGTGTTAGAAACTTGCAGTAATACTCCCGCAGAGTCTCTTTTTCCAGCTGCTTGCAGAGTGAGAGTTCGGCCAAGGCGTCGGTGTCTGGGCGGTACCCTTGGAAGTTGAGCAGGAATTTGTCCCGGAGGCTTCTCCAAGAGTCAATGGATAGCAGGGGCAACCTGGTGAACCAGGTGAGAGCTGGGCCCTCGAGGGCGATGATGAAAGACTTGGTCATCGTGGCGTCGTCCCCTCCGGAAGATGCAACGGCGACCTGATAACTCATGATGTACTGTGCTGGGTCAGTGCTGCCGTTGTACTTGGGATAGGTCCCTGCCCGGAAGTTGGCAGGCCAGGGTGTCACTTGCAGGTGTGGCGCCAGGGGACTTCGCTCGTCGAGGTAGTTGACCCCTTGGAATGGCGCGGCGTGTGGGAAGGCGTGGTCGCGCTGGGGGAGGTGTAGGTCTTCCATTTGTGCGCGCTGTTGCAGGGGTGGCCCGTGCTGCAGGCCGAGGTGGCCTTCGCGTATGTCCTCGAGTTGTGGGCGCTGTTGCTGGGGTGGCCCGTGCTGCAGGCCGAGGTGGCCTTCGCGCTGCATCAGCGCGATCTCCTGTTCGAGGTCCTGGGCCTTCTGCTCTTCGTCGCGTATCATTTGCCGCACCTTGGCTAGTGCAGACACACGTTGGTGCTTGGCCTCCAGTATCTCTTTCTGCCTCTGGAGATTGCGGTTCTTGATGCGCAGGGCGCGCAGGTGTAGCTGTTCTTCCGCTGAGACGCCGAGGACTTCGCCGTCCTCGGTGAGGTCCACGCCCTCCGGTGGGGCGAAGCCTGGGGGAGGTTGCGGTTGTCCTTCAGGGCCGTAGGTGTGGAGGGCGTCGTCTTCAGTAGCCTCTTGGTGGGTGGATTGGGTGAGGGCGAGGGCCTTGCCCTTTTTTGCGGCCAGCAGTGCTTCCTTCGCAGCCTCGTCAGCCTTCGAGCTAGCTTTCTTGGGTGCCATCGCGGGTGGTTTTCTCGTAGCACGAACGGTGGGTGCCAAATGTTGGAACTTGCTCTTTGGCGCAAGGTGATCCAACGGGGGTACGATGTGACGTAAACAGGGTTTTCGCACGAGATGGCAATAGCTCTGTTAACCTAGCCTCTCAAGGGCACTGTGCGGGGGTATTTATAGGTATCTGAGTGCCCAGCGTCCTGTGTTAAGGACGCATGTGCCCTCAGACACCTAGGTTATCCCCGGAATATTCCCATAAAGCGGGGTTACAGACCGTAATTACAGGGATGCCTTTACAAATTAGGCCCGTAATGCGCAGCGGCCACGCAGGGCCTGTTACAATGGGCCGGAACACACGTGGGCCTCCATGCTGGACGAGGTTGCAAGATGAGACGACCTCATCACAGGTCTTCGTCCGGTGACGTATGGGACGAAGGGTGAGCCTGCCCGTTGTCTTGTCTCCGTTGGTCCAGCGATTACGGTGAAGGCATCAAGCGAAGGGTGGCGTCTTCACCTTCGCCCCAACAGACGCCATAGTCCTTGATATAGTAGTCGTCGAACGCGCACGACATGGCGAGTACCGATGACTCTTGGCTGGGCTGCCAAACGAAGTGCACCCCTGGCTCATCAGCGAGGTAGTATACCTAGCCATTGCACCACTGGATGGGCTACTCCTCTACATACATCTTGTTCGAGGACACTCACACAACGTCAGCAACGGTCGTCGTCCCAGCGCACAAGAATTCATGGCTGGTCAGTAGTGACTTACGTGGGAGGTTGAGCTTAAGGTGGATGATGAGCTGGACAGTGTGACGGCGCCGTTGTCGGATGTGGTGCCCAGAACAACCCGAGAGTCAACGGCGTTGGCGACGACCATGAGGTCCCCCTATTTGAAGATGGACAGCGCGGTGCAACCGCTCTGGACCGCGTTCAAGCGGCGGCTGCGCCGGAGCTTGCCGAACACAGCGACGCATGCGGCCATGTAGTACTGCTTTCAGAGGTCGAACTGACAGTCGCCAAGCTTCTTCTCGTTGTCAATGAGCGACGCCAACGCGAGCCCCTCCTGCCAGTGGTGTTTGTTCGGGGTTTCCAAGTGAGAAACATGGATTCATCTTTGGCGTTGGTTTATGAAAATGACTCACAAGTCAGATCCATGGAAAAAAATATTACGGAGAATAAATGTCACACATATAAAAAAGAATTTAAGTTGAAAACATTATTCAAACAAAAGAAATTGCATGCAAGGCTCTTCTTTAAATACTACTCCCTCCATCCAAAAATATAATTCAGGAATCTCGTTGATAATTATCTACTACTACACATTGTGCAAAGGTAGCAGGTGAGCTTTGGGAGAGATGTAGTAGATATTTTTACTGTAACAGATATTGACATAAACACACATGTGGTGTAGTGGTAGCTACGAGTGCATTTGCTTGAGAGGTCGCAGGTTCGAATCCCATTGGGGCAACATTTGTGTTTTTTAAGGCAACATTTGTGTTTTTTTAAATTTAGTTTTAGCTAGGCGTGGGATACACGTGGGAATGAGAATGGGATTTGCAGGGAGGGGGGAATGAGAAAGACAGTGCGGGGAGGGGTAATGGGAATGGAGGGGGGAATGAGAAAGATAGTGCGGGGAGGGGTAATGGGAATGGCAGAACACGGAATTGCAGCCGGGAATGGGAATGGGCGGGGAGAATAAGAAAGACAGTGCGGGGATGCGGGAATAGGAATGGCAGAACACGGAATGGCAGCCTACCCCTTACCGCCTTAATAAGTAGTAGAGATTGTTTAGGATTGAAACTTAGACATTGCGGTAGAAATAGCAACACTTAGACAAAACCTAGTTTGCACATTCTAGTTTGTATATTTGCATAGGTTTTGCTCTAGGGATTTAATTGTGACCTAGTTTAGAGAAAGTTTTAGAAGTCCTAATTCACCCCCCTCTTAGGCATCACCTGTTTCCTTCAATGTCCTTGTGCCTCTCATCCTCCCTTTGTCCCTTCTACATCTGCTTCTCCACCTATCTCCTTAGATCTACGAAGAGGCTGAGGATCCTCTAGGGTTGTAGCGGCGCTGCCTACCAACCCAGATCAAACATGATTCGTTGTTGGGCTCACCAGGATGGCACCTCCCGAGCACCGCCTTAATCTTCCATACTCCTCTCCGCCTCTCTATCTCACCTCCCTCCATCTCTTTTGTCTATGCCCGCGAGGGAGGGAAGCTGGGATGGAGGCGATGAAAATCCTGATACTGTAACGCTTTCCTTCGACTGCATATATCTGCCAACTAAGGCTACAACGTTTTGTCATAATGCAATGTATGCATTTTTACAATGTATTTTTTCGCTAAATGGTGTAGCAGAATAGTTGTTGTTTAGTAGTGTGGATAGCCTAATGTGCATATAGTGGAGTTCGACCCATCATTCGAAGCGGTGGCATGGCTTCAACATCATGTACAAACCTCTTCAAATCATGTAGATGCGATGTTGTAGTTTTGTTAATGGTTGACTACTCAAATCTAGTTGGCTGGATTGCATGAAGGGGGTCAATTACACGCAGATCTACTTTGGTTAGTTGGTGGTGCCTGAGTGTGAATAAATGAACAAATTTGCATGAGCAGGATATGCATTTGGTAGTTGGTTTGTAGAAAAGTTTTATGAAATAAACACAGTGCAATGCAATTGAATGGTTGTAATAATTTGATTTGATAAAATTAAACAAGATGCAGGATACGTGAAGGTTGTGTTTTATCACTACTAGGTGCATCCCATAGTAATAAATCTATCACTCTGTGCTTCAATTTTTAGATGGTGAATGGGAAGTCACATGTGTTCTGTTATACAATCCAACGCATCTATAGTGAACTTGTTGTCATCTCTCAGGGCACGATAATGTGTAGGATGACATGTTCCCAACAATTTCACAAGCTATTAATCTTCAGATGCATTTGAAAAAAAATGTCTAAATTAGTTGTAGTGTGATACACACATACCTTGATCTCAGGATAACTACACAGGAAGAATACAAATTCTATAGAGTGGCAGATATTCTTATCAACTACAGTGCCTACAAATTCTAGAAATATTTGTGCAATATAATTGTCGAAAAATGCACTAAAAACAACAGTGAATACAACTGATTTCCTAACAAGGTAGAATATTTCCACTCTTATTCGTCCATCGGTGATCATTTGGGTTGTTTGGGAAGAGCCTTGTGTTGTGCCTCTTCTGCACCACTGGGAACGTGATCTTTGGCTTCCCATTGTAAAGAGCTTTCCATGCATGAAGGAATGGTTGGTATTAAGTATGAATATTGTAATTGAGATAGCACTTGATGTACCATTCTCTCAAAATGTTACTATAATGAGATGATATTATCCCTTTTATAAAAAGAAAAGAGCTTACAGAAGCAATGGAAGGGGTAGTATCATCTAGAGCAGCAGGGTGAGTGACATTGGCACCAGATATAATTGTTGGTTCAATCGTAACAACCGGTAAGCTTTCTTTGGGATTAGCAAATTCTAAGTTTCTTCGTCCAAACTATGGAGAGAATGAATATATTAGTATCATGTTGCTCAGCAACTTTTGTGAATAGATCTAGTTGAGATTAACCTTGTCATTGATCTTATTAGCAACATTAGCAAAGTACGCAGGACTTACACTTCTAACATTTTTATCCTAGCAACATTGCAACATGATACCAATCTCTATCTCACAGATGCGATGTTGTAGTTACAAGGGTTCTGTTAGTATGTTATTGCAAGGACAAGCCATCCTACGCATTACCATGTTCTGAGAGATGACAACAAGTTCACGGCAGATACATTGCAGCCACTTAACAGCATTACCATGTTCTGAGAGATGACAACAAGTTCACGGCAGATGCATTGCAGCCTCTTAACCGAACACATGTAACCTGCCACTCATCATCTAAGAATTGAAGCAGAGTGATAGATTATTTCTGTGAGATGCACCAAGCAGTGATAAAACACAACCTTCATGTATCATGCATCTTGTTTAATTTTATCAAAATAAATTGTGTAGCCAGGCAATTACGTTGCATGGTGTTTATTTCATAAAAAAATTTTGCAAACCATCTATCAAATATACATTCTACACAAGCAAATTTGATCATCTATTTACACTCAAACACCAACTAACTAAACCAATGTGGATATGTGTGTAAGTGACCCCTTAGCGCGCCTCCCGGTATCCCTTTCTTCCACCGCTTAGTCTGCTCCTCCATCCGTCTCCTCAGATCTCCGAAGAGGCCAGAGGTCAGGGATCCTCTAGGGTTGGTAGTGGCAGTGTGGCACTGATTGCCAACCCAGATCGAGCAGCGGAATAGTTGTCGTTCAACATTGCGGATAGCCTTATACATCTTTAATCGAGCTCCAACAACTCATAAGCCATTACAACTTACAAGCAATGAATTTATACACAGAAAAACGGCAGTTTCTCCAATATCATTCAAAAAAATATCCATAGCTAAGGTCACGTCTATTAGGACTAGTTTAGAAACTCCATTTTTCCAAAGAATTTTCATTTTTCTAACGCCCCGTTTGGATCATTGGAATTGAATTCCATTCTAATAATAGTAATTTAGGCATATATCAATTAAGCTAATTCGGTTTTATGCAAAATATATTTGTATACTATTATTAGCAAGATATCAGAGATATTTATGTGCTATATTTTTACTATAGGGGAGTGAGACGAAGAATGTCATGTAAGTTATAGATTAGAAACCAATTCTAGTAATGCATAAAATCATTTCCCACCCTCCACCCCATGAATTTGAGATAGGTTTATATCTGAACTTTAGAAAGTGGTGGAATGTCAAATTCCAAACTAAATAAGTTACTTTATTGAGTGAATTCCAATTCCTCTAAAATGAAGGGATCCAAACGCCCCGTAAGAAAAATTAGTTCATTTTCCCTGTAAAAGTAGGAATCACTTAGTAAAATAGAGTTTCCAAACTTACCCTAAATACATAAAAAACAGACGTATTTTTCTCTGATTCTTCCCCTAAGCAACAATTTTCGTTTGTTGCATCCTCCAATACAAACTGGCTTCACAACCAAAAGTTCATGCTAGCCGAAGTCTAAAGTGGATGGAACCATTCCAAAGCAAATCTGGCCTTCGGTTTGTGATGTACGAGACACCCAATATGTTCTTTAAATCAAAGATGCTAATTCATTGACAAGGAGAACATGCTCCTGTGCTCCATGACATTTGATTGTTCTGGCTATTATGTATAATTACATTTAAGGAATCTGGGGCGGTCACATTGATACACTATCCTCTATTAGAATAGGTAAGATCTGTAGGGGAATGCTACCGACACTAGATAAAGAGATCAACTCAATGCGAACCTCTATCTCTATGAATGTGGATGCTACGGAAAGCACTGGAAACTAGATCTATTTGAAAAGGAACAGAAAGATGCGCTGCCTAGATCCTAAAATATGTCACCAGCAAACGAGGAAACATAGCGATATGGAGTGTGCAACGAGGCATGCTTTCTACCAAAGCCTTCAAGATTGACCAAGGCTCTTTTCCTAGCTTCTTTTCTCCTCATTTTCTTGAATTAATTTGTCCATCTCCTTCTGCCCAGTAGCTATCAGTGTCTTCACCGTGTCAAACACGGTCAGTTTAATGCTGCATGGTTACAACAAAACTGAGTACTAGTATTTACATGTGTCGATAGACTTAGACAAAAAAAACTCTCTCAGTTTTACTAAAACTAAACCAAATATTTTAGTTGTCATGGTGTGTAAAAGGACATACCTGCTATTTGGTAGATTTTTTAACGCATTTGGCACAAAACCTCTATAAAGACCAGTTAGACCGTCACGCTCCACAATGCCTGCATTAAGCATTGAAATTGACTTTAAAATGTGTTCCATTTTAGCATGATCAAGTACCACGTGGGCACATAGAAATAGCAAATAACATAGGTCAGATTTATCAAGATCAAGTGTATGTTATGTATTAGCCATTAGCTCATGCAATGCTAGCATAACTACCTGGAATAGCATCAAAAACAGTATTGTATGGTGTGCCTTTCATCTGCATCTGTCTCCTAACAGTGTCCAGCGGATAACACATCAAAGTTGCAAATGTTGCTGAAAGAAGAGCGGTTGCCAGAGATGTTTCTGGTCTATTCTTGTACTTCTCTGGTACAGATTTCTTCATCCTTGTACACCAAAAGAGAACGCAATATAAAAATGTGAGATAAATATTTAGATTTGTGTGGAGCTTTCACGTATCATAGTACTCATATGCAGTAGAAGGAATCTCACAGGTCAAAAACACAGAAGTTCACAGCAATGTAAGGTGCAATTGCTACAAGAGATGGACCCAAGCCTCCATAGAAGGAGGCCAGCCCTTCTTCTCTCAGCATGTTAAGAGCAACCTACAAAGTCATCAGGCTACGCCAGTTTCCAGAAAAAAAAAGTACAGAAATTTGCACTTACAAGACTGGTTACCTGAGATAAAGTGCTGTGTCCAGATTGAACTGCTAGCCTGAGCCGGAGAACATCCAGTGGGTAAGTTACCTATAAGCAAGTACAAGTAGAAAGTTCTGAATGTGCTAAAAATGGTGTTCTGTGGATTTCGAAAAAAATTATGTATCATGAAAAAATAGACCAAAGAAGAAACCAGCTATATTCAAATTCCATATCTAACAAAAACATAAATACAGGGACATTTGCTAGTAAGCAGATAAAATAAATTACAAGTGTAGATGTCATGCCCGCGCAAGCACCAGCGGCAAGTCTCCCAAATACAGAAAGCTCTCCATCCTTTCTCCGGAAAATTTTCTGAATTAAAAAGCAGTAACATTGTGACTTACTGACTTATGAGAGAGAGAAATGAAGAACTCACTATCACAAAGAATGTAAAAATAAATTGATGACTAAGTGTAACCGTGAGTAACTATGACCTTGTAAACTTCATACGAGAAGAGTTGCACTGCACTGTAAGGAATTATGCGAATGACCTGGACAAGTTAATGGGAGATGGATAGGAATCAGCACAGCACAGCAAGATAAACCATGGATGATAGGGAACATCAAGCACCTGTGGAAGGTTTCCTTTCCAGTAACCCTTAAGCCCATCCTTCTTTCCAATGTCTGCCATAGCCTGCATAATTGCAGATACATTATATTACAATATATTATCTAAAGTCGTAACCATTTAACTCCAGATAGCGCCTATCATATGTTTTTTTTAAAGAAAGCATTATAATTCACAATTCAAGCCCATCTAAACGATTAGGATTACTGGTTCAGTCGGATGGTTAGTACCCATGTTATAATTGCACAATAACTACCTGAGCATATTTGTGGATCCCTATTTTCAATAGGCATGTCAGAAAGCAACATGACATAGACTCGGAAAAGAGACCCCATCCAAGGACATATGCAACACGCCCATTAATTCATTAGTGATTTGTATATTAAGCTTTCTTATCTGTGCTGATATTATATTAAGCATAGGATTTCTTTTCCTAATGCAGTCATTTGTCAATTGACCAGTATAAATCGTATCCCTAGCATTGATGCAAGAAAGTTATCGGGAACCTCGTATCCTGTTAAAGTCTTAAGATAAGTTCTATAAAGGAATTCACTCTATAAACTCTGGTGTATTTCAGAATATTTCTCTGGTGTACTTCAGAATATTCCACCGATGTGAATTTTCCACAAAGAACGTAGCGCAGGAGATGAGAAATTTCCACAGAAAATGTAAGTTCAGAAGGTAATGTCTGAATGCACAGCATCAGGGTGAAACTAAATCCAGCAAAGAAAAGCGCCTCATATTGGTTACCTCGAGAAATCCAACACCCTTCTTGGCACTCTCTCCCGCCACCCGCACGCTATGCGTCTAGATAGATGAAAAAAGAACAAAACTAAATCGCGTCAGCCGCAAAGCAATAGTATGAAGACCGAATTAGATCCGCACGGTGGGTGGCGTGCCTGCATGAGGATCTTGACGCGGTCGAGGGGCGCGGTGACGGTCTTGGCTACAGTGCCCGCGGCGGCCCCCGCGGCAAAGATCGCGGCGCTGTTGGGTACTAGCGCCAGCAGCGCGAGCGGATGGCTCACCAGCTGCGCCGCGGGGGGCAGCCTGCGCTCCGTCGACTTCGTCTTCTTCCTCTCCTCCCCGGCCACCGCCTCCTTCACCTCATCGGATCGTACGACAACCGCCTCCTCAACCGCCTTGGCGACGGCCGCGGCGGAGTCCCCGCCGTCGCGGACGGAGAGCGAGGCGAAGGCGAGGAGCCGAGGCCCCGCGCGGAGGAGCGGCGGCGCACCGGCGTGGTTCTTCCGCGGGGGCCGCCACGAGTCGCAGGTCTCGACCCGGTGGCGGCTCATCGGGGGCGGCGGGGTGTCCTTCCGGGATCTGCGAGCCCCGCGGGAATCGGGAGGCGATTGAAGAAAGGGGTGACAGCACGAGAAGAATTGAGCAGGCGGGGGAAGGAAAGCAAAAGAGGGGATAGGGATAGGATAGCTCGGTAGGGATTATAGTCGTGCTTAACGCATAATCAAACCCGCATGTGATACCGTTCTGGAGCGGGCGTGTGTCGTGGACACGCAGGCGAACTTTTTCTCCCGTCCGGTCTCTGGTCTCTGCATCGGGAATTTTTGTCCAAAGCAATCCGGCTTCATTCCGAAATACTGTATAATATTTGAGAGCAAATATAACTTAATTATATTAAATGGATATAAATGGGGTAAATAAGATTTAAAATAACAAGAGATATCTAACTTGGAGTTTAGTTTACTAATAGGACTATTAGTCTATGAGTCCGTTCGGCTCGACTCTATCTTTTTGTCTGGGAAAAGTTAAAACACAATCAAACATCTTTTTAAACGGTTTAAAACATCTAAAGATAGAGCTATTCTCTACTAACTATTAAGGCTTTCGTGTAGACTGCCCTCGCCTCCTCTCTGCGCACGGCAATCCATCATCAGCAACGGCAGCCGCATACCCCGCGCGCACGTCCCGAGCAATCCGCCGTCGCAACCGTGCCCGCCTCCCTGCGCGCATGCCCCGTGCAACCCCGCAATCCCAAACCCTCCACTCCTCCTCCCCTGCGTCCCCCACTGTCACCGGGCCATGGCGGCCTCCTCCTCCCGCGGCGGCGCCGCTGCCTCCGCTGATGACGACGACGAGCCCTACCTCCTGGGCTTCATCATCTCCAAGATCGTTGGTATGCTCTACTACCGCGGCAAGGTCGCCGGCCGCGAGCCGCTCAACCAGTACGACAACAACGCCATCGTCGTCTTTAACGCCCGCAACGACCAGGTTGGCCACCTCCCAGGCGTCCTCGCGGCAGTGCTCGCCCCACTCCTCGACTCCCACCTCCTCGTCGTGGCGCAGGGCATCATGCCCCGGTCGGGCTCGAAGATCAACCCCAACGCTTACAGCCTCCCCTGCCAGGTCCACCTATTCGCGCGCCCCGCCGCCGCCTCCGTCGTCGAGGCCGCGCTCCACGAGGCTGGCATCGACCTCATCCACGTCGACCACCCCGAGTTCACCCTCTCCCAAGCGGGCGTGGTCATGGAGCAGTTCAAGAAACCGGACCGCGACCACGATGTCGATAAGCTCTTCTCGCTTGTGGGGAAAGAAGGGAAGAATCAGACTCAGCGCATGGACCCGCCCGGGGATGTCGTGCTATCCGAGCTCTTCGGACACCAGAAGGAGGCGCTAGGGTGGATGGTGCACCGGGAGGAGTCTGCCGACCTGCCGCCCTTCTGGCAAGAAGGTGAAGATGGGGGATTCGAGAACGTGCTTACCAATCAAAAGACGGAGAAACGACCACCGCCGTTAAAAGGGCGGGATCTTTGCTGATGATATGGGGCTAGGGAAGACGCTTACACTTCTGTCATTGATTGGAAGGACTAAAGCTCGCAATGTGGGTGCAAAGAAGGCTAGAGGGGGCAAGCTTCTGGTCTGCCCACCCACTCTGGCAAGAAGCTTGTGGTCTGCCCACCCTCGGTGTTCTCATCTTGGGTGTTCTCATCAAATAAATGTAGGATGCTTCTGTACCTTCAAGGTTCGTCCTTCTGAACTCTGATGTTCTTATGATTAAAGTTTTCATTCCAAATGTTTATTTGGTCAGGTTGCCGCTAATTTATCAGCTCCAGTGTCGTCAATCTCATTAGGCATACCTGCTCGGTCTCAACATGAGGCTAATTCATTTGTGATTATATGCAGTAATATTGTGATTTTTGGACTTTCACCATTAAAGGCACTCATTCCTGTGTTTCCAAATGTCCCAAGCCACCACGGTAATGGGTGTATTGAGCCCTTCTTCATACAATTGTTCTTGACATTAACGTTGTTTCCAATACACCTTCCAATGCTCTGTACATTGTGAGAAAGAAAATTAAAAACGTAGTGTTAAAAAGTTGGTATGATGTTATGTGAAGCAAGCAGTATTCTAGGTGCGCCAAGAGGGTGAACGCGCCAATGGCAGCATGAGGCAACAGGAACATGTGGTGAGCGTGCCTTGGTTATAATATATATCAGGTTGTTAGTCTTCACTTCAGACTTTCATTTTCTTAGGCTATAGCCAGCAGACTGCGCATATCACCGTGCAAAACACTGTTTTGTATTGTACTACTATAGACTGCACTGTTTATAGAGTGCAGTTTGAAATAGGAGATGAAGATGAGTAAGCTGTCGGCGATAGCCTTAGAAAGTTTGTTTGGATAAGTTGTATTTCTTAGTATCAAGTGCACAAGATTAGGAGAGTTGTTGCTGGCATAGTGTGCTTATAAGTTGCACCGATGGACCTGGCATAGTATCTATACATACAATTCTCATGTGGACATGTATATATATTTATCCAGAGAATGGTTGGTTTTTTTAAAGTTCTAAAGTACCATGAGGATCCTACAGCAGAAGAGTTAGCCAAAACACTCGACTGTTACCCTATTTGATTGTTGCGCCTTGCTTGTTAGATGGGCAGAGGATATTTTTAAGTGAGAACATACAATTCGGTCTGGTGTTCTAATTGACTTAAAAGGGTATTTTCTCAATACCACGTTCTCAACAACTTAAATTTTTTCTATGATAACCATTGTATATAATATAGTTGGCCAAACATTATTCTATAGGATTACTATCAGCTACTTCGTTCTACAAGATATGGTCATGTGGGGAAATGATAGACGAATGAAATTTGATAGGGTGAGTGGAGTACGTTTGTTTCATGTTCAAACATATATTTCAGTTACATAATATAAATTTGACGTTTTGTTCTCTTATGTCTTTGTGTGTATGATGCAAAGATTTTTCCTATTTGTGATTAATCTGTTAAGTTACGAGGACAATTCATGCCGCTATGCCATCCCTGCAAACATACATAAAAGACTTATCAATATCGCTAAAAAGGATTAGATTAATGTACGGTTGTCGACATATTTGTCTATTATTAAAAATTCTATATTGATTCTTTAAAATAGTTTGTGCGATATTGATAATGTTTGTCATATGGATTCTGTATATTATAGTGAATAGATGGTGAGAGACTATGCACGAGGCATGCAAATTAACAAGACTCATACAAACGCGGAACAGTGTGCTGATAGGGCACAATGGTAACATATGCTCAGGTCTTAACATGTTTGGTTTCCGAGCAAACTTTCTCCGGACCTCAAGGAAATATAAAATCCGATCAGATATGGGTCGATGTTCATCCTAGCGCACTCCAGTTGCAACGCACGAGCACATACCTAGTATTATACTATGAAGAAAAGTCATAAATAGTAACTTCACTGACTCTGGTTCTGACTCTACCACTTTAATATACGGGAAGGTTTAAAAAAACTAGCATAAGTCGTTTTTTGTCAGACGGTCTATAAAATGACTTTAGCTCTATTTAAAATTGTTTTTAGAAAAAAGTTAGGGCTAGAGTTGTTTTTGAGTAAGCTAGAGCTATGTCAAAAACGGACCCTATATGTCAAGTTTTTTTTATAGATTTTTAACATATTAAGAAACTATTTTAAAAAAAGTTTGCGGGACTCGTACATGATATCATAAATGACAATAATTCATTATCCTCACCTGCGAACCTAATAAAGACTAAAAGTTCTCTATTTCAATCCTCGTGAAGATTAAAATATATTCATCTGAAAGTCGCCTACAGGGGGTGAATAGACGAAACCTGAAATTTATAACTTTAAACACACACTACAAGACAGGGTTAGCATTAGAATTAAATTCAAGTCCGGGAGAGAGGGGGAAAACAAATCAAATGAGAATCAAGCGAATGAATACGATGATTTGTTTTACCGAGGTTCGGTTCCAAAGAACCTAGTCCCCGTTGAGGAGGTCATAAAGACCGAGTCTATTTCAACCATTTTCCTCTCTTAAACGGTCACTTAGACCGAGTGAGCCTTATTCCTTAATCTCACGGCTCACTAAGACCCTGCAAGGACCACCACACACTTGGTGTCTCTTGCTTCGCTTACAAAGCACTTGAGAATAAGAATAGAAAAAGAAAAAGGCCAAGTCAAGCAACAAGAGCAACAAGGAACACAAAAACACCCTCTCTCAAGTCCCTAATAGAATTGAGTTGATTTGGAGGCTTAGAGAGGGTTCAATCTATTTGATATGTCTTGGAGTGGAGTCTTTTGCTCTTGTATTGAATGAGATGTTTGGAATGCTCGGATTGTTATGAATGAGGTGGTTGGGGGTATTTATAGCCCGCAACCACTTCAATAGCCGTTGGGGAGGCTGCTGGCGATGGGCGTACCGGACAGTCCGGTGCCCCACCGGACAGGCACCGTTTCCTTGTCCGGTGCGTCGCCACATCACCCAACTGTTAGGGTTCGGAGCAGGTCGACCGTTGGAGGTTTTGTCCTCTTGCGGCACCGGACAGTCCGGTGCCACACCGGACAGTCTGGTGCCCCACTAACTTCACTGCTCTGACTTCTGCGCGGTACTGTACTGCACTGTTCCTTCTGTCAGAGTTGACTGTTGGCGCAGATAGTCGTTGCTCCGCTGGCACACCGGACAGTCCGATGAATTATAGCTAAGCGCGTCCTGGAATTCCCGAGAGTGAATGTTTGACATCTGTACGGTCCTGGTGCACCGGACACTGTCCGGTGCGCCAATCTTCAGCACACTCAAGTCCTTTTGCTCCTTTAAAATTGTGTCTCTAACTTGATTCTTTTATTAATTTGTGTTGAACCTTATGCACCTGTAATACATGAATTCTAGACAAACTAGTTAGTCTATATGTGTTGGGGGCCTTCGGCTTACGAAGGTCCTCAAAAACAGGATTTAACAGTATTTCTGGAGTATAATGTGTGAACAGGTATCTTCGGACTAAAAGTCGGAATCGCAGCAGATCAGAATAATACGAAGATTGATACAGCGCCGAAGGTGTGAGTAGGAAAGCTTCGGCGTGGTGGCAAAAGATGAAACCGACTTAAAGATGAAAAGGCTATTCAGACCTCGATAGATTACTATAGAATTATTATCAAATGTAAAGGGCATAAATGTAATTTTGTATAGGCTGTGTGCTGAGCCTATAAATAGGTGAACAGTACCCCTGTACTGTTCACGCTGATTTGGCATTTACTTTTGCGTCACACTTGTACTTTCATTCCCTTCCAAGTTAAAGGTACATTTGTAATTCGATATTATTTCTATTTCTCTGCAATAATAATAAATTGATAATAAGATATAATTATCTGTGTAATCCTTCGTATTCTTTATGATTCGTTCTTCGTCATCATATGCTATGTTCATGAAGGTACGTCCTTCATAATCTTCGTCCAAAAATCATTATATCCTAAGAGAAATAATGCTTCGAAGGACGAAGGGCTTTATCAATTAACATTTTCTGTGTTGTCTTGTTCTTAATTCATAGCATTTGAGAACAAGTCCCCAACATTGGCGCCCACCTCCGGTGAACTCACTTCCACTCTTTGAGTTTTCTGAACACCTTCGGCGATCATAAACCTTCGCTATGGCGCCGAAGAAAGCTTCAGCAACTGGCACTGCAGCTCTTCAACCGCTGGACCACAATCAGGAGACTGTCTCTCTTCGGGAGGCCCGAAGCCAGAAAAGGAAGGTTGTTAGCCCGACACCACCAGAGGATGAGATAGACCAAGAAATCAGAGACATGGAGATGCTTCACCAACAGGTGCAGAGGAAGAAGGAAAAGATGGCCAGACTAGCTGAACTACAAAGGCAGATAGACGAAGCCTCTGAGGAAGTTCGTCATCTTACTCAGGATGAGCAACACCGAAGGCCTCAGCACCAAGACCTTCATCAGGAGGGTTTCCTCAATGAAGATGACTGGTATGACAATTTCCATCATGGGAATTTTGTTTTTGATGATGCTTCTCCTCTGTCCGCTGAGCTGCAGGCTACACCTTGGCCTCCGTCTTACAAGCCACCTCAGCTTCCCATATTTGATGGTCACTCAGACCCGAAGCAGTTTTTGATGAGCTACGAAGCAACAGTATCTTCGTATGGTGGCAATGCTGCGGTCATGGCCAAATCTTTTGTTATGGCTATCAAGAGTGTTGCTCAAACCTGGTACTCCTCCCTTCGACCAGGAACCATCACTTCGTGGCAAAAGCTGAAGGACTTGTTGTTAACCAGTTTCCAAGGGTTCCAGACGAAGCCGGTCATGGCTCAAGCTCTATTCCAGTGCACCCAGGATCACGAAGAGTACCTTCAGGCGTACGTCCGGAGGTTCTTGCGTTTGAGGGCACAGGCACCAACAGTGCCCAACGAAATTGTCATTGAAGCCATGATCAAGGGGCTTCGGCCAGGACCGTCAGCTCAGTACTTCGCTAGGAAGCCTCCTCAGACTTTGGAGAAGCTGCTCCAAAAGATGGACGAGTACATTCGGGCCGATAATGATTTTCGCCAAAGAAGGGAGGAGGCTTTCAGGTTTTCTGAAATGACCAGGGGCTTCGGAGGGAGGTTCTATCCGAGGCACGTTAGATCAATTCATAACTCTACCCAAAATGATGATAGAGGGAGCCAACAGCAAAGGCCACAGTGTTCCTCACAAGCTTCGGGGCAACAGCAAGGCTCCTTCCGACCACCAGCTCCGAGAGGCAGAGGCGCTAGGGGCTTCGGCGGAAGATTTGGCGATCAACCGAGAAGAATCTTTTGCTTATTCTGTGGTGAGAACAAAGGTCATACCACCAGGATGTGCCATGTTACCATCCAGAAGCAAAAGGAAATAGCCGAAGCGGCAGCACAACAGACTCAGCCGAAGCAGGTCATGCACACTGCTTCGTATCATTCGCCTTACATCCCAGAGTATGTAGGCAATCACCCTGCAGTTTCTGTTGCTTCGGCGAGTCAACCTCAAGCTTCCTGGCAACAGCCTCCGCCTCCACCACCGCTGCAACAAGGCCAGCAGCCAGAAGGGAGCCAATATGCTCCACACCAAAGGGACTTCAGGGAACAGTCCGAAGCTCGCACAGTTAACAGCACTGTGCCAGAGTCAAAGCACATCTATTGACAAATATCCTACCTTAATAGCAATCTTTTTCATTCAGTTTTATTTTCTGCGTAATAAAGGACATTGTTTAGGTTTCATGTAAATAATTTCGTTGATTCCCACAAAAAAAATATATTTTTTCTTCACAGGCTTAAGTTGTTGAAGTTTAAAGATTTGCGCTAGCAAAGAGGACCTTCAAATTATTGATAATTCTTCGGAGTAACAAAAAGTCGTTCTAAGGAACGCAGAGTAAGTTTGCCGAAGTCACAAAAAGCCGTTCCAAAGGGAGCGCAGTGTAAGTTTTCTGCTCCAAAGTCGTTCCAAAAGGAATGCAGAGCATACAGCGAAAAGTCAACGCTGATACCGCCTAAGTAAAAGGCGAAGCGCGAAAAGTCAACGCGAATACCGCAGAAAGTAAAACGCGAAGAAGCTCCTAAGGGAGGCTTACAGCGAAAAATAAACGCTGATTCCGCTGAAGTAAAAGGCGAAGAAGCTCCTAAGGGAGGCTTATAGCAAAAAGTCAATACTGATTCAAAAAGATTATGTGATTTATCGCAGGATGTGCCTGTATCTTCGGAATAAACATCATTTTGCATAACATAACATCATCGCATCATTTCGCATAACATAAGCATCATACATCATGCTGCATATAGCACAAAAGGGGGCCATAATATCGACCTTCGAAGAATGTTTCGAAAAAGGAGGAAAATCATGCCAAGTTACAAAGAAATACACTATTGATCTTCGGAAGTGCAACTTCGGAAAATATTTTCACGAAGCTTGGATGTTATTCATCAGAATACTATGGATATTGTTGTGACAAATAGAAATTCTTCTTTACGAAGCATGAAAAGAAGGGAAGGTGTTTTTTCGTCAAAGACTCAAAAACGGTACGTAAGTAAAATTTCATGCATCGTAAAGAATTGAGCAGTAAAAACAGGTATATTACATTCAGGGTTACAAAATGTTACACATATTACATTTCAGAAGTTTTTACAATAATGCTTAATCTTCTCTCAAAACTACTTCTGCAGCTTCGTTCAGAAGTCGATCGACAACTTGATCCATGATATCTTCAGCCATCTTTTTAATTTCATCGTCATCTTTAGGCTGAGGGCCCGAAGACGCTTCAGTAGGATCTGAGGGAGGACAGGATACGACTACATTGCTATTACAGATTGCGAGCGAAGTTTAAAATCAAAAGTTACAACACAATAAAAACCATTAGTTAATACATATCTGTCCTTCGGACCCTGCGCTTTTCTCAGCAGCTTCTGCAATTTTTCTAGCTTCGTGGATCCCTTTTTCGCTTCTTTGGATAATTTCTCGTGCCATTTCTCGGCCACCGTTGTCCCAGATATCGGTGAAAAATTTTCCACCAACCATGCTAGCTTCGGCTGAAGGATCCTTTGTATCTTCGGAGAGCAGGGTGGCTTCGGATTGCGCCAAAATCTTTACATGCTCACAGCCCTTTTTCTCCAGAATGGTGGCAATTCCTCTGGCACCCGAAAAAGCACATATATCTCCGCGGCTGTTTAAAATTTCTTCGAAGGCCTCAGCTTCGTGGCTAATCCATTCAATGGGGCCTTCGGGGTTGCCTCTCGTAAAGTTTTCTTCACTTAAAAATGCGCCAACACTGGCGAAGCTAGTTTTCAACTTTTTAACACAATCCATAGATTTGTTATAACATCTCTTCTTGGATGACCGAAGCTCTTCAACAGTTCCTTCTAAATGATTTGCCCATTGGTCGCTTATTTCTCGTCTCGTTTCTTCAAGCATGCGTTCCTCTTTGGCTCTGGCCAATTGTCTTCGAAGATCCTCGATTTCAAGTTTCTGAGCTTCAGCTTGACTTTTGAAAGTAGCTTCGTCTTCTTTTATCCTATTTATCAATGAGTGTAATATTTTATCTTTTTCGAGACCTTCGTTCCTCATCTCGATTACTTCGGAACGAAGGTTGCTCAGGGCTATAGCGCATCCTTCGTCCTCGGCATCTTTTTGGGCCCTGAGGGCGTTGCTAAGTATAAGGCCCTGCAGAGACAAATGTGTGTGCGTCAACACATTTAAGCAAACAGAAAATTTTCATTTCAACAAAAATACGAAGGTCTCAAATTTTGTACCTTTAAACTATTGTACGCCAAGCTGTCGGCCAACTCGTCTTTCGACAGCACCGAGAGTCCGTCTTCTAGAGTTGGGAATCCGAAGCTCTTGCTCATCTCCCGGCAGACAGAAATCTCCTTGCTGTCCGGGAGACAGTACAAGAAGTCTTCTTCTCCGCTGCCGTTGAATATCAACGCCCCCTTTTGATATTTTAGTTTCTGGGCATAAAACTGGGCCTCTTGTTTTTCTTTTTCAGACAACTTTTTTCCCGAAGCATGTCGAACAATATATTCAGGGACCGCAGGGGATGCTTCGGGGGAAACAACACTGATTTCTTCAACAGGAATTGGCTTTGACATTTTTTCTTCTTTCGTGGGCTTTGAAGGCCCAGTTTCGGTCTCATCCTGTTGCCTTGGAGCTTCGGCATCGAGGACTTTAGTTTCTGTTACGGATGTTTCAGCAGTTTTCTTCGGAGTTGTGTTCGAAGACTCAATTGTCTCCAGAACATCTAGCACAGTGACCATTCTTTTCCTTTTTGGGGTCACCGCTGGGCCCTTTTGGTTTTTTATTAATTCAATATTTGCTGCAGGACTCAAAACTTTTGATGTCTTTGATCCCTCAGTTGCTTCTTTCACTTCTTCCATTTTTTCTGTGGACGGCGCTTCGGCCTTCTCTTTCGTTTCTAGTAACAAAATCTTCGGTTTTTCCAATTCTATCCTCGTTGGCGCTTCGGCCGTTTCTGCGACTTCTGGCAGCAAGGTTGGCTCGGTTGGTTTTTCAGCTTCGGTGGCCGAAGAAGTTTCCCCGGTAAACTCAGGCACCGAAGCTGGTTCAATATAGCGCGGCCGATGTGTGAGGACCTTTATCCTCTTTCTTTTCGGTTCTGGCTCGCTAGGAGTAGTTGCAGCTTCTTCTTTCGCAAAGGTTGTGTTTTTTCTTTTTTGCCCTTGAATGGGATAACGATAGTCAGGGTAGACGAACCCGATTGCATCAAACACCCGATTCAGCCTCTTCTTTTTTCGGCCTCCGAAGGCTGCTGACAGTGCAGTATCTTCGGCCTTCGAATAAGCCCCAAGCAGTTCATCACTTAAATTTTCAATGCTTTTTAACCAGTCGTCATCTGGCTCAACGAATTTATCTCCAAACTTAAAAGTGTACTTCAACCTGATAAGTCCACTTTCGTCGGCCTCTTTTATGGTTTCTTGCGGCATTTCCCATTTCTCCGAAAGCGGCCATACCCTGAAGGCAGTATGCTCTTGTACTAGATCTCTCGTTCCAATAAAAGAACAGATAACGCCGAAGGCTCTCTGGCATTCTTCGGCGGCTTCATTCATTTCAACCTTCGGCCTCCGAAGGCCGAAGCTTTGCCAAATGGGGCGCATAATTATACCTTTGATATCTTCTCGTACTGACAGGTCATGCCTCACATAAAACCATTCTGTCATCCAGTCGCCGGGCCATCTCTTCCGAAAGGTTGGCACAGGACAGCTTGACCCGGACCGAGAAACGAAACTGTAGCAGCCAAAATTATTGTGATACTGTTCTTTACCCCAAGGTTTTGTTTCGTATGATAATTCGTGTATATTGCAGAAACTTTTTGCATCAGGCTTCAGACCTTGGCTTCTCACGGCCCGCACGAAGATATTCAGCCTTATGATCGCCTCGGGGGTAAGTTGATGAAGATAGACTTCGAATATTTTCAGCACCTCCACAACAAACTCGCTCAGGGGAAATCGTAGTCCAGCTTTTAAAAGGCTTCGGTACACCACGACTTCATTCTCTTTAGGGTGTGGACAAGTCCTTTCCCCTTCGTCGGCCCTCACAATGGACAGATCCCGGAAATACCTTCCCCTCATGTTGACAAGATGATTTTCTTTGATAGTTGATTTGCCGAAAACCGCATGGCTTGGTCGCCAAGGGCGATCTTCGGAGTCTTCACCACCACTGTCCACATCATAACTGTCGCTGTCACCAGTGTCTTCAGACAAACCTTCCAGAATCTCCTTAGTGATTTTTTCTGTATTGGTCTTCGACATCGCTATAAGAAATCCCAAGTTCTTCTCTTCGTCGAGACTCAGCTTCATCTCAGCAGTAGCCTTCTTATCTTCAGACATCTTCGGAAACACTAAAAAACTGTTTTCAAATCCGAAGCTTCAAAACTAAAAGCTCAGCAAATCTCAGTGCACAAAAGCTAAAAATTGAGTGAGCAGGAGCAGATGGCAAGAGAGCGTGCCAAATGAGTTTGCGGTATGACCGTATTTATACGACCAGTGCGTTGGAAATTGAAAGGCCCCGCTTGTCAGTGAATGTTGCTATTCTAGCAAAGGGAAGGTGTTTTTTCGGACCTTCGGCGTAAAGCCTTCGTCCATGTCGCAATCTAAATTTATTATTTTAAACAAATTAATATTGCGAGGGGCTACTGTTGGGGGCCTTCGGCTTACGAAGGTCCTCAAAAACAGGTTTTAACAGTATTTCTGGAGTATAATGTGTGAACAGGTATCTTCGGACTAAAAGTCGGAATCGCAGCAGATCAGAATAATACGAAGATTGATACAGCGCCGAAGGTGTGAGTAGGAAAGCTTCGGCGTGGTGGCAAAAGATGAAACCGACTTAAAGATGAAAAGGCTATTCAGACCTCGATAGATTACTATAGAATTATTATCAAATGTAAAGGGCATAAATGTAATTTTGTATATGTTGTGTGATGTGCCTATAAATAGGTGAACAGTACCCCTGTACTGTTCACGCTGATTTGGCATTTACTTTTGCGTCACACTTGTACTTTCATTCCCTTCCAAGTTAAAGGTACATTTGTAATTCGATATTATTTCTATTTCTCTGCAATAATAATAAATTGATAATAAGATATAATTATCTGTGTAATCCTTCGTATTCTTTATGATTCGTTCTTCGTCATCATATGCTATGTTCATGAAGGTACGTCCTTCATAACCTTCGTCCAAAAATCATTATATCCTAAGGGAAATAATGCTTCGAAGGACGAAGGGCTTTATCAATTAACATTTTCTGTGTTGTCTTGTTCTTAATTCATAGCATTTGAGAACAAGTCCCCAACAATATGTTTGTGTTGACTATCAACCACCAAAATTAATTATAGGAAATGGTTAACCCAATTTCCCTTTCAATCTCCCCTTTTTGGTGATTGATGCCAACACAAACCAAAGCAAATATAAAGTGCAGAAATGTAACTAGTTTGCATTTAGAATGTGCATAGGTTACTTGGAGTTAAACCAATTGAAAATCTCACTAAGTATGAATGGATTGTTTTTCCTTTTATTTAACATTTTGGACCACATTTGCACCATTTGTTTTGTTTTTGCAATTCTTTTTGGAAAATCTTTTCAAAGTCTTTTGCAAATAGTCAAAAGGTATAGAAATGTTATTGCAAGAAGCATTTTTAAGATTTGAAATTTCTCCCCCTGTTTCAAATGCTTTTCCTTTGACTAAATAAAACTCTCCCTGAATGAAATTCTCCTCTTAGCTTTCAAGAGGGTTTTTGAGATAGATATCAATTTGAAATTTTACTTTCACAAATCAAGTGAAACATAGATACCAATTGATACCAATTGAGAATACATCAATTGAAATAAATATCATTTGAAAAATACCAGTTAAAACTTTATTTCAATTTTTTTGAAATGGTGGTACGGTCCTTTTGCTTTGGGCTTAATATTTTCTCCCCCTTTGGCATTAATCGCCAAAAACGAAGACAGTGAGAGCCCTTTGCAATTTTCTCCCCCTTTGGGGCCTAATACCTTCTCCCAAATGGTGAATTAAATATGAGTGAGGATCATACAATTGAGAGTTTGTGGAGTAGCGACAAAGGTTAAATGATACCGTCAGAGTTTGAGGTGGAAGCCTTGTCTTTGCCGAATACTCCATTTCCCTTTCAATCTAAGGCTAAGGATAGAAATATACTTGAAAACACATTAGTCTTATCCTTGGCACAAGGATGATAAGAAATATGCATTTGTACCATATGAAAGAGATATGATCAAAGGTATATAAATAAGGTATGTGTGCAATGTTTCATTCAAAATTCTGAGAATCAAGTATATTTAGTTCATTCCTAAGTTTGCTAAAGGTTTTTTCATCTAATGACTTGGTAAAGATATTGGCTAATTGATTCTTGATGTTTACATAAGCTATTTCGGTATCCCCCTTTGTTGGTGATCTCTTAGAAAGTGATACCGATTATCTATGTGCTTAGTGCGACTGTGTTCAACGGGATTATCTGTCATGCAGATTGAACTCTCATTATCACATAGGAGAGGGACTTTGCTCAATTTGTAGCCATAGTCCTAAGGGTTTGCCTCATCCAAAGTAATTGCGCACAACAATGGCCTACGGCAATGTACTCGGCTTCGACGGTGGAAAGAGCTACGGAGTTTTGTTTCATTGAAGCCCATGACACCAGGGATCTTCCTAGAAACTGATAAGTCCCTGATGTGCTCTTTCTATCAATTTTACACTCTGCCCAATCGGCATCGGAATATCCTATTAAATCAAAAGTGGATCCCTTGGGGTACCAAAGCCCAAACTTAGGAGTGTAAACTAAGTATCTCATGATTCTCTTCACGGCCCTAAGGTGAACTTCCTTAAGATTTGTCTGGAACCTTGCACACATGCATACAGAAAGCATAATGTCCGGTCAAGATGCACATAAATAGAGTAAATATCCTATCATCGACCGATATACCTTTTGATCTACCGATTTACCTCCCGTGTTGAGGTCGAGATGCCCATTTGTTCCCATGGGTTTGCCATCCTTCATCCCAAACTTCTTAAGTATGTCTTGAATATATTTGGTTTGGCTGATGAAGGTTCCATCTTGGAGTTGCTTGATTTGAAATCCTAGGAAATACTTCAACTCCCCCATCATAGACATCTCAAATTTCTATACCATGATCCTACTAAACTCTTCACAAGTTGACTTGTTAGTAGACCCAAAGATAATATCATCAACATAAATTTGGCATATAAACAAGTCTTTTTGCAACAATTTTAGTAAAGAGTGTAGGATCGGCCTTGCCGACTTTGAAGTCATTAGTGATAAGGAAATCTCGTAGGCATTCATACCATGCTCTTGGGGCTTGCTTTAGCCCATAAAGCGCCTTTGAGAGTTTATACACATGGTTAGGGTACTCACTATCTTCAAAGCCGGGAGGTTGCTCAACATATACCTCTTCTTTGATTGGTCCATTGAGGAAGACACTTTTCACGTCCATTTGGTAAAGCTTAAAGTCATGGTAAGTAGCATATGCAAGTAATATACGAATTGACTCAAGCCTAGCTACGGGTGCATAAGTTTCATCAAAATCCAAACCTTCGACTTGTGAATACCCTTTGGCCACAAGTCGGGCTTTGCTTCTTGTCACCACACCATGCTCATCTTGCTTGTTGCGGAATACCCATTTGGTACCCACAACATTTTGATTAGGACGCGGAACTAAATGCCATACCTCATTCCTCGTGAAGTTGTTGAGCTCCTCTTACATAGCCAGCACCCAATCCAGATCTCTTAGTGCTTCCTCCACCCTGTAAGGCTCAATAGAGGACACAAAAGAGTAATGTTCACATAAATGTGCAACTCAAGATCTAGTGGTTACCCCCTTATGAATGTCACCAAGAATGGAGTTGACGGGGTGATCTCTTTGAATTGCTTGGTGGACTCTTGGGTGTGGCGGTCTTTGACCCTGAATTTCTTGATCATCTTCCTTGTTTTCATTATCTTTATCTCCCCCTTGATCATTGTCCTCCTCTTGAGGTGGCTCGTCCTCTTGATCTTCATCTTCATCATCTTGAGCTTGATCCTTATGTTGGGTTGGTGGAGATGCTTGGTTAGAAGATGACGGTTGATCTTGTGCTTGTGTGGGCTCTTCGGATTCCTTTGGGAACACATCCCCAATGGACATGTTCCTCAATGCGACGCATGGAGCCTCTTCATCATCTAGCTCATCAAGATCAACTTGCTCCACTTGGGAGCCATTAGTCTCATCAAACACAATGTCACAAGAAACCTCACCTAATCCAATGGATTTGTTGAAGACTCTATATGCCCTTGTGTTTGAGTCATAACCTAGTAAAAAGCTTTCTACAGCTTTAGGAGCAAATTTGGATTTTCTACCTCTTTTAATAAGAATAAAGCATTTGCTCCTAAAGACTCTAAAATATGAAACATTGGGCTTTTTACCAGTGGGGAGTTCATATGATGTCTTCTTGAGGATTCGGTGAAGATATAACCGGTTGATGGAGTAGCAGGCGGTGTTAATCGCCTCAGCCCAAAACCGGTCCAGAGTCTTGTACTCATCAAGCATTGTCCTTGCCATGTCCAGTAGAGTTCTATTCTTCCTCTCCACTACACCATTTTGGTGAGGTGTATAGGGAGAAGAGAACTCATGCTTGATGCCCCCTCCTCAAGAAATCCTTCAATTTGAGAATTCTTGAACTTCGTCCCATTGTCGCTTCTTATCTTTTTTATCCTTAATCCGAACTCATTTTGAGCCCGTCTTAAGAATCCTTTTAAGGTTTCTTGGGTTTGTGATTTTTCCTGCAAAAAGAATATCCAAGTGAAGCGAGAATAATCATCCACAATAACAAGATAGTACTTACTCCCTCTGATGCTTATGTAAGTGATCGTGGCGAATATGTCCATGTGGAGCACCTCAAGTGGCCTATCGGTCGTCATTATGTTCTTGTGTGGATGATGAGCGCCAACTTGCTTTCCTGCTTGGCATGCGCTATAAACCGTGTCTTTATCAAAATGAACATTGGTTAGTCCTAAAATGTGCTCTCCCTTTAGAAGCTTGTGAAGATTCTTCATGCCAACATGGGCAAGTCGGCGATGCCAGAGCCAACCCATATTAGTCTTAGCAATTAAGCAAGTGTCGAGTTCAGCTTTGTTATCATTAAAATTAATTAAATATAGCTAACCCTCTAACACTCCCTTAAATGCTATTGAATCATCACTTCTTCTAAAGACAGTAACACCTATATTAGTGAATAGACAGTTGTAGCCCATTTTGCATAATTAAGAAACAAAAAGCAAATTATAATCTAAAGAATCTACAAGAAAAGCATTGGAAATAGAATGGTCAGGAGATATAGCTATTTTACCCAATCTTTTGACCAAACCTTGATTTCCATCCCCAAATGTGATAGCTCTTTAGGGATCTTCATTTTTCTCATAGGAGGAGAACATTCTTTTCTCCCCTGTCATGTGGTTTGTGCACCCGCTATCGATTATCCAACTTGAACCACCGGATGCATAAACCTACAAAACAAATTTAGGCCTTGTTCTTAGGTACCCAAACCGTCTTGGGTCCTTTGACGTTAGAAACAAGCACCTTGGGTACCCAAACACAAGTCTTTGAACTCTTGTGTTTGCCCCCAACATATTTGCCAACTACTTTGCCTGATTTGTTAGTTAAAACATATGATGCATCAAAAGTCTTAAAAGAAACATTATGTTCATTTGATGCAGCAGGAATTTTCTTTCTAGGCAATTTAACATGAGTGGTATGCCTAGAGCTAGAAGCATCATTTTTATACATAAAAGCATGGTGAGAAACAGTATGAGGTTTCCTAGCATGAATCTTCCTAATTTTGTGTTCGGGATAGTTTTCAGGATATAAAATGTAACCCTCACTATCCTGAACAATGTGAGCCTTAACTTTAACAAAATTAGACAATCTCTTGGGGGCATTAAGCTTGACATTGCTTCCCTGTTGGATACCAATGCCATCATTAATGCCAGGGCGTCTCCCATTATAAAGCATGCTACGAGCAAATTTAAATTTTTCATTTTCGAGCTCATTCTCGGCAATTTTAGCAGTTAATTTAGCTATGTAATCATTTTGTTGTTTAATCATGGCAAGGTGATCATCCATAGCTTCTACATTAACATCTCTACATCTAGTACAAATAGAAACATTCTCAACAATAGATGTAGAAGGTTTGCAAGTATTTAATTCTTATATCTTAGATTTTAATCTAGCATTCTCATCTCTAAGACAGGAAATAGAATCATTGCAAACATTCAACTTTTCAATCTTAGACATTAAATTAGCATTCTCAGTTCTAAGACTAGAAATTGAATCATGACAAATGCTAAGCTCCTTAGTTAAGTTTTCACATTTTTCTACTTCCTGAGCATAAGCATTATTCAGTTTAACAAATTTTTTGTTTTCTTTAATGAGGAAGTCCTCTTGGCTATCCAAGAGTTCATCCTTCTCATTAATGGCTTCAATTAATTTATTTAATTTTTTCTTTTGGTCCATGCTAAGGTTGGCAAAGAGACACATTAAATTGTCTTCACTATCACTAGAGCAACCCTCATCACTAGATGTTGTATATTTGGGGGTGGCTCTAGAGTGTACCTTCTTTTTCTTGGCGTCCTTAACCATGACACACTTGTGGCCGATGTTGGGGAAGAGGAGGCCTTTGTTGACGTCGATATTGGTGGCGTCCTCGTCGGAGGAGGAGTCGGTGGAGCTTTCGTCGGAGTTCCATTCTCAGCATATGTGGGCATCGCCGCCCTTCTTCTTGTAGTATCTCTTCTTCTTCTTCTTCTTCTTCTTATTCTTCCCCTTTTTGTCCTCGTCCCTGTCACTTTCACTAGAAATTGGACATTTAGCAATAAAGTGACCAGACTTACCACACCTGTGACGGAACCTCCCAAGGTATTAGGCCCACCTACAGTTGTCCTTGTCCTAAGGACCTTGGATGACCCTGTAGATGCACATAATCACTCGACAAGTTCGGTAACCATATCCTCATCATTTCGCCCAAGAGCGCTTCACCCGTCACGCAGATATTACATCACATCGGAGGAAAGAATAAGCGGAAGCAAATTACAATAACATAATTTACATTCTTCAATATATATAGAGAGAGTATTATTGTTATTACAATATCAGGGTACTATGAGTGCATAAAGTATTATTATTATAGACATGGGAGGCAAAACACCCTCCTGCACACAACTTTATTGTTTTCAAAGTGGGAGGCCAACATCCTCCCGCGACTTCACTGCTGGGGCTCTTCCTTGGGTACCACCTTTGAACAGAAACAACAAAAGTCTGTTGTTTCCTCACCTACAACAACATGGGTTCGAAAACCCTGAGTACGGAGTGTACTTTCGCAAGTCTTACCCGACAAAAGAAAAGACTCTCAAGGATATGCTGGCTTGAAGGAGTCAAGGTAAGGTTATTCAAGAATCAAAGACTCTGTTTGTAGAAATGCTTACTAACAGTGGATCCTTAAAAATCTAGTTTTATTATCAAGTTAAGTCATTACCTGCAGCTAGAGTTCTTTCTACCCTAGTTCAAGCACTTGGCCTATACTAGCCGTCTTTTATCACCCCTTTCAGTTCACTGGAATGCTATGTGTAAGTCAGTAACCAAGTCTTCATGTCCGAAAAGTAACGACGATCTGAATCGATTAATACCCAGCTGGGGATCTCCAACCACACGACATACGTAGCACTTAACCCTTGCATATGTCAACTCGCTACCGGGTTTCTTAAGACCAGACCGGGTTCACGCCAACTGAGAGCACAGATACACCACCGTCCAGCCTCTTGCCATGGAGGGTACACGCTACTCTCGCCATCTCTCCACTCCCATTGCCTGTTGGCCTTTCTGGTATTAGTCTGCCCGAGGCAAAGCTTACTCATGACGAGGCATGTGGCCAGTTAAAAGGTCCTCAATCATCAAGCCTACATCGGTACGGTCCTTAATCGACTCAGAACGGAGACACTACACCGAGACTCTCTTCTCGTGCAAGTCACCCGTCCGGTCTCCACTTTATAATTTACATCCCAAAGTTTGGTACTTGGCAGAGGTACATCTTGTCCGATGTTGAACCCATCACAGCCATGATCGATCCACCATCAAGTTTTATTTTTGAAAACATCCCATTCCATCTGAAGCATCATCTTTTGTTAAAACAAAACTTTTTTGTTTTCTAAAGCAAGACTAAGCCTCAAAAAACCTTTTAATAAAACAGATAATCAAGGAATGATAGTCAATTTCAAGGAAGGAAATGCAGCAATTGTTTAGCACACAACTCCTACCACCTAATGCATCATTTCAAGTGATAAAGAGTTTAAAACAACAAGGAAGTGGTAAATGCACCGGGGCTTGCCTTGAGTTGTAGGGGAGTCGGGATCTTTTCCACAGATATCGAAATAAAAAACAATTCCCGCTAGGTGGGGTTTCAGTTGGTGGTGCAGTCTCTTCTTCTTCGACACTTACTTCTTCTTCGTTTTCTATACATAACCATATATAAACATGAATGCTCATGTGATGCTATGAATATGCAGTTATATTAGTGATACATCAAGTTGTATCTTGAATACAACTTTCCTTCACGGTACATCTAAGTTACTAGAGTCTTCTAAGTCAACACCCTAGTAAGGTGTTGGGGACCTTCGGCGTCCGAAGGTCCTCAAAAACAGGATTTAACAGTATTTCTGTAGTACAATGTGTGAACAGGTACCCTCAGACTAAAGTCGGCATTGCAGCAGATCGGAATAATACGAAGCTTGATACAGAGCCGAAGGTGTTGAGTAGGAAAGCTTCGGCGTAACAGCAAAGAGTGGAACCGACTTAAAGATGAAAAGGCTATTCAGACCTCGATAGACTACTATAGAGTTATTATCAAATGTAAAGGGCATGAATGTAATTTTGTAAGGGCTGTGTCCCATGTCTATAAATAGGTGAACAGTATCCCCGTACTGTTCACGCTGACTTGGCATTCGCTTTTTGCGTCACGCTTGTATTATCGTTTCCTTCCGATTGAAGGTACACTTATAGTTTAATAATATTTTTGTTTATGTTCAATAATAATAAATGATTGTTCATGTGTTCTTTTACATTCTTTATATTTTATCCTTCGTCATTGTTTGATGAATTTATGAAGATATGTCTTTCATAGCCTTCGTCTGTAAGCCATTATATCCTAAGGGAAATAATGCTTCGGGGGACGAAGGGTGTTAACGATTAACATTTTCTATGTTGCCTTGTTCTTAACTCCTAGCACTTGAGAACAAGTCTCCAACATTGGCGCCCACCTCCGGTGAACTCACTTCCATTTCTTGAGCTTTTTGACATCTTCGGCAAGCATCACCTTCGTCATGCCGCCGAAGAAGGCTTCAGCACCAGGGGCTGGCACGCTGCAGCCGCTGGACCCCAATCAAGACGTCCTTTCTCTTAGAGAGGCACGAAGCCAGAAGAGGAAGGCTACCAGTCCAACACCTCCGGAGGATGATCTAGATCAGGAGATTCAAAATCTGGAAATCCTTCAGCAGCAGGTTCAACGCAAGAAGGAGAAGATGGCCAGGCTAGTTGAACTGCAGAGGCAGATAGATGAAGCCTCTGAAGAAGTTCGTCATCTTGCTCAGGATGAGCAACACCGAAGGCCTCAGCATCAAGACCTTCATCAGGAGGGCTTTCCCAACGAAGATGACTGGTATGACAATTTCCATCATGGGAATTTTGTTTTTGATGATGCTTCTCCCCTGTCCGCTGAGTTACAGGCTACACCTTGGCCTCCGTCCTACAAGCCGCCTCAGCTCCCCGTATTTGATGGCCACTCAGACCCGAAGCAGTTTTTGATGAGCTACGAAGCAACAGTGTCTTCGTATGGTGGCAATGCTTCAGTCATGGCCAAATCTTTCGTTATGGCTGTCAGAAGTGTTGCTCAAACCTGGTATTCTTCCCTTCGACCAGGAACGATCACTTCATGGCAGAAGCTGAAGGATTTGTTGTTAACCAGCTTTCAAGGATTTCAGACGAAGCCGGTTACTGCTCAGGCTCTGTTCCAGTGCACTCAGGACCACGAAGAATACCTTCAGGCATATGTCCGAAGGTTCTTGCGTCTGAGGGCACAGGCACCAACGGTGCCCAATGAAATTGTCATCGAGGCCATGATCAAGGGGCTTCGGCCAGGTCCGTCAGCTCAGTACTTCGCCAGGAAGCCTCCTCAAACTTTGGAGAAGCTTCTCCAGAAAATGGATGAATACATTCGGGCCGACAATGATTTTCGCCAAAGAAGGGAGGAGGCTTTCAGGTTTTCTGAAATGACCAGGGGCTTCGGAGGAAGGTTTTACCCGAGGCATGTGAGATCAATTCACAATTCTACACAAAATGATGACAGAGGAAGCCAACAGCAAAGGCCACAATGCTCCTCACAGGCTTCTGGACAACAGCAAAGCTCCTTCCGGCCACCAGCTCCAAGAGGCAGAGGCGCCAGGGGCTTCGGAGGAAGATTTGGCGATCAACCGAGAAGAATCTTTTGCTTATTCTGCGGTGAAAACAAAGGCCATACTACCAGGATGTGCCATCTCACTATACAGAAGCAAAAGGAAATAGCTGAAGCAGCAGCACAGCAAGCCCAGCCGAAGCAGGTCATGCATACAGCTTCGTATCATTCGCCCTACATCCCAGAATATGTGGGCAACCATCCTGCAGTCTCTGCTGCTTCGGCGAGTCAGCCTCAAGCTTCCTGGCAACAGCCTCCGCCTCCACCTCCGTTGCAACAAGGCCAGCAGCCAGAAGGGAGCCAATATGCTCCACATCAAAGGGACTTCAGAGAACAGTCCGAAGCTCGCACGGTCAACAGCACCGTGCCAGAATCAAAGCACATCTATTGACAAATATCCTACCTTAATAGCAATCTTTTTCATTCAGTTTTATTTTCTGTAATAAAGGACATTGTTTTAGGTTTCATGTAATTAGTTTCGTTGATTCCTACAAGAAAAATATGTTTTCTTCACAGGTTTGTGATAATAAAAAGGACCTTCGGATTATCGAAAATTCTTCGAAGCAACAAAAGTCGTTCTAAGGAACGCAGAGTAAGTCTGACGAAGTCACAAAAAGTCGTTCCAAAGGGAGCGCAGTGTAAGTTTTCTGCTCCAAAGTCGTTCCAAAAGGAATGCAGAGCATACAGCGAAAAGTCAACGCTGATACCGCCTAAGTAAAAGGCGAAGAAGCTCCAAAGACGTTCCTAAGGGAATGCAGAGCTTATACCGCCTAAGTAAAAGGCGAAGAAGCTCCAAAGACGTTCCTAAGGGAATGCAGAGCTTACAGCGAAGAATCAGCGCTGATACAAAAATATTGTGTGGGGATATGTGTGTATCTTTCGGAACAAATGCCATCTACGTAACATAACATCATCACATCATTTTGCATAGCATAAGCATCATACATCATGTTTCATTTGGTACAAGCGGGGGACACAATATTGATCTTCGGAAGTATGCTTTGAAAGAGTGAAAATCGTATTGTCACAAGGAGACACAATCTTCAACTTCGGAGTATAGCTTCGGAGAATGTTTTCACGAAGCTTGGATATTCTTCATCTGAGCGCTATGGACATTGTTGTGATACATAAAAATTTTTCTTCACGAAGCATGAAAAGAAGGGAAGGTGTTTTTTTCGCCAAAGACTCAAAAAAGGTATGTATGAAAAGTTTCATGCATCGTAAAGAATTAAACCATAAAGAAAAATAAAACAAATATATTACATACAGGATTACAAGATATTACACGTGTTACATTTAAAATGTTTTTACAATAGCATCTAGTCTTCCCTAAGTACCACTTCTGCAGCTTCGTTCAACAGTCGATCGACAACCTCATCCATAATAGCTTCAGCCATCTTTTTAATCTCATCGTCACCCTTAGGCCGTGCACCCGGAGATACTTCAGTAGGATCTGAGGAAGGACAGGACACGGCTACTTTGCTATTACAAATCATAAACAAATCTTAAAGCCTAAGATTACAACACGATAAAAACTATTAGTTGATACCTAATTGACCTTCGGCCCCTGCGCTCTTTTTAGCAGCTTCAGCTACTTCTCTAGCATCGTGAATACCCTTTTCACTTCTTCGAATAATTTCTCCGGCCATCTCTCGGCCACCATTATCCCAGATATCAGTAAAAAACTTTCCACCAATTATACTAGCTTCGGCCGAAGGATCTTTTGTATCTTCAAAGGACAAAGCAGCTTCGGACTGTGCTAAAATTTTTACATGTTCGCAGCCCTTCTTCTCTAAAATAGTGGCAATCCCTCTGGCGCCAGAGAAGGCACATATATCTCCTCGGCTATTTAAAATTTCTTCGAAGGCTTCAGCTTCATGGTCAATCCATTCAATGACACCTTCGGGATTGCCTCTCGAAAAGTTTTCTTCACTTGAGAATGCGCCGACCTTGGCGAAGCTAGCCTTTAATTTTTTAACACAATCTATAGATTTATTGTAGCATCTCTTTTTGGATGAACGAAGCTCTTCAACAGTCACTTCTAGGTGATCTGCCCATTGATCGCTGAGTTCACGCTTTGTTTCTTCAAGTATACGTTCTTCTTTGGCTCTGGCCAGTTGTTTCCGAAGGTCTTCAATTTCGCGTTTCTGAGCTTCAGCTTGACTTTTAAAAGCAGCTTCGTCCTCCTTTATTTTATCTATTAATGAGTATAATATTTTGTCTTTTTCGAGACCTTCGTTCCTCAGTTCAATTACTTCGGAACGAAGGTTGCTCAGGGCTATAGTACAACCTTCGTCTTCAGCATCTTTCTGTGCCCTGAGGGCATTGCTGAGTATCAGGCCCTGCAAACAGGAGCATGTCTGTGTCAATAGTTTTAAACAAACGAAAAATTTTGAACTCGACAAAAAATACAAGAATTCCATTTGTCGCACCTTTAAACTGTTGTAAGCTAGACTGTCAGCCAGATCGTTTTTTGACAGCACCGAAAGTCCGTCTTCTAAAGTTGGGAATCCGAAGCTTCTGCTCATCTCCCGACAGACAGAAATTTCTTTGCTGTCGGGGAGACAATACAAGAAATCTTCTTCTCCACTGCCATTAAATATCAACGCCCCCTTTGGATATTTCAACTTTTGGGCATAGTGTTGGGCCTCTTGTTCTTCTTTTTCTGATAATTTTTTCCCCGAAGCATGACGAAAAATATAATCACGAATTTTGGAGGATGCTTCGGGGGTAACAACACCAGTTTCTTCAGCAAAGGTTGGCTTTGTTATTTTTTCTGCCTCACTTTCCAAGGTTTTTGCCTTTGCGGACTCTGAGGGCCCAGCTTCGGCTTCAATTTCTTGCCCTGAAGCTGTAGAACCAGAAATTTCAGCTGTTGTTTCAGGAGTAACAACAGCCTTCTTCGGAGGTGTGCTTGAAGTCTTAATTGTTTCTAGTACATCTAGCACATTCGCCATTCTTCTTCTTTTTGGAGTCACTGCTGGCGCTTTTTGATTTTTTGTTGTCTCAACATTTGCTGCAGGACTCACAATTTCTGGTACTTTTTCTTCAGTTGGGTTTTCCACTTCTGCAATTTTTTCTGTGGATAGCGCTTCGGCCATTTCTTTGGTTTCTGGCAGCGAAACCTTCGGTTCTTCTAGTTCTATCTTTTTCGCCGTTTCGATTATCCCTGCAGCTGCAGGTGGCGTGACTGGTCTGGTTGGCTTTTCAGCCTCGGTAACCGAAGAAGATTTCGCGGTAAACTCCGGCACCGAAGCTGGTTCGATATAACGCGGCCGGTGAGTGAGGACTTTTATTTTCTTTCTTTCAGGCTCTGGCTCGCTAGGAGCAGTTGCAGCTTCTTCTTTTGCAGAAGTTATGTTCTTTCTTTTTTGCCTTCGGACGGGGTAGCAATAGTCAGGGTAAACAAACCCAATTGCATCAAATACCCGATTCAGCCTCTTCTTTTTTCGGCCTCCGAAGGCTGCTGACATCGCGGTATCTTCGGCCTTCGAATAAGCACCAAGCAATTCGTCACTTAAATTTTCAATACTCTTTAGCCAGTCGTCATCTGGCTCAGTAAATTTATCTCCAAACTTGAAGGTGTACTTCAGTCTCACAAGCCCGCCTTCGTCGGTCTCTTTTATAGTTTCTTGAGGCATTTCCCATTTCTCCGCAAGCGGCCACACCCGAAAGGCAATATGTTCTTGCACTAAATCTCTTGTTCCAATAAAAGAGCAGATGACGCCGAAGGCCCTCTGGCATTCTTCGGCAGCTTCATTCATTTCCACCTTCGGCCTCCGAAGGCCGAAGCTTTGCCAAATAGGACGCATGATTATACCTTTGATGTCTTCTCGTGCTGATAGGTCATTCTTCACATAAAACCATTCTGTCATCCAATCCCCGGGCCATCTCTTCCGAAAGGTTGGTACGGGACAGCTTGCCCCGGACCGAGACACGAAACTGTAGCAGCCAAAGTTATTGTGGTACTGTTCTTTGCCCCAAGGCTTTGTTTCATATAATAATTCATGTATATTGCAGAAGCTTCTTGCGTCAGGCTTCAGACCTTGGCTTCTCGTGGCCCACACGAAGATATTTAGCCTTATAATCGCCTCTGGAGTAAGTTGATGAAGATAGACTTCGAAGATTTTCAACACCTCCACGACGAAGCTGCTCAAGGGGAATCGCAATCCGGCTTTCAAAAAGCTTCGGTACACCACAACTTCATTTTCTTCAGGGTGTGGACAAGTCTTTTCCCCTTCGTCCGCCCTCACAATGGACAGATCCCGGAAATACCTTCCCCTCATATTGGCAAGATGGTTTTCTTTGATAGCTGATTTGCCGAAAACCGCATGACTTGGTCGCCAGGGGCGGTCTTCGGAGTCTTCACCGCCACTATCTACATCAAAACTGTCACTGTCACCAGTATCTTCAGACAAGCCTTCCAGAATTTCCTTGGTGATTTTTTCCGTGTTTGTCTTCGACATCGCTATAAGAAACCCCAGGTTTTTCTCCTCATCAAGAGACAGTTTCGCCTCAGTAACAGCTTCCTTGTCTCCAGACATCTTCGGAAACACTAAAAAACTATTTTCAATGCCGAAGCTTTAAAACTAAAGACTCAGGGAATCTTAGCGCGCAAGAGCTAAAAATTGAGTAAGCGGGAGTGGTTGGCCAGAAAGCGTGCAAAATGAGTTTGCGGTATGGCCATATTTATACGCTCGGTACGTTGAAAGTTGAAAGACCCCACTTGTCATTGAATGTTGCTATTCTAGCAAAGGGAAGGTGTTTTTCGGACCTTCGGCGTAAAGCCTTCGTCCATATCGCAATCTAAATTTATTATTTCAAACAAATTAATATTGCGAGGGGCTACTGTTGGGGACCTTCGGCGTCCGAAGGTCCTCAAAAACAGGATTTAACAGT
This sequence comes from Zea mays, assembly GCF_902167145.1. Classification (NCBI taxonomy): domain Eukaryota; kingdom Viridiplantae; phylum Streptophyta; class Magnoliopsida; order Poales; family Poaceae; genus Zea; species Zea mays. The sequence goes on along the minus strand of NC_050098.1, from coordinate 39,822,755 downwards.
ATTTCTGTAGTACAATGTGTGAACAGGTACCCTCAGACTAAAGTCGGCATTGCAGCAGATCGGAATAATACGAAGCTTGATACAGAGCCGAAGGTGTTGAGTAGGAAAGCTTCGGCGTAACAGCAAAGAGTGGAACCGACTTAAAGATGAAAAGGCTATTCAGACCTCGATAGACTACTATAGAGTTATTATCAAATGTAAAGGGCATGAATGTAATTTTGTAAGGGCTGTGTCCCATGTCTATAAATAGGTGAACAGTATCCCCGTACTGTTCACGCTGACTTGGCATTCGCTTTTTGCGTCACGCTTGTATTATCGTTTCCTTCCGATTGAAGGTACACTTATAGTTTAATAATATTTTTGTTTATGTTCAATAATAATAAATGATTGTTCATGTGTTCTTTTACATTCTTTATATTTTATCCTTCGTCATTGTTTGATGAATTTATGAAGATATGTCTTTCATAGCCTTCGTCTGTAAGCCATTATATCCTAAGGGAAATAATGCTTCGGGGGACGAAGGGTGTTAACGATTAACATTTTCTATGTTGCCTTGTTCTTAACTCCTAGCACTTGAGAACAAGTCTCCAACATAAGGTTAGGCAGTTTTATTCTAAGAAACTAGGATTTCAAGGTTTTGGGATCAAACAATGTCCAAAACATGTCAAACTTTACCCAAGAGTTCTAATTATCAAATTAGGCTTACCCAAAAAGTTTTATAATTTTTGGAGCTATTCAGTAATTTCTAAAATTCCAAAAGACTAGGCTTATGCCTTCTTAAATACTAAATAATTCATGGTTGGGGCTAAAAATCTTGGAATTATTTTTATTAAATACTAGAGGAATTTAGGAGTCTAGTAAAATTGGTCTCGTGATTTTATCATTTCTCTATAATTTCCTATAATTTCCCTAAGTGTGACAGAAAAAGAAAAGGAAAAAGGAGGAACAGTGATGGGCTGAAACCAGCCTGAACCGGCCCACGTCCAGGCGAAACGCGCCCTCGCACGCCCGCGTTAGCATCTTTACACAAAGAACCCTGGCTATTTGAATAACTCGTAAAGAGTCCTTACCACTATTCTTCTGTGTCTCTAACATTCGCACAGAGGCCCCTCCCTTTCTGTTTCTTCGCAAGATCAGGTCCCCGACCACCGACGGCGGTGAACACACTCTCCGGCGAGCCTGTACCGGCCGGAATATGCAAAGGCTAAGCTTCTTACTTGGTCGACACCAAATTCTACCTCGGGCGACCCTAATTTCTCAACTAATTGCACTAATCCGGGCCGGAATCTCTCTGTCCACGACAACGATGAAAACCGGAGACAAACCAACATGTTATAGGCGATTCAAGGCAGTCTAATTCAATCGAACGGGTCTGTGAGCAACAGGGGACATGAGGGAGGCTAGAACATCTCACAGAAGAGCATGAACTAACCCGTAGACGTCTGGCCACGGCGAGATATCTCACAACGACGTTCTGACCGATTTGGGGGAAGTGGGAAATTGGGAGGCTCTGGTCGACGATCGGAGGCAAGAGCTAGTGCTTTGGATGTGTAATAACCTAGCGGAGCTCACTGGGGCAGCAATTTATAGACTCCATCGGTGGTGGCATCCAATTTGAAGGAACTGTGCTGGCGGCCGGAGAGAGGGACTGAGTCACTGCGGCGTTATACTGTGGCATTCACTGGCTGAGGAGCTACAACGGTCACTAGTGAACTATTACGACTAGCAACGACATGGTGAAAGGGTCACGACGTGGCACGATCACGGCGAACGACGTACACCTCGACGACGACCGCTAGACCACGTCGCCGGCAAGTGGATGAGGCGACAGAGCGGCCACAGTGCTCCAACTTCATCCACGGTGAGATCTTTTCACCAGGAGTCGTTATTCGTGTGTTACTGGGCGCGAATCGCAGCGCCGACGTGAATCCGAGTGCGCGGGTCACCGGCGGCGAGGGGTGATGCACCAGAAGATCTTTTTCAGTCTATTGTACCATCAGAATACCATTCAGAGCACCTAACATAGCAGATTAGAGGCCTTGGTTTTCCAATTTTTGTGTGGCAACTTGTAATCCTTCGGTAACAAAGTTATTAACCTATAATCCAGCTACAATTCGACTATAGGAACTTTGGCCATTTACTTACTTGATTAAGCTCTAATCAACTCCAAAGTTCTTCAGGGTTCACTGTCAGACCAACTTCAGTCTTTAGTGGTGACTAACAGCCAGACTTTAAGTCCATTTTACTCCAAATTTTGTTTGTCACCAATGCTTAACCCCTTAAACAAAGTTGTACTCCTATCATAGCTCTACAAATTTGATGTGTTGACCTAGGGCAAAATCCTGAAGAATTTAGAGATATAGAGCTCCAAAGTTGACCTTATTCCACTGAAATTCAGACTTAACCATATAGTGTTCATGGGGTACTTTTTGCAAATAATTCCAAACTTCATCATACAACTTGGAAATTCTCCAATGTGAAAGTTACTTAGTTTGTGGTGTTCTATCACTTGGTCATTTGCACTTTGGTCCAAAAGTACATAGATTTTGCATTTACCCCCTTAGGGTTCCAATTAGGGTTTTCTAGGGTTTCTTTTTAGGGTTTTGAGTACTTTAGGGTTTTTGTGCCACTAAAGCCCATCAAATGTGATACCTTGTGAACATTTCTCATGGCTTATGAGATTTTTACTCATTTTGGCTTCACTATAATCCATAGGCTCTATTTACATGGTAAAGTACCCTACCCTAGGGTTAATCACACATCAAGTCCTATCATCACAACTTGTTTGGAAATTCTACCTAGTGAATGCATTCTAGGTGTAACAACCACATGAAATGTCAATGCACATGATGTTATGCTCAAGTTTTAGTGCCAATAACACCAGGGGTGTTACATCCTTCCCCCCATAAAATAATCTCGTCCCGAGATTTAAAATCCTAGGGTAAGTAATGGAAAAGGAAACACGTCACATCTTTATTTTCTTACTTGTCTTACAGAGCAGGGGGTGGTATGGGGTTTATTCCAGTTTACAAACAAAGGTACATATCTTATAGGTTACATGAAGCTAAAAACCTAGGAAAATTCTTTTCCAAGAAGTCTTGAGTCTCCCAGGTAGCTTCATCCTCCGTATGTTGGTTCCATCGTACCTTATAGAATTTAAGAGTCCTTTTTCGGGTGATCTTGTCCTTCTGATCTAAAACTCAAATGGGATGTTTTGAATAAGTTAAGTTTGGTTCCAAGGCAACATCTACCACATCGATGGTTCGATAAGGAACCCGAAGGCACTTCTTCAATTGAGATACATGGAACATATTATGCACTGCAGATAATGTTTCTGGCAGTTGGAGTCGGTAGGCCACTGGTCCGTATCGTTCAAGAATAAGAAACGGGCCAATATACTGGGGTGCTAGTTTCCCTTTTACTCCAAAATGATTTACACCCTTCATTGCTGATACTTTCAGATACACATGGTCATTAACTTGAAAGACCAAAGGTTGACGCCACTTATCCACATAATTCTTTTGCCGAGCTTGTGCCTCTTTCAAGTTGTGTATGATCTGCTGGACTTTTTCTTCCGTCTCTTTAACCATGTCGGGCCTGAAAAACCACCTTTCTTTGGATTCAGACCAATTTAAAGGTGTCCGACACCGTCGCCCATACAGTGCTTCAAATGGTGCCATCTTAATGCTTTCTTGATAACTATTGTTATATGAAAACTCCGCCAATGGCAGACATTCATCCCATTTTTGTGGAAATTCCAGGACACATGCTCGCAACATGTCTTCAAGTATTTGATTTACTCTCTCAGTTTGTCCACTTGTTTGAGGTTGATAGGCCGAACTGTGGAGCAATTTAGTACCCAACGACTTGTGTAGCTTCGAACTTGATGTACTGTTGTTGGCGGTTTCCATTCTAGAATATCTTTAACTTTACTGGGATCAACCGCAATTCCTTATGCAGATAATACATGTCCCAGGAATTGGATTTCCTCCAACCAAAATGCGCATTTACTAAATTTAACATACAATTGGTGCTCCCTTAAGCGCGTTAGCACAATCCGTAAGTGCTTGGCATGCTCCTCTTCATTTTTGGAATAGATAAGAATGTCATCAATGAAGACCACCACAAATTTATCTAACTCGAGCATAAATACCGAGTTCATTAAGTATGTGAAGTGGGCTGGAGCATTTGTTAATCCGAAAGACATAACCAAATATTCGAATAATCCATACCGCGTAGTGAATGTGGTCTTGGGTATATCTTCAGGTCGAATACGGATCTGATGATAACCTGACCTGAGGTCAATCTTGGAGAATACCCGAGCTCCAGTAAGTTGATCGAACAAGATATTGATCCGGGGAAGAGGGTACTTGTTCTTGATAGTGACCTCATTAAGGGGTATGTAGTCCATGCACATTCGAAGTGTCTGATCCTTCTTCTTAACAAAAATTGCTGGGCATCCCCATGGTGATGAACTAGGCCTAATGAATCCCTTCTCAAACAAGTCTTGGAGTTAAGTCTTGAGTTCTGCCAATTCATTAGGTGGCATTCGGTACGACCTTCTAGAAATAGAAGTCGTACTAGGCTTTAGTTCAATCACAAACTCTACATCCATTTTTGGAGGCAACCCAGGCAAATCTTCAGGTTAGACATCCGGGAATTCACATACCATTGGAATATCCTGAATTTCTTGTACGATATCTCCATAGACTCGTCCTGATGGTTTGACTGGGACAGTTATAGGGATGGACAATTGAATCTCTTCATGACCATAGCTCAATTTGATGGTCCTTAAGTTTGTATTGATGATAGCCTTATGCTGGGCTAACCAATTCATGCCCAGGATTACATCTATGTCTTGTCCCTTTAAAATAATTATGTTGGTAGGAAATTCCCATCCGGCCAACGTTACTTGTATGTGGAAGGCTACTTCCTTAGTAAATATCCGTCCCCCAGGTGAATGGATAATAAATCCTTCCCTTGATTCAGTGCAAGAAATGCAATGCTTTTTGAAAGGGAATTAGGCTTACACCTATTTCCTAATTGATTTTGGTGGTTGAATTGCCCAACACAAATATTTGGACTAACTACTTTGCTCTAGTCCATAAGTTCTACAGGTGCCAAAGGTTCACAATAAGCCAATAAAAAGACCAAAAAAGGGTTCAAACAAGAGAGCAAAAGGGAACCCGAAAGGCACCCTGGTCTGGCGCACCGGACTGTTCGGTGCCCCAGGAACTCGACGCCCAACTCTTCACCTTCGGGAATTTTCAGAGGAGCTCCGCTATAATCCACCGGACTGTCCGGTGCACCACCGGACAGTGTCCGGTGCCCCAAGGGAGAGCGACTCTGAACTCGCCAGCTTCGGGAATCCGCTCTGCTAAAATTCACCGGACTGTCCGGTGTGACAGCGGAGCAACGGCTACTTCGCGTGCAACGGTCGACTGCAACGCATTAAATGCGCGCCTGCGCACGCAGAGGAGCAGAGCACGCGCGGGTGGCACACCGGACAGCCTACAGGGCCTGTTTGGTGCACCACCGGACAGCCAGGCGGGCCCACAAGACAGAGCTCCAACGGTCGAACCCCAACGGTCTGCTGACGTGGCTGGCGCACCGGACAGTGTCCGGTGGCGCACCGGACTGTCCGGTGCGCCATGCGACTGCAGCCTCCCAACGGCCACTTTGTGGTGGTTGGGGCTATAAATACCCCAACCACCCCACATTCATTGGCATCCAAGTTTTCCACCTTCCAACTACTTACAAGAGCTCTAGCATTCAATTCTAGACACAACCAAATAGATCAAATCCTCTCCCAACTCCACACAAAGCTCTAGTGATTAGAGAGAGAGATTTGTTGTGTTCATTTGAGCTCTTGCACTTGGATTGCTTCTTTTTCTCATTCTTCTTGCAATCAAACTCATTTGTAATCAAGGCAAGAGACACCAATTGTGTGGTGGTCCTTGCGGGAACTTTGTGTTCCGATTGATTGAGAAGAGAAGCTCACTTGGTCCGAGAGACCGTCTGAGAGAGGGAAAGGGTTGAAAGAGACCCGGTCTTTGTGACCACCTCAACGGGGAGTAGGTTTGCGAGAACCGAACCTCGGTAAAACAAATCCTTGTGTCACACTCTTTATTCGCTCGCGATTTGTTTTCACGCCCTCTCTCGGACTCGTTTATATTTCTAACGCTAACCCAGCTTGTAGTTGTGATTAAGTTTGTAAATTTCAGATTCGCCCTATTCACCCCCCCTCTAGGCGACTTTCAATTGGTATCGGAGCCGGTGCTTCATTAGAGCCTAACCGCTCGAAGTGATGTCGGGAGATCACGCCAAGAAGGAGATAGTGACCGGCGAGAAGCCCGCTACAAGCCTCGGGAAGGCTCCATCGGGAGAGTCCTACAACAAAGGCAAGGGGAAGGAAAAGGAATCCCTTTCACACAAGTCGCGTCGGAGCGGTGACAAGAAGAAGAAGATAAGGAAAGTGGTCTACTACGAGACCGACTCCTCGTTGCCATCCACCTCTAGCTCCGACACGCCATCTGTAACTTCTAAGCGCCATGAGCGCAAGAAGTTTAGTAAGACCCCCCTACGCTATCCTCGCATTCCTAAACATGCGCCTTTACTTTCCGTCCCATTAGGCAAACCACCAACGTTTGATGGTGAAGATTATGCTAGGTGGAGTGATTTGATGCGATATCACCTAACCTCACTCCACAAAAGTATATGGGATGTTATTGAGTTTGGTGTACAGGTGCCATCCGTAGGGGATGAAGATTATGATGAGGACGAAGTGGCCCAAATCCAACACTTCAACTCCCAAGCCACAACTATACTCCTCACCTCTCTAAGTCGAGAGGAGTATAACAAGGTGCAAGGGTTGAAAAGTGCTAAGGAGATTTGGGACACGCTAAAGACCGTGCACGAAGGAGACGAGGTGACCAAGATCACCAAGCGGGAGACGATCGAGGGGGAGCTCGGTCGCTTCCGACTTCGTCAAGGGGAGGAGCCACAAGACATGTACAACCGGCTCAAAACCTTGGTGAACCAAGTGCGCAACCTCGGGAGCAAAAAATGGGATGACCACGAAATGGTTAAGGTTATTCTAAGATCACTTGTTTTCCTTAACCCTACTCAAGTTCAATTAATTCGTGGCAATCCTAGATATACACTAATGACTCCCGAGGAAGTAATCGGGAATTTTGTGAGCTTTGAATTGATGATCAAAGGCTCAAAGAAGATCAACGAGCTTGATGGCCCCTCCACGTCTGAAGCACAACCGGTCGCATTCAAAGCGATGGAAGAAAAGAAGGAGGAGTCTACATCAAGTAGACAGCCAATCGACGCCTCAAAGCTCGACAATGATGAGATGGCGCTCATCATCAAGAGCTTCCACCAAATCCTCAAACAAAGGAGGGGGAAAGATTACAAGCCCCGCTCCAAGAAAGTTTGCTACAAATGTGGTAAGCCCAGTCATTTCATTGCTAAATGTCCATTATCTAGTGATAGTGACAGGGGCGATGACAAGAAGGGGAGAAGAAAGGAGAAGAAGAGATACTACAAGAAGAAGGGCGGCGATGCCCATGTTTGCCGGGAGTGGGACTCCGACGAGAGCTCCACCGACTCCTCCGACGAGGACGCCGCAAACATCGCCGTCACCAAGGGTCTTCTCTTCCCCAACGTCGGCCACAAGTGCCTCATGGCAAAGGACGGCAAAAAGAAGAAGGTTAAATCCAAATCCTCCACTAGATATGAGTCCTCTAGCGATGATAATGCTAGTGATGAGGAAGATAATTTGCGTACTCTTTTTGCCAACCTAAACATGCAACAAAAAGAGAAATTAAATGAATTAATTAGTGCCATCCATGAAAAGGATGAACTTTTGGACACCCAAGAGGACTTCCTAATCAAGGAAAACAAAAAGCATGTTAAGGTGAAAAATGCTTATGCTCTAGAAGTAGAAAAATGTGAAAAATTATCTAGTGAGCTAAGCACTTGCCATGAGACTATTGACAACCTTAGAAATGAGAATGCTAGTTTAATTGCTAAGGTTGATTCAAATGTCTGTGATGTTTCAATTCTTAATCTTAAAAATGATAATGTTGATTTGCTTGCTAAGATTGAAGAATTGAATATTTCTCTTGCTAGCCTTAGGATTGAAAATGAAAAATTGCTTGTTAAGGCTAAAGAATTAGATGTTTGCAATGCTTCCATTTCCGACCTTAGAAGTAAAAATGGTATATTGCATGCTAAGGTTGTAGAATTAAAATCTTGCAAACCCTCTACATCTACCATTGAGCATACTTCCATTTGTACTAGATGTAGAGACATTAATGTTGATGCTATTCATGACCACCTAGCTTTAATTAAGAAACAAAATGATCACATAGCTCAACTTAATGCTAAAATTAATGAGCATGACTTAGAAAATGAAAAATTTAAATTTGCTAGAAGCATGCTCTATAGTGGGAGACGCCCTGGCATCAAGGATGGCATTGGCTTCCAAAAGGGAGACAATGTCAAACTTAATGCCCCTCCTAAAAGATTATCTAATTTTGTTAAGGGCAAGGCTCCCATGCCTCAGGATAACGAGGGTTACATTTTATACCCTGCCGGTTATCCCGAGAGCAAAATTAGGAGAATTCATTCTAGGAAGTCTCACTCTGGCCCTAATCATGCTTTTATGTATAAGGGTGAGACATCTAGCTCTAGGCAATCAACCCGTGCTAAATTGCCTAAGAAGAAAACTCCTAATGCATCAAATGATTCTAACATTTCATTTAAGACCTTTGATGCTTCTTATGTTTTAACTAACAAATCCGGCAAGGTAGTTGCCAAGTTTGTTGGGGGCAAACACAAGGGATCAAAGACTTGTGTTTGGGTACCCAAAGTTATTGTATCTAATGCCAAAGGACCCAAAACCGTTTGGGTACCTAAAACTAAGAACTAAACTTGTTTTGTAGGTTTATGCATCCGGGGGCACAAGTTGGATCATCGATAGCGGGTGCACAAACCACATGATAGGGGAGAAGAAGATGTTCTCCTCCTATGAGAAAAACCAAGATCCCCAATGAGCTATCACATTCGGGGATGGAAATCAAGGTTTAGTCAAAGGATTGGGTAAAATTGCTATATCTCCTGACCATTCTATTTCCAATGTTTTTCTTGTAGACTCTTTAGATTACAATTTGCTTTCCGTTTCTCAATTATGCAAAATGGGTTACAACTGTCTTTTCACAGATGTAGCTGTTACTGTCTTTAGAAGAAGTGATGATTCAATAGCATTCAAGGGAGTGTTAGAGGGTCAGCTATACTTAGTAGATTTTGATAGAGCTGAACTCGACACTTGCTTAATTGCTAAGACTAACATGGGCTGGCTCTGGCATCGCCGACTAGCACATGTTGGAATGAAGAATCTTCACAAACTTCTAAAGGGAGAACACATTTTGGGACTAACAAATGTGCATTTTGAGAAAGACAGGATTTGTAGCGCATGTCAGGCAGGGAAGCAGGTTGGTGTCCATCATCCACATAAGAACATCATGACGACTGACAGGCCACTCGAGCTCCTACACATGGATCTATTCGGCCCGATAGCTTACATAAGCATCGGCGGGAGTAAGTACTGTCTAGTTATTGTGGATGATTATTCTCGCTTCACTTGGGTATTCTTTTTGCAGGAAAAATCTCATACCCAAGAAACCTTAAAGGGATTCTTGAGACGGGCTCAAAATGAGTTCGGCTTAAGGATCAAAAAGATTAGAAGCGACAACGGAACGGAGTTCAAGAACTCTCAAATTGAAGGCTTCCTTGAGGAGGAAGGCATCAAGCATGAGTTCTCTTCTCCCTACATGCCACAACAAAATGGTGTAGTGGAGAGGAAGAATAGAACTCTATTGGACATGGCAAGAACCATGCTTGATGAGTACAAGACTTCGGATCGGTTTTGGGCCGAGGCGGTCAACACCGCTTGCTACGCCATCAACCGGTTATATCTACACTGAATCCTCAAGAAGACATCATATGAACTCCTAACCGGTAAAAAGCCCAATATTTCATATTTTAGAGTCTTTGGTAGCAAATGCTTTATTCTTGTTAAAAGAGGTAGAAAATCTAAATTTGCTCCTAAGATAGTAGAAGGCTTTTTACTAGGATATGACTCAAACACAAGGGCATATAGAGTCTTTAACAAGTCCTCAGGACTAGTTGAAGTTTCTTGTGACGTTGTGTTTGATGAGACTAACGGCTCTCAAGTAGAGCAAGTTGATCTTGATGAGATAGGTGATGAAGAGGCTCCGTGCATCACGCTAAGGAACATGTCCATTGGGGATGTGTGTCCTAAGGAATCCGAAGAGCCTCCGAATGCACAAGATCAACCATCCTCCTCCACTCAAGCATCTCCACCAACTCAAAATGAGGATGAGGCTCAAGTTGATGAAGGAGAAGATCAAAGAGATGAGCCACCTCAAGATGACGACAATGATCAAGGGGGAGATGCAAATGATCCAGACAAGGAGGATGAAGAAGCAAGACCGCCACACCCAAGAGTCCACCAAGCAATCCAACGAGATCACCCCGTCGACACCATCCTCGGCGACATTCATAAGGGGATAACCACTAGATCTCGTGTTGCACATTTTTGTGAGCATTACTCTTTTGTTTCCTCTATTGAGCTGCACAGGGTAGAGGAAGCACTACAAGATTCGGATTGGGTGGTGGCGATGCAAGAGGAGCTCAACAACTTCACTAGGAATGAGGCATGGCATTTAGTTCCACGTCCTAATCAAAATGTTGTAGGAACCAAGTGGGTCTTTCGCAACAAGCAAGACGAGCATGGTGTGGTGACAAGGAACAAAGCCCGACTTGTGGCCAAGGGATACTCCCAAGTCGAAGGTTTCGATTTCGGTGAAACCTATGCACCTGTAGCTAGGCTTGAGTCAATTCGTATATTATTAGCCTATGCTACTTACCATGGCTTCAAGCTTTACCAAATGGACGTAAAGAGTGCCTTCCTCAATGGACCGATCAAGGAAGAGGTCTATGTTGAGCAACCTCCCGGCTTTGAAGATAGTGAGTACCCTAACCATGTATACAAACTCTCTAAGGCGCTTTATGGGCTCAAGCAAGCCCCAAGAGCATGGTATGAATGCCTTAGAGATTTTCTTATCACTAATGGCTTCAAAGTCGGAAAAGCCGATCCTACTCTATTTACTAAAACTCTTGACAATGATTTGTTTGTATGCCAAATTTATGTTGATGACATTATATTTGGGTCTACTAACGAATCTACATGTGAGGAATTTAGTAGGATCATGACAAAGAAATTCGAGATGTCGATGATGGGGGAGTTGAAGTACTTCTTAGGATTTCAAGTAAAGCAACTCCAAGAGGGCACCTTCATTAGCCAAACGAAGTATATTCAAGACATTCTAAACAAGTTTGGGATGAAGGATGCCAAGCCCATCAAAACACCCATGGGAACCAATGGGCATCTCGACCTCGATACGGGAGGTAAATCCGTCGATCAAAAGGTATACCGGTCGATGATAGGCTCTTTACTCTATTTATGTGCATCTCGACCGGATATAATGCTTTCCGTATGCATGTGTGCAAGATTCCAAACCGACCCTAAGGAAGCTCACCTTACGGCCGTAAAACGAATCTTGAGATATTTAGTTTATACTCCTAAGTTTGGGCTTTGGTATCCTAGGGGATCCACATTTGATTTAATTGGTTATTCGGATGCCGATTGGGCGGGGTGTAAGATTAATAGAAAGAGCACATCGGGGACTTGCCAGTTCTTGGGAAGATCCTTGGTGTCTTGGGCTTCAAAGAAGCAAAATTCTGTAGCTCTTTCTACCGTCGAAGCTGAGTATATTGCCGTAGGCCAGTGTTGCGCGCAACTACTTTGGATGAGGCAAACCCTTAGGTACTATGGTTACAAATTAACCAAAGTTCCTCTTCTATGTGATAATGAGAGTGCTATCCGCATGGCGGATAATCCCGTTGAGCACAGCCGCACTAAACACATAGCCATTCGATATCATTTCTTAAGGGATCACCAACAAAAGGGAGATATCGAGATTGCATATATTAACACTAAGGAACAATTAGCCGATATCTTTACCAAGCCACTAGATGAACAAACTTTTAACAAACTTAGGCATGAGCTAAATATTCTTGATTCCAGGAACTTTTTTTGATGTTTTGCACACATAGCTCATTCATATACCTTTGATCATATCTCTTTCATGTGCTATGACTAATGTGTTTTCAAGTGAATTTCAAAACAAGTCATAGGTGTATTGAAAGGGAATTGGAGTCTTCGGCGAAGACAAAGGCTTCCACTCCACTCCATGACTCATCCTTCGCCGACGCTCCGAGCAACTCTCCGACTTTGGTATAATCGTCACTCATATGTCTTTTACCAAATGGGGAGAAAGTAGTAGAAAGGGCTCTAATGATTCCGTTTTTGGCGATTTATGCCAAAGGGGGAGAGAGCATGAGCCCAAAGCAAAAGGACCGCACCACCACCAATTTCAAAATTTTAGTCTTTCATTTGGTCTTAAAGAAGTATTTTCAAATTGGTATCTTATTTGTGATATAATTTCAAATTGGTATACCCTCTTCAAAATTAACATCAAAACCCTCTTGAACACTAAGAGGAGAATTTCATTAAGGGGGAGTTTTGCTTAAGTCAAAGGAAAAGCATTTGAAACAGGGGGAGAAAATTTCAAATCTTGAAAATGCTTCTCAAAATCTTATTCATTTACCTTTGACTATTTGCAAAAGGACTTTGAAAAGAATTTACAAAAGGATTTGCAAAACAAAACATGTGGTGCAAGCGTGGTCCAAAATGATAAAAATAAAGAAACAATCCATGCGTATCTTATGAGAATTTATATTGGCTCAATTCTAAGTAACCTTTGCACTTACAATTATGCAAACTAGTTCAATTATGCACTTCTATATTTTCTTTGGTTTGTGTTGGCATCAATCACCAAAAAGGGGGAGATTGAAAGGGAATTAGGCTTACACCTATTTCCTAATTGATTTTGGTGGTTGAATTGCCCAACACAAATATTTGGACTAACTACTTTGCTCTAGTCCATAAGTTCTACAGGTGCCAAAGGTTCACAATAAGCCAATAAAAAGACCAAGAAAAGGGTTCAAACAAGAGAGCAAAAGGGAACCCGAAAGGCACCCTGGTCTGGCGCACCGGACTGTCCGGTGTGCCACCAGACAGTGTCCGGTGCACCACCGGACAGTGTCCGGTGCACCAGGGAACTCGACGCCCAACTCTTCACCTTCGGGAATTTTCAGAGGAACTCCGCTATAATTCACCGGACTGTCCGGTGCACCACCGGACAGTGTCCGGTGCCCCAAGGGAGAGCGACACTGAACTCGCCAGCTTCGGGAATCTGCTCCGCTAAAATTTATTGGACTGTCCGGTGCACACCGGACTGTCCGGTGTGACAGCGGATGTGGGGGATAGATATCCCCTGGGTCCACTAAAGAAGTAAAAGGCCTCACGAAAAGCCCAAGGGCCCAATAATTCGTAAGGTCATTCTTTCGTGGGCCTAGGGAAAGACAACCAATAAAGAAGACGTGGGACTGATTAGAGCAAACACAAGCGGCCCACAACGTCGAACGAATGAATCACAAACAGAGACCCGACTTTCCCGCGCTGAAGCCCCCATGCAACGGAGCCATGCGAGGATAAGTCGGCGGAGGTTACGTAAGGATAAACTCAAGAGGTTCACTATCTTTCAGCTACTTGTTATTATCGTATTACATGTAATGCTCCACGGCCGAGTATATAAGGCCTAGGGGGCACCCCTTCAGATCGATCGACTCTGCTCCACTTAGCCACCCACAAAAACTCTCTGCGCCCTCTATCCAGAGAATCCTCTTGTAACCACGCTCATATACTCACCAGGACGTAGGGTGTTACGCACTTCTAAGCGGCCCGAACCTGTAAATCTTGTCCATTGTCCCTCGTGCGATCGGCACGAACCATTTTGCTACAGTCGTCGACACCGTCCTACTCCTAAAAACACCTTGAGGGGCAACCCCGGGTGTGCGGTCGGACCCAAAACACCGACAGCTGGCGCGCCAGGTAGGGGGTGTGTCGACGATCCAAGCTAGCTCAATGGCCGTCACCTTCCACAGCAAGATCACCATACGTCCCGGATCCACATTCTGCTTCGGGACAATCTCATCCGTGGCGGACGAAGAAGGAATTCTACACCGCCTCGCGGATCTGCCGGAACAGAAGTCTCCTCCAACAAACTCCGAAAATGCTGGAAAGAAGCTACCTCCGGCTCTTCGGAACAAGATCGTCTCCGGGGAAGCTGGAGCTAGAAGCTCGCTGACCCGGAAGACTCCGCTGTCTACTTCCCCGACGAAAGAATGGACACAGGTCATGAGAAGGAAGGAGATCAGGGAGAGGCCGGTCGTTCTTTCCGTTCCTCCGACCTCAAAGGAGAACGGAAAGAAAGTCGCCGCGGCAGCAATACCGTTCTACCCCGACGTCCTCTTCATCGGGAGAGCAGAGTCGCCCGCCGTCTCCGACGATGAACCGACCGCGCCCGGAGAAGAACCACCTCAGCGAGAATCCCGCCGACGAAGGAACCGACGCAGAAACATTCGACGACATCACGCAGCCGGAGAACGAGATTCGGAGCAACCTGTCTCGAGAGACGAGGTCTCAGAGATAGGAGAAACTCCGGAAGAACGCGTCTTCAGGGAACGAAGGAACTCCCGACGACGAGATCGCCGTCGGACTCAGGAGCAAGCCGAGCAAGATGCAAGGCAACGACGCGAGAATCCGCTCTTCGGGCGCAACCTGAACCCCGACTTCGCCCGAGCTATGAATACGCCGAGCGAAGTCGGAGGCGTTCTGGCCCGGATAGCTGACGGACTTCCTCGGACCCCCGACGCCGAGGGATACCGGCGCCTGTTCACTCAGGCAGCCAACCATCTTCTACCGCTCGCTCACCCGCCGAACGATCTGCGACACGCCATCAACAGTCGCCGAGACGCGCGGAGCTCTATCAATGCTTCGCGCGAACGGCGGCATGAGAACGAAATTCGCCGTCGGGAGGAGTATGACCGAGATCATGGCTTCCCGACTCAAAGCCAGGCTACTCGAACTGAGTCGGCAACAGCCTCAACTGGTGGAACCACCCGGGGACGGTCGAGGAACCACCACCGCCACTCCCCTCCCCGGGACAGACGACCTCCTCGACGACAGGAGGACACGTGCGGAGTATCTGCCCTTACTCCGCGCCTTAGGGCCATCCAATGGCCTCCCAACTTCAAGGTATCCAATGTCGACAAATATGAACCTAAGCAGGATCCAGGGGGCTGGTTGGCCGTCTACACCACCGCTGCTCGGGCTGCCGGGGCATCCGAGGACGTCATGACTGCGTATCTGCCCATCGTCCTCGGGCAAGACGCGCTGCAGTGGCTACGACATCTACCCCGACACTGCATCGACGACTGGGAAGACTTCAGTCGACGTTTCACCGCCAACTTCCAGTCTCTCTCCGACAAGCCAGCGCAACCATGGGACCTCAAATCCATCAAGCGCCGAGGGGATGAGACTCTCAGGTCATACCTTAAAAGGTTCCAGACCATGAGAAACCGCATCCCCGAGGTCACGGAGGCAGCCGTAATCGAGGACTTCTACAGAGGATCTAACGACTCGGCTTTCGTCCGAGCCATACTGCAAAAGGCGCCGACTACCTCCGAGGAGCTGTTCCGGGAAGCCGACCTCTACATCACCGCTGACGAGCGGGCCCAGGACCTCATCGGAGGAGCAAAGCCCGCGCCAGCAGCATCACGACGCGACGCGAACCAGCCGCCCGACAAGCGCTGGGAGAAGAGGCCTCGCGAAGAAGTACACGTTGCCGGACCACCCGCCTCTCGCGCCCGAGGAGGACCTCGTGGAGGTGAACGCACGCTGGACGACATCCTCGACGCCCAATGCCCATACCACAAGGATATGCGCCACACTCTCCGCAACTGCCGGGATTTCAAGCACTCCGTCGGGCATGGCCGACCTTTCCAACCTCTACCACCTCCTCCGCCGAGGGGAGGACCAGATGAACCACGACAGCCCCATCGGCCGGAGGAGGGAGGAGGAGGAGCATTCCCGCGCGTTGACAGGGAGGTCAACGTCATCTTCGGTGGACATGGGTCGCAGGAGAACAAGAGACAACAAAAGCTCAACGATCGCCAGATACTGGTGGCGACCACCGGCCCTCCCGCCCCGTACCGGTGGTCGGAGCACCCAATCACGTTCACTCGGGAGGATCAATGGCTCAACTTCGACCACCCGGGCAAATACCCGCTCCTCGTCGATCCGGTGATCCGAGAAAGCCAGGTGAAGAAGGTGCTAGTGGACGGGGGGAGCAGCATCAACGTCACCTTCCCCCGTACGCTCCAAGGCTTGGGAGTTCACCTCAAAGAGCTCCACGAGTCAGACACTCCTTTCTTCGGCATCGTGCCGACGGAAGGGGAATACCCGCTGGGCCACATCTACATGCCGGTCACCTTCGGGACTCCGGATAACTACAGAACCGAGTTCCTGAGGTTCGAGGTGGCAAACTTCGACTGCGGGTACAACGCCATCATCGGGAGGCCAGGGCTGGCCAAGTTCATGGCCATCCCACACTATACGTACATGATACTGAAGATGCCCGGACCACAAGGAATCATAACTGTGCGCGCCGACTTCCAAGGCGCCGCAGAATGTTTCCGAGTGGCCATCCAAGCAGCCCTCACCGCCAAGCCGTCAACGGTTCCTTCTACACCGGCGAACTCTAAGCCTGAAGAAGACCTCGCCGTGCCGGCAAACGAAGCTCAGGCTGCGACCTCTATGCGGCCGACTGAGGACACCAAGCGGATCAACCTGGGGTTCGCTGATGAGCGCAAGACGGCCATCATCAGCTCCAGTTTGAGTGACAAATAGGAAAGCGCGCTCGTCCAGTTCCTACAGGATAACCGAGACGTGTTCGCATGGCAACCTGCGGATATGCCGGGAGTCCCGAGGGAACTGGCCGAGCACAAATTGAAAGTCTATCCTCAGGCGAGGCCGATCCGGCAAAAGCTACGTCGTTTCACGCCCGACAAGAGAGAGGCCATTCGTGCCGAGTTAGCTCGCTTGGTCACGGCCGGATTTATTAGAGAAGTATTACACCCCGAGTGGTTAGCCAACCCTGTTCTTGTACTCAAAAAGAATAAAGTGGATTGGCGCATGTGCGTCGACTATACTGATCTCAACAAACACTGTCCGAAGGATCCCTTCGGGCTCCCAAGGATAGATCAGGTGGTGGATTCCACCGCTGGATGTTCGATGCTGTCTTTCTTAGATTGCTATTCCGGGTATCATCAGATTAGCTTGGCAAAAGAAGACGAGGAAAAAACGGCGTTCATCACCCCGTTTGGTGCTTTCTGTTATACCTCCATGCCGTTCGGCCTCAAAAACGCTGGAGCGACTTATCAGAGAGCTATTCAAACATGCTTAGCCGATCACTGGGGCAAGCGTGTGGAGGCTTACGTAGACGATGTGGTGATTAAGACAGAGAATCCGGAAAACTTCATCGAAGACTTACAGCTGGTTTTCAACAGCCTGAGAAGATATAGATGGAAGCTCAATCCTGAGAAATGCGTCTTCGGGGTACCAGCAGGAAAATTACTCGGATTTATTGTCAGCCACCGGGGAATTGAAGCTAACCCAGATAAGATTGAAGCTATCATGAAGATGGAAGCTCCTCGATCGCAAAAGAAGGTTCAGCGACTCACCGGATGTATGGCAGCCCTGAGCAGATTCATATCCAGACTGGGAGAAAAAGGTCTGCCATTTTATAAACTGTTGAAAAAGGTGGATAAGTTTCAATGGACTTCAGAGGCACAAGAAGCTCTAGACGCACTGAAGAAATTCCTGACAACACCGCCAGTATTGAAACCGCCCCAGCGAGCCACGCCGACTCAGCCGGCTGAAGATTTGCTGCTATATATCTCTTGCACGACTCACGTGGTAAGCACTGCGTTGGTAGTCGAGCGAGTGGAAGAAGGGCATGCCCACCCGGTACAACATCCTGTCTACTTCATCAGTGAAGTTCTAGGCCCATCGAAGAAAAAATATCCTCAAGTTCAGAAGCTATTATATGCAGTACTTCTAACTGCCCGCAAGCTGCGCCACTACTTTGACGATCACAAAGTCATAGTAGTTACTGGTTTTCCAATAGGGGACATTCTTCACAACAAGGAAGCCATTGGCCGAATAGCCAAGTGGGCTTGCGAGTTGGGATCCCATGATATCGAGTTCCGACCTCGCACTGCCATCAAAACTCAAGCACTGGTCGATTTCGTATCAGAGTGGACAGAACAGCAAGTTCCGGATAATCAAGAAACCGCAGAAGTATGGCGAATGTATTTTGATGGCTCGCTGAAGCTGCAAGGAGCAGGAGCAGGAATTCTCTTCACTGCACCTGGAGGCGAGCACCTTAAGTATGCTCTCCAGCTACTATTCCCGGCCTCTAACAACGCAGCCGAGTATGAAGCCTTGATACACGGATTAAACATCGCCATATCACTGGGCGTCAAGAGATTGATGGTATATGGAGACTCTTTGGTAGTCATTAGCCAGATAAACAAAGAATGGGATTGTTCAAGTGATTCAATGGGAAGATATTGCGCTGCCGTTCGAAAGCTGGAAGGTAAGTTCGAGGGTCTGGAATTTCATCATGTGGAAAGGGATCGTAACACAGCGGCTGATACACTATCCAAGCTCGGATCCGGTCGAACTCAGGTCCCACCCGGAGTTTTCGTGCAGGAAATTACACGGCCGAGTATCTCGATAGACCAAACAGAAGAGTGCAACATCGTAGATCAACCCGGGTCAGACTCTGATGACTGGAGGAGGCCGATCATTAAGTACATAAAGAACGAAGAAGAGCCAGACGACAAGAACTCAGCAGAGCGCATTGCCAGACAGTCGGCTCACTACACACTCATTGGGGAGATATTATACAGAAGGGGTGCATCAGGGGTTCTCATGAAGTGTATTCTCCCATCCACTGGGAAGCAACTTCTGGAGGAAGTCCATGCAGGGCAATGTGGAATACACGCAGCATCCAGAACATTAGTCGGGAAGGTTTTCAGGTCAGGATTCTATTGGCCGACGGCGAAGAATGATGCAGCCGAGTTAGTTCAGAGATGCGAAGCTTGCCAATACCTGTCGAAGCAACAGCACATGCCAGCACAGCAGCTACAAACCATACCAGTAACTTGGCCTTTCGCATGCTGGGGATTGGATATGATTGGACCTTTCAAGAAGGCTCAAGGAGGATACACCCATGTATTGGTGGCAATTGACAAATTCACTAAGTGGATAGAGTTCCAGCCCATTGCCTCTTTGACCTCTGCTAAAGCCGTGGAATTCATACAAAGCATAATATTCAGATTTGGGATACCAAACAGTATCATCACTGACTTGGGATCCAACTTTACCAGTTCAGAATTCTTTGACTTCTGCGAGCAAAAAAGCATTCAGATCAAGTATGCATCTGTAGCCCATCCGAGAGCCAACGGGCAGGTTGAGCGAGCCAACGGAATGATATTGGAGGCACTTAGAAAAAGGGTCTTTGATAAAAATGAAAAATTCGCAGGAAAATGGATAAGAGAATTGCCTTATGTTGTTTGGAGCTTGAGAACCCAACCTAGCCGAGCCCTGCATGGAAACACTCCTTTCTTCATGGTCTATGGGTCGGAGGCAGTGATACCTGCTGACCTCAAGTTTGGGGCACCAAGATTGATCTTCGAAAGCATAGCGGAAGCTGAGGCCACCAGGCTGGAGGATATTGATATACTTGAGGAAGAACGACTGAATGCAGTAATCCAATCAGCACGGTACCAGCAGACTCTAAGGCGCTATCACGATAAGGCTGTGCGGCAAAGGTTCTTTTCAGTAGGGGACCTCGTCCTCCGCCGAATTCTAACGGGGGAGGGACGGCACAAGCTATCACCCTTATGGGAAGGACCCTTCATAGTAGCAGAGGTCACTAGGCCCGGATCGTATCGCCTCACCCAGACGGATGGTACAGAAGTCGGGAACTCTTGGAACATAGAGCACCTCAGAAAGTTTTACCCCTAGCTGTACTTCAAAACAGCCGGGGCGGCCATGTACCCTGTAAAGTGGAAATATGTCATCAATAAAGATAGATTTCAAGGATACTCGGTTCGTTTATGATTGACTTGCATTCTTACTTAACTCGGGGTGACCACTATGCCCTACAAACGGAGCAATCGACTTAAGTCGGCAACGACTTAAGGCGGTGCAACATGCTCACGCTTACTTAACTCGGGGTGACCACTATGCCCTACAAACGGAGTAATCGACTTAAGTCGGCGATGACTTAAGGCGGTGCAACATGCTCACGCTTACTTAACTCGGGGTGACCACTATGCCCTACAAACGGAGCAATCGACTTAAGTCGGCAACGACTTAAGGCGGTGCAACATGCTCACGCTTACTTAACTCGGGGTGACCACTATGCCCTACAAACGGAGCAATCGACTTAAGTCGGCAACGACTTAAGGCGGTGCAACATGCTCACGCTTACTTAACTCGGGGTGACCACTATGCCCTACAAACGGAGCAATCGACTTAAGTCGGCGATGACTTAAGGCGGTGCAACATGCTCACGCTTACTTAACTCGGGGTGACCACTATGCCCTACAAACGGAACAATCGACTTAAGTCGGCAACGACTTAAGGCGGTGCAACATGCTTACGCTTACTTTACCTAGGGCGATCACTAAACCCTACTAACGGAAGTTACCGGCTAAAAGTCATTGACGACTTAAACCAGTATAGCATACTCGCGCTTATGAAGTTCAGGGGATGACTTCCATATCCCACAAACAAACTTTATAATTATCATGTAGCATTACCACAAATTTGCAAACTAATAAATTCTGATACGATAAGAAAGAAATCATAACATTCGAATGATAAGCTGATGTCCTCTAAATGAATGCTTGCTCATGCTAACTGCGCGCTCAGAGCACGCGAACTGTTTCTTTATTTTCCAATGTCTCTCTCAGGAACGACTGACGAAGAAGGGCGATTCGAGGAATCAGGGGCAGCAACCACGTCGGCTCTTATATCCTCGGGGACAACCACGCCAGGTCTTCTCATCAAGATTCGTCCCGCCCGAATGGCCTTGTCCAGGGCCTTATCGCGCTGAGCTTTGAAAGTGACAGCAGCCTCTTCAGCAACTTTAACAGCCTGCTGAGCAGTTTCTAACTCCCGGGCAATGGTTTTCTTGGAAGCTCGGAGTTCCTTGATGGTGGCATCCTTTGCTGATAGCAACTGTGTAAGGCGGGCCACTTCGTCCGAAGATTCTTGCAGTTGACGGCGCTGATTGTCAAGCTCCTCCATCGTAAAACGGTGGCTCCTCTCCAAGATGGTCAGCGAGTTACTGGAATCTCGGTACAATCTGTCCAAGTTGTCGCGAGAAGCAGCAAGGATACGTTTTTCTTCCTACAAGCAAAAATCAAGCTCATTCAGAATCCAAGAGCATGATAAGGCGAAGCACAGGTTCGTAAGCTACCTTCTCAGAGTTAAGCTGGACATGAAGAGAAGAACTCAGAGCGTTAGCATCATCCAAAGCCGCAGAGACCTGACTCAACTCGATCTGACTTTGAGAATACTTCTCCTCGAAGTCAGCGCATCGTCGAGCCATTTCAGCTTGATCTTGAGAATGTTTTTCTTCAAGAACTGTGATCTGCCGAGTCATCCCTATCAAGAAGTATTCAAACAAAATGAGGTCAGAAGGTAAAACAACCTACGGGCAAGAATAAAGAAGAAGAAGAAAGGACACTGACCAGCATTGGTGGCCTCCAACTCAGATACACGACGATGAAGCAACACTGGATTCCAACGCTCGAGAGATGACGCCACTTCTGGGGTAGAAGCACCCTGTGATTTCAGTTGACTGGCCAATCCATTCACCAAAGCCTGACGAGAAGAACAGATGAGCATAATGACAACAATTCATGCAACATAAAGATCAAATTAAAGCACAGCACAGCACCTGGAGGTTGGAAAAGAACGAAGGGATCCCCAAGTCAGGAGAAATCAGCTGATAATCAGGTGTCAGACCACCACCCGAAGTAGCTTGCAGTAGACCAGCAGGAACGAGCTCAGTACATTCAACAGAGCCTAACACCAGACCAGTGGGGATGCTGCCCTCTAAAGCGACCCCCTGATCTGGAATTTGAGCCACCACCATGCCGCCAGAGTGTGGAGGTGAACCCACGTGAACGTCCATAAAAGTGCAGGAAGGAGACCCTGCTCGGGCACCCTCGGGGGCTGGGTCAAGGTTGGCACTGCCCACTTGAGCCGGGTCACCCCCGGCAACACCCTCGGGGGCTGGGTAGTGGCCTACGCTCCTCACCTGAGCTGAGTCCTCCCCGGCGACACCCTCGGGGGCTGGGCACATATCAGCACTATTCAAAGGATCCAAGCTCTCTGCCGTGACCACCTCTAAGGTCGACGGGCCTTCAGCTACCTCCGCAGGATCAGGACGATCCAAGTCATCATTCCGGCCCTCGAGATCGTGCTCTAAGGTCGACGAGGCACGGGACGACCTCAACCCAGCATCTGGCACGTCCGCACAAGTTTCTGTTGCATCAACGTCTGCAGGTTCCAACAACAAGTTCTCAGGGACCATATCCTCTAGAGCTTGATCAAAATTGGCCATAGACAGTTCTTGCAGACCAATAAGAGCAGACAAGGCAGGAGAAGCACTACAAAATAACCACCCCTTTAGCAATGCATATATGTGTTGCAAAAAGCTCATATATGTGTTGCTAAGATCTATACCAACACATAATTATGTGTTGCCTATACCGCCGTTGCTAGGATCTATAACAACACTTATACATGCGTTGGTAAAACCAAGAGTTAAGCGTTGTCATACTACAATGGATATCCAAGGACTATAGTAACGCTTCCATGTGTAGCAAGGATTGAACCAAGTAATACATATTATTATTACAATATTTTATTTTGAATACAAATGTAATCAATGTAGCTGAAAATTTATATATTATACCAAACCCATACACAAATTATAAACACATATATTTATTATTTAGAAATAAATTCTTGAATTACAATAGTATCCACATACAACGTCATTTTTCTTGTTTCGTACAAAGATTGTAAAGGGAAACAATAGTATCAAAGCCATATTGAAATCTACCACCTATCCATCCTCCATCTCTAGTGCAACGAACTCTTCACTGAGTTGTGTTCATCTGTTCTTAGTCAACAAATGAACTTGCTTCACATTACTGCTTGGTGATAAGAAGACACCAATGCAAAGGATGCATCCAGCTTCTTTCCCAATAATGCCAGTTTCAAGATGCAGAGTTTCTATAAGATTGTCTGCCTTCTTTACTACCTTCAATTCATCCATACATTGCTGGTTGTAGTGCTACCTGAGTTATTATATGTATCCATTCACATAGAGAAACAATTAGATTAAGTATAAATCAGATGTCTACCTCAATCACCAAGCTTATAGTAATAGATAAATTTTCAATAGCAAAATTACCTACTGCTAAGCAGACCACACCAGCCCACTACAAAAGAAGATATAATAAATACCAGATGTCATGAACTGCTGATAACTCTTTTGAACATTAGCATGGCCTGGTTCCTGAATGAAATTTGTTAAGAGCGACATGCAACAATATTACTGTATGAGTATGCTATCCTGCAAGTTAAGGTACTCATCAAAGACCTGACCCATAGATCATAGGTTAGTACTTCATTGAACCACGCATTCTCTTCACTTGTAAGGAAAAGACAAATCTTAAGACAAATACCGATCCTTAGTCATCTCAAAGCACCACTAATAACATTTACATCAATGACAATCTAAAGTAGTAAAAAGATCAACTTCAACAGTAGTCAAAGCTGCTATGAAATTTTGGTTGTCCAAATTTTATTTTTCAAGGGCTAGTGACTACTACTATTAGATTTAAGGAATCGAACCCATCAACTGCATGTTGTAATATGTAGAGAACATATTGTGTCATTGTTGCCGAACAAAGCTCCATGCACGACCATCTTGAGTAGGAAACAATAGGCAAAGTCATGAACAGATAAAGGGAATTGATAATAAATTTTAGTTATGTATTGTTGGGTTCCTCTTAGGAACAGGTTATGATCTTTGGTTTAGTACTGACCTGTCAGGGGATCGATCAGCTCCTTGAGGGGAGCCAGCTCTACGCTTTCGATCAATTTGAACCCCTGCAGGAAGAAATAGTGAAATCGATAAACATAAGTAACTGACACCATCAATAAAAGCAAGAACGTTGAAACGATATGCTCACATACTTAAAATGTACTGCTAGGAGATGAAATAGTTACAGCGAATTACCAGCCAATTGCCTGTAAATCATGTCCTTGGTAAGTTTATAAAATCGAGGATGTTCTTTAATTGGAAGGAGACACAAAAATCAATAGGAATGGAGTAATTAACTAAAACATAATGGTGGCATCAGAAGGACAAAGAGAATGGTGGCATTTCAGAGTTCGGACAAACCAAATAATGCAGTCGACATCTACCACACAAACTTCAGAATTGTAGTTGCTACTTTTCTTCCCATGCGGTGGTACTTTTATAATTGGCATGTAAAGGATCATGAATTTTTGGCTCGATCACTTAACTTCTGTTGTAAGTAGGCGTTTGATAAATGGAGTACCCTGGGGTGTAGCCTTTGGATCATCCCTATGCACGGGCACTGGCACTACCATTGGAATGTTGTTGTCGATCTAATTTTTTTATACAGATAGAGCATTTTGTATACACGAAGATATGCTCACATGACGCTGAACGTGGACACTACTTCACATTAGACGAAATAATGATCAGAGGCACAAACAACAAAACCATATAAGAATCTTCTGCTTGAAATCTTGATGCTGCCTTGGTAAAACATTTAACCAAATAACATTTGATAACGCTCAAAGGATCACATTGCTGACAGATCAACAGACCTAGTACGGAAATTACAGACCTAGTACAGAAATTCAGGGTGGAACCTAAAATAGGGCTAGAAATATACCAGATATAATTCTCAAACACAAAGGGGAGGAAGGATCCGACAAGAACGTGTCTATAGAGGGGAGCGATAATGTGGCAGACAAAGTAACATGTGGGGGATCTACGAGAGGGAGGCAACGCCTCACCTTGACAAACTGCAGATGTGCCTCCTTTGTTCGCCAGCTCTAAGCACACCGAAGAAGCCCGAGGGCGCGACTATGGAGGTGGAGGGGATGGGGATTCCTAGCGAAGTAGAAGGGGAGGGGCGGGGATGACACTATGGCCAGCGCCAGCATGGTGGTTCACCCTCGGATTCGACCGAGGCAGGCACAGTTGTTGGGTCGTGGAGGGGAGATATGGGATCCCGACGAATCACGACTCAAGAGTAAAGGCTAACTATCTCTACTAAAAATTGATTAATACATTCAGCTATAGAGTTAGATTTTGATAAAGCCATCTGTACTAAAAATATAGACGTTAAGTAGTAGTGCTGAAATTCATCCCACGTGGCCATGTACTAACAAAAAAATCAACTAGTTTTGTCGCTGGAGATTAAGGAAACGAGCGCTAGTAGATATTGGACGCGAAGCAGAAGGGAGCTAGCTGTGTGTGACAAAAGCAAATTAGAAAGCGCACTACAGAGCAACAGGAATCCCATACCAGCCTGGGGAAGAAGAACACCAGTGGATCTTGTGAGAGTCGATGTGGTACTGCTGGCCGACCTAACCTCCTCCCGTCATATCCCCTTCCATTCCCTTTATTTCTCCTCGCAAAGATCCTTTGGGCAGCGGATCTTGTGAGAGTATCACCTACAATAATAGATAGCAGTGCTGGTTAGGGTTTGGGTAAAATATTGGAGAGGGAGAGTATGAAGAGACAGACCAGCAACAATTGCGTGGAACCAAGCAGGCGGCAACGGCAACAGCCGACAACATCAGATTGTGGCAGCATCAGATTTTGAGAGGGAGAGGGAGATGCGGAGGGAGAGGGAGATGGGACGCACCAGGAGGCGGCGACGATGGTGGATTGTGCGACGGCGGCGGCGCTGGTTGTCGAGTAGAGGAGAGCCGAGTCTGGTCGCGCGGAGGAGAGAAGCCGAGGGATCCGACTGCGTCGTAAATTGAGCGATAACGAGATGGAACAGGGCGGAGCTGACTCCCACCGTGACGGATCACGGACCATACGAAACAAACAAAAGCAACGGCATCAGATTGCGGTGGCAACGGTTACGGGCCAAAATAAACACAACCAAACAGCTCCTAGTAACTTTCAGATCCAAGGACCAGGGAGGAGAATGGCTCATACCTGTTGAGAGCGTCAAGTCGGTATGTCGTCGTGATCGTCGTAGCGCGGCCGATGCCCTCTTCGCCATGGATAGCGCCGCCCCGGCACCCAAGTCTGAGAGAGATATGTAGCCTTTTCTCTGTTTACTGCTCGACGGCCTCTGGAAAGGTACAAACGGATCACGTAGCCATTCAAACGTGATCCTACGGCTGGAAAAAATAAAAAGTGACGTGGATACACTCGCAGGCGGTCTTTGCTCCCGCTTTGTATATATAATAATAATAATAATAATAATAATAATAATAATAATAATAATAATAATAATAATAATAATAATAATAATAATAATAATAATAATAATAATAAGAATTACTAGTAAATTTATATATAGTTGCGCTAGTTTTTGTTTCGAGATACTGGAACCAATAAAAATACTCTCTAATGTCAATTTATAGGCTGTTTGTCTTTTTTAACACCAAATTTGACCAACTCATTCTACTAAAAATTTACGAAAGTATGGAAAAAAATAAACCACAATAAAAATAAATAGTAATTATGGATTTTTTGAATCAAACGAGTAAGTCAAACTTGATGTCCAAAAATCAAACGATCTATAAATTGGGACGGAGAGAGTACTTTGTAAGTACAAAAACCAATATAGTGATTTGCATAAATACTGCATATAATCCTTGCAACGCATGATAAGTGTTGCTAGGTAACACAAATACTATGGATGACACTTGCAACGCGTGACAAATGTTTTTAGGTGACATAAATACTACGAATGACCCTTGCAACGCATGACAAACATTGTCACGTAATTTGGATTCTACGGATGACACTTGCAACGTATGGTAAACGTTGCTAGTTGATATTCTTGCAACATATAAATATATGTGTTGCTAGCATCTGTTGCTACCTAATTTCTTGCAACGCATAAACCATTTGTTGCAATGTATGTGTTGCTATAGGGTAGTTTGTGTTGTAGTGAAGGAACCCCACTACTACCGCCGCTAGCGACGAACTGCCGACTGTTTTTCCGAGTCAATGGAGTTTCATTCTCTTCCTCCTCATCTTCCACAGCAACAGCACAAACAGCACCCTCATTGGGGTCAGCAGCAGGCGGAGCACACCCATTGGGATCAATGTCAGCTAGGCCAGTTGCAGACATTTCTTCGATAGCAGGAGCTAAGGTGCTGGTATCCTCGTCAAAACTGGACACTCGCCGGAGGCATCTCCTTTTCTTCTTCTGCTCATCAGCAGAAGGCTCGGGCTGACTGGTTCGGCTAGGGCGCCTCGGGCGAGTACTGACAGGTTTCGAGACGTCCAAGGTCGCATCAACCTCTGGAAGGGGCACCACTGCCAATGTACCATCAGGAGCAGTATCAGACGAATCCTCAGCTAGCAGATCGAGCATGTCATTTATGTCTGCATCACTAGGGTTCAGAGGCACTTCAAAATAAATCTGCCGTTCATCATCAGGTATCTCCCCGAGCGAAGCAACTAAAGAACGGACCTCTTCAGCAGAGGGTCGCACTCTAAGACCCAAATTGCTATCTGTCACGGGTGGATTGGACACAAAAAGAGTGAAGGCTTGAGAAGAAGGTAGGTTCCAAGCCGAGTATGCCACTGGAGCTCCAACGTTCGAAACTTTACCCCTGAGGATCATTTCAAGCCGGCTCACCAAATCCACAGAAGGAATTCTCCTATTAGTAACTCGGGTTGAGTCGGCCAGCCCTCGGTAAAGATATGCCGGATAGGCCCTGTCTTTCAGCGGCTGAATGTTTTTGAACACAAAATCTGTGACCACGGCTTCGGCAGTCAGACCTCTCTCTTTCAGTAATCCAACTTCAGTAAGCAACACGCCCGCTTCGGCTACTTCCTGGTCCGTGGGAGATTCAGTCCAACTCGGAGTACGAACGTCTGCCTGTCTTCCCGAGCGGGTAGGGAGAGAATTTCCATAATTATCCATTATAAACCACTCCAGACGCCAACCTTTAATGCTGTCTTTAAGGGGTATCTCGAGATACTCGGTCTTCCGCCCCCGACGCATCTCTAAGCTGGCACCTCCGACCAATTGATGTTGCCCCCCGGCCATCCCAGGACGGCAGTGATACAGATACTTCCATAAGCCAAAATGCGGCAGCACGCCAAGATAAGCTTCGCAAAGGTGAACGAAAATAGAGATTTGGAGAATGGAGTTAGGGTTCAAGTGAGTCAGGTTGATGTGATAAAAATCAAGGATGCCACGGAAAAAAGGAGATATGGGAAGGCCGAGGCCGCGAAGAAGGAAAGGAGTGTAAACCACTGACTCGTGGGTATCTTCGGTTGGGACAGTAGTCCCATGGCAAGAACGCCAAGAACAGAGTTCCCGTGGAGGGAGAACCCCGATGGAGACAAGGCGGAGAAGCTCAACTTCAGAAATCACAGACATATGGTTACCTGCGAAGGGTAACTGACTGTTGGGATCGATGGCGGGGATCACTGCAGCAGACGAGTTCGCGGTCCTCCTCTTAGGCGCCATCTTGCTTCTCGCCGGCGAAACAGAGCAGGAGGCGAGTGGCAGAGAAGACTCAGATGCGAAAATGCAAGAACTAGGGCACGGAAAGCAAAGGCGGCTGAAAGCGCGACTCTTAAGGGATATTCTTGAGCCAGATACCTTTTCAAAAGTGCCCAGTCATCACCCGGCGGTCATCTCCGAAATCCCAGCATGCCACGTGGATATCAAACAGTTATTTCCAAGAAAGCCGATGTGCCACCTCATCACTCGACCATTTTCCTCAAAGTAACTTGAGAAGCTGGCTATCACTCGGCGCTGCCTCTAAAACGCCGACCACGTGTTCAATCGCTCGGCATTACTTCTAAAATGCCGACGCCGACCTTCAATCACTCGGCGCTGCCTCTAAAACGCCGACCCCGTGTTCAATCGCTCGGCATTACTTCTAAAATGCCGACGCCGACCGTCAAATCACTTGGCGCTGCCTCTAAAACGCCGACCACGTGTTCAAACGCTCAGCATTACTTCTAAAATGCTGACGCCGATATTCTATCACTCGGCGTTATTTCTAAAATGCCGGCCCCGTATTTTGTCGCTTGGCATTACTTCTAAAATGCCGATGCCGACCTTCTATCATTCGGCATTGCCTCTAAAACGCTGGTCTTGTGTTCGATTGCTCAGTGCTACTTCTAAAACGCTGATGTCAATCTTCACATCGCTCGGCGCTGTTTCTACTATATCAAAAGAATCAGTTCAACATTCAGCAAAAGCAGTGGCAAGTCATCAAAAAGAGGGGATAAACGATATACTTCATTAAAGGAAAGTTGACGAGCTTACAAACCAACTCTTTATGAGTTGGTACTTCCCTAATTCTACTCTACATTACTACTACTACTAAACTACAATATACTACTCTACATTGCCACTACTACTAAATTACACTAATTACTACTACGTTATTCTAGCTATACTAAACTATACTAATATCTAAGAAAACCAGTGGCGTCTAGCCACTGGCCCTGCCCCTGCCGCCGCCGCCGCCCTTGGTGCTGCCCCTGCTGCTGCCCTTGGTGCTGCCCCTGCTGTCGCCCTTGGTGCTGTCCCTGCTGCCGTCGCCGCCGCCCCTGCCACTGCCACTGCCGCCACCGTCGCCGTCGTCGTCGTCGTCGTCGTCGTCGTCTTCACCCTCGTCGCCGCCGTCCGAGTCCTCCTCATCCGAGGAGCACTCCGACTCGTCCGAGCCTTCGAGCCCGGCGCGCTCGACGGCCCGGATATACGTCCAGACCTCCGCGGCTATCCCCTGGGAGTCGTCCGAGTCATCAGACGACGCCGGGGGAGAGGCAGGAGCCGGAGACCCCTCGGACTCGGAGGAGAACTCCTCCTCCGAGTATTCCGAGTCACCAAACTCCTCCGATGGAGGAGTCGGCTCACGCTTACGCTTGTTGTTCTTGCCCATGGTTGAAGCTTTGGGAGAGAAGAAAGGGAAGAGGCAGTAAGGAGCAGCGAAGAGATGTGAAGAAACCAGAGAAGCAAAGGGGTCATTTATAGAAGGGAAAGGCAACCGCTCACTTCTAACCGCGGTCACTGAACAGTCGCAAGGCATTCAATAAGCACTTCCACCCACCCGAAGACACGTCAGACGGCGGACGCCGTTTCATGCAACACTACACCCATTGGGACTCCAGTCAACAGTGCAAAAGATATGATTACACTAGCCGTCCCATCGCATTACTACTCAGAGGCAACCGGCTAAAACACTCAGCGTACCAAGCCGTCCCTTGCCCACACCCATTGGGGGGGGGACGCCCAGGAATTATCAGTATATTTTTCAAACGGTCACATCTGTGCAGAGCACGCAGTGAATACCTCAAGACAAAAATGAGATATCAGTAAGGATCAGAGGAAAGCCAAATATAGTCAGCAAAGTACAAGATATGGCCGACAGAAGCGACGTGAAGACTAGGCAGAGAACGTCCGTCAAACGTCCAATCAATCGCAGAAGCAAATAAATTGCACTACCTAGCAAGATATGGATGGATTGCAAGCTCGGCTGCTAAAGACAAAATATACGCTGACCTTTGCAGCAAAATAATGATGACATAATGCTGACCTCAAAAGCATAATGCAAAATAGCTTCATGCCAGTTTCCACAAGCGGAAGGAAGACCTTCGAATGAATTATCTTTAAAAAATCCATTTGAAGGTCGGGGGCTACACCCATTGGGTGCACCTCCGGTGCACCCCATGGAGTATTATTCTAAACCGACATAGCGCCGACTTCTAAGGCGTAGAGCAAAATTGAAAAGACCAATCCTCAACCGAGATGCAGGAGCACGAATGGAGATAACCTTTGGAAGAAGACCTTCGAGTAGATTATCTTCTAAAATCTACTCAAAGGTCGGGGGCTACACCCATTGGGTGCACCTCCGGTGCACCCAATGAAGTCCAGAGTCTTACAATCCAAAATGCCGACCTCTAAGGCACAAGCACAAAACCAAACTTTGGTCGAACGAGTGATCAGAGCCAAAGAAGACAGCAGGAAGTCATTTTCTGGACCTTGGATCTTTGAGTTGATTACCTCTAAATTAACTCAAAGATCGGGGGCTTGTGGGGGATAGATATCCCCTGGGTCCACTAAAGAAGTAAAAGGCCTCACGAAAAGCCCAAGGGCCCAATAATTCGTAAGGTCATTCTTTCGTGGGCCTAGGGAAAGACAACCAATAAAGAAGACGTGGGACTGATTAGAGCAAACACAAGCGGCCCACAACGTCGAACGAATGAATCACAAACAGAGACCCGACTTTCCCGCGCTGAAGCCCCCATGCAACGGAGCCATGCGAGGATAAGTCGGCGGAGGTTACGTAAGGATAAACTCAAGAGGTTCACTATCTTTCAGCTACTTGTTATTATCGTATTACATGTAATGCTCCACGGCCGAGTATATAAGGCCTAGGGGGCACCCCTTCAGATCGATCGACTCTGCTCCACTTAGCCACCCACAAAAACTCTCTGCGCCCTCTATCCAGAGAATCCTCTTGTAACCACGCTCATATACTCACCAGGACGTAGGGTGTTACGCACTTCTAAGCGGCCCGAACCTGTAAATCTTGTCCATTGTCCCTCGTGCGATCGGCACGAACCATTTTGCTACAGTCGTCGACACCGTCCTACTCCTAAAAACACCTTGAGGGGCAACCCCGGGTGTGCGGTCGGACCCAAAACACCGACAGCGGAGCAATGGCTACTTCGCGCGCAACGGTCGACTACAACGCATTAAATGTGCGCCTGCGCACGCAGAGGAGCAGAGCACGCGCGGGTGGCACACCGGACAGCCTACAGGGCCTGTCCGGTGCACCACCGGACAACCAGACGGGCCCACAAGACAGAGCTCCAACGGTCGAACCCCAACGGTCTGCTGACGTGGCTGGCGCACCGGACTGTCCGGTGCGCCATGCGACTGCAGCCTCCCAACGGCCACTTTGTGGTGGTTGGGGCTATAAATACCCCAACCACCCCACATTCATTGGCATCCAAGTTTTCTACCTTCCAACTACTTACAAGAGCTCTAGCATTCAATTCTAGACACAACCAAATAGATCAAATCCTCTCCCAACTCCACACAAAGCTCTAGTGATTAGAGAGAGAGATTTGTTGTGTTCATTTGAGCTCTTGCGCTTGGATTGCTTCTTTTTCTCATTCTTCTTGCAATCAAACTCATTTGTAATCAAGGCAAGAGACACCAATTGTGTGGTAGTCCTTGCAGGAACTTTGTGTTCCGATTGATTGAGAAGAGAAGCTCACTCGGTCCGAGGGACCGTTTGAGAGAGAGAGAAAGGGTTGAAAGAGACCCGGTCTTTGTGACCACCTCAACGGGGAGTAGGTTTGCGAGAACCGAACCTCGATAAAACAAATCCTTGTGTCACACTCTTTATTCGCTCGCGATTTGTTTTCACGCCCTCTCTCGGACTCGTTTATATTTCTAACGCTAATCCGGCTTGTAGTTGTGATTAAGTTTGTAAATTTCAGATTCGCCCTATTCACCCCCCCCCCTCTAGGCGACTTTCACTTTTCCACAAAATTCTTGTTTATGAAGGTGTGTGATGCACCAGAATCAAAGAGAATAACTGCTGGGTAATTGGCAACAAGGAACGTACCCATCATTACCGGCTCACCCTCCGGTGTTGTAGCCACTTGGGTATAATAAATCCGTCCAGTTTTCTTGAAGTTCTTGCCCATTGAAGTATTAGTCGTATTACCCTCTCCTTGGTTGGAGTTCCCAGAGTTCTGTTGGAATTTTTTTTGCTTCGGGTATGGCAGTCCTTGATAAAGTGTCCGGACTTTCCACAGTTGAAGCAACCAGTGGAAGAACTAGGGAGAGCAGGGAAACGAGTACCAGGGCACTTGGCTGATTGGTAGGAGCAGGGGCAGTAGTGGGACGAATAAAAACAGGCTGCTTCAAGGGATAGGAAGGTGGGCGAGACGAAGAACGACTTTGATTAAAAGGTCGGATCACCAACCTGGTTCTCTTCTCAGGCCCTTGATTTGACCTTTCACCTCCAAATCCCTTTGATTTACCATGTCCTGCATTTTTGGCTTCTACTGCCAGTGCCGTACTGACAGCCCTACTGTAGGTAAGATCCAAGCACGTTGCCATTTTCTGCTGAAGCCTGTCATTAAGTCCCCTCATAAAACAATTCTTTTTCTTCAGATCTGTATTCACTTGGTCGATGGCATACTGGGAAAGATGGTTGAATTTATTGAGATACTGCATTATAGTATCTCCCCCTTGCTTTAATCGGATGAACTCTTCTTGTTTCATATGGAGCACTCCCTCTGGAACATAATGCTCTCGGAATGCTAGCTTAAATTCCTCCCAGGTGATCTGATGTCCAGCCGGTTGAATTGCTACATAATTTGCCCACCAAGTACTGACAGGTCCTCTTAGCTGTTGTGCAGCAAACAATGGCTTCTGCGTCTCTGTGCATCGAATCAACCCAAACTTCTGTTCCATAACTCTTACCCACTCATCAGCTTCTAGAGGTTCTTCTGCTTTAATATAGAGCGGGAATCGAGTCTCAGAAAATTCCGAATATGTAGTATCACGCAGTCCTTGGGGAGGAGCTCTGCCTCTGTGCTGTTGGCACTGATTGCCAGCCATCTCACGCAAGAAACGCGTATTATCCGCAGTGGCATTGACCAGGGCAGTGATAGCCTCGGCCAAAGTCGGTGGTACTGGTGGCGGGTTAGGAGTATCTTCCCGACCGCGAGAAGTTCCAGCACCATCATGTGCGCGAGTCCGTGATAGCATCTGAAGCAAAGAAACATTTGGAAAAAATATAACATGCCAGCACACACCATCATATTACATTACCAAAATGTAATAATTATACAAACTCCAGTGTACAACTTGACTTCAGTACTTATTTTACATAAGTATAACATCTAAACTATACTATTCTAGTCTTCGTCATCCTTTGTTGCTTCATTTCCTGTCGCAGGAGACCGTTCGTTAGCAAGGTTCATGGAAGGAGGGGGCCTAAAAAGGTCCAACTCCTCATCAGGTCCTTCATTTGTTGTTCCTGAAGGTCCGACTCCCATTACAGCAGCGTTGGAAGGCACGTCCGGGTGCAGTCGAGCATACAGTACATGTACTTCTTCATGTAAAGTATTACAGTACACTTGCAGACTATCGAGGGCCACACTAAGCTCTGCCACACGAGCTCGAGCTCGAGCTTTTGTTTCACGGTCCCAAGCGATCGAACGCGAGTTGACGACCCAATCAATGGCCAAATCCTGTTCTAAAATCTCATATTGCAAGCGGCTGACGTCAGATGACAATTCAGCTATACGCTGGCTGTCCTGCGCCCATGCCCTATTCCGGTGATGTGGCTCTGACCGAAGTTGTTCCACCTTGGCTTTCAGGTCTCCAATTGGGTCATTGCTGCCACTACTACTCCCTTCATGTCTAGGGGCTAGCTGATGGTGAGGCACGCCAAAAGGTCCAGTAGATTTGCGTGTTGTTTTCCTTGTACGCGCCATGTCTCCATAAGAGGGGAAGATTTATTACTAGATTTTTAACATGATGAATGCATAACCTAATAAATATGGAATCAACCTTCGTTGATCCCCAACTTCCTATATATTGCACTTTGTTACCCTGACCTTACAAGATAAGGGACTACCAGAAAGTGGTAAGGAAAGAATGAAAGAATAATTCTAGGTGAGTATTTGAAAATTCTTTTGAAGCGCTACGTAATATCTAGAGAGATGGGCTTCGCTCCGATACTAGCTGTGACGGTACCTCCCAAGGTATTAGGCCCACCTACAGTTGTCCTTGTCCTAAGGACCTTGGACAACCTTGTAGATGCACATAATCACTCGACAAGTTCGGTAACCGTATCCTCATCATTTTGCCCAAGAGCGCTTTACCCGTCACGCAGATATTACATCACATCGGAGGAAAGAATAAGCGGAAGCAAATTACAATAACTTAATTTACATTCTTCAATATAGAGATAGAGTATTATTGTTATTACAATATCAGGGTACTATGAGTGCATAAAGTATTACTATTACAGACCTGGGAGGCAAAACACCCTCCCGCACACAACTTTATTGTTTTCAAAGTGGGAGGCCAACATCCTCCCGCGACTTCACTGTTGGGGCTCTTCCTTGGGTACCACCTTTGAACAGAAACAACAAAAGTCTGATGTTTCCTCACCTACAACAACATGGGTTCGAAAACCCTGAGTATGGAGTGTACTTTCACAAGTCTTACCCGACAAAAGAAAAGACTCTCAAGGATATGCTGGCTTGAAGGAGTCAAGGTAAGGTTATTCAAGAATCAATGAATCTGTTTGCAGGAATGCTTACTAACAGTGGATCCTTAAAATCCAATTTTATTATCAAGTTAAGTCATTACCTGCAGCTAGAGTTCTTTCTACCCTAGTTCAAGCACTTGTCCTATACTAGTCGTCTTTTATCACCCCTTTCAGTTCACTGGAATGCTACGTGTAAGTCAGTGACCAAGTCTTCAAGTCCAAGAAGTAACGGTGATCCAAATCGATTAATACCCAGCTGGGGATCTCCAACCACACGACATATGTAGCACTTAACCCTTGCATATGTCAACTCACCATCGGGTTTTCTTAAGACCAGGTCGGGTTCACGCCAACCGAGAGCACAGATACACCACCGTCTAGCATCTTGCCACAGAAGGTACACGCTACTCTCGCCATCTCTCCACTCCCATTGCTTGTTGGCCTTTCTGGTATTAGTCTGCCTGAGGCAAAGCTTACCCATGACAAGGCATGTGGCCAGTTAAAAGGTCATCGATCACCAAGCCTACATCGGTACGGTCCTTAATCGACTCAGACGGAGACACTACACCGAGACTCTCTTCTCGTGCAAGTCACCCGTCCGGTCTCAGCTTTATAATTTACATCCCAAAGTTTGGTACCTAGTAGAGGTACATCTTTTCTGATGTTGAACCCAACACGGCCATGATGGATCCACCATCAAGTTTTATTTTGAAAACAACCCATTCCATCTGAAGCATCGTCTTTTGTTAAAACAAAACATTTTCAAGGAAGTGGTAATTGCACCGGGGCTTGCCTTGTGTTGTAGAGGAGTCGGGATCTATTCCATAGATATTGAAATAAAAACAATTCCCGGCAGGTGGGGTTTCAGTTGGTGGTGCAGTCTCTTCTTCTTCGACACTTACTTTTCTTCGTTTTCTATACATAACCATATATAAACATGAATGCTCATGTGATGTTATGAATATGCAGTTACATTAGTGATACATCAAGTTGTATCTTGAAGACAACTTTCCTTCACGGTACATCTAAGTTACTAGAGCCTTCTAAGTCAACACCCTAGTAAGGTTATGCAGTTTTATTCTAAGAAACTAGGGTTTCAAGGTTTTGGGAACAAACAATGTCCAAAACATGTCAAACTTTACCCAAGAGTTCTAATTATCAAATTAGGCTTACCCAAAAAGTTTTATGATTTTTGGAGCTATTCAGTAATTTCTAAAATTCCAAAAGACTAGGCTTAGGCCTTCTTAAATACTAAATAATTCATGGTTGGGGCTAAAAATCTTGGAACTATTTTTATTAAATACTAGAGGAATTTAGGAGTCTAGTAAAATTGGTCTCATGATTTTATCATTTTTCTATAATTTCCTATATATTCCCTAAGTCTGGCATAAAAAGAAAAGGAAAAAGGAGGAACAGTGATAGGCTGAAACCAGCCCGAACCGGCCCACGTCCAGGCGAAATGCGTCCGCGCACGCGCCCGCGCTGGCGTCTTTACACAAAGGACCCTGGCTATTTGAATAACCCGTAAAGAGTCCTTAGCACTATTCTTCTGTGTCTCTGACATTCGCGCAGAGGCCCCTCCCTTTTTGTTTCTTCGCAAGATCAGGTCCCCGACCACCGACGGCGGTGAACACACTCTCTGGCGAGCCTGTACCAGCCGGAATACGCAAAGGCTAAGCTTCTTACTTGGTCGACACCAAATTCTACCTCGGGCGACCCTAATTCCTCAACTAATTGCACTAATCCGGGTCGGAATCTCTCTGTCCACGACGGCGATGAAAACCAGAGACAAACCAACATGTTCTAGGCGGTTCAAGGCGGTCTAATTCAATCGAATGGGTCTATGAGCAACAAGGGACATGAGGGAGGCTAGAACATCACACAGAAGAGCATGAACTAACCCATAGACGTCTAGCCACGGGGAGATGTCTCATGGCAGCGTTTTGACCGATTTGAGGGAAGTGGGAAATTGGGAGGCTCTGGTGGACGATCGGAGGCAAGAGCTGGTGCTTTGGATGCGTAATAACCTAGCGGAGCTCACCGGGCAGCAATTTATAGACTCCATCGGCGGTGGCGTCCAATTTGAAGGAACTATGTTGGCAGCCGGAGAGAGGGACTGAGTCACTGCGGCGTGCTACCGTGGCATTCACTGGCTGAGGAGCTACGATGGTCACTAGTGAACTATTACAGCTGGCAACGACGTAGTGAAAGGGTCATGGTATGACGCGATCACGGCGAACGACGTACACCTCGACGACGGCCGCTCGGCCACGTCGCCGGCAAGTGGATGAGGCGACAGAGCGGCCACAGTGCTCCAACTTCATCCACGGCGAGATCTTTTCACCAGGAGTTGTTATCCACGTGTTACTGGGCGCGAATCGCAGCGTCGGCGCGAATCCGAGCGTGTGGGTCACTGGCGGTGAGGGGTGATGCACCTGAAGGTCTTTTTCAGTCTACTGTACCATCAGAATGCCATTCAGAGCTCCTGACAGAGCAGATTAGAGGCCTTGGTTCTCCAATTTTTGTGTGGCAACTTGTTAATCCTTCTGTAACAAAGTTATTAACCTATAATCCAGCTAAAATACGACTATAGGAACTTTGGCCATTTCCTTACTTGATTAAGCTCTAATCAACTCCAAAGTTCTTCAGGGTTCACTGTCAGACCAACTTCGGTCTTTAGTGGTGACTGACAGCCAGACTTTAAGTCCATTTTACTCCAAATTTTGTCTGTCACCAATGCTTAACCCCTTAAACAAATTTGTACTCCTATCATAGCTCTACAAATTTGATGTGTTGACCTAGGGCAAAATCCTGAAGAATTTAGAGATATAGAGCTCCAAAGTTGACCTCATTCCACTGAAATTCAGACTTAACCATATAGTGTTCATGGGGTACTTTTTGCAAATAAGTCCAAACTTCATCATACAACTTGGAAATTCTCCAATGTAAAAGTTACTTAGTTTGTGGTGTTCTATCACTTGGTTATTTGCACTTTGGTCCAAAAGTACACAGATTTTGCATTTACCCCCTAGGGTTCCAATTAGGGTTTTCTAGGGTTTCTTTTTAGGGTTTTGAGTACTTTAGGGTTTTTGTGCCACTAAAGCCCATCAAATGTGATACCTTGTGAACATTTCTCATGTCTTATGAGATTTTTACTCATTTTGGCTTCACTATAATCCATAGGCTCTATTTCTAGGGTAAAGTACCCTACCCTAGGGTTAATCACATCAAGTCCTATCATCACAACTTGTTTGAAAATTTTACCTAGTGAATGCATTCTAGGTGTAACAACCACATGAAATGTCAATGCACATGATGTTATGCTCAAGTTTTAGTGCCAGTAACACCAGGGGTGTTACAACACCGGTAGCACACCTTCTTGGAGCGGGACTTGTAGTCTTTCCCCCTCCTTTGTTTTAGGATTTGGCGGAAGCTCTTGATTATGAGCATCATTTCCTCGTTGTCGAGCTTGGAGGCATCGATTGGAAGCTTACTTGGTGTAGACTCCTCCTTCTTTTCTTCCGTCGCTTTGAATGCGACGGGTTGCACCTCGGGTGTGAAGGTGGCGCCTTGCTCCAAGTTGACAATGTGTTTGGAGTCTTTGATCATTAGCTCAAAGCTCACAAACTTGTCAATCACTTCCTTGGGAGACATTAGTTTATATCTAGGATCCCCACGAATTAATTGCACTTGAGTAGGATTGTGAAAAACAAGGGATCTTAGAATAACCTTGACCATTTCATGGTCATCCCATTTGGTGCTCCCGAGGTTGCGCACTTGGTTGACCATCGTCTTGAGCCGGTTGTACATGGCTTGCGGCTCTTCTCCTTTGTTGAGGACGAATCGACCGAGTTCTCCCTTGATCGTTTTGCGCTTGGTGATCTTGGTCACCTCGTCCCCTTCGTGTGCGGTCTTGAGGACGTCCCAAATTTCTTTGGCGCTCTTTAACCCTTGACCTTGTTATACTCCTCTCGACAGAAGGAGGCGAGGAGTATAGACGTGGCTTGAGAGTTAAAGTGCCTAATTTGGGCGGCCTCGTCCGAGTCATAGCCTTTGTCCCCGACTTGAGGTACCTGCGCTCCATACTCAACAATATCCCAAATACTTTCGTGGAGTGAGGTTAGATGGTGCCTCATTTTATCACTCCACATACAATAATCCTCACCATCAAAATATGGTGGTTTGCCTAGGGGTACGGAAAGTAATGGAGCGCGCTTTGAAATACGGGGATAGCGAAGAGGCATCTTACTATACTTCTTGCGCTCATGGCGCTTAGAAGCGACGGATGACTCGGAGCTTGATGTGGAGGGTGACGAAGAGTCGGTCTCGTAGTAGACCACCTTCTCCATCTTCTTCTTCTTGTCACCTCTTCGATGCGATTTGATGGAGGAAGAGGATTCCTCCTTGTGTTTGTTGCCGGACTCCCTTGAAAGGGTTCTCCCCGAGCTCGCAGGCTTGTCGCCGGTCATGATCTCCCTCTTGGCGTGATCTCCATACATCACTTTGAGTTTGTTAGACTCTTAATGAAGCACTGGCTCCGATAACAATTGAAAGTTGCCTAAAGAGGGGTGAATAGGCGAAACCTAAAATTTATAACTTTAAACACACACTACAAGTCGGGGTTAGCGTTAGAATTAAATTCAAGTCCAGGAGAGAGGGGGAAAAGAAAACAAATGAGAATCAAGCGAATGAACACAGTGATTTGTTTTACCGAGGTTCGGTTCCAAAGAACCTATTCCCCGTTCAGGAGGTCACAAAGACCGGGTCTATTTCAACCCTTTCCCTCTCTCAAACGGTCACTTAAACCGAGTGAGCCTTCTTCCTTAATCTCATAGGTCACTAAGACCCCGCAAGGACCACCACACACTTGGTGTCTCTTGCTTCGCTTACAAAGCACTTGAGAATAAGAATGGAAAAAGAAAAGGCCAAGCCAAGCAAAAAGAGCAACAAGGAACACAAAACACCCTCTCTCAAGTCCCTAATGGAATTGAGTTGATTTGGAGGCTTAGAGTGGATTCAATCTATTTGATGTGTCTTGTAGTGAAGTCTTTTGCTCTTGTATTGAATGAGATGTTTGGAATGCTTGGATTGTTATGAATGAGGTGGTTGGGGGTATTTATAGCCCCCAACCACTTCCATAGCCGTTGGGGAGGCTGATGGCGATGGGCTCACCGGACAGGCAACGTTCCTTGTCCGGTGCGCCACCACGCACCCAACTGTTAGGGTTCGGAGCTGGTCGACCGTTAGAGGCTTTGTCCTCTTGCGGCACTGGACAGTCCGGTGCCCCTCTGACTTCGCTGCTCTGACTTCTGCGTGGTACTGTGCTGCACTGTTCTTTCTGTCAGAGTCAACCGTTGGTGCAGATAGTCGTTGCTCCGCTGGCACATCGGACAGTCCGGTGAATTATAGCGGAGCGTGCCCTGAAATTCCCGAGAGTAGCTGTTTGACATTTGTACGGTCCTGGTGCACTGGACACTGTCCGGTGGCACACCGGACAGTCCGGTGCGCCAATCTTCAGCACACTCAAGTCCTTTTGCTCCTTTAAAATTGTGTCCCTAACTTGATTCTTTTATTGGTTTGTGTTGAACCTTATGCACCTGTAATACATGAATTCTAGACAAACTAGTTAGTCCATGCGTTTGTGTTGACTATCAACCACCAAAATTAATTATAGAAAATGGTTAACCCAATTTCCCTTTCACCATCCTCATCCCATCGTAGAGAATTTTCTCATGAAAAATCAGAAATTGGTACATAATGCTATCTCTAGCCATGCACTCATGGTGATTCACTATGTTTCTAGGGCTATCTCCAACAAATTATGCAAATGATCGTGCAAAATATTGTTGTCGGCTATCATAACTAGTGGTATTCATATCACAACCCTAAAATCACTAGACGCTTGAGTAAGAAGGGAACATGAGCAAAACACGCTCCCGAC
This sequence comes from Zea mays, assembly GCF_902167145.1. NCBI lineage: Eukaryota > Viridiplantae > Streptophyta > Magnoliopsida > Poales > Poaceae > Zea > Zea mays. Next base: position 39,781,089 of record NC_050098.1, on the reverse strand, counting down.
CATACCAAGGCAAGGGATCCAAATCACGTCTCGCTCGAGGCCAACCCTGATCAAGAGACCCTAGTCATGAACTCGCCCGAGGCCACCCTCGGGCGGGAGACACAGTCATGACTCACCCGAGACCACCCACGGGCGAGAGACACAGTCACGGCTTGCCCGAAGTCACCCCCGAAATGAAAAGCCACGACTCGCCCGAGACCAGCCTCGGGCGAGAGACACATTTCCTATTCGTCCGAGGGCGCCTTAGACGACGCTCAGGAGCTACCCGCTTCACCCAACCACTCCGATTCCAGGATGTGTGCATTTAATGTCGTCTGTACGAACACCTACCCCGCCGCGGGCACCAAAGTCAATATAGGGTGACACGACCTCGGTCTAAATCTACTTTTTACTACCCACAATGACGGTGGTCGAGGCACGAATACGGGGTGTTGTTCCCCCACCCCGACCACTGCTCTAACTGCCCAAAGCGTGGCTACATGCGACGCCAAGACCTGGCCTCTGCCTCGAGAGGGATCTCCGCCTCGCTCGAGCCCGCCCTCGGCCAACTGCTCCAACAGGAAAGCATGTGATGCCACCAGCTCTCTCGCGAACTCCGCTGAAGACAGGATGGCTACAAAATCCACAAGATCGGTGTCCAATATGTTTTCCACCATCCCCGATGATGCACGGGCCAAATTACCACATACTTTTCACCATGACGAACGCTATTTCAACCACTACAACTCGACATACTTATAAACGTCACATCCGCACCCCTGCACAGAATGGGCTCGGGCACGCGTCCGAGCCCCCGAACCCGGCCTCGGCTCTCTACCTGGTCAAAGTGCGGGTTACAAGGATCAGACATCCTTCTCCTGACCAAAGACGACGCCAAGGACAAGGGCCATCTCGCCGACCATACTGCTACAGGGGCTCAGACTCATCTCCTCTGATCACAACAACACGACACCCTTGTACTCCTAGGCTTCCCCCCTACGACTATAAGAGGAGTCCAGGGTCCCTGAGGAGAGGAGACAGAAGGAGGACAACACTTCACCGCTTACTCTCCTGATATTAGCACTGGCCTCAATCACGCTCAGAGACTTGGGACTCACTCCCTCTCTCGACCAGCTTGTATCCCCTACTATGAGCACCTAGGTACAAGATAATATAAGTCTCATCTCTGCTAGAAGTGGAGCCTTCTATTGTCCGAACTAGAATAAACCTTGTGTCTTCTTGCACCACCCATCTGGACCGGAGCATGCAGCACAACTTCACTTGTTGGTTAGAACCCTTGAGTCAAAAAGTCGACAATTGTTTTGCACTATACATTACACTATTTATCGATTGAAGTTTAAAATAGAAAATGGAATGTGAGAGCTGCTCAAGACAGCCTAAACTAAAGCAATGTTCTTAAATTCGGGATGGGACGACAAGATCTAAAATAACTCCAAAATTCGTTTTTAGGTGCAACAAAAAATAGATGTCCAATAATTTTATATCTAAACTCTTTGTTTAAAAATATTTACTCTGTTTAGATCTGTCTCACCCATAAATATGTATTTGCTCCATGCTTCCACGCGCTTGGGCATCTCCTCCTCGGTTTTTCTTCTCTTCCTGCCCGGTTCAGCCACCACATATACACTTTTTCAAGTCTAGGAAGGTGACTTGAAAAATATTGGAGGAAGATAGAACTTAGAATAGCACCAATTTGTTAGTTGATGGAGGACGAACAGACAGTAAAAAAAGGTAATCTTATTTTTAACTCATACCTTTTTTGCCTTTTTAGTAAGATAAAAAGGCGATACCTGCAGTTTAACATCTGTCCTAAATAATTCATTTTAGACTTTTAAAAATTTATACAATAATTGATGTCATATAAATACAGATATAAAAAACTAAAACTAAAACGAATAGAATAATTTAGGACGGAGGGACCATATAGAAAACCTCTTTGAACTCGGTCGGTGGTTAAAAGCTAAAATGTGAAACTAGACGTCTCTTCAAAGATGCTCGATCGAGCTGAAATGCTGAATCTCAACATCTTCAGAGCATCTGCTTCGGTCTAAAAGAAAAAGAAAAAACCGGTATACACCGGACCCCAAACCAATCACAGCCAAGTATGGAAAATTATAATCTCATTCCTTCTTTTAAGCAACACGAGAACATAACTTAACCTACACCAAATTCCATCGGAGTACTCTAATAAGCCAAATATTACCGGTGCTGAATTTAAAAAAATAATACTCTCTCCATCCCAAAATATATTTTATTTTAGACTAAATATACATTCATTAATTAAACTATTAATATAATTTATATGTAGCTCTGTATTCATTATCATTCAAACGTGGAGGGAAAAAAGACCAGAAAGAACTAAATTTTGGATTGGAGGACGTATAATAACACGGGTACCCTGAACTGAACAGTACCCAAAAATTCACATCGAATCTCTCTGTTCGTGATTCTTCTTCAGTCTTCCACGCTCAACATCTCATCTCATCTCATCTCATCTATCTATTTTATAGACAGGGTACCAGGGAACGCTTCCTCGACTTCGCTCCACTTGCTACCGATCGTCTCTGCCTCGAGTCCGTCAATCTCGTAGCGCACCTCCTCCATGTGTTCGTTTATGCTGCTCACGGCAACCTGCACGCCCTGTATGGCCTCCTTGAGGGCCGCGTCATACTCCGCATCCGCCTCGGCGTCCTCGGTGCCGGCGGCCTCCGTGATCTCCTTGACGTGCACGCACACGTGCTGGGCCATGCTGCGCGACCTGCAGTCTGCGTGGTTCACCAGGCGCTCTGAAGGCCTGCCGGCTTTCTTCAGCACCTGAATCTTAGCTGTCTTCAGAAATCATAGAACCAAACCAGGATGGCCAGAGACAAATAATCAGCGATTGAAGAAAATGACAATGTGAAAGCTATAGAAGAAATACGAAGCAGATGATGGAAACAATGTTGCATGTTAGGAAGCTGCAATCACAAATATCTTCAGGCCAGTACCACAGGCCAATCAGGAAATTGCCCAAATAAGTAGAAAATTGAGTACTTAAACTAAAAAGCAATTTCAAGGGCACATCGGTCAGGGCCTAAGGCTGGTGTAGCTATCAGGTACAATAAGAAGAGGTGGCAAACCTGGAACAGTTATAATGCGAAAAACAAAACCAAAATTCATCACTGTACAATTTAACACATATTACTCTTAGGGCTAGTTTGGGAACCCCAATTTCCCATGGGATTTCTATTTTCCCAAGGGAAATTAGTTCATTTTCCCATGTGAAAATAGAAATCCCTTTGAAAATTGAGGTTCCCAAACTAGCCCTTAGCAGGGGAAATTAGAGTAAGTTGAAATCATTTTATACAAATTCAAGTGTGTAATAATGTATTGTGAAAGAGGTAAAGCTTGGTGTCCTTCAGAATTTAATAAAAACATGGCCTGATATGAACAATGAAAAATGAAACTACGATCTCCGATGTGCTAATAATTCCTCCAATCACAGTATTCTTAGGTTAAATGACATGTCAAAACATATATCAATAGATCATTACAGTTCATAAATATGAAAGAACGGAATAAGTTTCCGCTCTTAAACAAAATCTAGTTATTTTAAGGAAGCACTATTTCATGGCCCATATGGCAATACAACACGCCCAAGAGCCCAAGCTAACTTACCAAATGCAACTTCTCTTTCTCATGTGCTTGAACACCCTTCAGTAAATCGGCAAGATCGCTGCGACTAAATTCTGGCATTGAGAGCAGGGAAATTATTTCAAGGACCTGAAGAAAGAATTATTAGATGCTGATTTTTATGAATAGGAAGAAGATGAGACAACTAGAGCTAACTTGTTTTGAGCAATCATTGAACTCCGCTGTAATATTGCCACACAGTTGTTGATAGGCCAATTCACCTCCATAAGCCATATACTCAGAAAAACCCCTGATATATATTATTAATGAGCCAATAAGCAAACAAAATGACAGGCTTACATAAAAAACTACTAACATTAATTACTTTTCACACAGATGCAAATGCAGTCACCAAAATTATAGATGACTAAAAAAACTTGACAAAATCCATAACCGAAGTGCCTAACAATTATATTTCTGAGTTACTATACTTACAATAAAGAAAACACATCAATGACTGCCACAGTCCTAAATATGGGCCACAGCATCAGGCCTAGCGCTGGCGAGCTGTGGCCTCATGGAGGCCCAACGTCAGGCCCTGGTGAGCCGTGGCCTCACCCTGGCACCGCAAAAGAAGTGCACGAGACAGGGGGCGCAGCCCCTGCCGCTCCTAGAGTTCATCGCGCCGGAGAGAACAGGAATAGATCAAAAATCTGGAGGTAGCCTTCGATAAATTGGAATAAATAAATCGAGTTCGTTTAGAAAAGGAGATTGGTTTGTTAGGAATAGTGAATCCAAATCTGTAAGGACTCTTCTAGTTTGCTTGGAATACAAGTCTAAATCTATAAGGAATCATCTAGTTTGCTTGGTATACAATTCTAATAAGGACTATACATACTCGGCAATGTATCCGTTTCAATCTAAGCAAGACTAGAGCTATTGCTCCTCCCTTTATCTCTCACTCTAGTTTGCTTGGAATTCAACAACCCCCCCCCCCAACCGTCTCGATCCCATGGGTAACAATTCCACCATGTCCACAGAAATGGAGTGGCTCGAGACCCTCGCTGCTGATCTCACCAAGCACATGGACAAGGTGCAAGAGCACCTTGCCAAGGTCGACGTCTGCCTGGGCAACATGAAGCAAGGAGGGTCCAAAAACGAGATCGCCACCGCAGCCAAGGAAAAGCTGGAATGTGAGGCTGTCACCAAGCAGCTCGAAGTGGAGACCAAGCACGCCATAGATCAAGCTCGACGTGCCTTCCTCAAGGAGGAGACAGCAAGGTCATTGACCGTCCTCGAGCTTGTGGAAGAAGTGGCAAACTGTTCGTCGCCAACTAGGAGAGGGAGGCGCCACCAAGGGGCCCTTAACACTGCCATACCCTCACCAGTCTACAGCAATCAGCTCCTTCCCCATCCTCCAACCACGCTACCACAATTGTCGCTCCCAACATATGACAGCAAGGAAAATCCACTGCCATAACTTAACCGCTGTGAGCAGTTCTTCACAGGGCAAAAGACTACTGACATCGAGCGAGTATGGTATGCATCTTTTCATCTCTAGGTGGCACTAAACAATGGTACATGCACTGATGCACCTAACGCGGGATAAAGTTGTCACCAACTGGGCATGCTTTGCAGTTGCGTCAACGAGTATTTTGGGCCGCCAAGACGACGCAAACACTACGAGAGCTTGCATCCTTGCAGAAGACTAGCACCATCGACGACTACATGGAGCACATCTTGACACACGTGGTGCGCACCGAGACACTTGACGAACAGCAGCAGGTGAACGTCTACACTGCTGACCTGCTCGAGCCACTGAAGACATGTCGAGCTCTAGAACCCCAAGACATAGAGATGGCCATGTCCCTACCATGAGCATACAAGCGACAGGCGGTTGTCATCGCTGACAACACCAAATCTACAACATTCCACACATCGGCTTCCCCAAGATTCAAAGGTGCCATCAACAACCCTATCCGCCTCGATAACACCGGGGTCATCCGACACCTACGCCGGCTACACCACCTCACCCCTTCAAGCCCCTTACAACAGAGGAGATGATGGAGCGTCATTGCATTGGGCTATGCTTCAACTGTGACGAACCCTTTGCCTGTGGCCACAAGTGCAAGCACTTGTTAGACATCACGCTCGTCATGCCAACGACGGTGTCGACCCTGGCCTCATGATGATGATCAGCCCCAAGACTCTAGTGTGCGTGTGGTCGACACACCATGTTCCTGGAAGGTGCCAACTTGGTGCTCATCCTCGTCAAAACAGGCACCACCCACAACATCATCGACATCAACTTTGCCAAGCCGGCCAACCTTGCGGAACAGCGCATCCAAACCATAAAGCTTGTCAACAGTGGCAATGAGATTGCTCGCCAGGAAGCCTGCCTCAACACTTGGCTTCACATCAACACCAAGACGTTCCAGATCGACGTCATCTTCGACATGCCATGGTTGGTCGACCATGGCAACATCATCTAGAACTTTGTGACCCTAGAGAAGCAATTCTAATGGGACGAACATACCATCATCTTCGTCAATGTCCCTGACCGTTGAGCACCATAGAATTTGCTTGTTCTTCCTGTCTTATGCCAATCCTACCGGTGCCTCGACACCCATCACTTCTCCCACGATCATGGTCTCCATCGCAGCCATGATGTAACATGAGCAAGGCAATTCAACCGTGTCAACCTAATGCCCTCGACAAAATCAGCATTGTACGACGCCATCATAGGCAATGGTACTCGAGCTACGCGCCATCACCACCACCATCATAGGCGGGAGAGCTGCATCAACTTAGTCCATGGACCAAGATCTCCTCTTCTTCAACGGACAATTCTACCTCCCCACGACATTACCACTATTGCTCGACCTCTTCGAGACACGTCGTCATTGGCGAAATGAGGAATCTACGACTACTAGTGTTGGGGTTCTACACGCCACCAACGACTGCAGCCATCACCTGCAGCTTCCCTATCAGCATCCTTATGATCCGTGAGTGGCCGCAAGGTATCATTCCTTCGTCAATTTCATCTTCTTCGACATCGCCAATTGCCACTTCCTCGCTACCAAGAACACATCAACACCATCCATGACTTGAGACACTCGAGCCTCTCGCCAAACAACTTCAACGGGGCAAGTTCATGTTTGGTGACTTGCTAGACCTAACAACAACACAATCTATGTGCATCATGTTGACAATTTGTCGTCGTATGGCAGCCTTCATCCTTCGCAGCAACAAGGTACATAGCTTTGAGAGATCTCCTTAAGCTATGCAGATATTCACTCTTGACGTAGCCATACACCGATCGATCCTCACCTCTAGCAACTATCGTTACTACTTTGAGCTCATCATCATCAGGATCCAAGACAACTAGATCTTGGCTAACATCATCCACGATCGTCTCATTGTCAGGATCTAGGCAATCCCATTTGGAGAACCTCTTCCCTCAAACTGCATCAACAACTAGACTATAATAGAGCGCGAGGACACGCTGAGTGGAGAAGGGGGAGATGTCATAGGCCTAAATGTGGGCTGCAGCATTGGGCCTAGCGGGCAACGGAGGCCCAACACCGGCCCCTTGTGAACCGCAATCTCACCTTGGGTGTCGTAAAGGAGGCGCGTGAGTGAGGGGTTGCAACCCCTGCCGCCCCAGAAGTCCATCCAGTTGAGGAGAATATGGAATAGATGAAATCTAAAGAAAGCCTTTGATAAGTTTGGAGTAAATAAAATAAAGTTTATTTAGGAAAGAATATTGGTTTGTTAGGAAAGGAGTGTCCAAATCTATAAAGACTACTGCTCTAGTTTGTTTTTAATACAAGTCCAATAGGGGCTATAAATATATAGGTAATGTAACGGTTTCAATCTAAGGCTAACTCTAACAATAATATGCAAAAATGGGAATCCAAATACACGTTCGTGTTATGCAGTCAGCCGAAAGACGAGACCCAAATATTTTTGTGCCCAAATACACGTTTGAGAAAATGGCCATCAATATATAGGTACTCTCCCACATCACATCTAAAATGGGTATCGAGTTTAAATTACCTGTTCGAGATGCTATAGTGTCATTTAGATATCTATAATAGATTTAGGTGTCACGATAGGTACTCTGTTGGAGTTAGCCTAAGCAAGCATAGAGCCATTGCTCCCTCCCATCCCCTCCTCTCCCACCCCACATAACAGCAGCAAGCACCCCCCCCCCCCCCCCCCGCATGGTTGTGACAATGACATTTTAAATTTTACCGCTTGAACCATTCTAGCATGGAATTATACAAATATAGTGACGATGCAAATTCCTTTTGCTAATATTCTGAGGTATGTTCTCCTTTTCTGAATATATTACATGACAGATACCTAAATTTCTAGTGGGTTATAAGCAAAAAAAAACATAGAGCTAGATCAACAACCCGCAAGACCAAGAAAAACTTATGTAGGTACATAACACCGGACCCGTTTGTATAATAGGTCTGAACATTATAAAAATTCTGTTGGGAAACATACATACACATTGGAACCATAGCAAGAAATTCAACAGTCCTCCTGATGGGAAAAGAAACTACCAAATGAGCATTCTGCACATACTATTGAATTCTACCTTGTTACTCCTTTAGTCCTTTGTATATAACTGGTAGTGCATCAAAATGTAAATGGACCTTATCTAGTATCCCAAAGGTAGAGGAGACTACTGCAAACTGAAAACAATTGAACCTTTCTTGTCATCTGTCCCTTCCATCTCAAAATTTATTCCAAGCTAACATGGCATCTGACCTTCCTACGTAGGCGAAGTTCTCATTTAAAATTGCACAAAACATCTATTTTTATGTCCGAAGAATTTTAGGCCTACTATTATACACAATGAACAACTTTGGAGGGTTCAATGCTAGAAACTTCCTAAATCCTAAGAGAATCTTTACCAAAACAATCCCCTCTCCCTGTAACCAGCAATGAAAAGGATTGAAGCAAAAAAAACAAGCTCCAACACATCCCCTTTCCTAATTTTTTTCTCAACCTCTCAAAATCTCCTTTCTTCCTCCTCATGTCACTAAGATTGTGGCCTTGTGGGTCCATAGGATAGGACTGGAGCACCACCGCAACACCAGTGCACCAAGCACGAAGCACGCAGGCCCCATGCCGCCGACACCACTTCGGGCAGTCAAGTGTGTGGGTTGGCCACACCGCCACACCACTGCCACACTGGGCACGCGGGCCCAGACCGCGCTAGGCAGACGAGCACTTGGGTCGCCACATTGTCACCTTGGGCAAGCACTGAAAGAGATGGGAGGGAGAGGAAAGAGAGAACAGGAAGATAAAAGAAGAGAGTTGCAATGACATGTGGGTCTCATGAACGTAAAGGGGATGGATTTTCTCAATTGCTATAGAAGCCCTCCCCTATAACATGGAATTCAGTTTTATCAATCCGCTATAGGGAATTTTAAGGGAAAAGGAAGCTTAACTAAAACATTACAGATTCTAAAGGTCTGTTTGTGAGCTATAAAAAAAGTTGTTGTGAGCTATGTGTTGGCAAAAGATTGTAAGTTTTTTGTTTTTTGGTTGAAACAACTATAAAACTTACACCGTCTCTTCATTTCCCTCGAAACAGCTATAAAATATTAAAAGTCTCACTATTTCCACCTATTTGGGAAAGTCGAAAGCCAAAATAAGGGTCCAAGAAGCGGTGAAAATTAAGTTACACGAAAGGAACTGCTTCTGGAAAAGCAGTTTCAGGTTCTAAACATTTGGTTGAGCTTCAGCTTCTCATTAGAAACACTTTCCAGAAGCTGAACCAAACACAGCCTAATATATGGTGCAAGGATCCACAGTTCAAAGCTATGTTCCAATCACAATCCAAAGTTATGGTGTAAGACGAAAATAATTACTCTAACCACCCAACAAGTATAACTCAAATCCACACTGCACACCAGCAACACAACCTAAAACTACGAACATAACATAGAAACACATCACTTCAGGATGCAAAAAACCAATAAACTGAAGCACCAAAAATAACTAGATGAGATGACAGGAGAGCAGACAGAGACATCATGACGGGGATGGGCTGCTCACAGGATGGATATCTAATGTTTTTGCTGGAAATTCCCCAATTTTGGCAGGAACAGAACTGTTTCCGATGAACCTTTGAAACAGGCCTATACTGTATCGACTACCGCGTTCAAGGCTAATAAAATAAAATGCTACAGAATCATATCAGAACTAGAGTCCAGCACAATCTGGCCTACAGCACTACAGAGTCTTTAACACGTCACCAGAAATCTTTTGTATGACCATTAGGGTTCATAGTTCAGAACTGGGACGGCTGGGCCGCACCGGAAAACGACGGCGGTACCTTCGTAGCGTGGAGTAGGCCTCGGCCCGGCGCTGTTGCACGGCGAGGAACCCGCGGAGCAGGCCCACCAACGCGGCAGCGCTACGCCGCTCGCCGCTGGTATCTGCATCCATAGCGGCCTCCTCGACAGTGGAGGCGGCCGGAGTCGGTTGGTCTTCGGCCATATGGTTCCCGATGCTCGGCTCCATCTCCGCCATGGCTTCTCTCCCTCACAAGTCACGAGGAGTCGCACTCCCCCCTCGTCTTCTATGTTGCTTCGCCTCAGCTCTCGACGGCGACGGCTCCTAGATCATGGAAAGACAGCTTCCGACAGCTGTTCAGAATGCAATCCAGTGTGCTACGAATTAAAGGCAAACAAAAAAATTATTTGTTGGTTTTTAGTGTTTGAATGTTGTATAGTTAATAGTTAGTGACTAAAATTGGCTAGAAACATCTAAGCACTCTAGCTAATATTTTAGCTACTAACTATTTTTAATAAATTATCTACTAGTTAACTAGCTATTTGTTAGCTAGCTAATTCTAATACCAATTTTTAGCTAGCTCTAGTGCATTCAAACACTCTTTTAAAGTATTTGAATGTACTAGATCTAATAGTTAATGACTAAAATTAGTTGAAGAAATCCAAACAACGTAGCTAATAGTTTAAGTATTAGCTATTTTAGTAAATTAGTTAATAGATAGCTGGCTATTTGTTAGCTATCTAATTCCACTAATAACTTTTTAGTCAACTAACTATTAGCTCTAGTGCATTCAAACACCGCTTATTTCTATCAAAAATCTAGAATCTCAGTAAAAATAAAAGGTCCGAAAGCAAAATAAATTCCTAAAAATATATCGCTAGTTTAATCTAGAATCTCTTTATATGCTATATTTTTCATATTTCTATATCTAAATTTTAAAAATATTACCTAGTTACCAATATTACATCGAACCATTTTATTTTCTATTCAAACATTCTCACTCAACTTGTCGGTCAGCTATTAGAACATGTCCTGTGTCCAGCAGAATATAGGGATCTCCACTGGTAAAGTATTAGAGATAGTCTTAGAGGGTGTTTAAATGCACTAGAACTAATAGTTAGTTGGCTAAAAAATTACTAGTTGAATTAGCTAACTAACTATTAACTAATTTATTAAAAATAGTTGAACTATTAGTTAGGGTGTTTAGATGTCTCCAACTAATTTTAACTACTAACTATTAGCTCTAGTGTATTTAAACACCCCTTACTTGACAACACCTTCTAACGGCGACCAGAATCGACACTATCCACATGTTTGGTTGGCTTCTCCCGGTAGCCCGACTGCATAAGCCAGGTCGGCGGGAGCCTGGCTCCAGAGATGCGAACAGTTTGCTCGCGTCTGCAGAGCCTGGCTCAAGATGCTTTAAGTATCGTGCGAGTCTGACTCCACATCTGTACGCAGGTAACCAAACACACACCTCGCATGCGTAGAGCCTGGTTGATAACAATCAAACACCAGCTTATTGCATCCTGCGATGCAAGCACCAGCAAATACAGGCAACCAAACACATGGTATGTTTCTGTGCCCGACTTAGAGGTTAATGACATGGATTATTTGTCCCTAAACCGTTGTACCTCTTTCTCAGCGACATTTCAACGTTGCTCATCGCCCAACATTCACATTGTTCGTTCATATATGTTGTTGCCCGCTTCAACACCTCTCCAGCCTACACTTTGATGCTTTGTGACTGCAAGACTACATCCCCATAAAAGACAATGATGCAACATCTATCGTTTTAGTTGTTGTCACCGTCATATATGTTACTCGTGTAGGGTCTTATGTATGCATTGGATTGGACATTGCTACAGACACGATGTTTGAACCTAGTGTTGTGGGAGTAGGACCCCGTGGCATGCGTACCGCCCCATTGCCGATGATGATATGCTGCCGAATCATCTCTTTCAAGAGGCCTGGGCGACGTCTCTCCTGCCATATTGACAAGTTATTATCATCTTATAGAATCTATAGTTAATAGTTTTTCAACCAAATAGATTCCAGCTTTTCCATAGTTGTTAGCTTGTAGTAGCTTTTCTCATGGCTCGTGGCTAAAATTAGATTTTTAGTAATCTACAGTTGGACCAAATACACTCTTAGCGGTTGTTGTAGAGATTATGAGTGTGTTTAGCACAATTTCTAGAGTCATGATGCACTAAAATAGCTCTACTTTATTAAAAATAGCTTAATATAAAAAGGTAAATCTAGACATGAGATTCACCATGGATCAGCCTCATCATATATATGAGATCTACCCAAGGTCTATGAGGAAATTGTTTTTACTACACATCAACTTCATATCCACGAAAGTTTTCTATGGAAACTACATGTTTTACCCTTAGATTGATACATATAGCACGCATATTTGTTCTGATTTATTCTAAAAATGGAATATTTTTAACACAAATGCAATATCTTGATACGTAGGATAGATAATTAATTAACTCATATCTATGACAACATCTCAATAATATTATGATAATTCATGCATAGCAATAACTAAAGATTAAATGAAGAGTAGTATTTTATTACATGCTAATTTCAAGCAAGAGCAAGAGTCATGGCCAAGTCATCACCAAATATATCCATAGTGGTGGCATTGACTTTTAAAGTAGTACTATTCAATATAATTGCATATCAATTATACCTTTCTGGTATTGTAGAGCTAAAATAAGGACCGCAATCGAGATGGAGCGAAGTCTAAATCTTCACTACCACACTCATGAATAAAATTATGAAAGACCATACAAGCAACAACCATACTTTTTTTATTCCACATTGGATAATTAGGAATTTTGTATAAAATTTTTCACTTTAACTTTAACACTCCAAAAAATCTCTTAATAACATTTCTGTAAGGAAAATGACGTCGGGTCATTTGGCTCAATAGGTTTTGGTGTTTGATGATCAACATAACCTATTGACTAATGTGTTTGCTAGTGTTTATGTTTATAGTTCACAGGATGTGAAAAGGATTAGACTAAGACACTGAGGATGCAACACCTCAAATGAAGACATAAAAAGAGCTTAAAATTCCAAGACTCAAGACCAAAGGAGCCCAAGAACAAAATACAGAAGACCTAGAAGATGGGATGTCAGCTGGCGCACTGGTGGCACACAGTTGGCTCACCTGTGGCACACAATTGGCTCACTGGTGGCACAAAGTTGGTTCACCGGTGGCACACAGTTGGCGCACAGGACAGCCAATAGAGTTTCCATTTGCTCCATGTCTGAGAGGAGGCACCGAACTGTCCAAACAATCATTGTTCACTGTCTGGTGCACGTAACGGCTAGCTGTCAGAACTAGCCATTGGCTGCACACAGTTGGCACATAGTTGGCTCACCGGTGGCACACAGTTGGCGCACAGGACAGCCAACAGAGTTTCCATTCTGAGAGGAGGCATCAGACTGTCCGGTGTGCACCGGACAATCACTATTCACTGTCCGGTGCACGTAACGGCTAGCTATCAGAACTAGTCGTTGGCTGCACGTCGTTGGCTCACCGGTGGCACATAGTTGGCTCACCGTTGGCACACTGTTGGTGCACCGGACTGTCCGGTGTGTCAGAAGTAGCCGTTGGCTGCACACCGTTGGCACACAGTTGGCTCACCAGTGGCACACAGTTGGTGCACCGTTGGCACACAGTTGGCACACCGTGGGCTGACAGGACTGTCCGGTGTGCCACCCTTACAACAGTCTGCTTTTCAACGGCTAGTTGAGTTGGGGCCTATATATATTTCACCCAACCAGCCATTTGAAGGAGTGGGAGCCCAAGCAACATACCAAGGCATATTGTAGACATTTCCAAGTGCTCAAACACCCAAGTGCTTAATAGAATCACTCGGTGATTAGCGTAGGTGCTTTGCGAAGTGCTTAGGTTAGTTAGACCGCATTAGCGCTTGCTCTAGGTGAATCCTAGTTAGTTGAGTGAGTTTAGACAAACCACACAACCCGTCGGCTCTTGCGCGAGCTGTTGTAATTGTACCGAGTGGGGGCGAGAGTCTTGCGAGACCGTGACAACCGCATTTGTGTCACGGTCGCCACCGTGTACCGGAGGGAACGAGGCCCGCAGTGTTTTGGCCGGAAGCTCGATAGTGGAGACGGCGGGGAGCGTCCGAGAGGAGTCGGAAGCGAAGCACCACTTGCGTGTGGAGAAGGCCCGCGACTCTCTACGGAGTTACTCGACCGAGGTGCTTGGCCCTCGCATGGGCAACTTTGCGTAGGGGCACCAACGAGGATTAGTCGGGACCTTGCGTGGTTCCAGATACCTTGGTAAAAATACCAGCGTCATCCACGAGAGTTTGCATTTCTACCTTGTTCGCTTCCGCATTTATATTAAGCATTTAAGTCTCAATCTTGTGTTTATAGTTATATTGTTGCAGATTGAAACTTAGCCATTGCGGTAGAGATAGCAACACTTAGAAAAAACCTATTTTGCACATTCTAGTTTGATTAATTGCATATGTTTTGCTCTAGGGATTTATTTGTGGCCTAGTTTATTGAAAGTTTTAGAAGTCCTAATTCACCCCCTCTTAGGCGTCACCTGTTTCTTTCAATTTTGAATATGACAATGAATGCAATTGATTCTTTCCTTAGGTGTTTTAGGTTACATACCTTTATGCCACTCTAGTATATGATATATTTCAACGTGGGAATACTTTTTTGTCCATTAAGCATCAACAAACTACTGGATAGTTGGGCCGATTAAGCATCAACAACGTAATATTAGTGTAGACATGGTGAAAATAATAAATTTTAATAGTTGTTATCATACAAAAGAGACTAATGACTAATAGTTATTCATTTATAGTACATTGTGGAGAATGTGGGAAGACTTTTTGTCCATATTGATTGCAATAATACATTTGCGTCATGCATAGCTCTCAGTTGACCCATGAATACACAAATGAATCGCATGTTAAAATCACAAACTGCTAAGACATTTGATTGACTATCCTATTTTCTAAATATACCTCACTTACTTGTCGAGTAGAAGAGAAACTTGAATATGTGTATCATATAGAGCACCAATGCAATCCTTAAAATATGGATAGGTTTGTCTATCATCTCAAAATTGGGATCTTTAAGTATAATGAAATCCTTTGCCATAGCCATCAAAGAGTTAAGGACCTCATCTAATTTCCTAGTAATTGTCTCACCTGAATGCCGGACCGACTTTGAATTTTTTTGACCTGACTAAGTTCTAGCACAAGTAAATAAAAACATGGTAAGGCTATCATATGTAGTCATATGATAGGATGATTTTAGCCCATACCTCTCCACTATTAAAATATGGAGGTCCTCAAATATTTCATTGATCATACAAAGTTGGTCATGGCATTTCTCTAAACTGCTCAATATCTCAAGCAAAAACCTCATGTTAGTGGTTGAAGTTATAGAAGTGGAAAAATCCCTTACTTTAGAAGTAAAGAAGAATGAATTGCTATCCACTGAGTTATCTTCTTGTCATTCATCTATTTCTAGCCTTAAGATTGCAAATGATGATTTGAATGCTAGGATAGAAAAGTTGAATGAATGTAATGTTGTTAGTTCATCTCTAGAGCATGTTTCAATTTGCACTAGGTGTAAGGACTTTGATTTTGATGCTTGCAATTATCATGTATCCACTATTACTAAATTAAGGTGGCACAAGTGGAGTTTGCCGAGCTCAACGAGGATGAAATGACGCTTGTAATCAAGCACTTCAAGACCTCTTTAAAGGGACACAAGGAGTATTCCAAAAAGAATAAATCAAGGGGAAGCGCTCCTGTTTCAAATGTGGTAAGTCTGGTCATTTTATAGCACAATGTCCCAATAATGACAATGACCAGGTACAAGAAAAGAAAGGGAAGAAGGAAAGGAAGAAAAACAACATGAAGGCAAAGGGCAAGGCGCACATTGGCAAGGAATGAGATTCCGACTGTGCTTCATCTGACTCCGACGATGAAGGACTAGTTGCCTCCGCCTTCGACAAGTCCTCCCTCTTCTCCAACGAACATCACACATGCCTCATGGCTAAGAAGAAGAAGGTACATACACGAGATACCCCTAAGTACACTTCTTCTAGTGATGAGGATTCTGATGATGTACATTATAGTGATCTTTCTAAAGGATTAGATAGATCTAAATTAGATAAGATCAATGAACTAATTGATGACCTTAATGAGAAAGATAGATTGTTAGAAAAACAAGAAGATATTTTTTATGAGGAACATGATAAACTTGTTAATGCTGAAAAATATCTTGCTTTAGAAGTTAAGAGAAATGAACTTCTTTCTTCTGAATTATCTTCTTGTAATGATTATATTTCTAGTATTAAGAGTTTAAATGCTGATTTAAATGCTAAGCTAGAAAAAGTTAATGTGGCTAGTTCATCTGTAGAGCATGTTGTTATCTACAATAGGTGTAAAGATTTTGATATTGATGCTTGCAATAAACATGCCTCTACCATTCTTAAGTTGAATAATGATGTTGCTAATCTAGGCGCTCAACTTAAAACTTGCAAAAATGATTATGAGAAATTAAAATTTGCCAGGGATGCCTACACCATTGGTAGACACCCCTCCATTAAGGATGGACTTGGTTTCCAAAAGGGAACTAAGAACTTAACAAGCCAAAGGGCCTCTAGTCTCAATAAGGAGAAAGGGAAGGCTCCTATGGCTAGTAGCTCATATTCTTCACATGACCAAAAGAACCATGCCTATCTTTATGCTCATGTTAAGAATGGTCTGGTGTTACTCATCATGATAGGTGCTATAATCATGATGTTTTACATGTTCGTCATGATGCTGCATTTAATTCTCATGCCATGTTTGCATCTATTTCTTCATATGCTCATGGTAGGAATAGACCTAGGTGCAATCATGCTGCTTCTCATGCGCCTAGGAAGGCATCAAATGGACCAACCATGCTTTATCAAACATGTGATGCTTCATATGTTCTTTTATGCTAAAATGATAAAGTAGTTGCTAGAAGTTTGGGAACTAAGTGCAAGAGAGACAAAACTTGCATCTGGGTTCTAAAGTCTTTTGTGACTAACCTTGTAGGACCCAACAAGAGTTGTGTCACACCCGGTTTTGGAAGGCAAACCGAATACTAACCATATACGTGCCAGGATTAGAAACTCACATAAACCACGATTACATAATTGTACATCATCACACATTGCTCAAAATAAATAGCAGAAATAGTACTTTATTACATCAAGATGTCCAAGACATCCATAGAGTCATTAACATAACATAGTCATTAATATTATCAAAGTGCGAAAAAATCGAACGTAGCAGATATGGCCTTCACAGGCAGCTGACTGGGGGTTTGGCACTAACACAACTAGAATTCGTCATAGTCTTGGAACTCCTCAAAGTCCTCCATGTTGCATGCATCTCCTCCTGAGCATTGAATACAGTGGGGACAACCTGGGTGGGGTGGTTTTTAAAGCAAGGGTGAGTACACATCAACGTACTCAACAAATGCCCCGTTTGGCTAAAGTAGACTAGTTGTATGTGGAGTTAAGGTTAAGCAGTTGCTTTTAGTTGGTCAAATATTTATTACTACTGGTAGAGCCAAGTTTTAGTAATAAACTCGGTTATTACCCAAAAGTACTCCCTCCAAGAGGAAATACCAAAGATCAGGATTATATTCATCATCATTAACCATCATCACAAAAGTATCCAAAGTTCTTCTAATCAAAGAGTGTCGGCGTTTCGAACCCGGGGGGTCCCCGGTCCGACGAGTAAATTGTCGTTGCGTGCCCCAGCCCAGATGGGTCGGCGCGAGACGGAGCGCGAAGGGGGAAGAGAAGCCGGAGGGGGACATGCGTAAAAGGGGAAACCCGCGGCCTTCGTGTTTGTCCCACGCCCAGGTCGGGTGCGCTTGCAGTAGGGGGTTACAAGCGTCCACGCGGGAGGGAGCGAGAGGCTTACGCGAGCGCCATCCCGTCCTTCCCCGCGCGGCCAACCCTCTGTAAGAGGGCCCTGGACCTTTCTTTTATAGGCGTAAGGAGAGGATCTAGGTGTACAATGGGAGGTGTAGCAGTGTGCTAACGTGTCTAGCGGAGAAGAGCTAGTGCCCTAAGTACATGCCGTCGTGGCAGCCGGAGAGGTTTTGGCACCCTGTTCGTGTGATGTCGTGGCCGCCGGAGGAGCGTTGGGGCCTGGCGGAAGGACAGCTGTCGAGGCTGTCGAGTCCTTGCTGATGTCTCCTTGCTTCCGTAAGGGGGCTGAGAGCCGCCGTCGTCATGGAGCATGTGGGGCGCCATCATTACTTGTTTACCGGGGCGAGCCAGATGGGACGCCGGTCTTGTTCCCCGTAGCCAGAGCTAGCTAGGGGTAGGGTAATGATGGCCCCTCCTGTGACGTGGTCGATCCGAGCCCTAGGTTAGGCGAGGCGGAGGCTCCTCCAAGGCCGAGGTCGAGTCTGTCTTCCGAGGCCGAGGTCGAGTCCGAGCCCCTGGGTCGGGCGAGGCGGAGTTCGTTGTCTTTCGGGGCTGAGCCCGAGTCTGAGCCCTGGGGTCGGGCGAGGTGGAGTTCGTCGTCTTCCGGGGCTGAGCCCGAGTCCGAGCCCTAGGGTCGGGCGAGGCGGAGTTCGTCGTCTTCCGGGGCTGAGCCCGAGTCCGAGCCCTGGGTCGGGCGAGGCAGAGCTTCCTATGGCGCTCGAGGCTAGACTTGGCTGCTATCAGCCTCACTCTACCGAGTGGCGCAGGCGGCGCTGTCCTTTTGTCAGGCCGGTCAGTGGAGCGGCGAAGTGACTGCGGTCACTTCGGCTCTGTTGACTGAAGGGCGCGCGTCGGGATAAAGGTGTCAGGCCACCTTTGCATTAAATGCTCCTGCGATACGGTCGGTCGGCGTGGCGATCGGGCCAAGGTTGCTTCTTGGCGAAGACTGGGCCTCAGACGAGCCGAAGGTGTGTCCGTTGCTTGAGGGGGCCCTCGGGCGAGACGTGAATCCTCCGGGGTCGGCTGCCCTTGCCCGAGGCTGGGCTCGGGCGAGGCGAGGTCGTGTTCCTTGAGTGGACCGAGCCCTGACTTAATTGTACCCATCAGGCCTTTGCAGCTTTGTGCTGATGGGGGTTACCAGCTGAGATTAGGAGCCTTGAGGGTACCCCTAATTATGGTCCCCGACAGTAGCCCCCGAGCCTCGAAGGGAGTGTTAATACTCGCTTGGAGGCTTTTGTCGCACTTTTTTGCAAGGGACCGGCCTTTCTCGGTTGCATTTTGTTCCGGTGGGTGCGCGCGAGCGCACCCGCCGGGTGTAGCCCCCGAGGCCTCGGAGGAGTGGTTTGACTCCTTCGAGGTCTTAATGCGTTTCGCGATGCTTCGGCCGGTCTGGTTGTTCCCTCATGCGAGCTGGCCGTAGCCCGGGTGCATGGTCGGGTCCCACGTTCTCGGGCTGGTATGTTGACGCTGTCAACGGTTTGGCCGGAGCCGGGTTTGCGAGAGTAGCCCCCGAGCCTCCGCACAGAGCGAGAGGACGGTTAAGGACAGACTCGACTTTTTTACATACGCCCCTGCGTCGCCTTTCCGCAAGGAGGAGGGGGGGAAAAGCGCCATGTTGCCCTTGGAGGGCGCCGAACATGGTGTTTCCAGTGAGCTGCTGACGGGTAATCCGAGTGGACGCCCGTGCCCCATTTGTTAGGGGTCGGCTAGAGGCCCGGAGGCGCGCTCCAAAAGTACATGCGGGTGATCTACCGGACCCGGTCCCCTTTTGACGAGGTCCGAGGGCTCGATGCCTCCCTCTGATGGGATTCCATTAAGATCGTTCCCGCTGGTCTCGGAAATGTCCTAGGGTACCTCGGGAGCATAGCCCAAGCCTTGGTTATGTATCGAACGTACCCAGGGTCATCCCTCGCTCTGCGTCTGAGGCGGCTGTGAACCCTTCGAGGGCTAGCCTGCGAACCCCTGATCAGTAGTGGGCGCGGAGCCCGAGTGGCCTGAGGCGGCCGTTGAACCCTTCCGAGGGGCCGGCCTTCGAACCTCTGACCAGTAGTGGGCGCGGAGCCCGAGCGCTCTGAGGCGGCTGTTGAACCCTTCCGAGGGGCCAACCTTCGAACCTCTGATCAGTAGGGGGGCTCGGGGCCCGTTTCCTTCGCGGGGAAGGATCCCTTTCGGGGTATCCCCTTTCCCGATCCCTGTTGTAAGAGAGAGAAAGAGGAAAAGGAAAAGGATACGAAATCGAAATGACGTGGCACACCTTTTTTGACGCGGTCATTATGGCGAAGGCGAAGCGTCGCCCGCTTCCCCTGCCAAAGGTGTCGCCTGTCCTGCCGCAGAGTTAATGCGACGGGACGAGTGGTTCACGGGGCAGCCGTTGCGCGCGTGCGAGCCGTTCGAGGAACGGAACACGGGCGCGCCGTCTTCACGCCGCGAGAGAGGGTTCCCTTGTTGTCCCTGGATGGGACGTGAGCTTGGCTGACGACGTGACCGCTGCTTCTGCCCGCCTGCCATCGCCATTACTGTCGGCCCATTTTTGGCCGTATTGACCGTCGCGCCTTCTCCCGCAGCTGACTGACCCGTGACCGATGCGCCTGGCTGGCACTGTTGGGTCATACGCAGGGTTGCCTCGAGTCGCGGTACTGGTTCCGCAGTCGAGGAGGCGCGGTAGTGGCGCGAGTGGCGGTGCAGTTGCTCGCACGTAGCAACCGGCGCGTCGGTTGCATGACGTGTGGGCCTGGGCCTCCATGCTGGGCGCGTTGGAGTCGAAGGGGAGCACCCACTTGGCGCGGTCGCATGCCACCTGCATGGCTGTCCGCCCTTTCACCCGTTGGTCTGGGCGAAAGTGGAGGAATGCTTGTAACCGCTGGGCAGTTGCGCGCACCGCGCGCGGCGGTTTGGCTTCTTCTGCCCTGGGCCAGCTTGGATGACGCGTGGGACCCAGCCCCCGGGTCGTAGGGGGAGGACCTTGGAGCGTGTTGGAGAAGACTCAGCCCGCGATGGCTGAGGACACAAGTGGGGAGAGTTGCCTTTAAAAGGAGGGTGACCCCCTTGAAAGGCAACCATGTCTTCGCGCTCCCTTATGCATCGCGTCTTTCCACCTTCCGAGCCCCCAGACGGGGAACACCCGCGATCCTTCCGCCTTGTCGTTGGAGGAACGCAACTTCGCGGAAGTTGGTACCTTTCAACCATCGTTCGGCTTCAAGGATTTTCATCAGGCAGCCCGGCCGCATCCCCTCGCCGGTGGTCACCCAAGACGGTGACCACTAGCCCATGGGTGGGGAGAAGCAAGCCGGGCTGTGGCCTCTGCCCCTCCCTCAGCTTCACGAATGTTCATCATCAGTGCTGGGGAGGGGAGTGCGCTGAGTTGGGGTCGGTCTCCGCGCGACCAGCGGCCCGCTCCTTCCCTCAGCGATCGGGGGAAGGGCGTTCGCCGTTCGTGGCGCTGGCAGCTGCCGCGTGTCTGGCTCTCCAGCCCGAGCGGCTTCGGCGCCGCTTCCGGTGCTACCTTCTGCCGTGGCAGCCGGAAGAGGTTTCTTCACTGACGAGATAGTCGGTGCCGCCCGCGGACTGACCTCCAACTCTACGGCCTTCTGCTCGTCCTCGCCTCTCGAGTGAGGACGTGGGCGAGGGCTTTATGGCAGCAGCATCCGCCCTGAGGTCATCGCTGCTGCTGTTCGGCCCCTCGGAGCAGAAGTCGTCGTCGTCGCTGTTGGAGCGGGCGGCGGCGAGCCATCCGTTGGCCTTCTGTTGCTCCGCAGGCCCCCCAATCGTGTGGGGTTGTTGAACCGGAGTTCCGTTTGTAATGGCACCTTGAGTGCCGGTGTCTGTTCATCGTGGCTGTCGAGGCCTGAACATGTATGTATCTTTGGCACGGAGCTGTGTTTTTCCTCATTTCGAGCACTAAGACTCGCATGTCGGCTATCTGAACCACTTCACCAAGTGTGAGTTGCCTCGTGCGAAGGTGACGAGTGAGGTATCCGTATCCCGGAGGCGTAGGAATCCCTCGGCTCGGTCGGCCTTGCCGCCCGAGGCTTCTCTTGCTTAGTTAAAGGAACCCCTCGGCCGCCCTTCGATGAGCCGAAGCCGGAGGTAGCGGTGGCAGCATGGACAGGGGCAGAGTTGGCTCGAAAAGAAGATTTGGTCAGCCGGAGCCTGGCCGGGTCGTCCGCTGGCGGGACTGACGCCGGAGTTGAGTTGTCGAGGCCACAAACCGGGCTGATGTCCTCGGGGGACAGTTGGCTGAGGCTTCGGGGTGGCCGGCCGAGTCGTCTGCTCGAGCCGGATTCCTGGAGAAGACCCTGGCGGCGATGGCCCGGGCGTGGTGCTGATGTCGTCCTTCGGAGTGGGGATCCTCCAACCGCGTCGCCGTCCGAGGCTAGGTCGGACCTTGCCGAAGGTGTAGATGACGTCGAGGGTGCTGCTGCTCCCTTCAACTGTCAAGGTCCGAGCCTGCAGGATCGGGTTATCTTGTAGTGTGCGTATGTTTTCTGCGGCCGCCGAGGCCCAAACATACTGTTGTCGTGTTGTAAAGCTGCGTTTCTTTTCCTCTTATTTCGAGTATCTGGACTTATTTGTCGGTAACGGAATTGTTTGTCCGAGCGAGAGTTACTTTTCACGGAAGGTGATGAGTGAGGTATCCGTATCCCGGAGGCGTAGGAATCCCTCGGCTCGGTCGGCCTTGCCGCTTACGTGTACTCTTACTCGTCCGTAGGATTCTGCTATCGATATAGTCAAGAAGGCCCGAAAAATCGTTTCGGCAGAAGAGGTTTCGAGCGTGAAGACTTGTTCGGTCCGCGGAATCACTAATCAGAGCGTGAGTTACTTATCGCAGAAGGTGATGAGTGAGGTATCCGTATCCCGGAGGCGTAGGAGTCCCTCGGCTCGGTCAGCCTTGGCTGCTTACGTGTACTCTGTCGTTTTCAGGATCCACTTTCGAAGTAGTCGAAAAGCACGAAAGACATTCTGCAGAAAAGATATTTTTCAGAGGAAAATTTTGATGTAGAGGGGGTTCCCCCCTTTTAGCCCCCGAGGGAGGGTCGGGCTTTGCCGAGGCAAGACTGACCCTTCCTTGACGACTAGACTTCATGTGTGAACGAGGTGTACGAACAACTTGAAAACATCTTAAGGGTAGAAGCGACGTAGCTGTCGGATGTTCCAAGCGTTGTTGTAGACCTCGCCTTGACTGTTGGCCAGCTTGTACGTCCCGGGCTTCAGAACCTTGGCGATGACGAACGGCCCTTCCCAGGGAGGCGTGAGCTTGTGCCACCCTCGGGCGTCTTGTCGCAGCCGAAGCACCAGGTCGCCCACCTGGAGGTCTCTGGACCGAACCCCTCGGGCGTGGTAGCGTCGCAGGGATTGCTGGTACCGCGCCGAGTGTAGTAAGGCCATGTCCCGAGCCTCTTCCAGCTGGTCCAGTGAGTCTTCTCGATTAGCTCGATTGCTTTGGTCGGCGTAGGCCCTCGTCCTCGGGGAACCGTATTCTAAGTCTATGGGCAAGATGGCCTCGGCCCCATAGACTAGAAAGAACGGTGTGAAGCCCGTGGCTCGGCTCGGCGTTGTCCTCAGACTCCAGACCACAGAGGGGAGCTCCTTCATCCATCGCTTGCCGAACTTGTTGAGGTTGTTGTAGATCTGCGGCTTGAGTCCTTGCAGGATCATGCCGTTGGCACGCTCTACTTGCCCATTCATCATGGGGTGAGCCACGGCGGCCCAGTCCACCCGGATGTGGTGATCCTCGCAGAAGTCTAGGAACTTTCTGCCGGTGAACTGGGTGCCGTTGTCGGTGATGATGGAGTTTGGGACCCCAAAACGATGGATGATGTTGGTGAAGAACGCCATCGCCTGTTCGGACCTGATGCTGTTTAGAGGTCGGACCTCGATCCACTTGGAGAATTTGTCGATGGCGACCAGCAGGTGCGTGTAGCCCCCGGGCGCCTTCTGCAAGGGACCGACGAGGTCCAGACCCCACACAGCAAACGACCAGGTGATGGGTATCGTCTGCAGAGCCTGAGCGGGCAAGTGTGTCTGCTTCGCATAGAACTGACACCCTTCGCAGGTGCGGACAATTCTAGTGGCATCGGCCACCACCGTCGGCCAGTAGAAACCTTATCGGAAAGCGTTTCCAACAAGGGCGCGAGGCACTGCGTGATGACCGCAAGCCCCCGAGTGTATTTCTTGCAAGAGCTCCTTGCCTTCAGCGATGGATATGCACCGTTGGAGGATGCCTGAGGGGCTGCGGTGGTAGAGCTCCTTCCCGTCCCCCAGCAAGACGAACGACTTGGCGCATCGCGCCAACCGCCGAGCTTCGGCTCGGTCGAGGGGTAGCTCTCCTCGGTGGAGATATTGCAGGTACGGGGTCTGCCAGTTTCGATTAGGCGTGACCCCGCTCCGCTCCTCCTCGACGCGCAGTGCCTCACCCTCGGGGGCCGAGGGTGCCTCGGGCTGAGCCGAGGATGCCTCGGGCCGAGCCGAGGGTGCCTCAGGCTGGGCCGAGGGTGCCTCGGGCTCGGGCGCGTCGTCGGTCTTGACAGAGGGTTGATGCAGGTCTCGGGAGAAGACGTCCGGGGGAACCGTTGTTCGCCCCGAAGCTATCTTAGCTAGCTCATCCGCAGTCTTGTTGTAGCGTCGGGCGATGTGGTTGAGCTCGAGTCCGTAGAACTTGTCTTCTAGGCGCCGAACCTCATCGCAGTAGGCTTCCATCTTCGGGTCGCGGCAGTGGGAGTTCTTCATGACTTGGTCGATGACGAGCTGCGAGTCAGCGCGAGCGTCGAGGCGTCGGACCCCCCAGCTCGATGGCGATGCGCACCCCGTTGACCAGAGCCTCATACTCGACCACATTGTTGGACGCCGGGAAGTGGAGGCGTCGCACGTAGCGTAGGTGCTTCCCGAGGGGCGAGATGAAGAGCAGGCCCGCGCCTGCCCCTGTCTTCATCAGCGACCCGTCGAAAAACATGGTCCAGAGTTCCGGTTGGATCGGAACTGTTGGGAGTTGGGTATCGACCCATTCAGCCACAAAGTCTGCCAAGACTTGGGACTTGATGGCCTTTCGAGGGGCGAACGAGATTGTCCCCAGGGGGAAGGATGACACCACAGTCACCAGATGAGACTCGAAGTAGTGTCGCAACTTCCGCCGCGTCAGGATCAACGCGTACAGCAGCTTCTGAATTTGTGGGTAGCGGATCTTGGTCTTGGACAGTACCTCACTGACGAAGTAGACTGGCCTCTGGACAGGCAATTCATGCCCCTCTTCTCGTCTCTCAACCACAATCGCGACGCTAACCACCTGAGTGGTAGCAGTGACGTAGATCAAGAGGGCTTCTCCGGCAGCGGGTGGCACCAAGATGGGCGCGTTCGTGAGGAGCGCCTTCAGGTTCCCGAGGGCTTCCTCGGCCTCAGGGGTCCAAGTGAAGCACTCGGCCTTCCTTAAGAGGCGGTACAGATGCAGGCCTCTTTCGCCAAGGCGCGAGATGAAACGGCTCAGAGCCGCAAGGCATCCCGTGACCCTCTGTATGCCTTTTAAGTCCTTGATGGGCCCCATGTTAGTGATGGCCGCGATTTTCTCCGGGTTGGCCTCGATGCCCTGCTCGGAGACGATGAACCCCAAGAGCATGCCTCGGGGGACCCCGAAGACACACTTCTCAGGATTGAGTTTTACGCCTTTTGCCTTGAGACACCGGAATGTCGTTTCAAGGTCGGAAAGGAGGTCGAAGGCTTTCCTTGTCTTGACTACGATGTCATTGACGTAGGCCTCGACCGTTCGACCAATGTGTGCGCCGAACACGTGGTTCATGCACCGTTGGTACATTGCACCCGCATTCCTCAAACCAAACGGCATGGTAACATAGCAGTACATGCCGAAGGGTGTGATGAAAGAAGTTACGAGTTGGTCGGACTCTTTCATCCTGATCTGGTGATACCCTGAGTAGGCATCGAGGAAAGACAAGGTTTTGCACCCAGCAGTGGAATCCACGATTTGATCGATGCGAGGCGGAGGGTAGGGAACTTTCGGACATGCTTTGTTTAGACCAGTGTAGTCTACACACATCCGCCATTTCCCTCCTTTCTTTCTCACAAGCACAGGGTTGGCAAGCCATTCGGGATGGAATACCTCTTTGATGAACCCTGCCGCCATTAGCTTGTGGATCTCCTCGCCTATGGCTCTGCGCTTTTCCTCGTCGAATCGGCGCAGAGGCTGCTTCACGGGTCGGGCCCCAGCTCAGATATCCAGCGAGTGCTCGGCGACATCCCTCGGTATGCCGGGCATGTCCGAGGGACTCCACGCGAAGACGTCGGCGTTTGCGCGGAGAAAGTCGACGAGCACTGCTTCCTATTTGGGATTGAGCTTAGAGCCAATCCGGATCTGCTTGGAGGCGTCGTTGCTGGGGTCGAGAGGGACGGATTTAACCGTCTCCGCTGGCTCGAAGTTGCCGGCGTGGCGCTCCACGTCTGGCGCCTCCTTGGAGAGGCTCTCCAGGTCGGCGATGAGGGCCTCGGATTCGGCGAGGGCCTCGGCGTACTCCACGCACTCGACGTCGCATTCGTACGCGTGTCGGTACGTGGGGCCGACGGTGATGACCCCGTTGGGGCCCGGCATCTTGAGCTTGAGGTAGGTGTAGTTGGGGACGACCATGAACTTGGCGTAGCATGGCCTCCCCAGCACTGCGTGGTAGGTTTGTCACACCTGGGTTTCGGGGCACCAAAGCCTGGGCGCGAACATAAACACCAGGTGTGCTGGGACCAAGTCTCACACATATGATGCATAATGGCACAGGATCGAATGTCACATCTTTACTATATAACAGGAGTTCTATACAAAATAAATAGATAATTACATTATAAGGAGACAACGGTCCAACAACCCAAAGTTGACTGGGAGACGACGGCCTAAACCTCTCACGAACTCGCCACAGCATCCTCCATGCGCCTCATCCTGCGGTACCTGTTCTTGACCTGTGGGGGGGGGTGTGAGACAGCAAGAGTGAGCTCACATACGTTCATCACTCAACAAGTTGTGGGGAATAATGTGCATGAACTCGCCAAAGATGGGAGCTCACGTGAAGTGTAAGGCTTACCAAAGAGGATGGTTAGAGCTGAGCATTGCTTTTAAAGTTGGTCAAAATTTTATTAGCAATTACTAAGTATAAGTAAATACCAACCCAATTAAATAGTAGAACAGAAGTAACAACATCACCTGCGATGCAATGCATATGACAAATTGAATTTAAGTTCCATAAATTAATCATGTGAGGGTCCGAGCTGCTCATGACCGTGAGATTGCGCATCTTTACCCACAAGTCATGTTACCCATCTGCCAAGGGATCGCGACTTCCCATACACCTCTACCGAGGAGGCGAGGCAGGGTAACACTACGAGGCCTTTACAAAGTTCCACTAGCTTCAGAAAACCCGCTACAGTTTATAGGAAGCTCCAATGCAGGAATCCCTTGCAGGACCGCCATCGCAGCAAAATCCTCCCGAGGGCCTCCCTACACTGACCACTCCCCTACTGCCCTTGCCCCTTTCGGGTAAGGTAGTCCTCCACTAGCTTTCCTAATTAATCAGCCAAGGGCGTCCCATTATACCCTTGTGGTAGCACTGTTTTCCCGGGTGGTCGCTCCATGTTCCAATTAACATAATGATCTTATCATGAACGATAAATAACAACGGATAACAAAAGTATAATCATGAGTAATGTATCTTCATACCCAAAACCACATAAAGCACTAGCAAGTACTACCCAAAAAGTTCAGTGGTAACAAGGTATAAAGATAATCAAACTAGGGTAACCTATTGGGTCCCATCAAAATTAACCTATGCAGATCATTATGATTAATCAGAACATGGCTGGGTAAAAAGAAGTGATCAAGGGCACAACTTGCCTGGGACTTGAGATTCCAGGTACCAGGATGATCTTCAGATGACTCGCGACCTCACGCTAGTCGTAGCAATACAAACATGCAATGTATAGGCAATATTAACATCACACCAAACATGCAAACAAAATACATAATAATAATCTACACATTAAAATAAGATTATAGGAACAGGAATCATTAATTTTGGAGTTATAGGTTTTAAGATATGAATTTTTTTCAAGGTTTAATGTGCTTGAAATAGGATTAAATGAGAAATTAATTTTCTTACTGTTGTCATGATAAAACAGATGCTCTAAGTGATAGATAATAAAATTATAAAATTTTAGGAACTGGAATGGAGTAATTTGGAGTTAGTATGAATTTTCTATGAATTTATAAAGTTCTAGTAATTATTTTCATGTTAGAAATCCATTTTCTATTCATTTATTCGATTTAAACTATCTCTGGACTGGGCGCACTATTTCGGAGAAAGACAGGGGCTTGGCGCAAAAGGTCCCAAGACACAGAGTCCTGCAGACAGGACTGCGGGTTATTTTCTCAGAAGCATAGGGTCTCTTTAGTAAATATGCCAAGGCGAAAGGGTATCTCCCGCCCGGAGCCGTCCGATTAGACATCAACGACTCAGATTAAAACCGATCCCCCCTTGAAACGGTACTGAATCACAGCCATCGGATCACGATCCGAGGCTTCCCGAGATGGCCACGCCTACACCAGATCCCAAGCGTCCATCAACGGATCAACGGACAGATTTTAATGTTGCCAAGAGGTATCGCTCGTCTAATCCACGCCGCCCACCGACAGATCTACGGTCCATAGTCTCTCTGACCCAGATCAAATCCCAGCCGCCAGCTACTGATCCAGCGGTCGCGGCATCATCTTCCCACACTGCCAACAGGCACGGCGGCGCACCTAAGGCAGCGGCGGATCCCTCACCGGCGTCGCGCTAACCGCGAGCCCGACGAGCAGATCACCCCGAGGAATCGCGCAAAATGAAATCCACCTACTCGTGAATTGGATAGGGGGCGCCATACCGAGATTTGACGAGGCGGTGATGTCACCCACGATGCACAGCACGTCCGCGGCGGAAACGAAACTCCGACGACGAATTTAGGCCGCCACCTGGGTCGTTCCCTCCTGGGATGAACGCGAAATCTTCAGTCGACAACCCGCAAGACCCCCGGACAAGACTTCGAGGGCGCGGTCGTTGGTAATCTAAGGTTCACACACAGCGGTGAGCTTTCACCCGCACTCCCTCTCCTCTGTCTCTCTCTGTGGGTTCCACGGTCAAGCTTCCACGCCTATGGCGGAGTCCACAGGGCTTATAAGCTCACGCCCCCGTGGATCACGGTGGGCAGGTGCGCCTATCCACGAGCTGCCAAGCATGCGGACACCGTCGTGATCCCGCCAGATGCGGTTTTCCGTTGGAGGCGAAATAGCTGACAGGTGGGGGCCGCACTCCAGCGACAGTCCATCATCAGCGCGCGCGTGTGCAGATGACAGAGGTGGCCCACAGGTCGGCGCAACCAGGGAGCGGGTGTAATGGGCTGCGCAAAGAGCTGGAGATGGGCCGGTTCTGCAAGTTTCAGCCCTTTTCAGCCCATGCGTTAGTTTTTCTTTTTATTTTACTTTTCCTTTTTCTGATTTATATTTTTCCCATCTCATTTGAATTCAAATTTCACACTTAAATCTTTTGGTGAATTCTTCTTAGATTGAAAGTATAATTTGAACATAATGGTCTTACTTTTATTTATAATATTTGTCTTGTATATATTTTATTTTATTTTTGTACTCCTTTTCCTCCCTCCACATTTCTTTAGGGTTTTAAATTCCACTTTGGATTTAACATATTCATTTTTATATTATTTTTACATTGTCACAAGTAATGCACACACAATAAAATCGAGCATGATGCATAATTTGGTAGTATATATTTTTATTAATTGTTTTTGGGCATGATGTTCACATAAGATGATGCATAAAGATCAAACTCACATGAAGAGAAATTGTTTCCCTATTGGTATTATTTCTAGCAAATTACAAAGTGGGTGTTACAAATCCTACCCCCTTAAAAATAATCTCGTCCTCGAGATTTGTAAGAAAAAGGGATACAATAAGTTTGGTCTAGAATTTTAGTTTCTCATTTGGTTTTTTTTGAATCAAAGTTTTGTTTAAAGTTTTTTTTATGGATATGTATGTCTAGCCATTTATTATGTCAGATGAGGCATGGTTATGGCAAGTATAGGTTGCGGCAAGGAAGAGTATAATAAGGAAAGACTTTATCCAGAACTGTGGATCTTGATTCATCTGGTGAACCCGCTTGATCCTTGAAGCCTTGAGTTGGTGCTTATCCTTTCTTGATGGGGTCGATCATCTTCGGTCTCCAATCTCGGTGTCTCCATCTGAGCAGGGGGTTATAGTTAAGATAGCTGGGGTCTATGGGTAAGACATTTTTTTCAATAGGTTCACATAGGTGGATTATGTAACCTATTGGGAGTGTATGGCTAAGTTGATCTATGGCACTAACTTAGGCTTAAGTGAATTAGGAGTATGGTTTTATCCTTTGTACCAGCATTAAGTAATTCACACTAGATTGGATCAGATCTAGAATAAATTGATATGATTATTTTAGACTAGATAAGATCTACATAAATTTTGGATTATCTCATGGTGGCTATTCTAGAGTGGGATACATATACTAATGAGGGCAAGATGAATCCATAAGGATAAGGTAGAATCTTTTGAGGTCAGTTAGATCTATCTTTTCAAGATAAGATGAATCTATTAAAGTAATAAAGTATCTTTTAAGATAAGATAGATTTATCAAACTAGATATATTTTAATTAGGATAAGTTAGGATCTTTTGAGATGAGATGGATCTATGAGTGTAGGATAGAATCTTTTTAGATGAGATGGATATTGTTAGGCTAGATACTTTAATGAGGAATAATCTAGTTTATCTAGTTATTTCATGAATTTTATTTATTTATATTTATGCCTATATGTATATGCAGATGTAATTGTGGACATTACTCCACAACCCATCACACTCAATCAAAGATCCAAATCAGACAAGTATCATAAGAACAAGCATTCAAGTTCATAGATATCTATATAAAAAAAATAGTTGTGTTTTTTTTGTTCCTAGGAATAGGTCTCCTACTCCTAAAAGTTACTTTAGATACAGGACTTCAAAGTGTGAAATCCACATTTGTCTTTAGAATGAAGAGGTAAGAATAATCAGAGTGAAGCGGAAGTAGATGAGAAAAGATTTAAGAAGAAAAAAAATAGAAAAGAATCAGAGTAGCAAAGGTAAGTAGATAATGGTTGTCCAGTTCTATCTAGGTTTCGTCCTACAGTCAACATTCCTCTGATACCACTTCTGTCACACCCGGGTTTCGGGGCACCAAAGCCCGGGCGCGAACATAAACACAAGGTGTGCTGGGACCAAGTCTCACACATATGATGCATAGTGGCACAGGATCGAATGTCACATCTTTACTATATAACAGGAGTTCTATACAAAATAAATAGATAATTACATTATAAGGAGACAACGGTCCAGCAACCCAAAGTTGACTGGGAGACGACGGCCTAGACCTCTCACGAACTCGCCACAGCATCCTCCATGCGCCTCATCCTGCGGTACCTGTTCTTGACCTGTGGGGGGGGGTGTGAGACAGCAAGAGTGAGCTCACATACGTTCATCGCTCAACAAGTTGTGGGGAATAATGTGCATGAACTCGCCAAAGATGGGAGCTCACGTGAAGTGTAAGGCTTACCAAAGAGGATGGTTAGAGCTGAGCATTGCTTTTAAAGTTGGTCAAAATTTTATTAGCAATTACTAAGTATAAGTAAATACCAACCCAATTAAATAGTAGAACAGAAGTAACAACATCACCTGCGATGCAATGCATATGACAAATTGAATTTAAGTTCCATAAATTAATCATGTGAGGGTCCGAGCTGCTCACGACCGTGAGCACGGCTAGTATACCAGTTTTACACACTGCAGAGGTTGCACATCTTTACCCACAAGTCATGTTACCCATCTGCCAAGGGATCGCGACTTCCCATACACCTCTACCGAGGAGGCGAGGCAGGGTAACACTACGAGGCCTTTACAAAGTTCCACTAGCTTCAGAAAACCCGCTACAGTTTATAGGAAGCTCCAATGCAGGAATCCCTTGCAGGACCGCCATCGCAGCAAAATCCTCCCGAGGGCCTCCCTACACTGACCACTCCCCTACTGCCCTTGCCCCTTTCGGGTAAGGTAGTCCTCCACTAGCTTTCCTAATTAATCAGCCAAGGGCGTCCCATTATACCCTTGTGGTAGCACTGTTTTCCCGGGTGGTCGCTCCATGTTCCAATTAACATAATGATCTTATCAAGAACGATAAATAACAACGGATAACAAAAGTATAATCATGAGTAATGTATCTTCATACCCAAAACCACATAAAGCACTAGCAAGTACTACCCAAAAAGTTCAGTGGTAACAAGGTATAAAGATAATCAAACTAGGGTAACCTATTGGGTCCCATCAAAATTAACCTATGCAGATCATTATGATTAATCAGAACATGGCTGGGTAAAAAGAAGTGATCAAGGGCACAACTTGCCTGGGACTTGAGATTCCAGGTACCAGGATGATCTTCAGATGACTCGCGACCTCACGCTAGTCGTAGCAATACAAACAGGCAATGTATAGGCAATATTAACATCACACCAAACATGCAAACAAAATACATAATAATAATGTACACATTAAAATAAGATTATAGGAACAGGAATCATTAATTTTGGAGTTATAGGTTTTAAGATATGAATTTTTTTCAAGGTTTAATGTGCTTGAAATAGGATTAAATGAGAAATTAATTTTCTTACTGTTGTCATGATAAAACAGATGCTCTAAGTGATAAATAATAAAATTATAAAATTTTAGGAACTGGAATGGAGTAATTTGGAGTTAGTATGATTTTTCTATGAATTTATAAAGTTCTAGTAATTATTTTCATGTTAGAAATCCATTTTCTATTCATTTATTCGATTTAAACTATCTCTGGACTGGGCGCACTATTTCGGAGAAAGACAGGGGGCTCGGCGCAAAAGGTCCCAAGACACAGAGTCCTGCAGACAGGACTGCGGGTTATTTTCTCAGAAGCATAGGGTCTCTTTAGTAAATATGCCAAGGCGAAAGGGTATCTCCCGCCCGGAGCCGTCCGATTAGACATCAACGGCTCAGAGTAAAACCGATCCCCCCTTGAAACGGTACTGAATCACAGCCATCGGATCACGATCCGAGGCTTCCCGAGATGGCCACGCCTACACCAGATCCCAAGCGTCCATCAACGGATCTATGGACAGATTTTAATGTTGCCAAGAGGTATCGCTCGTCTAATCCACGCCGCCCACCGACAGATCTACGGTCCATAGTCTCTCTGACCCAGATCAAATCCCAGCCGCCAGCTACTGATCCAGCGGTCGCGGCATCATCTTCCCACACTGCCAACAGGCACGGCGGCGCACCTAAGGCAGCGGCGGATCCCTCACCGGCGTCGCGCTAACCGCGAGCCTGACGAGCAGATCACCCCGAGGAATCGCGCAAAATGAAATCCACCTACTCGTGAATTGGATAGGGGGCGCCATACCGAGATTTGACGAGGCGGTGATGTCACCCACGATGCACAGCATGTCCGCGGCGGAAACGAAACTCCGACGACGAATTTAGGCCACCACCGGGGTCGTTCCCTCCTGGGATGAACGCGAAATCTTGAGTCGACAACCCGCAAGACCTTCGGACAAGACTTCGAGGGCGCGGTCGTTGGTAATCTAAGGTTCACACACGGCGGTGAGCTTTCACCCGCACTCCCTCTCCTCTGTCTCTCTCTGTGGGTTCCACGGTCAAGCTTCCACGCCTATGGCGGAGTCCACAGGGCTTATAAGCTCACGCCCCCGCGGATCACGGTGGGCAGGTGCGCCTATCCACGAGCTGCCGAGCATGCGGACACCGTCACGATCCCGCCAGATGCGGTTTTCCGTTGGAGGCGAAATAGCTGACAGGTGGGGGCCGCACTCCAGCGACAGTCCATCATCAGCGCGCGCGCGTGTGCAGATGACAGAGGTGGCCCACAGGTCGGCGCAACCAGGGAGCGGGTGTAACGGGCTGCACAAAGAGCTGGAGATGGGCCGGTTCTGCAAGTTTCAGCCCATGCGCTAGTTTTTCTTTTTATTTTACTTTTCCTTTTTCTGATTTATATTTTTCCCATCTCATTTGAATTCAAATTTCACACTTAAATCTTTTGGTGAATTCTTCTTAGATTGAAAGTATAATTTGAACATAATGGTCTTACTTTTATTTATAATATTTGTCTTGTATATATTTTATTTTATTTTTGTACTCCTTTTCCTCCCTCCACATTTCTTTAGGGTTTTAAATTCCACTTTGGATTTAACATATTCATTTTTATATTATTTTTACATTGTCACAAGTAATGCACACACAATAAAATCGAGCATGATGCATAATTTGGTAGTATATATTTTTATTAATTGTTTTTGGGCATGATGTTCACATAAGATGATGCATAAAGATCAAACTCACATGAAGAGAAATTGTTTCCCTATTGGTATTATTTCTAGCAAATTACAAAGTGGGTGTTACAAATCCTACCCCCTTAAAAATAATCTCGTCCTCGAGATTTGTAAGAAAAAGGGATACAATAAGTTTGGTCTAGAATTTTAGTTTCTGATTTGGTTTTTTTTGAATCAAAGTTTTGTTTAAAGTTTTTTTTATGGATATGTATGTCTAGCCATTTATTATGTCAGATGAGGCATGGTTATGGCAAGTATAGGTTGCGGCAAGGAAGAGTATAATAAGGAAAGACTTTATCCAGAACTGTGGATCTTGATTCATCTGGTGAACCCGCTTGATCCTTGAAGCCTTGAGTTGGTGCTTATCCTTTCTTGATGGGGTCGATCATCTTCGGTCTCCAATCTCGGTGTCTCCATCTGAGCAGGGGGTTATAGTTAAGATAGCTGGGGTCTATGGGTAAGACATTTTTTTCAATAGGTTCACATAGGTGGATTATGTAACCTATTGGGAGTGTATGGCTAAGTTGATCTATGGCACTAACTTAGGCTTAAGTGAATTAGGAGTATGGTTTTATCCTTTGTACCAGCATTAAGTAATTCACACTAGATTGGATCAGATCTAGAATAAATTGATATGATTATTTTAGACTAGATAAGATCTACATAAATTTTGGATTATCTCATGGTGGCTATTCTAGAGTGGGATACATATACTAATGAGGGCAAGATGAATCCATAAGGATAAGGTAGAATCTTTTGAGGTCAGTTAGATCTATCTTTTCAAGATAAGATGAATCTATTAAAGTAATAAAGTATCTTTTAAGATAAGATAGATTTATCAAACTAGATATATTTTAATTAGGATAAGTTAGGATCTTTTGAGATGAGATGGATCTATGAGTGTAGGATAGAATCTTTTTAGATGAGATGGATATTGTTAGGCTAGATACTTTAATGAGGAATAATCTAGTTTATCTAGTTATTTTATGAATTTTATTTATTTATATTTATGCCTATATGTATATGCAGATGTAATTGTGGACATTACTCCACAACCCATCACACTCAATCAAAGATCCAAATCAGACAAGTATCATAAGAACAAGCATTCAAGTTCATAGATATCTATATAAAAAAAATAGTTGTGTTTTTTTTGTTCCTAGGAATAGGTCTCCTACTCCTAAAAGTTACTTTAGATACAGGACTTCAAAGTGTGAAATCCACATTTGTCTTTAGAATGAAGAGGTAAGAATAATCAGAGTGAAGCGGAAGTAGATGAGAAAAGATTTAAGAAGAAAAAAAAATAGAAAAGAATCAGAGTAGCAAAGGTAAGTAGATAATGGTTGTCCAGTTCTATCTAGGTTTCGTCCTACAGTCAACATTCCTCTGATACCACTTCTGTCACACCCGGGTTTCGGGGCACCAAAGCCCGGGCGCGAACATAAACACAAGGTGTGCTGGGACCAAGTCTCACACATATGATGCATAGTGGCACAGGATCGAATGTCACATCTTTACTATATAACAGGAGTTCTATACAAAATAAATAGATAATTACATTATAAGGAGACAACGGTCCAGCAACCCAAAGTTGACTGGGAGACGACGGCCTAGACCTCTCACGAACTCGCCACAGCATCCTCCATGCGCCTCATCCTGCGGTACCTGTTCTTGACCTGTGGGGGGGGTGTGAGACAGCAAGAGTGAGCTCACATACGTTCATCGCTCAACAAGTTGTGGGGAATAATGTGCATGAACTCGCCAAAGATGGGAGCTCACGTGAAGTGTAAGGCTTACCAAAGAGGATGGTTAGAGCTGAGCATTGCTTTTAAAGTTGGTCAAAATTTTATTAGCAATTACTAAGTATAAGTAAATACCAACCCAATTAAATAGTAGAACAGAAGTAACAACATCACCTGCGATGCAATGCATATGACAAATTGAATTTAAGTTCCATAAATTAATCATGTGAGGGTCCGAGCTGCTCACGACCGTGAGCACGGCTAGTATACCAGTTTTACACACTGCAGAGGTTGCGCATCTTTACCCACAAGTCATGTTACCCATCTGCCAAGGGATCGCGACTTCCCATACACCTCTACCGAGGAGGCGAGGCAGGGTAACACTACGAGGCCTTTACAAAGTTCCACTAGCTTCAGAAAACCCGCTACAGTTTATAGGAAGCTCCAATGCAGGAATCCCTTGCAGGACCGCCATCGCAGCAAAATCCTCCCGAGGGCCTCCCTACACTGACCACTCCCCTACTGCCCTTGCCCCTTTCGGGTAAGGTAGTCCTCCACTAGCTTTCCTAATTAATCAGCCAAGGGCGTCCCATTATACCCTTGTGGTAGCACTGTTTTCCCGGGTGGTCGCTCCATGTTCCAATTAACATAATGATCTTATCACGAACGATAAATAACAACGGATAACAAAAGTATAATCATGAGTAATGTATCTTCATACCCAAAACCACATAAAGCACTAGCAAGTACTACCCAAAAAGTTCAGTGGTAACAAGGTATAAAGATAATCAAACTAGGGTAACCTATTGGGTCCCATCAAAATTAACCTATGCAGATCATTATGATTAATCAGAACATGGCTGGGTAAAAAGAAGTGATCAAGGGCACAACTTGCCTGGGACTTGAGATTCCAGGTACCAGGATGATCTTCAGATGACTCGCGACCTCACGCTAGTCGTAGCAATACAAACAGGCAATGTATAGGCAATATTAACATCACACCAAACATGCAAACAAAATACATAATAATAATGTACACATTAAAATAAGATTATAGGAACAGGAATCATTAATTTTGGAGTTATAGGTTTTAAGATATGAATTTTTTTCAAGGTTTAATGTGCTTGAAATAGGATTAAATGAGAAATTAATTTTCTTACTGTTGTCATGATAAAACAGATGCTCTAAGTGATAAATAATAAAATTATAAAATTTTAGGAACTGGAATGGAGTAATTTGGAGTTAGTATGATTTTTCTATGAATTTATAAAGTTCTAGTAATTATTTTCATGTTAGAAATCCATTTTCTATTCATTTATTCGATTTAAACTATCTCTGGACTGGGCGCACTATTTCGGAGAAAGACAGGGGGCTCGGCGCAAAAGGTCCCAAGACACAGAGTCCTGCAGACAGGACTGCGGGTTATTTTCTTAGAAGCATAGGGTCTCTTTAGTAAATATGCCAAGGCGAAAGGGTATCTCCCGCCCGGAGCCGTCCGATTAGACATCAACGGCTCAGATTAAAACTGATCCCCCCTTGAAACGGTACTGAATCACAGCCATCGGATCACGATCCGAGGCTTCCCGAGATGGCCACGCCTACACCAGATCCCAAGCGTCCATCAACGGATCTACGGACAGATTTTAATGTTGCCAAGAGGTATCGCTCGTCTAATCCATGCCGCCCACCGACAGATCTACGGTCCATAGTCTCTCTGACCCAGATCAAATCCCAGCCGCCAGCTACTGATCCAGCGGTCGCGGAATCATCTTCCCACACTACCAACAGGCACGGCGGCGCGCCTAAGGCAGCGGCGGATCCCTCACCGGCGTCGCGCTAACCGCGAGCCTGACGAGCAGATCACCCCGAGGAATCGCGCAAAATGAAATCCACCTACTCGTGAATTGGATAGGGGGCGCCATACCGAGATTTGACGAGGCGGTGATGTCACCCACGATGCACAGCATGTCCGCGGCGGAAACGAAACTCCGACGACGAATTTAGGCCACCACCGGGGTCGTTCCCTCCTGGGATGAACGCGAAATCTTGAGTCGACAACCCGCAAGACCTTCGGACAAGACTTCGAGGGTGCGGTCGTTGGTAATCTAAGGTTCACACACGGCGGTGAGCTTTCACCCGCACTCCCTCTCCTCTGTCTCTCTCTGTGGGTTCCACGGTCAAGCTTCCACGCCTATGGCGGAGTCCACAGGGCTTATAAGCTCACGCCCCCGCGGATCACGGTGGGCAGGTGCGCCTATCCACGAGCTGCCGAGCATGCGGACACCGTCACGATCCCGCCAGATGCGGTTTTCCGTTGGAGGCGAAATAGCTGACAGGTGGGGGCCGCACTCCAGCGACAGTCCATCATCAGCGCGCGCGCGTGTGCAGATGACAGAGGTGGCCCACAGGTCGGCGCAACCAGGGAGCGGGTGTAACGGGCTGCACAAAGAGCTGGAGATGGGCCGGTTCTGCAAGTTTCAGCCCATGCGCTAGTTTTTCTTTTTATTTTACTTTTCCTTTTTCTGATTTATATTTTTCCCATCTCATTTGAATTCAAATTTCACACTTAAATCTTTTGGTGAATTCTTCTTAGA
The DNA here is from genome assembly GCF_902167145.1 of Zea mays. Lineage (NCBI taxonomy): Eukaryota > Viridiplantae > Streptophyta > Magnoliopsida > Poales > Poaceae > Zea > Zea mays. The sequence continues at coordinate 39,742,371 of NC_050098.1, read as the reverse complement.
TTGAAAGTATAATTTGAACATAATGATCTTACTTTTATTTATAATATTTGTCTTGTATATATTTTATTTTATTTTTGTACTCCTTTTCCTCCCTCCACATTTCTTTAGGGTTTTAAATTCCACTTTGGATTTAACATATTCATTTTTATATTATTTTTACATTGTCACAAGTAATGCACACACAATAAAATCGAGCATGATGCATAATTTGGTAGTATATATTTTTATTAATTGTTTTTGGGCATGATGTTCACATAAGATGATGCATAAAGATCAAACTCACATGAAGAGAAATTGTTTCCCTATTGGTATTATTTCTAGCAAATTACAAAGTGGGTGTTACAAGGTTCCTCGAAACCCGACCACCTCGAACGTGAGGGTCTCCCTTCGGAAGTTGGAGGGCGTCCCAAAGCAGACGGGTAGATCGAGTTGTCCGAGGGGCTGGACACGTTTCCCGGGGATGATCCCGTGAAAAGGCGCAGCGCCTGCCCGGACCGAGGATAGATCAATCCGCAGGAGCCTGAGGGTCTCGGCGTAGATGATGTTGAGGCTGCTGCCTCCGTCCATGTGGACCTTGGTGAGCCTGACGTTGCCGATGACGGGGTCGACAACGAGCGGGTATTTCCCTGAGCTCGGCACGCGGTTGGGGTGGTCGTCCTGGTCGAAGGTGATGGGCTTGTCGGACCAGTCTAGGTAGACTGGCGCCGCCACCTTTACAGAGCAGACCTCCCGACGCTCTTGCTTGCGGTGCCGAGCCGAGGCATTCACCACTTGCCCACCGTAGATCATGAAGCAGTCGTGGACCTCGGGGAACTCTCCTGCCTTGTTATCCTCCTTCTTATCGTCGTCGCGGGCCCTGCCACCCTCCGCAGGTGGCCCGACCTTGTGAAAGTGGCGCCGAAGCATGGCGCACTCCTCAAGGGTGTGCTTGACGGGCCCCTGATGATAGGGGCACGGCTCCTTGAGCATCTTGTCGAAGAGATTGGCGCCCCCAGGAGGTTTCCGAGGGTTCTTGTACTCAGCAGCGGTGACAAGGTCCGCGTCGGCGGCGTCGCATTTCGCTTGCGACTTCTTCTTGCCTTTCTTCTTGGTGCCGCGCTGAGTGGACGCCTCGGGGACATCCTCCGGCTGGCGGCCCTAGGGCTGCTTGTCCTTCCGGAAGATGGCCTCAACCGCCTCCTGGCTAGAGGCGAACTTGGTGGCGATGTCCATCAGCTGGCTCGCCCTGGTGGGGGTCTTGCGACCCAGCTTGCTCACCAGGTCGCGGCAGGTGGTGCCGGCGAGGAACGTGCCGATGACATCCGAGTCGGTGACGTTGGGCAGCTCGATGCGCTGCTTCGAGAATCGTCGGATGTAGTCCCGGAGAGACTCTCCCGGCTGCTGGCGGCAGCTTCGGAGATCCCAGGAGTTCCCAGGGCGCACGTACGTGCCCTGGAAGTTGCCGGCGAAGGCTTGGACCAGGTCGTCCCAGTTGGAGATCTGCCCCGGAGGCAGGTGCTCCAGCCAGGCTCGAGCGATATCAGAGAGGAACAGGGGGAGGTTGCGGATGATGAGATTGTCATCGTCCGTTCCACCCAGGTGGCAGGCTAGCCGGTAATCCGCGAGCCACAGTTCCGGCCTTGTCTCCCTCGAGTACTTTGTGATAGTAGTCGGGGTTCGGAACCGGGTCGGGAACGGCGCCCGTCGTATGGCCCGGCTGAAAGCCTGCGGACCGGGTGGTTCGGGCGAGGGACTCCAATCCTCCCCGCTGTCGTAGCGTCCCCCACGCCTGGGGTGGTAGCCTCGGCGCACCCTCTCGTCGAGGTGGGTTCGACGGTTGCGGTGAGGGTGTTCGTTGCCGAGGCGACCCGGGGCCACAGGCGCTGTGTTGCGCGTGCGCCCGGTATGGACCGAGGCTTCCCGCATAAATCGGGAAGTCGCGACGCGATGCTCCGAGGGGTAGCCCTGCCTTTGGGAGGCAGAGCTTTCGGCCCGTCGGACCATGGCATCCTCCAGGAGATTCTTGAGCTCTCCCTGGATACGCCGCCCCTCGGTGGTTGATGGCTCCGGCATCGCGCGGAGAAGTATTGCCGCTGCAGCCAAGTTCTGGCCGACCCCACTGGAAGTCGGTGGTGGCCTTGACCTGACATCGTCTGCGATGCGGTGCTGGAGGCCCTGGGGTAGATGACGTGCTTCTCCGACCGGCGGTTGGCCTGCCCATTCCTGCCCGATGTCCCGGCAGAACGGCTCAAGCGTTCCTGCTCCCTCGTCGAGCCTGGCCTGCATCTCGCGGATTTGCTTGAGCTGTGGGTCATGACCCCCCGCCTGGACGGGGACCACAACTAGCTCCCGAAGGATGTCAACGCGAGGCGTAGGCCTAGGGGGTTCACCGTTTTCCGGCATACCAAGATGGTTGCCTTCGCCGAGACCCCCTAGATTGACGTGGAAACATTCACGACTTGGGCCGCAGTCTTTGTCGCCGAAGCTGCGGCTACCGCCGGAACAGTCGGAAAGGCAGTAGTCGCATGCGGTCATGAAGTCCCACATGGCGCTGGGGTTACCAAGCCCAGAGAAATCCCAACTAAAGTCGGGCTCGTCATCTTCCTCGGAGCCCGAGGGCCCGTAGGTCGAGACGGCTGTCAGCCGGTCCCAGGGTGTCCGCATACGATACCCCGGAGGGTTTGGACTCGCCTCTATGAGAGTGTTCACCGAAGCGAAGTCGCTTGGTGGGTCGAGGCTGAATCCGAAAGGCACGAGATGGGAGTCGGTCGGTACCTCTTGGTCGACGGGCGGTGACGAAGTCACGTCAGGGGTAGACTGCACCGTCGTCTCAGGTACAAGGGTGACGCCCAGCAAGTCCCTCGCGAGCATGCTGGTGTCGTCCGTCCGCTTGGAGTTGGCGTGTTGCGGGGAGACGACGCTCGTCTTCGTCTCAGACGCGAGGTCGATGCCCGACGTGTCCCCCGTTGGGGCGCCGGCGCCGTCGACTCGCTCGACAACCGACGAGGTGCCGCCTCCTGCTTGGCCTTGGTTGCCCCGCCTCCTCCTCCTTCGGCGGGGGAGGCGACGGGACAAGCCCGAATGTTGTTCTTCCGCCATGTGGGGAAGACATCGTCGATTCCGCCACCGACGGGCGGGTTGTCGGCCGCCATTGTCGCCGTCGCGCGACGGGGGAAGGAGTATCATGTCATAGCTGTCGTCGAGGGACATGAACTCAAGACTCCCGAAACGGAGCACCGTCCCGGGCTGGAAAGGTTGCTGGAAACTGCCCATCTGGAGCTTGACGGGAAGCTGTTCGTCAACACGCAGCAGGACCCTACCTGGCGCGCCAACTGTCGGCGTTTCGAACCCGAGGGGTCCCCGGACCGACGAGTAAATTGTCGCCGCGTGCCCCAGCCCAGATGGGTCGGCGCGAGACGGAGCGCGAAGGGGGGAGAGAAGCAGGAGGGAGACAGGCGTAAAAGGGGAAACCCGCAGCCTTCGTGTTTGTCCCGCGCCCAGGTCGGGTGTGCTTGCAGTAGGGGGTTACAAGCGTCCACGCGGGAGGGAGCGAGAGGCTTACGCGAGCGCCGTCCCGTCCTTCCCCGCGCGGCCAACCCTCTGTAAGAGGGCCCTGGACCTTCCTTTTATAGGCGTAAGGAGAGGATCCAGGTGTACAATGGGAGGTGTAGCAGTGTGCTAACGTGTCTAGCGGAGAAGAGCTAGTGCCCTAAGTACATGCCGTCGTGGCAGCCAGAGAGGTTTTGGCACCCTATTCGTGTGATGTCGTGGCCGCCGGAGGAGCGCTGGGGCCTGGCGGAAGGACAGCTGTCGGGGCTGTCGAGTCCTTGCTGACGTCTCCTTGCTTCCGTAAGGGGGCTGAGAGTCGCCGTCGTCATGGAGCATGCGGGGCGCCATCATTACTTGTTTACCGGGGTGAGCCAGATGGGACGCCGGTCTTGTTCCTCGTAGCCAGAGCTAGCTAGGGGTAGGGTAATGATGGCCCCTCCTGTGACATGGTCGGTCCGAGCCCTGGGTTAGGCGAGGCGGAGGCTCCTCCGAGGTCGAGGTCGAGTCTGTCTTCCGAGGCCGAGGTCGAGTCCAAGCCCCTGGGTCGGGCGAGGCGAAGACCGTCGGCTGAGGCCAGGGCTGAGTCCGAGCCCTGGGGTCGGGCGAGGCGGAGTTCGTCGTCTTCCGGGGCTGAGCCCGAGTCCGAGCCTTGGGGTCGGGTGAGGCGGAGTTCGTCGTCTTCCGGGGCTGAGCCCGAGTCCGAGCCCTGGGGTCGGGCGAGGCGGAGTTCGTCGTCTTTCGGGGCTGAGCCCGAGTCCGAGCCCTGGGGTCGGGCGAGGCGGAGTTCGTCGTCTTTCGGAACTGAGCCCGAGTCCGAGCCCTGGGGTTGGGCGAGGCGGAGTTCGTCGTCTTCCGGGGTTGAGCCCGAGTCCGAGCCCTGGGGTCGGGCGAGGCGGAGTTCATCATCTTCCGGGGCTGAGCCTGAGTCCGAGCCCTGGGTCGGGCGAGGCGGAGCTTCCTATGGCGCTCGAGGCCGGACTTGGCTGCTGTCAGCCTCACTCTGCTGAGTGGCGCAGCAGTCGGAGCGGCGCAGGCGGCACTGTCCTTTTGTTAGGCCGGTCAGTGGAGCGGCGAAGTGACTACGGTCACTTTGGCTCTGTTGACTGAAGGGCGCGCGTCAGGATAAAGGTGTCAGGCCACCTTTGCATTAAATGCTCCTGCGATACGGTCGGTCGGCGTGGCGATCGGGCCAAGGTTGCTTCTTGGCAAAGACTGGGCCTCGGGTGAGCCGAAGGTGTGTCCGTTGCTTGAGGGGGCCCTCGGGCGAGACGTGAATCCTCCGGGGTCGACTGCCCTTGCCCGAGGCTAGGCTCGGGTGAGGCGAGGTCGTGTTCCTTGAGTGGACCGAGCCCTGACTTAATTGTACCCATCAGGCCTTTGCAGCTTTGTGCTGATGGGGGTTACCAGCTGAGATTAGGAGCCTTGAGGGTACCCCTAATTATGGTCCCTGACAAAGAGGATCTCAAGGTTTCTCTTAACCATGAGCATGAATGATATACCAGTTTCTAACACTCTGTAGAGTTTGCACACTTTAGCCACCAGTCATGATTCCCGTTCTGCCCAGAGATCATGACTCCTCATTGATCACTACCAAGGTGACCTGACAGGGTCTCACTACGTAGCCTTTACAAAGACTCCCCTGGTGCATATCTGCTCGTTAGGTTTCGCCAGTCGTATAAACATAGTACCCCTCCCTAAGGTGGGTGACTAACAAAACTAAATCGAATGAACCTCGGCACCCACCCTTAGCAGAGCGGACACTATTCCCTGCCCCCATTGACGGCCCTCCGGTAAAGCCAACTACACCCCAGGTTCATCTAATTATTCAGTTAAGGGCGTCCCATTCCACCCTCATGGTTGCACTGTTATCCCGGGTGGTCACTCAATGAACAGGTCCTTACGGAGAGGTACTCAGGAAACAACCTGAGTCCCCTAAAGTATCACAAGATCATCATCGGGATAACATCATCATATCATAAATATTCACATCATGTTCGTTGATTAAAGTAAAGCAATAGCATAAAGCTAACCATAATAACCCAAAAAGGTAACAAGGACAAGATAAATATAGACTAGTCAATCGTTAGGTTTCAATAAAGTAATGCAGGACGATGAATTATAAAGTAAGTAGGACATAATAGGTCAGAGGGCACTTGCCTTCACCAGGTTGTTGCTCGGTGAAAGTCGCCTAGAGGGGGGGGTGAATAGGGCGAATCTGAGATTTATAAACTTTAAACACAACTACAAGCCGGGGTTAGCGTTAGAAATATAAACGAGTCCAAAAGAGAAGGCGAAAACAAATCACAAGCAAATAAGGTGGATGACACAGTGATTTGTTTTACCGAGGTTCGGTTCTTGCAAACCTACTCCCCGTTGAGGTGGTCACAAAGACCGGGTCTCTTTCAACCCTTTCCCTCTCTCAAACGGTCACTTAGACCGAGTGAGCTTCTCTTCTCAATCAAACGGGACACTAAGTCCCCACAAGGACCACCACACAATTAGTGTCTCTTGCCTTGGTTACAATTGAGTTGGAATCAAGAAATAACGAAGAAGAAAAGCAATCCAAGCGCAAGAGCTCAAAAGAACACAATTGTCTCTCTCACTAGTCACTATTTGATTGGAATGATCTTTGGACTTGGGAGAGGATTTGATCTCTTTGTTTGTGTATTGTATTGAATGCTATAGCTCTTGTATGAGGTGTGAAGGCTGAAAACTTGGATGCATTGAAGTGTGGTGGTTGGGGGGTATTTATAGCCCCAACCACCAAAAGAATCGTTGGTGAGGGCTTCTGTCACATGGCGCACCGGACAGTCCGGTGCGCCAGCCACGTCACCAGGCCGTTGGATTCTGACCATTGGAGCTTCTGACATCTGGGCCACCGGACATTCCGGTGGTGCACCGGACAGGTCCTGTAGAGTGTCCGGTGCGCCTTCTGGCTCTGCTCTGACTTCTGCACGCACTGTAGCGCATTAAATGCCGTTGCTGACGACCGTTGGCGCTGTAGTAGCCGTTACTCCGCTGGCACACCGGACAGTCCGGTGCTACACCGGACAGTCTGGTGAATTATAGCGGAGCGGCTCCCAGAATTCCCGAAGGTGGCAAGTTTGGAGTCGAGTTCCCTGGTGCACCGGACAGTCCGGTGCGCCAGACCAGGGCACACTTCGGTTGTCTTCTACTCTTTGTATTTGAACCCTTTCTTGGTCTTTTTATTGGTTTGTTGTGAACCTTTGGCACCTGTAGAACTCATAATCTAGAGCAAACTAGTTAGTCCAATTATTTGTGTTGGGCAATTCAACCACCAAAATCAATTAGGAAAAGGTGTAAGCCTATTTCCCTTTCAATCTCCCCCTTTTTGGTGATTGATGCCAACACAAACCAAAGCAAATATAAAAGTGCAGAATCGAGCTAGTTTGCATAATGTAAGTGCAAAGGTTGCTTGAAATGAAACCAATAATTATTTCTACTAGATATGCATGGATGGCTTTCTTCATATCAAAATTTTGGACCACGCTTGCACCACTTGTTTTGTTTTTACAAATACTTTTGTAAATTCTTTTTAAGTCTTTTTGCAAATAGTCAAAGGTATGAAAAAGATTTTGAGAAGCATTTTCAAGATTTGAGATTTTCTCCCCTTGTTTCAAATGCTTTTCCTTTGACTAAATAAAACTCCCCCTCAATAAAATCCTCCTCTTAGTGTTCAAGAGGGTTTTAGATATTAATTTTGAAGAGGGTATCCAATTTGAATTTATATCACAAATAAGATACCAATTTGAAAAACACTTCTTTAAATACAAGTTGAACGACTAAATTTTTGAAATTGGTGGTGGTGCGGTCCTTTTGCTTTGGGCTAATATTTTCTCCCCCTTTGGCATGAATCGCCAAAAACAGATACTTGTGAGTGGAATATAAGCCCTTTTTCTACTTTCTCCCTTATGGTAAATAACATATGAGTGAAGATTATACCAAAATGGAGAGCGATGTGGAGTGACGACGAAGGATGAATAATTTGATGGAGTGGAGTGGAAGCCTTGTCTTCGCCGAAGACTCCTTGTCCCTTTCAATCTATGACTTAGCATGACATGCACTTGAAACCATATTAGTCATAGCACATGAAAGAGATATGATCAAAGGTATATAAATGAGCTATGTGTGCAAAATATCAATCAAAATTCCTGGAATCAAGAATATTTAGCTCATGCCTAAGTTTGGTAAATGTTTGCTCATCTAATGGCTTGGTAAAGATATCAACTAATTGTTCTTTGGTGTTAACATATGCAATCTCGATATCCCCCTTTTGTTGGTGATCCCTTAAAAAATGATATCGAATGGCTATGTGTTTAGTGCGTCTATGCTCAACGGGATTATCCGCCATGCGGATTGCACTCTCATTATCACATAGAAGAGGAACTTTGGTTAATTTGTAACCATAGTCCCTGAGGGTTTGCCTCATCCAAAGCAATTGCGCGCAACAATGTCCTACGACAATGTACTTGGCTTCGGCGGTAGAAAGAGCGACAAAATTTTTCTTATTTGAAGCCCAAGACACCAGAGATCTTCCCAAGAACTGGCAAGTCCCTGATGTGCTCTTTCTATTAATTTTGCACCCTGCCCAATCAGCATCGGAATAACCAATTAAATCAAATGTGGATCCCCTAGGGTACCAAAGGCCAAACTTAGGAGTATAAACTAAATATCTCAAGATTCGTTTCACGGCCCTAAGGTGAACTTCCTTAGGATCGGCTTGGAATCTTGCACACATGCATACAGAAAGCATAATATCCGGTCGTGAAGCACATAAATATAGTAAAGAACCTATCATCGACCGGTATACCTTTTGATCTACGGATTTACCTCCCGTGTCGAGGTCGAGATGCCCATTGGTTCCCATGGGTGTCTTGATGGGCTTGGCATCCTTCATCCCAAACTTGTTGAGTATATCTTGAATGTACTTTGTTTGGCTAATGAAGGTGCCCTCTTGAAGTTGCTTCACTTGAAATCCTAAGAAATACTTCAACTCCCCCATCATAGACATCTCGAATTATTGAGTCATGATCCTACTAAACTCTTCACATGTAGATTCGTTAGTAGACCCAAATATGATATCATCAACATAAATTTGGCATACAAACAAATCATTTGCAAGTGTTTTAGTAAAGAGAGTAGGATCGACTTTTCTGACTTTGAATCCATTAGCGATAATAAAATCTCTTAGGCATTCATACCATGCTCTTGGGGCTTGCTTGAGCCCATAAAGCGCCTTAGAGAGTTTATAAACATGGTTAGGGTACTCACTATCTTCAAAGCCGGGAGGTTGCTCAACATAGACCTCTTCCTTGATTGGTCCATTGAGGAAGGCACTTTTCACGTCCATTTGGTAAAGCTTAAAGCCATGGTAAGTAGCATAGGCAAATAATATACGAATTGACTCAAGCCTAGCTATGGGTGCATAGGTTTCACCGAAATCCAAACCTTCGACTTGTGAATATCCCTTGGCCACAAGTCGGGCTTTGTTCCTTGTCACCACACCATGCTCATCTTGTTTGTTGCGGAAGACCCACTTGGTTCCTACAACATTTTGGTTAGGACATGGAACTAAATGCCATACCTCATTCCTTGTGAAGTTGTTGAGCTCCTCTTGCATCGCCAGCACCCAATTTGAATCTTGAAGTGCTTCCTCTACCCTGTGTGGCTCAATAGAGGAAACAAAAGAGTAATGTTCACAAAAATGAGCAACAAGAGATCGAGTGGTTACCCCTTATGAATATCGCCGAGGATGGTGTTCACGGGGTGATCTCGTTGGATTACTTGGTGGACTCTTGGGTGTGGCGGTCTTGGACCCTCATCATCTTCCTTGTCTTGATCATTAGCATCTCCCCTTGATCATTGTCCTCCTCTTGAGGTGGCTCTTCTTGATTTTCATCATCATCATCTTGAGCTTGATCCTCATCTTGAGTTGGTGGAGATGCTTGCATTGAGGAAGATGGTTGATCTTGTGCATGTGGAGGCTCTTCGGATTCCTTAGGACACACATCCCCAATGGACATGTTCCTTAGCGCGACGCATGGAGCCTCTTCATCATCTAGCACATCAAGATCAACTTGCTCTACTTGAGAGCCGTTAGTCTCATCAAACACAATGTCACAAGAAACTTCAACTAGTCCAGTGGACTTGTTAAAGACTCTATATGCCCTTGTGTTTGAATCATAATCAAGTAAAAAGCCTTTTACAACCTTAGGAGCAAATTTAGATTTTCTACCTCTTTTAACAAGAATAAACATTTGCTACTTAAGACTCTAAAATATGAAACATTGAGCTTTTTACCGGTGAGGAGTTCATATGATGTCTTCTTGAGGATTCGGTGAAGATATAACCGGTTGATGGCGTAGCAAGCGGTGTTGACCGCCTCGGCCCAAAACCGATCCGATGTCTTGTACTCATCAAGCATGGTCCTTGCCATGTCCAAAAGAGTTCTATTTTTCCTGTCCACTACACCATTTTGTTGTGGCGTGTAGGGAGAAGAGAACTCATGCTTGATGCCCTCCTCCTCAAGGAAGCCTTCGATTTGTGAGTTCTTGAACTCCGTCCCGTTGTCGCTTCTAATTTTCTTGATCCTTAAGCTGAACTCATTTTGAGCCCGTCTCAAGAATCCTTTTAAGGTCTCTTGGGTTTGAGATTTTTTCTGCAAAAAGAACACCCAAGTGAAGCGAGAATAATCATCCACAATTACAAGACAATACTTACTTCCGCCGATGCTTATGTAAGCGATCGAGCCGAATAGGTCTATGTGGAGTAGCTCAAGTGGCCTGTCGGTCGTCATGATGTTCTTGTGTGGATGATGAACACCAACTTGCTTCCCTGCTTGACATGCGCTACAAACCCTATCTTTCTCAAAATGAACATTGGTTAGTCCCAAAAATGTGCTCTCCCTTTAGAAGCTTATGAAGATTCTTCATCCCAACATGAGCTAGTCGGCGGTGCCAGAGCCAACCCATGTTAGTCTTAGCAATTAAGCAAGTGTCGAGTTCAGCTCTATCAAAATCTACTAAGTATAGCTGACCCTCTAACACTCCCTTAAATGCTACTGAATCATCACTTCTTCTAGAGACAGTAACACCTATATCCGTAAAAAGACAGTTGTAGCCCATTTTGCATAATTGAGAAACATAAAGCAAATTGTAATCTAAAGAATCTACAAGAAAAACATTGGAAATAGAATGGTCAGGTGATATAGCAATTTTACCCAATCCTTTGACCAAACCTTGATTTCCATCCCCGAATGTGATAGCTCTTTGGGATCTTGGTTTTTCTCGTAGGAGGAGAACATCTTCTTCTACCCTGTCATGTGGTTTGTACACCCACTATCGATGATCCAACTTGATCCCCCGGATGCATAAACCTACAAAACAATTTTAGGCCTTGTTCTTTGATACCCAAACGGTCTTGGGTCCTTTGACATTAGAAACAAGCACCTTGGGTACCCAAACACAAGTCTTTGACCCCTTGTGTTTGCCCCCAACATATTTGGCAACTACTTTGCCTGATTTGTTAGTTAGCACATAAGATGCATCAAAAGTCTTAAATGAAATATTAGGTTCATTTGATGCAATAGGAGTTTTCTTCTTAGGCAATTTAGCACGGGTTGATTGCCTAGAACTAGATGCCTCACTCTTATACATAAAAGCATGATGAGAGCCAGAGTGAGACTTCCTAGAGTGAATTCTCCTAATTTTGTGCTCGGGATAACCGGTAGGGTATAGAATGTAACCCTCGTTATCCTGAGCCATGGGAGCTTTGCCCTTAACAAAGTTTGACAATCGTTTAGGAGGGGCATTAAGTTTGATATTGCCTCCCTGTTGGAAGCCAATGCCATCCTTAATGCCAGGGCGTCTCCCACTATAAAGCATACTACGAGCAAATTTAAAATTTTCATTTTCTAAGTCATGCTCATCAATCTTAGCACTAAGTTGAGCTATGTGATCATTTTGTTTCTTAATTAAAGCTAGGTGATCATGAATAGCATCAACATTAATGTCTCTACATCTAGTGCAAATAGTAACATGCTCAACGGTAGATGTAGAGGGTTTGCAAGAATTTAATTCAACAATCTTAGCATGTAATATGACATTTTCATCTCTAAGATTGGAAATGGAAACATTGCAAACATCTAATTCCTTAGCCTTAGCAATTAGTTTTTCATTCTCATTTCTAAGGCTAGCAAGAGAGGCATTCAATTTTTCAATCTTAGCAATTGAACTAGCATTATCATTTCTAAGATTGTCAATTGAATCATCACAAACACTTGATTTCTCAACCTTAGCAATTAATTTGGCATTTTCATTCCTAAGGTTGGAAATAATATCATGGCAAGTGCTCAGCTCACTAGATAATTTTTCACATTTTTCTACCTCTAGTGCATAAACATTTTTAACTTTAACATGCTTTTTGTTTTCTTTAATTAGGAAGTCCTCTTGGCTATCCAAGAGTTCATCCTTCTCATGAATAGCACTAATAAATTCATTTAATTTTTCCTTTTGTTGCATGTTTAAGTTGGCAAAAAGGGTGAGCAAATTATCCTCATCATCACTAGAATTATCCTCATCATTAGAAGTTGCATACTTAGTGGAGGATTTTGATTTTACCTTCTTCCTTTTGCCGTCCTTTGCCATGAGGCATTTGTGGCCGATGTTGGGGAAGAGAAGGCCCTTGGTGACGGCGATGTTTGCGGCGTCCTCGTCGGAGGAGGAGTCGGTGGAGCTCTCGTCGGAGTCTCACTCGCGACATACATGGGCATCGCCGCCCTTCTTCTTGTAGTACCTCTTCTTTTCTCTTCTCTTTCCCTTCTTGTCGTCGCCCCTGTCACTATCACTTGATAATGGACATTTTGCAATAAAATGACCAGGCTTACCACACTTGTAGCAAACTTTCTTGAAGCGGGGCTTGTAGTCCTTCCCCCTCCTTTCCTTGAGGATTTGGCGGAAGCTCTTGATGATGAGCGCCATTTCCTTGTTGTCGAGCTTGGAGGTGTCGATGGGAATTCTACTTGGTGTAGAATCCTTCTTTTCTTCTTCCGTCGCCTTGAATGCGACGGGTTGCACCTCGGGTGTTGAGGTGGCGCCTTGCTCGATGATTTTCTTGGAGCCTTTGATCATTAGTTCAAAGCTCACAAATTGACCTATCACTTCCTCGGGAGACATTAGTTTGTATCTAGGGTCACCACGAATTAATTGAACTTGAGTGGGATTAAGAAATACGAGTGATCTAAGAATAACCTTGACCATTTCATGGTCATCCCACATGGTGCTCCCGAGGTTGTGCACTTGGTTTACCAAAGTCTTGAGCCGGTTGTACATTGCTTGTGGCTCTTCCCCTTGGTGAAGCATGAAGCAACCGAGCTCCCCCTCGATCGTTTCCCTCTTGGTGATCTTGGTCACCTCGTCTCCTTCGTGCACGGTCTTGAGCATGTCCCAAATTTCTTTGGCACTCTTCAACCCTTACACCTTATTATACTCCTCTCGACTTAGAGAGGCGATGAGTATAGTAGTGGCTTGGGAGTTGAAGTGTTGGATTTGTTCGACCTCCACCGAATCATAATCCTTGTTCCCTTCTTTTGGTACATGCGCTCCATACTCAACAATATCCCATATGCTTTTGTGGAGTGAGGTTAGGTGATGCCTCATTTTATCACTCCACATAGAATAATCTTCACCATCAAACATAGGTGGTTTGCCTAATGGGACGGAAAGTAATGGAGTGCGTTTTGAAATGCGAGGATAGCGAAGAGGCATCTTACTATTCTTCTTGCGCTCATGGCGCTTAGAAGTGGTGGATGCCGATTCCGAGCCGGAGGTGGAGGGTGACGAAGAGTCAGTCTCATAGTAGACCACCTTCTTCATCTTTTTCTTCTTGTCACCCTTCCGTTGGGACTTGATGGAGGAAGAGGATTCCTCCTTGTGCTTGTGGGTGGACTCCCTTGAGTGCGTTCTCCCCGAGCTTGCGGATTTGTCGCCGGTCCCGATCTCCCTCTTGGCGGATGCTCCCGACATCACTTCGAGCAGTTAGGCTCTAATGAAGCACCGACCTTTGATACCAATTGAAAGTCGCCTAGAGGGGGGGGTGAATAGGGCGAATCTGAGATTTATAAACTTTAAGCACAACTACAAGCCGGGGTTAGCGTTAGAAATATAAACGAGTCCAAAAGAGAAGGCGAAAACAAATCACAAGCAAATAAGGCGGATGACACGGTGATTTGTTTTACCGAGGTTCGGTTCTTGCAAACCTACTCCCCGTTGAGGTGGTCACAAAGACCGGGTCTCTTTCAACCCTTTCCCTCTCTCAAACGGTCACTTAGACCGAGTGAGCTTCTCTTCTCAATCAAACGGGACACTAAGTCCCCACAAGGACCACCACACAATTGGTGTCTCTTGCCTTGGTTACAATTGAGTTGGAATCAAGAAATAACGAAGAAGAAAAGCAATCCAAGCGCAAGAGCTCAAAAGAACACAATTGTCTCTCTCACTAGTCACTATTTGATTGGAATGATCTTTGGTCTTGGGAGAGGATTTGATCTCTTTGTTTGTGTATTGTATTGAATGCTATAGCTCTTGTATGAGGTGTGAAGGCTAAAAACTTGGATGCATTGAAGTGTGGTGGTTGGGGGTATTTATAGCCCCAACAACCAAAAGAACCGTTGGTGAGGGCTTCTGTCGCATGGCGCACCGGACAGTCCGGTGCGCCAGCCACGTCACCAGGCCGTTGGATTCTGACCGTTGGAGCTTCTGACATCTGGGCCACCGGACAGTCCGGTGGTGCACTGGACAGGTCCTGTAGAGTGTCCGGTGCGCCTTCTAGCTCTGCTCTAACTTCTGCGCGCACTGTAGCGCATTAAATGCCGTTGCAGACGACCGTTGGCGCTGTAGTAGCCGTTACTCCGCTGGCACACCAGACAGTCCGGTGCTACACCAGACAGTCCGGTGAATTATAGCGGAGCGGCTCCCAGAATTCCCGAAGGTGGCAAGTTTAGAGTCGGGTTCCCTGGTGCACCGGACACTGTCCGGTGGTGCACCGGACAGTCCGGTGCGCCAGACTAGGGCACACTTCGGTTGTCTTCTACTCTTTGTATTTGAACCCTTTCTTGGTCTTTTTATTGGTTTGTTGTGAACCTTTGGCACCTGTAGAACTCATAATCTAGAGCAAACTAGTTAGTCCAATTATTTGTGTTGGGCAATTCAACCACCAAAATCAATTAGGAAAAGGTGTAAGCCTATTTCCCTTTCACTTGGGAAGATCTTCGGCAACACACTCAGGAACCACAGACTGCTCGTTGTCTACGCAAAGCGATCATGCATTCAACACATTTGGATAATGACAAAGAAACAATACACCAAACATGTACAATCAAGTGAACACCAATTCAAAAAAAATAACAAACTCAAAAGCGAAGCCTAGGTTCTAGGGTGGACTAATACACCTAGGGGTTCGTGATTCTCTAAGTACTGCTACCTCGAGATCCATGTAACTTAAATTCATATATCTTAATCAATTGCCAAAATTATACCAGGGATGGGTTCATATGATATTAAACTCACAAAATTAATCATCTAATTACCATTAGAGTTTTCCTTTTTATTTTCTTATTAATGAATAAGTCATCATTTAAACTAACATATAGTCTAGGCATAAAATTAATACACGTAGACAGTAAAAGTTTATAATTTAAATAGGTAGAGAATAATCTTATGAACAATTTGCAATTTGAATCACTCAATTTGGAGTTCATATGCAAAAGATATGAAATAAACAAGTTTTGGAATTCAAAATACAAAATTAGGTGTAAAAACAAAATGCTAGGGGTCTTTCTGCAAGAATACAGGGGCATGCGCGCGAAAACCAGGGACTGTGGGTTGAATCTCATAAAACCAAGGGGCTATTTAACAAAACTACCGCGCGAAGGGGTATCGACTGATCTCGACCACACGATCGCAAACGAACGACCGTGATTAGATCCAAGTGCGGCTGACAGGTGGGACATGGGGTGTCAGCGACCTGAGGGTGAGACAGACTGACCGGCGGGACCCATCTGCAGAGCGCGAGCAAGGGCGCGGATCCAAGCGGCCAGATCTGAATCAGACGATTGAGATCGGGTTAGGTTTAACAGAAACCAGACCGTTAGATCCCAGATGGATACCTGAGATCTGATGGCGGACTCAGGCTGGGTTGTTGGCCTGCTCGTGGCGGCGCCACCCGACTCCGTGGTGAGGTTTTTTGGAGGCGAGGGCACGACCATGGCGAGGGTCTACGACATTGGGAAAGGGCTCAGGCGAGTTTGGGGTGACACGGCAGACACGGTCGAGGGCACGACACCGGCGCAGGGGCACCGGAGAGTGGCGGTCTGCGGCGGGGTGGCATAGCGGCGGCGCAGACTTGCTCCGGCGAGAAATTGCGCGGACGATAGGGCAGTACACGAGAAATTAAGGGTATGGGGGAGTTGCTCACCTCAAGAGGGGACTCTAGAGCGCTTGAGCAACGACGAGGACGTAGGGAGGTCTTGGGTCGACGACGGTGGAGCTCTGGCTGCACGGTGAAAAGGCCGGTGAGCGCGGACCTGGCGAAATAGAGGGGCTAGGGGCAAACCAGAGGGTGTCTCGCGTTGCTGGCGAGGAGGCGTAGCTTACCGAGGCAACAGACGCAGTAGAAGCTCGACGGTGGCCACAGAACGGATGATGGGCCACGTTGGAGCTCCATGGGTGCGCGCGCAGCGTGCGCGCGAGAGAGAGAAAGGGTGTTCGGCTGAGGGCGCAACTGAGTGAGGGGAGTGAGGGAGTGGGTGCGAGCTCTAGAATAGGGTTCGAGCGCGTGGGGGGAGTGGCTAGGAAACATGCGTCGTGGGCGCGTCCACGACAGAGAGCGTAGGCGAGAGGTTAGGGAAGGTAAGGTGGCTGACAGGTGGGGTCCGCAGGCCAGCGAGGGCGAGCGTGCGAATGGGTGGTCAACACTGACAGTGAGTGCCCACCGAGCAGCGAGAGAGAACGGGCGTGTGCGCGAGAGGATCGGCACCGACAGGCCGGTCCCACCGGGCAGCAGGAGGGAGAGAGGGAGAGAGAGCGCGTGGGCGGTCGTCGCTGACAGGTGGGGCCCACCTGTTAGACGACGCAGGCGCGCGCGCGGCCTAGCTAGGCTGGATTGGACCCAATGGTCTGAATTGAGTTTTTCCGAATTTTGAAATGCTTTTCCTTTATTTCTCTAGGGAATTCAATCCAAATTCAAACCAAATTCAAAATTCAAACCAATTCAAACATGTGCAACAAACAAAAGAACAATTTAGGCTCAGCATGATGCAACATTTCATGACTCACATAAGTTTTGATAAAATAAATAATTAATCCCTCACCTAATTAACTTAACTCTAATCAAAAGGAAGAGAGAGGAAGTCTAGACAGAGAGACAAGAGGTAACACTTGAATTTGGTAGGCATTTAGAGAAGAAATTTTATACCCCCAAATTCAGGGTGTTACAAGTTGGGTACCTAAAACCCAAGCTTAAATTACCTTACAGGTTTATGCATCCGGGGGCGCAAGCTGGATCATTGCTAGCGGATGCACAAACCACATGACGGGGGAGAAGAAAATGTTCACCTCCAACATCAAGAACAAGGATTCCCAAGACACTATCATCTTTGGAGATGGGAACCAAGGCAAGGTCAAGGGTTTGGGTAAAATAGTCATCACTGCCGAGCATTCAATTTCAAATGTGTTTCTAGTAGAATCGCTCGGGTACAATTTGTTGTCTATAAGTCAATTATGTCATATGGGCTATAATTTTTTATTTACAAATATTGATGTATCTATCTTTAGAAGAAGTGACGGTTCATTAACTTTTAAGGGTGTATTAGACGACAAGTTCTATTTAGCTAATTTCTCAAAAGAGAATGACGATCTAGATGCATGCTTAATCGTTAAGACTAATATGGGCTGGCTCTGGCACCACCGTCTAGCACATGTTGGGATGAAGAATAATCTTCATAAACTTCTAAAGGGAGAACATGTGTTAGGACTAACCGATGTCTGTTTTGAGAAAGACAGACCTTGTGCAGCGTGCCAGGTAGGAAAGCAGGTGGGAACTACTCATCAAAGCAAGAACGTGATGACGACATCAAGACCACTGGAACTCCTACATATGGATCACTTCAGGCCCGTTGCTTATCTTAGCATCGGGGGAAGTAAGTATGGTCTTGTAATTGTTGATCATTTTTTCCTCTTCACTTGGGTGTTCTTTTTGCAGGATAAATCTGAAACCCAAGGTACTTTAAAGCACTTCTTAAGGAGAGCTCAAAATGAGTTTGAGCTCAAGGTGAAGAAAATAAGGAGCGATAATGGATCGGAGTTCAAAAACCTTCAAGTAGAAGAATATCTTGACGAGGAAAGCATCAAGCATGAGTTCTGCGCTCCCTACACACCACAACAAAATGGTGCGATAGAGAGGAAGAACATGATGCTCATTGACATGGCAAGAACAATGCTTGGTGAATATAAGACGCCTGAGCGGTTTTGGTCGGAAGCTGTAAATACAGCTTGACACGCCATAAACCGACTCTATCTTCATCGTTTCCTCAAGAAGACATCATACGAACTCCTAACCGGTAACAAACCCAATGTTTCTTACTTTTGTGTATTTGGGAGCAAATGCTACATCTTGGTAAAGAAAGGTAGACTTTTGAAATTTGCTCCCAAAGCTGTAGAAGGATTTTTTACTAGGTTATGATTCAAATACAAAGGCGTATAGGGTCTTCAACAAATCATCGGGGTTAGTTGAAGTCTCTAGCGACGTTGTATTTGATGAGACTAATGGCTCTCCAAGAGAGCAAGTTGATCTCGATGATGTAGATGAGAATGAGGTTCCGACGGCCGCAATGCAAAAATGACGATAGGTGATGTGCGATCGTAGGAACAACAAGATCAAGATAAACCTTCTTCATCTACATTGGTGCATCCCCCAACTCAAGATGAAGGTTTGGATCAAGGGGGAGCACATGGAGAATATGATAAGGAGGAAGAAGCACAACAAGCTCCTCCAACTCAAGTCCGGGCGACAATTGAAAGGAATCATCCAGTGGATCAGAATCCGGGTGATATCTGCAAGGGAGTAACTACTCGCTCACGTTTAGCTAACTTTTGTGAGCATTACTCGTTTGTCTCTTCTATGAGCCTTTCAGGGATAGATGAAGCCTTGCAGGATCCGAACTGGGTGTTGTCCATGTAGGAAGAGCTCAACAACTTCAATAGAAATGAAGTGTGGAGCCTGGTGCCACGTCCGAAACAAAACGTTGTGGGAACCAAGTGGGTGTTCCGCAACAAGCAAGATGAACACGGTGTGGTGACAAGGAACAAGGCTCGACTTGTGTCAAAAGGTTATGCCCAAATCGCAGGTTTGAATTTTGAGGAGACTTTTTCTCCTGTAGCTAGGCTAGAATCAATTCGCATATTATTGGCCTATGCTGCTCACCACTCATTTAAGTTGTTTCAAATGGACGTGAAGAGTGCCTTCCTCAATGGACCAATCAAGGAGGAAGTATATGTGGAACAACCCCCCAACTTCGAGGATGACAGGTACCCGACCATGTCTACAGAATCTCTAAGGAACTCTATGGACTTAAGCAAGCCCCAAAAGCATGGTATGAATGCCTTACAATTTTTTTATTTCTAACGCTTTCAAGGTTGGGAAAGCTGATCCTACTCTCTTTACTAAGACGTGTAATGGTGATTTGTTTGTATGCTAAATATATGTCGATGACATAATATTTGGTTCTACTAATCAAAAGTCTTGTGAGGAGTTTAGCAGGGTGATGATGCAAAAATTCGAGATATCTATGATGGGTGAGTTTAACTACTTCCTTGGATTCCAAGTGAAGAAACTCAAGGAAGGGACCTTCATCTCCCAAACGAAGTACACCTAAGACTTACTCAAGAGATTTGTGATGAAGGATGCAAAGCCCGCAAAGACACCGATGGGAACAGACGGGCACTTGGACATCAACAAAGGAGGTAAGTCTGTTGATCAAAAGGCATACCAGTCTATGATAGGTTCTTTGCTTTATCTTTGTGCTAGTAGACCGAATATTATACTAAGCATATGCATGTGTGCTAGATTTCAATCCGACCCTAAGGATTGTCACCTTGTGGCTATGAAGCGAATTCTTAGATATTTAGTTTCTACGCCTTGCATCAGGATCTGGTATCCAAAGGGGTCTACCTCTGACTTAATCGAATATTCAGATTCTGACTATGCCGGGTGCAAGGTTGATAGGAAAAGCATATCAGGGACTTGTCAGTTTCTGGGAAGGTCCCTGGTGTCCTGGAGCTCTAAGAAACAAATATTTGTTGCCCTACCCACCGCTGAGGCCGAGTATGTTGCCGCAGGACAATGTTGCATGCAACTACTTTGGATGAGGCAAACCCTCCAGGACTTTGGCTATAATCTGAGCAAAGTCCCACTCCTATGTGATAATGAGAGTGCAATCCGCTTGGTAGATAATCCTGTTGAACATAGCCGCACTAAGCACATAGGCATCCGACATCACTTTCTGAGAGACCACCAACAAAGGGGATATCGATATTTATCATATTAGCACCGAGAACCAGCTAGCCGATATCTTCACCAAGCCTTTAGATGAGAAAAGGTTTTACAGGTTGCGTAGTGAGCTAAATGTCTTAGATTCGTGGAACTTGGATTGATCTACAACATACATGTGTTTTATGCCTTTGATCATGTTACTTTATGCATTAATGTCTTTACTTTACTTATTTTTGGTGCTCAAGTTGTACAAGTCATCCTCGGATCTCACAAGTCCCTATGCACATGGTGCACATGTTAAGGGGGAGGATGTACTACAACTTGATCCTTTGAGACTAACATGTTTGCTTGAGTACTTTTGATATAGTCTCAAAGTTGAATTGAAAGGGAAAATGTGAACTTGGACAAAGAAAGGACTTCCACTGCATTCCGGTATCAATGTATCTTGTCCCAAGTCCCTATTTGTGTTTTCTCATTGCCTTTGATCTTATTTGACATTTGTGTGAGGCAATGGGGTTAAAGGGCCAAATAATTCTCCTGTTTTGGTGTTTAATGCCAAAGGGGGAGAAATTAAGGCCAAAAGCAACTGGATCAGCCAACCACTTGTGAATATCAAAATTTTAGTGTTATATTCTTGGTGTTTGATCAAAACCCTCTTATTGCAAAAACTATTCTCTTGTGGGGGAGAAATTTGATTATGAGGAAAAGGGGGAGTTTTGGCACTTGATCAAATTTACTCTTGAAAGATCTTTTGATTTGCCAAAACAAGTGTTTTTGATATTGAGATAGGAAAAAGTATTTGTTTTGTGAAAATAAACCAAGTGGTGGCAAAAGTGATCCAAATATGCTAAATCATATGTGAAACGAATTGGTCTTCAATTTGCACTCTTTAAATGTTGTTGCATTTTGAGTTGCTTTTAATGTGTTGGCATAAATCACCAAAAAGGGGGAGATTGAAAGGGAAATGTGCCCTTGGGCCATCTCTATAAATGTTTTGGTGATTAGATGCCCAACACCTAATGTTTTGGTTGATAAGTGCTAAGTATCAAAGAGATGCAAATAAAGAATCAAGGCATGACTCTAGCCTTAGTGAATTGTTTTTGGTACTAACATATTTCTCTAAGTGCTAGGAACCTTGTCAAATCGAATGAGATTGGATTGGAGAAGTTTGGCTAAGTCCAGCCAGACTTGCACCAGCCTGCGGTGCACCGGACTGTCTAGTGTGCACCGGACAGTGTCCGGTGCCCAGGCTGGCGTGCTCGACGAACTCGTTGCTCTCAGGAAAAGTTGGGGGAGTCGCGGCTATAATTCACCAGACTATCCGGTGTGGCAGCTGCGCCTGCGCCAACGGTCAACAGCGCAATCAGATGGCGACGCGTGGACTTCGCCAACGGTCACTAGCCCGCACCGGACTATCCGGTGTGCCAAGGGCACCGTGGCTGCAACGATCGGCTTCGCCAGAAAAGGAAGGGAATCACACACTGTTCCCTGTCCGGTGGTGCACCGGACTATCCAGTGCGCCCACGGACAAAAGACAACTATGACCTTCCAAATGGAGTTCAAATGGCTCCTAGCTGCCTTGGGGCTATAAAAGGGACCCCTAGGCGCATGGAACAGTACACCAAGAACCTCTTGAACATCCTAAGACGCCTAGACTCTGCAAGCACGCATTTGATTCTTCGTGTTTTAGATTTGAGCACTTGTTTGAGCTGTGAACTTGTTGCACTGTGTTGTGTGCTCGTTTCTTGACTCATGTGCGTGTCGTTGCTGCGACTCTAGCTTTTGCGTGTGTTTCTACTCCCTCCATTACTCTTGTGGTTTAAGTGTGATAAATCTTGTAAGGGTGAGAGGCTCCAACTTGTGGAGATTCCTCACAAAGGGAATACTTGAGAAAAGGAATAAAATCGTGGTACTCAAGTTTTATCTTTGGATCACTTGAGAGAGATTGAGTGCAATCCTTGACCGAAGGAGGTCACCACAACATGGAGTAGGCATTGGCCGAACCACGGGATAAAATCACTGTGTCTCTTGTGCGACTTTCTATTGTGATTGCTTTCTTTCTTAGAGTTCTAACTTAATCACTTGTGCTATTATTCCTAAGTTCAAATACACATTCTAAAGGAACAATCAAGTGAAGAGTTCTCTCCCTCTCTATTAATAGCACATTGGTTTTGACTTCACTAACATTTTGTAAACCAAGTTTGTGTTGTTTAGTCTTGATTTTTTACGGATCACCTTTTCACCCCCCTAGGTGCTCTTAGTACTAGATGACAAACTTTATTTAGTATATTTTTTGAAAGATAATGCCAATCTAGATGCATGTTTAATCACTAAGACCAACATGGGTTGGTTGTGGCATCACAGTCTAGCACATGTTGGAATGAAGAACCTTCATAAACTTCTAAAGGGAGAACATGTGTTAGAACTAACAAATGTATGTTTGAGAAAGACATACCTTATGCAGCTTGTCAAGCATGGAAGCAAGTTGGTTCAAGTCATCCAAGCAAGAACGTAATGACAACATCAAGACCGTTGAAGATCCTTTATATGGACTTATTCGACCCCATTACTTATATTAGCATCGGTGGATGTAAGTATGGTCTTGTTGTTGTAGATGACTTTACTCGCTTCACTTGGGTATTCTTAAGGCGAGCTCAAAATGAGTTTGACTTAAGGATAAAAATGATAAGGAGCGGCAATGGTACTGAATTCAACATTCTATAAGTGGAGGAGTGCCTTGAGGAGGAAGGCATCAAGCACGAGTTCTCCCCCCCTACACACCACAACAAAATGGAGTGGTGGAAAGGAAGAACAGGACGCTCATTGACATGTCGAGGACAATGCTTGGTGAATACAAGATGCCAGATCGATTTTGGGTGGAAGCTATGAACATAGCTTGCCACACCATAAACTGGTTGTATCTACATCGCCTCCTCAAGAAGACTGCGTACGAACTCCTAACCGGTAACAAACCCAATGTTTCATACTTTTGTGTATTTGGGAGCAAATACTATATTTAGTTAATGCGATCGATCACTTATGGCAGGTCGGTCTCAGACCGGGCAAGGGATCCACTCAAGTGGTTTCCTTCGGTTCGTCTGTCTGCCCTGTCTAGTTCCGCCACGCCCGACCCTATGCTCGGTGCTGCGGGATTCCTCTGGTGGTGGGTGCTTCCAGGGTAGACGTTTCCTTTTTCCTCTAGCTGGCAAATGGCCCCTAGTTGCTAGAAGCTTTTTCCCTAGCGTGCATGTTGACCGATGGGCCCCAGGTACCGGGGATCTTATCCCTGACAGTAGCCCTCGAAGGGGAGTATCTCCCCTCGAGGGCTTGTTCTAGGTCGAACGTTGTCTTGTGTCTTTTGTCTCTCACGATCGAAGAGTAGGTGGGGCTCATGAGGTCCGCCATTGGCTTCTTGGAGCTAGATGTTCGTTGTTCCCTTGATTTCCAAGAATGGCACCCTATCGGGAGGGTAGTATCGTCTGAAACTATGATGAATCAACTAGATTTATAAGAGGTCAAGTATGAAAACCCACTGTCCGACAGTGATTTAACACACTTGAACCCATATAAACCTAAGGGTCTAATGAAATTGTGAAGGATCTCAAACCTTTTCCTTCACAACCAAGATCATAATAAATTAACATTCACTACATCGCGTGATACAACATTCCATAGAAAATAAAGTAGATCAGAGTAAAATAGAGTTATTACAATTAGTCGGAACGAAGGCCCAAATGTAGCATAATAAAGTAGTATCACCATCGTGATAAGTTTTAGTGAAAGCTTTTGTTCAAGTAGTGCCCACAACACATGTGGGGTTTTTAAAATATAGTGCCAACACTAGGGTTGTCAACCCACCAAAAGCATGAGAGAGGAACGGAGAAGACATGCCCATGGCTTAGTCATCTCTCATAGCTGAATATAAGCAGTGCTCACAATATCCATAAAACATCTAGCCATCTACAACAACATTGGGAATAGAACCTTGAGTACTGGAATGTACTCAGCTAGACTGACCCGTCCAAAACAAGGAAATAAGAAAGTAAAAGACACCAAGGATCATGCAAAGCTTTATCTGGAGTTGACTCTTTGCTTTGTAAGAGTAAAGGGATTAATGTAACTATTAACGACTTAAAGGGGTATCAAAGTTATTAATCCACTTTTAGCAATTCAGTATTAATACCTATTCCACTGCAAAACTAGATTTGCACCTAATTATCTAAATGCCCATTGCCAAATTCACTATAAGTCTAATTATGACTTTATTGATGAATCAAGTTAAGAAATACTATTAATGATTAACCAAACAAGAGTAACCCAGCCCTTGATTTTAATCATTAATGTCATCGTCCTTAATCCATATCATCCTTCTCATGGCAATCATGGTTCTTACTACGATGAGATAGCTCAAGTCAAGTGCTCACTATCCAGGAGCGATGGTGATTCGAATCGATAACTGACCAGCTGACGGGGTATTCCTAACATAAACTACATCCACAGTACTTCGTGAGATATGGTCACCACCATACGTATTCCAGAAGCAGCTAGGCTGCACATCGTGGATTTCACAAGGGCCACCATATCTAGGGACCGCCTGACTACCAGAGGGCCAGGGCGTACCATTCACCATGGGTCATCTCGTTGCGTCCCCGTCACTCCTCAACCACACCAATAGGTGCACCTAGCGAGGTCGAATCCGAATGGAATAGTACTCTGGCTTCATGGTCGGAACAAATTATCCGGCCAGCTAAGTGCTTAGACACAATTTCAACATGACTTGAGGGACCACAACGGTACGATCCTTAATCGACACAGGCGGGATCCCTATGACCTATTTCCCCATAAAACTCCGCCCGGTCTCAAGATTAACCTTCATGCTATCATAGATATGACCCAATAACTTTGCCCCAATCAATTATAAGGTAACCACATATATCTCGCAGGTGATAGGAAATCACCCGACTTCTACCGTCTAAGCAGACCTAAGCAATTTAAGCGTATTTAACTAACCATGTAACAATCAGAGGATGAACAAAGGTAATCAAGGATAAATGGAGCAATTGTTTCCAAACAACTCCTACAACCTAATGCAACAAACATAGGCAAGTGGTAATTAAATTAATTACTGCAAACCATAGGAATTAGAAGTTGGGGCTCGCCTTTCTCGAAGGAACTAGGGCGGTGGTCAGGGCACTCCTAGGCTTCAGCTTCACGCTCACCCTCTTTAGCGAGAACCTCCTGCAGCTCCTCAGCAACTCCTACTAGCACTTCCTCCTGCGATCTTGTATGATGCACAGGTGCAGTATGATGGTAGGTGATGCATAGTGCAAGTGATGCATGATGCTTATGCGTGCATGTTGTTTGCAACATTCTTTATGGTGTACTTTTCAGAGGTTAGTTATAAATTGGTTCTACAAGATAGTCTACATCGTCAAAAAACATGTAGCTTGTCTTTTCTTGGTTGGTCCTGACTATTACTTTAAGAAATCATACAATCCATCACCTTCTCCTCTACAAGGTAGTCCTACCTAGCAAGGTATCTACCCTCAAGCAAGCCATTACTCACAAAACATGGTGTACTTTTATTTCCTTACCTAACTACTTGCTTTCCTACACTCGATAGGGTTGGAGGGTATATATATTTTACTCCTAGGAAGTCTACACAAACCTCACACACAGTCAATACATCATACACACTGAAGGATTTCCCATTACTTAGAAAGAAATACTTACTACACAAACTTGGTTATCCTAACAACAAGCATTTATGGCTATCAACCTTGTATTAACCATGACAAAACCAAAAATCACTTCAATTCACTTAAATCCATATATCCTTAATTGGACTTACACTGCAACTACTATTTCGATTTTTCCAAAAATACTATAGACAGACATTACAGTGAGTAGTGATTAGCTAACAGAGTTCACCATAAAAATATTAGCTCATTTAGACCAATATTTTTCACTGTACAAAAATAACAAATAGCAGGGCAGAGAAGCACTTTAGACTACTTTGCACTACCAAACTAACCAAATAACATATGTTATAATTTTACCATGAAGTACTTAGCATAAGAACATAGCACAAAAGTTTCTATAGTTATTCTCACTAGAATTCTTTTTCCACGCTTTTCTAAAGAAAACATCCTTTTCTGTTTTTAAATCCTAACTCAAAATATTTCTATAAACCCAGTGACTCATATTTGATTCACAGGTGACAAAACTCATAAGTAATGCTCTCAAAAAGTTTCACATAAATCTCCCAACATTTTTTTATTTATTTCTTAGTTTCTAAGAAATCGACACTTTTCATTTTCCTATTACAAAAATCATTTCATCAATAGAACACTCACAATATATTTATCACAAATAGGTAGTCTCATGAGGAACCTAGTAAAATTGGAATCATATTTTTTAGACCAATATACTTATTACTATGATTGTTAGAAAAAAGACTCCATGTGTTTACTTAAATCAAAAACCTAAAAAAGTACTAGAAAACCCTAAGTATCACCTATGGTAATGCTCATGTGATATTATTCATTATGTGGTACAATGACCTCAAAATTCTAAGTGGTCTCCTGCAAATATTCAAAACTTATATTCACACTTTTAGAGGGAGATTACTCTATAGTTTGATATCTTTGCGACTAACACTTCTACAATCTTATCATGTGTGTAGTAGTCTCATTGAAGGAAAATAAAAATCCTCGAAAAATGCAATGTGCTTCCACTACAAATTAGTATCATCCTACATTTGGTATCAAAATTGGTATCATAATATTTTAGCATCTTATACCTGTCTCCATTTATATAAAATATAATTACTTATTACTTTTTATACACCCATCTCTAAATATACATAAGGGTTTCATTTATTTTGATATTTAGAATATTTATTATCATATACATATGCATATATAAGGGGGAGTCTAGTCTATATAACAAATGTCAAAATCTTTTATGATCCACTCGTGCCTTTTAACTTAGAAGTTTTTCCAAAGTGGGGAGTTTTCTGATAGGGGGAAACTTTTTCAAAATGTGGGAGATGTCTTGTCCAAAGGGGAGAATATTTCTAAAGGAGAAACATTTTTTAAGGGGCCACAAGTTTTTGACCCTTCCTAGTGCTTTAATGTCTTCATTTTTTATGTTTGATTTCAAAGGAGGAGAAATTTCAAGGACCAAAAGCAAGCCCAGTCTTATCAAATATCAAAACTACTCTTTTAAAAATTTTCAAAGCCTTTCAAGTAGTACCTGTTATGGGTTTGGGTTCTTAGAAGGAAGGATGTAGTTTATGAAGTTAGGGGAAGGCTTAAGTCCATAATACCATATTATGGGGATATTTCACATAGGCAAGAAAATACTTTTATGTATACACTTTCAATTGGTACCTCTTTACATCGTATGAATCTTGCCTTTGCACATACTCCCTCTGTCCAAAAATAGTATTCGTTTTATAGTGTTAATAGATTCATACAATATTTGATGTATGTGTATTATATATGTGTCTAGATTCACTATTATCCATTTGAATATGGACACAAAAATAAGATGCTAAAATGAATAATATATTGAAATAGAGGGAGTACATCCTAGCAAGTAGATTGTATTTACTTATTACATTTTATTATTTGCTTTGGTTGTGTTGTCATCAATCACCAAAAGGGTAGATTGTAAGAAAAACTTTGACCTTTTTAATTAATAAATTTTGATGTTTGATTATCAACATAATCATTTGGACTAATGTGTTTGCTAGTGTTTATGATTATAGTTTAAAGGATGCAATGTGGACTTGGACAAAGGCAACATGGTGATTAAGAATATAAAAACCTCAAAGCAAGACATTAGAAGACTCATTGAAGACTGATGAAGATCATGCAATAGTCCAAGTCACAAGACGAAAGATGCTCAATCAAAGAAACATGGAGACACAAAGAAAACAAGACTACAAAGAACATCAGACGAGTCCGGTGGTAATACCGGATGTTGAATTGGATAGGTGCAATGCTTGTACTAAATAATGGGCAAAAGACTTAGTTCGTTGGACACATAATTGTGCACTGAATAGGATACCCAGTAAGTCTTGCAATGTGTACACGAGAGTTTACAATGCACTAAATGTGTTAGGTGACACACCGAACCCCGCATAAGACAAGACACTCATTAACGTTGCAAATGCAACCGAGCCAGGTAATACTCACCATACATGTCTGGTACGACACAGGTGACCGCACTGGATACCTAGACTTCAATGGTCGACAACGACTAGTTTGCAATAGCTAGTTGACGTGGAACTCACTGAATGTTTCCAGTGTGCCACTAGACATGTTAGGTGTTGTGTAGTAAAGTCTGCTCGGTTGTAACGATCTTTTGAAGATGAGGGGCTATGAATACCCATACACTGTCAATTCTCAAGTGTTGGACGTGAGAAATATAGCAAGGGAGTTGAGACTCCAATCCTTTAGCTATAGACACCCAAGTACTAAAAGAATCACTCGGTGATTAGCATATATGCTTTGTGAAGTGCTTAGGTTAGTTAAACCACTGATATAACACTTGCTCTAGGTTAAGTCCTAGTTGATAAAAGTGAGGTTAGACACCTTCAACCCATTGGTGCTTGCGTGCACCATTGTGTTATACCTGGAGGGCTTGTATCTTGCGAGATCCACAACGCCTACATTGTGTACCGAAAGGAATGAGGGCTACGACATTTTGGCCAGAAGCTCGGTAGCGGAGATGACGAAGAGCATCCAAGAGAGACCGAAAGTGGGGCCCCACTTACGTGTGAAGAATGCATGCGGCTGTCTACGAAGTTACCACCTAGAGCTTGGCCCTCGTGTGGGCTACCCTTGCGCTGGAAGCTAGATTGCATAACCCCTTTTACGGTAGAGATAGCAACATTTAGACAAAACCTTAGTTGCACATAAGAATGCTTGGTTATTATTGGGGAGAAGGCCCAACTAAACCTTGATCATGTACCTAGTTCGCTACAATTAATCATATGCTAATCTTCGAGTAATGTGGATGTAAGTTTCGGAGGTGGCAACAAAGGCTTGAGGGGGGCTTTGCCTCAGTTACGTCCATCCTTGGACACGGGACGCCACGTCTGTCATCACCATCCCCACCGCCGAAGAATATGATGACTTCAAAGAGGGACCCCGCTGAGTCCGACCGGAGGCAAAGAATGTACCAAAGGCCGTGCAGATGATAGAGCGGACTTCACCCACCTAGGACGAAACCCTTCAATGGTTGTTGACATCTATGGTTGTCACGTCTCCAACATGGGGTGTGAAGGCCATGAAGAAGACCACATCATAGGGGAAGTCTGTCCCTCTTCAATCAGGCAGAAAAGGTCTGGATATGGATTGCAGGAGCATGGGCCTCAACCTCGAACGAACGATGTCGACACTTAGAGATACCGTAAAAGAGATGCAAGCAAGATGATCAATCTGTTGGTTGGAACAGGCCCATCGGTGAGTATTGTGCACTCTGTTGCACGGATGGGGTTTTAGAAATAGGTGCATATAATATTTAGACTATAATATGTATTTACACTTTTAGGTTGTCTTCAACAACGACTCGTAAACGGTCTTGTACGGTAAATTTAGCGGATGGTAGCGTCGTGTACACGTCCAATAGCGAACGCTAAATTTTAGGGCCTCACTGCAGCAGCCTCCTTCCCTCGGCATCTGCGTGCTCATGACGAACTCCGATTTGCCCAGTCGTCGAGCGTGCAGCAGCATATCGCCGCAGGGAGGGGACCGCTCCCGCCGGGATTCGTGCTCGAGATGGAAGATGGTCGGCACATCGCCCAGATAGCGTCGGCGACATGGACAAAGCAATCAACGCCATCGAGGAGAACGGAAGTCTTCACTGCAACTGGATGGCGAGCAGTAGAAAACATGACAAAATAGAAAGAGGAAGATCTTCTGTGGAGATATGGCCATATGGGAGAACGACCGTTGCATTTTTTTTGTCATTTTAGTTGTACAAACAAAATAGTAGGTATTTAACAACGGTTTGTAGTACGAGTCAATATTTTATTGAAAAATACTGTTACGACTAATTGTGTGAATTTGGTTAAAAAATATATGATAAAATATATTGGATGAAATTTAGAGAACGTTCGTGGAGGTGTTAAAAAATATAGAGGACATAATCTTTTATAATATACTGTAAAGAATGAGAAATATTCCTTTACATGATGAATTTTAGAGGACACTGCTCAAAAGTCTTATACAAGATATTATAGGATATAGCAGGAAGGTAAGCCCATACTTCAGAGGGCTACCCTTGTTACTATATTAAAAACCAACATTTGCCTTATATCTACATAGATTTTATTTAAGAGAACAATAGACTTTGGATTAGCGCGAAAATAGTAATCCTAATTCACCCCTCCACTATACCAAAATAGTAAACTTCCTAGACTAAACCCTAGAAAGTTAGCCCTAAACTCTAGGAAGTTAGCTAAACTCTCGAAAGTTAAGCCATCTCGTAGGAAGTTTGGCTCTCGGAAATTTTTTGTCGGAAGTTAGCTTAACTTTCTAGAGCTCTCTAGTAAGTTAGCTAACTTCCTACGGTCAAAGAAGCCTCTCAGAAGTTAGTAGGTTCTCGGAAGTTAGTAGCTTCACGCCGTCAGCGCCGTCAGCTGACTAACTTCCTACGACTAACTTCCTAGAGTTTGTACATGTACTCTAGGAAGTTAAGTAACTTCCTAAAGCCGGCCGTAGGAAGTTAGCTTTTCGTTTGATTGGTCAAAAGCTGAAATCTAACTTCCTAGAGGAGGCCGTAGGAAGTTAGCTGCTCATGCTAACTTCCTAGAGACAGTCGTAGGAAGTTAGCATTTCGTTTGACTGGTCAAAAGCTAAAATCTAACTTCCTAGAGGAGGCCGTAGGAAGTTAGCTACCCATGCTAACTTCCTAGAGGCAGCAGTAGGAAGTTAGTTTTTCGTTTGACTGGTCAAAAGCTGAAATCTAACTTCCTAGAGGAGGCATGAAGTTAGCATGGACAGCTAACTTCCTAGAGTCGGCTATATGAAGTTAGCGGCTCGTTTGACCACACCCGCGGATCAACAACTAAAAGCTAACTTCCTAGAGGAGGCCGTAGGAAGTTAGCTGTCCATGCTAACTTACTAGAGGCAGTCGTAGAAAGTTAGCTGCCCATGTTAACTCCCTACGGTCGCCTCTAGGAAGTTAGCGGCTCGTTTGACCGAACACACGGGTCAACATGTGAAAGCTAACTTTCTACAACTTTTATAAAATATTGAAGGAAGTTATATTTATTTCCTAGAGCTATCAGTTGCCTTTCAGAAGTTATTTATTTCCTACGGTTTGTTATAAAAGCTATAGGAAGTTAAAAAACCATAGGATTGTGTGAATTTGGTTTAAAAAATATATGATAAAATATATTGGATGAAATTTAGAGAACGCTCGTGGAGGTGTTAAAAATATAGATGACATAATCTTTTATAATGTACTATAAAGAATGAGAAATATTCCTTTACATGATGAATTTAGAGGACACTGCTCAAAAGTCTATACAAGATATTTTAGGATATAGCAGGAAGGCAAGCCCATACTTCAGAGGGCTACCCTTGTTACCATATTAAAACCCAACAATTGTCTTATATCTACATAGATTTTGTTAAAGAGAACAATAGACTTTGGATTAGCGTGAAAAATAGTAATCCTAATTCACCCCTCTCAAACGTCACCGTTTTCCCAACAATCACCTAGTATATGCGTCATGTCATCTAGACTCAATGTTTATGCATGTTCACTTGGCTTTAATTTGTACCTGCTTTTACTGCTTCTACAGTTGTCTAGTGTGATAATTAGGGGTACCCTTAAAACACGCTTAAGAAGATTCTCTGTTTCGGTATGTCCTCCGAAAGCAAGGAACTAGGTTTTCGCCTCACCCGGGCCCCATCAAAAGGCACCATCCCAACCGAGCCCCTCCCGAGGGCTCCTTCAAAGTATTCAGCTCACCCAGGCTTGGTCCCGAAGCAGTCATATGCCCGGCCAGATCTCCGCCTCGCCCGAGCCTCTCACGCTTCAGGTCCTCCACCTCCGCCTCGCTAGAGGCTACCTCATCCTAGGGCCACTAAATCCGCCTCGCCCGAGCCCGTCTCATGCGACTAGGACAAAGCGCGCCTGAAGTCCAATGGGGGACACCCGCATTCAATGTGTATACCTACCCTGCAAAGTGCTATAGGTGTGCAGTAGTGTCGGGTACCGTAATTAGGGGTACCCCCAACACTCCTAAACACGGCTGGTAACCACCATCAGCACAAGCTGCAGAGACTAATGGGCGCAATTCAGGTCAAGGCTTCGTTTACTCGAGGGACGCGATCTCGCCCCGCCCGAGCCCAGCCTCGGGCGGGAACAATAATCCTAGACGAATTCTCGCCTCGCCCGAGGGCCTCCTCAAGCAACGGGTGCACCCTCGACTCGCCCGAAGCCCAGCTCGGGCAGGCTTCATTGTGAAGCAACCTTGGCCAAATCGCCTCACCAACCGACCGTATCGCAGGCGCATTCAATGCAAGGATCGCCTGGCACCTTATCCTGACACGCGTGCCTCAGTCGGCAAGGTCGAAGTGACCGCAGTCACTTCGGTCACTTCGCCCTTTCACTGACCGACCTGACAGGAAAACGGCGTCGCTCACCCCTCTCCGACTGTTGTGCCACCCGCCAGGGTGAGGCTGACAGCAGTCGAGTCCAGCCTCAGGCGCAACAGGAAGCTCCGCCCCGCCCTACCTTGGGCCTCGGCCTCAGGAGGAGGTCTCCGCCTCGCTCGACCCCAGGGCTCGGCCCCCGCCTGGGCCTCGGAAGGTGGTCTCCGCCTCGCCCGACCCCAGGGCTCGGCCTCAACCTCGACCTCGGAAGGTGGTCTCCGCCTCGCCCGACCCCAGGGCTCGGCCTCAACCTCGACCTCGGGAGGAATCGTGTCCTCGCCCGACCCCGGCCTCGGCCTCAGGAGGAGTCTCCGCCTCGCCCAACCTTGGGCTAAGACCGACCGCACCATAGGGGATACATCATTGCCCTACCCCTAGCTAGCTCAGGATACGGGGGAACAAGACCGGCGTCCCATCCAGGCTTGCCCCAGTAACAAATAATGATGGCTCCCAGCGTGCGTCCATGACGACGGCGGTTCTCAGCCCCCTACGGAAGCAAGGAGATGTCAGCAAGGTCCCAGCAGCCCCGACAGCTGTGCTTCTATAGGGCTCAAGCGCTCCTCCGACGGCCACGACACCGCGTGCACAGGGCTCTAGCACCTCTCCGACAGCTACGTTGGCATGTACACAGGGTTCTGGCACCTCTCTGCCGGACACGTTAGCACATAGCTACACCCCCATTGTACACCTGGACCTTCTCCTTGCATCTATAAAAGGAAGGTCCAGGGCCCTCATGCGGGAGGGTCGTCGCGCGGGAGGACGGGCTGACGAACCGGCTCACACACTCTCTCTCCCTCGCGAACGCTTGTAACCCCTACTGCAAGCGCATCCCCCTGGCGCAGGATAACACGAGTGCGGTTTTTCCCCCCTTTGTGTTCCATCTCGCGCCAACCCATCTAGGCTAGGGCACGCAGCGACAATTTTACTCGTCGGTCCAGGGACCCCCCAGGGTCGAAACGCCGACAGTTGGCGCGCCAGGTAGGGGCCTGCTGCGTGTTGACGAACAACTTCCCGTTGAGTTCCAGATGGGTAGTCTCCAGCAACCTCTTCAGCCCGCGACGCTTCTCCGCTTCGGGAGCCTCGAGTTCATGTCCATCGACGGCAGCTACGACATGGTACTCCTTCCCCCGCAGCGCGACAGCGACAACGACGGCCGTCAGCTCGCCCGGCGGCGGCGAACTCGACGACGTCTTCCCCCCCGTGGCGGAAGAGCAGCATCCGGGTTTGTCCCGCCGCCTTCCTCGCCGCAAGAGGAGGAGGCGGGGCAACCGTGGCTAGGCAGGAGGCGGCACCTCGTCGGCTGTCGAACGAGTCGACGGCGCGGGCACCCCAGCGGGGGACATGTCGGGCGTTGTCCTCACGCCTGAGACAACGACGAGCGTCGTTTCCCCGCAACATGCCAACCCCAAGCGGACAGATGATACCAGCACTCTCGCGGAGGACTTGCTGGGCGTTAGCCTCGTACCTGAGATAACGGTGCAGTCCGTCCCCGACGCGACCTCGTCACCGTCCATCGATCGAGAGGTACCGTCCGTTTTCCACCTTGTGCCTTTTAGATTCAGTTTCGATCCACCAAGCGACCCCGCTTCGTTGAGCGCTTTCATAAAGGCATATCCTAACCTTCCGCGGTACCATATGTGGTCGACCTGGGACCGACTGACGACCATCTCAACCTATGGGCCCCCGGGTTCCAAGGAAGAAGACGAGCCCGACTCTGGTTGGGATTTCTCCGGGCTCGGTAATCCTAGTGCCATGCGAGACTTCATGGCCGCATGTGACTACTGCCTCTCCGATTGCTCCGCTGAAGGCCACAACCTTGACAACGAGGGTTGTGGCCCAAGTCGCGAATGTTTCCACGTCGATCTAGGGGGTCACGACGAAGGCAACCACCTTGGTATGCCCGAGGATGACGATCCCCCTGGGCCTGCGCCTTGCGTTGACATCCTGCGGGAGCTAGCTGTGGTCCCAGTCCCTGTGGGGGGTCAGGACACACAGCTCGAGCAAATCCGCGAGATGCAGGCCAAGCTTGACGAGGAAGCAGGACAACTTGTGCAGCTCCGGCAAAACATCAAGCAGGAGTGGGCAGGCCGAGCACTAGCCGGAGAAGCGCGTCATCAGGCCCAGGACGTCCAGCGCCGTATCACTGACGATGCCAGGGCAAGGCTGCCCCCGGCTTCCAGTGGGGTCTGCCAGAACCTGGCTGCAGCGGCAATTCTACTCCGAGTGATGCCGGAGCCATCCACCACCGAGGGGCGGCGTATCCAGGGAGAACTCAAGAATCTCCTGGAGGATGCCGCGGTCCGACGAACCGAGAGCTCTGCCTCCCGAAGGCAAGGGTACCCCCCGGAGCATCGCGCAGCGACTTCCCGATTCATGCGGGAAGCCTCGGTCCACATCGGGCGCACGCGGGACGCGACGCCTGCAGCCCCGGGTCGCCTCGGCAACGAGCACCACCGCCGCGACCGTCGAGCCCGCCTCGACGAGAAGGTGCGCCGAGGCTACCACCCCAGGTGTGGGGGACACTACGACAGTGGGGAGGATCGGAGCCCCTCGCCCGAACCACCAGGTCCGCAAGCCTTCAGCCGGGCCATACGACAGGCGTCGTTCCCGACCCGGTTCCGAGCCCCGACTACCATCACCAAGTACTCGGGGGGAAACAAGGCCGGAACTGTGGCTTGCGGACTACCGGCTAGCCTGCCAGCTAGGTGGAACGGACGATGACAACCTCATCATCCGCAACCTCCCCCTATTCCTCTCCGACGCCGCCCGAGCCTGGCTGGAGCATCTGCCTCCTGCGCAGATCTCCAACTGGAACGGTCTGGTCAAAGCCTTCGCTGGAAACTTCCAGGGCACGTACGTGCGCCCTGGGAACTCCTAGGATCTGCGAAGCTGCCGCCAACAGCCAGGGGAGTCCCTGCGGGAGTACAGCCGGCGATTTTTGAAGCAGCGCACCAAGCTGCCCAACATCACCGACTCGGATTTCATCGGGGCGTTCCTCGCCGGCACCACTTGCCGCGACCTGGTGAGCAAATTGGGTCGCAAGACTCCCACCAGGGCGAGCGAGTTGATGGATATTGCCACCAAGTTCGCCTCTGGTCAGGAGGCGGTCGAGGCCATCTTCCAGAAGGACAAGCAGCCTCAGGGACGCCAGCAGGAAGACGTCCCCGAGGCGTCCGCCCAGCACGGCACGAAGAAGAAGGCGAAAAAGAAGTCGCAAGCGAAACACGACGCCACCGACACAGATCTTGTCGCTGCCGCCGAGCACAGGAACCTTCGGAAGCCTCCCGGAGGGGCCAACCTGTTCGACAAGATGCTCAAGGAGTCGTGCCCCTACCACCAGGGTCCCGTCAAGCACACCCTTGAGGAATGCATCATGCTTCGGCGCTACTTCCATAAGGCCAGGCCCCCGCGGAAGGTGGCAAAGGCCAGGACAACAACAAGAAGGAGGGCAACAGGGCAGAGGAGTTCCCCGAGGTCCACGGCTGTTTCATGATCTACGGTGGGCGAGTGGCGAACGCCTCGGCTCGGCACCGCAAGCAGGAGCGCCGGGAGGTCTACTCGGTAAAGGTGGCGGCGCTAGTCTACCTAGACTGGTCCTACAAGCCCATCACCTTCGACCAAGGCGAACACCCCGACTGCGTGCCGAGCCCAGGAAAGTACCCGCTCGTCGTCGACCCCATCATCGACAACACCAGGCTCACCAAGGTCCTTATGGACGGAGGCAGCAGCCTCAACATCATCTACGCCGAGACCCTCGGGCTCTTGGAAATCGATCTGTCCACGATTCGGGCCGGTGCGGTGCCCTTTCACGGGATCATCCCCAGGAAGCGCGTCCTGCCCCTTGGACAACTCGATTTGCCCGTCTGCTTTGGAACTCCCTCCAACTTCCGCAGAGAAACCCTCACGTTCGAGGTGGTCGGGTTCCGAGGAACCTACCACGCGGTGCTGGGGAGGCCGTGCTACGCTAAGTTCATGGCCGTCCCCAACTACACCTACCTCAAGCTCAAGATGTCGGGCCCCAACGAGGTCATCACCGTCGGATCCACGTACCGACATGCGTACGAATGCGATGTGGAGTGCGTGGAGTACGCCGAGGCCCTCGCCGAATCTGAGGCCCTCATCGCCGACCTAGAGTGCCTCTCCAAGGAGGTGCCTGATGCAAAGCGCCACGCCGGCAACTTCGAGCCAACAGAGGCGATTAAGTCCGTCCCTCTCGACCCCAGCAACGACGCCTGCAAGCAAGTCCGGATCGACTCCAAACTCAACCCCAAATAGGAAGCAGTGCTCATCGACTTTCTCCGCGCGAACGCCAAGGTGTTTGCGTGGAGTCCCTCGGACATGCCCGACATACCGAGGGATGTCGCCGAGCACTCACTGGATATCCGAGCCGGTGCCCGACCCGTGAAGCAGCCTCTGCGCCGTTTCGATGAAGAAAAGCGCAGAGCCATAGGCGAGGAGATCCACAAGCTGATGGCTGCAGGGTTCATCAAAGAGGTATTCCATCCTGAATGGTTAGCCAACCCTGTGCTTGTGAAAAAGAAGAGTGGGAAATGGAGGATGTGTGTAGACTACACCGGTCTAAACAAAGCATGCCCGAAGGTGCCCTACCCTCTGCCTCGCATCAATCAAATTGTGGATTCCACTGCTGGGTGCGAAACCTTGTCATTCCTCGACGCCTACTCAGGGTATCACCAAATCAAGATGAAAGAGTCCGACCAGCTCGCGACTTCTTTCATCACACCTTTTGGCATGTACTGCTATAATACTATGCCATTTGGTTTGAGGAATGCAGGTGCGACATACCAAAGGTGCATGAACCACGTGTTCGGAGAGCACATCGGTCGAATGGTCGAGGCTTACGTCGATGACATCGTAGTCAAGACGAGGAAAGCCTCCGACCTCCTCTCTGACCTTGAAACGACATTCAAGTGTCTGAGAGCGAAGGGCGTGAAACTCAATCCCGAGAAGTGTGTCTTCGGAGTCCCCCGAGGCATGCTCCTAGGGTTCATCGTCTCCGAGTGGGGCATCGAGGCCAACCCGGAGAAAATCGCAGCCATCACCAACATGGGGCCTATCAAAGACTTGAAAGGAGTACAAAGGGTCATGGGATGCCTTGCGGCTCTGAGCCGCTTCATCTCGTGCCTCGGCGAAAGAGGCGTACCCTTGTATCGCCTCTTAAGGAAGAGCGAGCGCTTCTCTTGGACCCCCGAGGCCGAGGAAGCCCTCGGAAACTTAAAGGCACTCCTTACAAGTGCGCCCATCTTGGTGCCCCCCGCTGCAGGAGAAGCCCTCTTGATCTACATAGCCGCAACCACTCAGGTGGTCAGCGCCGCGATCGTAGTCGAGAGATGAGAAGAAGGGCATGCACTGCTCGTCCAAAGGCCGGTCTACTTCATCAGTGAAGTGCTATCCGAGACTAAGATCCGCTACCCGCAAATTCAGAAGCTGCTATACGCAGTAATCCTGATGCGGCAAAAGTTGCGACACTACTTTGAGTCTCATCTGGTTACTGTGGTGTCATCCTTCCCCCTGGGGGAGATCATCCAGTGCCGAGAGGCCTCGGGTAGGATAGCAAAGTGGGTGTTGGAGATCATGGGCGAGACAATCTCGTTCGCTCCTCGGAAGGCCATCAAGTCCCAAGTCTTGGTGGACTTCATGGCTGAATGGGTCGATACCCAGCTACCAACAGCTCTGATCCAACTGGAACTCTGGACCATGTACTTCGATGGGTCACTGATGAAAACAGGAGCCGACGCAGGCCTGCTCTTCATCTCACCCCTCAGGAAGCACCTCCGCTATGTGCTGCACCTCCATTTCCCGGCGTCAAACAACGTGGCCGAGTACGAGGCTCTGGTAAACGGGTTGCGCATCGCCATCAAGCTAGGGGTTCGGCGCCTCGACGCTCGTGGCGACTCGCAGCTTGTCATTGATAAAGTCATGAAGAACTCCCACTGCCGTGACCGAAAGATGGAGGCCTACTGCGACGAAGTTCGGCGCCTGGAAGACAAGTTCTACGGGCTCGAGCTCAACCGCATCGCTCGACGGTACAACGAGACTGCGGATGAGTTGGCTAAAATAGCCTCGGGGCAGACAACGGTTCCCCCGGACGTCTTCTCCAGAGACATACATCAACCCTTCATCAAGACCGACGACAGGCTCGAGCCCGTGGAGGCCTCGGCCCAGCCCGAGGTATCCTCGGCCGCCGAGGGTGAGGCACTGCGCGTCGAGGGAGAGCGGAATGGGGTCACGCCTAATCGA
The DNA here is from genome assembly GCF_902167145.1 of Zea mays. Taxonomy (NCBI): domain Eukaryota; kingdom Viridiplantae; phylum Streptophyta; class Magnoliopsida; order Poales; family Poaceae; genus Zea; species Zea mays. The sequence continues at coordinate 39,703,339 of NC_050098.1, read as the reverse complement.
AACTGGCATATCCCATACCTGCAATATCTCCACCGAGGAGAGCTACCCCTCGACAAGGCCGAAGCTCGGCGACTGGCGCGACGCACCAAGTCGATCGTCTTATTAGGTGATGAAAAGGAGCTCTACCACCGCAGCCCCTCAGGCATTCTCCAACGATGCATATCCGACGCTGAAGGACAAGAGCTATTGCAGGAGATACACTCGGGGGCTTGTGGCCACCATGCAGCACTTCGAGCCCTCGTTGGGAACGCCTTACGACAAGGTTTCTATTGGCCGACCGTGGTGGCCGACGCCACTAGGATCGTGCGCTCTTGCCAAGGGTGTTAATTCTACGCGAGACAGACGCACCTGCCCGCTCAGGCCCTGCAGACAATACCCATCACCTAGCCGTTTGCTGTGTGGGGTCTGGACCTCGTCGGTCCCTTGTAGAAGGCACCCGAGGGCTTCTCGCACCTGCTGGTCGCCATCGACAAATTCTCCAAGTGGATCGAGATCCGACCCCTAACCAGCATCAGGTCCGAGCAGGCAGTGGCGTTCTTCACCAACATCATCCATCGCTTTGGGGTCCCGAACTCCATCATCACCGACAATGGCACCCAGTTCACTGGGAAGAAGTTCCTGGACTTCTGCGAGGACCACCACATCCATGTGGACTGGGCCGCCGTGGCTCACCCCATGACGAATGGACAGGTGGAGCGTGCCAACGACATGATTCTGCAGGGACTTAAACCGAGGATCTACAATGACCTCAACAAGTTCGGCAAGCGATGGATGAAGGAACTACCCTCGGTGGTCTGAAGTCTGAGGACGACGCCAAGCCGGGCCATGGGTTTCTCGCCGTTCTTTCTAGTCTATGGGGCCGAGGCTATCTTGCCCACAGATTAGAATACGGTTCCCCGAGGACAAGGGCGTACGACGACCGAAGAAACCAGACCAGCCAAGAAGACTCACTGGACCAGCTGGAAGAGGCTCGGGATGTGGCCTTACTACACTCGGCGTGGTATCAGCAGTCTCTGCGATGCTATCACGCCCGAGGGGTTCGACCCCGAGGCTTCCAGGTGGGAGACTTGGTGCTTCGGCTGCGGCAGGACGCCAGAGGGTGCCACAAGCTTACTCCTCCCTGGGAAGGGCCGTTCATCATCGCCAAGATCTTGAAGCCCGGGACATACAAGCTGGCCAACGATCAAGGCGAGGTCTACAGCAACGCTTGGAACATCCAATAGCTACGTCGTTTCTACCCTTAAGATGTTTCAAGTCGTTCATATACCCCGTTCTCTTTACATACAAGGATAAAGTCTAACCGTCAAGGAAGGGTCAGCCTTGCCTCGGCAAAACCCGATCCTCCCTTGGGGGCTAGAAGGGGGGAACCCCCTCTGCGTCAAAATTTTCCTCGGAAAAGTTTTCTACCAAAACGACTTTCGAGCTTTCTGACTATATCGATAACAGAATCCCGCAAAACGAATAAGAGCGCATGTAAGCGGCAAGGCCGACCGAGCCTAGGGACTCCTACGCCTCCGGGATACGGATACCTCACTCGTCACCTTCCGCGAAAAGTAACTCTTACTCGGATAAGCGATTCTGCTACTGACGAACAAGTCCGGATACTCGAAACGAGAGGAAAATAAACACAACTTTATAACACGACAACAAAGTGTTTAGGCCTCGGCGGCCGCGAAAGACACATGCATGCTCCAAACAGACTGCGCCAACAGAATCAGGCATCGCCCGGGGGAGGAGCGGCACCCTCGGCTTCGTCTCCACCCTCGGCGCCGTCTCCACCCTCGGCGAGATCTGACCCGGCCCCGGGCGGCGACGCGAGCGGAAGGATCTCCACCTCGAAGGAGGACGCCAGCACCGCGCTTGGGCCTGCGATGGCCGCGTCAAGCCTCTGAACCTCGGCTAAGGCAGCCTCGTCTTCGTCGGGTAGACAGTACCCCTCTCTGACCCGCTCAAGATCCACGTCGTAGCGGGAAGCGAGCACGGCGAAGGCCCACCTAACGCCGTGATGCAGCGCCTCGCGGAGTCTGCTGCGCACATGGCTGCCCAAGGCCCGCAGGCGACTCTGGGGGGAGCTACCCGAGGGGACGTCATCGAGGCCAAAGACCTGGCAGAAGGCCGAGATAGCTTCGGACATGGCCACGCGGTCGGCCTCCTTCTGCTCAGCCGCCTAGGCAAGTGCCTTGACGGACTCATTGAGAGCTGTCTCGAACTCTGCAAACAGCCAAACAGAATTCTTCAGACACAAGTTGAAGAATGAAGCTGAATCGAAGTCACAAAGCGGCCAAAACATACCTTCAGCCCGGGCACGCTACTCCGAGGCTGCGGCTTGGGCGGACTGGGCAGACCCGACAGCCACGACAAGGTCCTCCGCAAGGGCTCCGGCCCGAGCAGACACCTCGGCTAGCTGCCCCCAAGGGCTTCAGCCCGGCCTATAGCCTTGGCAGCCTGGTTCCGAGATTGGTCCCGCTCGCCAATGACCTGGCCAAGCTCCAACTGCCGCTGCTGCGCCTCCGTCCGTGCCGACGCCGCCTCTGCCCGCGCCGCCGCTGCCTCCGCCTCCAGCTCATCACAGAGCCACCGAAGGTCCGCCGCCTCGGTGCTCCGTTGGGCAAGGCGTTCAGTAGCCTCGGCAAGCGCGGCCCTCAGGAACCGCAGCGAACCCCAGACGTAGGTCTCGCGGCGGATGAACAACGACTTGGTGGTGCTCAGATCCGTCAGTTCCTGAGGAAGGGAAGCAGGGTGTTACAAAGAATGCCCCGGTCACGCGAAAGGTATGCCTGAAATCCTTACCTGGAGGACCCTGGGAACGTCCCTGGAAAGGATCTCCATGGTCGACCGAAGTGACCCCATCGCTGCCTCGGCATACTCACGGAGCTCATCCCGAGACTGCTCCTCCCCCTCATCGTCAAGGACGAAGAGGGGTTTCGAGGCGCCGCGGGTCCAGAACCGGAGCGCCTGCCCTCGCCACTCATTGGGATCGCGCCGCGCGGGGACAAGGTCGCCGCTCCCCAAGACGGGCCGCGGTTCTGCGCGCCCCTCCACCAAGGCGTCGGGACCCCCTGCAGTCGACTCATCGGATACCATCGCTGGCGACGTACTAGGCCTCCTCTCAGCTAAGGAGGCGGGCTTCCAATCACCAACCTCAAGCAGTGACACCTCAGCTATCCCAACATCAGCGGCGACGGGCGGCTCCACAGGCAAAACAGCGACGGCCTCGGCAGGAGCTGGTGCCGGCGCCGACAACACGTCAGGTGGGCTCGAGGCAGTGGACACGCCAGCAGCCTCCCCCGGCATGGTGGCCGCCTCGATGGAGGGGTCAGCCTAGGAGGCTTGCCCCATGGCAACTCATGCCGCCTGAGCCCCCCGCTCGAGGGCGTCTTGTGCGGAGGCCAGTCAACTGGCGTGGCGTGCTGCGGCACCGGCTACGGAAGCCGACACTGTCTTAAGGGCCTTCCGGGGGGCCAGACCGGTCGAGCCTTGCCTCTGTTTGCTGAAAAGAAGAGATAAAGCAGGATCAGGGCACACAGAGAAAGAGCCAAAACAGAGGTATCCCCGGATACTTACCCGCTCCGGACCAAGGCCAATCGTGCCTGCGGGGAGGCCCCTCAGGCCTCGGTCCCCACAGGCGCTGCCGAGGATTGCCCCGCTGCCGGCTTCGGCGCCGTTCTCGCCTCGGGCGCCCGAGGCGTCGAAGGGACGGCCTATCCAGGCGCCGTCACGACGGCCCGAGGATCCACCTCCTGTACAGCCAGCACGGGCAACTGCTCTTGGGGGACAGGCGGATCGGCCTGACTCCCCGGAGTCACCTCAACTACCTCGGCCAAGGGGTCAAGTACCCCCTCGGCCTGTCCTCGCTCCTCAGACCGGGACCTTGATGTTTTGGCCCCAGATATCGACGGCGCCAGCCCACTTGAAGGCTGGCTCGACGACCCCTGGCCCAGCCTCAGATCCGGGCTAAGGCCAAGACGGGCCACCATGTCGTCGTCCTCGTCATCATCGTCATCATCATTGTCGTCAGGCGTCTCTGGCGATGGCTCCCTCGGGAGCTCGTCCCTCTCCTGCCTCCGACGGCGCCTCTCCAAGGCATCCCGACCCACATCCGCTCGCGGGCCCGGGCCTTTTCCGCGTCCTTCTTCTCATTCTTCTTCTCCACGGCGACCCTCCACGCGGCTCGGTCCACCGCGTCCTCCGGGACCGGTGGCAGGGAGGGCTTGTAAAACCCCAACTCCTGGAGACGAACGGAAATCCCGACGGTAAGAATCAAAGGCAACCGGGCACAAGATAGGAGAAGGAGCGGACACTCACCAGGGACACGTACCCACACTTGGGACGCATCACGGGTTGGGTAAGGGCGCCGACATCCAGCCTCCCTACCGTGCCCGCTACCCGCCTGCGGTGGTCGTCGGTGGAGAGGGAGGCCGAGGACGTCTGCGAACCCTCCAAGTCAACCCCCGGCTTCATCTCCGAAAGCGGCAACCGCCGCTCTGCCAAGGGAAGCACCCTCCGGCGATGATGGCGGCAACCACCCCCGCGGCGGTGAGCCCCCCATCTCGTAACTTCTGCAAGGCCTCCAGAAGGGGCTGGAGTTTCTCCTGTTTCTCGCGTGTGGCCCCCCAGCGCCAGTTGCTGCCGGCGACAGTCACCACTCGTTGAGAAAACGACGGGAGCCTTCCGTCGTCGTTCCAGAGGTAAAACCACCGGCGCTGCCACCCCTTGTTCGAAGACACAAGGATGGCGGGGATGTACTTCTACACGTGCCCCTGTCTCAACTGGAGGGTGTAGCCACCGGCCCGCACCGCCATGCAGACCTTCTTTTCCCTCGTCGTAAAGGCAAAAAGCTCCGCGGAGAAGAGATGGGTCCATAGATCCCAGTGGGGGTCAATCCCCAAAAAACCCTCGCAAACCGCCGCGAAGATGGCCGCTTGTGCAATGGAGTTGGGGTTGAAGTTGTGCAGCTCCACCCCGTAGTAATGCAGGAGCGCCCGCATGAAACGGCTCGCTGGCACTCCAAACCCCCGCTCGTGGAAGGAGACGAAACTAACCACATACCCCGGCGGCGGAGTCGGGACGGCCTCACTCGCAGGGACCATCCACTCCGGCTGCGGGTCACCGGAGAGGGGACAGAGCAAACCATCGGCGACGAGGGCCTCAAGATCATCCACCGTGACAGTGGAAAGAGGCCACGGATCGCGCGGCGAAACGACGGTCACCCTGTCGGCCATCACCGAACGAAGGGGGTGGAGGCGGAGGGAACAAGGTGCACGATTTTCTTTTCTCTAGCTATTCTCTTAGGTTGTGGAAACCAAAGTAAAAGGCAAGCAGCAGAGTAAAGAACCACCGCTGGCCCCCTTTCGGGTATATAAAGGCCCGGGCGAGATTCGTTCAAACACTTCGCTCGAACCTGCCGCGAAATTGAAACTCGAACGACTCGCGCACGCGCAACGGCCACCCCGCGAACCACCCGTCCCGTCGCATTAACTCCTCGGCAGGGCAAGCGCCACCTTTGTCAGGCGAAGCGGGCGTCGTTTCACCTCCGCCATGATGACCGCGTCAAAAAAGGTGCGCCACACCGGTTAAATTCATATCCTTTTCTTCTTCCTCTTTCTCTCTCTTGCTACAGGAACCGGGAAAGGGGATATTTCGAAAGGGATCCTTCTCCGTGAAGGAAGCGGGCCCCGAGCCCTCCTACTGATCAGGGGTTCGAAGGCTGGCCCCTTGGAAGGGTTCGACAGCCGCCCCAGAGCACTCGGGCTTCAAGCTCATTACTGATCAGAGGTTCGAAGGCTGGCCCCTCGGAAGGGTTCGACAGCCGCCTCAGAGCATTCAGGCTCCGCGCCCACTACTGATCAGGGGTTCAAAGGCTGGCCCCTTGGAAGGGTTCGACAGCCGCCTCAGAGCACGCAGAGCAAGGGATGACTCTGGGTACGTCCGATACATGGCCGAGGCTCGGGCTACGCTCCCGAGGTACCCTAGGACATTTCCGAGACCAGCATGAGCGATTTTGTAACGGAATCCCATCAGAGGGAGGCATCGAGCCCTCGGACCCTATCGAACGGGACCAGGTCCGGCAAATCACCTGCAGGTACTTTTGGAGCGCGCCTCTGGGCCACTAGCCGACCCTTATCGAACGGGGCACGGGCGTCCACTCGGATCACCCGTTAGCAACTCACCGGAGACACCATGTTCGGCGCCCTCCAAGGGCAATATGGCGCTTTCCCCCCTTCCTCCTTGCGGAAAGGCGACGAAGGGGCGTATGATAAAAATCGAGACAATCCTTGATCGTCCTCTTGCTCTGTGCAGAGGCTCAGGGGCTGCTCTCGCAAACCCGGCTACAGCCAAACCGTTGACAGCGTCAACAAACCAGCCTAAAACTCGAAACTTGACCACGCACCCAGGCTACAATCAGATCGCATGAGGGAACAACCAGACCGGCCGAGGCATCACAAAAGGCATTAAGACCTCAGAGGAGTCAAATCACTCCTCCGAGGCCTCAGGGGCTACACCCAACGGGTGCGCTCGCGCGCACCCACTGGAACAAAGTGTAACTGAGAAAGACCGGTCCCCTTGCAAAAAAGTGCGACAAAGCCTCCAAGCGAGTACCAACACTCCCTTTGAGGCTCGGGGGCTACTATCGGGTACCGTAATTAGGGGTACCCCCAACACTCCTAAACACGGCTGGTAACCACCATCAGCACAAGCTGTAGAGACTGTTGGGCGCAATTCAGGTCAAGGCTTCGTCTACTCGAGGGATGTGATCTCGCCCCTCCCGAGCCCAGCCTCGGGCGGGAACAATAATCCCAGACGAATTCTTGCCTCGCCCGAGGGCCTCCTCAAGCAACGGGAGCACCCTCGACTCGCCCGAAGCCCAGCTCGGGCAGGCTTCGTTGTGAAGCAACCTTGGCCAAATCACCTCACCAACCGATCGTATCCCAGGCTTATTCAATGCAAGGATCGCCTGACACCTTATCCTGACACGCGTGCCTCAGTCGCAAGGTCGAAGTGACCGCAATCACTTCGCCCTTCCACTGACCGACCTGACAGGAAAACAGCGCCGCTCGCCCCTCTCCGACTGCTGTGCCACCCGCCAGGGTGAGGCTGACAGCAGTCGAGTCCAGCCTCAGGCACAACAGGAAGCTTCGCCCCGCCCGACCTTGGGCCTCGGCCTCAGGAGGAGGTCTCCGCCTCGCCCGACCCCAGGGCTCGGCCCCCGCCTCAGCCTCGGAAGGTGGTCTCCTCCTCGCCCGACCCCAGGGCTCGGCCTCAACCTCGACCTCGGAAGGTGGTCTCCGCCTCGCCCGACCCCAGAGCTCAGCCTCAACCTCGACCTCGGGATGAATCGCGTCCTCGCCCGACCCCAGCCTCGGCCTCAGGAGGAGTCTCCGCCTCACCCAACCTTGGGCTCGGACCGACCGCACCATAGGGGATACATCATTGCCCTACCCCTAGCTAGCTTAGGCTACAGGGGAACAAGACCGGCGTCCCATCCAGGCTCGCCCCGGTAACAAGTAATGAAGGCTCCCCGCGTGCGTCCATGACGACGGCAGTTCTCAGCCCCCTATGGAAGCCAGGAGACGTCAGCAAGGTCCCAACAACCCCGACAGCTGTGCTTCTATAGGGCTCAAGCGCTCCTCCGACGGCCACGACACCGCGTGCACAGGGCTCTAGCACCTCTCCGACAGCCACGTTGGCATGTACACAGGGTTCTGGCACCTCTCTGCCGAACACGTTAGCACATAGCTACACCTCCATTGTACACCTGGACCTTCTCATTGCATCTATAAAAGGAAGGTCCAGGGCCCTCATGCGGGAGGGTCGTCGCGCGGGAGGACGGGCTGACGAACCGGCTCACACACTCTCTCTCCCTCGCGAACGCTTGTAACCCCTACTGCAAGCGCATCCCCTGGCGCAGGATAACACGAGCCACGGTTTTCCCCCCTTTGTGTTCCATCTCGCGCCAACCCATTTAGGCTGGGGCACGCAGCGACAATTTTACTCGTCGGTCCAGGGACCCCCCCAGGGTCGAAACGCTGACAAGTAGCAACTAGACCGCGGTCTTGTCCAAGCCCAACAACATGATTACGCATGAGCCACGGTGCGCGCTCGCCGCCTGCCATCCCCTGATGGGACATCTATTACGACAGAAGCGCAGATCGACCCTCGGGCGCAAAACTCTGCCTCACCTGACGCTAGGCTCGAACCTGGGTACCGTTTTTCATCTCGCCCGAGCTCGGCCTCGGCTACCTGCTCCACCGCGAATCCCGTAGGAGGCCACTCTATCGACTGTGGCACGCGTCAGGAAGGATTCGACCGTCACCTCGGGAAGACTTCCGCCTCGCCCGAGCTCGGCTCCGACCTCGGCATCGGCAGCAAAGGACGTCTAGATGTCATCCACTATAGAAACGCTAACGCACCTCTTAAGCAGCTTTTGTAATGCCCAACTTGTAATTTGTGGAAGGTAACCTAAAAGGAGAAATGATATTCCTTTGTATATATGTGGGTTATCTATATTTATCATTTCATGAGAACATCACATGAAAACAAATAAATAAATAACAAAAGACACCCAAAAATAAATTATGCATCATGCTGGGATTTTCTTTTGTGTGCATATTGTGGCAAAATGAATTACTAATGTGATAAGGAATATATTAAAAGTCCAAAGTGGAATTTAAAAGAAATTCTGGAATTTAGAAAAGAAAAGAAAATGTATATACAAAATAAATATTATAAAGGTAATAATAGTATGTGCAAAATTATACTCTTAATCCGAGGAAACTTTACCCTAGAGTAAATTTGAATTTTGAATTTCAAACTCAAAAGAATAACAAAACAAAGTATAAAAGAAAAAGAATAAAAAAGGGGAAAACTGTGCTTGGGCCAAAACTATAATCCCGACCCATCTTGTCTCTCTGTGCGACCCGGGACGGAAATCGGTGCCGACATGTGGGACCCGTACATCAGTGCCTCCTCCGCCACCCCATCCGTGCCCGTTGCAACCGGGGTGACACGCTGCACGGTGGGGCACGCTGTCAGTCACCACGTTCCCCAGCTTCGCCCACCAGCCGTGGAGATTGGCTGATGCAACAGCTCCGTCGCGAAATTCGCGGGCATGGGCTGACCGGGCTGACCCCCCTCCGGACTGGGTACAAAGGGCGACCCGTGCACCTCTTCTTCTCCCTCCTTTATTCTCAACCTCTCGCCAACCACCAATTCGTCGCCGCGATTCTCACGGGCAGAACTCACTGTCGCCGTGGTCCTGTGCCGACAACACCGGTGTGGCCGCGGTAGTTGGCCGGGTGTCTCTGCGTGGTCCCTGGAGTGCGTGTGTGGATCAACTGGGCGCAATCGAAGCTCTGCGCGCCGGTAATCGCTCACCGGAGAGAAAACTCCGCCGTGTGACGCCGCTGCTGTGGACCGAAAGTTTCGCGCCACCAATTCGGGTATGGACCCCTCCCACACGTTCGCCCCCGTCTCTGCAGTGATATGCAACAAACCTCGGACGATTTAGTGTGATGGGTCACCGTAGATTGCTCACCGGAACTCTAATCCTGCTCGGGTCCGCCCAATTACACGGTCGGCTCCTACCTGTGCCCCGCAGCTACCCATAGTACCTCGGTTGACTTCGCCATGGTCCCCTCCTTCTGTAGGCCTAAGACTAGCGTGTTTGGAGCATGATTCCACTTAGTGACCGGATTCCGGCCATGCCGCCGCTGTGACCGGCGTGCACCGCTGTTGCCGCGTCTGGGTTGGGGGGAATGGATAGAGGTCATCGACTCTGCGATCTGCGGTGGGGATTGATTTAGTGGTACCGCTTTGCGGTGCGGTGATCCGCGTCGTTGGTCTTGTTGTTTGCGGCTCGGATTAGATCGTGACACTTTGATTTCAGAGCCATTGGATCTAGATCGGGCGACTCTGGGCGCGTACCGTTCGGTATAAGTTAAATCTAATCTGAGCCCTCGAATGTGAATCGAACAGTCGGGATCAGCGTATACCCCTTTGGCTAGCATATTATGCAAAAGAGACCCCGTGAGAAATAGATCTCAACCCGTCGTCCCTTCAGTGGGCTCTGTGTTTGGGGTGTCTTACACCGAGCCCCCTGTGTTTTCTGTAAATAGTGCGCTTAGTCCATAGCTTTGAAAATTTCAGTTATTTAATTTTAGAAATTGATTTTTAATACAAAAATAAATGCTAGGACTTGATTAAATCATAGAAAATCCATTTTTAGTCCAAATTGATCCATTTCAGTTTCAAAAATTTTGTAGTATTATTGTTTATCACTTAGAGTCTCTGTTTTGGCATGAAAATAGTAAGAAAAATAATTTCTCACTTAATCCTATTTCAAGTACATAATACGTTTGGAAATTCATATCTTAAAATCTATAACTCCAAAATTAATGATTCTTGTTCCTAGGATTTTATTTTAATATCTAGAATATTATTATGTATTTTGCTTACATGTTTGGTGTGATGTTAATTTTCTCTATATACTGTGCTTGTTTGTATTGTGGCGAGTAGAAGAACCTGTGACTGAGGATCCTGGTGCCCAGCAGATAGAAGTTGTTGAGCAGGAGCTCATTGAAGGCAAGTTGTGCCCTTGACCACTTTTATTACCCAATAATGCTCTTTAATGTCATTATCCATGCATAGGTTTAATTTTGATGGGACCCGATAGGTCACCCTAGACTATTTATCTCTTTACCTTGTTATCCCTGAATCACATGGGTAGTTTTGCTATTGCTTTACATGGTTTTGGAATAATATTTCATTATATCCATGTTCAAGTTATTTTGTTATTCTATTTATGTTCATGTCAAGATCATTAATGTTAATTGGAACATGGAGCTTAACTTGAGAAACACGTGTCACCACAAGGGTAGTATGGGATGCCCTTGGCTGACTAATTAGGAAAGCTAGTGGAAGACTACCTTACCCGAAAGGGGCAAGGGCAATAGGGGAGTTGCATGCAGGGAGGTTCTCGAGTTGATTTTGCTGCGATGGCTGTCAGACAGGGGATTCTTGCAAGTGCTCTTCCCATAAACTATAGCGGGTTTTCGGAAGCTAGTGGAACTTTGTAATGGCCTCGTAGTGTTACCCTGCCTCGCTTCCTTGGTAGAGGTGTATGGGGCCCGTAGAACCCTGTGGCAGATGGGTAACATGACTTGTGGGTACAGGGTACAACCTCTGCAGAGTGTAAAACTGGTATACTAGCCGAGCTCACGGTCATGAGCAGCTCAGGACTCTCGCATGATTAATTTATGGAACTTAAATTCAATTTGTCATTTGCATTACATGGGATTATTATTAATTTTGTTATATTACTTTTATTATGGTTTGGTATTTACTAACATTTAGTAACTGCTAATAAAATTTTGACAAACTAATTAAAAGCAATGCTCAACTTTAACCCCTGTTGTTGATTAGCCTTACACGTCACATGAACTCCCACCTTTGGTGAGTTCATGTCCACTGGTTTCCCCACAACTTGTTGAGCTATGATCATGTGTGAGCTCACCCTTGCTGTCTCACTCCCCACAGGAGAAGAATAGGTGGTTCAGGAGGAGCCACAAAGCGAGGAGTTTGATCTGATCTAGGTGGCGTTTCCTAGTTGACATTGGCGCCAAGGATGATCCTTAGTTTGTTTTATATTTATCCTTTATTTTGTAATAAGACTTCCGCTATGTAATAAGTACTCTGATATAATTGTGACATTAATCTCTATACACTCTATTATTATATATGTTGTCTTCTTGGCGCATGTATGAGATGCATCCGGCTTTGTTCTTTAAAGCCCGAGTGTTACAGAAGTGGTATCAGAGCAAATGTTGACTGTAGGACGAAACCTAGATAGAAATGGACAAAACTCTTACCTACTTACCTTACACTGATTCATTCTATACTTATCTTATCTTGATCCTGTCTCACCTTGTGCTGTCGTACTCTGATTACTCTTATCTTTTCTACTCTAAGACAAGATGGATTTCACACCTTGGAATCCTACATTTATGACATTGTTAAGAGGTAGGAAACCTAAGACAAATTTTAAACTATTTTCTCTATTTAAAAATGTTGTTTGATTGTTCTGATGATAAATGTTTGATTTGCTTCTTTGATTGATTGAGATATTATAAAATGACATCTTAGCATGTACCACCATAAGGTAATTAAATAGCTATGGTAGGTAAAACATTAATAAATCCCCCCCAAAGTAACATGATTCGTAATCACCTGCCTTGTCTACTATTCTTTCTTACATATGTTCCTAACTCAGATGGTCAATACCAGGAAGGGTGGTGGAATTCATCTACCTCCCAATCGACACACTCAGAGGATATTTAGACAACCCCAGCCACAACCGGCAGAGATGGATCCTCCACCACCGCCTTAATCAGCAGGAGTTGACCCAACTGTTGTAGCTTAGATGAGGATGATGCAACAAATGGCAGACACTATGGCAGATATGCATGCTTAGATGCAGCAGGAACGCCAGGAGATGCGCCAAGAACGAGAAGAGATACGCCGGGAATTGCGCTAGGAGCGAGAGGAGATACGCTAGGAGAGAAAGGCGCAACAGCAACAACAGCAGCAAGCACCACTGCCTCCTCCTCCTCCTCCACCACCACCAGTTCCACCCTGGGACAAGCACCAGGAGTTCATGAGCCATAAACCATCGACATTTGCTAGCTCTCCTGATCCACTGGATGCAGATGATTGGCTGAAGTCCATGGAAAAGATGTTGATTATTGCACAATGCTCTGACCGGGAGAAGGTTCTATATGCTTCTGGTCGTCTGACAGGTCTTGCTGCTGATTGGTGGGATTCATACACTGTTGCCCACGATGTTGTTGACACTATCATATGGGCAGAGTTTGCTACCCAGTTCAGGAACTATCATATACCAGCTGGACTGATGAAGATTAAGAAGAAAGAGTTTTTGTCGCTGAAGCAGGGAAGCATGTCAGTCATCGAGTACCGCACCAAGTTCATCCAGCTATCCAGATATGCACCTGATGAAGTTGCTGAAGATGAGAGGAAATAGGAGCATTTTATTGAAGGACTCAATGGACCCCTGCAGTATGCTCTAGTGGCACATACATTTCCATCATTCCAGAGGCTGCTTGACAAGGCCCTAGCTATTGAACACAAGCGTGTTCAGCTAGGAGATTTGAAGAGAAAGGCTATATCCCAAGGATAAGGAAGCAGCAGTGTTCGTCCACGCTACAGTTCACCCCAGGGTACACCAGTTCGCACTGGCGGAGGCCAGCGCCTAGTTCAGCAATCACCTCAGAGGACTGCACCGACTCTTCAGGCTACCCCCACCAGCACCCCGACGAAGTTTTCAGGATAGAGTGCAAGCACTACTTGCTACAAATGTGGGAAGACTGGACATTATGCAAATGTTTGCCCACAGAGGATTGCTACTACCCCAGTTCAGAATAAGCAGCAGACTCCAGGATCTGGCAAGGGATACTCTATTGCCAGGGTTAATCAATTCAGCGCAGATGCTACTCCTGATGGTGCCGACATCGCACTTGGTATGTTTTACATTAATGCTATTCCTGCAACCATATTATTTGATTCTGGTGCTACACATTCATTCATGTCTGCTCGATATGCCAACACAAATGAGATACCCCTGCTAAATATGAGAAAACCAATGATAGTGATTACACCTAAAGGGCCTATTGAGGCAAATCATATGACACGTAGATTGACATTAACAATTATGGGAAGAGAATTCTGGGCTACCACTATAATATTAGAGGCAAGCAGTATAGATCTAATCCTTGGTATGTCATGGTTAAGAAAGGCAAAGGCCATTATAGCATGTGGTAGGGTTACTGTAGAACTCACCAGCCCTAAAGGAGAAAGATTTCAAGTTCAAATTGCAGTAACCACCTCTTCCAGACGTGCGATGTTCTTTATAGCTGATGAGTTTGTTGGTAACAACATCCATGTGGTTAGAGATTTTCCGGATGTCTTTCTAGAGGAGTTACTAGGGATGCCACCAAATAGGGAAGTTGAGTTTGTTATTGATCTCTTACCTGGGACTGCTCCTATTTCTAAACGGCCATACAGGATGTCTGTAGACGAGTTAAAGGAACTTAAGAAATAGTTAACGGAGTTGCGAGAGGTTGGGTACATTCGTCCGAGTTCCTCACCTTGGGGAGTGCCGGTTCTGTTTGTACAGAAGAAGGATGAATCACAAAGGATGTGTGTGGAATATAGATCCCTTAATGATGTTAATGTGAAGAACAAGTATCCGTTACCCCATATTGAGGATTTATTTGATCAGATGAGAGGTGCTAGGGTGTTCTCGAAGATTGATCTTCGATCGGGTTACCATCAATGAAGATTAGGCCATCGGATATTCCCAAGACAGCTTTCTCGACTCGATATGGATTATATGAGTTCACCGTTATGTCGTTTGGACTAACTAATGCACCAGCTTATTTTATGAATCTGATGAATAAGGTGTTTATGGAGTATTTGGACAAATTCGTCGTAGTATTCATCGGCGATATTCTTATTTATTCCAAGAGTGAGAGTGATCATGAGGAACATCTGAGATTGGTGCTACAGAAGCTATGGGATAATCAACTCTACGCCAAGTATAGCAAATGCGATTTTTGGATTGGCGAGGTGCCATTCCTTGGACATATCATTTCTAATGGAGGGATATCAGTGGATCCCGCTAAAATCAAGGAGATAATGGCGTGGAGCGTACCCACTACAGTTATGGAGATTTGGAGTTTCTTGGGGCTTGTAGGGTACTATCGGAGATTTATTGAAGGATTTTCTAAGATTTCTAAGCCCATGACCTCGCTTCTGGAGAAGGGAAGAGAGTTAAAGTGGGATGAGAAGTGCCAATATAGCTTTGATCAATTAAAGAAGAGGTTGATGTCGCCACCAGTATTGGTTATGCCAGATCTACAGAAGGGATTTGACATTTATTGTGACGCATGTGGTCAAGGCTTGGGATGTGTGCTCATGCAAGAAGGACATGTGATCGCCTACGCGTCTCGTCAGTTACGGAAACATGAATTGAACTACCCCACTCATGACTTAGAATTGGCAGCCGTTGTGCATGCGCTTAAGATTTGGAGACATTATATCATGGGAACCAAAAGTGCCAAGTGTACACGGATCATAAGAGTTTGAAGTATATATTCACTCAGAAGGATCTCAACCTTAGGCAACACCGTTGGTTGGAGCTTATTAAAGATTATGATTTGGAGATTCACTATCACCCGGGCAAGGCGAATTTGGTTGCCGATGCATTGAGTCGGAAGGAACACGTTCATTAAGCTATTGTGGCCCAACTACCTGATGAGATTGTTGAGGATTTTAGGAGACTTAACTTGGGGATAGTTGCTCACACTGAAGGAGTTATTATTGATGTGGAACCTACCTTGGAGCAAGAAATCCGCAAAGGACAGATTGGTGATGCTAAGATACAAGAGATCAAGGATCTTATTACGGAAGGTAGAGGTCCAGAGTTTACGGAGGATGAGCAAGGCACCATATGGTTCAAAAACAGGATATGTGTTCCTGATATTGAAAGCCTTCGTGAGACTATTTTAAAGGAGGCCCATGACTCGGATTATTCTATTCATCCTGGTAGTACCAAGATGTATCAAGGTTTGAGGCAAAATACTGGTGGTATGGATTGAAGAGAGATGTGGCTGCACATGTGGCTATGTGCGATGTGTGTCAAAGAGTTAAGGCTAAACACCAGAGGCCAGCTAGACTACTGCATCCACTGAAGATACCCGAGTGGAAGTGGGAAGAGATTGGTATGGATTTCGTTACTGGATTGCCTCACACCCAGAAAGGATATGATGCTATATGGGTGATTGTGGATAGATTGACTAAAGTAGCCCACTTCATTCCTTTGAAGACTACTTATAAAGGCTCACAGCTGGTAGAGTTATATATGGCTCGGATTGTGTGTCTGATCGAGGTTCACAGTTTACCTCAAGATTCTGGAGAAGCTTTCATGAGAATATGAATACAAAGTTGAACTTTAGTATAGCCTATCACCCTCAGACTGATGGACAGACTGAAAGGACTAATCAAGTATTAGAAGATATGTTGAGAGCATGTGCCCTTCAGCATGGAGGAAGTTGGGATAAAAGTCTACCATATGCTGAATTCTCATATAATAATAGTTATCAGGCCAGTCTGAAGATGTCACCTTTTGAAGCTTTATATGGCAGGAAGTGCAGGACTCCTCTATATTGGGATTAGACTGGATAAAGTCAGTTCTTTGGGCCTGAACTGATTCAAGAGGCAGAAGAACAAGTCCGTATAATTCGGGAGAGTTTGAGGGTAGCTTAAACCAGGCAAAAGAGCTATGCTGACAATAGAAGAAGACCACTGTAATTTGAGGAAGGAGATCATGTGTACCTCAAGGTGTCACCACTTCATGGGATGAGGAGATTTAAAGTTAAGGGCAAATTGTCCCCTCGCTTCATTGGACCATTCATGATCTTTAGGCGACTTGGGGAGATGGCATACCAACTCGAGCTACCTGATAGTCTATCTGATGTGCACAATATATTTCATGTGTCTCAACTTAAGAAGTGTCTCTGTGTCCCTCAGGAATAGTTACCAAGGGAAGAGCTCTGTGTTTAGGGTGATTTGACTTACACGGAATATCCTGTCAGGATTCTTGACACATTGACTCGAGTTACAAGAAATAAAGTGATAAAGATGTGCAAAGTGCAATGGAGTCACCATGGAGAAGATGAAGCAACATGGGAAAGAGAAGAAGAGCTTCGCATAGATTTTCTCCATCTTTTCCCTAGACCTTCTTAAATCTCGAGGACGAGATTATTTTTAAGAGGGGTAGGATTTGTAATGCCCAACTTGTAATTTGTGGACGGTAACCTAAAAGGAGAAATGATATTCCTTTGTATATATGTGGGTTATCTATATTTATCATTTCATGAGAACATCACGTGAAAACAAATAAATAAATAACAAAAGATACCCAAAAATAAATTATGCATCATGTTGGGATTTTCTTTTGTGTGCATATTGTGGCAAAATGAATTACTAATGTGACAAGGAATATATTAAAAGTCCAAAGTGGAATTTGAAAGAAATTCTAGAATTTAGAAAAGAAAAGAAAATGTATATACAAAATAAATATTATAAAGGTAATAATAGTATGTGCAAAATTATGCTCTTAACCCGAGGAAACTTTACCCTAGAGTAAATTTGAATTTTGAATTTCAAACTCAAAAGGATAACAAAACAAAGTATAAAAGAAAAAGAATAAAAAAAGGGAAAACCGTGCTTGGGCCAAAACTGTACTCCCGGCCCATCCTGTCTCTCTGTGCGGCCCAGGACGGAAATCGGTGCCGACATGTGGGACCCGTACGTCAGTGCCTCCTCCGCCACCCCGTCCGTGCCCATTGCGACCAGGGTGACTCGCTGCACGGTGGGGCACGCTGTCCATCACCACGTTCCCCAGCTTCGCCCACCCACCGTGGAGATCGGCCGATGCAACAGCTCCACCATGAAATTCGCGGGCATGGGCTGACCGAGCTGACCCCCTCCGGACTGGGTACAAAGGGCGACCCATGCACCTCTTCTTCTCCCTCCTTTATTCTCAACCTCTTGCCAACCACCAATTCGCCGCCGCGATTCTCACGGGCGGAACTCACTGTCGTCGTGGTCCTGTGCTAACAACATCGGTGTGGCCGTGGTAGTTGGCCGGGGTGTCTCTGCGTGGTCCCTGGAGTGCGTGCGTGGATCAACTGGGCGCAATCGAAGCTCTACGCGTCGATAATCGCTCGCCGGAGAGAAAACTCCATCGTGTGACGTCGCTGCTGTGGACCTGAAGTTTCGTGCCACCAATTCGGGTATGGACCCCTCTCACACGTTCGCCCCCGTCTCTGCTGTGATATGCAACAAACCTAGGACGATTTAGTGTGATGGGTCACCGTAGATTGCTTACCGGAACTCTAATCCTGCTCGGGTCCACCCAATTACGCGGTCGGCTCCTACCTGTGCCCGCAGCTACCCATAGTACCTCGGTTGACTTCGCCATGGTCCCCTCCTTCTGTAGGCCTAAGACCAGCGTGTTTGGAGTGTGATTCCACTTAGTGACCGAATTTCGGCCAATGCGCCGCCGTGCACCGCTATTGCTGCGTCTGGGTTGGGGGGGAATGGATAGAGGTCATCGACTCCGCGATCTACGATGGGGATTGATTTAGTGGTACCGCTTTGGGGTGTGGTGATCCGCGCCGTTGGTCTTGTTGTTTGCGGCTCAGATTAGATCGCGACACTTTGATTTCGGAGCCATTGGATCTAGATCAGGCGGCTCTGGGCGCGTGCCGGTTCGGTATAAGTTAAATCTAATCTGAGGCTCGAATGTGAATCGAACGGTCGGGATCAGCGTATACCCCTTCGGCTAGCATATTATGCAAAAGAGACCCCATGAGAAATATATCTCAACCCGTCGTCCCTTCAGTGGGCTCTGTGTCTGGGGTGTCTTACACCGAGCCCCCTATGTTTTCTGTAAATAGTGCGCCCAGTCCATAGCTTTGAAAAATTCAGTTATTTAATTTTAGAAATTGATTTTAATACAAAAATAAATGCTAGGACTTGATTAAATCATAGAAAATCCATTTTTAGTCCAAATTGATCCATTTCAGTTTCTAAAATTCTGTAGTATTATTGTTTATCACTTATAGTCTCTGTTTTGGCATGAAGAGAGTAAGAAAAATAATTTCTCACTTAATCCTATTTCAAGTACATAAAACTTTTGGAAATTCATAATTCTTGTTCCTAGGATTTTATTTTAATGCCTAGAATATTATTATGTATTTTGCTTACATGTTTGATGTGATGTTAATTTTCTCTATATACTGTGCTTGTTTGTATTGTGACGAGTAGAAGAACCTGTGACTGAGGATCCTGGTGCCCAGCAGATAGAAGTTGCTGAGCAGGAGCTCATTGAAGGCAAGTTGTTCCCTTGACCACTTTTATTACCCAATAATGCTCTTTAATGTCATTATCCATGCATAGGTTTAATTTTGATGAGACCCGATAGGTCACCCTAGAATGTTTATCTCTTTATCTTGTTATCCCTGAATCACATGGGTAGTTTTGCTATTGCTTTACATGGTTTTGGGATAATCTTTCATTATATCCATGTTCCAGTTATTTTGTTATTCTATTTATGTTCATGTCAAGATCATTAATGTTAATTGGAACATGGAGCTTAACTTGAGAAACACGTGCCACCACAAGGGTAGTATGGGATGCCCTTGGCTGACTAATTAGAAAAGCTAGTGGAAGACTACCTTACCCGAAAGGGGCAAGGGCAGTAGGGGAGTTGCATGCAGGGAGGTTCTCGGGTTGATTTTGCTGTGATGGCGGTCAGACAGGGGATTCTTGCAAGTGCTCTTCCCATAAACTGTAGCGGGTTTTCGGAAGCTAGTGGAACTTTGTAAAGGCCTCGTAGTGTTACCCTGCCTCGCTTCCTTGGTAGAGGTGTATGGGGACTGTACAACCCCGTGGCAGATGGGTAACATGACTTGTGGGTACATGGTACAACCTCTGCAGAGTGTAAAACTGGTATGCTAGCCGAGCTCATGGTCATGAGTAGCTCAGGACTCGCGCATGATTAATTTATGGAACCTAAATTCAATTTGTCATTTGCGTTGCATGGGATTATTTATTAATTTTGTTATATTACTTTTATTAAGGTTTGGTATTTACGTACATTTAGTAACTGCTAATAAAATTTTGACCAACTAATTAAAAGCAATGCTCAGCTTTAACCCCTGTGTTGATTAGCCTTACACATCACATGAACTCTCACCTTTGGTGAGTTCATGCCCACTGGTTTCCCCACAACTTGTTGAGCTATGATCATGTGTGAGCTCACCCTTGCTGTCTCACCCCCCGCAGGAGAAGAATAGGTGGTTCAGGAGGAGCCACAAAGTGAGGAGTTTGATCTGATCTAGGTAGCATTTCCCAGTTGACATTGGCGCCAAGGATGATCCTTAGTTCGTTTTATATTTATCCTTTATTTTGTAATAAGACTTCTGCTATGTCAACCACTCTCACCTTTGATCTGATCTAGGTAGTATTGTGATATTTATCTCTATACACTCTGTTATTACATATGTTGTCTTCTTGGTGCATGTATGAGATGCATCCGGCTTTGTTCCTTAAAGCCCGGGTGTTACACCCCATACCAAACTCTGTGTCAACCACTATGGTATGGGCGACCCCTCCCCTAGGGGGGGGGGGGGCTCGGGCGTGTAGCCGACCCCTCGACCTCAACCTCGGCTCTAAGCGGGATACTAGTGGGTTCAAGTTAACAACAAAGTACAAGGTCATGTCATCCACATGACATAAGGGCGCGTCCCTCAGTAGCACGATAGCCTCGGGCCGCAATGGCATGCACCCCTAGGTGTATAAATAGGGTCGTCCATGAATCTTCAGGGGGAGCACTTGGTAGTCTTTCTCCTATCATCCGGTTTTGACATTTGCCTCAATCAGTTCTAGGGACTTGGGGTCCCCGCTCCCCCGCTCAGCTTGTAATCCCTACTGTAGGCACCTCGATGCGAGTAATATAAGCCTCATCCTTCCTCTGCTGGAAGTAGGGCCTTGCATTGTCCGAACCAGGATAAATCACTTGTGTCAACTCACACCACCATCTAGATTCTGGGCACGCGACAACATTACACTAGTTGGGTAGGGCCATGAGTCCAAACATCGACATTTGGCACACCAGGTAGGGCATCGTCGCGTGCAACACCTCCAGTTCCCATCAAGGCTCTAAATGGCAAGCTTTCATCACCCACTCAGGCTCAGAACGGTGATCAGGTTCGGGAGCCTTGAGTCAATGTCGCTCGGCATTGAGTATGACATGGTGCTCCTCCCGCCTGTCCCTCTGGAGCGTCCAAGCACCCGTCCCCATCCTTCTCATTGCAGGAGGCAGAGACAAAACAACCGCAATCGCGCCACTCGTGGCGCTTCATGCCCTAGTGAAGCCCCCAGGCTGACCGACGACGCAAACTCCCTTTCAAGGGACCTGTCCAACATTAGTGTCACACCCGGAGAACCACCAATAGCACCTACACCCTCCATGTCAACTCTCCGGGTGCCCCTCCTCCGACATGGGAAGTGCCAACTCCCCACGCCGTTAGGCAGGATGTGCCAGCCACACCAGACCTCCCACTCGTGGGTTAGGAGGAGCCACTCACCCCTTGGCAAGACTTGTCAAGGGCTAGGGGAGAACTGTCAGTGTTCAACCCCATCCCCTTCCAGCCAAGCTTCGACATCAGCTCCGTCACCGGATTGTATGCCGATCTTCCCTTCCCCTTGGGATATCTGGACTCTAGGGAGGAAGTCGGTCCAAGCTTTTGCCTGGACTTCTCTGGGCTGCAAGATCCTGAGTCCATGCTGCAATTCCTGTTTGCATGCAACGAGTTACTCTCCGACAGTTCAGAGAGCTATAACACCAACGACGGGAGGTACGACCCAACCCGGGAATGCTTCCACATCGACCACGAGAACTCTAACGAAGGAGATCAACTTGGAATGCCCCGGGAAGGTAACCAACCACTCCCACGCGTTTGGGAAGCGAGGGAGCCAGGCAGAGCCCAGACCCCTCCTGGGAGCCACGTGGCTCACCTCGAACAACTTCGTGAGCTGCATGCCAAACTCGGGAAGGAACAACAATGGCTACAACAGTTGCAATAGGCGCTGGAGAAGGAAGCCGCCAACAAGACCCTCGATGGGGGCATGCGCTCAAAGGCACGTGATGTACAACGCTGCATTATGGAAGACGCCGATGCCGACGCACCCCCGGCCCTCAACCGGGCCAGCCAAAGCCTTTCTGCGACAACGATCTTGCTCTGTACCATGCCGGAGCCCTCAACCATCAAAGGACGCTGTATCCACGACAAGCTTCGGGAACTCTTGGAGTGCGCTGCTGTCCAGCAGGCAGAGAGTTCAGCCTCTCGGCTTCGGGAGGTCACCTCGGATCACCAAGTGGAACCCTCTCGCCTCGAATGAGAGGACTCGATCCATACCACACCCACCTGGGAGAGGGCACCCACGGTACGAGACCGCCTCCTGGACAACCGCCAGCCCCAAGGGGTCCACGACTGCCTCGGCAGGCGTATTCGACACCACGACCAACAACACGAGACGCGCGGATACCACCCTTGGCAAAGTGGCCGCTATGATAGCAGGGAGGATCGAAGCCCTTCTTCTGAGCCACCGGGCCCATAGGTCTTCAGCAGAGCCCTCCGCATGGTGTCGTTCCCTCCTCGGTTCCGGGCCCCGACTACCATCACCAAGTATTCAGGGGAGACCAAGCCAAAACTTTGGCTCGCCAACTACCAACTGACCTGTTAGCTCGAGGGAACAGATCATGACAACCTCACCATTTGTAACCTATCCCTCTTTCTATCTGACTCCACCTGAGCCTGGCTCGAGCAACTCTCGCCAGCCCAGATACATGACTGGGAGGACCTAGTCAGGGTCTTCGGGGGGAATTTCTAGGGCACGTACGTTTGTCCGGGAACTCCTGGATCTCCAAAGCTACCAGCAAAAGCAAGATGAGAGCCTCCACGAGTACATTCGCTGGTTCTCAAACCAGTGCACCGAGCTCCCCAACGTCACTAACTCTGACGTCATCGGAGCATTCCTTGCTGGTACTTGTTGCCGTGATTTGGTCAGCAAGCTGGGCCGCAACACCGCGACCAAAGCAAATGAGTTGATGGACATCGCCACGAAGTTCGCTTCGGGCCAGGAGGCAGTCGACGCCCTCTTCCACAAGGTTAAGGGCAGCGGGAAGCAAAAGGAGGATGCCCCCAGGCATCCACTGTCGGTGTTTAGTGTTTGACCGCACACCCGGGGGTACCCTCGTGGTGCTTTTGGGTAGGACAATGTCGTATATTGTAACTTGATGGTTCGTGCTGGGGGCACGAGAAAGAGAGAGTCGGACAATTTTCAGCAGGTTTGGGCCGCTTGAGGAGCGTAATACCCTACTTCCTGGAGTGACTTTGTATGGGGGAGGTGTTTACAAGTGGTGTCTTCTAAATGGTGAGGTGCTAATGAGATGAAAATAATGGGGACCCCCCTTGGCCTTATATACACGACCGTAGGGTACTTCCCTCGTACATGATGATCACGCTTCTCCGTGCGGGGCCTGTTACAATGGGCCGAATCCCACGTGGGCCTCCAGGTTGGGTGAGGACGTGGGATGGGAAGACTTCGTCGTAGGCCTTTGTTGTAGGCCTTCGTCTTGCGGTGAGGACGATGGAGGGTGGGCCACGCCGTCATCTTGCCTTCGTTGGTGCAGCGAGGTGACGAAGGCCTGGAGCGAAGGGTAGCGTCTTTGCCTTCGCCCCAACACTCCTAGCTAATGGTGAACAAACTTCACTTATCTCGAGGAAAACCCAGCGCAATCGTTCTGAGCTATCCCCGGCGTTCAAGGATGTCAGGCGCGGGAAAAGCGAACAACTTCAACGGGATCACGCCCAAGCCACGAATAATCTGGATGTGAGCCCATCGCCTTCCTGGGTTGGCCCATTTCCACCGTTATCTTTGCCCGGCCCACGGCGCGGGCCAGCGTCCTTGCGGGGCGACTTGCATGTGGCCCCAATCAGAGTTTTCACCTTCTAGTGGACCCGAGGGGTATCTGTCCCCCACAAGCCCCCAATCTTTGAGTTGATTTTGAAATAATCGATTCAAAGGTTCTTGGTCCTTGTTTATGGGCTCGTAGTATGACTTGAAATATTTATACCTCCGTTGGGTGCACCAAAGGTGCACTCATTGGGTGTAGCCCTAGCCCCCGAGCTTTGAGTTGATTTTGAAATAATCAATTCAAAGGTCTTCATCTTATGCTTTTGAAATCATCACTTGGCTTCAAAGTATTGTGAATTTGTTGGGTGCACCAAAGGTGCACCCAATGGGTGTAGCCCCCGAGTTTTAAGTTGATTTTGAAATAATCAATTCAAAGGTCTTCATCTTATGCTTTTGAAATCAGCGCTTGGCTTCAAAGTATTGTGAATCTGTTGGGTGCACAGAAGGTGCATGCAATGGATGTAGCCCCCGAGCTTTAAGTTGATTTTGAAATAATCAATTAAAAGGTCTTAATCTTATGCTTTTGAAATCAGTGCTTGGCTTCAAAGTATTGTGAATCTGTTGGGTGCACCGAAGGTGCACCCAATGGGTGTAGCCCCCGAGCTTTGAGTTGATTTGAAACAATCAATTCGAAGGTCTTCATCTTATACTTCTTTCTTAATGATTTTTTCGAAATAACCTGGTGATGACATCTGTCTGTATTTTGGTAGATCTAGAATCAATTTGATCGGTGATAAGTCGGAAATCCAGCAGGTTGAAACAGGGAACCCTTGGCTGGACACCACTCAGCTCCATACTTTAATGCTTCTGCTGATTGGACTTGTGCTTCGGTAACCACATTTGACTTCATCCCATTTCAGCCGATCTTCTCTTTTTGTCGCGGTATATTCATAGCGTATATTTTGCAGGTATCGTCGGTTCAGAAAATCTTGAAGAATCTGGGCGGTACACCCAATGGGTGTGCCCAAAGGGTGTCTGCCACGCGAAAGGTGTCTATCGCGTTGTCCTAAAGTAGTAATTTGATTTGACGGAGAGGTATAATCATTTGCTTGAGCGATTGACTTGGATCCAACCGGTGCCGAGTTACGCGAAACGGCACCAGACGCCTGACTCATTTTCAAGCGGTTTGAATTGCTTATTGAATTCTTGTGACTATTTGGTGAGCAGGGTAGGAAGTGGACCTTCACCCCCGGGCCTCTTTAAATAGCCCGCCTGCCTCGACTGCTTTCTTCACTCTCTCTTGATCACTTGCCTTCTCCTTCCTCTTTATTTCTCCTCCTTCTGCACGACCATGGGCAGAGGCAAGAGAGGCAAGGGATGGCCCCACCGTGCTGACGGGAAGCGCCAGCATCCTCTAGGTCCTCTCTCGGAGGACTTCGGGGACTCGGAGTACTCGGAGGAGGTTTCCTCCAAGTATGATCAGTCGCCTGCGCTAGCATCCCCCGTGGCGTCATCCGAGGACTCGGACAACTCCATGGGGTTGTCCGTTGTGACGCGGGCGTACTGGCGATCCATCGAGCGCGCGCGGACTCGGTGAGTTGGACGACTCGGAAGAGGCCTCCTTGGAGGAGGTGGAGGACTCCTCCGACTCCAAGGAGTGGAGCGACAACGATGGTGGCGAGGGCAGCGGCGAAGGCGGCAGCTGCGGCGGCGATGGTGGCGAAGGCGGCGGTAGCGGTGGCGACGATGATGGCAAAGGCAGCGACGACGAAGGTGACAACGACCACGGCAAGGGTGGCGGCAGCGACGGTGATGGCGGCGATGGCAAGGCCGTCGGCATAATGCTGTCGATATAAATATTAGTATAGTGTAGCAACAATAGCAGTAGCAGTAGCAGTAGTAGTTAGTAGTAAAATAATGTAGTTTAGTTAGTAGTGTAGTGTAGTCTAAGTAGTGATGTAATGTAATGTAATAGTCGAGGGGTGGGAGGCCGACTCATGATGAGTCGATCTCAATTTTGCAACGATCTCCCCCCTATGAATGAAGACATGCTTTCCTGCTAATCTGTTGTTGCACACTCTACTTTTGTATCTGACGGTTCACTAGCATTTTAGTGGTAATGCCCGAGTGATGCTTGCTTTTCTGTGATCCAAACTTCTCCTGAGCTATTGGCCTGCCACTTTGCGCCCGACTTAACATGCGAACCCATACTTCTGCTGACGTCCCCTGAGTTCTTGCTTTTTTCCTCTGCCGCTCTCTAGCTTTCTGAGTTCCTGAATCCGCTCGCATCATCTGAGGAATCACGATGGCACCCAAGAAAAGAAAATAGAGTGCTGCTGTCCCGGTCATCCCTTCAATTGATCCCAACAGTCAACTTACCTTTGCTGGTAACCATGTTTCCGTTGTTTTTGAAGCTGACCTTCTGCACCTTGTTGAGATTGGTGTTCTGCCACCGAAAGAACTATGTTCCTGGCGGATCTGGCGCGGAGTTACTGTCCCGACAGAGGATACTCATGAGGCAGTTATCTTCGTGCCTTTTCTTATCCGAGGACTGGCTCTGCCAGTTTCTCCCTTCTTTTGTTGTCTTCTCGATTTTTATTCTCTAAACCTCACTCGTCTAAACCCCAATCTATGTTTCAAATTGTTGTGTTTGTTCA
This sequence comes from Zea mays, assembly GCF_902167145.1. Lineage (NCBI taxonomy): Eukaryota > Viridiplantae > Streptophyta > Magnoliopsida > Poales > Poaceae > Zea > Zea mays. Next base: position 39,677,120 of record NC_050098.1, on the reverse strand, counting down.
TCTTTGCGAAGCTTTCCTTGGAATTCATCCACACTTCAGGCTTTGGAAGTACCTCTACCATTGTCGGCCCGGGATGGCTGGAGGGCAGCATCAGCTTGTTGGCGGTGCTAACCTAGAACTTCATCGAGGTAGGAAAGCCGAGTATCTCGACATTCCCTTGAAAGACAATATTAAGGGATGGCACTTCGAATGGTTTACTATGGAAAATCATAACAAGTCCCTTCCTACTCGATCAGGGAGGCAGCCTAACATCCGAACGCCTAGCTGGACATAGGTCCATACAGATTCAGAGCTTGCTGAGTCTAGGGTGTTGCTTGCAGAGATATGTGCGTTGAAGGATAGAGGTTTGACTGTTCAAGCTATTGTTGTTGATTTTGTTTTCAACAATATTCAGCCTTTGAAGGGATAGAGTCTACCCTGCCTACCTGTACACTGGGGTTAATGACCCTACTCGAATTACCAACAAACAAATTTCTGAGGAGGACATGTTGAGTCGAGTTGGTTCGATGCTGAGAGGCAAGGTTTCGAATGCTGGTGCTCCTTTTCGTATTCTGTCTGGAATCTTCCCCCACAGAGACCCTTTTCCAAGTTCGTTTCCGACCCGCCTGTCCAAGATGGCAGTCCGGGCCATAGAGTGCGACCCTCTTGATAAGATATTGAGGCCTTTATTGCTCCATACCAAAATTTCCCTGAAGAAGAAAGACAGACTCATCTCTAGATGCAAACGACTGTTGATGAGGCTAAGGTGAATGCTGTTCTCAGTATGCTAGCGGGCGAGTCGTCTGACTCTACCCATACTGAGTCGACAAGTGCTACAGCTGGCATGTCCTCGAGGAGGATGAAGGAGCTCACAGTCCTAGAAGTGTCCATTGCAAACGATTGCGTCAAACGAGCCATCTAGTCGTGTCTGCCGAGGGGAGGAAAAGAAAGAAAAGACTTCGGCGGTCATCTAGCTTGGAGTTGGGTGCTGACTCTGCTATCCTAGTCCTTGGTGGTGGCTCAACGAGCGCCAACCTCAAGGATGATATTGAGAATTGTGATGGTGCCAGAGTCGGTGGGCGTGTGTTTGATGAGGATGAAGAGGATGAAGAGGAAGTTCCCCCTTTGATTCGTAAGAACAGTCGTAGCAAAAATAGCGACGACGTCCCAATTCAAGCTCTATCAGGACTGGTTAGTCTCCAGAGGTTGACAATGTCTGCCATTGACCATGCACTGGAGGAGATTATCCGTAAAGATCTTTTATTGGAGCTTCCTAAAGCTGAAGGTGCTACCATCCGTATAGAGGTCCCAGATGACATCCCCTCAGCTAGTAATCCAGTCAGGCAAGTAATAATCCAGACAGTTTCTCACGCTTCTTCGACCTTTAAGGGCGGCCTAGTTCATGGGAACACATCGGCTCCTGACATTGCAGGCCAGGGTTACCCAGCTTCTGTGGGTACGATCGAGGGTGCTTCAGCTTCCGAGGGTGCCACTGAGGATAACCCAGCCTCCGAGGGTGCTGCTGAGGACGACCCAGCTCCCTAGGGTGCCGAGCTCGGCTCCTCCTCGTCTGCTTCCATGGACGTTCATGCCAGATTGCCACTGGTTCAATCTGAGGAACTAGTGGTGACAAGTCCTCCTATTGCTCTTGTCGGTCCGGTCACTTTAGAGGTCAGTGACCCGAATGTTGGGAATCCGCTACCTGCTATCGGAGCTGAGGTCTCTCTAAGTGTTGCCTTGGGCGTGAGCTCTGATCCTCCCTTGGGGCTCGAGTCTGCTCTCAATATTGCTTCTGTCAGTGCTCCACCGTCTGATAGCATGCCGATGCCTTCGGCTCTAGGATTTTCTTTGTTCCTTTCTAACGTTTAGGTGTGCTGACCTTTGCCCTGCTTTACTTATGTCGTCAAACAGACTCCTTTGCTAACTTTTGTGTTTGTAGAATGTTCTAAACTCTGTGTCGGCCCAATTGAGATCTTGTGGTGCCCCTGTTCCCGATCAGGTTTTGTCCTTGCTGCAGTGGAATCCTCTCCTGCTCCAGAGGCAAATAGATGATCTAAAAGCCTCAAACATCGGTTAGTGGGTCGGTAGCTTTCTTTGTTGTTCATTGCTTCTCTCGTTTTACCTCCTGTATTGTTTCCTTATTGCTTTACCAGCTTTGACTCAATGGTGCTCCGACGCCGAGGAAAGGTATGCTCAGAGTCAAGTCGATCTGAGCCAGGCTTCTGCGTTCTTGGATGGCACTTGGACCCTGAACTCTTCCTTGAACGCTCAGCTTGATTCCGAGAAGAAGGCCCATGAGGTAGATTTTCCTAACTGTTCCTGATGCTTCTGTTTCGCGCCTTTACTTCAATGTTCAGTGCTCTTCTTGCCTGTAGGAGGAGGGGCGGACGCTTCTTGATTCCCGTGATAGTTTAGATAGACTGTACCATGATGCCAGCAATTCCCTTACTATTTTGGAATGGAGTCATTGCTTTACCATGTCAGAGCTTGACCTTCATAGGGATGAGTTGAGGGCCTCCCATACTGAAGTATCATGGCTTAATAAATTGTTGTCTTCAAAAGATTCTGTCATCAAGGAGTTGCGTGCCTCGAAGAAACTTATTTCGCAGGAGTTGGAAATCGCTCGTCCCAACATTAAGGCCTTAGAGGATTACCGTAGTATCATGAAAGCAATGTGTGACAAAGCGATGGACAAAGCTGTTTGTGCTGGGCGCATTCTGATGAAAAGACCTGGTGTTGTGGTGCCTGAGGACATTGTTGCTGATGTTCTCGTTGCGTCTGCTGGTGTGAGCAAACCTTCTTCTTCTGGTGATCCTACTAGCAAGGTCCCCTGCAAGAATGCTCCTGCACAGTAATTGCGTGATGAAGACAAACTTTGATTCGTTTGGACAAAAACACTTTTCATTGAGTTGGTATTTTTTGTCAAGACGGTGTATCATAGAGTTCATGTATGCGAGGTCGCGCTATGCTGGCTTAAGCCGACTATTCCATTAGTAGGGTGTTGAGATCACCCTTTGGATATGCGAGTGTGAGCATGCCGTATTGACTTAAGGCATTCTCGGCTTAAGCTGATTGTTTTGTTAGTAGGGTATAGTAATCATCCTATGAAAGCGTGAGCATGTCACGCCGACTTAAGGCATTTCTGACTTAAGTCGATTGCTCCGTTAGTAGGGTATAGTAGTCATCCTAAGTCATGTAAGCGTGAGCATGTCGTACCGACTTAAGGCGTTTCCGACTTAAGCCGATTGCTCCGTTAGTAGGGTATAGTAGTCACCCTAAGTCATGTAAGTATGAGCATGCCGCACTGACTTAAGGCGTTTCAGACTTAAGTTGGCTACTCCATTAGTAGGGTATAGTAGTCACCCTAAGTCATGTAAGCGTGAGCATGTCGCATCGACTTAAGGCGTTTCCGACTTTAAGCCGATTACTCTGTTAGTAGGGTATAGTAGTCACCCTAAGTCATGTAAGCGTGAGCATGTCGCACCGACTTAAGGCGTTTCCAACTTAAGCCGATTGATGCGTTAGTAGGGTATAGTAGTCACCCTAAGTCATGTAAGCGTGAGGATGTCGCACCGACTTAAGGCATTTCCAACTTTAAGCCGATTGCTCTGTTAGTAGGGTATAGTAGTCACCCTAAGTCATGTAAGCGTGAGCATGTCGCACCGACTTAAGGCATTTTCGACTTAAGCCGATTGCTCCATTAGTAGGGTATAGTAGTCACCCTAAGTCATGTAAGCGTGAGCATGTCGCACCAACTTAAGGCATTTACGACTTAAGCCGATTGCTCCGTTAGTAGGGTATAGTAGTCACACTAAGTCATGTAAGCGTGAGCATGTCACACTGACTTAAGGCGTTTCTGACTTAAGCTGATTGCTCCGTTAGTAGGGTATAGTAGTCACCTTAAGTGAAGGTATGTTGCGTCGGTTTTAAGTCGTCTCCGACTTTAAGCCGATTGTTGATTGAGAGTTTGTATGCGGTAGAACATAGAAGCTTTATTGATAATGAGACCTTTTGCTTACAAAGTACAGCTTGTCCACCAGATTTTCGAGGTACTGCTACGGATAGAATTTCCTGAGGTGCTCAATATTCCACGAATTTCCCACTTCGGTTCCGTCCATCTGGGTAAGTCGGTAGGATCCTAGCCAGGTAACCTCTGCAACTATGAATGGTCCTTTCCATGGGGGTGACAGTTTGTGTCGTCCTTTTCCTGTAAGCACTCGATGGAGGACTAGGTCTCCTACTGCGAAGGATCGATGTCACACTGCTTTGTCATGGTAGTATCTTAGAGTTTGCTGGTATCTGGCCGACTGAATGACAACATTCATACGTTCTTCCTCTAATGTATCAACATTTTCTAGCCTGGTTGCTTCTGCCTCAGCTATGCTTTTAAGTGTTAGCCTAGGTGCTCCAAAGATCAGATCTGCTGGTAATACTACCTCCAACCCATATACCATGAAGAATGGGGTGTTTCCATGTAAAGCTCGGCTTGGCTAGGTTCGCAGGCTTCAGACCACATACGGTAGTTCTCTGGTCCATTTTCCTGCAAGCTTTTCTCTCTTGTCAAACACCTTTTTCCTGAGTGCATCAAGTATCATTTCGTTGGCTCTTTCCACCTGCCCAGTAGCTCTGGGTGTGCCACTGATGCATACATGATCTAGATGCTCCTTTGCTCGCAGGAATCAAAGAACTCTGAGCTAGTGAAATTAGATCCCATGTCTGTGATAATGCTGTTAGGTATCCCAAACCTAAACATTATTTTTTGAATGAATTCCACCGCCTTTGCTGAGGTCAAAGAGGCGATGGGCTTGTATTCTATCCATTTTGTGAACTTATCAATGGCGACCAGTATGTGAGTATATCCTCCTTGAGCTTTTTTGAATGGCCCAACCATGTCCACCCTCCAGCATGCGAAAGGCCAGGTTACAGGAATAGTCTGCAACTGTTGGGCGGGTAGATGCTGATGTTTTGAAAGAATTGGCATGATTCGCACTTCAAGACTAACTCTGCTGCATCATTCTTCGTTGTTGGCCAGTAGAACCCAGACCTGAAAGCTTTCCCTACTAATGTCCTTGATGCTGCATGCACGCCACATTGCCCCGCATGGATTTCATCCAGCAGCTGCCTTCCAGTAGCCGAGTGAACACACATTATGAGGATTCCTCCTGCACCTCTTCTATATAGCATACCCCCTATGATGGTATAGTGGGCCGACTATCTCGCGATGCGCTCTGCTGTGGCAATGTCATCTAGTTCTTCCTTATCTTTTATGTATTTGATAATTGATTCCCTCCAGTCGTTGGGATCTGTTTCTGCTTGGTCCAAAGCGTGGCATTCCTCAGCCTGCTCTGCGGTGACACTCGGCTGCTATATTTTTTTGGACGAAAACCTAGGTGGAACCTGGGACCGGTTGGATCCCAGCTTTGATAATGCATCTGTTGCTGCGTTGCGATCCCTTTCCACATGGTGGAATTCTAAACCTTCGAATTTGTCCTCCAGCTTCCGTATCGCTGCAAAGTATCTATTCATTGAGTCGGTTGAGCAGTCCCATTCCTTGTTTACCTGGCTGATGACTACCAGTGAATCGCCGTACATCTGAAAGGGAAATGTGCCCTTGGGCCATTTCTAGTATATTTTGGTGATTAAGTGCTCAACACATATTGAGTGAGTAATTATGTGCCAAATGATGAATGAAGTGCAAATCAACAAGAAGGTATGATTCTAGACTTAATACATTGGTTTTTGTGTACTAATATATTTGTCTAAGTGCTAGAATCGGAGAAAAGAGAAAAAGGAAAAGACTTGGCTGGAGCAGCCAAGACTTAGCGCAGTCTGGCATGCCGGACTGTCCGGTGGTGCACCGGACAGTGTCCGGTGCGCCAGGCTGGACTCCGGCAAACTGGCCACTCTCGGGAAACTGTGGCGGCGTACAACTATAATTCACCGGACTGTCCAGTGGTGCACCGGACTGTCCGGTGAGCCAACAACCACCAGATCAACGGTCAGCCGCGCAATCCGGGCGTGACGTGTGGCCCACGCCAACGGTTGGCTGGGGGCACCGGACTGTCCGGTGTGCACCGGACAGTGTCCGGTGTGCCAACCAGCCCGAAGATCGAACGGTCGACTGCGCCAGGAATGGAAGGAGATCTGCACTGGACATGCTACAGTGGCTGTCCGGTGGTGCACCGGACTGTCCGGTGCGCCACCCGACAGAAGGCAAGAATTGCCTTCTTTGTTGGGTTCCAACGGCTCCTAGCTGCCTTGGGGCTATAAAAGGGACCCCTAGGCACATGGAGGAGTCACCCCAAGCATTCCTTGATCATTCCTAAGCACCAAGACTCCATTCTCGCGCATTTGATTCTTTGAGATAGTGACTTGAGCACCATTTGAGTAGAGAACTCCTCGAGTTGTGTTGTGAGCTCAAGTTGTGGCTTTGTGTGCGTGATTGTGCTCGTGCTTTGAGTCTTGTGTGTGTTGCTCTTCCAACCCTTACTTCTGTGCTTCTTTGTGATCATCAATTGTAAGGGCGAGAGGCTCCAAGTTGTGGAGATTCCTCGCAAACGGGAGAGAGTATAAGAAAGAAAAATATCGTGGTATTCAAGTCGATCATTGGATCACTTGAGAGGGGTTGAGTGCAACCCTCGTCCATTGGGATGCCACAAAGTGGAGTAGGCAAGTGTTATACTTGGCCGAACCACGGGATAAATCACTGTGTCTCTTGTACTTGTTTTCTTTGTGACTATTGTGTTTCACAAGAGCTTGGTCCTTAGCCACTTGATTCCATTGTGCTAACACTTAACCAAGTTTTGTGGCTACAAGTATTTGATTTTTACAGGATCACCTATTCACCCCCCCTCTAGGTGCTCTCAATTGGTATTAGAGCCGTTCTCTTCACGCAAGGGACTAATCGCCCGAAGAGATGGATCCTAAGGGAAAGGGGATGGTGGTCAATGACAAGACAAAGGAGTCCATCGTCAACGAGCCAAGAGATGATAAGCCCTCAGATTTTGGCTCAAGTCATAAGAAAAGAGACGGGAAGAAGAAGAGGCGCATCAAGAAGATCGTCTACTATGACAACGACGAGTCTTCTTCTTCCCCAAGAGACGACGACGACGAGAAAAAGAAACCGGTTAACTCAAACTTTTCTTTTGATTATTCTCGTATTCCGTTTAACTCCAATGCTCATTTACTTTCAATTCCACTTGGGAAACCTCCGCACTTTGATGGAGAAGACTACTCATTTTGGAGTCACAAAATGCGTAGTCACCTATTCTCTCTCCATCCAAGTATTTGGGAGATCGTTGAAAACGGAATGCTTTTTGATAGTACTAACAACCCCGTTTTCATTAATGAGCAAATCCATAAAAATGCACAAGCTACCACTGTTTTGCTAGCATCCTTGTGCAGGGACGAGTACCACAAGGTGAGCAGCTTGGATAACGCCAAGCAAATTTGGGACACCCTCAAGATTTCTCATGAGGGGAACAACGCCACCATGATCACTAAGATGGAGTTGGTGGAAGGAGAACTGGGAAGGTTCACAATGATCAGGGGAGAGGAGCCAACACAAACGTACAACAGGCTTAAGACCTTGGTCAACAAAATCAGGAGCTATGGAAGCACGAGATGGACGGACCACGACGTCGTCCGACTTATGCTCAGGTCCTTCAGTGTTCTTCATCCTCATCTTGTGAACTCAATCCGTGAGAATCCTAGGTACACAAAGATGACACCCGAAGAAATACTTGGAAAGTTTGTAAGCGGGCGTATGATGATCAAGGAAGCAAGATACGTTGATGAGGCATTGAATGGCCCAATGCCCATTTACGAGCATCAAACCGTTGCTCTCAAAGCAACAAGCAGCAGGGAGGCGCTACCTAGCAAGGTGGCACAAGTTGAGGCGGCCGGACTAAACGAGGATGAGATGGCTCTAATCATAAAGCGCTTCAAGACCGCATTGAAAGGATGCAAGGAATACTCAAACAAGAACAAGGCAAAGGGAAAGCGCTCCTGCTTCAAATGCGGTAAGACTGGTCATTTTATAGCAAATTGTACTGATAACTCTAGTGACCAGGAACAAGGAAAGGGCGGGAAGAAAGAGAAGCAAAAGAGCTATAGGAAGGCAAAGGGCTAGGCACACATCGGAAAGGAATGGGACTCGGACTGCTCATCTTCTGATTCCGACGACGAAGGACTCGCTGCCTCAGCTTTCAACAAGTCCTTTCTCTTCCCCAACGAACGCCACACCTGCCTCATGGCAAAGGAGAAAAAGGTAAGCGTTCGTGAAACTCCAAATTACTCTACTTCTAGTGATGAGGACTCTAGTGATGATGAAGTAGATTACACTAGCTTGTTCAAAGGATTAGATAGAGCTAAAGTAGAAAAGATTAATGAGTTGATTGATGCCTTGAATGAAAAAGATAGACTGCTAGAGAGGCAAGAGGACATTTTGTATGAGGAACATGACAAATTTTTTAGTGTTCAAAAGTCTCTTGCCTTAGAGATTAAAAGAAATGAATTACTAGCTTCTGAGTTATCTATTTGCAATGAATCTATTTCTAGCTTGAAGACCTTGAATGATGATTTAAATGCTAAGCTAGAAGTAGTTAATAAATCTAGTCCTTGTGTAGAGCACGTTGTGATTTGTAATAGGTGTAAGGATTTCTATATTGATGCATGTGTTGAGCACCTTACTTCTATTGCAAAATTAAATGATGAAGTGGCAAGTCTTAATGCCCAACTTAAGACTTGCAAAAGTGACTTTGATAAACTAAAATTTGCAAGGGATGCCTACACTATTGGTAGACACCCCTCTATTAAGGATGGGCTTGGCTTTCGAAAGGAAGCCAAGAACTTAACAAGTCAAAGGACTCCCATTCCCAACAAAGAGAAAGGGAAGGCCCCTATGGCTAGTAGTAGTCAAAAGAATGATGCTTTCATGTACCATGATAGAAAATATTCTAGAAATTTTCATAGTACTTTTGACTCACATGCTATGATTGCTTCAAGTTCTACTTTTGTGCATAGTAGAAGAAGGCCTAGGAGGGGAAATGTTATTCATCATGTACCTAAGAAAATGCCTAATGAATCTGCTACTGTTTTTCATGCCTGCAACACCAATTTTGTACTTTCATGTAAAAATAAGAAAGTGGTTGCTAGGAAGTTGGGGGCCAAATGCAAGGGAGACAAGACTTGCATTTGGGTCCCAAAGGATATTGTAACTAACCTTGTAGGACCCAACAAGAGTTGGGTACCTAAGACCCAAGCCTAATTTGCCTTGCAGGTTTATGCATCCAGGGGCTCAAGCTGGATTATCGACAGCGGATGCACAAACCACATGACGGGGAGAAGAAGATGTTCACTTCCTACGTCAAGAGCAAAGATTCCCAAGATTCGATCATCTTTGGAGATGGGAACCAAGGCAAGGTTAAAGGTCTAGGGAAGATAGCTATTTCTTCCAAGCATTCCATATCTAATGTGTTCTTAGTTGAATCGCTCGGGTATAACTTGTTGTCCGTTAGTCAACTCTGTAATATGGGTTACAATTGCTTATTTACCAATGTAGATGTGTCTGTCTTTAGAAGGATTGATGGTTCACTAGCTTTTAAGGGTGTACTAGATGACAAACTCTATTTAGTTGATTTTTCGAAGGAGGAGGCCGATCTAGATGCATGCTTAATTGCTAAGACTAGCATGGGCTAGCTGTGGCATCGCCGTCTAGCACATGTTGGGATGAAGAACCTTCTTAAACTTCTAAAGGGAGAACATGTGTTAGGTCTAACCAATGTTTCTTTCAAAAAAGATAGACCTTGTGCAGCTTGTCAAGCAAGAAAACAGGTGGGAAGTACTCATCACAGCAAGAACGTGATGACCACGTCAAGACCTCTAGAGCTACTTCATATGGACCTCTTCGGACCCGTCGCCTACCTTAGCATCGGGGGAAGTAAGTATGGTCTTGTCATTGTTGATGATTTTTCCCGCTTCACTTGGGTATTCTTTTTGCAGGATAAATCAGAAACCCAAGGGACCCTTAAGCGCTTCCTAAGGAGAGCTCAAAATGAATTTGAGCTCAAGGTGAAAAAGATAAGGAGCGACAATGGGTCCGAGTTCAAGAATCTTCAAGTGGAGGAGTACCTTGAGGAGGAAGGAATCAAGCACGAGTTCTCTGCTCCCTACACACCACAGCAAAACGGTGTGGTAGAGAGGAAGAACAGGACACTTATAGACATGGCAAGGACGATGCTTGGAGAATTCAAGACGCCCGAGCAGTTTTGGTCGGAAGCTGTGAACACAGCTTGCCACGCCATAAATTGGGTCTACCTTCATCGCCTCCTCAAGAAGACGTCGTACGAACTTCTAACTGGTAACAAACCCAACGTTTCATATTTCCGTGTATTTGGGAGCAAATGTTACATTCTTGTGAAGAAAGGTAGGAATTCCAAATTTGCTCCCAAAGCTGTAGAAGGTTTTTTGTTAGGTTATGACTCAAATGCAAAGGCGTATAGAGTCTACAACAAATCATCGGGTTTGGTTGAAGTCTCTAGCGACGTTGTATTTGATGAAACTAATGGCTCTCCAAGAGAGCAAGTTGATCTTGATGATGTAGATGAAGATGATGTTCCAACAGACGCAATTCGCACCATGGCGATTGGAAATGTGCGACCACAGGAACACAAAGAGCAAGATCAACCTTCTTCCTCAATGACGGTGCACTCCCCAACTCAAGATGATGAGCAGGTTCCTCAAGATGAGACGTGTGATCAAGGGGGAGCACACGAAGACCAAGTTGTGGAAGAAGAAGCACCACGGGCCCCTCCCACTCAAATCCGAGCGACGATTCAAAGGAATCATCCCGTCGACCAGATTTTGGGTGATATAAGCAAGGGAGTAACTACTCGCTCTAGATTAGCTAATTTTTGTGAGCATTACTCGTTTGTCTCTTCTATTGAGCCTTTCAGGGTAGAAGAGGCCTTGCTAGATCAGGACTGGGTGTTGGCCATGCAGGAAGAGCTCAATAACTTCAAGCGAAATGAAGTTTGGACCCTGGTGCCACGTCCAAAGCAAAACGTTGTGGGAACCAAGTGGGTGTTCCGCAACAAGCAAGATGAGCACGGAGTGGTGACAAGGAATAAGGCTCGACTTGTGGCAAAAGGTTATGCCCAAGTCGCAGGTTTGGATTTCGAGGAGACTTTTGCTCCTGTGGCTAGGCTAGAGTCTATTCGCATTCTATTAGCCTATGCCGCTCACCATTCCTTCAGGTTGTTCCAAATGGATGTGAAGAGCGCTTTCCTCAACGGGCCAATCAAGGAGGAGGTGTACGTAGAGCAACCCCTGGTTTTGAGGATGAATGGTACCCCGACCATATGTGTAAGCTCTCTAAGGCGCTCTATGGACTTAAGCAAGCCCCAAGAGCATGGTATGAATGCCTTAGAGATTTTCTAATTGCTAATGCTTTCAAGGTTGGGAAAGCCGATCCAACTCTTTTCACTAAGACTTGTGATGGTGATCTATTTGTATGCCAAATTTATGTCGATGACATAATATTTGGTTCTACTAACCAAAAGTCTTGTAAAGAGTTTAGCAGGGTGATGACACAGAAATTCGAGATGTCTATGATGGGCGAGTTGAACTTCTTCCTTGGGTTCCAAGTGAAGCAACTCAAGGATGGAACCTTCATCTCTCAAACAAAGTACACACAAGACTTGCTCAAGCGGTTCGAGATGAAGGACGCCAAGCCCACAAAGACTCCAATGGGAACCGACGGACATGTCGACCTCAACAAAGGAGGTAAGTCCGTTGATCAAAAGGCATACCGGTCTATGATAGGATCCCTGCTTTATTTATGTGCTAGTAGACCGGATGTTATGCTTAGCATATGCATGTGTGCTAGATTTCAATCTGACCCAAGGGAGTGTCACCTTGTGGCCATTAAGCGAATTCTTAGATATTTAGTTGCTACGCCTTGCTTTGGGATCTGGTATCCAAAGGGGTCTACCTTTGACTTAATTGGATATTCAGACTCCGATTATGCTAGATGCAAGGTTGATAGGAAGAGTACATCAGGGACGTGCCAATTCCTAGGAAGGTCCCTGGTGTCTTGGAGTTCTAAGAAACAAACTTCCGTTGCCCTATCCACCACTGAGGCCGAGTATGTTGCCGTAGGACAGTGTTGCACGCAACTACTCTAGATGAGGCAAACCCTCCGGGACATTGGCTACAATCTGAGCAAAGTCCCACTCCTATGTGATAATGAGAGTGCAATCCGCATGGTGGACAATCCTGTTGAACACATCCGCACAAAGCACATAGACATCCGGCATCACTTTTTGAGAGACCACCAGCAAATGGGAGATATCGAAGTGTTTTATGTTAGCACCGAGAACCAGCTAGCCGATATCTTTACCAAGCCTTTAGATGAGAAGACCTTTTGCAGGCTACGTAGTGAGCTAAATGTCTTAGATTCGCATAACTTGGATTGATCTATAGCATACATGTGTTTTATGTCTTTGATCATGTTCCTTTATGCATATTATTGCTTACTTATGGTGATCAAGTTGTGCAAGAGATCCCCGGACCTCACAAGTCCATATGTGAATGATGCACATATTTAGGGGGAGAAATTCTACAACTTGACCCTTTGAGACTAACCGTATGCTTGAGTTTACTTAATTTAGTCTCAAAGGTGGATTGAAAGGGAAAGGTGAACTTGGTCCATGCAAGACTTCCACTGCACTCCGATGAAAGGGTAATTTATTCCAAGTTCATCTCCGTACTCTTATTGCCTTTTTACTCTTAATTGACGATTTTGGTAAGGCAATGGGGTTTGTGGGCCAATAATAACTCCGTTTTGGTGCTTAATGCCAAAGGGGGAGAAATTAAGGCCAAAGCAAATGGATCAGCTACCACTTGAAAACTTTGAAAATAGTAGAAAATAGTAGAGTTAGAACTTTTGATTTGCCAAAATACTCTTAAATGTGCAAAATTTGGTCTCTTGTGGGGAGAATATTTGATTATGGGAAAAGGGGGAGTTTTTGGCTCTTGATCAATTTTCTCTTGGAATATCTCTCTTTATGCCTAAACAAGTGTGTTTAACTTAGAGATAGGAAAATGAGGTTGATTTCAAAAATAAACCAAGTGGTGGCAAAGAATGATCCAAATATGCCAAATTTGAATCAAAAACAATTTTTGTTCTCAAGTATATGGATGTTGCACTTCTATTGGTTGCTTTTTGATGTGTTGGCATAAATCACCAAAAAGGGGGAGATTGAAAGGGAAATGTGCCCTTGGGCCATTTCTAGTATATTTTGGTGATTAAGTGCTCAACACATATTGAGTGAGTAATTATGTGCCAAATGATGAATGAAGTGAAAATCAACAAGAAGGTATGATTCTAGACTTAGTACATTGGTTTTTGTGTACTAATATATTTGTCTAAGTGCTAGAATCAGAGAAAAGAGAAAAAGGAAAAGACTTGGCTGGAGCAGCCAAGTCTCAGCGCAGTCTGGCACATCAGACTGTCTGGTGGTGCACCGGACAGTGTCCGGTGGTGCACCGAACAGTGTCCGGTGCGCTAGGCTGGACTCCGGCGAACTGGCCACTCTCGGGAAACTGTGGCGGCGTACGGCTATAATTCACCGGACTGTCCGGTGGTGCACCAGACTGTCCGGTGAGTCAACAACTGCTAGAGCAACGGTCGGCCGCGCAATCCGGGCGTGACGCGTGGCCCACGCCAACGGTCGGCTGGGGGCACCGGACAGTGTCCGGTGCACCAACCAGCCCGAAGATCCAATGGTCGGCTGCACCAGGAATGGAAGGAGATCCACACCGGACATGCTACAGTGGCTGTCCGGTGGTGCACCAGACCATCCGGTGCGCCACTCTACAGAAGGCAAGAATTGCCTTCCTTGTTGGGTTCCAACGACTCCTAGCTGCCTTGGGGCTATAAAAGGGACCCCTAGGCACATGGAGGAGTCACCCCAAGCATTCCTTGATTATTCCTAAGCACCAAGACTCCATTCTCGCGCATTCGATTCTTTGAGATAGTGACTTGAGCACCATTTGAGTAGAGAACTCCTCGAGTTGTGTTGTGAGCTCAAGTTGTGGCTTTGTGTGCGTGATTGTGCTCGTGCTTTGAGTCTTGTGTGTGTTGCTCTTCCCACCCTTACTTCCGTGCTTCTTTGTGATCATCAATTGTAAGGGCGAGATGCTCCAAGTTGTGGAGATTCCTCGCAAACGGGAGAGAGTATAAGAAAGAAAAATATCGTGGTATTCAAGTCGATCATTGGATCACTTGAGAGGGGTTGAGTGCAACCCTCGTCCATTGGGACGCCACAACATGGAGTAGGCAAGTGTTATACTTGGCCGAACCACGAGATAAATCACCGTGTCTCTTGTGCTTGTTTTCTTTGTGACTATTGTGTTTCACAAGAGCTCGGTCCTTAGCCACTTGATTCCATTATGCTAACACTTAACCAAGTTTTGTGGCTACAAGTATTTGATTTTTACAGGATCACCTATTCACCCCCCTCTAGGTGCTCTCAACATCATTAGCCTTTTGATGCCTAGTGAGATGACGATGCCTAGCCCATGAACTAGGGACTCATACTCTGCAGCATTGTTGGATGCCGGAAATAGGAGCTGAAGCGCATACTTGAGTTGGTCACCTCCAGGGGCAATAAAAAGAATCCCTGCTCCTGCTCCTTGCAATCTCAGTGAGCCATCAAAGTACATTTTCTAGACTTCAACAGCTTCTGGGTTTTCTGGGACTGGTGCTCAGTCCATTCTGATACGAAATCGACCAGTGCTTGAGTCTTTATGGCAGTACGAGGTCGGAATTCTATATCATGTGCTCCGAGTTTACATGCCCATTTGACTATTCTTCCAACAGCTTCCTTATTGTGAAGTATATCCCCTATTGGGAATCCTGTGATTACTATGACTTTGTGGTCGTCAAAGTAGTGCCAGAGCTTACGAGCAGTTAGAAGTACTGCGTATAATAGCTTGTGAACCTGTGGATACCTTATCTTCGAGGGACCGAGGACTTCGGTGATAAAGTAAACCAGATGCTGTACTGGATACGCACATCCTTCTTCCGCCCGCTTGACTACTAACGCTGTGCTTACTACGTGAGTCATGCAAGAGATATATAGCAGCAGGTCTTCAGTCGGCTGATCAAATGTAGCTTGGCGTGGTGGCTTGAGTACTAGTGGTGTGGTCAGGAACTTTTTAGTGCTTCCAGGGCTTCTTGAGCTTCTGTGGTTCACTGGAATTTATCCACCTTTTTGAGCAATTTATAGAATGGCATCCCTTTCTCACCCAGCCTTGATATGAATCTGCTCAACGCTGCCATGCATCCAGTGAGCCTTTGTACTTTCTTCTGTGATCGCGGTGGCTCCATCCTCATAATGGCTTCAATTTTTTTCTAGATTTGTCTCTATTCCTTGATGGCTGACGATAAACCCAAGTAGCTTTCCAACTGGTACTCCGAACACGCACTTCTCCGAGTTCAGTTTCCATCGGTAGCGCCTTAAGCTGTTGAAGACCTGTTGCAAATCTTGGATGAAGTTATCCGAGTCTTCTGTCTTGATGACTACATAATCAACATAGGCCTCTACTCGCTTGCCCCAGTGATTGGCTAAGCATGTTTGGATAGCCCTTTGGTAAGTCGCTCCTGCGTTTTTGAGGCCAAACAACATGGAGGTATAGCATAAGGCTCCGAACAATGTGATGAACGTAGTCTTCTCCTCATCTTCTTTTGCCAGACTGATCTGATGATATCCAGAGTAGCAATCTAGGAAGGAGAGCATAGAGCAGCCAGCGGTCGAATCGACTACCTGATCTATTCTAGGGAGTCCAAAGGTACTGAGATCGGTATAGTCGACGCACATGCGCCAATCAACTTTATTCTTTTTTAGTACAAGAACAGGATTTGCCAACCATTCAGGATGTAGTACTTCTCTAATGAATCCTACCGACATCAGACGAGCTAATTCCACCCGAATAACTTCTGTTTTGTCAGGCGTGAAACGACGTAACTTTTGGCAGATCGGCCTTGCCCGAGGATACACATTGAGTTTGTGCTCGGCCAACTCTCTCGGGACTCCCGGCTTGTTCGAGGTTGCCATGCGAACACATCCCAATTGTCTTGCAGGAACTGGACGAGCACACTTTCCTATTTGTCGTCGACACTGGAACTGATGATTGCAGTCTTGTGTTCATCAGAGAATCCCAGATTGATTCTTTTAGTTTCTTTAGTCGACCGCATAGAGGTCACAGTTGGAGCTTCATTTTTGGGGATCGTGAAGTTTTTGTCCACCAACTTGCCATCGGCCTGTGCGGGAAGGGCTACCGGGGGCCCGACAGTGAGAGCCGTCTGAATGGCACCCTGAAAGCATTCCATGGCGCCTTGGAAGTCGCCGCACACGGTGATGATCCCCTGAGGTCCTCGCATCTTGAGTATCATGTACATGTAGTGTGGAATTGCCAAGAATTTTGCCAGTCCAAGTCTTCTAATGATGGTGTTGTACCCGCAATCGAAACGCACCAGCTCAAACCTCAGGAACTTAGTTCGGTAGTTCTCTGGGGTTCCAAAGGTGACAGACATGTAGATGTGTCCTAGTGGGTACTCCCCTTCGGTCGGCACGATGCTGAAGAAAGGAGTATCTGACCCAGGGCCTGGGGTGTTCGGGGAAAGGTGACGTTGATGCTGCTGCCACCATCCACCAGCACCTTCTTTACCCGGCTTTCTAGGATCACGAGATCGACGAGTAGCGGATATTTGCCGGGGTGATCGAAGTTAAGCCACTGATCAACTTGGCTGAAGGATATTGTGTGCTCTGACCATCGGTAAGGAGCCGGAGCGTTGTTCGTGGCCAGTAGAACTTGTCGATCATTAAGCTTTTGTTGCCTCCTGCTTTTTTGTGCTTTGTGGCCTCCGAATATGACGTTGCCCTCCCCGTCAACGCGCGGGAAAGCTCCACCCCTCCCCCATTCCTGCTGATGCTGCCTAGGCTCGTCAGGCTCTCCTCGAGGCGGAGGAGGTGGTAGTGGCTGGAACGATAGGCCATGCCCGATGGAGTTTTTGAAATATTTGCAGTTTCGCAGGGTGTGTTGCATGTCCTTGTGATACGGACACTGGGAGTCAAGGATCTCGTCCAGCGTTCGTACCCCTCCGCGGGGTGCGCCGCGGGCTCGAGCGGCAGGCGGCTCAGCGGTTTGCACCTCTTCTCGGGGTCTTTTCTCCCAGCGTTTGTCTGGCTGCTGTTTCATGTCCTGCCGCGGTGCAGGCGACACGAGTTTTGTACCTCCAATGAGGTCCTGGGCCCGCTCATCCGCAGTGATGTAGACGTCTGCCTCACTGAACAATTGTTCATAGGTGGCAGGTGCCTTTTGAAGTATGGCCCGGACAAAGGGCGGGTTGTTGGATCCCCGATAGAAGTCTTCAATCACAGTCGCCTCAGCGACTTCGGGAATTTGGTTCCTCATCGTTTGAAATCTTTTGAGGAACGATCGGAGAGTTTCATCATTCTGTCATTTAATGGATTTGAGGTCCCATGGCTGCGCCGGCTTATCGGAGAGAGACTGGAAATTTGCAATAAACCGGCGGCTGAAGTCACCCCAATCGTTGATGCAGTGTCGGGATAGGTGTCGGAGCCATTGCAGTGCGTCTTGCCCTAGAACGATGGGCAAGTACGCCGTCATGATGTCCTCCATTGCCCCAGCAGCCTGGGCGACGGTTGTATAGACGACCAACCAGCCTCCCGGGTCCTGCTTAGGCTCGTATTTGTCGATGTTGGAGACCTTGAAATTAGGAGGCCATTGGATGGCCCAGAGACGAGGAGTAAGCGCGGAGACCCCGCACATGTCCTCTTGTCGATGATCATGCCGCTGACCCCAGGGAGAGGAGTTAGTATTAGGTCGCCTCGACCGTCCCCGGAATGGACCATTAGTTGAAGCTGTCGCAGACTCGATCCATGTCGCACTGCTACGCGCCGGTACACCATGATCTCGGTGGTACTCCTCCCGACGCCTTATCGCATTCTCGTGTCGTCAATCGTGTGAAGCGCAGATGGTGCTCCGCACGTCTCATCGGCTATTGATGGCGTGATGCAGGTCATTCACCGGGTGAGCGAGAGGCAGAAGATGGTTGGCCGCCTGAGTAAGCAACAGCCGATAACCCTCCGCGTCTAGGGTCCACGGATGGCCATTGGCTATCTATGCCAGTACTGCTCCGACTTCACTCGACGTGTTTAATGCTCGATGAAAGGGAAATAGGGTTTAACCTTTTCCAAAATATAATTTTGGTGGTTGAATACCCAACACAAATAATTGGACTAACTAGTTTGCTCTAGATTATATATTCTACAGGTGCTAAAGGTTCAACATAAACCAATAAAAAGATCAAGTTAGGGTTCAAAAAGATAGGAGCAAAAGGAACCGAAGAGAACCCTGGTCTGGCGCACCGGACTATGTCCGGTGCACCAGGGGCGATCGACTCCAACTCTTCACCTTCGGGTTTCTGAGGCCGCGCTCCGCTATAATTCACCAGACTGTCCGGTGTGCCACCGGACTGTCCGGTGCACCAGCGGAGCAACGGCTAGCCAGCAACGGTCGCCTGCAACGCTACAGTGCGCGGACAGTTCACGCAGAAGTCAGAGAAGCCAAAGAAGGCGCACCGAACAATGAACAGTGCTTGTCCGGTGCGGCACCGGACTGTCCGGTGCCACATGAAGACAAAGCTCCAACAATTGAAACCGTCAGAACCCTAACAGTTGGGTGACGTGGCTGGCACACCGGACTGTCCGGTGCGCCCATCGACAGCAGCCTTCCCCAACGGTTGAATTGGTGGTTGGGGGCTATAAATACCCCCACCCACCTCCACTCCAACCATCCAAGCATTCACAACAGTGCATTCAATACAAGAGCAAAACACAACACTCCAAGACACAAATCAAAGCCACTAATCCGATCAAAAGTCCCCAATTGAATTCTAGTCTTTAGGACTTGTGAGAGGATCGTTCTTGTGTTTCTGTGTTGCTCTTGTTGCTTGGTTGGCTTTCTTCTTCCTCATTCTTGTTCTCAAGACACTTGTAATCAAAGCAAGAGACACTAAGTTTGTAGTGGTCCTTGCGGGGTCTAAGTGACCCGTTTGATTAAGGAGAAAGCTCACTCGGTCTAGGAGACCGTTTGAGAGAAGGAAAGGGTTGAAAGAAACCCAGTCTTTGTGACCACCTCAACGGGGACTAGGTCCTATGGAACCGAACCTAGGTAAAACAAATCACCGTGTCATCTGCTTTATTTTCTTTGTTGATTTGTTTTTCCTCTCTCTCCCGGACTCAGATTTTATTCTAACGCTAACCTCGGCTTGTAGTGTGCTTAAAGTTGTAAATTTCAGTTTCCGCCTATCCACCCCCTCTAGGCAACTTTCAATTGGTATTAGAACCTGGTACTTCATTAGAGTCTAACCACTCGAAGTGACATCGGGAGATCACGCCAAGAGGGAGATCATGACCGACGGCTGTGGCGGAATTGCCTGAATTATTCCAGCTTAAGTGTCCAAGTCGCACCCTTAGAGGCAGCAACACACTTAAATTGGAGTAACCCGTCAGTCCCTCAGATCTAGTCCGATAAAGCCACTTATCCAGGATCGAATACCACTAGCTCACTCGAAGGTGAGGCACAGAGAAATACAATAAAGCATAATACCATAAATTAAGAAAGTATCATTAGTGATTACATTATCGGAGTTTCAGAAGTAATAACAATAAGTTTTAATGCAGCAGAAATAACTAACGGAGAAAACCGAGTAACATGGTGAAGCCTGGCCACGCTACTCCTCCTAGTCCTCTCCTGCGGAAGCAGTAACCCACTCGACCATCTATCCCGGTGGCAGGGATGAAGGCCAAGTTAGACCATCAACCAAATCAAGGAGGTACCTGCAAAAATTATGCCACAAGCAAGGCCGAGTATACTAATACTCAGCTAGACTTACCCGGTGTGAGGAGTCTACTCCTCTACCTCTAGACATGCGACTATTTGGCTGAGAGGTTTGGTTTGCCAAAAGCACTAGCTGAGTCTAAAATCAAGTTTTAGCTTTTCAAGTTCTAGAATAATAACTTAGACTAGATGCGAACATATCTATTCATACATGATATCAAACATTATATCAATCAACATATTTTGCCAGTATCTCATTTCCACTTATTACTCAATGCAGTACAATGGATCAAGCAGTCTCATTAGCTGCGAGAAGCAGACGATTCGAATCGAGTTTTAACCTTGCAAGGTAAACCTAAACACACGACATGTAGGGGCACTCTGTCCCCACACACGTCAACTGTCCCCATCGATCCCCTATTCGCGGCCAGGGCTCACCGCCTTGGCATACAATGCTCCACTGACCCCAACCGCCGCCGTGCAGTGGCCGCACTTGTACCCACCATATCTAGAATGGGAGACCCGATATGTGTTTAGTACTTTCACGCCCGGCTTCACTCAGGTACTAGGTTTACCGGTTACCATATTTCCCGACATGTGTTTAGTACTTTCAAATGCTTGACACCGGTATCCGCATGTTAATCCTTATTTCAATTTTGTCTCGTAGACAGCGCATCCCCATGGATCCGTGTCCATAGACCATCATCATTCTGTTATCAAAAATGGATACAACCAATTCCTGACCTCGTGCGAGTGCTAGAAAAATCACTCGACTTCTACCGAGATCCTGATTTAGCATAGCAGCTACTCGACCTAGCATACTAGTATCCATCTCAAAAGGAATCCCGAGTTCATGCAACTAGGGTTTCAACCAACCCCTACACTTAAGTGCACGGTACAAGCCTACAAACACTAAGTGTAGTAAAATAGCATATATAAACGGTTAGGCATAAAACCGGGGCTTGCCTGGAATTCAACACTTAGACAGTGTTTGCTAGATGACACTCGCTCTGCGAGCATCCACTTGGTTAAGTACATACTTCTTTGGGTCGTCCACCAATTGCATCTTATGGTTGGCGCCACATCACTTGCACGATCATCATCTCTCGGTCCTAAATGAGATGCAGGATGCATATGTATGAATATCATGAAACAACACAAGATACTTTAAGTACATGATAGCGAACTAACATTAACTAGTAAGACACATAAACATCCATACGTTAACGCTAGCTATCTATACGTCATTGGGCATAACAAGTCAACATTACTGGAAAGATGACAAACATTTACTATATTTGACCCACACAAACACGACATCACGAGTACAAGCATTTACCATGTTCACTTTTATCATTCATTGGTTACTTATTATTAAACTAGTTAAGTACACATAAATTTACGATGACTTACACATAGACAGACTTAGTTAAAAAGGAATAGTTGCTTAATCGGGTTTTACAATCATTCACAAGCTTCTACTGCAAGCATACACCCCAGAGAACACACATGAGGAGATAGTTTATTCATAATTACAAATTGTACTACTCTAATGACGTTGGTTACTTAATAGTATTAGCAGAAAGTTAAGGACAGGACATTATTCATTTTGTTTCCCCAATATATAACTGTACTTACTAACTGTTGAATAATCTAAGCTACTTATTAGACCTCAACAAAATTAGTTCACTAATTTAGCGAGACATGTACTGGTTACTTATATATTTAGGCTCAATTATATTAGTTACTATCATTATTACTCATGTACAATTAACGCCCAAAATGAGCAAGCAGTCACTCAAGGCAGCACAATAGAGTAGACCAATCAATCACATCTAACACATTTGGGACAGCAGCACCACAGTTGTTTGTTTTAATCATAACTCTTCAAATATTAATCCACAAATAGCAAACTAGGATTTTATGGAAAGCTTAAGAAGTGTTCTACAACTTTGGTATTATTATCTCAACATGATTCAACACTTAGCAAGGTCAAAAAGTGCTAACACGACAGCTCTGTCCAGATTTGGATAGATTCAGACTTGCAACTTCAAAAATTCACAACTAAAGGTTCAGACATCCAAACAAAGTGATCATAGACTTTCTGGAAAGATAATGAAATTGTCCATAAATCATTTATAAACATCTCAAGGTTATTCAATATGTAATTTAAGATAAAAGACATTAGAAGGCTTTGCTGTCCAGAACTGGACAGATTCTGTCTTTACATTTTAAACATCCATAACTTGATCTTCAGATCACCAAAAAGAGTGATCCAAGACTTTTTGAAAAACTTTGCAATAACACTACATAACTTTTATAATCACCAAGAAGTGATTCTATGTTTAACTAAATCAAATAACACAGTTTTCAAAATATGTTCTGACAGTGGACAGAACACAACAACCAGTTTGTAAAATTCATAACTCTTAAACTATCAGGCCTATGGTTATGAAATTTTAACACAAGCAATATAAGGAAATCATCTACAACTTTCTTATAACGACCAGACTTATGAGTGTCAAATTTTAACACAAGTAAGATAATAAGGTTATCTACAACTCTTCTATATGTCTTTTCTACAGAAAATACAATTTAGTTCACCAAACATACAGCATGACGAAAACAGTGCGTGCAGTCCAAAACAGCAACTATAAATTTCAGCTCCTATTTACTTCAAGAATTGTCATGTTCTAGAGACTGAAATTACTCTAACACTTTACTATTTATTAGAGTTGTAACAAACAAATTAGGACCAACAAGTCACTTACAAATTTCATCCGAGTCATTTCGTGCTAGAGTTATTACCACACAATTTAACAAACACATGCACCAAAATAAAGTACTTCGGCACACATGTCCCATATCACACAAAATTATGATGAAGTACTAATATTTAACTTTAGACCATCATGACATAACCATTCAAACTCTAATTGGTTTTAAGGTGTAACTCAAGCATTACATGAAACATGCATGATTTTGTTTTCTCCTAATTTTTCACTAACTCTTGTAATTATAAAAGGGGTGTTATTTTAGCACCACATGAAACTATCTAATTTGGGGCTGGAATTTTTATGAGGCATAGGTAATAACAAATTATGACTAATGTATAAATTTCACATGCTCAGGTTTTATATTTTATTTACTATAAAAATAATAATTTGTTAATGCAATAAAGCATGTGAGAGCAAGTTAAATCTAAAACTAATTATTTTCTGTGGATGTATGACCATATTAAGTTTCCTCAGGCTCCTATAATATCATGCAAGGACAGTGGAACACCATTTTCTATTTTTGCATCTATACATTATTTTTAAATCATTTAAAACTACTTAAGGTGCATTAAACAAGTTAAATCACTAACTTAATCATACATGCACAACAATTTATGAAATTTTTACCAGTCACCAAGCATCACACCAAGAGTCTACTGTAAACATTTCAACCCATTTGGAGCGCTAGAGCTACAGATCCAAAAATAACAATCAAAACAATCATCCTTTTCCTATTTAACATGTTTTAATTAACACACCAAGAAAACAGTGAACAACCTGTATGTTTTATATTTTTCTTAGAAGGCGTATGACAACATCTGACTAACAAAACAAGTTTCATCATTTTTGGATTTTTATAATTAAAACTATGGAGAGATGCAAGTTCATTTATTTTCCAAACCAGTTTTAAATACGAATTTCTACAGAAAAATTTTTCCACTAAAACATGCTAACATATAGATCTAACAGATAAAACATTTCATAAGGAAGGTATCAAAACAAGTTTCACGATTTTTGAAGCTCTAAAACTCGAGATACGGATTTTTGAACACAACACAAAAATCTGCAACTTTGTGTACTCACATCTCTCCTCGGGCCCACTTGTCGTTGGCACTAGGGGGTCTTCTTCCTCCAGCACGTATGCAATAGGGAGGGAGCTCATGGTGAGGGCGCCGACGGGGGCTGAGCTGGTGAGGGCGCCCTGGATCTCGGAAGGGGGAGAAAGGCAACCGGACTTGGGGCGGTGCTCGTGCAGAGGGTCCTCGACGAGCAGCACAAGGGGAAATTGAGGTCGAACGCTAGGGGCCAAAGCCCATGGCGTGCGCGGCCATGGAGCCTTCTGCTGCGCTCGTCCAGGGAAGAGGAAAGGGAAGAGGAGGTTCGAGTGGGGGAGGAGAGCGCCGGCTGGAGCAGGCAATAGCGTGGAGGGGAAGGGAGAGGGAGGTGGGCTGCCATTTAATGGCGGTGCTTGCTGCAGCCATTGGTGGGCATGGGCGGCTGCTGCAGAGCACGAGTCTGCACAGAGACAGAAAGAAGCACACATTGGACTGACGTTTTTGGCATTTTCTGTTTGGATTCGGACCCGAATCACTGCAGAAGATATATTCCTTAATGTATACTCTACAAATTTTGTACAGAACTTGAGGTGATTCGGGCACTGGTTAGAGAGTTATAGACCCACGAAAATTGGTTTGTCAGTGGGTTAGAAATCAGTGGAAACTTGTGAAAACTGAATGTCAAAGCATGTCAAACGGAATCGGATGAATGTCATCTTTTAATATGTTGTGCCCCTATTAATTATTAACAACTTTTATATTTGGGAAAACTTGAGTTGTTCAACAAAAATTTGGGAACGCGAGACGTCGACCCGAACGATGCTGATTTCAGACTTAGAAGAATTCGAATCCTGAAATCAGATTTTTATTATGTCTTGATGGCACTGTTTGAGATACTTAGTGATTGAATCAAGGCTTGGTTTAAATATAAAATTTGTTGTATAACACAGGTTATACAATGTTTATTAATGGTCAAACCTCATATCTTGAATATAAATTAAAGTTTCACTTTGGTCAAGGTAGCATCATTATAAAGCTTCAAATTATATTTTTAAGTCAATCGGGGTATTTCTCGACATTTTCTTGGTATTTTATCTACATGAACCCTTAATAAATTTTGTTGTAGAGTTGATATACAGTGTTTTGGGAAAGTTGGTATAACTTGTTTGAATTTCTAAATTTGCTTTTACTCATTCGAGCAGTTTCAAGCAAGCGTAGGATTTATAATTTTGTACGAACATTTAGTTCAACCTTATAGAAATCTTTATAATACACTTGATAGATAGAGATGAATGATGATATTGATATAACAAGTCGAGTTGAATAAGAATTAATTAGAGGTTGACACAACAGAGATTCTGCGGGAATGCGGATTTCGGATTAAATATTTGGACATAGACCGACTGTCGAGAAAGCGGATTCGAACATAGATTAGATAACATCACAACTGTCAAGAGTCCGAATAAATGAGTCTGGACAGGAGTTACAAGATGATATTGACTTTCGAATTTTCATTTGCTCCGAGAAATAAAAGTTTTAACAGGCTCCAAATTTGGCTGTTCTTGAGATCGAATAATTCCAAATTTGGTGAAACATTCATGAGTAACTTGATAAATGGAGATAAATGTGATAAAGAGATAGAAATTTTCACTGAGCATCCGAGATTAGGATAAATCTCCCGATATAACACGAAATAGACACCTGGGGTGTCACAGCGGTGACAAGTCCGCAAGCACAGGAAGAACCCATTCGAGGGAGTCCGGCCACAAGCATAAGGAGGAATCAGCTTCCTCCATCAAGTCACAACGGAGAGGTGACAAAAAGAAGATGAAAAAAGTGGTCTACTACGAGACCGACTCTTCATCACCCTCCACCTCCGGCTCCGAATCGACGTCTGTCACTTCTAAGCACCATGAGCGCAAGAAGTATAGTAAGATGCCCCTCCGCTATCCTCGAATTTCTAAACGCACTCCATTACTTTCCGTTCCCCTAGGCAAACCACCATTTTTTGATGATGAGGATTATTGTATGTGGAGTGATAAAATGAGGCATCATCTAACCTCACTCCACAAAAGCATATGAGATATTGTTGAGTATGGAGCGCAGGTACCGAAGGTAGGGGACAAGGACTACGATTCGGACGAGGCTGACCAAATTCGGCACTTTAACTCCCAAGCCACAACTATACTCCTTGCCTCCTTGTGTCGAGAGGAGTATAACAAGGTGCAAGGGTTAACGACGGCCAAAGAAATTTGGGAAGTCCTCAAGATGGCACACAAAGGGGACGAGGTGACCAAGATCACCAAACGAGAGACGATCGAGGGGGAGCTCGGTCGATTCGTCCTCAACCAAGGAGAGGATCCACAAGCCATGTACAACCGGCTCAAGACCTTGGTAAATCAAGTGCGCAACCTCGGGAGCACAAAATCGAATGACCATGAAATGGTCAAGGTTATTCTTAGATCACTCGTATTTTGTAATCCCACTCAAGTTCAATTAATACGTGGTGATCCTAGATACAAGCTAATGTCTCCCGAGGAGGTTATAGGGAAGTTTGTGAGCTTTGAGTTGATGATCAAAGGCTCCAAACAAATCGTCGAGCAAGGCGGCACCTCCACACTCGAGGTGCAACCCATCGCATTCAAAGCGACGGAGGAAAAGAAAGAAGAGTCTACATCAAGTAGGCTCCCCATCGATGCCTCCAAGCTCGACAACGAGGAAATGGCACTCATCATCAAGAGCTTCCGCCAAATCCTCAAGCAAAGGAAGGGGAAGGATTACAAACCCCGCTCCAAGAAGGTGTGCTACAAATGTGGTAAGCCCGGTCATTTTATCGCTAAATTCCCTATGTCTAGTGATAGTGACAGGGATAACGACAAGAAGGGGAAGAAGAAGGAGAAGAAGAGATACTACAAGAAGAAGGGCGTCGATGCCCACGTGTGTCGAGAATGAGACTCTGACGAGAGCACCACCGACTCCTTCTCTGACGAGGACGCCGCCAACATCGCCATCAACAAGGGCCTCCTCTTCTCAAACGTCGGCCACAAGTGTCTCATGGCAAAGGACGGCAAGAAAAAGAAGGTACAAGCTAGAGCCACCCCCAAGTATACTACATCTAGTGATGAGGGTGGTTCTAGTGATGATGAAGATAACTTGCTTAGTCTTTTTGCCAACCTTAACATGCAACAAAAAGAAAAACTAAATGAATTAATAGGTGCTATTCATGAGAAGGATGAACTCTTGGATAACCAAGAAGAATTCCTTATTAAGGAAAATAAGAAGCATGTTAAGGTAAAGAATGTTTATGCTCAGGAGACAGAAAAATGTGAAAACTTGACTAGAGAGCTTAACATTTGCCATGACACCATTTCCAACCTTAGAACTGAGAATGTTAATTTGACTGCTAAGGTTGAAAAATCAAATGCTTGTCATGATTCAATTGCCAATCTTAGAAATGAAAATGCTAGTTTGATTGCTAAGATTGATAAATTGAATGAATCAATTTCTAGCCTTAAAATTGAAAATGCTAGTTTAATTTCAAAGACTAAAGAATTGAATGTTTGCAATATTTCTATTTCCAATCTTAGAGATGAGAATGCCATGTTACATGCTAAGATTGAGGAATTAAATGCTTGCAAACCATCTACATCTAGTGCTGATCATGTCACCATTTGTACTAGATGTAGAGATATTAATGTTGATGCTATTCATGATCACCTAACTTTAATTAAACAACAAAATGATCATATAACACAACTAACTAGTAAAATTAATGAGCATGAAATTGAAAACAAAAAATTTAAATTTGCTAGAAGCATGCTCTATAATGGGAGACGCCATGGCATTAAGGATGGCATTGGTTTCCAACAGGAAGGCAATGTCAAACGTAATGCCCCCAAAAGACTGTCTAATTTTGTTAAGGGCAAGGCTCCCATGGCTCAAGATAACGAGGGTTACATTTTATATCCTGCTGGTTATCCTGAGCATAAGATTAGAAGAATTTATGCTAGGAAGTCTCATTTTGTTTCCCATCATGCTTTTATATACAAGAATAAGGCATCTAGCTCTGTCACACCCGGTTTTAGAAGGCAAACTGAATGCGAACCATGTACGTGCCAGGATCAGCAATTCACGTACACAGCAGTTACATAACATGGACATCATCACACAGTGCTCAAATAGTAATATAAAAGGGGAATAATAGTCGATTACATCATATGTCTGAGACATCCACATAGTCTTTACAATAAATCAAAGTGCGGAAAAGAAAAGTAGATAAACGCGGCCTTCACAGGCAGCCGACTGGGGGTTGCCGCTAACCCACGCCTAGAACTCATCATAATCTTGGAACTCCTGGTGGTCTCCTTCCATGGCTTCGTCTTCTCCTGAGCAGTGGTTGCAATGCTGACAACCTGGGGATGGGGCGGGTTGGTGTGTAGAGCAAGGGTGAGTACACATCAACATACTCAGCAAGTATCCTGTTTGGATGTAGTGGACTAGCTTTATGTGGGGGTAAGTCAAGCAGTTGCTTTTAGTTGGTCAGATTATTATTGTTACTAGTTGAGAAAGCCAAGTTTTAGATTTAGCCCACGTTATTAACCCAAACGTGCTCCTTTCCAAACGGAAAGAGTACCACTTACCATTACCAGAGTCAAAACCAAGAACCATCAATCTCATTGCCACCTGCAAATCCAAATATCTCTAATCAAGTACCACTAATCACTGGAGCTCCCTTGGCCGCTCATAACCGCGAGCACGGCTGATATATCAGTTTTCAAACACTCTGCAGAGGTTGTGCACTTTACCCACAAGTTGTGACTCCCTTTCTGCCCAAAGAGAGCTACTCCCCATTGACCACTACCTAGGTGGCCCAGTAGGGTATCACTATGTAACCTTTACAAAGATTCCCCGGGGCTGTAGCCGCCCGTTAGGTTTCCTAAATGCACCGCACTCCTCCCCAAGGGGCGAACCCAAGCTTGGCAGAGCGAGCCACATACACCGAGCCCCATTGTCGGCACGACGGCTAAGCGAACTACACCCCGGATCCTCTAATTATTCAGCTAAGGGCACCCCATTCCACCCTCATGGTTGCACTGTTTTCCCGGGCGGTCATCCAACGAACAGGTCCTTACGGAGAGGCACTCAAGAAACCGCTCGAGCCCCCTTGAAGACCACAAGTATAACATCATAATAAAAGAGGGGAAAACAGCGTATCATTGATAATTCTCATCATGTTCATTGATTAGAGTTGAGCAATAGCATAAAGCTAAACAATAATAATCCAACCCAAATAGGTAAACAAGGACATGGATAACAAAATCTAGTCAATCCTTAGGTATAAATGTGTAATGCGGGAGGTGAATTAAAGAATGTATAGGACAGAGATAGGTCAAGGGACACTTGCCTCCACCAACCGACTGCTGCTCAGGGGCTTCTCCTGCGAGTTCTTCGGGCTCCTCAACCAAATCGTTCTCTATGCGAGCGCAAACATACATACATCCACACATTTAATACAAAAGAACAATACGCCATACAATAGAATGCAGTAAGTAAACAGACGTTTCACGCGGGCTCGCAACTACGGTTAAGAAAGAAAGAGAAAAAGACAGTCAAGAAACGACCACATTACATTATTATAAATTAAACCACTCGCTCAACCGAAGGGCATTAGTTTGGATACTACGTTTAGTATAAAATACGGTCATGTTCCATGTTTTAATCGTTATAGATAGATAAAGATGAATGAAAGGGAGGGGTCGCATGGCGAGACGTACGACACAACACTTTAAATCGAATTAAGAAATCAACAACTCGTCGCGCGACCAAGCGCACAACGAGACACTTGCATTAATTATAAAGAGACGTTGAGCATCGCGCGGCGAAACGCACGACGGCATACGTCAACAGAACTGAGTTTAAAGTGGAACGTCGCGTGACTGGACGCGCAACATCACACATTAAACAACCTGAAATTAAAATGGATCGTCGCGCGATGAAGTGCGCGACGCAGCACATTGATAAATATAAATTAAAAGAATCGTCGTGCGACGAAGCGCGCGACGCAGCACGTCGACTAAACAGATTAAAGTAGATTAAAACAAGGTTAAGTGCAGTACGATTATGGTCGTACGCGCGAGAGCACGCTACGTGTGCCTAGGGCACGCGTGGCGCGAGGCTGCCGAGGCACGGGTTCGGGCAAGGGCGCGCCATGGCGCAGTCGAGGGCGCGACGGCGCGGACGAGGGCGCGGTCGGGATGTGGGCGGGGAGGGGCTCGCCGGGGGGGCGGCCGGGGGAGGGCTTGCCGGGGCACGGCTCACCGGGGCAGGGGAGGGAGCGGGGTCGGCGGGGCACGGCGCCGCCGCCAGGGCTCACCGGGCGCGGAGCCAGGGAGGGGCTCGAAAGGGGCGGCGCGGCCGGGCTCGCCGGGGGCGGAGCGCGCGTGGGGGAGGGAGGGCGTGGGGTCGGCGCCGCCGGGGAGGGCGCGGGCGTGGTCGAGGGGGAGGGAGGGCTCGCCGGGGCATGAGCAGGGCGCGGCCGCGAGGGGCGGCGCGGGGGCGGGGCTCGCCGGAGCCGAGGCTGGACGCGGGGAGGGAGGGCGCGAGCGGCCGAGCTCGCCGGGGCGGAGCTCGCCAGGGTGTAGGACGGGGAGGGGAGGGCGCGGCGCGGTCGAGCGCGGGGAGGGCTCGCCGGGGCAAGGCGGGGGCGGGGCTCGCCGGGGCCGAGCGCGCGCGGGGGATGGAGGGCGCGCGAGGGCAGAGAGGGCCGCCGGTATGGCGCGGGCGCGGGGGGGTCGCGGGTCGAGGTGGCGACGCGGCCAGGGCGCGGGACGCGTGCGGGCAGGGAGGCCGCGTGGGGGAAGAAGAATTGGGGAGGAGAGAGAGGAAAGGGAATGGGAGGGGAAAACTCATCTCCGGGGATCCAAACTTCAGCAATCTCGACTCCAAACCCTAGGGCACCAAGGGGAGAGAGAGAGAGGTGGAAGAAGGAGAGGGAGGTTAATGCGCGGGAGAAATCAAATGAGCCAAACGGATCTGGGGGGAGGGGGCGCCAGGGGCGCGCGGGCTAGGCCGGGCTGGACTGGGCCGAGCTTGGCCGGGCTGGGTCACATCACGGATCGAAACCCACGACACGCACGACCATTAAACGGACTCCAATCGCGAACCGACATCCGAAACAGAACGAGACGAACACGCGACATCAGACAAAGAAATGCGCTTCAGCATGATGCAACACCCATGACACTTAGGTTTTGGTTTATACATGACATGGACACCTGTCATTATACTGGTTTGAAATTAGGAAGAAGGAGCGAAACAGGAAGAGAAAAGAGAGTAACGCCCGAATTTGGTGAGAGAAAAGAAGAAAAAATTCTACCCCCAAATTTAGGGCGTTACAAACCTATCCCCCTTAAAAGAATCTCGCCCTCGAGATTCAGGGTTGGCTAGCAAAGAGCTCAGGATATTTAGCCATCAGATCATCTTCACGCTCCCAGGTTGCTTCTTCCTCAGAGTGGTGATTCCATCTGACTTTGCACATTCTGATGGTCTTCCTTCGGGTGACTCTGTCTGCAGTCTCAAGGATTTGCGTCGGCTTCTCAATGTAGGTCAAGTCCTCCTGGACTTCAAGACCTTCAACTGGCAACTGCTCTTCTGGCACTCGCAGACATTTCTTCAACTGAGACACATGAAAGACATCATGCACAACAAACAAATTTTCTGGCAGACTGAGCTGATAGGCCACTTCTCCACGCCTTGTGAGAATCTGATACGGACCAATGTAGCGGGGTGCTAGCTTGCCTTTGACTCCGAACCTTCTGACTCCTCTGATCAGTGACACTTTCAGATAGAAAAAATCTCCAACCTCAAAACTCAGCTCTCTTCTTCTTGTGTCTGCATAGCTTCGCTGCCTTGATTGCGCTATCTTCAGATTCTCTCGAACCATCTTGATGTTCTCTTCGGCTTCAAGCAGAATGTCGGGCCCGAATACTTGCTTCTCTCCAGGCTGATCCCATTGCAGTGGAGTTCTACAACTCCTTCCATAAAGCGCCTAAAATGATGACATCTTCAAGCTGGCCTGGTAACTGTTGTTATAGGAAAACTCTGCATAAGGCAATCTCTTATCCCATCCGGATTGATCTTGCAACGCACAGGCTCTCAACATGTCTTCAAGGATTTGATTGCTCCTTTCGGTCTGACCATCTGTCTGCGGATGATAGGCGGAACTGAAATTCAGATGTGTGCCCAAGGCTTCATGCAACTGCTGCCAGAAATGAGAGGTGAACTGCGTTCCTCTGTCTGACACTATCTTCTTTGGCACACCATGAAGACAAACGATCCGAGACATGTACAACTATGCCAATACTGCACTGTTGTAGTTGGTCTTGACAGGTATGAAGTGGGCCGACTTGGTCAAGCGGTCCACTACTACCCAAATGGAATCGTAGCTAGCTCGAGTGCGAGGCAATCCGACTATGAAATCCATACCGATTTCATCCCATTTCCACTGAGGAATTTGCAATGGTTGCAACAATCCAGCCGGTCTCTGGTGCTCTGCCTTGATCCGCCGACAACTATCACACATAGCCACATGCTATGCGATTTCTCTCTTCATTCCGTACCACCAGAATTTCTTCTTCAGATCCTGATACATCTTCTCACTACCAGGATGAATCGAATAAGCTGTCTCATGAGCTTCCTTGAGAATCAATTCCCGAATAGACTGGATATTGGGAACACACAAGCGGTCTTTGAACCATATCACATCTTCTGCATCTTTCCGAAAATCTTTGCCTCTGCCATCTAGAATCAGTCACCGGATCTCACTGATCTTCTCATCATTCTTCTGTGCTTCTTTGATTTCCCGCTCCAAGGTAGGTTCCAACTCAATTGTGACTCCTCGCGTGTTGTTCAGAAATCCGAGACTCAACCTGTCAAACTCTTTGGCCAACTCATAAGGCATCGGACGAGCGACCATCAGATTGACTTGACTCTTCCTGCTCAAAGCATCTGCTACTACGTTCGCTTTGCCTGGATGGTAATTAATCTCCAATTCATAGTCTTTGATCAGCTCTAACCATCTTCGTTGCCTCATATTCAACTCTGATTGAGTGAATATATACTTTAGACTCTTGTGGTCTGTGTAAACATCACATTTCTGCCCATACAGATAGTGCCTCCATGTCTTCAGTGCGTGAACCACTGCTGCCAACTCTAGGTCATGGATTGGGTAATTCTTCTCATGAACCTTTAGCTATCGGGACGAGTAAGCCACAACTCTTCCCTCTTGCATCAACACACAACCCAAACCAGTGTAACAAGCATCGCAATACACCGAGAAGGGCTTGTGCACATCAGGCAAGACTAAGAGAAGCGCTATAGTCAACTTCTCTTTCAGCGCTTCAAAGGCCTCCTGACATTTCTGGGTCCACTTGAACTCAACCTTGTTGCCTAGCAAAGATGTCATTGGTTTCGCAATCTTCGAGAACCCTTCAATGAATCGCCGATAATATCTGGCCATTCCAATAAAGCTCTTGATTCCTCGAGCATCTGTTGGCGCTTCCCAGTTCAGAATGTCCGTCACTTTCTTCGGATCCACAGCCAATCCTTCTTTGTTGATTATGTGATCCAAGAACAGGACTTCGCTGATCTAGAACTCACACTTGCTTAACTTTGCATACAACTGGTGCTCTCGCAATCTCTGCAATACCATCCTCAAATGATCTGCATGCTCTTCTTCGCTTTGAGAGTATATCAGAATGTCATCAATGAATACCACCACAAACTTGTTAAGATAATCCATGAATACACTCTTCATCAAGTTCATGAAGAAGGTCGGTTGGTTAGACCGAAAGACATCATAGTGAACTCATACAACCCATACTTGGTAATTAATGCCGTCTTCGGAATATCTGAAGGTCGGATCCTAAGCTGATGATAACCTGACCTCAGATCTATCTTTGAGAACATGTTGGCTCCTCTCAACTGGTCGAACAAGTCTTCTATTCTGGGCAAGGGGTACTTGTTCTTGATGGTGACCTCATTTAGAGCTCGATAATCGATACACATCCTTCTGGTGCCATCTTTCTTCTCCACAAATAGGACAGGGGCGGCCCAAGGCGAGGAGCTTGGCCGGATGTAACCTTTCTCTGACAGCTCATCAATTTGCTTTTTGAGTTCAACCAACTCTGGTCCAGATATTCTGTAAGCTCTCTTAAAGATGGGGGCGGTTCCAGGAAGAAGCTCTATGGAAAATTCAACTTTCCGCTCTGGTGGCATACCTGGTAAGTCCTTTGGAAACACATCTGGGAACTCGGACACAACCTTGATACTCTCAATTGGGTCTGCTTCACTGCTATCGACAGCCATCTGATAACAACTTCCTTTCTTTGGCTCAGGCGGGACTAACTCAGTCACCACTTCCTCTCCTAGTGGGGACACCAACTTGATTGTCCTCTTATCACAACTGATAACTGCCTGATATTTATCTAGCCAATTCATCCAAAGGATGACATCTATTCCCTGAGTACCCACTACTATGAGGTTAGTGGGAAACGTTATCCCCCTTATTTCCACACTTACATTCAAACAAATGCTATCGGCTCGAATTGTACCACCGGTTGAGTCAATTTGAATGGGGGTTGACATGGTAGTTATCGGAAGATTATGTGCTTCTACCCATGATGCAGTAATGAAAGAATGCGTTGCTCCAGTATCAAATAACACTTCTGCAATATGGGAGTCGACTGGGAACATACCTACTATCATGCCGGGGGTCTCCTGAACTGCTTCAGCCTCCAAGCGGTTGCCTGCTCCAGGCTGAGACACATTCTGCTTTGCTGGGGCATTGGGGCCTGACTGCTGCTGGGCTGCCTTCTTCGGACATTGCATCACCCAATGGCCTTGCTCTCCATAGTGGAAACATGCACTGTTTCCAACCTGAGCTGGGGCTACTTGACTGTTCTGCTGAGTTGCGGGGGCAGGAAGACGAGGTGCCTGCTGATTTTGCCTCTGGAACTGACCTCCTCCTGACTGATTGTTCTGGCGATTCTGATATTGGTGCTGAGGGAACTGCCTTTGGAATTGCTGCTGCTGAGGTGGACGCTGGTTCTGCCTGAACTGCTGAGGTTGATTGCTTGAGAAACGAGGGCGATTGCTGCTTCCAGGCTGGGGTCCACTGATCTTGCGCTTACAATCCTCCATCTCCTTGCGCTTCCTCTCTGTCATGATTGCTCTATCAATCAGGTGCTGGAATGTCAGGAAGGTATGATTCATCAGCTGATACTGCAGAGGGTCAACCAAGCCTCTCAGGAAACGATACTGTCTCTTGGCGTCGGTGTTGACATCTTCAGGAGCATAGCGAGACAACTACAGAAACCTGTCCCGGTACTCACTGACAGACGATGACCCTTGCTTGAGGCCCAGGAACTCCTCCTTCTTAACTATCATCAGACCTGCAGGGACATGGTACTGACGAAAGCTACCTCTGAATTCTTCCCAGGTGATGGTGTCGGGGTTGGCATGGGTGGCGAGATAAGACTCCCACCAAGACCGGGCTGCTCCTCTCAATAGACGGGGACCATACAGAACTTTCTCCCTGTCATCGCACTGAGCGGTATGCAACTCTCGCTCCACAGTGCGCAGCCAGTCTTCAACATCCATGGGGTCAGAAGAATGAGCAAATGTTGGGGGATGACCTCTCATGAATTCAGCACGCTTGTCTCTGGACATCTGAGGCATCTGAGGCTGAGGTGGTGGCTGCTGCTGCTGCTGCTGAATGGCGACCAGAGTCTGACC
This sequence comes from Zea mays, assembly GCF_902167145.1. Taxonomy (NCBI): domain Eukaryota; kingdom Viridiplantae; phylum Streptophyta; class Magnoliopsida; order Poales; family Poaceae; genus Zea; species Zea mays. Next base: position 39,641,584 of record NC_050098.1, on the reverse strand, counting down.
GATGGCTTGGACTGCCTGAGTCTGCATCAGGAACATCTGCTCGATCGACATCGAGGGCGGGGGCGGTAGTTGCTGTTGCTTGGGTACCTCATCCTGCTGAGCTGCTTGCTCCTGCTGAGCACGCCTTCCTCCTCTGCGCCTGTTTTCTGACATCTGCTGAATGCAACCACACATCAGAACTAATCTTGCAAATTTTGCAGCATAAGAAAAGAGTATAGAATTCTCCACAACACTGAACAGATGAGCATCTTCACTGATCTCCAACACAGACCAACACAACTTCTCAGATAAAGAGGAAAGTGGAATCAAAGGCTTCCCAACTAGATAACTAACTCCATTAACATAACAGGTAAACCAAAATGCAGGGGATACCCACACTCTGGTGACAGTCATTACAAAGATCCAAAGCAAACATAGTTCATCATGACAAACATAAATGCACAGGATAAACAAACTACCCTGTCTAACTAAGACTGACTAAGAGCGAGACTAACGCTAAGACTATAGCTTCTATGTATATATTTTCGTATTAATTACAAGATCCGACTCTGACGATCTATGGTTCTAAGTTTATCTTGGTCTTGCAGTCGGGATTGCCGTAAGACTGGTGTCCACGCCGAGGTGAGCGGTACGGGTGCTGAGTCCCGATGGTAGCAGGGGAACCATCGTCCAGGTGACGACGCTCCGCGCGCTCAGCCCGCAGCAGGGCGATCTCAGCACGAGCCCTACTCAGCTCGTCTAGTGCATGGTCCAGCTCCGTGTTTAGCACGACGGCTAGGTTGATTGTGCTGCTCAACCTAGGATTGTCCTCACCGACAGGTGAAACAATCATGCCTCCTGTGCTGCCAGATGGACGGTGGGGGTAATACTTCAGGTTGAGACCTTCGGCTACCCCGCCGAAAACTGAGCAGTAGTGCAAAAGCGCACGCCGTGCGGCATCTTGCATGGCCACCTCAGCTGAGTCCCGCTCAAAGATAGAATAATGCTCCGAGCAGACCTCAGCACCCTAGAGACTGTTCTCTGGACGGTGCACCAAGCAGGTCGCCTCCCAGCGGTCCGGGTAGACACCGCAACTGTGCTGGAAGACCACACAACGATACTCGATAGACCAAGTACGCCGGTCAAGTGCCCAACGAAGCAGGGTGTCGAGCGCATCATGGAAGTGACACCCACGAGCAGCGTCGCGAGTGATGGGTCGAGCAACCCATCCTTCCGGCTCCTGGTCGACGGAAAAGTCGGTGTCGAGGCTCGAGCTGCTGTCGCCACCTCCATCGTCTGGGTCTCCTCCAGCAGCTACTCCAGGGGCTGGGGCGTCCAGTGGTTGTGCAGGGGGCGCCTCCAGGGGAAGCACAGGGGAGCAGCTCCTCACAGACTCTATCTCCTGCTGGAGCGAGAAAGAAGAGCCCTGCTGCTCCTGTCGTTGACGCTCCTGCTCCTCATGCAGGCGGTGGTGCAGCCTCTCCAAGTGGCTGGACTGACCGGTCACAGGACGGCAAAGCGGACGCTCCGCGAGACGAGAGGGTAAGAAGGGGATGACAAACTTTCGTGCAGTGTGTCTAAGACGAGCCATCTACAAAAGACACCGCAAGCATAAGAGTGAGAACAGAACTAGTATGACCAGCAAGTAAACCATAAATAAATGAAGGATTAGAATAAAACACAATTTTCAGCAAGGTATAATATATAGTAGAACATAGGTTTGGTCGATATGACCAACTTTTGAAGGGATACCAAAGCCAAGGCAGGGACAGAGGTCTATAATCCTTAGAACGACCATTCTACTCTAGGTTAGCGGTCCTACAGTCAGCACGGCTTCGATACCACCTATGTCACACTCGGTTTTAGAAGGCAAACCGAATGCGAACCATGTACGTGCCAGGATCAGCAATTCACGTACACAGTAGTTACATAACATGGACATCATCACACAGTGCTCAAATAGTAATATAAAAAGGGGAATAATAGTCGATTACATCATATGTCTGAGACATCCACATAGTCTTTACAATAAATCAAAGTGCGGAAAAGAAACGTAGATAAACGCGGCCTTCATAGGCAGCCGACTGGGGGTTGCCGCTAACTCACGCCTAGAACTCATCATAATCTTAGAACTCCTGGTGGTCTCCTTCCACGGCTTCATCTTCTCCTGAGCAGTGGTTGCAATGCTGACAACCTGGGGATGGGGGGGTTGGTGTGTAGAGCAAGGGTGAGTACACATCAACATACTCAGCAAGTATCCTGTTTGGCTGTAGTGGACTAGCTTTATGTGGGGGTAAGTCAAGCAGTTGCTTTTAGTTGGTCAGATTATTATTGTTACTAGTAGAGAAAGCCAAGTTTTAGATTTAGCGCACGCTATTAACCCAAACGTACTCCTTTCCAAACGGAAAGAGTACCACTTACCATTACCTGAGTCAAAATCAAGAACCATCAATCTCATTGCCACCTACAAATCCGAACATCTCTGATCAAGTACCACTAATCACTGGAGCTCCCTTGGCCGCTCATAACCGCGAGCACAGCTGATATATCAATTTTCAAACACTCTGCAGAGGTTGTGCACTTTACCCACAAGTCGTGACTCCCTTTGTGCCCGGAGAGAGCTACTCCCCATTGACCACTACCTAGGTGGCCCAGCAGGGTATCACTACGTAGCCTTTACAAAGATTCCCCGGGGCTGTAGCCGCCCGTTAGGTTTCCTAAATGCACCGCACTCCTCCCCAAGGGGCGAACCCAATCTTGGCAGAGCGAGCCGCATACACCGAGCCCCATTGACGGCACGACGGCTAAGCGAACTACACCCCGGATCCTCTAATTATTTAGCTAAGGGCACCCCATTCCACCCTCATGGTTGCACTGTTTTCCCGGGCAGTCATCTAACGAACAGGTTCTTACGGAGAGGCACTCGAGAAACCGCTCGAGCCCCCTTGAAGACCACAAGTATAACATCATAATAAAAGAGGGGAAAACAGCGTATCATTGATAATTCTCATCATGTTCATTGATTAGAGTTGAGCAATAGCATAAAGCTAAACAATAATAATCCAACCCAAATAGGTAAACAAGGACATGGATAACAAAAGCTAGTCAATCCTTAGGTATAAATGTGTAATGCGGGAGGTGAATTAAAGAATGTATAGGACAGAGATAGGTCAAGGGACACTTGCCTCCACCAACCGACTGCTGCTCAGGGGCTTCTCCTGCGAGTTCTTCGGGCTCCTCAACCAGATCGTTCTCTATGCGAGCGCAAACATACATACATCCACACATTTAATACAAAAGAACAATACACCATACAATAGAATGCAGTAAGTAAAAAGACGTTTCACGCGGGCTCACAACTACGATTAAGAAAGAAAGAGAAAAAGACAGTCGAAAAACGATCACGTTACATTATTATAAATTAAACCACTCGCTCAACCAAAAGGCATTAGTTTGGATACTACGTTTAGTATAAAATACGGTCATGTTCCATGTTTTAATCGTTATAGATAGATAAAGAAGAATGAAAGGGAGGGGTCGCATGGCGAGACGTACGACACAACACTTTAAATCGAATTAAGAAATCAACGACTCGTCGTGCGACCGAGCGCACAACAAGACACTTGCATTAATTATAAAGAGACATTGAGCATCACACGGCGAAACGCACGACGGCATACGTCAACAGAACAGAGTTTAAAGTGGAACGTCGCGTGACTGGACGCGCGATGTCACACATTAAACAACCTGAAATTAAAATGGATCCGCGCGACGAAGCGCGCGACGCAGCACATTGATAAATATAAATTAAAAGAATCGTCGCGCGACGAAGCGCGCGACGCAGCACGTCGACTAAACAGATTAAAGTAGATTAAAACGAGGTTAAGTGCAGTACGATTACGGTCGTACGCGCGAGAGCACGCTACGTGTGCCGAGGGCACGCGAATCGTGCAGGCACGCGTGGCGCGAGGCTGCCGAGGCACGGGTTTGGGCAAGGGCGCGCGATGGCGCGGTCGAGGGCGCGACGATGCGCGCGAGGGCACGCGGACGAGGGCGCGGTCGGGACGCGGGCGGGGAGGGGATCGCCGGGGGGGCGCGGCCGGGGGATGGCTTACCGGGGCACGGCTCGCCGGGGCAAGGGAGGGCGCGGGGTCGGCGAGGCACGGCGCGGCCGCCAGGGCTCGCCGGGTGCGGGGCCGGGGAGGGGCTCGACGGGGGCGGCGCGGCCGGGCTCGCCGGGGGCGGAGCGCGCGCGGGGGAGGGAGGGCGCGGGGTCGGCGCCGCCGGGGAGGGGAGGGCGCGGGCGCGGTCGAGAGGGAGGGAGGGCTCGCCGGGGCGCGAGCAGGGCGCGGCCGCGAGGGGCGGCGTGGGGGCGGGGCTCGCCGGGGTCGAGGCCGGACGCGGGGAGGGAGGGCGCGGGCGGCCGAGCTCGCCGGGGCACGGGACGGGGAGGGCGCGGCGCGACCGAGCGCAGGGAGGGCTCGCCGGGGCAGGGCGGGGGCGGGCCGCCGGGGAGCGGCGCGGCCGCGGCCGCGGGGGGGGGGGGGGGGGGGGGGGTCACGCGGGTGAGGCCGAGGAGGCTCACCGGGGTGCGGGACATGCGCGGGCAGGGAGGCTGCGTGGGAGAAGAAGAAGGGGAGGGGGAAGAGAGAGAGGAAAGGGAATGAGAGGGGAAAAACTCACCTCCAGGGATCCAAACTTCGGCGATCTCGACTCCAAACCCTAGGGCACCACGAAGGAGAGAGAGAGAGGTGGAAGAAGGAGAGGGAGGTTACTGCGCGAGAGAAATCAAATGAGCCAAACTGATCTGGGGGGACGGGACGCTAGGGGCGAGCGGGCCGGGCCGGGCCGGACCGGGCCGAGCTGGGCCGGGCTGGGTCACATCGCGGATCGAAACCCACGACATGCACGACCATTAAACGGAGTCCAATCGCGAACCGAAATCCGAAATAGAACGAGACGAACACGCGACATCAGACAAAAAAATGCGCTTCGACATGATGCAACACCCATGACACTTAGGTTTTGGTTTATACATGACACGGACACCTGTCACTATACTGGTTTGAAATTAGGAAGAAGGAGCGAAACAGGAAGAGAAAAGAGAGTAACTCCCGAATTTGGTGAGAGAAAAGAAGAAAAAATTCTACCCCCAAATTCAGGGCGTTACAAGCTCTAGGCATTCTACCCATGTTAAAATGCCTAAAAAGAAAACTCCTACTGCATCAAATGAATCTAACATTTTATTTAAGACCTTTGATGCATCTTATGTGCTTACTAACAAATCAGGCAAAGTAGTTGCCAAATATGTTGGGGGCAAACACAAGGGCTCCAAGACTTGTGTTTGGGTACCCAAGGTGCTTGTTTCTAATGTGAAAGGACCCAAGACCGTTTGGGTACCTAAGAACAAGGCCTAAATTGTTTTGCAGGTTTATGCATCCGGGGGCTCAAGTTGGATTATTGATAGCGGATGCACAAACCACATGACAGGGGAGAAAAGGATGTTCTCCTCCTACGAGAAAAACGAATATCCCCAAAGAGCTATCACATTCGGGGATGGAAATCAAAGTTTGGTCAAAGAACTTGGTAAAATTGCTATATCACCTGACCATTTCATTTCCAATGTTTTTCTTGTAGATTCTTTAGATTATAACTTGCTTTCAGTTTCTCAATTATGCAAAATGGGTTACAACTGTCTTTTTTCAGATACATGTATTACTGTCTTTAGAAGAAATGATGATTCAGTAGCATTTAAGGGAATATTAGAGGGTCAGCTATATATACTTAGTTGATTTTAATAGAGCTAAACTCGATACTTGCTTAATTGCTAAGACTAATATGGGTTGTCTCTGGCATCGCCGACTAGCCCATGTTGGGATGAAGAATCTTCACAAACTTCTAAAGGGAGAACACATTTTGGGACTAACCAATGTTCATTTTGAGAAAGATAGGGTTTGTAGCGCATGCCAAGCAGGAAAGCAAGTTGGCTCCCACCATCCACACAAGAACATTGTTAGGGGCCTTCGTCTTCCGAAGGTCCTCAAAAACACGACTAACATGTATCCCAAGTATAATATGTGTATAGGAACCTTCGGACATGGGATAAAGCTGTACATGATATGAAGAGCGCAGTTCAGGAGATGGATGAACCAATGCCGAAGCTACTCGTGGAAAAGCTTTGGCTCGGCAGTGGAAAATGAAACCGACTTAAAGGGGAAAAGGTTGTCTAGTCCTCGATAGATTATCCCTAAGTCAACAGTAAATGTCAAGGGCATGAATGTAATTCCACACAGGCTGCGTCCTGTGCCTATAAATAGATGAACAGTGACACCGTACTGTTCACGCTGACTTGTATTCATTCGCGTGTCACACTTGAACTTTTGCCATCTGTCAAGCCGAAGGTACAAATGTAATTCAATGTTGTTTATGTTCATGATGATATAATAAAGACATATCAATGATGTCATATAATTATTTATGTTATTTCTCATGTTTCATATGCTTCTACTTCCATTATTATACACTGTGATTATTAAGGTACGTTCTTCATAACCTTCGTCTGAAGATCATTAAATCCTAAGGGAGATAATGCTTCGAAGGACGAAGGGATTTAACCATTAATACTTTGTGTTGCCTTGTTCCTGATTCATAGCATTTGAGAACAAGTCCCCAACAAACATCATGACAACGGACAGGCCTCTGGAATTACTCCCCATGGATCTATTCGGCCCGATAGCTTACATAAGCATCGGCGGGAGTAAGTACTATCTAGTAATTGTGGATGATTATTCTCGCTTTACTTGGGTATTCTTTTTACAGGAAAAATCACAAACCCAAGAGACCTTAAAGGGATTCTTGAGACGAGCTCAAAATGAGTTCGGACTAAGAATCAAGAAGATAAGAAGCGACAACGGGACGGAGTTCAAGAACTCGCAAATAGAAGGCTTTCTTGAGGAGGAGGGCATCAAGCATGAGTTCTCTTCTCCCTACACACCTCAACAAAATGGTGTAGTGGAGAGGAAGAATAGAACTCTATAGGACATGGCGGGGACCATGCTTGATGAGTACAAGACTCTAGACCGGTTTTGGGCTGAGGCGATTAACACCGCCTGCTACTCCATCAACCGGCTCTACCTTCACCGAATCCAGAAGAAAACATCATACAAACTCCTCACTGGTAAAAAGCCCAATGTTTCATATTTTAGAGTCTTTGGTAGCAAATGTTTTATTCTTGTTAAAAGAGGTAGAAAATCTAAATTTGCTCCTAAGGCTGTAGAAGGCTTTTTACTTGGTTATGACTCAAACACAAGGGCATATAGAGTCTTCGACAAATCCACTAGATTAGTTGAAGTTTCTTGTGACATTGTGTTTGATGAGACTAATGGCTCCCAAGTGGAGCAAGTTGATCTTGATGAGCTTGATGACGAAGAGGCTCCGTGCGTCGCGTTAAGGAACATGTTCATTGGGGATGTGTGTCCTAAGGAATCCGAAGAGCCTCCACAAGCACAAGATCAATCATCTTCCAATCAAACATCTCCACCAACTCAAGATGAGGATCAGGCTCAAGACAATGAAGAGGAAGATCAAGAGGATGAGCCACCTCAAGAGGAGGACAATGATCAAGGGGGGAAATGAAATAGATCAAGAGAAGGAAGATGATCAGGAGATTCAGGGTCAAAGACCGCCACACCCAAGAGTCCACCAAGTGATTCAAAGAGATCACCCCGTGAACTCAATCCTCGACGATATTCATAAGGGGGTAACAACTCGATCTCAAGTAGCTCATTTTTGCAAACAACTCGATCAAGGGTGGAGGATGCATTAAAAGATTCGGATTGGGTGTTGGCAATGCAAGAGGAGCTCAACAACTTCACAAGGAATGAGGTATGGCATTTAGTTCCACGTCCTAATCAAAATGTTGTAGGTACCAAATGGGTATTCCGCAACAAGCAAGATGAGCATGGTGTGGTGACAAGGAACAAAGCCCGACTTGTGGCCAAGGGCTATTCACAAGTCGAAGGTTTGGATTTCGATGAAACCTATGCACCCGTAGCTAGGCTTGAGTCAATTCGCATATTACTTGCCTATGCTACTTATCATGGCTTTAAGCTTTATCAAGTGGACGTGAAAAGTGCCTTCCTCAATGGACCAATCAAGGAAGAGGTCTATGTTGAGCAACCTCACGACTTTGAAGATAGTGAGTACCCTAACCATGTTTATAAACTCTCGAAGGCGCTTTATGGGCTCAAGCAAGCCCCAAGAGCATGGTATGAATGCCTAAGAGATTTCCTTATCACTAATGGCTTCAAAGTCGGTAAAGTCGATCCTACACTCTTTACTAAAACTATTGCAAAAGATTTGTTTGTATGCCAAATTTATGTTGATGATATCATATTTGGGTCTACTAACAAATCTACTTGTGAAGTGTTTAGTAGGATCATGATACAAAATTCGAGATGTCTATGATGGGGGAGTTGAAGTATTTTCTAGGATTTCAAGTCAAGCAACTCCAAGAGGGCACCTTCATCAGCCAAACGAAGTACATTCAAGACATACTCAACAAGTTTGGAATGAAGGATGCCAAGCCCATCAAGACACCCATGGAAACAAATGGGCATCTCGACCTCGACACGGGATGTAAATCCGTAGATCAAAAGGTATATCGGTCGATGATAGGATCTTTACTCTATTTATGTGCATCTCGACCGGATATTATGCTTTCCGTATGCATGTGTGCAAGGTTCCAAGTCGATCCTAAGGAAGTTCACCTTAGGGCCGTGAAAAGAATCATGAAATATTTAGTTTACACACCTAAGTTTGGACCATGATACCCCAAGGGATCTACCTTTGATTTAATAGGATATTCAGATGCCGATTGGGCAGGGTGTAAGATTGATAGGAAGAGCACATCAGGGACTTGTCAGTTTCTAGGGAGATCCCTGGTGTCTTGGGCTTCAAAGAAACAAAACTCAGTAGCTCTTTCCACCGCCGAAGCCGAGTATATTGCCGCAGGACATTGTTGTGCGCAATTACTTTGGATGAGGCAAACCCTCAGGGACTATGGCTACAAATTGAGCAAAGTCCCTCTCCTATGTGACAATGAGAGTGCAATCCGCATGACGGATAATCCCGTTGAACACAGCCGCACTAAGCACATAGACATTCGGTATCACTTTTTGAGGGATCACCAACAAAGGGGGATATCGAGATTGCTTATGTTAGCACTAAAGAAGAACTAGCCGATATCTTTACCAAACCATTAGATGAGATAACTTTTAGCAAACTTAGGAATGAGCTAAATATACTTGATTCTCGAAACTTTGATTGAAACATTGCACACATAGCTCATTTATATACCTTCGATCATATCTCCTTTATGTCTACGACTAATGTGTTGTCAAGTATACCTTTATGATACGTCGTAGATTGAAAGGGAAATGGAGTCCTCGGCGAAGACAAGGCTTCCACTCCACTCTATCGGTATCATTTACCCTTCGCCATCACTCCACATCACTCTCACTTTGGTATAATCTTCACTCGAGGAGAAAATTCAAGGGCTCTCAAAAGTCTTCGTTTTTTGCGATTAATGCCAAAGGGGAGAAATATTAAGCCCAAAGCAAAAGGGCCGCACCACCACCAATTTCAAAATTTTCAATTGACATTTGTTGGTATGTTTACCTTCAAAAAAAATTGGTATCTAAATGTATTTGATCTTATTTGGTATTTACAAAAATTGGTAAAACCCTCTTGAAATCTAAGAGGAGAATTTCATTAAGGGAGAGTTTTGTTTTCGTCAAAGGAAAAGCATTTGAAACAGGGGGAGAAAATTTCAGATCTTGAAAAATGCTTCTCGCAATCTTATCCATATACCTTTGACTATTTGCAAAAAGACTTTGAAAAGATTTTCCAAAAAATTTGCAAAAAAACAAGTGGTGCAAATGTGGTCCAAAATGTTAAATAAAAGAAACCAACCATGCAAATCTAGTAGAAGTAAAATATTGGTTTAATTCCAAGCAACATTTGCACTTACCTTATGCAAACTAGTTCAATTCTGCACTTATATATTTTGCTTTGCTTTGTGTTGGCATCAATCACCAAAAAGGGGAGATTGAAAGGGAAATAGGGTTTAACCTTTTCCTAATATAATTTTGGTGGTTGAATGCCCAACACAAATAATTGGACTAACTAGTTTGCTCTAGATTATATATTCTACAGGTGCTAAAGGTTCAACACAAACCAATAAAAAGATCAAGTTAGGGTTCAAAAAGATAGGAGCAAAAGGAACCGAAGAGAACCCTGGTCTGGCGCACCGGACTGTCCGGTGTACCATCGGACAGTGTCCGGTGCACCAGGGGCGATCGATTCCAACTCTTCACCTTCGGGTTTCTGAGGCCGCGCTCCGCTATAATTCACCGGACTGTCCGGAGTGCCACCGAACTATCCAGTGCACCAGCGAAGCAACGGCTAGCCAGCACAACGGTCGGCTCCAACGATCGCCTCCAACGCTACAGTGCATGGACAGTTCGCGCAGAAGTCAGAGCAGCCACAGAAGGCGCACCAGACAGTGAATAGTGCTTGTCCGTTGCGGCATCAGACTGTCCGGTGCCACATGAAGACAGAGCTCCAACAGTCGAAACCGTCAGAACCCTAACAGTTGGGTGACGTGGCTGGTGCACCGGACAATGTCCGGTGGCGCACCGGACTGTCCGGTGCGCCCATCGACTGCAGCCTTCCCCAACGGTTGAATTGGTGGTTGGGGGCTATAAATACCCCCCAACCACCTCCACTCCAACCATCCATGCATTCACAATAGTGCATTCAATACAAGAGCAAAACACAACACTCCAAGACACAAATCAAAGCCATCGATCCAATCAAAAGTCCCCAATTCAATTCTAGTCTATAGGACTTGTGAGAGGATTGTTCTTGTGTTTCTTTGTTGCTCTTGTTGCTTGGTTGGCTTTCTTCTTCCTCATTCTTGTTCTCAAGACACTTGTAATCAAAGCAAGAGACACTAAGTTTGTAGTGGTCCTTGCGGGGTCTAAGTGACCCATTTGATTAAGGAGAAAGCTCACTCGGTCTAGGTGACCGTTTGAGAGAGGGAAAGGGTTGAAAGAAACCTGGTCTTTGTGACCACCTCAATGGGGACTAGGTTCTTTGGAACCGAACCTCAGTAAAACAAATCACCGTGTCATCCGCTTTATTTTCTTTGTTGATTTGTTTTTCCTCTCTCTCTCTCTCGGACTCGGATTTTATTCTAACGCTAACCCCGGCTTGTAGTGTGCTTAAAGTTGTAAATTTTAGTTTCCGCCTATCCACCCCCCTCTAGGCGACTTTCACTTGGGCGAAGTCGGGGTATAGGTTTCGAGCGAGAAGAGGATTCTCCCACCGGAGTCTAGCATCTTGTTCAGCTAGTTCCCGCTCTCGTTCTTGAGGCTGTCGGCGATCGCGGCGGCGGGAGTTGCGTCTTTCTCGATGTGCTCGTTCATCAGGTGTTTCTCCCATTTCTGAGGGTTCATCCTGAGATACGGGTTGTGCTGGGTCCCGTTCTCCGGCATCGTGATGTCGCCGCACATTCCGGCGTCTGTTTCTCTATCGTCGGGCATCACGCTGGGGAGGTTCCTCCCCCTGCATGGTAGGTTCATCGTCGGAGATGGGCGATGACTCCAATCTCCCCTGAATGAAGAGGACGACGGGGTAGAAAGGAGTAGGTATGGTGGTGTGCTTCTTCCTATCCTCGTTTGAGGGCAGAGGTGTCGAGAGGATTGCTCACTGTGTTTTCCTTCCTCGGTATGGGATATTCACTTCCTTTCTCTGAGTGATCCATGCCCACTCCTTAGTGGGCAAGGTGGACAACAGAGTTCTCCAGGCTAGAAAGGCCCCAACCGGCTGTCCTTGCATCCTCTGGGAGCCTTTGAGATCTGACTTGTGCAGGGTCATGCCCTCCCGAGCAGTGAGCAGAAGTATGGCTCGCGGACTTGCTTTAGCTTCTCACGGAATTCCGAGGAGGGTCTCTTCTTGGGTGGATCTGCTATGCGGTGTAGAGTTCCCTCTATGTCCGCTATGCACGATATGGTTTCGAAGCAGAACATAGCTCCCGGGTTGAGATTGATCTTGCTCTTGAAGATGATGGCCATGGAGTTAGCGTTGATCGACGACACACCCCCATCCTGGCGCGCCAGCTATCGGTGTTTAGTGTCCGACCGCACACCCGGGGGTACCGTCGTGGTGCTTTTGGGTAGGACGGTGTCGTAGATTGTAACTCGATGGTTCGTGCTGGGGGCACAAGAAAGAGAGAGTCGGGCAATTTTCAGCAGGTTCGAGCCGCTTGAGGAGCGTAATACCCAACTTCCTGGAGTGACTTTGTATGGGGGAGGTGTTTACAAGTGGTTTCTTCTGAATGGTGAGGTGCTAATGAGATGAAAATAATGGGGACCCCCCTTGGCCTTATATACACGACCGTAGGGTACTTCCCGCGTACATGCTGATCACACTCTTCCAACTTATCTCCTAGCTAATAGTGAACAAACTTCGATTATCTCGAGGAAAACCCGGCGCAATCATTCCGAGCTATCCCCGACATTCAAGGATGCCGGGCGCGGGAAAAGCTAACAGCTTCAATGGGATCACGCCCAAGCCATGAATAATCCGGAGGTGAGCCCATTGCATTCCTTGGTCGGCCCATTTCCACCATTATCTTTGCCCGGCCCACGGCGCAGCGTCCTTGCGGGGTGACTAGCATGTGGCCCCAAGCAGAGTTTTCGCCTTCTAGTGGATTCGAGGGATATATGTCCCCACATCCACCCAGCGCAACCCCAAGAAGGGCAAGAAGAAGAAGGCACAACAGCGCAACCCAGCTGCCAACGACCCCGATTCAAGTCGAGCTATGGACCATTTACTTCGATGGATCACTGATGAAAACAGGGGCAGGTGCGGAGCTGCTCTTCATTTCGCCCCTCAGAATACATCTACGATACGTCATACGGCTCCACTTCGCCGCGTCCAACAACATGGCTGAAGAATGAAGCCTTGGTCAACGGCTTGCGCATTGCTATGGGACTAGGATTCAGATGTGTAGACGTTCGGGGGGGGACTCCCAGCTCTTCATCGACCAAGTCATGAAGATCTCAAGCTACCACGATGCAACAATGGAAGCCTACTGCGAAGAGGTTTGGTGCCTCGAAGACAAATTATTCGGTCTGGAGCTTAATCACATCGCACGGTGGTACAACGAGGTCGCCGATGAACTAGCGAAGGTAGCCTCGGGACGAACCACTGTTCCACCAAATATCTTCGCTAGGGACATCTACAAACCCTCGATGGTACCCAAGGAGGCGTCTGAACCTGCCCCTCACGACGACACACCCCCAGCTGACAAGCCTGAAGTCCTGAGGATAGACAGTGAGAAGGACGGGGTCACCCTAGCCTTGGACTGGCGGACGCCGTACCTAGAATATGTCCTCCGAGGGGAGCTCCCTCTAGGCAAGGCCGAGGCCCGACGTCTCGCCCAGTAGGTGAAGACTTTCATGCTGCTAGGAGAAGAAAAGGAGCTATACCGACGCAACCCCTCGGGAATTCTCCAGCGGTGCATCCCCATTAGACAGGGACAGGAATTGCTAGCCGAAATCCACTTGGGGGCTTGCGGGAACCATGTGGCACCCCGGACCCTCGTCGGCAACTCCTTCATGCAAGGGTTTTACTAGCCAACCGTGGTCACCGACGCCACCAGGATTGTGCGATCCTACATGTGGCAGAACCGCCCGAATTATTCCAGCTTAAGTGCCCAAGTCGCACCCATAAGGGCAGCAACACACTTAAACAGGAATAATCCGTCAGTCCCTCGGATCTAGTCCGATAAAGCCACTTAAACAGGATCGAATACCACTAGCTCACTCGAAGGTGAGGCACAGAGAAATACAATAAAGCATAATACCATAAATTAAGAAAGTATCATTAGTGATTACATTATCGGAGTTTCAGAAATAATAACCATAAATTTTAATGCAGCAGAAATAACTAACGGAGAAAACCGAGTAACATGGCGAAGCCTGGCCACGCTACTCCTCCTAGTCCTCTCCTGCGGAAACAATAACCCACTCGACCGTCTATCCCAGTGGCAGGGATGGAGGCCAAGTCACACCATCAACCAAATCATCCTAAGGAGTACCTGCAAAAATTTGTGCCACAAGCAAGGCTGAGTATACTAATACTCAGCTAGACTTACCCGGTGTGAGGAGTCTACTCCTCTACCTCTAGACATGCAGATGTTTGGCTGAGGGGTTTGGTTTGCCAAAAGCACTAGCTGAGTCTAAAATCAAGTTTTAGCTTTTCAAGTTTTAGTATGATCCTCTTTACTAGATGTGTACCTAGCTAGTCATACATGGTATCAAACATTTTATCAATCAACATCTTTTGCCATCTCATTTCCACTTATTACTCAATACAGTACAATGGATCAAGCAGTCTCATTAGCTGCGAGAAGCAGACGATTCGAATCGAGTTTTTATCCTTGCAAGGTAAACCTAAACACACGACATGCAGGGGCACTCCGTCCCCACACACATCAACCGTCCCCATCGATCCCCTGGCAACAGATCAGGGCTCACTGACCGGAATGGGAGACAATGCCTCACTGACCCCGACTGCCGTCGTGCAGTGACCACACTTGTACCCACCATAACCGGAATGGGAGACCACATCTCAGGTCGCGTGAGGGGTAAAGTCTGCGGGCAGGTTCACTCAAGTACTAGGCTTACCGATTTACCATATTTCTCGGTATGTGTTTAGTACGTTCAAACGCTTGACATAGGTATCCGCACATTAATCCTTATTCCATTTTCCCATCTCGTAGACAACCAATCCCCATGGATTGTTGTCCACAGACTAGTATCATGATAGTATGAAAGTGGGTACAACCAATTCCTGATCTCGCGCGAGTGCTAGAAAAATCACTCGTCTTCTACCGAGATCCTAATTAAATAAAGCAACTACTGGGCCTAGCATACTAGTATCCATCTCAAAAGGGTTCCTGAGATCATGCAACTAGGGTTTCAGTCAACTCCTACACTTAAGTGCACAATACAAGCCTACAAACATTAAGTGCAGTAAAATAGCATATATAACAGTTATGCATAAAACCGAGGCTTGCCTTTAATTTAACACTTAGATAGTGTTTGTTGGGCGGAGGTACTCGCTTGGCGAGCATCCACTAGTTATGTTCATCCTTCTTTGGGTCATCCACCAACGACATCTTGTGGTTGGCACCACATCAGTTGCTCGATCATCACCTCTCGGTCCTATATGAGATGCAAGATGCATATATATGAATATAATGGAATAGCACAAGATACTTTAAGTACACGCTAGCGAATTAAACACTAAGTAGCGAGACATCACAAGCAACCACACTCACTAGCGTTAGCTAACTACATATCGTCGAGCGCACAACATTACACCACTAAAAAGACGACAAACATTTTGGATATTTACGCAACACAATACTACCTCACAATTAACTAGAGAAAGAAACGTATAAAAACATGACACATATGTTATCTCAAGCTTAGCCATGACAATTCTATATGAATTTGGTGCTAACCAACTATTTTTAGCCAAAAGGGTGAACTAACAATTAATTGAGCACATGCAGATTTTTAGGACAGCAGTACAGTAGCTACTTGTTTTAATCATAACTTTTCAAATATTAATTCAAAAATATTAAACTAGGACTTTCTAGAAAGCTTAAAATGTGAACTACAACTTTGGTATTTTGACCTCAACACAATTCAACACTTAGCAAGGTCAAAATGTGCTAATACAACAGCTCTGTCCAGATTTGGACAGATTCAGACTTGCAACTTCAAAAATTCACAATTGAAGATTCATACATCTAAACAAAGTGATCTTAGACTTTCTGGAAAGGTAATAAAATTTTCTACATATCATTTATAAACATCTCAAGGTGATACAATGTCTAACTAAGGACAAAAGACACTAGAAGGCTTTGCTATCCAGAATTGGACAGATTCAGTCTTCAGACTTTAAACATCCATAACTTAATCTTCAGATCACCAAAAAGAGTGATCAAAGACTTTTTGGAAAGCTTGGCAAAAGCACTACATAACGTTTATACTCACCAAGAATTGATTCTATGTTGAACTGAATCAAACAATTCAGTTTTCGAAATCTGTTCTGTCAGTGGACAGAACACAACAAGCCGTTTGTAAAATTCATAACTCTTAAACTATCAGGTCTGTGGTTATGAAATTTTAACATAGGAAAGATCAGAAAAGCATCTATAACTTTCTTATAATCGACAAGGACTGATTCTAACATTACATTAGGCAAACAATGCAGTTTCTGAAATCTGTACAGAATTTGGACAGATTCAGTTACTGAATTTGTAAAAATCATAACTCCTAAACGATCAGACTTAAGCCTATCAAATTTTAGTACAAGCAAGATAATAATGTTATCATTTAGTGCACTAAAATTACTACAACCAATTAACAAGGCATTCTTCACGATAATCACCCAACGATTTGCGTTTTAAATTCGACATCACATGAGCACTAATACTTTTCATCCGCGACTGTAACCATACGCATTTAGAATGCAACAAGCAAATTTACCGTGACTGCAAGCTTAACTAAAGTCATCTAACAAGTTGATTAACCAAAGGAATGGCATAGCCCGTCATACGACATATACGTCGGCTTGCCTATTATTATCGCAGTCCGAGACACCACATATATATATATATATATATCACAATCACTTACGCTACCGACTCCTACTTAACATGAGTTGGCTAATCACAGTATAAGACCTAGCGAACCATTTTAGACATCGTAACTCAAAAACATGGGTTGGTGAAAGGGAAATGTGCCCTTGGGCCATTTCTAAGTATTTTGGTGATTGAGTGCCAACACAAGTGCTTAAATGTGAATCTATGCCCATGGATGAACAAAGTGCAAATCAAGAGCAAAGGTATGTTTCTAAGTCTTAGTACATTGGTTTTCTGTACTAATATACTTGTCTAAGTATCAGAAACAGGAAGAAGAAGAAAAGAGAAGAGTTGGCTGTGTACAGCCAAGAGGCTGTTTCGGTCTGGGGCACCGGACAGTGTCCGGTGCGCCAGGCTGGCTCGAGCGAAGTGGCCGCTCTCGGGAATTCGCCGATGACGTACGGCTAAAATTCACCGGACTGTCCGGTGTGCACCGGACTGTCCGGTGAGCCAACGGTCGGCCGGGCCAACGGTCGGCCGCGCGATCTGCGCGGGACACGTGGCCGAGCCAACGGTCGGAAGGGGGCACCGGACTGTCCGGTGTGCACCGGACATGTCCGGTGCGCCAACGGCTCCCGCATCTGCAACGGTCGGCTTCGCCATTCAAGGAAGGAAATCGGGCACCGGACAGTGTCCGGTGTGCACCGGACTGTCCGGTACGCCCGACGACAGAAGGCAAGGATGGCCTTCCAGATTTGTTCTCAACGGCTCCTAGCTGCCTTGGGGCTATAAAAGGGACCCCTAGGCGCATGGAGGACAACACCAAGCAACCTTAGAGCATTCCTGATCATCCACACTCAGTCTTTGCGCATTCGTTTGTCATTCTCAGTGATTCGAGCTCCATTCTAGTGAGAACTTTGTGATAGTCTTTTGAGCTCGATTCTTGGCCGTGTGTGTGCGCATTTTGCTGTGGATTTGTGTGTGTTGCTTCCATTCCTTACTCCGTGATTCTTTGTGAACATCAAAAGTGTAAGGGCGAGAGGCTCCAAGTTGTGGAGATTCCTCGCGAACGGGATAAGAAAAGAAAAGCATAACACTGTGGTATTCAAGTTGATCATTGGATCACTTGAGAGGAGTTGAGTGCAACTCTCGTCCGTTGGGACGCCACAACGTGGAGTAGGCAAGTTTTGTACTTGGCCGAACCACGGGATAAATCACTGTGTCTTCTCTGTGTTGATTTCTTTGTGATTATCGTATTGTGCAAGATCTTCTCTCTAGCCACTTGGCATTAACTGTGCTGACATTTAACCAAGTTTTGTGGCTTAAGTTTTTAAGTTTTACAGGATCACCTATTCACCCCCCCTCTAGGTGCTCTCAATTGGTATCGGAGCCGTTCTCTTCACAAAGGGACTAACCGCCCGAAGAGATGGATCCTAAAGGGAAGGGAATCGTGATCAACGACAAGGAGAAGGAGTCCTTCGTCAACGAGCCAAGGGATGACAAGTCCAACGACTCGGGCTCGGGCCACAAACGCAAAAATGGGAAGAAGAAGAAGACAAGACGCATCAAGGAGATCGTCTACTACGACAGCGATGAGTCTACTTCCTTCCAAAAGGACGACGACCACAACGAATACGAGAGAAAGAAACCGGTCAATTCGAACTTTTCTTTTGATTACTCTCGTATTCCTCAAAGTACTAATGCTCATTTATTATCTATTCCACTTGGTAAACCTCCTCATTTTGATGGAGAGGACTACGGATTTTGGAGTCACAAAATGCGTAGTCACTTGTTCTCTCTCCATCCTAGCATATGGGAGATTGTAGAAAGTGGAATGCACTTTGATAGTACGGATAATCCCATGTTTATTAATGAACAGATTCATAAAAATGCACAAGCTACTACTGTGTTGCTAGCCTCTTTGTGCAGGGACGAGTACCATAAGGTGAGCGGCTTGGACAATGCCAAGCAGATCTGGGACACCCTCAAGATCTCTCATGAGGGGAACGATGTCACCTTACTCACCAAGATGGAGTTGGTGGAGGGCGAGCTTGGACGGTTCGCAATGATAAGGGGCGAGGAGCCAACTCAAACATACAACCGGCTCAAGACCCTTATCAACAAAATAAGGAGCTACGGAAGCACGCGATGGACGGATCACGACGTCGTCCGCCTAATGCTAAGGTCTTTTACCGTTCTTGATCCTCATTTGGTGAACAATATTCGTGAAAATCCTAGGTACACCAAGATGTCGCCCGAAGAAGTTCTGGGGAAGTTCGTAAGTGGGCGAATGATGATCAAGGAGGCAAGATATGTGGACGACGCGTTGAACGGTCCTATTCATGAGCCTCAACCCATTGCTCTCAAGGCAACAAGGAGCAAGGAGGCGCTACCGAGCAAGGTGGCGCAAGTTGAGGCTGCCGGACTTAATGATGAAGAGATGGCTCTCATCATCAAAAGATTCAAGACGGTGCTTAAAGGTCGCAAGGGACAACCAAGCAAGACCAAAGCCAAGGGGAAGCACTCATGCTTCAAATGCGGTAAGCTTGGTCATTTTATTGCTAACTGTCCCGACAATGATAGTGATCAGGATCAAGGGAACAAGAGGGAGAAAAGGAAGAACTATAAGAAGGCAAAGGGCGAGGCTCATCTTGGCAAGGAGTGGGATTCGGACTGCTCCTCGTCCGACTCCGACAATGAGGGACTCGCCGCCACTGCCTTCAACAAGTCATCCCTCTTCCCCAACGAGCGTCACACTTGCCTCATGGCAAGGAAGAAGAAAGTAAGCACTCCTAATACTAGTACTTATGCTTCTTCAAGTGAGGATGAGTCTAGTGATGATGAGATAGATTACTGATGCTTATTCAAGGGATTAGATAGAACTAAGGTAGACAAAATTAATGAATTAATTGATGCCTTGAATGATAGGAATATACTGTTAGAAAAGCAAGAGGATTTGTTGTATGAAGAACATGATAAATTTGTAGAAGCTCAAAAATCTCTTGCTCTAGAAATTAAGAGGAATGAAATGCTCTCTAGTGAATTATCTTCTTGTCATGAAACTATTGCTAAGTTAAAAAGTTTTAATGATGATTTAAATGCTAAACTAGAAGTAGCGAGTAAATCTAATTCTTGTGTAGAAATTGTTGAAACTTGTAATAGATGTAAAGATTTTGACATTGATGCTTGTGGTGATCATTTAGTTTCAATTTCTAAATTAAATGAGGAATTAGCTAGTCTTAATGCCCAACTTAAGACTAGCAAGAATGAATTTGACAAGCTAAAATTTGCAAGGGATGCCTACACGATCGGTAGACACCCCTCAATTAAGGATGGACTTGGCTTCAAGAGGGAAGCCAAGAACTTAACAAGCCATAAGGCTCCCATTCCCGCCAAGGAGAAAGGGAAGGCCCCTATGGCTAGTAGTGCTAAAAAGAACCATGCTTTTATGTATCATGATAGGAGACATACTAGAAATGCAAATAGAAGTTATAATTCATATGTTTATGATTCTCATGACATGTTTGCTTCTAGTTCTTTCTATGTGCATGATAGGAATGTTGGTAGGAGAAATGTTGTTCATAATATGCCTAGGAGAAATGTTGTTAATGTTCCTAGGAAAGTAATGAATGAACCTTCTACAATTTATCATGCTATTTGTAGAAAGGATAGGAAAATAGTTGCTAGGAAGTTAGGGGCAAAATGCAAGGGAGACAAAACTTGCATTTGGGTCCCTAAAGATATTTGCACTAACCTTGTAGGACCCAACATGAGTTGGGTACCTAAGACCCAAGCCTAAATTTGCCTTGCAGGTTTATGCATCCGGGGGTTCAAGCTGGATTATTGACAGCGAATGCACAAACCATATGACAGGGGAGAAGAAGATGTTCACCTCCTACGTCAAGAATAAGGATTCCCAAGATTCAATAATATTCGGTGATGGGAATCAAGGCAAGGTAAAAGGGTTAGGTAAAATTGCAATCTCAAATGAGCACTCTATCTCTAATGTGTTTTTAGTAGAGTCTCTTGGATATAATTTGCTATCTGTTAGTCAACTATGCAATATGGGATATAATTGTCTTTTTACAAATGTAGATGTGTCTGTCTTTAGAAGAAGTGATGGTTCACTAGCCTTTAAGGGTGTATTAGACGGCAAGATTTACTTAGTTGATTTTGCAAAAGAAGAGGCCGGTCTAGATGCATGCTTAATGGCTAAGACTGGCATGGGCTGGCTGTGGCATCGCCGCTTAGCACATGTGGGGATGAAGAACCTTCACAAGCTTCTAAAGGGAGAACACGTGATAGGTTTGACTAACGTACAATTCGAAAAAGATAGACCTTGTGCAGCTTGTCAGGCAGGTAAACAGGTGGGAGGAGCGCATCACAGCAAGAATGTGATGACCACATCAAGACCCCTCGAGCTGCTACATATGGATCTCTTCGAACCCGTCGCCTATCTAAGCATAGGAGGAAGTAAGTATGGTCTAGTTATTGTTGATGACTTTTCCCGCTTCACTTGGGTGTTCTTTTTGCAGGATAAGTCTGAAACCCAAGGGACCCTCAAGCGCTTCCTCAGGAGAGCTCAAAATGAGTTTGAGCTCAAGGTGAAGAAGATAAGGAGCGACAACGGGTCCGAGTTCAAGAACCTTCAAGTGGAGGAGTTCCTTGAGGAGGAAGGGATCAAGCACGAGTTTTCCGCTCCCTACACACCACAGCAAAATGGTGTGGTAGAGAGGAAGAACAGGACGCTAATCGATATGGCGAGGACGATGCTTGGAGAATTCAAGACCCCCGAGTGTTTCTGGTCGGAAGCCGTGAACACGGCTTGCCACGCCATCAACAGGGTCTACCTTCATCGCCTCCTCAGGAAGACTTCGTATGAGCTACTAACCGGTAACAAACCCAATGTATCTTACTTTCGTGTATTTGGGAGCAAGTGCTACATTCTAGTAAAGAAGGGTAGAAATTCTAAGTTTGCTCCCAAAGCTGTAGAAGGGTTTTTGTTAGGTTATGACTCAAATACAAAGGCATATAGAGTCTTCAACAAATCATCGGGTTTGGTTGAAGTCTCTAGCGACGTTGTATTTGATGAGACTAATGGCTCTCCAAGAGAGCAAGTTGTTGATTGTGATGATGTAGATGAAGAAGATGTTCCGACAGCCGCTATACGAACCATGGCGATTGGAGAAGTGCGGCCATAGGAACAAGATGAACGAGATCAACCTTCTTCCTCAACAATGGTGCATCCCCCAACTCAAAACGATGAACAGGTTCATCAAGAGGAGTGTGATCAAGGGGGAGCACAAGATGATCATGTGATGGAGGAAGAAGCACAACCGGCACCTCCAACCCAAGTTCGAGCGATGATTCAAAGGGATCATCCCGTCGACCAAATTCTGGGTGATATTAGCAAGGGAGTAACTACTCGATCTCGATTAGTTAATTTTTGTGAGCACTACTCCTTTGTCTCTTCTATTGAGCCTTTCAGGGTAGAGGAGGCCTTGCTAGATCCGGATTGGGTATTGGCCATGCAGGAGGAACTCAACAACTTCAAGCGCAATGAAGTTTGGACACTAGTGCCTCGTCCAAAGCAAAATGTTGTGGGAACCAAGTGGGTGTTCCGCAATAAACAGGACGAGCACGGGGTGGTGACGAGGAACAAGGCTCGACTTGTGGCAAAAGGTTATGCCCAAGTCGCAGGTTTGGACTTTGAGGAGACGTTTGCTCCTGTGGCTAGGCTAGAATCAATTCGTATCTTGCTAGCATATGCCGCTCACCATTCTTTCAGGTTGTTCCAAATGGATGTGAAGAGCGCTTTCCTCAACGGGCCAATCAAGGAGGAGGTGTACGTGGAGCAACCCCCTGGCTTCGAGGATGAACGGTACCCCGACCACGTGTGTAAGCTCTCTAAGGCGCTCTATGGACTTAAGCAAGCCCCAAGAGCATGGTATGAATGCCTTAGAGACTTTCTAATTATTAATGCTTTCAAGGTTGGGAAAGCCGATCCAACTCTGTTTACTAAGACATGGGATGGTGATTTGTTTGTGTGCCAAATTTATGTCGATGACATAATATTTGGTTCTACTAACCAAAAGTCTTGTGAAGAGTTTAGCAGGGTGATGACGCAGAAATTCGAGATGTCGATGATGGGCGAGTTGAACTACTTCCTTGGGTTCCAAGTGAAGCAACTCAAGGACGGCACCTTCATCTCCCAAACGAAGTACACGCAAGATCTGCTAAAGCGGTTTGGGATGAAGGACGCCAAGCCCGCAAAGACTCCGATGGGGACCGACGGACACACCGACCTCAACAAAGGAGGTAAGTCCGTTGATCAAAAAGCATACCGGTCAATGATAGGGTCTTTACTTTATTTATGTGCTAGTAGACCGGATATTATGCTTAGCGTATGCATGTGTGCTAGATTTCAATCCGATCCTAAGGAGTGTCACTTAGTGGCGGTGAAGCGAATTCTTAGATATTTGGTTGCTACACCTTGCTTCGGGCTCTGGTATCCAAAGGGGTCTACTTTTGACTTGGTTGGATACTCAGATTCCGACTATGCTGGATGTAAGGTCGATAGGAAGAGTACATCAGGGACGTGCCAATTCTTAGGAAGGTCCATGGTGTCGTGGAACTCTAAGAAACAAACCTTCGTTGCCCTATCCACCGCTGAGGCCGAGTACGTTGCCGCAGGACAGTGTTGCGCGCAACTACTTTGGATGAGGCAAACCCTCAGGGACTTTGGCTACAATCTGAGCAAAGTCCCACTCCTATGTGACAATGAGAGTGCTATCCGCTTGGCGGAAAATCCTGTTGAACACAGCCGAACAAAGCACATTGACATCCGGCATCACTGTTTGAGAGACCACCAGCAAAAGGGAGATATCGAAGTGTTTCATGTTAGCACCGAGAACCAGCTAGCCGATATCTTCACTAAGCCTCTAGATGAGAAGACCTTTTGCAGGTTGCGTAGTGAGCTAAATGTCTTAGATTCGCGGAACCTGGATTGATTTATAGCATACATATGTTTATGCCTTTAATCATGTTCATTCTGCATTGTGTTGCTTATTATGGTGCTCAAGTTGTACAAGCACTCCCCGGACCTCACAAGTCCTTGTGCCGGTAATGCACATATTTAGGGGGAGATGTGTTACAACTTGACCCTTTGAGACTAACCGTTTGTTTGAGTTTGATTGTTTTAGTCTCAAAGAAGGTTTGAAAGGGAAAGGTGGACTTGGACCGTGAAAGACTTCCACTGCACTCCGATGAGAGGGTAACTTATTCCAAGTTCATCTTTAAACTCTTATTGCCTATTTGCTCTTAATTGAAGATTTTGGTGAGGCAATGGGGTCAAAGGGCCAAGATTGATCCCGTTTTGGTGCTTGATGCCAAAGGGGGAGAAAATAAAGGCCAAAGCAATAAATGGATCAGCTACCACTTGAGAAACTTTGAAAACAGTAGGATAGAGCTTTTGGTTTGTCAAAACTCTTGCATTGTCTCTTTTGTCAAAAGTTGGCCTCTTGTAGGGAGAAGTGTTGATTATGGGAAAAAGGGGGAGTTTTTGGAATCTTGAATCAATGTTCTTTGGAAAACCTCTCTTTATGTCTCTACAAGTGGATTTGACTTAGAGATAGGATTTTGAGTTTGATTTGCAAAAACAAACCAAGTGGTGGCAAAGGATGATCCATATATGCCAAAATTGAATCAAAATAAATTTGAGTTTTATTTGAAGTGATATTGCACTTGTTCTAGTTGCTTTATGTTGTGTTGGCATAAATCACCAAAAAGGGGGAGATTGAAAGGGAAATGTGCCCTTGGGCCATTTCTAAGTATTTTGGTGATTGAGTGCCAACACAAGTGCTTAAATGTGAATCTATGCCCATGGATGAACAAAGTGCAAATCAAGAGCAAAGGTATGTTTCTAAGTCTTAGTACATTGGTTCTGTGTACTAATATACTTGTCTAAGTATCAGAAACAGGAAGAAGAAGAAAAGAGAAGAGTTGGCTGTGTACAGCCAAGAGGCTGTTTCGGTCTGGGGCACCGGACTGTCCGGTGGTGCACCGGACAGTGTCCGGTGCGCCAGGCTGGCTCGAGCGAAGTGGCCGCTCTCGGGAATTCGCCGACGACGTACGGCTAAAATTCACCGGACTGTCCGGTGTGCACCGGACTGTCTGGTGAGCCAACGGTCGGCCGCGCGATCTGCGCGGGACACGTGGCCGAGCCAACGGTCGGAAGGGGGCACCGGACTGTCCGGTGTGCACCGGACATGTTCGGTGCGCCAACGGCTCCCGCATCTGCAACGGTCTGCTTCGCCATTCAAGGAAGGAAATCGGGCACCGGACAGTGTCCGGTGTGCACCGGACTGTCCGGTGCGCCCGACGACAGAAGGCAAGGATGGCCTTCCAGATTTGTTCTCAACGGCTCCTAGCTGCCTTGGGGCTATAAAAGGGACCCCTAGGCGCATGGAGGACAACACCAAGCAACCTTAGAGCATTCCTGATCATCCACACTCAGTCTTTGCGCATTCGTTTGTCATTCTCAGTGATTCGAGCTCCATTCTAGTGAGAACTTTGTGATAGTCTTTTGAGCTCGATTCTTGGCCGTGTGTGTGCGCATTTTGCTGTGGATTTGTGTGTGTTGCTTCCATTCCTTACTCCGTGATTCTTTGTGAACATCAAAAGTGTAAGGGCGAGAGGCTCCAAGTTGTGGAGATTCCTCGCGAACGGGATAAGAAAAGAAAAGCATAACACTGTGGTATTCAAGTTGATCATTGGATCACTTGAGAGGAGTTGAGTGCAACTCTCGTCCGTTGGGACGCCACAACGTGGAGTAGGCAAGTTTTGTACTTGGCCGAACCACGGGATAAATCACTGTGTCTTCTCTGTGTTGATTTCTTTGTGATTATCGTATTGTGCAAGATCTTCTCTCTAGCCACTTGGCATTAACTGTGCTGACATTTAACCAAGTTTTGTGGCTTAAGTTTTTAAGTTTTACAGGATCACCTATTCACCCCCCCCCTCTAGGTGCTCTCAGTTGGAGCCGATTAATCAGTGTTTCTTAACCATTGCTCAACTTGAATTAGTTAACACACAAGTCACCTAAATAGCACATTTTTGGGGGTCTATCATAGAGACATTAACACATGGCATAAAACTCCATAAGACATACATTGGCTACTAAAGGACCTAAAGCACTCACGTGCATATGTTGTCGGATTGTTCTTCAATTTTAGCAAGGACTGACTCATGAACGCTATTCGTCTCCAATAATTATTGGGCTGCGATAACGCTCATATAAGACCTATAATCGATCATCAAGACATTTATTTATCCAACGGACATGGAATGCAATGATTGACAAAACAAAGTATCAATCCGCCATACAACAGAAATCATGACGACACCGATGGATGCTATCAACTACCCGTCTAAACATATTAAACTTACTTCTCGCTTCGCCACTACACCACCCTTTAGTCACATGACCATCGGGAGCATCCTTCACACAATTATACAATAGCAACCTACACGTCGGGTTACACAATACATACATCTTTTCTTCGTCGCGAGTATAACCACATTACGGCATATACCCGCGCACCTCCATTAAATATCTCACGCCACCACTACTATATCACACCACGGCACTCACACACCTACGTGCACTAATTAAATCCTAGCATCCCACGTATTCCCAATCTACTCATCACATTAAACAACACAACATGTTTGCTTACCAAAACGTGAAGGCGAACTTGCTACGACATATAACCAAAACATTTTATACCCACACACTTTCCAACACCCATGTACATCATATCGACAAAAATATAATTATACAAACTACAAAGCGCACACATCAAACAACACATCGCATAAATTCCTATCGAAATATAAAAACATCCGAGTTCTTTTCTACTTCTTTTTCTTTCGCCACGAACTTCAATCCATACCAATATAATTTTTAAACACGCACCACATCGACCAATTTATACGAATCGACAACCACCAATCTCTAACTCGAAATCATGAACACAACCATACTACGATCTACCGCCGAAACATTTAAATCAGATATATATAATTCATTTATCGAGTCAATCGAGAGCGACATGCATCGGCTCACCATAAACAAACCCAATCGGTGTTTGTGAAGACGATGGCGATTCTGATTTGTGCATCGCTACAAACATCGACGGGCGTCGAGCGGCTTGCCTTCTCCACGCAAAACACGGGGTTCTCTCCTCCACAAAAATAAAACAAAGCAGCTCACATACATAATTAATCATAGGAAAATAATGTCGATGCGGAATCGAACACGGAGCGTCGCGGTCTCACCGGGGTGAACGATGATGACGATGGGCTGTCCCCAAACACCAACGCGACGACGTGGGTCGGGACTGCGCAGATCGGATCAATGCAAGCGACACCGACGGGATCTCATGGCTGCTGCTCGCTGCGTCATTTCGACGAGCACGCCGAGGGCGCGACGCAGAGGGAACCCATGTGGCTGCGCGAACTGTCGTCGCGGCTGCTGCGCGAGGTCGACGGCGCACTGCTCGCCTGGGCGCGCGGGGGAACAGAGATGGGAGCAGAGAGCTCGCGGCTTGCCCTGGGCGCCTGCACTTGGGGATTTTCTGCTGGCGAGGTGCGCCTGGGAGAAGGAGCGGCTGGAGCTTGGTGGCGTCGGCCATGGAGAGAAGGGGAGGACACGCTGTGGATGGGGGAGAGGGACATCGCGCCATGGACCTGATGGGGAAGGGGCGCCTGCACCAGGGGGCTTGGCCATGGAGAAGAGCAGGGCGCCGGCGTGCTCCCAAGGAGCTCGGCCATGGCTGCATCTGCTGGGCGCCATGGAAAAGCAGGGGGCATGGGCGCCATGGCTGGGAGGAAACTCCTGCGCGCAACCGTGAGGAAGACAGGAACAGGGAGCTCGCAGGGAGGAGCGGCGACCGGAAGGGGAGCTCGGCTGGCGTCCAGCTTGGAGGAAGGAGCTCGCCGCAAGGGAAGGCTGGCGGCCATGGGAGGCCCCTGCGCGCCGGCGTGCTGCTGCCGTGAAGAAGAGAGGCGCCTGCTGCTGCGCGTAGGAGAAAGCAGCCAGGGAGAGAAGAAATGGCGGCTAGGGAAAATAGAGGGGTGGGAATGGAAAATTTCCAAGTGAGCACCCCTATTTATAGAAGAAGCCCTAGGGTTAGGGTTCTTTAGTGGGCCTAGTGGGCTGGGCTGGATTTGGCCCAAACACGTACTCAGGCCGCACTAATTTATTTTCCCGAATAAAAATGTTCCTGCGGATTTCGTCTGTACGCAAAACAGAGCGAACTAGAGTTCGGACGAATGGTCGATTGAGCGATTAATTTGGCCGAGAGTCTGATTTGATTTCGCTCGAAAATAATTCACTACGCATGATTCGAAAATAAATCGCCTCGAAATATGACCGGCTTTCGGATTTATGATTGAAAGAGACAAATCGCGACATTTAAAATTATCGCCGATGTCGATTTTTAAATCGGGATCGAACACAGAGGTATGAAGTCGAGTCGGATAAGAATTAATTAGAGGGCGACGTACTGAGTATCCCGTTGGAGAAAACGGACCCGGATAAAATAGTCGAACATAGATCAAGGTTCAAAAAATTAGATTCGGGCTCAGATCAATTAACAGTTGTCGAGAGTTTGATTAAATGACCTTCAGATGAGATTTATAATTCGAGAATGATTTTTGAGTTCGCATTCGTGCCGAGGATAAAAGTTTTAACAGGCTCCAAAATTGGCCTTCTGTGAGATTGAATAATTCTGAATTCAGCGAAATGTGAATGAATAATCTGGATAATCAGAGACATACGCGAGCGAGAAATAGACATTTTTACTGAGCATTCGAGATTAGGATAAATTACCCGATATAACACGAAATAGACACCTGGGGTGTCACAGCCTTCCCCTCTTAAAAGAATCTCGTCCCGAGATTCGAATGAGGATCTTAAAGGGTGGAGAAGCATGTAACTCCCAGGCTGGAGATAGATGCAAATTCATGAGATGAGATCTGACATGATACTGAAGATAGATTTGGATAGAATATCGCGACATATTGAGACAAAATGCAGCGATCATTTTGAGAGAATGTCCACGAAAGATAGCACCTCAGTATAGTCTCGCAATGGACCACGACTATTAACCGTGACACCAGCGCGTGTCGAGCAACTCAACCATGTGTGCACCATAGTAGGCTCTCGGCTTCGTCGCGGCACCATCAGTCGATAGTCATGACATCATTACCAAACGCAACCAATGAGAATCCACATAGCATAAATAGATGGAGCCCATGAGAATATGGCTCAGAAAATGTGACTGAGTTGAGGCAAGGATTGTTGGCAAAAGAGCATCACATGAGAATTTTCTTCAACTCAGAGAACTATTTTATGATCAACATGGGGATTATCAGGCAAGAGACTTGTATGATATTTGATATGAGGATGAACCGACCATGAGATCAAGATTGGCAACTTGCTGAGACATGAGAGAACTAAAGTCAACAGCATAATCCATTGAACCAAATGGATACACTGCTTAGAGATAAAATTGATAAAACAGCGTCATGATCCTCAGAGAAGGGGTATGAGAATGACCAGAAATGAGAGATTTAGGCAAGATCAACATCTGATACTTGAGAACAGGTTATAGCAGATACCAGGATAATAGGGCAGGATCATTAAGGGGTCCAGAGATTTGGATGATAAAGCCGCAACATGATTCACAAGAAAAAGGATTACCAGCTCCAAGCAAAAGGAGAGGTAGGCAAACAGGATCAGCTAGGGTGATCAACAGAAATGTTATAAAGTTTTTGGGGCAAGGACTCATGGAAAGAAACATGGCCTTGATAGGGTTTGGGCAACTAGACACCAAACAACAAATTTTTTTTTCGACACAACCAGTGTACAAGGAGACTTAGGTTGGTCTAGCGGTCAAGCTACGGGGTCTACCAACTGTGCAAGTGTAACTTCAAGGGTAAAACACTCAAGGGTCAAAAAATACCAACACAAGCATGTGATTTTATTTTTTTAAGGGTTTCACTTGCTAACCACTGGGTTGTTTAAAGTGGGGGTCTTTTTATGGGCAAAACAAGCAACTTTTTTCTTGGCAAAAAGGGTTAAACAATTGTAATACCACCTAGATAGCAAGACAAGAGAAGCACATAACACAACCTAGTCAAGACTATCATGACACACAGGATAAGACATTTTTTTTGCAGTTCATAGCAATACAACACATTATTCACAATTTCTTATTATTGGAATAAAGGTGAGAGAGGCATGTTGATGCACAAGAGACAATTATAATGCGACAATCAGGATGCATGCTCATTCTAGTCGTCTTCTCAGACCTAACTAATTTTTCGGGTGCTTCTACAACATCCTTATTAATAGTAGTAGTAGCTTTTATGGCCTATATAAATAGCCACCTAGCTACCTATCTATTTCCTAAGGCTTCACGTCCTAAGTCTATCCTTATCGTCTTGACGATCTATCCAACAGTGGTTTCTAAGCAAGTTTTACTTTAGAAAAGTTGGTAATCATGACTTATTGACTTCTCTGTAATGGTATTCGCTCCGATACCAGTTGTGGCGGAACCGCCCGAATTATTCTAGCTTAAGTGCCCAAGTCGCACCCATAAGGGCAGCAACACACTTAAACAGGAATAATCCGTCAGTCCCTCGGATCTAGTCCGATAAAGCCACTTAAACAAGATCGAATACCACTAGCTCACTCGAAGGTGAGGCACAGAGAAATACAATAAAGCATAATACCATAAATTAAGAAAGTATCATTAGTGATTACATTATCGGAGTTTCAGAAATAATAACCATAAATTTTAATGCAGCGGAAATAACTAACGGAGAAAACCGAGTAACATGGCGAAGCCTGGCCACGCTACTCCTCCTGGTCCTCTCCTGCGGAAACAATAACCCACTCGACCGTCTATCCCGGTGGCAGGGATGGAGGCCAAGTCACACCATCAACCAAATCATCCTAAGGAGTACCTGCAAAAATTTGTGCCACAAGCAAGGCTGAGTATACTAATACTCAGCTAGACTTACCCGGTGTGAGGAGTCTACTCCTCTACCTCTAGACATGTAGATGTTTGGCTGAGGGGTTTGGTTTGCCAAAAGCACTAGCTGAGTCTAAAATCAAGTTTTAGCTTTTCAAGTTTTAGTATGATCCTCTTTACTAGATGTGTACCTAGCTAGTCATACATGGTATCAAACATTTTATCAATCAACATCTTTTGCCATCTCATTTCCACTTATTACTCAATGCAGTACAATGGATCAAGCAGTCTCATTAGCTGCGAGAAGCAGACGATTCAAATCGAGTTTTTATCCTTGCAAGGTAAACCTAAACACACGACATGCAGGGGCACTCCGTCCCCACACACATCAACCGTCCCCATCGATCCCCTGGCAACAGATCAGGGCTCACCGCCTTGGCGTACAATGCCTCACTGACCCCGACTGCCGTCATGCAGTGACCGCACTTGTACCCACCATAACGAGAATGGGAGACCACGTCTCAGGTCGCGTGAGGGGTAAAGTCTGCGGGCAGGTTCACTCAAGTACTAGGCTTACCGATTTACCATATTTCTCGGTATGTGTTTAGTACGTTCAAACGCTTGACATAGGTATCCGCACGTTAATCCTTATTCCATTTTCCCATCTCGTAGACAACCAACCCCCATGGATTGTTGTCCATAGACTAGTATCACGATAGTATGAAAGTGGGTATAACCAATTCCTGATCTCGCGCGAGTGCTAGAAAAATCACTTGTCTTCTACCGAGATCCTAATTAAATAAAGCAACTACTGGGACTAGCATACTAGTATCCATCTCAAAAGGGTTCCTGAGATCATGCAACTAGGGTTTCAGTCAACTCCTACACTTAAGTGCACAATACAAGCCTACAAACATTAAGTGCAGTAAAATAGCATATATAACGGTTATGCATAAAACCGGGGCTTGCCTTTAATTTAACACTTAGATAGTGTTTGCTGGGCGGAGGTACTCGCTTGGCGAGCATCCACTGGTTATGTCCATCCTTCTTTGGGTCATCCACCAACGACATCTTGTGGTTGACACCACATCAGTTGCTCGATCATCACCTCTCGGTCCTATATGAGATGCAAGATGCATATATATGAATATAATAGAATAGCACAAGATACTTTAAGTACACGCTAGCGAATTAAACACTAAGTAGCGAGACATCACAAGCAACCACACTCACTAGCGTTAGCTAACTACATATCGTCGAGCGCACAACATTACACCACTAAAAAGACGACAAACATTTTGGATATTTACGCAACACAATACTACCTCACAATTAACTAGAGAAAGAAACGTATAAAAACATGACACATATGTTATCTCAAGCTTAGCCATGACAATTCTATATGAATTTGGTGCTAACCAACTATTTTTAGCCAAAAGGGTGAACTAACAATTAATTGAGCACATGCAGATTTTTAGGACAGCAGTACAGTAGCTACTTGTTTTAATCATAACTTTTCAAATATTAATTCAAAAATATTAAACTAGGACTTTCTAGAAAGCTTAAAATGTGAACTACAACTTTGGTATTTTGACCTCAACACGATTCAACACTTAGCAAGGTCAAAATGTGCTAATACAACAGCTCTGTCCAGATTTGGACAGATTCAGACTTGCAACTTCAAAAATTCACAATTGAAGATTCATACATCTAAACAAAGTGATCTTAGACTTTCTGGAAAGGTAATAAAATTTTCTACATATCATTTATAAACATCTCAAGGTGATTCAATGTTTAACTAAGGACAAAAGACACTAGAAGGCTTTGCTGTCCAGAATTGGACAGATTCAGTCTTCAGACTTTAAACATCCATAACTTAATCTTCAGATCACCAAAAAGAGTGATCAAAGACTTTTTGGAAAGCTTGGCAAAAGCACTACATAACTTTTATACTCACCAAGAATTGATTCTATGTTGAACTGAATCAAACAATTCAGTTTTCGAAATCTGTTCTGTCAGTGGACAGAACACAACAAGCCGTTTGTAAAATTCATAACTCTTAAACTATCAGGTCTGTGGTTATGAAATTTTAACACAGGAAAGATCAGATAAGCATCTACAACTTTCTTATAATCGACAAGGACTGATTCTAACATTACATTAGGCAAACAATGCAGTTTCTGAAATCTGTACAGAATTTGGACAGATTCAGTTACTGAATTTGTAAAAATCATAACTCCTAAACGATCAGACTTAAGCCTATCAAATTTTAGTACAAGCAAGATAATAATGTTATCTACAACTCTTCTATATGACTTTTCTACAGAAAACATGATTGGGTTTATCAAACAAACAGTACAACAAAAACAATGCATGCAGCCCAAAACAGCAATCAATAGATTCCAGCTTCTATATAATTCAAGAATTGCCGCATTCTAGAGACTTGAATCATTCTAGCACTTTACCATTTCTTAGAGTTAAATTAATTAAATAAGGACTAACAAGTAGACTTACAAATTTTATCCAAATCATTTAGTGCACTAAAATTACTACAACCAATTAACAACGCATTCTTCACGATAATCACCCAACAATTTGCGTTTTAAATTCGACATCACATGAGCACTAATACTTTTCATCCGCGACTGTAACCATACGCATTTAGAATGCAACAAGCAAATTTACCGTGACTGCAAGCTTAACTAAAGTCATCTAACAAGTTGATTAACCAAAGGAATGGCATAGCCCGTCATACGACATATACGTCGGCTTGCCTATTATTATCGCAGTCCGAGACACCACATATATATATCACAATCACTTACGCTATCGACTCCTACTTAACATGAGTTGGCTAATCACAGTATAAGACCTAGCGAACCATTTTAGACATCGTAACTCAAAAACATGGGTTGGAGCCGATTAATCAGTGTTTCTTAACCATTGCTCAACTTGAATTAGTTAACACACAAGTCACCTAAATAGCACATTTTTGGGGGTCTATCATAGAGACATTAACACATGGCATAAAACTCCATAAGACCTACATTGGCTACTGAAGGACCTAAAGCACTCACGTGCATATGTTGTCGGATTGTTCTTCAATTTTAGCAAGGACTGACTCATGAACGCTATTCGTCTCCAATAATTATTGGGCTGCGATAACGCTCATATAAGACCTATAATCGATCATCAAGACATTTATTTATCCAACGGACATGGAATGCAATGATTGACAAAACAAAGTATCAATCCTCCATACAACAGAAATCATGATGACACCGATAGATGCTATCAACTACCCGTTAAACATATTAAACTTACTTCTCGCTTCGCCACTACACCACCCTTTAGTCACATGACCATCGGGAGCATCCTTCACACGATTATACAATAGCAACCTACACGTCGGGTTACACAATACATACATCTTTTCTTCGTCGCGAGTATAACCACATTACGGCATATACCTGTGCACCTCCATTAAATATCTCACGCCACCACTACTATATCACACCACGGCACTCACACACCTACGTGCACTAATTAAATCCTAGCATCCCACGTATTCCCAATCTACTCATCACATTAAACAACACAACATGTTTGCTTACCAAAACGTGAAGGCGAACTTGCTACGACATATAACCAAAACATTTTATACCCACACACCTTCCAACACCCATGTACATCATATCGACAAAAATATAATTATACAAACTACAAAGCGCACACATCAAACAACACATCGCATAAATTCCTATCGAAATATAAAAACATCCGAGTTCTTTTCTACTTCTTTTTCTTTCGCCACGAACTTCAATCCATACCAATATAATTTTTAAACACGCACCACATCGACCAATTTATATGAATTGACAACCACCAATCTCTAACTCGAAATCATGAACACAACCATACTACGATCTACCGTCGAAACATTTAAATCACATCTATATAATTCATTTATCGAGTCAATCGAGAGCGACATGCATCGGCTCACCATAAACAAACCCAATCGGTGTTTGTGAAGACGATGGCGATTCTGATTTGTGCATCGCTACAAACATCGACGGGCGTCGAGCGGCTTGCCTTCTCCACGCAAAACATGGGGTTCTCTCCTCCACAAAAATAAAACAAAGCAGCTCACATACATAATTAATCATAGGAAAATAATGTCGATGCGGAATCGAACACGGAGCGTCGCGGTCTCACCGGGGTGAACGATGACGACGATGGGCTGTCCCCAAACACCAACGCGACGGCGTGGGTCGGGACTGCGCAGATCGGATCAATGCAAGCGACACCGACGGGATCTCATGGCTGCTGCTCGCTGCGTCATTTCGACGAGCACGCCGAGGGCGCGACGCAGAGGGAACCCATGTGGCTGCGCGAACTGCCGTCGCGGCTGCTGCGCGAGGTCGACGGCGCACTGCTCGCCTGGGCGCGCGGGGGAACAGAGATGGGAGCAGAGAGCTCGCGGCTTGCCCTGGGCGCCTGCACTTGGGGATTTTCTGCTGGCGAGGTGCGCCTGGGAGAAGGAGCGGCTGGAGCTTGGTGGCGTCGGCCATGGAGAGAAGGGGAGGACACGCCGTGGATGGGGGAGAGGGACATCGCGCCATGGACCTGATGGGGAAGGGGCGCCTGCACCAGGGGGCTTGGCCATGGAGAAGAGCAGGGCGCCGGCGTGCTCCCAAGGAGCTCGGCCATGGCTGCATCTGCTGGGCGCCATGGAAAAGCAGGGGGCATGGGTGCCATGGCTGGGAGGAAACTCCTGCGCGCAGCCGTGAGGAAGACAGGAACAGGGAGCTCGCAGGGAGGAGCGGTGACCGGAAGGGGAGCTCGGCTGGTGTCCAGCTTGGAGGAAGGAGCTCACCGCAAGGGAAGGCTGGCGGCCATGGGAGGCCCCTGCGCGCCGGCGTGCTGCTGCCGTGAAGAAGAGAGGCGCCTGCTGCTACGCGTAGGAGAAAGCAGCCAGGGACAGAAGAAATGGCGGCTAGGGAAAATAGAGGGGTGGGAATGGAAAATTTCCAAGTGAGCACCCCTATTTATAGAAGAAGCCCTAGGGTTATGGTTCTTTAGTGGACCTAGTGGGCTGGGTTGGATTTGGCCCAAACACGTACTCGGGCCTCGCTAATTTATTTTCCCGAATAAAAATGTTCCTGCAGATTTTGTCTGTACGCAAAACAGAGAGAACTAGAGTTCGGACGAATGGTCGATTGAGCGATTAATTCGGCCGAGAGTCTGATTTGATTTCGCTCGAAAATAATTCACTATGCATGATTCGAAAATAAATCGCCTCGAAATATGACCGGCTTTCGGATTTATGATTGAAAGAGACAAATCGCGACATTTAAAATTATCGCCGATGTCGATTTTTAAATCGGGATCGAACACTGAGGTATGAAGTCGAGTCGGATAAGAATTAATTAGAGGGCGACGTACTGAGTATCCCGTTGGAGAAAACGGACCCGGATAAAATAGTCGAACATAGATCAAGGTTCGAAAAATTAGACTCGGGCTCAGATCAATTAACAGTTGTCGAGAGTTTGATTAAATGACCTTCAGATGAGATTTATAATTCGAGAATGATTTTTGAGTTCGCATCCGTGCCGAGGATAAAAGTTTTAACAGGCTCCAAAATTGGCCTTCTGTGAGATTGAATAATTCCGAATTCGGCGAAATGTGAATGAATAATCTGGATAATCAGAGACATACGCGAGCGAGAAAGAGAAATTTTTACTGAGCATTCGAGATTAGGATAAATTACCCGATATAGCACTAATAGACACCTGGGGTGTCACACTACCGAGGTTACGCGGAGCTCGGGGGCAGGGGTTGCCGAGGAGGTCGGTCCCTCGGAGCGACCTAGGGAGTCGTTTGAGGTTTATATCATCCAGCCCCCTACCTTAGGGGGTGGTGGTGACCTCGTTCACACTGCGCTGGACCTCTCGGTATGGGGAGGGCCGACTCTGACGTGGATGTCCACCGAGGGCAACTCGTACTTCGTCCTCGACGACACAGAGGAGCGGGAGATGTGGCGGAGCTCCAAGCGATGACTCGGGTAAGGGTGGTGCCTACCTGTGTTAGGAATCCCTTATTCTCTGTGGTGTGGTGATGTGAGTTCCTTCCTTTGCATGACCTTATGGTGAAGTCCATGGCCAAGTCAATCTTCGTTCGCGGCGAACGCGACGTCTGGGCCGCACTGCAGTGCCATCAGGACATGTTGCTTCGTGCCAACGAGTAGTTGGTGCTGAGGAGCGCCGAGGTGGCGGACTTGACGTTGTTGTGCGCTGATATAAAGGATGAGGTCGCGACCGAGTGCAGGAAGGTGCCTTCGCTAGAGGAGGAGGTCAGTCGCCTGAAGACAGAGGTGGCCTTGTAGCAGGAGGAGATGTGATTGTTGAAGGGGAACCTTCAGGCGGTGGCCGTGGAGTGGGATGAATATCGGCGTCAGGTCACCGAAGCTTCCCTCTGTGTTGACTCCCTCTCTAATCACTTGGAGGTCGAGCGGTCTGAGGGCCGAGCCTTGAGGGCCCAGATGGGAGGTATTTGGCTGAAGTCTTGTTTTATCTGGTCTAATCTTTTTTTCTAGTCATGGCTTAACACTTTCTTTCTTTTTCTAGAGCTCGAGATGGATCTGGAGACCACCGCCTAGACCTCCCGAACGCTCTCCCAGACCATGGACTAGAAGGTGGCCGATTTGAAGGAGATGCCCGACGCGGTGGTAGAGTTCAGCCGAGACCTCGATGTGGTAGATGTCCCCAAGGGAGAGTCCCCACGGAGCCGTATGTGAGCCCAAAGTGGCTACATACGAGGCGAACTCCACGAGGCCATTCACCTTGTTGTGAATCGAGCGTTGGTAGTGGTCGCCTCTCACTACGAGATCGATCTTGAGCGGGGTGTGCAAGGGCTATGTCCTCCCCGATGAGCCCGACCTTGCCGATGCCGAGATGCAGAGGCTCGTTGATACCGTCAAGGGGCTAGGGTCCTTGCTGGCTCACCACTACGAGCATGAGGTGGTTCTTCCCATCTCGTCGCCTACCGCCGTTGTGCCCTCTAGTGACTCCAAGGGTGGCATCCTTCCTCCTCCGACTTCGTAGACCCGACCCTTGCCCTGCGGGGTTTTAAAGTTTTTAAATCTATATAAACCATACTGTGAACTCCTAAGTTCTTTTAAGGTCTGCCTGTTTGCTATGTTATTTCCTACTGTTTTGTGCCTGTTGCCCCGTCTTACTGTGGTGTCCGTATTTCAACACGAGTTACCCTTTAGGAAGGGAATAGTGAGTGAGGAAACCGTATCCCTGAGGCATAGGTGTTCCAGTGGCTCGGCTATCTTTCCTAATCGAGATGTCCCTTGTTCTTGAGGGTTCCGCATTATGACTAGGGCGAGGGTATAAAACATGTTTTTAAGAAAAATTACGAGAAAAAATAACACAGATGAGGGGTTCCCCCTTCTAGCCCCTGAGGGAGGCTTGGTATTGGAGGCAAGGCCGAGCCTCCCTTGAAAGCTGAACTTTATTAATCATGAGATCCATAGTACAATTTAGGCCTATATTCCTAAGGATAGAAGCGACGTAGTTGTTCTATGTTCCATGCATTGCTGTAGACTTCTCCTTCTTCGTTGCAGAGTTTGTACGTCCCTGGCTTTAGCACTTTGGTGATGATGAAGGGTCCTTCCCAGGGAGGAGTGAGCTTGAGGCTCTATCGGTTGTCTTGCCATAACCAAAGTACCATGTCTCCCTCCTAGAATCCCCAAGGTCGGACATGCCTTGCGTGGTAGCGCCGGAGTGACTGTTGGTACTTGGCCGAATGAAAGAGTGCCACGTCTCGAGCTTCCTCTAGCTGGTCGAGCGAGTCTTCAAGGTTGACTTGGTTGTTGCGTTCGTTGTATGCTCGTAACCTCGGGGAACCGTGTTCTAAGTCTGTGGGTAGGATAGCCTCGGCCCCATAGACTAAGAAGAAGGGTGTGAACCCCGTGGCTCGGCTCGGGGTTGTTCTCAGACTCCAATTCACTAAGGGGAGTTGTTTAAATCGGCTGCCGAACTTGTTTAAATTGTTGAAGATCCTCAACTTGAGGCCTTGTAGGATCATGTCGTTGGCACGTTCTACCTTGCCATTTGTCCTCGGATGGGCCACAGTTGACCAGTCCACATGAACGTTGTTGGGGGCCTTCCTCTTCCGAAGGTACTAAAAAACGTGACTAATATGTTTTTTAGTGTAACATAAACTATTACATGAAGCTTTGGCTTTGAGATAAAGATATACATGATATGGAGATACAACCCGAAGGTACAATGAACGGACGCCGAAGCTATGGCTGAAGGAGCTTCGGTTTAGTATGATGATGAAGGTGGAAGATGAAATCGAACTAAAGGGGAAAAGACTACTCAGACCTTGATAGCTCGCCTTATATTTAGCAGTAAATGTTAGGGACATGAACGTAATTTTGTCCGAGCAGCGTCCCGTTCCTACAAATAGATGAACAGTAACATCGTACTGTTCAAGCCAGATTGTAATTGTTCTCGCATCACTCTCTCATTTTCACCTTCTACTAAGACGAAGGTATTAATGTAATATAAATGTCATTGATGTTTATCCATGTTTATAAAATGATAATATAGATAACCTATTGATTTGTAATGATTATTCATCTTCTTTTGTGTTCTATGTGTCTTTGTTTATACTAATTCACTGAAATGATGAAGGTATGCCCTTCATGACCTTCATCTGAAGATCATTATATCCCAAGGGAAATAATGCTTCGAAGGACGAAGGTCTCTAATCATTAACAATTGTGTTGCTTTGTTCTTGATGTATAGCATTTAAGAACAAGGCCCAACAATGGTGCCCACCTTTGGTGAACTCATTCGACCACCTTCGGCAAGCATCGACTTCCGCAACATTGGCGCCCACCTCCGGTGAACTCATTCGATCACCTTCGGTAAGCATCGACTTCCGCAATGCCGCTGAAGAAGACAACGGTGCCAGGGGCTGCCCTGAAGCCACTGGACACTAATCAGGAGATGATGCGAGAAGCTAGGAGCCAGAAGATGAATGCTACTAGCCCAACACCTCAGGAGGAGGAACTAGATCAAGAGATCAGTGATCTGGAGGCTATCCATCAACAAGTGCAAAGGAAGAGGGAAAAGATGCTTCGACTCGCCGACCTTCAGAAGAAGATCAATGAAGCCGCTGAAGAAATGCGCCATCTCACTCAGGATGACCAAGACCGAAGGCCTCAACACAGGGAGCTTCGCCAAGAAAGTCCACTCAATGATGATGAATGGTATGGTGACTTTCATCAGGGCAATTTTGCTTTTGACGATGCTTCTCCCTTGGTAGCAGAATTACAGGCTACCCCGTGGCCACCATCATACAAGCCACCTCAGCTCCCTATGTATGACGGGCACTCAGACCCTAAGCAATTCCTGATGAGCTACGAAGCAACCATATTCTTATATGGGGGCAATATTGTAGTCATGGTGAAGTCCTTCGTCATGGCAGTCAAAAGCATAGCTCAAATTTGGTACTCCTCTCTTCGGCCAGGGACAATTACGTCATGGCAGAAGCTAAAGGATATGTTAGTGACCAGCTTTCAGGGATTTCAAACAAAGCCAGTCACTGCCCAAGCTCTCTTTCAGTGTACACAGGACTAGGAGGAGTACTTGTAGGTGTATGTTCGAAGGTTCTTAAGGCTGAGAGCTCAAGCCCCTATAGTGCCCAATGAGATCATCATTGAGGTCATGATCAAGGGACTTCGGCCAGGACCCACGGCGCAATACTTCGTAAGGAAGCCACCACAAACCTTGGAGAAGCTTCTCTAGAAAATGGACGAGTACATCAGAGCCGACAATGACTTTCGGCAAAGAAGGGAAGAAGCCTACAAATACTCTGAAATGGCCAGGGGCTTCGGAGGGAGATTCCACCCCAGGCATGTCAGGTCAATCCATAATGCCAACTCAAGTGACGACAGGAGAAACTAAACCCAAAGGTAGCAGCACAGCTCCCAATCATCAGGGGCACAACAAAGTTCCTTTAGGCCACTAGCTCCAAGAGGCAGAGGGGGCAGAAACTTTAGAGGAAGATATGGAGATCAGCCCAGAAAACTTTTTTGTATGTTCTGCGGTGAAGACAAAGGGCATACCACAAGAACGTGCCAGGTTACGATCCAAAAGCAGAAAGAGATTGCCGAAGCCGAAGCACGACAGAATCAGCCGAAGCAGGTTCTACATATCGCTTCATGCTACTCTCCGTATGTCCCAGAGGATGTAGGCAATCAACAGCCTACGACCTCTGTTGCTTCGGCAAGCCATTCTCAAGCTTCTTGGGCCCAGTTTCCACTGCCACCACCGCTAGCACCTACTTTGGTCTGCAGTCAGCAGCCAGAAGGGCATCACCACGCTCAGCAACAGCGCGATTTTCGGGAGGAGTCCGAAGCTCGCACAGTCAACAGCATTGTGCCCGAGTCGAAGCACATTTACTAAAGGATATCCTAACCTGATGTATTTTTGTTTTGTTTGTCATTTTATTTTCTTGCATGAAAAACAGTTCACGGAGGTTTAATCTCCAACTTGATGTAATAATATTGTGGTCACACTATCGAGTGTAGAATGTCACCCCTCAACTATGCTTCCGAAGCTACGAAGTCATTCCTAAGGAAGCGCAGAGTAAGTTCCAAAGCTACAAAAGTCGTTCCTAATGGAGCACAGAGTATGTTCCGAAGCTCAAAAATCGTTCCTAAGGGAATGCAGAGCCAATATACCACCGAAATAAAAGGTGAAGAAGCTCAAAAGTCGTTCCTAAGGGAATGCAGAGCTTAAATACCACCGAAATAGAAGGTGAAGAGACTCAAAAGACGTTCCTAAGGGGATGCAGAGTCTGGGTGTGTTTTCGTGTGGGTATGTGTCTTCGGCATAAACATCATGCTGCATCATATCATTGCATCATTTTGCATAGCATCACATCATACATCATGTCGCATCAGCAGCAAGATTGTGCAGAAGAAAAGTTGCTTCTTTCAAAATATGCGATGAATGAAACAGTGTGCTGGAGCACAAAGTACACCTTTGGCAATTATAATCTTACATGCCAAGAAAATTTTCGTCAACAACAATATTATACAACAGATGTCCTATATAAGGGCTCTTTCTTTACGAAGCATGAAAATAAGGGAAGGTGTTTTTTCGCCAAAGGCTCAAAAATGGTATGTACGCAAATTTCATGCATCGTAAAGAAATATATTACATTAATATACACATAGATATACAATGTTTAACTCATGTACGAATATTACATTTCCCAAATACTACATTTCTTAAGTACACAAAAATTTAGTCTTCTTTTAAGATCTTCTCGGCAACTTCGTTCAGAAGTTTGTTGACAGCTTCATCAACAGCTTCTTCGGCAATCCTTATTGTTTCTAGTGCCGCTTTCATGGCTGGGTCGGCCTCGAGATCATATGGCTCGGGTGGCAGTGAAAGTTTAGCTGCAGTGAAGTAGCGAGTTGTTAATCCGAAGCCAGAAAAAATATTAAAGCTAAGATTCAATAAAAATACCTATATGCCTGGCGCGCTCAGCAGCCTCTTTGGCTCACTTGGCTTCTTCTCGGGCATCATGGAATTCTTTTTCATTTTTCTTTATAGCTTCGTTGGCTATCTTCCGTCTGCCCTTCATCCAAACGTTGGAATAGAATTTCCCGCCCATCATAGTAGCTTCAGCCGAAGGATCCTTGGTGTTGTCTACAGAGAAGAGGGTTTCTGTCTGGGTTGCAGCTTTAACATGTTCATAGCCAGTTTTCTCTAAAATTGCTGCAACCCCTCTGGCACCGGCAAAGGCACAAAAATCCCCACGATCGCTAAGAATTTCTTCAAAAGCTTCAGCTTCTTCGTCGATCCATTCAATAATTCCCTCGGGATCGCCTCTAATAAATTTTTGCTCCGATGAGTATGCACCCACCTTTGCAAAACTATGTTTCAATTTTTTAGCACAACCTAAGGATTTCTCATAATATCTCTCCTTCAATTCGCGAAGCTCATCCACATTCTTTTGTAATCTTGAACTAGTCCATTCGCTTATTTCTTGTTTGGCTTTCGCCACTTCGAAATCCTCATTCTTTTCGGCAAGCTTTTTCTTTGGGTCTTCAACTTCGGCCTTATGAGCTTCGGACTGCGCAATAAGTTTGGCTTCGCTGGCCTTTACCCTGTCTACCAAGGAAAGCAGAATTTTATCCTTTTCTAGGGATTCATTCCTCAGTCTGATACCTCTGTTCGAAGGTTCCCAAGGGCTATTTGGCAGCTTTCGTCTTCAGCATTCTTTTGTGCCCTTAAAGCATTGCTCAAGATTAAGCCCTACAAAAAGGGGGGATCAGCACAATCATAAAAGATACAAAAAGTAATCTATTTATAAGTCAGAACATCTTTACCTTAAGACTGTTATAAGCGAGGCTGTCTGCAAGGTCATCCTTCGACATTGCAGAGAGGCCAACCTCGAGCTTCGGAAACCCTATGTTCCTTGCCATCTCCCGGCAAACAGATATTTCCTTGTTGTCCAGAAGGTAGTACAGAAAGTCATCTTCATCAGTGCCATTATACAGCAAGGATCCTTTTGGGTACTTTAATTCCCTGGCATAGTGCTTAGCTTCGGCAATCTGCTCTTCCGACAACTGTTTACCTGAAGCGTGTCGTATGATAAAGTCTAGCTCCTCAGTAAACGCTTCGGGAGTAGGAGATTTAACCTTCTTGGATGTGCCTTCTTTTTCCAAGATCAGAGTGGCATCTGAAGGTCCTTGTTCAGTATCCTGTTCAATAGTTGAAAGGGAAATAGGATTTAACCTTTCCTATAAATGATTTTGGTGGTTAAATGCCCAACACAAATAATTGGACTAACTAGTTTGCTCTAGATTATATATTCTACAGGTGCTAAAGGTTCAACACAAACCAATAAAAAGATCAAGTTAGGGTTCAAAAAGAAAGGAGCAAAAGAAACCAAAGAGAACCCTGGTCTGGCGCACCGGACTGTCCGGTGTGCCACCAGACAGTGTGACCCGTTTGATTAAGGAAATGGTTGATTAAGGAGAAATGGTTGAAAGACCGGTATACCTTTCTCCTTTCCGAGAGAGGGAAAGGGTTGAAAGAGACCCGGTCTTTGTGACCACCTCAACGGGGACTAGGTTCATTGGAACCGAACCTCGGTAAAACAAATCACCGTGTCATCTGCTTTACTTTCTTGGTTGATTTGTTTTTCCCCTCTCTCCCAGACTCGGTTTTTATTCTAACGCTAACCCCGGCTTGTAGTGTGTTTAAAGTAGTAATTTTTAGTTTCCGCCTATCCACCCCCCTCTAGGCGACTTTCAATTGGTATCAGAACCCGGTACTTCATTAGAGTCTAACCACTCAAAGTGATGTCGGGAGATCACGCCAAGAGGGAGATCATGACCGGCGGCGACAAGTCCGCAAGCTCGGG
Organism: Zea mays; assembly: GCF_902167145.1. Classification (NCBI taxonomy): domain Eukaryota; kingdom Viridiplantae; phylum Streptophyta; class Magnoliopsida; order Poales; family Poaceae; genus Zea; species Zea mays. The sequence continues at coordinate 39,597,373 of NC_050098.1, read as the reverse complement.
GAGAACTCATTCGAGGGAGTCCGGTCACAAGCATAAGGAGGAGTCCGCTTCCTCCATCAAGTCACAACGAAGAGGTGACAAGAAGAAGAAGATGAAGAAAGTGGTCTACTACGAGACCGACTCTTCGTCACCCTTCACCTCCGGCTCCGAATCATCATCATCTGTAACTTCTAAGCGCCATGAGCGCAAGAAGTATAGTAAGATGCCCCTCTACTATCTTCGCATTTCTAAATGCACTCCATTACTTTCCGTTCCCCTTGGCAAACCACCATTTTTTTATGGTGAGGATTATTTTATGTGGAGTGATAAAATGAGGCATCATTTAACCTCACTCCACAAAAGCATATGGGATATTGTTGAGTATGGAGCGCAGGTACTGAAGGTAGGGGACAAGGACTACGATTCGGATGAGGCCGACCAAATTCGGCACTTTAACTCCCAAGCCACAACTATACTCCTCGCCTCCTTGTGTCGAGAGTAGTATAATAAGGTGCAAGGGTTAAAGATGGCCAAAGAAATTTGGGACGTCCTCAAGACGGCGCATGAAGGGGACGAGGTGACCAAGATCACCAAACGGGAGACGATCGAGGGGGAGCTCGGTCGATTGGTCCTCAACCAAGGAGAGGAGCCACAAGCCATGTACAACCGGCTCAAGACCTTGGTGAATCAAGTGCGCAACCTCGGGAGCACCAAGTGGGATGACCATGAGATGGTCAAGGTTATTCTAAGATCCCTCGTATTTCGTAATCCTACTCAAGTTCAATTAATACGTGGTGATCCTAGATATAAGCTAATGTCCCCCGAGGAGGTAATTGGGAAGTTTGTGAGCTTTGAGTTGATGATCAAAGGCTCCAAACAAATCGTCAACTTGGAGCAAGGCGGCACCTCCACACCCGAGGTGCAACCCGTCGCACTCAAAGCAACGGAGGAGAAGAAAGAAGAGTCTACATCAAGTAGGCTCCCCATCGACGCCTCCAAGCTCGACAACGAGGAAATGGCGCTCATCATCAAGAGCTTCCGTCAAATCTTCAAGCAAAGGAGGGGGAAGGATTACAAACCCCGCTCCAAGAAGGTTTGCTACAAATGTGGTAAGCCCGGTCATTTTATCACTAAATGCCCTATGTCTAGTGATAGTGACAGGGACAACGACAAAAGGGGGAAGAAGAAGGAGAAGAAGAGATACTACAAGAAGAAGGGTGGCGATGCCCACGTGTGTCAGGAATGGGACTCCGACGAGAGCACCATCGACTCCTCCTTCGACGAGGATGCCGCCAACAAGGGTCTCCTCTTCCCTAATGTCGGCCATAAGTGCCTCTTGGCAAAGGATGGCAAGAAAAAGGAGGTACAAGCTAGAACCACCCCCAAGTATACTACATCTAGTGATGAGGGTAGTTCTAGTGATGATGAAGATAACTTGCTTAGTCTTTTTGCCAACCTTAACATGCAACAGAAAGAAAAATTAAATGAATTAATAGGTGCTATTCATGAGAAGGATGAACTCTTGGATAGCCAAGAGGAATTTCTTATTAAGGAAAATAAAAAGCATGTTAAGGTAAAGAATGCTTATGCTCAGGAAATGGAGAAAAATGAAAATTTGACTAAGGAGCTTAGCATTTGCCATGACACCATTTCCAACCTTAGAACTGAGAATGTTAATTTGATTGCTAAGGTTGAAAAATCAAGTGTTTGTCATAATTCAATTGTCAATCTTAAAAATGATAATGCTAGTTTAATTGCTGAGATTGATAAATTGAATGAATCAATTGCTAGCCTTAAAACTGAGAATGATAAGTTAATTTCTAAGGCTAAAGATTTGAATGTTTGCAATATCTCTATTTCCAATCTTAGAAATGAGAATGCTATTTTACATGCTAAGATTGATGAATTAAATGCTTGCAAACCCTCTACATCTACTATTGAACATGTTGCTATTGGTACTAGATGTAGAGACATTAATGTTGATGCTATTAATGATCACCTAGCTTTAATTAAACAACAAATGATCACATAGCTCAAATAACTGCTAAAATCAATGAGCATGAAGTTGAAAATGAAAAATTTAAATTTGTTAGAAGCATGCTCTATAATGGGAGACGCCCTGGCATTAAGGATGGCATTGGTTTCCACCAGGGAAGCAATGTCAAACTTAATGCCCCCAAAAGGTTCTCTAATTTTGTTAAGGGCAAGGCTCCCATGGCTCAGGATAACGATGGTACATTTTATATCCTGCTGGTTATCCTGAACATAAGATTAGGAGAATTCATGCTAAGAAATTTCATTATGTTTCCCATCATGCCTTTATGTACAAGAATGAGGCATCTAGCTCTAGGCATTCTACCCATGTTAAAATGCCTAAAAAGAAATCTCCTACTGCATCAAATGAACCTAATGTTTCATTTAAGACTTTTGATGCATCTTATGTTTTAACTAACAAATCAGGCAAAACAGTTGCCCAATATGTTGGGGACAAACACAAGGGCTCCAAGACTTATGTTTGGGTACCCAAGGTGCTTGTTTCTAATGTGAAAGGACCCAAGACCATTTGGGTACCTAAGAACAAGGCCTAAATTGTTTTGCAGGTTTATGCATCCGGGGCTCAAGTTGGATTATTGATAGCGGATGCACAAACCACATGACTGGGGAGAAAAGGATGTTCTTCTCCTACGAGAAAAATGAAGATCCCCAAAGAGCTATCACATTCAGAGATGGAAATCAAGGTTTGGTCAAAGGATTTGGTAAAATTGCTATATCACCTGACCATTCCATTTCCAATGTTTTTCTTGTAGATTCTTTAGATTACAACTTGCTTTCTGTATCTCAATTATGCAAAATGGGTTACAACTGTCTTTTTACGGATATAGGTGTTACTGTCTTTAGAAGAAGTGATGATTCAGTAGCATTTAAGGGAGTATTAGAGGGTCAGCTATACTTAGTTGATTTCAATAGAGCTGAACTCGATACTTGCTTAATTGTTAAGACTAATATGGGTTGGCTCTGGCATCACCGACTAGCCCATGTTGGAATGAAGAACCTTCACAAACTTCTAAAGGGATAACACATTTTGGAACTAACAAATGTTCATTTTGAGAAAGACAGAGAAAGACAGGATCTGTAGCACATGCCAAGCAGGGAAGCAAGTTGGTGCCCATCATCCACACAAAAACATAATGACAACGGACATGCCATTGGAACTACTCCACATGGATCTATTCGGCCCGATAGCTTACATAAGCATTGGCGGGAGTAAGTACTGTCTAGTAATTGTGGATGATTATTCTCGCTTCACTTGGGTATTCTTTTTGCAGGAAAAATCTCAAACCCAAGAGACCTTAAAGGGATTCTTGAGACGAGCTCAAAATGAGTTCGGATTGAGAATCAAGAAGATAAGAAGCGATAACAGGACGGAGTTCAAGAACTCTCAAATTGAAGGCTTTCTTGAGGAGGAGGGCATCAAGCATGAGTTCTCTTCTCCCTACACACCTCAACAAAATGGTGTAGTGGAGAGGAAGAATAGAACTCTACTAGACATGGCAAGGACCATGCTTGATGAGTACAAGACTTCGGACCAGTTTTGGGCTGAAGCGATTAACACCGCCTGCTACTCCATCAACCGGCTCTACCTTCACCGAATCCTCAAGAAGACATGATATGAACTCCTCACCGATAAAAAGCCCAATGTTTCATATTTTAGAGTCTTTGGTAGCAAATGTTTTATTCTTGTTAAAAGAGGAAGAAAAACTAAATTTGCTCCTAAGGCTATAGAAGGCTTTTTACTTGGTTATGACTCAAACACAAGGGCATATAGAGTCTTCAACAAATCCACTGGATTAGTTGAGGTTTCTTGTGACATTGTGTTTGATGAGACTAATGGCTCCCAAGTGGAGCAAGTTGATCTTGATGAGCTAGATGATGAAGAGGCTCCATGCGTCGCGCTAAGGAACATGTCCATTGAGGATGTGTGTCCTAAGGAATCTGAAGAGCCCATACGAGCACAAGGTCAACCGTCATCTTCCATACAAGCATCTCCACCAACCCAAGATGAGGATCAAGCTCAAGACAATGAAGAAGAAGATCAAGACAATGAGCCACCTCAAGAGGAGGACAATGATCAAGGGGGGATGAAGTTTATCAAGACAAGGAAGATGATCAAGAGATACAGGGTCAAAGATCGCCACACCCAAGAGTCCACCAAGCGATTCAAAGAGATCACCCCGTGAACTCAATTCTCGGTGACATTCATAAGGGGGTAACCACTCGATCTCGAGTCGCTCATTTTTGTGAACATTACTCTTTTGTGTCCTCTATTGAGCCATACAGGGTGGAGGATGCACTAAGAGATTCAGATTGGGTGCTGGCAATGCAAGAGGAGCTCAACAACTTCACGAGGAATAAGGTATAGCATTTAGTTCCATGTCCTAACCAAAATGTTGTAGGAACCAAGTGGGTATTCCGCAACAAGCAAGATGAGCATGGTATGGTGACAAGGAACAAAGCCCGACTTGTGGCCAATGGATATTCACAAGTCGAAGGTTTGGATTTCGGTGAAACCTATGCACCCATAGCTAGGCTTGAGTCAATTCGTATATTACTTGCCTATGCTACTTACCATGGCTTTAAGCTTTATCAAATGGACGTGAAAAGTGCTTTCCTCAATGGACCAATCAAGGAAGAGGTCTATGTTGAGCAACCTCCTGGCTTTGAAGATAGTGTGTACCCTAATCATGTTTACAAACTCTCAAAGGCGCTTTATGGGCTCAAGCAAGCCCCAAGAGCATGGTATAAATGCTTGCGAGATTTCCTTATCACTAATGGCTTCAAAGTCGGCAAAGCCGATCCTACACTCTTTACTAAAACCATTGCAAAAGATTTGTTTGTATGCCAAATTTATGTTGATGATATCATATTTGGGTCTACTAACAAATCTACTTGTGAAGAGTTTAGTAGGATCATGATACAAAAATTCGAGATGTCTATGATGGGGGAGTTGAAGTATTTTCTAGGATTTCAAGTCAAGCAACTCCAAGAGGGCACCTTCATCAGCCAAACGAAGTACATTCAAGACATACTTACTAAGTTTGGAATGAAGGATGCCAAGCCCATCAAGACACCCATGGGAACTAATGGGCATCTCGACCTCGACACGGGAGGAAATTTCGTAGATCAAAAGATATACCGGTTGATGATAGGATCTTTACTTTATTTATGTGCATCTCGACCGGATATTATGCTTTCCGTATGCATGTGTGCAAGGTTCCAAGTCGATCCTAAATAAGTTCACCTTTGGGACGTGAAAAGAATCATGAGATTCTTAGTTTATACACCTAAGTTTGGACTTTGGTACCCCAAGGAATCCACTTTTGATTTAGTAGGATATTCAGATGCCGATTGGGTAGGGTGTAAAATTAATAGGAATAGCTACAAATTGAGCAAAGTCCCTCTCCTATGTGACAATGAGAGTGCTATCCGCATGGCGGATAATCCCGTTGAACACAGCCGCACTAAGCACATATACATTCGGTATCACTTTTTGAGGGATCACCAACAAAGGGGGGATATCGAGATAGCCTATGTTAGCACCAAAGAACAATTAGCTGATATCTTTACCAAACCATTAGATGAGAAAACCTTTAGGAATGAGCTTAACATTCTTGATTCTCAGAACTTTGATTGACACTTTGCACACATAGCTTATTTATATACCTTTGATCATATCTCTTTTATCTCTATGACTAATGTGTTTTCAAGTATATTTCTATGCTAAGTCGTAGATTGAAAGGGAAATGGAGTCCTCGGCGAAGACAAGGCTTCCATTCCACTCTATCGGTATCATTTACCCTTCGCTATCACTCCACATCACTCTCACTTTGGTATAATCTTTCACTCATATTTACTTGTACCAATGGGAGAGAAAGGAAAAGGGCTCTCAAAAGACTCTGTTTTTGGCGATTAATGACAACGGGGGAGAAATATTAAGCCCAAAGGAAAAGGACCGCACCACCACCAATGTCAAAATTTTCAAGAATTTTTCAAATTGGTATATAAATATATTTGATCTTTCTTCAATTGGTATTTACAAAAATTAGTAAAACCCTCTTGAAAGCTAAGAGCAGAATTTTATTCAGGGGGTGTTTTGTTTAGTCAAAGGAAAAGCATTTGAAACAGGGGGAGAAAATTTCAAATCTTGAAAATGCTTCTCGCAATTTTATTCATACACCATTGACTATTTGCAAAAAGACTTTGAAAAGATTTTCCAAAAGAATTTGCAAAAACAAAACAAGTGGTGCAAGCGTGGTCCAAAATGTTAAATAAAAAGAAAGCAACCATGCATATCTAATAGAAGCATAAATTGGTTTAACTCCGAGCAACCTTTACACTTACCTTATGCAAACTAGTTCAATTCTGCACTTATATATTTGCTTTGGTTTGTGTTAACATCAATCACCAAAAAGGGGGAGATTGAAAGAGAAATAGGGTTTAACCTTTTCCTATAAACGATTTTGGTGGTTAAATGCCCAACACAAATAATTGGACTAACTAGTTTGCTCTAGATTATATATTCTATAGGTGCTAAAGGTTCAACACAAACCAATAAAAAGATCAAGTTAGGGTTCAAAAAGAAAGGAGCAAAAGAAACTAAAGAGAACCCTGGTCTAGCGCACCGGACTATCCGGTGCCCAGGGCCGTATGAGTCCGAACTTGCCACCTTCGGGTTTCAGAAACGCCGCTCCGCTATAATTCACCGGACTGTCTGGTGTGCCACCGGACTATCCGGTGCACCAGCGGAGCAACGGATAGGCAGCGCAATGGTCGACTCCAACGGTCGCCTGCAACGTGAACAGTGAAGAACAGTGCGCGCAGAAGTCAGAGTAGCCGCCAGAGGCGCACCGGACAGTGCATAGTACCTGTCCGGTGCCACCAGACAACAAAGCTCCAACAGTCGAAACCGTCAGAACCCTAACGGTTGGGTGATGTGGCTGGCGCACCGGACTGTCTGGTGCGCCCATCGACAGCAGTTTGCCCCAACGGTTGAATTGGTGGTTGGGGGCTATAAATACCCCCCAACCACCTCCACTCCAACCATCCAAGCATTCACTACTTCTCATTCAATACAAGAGCATTAGACACCACTCCAAAGACACATTTCAAGAGATTGATCCAGTCCCAAAATCCACTCTAGCGCATTTAGACTTGTGAGAGGATCATTTGTGTTTCCTTGTGCTCTTGTTTGCTTGGTTGGCTTTCTTCTTCCTCATTCTTGTTCTCTAAGTGACTTGTAATCAAAGCAAGAGACACCAAGTGTGTGGTGGTCCTTGTGGGGTCTAAGTGACCCGTTTGATTAAGGAGAAAGCTCACTCGGTCTAAGTGACCGTTTGAGAGAGGGAAAGGGTTGAAAGAGACCCGGTCTTTGTGACCACCTCAACGGGGACTAGGTTCATTGGAACCGAACCTCGGTAAAACAAATCACTGTGTCATCCGCTTTACTTTCTTGGTTGATTTGTTTTTCCCCTCTCTCCCGGACTCAGTTTTTATTCTAACGCTAACCCCGGCTTGTAGTGTGTTTAAAGTTGTAAATTTTAGTTTCCGCCTATCCACCCCCCTCTAGGCGATTTTCAATAGTTTCAACAGGCCCTGTTTTGGTGGGCACTGAGGGCCCAGCTTCGATTTCTACATGAGTTGTAGCAGCTTCGGTGGCCTCCTTGTCGACTCCAAGACAGCGTCCAGCGCGCTAGCCATCCTCCTCCTCTTGGGAGTTATTGCAGAAACGTTGGATACCTTCGGCAACTCCGGCTCTGGTGGCGGGCTCAGGATTTTTGGTAGCCCTGCTGACTCCTCCATTTCTGGTTCTTCGACTGTTTTCTCCTTGGCTTCAGCAGGGCGCTTTGGTCGGATCGGCTTTCTCCTGTCCCATTGCTTTCGGCACTTCAGCCGATTCTCCCTTGGCATCAGCAGGAGCAGGGTTTTCCAGCTCAGCGGCGGAAGAGGTCCCCTCGGCAAGCTTCGGCACCCTGGTCGTTTCAATGTACCTAGGCCGGTGTGTCAAAACCTTGATCTTTTTCCCTTCGGTGTGGCAGAGATAGCTGAAGCAGCAGCTTTCTTTTCTTTCCCTGCTTTCGCGAGCGATAGCAATAGTCTGGGTATACGAAGCCAATTACACCAAAAACTCTATTCAATCTTCTCTTACCTCGTCCTTCAAAGGCTAATGTCATGGCATCATCTTCGGCCCTTGTGTAGGCCCCAAGCAATTCATCACTAGTTGCCTCAACACAGTTCAGCCAATCATCATTTGACTCATCAAATTGATCTCTATATCTAAAGGTGTATTTCAGATAAACTAAGCCACCTTGACTGGATCCGACAGCAGCCTCCTTCGGCATCTCTGAAAGTCGCCTAGAGGGGGGGTGAATAGGGCGAATCTGAAATTTATAAACTTAAGCACAACTACAAGCCGGGTTAGCGTTAGAAATATAAACGAGTCAGAGAGAGAGGGCGCAAAAGAAATCGTGAGCAAATAAAGAGTGATACACGATGATTTGTTTTACAGAGGTTCGGTTCTTTCAAACCTACTCCCCGTTGAGGTGGTCACAAAGACCGGGTCTCTTTCAACCCTTTCCCTCTCTCAAACGGTCACTTAGACCGAGTGAGCTTCTCTTCTCAATCAAACGGAACACAAAGTTCCTGCAAGGACCACCACACAATTGGTGTCTCTTGCCTTGGTTACAATTGAGTTTGATCACAAGAAGAATGAAAAAGAAAAGAAGCAATCCAAGTGCAAGAGGTCAAATGAACACAACAAATCTCTCTCTCTAATCACTAAAGCTTTGTGTGGAGTTGGGAGAGGATTTGATCTCTTTGGTGTGTCTTGTATTGAATGCAATAGCACTTGTAAGGTGTAAAGTGTAGAAACTTGGATGCCATTGAATGTGGGGTGGTTGGGGTATTTATAGCCCCAACCACCAAAAATAGCCATTGGAAGTGTGCTGTCGCATGGCGCACCGGACAGTCCGGTGCGCCACCGGACACTGTTCGGTGCGCCAGCCACGTCAGCAGACCATTGGGGTTCGACCGTTGGAGTTCTAACTTGTGGGGCCTCTGGGCTGTCCGGTTGTGCACCGGACAGGTCCTAGAGACTGTCCGGTGTGCCAACTCCGCGTGCTCTGACTCTGGCGAGCAGTGTAGCGCATTGAATGGGGTTGCAGACGACCGTTGCGCGCGAAGTAGCCGTTGCTCCACTGGCACACCGGACATTCCGGTGTGACACCGGACACTGTCCGGTGCTTCACCGGACAGTCCGTTGAATTATAGCGGAGCGCCCTCTGATTTTCCTGAAGGTGGCGAGTTCAGCGTCGAGTGCCCTGGTGCACCGGACACTGTCCGATGGTGCACCGGACCCTGTCCGGTGGCACACCGGACAGTCTGGTGCACCAGACCAGGGTGCCTTTGGGTTGTCTTTTTCTCCTTTTTGTTTGAACCCTTTCTTGGTCTTTTTATTGGCTTATTGTGAACCTTTGGCCCTGTAGAACTTATAGACTAGAGCAAACTAGTTAGTCCAATTATTTGTGTTGGGCAATTCAACCACCAAAATCAATTAGAAAATAGGTGTAAGCCTAATTCCCTTTCAATCTCCCCCTTTTTGGTGATTGATGCCAACACAAACCAAAGCAAGTATAGATGTGCATAATTGAACTAGTTTGCATAATATAAGTGCAAAGGTTACTTAGAATTGAGCCAATAGAAATTCTCTTAAGATATGCATGGATTGTTTCTTTATATTTTTAACATTTTGGACCACACTTGCACCACATGTTTTGTTTTTGCAAATTCTTTTGTAAATCCTTTTCAAAGTCCTTTTGCAAATAGTCAAAGGTAAATGAATAAGATTTTGAGAAGCATTTTCAAGATTTGAAATTTTCTCCCCATGTTTGAAATGCTTTTCCTTTGACTAAAACAAAACTCCCCCTTAATAAAATCCTCCTCTTAGTGTTCAAGAGGGTTTTAAGATACATTTTTGAAAATACTACTTTCTTTCCCTTTTGAACATAATAAGATACCAATTTGAAAAACTCTCTTTTTTTGTTTTTTTAAATAAGGTGGTGGTGCGGTCCTTTTGCTTTGGGCTAATACTTTGTCCCCCTTTGGCATGAATCGCCAAAAACGGATACTTTGAGTGAAATATAAGCCCTTCCTAACTACTGTTTCCCCCTTTGGCAAACACAATATGAGTGAAGATTATACCAAAGTTGGAGAGTTGCTCGGAGCGACGGCGAAGGGTGAGTTATGGAGTGGAGTGGAAGCCTTTGTCTTCGCCGAAGACTCCAATTCCCTTTTAATCTATGACTTGGTTTGAAATATACTTGAAAAACACATTAGTCATAGCATATAAAAGAGATATGATCAAAGGTATATTAATGAGCTATGTGTGCAAAATATCAAAAGAAATTCCGAGAATCAAGAATATTTAGCTCATGCCTAAGTTTGTTAAAAGTTTGTTCATCTAATGGCTTGGTAAATATATCGGCTAATTGTTCTTTAGTGTTGATATAAGCAATCTCGATATCCCCCTTTTGTTGGTGATCCCTAAGAAAATGATACCGAATGGCTATGTGTTTAGTGCGGCTATGCTCAACAGGATTATCCGCCATGCGGATTGCACTCTCATTATCACATAGGAGAGGAACTTTGGTTAATTTGTAACCGTAGTCCCTAAGGGTTTGCCTCATCCAAAGTAATTGTGCGCAACAATGGCCTGCGGCAATATACTCGGCTTCGGCGGTAGAAAGAGCTACGGAATTTTGCTTCTTTGAAGCCCAAGACACCAGAGACCTTCCCAAGAACTGGCAAGTCCCCGATGTGCTCTTTCTATTAATCTTACACCCTGCCCAATCGGCATCCGAATAACCAATTAAATAAAATGTGGATCCCCGAGGGTACCAAAGCCAAAACTTAGGAGTATAAACTAAATATCTCAAGATTCGTTTTACGGCCGTAAGGTGAGCTTCCTTAGGGTCGGCTTGGAATCTTGCACACATGCATACAGAAAGCATAATGTCCGGTCGAGATGCACATAAATAGAATAAAGAGCCTATCATCGACCGGTATACCTTTTGATCGACGGATTTACCTCCCGTGTCGAGGTCGAGATGCCCATTGGTTCCCATGGGTGTCTTGATGGGCTTGGCATCCTTCATCCCAAACTTGTTTAGAATGTCTTGAATATACTTCGTTTGGCTAATGAAGGTGCCCTCTTGGAGTTGCTTCACTTGAAATCCCAAGAAGTACTTCAACTCCCCCATCATAGACATCTCGAATTTTTGTGTCATGATCCTACTAAATTCCTCACATGTAGATTCGTTAGTAGACCCAAATATGATATCATCAACATAAATTTGGCATACAAACAAATCATTGTCAAGATTTTTAGTAAACAAAGTAGGATCGGCCTTTCCGACTTTGAAGCCATTAGTGATGAGAAAATCTCTTAGGCATTCATACCATGCCCTTGGGGCTTGCTTGAGCCCATAAAGCGCCTTAGAGAGTCCATATACGTGATTAGGATACTCACTATCTTCAAAGCCGGGAGGTTGCTCAACATAGACCTCTTCTTTGATTGGTCCATTGAGGAAGGCACTTTTCACGTCCATTTGATAAAGCTTAAAGCCATGGTAAGTAGCATAGGCAAGTAATATGTGAATTGATTCAAGCCTAGCTACGGGTGCAGAGGTTTCACCGAAATCCAAACCTTTGACTTGTGAATATCCTTTAGCCACAAGTCGGGCTTTGTTCCTTGTCACCACACCATGATCATCTTGCTTGTTGCGGAAGACCCACTTGGTTCCTACAACATTTTGATTAGGACGTGGAACCAAATGCCATACCTCGTTCCTAGTGAAGTTGTTGAGCTCCTCTTGCATCGCCACCACCCAATCCGAATCTTGTAGTGCTTCCTCTACCCTGTGTGGCTCAATAGAGGAAACAAAAGAGTAATGTTCACAAAAATGAGCAACACGAGATCGAGTAGTTACCCCCTTTTGAATATCGTCGAGGATGGTGTTCACAGGGTGATCTCGTTGGATTGCTTGGTGGACTCTTGGGTGTGGCGGTCTTGGAACTTGTTCATCTTCCTCATCTTGATCATGGGCATCTCCCCCTTGATCATTGCTCTCCTCTTGAGGTGGCTCAACTCCTTGATCTTCTCCTTCATCATTTTGAGCTTCATCCTCATCTTGAGTTGGTGGAGATGCTTGCATTGAGGAAGATGGTTGATCTTGTGCATGTGGTGGCTCTTCGGATTCCTTAGGACACACATCCCCAATGGACATGTTCCTTAGTGCGATGCACGGAGCCTCTTCATCACCTATCTCATCAAGATCAACTTGCTCTACTTGAGAGTCATTAGTCTCATCAAACACAACGTCACAAGAAACTTTAACTAGTCCTGAGGACTTGTTGAAGACTCTATATGCCCTTGTGTTTGAATCATATCCTAGTAAAAAGCCTTCTACTGTCTTAGGAGCAAATTTAGATTTTCTACCTCTTTTAACAAGAATGAAGCATTTGCTACCAAAGACTCTAAAATATGAAATGTTGGGCTTTTTACCGGTTAGGAGTTCATATGATGTCTTCTTGAGGATTCGGTGTAGATACAATCGGTTGATGGCGTAGCAGGCGGTGTTGATCGCCTTGGCCCAAAACCGATCTGAAGTCTTGTACTCATCAAGCATAGTTCTTGTCATGTCCAATAGAGTTCTGTTCTTCCTCTCCACTACACCATTTTGTTGTGGGGTGTAGGGAGAAGAGAACTCATGCTTGATGCCCTCCTCCTCAAGGAAGCCTTCGATTTGTGAGTTCTTGAACTCTGTCCCATTGTCGGTTCTAATTTTCTTGATCCTCAAGTCGAACTCATTTTGAGCCCGTCTCAAGAATCCCTTTAAGGTCTCTTGGGTATGAGATTTTTCCTGCAAAAAGAATACCCAGGTGAAGCGAGAATAATCATCCACAATAACTAGACAGTACTTACTCCCGCCGATGCTTATGTAAGATATCGGGCCGAATAGGTCCATGTGAAGGAGCTCGAGTGGCCTGTCAGTCGTCATGATGTTCTTATGTGGATGATGAACACCAACTTGCTTCCCTGCCTGACATGCGCTACAAACCCTGTCTTTCTCAAAATGAACATTTGTTAGTCCCAAAATGTGTTCTCCCTTTAGAAGCTTGTGAAGATTCTTCATTCCAACATGTGCTAGTCGGCGGTGCCAGAGCCAGCCCATGTTAGTCTTAGCAATTAAGCAAGTGTTGAGTTCAGCTCTATCAAAATCTACTAAGTATAGCTGACCCTCTAACACTCCCTTAAATGCTATTGAATCATCACTTCTTCTGAAGACAGTAACACCTATATCTGTAAAAAGACAGTTGTAGCCCATTTTACATAATTGCGAAACTGAAAGCAAGTTATAATCTAAAGAATCTACAAGAAAAACATTGGAAATGGAGTGGTCAGGAGATATAGCAATTTTACCCAATCCTTTGACCAAACCTTGATTTCCATCCCCGAATGTGATAGCTCGTTGGGGATCTTGGTTTTTCTCGTAGGAGGAGAACATCTTCTTCTCCCCTGTCATGTGGTTTGTGCACCCACTATCGACGATCCAACTTGAGCCCCCGGATGCATAAACCTACAAAACAAATTTAGTTTTTGATTTTAGGTACCCAAATGGTTTTGGGTCCTTTGACATTAGACACAAGAAGTTTGGGTACCCAAACACAAGTCTTTGACCCCTTGTGCTTGCCCCCAACATATTTGGCAACTACCTTGCCGGATTTGTTAGTTAAAACATAAGATGCATCAAAGGTTTTAAATGAAATATTAGAATCATTTGATGCCTTAGGAGTTTTCTTCTTAGGCAATATTGCATGGGTTGATTGCCTAGAACTAGATGTCTCACCCTTATACATAAAAGCATGATTAGGGCTAGATATAGACTTCCTAGAATGAATTCTCCTAATCTTGCTCTCAGGATAACCGGCAGGGTACAAAATGTAACCTTCGTTATCCTGAGGCATGGGAGCCTTGCCCTTAACAAAGTTAGACAATCTTTTAGGAGGGGCATTAAGTTTGACATTGTCCCCCTTTTGGAAGCCAATGCCATCCTTTATGCCAGGGCGTCTCCCACTATAGAGCATGCTTCTAGCAAATTTAAATTTTTCATTTTCTAAGTCATGCTCACTAATCTTAGCATTAAGTTGAGCTATGTGATCATTTTGTTTCTTAATTAAGGCTAGGTGATCATAATAGCATCAACATTAATGTCTCTACATCTAGTGCAAATGGTGACATGCTCAATGGTAGATGTAGAGGGTTTGCAAGAACTAAGGTCAACAATCTTAGCACGTAAAATATCATTGTTATCTCTAAGATCGGAAATGGAAGCATTGCAAACATCTAATTCTTTAGCCTTAGCAATTAATTTTTTCATTTTCAATCTTAAGGCTAGCAAGAGAATCATTCAATTTTTCAATCTTAGCAAGCAACTTAGCATTATCATTATTAAGATTGGGAATTGAAATATCACAAACATTTGAACAACCTTAGCAATTAAACTAGCATTGTCATTTCTAAGGTTGGCAATAATGTCATGGCAAGTGCTTAGCTCACTAGATAGTTTTTCACATTTTTCTACTTCTAGAGCGTAAGTATTTTTAACCTTAACATGCTTCTTATTTTCCTTAATTAGAAATTCCTCTTGAGAATCCAAGAGGTCATCCTTCTCATAAATAGCACTAATTAATTCATTTAATTTTTCCTTTTGTTGCATGTTGAGGTTGGCAAAAAGAGTACGCAAATTATCCTCCTCATCACTAGCATTATCTTCATCACTAGAAGTCTCATACTTAGTGGTGGATTTTGATTTTACCTTCTTCTTTTTGCCGTCCTTGGCCATGAGGCATTTGTGGCCGATGTTGGGGAAGAGAAGTCCCTTGGTGACGGCGATGTTGGCGGCGTCCTCGTCGGAGGAGGAGTCGGAGGAGCTCTCGTCGGAGTCCCACTCGCGGCACACATGGGCATCGCTGCCCTTCTTCTTGTAGTACCTCTTCTTTTCTCTTCTCTTGCCTTTCTTGTCGTTATCCCGGTCACTATCACTAGATAGTGGACATTTTGCAATAAAGTGACCGGGCTTACCACATTTGTAGCAAACTTTCTTGGAGCGAGGCTTGTAATCCTTCCCCCTCCTTTGCTTGAGGATTTGGCGAAAGCTCTTGATGATGAACGTCATTTCCTCGTTATCGAGCTTGGAGGCGTCGATGGGTGTTCTACTTGATGTAGGTTCCTCCTTCTTCTCCTCTGTCGCCTTGAATGCGACCGGTTGTGCTTCGGACGTGGAGGGGCCATCCAGCTCGACGATTTTCTTTGAGCCTTTGATCATCAATTCAAAGCTCACAAAATTCCCTATTACTTCCTCGGGAGTCATTAGTGTATATCTAGGATTACCACGAATTAATTGAACTTGAGTAGGGTTAAGGAAAACAAGTGATCTAAGAATAACCTTAACCATTTCGTGGTCATCCCATTTTTTGCTTCCGAGGTTGCGCACTTGGTTCACCAAGGTTTTGAGCCGGTTGTACATGTCTTGTGGCTCCTCCCCTTGGCGAAGCCGGAAGCGACCAAGCTCCCCCTCGATCGTCTCCCGCTTGGTGATCTTGGTCACTTCGTCTCCTTCGTGCGTGGTCTTTAGCACGTCCCAAATCTCCGTTGCGCTCTTCAACCCTTGCACTTTATTATACTCCTCTCGACTTAGAGAGGCGAGGAGTATAGTTGTGGCTTGGGAGTTGAAGTGTTGGATTTGTTCAACCTCCTCCGAGTCGTAATCCTTGTCTCCCTTCTTTGGTACCTGCACTCCATACTCAACAATATCCCATATGCTTTTGTGGAGTGAGGTTAGGTGATGCCTCATTTTATCACTCCACATAGAATAATCTTCACCTTCAAACATAGGTGGTTTGCCTAATGGAACAGAGAGTAATGGAGTGTGTCTAGAAATGCGAGGATAGCGAAGGGGCATCTTACTATACTTCTTGCGCTCATGGCGCTTTGAAGTAGTGGAGGCTGATTCCGAGCCGGAGGTGGAGGGTGACGAAGAGTCGGTCTCGTAGTAGACCACCTTCCTCATCTTCTTCTTCTTGTCACCCATCCGATGGGACTTGATGGAGGAAGAGGATTCCTCCTTGTGCTTGTGGGCGGACTCCCTTGAGTGTGTTTTTCCCGAGCATGCGGACTTGTCGCCGGTCCCGAGATCCCTCTTGGCGGATGCTCCCGACATCACTTCGAGCGGTTAGGCTCTAATGAAGCACCGGGCTCTGATACCAATTGAAAGTCGCCTAGAGGGGGGGTGAATAGGGCGAATCTGAAATTTATAAACTTAAGCACAACTACAAGCCGGGTTAGCGTTAGAAATATAAACGAGTCAGAGAGAGAGGGCGCAAAACAAATCGTGAGCAAATAAAGAGCGAGACACGATAATTTGTTTTACCGAGGTTCGGTTCTTTCAAACCTACTCCCCGTTGAGGTGGTCACAAAGACCGGGTCTCTTTCAACCCTTTCCCTCTCTCAAATGGTCACTTAGACCGAGTGAGCTTCTCTTCTCAATCAAACGGAACACAAAGTTCCCGCAAGGACCACCACACAATTGGTGTCTCTTGCCTTGGTTACAATTGAGTTTGATCACAAGAAGAATGAGAAAGAAAAGAAGCAATCCAAGTGCAAGAGCTCAAATGAACACAACAAATCTCTCTCTAATCACTAAAGCTTTGTGTGGAGTTGGGAGAGGATTTGATCTCTTTGGTGTGTCTTGTATTGAATGCAATAGCTCTTGTAAGGTGTAGAAGTGTAGAAACTTGGATGCCATTAAATGTGGGGTGGTTGGGGTATTTATAGCCCCAACCACCAAAAATGGCTGTTGGAAGTGTGCTGTCGCATGGCGCACCGGACAATGCGGTGCGCCACCGGACACTGTCCGGTGCGCCAGCCACGTTAGCAGACCGTTGGGGTTCGACCGTTGGAGTTCTAACTTGTGGGGCCTCTGGGCTGTCCGGTGGTGCACCGGACAGGTCCTGTAGACTGTCCGGTGCGCCAACTCTTCCATCCAGGCTCCTGGCCACCTCTTTCAAAATGTTGGTACTAGATAGCTCACATCAGAGCGAGGCACGAAGCCGTAACAACCAAAATTATTATGATATTGTTCTTTGCTAGTAGCCTTCGTATTATAGGATAGCTCATGCATATTACAGAAGCATTTTGCACTCGGCTCTAGTCCTTGGCTCCTCATGGCCCAAATAAAAACCCCCATTCTGATGATAGCCTCGGGGGTGATCTGATGAAGGTAAATTTCAAAAGTCTTCAGAATTTTAACTAGAAATTTACTCAAGGGAAATTGAAGCCCTGCCTTCATAAAGCTCCTGTAAACAACAACTTCGTCTACTTGGGCGCACAGCGGTGCTATCTCCTCCAGCCCTCACAATAGAAATATCGTGGAAATATCTCCCTTTCATAGCATCAATCTGACTCTGCTTGATGGATGACTTTCCGAAGATGGTATGACTCGGCCGCCAGGGCCGATCTTCGACATCTTCGTTTCCACTTTCCAAATCAAAACTTTCGCTATCGCTGGAATCTTCAAACAACCCAGCCAGCATTTCATTGGTGATTTTCTCTGTGTTTGTCTTCTCCATAGCTTCATAAAACCCAACCAATGCAGGGTCAACAACCTTCTTCTCTTCAGCCATTTAATCAACGGTTGTGCAAATGCCGAAGCTTGCAAATTCATCAAAACTTGGGAGAGCAAGAAAATTTAGAATGACAAAAATAGCGCAAGTAGTTGAGATGGCATATCAAACGCTATCAATGCGAATCCCTATTTATATGCCCAGCGCATCACAGTTTGGTGGGCCCTGCATGTCAGTGTCTTTCGCTATTCTAGCGAGGGGAAGGTGTTTTTTCGGACCTTCGGCTAAAGGCCTTCGTTCACGTCATAGTATGAATTTGTTAATATAGAAACAAATTAATACAGTGAGGGGCTACTGTTGGGGGCCTTCCTCTTCCGAAGGTCCTCAAAAACATGACTAATATGTTTTCTAGTGTAACATAAACTGTTACAGGAAGCTTTGGCTTTGAGATAAAGGTATACGTGATATGGAGATACAACCCGAAGGTAGGATGAACGGACGTCGAAGCTGTGGCTGAAGGAGCTTTGGCTTAGTATGATGATGAAGGTGGAAGATGAAACCGACCTAAAGGGGAAAAGACTACTCAGCCCTTGATAGCTCGTCTTATGATTAGCAGTAAATGTTAGGGACATGAATTTAATTTTGTCCGGGCTGCGTCCCGTGCCTATAAATAGATGAACAGTAACACCGTACTGTTCACGCCGGATTGTACTTGTTCTCGCATCACTCTCTCATTTTCACCTTCTGCTAAGACGAAGGTATTAATGTAATATAAATGTCATTGATGTTTATCCATGTTTATAAAATGATAATATAGATAACCTATTGATTTGTAATAATTATTCATCTTCTTTTGTGTTTTATGTGTCTTTGTTTATACTAATTCATTGAAATGATGAAGGTATGCCCTTCATGACCTTCGTCTGAAGATCATTATATCCTAAGGAAAATAATGCTTCGAAGGACAAAGGTATCTAATCGTTAACAATTGTGTTGCTTTGTTCTTGATGTATAGCATTTAAGAACAAGGGCCAACAAATGTTATGGTCACTGCAGAAGCTCAGGAACTTCTTCCCTGTGAACTGAGTGTCATTGTCCATGATAATGGAGTTGGGGACTCCGAAGCGATGGATGGTGTCTGTGAAGAATACTACTGCTTGCTCGGATTTGATGTTGGTGAGGGGTCGGACTTCGATCCACTTGGAGAATTTGTAGATGGCAACCAGCACGTGCGCAAAGCCCCCAGGTGCCTTTTGTAGAGTACTGACAAGATCTAACCCCCATACCATGAAGGGCCAAGTGATCAAGGTTGTCTGTAGGGCCTGGGCTGGCATATGTGTCTATTTTACGTAGAACTAGCAACCTCGATAGGATCACACGATCCTTGTGGCATCAGCGACCACGGTCGACCAGTAGAATCCTTGCTTGAAGGCGTTGCCAACGAGGGTCCGGGGCGCTGCGTGGTGCCCGCAAGCCCCCGAGTGAATTTGACACAACAGTTCCTGCCCCTGGCCGATGGGTATACACCACTTGAGGATTCCCGAAGGGCTGCGTCGGTACAACTCCATTTCTTCTCCTAGCAGCAAAAAAGTTTTTGCTCACCGGGCGAGGCATCGGGCTTGTCCTTCTCTGGAAGGAACTCCCCTCGGAGGAGACACTCTAGGTATGGTGCCCTCCAGTCCACGGCTGGGGCGGCCCCGTTGTTGTCGCTGTCGATCTGCATGGCCTCGGGCCCATCGACCGGGGATGCTTCGTAATGGGGGGCAGGTTCGGGCGCCTCCTTGGGTACTACCGAAGGTTTGTAGATGTCCCTAGCGAAGATGTTCGGGGAAACATTGGTCTGTCCCAAGGCTATCTTTGCTAGTTTGTCTGTGACCTCGTTGTATCGTCGCGCGACGTGGTTTAGCACCATGCTGAAGAACATGTCTTCGAGGCGCCGAACTTCTTCACAGTAGACTTCTATTCTTGCGTCGTGGCAGCTCGCATTCTTCATGACCTGGTCGATGACGAGATGGGAATCTCCCCGATCGTCGAGGCATCTGACTCCCAGTTCAATGGCAATGCGCAAGCCATTGAACAAGGCCTCATACTCGGCCACGTTGTTGGACGCGGTGAAGTGGAGTCGTACGACGTACCGCAGGTGCACCTCGAGGGGTGAGATGAAAAGTAGTCCCATGCCTGCCTCTATTTTCATCAATGACTCGTCGAAGTACATAGTCCACAACTCGGCTTGAATCAGAGTCGTTGGTAACTGGGTATTAGTCCATTCAGCAAGAAAGTCGGCCAGGATCTGGGACTTGATGGCCTTTCTGGGGGAGAATGAGAGAGCTTCTACCATGAGTTCGACCACCCATTTGGCTACCATGCCCAAGGCTTCCCTGCTCTGGACGATTTCCCCTAGAGAGAAGGACGATACCACCGTTACTGGGTGAGACTCGAAGTAGTGACGTAATTTCCGCCAAGCCAAGACCACTGCGTATAACAGCTTCTAGACTCGCTGATGAAGTATACAAGCCTCTGAACTTGCAAGGTATGTCCCTCCTCTTTTCTCTCAACTATGATCGCGGCGCTGACCACCTGGGTGGTTGTGGCTACATAGAGTAAGAGGGGTTCCCCTTCGGAGGTGGGCACCAGAACAGGCACGTTGGAAAGAAGTTTCTTGAGGTTCTTGAGGGCTTCTTTGGCTTCGGGCGTCCATATAAAGCGCTCGGTTTTCCTCAGGAGACGATATAAGGGTAGGCCCTTCACACTGAGGCATGATATGAAGCGACTTACGGCCGCAAGACATCCCATGACTCGTTGAACTCCCTTAACATCTTTTATTGGTCCCATATTCGTGATCGCTGAGACTTTTTCTGGGTTGGCCTCGATTCCTCGTTCCGAGACTATGAACCCTAGAAGCATGCCTTGGGGGACCCTAAAGACACACTTCTTGGGGTTGAGCCTAACGCTCTTAGCTCAGAGGCAAGCAAAGATGATTTCTAGGTCGGTGACAAGGTCATCGGCTTTTCTTGTTTTGACCACTATATCATCAACATAGGCATCAACTGTCAAGCCTATGTGGTCGCCGAACACGTGGTTCATGCAACGTTGATATGTGGCGCCGACGTTACTGTTGGGGACTTGTTCTTAAATGCTATGAATTAAGAACAAGGCAACATAAAATGTTAAATGTTAATGCCCTTCGTCCGCTGAAGTATTATCTCCCTTAGGATATAATGAACTTCGGACGAAGACCATAAGCAAAATATCACGAAGGTCTTACCTTCGTGATCAACTCTATAAAACAATGTAAGCAATAACAAAACATGAAACATTAAAGAAATTTATACCAAAGATAAATATTATTATACATATATTTTATTATACAAACCTAAATATTAAAACATAATATTTAGGTACGTTTATACCTTTGCCTTGGCAAAGAGCAATGATTCCAATGTAATGCGTCGACGATTACAGGATTGCGTGAACAATAAAGGAGTATTGTTCATCTATTTATAGGCACAGGACGCAGCCTGTGAGAAATTACAATCATGCCCCTAAAAATATTACAATTATGACTCAGACCCTTATGGACTAAGAAGTCATTTCATCTTTAAGTCGGTTCAAACCTTCGTCTTCATATACGTTATAGTACCGAAGCTTCATGAGTGGTAGCTTCGGCACTGCTTGTTCCTGCAGGACCTTCGGCGATGAAGCATGGCCCCAACAGTAGCCCCTTCGTGGTGCTAGATCGTTTTTCGTAACGAGCTTGATCCATGAAAAAGACTCTTAGGCTTCGGGAAGTCGAAGGTCCGAAAAACACCTTCCCTGAGCTCGTTGCCGGGAAACGATAAAATTTCCGAGCGCAGAATGGTCCCACCATGCAGATTCACCTTCTCGGGTTTTGTGGCCCACCGTTCAGTGGGTGCGAGCGACTGTTCGTCCGGTGTAGGAGAGTTGACGATTCACCTTCTTACCTGCAGCACTATATAAACAGACGAGTAGGTGTGAAGTTACTAGAGCATTCATTGCTATTGCACTGTTTTGCTGCCAGGAATTTAACCATAGCCGAAGCTTGACCCTTGCACTTCAAACGAAGCACCACTTCGGATTCTGCTTCGTCACAAGAAGAGCTTTGGAAAAAAGGTCGTTAATTTCAAAAAACTTCTAGAAATTCATAATCAAATGGCTAGAGTGCGTTCCACTGCCAGGGTTGAGCGTGAGGGAGATGAGACCGAAGCCACTGAAACTGTTCCGATTTCTGAAGCAATGAGGCGTTCTGGGCTGGTAACATCAGAGGACACACCTGCTACCGAAGCAACACAAGCTGACGTTGAAGAAGATGAATTTGAAGATGAGTACGGTGCAATGCCATCTAAACCCAGCCACTTAGAGTTTGGGAAGTCTACTATTACCGAAGGTGATATGGCTAAGTTACTGAAGCTAGGCTGTTTTAGCAAAGACAAGAGGGAGCTAATTCGCTTCGGGGGAGAGGAAGTTACCCCGAAGCCCGAAAAAGATGAGGTGGTGGTTTTTCAAAGCTTCTTCAAAGCAGGGTTAAGATTTCCCCTGCATGGGATGATTGCAGATGTTTTAGAGAGATTTGGGATTCACCTTCATCAGTTAACTCCTAACACGATTGTTAGGCTTAGTGTTTACATCTGGGCACTCCGAAGCCAGGAGGCAGAGCCACTTGCCGAAGGTTTTTGCTAGGCACACGAGCTTCATTATCAGACAAAAGCTAGAGAAGATGGGTTGCATGATAATTTCAGCTGCTACAATTTTGCATATCGGAAAGATGCCAAGTATCCAGTTATCAGCTATCGTACAAAATGGCCAGCTGGCTGGAAGAGTGAATGGTTTTATGTCAAAGTGGATGAGAAGAAGGAAAAGATGGTTCAAAGCCCTTTAAGTTTAACCTTCGGAGAAACTAGGCCCCGATGCGTCTTGGATCCAGATAGTCCATGCCAGATTGCACTGGGCGAATTTCGGGTTGTTACAGAGCACATTGGCACCAGGGATCTGGTCCAAGAATTCTTAGCCTTTAGGGTATTCCCAACTTTGAAGGAATGGGACATGCCGAAGCTGAAAGGGGAGAAGAAGAAGAAAGAGCTTGTTCGGCTACCTTATTATTTCAAGTTTAAAAAACATTTTAAAGCACCTTGCCAAGAGTGGTTGGACACAATTGAGGTTATGTGCAACGAGATCCTCGGCAACTATTCTAAGAAAGAAGATCAGTTAATGACTGCGGCCTTTGGTACTCGTCCGAAGCGAAGAATGAATCGGGTGATGGATGCTTTGAATTTTGATTATCCTGACTATGAGCAATTGGGCAAAGTTGCCGAAGGACAGAAAAGAAAAAGAGTTGCCAGTGCCCTTGATAAAGAAACTACTACTAAATTGGCTAAAAAGGACAAAGAAATTTTTGAGAAAAGAAAACTGAGTCCTGAGCCGAAGATAGCTACTTCAAAGAAAAGGAAAGCTACAGCCCCGAAACCAAAAGCGTCGGACCATGAGGAAGAAGCTCCTGCGACGCCTTCTCCTGCCGATGTTGGGGACTTGTTCTTAAATGCTTTGCCTATCAAGCTAAGTCCGCTGGCGCCACAACTGACGAAGCTTTTTCAGAAGGAAAAGGAGCCTTTGGCAACGGAAAGTCCTGCTAAGCTAAAAAAACGGAGAATTATCCAAGTGGTCAATGTTATTCATCAGACACCACCGCCGACATCAGCGTCAAGAATACCAATTGCTGAAGATGCTGGCGCTGCCGAAGCTGAAGCCACCGAAGCCAAAACTGCCGAAGCTTCTGATCTAGAAACCACTCTTGGTGATATTGATAACATGCTTCTAAAAATGGCTGAGGAAGAAGCTGCTGCGGCCGCGGTGGACACAACAATTGAGAAAGGAAAAGAGCAAATTGAAGATACTCCGGAAGAAGAAAACTTTAATTTTCAAGATATACTAGGGCAAGAGTTATCAGAAACTGAAAATGAAGAATTAAAGAAATATGTTGTATCCTGTGGGTACAAACCAGGGGCTTTGTTGTTTGGCGGAGTCAATGAAGGGAAATTGAGGTGCCTTCGGAATCGAACCGAGGCAAAGGTCGTTAGGACCTTCTCGAAGAATGTTGGTCTGCCGAAGATTGAGGCGGACCTCTGCAGATACCGGCGACAACATATCGCCGGTAGCCTGTTATATGCTAATTTTAAGGTAAACTCTTAACTTTTTATTATTTTTTAAATTAAGATATTTTCTGACGAAGGTTGTTTTGGCAGAGTATATTACTAAGTTAAGTGCTGAGGATGCAACAAGATCTCGAAGACGAGAAAAACGAAGCTACAATTAAAGATCTAGAAAATAAAGTCAAAGATCACGAAGCTTCTTTGGAGAAAAAGGACTTCGTCATCCACTCTATGGAGGGTTCGCTGGTAGAAGCTCAAGCTGAAATTGACAGATTAAACAGCGAATTACTCATGAAATCAGAAAAATCCGAGCAAGAAAAGAAAAATCTTGAAACGAATCTCAAAACCGAAATTGAGAAGAGTTCAAATTTGCAGAGATCATTGAAGGAGCTTCAGGACAAATTTTAGACTTCGGCAACCGATGCGTGCAGCGACTGAAGGATGTCTTTCACTCAATTGGAGCCAGCTCTGATAAGTTTACACCTTCAGTTGAAAACCTGCCAAGCACCTTTGAATATATTGAGGGCGAAGTTGATGCACTTGATGAAGTTATCGCTGGGCATGCCGATTTCTGCGCCCTGTTAGCTTCTCGAGGCACAGCTACTGCTTTCCTGAAGACTGGCTGCACGCACGGGAAAATTGTTAATAGGACAAACTTCAGTTTGTCACAAGCAGATTTGATTGACATCCCCCAGCCTAGCTCGAAGCATAGGAAACAGGTTTATGACTCAAATTTGGATAAACGGCGGGCGAAAAATGGCTGGTGACGAAGCTCGAAACCACCTTAAGCCAGTGAGAAACTTATACTTGTTACTTTTACCTTCTCCTTGAACTCTGCGCTTTTCTCATTCCGTTTTAATATGTACAGAACGATGAAGCTAAAGAATGATGAGCTGAAGCCTTAACAGATGTTCCGAAAGACTTTGCTGCAGAAGACTAGAGAAAATTTTGTAATATGATTGTAAAGAAATTTATGTAAATTTGTGCGTACCTCGTAATATATCTTTACCCCTTTGTCCGTGTACGATCTGCTTTGCTGTGGACGAAATTTTCTTTTTGAGCCGAAGGCGAAAAACACCTTTCCTTCTTTTCGTACACAACGAAGCATGAAAAATTCTTCTTTCTGTTTTTCCCCGAAGCTTTATCCTCATAGCCGAAGCATATGCCTTCTTTGTATGATATAATGATAATGATCCTATGTATGTCTAAATGAATGTTTATGAATGCAAATGTCATGATGTAATGTATCGTGCAAATGAATGTCCAAATACATATTCGAAGCCATAATCATAGCCTTCATTCCCTTAGGAATGACTCAAATCTCTTTGCCGTTTATTTTTCGGCTTCACCGTTTATTTTTTGGTGTATCAGCGCTGACTTTTTGTTGTAAGCCTCCCTTAGGAGCTTCTTCTCCTTCTATTTCGGCAGAATCAGCGTTTATTTTTCGCTGTAAGCCTCCCTTAGGAGCTTCTTCGCCTTTTACTTCGGCGGAATCAGCGTTTATTTTTCGCTGTAAGCTCTGCATTCCCTTAGAAACGACTTTTGAGCTTCTCCCTGTTTTCTTTTTCTTTTTTGTTTGCACTCGATGGTGCATTCTCAGCTTTTACATTTACATCTTTGGGGGATATTGCTCTTATAGAGCTGAAATAAGAAAAAGGGAAATTACATGTTATGGCCCCATTAAAAACCTTTCTCCCCCTTTGGAAAGGAAAAGGGTGCCATAAGAAAGAATAGAAAAAATTACATCAAGCTAGACATAATATCGCCAAAGCTCATCCGCATTCCATGATCTAGGAATGTCGTTGCCGTCCATATCCTTGAATCTGTAAGAACCGGGTCTTGACGAAGATACTACCAGAAAAGGTCCTTCCCACTTCAGCTGTAGCTTGCCTACTGTGTCTGGGTTGGCCACTCTCCGAAGCACTAAATGTCCTCGCTTAATATTCTTTAGCCGAACCTTTCTATCATGCCATTTTACTGTTTCGGCTTGATATTTATTGATGTTTTCCACAGCCTGAAGCATGATCCCTTCTATAGCATCTTTGTCCACAGAGTAATCAGCTTCATCTTCTGCCGAAGCCACTATTCTTATTGATCCTGGTTTTGCTTCTTCTGGAGTTATTGCTTCATCACCGAATAATAACTTGAATGGTGTAAAGCCTGTTGACCTTGATGTCGTTGTATTGTGGCTCCACACCACTTTAATTAATTCATCTGGCCATTTTCCTCTGGGCTGGTTGAAGATTAATTCCATTATTCCCATCATTATGATGCCATTAGCTCTTTCGACAAGTCCATTTGACTCTGGATGCCTAACCGATGCAAAGTGGATCTTCGTGCCAATTTGTCCACAGAACTCTTTAAAAGCTTCGGCATCAAACTGTGTTCCGTTATCCACAGTAATGGCCTTCGGCACTCCGAAGCGACAAACGATATTCTGCCAGAAAAATTTCTGAATGGTAACGGAAGTTATTGTGGCTAAAGGCTTCGCCTCAATCCACTTGGAAAAATATTCTACTGCTACTACAACATATTTTAAATTTCCTTGTGCTGGTGGTAGCGGACCTAACAAATCAAGGCCCCACCTTTGCAATGGCCAAGTGGGTTGTATTAACTAAGTCAGAGACGAAGGCTGTTTTTGATCTCTTGCGCATTTCTGACAGCCTTCGCACTTTTGGACTAGTTCCGCTGCATCCGAAGCTGCCTTTGGCCAATAAAATCCTTGACGAAAAACTTTCCCCAGCAAAGGCCTAGATCCAATGTGAGATCCACACAGGCTGCGTGTATTTCCTTCATCAATTCTATACCTTCGGCTCTGGATAAACATTTGAGTAGTGGAGAACAGACTCCATGCTTGTACAGCTCCCCTTCTATTATAACATATGGTCGAGCTCTTGCCTCTATTCTCTTGTTATAAGCTTCGTCATCTGAAAGGAAATTACCCTGAAGGAAAGAAATGATCTCAGTTCTCCAATCTTCACTATGAACAGGAGAAATATTGAGGACTGCTCTTTCAAGAAGTTCAACCGAAGGTGCTTTTATTGTTTCAAAAAAATACTTCCGAAGGTAAGGGCAGCCCCTGTGCTGCTGACTTGGCTAGCAAATCATCATGTTCATTTTCTCCTCGAGGGATATTTTTGACAGAAAACCCTTCAAAGGAAGCTTCAATCCTTAGGACCGTGTCTAAATATTTCTCAAGCTTTAGGTCTCTTGCTTTACAACTTTTGTCAATATGAATAGAAATAACCTGGGAATCGGTTTTAAGAACCGCCCTTCTAATCCCCATTGCCTTTAACTTCCGAAGACCCAAAAGCAAAGCTTCGTACTCAGCAATATTATTTGTGTAACTAAAATCAAGTCTTGTTGCGTAGCAAGTTTTAACTTTAGAGGGTGTAACCAACACAGCAGCTGCTCCTGCCCCGAAAGTTCCCCAAGAACCGTCACAAAATACCGTCCATACTTCAGTATCTTTAGCTGTTTCTTCTCCTTGAGCCCCTGGCGTACAATCGGCAATGAAGTCTGCTAACGCCTGGGATTGTATTGAGGATCTGTGCACATAATCAATGCTGAACTCATTGAGCTCCGCAGCCTACTTTCCAATTCTTCCAGTAGCTTCTCTGTTCCTCATGACATCCTTCAAAGGTTGTGACGAAGGAACAATTATATGACATGCTTGAAAATAATGTCGAAGCTTCCTGGATGCCATTAAGACAGCATATAAGACCTTCTCCAATTCTGTATAATTCTTCTTTGATAGACTAAGGACTTCGGAGACGAAGTATATTGGGGCTTGCTTTTTGGTTTGTCCCTCAAGTTTTTCTTGAACAAGTGCCGCACTCACTGCTGAATGCGAAGCTGCTACGTACAGCAACAGAGGAGCCCCTGGCATTGGTGGAGTTAACGTCGTTAGGTCTATCAAATATTGCTTCAGCTCTTCGAAGGCTCTCTGCTGAGCTGATCCCCATTGAAAGACTTCGGCTGACTTCAACACTTCGAAGAATGGTAAATTTCTCTCTGCTGATCTAGATATGAATCGATTGAGAGATGCCAGTCTTCCTGTCAGTCGCTGAGCCCCCTTCTTTGTGCTTGGTGGCTCCATCCGAAGAATAGCTTCTATCTTATTTGGATTAGCTTCGATTCCCTTTGTTGAGACCAGACAACCAAGGAATTTCCCTTTCTTTACTCCGAAGACACACTTCTCTGGATTCAGCTTCAGACCAGCCTGTCTGAAATTAGCGAATGTCTCCTGCAGATCAGCAATGTGATTTTCTTTCTTGGTGCTTTTTACTATAATATCATCAACATAGGTTAGCACATTTATGCCTATTTGAGAATGGAGAACCTTCGTTGTCATTCTGTTGAAGCTTCCTCCAGCGTTCTTGAGCCCCTCAGGCATCCGAAGATAACAATATGTTCCACTAGAGGTTATGAAGCTGGTTTTTGGCTCATCCTCTTTCTTCATCCAAATTTGATGGTAGCCTGAATAACAATCTAGCAGACTCATAAGCTCTGACGAAGCTGTTGCGTGAACTAGGGAATCTATCCTTGGCAATGGAAATTCATCCTTCGGACAAGCCTTGTTGAGATCAGTAAAATCAATACACATCCTCCATTTGCCATTGGCCTTTTTTACCATAACAGTGTTGGCTAGCCATTCTGGATACTTCACTTCTCTGATGACTCCGGCGCTGAGAAGTCTTTTTACTTCATTTAGAGCACCTTCGGCTTTGTCGTCAGACATCTTCCGAAGCCTCTGCTTTCTGGGTCTAAAGGATGGATCAACATTGAGCGAGTGTTCAATAACATCCCTGTTAACACCACAGAGATCGTTAGCTGACCATGCAAAGACATCTTTGTTGTTGAACAGAAACCTTATTAAGTTTTTCTCCTGTCCCTCAGATAATTGGGATCCCAGCAGCACCTTCTGCTCTGCGATATCTTCACATAAAAGCATAGGTTTCGGCTGATCGGCCGAAGCAGCCTTCTCCCTTCTGTACTTGTACTGTTCATAAGCTTTGGCTTCATCTATGTTGTGGATTGCCTTTGAATCTGTCCAATTCCCCTCAGCCTTTCTGGCAGCTTCCTGACTTCCATGAATAGCAATAGGTCCTTGATCCGAAGGTATTTTCATACAAAGATATGTTGGATGAAGAATTGCTTCAAATGCATTGAGTGTTCCGTGACCAATGATTGCATTGTAGGGATACTCCATGTCGACAATGTCAAACACAACTTGCTCAGTCCTTGTATTGTTGACAAATCCGAAGGTTACTGGCATGGTAATCTTGCCAAGCGCTACAATTTGTCTTCCTCCGAAGCCACAAAGAGGGTGCGTAGCATCATGAATCTTGTCTTCTGGCTCTTGCATCTGTCTGAAGGCCTTAGCAAATATAATATACGCTACACTGCCTGTGTCAACCAAAACATTATGGACCAGAAATCCTTTGAGAACACAAGAGATAACCATAGCGTCATTGTGAGGGTAATTCTTGAGCTAAAGATCCTCTTGGGAGAAGGTAATCGGGATGTGAGACCATCTTGACTTGATGAAGGGTCCTTGCACCCCTACATGATGTACCCTTCTCTGTGCCTCCTTCTTCTGCTTCTTGTTAGCCGGCTCTGAGCATGAACTGCCTATTATCGGGAGTACGAGCTTCGGAGCCGAAGCAAGTCCAGCTTTGAACGAAGCCATCAGCTCAGAAAGTGAAGTGAGTTCACCGGAGGTGGGCACCAATGTTGGGGACTTGTTCTTAAATGCTATGAATTAAGAACAAGGCAACATAAAATGTTAAATGTTAATGCCCTTCGTCCGCTGAAGTATTATCTCCCTTAGGATATAATGAACTTCGGACGAAGACCATAAGCAAAATATCACAAAGGTCTTACCTTCGTGATCAACTCTATAAAACAATGTAAACAATAACAAAACATGAAACATTAAAGAAATTTATACCAAAGATAAATATTATTATACATATATTTTATTATACAAACCTAAATATTAAAACATAATATTTAGGTACGTTTATACCTTTGCCTTGGCAAAGAGCAATGATTCCAGTGTAATGCGTCGATGATTACAGGATTGTGTGAACAGTAAAGGAGTACTGTTCATCTATTTATAGGCACAGGACGCAGCCTGTGAGAAATTACAACCATGCCCCTTAAAATATTACAATTATGACTCAGACCCTTATGGACTAAGAAGTCATTTCATCTTTAAGTCGGTTCGAACCTTCGTCTTCATATACGTTATAGTACCGAAGCTTCATGAGTGGTAGCTTCGGCACTGTTTGTTCCTGCAGGACCTTCAGCGACGAAGCATGGCCCCAACAGTTACGCAACCTGAAGGGCATGGTTGTGTAATAGTACATGCCTTGTGGGGTGATGAAAGAAGTCGCGAGCTAGTCGGACTCTTTCATCCGGATCTGGTGGTAGCCTAAGTACGCATCGAGGAAAGAAAGGGTTTCGCATCCCACGGTGGAGTCTACAATCTGATCAATTCTAGGTAGAGGGTAGGGAATTTTCGAACATGCTTTATTCAAACCAGTATAGTCTACACACATCCTCTGTTCCCCCCCCCCTTCCCTAACTAGGTACGACCCGACGGGTTTTTTCTCGTGGGTATGAAAATGTTGTACCCGTGCCCGCAAACCTGTGTACCCACAATATATATACTCTATTCATCACCTAGGGTGAACCATCCTGGCGTGTGCCGACCGCGCGTGGCTCTGCCCACGCCCGACATCGGCCGCCCGCCTCCACCCCTGCGCGGCTCATTTTCTAGTCACATTAAGTCATTCCAATCAACACTAAGTCATTCTAGTAAATGTTAAGTCATTTTTCAGAAAACTCTAAGTTATTTATTATATTCGGGCATTTTTTGTGGGTTTTCTCATACATTCTTATGTATTTGGTTCAGTCATTCCAGAAAATATTAAGTCATTCTAGTGTCCAGACAACATTTAAGTCATTCTAGGTAACTTTAAGTCATTCCGAAGTCTAGGTAACATAAATATTAAGTTATATTAGAATTCCAGGTAATATTAAGTCATTCCTGAGTCTAGACATTAAGTCATTTTAGTTTTCAGACATTTTTTCATGTTTTCTAAGACTTTTTTTTGTTTTTAAGTCAGTCATTCCTGTTTTTCATGGAAACATTAAGTCATTTTTCAGGGAAACATTAGGTCATTTTTTGTTTTCAATCATTCTCCCTTTGTTTATCAGATATTGTTGGTTTTTTAGTCATTCTAGAGTCTAAACAACTGTAACGCCCTGGATTTGCGGGTAGAATTTTTTCTTCTTTTTTTCTCACCAAATTCAGGTGTTACTCTCTTTTCTCTTCCCGTTTCGCTCCTTCTTCCCTATTTCAAAGCAGTATAGCGACTGGTGTCCATATCATGTGTAAACAAAACCTAAGTTGACATGAGTGTTGCATCATGCCGAATCATATTTCTTTTGTCTGATGTCGTGTTTAGTCGCGTGTGTTGCTGAGTCTCGTTTCGGATTTTGCTTCGCGAATTGAATTCCGATCTATGGTTGTGCGTGCCACGGAGTTTTGACCCGCGATGCGGCCCAGCCCAGCCTGACCCGGCGCGGCCCAGCTCGGCCCGTGCGCCCCTGGCGCCCTGCCCCTCCCTATGCTCGCCCCCCTCCCCTGGTCTCTTCCCCTCATTCAATTCTCCCGCGCAGCAACCTCCCTCTCTCTCCCACCTCTCTCTCTCCCCCCGTGGTGCCCTAGGTTTTGGAGACGGTGATCGCCGGATTTGGACCCCGAGGTGAGCTCCCCTCTCCCTCTCCCTCTCTCTCTTCCCTTCCCCCTCCCCTTACTTCTTCCCTGTGCGCCCCTTTCTCTCCCATCCCCCCCCCCCCCCGACGGCTGCGTGCCCCCTGCGGCCCTGCTGTGACAGAACCTCCCAAGTCATTAGGCCCACCTACAGTTGTCCTTGTCCAACGTACCTCAGACAACCCTGTAGGTGCACCTGATCACTTGACAAGTTCGGTATCTGAATTCCTTACCTTCCCAAGAGCGTTTTACCTGTCACACAGATATTACAATTCATCGGAGATGCGGAAGTGCGGAAGCAGTTACAATAACTTACTTTATTAAAAGTAAGGCAGAGTTAAATATTTACAGACCAGAACATTATGTACGAGTGCAGAGTATTATTATTACAAACCAGGGGAGGCAAAAACTCCTCCCGAATAAGTAGTAAAAAGTTTTTAACGGAGGGCCTTCCCTCCCGCAGCTCTAGTCTTGGTTCTCATCTTTGGGTACCACCTTTGAACAGAAGCAACAAAAGTTGGTTGGTTCCTCACCTAAAAAACATGGGACAAAGCCCGGAGTACGAAGTGTACTTTCGCAAGACTTACCCGACAAAGTAAAAGACTCTCAAGGATATGCTGGCTTTAAGGGAGTCAAGGTAAGGCTTATCAATAATCAATGACTCTGTTTGCAGAAATGCTTACTAGTAGTGGATCCTTAAAAATCCAATTTTAATTGTCAGGTTAAGTAAGATTACCTGCATCTAGAGTTCTTTCTACCCTAGTTCATTCACTGGACCTGCACTAGCTGATTTCTTAACAACCCTTCATCTTTACTACATTTCTACGTATAGGGCAGTGACCAAGTCTTCATATCCGCGAAGTTACGGCGATCTGAATCGATTATACTCAGCTGAGGATCTCCAATCACACGACATATGTAGCACTTAACCCTTGCATATGTCAACTCGCCACTGGGGTTCTTAAGACCATATCAGGTTCATGCCAACCGAGAGCACAGATACACCACCGTCCAGCCTCTTGCCACGGAGGGTACACGCTACTCTCGCCATCTCTCCACGCCCATTGTGTGTTATCTTATTCTGATATTAGTCTGCCCGAGGCAAAGCTTACCCACGACGAGGCATGTGACCAGTTAAAGGGTCCTCGGTCAGCAAGCCTACATCGAGACGGTCCTTAATCGACTCAGACGGAGACACTACACCGAGACTCTCTTCTCGTGCAAGTCACCCACCCGGTCTCAGCTTAATCATTTCAAACCCAAAGTTTGGTACCTGGCAGAGGTACATCTTTTCTGATGTTGAACCCATCATGGCCATGATGGATCCACCATCAAGTTTTATTTTTGAAAACATCCCTCCCACTTTGCGACATCATCTTTTGTAAAAACAAAACATTTTGTTTTGCTAGAGCAAGACTAAGCATAGGAAAAACCTTTTGTAAAACAGGGATTCAAAGGAAGGTAATCAAATTCAAGGAAGGAAATGCAGGAATTGTTTTAGCACTCAACTCCTATCACCTAATGCATCAAGCAAGTGAGAAAGATTTAAAAAGGAACAAGGAGGTGGCAAATGCACCGGGGCTTGCCTTGTGTTACTAGTGAATCAGGCTCGGTCCCACAGATATCAAAATAGAAACAGCTGCCTGCTTGATGTTCCTCAGGTGGTGGTGGTAATGAAGTCCTTGTCTCTTCGACTTCTACTTCCTCTTCGTTTTCTAAATATAGCCAAGTACAGTAATGAATGCTCATGTAGTGCTCATGCAGATGCAAAAATAATAGAAGTTTGTTATCTAAAGTCTTGAGTACAACTTTCCTTCACGGTTCTCCGAGAACCTAGGGTTTCCGGAGTCAATAGTGGAGTTCACACGGCAGGGGCTAGGGTTTTGAGTTCTAAGTATCAAACATGGTCCAAATCATACCAAACTCTACCCAAGGCTTCTAAATATTATTTAGAGATTATCCTAAAAATTTAGTGAATTTTGGATTTATTATTTATTTTCTAAAAATCCAGAAACAAGGTTTTTGGCTATTTTAAATACTCTACAATTTCCTATTTAGACTAAAAATCAAGAAACTTTTTTTATTAAATACTATAGGAAATTAGGAATCTAGCAAAATTAGTCTTGTATTTTTAGGATTTTTCTACAATTCTTTATAGATTTCTAAAGCTTCTCGGAAAAAGAAAAAGAAAATCCTTCAACAGTATTGGGCCGGATCTGACCCAATCGGCCCAGTCCGAACAGGAAATGGGGATGCGCCCGCGCGCGCGCCCATGTGGACTTTGCAAATAGGTCCCGGACGTTGCGAAAAACTACAGGCGGGTTTGCAGTACTATTCATCGGAGTCACTGACATCGTGCAAAAAGGTCCCTCAAGTTCTATTCCTTCACGAATCGAGTCCCTGACGGCGGGTGGTGTCGCGCAGAGCTCCGACGAGCTCGTGAACCAGCCAATACACTCAAAGACTGGTGCCCTATCTTAGCCGAGACCGAATTCAAGATCTAATGAGCGTTTCCCCTCACTCAATTTCACGAACGGCTACCCAATTTGTTCTGGCCACGGTGACAGCGCGGATAATCAAAGGAACAACGTGTTTCCGGTGATCCATGGCAGTCTAGTTTAACCAGAGGGGTCGAGGAGCTTGAGGAGAACTTAAGGACGCTAGAACAAACGACAAAAGAGCTTGAACTAACCTGGAGCAAGCTGGCCACAACGAGGATGTCTCTGCGGTGGCGGAAACAGGATTGGGGGAAGTACGAAATTCGCGGTCTCTTGTGAACGATTGGAGTCAAGTGTGGGTGCGTTGGCTTCGTGATAACATGGTGCAACAGACTCGGCCATCAATTTATAGGATCGCTAAGCGGTGGCCAGTGAATTTGGGTTTGAGACGCGCGACGGTCGGAGGGGTGGGAGGTCATTGGTGCTCGTGTTAGTGGCTTTCACCGTGGCAGTACCCCGACGATCACCGTGCATGCGAGACGCGATTCACAGCGACGTGGTCTAACGCTTTAGCACGTCGCGCACGGCGGTAATCGGCCAACGGCGGTGAGGTCTTATCCCGATCGATCGATGAGCAAGTGGTACGGGGAGCTTAGCCGTGACCGGACCCAAGTTGATCCAGACGCCAAGATCTTTACCTGCTCACTGTTATCCACAAGTCACAGCGCACGAATCACGGTGACCGACGTGAATCGCGGCGCGACGGTCGTCGGCAGCGAAGTTCACTGAACCTGACCCGATCAGGTTACTGTACCATGGGAATCATCTTCAGAGTGCCTGACAGAACCTATTCAAGGCAGATTTTCTCCAAGTTTTGCATGACAACTTCATCATCCTTCTGCACCAAAGTTGTATACCTATAAACCCTCTTCACCTTTGTTATAGCATCACTAGTAAGATTCCTACTGGATCATGCTTAGAATTGAGCTCTAAGTTCATGAAATCCCACTGTTAGGCTGACTTCAGACTTTAAGTAGTCTGACAGCACGACTTTGGGCACATTTTTCTCCAAATTTTTCATTAAAACAATGTTTAATCCCTTAAACAAAGTTGTTCTCCTAGCATAGCTCTATAGAATTGATGTGGTGACCCTAGGCAAATTCTCTATATTTTTGGATCTACAGAGCCCTAAAATCAGCCCTCTCTTGCTGTTTTTAGACTTAGCTATTTGAGTACTAGTGTGGCTATTTTGCAAATTAGTCCAAAACTTAGGGTTTAACTTGTAAATCCCCATACTTGTGAACCACATGAGTTAAGATGCCCTAATCTCATGGTTTTTGCACTTTAGTCCAAAAGTGCACTAATTTTGCACTTAGCCCCCGAGGGTTTAAGTTTAGGGCTTTCTAGGGTTCCTTTTAGGGTTTTTGACACTTCTAGGGTTTGGCTGTTACTTAGGTCCATTCCTAGTGACATTTTATGACTATTTCAATTGAGTTTTAAAGTTTTCCCTTCTTAAGTCTTGTTTACTCTATTATGCCCAATCTAGGTTTAAATACTATACCCTAGGGTTTCACTAGTAACATGTTACTTCAATACAACTTGTTTGAAATTTTTGCCTAGTGAATGCACTCTAGGTGTCACAAACATATGGAATGCCAATGCTTATGATGTTATGCTCATGTTTTAGTAATAGTAACACCAGGGGAGTTACATCCTTCCCCCATAAAAGAATCTTGTCCCGAGATTAAAAGTCCTAGGGCAAGTAATGGAAAAGGAAACACGGCACGTCTTTATTTCCTTATTTTTGGTACAAGGCAGGGGTGGTTTGGGGCTCATTCCTTCATTACATCAATTGTATTCACACTTTACAAATTACATGAGGCTAAAAAGCCTAGGAAATTTTTTTCTAAAAAGTCCTGAGTTTCCCATGTAGCCTCATCTTCTGAATGCTGGTTCCACTGTATCTTGTAAAACTTGAGAGTTTTTCTTCGGGTAGTTCTGTCTTTTTGATCCAAGACTCGAACAGGATGCTCGGAATATGTCAAGTCTGGTTCTAGGGCAACATCCGTTACTTCAATGGTTCGATCGGGAACCCGAAGACACTTCTTCAATTGAGACACGTGGAACACATTATGTACTGCAGACAAGGTTTCGGGTAACTGAAGTCGGTATGCCACTGGTCCATATCTTTCAAGGATAGGAAAAGGACCAATATACCGGGGTGCAAGCTTCCCTTTTACCCCAAAACGTGATATACCCTTCATTGGTGAAACTTTCAGGTAGACATAATTTCCAACTGGAAAGTACAAGGGTATCCGGTGTGTGTCTGCGTAACTCTTCTAACGAGCTTGAGCTTTCTTCAAATTATGAATTATTCGTTGAACCTTCTCTTCTGTCTCCTTTACCATATCAGGCCTGAAGAAATTTCTTTCACCAGGTTCAGACCAGTTTAACGGAGTGCGACATCGTCGTCCATATAAGGCTTCGAAGGGTGCCATCTTAATGCTTTCTTGATAGCTATTATTATATGAGAACTCCGCTAATGGTAAACAATCATCCCATTTCTGTGGGAATTTCAAAGCACAAGCCCGTAACATATCTTCAAGTATTTGATTTACCCTCTCAGTCTGCCCACTGGTTTGAGGATGATAGGCTGAACTATGGAGCAACTTAGTATCCAAAGCCTTGTGAAGTTCTTCCCAAAATATGGACACGAATTGCGGTCCACGATCTGACACTATAGTCTTCGGAACACCATGCAAACTGAGAATACGGGAAATGTATAATTCTGCATACGTGGCCACTGTATACTTTACCCTGACTGGAAGGAAGTGGGCAATCTTTGTAAGTCGATCAACGATAACCTAGATAGAATCATACCCTTTGGCGGTCCTGGGCAATCCCACAATAAAGTCCATACTAATATCCTCCCATTTCCATGTTGGAATCGGTAATGAATGCAATGGCCCAGCATCCTTTATGTGTATGGCCTTGACGCATTTACAAGTGTCACATCTTGCCACATAGCGTGCGATTTTGATCTTCATCTTTGTCCACCAATAATGTTGTTTCAGATCATGATACATCTTAGTGCTTCCGGGATGAATAGAATAACGACTAAGATGTGCTTCATCCAAAATTTGCTGGCGGATCTTATCATTTTTAGGCAAAACTATGCGTTTGTTAAACCATACAACACCTTGATCGTCTCTTCTGAAGCAGTCGGCTTTACCGGCTTCTATTTTCTCATGAATGTGCTTCATTCCCTCATCATTTCTTTGTGCGTCAATTATTCTTTGCAAGATGACTGACTCAAGCTTCAAATGATTTGAAGTTCCATGCTGAATCATTCCTAGGTTCAACTTCTCCATTTCTTGGCATAAAGTAATGTCAGAAGTCTTCATGATAAGGCAATGACAGAAAGCCTTACGACTTAACGCATCTGCCACTACATTAGCTTTGCCTGGGTGATAGTGAATCTCTAATTCATAATCCTTGATCAGCTCAAGCCATCTCCTTTGTCTCATATTGAGCTCTAACTGGGTAAAGATGTACTTCAAACTCTTATGATCTGTATAAATGTGACAGACATTCCTAGCAGATAATGACGTCATATTTTTAGGGCATGAACCACCGCAACTAACTCCAGGTCATGAGTTGGATAATGTTCCTCATGCCGGCGCAACTGCCTTGAAGCATAAGCTATTACTCGGCCTTCTTGCATTAGAACATAGCCGAGACCACTGCTTGATGCGTCACAATACACATCAAAGGGCTTTTCAATATCCGGTTGAGCCAATACCGGAGCAGTGGTTAATAATACTTATAGCTGCTCAAAAGCTTCATTACATTTCAAAGACCAATTGAATTTAATATCATTCTTTAATAAACTTGTGATTGGTTTCACAAGCTTAGAAAAATCTGGAATGAATCGGCGGTAATAACCAGCCAGTCCAAGGAAACTTCGGACTTGATGCACAGTGGTTGGGGGTTTCCACTCCAAAATATCCTTGACTTTGCTGGGATCCACTGCAATCCCCTTGGCAGATAATACATGTCCCAGAAATTGAATCTCCTCCAGCCAGAATGCGCACTTATTGAACTTAGCATACAATTGGTGTTCCCTTAAGCGCGTCAATACGATCCGCAAGTGCTGAGCATGCTCCTCTTCATTCTTGGAGTATATTAAGATATCTTCAATGAATACCACCACAAATTTGTCCAACTCGGGCATGAATACCGAGTTCATCAGATATGTGAAGTGGGAAGGAGCATTTGTCAGTCCGAAAGACATAACCAGATATTCAAATAATACATACCGCATGGTGAATGCGGTCTTTGGTATATCTTTGGGTCGGATACGGATCTGATGATAACCTGACCTGAGGTCAATCTTGGAGAATACCCGAGCTCCGGTGAGTTGATCAAATAGAATGTCAATCCGGGGAAGAGGGTACTTATTTTTTATAGTGACCTCATTAAGGGGTCTATAATCCATGCACATCTGCGCGTTTGGTCCTTCTTCTTGACGAAGATGGCTGGACAACCCCAAGGTGAAGAACTTGGTTGG
Source organism: Zea mays (assembly GCF_902167145.1). NCBI lineage: Eukaryota > Viridiplantae > Streptophyta > Magnoliopsida > Poales > Poaceae > Zea > Zea mays. Next base: position 39,558,700 of record NC_050098.1, on the reverse strand, counting down.
ATAAATCCTTTTTCAAGTAGATCTTGCAATTTGGTCTTGAGTTCTGCCAGTTCATTTGGAGGCATTCGGTACGACCTTCTAGAAATAGGAGCCGTACCGGGCTTTAACTCAATCACAAATTCTACGTCTCTTTCTGGAGGCAATCCAGGCAAATCTTCTGGAAAGACATCTGAGAACTCACATACTACCGGAATATCTTGGATCTCTGGTATGATAGCCTCATACACTCTGCCAGTTGGTCTAGTTGGAATGGTTACGGGGATGGACAGGAGAACCTCTTCTTGGCCATAACTCAACCTGATGGTTCTCAGATCAGTGTTGAGGATTGCTTTATGTTGGGCTAACCAATTCATGCCCAAAATTACATCTATGTCTTGGCCCTTTAGAACAATCATATTTGTTGGAAAGTCCCGTTCAGCCAATGTTACGGGCACTTGGTAAGCCACTTCTTTAGTAAATATTTGTCCCCCAGGCGAATGAATAGTAAACCCTTCCCTTGATTCAGTATATGGAATGCAATGTTTCTCCACAAACTTCTTGCTTATGAAAGTATGCGAAGCACCAGAATCAAAGAGAATAATTGAAGGGTGATTGGCCACGAGGAACGTACCCATCATAACATGTTCGCCTTCCGGTGTTGTGGCCACTTGAGTATAATAGATCCATCATGTTTTCCTTGTATTTTTGCCCGCGGTATTGTTTGCCGCATTTCCCTTGGCTTGAGCAGAACTCCCAGAACTCTGTTGATTATTGGAGCAATTCTACTTTGGATATGGACAGTCCTTAATAAAATGTCTGGACTTTCCACAGTTGAAGCAGCCTATTGATGAGCTTGGGAGAGCAGGGAAACGAGTGCCAGGGGCACCTGGCTGATTTGTAGCGGTGGGGGCAGCGGTAGGACGGATAAAAGCTGGTTGCTTGAAAGGGAAGGAGGATGGGCGCGATGAAGAACGATTCTGATTAAAAGGTCGGATGACCAACCTTTGTCTTTTCTCAGACCCCTGATTGGGCATGTCGCCTCCATTCCCCTTTGATTTTCCGGAGCTTGTATATTTTGCCTCAGCTGCCAGCATCGTGCTGACAGGCCTTCTATAAGAAAGATCAATGCAGGTGGCCATCTTTCGTTGCATGCGATCATTTAGACCTCTCATAAAGCAATTCCTCTTCTTTATATCTGTGTTGACTTTATCGATTGCGTATTGGGATAAGTGATTGAATTTATTGAGATACTGTGTGACAGTATCCCCGCCTTGCTTGAGCTTCATAAACTCCTCCTGCTTCATATGGAGGACCCCTTCAGGTATATAGTGCTCTCTGAAAGCCAACTTGAACTCATCCCATGTGATTTGATGACCGGCCGGCTGAACGGCAACAAAGTTTCCCCACCACGTACTGGCAGGGCCTCGCAGTTGTTGTGCCGCAAACAAGGGCTTTTGAGTCTCCATACAACGGAGAAGCCCGAACTTCTGTTCAATAACGTGGATCCATTCATCCGCTTCCAGAGGGCCTTCTGCTTCGACAAACAATGAAGGGCGTGTCTCGGAGAAATACAGATAGGATGTTTCACGGGGGCCTTGTGGATATGCCCGCCCGCCTTGTTGCTGCATTTGTTGCCCTGCCATCTCCCGCAGGAAACGGGTGTTGTCAGCTGTGGCATTAACCAAGGCAGCGATGGCCTTAGCTAATGTTGGAGGTACTAGGGGTGGATTCGGGGTTGCTTCCCTCCCACGGGTGGTGCCCGCCCCATCCTGTGCGCGAGTCTTAGACGGCATCTGAGGCAAAGAACATTTGAAGAAATATGATATGCCAGAACAAACCATCCATTTCACATTACTGAAAAGGTAATGTTACAGACTCGTATATACAACAGGATTACATTACCTATTACACATTACTACTACTTCTATATTATACTACTCTTGCTTCTTGTCGCTTTTGGTAGCTTCGCTGTCAGGGGTAGGAGACCCCTGGTCGACCAAATTCATTGAAGGAGGGGGCCTAAAAAGGTCCAGTTCTCCTCCGAGGGCTTCACCCGCTGCTCCAGATGGTCCGGCTCCCATCCCGACAGGATCCGCGAGGGACGTTCGGGTGCAGTTGTGAATACAACACATGAACTTCTTCATGTAATGTATTACAATAAGCCTGCAAGTTATCCAAGGCTGAGCTAAGCTCTTCCATGTGGGCACGAGCTCTAGCTTCTTTTGCCCAAGCAAGTGAACGAGAGTTCACAGCCCAGTCGAGTGCTAGATCCCGGTCCGCAAGTTGGTCTTGCAGGTGGCGGATGTCTGTTCTCAATTCGTTTATTCTTTCACCATCCGCGACCCATATATCGTTCCTGTGTCGGAGTTCTGATCGAAGCTGGTCACCTTGTGCTTCCAGATCCCCGATTGGATCGTTACTACCACTGCTGGTGCCTTCATGACTCGGGGCAAGTTGATGACGGGGTACGCTAAACGGCCTGGTAGACTTGCGCGCGGTCTTTCTCGTGCGCGGCGACATTTCTCTAAGGGGGGAAAATCTTATTAGCATAGTTTTTAGCATGATGCATGTATAATTACAGAATCAACCTTAGTTGATTCACACCTTCTATACATTGCGCTCTTACTATCTGGTCTTTAAAATAAACTCTTCAGAGATACTTAGATAAGAAGGGAAGAAATTTTCTAGATAAGTCTTTGAAAATTCTTTTTGAAGATGTCTCATAACATCTGCAGAGATGGGCTTCGCTCCGATACCAGCTGTGACAGAACCTCCCAAGTCATTAAGCCCACCTACAGTTGTCCTTTGTCCAACGGACCTCAGACAACCCTGCAGGTGCACCTGATCACTTGACAAGTTCGGTATCTGAATTCCTTACCTTCCCAATAGCGTTTTACCCGTCACGCAGATATTACAATTCATCGGAGATACGGAAGTGCGGAAGCAGTTACAATAACTTACTTTATTAAAAGTAAGGCAGAGTTAAATATTTACAGACCAGAACATTATGTATGAGTGCAGAGTATTATTATTACAAACCAGGGGAGGCAAAAACTCCTCCCGAATAAGTAGTAAAAAGTTTTTAACGGAGGGCCTTCCCTCCCGCATCTCTAGTCTTGGTTCTTGTTGGGGCGAAGGCAAAGACGCCACCCTTCGCTCGAGGCCTTCGCTGCAGCCGCTGGTCCGACAGAGACAAAGCGGGCAGGGACACCCTTCGCAAGACTCGGCACGTTGACGAAGGCCTGCGGCGACGTCCTACCACGGCGCGTCCTCGTTCAGTCCCAAGGCCCACGTGCGATCTGGCCCATTGTAACGGGCCCCGCGTGGCCGCCTCTGTATTACGGGCCTGACTTGTAAAGGAGTACTTGTAATTACGGTCTGTAACCCTGCTTTATGGGAATATTCTGGGGATAAAATAGGTGTCTGAGGGCACATGCGTCCTTAACACAAGACGCTGGGCACTCAGATACCTATAAATACCCCCGCACAGTGCCCGTGAGGGGCTAGATCAACAGTGCTATTGCCCCCGCGCACGTAACCCTGTTGTCACCACCGTTCACTCTTGTTGGCCTTCTTGCTGCATCAGCGCGATCTCGCGCTCGAGGTCTTGGGCTTTCTGCTCCTCGTCGCGTATCATTTGCCGCACTTTGGCTAGTGCGGACACACGCTGGCGCTTGGCCTCCAGTATCTCTTTCTGCCTTTGGAGATTGCGGTTCCTGAGGCGCAGGGCGCGCAGCTGCAGCTGTTCTTCTGTTGAGACGCCGAGGACCTCGCCGTCCTCGGTGAGGTCCGCGCCCTCCAGTGGGGCGAAGCCTGGGGGCGGCTGTGACTGTCCTTCGGTTCCGCAGGTGCGGAAGGTGTCGTCTTCGCCGGTGTGGGGAACATTGTCTTCAGTGGGCTCTTGGTGGGTGGATTGCGTGAGGACGAGGGCCTTGCCCTTTCTTGCGGCCAGCAGTGCTGCCTTCGCAGCCTCGTCAGCCTTGGGGTTAGCTCTCTTGGGTGCCATCGCGGGTGGTTTTGTCGTAGCACGAACGGTGGGCGCCAAATGTTGGAACTTGCTCTCTGCAGCAAGAAGGCCAACAAGAGTGAACGGTGGTGACAACAGGGTTACGTGCGCGGGGGCAATAGCACTGTTGATCTAGCCCCTCACGGGCACTGTGCGGGGGTATTTATAGGTATCTGAGTGCCCAGCGTCTTGTGTTAAGGACGCATGGCGCGGGCGCAGCCAGCCGACAACCCCAGAATTGTCGCGCATAATTACCAGCCACCCCCTCCACCATATATTCACGCTCCCGCTCCGCATCCACCGCACCACGCTTACCAACACCATCAGGAAGTACAAATCGTACCTCCTCCACCCCCACCACCACACCAGCAACATCAGAACAACCCCCATGCCCCAAAGCAGGAAGACTTCGCCGATCAACCATATCGCGGAGTCATTCACATGATAACAGGGGGGTCTAGCACTGACTTCGACACCAAGCGGCAGAAGCGGGACCACTACCGCAGCATCAACCATGTCGCCGTCACTGGCCCAGTCGTGCAGACGAAGTGGTCCCACATACCGCTAACCTTCGACGCACGAGACGTCGACCTGTGCAGCGCCCCCCACATCGACGCTATGGTCATCAATTGCAGCGTGGCAGGCTGGGACTTACACAAAGTCCTAGTCGACAACGGCAGTCAGGCGGACATCATCTTCCTCCACGCCTTCGACCGCATGGGTATAAGCCACAGCTTGCTGAAGCCTTTGGACAACCCGTTGTATGGTTTCGGCGGCAAGGGCACCTTCCTAGTTGGCAAGATAGAGTTGCCCCTCTCCTTCGGTGTAGCGCCCAATGCCCGAAGTGAGCAAGTAACCTTTGACATTGTCGACATGGTATATCCATACAACGCCATCATGGGCCGGGGCTCCATCAACAAGTTCGAAGCCGCCATCCACGGGTTGTACCTATGTATGAAGATACCAGGCCCGCTAGGCGCCATCACAGTCTACGGCAACCAGCAGACGGCGCGCAACATTGAGCGGGACTTCGTGCCCGGTCAGAGAAACGTACACTGTCTCACGACCCAGCGCGAGGTCCCTGCGCCGGCCAGCCCAACCGACAAGCAGCACGACAAGGCACAGTTGCAGTGCCAAGATGGGACCAAGACCGTCCCCCTCGATCAGGCCACGCCCAAGCAGACAGTAACTATCAGCGAAGACCTCACCTCACTCGAAGAAGAGAGACTTCTCTGCTGCCTGGCCAAGAATAAAGATGTCTTCGCCTGGTCTGCCCTCGATCTGGTCGGAGTCAGCCGAGCCATAATTGAGCACAGCTTGGGGATTGACCCTTCGGTGCGACCCAAAAAGCAGAAGCTTCGCAAAATGTCAGACGAGAAGACAGAGGCCGCCAAGGCGGAGGTGCATCGCCTCCTGGAGGCTAAATTCATCGAGCCAGTGGCTTACCCCACGTGGCTCTCCAATGTTGTGATGGTGCAGAAAAAAAGCGGAAAATGGCGCATGTGCATAGACTTCACCAGTCTCAATAAGTCCTGCCCAAAGGACAATTTCCCGTTGCCGCGGATCGACAAAATAGTCGATAGCGCGGCCGGATGCGAGGTCATGTCCCTCCTCGACTGCTTCTCCGGCTATCACCAGATATACATGAAGGAGGAAGACAAAGCCAGCACCAGCTTTATAACACCCTTCGGCACCTATTGCTTTGTCAGAATGCCGGAGGGTCTCAAGAATGCCGGATCCACCTTCTCCAGACTCACCAAAACAGTGCTCGAGGGGCAGGTCGGCAGAAATATATTCACATATGTGGACGACATCGTCGTCGCCAGCAAAAATAAGGAGGACCACCTCGCCGACCTGGCAGAAACATTCGCGAACATGCGAGACGCACGACTCCGCCTAAACCCGGAAAAGTGTGTTTTCGGTGTTCGCCAGGGCAAGATATTGGGCTACCAGGTGTCCCGCCGGGGCATCGAGGCCAACCCAACCAAGATCCAGGCCATCGTCGATATGTCGCCTCCGCAGTCGGCCAGGGACGTCCAGCGCCTGACAGGCAGGATGGCCGCTCTCAACAGATTCATCTCCAGGTCCGCCGAGCGAAGTCTTCCATTCCTCAAAACACTCCGCGGCGCGAAAGACTTCGCCTGGGGACCGGAGCAAGCAGCGGCCTTCGCCTCATTAAAACAGTACCTGGCGGAGCTGGCCATCCTCACAAGCCCAGACTCCTCGCTCCCCTTATTGCTCTATGTCGCGGCTTCGCCGCACGCGGTCAGCGCGGCACTGGTACAGGAGCAGGCAGTCGAGGGCGCAGTCAAACAGTGCCCTGTCTATTTCGTCAGCGAAGTCCTGACACCGTCCAAATGCAACATGACAGAGCTGGAGAAGATTGCCTACGCAGTTGTCATGTCCTCGCGCAAGTTGCGCCATTATTTTGAAGCATTTAAGGTCCGAGTCACCTCAGACAGGGGGCTCGGCGAATTATTCAGGAACCCGGAGGCATCAGTGAGGATTGCCAAGTGGGCAGCCGAACTCTCCGGCTACCACATCAGCTTCGAGCCCAGGACAGCTATCAAGTCGCAAGTCCTGGCAGACTTCGTCGTCGACTGGACAGGGCCAATAACGCAGCCGGACCCATCCACAGAAAAGGTCTGGACTATCCATTGCGACGGTGCATGGTGTCATGCGGGGGCAGGCGTCGCTGCAGTCGTAACCTCACCAGCCGGAGTCAAACACAGATACGCAGCACGTCTCAGCTTTGCTCTGGAATCTGACAAATGTACAAACAACATAGCAGAGTATGAAGCAGTCATCCTCGGTCTCCGCAAACTAAGGGCCCTCGGAGTCACCACATGTATCATCAAAACAGACTCCAAGATTGTTGCCGGTCAGGTCGAGAAAGACTATGCAGCAAAAGACCCCGCGCTCATGCAATACCTCGCGGCTATCCGAAGTCTCGAGAGACAGTTCAAGGGATTCACCCTACAGCATGTTGATAGGGCCAGGAACGAGGAGGCCGATGCCTTAGCCAAGGCCGCCGCCAGGGGCGAGCCCCTGCCCTCCGACGTGTTTTTCCACACCATCGGCACTCCAGCTGTCCGGAGCCCCGAAGGGCTCCAGATCACTAATGATAGCGAAGGCCACCGTACAGTCAACCTAATCATGACAGAAGACTGGAGGGCACCAATAACCCTGTTCCTACAGGGATACTATCATCCAGCCGACGTCAGTGAGGCAAAGCGCCTCAGACATCAAAGCCGGGACTTCGCTCTGATCGAAGGCCAACTGTACAAGAAAGGGGTCAGTCAGCCAATGCTCAAATGCGTCACCGAGACCGAAGGCATGCAGATCCTACGCGAAGTCCACAGCGGCACGTGCGGCTCGCACGCAGGGCTAAGGGCCCTGGCTGCCAAGGTGATCCGTCAAGGGTTTTACTGGCCCGCAATGATCTGCGCCGCAAATCGGGTCGCGAAGTCCTGCGAAGCCTGCCAGAAGTTCTCCCCTCGGTCAGGCAACCCCTCGCAATATACAAAGCTGATTGCCCACACATGGCCTCTCCAGCGCTGGGGCCTGGACATCGTCGGGCCCCTGCCCACCGCTCAGGGGAACCTTAAGTTCGCCTTCGTAGCCGTCGAATACTTCACCAAATGGATTGAAGCGAGGGCTGTTTCCACAATCACATCAAAGACTGCCCAAAAATTCTTCTGGCAGAACATCGTTTGCCGCTTCGGAGTACCGTCCGAGCTAACAGTCGACAACGGCAAGCAGTTCGACAGCCAAGATTTCAAGGATTTTTGTTTCTCCATCGGCACCAAGCTTGCCTTCGCTTCAGTCTATCATCCGCAGTCCAACGGGGTCGTGGAGCGCGCCAATGGGAAAATATTCACAGCTGTCAAAAAGATGCTCCTCGATGAAAGAAAAGGCAGGTGGACCGATTTATTACCAGAGGCAGTCTGGGCGCTCAACACAACCGAGTGCAGAGCAACCGGGTTCACTCCTTTCCGCCTTCTATACGGATCGGAGGCAATGACCCCGCAAGAAATAAAGCATGGGTCCCCACGTACAGTTCCGTCAGCCGTCCCCGACGTGGATGAGCCAACTTCAAAAGATCTCATTGACGGAGACCGGGTCTTCGCCTTACAGGCCCTGAACAAATATCAGGCCCAGACCAAAGCATGGCGCGACCGTGCAGTCATCCCGAGGGAGTTCAGCGAGGGGGACCTCGTACTCATCCGAACAGCTCGGACGGAGTCCAAGGGCAAATTGGAGCCCAAGTGGGAGGGCCCCTTCATAGTCAAGTCAAAAGCTTCCCCCAGTGCTTACAGGCTCACAACGCCAAACGGCGAGGACCTAGAGCACTCCTGGAACGTCGACAACCTTCGCAAATTTTTTGTTTGACCCATTTAGGGCCGATTTCGCCCTTGTAATTCGCCGCAAACAATCTTGTACCGGCCCGCACTCTTTTCCTCCCGGGGGGTGAGGTTTTTAACGAGGCGGAGCCATGTAATATACGTGAGAAAAAATCCCCCACAAAAGCATGTCGAAAAAAGACCGCAACAACGGTCTTCGGCATTCGACCAATTCGAAGTCACCGCGAGGCTAAGCGCTAGCCACCCTCGCGTGCGACCAATCCGCGCAGAAGTCGCCTAAGGGTGCAGCCGGACTTAGCACAACAAGTGCGCAAAAAACGAAGTCTATCGCGAAGACTATCCGCGCAGAAGTCGCCTAAGGGTGCAGCCGGACTTAGCACAACAAGTGCGCAAAATCCGAAGTCTATCGCGAAGACTATCCGCGCAGAAGTCGCCTAAGGGTGCAGCCGGACTTAGCACAACAAGTGCGCAAAAAACGAGGTCTATCGCGAAGACTATCCGCGCAGAAGTCGCCTAAGGGTGCAGCCGGACTTAGCACAACAAGTGCGCAAAAAACGAAGTCTATCGCGAAGACTATCCGCGCAGAAGTCGCCTAAGGGTGCAGCCGGACTTAGCACAACAAGTGCGCAAAATCCGAAGTCTATCGCGAAGACTATCCGCGCAGAAGTCGCCTAAGGGTGCAGCCGGACTTAGCACAACAAGTGCGCAAAAAACGAAGTCTATCGCGAAGACTATCCGCGCAGAAGTCGCCTAAGGGTGCAGCCGGACTTAGCACAACAAGTGCGCAAAAAACGAAGTCTATCGCGAAGACTATCCGCGCAGAAGTCGCCCAAGGGTGCAGCCGGACTTAGCACAACAAGTGCGCAAAATCCGAAGTCTATCGCGAAGACTATCCGCGCAGAAGTCGCCTAAGGGTGCAGCCGGACTTAGCACAACAAGTGCGCAAAAAACGAAGTCTATCGCGAAGACTATCCGCGCAGAAGTCGCCTAAGGGTGCAGCCGGACTTAGCACAACAAGTGCGCAAAAACGAAGTCTATCGCGAAGACTATCCGCGCAGAAGTCGCCTAAAAGGTGCAGCCGGACCAAGCACAAACGCGCAAAAATCCGAAGTCTATCGCAGGAACCGCCTAAGGGCGCAGCCAGCACAGTATAACAAAAAGCAGAAACAACAGCAAGACCAATCAATCAATCACACCAGACAAAGTACACAGCGCCCTCGCAGGCACAGGCACGCGAGGGCACACAACTCCATTTTACAAGCCTTTACACATACACAAGCGAGGGCACCACGCCCTACATCGGCTCAACCTTAGGAATAATCCCCATCTCTCTATAATTAAATAACATTATCCTAAGCTCCTCACCCGCAAAAAGGCTTCGCAGCTCACCTTCCCCTACACCCGAGGCGGCCGGCAAAGACAGCAGCTCCTGCCGGCCAGCCCTACTAACGCGAAGCCGAGCCCCTTCCTCCGCACTAATCCTACGCTTTGCAACCGCCCTTCGTCGTCGGTGCCCGGTGCTAGGACCGGGCACGCCTGGCGCGTCCGCAGCATGTGGTGCAGCCTCCGCCGCAGCCACGTCCAAGGCCGCAAAATAATCCAAGTCCTCCTCCGACGACTCCTCAGTCCACTCAACCGAGCTCCCAGAGTCAGTAACATCAAAAAACTCAGAAACAGACCCACCACATTCATTTCCATCTTCCGCGGTCGAAGCCGCCAAAAACTCAGTGGTAGCGGTTGCGTGCGCAGGCCCAAAATCTTGAACCTGCGCAGCAACCAAAATTCAGTACAACATCCAAAAATCCCTCAACCCTAAACACCACCTACGCCACCTGCGAAGGCCCGGCCGCTGCGGGAGCCTCCGCCGCTGCCTCTGCTGGATCCTCAGCGCTCGGCACAGTAGCTGCGGGGGCATCTGGCGCGCCTTCGGCCACCTTTGGGGGAAGGTCTTCGCCGGCCGCGGCAGATGCAGGAGCGCCCGGTGCATCTTCCGCAGTCTCCGGGGTAGGTCCCGGGGCGACTCCAGTCGCGGCCTCCGCAGGGGTCGTCTCCGACTCAGGCAGCTCGCTGTTCAGCGCCCCGAAATCGTCCACCCGCTCGCCGCGCTCCGCCTAAAACAAAACGCACAAAAACTCAGCAAACACACGCACAGACCGCATCCAGCACACGCCGGGCAAACGACAGCGTTACCTGAGCCCTCGCAGCCTCGGCCCGCGCCCGGACCACCTCACGACCGTATGAACCCCACATCCGGTCATAGAGGGCCCCGGCGGATTCTTTCACCACGGGGTCTTCGACCTCAAAGATATCACGCCCAAAATCCTCATCCACCTGGTCGAGGGCCTCAAAGTGCCGGCAGCCTTCGCGAGAGAGCGCGTTCATCGCTGCCTCGCAGGTGACCAGGGAGGTGAACGCCATCAACCCCGCCAAGACAGTGGGGAGCTCCTGCAGTTCCTCCTGCACCCATTCCAGACAGCGAAGCCCGGCCTCTCGCTCCGGCACCTCGAAGTCACCCGTCCGCACACCCAGCTCGCGATATGAAGTCATGAGCTGCGTGCGCGTCCGTTCGGCCTCCGCTCGCATCGCGGCCTCGGCCCCCTCCGCGCGGCTCTCCTGGGCAGTAAGCCGCCGCTGCAGCTCTCCGGCAAGCTCCTTGGCGATATTGCCTTCCGCCCGCGCCAACCTGGCCTCCGCCTGCGCAGCCTGCTCTTTGGCGATGGCTTCATTGGCCTCCCTCCTCTCCCCCGCCAGCTGGCGCCGGAGGTCAGCCTTCTCCTTCTCAAGGACGGCCACCTTCTCCGCCAGTTTGCGGCACTTGCTGTCGGAGGCCGACTTCTCACGGACAGCGTCCGCATGTTGCGTCCGAAGTCTCTCGACCTCGGCAGACAACGCTGCCGTAAGGGCCCCCGACGCAGTGCGGCTGGTGAAGTCAGCCACCTGCAGAACACACGTAAGGTCGTTGCGTAAAAAAAAAAGAAAAAAAAAAGAAAAAAATGTATAGCTCGGCGGACCTGACTCAGCGCCTCCGTCGCTCGACTCAGCGCCTCCGTCGCTCCCTTCAGCCGACGGGTCGCCACGCCCGCCTCGTCTCTGACCAGCGCGAGGGCAGACACCTCGCCTCTGGCGCCAAGGGTCTCTCCCCCCGCTTTCGGCGCTGGCGCAGCCGTCGCGATCGCCGCGCCAGGCACAACTAGAGCAAGCGGGCCCTCGTCCGACCCTGCAACGCGTCAACAATTAAAAAAAAAAGAAAAAAAAAGAGGTATATATATTCATATATACTTACCCCCAAGATAGTCGTCCACATCAATCTCGGTGCCGAAGTCGGCAACGCGCTTGCCAGGCAGCGGTAGCGATCGGGCCGCCTTCGCAGCCTCCGCCACCCCGCTGGCAGACGGCACCACCTTCGACAGCTTGGGGCCTCCGGCGCCCACCGTCGTCTCCGGCGCCTTGCCAGGCGCGGAGGCGCCCACCTTCGTCGGCAGCGGCGGCTTGCCTCCGCCAGAGGCCTCAGCCTTCGCCGTTCCCCGATGCCTTTTCGGCCGGGCTTCGTGAACCCTCACAGTCGCCTGGCGTTTTCGCGCCGCGCCTTGGCGATCCTTGTCCATCACTGCCCACACAACATGACCGATATTTCGCCCATAAGGAAAAACTTTCCACCGATGAACCATACGAGATGTAAAACAGTCCTCCTCAGCCGCGCAGGGGATAGGAATGTTTTTAGGCCAACAACCCCCGGTAACCCTCAGCATCCGAGCCGAAGACTCCCGGAGCTCGGGCGAAGACATCCTCTCCCCCGGGGCCGCACACGTCCTCATTAAATCTCTAGCGAAACTATCAGACACCCCAAGTCTTCCCATCGCAGTACCTAATTTTCTCTTTTTCGAGGAGGCGGCGGCCACCAGCGCAGGGTCGCCTCCAGTCTCCACCGCCGGCTTCTTCCCACGGCGGTCCGCTTCGTCTTGTCCAGGGTAACCGTCGTACGGCGGTTGATTTAATTCGAATACCCTGTTCAAGCGTTCATTTGACCCGCGGATGTCAAAGCTGCGCTGGCCTTCCGTCCTCGGCACGTAACGCCCCACGAGCCGCACCGCCAAGCCCTCCGCATCACGCACAAAGGCGGCCGGGTCACGGTTTCGCAAATTCAGTGCGAAGGCAGGGCTTCGCACCACCCTTCCTCCGTGAAAGGGCATCTGGCGAGGGCATACTTCGCCCAGCGCCCAGCCGTGCGCCAAGGGCTAGACCCCGTACGCCACGAACTCTTCAACTAAATCTCGACCGCTGCTCTGACCGGCGGCGCACCGAAGGGCCCCTTCGTCTGCATCCTCTTCTGCCACTTCATAAGGTGGATACGCAGAGTAATAGTGAGAGCACATTAAGGACACGGGGAGCCCTTCATGGCCTTCGACAGTAGCCTCAGCAACATAAAACCAAAATTCATTCCAATTGCCCCACTTGTTGCGGGCGCACGGGACCAACTCCACTACTGGCATTGTGGTCTTGCCGGTCTTCGGCGTGAATGTACATGACCCGAACTGGGCAACTTCGTCCTCAACCATCCTTTTCTGCCAATGCAAACAATAATTCTTCGCAAAAACTTCAACCGATGGTTGTCCGCCGTACGAAGTCGTCGCCCAGACATACTTCGCCAGCGCCACTATGGCGTTCGGTGTCAGCTGATGTATTTGAACGCTGAATCTACGCAGGACTTCGCTGACAAAACGGTGCGCCGGCAAGCGGAGTCCGGCGACGAAGAACGCCTCGAAAACAACCAACTCGCCCTCCGGCTCGGGGACTTCCTCCGTCCCCGGAGCACGGGCGACCCCGCCGCCAAAGTAGCCCAACCGCTGCATATCTTCAATGTGGGCTGACGTCATCCGTGACACACCAAATTCAACAGAGTCGCCGGCGCGCAACTCCTCCACCTCCACGTTACTCAACGTCTCCTCAGACGAGGCGGCGGCCGGCGACGCGGCGTCGGCGGAGGAAGAAGAGGATGGCATTGCTACGTACCGTCGTCGGCGGCGGGCGGTCTGCTTCACTCGAGCCAGAACGCCGGCGAGTTAAGGGAGCAGCGGAGGAAAAGGAGCAGCAAGACGACGGGCGGCTAGGGTTTTACGGAGCGCGGAAGGCAGAGTTCAAAAAGCGCCGCCCCCGCCCCCCTTTTATAGGCGGGGCGCGGCTCTTCGGGAAACCCGCAATCCGACAGGCCGCGACGCTTCGGGAAACCCGCAATCCAACAGTACGCCGTCCATCAACGGTCACATCAAAAACCCCCGCGGAACCACTTCGAGCGAGGGCAGCGTCTCCGCCATCTAGCGACGTCTTCGGCACCAGGTGACTTTGTCGAACTGGTCCCTCGGAGGGCAAATGTTGGGGCGAAGGCAAAGACGCCACCCTTCGCTCGAGGCCTTCGCTGCAGCCGCTGGTCCGACAGAGACAAAGCGGGCAGGGACACCCTTCGCAAGACTCGGCACGTTGACGAAGGCCTGCGGCGACGTCCTACCACGGCGCGTCCTCGTTCAGTCCCAAGGCCCACGTGCGATCTGGCCCATTGTAACGGGCCCCGCGTGGCCGCCTCTGTATTACGGGCCTGACTTGTAAAGGAGTACTTGTAATTACGGTCTGTAACCCTGCTTTATGGGAATATTCTGGGGATAAAATAGGTGTCTGAGGGCACATGCGTCCTTAACACAAGACGCTGGGCACTCAGATACCTATAAATACCCCCGCACAGTGCCCGTGAGGGGCTAGATCAACAGTGCTATTGCCCCCGCGCACGTAACCCTGTTGTCACCACCGTTCACTCTTGTTGGCCTTCTTGCTGCAGAGAGCAAGTTCCAACAGTTCTCTTCTTTGGGTACCACCTTTGAACAGAAGCAACAAAAGTTGGTTGCTTCCACACCTAAAACAACATGGGACAAAGCCCTGATTACGAAGTGTACTTTCGCAAGACTTACCCGACAAAGTAAAAGACTATCAAGGATATGCTGGCTTTCAGGGAGTCAAGGTAAGGCTTATAAATAATCAATGACTCTGTTTACAGAAATGCTTACTAATAGTGGATCCTTAAAAATCCAATTTTAATTGTCAGGTTAAGTAAGATTACCTGCATCTAGAGTTCTTTCTACCCTAGTTCAATCACTGGACCTGCACTAGCCGATTTCTTAACAACCCTTCATCTTTACTAGATTTCTACGTATAGGGCAGTGACCAAGTCTTCATATCCGCGAAGTTATGGCGACCCGAATCGATTATACTCAGCTGAGGATCTCCAATCACACAACATATGTAGCACATAACCCTTGCATATGTCAACTCACCACCGGGGTTCTTAAGACCAGATCCGGTTCACGCCAACCGAGAGCACAGATACACCACCGTCCAGCCTCTTGCCACGGAGGGTACACGCTACTCTCGCCGTCTCTCCATGCCCATTGCGTGTTATCTTATTCTGGTATTAGTTTGCCCGAGGCAAAGCTTACACATGACGAGGCATGTGACCAGTTAAAGGGTCCACGGTCAGCAAGCCTACATCGAGACGGTCCTTAATCGACTCAGACGGAGACACTACACCGAGACTCTCTTCTCGTGCAAGTCACCCGCCCGGTCTCATCTTAATCATTTCAAACCCAAAGTTTGGTACCTGGCAGAGGTACATCTTTTCCGATGTTGAACCCATCATGGCCATGATGGATCCACCATCAAGTTTTATTTTTGAAAACATCCCTCCCACTTTGCGACATCATCTTTTGTAAAAACAAAACATTTTGTTTTGCTAGAGCAAGACTAAGCATAGGAAAAACCTTTTGTAAAACAGGGATTCAAAGGAAGGTAATCAAATTCAAGGAAGGAAATGCAGGAATTGTTTTAGCACTCAACTCCTATCACCTAATGCATCAAGCAAGTGAGAAAGATTTAAAAAGGAACAAGGAGGTGGCAAATGCACCGGGGCTTGCCTTGTGTTACTGGTGAATCAGGCTCGGTCCCGCAGATATCAAAATAGAAACAGCTGCCTGCTTGATGTTCCTCAGGTGGTGGTGGTGGTGATGAAGTCCTTGTCTCTTCGACTTCTACTTCCTCTTCGTTTTCTAAATATAGCCAAGTATAGTAATGAATGCTCATGTAGTGCTCATGAAGATGCAAAAATAATAGAAGTTTGTTATCTAAAGTCTTGAGTACAACTTTCCTTCACGGTTCTCCGAGAACCTAGGGTTTCTGGAGTCAATAGTGGAGTTCACACGGCAGGGGCTAGGGTTTTGAGTTCTAAGTATCAAACATGGTCCAAATCATACCAAACTCTACCCAAGGCTTCTAAATATTATTTAGAGATTATCCTAAAAATTTAGTGAATTTTTGATTTATTATTTATTTTCTAAAAATCCACAAGGTTTTTGGCTATTTTAAATACTCTACAATTTCCTATTTGGACTAAAAATCAAGAAACTATTTTTATTAAATACTATAGGAAATTAGGAATCTAGCAAAATTAGTCTTGTATTTTTAGGATTTTTCTACAATTCTTTATAGATTTCTAAAGCTTCTCGGAAAAAGAAAAAGAAAATCCTTCAACAGTATTGGGCCGGATCTGACCCAATCGGCCCAGTTCGAACAGGAAATGAGGATGTGCCCGCGCGCGCCCGTGTGGACTTTGCAAATAGGTCCCAGACGTTGCGAAAAACTGCAGGCGGGTTTGCAGTACTATTCATCGGAGTCACTGACATCGTGCAAAAATGTCCCTCAAGTTCTATTCCTTCACGAATCGAGTCCCTGACGGCAGGCGGTGTCGTGCAGAGCTCCGACGAGCTCGTGAACCAGCCAATACACTCAAAGACCGGCTCCCTATCTTAGCCGAGACCGAATTCAAGATCTAATGAGTGTTTCCCCTCACTCAATTTCACGAACGGCTACCCAATTTGTTCTGGCCACGGTGACAGCGCGGATAATCAAAGGAACGACGTGTTCCCGGTGATCCATGGCAGTCTAGTTTAATCAGAGGGGTCAAGGAGCTTGAGGATAACTTAAGGATGCTAGAACAAACGACCAGAGAGCTTGAACTAACCTACAGCAAGCTGGTCGCGGCGAGGGTGTCTCTGCGGTGGCGGAAACAGGATTGGGGGAAGTACGAAATTCGTGGTCTTTGGTGAACGATTGGAGTAAAGTGTGGGTGCGTTGGCTTCGTGATAACATGGCGCAACAGACCCGGCCATCAATTTATAGGATCGCTAAGCGGTGGCCGGTGAATTTGGGTTTGAGATGCGCGGCGGTCGGAGGGGTGGGAGGTCACTGGTGCTCGGGTTAGTGGCTTTCACCGTGGCAGTACCCCTGCGATCACCGTGCATGCGAGACGCGATTCACAGCGACGTGGTCTAACGCTTTAGCACGTGGCGCACGGCGGTAATCGGCCAACGGCGACGAGGTCTTATCTCGACCGATCGATGAGCAAGTGGTACGGGGAGCTTAGCCGCGACCGGACCCAAGTTCATCCAGACGCCAAGATCTTTACCCGCTCACCGTTATCCACAAGTCACAGCGCACGAATCACGGCGACCGACGTGAATCGTAGCGCGATGGTCGGCGGCGGTGAAGTTCACTGATCCTGACCCGATCATGTTACTGTACCATGGGAATCATCTTCAGAGCGCGTGACAGAACCTATTCGAGGCAGATTTTCTCCAAGTTTTGCATGACGACTTCATCATCCTTCTGCACCAAAGTTGTAGACCTATAAACCCTCTTCACCTTTGTTATAGCATCACTAGTAAGATCCCTACTGGATCATGCTTAGAATTGAGCTCTAAGTTCATGAAATCCCACTGTTAGTCTAACTTCAGACTTTAAGTAGTCTGACAGCACGACTTTGGGCACATTTTTCTCCAAATTTTTCATAACAATAATGTTTAATCCCTTAAACAAAGTTGTTCTCCTAACATAGCTCTATAGAATTGATGTGGTGACCCTAGGCAAATTCTCTATATTTTTGGATCTACAGAGCCCTAAAATCAGCCCTCTCTTGCTGTTTTCAGACTTAGCTATTTGAGTATTAGTGTGGCTATTTTGCAAATTAGTCCAAAACTTAGGGTTTAACTTGTAAGTCCCCATACTTATGAACCACATGAGTTAAGATGCCCTAATCTCATGGTTTTTGCACTTTAGTCCAAAGTGCACTAATTTTGCACTTAGCCCCCTAGGGTTTAAGTTTAGGGCTTTCTAGGGTTCCTTTTAGGGTTTTTGACACTTCTAGGGTTTGGATGTTACTTAGGTCCATTCCTAGTGACATTTTATGACTATTTCAATTGAGTTTTAATGTTTTCCCTTCTTAAGTCTTGTTTACTCTATTATGCCCAATCTAGGTTTAAATACTATACCCTAGGGTTTCACTAGTAACATGTCACTTCAATACAACGTGTTTGAAATTTTTGCCTAGTGAATGCACTCTAGGTGTGACAAACATATGGAATGCCAATGCTTATGATGTTATGCTCAAGTTTTAGTAACAGTAACACCAAGGGCATTACACCTACGTCCCGCGTCCCGCGCCCCGCGCCCCTGCGGTCTTGCGCCCTTGGCGGCCCCGCGCCCACGCCCCCGCGGCCCGGCGTGGCCTCGTGTGCCCCCCGGCACGCGCAGCATGTTCTCCCGCGCGATGGCAGTTGGACGGTATTCAACTTTCAGTTTATTCCATTTTAATTTTAGTTTAGTCGATGTGCTGTGTTGCGCGCTTCGTCGCGTGACGTTTCATTTTAAATTCAGTTTTGATGACGTATGCCGTCGTGCCTTTCGTCGCGCGACGCTTAATGTCTCTTTATAATTATTGCAAGTGCCTCATTGCGCGCTCCGTCGCGCGACGAGTCGTTTATTTCTTAATTCAATTTAAGTGTTGTGTCGTGCGTCTCGGCGCGCGACAATCCTTTTTAATTTACCTTTATCTGCTTATAATAATTAAACATGGAACATGACTTTACCTTATGCTTAATGCGATGGCTAAATTAATACTATTATGTTTAAACGAGTATTTTAATTTATAATCGTGTAATGTGATCGCTCTTTGACCGTAGTCTCGACCGTTACTTTCTCTTTCTCGCTTAGTCGTAAGTGTGAGCCCTGCGTCAAACGTTTGTTTATTTATTGCATTCCATTGTATGGTGTTCTATTCTTTTGTATTAAATGTGTGGAATGTATGTTTGAACTCGTATAGATAACGGTTAGTTGGTGGAGTTCGAAGGAGTTGCAGGTGAAGACCCTGAGCAGCAGTCGGTTGGTGAAGGCAAGTGTCCCTTGACCCATCTATGTCCTACTCATGCTTATAATTCACTCCCTGCATTCACACAGTTTATACCTAAGGATTGACTAGCTTTTGTTTATCTTGTCCTTGTTTACCTATTTTGGATGGGTTATTATGGTTTAGCTTTATGCTAGTGCTTCACATTAATCAATGAACATGATGAGATTATCTATGATACGTTGTTTTCCCTTTTGATTATGATGATGGTACTGTGACATTTAGGGGACGCGAGCTGTTTCTCGAGTGCCTCTCCGTAAGGACCTGTTCGTTGGATGACCGCCCAGGAAAATAGTGCAACCATGAGGGTGGAGTGGGACGCCCTTAGCTGAGTAATTAGAGGAACTGGGGTGTAGTTTGCTTCGTCGTCGTGCCGTTAATGGGGCTCGATGTATGCGACTCGCTCTGCCAAGGTTGGTTCGCCCATTGGGGAGGAGTTTGGTGCATTAAGGAAACCTAACGGGTGGTTACAGCCCCAGGAAATCTTTGTAAAGGCTACGTAGTGAGACCCTGCTTATCCACCTTGGTAGTGTTTAAGGGTTTGATCGGCCCGAGGCAAGAGGGAATCACGGCTTGTGGGTAAAGTGCGCAACCTCTGCAGAGTGTTATGAAACTGATATATCAGTCGTGCTCACAGTTATGAGCGGCCAAGGGAGCTCCATTGATTAGAGATACTTGATCAGAGATGTATGGTTTATAGGTGGTGATGAGGATGATGGTTTTGGTTATGACTATGGTACTAGTAAGTGGTATTCTTTCTGTTTGGAAAGGGTACATCGGGTTAATAACTTGGGTTAATACTAAAACCTGGCTTTCTACTAGTAAATAATAACCTGACCAACTAAAAGCAACTGCTTGACTTAACTCCACATAAAGCTAGTCCACTACAGCCAAACGGGACATTTTGCTGAGTATGTTGATGTGTACTCACCCTTGCTTTACACACCAACCCCCCCCCCAGGTTGTCCGCGTTGCAACCACTGCTCAGGTGAAGATGAAGTCGTGGAGGAGGACTTCCAGGAGTTCCAAGAGTACGATGAGTTCTAGGCATGGATTAGCGGCAACCCCCAGTCGGCTGCCTGTGTAGGCCGTGTGTATCTACGTTTCTTTTCCGCACTTTGATTATTGTTAAAGACTATGTGGATGTCTCGGACATCATGATGTAATCGACTATTATACCCTCTTTTATGTCATTATTTGAGCATTGTCTGATGATGTCCAATTATGTAACTGTTGTGTACGTGAATTGCTGATCCTGGCACGTACATGGTTCGCATTTGGTTTGCCTTCTAAAACCGGGTGTGACATAGGTGGTATCAGAGTCGTGCTGACTGTAGGACAGCTAATCTAGAGTAGAATGGTCGTTCTAAGGATTATAGACCCTTATTCTCACCTTGACTTTGGTATCCCTTCAAAAGTTGGTTATATCGACCAAACCTATGTTCTACTATATACTATACCTTGCTAAAAATCTTTTGTTTACTCTAATTCCTCATTTATTTATGGTCTACTTGCTGGTCATGTTAGTTCTGTTCTCGCTCTTATGCTTACGGTGTCTTTTCAAGATGGCTCGTCTTAGACACACTGCACGGAAGTCAGTCATTCCTTTCTTGCCTTCTTGTCTCGCGGAGCGTCCGCTTCGTCGTTAGTGACTGGTCAGTCTAGCCACTTGGAGAGGTTGCACCACCGCCTGCATGAGGAGCAGGAGTGTCGACGACGGGAGCTGGAGCAGCAGGACTCTTCTTTCTCGCTCCAGTAGGAGATATAGTATGTGAGGAGTTGTTCCCCTGTGCTCCCGCTGGAGGCACCCCCTGCACCACCACTGAGCGCCCCAGCTGCTGGAGTAGCTGCTGGAGGAGACCCAGACGACAAAGATGGCGACAGTAGCTCGAGCCATAGCACCGACCTTTCAGAGGAGCAGGAGCTGGAAGGATGGGTTGCCCGACCCATCACTCGTGACGCTGCTCGTGGGTGTCACTTCCACGACGCGCTCGACACCTTGCTGCGCCAGGCACTTGACCGGCGCACTTGGTCTATCGAGTATCGTTGTGTTGTCTTCTAGCACAGTCGTGGGGTTTACCCGGACCACTGGGAGGCGACCTGCTTGGTGCGTCGTCTGGAGAACAGTCTTCGGGGTGCGGAGGTCTACTCAGAGCACTATTCCATCTCTGAGCGGGACTCAGCTGAGGCGGCCATGCAAGATGTCGCACGGCGTGCGCTTTCGCACTACTGCTCAGTGCTCGGCGGGGTAGCTGATGGTCTCAACCTGAAGTATTACCCCCACTGTCCATCTAGCAGCACAGGAGGCGTGATTGTCTCACCTATCGGTGAGGATAATCCTAGGTTGAGCAGCACAGCCAACCTAGCCGTCGTGCTAAACACGGAGCTAGACCATGCATTAGACGAGCTGAGTAGGGCTCGTGCTGAGATCGCCCAGCTGCGGGGTGAGCGCGCAGAGCATCGTTGCTTGGAGGATGGCTCCCCCGCTCCCGTCGAGACTCAGCACCCGTACCGCTCACCTCAACGTGGACACCAGGCTTATGGCAACCCGACTGCATGACAAAGATAAATTTAGAACCATAGATCGTCAGCGTCAGATCTTGTAATTAATACGAAAATATATATATAGAAGCTATAGTCTTAGCATCAGTCTTACTCTTAGTTAGTCTTAGTTAGACATGGTAGTTTGCTTATCCTGTGCCTTTATGTTTATCATGATGAACTATGTTGGATTTGGATCTTTGTAATGACTGTCGCCAGGGTGTAGGCATCCCCTGCACTTTGGTTTACCTATTGAATGTTAATAAAAATAGTTACCTAGTTGGGAAGCCCTTTTGTTCTACTTTCCTCTTTATCTGAGAAGTTGTGTTGGTCTGTGCTGGAGATCAGTGAAGATGTTCATCTATTCAGTATTGTGGAAGAATTCTATACTCTTTTCTTATGCTACAAGCTTGCAAGATCAGTTCTGATGTGTGATTGCATTCTGCAGATGTCAGACAACAAGCGCAGAGGGGGAAGGTGTGCTCAGCAGGAGCAGGCAGCCCCACAGGATGAGGCACCCCAGCAACAGCAGCTACCACCCCCGCCCCCGATGACCATCGAGCAGATGTTCTTGATGCAGACTCAGGCAGTTCAAGCCATTAGTCAGACTCTGGCCGCCATTCAGCAGCAGCAGCCACCACCTCAGCCTTAGATGCCCAGAGACAAGCGTGCTGAATTCATGAGAGGTCATCCCCCGGTGTTCACTCACAATTTTGATCCCATGGGTGCTGAAGATTGGTTGCGCACTATGGAGCGAGAGTTGCACACCGCTCAGTGTGATGACAGGGAGAAGGTTTTGTATGGTCCCCGTCTGTTGAGAGGAGCAGCCCAGTCTTGGTGGGAGTCTTACCTCGCCACCCATGCCAACTCCAACACTATCACCTGGGAAGAATTCAGAGATAGCTTCCATCAGTACCATATTCTAGCAGGGCTGATGAAAGTGATGAAGGAGGAGTTCCTGGCGCTCAAGCAAGGGCCTATGTCCGTCAGTGAGTACCAAGACAAGTTCCTGCAACTGTCCCACTATGCTCCTGAAGATGTCAACACCAACGCCAAGAGGCAGTATCGTTTCTTGAGAGGCTTCGTTGACCCTCTGTAGTATCAACTGATGAATCATACCTTCCCCACATTTCAGCACCTGATTGATAGAGAGGAAGCACAAGGAGATGGAGGATCGCAAGCGTAAGATCAGTGGACCTCAGCCTGGAAGCAGCAATCGCCCTCATTTCTCAGGCAACCCACCTCAGCAGTTCAGGAAGAACCAGCGCCCACCTCAGCAGCAACAGTTTCAGAGGCAGTACCCTCAACACCAGCAGCAGAATCGCTAGAACAACCAGTCAGGAGGAGGTCAGTTACAGAGGCAGAATCAGCAGGCACCTCGTCTTCCTGCCCTAGCAACCTAACAAAACAGTCAAGCAGCACCAGTTCAAGGTGGAATCAGAGCATGTTTCCTGTTGGGGGCCTTCGTCCTCCGAAGGTCCTCAAAAACGTAATTTAACAATGTCTTCCAAGCATGGTTTATAGACAGGTACCTTCGAATTCAGGATTAAAGGCATATACGATGAGAAGGGCATGATCGTGACGAAGGTTGTCGTCACTTCGAAGCTATGCGCAAAGGAGCTTCGGCTCAATCGCGGGAAAAGGAACCGACTTAAAGGGGAAAAGGCTATCCAGTCCTCATAGATTTTTCTATAAGCCAATAGTAAATGTAAAGGGCATGACTGTAATTTCTCACAGGTTGTGTCCTGTGCCTATAAATAAGTGAACAGTACCCTCGTACTGTTCACACTGACTTGTACTTGCCCGTGCGTCACGCTTGTACTTTTACCTTCTGTCAGGCCGAAGGTACATTTGTAATTCAATATTATTTCTATTTTTCCATGATAATAAAATATGAATGAGTTGATAATGTTGTATAATTGCTCATGTTATCTCTTACATTTCATATGTTTCTCCTTTTATTAACATATACTGCAATGATGAAGGTATGTCCTTCATGACCTTCGTCTGAAGATCATTATATCCTAAGGGAAATAACGTTTTGAAGGACGAAGGGCATTAACATTTAATGTTTTTTTGTGTTGCCTTGCTCTTAACTCATAGCATTTGAGAACAAGTCCCCAACATTGGCGCCCACCTCCGGTGAACCCTTTTTGACCACCTTCGGCAAGCACTGACCTTCGTCATGCCACCGAAGAAAGCTTCAGCACCAGGGACCACTGCATTGGAGCCGCTGGACCCAAACCAAGAAACTCTTTCTCTTCGAGAGACTCGAAGCTAGAAGAGGAAAGCCATCAGTCCAACACTCCAGGAGGAGAAGTTGGACCAAGAGATCAGGAATATGGAGATCATTCATCAGCAGGTACAAAGGAAGAAGGAGAAGATGGCGCGATTGGCTGACCTTCAAAGGAAGATCGACGAAGCCACTGAAGAAGTGTGTCATCTTGTTCAAGATGAACAAGATCGAAGGCCCCAACATAGGGAACTTCGTCAAGAAGGCCTATTCAACGAGGATGCATGGTATGATGATTTTAATCATGATGCCTTTACTTTTGATGATGCTTCTTCCTTGGTAGCAGAACTGCAGGCTACCCCACGGCCCCCATCATACAAGCCACCTCAGCTCCCCATGTATGATGGGCACTCAGATCCAAAGCAGTTTCAGATGAGCTACGAAGCAACTATATCTTCGTATGGGGGCAACACTGCAGTCATGGCGAAGTCCTTCGTCATGGCCGTCCGGAATGTAGCCCAAACATGGTATTCTTCTCTTCGGCCAGGGACCATCACGTCGTGGCAGAAGCTTAAGGACATGTTGGTTACTAGCTTCCAAGGCTTTCAAACAAAGCTGGTCACAGCTCAGGCTCTGTTCCAATGTACGCAATACCACGAAGAATACCTTCAGACATATGTACGAAGGTTCTTGCGACTAAGGGCACAAGCGCCTACAGTGCCCAATGAGATTGTCATTAAGGCCATGATTAAGGGCCTTCGGCCAGGACCTATGGCTCAGTACTTCGCAAGGAAGCCCCCGCAAACTCTGGAGAAGCTGCTTCAGAAGATGGATGAGTACATCCGAGCTGACAACGACTTCCGCCAAAGAAGGGAGGAAGCTTACAGATTCTCCGAAATGACCAGGGGCTTCGGAGGAAGAATCCATCTGAGGCATGTCAGGTCAATCCATAACTCCACTCAAAGTGATGACAAAGGAAGTCAGTCTCAGAGGTCACAATATACCTCACAATCTTCGGGGCAACAGCAAAGCTCCTTCAGGCCACCAGCTCCAAGGGGCAGAGGCGCCAGGGGCTTCGGAGGAAGGTTTGGGGATCAGCCTAGAAAGATTTACTGCTTATTTTGTGGTAAGGACAAGGGCCATACTACAAGAATGTACCATGTCACCATTCAGAAACAAAAGGAAATAGCAGAAGCCGAAGCCCGGTAGAACCAGCCGAAGCAGGTCTTACACACTGCTTTATGTCACTCTCCTTACATACCAGAGTATGTGAACAATCATCCTACAGCTTCTGTCGCTTCGGCTAGCCATTCACAGGCTTCCTCGCCACAACTCCCGCCTCCGCCACCACTACAACCGACCTATTCCTGAAGCCAGCAGCCAGAAGGGCGCCAGCACTCTCAACAGCAACAGGAATTCAGGGAGGAATCTGAAGCTCGCACAGTCAACAGTACTGTGCCAGAATCAAAGCACATTTATTGAGAGATATCCTACCTTTGAGACATTTTTACGTTCATTTTCATTTTGTTTTTAATAAGGAACAATCAATGTAAACCTAGTTTTCATTTATTGTAATAGCTTCACTCCTTTCAGAATGAAATATATCTTCTTCACAGACTCACAAAGCTCAAAAATTGCTGAAGCTCAAAAGACGTTCCTAAGGGAACGCAGAGCTAAAAATCGTATTGCAAATTTCACTGAAGCTACAAAAAGTCGTTCCTAAGGAGCGCAGCGTAAGTTTGCCGAAGCTACAAAAATTCGTTCCTAAGGGAGCGCAGTGTAAGTTTTCTGCTCAAAAGTCGTTCCAAAGGGAATGCAGAGCCAAATACCGCCGAAATATAAGGCGAAGCGCGAAAAGTCAACGCGAAAAATACCGCTGAAATAGAAAGCGAAGAAGGTCAAAAGACGTTCCTAAGGGGATGCAGAACTTACACCGAAAAATAAGCGGTGAAGCCGAAAAATAAGCGGCAAAGAGATTTTGATCGTTCCTAAGGGGACGCAAAGATTGTGTGTTTCAGCGTGTGTGTGTGTCTTCGGCATTAGCATCATTCTTTGCATCATATCATCGCATCATATCGCATAGCATCACATCATACATCATATCACACCAATGACATGAATTGGAAATGAAGTCGATCTTCGAAGAAGGCTTTACAAAAATGCAAAGGTGCTAAGGCACAAAGTAAGTTGAGAATTACAGCTTCATCAGCTCTGATGTGGAAGAAGAGATTTATTGCTTACGAAGCATTGATGATTTTACGAAGCTTGGTTGTTCTTTGCGAAGTATGGATATCCTCACGAAGCATAAATATTCTTCTTTACGAGGCATGAAAAGAAGGGAAGGTGTTTTTTCGCCGAATGCTCAAAAACGGTATGTATATAAAAGTTTCATGCATCGCAAAGAAGTAAATTGCAAAAATAGTTTACATATTAGATTCAAAACTTTACACATCAAATATTACAGACTTAGTTCAATAAATGTTACATTAATCACCTAAGAACGTTTTTACAATAACTACTACTCTTCCTTCAGAACCTTCTCCGCAACTTCGTTAAGCAATTTGTTGACGACTTCATCAACGATAGATTCGACTATATTGATAATTTCTATTGCTTTCTTCATCTCCGGGTCGGCCAGGGGGTCGAACGGCTCCGGTGGAGGAGGTAATTCAGCTGCGATAAAAAAAATCAATCAGTTCGAAGCCATGAAAACAAACGACGAAACTAAAAGCCGTTAAACGATACCTATCCGTCTCTCGAGTTCTGCAGCTTTCTCAGCTTCTTTCGCTGCTTCACGAACATCATGAATATCTTTTTCGCTTTTCTTCATTATTTCGTGAGCCATTTGTCGGCCGCCATTTTCCTAGATATCAGTAAAAAACTTTCCGCCTATTAAACTTGC
The DNA here is from genome assembly GCF_902167145.1 of Zea mays. Taxonomy (NCBI): domain Eukaryota; kingdom Viridiplantae; phylum Streptophyta; class Magnoliopsida; order Poales; family Poaceae; genus Zea; species Zea mays. The sequence continues at coordinate 39,532,396 of NC_050098.1, read as the reverse complement.
TTCGGCCGAGGAGTCCTTCGTGTCATCCACGGAGAAGGCAGCTTCGGCCTGGGCCAAGGTTTTAACATGACTGCAACCCGCCTTCTCCAAGACGGCTGAAACTCCTCTCACACAAGAGAACGCGCAGACGTTCCCACGATCACTTAAAATTTCCTCAAAAGCTTCAGCTTCTCCGCTGATCCACTCGATAACACCCTCAGGGTCGCCTCGTATGAAGTTATCTTCGTTTGAATAGGCGCCCATGTTGGCGAAGCTAGTCTTTATCTTCTTCACGCAACCCAGAGATTTTTCAAAACATCTTTCCTTGGATGCGCGAAGCTCTTCAACAGTCTTTTCTAAATAGTTTTTCCAATATTTGTTGGCATCTCGGTTAGCTTCAGCGACATCGCATTTTTCTTTGGCCTCTGCTAACTGTTTCCGAAGGTCTTCAATTTCATTCTTTTGGGCCTCAGCTTGAGCTTTGGAACTAGATTCGTCTTCTTTTATTTTGTTTACCAATGAAATTAATATCTTGTCTTTCTCAAGACCTTCGTTACTTAGTTCAATCACCTCCGAACAGAAGGTTGTTCAGAGCCATTGTATACCCTTCATCTTCAATGTTTTTCTGTGCTCTAAAAGCATTGCTAAGGATTAAGCCCTGCAAGAGGAGGACAGGATTAAATATAAGCAAATAAAAAACTCGTTTTCAAAATACAAAATTAACTTTTATACATTTATGCTATTATATGCTAAACTATCAGCCAATTCATCTTTTGATAAAACTGAGAGCCCGTCTTCTAGCTTCGGAAATCCGAAGCTTCTACTCATCTCTTGGCAGACGGTTATCTCTTTACTATCCGGGAGACAGTACAAAAAATCTTCCTCCCCGTTGCCATTGAACACTAATGCCCCCTTCGGGTATTTCAGTTTTTGGGCATAATGATGAGCTTCTCGTTCTTCTTCTTTAGAGAGTCCTTTTCCCGAAGCATGGCGGATGATGTAATCAATGCTCTCTTTCAAAGCTTTGGGAGCAGGAGTGGCAACCTTTTCAGGCGAAACTTGCTCTGTGGCCTTTTCTTCTGTTGCCCTTCCTTCAATTTCCGAAGGCTTTTTCTCGGTGAGCTCTGAAGGCCCAGCTTCGGTACTAGCTTGGATTACTGCAGCTTCAATTTCGGTCGGCTTTGTTTCAGCTTCGGTTTGCGCTTTTGAAGCCTCGGCGATTTTCCCTGAAGGAGTAGAGCTTAAAGTCTTTATTGTTTATAACACATCTAGTACATTTGCCATCCTTCTCCTCTTAGGAGTTGCGGCAGAACTTTTTTGTGCCTTTGGCACAGTTACTTCCGATGAAGGGCTTAAAATTTCTAGCGTTTTTGTTTCTTCAATTTTTGGCTTTTCAGCTTTATCTTCCTCAGTCTTCGACTCAGCTAGTTTAACCGAAGCTTCCTTCGGCATTGTAGCTGGCTCTCCAGCCTTCTGCGTAGGAGGAATGGGCTCTCTTGGTTTAGCAGCTGAAGAAGTCTCCCCGCCAAACTCAGGCACCACGGCCGGTTCAATATAGTGTGGCCGGTGGGTAAGGACTTTCAACTTTTTGCCCTTCGGTGCAGGCTCGACTAGAGTGGCCGAAGCAGCAGTTTTCCTCTTCTTTCCCTGACCTCGCAGTGGATAGCGGTAGTCGGGGTAGACAAAGCCAATAGCGTCAAAAACTCTGTTCAATCTCTTTTTTCCCCGACCTCCAAAGGCTATGGATAGTGCATTGTCTTCCGCCTTGGAGTATGATCCAAGCAGTTCATCACTGATAACTTCGATGCATTTTAGCCAGTCATCGTTTGGTTCATCAAATTTATCTTCGTATCTGAATGCGTACTTCAGCCGGACCAGTTCACCTTCACTAGATTCGGTGATGGTCTCCTTCGGCATTTCCCAGCTCTCTATAAGCGGCCATACCCTATATGTTATGTGCTCTTGAACCAAGTCTCTTGTACCAATAAAGAAGCAGGCAGTACCAAATGCCTTCTGACATGCTTCGACGGCTTCGTCAATTTCAACCTTCGGCCTTCGGAGGCCAAAGCGGGACCAAATGGGGTGCATAATAACTTCCTTAATATCTTCTCTTGCCTTCAAGTCATTCTTCACGTAAAACCATTCCTCCATCCAGGCCCCGGGCCACCTTTTCCGGTATGTTGGCACCGGGTAGCTTGCATTGGGGCGGGCGATAAATCCATAACAGCCAAAATTGTTATGATATTGCTCCTTGCCCATGGCCTTCGTCTCATATACAAGTTCATGCATGCTACAAAAGCATTTCGCGCTTGGCTCCAGCCTCTGGCTCCTCACAGCCCAAACAAAAATCCCCATTCTGATAATAGCTTCGGGAGTTATCTGATGAAGGTAAATCTGATAAATTTTCAACACTTCGACAACAAACCTGCTCAATGGAAACCGAAGCCCAGCTTTGAAGAAACTTCGGTAAATCACAACTTCGTCTTCCTCAGGGGCAGGGACGTTATTGTCTCCACCAACTCTCACAATAGACATATCTCGAAAGTACCTTCCTCAGAATCTTCTCCCCCGCTTTCAGCATCATAATCATCACTATCACCGGTATCTTCAGACAGGCCTTCCAGGATCTCCTTAGTAATTTTCTCTGTATTTGACTTCGCCATTGACTCGATAAACCCAGCTATGTAAGGATTTGCAGCCTTCTTCTCTTCAAAGAGCTTCTCCTCTTCAGACAGCTTCGTCTCAGCAACAACCTTCTTGTCTTGAGACATCTTTTCTTCGGAAATGACAAAAATGTGTCCTTCAAACCGAAGCTTAGAAAGCTTGAGAAACTAGCAAGCGTTGGTGAGCAAGAGCTATAAAATTGAGAAAACAAAGCAAATGGCACAAGCAGCGTACGAAATGTGGTTGGTGCAAGTTCTTATTTATACGCTCGGCACGCCCTGAATTGGAGGGTCTCGTCTGTCATTGACTGTTGCTATTCTAGCAAAGGGAAGGTGTTTTTCGGACCTTCGTCTTAAGGCATTCGTCCATGTCGCAGTCAGAATTCGTTATCTTAAACAAATTAATACTACGAGGGGCTACTGTTGGGAGCCTTCGTCCTCCGAAGGTCCTCAAAAATGTAATTTAACAATGTCTTTCAAGCATGGTTTATAGACAGGTACCTTTGGATTCAAGATTAAAGGCATCTATGATGAGAAGGGCATGATCGTGACGAAGGTTGCCGTCACTTTGAAGCTATGCGCAAAGGAGCTTCGGCTCAATCGCGGGAAAAGGAACCGACTTAAAGGGGAAAAGGCTATCCAGTCCTCATAGATTTTTCTATAAGCCAATAGTAAATGTAAAGGGCATGACTGTAATTTCTCACAGGTTGTGTCTTGTGCCTATAAATAGATGAACAGTACCCCCGTACTATTCACACTGACTTGTACTTGCTCGTGTGTCACGCTTGTACTTTTACCTTCTGTCAGGTCGAAGGTACATTTGTAATTCAATATTATTTCTATTTTTCCATGATAATAAAATATGAATGAGTTGATAATGTTGTATAATTGCTCATGTTATCTCTTACATTTCATATGTTTCTATTTTTATTAACATATACTGCAATGATGAAGGTATGTCCTTCATGACCTTCGTCTGAAGATCATTATATCCTAAGGGAAATAACGTTTTGAAGGACAAAGGACATTAACATTTAATGTTTTTTGTGTTGCCTTGTTCTTAACTCATAGCATTTGAGAACAAGTCCCCAACATTTCCATTGTAGAGAGCAAGGCCATTGGGTGATGCAATGTCTGAAGAAGGCAGCCCAGCAGCAGTCAGGCCCCAGTGCCCTAGCAAAGCAGAATGTGTCTTAGCCTGGAGCAGGCAACCTCTCTCAGCCGCGCTATAACCATGGGAGACTGAATCACTTGGAGGCTGAAGCAGTCCAGGAAACCCCCGGCATAACAGTAGTTATGTTTCCAGTTGACTCTCATATTGCAGAAGTGTTATTTGATACTGGAGCAACACATTCATTTATTACTGCATCTTGGGTAGAAGCACATAATCTTCCAATCACTACCATGTCAACCCCCATCCAAATTGACTCAGCCGGTGGTAGAATTCGAGCCGATAGCATTTGCTTGAATGTAAGTGTGGAAATAAGGGGGATAGTGTTTCCCGCTAATCTCATGGTAATGGGTACTCAGGGAATAGATGTCATCCTAGGGATGAACTGGCTAGATAAGTATTAGGCAGTTATCAGTTATGATAAGAGGACCATTAAGTTGATGTCCCCACTAGGAGAAGAAGTGTTAGCCGAGTTAATCTCACCTGAGCCAAGGAAAGGAAGTTGTCATCAGATGGCTATTGATAGCAAGGAGTCAGATTCACTCGGGGTTATCAAGGTTGTGTCAGAACTCCCAGATGTGTTCCCGGAAGATTTACCAGGTATGCCACCAGAGCGGAAAGTTGAGTTTGCTATAGAGCTTCTTCCTGGCACCGCCCCCATTTCTAAAAGAGCCTACAGAGTATCTGGACCAGAGTTGGTCGAACTTAAGAAGCAGATTGATGAGCTATCAGAGAAAGGTTATATAAGGCCAAGCACCTCGCCTTGGGCCGCCCCTGTCCTATTCGTGGAGAAGAAAGATGGCACCAGAAGGATGTGTATCGATTATCGAGCTCTGAATGAGGTCACAATCAAGAACAAGTACCCCTTGCCCAAAATAGAAGATCTGTTCGACCAGTGGAGAGGAGCCAGCGTGTTCTCAAAGTTAGATCTGAGGTTAGGTTATCATCAGCTCAGGATTCGACCTTCAGACATTACGAAGATGGCATTCATTACCAAGTATGGGTTGTATGAGTTCACTGTTATGTCTTTTGGTCTAACAAATGCACCAGCCTTCTTCATGAATCTGATGAACAGTGTATTTATGGATTATCTTGACAAGTTTGTGGTGGTATTTATTGATGATATTCTTATATATTCTCAAAGCGAAGCAGAGCACGTGGATCATTTGAAGATGGTTTTGCAAAGATTGCGAGAGCACCAGTTGTATGCAAAGTTGAGCAAGTGTGAGTTCTGGATTGATGAAGTCCTGTTCTTGGGTCACATAATTAACAAAGAAGGATTGGTTGTGGATCCAAAGAAAGTGGCAGACATTCTGAACTGGAAAGCGCCAACAGATGCCTGAGGAATCAAGAGCTTCATTGGAATGGCTGGATATTATCGACGATTCATCGAAGGGTTCTCGAAGATTGCAAAACCAATGATAGCTTTGCTAGGCAACAAGATTGAGTTCAAGTGGACTCAGAAATGCCAAGAAGCCTTTGAAGCGCTGAAAGAGAAGTTGACTACAGTGCCTGTCCTAGTCTTGCCTGATGTGCACAAGCCCTTCTCTGTGTATTGCGATGCTTGTTACACTGGTTTGGGATGTGTGTTGATGCAGGAGGGAAGAGTTGTGTCTTACTCGTCCCGACAGCTGAAGGTTCATGAGAAGAATTACCCAATCCATGACCTAGAGTTGGCAGCAGTGGTTCACACACTGAAGACATGGAGACACTATCTGTATGGGCAGAAATGTGATGTTTACACAGACCACAAGAGTCTGAAGTACATATTCACTCAGTCAGAGATGAATATGAGGCAACGAAGATGGATAGAGTTGATCAAAGACTATGAATTGGAGATTCATTACCATCCAGGCAAAGCGAACATAGTGGTAGACGCTTTGAGCAGGAAAAGTCAGATCAATATGATGGTCGCTCATCTGATGCCTTATGAGTTGGCCAAAGAGTTTGACAGGTTGAGTCTCAGATTTCTGAACAATATGCGAGGAGTGACAGTTGAGTTAGAGCCTACCCTAGAGCAGGAAATCAAAGAAGCACAGAATAATGATGAGAAGATCAGTGAAATCCGGTAGCTGATTCTGGAAGGAAGAGGTAAAGATTTTCGAGAAGATGCAGAAGGTGTGATATGGTACAAAGACCGTTTGTGTGTTCCCAATGTCCAGTCCATTCGAGAGTTGATTCTCAAGGAAGCTCATGAGTCAGCTTATTCTATACACCCTGGAAGTGAGAAGATGTATCAGGATCTGAAGAAGAAGTTCTGGTGGTACAGAATGAAAAGGGAGATCATAGAGCATGTGGCTATATGTGACAGACTGACAGTTGTCAAAGGATCAAGGTAGAGCATCAGAGGCCAGCTGGATTGTTGCAACCGTTGTGAATTCCTCAGTGGAAATGGGATGAAATCGGAATGGACTTCATAATCGGATTGTCTCACACTCGAGCCAGCTACGATTCCATTTGGGTAGTGGTGGACCGCTTAACCAAGTCAGCCCACTTCATACCCGTCAAGACCAACTACAGTAGTGCAGTATTGGTAGAGTTGTACATGTCCCGGATCGTTTGTCTTCATGGTGTGCCAAAGAAGATAGTGTCAGCCAGAGGAACGCAGTTCACCTCTCATTTCTAGCAGCAGTTGCATGAAGCTTTGGGCACACATCTGAATTTCAGTTCAGCTTATCATCCGCAGACAGACGGCCAGACTGAAAGAACTAATCAAATCCTCAAAGATATGTTGAGAGCTTGTGCATTGCAAGATCAGTCCGGATGGGACAAGAGATTACCTTACGCAGAATTCTCCTATAACAACAGCTACCAGGCCAGCTTGAAGATGTCACCATTTCAGGCGCTTTATGGAAGGAGTTGTAGAACTCCGTTGCAATGGAATCAGCCTGGAGAAAAGCAGGTGTTTGGGCCAGACATTTTTCTCGAAGCTGAAGAGAACATCAAGATGGTTTGGGAGAACCTGAAGATAGCACAATCAAGGCAGCGAAGCTATGCAGACACAAGAAGGAGAGAGCTAAGTTTCAAAGTCGGAGATTTTGTCTACCTGAAAGTATCGCCGATCAGAGGAGTCAGAAGATTCGGAGTCAAAGGCAAGCTAGCACCCCGCTATGTTGGTTCGTATCAGATTCTCGCAAAGCGTGGAGAAGTGGCCTCTCAGCTCAGTCTGCCAGAAGGTTTGTCCGTAGTGCATGATGTCTTCCATGTGTCTCAGTTGAAGAAGTGTTTGTGTGTGCCAGGAGAGCAGTTGCCAGTGGAAGGTCTGGAGGTCTAGGAGGACTTGACCTACATAGAGAAGCCAGCGCAGATTCTTGAGACTGCAGACAGAGTCACCCAGAGGAAAACTATCAGGATGTGCATCAGGATGTGCAAAGTTAGATGGAGTCACCACTCTGAGGAAGAAGCAACCTGGGAGCGTGAATATGATCTGATGGCCAAGTATCATGAACTCTTTGCTGGCCAACCTTGAATCTCGAGGGCGAGATTCTTTTAAGGGGGATAGGTTTGTAATGGCCTGAATTTGGGGGTATAATTTTTTATTATTTTTTCTCACCAAATTCAGGTGTTACTCTCTTTTCTCTTCCTGTTTCGCTCCTTCTTCCCATTTCAAAGCAGTATAGCGACTGGTGTCCATATCGTGTAAACAAAACCTAAGTTGACATGAGTGTTGCATCATGCCGAATCATATTTATTTTGTCTGATGTCGTGTTTAGTCACGTGTGTTGCTGAGTCTCGTTTTGGATTTTGCTTCGCGAATTGAATTCCGATCTATGGTTGTGTGTGCCATGGGGATTTGACCCGCGGTGCGGCCCAGCCAAGCCCGACTCGACCCAGCCTAGCTCGGCCCGCGCGCCCCTGGCGCCCTGCCCCTCCCTATGCGCGCCCCCCCTCCCATGGTCTCTTCCCCTCATTCAATTCTCCCGCGCACCAACCTCCCTCTCTCTCCCACCTCTCTCTCTCTCCCCGTGGTACCCTAGGTTTTGGAGACAGTGATCGCCGGATTTGGACCCCAAGGTGAGCTCCCCTCCCCTCTCCCTCTCCCTCTCTCTCTTCCCCTCCCCTTTATTCTTCCCTACGCGCCCCTTCCTCTCCCGTCGTGCGCCCCCTACTCCCGTCCCCCCCCCCCCGGCGGCCGCGCGTCCCGGCGGCCCCGCGCCCTTGCGGCCCTGCCCCGTGTCCCGGCGTGGCCTCGCGTGCCCCCAACACGCGTAGCATGTTCGCACGCGCGACGCCAGTTGCGCGGTGTTCAACTTTCAGTTTATTCCATTTTAATTTTAGTTTAGGGGGTGTTTGTTTGGGATTATAATCCACCTAGATTATATAATCCAATAATTTTTGAACTAACTCTTAGTTCAAAAGTTGTTAGATTATATAATCTGGATAGATTATAATCTCAAACAAACACCCCCTTAGTCGATGTGCTGCGTCGTGCGCTTCGTCGCGCGACGTTTCATTTTAAATTCAGTTTTGATGACGTAAGCCGTCGTGCGTTTCGTCGCGCGACGCTTAACGTCTCTTTATAATTAATGCAAGTGCCTCGTTGCGCGCTCTGTCGCGCGACGAGTCGTTTATTTCTTAATTCAATTTAAGTGCTGTGTCGCGCGTCTCGCCGCGCGACAATCCTTTTTAATTTACCTTTAGCTGCTTATAATAATTAAACATGGAACATGACTTTACCTTATGCTTAACACGATGGCTAAATTAATACTATTATGTTTAAACGAGTTTTTAATTTATAATCGTGTAACGTGATCGCTCTTCGACCGTAGTCTCGACCGTTACTTTCTCTTTCTCGCTTAGTCGTGAGTGTGAGCCCTGCGTCGAACGTTTGTTTATTTATTGCATTCCATTGTATGGTGTACTGTTATTTTGTATTAAATGTGTGGAATGTATGTTTGAACTCGTATAGATAACGGTCAGTTGGTGGAGTCCGAAGGAGTTGCAGGTGAAGACCCTGAGCAGCAGTCGGTTGGTGAAGGCAAGTGTCCCTTGACCCATCTATGTCCTACTCATGCTTATAATTCACTCCCCGCATTCACACAGTTTATACCTAAGGATTGACTAGATTTTGTTTATCTTATCCTTGTTTACCTATTTTGGTTGGGTTATTATGGTTTAGCTTTATGCTAGTGCTTCACATTAATCAATGAACATGATGAGATTATCTATGATACGTTGTTTTCCCTTTTGATTATGATGATGGTACTGTGACATTTAGGGGACTCGAGCTGTTTCTCGAGTGCCTCTCCGTAAGGACCTGTTCGATGGATGACCGCCCAGGAAAACAGTGCAACCATGAGGGTGGAGTGGGACGCCCTTATCTGAGTAATTAGAGGAACTGGGGTGTAGTTCGCTTCGTCGTCGTGCTGTTAATGGGGCTCGGTGTATGAGGCTCGCTCTGCCAAGGTTGGTTCGCCCCTTGGGGAGGAGTTCGATGCATTGAGGAAACCTAACGGGTGGCTACAGCCCCAGGAAATCTTTGTAAAGGCTACGTAGTGAGACCTGCTTATTCACATTGGTAGTGTTTAAGGGTTTGATCGACTCGAGGCAAAAGGAATCACGGCTTGTGGGTAAAGTGCGCAACCTCTGCAGAGTGTTATGAAACTGATATATCAGTCGTGCTCGCGGTTATGAGCGGCCAAGGGAGCTCCATTGATTAGAGATACTTGATCAGAGACGTATGGTTTACAGGTGGTGATGAGGATGATGGTTTTGGTTATGACTATGGTACTGGTAAGTGGTATTCTTTCCGTTTGGAAAGGGTACATCGGGTTAATAACTTGGGTTAATACTAATACCTAGCATTCTATTAGTAAATAATAACCTGACAAACTAAAAGCAATTGCTTGACTTAACTCCACATAAAGCTAGTCCACTACAGCAAAACGGGACATTTTGCTGAGTATGTTGATGTGTACTCACCTTTGCTTTACACACCAAACCCCCCCCCCCCAGGTTGTCCGCGTTGCAACCACTGCTCAGGTGAAGATGAAGTCGTGGAGGGAAACTTTCAGGAGTTCCAAGAGTACGATGAGTTCTAGGCGTGGGTTAGCGGCAAACCCCCAGTCAGCTGCATGTGTAGGCCGTGTGTATCTACGTTTCTTTTCCGCACTTTGATTATTGTTAAAGACTATGTGGATGTCTCGGACATCATGATGTAATCGACTATTATACCCTCTTTTATGTCATTATTTGAGCACTGTGTGATGATGTCCAGTTATATAACTGCTTTGTACGTGAATTGCTGATCCTGGCACGTACATGGTTCGCATTCGGTTTGCCTTCTAAAACCGGGTGTGACAACAACATTAAGTCATTCTTTGTTTTCCGGTCATTTTCATATTGATTGGTGCGGTGGGTGGCTCCATCGGTCGCCTAGGTGGGCGCAGGGGTGGCTCGGTCGGCCAGCTGAGCAGGCTGGCTCGGTCGGCTAGCTGGGCGGGCGCAGGGGAGCCGCACCGGGGGCCAGACACGCGGACGTGCACGTCGGGCGGGCGAGGCGGGCACGTCGTGTGGTCCAGGTGATGAATAGATCTGCCCTATATATAATACATATATATTATATTTACAAGCTCTGGCTTCCGATAGCTAGGGAAGCTCTGGCCCAATGTTGCATCTGGTTCTGCCACACCAAGTCTCGGGCATCTATAAATGGAGCCCCATGTTGCGAGGGTTCAGTTTTGATGCCTCACCTCAACGCATGAGTAGAGGCGATTTCCGAGGGGCACGCATGGCGACTGCTCCCCGAGGCGCGCGTGTTGCGGCAGCTACTCCTAGAGGCGCGCATGGAGGTGGCTCCCCGAGGGGCACGTGGCGGCGGTTCCCGCCTTCCCGGTGCCCCCCTCTTAGGAGGGAGTGATGGCGGCGACCCCGGGAGGCGCGAGCGTCAGTGGCGGCCAGAGGCATGCACAACAACGTCACCTCCCTATTCTACATGCAACGGTGACGCCCTCCCTCCAACTATTCTTCGAGCTTCGATGAACTGGATGCCGATGCGACAGCGTGGAACATCCGATCCGGCGGTTTTGGAGCATCCTTCTCCGACGGCCTCATCTGATCCATGTGTTATGCATTCCATGATATTTTTATATCGACCACTGCAATTTTTATACATTCCATTTGAGGATTTTATGATGATGAATATGTTGTCTCTCGTGTGACCTTGGTATTTCTACGGGAATCACATTTACGCTACATCTGTCATTATTTTATGCGCAAACTTGATGATTTTTATCAACATCTCTCACTTTGGCTCTATTTTACGGTCAAAACTGAGGATTTTTATGCTCATAACTGAAGATTTTTACGCTCAAACCTGGACTGTGTACACCAATGAAACACATGCCATATTTTTCGTGTGCAGATCAAAAAGGAATCACGTGACTTATGGTGTCCATAATTGTCATAAAAAATCAAATCTACTAATAAACTCACCTAATTAAATCATCTAATCAACTCCCCTAATCAAATCCCTTGATTTATGGTAGATGCATGGACATGATGGGGTTGTTAGTTGGTAGTGAATCAACATTTAGGCTATATCTAACACTATTTTATGCTCAAACTTAAGGATTTTGCGATCAACACATTAGAGTCATCAACATCTCTCACGTTGACTAGTTATTTATGCTTAAAATAAAGGTTTTTACGTTCAAATAGGAAGTACGGCCACGACCCATGAGTGTCCCGCGTGCACAATAAAAGGGAATCCCGAGATTTATGATATCCATATCTATCATAAAAATCATCTTGTTGACCATTGTAACAACATTTACGCCATATGCGACATTATTTATGCTCGAACTTGAGGATTTTACGCAAAATCCTCAGATGCACACACACAACGTCATGTATGCATATTTTTTGTATGTACAACATTTTTTAGACTGTCATAATTTTTGGAACTACCATAATTTTTTGGATCTAAAACCGCACTTGCCATAAAAATCGAAAACCGCATGCACGTACGGTGGATGACGACTGTACCTTCCATAAAAACAGGACCTCGCATGCAATGTGATGTTAAACATGATTTTATGTTATGTCTGACACTATTTTACGCTCAAATGTGAGGTTTTTTACATTCAAACTGGCAAGACGTCCATAACTAACATAAAACCATATCCCTAGAATTAAATACCACATAATCTGGACGTGGGATGTGAAGTGGTGAGGTCATATGGGCACCGGTCGTGGGCGAGAAAGCTGACCAGGGCTTCCTGTAAGGCTGTAACTATTTGAGGGTCTATGCTCTAAATATATAGGCTATGCTCGTACGTACTATTGCCCAGGACCAGCAGCAAGTTGTTTGCTGCTGCTGTTCTCGCGAAGCTCGGAGGCATTTGCATGTAGGATTATCATATCACTAGTAGAAAAGAGCTCAAAGCCTGCGGCACCCATAAATTATCACTGACGGTTTCAGTTACCGCGCGCCAGTAAAAAAACCAGGTGGGCCCGGCTTGGGAACCGCCAGTGGAAACCTATTTCCACTGGCGGTTATCTTAACACAACCACCAGTGGAAATAGGATATTTACACTGGCGGTTGGTGTAACAGAACCGCCAGTGAAAATCTAGTTTCCACTGGCGGTTCTGTTACACCAACCGCCAGTGGAAATATCCTATTTCCACTAGCGGTTGTGTTAAGATAACCGCCAGTGGAAATAGGTTTCCACTGGCGGTTTTTCAAGCCAACCGCCAGTGAACTATGTGTTATAAATACCCCTCTTCTTCCCCCCGACAGGAGCTGTATGCTCGCAGCCAACTTCCATTGGAGGCGATTTTGGAGGTCCAGATTTCACAAAATACAAGGGGGGAGGTTTTGGTCTTCATTTTTTGGAAGAAGGTGGATAAGAAAGGTTGGTTTATGTTTCTTTGTCAATTTTTGTTCATTCTTGCTCAATTTTAGCCATATTTTGGATCTAGGGTTTTACATGTGAGAGAGAAGAGTATAGCTAGGTTATTTTCTCTATTTCCTCAAATGAGGTTGCTTAAGATGGTTAGATTTTGTCTATTCCCTCTCCTTTTTCATGTTTAGTTCTCAAATCAGTTTATCCATGACACATATTTAGTTTCTTAATGAATGGTGAATGTGTTGTATGGAGAGGGAGGATGATAGGTTTGGTAATTAAGATTGTTTTTATTAATTGTTATGAAAGGTTGGTTTAATTATGTTTCAATTGCCAATTATTGTTCATTTTTGCTCAATTTTAACTACATTTTGAAACTAGGCTTTCACCATGTGTTAGAGATAGGTTTGGGTATTAAGATTTTTTGTTTATTAGTTGCTAGGAAAGTTTGGCTTATGTTTCTTTTGCCAAATTTTGCTCATTTTTCCTCCATTTTAGCCACATTTTGGATCTACGGTTTCAACATGTGTTAGAGATAAAGTAGTTAGGTTGCCTAATTGATCCAACCGCCTATGACCTTTGTTGTATAAATACCCCTTCATCCTTCCCGACAAAAACTGTGTAGCTCGCGTGCAGCCCAACTTTTATTGGAAGGCCAGATTTCACAAAATACAAGGTTGCTAAGAAAGGTTGTTCATGGTTCTTTTGCCAATTTTCTTTATCCATGATATATTTAGTTGTTAGGAAATATTGGTATATGTTTCTCTTGCCAATTTGTGTGTCTTGTGTGTTTTATGTTACTTTTTTATAGGTGATGATGGAGAGGATATCCTGTATGTATAACTTATCAAGGCTAGATCCATCATACATATCTGAGGTCCATAAGTTTATTGTTGTCGCTACGAACCATGCTTGGAGAACAAAAACAAAGCACATATATTGTCCATGCATGGACTGCAAAAATGCTGTTGTATTTGATGACACAGAACAAATCATATCTCATCTGGTATGTTGAGGATTTGTGAAGGATTACATAATTTGGACAAAGCATGGAGAGGGTAGCTCTTCGCCTTATACAGCTGGAAACCCTGCGAACATCGACGACAGCTTTCAGTTAGTTCACGAGACACAACAACCTCTTCCACAGAGCGAACATGTAGTGCCAAATGTTACTGATCATGGTTACGCTGGAGGAAATGAACGTGAAAGAACCCATGTTCTGCCAAATGTTATGGACGAGGAAGATGCAGAGTTGTTAGAGGCAATGTTGCATCGTCATACAGATCCATCGATGTTCTTCATGAAAGGTATGGAGTCCCTGAAGAAGGCAGCAGAAGAGCCTTTGTACGATGAGTCTAAGGGCTATACCAAAGAGTTCACGACGCTCTGGTCTGTGTTAAAGTTGTTGATGTTAAAAGCTAGATATGGTCTGTCTGATGTTGGCTTCGATGCGTTCTTAAGTATTGTCGCAGACATGCTTCCAAATGAGAACAAAGTGCCTGCTAACACGTACTATGCAAAGAAACTAATCGGTCCACTCACTATGGGCGTGGAGAAGATCCATGCGTGTAGAAATCATTGTATCCTTTATCGAGGTGATGATTATAAAGACTTGGAGAGCTTCCCAAAGTGTGGTGCAAGTAGGTACAAGACAAATAAAGACTATCGAGAGAAAGAGTGTGTTGCATCTGTGTCTAAAGGGAAGAAGCAAAAGAAAGCCAAAAAGAAGACTTCAAAATCCACGAGCAAAGAAAAATAAGAAGTAGACTATTATGCGCTCAAAAAGATTTCTGCTTTGGTGATGTGGTACCTCCCCGTCGTCGATCGATTGAGGTGTTTGTTCGCTAACCCTGAGGATACCAAACTTATGAGCTGGCATGCTTCTGATGAGCACAAAAACGATGGGAAGCTTCGACATCCAGCCGATGGGAAGCAGTGGCAAGATTTCAATGAGAACCACCGAGACTTTGCCGATGAACCAAGAAATGTTAGGTTCGCACTGAGTACTGATGGAATGAATTCATTTGCTGAAAGGAGCAGCAAGCATAGCACATGGCCAGTGATCCTCACCATATACAACCTTCCTTCATGGTTGATGCAGAAACGGAAGTACATTTTGCTAACCATCCTTATTTCTGGACCTACACAACCTGGAGTTGATATGGATGTATTTTTAGAGCCCTTAATGGAGGATATGAAAATATTGTGGGTAACGGGTGTTCAAATGTTGGATGAGTATCGTAAAGATTCATTCACGCTGAGAGCAACTATTTTTGTTACGATCAACGATTACCCTGCACTCTTCACATTATCAGGCCAGTTTAAGGGAAAGGTTGGCTACACAGTATGCATTGATGGAACTGCTTACGTGTCCCTTACTGCATCTAAGAAGATAGTGTACATGAGGCACAGACGCTTTTTATTGGAAGGACACAGGTACCGCATGCGAAAGATGGATAAGTACTTTGACAATAATGGTGAACTACATTCTACTGCTCCATCGAGTAACAATAGAGGTCATAGAGTTTTTGAAATAGTCAGGAATATCAAGTTTGTTTTCGGGAAGAAGACAAAAGATGGAAAAACAAGGAAGGATGC
Source organism: Zea mays (assembly GCF_902167145.1). Classification (NCBI taxonomy): domain Eukaryota; kingdom Viridiplantae; phylum Streptophyta; class Magnoliopsida; order Poales; family Poaceae; genus Zea; species Zea mays. The sequence goes on along the minus strand of NC_050098.1, from coordinate 39,517,138 downwards.
CAAACCAGCTCCGGGGGCTATATTCAAGAAAAAGTCTATTTTCTTTTAGTACATGCCTTACTGGAAAGAGTTAGATATGTGCGGCATGCGATCGATGGTATGCACGTTCAGAAGAACGTGTTTGAAAGCATAATTGGCACCTTGCTAGACATAAAGGGCAAAACAAAAGAAGGGCTCAATTCACGCATGGACTTGGTAAATTTAGGCATAAAAAAGGAACTACATCCTGTTCTTCAAGAAAATGGGAAGTACCATCTCCCAGCAGCAAGCTACAATCTCAATGTAGATGAGAAACATGCGATGTGTGTTTGGCTTAAGAATTTGAAAGTCCCATCCGGATTCTGCTCTAGCATACGGAGTATTGTGTCAATGAAAGACCTGATAGTCACCAACTACAACTCACATGATTGTCATGTCATGCTGACTACATTCCTACCTATTGCCATCAGGGCTATAAATCCTTTGTTTTTAAAGATGGCAATCACACGGTTGTGCTACTTTTTCAACAGAATTTCACAAAAGGTAATTGACCGTGATGAGTTGGCATCTCTTCAGGAATTCGCAGTGGAGACAATATCACAGTTTGAGATGAGTTTCCCTCCATCGTTCTTTGATATTATGGTGCACCTTGTGGTGCACTTGGTGCCACAAATAGAGGCATTGGGTCCTATGTACTTGCATGAAATGTGGACGTACGAGCGTTTCATGTCAATACTGAATGGCTATGTATCAACCCGTGCTCGTCCCGAGGCATCCATGATAGAGGGGTACTGCACCGAAGAGGCCATTGAGTCCGGAGGTCCATTCTGCAATAGTATCCTAAAAGACCAGGTTGCAAAAGGTCTGCCTCCGTCACGACACGAGGGTAGATTGTATGGAAGCGGGAGGATGGGACGGAAATCTTTCATCCCACCAGATTACAATACAGTACTTGAGGCACATCACAGCATCCTACATCAGCTAGCGATAATAGAGCCATTTATCCAACAACACATCAATGAGCTTCACGAGCAAAATCCTGGGCATACGGCTGACTGGGTAATGAAGCAACATAAGCAGCGGTTCAACACATGGCTAATGGTGAAGGACATTCCACGTGGAGAAACAATAGAAGAACAAACCATTAAGGGGTTGGCATCTGGACCATCACGCCAGGTCACAACATGGCAAACCTATGACATTAGTGGATTCACATTTTGTACCAAGTCCAAGGACAAAAAGAGCATGTCACAAAACAGTGGTGTTCGATGCGAGGCCATAGATGATGAAACTGGTGTGATTATTACATATTTTGGCTTTATTGAGGACATATGGGAACTAGACTATGGTACATTTCAGATCTCGGTTTTCCGATGTCAATGGGTTGAAGACAAACATGTCACGGTAGACAACTATGGGGTCAGAGTTCTTGATCTAAGTAAGGTAGGTTACAAAGATGGCCCATGGATCCTTGCTAATCGTGTTGCACGGGTCTTCTATGCTGAACATATCATTTCTAACAATGAGAAGAAAAGCACCGACAAACCGAAGCATGTAGTTTTTCCTGGAAAACAACAAGTTATAGGAGTTGATGGTGTATCTGATTTAGAGGATTTTAACCAGTTCAACGACATGTCTCTTTTCATAGACCATCCAACCAAGATAAGGAACGTTGAGCGAAGCATCCCACGCAATTCGATGCCCTGGGTACGCCACGATGGACAAGGCAGAACAATAGCTCCCTAGATTATATAGTTGTCATGTAATTGATTATTGTTAGGACATGTCATGTAATTGATTATTGTTAGCGACAAACCAAAGCATGTAATTTTACACGACTTTCTAGTGACTTTCTAGAGAGGAGAGGGAGAGAGAGCTATTGTTGCCAATGCGCTCGGAGCAGGTCCAACACTTACCGTCCGTGCGGATGCAGCACTTTGCACATCCAGAATGTCCGTTCTTCAGCGCGTCCTTCTCCACGAATAGTGTCACAGTTGCCTCTTCCTCATCCTCCAACCCCGCCTCTTCCTCATCCTCCACCACCACCTTGGCTTTCTTTGGAGTGCCGCCGTCAGAGGAAGTCGTGGTCTTTTTCCCTGCTTTTATTTTACCTCGCGTTCTAGGTGATAAACCATGACCGGAAAAAAGACCACGACTTCCTCTGACGGCGGGCAGTAAGAAACAAGCATCTTCAAAGAACATGCTGTGAAAGAACTTGGAAAGATGTTTACTAGATCTGATACTTGTGAAAGAACTTCACACCAATGGTGACGAGAGACGCGAAGCCAGGAGACGACGTAGTATTTAAACACTGCAAGAACGGGCATTCTAGTGACTTTCTAGAGAGGGGAGAGAGGGAGAGAGAGGAGAGAGAGATAGGAGAAAGAGAGAAGAGAGAAAGGAGAGAGAGGAGAGAGAGGAGAGAGAGAGAGGAGAGAGGAGAGAGAGAGGAGAGAGAGGGAGAGATAGAGGAGGGAGGAGAGGGAATAGAGAGGAGGGAGAGAGGAGAGAGAGGAGGGAGAGAGAGGGAATAGAGAGGAGGGAGAGAGGAGAGAGAGGAGGGAGAGAGAGGGTAGAGAGAGGAGGGAGAGAGAGGAGGGAGAGGGGAGAGAGGAGCTAGGGAGAGGAGAGAGAGGAGAGAGAGAGGAGAGGAGAGGAGAGAGGAGAGAGAGAGGAGGGAGAGAGAGAAGTAATATATAAATATATATATTATGTATACTAAATATATATATATATTTATATATTTAATATGTATACAAATTTATATACTTAATATATGAATATATCATAAAAAATAATATACTAAAAATATTACTACTGGCGGTTCACAACGAAAACCGCCAGTAGAAATGGCCTCCACAGTCTGTGGAAGGCATTTCTACTGGCGGTTCTCGATGACAACCGCCAGTAGAAATGAACTGGCGGTTGTCATTGTCAACCGCCAGTAGAAATATCTCCTATATAAAGGAGCGCGCGTGGGGCCGAAAATTTCGCTAAGTCTTTGGCGCCCAGTCTTTTACACTTCCCGCCGTCAGGCTGCCGAAATTTCGCCCCGGCGATCTTCTCCGTTGTGCGCCGCCGTCGTCCACGCCGTCGTCCCCACGCCGTAGGTACGTTCTCCTCTCTCTCTCTCTCCCTTCTTTGACTTCGATCGCTCGGGCACGCCGCCGCCGCCGCGCGTGTGTAAACCCTAGGCCTAGGAAGAGTGAGAGAGTGAGAGGGAAGAGAGAGGGAAGAGTGTAAACCCTGCACGCGTCTCTGCAGAGAGTGAGAGAGAGGGACAGGAGAGGAGAAAGGGAGAGGAGAGGAGAGAGGGAGAGGGAAGAGAGAGGAGGGAGAGGGAAGAGAGAGGAGAGCAGAGAGGGAAAGGGAAGAGAGAGGAAAGAGAGTGGAGGGAGGGAGAGAGAGAGAAGAGAGAGGAGGGAGAGGGAGTGTATAGGAAAGAGAGTGGAGGGAGAGGGAGAGAGAGAGAGGAGAGAGAGGGAAAGGGAAGAGAGAGGAAAGAGAGGGAGAGGGAGGGAGGGAAGCATGCATACAACGCCATTTCCTCAACTAGATGCTTGATTGTTGTATGTTGATACGTTTAGCATTTATTTCTTGAATTGTGATTAGAATTAACACATGATCTCTGATTAGAATTAGCATACAACACCATTTCCTATGACTCTCCATCTCTCTCTCTCTACGTCCTATACGACTCCTCCTATACGTTCTATACGACTCTCCATCTCTCCCTCCCTACGTCCTATACGACTCCTCCTCTCTCCCTCTCTATACGTTCTATACGACTCTCCATCTCTCTCTCTCTACGTCCTATACGACTCCTCCTCTCTCCCTCTCTATACGTTCTATACGACTCTCCATCTCTCTCTACGTTCTATACGACTCTCCCTCTCTCCCTCTCTATACGTTCTATACGACTCTCCATCTCTCTCGCTCTACGTCCTATACGACTCTCCCTCTCTATACGTAACTCGATAATATCCGTATCACAATATTAGGGGTTAGGGCTTAGGGTTAGTGTTAGTGGTTAAGGGTTAGGGTATTTGTTAATATGAATTTAATTATTGCTTATGTTAATATGTGTTAATATGTATTTGTATATATAGCTCAATGAGTTCTCCAATCAAGGACCAAGGATTAGGGCCCGACCACACGGACAAGAGTGTTGCTCAAGAACAATCCAGCAGTGAAGGATATGAAACGCCTAGCGACCCTTTTCCTACCACTAGCATAGATAGGGCCGCTGCGCGTGAGTTGCAACGTGACCCTACTTATGATCCACAAGACCATGAGGTAAATTACACATCCTTAATTTCGTGTGTGTACCTAATTAATTAGATGATTTCACAATGGCTATTACACATGCATGATTTCTTGTGCATTTTATTACATGAATAGGAGGTCTTGTCTCAATTTCGTGCGATGCTCGAAAAAGCTGCGGCACGATACCAAGACGCACCGGAACCGACCCAAGACGCACCGGAACCGACCCAAGGCGCACCGGAACCGACCCAAGGCGCACCGGAATCGACTGAGACAACCACCGAGAGGTCAAGGAAAAGGAAGCAGAGCGATCGGAACAGAGGTGACAGGGGGCTAAACAAGTTTCCTGACAAGACATATAAAATCGCAGACGTGAGCCCGAATGGTCAGCCCCTAGCTCCAGAAGAGGCACTGCCTAAGTTTCGGAATGCACTTGGGTTCTTAGTTAGAGATAATCTTGACATCACAATCCGACAGTAGAGAGATGTATCAGATGATGTCAAGAATCAAATGTGGAATAAGCTAATAACGAGGTTCGTTTTGCCTCGGGGTTCAGAAGAACTCGTGAAAAAATACACGATGAAGCAGTTTGCAATCAATTTTCGAAACTAGAGGTCTGAGATGAATACAAAGTTTGCAAAGAAAGACCTAGACCCGATGAAAAAATATAAAATCTCAGCAGGTCAATGGGCAGTATTTCTAGAGCAGAGGAGCAGCCCTGATTTCATATCGCTAAGTGAGGCGAATTCGGAACTATCTAAGAAGAACAAATACTGCCACCACCTTGGCACAGGTGGTTACAAGCGTCAGGTTCCTAAATGGGGACAAGAAGACGCTGAGAAGAAGGTTGCAGGGTTGTCGACGCTGTCCGAGCAACTTGGTGAAAGGACAGCTAATTGGATCCGTGCTAGAAAACCAAGGGAAACTGAGTCTGGTGTATCTTTTGATGATCCCACTGTCGAAGAAGCGGCAAAAAACATATATGCAATTGCAGCTAAGCAGAGCCAAGGAACATTTAAGCCGCAAGGGAGAGAGACATTCTAACGGCTGATCTTGGTAACCCTGAGCATCCTGGTCGTGTACGAGGAATCTCATCTAAGGAAGGATGGAAGGAAGGATTCGGACCACAATGGGAAGGTCTGTACAAGAAACGTGATCGATACAAGGAAGAGATGGCGAATTATTTTAAGGAGGAGGCCAAGAAAGAGTTCAAAGGCCTGATGTCTGAAATGCTATCGAATCCTCCTCCAGAATTGATGCAGCAATTGGCGATGGCGAGTGTGATGTCTGTTCAACAGATGACCACTCCACAGATGCAAATAATTCCAGCAGCTCAAACGCCGGCTTCCACCGAGGGTACGACCATCCCAAGCTCTGTCGCGTCAACGGGAAATAAGGTCTGCTATCTAGTTGATGACATCACAAGGCCTGTGGCATGCACACTAGTTATAAGATATGGTATTAACAATCAGCGTACAAAGAAAGTAGCCACAGGCCTTGCGATCCCAGGACGCAAGTTCCATGGAAACGACATTCCAGAAGAATATTGCAGGGTAGAAGTGACGACAGTCGTCCAAGGATACGAGGACGACATGCTAGACATCCCTGGGCCCGAAGGTATCGAGACACTTGGACAAGCTATCAAGAATTTTATCCTTTGGCCTCGAAGGGATGTCGAATTGGTTGATCCACCACGACAGCCATCGTCACAGGCCCAACCGTCTCCGCCTTCTCAAATTGTTGTTCCTATTGTACATCCATCATCACCTCCTCAAACTTCACATGTTGCTCCTCATCCTCTTTCTGACCCTCCTTCTCCTCATCCTCATGGTGGCCCACCGTCTCCGCCACATACATCGCCCTTCAGGGATCCACCTTCTCCACAGCCATCTCCACAACCATCAAAGAAATCTAAAGTTTCTATACCAAAATTAGTGTCCCCATTCGAGAAGAAAAAGAAGAGTAAATCCACTGCTGGCACAGCTCGTTTTTTGAAAGGGATTGGACGGAGCCTCACGTCAGACACTATTGATTTGGCCGATCTCGAGGAGTCCGCAAAAAAGGCTGAGGCAATGGCCGCAAAGATAAAGAAGCCAACTAAGGCAGATTATAAAAACCTGCCTAAAAAATATGTGCCGGGCAGACCACTACTCACTTTTGAGAAACTAAGGAAGGTCCCGGCTAATATTAAAAGGTTGCATGATTGGTACATGCGGGCATCTTCAGTTGGCATTGACACCATCAGTGTTAATATACCAGCCCATGCTTTTATTGGTTCAAATCAAAAGGCCGTTGTTGCATTCGAGGACATGTGGTTAATGATGAACCTTGAGAGACTCGACGTGCAACTTGTAACCATATTTGCATTGTAAGTGTCACTCATACTCCACATATATGTGTTATTATTAGTGAGTTGTATAAATTTTCAATATCTGACATGCACGTGTGCATTGCAGAATGCAACATGATCAGCAGGAGATCCTTTATGGTACCAATCCCAATGCTAGTGCCAGTAAAAGGGTTGGGTATCTCAACCCAATAAAGATATGCGAGGATAACCACACTTTTAGAATCGGAAAAGGCAACGAAGCATTACAGGGACTAACGGACGAAGAAATTGAGGTGTGTATCCAAGATCTGAAGAAGGATTTTGAAGCAAGATACGCCACCTACATAGGACACGCAATGCTTCAATTTCAAGACAGGGAATCCATAGTGGCCCCGTACAACTTTAAGTAAGTGTGATTTTGCATAAATAGAATTAATAATTTCAATACACATGTATCACAAGTTTGATTCGTATAGGGACCACAGGATATGCTTCTTCATTTATCCTAAGGTTGGAAAGGTGCTGGTGCTCGACTCCTTGCACACCGAGCCTTCGGCCTATTCAAAATTCCTCGGCCTCTTAGAGCTGTAAGCCTTTTCTATGCATACATACTTGTATCGATGAGAATTGTAGAATAACATGGTGATTCTATTTGAGATCACAGGGCATTTAGGTTTTATAAGCTACGAGGTGGAAAGTACGACACGTCCAAAAAAGGCGTGCCACTAGACATCCATTATAACTGGCTGGTAAGTATGTGAATTTATGAATACATATCATACATGTACGTACATAGGACAATGTTGCAACTAAATAACCAATCTCCCGTTATGTAGTGCCACAAGCAACCACCCGGATCGGTCATATGTGGGTTCTACGTGTGCGAGTTCATGAGAATGAACGGACGATACATCACGAACCCTGGCAAGGTATTATTAGTAATAGTCACGTATGTATTTATGTCATTAAAGATGCAAATGTGTTATTATTGAGTATAAATAGATAATGTTTATAAACTTCCTTTACAGCAATTTCAACAAGGAAGCCCGGAGAACTTGACTGAAGGTGGATTGTATGGCATAGTTGAGGACCTGTGCACATTCATATTGAAAGAGGTCATTCCCGCAGAAGGGAAATATCACGATGCTTCCGGAACATTAGTTTTGCCAGAGTTTAGAATACTAACAGAAATTAGTAGACTATCTCTTAGCCGAGATAGTTATTAGAGCTTAAGTGAAAACTTTGATGTATATAATGTGTGATGCATACATGGTTGTAAACAAGACTTTGATGTATATAAATGTATGATAGAATTTAATTCCATGTTGCTTTTAATATCAATACTACATGTTTATCAATATCAATATATATATATATATATATATATATATATATATATATATATATATATATATATATATATGTTTGTGTGTGTAAATATATATAAATTTTAGTACGAAAATTTAAAAAAAAGGCGGGAAAACTTCCACTGGCGGCTAAATAAAAAAACCGCCACTGGCGGTTTTCTTAATAAAACCGACAATGGAAATGCTATTTTCACTGCCGGTTCTAGAATAACCGCCAGTGGAAATGGCGATTTCCACTGGCCCCTAGCACTGGTGGTATTGAAAAACGTCAGTGCAAACGTCTCTATAACCGCCACTATAGAGGCTCTGTGTACTAGTGTATGGCGCCATTCGTCCTAACCCTCCCGTCGACGACGACACCGGCCATTGCAGTAATGAGCTACTAGAAGATCGTCATTGTTGGTTGTTGCATGCTGCCTATTACGTTTCTTGAGCTCCATCCATCAGCATGCCACCGAAAGACGTTCTATCTATTTATATGTGTGTATAAATTTATAAATATATATAGGTTATCTATATAATATATATGTATATTTATGTGCTAGTGGGTATATCCACGTTTAGCATGTATGTGTAGTATATCATATTCGTCGTGGGTAACGAGTACGAGTGCGGGTTTAATATTAAATCCGTAGATGCGGATTTGTAAATTTTCTACCCGCGGGTTTCAAACTCATTGCCATTCCTATACGCTAGTAATCTCAAAGGATAAGCGATGGAATCTCACACATCCGTACATACAAACAAAAAAGCGCGCAACTGTAAAATCTTAAAAAGAACAGGGGAAAACCACTGATGTTCCATCTATGAGCACAAAAGGCATATGCTCTTCAATATACCCATGTCTTTTAATACTTTAGAAGCTAGTTTGGGAACCATAAAATCAAATTAGCGAATTAGATGGGCTAGATTCTCATTCTTAATCAAATTTGAATTAGAACGAGAATCTAGCCCCTCCAATACTCTCTGGTTTTTGTTAGAAAGCAATTGAAAGAAGACAGAGATATAGGAGAATAGATGATTCTCATTGATCTCATGAGATGAATTACATATATATACATGAGGAAGGGGTGCAATCTAAGGGACATGTCTATTGGCAAGAAACTGTCGCACCCCTTAGATTTGATCATATGCTTTCATTTTTAACACTCTCCCTTAATCAATTCTAACTTCATTCGATCATCCTTCAGTTATACATCCAAGATATCTGAGTAAGAAATCTGATATAAATATATATTAACTTAATCTCCTTAAAAACCTTGTGGAAAAAATAAGGAGTATATCATTCCTTTGGATTATGAGTGAAACTCACACCGACTACCAAAAGAAAGTATGCTTGTAATCACCATTCTTAAAAACCCCCATGGGAAAAAATAAATGATGAAGCATATAACTTAGTTGATATTACCTCGTTAAAAACTTCGAATGAGAAAACCTTAATAAGACAAAATCATACAAAGAAAAGAGTAATATGATAGCACAAAAGGTTAAACATCACGAAGAATTACTCCCCCTGATTCTTGCAAGTTTTTACGTCTTCTCTACCAATTTCCTCAACACATTTCTGAAAGCGTAGAGTATGGTACAGATTCTATGAATAAATCAATAAGATTATCACAAGACTTTGTTTGCAAGATGTTTATATATCCATTTTCTAAAGTTCATGGGGGATAAAACAGTTTAGGAGCAATATGTTTATTAATGTTGCTCTTGATATAACATGTTTCCATCTGAACAACACAAGCTCAATTATCCTCATAGATAATGGTCGGTGATTCAATTGAACCATGGTACGCCATTGTTCTCCCATGGACCTCTAGCCCAAAGAACAATAATATGTCTACGCTCATCATCTCAAAAACCCTAGTGGGAAAAATAAATGATGAGACATACAGCTCAGGCCAATATTTCTACAAGATAATCTTCTCAAAAAATCTGAGAAATCAACATATCAGCCGAGTATCCTTAAAAACCCAACGAAAAAAATAAGGAGAGTAGTCATACTCTATTGTTGATCCATTTGAACTCTAGGGAGATAAACTCATAACCTAGTTCAAATATAACAATAGATATGTCATAATGTATCATCCTCGAAAATCGCTACGGAAAAAATGATGATACGACATAGGCCTCATGTTGATGTTGTCTCGTTAAAAACTCTACGAGAAAGGAAAAAAACTCATGTAAAGAAAAGAGTATAACATGATGTAAAAAAACAAGTTCTTCCAATCAAGAGGAAACTCTCACTGATCTTTGCAAATCACTAGGTTATCTCATACCTGCTCTCAAACACATTTAAAAATATGGAGTAAGGTAGAGACTTAGTTCGTAGGGGAATAGATGATTCTCATTGATCTCATGAAGTGAATTATATCCCTTAGATTGCACCCCTTAGAAACTGTAGCATCCGTTAGAATTGATCACATGTTCTCATTTTTAACAGTTTTCGCGTTGTCTCGTGCGCAAAAAAAGATAGCAGTCTGGTAAAAATGGGATGCCGCCCAGCACGGTAATGCACACTCATGCCGTATGACATTCCACACCGCATATCATCATGCACAATTAGATTTAATTATTATATATATATATATATATATATATATATATATATATATATATATATATATATATATATATATATGTTCCTTTCCTAATTCAACATATACATCATTTGATTACGGTCCGTGTACCCGTTTGAAGCTGAAGCACAGCCTCCGAAGCAGGGCGCAGGCTCCCACGTCTCAGCACTACCTTGCCACTCTCTCCTTGCGGGCAACACCGTGAGACGAAGAGACAGCACATCACTGCAACTCTCCCATCTCACGAATTCACAAATTAGAGCAAGTACAATAATGGACTCAAGTCTAATTACATGTCATTTTTGCTTACGTGGAAGAGAGACATCAAAAAATAGAGGTAGTGAGCTCTCATGCAAGAGTTAGGTGCTACACAGGTTTCAAGACAAAAGGATAAAAGAGATAAGAGACAAGAAATTCATCTAAGAGTCAATCTTAAAGCCAGTTTTACTACATGAGTGTGTTTATTGCTGGCTCTATATGACACGGTAAGAAGTTAGAGCCAATAATAGGCTCTATTATTAAACTTGCTCTTACAGATGACGTGCGGCTATAAGCCAGCTGTTCAGACTGTTGCAGGCTTGCAGCTGTAATTTATACTAATTTATACAGACAAAATAAGTAGATACCCTTTTTCGGCATAAGCGAACAAGCTCGAGAGCTTTCTGCTGCTATTTGCATCACTTGGACCTGCTAATGTATGCATTTCGTACTTACCTGTCTCAAAGGCAAACTTGAGACCTCAACCGGCCTGCCGTGACATTAAAACAAGGAAATAAAGTGATATTGGGTCGTCCATGCACCATGGTAATCTGCCACTTCAGGGCCATGAATTCTATCAACCAGCACCAGAACTCTTTCTTTAACTGCTTTTAAACAAGGGTTAAACTGTGGTCACAATACACTGAAAAGCACTATTGATTTCCCGGACAGATAACAATGTCGAATCATATTCCAAAGATATTATATTACAGAAAGTAACAATTATGTATACCATTCAAGAATACACGCAACAATGAAATGGCAACATGACAATGTCACAATCTATACCTAAGCATAAATTGCTGTAAGTTATCAATAAAGGAATAAGAACAAAATAGTTTTGGTGGTCATAAAAAGAAAACGCAAAGCTTTAGAAACATTACTATTAGTTCTCGGGCAACACAGTAGATAGTTTATCTGAGTAAATTCTACCAAAAAATTCAAAAGCTTTTGATTCAAGAAGTGGCACTATCATAATCTAGTGTGCCCATGCAAAGGAGTATGTCAAATGAGCAATGAACATTCACATCTAAAAAGCAATGAGATTCATAACAAAACAGAGGTTTTCTTTGCCGATAATGTAGAGAGTCAGATAGTATACAGCAGTGTGCATCTGCCACATATGTAATCAATAGTACGGTCAGATACGAGAAAGATAAGCTACCAAGATCATTCCAGCAACAAAAGGCCCTAGCAAGTAGCAACGAAAAATAGACAGATACTTAGTAGCCTCTCCTTCAATACCATTATATACCATAAACAAATATTTTACTTGAACTACTCCCCCTATCGCAAAAAGAATTTCGAACAAATCTATATGAAAAATTACAAACATTTATGATACCAAATAAATATCATTAGACTCGTTATGAAATATATTTTCACACTAAACTTATATTTAAAGAAAGTTTGACTCGTCCAGGGTTTTTAAGGCGTTGCCTAGGCGTGTCCAGACGCTCGGAGAAATCTTGCCGCCTTGCTCACCTAGGAGCTAAGGCGGTTGACCTGTTTGCTTGCTCACCTATGCGCGGCCTTAAGAACACTGGACTCATCTCGAACCTAAAACAGCACATTGTTGGGGCTGAGGGAGTAGCAAACGTTCTCAACTTCAACATTTTATCAACATAAAGCACATTATTTGCAAACTAGGAAGTATTACTTTATATATAAATAGAAGAAATATCCAACTTTCTTTAGAAATATACTGAAAAGCACTATTGATTTCCTGAACAAATAGACCTGCATTGCCTGCAAATAAGTATGGCAACTAAAATGACACTTGTCAGTGCAGAGTACAAATTATGTCTAAACATAGCAGCAGGTTTATTGTAAAAAAAAGTGAAAACAGAAACATAGTAAAAATCCACAATCTTTTGCAGCAGCCTTGCAAGCCACACAATCGCCTCTTTAAAAACCATACATATGAAACAAAACCGTTGTGATTAAATAGCTCAGTGCTTTAAACCCACAGGAAGTCTTTTACAATAGTTTTGCAAGCCTTAATTTGGCCTTTTGAAAACCGTACAAAAACAGTAATATCATTAAATACCACAATGCTTTAGATCCACATGAAGTCTTCTACAATAGTCTTGCAGCCATAAGATGCCCTTTTGAAAATCTAAACGGTAATTTCGTTTTGAAATGATAGGTGGAGGGAACCAAAGTTCCTATGAAAACTTTGACCACAGCCATAATTGAGTAGCCAGAAACAGCTTAAAACAGCAAGTTTATAAGTGCCAAGCAGGAACATGTAGAATCATCTGGCATTCTGGCCACAGTAAAATAGTTATAATCATCCTGTCAAATAGCAAGATAGATTAAAATAAGTGAAACAGTTCTCAGAAACAGTATGTGTGGACAAAGACAACCTTCCCAATAAAGCATAATTGCGGTTTGTGGTTTGGGACTTTGGGCTGTCAGTTCAAAACAAGTAATATGAACTACGTTATAGGGTCAATGCATACGCACTATCTGCATGTCAGACAAATCGGTGCAAATTGGAGACACATGAAAACAATAAGACTTGTCATCAACCTAATTTATGCTTGCAAAGTGCAAACAAAATTTGGCTGCCAAGTATACTGTACGCTAATAACTGAACTAATGTACTACGATGAAGGTTACATGTTAAATGAAATAACAGCGGAATTGACTCACATGAAAACCGGAAGACTTGTCAGAAACCTCAAAAATATAGATAATGAACTACCGAGGATACTGTAAAACCAGATGAATAAATGCCTCAAACCTTTAGATAATAGCACAGCTATTCCATATAAGCAGCAAAGAGCAACACAATAGACAATTATGGAAAAATGAAAATACTTCGATGAAGACACCAACAGTTCTCAGCCCATGAATGTAATTTTCAAACTCTAATCCCTGACATAGCAATTGGCCATTTCAGAAACTAAACCTGAAATGATAACTAAATTTCTACTGGGAGCATGCTAATTGTCATAAGTATCTGATTAACCAGGGAAAAAAATATCTAACATGGCTGCAGCTTTTTTCAGCTGCAGCTGTAGACTGGCTACAAGAAATAGGCTACTGTCTACTGTAGCTAATATTAGAAGCAGTCACATCTGCGCCCAAATAAGCTGCAGCAGGCACACTAAATGCAAAAGATTATAAAATTACTTTTATACAGCAACAATAATCACTTATGGACATGCAAAACTAATTTTCATATCAGAACAAGTAAAATCGCAAGGTTTCTTTTAACGCAAAACAGAAATCAGAAAAAAATGTAGTTTCCTGCAGTTAGATGCATCTACCTGCCAAATCTTACCTAATGACCCATGTAATGTCTTCCAGGGCCTCCTGAAGAAGCACCCCCATACCCACCAGAACCACCGTAGCCACCCATATAACCACCTTGCATCCCCTGCACGCTGCTACCACCCAATGCACCAGTTGGCCCCTGCGGAGGCAACCCCGATCCATTAGCACCGACCCCCAGAATGCTATTAAAACTCAGCCCACCCCCCTGCTGGGTGGCAAGCAAAGCTGTCAAGGCCTGCCCCAGAGCAGGATCCACACCTGGGGCAGCAGAAATACCACCAGGCAATGAAGCCAATCCAGGTGCCAGAGGTGACATTGGCTGGACAATACCAACAGTTCCGGGCAGAGAATGACTAGTAGCTCCATAACCAGCAAACCCCTTGCCCCCACTTGAAGCTCCAGCACCGAAAAAACCTCCAGCTCCTCCTAATTTGTTCGGCTTTGGTCCATCAATCGCCTTCTGGCAGTGCAGCATCACTCCCTCAAAATGCTTATGTGGCTCCTCAAGAGCCTTCTTGGCACTTTCAATGGTCTTGTAGACAAAAAGAGCAAATCCCTTGGGTTTCCCAGTGACCTTGTCAAGACCAAGCGGGCCTTCCTCGATCTCACCAAACCTCGCAAAGAACTGAAGCAATTTCTGCGGATCGATATCTGCACCAACATTGCTGACAAATATCTTTCGTTGTGTATACTCTGACACTGGTGGCAACTGCAATTGAACCGGGGCTGGTGCAGCGCTGTTGGGCGCACCACCAGGGACAGGGCCAACAGAGGCGAGCTGGCAGGCGGTGCTGCGGTTACCAATCTTCTTCTGGGGCTCGCGTAGTGCAGCTCGGGCGCCGGAGCGGTGACGGAAGAGGATGAACCCGTACCCCTTGCACTTGCCCGTGTTGCGGTCGGTGACGACCTTGAGATCCTCTATCTCGCCGTATGGGCCGAAGGCCTCGGTGAGGGTGTCGGTTGTGGTGTCCCAGCCGAGGCCGTGTACGAAGATCTTCCGCTGAGCCGGGTCGGCGTCGGCCACGCGCCGGATGGTGGTTAGCACGTCGCCGTGAGCGATGGCAGCGTCGCGTAACAGCTCGACGAGCTGGTCCTTGGGGAACGAATCCAGCAGCGCCTGGATCGAAGCCTGGTCGCTCTCGCCTTCTTCTTCCTCTTCCACTTCCACTTCCTCCTCGACCTCCACCTCCTCGATTTCCTCTACATCCTCGCCGCCTGCCCCCTGCGGCAGCTTCTCCATCGTAGCCTCGACGGGGGCGAGGACCTCGGATAGACCAGCGGCCTTAGCGGTGGCAGACCTGGTGGTCGGGGAGGCCTTAACCGGCGTGAACCCTGCCGCCGATTTGGGCTCGAGCTTCCGCTTCTTGCCCATAGCAACGGCGATACGGCGTGGGAAGACGGGAATTGCGTCGTGCTAGGGTTTCGATGGAGAGGAGATTGGGGAACGAGGGGAAGACTTTTGCCGTTTCATATAGCTGAAGTAGGCAAGTAGCTAACGCGGCGTCGGACGGGCTGTCTGTGCATCATGTGACCTGGACCTGAATAATGTAAGAAAGGCCCACCAACAGAATTGGCGGTTGGTTTTTCTTCCTCTTCCAAGGCTTTCTCCAACAGTGAAAGCAAATGAAAAAAAAGTTAATTAGTTATGTGTTATTATATACTTTTTCTGGTTTTGATATCTGCCATTGAAATTTTTTAGCAACCATTAAATTTTTTATATTTGGAATACGTCATTTTATACTGATCTTACCTTCTCCAACAGGCTGCCGAGCCTGCCCATCACCCATCAGAGCACTTGCTGTCATCCCAACTATCTCTCCGTGTACACCCCAGTCATTAGTCATTACAGACCTTGCTCCTAAAAATTATTCAATAGGAACACTGAATACTGCAAGATTATGAAGTAATAGTGGATCGTTTATCTGTAAAAAAAATCACTCACAACTGCAAAAAAGCAGCCATTCACAACTGCAAAAAAAAAAACAATTACCGACAACCACAAGGCCACAACCCTCCAATCGTATATTCGTATGGCTGCCGTGACGGGGTCTGTCGTGTCTCGTAGGAGTGACGGGGTCTGTCGTGTCTCGACCCGACCTCCCTCCCTCCCTCCTTCCGTTCCGATCTAAACCCGCCGAAACCCTAATCCTCATGCCCGCCGCCATGGGCACCCCCATCCTGACCCTCCCCGCACCGGATGGCAACGGCACCGGTGGCGGCGACGCCAACCAGCAGCTGCTGCAGGCGCCGCCAAAGCCTCCCCCTCCCGGCGCGAAGACGGACCCCCCGGCGACGGTGGCCACCCACACGCGCACCATCGGCATCATCCACCCTCCGCCCGACATCCGCGTCATTATCGAGAAGACGGCTACCTTCGTCGCCAAGAACGGACCCGAGTTCGAGCGCCGCATCATCTCCCTCAACCAGGGCAACGCCAAATTCAACTTCCTCCAGCCCTCGGATCCCTACCACGCCTACTACCAGCACCGCGTTTCCGAGATAGCCGCTACGCCGCCCAGCGCGGACGGCCTCTCGGGCGCGGAGACTGACACGGCTCCCGCCGAAGCGCCAGCGTCGACCCCGGCCGACGGCGCCGCCGCCGTACCCGCAGATGGCGCCGCTGTGGACACAAAGGCCGACCACTCCGCGCCCTTCCGCGTGGTGCCGCCGCCCAAGGTGCTGGTGCCACCCAAGGCGGAGCTGTACACGGTGCGGCTGCCCGAGGGTATCACAGGGGAGGAGCTAGACATCATCAAGCTGACCGCCCAATTTGTGGCGCGGAACGGGAAGAACTTCCTGACGAGCCTGGCACAGCGCGAGAGCAACAACATGCAGTTCCACTTCATCCGGCCCACGCACAGCATGTTCCCCTTCTTTACGGAGCTCACAGATGCGTACTCCAGGGTGCTGAGGCCGGCAGAGGGGGTGCCTGCACTGCTAAAAGAGCTGAGGGAGGGGTCAAAGGACCTGACTACAGTGTTGGAGAGATGCTTGAACCGGTTGGAGTGGGATCGGTCGCAGGAGCAGGCAAGGCAGCAGGCAGAGGATGAGGTTGAGCAGGAACGGATGCAAATGTCAATGATTGATTGGCATGATTTTGTTGTTGTGGAGACCATTGAATTTGCAGATGATGAGTATGAAGGGCTTCCTGTGCCACTTACATTGGAGGAATTGAAGCGTCAGAAGAGGATGGAGAACTTGGGAGAGGAGGAAGCCATGGATTTGACTGAACCTGCTAAGGAGGTTGAGATGGAGATGGATGAAGAGGAGATGCAACTTGTTGAAGAAGGAATGCGGGCAGCACAGCTTGAGGAGAATGATGGAGGATCACAAGTTAATGTTGCTGGTGATGACGAGACACCTATGAGGATTGTCAAGAACTACAAGAGGCCTGAGGAGAGGATTCCTGCCGAGAGAGACCCAACTAAGTTTGTTGTCTCACCGATAACTGGAGAGCTCATTCCCATCAGCGAGATGGAGGAACACATGCGCATCTCACTCATTGATCCCAAGTACAAGGAGCAGAAAGAGAGGATGTTGGCTAAGATCAAGGAAACTACCCTTGCACCTGATGATGAAATTTCACGGAACATTGTTGGTCTTGCTCGCACTCGCCCTGATATTTTTGGGACTACTGAGGAGGAGGTGTCTAACGCCGTCAAGGCAGAAATTGAGAAGAAAAAAGATGAGCAGCCAAAGCAGGTTATTTGGGATGGTCATTCTGGTAGCATTGGTCGCACTGCTACTCATGCATTATCTCAGATTCAGGGTGGTGAGGAACAGTTTGATGCTTCCAATGTTGATGGGAGACCTGTTCCTGGTCCAGCTCCACTTGTCCGACCTGGCATGCCGCTGCCCCGACCTCCTCAGCCACTTCCTCTTGTTAATGTTCCTCGTTTTATTGCTCCACCAGCACCATACTCTGTTCCACCCCCAGGTTCTCATATGCCTGGAGTTCCACAGATGATGCCTCACATGCATCTGCACCCACAGCAGATACCTGGGCAACCGCCGATGGTTAGGATGCCAGGTCAAATGGTTCATATGCCAACCAGCATTCCTCCGCCTCCTGGCCAAACTCAGTTTATGCCTGGTCCACCACCACACACATTTGCTATGCCCCCATCATCGCACATGCCACACATGATCAATCCCATTGGAATCCCTCAGCCTCCAGCACCCCCACTGCCTCCGCAACCTCCTGCTGAAGAGCAACCGCCTCCACCCGATGAACCCGAACCTAAGAGGCAGAGAACAGACGATGGTTCTCTTATCCCAGCTGAGCAGTTCCTTGCTCAGCATCAGGTAATGGCTCTGGGAGTCCGTTTTTCTTCAATCATGCTTCTAGGCATTTTTGTTGTGGCAAGCTAATATAATCTCTTGCCTGCAGGGTCCTGCTAGCATCTCTGTATCTGTACCCAACCTCGATGAAGGGAACTTGCGAGGCCAAGTTTTGCAGATTCCTGTTCAATCACTGTCAGACACAGTTGGTAGTCTGAAGGAGCAGATTGCTGGAGAGTTACAGCTCCCTGCTAATAAGCAGAAGCTGAGTGTGAGGACTAGTTTCCTCAAAGACAACCTTACTCTTGCTTACTACAATGTGGGTCCTGGAGTGGTGATCAATCTAACACTAAGGGAGCGTGGTGGGAGAAAGAAATGAGTCTTTTGGTTCTCAGTGTAATGGCAGGTTAATGATTACAACTATACATCAGCAGCTATCATGGAGAACCTTTGTGCTGGATCTTGCTGCCATAACTTCCATATTGTTTTTCTTTTGGATGCTATGTGCAATTATTTGTGTTATGTGAACGTCGTACTTTCCTCTATATCTTGATACAGTTAAATGCTGTGAGGGGTTCTGCCTAATATGTTACTCGAGGTTGCTACTGGATGCCTACTCGGTCAAGTGCTAAATTGAATGGCTGCTCTAGCTTCTTCTACTAGGTCTTTGAGACGCCTCTATATTAAGAATGCAGATTTCTGTTTTCTATTCAACGTTATGTTTTTTCCTTGTCTTATGGTGTACATGTTATTTGTAGATTCTTCTGTACAACTTCGATGGTGGTACAATTTGTTCAGTGGTTATTTTGAAAGGTTTGGACTGATGACTGTTCTTTTAGTTTTTTTTTCATTGTGTATGATGCCACTGATTGTTCAAAATACTTTTTGACAGAATGGCTTGGCATCCATCGCGTCGCTGCTGCTGAAATATCTAAAGTAGAATTTTTTTTATTTGTTTGTATAAGCTGAAATATCTGAAGTAGGACTAGGAATTATTTTTGTTTGTTATGTACATTCTCTGGTCGTTTCCCTGTGCTATTGCCTATTGAACTGAGCTACCCTGCAAAGATTGTTGTACGCTAACCAGGTTTTTTGTACTGTATGTTCTCACAAGTCACTGTCGTACCTGTTTTTTTGGGTATAGTGTGTGTGTTGCATACAACTTTCCAGTATACGATATTATTCGTTCCCAGAGCATTATGTTTGTTAATCCTTACTTTTGTTGGTATTCTGGTAGCGGTGTGCAGGAGATTTGTTCTTAATTTGAAATTTGTCTACTCTAGGTGCATATGCTTGAATTTTTTTTTCTTAATTTGAAGTGTAACATACTAACATATGTTGGTTCCTGAGCGGAAAGAAAAATACTCATTCTCCACGCCAGATTATGAGACGACACTTCAGCTATATTCTTGTTATCCCAGAAAAGAATGCAACTATAGATTATGAATTGTGTGCGAGTTAATGACTAAGTTTTAGTAAATAGTATTCATATTTTTGTATACACATCAATTTATTATAATAATATATTTTGTAATAAATCTAATGGTATTTATTTTATATTATAAATATTGATATTTCGTTATTTATACTTGGTTAAAACACAATATATCAAAATGATACTGTAGTACTCTACTAGAGTTAGAATTGCATTTTGTTTGGTTACCCTCTGCTAAAGTTTAGCTATGTAGTTTAATTATAAAATTAATTTTACAGATGAAGACTATTAAACTAAATTAAATCTATATTTTATACTTTTAATTGATATTCAAACGTTTGATCTATATTTTATACTTTTAATTGATATTCAAACGTTTGATGTGATATGAACTTAACTTTAGTCAGAGAAAATAAATATCCGAACGTCGTTTGATATGACACAAACTAAACTTTAGTTATGGCACACCCTGTGACGATGGGAGTATCTGGCTTTCAACTGTCTAGTTCTCTTCTGTTTAAACATCGTGGAGGATGTTAAGATTGGGATAAACTATTCTCACAGATCAAGCAAGACATGATCTGTTGGCTAACTCATGTTCATTAAAACGACACTAAAGCGGTAAGACGAGTCTCACCAAGGCGTTTTATCGTTACAGTTGTGTTATCTTATTTATTAATTTAAATTACTATATGTCTATATGATTACGAAGGGGTGTTGTCTCGTATTACGCTTTATTGTCTAAAAGATAAAAAAAAAGGTCCATCATTTTGCTCCACTTACGGCCTTAATAACTATTGGCTAACTAGTTAAAATTTTGCTAAAAATAGTACATATGTCGATTGAATGCTCTAGGTCAGTTTTAGCTAAAAAAAATTAGCCCACCTATTACTTTAAATACGCTAAACTAATTTTATCTAGCTAACAGTTAACTTTTAATATCAAACAGACCTATAGATTACTCACTGGATTAAATTTAATCACCTGTTCAACATAATGTCCCGTGTAATCACCCAACAAACGTGTTCGTTCTTAGTGTGTATTCACCATCTATAAATATCCAGCATCAGTCAAGGGAAAATACAGATCAATCTTCTATTTTTCTGTTCTTGTTCTGTTTACATTCAAACACAAACACATTGTCAGCACTGTCTGTCTGAGTTAGCAATTCGGAACTCCCCAGTAACAGAGCAGAGAAGTCGATAAGAACAGAGTAAGAACATCAAGTCTCAATCTGATGTCTTCGTCTCGCTCTAATGAACACCATGGTCCATGGATGAGACCATACCACGCTGACCCAACTAGCACATTGACCTCACCGGCTGCCCGTCTCCTTCAGTCACCGCCGTCCGCCGGTCCGCCCACAGTCAGTGGCAGTGCCTCCGCATGGCAGCAAACGCCATTCGCCTCAGTGTAGCATTGTAGCCTGCCAGTGCCACCATGCGGGTCCAGAAGGCCACCACGCCCTCTTTAGTCTCTGGCAGTGGGGCATGCTTGCCTGCATGCAGAGTGATTTTACAATTGTTTCATGGGTCTTATAATATACATCATCATTTCTTCCCAAGGCGATTGAAGACACACACACGAGTGCGCCTTCCTACAAACCTTACCAATAACAAATGGTCTTGGGTCTCAGTACTTAAGCGAGTCCTCTTCGTTATGCGGGGTCTCAAGGGCAGTGACGTGATCCTTGAAACGAGCCGCGGCTTCCTCCCTCTCATCAAGCTTGCCGAGATGGTTGTATGCCATTGCCTTCAGATAGTACGCCTCTGCTGCCATCTCGTGGTACTGCATATGACACAGGATTCAGTGTGTCTGATGTCCCAAGCCCTTTATGCAATCAGCACAGCCGCACAGTTTCTAAGCAACATCTTGTGAGGCAGACAGGGGGAGTAAAGAGCACAAGCTGGATTCATCAGCTCACCTCCAATGCTTGCAGGTCTTCAGTGGCTTGGTTCAGAGGATCCAAAACAGCTTCAGGATCTTCGAGAACTGCAACAGTAAGACAGTGAAGTGGGGGGAAGTAACAAAAGAAAGAACCGTGTCCATTGTTTCGACAAGCGTAACAGGTCTAGCTTCTAGCGTCTAGGTGGATGTGTCGAGCAGACCAATATGTTGAGAGGTTTACAGTCGATGCATCACACATTAAAGGATCAGCAATAGGTTTTCCACATAATGTAACACGAAGTGTTGCAAAATACCTGAGAATTTCAGATCGGATAAATGGCACTTTGCTAAAACAACGTGAGCTCGAGCACGCAGCTCAAGCCCACCATGACCAAGAATCATGGGAAGGCTCTGGTAGACAAGACTCAGTGCCTTCTTTGCATGGCTTGATCCAAGATCCAGCCACAACTCAGCGAGAGTAAGTGTAGCTGAGGCTTCAAGCAGATCCAAGTTGAATGATTTGCAGAATGATTGGCTGGCCAACGCATAAGGAAGCCCAAGTACCGCATTGTCAGATTTCTGGGAGAATCAGAATAAAAAAAGTGTTAGCTTACACTGTACAGAATTGTAGTATTTTACCAGGTTCTTTGCAAAATAAAAAAGATGATAACTTACTTTATGTATTTCAGCAAGTAATAAAAGAACACTTGCATTCTCAACCTGCATGTTGTACTTGTAGCACGTAGAGAAAAGAGAATTGGCCACAGCTGCGGCCTGTGTGGAAAAGTCAAGTGTCACAAACAGGTTTTATTCTGTCAGTTCATGTACTGGCATGATGAAGAGAGTACTCAGAATTAGGAAGGGGAGATATCTTCCATGCAATGTGCTTGCAAGTTGCATATGTAAAAGGAAAAATGCATTATTTTCATTTTTTTCTTAATGAATGGAAAACAAATAAGATGATATGCATACTTGTGTAAATATAAGCAAGGAAGTGCACAACCTGGCTAAACTGTTTTGCGGCAAGGAGAGTGCGAGCACGCCGTACACTAAATTCTGTCTTTAGCTCAATGTCTACTCCAGAAACAGAAGATGATAACACCCCAAACTCATCACAGATTTGTTGCGCGACTTTTAGATGCCCTCTAAGTAGATCGATTTTACACAAATTAGCACATCAGATTATGGAAGCAAAATGCAACTACAAAATGAAGTGTAGAAACAGTTTTGTACCGATGAAGTGCGCGCTCATGTAGAATCTGCATTCCTAGAAGCTGGATGTGTAAACTTGTTGAGGATGGGAACTTCTTTTCAGCAAGCTTTAGAGCACAGAATGCAGCTGCAGATCAATCACATAACAGAAGGCCATAAGAAACTGTGGATAAATGCATGGCTCTTGGGACACCAGACAACCTATGGGCTATGGCACATACGTAGTTGAGTTATACCTGAATATCCTTTGAACACCGCCAGTTGTTGAATTAGCTTAACATATGCTAGTGATAACTCTGATGAACTGTAACAGAAAATACAATGGCATCACAAATCCAGGTTCACAGAGCATCGAGTTTTAAAAAGTTTGAAACTATGTGAAATAGTTAAAGGATAGTGGCAGCATAATTTATATAAAAAGTAGAACAGTTATTGAAAAGTCACTAAATTGAGCACACTCCCACCTTGCAGCATCCGCAAAGCAGGTTGCATAAACTAGAACATTCATTCGTACCATTGGAGCACTGTGAAGAGGGTTGAAAAAGTATGGAAATATTAGTTTTCTTGAAATGGTACAGGTAGAGTTAAACTCTACTTTAAGATATAATTCGATAGGGACATAAAACAACCATAAAAAAGTGACTAAATGAATTGCTGACAATTTGGCAGTAAACAAGGGAGACATGAGGATAAGGGGGTGCCTTAAAGCAACACAACACCATGATCATAAAAGGTCTTATTTTGTAGATGATAGAACTACAGAACAACCAGTGATGTACAGACCCTGTTGTTTCTAATATAAATTCCTGGTACCAGATAAAATATGAATCAACAGTGTTCACAATGAGTCAAGCGCTTTAAAATTGTTCATCAAGTATATGCTCTTGCTTAGTTGCAAGATTGACCCACCCTTTTTCCCAAATACGACACTGTATAAGAGTACTATGAAAATTGAATCCTGACATAACAGAAATAGATAAGTACCTCCCATAGTGCTCCCAAGCGGTAGCTCTCAGCAAATATGCTGAGCCAGCTAATTGCAATATTGATGCAGGTACTGGACTTGGTTGTGCATGATAATGGAAATTGTCGAAGTCATTAATATGTATTTTTTTGGTGTTCTTTGAACTGCTACGCCATGAATCAGAAGTGGCGGATAGATTCCTAAGCCAAGAAGTGCTAAAACTACCATTATCATTTGAAGTAGATAGAACATCTGCTCCAAAGTCAGTCAACACACGGGAACCTAACCTTAGATTCTGCCAAAAAAGAAGCAGGAGAAATTATACTTTAATATAGAAGCAAACTTATACAGCTGTTATAAAGGTGGGCATAAAATGTTTTGGAGTAAATGCAGCATACCTTACAGACATCTGCAGGACATGTTCTAAGCTTTGTAGATGCATTAGGGCCGAAAGAGACTAGTGGCCTTTGGACATGCTGGCAAACCAAGGAAGAAAAGGTCCATAAACAAGGATGCTCTGAATTGAAGCACACAAGTCTGTTCTTAAGTCACATCTAGTATTCCCAAGATCAAAGTGACAGATGCCATAGTAACAGTAATACAAATACAATGATAACTACACTGTAAGTTTGAAGCTGTGTATCTTGTTCAAATGTTGGCATAACTATGGCAGGAGAAGGCACGGGAGGATAAGCAGATAAATTTAAACATGGCTAGGTAAAGAGATCTTCCTAAATCCTAATATCAAACAGTAATAAATAGTAAAAACTAGTAGCAGATTTTTTTCCTCGAGCACACAACAGAGTTGTGTATCATTATACTAAGAAAAAAGGGTAGATATCATACCTTCAGATCAAATTTTGCAAGCGAAAGGTGATCAAAGGATAGTAAACTTGGAAGTTTCAATGCATCAGCTCTCTTGAGTGATCGCTTTAAAAGAACAAGTAACTGTTGCTGAATGGATAATGGTGTGCCTAGTCCAATATTGGTCCCAAGTGAATATGGAGAACTGATTATTCCAACTGTGTTTGAGATGCCTATCTTTGATAATAGATTAGAAATGGCTCCTAATACATAGGCAAGGCATGAATCATCATTATTCTGAAAAAAACAAAATGCTAGAATCCGTTAACACAATTGAAGACCACATGTTAGTCTGTGTAAACATTTAATATTTTTGGGAAATAAAATACAATTCACTTTTGTTCAAAAGTATGCACAAGATCTTACCAAGTATCCCTAGTTTTAGGGATCTGAACATTAGGAAAACTGGACTCTAATGAACCAAGGGGCTTGCACAAGGGACAATTACACTAAAAAGATCAAGTAAAATACATTTACGGTCCTTAAAAACTTGTTTACCTGTGGCATCCCAGCACACAAACTTTAAAGTGTGTCATCCCGGTACACAAACTTTAAAGTGTGTCAGCCTGGTCCTTAATCGATGTTCGGGTCTCAATTAGGTCCAAACGAGTCATGGTTGACATATGGACCCTACATGCCGGCATGTGTATCTCTTTCATCTCTCTTTTCTAGGTTCTCTTTCACCGGACATGAGAAAAGAGAAAGAAAAGAGGTACACATGTTGACATGTGGGGTCCATATGTCAACCACGACCCGTTTGGATCTAACTGAGACTCGAACAATGATTAAGGACAGGGTTGACACACTTAAAAAGTTTGTGGACCGGAATACACAGAGCGACAAGTTTAAGGACCGGAAATGTATTTTACTCAAAAAGAACCATCAGGTCACCTTGGCAGTTCGAGGTCCAGGAAACATACAGGTGGAATACACATTTAGGTTAAGAAACGGATGGGACCAAACTGAAAACTCAATAATAAGGAATGTATTTTTAGAGTTATGCTACAGTCACAACATGTTGGGACAAGGAGTGTCAAATTTCTGGAAGACTGAGGAGATTTTATCATGCTATCAGGTGACAATTTTATTTAAAAGAATTTTTTTATGGAAAAACATGAAAATTAAAATATAATGTTGTGAGGAAATGTCTGACTGGACTAGGAAAATCCAAAACACTCTGCCAGAATCATCTTAGCAGTAGCAAAATTGTGAAAGGGCCTCAAACTGAGTTTGTTAGGTGGTCTGAGAGGTCCTAAGTTCGACTCCGTGAGAGCGAATTTCAGGTTGAGGTTAACAAATCCTCTCGTATGTCTCACGCCAAAGCATAGGTCTAAGGCACGGCCCGGATCGCGGTCATTCACATACGGGCTACGGTGCCACTGTGTATGGATGGGACAAGGATTCGGAGGTTTTCTCGACCTGCGTGAGAAGGCCTTCTTAATGTAATACTTGGAGATTGTCTTACCCCTCCCCCCCCCCCCCCCCCCACCCCCGTGGGTCGAGTTTCTTAGCAGTAGCTAAGTTACGCCTTCCTCATAAACCACTAGCAGTTTGATACAAACTTAAGTTTCATACAAATATTGGATGCAATCATATTCCAAAAAGATAACAATTCAATAACTTACCATTTGAGAAACACGGACTGCTTCTGCAAATGCCTGGTAAAAAGCAACCAAGCAGGACATAAACAATTTGCAATGAAACAAGTAGGTCTAGAAAGTGATGAGCTAACAGTACAAAACAAGAAAACTAAATGAGTTACACTACCTCTAGGGCTTTCTTAGGATGTCCAAAGTAACAATGCAAGTTGCCTAAGCATAGCAGAGCACTCTCATACTTTCCAACAACAATATCTTGCACCTGAGACAGAGAACGACCAAAAAGTCCTTGCATCCCTGCACTACATCAACCAGATAGAATAACCAAATAAGAACATGCTTACAAGAGGTGCATATGTTTCCAACGAAAGTTCATACGAAACTTGTCATATGACCATTGTTTTCAGATCGCCTGATCGTCTGATTGATGCCACTGGGCGATCAGACGATTAGTCGCAATTAGGCGACGATCAGGGTGGTTAGTCGCCCCTGATCGACCCTAATCGTCCCCCTGGTCGTCCTGTGTATTTCCAGGACATATATATAGATATAGACATATATAACACTATATATAGATATATACTTATATAGAGCACAAGTAT
Organism: Zea mays; assembly: GCF_902167145.1. Classification (NCBI taxonomy): domain Eukaryota; kingdom Viridiplantae; phylum Streptophyta; class Magnoliopsida; order Poales; family Poaceae; genus Zea; species Zea mays. Next base: position 39,490,232 of record NC_050098.1, on the reverse strand, counting down.
ATACAAGGCAGCAGTATAAATAGTCCAAAATAGCAGTATGAATACTTGAATAGTCCAAAACAGCAGTACATCTCCAGCAACAAGTCTATATGAAACTGTGAAACTGCAATTCTACAACTTACTAGACCATGACCAATAAGGCAACACCTATATGAGATCATCATACAACTGAAGTCTGAAGTCTTAACTGAAGTCTTAACTGAAGTCTGAAACTATGAACTGAAGTCTGAACCGAACAGCAGTATGAACTGAAGTCTGAACCCTGAGTAATTAATGCAACTGAACGCTAACCAGACAACTAATCGCTACATATCGCCGACTAGTCGGACAATATGGACGATCAGATCTCCTGATCGAATCGACCCCCTTATCGAGCATTGATTACCGATCAGCCCGACTAATCGCGGTTAGTCGGACGATCTGAAAACAATGCATATGACAAACGCTTCTTAACTTGGAAGAGAAAAATACTCCAGGATTTAGCTAGCAAGGCCACCAAAACGGTTAATATTTTTGAGAAAAAATTAACTAGGAAATAAAAGAGTTACAGTAGTTAATGAATAGTCCTGTGGTGGTTTCACCTGACACCTGTGCCTTCATGATCTAGCAGACTAGCACGAGTGCAGGCTGAATATCAGGACCTTGTAACTTCTATTATCACAATTTAAGCCATCTTGCTAATACAAAAAGTAACAGAGATTGAGGTAAATAGAAAAGGCAGCATTCTTAATATGCAAACAGAAAGGCCATGTAGTACATTAAAACACTAGATATTAGCATTCCTCAATTTGGTACCTATAACTGGCATACTTATACAAAACTACAGAAAAATGGTTAAAATATGAGGCATACTCCATCATACAGTAAGGGCAGTGCAGCTAACCTGTAATCAAAGTAGCGGTGAAGATTATCCAGTGAAGCAACATAGTCATCATGGTAAAGAGCATTCAAGTACTGCAAGAATTGAACCTGGCAAGCAGAACACAGATACAAAAATTCACATGATTAGGAAATGTTCATCCTTCCCCGAATTCTCCTAGAAAATTTAAGGTGTATTCTGTGCCATAACTTACACGATGAAGCTCCGGAGCTAATGTTTGAAGCTGTGTCATAGTGGCATTAAATAAATTCAAAGGCACTGATCCAGGATCCCTGTAATAACAGAGTTGTCACTAAAGACTGCTTTATCTTTCATGTCCTTTTAAAGGAGTAGAACAAGTTTGTGGCAGTATTAGCTATTTATGACTATATGTAGGAACTGGATTCTCACTTCTCAAGAATATCAGCTTGTTGGTTAAGATATGCCTCTAATTGCCACCTTGATCTCAGACAGGTTGGGTTGTCATCTGCTTTAAAAGTATTAGCTAACATAGAAAAAAAAAGGAATGCAATTATAATTGTCAACCAAAAAAACTTTGATGCCCAGATAAAACCAAAATAACTCTACATAGTGATATTACATACAGTACAGAAAAGCTGATTTATAAGGCAGAAAATCATTAGCCTAATCTATTTGGTGTTTGAATCAGCCTCCTTGCAAAATAAAAGGTAAGGTTGCCCAAAATTTCCCTGCCGGAGTCCACAATATGTAGGAACTTTCAGAACTCAGTATGCCCTAATGTATTTAGTAATACATACCAATTAACTAGCATGAGTAAAAAAACAAAAGATCATAATTGTACAAAAATATATATATAAGCTGCAAATGCTCCACTTCTTCAGTAGTGCAATGGTATTTGAGAGAAACATGGCACTGGCAGTGAATGCTCTAGGCCAAACAATGGCAATGAATGCTGTAGGCCAAACAATTATATAGTTAATTAATTATGACATAAAAGTAAGATGAACACTGATGCAGCTAGATGCGAGCCAACCTTGCCCCATGCCAAAGTTGTAACAGATCAGGAGGTAATCTCGTCAAGCTTGGAATTAAAATAAAATACTTGAAACGGATACTGTTTCTTAGAATCGGAATAAATTCATGCAGTGAATAGCCCTTCCCAGGATCCCATATTACAGCCAAAAAAGGAAGAAACTAACTAGATGCCAGGAAAAAATTGAGATAGATAGTCCATCCAGGTTGTGACCATCACTTTTCTTTTCATTCTGGAGTTTGACCATTTTTTGTGTGTGCTTTAACATTTATTTTTTGGCATATTTAATACTTCCATCAAAATCAAAGCAGCAAACATGGCAGGGTTCAAGTATACCGTTGTCAAAGTCATAGGGTGACATTGATGCACGAGTTAAAGTTGAAGAACTCTCCCCCATATGATGCTCAGAGGCATAACCCTGATGAAATTTGTCAAATATACCAGCGTGCGAACCTATGTCTGCATCCATCAAGTTGCCCATTTCACTATTGAAGTCCTCATGTTCTGCCAGGTCATATGAAGCATCAGCAGAGTTACAGTACATGACAAGATCTGCCAACAGATGGCATACACCCTAGAAAATTTTTCAGTTAACAACATCAGCACTTTAAATAAGAAAAAAGGGACCAACACATGATGAAAAAACATCGTGAATGCCTTTTACTACTCTTAGCACCTCAAAGGTCATTGAGTTGAAGGCAAGTATGCAGCAACGAAGAAATACTCCAAGTTGGCTATTTGGATCCAAGAATACATCTTCTGCACTCGCACCCTCTGGTGCAGTGAACACACCTGGCCAAAAGAAATATCATTCCAGAGCAAGCTGTCAATTTGAACGCCTCTTTATGATGGAAACATAAATACGTCAAAACATCCATCCATCCCCACATCATGTGAATCTCACCTCGTAGCTTATCAAAGAAGTTGAACAAGTCATCAGGTGAGTTGAGTGCTGACAGGGCACTTGTCAGCTGCTCGCAGAACCAACCATTAGTCAAATCATCCACTGCCCTCAGCTGCTTCAAAAATTCTTCCAGTGGAGGCTCCAGAAAATCATCGCATGACTACAAAATTATTGAAGTAAGAGGACCTGTGTATCTACCACAATATCAACTGCAACATTGACTGACTGTGCAATCCGTGACGGCCATCTATACATAACCAGACATCACATCACTGTTTTGTTTATTTTGCTTGAACTTAAATGGTAGACGGTTGAGCATAAATGCAATTACTACGGGGGGAAAATCATAGGACCAATGCCTAAATCCTCGAGACCCTAATGCCCCAATCCAAAGCGCTCACTCCACATCACCAAATACAAGTACAGCACAGGGCAGAGCAATCATTACAAGCAGCAACATCTCGAAAATTCGAGCGGGGAGCAAGCGAGAAAGCGCGCGAGGACGTACCCGGGTGAGCGTAAACAGGAAGAGTCCGAGGCGGTTGTGGTGAGTGAGGGACTCGAAGGGGAAGGGCGGCACGACGTCGCCCCCGGCCTGCGCCGCCGGCGCAAAGACCTGCACGAGGTGGCACACCGCCATCTTGTGCGGCGTCAGCTCCAGGAGCGCCGTGCCTGTGCCGCCACCGTCCGCCGCCCCGCCGCCGACCCCCGCGAACAAGTTCATGGCTCCGCCCGCCACCGGCAGAGAGAAAGGAGGGTTTTATTTTATTTTATTTTATTTATTTCTCTTCCGCGTCTTGTCTCGGTTCGGAATGAAGTGAAGCGGACTGTGGCCTACCTAGTACCTACTGGCTTGGGGCGAGATTTGAAAAATGCACGCGTCAGGCTTCGCTAAAATGTTCACCGATTGCTATAAGACCCATATTGCTTCATAGGTTATGTTTTTAACATTATATAGACTAAAATACCTTTTATATATACACACAAATTGTGATCCAAAATAAAAATAAACCATATTCCTTCGTCAATAACTCAATATAATAATCATACCCATAAGAACCAATCAAGCACATAACGGAAGCACAATGCATACAAAGTCCCTTTAAAAGCCAAACAAAGTAGTTGAAATAATAGGCATATAACATAGAAAAGAAATTAAATGGAGATGTGTAGCTGCAGCATCATGCAGTGATCAATTTATGTGGTGACAAATCCATGATACAACAATTCTTTCTTTTATAATATTAAACCACATGTTTTCATGATTCAACGGTTTTCATCGTCATCGTTTTTGAAAGAAAAAATTCCTTAGACTTCCTTGTAATCAACCAGCCGTCGAAACCACACATACCTCCGTTTCCGCATCACGAGTGCTCACTTTCGTCCCATCTTCTTGAACGGTCCCAAACCCTAGGTAGGCCAAGCTCAATCGCCCCACCACAGCTACGACCAGGCGCCCGACGTGACGCGGAGCCTTTGCTAGGGGCTCTTCATGACGTCCTTCGCACTCCCACTGGATCGACAATCATGGAGTTCCCACACCACCACCATGGCCACCGCCACGACGAGGAGGAGGATGATCGTTGGGGCCTACCTCGCTTAGCCTATGACCAGCCGCCGCCACCCGATCCGTACGCCCAACCTTCGCCCGAGTCCACGTACCCCAAGGCCACAGGGAAGAAGGCTACGCGCAACGTCACGCACGAGGTCGGCGACGAGAGGCCTCACTATGGCAGTGGTGATCTTGATGGTGCCTATGGACGCGGTGAAATCGAGTAAGGCCACTGTTGGAACTTGCACGCGCTCCCCGTGCTCTTCGAAGCGCGGACCGCTCTTCAGGCCTTTGCACCCTCCAGTCCTTGACCCTTCGACATTGTGGTTTCTTGAGCAAGGGGGCATTGCGCCTTTGCCCCAACATCCACGAGGGTTGTCCACACCATGGCGGTAGCGGATCCCAGTACGACCACGAGACACGCCCGCACCACGGGGACAGGACGTCGTCGATATCAGAGGCGCACAACATGGTCGCCATCCTGCTATCACGTGAAGCTGAAGGATTCTACGACTTCTTCTCCTACGGACGCGGTGGCTTCGAGTACGGCCACAAGGGTTGTCCACACCACGGCGCGACGAATCCCAGTACGACCACGAGACACGCCCGCACCACGGGGGTAGGGCGCCGCTGATATCAGAGGCGCATGACATGGCCAACATCCCGCAGCCATGCGAAGCTGGGGGTTCTATGGCTTCTTCTCCTGCGCCCATCTCACCCCACCCGTCCATTGTGAGGATCTTTGCCACGCCGATGAAGCATTTTGTTTCGCATTTGGTGGTATGTGCTCTTTTTAAAGTTTAATATGACACAAGTTGTGTGCATCATTTCTGCAGTATCAGGAGGAAGGATGCGAATGGCGCTTCTCAGGAAGGCAGTTACTTTGAAATCGAGGTGAGGTTTTCAACCACACATTTGAATGCGCTAGCAAAATTGGAGTTAGTTTGTATTGGTGTAGTAGTTATTCAATTTGTTTTGCACTTTTGAGTTGAATTGCAACCTTGCAATAACTCATCGCAACACATGGGCATTGTACTATTAATACTTACATGGCAAAAGATTACAAATCTTTGTGGCTCTGGATGTAGGCAAAAGGCTATATTATCCTTCCTTAAACAAGATAAAGAGACAGACTTAATGTCGATTGTCTATGAAACATGCAAGGTAACATCGTAACATATGGGGACTAAGTTCACACACCATAAACCAGCTGTAAGATATGAAATACTATATCAGGTTGCTAGAAAAAATATTAGTATTGGTTTTTAGGAGTATGTTTATTATATTGGTGATAAAATTTGGTATATTTTTATTTTGGATCTATATTTGTCTTTACTATATTAAAGCACTAGTTTCAACGGTCGTTGAAAGGGAAATGTGTCCTTGGGCAATTTCTATAAATGTTTTGGTGATTAGATGTCCAACACATATTATTTTTAAGGTGATGTATATTAAGTGTTAAAGAAGTGCAAATCAAGAATCAAGGTATGACTCTAGCCTTAGTGAATTGTTTTTGATACTAACATATTCCCCTTAGTGCTAGGAACAATATCAAATCAAATGAGAGTGGAGTGGAGAAGTTTGGCTGAGTCCAGCCAAACTTGCACCAGCCTTCGGTGCACCGGACTGTGTCCGGTGCACAGGCTGGTTCAGCAGCGAACTCGCTGCTCTCGGGAATCGGCGAGGGCGTCGTGGCTAAAAATCACCGGACTGTCCGGTGGCGCACCGGACTGTCCGGTGAGCCAGCAACGCCCATGCCAATAGTCGGTAACGCGATCAGCGAGCGAGCGTGGCCAGAGCCAACGGTTACCAGGCCGCACCGGAATGTCCGGTGTGCACCGGACAGTGTCCATTGCGCCAAGGGGACCAAAGACTCAACGGTCAGCTTCGCCAGAAGAGGAAAGAAATTGGGCACTGTTCATGTCCGGTGGTGCACCGGACTATCCGGTGCGCCAACTGACAGAAGGCAAGAATTGCCTACCTAATGGAGATCCAGCGACTCCTAGCTGCCTTAGAGCTATAAAAGGGACCCCTAGCGCATGGAGCACCACACCAAGCCTCCATTGAACGTCCTAAGACGCCTAGACTCCGCAAACACGCATTCGGATCATCGTGACTGAGATTCGAGCACTAGTTGTGTTGTGAACTTGTTGCACTGTTCTTGTGTGCTCTCTTCTTGTGTGTGTATCATTGTTGCGATTTTAGCTCGTGCGCGTGTTTCTTTCCCTCCCTTACTCTTGTGGATTTTCTTGTGAACAACATTGTAAGGGTGAGAGGCTCCAACTTGTGGAGATTCCTCACAAACGGGAAACATCTACTAAGGAAGAAAATCGTGGTACTCAAGTTTGATCATTAGATCACTTGAGAGGGATTGAGTGCAATCCTTGACCGATGGAGGTCACCACAACGTGGAGTAGGCATTGGCCGAACCACGGGATAAAATCATCGTGTCTTTTGTGTCACTTTTTATTGTGATTGGTTTCTCTTCTTGAGTTCTCGCTCAATCACTTGTGATACTGTTCCTAAGTTCAATAATCATTCTAAAGGAACAATCAAGTGAAGAGTTCTCGCTATAGCATCTTGGATTAATATTAATAACATTTCATAACCAAGTTTTGGGCTATTTAGTGTTGTTATTTACAGGATCACCTATTCACCCCCTCTAGGTGCTCTCAATTGGTATTGGAGCTGTACTCTTCATTTAGGGACTAACCGCCCGAAGAGATGGATCCTAAAGGCAAGGGGATGGTGATCAACAACAAGGAGAAGGAGACCCTCTACGAGCCAAAAGACGACAAGCCCACTGACTCAAGCTCGAGTCACAAGAAGAGGGATGGAAAGAAGAAGAGGCGCATTAAGAAGATTATCTACTACGACAGCGACGCCTTCTCTTCTTCACCAAGGGATGACGACGACGAAGACTCTTTGTCGAAAAAGAAAACGATTAATCAAAACTATTCTTTTGATTATTCTCGCATCCCTTATAACTCAAATGCCCATTTACTATATATTCCACTTGGAAAACCCCCACACTTTGATGGAGAGGATTATTCATTTTGGAGTCATAAAATGCGTAGTCATTTATTTTCTCTCCATCCTAGTATCTGGGAGATTATTGAAAATGGAATGCATTTTGATAGCACTGACATTCATGTGTTCATCAATGAGCAAATACATAAAATTCACAAGCTACTACTGTTTTGTTAGCATCTCTATGCAGGGATGAATATAACAAAGTGAGTGGTTTGGATAATGCCAAACAAATATGGGACACCCTCAAAATCTCTCACGAGGGTAATGATGCCACCATGATTACCGAGATGGAACTGGTGGAAGGCGAGCTGGGGAGATTCACTATGATAAGGGGAGAAGAGCCAACTCAAACGTACAACAGGCTCATGACACTTGTCAACAAAATTCGAAGCTATGGGAGCACAAGATGGACGGATCATGACGTCGTCCGACTCATGCTAAGGTCATTTATCGTTATTGATCCTCATCTTGTAAACCTTATTCGTGAGAACCCCAGGTACACCAAGATGACGCCCGAGGAAATCCTCAGAAAATTCGTGAGCGGGTGCATGATGGTGAAAGAAGCAAGTTATGTGGACGATGCCTTAAACGGACCACTTCCTGCCTACGAGCCGCAACCCGTTGCTCTCAAAGCAACCTGAAAGGGAATTAGGCTTACACCTATTTCCTAATTGATTTTGGTGGTTGAATTGCCCAACACAAATAATTGGACTAACTAGTTTGCTCTAGTCTATAAGTTCTATAGGTGCCAAAGGTTCACAATAAGCCAATAAAAAGACCAAGAAAGGGATTCAAACAAGAGAGCAAAAGGCAACCTGAAAGGCACCCTGGTATGGCGCACCGGACTGTCCAGTGTGCCACCGGACAGTGTCCGGTGCACCAGGGTACTCGAGGATGAACTCTTCACCTTCACGAATTTTCAGAGGAGCTCCGCTATAATTCACCGGACTGTCCGGTGCACCACCGGACAGTGTCCGGTGCCCCAAGGGAGAGCAACTTTGAACTCGCCAGCTTCGGGAATCCGCTCCGCTATAATTCACCGGACTGTCCGGTGTGACAGCGGAGCAATGGCTACTTCGCGCGCAACGGTTGACTGCAACGCATTAAATGCGCGCCTGCGCGCAGAGGAGCAGTGCACGCGTGGGTGGCACACCGGACAGCCTACAGGGCCTGTCCGGTGCACCACCAGACAGCCAGGCGGGCCCACAAGTCAGAGCTCCAACGGTCGGAACCCAACGGCCAGGTGACGTGGCTGGCGCACCGGACTGTCCGGCGCGCCCGTCAACAGTAGCCTCCACCAACGGTCAAGTTTGGTGGTTGGGGCTATAAATACCCCAACCACCCCCACATTCAAGTCATCCAAGTTTTTCACCTTCCAACTACTTACAAGAGCTCTAGCATTCAATTCTAGACACAACCAAATAGATCAAATCCTCTCCCAACTCCACACAAAGCTCTAGTGATTAGAGAGAGAGATTTGTTGTGTTCTTTTGAGCTCTTGCGCTTGGATTGCTTCTTTCTCTCATTCTTTCTTGAAATCAACTCAATTGTAACCGAGGCAAGAGACACCAATTGTGTGGTGGTCCTTGCGGGGAAGTTTGGTTCCCATTTGATTGAGAAGAGAAGCTCACTCAGTCTGAGGGTCCGTTTGAGAGAGGGAAAGGGTTGAAAGAGACCCGGTCTTTGTGACCACCTCAACGGGGAGTAGGTTTGAGAGAACCGAACCTTGGTAAAACAAATTCTTGTGTCACACTCTTTATTTGCTTGCGATTTGTTTTACGCCCTCTCTCAGACTCGTTTTTATTTCTAACACTAACCCGGCTTGTAGTTGTGATTAAGTTTGTAAATTTCAGATTCGCCCTATTCACCACCCCTCTAGGCGACTTTCAATTGGTATCAGAGCTCGGTGCTTCATTAGAGCCTAACCGCTCGAAGTGATGTCGGGAGATCACGCCAAGAAGGAAATGGTGACCGGCGAGAAGCCCGCTACAAGCCACGGGAAGGCTCCATCGGGAGAGTCCTACAACAAAGGGAAGGGGAAGGGAAAATCCCCTTCACACAAGTCGCGTCGGAGCGGTGACAAGAAGAAGAAGATGAGGAAGGTGGTCTACTACGAGACCGACTCCTCGTCGCCATCCACCTCCGGCTCCGACACGCCATCCGTAACTTCTAAGTGCCATGAGCGCAAGAAGTTTAGTAAGATCCCCCTACGCTATCCTCGCATTCCTAAACATACGCCTTTACTTTCCGTCCCATTAGGCAAACCACCAATGTTTGATGGTGAAGATTATGCTAGGTGGAGTGATTTGATGCGATATCACCTAACCTCACTCCACAAAAGTATATGGGATGTTATTGAGTTTGGTGTACAGGTACCATCCGTAGGGGATGAAGATTATGATGAGGACAAAGTGGCCCAAATCCAACACTTCAACTCCCAAGCCACAACTATACTCCTCGCCTCTCTAAGTCGGGAGGAGTATAATAAGGTGCAAGGGTTGAAAAGTGCTAAGGAGATTTGGGACACGCTAAAGACCGCACACGAAGGAGACGAGGTGACGAAAATCACCAAGCGGGAAACAATCGAGGGGGAGCTAGGTCGCTTCCGTCTTCGCCAAGGGGAGGAGCCACAAGACATGTACAACCGGCTCAAAACCTTGGTAAACCAAGTGCGCAACCTCAGAAGCAAAAAATGGGATGACCACGAAATGGTTAAGGTTATTCTAAGATCCCTCGTTTTTCTTAACCCTATGCAAGTTCAATTAATTCGAGGAAATCCTAGATATACACTAATGTCTCCCGAGGAAGTGATAGGAAACTTTGTGAGCTTTGAATTGATGATCAAATGCTCAAAGAAAATCAACGAGCTAGATGGCCCCTCCACATCCAAAGCACAACCGGTTGCGTTCAAGGCAACGAAGGAGAAGAAGGAGGAGTCTACATCGAGTAGAACACCCATCGACGCCTCCAAGCTCGACAACGAGGAAATGGCGCTCATCATCAAGAGCTTCCGCCAAATCCTCAAGCAAAGGAGGGGGAAGGACTACAAATCCCGCTCCAAGAAAGTATGCTACAAATATGGTAAGCCCGGTCATTTTATTGCAAAATGTCTATTATCTAGTGATAGTGACAGGGGCGACGACAAGAAGGGGAGAAGAAAGGAGAAGAAGAGATACTACAAGAAGAAGGGCGGCGATGCCCATGTTTGCCGGGAGTGGGACTCCGACGAGAGCTCCACCGACTCCTCTGACGAGGACGCCACAAACATCGCCGTCACCAAGGGTCTTCTCTTCCCCAACGTCGGCCACAAGTGCCTCATGGCAAAGGACGGCAAAAGGAAGAAGGTAAAATCAAGATCCTCCACCAAATATGAAACCTCTAGCGATGAGGATAATGCTAGTAATGAGGAGGATAACTTGCGCATTCTTTTTGCCAACCTAAACATGCAACAAAAAGAAAAATTAAATGAATTGATTAGTGCTATTCATGAGAAGGATGATCTCTTGGATACCCAAGAGGACTTCCTTATTAAAGAAAATAAGAAGCATGTTAAGATTAAAAATGCTTACGCTCTAGAAGTAGAAAAATGTGAAAAACTATCTAGTGAGCTAAGCACTTGCCATGAGACTATTGACAACCTTAGAAATGAGAATGCTAGTTTAATTGCTAAGGTTGATTCAAATGCTTGTGATGTTTCAATTCCCAATCTTAGAAATGATAATGTTGATTTGCTTGCTAAGATTGAAGAATTGAATATTTCTCTTGCTAGCCTTAGAATTGAAGATGAAAAATTGCTTGCTAAGGCTAAAGAATTAGATGTTTGCCGTGCTTCCATTTCCGACCTTTGAAGTAAAAATGATATATTGCATGCTAAGGTTGTAGAATTAAAATCTTGCAAAACCTCTACATCTACCGTTGAGCATACTTCCATTTGTACTAGATGTAGAGACATTAATGTTGATGCTATCCATGATCACCTAGCTTTAATTAAGAAACAAAATGATCACATAGCTCAACTTAATGCTAAGATTACCGAGCATGACTTAGAAAATGAAAATTTTAAATTTACTAGAAGCATGCTCTATAGTGGGAGACGCCCTGGCATAAAGGATGGCATTGGCTTCCAAAAGGGGGACAATGTCAAACTTAATGTCCCTCCTAAAAGGTTATCTAATTTTGTTAAGGGCAAGGCTCCCATGCCTCAGGATAACGAGGGTTACATTTTGTACCCTGCCGGTTATCCCGAGAGCAAAATTAGGAGAATTCACTCTAGGAAGTCTCACTCTGGCCCCAATCATGCTTTTATGTATAAGGGTGAGACATCTAGTTCTAGGCAATCAACCCGTGCAAAATTGCCTAAGAAGAAAACCCCAACTGCATCAAATGATCATGACATTTCATTTAAAACTTTTGATGCATCTTATGTTTTAACTAACAAATCCGGCAAGGTAGTTGCCAAGTATGTTGGGGGCAAACACAAGGGATCAAAGACTTGTGTTTGGGTACCCAAAGTTCTTGTATCTAATGCCAAAGGACCCAAAACCATTTGGGTACCTAAAGTCAAGAACTAAACTTGTTTTGTAGGTTTATGCATCCGGGGGCTCAAGTTGGATCATCGATAGCGGGTGCACAAACCACATGACAGGGAAGAAGAAAATGTTCTCCTCCTACGAGAAAAACCAAGATCCCCAACGAGCTATTACATTCGGGGATGGAAATCAAGGTTTGGTCAAAGGATTGGGTAAAATTGCTATATCTCCTGACCATTCTATTTCCAATGTTTTTCCTGTGGATTCTTTAGACTACAATTTGCTTTCCGTTTCGCAATTATGTCAAATGGGCTACAACTGTCTTTTTACTGATTTAGGTGTCACTGTCTTTAGAAGAAGTGATGATTCAATAGCATTTAAGGGAGTGTTAGAGGGTCAGCTATACTTAGTAGATTTTGATAGAGCTGAACTCGACACTTGCTTAATTGCTAAGACTAACATGGGCTGGCTCTGGCACCGCCGACTAGCACATGTTGGAATGAAGAATCTTCATAAGCTTCTAAAGGGAGAGCACATTTTAGGATTAACAAATGTTCATTTTGAGAAAGACAGGATTTGTAGCGCATGCCAAGCAGGGAAGCAAGTTGGTGTTCATCATCCGCATAAGAACATCATGACGACTGACAGGCCACTGGAGCTCCTACACATGGACCTATTCGGTCCGATAGCTTACATAAGCATCGACGGGAGTAAGTACTGTCTAGTTATTGTGGATGATTATTCTCGCTTCACTTGGGTATTCTTTTTGCAGGAAAAATCTCATACCCAAGAGACCTTAAAGGGATTCTTGAGACGGGCTCAAAATGAGTTCGGCTTAAGGATAAAAAAGATTATAAGCGACAACGGGACGAAGTTCAAGAACTCTCAAATTGAAGGCTTCCTTGAGGAGGAGGGCATCAAACATGAGTTCTCTTCTCCCTACACCCCACAACAAAATGGTGTAGTGGAGAGGAAGAATAGAACTCTATTGGACATGGCAAGAACCATGCTTGATGAATACAAGACTTCGGATCGTTTTGGGCTGAGGCGGTCAACACCGCCTGCTACGCCATCAACCGGTTGTATCTACACCGAATCCTCAAGAAGACATCATACGAACTCCTAACCGGTAAAAAGCCCAATATTTCATATTTTAGAGTCTTTAGTAGCAAATGCTTTATTCTTGTTAAAAGAGGTACAAAATCTAAATTTGCTCCTAAGACTGTAGAAGGCTTTTTACTAGGATATGATTCAAACACAAGAGCATATAGAGTCTTTAACAAGTCCTCAAGACTAGTTGAAGTTTCTTGTGACGTTGTGTTTGATGAGACTAACGACTCTCAAGTAGAGCAAGTTGATCTTGATGAGATAGGTGATGAAGAGGCTCCGTGCATCGTGCTAAGGAACATGTCCATTGAGGATGTGTGTCCTAAGGAATCCGAAGAGCCTCCAAATGCACAAGATCAACCATCCTCCTCCACACAAGCATCTCCACCAACTCAAAATGAGGATGAGGCTCAAGTTGATGAAGGAGAAGATCAAATAGATGAGCCACCTCAAGATGATGGCAATGATCAAGGGGGAGATGCAAATGATCAAGTCAAGGAGGATGAAGAACCAAGACCGCCACACCCAAGAGTCCACCAAGCAATCCAACGAGATCACCCCGTCGACACCATCCTCGGCGACATTCATAAGGGGGTAACCACTAGACCTCGTGTTGCACATTTTTGTGAGCATTACTCTTTTGTTTCCTCTATTGAGCCACACAGGGTAGAGGAAGCACTACAAGATTCGGATTGGGTGGTGGCGATGCAAGAGGAGCTCAACAACTTCACTAGGAACGAGGTATGGCATTTGGTTCACGTCCTAATCAAAATGTTGTAGGAACCAAGTGGGTGTTCCGCAACAAGCAAGACGAGCATGGTGTGGTGACAAGGAACAAAGCCCGACTTGTGGCCAAGGGATATTCACAAGTCGAAGGTTTGGATTTCGGTGAAACCTATGCACCCGTAGCTAGGCTTGAGTCAATTCACATATTACTTGCCTATGCTACTTACCATGGCTTTAAGCTCTATCAAATGGACGTGAAAAGTGCCTTCCTCAATGGACCAATCAAGGAAGAGGTCTATGTTGAGCAACCTCCCGGCTTTGAAGATAGTGAGTATCCTAACTATGTATATAAACTCTCTAAGGCGCTTTATGGGCTCAAGCAAGCCCCAAGAGCATGGTATGAATGCCTAAGAGATTTTCTTATCACTAATGGCTTCAAAGTTGGAAAAGTCGATCCTACTTTATTTACTAAAACTCTTGACAATGATTTGTTTGTATGCCAAATTTATGTTGATGATATTATATTTGGATCTACTAACGAATCTACATGTGAGGAATTTAGTAGGATCATGACAAAGAAATTCGAGATGTCTATGATGGGGGAGTTGAAGTAATTCTTGGGATTTCAAGTGAAGCAACTCCAAGAAGGCACCTTCATTAGCCAAACGAAGTATATTCAAGACATGTAAACAAATTTGGGATGAAGGATGCCAAGCCCATCAAGACTCCCATGGGAACCAATGGGCATCTCGACCTCGACACGGGAGGTAAATCCGTCGATCAAAAGGTATACCGGTCGATGATAGGCTTTTTACTTTATTTATGTGCATCTCGACCGGATATTATGCTTTTCGTATGCATGTGTGCAAGATTCCAAGCCGACCCTAAGGAAGCTCACCTTACGGCCGTAAAACGAATCTTGAGATATTTAGTTCATACTCCTAAGTTTGGGCTTTGGTATCCTAGGGGATCCACGTTTGATTTAATTGGTTATTCGGATGCCGATTGGGCGGGGTGTAAGATTAATAGAAAGAGCACATCGGGGACTTGCCAATTCTTGGGAAGATCCTTGGTGTCTTGGGCTTCAAAGAAGCAAAATTCCGTAGCTCTTTCTACCGCCGAAGCCGAGTACATTGCCGCAGGCCATTGTTGCGCGCAACTACTTTGGGTGAGGCAAACCCTTAGGGACTACGGTTACAAATTAACCAAAGTTCCTCTTCTATGTGATAATGAGAGTGCAATCCGCATGGCGGATAATCCCGTTGAGCATAGCCACACTAAACACATAGCCATTCGGTATCATTTTCTAAGGGATCACCAACAAAAGGGAGATATCGAGATTGCATATATTAACACTAAGGAACAATTAGCCAATATCTTTACCAAACCACTAGATGAACAAACTTTTAACAAACTTAGGCATGAGCTAAATATTCTTGATTCTAGGAATTTCTTTTGATATTTTGCACACATAGCTCATAAATATACTTTTGATCATGTCTCTTTCATGTGCTATGACTAATGTGTTTTCAAGTGAATTTCAAACCAAGTCATAGATGTATTGAAAGGGAATTGGAGTCTTCGGCAAAGACAAAGGCTTCCACTCCACTCCATAACTCATCCTTCGCCGTCACTCCGAGCATCTCTCCAACCTTGGTATAATCTTCACTCATATATTGTTTGCCAAAGGGGGAGAAAGTAGTCACAAGGGCTTATATTTCACTCAAAGTATCCGTTTTTGGCGATTCATGCCAAAGGGGGAGAAAGTATTAGCCCAAAGCAAAAGGACCGCACCACCACCCTTATTTTAAAAAGAGTTTTTCAAATTGGTATCTTATTGTGTTCAAAAGGGAGAGAAAGTAGTATTTTCAAAATTGATATCTTAAAACCCTCTTGAACACTAAGAGGAGGATTTTATTGAGTGGGAGTTTTGTGTAGTCAAAGGAAAAGCATTTGAAATAGGGGGAGAAAATTTCAAATCTTGAAAATGCTTCTCAAAATCTTATTCATTTAAACTTTGACTATTTGCAAAAGGACTTTGAAAAGGATTTACAAAAGAATTTGCAAAAACAAAACATGTGGTGCAAGCGTGGTCCAAAATGTTAAAAATATAAAGAAACAATCCATGCATATCGTATGAATTTATATTGGCTCAATTCTAAGTAACCTTTGCACTTACATTATGCAAACTAGTTCAATTATGTACTTTTATACTTGCTTTGGTTTGTGTTGGCATCAATCACCAAAAGGGGGAGATTGAAAGGGAATTAGGCTTACACCTATTTCCTAATTGATTTTGGTGGTTGAATTGCCCAACACAAATAATTGGACTAACTAGTTTGCTCTAGTCTATAAGTTCTACAGGTGCCAAAGGTTCACAATAAGCCAATAAAAAGACCAAGAAAAGGATTCAAACAAGATAGCAAAAGGCAACCCGAAAGGCACCCTGGTATGGCGCACCGGACTGTCCGGTGTGCCACCGGACAGTGTCCGGTGCACCAGGGTACTCGAGGATGAACTCTTCACCTTCGCGAATTTTCAGAGGAGCTCCGCTATAATTCACCGGACTGTCCGGTGCACCACTGGACAGTGTCCGGTGCCCCAAGGGAGAGCAACTCTAAACTCGCCAGCTTCGGGAATCCGCTCCGCTATAATTCACCGGACAGTGCCCGGTGCACACCGGACTGTCCGGTGTGACAGCGGAGCAACGGCTACTTCGCGCGCAACGGTCGACTGCAACACATTAAATGCGCGCCTGCGCGCGCAGAGGAGCAGTGCACGCGTGGGTGGCACACCGGACAGCCTATAGGGCCTGTTCGGTGCACCACCGGATAGCCAGGCGGGCCCACAAGTCAGAGCTCCAACGGTCGGAACCCAACGACCAGGTGACGTGGCTGGCGCACCGGACTGTCCAGTGCGCACGTCGACAGCAGCCTCCACCAACGGTCAAGTTTGGTGGTTGGGGCTATAAATACCCCAACCACCCCACATTCAAGTCATCCAAGTTTTTCACCTTCCAACTACTTACAAGAGCTCTAGCATTCAATTCTAGACACAACCAAATAGATCAAATCCTCTCCCAACTCCACACAAAGCTCTAGTGATTAGAGAGAGAGATTTGTTGTGTTCTTTTGAGCTCTTGCGCTTGGATTGCTTCTTTCTCTCATTCTTTCTTGAAATCAACTCAATTGTAACCGAGGCAAGAGACACCAATTGTGTGGTGGTCCTTGCGGGGAAGTTTGGTTCCCGTTTGATTGAGAAGAGAAGCTCACTCGGTCCGAGGGACCGTTTGAGAGAGGGAAAGGGTTGAAAGAGACCCGGTCTTTGTGACCACCTCAACGGGGAGTAGGTTTGAGAGAACCGAACCTCGGTAAAACAAATCCTTGTGTCACACTCTTTACTTGCTTGCGATTTGTTTTACGCCCTCTCTCGGACTCGTTCTTATTTCTAACACTAACCCGGCTTGTAGTTGTGATTAAGTTTGTAAATTTTAGATTCGCCCTATTCACCCCCCCTCTAGGCGACTTTCACAACCAGCAGCAAGGAAATGCTACCTAGCAAAGTAGCATAAGTGGAGGTTGTCGGGCTCAACAAGGACGAAATGGCGCTCATCATCAAGCGCTTCAAGACCACCTTGAAGGGACGCAAGGAGTGCCCTAACAAGAACAAATCGAGGGGAAAGCGCTCCTGCTTCAAATGTGGTAAGTCTAGTCATTTCATAGCACAATGTCCCGATAATAACAATGACCAGGCACAAGAAAAGTATGGGAAGAAGGAAAGGAAGAAGAACTATAGGAAGGCGAAGGGCGAGGCGCACATTGGAAAAGAGTGGGACTCCGACTGTTCTTCATTCGACTCTGATGATGAAGGACTAGCTGCCTCGGCCTTCAACAAGTCTTCTCTCTTCCCCAACAAATGGCACACGTGTCTCATGGATAAGGAGAAGAAGGTACGTATACGAGATACACCTAAGTACACTTCTTCTAGTGATGAGGAATTTTCTAATGATGATGAAATAGACTATAGTGATCTTTTTAAAGGATTAGATAGATCTAAGGTAGACAAGATAAATGAATTGATTGATGCACTTAATGAAAAAAGACAGACTACTAGAAAAACAAGAAGATATTCTCTATGAGGAACATGATAAGTTTATTAGTGTTCAAAAATCTCTTGCACTAGAAGTTAAGAAAAATGAACTGTTGTCTTCTGAATTGTCTGCCTGTCATGATTCTATTTCTAGTCTAAAAAATTTGAATGTTGATTTAAATACTAAGCTAGAAAAAGTTAATGTGGCTAGTTCATGTGTAGAGCATGTTGTAATCTGCAATAGGTGTAAAGATTTTAATATTGATGCTTGCAATGAACATGTCTTTACTATTCTCAAATTGAACAATGATATTGCAAGTCTTAATGCTCAACTTAAGACTTGCAAGGATGACTATGAGAAACTAAAATTTTCTAGGGATGCCTACACCATTGGTAGACACCCCTCAATTAAGGATGGACTTGGTTTCCAAAAGGGGACCAAGAACTTTACAAGCCATAGCACTTCCAATCTCAACAAGGAGAAAGGGAAGGCTCCTATGGCTAGTAGTTCTCAAAAGAATCATGCATATCTTTATAAGAAAGTTCCTAATGTTACTCATCATGATAAGTGTCATAATCATTCTGTTTTTCCTGTGTGTCATGATGATGTATTTAGTTCTCATGCCATGTTTGCAACTAGCTCCTCGTATGCTCATGGTAGAAATAGGCATAGGCGTAATCATGTTGTTTCTCATGTGCCTAGGAAAGTATCCACTGGTCCAACTATTATTTATCATGCATGTGATGCTTCATTTGTACTGTCATGTAAAGATGCTAAAGTTGTCATGTAAAGATGCTAAAGTAGTTGCTAGAAAGTTGGGATCTAAATGCAAGAGAGACAAAACTTGCATTTGGGTTCCAAAATCTGTTGTAACTAACCTTGTAGGACCCAACAAGAGTTGGGTACCTAAAACCCAAGCTTAATTACCTTGCAGGTTTATGCATTCGGGGGCTCAAGCTGGATTATTGATAGCGGATGCACAAACCACATGACAGGGGAGAAGAAAAATGTTCACCTCCTAAGTCAAGAACAGGAATTCCCAAGACACTATCATCTTTGGAGATGGGAACCAAGGCAAGGTCAAAGGCTTAGGCAAGATAGCCATCACAACCGAGCATTCGATCTCTAATGTGTTTTTAGTAGAATCGCTCGGGTACAATTTGTTGTCTGTAAGCCAATTATGTCATATGGGCTATAATTGTTTATTTACAAATATTGATGTATATGTCTTTAGAAGAAGTGATGGTTCATTAGCTTTTAAGGGTGTATTAGACGGCAAGCTCTACTTAGTTGGTTTCTCAAAAGAGAATGCCAATCTAGATGCATGCTTAATTGCTAAGACTAATATAGGCTAGCTCTGGCACCGCCGTCTAGCACATGTTGGAATGAAGAACCTTCATAAGCTTCTAAAGGGAGAACATGTGTTAGGACTAACCGATGTCTATTTTGAGAAAGACAGACCTTGTGCAGCGTGCCAAGCAGGGAAGCAGGTGGGAAGTACTCATCAAAGCAAGAATGTGATGACAACATCAAGACCACTAGAACTCCTACACATGGATCTCTTCGGGCCCGTTGCTTATCTCAGCATCGGGGGAAGTAAGTATGGTATTTTTATTGTAGATGATTTTTCCTGTTTCACTTGGGTTTTCTTTTTGCAGGATAAATCTGAGACCCAAGGAACCCTAAAGCGCTTCTTAAGGAGAGCTCAAATTGAATTTGAGCTAAAAGTGAAAAAGATAAGGAGTGACAATGGATCGGAATTCAAGAACCTTCAAGTCGAAGATTATCTTGAGGAGGAAGGCATCAAGCACGAGTTCTCCGCTCCCTACACACCACAACAAAATGGTATAGTAGAGAGGAAGAACAGGACGCTAATTGACATGGCGAGGACTGTCGGGGACCATAATTAGGGGTACCCCCAAGACTCCTAAACTCGGCTGGTAATCACCATCAGCACAAGCTGCAAAGGCCTGATGGGCGCAATTCAGGTCAAGGCTCCGTCCACTCAAGGGACACAATCTCGCCTCGCCCGAGCCCAGCCTCGGGCAGGAATAGTAGACCTAGGCGGATTCACGCCTCGCCCGAGGGCCTCCTCAAGCAACGGGCGCACCTTCGACTCGCTCGAGGCCCAGCTCGGGCAGGCTTCGCATTGAAGCAACCTTGGCTAGATCGCCTCGCCAACCGACCGTATCACAGGAGCATTCAATGCAAGGATCGCCTGACACCTTATCCTGACGCGTGTTCCTCAGTCGGCAGGGCCGAAGTGACCGCAGTCACTTTGCCCCTCCACTGACTGACCTGACAGGAAAATAGCGCTGCCTGCCCTGCTCCGACTGCTATGCCACCCGCCAGGGTGAGGCTGATAGCAGTCGAGTCCAGCCTCAGGCGCCATAGGAAGCTTCGCCTCGCCCGACCCTGGGGCTCAGCCCCCGCCTCAACCTTGGAAGACGGTCTCTGCCTCGCCGGACCCCAGGGCTCGGACTCAACCTCGACCTCGGAAGACGGTCTCCGCCTCACCCGACCCTGGGGCTCGGCCCCTGCCTTGACCTCGGAAGACGGTCTCTGCCTCGCCCGACCCTAGGGCTCGGACTCAACCTCGACCTCGGAAGATGGTCTCCGCTTCACCCGACCCCGGGGCTCGGCCCCCGCCTCGACCTCGGAAGACGGTCTCCACCTCGCCCGACCCCAGGGCTCGGACTCAACCTCGACCTTGGAAGATGGTTTCCGCCTCGCCCGACCCCGGGGCTCGGCCCCCACCTCGACCTCGGAAGACGGTCTCCGCCTCGCCCGACCCCAGGGCTTGGACTCAACCTCGACCTCGGAAGATGGTCTCCGCCTCACCCGACCCAGGGCTCGGACTCAACCTCGACCTCGGAGGAGTCACCGCCTCGCCCGACCTTGGGCTCGGACCGACCACGTTGCAGGGGGTACATCATTACCCTACCCCTAGCTAGCTCAGGCTACGGGGAACAAGACCGGCGTCCCATCTGGCTCGCCCCGGTAAAACAAGTAATGATGGCACCCCGCATGCCCCCATGACGACGGCGGTGCTCAGCCCCCTACGGAAGCAAGGAGACGTCAGCAAGGTCCCGACAGCTGTGCTTCTACAGGGCTTAAGCGCTCCTCCGACGGCCACGACATCACATGCACAGGGCACTAACACCTCTCCGACAGCCACGTCGGCATGTACATAGGGCTCTGGCTCCTCTGTGCCGGACACGTTAGCATACTGCTACACCCCCATTGTACACCTGGGCCCTCTCCTTGCATCTATAAAAGGAAGGTCCAGGGCCCTCGTACAAGAAGGTGGCCGCGCGGGAGGACGGGCTGACGAGCAGGCTCTCTCCCTCCCTCGCGAACGCTTGTAACCCCCTACTGCAAGCGCATCCGCCCTGGGCACAGGATAACACAAGCCGCGGTTCCCCCTTTTTCCCCCTTGTGTTCCATCTCGCGCCGACCCATCTAGGCTGGGACACGCAGCGACAATTTACTCATCGGTCCAGGGACCCCCCGGGGTCGAAACGCCGACAGTTGGCGCGCCAGGTAGGGGCTTGCTGCGTGTTGACGAACAACTTCCCGTCAAGCTCCAGATGGGTAGTCTCCAGCAACCTCTTCAGCCTAGGACGATGCTCCGTTTCGGGAGTCTCGAGTTCATGTCCCTCGACGGCAGCTACGACATGGTACTCCTTCCTCCGCCGCGCGACAACGACAATGGCGGCCGTCAACCCGCTCAGCGGCGGCGGATTCGGCGACGTCTTCCCCCCATGGCGGAAGAGCAACATCCGGGTCTGTCCCGCCACCTTCCTCACCGCAGGAGAAGGAGGCGGGGCAACCGTGGCCAAGCAGGAGGCGACACCTCGTTGGCTGTCGTGCAAGTCGACGACGCCAGCGCCTCAGCGCGGGACACGTCGGGCGTTGACGTCGCGTCTGAGACGAAGACGAGCGTCGTTTCCCCACAACACGCCAACCCCAAGCGGACAGATGACGCCAGCACTCTCGCGAAGGACTTGCTGGGCATTAGCCTCATACCTGGGATAACGGTGCAGTCCGTCCCTGACGCGACTTCATCACCATGCATCGATCAAGAGGTACCGTCCATTTTCCACCCTGTGCCTTTTAGATTCAGCTTCGACCCACCAAGCGACCCCGCTTCAGTGGACGATTTCATAAAGACATATCCTAACCTTCTGGGGTACCATTGTGGTCAACCTGGGACCGACTGACGACTGTCTCGACCTACGGGCCCCCGGGTTCCGAGGAAGATGACGAGCCCGACTCTGGTTGGGATTTCTCCTGGCTCCATGCTCCTAGTGCCATGCGAGACTTCATGACCGCATGTGACTACTGCCTCTCCGATTGCTCCGATGATGGCCACAGCCTTGACGACGAGGGCTGTGGCCCAAGTCGCGAATGTTTCCACGTCGATCTAGGGGGTCTCGACGAAGGCAACCATCTTGGTATGCCGGAGGACGACGATCCCCCTAGGCCTGCGCCTCGCGTAGACATCCTTCGGGAGCTAGCTGTGGTCCCAGTCCCTGCGGGGGGTCAGGACACACAGCTCGAGCAAATTCGCGAGATGCAGGCCAAGATCGACGAGGAAGCAGGACAACTTGTGCAGCTCCGGCAAAACATCGGGCAGGAGTGGGCAGGCCGAGCGCTGGCTAGAGAAGCGCGTCATCAGGCCCAGAACGTCCAGCACCGCATCACCGACGATGCCAGGGCGAGGCTGCCCTCGGCTTCCAGTGGGGTCGGCCAGAACCTGGCTGCGGCAGCAATACTACTCCGAGCTATGCCGGAGCCATCCACCACCGAGGGGCGGCGTATCCAGGGAGAGCTCAAGAATCTCCTGGAGGATGCCGCGGTCCGATGGGCCAAAAGCTCTGCCTCCCAAAGGCAGGGGTACCCCTCGGAGCATTGCGCCGTGACTTCCTGATTCATGCGGGAAGCCTCGGTTCACACCGGGCGCACGCGGGATGCAACGCCTGCAGCCTCGGGTCGCCTCGACAACGAGCACCACCGCCGTGATCGTCGAGCCCACCTCGACGAGAAGTTGCGCCGAGGCTACCACCCCAGGCGTGGGGGACGCTACGACAGTGGGGAGGATCGGAGTCCCTCGCCCGAACCACCTGGTCCACAAGCTTTCAGCCGGGCCATACGACGAGCACCATTCCCGACCCGGTTTCGAGCCCCGACTACCATCACTAAGTACTCGGGGGAAACAAGGCCGAAACTGTGGCTCGCGGACTACCGACTGGCCTGCCAGCTGGGTGGAACGGACGATGACAACCTCATCATCCGCAACCTACCCCTGTTTCTCTCTGACGCCGCCCGGGCCTGGCTGGAGCATCTGCCTCCTGTGTAGATCTCCAACTGGGACGACCTGGTCAAAGCCTTCGCCGGAAACTTCCAGGGCACATACGTGCGTCCTGGGAACTCCTGGGATCTCCGAAGCTGCCGCCAGCAGCCGGGAGAATCCCTGCGAGACGACATCCGGCGATTTTCGAAGCAGCGCACCGAGCTGCCCAACATCACCGACTCAGATGTCATCGGCGCGTTCCTCGCCGGCACCACTTGCCGCGACCTGGTGAGCAAGCTGGGTCGCAAGACTCCCACCAGGGCGAGCGAGCTGATGGACATCGCCACCAAGTTCGCCTCTGGTCAGGAGGCGGTCGAGGTCATCTTCCGGAAGGACAAGTAGCCTCAGGGACGCCAGCAGGAAGATGTCCCCGAGGCGTCCGCTCAGCGCGGCATGAAGAAGAAGGGCAAGAAGAAGTCGCAAGCGAAACACGACGTCGCCGATGCAGATCTTGTCGCCACCGCCGAGCACAGGAACCCTTGGAAGCCTCCCAGAGGGGCCAACCTGTTCGACAAGATGCTCAAGGAGTCGTGCCCCTATCATCAGGGTCCCGTCAAGCACACCCTTGAGGAGTGCGTCATGCTTCGGCGCTACTTCCACAAGGCCAGGCCCCCCGCGGAAGGTGGCAGAGCCCACGACAATGACAAGAAGGAAGGCAACAAGGCAGTAGAGTTCCCCAAGGTCCATGACTGCTTCATGATCTACGGTGGGAAGGTGGCGAACGCCTCGGCTCGGCACCGCAAACAGGAGCGCCGGGAGGTCTGCTCGGTGAAGGTGGCGGCGCCAGTCTACCTAGACTGGTCCGACAAGCTCATCACCTTCGACCAAGGCGACCACCCCGACCGCGTGCCGAGTCCAGGAAAGTACCCGCTTGTTGTCGACCCCATCATCGGCAACGTCAGGCTCACCAAGGTCCTCATGGACGGAGGCAGCAGCCTCAACATCATCTACGCCGAGACCCTCGGGCTCTTTCAGATCAATCTATCCACGATCCGGGCCGGTGCGGCGCCCTTTCACGGGATCATCCCCGGGAAGCGCGTCCAACCCCTTGGGCAACTCGATCTGGCCGTCTGCTTTGGGACTCCCTCCAACTTCCGAAAGGAAACCCTCACGTTCGAGGTGGTCGGGTTCCGAGGAACCTACCACGCCGTACTGGGTAGACCATGTTACGCCAAGTTCATGGCCGTCCCCAACTACACCTACCTCAAGCTCAAGATGTCGGGCCCCAACGGGGTCATCACCGTCGGATCCACGTACCGACACGCGTACAAATGCGACGTGGAGTGCGTGGAGTACGCTGAGGCCCTCGCCGAATCCGAGGCCCTCATCGCCGACCTGGAGAGCCTCTCCAGGGAGGTGCCAGATGCGAAGCACCACGCCGGCAACTTCGAGTCAGCAGAAGCGGTTAAGTCCGTCCCTCTCGACCCCAGCAACGACGCCTCCAAGCAAGTCCGGATCGGCTCCGAGCTCGACCCCAAATGGGAAGCAGTGCTCGTCGACTTTCTCCGCGCAAACGCCGAGGTTTTTGCGTGGAGTCCCTCGGACATGCCTGGCATACCGAGGGATGTCGCCGAGCACTCGCTGGATATCCGAGCTGGAGCCCGACCCGTGAAGCAGCCTCTGCGCCGTTTTGACGAAGAAAAGCGCAGAGCCATAGGCGAGGAGATCCACAAGCTGATGGCTGCAGGGTTCATCAAAGAGGTATTACATCCCGAATGGCTAGCCAACCCTGTGCTTGTGAAAAAGAAAGGCGCAAAATGGAGGATGTGTGTAGACTATACTGGTCTAAACAAAGCATGTCCGAAGGTTCCCTACCCTCTGCCTCGCATCGATCAAATCGTGGATTCCACTGCTGGGTGTGAAACCCTGTCATTCCTTGATGCCAACTCAGGGTATCACCAAATCAGGATGAAAGAGTCTGACCAGCTCGCGACCTCTTTCATCACACCCTTTGGCATGTACTGCTATATTACTATGCCATTCGGTTTAAGGAATGCAGGCGCGACATACCAAAGGTGCATGAACCATGTGTTCGGAGAGCACATTGGCCGAACGGTCGAGGCTTACGTCGATGACATCGTAGTCAAGACGAGGAAAGCCTCCGACCTCCTCACTGACCTTGAAACGACATTCAAGTGTCTGAGAGCGAAGGGCGTGAAACTCAATCCCGAGAAGTGTGTCTTCGGAGTCCCCCCGAGGCATGCTCCTGGGGTTCATCGTCTCCGAGCAGGGCATCGAGGCCAACCCGGAGAAAATTGCGGCCATCACCGACATGGGGCCTATCAAGGACTTGAAAGGGGTATAGAGGGTCATGGGATGCCTTGCGGCTCTGAGCCGTTTCATCTCGCGCCTCGACGAAAGAGGCCTACCCTTGTACCGCCTCTTAAGGAAGACCGAGCGCTTCACTTGGACCCCCGAGGCCGAGGAAGCCCTCGGGAACTTAAAGGCGCTCCTTACAAGCGCGCCCATCTTGGTGCCCCCCGCTACCGGAGAAGCCCTCTTGATCTACGTAGCTGCAACCACTCAGGTGGTCAGCGCCGCGATCGTAGTCGAGAGACGAGAAGAAGGGCATACGTTGCTCGTCCAGAGGCCGGTCTACTTCATCAGTGAAGTACTGTCCGAGACCAAAATCCGCTACTCGCAAATTCAGAAGCTATTGTACGCAGTAATTCTGACGCAACGAAAGTTGCGGCACTACTTCGAGTCTCATCCGGTGACTGTGGTGTCATCCTTCCCCTGGGAGAGATCATCCAGTGCCGAGAGGCCTCGGGTAGGATCGCAAAGTGGGCGGTGGAGATCATGGGCGAGACAATCTCGTTCGCTCCTCGGAAGGCCATCAAGTCCCAAGTCTTGGTGGACTTTGTGGCTGAATGGATCGACACCCAGCTTCCAGCAGCTCCGATCCAACCGGAACTCTAGACCATGTATTTCGATGGGTCGCTGATGAAAACAGGAGTGGGTGCAGGCCTGCTCTTCATCTCACCCCTCGGAAAGCACCTCCGCTATGTGCCGCGCCTCCATTTCCCGGTGTCAAACAACGTGGCCGAGTACGAGGCTCTGGTTAACGGGTTGCGCATCGCCATCGAGCTAGGGGTTCGGCGTCTCGACGCTCGTGGCGACTCGCAGCTTGTCATCGAGCAAGTCATGAAGAACTCCCACTGCTGTGACCCGAAGATGGAGGCCTACTGCGACGAGGTTTGGCGCCTGGAAGACAAGTTCTACGGGCTCAAGCTCAACCACGTCGCTCAACGGTACAACGAGACTGCGGACGAGCTGGCTAAGATAGCCTCGGGACGGACAACGCTTCCCCCGGATGTCTTCTCCCGAGACCTACATCAACCCTCCGTCAAGACTGACGACACGCCCGAGCCTAAGGAGGCCTCGGCCCAGCCCGAGGCACCCTCGGCCGCCGAGGGTGAGGCACTGCGCGTCGAGGAAGAGCGGAATGGGGTCACGCCTAATCGAAACTGGCAGACCCCGTACCTGCAATATCTCCACCGAGAAGAGCTACCCCTCGATAGAGCCGAGGCTCGGCGACTGGCGCGGCGCGCCAAGTCGTTCGTCTTGCTGGGTGACGAGAAGGAGCTCTACCACCGCAGCCCCTCAGGCATCCTCCAGCGATGCATATCCATCACCAAAGGTCAGGAGCTATTGCAAAAAATACACTCGGGGGCTTGCGGTCATCACGCAGCACCTCGAGCCCTCGTTGGAAACGCCTTCCGACAAGGTTTCTACTGGACAACCGCGGTGGCCGACGCCACTAGGATTGTACGCACCTGCCAAGGGTGTCAATTCTACGCAAGGCAGACACACCTGCCCGCTCAGGCCCTGCAAACAATACCCATCACCTGGCCGTTTGCTGTGTGGGGTCTGGACCTTGTCGGTCCCTTGCAGAAGGCACCCGGGGGCTTCACGCACCTACTGGTCGCTATCGACAAATTCTCTAAGTGGATCGAGGCCTGACCCCTAAACAACATCAGGTCCGAGTAGGCGGTGGAATTCTTCACCAACATCATCCATCGCTTTGGGGTCCCGAACTCCATCATCACCGACAATGGCACCCAGTTCACCGGCAAGAAGTTCCTGGACTTCTGCGAGGGCCACCACATCCGGGTGGACTGGGCCGCCGTAGCTCACCCCATGACGAATGGGCAGGTGGAGCGTGCCAACGGCATGATTCTGCAGGGACTTAAACCGACGATCTACAACGACCTCAACAAGTTCGGCAAGCGATGGATGAAGGAACTCCCCTCGGTGGTCTGGAGTCTGAGAGCGACGCCAAGCCGAGCCACAGGCTTCACGCCGTTTTTTCTAGTCTATGGGGCCGAGGCTATCTTGCCCACATACTTAGAATACGGTTCCCCGAGGACAAGGGCGTACGACGACCGAAGCAACCAGACCAGCCGAGAAGACTCACTGGACTAGCTGGAGGAGGCTCGGGACATGGCCTTACTACACTCGGCGCGGTATCAGCAGTCTCTGCGACGCTACCACGTCTGAGGGGTTCGGTCCCGAGACCTCCGGTTGGGGGACTTGGTGCTTCGGCTGCGGCAAGACGCCCGAAGGCGCCACAAGCTCACTCCTCCCTGGGAAGGGCCGTTCATCATCGCCAAGATTTTGAAGCCCGGAACGTACAAGCTGGCCAACAGTCATGGCAAGGTCTACAACAATGCCCGGAACATACAAGCTGGCCAACAGTCACGGCGAGGTCTACAACAACGCTTGGAACATCCGACAGCTACATCGCTTTTACCCTTAAGATGTTTTCAAGTCGTTCATATGCCTTGTTCCCTTTACATACACAAATAGAGTCTAACCGTCAAGGAAGGGTCAGCCTTGCCTCGGCAAAGCCCGACCCTCCCTCGGGGGCTAGAAGGGGGGAACCCCCTCTGCGTCAAAATTTTCCCCGGAAAAAGTCTTTCTGCCAGAACATCTTTCACGCTTTTCGACTACTTCGATAGTGGGATCCTGAAAACGACGGAGTACACGTAAGCGGCAAGGCCGACCGAGCCGAGGGACTCCTATGCCTCCGGGATATGGATACCTCACTCATCACCTTCTGTGATAAGTAACTCACGCTTGGATAAGCGATTCTGCTGACCGAACAAGTCTTAACGCTCGAAAACTTTTTTGCCAAAACGATTTTTCGTGTTTCCCGGCTATATCGATAACAGAATCCTGCGGACGAGCAAGAGTACACATAAGCGGCGAGGCTGACCGAGCCGAGGGACTCCTACGCCTCCGGGATACAGATACCTCACTCATCACATTCCGCGAAAAGTAACTCCCACTCGGATGAGCGATTCTGCTACCGACAAATAAGTCCTGATACTCGAAACAAGGGGAAAAGAAACACAACTTTATAACACGACAATGATATGTTTGGGCCTCGGCGGCCGCAAAAAACATACGCACACTACAGACAAACTGTTCCTGCAGGTTCAGACATCAACAGAGGAAACAGCGGCACCCTCGGCGTTGTTTCCACCTTCGGCGGGATCTGGCCCGGCCTCGGACGACGACATGGGCGGAGGATCTCCACCTCGAAGGAAGATGTCAGCACCGCGCCTGGGCCATCGCCGCTAGGGTCTCCGCCAGGAACCCGGCCCGAGCAGACGGCTTGTCCGGCCGCTCCGTAGCCTCAGCCAGCTGTCCCCCGAGGACATCAGCCCGGCTCATGGCCTCGGCAGCCCGACTCTGGGGTTGGTCCCGCCAGTGGATGACCCGGCCAGGCTCTAGCCGCCACTGCTACGCCTCCTCGGCCTGGGAAGTCACCTGCTCCTGGGCCAATGAAGCCCCTTTTTGAGCCGACTCCGCCTCTGTCCATGCTGACACCGCTGCCTCCGGCTCCGGCTCATCGCAGAGCAGCCGAGGGTTCCTTAACTGAGCAAGAGAAGCCTTGAGTGGCAAGGCCGACCGAGCCGAGGGACTCCTACGCCTCTGGGATACGGATACCTCACTCGTCACCTTCCGCGCAAAGCGATTCACACTCGGTTAAGCGGCTCAGCTAGTCAACAGGCGAGTCCCAATACTCGAAACAAGGGGAAGACACGGCTTCACGCCCAAATACACAGATGTTCAGGCCCCGACAGCCACAATGAACATACACCGTCACTCAAGGTGCCATTACAAACGGAACTCCGGTTCCACTCCCGCAGGTACGAACAACCCCCCACATCGGAGGGCCTGCGGGACGACAAATTCCAGGTGGCTCGCTGCCGCCCACTCCGTCAGCAGCGACAACGATCTCCGCTCCGGGCGGCTCAACAGCAGCAGCGATGACCTCAGGGCAGACGCTGCTGCGACAAGGCCCTCGCCCGCGTCCCCACTCGAGGGGCGAGGACAAGCTATCAAAGCCAAAGAGCCGGAGGTCAGCCCGCGGGGGGCGCCGACAGTCTCGTTGGCGGAGAAGCTTTCTCCGGCTGCCACCACCTCAGCACCGACGACGACAGCCACCTGCCCACCGGCAGATCCCCACTCAAGTCCTCCCGGACGGGCGAGCACCGACCTCCGCGCGGAGGTGTCGTGCCGGAGCGAGGGCAGGACAACCCAAGAACACGAACGCCGCCCTAGCAGCGTGCGACGTCTTGGGCGGTCCCCCGGTGCGCGCGGCGCAACAGCCGCCCGTACGGCGGGCAGATAGCCACACTCCGCCTAGCGGCGGGAGGTGGCACCGGAAGCTGAGCCAGAGCCAGCTGAGCCAGAGCCAGCTGAGCCAGCGAGCCAAACACGCTGGAGCTGACGACGCTTGCGGCCGACCGGCCCCGCGTTGTCGAAGTCCGCCCCCTCCGCTAGGCCGGTGAGAGCCCTCTCCTCTGAATGCTGAAGGAAGAGGTGGCCCGCCGGCCCGTATGGGAGGTAGAGCTCCGGCTCAGCTCGTCCCCCACCCCAGCAAGGATGATGAAGATCCTTGAAGCTGAGGGCGGGGCAGAGGCCACAGCCTGGCTTGCTTCTCCCCACCATCGAACTGGTGGTCACCATCTTGGGTGACCATTGGTGGGGGGATGCAGCCGAGCTGCCTGATGAAAATCCTTGAAGCCGAGCAATGGCTGAAAGGTGCCAACCTCCGCGAAGTTGCGCTCCTCTAATAGCAGCAAGACGAAAGCAATGCAGGCGCTCCCCATCCGGGGGCTCGGAAGGTGGAAGGGCACAATGCATGAGGGGAGTGCGAAGGTGTGGCTGCCACCCAGTGGGTCGATCCCTTTTTAAAGGTGACCCTCCCCACTTGCGTCCTCAGGCGTCGTGGACTAAGTCTTCACCAACGCGCTCCAAAGTCCTCCCCCTACGGCACGGGGGCTGGGTCCCACGCATCATGCGAGCTGGCCCAGGACAGAAGAAGCCAAACCGCCGCGCGCGGAGCGTGTAACCGCCCGCGGTTATGAGCACTCCTCCACCTTCGCCTAAACTCGCGGGTGAAAGGGCGGACCGCCATGCAGGCGGCATGCAACTGCACCACGGGGATGCACCCTTTCGACTTCGACGCATCCAGCGTGGAGGCCCAGGCCCACACGTCATGTAACTGGCGCGCCGGTTACTACGTGCGAAAAACTGCACCGCCACTTACGCCAATGCCGCGCCTTCTCGACTGCGGAACCGGTGCCGCGACTCGAGGCAACCCTGCGCATGGCCCAACAGTGCCAACCAAGCACATCGGTCACAGGTCAGTCAGCCGCGGGAGAAGGCGCAACGGTCGATATGGCCAAAAGTGAGCCGGCAGTAATGGCGGCGGCAGGCGAGCGGAAGCAGCAGTCAAATCGTCTGCAGGCTCATGTCCCCTCCTGGAGCGGCAGGGGAGCCCTCTCCCACGGCGTGAAGACGACGCGCCTGTGTTCCATCCCTCAAACGGCTCGCGCAACGGCTGCCCCGCGAACCACCCGTCCCGTCGCATTAACTCCGCGGCAGGGCAGCCGACACCTTTGGCAGGCGAAGCGGGCGACGCTTCACCTCCGCCATGATGACTGCGTCAAAAAAGGTGTGCCACGTCGTTTAATTTCGTATCCTTTTCCTCTTCCCCTTTCTCTCTCTTGCTACAGGGACTAGGAAAGGGGATACTCCAAAAGGGATCCTTCTCCGCGAAGGAAGCGGGCCCCGAGCCCTCCTACTGATCAGGGGTTCGAAGGCTGGCCCCTCGGAAGGGTTCGACAGCCGCCCAGAGCACTCGGGCTTCAGGCTCATTACTGATCAGAGGTTCGAAGGCTGACTCCTCGGAAGGGTTCGACAGCCGCCTCAGAGAACTCGGGCTCTGAGCCCACTACTGGTCAGAGGTTCGAAGGCTGGCCCCTCGGAAGGGTTCGACAGCCGCCTCAGGCCACTCGGGCTCCGCACCCACTACTGATCAGGGGTTCGAAGGCTGGCCCCCCGAAGGGTTCGACAGCCGCCTCAGAACACGCAGAGCGAGGGATGACTCTGGGTACGTCCGATACTTGGCCGAGGCTCGGGCTACGCTCCTGAGGTACCCTAGGACATTTCCGAGACCAGCAGGAGCGATTCTGTAACGGAATCCCATCAGAGGGAGGCATCGAGCCCTCGGACCCTATCAAACGGGACCGGGTCCGGCAAATCACCTGCAGGTACTTTTGGAGCGCGCCTCTGGGCCACCAGCCGACCCTTATCGAACGGGGCACGGGCGTCCACTCGGATCACCCGTTAGCAACTCACTGGAGACACCATGTTCGGCGCCCTCCGAGGGCAACATGGCGCTTTCCCCCCTCCTCCTTGCGGAAAGGCGACGAAGGGGCGTATGATAAAAGCCGAGTCAGTCCATGACCGTCCTCTCGCTCTGTGCAGAGGCTCGGGGGCTGCTCTCGTAAACCCGGCTCCGGCCAAACCATTGACAGCGTCAACATACCAGCCCGAGAACTTGGAACCTGACCATGCATCCGGGCTACGATCAAA
Source organism: Zea mays (assembly GCF_902167145.1). Classification (NCBI taxonomy): domain Eukaryota; kingdom Viridiplantae; phylum Streptophyta; class Magnoliopsida; order Poales; family Poaceae; genus Zea; species Zea mays. The sequence goes on along the minus strand of NC_050098.1, from coordinate 39,458,166 downwards.
TCGCATGAGGGAACAACCAGACCGGCCGAGGCGTCACGAAAGGCACTAAGACCTCGGAGGAGTCAAACCACTCCTTTGAGGCCTCGGGGGCTACACCCGGCGGGTGCGCTCGCACGCACCCACCGGAACAAAATGTAACCGAGAAAGGCCGGTCCCCTTGCAAAAAAGTGCAACAAAGCCTCCAAGCGAGTACCAACACTCCCTTTGAGGCTCGGGGGCTACTGTCGGGGACCATAATTAAGGGTACCCCCAAGACTCCTAAACTCGGCTGGTAATCACCATCAGCACAAGCTGCAAAGGCCTGATGGGCGCAATTCAGGTCAAGGCTCCGTCCACTCAAGGGACACGATCTCGCCTCGCCCGAGCCCAGCCTCGGGCAGGAACAATAGACCTAGGCGGATTCACGCCTCGCCCAAGGGCCTCCTCAAGCAACGGGCGCACCTTCGACTCGCCCGAGGCCCAGCTCAAGCAGGCTTCGTAGTGAAGCAACCTTGGCCAGATCGCCTCGCCAACCGACCGTATCGCAGGAGCATTCAATGCAAGGATCGCCTGACACCTTATCCTGACGCGTGTTCCTCAGTCGACAGGGCCGAAGTGACCGCAGTCACTTCGCCCCTCCACTGACTGACCTGACAGGAAAACAGCGCCGCATGCCCTGCTCCGACTGCTGTGCCACCCGCCAGGGTGAGGCAGACAGCAGTCGAGTCCAGCCTCAGGCGCCATAGGAAGCTCCGCCTCGCCCGACCCCGGGGCTCGGCCCCCGCCTCAACCTCGGAAGACGGTCTCTGCCTCGCCTGACCCCAGGGCTCAGACTCAACCTCGACCTCGGAAGACGGTCTCCGCCTCGCCCGACCCCGGGGCTCGGCCCCCGCCTCGACCTCGGAAGACGGTCTCCGGCTCGCCCGACCCCAGGGCTCAGACTCAACCTCGACCTCGGAAGATGGTCTCCGCCTCGCCCGACCCCAGGGCTCGGCCCCCGCCTCGACCTCGGAAGACGGTCTCCGCCTCGCCCGACCCCAGGGCTCGGACTCAACCTCGACCTCTGTCGGGGACCATAATTAGGGGTACCCTCAAGACGCCTAATTCTCAGCTGGTAACCCCCATCAGCATAAAGCTGCAAAGGCCTGATGGGCACGATTAAGTCAGGGATCAGTCCACACGAGTGACTCGATCACGCTTCACCCGAGCCTAGCCTCGGCCGAAGGCAGCCGACCTCGAGAGACTTCCGTCTCGCCCGAGGCCCCCCTTTTTATGGCGGACACATCACCGGCTTGCCCAAGGTCTTGGCTTCGCTCAGAAGCAACCTTGACTAAATCACCACACCGACTGACCAAATTGCATGGGCATTTAACGCAAAGGTGGCCTGACACCTCTATCCTGACACGCGCCCCCGGCAGAGCCGAGGTGACCGCCGTCACTCCACCGCTCCACTGGCCAGTCTGACAGAAGGACAGCGCCGCCTGCGCCACTCCGACTGCAGTGCCACTCGACAGAGTGAGTCTGACAGGCAATCAGGCCTTGCCAAGGGCGCCACGACGAACTCCGCTCCACCCGACCCCAGGGCTCGGACTCGGGCTAAGACCCGGAAGACGGCGAACTCTCCGCCCGACCCCAGGGCTCGGACTCGGGCTAAGACCCGGAAGACGGCGAACTCCGCTCCGCCCGACCCCAGGGCTCGGACTCGGGCTAAGACCCGGAAGACGGCGAACTCCGCTCCGCCCGACCCCAGGGCTCGGACTCGGGCTAAGACCCGGAAGACGGCGAACTCCGCTCCGCCCGACCCCAGGGCTCGGACTCGGGCTAAGACCCGGAAGACGGTGAACTCCGCTCCGCCCGACCCCAGGGCTCGGACTCGGGCTAAGACCCGGAAGACGACGAACTCCGCTCCGCCCGACCCCAGGGCTCGGACTCGGGCTAAGACCCGGAAGACGACGAACTCCGCTCCGCCCGACCCCAGGGCTCGGACTCCGCCCTGGCCTCGGCCGAACGACCTCCGCCTCGCCCGACCCCTTGGCTCGGGCTCGGCCACGGCAACTGAAGGCAAGACTCAACCTCGGCTTCGGAGGAAACCCCACGTCGCCCTGCCTAGAGCACAGATCGCCACATCAACAGGAGACGTCATCATCATCCTACCCCGAATCGACTCGGGTCACGGAGAACAAGACCGGCGTCTCGTCCGGCCAGCTCCGCCAGAGGGGCAATGATGGCGCTCCACAAGCTCTGACGACGGCGGCCCCCAGCTCTCTTACGGAAGCAGGACAACGTCAGCAGGGACTCGATCGCTCCAACAGCTGTCCCTCCATCAGGCTCCGCCGCACCTCCGATAGCCACGACATCACGCCAGCAGGATGCCCAGATCTCTCCGGCTGCCACATCGGCATGTACCTAGGGCGCTAGCTCTCCCTCCGCTAGACACGTAGCGCTCTGCTACATCCCCATTGTACACCTGGGTCCTCTCCTTACGACTATAAAAGGAAGGACCAGGGCCTTCTCAGAGAAGGTTGGCCGCGCGGGACCGAGGACGGGACAGGCGCTCTCTTGGGGCCGCTCGCTTCCCTCACCCGCGTGGACGCTTGTAACCCCCCTACTGCAAGCGCACCCGACCTGGGCGCGGGACGAACACGAAGGCCGCGGGACTTCCACCTCTCTCACGCTCGGCTCCGGCCGCCTCGCCTCTCCCCCCTCCGCGCTCGCCCACGCGCTCGACCCATCTGGGCTGGGGCACGCAGCACACTCACTCGTCGGCTTAGGGACCCCCCTATCTCGAAACGCCGACAGTTGGCGCGCCAGGTAGGGGCCTGCTGCGTGCTGACGAATAGCTCCCCGTCAAGCTCCAGATGGGCAGTCTCCAGCAACCTCTCCGGCCCGGGACGGTGCTTCGTTTCGGGGCTCTCGAGTTCATGTCCTTCGACGGCAGCTACGACATGATACTTCTTCCACCGCCGTGCGACCACGACAATGGCGGCCGACAACCCGCCCGCCGGCGGCGGGATCGACGACGTCTTCCCCGCGTGGTGGAAGAGCTATATTCGGGCTCGCTCCGTTCTCTCCCCCGCCAACGGAGGGGAAGGCGGAGCCGTCAAGGCCAGACGGGAGGCCGCGCTTCGTCAGCCGTCGAGCGAATCGACGCCCCCGACGCCCCGACGGAAGGCATGCCGGACGTCGACCTCGTGTTCGAGACGGAGGCGAGCGCCGTCCCCCCGCGGCACGCTGACCCTGAGCAAGAAGACGACGCCGGCGCGCTCGCGGAAAGCCTGCAGGACGTCGCCCTCGAACCAGAGATGACGGCGCAACCAGTCCCCGATGTGACTACGTCGCTCCTCGTCGACCAAAAGGTAACGACTAACTCCCATCTTGCGTCATTTCGACTCGGCCTCCACCCGCCAAACGACCTCGATTTGGCGGGCGCTCTCATTGAGGCGAGTGCAACCCCACTGAGGTTCTGTATGCGGTCGCCTTGGGACCGACTGACGGACGTCTCGACCTACGGGCCCTCTGGGTCCGAGGAAGATGACGACCCCAGCATCGGTTGGGATTTCTCCGGACTTGGCAACCCCAGTGCCGTGCGGGACTTTATGACCGCATGTGACTACTGTCTGTCCGACTGTTCCGATGGAAGCCGCAGCCTTGGCGACGAGAGCTGCGGCCCAAGCCGCGAATGTTTCCACATCGAGCTGGGGGATCCCACCGAAGGCAACCATCTTGGTATGCCGGAGGATGGTGATCTCCCTAGGCCGGTGCCTCGCGCTGACATCCCACGGGAGCTAGCTGTGGTCCCCGCTCCGGCGGGGGGTTACGACCCACAACTCGAGCAAGTCCGCGAGGCACAGGCCAGGCTCAACGAGGGAGCAGGAGCGCTTGAGACAATCCGTCGGGACGTCGGACAGGCATGGGTGGGCCGACCCCTGGCCGGAGAAATGCGTCATCCGCCCCAAGGTCTCCAGCACCGCGTCGCCAACGACGTCAGGATCAGGCCGCCGCCCGCATCCAGCGGGGTCGGTCAGAACCTGCCAACCGCAGCAATGCTCATCCGCGCGATGCCGGAGCCGTCAACCACCGAGGGTCGGCGGATCCAGGGAGAACTCAAGAATCTCCTGGAAGGCGCCGCGGCCCGGCGGGCCGAGAGCACTGCATCCCGAAGGCAAGGATATCCCTCGGAACCTCATGCCGCGACTTCCCGATTCATGCGGGAAGCCTCGGTCTACACCGGGCGCACGCGCAACACCGCGCCGGCGGCCCCGGGCCACCTCGGCAACGAGCACCATCGACGCGACCGTCGGGCTCACCTCGACGAAAGGGTGCGCCGAGGCTATCACCCCAGGCGTGGGGGACGCTACGACAGCGGGGAGGATCGGAGTCCTTCGCCCGAACCACCCGGTCCGCAGGCTTTCAGTCGGGCCATCCGACGGGCGCCATTCCCGACCCGGTTCCGACCCCCGACTACTATCGTAAAGTACTCGGGGGAAACGAGACCGGAGCTGTGGCTCGCGGACTACCGCCTTGCCTGCCAACTGGGTGGAACGGACGACGACAACCTCATCATCCGCAACCTCCCCCTGTTCCTCTCCGACACTGCTCGTGCCTGGTTGGAGCACCTGCCTCCGGGGCAGATTTCCAACTGGGACGACTTGGTCCAAGCCTTCGCTGGCAATTTCCAGGGCACATACGTGCGCCCCGGGAATTCCTGGGACCTTCGAAGCTGCCGGCAACAGCCGGGGGAGTCGCTCCGGGACTACATCCGGCGATTCTCGAAGCAGCCGGGGGAGCTGCCCAACATCACCGACTCGGATGTCATCGGCGCGTTCCTCGCCGGCACCACTTGCCGCGACCTGGTGAGCAAGCTAGGTCGCAAAACCCCCACCAGGGCGAGCGAGCTGATGGACATCGCCACCAAGTTCGCCTCTGGCCAGGAGGCAGTCGAGGCTATCTTCCGAAAGGACAAGCAGCCCCAGGGCCGCCCATCGGAAGAAGCCCCCGAGGCGTCTGCTCCGCGCGGCGCCAAGAAGAAAGGCAAGAAGAAGTCGCAATCGAAACGCGACGCCGCCGACGCGGACCTTGTCGCCGCCGCTGAGTATAAGAACCCTCGGAAGCCCCCCGGAGGTGCAAACCTCTTCGACAAGATGCTCAAGGAGCCGTGCCCCTACCATCAGGGGCCCGTCAAGCACACCCTCGAGGAGTGCGTCATGCTTCGGCGTCATTTCCACAGGGCCGGGCCACCCGCCGAGGGTGGCAGGGCCCACGACGACGACAAGAACGAAGATCACCCAGCAGGGGGGTTCCCCGAGGTCCGCGACTGCTACATGATCTATGGAGGGCATGCGGCGAGTACCTCGGCTCGGCACCGCAAGCAAGAGCGCCGGGAAGTCTGCTCGGTGAAGGTGGCGGCGCCAGTCTACCTAGACTGGTCCGACAAGCCCATCACTTTCGACCGGGCCGATCACCCCGACCATGTGCCAAGCCCGGGGAAATACCCGCTCGTCGTCGACCCCGTTGTCGGCGATGTCAGGCTCACCAAGGTCCTGGTGGACGGGGGCAGCTGCCTCAACATCATCTACGCCGAGACCCTCAAGCTCCTGCGCGTCGATCCGTCCTCCGTCCGAGCAGGCGCTGCGCCCTTCCACGGGATCATCCCTGGGAAGCGCGTCCAGCCCCTCGGGCGACTCGACCTCCCAGTCTGCTTCGGGACACCCTCCAACTTCCGAAGGGAGACCCTGACGTTCGAAGTGGTCGGGTTCCGAGGAACCTACCACGCTGTGCTAGGGAGGCCATGCTACGCGAAGTTCATGGCCGTCCCCAACTACGCCTACCTGAAGCTCAAGATGCCGGGCCCCAACGGGGTCATCACTGTCGGCCCCACGTACAAACACGCGTTCGAATGCGACGTGGAGTGCGTGGAATACGCCGAGGCCCTCGCCGAGCCCGAGGCCCTCATCGCCGACCTGGAGAACCTCTCCAAGGAGGTCCCAGACGTGAAGCGCCATGCCGGCAACTTCGAGCCAGCGGAGACGGTCAAGGCCGTCCCCCTTGGCCCCAGTGGCGACACCACCGAGCAGATCCGGATCGGTCCCGGGCTCGACCCCAAATAGGAAGCAGTGCTCGTCGACTTTCTCCGCGCAAAACGCCGACGTCTTTGCGTGGAGTCCCTCGGACACGCCCGGCATACCGAGGGATGCCGCCGAGCACTCGCTGGATATTTGGGCCGGGGCCCGATTCGTCAGGCAGCCTCTGCGCCTCGATCATCAAGGAAGGGTCGGCCTCGCCATAGCGGAGCCCGACCCTCCCTCGGGGGCTAAAAAGGGGGAACCCCTCTGCGTCGAGATCTTTTTAATCAAAAAAAAAGGGGGGGAGCCTCTTGCGTCCTCCCAACTACGTTCTCCTGGCTATGTCAGAAGCCGGGTCTCGAGGAGCGAACGCGAGTTCATGAAAATGGCGAGGCCGATTGAGCCGAGGAACTCCCGTACCTCCGGGTTAGGGATACCCCACTCATCACCTGCCACGGAAAATGACCCAACTCGAGAAGCCACTCTATTATCGACGAGCTAGGGCGAACACGCAGACGGAAAGAGAGGAGAATACGACTCCATGCAAGAAAGACAAAAGTGTTCAGGCCTCAGCGGCCGTGGTAAGACACACGTTCAACAAGAAACTGTTCAAACGAGAATCAGGTGCCGCCTTGGGAAGGAGCCGCGCCTTCAAATGCACCCCCGCCATCGGTGGGGTCCATCTCGGCCTCCGGTGACGTCGCAGGAGGAAGGACCTCCGCCTCAAAGGTGGTCGCCAGCACCGCACTTGGGCCAGCGGCAACCGCGTCAAGCCGCTGCACCTCCGCCAAAGCAGCATCGTCTTCGTCAGGAAGGCAGTACCCCTCACTAACCCGCTCCAGATCCACAACGTAGTGAGAGGCGAGCACGGCGAAGGCCCGCCTGAAGCCATGGTGTAGCGCTTCGCGGACTCTGCCGCGGGCGTGACCACCCAAGGCCCGAAGGCGGCTCTGAGGGGAGCTTCCTGAAGGGACGTCATCAGAGCCGAGGGCACGGTAAAAGTCCGAGACGGCCTCGGACATGACCGCAAGGTCCGCCTCCCTCTGCTCAGCGGCTCCGGCAAGCGCCTCAGCAAGCGCCTTGGCGGACTCATCAAGGGCGGACTCAAGCTCTGCAAGTAGCCAGGAGAGATGCCTCAAGTACAAGCAAGGGAAACGGACAAGAAAAAGAACTAGGGAGGACCGAGACGTACTCCCGGCTCGGGCACGATGCTCCGAGGCCGCGACTTGGGTCGCAGCTAAGTCGGCCGCAAGGGTCTCGGCTCGGCTTTCGACCTCGGCAGCCCGGTCTTGAAGCCGGTTCCATTCCTCGACGACCCGGGCGAGCTCCGATCGCTGCTGTTGCACCTCCGCACGCGCCGCTGCCGCCTCGGCTCTCAGGTCGGCGCATAACAGCTGGAGATCCGCCACCTTGGCATCTTGCTGAGAAAGGCGCGTGGTAGCCCCGGCAAGCGAAGACCTCAGGGATCGCAGTGAGCCCCAGACATCAACCTCACGGCGGATGAATGACGACTTAGCGGCGCTCCGGTCCGTCAGATCCTGGGAAAAGGAAACAGGGCGTCACAGCGAGTATCATACAGAAGGAAGAAAGGGATGCCCGAAACCGCTACCTGGAGGATTTTGGGGACGTCTCTACAGAAGACCTCCAGCGACGCCCGGAGCGACCCCACCGTCGTCTCTGCGCACTCGCGGAGCTCACCCCAGGACTGGTCCTCCTGCTCATCATCAAGAACGAAGACGGGGTCCGAGGCCTCGCGGGTCCGGAATCGGAGCAACGGGCGCCGGGCCTCGGGGCTCCGCCGCACGGCGATGAGGCTGTCGCCCGGCGGGACAGATTGCGCGACCGCGCCCACCTCTTCCGAGGTCTTGGGCACCGACGCATCAGTCATCCCGGCACTGGCGGCGGCTGGGCACCCTTCGACAAGGACGACGGCAGCCTCGACGGTGGCGGGCGCCGGCATGACCGGCCCGACAGGCGAACTCAGAGCCGTGTGGGCGTCAGCTGCCTCCTCAACCACGATCGCCGCCTCGGCTGAAGAGCCGGCCTCGGGAGCCCGCTCCTCCGAGATTAGCGACGCCCGAACCCCCGATGTAAGGGTGCCCCGCGAGAGGGTCGGCTGAATGGCGCTGGCCGCACAGCTCGGCGCCGTCTTGAGGGCCTTCCGGGGTGCCAGGTCGGTCTGGCCGAGACTTCGCTTGCTGGATAGAAAAGGAAGGGGATCACAACCAAAACATACGAATGGGAGGCCAAGACGAAGACATTCCGAGGTACTCACCCACTCCGGGCCATGATCCACCTCGCCTGGGGAGAGCCTTCTTGGATCCCAGCTCTCGAAACGGCCACCGAGGTCCGCTTCGCCGGCGCTTGGGGCGCCTGGGAGACAGGTTCCTCGGGCACGGCAGCGACGACCTGAGGGTCACTCCCGACCGCCCCCAGCACAAGCGGCGGCCTCTGGGGAACAGACGCCTTGGTCTGGACCCCCGGAACTACTTCAGCTCCTCCGGCGGAGGGGTCAGGTGGCCTCTCGGTTCGCCCCCGCGCCTCGGGTCGGGAGCCCGATGCCCCGACTTCGGGGGCTGACGGAGTCGGTTCGCTCGGGGGCTGGACCGACGGCTCTGGGCCACACCCCAGGCCGAGGCTGAGGCCAAGACGGGCGGCCATGCCGTCATCATCATCATCATCGTCGTCGTTATCGTCGTCGGGCGTCTCCGGCGACGGCTCCCTCGGGAGTCCGTCCCTCTCCTGCTGACGGCGGCGCTTCTCTAAGGCGTCCCGAGCCCGCCTCCGCTCGCGGGCCCGGGCCTTCTCCGCGTCCTTCTTTTTCTTCTTCTCCTCCGCGGCAACCCGCCGCGCTGCACGGTCCACCGCGTCCTCCGGAACCCGTGGCAGGGAGGGTTTGTGACACCCCACATCCTAAAAGGAGGGGAGAAAGGAACCCGATCATAAGGACCTGGAGCAACCAGACTTACGAAGAAAGGAGGAGCGGACGCTCACCAAAGTCACGCACCCCTGATCGGGGCGCATCCGAAGCTGGGAGTATGCGTGGGGGTCCGGCTTCCCCATCGCAGCCGACACCCGCCATTGGAGGGCGTCGGAAGAAAGAGGATCCGGGGCCATCCGTGAGCCCTCCCAGTCGGCTTCCGGGGTCATCTCCCAGAGCGACAGCCGCCGCTCCGCCAATGGGAGCACCCTCCGACGGTGAATGGCGGCGATTACTCCCGCAGCAGTAAGTCCCCCCTCCCGCAACTCCTTCAGGGCCTGGAGAAGGGGCTCGAGATTTTTCTGCCTCTCGTGCGGGGTCCCGTGGCGCCAGGTGTCGGTGGCAGCTGTAACTACTCGCTGGGAAAACGGTGGGAGCAACTCGCCGTCGTTCCGGAGGTAGAACCACCGGCGCTGCCACCCCTTGTTCGAAGACGCGAGAATGGCAGGAATGTACTGCAACGCCCGCGACTGCCTCAACAAGAGAATGCAGCCGCCGGCCCGCACCGCTGCGTGGATCCTCCTCTCCCCCGTCGACAAGGCGAAAGGCTCGGCGAAGAAGAAGTAAGTCCACAAATCCCAATGGGGAGCAATCCCCAAGCACCCTTCGCATAGCGCTACGAAAATAGCGGCCTGCGAGATAGAGTTGGGGGAGAGGTTGTGCAACTCCACCCCATAGTGGAACAAGATGGCCCGCATAAAGCGGCCCGCCGGCGCACCAAATCCCCGCTCATGGAAGGAGACGAAGCTCACAACATACCCCGGCGGTGGGGACGGAGCGGCTCCGCCCACGGGAGGAATCCACTCTGGCCGCTGCTTGTCGGTGAGGGGGCGGAGCAGACCTTCGCCGACCAGCTCCTCCAGATCGCTCGCCGTCACCGTGGAGAAGGGCCACAGATCGCGCGGGGGGATTATGGTCACTCGGTCCGCCATCACCAAGATGGACAAGATGGCGGCGCAGGGGGGCAGGGAAGGCGGTTTCTCTCTCCTCCGGCTAAAGTACCCCGGGTGGCGAAAACCTGAAGGGAAAAGAAGGGAGCAGAGTGAAGAACCGTCACCGGGCCCCCTCTCAAGCATATGAAGGCCAGGGCGAAACCGTTTCCAGCACGCCGCCTGGACCGGACGCAGGATTCGAAAAACGCGAAGTGGCACAGCCGTTCCTCAAAACGGCTCTCACACGCGTAACGGCCGCCCCGCCAACCACTCGCCCCGTCGCATTAACTCCGCGGCGGGACACGCGGCGCCTCTGGAAGGAGGAGCGCGCGACGCTTCGCCTTCGCCGTAATAACCGCTTCAGAAAAGGTACGCCACGTCGTCCGATTTCGTATCCTTTTCCGTTTTCCTCTTTCTCTATCTCTTGCAACAGGGACCGGGGAAGGGGGATACCCCGAAAGGGATCCTTCTCCGCGAAGGAACCGGGCTCCGAGCCCCCCATTACTGATCAGGGGTTCGAAGGCTGGCCCCCCAAGGGTTCAACAGCCGCCTCAGATCGCGTGGGCCCGACACCCACTACTGGTCAGGGGTTCGAAGGCCAGCCCCCCGAAGGGCTCCATGGCCGCCTCAGGCTACTCGGGCTCCGCGCCCATTACTGATCAGGGGTTCGAAGGCTGGCCTCCGAAGGGTTCACAGTCGCCTCAGACACCGAGCGAGGGATGACCAGGGGTACGTTCGATACATAACCGAGGCTCGGGCTGCGCTCCCGAGGTACCCTAGGACATTTCCGAGACCAGCGGGAACGATCTTGTAACGGAATCCCATCGGAGGGAGGCATCGAGCCCTCGGACCCCATCGCCAGGGGACCGGGTCCGGCAAATCACCCGCAGGTACTTTTGGGCGTGCCTCTGGGCCCCTAGCCGACCCCCAACGAACGGGGCACGGACGTCCACTCGGATTACCCGCTTGCAGCTCACCGGAGACACCATGTTCGGTGCCCATCGAGGGTAACATGGCGCGCTCCCCCCCTCCTCCTTGCGGAAAGGCGACGTAGGGGCGTATGTAAAAAGCCGAGTCTATCCCTGATCGTCCTCTCGCCCTGTGCAGAGGCTCGGGGGCTGCTCTCGCAAAAACCGGCTCCGGCCAAATCGTTGACAGCGTCAACATACCAGCCCGAGAGCTTGGACCCCGACCGTGCACCCGGGCTACGGCCAGTTCGCATGAGGGAACGACCAGACCAGCCGAAGCGTAAAGCGAAGCATTAAGACCTCGAAGGAGTGTAACCACTCCTCCGAGGCCTCGGGGGCTACACCCGGCGGGTGCGCTCGCGCGCACCCACCGGAACGAAATGCAACCGAGAAAGGCTGGTCCCCTTGCAAAAAAGTGCGACGAAAGCCTCCAAGCGAGTGCTAACACTCCCTTCGAGGCTCGGGGGCTACTGTCGGGGACCATAATTAGGGGTACCCTCAAGACGCCTAATTCTCAGCTGGTAACCCCCATCAGCATAAAGCTGCAAAGGCCTGATGGGCACGATTAAGTCAGGGATCAGTCCACACGAGTGACTCGATCACGCTTCACCCGAGCCTAGCCTCGGCCGAAGGCAGCCGACCTCGAGAGACTTCCGTCTCGCCCGAGGCCCCCCTTTTTATGGCGGACACATCACCGGCTTGCCCAAGGTCTTGGCTTCGCTCAGAAGCAACCTTGACTAAATCACCACACCGACTGACCAAATTGCAGGGGCATTTAACGCAAAGGTGGCCTGACACCTCTATCCTGACACGCGCCCCCGGCAGAGCCGAGGTGACCGCCGTCACTCCACCGCTCCACTGGCCAGTCTGACAGAAGGACAGCGCCGCCTGCGCCACTCCGACTGCAGTGCCACTCGACAGAGTGAGTCTGACAGGCAATCAGGCCTTGCCAAGGGCGCCACGACGAACTCCGCTCCACCCGACCCCAGGGCTCGGACTCGGGCTAAGACCCGGAAGACGGCGAACTCTCCGCCCGACCCCAGGGCTCGGACTCGGGCTAAGACCCGGAAGACGGCGAACTCCGCTCCGCCCGACCCCAGGGCTCGGACTCGGGCTAAGACCCGGAAGACGGCGAACTCCGCTCCGCCCGACCCCAGGGCTCGGACTCGGGCTAAGACCCGGAAGACGGCGAACTCCGCTCCGCCCGACCCCAGGGCTCGGACTCGGGCTAAGACCCGGAAGACGGTGAACTCCGCTCCGCCCGACCCCAGGGCTCGGACTCGGGCTAAGACCCGGAAGACGACGAACTCCGCTCCGCCCGACCCCAGGGCTCGGACTCGGGCTAAGACCCGGAAGACGACGAACTCCGCTCCGCCCGACCCCAGGGCTCGGACTCCGCCCTGGCCTCGGCCGAACGACCTCCGCCTCGCCCGACCCCTTGGCTCGGGCTCGGCCACGGCAACTGAAGGCAAGACTCAACCTCGGCTTCGGAGGAAACCCCACGTCGCCCTGCCTAGAGCACAGATCGCCACGTCAATAGGAGACGTCATCATCATCCTACCCCGAATCGACTCGGGTCACGGAGAACAAGACCGGCGTCTCGTCCGGCCAGCTCCGCCAGAGGGGCAATGATGGCGCTCCACAAGCTCTGACGACGGCGGCCCCCAGCTCTCTTACGGAAGCAGGACAACGTCAGCAGGGACTCGACCGCTCCAACAGCTGTCCCTCCATCAGGCTCCGCCGCACCTCCAATAGCCACGACATCACGCCAGCAGGATGCCCAGATCTCTCCGGCTGCCACATCGGCATGTACCTAGGGCGCTAGCTCTCCCTCCGCTAGACACGTAGCGCTCTGCTACATCCCCATTGTACACCTGGGTCCTCTCCTTACGACTATAAAAGGAAGGACCAGGGCCTTCTCAGAGAAGGTTGGCCGCGCGGGACCGAGGACGGGACAGGCGCTCTCTTGGGGCCGCTCGCTTCCCTCACCCGCGTGGACGCTTGTAACCCCCCTACTGCAAGCGCACCCGACCTGGGCGCGGGACGAACACGAAGGCCGCGGGACTTCCACCTCTCTCACGCTCGGCTCCGGCCGCCTCGCCTCTCCCCCCTCCGCGCTCGCCCACGCGCTCGACCCATCTGGGCTGGGGCACGCAGCACACTCACTCGTCGGCTTAGGGACCCCCCTGTCTCGAAACGCCGACAACCTCGGAAGATGGTCTCCGCCTACGGAAGCAAGTAATGATGGCACCCCGCATGCCCCCATGACGACGGCGGTGCTCAGCCCCCTATGGAAGCAAGGAGACGTCAGCAAGGTCCCGACAGCCCCGACAGCTGTGCTTCTACAGGGCTCAAGCGCTCCTCCAACGGCCACGACATCACATGCACAGGGCACTAACACCTCTCCGACAGCCACGTTGGCATGTACATAGGGCTCCGGCTCCTCTCTGCCGGACACGTTAGCATACTGCTACACCCCCATTGTACACCTGGGCCCTCTCCTTGCATCTATAAAAGGAAGGTCCAGGGCCCTCGTACGAGAAGGTGGCCGCACGGGAGGACGAGCTGAAGAGCAGGCTCTCTCCCTCCCTCGCGAACGCTTGTAACCCCCTACTGCAAGCGCATCCGCCCTGGGCGCAGGATAACACGAGCCGCGGTTCCCCTTTTTTCCCCCTTGTGTTCCATCTCGCGCCAACCCATCTGGGCTGGGACACGCAGCGACAATTTACTCGTCGGTCCAGGGACCCCCCGGGGTCGAAACGCCGACAAGAACTATGCTTGGAGAATACAAGATGCCTGAACGGTTTTGGTCGGAAGCTGTAAATACAGCCTGCCATGCCATAAACCGGCTCTATCTGCATCGCCTCCTCAAGAAGACCTCATATGAACTCCTAAATGGTAACAAACCCATTGTTTCATATTTTCGTGTATTTGGGAGAAAATGTTACATTTTGGTAAAGAAAGGTCGACATTCGAAGTTTGCTCCCAAAGTTGTAGAAGGGTTTTTACTAGGGTATGACTCAAATACAAAAGCATATAGGGTCTTCAACAAATCATCAGGATTAGTTGAAGTCTCTAGCGACGTTGTATTTGATGAAACTAATGGCTCTCCAAGAGAGCAAGTTGATCTTGATGATATAGATGAAGATGAGGTTCTGACGGCCGCAATACGAACAATGGCGATAGGTGATGTGCGACCACAGGAACCACAAGAACAAGATCAACCTTCTTTCTCTACATTGGTGCATCCCCCAACTCAAGATGAGGAACATGTACCTCAAAATGAAGGGCTGAATCAAGGGGGAGCACATGAAGAACAGGATAAGGAGGAAGCAACTCCACAAATTCCTCCAACACAAGTCTGGTCAACAATTCAAAGAAATCATCTAGTAGATCAGATTCTGGGTGACATCAGCAAGGGAGTAACCACTCGCTCACGTTTAGCTAACTTTTGTGAGCATTACTCGTTTGTTTCTTCTATTGAGCCTTTCAGGGTAGAAGAAGCCTTGCAGGATCCGGACTGAGTGTTGGCCATGCAGGAAGAGCTCAACAACTTCTAAAGAAATGAAGTGTGGAGCCTGGTGCCACGTCCAAAGCAAAATGTTGTGGGAACCAAGTGGGTGTTCCACAACAAGCAAGACGAACACGGTGTGGTGACAAGAAACAAGGCTCGACTTGTGATAAAAGGTTATGCCCAAGCCGCAGGTTTTGATTTTGAGGAGACTTTTGCTCCTGTGGCTAGGCTAGAATCAATTCGGATTTTATTGGCCTATGCTGCTCACCACTCTTTTAAGCCTTTTCAAATGGACGTGAAGAGTGCCTTCCTCAATGGACCAATCAAGGAGGAGGTATACGTGGAACAACCCCCTGGCTTTGAGGATGACAGGTATCCCAACCACGTCTACAAGCTCTCTAAGGCACTCTATGGACTTAAGCAAGCCCCAAGAGCATGGTATGAATGCCTTAGAGATTTCCTTATTACTAATGCTTTCAAGGTTGGGAAAGCTGATCCTACTCTCTTTACTAAGACTTGCAATGGTGATCTTTTTGTATGCCAAATATATGTCAATGACATTATATTTGGTTCTACTAATCAGAAGTCTTGTGAGGACTTTAGCAGGGTGATGATGCAAAAGTTTGAGATGTCAATGATGGGTGAGTTGAACTACTTCCTTGGATTTCTAGTGAAGAAACTCAAGGAAGGAACCTTCATATCCCAAACAAAGTACACTCAAGATTTGCTCAAGCGGTTTGGGATGAAGGATGCAAAGCCCGCAAAGACACCGATGGGAACGGACGGACATCTTGACCTCAATAAAGGAGGTAAGTCCATTGATCAAAAGGCATACCGGTCTATGATAGGATCTTTGCTTTTATCTTTGCGCTAGTAGACCGGATATTATGCTAAGTGTATGCATGTGTGCTAGATTTCAATCCGACCCCAAGGAGTGTCACCTTGTGGCCGTTAAGCGAATTCTTAGATATTTAGTTTCTACGCCTTGCTTCGGGATCTGGTATCTAAAGGGGTCTACCTTTGACTTAATCAGATACTAGGATTCTGACTATGCCAGGTGTAAGGTTGATAGGAAGAGCACATCAGGGACTTGTCAGTTTCTGGGAAGGTCCCTAGTGTCTTGGAGCTCTAAGAAACAAACTTCCGTTGCCCTATCCACCATTGAGGCCGAGTACGTTGCCACAGGACAGTGTTGTGCGCAACTACTTTGGATGAGGCAAACCCTCTAGGACTCTGGCTACAATCTGAGCAAAGTCCCACTCCTATGTGACAATGAGAGTGCAATCCGCTTGGCGGATAATCCTGTTGAACACAGCCGCACTAAGCACATAGACATCCGGCATCACTCTTGAGAGACCACCAGCAAAGGGGAGATATCAATATCTATCATATTAGCACCGAGAACCAGCTAGCTGATATCTTCACCAAGCCTTTAGATGAGAAAAGGTTTTGCAGGTTGCGTAGTGAGCTAAATGTCCTAGATTCGCGTAACTTGAATTGATCCATAGCATACATGTGTTCTATGCCTTTGATCATGTTACTTTAAGCATTCATGTCTTTAATTGCTTATTTTCGATGCTCAAGTTGTACAAGTCATCCCCGGACCTCACAAGTCCATATGCAAATGATGCACATGTTTAGGGGGAGGATGTGCTACAACTTGACTCCCTTGAGACTAACTTATTTGTTGAGTACTCTTGAAATAGTCTCAAAGGTGTATTGAAAGGGAAAAGTGAACTTGGACAAAGAAAGGGCTTCCACTGCACTCCGGTATAAGTGTATCTTGTCCCAAGTTCGTACTAATGTTCTCATTGCCTTTTTGCTCGTATTTGACACTTTGGTGAGGCAATGGGGTTAAAGGACCAAAAGTTCTCCTGTTTTGGTGCTTAATGCCAAAGGGGGAGAAATTAAGGCCAAAGCAAATGGATCAGCCAACCACTTATGAATTTCAAAAATTGTAGAGTTAGAATCTTGTGTTTGATCAAAACCCTCTTATTGCAAAATTTTGTTCTCCTATGGGGGAGAATTTTGATTATGGGAAAAAGGGGGAGTTTGTGACATTTGATCAAATTTACTCTTGAAAGATCTTTCGATTTGCCAAAACAAATGTGTTGAACTTAGAGATAGGAAAAAAAAATTGTTTTGTGAAAATAAACCAGGTGGTGGCAAAAGTGATCCAAATATGCCAAATCCTATGCGAGTTAAATTGGTCTTCAATTTGCACTCTTTGAGAATGATATTGCACTTTAAGTTGCTTTTAAATGTGTTGGCAAAAATCACCAAAAAGGGGGAGATTGAAAGGGAAATGTGCCCTTGGGCAATTTCTATAAATGTTTTGGTGATTAGATGTCCAACACATATTGTTTTTAAGGTGATGTATACTAAGTGTTAAAGAAGTGCAAATCAAGAATAAAGGTTTGACTCTAGCCTTAGTGAATTGTTTTTTATACTAACATATTTCCCTTAGTGCTAGGAACAATATCAAATCAAATGAGAGTGGAGTGGAGAAGTTTGGCTGAGTCCAGCCAAACTTGCACCAGCCTTCGGTGCACCGGACTATCCGGTGCATAGGCTGGTTCAGCAGCAAACTCGCTGCTCTCGGGAATCGGCGAGGGCGCCGTGGCTATAAGTCACCAGACTGTCTAGTGGCGCACCGGACTGTCCGGTGCACAGGCTGGTTCAGCAGCGAACTCGCTGCTCTCGGGAATCGGCGAGGGCGCCGTGGCTAAAAGTCACCGGATTGTCTAGTGGCACACCGGACTGTCCGGTGAGCCAACAGCGCCCGCGCCAATGGTCGACAGCGCGGTCAGCGGGCGACGCGTGGCTAGAGCCAACGGTCAACAGGCCACACCGAACTGTTCAGTGTGCCCCGGACAGTGTCCGGTGCGCCAAGGGGACCAAAGACTCAACGGTCGGCTTTGCCAGAAGAGGAAATAAATCAGGCACTATTTATGTCTGGTGGTGCACCAGACTGTCCGGTGCGGCAACCGATAGAAGGCAAGAATTGCCTACCAAATGGAGATCCAACGGCTCCTAGCTGCCTTGGGGCTATAAAAGGGACCCCTAGGCGCATGGAGCACCACACCAAGCTTCCATTGAGCATCCTAAAACGCCTAGACTCCGCAAACACGCATTCGGATCATCGTGACTAAGATTTGAGCACTAGTTGTGTTGTGAACTTGTTGCACTGTTCTTGTGTGCTCTCTTCTTGACTTATGTGCGTATCATTGCTGCGATTCTAGCTCGTCCGTGTGTTTCTTTCCCTCCCTTACTCTTGTGGCTTTTCTTGTGAACAACATTGTAAGGGTGAGAGACTCCAACTTGTGGAGATTCCTCACAAACGGGAAACATCTACTAAGGAAGAAAACCATGGTACTCAAGTTTGATCGTTAGATCACTTGATAGGGATTGAGTGCAATCCTTGACCGAAGGAGGTCACCACAACGTGGAGTAGGCATTGGCCGAACCACGGGATAAAATCACCATGTCTCTTGTGTCACTTTTTATTGTGATTGGTTTCTCTTCTTGAGTTCTCGGTCATTCACTTGTGATACTGTTCCTAAGTTCAATACTCATTCTAAAGGAACAATCAAGTGAAAGAGTTCTCGCTATAGCATCTTGGATTAATATTACTAAGATTTCATAACCAAGTTTTGGGCTATTTAGTGTTGTTATTTACAGGATCACCTATTCACCCCCCTCTAGGTGCTCTCAGTCATCCCGTGTCATTCTTTTATAAAGAACCCCTTTTATTTGTTTGAAATCAACCCGTGGCTCTCTGCCTCACCTGAAGTAATAGACGGATGCATAGCCCATAAAACACACTCCCTCCCTTTCTCTCTATACTATCTATGGCTCCAATCTCCTTCCCCTACCTATTCGTCGTCCCTCTCTCCTACCCCTCCCCCGCCTCCGCTCCACGACCCACACAGCCGACACGCTGCCTCTGTTGTAACACCCCTGGTGTTACTGTAACTAAAACTTGAGCATGGCATCATAAGCATTGGCATTGCATATGTTTGATACACCTAGAGTGCATTCACTAGGCAAAAATTTCAAATAAGTTGTATTGCTTTAATGTTTTGCAAATAGGACCCTGGATAGGAAGCTTTACCCTAAATAGGGATTAAAGGGGTAAAACCTAACCCAAATTGAGAAAACCTAAAGGCTTTAGGGAAATAGTTGTAAAATATCCCCAAAAACAAAGTTGAATCACATTTATACCCCTGGGATACTAAAAACCCTAATTGGAACCCTGGAAAACCCTAAAACCAAACCCTAGGGACCTATGTGCAAAATTAGTCCACTTTTGGGCTAAAGTGCAAAAACCAAGTCAAATAAGTATTTTAAGTCATTTGGTTCACAAATATGTGGACTTGAAATCCAAACCCTAAGTTTTGGACTCATTTGCAAAAAGGACCCCAATTTTGATTCCTATGCTAAGTCTGAAATCAGGGTTATAGGCCCAACTTTGGGGTTGTGTAGCTTTCAAAATAGTGAGAATTCATATTAGGTCACCACATCAAAATTGTAACCTGATTATAGAAGAACAACTTTGCTTAAGGTGGTAAGCTCACTTGTTAAGAAAAATCCAGAGATAAGTAAGCCCAAAGTTGGACTGTCAGGCTGGTGGAATTCTGAAATTCAGAACTTTAGTGAAACAGAGCTAACTTTGGACTTGGATTTAAACATGATCCAGTGCAAGTTTGGGTATGATTCCCATAACAAATTTGTAGATGGTATATTACTCTACAAATTTGCTGCAGAGTGTGGATCACGTTGCCATAGAAAATTTGGAGAAAAAGAGTTCTGAAGTTGCTCTGTCAGGCATGTAGCAAGAAACTGAAACTGAACTTCTGATGGTACAGTAACTGAAGAAGAATCTCAGGTTTCTTTCCCCCGCCGTCGATCACTCCTCCGCCGCGATTCGTGCCGCCGGCGTTAGGACTCGTGCTCGGGGTGGGTGGATAAGGACGTGCGGTGAAAGATTCTTGCCGGCGGTGAGCTGGAGGTCATTCCGGTGACTCACCGTGGCTTTCTTATCCACTGTGCGGCTGGGCAGATAACTTCGCCGGTGCACCGCCACCTTCCGGCCTTGTGCCGCGTGTCCTAACCGCGCCACCGCATCGCCATGACATCCTTTAGCCTCTCCGTTGATCGTCGGAATGACTGCCACGGTAAAAGCCACGTTGCGCGGCCACCAGTGACTCGCCCTTCTTCTTGGCCGCCGGTCTCTCTGCGCAAAATTGGACGCCACCGCTTAGCTTCTCTATAAATTGAAGCCACCGCAAGCTCCATAGGGTAGTCAAGTACCCCGACACCCAGTATTGCCCCCAATTGATCGTCAACGAGCTTGAATTTCACAATTTCCCCAAATCCGGTTTGCGCCACCGCAAGAACACCCTCACCGCGGCCAGCCGAACTCAGGTTAGTCCTAGGCTCTCTGTTGCTTGTTCTAGTATCCCTAGGCCCTCCTAAAGCTCTTAGAACCGCCCAATTGAACTAGACCGCCACCCATCGCCGGGAACACGGCTGTCTTGCCGTGGGGTTCACGGTCGCCGTGGCCAGTGCTCCTCAGATGGTCTTAGATGAAATTGGGTTGGGGGAAAGGCTCGGGGTAGGTCCTATGTGATGTCCACCGCTCGGGAGCGCCGGTCTTGGCCCCCTCCGGCCGGTATAGCTCGTCAGTGTTGCGCTCTGTCGTGCTGCTCGCCGTCGGGGGCTAGCACGGTAAAGAAATAGAACCTCAGGGACTGTTCTGCAAACTGTCAGAGACTCGAGAAAACAGTAACAGAGCCCACTTCAAGTTATCCAAAACGACGAGGGCCTCTGTGCAAGTCTGCCAGCGCGGGCGTGGGCGCGCGCACTTCTGCTGGTAGTGGGCCGACCTGGGCTGAAATCAGCCCAGTACTATTCATCTGTTTCTTTTTTCTTTTTACTCCAGAGCCAAAACAATTATAGAAAACAGTAGAAAAATGATAAAATTGTGAAACCAATTTTCCTAGGCTTGTTATTTTCCCGAGAATTTAATAAAAATAGTTTTGTGATTTTTAGTGGAAATAAGAAATTTTAGGGTATTTAAAGTAGTTAAAAATATTAGTTATGGATTTTTAGAAAATAACTGGTAAGTCCAAAAATGCCCAAACTTTTTATGAGAACTTAAAACAATATTTAGAAGCCTTGGGTAGGGTTTGAGTTGATTTGGACCATGTTTGATAACTAGAACCCAAAACCACCCCCCCTGCCCTATGAACTCCTTTACCGACTCCGGAAACCCTAAGTTCTCGGAGTTCCGTGAAGGAAAGTTGTATTCAAGACTTAGATAATAAAACTTTATTATCTTCGCACTCTCTTGCGCATTACATGGCATTCATTCTTATATATGTATATATATGGTTATGTTAGAACGTGAAGAAGAAGTAGAAGTCACCGAAGAGAGGACACCACCACCCTCGGATTCTCAAGCAGGCAACTGCTTCTACTTCGATATTTGTGGATCCGAGCCCGACTCACCTGTTAACGAAGGCAAGCCCCGGTGCATTTGCCACCTCCCTTGATGTTTTTAAAATCTTTCTCACTTGCTTGCTGCATTAGGTGATAGGAGTTGCTTGATAAAACAATTCTTGCATTACCTTCCTTGATCTTGATTACCCTCCTTGAAACCCTGTTTTTACAAAAAGGTTTTACTATGCTTAGTATTGCTTAGAAAAACAAAAGGATTTGTTTTACAAATGATGTTTGGCAAAGTGGGATGGTTGTTTTCGAAAATAAAACTTGATGGTGAATCCATCACGGCCGTGATGGATTCAACATCGGAAAAGATGTACCTCTGCCAGGTACCAAGTTTTTGGGTTAAAAGATTAAGCTGAGACCGGGCGGGTGACTTGCACGAGAAGAGAGTCTCGGTGTAGTGTCTCCGTCTGAG
This sequence comes from Zea mays, assembly GCF_902167145.1. Taxonomy (NCBI): domain Eukaryota; kingdom Viridiplantae; phylum Streptophyta; class Magnoliopsida; order Poales; family Poaceae; genus Zea; species Zea mays. The sequence goes on along the minus strand of NC_050098.1, from coordinate 39,436,806 downwards.
TCGATTAAGGACCGTCTCGATGTAGGCCTGCTGACCAAGGACCCTTTAACTGGTCACATGCCTCGTCATGGGTAAGCCTTGCCTCGGGTGGACTAAGGCCAGAATAAGATAACACGAAATGGGCGTGGAGCGGTGGCGAGAGTAGCGTGTACCCTCCGTGGCAAGAGGCTGGACGGTGGTGTATCTGTGCTCTCGGTTTGCGTGAACCTGATCTGGTCTTAAGAACCCCGGTGGCGGGTTGACATATGCAAGGGTTAAGTGCTACATATGTCGTGTGATTGGAGATCCTCAGCTGAGTATAATCGATTCGGATCGCCGTACCTCCGCGGTTATGGAGACTTGGCCACTGACTTACACGTAGCATTCCACTAAAGATGATGGGTTTTTGTTAAGAAATTGGCTAGTGTAGGACTAGTGATTGAACTAGGGTAGAAAGAACTCTAGTTGCAGGTAATTGTACTTAACTTGACAAATAAAATTGGATTTTTAAGGATCCACTTTAGTAAGCATTTCTGCAAAACAGAGTCTTTGATTATTGAAAAGCCTTACCTTGACTCCCATATAACCAGCATACCCTTGAGAGTCTTTTCTTTAGTCGGGTAAGACTTGCTGAGTAATTCCATACTCAGGGTTTATCCCTTCGTTGTTTTTAGGTGAGGAAGTAGCGGATTTCTGTTGCTTCTGTGCCAAGGTGGTTCCTAAGGAGGAAAAACAAGACTGAAGTGCGGGAGGACTTGGTCCTCCACATAGAAATCTTTTGCTTAAAACTTATCGGGAGGAGTTTGTGCCTCCCTTGGTTTGTATAATATTACTTCTCAGCACTCGCTTTTAGTTCTGGTCTGTAATAAAACAACTTGAGCTTGCTTTTTAAATAAATGAAAGTTATGTAATCGCTTCTGCATTTCTTTATCTCCGATGTTCTGTAATGTCTGCAAGACGGGTAAATCGTTCCTGGTAAGGTAAGGAAAGATACAGAACTTGTCAAGTGACTTAGGAACATCTACAGGGTGTCTGATGTCTGTTGGACAAGGACAACTGTAGGCGGGCCTAATTACTTGGGAGGTTCCGTCACAGCTGGTATCGGAGCGTAGCCCTTCTTTGCAGATATTATGAGGCATCTTCAAAAGGATTTTCAAAAGTCTTACCTAAAAACTCTTTTCTCTTCTTACCTAAGTATTCTGAAGAGTCTATCTTAAAGACCAGATAGGAAGAGTGCAATGTATAGAAGGTTGAATCGACTAAGGTTGATTCTGTACTTACACATGCATCATGCTAAGAATTATACTAATAACATTTTCCCCCTTAGAAAGATGCCGCCACGCACAAGGCTAACGGCGCGCAAGTCAACTGGACCAATCGGTGTGCCCCGGCATCAACTGGCCCCTCGACATGAAAACAGTAGCAGTGGGAGTAATGACCCCATAGGAGATCTTGAAGCCCGAGTGAGTCGACTTCAAGCGGCGCTGCAACACAGGACCGATGCTTGGGTCGCGGACGGAGATAGAATAAATGAACTAAGAAGGGACATCCGTCACCTGCAGGATCAGCTTGCTGATCGGGACTTAGCACTCAACTGGGCAGTACAATCCCGTTTGCTGGCATGTGCTAAGGAAGCAAGGGCTCAGGCCCGAATTAAGGAACTTAGCTCAACTGTCGACGACCTACAGGTCTATTGCAATACGTTGCATGAGGAAGTCCATGTACTATACTCGCAATTACACCCTAGTGCACCTGCACACCCTGCTGAGGCGGAAGCCGGACCCTCTCACGTTGCGGGACGCGCGCTGGGTGGGGAGTTAGACCTTTTTGAGCCCCCTCCTTCCATGAGGTTGGTTGACGTCTGGACTCCCACACCTGACGATGAGGCCGCCAAGAGTAATGGGAAGCATGACTAATGGTGTAATAGAAGTAGAAGTAGAGTAGTGTATTGTAGGTTGTACTGGTGTATAATAGGTAATGCTATTGTATACTAGGTATTGTACCCTGTTGTAAGAGTCTTGAGTCTGTAACATTACTTTTGGTAATGTAAAATGGAAGGCTTCTTTGGCATTTTATATTTATTTCAAATGTTCTTTGCCACAGATGCCGACCAGGACTCGAGGACAGGACGCAGCAGGAACTTCTGGGGGAAGGGATGTCACCCCAAACCCACCTCCGGTTCCTCCCACATTGGCCGAGGCGATTGCCGCCTTGGTAAATGCCACCACAGACAATACCCGCTTTCTTAGGGAAATGGCGGGTCAACAGCAATTCCAGCAGCATGCAGGAAGGGGTTATCAGCAAGGCCCCCGTGAAACCACTTATCTGGACTTCTCTGAAACCCGTCCACCCCTATTCGTCAAGGCAGAGGACCCGTTGGAAGCCGATGAGTGGATACGGGTTATTGAACAAAAGTTTGGTCTTCTCCGTTGTTCAGAGACGCAGAAGCCGTTATTCGCAGCACAACAACTACGTGGCCCTGCCAGTACCTGGTGGGGAAATTTTGTGGCTATTCAACCTGTCAACCATCAAATCACCTGGGAAGAGTTTAAAGCAGCCTTCCGTGAGCACTACATACCCGAAGGTGTGCTGCATATGAAACAAGAAGAATTTATGAAGCTAAAACAAGGAGGAGATACCGTCAATCAGTATCTCAACAAGTTTAATCACCTGTCGTAGTATGCCATCGACCAGGTGAATACTGATTTAAAGAAGAAGAACTGCTTTATGAGAGGACTAAATGATCGGCTACAGAGGAAAATGGCTGCTTGTATTGACTTGACGTATGGAAAGGCTGTTAGCATAGCCTTATCTGTTGAAGCAAAATACGCAAGTTCTAGGAAGAACAAGGGATTCGGTGGTGAGAGGCCTAATCAGGGCCAGGCGAAGAGGCAACGGTTTGTGATCCGGCCTTCAAGCCAAAATCGCACTTTTTCTCGTCCACCCTCATTCCCTTTCAAACAGCTAATCATTATTCGCCCCAACAATACCCCCACTACTCCAAATCAGCCGAGTGCCCCGGGCACTCGATTCCCTGCCTTGTCCAGTTCTTCAACCGGGTGTTTCAATTGTGGCAAGTCGGGACATTTCATCAAAGACTGCCCATATCCTAAGCAAAATCAATCAAATGCTCCGCAAGGATCTAGGAGATCAGCTCAGCCCAAAGGAAATGCTGTGGGGAAAAATACAAAGAAGACGGGGTGTGTATACTACACCCAAGTGGCCACTACACCGGAAGGAGAGCCGGTGATGATGGGTACGTTTCCCGTGGCCAGTCACCCTGCAATTATTCTTTTTGATTCTGGTGCTTCACATACGTTCATTAGCAAGAAATTTGTGGAGCAACATCACATTGCATGCCATGAATCAAAAGAGGGATTTAAAATTCATTCACCTGGGGGACACATTTTTACTAGAGAAGTGGCCTATGAAGTGCCAGTAACAATGGCCGGACGGAACTTTCCTACTAACATGATTGTTCTGAAAGGCCAGGATATAGATGTAATTTTGGGTATGAATTGGTTAACCCAACACAAGGTAATTCTCAACACTGAACTCAGAACCGTCAGGTTGAGCTATAATCAAGAAGAGATTCTTTTGTCTCTCCCCGTAACCAATCCAGCCAAAGCTTCTGGTAGAATATATGAAGCCATTGTACCGGAGATCAAGAACATTCCGGTAGTATGTGAGTTTCCAGATGTATTTCCGGAAGATTTGCCTGGACTGCCCCCTGAAAGAGATGTAGAATTTGTAATTGAGCTAAAGCCCGGTACGGCTCCCATCTCCCGAAGATCGTACCGTATGCCCCCTAATGAGTTGGCAGAATTGAAGATTCAATTACAAGATCTACTGAATAAGGGATTCATCCGGCCAAGCTCGTCTCCATGGGGTTGCCCCGCCATTTTTGTTAAGAAGAAGGATCAAACCTTGCGAATGTGCGTGGATTATCGACCCCTGAATGAGGTCACCATCAAGAATAAGTACCCTCTTCCAAGGATCGACATCTTATTTGATCAACTGACTGGGGCGAGGGTATTTTCCAAAATTGATCTCAGGTCGGGCTATCACCAAATCTGTATTCGACCCGAGGATATACCGAAGACCGCGTTTACTACGCGGTATGGATTGTTTGAATACCTGGTAATGTCTTTCGGGCTCACAAATGCTCCTGCCCACTTCACCTATTTGATGAACTTGGTGTTCATGCCCGAGTTGGACAAGTTCGTGGTGGTCTTCATCGACGATATCTTGATATATTCTAAAAATGAAGAGGACCATGCTCAGCATCTACGGATTGTATTGACGCGCCTGAGGGAACATCAGCTGTATGCCAAGTTCAGCAAGTGCGCGTTCTGGCTGGAGGAAATTCAATTTTTGGGGCACGTGTTATCGGCTAAAGGAATTGCGGTAGATCCTAGCAAGGTCAAAGATATTCTGGAGTGGAAACCCCCAACCACTGTTCACCAAGTCCGGAGTTTTCTTGGACTAGCTGGATATTATCGCAGATTCATACCAGATTTTTCTAAGCTTGTGAAGCCAATCACAAGTTTATTGAAGAATGACATTAAGTTCAATTGGTCTTCTAAGTGTAATGAAGCCTTTGAGCAATTGAAGACATTATTAACCACTGCTCCGGTATTAGCTCAACCGGACATCACTAAGCCTTTTGATGTATATTGTGATGCGTCAGGCAGTGGACTCGGCTGTGTATTAATGCAAGAGGGCCGAGTAATTGCGTATGCTTCACGGCAGTTACGCCGACATGAGGAGCGTTACCCAACTCATGATCTGGAGCTAGCTGCTGTGGTCCATGCCCTGAAAATTTGGCGTCACTATCTGCTGGGAAATGTTTGTCATATATATACAGATCATAAGAGTTTGAAGTACATCTTCACCCAGTCAGAATTGAATATGAGGCAGAGACGATGGCTTGAGCTTATTAAGGACTATGAACTGGAAATCCATTATCACCCAGGCAAAGCCAATGTGGTGGCAGATGCACTGAGCCGTAAGGCTTCCTGCCACTGTCTTATGGTGAAGACCTCTGACAACACTTTGTGTCAAGAGATGGAAAAGCTAAACCTGGGGATAATCCAACAAGGGACTCTAAATCAGCTAAAGCTTGAGTCAATCATTTTGCAAAGGATAATTGATGCTCAAAAGGATAATCTGGGTATGAAGCACATACGAGAGAAGATAAGGGCTGGAGTAGCCAAATGTTTCAAAGAAGATAATCAAGGCGTTGTATGGTTTAATAACCGTATAGTGGTGCCAAAGAATGAAGAGCTCCGCCAGCAGATTCTTGATGAAGCACATCTTAGCCGCTACTCTATTCATCCCGGAAGCACTAAGATGTACCAAGACTTGAAGCAACATTACTGGTGGACAAAGATGAAGATCGAAATTGCACGCTATGTGGCTAGATGTGACACCTGCAGGCGTGTCAAGGCCATACATTTGAAAGCTGCTGGTCCATTGCAGTCATTACCAATACCAACATGGAAATGGGAAGACATCGGTATGGACTTTATCGTGGGATTACCTAGGACCGCAAAAGGGTATGATTCTATCTGGGTTATAATTGATCGACTTACAAAGATTGCTCACTTTCTGCCGGTCAAGACAGATTCCCCGGTTACTGTCTACGCCCAATTGTACATTGCTCGTATTCTTAGTCTGCATGGTGTTCCAAAGACCATAGTGTCGGATCGTGGACCTCAATTTGTAGCCAAGTTTTGGGAAGCGCTTCACAAATCCTTGGGTACTAAGTTGCTCCACAGTTCGGCCTATCATCCCCAAACAAGTGGACAGACTGAGAGGGTTAATCAAATACTCGAAGATATGTTGCGAGCATGCGTTCTGGACTTCTCACCGAAATGGGATGAATGTTTGCCTTTGGCGGAGTTTTCATATAATAATAGCTATCAAGAAAGTATCAAGATGGCACCCTTCGAAGCTTTATATGGACGACGATGTCGTACTCCGCTAAATTGGTCTGAACCTGGGGAAAGGTGCTTCTTTAGGCCTGATATGGTGATGGAGGCCGAGGAAAAGGTTCAGAAAATTATTCATAATATGAAGAAAGCACAAGCTCGTCAGAAGGGTTATGCAGACAAACGGCGAAGGCCCTTGTATTTTCTTGAAGGGGACTACGTCTACTTGAAGGTTTCACCAATGAAGGGAGTATCGCGTTTCGGGATAAAAGGGAAGCTTGCACCCAGGTACATTGGTCCATTTCCTATACTTGAAAGATATGGGCCAGTGGCATACCGACTCCAACTACCCGAAACATTGTCTGCTGTGCATAATGTGTTCCACGTGTCACAATTGAAGAAGTGTCTTCGGGTTCCTGATCGAACCGTTGAAGTAACAGATGTTGTCCTTGAACCGGACTTGACATATTCTGAGCACCCTATTCGAGTCTTGGATCAAAAGGACAGGGTTACCCGAAGAAAAACCCTCAAGTTCTATAAGATACAGTGGAACCAGCATTCTGAAGATGAGAAACTCAAGACTTTTTAGATAGGAAACTCAAGACTTTTTAGATGGGAAACTCAAGACTTTTTAGATGGGAAACTCAAGACTTTTTAGATAGGAATTTCCTAGGCTTTTTAGCCTCTTGTAAATTGTAAAGCCTGTATAGCTGTGTAATAAAGAAGTGACCCCCACATCACCCCTGCCTTGTACCAGAAATAAGGAAATAAAAGTATTCCGCGTTTCCTTTTCCATTACTTACCCTAGGACTTTTAATCTCGGGACGAGATTCTTTTATGGGGGGAAGGATGTAACACCCCTGGTGTTACTGTAACTAAAACTTGAGCATGACATCATAAGCATTGGCATTGCATATGTTTGATACACCTAGAGTGCATTCACTAGGCAAAAATTTCAAATAAGTTGTATTGCTTTAATGTTTTGCAAATAGGACCCTGGATAGGAAGCTTTACCCTAAATAGGGATTAAAGGGGTAAAACCTAACCCAAATTGAGAAAACCTAAAGGCTTTAGGGAAATAGTTGTAAAATATCCCCAAAAACAAAGTTGAATCACATTTATACCCCTGGGATACTAAAAACCCTAATTGGAACCCTGGAAAACCCTAAAACCAAACCCTAGGGACCTATGTGCAAAATTAGTCCACTTTTGGGCTAAAGTGCAAAAACCAAGTCAAATAAGTATTTTAAGTCATTTGGTTCACAAATATGTGGACTTGAAAGCCAAACCCTAAGTTTTGGACTCATTTGCAAAAAGGACCCCAATTTTGATTCCTATGCAAGTCTGAAATCAGGGTTATAGGCCCAACTTTGGGGCTGTGTAGCTTTCAAAATAGTGAGAATTCATATTAGGTCACCACATCAAAATTGTAACCTGATTATAGAAGAACAACTTTGCTTAAGGTGGTAAGCTCACTTGTTAAGAAAAATCCAGAGATAAGTAAGCCCAAAGTTGGACTGTCAGGCTGGTGGAATTCTGAAATTCAGAACTTCAGTGAAACAGAGCTAACTTTGGACTTGGATTTAAACATGATCCAGTGCAAGTTTGGGTATGATTCCCATAACAAATTTGTAGATGGTATATTACTCTACAAATTTGCTGCAGAGTGTGGATCACGTTGCCATAGAAAATCTAGAGAAAAAGAGTTCTGAAGTTGCTCTGTCAGGCATGTAGCAAGAAACTGAAACTGAACTTCTGATGGTACAGTAACTGAAGAAGAATCTCAGGTTTCTTTCCCCCGCCGTCGATCACTCCTCCGCCGTGATTCGTGCCGTCGGCGTTAGGACTCATGCTCGGGGTGGGTGGATAAGGACGTGCGGTGAAAGATTGTTGCCGGCGGTGAGCTGGAGGTCATTCCGGTGACTCACCGTGGCTTTCTTATCCACTGTGCGGATGGGCAGATAACTTCGCCGGTGCACCGCCACCTTCCGGCCTTGTGCCTTGTTGCCGGCGGTGAGCTGGAGCTCTTAGAACCGCCCAATTGAACTAGACCGCCACCCATCGCCGGGAACACGGCTGTCTTGCCGTGGGGTTCACGGTCGCCGTGGCTAGTGCTCCTCAGATGGTCTTAGATGAAATTGGGTTGGGGGAAAGGCTCGGGGTAGGTCCTATGTGATGTCCACCGCTCGGGAGCGCCGGTCTTGGCCCCCTCCGGCCGGTATAGCTCGTCGGTGTTGCGCTCTGTCGTGCTGCTCGCCGTCGGGGGCTAGCACGGTAAAGAAATAGAACCTCAGGGACTGTTCTGCAAACTGTCAGAGACTCGAGAAAACAGTAACGGAGCCCACTTCGAGTTATCCAAAACGACGAGGGCCTCTGTGCAAGTCTGCCAGCGCGGGCGTGGGCGCGCGCACTTCTGCTGGTAGTGGGCCGACCTGGGCTGAAATCAGCCCAGTACTATTCATCTGTTTCTTTTTTCTTTTTACTCCAGAGCCAAAACAATTATAGAAAACAGTAGAAAAATGATAAAATTGTGAAACCAATTTTCCTAGGCTTGTTATTTTCCCGAGAATTTAATAAAAATAGTTTTGTGATTTTTAGTGGAAATAAGAAATTTTAGGGTATTTAAAGTAGTTAAAAATATTAGTTATGGATTTTTAGAAAATAATTGGTAAGTCCAAAAATGCCCAAACTTTTTATGAGAACTTAAAACAATATTTAGAAGCCTTGGGTAGGGTTTGAGTTGATTTGGACCATGTTTGATAACTAGAACCCAAAACCACCCCCCTGCCCTATGAACTCCTTTACCGACTCCGGAAACCCTAAGTTCTCGGAGTTCCATGAAGGAAAGTTGTATTCAAGACTTAGATAATAAAACTTTATTATCTTCGTACTCTCATGCGCATTACATGGCATTCATTCTTATATATGTATATATATGGTTATGTTAGAACGTGAAGAAGAAGTAGAAGTCACCGAAGAGAGGACACCACCACCCTCGGATTCTCAAGCAGGCAACTGCTTCTACTTCGATATTTGTGGATCCAAGCCCGACTCACCTGTTAACGAAGGCAAGCCCCGGTGCATTTGCCACCTCCCTTGATGTTTTTAAAATCTTTCTCACTTGCTTGCTGCATTAGGTGATAGGAGTTGCTTGATAAAACAATTCTTGCATTACCTTCCTTGATCTTGATTACCCTCCTTGAAACCCTGTTTTTACAAAAAGGTTTTACTATGCTTAGTATTGCTTAGAAAAACAAAAGGATTTGTTTTACAAATGATGTTTGGCAAAGTGGGAGGGTTGTTTTCGAAAATAAAACTTGATGGTGAATCCATCACGGCCGTGATGGATTCAACATCGGAAAAGATGTACCTCTGCCAGGTACCAAGTTTTTAGGTTAAAAGATTAAGCTGAGACCGGGCGGGTGACTTGCACGAGAAGAGAGTCTCGGTGTAGTGTCTCCGTCTGAGTCGATTAAGGACCGTCTCGATGTAGGCCTGCTGGCCGAGGACCCTTTAACTGGTCACATGCCTCGTCATGGGTAAGCCTTGCCTCGGGTGGACTAAGGCCAGAATAAGATAACACGAAATGGGCGTGGAGCGGTGGCGAGAGTAGCGTGTACCCTCCGTGGCAAGAGGCTGGACGGTGGTGTATCTGTGCTCTCGGTTTGCGTGAACCTGATCTGGTCTTAAGAACCCCGGTGGCGGGTTGACATATGCAAGGGTTAAGTGCTACATATGTCGTGTGATTGGAGATCCTCAACTGAGTATAATCGATTCGGATCGCCGTACCTCCGCGGTTATGGAGACTTGGCCACTGACTTACACGTAGCATTCCACTAAAGATGATGGGTTTTTGTTAAGAAATTGGCTAGTGCAGGACCAGTGATTGAACTAGGGTAGAAAGAACTCTAGTTGCAGGTAATTGTACTTAACTTGACAAATAAAATTGGATTTTTAAGGATCCACTTTAGTAAGCATTTCTGCAAAATAGAGTCTTTGATTATTGAAAAGCCTTACCTTGACTCCCATATAACCAGCATACCCTTGAGAGTCTTTTCTTTAGTCGGGTAAGACTTGCTGAGTAATTCCATACTCAGGGTTTATCCCTTCGTTGTTTTTAGGTGAGGAAGTAGCAGATTTCTGTTGCTTCTGTGCCAAGGTGGTTCCTAAGGAGGAAAAACAAGACTGAAGTGCGGGAGGACTTGGTCCTCCACATAGAAATCTTTTGCTTAAAACTTATCGGGAGGAGTTTGTGCCTCCCTTGGTTTGTATAATATTACTTCTCAGCACTCGCTTTTAGTTCTGGTCTGTAATAAAACAACTTGAGCTTGCTTTTTAAATAAATGAAAGTTATGTAATTGCTTCCGCATTTCTTTATCTCCGATGTTCTGTAATGTCTGCAAGACGGGTAAATCGTTCCTGGTAAGGTAAGGAAAAGATACAGAACTTGTCAAGTGACTTAGGAACATCTACAGGGTGTCTGATGTATGTTGAACAAGGACAACTGTAGGCGGGCCTAATTACTTGGGAGGTTCCGTCACATCTGTCTCTCTCGTCCCTGCTGCCATGATAGGCAGATTGTCAGTTCCGCACTAGTAAGGGAGATTTGGATTGTACGACCAATCTATTCTTCATAGCAAACATTAGGTTTGTGCACTGGTGATTGTTTTAGTTTATGATATGTAACTGTGACCGAATATATTAACTCAAATTTTGAAATATTAGAGGAAAAAGGTAGCATAACAGCATAATGAGGACGTTCCAATCACATGAGCATATTGAGCATGTAGCATTTTTCATTCCTTTTCCTCTTTTGTTGATCACAATTTGTTTTCCCACTTGATCTTTTGTTTTCTTATACTCACTTCATCCGAAACTATACAAATCGGTCTGATAAATAAAAGATAAGAATCCATAATACCAACGTCAGAAAATAACACACTATAGAGTGAAATAAAATGTGCATCATGTTGGATTTGTGGACTGTTGCAATTGATTTACCAAACCTATAATTTAAAATTTGAAATTTAAACTGAAATTGAAAACACAAGAAAACAAAAGGAAAATAGAATAAAAGATAAATGAGATCTTACCTTTGTCTGGGTCGAATGTCAATCGACCCAACTCACTCGCTTAGCCTACGCTCGCTCGCACGCGCGCCTGCTCTCACACCGTGCCACTGACGCGTGGGCCCAGGAAACCATACACTTCTTCCTTGCTCGGACTTCAGACTCGCCAGCAATGAAATCGCCTCACCGACGCGCTACTATAATAGAACTTGTAATCGACTCATCCGGTCGCTGGTTTTATAATCGAGTCCCCGTGATCGTCACTCCGCCTTCACAAAGACGTCACAGCCCAAAACGAAGATCTGTGCAAGGAGCGCCACCGTGAGTGGAGAGAGAGGAGGAGCGCAACCATGCCTGGGATCTAGCCACGTCGTTTCTCTGCTATTGGCGAGTGACCAAGGAGATCCAGTGGGTTTCACGGGAGAGAGTGGTGTTGGATCTTTTATGGGTCTGGCCCATTTATTCAATAAAACTCTATGGTGTGTAATGGTGGAGAATACCAATAGTATCATATTAGAAGTCCAAGGGTTGTTGGCTTGAATTATATGGTGGGAATTATTCCACTTAATTTGAGAAGTCGAGAAACGGACAAGGGTCCACACGCGTGCGCGCGCTCCGCCACCGGAGTGTGGTTGTGTTAATTTTTAGCACTCATTAACCGCGGGAGTTTCAACTCCGGGTTAAACCTTTCAGTTGCCCGTCTCTTCGTCAGCCGCATGCGAGACTCTTCTCCTTCAGCTTCCCTTCCGCGATGATAAAAGGGGAGCACGCCTGTCACTTGGAACAGGAGAGCAGAACCTTCAGAATCACAGTCCAGCGCAAGTGTGGGTGTTTCCATCTCGTAGCTCTGTGCGTACAGAGAGGCGAGAGGGCAGGTGCCTCCGAAGCCCTTGCCGTTCGAGACCTTGCACGGGGGATCGACAGTTAGGTTTTTGGGGAGCGTCTACGCGACTGCCCAAAACATCTTCTTCCTGGCGACATGACAAGAGAAGCTGGACAAGGATCTGGATCCTCCGAGCGCATGGGAGGGTATGATCAATTTATGTTCTTACTGTTTTGCGTTCTGCAGATTATATATGTTTCATATATTCATCTCTATTGTTTCATATGTAGCCATGTATTTATCTCATCTATTCTGTCATATTATAATATGTTATATCTGTTTGTTTTAGTTTTACAGTCATGTTGTTTATGTAGCTATCTGTTTATTTTCAGTTGTTCCATCATAATACTTGTACCATGTTTATATGCTTGTTATATTTATATGAGTCATATGCTTTATGTTCTCATGATCCATATTGTTATGGATATATTTGATATCATGATATCTATGTTTAATCATCTTTTATATGTCATCATCATAATGTTAATTTATGGAATTAAAATGATATGGAAAATGCCTATAATTCTAACAATCCAAAAACCTAATGTTAGGCATTTTTCTGTCAGAGGTTTTGCTGCTGTGCTAAAGCCTGATCCTTTTGATGGTAAAAACTTCTTGATCTGGAGAGCCAAAATGGAATTGTGGCTTACTGCAATGTCTTGTTTTCATGCCGCTGAGGTCAAGCCTACCGACTTACCTCCTGAGGATGAGGCTAAGTTTAGGGCTGAAGACAACCTCTTTCGAGGAGCAGTAATTAGCGCACTTGATACAAAATTCCAGAAAAGCTATATCATCATTCCTACAGGGAAAGAGCTGTGGGATGCACTTGTTGGAAAGTTTGGAGTAACTGACGCTGGTAGCGAGATGTATCTCATGGAGCAGCTATATGACTACAAGATGGGTGAGAACCGATCTGTAGTGGAACAGGCTCATGAGTTTCAGGCACTAGCTAAGGAACTCGAACTTTTTCCTTGTCCTTTGCCTGACAAGTTTGTGGCTGGCGGTATAATCGCCAAGTTGCCACCTTCTTGGAAGGACTTTGCTACCTCTCTCAAACATAAGAGACAAGAGTTCAATGTGGAAGAGCTCATTGGTACTCTTGATGTTGAGGAAAGGGCTAGAACAAAGGGCAATGGAAAAGGTGTGGAGACCTCTACTGCTAATGTGGTGTAGATGAGAAACTTCCACAAGTTTAACAAGAAGAAAAACCAAAACAAACAAGAGAATACAAATAAACATGTTCAAACAGCACAATTTAAAAAAAGAACAACAATAACAAGGGAAAGGGAGGATGCTTTGTCTGTGGCAGTGATCAACATTGGGCTATAGAGTGCCCTGATCGCAAGTTCACACAGGACAAGAAATCAGCTAATGTTGTAACCACTGAAAGTGAAGATGGAACATCTGGGTATGGTAATTCTTTACCATTTGTTCTTTCAGTTTGTAATTCACCTGAGTGGTTGATGGACAGTGATGCAAATATTCATGTGTGTGTCGATGCCTCTATGTTCTCCTCCTACCAGGTCGGGAGATCTGGCGCCTTGTTAATGGGAAATGGGTCGCATGCTCATGTTCTTGGTGTTGGTATGGTCATTCTGAAGTTTACTTCGGGAAAGACGGTGCCATTGAAGAGCGTGTAGCATGTGTGAGAGCACCTAGAGGGGGGGGTGAATAGGTGATCCTGTAAAACTTCAAAACTTAAGCCACAAAAACTTGTTAAGTGTTAGCACAAGTATGGCCAAGTGGCTAGAGAGGAGTCAAAACACAATAACCACAAGAAATCAATCACAGAGATGACACGGTGGTTATCCCGTGGTTCGGTCAAGTACAAAAACTTGCCTACTCCACGTTGTGGCGTCCCAACGGACGAGAGTTGCACTCAACTCCTCTCAAGTGATCCAATGATCAACTTGAATACCACGGTGTTCTTGCTTTTCTTTTCTCAATCCCGTTTGCGAGGAATCTCCACAACTTGGAGCCTCTCGCCCTTACAAAAGATGTTCACAGAGAATCACGGAGCAAGGGAGGGATTAGCAACTCACACACAACACAAATATCACAGCGAATACGCACACACAAGACCCAGACTTGAGCTCAAAAGACTAGCACACTAGAACGGAGCTCAAATCACTAGAATATCGAACAAGTGTGCAAGATTGATGTGTGAGTGATCAAGAGTGCTCAAGGAATGCTTGGTGTTCTCCTCCATGCGCCTAGGGGTCCCTTTTATAGCCCCAAGGCAGCTAGGAGCCGTTGAGAACAAATTTAGAAGGCCATCCTTGCCTTCTGTCGTCGGGCGCACCGGACAGTCCGGTGCACACCGGACACTGTCCGGTGCCCGATTTCTTTCCTTAAACAGGCCAGTCGACTGTTGCCGACCGTTGCAGATCTGGCGCACCGGACAGTCCGGTGCACACCGGACAGTCCGGTGCCCCCTCCCGACCGTTGGCCAGGCCACGTGTCGCGCGCAGATTCCGCGGCCGACCGTTGGCTCGGCCGACCGTTGGCTCACCGGACAGTCCGGTGCACACCGAACAGTCCGGTGAATTTTAGCCGAAGTCGCCGGAGAAAAACCCGAGAGCGGCTGGTTTGCTCCGCGCTGGTCTGGCGCACCGGACACTGTCCGGTGCACACCGGACAGTCCGGTGCCCCAGCCCGAAACAGCCTTTGGCTGTACACAGCCACTCTCCACTTCTTCTTCTCTCTGTTTCTAACACTTAGACAAATATATTAGTACACAAAACCAATGTACTAAGGCTTAGAAACATACCTTTACTTGTGATTTGCACTTTGTTCATCCATGGGCATAGATTCACATTTAAGCACTTGTGTTGGCACTTAATCACCAAAATACTTAGAAATGGCCCAAAGGCACATTTCCCTTTCAATGTGCCCTCTATCAAGAAGAATCTCGTTAGCGCTTCTATGCTATGTCGAGATGGATACAAAGTTGTTCTTGAGTCAAATAAATGTGTTGTGTCGAAACATGGTACTTTTTTTGGTAAAGGATATGACTGCGGAGGCTTGTTCCGCTTATCACTGCATGACGTGTGTAATAAAATGGTGAACTCTGTTGATTTTTCTGATGAGTCAGATTTATGGCATTCACGTTTTTGTCATGCAAGCTTTGGCTGTCTTATGCGGTTAGCAAATCTAAATCTAATTCCTAAATTTAACTTGGTAAAAAAGTCTAAGTGCCATGTGTGTGTTGAATCAAAACAACCCCGCAAGCCTCACAAGGCTGCTGAGGCGAGGAATTTGGCACCTCTAGAACTTGTTCATTCTGATCTGTGCGAGATGAATGGAATTTTGACCAAAGGTGGTAAAAGATACTTTGTCACTTTTATAGATGACTCCACTAGATTTTGCTATGTGTATCTCTTAAAAACAAAAGATGAAGCGTTCAATTATTTTAAGACCTATAAAGCTGAAGTTGAGAACCAACTTGAGAGGAAAATAAAACGTTTAAGGTCCGATCGAGGTGGAGAATATTCTCTAATGTGTTTGATGAGTTCTGTGTGGAACATGGTATTATTCATGAGAGGACACCGCCATTCTCACCACAATCCAATGGGATTGCTGAAAGGAAAAACTGTACTCTAACAGATTTGGTGAATGCCATGTTGAGTACAGTGGGATTATCCAAGGCATGGTGGGATGAGGCGATATTGACAGCGTGTCATGTCCTGAATAGAGTTCCAACAAAAAACAAAGAGATCACACCATTTGAGAAATGGGAAAAGAGAAGATTAAATCTCTCATATTTGCGCACTTGGAGTTGCTTGGCTAAAGTGAATGTGCCAATCAACAAAAGGCGTAAACTTGGGCCTAAAACTGTTGATTGTATATTCCTTGGGTACTCTTTTCACAGCATTGGGTATAGGTTCTTAATTATAAAATCTGATGTGCCTGATATGTATGTTGATACTATCATGGAATCAAGAGACGCAACATTTTTTGAGAATGAGTTTCCCATAAAGAATACACCTAGTGATACAAGTCATGAGACTATAATTCCCCATGAGAACAAACTGTCGATTCCTATAGATCATGCTGAGGATTCTCACGTGCACATCCCTGAGGAGGATGACACTATAGTCACTCAAAAGAGCAAGAGACAGAGGGTTGCAAAATCCTTTGGTAATGACTTTATAGTGTACCTTGTGGAAGACACACCAACTACCATTAGTGAGGCATATTCCTCTCCTGATGCTGACTTATGGAAGGAAGCAGTAAGGAGTGAGATGGAATCTATTATGTCTAATGGAACTTGGGAGGTCGTTGACCGTCCTTATGGTTGTCAACCTATATGCTGCAAATGGATCTTCAAGAAAAAGCTTAGGCCTGATGGTACAATCAAAAGGTACAAGGCAAGGCTTGTGGCCAAAGGATATACCCAAAAAGAGGGTGAAGATTTCTTTGATACCTACTCACCAGTGGCTCGATTGACTACAATTCACACATTAATAGCCGTGGCAGCCTCTTATGGCCTTATCATTCATCAGATGGATGTTAAGACAGCTTTCCTTAATGGAGAGTTGGATGAGGAGATCTATATGGATCATCTAGAAGGGTTCATTGCGGATGGTCAAGAGAACAAGGTGTGCAGGTTGATAAAATCATTGTATGGCCTAAAACAAGCACCTAAGCAATGGCATGAAAAGTTTGATAATACTCTTACAGCTGCTGGCTTTGCTGTAAATGAATCTGACATGTGTGTGTATTATCAGTATGGTGGGGGTAAGTCTGCTATGCTGTGCCTTTATGTTGATGACACCTTGATCTTTGGATCAAATCTCAATGTGATTGAGTAAGTTAAAAATCTTTTATAATCTCATCAAGCTTTGGGAGAAGCTGATGTCATTCTAAACATCAAGCTTGTTAGAGAAGCTGATGGTGGGGTAACTTTGTTATAATCTCATTATGTGGAAAAGGTATTGAGTCGCTTTGGTTTTAGTGACTATGATCCTGCTCCAACACCTTATGACCCTAGCATGCTATTGAGAAAGAATCGGAGAATAACAAGGGATCAATTGACATACTCCCAGATCATTGGCTCGCTCATTGACCTTGCAAGTGCAACAAGGCCAGACATCCCTTATGCTATGAGTAAGCTGAGTCGGTTTGTGTCGAAACCAGGAGATGATCACTGGCGTGCTCTTGAGAGAGTGTTGCGGTATTTGAAAGGTACTATGACATACGATATTCATTATACTAGAAACCCAAAAGTGCTGGAAGGCTATTGTGATGCCAACTAGATTTCTGATGCTGATGAGCTTTATGCCACAAGCGGATATGTGTTTTTGTTTGGAGGTGGCGCTGTTTCCTGGAAGTCTTGCAAGCAGACTATCTTAACGAAGTCTACAATGGAAGCATAACTCACAGCATTAGACACTGCTGGGGCTGAGGCCGAGTGGCTCCGTGATTTCCTATTGGATTTACCGGTAGTTGAAAAACCTATACCGGCTATTTCCATGAACTGTGACAACCAAACTATGATTACAAAGGTTAACTGTTCTAGGAATAACATGAAGTCTACAAGGCATGTTAAGAGGAGATTGAAATCTGTCAGAAAGCTGAAAAACTCTAGAGTTATAACGGTGGATTATGTCCACACATTGGATAATCTGGCAGATCAATTCACTAAGGGTCTGTCACGCAATGTGATAGAAAGTACATCGAGAGAAATGGGTATGAGACCCATGTTAAATCTACTCTAGTGGTAACCTGCTCTATGTGATCGGAGATCCCGTGAAGTAGAGTGGAGAAACAAGCTAGAGGTAGGTTGTGAGGAAAGATCCCTTCTTTAACTCATTTCTGATGCACATCTTTCCTATCTGTAAGGCAGGATGGTATTTACCTTAATGTATTCCAAGAGTCTTATAAAGGTGAGATGTTGTCCTACAGAACATCTTCTGAGGAATACACCTATATGAGTCAGACTGTTGGTCACAGTCTATGGGACTTGGGTAATCCCTAAATACTCATGAAAGGCACTGAAGTGTGACTTATATGCTTCTAAACAGCGGGAATACCCTTTTGCAGACTAGTATCAGCAAAGGATTTGAGTGAATCTTATTTCGCACAAAACTGTCAATTCAAGGCTTAGTCCATTGTTCAGTTATGAATGAGTGAAACTTTTATTCTAGATGGATGTTCAACTTAACTGTCTCCATCGAAACACTGGTATATCAAAGGATTGTGATTCTGATACTTCATCATTACAAACCCTAGAGTTTGGTGGGGATTGTTGGATCTTTTATGGGCCTGGCCCATTTATTCAATAAAACTCTATGGTGTGTAATGGTGGAGAATACCAATAGTACCATATTAGAAGTCCAAGGGTCATTGGCTTGACTTATATGGTGGGAATTATTCCACTTAATTTAAGAAGTCGAGAAACGGGCAAGGGCGTGCCACACGCGCGCGCGCGCCATCGCCGGCCAGGCCGGGCTCGGACTGGGCGTGGCGTGGCGAGGCAGGCAGGCAGGCGAGCGGGCGTGGTGTTGTTGTGTTAATTTTTAGCACTCATCAACCGAGGGAGTTTCAACTCCGGGTTAAACCTTTCAGTTGCCCATCTCTTCGTCAGCCGCATGCGAGACTCTTCTCCTTCAGCTTCCCTTCCGCGATGATAAAAGGGGAGCACGCCTGTCACTTAGAACAGGAGAGCAGAACCTTCAGAATCACAGTCCAGCGCAAGTGTGGGTGTTTCCATCTCGTATCTCTGCGCGCACAGAGAGGCGAGAGGGCAGGTGCCTCCGAAACCCTTGCCGTTCGAGACCTTGCACGGGGGATCGACAATTAGGTTTTTGGGGAGCGTCTACGCGACTGCCCAAAACATCTTCTTCCTGGCGACATGACAAGAGAAGCTGGACAAGGATCTGGATCCTCCGAGCGCATGGGAGGGTATGATCAATTTATGTTCTTACTGTTTTGCGTTCTGCAGATTATATATGTTTCATATATTCATCTCTGCTGTTTCATATGTAGCCATGTATTTATCTCATCTGTTCTGTCATATTATAATATGTTATATCTGTTTGTTTTAGTTTTACAGTCATGCTGTTTATGTAGCTATCTGTTTATTTTCAGTTGTTCCATCATAATACATGTACCATGTTTATATGCTTGTTATATTTATATGAGTCATATGCTTTATGTTCTCATGATCCATATTGTTATGGATATATTTGATATCATGATATCTATGTTTAATCATCTTTTATATGTCATCATCATAATGTTAATTTATGGAATTAAAATGATATGGAAAATGCATATAATTCTAACAAGTGGATCATGATCGGGAGGTTATCTGGGTCTAGGAGGCTTCATGGATGTGGTTTTCCTCGTCAACGTTCACCCACCGCCGCGGAGCCGCACCGCTATGTGGACGGAGCCGCCGCCTCCCCGATCCGAGGTGAGATACTCCTAGGTATATTTGTTGTGACCTCTGCGACGTGTTGCACTCATATGTTGTTGCTTTAGGTCCCCAGGGGTCTGTTAAACTCTTATCGGAGTTCGGGGTTACCAGGGATCCGCGCTTCACCGGGTGCACAACGTTTCACGACGGGATTCACGGTGAGTATGCCCTATTGTGTTTGGTGTCGTTCACATTATATTTGCACTATGGGTTATCCCGAATCACGCTTGGGTTTGGCGGGTCGCTGTGTGCTGGTGAGGTCGTCGCTGTGGCGGCCAAGCCGTCGTCGCCTCTGGCATAGGGAAGAAGAAGATGAACTCGTGACTGTGGATCGTGAAACCAACGGTCGTGATTAGATCTAGCGTAATGGTTTGGCTAGATTAGTTTAGGACGAAGATCTCGTATCTGGCGGCCCACATCGCGTACCGGTTTGGCGTATTATAGTATTAATTTGGATCGTAGGATTATGATCGAGCGGTTGTGGTGCAAGCGTATCCTTTCCAGCCATGCAAACTTAACAAAGAGCCCCTCAATTTTAGTCAATTTAACCTGCAGTCTGGTGGCAGTAATAATTCATTTAATGTAGGTCCTGTTTTTGCACATTAAACCCTGAACTTTAGAACTATTGTCACACCCGAGTTTTAGGGGCACCAAACCCGAGCGCGAACTTCACTAAGTGTGCTGGGATTAAGTCTCACATATATGATGACTCATGGTACAGAAACGAATGTCACATCATTATTATATAGCAGAGTTCTGTACAAAATAATTAAATAATTACATCATATGAAGACAACGATCTAGCAACCCAAAGTTGACTGGGAGACGACGGTCTAGACCACTCACGGACTCATCGCAGCATCCTTCATGCGCCTCATCCTGTGGTACCTATTCTTGACCTAGGAGGGATGTGAGTACAGAGCTCACATACATTCATCGCTCAACAAGCTGTGGGGAATAATGTGCATGAACTCACCAAAGGCTAACCTAAGGAGATGGTTAAAGCTGAGCATTGCTTTTAAAGTTGGTCAAAGTTTTATTAGCAGTTACTAAGTGTAATAGATACTATATCAAATAAATAAGAGATCAAATTAATAATAACACCCGCGATGCAATGCATATGACAGATTAAGTTTAGTTCCATAAATTAGTCATACAAGAGTCCTGAGTCGCTCTTGACCGTGAGCACGACTGATATATCAGTTTTACACTCTACATAGGTTGCGCCCTTTACCCACAAGTCGTGTATCCCATCTAGCTAGGGTTTGCAAGGCCCTTTAGACACTTCCAAGGTGAATGGCTAGGGATCCACTACGAAGCCTTTACAAAGTTCCACTAGCTTCAGAAAACCCGCTACTGTTTCTAAGAAGGGCAATATAGGAATCCCTCACCAAAAAAGTCATTGCATCATGATCAACCTGAGAACCTCCCTATACGCAGCTCCTCTACCGCCCTTGCCCCTTTCGGGTAAGGTAGTCCTTCACTAGCTTTCTTAATTAGTCAGCCAAGGGCATCCCATTCCACCCTTGTGGTAGCACGAATATCTCAAGTTAAGCTTCATGTTCCAATTAACACAATGATCTTATCATGAACAATAATTAAAACATCAGCATAACTGGAACATGATTATAATATAACATTAATTTCTCAAAATTAGGTAGAGCAATAGCAACACTACCAAATAATTCGTTTGTTTGCAAGTTGTGGGGTAAACAATGCTAGGGAAACCTATTGGGTCCCATCAAATTAACCTGAGCATGTCACAGTGATTACCAGAGAACATTATTAGGTAAAGAAGAGTGATCAAGGGCACAACTTGCCTGTAACTCGAATTTCCAGGTACTTCACCAAGTTTGTCTTCAGTGACTCTTAACCTCGCTGCTACTCGTAGCAATACATACAAACAGGCAAGGGGTACATAAAAATAACATTACACCAAACATGAGAACAAACCACGTAAGAATATTCTACACGTTGCTATGAGGTCGTAGGTTCGAGAATCACTAAATTCAGAGTTAGGGTTATAAAGTTACGTTTTTTCGAAGTTTTAAGTGTCTACTATAATACAAATGAGGCACCAGATTTTAACCATAGGTTTCATGGTAATACAAGGTTACTAGATGATAAACAATATTAATATAAGATTAATGCAATTGGAATGGATCGAAAAGGAATTAAAACAAGGTTATGAATTATACAAGTTTCTGGAAATATTTCTATACGAGAAAACATTTTCTAAAGTAATTTAATCATTTTATTTAACCTTCGGGCTGCAGGCATTAGTTCCAGAAAACTTGGGGTTAAATTCTAAATATCTGGGACTCGATTTTAATTATTTCCTAACTGGTTGGATGACAGGTTGATTTGAAAGAAACCCGAGGGCCTCTTTATAAAGATGGAAATTGCGAAGGGGTACGGTGGATTGCTAGCCGATCCAAATCCGAAAGCAGGGATCAAAGACTTATCTCACCTGAACCGGTATTCTATCACAACGGTCGGATCTAAAATCAATGCTCGAGATTAAAGGATCCCGCGATCTGATCTCGGCCAACAGATCCGAGATCAACAACTACGATTTTCGATCACGATGGGATATTTGAGATTCAATCATGATCACGCCGGAACGGGATCACTGGATCGATGGTCAGGGTCATTTCTCCCCCGCACGATCATGTTCACGCCAGAACGGCGCTACGACATCCTGCTCGTGGTGGCAGGCCCACCGGCGAGCAGTGGCTGCTGCGAGGCTATGGATGAAATGAGTCTTTGATTGATGGCTTGAGGTGTTATGATGACATATATTTATATAGGATGAAAGGTGGGTGGTTACATGATAGATCTAATCTGATACTTATCTGTTACAACCATATCTCATATATTAGGAACTCCAACAAACTCGAAACCAAATCTATTACATGATAGATCTAATCTGGTACTTATATGTTACACATATCCTATCTATTAGGAACTCTAACAAACTCGAAACCAAATCCGTTACATGACAGATCTAATCTGTTACTTATTTGTTATAATCGTATCCTATCTGTTAAGAACTCTAACTTATCTTTTTTATTTCAATAGTATTGTTGTTAATTTGTACTAATCATATTAGTCCTTCAATTTAAATAAATCTTAGAATATATTTTTATTTAAACTTTTAAATTAATTTTTTGGGTGTTACACGCGTGCTGAAAGGACTATTTTCTTACATATCTTATTGCGATATCCTAATTTATATCAACTTTACCTAAAGGACGTCGTGTACAAATAAACCAACCAAACATACATCGATCCAATATATTAGCTTATATTTCTACCTTTTTCTTTCTATTTTAAATTTAAAATTCAAGTCTAATTTAGAGATGATTAAAATTTCTATTTCAAGCATAAATTGCAACAAACAAAAACTCAACATGAATGCAAAGCATTTTTATTAATTAATTTACCCATTTAAGCAAATGAAAATTAGTAGGAATAATTAATGTAAGATGTTTGACAATAATAATTATTAAAGAAAATAATTCAAACATATAGCCACATTTTAGAAGTACAATAAAATAAATTTATAATCTTCACATATTTATTTAAAAGGATATAATTTCTTATGTAAAATCTATATTAAGAGATAGTTTAACTTAATTCTTTTTTTGGAGAATAAATCTTTAACACAAAGGATAGTTCACATAAGAATCTTTTAGGTAATCTATTATTTGAAAACACATTTATTTCAATCATGAAATGAGTTTTTCTAATTTATCCAGAATAAGATTTTAGAGTGTTACAACTATGATACCCGCAGACCATTTTCTATTCCAGTTAAAAGAGTAATAGATCGGGAAATAGTGGGAAAACATCTTATAATAATTTTAGTCATAAAATTAACATAATAATGTATAGAAACTTAGAAAAAAAGGCATATCTCTCTCGTTTTAACCCCATATATAGTGGTCCTTGAACCTACATATTCGTTGCGACGCGTAAAATATTATTGTGCAGTGTGGTTATTTGTTTGATGTGATGTTAATTTCTAATTATATATGTATGTTTATATTGTTGTGAATATACGATCAAGTGATCAAGGAATCAGAAGCTCATCAGCTTGAGGGGTCTGAGCAGGAGCTCGCAGAAGGAAAATTTGTCCTTGATCACATTCATGACCTAATAATATTAACTTTTGCAGTTCTATTTGCAAAAGCTTTAAAGTTATTGGCTGAAAATTTTATATTGTAAGCATTATAACAAACTAGGTGAGTGCCCGTTGTAATGAGAATTAACTAATTTCTTGTGCGCGAAATTGTTATTTTTTCTTTGAGAAGCGTCCTTGTTTCCATTCACTCATATCATTCTGGAACAGCTCATGCATCGCCTCATGCCTGTTAGGAGTCTTCTCAGAATGTTGTCTTGCATTCTTTTCTTTCTTTCCTTTGCCTGCACCAGGACCCTGTTTGCTAGCCCCCTTCAACGATTTTGCCTTTCGGTAAGCAACATCCACTAGAGACGGGCATTTCTTTGGTTTCTTCCCTCTATCTCTTTCCCGAAAGAGATTCTTCTATGCTTAGAACTGAATGTAGTGATCAGTACATGTATTGTTTCGAAGATTGCATTTCCTTCACTATGTAGGGGCTTCTACACCAATTGTACACACACCTATTCGTATATTGGCCCATGGATCATATGTGATTCATGATATAGCATCGACATCATGGTTCAATTATCGTGATATATGTTTCCGTTGCAACGCACGGGCACTCACCTAGTGTGTATCTATAATAGGGTATTTTAGTTTATATAGGGCTTCAAATTCTAAACAACTTCACGAACGAATTTCTGAAAATCATGGCTGAGTTGATTCATCGTTTAAAAAGGCAAATCTAGATTTAAGATTAATAGCCAGTAAAACCACTGTTTTAAAAGTGAATCTAGGTTTAAGATTTATTGCATAATAGCTAGTAAATCTAGGTTTAATGTTTATCAAATGCTAAGTAGTGCAAAAGAGGTCCAAAATGTTATGTATCCAAAACAACTCATATTCAACTTAGAACTGTTCGTACTTAGTATCTTATGAACATTTAGTAGATTGCAAAGTATTTACAATTCTATAAAGTCCTATTTGCTTTCATTGTGTTGCCATCAATCACCAAAAAGGGTGATATTGAAAGGCAAATGGGACTTAATCCATTTCTGTCACACCCGGATTTAAGGGCCAACCCCGGGTGCGTCTCAAATGTGTGCTAGGATCAAGTCTCACACATATGATGACTCATGGTACAGAAACGAATATCACATCTTTACAATATAATAGGAGTTTTGTACAAAATAACTAAATAATAACATCATACAAAGACAACGATCCTCCATAACCATAGTTGACTAGAAGACGACGACCTAGACCTCTCACGAACTCATCGCGACATCCTTCATGCTCCTTATCCTGTGGCACCTGTTCTTGACCTGGGGGATGTGAGTACAACAAGAGTGAGCTCACATATGTTCATCGCTCAACAAGTTGTGGGGAATAATGTGCATGAGCTCACTTATAGCGGGGGTTCATGTGAAGTGTAAGGCTTACCAAAGAAGGTGGTTAAAGGTGAGCGTTGCTTTTAAAGTTGGTCAAAGTTTTATTAGCAGTTACTAAGTATAAGTAGATATCAACCCAAATAAATAAGTGATCAATATTAATAATTAAACCCACAATGCAATGAATATGACAAATTAAGTTTAGTTCCATAAATTACGTGAGGGTCCGAGTCGCTCTTGACCGTGAGCACGACTGATATACCAGTTTTACACTCTACAAAGGTTGCACATCTTTACCCACAAGTCGTGTTACCCATTTGCCAAGAGATCGCGACTTCTCATTCATCTCTGCCGAGGAGACGAGATAGGGCAACACTACGAGGTCTTTACAAAGTTCCACTAGCTTCATAAAACTTGCTATGGTTTCTGAGGAGAGCGATATAGGAATCCCCCGTCTGAAAAGCCATCACAACATCATTAATTCGAGAACCTCCCTATACCGACAACTCCCCTACCGCCCTTGCCCCTTTCAAGTAAGGTAGTTCCCCACTAGCTTTCCTAATTGTGGTAGCACTGTTTTCCCGGGTGGTTCTCCATGTTCCAATTAACATAATGATCTTATCATGAACAATAATAACTCATTGACAATAAATAGCATGATCATGAATAATGTGAATCTTTAACACCTAAAAACACATAGAGCAATAGCATATACTACCCAAAAGTTCAGTGGTAAACAAGGTATAAAGGAGACAAAACTAGGGTGACCTATTGGGTCTCATCAAAATTCACCTAAGCAGATCATCATGATTAATAAGAACATTATTGGGTAAAGAAGAGTGATCAAGGGCACAACTTGCCTTTGACATGAGAATCCCGGTACTTCACTAAGTTGGTCTTCGGATTTTTCGTGACCCCGCTGCTACTCGTAGCAATACATACAAATAGACAAGGAGCACATAAAAATAACAGTACACCAAACATGAGAACATTAGCGTAAGAATATTCTATGTCTCGCTACGATATCGTAGGTTCAAGAACCTTTAAAATTGGAGCTACGGTTGAAAATATATGGTTCTCTAAAGTTTTAGTTGATTAACTATGAAAACGATGTCTCTCTGTTGCTTATACAAATCATGTGAAAAAATATAACTAAGTTTATTCCAATTTTGATCTAGACCAAATCATATTTTAGTCAAATTATAGATAATCCAAATTAAAATACTATATCAACTTAGATTAAACAAGTTAATTAATAAGCATAGGTTAAACGAATTGGTTATTTATTTTTTGAGAATATATTGCATGATAAAATAATGTTACAGCGTAGACAATATTATTACGAAGCTAATGCAATTGGAACGGACTAAATCAGAGTCAAAACAAAGGAGTTATGAATTTCTAAAGTTTATTGGATTATTCTTATATTAGAAATAATTTTCAAATTTTATTTTACATAAGTGAAGCTCGAGTTCTATATTTTATATAAGTCGAAGGGCAATTTTGCAAATTATAGGGACCTGGTTTAAATGCTTCACAGTCATACGTGGATTATTCTTGACCATAGGATCTTCGATCGATGGCCGTAAATTTATTTAACACGATCTAATCTACCCCGTTGAACTCCGGATCAACGCCCCAGATCTCAACTCTGAAGCGGTAACCAGAGATCTAATCTCCACCGTCCGACCGGGATCCAACGGCCCACCGATCTCCTTCCTCTCTCAGCAGCTGGCCACGACGGCACCAGTATTTCCCCATAGCCAGGATTCGGCCTGAGTTACGCAGTTATCAAACTTCTAGTCGTAACCGTGCTACATGAAATGGAGACAAGGGCGAGACTAGTTGAAGGATCTTCACCAAGGTTTGCCCGCACAGGAGCACTGCCCACGGTGGACAGCAGCCTCTGGCGGCTATAGATGACGTCCGACGAGCAATTCCCCATCACCCAACATCCACTAGTACACAGAAGCTCTATAGTGGCGGTTCTAAACATATTTACACTGGCGTTTTTCAGTACCGCCAGTGCTAGGGGTCAGTGGAAATCAGCATTTCCACTGGCGGTTATTTTGGAACCGCCAGTGAAAAGTGCATTTTTACTGGCGGTTTTCTTAAGGAACCGCCAGTGAAAAGTGCATTTCCACTGGCGGCTGAATAAAGAAAACCGCCAGTGAAAATAGGTTTCCACTGGCGGTTTGTGTAACACAACCGCCAGTGGAAACATCCTATTTCCACTGGCGGTTGTGTTAAGATAACCGCCAGTGAAAATAGGTTTCCACTGGCGGTTTTTAAAGCCGGGCCCACCTGTTTCTTTTACTGACGTTTGATAACGGAAACCGCCAGTGAAAAGTTGAACGTGCCGCAGGCTTTGAGCTTATTTGTACTAGTGATCCTCATATGCCAGGAACCGCCACCACCATGCACGATACACTCCGACGATGATCTCTGACCACCACATGCGGCCCAAACGACCACACAGGCGAGATTCAATGGTGGCGGACCCATTCTTTGCCTTCGATCTCTCTCTGCTTCCACTCAGCTTGACAACTCATGGATTACTACGACATGGAGGAGTGGAGAGGTGAACGTGGGTCCTAATTTATACCGGTGGGCTAGACCGGAAGGGTAGGGATGCGATCATGCAAACAGTGGGTGATCTCCGGTGATCTCAGATGGGTTCATTGCAACAGACGCGCGCAGCGCGGAGGGGGAGAGGATCTGCTTGCCTCAGCGGAGGACGAGTGCGCACTGCCACTGGCCAGTTTGGCCTGCGGGTAAGCGTCAAAGCGGGGCACACAGCGGCCCACAAGCAGTGACTTGGGCCCGCGTGCGTGGAGTTCGGGAGTAGGAGGGAACTTGCCACTAGGCCCAGATGGCAGCGAGTAAACTAGGAGCGCGTGTGGTGAGCGATCTGGCGAGTGGGACCCATCAGTCATCCAATGTGCACGACAATAAATACGGTGTGGGGCTGACGCATGGGACCCACTTGTCGGCACCATCAGTAGCAGCTGGGCCGGTAGTGAAGAGGAGAAGTGGGCTGCTAGGAGAAAACAGCCCAAACGAGCATTTTCCTTCCCCCGGCCCTTTTTCTTTTGAATTCTATTTTAATTCCTTTATTCAAATTTGGATTCAAAACCAGTTTTGGTTTCTTCCATTCATATTTTAAATGCACAAGCAATAAAACTTCCAGCATGTATGCAAAAGTCTAGTTTTAATTGTTTTTATTTATTTAGATAGATAGTTCAAATATACAACCTACCCACATTATTCTCTTTTGAACCAATACTACTTTGAATGTGTAATCCATTTAGAAGTTCATCAATATTCATTACATATTTATAAGTGAAAATACTTTCTAAGGTATAACCTCAATTAAGGTATACTTTTACCCAAGTATTCTGGAAAATATTTCTAAATATACTATTTAAGAGAATGATCTAACTCATATAAATTCTTTTCATGTTACTCTTTTATTATGAACACATGAATTTTAAGCATTGGAAGCATTTTGCCTAAGTTACACAACTATAATTTTGGGGTGTTACAATTTCTACACTTGTTGTGGTGCTTGATAACCATCACAATCATTTGACTAACTAGTTTGCTAAAGTGTATATTCACAGGTTCATAAGATCTACCAATATGCTTCTAAGTCAGAAAACAACTAAAATCCAGCTTATTAGGGGTAAAACTTGTAAAAGACGAACTAGACATAGTTCAACACTTTGGATATGTTCTAAATACCCCTAGGAACACTACATGAATTCACTTAATTCCCGTCGGCTAAGAACCGACGGGAATAAGCTCTAAACCGACGGGGATTACTAATTCCCGTCGGTATATGGTTAATTCCCGTCGGCCCTAAGCTGACAGGTATCAGATGTCAGCGATACCCTTATTCCCGTCGGGCGCTGACGGAAATAAGTAATCCCCATCGACCACTTGCAAGCCGACGGATATTATGGTTAATTCACGTCGGCCACCACGGACCGACGAGAATTAATTGTTAATCCTCGTCGGTCCACCGTGGCCGACGGGAGTTACTGGGCCGACGGGCATTAAATGTTAATTCCCACTAGTTTAACCATAGCCGACGGGAATTAACCTATACTGTTGCAAAACCAGCACCAAATGAGGTCATTATTTCTCCACAATTGCACACATAACATATATATCATCACACAGAATAGACACATACATTGATAATTGAAAGTCGCCTAGAGGGGGGGGGTGAATAGGGCGAATCTAAAATTTACAAACTTAAGCACAACTACAAGCCGGGTTAGCGTTAGAAATATAAACGAGTCCGAGAAAGAGGGCGCAAAACAAATCGTGACCAAATAAAGAGTGAGACACGATGATTTGTTTTACCGAAGTTCGGTTCTTGCAAAACCTACTCCCCGTTGAGGTGGTCACAAAGACCGGGTCTCTTTCAACCCTTTCCCTCTCTCAAACGGTCACCTAGACCGAGTGAGCTTCTCTTCTCAATCAAACGGGACAACAAGTCCCCGCAAGGACCACCACACAATTGGTGTCTCTTGCCTCGGTTACAATTAAGTTTGTCACAAGAAGAATGAGAAAGAAAAGAAGCGATCCAAGCGCAAGAGCTCAAATGAACACAACAAATCTCTCTCTCTAATCACTAAAGCTTTTGTGTGGAGATGGGAGAGGATTTGATCTCTTTGGTGTGTCTTGTATTGAATGCTATAGCTCTTGTAAGGTGTAGAAGTGTAGAAACTTGGATGCCATTGAATGTGGGGTGGTTGGGGTATTTATAGCCCCAACCACCAAAAATGGCCGTTGGAAGTGTGCTGTCGCATGGCGCACCAGACAGTCCGGTGCGCCACCGGACACAGTCCGGTGCGCCAGCCACGTCAGCAGGCCGTTGGGGTTCGACCGTTGGAGCTCTGACTTGTGGGGCCTCTGGGCTGTCCGGTGGTGCATCGGATAGGTCCTGTAGACTGTCCGGTGCGCCTCCAGCGCGTGCTCTGACCTCTGCGCGCACTGTAGCGCATTGAATGCGGTTGCAGTCGACCATTGCGCGCGAAGGAGCCGTTGCTCCGCTGGCACACCGGACAGTCCGGTGAATTATAGCGGAGCGCCCTCTGAATTTTTCGAAGGTGAAGAGTTCAGCCTCGAGTGCCCTGGTGCACCGAACACTGTCCGGTGGCACACCGGACAGTCCGGTGCGCCAGACCAGGGTGCCTTTGGGTTGCCTTTTGCTCTCTTTGTTTGAACCCTTTCTTGGTCTTTTTTTATTGGCTTATAGTGAACCTTTGGCACCTGTAGAACTTATAGACTAGAGCAAACTAGTTAGTCCAATTATTTGTGTTGGGCAATTCAACCACCAAAATCAATTGGGAAATAGGTGTAAGCCTAATTCCCTTTCAATCTCCCCCTTTTTGGTGATTGATGCCAACACAAACCAAAGCAAGTATAGAAGTGCATAATTGTACTAGTTTGCATAATTGTAAGTGCAAAGGTTACTTAGAATTGAGCCAATATAAATTCATAAGATATGCATGGATTGTTTCTTTATATTTTCATCATTTTGGACCACGTTTGCACCACAAGTTTTGTTTTTGCAAATTCTTTTGTAAATTCTTTTCAAAGTCCTTTTGCAAATAGTCAAAGGTAAATGAATAAGATTTTGAGAAGCATTTTCAAGATTTGAAATTTTCTCCCCCTGTTTCAAATGCTTTTCATTTGACTAGAACAAAACTCCCCCTCAATAAATTCCTCCTCTTAGTGTTCAAGAGGGTTTTAAGATACTAAAGTTTTGAAGGTGCTATTTTCTTCCCCTTTTGAACACAATAAGATACCAATTTGAAAAACTCTTTTTAAAATAAGAGGTGGTGGTGCGGTCCTTTTGCTTTGGGCTAATATTTTCTCCCCCTTTGGCATGAATCGCCAAAAACGGATACTTGAGTGAAATAAAAGCCCTTTTCTAACTACTTTCTCCCCATTGGCAAATAAAACATGAGTGAAGATTATACCAAAGACGGAGAGTTGATCGGAGCGACGGCGAAGGATGAGTTATGGAGTGGAGTGGAAGCCTTTGTCTTCGCCGAAGACTCCAATTCCCTTTCAATACACCTATGACTTGGTTTGAAATATACTTGAAAACACATTAGTCATATCATATAAAAGAGATATGATCAAAGGTATACTTATGAGCTATGTGTGCAAAACATCAAAAGAAATTCCGAGAATCAAGAATATTTATCTCATGCCTAAGTTTGTTGAAAGTTTGTTCGTCTAGTGGCTTGGTAAAGATATCGGCTAATTGTTCCTTAGTGTTAATATATGCAATCTCGATATCTCCCTTTTGTTGGTGATCCCTTAAGAAATAATACCGAATGGCTATGTGTTTAGTGCGGCTATGCTCAACGGGATTATCCGCCATGCGGATTGCACTCTCATTATCACATAGAAGAGGAGCTTTGGTTAATTTGTAACCATAGTCCCTAAGGGTTTGCCTCATCCAAAGTAATTGTGCGCAACAATGGCCTGCAGCAATATACTCGGCTTCGACGGTAGAAAGAGCTACGGAATTTTGCTTCTTTGAAGCCCAAGACACCAAGGATCTTCCCAAGAACTGGCAAGTCCCCGATGTGCTCTTTCTATTAATCTTACACCCTGCCCAATCGGCATCCGAATAACCAATTAAATCAAATGTGGATCCCCGAGGGTACCAAAGCCCAAACTTAGGAGTATGAACTAAATATCTCAAGATTCGTTTTACGGCCGTAAGGTGAGCTTCCTTAGGGTCGGCTTGGAATCTTGCACACATGTATACAGAAAGCATAATATCCGGTCGAGATGCACATGAATATAGTAAAGAGCCTATCATCGACCGGTATACCTTTTGATCGACGGATTTACCTCCCGTGTCGAGGTCAAGATGCCCATTGGTTCCCATGGGTGTCTTGATGGGTTTGGCATCCTTCATCCCAAACTTGGTTAGAATGTCTTGAATATAGTTCGTTTGGCTAATGAAGGTGCCCTCTTGGAGTTGCTTCACTTGAAATCCTAAGAAGTACTTCAACTCCCCCATCATCGACATCTCGAACTTGTGTGTCATGATCCTACTAAATTCTTCACATGTAGATTCGTTAGTAGACCCAAATATAATATCATCAACATAAATTTGGCATACAAACAAATCATTGTCAAGAGTTTTAGTAAATAAAGTAGGATCGGCCTTTTCGACTTTGAAGCCATTAGTGATAAGAAAATCTCTTAGGCATTCATACCATGCTCTTGGGGCTTGCTTGAGCCCATAAAGCGCCTTAGAGAGTTTATATACGTGATTAGGGTACTCACTATCTTCAAAGCCGGGAGGTTGCTCAACATAGACCTCCTCTTTGATTGGTCCATTGAGGAAGGCACTTTTCACGTCCATTTGATAAAGCTTAAAGCCATGGTAAGTAGCATAGGCAAGTAATATGCGAATTGACTCAAGCCTAGCTACGGGTGCATAGGTTTCACCGAAATCCAAACCTTCGACTTGTGAATACCCCTTGGCCACAAGTCGGGCTTTGTTCCTTGTCACCACGCCATGCTCGTATTGCTTGTTGCGGAACACCCACTTGGTTCCTACAACATTTTGGTTAGGACGTGGAACTAAATGCCATACCTCATTCCTAGTGAAGTTGTTGAGTTCCTCTTGCATCGCCACCACCCAATCCGAATCTTGTAGTGCTTCCTCTACCCTATGTGGCTCAATAGAGGAAACAAAAGAGTAATGCTCACAAAAATGTGCAACACGAGATCTAGTGGTTACCCCCTTATGAATGTCGCCAAGGATGGTGTCGACGGGGTGATCTCGTTGAATTGCTTGGTGGACTCTTGGGTGTGGCGGTTGTCGGTGTTTCGACCCCGGGGGTCCCTGGACCGACGAGTAAATTGTCGCTGCGTGTCCCAGCCCAGATGGGTCAGCGCGAGACGGAACACAAGGGGGGAAAACAGTAAGGGGAAATCGTGGCCTCGTGTTGTCCTGCGCCAAGGGCGGATGCGCTTGCTGTAGGGGGTTACAAGCATTCGCGAGGGAGAGAGAGAGAGAGCGAGAGCCTTGTGCGTCCCGGCCCGTTCTCCCGCGCGACCACCTTCTCGTATGAGGGCCCTGGACCTTCCTTTTATAGATGTAAGGAGAGGGTCCAGGCGTACAATGGGGGGTGTAGCAATGTGCTAACGTGTCTAGCAGAGAGGAGCCAGAGCCCTAAGTACATGCGGACGTGGCTGTTGGAGAGGTGTTGCTGCCCTATTCATGTGATGTCGTGGCCGTCAGAGGAGCGCCTGAGCCCTGTAGGAGCACAGCTGTCAGAGCTGTCGGGTCCTTGCTGACGTCTCCTTGCTTCCGTAAGGGGCTGAGAACCGCCGTCGTCATGGAGCACGCGGGGTGCCATCATTACTTATTTTACCGGGGCGAGCCAGATGGGATGCCGGTCTTGTTCCCCGTAGCCTGAGCTAGCTAGGGGTAGGGTAATGATGGGGCCCCCTATGACGTGGTCGGTCCGAGCCTGAGGTCGGGCGAGGCGGTGACTCCTCCGAGGTCGAGGTTGAGCCCGAGCCCTGGGGTCGGGCGAGGCGGAGACCGTCGTCCGAGGTCGAGGTGGAGTCCGAGCCCTGGGGTCGGGCGAGGCGGAGACCGTCGTCCGAGGTCGAGGTGGAGTCCGAGCCCTGGGGTCGGGCGAGGCGGAGACCGTCTTCCGGAGTCGAGGTTGAGTCCGAGCCCTGGGGTCGGGCGAGGCGGAGACCATCTTCCGAGGTCGAGGTTGGAAGTGTGCTGTCGCCGAGGGTGCTCCTCCTCCTCCTGCTGATGTCTGATCCTGCAGGAACAGTTTATCTGTAGTGTTCGTATGTTTTTTGTGGCCGCCGAGGCCCAAACATACCGTCGTCGTGTTGTAAAGCTGCGTTTCTTTTCCCCTTGTTTCGAGTATCAGGACTTATTTGTCGGTAACAGAATTATTTATCCGAGCGAGAGTTACTTTTCACGGAAGGTGATGAGTGAGGTATCCGTATCCCGGAGGCGTAGGAGTCCCTCCGCTCGGTCGGCCTTGCCGCTTACGTGTACTCTTACTTGTACGTAGGATTCTATTATCGATATAGTCGAGAAGGCACGAAAAATCGTTTCGGCAGAAAAGTTTTCGAGCGTGAAGACTTGTTCGGTCAGCGGAATCGCTTATCCGAGCGTGAGTTACTTATCGTAGAAGGTGATGAGTGAGGTATCCGTATCCCGGAGGCATAGGAGTCCCTCGGCTCGGTCGACCTTGCCGCTTACGTGTACTCCGTCGTTTTCAGGATCCCACTATCGAAGTAGTCGAAAAGCACGAAAGATGTTCTGGCAGAAAGACTTTTTCCGAGGAAAATTTTGACACAGAGGGGGTGCCCCCCTTCTAGCCCCCGAGGGAGGGTCGGGCTTTGCCGAGGCAAGGCTGACCCTTCCTTGATGGTTAGACTTTATTTGCATATGTAAACGAGGTGTATGAACGACTTGAAAACATCTTAAGGGTAGAAGCGACGTAGCTGTCGGATGTTCCAAGCGTTGCTGTAGACCTCGCCTTGACTGTTGGCCAGCTTGTATGTTCCGGGCTTCAAAATCTTGGCGATGATGAACGGCCCTTCCCAGGTAGGTGTGAGCTTGTGGCGCCCTCGGGCGTCTTGCCGTAGCCGAAGCACCAAGTCGCCCACCTGGAGGTCTCGGGACCGAACCCCTCGGGCGTGGTAGCGTCGCAGGGACTGCTGATACCTTGCCGAGTGTAGTAAGGCCATGTCCCGAGCCTCTTCCAGCTGGTCCAGTGAGTCTTCTCGGTTGGTCTGGTTGCTTCGGTCGTCGTACGCCCTCGTCCTCGGGGATCCGTATTCTAAGTCTGTGGGCAAGATAGCCTCGGCCCCATAGACTAGAAAGAACGGCGTGAAGCCTATGGCTCGGCTTGGCGTCGTTCTCAGACTCCAGACCACCGAGGGGAGTTCCTTCATCCATCGCCTGCCGAATTTGTTGAGGTCGTTGTAGATCCGTGGCTTGAGTCCTTGCAGAATCATACCGTTGGCACGCTCTACCTGCCCATTCGTCATGGGGTGAGCTACGACGGCCCAGTCCACCCGGATGTGGTGGTCCTCGCAGAAGTCCAGGAACTTTCTGCCAGTGAATTGGGTGCCGTTGTCAGTGATGATGGAGTTCGGGACCCCGAAGCGATGGATGATGTTGGTGAAGAACGCCACCGCCTGTTCGGACCTGATGCTGTTTAGGGGTCGGACCTCAATCCACTTGGAGAATTTGTCGATAGCGACCAGCAGGTGCGTGTAGCCCCCGGGTGCCTTCTGCAAGGGACCGACGAGGTCCAGACCCCACACGGCAAACGACCAGGTGATGGGTATTGTTTGCAGGGCCTGAGCGGGCAGGTGCGTCTGCCTTGCGTAGAATTGACACCCTTGGCAGGTGCGTACAATCCTAGTGGCGTCGGCCACCGCGGTTGACCAGTAGAAACCCTGTCGGAAGGCGTTTCCAACAAGGGCTCGAGGCGCTGCGTGATGACCGCAAACCCCCGAGTGTATTTCTTGCAATAGTTCCTGACCTTCGGTGATGGATATGCATCACTGGAGGATGCCTGAGGGGCTGCGGTGGTAGAGCTCCTTTCCGTCATCCGGCAAGACGAACGACTTGGCGCGCCGCGCCAGTCGCCGAGCTTCGGCTCTGTCGAGAGGTAGCTCTCCTCGGTGGAGATATTGTAGGTATGGGGTCTGCCAGTTTCGATTAGGCGGGACCCCATCCCGCTCTTCCTTGACGCGCAGTGCCTCACCCTCGGGGGCCGAGGGTGCCTCGGGCTGAGCCGAGGGCGCCTCGGGCAGGGCCGAGACCTTCTCGGGCTTGGGCGTGTCGTCGGTCTTGACTGAGGGTTGATGTAGGTCTCGGGAGAAGATGTCCGGAGGGACCCTTGTCCACCCCGAGGCTATCTTAGCCCGCTCGTCCACAGTCTCGTTGTATCGTCGGGCGATGTGGTTGAGCTCGAGCCCGTAGAACTTGTCCTCCAGGCGCCGAAACTCATCACAGTAGGCTTCCATCTTCGGGTCGTGGCAATGGGAGTTCTTCATGACTTGGTCGATGACAAGCTGCGAGTCGCCACGAGTGTCGAGGCGTCGGACCCCTAGCTCGATGGCGATGCGCAACCCGTTAACCAGAGCCTCGTACTCGGCCACGTTGTTGGACGCCGGGAAATGGAGGCGTAGTACGTAGCGGAGGTGCTTCCCAAGGGGTGAGATGAAGAGCAGGCCCGCGCCCGCTCCTGTCTTCATGAGCGACCCGTCGAAAAACATGGTTCAGAGTTCCGGTTGGATCGGAGCCGCTGGAAGCTGGGTGTCGACCCATTCAGCCATAAAGTCCGCCAAAACTTGGGACTTGATGGCCTTGCGAGGGGCGAACGAGATTGTCTCGCCCATGATCTCCACCGCCCACTTTGCAATCCTACCCGAGGCCTCTCGGCACTGGATGATCTCTCCCAGGGGGAAGGATGACACCACAGTCACCGGATGAGACTCGAAGTAGTGTCGCAACTTTCGCCGCGCCAGAATTACCGCATACAGTAGCTTCTGAATTTGCGGGTAGCGGATTTTGGTCTCGGACAGTACCTCACTGATGAAGTAGACCGGCCTCTGGACGGGCAATGCGTGCCCCTCTTCTCGTCTCTCGACCACGATCGCGACGCTGACCACCTGAGTGGTAGTGGCGACGTAGATCAAGAGGGCTTCTCCGACAGCGGGGGGCACCAAGATGGGCGCGCTTGTAAGGAGCGCCTTTAGGTTCCTGAGGGCTTCCTCGGCCTCGGGGGTCCAAGTGAAGCGCTCGGTCTTCCTTAAGAGGCGGTATAGAGGTAGGCCTCTTTCGCTGAGGCGCGAGATGAAACGGCTCAGAGCCGCAAGGCATCCCATGACCCTCTGTACTCCTTTCAAGTCCTTGATGGGCCCCATGTTGGTGATGGCCGCGATTTTCTCCGGGTTGGCCTCGATGCCCCGCTCGGAGACGATGAACCCCAAGAGCATGCCTCGGGGGACTCCGAAGACACACTTCTCAGGATTGAGTTTTACGCCTTTCGCCTTGAGACACTTGAATGTCATTTCAAGGTCGGAGAGGAGGTCGGAGGCTTTCCTCGTCTTGACTACGATGTCATCGACGTAAGCCTCGACCATTCGACCAATGTGCTCTCCGAACACGTGGTTCATGCACCTTTGGTATGTCGCACCCACATTCCTCAAACCGAATGGCATAGTAATGTAGCAGTACATGCCAAAAGGTGTGATGAAAGAAGTCACGAGCTGGTCGGACTCTTTCATCCTGATTTGGTGATACCCTGAGTAGGCATCGAGGAATGACAAGGTTTCGCACCTAGCAGTGGAATCCACGATTTGATCGATGCGAGGCAGAGGGTAGGGAACTTTCGGACATGCTTTGTTTAGACCAGTGTAGTCTACACACATCCGCCATTTCCCGCCTTTCTTTCTCACAAGCACAGGGTTGGCTAGCCATTCGGGATGGAATACCTCTTTGATGAACCCTGCAGCCATCAGCTTGTGGATCTCCTCGCCTATAGCTCTGCGCTTTTCTTCGTCGAATCGGCGCAGAGGCTGCTTCACGGGTCGGGCTCCAGCTCGGATATCCAGCGAGTGCTCGGCGACATCCCTCGGTATGTGTAACACCCTGAATTTGGGGGTAGAATTTTTTTCTTCTTTTCTCTCACCAAATTCAGGCGTTACCCTTTCCTTTTCCCTTTTCCCCTTGCTAAACCTTGATCTTTCCAAAGTTATAGCGGGTTTTGGATTTAGACCTCGTGTAAAGCAAAACCTTAAAATACTTTATTTTGAGTGATGCACCATGCCGAACCATGCATACTTTTTTGATTGTTTAAAAATGTGAAAGCATTCATCTAGAGGAAAATAGATTTTAGAAAAAGAAAACCTTTTCCTTCTCCTTCCCCCCCCTCCTTCCCCATTTTCGCCCCCCCTTCCCTCCCCGCCGTGGGCCGCCTGGCGGCCCAGCCGCGCGCCCCCCTCCCCCTTTGGGCCCAGCCGGCCCAACCGCCCCCTCCCTTTTCTTTTTCCAAAAATCCCCTCCCCGAGGGCCCCGCTCGTCATCCCCTCTCTCCCTCTCTCTCCCTCACCCTAACCCTAGCCGCCGTCGCCCCCGTCCCGCCCCCGCGCCGCCGCCGCCCCTCCCCGGCGCCGCCGCCGCGCCAGCCTTCCTCTCCGGTGAGGTTTCTCCCTCCCCCTCCCTTCTCTCCTCCCCTCCCTCCTCCTTCCCTCCCGCCGGCGTCCCCCGCCCCCGCGCCATGGGCGCGCCCGCCTCGGCCGCCCGGCCTCGGCCCCGGCTCCGGCCGCCCCGGCCTCGCCCGCGCCCGGCCGGCCCTGCGCCCGGTCGCCCCCGGCCGCCCCGCGCTCGGCCGCCCGCTCGGCCGCCCTCCCCGCGCCGCCCTCGGCCGTCCCCGGCTCGGCGAGCTCGGCCGCCTCCGGTGAGCTCGGCCCCGGCCCCGGCCGCCTTCGGCTCGGCCGCCCTCGGCCGCCCGCGCCCAGCCGCTCCGCGCCGCCCTGCCCCCGTCGCGCCCGGCCCCGGCCGCCCCGGCCTCGCCCGTGCCCGCCCTCCCTGCGCCGCTCTCCGGTGAGCTCGGCTCGGCTGCTCGGCCTCGGCCGCCTCGCCCCGCCCGGCCCTCCGGCGAGCTCGCGCCGACCCCGCCCCGACCCCGGCCTCGGCCGCCCCGCCCCTGTCACGCCTGGCCCCGGCGCGTCTCGCTCCGGCGAGCCCGCCCCTCGCCGCGCCCCGGCTGCCCCAGCTCGGCCACCCCCGCGCGAGCCCCGCTCGGCCGCCCCATGCCCCGGCTCGGCCGTCCCCGCCGCGCCCGCCTCGGCCCCGTGCCGTCCCGGCCCCGGCCGTGCCCCCCGCCCCGCCTGTGCACCGTGCTCACCCGCTCGCCCCGCCGTGCTTTGCTCGTGTCGTGACGGCCCCGGCGTGGCCTCGAGCTCGGCCTAGCGTGCCTTTAGCGCGCGGCTTTGAGCTCGGCTAGCGCTCGGCCCCGACGTGCGCACGGCTAGTTCGTGGCGTGTGCGTGCGGTCTCGCGCGCGTGCTCGCGTAGTGCGCGTGCCATGGCACGACCCGTCGTGCCCCGTCTACCCCCCCTGTGTCCTATGCGCACTAATCACGTGTTTATATTAATAAGATAGGAGTCTCAACTTGGAAATTGGTTACGTCAGTTAATTTGTATAGCTAATCATCTATCTCATTCAATGATAATCTGCTAAAAGTGGTCACATTTACATTAGTGCATGTAACTAATCCTTTTGTT
The DNA here is from genome assembly GCF_902167145.1 of Zea mays. Lineage (NCBI taxonomy): Eukaryota > Viridiplantae > Streptophyta > Magnoliopsida > Poales > Poaceae > Zea > Zea mays. The sequence continues at coordinate 39,397,671 of NC_050098.1, read as the reverse complement.
AGAACCAATTGGAACTAGAGCACGTAACGTTTAGTTATTCGTTTACCCGTAGTGCGCCTCGAGCATAAGCTTTAACTCTCGCGAGACCTTTCCCCATTTCTTTCTAACCAAGGTAAATTCATTATCGTATGCGATATTCTATGCATATTTACTTTATTTGTTCTCTTGTATGGTGTACTGTTTGTTTCCTAATTTGAATGGATGGATGTATGTGTGCTTGCAATCGCATAGAGAACGATCCGGTCGAAGAACCCGAGGAACTCGCAGGAGAAGCCCCTGAGCAGCAGTCGGTTGGTGGAGGCAAGTGTCCTTTGACCTATCTCTGTCCTATTCATTCTTTAACTCACCTCCCGCTTTACACATGTATACCTAAGGATTGACTAGCTTTTGTTATCCATATCCTTGTTTACCTATTTGGGTTGGATTATTATTGTTTAGCTTTATGCTATTGCTTAACTCTAATCAATGAACATGATGAGATTATCTACGATACGCTGTTTTCCCTTCTCTTATTATGATGTCGTACTTGTGGTCTTCAAGGGGGCTCGAGCAGTTTCTCGAGTGCCTCTCCGTAAGGACCTGTTCTATGGATGACCGCCCGGGAAAACAGTGCAACCATGAGGGTGGAATGGGATGCCCTTAGCTGAATAATTACAGGATCCGGGGTGTAGTTCACTTAGCCGTCGTGCCGTCAATGGGGCTCGGTGTATGCGGCTCGCTCTGCCAAGTTTGGGTTCGCCCCTTGGGGAGGAGTGCGGTGCATTTAGGAAACCTAACGGGTGGCTACAGCCCTGGGGAATCTTTGTAAAGGCTACGTAGTGATGCCCTGCTAGGCCACCTAGGTAGTGGTCAATGGGGAGTAGCTCTCTCTGGGCAGAAAGGGAATCACAGCTTGTGGGTAAAGTGCACAACCTCTGCAGATTGTTTGAAAACTGATATATCAGCCGTGCTCGCGGTTATGAGCGGCCAAGGGAGCTCCAGTGATTAATGGTACTTGATCAGAGACATTATGGTACAGGTGGCTATGAGATCGATGGTTCTGGTTATGACTATGGTGCTGGTAAGTGGTATTCTTTCCGTTTGGAAAGGGTACATCGGGCTAATAACTTGGGTTAATGCTAAAACCTGGCTTTCTATTAGTAAATAATAATCTGACCAACTAAAAGCAACTACTTGACTTATCCCCACATAAAGCTAGTCCACTATAGCCAAACAGGATACTTGCTGAGTATGTTGATGTGTACTCACCCTTACTCTACACACCAAACCCCCCCATCCCCAGGTTGTCAGCATTGCAACCACTGCTCAGGAGAAGATGAAGCTATGTAAGGAGACCTTTAGGAGTTCCAAGACTACGACGAGTTCTAGGCGTGGGTTAGTGGCAACCCCCAGTCGGCTGCCTGTGAAGGCCGCGTTTATCTACGTTTCTTTTCTGCACTTTGATTTATTGTAAGGACTATATGGATGTCTCAGACGTATGATGTAATCGACTATTATTTCCCTTTTTAATACTATTTGAGCACTGTGTGATGATGTCCATGTTATGTAACTGCTGTGTACGTGAATAACTGATCCTGGCACGTACATGGTTCGCATTCGGTTTGCCTTCTAAAAACCGGGTGTGACATAAGTGGTATCAAAGCCGTGCTGACTGTAGGACCGCTAACCTAGAATAGAATGGTCGTTCTAAGGACTATAGACCTCTGTCCCTGCCTTGACTTTGATATCCCTTCAAAAGTTGGTCATACCGACCAAACCTATGTTCTACTATACATTATACCTTGCTGAAAATTGTGTTTTATTCTAATCCTTCATTTATTTATGATTCATTATTTGCTGGTCATATTAATTCTGTCCTCACCCTTTTGCTTGCGATGTCTTTTGTAGATGGCTCGACTTAGACACACTGCACGAAAGTCCGTCATCCCCTTCTTACCCTCCCGCCTTGCTGAGCGTCCGCTTCGTTGTCCCGTGGCCGGACAGTCCAGCCACTTGGAGAGACTGCACCACCGCCTGCATGAGGAGCAGGAACGTCGACGACAGGAGCAGCAGGGCTCTTCCTTCTCGCTCCAGCAGGAGATAGAGTCTGTGAGGAGCTGCTCCCCTGTGCTTCCTCTGGAGGCGCCCCCTGCACCACCACTGGGCGCCCCAGCTTCTGGAGTAGCTGCTGGAGGAAACCCAGACGACGGAGGTGGCGACGACAGCTCGAGCCACGACACCGACTTCTCTGCTGACCATGAGCCGGAAGGATGGGTTGCTCGACCCACCACTCGCGACGCTGCTCGCGGGTGTCACTTCCACGATGCGCTCGACACCCTGCTACGTCGGGCACTTAACCGGCGTACTTGGTCCATCGAGTATCGCTGTGTGGTCTACCAGCATAGTCGTGGGGCCTACCCGGACCGCTGGGAGGCAACCTGCTTGGTGCGCCGTTCGGAGAACAGTCTCCAGGGTGCGGAGGCCTGCTCAGAGCACTATTCTATCTCTGAGCGGGACTCGGCTAAGGCGGCCATGCAAGATGCGGCACGGTGTGCGCTTTCGCACTACTGCTCGGTTCTCGGTGGGGTAGCTGACGGTCTTGACCTGAAGTATTACCCCCGCCGTCCATCTGGCAGCACAGGAGGCCTGATTGTCTCACCTGTCGGTGAGGACAATCCTAGGTTGAGCAGCACAGTCAACCTAGCCGCCGTGCTAAACACGGAGCTGGACCATGCACTAGACGAGCTGAGTAGGGCTCATGCTGAGATCGCTGTTGGAACTTGCTCTCAATCGCAAGGAGGCCAACAAGGGTGAACAGTGGTGACAACAGGGTTACGTGCTAGGAGGCAATAGCTCTGTTAATCTGCCCTCCCACGGGCACTGTGCAGGGGTATTTATAGGTACCTGAGCGCCCAGCGCCTTGTGCTAAGGACGCATGTGCCCTCAGCTACCTAGGTTATCCCCAGAATATTCCCATAAAGTGGGGTTACAGACTGTAATTACAGGGATGCCTTTACAGATTAGGCCCGTAACTCGCGGCGGCCACGCAAGGCCCGTTACAATGGGCCGGAACGCACGTGGGCCTCTGAGCTGGACGAGGCCGCACTGTGGGATGACTTCGTCGCCGGTCTTCGTCTGGTGCCGATCGAGCGAAGGGTGTCCCTGCCTGTTCTGTCCCTGTCTGACCAGCGGTTCTCAGCGAAGACTTCGAGCGAGGGGTGGCGCCTTTGCCTTCGCCCCAACATTTGCCCTCCGAGGGACCAGTTCGACAAAGTCACCTGGTGCCGAAGACGTCGCTAGATGGCGGAGACGCTGCCCTCGCTCGAAGTGGTTCCGCGGGGGTTTTTGATGTGACCGTTGATGGACGGCGTACTGTTGGATTGCGGGTTTCCCGAAGCGCCGCGCCCTGTCGGATTGCGGGTTTCCCGAAGGGCCGCACCCAGCCTATAAAAGGGGGCTGGGGTCGGCGCTTTTTGAACTTCGCCTTCCGCGCTCCGTGAAAACCCTAGCCGCCCGCCGTCTTGCTGCTCATCTGCCCACCGTGCTCTTGTTCGCCGGAGATCTGGCTCGAGTGAAGCAGACCGCCCGCCGCCGCCGACGGTACGTAGCGATGCCGTCCTCTTCTTCTTCCGCTACCGCTACGCCGCCGGCCGATTCCTCGCCGCCGGCCGCCGCCTCGTCTGAGGAGACGTTGAGTAGTTTGATGGCGGAGGAGTTGCGCGCCGACGATTCTGTTGATTTTGGTGTGTCGCAGATGACATCAGCCCGCGTTCAAGATATGCAGCGGTTGGGCTACTTTGGCGGCGGAGTTGCTCGTGCTCCAGGGACGGAGGAAGTCCCTGAGCCGGAGGGTGAGTTGGTCGTTTTCGAGGCGTTCTTCGTCGCCGGTCTCCGCTTGCCTGCGCACCGGTTTGTTGGCGAAGTCCTGCGTAGATTCAACGTTCAAATACATCAGCTGACACCGAATGCCGTGGTGGCGATGTCGAAGTATGTCTGGGCGACGACTTCGTACGGCGGACAGCCATCGGTTGAAGTTTTTGCGAAGTATTATTGCTTGCACTGGCAGAAGAGGATGATTGGGGACGAAGTTGCTCAGTTTGGGTCATGCACATTCACGCCGAAGACCGGCAAGACCACGATGCAAGTGGTGGAGTTGGTTCCATGCGCCCGCAACAAGTGGGGCAACTGGAATGAATTTTGGTTTTACGTTGCTGAGGGTACCGTCGAAGGCCATGAGGGACTCCCCGTGTCCGAGATGTGCTCTCATTTTTACTCAGCGTACCCGCCCTTTGAAGTGGCAGAGGAGGATGTGGACGAAGGGGCCCTTCGGTGCGCCGCCGGCCAGAGCAGTGGGCGCGATTTAGTTGAAGAGTTCGTGGCGTACGGGGTGTGGCCCTTGGCGCATGGCTGGGCGTTGGGCGAAGTGTGCCCTCGCCAGATGCCTTTTCACGGTGGAAGGGTGGTGCGGAGTCCTGCCTTCGCACTGAATCTGCGAAACCGCGACCCGGCCGCCTTTGTGCGTGATGCGGAGGATGGGGCGGTGCGGCTCGTGGGACGTTACGTGCCGAGGACGGAAGGCCAGCGCAGCTTTGATATCTGCGGGTCAAATGACCATTTGAACAGGGTTTTCGAATTAAATCAATTGCCGTACGACGGGTATCCTGGTCAAGACGACGCGGACCGCCGTGGAAAGAAGCCAGTGGTGGAGACTGGAGACGACCCTGCGCCGGCGGCCGCCCCTTCCTCCAAAAAGAGAAAATTAGGTACTGCTATGGGAGGACTTGGGGTGTCTGATAGTTTTGCTAGAGAGTTGATGAGGACGTGCGCGGCCCCGGGGGGAAGGATGTCTTCGCCCGAGCTCCGGGAGTCTTCGGCTCGGATGCTGAGGGTTACTGGGGGTTGCTGGCCTAGGAATGTTCCTATCCCCCGCGCGGCTGGCGAGGACTGTTTTACATCTCGCATGGCTCGTGAATGGAGAGTTTTTCCTTACGGGCGGAATATTGCTGCTGTTGTGTCGGCAGTGATGGACAAGGATCGCCAAGGGGCAGCGCAAAAACGCCAGGCGGCTGTCAGGCTGCATGAAGCTAGGCCGAAGAGGCAGCGGGGGGCTGCGAAGGCTGCGGCTCCCGGCGGAGGCAAGCCGCCGCTGGCGGCGAAGTCGGGCGCCTCTGCATCTAGCAAGGCGCCGGAGGCAACGGTAGGCGCCGGAGGCTCCAAATCGACGAAGGTGGTGCCGCCGGTCGGCGGAGTGGCGGAGGTCGCGAAGGCCGCCCGAGCGTTGCCGTTGTCGGGCAGGCGTGTTGCCGACTTCGGCACCGATATTAATGTGGACGATTATCTTGGTGGTGAGTCGTTGGTTCGTTTTTTTTAATTCGTTGATACGTTGCAGGGTCGGACGAAGGCCAACTTGCTATAGTTGCGCCTGCCGCGGCGATCGCGACGGCTGCCATATTGCCGAAGGCGAGGGGCGAGGCTCTTGGCGCCGGAGGCGAGGTGTCGGCCCTCGCGGTTGTCAGGGACGAGGCGGGCGCAGTGACCCGCCGGCTGAAGGAGGTGACGGAGACGCTGAGTCAGGTCCGCTGAGCTATGCTCTCTCCCCCCCTTTTTTTAGGCAACGACCTTACGTGTGCTCTGCAGGTGGCTAACTTCGCCAGCCGTACTGCGTCGGGGGCCCTCACGGCAGCTGTGTCTGCCGAAGTCGAGAGACTTCGGACGCAACATGCTGACGCTGTCCGTGAAAAATCGGCCTCCGACAGCAAGTGCCGTAAACTGACGGACAAGGTGGCCGCACTGGAGAGGGAGAAGGCTGACCTCCGGCGCCAACTGGTGGGGGAGAGGAGGGAGGCCAACGAGGCCATCGCCAAGGAGCAGGCTGCGCAGGCGGAGGCCAAACTGGCGCGGGCGGAAGGCAATCTTGCCAAGGAGCTCGCCGAACATCTGCAGGAGCGGCTCACCGCCCTGGAGAGCTGCGTGAAGGGGGCCGAGGCCGCGATGCGTGCGGAGGCCGAACGGACGCGCACACAGCTTATGGATACATATCGTGAGCTGGGTGCGCGGACCGGTGACTTCGAGGTGCCGGACCGAGAGCCCGGGCTTCGCTGTCTGGAATGGGTGCAGGAGGAGCTGCAGGAACTCCCCACTGTCGTGGGGGGGTTTATGTCGTACGCCTCCCTGGTCACCTGCGAGGGGGCGATGAACGCACTCTCCCGCGAAGGGTGCCGGCACTTCGAGGTCTTCGACCAGGCGGATGAAGATTTTGAGCGAGATGTCTATAAGGTCGAAGACCCCGTAGTGAAGGAATCCGCCGGGGCCCTCTATGACCGGATGTGGGGTCCGCATGGTCATGAGGTGGTCAGGGAGCGGGCCGAGGCTGCGAGGGCTCAGGTAACGTTGTCGTTTGTTTGGCGTTTGCTGGATGCGGGCTGTGCGTGTGTTTGCTGAACTTTGTGTGTTTTGTCTTAGGCGGCGCGTGGCGAGCGGGTGGACGACTTCGGGGCGTTGAACAGCGCGCTGCCTGACCCGGAGCCGACCCCTGCGGAGGCCGTGTCCGGGGTCGCCCTGGAGCCAACCCCGGAGACCGCGGAAGACGCACCGGATGCCCCCACATCTGCTGCGGCCGGCGAAGACCTGCCCCGAAAGGTGGCCGAAGGCGCACCTGATGCCCCCGCAGCTGCTGTGCCGAGTGCTGAAGATCCCGCGGCGGTGGCGGCGGAAACAACGGCGGAAGCAGCGGCGGAGCCAACGGCGGAGGCTCCCGCGGCGTCAGGGCCTTCGCAGGTGGCGTAGTGGGTGTATAGGGTTGGGGAATTTTGGATATGTTGCTGAATTTTGGTTGCTGCGCAGGTTCAAGATTTTGGGCCTGCGCACGCAACCGCTACTACTGAATTTTTGGCGGCTTCGACCGCGGAAGGTGGTAATGAATATGGTCGATCTGCGTCTGAGTTTTTTGATTTTACTGACTCTGGGAGCTCGGTTGAGTGGACTGAGGAGTCGTCGGAGGAGGACTTGGATTATTTTGCGGCCTTGTACGTGGCTGCGGCGGAGGCTTCGCCACACACCGCGGACGCGCAAGATGTGCCAGGTCCTAGCACCGGGCGCCGACGACGAAGGGCGGTTGCAAAGCGTAGGGTTAGTACGGAGGAAAGGGCTCGACTTCGTGTGAGTAGGGCTGGTCGGCAGGAACTGTTGTCTTTGCCGGCCGCCGCGAGTACAGGGGAAAGGGGAACTGCGAAGTCTTTTTGCGGGTGAGGAGCTTAGGATAATGTTATTTAATTATAGGGAGATGGGAATTATTCCTAAGGTTGAGCCGATGTAGAGTGTGGCGCCCTCGCTTGTATATGTGTAAAGGCTTGTACGATGAAGTTGTGTGCCCTCGCTTGCCTGTGCCTGCGAAGGCGTTGTGTACTTTGTCTGGTATGTTTTGTTATGCTGTGCTGGTGTGATTATAGTCGGTCTTGGCGCGGACGGTTTGATGCTGTCGTTTCTGCTTTTGTTGTACTAGTCCGGCTGCGCCCTTAGGCGGCTTCTGCGCGGATAGTCTTCACGGTAAACTTTGGTTTTTTCGCGCTTGTTGTGCTAGTCCGGCTGCACCCTTAGGCGACTTCTGCGCGGATAGTCTTCGCGGTAGACTTCGGGTTTTTTCGCACTTGTTGTGCTAGTCCGGCTGCACCCTTAGGCGACTTCTGCGCGGATGGTCTTCGCGGTAGAATTCGGTTTTTTCGCACTTGTTGTGCTGGTCCGGCTGCACCCTTAGGCAACTTCTGCGCGGATAGTCTTCGCGGTAGACTTCTGTTTTTGCGCACTTGTTGTGCTAGTCCGGCTGCACCCTTAGGCGACTTCTGCGCAGATAGTCTTCGTGGTAGACTTCGGGTTTTTTCGCACTTGTTGTGCTGGTCCGGCTGCACCCTTAGGCGACTTCTGCGCGGATAGTCTTCGCGGTAGACTTCTGTTTTTGCGCACTTGTTGTGCTAGTCCGGCTGCACCCTTAGGCGACTTCTGCGTGGATTTGTCGCACGCGAGGGTGGCTAGCGCTTAGCCTCGCGGTGACCTCGAATTGGTCGAATGCCGAAGACCGTTGTCGCGGTCTTTTTTCGACACATGTTTTTGCGGGGGATTTTTCACACATATATTACATGGCTCCGCCTCGTTAAAAACCTCACCCCCCGAGAGGAAAAGAGTGCGGGCCGGTACAAGATTGTTTTTGGCGAATTACAAGGGCAGAATCAGCCCTGATGAGTCAAACAAAAAATTTGCGGAGGTTGTCGATGTTCCAGGAGTGCTCCAGGTCCTCGCCGTTTGGTGTTGTGAGCCTGTAAGCGCTGGGGGAAGCTTTTGTCTTGACTATAAAGGGGCCCTCCCACTTGGGCTCCAGCTTGCCCCTGGACTCCGTCCGAGCTGTTCGGACGAGTATGAGGTCCCCTTCGCTGAACTCCCTCGGGATGACTGCGTGGTCGCGCCATGCTTTGGTCTGGGCTTGGTATTTGTTTAGGGCCTGTAGGGCGAAGACCCGGTCTCCGTCAATGAGATCCTTTGAAGTTGGCTCGTCCACATTGGGGACGGCTGACGGAACTGTTCGCGGGGACCCATGCTTTATTTCTTGCGGGGTCATGGCCTCCGATCCGTATAGAAGGCGGAAAGGAGTGAACCTAGTCGCCCTGCACTCAGTTGTGTTTAGCGCCCAGACTGCCTCAGGTAACAAATCGGTCCATCTGCCTTTTTTTCATCGAGGAGCATTTTCTTGACAGCTGTGAAGATTTTCCCATTGGCGCGCTCCACGACCCCGTTGGACTGCGGATGATAGACTGAAGCGAAGGCAAGAACAAAAATCCTTGAAATCTTGGCTGTCAAACTGCTTGCCGTTGTCAACTGTTAGCTCGGATGGTACTCCGAAGCGGCAAACAATGTTTTGCCAGAAGAATTTTTGGGCAGTCTTTGATGTTATTGTAGAAACAGCCCTCGCCTCGATCCATTTGGTGAAGTATTCGACGGCTACGAAGGCGAACTTAAGGTTCCCCTGAGCGGTGGGCAGGGGCCCGACAATGTCCAGGCCCCAGCGCTGGAGAGGCCATGTATGGGCAATCAGCTTTGTATACTGCGAGGGGTTGCCTGACCGAGGAGAAAACTTCTGGCAGGCTTCGCAGGACCTTGTGACCCGATTTGCGGCGCAGATCATTGCGAGCCAGTAAAACCCTTGGCGGATCACCTTGGCAGCCAGGGCCCTTGGCCCTGCGTGCGAGCCGCACGTGCCACTGTGGACTTCACGTAGGATCTGCAAGCCTTCGGTTTCGGTGACGCACTTAAGCATTGGCTGACTGACCCCTTTCTTGTAGAGTTGGCCCTCAATCAGTGAGAAGTCCCGGCTTCGATGTCTGAGGCGTTTGGCCTCGCTGACGTTGGTTGGATGATAGTACCCCTGTAGGAACAGGGTTATTGGTGCCCGCCAGTCCTCGGTCATGATTAGGTTGACTATGCGGTGACCCTCGCTATCATTAGTTATTTGGAGCCCTTCGGGGCTCCGGACGGCTGGCGTGCCGATGATGTGAAAGAACACGTCGGAGGGCAAGGACTCGCCCCTGGCGGCAGCCTTGGCCAATGCGTCGGCCTCCTCGTTCTTGGCCCTATCCACATGCTGCAAGGTGAATCCCTTGAACTGTCTCTCGAGACTTCGGATGGCCGCTAGGTATTGCATGAGCGCGGGGTCTTTTGCTGTGTAGTCTTTCTCGACCTGGCCGGCAACTATCTTGGAGTCTGTTTTGATGATACATGTGGTGACTCCGAGGGCCCTTAGCTTGCGGAGGCCGAGGATAACTGCTTCATATTCTGCTATATTGTTTGTGCATTTGTCGGATTCCAGAGCGAAGCTAAGGCGTGCTGCATATCTGTGCTTGACTCCGGCTGGTGAGGTGACGACTGCGCCGGCGCCTGCCCCCGCATGGCACCATGCGCCGTCGCAATGGATAGTCCAAACCTTCTCTGTGGATGGGGTCTGGCTGTGTTGTTGGCCCAGTCCAGTCGACGACGAAGTCTGCCAGGACTTGTGACTTGATGGCTGTCCTGGGATCGAAGCTGATGTGGTAGCCGGATAGTTCGGCTGCCCACTTGGCAATCCTCACCGATGCCTCCGGGTTTCTGAATAGTTCGTCGAGTCCCCTGTCTGAGGTGACTCGGACCTTGAATGCTTCAAAGTAATGGCGTAGCTTACGCGAAGACATAACGACTGCGTAGGCGATCTTCTCCAGCTCTGTCATGTTGCACTTGGACGGTGTCAGTACTTCGGAGACATAGTAAACAGGGCACTGTCTGACCGCGCCCTCAACTGTCTGCTCCTGCACTAGTGCCGCACTGACCGCGTGCGGCGAAGCCGCGACATAGAGCAATAGGGGGAGCGAGGAGTCAGGGCTTGTGAGGATGGCCAGCTCCGACAGGTACTGTTTTAGTGAGGCGAAGGCCGCTGCCTGCTCTGGTCCCCAGGCGAAGTCTTTCGCTCCGCGGAGTGTTTTGAGGAAGGGGAGACTTCGCTCGGCAGACCTAGAAATGAATCTGTTGAGAGCGGCCAATCTGCCTGTCAGACGCTGGACGTCCCTGGCGGACTGCGGAGGCGACATGTCTACGATGGCCTGGATCTTGGTTGGGTTGGCCTCGATGCCGCGGTGTGACACCAGGTAGCCCAATATCTTGCCCTGGCGAACACCGAAGACGCACTTTTCCGGGTTTAGGCGGAGTCGTGCATCTCGCATGTTCGCGAATGTCTCGGCGAGGTCGGCGAGATGGTCCTCCTTATTCTTGCTGGCGACGACGATGTCGTCCACATATGTAAATATATTTCTGCCAACCTGCCCTTCGAGTACTGTTTTGGTGAGTCTGGAGAAGGTGGACCCGGCATTCTTGAGTCCCTCCAGCATTCTGATGAAGCAATACGTGCCGAAGGGTGTTATAAAGCTGGTGCTAGCCTTGTCTTCCTCCTTCATGTATATCTGGTGATAGCCGGAGAAGCAGTCAAGGAGTGACATGACCTCGCATCCGGCCGCGCTATCGACTATTTTGTCGATCCGTGGCAACGGGAAATTGTCCTTTGGGCAGGCCTTATTGAGACTGGTGAAGTCTATGCACATTCGCCATTTCCCGCTTTTTTTCTGCACCATTACAACATTGGAGAGCCATGTGGGGTAAGCCACTGGCTCAATGAATTTAGCCTCTAGGAGGCGGTGCACCTCTGCCTTGGCGGCCTCTGTCTTTTCGTCGGACATTTTGCGAAGCCTTTGCTTTTTTGGTCGCACCGAAGGGTCAATTCCCAAGCTGTGCTCAATTATTGATCGGCTGACTCCGACCAGGTCGAGGGCGGACCAGGCGAAGACATCTTTGTTCTTGGACAGGCAGCAGAGAAGCTTCTCTTCTTCATGTGAGGTAAGGTCTTCGCTGATAGTGACTGTCTGCTTGGGCGTGGCCTGATCGAGGGGGACAGTCTTGGTCCCATCTTGGCTCTGCAGCTGTGCCTTGTCGTGCTGTTTATCGGTTGGGCTGGCGGGCGCTGGGACCTCGCACTGGGTCGTAAGACAGTGCACGTTCCTCTGACCGGGCACGAAGTCCCGCTCTATGTTGCGCGCCGTCTGCTGGTTGCCGTAGACCGTGATAGCGCCTAGCGGACCTGGTATCTTCATACATAGGTACAGTCCGTGGATGGCAGCTTCGAACTTATTGATGGAGCCCCGGCCCATGATGGCATTGTATGGATATACCATGTCGACAATATCGAAGGTTACTTGCTCACTTCGGGCATTGGGTGCTACACCGAAGGAGAGGGGCAACTCTATTTTGCCAACGGGAAAGGTGCCCTTGCCGCTGAAGCCATACAACGGGTTGTCCGAAGGCTTGAGCAGGCTGTGGCTTATACCCATGCGGTCGAAGGCGTGGAGGAAGATGATGTCCGCCTGACTGCCGTTGTCGACTAGGACTTTGTGTAAGTCCCAGCCTGCCACGCTGCAATTGATGACCATAGCGTCGATGTGGGGGGCGCTGCGGAGGTCGACGTCTCGTGCGTCGAAGGTTAGCGGTATGTGGGACCACTTTGTCTGCACAACTGGGCCAGTGACGACGACATGGTTGATGATGCGGTAGTGGTCCCGCTTCTGCCTCTTGGTGTCGAAGTCAGTGCTGGACCCCCCCGTTATCATGTGAATGACTCCGCGATATGGTTGATCGGCGAAGTCTTCCTGCTTTGGGGCATGGGGGATGTTTTGATGTTGTTGGTGTGGTGGTGGGGGTGGAGGAGGTACGATTTGTACTTCCTGATGGTGTTGGTAAGCGTGGTGCGGTGGATGCGGGGCGGGAGCGTGGATGTATGGTGGAGGGGGTGGCTGGTAATTATGCGCGACAATTCTGGGATTGTCGGCTGGCTGCGCCCGCGCCATTCTGTCTCTGGTGGCCTTCGTTTCGGGGCAGTCTTTGGTTTGGTGGGCGCAGTCTTCGCCGTGGAAAAGGCAGTAGAATCGGCGCGGAGGCTGTGCGCGCCCTCGGCCCCTGCCACGAGTTCCATTTCCGCGGCCCTGGGGGGGATATTCCTGGCGACGAGGGGGGTCAGCAGCAGGCTGCTGGTTGGCGATGTTGTGCACTTGCTGCTGACTGCGGCCGTCTCGACCGGAGTCTGGCTGTGGAGTCCTCGTCCACGTGCGGCTGGACTGCGGGGCATCTTTGGGTTTCCGCTGTGACTCAACCTTGCGCTGGTGGAGCTCTTCAGATTTGACATATTTTTCAAAGAGCTGATATAGCTCATGGAGGTTCTTGGGTGGATCTCTGATACAGTGGCTGTAGAGGACGCCGGCACGAAGGCCACTGATGGCGTAGTGGATAGCGATCTGATCATCGACGGAGGGCAGCGGTGACTTGAGTGTTAAGAATTTGCGGTAATACTCCCGCAGAGTCTCCTTTTCCAGCTGCTTGCAAAGCGAGAGCTCGGCCAAGGCGTCGGTGTCTGGGCGGTACCCTTGGAAGTTGAGCAGGAACTTGTCCCTGAGACTTCTCCATGAATCAATGGACAGCGGAGGCAATCTGGTGAACCAGGTGAGTGCTGGGCCCTCTAGGGCGATGATGAAAGACTTCGCCATTGTGGCGTCGTCCCCTCCGGCGGATGCAACGGCGACCTGATAACTCATTATGTAGTGCGCCAGGTCGGTGCTGCCGTTGTACTTGGGATAGGTCCCTGCTCGGAAGTTAGCTGGCCAAGGCGTCACTTGCAGGTGTGGCGCCAGGGGACTTCGCTCGTCGAGGTAGTTGACCCCTTGGAATGGCGCGCCGTGCTGGAAGGTGTAGTCACGCTGGGGGAAACGCGGGTTCTCCGGCTGTGCTCGGTGTTGCAGGGGTGGCCCATGCTGCAGGCCGAGGTGGCCTTCGCGCGTGTCTTCCGGTTGTGCGCGCTGCTGGAGGGGTGGCTCTTGCTGCAGGCCAAGGTGGCCTTCGCGCTGCATCAGCGCGATCTCGCGCTCGAGGTCTTGGGCCTTCTGCTCCTCGTCGCGTATCATTTGCCGCACTTTGGCTAGTGTGGACACACGCTGGCGCTTGGCCTCCAGTATCTCTTTCTGCCTCTGGAGATTGCGGTTCTTGAGGCGCAGGGCGCGCAACTGTAGCTGTTCTTCCGCTGAGACACCGAGGACTTCACCGTCCTCGGTGAGGTCCGCGCCTTCCAGTGGGGCGAAGCCTGGGGGCGGCTGCGATTGTCCTTCGGGCCCGCAGGTGCGGAAGGTGTCGTCTTCGCAGGTGCGGGGAACATTGTCTTCAGTGGGCTCTTGGTGGGTGGATTGAGTGAGGGCGAGGGCCTTGCCCTTTCTTGCGGCGAGCAGTGCTGCCTTCGCAGCCTCGTCAGCCTTCGGGTTAGCTCTCTTGGGTGCCATCGCGGGTGGTTTTGTTGTAGCACGAACGGTGGGCGCCGAATGTTGGAACTTGCTCTCAATCGCAAGGAGGCCAACAAGGGTGAACAGTGGTGACAACAGGGTTACGTGCTAGGAGGCAATAGCTCTGTTAATCTGCCCTCCCACGGGCACTGTGCAGGGGTATTTATAGGTACCTGAGCGCCCAACGCCTTGTGCTAAGGACGCATGTGCCCTCAGCTACCTAGGTTATCCCCAGAATATTCCCATAAAGTGGGGTTACAGACTGTAATTACAGGGATGCCTTTACAGATTAGGCCCGTAACTCGCGGCGGCCACGCAGGGCCCGTTACAATGGGCCGGAACGCACGTGGGCCTCTGAGCTGGACGAGGCCGCACTGTGGGATGACTTCGTCGCCGGTCTTCGTCTGGTGCCGATCGAGCGAAGGGTGTCCCTGCCTGTTCTGTCCCTGTCTGACCAGCGGTTCTCAGCGAAGACTTCGAGCGAGGGGTGGCGCCTTTGCCTTCGCCCCAACAATCGCCCTGCTGCGGGCTGAGCGCGCGGAACGTCGTCACCTAGATGATGGTTCCCCCGCTCCCGTTGGGACTCAGCACCCGTACCGCTCACCTCGGCGTGGATGCCAGTCTTATGGCAATCCCGACTGCAAGACCAAGATAAATCTAGAACCATAGATCGTTAGAGTTGGATCTTGTAATTAATACAAATATATACGTAGAAGCTACAGTCTTAGCGTTAGTCTCGCTCTTAGTTAGTCTTAGTTAGACAGGGTAGTTTGCTATATCCTGTGCATTTATGTTTGTCATGATGAACTATGTTTGATTTGGATCTTTGTAATGACTGTCACCAGAGTGTGGGTATCCCCTGCATTTTGGTTTACCTATTATGTTAATGGAGTTAGTTATATAGTTGGGAAACCTTTTATTCCACTTTCCTCTTTATCTGAGAAGCTGTGTGGTCTGTGTTGGAGATCAGTGAAGATGCTCATCTGTTCAGTGCTGTTGAAGGATTCTATACTCTTTTCTTATGCTGCAAGATTTGCCAGATCAGTTCTGATGTGTGGTTGCATTCTGCAGATGTCAGAGAATAGGCGCAGAGGAGGAAGGCGTGCTCAGCAAGAGCGAGCCGCTCAGCAGGAAGAGGTACCCCAGCAACAGCACCTGCCGCCCCCGCCCCCGATGTCGATCGAGCAGATGTTTCTGATGCAGACTCAGGCAGTTCAAGCCATCGGTCAGACTTTGGCCGCCATTCAGCAGCAGCAGCAGCAGGCCCCACCTCAGCCTTAGATGCCTCAGATGCCCAAAGACAAGCGTGCTGAATTCATGAGAGGTCATCCACCAACGTTCGCTCACTCTTCTGACCCCATGGATACTGAAGACTGGCTGCGCACTGTGGAGCGGGAGTTGCACACCGCTCAGTGTGATGACAGGGAGAAAGTCCTGTATGGTCCCCGTCTGTTGAGAGGAGCATCTCAGTCATGGTGGGAGTCTTACCTCGCCACCCATGCCCACCCTGACGCCATCACCTAGGAAGAGTTCAGAGGTAGCTTTCGTTAGTACCATGTTCCTGCAGGTCTGATGACAGTGAAGAAGGAGGAATTCCTGGCCCTTAAGCAAGGGTCGATGTCAGTCAGTGAGTATCGAGACAGGTTTCTGCAGTTGTCTTGCTATGCTCCTGAAGATGTCAACACCGACGCCAAGCGGCAGTACCGTTTCCTGATAGGCCTGGTCGACCCTCTACAGTACCAACTGATGAATCACACCTTCCCGACATTCCAGCACCTGATTGACAGAGCAATCATGACAGAGAGGAAGCGTAAGGAGATGGAGGATCGTAAGCGCAAGATTAGTGGACCCCAGCCTGGAAGCAGCAATCGTCCTCGTTTCTCAGGCAATCAATCTCAGCAGTTCAGGCAGAACCAGCGTCCACCTCAGCAGCATCAGCAATTTCAAAGGCAATATCCTCAGCACCAGTATCAGAACCGTCAGAGCAATCAGTCAGGAGGTCAGTTTCAGAGGCAGAATCAGCAGGCACCTCGTCTTCCTGCCCCAGCAGCCCAGCAGAACAGCCAGGCAACACCAGCTCAGGTTGGAAACAGAGCATGTTTCCACTGTGGAGAGCAAGGCCACTGGGTGATGCAATGTCCGAAGAAGGCAGCCCAGCAGCAGTCAGGCCCCAATGCCCCAGCAAAGCAGAATGTGTCTCAGCCTGGCGCAGGCAACCGCTCTCAGCCGCGTTACAATCATGGAAGACTGAATCACTTGGAGGCTGAAGCAGTTCAGGAGACCCCCGGTATGATAGTAGGTATGTTCCCAGTCGACTCCCGTATTGCAGAAGTGTTATTTGATACTGGAGCAACACATTCTTTCATTACTGCATCATGGGTAGAAGCACATAATCTTCCAATTACTACCATGTCAACCCCCATTCAAATTGACTCAGCCGGTGGTAGAATTCGAGCCGATAGCATTTGTTTGAATGTATGTGTGGAAATAAGGGGGATAGCATTTCCCGCCAACCTTATAGTAATGGGTACTCAGGGAATAGATGTCATCCTAGGGATGAATTGGCTAGATAAGTATCAGGCAGTTATCAGTTGTGATAAGAGGACACTCAAGTTGGTGTCCCCACTAGGAGTGGAAGTGGTGACCGAGTTAGTCCCTCCTGAGCCAAAGAAAGGAAGTTGTTATCAGATAGCTGTCGATAGCAGTGAAGCAGACCCAATTGAGAGTATCAAGGTTGTGTCCGAATTCCCAGATGTGTTTCCAAAGGATGTACCGGGTATGCCACCAGAGCGGAAAGTTGAGTTTGCCATAGAGCTTCTTCCTGGAACCTCTCCTATCTTTAAGAGAGCTTACAGAATATCCGGACCAGAGTTGGTTGAACTTAAGGAGCAGATTGATGAGCTGTCAGAGAAAGGTTACATTCGGCCAAGCACCTCACCTTGGGCCGCTCCTGTCTTGTTTGTGGAAAAGAAAGATGGCACCAAAAGGATGTGCCTCGATTACCGAGCTTTGAATGAGGTCACGATCAAGAACAAGTATCCCTTGCCCAGAATAGAAGATCTGTTCGACCAGTTGAGAGGAGCCAGTGTGTTCTCCAAGATTGATCTGAGGTCAGGTTATCATCAGCTCAGGATCTGACCTTCGGACATTCCGAAGACGACATTCATTACCAAGTATGGTTTGTATGAGTTCACGGTGATGTCTTTTGGTTTGACCAATGCGCCAGCGTTCTTTATGAACTTGATGAACAATGTATTCATGGATTACCTTGACAAGTTTGTGGTGGTATTCATCGACGACATTCTGATTTACTCTCAAAGCGAAGAAGAGCATGCAGATCATTTGAAGATGGTATTGCAGAGATTGCGAGAGCACCAGTTGTATGCAAAGTTGAGCAAGTGTGAATTCTGGATCAATGAAGTCCTGTTCTTGGGTCATATAATCAACAAAGAAGGATTGGCCGTGGATCCGAAGAAAGTGGCAGACATTCTGAACTGGAAAGCGCCAACAGATACTCGAGGAATCAAGAGTTTCATTGGAATGGCCGGATATTATCGGTGATTCATTGAAGGGTTTTCGAAGATTGCGAAACCAATGACATCGTTGCTAGGCAACAAGGTTGAGTTCAGGTGGACCCAGAAATGCCAAGAGGCCTTCGAAGCGCTGAAAGAGAAGTTGACAACAGCGCCTGTCCTAGTCTTGCCTGATGTGCACAAGCCCTTCTCAGTGTATTGTGATGCTTGTTACACAGGTTTGGGATGTGTGTTGATGCAAGAGGGAAGAGTTGTGGCTTACTCGTCCCGACATCTGAAGGTTCATGAGAAGAATTACCCAATCCATGATCTAGAGTTGGCAGCAGTGGTTCACGCACTGAAGACATGGAGGCACTATCTGTATGGACAGAAATGCGATGTTTACATAGACCACAAGAGTCTGAAGTACATATTCACTCAGTCAGAGTTGAATATGAGGCAGCGAAGATGGTTAGAGTTGATCAAAGACTATGAGTTGGAGATCCATTACCATCCAGGCAAAGAAAACGTAGTGGCAGATGCTTTGAGCAGGAAGAGTCAAGTCAATCTGATGGTCGCTCGTCCGATGCCTTACGAGTTGGCCAAGGAGTTTGACAGGTTGAGTCTCGGATTTCTGAACAATTCGCGAGGAGTCACAGTCGAGTTGGAACCTACCTTGGAGCGCGAAATCAAAGAAGCGCAGAAGAATGATGAGAAGATCAGTGAGATCCGGCGACTGATTCTAGATGGCAGAGGCAAAGATTTTCGGGAAGATGCAGAAGGTGTGATATGGTTCAAAGACCGCTTGTGCATTCCCAATGTCCAGTCTATCGGGAGTTGATTCTCAAGGAAGCTCATGAGACAGCTTATTCGATTCACCCTGGTAGTGAGAAGATGTATCAGGATCTGAAGAAGAAATCTGGTGGTACAGAATGAAGAGGGAAATCGCAGAGCATGTGGCTATGTGCGATAGTTGTTGAAGAATTAAGGCAGAGCACCAGAGACCAGCTGGATTGCTACAACCATTGCAGATCCCTTAGTGGAAATGGGATGAAATCGGTATGGATTTCATAGTCGGATTGCCTCGCACTCGAGCCGGCTACGATTCCATTTGGGTAGTAGTGGACCGCTTGACCAAGTCAGCCCACTTCATACCTGTCAAGACCAACTACAGCAGTGCAGTATTGGCAGAATTGTATATGTCTCGGATCGTTTGTCTTCATGGTGTGCCAAAGAAGATAGTGTCAGACAGAGGAACGCAGTTCACCTCTCATTTCTGGCAGTAGTTGCATGAAGCCTTGGGCACACATCTGAATTTCAGTTCAGCTTATCATCCGCAGACAGATGGCCAGACTGAAAGGACCAATCAAATTCTTGAAGATATGTTGAGAGCCTGTGCGTTGCAAGATCAGTCCGGATGGGACAAGAGATTGCCTTATGCAGAGTTTTCCTATAACAACAGTTACCAGGCCAGTTTGAAGATGTCACCATTTCAGGCACTCTATGGGAGGAGTTGTAGAACTCCGTTGCAATGGGATCAGCCTAGAGAGAAGCAGGTGTTTGGGCCAGACATTCTACTTGAAGCTGAAGAGAACATCAAGATGGTCCGAGAGAATCTGAAGATAGCGCAATTGAGGCAGCGAAGCTATGCAGACACAAGGAGAAGAGAGCTGAGTTTCGAAGTCGGAGACTTTGTCTATCTGAAAGTGTCACCTATCAGAGGAGTCAGAAGGTTCGGAGTCAGAGGCAAGCTAGCACCCCACTACATTGGTCCGTACCAAATTCTCTCAAGGCATGGAGAAGTGGCCTATCAGCTCAGTCTGCCAGAGAGTTTGTCTGTGGTGCATGATGTCTTTCACGTGTCTCAGTTGAAGAAGTGCTTGCGTGTGCCAGAAGAGCAGTTGCCAGTGGAAGGTCTTGAAGTCCAGGAGGACTTGACCTACGTTGAGAAGCCAGTGCAAATCCTTGAGACCGCAGACAGAGTCACCCGAAGGAAGACCATCAGAATGTGCAAAGTTAGATGGAATCACCATTCAGAGGAAGAAGCAACCTGGGAGCGTGAAGATGATCTGTTGGCTAAATACCCAGAGCTCTTTGCTAGCCAACCCTGAATCTCGAGGGCGAGATTCTTTTAAGGGGGATAGGTTTGTAACGCCCTGAATTTGGGGGTAGAATTTTTTTTCTTCTTTTCTCTCACCAAATTCAGGCGTTACCCTTTCCTTTTCCCTTTTCCCCTCGCTAAACCTTGATCTTTCCAAAGTTATAGCGGGTTTTGGCTTTAGACCTCGTGTAAAGCAAAACCTTAAAATACTTTATTTTGAGTGATGCACCATGCCGAACCATGCATACTTTTTTGATTGTTTAAAAATGTGAAAGCATTCATCTAGAGGAAAATAGATTTTAGAAAAAGAAAACCTTTTCCTTCTCCTTCCCCCCTCCTTCCCCATTTTCGGCCCAGCCGCCCCCCCTTCCCTCCCCGCCGTGGGCCGCCTGGTGGCCCAGCCGCGCGCCCCCTCCCCCTTTGGGCCCAGCCGACCCAACCGCCCCCCTCCCTTTTCTTTTTCCAAAAATCCCCTCTCTCTCTCCCTCACCCTAACCCTAGCCGCCGTCGCCCCCGTCCCGCCCCGCGCCACCGCCGCCCCTCCCCGGCGCCGCCGCCGCGCCGGCCTCCCTCTCCGGTGAGGTTTCTCCCTCCCCCTCCCTTCTCTCCTCCCCTCCCTCCTCCTTCCCTCCCGCCGGCGTCCCCCGCCCCCGCGCCATGGGCGCGCCCGCCTCGGCTGCCCGGCCTCGGCCCCGGCTCTGGCCGCCTCGGCCTCGCCCGCGCCTGGCCGGCCCCGCGCCCGGTCGCCTCCGGCCGCCCCGCGCTCGGCCGCCCTCCCCGCGCCGCCCTCGGCCGTCCCCGGCCCGGTTGCCCCCGGCTCGGCGAGCTCGGCCGCCTCCGGCGAGCTCGGCCCCGGCCCCGGCTGCCTTCGGCTCGGTCGCCCGCGCCCGGCCGCCCCGGCCTCGCCCGCGCCCGCCCTCCCCGCGCCGCTCTCCAGCGAGCTCGGCTCGGCCGCCCGGCCTCGGCCGCCTCGCCCCGCCCGGCCCTCCGGCGAGCTCGCGCCGACCCCGCCCCGACCCCGGCCTCGGCCGCCCCACCCCCGTCGCGCCCGGTTCCGACGCGTCTCGCTCCGGCGAGCCCGCCCCTCGCCGCGCCCCGGCTGCCCCGGCTCGGCCGCCCCCGCGCGAGCCCCGCTCGGCCGCCCCATGCCCCGGCTCGGCCGTCCCTGCCGCGCCCGCGCCCGGCTCGGCCGCACCCGCCTCGGCCCCGTGCCGTCCCGGCCTCGGTCGTGCCCCCCGCCCCGCCCGTGCACCGTGCTCGCCCGCTCGCCCCGCCGTGCCTTGCTCGGGTCGTGATGGCCCCAGCGTGGCCTCGAGCTCGGTCTAGCGTGCCTTTAGCGCGCGGCTTTGAGCTCGGCTAGCGCTCGGCCCCGACGTGCGCACGGCAAGTTCGTGGCGTGTGCGTGCGGTCTCGCGCGCGTGCTCGCGTAGTGTGCGTGCCTTGGCACGACCCGTCGTGCCCCGTCTACCCCCCAGACGCCCCGTCTACCCCCCTGTGTCCTATGCACGCTAATCACGCGTTTATATTAATAAGATAGGAGTCTCAACTTGGAAATTGGTTACGTCAGTTAATTTGTATAGCTAATCATCTATCTCATTCAATGATAATCTGCTAAAAGTGGTCACGTTTACATTAGTGCATGTAACTAATCCTTTTGTTAGAACCAATTGGAACTAGAGCACGTAACGTTTAGTTATTCGTTTACCCGTAGTGCGCCTCGAGCATAAGCTTTAACTCTCGCGAGACCTTTCCCCATTTCTTTCTAACCAAGGTAAATTCATTATCGTATGTGATATTCTATGAATATTTACTTTATTTGTTCTCTTGTATGGTGTACTGTTTGTTTCCTAATTTGAATGGATGGATGTATGTGTGCTTGCAATCGCATAGAGAACGATCCGGTCGAAGAACCCGGGGAACTCGCAGGAGAAGCCCCTGAGCAGCAGTCGGTTGGTGGAGGCAAGTGTCCTTTGACCTATCTCTGTCCTATTCATTCTTTAATTCACCTCCCGCTTTACACATGTATACCTAAGGATTGACTAGCTTTTGTTATCCATATCCTTGTTTACCTATTTGGGTTGGATTATTATTGTTTAGCTTTATGCTATTGCTTAACTCTAATCAATGAACATGATGAGATTATCTATGATACGCTGTTTTCCCTTCTCTTATTATGATGTCGTACTTGTGGTCTTCAAGGGGGCTCGAGCGGTTTCTCGAGTGTCTCTCCGTAAGGACCTGTTCTATGGATGACCGCCCGGGAAAACAGTGCAACCATGAGGGTGGAATGGGATACCCTTAGCTGAATAATTAGAGGATCCGGGGTGTAGTTCACTTAGCCGTCGTGCCGTCAATGGGGCTTGGTGTATGCGGCTCGCTCTGCCAAGTTTGGGTTCGCCCCTTGGGGAGGAGTGCAGTGCATTTAGGAAACCTAACGGGTGGCTACAGCCCTGGGGAATCTTTGTAAAGGCTACGTAGTGATGCCCTGCTAGGCCACCTAGGTAGTGGTCAATGGGGAGTAGCTCTCTCCGGGCAGAAAGGGAATCACGGCTTGTGGGTAAAGTGCACAACCTCTGCAGAGTGTTTGAAAACTGATATATCAGCCTTGCTCGCGGTTATGAGCGGCCAAGGGAGCTCCAGTGATTAGTGGTACTTGATCAGAGACATTATGGTACAGGTGGCTATGAGATCGATGGTTCTGGTTATGACTATGGTGCTGGTAAGTGGTATTCTTTCCGTTTGGAAAGGGTACATCGGGCTAATAACTTGGGTTAATGCTAAAACCTGGCTTTCTATTAGTAAATAATAATCTGACCAACTAAAAGCAACTGCTTGACTTATCCCCACATAAAGCTAGTCCACTACAGCCAAACAGGATACTTGCTGAGTATGTTGATGTGTACTCACCCTTGCTCTACACACCAAACCCCCCCATCCCCAGGTTGTCAGCATTGCAACCACTGCTCAGGAGAAGATGAAGCTGTGGAAGGAGACCTTCAGGAGTTCCAAGACTACGACGAGTTCTAGGCGTGGGTTAGCGGCAACCCCCAGTCGGCTGCCTGTGAAGGCCGCGTTTATCTACGTTTCTTTTCTGCACTTTGATTTATTGTAAGGACTATATGGACGTCTCAGACGTATGATGTAATCGACTATTATTTCCCTTTTTAATACTATTTGAGCACTGTGTGATGATGTCCATGTTATGTAACTGCTGTGTACGTGAATAACTGATCCTAGCACGTACATGGTTCGCATTCGGTTTGCCTTCTAAAAACCGGGTGTGACAGTATGCCAGGCATGTCCGGGGGACTCCACGCAAAAACCTCGGCGTTCGCGCGGAGAAAGTCGACGAGCACTGCTTCCTATTTGGGGTCGAGCTCGGAGCCGATCCGGATCTGCTTGGAGGCGTTGTTGCTGGGGTCGAGAGGGACGGACTTAACCGCCTCAGCTGACTCGAAGTTGCCGGTGTGGCGCTTCGCATTTGGCGCCTCCTTGGAGAGGCTCTCTAGGTCGGCGATGAGGGCCTTGGATTCGGCGAGGGCCTCGGCGTACTCCACGCACTCCACGTCGCATTCGTACGTGTGTCGGTACGTGGAGCCGACGGTGATGACCCCATTGGGGTCTGGCATCTTGAGCTTGAGGTAGGTGTAGTTCGGGACGGCCATGAACTTGGCGTAGCATGGTCTCCCCAGCACTGCGTGGTAGGTTCCTCGGAACCCGACCACCTCGAACGTGAGGGTTTCCTTTCGGAAGTTGGAGAGAGTCCCGAAGCAGACGGGCAGATCAAGTTGCCCAAGGGGTTGGACGCGTTTCCCGGGGATGATCCCGTGAAAGGGCGCCGTGCCGGCCCGGATCGAGGACAGATCGATGTGCAGGAGCCCGAGGGTCTTGGCGTAGATGATGTTGAGGCTGCTGCCTCCGTCCATGAGGACCTTGGTAAGCCTGACGTTGCCGATGACGGGATCGACAACGAGCGGGTACTTTCCCGGGCTCGGCACGTGGTCGGGGTGGTCGCCCTGGTTGAAGGTGATGGGCTTGTCAGACCAGTCTAGGTAGACTGGCGCCGCCACCTTCACCGAGCAGACCTCCCGGTGCTCTTGCTTGCGGTGCCGAGCCGAGGCATTCGCCACTTGCCCACCGTAGATCATGAAGCAGTCGCGGACCTCGGGGAACTCCTATGCCTTGTGATCCTCCTTCTTGTCGTTGTTGTGGGCTCTGCCACCTTCCGCCGGTGACCCGGCCTTATGGAAGTAGCGCCGAGGCATGACGCACTCATCAAGGGTGTGCTTGACGGGACCCTGATGATAGGGGCATGACTCCTTGAGCATCTTGTCGAACAGGTTGGCGCCTCCGGGAGGCTTCCGAGGGTTCCTGTGCTCGGCGGCGGCGACAAGGTCTGCGTCCGCGGTGTCGCGTTTCGCTTGCGACTTCTTCTTGCCCTTCTTCCTCGTGCCGCGCTGAGCGGACGCCTCGGGGACGTCTTCCGGCTGGCGCCCCTGAGGCTGCTTGTCCTTTCAGAAGATGGCCTCGACCGCCTCCTGACCAGAGGCGAACTTGGTGGCGATGTCCATCAGCTCGCACGCCCTGGTGGGAGTCTTGCGACCCAGCTAGCTCACCAGGTCGCGGCAAGTGGTGCCGACGAGGAACGCGCCGATGACATCCGAGTCGGTGATGTTGGGCAGCTCGGTGCGCTGCTTCGAAAATCGCCGGATGTAGTCCCGCAGGGACTCTCCTGGCAGCTGGCGGCAGCTTCGGAGATCCCAGGAGTTCCCAGGGCGCACGTATGTGCCCTGGAAGTTGTCGGCGAAAGCTTTGACTAGGTCGTCCCAGTTGGAGATCTGCGCAGGAGGCAGATGCTCCAGCCAGGCTCGGGCGGCGTCGGAGAGGAATAGGGGAAGGTTGCGGATGATGAGGTTGTCATCGTCCGTTCCACCCAGCTGGTAGGCCAGCCGGTAGTCCGCGAGCCACAGTTCCGGCCTTGTCTCCCTCGAGTACTTGGTGATGGTAGTCGGGGTTCGGAACCGGGTCGGGAATGGCGCCCGTCGTATGGCCCGGCTGAAAGCTTGCGGACCGGGTGGTTCGGGCGAGGGGCTCCGATCCTCCCCGCTGTCGTAGCGTCCCCCGCGCCTGTGGTGGTAGCCTCAGCGTACCTTCTCGTCGAGGTGGGCTCGACGGTCGCGGCGGTGGTGCTCGTTGCCGAGGCGACCCGGGGCCGCAGGCGCTGTGTTCTGCGTGCGCTCGGTGTGGACCGAGGCTTCCCGCATGAATCGGGAAGTCGCGGCGCGATGCTCCGGGGGGTACCCCTGCCTTCGGGAGACAGAGCTTTCGGCCCGTCGGACCGCGACATCTTCCAGGAGATTCTTGAGCTCTCCCTGGATACGTCGCCCCTGGGTGGTGGATGGTTCCGGCATCGCTCGGAGTAGTATCGCTGCTGCAGCCAGGTTCTGACCGACCCCACTGGAAGCCGGGGGCAGCCTTGCCCTGGCATCATCGGCGATGCGGTGCTGGACGTCCTGGGCCAGATGACACGCTTCTCCGGCCGGTGCTCGGCCTGCCCACTCCTGCCCGATATTTTGCCGAAGCTGCACAAGTTGTCCTACTTCCTCGTCGAGCCTGGCCTGCATCTCGCGGATTTGCTCGAGCTGTGCGTCCTGACCCCCCGCAGGGACTGGGACCACAGCTAGCTCCCGAAGGATGTCAACGCGAGGCGCAAGCCTAGGGGGATCGCCGTCCTCCGGCATACTGAAAGTCGCCTAGAGGGGGGGGTGAATAGGGCGAATCTGAAATTTACAAACTTAATCACAACTACAAGCCGGGTTAGCGTTAGAAATATAATCGAGTCCGAGAGAGAGGGTGCAAAACAAATCGCAAGCGAATAAAGAGTGTGACACGCGGATTTGTTTTACCGAGGTTCGGTTCTCGCAAACCTACTCCCCGTTGAGGTGGTCACAAAGACCGGGTCTCTTTCAACCCTTTCCCTCTCTCAAACGATCCCTCGGACCGTGTGAGCTTTTCTTCTCAATCAATTGGAACACAAAGTTCCCACAAGGACCACCACACGATTGGTGTCTCTTGCCTCAATTACAAGTGAGTTTGATCTCAAGAAAGAATGAGAAAGAAAGCAATCAAGCGCAAGAGCTCAAAAGAACACAACAAATCTCTCTCACTAATCACTAAAGCCTTGTGTGGAATCGAGAGAGGATTTGATCACTTTGGTGTGTCTTATATTGAATGCCTAGCTCTTGTAAGTGGTTGGAAGGTGGAAAACTTGGATGACTTGAATGTGGGGTGGTTGGGGTATTTATAACCCCAACCACCAAACTAGCCGTTTGGTGGAGGCTGCTGTCGCATGGCGCACCAGACAGTGTCCGGTGCGCCAGCCACGTCACCTGGCCGTTGGGTTCCGACCGTTGGAGCTCTGACTTGTGGGCCCACCTGGCTGTCCGGTGGCGCACCGGACAAGTCCTGTATACTGTCCGGTGTGCCACTTGCGCGTGCTCTGTCCTCTGCTCGCGCAGGCGCGCATTTAATGCATTGCAGTCGACCGTTGCACGCGAAGTAGCCGTTGCTCCGCTGGCTCACCGGACAGTCCGGTGTGCACCGGACGCGTCCGGTGAATTATAGCGGAGCGGATTCCCGAAGCTGGAGAGTTCAGAGTCGCTCTCCCCTGGGGCACCGGACACTGTCCGGTGGTACACCAGACAGTCCGGTGAATTATAGTGAAGCGTCTCTGAGAATTCCCGAAGGTGAAGAGTTTGGCTTGGAGTCCCCTGGTGCACCGGACAGTCCGGTGCGCCAGACCAGGGCACCCTTCGGTTATCCCTTGCTCTCTTTGTTGAACCCTTTTCTTGGTCTTTTTATTGGCTTAGTGTGAACCTTTGGCACCTGTATAACTTAGAGACTAGAGCAAACTAGTTAGTCCAATTATTCGTGTTGGGCAATTCAACCACCAAAATCAAATAGGAAATAGGTGTAAGTCTAATTCCCTTTCAATTCCCCCTTTTTGGTGATTGATGCCAACACAAACCAAAGCAAGTATAGAAGTGTATAATTGAACTAGTTTGCATAATGTAAGTGCAAAGGTTACTTGGAATTATAAGATATGCATGGATTGTTTCTTTAATTTTTGACATTTTGGACCACGTTTGCACCACATGTTTTGTTTTTGCAAATTCTTTTGTAAATCCTTTTCAAAGTCTTTTTGCAACTAGTCAAAGGTAAATGAGTAAGATTTTGCGAAGCATTTTCAAGATTTGAAATTTTCTCCCCCTGTTTCAAATGCTTTTCCTTTGACTAAACAAACCCCCCCCTAAATAAAAACCTCCTCTTAGTGTTCAAGAGGGTTTTAAGATATCAATTTTGAAAATACTACTTTCTCCCCTTTTGAACACAATAAGATACCAATTTGAAATTTACCAATTGAAAATCATGAGTTTTTTTAAAAT
The DNA here is from genome assembly GCF_902167145.1 of Zea mays. Classification (NCBI taxonomy): domain Eukaryota; kingdom Viridiplantae; phylum Streptophyta; class Magnoliopsida; order Poales; family Poaceae; genus Zea; species Zea mays. The sequence continues at coordinate 39,370,751 of NC_050098.1, read as the reverse complement.
TAGGTGGTGGTGCAGTCCTTTTGCTTTGGGCTAATACTTTCTCCCCCTTTAGCATGAATCGCCAAAAATGGATACTTTGAGTGAGATATAAGCCCTTTTTCTAACTACTTTCTCCCCTTTGGCAAAATAAAATATGAGTGAAGATTATACCAAAGACGGAGAGTTGCTCGGAGCGACGGTGAAGGATGAGTTATGGAGTGGAGTGGAATCCTTTGTCTTCGCCGAAGACTCCAATTCCCTTTCAATACACCTATGACTTGGTTTGAAATTCACTTGAAAACACATTAGTCATAGCATATATAAAAGAGACATGATCAAAGGTATACTTATGAGCTATATGTGCAAGACATCAAAAGAAATTTCTAGAATCAAGAATATTTAGTTCATGCCTAAGTTTGTTAAAAGTTTGTTCATCTATTGGCTTGGTAAAGATATCGGCTAATTGATCTTTAGTGTTAATATATGCAATCTCGATATCTCCCTTTTGTTGGTGATCCCTTAAGAAGTGATACCGAATGACTATGTGTTTAGTGCGGCTGTGCTCAACGGGATTATCCGCCATGCGGATTGCACTCTCATTATCACATAGAAGAGGAACTTTGGTTAATTTGTAACCATAGTCCCTAAGGGTTTGCCTCATCCAAAGCAATTGCGGGCAACAGTGTCCTGCGGCAATATACTCGGCTTCGGCGGTAGAAAGAGCTATGGAATTTTGCTTCTTTGAAGCCTAAGACACCAAGGATCTTCCCAAGAACTGGTAAGTCCCCGATGTGCTCTTTCTATTAATTTTACACCCCACCCAATCGGCATCCGAATAACCAATTAAATCAAAAGTGGATCCCCTAGGATACCAAAGCCCAAACTTCGGAGTATAAACTAAATATCTCAAGATTCGTTTTACGGCCGTAAGGTGAGCTTCCTTAGGGCCGGCTTGGAATCTTGCACACATGCATACAGAAAGCATAATATCCGGTCGAGATGCACATAGATAGAGTAAAGAACCTATCATCGACCGGTATACCTTTTGATCGACGGATTTACCTTCCGTGTTGAGGTCGAGATGCCCATTGGTTCCCATGGGTGTCTTGATGGGTTTGGCATCCTTCATCCCAAACTTGCTTAGAATATCTTGAGTATACTTTGTTTGGCTAATGAAGTGCCCTCTTGGAGTTGCTTCACTTGAAATCCTAAGAAGTACTTCAACTCCCCCATCATTGACATCTCGAATTTTTGTGTCATGATCCTACTAAACTCTTCACATGTAGACTCGTTAGTAGACCCAAATATAATATCATCAACATAAATTTGGCATACAAACAAATCATTTTCAAGTGTTTTGGTAAATAGTGTAGGATCGGCTTTTCCGACTTTGAATCCATTAGTGATAAGGAAATCTCTAAGGCATTCATACCATGATCTTGGGGCTTGCTTGAGCCCATAAAGCGCCTTAGAGAGTTTATAAACATGGTTAGGGTACTCACTATCTTCAAAGCCGGGAGGTTGCTCAACATAGACCTCTTCCTTGATTGGTCCATTGAGGAAAGCACTCTTCACGTCCATTTGATAAAGCTTGAAGCCATGGTAAGTAGCATAGGCTAATAATATACGAATTGACTCAAGCCTAGCTACGGGTGCATAGGTTTCACCGAAATCCAAACCTTCGACTTGTGAATACCCCTTAGCCACAAGTCGGGCTTTGTTTCTTGTCACCACACCATGCTCGTCTTGCTTGTTGCGGAACACCCACTTGGTTCCTACAACATTTTGATTAGGACGTGGAACCAAATGCCATACCTCATTCCTAGTGAAGTTGTTGAGCTCCTCTTGCATCGCCACCACCCAATCCGAATCTTGTAGTGCTTCCTCTACCCTATGTGGCTCAATAGAGGAAATAAAAGAGTAATGTTCATGTTGGGGACTTGTTCTCAAATGCTATGAGTTAAGAACAAGGCAACACAGAAAATGTTAGGTGTAAGGGTCCTTCGTCCTCCATAACGATATATCCCTTCGGGATATAAAGCATCTCGGACGAAGGTTACGAAGGACATACCTTCGTAAGCATAACAACGAAGAATGAAGCATTCACATAAATCATAGAATATGAAATAAACATTTAAATATTGTCATAGAATTGTCTCTGCTTGTACTAATGAATATAAATGACTTTGAATTACAAATGTACCTTCGGTCCTGCGGAAGGCAAAAGTACAAGCGTGATGCGAAAGCAAATGACAGGTTAGCGTGAACAGTACGGGGGTACTGTTCACCTATTTATAGGCACGGGGTACAACCCATACAAAATTACATACATGCCCTTTACATTTGGTGATAATTCTATAGCATTCTATCGAGGTCTAAATGGCCTTTTCATCTTTAAGTCGGTTCCCCTTTCTGCGAACATGCCGAAGCTTTCCTGCTTCACAGCTTCGGCACTGTGTCAACCTTCGTATCTTTTGAGCTTCTCCCTTTCTGATTCAAGTCCGAAGATACCTGTTCACACATTGTACTCCAGAAACATTGTTAAATCATGTTTTTGAGGACCTTCGGAAGCCGAAGGCCCCCAACAGTAGCCCCTCGCAATATTAATTTGTTTGAAATAATAAATTCAGATTGCGATATGAACGAAGGCTTTATGCCGAAGGTCCGAAAAAACACCTTCCCTTTGCTAGAATAGCAACATTCAATGACAAGTGGGGTCTTTCAACTTCCAACGCATCGAGCGTATAAATACGGCCATACCGCAAACTTATTTTGCACGCTTTCTGGCCAACCACTCCTGCTCACTCATTTTTTAGCTCTTGTGCACTGTGATCTGCTAAGTTTTTAGCTTTGAAGCTTCGGCTTTTAGAAACAGTTTTTTAGCGCTTCCGAAGATGTCTGAAGCTGCTAAGAAGGCTGCTGCTGAGATGAAGCTGAGTCTTGATGAAGAGAAGAACCTAGGGTTTCTTATAGCGATGTCGAAGTCCAACACAGAAAAGATTACCAAGGAAATTCTGGAGGGGCTGTCTGAAGATACTGGTGACAGTGAAAGTTATGATATGGACAGCGGTGGCGAAGACTCCGAAGATCGCCCCTGGCGACCAAGCCATTCAGTTTATGGTAAGTCAACTATCAAAGAGAATCATCTTGTTAATATGAGAGGAAGGTATTTCCGGGATCTGTCTATTGTGAGGGCGGACGAAGGGGAAAAAACTTGTCCACACCCTGAAGAAAATGAAGTTGTGGTGTACCGAAGCTTTTTGAAAGCTGGATTGCGATTCCCCTTGAGCAGCTTCGTCGTGGAGGTGTTGAAAATCTTCGAAGTCTATCTTCATCAACTTACTCCCGAGGCAATTATAAGGCTAAATATCTTCGTGTGGGCCGCGAGGAGTCAAGGTCTGAAGCCTGACGCAAGAAGCTTTTGTAATGTTCATGAATTATTATATGAAACAAAGCCTTGGGGCAAAGAACAGTACCATAACAACTTTGGCTGCTACAGCTTCGTTTCTCGGCCCGGGGCAAGCTGTCCCGTACCAACCTTTCGGAAGAGATGGCCCGGGGATTGGATGACAGAATGGTTTTATGTGAAGAATGACTTATCAGCACGAGAAGACATCAAAGGTATAATTATGCGTCCTATTTGGCAGAGCTTCGGCCTTCGGAGGCCGAAGGTTGAAATGAACGAAGCCGCCGAAGAGTGCCAAAGAGCCTTCGGCGTTGTCTGCTCTTTTATAGGAACAAGGGACTTAGTACAAGAACATATCGCCTTCAGGGTGTGGCCGCTTGCTGAGAAATGGGAAATGCCACAAGAAACCATAAAAGAGGCCGACGAAGGTGAGCTTGTGAGACTGAAGTACACGTTCAAATTTGGAGATAAATTTATTGAGCCAGATGATGAGTGGTTGAAAAGCATTGACAATTTAAGTGATGAGCTACTCGGGACCTACTCGAAGGCTGAAGATAATGCAATGTCAGCAGCCTTCGGAGGCCGAAAAAAGAAGAGACTGAATCGGGTATTTGATGCCATTGGGTTTGTCTACCCTGATTACTGCTATCCCATTCGAAGGCAGAAGAGAAAAAACACAATCTCTGCAAAAGAAGAAGCTGCAGCTGCTCCTAGCGAGCCAGAACCCAAAAGGAAAAAGATAAAGGTTCTTACGCAACGGCCTCGTTATATTGAACCAGCTTCGGTGCCGGAGTTTACCGGGAAGACTTCTTCAGCCACCGAAGCTGAAAAACTAATCGAGCCAGCCTTGTTGCCAGAGATCGCAGAAACGGCCGAAGTGCCGCCAAAGATAGAATCAGAACAATCAAACATTTTGTTGTCAGAAACAAAAGAGAAAACCGAAGCGCCGCTCACAGAAAAAATTGAGGAGGTAAGAGAAGCAACTGAGGGCTCCAAAACATCAGAAGTTTTGAGTCCTACAGCAATCATTGGGACAGCAAAAAACCAAAAGGGGCCATCAGTGACCCCAAAAAGGAAAAGAATGGTAAATGTACTAGACGTCTTGGAGACAATTAAGTCTTCAAGCACAATTCCAAAAAAGAGTGTTGAAGTTGCTGAAGCTTCTACTGAAGCTTCGGCTCAACAAGCTGAAGCTGAAGCTGGGCCTTCAGAGCCCTTCAAAGAACATCCTTTTGAAGCCGAAGCAGTAAAAATTCCGGAACCAATATTAGTTGAAGAAACGGACACCGTCATCCCCGAAGCACCTGCCGGCATGCATGATTACATCATACGACATGCTTCGGGGAAAAAGCTATCTGAGGAAGAAACTCATGAGGCCAACCATTATGCAAAGGAGCTGAAATATCCGAAGGGGGCAGTAATATTCAATGGAACAAATGAAGATGACTTCTTATACTGCCTGCCTGATAACAAAGAGCTATCCGTCTGCCGAGAGATGGCGAGAAGCATAGGCTTTCCGAAGCTTGAAGCTGGGTTAAGTGCCATGACGAAAGAGGATCTCGCAGACAGCCTCGCGTACAACAGCCTGAAGGTACGGGAATTAAACACTTGAGAAAAAACCCCCTATCTATCTTTTTTTTTTACGCAACTCATTCCTTTTTTCTTATATGAATTCTTTTTTCATATAGGGCCTGATCCTAAGCAACGCGTTAAGAGCGCAAAAGAGCGCCGAAGATGAAAGTTATGAAATTGCGTTTAATAATTTACGCTCCGAAGTTATCAAACTGAGAAACGAAGCTTTGGAAAAAGATAAAATTCTACTTACACTGGTAGATAAAGTGAAAAAAGACGAAGCTGCTTCAAAGGCCCAGGCCGAAGCTCAAAAACGCGAGATTAAAGATCTTCAGAAACAGCTGGCTAGAGCTAAAGAGGAGCGCGCGCTTGAGGAAACGAAACGAGAACTTAGTGATTTTATGGTCAACAAATTGGAATCAAAAGTTAAGGAGCTTCGCACATCTCAGGGGAAATGCTATGTCAAATCTGTAGAATGTGTGAATAAAATTAAATCCAGCTTCGCCAGCGTAGGCGCCTTTTCCAGTGAAGAGAATTTCTCTCGAGGCAATCCCGAAGGTCCGCTGGAATGGATTAGCCACGAAGCAGAGGCCTTCGAAGAGATTCTGAACAGTCGTGGCGACATATGTGCTTTTTCGGGCGCCAGAGGAATTGCTTCCGTCTTAGAGAAGAAAGGTTGCGAACATGTAAAATTTTTAGCTCAATCCGAAGCTACCTTATCTACCGAAGACATCAAGGACCCCTCGGCCGAAGCGAGCGTGGTTGGTGGCAAATTTTTTACTGATATCTGGAACGACGGCGGCCGAGGAATGGCGCGAGAGATCATTGAAAGAAGCGAAAAAGGCATTCACGATGCTAGAAGAGTAGCAGACGCTGCCGAAAGGAGTAGGGAGCCCGAAGGACAGTTAGGTACCAACTAGTCGTTCTTATTGCGTTGTAATTTTCATTTTAAACTTTGCTCACGATTTGTAAAAGTACTGAAGAAGTGTTCTCTTCGCTCAGAAACTGTTGGACGATCTGCCGACCCCCACACAAAAGGGGATGAAGAAATTAATCAAATGGCCGAAACTATCATGGACAAGGTTGTTGACCAACTTCTGAATGAAGCCGCCGAAGCAGTATTGAGGGGAGATTAGGTGCTATTTGGAAAAAACATTTAAAGTGTAATCTATGCAACACTTTGTACATTTGAATGTAATATACAAGTCTCTTTTCATTATTGAATTCTTTACGATGCATGAAACTTTAAATACATACCACTTTTGAGCCTTCGGCGAAAAAACACCTTCCCTTCTTTTCATGCGTCGTGAAGAAGATAGCCTTCGTCAAAATTATTCTGATGAATGACATCGATGCCTCGTGAAAACATTTTCCGAAGCTATTTTCCGAAGCTATGCAACTTTGATATTGATCTGATGAAGTTTGCCCATGTTTCGTGAAAATATTCCCCGAAACTGTATTCCGAAGTTATACAATTTCAATGTCACTTTTTCAAAGCATCCCTTCGAAGGTTGAGAGTGTCCCCTTCTCTTGCCAAATGCGATATGATGTATGATGCTTATGCTATGCAAAATGATGTGATGATGTTATGTTATGCATGTGACATTTGTTCCGAAGATACACATAAAATATATTCGTAAGCTCTGCATTCCCTTAGGAACGTCTTTGGAGCTTCTTCGTCTTTTACTTAGACGGCATCAGCGTTGACTTTTCGCTGTAAGCCTCCCTTAGGAGCTTCTTCGTCTTTTACTTAGACGGTATCAGCGTTGACTTTTCGCTGTAGGCTCTGCATTCCTTTAGGAACGACTTCTGAGCAGAAAACTTACGCTGCGCTCCCTTTGGAACGACTTTTTGTGACTTTATAAACTTACTCTGCGTTCCTTAGAACGACTTTTTGTTACTCCGAAGGATTTTTAGTCCGAAGGTCCTTCTTGGTAACGGAAGAAATTTTAGGCTTCGGGAACTTAGGCCTGTGAATCAAATAAATTTTTCTCGTGGAAACAACGAAATTATTACATGGAAACTATCAATGTTTTTTGCTTCACAGAAAACAAAACTGAATAGAAAAGACTGCTATCAAAGGTAGGATATGTCAATAAATGTGCTTCGACTCTGGCACAGTGCTGTTGACTGTGCGAGCTTCGGACTGTTCTCTGAAGTCCCTCTGCTGTGGAGCGTATTGACTCCCTTCTGGCTGTTGACCTTGCTGCAATGGAGGTGGAGGCGGAAGCTGCTGCCAGGAAGCTTGAGGTTGACTTGCCGAAGCTACAGAAGCCGCAGGGTGGTTGTCTATGTATTGTGGGACATAAGGCGGATGAAACGAAGCAGTATGCATAACCTGCTTTGACTGAGCTTGTTGAGATGCAGCTTCGGCTAGTTCCTTTTGCTTCTGGATTGTAACATGGCACGTCCTAGTGGTGTGGCCCTTGCCCTCTCCACAGAATAGGCAAAACAGTCTCCTTGGCTGATCTCCGAATCTTCCGCCGAAGCCCCTGGCGCCTCTGCCTCTTGGAGCTGGTGGCCGAAAGGAAGTTTGTTGTTGCCCCGAAGCCTGTGAGGAGCACTGCGGCCTGTTTTGCTGACTCCCCTTATCATCATTCTGAGTGCTGTGAATGGAACGGACATGCCTCGGGTAGTATCTCCCTCCGAAGCCCCTGGTCATCTCAGAAAATCTGAAGGCCTCCTCCCTTCTCTGGCGAAAGTCATTGTCGGCACGAATGTACTCATCCATCTTTTGGAGCAATTTCTCCAAGGTCTGAGGAGGCTTCCGAGCAAAGTATTGAGCTGCAGGTCCAGGACGAAGCCCCTTGATCATGGCTTCGATAACGATTTCATTGGGCACCGTTGGTGCCTGCGCCCTCAATCGTAAGAACCTTCGGACATACGCCTGAAGGTATTCTTCGTGATCCTGAATACACTGGAAGAGGGCTTGAGCTGTAACCGGCTTCGTTTGAAATCCTTGAAAGCTGGTCAGTAACATATCCTTCAGCTTCTGCCATGAAGTGATTGTTCCTGGCCGAAGGGAGGAATACCAGGTCTGAGCAACATTCCTGACGGCCATGACGAAAGACTTCGCCATGACTGCAGCGTTGCCCCCGTACGAAGACACTGTTGCTTCGTAGCTCATCAAGAATTGCTTCGGGTCGGAGTGGCCGTCAAACATGGGGAGCTGGGGTGGCTTATAGGATGGAGGCCAAGGAGTAGCCTGCAGCTCAGCAGACAGAGGAGAAGCATCATCAAAAACAAAATTTCCCTGATGGAAATTATCATACCAGTCGTCTTCGTTGACGAAGCCCTCCTGATGAAGGTCTTTCTGATGAGGCCTTCTGTTCTGCTCATCGTGAGTGAGATGGCGAACTTCTTCAGAAGCTTCGTCAATTTGCCTTTGCAACTCAGCTAGGCGGGCCATCTTCTCCTTCTTCCTCTGCACTTGTTGATGTAGCATCTCCATCTCTCTGATTTCTTGGTCTAGCTCTTCTTCCTCAAGCGTCGGGCTAACAGCTTTTCTCTTCTGGCTTCTGGCCTCCCGAAGAGAGACGGTCTCCTGGTTGTGGTCCAGCGGTTGTAGTGCTGCAGCCCCAGCCGCTGAAGCTTTCTTCGGCGCCATAGCGAAGGTCTATAGCTTCCGAAGGTGTTCACGAAGACTCGAAGTGGAAGTGAGTTCACCGGAGGTGGGCGCCAATGTTGGGGACTTGTTCTCAAATGCTATGAGTTAAGAACAAGGCAACACAGAAAATGTTAGGTGTAAGGGTCCTTCGTCCTCCATAACGATATATCCCTTCGGGATATAAAGCATCTCGGACGAAGGTTACGAAGGACATACCTTCGTAAGCATAACAACGAAGAATGAAGCATTCACATAAATCATAGAATATGAAATAAACATTTAAATATTGTCATAGAATTGTCTCTGCTTGTACTAATGAATATAAATGACTTTGAATTACAAATGTACCTTCGGTCCTGCGGAAGGCAAAAGTACAAGCGTGATGCGAAAGCAAATGACAGGTTAGCGTGAACAGTACGGGGGTACTGTTCACCTATTTATAGGCACGGGGTACAACCCATACAAAATTACATACATGCCCTTTACATTTGGTGATAATTCTATAGCATTCTATCGAGGTCTAAATGGCCTTTTCATCTTTAAGTCGGTTCCCCTTTCTGCGAACATGCCGAAGCTTTCCTGCTTCACAGCTTCGGCACTGTGTCAACCTTCGTATCTTTTGAGCTTCTCCCTTTCTGATTCAAGTCCGAAGATACCTGTTCACACATTGTACTCCAGAAACATTGTTAAATCATGTTTTTGAGGACCTTCGGAAGCCGAAGGCCCCCAACAGTTCACAAAAATGAGCAACACGAGATCTAGTGGTTACCCCCTTATGGATGTCGCCGAGGATGGTGTCGACGGGGTGATCTCGTTGGATTGCTTGGTGGACTCTTGGGTGTGGCGGTCTTGGTTCTTCATCCTCCTTGTCTTGATCATTTGCATCTCCCCCTTGATCATTGTCGTCATCTTGTGGTGGCTCATTTGCTTGATCTTCTCCTTCATCAACTTGAGCCTCATCCTCATTTTGAGTTGGTGGAGATGCTTGCGTGGAGGAGGATGGTTGATCTTGTGCATTTGGAGGCTCTTCGGATTCCTTAGGACACACATCCCCAGTGGACATGTTCCTTAGCGCGATGCACGGAGCCTCTTCATCACCTATCTCATCAAGATCAACTTGCTCTACTTGAGAGCCGTTAGTCTCATCAAACACAACGTCACAAGAAACTTCAACTTGTCCAGAGGACTTGTTAAAGACTCTATATGCCCTTGTGTTTGAATCATATCCTAGTAAAAAGCCTTCTACAGTCTTAGGAGCAAATTTAGATTTTCTACCTCTTTTGACAAGAATAAAGCATTTGCTACCAAAGACTCTAAAATATGAAATATTGGGCTTTTTATCGGTTAGGAGTTCATATGATGTCTTCTTGAGGATTCGGTGTAGATACAACCGGTTGATGGCGTAGCAAGCGGTGTTGACTGCCTCGGCCCAAAACCGATCCGAAGTCTTGTACTCATCAAGCATGGTTCTTGCCATGTCCAATAGATTTCTATTCTTCCTCTCCACTACACCATTTTGTTGTGGCGTGTAGGGAGAGGAGAACTCATGCTTGATGCCCTCCTCCTCAAGGAAGCCTTCAATTTGAGAGTTCTTGAACTCCGTCCCGTTGTCTCTTCTAATTTTCTTGATCCTTAAGCCGAACTCGTTTTGAGCCCGTCTCAAGAATCCTTTTAAGGTCTCTTGGGTATGAGATTTTCCTGCAAAAAGAACACCCAAGTGAAGCGAGAATAGTCATCCACAATAACTAGATAGTACTTACTCCCGCCGATGCTTATGTAAGCTATCGGGCCGAATAGGTCCATGTGTAGGAGTTCCAGTGTCCTGTCGGTCGTCACGATGTTCTTGTGTGGATGATGAACACCAACTTGCTTCCCTGCTTGGCATGCGCTACAAATCCTGTCTTTCTCAAAATGAACATTTGTTAATCCTAAAATGTGCTCTTCCTTTAGAAGCTTATGAAGATTCTTCATTCCAACATGGGCTAGTCGGCGGTACCAGAGCCAACCCATGTTAGTCTTAGCAATTAAGCAAGTGTCGAGTTCAGCTCTATCAAAATCTACCAAGTATAGCTGACCCTCTAACACTCCCTTAAATGCTATTGAATCATCACTTCTTCTAAAGACAGTGACACCTATATCAGTAAAAAGACAGTTGTAGCCCATTTGACATAATTGCGAAACGGAAAGCAAATTGTAATCTAGAGAATCTACAAGAAAAACATTGGAAATGGAATGGTCAGGAGATATAGCAATTTCACCCAATCCTTTGACCAAACCTTGGTTTCCATCCCCGAATTTGATAGCTCGTTGGGGATCTTGGTTTTTCTCATAGAAGGAGAACATTTTCTTCTCCCCTGTCATGTGGTTTGTGCACCCGCTATCGATGATCCAAGTTGAGCCCCCGGATGCATAAACCTACAAAACAAGTTTAGTTCTTCACTTTAGGCACCCAAATGGTTTTGGGTCCTTTGGCATTAGATACAAGAACTTTGGGTACCCAAACACAAGTCTTTGATCCCTTGTGTTTGCCCCCAACATACTTGGCAACTACCTTGCCGGATTTGTTAGTTAAAACATAAGATGCATCAAAAGTTTTAAATGAAATGCTATGTTCATTTGATGCACTAAGAGTCTTCTTCTTAGGCAACTTAGCACGGGTTGGTTGCCTAGAGCTAGATGTCTCACCCTTATACATAAAAGCATGGTTAGGGCCAGAGTGAGACTTCCTAGAATGAATTCTCCTAATTTTGCTCTCGGGATAATCGGCAGGGTACAAAATGTAGCCCTCGTTATCCTGAGGCATGGGAGCCTTGCCCTTAACAAAGTTGGACAATTTCTTAGGAGGGGCATTAAGTTTGACATTGCCTCCCTGTTGGAAGCCAATGCCATCCTTGATGCCAGGGCGTCTCCTTCTATAGAGCATGCTTCTAGCAAATTTAAATTTTTCGTTTTCTAAGTCATGCTCGGCAATTTTAGCATCTAATTTTGCTATATGATCATTTTGTTGTTTAATTAAAGCCATGTGATCATGAATAGCATCAATGTTAACATCTCTACATCTAGTGCAAATAGTAGTATGTTCAACGGTAGATGTAGGGGGTTTGCAAGATTTTAATTCTACAACCCTAGCATGTAATATGTCATTTTTACTTCTAAGGTCGGAAATGGAAGCATTGCAAACATCTAATTCTTTAGCCTTAGCAAGCAATTTTTCATTTTCATTTCTAAGGCTAGCAAGAGAAATGTTCAATTCTTCAATCTTAGCAAGCAAATCAATATTATCATTTCTAAGATTTGGAATTGAAACATCACAAACATTTGAATCAACCTTAGCTAACAAATTAGCATTCTCATTTCTAAGGTTGTCAATGGTCTCATGGCAAGTGCTTAGCTCACTAGATAGTTTCTCACATTTTTCAACTTCTAGAGCATAAGCATTTTTAACCTTAACATGCTTTTTATTTTCCTTAATGAGGAAGTCCTCTTGGGTATCCAAGAGATCATCCTTTTCATGAATAGCACTAATCAATTCATTTAATTTTTCTTTTTGTTGCATGTTTAGGTTGGCAAAAAGAATACGCAAGTTATCCTCCTCATTACTAGCATTTTCCTCATCACTAGAGGTTTCATATTTAGTGGAGGATCTTGATTTTACTTTCTTCCTTTTGCTGTCCTTTGCCATGAGGCACTTGTGGCCGACGTTGGGGAAGAGAAGACCCTTGGTGACGGCGATGTTTGCGGCGTCCTCGTCTGAGGAGGAGTCGGTGGAGCTCTCGTCGGAGTCCCACTCCCGGCAAACATGGGCATCGCCGCCCTTCTTTTTGTAGTACCTCTTCTCCTCCTTTCTTCTCCCCTTCTTGTCGTCGCCCCTGTCACTGTCACTAGAAATAGGACATTTTGCTATAAAGTGACCGGGCTTACCACACTTGTAGCAAACTTTCTTGGAGCGGGGCTTGTAATCTTTCCTCCTCCTTTGCTTGAGGATTTGGCGGAAGCTCTTGATGACGAGCGCCATTTCCTCGTTGTCGAGCTTGGAGGCGTCGATGGGAGTTCGACTTGGAGTAGATTCCTCCTTCTTTTCTTCCGTCGCCTTGAATGTGACCGGTTGTGCTTCGGACGTGGAGGGGCCGTCAAGCTCGTTGATCTTCTTTGAGCCTTTGATCATCAATTCAAAGCTCACAAAATTCCCGATTACTTCCTCGGGAGTCATTAGTGTATATCTAGGATTGCCACGAATTAATTGAACTTGAGTAGGGTTAAGGAAAACAAGTGATCTTAAAATAACCTTAACCATTTCGTGGTCATCCCATTTTTGCTCCCAAGGTTGCGCACTTGGTTCACCAAGGTTTTGAGCCGATTGTACATGTCTTGTGGCTCCTCCCCTTGGCGAAGTCGGAAGCGACCGAGCTCCCCCTCGATCGTTTCCCGCTTGGTGATTTTGGTCACCTCATCTCCTTCGTGTGTGGTCTTTAGCGTGTCCCAAATCTCCTTAGCATTTTTCAACCCTTGCACCTTATTATACTCCTCTCGACTTAGAGAGGCGAGGAGTATAGTTGAGGCTTGAGAGTTGAAGTGTTGGATTTGGGCCACTTCGTCCTCGTCATAATCTTCATCCCCTACGGATGGTACCTGTACACCAAACTCAATGACATCCCATATACTTTTGTGGAGTGAGGTTAGATGGAATCACATCAAATCACTCCACCTAGCATAATCTTCACCATCAAATGTTGGTGGTTTGCCTAATGGGACGAAAAGTAAAGGCATATGTTTAGGAATGCGAGGATAGCGTAGAGGGATCTTACTAAACTTCTTGCGCTCATGGCGCTTAGAAGTAATGGATGGCGCGTCGGAGCCGGAGGTGGAAGGTGATGAAGTATCGGTCTCGTAGTAGACCACCTTCCTCATCTTCTTTTTCTTGTCGCCACTCCGATGCGACTTGTGGGAAGAGGATTTCTTCTCCTTCCCCTTCCCCTTCCCCTTGTTTCGGGACTCTTCCGATGAAGCCTTCCCGTGGCTTGTAGTGGGCTTGTCGCCGGTCTCCATCTCCTTCTTGGCGTGAACTCCCGACATCACTTCGAGCGGTTAGGCTCTAATGAAGCACCGGGCTCTGATACCAATTGAAAGTCGCCTAGAGGGGGGGTGAATAGGGCGAATCTGAAATTTACAAAATTAATCACAACTACAAGCTAGGTTAGCGTTAGAAATATAATCGAGTCTGAGAGAGAGGGTGCAAAACAAATTGCAAGCGAATAAAGAGTGTGACACACGGATTTGTTTTACCGAGGTTCGGTTCTCGCAAACCTACTCCCCGTTGAGGTGGTCACAATGACCGGGTCTCTTTCAACCCTTTCCCTCTCTAAAACGATCCCTCGGACCGAGTGAGCTTTTCTTCTCAATCAATTGGAACACAAAGTTCCCACAAGGACCACCACACAATTGGTGTCTCTTGCCTCAATTACAAGTGAGTTTGATCTCAAGAAAGAATGAGAAAGAAAGCAATCCAAGCGCAAGAGCTCAAAAGAACACAACAAATCTCTCTCACTAATCACTAAAGCCTTGTGTGGAATTGGGAGAGGATTTAATCACTTTGGTGTGTCTTGTATTGAATGCCTAGCTCTTGTAAGTGGTTGGAAGGTGGAAAACTTGGATGACTTGAATGTGGGGTGGTTGGGGTATTTATAACCCCAACCACCAAACTAGCCGTTTGGTGGAGGCTGCTGTCGCATGGCGCACCGGACAGTCCGGTGCGCCAGCCACGTCACCTGGCCGTTGGGTTCCGACCGTTGGAGCTCTGACTTGTGGGCCCGCCTGGCTGTCCGGTGGCGCACCGAACAAGTCCTGTAGACTGTCCGGTGTGCCACCCGCGCGTGCTCTGTCCTCTGCGTGCGCAGGCGCGCATTTAATGCGTTGCAGTCGACCGTTGCGCGCGAAGTAGTCGTTGCTCCGCTGGCTCACCGGACAGTCCGGTGTGCACCAGACATGTCAGGTGAACTATAGCGGAGCGGATTCTCGAAGCTGGAGAGTTCAGAGTCGCTCTCCCCTGGGGCACCGGACACTGTCCAGTGGTACACCGGACAGTCCGGTGAATTATAGTGAAGCGTCTCCGAGAATTCCCGAAGGCGAAGAGTTTGGCTTGGAGTCCCCTGGTGCACCGGACACTGTCCGGTAGTGGACCGGACAGTCCGGTGCGCCAGACCAGGGCAGCCTTCGGTTATCCCTTGCTCTCTTTGTTGAACCCTTTTCTTGGTCTTTTTATTGGCTTAGTGTGAACCTTTGGCACCTGTATAACTTAGAGACTAGAGCAAACTAGTTAGTCCAATTATTCGTGTTGGGCAATTTAACCACCAAAATCAATTAGGAAATAGGTGTAAGCCTAATTCCCTTTCACATACCAAGGTGGTTGCCTTCGTCGAGACCCCCTAGATCGACGTGGAAACATTCGCGACTTGGGCCACAGTCCGAGGTCGAGGTGGAGTCTGAGCCCTGGGGTCGGGCGAGGCGGAGACCGTCGTCCGAGGTCGAGGTGGAGTCCGAGCTCTGGGGTCGGGTGAGGCGGAGACCGTCTTCCAGAGTCGAGGTTGAGTCCGAGCCCTGGGGTCGTGCGAGGCAGAGACCATCTTCCGAGGTCGAGGTGAGTCTGAGCCCTGGGGTCGGGCGAGGCGGAGATCGTCTTTCGGAGTCAAGGTTGAGTCTGAGCCCTGGGGTCGGGCGAGGCGGAGCTTCCTATGGCGCTCGAGGCTAGACTTGGCTGCTGTCAGCCTCACCCTGGCGGGTGGCACAGCAGTCGGAGCAGGGCAGGCGGCGCTGTTTTCCTGTCAGGTCGGTTAGTGGAGCGGCGAAGTGACTGCGGTCACTTCGGCCCTATCGACTGAGGAGCGCGCGTCAGGATAAGGTGTCAGGCGATCCTTGCATTAAATGCTCCTGCGATACGGTCGGTTGGCGTGGCGATCTGGCCAAGGTTGCTTCTCCGCGAAGCCTGCCCGAGCTGGGCCTCGGGCGAGTCGAAGATGCGCCCGTTGCTTGAGGAGACCCTCGGGCGAGACGTGGATCCTCCTGGGTCGGCTATCTTTGCCCGAGGCTGGGCTCGGGCGAGGCGAGATCGTGTCCCTTGAGTGGATGGAGCCTTGACCTGAATTGCGCCCATCAGGCCTTTGCAGCTTTGTGCTGATGGGGGTTACCAGCTGAGATTAGGAGTCTTGGGGGTACCCCTAATTATGGTCCCCGACAGCGGTCTTGGTTCTTCATCCTCCTTGTCTTGATCATTTGCATGTCCCCCTTGATTATTGTCGTCATCTTGAGGTGGGTCATCTTCTTAAACTTCTCTTTCATCATCTTGAGCCTCACCCTCATTTTGAGTTGGTGGAGATGCTTGCATGAAGGAGGATGGTTGATCTTGTGCATGTGGTGGCTCTTCGGATTCCTTAGGACACACATCCCCAATGGACATGTTCCTTAGCGCGATGCACGGAGCCTCTTCATCACCTATCTCATCAAGATCAACTTGCTCTACTTGAGAGTCATTAGATTCATCAAACACAACGTCACAAGAAACTTCAACTAGTCCTGAGGACTTGTTAAAGACTCTATATGCCCTTGTGTTTGAATCATATCCTAGTAAAAAGCCTTCTACAGTCTTAGGAGCAAATTTAGATTTTCTACCTCTCTTAACAAGAATAAAGCATTTGCTACCAAAGACTCTAAAATATGAAATATTGGGCTTTTTACCAGTTAGGAGTTCGTATGATGTCTTCTTGAGGATTCGGTATAGATACAACCGGTTGATGGCGTAGCAGGCGGTGTTGACCGCCTCGGCCCAAAACCGATCCGAAGTCTTGTACTCATCAAGCATGGTCCTTGCCATGTCCAATAGAGTTCTATTCTTCCTCTCCACTACACCATTTTGTTGTGGTGTGTAGGGAGAAGAGAACTCATGCTTGATGCCCTCCTCCTCAAGGAAGCCTTCAATTTGAGAGTTCTTGAACTCCGTCCCGTTGTCGCTTCTTATTTTCTTGATCTTCAAGCCGAACTCGTTTTGAGCCCGTCTCAAGAATCCCTTTAAGGTCTCTTGGGTATGAGATTTTTCCTGCAAAAAGAACACCCAAGTGAAGCGAGAATAGTCATCCACAATAACTATACAGTACTTACTCCCGCCGATGCTTATGTAAGCTATCGGGCCAAATAGGTCCATGTGTAGGAGCTCGAGTGGCCTGTCAGTCGTCATGATGTTCTTATGTGGATGATGAACACCAACTTGCTTCCCTGCCTGACATGCGCTACAAATCTTGTCTTTCTCAAAATGAACATTTGTTAGTCCCAAAATGTGTTCTCCCTTTAGAAGCTTGTGAAGATTCTTCATTCCAACATGTGCTAGTCGGCGATGCCAGAGCCAGCCCATGTTAGTCTTAGCAATTAAGCAAGTGTCGAGTTCAGCTCTATTAAAATCTACTAAGTATAGCTGACCCTATAACACTCCCTTAAATGCTACTGAATCATCACTTCTTCTAAAGACAGTAACACCTATATCCGTAAAAAGACAGTTGTAGCCCATTTTACATAGTTGAGAAACGGAAAGCAAATTGTAATCTAAAGAATCTACAAGAAAAACATTGGAAATGGAATGGTCAGGAGATATAGCAATTTTACCCAATCCTTTGACCAAACCTTGGTTTCCATCCCCGAATGTGATCGCTCTTTGGGGATCTTCGTTTTTCTCGCAGGAGGAGAACATCTTTTTCTCCCCTGTCATATGGTTTGTGCACCCGCTATCGATGATCCAACTTGAGCCCCCAGATGCATAATCCTACAAAACAAGTTTAGTTCTTGATTTTAGGTACCCAAATGGTTTTGGGTCCTTTGACATTAGATACAAGAACTTTGGGTACCCAAACACAAGTCTTTGACCCCTTGTGCTTGCCCCCAACATACTTGGCAACTACCTTGCCGGATTTGTTAGTCAAAACATACGATGCATCAAAAGTCTTAAATGAAATGTTAGAATCATTTGATGCAATAGGAGTTTTCCTCTTAGGCAATTTAGCACGGGTTGATTGCCTAGAACTAGATGTCTCACCCTTATACATAAAAGCATGATTAGGGCTAGAGTGAGACTTCTTAGAATGAATTCTCCTAATTTTGCTCTCGGGATAACCGGTAGGGTACAAAATGTAACCCTCGTTATCCTGAGGCATGGGAGCCTTGCCCTTAACAAAGTTAGACAATCTTTTAGTAGGGGCATTAAGTTTGACATTGTCTCCCTTTTGGAAGCCAATGCCATCCTTGATGCCAGGGCGTCTCCCACTGTAGAGCATGCTTATAGCAAATTTAAACTTTTCATTTTCTAAGTCATGCTCACTAATCTTAGCATTAAGTTGAGCTATGTGATCATTTTGTTTCTTAATTAAAGCTAGGTGATCATGGATAGCATCAACATTAATGTCTCTACATCTAGTACAAATGGAAGTATGCTCAATGGTAGATGTAGAGGGTTTGCAAGATTTTAATTCAATAACCTTAGCATGTAATATATCATTTTCACTTGTAAGGTTAGAAATAGTAACATTGCAAACATCAAAGTCTTGAGCCTTAACAATCAAATTTTCATTTTCATTTCTAAGGCTAGCAAGAGAATCATTCAATTTTTCAATCTTAGCAAGCAAATTAGCATTACCATTTCTAAGATTGGAAATCGAATCATCACAAACATTAGAATCAACCTTAGCAATAAGTTTAGCATTTTCATTTCTAAGGTTGACAATAGTATCATGGCAAGTGCTTAGCTCACTAGATAATTTTTCACATTTTTCTACTTCTAGAGCATAAGCATTCTTAACCTTAACATGCTTCTTATTTTCTTTAATTAGGAAGTCCTCTTGAGAGTCCAAGAGATCATCCTTCTCATGAATAGCACTAATTAATTCATTTAGTTTTTCCTTTTGTTGCATGTTTAGGTTGGCAAAAAGGGTGCGCAAGTTATCCTCCTCATCACTAGCATTATCTTCATCACTAGAGGATGCATATTTAGTGGAGGATTTAGATTTCACCTTCTTCTTTTTGCCGTCCTTTGCCATGAGGCACTTGTGGCCGACGTTGGGGAAGAGGAGTCCCTTGGTGACGGCGATGTTGGCGGCGTCCTCGTCGGAGGAGGAGTCGGAGGAACTCTCGTCGGAGTCCCACTCGCGGCACACATGGGCATCGCCGCCCTTCTTCTTATAGTACCTCTTATTTTCTCTCCTCTTGCCCTTCTTGTCGTCGCCCCTGTCACTGTCACTTGATAATTGACATTTTGCTATAAAGTGACCGGGCTTACCACACTTGTAGCAAACTTTCTTGGAGCGGGATTTGTAGTCCTTCTCCCTCCTTTGCTTGAGGATTTGGCGGAAGCTCTTGATGATGAGCGCCATCTCCTCATTGTCGAGCTTAGAGGCGTCGATGGGTTGTCTACTTGATGTAGACTCCTCCTTTTTCTCCTCCTTTGCCTTGAATGCGACTAGTTGTGCTTTGGGCGTGGAGGGGCCATCTAGCTCGTTGATTTTCTTTGAGCCTTTGATCATCAACTCAAAGCTCACAAAGTTTCCTATCACTTCCTCAGGAGATATTAGTGTATATCTAGGATTACCACAAATTAATTGCACTTGTGTAGGGTTAAGAAAAACAAGTGATCTAAGAATAACCTTGACCATTTCATGGTCATCCCATTTTGTGCTCCCGAGGTTGCGCACTTGGTTCACCAAGGTCTTCAAGCGGTTGTACATGGCTTGAGGGTCCTCGCCTTGGTTGAGTCGGAACCGACTGAGCTCCCCCTCGATCGTCTCCCGCTTGGTGATCTTGGTCACCTCGTCTCCTTCGTACGTGGTCTTTAGTACATCCCAAACCTCCTTGGCGCTCTTCAACCCTTGCACCTTATTATACTCCTCCAGACTTAGAGAGGCGAGGAGTATAGTAGCTGCTTGGGAGTTGATGTGTTGAATTTGGGCGACTTCATCCACATCATAATCTTTATCCCCTATGGAAGGTACCTGTGCTCCAAATTCAACAATGTCCCATATACTTTTGTGGAGAGAGGTTAGGTGAAATCTTATCAAATCACTCCATCTAGAATAATCTTCACCGTTAAACATCGGTGGTTTTCCTAATGGGACCGAGAGAAATGGAGTTTGTCTAGGAATGCGAGGGTAGTGTAGGGGAATCTTACTAAACTTCTTGCGCTCATGGCGCTTAGAAGTTACGGACGGGGCGTCGGAGCCGGAGGTGGATGGCGACGAAGAGTCGGTCTCGTAGTAGACCACCTTCCTCATCTTCTTCTTCTTGTCACCGCTCCGACCCGACTTGTTGTGTGAAGGAGATCCCTTCACTTTGTTGGTGGACTCTCCGGATGGAGCCTTCCCGTGGCTTGTAGCGGACTTCTCACCGTCGATCCCCATCTTCTTGGCGTGATCTCCCGACATCACTTCGAGCGGTTAAGCTCTAATGAAGCACCGGGCTTTGATACTAATTGAAAGTCGCCTAGAGGGGGGGTGAATAGGGCGAATCTAAAATTTACAAACTTAAGCACAACTACAAGCCGGGTTAGCGTTAGAAATATAAACGAGTCCGAGAAAGAGGGCGCAAAACAAATCGTGAGCAAATAAAGAGTGAGACACGATGATTTGTTTTACCGAGGTTCGGTTCTTGCAAAACCTACTCCCCGTTGAGGTGGTCACAAAGACCGGGTCTCTTTCAACCCTTTCCCTCTCTCAAACGGTCACCTAGACCGAGTGAGCTTCTCTTCTCAATCAAACGGGACAACAAGTCCCCACAAGGACCACCACACAATTGGTGTCTCTTGCCTCGGTTACAATTGAGTTTGTCACAAAAAGAATGAGAAAGAAAAGAAGCGATCCAAGCGCAAGAGCTCAAATGAACACAACAAATCTCTCTCTTTAATCACTAAAGCTTTTGTGTGGAGATGGGAGAGGATTTGATCTCTTTGGTGTGTCTTGTATTGAATGCTATAGCTCTTGTAAGGTGTAGAAGTGTAGAAACTTGGATGCCATTGAATGTGGGGTGGTTGGGGTATTTATAGCCCCAACCACCAAAAATGGTCGTTGGAAGTATGCTGTCGCATGGCGCACCGGACAGTCCGGTGCGCCACCGGACACTGTCCGGTGCGCCAGCCACGTCAGCAGACCGTTGGGGTTCGACCGTTGGAGCTCTGACTTGTGGGGCCTCTGGGCTGTCCGGTGGTGCACCGGACAGGTCCTGTAGACTGTCCGGTGCGCCTCCCGCGCGTGCTCTGACCTCTACGCGCACTGTAGCGCATTGAATGCGGTTGCAGTCGACCGTTGCGCGCGAAGGAGCTGTTGCTCCGCTGGCACACCGGATAGTCCGGTGAATTATAGCGGAGCGCCCTCTGAATTTCCCGAAGGTGAAGAGTTCAGCCTCGAGTGCCCTAGTGCACCGGACACTGTCCGGTGGCACACCGGACAGACCGGTGCGCCAGACCAGGGTGCCTTTGGGTTGCCTTTTGCTCTCTTTGTTTGAACCCTTTCTTGGTCTTTTTTATTGGCTTATAGTGAACCTTTGGCACCTGTAGAACTTATAGACTAGAGCAAACTAGTTAGTCCAATTATTTGTGTTGGGCAATTCAACCACCAAAATCAATTGGGAAATAGGTGTAAGCCTAATTCCCTTTCAATAATCAATTCACACATCACAAACTTCACATCACCAACATATTAAAGTGTTTACACAAACATTTCAAATAGGAATAATGAGATGAGTTAAAGTGTTTAGTTCACAAAAAACATAGTGTGCACGAGTTAAGAAACAAATACGACATAACACCATATTTAGAGATAACCACCACTTGGGTGGTTAGAGCTTTGACCGCTGCCGCCACCAGGAGGAGGGAACACTAAGAGGGAGTCAACAAATCCAGTCCCTACTGTGGGATCAGACCCACTACCACCCGCTTCGGGCGTAACCTATGCAAGTTAGCAAATATCAACATTTTTAATGCAAATATCAACACGTTAAATGCAAATATCAACAAGTATACAAGTGTATAAATTCATCTAGAGTTATCAAACGTACCCTATCTCCAGGTGCAGGTATATGTGTCGGAGGGGTGTTGAACTGTTGAGTCCCCAATCCATATTTAATGAATATTCAACAAGTTAAGTATACGGTTCATGTTTTGCTAACTAGATGAATTGCTAGTTTAGACAATGTTATAAACCAAATTGGCTAAGATTAACGTACCGGAGCTAGTGTGGATGCAAACTAGCTCCATTGTGGTGGCGGTGGAATATTTGGTGTCATGCTCTGTTGCTGTATTAACTATTAAACATATGTGTTACTATTGAAGATGTTGTATTGAAATATAATAATTTAGAGTTCGGATTATGTATACTCACTTGATAGATCGCTTGGTTATGTGCATTGCAAGCCTCCATAAATTCTCGTTGTTGTCTCATCTCCTCACTCATCCTCATAATCTTCAACTCCTGCTTGTTCGGTCGACGAGAGCACGAGCTACGGGAAGACAAACCCGTCCTCTGAGATCTCACCGACGACGAGTCAATGAATCCATCGAAGAGTGTGTATCTATAAGTGATTCAAAAATTGTGACTACTGCATAATCAATTTAGTGTCAACCATGTAATTTCATAAGTTAGAGCTTACCGTCCATGTGCTTTTCCACCACCACTTGCATACACCACCGAGGGATCCACCGGTTCATGTCGCCAGTCAAAGTCAGGGCCATGGCGACAAACCATCTCCTCCCCAAATGCCGCCTCTACATCATTCACAACCTTAACCATAACATCAAATTTATCAATATCGAAACCTTCATACATCCTAATATTATAAGTTAAATCTAATCAATAAATAACATCAAATTCAAAAATTCAATAGCATAAGTTAAATCTACTATAATAATAGAATTAATACTTACCTAACATTAAACCACACATGTGATATTAAACTAACTCTAATCACACTCTAATCACATGTGATATTGAACTAACTCTAATCACATGAAAGTTAACTCCCGTCGGCCATAAAAACCGACAAAAATAAACATCTACACACATATTTAACTACTATAATCACACTCGCATTTACATTCAATAGTTCAAGGATGTATACCTCAATGACAAGGCGACACAAGGTGGGTGCAACGGCAGTCGAGTTGGCGGGGGACGACGGGGGCGGTGACGGCGCTTGGGAGAGGTGGTTGGGGCGGCGGTGCTTGGGGACGCGGTCGGGGGCGGCGTCACTTGGGGGCGACAGCGGCGCTCGGGGGGGGGGGGGGGGGGGTCGGGCACGACGCTCAATCTCCTGGCGGCGGCGGTGACGACGGTTTGGAACGAGAGCACAGGAAATGAGCCCGCGTGGGCTATCCATTGCGCTCATAAAACGTTAATTCCCGTCGACCAAGTATGGGGCCAACGAAAATAAGCTAATCCCCGTCGGCCAGAGCAAAGGCCAACAAGAATAAGCTAATCCCCGTCGGCCCGAGCAAAGGCCGACGGGCGTCAATGTAATCCCCGTCGGCCTGTGTCAGGGCTAACGAGAGTTAATTAATGCCCGTCGGCTGGTAGGTAGCCGACGAGATTTACTTTATCCCCATCGGCCTTTGCTCTGGCCGACAGGAGTTAACCTGGCCGACGGGAATCTTCAGGATTCCTGTAGTGGAACCTATTTGGTACATCTAGAAATGTTGGAAAACTCAGTTTCAAAATATCGCGCATTTAGAGACAATTTGCGCTAGATAATGAATATGCATTGAAGGAAATAAAACAACCATGTTTCATAACTTCGACTATATGGATAGTCTCTAGATATGTGAAGGAAACAGGTGACACCTAAGAGGGGGGGGGGTAAATTAGGACTTCTAAAACTTTCACTAACTGGGCCACAAATAAATCCCTAGAGCAAAACCTATGCAAATAATCAAACTAGAATGTGCAAACTAGGTTTTGTCTAAGTGTTGTTATCTCTACTGCAATGTCTAAGTTCCAATCCTAAACAATCTAAGTATAAAGACAAGATTGGAACTTAAATGGTTAATATAAATGCGGAAGCTAAAGAGCAAAGTAGAGATGCAAACTCTTGTGGATGACATTGGTATTTTTACTGAGGTATCCGGAACCACGCAAGGTCCCGACTAATCCTCGATGGTGCCCCTACGCAAAGGGAAGCCCACGCAAGGGCCAAGCACCTCGGTCGAGTAACTCCATAGAGAGCTGAGGGCCTTCTCCACGAGCAAGTGGTGCTCCGCTTCCGGCTCCTCTCGGATGCTCCCCGCTGTCTCCACTAATGAGCTTTCGGCCAAAATGCCGCGGGCCTCGTTCCCTTCGGTACACGATGGCGGCCGTGACACAAATGCGGTTGTCACGGTCTCGCAAGACTCTCGCCCCACTCAGTACAAGTACAACAGCTCGCACAAGAGCCGAGGGGTTATGTGCATTTTCTAAACTCACTCAACTAACTAGGATTCACCTAGAGCAAGCGCTAAAGTGGTCTAACTAACCTAAGCACTTCACAAAGCACCTACGCTAATCATCGAGTGATTCTATTAAGCACTTGGATGTATGAGCACTTGGGAATGTCTACAATATGCCTTGGTATGTTTCTTGGGCTCCCACACCTTGGAATGGTTAGTTGGGGTGGTATTTATAAGCCCCAACACAAAACTAGCCATTGGAGAAAAGCTGCTGCTCTCTGTGGCACACCGGACAGTCCGGCCTAGCCGTTGGATCTAACACCGCGGGTGAATGTTGGCGCTGCAGGCTTTTACACCGGACAGTTTGGTGGCTTCTCTCCACCGGTGCCATCTGGAACTAGCCGTTGGGCTACTATTCCTTGGTGCACCGGACAGTCCGGCGTGTGGCACCGGACAGTCTGGTGTCCTCGACCGGACAGTCTAGTGTCCTCGACCGGACAGTCCGCCCGTGGCAACACCTTTCTTCGTTTCTTCAACTTGCTTGATACTTGTTGATCTTCACTTGTGATCTTCATAATGTCTTGTTTTGAGGTGTTGCTTTCCTCAATGCCTTAGTCCAAGTAACTTTAGCATCATGTGAACTACAAACATAAACACTAGCAAACACATTAGTCCATAGGTTATGTTGATCATCAAACACCAAAATATATTGAGCCAAATGGCCCGGATTCCATTTTCCGTACAATCTCCCCCTTTTTGGTGATTGATGACAACACAACCAAAGCAAGCAAATATAGCAACATCTGAATGAAAATATACAATCTACTTGCTAGGATGCATGAGTGTCCCCACAATGTGAGATTATGGACTTAAGCCTCCCCTAACTCCATGATTCACTTACTTCCTATTTTAGACCAAAGAGCCAAAACCATTTGAAGGAACAAAGATTAAGAAATTTTAATTTGGTGGTGTTTGGTGTTTGATACAATTTTCATTGCTTTGGTCCCTAAACTTCTCCCCCTTTGGCATCAACCACCGAAAAGGAAGACATTAAAAGCATATGAGAAATAGAGGTGCAAGACATGATTTGATTAGACTAACTTCCCTTATGCATAGGTAATAGATATGAGTTAACAACTTATGCATGTATAGCAACATGAGAAGTATAAGATATGAAATATAGTCTAACCAAATATTGGAGAATACATGTAAATGATACCAAATGTAGTCTCAAAGATACCAATTAAAAATCAATGGCGGACCATTTGAAGACCAATGGCAGGCTTGTGAGACATAAGAATTCTTGTAGATTTGCAGTGGAAGCTTGTTATCTTTCTGCGGGGACTCCATTTTCCTTTCAATGAGGCTACTACATGAAGTAAACTTAAAAGCAGGTATTAGTCTCAAAGACTTAGATTATAGAGTAACCTCCCCCTGAAAGTGTGCATACAAGTTTTGAATACTTGTAGGAGACATGCAATTTGATTTGATATCAAGAGGGGCAAATTATCCATAATCCGAGCTTTGGCACATATAAGTTAAATGATACCAATTGAGGCATAATTGAAGTAGTATACCACTTGAAGTATGTGTCATATGAAAATATCAATTGAGGTATCATTTTCTTAGGAATGTCAAATAAGCTATGTGTCGTGCTTAATTAGACATTTTAAACCATGTAGGTTTGCTCAAGAAAAAGAACTAAAAGCGAGCAACCCTACCATATGATTTACCTAGTATGCATGCATTTTTAAGCAAGAATAAATAGCAATTGAAACACTAGGTATGAAAGGTAAAACTAGATACATGATAATAGATATGCATATCTAAAAACAAGAAATACAATAAATCTAGTTACCTTAGTCATGGGTGGGGAAATTTGGGTCCAAAGTATGCACTAACCCAATTGGCAATAAACTTGATCCAATATGATGTATCCCATGATATACATCCCAATTTTGCCAAGTCTCCAAATTCCCCGACGTCCTTCGAACTCCTCACTTCCCTCTAGGGATCCAAACCTTCTTGGTGCTTTTCATGGTTGAAATAATCTCCTTTGGCACCCAGATGCGTTTGGCCCCCTTTCCTTTGTTGGTTTTATTGTTGGCCTTGATTGCTATTACCTTACCATTCTTTTTCTTCTTGATCAAATATGGTGTAGCAGCCTTTTTGTCCACCTTGCTAATGTAGGTGTTGGAGATTTTTCTTGTTGGATTTTGCTTGAGCTTTTGCTTATCCCCGGTCTTCGCCTTGCATTGGAAAGGCTTGTGGCCTTCCTTGTGGCATAGCCTATAAATCACAGTTTCTCCCTCCACAGGCTTGTTCACTCCCGTAGTAGTGTTATGCTGAGGAGGATGGATTTGTTTGGCTTTCCCTTTCTTGTCATACAAAGCCTTGCCAAGGTGAGCCACCTCTTGCTTTAATTTCTCATTCTCCATTGCAATCTCGTCCGAACATGTTTCTATAACAACATTCTTAACAAGAACTTGATTGCAAGGGTTAGAATCATCAATTAAATCAAAGCAAGAAGTAGAAGCATCTTTCTTAATAATTTCAGGTATTTCAACGAAAGATACTTCTACGGTGCTACCAATGTTTTCTAGCTTAGTAGTTAGCTCATTATTGTGTATACTAAGAATTTCCATTTTCCCTAGCAAAATTTCAATAGCTTCTTGGGAGCTAGCTAACTTAGCCTTGAGTTTTTCATTCTTTTAAATAAGGCCATCATTAGTAGCTGTGGATGGAACACTGGACTCTAATTGCTCAATTTTAGTTGATAGCTCACAATTTAAATTTACAAATATTTCAATTTTTTCTAGCAAACCTTTATAGTCATTTTGAGAGCTAATCAACTTATTTTTCAAAGTTTTAAGTTGAGACTTTTGTTTAGTGCAAACATCCTAGAAAAATTTGATGGCTTCTGCAAGCTCATCTATGGAGGGCTTTCCCTCACCTTCATCATCACTACGGCTATCATCACTAGAGGATGGAATACTCATTTTACCTCTTGTCATAAGGCACTTGCGTGATGAACGTGATGAGCGTGATGAGAATCGGTGGCTACGCGTCCTTGGAGGTTCATCTTCACTTGAAGAGTCATCCCAAATTTTGACACTTGTTAGCGCCTTGCCTTTGCTCCTCTCCTTTTTGGGTTCGGCCATAGTTGGACAGCTATCCCTGAAGTGGCCCTTCTCCCCGCATGCGAAGCATCCTCTCATTCTTTGTTTTTTCCTGTCAATGTTAAAGAGAAGATCCTCTTCATGCAGGGGCTAGGGGTGGGCGTTCGGGTTACCCGAAAATTTTGGGTCAGGTAATTCGGATATTTAAAATTTTGGGTTTTGAGAATCGATACCTGAAATTACAACGGGTTTTACAATACCCGAAAATTCGGGTACCCGGAATTTTGGGTTCGGGTTCGGGTATTCCCGAACTTCCCGAACTATTGTGTCGGCTTCATAAAAACACATACACCCTATTAAATTAATATAAAAATATAGTTTGAATAATGATATACATGTGCATATAAAACACAAGCAATCTACAATCACAAGTTATGCACACTTACACATAATTATAGATGTACAAATTAATAATTAAGCATGACATGAGTACATGACACATGAAAGTTTGGGTATTTCAGGTACCCAATTGTGATACCTGAATTACCCGAAATAAATTGGGTTTTGCAAGTTGCTACCCGAAATTCCCGAACAAAATTTGAGTTTCGGGTATTTCGGGTTCAGGTATTCCGGGTTCGGGTTTCGGGTTACGGGTTTTTTGCCCAGCCCTAGCATGGGCACACCCATTAGATTAATCTTGCAGATCATCCCCATTACCTTTCCGACGTGTCAGATTGTTTCTTCGTCCTTGGAGGATGATGTTGATGGTTGATTATCTTCTTCATCATCACTTTCTTCTTCTTCCTCTTCTTCACTTGAGGAACTTGGTGTGGGAGCCTTCTTTTTACCCTTCCTTTCATCACATGCAAAAGCATATGACCTTAAGGAAGTTGGTTCCTCTCCCTGACACATTTTTTGAGACATCTCAAAGGCCGCGATTTTCCCAATCACAATGGTCGGAGTCATAATACTCAAGTCCTCCATGTTGTAAAGAATAGTGATGATGCTCCCATATCTTTGTTGTAGTAGTAGGGAGATAATCTTCCTCACAATGTCTGCATCACCTAGCTTATTAATGTCAATCGAATTAAGCTCATTGATGATTAGATTCAAACGAGAATACATGTCTCTAACAAGCTCATTATCCTTCATAGCTAAAGAATATACTCATTTAAGACTAGGCAATGTTTATCTCACGGACATTGGATGTGCCGTCATGGAGCTGATGTAATTTTAGCCAAATCTCATTAGCAGTTTTTAATGTAAAAACTTGATTAAAAATATTCATGCTAAGAGATTTATACAAGCAATTTTTGGCTCTAGCATTTAAATGAATTTCTTTTTCCTCATTCGTGGTGGGTTTCTCGGGATTTTTGGGTGGTTTCATCCCATCACGAATGACTCTCCAAACACCTAGATCAATGGCCTCTAAGTAACAAGCCATTCTAGCACTATAATATGGGAAGTTAGTGTCGTCGAAGTGTGGTGGCCTATGGGTATCCATCCTCTTTCTCTAAAAAGTGTCGGTTTTTTTAGCAGTGAAGCTAAAGCATTTCAAATGAGCCAAACCAGGCTCTGATGCCAATTGAAGGAAATAGGTGTTGCCTAAGAGGGGGTGGATTAGGACTTCTAAAACTTTCACTAAACTAGGCCACAAATAAATCCCTATAGCAAAACCTATGCAAATAATCAAACTAGAATGTGCAAACTAGGTTTTGTCTAAGTGTTGCTATCTCTACCGCAATGTCTAAGTTTCAATCCTAAACAATCTAAGTATAAATACAAGATTGAAACTTAAATGCTTAATATAAATGCGGAAGCTAAAGAGCAAGGTAAAGATGCAAACTCTCGTGGATGACGCCGGTATTTTTACCGAGGTATCCGGAACCACGCAAGGTCCCAACTAATCTTTGTTGGTACCCCTACGCAAAGGGAAGCCCACGGGAGGGCCAAGCACCTCGATCGAGTAACTCCGTACAGAGTCGCAGGCCTTCTCCATGTGCAAGTGGCGCTCCGCTTCCAGCTCCTCTTGGACGCTCCACGCCGTCTGCACTAGCGAGCTTCCGGCCAAAACGTCGCAGGCCTCGTTCCCTCTGGTACACAGTGGCGGCCGTGACACAAACGCGGTTGTCACAGTCTCGCAAGACTCTCACCCCACTCGGTACAATTACAACGGCTCACGCAAGAGACGAGGGGTTGTGTGGTTTTTCTAAACTCACTCAACTAACTAGGATTCACCTAGAGCAAGCGCTAAAGCGGTCTAACTAACCTAAGCACTTCGCAAAGCACCTACGCTAATCATTGAGTGATTCTATTAAGCACTTGGGTGTATGAGCACTTGGGAATGTCTACAATATGCCTTGGTATGTTCCTTAGGCTCCCACACCTTGGAATGGCCGGTTGGGGTGGTATTTATAGGCCCCAACACAAAACTAGCCGTTGGAGAAAAGCTGCCGCTCTCTGCGGCACACCGGACAGTTTGGTGCCGCTGTCTGGTGCGCGTAGCCATTGGATCTGACACTGCAGGTGACCGTTGGCGGTGCAGGCTTTTACACCGGGCAGTCCGGACGTCACACCGGACAGTCAGGTGGCTTCTCTCCACCAGTGCCACCTAGAACTAGTCGTTGGGCTACTGTTCCTTGGTGCATCGGACAGTCTGGCGTGTGGCACCGGACAGTCCGGTGTGCCACCGGACAGTCACGTGTCCTCCACCGGACAGTCCGCCCGTGGCAACACCTTTCTTTGTTTCTTAGACTTGCTTGACACTTGTTGATCTTCACTTGTGATCTTCATAATGTCTACTTTTGAGGTGTTGCTTTCCTCAATGCCTTAGTCCAAGTAACTTTAGCATCCTGTGAACTACAAAAATAAACACTAGCAAACACATTAGTCCACAGGTTATGTTGATCATCAAACACCAAAATCTATTGAGCCAAATGGCCCGGGGTACATTTTCCTTACAATATGGTTGTCTAAGTGATAGGAACACCTTCTTGTACAACCAAACTCTATTGAAGAAGAAATGCCCTAGTTTGCGAAAGTTGGATTGTGCAGAGGCACACCAGATCGATTCAGGGGCACCGGACCAAGTGCGTAGAGGGGATGGAAATTGATCTGAGTCGATTAGAGCACCGGACCGGTCCAGTGGTCCATCAGACCAGTTTACCAGAGAGGTTGTTTTTGAGCCAAAGAGGAGCTGGTGCACCAGACCACCTGACAGTTCAACGATCATCTTCATCTCCAACAGCTCTGCTGACGTGGCAGAGGTCCGGTGGCACTTTGGCCCGGTCCGACGCCCCTAACATGACCTGCCCCCATTAGAATGGTTCTTTGCTAGCTTAGTGTGATAGGGGTCCGGTGCACCACTGTTCATGGTTCGGTGCGAAGCAGGAAACTGCAATTTTCCGTACTTCTTTCCAATGACTATGTGGGGTGGTTGGGGCTATAAATACACCCCAACCACTGCATTGAAGATAAAAGAACTACACCAAATGTTTGTATAATGATTGCAACTTCTCATAAGCATTCTAAGCCATACAAGTGCCACATTCGATTGATTTGAGGTAGAGAAAGATAGTGCCTTATGTGAGAGACTTGTTCTTGAGTTGTTGCAAAGTTCTTGTGCTCTTGATTGTGTTTTATTCTCATTCCCAACCACATTTCTCTCACTTTGTAAATCTAGCAAGAGACACCAAATTGTGTGGTGATCCTTGTGAGAGATTATATCTTTGAGATTGAGAAAAAGCACTTAACCGGTCTAACTATTTGAGAGATGGAAAAGGTTGAAAGAGACACGTCCCAAGTGGACTCCTCAATGGGGACATAGGTTCTTCGGAGCCAAACCTCGGGAAACAAATCACCCGTGTTCTTTAAGTTGATACTTGATTGTGATTTGTTTCTTCATCCCCATCTCTTTCTAGTTCTCTTGTGCTTGATCCTATATCATTTGAGAAGCTCCCAAAGTAGTTTTGCAACCATTTGAGCAACTCTAGCAAGAAGAACAACTCTCCCTTACTCCAATTGATTTAGTTCTCGTTTTATCACCTAACCAGAGTTTGAGTTTGTGATTTAAGTTATAAATTTTAGGTTTCATCTATTCACCACCTTCTAGGCGACTTTCAATTGGTACTAAAGCCCGACACTTCATTAAAGTCTAAAAACTCTAAGTGGTGTCGGGAGAAGTCGTCAAGAATGAGAACACACTCTCTCGAGAGAAGCTTGAAGAAAAGGCACCATCGGGAGAAAAGCCCGAAGGAAGTAAAAGGATAAGGTGCCATCAAAAGAAAAGCATAAGCACAAAGACAAGAAAGTGAAGAATATGGAGAAGAAGAAATTCTTCCACAATAAGAAGGGAGGTGAGGCCCATGTCAGCAAGGAGTGGGACTCAGACGAAAGTTCCTCCTCCGACTTCGACGATGAGGATATCGCCACCCTCGCCATCAACAAAGGCATCCTTTTCTCCATCGTCGACCACAAGTGCCTCATGGCAAAAGAAAGCAAGAATAAGGTATATCAAAGATCTTCTCCTAAGTACACTACCTCTGATGATGAATCAAATGATGAATCTAGTGATGAGGAGGATACGTCTGCTTTTAAGGGCCTTAGTAGAGACAAAATTGACAAAATTAATGAATTAATTAAATCCAACAATGAGAAGGATGAACTCTTGGAGAGTCAAGAGGGTCTACTCGTTGTTGAACATGCTAAATTTTATCAAATTGGAGAAGGCCCTACCTCATGAAACTGAGAAAAAAATAAAATCCTTACAAATGAGCTAAAAATTTGCAATGATTTAATTTCATGTCTTAAGATTTAAAATGATGATCTATGTGCTAAGATTAAGGAATTGAATGTTGCTCATGCTTCTACATCTTCGCTTGAACATGTTTATATATGCACCAGATGTAAAGATGTAGATGTTGATGATTTGATGAGAGTGTTGTATTGACTAAGAGCCAAAATGAGCACATTGCCAAATTAGATGCTAAAATTGCCAAGCATGAACTAGAGAACAAAACTTTTAAATTTGCTAGAAGCATCTTTATAATGGAAGACGCACTGACATTAAGAACGGTGTTGGCTTCCAAACCGAAGCCAAAGAGAACACCAAAGCTAATGCCAATGGAAAGGAATTTCCAAGATTCGTTAACAACAAGGCTCCAATCATTCATGATAATGATGATTACATTATATAACCTAAGAACTATCATGCCAAGAAAGCTCATGCTAAAAATGCTTATGCTCACCATTCTCATGTTATTGTTCACCATGCTCATATCTATAGAATAGGAGCATCTCACTCTAGGCATAATTTCACGTGCTAAAATTGCTCAAATGCCTAAGAAAAAAACCAAGAGTACATCAATAGGACCACACATGTCGGCCCCCAGGGCAACTCCACGGGTGCCTAGACCTGCACCGCCAGTGCCACGACCAGGGCCATCGACGATATGGGGCACTGACTACATTGGCTCCACCAGGGTGGTATTGAATTTATCAGACTCGATGTGGACAGTGGCGCGACGAAGGTGTGCAACTATGGAGCGATGTGTTGGTCACTTGTTCTCAAGTGTTGTGAATTAAGAACAAGGCAACATATTTGTTGAACATTAAGGACCTTCGTCCTCCGAAGCATTATCTCCTCTTAGATATAATGATCTTCGAACGAAGGTTACGAAGGGCATGCCTTCATCATTTCATAGATAAATAAGAATGCATAAAGATAACAAAATATAATTCATTGGTTCATTTGCATTTGTATTTTATGATATACACATAAATATTAACAGAGTTAATATTACATCGATACCTTCGGCTTGTTCGAAGGTGCTGATGCGAGAGAGCGATTACAATCCAGCGTGAACAGTACGGTATTATTGTTCATCTATTTATAGGCACGGGACGTAGCCCGGGTAAAATTACATTCATGTCCCTTAACATTTGTTTATAGGCATAACTTAGATTACTAGGGTCTATCTAGTCCTTTCCTCCTCTGCTTGATCTGAACCGAAGCTGATGATAGCTTCAGCATTTGGCATCGTTACTTCTACGCAAGGTCTTCGTCTTGAGAACCTTCGGCAGAAGGAGGAAAGACTTATGTATCACTTTGTCGAAGGTGTTTTTGTCTTGAGGACCTTCGGTGGAGAAGAAGACCCCCAACAGTAGCCCTTCGCGGTGCTAGATCGTTTTTTCATAACGAGCTCGATCCGCGAAAAACACGAAGGCTTCGGAATGCCGAAGGTCCAAAAAACACCTTCCCTGAGCTTGTTATCAAAAAACGATTAAAATATTCTGAGCACTGGTCGGTCCACCGTTCAGCCAGTATACACGCTTTGGTGGTTCGTCTTCTTCTCCTGCAGTGCTATATGAACAGACAGGTTGGTGAGAAGTTACCACAACATTCATTGCTATTGCACCTAAGGATGTAAATGGTCGGTAAAATTCGGTAAATTTTCGGTACCGTTTACCGGATTTTTCCGGACGTTTTCGGATTTTTCGGGATATACGGAAAACAGGACGGAAACAAGATATGTTATTACGAAAACAGTACGATAAACGGTGAGACATATTTACCGTCTGTTTTCGGATTTCTCGGGAAAATTCGGTATTTTCCTGTATTTTAACCATATTTTCCCGGTCCACAAAACAACCAAGGAGGCAAGAACTATACCCATTAGGGTTTAGGGTTTAGTGTTTCAGATGTCATAGAAGATATATCAAGTGATCTAGACGACATGCCACATGATTCTAGTTTATGTATCGTGTGTTTAATACTTATATATTATGTGGTTAAAACTTCAGTGAACATGTATGATCATTTATGTGTGGTCATGACTATGTATTGTGTATTTGTGTGGCTGAGACTTGTATGTGGAATGAACAATCGTGTTTTAAGACTTATGTGTTGTATGTTAAAATTTAAGAGTGGACATGTATGAGTGTATGACCAATTATATGTTGACAAGATTGTGTTTTGTGTATTTTTGTGAATGAGACTTGTATGTGGATGTGAATGAACAACCGTGTGGTTATGATTTGTTTATTGTGAGCTTTTCCGATTACAGTTACTGTTTCCCAATCAATTTTTAGCTATTTTGCTCGGATTTATCTGTTTTCGATATACCAGAATTTACCGACCGTTATCTATTTCTGACTTTCCCGTTTACCGATTCCAACCGAACAAAAAATTATGTGGGTGAAAATGGTGAGAGGTTTTTTCCGACCATTACCGACCGTTTTCACCCTTAATTGCACCGTTGTGCTGTTAAAATTTTAACCGAAGCGAAGTTGTCTGCATTGTGCTTTCAAACAAGCACTTCGTTACTTAAGATCAACTTCGTCTAAAAGAAGTTGAACACTGAAATGGCCAGTATAAGATCCACTGCTAGGGTGTCCCGTGAGGGAGATGAGACTGAAGTAACTGAGACAGCACCCATATCAGAAATGATGAGGCGGTCAGGTCTGGTTGTGCAAGAGGAAGCTATTGCCGAAGGTACCTCTAACACCGAAGCTGAACAAGCTGTGGCCGAAGTTGAAAGTGATAAGGAAAGTGAAGAGGACGATAGCATTCTGTGCTCGACCAAGCCTAGTCATGTTGAATTTGGAAAATCCATAGTGAAAGCAGAGGATCTGGTTGTGATGAAAAAAATGGGCTATTTTGGAGAGAATGATGATGAATTGATTCGCTTTGCTAGGGAAGAAATAATTCCAGAGCCGAAAGAAGATGAAGTTGTGGTGTTCAAGAGCTTCTTCAGGGCGGGCTTTCGGTTCCCCCTTCATGAGATGGTAGGGGGAGTTTTGAAGAAGTTCGAAATTTACCTACATCAATTGACCCCCAATGCCATTGTTAGACTTAGCGTGTATATTTGGGCTCTTCGAAGCCAAGGAAAAAGTGCCAATGCCGAAGGGTTCTGTCGAGTGCACGAACTTCATTATTAGACGAAGGCTAGAACCGATGGTCTGCACAAGAACTTCAGGTGCTACAATTTTGTATACCGGAAAGATACCAAGGCCCTCGTGATTGGCTACCACACTAAATGGCCGATCGGGTGGGCGAATGAGTGGTTTTATATGAAGGTTGATGAGAAGAAGAGGGAGAAGCTTATGAGCATGGTAATGAGTCCCTTAAGGCTTAACTTCGACATGATTCGACCCTTGTGCAATATGCAGTTAGGGTCTCCTTGCCAACTGACCGAAGTGGAATTTAGGGTCGTGGCTGAGCACATTAGCACTAGGGACTTAGTGCAAGAATATCTAGCAAACAAAACATTCCCATCTTCTAGCGGGTGGGGAATGTCGAAGAGGAAGGAAGAGGGAAAAAAGTATGAACTTGTATGCCTTCCTTATAGGTTCAAAATCCAAAAAAGATTCAGCAAACCCTGCACTGGATGGTTGGAGATGATAGAAATAATGTGCAATGAAATTCTCGGGAACTACACGAACAAAGAAGATCAACTGATGATTGCTGCCTTCGGCACCCGTGAAAATGAAGATTGAATCGAGTGATGGATGCTTTGAACTTTGAGTATACAGATTATGACAGACTTGAGAAAGGGGCCGGAGGAGCGAAAAGGAAGAGAATTGTTAGCATTCTGACCAGGCAGGCCATTCGGTCCGTCAAGGAGGATCAGAGGGCTATCAAGAAACAAAAAATTCTAGCGGAGTCAAAGGATTCGGCTCCCAAGAAACGAAAGCTTTTCAGAATATCTCCTATAGAGGTGAAGGTACAAGATGTGCCAGAAAAGACTGCATGCCCTTCTCCTTCCTCTGTTGATATTTCAGAAATTATGAAGGTAATGACTGAACCCATCCCATTCACAATGCTAAGTCTTCTAGGGTCAGATATGACTAGACTATTGCAGTCAAAGGAGACCGCTTTGGCTATCGGGGGGAGTGCCGGGGGTCAGAAGAAACGACGAAAGATGAACATGATGCAAGCCATTGAGCAAACCCCGTTCCCGACTTCGGCGGGAAAAACTTTTGTGCCTGCAGAAGCTGAAGATGCTGCCGAAGCCAAAGCTAATGAAGCTACACCTAAAATCGATGATCTCGCTACCACAATGTCAGAAATTGACAGACTTATATCTGATGTGGTTCCTGAGAAAAATGTAGTCGAAGCGTCTACTGATAAGGGAAAGAGAACTGAGGAGACCTCTTCGGAAGACAAAAATTTCGATCTACGGCACTTGGGCGGCCAACAGCTGTCCGAAGAGGACATATCAGAGCTAAAAGAATTTGTGATCTCGTGTGGGTATCGGTCAGTGTCAATGCTCTTCGGCGGGGTCGATGAAAAAGTTGTAGGATGCATTCGCGACCGCACCGGTGCTAAAATTATAAGCACCTTGTCGAAGAGTATTGGTTTCCCAAAGCTTGAGAAAGACATCAGGTGATATAGACGGCAGCACATGATAGGCAGCTTGTTTTACTCGAACTTCAAAGTAAGATCCCTTTTTCCAAGTTGTCGTTGGTATCTTCGTGTTGACTTAGGTATTTGTTGGGGGCCTTCGACTTCTGAAGGTCCTCAAAAACGTAATTTGACTATGTTTTCCAAGAGAAATATGTGAACAGGTACCTTCGAAGTCAGATTGCAAGTATACAAGAGCATGGTTAAGACGAAGCTTGACTGGGATGGCGATCACGACAAAGGATAAGACGATCACGAAGCTATGTGCAGAAGAGCTTCGGCATAACGGCGGGAAAAGGAAACCGACTTAAAGATGAAAAGCCAAATTAGACCTCGAAGAATTACTATAGAGTTATTGATAAATGTAAAGGGCATTAATGTAATTTTGCATGGGCTGCGACCCGTGCCTATAAATAGGTGAACAGTATTCTCGTACTGTTCACGCTGACTTGGCATTCACTTTTGCGTCACGCCTGTATTCTCATTCCTTCAAGCCGAAGGTACATTTGTAGTTTACTATTGTTTACACAAGTAATATAAATGGAAATAGATTAATAATAATGTTTATAAAAATTATGTTACTTTCTGTACTTTGTATGAATGTTCTCCATCTTTTATCATGATCGTGAAGGTATGTCCTTCATGACCTTCGTCCTAGATTCATTATATCCGAAGGGAAATAATGATCCGAAGGACGAAGGGTTTTGACATTTAACATTTTATGTTGCCTTGTTCTTGATTCATAGCATTTGAGAACAAGTCCCCAACATTGGCGCCCACCTCCGGTGAACTCACTTCCATTTTTGAGCCTTGAACACCTTCGGCAAGCATCACCTTCGTCATGCCGCCGAAAAAAGCTTCAGCGACAGGGGCTGGTACTCTACAGCCGCTGGATCCCAATCAGGACGTCCTTTCTCTCAGGGAGGCCCGAAGTCAAAAGAGGAAGGCTACTAGTCCAACGCCTCCGGAGGACGACTTGGACCAGGAAATCCAAAACCTGGAAATGTTTTAGCAACAGGTTCAACGGAAGAAGGAGAAGATGGCTCGTCTAGCTGACCTTCAGAGGCAGATAGATGAAGCGTCGGAAGAGGTTCG
Source organism: Zea mays (assembly GCF_902167145.1). Lineage (NCBI taxonomy): Eukaryota > Viridiplantae > Streptophyta > Magnoliopsida > Poales > Poaceae > Zea > Zea mays. The sequence continues at coordinate 39,333,137 of NC_050098.1, read as the reverse complement.
TCATCTTGTTCAAGATGACCAGAGCCGAAGGCCTCAGCGCAGAGAGCTCCATCAGGAGGGTTTCTACAATGAGGAAGACTGGTATGAAGATTTCCATCATGGAAATTTTGCTTTTGATGATGCTTCTCCTTTGTCAACAGAATTACAGGCTACACCATGGCCCCAGTCTTACAAGCCACCTCAGCTCCCCATGTATGACGGTCATTCAGACCCGAAGCAATTCTTGATGAGCTATGAGGCAACCATATCTTCGTATGGTGGCAATACGGCAGTCATGGCAAAGTCTTTTGTCATGGCCGTCAAGAGTGTCGCTCAGACTTGGTACTCTTCTCTTCGGTCAGGGACAATCACCTCATGGCAAAAGCTGAAGGATATGTTGATAAGCAGCTTCCAAGGATTTCAGACAAAGCCAGTCACCGCTCAGGCTCTATTCCAGTGTACCCAGGACCACGAAGAATACCTTCAGGCGTATGTCCGAAGGTTTCTGCGTCTGAGGGCACAGGCGCCAACAGTGCCCAATGAAATTGTCATTGAGGCCATGATTAAGGGGCTTCGGCCGGGACCTTCAGCGCAATACTTTGCCAGGAAGCCACCACAAACTTTGGAGAAGCTGCTCCAGAAGATGGACGAGTATATTCGAGCTGACAATGACTTCCGCCAAAGAAGGGAGGAAGCATTCAGGTTCTCTGAAATGACCAGGGGCTTCGGAGGAAGATTTCACCCGAGGCACGTTAGGTCAATTCATAACTCTACTCAAAGTGATGATCGAGGGAGCTAGCAGCAAAGGCCACAATACTCTTCAGAAGCTTCGGGGCAGCAGCAAAGTTCTTTTCGGCCGTCAGCGCCAAGGGGCAGAGGCGCCAGGGGCTTCGGGGGAAGGTTTGGAGATCAGCCAAGAAAAATTTACTGCCTATTCTGTGGTGAAGACAAGGGCCATACCACCAGGATGTGCCACGTTACCATCCAGAAGCAGAAGGAGATAGCAGAAGCAGCAGCGCAACAAAGTCAGTCGAAGCAGGTCATGCATACTGCTTCGTATCATTCGCCTTATATTTCAGAATATGTAGGCAACCACCCTGCAGCTTCTGTTGCTTCAGCAAGCCAACCCCAAGCATCTTGGCAGCAGCCTCCACCGCCACCACCAACACAAAGAGGTCAGCAGCCAGAAGGGAGTCAGCGCATTAACCTTCAGCGGGACTTCAGAGAGGAGTCCGAAGCTCGCACAGTCAATAGCATTGTGCCAGAGTTGAAGCACATTTACTGACAAATATCCTACCTCAGCAGCAGCTCTTTCGTATTTTCATATTCACTATTACTTTCTTTTTAATAAGGAACAATTAAGGGTAGTTTTAATGTCTTTTATCGCCTTTCAATTTTTTGTAATAGTTTCGGTTTTTTCTGTAATAAAAATATATCTTCTCCATAGGCCTAAGCTGCTGAAGCATGAGAATTTATGTTGGCAAGGAGGATTTTCAAAGTTATCAAAAACTTGTTCTAAAGAACAAAGTACAATTTATTCGAAGCAACAAAAAGCCGTTCCTAAGGGAGCGCAGTGTAAGTTTTCTGAGCCTACAGCGAAAAATAAGCGCTGATTCCGCTGAAAGTAAAAGGCGAAGAAGCTCCTAAGGGAGGCTTACAGCGAAAAATAAACGCTGATTCCGCTGAAAGTAAAAGGCGAAGAAGCTCCTAAGGGAGGCTTACAGCGAAAAATAAACACTGATTCCGCTGAAGTAAAAGGCGAAGAAGCTCCTAAGGGAGGCTTACAGCGAAAAATAAATGTTGATTTCATCAATCTTCGGCAAATATCATTTTGCACAACATTACATCATTACATCATTCGCATAGCATAACATCATACATCATAGTGCATCAACAATGCAAGAAGGGAGGGTTTTGATATTGATGGCCGAAGATTGTTTTAAAGAATTACTGACAAGGCACAAGAAATAGCCGCTGAAGAGTTATACCTTCGTCAATTACTGAAATGAAAGGATCTATTGGTTATTGATTTTACAAGGATTGATTATTGATTTTTACGAAGCATGAAAATAAGGGAAGGTGTTTTTTCGCCGAAGGCTCAAAAATGGTATGTGTATGATGTTTCATGCATCGTCAAAAATGGAATTATAAACAGCTAATATGTTACACAATGTTACACGATTTTTGACAAACATTACAAACTAAATGTTTTTACAGTAGCATTTAATCTTCTTTTAAGACTACTTCTGCAGCTTCATTTAAAAGTTGATCAACAACTCTATCCATGATGGCTTCTGCCATTTGTCTAATTTCGTTATCCCCCTTTGTCTGAGGGCTTGGAGCTAGCTCAGCAGGTTCTGAGAAAAGAAAAGGTACAGATATATTATGTCACACCCGGTTTTGGAAGGTAAACCGAATGCGAACTATGTACGTGCCAGGATCAGAACTCACGTACACAGCGATTACATAAATGAACATCATCGCACAGTGCTCGAATAATAACATAAAAGAGTGTTAACTTATTACATCACAGAGTCATAGACATCCACATAGTCATCGACTTAACAGGTAAATCAAAGTACTAGCGAAACGTAGTAAAGACAAGGCCTCCACAGGCAGCTGACTGGGGGTTGCCGCCAACCCACACCTAGAATTCGTCGTAGTCCTGGAACTCCTGGAAGTTTCCTTCTACGGCTTCACCTTCTCCTGAGCAGTGGTTACAATGCGGACAACCTGGTGTTTTGTGGTAAAGCAAGGATGAGTACACATCAACGTACTCAGCAAATGTCCCGTTTGGCTGAAGTGGACTAGCTTTATGTGGGGTTAGGCTCCAGCAGTTGCTTTTAGTTGGTCAAGTATTTATCATTAGTAGAAGCCAGATTTTAGCATTTAACAACCCGTACCATTTCCTCATCGAGGAACAACATCAACATAGTCGAACCAAACCCATAAACATAATCATTGTATCTCGAACCATTCGTGTCTCTAATCAAAGAGGATCCCAAGGCCGCTCTTAACCGTGAGCACGGCTGATATATCAGTTTCACTACCCTCTGCAGAGGTCGCACACTTTACCCATGAGCCGTGATTCCCTCTCTAGCCCGGGCTTGCAAGACCCTTATTCACTCCCAAGGTGAATGGCCAGGGATTCACTACGAAGCCTTTACAAAGATTCCCTAGAGGTCATAGCTGCCCGTTAGGTTTCTCCAGTTTGATAAACACAGTACCTCTCCCCGCAGGAGGGCGACTAAAAAGCAAAACGAAAGAACCTCGGCACCCAGCCTCGGCAGAGCAAGCACTGTGCCTGGACCCCATTGACGGCACGACGGCGAAGCAACTACACTTCTAGTTCATCTAATTAATCAGCTAAGGGCACCCCATTCCACCCTCATGGTTGCACTGTTATCCCGGGTGGTCTCTCAACGAACAGGTCCTTACGGAGAGGTACTCAGGAAACAGCCTGAGCCCCCTAGAGTATCACAAGATCATCAACATCATCAGGATAACAGTATCATAAATAGTCTCATCATGTTCATTGATTAAGTTAAAGCAATAGCAGAATGCTAACCATGATAACCCAAAGGTAAACAAGGATAAGGTAAATAGAAAGCTAGTAAATCCTTAGGTTGTTCATAGTATGCGGGACAGTGTATTATAAAATAAATGGGACATAATGGGTCAGAGGACACTTTCCTTCACCAAGCTGCTGCTGCTCAGGGTCTTCTCCTGCAATTCCCTCAGACTCCACGAACGGCCCGATATCTACGCGAGTGCAAACATACATCCAACATTCTTGAATTGGTAGAAAACAGTACACCATACAACAGTATAGATCAAATAAATATGCACGCGACAAAGAATTCGCATCTACGACTACGCGAGAACGGAACCGATACGATTGATACTACGGTCGAGAGATATCACATGTATACTAAGCGAATATAAATTATAATATTTAATTCAGCTTAATCATATTAACAGAAAATAATCACATGCCGAGTAAAATTACCACTTAGTCCCGATTAGTGTGCTGTTCGAATAACCGTTGCTTAAATATATATATATATTTACTTAGCGCGAGCTATTCTAGGTGAAATGAATCATTAGCGTGCGTAAAACGCACAACGACACGTGTGAACAGCACGCACAACGCGCGCGGACAGCACGCGATGACTTATTGCGCGACACGCGGGCGATGGCGAACGACATGAAAGCATAGGGGGGGGTAGACGAGGGGTAGGCGGGGGGTAGACGGAGGGGTAGACGGAGGGGTAGACGGGGTCCCATCGACGCACTGCGCGCAAGCGAACGCAAGCGCGCGCACAAGTTGCGCGATGACGGCTGCGAGAGCACGGCGAGGCACTGCGCACACGCGACTTAACGTGCGCGACACGGCTGTTGGTGAGTCCGAGGCACGGCGATGGTGGACGAACGAACGTGGCAGGCTGCAGGGACACCGGCGGGATCGGGCTCGGCGGTTCGGTCACCATAGTTAGCCACGGCGGCCACGGTCAATCGGGCACGGGATGCTGGACGCGCGGCGGCTCGCCGATTTGGGCTGGGTTCGGCCGTGCTCGCAGCGCACCGGCGACTAGAGGCATGGGGACGAGCTGGGCATGCAGCGAGCGCGCAGCAACTCGGCTGCGACGCGCAGGGGCGAGGTTCGTCGGTGAAGCGGGACGCGGCTGCTACTGCGCTAGATGTCCACGCGGCTGGACGTGCTGCGAGCGGCCAGAGGAGAAGAGACGAGGGCGGCACTACGCGCAGGTGGCCGGGGCTGGGGCGAGGACGAGGCAGGGGCCAGGCACGCTGCGCAGGTGGGGCGCGGCTACTGCGTCGGCGCGGCTGTGCGCACGGGGCCTGCACGCCGGGGCAATGGACTTGCTGCGCGCTGCGGGACACGATGGCAGGGCGAGGCCTCGCCGGGGAACGAAGAAGAGCGCGACGAGGGGCTGCCAGGACACAGCGAACGCACACGGTGGGAGAGAGAATGGGGAAGGGGAGAGAGGACGGGGCGAGTTCACCTCGGCGGACGAACGGCGGCGCTCCGGCGGTGATCCACGGCGAGGTCGTGACGAGGGGAGGCGATGGTGGGCGAGAAACTGCGCAAAAATCCCGGACGGTTCGGTTTTGGAGACGTCGTGGGCGAGAAAACTGCGTAGAGCCGTTTTGGGGAAGATATACAGTGCTCCTTACGCGCGGGCCTACGAGCAGCGGCGGCGGCGCTCTACGCGCGCGGAGCTGGGCGCGCTGGGCGCGCTGGGCGTGCGGCTGGGCCGGGATTGCGCGCGAGCTGGGCCGCCGCGACGCAGGCGCGCGAGCTGGGCCGGCACGCGGGAGCTGGGCCGCCGCGACGCAGGCGCGCGAGCTGGGCGCGCTGCCGTCGAGCGCGCGCGGGACCGGCACGCGGGCCCCACTGACCAGCGGCCGCGGGCGCAGCTGGGCTGGGATTGCTGGGCGCGCTGGGGCTGGGGTGGCCGCACGCGGAGCTGGCCCACGAGAGAGAGGATTCGCGCGGTGGGCCGAGGGGGAAGAAAGAGAGGGGGAGGGGGCGCGGGTGGGCTGGCCGAGCTGGGCCAGGGGGGGGGCTGGGCTACTTTTCCTTTTCCTTTTTCTTTCTCTTTTCTTTCTGTTTTCTATTTATTTCAGTTTAACTCTATGCACAAACAAATGATTAATAGAAAGATCAAGCAAACCATTCATCAAACAACAAGCAAACAAAATAAATGTTTTCCAACATGATGCAACAACCGTTGTTCCCTTAGGGTTTAACCTATTAGTTTATACTTGCATTTGCACTTGAAAATAACCACTCTTCTTCTATAAAAAGGAGAAGGAGGAGGTTGGGGAAGATGTGAAGAGAGAAGTAACACCTGAATTTGTGAATACGAGCAAAGAAATTTTTATACCCCAAATTCAGGGTGTTACAAACCTATCCCCCTTAAAAGAATCTCGCCCCGAGATTCAAGGTTGGTCAGCAAAGAGTTCAGGGTATTTGGCTTTCAGATCATCTTCTCGCTCCCAGGTTGCTTCTTCCTCAGAGTGGTGGCCCCATCTGACTTTGCACATTCTGATGCGGGCCTACGAGCAGCGGCGGCGGCGCTCTACGCGCGCGGAGCTGGGCGCGCTGGGCGCGCTGGGCGTGCGGCTGGGCCGGGATTGCGCGCGAGCTGGGCCGGCACGCGGGAGCTGGGCCGCCGCGACGCAGGCGCGCGAGCTGAGCGCGCTGCCGTCGAGCGCGCGCGGGACCGGCACGCGGGCCCCACTAACCAGCGGCCGCGGGCGCAGCTGGGCTGGGATTGCTGGGCGCGCTGGGGCTGGGGTGGGCCGCACGCGGAGCTGGCCCACGAGAGAGAGGATTCGCGCGGTGGGCCGAGGGGGAAGAAAGAGAGGGGGAGGGGGCGCGGGTGGGCTGGCCGAGCTGGGCCAGGGGGGGCTGGGCTACTTTTCCTTTTCCTTTTTCTTTCTCTTTTCTTTCTGTTTTCTATTTATTTCAGTTTAACTCTATGCACAAACAAATGATTAATAGAAAGATCAAGCAAACCATTCATCAAACAACAAGCAAACAAAATAAATGTTTTCCAACATGATGCAACAACCGTTGTTCCCTTAGGGTTTAACCTATTAGTTTATACTTGCATTTGCACTTGAAAATAACCACTCTTCTTCTATAAAAAGGAGAAGGAGGAGGTTGGGGAAGATGTGAAGAGAGAAGTAACACCTGAATTTGTGAATACGAGCAAAGAAATTTTTATACCCCAAATTCAGGGTGTTACATATTATTACAAGCCGTGAACAAGTTCAAAATCAAAAGATTACAGCGAAGAGCCAATTATCACTAATTAGTACCTATTTGCCCTTCGGGCTCTGTACTTTTCTCAGCAGCCTCTGCTATTTTTCTAGCATCGTGGATGCCTTTTTTGCTCTTTTGAATAATTTCTTGAGCCATTTCTCGTCCGCCGTTGTCCCAAATATCGGTGAAAAATTTTCCGCCGACCATGCTTGCTTCGGCTGAGTGGTCTTTAATGTCTTCCAAGGACAAAGTAGCTTCGGACTGCGCTAAAGATTTTACATGCTCGCAACCTTTCCTCTTCAAAACAGTAGCAATTCCTCTAGCACCCGAAAAAGCACATATGTCTCCGCGGCTATTCAGGATTTCCTCGAAGGCCTCAGCTTCGTGACTGATCCATTCAATCGGACCTTCAGGATTGCCCCTTGAGAAATTCTCTTCACTAGAGAATGTGCCAACGTTGGCGAAGCTGGATTTTATCTTCTTAACACACTCTATGGATTTAACATAGCATCTTCTCTGGGATGCACGAAGCTCTTTAACATTTATTTCTAAATGATTGGCCCATTGATCACTAAGCTCTCGTTTTGTCTCTTCAAGTATACGTTCTTCTTTAGCTCTAGCTAGCTGTTTCTGAAGATCTTTAATTTCGCATTTTTGGGCTTCAGCCTGGGCCTTTGAGGCAGCTTCGTCCTCTTTTATCTTGTCCACCAATGTAAGCAGAATTTTATCCTTTTCCAGAGCTTCGTTTCTCAGCTTAATAACCTCTGATCGTAGGTTGGTGAAAGCAATATCATAGCTCTCGTCTTCGGCATTCTTTTGCGCTCTCAACCGTTGCTTAGTATTAAACCCTATATGTAAAAGAGTTGGTATAAGAATAAAAGAATGATTTGCAAATTATAAAATTTCCAAACACGCAGTTCTCATACCTTCAGGCTATTATATGCAAGACTATCTGCAAGATCATCCTTCGTCATAGCACAGAGTCCAGCTTCAAGCTTCAGAAACCCCATACTTCTAGCCATCTCCCGACAGACGGATAATTATTTGTTGTTTGGGAGGCAGTATAGGAAGTCATCTTCGTTTGTCCCATTGAACACTAGTGCCCCCTTCGGATATTTCAATTCTTTGGCATAGTGATTAGCTTCAAAAACTTCTTCTTCGGATAATTTTTTCCCCGAAGCGTGTCGCACAATATAGTCGTATATTTTGGAAGGTGCTTCGGGGGCAGCAGTATCAATTTCTTCAACCAAAATTGGCTCTGACATTTTCATTTTTTCGGTTGCCTTTGCAATTTTCGTTTCTTCTGTTTCCAAAGGTTTTACCTTGGTTGGCTCTGAAGGCCCGACTTCAGTTCCAGTCTGTTGCTTCGAAGCTTCAGCAACAAATGCTTCAGCAGACGCTTCAGAAGTTAGCTCGCTAGGAGCGGCTGAAGTAGTTTCTTTCGCAGAAGTTGTGCCTTTTCTTTTTTGCCCCCGCGCTGGATAGCGGTAGTCGGTGTAGACAAAACCAATTGCATCAAATACTTGGTTGAGTCTTTTCTTTTTTCGGCCTCCGAAGGCCGCTGACAATGCAGTGTCTTCGGCCTTCGAATATACCCCAAGCAATTCATCACTTACAGTCTCAATGCTCTTTAACCAATCATCATCTGGTTCAACGAACTTGTCTCCGTACTTGAATGCATACTTCAGCCTGACTAGCCCACCTTCGTTAGTTTCTTTAACAGTTTCTTTCGGCATTTCCCAGTTATCTGCAAGCGACCACACTCTGAAGGCAATGTGTTCTTGTATTAAATCCCTTGTCCCAATAAAAGAGCAGACTACGCCGAAGGCCCGTTGGCATTCTTCGGCTACTTCATCCATTTCTACCTTCGGTTTCCGGAGTCCGAAGCGCTGCCAGATAGGGTACATAATGATATCCTTAATATCTTCTCGAACCTTTAAATCATTTTTTACATAGAACCATTCCTTCATCCATTCCCCGGGCCATCTCTTCCGAAAGGTTGGCACGAGACAGCTTGATCCAGAACGAGCACCGAAGCTGTAACAACCAAAGTTGTTATGATATTGCTCTTTACCCCAGGGCTTCGTCTCATATAATAACTCATGTATATTGCAAAAGCTTTTCGCACTTGGCTCTAGGCCCTGGCTCTTCACGGCCCAGACGAAGACTCTCATTCTTATTATTGCTTCAGGGGTAAGTTGATGAAGGTAAACCTGATATATTTTCAGAACTTCTACCACAAACCTGCTTATAGGGAATCGTAGCCCAGCTTTAAAAAAGCTTCGAAAGATCACGACTTCATTATCTTCGGGAGTCGGCACAGTCCTCTCTCCGTCATCTGTCCTCACGATGGACATATCTCGAAAATATCTTCCCCTCATGTTTTCAAGGTGACTTTGCCCAATAGTTGATTTTCCGAAGACTGAATGGCTTGGTCGCCATGGTCGATCTTCGGAATCCTCGCCCCCGCTGTCTGCATCATAACTATCACTTTCACCAGTATCTTCAGATAAGCCTTCCAAAATATCCCTAGTAATTTTCTCTGTATTTGTTTTTGCTATTGATTCAATGAAGCCCAGATTTTTCTCCTCAGAAAGGCTCAGCTTCACTCCGGCAGCAACTTTCTTTTCCTGAGACATCCCTTCGGAAATCCTGCCTCTCGGCTCCGAAGCTTAAAACTAGGGAGGCAGTCAAATATTTGTGGGCAGAAAGCTATTTGAGCAGGTAAAACAGATGGCAAGAGAGCGTGCCAAATAACTTGTGGTGAGCCCTTATTTATACACCCAGTATGTCGAAAACTGGAGGGTCCCGCTTGTCAATGACTGTTGCTATTCTAGCAAAAGGAAGGTGTTTTTTCGGACCTTCGGCCCATAGCCTTCGTCCATATCGCAATATAAACTTATCTTTACAGCAAATTAATATTGCGAGGGGCTACTATTGGGGGCCTTCGGCTTCCGAAGGTCCTCAAAAACGTAATTTGACTATGTTTTCCAAGAGAAATATGTGAACAGGTACCTTCGAAGTCAGATTGCGAGTATACAAGAGCATGGTTAAGACGAAGCTTGACTGGGACGGCGATCACGACAAAGGATAAGACGATCACGAAGCTATGTGCAGAAGAGCTTCGGCATAACGGCGGGAAAGGGAAACCGACTTAAAGATGAAAAGCCAAATTAGACCTCGAAGAATTACTATAGAGTTATTGATAAATATAAAGGGCATTAATGTAATTTTGCATGGGCTGCGACCCGTGCCTATAAATAGGTGAACATTATTCCCGTACTGTTCACGCTGACTTGGCATTCACTTTTGCGTCACGCCTGTATTCTCATTCCTTCAAGCCGAAGGTACATTTGTAGTTTACTATTGTTTACAAAAGTAATATAAATAGAAATAGATTAATAATAATGTTTACAAAAATTATGTTACTTTCTGTACTTTGTATGAATGTTCTCCATCTTTTATCATGATCGTGAAGGTATGTCCTTCATGACCTTCGTCCTAGATTCATTATATCCGAAGGGAAATAATGATCCGAAGGACGAAGGGTTTTGACATTTAACATTTTATGTTGCCTTGTTCTTGATTCATAGCATTTGAGAACAAGTCCCCAACAGTATTGTAACTTTTAATTCATTTTTACAGAGTTTATTATTAAGCAAAGCTTTAAAAATGCAACAAAATGATGAAGATAGAAAGATCGAGATTGTTGTCAAGGGTTTCGAGGATAAAATCAAGATGACTTGTGGGTATAGGGTACAACCTCTGCAGAGTGTAAAACTGGTATACTAGCCGTGCTCGCGGTCATGAGCAGCTCAGGACTCTCACATGATTAAATTATGGAACTAAATTCAATTTTTCATTTGCATTGCATGGGATTTATTATTAATTTTGTTCTATTATTGTTATGGTTTGGTATTTACTTACATCTAGTAATTGCTAATAAAATTTGACCAACTTATTAAAAGCAATGCTCAGCTTTAACCTCTATTGTTGATCAACCTTACACATCACATGAACTCTCACCTTTGGTGAGTTCATGCACATTATTCTCCACGACTTGTTGAGCTATGATCTTTTGTGAACTTACACTTGCGATATATAACCCCCCCCCCCACACACACAGGAGAAGAACAAGTGCTCCAGGAAGAGTCGTACAACGAGAAGTACGACTTGATCTAGGTGGCATTTCCGAGTCAGCTTTATGGTGCCTTGGATGGACTCTTAGTTCGTTTTATATTTATCATTTATTTTTGTAAGACTTCCGCTATGTAATAAGTACTTTCATGATATTGTGACATTTATCTCTATACACTCTGTTATTATATGTGTTGTTCTTCCTTGGCGCACATATAAGACACACCCGGCTTTATCCCTTAAATCCGGGTGTGACACGTGGGGAGCTGTTGCAGCACGGTTGACATGTAATCGATGTTTATTTCCCTCTCCCGAATGACCTTCTGGTGGCAATGTACCCTGAATTGCGAGACAACGAGAGGTACCACTTCTATGTCACCTTAGCACCTGATCTAGTTGTCGCTGGATCTCCTTGTCCAGATTCTTCATGTCATGTTCTAATTTCTTATGCTCACCTGATTAGATAGATAATTACGTATAAGATAAAGATAATCGCATGAGTCAACCTGATCGCGGAAGCGCGGATTGCCCGGGTGTTCGAGTGGAGTGGTGTTCAACAGGTTCCTGGCTATGGGCGCCGCCGACTGCTGCTCGCTATTTTCTATGCCGGTTTTCGAACGGGTAGCCGTCTGCTTTCTGTATGCATGATGTTCACTGTGCTGAGTGCCGAATGCTGCGATCAGCATTCAGCAGTGAGGACATCGAGCTTGTCGCCTCTCGGAAGTTCACTGAAAATCTGAAATAAAGATATCAACTACAGGTTTGCTTGGGAGTACCGGAGTTCTCACGGGAATTGAACTGCGTCACTAATTTGAGAGCCAAGAAATGCCTGTGCAGCTGTGCTCCCTCCTCCCTTGGGCATCATACCAAATCCACCCCGATGTTCCACCCTGTTCTCTATCAAGCATTTTCACCAAGAAAGAGTATAATCCACAGGCAGGCTGTTCAGGTCGATGTTCTTTGTCCGGCCTGTAAATCTAGTTCATTGCTCCAATTGAAGCCAATGCAAATAGAAATAACGCACACAGTGAACACTGATCAATTCATTCCAGAAAAACCGAGGCCGAGGCCATACAGTCTGGGGCGCATCGTATCTTTAACATCTTACACGGGTCGTAAGAGATTTAATTTTATTCGGCTGCTGCAGAGGAAGTATGCCGCACAAACTGAAGATGGCCGAAGTTCATTGAGGAGCTCAGATCTGGTCCAAGATCACCTCCGCACCAGAAACCTTAAAGTCGGACGGTGCTTCCTCAACATTGAAAGACTTGATCTTACCATCGTCAACAAAGGCGGACCACCTAAAAATGTTGTCAAGGTTTAGACCAGAAGACAGAAACCAAGCATAAGATGGATTGTCATTACTCATACGCACTCCTTGCTTAGTCGAGAAATTTAAAAGATACTCTAAGAACGGTTGTTATCATGTAAGGCTGGGATGTCTTCTACAGTATTATATTATCAACCTAGTGAAACGAAAGCAACATTTCACCATATGGTGGTCATTCACAATTTCCTATGCAGCCATAGCACCCGGTTCTGCTGTGGTGGAAATAAATTACATAAAGTGTCCAGAGAGACATTTGACTAAACAAGGACAAATTTGTCAGAGCTCAGAAGACAACGGAGCTTTGCTAATCAGGCAGTGTGATAAGTAACTCAGTATTAAACTACATAACACAATTCTTCAACTGTAATATAAAGGCAGCAGTTTGATAATCTCTGCAAGTTGAGTCCATTAACCTGTGAGAACGGCGGCCAAGCAAAGCAGCAGAAAGGTCTATCTCCAAATCCAAGCTTTTGTGGAAACTCCCATCAAAGTCACCATAGAACTCAATCTATATTTTCCAAAATAATTGCACATAGAAAAAAAATATGAATATGCACATGATCTCGAGAGAATTAATATAGATAATAAGTAGCAACTGCACATACTCAATTCATAGTTTTTTTCATTAAGATCCTAAGATGATACACCAAACATGTTTCCCATAAATTCTAAGTTTAAATTAGATCATTCATCAGTATAAAGAAATTTGGGTGAGCTTTATGAGACACAGCATGAAATTTGCATTTGGTAGTTTTATGCACCAAGGTGAAGTGCAGCATAAGTATGAAAAAGCACCATATTTGATGTACAGTATCAATAATTTAGGGCTGTGATTAAGCATATTAGGTGGCAGAACAAGGAAAACATCACATGTTGATGGCATATTGGACAATCCTTAGTAGTAAGTAGTAACGAATTACTGAGAGTAGGAAGGGAATATAATGACGACAAACATTTATGTAGTTGGAACTCCAAATAAGCACCAACACCTGACAGCAAAAGGCAAATAGTCCTATACATTGATAATAGCACAATACTTGGATACACATGTTATATGCCCTCATTATATTTCAGATTATGAGCTAAATTGCTAATAAGACATATAAAGAATAAAGATTAAAGGATAGCTACTTACTGTATCTTTAGCGTCTAGCTTTTTTGCCCATCCATCCAGGACATACGGATCATTCACAGCTACACAGATAACAGAGTCGATTCCTTTTGCTTTCAACTTGTCAATATTCTTCTTGTAACTAGGAACGTGCGCTTGTGAACAAACCCCTGTATATGCACCCTTCAATAAATTGAAAAGACAGTTGCCAAACCATGTAGTCATTAGAACATTTGAAGAGAGATAATTCTGCCTTTCAGAATAAAATATAGAGAAAGGCAATACGAAAAAACAATACCAAAGGTGTAAATTTACAAATTCCAATGGACTGGATCGCCAAGTAAACAACAATGACTAGAAACTCTGGGAGTAGGGTGTAATGTGTCACAATCACAATTTTTTGTCATGGCTTAGAAAAAGAAACATGGATTCTGTGTTATGCTCTTACAACATTGTCATTGAGTATAATGGAGTACACCTATCCTTGTTGCCACATCAGATGAGACGAATGAAATGTAATGTTTTCTCCTAGGCATCAGAGATGAACACCTCTAGTTTGTAGAAACGTCATCTAATATATATAAGATACATCATTCGGATTTCACCATGGTCACTGAAACAACATAACTTCCCATTCCCAATTCCTACGTATATTTCCCAGATCGTTCTAACAGCAAAAAAAAAAAAAAAAAAAACCCATGATTAACGTTCCGCTGAGGCATCCCTAATTCCCAAATGTAGATTCAGGACTAGCAAACCTAGTAAAACAATTCCGCACCAATGTAAATAAAGGCCTCATCTAGCGATCCTAAATGACCAGACATGTACATGGAGAGCAGAATGGAAGTAGTGGGGAGGGGAACTTACGGGCAAGCCGAAGATGACCACCTTCTTCCCCTGCAAGCACAAGGACAGCAAGCAAAGAATCCCGGGTCAACACGACTGAATTGGCCTGTATGGACTATCTAGCAGAAGACGACACGAGCGGTGGAGGAGGAGCGGCGCTACGAACGTAGAAGATGTCCTTGAGAGGCGTGGTAGAGAACTTGGTGGCGACGCCCTCGTCCCAGGACCGCGCCTTCTGCAGCGACACGCCGGGAGCCGCAGAGACGATGTCGGACCCCACCGATGCGAAGCCCCTCGCCGCGCCCCATAGCGTCGTCGCCGCGGAGCGCCCCGCCCTCCTCGCCAGCGTCGCCGCCATGGATTCCTTTTCCTCTTCTGTTTCTCTCTCACGCACACAATAGTCACAACAGTAGTCTCAACTCAAGTGCGAGATGGGAGACGAGATTCCGTACATTCCCATTAGATCAGACAACAAAAAAGTCATTTTTAGCCTATCAACTGTACTTGAGGCCCCGTTTATAACTATAGTACTTTTGCAGTTTTGAAACAATACTAGGTATTTGATGATACTATAGTATTAGAACTTAAAAGGTTTATATAGTCAAAACTCAGTTTTAAATATCATGATTTACCCAAAACCATGGTATTTTTGGAGTTTTCGAAACTTTACTCAGACATCAGTTTTCTTCTCTTCTATCTACATATATTTTGTTTTTTCAATAGAATCAAACAGATCTCGGTTTTGAGCAATACTACAGTTTTACTGCGGTAAAGAAATACCGTAGTATTTATGTCATGTATAAATATAAACTATGGTATCTCAAAACTACAGTATTTTAAAATTGTATTTCCAAACAGGCCCTGAGTCTGTTTTAACGACCGCTCCTGTTTTTTTTAGAGCTCCTTTTGAAGATCTATTCTATTTACACTTCTCCAACGATTCTTAAATCCCTTAGATCCATTTCAATAATAAACAAAATCACTTTAGTCATATAAACACTCACATATAAGACCACAGGTGGATTTGTGCCCTCACCACTCGGGCCATGATCTAGGGCTGGGGTGATAATAGATCGTGATTCAAATGCTTCTTCAAAAAATGATATAGCCAAAATAAATTTTAGTTCAAAAATATATAGAAATAGGACCCAATCCTAATCTGATCTGATCCTTAAATCTTATAGTGTAAAATTGAGAGTCCATTTCAATAATAAGTGACATAGGATCCACGAAATCACACCATTTTCCCAAGGGATTTTCATTTTCACAAGGTAAATTAGTTCATTTTCCCTTGGGAAAATAGTGTTCCCAAACTAGCACTTAGTTATATAAACACTCGCATATAAGACCACAGGTGGATTTGTGCCCCACCGCCCAGGTCATGGTCCAGGGCACGATTTCGTACAAAGAGGAACGATTCTAGGGTTTATAACATAGCATAGTTATCATGATTTTCTACCATGTCAAGTAGATTTATATGTCAATAAGTGGCTTGCGGTGTCACTCTCATGATGTCCTTGTTTTAGGCAAGACTGAAGGAAAGTTTTCGAGTGTTACAACATGAAACCCTGAGCTCTTATATTTGTGTGAGGAGTACAAATTGAGTTCGCTTGAATTTTTACAGAAGCCTCCATCTCTTTGTATAGTTGAGGAAGCGAGCGGTCATTGCTACATAGAGATTTTGATGGGGTATGTCATTCCTAGCCTCAAACGGAGGTTGCTTTATGTGCTTCTCGAAAGCCTATCATAGCTGGTGTGCTTGCTCTTAATGTTGTCTTTGGTGGATAGTGTAAAATAGAGGACACAAAACTATAAATGACACTCGACACTGTTTGTAGAGTGAAGTTTAAAAAATAAAGGATGAGATAGAGAATGTGATAGTGCATCTGTTGGAGATGGCTTAAGGCCTTATCATTTCTGAACTGGCTAGACCATGGGGCATGTTGGGGACTTGTTCTCAAATGCTATGAATTAAGAACAAGGCAACACAAAATGTTAAATATTAGTGTCCTTCGTCCGCTGAAGCATTATCTCCCCAAGGATTTAATGAGCTTCGGACGAAGGCCATGAGCAAAATATCACAAAGATCATACCTTCGTGATCAGACTTGTAAAACAATATGAAATAAAATATAAAACATGAAACATTATAGAAAGATATACCAAAAATAGATAACATTATTCACATATTTTATTATATGAACCTAAATATTAAAACATAATATTTAGGTACATTTATACCTTCGCCTTGGCAGAAAGCAATAATTCCAGCGTAATGTGCCAGTGGTTACAAGATTGCGTGAACAGTACAGGGGTACTGTTCATCTATTTATAGGCACAGGGCGCAGCCTGTGTAAAATTACATTTATGCCCCTTACAATCGACTACAATAATGACACAAAACATCACGGGTCTTTAAGTCATTTCATTTTTAAGTCGGTTCACCCCTTCGTCTTGAGATCTGTCATTGTGCCGAAGCTTTATAGGTGATAGCTTCGGCGCTGTTCCTGATAGAATCTGCCGAAGGTGTTCTCTTTCTTTAGGATCTTCGGCTACGAAGCATACCCCCAACAGTAGCCCCTTCGCGGTGCTAGATCATTTTTCGTAACGAGCTTGATCCGTGAAAAAGTCTTCTAGGCTTCGGGATGCCGAAGATCCGAAAAACACCTTCCCTGAGCTCGTTGGCGAGAAACGATTAAAATAATCCGCGCGCGAGGTGGCCCTATCTTGCAGCAGTTACGCGCGCCCCGGCAATTCACCTTCTCGGACCCTGTGGCCCACCGTTCAGTGAGTGCGGGTGACTGTTTGTTCGGTGCGGAAGACCTTGACGATTCACCTTCCCACCTGCGGCACTATATAAACAGACGGGTAGGTGTGAAGTTGAAAGTCGCCTAGAGGGGGGGTGAATAGGGCGAAACTGAAATTCTCAAAAATAATCACAACTACAAGCCGGGTTAGCGTTAGAAATATAATAGAGTCTGTGAGAGAGGATGCAAAACAAATCGCAAGCGAATAATGAAGTGAGACACGCGGATTTGTTTTACCGAGGTTCGGTTCTTTTAAACCTACTCCCCGTTGAGGAGGCCACAAAGGCCGGGTCTCTTTCAACCCTTTCCCTCTCTCAAACGGTCCCTCGGACCGAGTGAGCTTTCTTTTCTCAAATGCTTGGAACACAAAGTTCCTACAAGGACCACCACAAGATTGGTGTCTCTTGCCTCAATTACAAGTGAGTTTGATCGCAATGAAGATTGAAAGAAAGCACGATTGCAAAAACCAAGCGACAAATAACACACGGATCACTTTCTCTCTCAAGTCGCTAATCACTAATGATCTCTTTTATTAATTGTGAAACTTGGAGAGATGGATACTTGAAATGTGTCTTGGAATGAATTGCTAGCTCTTGTATTGAATGTTGAAGGTTGGAATGCTTGGGTGTTATGAATGGAGGTGGTTGGGGTTGTATTTATAGCCACCAACCACTTCCTAGCCGTTACTCCATTCTGCTGAGCGCGGACGGTCCGCCCGCCAGGTCCGGACGGTCCGCCCCTGTAGATCAACGGCTGAAAATGCAACGGTCAGCAGTAACGGCTATATCAACGGCTATATTGCATTTAATGCGTCGTCAGATGTCAGACAGACCCAGTCGCGGACGGTCCGGTCGTGCACCCCGGACGGTCCGCGAGCGCGCTATAATTCATTCTTCCGAACCCGTCACCTTCGGGTTTTTCGGAACCTTGCCTACCGGACGGTCCGCGCCTGAGGCCGGACGGTCCGAGCGAGGTCCCAGACGGTCCGCGCTTATCCTCCGGACGGTCCATAGTGCAGACTCGGATTTTTGCATTGGTTCTGTCCGAGGGTCATCCTTGTGTCACGGACGGTCTGCTGCAAGGGCCCGGACGGTCCGCGCTTGGCCTGTTTTTCCAAAGAGCTTCTTCTGTCCGGAATAATCTACGGTATTCCGGACAGTCGATTTAGTATAGTTGTAGATGAACCTTTGACACCTGTAGAACATATAATCTAGAGCAAACTAGTTAGTCTAATTATTTGTGTTGGGCAATTCAACCACCAAAATCAATTAGGAAGTAGGTGTAAGCCTAATTCCCTTACAATCTCCCCCTTTTTGGTGATTGATGCCAACACAAACCAAAGCAAGTAGAGAAGTGCAAAATTGAACTAGTTTGCATAATGTCAGTGTAAAGGTTACTTAGAATTGCGCCAATATAAATTCTTGCATGGATTGTTTCTTTATTTTTAACATTTTGGACCACGCTTGCACCACTTGTTTTGTTTTTGCAAATTCTTTTGTAAATCCTTTTCAAAGGTCTTTTGCAAAATAGTCAAAGGTAAATGAATAAGATTTTGCGAAGCATCTTTCAAGATTTGAAATTTTCTCCCCCTTTTTCAAATGCTTTTCCTTTGGCTAAAACAAAACTCCCCCTAAATGAAATTCTCCTCTTAGTGTTCAAGAGGGTTTTGATATATCAATTTTGAAATACTACTTTCTCCCCCTTTTGATCATAATAAGATACCAATTTGAAATTTCCAATTGAAAATCATTTTAAATTTAGGTGGTGGTGCGGTCCTTTTGCTTTGGGCTAATATTCTCTCCCCCTTTGGCATGAATCGCCAAAAACGGATACTTGGAATGAAATATAGGCCCTTTCTAGGTACTTTCTCCGCTTTGGCAAGGAAAACATATAAGAGAAGATTATACCAAAGATGGAGAGTGATGCGGAGCGACGGCGAAGGATGAGTAGTAGAGTGGAGTGGAAGCCTTTGTCTTCGCCGAAGACTCCAATTCCCTTTCAATATACCTATGACTTGATTTGAAATATACTTGAAAACACATTAGTCATAGCATATAAAAGAGACATGATCAAAGGTATATTTATAAGCTATGTGTGCAAATTAGCAAAAGAAATTCCTAGAATCAAGAATATTGAGCTCATGCCTAAGTTTGGTAAAAGTTTGTTCATCAAGTGGCTTGGTAAAGATATCGGCTAATTGATCTTTAGTGTTAATGTATGAAATCTCGATATCCCCCTTTTGTTGGTGATCCCTAAGAAAATGATACCGAATGGCTATGTGTTTAGTGCGGCTATGCTCAACGGGATTATCCACCATGCGGATTGCACTCTCATTATCACATAGAAGGGGAACATTGGTTAGTTTGTAACCGTAGTCCCGCAGGGTTTGCCTCATCCAAAGCAATTGCGCGCAACAGTGGCCTGCGGCAATATACTCGGCTTCGGCGGTAGAAAGAGCGACCGAATTTTGCTTCTTTGAAGCCCAAGACACCAAGGATCTTCCCAAGAACTGGCAAGTCCCCGATGTGCTCTTTCTATTAATCTTACATCCCGCCCAATCGACATCCGAATAACCAATCAAATCAAATGTGGATCCCCGAGGGTACCAAATCCCAAACTTAGGAGTATAAGCCAAATATCTCAAGATTCGTTTTACGGCCGTAAGGTGTGATTCCTTAGGGTCGGCTTGGAATCTTGCACACATGCAAACGGAAAGCATGATGTCCGGTCGAGATGCACATAAATAAAGCAATGAACCAATCATCGACCGGTATACCTTTTGATCGACGGATTTACCTCCCGTATGAATGTCGCCGGATGGTGTCGACGGGGTGATCTCGTTGGATTGCTTGGTGGACTCTTGGGTGTGGCGGCCTTGGTTGTTCATCCTCCTTGTCTTGATTATTCGCATCTCCCCCTTGATCATTGCCGTCATCTTGAGGTGGCTCATCTCTTTGATCTTCTCCTTCATCAACTTGAGCCTCGTCCTCATTTTGGGTTGGTGGAGATGCTTGCGTGGAGGAGGATGGTTGATCTTGTGCATGTGGTGGCTCTTCGGATTCCTTAGGACACACATCCCCAATGGACATGTTCCTTAGAGCGATGCATGGAGCCTGTTCTTCACCTATCTCATCAAGATCAACTTGCTCTACTTGAGAGCCGTTAGTCTCATCAAACACAACGTCACAAGAAACTTCAACAAGTCCTGAGGACTTGTTAAAGACTCTATATGCCCTTGTGTTTGAGTCATATCCTAGTAAAAAACCTTCTACAGTTTTAGGAGCAAATTTAGATTTTCTACTTCTCTTAACAAGAATAAAGCATTTGCTACCAAAAACTCTAAAATATGAAATATTGGGCTTTTTACCGGTTAGGAGTTCATAGGATGTCTTCTTGAGGATTCGGTGTAGATATAACCGGTTGATGGCGTAGCAGGCGGTGTTGACCGCCTCGGCCCAAAACCGATCCGATGTCTTGTACTCATCAAGCATGGTTCTTGCCATGTCTAATAGAGTTCGATTCTTCCTCTCCACTACACCATTTTGTTGTGGGGTGTAGGGAGAAAAGAACTCATGCTTGATGCCCTCCTCCTCAAGGAAGCCTTCTATTTTTGAGTTCTTGAACTCCGTCCCGTTGTCGCTTCTAATTTTCTTGATCCTTAAGCCGAACTCATTTTGAGCTCGTCTCAAGAATCCCTTTAAGGTCTCTTGGGTATGGGATTTTTCCTGCAAAAAGAACACCCAAGTGAAGCGAGAATAATCATCTACTATTACAAGACAATACTTACTCCCGCCGATGCTTATGTAAGCAATCGGGCCGAATAGATCCATGTGGAGTAGCTCAAGCGGCGTGTCGGTCGTCATGATGTTCTTGTGTGGATGATTGGCACCAACTTGCTTTCCTGCTTGGCATGCGCTACAAATCCTGTCTTTCTCAAAATGAACATTTGTTAGTCCTAAAATGTGTTCTCCCTTTAGAAGCTTATGAAGATTCTTCATCCCAACATGGGCTAGTCGGCGGTGCCAGAGCCAACCCATGTTAGTCTTAGCAATTAAGCATGTGTCGAGTTCAGCTCTATCAAAATCTACCAAGTATAGCTGACCCTCTAGCACACCCTTAAATGCTATTGAATCATCACTTCTTCTAAAGACAGTGACACCTACATCAGTAAAGAGACAGTTGTAGCCCATTTTGCATAATTGAGATACAGAAAGCAAATTGTAATCTAATGAATCCACAAGAAAAACATTGGAAATAGAATGGTCAGGTGATATAGCAATTTTACCCAATCCTTTGACCAAACCTTGATTTTCATCCCCGAATGTGATCGCTCGTTGGGGATCTTGGTTTTTCTCGTAGGAGGAGAACATCTTTTTCTCCCCAGTCATGTGGTTTGTGCACCCGCTATCGATGATCCAACTTGAGCCCCCGGATGCATAAACCTACAAAACAAGTTTAGTTCTTGATTTTAGGTACCCAAACGGTTTTGGGTCCTTTGGCATTAGAAACAAGAACTTTGGGTACCCAAACACAAGTCTTGGAGCCCTTGTGTTTGCCCCCAACAAACTTGGCAACTACCTTGCCGGATTTGTTAGTCAAAACATAGGATGCATCAAAAGTTTTAAATGAAATATCATGATCATTTGATGCATTAAGAGTTTTCTTTCTAGGCAACTTGGCACGGGTTGGTTGCCTAGAGCTAGATGTCTCACCCTTATACATGAAAGCATGGTTAGGGCCAGAGTGAGACTTCCTAGAGTGAATTCTCCTAATTTTGCTCTCGGGATAGCCGGCAGGGTACAAAATGTAACCCTCGTTATCCTGAGTCATGGGAGCCTTACCCTTAACAAAATTAGACAATCTTTTAGGAGGGGAACTAAGTTTGACATTGTCTCCCCTTTGGTAGCCAATGCCATCCTTGATGCCAGGACGTCTCCCATTATAGAGCATACTTCTAGCAAATTTAAACTTTTCATTTTCTAAGTTATGCTCGGCAATTTTGGCATCTAAAACCGCTATATGATCATTTTGTTGTTTAATTAAAGCCATGTGATCATGAATAGCATTGATATCAACATCTCTACATCTAGTACAAATAGAAGTGTGCTCAACGGTAGATGTAGAGGGTTTGCAAGATTTTAATTCTACAACCTTAGCATGCAACATATCATTCTTAGTTCTAAGGTCGGAAATAGTAGTATTGCAAACATCAAAATCTTTAACCTTAGCAATTAACTTTTCATTTTCAATCCTAAGGCTATCAAGAGAAATATTCAATTCATCAATTCTAGCAAGTAAATCAACATTATCATCTCTAGGATTGGAAATTGAATCAATACAAACATGAGAATCAACCTTAGCAATTAATTTAGCATTTTCATCTCTAAGGTTGTCAATGGTCTCATGGCAAGTGCTTAGCTCACTAGACAATTTTTCACATTTTTCAACTTGTAGAGCATAAGCATTTTTAACCTTAACATGCTTTTTATTTTCCTTGATTAGGAAGTCCTCTTGGGAGTCCAGGAGATCATCCTTCTCATGGATGGCACTAATTAGCTCATTTAGTTTTTCTTTTTGTTGCATGTTTAGGTCGGCAAAAAGGGTACGCAAATTATTCTCCTCATCACTAGCATTATCATCACTAGAGGATTCATATTTAGTGGAGGATTTAGATTTAACCTTCTTCCTTTTGCCGTCCTTTGCCATGAGGCACTTGTGGCCGACGTTGGGGAAGAGGAGTCCTTTGGTGACGGCGATGTTGGCGGTGTCCTCGTCGGAGGAGGAGTCGGTGGAGCTCTCGTCCGAGTCCCACTCCCGGCAAACATGGGCATCGCCGCCCTTCTTCTTGTAGTACCTCTTCTTTTCTCTCCTCTTTCCCTTCTTGTCGTTGTCCCTGTCACTGTCACTTGATAATGGACATTTAGCAATAAAGTGACCGGGCTTACCACACTTGTAGCAAACCTTCTTGGAACGGGATTTGTAATCCTTCCCCTTCCGTTGCTTGAGGATTTGGCGAAAGCTTTTGATGATTAAAGCCATCTCCTCATTGTCGAGCTTGGAGGCGTCAATTGGTTGTCTACTCGGTGTAGACTCCTCCTTCTTCTCCTCCGTCGCCTTAAATGCCACCGGTTGCGCTTCGGACGTGGAGGGTTCGTCAAGCTCGTTGATCTTCTTTGAGCCTTTAATCATACATTCAAAGCTCACAAAATTCCCGATTACTTCCTCGGGAGTCATTAGTGTATATCTTGGGTTACCACGAATTAATTGAACTTGCGTAGGGTTAAGGAAAATAAGTGATCTCAAAATAACCTTAACCACCTCGTGGTCATCCCATTTCTTGCTCCCGAGGTTGCGCACTTGGTTCACCAAGGTTTTGAGCCGGTTGTACATATCTTGTGGCTCCTCACCTTGGCGAAGACGAAAACGACCGAGCTCCCCCTCGATCGTTTCCCGCTTGGTGATCTTGGTGAGCTCATCACCCTCGTGCGCGGTCTTGAGAAGGTCCCAAATTTCCTTTGCATTCTTCAACCCTTGCACCTTGTTGTATTCCTCCTTGCTTAGAGAGGCGAGGAGTATGGTTGTAGCTTGAGAGTTGAAGTGCTCGATTTGGGCCACTTCGTCCGTATCATAGTCTTCATCCCCTACGGATGGTACCTGTGCTCCAAACTCAACAACATTCCATATACTTTTGTGGAGTGAGGTTAGATGAAATTTCATTAAATCACTCCACCTAGCATAATCTTCGCCATCAAAGGTTGGCGGTTTGCCTAATGGAACGGAAAGTAATGGAGTAGGTCTAGATGTACGAGGATAGTGTAAGGGGATCTTACTAAACTTCTTGCGCTCTTGGCGCTTAGAAGTTACGGACGGCGCGTCGGAGTCGGAGGTCGAAGTTGATGAAGTGTCGATCTCGTAGTAGACCACTTTCCTCATCCTCTTGTGCTTGTCGCCTTTCCGATGCGACTTGTGGGAAGAAGATTTTTCCTTCTTCTCTTTGTGGTGAGAAGAAGAAGATCTTTTCTCCTTCCGTTTGGAGGAGTCCTTCTTCTTCTCCTTCCTCTTGGTGCGGGACTCTTCCGATGAAGTGCTCCCGTGGCTCGTAGTGGGCTTGTCGCCGGTCTCCATCTCCCTCTTGGTGTGATCTCTCGACATCACTTCGAGCGGTTAGGCTCTAATGAAGCACCGGGCTCTGATACCAATTGAAAGTCGCCTAGAGGGGGGGGTGAATAGGGCGAAACTGAAATTCTCAAAAATAATCACAACTACAAGCCGGGTTAGCGTTAGAAATATAATAGAGTCTGTGAGAGAGGATGCAAAACAAATCGCAAGCGAATAATGAAGTGAGACACGCGGATTTGTTTTACCGAGGTTCGGTTCTTTTAAACCTACTCCCCGTTGAGGAGGCCACAAAGGCCGGGTCTCTTTCAACCCTTTCCCTCTCTCAAACGGTCCCTCGGACCGAGTGAGCTTTCTTTTCTCAAATGCTTGGAACACAAAGTTCCCACAAGGACCACCACAAGATTGGTGTCTCTTGCCTCAATTACAAGTGAGTTTGATCGCAATGAAGATTGAAAGAAAGCACGATTGCAAAAACCAAGCGACAAGAGCGACAAATAACACACGGATCACTTTCTCTCTCAAGTCGCTAATCACTAATGATCTCTTTTCTTAATTGTGAAACTTGGAGAGATGGATACTTGAAATGTGTCTTGGAATGAATTGCTAGCTCTTGTATTGAATGTTGAAGGTTGGAATGCTTGGGTGTTATGAATGGAGGTGGTTGGGGTTGTATTTATAGCCACCAACCACTTCCTAGCCGTTACTCCATTCTGCTGAGCGCGGACGGTCCGCCCGCCAGGTCCGGACGGTCCGCCCCTGTAGATCAACGGCTGAAAATGCAACGGTCAGCAGTAACGGCTATATCAACGGCTATATTGCATTTAATGCGTCGTCAGATGTCAGACAGACCCAGTCGCGGACGGTCCGGTCGTGCACCCCGGACGGTCCGCGAGCGCGCTATAATTCATTCTTCCGAACCTGTCACCTTCGGGTTTTTCGGAACCTTGCCTACCGGACGGTCCGCGCCTGAGGCCGGACGGTCCGAGCGAGGTCCCAGACGGTCCGCGCTTATCCTCCGGACGGTCCATAGTGCAGACTCGGATTTTTGCATTGGTTCTGTCCGAGGGTCATCCTTGTGTCGCGGACGGTCCGCTGCAAGGGCCCGGACGGTCCGCGCTTGGCCTGTTTTTCCAAAGAGCTTCTTCTGTCCGGAATAATCTACGGTATTCCGGACAGTCGATTTAGTATAGTTGTAGATGAACCTTTGACACCTGTAGAACATATAATCTAGAGCAAACTAGTTAGTCTAATTATTTGTGTTGGGCAATTCAACCACCAAAATCAATTAGGAAGTAGGTGTAAGCCTAATTCCCTTACAGAAGTTACCACAACATTCATTGCTATTGCGCTGTTTTGCTGCCAAAATATTGACCGAAGCCGAAGCTTGTTTGCTGCATCCTGAACCAAAGCTATTTTCTTTGCTCAAGCTTCGTAACAAGAAAGAACTTCGGCAAAGTAAAGAAATTCAAAAAACAGGGAATTTAATCATCATATGGCTAGAGTGCGTTCCACAGCTAGGGTTACACGCGACGGTGAGGAAGTTGAAGGTGCAGAGACTGCCCCAATCTCCGAAGTAATGAAGCGCTCAGGGCTGGTAGCATCGGAGGAAGCGCCTACCGCCAAAACGGAGCAAGCTGATGTTGAGGAGACTGAGTCTGAAGATGATTATAGCGCAGCGCCAAGTAAACCCAGCCACCTGGATTTCGGGAAATCCACCATCTCCGAAGATGATCTGCCTAAGATGTTGAAATTGGGCTATTTCAGTGAAGCGAAGAAAGAGCTGGTTCGTTTCGGTGGGAAAGAAACTACTCCGAAGCCAGAAAAAGATGAAGTAGTGGTCTTCAAAAGCTTTTTAAAGGCTGGTTTGAGATTTCCTTTGAACAAGATGATTGCTGAAGTATTGCATAAATTTGGGATCTACCTTCATCAGCTTACTCCTAACGCTATCGTTAGGCTTAGTGTTTATATCTGGGCTCTCCGAAGCCAAGGGGTGGAGCCATTTGGTGTAGGCTTCTGTCGAGTACACGAGTTGCACTATCAGACGAAGGCTAGAGGAGATGGGCTACACGAAAATTTTGGCTGCTACAACTTTGCCTATCGCAAGAATACAAAATTTCCAGTAATTAGCTACCGAAGCAAGTGGCCAGCTGGCTGGAAATCTGAGTGGTTCTATGTCAAAGTTGACGAAGAGAAGGAGAAGCTAGTCCAGAGTCTGTTAGAATTGACCTTCGGAGAGACTAGACCCTAGTGCAATATGACACCGGGGAGTCCGAGCCAAATTGCCTTGGCTGAATTTCAAGTTATTGCAGATCATATTAGCACTAGGGACTTAGTGCAAGAATTTTTGGCCTTCAGAGTGTTCCCAACTTTGAAGGAGTGGGAAATGCCGAAGCTGGAGGGGAAAAAGAAGAAGGGGGAACTCGTTCGGTTGCCTTACCATTACAAATTCAAGAAACATTTCAAAGTACCTTGCCAAGAGTGGCTGGACACAATTGAAGTAATGTGCAATGAAATACTCGGAAATTATTCTAAAAAAGAAGACCAATTGATGACTGCAGCCTTCGGCACCCGTCCGAAGCGGAGGTTAAATCGAGTAATGGATGCTCTGGATTTTGAATACCCTGACTACGAGCGGCTAGACAAGGATGCCGAAGGCCAAAAGAGGAAAAGAGTAGCTGGTGCTCTGAATAAAGACGATGAAGGACAACCAAAGAAGAAAAAGCTGGAGTCTGAGCCAAAAATAGGTGTTTCAAAGAAGAGAAAAGCTTCGACTCCGAAGCAAAAAGCAATTGATGGAGAAGAAGGAACTCCTGCAACACCCTCTGCTACCGAAGTAGAGGAAATCTTAAAGGTAATGACTGAATCATTGCCTGTCAAACTAAGTCCACTGGGGCCACATCTGACGGAGCTTTTTCAGAAGGAAAAGGAGCCCGCAAAAACGAAGGCAGCTAGGCCAAAAAAGCAAAGAATCATCACAGTGACAGAAGTCATCGAAGGAACACCACCAGGAGCTTCAGCCCCGAAGGCGTCGGCTATTGAAAGCACGATAGCTACTGAGGCTGCACCTTCGGAAGCCACAAATGCCGAAGCTGCCAGAGCCGAAGATATTAATTTAGAAAGCATGGTTGCTGATATAGATAAAATACTATTAAACATAGCCGCAGAAGAAGTTGCCACAGAAGAGGCTGCCGCAGCCACCGAAGAGATTACGGCCTCAGAGCCCGAGAGAGAGAGAAAGAAATAGCCGAAGACCCTTCAGAAGATGAAGCTTTTAACTTTCAAGACTTAGTTGGCCAAGAGCTGACAAAGGCTGAAAAAGAAGAGCTAAAAGAATATGCTATATCTTGCGGATATCGGCCTGGAGCACTTCTCTTCGGTGGCATTGATGACGAAAGGTTGGGCTGCGTGCGGGATCAAACTGGTGCGAAGGTTATCAGTACTCTATCAAAGAGTATTGGTTTCCCGAAGCTCGAAACAGATATCAGCCGCTACCGACGACAGCACATCGTCGGTAGTTTATTTTATTCCAATTTCAAGGTAAACAACGTTTCTTTGACTTTTATTGTTTTTTAATAACGAAGATGTTTTCTAACGGAGGTTGTTTATGTGCAGAGTATGCTGCTGAGCAAAGCTTTGAAAATGCAGTAGGACTTGGAAGATAAAAAACATGAGGTTATAATTGAAAATTTAGAGAGCAAAATAAAAGAGCAATCAGCTGCTATTGAAAAGAAAGACTTTGAGCTTCAGACAACCGAAGGCTTACTGGCGGAAGCTGAAACTAAAATAACAGAATTAAATATGAAGCTTCTTTATCAATCAGAAAACTTCGAACAAGAAAAACAGAAGCTTAATGCAAAATTTGAGGCCGAAGTCCAAAAAAGTTCAGATTTGAAAAAAATCATTGACAAGCCTTCAGAATAAATGTCTGGAGTTCAGCAATCGATGCGTTCAACGGCTGAAACAGGTCTTCTATTTAGTTGGAGCCAGCAGCGAAAAATTTACTCCTTCGGCTGAAGACCTGCCAGGTGCCTTCGAACATATCGAAGGTGAAATTGATGACCTTGATGAAGTTATTGCTGGACATGGTGACTTTTGTGCCCTGGTAGCTTCTCGGGGCACGGCTGTTGCCTTCCTGAAGTCTGGCTGCGAACACGAAAAGGTTATCAATAGACCCAATTTCAGTTTATCACTAGTAGATTTGGATGACATTCCCAACCTTGCCCGAAGCATAGCCAATAGATTTATAAAATTGGTATGGACAAAGGGTGGACGGAGCAAAGCTGGTGATGAAGCTCGAAGTCATCTTAAGCCGGTAACAAAATTCTACCTTGTGCCTACCTCTTCCTTCAAGCTTAAATTTTGCTTACCATACTTTGATTCATACAGGATGACGAAGTCGAAGCCGAAGCTGAGGAGTAAGGAGACGAAGCTCCATGGATACTGACGAAGCTTGAGTAGTCTATAGAAAAAGCTCAAAAAACTCTTGTAATAACTTGTGTAAAGAATGATGTAATTAAATTTTACTTCATGGACTTTCTCCATACCTTGTAATATATTCTTACCTTTCCATCAATGTATAAAGTGCTTTGGTGTGAACGAAATTAGCATTTTTGAGCCGAAGGCGAAAAACACCTTCCCTTCTTTTCGTACACAGTGAAGCATAAAATTGCTTCTTTTCCTTTTTTTGGAAGCCTTCTCTTTAGAGCCGAAGCAACTGTCTATGTTATGATGATGATGATCCTATGTATGTCTAAATGAATGTTTATGAATGCAAATGTATGATGTAATGTATCGTGCAAATGAATGTCCAAAGACACATACGAAGCCACAACCAAAACCTTCATTCCCTTAGGAATACTCAAAGTCTTTTTGCCATTTATTTTTCGGCTTCACCGCTTATTTTTCGGTGTATCAGCACTGACTTTTCGCTGTAAGTTCTGCATTCCCTTGGGAACGTCTTTTGAACTTCTTCGCCTTCTATTTCGGCGGTATCGCGTTGACTTTTCGCTGTAAGCTCTGCATTTCCTTAGGAACGACTTTTGAGCAGAAAACTTACGCGGCGCTCCCTTAGGAACGACTTTTTGTAGCTTCGTCGTGCTCTGCATCCCCTTAGGGACGTCTTTCGAGCTTCTCCCTGTTTTTTCTTTTCTCTTTGCACTCGATGGTGCATGCTCAGTTTTTACATTTACATCTTTGGTGGATATTGCTCTTATAGAGCTGAAATAAGAAAAAGAGAAATTACATGCTACGGCCCCATTAAAAACCTTTCTCCCCCTTTGGAAAGGAAAAGGGTGCCATAGGAAAAAAGAATAAAAATGATTACATCAAACTACACATGATATCGCCGAAGCTCATCCGCATTCCAAGATCTAGGAATGTCGTTGCCGTCCATATCCTTCAGTCTGTAAGAACTGGGTCTTGACGAAGATACTACCAGAAAAGGTCCTTCCCACTCTAACTGTAGCTTGCCTACTATATCTGGGTTAGCAACTCTCCGAAGTACCAAGTGCCCTGGCTTGATATTTTTTAACCGAACTTTTCTGTCACGCAATTTTATTGTTTCGGCTTGATATTTATTGATGTTCTCCACAGCCTGAA
This sequence comes from Zea mays, assembly GCF_902167145.1. Taxonomy (NCBI): domain Eukaryota; kingdom Viridiplantae; phylum Streptophyta; class Magnoliopsida; order Poales; family Poaceae; genus Zea; species Zea mays. Next base: position 39,303,418 of record NC_050098.1, on the reverse strand, counting down.
GCCTCATCCCTTCTATAGCATCTTTTTCCACAGAATAATCAGCTTCGTCCTCCGCCGAAGCCACTGTTCTTATTGACCTAGCTTTAGCTTCTTCTGGGGTTATTGCTTCGTCGCCAAACAGCAATTTGAATGGTGTAAAGCCTGTTGACCTTGACATTATTGTGTTGTGGCTCCACACTACTTTGATTAATTCATCTAGCCACTTTCCCCTGGGCTGATTGAAGATTAACTTCATTATCCCTGTCATTATAATGCCACTAGCTCTTTCGACAAGTCCATTTGACTCCGGATGCCTAACCGATGCAAAACGAATCTTCGTGCCAATTTGTTCGCAAAACTCTTTGAAAGCTTCGGCATCAAACTGTGTTCCGTTATCCACAGTAATAGCCTTCGGCACTCCGAAGCGACAAACAATATTTTGCCAGAAAATTTTTTGAACGGTGACCGAAGTTATTGTGGCTAAAGGCTTCGCCTCGATCCACTTAGAAAAATATTCTACTGCCACCACAACATATTTTAAATTTCCTTGTGCTGGTGGAAGTGGGCCTAGCAAATCAAGGCCCCACCTTTGCAACGGCCAAGTGGGCTATATTAACTGAGTTAGAGACGAAGACTGTTTTTGATCTCTTGCACATTTTTGACAGCCTTCGCATTTTTGGACTAATTCTGTTGCATCCGAAGCTGCCTTCGGCCAATAAAATCCTTGACGAAAAACTTTTCCCAGCAAGGGCCTAGATCCGATGTGAGATCCACACAGACCTGCGTGTATTTCCTTCATCAATTCTATACCTTCAGCTCTGGATAAACATTTGAGCAATGGAGAACAGACTCCATGTTTGTATAACTTCCCTTCTATTATTACATATGGTCGGGCTCTTGCCTCTATTCTCTTATTATAAGCTTCGTCATCTGAAAGGAAATTGCCCTGGAGAAAAGACATGATCTCGGTTCTCCAATCTTCACTATAAACAGGAGATATATTGAGCACTGCTCTTTCAAGAAGTTCCACCGAAGGTGCTTTTATTGTCTCAAAGAATACTTCCGAAGGCAAAGGCAGCCCCTGTGCCGCTGACTTGGCTAGCAAATCAGCATGCTCATTTTCTCCTCGTGGAATATTCTTGACAGAAAACCCTTCGAAAGAAGCTTCAAGCCTTCGAACTGTATCCAAATATTTTCTCAAGCTTCGGATCTCTTGCTTTACAACTCTTGTCAACATGACCAGAAATAACTTGGGAATCGGTTTTGAGAACCGCCCTCCTTATCCCCATTGCCTTCAACTTCTGAAGCCCCAAAAGCAAAGCTTCGTATTCAGCAATATTATTTGTGCAGCTGAAATCAAGTTTCACTTTATAGCATGTTCTAACTTTGGAAGGTGCAACTAAAACAGCAGCTGCACCTACCCCGAAGGTTCCCTAGGAACCATCGCAGAACACTGTCCAAGCTTCGGCATCTTTACTTGCTTCTTCCTCCTGAGCCCCTGGCGTCCAGTCAGCGATGAAGTCTGCTAACGCCTGGGACTGAATCGAAGATCTATGCACATAATCAATGCTGAATTCGTTGAGTTCCGCAGCCCACTTTCCAATCCTTCCAGTAGCTTCTCTGTTCCTCATAATATCCTTCAAAGGCTGTGATGAAGGAACAATTATATGGTATGCTTGAAATTAGTGTCGAAGCTTCCTGGAGGCCATTAAGACAGCATATAGCACCTTCTCCAATTCTATATAGTTTTTCTTTGATAAACTGAGAACTTCGGAGACAAAGTACACTGGGGCTTGCTTTTTAGTTTGTCCTTCAAGCTTCTCCTGGACAAGCGCCGCACTCACTGCAGAGTGCGAAGCTGCCACATACAGCAGCAGAGGAGCCCCTGGCGCTGGTGGAGTTAGCGTCGTTAGATCTATCAGATACTGCTTCAGCTCTTCGAAGGCTTTCTGCTGAGCTGATCCCCATTGAAAGACTTCGGCCGACTTCAGCACTACAAAGAATGGTAAATTTCTCTCTACTGATCTGGATATAAATCGATTCAAAGATGTCAATCTTCCTATCAGCCGCTGAGCCCCCTTCTTTGTGCTTGGCGGCTCCATCCGAAGAATGGCTTCAATTTTGTTTGGATTAGCTTCGATCCCTTTTGTTGAAACTAGACAACCAAGGAATTTGCCCTTCTTTACTCTGAAGACACATTTTTCTGGATTCAACTTTAGGACAGCTTGCCTAAAGTTAGCAAATGTTTCCTGTAGATCAGCAATGCGATTTTCTTGCTTCGTGCTTTTTACTATGATATCATCAACATATGTTAGCACGTTTCTGCCTATCTGAGAATGAAGGTCTTTCGCTGTCATCCTGCTGAAGCTTCCTCCAACATTCTTGAGCCCCTCAAGCATTCGAAGGTAACAATATGTACCACTGGGGGTGATGAAGCTGGTTTTTGGCTCATCTTCCTTCTTCATCCAGATTTGATGATAGCCTGAATAACAATCTAGTAGACTCATGAGCTCTGACGAAGCTGCTGCATCTACTAGAGAATCTATCCTTGGTAATGGAAATTCATCTTTCGGACAAGCCTTGTTGAGATCAGTAAAATCAATGCACATTCTCCATTTACCATTGGCCTTCTTCACCATAACAGTGTTAGCTAGCCATTCTGGGTATTTTACTTCTCTGATGACTCTAGCGCTGAGAAGTCTTTTCACTTTGTTCCGAGCACCTTCGGCTTTGTCATCAGACATTTTCCGAAGCCTCTGCTTTCTGGGTCTGAAGGATGGATCAACATTGAGCGAGTGTTCAATAACATCCCTGTTGACACCATAGAGATCATTAGCTGACCATGCGAAGACATCTTTGTTGTTGAACAGGAACCTTATTAGGGTTTTCTCCTGCTCCTCAGACAATTGAGATCCCATCAGCACCTTCTGCTCTGCTATGGGCCTGTTTGGTTCAGCTTTTTTCTGACCAGCTTTTCTGATAATCTGGCTGCGGGAAGAATCTGGCTGTGTAGAGAATCTGAGTATCATTAGAATTACGTGCGGAGGAAGATAAAGGTGTCCGTAGGACTCAGGATGTAGAAAGTGACGAATTCCTACTATTGCAACGACTCAACCGATTATGTGTTTATATTGATTTTGAATGGTTTTTACCTAAACGAATTTTATAGAAGCTGACTGAAAAGCTAAGCGTTTGGCAGTCCGCAGCAGTTTTTGGTGGCCAGAAGCTCCAAAAAGCTGAAACAAACAGGGGCTATATCTTCACATAAAAGCATGGGCTTCGGCTGATCAGCCGAAGCAGTCTTCTCCCTTCTGTACTTGTATTGCTCACAAGCTTCGGCTCCATCTATATTATGGATTGCTTTTGAATCTGTCCAGTTTCCTTCGGCCTTTCTGGCAGCTTCCTGACTTCCATGAATAGCAATAGGCCCTTGATCCGAAGGTATCTTCATGCAAAGATATGCTGGATGAAGAATTGCTTCAAAAGCATTGAGTGTCCCACGACCAATGATTGCATTGTAGGGGTATTCCATGTCGACAATATCAAACACAACTTGCTCAGTCCTTGTATTGTTGACAAATCCGAAGGTCACTGGCATCGTGATCTTGCCGAGCGCTACAATCTGCCTTCCTCCGAAGCCACAAAGAGGGTGTGTAGCATCATGAATCTTATCCTCTAGCTCTTGCATCTGTCTGAAGGCTTTAGCAAATATAATATCCGCTACACTGCATGTATCAACCAGAACATTGTGGACCAGAAATCCTTTGATAACATAAGAAATAACCATAGCATCATTGTGAGGGTAATCCTTGAGCTGAAGGTCCTCTTGAGAGAAGGTAATTGGGATGTGGGACCATCTTGACTTGATGAAGGGTCCTTGCACCCCGACATGTTGTACCCTTCTCTGTGCCTCATTCTTCTACTTCTTGTTGGCTGGCTCTGAGCATGAACCGCCTGTTATTGGGAGTACCAGCTTCGGAGCCGAAGCAGCTCCAACTTGGTTGTTGAACGAAGCCATCAGCTCAAAAAAGTGGAAGTGAGTTCACCAGAGGTGGGCACCAATGTTGGGGACTTGTTCTCAAATGCTATGAATTAAGAACAAGGAAACACAAAATGTTAAATATTAGTGCCCTTCGTCCGCTGAAGCATTATCTCCCCAAGGATTTAATGAGCTTCGGACGAAGGCCATGAGCAAAATATCACGAAGGTCACACCTTCATGATCAGACTTGTAAAACAATATGAAATGAAATATAAAACATGAAACATTATAGAAAGATATACCAAAATAGATAACATTATTCACATATTTTATTATATGAACCTAAATATTAAAACATAATATTTAGGTACATTTATACCTTCGCCTTGGCAGAAAGCAATAATTCCAGCATAATGTGCCAGTGGTTACAAGATTGTGTGAACAGTACAGGGGTACTGTTCATCTATTTATAGGCACAGGGCGCAGCCTGTGTAAAATTACATTTATGCCCCTTACAATCGACTACAATAATGACACAAAACATCACGGGTCTTTAAGTCATTTCATCTTTAAGTCGGTTCACCCCTTCGTCTTGAGATCTGTCATTGTGCCGAAGCTTTATAGGTGATAGCTTCGGCGCTGTTCCTGATAGGATCTGCCGAAGGTGTTCTCTTTCTTTAGGATCTTTGGCTACGAAGCATACCCCCAACAGGGCAGTTGGGTCCGAAACATTATCATGAGGTACGTCTCTACAAGTCATACGGATTGTTTGCCTTGCAGTTCAAAGACTTCTAGATCAAGAGCTTTATAGATTATATTAAGAGCTTGATCGTTTAATTGCAAACTCTCTTGTTCTCTTGGTGTTGGATATTTTATGTCAAGCATTATAAAAGAGGGTGCATGTCACAACATATTTTTCCTACTCATAGCTTTAAAATATAAACACATATTTTTTTCTAATAATCATATTTTTTCTACCGAAGAGAGGAGGTTTGACAACATGATTGGTAGATGTTGGCACCGATCTGGGCGCCAATCACTGCGTTGAGAACCGGCGGCGGTGCTCTCTACATAGGAGCGGACGGTTCGCGGCCAGAGGCTAGACGATCCACGACCTGGAGCAGGGCTAGGGTTCGAGCCTATAGGTCGGATGGTCCGCGCGTGAGCAGGGGCGACGGAGTTCACCGACGGCGCCTGAATCTCGCTCCCGGGAGGGACCCCGTTGGGGAGGAGAGATTCTAGGTGTTGTCTAGGGTCAGCAGGCCAACCTAGACACCTCTAATCGACATAGAGCCGAAGAGAAACAAAGAATTTGGGGATTGAGATGCTAAACTAGAACTGAACTAGAACTACTCCTAATGCCTAAGGTAAAAACGAGAGATAAACCGATTATTGATTCGATTGAAGATGATTAATCGGTCGTATTCCTCTGTATTTATAGAGGAGGGGGGCTGGACTCGTTACAAACAAATTTCCCGATTCAATTTCGTGAATCTAGCTAACAATTGTAGCAAGAAACTCGGAACCCTAACTAACTCTGCGCGTGCGTGAACCGTCCACACCACCAGTGCGGACCGTCCGCACGGAAATTTTGGTGCCCAGCATATGCCCACCTGCCTTTTGGCGGAGCTGAGCGAACCAAAAGCAACTAACACGAAGTGATCGCATTGGTTTCCTTAGGCATTTTTCCACATACTAGGATGATACTGTTTGAGGAAACGCCCGTTTAACGCCATGGGCAAGTCTTTGCCTTGTAATGTTTGCAACAAGTAGGCATTACCGAATATCACCTGTATGACTTTATAAGGACCTTCCCAGCTTGGCGACCAATTTCCAAACTTCCGGTCTTTACTCCTTAGAGGCAAGACGATCTTCCATACCAGGTCCCCTACTTGAAACGATTTAGCCTTGACCTTCTTGTTGTAAGCTTTGGCGACCATAATCTTGTCCTTTTCTATTTCTCCTAAGGTTGTTGCTCTCTTGTTGGTTACTTCATCAATATTGTCCATCACTGAATTATAATAATCACCGACAGTTAGATCATTTTGCTTGGCGAACCTGACAGCATTTAAAATTATTTCCACATGCAACACTGCTTCCTGCCCATAGACAAGCTCAAAAGGAGATACTTTAGTAGCACTGTTCTTAGATATTCTGTGAGCCCACAAAGCTTCGGACAAAATCTTTCTTTGACATAAAAGAAGCCCCTTGGTCTGTAGTCAAAGTCTGGGGAATGCTGAGTCTATGAATAATATGCTCAGTTATGAACTCAATCACCTCCCTGTGTGTCATGTTCTTTAGAGCAACGAATTCAGTCCATTTAGTAAAGTGTCAGTGGCAACTAACACGAATTGATGCCCTTTTGATGATGAAGGATGAATCTCTCCTATAAAGTCCAATCCCCATCCTCTGAAAGGCCAAGGTTTAATGATAGGATGTAAATCGGCTGCAGGGACCAACTGTAGGTCACCGAATTTCTGACATACTTGGCACCCTTTGTAGTACTTGAAACAATCAGCTATCATGTTGGGCCAATAGAACCCAGATCTTTGCAATAACCACTTCATCATCGGAGTCGATTGATGGGTACCACAAATTCCTTCATGTATATACTTCGACCATGGCTAATAGAGCATCACTTGGGCCCAAGCACTTAAGCAAGATGTCATCGACCGTTCGGTGGTATAGTTCATGGCTCATTAAAACATACTTGAAAGTTGTACGCCGAACGTTCCTATATGTCCTAACACTAGGATTTCATAGATAATTAATTATGGGTGTCCTCCAATCGCTTGCATCAGCTTCATTACCAGCCGAATCAATCAGGAGAACTTTCCTGGCAACCCTGGATGGTCCGCAGCCCGCACCTGGACGGTCCGCGACCTGGAGAATTGGCCCTGTACCGGTTATCATATTTTCGGTGTTGTGAAATTCCCTCGCTTTATCCGATAACCTGACGCATCTTGTGCCAAATTGTTAGCTCTATGATTCTCGACTCTGTAGATGTGTCGAATGCTGAATTCGTCAAAAGAATGAATTATGCCCTAACATTTTTCAAGGTAACTATTTAGAGTACCATCAAAACATGGACACTCTTCTAATACCTGTTGGACAACCAACTGAGAATCACCAAATGCCTTCACATGTTTTATTCCCATACTATTTAAAAGTTCCAAGCCGAACAAAAGGGCCTCATATTCGGCTTGATTATTAGTGCAATAAGTTTTTAATCGTCTAGAGAAGTCGAAGGAGACATTACTTGGTGAAACAAGCATGATGTCAATTCCTTGCCCTTCATTGCAAACCGATCCATCTAAATATAAAGTCCAGGGAGTAACAGTGAGGTATGATATGTCTAGTTTATGAGTATCATCAATCCGATGTTCTACAATAAAATTTGCTAAGACCTGGCCTTTCATAGATTTCAATGGTTCATAGGCCAAGTCATATTCTATGAGTGCATAAGCCCATTTACCAATTCTACCACTCATAATCGGGTTTTGCAACATGTACTTGATCACATCAGTTTGGCCGGCAACGGTGCAAGGACTAGACAGTAGATAACATGTACACTTGGTGCATGCATAAAACAGGCATAAGCATAACTTCTCGATAAAAGTTTTCCTCGTTTCAGCATCCACCAGCCTCCGACTTAGGTACGTTACCACATGCTCCTTTCCTCCGGTTTCTTGCGTCAGAACAGCTCCAATAACCTTATCTTCAGCTGCAATGTATAATCTGAACGATACTCCTACCTGTGGCGCTTTTAACACGGGAGCCGAAGACAAATACTTTCTGATGAGATCAAACGCTTCCTGTTATTCTGCCCCCAAGTGAATTCAGCATCATTTTTAAGCCGAAGGATAGGCGTGAAGGCATCAGTTTTCCCGGCTAGGTTAGAAATAAACCTCAGTAAATAATTTATCTTGCCGAGGAACTTCTGCACTTCAAGCTTATAGGTCGGAGGTCCCAAAATCCGAATGGATTTAATTTGGTCAGGGTCTATGTAACGCCCTGAATTTGGGGGTAGAATTTTTTCTTCTTTTTACTCACCAAATTCAGGCGTTACTCTCTTTTCTCTTCCTGTTTCGCTCCTTCTTCCCAATTTCAAAGCGGTGTAGCGACTGGTGTCCGTATTACGTATAAACCAAACCTAAGTTGTCATGGGTGTTGCATCATGCCGAATCATATTTCTTTGTCTGATGTCGTGCTTAATCGCGTGTTTTGCTCAGTCTCGTTCCGCAATTTGAATTCCGATCTATGGTTGTGCGTGCCATGGGGTTTTGACCCGCGGTGCGGCCCAGCCCGGCCCAGCTCGGCCCATGCGCCCGTGGCGCCCTGCCCCACCCCATGCGCGCGCCCCCCTCCTCTGGTCTTTTCCCCTCATTCAATTCTCCCGCGCAGCAACTCCCTCTCTCTCCTCCACCTCTCTCTCTCTCTATCCGTGGTGCCCTAGGTTTTGGAGACGGTGATCGCCGGAATTTGGATCTCCGTGGTGAGCCCCTCCTCTCTCTTTCTCTACCCTTCCCCTTCTTCCTCCTCTCCCCACCCCACACGCCCGCCCCTGGCCGCCCCTCCCCTGGTCGCGCGCCCCCACGCCGCCTCCCCTGGCCGCGCCCCTGCGCCCGCGCGCCGTCCTCGGGCGCGCCCCCGCGCCCTCCCCTGGCTGCGCCCCACGCCCGTGCCCCGGCGTCCCCGGCAGCCCCCGCGTCCGCGCCCCTGCGGCTACGTGCCCTGGCGGCTCTCGTGCCCCAGCGGCCTCGTGCCCCGCGCGGCTCGCGTGCCCCCGGCGCGTGTGCGACTGAGAGCACCTAGAGGGGGGGTGAATAGGTGATCCTGTAACACTTAAAACTTAGGCCACAAAAACTTGGTTAAGTGTTAGCACAATAACCGCCAAGTGGCTAGAGATGAATCTTCAACAAAACACAATAACCAACAAGATCAATCACAGAGATGGCACGGTGGTTATCCCGTGGTTCGGCCAAGACCAACGCTTGCCTACTCCACGTTGTGGCGTCCCAACGGACGAGGGTTGCAATCAACCCCTCTCAAGCGGTCCAAAGACCCACTTGAATACCACGGTGTTTTGCTTGCTTTTCTCAATCCCGTTTGCGAGGAATCTCCACAACTTGGAGCCTCTCGCCCTTACACTTGAAATTCACAAAGAAGCACAGAGCAAGGGAGGGATTAGCAACACACTCAAGACAAGAAATCACAGTAACACCACGCACACAAGTCACAACGAGAGCTCACAACACAACTCAATGAGTTCACCACTCAACTAGAGCTCTAATTGCTATCGCAAAGAATCAAAGGCGCGGAATCGATGTCTTGGTGCTTAGGAATGTTGTAGGAATGCTTGGTGTGCTCCTCCATGCACCTAGGGGTCCCTTTTATAGCCCCAAGGCAGCTAGGAGCCGTTGAGAGCAATCTAGGAAGGCTGATCTTGCCTTCTGTCGACTGGAGCACCGGACAGTCCGGTGCACACCGGACAGTGTCTGGTGCCCGATTTCCTTCCAAATATGGCGCAGTCGACCGTTGGCAGCCTGAGAGCCGTTGGCGCACCGGACATATCCGGTGCACACCGGACAGTCCGGTGCCCCCTTCTAGCCGTTGGCTCGGCCACGTGTCCCGCGCAGATCGCGCGGCCGACCGTTGGCCCGGCCGACCGTTGGCTCACCGGACAGTCCGGTGCACACCGGACAGTCCGGTGAATTATAGCCGTACGCCGTTGATGAATTCCCGAGAGCGACGAGTTCGCCTGTGAACGGCCCACCGGACAGTCTGGTGCACCACCGGACAGTCCGGTGAATTATAGCCGTACACCGCCGTCGAAGTCCCGAGAGCAGCCACTTTGCTCGAGCCAGCCTGGCGCACCGAACACTGTCCGGTGCACCACCGGACAGTCCGGTGCTCCCAGACTGAGCAGATTCTTGGCTGCTCGAGCCAAGGCATTTTCAATTGGATTTTTCCTGTTTCCAGCACTTAGACACAATACATTAGTCCACAAAACAATGTACTAAGTCTGAGAAACATACCTTTATTCTTGATTTGTACTTTGTCCACCTTTTTACACTTAGGCACTTGTGTTGGACACTAAATCACCAAAATACTTAGAAATGGCCCAAGGGCACATTTCCCTTTCAGCGACGTTCAACTTTCAGTTTAATCCATTTTTAATTTTAGTTTAGTCGATGTGCTGCGTCGCGCGCTTCGTCACGCGACGATTCATTTTCGATTCATCTTTATTAATGAGCTGTGTCGCGCGCTTCGTCGCGCGACATTTCGTTTTAACTTCAGTTCAGATGACGTATGTCGTCGTGTGTTTCGTCGCGCGATGCTTAACGTCTCTTTATAATTAATGCAAGTGTCTCGTCGCGCACTCCGTCGCGCGACGAGTTGTTACGCGCGACAATCCTTTTTAATTTACCTTTATCTGCTTATAATAATTAAACATGGAACATGACTTTACCTTATGCTTAACGCGATGGCTAAATTAATACTATTATGTTTAAACGAGTATTTTAATTTATAATCGTGTAACGTGATCGCTCTTCGACCGTAGCCTCGACCGTTACTTTCTCTTTCTCGCTTAGTCGTAAGTGTGAGCCCTGCGTCGAACGTCTGGTTATTTATTGCATTCCATTGTATGGTGTACTGTTTTTTTTGTATTAAATGTGTGGAATGTATGTTTGAACTCGTATAGATAACGATCAGTTGGTAGAGTCCGAAGGAGTTGCAGGTGAAGACCCTGAGCAGCAGTCGGTTGGTGAAGGCAAGTGTCCCTTGCCCCATCTATATCCTACTCATTCTTATAATTCATTCCCCGTATTTATACAGTTTATACCTAAGGATTGACTAGCTTTTGTCTATCTTGTCCTTGTTTACCTATTTTGGTTGGGTTATTTCAGTTTAGATTTATGCTAGCGCTTCACATTAATCAATGAACATGATGAGATTATCTATGATACGCTGTTTTCCCTTTTGATTATGATGATGGTACTTGTGGCCCTTAAGGGGGCTCGAGCTGTTTCTTGAGTGCCTCTCCGTAAGGACCTGTTCGTTGGATGACCGCCCGGGAAAACAGTGCAACCATAAGGGTGGAGTGGGACGCCCTTAGCTGAGTAATTAGAGGAACTAGGGTGTAGTTCGCTTCGCCGTCGTGCTGTTAATGGGGCTCTGTGTATGCGGCTCGCTCTGCCAAGGTTGGTTCGCCCCTTGGGGAGGAGTGCGGTTGTCACACCCGGGTTTCGGGGCACCAAGACCCGGGCGCGAACATAATCACCAGGTGTGCTGCGACCAAGTCTCACACATATGATGAATCATGGCACAGGATCGAATGTCATATCTTTACTATATAATAGGAGTTCTGTACAAAATAAATAAATAATTACATTATAAGGAGACAACGGTCCAGCAACCCAAAGTTGACTAGGAGACGACGGCCTAGACCTCTCACGAACACATCGCAGCATCCACCATGCCCCTCATCCTGTGGTACCTGTTCTTGACCTGTGGGGGGTGTGAGACAGCAAGAGTGAGCTCACATACGTTCATTGCTCAACAAGTTGTTGGGAATAATGTGCATGAACTCGCCAAAGGTTGGAGCTCACGTGAAGTGTGAGGCTTACCAAAGAAGATGGTTGAAGCTGAGCATTGCTTTTAAGTTGGTAAAAATTATATTAACAATTACTAAGTATAAGTAAATACCAACCCAATTAAGTAGTAGAACAGAAGTAACAACATCACCTGCAATGCAATGCATATGACAAATTGAATTTAAGTTCCATAAATTAATCATGTGAGAGTCTGAGCTGCTCATGACCGTGAGCACGGCTAGTATACCAGTTTTACACTCTGCAGAGGTTGAGCATCTTTACCCACAAGTCATGTTACCCATTTGCCACGGGGTTGTACGGGCCCCATACACCTCTACCAAGGAAGCGAGGCAGGGTAACACTACGAGGCCTTTACAAAGTTCCACTAGCTTCAGAAAACCCGCTACAGTTTATAGGAAGCTCCAATGCATGGATCCCTTGCCTGACCACCATCGCAGCAAAATCAACCAAGGACCTCCCCACACTGACCACTCCCCTACTTCCCTTGCCCCTTTCGGGTAAGGTAGTCCTCCACTAGCTTTCCTAATTAATTAGCCAAGGGCGTCCCATTAAACCCTTGTGGTAGCACTGTTTTCTCGGGTGGTCGCTCCATGTTCCAATTAACATAATGATCTTATCATGAACAGTAAATAACAATTGATAACAAAAGTATAAATAATGTGTATCTCAATGCCTAAATCCACATATAGCACTAGCAAGTACTACCCAAAAAGTTCAGTGGTAAACAAGGCATAAAGATAGTCAAACTAGGGTAACCTATTAGGTCCCATCAAAATTAACCTATGCAGATCATTATGATTAATCAGAACATGACTGGGTAAAAAGAAGTGATCAAGGGCACAACTTGCCTGGGACTTGAGATTCCAGGTACCAACTTGCTCTTCAGGTGACACGTGACCTCACTGCTAAACGTAGCAATACAGACAAACATGTATAGGCAAAATTAACATCACACCAAACATAAGAACAACTGAATAAGAATATTCTACACTGCGTAACAAGATCGTAGAAACAAGAACCACTAAATTCGGAGCTACGGTTATTAAGTTATGAATTTCCGAAATTATTTAGTGCTTAGAATAGATTAATCCAAATTAACAATTTTAATTCAAGTTTCATGGCTAAACAGTGTTACTAGTTGATAGATAATATTAATACAAAATTATTGCAACAGGAATGGATCAATTTGAAGCTAAAATGGATGAGATATGAATTTTACAAGTTCCTAGATATATAAATATTATTTTTATACCTAAAAACAATTTCTGGGATTTATTTTAATGGAGTTTGGACCAGCAAAACAAAATCTCGAGAGTTCAGGGTGCGTTTTGTAAATAGCAGGACTGATTTGCTATACTCTTTCTTTTAGATGCGATTGCGGGTTAATTCAGGAATATCACAGGGTGTCTTTTACAAAATGACACGGCCGAAGGGGTACGAAGCTTTTCTAGCCTCTGGATTAGAAATCAAGGGCTAGGATTAGATCGGCCAAACATTGAACCAGTACGCCACGATATCCCTCGGATCTAAATCTAACGGTGATAACTCATTATCCGGAGATCCAATCTTGGCCATTGGCCAAAGATCTAGTGGCCTGGATTAAGCGACCGAAGAGGTATGCTCCCCGTCTAATCAGAGCCACACATCTGGCAACTGACGACAAAAGCCCCATCTTCCCCAACCTTCACAGCACCACCGAGCACGAACCAACCACCATCTGAAAGGCTCAGCGCGACAAGCGGACCACGACCAACCACAGAGGAGGCCACTTACCCCGGATTCAGCGCCGATGAAGCTCGACGACGTTGCATGGCGGCATTGAAACGACGGAGCACCACCGGCGTACAAATACTGACGCGCCCGGCTCCCATTTTGGTTGGCACTGACCCAACGATTTCCCCAAGGCTCCGCGAGCATCCTAGGTTGGTCCCGAAGGATCGACGAGGGCGCACGGCGTTTGCGGCTCCAGGTACTCCGATGGCGGCTTCGCCCAGCGCACATTCTTCATGCCCCGGTGACCGCGCAGTGGAGCCACCCGTGACGGCGCAGCGGAATTGTGGTGGTGAATCGCTCCCTGTGGTGGAGTAAAATTCCCGAATAGGGAGGGGATAAGGGGAGATGCGTTGGCTCGGTTTTATAGACCAGACTTGTGCCGGCCTTCCGAAACAAGCGTGCGGAGATCCCGGCGAAGGCTGCGGCGCTCGCACTAGTTTGTTACGAAGCTTGCGTGGGTGAAGATGATTCTGACGTGGGGGTCCCACACAGCAGCGACCCAACTCCGTGACCTCGCTCAGCCACGCTAGGAACCTGCCAGGCGGGGTCCGCGCAACAGTCACAGGGGAGGGTGCACGTGAAAGGCAGGCGGGAGAGGTGCAGATGGGCCGAGCGACGCCAGATCCGGCCCAGGTGGGGTGGTTGTTTTTTTTGTTTTATTTTATGTTTTCTATTTCCAATTGAATTCACTTTTGAATCTGAGTTTGAATTTTTTATCTCAAACAAAATGCACAATCAGAATCCAGCATGATGCAATATTAATTTTATATATATATATATATATATATATATATATATATATATATATATATATATATTCATTCATTTATTATTCTTCATAAGCAATTGCTTTTGAATATGTAGCACCCATGTAATTATTTTAAGAAAAATAGTTTACATTGTATGATCTCTAAAAAATGTTCTCACATTAATACTTATAAACTTCAATAACTGCTAATTTATATAAGAATCTTTTTATTGAATTTTTGTTATAAAACTTTTATTTAAGGAGATGTGACTTCAAATGTTATGGGAATTCTAAAGAAGAAAGAAAAAAAATATTCTTATTCAAGATCTTTGAAAATTCTTACTATATTCTCAAAATGAGATTTAGGATGTTACAAATCCTACCCCCCCTAAAAAATAATCTCGTCCTCGAGATTTGTAAGAAAAGGGATATAGAAGGATTGGTTTGTAGTTCGTTTTTTTCTATAATTGGTTCCAAAAATCTAGAGTCTAATTTTTTTAGTCAATAATGGGTGATTAGTAGAGCATAGGTATCAGCTACCTATTATGTAGAATATAAGAGATGGATAGGATAGGGCAAGAATAGCCAGAGGTAAGCAAGTTTATGGTGAGGAAGAACTCCGTGTTGGGTGGTAATGCATCCGAAGGTTGAGTTTGACTTCTCTCCTTCCTTGACGAGGTTGATCTTTTCTTCTCCGGTCTTGAGCTCATTGATTCGAGGTTAGTGTATATTATCGGAGTTGGGGAAATATGGTTAGAATAGTTATGGGTGAGATGGACTACATGATGTAGGTCAAAATCTGGTTGGTCAGGTGAGGGTTAATAGATTATGCAATCCATCAAGACTCTATTGGTTGGGTTAGCTCATGGTTGTTATTCTAGAGTGGGATAAATATGCTAATTAGGGTAGGATGAATCCCGTAGAATCTTTTGAGGTCAGTTAGATCTATTAGGATGACATGAAATCTTTTTCAAGATAGGATGATTCTATTAAGGCAGTAGAGTATCTCTTAAGATAAGGTAAATCTATTAAGCTAGATTAGGATAAGTTAGGATCTTTTGAAAGGAGATGGATCTATGAGTGTAGGATAGAATCTTTTAAGATGAGATAGATATTGTTAGGCTAGCTACATTAATGGGGAATAATCTAGTTTGTCTAGTTATCATTTTTATAAGCATTTTTTCCTATATGCATATGCAGATGTAATTGTGAACATTACTCCACAATTCATCACACTCAATCAAAGATCCAAATCAGACAAGTATCATAAGAACAAACATTCAAGTGCATAGATACATATATAAAAAATAGTTTTTTTGTTCCTAAGAGTAGGTCTCCTATTCCTAAAGGTTACTCTAGGCACAGGATTTCAAAGTGTGAAATCCACTTTTGTCTTTAGAAGGAAAAAGGTAAGAATAATAAGAGTAAAGCGGAAATAGATGAGAAAAGATTAAGAAAAGTTTAGAAAGAATCAGAGTAGCAAAGGTAAGTAGAGAATGGTTGTCCAGTTCTATCTAGGTTTCATCCTACAGTCAACATTCCTCTAATACCACTTCTGTCACACCCGGGTTTCGGGGCACCAAGACCCGGGCGCGAACATAATCACAACGTGTGCTACGACCAAGTCTCACACATATGATGAATCATGGCAAAGGATCGAATGTCACATCTTTACTATATAATAGGAGTTCTGTACAAAATAAATAAATAATTACATTATAAGGAGACAACGGTCCAGCAACCCAAAGTTGACTGGGAGACGACGACCTAGACCTCTCACGAACACATCGCAGCATCCTCCATGCGCCTCATCCTGTGGTACCTGTTCTTGACCTGTGGGGGGTGTGAGACAGCAAGAGTGAGCTCACATACGTCCATTGTTCAACAAGTTGAGGGGAATAATGTGCATGAACTCGCCAAAGGTGGGAGCTCATGTGAAGTGTGAGGCTTACCAAAGAAGATGGTTGAAGCTGAGCATTGCTTTTAAAGTTGGTCAAAATTTTATTAGCAATTACTAAGTATAAGTAAATACCAATCCAATTAAGTAGTAGAACAGAAGTAACAACATCACCTGCGATGCAATGCATATGACAAATTGAATTTAAGTTCCATAAATTAATCATGTGAGGGTCCGAGCTGCTCATGACCGTGAGCACGGCTAGTATACCAGTTTTACACTCTGCAGAGGTTGCGCATCTTTACCCACAAGTCATATTACCCATTTGCCATGGGGTTGTACGGGCCCCATACACCTCTACCAAGGAAGCGAGGCAGGGTAACACTACGAGGCCTTTACAAAGTTCCACTAGCTTCAGAAAACCCGCTACAGTTTATAGTAAGCTCCTATGCAAGGATCCCTTGCCTGACCGCCATCGCAGCAAAATCAACCAAGGACCTCCCCACACTGACCACTCCCCTACTGCCCTTGCCCCTTTCGGGTAAGGTAGTCCTCCACTAGCTTTCCTAATTAATCAGCCAAGGGCGTCCCATTAAACCCTTGTGGTAGCACTGTTTTCCCGGATGGTCGCTCCATGTTCCAATTAACATAATGATCTTATCATGAACAGTAAATAACAATTGATAACAAAAGTATAAATAATGTGTATCTCAATACCCAAATCCACATATAGCACTAGCAAGTACTACCCAAAAAGTTCAGTGGTAAACAAGGCATAAAGATAGTCAAACTAGGGTAACCTATTAGGTCCCATCAAAATTAACCTATGCAGATCATTATGATTAATCAGAACATGACTGGGTAAAAAGAAGTGATCAAGGGCACAACTTGCCTGGGACTTGAGATTCCAGGTACCAACTTGCTCTTCAGGTGACACGTGACCTCACTGCTAAACGTAGCAATACAGACAAACATGTATAGGCAAAATTAACATCACACCAAACATAAGAACAACTGAATAAGAATATTCTACACTGCGTAACAAGATCGTAGAAACAAGAACCACTAAATTCGGAGCTACAGTTATTAAGTTATGAATTTCCGAAATTATTTAGTGCTTAGAATAGATTAATCCAAATTAACAATTTTAATTCAAGTTTCATGGCTAAACAATGTTACTAGTTGATAGACAATATTAATACAAAATTATTGCAACAGGAATGGATCAATTTGAAGCTAAAATGGATGAGATATGAATTTTACAAGTTCCTAGATATATAAATATTATTTTTAGACCTAAAAACAATTTCTGGGATTTATTTTAATAGAGTTTGGACCAGCAAAACAAAATCTCGAGAGTTCAGGGTGCGTTTTGTAAATAGCAGGACTGATTTGCTATACTCTTTCTTTTAGATGCGACTGCGGGTTAATTCAGGACTGATTAGATCGGCCAAACATTGAACCGGTACGCCACGAGATCCCTCGGATCTAAATCTAACGGTGCTATCTCATTATCCGGAGATCCAATCTTGGCCATTGGCCAAAGGTCTAGTGGCCTGGATTAAGCGACCGAAGAGGTATGCTCCCCGTCTAATCAGAGCCACACATCTGGCAACTGACGACAGAAGCCCCATCTTCTCCAACCTTCACAGCACCACCGAGCGCGGCGGCGCATAGGGTCCGAGCGCGTCCGCGGGCACACCATGCCCTGACACCCACGCACCAACCACCATCCGAAAGGCTCAGCGCGACAAGCGGACCACGACGAATCACAGAGGAGGCCACTTACCCCGGATTCGGCGCCGATGAAGCCCGACGACGTTGCATGGCGGCATTGAAACGACGGAGCACCACCGGCATACAAATACTGACGCGCCCGGCTCCCATTTTGGTTGGCATTGACCCAACGATTTCCCCAAGGCTCCGCGAGCATCCCTGGTTGGTCTCGAGGGATCGACGAGGGCGCACGACGTTTGCGGCTCCAGGTACTCCGGTGGCAGCTTCGCGCAGCGCACAGTCTTCATGCCTCGGTGACCGTGCAGTGGAGCCACCCGCGACGGCGCAGCGGAATCATGGTGGCGAGTTGCTCCCTGTGGTGGAGTAAAATTCTCGGATAGGGAGGAGATAAGGGGAGATGCGTTGGCTCGGTTTTATAGACCAGACTTGTGTCGGCCTTCCGAAACGCGCGTGCGGAGATCCCGACGAAGGCTGCGGCGCCCGCACTAGTTTGTTACGAAGCTTGCGTGGGTGAAGATGATTCTAATGTGGGGGTCCCACACAGCAGCGACCCAACTCCGTGACCTCGCTCAGCCACGCTAGGAACCTGCCAGGCGGGGTCCGCGCAACAGTCACACGGGAGGGCGCACGTGAAAGGCAAGCGGGAGAGGTGCAGATGGGCCGAGCGACGCCAGATCCGGCCCAGGTGGGGTGGTTGTTTCTTTTTTTGTTTTATTTTATGTTTTCTATTTCCAATTGAATTCACTTTTGAATCTGAGTTTGAATTTTCTATCTCAAACAAAATGCACAATCAGAATCTAGCATGATGCAATATTAATTATATATATATATATATTCATTCATTTATTATTCTTCATAAGCAATTGCTTTTGAATATGTAGCACCCATGTAATTATTTTAAGAAAAATAGTTTACATTGTATGATCTCTAAAAAATGTTCTCACATTAATACTTATAAACTTCAATAAATGCTAATTTATATAAGAATCTTTTTATTGAATTTTTGTTATAAAACTTTTATTTAAGGAGATGTGACTTCAAATGTTATGGGAATTCTAAAGAAGAAAGAAAAATATTCTTATTCAAGATCTTTGAAAAATCTTACTATATTCTCAAAATGAGATTTAGGATGTTACAGCGGTGCATTTAGGAAACCTAACGGGCGGCTACAGCCCCAGGGAATCTTTGTAAAGGCTACGTAGTGAGACCCTGCCTATTCACCTTGGTAGTGTTTAACGGTTTGATCGGCCCGAGGCAAGAGGGAATCATGGCTTGTGGGTAAAGTGCGCAACCTCTGCAGAGTGTTATGAAACCGATATATCAGCCTTGCTCGCGGTTATGAGCGGCCAAGGGAGCTCCATTGATTAGAGATACTTGATGAGAGATGTATCTTTTACATGTGGTGATGGGGATGATGGTTATGATTATGCTTATGGTACTGGTAAGTGGTATTCTTTCTGTTTGGAAAGGGTACATCAGGTTAATAACTTGGGTTAATGCTAAAACCTGGCTTTCTACTAGTAAATAATAACCTGACCAACTAAAAGCAACTGCTTGGCTTAACTCCACATAAAGCTAGTCCACTACAGCCAAACGGGACATTTTGCTGAGTATGTTGATGTGTACTCACCCTTGCTTTACACACCAACCCCCCCCCCCAGGTTGTCCGCGTTGCAACCACTGCTCAAGTGAAGATGAAGTCGTGGAGGAGGACTTCCAGGAGTTCTAAGAGTACGATGAGTTCTAGGCGTGGGTTAGAGGCAAACCCCAGTCGGCTGCCTGTGTAGGCCGTGTGTATCTACGTTTCTTTTCCGCACTTTGATTATTGTTAAAGACTATATGGATGTCTCGAACATCATGATGTAATCGACTATTATACCCTCTTTTATGTCATTATTTGAGCACTGCGTGATGATGTCCAGTTATGTAACTACTGTGTACGTGAATTGCTGATCCTGGCACGTAAATGGTTCGCATTCGGTTTGCCTTCTAAAACCGGGTGTGACATAGGTGGTATCAAAGCCGTGCTGACTGTAGGACCGCTAACCTAGAATAGAATTGTCGTTCTAAGGATTATAGACCCCTATTATCACCTTGACTTTGGTATCCCTTCAAAAGTTGGTCATATCGACCAAACCTATGTTCTACTATATATTATTATACCTTGTTGAAAATTTTATTTTATTATAATTCCTCATTCATTTATGGTCTACTTGCTGGTCATATTAGTTCTGTTCTCATTCTTATGCTTACGGTGTCTTTTGTAGATGGCTCATCTTAGACACACTGCACGAAAGTCTGTCATCCCCTTCTTGCCCTCTCATCTCGCGGAGCGTCCGCTTCGCCGTCCAGTGACTGGTCAGTCTAGCCACATGGAAAGGCTGCACCACCGTCTGCACGAGGAGCAGGAGCATCAACGACAGGAGCTGGAGCAGCACTCTTCTTTCTCGCTTCAGCAGGAGATAGAGTCTGTGAGGAGCTGCTCCCCTGTGCTCCTACTGGAAGCGCCCCCTGCACCACCACTGAGCGCCCGAGCCACTGGAGTAGCTGCTGGAGGAGACCCAGACGACGGAGGTGACGATAGCAGCTCGAGCCACATCACCGACCTTTCAGAGGAGCAGGAGCTAGAAGGATGGGTTGCCCGACCCATCACTCGCGACGCTGCTCGCGGGTGTTACTTCCACGACGCGCTCGACACCCTGCTGCGCCAGGCACTCGACCGACGCACTTGGTCTATCGAGTATCATTGTGTTGTCTTCTAGCATAGTCGTGGGGTTTACCCGGACCGTTGGGAGGTGACCTGCTTGGTGCGCCGTTCGAAGAACAGTCTCCGGGGTGCGGAGGGTGCTCATAGCACTATTCTATCTCTGAGTGGGACTCAGCTAAGGCGGCCATGCAAGATGCCGCACGACATGCGCTTTCGCACTACTGCTCAGTGCTCGGTGGGGTAGCTGATGGTCTTAACCTGAAGTATCACCCCCGCCGTCCATCTGGTAGCACAGGAGGTGTGGTTGTCTCGCCTGTTGGTGAGGACAATCCTAGGTTGACCAGCACAGTCAACCTAGCCACCGTGCTAAGCACGGAGATGGACCATGCATTAGATAAGCTGAGTAGGGCTCGTGCTGAGATCGCCCAGCTGTGGGCTGAGCGCGCGAAGCATCGTCACCTGGAGGATGGCTCCCCCGCTCCCGTCGGGACTCAGCACCCGTACCGCTCACCTCGGCGTGGACACCAGGCTTATGGCAACCCCGACTGCAGAACCAAGATAAATTTAGAACCATAGATCGTCAGTGTTAGATCTTGTAATTAATACGAAAATATATATATAGAAGCTATAGTCTTAGCATCAGTCTTACTCTTAGTTAGTCTTAGTTAAACAGGGTAGTTTGCTTATCCTGTGCCTTTATGTTTGTCATGATGAACTATGTTGGATTTGGATCTTTGTAATGACTGTCACCAGAGTGTGGGTATCCCCTGCACTTTGGTTTACCTGTTGAATGTTAATAAAATTAGTTATCTAGTTGGGAAGCCCTTTTGTTCTACTTTTCTCTTTATCTGAGAAGTTGTGTTTGCCTGTGTTGGAAGTCAGTGAAGATGTTCATCTGTTCAGCATTGTGGAAGGATCCTATACTCTTTTCTTATGCTGTAAGCTTGCAAGATTAATTCTGATGTGTGATTGCATTCTGCAGATGTCGGACAACAGGCGTAGAGGAGGAAGGCGTGCTCAGCAGAAGCAGGCAGCCCCACAGGATGAGGCACCCTAACAACAACAGCTGCCACCCCCGCCCCCGATGACCATCAAGCAGATGTTCCTAATGCAGACTCAGGCAGTTCAAACCATCGGTCAGACTCTGGCCGCCATTCAGCAGCAGCAGCATCAGCCACCACCTCAGCCTCAGATGCCCAGAGACAAGCATGCTAAATTCATGAGAGGTCATCCCCCAGTGTCCGCTCACTCTTCTGACCCCATGGATGCTGAAGATTGACTGCGTACCGTGGAGCAGGAGTTGCACACCGCTCAGTGCGACAACAGGGAGAAAGTTCTGTATGGTCCCCGTCTGTTGAGAGGAGCAGCCTAGTCTTGGTGGGAGTCCTATCTCGCCACCCATGCCAACCCCGACACTATCACCTGGGAGGAATTCAGAGACAATTTCCGCCAGTACCATGTTCCTGCAGGTCTGATGACAGTGAAGAAGGAGGAGTTCCTGGCGCTCAAGCAAGGGCCTATGTCTGTCAGTGAGTAACGAGACAAGTTTCTGCAGCTGTCCCGCTATGCTCCTGAAGATGTCAACACCGACACCAAGAGGCAATATCGCTTCCTGAGAGGCTTGGTCGACCCTCTGTAGTATCAGCTGATGAATCATACCTTCCCCACATTTCAGCACCTGATTGACAGAGTGATCATGACAGAGAGGAAGCGCAAAGAGATGGAGGATCGCAAGCGTAAGATCAGTGGACCTCAGCCTGGAAGCAGCAACCGCCCCCGTTTCTCAGGCAATCCACCTCAGCAGTTCAGACAGAACCAACGCCCACCTCAGCAGTAGCAGTTTCAGAGGTAGTACCCTCAGCACCACCAGCAGAATCGCCAGAACAACCAGTCAGGAGGAGGTCAGTTCTAGAGGCAGAATCAGCAGACACCTCGTCTTCCCGCCCCAGCAACCAACCAGAACAGTCAAGCAGCCCCAGTTCAAGGCAGAAGCAGAGCATGTTTCCATTGTGGAGAACAAGGCCATTGGGTGATGCAATGTCCGAAGAAGGCAGCCCAGCAACAGTTAGGCCCTAGTTCCCCAGCAAAGCAGAATGTGTCTCAGCCTGGAGCAGTCCAGGAAACCCCCGGCATTACAGTAGGTATGTTTCCAGTAGACTCCCATATTGCAGAAGTGTTATTTGATACTGGAGCAACGCATTCATTTATTACTGCATCATGGGTAGAAGCACATAATCTTCCAATCACTACCATGTCAACCCCCATCCAAATTGACTCAGCCGGTGGTAGAATTCAAGCCGATAGCATTTGCTTGAATGTAAGTGTGGAAATAAGGGGATAGTGTTTCCCGCAAATCTCATAGTAATGGGTACTCAGGGAATAGATGTCATCCTAGGGATGAATTGGCTAGATAAGTATCAGGCAGTTATCAGTTGTGATAAGAGGACAATCAAGTTGATGTCTCCACTAGGAGAGGAAGTGGTGACCGAGTTAGTCTTGCCTGAGCCAAGGAAAGGAAGTTGTCATCAGATGGCTGTCGATAGCAGTGAAGCAGATCCACTTGAGATTATCAAGGTTGTGTCAGGATTCCCAGCTGTGTTCCTGAAAGATTTACCAGGCATGCCACCTGAGCGGAAAGTTGAGTTTGCTATAGAGCTTCTTCCTGGCACCACCCCCGTTTCTAAAAGAGCCTACAGAGTATCTGGACCAGAGTTAGTTGAACTCAAGAAGCAGATTGATGAGCTGTTAAGGAAAGGTTATATAAGGCCAAACACCTCGCCTTGGGCCGCCCGTGTCCTGTTCGTGGAGAAGAAAGATGGCACCAGAAGGATGTGCATCGATTATCGAGCTCTGAATGAGGTCACGATCAAGAACAAGTACCCCTTGCCCAGAATAGAAGATCTATTCGACCAGTTGAGAGGAGCCATCGTGTTCTCAAAGATAGATCTGAGGTCAGGTTATCACCAGCTCAGGATTCGGCCTTCCAATATTCCGAAGATGGCATTCATTACTAAGTATGGGTTGTATGAGTTCACTGTGATGTCTTTTGGCCTAATAAATGCACCAGCCTTCTTCATGAATCTGATGAATAGTGTATTCATGGATTATCTCGACAAATTTGTGGTGGTATTTATTGATGACATTCTTATATATTCTCAAAGCGAAGCAGAGCACGCGAATCATTTGAGAATGGTTTTGCAGAGATTGCGAGAGCACCAGCTGTATGCAAAGTTGAGCAAGTGCGAGTTCTGGATTGATGAAGTCCTATTCTTGGGTCACATAATAAACAAAGAAGGATTAGCTGTGGATCCAAAGAAAGTGGTAGACATTCTGAACTGGAAAGCACCAACAGATGCCCGAGGAATCGAGAGTTTCATTGGAATGGCCGGATATTATCGGCGATTCATTGAAGGGTTTTCGAAGATTGCAAAACTGACGACAGCCTTGCTAGGCAACAAGGTCGAGTTCAAGTGGACCCAGAAATGCCAAGAAGACTTTGAAGCGCTGAAAGAGAAGTTGACTACAGTGTCTGTCTTAGTCTTACTTGATGTGCACAAGCCCTTCTCGGTGTATTGCGATGCTTGTTACACTGGTTTGGGATGCGTGTTGATGCAAGAGGGAAGAGTTGTGGCTTACTCGTCCCGACAACTGAAGGTTCATGAGAGGAATTATCCAATCCATGACCTAGAGTTGGCAGTAGTGGTTCACGCACTGAAGACATGGAGGCACTATCTGTATGGGCAGAAATGCAATGTTTACACAGACCACAAGAGTCTGAAGTACATATTCACTCAGTCGGAGCTGAATATGAGGCAACAAAGATGGTTAGAGTTGATCAAAGACTATGAATTGGAGATTCATTACCATCCAGGCAAAGCGAACGTAGTGGCAGATGCTTTGAGCAGGAAAAGTCAAGTCAATATGATGGTCGCTCATCCGATGCCTTATGAGTTGGCCAAAGAGTTTTACAGACTGAGTCTCGGGTTTCTGAATAATATGCGAGGAGTAACAGTTGAGTTAGAGCCCACCTTGGAGCGGGAAATCAAAGAAGCACAAAAGAATGATGAGAAGATCAGTGAAATCCGGCAACTGATTCTAGAAGGCAAAGGTAAAGATTTTCGGGAAGATGTAGAAGGTGTGATATGGTTCAAGGACCGCTTGTGTGTTCCCAATGTCCAGTCCATTCGGGAGTTGATCCTCAAGGAAGCTCATGAGTCAGCTTATTCGATACACCCTGGAAGTGAGAAGATGTATCAAGATCTAAAGAAGAAGTTCTGGTGGTACGGAATGAAAAGGGAGATCGCAGAGCATGTGGCTATATGTGACAGTTGTCAAAGGATCAAGGCAGAGCATCAGAGGCCAGCTGGATTGTTGCAACCGTTGCGAATTCCTCAATGGAAATGGGATGAAATCAGAATGGACTTCATAGTCGGATTGCCTCGCACTCGAGCCGGCTACGATTCCATTTGGGTAGTAGTGGACCGCTTAACCAAGTCAGCCCACTTCATACCTGTCAAGACCAACTACAGTAATGCAGTATTGGCAGAGTTGTACATGTCTCGGATCGTTTGTCTTCATGGTGTGCCAAAGAAGATAGTGTCAGACAGAGGAACGCAGTTCACCTCTCATTTCTGGGAGCAGTTGCATGAAGCCTTGGGTACACATCTTAATTTTAGTTTAGCTTACCATCCGCAGACAGACAGCCAGACTGAAAGAACTAATCAAATCCTCGAAGACATGTTGAGAGCTTGTGCGTTGCAAGATCAGTCCGGATGGGACAAGAGGTTACCTTACGCAGAATTCTCCTATAACAACAGTTACCAGGCTAGCTTGAAGATGTCACCATTTCAGGCGCTTTATGGGAGGAGGTGTAGAACTCCATTGCAATGGGATCAGCCTGGAGAAAAGCAAGTGTTCGGGCTAGACATTTTGCTCGAAGCTGAAGAGAACATCAAGATGGTTCGGGAGAATCTAAAGATAGCACAATCAAGGCAGCGAAGTTATGCAGACACAAGAAGGAGAGAGCTGAGTTTCGAAGTCGGAGATTTTGTCTATCTAAAAGTATCGTCTATCAGAGGAGTCAGAAGATTCGGAGTCAAAGGCAAGCTAGCTCCCCGCTATGTTGGTCCGTATCAAATTCTCGCAAGGCGTGGAGAAGTGGCCTACTAGCTCAGTCTGCCAGAAGGCTTGTCCGTAGTGCATGATGTCTTCCACGTGTCTCAGTTGAAGAAGTGTCTACGTGTGCCAGAAGAGCAGTTGCCAATGGAAGGTCTGGAGGTCCAGGAGGACCTGACCTATATAGAGAAGCCAGCGCAGATTCTTGAGACTGCAAACAGAGTCACCCGGAGGAAAACTATCAGAATGTGCAAAGTCAGATGGAGTCACCACTCTGAGGAAGAAGCAACCTGGGAGCGTGAAGATGATTTGATGGCTAAATACCCTGAACTCTTTGTTGGCCAACCTTGAATCTCGAGGGCGAGATTCTTTTAAGGGGGATAGGTTTGTAACACCCTGAATTTGGGGGTAGAATTTTTTCTTCTTTTTACTCACCAAATTCAGGCGTTACTCTCTTTTCTCTTCCCGTTTCGCTCCTTCTTCCCAATTTCAAAGCGGTGTAGGAACTGGTGTCCGTATTACGTATAAACCAAACCTAAGTTGTCATGGGTGTTGCATCATGCCGAATCATATTTCTTTGTCTGATGTCGTGCTTAATTGCGTGTTTTGCTTAGTCTCGTTCCATGATTTGAATTCTGATCTGTGGTTGTGCGTGCCACGGGGTTTTGACCCACGGTGCGGCCCAGCCCGGCCCAGCTCAGCTCGGCCCACGCGCCCCTGGCACCCTGCCCCTCCCCATGCGTGTGCCCCCCTCCCCTGGTCTTTTCCCCTCATTCAATTCTCCCGCGCAGCAACTCCCTCTCTCTCCTCCACCTCTCTCTCCCCGTGGTGCCCTAGGTTTTGGAGACAGTGATCGTCGGAATTTGGATCCCCGTGGTGAGCCCCCTCGTCTCTCTCTCCCCTTCCCCTTCTTCCTCCTCTCCCCCACCCCACAAGCCCGCCCCTGGCCGCGCGCCCCCGCGTCCATGGCCACGCGCCCCCGCGCCCTTCCCGGTCACGCCCGCGCGCCCTCCCCTGGTCGCGCCCCGCGCGCCGTCTCGGCCCCGCGCTCGGCGGCCCCCGCGTCCGCGCCCCTGCGGCTACGTGCCCCAGTGGCTCTCGTGCCCCGCGGCCTCGCACCCCATGCGCCTGCGCAGCTCGCATGCCCCCAGCGCGCAGCGTGTTCGCGCGCGCAACTGTGTCGTGCGACATTCAACTTTCAGTTTAATCTGTTTTTAATTTTAGTTTTGTCAATGTGCTATGTCGCGCGCTTCGTCGTGCGACGATTCATTTTCAATTCATCTTTATTAATGAGCTGTGTCACGCGCTTCGTCGCGCGACGTTTCGTTTTAAATTCAGTTCAGATGACATATGTCGTCGTGCGTTTCGTCGCGCGACGCTTAACGTCTCTTTATAATTAATGCAAGTGTCTCGTTGCGCGCTCCGTCGCGCGATGAGTCATTTATTTCTTAATTCAATTTAAGTATTGTGCCACGCATCTCGCCGCGTGACAATCCTTTTTAATTTACCTTTACCTGCTTATAATAATTAAACATGGAACATGACTTTACCTTATGCTTAACGCGATGGCTAAATTAATACTATTATGTTTAAACGAGTATTTTAATTTATAATCGTGTAACGTGATCGCTCTTCGACCGTAGCCTCGACCGTTACTTTCTCTTTCTCGCTTAGTCATAAGTGTGAGCCCTGCGTCGAATGTCTGGTTATTTATTGCATTCCATTGTATGGTGTACTATTCTTTTGTATTAAATGTGTGGAATGTATGTTTGAACTCGTATAGATAACGGTCAGTTGGTGGAGTCCGAAGGAGTTGCAGGTGAAGACCCTGAGCAGCAGTCGGTTGGTGAAGGCAAGTGTCCCTTGACCCATCTATGTCCTACTCATTCTTATAATTCATTCCCCACATTTACACAGTTTATACCTAAGGATTGACTAGCTTTAGTCTATCTTGTCCTTGTTTACCTATTTTGGTTGGGTTATTTCAGTTTAGCTTTATGCTAGCGCTTCACATTAATCAATGAACATGATGAGATTATCTATGATATGCTATTTTCCCATTTGATTATGATGATGGTACTTGTGGCCCTTAAGGGGGCTCGAGATGTTTCTCGAGTGCCTCTTCGTATGAACCTGTTCGTTGGATGACCGCCCAGAAAAACAGTGCAACCATAAGGGTGGAGTGGGACGCCCTTAACTGAGTAATTAGAGGAACTAGGGTGTAGTTCGCTTCGCCGTCATGCCGTTAATGGGGCTCAGTGTATGCGGCTCGCTCTGCCAAGGTTGGTTCGCCCCTTGTGGAGGAGTGCGGTGCATTTAGGAAACCTAACGGGCGGCTACAGCCCCAGGGAATCTTTGTAAAGGCTACATAGTGAGACCCTGCCTATTCACCTTGGTAGTGTTTAAGGGTTTGATCGGCACGAGGCAAGAGGTAATCATGGCTTGTGGGTAAAGTGCGCAACCTCTGCAGAGTGTTATGAAACCGATATATCAGTCGTGCTCGCGGTTATGAGCGTCCAAGGGAGCTCCATTGATTAGAGATACTTGATCAGAGATGTATGGTTTACAGGTGGTGATGAGGATGATGGTTATGATTATGCTTATGGTACTGGTAAGTGGTATTATTTCCGTTTGGAAAGGGTACATCGGGTTAATAACTTGGGTTAATGCTAAAACTTGGCTTTCTACTAGTAAATAATAACCTGACCAACTAAAAGCAACTGCTTGGCTTAACTCCACATAAAGCTAGTCCACTACAGCCAAACGGGACATTTTGCTGAGTATGTTGATGTGTACTCACCCTTGCTTTACACACCAACCCCCCCCCCCAGGTTGTCCACGTTGCAACTACTGCTCAGGTGAAGATGAAGTCGTGGAGGAGGACTTCCAGGAGTTCCAAGAGTACGATGAGTTCTAGGAGTGGGTTAGCGGCAAACCCCCAGTCGGCTGTCTGTGTAGGCCGTGTGTATCTACGTTTCTTTTCCGCACTTTGATTATTGTTAAAGACTATGTGGATGTCTTGGACATCATGATGTAATCGACTATTATACCCTCTTTTATGTCATTATTTGAGCATTGTGTGATGATGTCCAGTTATGTAACTATTGTGTACGTGAATTGCTGATCCTGGCACGTACATGGCACGCATTCGGTTTGCCTTCTAAAACCGGATGTGACAGTCTATCTCTATACCATGTTCATGAATGATGAATCCTAAGAACTTACCAGCCGACACCCCAAAAGCGCATTTATGTGGGTTCATTTTCAGACCATACCGACGCATTTTATCAAAGGATTTGCGCAAATCAGCTATATGAGAACTAAACTCAGCCGATTTTACTACAATATCATCAATGTAGACTTCCACAGTGTTTCCCAATAGCTCGTGAAAGATCAAATTCATAGCCCTCTGATAAGTAGCACCAGCATTTTTTAGACCAAATGTCATGACAACCCACTCAGATAAACCAATGAAGCCTGGACATATAAATGTCGTTTTAGACGCATCTTCTTCGGCCATGAAAATCTGATTATATCCGGCATTACCGTCAAGAAAGCTAATAATTCTTTTTTCCTGACGCATTATTGATCAATGTGTCGGCTATGGGCATGGGATATTCATCTTTAGGAGTTGCTCTATTTAAATTGTGAAAATCAATGCATACTTTGAGCTTACCTGGTTCTTTCTTTTCCAACGGCACAATATTCCGAACTGTTCTGTGACACACCGGACCGTCCGGTCTCAGAGGTCAGACCGTTCGTGACTACGGACTCATTCATTATGTGTGTACTCATCATTTAAATTTTATTTAGGATTCAATCGATTCTCCATCGGCTCTAGCATTACAGAAATGAACTCTTTTTATCTATACTTATGAATTGATAATCAGAAAAATCTACTTCTGTGAGACACGTAGCAGTCTCATAGGTCCAAAGTACAGGGCATAAGCCACAGCAATACAGGCCGATGCATCAGCATGTACTTGTTCTACATCGTTGCCTACCCACTGTAGTAACATTTGATGTAGCATAGAAGGTATACATTGATTAGCATGGATCCAATCTCTGCCTAAGATTAGACTGTAATTTCCTTCTACATCAGCAACGAAGAATGCAGCGGCAAGGGTCTTAGTGAAAGGGAAATGTGCCCTTGGGCAATTTCAATAATGTTTTGGTGATTAAGTGCCCAACACGGTTAATTAAGTTCTTATGTGCCAAGTAAAGTGAGAAGTACAAATCAAAGAAAAAGGTATGTTTCTAGACTTAGTACATTGTTTTGAGTACTAATGTGTTTTGTCTAAGTGCTAGAAACAGTGAGAAAAGAATTGGAAAAAGAGTTGGCTATGTGCAGCAAACTCCAGCTCGGCTTGGCACACCGGACTGTTTGGTGGTGCACCGGACAGTGTTCGGTGCACCAGGCTGGTTCGCGTGAACTCGCCGCTCTCAGGACTCGACGGCGGCGTACGGCTAAAAATCACCGGACCGTCCGGTGGTGCACCGGACTGTCCGGTGAGTCATCCGCAGTGAACTCGTCGCCCTCGGGAAAAGCAAAAGGGCGACGTGACTATAATTCATCGCACTGTTTGGTGGTGCACCGGACTGTCCAGTGAGCCAACGGTCGCCAGCGCCAACGGTCGGCCGCGAAATCTACGGGCGACGCGTGGCAGCTTCAACGGTCGGCAGGAGGCACCGGACAGTGTCCGGTGCGCTAACGGACCCGAAGCTGCAACGGTCGGATATGCCAAATTTGGAAGGAGATCACGCATCGGACAGCTACAGTGACTGTCCGGTGGAGCACCGGACTGTCTGGTGCACCACCCGACAGAAGGCAAGTTTGGCCTTCCAAGTTGGCCTCCAAAGGCTCCTAGCTGCCTTGGGGCTATAAAAGGGACCCCTAGGCGCATGGAGGAGTCACCTAAGCATTCACTAAGTATTCTAAGGCATCCAGACTCTGCTCCTATGCATTCGCTTTGTTATGTTAGAGAATTGAGCTTCATTCCAGTCGCGAACTCCCTGTGTTGTCATTTGAGCTCGAGTCTTCACTTGTGTGCGTGGGTGTGTTGTGTATTTGAGTCTTGTGTGTGTTGCTTCTCCCAACCTTACTCTGTGCCTTCATTGTGATCCTTGTTGTAAGGGCGAGAGACTCCAAGTTGTGGAGATTCCTCACAAACGGGAAAATACTCTAAGGAAAATACCGTGGTATTCAAGTTCATCATCGGATCACTTGAAAGGGGTTGAGTGCAACCCTCGTCCATTGGGACGCCACAACGTGGAAGTAGGCAAGTGTTACTTGGCCGAACCATGGGATAAAAATCGCGTGTCTTGTGTTGATCTCTCTGTGATTGTTTGTGTTCACAAGAACTCGCTTCAAGCTACATAGCCGTACTAACACTCATAACTAAGTTTTGTGGCTATTAGTGTTTGATTTTTACAGGATCACCTATTCACCCCCCTCTAGGTGCTCTCAATTGGTATCAGAGCCGTACTCTTCATCTAAGGGATTAACCGCCCGAAGAGATGGATCCTAAGGGAAAGGGGATGGTGGTCAACGACAAGGAGAAGGAGTCCATCTTCAACGAGCCAAGAGATGACAAGCCCAATGACTCAGGATCGAGTCACAAGAAGAAGGACGGGAAGAAGAAGAGGCGCATCAAGAAGATCATCTACTACGACAGTGATGCATCTTCTTCTTCACCAAGAGACGACGACGACTCTTTGTCGAAAAAGAAGACGGTTAATCAAAACTACTCTTTTGACTATTCTCGCATGTCGTACAATTCGAATGCACATTTACTTTATATTCCTCTAGGAAAACCTCCACACTTTGATGGAGAGGACTACTCATTTTGGAGTCATAAAATGCATAGTCATCTATTTTCTCTCCATCCTAGCATTTGGGAAATAGTGGAAAATGAAATGCATTTCGATAGTACGGATAACCCTGTGATTATTAATGAGCAAATTCATAAGAATGCACAAGCTACTACTGTGTTGTTAGCATCTCTTTGCAGGGACGAGTATAATAAAGTAAGTGGCTTGGACAACGCCAAGCAAATCTGGGACACCCTCAAGATCTCACATGAGGGAAATGATGCTACAATGATTACCAAAATGGAACTGGTGGAAGGCGAGCTAAGGAGATTCGCCATGATCAGGGGAGAAGATCCAACACAAACCTACAACAGGCTCAAGACCCTGGTCAACAAGATTAGAAGCTATGGAAGCACAAGATGGACGAACCACTACATCGTCTGACTCATGCTCAGGTCCTTTACAGTTATTGACCCCCATATTATGAATCTTATCCGTGAAAATCCTAGGTACACAAAGATGACGCCCGAGGAGATACTTGGAAAATTTATAAGCGGGCGCATGATGGTTAAGGAGGCAAGGTATGTAGATGACGCCTTAAATAGCCCTCTGCCTGTCTACGAGCCACAGCCCGTTGCGCTCAAGGCAACTAGCAGCAAGGAGGCACTACCAAGCAAGAAAGCTCAAGTGGAGGCTGTCGGCCTCAACGAAGATGAGATGGCTCTTATCATCAAGCGCTTCAAGACCGCACTTAAAGGACGCAAGGATTACCCCAACAAGCACAAAACAAAGGGAAAGCGCTCCTGCTTCAAATGCGGTAAGACTGGTCACTTTATTGCAAATTGTCCTGATAATGATAGTGACCAGGGACAAGAAAAGAGCGGGAAGAAGGAGAAAAAGAAGAGCTACAGGAAGGCAAAGGGCGAGGCGCACCTTGGAAAGGAATGGGACTCAGACTGCTCCTCTTCCGACTCCGACGACGAAGGACTCGCTGCCTCGGCCTACAACAAGTCTTCTCTCTTCCCCAACGAACGCCATACATGTCTTATGGCCAAGGAAAAGAAGGTACATGTTCGAGATACCCCTAAGTACACTACTTCTAGCGATGATGAAGTAGATTACTCTAGTTTATTTAAAGGTTTAGATAGAGCTAAAATAGAAAAAATTAATGAATTAATTGATGTTCTAAATGAAAAGGATAGATTGTTAGACAAACAAGAGGATATTTTATACGAGGAACATGACAAATTTGTTAGTGTGCAAAAATCCCTTGCCTTAGAAATTAAGAGAAATGAAATGTTTTCCTCTGAATTGTCTGTTTGCCATGAATCGGTCTCTAGTTTAAAAAGCTTAAATGACGAACTAAATGCTAAGCTAGAAGAAGTCAACAATACTAGTTCATATGTAGAGCATGTTGGTATATGTAATAAATGTAAGGATTTTGATGTTGATGCTTGTGATGAACACCTTATTTCTATTACCAAATTAAATGACGAGGTGGCAAGTCTTAATGTTCAACTTAAGACTTGCAAAGTTAATTTTGATAAATTAAAATTTGCTAGGGATGCCTACACCGTTGTTAGAGACCCCTCAATTAAGGATGGGCTTGGTTTTCGAAAGGAAGCCAAGAACTTAACAAGCCAAAGGGCTCCCATTCCCAACAAGGAGAATGGGAAGGCTCCTATGGTTAGTAATCCTCAAAGGAACCATGCCTTTATTTATGATAGGAAAATTGCTAATCGTGCTCATTATAATAGGAGTTATGATCATGATGCTTTTAATTTACATGCTATGTCTGCCTCTAGTTCTACTTTTGTTCATGGTAGAAGTAGACCTAGGAGAAATCATGTTGTGCATCATGTGCCTAGGAAAATGTGCAATGAATCTACTACTATTTTCCATGCATGCAACACTTCTTTTGTTCTTTCATGTAAGAATGCAAAAGTAGTGGCTAGGAAATTGGGATCCAAATGCAAGGGAGACAAAACTTGCATATGGGTTCCAAAAACTATTGTGACTAACCTTGTAGGACCCAACAAGAGTTGGGTACCTAAAACCCAAGCTTAAATTCCTTGCAGGTTTATGCATCCGGGGGCTCAAGCTGGATAATCGACAGCGGATGCACAAACCACATGATGGGGGAGAAGAAGATGTTCACCTCCTATGTCAAGAACAAGGATTCCCAGGATACGATTATCTTTGGAGATGGGAATCAAGGCAAGGTCAAGGGTTTGGGAAAGATAGCCATCACCAACGAGCACTCCATATCAAATGTATTTCTAGTAGAGTCGCTTGGTTACAACCTTCTGTCTGTAAGTCAATTGTGCCACATGGGTTACAATTGTCTTTTTACAAATATTGATGTATCTATCTTTAGAAGGAGTGATGGTTCATTAGCTTTTAAGGGTGTATTAGACGGCAAACTCTACTTAGTTGATTTTTCGAAAGAGGAGGCCGATCTAGATGCATGCTTAATAGCTAAGACTAGTATGGGCTGGTTGTGGCATCACCGTCTAGCACATGTTGGGATGAAGAACCTTCATAAACTTCTAAAGGGAGAACATGTGTTAGGACTAACCAATGTTTGTTTCGAGAAAGATAGACCTTGTGCAGCTTGTCAGGCAGGGAAATAGGTGGGAAGCACTCATCACAGCAAGAATGTGATGACAACATCAAGACCACTGGAGCTTCTTCACATGGACCTCTTCGGACCTGTTGCCTACCTTAGCATCGGGGGAAGTAAGTATGGTCTTGTAGTTGTTGATGATTTTTCCCGCTTCACTTGGGTGTTCTTTTTGCAGGATAAATCAGAAACCCAAGGGACCCTAAAGCGCTTTCTAAGGAGGGCTCAAAACGAATTTGAGCTCAAGGTGAAAAAGATAAGAAGCGACAACGGGTCCGAGTTCAAGAATCTGCAAGTGGAGGAGTATCTTGAGGAAGAAGGCGTCAAGCATGAGTTCTTCGCTCCCTACACACCACAGCAAAACGGTGTGTTAGAGAGGAATAATAGGACGCTTATCGACATGGCGAGAACAATGCTGGGAGAATTCAAGACGCCCGAGCGGTTTTGGTCGGAAGCTGTGAACACAGCTTGCCACGCCATAAACCGGCTCTACCTACATCGCCTTCTCAAGAAGACCTCGTATGAACTCCTTACCGGTAACAAACCCAATGTTTCTTACTTTCGTGTATTTGGGAGCAAATGTTACATTCTGGTAAAGAAAGGTAGACATTCTAAATTTGCTCCCAAGGCAGTAGAAGGGTTTTACTAGGGTATGACTCAAATACAAAGGCGTATAGAGTCCTCAACAAATCATCGGGTTTGGTTGAAGTCTCTAGCGACGTTGTATTTGATGAGACTAATGGCTCTCCAAGAGAGCAAGTTGATCTTGATGACATAGATGAAGATGATGTTCCGACGGCCGCAATGCGCATGATGGCGATAGGTGATGTGCGACCACAGGAACAACAAGAGCAAGATCAGCCATCTTCCTCCACAATGGTGCATCCTCCAACTCAAGACGGTGAACAGGTACCTCAAGAAGAGGGACAGGATCAAGGGGGAGCACAGGAAGAACAAGTGATGGAGAAAGAAGCACCACGGGTCCCTCAAACTCAAGTCCGAGCGACGATCCAAAGAAATCACCCCGTCGATTAGATTCTGGGTGACATAAGCAAGGGAGTAACAACTCGCTCACGTTTAGCTAATTTTTGTGAGCATTACTCGTTTGTCTCTTCTATTGAGCCTTTCAGGGTAGAAGAGGCCTTGCAGGATCCAGACTGGGTGTTGGCCATGCAGGAAGAGCTCAACAACTTCAAGAGGAATGAAGTTTGGAGCCTGGTGCCACGTCCAAAGCAAAATGTTGTGGGAACCAAGTGGGTGTTCCGCAACAAGCAAGACGAGCACGGGGTGGTGACAAGAAACAAGGCTCGACTTGTGGCAAAAGGTTATGCCCAAGTCGCAGGTTTGGATTTCGAGGAGACTTTTGCTCCTGTGGCTAGGCTAGAGTCTATTTGAATTTTATTAGCCTATGTCGCTCACCACTCTTTCAGGTTGTTTCAAATGGACGTAAAGAGCGCTTTCCTCAACAGGCCAATCAATGAGGAGGTATACGTGGAACAACCCCATGGCTTTGAGGATGACAGGTACCCCGACCATGTGTTCAAGCTCTCTAAGGCGCTCTATGGACTTAAGCAAGCCCCAAGAGCATGGTATGAATGCCTTAGATATTTCTTAATTGCTAATGCTTTCAAGGTTGGGAAAGTCGATCCCACTCTTTTCACTAAGACTTGTGACAGTGATCTTTTTGTGTGCCAAATTTATGTCGATGACATAATATTTGGTTCCACTAATCAAAAGTCTTGTGAGGAGTTTAGCAGGGTGATGACACAAAAGTTCGAGATGTCGATGATTGGCGAGTTGACCTACTTCCTTGGGTTCCAAGTTAAGCAACTCAAGGATGGCACCTTCCTCTCCCAAACGAAGTACACTCAAGATCTTCTCAAGAGGTTTGGGATGAAGGACGCCAAGCCCGCGAAGACACCGATGGGAACCGACGGGCATGTCGACCTCAACAAAGGAGGTAAGTCCGTTGATCAAAAAGCATACCGGTCTATGATAGGGCCATTACTCTATTTATGTGCTAGTAGACCGGACATTATGATTAGTGTATGCATGTGTGCTAGATATCAATCCGACCCCAAGGAATGTCACCTTGTGGCCGTTAAGCGAATTCTTAGATATTTAGTTTCTACACCTTGCTTCGAGATCTGGTATCCAAAGGGGTCTACCTTTGACTTGATTGGATACTCAGACTTCGATTATGCTTGGTGCAAGGTTGATAGGAAGAGTACATCAGGGACGTGCCAATTTCTAGGAAGGTCCCTGGTGTCCTAGAGTTCAAAGAAACAAACATCAGTTGCCCTATCCACCGCTGAGGCCAAGTATGTTGCCGCAGGACAGTGTTGCGTGCAACTACTTTGGATGAGGCAAACCCTCCAGGACTTTGGCTACAATCTGAGCAAAGTCCCACTCCTATGTGACAATGAGAGTGCTATCCACATGGTGGATAATCCTGTTGAACACAATCGCACTAAGCATATAGACATCCGGCATCACTTCCTGAGAGACCACCAGCAAATCGGAGATATTGAGGTGTACCATATTAACACCGAGAACCAGCTAGCCGATATCTTTACCAAGCCGTTGGATGAGAAAACTTTTTGCAGGTTGCGTAGTGAGCTAAATGTCTTAGATTCGCGTAACTTGGATTGATCTATAGCATACATGTGTTCTATGCCTTTGATCATGTTACTTTATGCATTTATTACATGTGTTATCTATTTGTGGTGTCCAAGTTGTACAAGATCTCCCCGGACCTCACAAGTCCATATGCAAATGGTGCACATATTTAGGGGGAGATGTGCTACAACTTGACCCTTTGAGACTAACCTGTTTGTTTGAGTATACTTGATGTAGTCTCAAAGGTGCAATTGAAAGGGAAAGGTGAACTTGGACAATACAAAAACTTCCACTGCACTCCAGTATTAGTGTACTCACTTCCAAGTTCATACTTATGCACTCATTTTGGTGCTTAATTGACATTTTTGGTGAGGCAATGGGGTTAAAGGGCCAAGAACTTTGCTCTTAATTGACATTTTTGGTGAGGCAATGGGGTTAAAGGGCCAAGAATGATCCCGTTTTGGTGCTTAATGCCAAAGGGGGAGAAATTAAGGCCAAAGCAAATGGATCAGCTACCACTTGTGAATTTTGAAAACAATAGAGTTAGAACTTTTGATTTGTCTAAAATACTCTTATTGCAAAATTTGGTCTCTTGTGGGGGAGAATTTTTTATTATGGGAAAAAGGGGATTTTTTTGGTACTTGATCAAATTTTCCATTGGAATATCTCTTGATTTGCCCAAACAAGTGTGTTTGACTTAGAGATAGGAAAAAGGATTTGATTTACAAAAACAAACCAAGTGGTGGCAAAGAATGATCCAAATATGTCAAATCTTGTGCAAAAACAATTTGGTCCTCAATTGCATTGATGTTGCACTTCTTTTGGTTTCTTTTGGATGTGTTGGCATAAATCACCAAAAAGGGGGAGATTGAAAGGGAAATATGCCCTTGGGCAATTTCAATAATGTTTTGGTGATTAAGTGCCCAACACGATTAATTAAGTTCTTATGTGCCAAGTAAAGTGAGAAGTACAAATCAAAGAAAAAGGTATGTTTCTAGACTTAGTACATTGTTTTGAGTACTAATGTGTTTTATCTAAGTGCTAGAAACAGTGAGAAAAGAATTGGAAAAAGAGTTGGCTATGTGCAGCAAACTCCAGCTCGGCTTGGCACACCGGACTGTCCGGTGGTGCACCGGACAGTGTCCGGTGCGCCAGGCTGGTCCGCGTGAACTCGCCGCTCTCGGGACTCGACGGCGGCGTACGGCTAAAAATCATCGGACCGTCTGGTGGTGCACCGGACTGTCCGGTGAGTCATCCGCGGCGAACTCGTCGCCCTTGGGAAAAGCAAAAGGGCGACGTGGCTATAATTCACCGGACTGTCTGGTGGTGCACCAGACTGTCCAGTGAGCGAACGGTCGCTAGTGCCAACGGTCGACCGTGAAATCTGCGGGCGATGCGTGGCAGCTTCAACGGTCGGCAGGAGGCACCGGACTGTCCGGTGTGCACCGGACAGTGTCCGGTACGCCAACGGACCCGAAGCTACAACGGTCGGATATGCCAAATTTGGAAGGAGATCACGCACCGGACAACTACAGTGACTGTCCGGTGGTGCACCGGACTGTCCAGTGCACCACCCGATAGAAGGCAAGTTTGACCTTCCAAGTTGGCCTCCAACGGCTCCTAGCTGCCTTGGGCTATAAAAGGGACCCCTAGGCGCATGGAGGAGTCACCTAAGCATTCACTAAGTATTCTAAGGCATCCAGACTCTGCTCCCGCGCATTCGCTTTGTTTTGTTAGAGAATTGAGCTCCATTCGAGTCGCAAACTCCCTGTGTTGTCATTTGAGCTCGAGTCTTCACTTGTGTGTGTGGGTGTGCTGTGTATTTGAGTCTTGCGTGTGTTGCTTCTCCCAACCTTACTTTGTGCCTTCATTGTGATCCTTGTTGTAAGGGCGAGAGACTCCAAGTTGTGAAGATTCCTCGCAAACGGGAAAATACTCTAAGGAAAATATTGTGGTATTCAAGTTGATCATCAGATCACTTGAAAGGGGTTGAGTGCAACCCTCGTCCATTAGGACGCCACAACGTGGAAGTAGGCAAGTGTTACTTGGCCGAACCACGGGATAAAAATCGCGTGTCTTGTGTTGATCTCTCTGTGATTGTTTGTGTTCACAAGAACTCGCTTCAAGCTACTTAGCCGTACTAACACTCATAACTAAGTTGTGTGGCTATTAGTGTTTGATTTTTATAGGATCACCTATTCACCCCCCCCTCTAGGTGCTCTCACTTAGTCCCGATGGTTAATTCAACAGACGTGAATCCCTTGGCTTTGATCGAACTATCAGTTCCAACGCCGCTGAGGGTCATGTTAGTCTTGACAAGTTCGTCATCATGTTTACCTAATTTTCTATATAATGAATAAGGCATTAGATTTACGCCCCCCCTATCTACCAACATTTTAGCAATCGGTATCCCATCAATGTGACCGCGTACGAAGAGCGGCTTTAAATGATTTACCGATTCCTTTGGTTTAGTGAAGGCGGCCTCTTTAGGACCAAAGTCGAACTGGGCAACGACAGGTTCATCGTCGCCGACAATAGTACAATCGGTGGAAAATGTAATAACATTTACGTCCATATCTGGGTGCTTTGGAGAAGCTTCGTAGTCGACCGGGTCTTCTCCCAGTAGGTCGTCCTCCTCCATGGGCGTCGACACGTCATTGGAGGTGTCCTGGTGTGGTGCAGACGGTCCGGACTCGAGAGTCGGACGGTCCGTGTCCTCTGCGGTTGGTCCGGCCTTTATAGCCGGACTGTCTGTCGTACCTGCAGAGAGCTGCACAATTGTTGTTTTATTTTAGGTTTTTGTGGCCGTTCGCTTTTCCTCAATGGACTTTGGTCTCCATCTCTTTTGTGGTGGCGGGTACTGTGGATGTGTGTCATTGAATATCTTTTCTGCCTCCTTTTCCTGGTTCTCCTTCGCTCTTAGGCGTTGTAATTTTCGCTTTTGAGACTGTGTCAATCCCGATGGGAACCATCGAGGCATGGAGTATTTTGGATCAGCTATTTTGATGGCAGCCGTATCTTCTTTTTTGTTTGTGTTGGCCGATTCACCAAAAATCATCAACCCTTTAATATTCTCATGTACGACGACATCTGTTGTACCTATTTTGATGATGTCCTTTTTTGTCGTTCTCTCGGTTGTTGTAGGTATATGCCCCCTGCCGGATTAGTCGGCCTTTGCGGCCAAGTAGTCCGGTAATCTTGCTGGGCTTATGCCTGGTGACCAGATTGAGTGGCGCTCGATCGGTCTTGTACTGGAGGTGCCAACCTGTTGAATACAGA
The DNA here is from genome assembly GCF_902167145.1 of Zea mays. Taxonomy (NCBI): domain Eukaryota; kingdom Viridiplantae; phylum Streptophyta; class Magnoliopsida; order Poales; family Poaceae; genus Zea; species Zea mays. The sequence continues at coordinate 39,263,530 of NC_050098.1, read as the reverse complement.
TGCTTGGGGTGCCCCCAAGTGGGGTACTGTGGCATCCCAAATGGATATGGTGGCATACCCCACATTTGATTTGGGGCGTATGGCGGTGGTACGTATGTATATTGATATGGCATAGGTAGATATGGGGGTGGAGGTGTCCATGCAGGTATGTTAGACCTCAACTAGATATTATGACCTTCCGTCTCTCCCGATTGGTGAGGTGGTCCAATCGGTCTTACCTGTTGTTGCTCCTGAATGGGTGTGCGAGGTCGCTTTGCTGGCCGGTCCCTTGGGCCGGCCTTCTTTTTTACATATTTGGATAATAATTGAACAAAGGTCAGGCTAGGTTTGACCAGCCGACCAGCCGCTTTAAACGTATTAGTTTTCCACGTACCTATCTCTGGTCGTTGTGGTTTGAAGGTATGTGGTCATCGTGGTTCCTGGGCGTTGCTGAATCATCCGCTGGAATGATCCGGGCTATCTAGCGGTGTTTCGGACCGTCCGCGTCTGTGTATCGGATCGTCTGCGATGCGCAGAACAGGTGCTAGCGCCTGGTTTCCTGCCTACGCTGCCCCCCAGTGTTGGAGGTAGTGATGGTAATTTTCAGAGCCTCCCCCCATCAGGAGTCTTCTTGGCCACTACTTTCCTGCAAGAAATTTATTATTCTCATCGGCCTTCCGTGTGTCGTCGATGATGACTTCTTTGCCTTTGCCTTTATCGGCCATGCCGGGCCGAATGAGGACTTTTGTGCCCTCGAAGTCGATCACATTCATTGGAAAGGGCTCCGTATCTACCTGTATTTCCTGAAATTTCAATCGTCCCTCGTTAATGGTTGATTGGATTTGTCGTCGAAACACATTACAATCATTAGTGGCATGAGAAAACGAGTTGTGCCACTTGCAGTATGCACGACATTTTAGTTCATCGGCAAATGGAACAGTATGATTTATTTTAATGTTGTCATTTTTGAGTAATTTGTCAAATATTTTGTCACACTTACCAAGATTAAATGTAAATTTAACCTCCTCCCGTCGTTTCTTTGGAAGCGGTTGTAAGGAGGAACAAGCCAAAGATTTGGCCTATTTTGGCCAAACCGTTTCAGCAGTGTATACTTCTATTGATTCGTCATCCGAGCTACTTTGGTTGCACTCTACTATATGGACATTGTGACGAATAGTTTTGGCAGTTTCTTTGCTTCGGCTTTCACAGGCCAAAGCTCTCTGGTGTAATTGTGCTAGCGTGAAAAATTGGATGTCTTCTAGTCTTTCTTTTAAATAATATCGCAGTCCATTAAAGGCTAATCCCGCTAGCCGTTTTTTCTGCAAAATGAATTTGAAAGCATCGGTTTCTTGTATCTCGAAACCTCCGGATGTACTCATTAACCGATTCGTCTTTTCCTTGTCGCATGGCCACTAGGTCTACCAAATCTAACTCATAGTCACCAGAAAAGAAGTGATCATGGAATTTTTGTTCTAGATCCCCCCATGATAAAATAGAATTAGGAGGTAATGTGGCATACCATGTGAATGCGGTTCCTGTCAAAGATAACGAAAATAAACGCACACGAAATGCCTCCGTGTCGGCCAATTCTCCTAATTGCGCTAAAAATTGGCCTATGTGTTCGCGTGTGCTCTTTCCTTGGTCACCCGAAAATCTTGCGAATTCGGGTATCCTGGTCCCCTGTGGGTATGGGTGATGGTCATATCGACTGTCGTAAGGCCTCCGATATGATTGTCCCCCAGGGACCATGCTTACTCCGAACTTATCTCGGAACGCCCCAGCTATCTCTTTTCTTACTATATCAATAGCAGCCGGTGGGAGACCGCTGGCTCTTTGGTCCAATATTGATGACGTTGTTTGGATACTGGCATATTGTCTTCCTCCCCATTGGTTTGAGTTTTGCGGTGTATTACTATTTACCCTATACGGTTCATAGGACTGACCATTCCTTTCCGACCTTTTTGGTGGAGCCAGAAAGTATTCGCCCCCACGGGTTTGGGACGCTGTATTAATGGGATGGTGCATTGTATATTGCAACCGGAAGTGTTGTTGAAACGGATGAGGATCTAGGTAACAATCCTCCTCAAACATCCATGTGCCGGACCGTCCGATCGGATATGCGAACGGACTGTCTGGGTGGTGTAGGGCTTGTGTAACATGTGGCGGCTCGGACGCATATCTCGATAACTTATTAAAAATAGGACCCACCGTCGCTAGCCCGGACGGTCCGTGCTCTCGTGCGGACGGTCTAGACATATGCAGATCGGCAAATTTATTGTCGATATGCGTAAGAGGGTGTGACTGCCCAGGGTATGTGTCTATCGGCATTCCATAAAGAGGTTGTGACTGGTCGTGACAACCTATAGCCGATGAATCACGCGTGTTTTCTCCTAACTCAATTTCGCGCGAAGGAAAATTTGCAATGTTAGATTTCTCAAAAGCACGCACTAGCCTTTTATAATCCTTTTGTATACCCCCTACGATATGTTGCATTTGCTCTCGTTGTTCGTTCATGTAAGCTTTAAGGGATTGTAATTCATTGGTATTACTTACATTGGGAATATCCGTAGCAGGTTGGAGCGAAGCCAGGTCTGTCGCCCGTAGTCGAACGACTTTGTTGTTCCCGTCCACCTTGAAGTTGGCCATGAACTTCGCCTTTGCTTCTTGGATCCGCTGCTCCTTGTGCTCCTCGAACTGGAGTTGTTCGTCGGCCGTAAGGTTTCCCAGGTCAGCTCTATGACATTACTGGCAGAAACTTCAGAGCTATCCTTTGAACCGGCCATTGAGGGCTGATCTTGATAGGTCTATATGAAATTTCCCCAGCGGAGTCGCCAAAAAGTGTGTTGGTGCCGATCCGGGCGCCAATCACTATGTTGAGAAACGGTGGCGGTGCTCTCTACACAGGCGTGGACGGTCCGCGGCCAAGGGCCAGATGGTCCGCGACCTGGAGCAGGGCTAGGGTTCCCTGCCTGACAGGCCGGACGGTTCGAGCCTATAGGCCAGACGGTCCGCGCGTGTGCAGGGGCGGTGGAGTTCGCAGACGGCGCCTGAATCTCGCTCCCGGTGGGACCTCGTCGGGGAGGAGAGATTCTAGGTGTTGTCTAGGGTCAGCAGGCCGACCTAGACACCTCTAATCGACATAGAGCCGAAGAGAAGCAAAGAATTTAGGGATTGAGAGGCTAAACTAGAACTACTCCTAATGCCTAAGGTAAAAACGAGAGATAAACTAATTATTGATTCCATTGATGATTATTAATCGGTTGTATTCCTCTGTATTTATAGAGGAGGGGGCTGGACCTGTTACAAGCAAATTTCCTGAGTCAATTCCGCGAATCTAGCCAACAATTGTAGCAAGAAACTCAGAACCCTAACTGACTCTACGCGCGCGCAGACTGTCCGCACCACCAGTGCGGACCGTTCGCACGGCAATTTTGGTGCCCAACAGTAGCCCCCTTTTTTCTATCATATGTTGTTAAGCCTAAATTAACGATGTCCTAGCTCTCATACTAATTGATTGGATCTAAATGGCTAGATAGGAGTGAGTAGCCTATAAAAATTCCTACAAACATAAAATTATCACTAGAGTCAAGTTGATAGGTATAAAAGATGGTGTGAAAGTGTATGCTTGCTCTAGCTCTAATTTACTTTATGCTAGCACCTATCTAATCTAGTAGATTGTATTGTACTTAACAAGCTACTAACTAGCAAGAGATGAAACTCAATTGTAAACTACACAAAGCTAGGCAGATAAACATGATTTAACAAGTAAATGTAATTGCAACAATAAACATAGAATGCAAACCATATGGGGCTAGAGATGACACAAGATTTATCCATGAGATTTGGTTGCTTGCTTGCAACCCACGTCGTCGTTGTGACGAGTCCAAGCTAGGTGATTTACGCACTAGTTGGCATCATATGCCAAACCCACAATAAGGACACCATAATAATCACTCTAGAGAGGCAAGTCATGATTCCACAATAATTGCTCTTTGTGAATCTTCTGTGTGGAATAAGCACAAGTTCCCATCATAATGATCAAATCTGATAACAATCTCCAATAATCACTCAATGGTCCCACAAACTCTAGGCCATCTAGGTATGCCAAGCACTAAGAATAATAAAAGTGTAACTAGACCAAGTCACCCAACTAGTACCATAAGATACAACAACTACATGCAATACACTATGAATGCTCCAATCTCACCCAGATGATAAACTATAGGTTTCAAGTGAGTGAAATGTATTTCTCTAGCTACAAGAGGTGTTCACAAGTGTATGAAGTCTAGAGATATCAGCTAAGGCCAGCCAATGGTTCTATTTATAAGCTAACAAATAAATTTAATTGTTTCCTCTTGAAACAAATAAATTAGAGCCACCAGACATTCTGGTGCATTGTAGGTTCCTACACTAGAAATGTCAGGTGCTATCCTAAGGGATACATCTCCAACAAGTACAAACTAGTTGTTAACTATGTTAGGTATCTGGTGCACTCATCACACACACCACGAGACACATCTGGTGAGTGTTCGACCGAAACTTTGTAATTTACTTGCTCTATGAGTTCCCTGTCTGGTGTGGTATCCAGTGCCACATCAGCCATGTATGCATGGTATATTACAATGATGAAGTGTGTGTTTGACATGCTCTCTAAGTGTCTGATGGACCATCTAGTGTCTCACCAAACACGTCACTTATGCCATGCCCGTTGCACACCAAACACCATTGTCCTTGGGTGAAAATTGTACATTAAATATAACTTGACTTTGTGTCCAGTGCCATGTCTGGTGCACTCTAAAATGTACAAGAAGAGAATTTTCTTAAAGTGTGTTGATTCTTAAATGTTTCTCAAGCATATTAGATCATAGTTTGTATTTTTGAGAGTGTTTTCAATAACTATTTTCAATTTCTCTCATGAGTATCATTTAGGCTTATATGCAATACATATGATTCTATCACTTAAGTGGCACTTGATGATTATGTTGTCTAATTAAAATCCCCTTTTAACAGCGACCATCTATCCTAAGTCTGATTATGCACTCTATTGTGTCTTGATCATATACCTTTTCCTTGAACCTTGCATCTTGCTTTTCTCCTTTTTTTCTATGTTAAGCACTTGACCATCCTTTGTGGCCATCATCATTATTTTTATAGTTATTAATCTTGCTCATCCATGTATGCAGACTTAAATCTAGCTCATTTAGAATACTAGAGTAAATATTGATCTACTAGTTATTTCAATTACCAAAATTACAATTGGAGTTTTCACATGGGGAGTTTATACAGGTTCAGGCCACATAAATGTGTAATACCCTACGTCCTGTGGTGCTGAGTATTGGATTGTTGTGAGTTCATAGATTACAGGTTGTTGTGGGAGGTGGAAGATGAAGTTGCCTATCAAACTAATTAACTAATGGTTATTTATATGTTAAACTTTGTGTCTTCTTTTTTTGATTGCGCATAAATAAAATATAAAATCTGTCATACAAATTTATAGTCTTGTTTGTTCGTCCTATATCTTCTCAAGTGATGAATATAAAATGTCTTATATCTCCTCAAGTGATGAATATAAAATCTAGAGAGGAATTTAGATGTTTTTTCATTATTTTCATTGTAGGGAGCAAATGATAAAAAATCAAAATTATATTTTAATTTTAAATAATGTGCTTAACATAGCTAAAAATTAACACCAAATTCAAATTCTATGTATGTCTATTTTGAAATATTAAATTTGTGAATACTCGGAATAGATCTAGGTTATTCAGATGTTATATTTTTTATTATATCCTTGTTTCATAAAATAAAAAGTAAACCCAAAAATCGTCCTATACATTCTGTGATGAATATAAAATCTGGATAGAAATTTAGATATTTTTTCATTATTTTTGTTGGAGCAAATGATAAAAAATATACAAACTTTATTTTTATCTCTACTCTATATCTATACTAAACTTAAAGCATCAGTTTCAATGGTCGTCATTTTTTATAAATAACTCCTCACAGCTATTTCAAATTAACTCGTTGCACGTCTATAGATGGCCAAACGGCGGCCCGGTACGCGCCAGACGCTCGCGGGCCATAGCTCTAGCCCAGGCACGTCATGCCGACCTGCTGACTGTGCCGGCCTGACCCGTTAGCGTATCGGTCCATTTGATTAAATTAGTATATGACCAAACGGCGGCCCGGTAGCCTGTCGGCCCATTTGATTAAATCAGCGTAAAATGTTAAAAATGTTGCAGGAGGTGGGGTTTGAACCTATGTCCTGATGGAAGAAGTGGATGTTTTTATTATTGAATATAAATTGTATATATGTATATACGTTTTTTATAAAATAAAAAATATAATCGTGTCGGAATAGCACTACGGGCCGAGGCTACAGCCCAAGCACGACACGACGTTCTCGGCTCTTGCAAGCATTAGGTCGTTTCTGAGACCACATTGACGCAATGGGCTCTATGATGTTTGAGGTTGCTGAATTGGATGGAGCAACAATGATTTGTCACACTAACAGTAAAATGAAAGGTTATTTGTTGATTTTAGTAATTGCTACGAAGTAGCATATTTATATGGAGCACATCCAGTTTTTATAGATGTCTGACTTTAGCAACCACTCCATATTTTGATCTATCTTTTTTATAAGCTTAAGTTTATGTGACTTTGTCGGTGTTTTGGGTCCGACCGCACACCCGGGGTTGCCCCTCGAGATGTTTTTAGGAGTAGGACGGTGTCGACGACTGTAGCAAAATGGTTCGTGCCAGATGCACGAGGGATAGTGGACAATGTGTACAGGTTCGGGCCGCTTAGAGATGCGTAACACCCTACGTCCTGGTGAGTATGCTTGATGAATGAGGTTACAAGAGAGCTCTCCGAATTGAGAATGTAGAGAGTTGAGGAGGGTGGCTGAGTAATAGGGTCGATCGTTCTGAAGGGGTGCCCCTAGGCCTTATATACTCGACCGTGGGGCAATACACGTGGATATGATAACAATGCGTAGCTAAAAGATAGTGAACTGTTTTAGTTTATCTCCCTATAGTTCTGCCGACCTATCCTTGCATGGCTCCGTTGCATGGGGGCTCCAGCGCGGGAAAGTCGGATCTCTGTTGTGATCGCTTGCTCGACGTTGTGGGCCGTCCGGGCTCGCACCAATCCGGCCTCATGTCAACCTGCTTTGCTGATTGTCCCTCCCCAGGCCCACGAAAGAATGACCTTACGATTTATTGGGCCCTTGGGCCTTTCGTGAGGTCTTTTACTCTTCCAGTGGACCCGGGGGATATCTGTCCCCCACAAGCCCCCGATCTTTGGGTTGATTTTGAGTTAATCAGCCCAAAGATCCCAGGTCCAGCTTGCAGGTAATTTGAAGAAAATGATTTCTTACTGTCTCCTCCTGCTTTGATCACTCGTAAACTGAAGTTTTGTTTCATACTTGTGCCTTAGAGGTCGGCATTTCATTTTGTAGGACCCTGAACTTCATTGGGTGCACCGGAGGTGCACCCAATGGGTGTAGCCCCCGAGCTTCGAGTAGATTTTAGAAAATAATCTACTCGAAGGTCTTCACCAGAAATTATTTTCATCTTTACTCCTGCGTTTTGGTTGAGGGCCAGCCTTGTCTTTAATCTTGTCCCATGCCTTAGAAGTCGGCACTATCCTTCAAGTGGATTTTTGAGGATAATCCATTCAAAGGTCTTCCTTTTGTGTCTTTTTGCTGAAGATTACCCTTTCTGCTTGTAAAAATCGACATGATGCCATACGCATTATGCTTTAGAGGTCAGCATTATGTCATCAATATTATGCTTCAGAGGTCAGCATGTATTTTGTCTTTTGCAGCCGAGTTCACAATCCATCCATATCTCGCTAGGTGGTGTAATTTATTTGCTCTGCGAGTGATTGGACATTTGATGGACGTTCTCTGTCTAGTCTTCATGTCGCTTCTGTCGGCCATATTTTGTACTTCACCGGCTATATTTGGCTTTCCTCTGATCCTTACTGATATCTCATTTTTGTCTTGAGGTATTCACTGCATGCCCTGCACGGATGTGACAATTTTGAAAAATATACTGATAATTCCTGGGCGTCCCCCCCAATGGGTGTGGGCAAGGGACGGCTTGGTACGCTGAGTGTTTTAGCCAGCTGCTTCTGAATAGCAATGTGATGTGACGGCGGGTGTAATCATATCCTTCGCTCTGTTGACTGGAGTACCAATGGGTGTTGTGCTGCGTGAAACGGCGTCAGCCGCCTGACGTGTCTTCAGACGGGTTGAAGTGCTTATTGAATGCTTTGCAACTGTTCAGTGACCGTGGTTGGAGGTGAGCGGTTGCCTTCTCCTTCTATAAATAATGTCGTTGTCTCTCCGGCTTTTTCACATCTCTTGCTGCTCTCTGTTGCTTGCTTTTCTTCTCTCCCTTTTGCTTCCTCCATGGGCAAGAACAACAAGCGCAAGCGTGAGCCAACTCCTCCATCGGAGGATTTTGGTGACTCGGAGTACTCAGAGGAGGAGTTCTCCTCTGAGTCTGAGGGGTCTCCGGCTCCCATCCCCCTACGTGAGTCGTCTGACGACTCAGACGACTCCCAGGGGCTCGCGGCGGAGGTCTGGACGTACATCCGGGCCGTCGAGCGCTCCGGGCTCGAGGGCTCGGATGAGTCGGAGTACTCCTCGGATGAGGAGGACTCGTCCGAGGAGGACGGTGGCGGCGACGGCGAGGACGACGACGACGACGATGACGTCGATGGAGGCGGTGGCGGCGGTGACGGTGACGGCAGCGGCAGGGGCGGCAGCAAGGATGGCGACGGCAGCAGCAGGGGCGGCAGCGGTGGCGGCGGCAGCAGCAGGGGCAGCAACAGGGCCAGTGGCTAGATGCCACTGGTCATTAGATGTTAGTATAGTATACTTAGAATAATGTAGTAGTATTTAGTAGTGTAGAGTAGTATAGTGTAGTGTAGATGTAGTAGTAGTATAATGTAATGTAGTAGTTGTAGTATTAGGGAAGTATCAACTCATAATGAGTTGATTTGTAAGTATGATATCTTCCCTTTAATGAAGAAATGATGTTGGCTTCTCTGTGATGGTTGCTCGTTGATATTCATAACTCAAAGTTCTTGAATCATTCCTCTTCCCACCTTTTTCGTGAAGTTGATTCCCTTGGAATAGTAAGTGAATAACTCGGGCATCATATCGATGCTTTTAGAGGTAGCTGCCGAGCAACTTGTAGATGATGTCGGAGTTTTAGAGATAGCTGCCGAGTGACTTGAAGACGACGTCGGCGTGTTAGAGGTAACTGCCGAGCGACTGAAGACGACGTCGGCGTGTTAGAGGTAACTGCCGAGTGACTGAAGACGATGTCGGAGTTTTAGATGTAACGCTGAGCGATTTGAGGGCGACGTCAGCGTTTTAGAGGTAACGCCGAGCGACTGAAGACGACGTCAGCGTTTTAGAGGTAACGTCGAGTGACTTGAGGGCGACGTCAGCGTTTTAGAGGTAACGCCGAGCGACTGAAGACGACGTCAGCGTTTTAGATGTAACGCCGAGCGACTTGAGGGCGACGTCAGCGTTTTAGAGGTAACGCTGAGTGACTTGAGGGCGACGTCAGCGTTTTAGAGGTAACGCCGAGTGACTTGAGGGCGACGTCAGCGTTTTAGAGGTGACGCCGAGCGATAGCGGGCTGTGTGGGCCAATTTTAGGATAATAGCCGAGTGATAATGTGGCGCACCGGTGTTCTGGAAATAACTGCCGGGTGATGACGTGGCACGCCGGTGTTTTGGAAATAACCGCCGGGTGCTGACTGGGCGCTTTTTGAAACGGCGTCTGGCTCGGGAATATCCCATAAGTGCTGCGCTTTTAGCCGCCTCTGCTTTCTGTGCCCTAGTTCTTGCTTTCTCGCTTCCAAATCCTCTCTGCAATTTGCCTCCCACTCTGCTCGCCGGTAGAATCGAGATGGCGCCCAAGAGGAAAGCCTCGAGTTCGTCTGCCGCGGTGATTCCTCCGATCGACCCCAACAGCCAGTTGCCTTTCGCAGGTAACCACATGTCTGTCATCTCCGAGCCTGAACTTCTCCACCTCGTGTCCATCGGGGTTCTTCCCCCGAGGTAACTCTATTCTTGGCGGATTTGCCATGGGGTTACTGTCCCGACTGAGGATACCCATGAGTCCGTGATTTACGCTCCTTTCCTTCTCCGCGGCCTCGGTCTTCCCATTTCTCCCTTTTTCCGCGGCCTCCTTGATTTCTACCATCTTAACTTGACCCATCTGAATCCCAATTCTATCCTGCAAATTTCCATTTTCGTTCATTTATGTGAAGCCTTTCTTGGCGTGCTGCCACATTTTGGGTTGTGGAAGTACTTGTATCGCTGTCGCCCTGGGATGGCCGGGGGACAACATCAATTGGTTGGGGGTGCTAGCTTGGAGATGCGCCGCGGGAGGAAGACTGAGTATCTTGAAATCCCTCTCAAAGACAGTATTAAGGGATGGCGCTTGGAGTGGTTCATTGTTGAGAATTATGGAAACTCTCTCCCCCCTCGGTCGGGAAGACAGCCGGACGTTCGCACCCCGAGCTGGACCGAGTCCCCCACGGATCAGGAGGTAGCTGAGGCAGGTGCTTTGCTAGCTGAAGTTGGATTGCTGAAGGAGAGGGGCCTGACTGCTGAAGTTGTGGTTGCTGATTTTGTCTTCAAGAATATTCAGCCGTTGAAAGACAGGGCATACCCGGCTTATCTCTATCGAGGCCTAGCCGACTCAACTCGGGTTACCAACAGAAGAATTCCCTCTTTGGACTTGGTGAACCGACTTGAGATGATCCTTAGAGGCAAGGTGTCAAATTTTGGTGCCCTTAGTGGCATACTCAGCCTGGAACTTGCCTCCTCCCAAAGCCTTCACTCTTTTTGTGTCAAATCCACCTGTCACTGATGGCAGTTTGGGTCTTAGAGTGCGACCCTCCGCTGAAGAAGTTAGTGCCTTGGTTGCCTCGCTCGGGGAGATTCCTGATGATGAACGGCAGGTCCATTTTGAGGTGCCCCTAAATCCTAGCGATGCAGAGATAAGTGCTATGCTTGATTTGCTGGCTGAGGACTCTTCTGATGCTGCTCCTGCTGGGACATCGGTGGTGGCGCCCCTCCCAAAGGCTAATACGACCTTGGATATTCAGAAGTCTGCTAGTACTCGCCTGAGGCGCCCTTGCCGAGCCAATCAACCTGATCCTTTTGCTGATGAGCAGAAAAAGAAAAAGAGACGCCTCCGGCGAGTATCCAGTTTGGATCGGGATGTTGGTACTTCGGTTCCTGCTGCTGAAGAAGTTCATGTGACTGAATTTATTGACGCTGATCCCAATGGGTGTGCCCGATCTGCTGCTGATCCCAATGTGGGTGCTTCATCTGTTGCTGATCCCAATGGGGGTGCTGCCTGTGTTGCTAATGAAGACGATGGGGAGGAAGAGGATGAAGTTCCTTTGACTCAGAAAAACAGTCGGCAGCTCATCGCTAGTGGTGAAAGTAGTGGAGTTCCTTCTCTTGCTTTGTCTGCTCTCATTGGTCTACAAGAATTGTCCTTGGCGAATTTTGATCAGACTCTTGAGGATATGGTTCCAGAGGATTTATTATCGGAGCTAGCAGATGATGGTGTGATGAAGGTTTGTGCTGATGTGCTTGATGCTGGGTTGAGGTCATCCCGTGCCTCGTCGACCTTAGAGAGCGATCTCGAGGGTCAGGAGACTGTCTTGGATCGTCCTGGTCCCATGGAAGTAACTGAGGGCCCATCAGCCTTAGAAGTGGCTACCGCAGAGAACTTGGACCCCAAGGATGGTGTTGACACATGCCCAGCCCCCGAGGATGTCGCCGGGGATGACTTGGTTCGGGTGGGAAGTGTAAGCCACTGCCCAGCCCCCGAGGGTGCTGTCAGGGATGATCCGGCTCAAGTGGGCAGTGCAAACTGTGACCCAGCCCCCGAGGGTGTTCGAGCGGGGTCTCCCTCCTGTACTTCCATGGACGTTCATGCGGGATCGCCTCCGCACTCCGGCTGCATGGTGGTAGCCCAAGCTTTGGACCAGGGGGTCGCCTTAGAGGGCAGCGTCCCCGCCGACCAAGTTGTGGGCTCTGTTGATGGCACTGAGTTGGTTCCGGCTGGTTCGTTGCAAGCTGCTTCGGGTGGCGGCCTTACGCCCGGTCATCAATTGATCTCTCATGATTTGGGGGTCCCTTCGTTCTTTTCCAACCTCCAGGTACTGTGGTATACTTCAGCTTGATTTTTACACCGCATGAACTGCTGTCATTACACTCATCTGCTCTCCTTATCAGGCTTTGGTGGACGGAATGGCTAGCCAGCTGAGGTTACAGGGTGCTCCTGTTCCAGAAGTAGCTTCGTCTCTTGCACGTTGGAATCCAGTGTTACTTCAACATTGTGTCTCTGACTTGGAGGCGACCAACGCTGGTTAGTGCTTTTTTGCTTCTCTTTGTCTTCACTATTAAACTGCTTTACATTCTGACCCCCTTTGTTTGGTTGTATCCTGCTAGGTATGACTCGGCAGATTTCCACTCTTGAAGAAAAACATTCTCGAGATCAGGCTGAATTGGTCCAGCGGTGCTCTGGCTTTGAAGAAAAGTATTCTCAAAGTCAGACTGAACTAGCTCAGGTCTCTGCTGCCTTAGATGACGCCAATGCACTGAGCTCTTCCCTTCACGCTCAGCTTAACTCTGAAAAGGTGACTTATGAAACTGTGCCTTGCCTTGTTGTGCTCCTATTATCTGCTTGATGTTTGAGGAAGTTGACTTTTGTTTGCAGGAAGAAAAACGTATCCTTGCTGCTTCTCGTGACAGTCTCGACAGATTGTATCGCGATTCCAGCAACTCGCTGACCATCCTGGAGAGGAGTCATCGCTTCACCATGGAAGAGTTAGACAACCAACGTTGTAAGCTACAGGAATCTACGGATGAGGTGACCCGGCTCAAGCAGTTGATATCATCGAAGTACGCTACTATCAAAGAACTCCGAGCTTCCAAGAAATCCATCGCCCAGGAGTTAGAAACTGTTCGGCTGGCTGCCAAGGTCGCCGAGGAAACTTCCGTTACTCTCAGAGCCCAGCGCGATAGAGCCATGGATAAGGCCATTCGGGGCGGGGCGAATCTTGATGAGGAGACCCGGCGTGGTTGTTCCCGAAGATATAAGGGCTGACGTGAATGTTGCCCCTGATTCCTCGAGCCGCCCTTCCTCATCGATTGCTCCTGAGAAAAATATCACAAAATAGAGAAACATTTTGCGTGCTTTGAGCGCGCGGTTAGCATGGTCAGACATTTGTTAGAGGACGTCATTTCAGTACTTGAACGACATTGTTATTCTCATATTGTTTCAGAATTCATCAGTTCGTAAATTTGCAGTAGTAAAATGATGTGCGATGGTTTTGAAACTTGTTTGCGGGATATAGAAGTCATCCCTATATGAATAATCATAAGCGCATCAGATCGCCTTAAGTCGCTGCTGACTTAAGTCGATTGCTTCCGTTAATAGGGTGTAGTGGTCACCCTGTATTGCGTGGGCGCGAGCATGTTGCACTGACTTAAGTCGCTGCTGACTTTAGCCAATTTCTCTGTTAGCAGGGCATAGTGGTCACCCCGAGTTAAGTAAGCGCGAGCATGTTGCACCGCCTTAAGTCGTTGCCGACTTAAGCCGATTGCTCCGTTAGCAGGGCATAGTGGTCACCCCGAGTTAAGTAAGCGCGAGCATGTTGCACCGCCTTAAGTCGTTGCCGACTTAAGCCGATTGCTCCGTTAGCAGGGCATAGTGGTCACCCCGAGTTAAGTAAGCGCGAGCATGTTGCACCGCCTTAAGTCGTTGCCGACTTAAGCCGATTGCTCCGTTAGCAGGGCATAATGGTCACCCCGAGTTAAGTAAGCGCGAGCATGTTGCACCGCCTTAAGTCGTTGCCGACTTAAGCCGATTGCTCCATTAGCAGGGCATAGTGGTCACCCCGAGTTAAGTAAGCGCGAGCATGTTGCACCGCCTTAAGTCGTTGCCGACTTAAGCCGATTGCTCCGTTAGCAGGGCATAGTGGTCACCCCGAGTTAAGTAAGCGCGAGCATGTTGCACCGCCTTAAGTCGTTGCCGACTTAAGCCGATTGCTCCGTTAGCAGGGCATAGTGGTCACCCCGAGTTAAGTAAGAATGCAAGTCAATCATGAACAAACTGAGTATCTTTGAAGCCCTTTTTTTATTGATGACATATTTCCATTTTACAGAGTACATCGTCGTCTCGATAGCTTTTGAAGTACAACTAGGGATAAAATTTCCTGAGGTGTTCTATATTCCAGGAGTTCCCGACTTCTGTGCCGTCCATCTGAGTGAGACGATATGATCCTGGCCGAGTGACTTCTGCTACTATGAAGGGTCCTTCCCATAAGGGCGATAACTTGTGCCGTCCCTCCCCCGTTAGAATTCGGCGAAGGACGAGATCTCCTACTGAGAAGGATCGCTGCCGCACGGCCTTGTCGTGATAGCGCCTTAGAGTCTGCTGGTATCGTGCTGATTGGGTTACTGCATTCAGCCGTTCTTCCTCGAGTACATCAATGTCCTCCAGCCTGGTGGCTTCGACTTCTGCTATGTTTTCGAAGATCAACCTTGGCGCTCCGAACTTGAGGTCGGCTGGTAATACTGCCTCTGACCCATAGACCATGAAGAAAGGAGTGTTTCCATGCAGAGCTCGGCTAGGCTGGGTTCTTAGGCTCCAGACGACATAGGGCAATTCTCTTATCCATTTTCCTGCGAACTTTTCATTCTTATCAAAGACCTTTTTCCTGAGTGCCTCCAGTATCATTCCATTGGCTCGCTCAACCTGCCCGTTGGCTCTTGGATGTGCTACAGAAGCGTACTTGATCTGAATGCTTTTTTTGCTCGCAAAAGTCGAAGAACTCTGAACTTGTGAAGTTGGATCCTAGGTCAGTTATGATGCTGTTTGGTATCCCGAATCTGAATATTATGTCTTGTATGAATTCCACGGCCTTAGCTGAGGTCAAAGAGGCAATGGGTTTGAATTCTATCCATTTGGTGAATTTGTCGATTGCTACCAGTACATGAGTGTATCCTCCTTGAGCTTTCTTGAAGGGTCCAATCATATCCAGTCCCCAGCACGCAAAGGGCCAAGTCACTGGTATGGTCTGCAGTTGCTGTGCTGGTAGATGTTGTTGCTTTGACAAGTACTGGCAAGCTTCGCACCTCTGAACTAACTCGGCTGCATCACTCTTCGCTGTTGGCCAATAGAATCCTGATCTGAAAACCTTCCCGACTAGTGTCTTGGACGCCGCATGTATTCCACATTGCCCGGCATGGACCTCCTCCAGAAGTCGCTTCCCAGTAGATGAGAGAATGCACTTCATGAGGACTCTGATGCACCCCTTCTGTATAATGTCTCCCCAATGAGTGTGTAGTGAGCCGACTGTCTGGCAATGCGCTCAGCTGCATTTTTATCATCTGGTTCCTCTTCATTCTTTATATACCTGATGATTGGCCTTCTCCAGTCATCAGAATCTGACTCGGGTTGATTTATAATATTACACTCTTCTGCTTGATCCATTGAGATGCTCGGCTGTAGTATTTCTTGTACAAAGACTCCAGGTGGGACCTGAGTTCGACTGGATCCTAGCTTGGACAACACATCGGCTGCCGTGTTCCGATCTCTTTCTACATGATGAAATTCCAGACCCTCAAATTTATCTTCTAGCTTTCGGACGGCAGTGCAGTACTTTCCCATTGAATCGCTTGAACAATCCCACTCCTTGTTTATCTGGCTGATGACTACCAGAGAGTCTCCGTATACCATCAGTCTCTTGATGCCCAATGATATGGCGATGTTCAATCCATGGATCAGAGCTTCATACTCGGCTGCATTGTTGTAGGCCGGAAACAGCAACTGGAGGGCATATTTGAGGTGCTCGCCTCCAGGTGCGGCGAAGAGAATTCGCGCTCCTGCTCCCTGCAGCTTCAGCGAGCCATCAAAATACATTCGCCATACTTCTGCAGTCTCTGGGTTATCTGGTACTTGCTGTTCAGTCCACTCTGATACGAAATCAACCAGTGCTTGAGTTTTGATGGCAGTGCGAGGTCGGAACTCGATGTCATGAGATCCCAGCTCACAAGCCCACTTGGCTATTCGGCCAATGGCTTCTTTGTTGTGAAGAATATCCCCTATCGGAAAACCAGTGACTACTATGACTTTGTGGTCATCAAAGTAGTGACGTAGCTTGCGGGCAGTTAGAAGTACTGCATATAATAGCTTCTGAACTTGAGGATACTTTTTCTTCGAGGGACCCAGAACTTCACTGATGAAGTAAACAGGATGTTGCACTGGGTAGGCATGTCCTTCTTCTGCTCGCTCGACTACCAACGCGGTGCTTACCACGTGAGTCGTGCAAAGAGATATACAGTAGCAGATCTTCAGCTGGTTGAGTTGACGTAGCTCGTCGTGGTGGCTTCAGTATTGGTGGTGTTGTCAAGAATTTCTTCAGTGCATCTAGAGCTTCCTGTGCCTCTGAAGTCCACTGAAACTTATCCACCTTCTTGAGTAACTTGTAAAATGGTAAACCTTTTTCCCCCAGCCTGGATATAAATCTGCTCAGAGCTGCCATACATCCAGTAAGTCGCCGAACCTTCTTTTGTGATCGAGGTGCTTCCATCTTCATGATAGCTTCAATCTTATCCGGATTAGCCTCAATTCCCCGGTGGCTGACAATAAACCCGAGTAACTTTCCTGCTGGTACCCCAAAAACACATTTTTCGGGATTAAGCTTCCATCGATACCGCCTCAGACTGTTGAAAACCAGATGTAAGTCTTCGATGAAGTTTTCCGAGTTCTCCGTTTTGATTACCACGTCATCCACGTAGGCCTCCACACGCTTGCCCCAGTGATCGGCTAAGCATGTTTGAATAGCTCTCTGATAAGTTGCTCCAGCGCTTTTGAGACCGAACGGCATGGAGGTATAACATAAAGCACCGAACGGAGTGATGAACGCTGTTTTTTCCTCGTCTTCCTTTGCCAAACTAATCTGATGGTATCCAGAATAGCAATCCAGGAAAGACAGCACAGAACATCCAGCGGTGGAGTCCACCAACTGATCTATCCTCGGGAGCCCGAAGGGATCCTTCGGACAGTGCTTGTTGAGATCAGTATAGTCGACGCACATGCGCCAATCCACTTTATTCTTTTTGAGTACAAGAATAGGGTTGGCTAACCACTCAGGGTGTAACACCTCTCTAATAAATCCAACCGCGACCAAGCGAGCTAACTCGACGCGAATGGCCTCTCTCTTGTCGGGCGTGAAACGACGTAGTTTTTGCCGAATCGGCCTCGCCTGGGGATAGACCTTCAGTTTGTGCTCGGCCAGTTCTCTTGGGACTCCCGGCATATCCGCAGGTTGCCATGCGAATACATCTCGGTTATCTTGCAGAAACTAGACGAGCGTGCTTTCCTATTTGTCGTCCAGGCTGGAGCTGATGATGGCAGTCTTGCGTTCATCAGCGAACCCCAGGTTGATCCTTTTAGTTTCTTCAGTCGGCCGCATAGAGGTTGCGGCCTGAGCTTCGTTCGCCGGTACCGCAAGGTCCTCCTCAGGCTTAGAATTCGCCTGTGTTGAAGAAATTGTCGACAGCTTGGTGGTGAGGGCCGCTTGGATGGCCACTCGGAAACACTCTGCGGCGCCTTGGAAGTCGGCGCGCACAGTTATGATTCCTTGTGGTCCTGGCATCTTCAGTATCATGTACGTGTAATGAGGAATGGCCATGAATTTGGCCAATCCCGGCCTCCCGATGATGGCGTTGTACCCGCAGTCGAAGTTCGCCACTTCGAACCTCAGGAACTTGGTCCTGTAGTTCTCCGAAGTTCCGAAGGTGACGGGCATGTAGATGTGGCCCAGCGGGTATTCCCCTTCAGTCGGCACGATGCCGAAGAAGGGAGTGTCCGACTCGTGGAGCTCTTTGAGGTGAACTCCCAAGCCTTGGAGTGTCCGGGGGAAGGTGACGTTGATGCTGCTCCCCCCGTCCACCAACACCTTCTTCACCCTGCTCTCTCGGATCACCGGATCGACGAGGAGCGGGTATTTGCCTGGGTGGTCGAAGTTGAGCCATTGATCCGCCCGGGTGAAAGTGATCGGGTGCTCTGACCACCGGTACGGGGCGGGAGGACCGGTGGTCGCCACCAGTATCTGGCGATCGTTGAGCTTTTGTTGTCTTCTGTTCTCCTGCGATCCATGTCCGCCAAAGATGACGTTGACCTCCCTGTCAACGCGCGGGAAAGCTCCTCCTCCTCCATCCTCCTGCTGCTGGGGTTGTCGTGGTTCTTCTGGTCCTCCCCTCGGCGGAGGAGGAGGTAGAGGTTGGAAGGGTCGGCCGTGCCCGACGGAATGCTTGAAGTCCCGGCAGTTCCGAAGAGTGTGGCGCATGTCCTTGTGGTACGGGCACTGGGCGTCGAGGATGTCGTCCAGCGTGCGCTCGCCTCCGCGAGGTCCTCCCCAGGCGCGAGAGGCTGGTGGTCCGGCGGCGTGTACTTCTTCGTGAGGTCTCTTCTCCCAGCGTTTGTCGGGCTGCTGGTTCGCGTCGCGTCGTGGTGCTGCCGGTGCGGGCTTCGCTCCTCCGATGAGGTCCTGGGCTCGCTCGTCGGCGGTGATGTAGAGGTCGGCTTCCCGAAATAGCTCCTCGGAGGTAGTCGGCGCCTTCTGTAATATGGCTCGGACAAAAGCCGAGTCGTTGGATCCTCTGTAGAAGTCCTCGATCACGGCCGCCTCCGTGACCTCGGGGATACGATTTCTCATGGTCTGGAACCTTTTAAGGTACGACCGGAGAGTTTCGTCCCCCGGCGCTTGATGGATTTGAGGTCCCATGGTTGTGCTGGTTTGTCGGAGAGGGACTGGAAGTTGGCGGTGAAGCGTCGACTGAAGTCGCCCCAGTCGTCGATGCAGTGTCAGGGTAGATGTCGCAGCCATTGCAGCGCGTCTTGCCCGAGGACAATGGGTAAGTACACGGTCATCACGTCTTCGGACGCCCCGGCAGCTCGAGCAGCGGTGGTGTAGACGGCTAGCCAGCCCCCTGGATCCTGCTTAGGTTCATATTTGTCGACATTGGATACCTTGAAGTTAGGAGGCCATTGGATGGCCCTAAGGCGTGGAGTAAGAGCAGACACTCCACACGTGTCCTCCTGTCGTCGTGGATGATGTCTGTCCTGGGGAGGGGAGTAGTTGTTGTGGTTCCTCGACCGTCCCCGGGTGGTACCGCCAGTCGAGGCCGTTGCCGACTCAGTTCTGGTGGCCTGGCTCCGAGCTGGGATGCCATGATCCCTGTCGTACTCCTCCCGGCGGCGGATCTCGTTCTCGTGCCGTCGTTCACACGAAGCATTGATGGAGCTTCGCGCGTCTCGGCGACTGTTGATGGCGTGTCGTAGATCGTTCGGCGGGTGAGCAAGCGGTAGAAGATGGTTGGCTGCCTGGGTGAACAGTCGTCGGTAGCCCTCGGCGTCGGGAGTCCGAGGGAGTCCATCAGCTATCCGAGCTAATACTCCTCCAACTTCGCTAGGCGTGTTCATGGCTCGGGCGAAGTCGGGATTCAGGTTGCGCCCGAAGAATGGATTCTCCCGGCGTTGCCTTGCATCTTGCTCGGCTTGTTCCTGAGCCCGGGGCGATCACGTCGTCGGGAGTTCCTTCGTTCTCTGAAGACTCGTTCCTCCGGAGTTTCTCCTATCTCCGAGACCTCGTCCCGCGAGACAGGTTGCTCCGGATCCCGTTCTCCGGCCGCGTGATGTCGTCGAACGTTCCTGCGCCGGTTTCTCCGTCGGCGGGATTCTCGTTGAGGTGGTTCTTCTCCGGGTGCGGTTGGCTCGTCGTCGGAGACGGGAGGCGACTCCACTCTCCCGATGAAGAGGACGTCGGGATAGAATGGTGCTGCTGTCGTGGCGACCTTCTTTCCGTTCTCCTTTGAGGGTGGAGGAACGGAAAGAACAATTTGCTTCCCCTTGGTCTCCTTCCCCGCGATCTGTGTCCATTCTTTTGTCGGGGAAGTAGACAGTGGAGTTCTCCGGGTCAGCGGGCTCTCGGCCCCTGACTTTCTGAAGGCGATCTTTTCCCGGAGAACTTCTCCGATATCTTCGGAGTTTGTTGGAGGAGACTTCTTTTCCGGCGGATCTGCAATGCGGTGTAGAGTTCCCTCTTCATCTGCTACGGATGAGATTGTTCCGAAGCAGAATACGGATCCGGGACGGAGGGTGATCTTGCTGTGGAAGGTGACGGCCATTGAGCTAGCTTGGATCGTCGACACACCCCCTACCTGGCGCACCAGCTGTCGGTGTTTTGGGTCCGACCGCACACCCGGGGTTGCCCCTCGAGGTGTTTTTAGGAGTAGGACGGTGTCGACGACTGTAGCAAAATGGTTCGTGCCAGATGCACGAGGGATAGTGGACAATGTGTACAAGTTCGGGCCGCTTAGAGATGCGTAACACCCTACGTCCTGGTGAGTATGCTTGATGAATGAGGTTACAAGAGAGCTCTCCGAATTGAGAATGTAGAGAGTTGAGGTGGGTGGCTGAGTAATAGGGTCGATCGTTCTGAAGGGCTCGCACCAATCCGGCCTCATGTCAACCTGCTTTGCTGATTGTCCCTCCTCAGGCCCACGAAAGAATGACCTTACGATTTATTAGGCCCTTGGGCTTTTCGTGGGGTCTTTTACTCTTCCAGTGGACCCGGGGGATATCTGTCCCCCACAGACTTATTTTATAAACTTGAGCTCACAAATTTTCTCTTATTTGGTCTCTGTATAGTGGAATTATATCATTATATAATCTCTATTCGTTCAGTCAGTCGTTGTGAACTCTCTTTTAATCGCTCACTTCATTGACCCTCTTTTAATCGCTCACTTTATTACCGTGTTGTACCAAGACATATTGGATGAAATAAACAATAACATCAGTTAGTCAAATCAAAAAATATTATACGAAGTAGAGACAATCAATAAAAATATTGAAAATTTTTTTGTGGATAGTTTACGTGGGTATTTTTATAAGCCACGCAACGCACGGCCAACAGACTAGTTTTAAATAATGTGATTCTAAGTATATCTATTTTTCTATTTTTAAAAAATTAAATTTGTGATTTAATTAAGATGTTCAGCATCACGCAGGCGGTCAAAATAAAGGAACCAGCAGCGAAACTTGTGAGCAACTAAAACGAGAATAGGCGCATTTTTAATTCGACGAATGTACATTTCTCGGGCAAGTTTCTGCAGCACAAAAAAAGGGGAAGGAAAAAAAATTGAATGTAAAGCAAAAGCAGACCAGTTACATCTAATCTCTCATATAAATAAATATTCCCTCCGTCGTTTCAAAAATAAACTAACAGGTAACAAATATTTGAGAACAAATATTCGAGAACAGAGATAATGAACCAATATTCGAGAACAGTGATAATATTATACAAGACGTTTTGATACTACAAGACAAATTAAGTGCACAAGCCTCTCCACAAGAGATGACGCCGTGAGAACTACCCTCCCCAAGCAGCAACCAGTGAAATGACGCTCCAAATCTGTCCCGACTCCTGAGTATGAGTGGTGCTCTTCACGTAAGAATGATGCTGCTACCCAGAGCCAGTTGTATGAGGTACTCATTTCAGCTTCAGTTCTGCATACGCACGTATACAACAATAGAATAGAGTGAATATGCCTCCTACATTCTATCTCCCTACTTCAGTTTGACACATCATTCAAGACTTACATTATACTCAAAATTGCGAATTCTGTACAAGGGTTCCCATCAGACCACAACTACAGTGCAGCATAACAAATGTTCATAATAGGAGAACCAGACCTTTGTACTGAAGAAGAAACCATTTCTGTCAGGCTTTATCTGCTTTGTCGTGCTCATCTGAAAGCTCCCTTTGCTTCCGATAATGGAAATAAAGGAACTGAAGAATGATCTGTGCAACATGGTTAAGGGCTGTCCACTAAAAGTAAATTAACAATACAACTATTCCAAATATTTTGTGCAGCAAAGTTGGAGAATATTTTATCAGTGGAGCATAGGTTAACAGGTTCACATAAAACCAACATGTGCGGTTACTGCATGAGGACTGTTGAAGTATATAAGTGAATTGACTACCTTCTTCCATCAGTTTAATTTTTTGGGTTGAACCGCTTAGTACGCTCATCCCATTTTTTTGTGAACATTGACGCACACAAAAATGACTGGATTCGTCTATCAATCTGGTTTTTTGTGAACATTGACGCACACAAAAATGACTGGATTCGTCTATCAATCTGGTGCGTATTTTAAATTAGGAATAGCTTTTAAAAATATGTTTTATCCTACATTTTATTATCAATGCTATAAAATCAGCGGGGTCTTAAATGTGATTTGAATATGAAGCTATTGGTGCCGCTATCTATGTTGAGTATTCATATAATTTGACTAATTATTGGTCAATATTTAACTTCTACATGGCCACATGGGTTGACCTCAACCAAAAGGAATCAGAGGTTAACATTGTCACGGCCAAGTATAAAGGGTACTTGCTGTGTACTCAGTACTCACCTAAGGGCCTGTCTTTTTCTGTAACTAATATTCTTCTCAAACGTTTGTTTTATTTATACTCAGACAAGTATTATGGAGTAGAAACATATTGTGACCAAAGTAGGAGAGGTGTAAAGGATACAAAAGAATCCAGCAAAACACATCCTCCAGCGTCTACGAGCCACGGGAGATTTGGTCCAACTTTCGACCAGTCCAAGCTATTTACAAGTATGCTGCATTGAAAAAAGAAGCAATGAGAAAACAGTAATGCATTCCACCAGGTTTCGAGATCACACAAAAAGAGAAGATGACATGGGAGAACAGTGTGATAACTTGTGCAGACTACATAACACGATAAAGGAAGCTAATGTCTCACAAGATCACTTTGACAGAATGGCATACAACTCTTCCTAAAAATAATAACAGATGCAATTAAATTAAGAAGATTATTCTATAGAAATTGTACCTTGTAGCTAGGCAAGACACTACTAGGGAAAAAATCTATGGAATTTGGGTTCATGGATTACCTTCCTACATATGTTGAATTTCCCAGTAAAGCAAAGGTAAACATTAATGGATTCAACCCCTGAAATATTATAAATCACATTAATTAGCATTGTAACAGGGAAAAGGCATTAGAGGATTGTAGGTACCAATTGGACATTTGACACAAACAAAATGTTCACAAAACTAGCTCTTATTCAAAATTTCAAATGGTAGGTTTAGAAGTAGATGGCTATTAGTACAGCTCACTCTTATTTGACATCGAGAAAACGTGAGAGATTTCTGAAGTTCTGATCCCGACTCAATTCAAAAGACAACATCTTCCCCCTCTAGGTTACATTGGACATTAAACTAATGGCTCTTTATATTTTGTTATAGATACATGATCTCCTGTTGTCCAATTTAAGAAATAGAAAATGAACTGCAATCCAAATGCCAACAGGGGTAAATGTAACTTCTTTATGATGACTAATTCTATTTTGCTGTTCACCTTTTTTACCTAAACTTTTTCTGGGTAAATCTGTATGCTTTAAGTTAAAAACTGCCTATTTAATTACTTTATTAAATAGTGAATAATTACAAACAGTCAAATAGATAAGAAAAGGTGGAGGTGTTTGTAAAACAAGTAATAGAATATCTATGGAGATGAACGTAGACTTACCTCAGCGTGGCCTCTTTGCATCTGCAGGGTAGTAAAGAAAGTTCAGAAGTCAGAACATACTACGAGGCATTATGTTATTATTTATACAGAGCATCTCTTAACTAAAATAGCTATATATAAGTAACGAAAAAACTTTTCATTAAGGAGATGTATGGTACAAATACAAATATTAAGATTATTGCCCCTATGCAGTAACCCAGTATTGTACCACCGGAACATATTTCCTGTTTGTTTCTTTTCATTATGAAGAATTGGAATCTAACTAATGTAGTAGGCTATTTTTTAGAATATGACATTTCACAACTTTCCAAAGTTTATATATAAGCTTATCTCAAATTCATGAGGTGAGAGATGGAAATTGATTCTATAGATTTACATGCTACTTTTTTAATGTAGCACTTGCACACTCTTCTACTTGATTCTCTATAGCATAAGTGTAGTGTATAACCATCTCTCTCATATGATTTAGGATAATATACAAATATACTACATATACAAATATATTAACTTAATTAGTTTGTGTCTAAACTATAATTATTAGAATGGAATTCAATTCCAACGAAACAAACGCGGCCAAGATAAATCTTTTTTAAATGTAAATTTTCTGCAAGAGAAATCATGAAAAGTAAATGTTCGGACATTGTGAAGTCTCATGTTTAACAATTTTCTGCAAGAGAAATCATGAAAAGTAAATGTTCGGACTTTGTGAAGTCTCACGTTTAACAAAATCTGGGGAAGGCGCCCACCCATATAAATTATTGCCATAGCCCAACCAAGATAGCGTCCAATTTCACTTCCATTGCCATGGCTGAGCGATGAATTTCCATGACCCTCCTATGGCATAAGAACAAATTAATTAAGACGTCATTAATCACCGTTGGAGTTACAGTAAAACTTATACCAAATTATTTAATTCATGTGAACTGAGTGATCTGGAAACCATGTTCTGTGTCAGCAACTCAACGCACATGGGCTGACTGGAGGGAAACTGTAAGCTTACCACAAACACTAAAAGCCTTCTTCCAACTGGTATGACAGTTCCACTTGGCATCTCCCTATGTGTGTTTCCAATCAAAATGTGCAAGAGACACGTACCCAATAGAAGACCCATCCATGGTGCCTGAAACATTAATAAACACTTATGTAGTTCCAAACCTCACGATATTACGTAGCAAGTTGACTGCAGTTAACTTACCACTGAGAGGGCATTTTTTGTAACAGTAGATGGTGCAGAATGTGCTGGAGCGATTTCACCAATTAAAGATCCCCTTTGATCATTCGTTTGTGGAGGAGTCATTAACGATTGACGATTACTGCCCAACCATGTACCAGCAGTTGGCACTGGACTCCTGGACAAAGATCTTGCTGACCTGTACAATCAACTACAAACTTATAAATTCATGAACATGTATTTGACTATTTGTTAGCATATTGCACAGTACTGACTAGTGAAAGCAGAAAAGTAGCAACTTACAAGCATACTTCTTGAGTTATCAGGTCCATACAAATAAAGAAAAAATATATAACATTTGTTCTAACAGATGGTGGACAATAGCTTCTATAAAGGAAAGAAATGTAGGGAAAATTAAGCAGCTCAAGAACATTACATGTAGTAGTAGTCGGTGTTGGGGCTGCTTCCATGGTATTGGTCGACCAATTTCACATTAACAGGAATAGGTGAGCTTGGAATAAGGACTGTAGCATCTGACCCGTTGTTTCTGGATAACACACCGTCCTTGGCACCCAAAAGCCTTTCACGTAATGATGCATCCGCACGTTGATGCTTTTGAGCCTGAAAGCCACGGGTGTTCCCAAAAGAGAGGAGACAATATATTTAGAAACCAGTTAGAGTAGAAGTTATGTAACAATATCAAGTGAACATGCCCTAAATTGAATAAATGTTCACATGTCAAATCAAGGATGATTCAGTAAGACAAGAAAGAGCACATAAAGAACACTGAACTACTAAGCTATGAGGTGGGACCCCAAGCGAATTTATGAATGCACAAGTACAAGCTATATATGGTTGGCTTATCACAGTTGTTAACAGAGTGATACTGTCAGGGCCTAAGGAGGCCCACGGAGGGCCTATGGCTGCATAGGCCCTCCAAGGGAGATTAGATAAGAATAGTTAGAGATAAAGTGATACTGTCAGGGCCTAAGGAGGCCCACGGAGGGCCTATGGCTGCATAGGCCCTCCAAGGAAGATTAGATAAGAATAGTTAGAGATAAGATTAGAAGATTAGTTGAGATTATCTAGAAAGGTTATCAGTAAGTAGTTGTTGAGAGTTCTTAGGAGAGTTTAAGGAGATAAGAATCTCTAGCTAGATAGGGGCGATCAGCTGGCCTATTTATGTAATCAATAGATGAGAAATAATGTAGTCAATAATTAGAAGGGAGAAACCCTCTTGCTCGGCCGTGGGCATGGGCCCCTGACCGACGTTCCTGCACATCGATACCCCTATCCAATCCCTCACCGATCTAGCCCATAACAGATACATGAATTTGTTAAGACCCAGAACAAATTTCATAAGAAAAGGGTGCCAACATAATTATCTGCATGACTAGGAGCAACCACCTTGCTAGCTGCCCTGGATTTTTTTGCTTCAAGACGATGGTAGATGTGGCTATAGTATATCGTCTGTACGGTAAGAATTAGAGTTGTGATGGTATATAGCTGCATTGCAAAAGCCAAGTTCAATCATTACACTGCAGGAACCAAAATAAATATCAGCGAAACTTGGAATTATGCCTTACCAGTGCCATGTACATCTGAGTTGGCAGCTGCAATATGAACAAAATGAAAATATTATATTTGGCACTTAAGAAAAAAAAATCTCATGCAATCTCAGTGTAAAAAGGAAAAAGGTGAATATATCAATGCAAACTAGTAACTAGAGCGATTTAATAGCAAGCAACATAAGAATCATCTTATACAGATGCCACTTCGTTGCAAATATTAACACAGATCTATTTGGAACTTAGTCAATTTCAGATGTATAATTGGAACTCCTGTCTAACTGTCCATATTCTGCTGCGCCATAGTGTGCTGAGTTTTTTTTTTGAATGTAAGTGTGCGCTTTATGAATAATTGTAAATGTACTATAAAAGTTAATAATTACGTTTTAAGTATAAGTAATGGATCTTACAGTAGCAGGTTCGAGGAAGCAGCCAACAAGGTTAAACAAATCCCTGCACAATCATAGAAGCATAAGATGGAATTATATAGGGATCCACGCTTAACATCGAGGTATAAGTACAATTATCGAGACATGATATAAATCACATGCAAGGAGCCCAAGACATGTGAAATAATATAATCGCATCCAGTTCCAAGGAGCATAAGACATCTGAAACAGCATACCCAACAATCCAGGTCATAAGAAAAGCGACAGAGAGTCCTTCTGTTGACTTCTGTCTGTAATTTGTCATTATCTGTGGCACCTCGGCGAAGCCCCAGCTTATGACACTGATTAGCCCAAGTGCCAGGGCAGCACCTTCCTTCTGGCTGCACAAGCAGTACCTCAAGTAGATTCGGGCCCATTCTGCGCAGTGCCGGGTCGCTGGGCAGCTTGCAGGAGGTGCTCCACCGAGAACACCCATACCTGCAACAGACCTGAGGCACAAATTGCGTATCTTTATTAAGCATTATCATGCTGCTCTCTGTACAGGAAACAGCTAGAGTCAAATTTGCATTACGTATCTTTTTTTTTTATTTCTCTATTCAACACAAAAAGATGGAACCAACAATGGAACAAACTGCTTCAATTCAACCTTTCAGAAAAGTGAAGCATAAATTATCAACTGGCGTGCTCAACTAAGCTAAATAACAAATGGGGTCAAAACAGAATATACGGACGGGCACGAATCTCTCACGTGGTCCTCAGTTCCCCATCAGGGGTAGGAGGACTAGTGTCTGAAAGGATGCACCAACAACTGACACATTTTGAATTCAAATCCTCCAAACTGCAGCCTATGTATCAACGCCTCCGAATCGACTGCAGCCTATGTATCAACGCCTCCGAATCGACTCTGGCAACGAAGGATCGACACGGATTAACTGATACTAGTAGATTTGTTGGAACATGAAAAGTGGTGAGGTTGCCTCTCTTTTTTTTCAAAAATATGTATCAACGCCACTGGTCCCAGCCCCAGATTCGAGGATAATAACAGACAACCAAAATTGAGAGTGGCAAAATAGCAAATTTTTCAGATTCGAGGTGGTTTGAACAAACCGTACGGGACGGCCTAGCGTCATCGTCCTTCCTGTAAATAAAAAAAATAAACGAAAGAAAAAAAAGAAGGATAATTCAAACTGAGCGCACCAACCCGGGCAGGCTTAACCTGTCAGAGCGTCATCGCCAAGAAGAACACGTCCCGAAAATCTCCCCAATGCGGTAAAACCGAACGCGCAGGCACACTCCCGGTCCCGGCAGCACCGACAAAACCAATCTCGCCGGCGGGACGAAGCAAAGCAACAGACGAGAATTTGGCAAGCGGGAGTAGGAACAGGGACGAGGAGGCTGGTACCACGTACCGAGACGGGGACAGGGGGAGACGAGGCGGGGCAGGGCAGGGGAGGTTCGAAGACCTGGTGCCAGAGCGGCTCTTCCTTCTCCGGAGCCCGAGGACGATGGAGCTGGGGAGAAAACGACGGGAAGGAAGGCGGGTTCGAGGAGGGCGGAATCGAAGCCTAGACGGGGAGGTCTGGGGGAGGGGAAGAGGCGTCGACGCGATCTTTATTTACCAGCCGCCGCTCTTGCCCTTCCCTCGAGAGGCCCTTCTCTTTCGGGGGGGGTTGCGCTGCGCCGCGTGGCTGCCCGCTACTGGTCACCGCTGCGGTATTACCCTGGCCGGGGCCCCGCCCGTTAGACCTCGCCTCGTGGGACAGGCTCGGACTCCTGCGGTCCTGCCGCAGATGGCTCGCGCTGCGCGGCTGCGCCACGTATGTGGCACGTAACCTCCGGCCGGGCGTCGACGCGTTTCTGGGTGTGGACGTGGCAGTGGCAGTGGCAGTGGCACAGGCACGCTGCACGCACGTCCGAATTTTTTGTATTTTAGCCCCTAAACCGAAGTAAATTCACGTTTAGACCTAAAAAAATTTTAAATGCAGTTTTGGACCCTTTGCTCGGCGCCATAGGCCGTGGCGCCGAGCTAACACAGCTCGGCGCCACAGCCTATGGCGCCGAGCTGTGACGTGGCCGCAACGGCTAGTTGCGTCCAGGGCTTACCTGGCTCTGACGTGGCGGCGGCGCGGCCTCGTAGCTCGGCGCCACAGATCTTGGCGCCGAGCTACGAATGCCTATAAAAACGCCCGCGCGGCTGGCCGAGAGCAGCTCATTTCATCCCATTTCCAAACTTCGTCAAAAATTGCTGGATTCAAAGATTTGAGTTGGTTCACTTCGTAGGCCAAGGTATGATTTCCAACTGATTCGTTTTGTATATTGGGTTGTTAGTTAAATAATTTGTATACACCTATTATATTATTATTTCGAATATTATAATAGGTATTCGTTTGTGTAGACTTATTATAAAGCATAATAGGTACAAGTGATAATTATAATCGTTTATTAGATGAAAGACATGTACCGAGAGGCGTTGTGGCAGAAGAGAGGTCGTTCTCGAGATTTATATCCGGACGTATCTAGTAAGGATGCTCCTGTTCCTCCTGAACTCCCCGTGCCTAACTGTGACTGTGGCAGACTGGCTTGGGTACATCAATCACAACATCCAGACACGGCTGCTCGCTGCTACTACCTTTGTGGCACTTTGGACGTACGTAGCTTATGACTTGTCACTTAACTTTGTTCGCATTCATTTTTTTGTAGATATGTAATAGTGCATCTTTCCATTATTTTAGGGACATCAGAAGTGTTTCTTTTTCCAGTGGATCGATGGTCCTGATAAATTTGACCCTCGATATCTTCTTTTCGTTAATTGGTTGAGTGGAAAGACAAGTCATGAGCGTTTTAAGCGTTGGGTACCTCCTCCCCCGAATCCTCCACCAATGACGGATGCAGAGAAGGAGGTAGCAACAGAAAGACGGATGGACTCACCGCCTCGATGCGATTGTGGAGACCGTGCTGTCATCGACGAAGACTATGACAAGCAGTTCTGTTGTCCGAACATTGATTATGTGAGCCCATTGATACGCTAAATATATGAACTAGTTTTTATTTACAATAAATTACTAATTTTTTCTCCTGCAGCCATACGGGTGGCGTAAGTGTCGTTTCAGAGAGTGGTTGTATGGTCCTTTGTCCCATTGGCCAGAGCCAGAGGTAAAGGAAAAGAGATACATGGGGTGGGCGGCAGAAGAGGTCAAATTTGATCCAGTACTCTGCAAATGCGGTATTGAAGCTAAGTATGGATTAGTTCCTTCGGAGCTTGGTGTTGGATATTTTTGTGGACATATGGTCGATTACGATGAGGTTGGTATTTTTTTTCTGCTAGATGTCGAGTGCACCATCTGTGGTGCATGGGTGCGTAGCCAGTAATCTGCTCTTGCACTGCATTAAGAATACCTTGGTGTCTGTCAGATATGACACCAACCTCGCGTCCAGGGCCTACGACATGGATGCGTACAAGCCGCAAGAACCAAGACCAACTATCTCTGTTCTCCCTCTCCACCAAAGCAAATGCCAAAGGAACCAGTGAGTTGTCTGCGTCGCATGATATGGCAACCAACAATGTGCCCTTATACTTCCCAAGAAGAAAAGTACCATCAATAGAGAGCACGGGACGACAATGCCTGAAGGCCTCTACGCACTGCGAGAAACACCAGAAAGCACGATAAAATATCTCTTTGCCGTTCCTCCATTCATTAGGTTTGGGGATGTACTCGTAATGCATGCCTGGGTTTTTTGCTTTCATTGCATTGAACAATGCTGGTAACTTCTCGTAACCCTCCTCCCAATCCCCGTATATCATCTTCCATGCTCGCTGCTTTGCCCTCCATGCTTTCCCATATTTGATCCTGTAACCAAACAGCTCCGAAGTCATGGTCATAATTGACTTCACCTTCAAGTTTGGCTGACCCTTCAATATCCCCAATATCCTTTTCGCAATCAGGGTAGATGTCAACTGACGATGCTTAGAGCTCAGCTCTGTCTGGGCACAAGTGTGTGGACCTACAATTTTGGTGATCTTAAACTTTCCGGTGTCCTTCTGCCTTCGGGCACATACCCTCCAATTACATTCTGGCACCTCGCACACAACAGTGTAACGACGTTGTGCATACGAATGTCTCACCTTGAACGGCCTCTTCCGGTTCACAGAATATTCCTGTAGCCATCGTCTCAGTGTAGGCAGATCCTTGAAAAGTAAGCCAACCTTAATCTCAATGCTGTCGGCGTTATCCGGAGCCTCTAGCAGTTCATCGTCACGTCCTTCAGCATACGCACGGGTGGAATGACTTAAACTGCTAAATTCATGTACTGCAGGGTCTCGCTCCGGACACAAACGTCTTATGAGTTCAATTTCTTGCTCGGTCATTTCTTGAACCGGACGGTCATCATCAGAATCTACGGCCCGTGCAGCCTCATATGGCTCCTCCTCATCCTCAATCTGAACATCAACACTATTGGATGCCCTGCATATGTTGTCCATATTATATGACACAGGCACATCAATCTGAACATCAGCATTATTGATATGTGGAGATCCTGCATCGGGTCGGAGCAAGAAAAACCACATTAAAAAGTCTAATCAAACGAAATAATGATGGATACGAACAATGTGTCGAAGACACTTACTAGGATGATCGTCAACTGGATCCTGGGTCAATGGGATCTCTTGGGGGGTACCACCGCATTAGAAGCCCCACAAACGCCGGGAATAGGACGAGAAATCCCATACTCGTGCGGACCCGATTGAGCATCGGGCACAACAACGACTTCTTCATGAAGCTCTACCAAAGGAGCTTCAATACGAGATGCATTTGGCATTTGTGGAGACAACCCGACTGGACCTCCGCAATGACTAACAGGTAACTTTTGAACAACCACATCCAAACATGGTGGAACCATCGTCTTCACAATTCTTAAATATATCACCCAATCATCTTCTGAGGTAATGGAGATCAACCGTCGGACAACTGTTCCATATGTAATATGGGACAACAAACCCTGAATTGATATTCTAGGGTCGTTTATGTCGCAACTAATCTCCTCACAAGCTCGAGCCAAAAGCTGGTCAAAAGTTGGTCTTTCAACGAACAACATGGTCACGATCTTCATACCATCAAAAGTAACACTCCCATAAGCATCTATCTCCACCCTTCCTCCATGGTATAGTGTTACTAGGCTGTCCATCTATTTCAAAAATGGATTACTAACTCAATAATGGCTACATACTTAAGCCTACTAACTTACTAAGTAATAAATATATATTAACTAATAACTATACAATAAATATTAAATAAACACATCAAACGAAATTACATAATCTATAAATAATGTACGAAAACTATGTATACCTGAGAACGCGTACGACTTCAGCTAACGGTGGAGAAGGTCAAGTCGGACGAACACCTACGTACAAAAAAACTTATTGTCAGTAAAAAATTTGGCAGCACCTCCCCTGTAAAGTGATGTTTATAGAACCTGCGAATAAACGACAACACGATGGTTGCCAACACAGAAAACATGTAATACCAATGCGCTAAACAAAATGGTAACTATATAATCACTAAGAATTTACTAAACACTAACAATATGCTAACAATTTACTAAACACGAACAAGAGCTAACAATTTACTAAACAATTTACAAGTAAATGGCTAGCTAGTATACTAAATACTAAACTAAATAAATACTAACTAAATGCTAAACACTAATGTAACCACTAACCCTAAACACTAAACCCTAAAATGCTAAAAGCTAAATACTAACTAACCACTAACGAACAACTAAACACTAAATAACTAGGTAATACCAACTAAATACAAAAATATTAAGTAATAATTATAAAAAATTATTACCTTGTGAGCTGGAAGGCCGGAGGGAGAGCGGCAGGCGGCGGCCGGAGTCGAGCGAGCTCGGCGGGAGAGGCGGGCGCCGGGCGAGCGGCGAGCTCGGCGGCGAGCTCGGCGGGCTGCGGGCGGGCGGCGCGCTCGCCGGGCGCGCTCGGCGGGCTGCGGGCGGGCGGCGAGCTCGGCGGCGGCGGGCTGGCGGCGGCGGGCTGGCGGCGAACTCGGCGGCGGCGGCGGTATGAGCGGCGGCGGGCTTAGGAAAATGAAGCCGCAAGCGAAACAGAGAAGAAAGGAAGAGGAAAGGCGTTTCGGTTAAGTTTCCTAGCTCGGCGCCAAGATCTGTGGCGCCGAGCTAGGTGTGCCACGCGGGCAGCCACGTCACGAAGCTCGGCGCCATAGTCTGTGGCGCCGAGCTGTGTTAGCTCGGCGCCACGGCCTATGGCGCCGAGCAAAGGGTCCAAAACTGCATTTAAAATTTTTTTAGGTCTAAACGTAAATTTACTTCGGTTTAGGGGCTAAAATACAAAAAATTCGGCACGCACGTCACGACTCACAGATCTGCGGCGCCTCTGCGGGGAAAGGGGGAAGAAAGGTATACTTTTAGAGTAACGGGTTGTTTAGATCCCTTCGTTTAACTTATTTAGTTTGAAATTTGATATTCCACCACTTTTCAGAGTTCATATATAAGCTTATCCTAAATTTATGGTGTGGAGGATGAGAAATAAATTTATGCATTAGTAAAGTTTGTTTTTAATCCGTAACTTACGTGACACTCTTCGTCTCACTCATCTATAGTAAAAATATAGCACATAAATATCTCCGACATCTTACTAATAATAGTATACAAATATTTTTTGTATAAAACCGAATTAGCTTAATTGATATATGCCTAAATTACTATTATTAGAATGGAATTTAATTCCAATAATCCAAACGGGGTGGTAAAATCATGGTATTATTGTTGTAGACTTAGAGAAATAAGTGACATGCTTCCAACATATTTAAATAAATTAAATATTTTAATTTCGAATAAAACAGGCATATAACTCAGATAAATGCCATATCTCTACTGTTCCTTAAGAGACTACTGTAGGCGTCCATAACTAATGTGGTGTACGGTTCTGCCAACGGCTGACGCCTCCCTCTCCTCTCCGCGACTGACGCCTTCCACTCCGAGATCCTCTCCGCGACTGATGCCTCCCTCTCCTCCGCCCCATCCGTGTCCCTTCCATCCTCTCCGCGACGGGCGCGAACGCCTCCCTCTCCTCTGCCCCACCCTCCTCCCATCTGCGTCGCCATCATCGGATGGGCCCCAACAACAGACGCCTCCACCAAAATCCAACTAGTCGCGTATCTCCAACGCCTGTCGCTGCCGCCTCTACGTCTAGGGTTTCCTCGCCATACGCTCCGCCGTCGCCGGTTCCTTCCCTTTTTTGCTCTTCGCTTCCACCAATTCTGCCCACCCGACTCCGGAGGCTAGAGCTGCCTTGTCTGAAGGAGAATGATCCCTTTGCCTCTGCAAGCGCCACCACCGCCGCACCGGAGCCGAGCAAGCCTTCCAACAAGATGGTGTTCATCCTAGCGGGACAGTCCATCATGGCCGGGGCGCGATGGGGTGGTGGCGAACCACTAGGATAGCATGGTGCCAGGTGACTGCCCCCCTCCTCCGCGGTACTGCTGCACTGCCTGGGCATATGGCGAGAATCGCCGCCTTTGCCGGGGACGAGATCGCCTCTTGGCCCGCGCCGCCACTGTCGAGGGCAGGATTTCCTCCCTCCGTGCGCGCCTCGAAACCCGTGGACTCTAGTCCCCGTCCATCAGTCGTGTGTCGCCACTGCCGGGGACGAGATAGCCTCATGGCCTGCGTCACCTCTACTGAGGACGAAATCGTCTCCCTCCGCGCGCGCCTCGGAACCCCCATGGACTCCCGGTCGCATCCATCCCCTGCGTGTTGTCGCAGATCATGAAGAAGCGCGTCAAAGAGTTCGACATCAACATGTTGTAGTGGACGGCAAGCAGATATCTATCACATCGATTCTTATGTACGCTCTACTCAAGATCAGAAGGTCAAAGGTACTCTGACCATCCTCTCAGTTTGTAAGCTCGAATCCTGATTAGAGCTTAGTTACACTCCGTCCTACCCAAATCCCTCCTAATTGTTTGAATGCAATCTACTTGTGTTGGAGTTGATTAGGTTGGATTTTAGTTATGATGGTAATTGAACTAAATTCCACCCCATCCAAAAGAGGGCTCATGTGGATAGTACAGCGTATGGAAGCACCAGAACAAAACAGGTTACAAGCACGGACCACGTTTCTAGGATTTGGACGGATAGTTATCCATGGACACGACAGAAAGCTTGGAACACCTCCTTCATAATATATCCATGGATCCTCATGTCATGATAAAGTCTGTAAGAGGTCAAACAACACATCCTTCACACACCAAGAATCGATCATAAAGGCATTGTTAAATTTCCATAGTTATACACCAACTCTCACACCAATAATTAAGACAACTTCCACTATTGTTTAGCATGGACTTTGTAGAGCTCAGAGGGAGCATTTCTATGCAATTTAGAGTTCACAAGCTCCTCCTCCAACGTCATCTTAATGTCCCTCACTGCCTGCACCAGTCTTGCTCCTCTGCAAACTCTTGCCATGAAGAGAGACAAAGGCGAGACCTTGGAGGGAGGAGCAGGTTGTGTACAAGGAAGATGGTAGATTTTCCAATTCAAAGATGCTCAAAAAATAAAAGAAAGTTATAATTGTCAAATTTGGTATTCTACTTTCTACTCTTTCCCCCTTCTTGTAAGGTCAAAAATAAAACATCTTTATATTTACCATTCGCTTTCGGTTAGTTTCTCTATTAACGTATCATTTGTCTTAGCTTTTGTACATTTCGATTGCTATATGGCTCTGTGCATATTCGATAATATATGTTTGGGATATCGAGTTTTTTATTTGCAGTTGTCTTTGGTGTAAGAAATAGATAGTTCGCTTTGCTGTGTGAATGAAATGTTTCTCTGATTTTGGATGCAATCAAGTTTACATTACCCAATTGTTTGTACTGCACCATTTCACACTTTCTAAGATATTGTATTGTGGTCCTTCAAGAATCAAGTATGAACTACAATTGTACGGATGATTCCTGTTGATCCATGTGTTTTGGATTTGATTAATTAATCTAAAACGTTAATGCAAATACTTATCATGTGGTACAACCCTCTCTTCCTCCCTCCCCGAAGATTCTGCTTGGAGCCACACACTACTACACGCCAATATCCAGACACTTTCCCTGGTGACTTGCGGCAACTGCTCCACATCTTCAAGTATTATAGTTCATTGTCTATTGAAACTTTTGGTGGGTATCTCTGTACTAATGGTGATCCATCTTGCTTTCTCGGATGGCGGTTTACTGAAACTTTTTCGTGGATCTCTCCCCCACCCTCCCTGCTGCTGAACCCGCCCTGATCCGTCGACATGGACGACGACGACGTGTCGCACGATGCCTCCCTGTCGCTAGCACACCCAGGCGCACACACTTTTCTCCCGTGACCGGTTTGGTCCAGGCAAACAAGTTTGATCTGAGGATAGGGCTCCTCCGGGCGGGGGGGCAGGCTGGCTGGGTGGCGTTCCAGCAAAACTTGGTGCGTGCATTAGATTTTGTTGGTTTGCTTTCGCTCCTGATCGTCTCCCTTCCCTAATGTTTTCCTCTGTGCAGAAATCCTCCATACATGCAGCTCGAGCTCGGGGGCATCATTTCTTCTAGCTTCTGGAAGCCAGACAAGCACAAGGTGCAAAGACTGTAAGATCGACTTGAACGCTTCCTAGGACCGAATGTTTTCATCACCATTTTTATTAAATGTAGTAGAAATGAAGCCTCTGCTTGTATTTATGCAGAGAGTGTAGGCAGTAATATTTATATTACTACTACCAACTGCATTGTCGTTTTCTTTTTTGTGTAATTGCCTCTGCTTGTATTTATGTTGCTGCCTACTCATGGATGTGCATTCCTCCCTTTTCAGAGCTCTGTAGAACAACTTGCATGACCCAATCCCTATAAAGATCAAGAACTGCACCGAGCTCAGGGCAATTTAAGATTCCATTTTCATCTATCTCTTGTTTTCTTCTTACTATCAATATGCCAGGTAGTGTTAAAAAAATTTAGTATGTGTGTAGATCTGCTCGTGCTTCTTATATGCATTTGGTTACTCCATTTTGTCAATGTGAGATTCCATTTTCATCTGTCCACTGTTTTTCTTCTTACTATCAGTACGGTAGGTAATGTTAAACAAAAATTTCAGTATGTGTTAGAGATGTTCGTGCTTCTTATATATTTTGTTCTACATGCACTGTGATTATTTAAACAAGTTCATTTGGGGGGGTCAAGACAACAAGCGTGAGGAGAAAATTGATGAGAATTCAGACAGTAATCCTATAGAGGTCCAAATGCAGTCTGGTTAGTGTTTTTTTGCTATGCAACATTGGTTAAACTGAAACCTTTATGGTATTTTGAATACACGATGATTATTTAAATGACATCATTTGGGGAAAATGGGTTTTAGGAGAGCAAACATGAAGAGCAAAATGATGAGAATTCAAGCAGCAATCCTGTCGAGGTTCACGAGCACGATCTTGTCAGTGTTTTTTTCCTATGCAACATGGGAAAACTGAAACCTCTTATGCTATTTGTGCAATTGTTATCATAGCCTTATGTTCATTATTTATTCTGGATTTGAGTTTCGGGAAAAAGAACATGTTGAAGAAGTTGACCAGAAGTCAAGTAGCAACCATGTCGAGGTCAGTGAATAAAAATTTCGGTATGTGTTAGATTTGTTCGTACTTCTTATATACTAGCTATGTGCCCGTGCGTTGCGACGACGTATAAATTATTCGATAAATATTAGTACACAATGATTACATGAAAACGAACAACATATATATCATCAACCCCATATCTCACAAATGAACACTAATGACATGAAATTTGTGCGCAATTCAAATAGTGATAAAATACATTGATATGCAAAAATATTATATGTTATTCTATACTTTTTTTAGCATCGTAGACGTATACATATCTTAAAAGGTATATAAGATTGAACATGTGCTTTGTCATTGATAAAAAATAAACAATGATAAATATGTAGCGAATATTAATCAACACATTGATTCCATAGAAGGATAGTATATTATATAAGTCTCGTGAGCGTCCCAGGTAATGGTATCGTCGAAATCAGAAAACAAAACGATAAAAGGGGGACAACAACAACAACTGGGCACATACTTGAACAACATACCCTAATTATTCTTGTCCATTAGCAATTACCATGTACTTAGCATTGCCGGACTTTTATGACTTTACGAGAACTGGATAGATAATTTCAAAAGCAATGTCTCATCTCTCACCTAAAAAGAGAAAAGGTTGGATATACTCTAACACAATCAGAAAAAACTGAGATGTACTTTAATGGTAATGGACTCAAGAAACGACTGCTAACCTTAGCTCTTGTCAGAACAATCTTGCCTGAAACAAAAATCAGTAGCACGATTTTTGGCTGCTTCATTCGATAGATCAAGCCAGGCAAGAGCTTTGCTTCATACTGGGAAGTGAAAGGTCGAGCAAAATGTGAGGATAGTAGCAGGAAAAATCAACAAGGTGACTGAGAGAATTATTTTAAAAAAAGGATGAGGAATGCAACTTACCCTTAAATCAATCCACAATTAAAATAAAGAGAGGTCAAGAATTTGGGTAGCAGCCTGATAGATGAATTGGGAAAAATAGTGATACCCTTAAATCAATTCACAAAAGTGTGAAGATAGACATAGTTGACTCACAATTAAAATAAAGGGAGACCACAAATGTGTGTAGCAGACTGATAGATGAATTGGAGAAAAACAGTGACACCCTTAAATCAATTCACAAAAGTGTGAAGATAGACAACTGTGTCGCAACACATTTTCTTCTTAATTCAACAATTTACCGCAACTAAGAATGTCATTAGATGGGGGTACTTTACCACAGACACAGAAGTTTAGGATAGAGACACCGAACTGAAACAACACAGTATACAGAAGTATGGACTAATAAGACAAAGGATAGGGCTAAGGGGATTGGATCACCTTGAACAGGTTAATATTCGTGATCTGACAAGAACCGCAACACGTTGAACAAATTAAACTGGTATATAGGACATACTTTGAACCATCAAAAAATTTGGATAAGTCTACAGTTTCATATAAATGTCGTGATCTGACAGGAACTACAATTTCATATAAAGGGAAACCATGAATATTGAGGTCAGGTTGATATATTTGTAGACAAAACTTTAGATAACATACTGCATATCATATTAACGTTTGTGAAGAGAGGTGTGGTGTTCAGATTTGAGTGACTGATGTTTTAAAAAATAAAAAATCTGACAAGTGCTAAAATAGCTCATGTGGTACACTCAATATACAAAATGTCGCACAAGACACATTGCCCACAAATATTGATTCAACTACAACTAAAACTCTATTTATTTACGGAAATGGTGCACGGATGATAAAGCTACAGTCAATTGGAGAAAAGGAAACATATATAAAACTTAGAAACACAAACCTGAAATTGTCAGATGAACAGTCACATGAGTAGTTCTCTATTTTATAAACCAAGTCTGTTTGTGTTTCAGAGAGGTGTGGTGTTCAGATTTGAGCGCTCAGAGAGGTGTCTTCCATCTCATACTTGAGCATCCCAAGATCTGGGCGGGGCTGGTGCGTAGAATGGGAAGTACTCGAGCATCGGAAGATCCAGGCGGGGTTGGCGCGTAGAATGGGAAGAATGAGATGGCGGGGTGGTCCTGCACTTGCGATGGGATGCAGGCCGATGGTGGTCCTGTGCGCTGGATGACGATGAGGGGATTGGGTTGCGATTCCTTCCATGGCGGCGAGACGTGGATTGCGTTTGGGGCGAGCAGGATATGGGTGGGGCATCCGCGGTGCATGAGAAGAACGATTGGGCAATGAGTGGTCCTGCGCGTCGTCGGCAATGGGATTCCTGCGTGCTGGATTGCTGCGAGGCGTGGATAGCGGCGAGGGGATGTGTTTCCTTCTAAGGTGATTTTTTCCTTCCATGGATGAGGCATTAATCGGTGAGGGGATTGCGGCGAGGACCATGCGGATGCAGGGGTAGAGGAGAGAGGGCACGCACGGGAAAGAAAGGAGACACTAACATGTGGGTCGTATGCGTCGTGAGGAGGCAGAACTGTGCACCGCGGTCTATGTTAGGTTCTTATAGAGTAGTAGAGATTTTATCCTACATGCACTGCGATTATTTACACATACTTCTATGAATTGAGCCCTCTGGGTATCTTCTTGTCTGCTGTTTAATCGATGTGTCTCGTCAAAATTTTGGCACTTTTTTCTTGTTCATCACAATGAAGAAAAGTAATTTCGCCCTTGGTTTTGCATCTGAGCTTTAATAATCTTTAATGTGTAATCTTAGGGGCTCTAAAGATCGCTTTTCAATGTGCCTTGTGAGACCAGGTCCATCGACTCGACAGAGAAAGCAACAGTTTGGTTTTGAAGGGTAGAACAAAAGAAAGCTTTACTCGACTGCGGATGGTGTCTGCTAATCCTGCTCACTTTGCAACTAGGGTGTGTAAGATTTTACCTTCGGCTGTTTGTTTTGTGTAAGCAAAGTTTGTACTTAAACTAAACAAGTTGTGTGAGTCGACTATATTTACCCTGCTGGTCCACTATTTATGTTGCAGAAGGTTTTCAAATCACAATTTGTAAATGGTATAAATAGTATACATTCATTTTTAATGGCAGCAGTCGTGCAACCTGAATTTATGTCATGCTCCACAAATTGTAAATGCTGGATTTTTCATTTGTTCAATATCCGGCACGTGCAAAACTAGAAAAGAACATTATTCTTCAGTTCTACTTGTGGTCATGGTCTCACTCTCCACCTACTTTTGTGCTTGACCACAATCAAAGTGTGCCTGGATTTTTTTCCTATCGTTGGACCGAATCACATGCTGTGTTTAGAATAACCTATTTTCGGTAATAACAATTCTCTAACTGCTTGGTAGCAAGATTCATAGCATTGTATTCCTTAGATGTTTGATAACCTGAAATGAATGTTTGCCAATATTTCCTGTTGTGAAAAAAATCTTTAGAAGAACTGTTACCGGGTTCGGTACTTATGATTTCTGAATGAAGGTTAAATTATCTATCTTAAACTAAAACTTTAGTAAGCTTGGTTCATTGGACTCTGGCAGGTGCAATACAGAACTGTATATTGGTGTCATTGCCATGGAGCCACCCCACACTAATCTCCTCCTATATGGGTACCGCTAGCTAGCTACCTTTGGATCACTAAGCTTGTATGTAGACAAACAATTGATACTTTATTATGAGTTCTTAATCCTTTGCACTAGTATAGTGCCCGTGCGTTGCGACGGTACACCAATTATTTGATAAAATATTAATACACAACGATTACATGAAATAACAATATATATTATCATCAACCTTAATATCTCACAAAGAAAAAATTCTTTGCTAACAACTAATATAGTGTTACTCCACAATTTAGCATAAAATATAAATAAAAAAGATGCAAAGTACATGAATGTCTTTTCTTTAACCCCAAGCTAGAAAAAAAATCCAATACCACTTGGACACAAGAATAAATAATTATAACCATTCTTTATCTATACAGTAAAGATGACGTTTTTATAGGGAGGAGCTCGTGTCGTCGGCGTGTTGGGCTGCTAGCGCGGAAGTAGGAGCAGGTGTAAGGATGGCTCCACCACATGAGGTTCTTGCGGCAGTGGACAGAATGGCCCATCTTAGCGCCCGGTGTCCGTCAACGCTCGATTTCTAGCTATGGCGATGCCGGCATTGCAGCCCCTCTATTGAATCTAGGATGGGATTCCCATGCCACAAGCGAATTGGACCTGCAAATTGGGAAATCAGTTTGTGATCTTGTTACTGAATTAAAAACAGAAAGAACAATATACAAAGAAATCGAATAAAACGCATAGAGGAATCTCACGCCATGGAAACCTGGAATCCGCTAAAACGCTAGATTAAACCCGCATGTATTGCAAGCACATTCACCTCCTAATTCACCCATGGAGGTGACTTTGTAAATTTGTTGTGCCCGTCAACTACTCACATATGTAGAACTACTACACATGGCATGCAACAAAACAAAATGACTTTGAACTGCTAAAATTCATCATGTTGCTGATCTGAGTATCTGAACTACTCACATGGCATGCAACAGAAGAACATGGTGTGCTGATCTGAGTATCTGAACTACTACAAATGGCATGCAACAAAAAAACATGGTGTGTTGATCTAA
Organism: Zea mays; assembly: GCF_902167145.1. Taxonomy (NCBI): domain Eukaryota; kingdom Viridiplantae; phylum Streptophyta; class Magnoliopsida; order Poales; family Poaceae; genus Zea; species Zea mays. The sequence goes on along the minus strand of NC_050098.1, from coordinate 39,221,542 downwards.
GTACTCTGAACATAATAGCGTTGAAATACCTCAAGGTCTTAAAGGTGAACTTGAAAAACGTCGTCTTCCTCTACTTCCTCCACAGCTCCCCGTCGGTGTTGAAGATGTCGTCACCAAGGAGCAAATCCCCTACACAGTGTCCAGGCATTCGAATCAGCTTTCAGCTCTGATTTTTGAACCTTTAGCACAACATCGAGCAAGATTGAACATCACTATGTTCGACATATTTACCTTGGGGTTGTTAAAAAAATTATAAAACAAAGGCTATGACAAGGCGCCAGATATATAAAAAAACACTCATCTTTACTCCTGTCTTGGATCGTCGACATGGTCGCCTCTCCCACGCTCTACCTCCACACACACACAACACACAGGTACGCACATACGCTATGTACATCTAGACACCTCATGCATGGTCTGGTCGCCTACCATGTCTCCTTTGATCCTTTTGTGTTTTACTGGCCACCCCTTCTACCTCCACTGGCATGCCATCATCTGAAACCCGAGAACAAATCAACCTTTCCCTGCCTCCCCTCCCTCCAACAGCCATCCGAGAATATTCACACATGGAGGAAAATATGTACAAGGATCATCTTAGTACAAATCTAGAAAAATAAAAATCTTTTTTTTGGTTTTTCCCACGAACTTTCTTCTCCTGCTGCTGTGCAGTGACACCTCTAAGCTTCCCTCACGCACTTACCATGGATAAGCACCGTTCAGAAAAGGCACGACTGATGCTGATAGTTTCAGGAGTTTCATTCCCTCAGTTAATGAGGTCGGAGACCCAGCCGACGTTCGGAGCCGCTCCCTCTGTGTTGGCGGAGGCGACAGTGTCGTTGGGCACGACGCTTTCTTTGCTGAGCCGTTCGAACACCTTCTCGCGGAGGGCTCTCCCGGACTCGACCGGCTCCTCGTCCACGAGGAGCCCAAGGTTGAGGCATTCCACGGTCATGATGGTGGCGCCGGAGGCGGTGGTCACCATCACCGGGCACGACCGGGTTGGTGGTGTGGACGGGAGACTGTACAGACCGGCCGGCGACTTCGGGGACCCGAACGGGTAGCCGCCTGCCAAGAACGACCCGCCGGAAGGCGCCGACCTCGGTGAGCCGCCGCCGAGGCGGAGCTGGCGCAGCGAGGCGAGGACCTCGTTGACGGGCGAGCCGCCGACACCCGGCCACGCGCCGCGGCGGAGCGCCGCGGCGGCGGCGGCCGGCGACATTGGCGGGGACTCCGACGGCGGGGACCTCGGGGACGAGACCAACACTGGTCGGGGACGACGACATGATGCCGCTCTTGGTGAGGTAGCTCTGGAATGCCTGGCGGCGGAGCGGCGAGCCGTCGTACGACGGCTCGACCAGCGGCGACGCCGCGGACGCGCCCCTCGGGCTAGACTGCTGCGCCTGCGGCACGCGGAGCTGGTCCAGCGTGTGCGCGAAGAAGCAGACGCGGCGGCGGCACCCGATGCTGTCCTTGCAGGGCTGCGTCCGGTAGCGCGACGGGTGGAGCCAGCACTCGAACACCCCGTGCGCCAGCTCGCACGCGGTCGCAGGCGCAGGACCTAAACAGTCGCCACGGAGATTGTCAGATGTTACGAACAGGATCGCCCGAGCCTCCCCTTCTCTTCCTTGGACTTCGAACGCGGTCGCAGACCGGCTCCACGAACAGGACCACCATCGTCATCCACCATCTCCATTGAGGCACCGCCCGACGAACAGATCGACGACGCTATCGGATTCGGACGGGGCGCAGAGGTAAGCGAGCGTCGCCTGCTCCTGCGGGATCTGCAACGCCTTCGCTAGGGCCGCAGTGCGCACGCGCCCATTTCACATAGGGAGGAGGCGAAGCTAGAGGTGGGCAGCGGCTGTAGAGAAGGTGGAGGAGAGCGATAGTGTGGGGCTTGAGGTGGTCGAGCGCGTCGGCGAGATTTGGGGGCGCAGGGGCAGGAGTGGGGGCGGGGGTCACCGAGCGAGATTGCCGGCGGCGCGATGCCGATGCGAGATTTAGGGAGCAGGGGCGCAGACACGCGGAGGCACGGCAGAACCACCACTATGGACGCCTACAACAGAGTCTTAAGAAGTAGTAGAGATTTGCCTTAGTATTCAAATGATTGCAACAGAAATGTATTAAATTATCTTTATGATACTTTATTGTAAAGATTTGGACGTGTTTGAATAATTATCTCATTTAAATAGGATTTATCTATGTGATATAGCCGTAGCGACGAGCTACCCAACTAAGATCGACTGCAACCGAGGACAACCCACTCATCTATGTTCGCTTAGGGACAATCGATATTCACATTTGTATTCACAATCTCAATGTATCTTAATATAATGTATTGATCTCAATGTATGTTAATAAAATGTGTTGATTCCGTAGCAACGCACGGGTATATTCCTAGTGTAATTATAACAGCGATTAACAGTAGCAATTCCAGTGAATGGAAACATGAAACATAGCTACTCAGTTCCATTTCAAAATTAAACGTGGCTTGCAGATGAAGAAGTCAGAAATTGCACATAAACTTAATTGTTTATCTTTTTATATTGCTCTCAAAATAGTGGGTTGCTGTAATAAACAGCCCTCCAACGCTAAATTGATTAGAGATCCTCGACTAATGTGACAGTCCTGTCTTACCAAATCGGGATTTTAGATCAGATATAATAAACCTAATAATCAAGTATAAATACTAATAGTAATGAGCTGTGTACTAAATAAAATAACATAATTTAACACATGTAAACAGCCTCAACAAATAGAGATATAATTAGGCTCAAATAAATACTTGATGCTGAAATTAACAACACACTAAAACCCAGACTGTCACGTTGTCTCACTACATCGCTATTATCATTGAGCAAACAAATACCCACAATAGTGCAATCACACCCAAGTATTTAATACTAGTATATTACACAAAATTAAACAGTAAATAAAGTGAGGCAACGGACAACTCACAGCATGTAGATTGTCTACGTGGGAAGATCAGCTCAGCGAACACGAAGTTCTGTCCCAGAAAACCAATTCCGCCGCCCACGTCCGGGCCTGCACAGTGGGAGGTTGACGGAGATACTAGAGCCACTGCTGAGGCCGTGAGAGACGTCCACAGCACCAGCCCGAGAAGACGAACACCGCGCAGCAATGAGCCCAGGCACTAGGCCACGGTGGACAATAATCAGACAAACACAGCACCACACAGGCGCACAAGTGAAGCAAAGAGCACGGGAGAACCTCACTGCACAAGAACAGCACCACTTCCACTGTTGGGTACCGTAATTAGAGGTACCCCCAACACTCCTAAACACGGCTGGTAACCATCATCAGCACAAGCTGCAGAGACTGATGGGCGCAATTCAGGTCAAGGCTTCGTCTACTCAAGGGACGCGATCTCGCCTCGCCCGAGCCCAGCCTCGGGCGGGAATAGTGGTCCCAGGCGAATTCACGCCTCACCCGAGGGCCTCCTCAAGCAATGGGCACACCCTCGACATGCCCGAAGCCCAGCTCGGGCAGGCTTCATTGTGAAGCAACCTTGGCCAAATCGCCTCACCAACCGACCGTATCGCAGGCGCATTCAATGTGAGGATCGCCTGACGCCTTATCCTGACACACGTGCCTTAGTCGGCAAGGTCGAAGTGACCGTAGTCACTTCGCCCTTCCACTGACCGACCTGACAGGAAAACAGCGCCGCTCGCCCCGCTCCGACTGCTGTGCCACCCGCCAGAGTGAGGCTGGCAACAGCCAAGTTCAGCCTCAGGCGCAACAGGAAGCTCCGCCTTGCCCGACCCCAGGGCTCGGCCTCAACCTCGGCCATGGAAGGAGGACTCCACCTCGCCCGACCCCAGGGCTCGGCCTCAACCTCGGCCTCGGAGGGTGGTCTCCGCCTCGCCCAACCCCAGGGCTCAGCCTCAACCTCGACCTCAGGAGGAATCGCGTCCTCGCCCGACCCCGGCCTCGGCCTCAGGAGGAGTCTCCTCCTCGCCCAACCTTGGGCTCGGACCGACCACGCCACGGGGGATACATCATTACCCTACCCCTAGCTAGCTCAGGCTACGGGGGAACAAGACCGGCGTCCCATCCAGACTCGCCCTGGTAACAAGTAATGATGGCTCCCCGCGTGCGTCCATGACGACGGTGGTTCTCAGCCCCTACAGAAGCAAGGAGACGTCAGCAAGGTCCCAGCAGCCCCGACAGCTGTGCTTCTACAGGGCTCAAGCGCTCCTCCGACGACCACGATACCACGTACACAGTGCTCTAGCACCTCTCCGACAGCCACGTTGGCATGTACACAGGGCTCAGGCACCTCTCTGCCGGACACGTTAGCGCATAGCTACACCCCCATTGTACACCTGGACCCTCTCCTTGCATCTATAAAAGGAAGGTCCAGGGCCCTCATGCAAGCTCACTCTCTCTCCCTCATGCACGGAAGGACGGGTTGACGAACAGGCTCACTCTCTCTCCCTCGCGAACGCTTGTAACCCCTACTGCAAGCGCATCCCCCTAGCGCAGGATAACACGAGCCGCGTTTTCCCCTTGTGTTCCATCTCGCGCCAACCCATCTGGGCTGGGACACGCAGCGACAATTTTACTCGTCGGTCCAGGGACCCCCCGGGGTCGAAACGCCGACAGTTGGCGCGCCAGGTAGGGGCCTGCTGCGTGTTGACGAACAACTTCCTGTTGAGTTCCAGATGGGTAGTCTCCAGCAACCTCTTCAGCCCGGGATGCTGCTCCGTTTTGGGAGTCTCGAGTTCATGTCCCTCGACGGCAGCTACGACATGGTACTCCTTCCCCCGCAGCGCGGCAGCGACAACGACGGCCATCAGCCCGCCCGGCAGCGGCGGACTCGATGACGTCTTCCCCCCGTGGCGGAAGAGCAACATCCGGGTTTGTCCCGACGCCTTCCTCGCCGCAGGAGGAGGAGACGGGGCAATCGTGGCCAGGCAGGAGGCGGCATCTCGTCGGCTGTCGAGCGAGTCGACGACGCCGGCACCCCAGCGGGGGACATGCCGGGCGTTGTCCTCGCGCCTGAGACGACGACGAGTGTCGTTTCCCCACAACATGCCAACCCCAAGCAGACAGATGATGCCAGCACACTCGCGAAGGACTTGCTGGGCGTTAGCCTTGTACCTGAGATAACGGTGCAGTCCGTCCCCGACGCGACCTCGTCACCGTCCATCGATCAAAAGGTACCGTCCGTTTTCCACCCTGTGCCTTTTAGATTCAACTTCTATCCACCAAGCGACCCTGCTTCGGTGAGCGCTTTCGTAAAGGCATATCCTAACCTTCCGGGGTACCATATGTGGTCAACCTGGGACCGACTGACGGCCGTCTCGACCTACGGGCCCCCGGGTTCCGAGGAAGAAGACGAGCCCGACTCTGGTTGGGATTTCTCCGGGCTCCACGCTCCTAGTGCCATGCGATACTTCATGACCGCATGTGACTACTGCCTCTCCGATTGCTCCGATGATGTCCACAGCCTTGACGACGAGGGCTGTGGCCCAAGTCGCGAATGTTTCCACGTCGATCTAGGGGGTCACGACGAAGGCAACCACCTTGGTATGCTGGAGGATGACGATCCCCCTGGGCCTGCGCCTTGCGTTGACATCCTGCGAGAGCTAGCTGTGGTCCCAGTCCCTGCGGGGGGTCAGGACACACAGCTCGAGCAAATCCGCGAGATGCAGGCCAAGCTCGACGAGGAAGCAGGGCAACTTGTGCAGCTCCGGCAAAACAACGAGCAGGAGTGGGCAGGCCGAGCACTCGCCGGAGAAGCACATCATCAGGCCCAGGACGTCCAGCGTCGTATCGCTGCCGATGCCAGGGCAAGGCTGCCCCCAGCCTCCAGTGGGGTCGGCCAGAATCTGGCTGCAGCGGCAATGCTGCTCCGAGCGATGCCGGAGCCATCCACCACCGAGGGGCGGCGTATCCAGGTAAAACTCAAGAATCTCCTGGAGGATGCCACGGTCCGACGGGCCGAGAGCTCTGCCTCCCGAAGGCAAGGGTGCCCCCGGAGCATCGCGCAGCAACTTCCCGATTCATGCGGGAGGCCTCGGTCCACACCGAGCGCACGCGGGACGCGACGCCTGCGGCCTCGGGTCGCCTCGGCAACGAGCACCACCGCCGCGACCGTCGAGCCCGCCTCGACAAGAAGGTGCGCCGAGGCTACCACCCCAGGCGTGGGGGACGCTACGACAGTGAGGAGGATCGGAGCCCCTCGCCCGAACCACGAGGTTCGCAAGCCTTCAGCCGGGCCATACGACGGGCGCCGTTCCCGACCCGGTTCTGAGCCCCGACTACTATCACTAAGTACTCGGGGGAAACAAGGCCGGAACTGTGGCTTGCGGACTACCGGCTGGCCTGCCAGCTGGGTGGAATAGACGACGACAGACCTCATCATCCGCAACCTCCCCCTGTTCCTCTCCGATGCCGCCCGAGCCTGGCTGGAGCATCTGCCTCTTGCGCAGATCTCCAATTGGGACGACCTGGTCAAAGCCTTCGCTGGAAACTTCCAGGGCACGTACGTGTGCCCTAGGAACTCTTGGGATCTCCGAAGCTGCCGCCAGCAGCCAGGGAAATCCCTGCGAGAGTACATCCGGCGGTTTTCAAAGCAGCGCACCGAGCTGCCCAACATCACCGACACGGATGTCATCGGGGCGTTACTCGCTGGCACCACTTGCCGCGACCTGGTGAGCAAACTGGGCCGCAAGACTCCCACCAAGGCGAGCGAGTTGATGGACATCGCCACCAAGTTTGCCTCTGGTCAGGAGGCGGTCGAGGCCATCTTCCGGAAGGACAAACAGCCTCAGGGACGCCAGCAGGAAGACGTTCCCGAGGCGTCCGCCCAGCGCGGCACGAAGAAGAAGGCCAAGAAGAAGTCGCAAGCAAAGCGCGACGCCGCTGACGTAGATCTTGTCGCTGCCGCCGAGCACAGGAACCCTCGGAAGCCTCCCGAAGGGGCCAACCTGTTCGACAAGATGCTCAAGGAGTCGTGCCCCTACCACCAGGGTCCCGTCAAGCACACCCTTGAGAAATGCGTCATGCTTCGGCGCTACTTCCATAAGGCCAGGCCCCCGGCGGAAGGTGGCAAAGGCCAAGGCAACGACAAGAAGGAGGGCAACATGTCACACCCTTTTCTGAGGGGACAGAGCCGGGTGCATAACATATGTGTGCCAGGATCTATTTCCACACATATGTAGACGTCACAAGTGTAATATATCAAAAGAACAATGCATAAAAGCGTAAATAACGATTATATTAACATATTACACTTTGAACAGACATAATGTCTTAACCTTTATTCATCAAAGTACAGCGAAACAAGGACATCCATCCACAGGAAGATGACCGGGGGTATCACTAGACTAGCATCCATGGAGTTCAGCATCATATCTTCATCTGCAACTTCTGATCAAAATTAAGCAAGGGTGAGCTCACTTATGGTCGGGGCTCAGCAAGTGGGGGAAAAACTAATGCAAGTTTAACAAGGTGAGGCTAAGGTTGAGCAGTAAGCATTTTAGTTGGTCAACATTTTATTAACAACACCTGTCTTACTAATAAGTGTGAATCCCAAGTATTCCCATTAACAAAGGTATAAGAGTATATAAAAAAACACTTAAGTGAAACCACTTAAGCAAACCATTGACAGATCATCGGATCTCGATTTATTTCCATCTTCAAGTTCAATTATCATGTGAGGAGTCCAGGCTGCTCATAACCGTGAGCACGGCTGATATATCAGTTTTACACTCTGCAGAGGTGGCGCATCTTTACCCATGAGTCGCGATTCCCTTTTAGCCCGGGTTAGCTAGACCCGTATTCACTTCCGAGGTGAATGGCCAGGGTCTCACTACGAGGCTTCTCCCTAGAGTCCTCATTACGCAAATGCTGGAAATGGTCAAACTGCATAAGGCACACCTACCGTAACCAACTTATAGTCCAGACTACAGGGTAAAGCTTTGGGAACTATGCCCGTATCCAATCTGCCTGAGCCGGAACTATAAGAGCTTGCCAGATGCCCCCGTTCCTGTCGACCACGACCAGCACCCAACATAAGACTTCCCTAGTTATTTAGCCAAGACCAGAGCCATGATAGTTCTCATGGTAGCACTGTTTTCCCGGGTGGTCACTCCATGTTCCAATTAATATGCAATAATCTTGTTTAACCATCGGGTTAACAACAATAAAGTAAACTTACCATTTGGAACATCAATATCATAAGCGGGAGTGACTGCATAAATTTAGAGTTGTAGCAATAGCATAGCTACTTGCTTAGATCCTAATCCCAGGTTAACAAGGAATAAGGTTGGAAAGGTTATCTAAATAGGTAACCCGTCAAATTATGCATATATTCATCGAAGAATAAACTTTATTAAATGTATTATTTGGGATCAAACAGAGTATGCAGAGGGAGAAGTCCACTTGCCTTGCTTATTGAAAACTTGAGACTTTTCCACGAATCTGAATAGATCTTGATTCTTAACTACTAGATCAAGCACTGAATATCACACAAACAAACAAGAAGAACAAACACCACTCAATAACATATAACATTCACCATACGTAAAGCTAAAAGAAAGCCTAACGAAAAGAGCGTTCGCTTTTCAAAAACATTACACGCAAGGGTTATAATAAAAATGTATTCTTTTCAAAAATGTGTGATCTATACTTTATAAAACAAGACATAAGCTTAAAATATCTTAATTAAAATATACAAATATTAGATTTACCATTTTAATCCTTTATAAAAGCATATGTGGTATGTCTAAGATTAAGAGTTCATAAGATAAAACACATTATAACATTATTAAACCTTTTTAATCTTTTAGAAAAGATATACGTTATATCTAAGGTTAATGATCTACGAAACACGTTATTAATTTCAAAAGCATTATGGAGCATATAATTCATTATTAAACCTATCACTTATGATAAATTAAGATATAAGTCTAAATAGGTTTTATGTGAAAAGATCATTATTATTAAACACCTATTTATGGAAAGTTATGATATATGTTTTAATGAACTTTTATGTAAAAGACAATGAACAACAATTGTATTTTATTTTTATTAGAAAGTACATGTCCTATATTTTTTATTAAGAAAGCTATATACAAAACCATATATAAACTAACATTTTAATTATTATTAAATAACATGAACACTAATTTCCTTAGTTTATTCTTTAAGAAAAACTAAGTGATGTATATATATAAATAATATGGACTAAGTTCGCTTAAATGATTAATTAAGCCTATATAACCAATTGTGAAGAAGTTGAAATATAAATCTAATTAACTAGATTATGAGAAAACATAATTAATCTATTACTTATATTTACCTTTCGTTTAGGAACATATGACCTAGATATTTAAAATGAATACCATATTCATTGGTATATTATTAACTATCATTTTAGTTATGAGGGTGTGAGCACTTAATTAAACCATTATATCATTATTAGAAAAGTTATATGACATATTTCTATTTAATTAGGTTCCTAATATACATTTTATACTGTAACAGGGACCTACATATAAATAAAGATAGACTAGGAGGGGTAGCTAGTAAATTTATATACAAACAATACTATGAATAAATATCTCTTTTTTTTTGTTAAAATATGTAACCTTTCTTTCCTTTCTTATTTATAAAATTATGCATAGATCAAATATAACAATCAATAATATAATTTAAATTACAAAAACGTGTAGACTGATTTGAAGTTTTTCGCGCAAATCTATGAAGCTAACAATAGTATCTATTTGAGTATCAAATAAATATTTTAAAATAGAAAAATTGTCGCAAGTTCTATACACAATTAAACATATACTTAGAGGGATAGATTGTAATTTTCTTTTTCACCTTCTTATTGATTCGACGCAAGCAGAGCAGGCTGGCTGTAGGCTTCAGTCAATGGAACTTTCAGCAATGGCGAGGTCGCTGCACCAGAGATGAACGGCGAAATTCCGGCGTGGAGCTCCAAGCGAGAAGCACGCAGGGAAGAGGCTTCGACGAACTGAGCAGGGAGCAGTTGAGTAGAGCTCTTAGCGCCGGGTCACAAAGGAAGGTTTAGGGTGCAGATCACCGGCAAGGTGACGGCCAGAGTAGAAGCACGACAGTGATTTTGCGAGGGCCTGCAGGAGATAGCGAGCAGAGGAGCGAGAGTGGTTGTGAGCTGTGTGATCTAGAACGATTCCGTGAAACTATAGCAGCCGGAAGAAATGGTGTGAGAGAAGGGGAAGAAGTTGCTGCTACTTTATAGGAGAGTAGGCAGGGGAAAGAGGACAGTTGATGGCGCCATTCATGCATTTTGATGGCCATTGTGCACTATTGATTGCTAGAAAAACGCTAACAGTAAAGCTCTATTCATGGTTGTCATCAATGGGAGGAGAAATGACTAAGGGAGACGAAGAGCTCGGCCACATAGGAAAGGTAACGGGCGAGGAGCGGACACCGTCCACATCAAGGAAGCGAGGCGAGGTGATGAACAGCTGGTGAGTGCGGTCCGACAACGGCCCTTTTTTTTTCTTTTTCATTCGCGAGAGCGAGGGACGTGCGGACGGCCACCTTGCTCAAACGAGGAAGAAACTCAGGAAAAAGAAAATGGAGTGGTGGAGCCCGCTTGTAAGTGTAATAGAGAGAGGAAAGGGAGGCATGCGGTTGGGCAATTGGGCTGGGAAAGCCGAGCGTACATGCATTGGAAAATTCTTTGTTTTTTTTATTCATTTTCATTTTTTTTCTTTTTTTTCAAATTTTTTTTTATTGTTGCTTATCCAGAATATTATATATATATACCCCAAAAGTTGGGTTAACTCTAAATAATATTAGCAAAGTAGAATACATATTTATAGAAAAGATCGTTTTGCAACTCATTATATTTTAAAAAAAATTCCATATCAAGAAGTAAATTCAAACAATGTATAAACGTATCTATTTTTGAAATCAGAATAGATTCAAGAATGTTATTAACAAATCATAATGCACACTTAAAAAAAATATTACTCTAACAATTTGTTATTATTTTACAAAATGAAATTTTCTTCACAAGATCAAATCGAAAAATTGGATTTACAAAATCAATTCAAACAAAACATATGCTTCGGCACGAGTGCAACAAACACTTGGTAAAATTTTATCTATTCAAGAATTGTTCAAATTATTTATATCACCCTTTTACTATTAGAAATCATAAGTATTTTTCCTTTCTATTGAAAAATAATAATATAAACTAAGTTATCTTCAATTGATGGATTTAGGGTGTTACAAAATCTACCCCCTTAAAAAGAATCTCGTCCTCGAGATTAGGGAAGGCTAGCAAGAAAACAATGGTGCTATATGGTTACTCGTAGGTTCTTGGTTCTCATTGAACTCCTCCAAACTTAAGGAACTTTCTTACTTCTTTGCTCCAAAATGTATACTAATCAAGCGTCCTTCATCATCATACTTATAAAATGGTGGGTCTTCTGAACTATTGCTTAGGTCATGCTTGGCAGCTTTCTTCTCTAGTCGGTCTAGACGCTTCTTGGGGCAATCACGAATAAGATGTCCTTCATTTTTGCAGTAGTAGCAAGCACCTCTTGCTTTGAGTTCTTTGCGAGTCAACTTTGCTTGACCAACAGGGGGTGAGGGTTCATTGGGTGTCTGTATCTCATGTAGCTGAGCCTGACTTGATTCTTCTGTTTGGGTATCCATGTGTTTCATGGCTTTCGCTTGAGGTGGACTAATCATGTATCCAAACATTTTTCTATTCCTTTTGTTGTTCTTCATTCCATTCATCGAATATCTCGGTGACTCATTTTTCTCGTTCATAGTTGTTAAGGTAGAAATATTGTCGTTGGCATCATTTACTTCATTTCCATTGGGGTTCATCATCTAGTCAGAGGATAAAAGAGTTAGTGAGACAGACTGCATAAGAGGCTTGTATGACATTAAGATGAAGAGTGAACACAACTTTTTGATTTCCAAGACAAGATTAGTCAAGGAACAAGGATGGTTTCTAGCTTCCTCATACTACAAGAGTGTACAAGTGTTATAATCCTTAACAGAGATCTTTTGAACTTTATAGATTTCAGAGCATGATATCCAAATCATCTTTCTGATCCAAGAGTATTTCTTTGAGCACAAATTTGAGAGAAAGACTTGAGCGGGATTTTACGGCAACTAGAGTATCACATTGTTTGCATATAGCAGATGACACCACTTTATTTTCTTTATAAAGAGGCAAAACACAATAGGTGCGAAAGATTCTCCAAATTTATTCATATATCACTTAGCACAATTACAATTTCTCAAAGGGGCAACAACTTGACATTTTTTTTCCGTGAGACATACTCCTTCTCCTAGCTAAACGATATATTACTCTTCCTTGATAGATGTACCAATCTGAGCTGGAGGTCGGTTGTCTTCAACTACTATTGTTTCTCCAGATGGAGTTTCCAAGCACATGGTTTTCTCAGTATGTTGGATTACCGCCTTAGTTCTTTGTAACCAATTCTTTCCAAGAATCACATCCTTTCCCATTGATTCTATCACTAGGAGATCAGCTGGAAAATCTATCCCGTTGATTTTAACGCTTACTTTCGGACATATGTAGTCCACTAACATTTTTCCTTCGGGTGTACTGATGGTCTTTCTTGATCTTAAGGGACACTTAAAGATACCATACTTTGTTGCAAACTGGGCACTGATAAGAGAATGTGTTGTATGAGGATCATACAACACGGTGGCGATGGTTGTGTGAATGACTAGTGTTCCAAAAATTACTGCATCATCATATGGAATGGTTCCTGTCACTGCATAACCTATCCTTCCTGTGGACTCTTTCCGTTGTTTATTCTTTGTTGATGCATGGGTTTGAGGGTGTTGTCTTTTCGTTTGGACCTTATTGATCTCCACATCCTTCTTAGGACAACCATTAACAAGATGGTCGGTATTACCACAGCCACAGCAAGCACGACTTGATAAGTTACATGGTGGAGTTGTCTTTACATTGTTGGTAGAGGTTTCTGTGCATTTTTGTTCATATTCCATGTCTGAGGACTGAAATAGCTTCCTCTCGGAGGTGATCTGTAGTGAACTCTTCTCAGGACAGTTACGGAAGTAATGACCTTCACGTCCACATTGATAGCAAGCTTTTCTTGAATTTATTTCTTGACTTTTTCCATGTTTCCCTTTTTGTTTCTTGGACTTGATGCGACGGCGAGGTTGAAACTGTGTGCAGGTAATAGTCCATCCATCAATGTAACACTCATGTGTTTCTTCTTGGGGCTGGGCATCCTTGTGATGTTTCCTTTTGGGAATACTTTGCAATTCATCAACTGACAGTGCATTAGGTATGAGAGAATCTGCTATTAGTTGTTCTTGGGGAGACATTTGTCTGTCTATGCCAGAAAATAAAATCTGGTTCTTCTGTTTTGTAGTTTCACTTTCGTCTGCATTGATTTGGCGACAAGGAATTCCATAGTACTCACAACAACAACATTTTCCAAGGTCACTTGTCTGTTGGTTTGGTTGTTCATCCTTTTGTGTCTTGAAGGTCTGTTCATCAACTGTTTCATTTATAGTGTTGTTTTGACTTGCCAACACACCGCATTCTTTGCATTTAGTGACATCACTTGTAGTTGACATTCCAAGGTCTGACATCTGTATGGGTATGGAAGAATGGAAGGGACGATAGGGTTGAGCAAAGATAGATTATAGAGAGCAGAGAAAACTCATTTATCTAAGGTTTTTCCTAGCTAATTGATGCCATTGTGGACAAAAGTCACACAATACACCAACAATCATTTCAAAGAAGCGAATCAAACATGAACACAAAGGACAATGAACTCAAACATATCAGCACAACACAATCCAATTGTACTCATTCAACCAAACAAAAGGTGAGACAAGGTTTGGAATAAGAAAGATATTATAAAGTCAAGGAGTCAGGTAAGAAATAGCAAGGGGTTAGACAAGACATCTTTGTTGGTGGATAAGAGTGAAATAAGATAACCATGAACAATTAAAGTGAGGATAATTGATACAACCAAGGGTACAAAGTGAGTTAGGGAGAAAGCGTTATCAAGGAGAAAAGTAAAGAGACAAAGGTTTAATATATCAAGGTAGATATTGTCCAAGGATGACAATACAATGGCAAGAAAACAAAAGTATAAGAAGTCAAGGGTTATATAGCAATATTAGGGATTAGAAAACCACTTATAATATAATATCGCCATTACCGATCTAGTCGAAAATCTTAATACTAAAGAACAATCCTATCAACCTAACCAAGAAGTCAAATAATAGATCCAGGGGATCCATAACAAAACGTCTTGCAGAGTGGGGATAAGATAGAGAATAGGGCATCGTCGATAGCTTCGAGAGGGTTTCTTCTGGCAAACTTCGCTTCAAGTTCCGCAATCCTAGCTTGATCATCTTGCAATGCTTCTTATTAGAACCTTCTGATAGACGAAGAATCAGACAAGAAGAGTTGAAGATAAAAGAGACGAGTTTTGATTTAAAGTAAGTTTTTATGGAGGAAAATATATCAGGCTTTGAAAGACTGACTGGGCTTTCCATTTCTAACTAATCTAGCGACCTACGGTCACATTGCTTTGATACCACTTCTGTCACACCCTTTTCTGAGGGGACAGAGCCGGGTGCATAACATATGTGTGCCAGGATCTATTTCCACACATATGTAGACGTCACAAGTGTAATATATCAAAAGAACAATGCATAAAAGCGTAAATAACGATTATATTAACATATTACACTTTGAACAGACATAATGTCTTAACCTTTATTCATCAAAGTACAGCGAAACAAGGACATCCATCCACAGGAAGATGACCGGGGGTATCACTAGACTAGCATCCATGGAGTTCAGCATCATATCTTCATCTGCAACTTCTGATCAAAATTAAGCAAGGGTGAGCTCACTTATGGTCGGGGCTCAGCAAGTGGGGGAAAAACTAATGCAAGTTTAACAAGGTGAGGCTAAGGTTGAGCAGTAAGCATTTTAGTTGGTCAACATTTTATTAACAACACCTGTCTTACTAATAAGTGTGAATCCCAAGTATTCCCATTAACAAAGGTATAAGAGTATATAAAAAAACACTTAAGTGAAACCACTTAAGCAAACCATTGACAGATCATCGGATCTCGATTTATTTCCATCTTCAAGTTCAATTATCATGTGAGGAGTCCAGGCTGCTCATAACCGTGAGCACGGCTGATATATCAGTTTTACACTCTGCAGAGGTGGCGCATCTTTACCCATGAGTCGCGATTCCCTTTTAGCCCGGGTTAGCTAGACCCGTATTCACTTCCGAGGTGAATGGCCAGGGTCTCACTACGAGGCTTCTCCCTAGAGTCCTCATTACGCAAATGCTGGAAATGGTCAAACTGCATAAGGCACACCTACCGTAACCAACTTATAGTCCAGACTACAGGGTAAAGCTTTGGGAACTATGCCCGTATCCAATCTGCCTGAGCCGGAACTATAAGAGCTTGCCAGATGCCCCCGTTCCTGTCGACCACGACCAGCACCCAACATAAGACTTCCCTAGTTATTTAGCCAAGACCAGAGCCATGATAGTTCTCATGGTAGCACTGTTTTCCCGGGTGGTCACTCCATGTTCCAATTAATATGCAATAATCTTGTTTAACCATCGGGTTAACAACAATAAAGTAAACTTACCATTTGGAACATCAATATCATAAGCGGGAGTGACTGCATAAATTTAGAGTTGTAGCAATAGCATAGCTACTTGCTTAGATCCTAATCCCAGGTTAACAAGGAATAAGGTTGGAAAGGTTATCTAAATAGGTAACCCGTCAAATTATGCATATATTCATCGAAGAATAAACTTTATTAAATGTATTATTTGGGATCAAACAGAGTATGCAGAGGGAGAAGTCCACTTGCCTTGCTTATTGAAAACTTGAGACTTTTCCACGAATCTGAATAGATCTTGATTCTTAACTACTAGATCAAGCACTGAATATCACACAAACAAACAAGAAGAACAAACACCACTCAATAACATATAACATTCACCATACGTAAAGCTAAAAGAAAGCCTAACGAAAAGAGCGTTCGCTTTTCAAAAACATTACACGCAAGGGTTATAATAAAAATGTATTCTTTTCAAAAATGTGTGATCTATACTTTATAAAACAAGACATAAGCTTAAAATATCTTAATTAAAATATACAAATATTAGATTTACCATTTTAATCCTTTATAAAAGCATATGTGGTATGTCTAAGATTAAGAGTTCATAAGATAAAACACATTATAACATTATTAAACCTTTTTAATCTTTTAGAAAAGATATACGTTATATCTAAGGTTAATGATCTACGAAACACGTTATTAATTTCAAAAGCATTATGGAGCATATAATTCATTATTAAACCTATCACTTATGATAAATTAAGATATAAGTCTAAATAGGTTTTATGTGAAAAGATCATTATTATTAAACACCTATTTATGGAAAGTTATGATATATGTTTTAATGAACTTTTATGTAAAAGACAATGAACAACAATTGTATTTTATTTTTATTAGAAAGTACATGTCCTATATTTTTTATTAAGAAAGCTATATACAAAACCATATATAAACTAACATTTTAATTATTATTAAATAACATGAACACTAATTTCCTTAGTTTATTCTTTAAGAAAAACTAAGTGATGTATATATATAAATAATATGGACTAAGTTCGCTTAAATGATTAATTAAGCCTATATAACCAATTGTGAAGAAGTTGAAATATAAATCTAATTAACTAGATTATGAGAAAACATAATTAATCTATTACTTATATTTACCTTTCGTTTAGGAACATATGACCTAGATATTTAAAATGAATACCATATTCATTGGTATATTATTAACTATCATTTTAGTTATGAGGGTGTGAGCACTTAATTAAACCATTATATCATTATTAGAAAAGTTATATGACATATTTCTATTTAATTAGGTTCCTAATATACATTTTATACTGTAACAGGGACCTACATATAAATAAAGATAGACTAGGAGGGGTAGCTAGTAAATTTATATACAAACAATACTATGAATAAATATCTCTTTTTTTTTGTTAAAATATGTAACCTTTCTTTCCTTTCTTATTTATAAAATTATGCATAGATCAAATATAACAATCAATAATATAATTTAAATTACAAAAACGTGTAGACTGATTTGAAGTTTTTCGCGCAAATCTATGAAGCTAACAATAGTATCTATTTGAGTATCAAATAAATATTTTAAAATAGAAAAATTGTCGCAAGTTCTATACACAATTAAACATATACTTAGAGTGATAGATTGTAATTTTCTTTTTCACCTTCTTATTGATTCGACGCAAGCAGAGCAGGCTGGCTGTAGGCTTCAGTCAATGGAACTTTCAGCAATGGCGAGGTCGCTGCACCAGAGATGAACGGCGAAATTCCGGCGTGGAGCTCCAAGCGAGAAGCACGCAGGGAAGAGGCTTCGACGAACTGAGCAGGGAGCAGTTGAGTAGAGCTCTTAGCGCCGGGTCACAAAGGAAGGTTTAGGGTGCAGATCACCGGCAAGGTGACGGCCAGAGTAGAAGCACGACAGTGATTTTGCGAGGGCCTGCAGGAGATAGCGAGCAGAGGAGCGAGAGTGGTTGTGAGCTGTGTGATCTAGAACGATTCCGTGAAACTATAGCAGCCGGAAGAAATGGTGTGAGAGAAGGGGAAGAAGTTGCTGCTACTTTATAGGAGAGTAGGCAGGGGAAAGAGGACAGTTGATGGCGCCATTCATGCATTTTGATGGCCATTGTGCACTATTGATTGCTAGAAAAACGCTAACAGTAAAGCTCTATTCATGGTTGTCATCAATGGGAGGAGAAATGACTAAGGGAGACGAAGAGCTCGGCCACATAGGAAAGGTAACGGGCGAGGAGCGGACACCGTCCACATCAAGGAAGCGAGGCGAGGTGATGAACAGCTGGTGAGTGCGGTCCGACAACGGCCCTTTTTTTTTTCTTTTTCATTCGCGAGAGCGAGGGACGTGCGGACGGCCACCTTGCTCAAACGAGGAAGAAACTCAGGAAAAAGAAAATGGAGTGGTGGAGCCCGCTTGTAAGTGTAATAGAGAGAGGAAAGGGAGGCATGCGGTTGGGCAATTGGGCTGGGAAAGCCGAGCGTACATGCATTGGAAAATTCTTTGTTTTTTTTATTCATTTTCATTTTTTTTTTCTTTTTTTTTCAAATTTTTTTTATTGTTGCTTATCCAGAATATTATATATATATACCCCAAAAGTTGGGTTAACTCTAAATAATATTAGCAAAGTAGAATACATATTTATAGAAAAGATCGTTTTGCAACTCATTATATTTTAAAAAAAATTCCATATCAAGAAGTAAATTCAAACAATGTATAAACGTATCTATTTTTGAAATCAGAATAGATTCAAGAATGTTATTAACAAATCATAATGCACACTTAAAAAAAATATTACTCTAACAATTTGTTATTATTTTACAAAATGAAATTTTCTTCACAAGATCAAATCGAAAAATTGGATTTACAAAATCAATTCAAACAAAACATATGCTTCGGCACGAGTGCAACAAACACTTGGTAAAATTTTATCTATTCAAGAATTGTTCAAATTATTTATATCACCCTTTTACTATTAGAAATCATAAGTATTTTTCCTTTCTATTGAAAAATAATAATATAAACTAAGTTATCTTCAATTGATGGATTTAGGGTGTTACAGCAGAGGAGTTCCCCGAGGTCCACGGCTGTTTCATGATCTACGGTGGGCGAGTGGCGAACGCCTCGGCTCGGCACCACAAGCAGGAGCGCCGGGAGGTCTGCTCGGTAAAGGTGGCGACGCCAGTCTACCTAGACTGGTCCGACAAGCCCATCACCTTCGACCAAGGCGACCACCCCGACTGTGTGCCGAGCCCAGGAAAGTACCCGCTCGTTGTCGACCCCGTCATCGGCAACACCAAGCTCACCAAGGTCCTCATGGACGGAGGCAGCAGCCTCAACATCATCTGCGCCGAGACCCTCGGGCTCTTGGAGATCGATCTGTCCACGATCCTGGTCGGTGCGGTGCCCTTTCACGGGATCATCCCCGGGAAGCGCGTCCTGCCCCTTGGACAACTCGATCTGCCCGTCTGCTTCAGAACTCCCTCCAACTTCCGAAAGGAAACCCTCACGTTCGAGGTGGTCGGGTTCCGAGGAACCTACCACGCGGTGCTGGGGAGACCGTGCTATGCCAAGTTCATGGCCGTCCCCAACTACACCTACCTCAAGCTTAAGATGTCGGGCCCCAACGGGGTCATCACCGTCGGATCCACGTACCGACACGCATACGAATGCGACGTGGAGTGCGTGGAGTACGCTGAGGCCCTCGCCGAGTCCGAGGCCCTCATCACCGACCTGGAGTGCCTCTCCATGGAGGTGCCAGATGCCACGCCGACAACTTCGAACCAGCAGAGGCGGTTATGTCCGTCCCTCTCGACCCCAGCAACGACGCCTGCAAGCAAGTCCGGATCGGCTCCGAGCTCGACCCCAAATAGGAAGCAGTGCTCGTCGACTTTCTCCGCGCAAACGTCGAGGTTTTTGCGTGGAGTCCCTCGGACATGCCTGGCATACCGAGGGATGTCGCCGAGCACTCACTGGATATCCGAGCCGGTGCCTGACCCGTGAAGCAGCCTCTACACCGTTTTGACGAAGAAAAGCGCAGAGCCATAGGCGAGGAGATCCACAAGCTGATGGCTGCAGGGTTCATCAAAGAGGTATTCCATCCCGAATGGTTAGCCAGCCCTGTGCTTGTGAAAAAGAAAGGTGGGAAATGGAGGATGTGCGTAGACTACAATGGTCTAAACAAGGCATGTCCGAAGGTTCCCTGCCCTCTGCATCGCATCGATCAAATTGTGGATTCCACTGCTGGGTGCGAAACCATGTCATTCTTCGATGCCTACTCAGGGTATCACCAAATCAAGATGAAAGAGTCTGACCAGCTCGCGACTTCTTTCATCACACCTTTTGGCATGTACTGCTATACTACCATGTCATTTGGATTGAGGAATGCAGGCGGGACATACCAAAGGTGCATGAACCACGTGTTCGGAGAGCACATCGGCCGGACGGTCGAGGCTTACGTCGATGACATCGTAGTCAAGACGAGGAAAGCCTCCGACCTTCTCTTTGACCTTGAAACGACATTCAAGTGTCTGAAAGAGAAGGGCATGAAACTCAATCCCGAGAAGTGTGTCTTCGGAGTCCCTCGAGGCATGCTCCTGGGGTTCATCGTCTCCGAGCGGGGCATCGAGGCCAACCCGGAGAAAATCGCGGCCATCACCAACATGGGGCCCATCAAAGACTTGAAAGGAGTACAAAGGGTCATGGGATGCCTTGCGGCTCTGAGCCGCTTCATCTCGCGCCTCGGCGAAAAAGGCCTACCCTTGTACCGCCTTTTAAGGAAGACCGAGCGCTTCACTTAGACCCCTGAGGCCGAGGAAGCCCTCGGAAACTTAAAGGCGCTCCTTACAAACGCGCCCATCTTGGTGCCCCCCGCTGCGGGAGAAGCCCTCTTGATCTACGTAGCCGCAACCACTCAGGTGGTCAACGCCGCGATCGTAGTTGAGAGACGAGAAGAAGGGCATGCACTGCTCGTCTAGAGGCTGGTCTACTTCATCAGTGAAGTGCTATCCGAGACCAAGATCCGCTACCCGCAAATTCAGAAGCTACTGTACGCAGTAATCCTGACGCGGCGAAAGTTGCGACACTACTTCGAGTCTCATCCGGTGACTGTGGTGTCATCCTTCCCCCTGGGGGAGATCATCCAGTGCCGAGAGGCCTCGGGTAGGATAGCAAAGTGGACGGTGGAGATCATGGGCGAGACAATCTCGTTCACTCCTCGGAAGGCCATCAAGTCCCAAGTCTTGGCAGACTTCGTGGCTGAATGGGCCGACACCCAATTACCAACAGCTCCGATCCAACCGGAACTCTGGACCATGTACTTCGATGGGTCGCTGATGAAAACAGGAGCCGGCGCGGGCCTGCTCTTCATTTCACCCCTCGGGAAGCATCTCCGCTACGTGCTACGCCTCCATTTCCCGGCGTCAAACAACGTGGCCGAGTACGAGGCTCTGGTTAATGGGTTGCGCATCGCCATCGAGCTAGGGGTTCGGCGCCTCGACGCTCGTGGCGACTCGTAGCTTGTCATTGACCAAGTCATGAAGAACTCCCACTGCCGCGACCGAGAGATGGAGGCCTAGTGCGACGAAGTTCGGTGCCTGGAAGACAAGTTCTACGGGCTCGAGCTCAACCACATCGCTCGAAGGTACAACGAGACTGCGGATGAGCTGGCTAAAATAGCCTCGGGGCGGACAACGGTTCCCCCGGACGTCTTCTCCAGAGGCATACATCAACCCTCTGTCAAGACCGACGACACGCCCGAGCCCGAGGAGGCCTCGGCCCAGCCTAAGGAGGTCTCGGTCCACCCTGAGGAGGCCTCGGCCCAGCCCGAGGTATCCTCGGCCGCCGAGGGTGAGGCACTGTGCGTCGAGGAAGAGCGGAATGGGGTCACGCCTAATCGAAATTGGCAGACCCCGTACCTGCAATATCTCCACCGAGGAGAGCTACCCCTCGACAAGGCCGAAGCTCGGCGACTGGTGCGGCACGCCAAGTCGTTCGTCTTACTGGGTGATGAAAAGGAGCTCTACCACCGCAGCCCCTCAGGCATTCTCCAACGATGCATATCCGTCGCCGAAGGACAGGAGCTATTGCAAGAGATACACTCGGGGGCTTGCGGTCACCATGCAGCACCTCGAGCCCTCGTTGGGAACGCCTTCCGACAAGGCTTCTACTGGCCGACCGCGGTGGCCGACGACACTAGGATTGTACGCTCCTGCCAAGGGTGTCAATTTTATGCGAGACAGACACACCTGCCCGCTCAGGCCCTGCAGACAATACCCATCACCTAGTCGTTTGCTGTGTGGGGTCTGGACCTCGTCGGTCCCTTGCAGAAGGCACCCGAGGGCTTCTTGCACCTATTGGTCGGCATCGACAAATTCTCCAAGTGGATCGAGGTCCGACCCCTAACAAGCATCAGGTCCAAGCAGGCGGTGGTGTTCTTCACCAACATCATCCATCGCTTTGGGGTCCCGAACTCCATTATCACTGACAATGGCACCCAGTTCACTGGGAAGAAGTTCCTGGACTTCTGCGAGAACCACCACATCTGTGTGGACTGGGCCGCCGTGGCTCACCCCATGATGAATGGGTAGGTGGAGCGTGCCAACGGTATGCTTCTGCAGGGACTTAAACCGAGGATCTACAACGACCTCAACAAGTTCGGCAAGCGATGGATGAAGGAGCTACCCTCGGTGGTCTGGAGTCTGAGGACGACGCCAAGCCGAGCCACGGGTTTCTCACTGTTCTTTCTAGTCTATGGGACCGAGGCAATCTTGCCCACAGACTTAGAATACGGTTCCCCGAGGCCAAAGGCGTACGACGACCGAAGCAACTAGACCAGCCGAGAAGACTCACTGGACTAGCTCGAAGAGGCTCGGGACATGGCCTTACTACACTCAGTGTGGTATCAGCAGTCTCTGCGATGCTATCACGCTCGAGGGGTTTGGCCCCGAGACTTCCAGGTGGGAGACTTGGTACTTCGACTGCGGCAGGACGCCCGAGGGCGCCACAAGCTTACTCCTCCCTGGGAAGGGCCATTCATCATCGCCAAGATTTTGAAGCCCGGAACATACAAGCTGGCCAACGATCAAGGCGAGGTCTACGACAACGCTTGGAACATCCAACAGCTACGTCGCTTTTACCCTTAAGATGTTTCAAGTCGTTCATATACCCCATTCTCTTTACATACACAAATAGAGTCTAACCGTCAAGGAAGGGTCAGCCTTGCCTCTGCAAAGCCCGACCCTCCCTCGGGGGCTAGAAGGGGGGAACCCCCTCTGCGTCAAAATTTTCCTCGGAAAAAGTCTTTCTGCCAGAACGTCTTTCGCGCTTTTCGACTGCTTTGATAGCGGGATCCTAAAAACGACGAGAGTACGCGTAAGCGGCAAGGCCGACTGAGCCGAGGGACTCCTACGCCTCCGGGATACGGATACCTCACTCATCACCTTCCGCGATAAGTAACTCATGCTCGAATAAGCGATTCTGCTACCGAACAAGTCCTAACGCTCGAAAACTTTTGTGCCAGAACGATTTTTGTGCCTTCTCGACTATATCGATAACAGAATCCTGCGGACGAGTAAGAGTACACGTAAGCGGCAAGGCCGACCGAGCCGAGGGACTCCTACGCCTCCGGGATACGGATACCTCACTCATCACCTTCCGCGAAAAGTAACTCTCGCTCGGATAAGCGATTCTGCTACCGACGAACAAGTCCTGATACTCGAAACAAGAGGAAAAGAAACGCAGCTTTATAACACGACAATAAGATGTTTGGGCCTTGGCGGCCGCAACAAGCATACACATACTACAGACAAACTGTTCCTGTAGGTTCAGACATCGACAGAGGGAGCAACAGCACCCTCGGCGTCGTTTCCGCCTTCGGCAGGATCTGGCCCGGCCTCGGACGGCGACACGGGCGGAAGGATCTCCACCTCGAAGGAGGACGCCAGCACCACGCTTGGGCCATCATAGCCAGGGTCTCCGCAAGGGTCCCGGCCCGAGCATACACCTCGACCGGCCGCTCCGTAGCCTCAGCCAGCTGTCCCCCAAGGACATCAGCCCGGCTCATGGCCTCGGCAGCGTGACTCCGGGGTTGGTCCCGCTAGCGGACGACCTGGCCAAGCTCCAGCCGCCGCTGCTGCACCTCCTCGGCCTGGGAAGCCACCTGCTCCTGGGCCGACGAAGCCCCTTTTTGAGCTGACTCCGCCTCTGTCCACGCCGACGCCGCTGCCTCCGGCTCCAGCTCATCGCAGAGCAGCCGAGGGTTCTTAAACTGAGCAAGAGAAGCCTTGAGTGGCAAGGCCGACCGAGCCGAGGGACTACTACGCCTCCGGGATACGGATACCTCACTCGTCACCTTCCGCGCAGGGCAACTTACACTCGGTTAAGCGGTTCAGCTAGCCGACCGGCGAGTCCTAGTGCTCGAAATGAGGGAGAAACACGGCTTCACGCCCAAATACCCAGATGTTCAGGCCCCGATAGCCACAATGAACATACACCGGCACTCAAGGTGCCATTACAAACGGAACTCCGGTTCCACTCCCGGGGGTATGAACAACCTCCACGCCAGAGGGCCTGCGGGATAACCAACTCCAGGTGGCTCACCGGCGACCACTGCAGCAGCAGCGACAACGACCTCCGCCTCGGGCGGCTAAACAGCAGCATCGATGACCTCAGGGCAAATGCTGCTGTAGGAAGGCCCTCGCCCACGTCCCCACACGAGGGGCGAGGACAAGCCGTCAAAGCCAAAGAGCCAGAGGTCTGTCCGCGGGCGGCGCCGACGGTCTCATCGGCGGAGAAGCCTCCTCTGGCGGCCGCCCCAGCCTGCACCGACAGATCCCCACTCAAGTCCTCACGGACGGGCAGGCACAGACCTCCGCACGGAGGCGTCGTGCCGGAGTGGGGACAAGACAATCCAAGAACACGAACGCCGCCCTAGCGGCGTGCGACGTCTTGGACGGTCCCCCGGTGCGCACGGCGCAACGATCGCCTGTGCGGTGGATGGACGGCCATGCCCAGATCAAGCGGCAGGAGGCAGCGTGAGAGGCCGCGACAGAGCCAGCTGAGCCAGCGAGCCAGGCACGCTGGAGCTGACGACGCTTGCGGCCGACCGGCCCTGCGTTGTCGAAGTTCGCCCCCTTCGCAAGGCCGGTGAGCGCCCTCTCCCCTGAATGCTGAAGGAAGAGGCGACCCGCCGGCCCATGCGGGAGGTAGAACTCCGGCTCAGCTCGCCCCCCGCCACAGCAAGGATGATGAAGATCCTTGAAGCTGAGGGTGGGGCAGAGGCTGCAGCCCGGCTTGCTTCTCCCCACCATCGAACTGGTGGTCACCATCCTGGGTGACCATTGGTGAGGGAATGCAGCCGGGCTGCCTGATGAAAATCCTTGAAGCCGAGCGATGGCTGAAGGGTGCCAACCCCCACGAGGTCGTGCTCCTCTAACGGCAACAAGACGAAGGCAACGCGAGTGCTCCCCATCCGGGGGCTCAGAAGGAGGAAGGGCGCGATGCATGAGGGGAGTGCGAAGACATGGCTACCGCCCGGGGGATCAACCCCTTTTTAAAGGCGGCTCTCCCCACTCGCGTCCTCAGGTGTCACAGACAAAGTCTTCACCAACGTGCTCCAGGGTCCTCCCCCTACGACACGGGGGCTAGGTCCCACACGTCGTACAAGTTGACCC
The DNA here is from genome assembly GCF_902167145.1 of Zea mays. Classification (NCBI taxonomy): domain Eukaryota; kingdom Viridiplantae; phylum Streptophyta; class Magnoliopsida; order Poales; family Poaceae; genus Zea; species Zea mays. The sequence goes on along the minus strand of NC_050098.1, from coordinate 39,196,182 downwards.
GAAACGGAAGAAGCCAAACCGCCGCATGCGGAGCGTGTAACCGCCCCGCGGTTACAAGCACTCCTCCATCCTCGCTGAAACCAGCGGTCGAAAGGGCGGACCGCCATGCAGGTGGCGTGCAACCGCACCACGAGGGCGCACCCCCTCGGCTTCATCGCATCCAGCATGGTGGCCCAGGCCCACACGTCATGTAACCGGCGCGCCGGTTACTACGTGCGAGAAACTGCACCGCCACTTGCGCCAATACCGCGCCTCCTCGACTGCGGAACCGGTGCCATGACTCGAGGCAACCCTGCGCATGGCCCAACAATGCCAATCGAGCACATCGATCATGGGTCAGTCAGCCGCGAGAGGAGGCGCGACAGTTGATATGGCCAAAAGTGGACCGGCAGTAATGGTGGCAGCAGGCGAGCGGAAGCAGCAGTCAAATCGTCTGCAGGCTCACGTCCCCTCCTGGAGCAGCAGGGGAGCCCTCTCCCACGGCGTGAAGATGACGCGCCCGTGTTTCGTTCCTCGAACGGCTCGCGCACGCGGCCGCCCCGCGAATCGCCCGTCCCGTCACAATAACTCCTCGGCAGGGCAAGTGACACCTTTGGCAGGCGAAGCGGGTGTTGTTTCACCTCCGCCATGATGACCGCATCAAAAAAGGTGTGCCACACCATTTAAATTCATATCATTTTCCTCCTCCCCTTTCTCTCTCTTGCTACAGGGACCGAGAAAGGGGATATTCCGAAAGGGATCCTTCTCCGTGAAGGAAGCGGGCCCCGAGCCCTCCTACTGATCAGGGGTTCGAAGGCTGCCCCTCGGAAGGGTTCGACGGCCGCCCCAGAGCACTCGGGCTTCAGGCTCATTACTGATCAGGGGTTCGAAGGCTAGCTGAAAGTCGCCTAGAGGGGGGGTGAATAGGGCGAAACTGAAATTTACAAAATTAATCACAACTACAAGCCGGGTTAGTGTTAGAAATATAATCGAGTCCGAGAGAGAGGGTGCAAAACAAATCGCAAGCAAATAAAGAGTGTGACACGCGGATTTGTTTTACCGAGGTTCGGTTCTCGCAAACCTACTCCCCGTTGAGGTGGTCACAAAGACCGGGTCTCTTTCAACCCTTTCCCTCTCTCAAACGGTCCCTCGGACCGAGTGAGCTTTTCTTCTTAATCACTTGGAACACAAAGTTCCCACAAGGATCACCACACGATTGGTGTCTCTTGCCTCAATTACAAGTGAGTTTTGATCTCAAGAAAGAATGAGAAAGAAGAAAGCAATCCAAGCGCAAGAGCTCAAAAGAACACAACAAATCACTCTCACTTAACACTAAAGCTTTTGTGGAATTGGGAGAGGATTTGATCACTTGGGTGTGTCTTGTATTGAATGCCTAGCTCTTGTAAGTAGTTGGAAGGTGGAAAACTTGGATGACTTGAATGTTGGGTGGTTGGGGATATTTATAACCCCAACCACCAAGCTAGCCGTTTGGTGGAGGCTGCTGTCGCATGGCGCACCGGACAGTCTGGTGCGCCACCGGACACTGTCCGGTGCGTCAGCCACGTCACCAAGCCGTTGGGTTCCGACCGTTGGAGCACTGACTGCTGGGCCCGCCTGGATGTCCGGTGGCACACTGGACATGTACTGTAGAGTGTCCGGTGCGCCACTTCGCGCGTGCCTGACTTCTGCGCGCTCTGGCGTGCATTAATTGCTTCTGCAGGTGACCGTTGGCGCGAAGTAGTCGTTGCTCCGCTGGCTCACCGGACAGTCCGGTGTACACCGGACATGTCCGGTGAATTATAGCGGAGCGGATTCCCGAAGCTGGCGAGTTCAGAGTCGCTCTCCTCTGGAGCACCGGACATGTCCGGTGAATTATAGCGAAGCGCCTCTGAAAATTCCCGAAGGTGCGGAGTTTGGCTTGGAGTCCCCTGGTGCACCGGACACTGTCCGGTGCGCCAGACCAGGGCACACTTCGGTTATCCCTTGCTCTCTTTGTTGAACCCTTTTTCTTGGTCTTTTTATTGGCTTAGTGTGAACCTTTGGCACCTGTATAACTTATAGACTAGAGCAAAACTAGTTAGTCCAATTTATTTGTGTTGGGCAATTCAACCACCAAAATCAATTAGGAACTAGGTGTAAGCCTAATTCCCTTTCAATCTCCCCCTTTTTGGTGATTGATGCCAACACAAACCAAAGCAAGTATAGAAATGCATAATTGAACTAGTTTGCATAATGTAAGTGCAAAGGTTGCTTGGAATTGAGCCAATATAAATACTTATAAGATATGCATGGATTGTTTCTTTATATTTAACATTTTGGACCACGCTTGCACCATATGTTTTTTTTGCAAATTCTTTTGTAAATCCTTTTCAAATTTCTTTTGCAAATAGTCAAAGGTAAATGAATAAGATTTTGCGAAGCATTTTCAAGATTTGAAATTTTCTCCCCCTGTTTCAAATGCTTTTCCTTTGACTAAACAAAACTCCCCCTAAATGAAATTTTCCTCTTAGTGTTCAAGAGGGTTCTAAGATATCACTTTTGAAAATACTAACTTCTTCCCCTTTTGAACACAATAAGATACCAATTTGAAATTGTCAATTGAAAATCATTAGTTTTAAATTATAGGTGGTGGTGCGGTCCTTTTGCTTTGGGCTCATGCTCTCTCCCCCTTTGGCATAAATCGCCAAAAACGGAGTCATTAGAGCCCTTTGAGTTACTTTCTCCCCCTTTGGTCATAAGTAAATGAGTGAAGATTATACCAAATCAGGAGAGATGCTCGGAGCGACGGTGAAGGATGAGTTACGGAGTGGAAGCCTTTGTCTTCGCCGAAGACTCCAATTCCCTTTCAATACACCTATGACTTGGTTTGAAATTCACTTGAACACACATTAGTCATAGTATATGAAAGAAACATGATCAAAGGTATATGAATGAGCTATGTGTGCAAATCAACAAAAGAAATTCCTAGAATCAAGAATATTTAGCTCATGCCTAAGTTTGTTAAAAGTTTGTTCATCAAGTGGCTTGGTAAAGATATCGGCTAATTGATCTTTAGTATTGATGTATGCAATCTCGATATCTCCCTTTTGTTGGTGATCCCTAAGAAAATGATACCGAATGGCTATGTGTTTAGTGCGGCTATGCTCGACGGGATTATCCGCCATTTTGATTGCACTCTCATTATCACATAGAAGAGGAACTTTGGTTAATTTGTAACCATAGTCCCTAAGGGTTTGCCTCATCCAAAGCAATTGCGCGCAACAGTGGCCTGCGGCAATATACTCGGCTTCGGCGGTTGAAAGAGCTACGGAATTTTGCTTCTTTGAAGCCCAAGACACCAAGGATCTTCCCAAGAACTGGCAAGTCCCCGATGTGCTCTTTCTATTAATTTTACACCCTGCCCAATCGGCATCCGAATAACCAATTAAATCAAAAGTGGATCCCCTAGGATACTAAAGCCCAAACTTAGGAGTATAAACTAAATATCTCAAGATTCGTTTTACGGCCGTAAGGTGAGCTTCCTTAGGGTCGGCTTGGAATCTTGCACACATGCATACGGAAAGCATAATGTCCAGTCGAGATGCACATAAATATAGCAAAGAACCTATCATCGACCGGTATACCTTTTGATCGACGGATTTACCTCCTTCGTCGAGGTCGAGATGCCCATTGGTTCCCATGGGTGTCTTGATGGGTTTGGCATCCTTCATCCCAAACTTGCTTAGAATATCTTGGGTATACTTCGTTTGGCTTAGGAAGGTGCCCTCTTGGAGTTGCTTCACTTGAAATCCTAAGAAGTACTTCAACTCCCCCATCATAGACATCTCGAATTTTTGTGTCATGATCCTACTAAATTCTTCACATGTAGACTCGTTAGTAGACCCAAATATAATATCATCAACATAAATTTGGCATACAAACAAGTCATTTTCAAGAGTTTTAGTGAAGAGTGTAGGATCGGCTTTTCCGACTTTGAATCCATTAGTGATAAGAAAATCTCTAAGGCATTCATACCATGCTCTTGGGGCTTGCTTGAGCCCATAAAGCGCCTTAGAGAGTTTATAAACATGGTTAGGGTACTCACTATCTTCAAAGCCGGGAGGTTGCTCAACATAGACCTCTTCCTTGATTGGTCCATTGAGGAAGGCACTCTTCACGTCCATTTGATAAAGCTTGAAGCCATGGTAAGTAGCATAGGCTAATAATATACGAATTGACTCAAGCCTAGCTACGGGCGCATAGGTTTCCCCGAAATCCAAACCTTCGACTTGGGAGTATCCCTTGGCCACAAGTCGGGCTTTGTTCCTTGTCACCACACCATGCTCGTCTTGCTTGTTGGGGAACACCCATTTGGTTCCTACAACATTTTGATTAGGACGTGGAACTAAATGCCATACCTCATTCCTTGTGAAGTTGTTGAGCTCCTCTTGCATCGCCACCACCCAATCTGAATCTTGTAGTGCTTCCTCTACTTTGTGTGGCTCAATAGAGGAAACAAAAGAGTAATGTTCACAAAAATGTGCAACACGAGATCTAGTGGTTACCCCCTTATGAATGTCGCCGAGGATGGTGTCGACGGGGTGATCTCGTTGGATTGCTTGGTGGACTCTTGGGTGTGGCGGCCTTTGTTCTTCATCCTCCTTGTCTTTCTCATTTGCATCACCCCCTTGATCATTGTCGTCATCTTGAGGTGGCTCATTTGCTTGATCTTTTCCTTCATCAACTTGAGCCTCATCCTCATTTTGAGTCGGTGGGGATGCTTGCGTGGAGGAGGATGGTTGATCTTGTGTATTTGGGGGCTCTTCGGATTCTTTAGGACACACATCCCCAATGGACATGTTCCTTAGCGCGATGCACGGAGCCTCTTCATCACCTATCTCATCAAGATCAACTTGCTCTACTTGAGAGCCGTTAGTCTCATCAAACACAACGTCACAAGAAACTTCAACTTGTCCAGAGGACTTGTTAAAGACTCTATATGCCCTTGTGTTTGAATCATATCCTAGTAAAAAGCCTTCTACAGTCTTAGGAGCAAATTTAGATTTTCTACCTCTTTTAACAAGTATAAAGCATTTGCTACCAAAGACTCTAAAATATGAAATATTGGGCTTTTTACCGGTTAGGAGTTCGTATGATGTCTTCTTGAGGATTCGGTGTAGATACAACCGGTTGATGGCGTAGCAGGCGGTGTTGACCGCCTCGGCCCAAAACCGATCCGAAGTCTTGTACTCATCAAGCATGGTTATTGCCATGTCCAATAGAGTTCTATTCTTCCTCTCCACTACACCATTTTGTTGTGGCGTGTAGGGAGAAGAGAACTCATGCTTGATGCCCTCCTCCTCAAGGAAGCCTTCGATTTGTGAGTTCTTGAACTCCGTCCCGTTGTCGCTTCTAATTTTCTTGATCCTTAAGCCGAACTCGTTTTGAGCTCGTCTTAAGAATCCCTTTAAAGTATCTTGGGTATGAGATTTTTCCTGCAAAAAGAACACCCAAGTGAAGCGAGAATAATCATCCACAATAACTAGACAGTACCTACTCCCGCCGATGCTTATGTAAGCAATCGGGCCAAATAGATCCATGTGTAGGAGCTCCAGTGGCCTGTCGGACGTCATGATGTTCTTGTGTGGATGATGAGTACCAACTTGCTTCCCTTCTTGGCATGCACTACAAATCCTGTATTTCTCAAAATGAACATTTGTTAATCCTAAAATGTGCTCTCCCTTTAGAAGCTTATGAAGATTCTTCATTCCAACATGGGCTAGTCGGCGGTGCCAAAGCCAACCCATGTTAGTCTTAGCAATTAAGCAAGTGTCGAGTTCAGCTCTATCAAAATCTACCAAGTATAGCTGACCCTCTAACACTCCCTTAAATGCTACTGAATCATCACTTCTTCTAAAGACAGTGACACCTATATCAGTAAATAGACAGTTGTAGCCCATTTGACATAATTGAGATACGAAAAGCAAATTGTAATCTAATGAATCAACAAGAAAAACATTGGAAATGGAATGGACAGGGGATATAGCTATTTTACCCAAACCTTTGACCAAACCTTGGTTTCCATCCCCGAATGTGATAGCTCGTTGGGGATCTTGGCTTTTCTCATAGGAGGAGAACATTTTCTTCTCCCCTGTCATGTGGTTTGTGCACCCGCTGTCGATGATCCAACTTGAGCCCCCGGATGCATAAACCTACAAAACAACACTATACCACGGAACATTATTTGCAACTTATGGTCTGTCGGTAAAATCAGTTTTACCGACGAACTATAGGTCGGTAAAGACCTTTACCGACGGACCACGAACGTCGTTGCAAGCTGTGTCGGTAAAACTTTTACCGACCGACCGTTGTTTTACCGACTTATCTTCCGTCGCTAAAAGAGAAGTTTTACCGACGCTTCATCATTTGGTAATAATAGTATTACCGACTCTCTAAGAGTTGCAGCTGCCACGATTTACGGACGCTTCATCAGTTGGTAATAATAGTATTACCGACTCTCTAAGAGTCACTAATTGTGTAGATTACCGACCAACAATTCGTTGCCGCAGATATTACCAACCAACAATCCATTGCATTCATACAAATAGATTATTATAAGGACACTTAATGCTCATACACTTCACTAATCTTTCATGAGGTAACATATTGCACATGTTGCACACAAATTAATGGTCTTTCAATATCCATCGATCATATATTAACATCATTAGTAACATAATGTTTGCAATACATCGAACTAGTCCATAGGTTGCAATATCACATTACATAACTCAAAAGCTAGTCCACGGTATTACAATAACTCAATTCCTTCACGTTGTTGTACGCAACATACGCAACAAAAGCTCCAAAAGAAATGCAAGACCGAAGAACCATGTCCACGGTTGGTTGTAACATGATCTGATACTAACATTGTCCATTTCCTGAAAAAATATAACCATGTGTAAGAAACTTATGAATCAATTGCCGGGAACAAGAGGTACTGGTACATTGCAGTAACCAAAAAACTGAACTCCAAATGAAATAAAAAATGCAGCAACCATAGCCCATGATAAAATTTGAAAGTTCATAACTATAAAATGAAATTATAGCTTGCTGCACAGCACACACACCATAACTATAAACTGAAATTATAGCTTGCAGCATAGTAGCAGTACACAGCCATAGAGGATAGAGCATGATATAATACCAAAAGTGTAGCTCATAATTCAAAAAAAAAACATCCAGCAGGCAGCATCAATCATCCATAAACATTATAGCTTGTTGCACAGCACACACACACAGAACCATAAGTCCATAACTCCATAAGACCATAGCCATAAGAGTATAAAGACCATAAGCTTGCTATCTTGCTGCACACACACACTCAGCACTTCAGTTCAGTCTGCACTCAGCAATCAGACCTTCAGAAGTTCAGATCACCTGTCCTGTCCACACTCACACGCCATTCTGCATAACACACACACACTCACAGTCTCACACTGCATAACACACACACACACACACTCACACGCCAGATCACCTGTCTTATCCACCAGACAGCACACCAGATCACCAATTCACCAGCATTGCTTAACACACAGTCACACTCACACAGTCACACACCAAATCCATTACTGTACTACTATTTTGAAAACGCCAAACCATATCTGCCTATATCCGTTTGGCGTTCAAATAAGCTTAGCAAATAAGTCAGCAAAGAAAAAACCATGGAGATATGGTTAGTAGTAGTAGAGTCAAAGATCCGGTTCTACACTATATCAGGAAAGAAAATGCCAAACAGATATGGTTAAAAACAGCAAATAAGTCACCAAGCTAGGGCCATTAAGAGTAGTAGTAGAGTCAAATACCTGAAATGTTAGGTGATGTGTTAGGTGTTGCTGATGCCTTGTTGATGACCTTCAGCTGTCAAAGTTAGGATCTGTCAGTAGGTACTCATTAATCAAAAAAGAAAGATATCAAAGTTTCGTTTATTACTTTCTTGTATGGCCATGCAAGCGACATCATGTGAGCAGTAGCCATAGTTTGCATATCATCGTAGGGACGAGCCAACACTGCATCTCTTTTCAGGACACAAGTCACAACAACTTCACAAAATTGCCTTCCAATGGGCAGATCTGCAACTATGGTACTCGGATTAGTTGAAACTATTATTCCTTTGGCCACAGGTTGATCCGATCTCAACAAAGCATATAATATGGCTTCTCTTCCAACCTGATACAAGCGATAAACACAAAATTAGAAGCATGATAAGGATAATACTGGTTAGAAGGATGAAAGTATTACCAAAGAATTATGTTTAGAATGAGAAGCATCATTAGTGCCTGGTGCAGTGCTTGGTGCAATTGTGTCCTCATCATTACAATCGTCATCTCCATATGCATTATCTTCATCACCATGTTCTAACCTTGAATTCTGTTACAAACATTTGGTGAATTATGAGTAAATCGGAAGATAAACATTACTTTGTGTAACAACAAAGAAAATTTATACCACATTTTGACGTGATGTGGAACCATGCTGTGACATGGGCCCTTCACTTGCCCTGTCTAGTTGTGCCCTTTCCTCAATTTCTGCCTGCAATTGAAGTATGCGTTTTTCTAGAGCAGCCTTGTCCTTTTCAGCTTTGGTACGAGCCAGAATCTCCATTTGTAGTCTTGTTGGTGCATAACCCTTCAACCCAGGGGTGCCAATATCTTGAGGAGTTGGGCCTAAACCCACAGCACGGATATATCCTTTTGGCTCTTTCTCTCCACAAACAAGAGCAAATACATCACCTTCCTGAATTGTTTTCTCCTTTAACTCTGGATATACTTGGACAACATCTTTAAGTTTATTCTATGAAATAAACACATGTTATTTATTCTGTCTAAATAGTATTACTAACACTTAGGAAAAAGACTTACGATAATTGGCTCTGCCTGAATTGAAGGAACACCATTTTTTCTTGTATGGGTTTTGATAAAGGTTTCATCTCTTCGTGGGGGGCGTCCTAGTTTCATAGCCTAGAAATGGTTAAGACAAAAGTCTGAGTAGTACTAGATAGATTGCTCATATCAAAAAATCGGAGTTCGATAATTAGTACTACTGGACATATTGCAAAAAAATCGGAGTTCGATAATTACCAAAAATATGAGTACAATAATTAGTAAGACAGATTAAACATACCAATTTATGCTCTGAACATGCAAAGCTCACACTACCAGATGTATGGAGCAATTGTACCTTTTGCCGGCTTACTTTTCCAGCTTTCGAACGAGCCTAGGACATAGCAGAAGTGTTTAAGAACTGAAAATATACATGTTGACAGCTACACTTTGCACATATAAAGATGTTTGTTACCTGAAATTCAGAAGTCAACCAATATTCATAGAGAAATTTCCAATCAGCGTCACTAACCCTTTTATCTGGACATTCTTCAATTTCATCTAGAGACAAATCGGGAAACTTGACCCCTTTTAATACTTGACAAAATAATTTTATCAGCTGCATAGCCATCGGGAAACTTGACCCCTTTTAATACTTGACAAAATAATTTCTTCTCAGCATGACTCATTGAGTAGGGTGCAGGAGGTAAATAAAATTGGTTATGTTCTAGTTCAACTGGATGAAGATCACTTCTAATTCCTAATTCTTGAAGATCCAAGCGAGCATTCAAATCATCCTTAGATTTTCCAGCAATGTCCAATAAAGTGTTAATTATGTTGTCACATACATTCTTCTCTATGTGCATGGCATCAAAATTATATCGGACCATCAAATCCTTCCAATATGGAAGGATGAACCAAATAGTTCTCCTTTTCAAAAAGACTAATGGTTCACCGTCCTTACGTTTCTGATATTTTGTGGGCTTACGAGATGGGTCCTTGCCATAAACTGTTTTTAGATCTTTGGTGCATTCCAAAATTTCCTCTCCTAAAAGAGGAACAGGTGTCGGACTTAGCTCTTCGCCACCAAATGAATCAACATCAAACCTAAATGGGTGTTCTGGATGCAAGAACCTGCGGTGTCCCATGTAACAAGACTTGCAACCATTTCCAAGTCTAAGGGAATAGAGCAAGGAGTGGCAGTCGGGACACGCTGCTTCACCAGATGTGACAAATCCGGATACACTACCTAGACCAGGGAAATCAGTGATGGTCCAAAGTATTGCAGCACGCAATTGAAAGTATTCACCCTTCGAAGCATCATAAGTTCTCACACCATTAACAAACAAATCAAGCAGGTCATAAACAAGTGGCTGAAAATATACATCCATATCACTTCCAGCAGAAGATCGGCCAGGAATCAGCACAGACAAGATAAAATTTGTATCCTTCATGCACATTGAAGGTGGAAAGTTGAATGGAATCAGAATGCCTGGCCAAATACTATAACTAAGTTTCATAGTCCTATAGGGATTGAAACCATCGGTAGCAAATGCTAGACGGATATTTCGGCTATCAGCAGCAAATTCGGGATGTTTTTTATCAAAATCCTTCCATAGGGGGGAATCTGCAGGATGCCTAAGCAAACCATCATTTATTCGGTGTTCATCATGCCACCTTGTGAGACTTGCAGTTTTGGAGGACACAAATAATCTTTGAAGTCTTTTCTTGATAGGAAAGTAACGAAGAACTTTCTTAGGAATTTTGTACTCACGCTTTCCGTCCAAACTCATCTTTTCTGATTTCCAGCGTGAAACATTACATTTCGGACATGAATTAGAGTTTTCATGCTCCTTCCAGTAAAGAATGCAATCGTTCTCGCATGCATGGATAGAAGTGTACCCAACTCCCACTGATTTCACTAATTTCTTAGCTTCATGAAAGTTTCTAGGAAGTGCTGAACCCTTAGGCAACGCATCAACAAGTAGATCAACCAACAAATTAAAACTTCTATCCGTCCATCCTCCAAGAAGTTTTATGTGAAGTAAACGAACTAGAAAGCGTAGCTTTGAGTACTTATTGCAACCTGGGTACAATTCTTGACTGTTGTCTGCTGCTAGCCTACGAATGGTAGCTACATCTTTATCAAATGGATCAAAAGACCCATCATCTTCCATATCTCCTCTATCATCTAAACCACATGCTAAATCCTTAATCAACTCAGATATGTCATCTTCTTCGTCATGCACCTCAATGAACTCAGGGACATCACCATTTTCATTGTTCAATACAGAGGAACTAGCTTCTCCATGTAAGGTCCATGTTCTATACCCTTTTAAAAATCCATCACAAATCAAGTGTTCTCGAACTTCAATAGCCTCCCGCCAAAATGAGTTGACACACTTCCTACAAGGGCATAAAATCTTGCTTCCTACCGCTGAATTTTTTAATGCAAAAGCTAGAAAACTATTCACCCCTTGTGTATAGGCCTTTGTCTCCCTACATGCAATTTCTATGTTAAATATCAAGATAACCACGTAGCACATTTTTTTAGTTATTGTGAAAAAAAGTTGTATTGTACCTAGCCACATTGTCGATCCACGATTTATCCATGTGTGTTATTACGGATATGATAGAGCTTCTAAGAACATATAACAAGCATAAAAACTTTGCTGCATACACTCAAAGATAATGAACAAACACACAATTGAACCGGAAACAAGGTAAATTAGTTGAACTTACCTTACACTAGAGCTCGACAATCTCCTAGTTGTTTTTGGATTTTCTGAACTACAACACCTTCCTTTCCTTGCTGCCCCTGCCGTACCAAAGATTTGTAGGATCTTGTGTTTATTATCAGCTATTCTTATGCTAACATATCAGCTACATAACAAGAAGAAGGAAAAAACAAGTTTGCAGTGAACTCACACGAATCTGTTTTGCTAGGCTTAATATTGCAAGAACCTTGAACCAACTTTTAATCCTGCATGCAAGAAAGAACAAAAATGTTGAATACATGCTAGAGAAAAAATGTTGCAAGCTAGAGAAAAAAAATGCAGCCAGCATGAACTGAAGGTTATAAGCTAGAGAAAAAATGTAGTCACCAACACATACATTGATCCTGGTACCATCATGAACTGAAGGTTACAAGCTAGACTAGAGGGAAAAATACAGCCAGTAGTGCATCAGTAATCTTGCTCATGCTATCATCATTAAGCTTAAGGAAGAACATATGCAACTATCCTCATGATCCTTCAATCACTGCCTTACATTTCGTGTTGCATCAGTGGCAATCAAAACCAGTAGTGCGTGCTCAGTACTTTAACACTACCAACCAGTAGTGGCAAACATGAAACTAATAAGCATGACCTACTGGAACTTATACTCACTGCAAGAAATTACATTAGTGTTCAACGTCTGGTAGTCTGGTTCATTGCCTGTCCATGCTGGTTCAGTTCTAAGACCATGAAGGCTGAAGGCCAGGACAATGTCCATCTCTCTAGGCGATATATGAAATCCTCAGGTCAGGTGGAAGTGCAACGCACAGCCTTCTTGGCTTTGGCTCAGACTAAGCTTAGAACACGTACTGCCATAAAGATGAAGCTTGTTTCTTAAGGTAGCAGTTTTGCATTTTAAAACAGATTATGCCCATAAGGCATCAAGCAAAATGTTGAATTACAAAAAGAAGAAAACTATTTAAGAAGCCTAACATTTAAGTTGTGCAGACTCTTCCTATGTTAGTAGATCAGCAAGATAAAAAGATCAGAGTAATTGCTACATAACTATAGGAAGGGAATAAAGTTTGTTGTGGACTCACACAAATCTCTGTTTTGTTAGGCTTAATCCTGCAAGGACCTAGAACAACCTTTAAATCCTGCAGATAAGAAAGAACAAAAATGTTAAATCAATGCTCCAAGATAAACACAAATTTGAGAGAGGAAATCGCTAGGGAATAGCCATAGACGAGTTCAGTGATGCTCCAGCATGAATTCCCCCAAGGAAAATTTCTTCAATCACACTCAAATCCTACGAACAGAAATTCCCCCAAAGTTTACCAAAAAACAGGAAGGGAAATCACGATTCCACAGGCAAATGACACCAAAGGGGGCAGCGTGATGGAGGGGCGCGACACGATGGAGGTGGCGGCGGGATTATTGAGGCAGGCAGATCTATGGAGGGGGTGGCAGGATGGACGATGGCGGCGGGATTTTGTGGCGCGCAGGCGGCGCTATGGAGGGGACGCGCGGGCGGCGCTGTGGAGGGGGCGTGCGGGCGGCGCTATGGAGGGGACGCGCGGGCGGCGCTCGGCGCTGTGGAGGGGGCGTGCGGGCGGCGCTATGGAGGGGACGCGCGGGCGGCGCTGTGGAGGGGGCGTGCGGGCGGCGCGGTGGGAGTTAGGAGAAGGGGGCGGGCGGCTGGATTTTGGAGGGGGCCGTCGCGGCGATTTGGTTGGGAGGAACGCGCGTAATAATTTGGCGGCACGCGGTTGGGTTGCGCCAATATATTTACCGACCGAACGAGCGATGTCTTTACCATTTTTACCGACGGATCTCCCAACGCTAAATATAAGAGATTTACCGACCGTCCCGCCGTTGCAAAAACTGGTATTACCAACCAACCATGTGTCGGCTGTTTTTACCGACCAACCTTTGGTAGCTAACAAAGGTCGGTAAAAATCCTCCGTGGTATAGTGCAATTTTAGTTCTTGACTTTAGGTACCCAAATGGTTTTGGGTCCTTTGGCATTAGACACAAGAACTTTGGGTACCCAAACACAAGTCTTTGACCCCTTGTGTTTGCCCCCAACATATTTGGCAACTACCTTGCCGGATTTGTTAGTTAACACATAAGAAGCATCAAAAGTTTTAAATGAAATGGCATGATCATTTGATGCACTAGGAGTTTTCTTCTTAGGCAACTTAGCACGGGTTGGTTGTCTAGAGCTAGATGTCTCACCCTTATACATAAATGCATGGTTAGGGCCAGAGTGAGACTTTCTAGAATGAATTCTCTTAATTTTGCTCAGGATAACCGGCAGGGTACAAAATGTAACCCTCGTTATCTTGAGGCATGGGAGCCTTGCTCTTAACAAAGTTGGACAATTTCTTAGGAGGGGCATTAAGTTTGACATTGTCTCCCTGTTGGAATCCAATGCCATCCTTAATGCCAGGGCGTCTCCCACTATAAAGCATACTACGAGCAAATTTAAAATTTTCATTCTCAAGTTCATGCTCGGCAATTTTAGCATCTAATTTTGCTATATGACCATTTTGTTGCTTAATTAATATCATATGATCATGAATAGCTTCAATATCAACATCTCTACATCTAGTGCAAATAGAAGTGTGTTCAACGGTAGATGTAGAGGGTTTGCAAGATTTTAATTCTACAACCTTAGCATGTAATATATCATTTTTACTTCTAAGGTCAGAAATGGTAGTATTGCAAACATCAAAATCTTTAGCCTTAGCAAGCAATTTTTCATTTTCATCTCTAAGGCTAGCAAGAGAAATGTTCAATTCTTCAATCTTAGCAAGCAAATCATCATTATCATTTCTAGGATTGGGAATTGAAACATTACAAACATTTGAATCAACCTTAGCTAACAAATTAGCATTTTCATTTCTAAGTTTGTCAATAGTCTCATGGCAAGTGCTTAGCTCACTAGATAATTTTTCACACTTTTCTACTTCTAGAGCATAAGCATTTTTTACCTTAACATGCCTTTTGTTTTCTTTAATAAGGAAGTCCTCTTGGGAGTCCAAGAGATCATCCTTCTCATGTATAGCACTAATCAATTCATTTAATTTTTCCTTTTGTTGCATGTTTAGGTTGGCAAAAAGGGTACGCAATTTATCTTCCTCATCACTAGCATTATCATCGCTAGAGGACTCATATCTAGTGGAGGATTTGGATTTAACCTTCTTCTTTTTGCCGTCCTTTGCCATGAGGCACTTGTGGCCGACGTTGGGGAAGAGAAGGCCTTTGTTGATGGCGATATTGGCGGCGTCCTCGTCGGAGGAGGAGTCGGAGGAGCTCTCGTCTGAGTCCCACTCGCGGCATATGTGGGCGTCGCCACCCTTCTTCTTGTAGTATTTCTTCTTCTCCTTTCTTCTCCCCTTCTTGTCGTCACCCCTGTCACTGTCACTAGAAATAGGAGATTTTGCTATAAAGTGACTGGGCTTACCACACTTGTAGCAAACCTTCTTGGAGCGAGGCTTGTAGTCTTTCCCCCTCCTTTGCTTGAGGATTTGGCGAAAGCTTTTGATTACAAGCGCCATTTCCTCGTTGTCGAGCTTGGAGGCGTCGATGGGTGTTCTACTCGGTGTAGACTCCTCCTTCTTCTCCTCCGTCGCTTTGAATGCGACCGGTTGAGCTTCGGACGTGGAGGGACCGTCAAGCTCGTTGATCTTCCTTGAGCCTTTGATCATAAATTCAAAGCTCACAAAATTCCCGATTACTTCCTCGGGAGTCATTAGTGTGTATCTAGGATTGCCACGAATTAATTGGACTTGAGTAGGGTTAAGGAAAATAAGTGATCTTAAAATAACCTTAACCACCTCGTGGTCATCCCATTTCTTGCTCCCGAGGTTGCGCACTTGATTCACCAAGGTTTTGAGCCGGTTGTACATGTCTTGAGGCTCCTCCCCTTGGCGGAGACGGAAGCGACCGAGCTCCCCTCGATCGTCTCCCGCTTGGTGATCTTGGTTAGCTCATCTCCTTCGTGCGCAGTCTTGAGCACGTCCCAAACTTCCTTGGCGCTGTTTAATCCTTGCACCTTGTTATACTCCTCTCGACTTAGAGAGACGAGGAGTATAGTTGTGGCTTGGGAGTTGAAGTGCTCGACTTGGGCCACCTCGTCCTCATCATAATCCTTGTCCCCTACGGATGGTACCTGTGCTCCAAACTCAACAACATTCCATATACTTTTGTGGAGTGAGGTTAGGTGAAATTTCATCAAATCACTCCACCTAGCATAATCTTCACCATCAAAGGTTGGCGGTTTGCCTAATGGAACGAAAAGTAATGGAGTATGTTTAGGAATGCGAGGGTAGCGTAGGGGGATCTTACTAAACTTCTTGCGCTCATGGTGCTTAGAAGTTACGGAGGGCACGTCGGAGCTGGATGTGGAAGGTGATGAAGTATCGGTCTCGTAGTAGACCACCTTCCTCATCTTCTTTTTCTTGTCGCCACTCCGATGCGACTTGTGGGAAGAGGCTTTCTTCTCCTTCCCCTTTTCCTTTTTGTGGGACTCCTCCGATGAAGCTTTCCCGTGGCTTGTAGCGGGCTTGGCGCCGGTCTCCATCTCTTTCTTGGCATGATCTCCCGACATCACTTCGAGCAGTTAGGCTCTAATGAAGTACCGGGCTCTGATACCAATTGAAAGTCGCCTAGAGGGGGGGTGAATACGGTGAAACTGAAATTTACAAAATTAATCACAACTACAAGCCGGGTTAGTGTTAGAAATATAATCGAGTCCGAGAGAGAGGGTGCAAAACAAATCGCAAGCAAATAAAGAGTGTGACACGCGGATTTGTTTTACCGAGGTTCGGTTCTCGCAAACCTACTCCCTGTTGAGGTGGTCACAAAGACCGGGTCTCTTTCAACCCTTTCCCTCTCTCAAACGGTCCCTCGGACCGAGTGAGCTTTTCTTCTTAATCACTTGGAACACAAAGTTCCCACAAGGATCACCACACGATTGGTGTCTCTTGCCTCAATTACAAGTGAGTTTTGATCTCAAGAAAGAATGAGAAAGAAGAAAGCAATCCAAGCGCAAGAGCTCAAAAGAACACAACAAATCATTCTCACTTAACACTAAAGCTTTTGTGGAATTGGGAGAGGATTTGATCACTTGGGTGTGTCTTGTATTGAATGCCTAGCTCTTGTAAGTATTTGGAAGGTGGAAAACTTGAATGACTTGAATGTTGGGTGGTTGGGGGTATTTATAACCCCAACCACCAAGCTAGCCGTTTGGTGGAGGCTGCTGTCGCATGGCGCACCGGACAGTCCGGTGCGTCAGCCACGTCACCAGGCCGTTGGGTTCCGACCGTTGAAGCACTGACTGCTGGGCCCGCCTGGATGTCTGGTGGCACACCGGACATGTACTGTAGAGTGTCCGGTGCGCCACTTCGCGCGTGCCTGACTTCTGCGCGCTCTGGCGCGCATTAATTGCTTTTGCAGGTGACCGTTGGCGCGAAGTAGCCGTTGCTTCGCTGGCTCACCGGACAGTCCGGTGTACACCAGACATGTCCGGTGAATTATAGCGGAGCGGATTCCCGAAGCTGGCGAGTTCAGAGTCGCTCTCCTCTGGAGCACCGGACACTGTCCGGTGTGCACCGGACATGTCCGGTGAATTATAGCGAAGCGCCTCTGAAAATTCCCGAAGGTGCGGAGTTTGTCTTGGAGTCCCCTGGTGCACCGGACACTGTCCGGTGGCACACCGGACAGTCCGGTGCGCCAGACCAGGGCACACTTCGGTTATCCCTTGCTCTCTTTGTTGAACCCTTTTTCTTGGTCTTTTTATTGGCTTAGTGTGAACCTTTGGCACCTGTATAACTTATAGACTAGAGCAAAACTAGTTAGTCCAATTTATTTGTGTTGAGCAATTCAACCACCAAAATCAATTAGGAACTAGGTGTAAGCCTAATTCCCTTTCACTAGCCCCTCGGAAGGGTTCGACAGCCGCCTCAGAGCGCTCGGGCTCCGCGCCCACTACTGATCAGGGGTTCGAAGGCTGGCCCCTCGGAAGGGTTCGACAGCCGCCTCAGAGCGCTCGGGCTCCGCGCCCACTACTGATCAGGGGTTCGAAGGCTGGCCCCTCGGAAGGGTTCGACAGCCGCCTCAGAGCACGTAGAGCGAGGGATGACTCTGGTTACGTCCGTTACATGGCCGAGGCTCGGGCTACACTCCCGAGGTACCCTAGGACATTTCCGAGACCAGCAGGAGCGATTTTGTAACGGAATCCCATCAGAGGGAGGCATCGAGCCCTCGGACCCTATCGAACGGGTCCGGGTCCGACAAATCACCTGCAGGTATTTTTGGAGCGCGCCTCTGGGCCACTAGCCGACCCTTATCGAACGGGGCACGGGCGTCCACTCGGATCACCCATTAGCAACTCATTGGAGACACCATATTCGGCGCCCTCCGAGGGCAACATGGCGCTTTCCCCCCTTCCTCCTTGCGGAAAGGCGACGAAGGGGCGTATGATAAAAGTCGAGACAGTCCTTGATCGTCCTCTCGCTCTGTGCAGAGGCTCGGTGGCTGCTCTCGCAAACCCGGCTACGGCCAAACCGTTGACAGCGTCAACAAACCAGCCTAAAAACTCAGAGCCTGACCATGCACCCGGGCTACAATCAGATCGCATGAGGGAACAACCAGACCGGCCGAGGCATCACGAAAGGCATTAAGACCTCAGAGGAGTCAAACCACTCCCCCGAGGCCTCGGGGGCTACACCCGGCGGGTGCGCTTGCGCGCACCTACAGGAACAAAGTGTAACCAAGAAAGGCCGGTCCCCTCGCAAAAAAGTGCGGCAAAGCCTACAAGCGAGTACCAACAATCCCTTTGAGGCTCGGGGGCTACTGTCGGGTATCGTAATTAGGGGTACCCCCAACACTCCTAAACACGACTGGTAACCACCATCAGCACAAGCTGCAGAGACTGATGGGCGCAATTCAGGTCAAGGCTTCGTCTACTCAAGGGATGCGATCTCGCCTCGCCCGAGCCCAGCCTCGGGCGGGAACAGTAGTCCCAGGCGAATTCACGCCTCGCCCGAGTCACACTGGGCATAAAACCCGAGCCCGAAGCTCGAAACCCGAAAAACCCGAACCCGTATAGCCCAATACCCGATACCCGAAACATTTATGCGGGTAGTAAAACTTAAAACCCGATATTATTTCGGGCTTAATCGGGTAGCAACATCCGGTACCCGAAATACCCAAATACCCGAACTATATAAATATCACCACATGCGTCTATAGTACCAGTACTAATGTTGTTTTTCTTTGCCCAGTTGACATACTAATGTTGCTCTTCCGTCCAGTATGCCAGCACGCCGTGGTGCAGTACTGTCGTAGCACCTGGCCGGATTGCCATAGCTAGCAGTCCATCACCCAACCGGCCAACCATTAGTCATGCTTCTGGTTCTAGAGTTTGCTATTTCCTCAACTAATCAAGATCAGTTTCACGGTGAAATATTTCCTAGTTTGCTCATTTTCTACTCTCACTGCATGCTTATGGCTCAAAAGCCCGAACTGCATGCTCATTTTCCAGTGTGCTTCCTGTTCTAGAGTCTAATTGCATGCTCATTTTCTAGTGTTTGATTCCTGATATTTTTGTAAAAATACTTGTGTAAATATTTGATGTCACATTGATCTGCAACGAAATCGGGTAGAACGGGCTACCCGTACCCGAACCCGAATTTTTTGGGTACCCGAATTTTCGGGTTTTGCTTAAATTGGATACATATTCGGGTATTGTTTCTGAAAGTCCGAATTGTCAAAAGCCCAAACTACCCGACCCGAAAATTCGGGCTAACCCGAATTGTCATGCGAGAGGGTCGCGCGGGAGGACGGGCTGACGAACAGGCCCACTCTCTCTCCCTCGCGAACGCTTATAACCCCTACTGCAAGCGCCTCCCCCTGGCGCAGGATAACACGAGTCACGTTTTCCCCCTTGTGTTCCATCTCGCGCCAACCCATCTGGGCTGGGACACGCAGCGGCAATTTTACTCGTCGGTCCAGGGATCCCCGGGGTCGAAACGCCGACATCTACCAGCTTCCAATCACCACCAGCGATAACAACAAGAACACTAGGGACCTAATGGATCGAGGAGCCTGGAACAACAAGCAACAGAGAGGAGCCGAGAACCTTCGAAAAGCCAGGGGAGCGCTCGCCAATCTTAAGTAGACGGCCGCACCAGGCAGTTGCGCAGGATCCGGCCGAGCGGCGAACGAATCGCTGATCTGTTCAGCGCCGTCGCTCGGCAGTTTCCTTCGTTCGTCCTGCACTCGTCCTATGTTCCTCTATTCCTATGTCGTCCCGCTCCTCGACGAGCCCTAACCAGCTGCTACTCGGTGGGCTGCTCGGTCAGCTGGGCCTTGAAGCAGCCCACCTGGCTGGCCCCCTCCTCTTTATTATTTTTTAAAGTGAAAACTCAAAATGGACAACAATTATTATGGTATTTTTTTCTAAAAAGTGGTTGGCTGATTTATAAAAACTATATTTTAAAAACTAAAGTCTTTTTTTAGTTTCTACGTAATACTATGATTTATAGAAATACTAGAGTATTTTATAGCTGTTTGGTTGCTTTTTTGGAAACTATGTTTTCAATATCATAGTATTATGGACACCATAGTATTTTTGGTACTCAAAAATCCGTTTCAACCTACTAAAGTTTTCATGACATGATTAATTCTTTATCTAAAAACTATGGTTTCCACGACATTATATCCAAACAATGTTTTTAAAACCATGACATTTAATTTTTAGAGTTAACCAAAACTGGGATTTGTCATGATAATTGCAAAGTGCAGTAATATAAAACTATGATTTTGAGAAACATTGTTGTCAAATAGACTTTAGTAGTTATCATAATATTTTTTTAGTATTTGAAAGTCCACTTTACCCTCAAGTTTTTATTTATAGCTAGCTTGTAGCACATATATATTAAATATTATTGTTTGAGATACTTTGTCCCTAAGCAATTATTGCTTGGAACGATGTAAAAAATATGGTGGTTGTATCGTAACATTTTCAAACCATATTATTCTAAAACCAATAAACCATAGTTTTAAAATAATTTACTTCTAAACACCTTATGAACGTTTTCGTATTTGTCATGATCTACATGTGTAATCTAACTACTAGATCCCGTATCTAAATAGTTTGTCCGTTTAGATCCAAGACGACAGTAATAAACTTGATCCCTCCTATTTTGGCGCAGACGACCGTATCTAATAGGAAGGGATCTAGTAGTTATTAAAAGGGACCCTCAATATCCTATTTTTGTGTCACCCGATAGAAGGCAAGGATAGCCTTCCTTATTGGCTTCCAACGGCTCCTAGCTGCCTTGGGGCTATAAAAGGGACCCCTAGGCATATGGAGGAGATACCCAAGCTTGCAAGAAACATTCTAAGACTCCAAGACTCCAACTTCACGCATTCGATTCTTTGAGATAGTGACTTGAGCTCCATTTGAGTTGAGAACTCCGTGCGTTGTGTTTTGAGCTCGAGTTGTGACTTGTGTGCGTGATTGTGCTGTGATTTGAGTCTTGTGTGTGTTGCTCTCCCCTCCCTTACTTCTGTGCTTCTTTTGTGATCATCATTGTAAGGGCGAGAGGCTCTAAGTTGTGGAGATTCCTCGCAAACGGGAGAAAAGCCTAAGGAAGAAAGCCGTGGTATTCAAGTTGATCATTGGATCACTTGAAAGGGGTTGAGTGCAACCCTCGTCCATTGGGACGCCACAACGTGGAAGTAGGCAAGTATTACTTGGCCGAACCACGGGATAAAAATCGCGTGTCTCTTGTGTTACTCCTCTCTGTAATTAATTGTGTTCGCAAGAGATCGCTTCAAGCCACTTAGCCGTACTAACACTTATAACTAAGTTTTGTGGCTATTAGTTTTTGATTTTTACAGGATCACCTATTCACCCCCCTCTAGGTGCTCTCAATTGGTATCAGAGCTGTTCTCTTCACGTAAGGGACTAATCGCCCGAAGAGATGGATCCTAAGGGAAAGGGGATGGTGGTCAACGACAAGGAGAAGGAGTCCCTCTTCAACGAGCCAAGGGACGACAAGCCCACTGACTCAGGATCGAGTCACAAGAAGAGGGACGGGAAGAAGAAGAGGCGAATCAAGAAGATCATTTACTACGATAGCGACACCTCCTCTTCTTCACCAAGAGACGACGACGTCGATGACTCGCCTAAAAAACGGTTAATCAAAACTATTCATTTGATTATTCTCGTATTCCGTTCAATTCCAATGCTCATTTGCTTTTAATTCCTCTTGGTAAACCTCCACACTTTGATGGAGAAGATTACTCTTTTTGGAGTCACAAAATGCGTAGTCACTTATTTTCTCTCCATCCTAGTATTTGAGAGATAGTTGAAAATGGAATGCATTTCGACAGTACGGATAACCCTGTGTTTATTAATGAGCAAATTCATAAGAATGCACAAGCTACCACTGTTTTGCTAGCATCTTTATGCAGGGATGAATACAACAAGGTGAGTGGCTTGGACAACGCCAAGCAAATTTGGGATACCCTCAAGATATCACATGAGGGAAACGACGCCACCATGATCACCAAAATGGAGTTGGTGGAAGGCGAGCTGGGAAGGTTCGCGATGATCAGGGGAGAGGAGCCAACACAAACATACAACAGGCTCAAGACCCTGGTCAACAAGATTAGGAGCTATAGAAGCACAAGATGGACGGACCATGACGTCGTTCGACTAATGCTAAGGTCATTTACAGTAATTGACCCCCATCTTGTCAACCTTATTCGTGAGAATCCCAGGTACACCAAGATGACGCCCGAGGAGATTTTTGGGAAGTTTGTGAGCGGGCGCATGATGGTGAAAGAGGCTCGATATGTGGACGATGCTCTAAACGGTCCACTACCCATCCACGAGCCTCAAACCATTGCCCTCAAAGCAACTAGCAACAGGGAGACGCTACCAAGCAAGGTGGCATAAGTGGAGGCCGCGGGCCTCAACAAAGATGAGATGGCGCTTATCATCAAGCGCTTCAAGACCGCATTGAAAGGACGCAAGGAGTACCCCAACAAGAACAAAGCAAGGGGAAAGCGCTCCTGCTTCAAATGCGATAAGACTGGTCATTTCATAGCACAATGCCCCGATAATGATGATGACCAGGAACAAGAAAAGCATGGGAAGAGGGAGAAGAAGAAGGTCTACAAGAAGGCGAAGGGCGAGGCGCACCTTGGTAAAGAATGGGATTTGGACTGCTCTTCATTCGACTCCGACGATGAAGGACTGACAGCCTCGGCCTTCAACAAGTCTTCGCTCTTCCCCAACGAACGCCACACCTGCCTCATGGCCAAAGAAAAGAAGGTGAGTGTTCGAGATTCCCCTAAGTACTCTACTTCTAGTGATGAGGATTCCTCCGATGATTAAGTAGATTACTCTATTCTATTTAAAGGATTAGATAGAGCTAAAGTAGAAAAGATTAATGAACTAATTGATGCTTTAAATGAAAAGGATAGACTTTTAGAAAAACAAGAGGATATTTTGTATGAAGAGCATGATAAGTTTATTAGTGTTCAAAAATCTCTTGCTCTAGAGATTAAAAGGAATGAAATGCTATCTTCTGAGTTATCTGCTTGCCATGAAACTGTGTCTAATTTAAAGAGTGTAAATGATGATTTAAATGCTAAGCTAGAGAAAGCAAATAAATCTAGTTCATGTGTAGAGCATGTTAGTATTTGTAATAGATGTAAGGATTTTGATGTTGATGCTTGTGATGAACACCTTATGTCTATTACTAAATTAAATGATGAGGTGGCAAGTCTTAATGCTCAACTTAAGACTTGCAAAATTAATTTTGATCAATTAAAATTTACTAGGGATGCCTACACCGTTGGTAGACACCCCTCTATTAAGGATGAACTTGGTTTTCGAAAGGAAACCAAGAACTTAACAAGCCAAAAGGCTCCCGTTCTCAACAAGGAGAAAGGGAAGGTTCCTATGGCTAGTAGTTCTCAAAAATGTCATACTTACATTTATGATAGAAAATTTTCTAGAAATGCTCATTATAATAGGAGATATGATGTGTTTAATTCACATGCTATGTTTGCTTCTAGCTCTACTTTTGTGCATGGTAGAAGTAAGCCTAGGAGAAATCATGTTGTGCATCATGTGCCTAGGAGAGTATGTAATGAACCTTCTACTATTTACCATGCTTGCAATACTTCTTTTGCAATTTTTTGTAAGAATGAAAAAGTAATTGCTAGGAACTTGGGATCCAAATGCAAGGGAGATAAGACTTGTATTTGGGTTCCAAAGGCTATTGTGACTAACCTTGTAGGACCTAACAAGAGTTGGGTACCTAAAACCCAAGTGTAAATTACCTTGCAGGTTTATGCATCCGGGGGCTCAAGCTGGATTATCGACACCGGATGCACAAACCACATGACGGGGGAGAAGAAGATGTTCACCTCCTACGTCAAGAACAAGGATTCCCAGGATTCGATCATCATATCTTTGGAGATGGGAACCAAGGCAAGGTTAAAGGATTGGGAAAGATAGCCATTACATCCGAGCATTCTATCTCCAATGTGTTCTTAGTTGAATCGCTCGGGTACAACTTATTGTCTGTGAGTCAATTATGTAACATGGGTTATAATTGTCTATTTACAAATATAGATGTTTTTGTCTTTAGAAGGAGTGATGGTTCATTAGCGTTTAAGGGTGTATTAGACGGCAAACTCTACTTCGTTGATTTTTTGAAAGAGGAGGCCGATCTAGATGCATGCTTAATAGCTAAGACTAGCATGGGTTGGCTATGGCATCACCGTCTAGCACATGTTGGGATGAAGAACCTTCATAAACTTCTAAAGGGAGAACATGTGTTAGGACTAACCAATGTATGCTTCGAGAAAGACAGACCTTGTGCAGCTTGTCAGGCAGGGAAACAGGTGGAAAGCACTCATCACAACAAGAATGTGATGACAACATTAAGACCTCGGAGCTTCTTCACATGGACCTCTTCGGACCCGTCGCCTACCTTAGCATCGGGGGAAGTAAGTATGGTCTTGTAATTGTAGATGACTTTTCCCGCTTCACTTGAGTGTTCTTTTTGCAGGATAAATCAGAAACCCAAGGGACCCTAAAGCGCTTTCTAAGGAGGGCTCAAAACGAATTTGTGTTCAAGGTGAAAAAGATAAGGAGCGACAACGGGTCCGAGTTCAAGAACTTACAAGTTGAGGAGTATCTTGAAGAGGAAGGTGTCAAGCATGAGTTCTCCGCTCCCTACACACCACAACAAAATGGTGTGGTAGAGAGGAAGAACAGGACGCTTATCGACATGGCGAGGACAATGCTTGGAGAGTTCAAGACGCCCGAGCGGTTTTGGTCGGAAGCTGTGAACACAGCTTGCCACACCATAAACTGGCTCTATCTGCATCGTCTCCTCAAGAAGACCTCCTACGAACTCCTTACCGGCAACAAACCCAATGTCTCTTACTTTCGTGTATTTGGGAGCAAAATGCTACATTTTGGTGAAGAAAGGTAGACATTCCAAATTTGCTCCCAAAGCTGTAGAAGGGTTTTTACTAGGGTATGACTTAAATACAAAGGCGTATAGATTCTTCAACAAATCATCGGGTTTGGTTGAAGTCTCTAGCGACGTTGTATTTGATGAGACTAATGGCTCTCCAAGAGAGCAAGTTGATCTTGATGACATAGATGAAGATGATGTTCCAATGGCCGTAATACGCACCATGGCGATTGGAGATGTGCGACCACAGGAACAACAAGGGCAAGATCAACCTTCTTCCTCAACAATGGTGCATCCTCCCACTCAAGATGATGGACAGGTTCCTCAAGAAGAGGCGTGTGATCAAGGGGGAACACAAGGAGAACAAGTTTTGGAGGAAGAAGCACCACTGGCCCCTCCAACTCAAGTCCGAGCGACGATTCAAAGGAATCACCCCGTTGACCAGATTCTGGGTGACATAAGCAAGGGAGTAACTACTCGCTCAAGATTAGCTAACTTTTGTGAGCATTACTCGTTTGTCTCTTCTATTGAGCTTTTTAGGGTAGAAGAGGCCTTACAAGATCCGGACTGGGTGTTGGCCATGCAGGAAGAGCTCAACAACTTCAAGAGAAATGAAGTTTGGAGCCTGGTGCCACGTCCAAAGCAAAATGTAGTGGGAACAAAGTGGGTGTTCCGCAACAAACAAGACGAGCACGGGGTGGTGACAAGAAACAAGGCTCGACTTGTGGCAAAAGGTTATGCCCAAGTCGCAGGTTTGGGTTTTGAGGAGACTTTTGCTCCTATGGCTAGGCTAGAGTCTATTAGAATATTATTAGCCTATGCCGCTCACCACTCTTTCAGGTTGTTTCAAATGGATGTGAAGAGCGCTTTCCTCAACTGGCCAATAAAGGAGGAGGTGTACGTGGAATAACCCCCTGGCTTTGAGGATGACAGGTACCCCGACCATGTGTTTAAGCTCTCTAAGGCGCTCTATGGACTTAAGCAAGCCCCAAGAGCATGGTATGAATGCCTTAGAGATTTCTTAATTGCTAATGCTTTCAAGGTTAGGAAAACCGATCCGACTCTTTGAAAGGGAAATGTGCCCTTGGGCCATTTCTAAGTATTTTGGTGATTGAGTGTCAACACAAGTGCTTAAATGTGAATCTATGCTCATGGATGAACAAAGTGCAAATCTAGAGCAAAGGTATGTTTCTAAGTCTTAGTACATTGGTTTTGTGTACTAATATACTTGTCTAAGTATCAGAAACAGGAAGAAGAAGAAAAGAGAAGAGTTGGCCGTGTACAGCCAAGAGGCTGTTTCGGTCTGGGGCACCAGACTGTCCGGTGGTGCACCGGACAGTCCGGTGAATTATAGCGGAGTTGCCTCTGGAAATTCCCGAAGGTGGCGAGTTTGTGTTGAAGTCCTCTGGTGCACCGGACATGTCCGGTGGTGCACCGGACACTGTCCGGTGCCCCCAGACCAGAGGTGCCTTCGGTTGCCTTTAGCTCTCTATTTGAACCCAACTTTGGTCCTTTTAATTGGCTTGATGTAAACCTTTGACACCTGTATAATTTATTAACTAGAGCAAACTAGTTAGTCCAAAGATTTGTGTTGGGCAATTCAACCACCAAAATTATATAGGAACTAGGTGTAAGCCTAATTCCCTTTCAATCTCCCCCTTTTTGGTGATTGATGCCAACACAAACCAAAGCAAATATAGAATTGCATAATTGAACTAGTTTGTATGATGTAAGTGTAAAGGTTGCTTGGAATTGAGCCAATATAAATACTTACAAGATATGCATGGATTGTTTCTTCATTTTTAACATTTTGGACCACGCTTGCACCACATGTTTTGTTTTTGCAAACTCTTTTGTAAATCCTTTTCAAAGTTCTTTTGCAAATGGTCAAAGGCAAATGAATAAGATTTTGAGAAGCATTTTCAAGTTTTGAAATTTTCTCCCCCTGTTTCAAATGCTTTTCCTTTGACTAAACAAAACTCCCCCTAAATGAAATCATCCTCTTAGTGTTCAAGAGGGTTTTGATGATTCAAGTTGAAATACTATTTTCTCCCCCTTTTGAACTCAAAAAGATACCAATTGAGAAATACTCTTGGAAAACACTAAGTTTTAGAAATTGGTGGTGGTGCGGTCCTTTTGCTTTGGGCTCAACCTTTCTCCCCCTTTGGCATGAATCGCCAAAAACGGAATCATTAGAGCCCATCGAAGTATTTTCTCCTCCTTTGGTCATAAAATAAATGAATGAAGAGTATACCAAAGTTGGAGAGATGCTCGGAGTGACGGCGAAGGAAGAGTAGTGGAGTGGAGTGGAAGCCTTTGTCTTCGCCGAAGACTCCAATTCCCTTTCAATATACCTATGACTTGGTTTGAAATACTCTTGAAAACACATTAGTCATAGCATATACAAAAGAGACATGATCAAAGGTATATTTATGAGCTATGTGTGCAAGTTAGCAAAAGAAATTCCTAGAATCAAGAATATTGAGCTCATGCCTAAGTTTGGTAAAAGTTTGTTCGTCAAGAGGCTTGGTAAAGATATCGGCTAATTGATCTTTAGTATTAATGTATGCAATCTCGATATCTCCCTTTTGTTGGTGATCCCTAAGAAAATGATACCGAATGGCTATGTGCTTGGTGCGGCTATGCTCGACGGGATTGTCGGCCATTTTAATTGCACTCTCATTATCACATAGCAAAGGGACTTTGGTTAATTTGTAACCGTAGTCCCGCAAGGTTTGCCTCATCCAAAGCAATTGCGCGCAACAATGGCCTGCGACAATATATTCGGCTTCGGCAGTAGAAAGAGCGACCGAATTTTGCTTCTTTGAAGCCCAAGACACCAAGGATCTTCCCAAGAACTGGCAAGTCCCCGATGTGCTCTTTCTATTAATCTTACACCCTGCCCAATCGGCATCCGAATAACCAATCAAATCAAATGTGGATCCCCGAGGGTACCAAAGCCCAAACTTAGGTGTATAAGCCAAATATCTCAAGATTCGTTTTACGGCCGTAAGGTGTGATTCCTTAGGGTCGGCTTGGAATCTTGCACACATGCAAACGGAAAGCATAATGTCCGGTCGAGATGCACATAAATAAAGCAATGAACCAATCATCGACCGGTATACCTTTTGATCCACGGACTTACCTCCCGTGTCGAGGTCTAGATGCCCATTGGTTCCCATGGGTGTCTTGATGGGCTTGGCATCCTTCATTCCAAACTTGCTTAGGATGTCTTGAGTGTACTTCGTTTGGCTAATGAAGGTGCCCTCTTGGAGTTGCTTTACTTGGAATCCTAAGAAATACTTCAACTCCCCCATCATAGACATCTCGAATTTCTGTGTCATGATCCTACTAAATTCTTCACATGTAGATTCGTTAGTAGACCCAAATATAATATCATCAACATAAATTTGGCATACGAACAAATCATTGTCAAGAGTTTTAGTGAACAAAGTAGGATCGGCCTTGCCGACTTTGAAGCCATTAGCAATAAGGAAATCTCTAAGGCATTCATACCATGCTCTTGGGGCTTGCTTTAGCCCATAAAGCGCCTTAGAGAGCCTATAGACATGGTTAGGATACTCACTATCTTCAAAGCCGGGAGGTTGCTCAACATAGACTTCTTCCTTGATTGGTCCATTGAGGAAGGCACTTTTCACGTCCATTTGATAAAGCTTAAAGCCATGGTAAGTAGCATAGGCTAATAATATGCGAATTGATTCAAGCCTAGCTACGGGTGCATAGGTTTCACCGAAATCCAAACCTTCGACTTGGGAGTATCCCTTGGCCACAAGTCGAGCTTTGTTCCTTGTCACCACACCATGCTCATCTTGCTTGTTGCGGAAGACCCGTTTGGTTCCTACAACATTTTGGTTAGGACGTGGAACTAAATGCCATACCTCATTTCTAGTGAAGTTGTTGAGCTCCTCTTGCATCGCCACCACCCAATCCGAATCTTGAAGTGCTTCCTCTACCCTGTGTGGTTCAATAGAGGAAACAAAAGAGTAATGTTGACAAAAATGTGCAACACGAGATCTAGTGGTTACCCCCTTATGAATGTCGCCGAGGATGGTGTCGACGAGGTGATCTCGTTGGATTGCTTGGTGGACTCTTGGGTGTGGCGGCCTTTGCTCTTCATCCTCCTTGTCTTGATCATTTGCATCTCCCCCTTGATCATTGCCGTCATCTTGAGGTGGCTTATTTGCTTGATCTTCTACTTCATCAACTTGAGCTTCATCCTCATTTTGAGTCGGTGGAGATGCTTGCATGGAGGAGGATGGTTGATCTTGTGCATGTGGAGGCTCTTCGGATTCCTTAGGACACACATCCCCAATGGACATGTTCCTTAGCGCTATGCATGGAGCCTGTTCTTCACCTATCTCATCAAGATCAACTTGCTCTACTTGAGAGCCGTTAGTCTCATCAAACACAACGTCACAAGAAACTTCAACTAGTCCTGAGGACTTGTTAAAGACTCTATATGCCCTTGTGTTTGAATCATATCCTAGTAAAAAGCCTTCTACAGTTTTAGGAGCAAATTTAGATTTTCTACCTCTTTTCACAAGAATAAAACATTTGCTACCAAAAACTCTAAAATATGAAATATTTGGCTTTTTACCGGTTAGGAGTTCATAGGATGTCTTCTTGAGGATTCGGTGAAGACCGCCTCGGCCCAAAACCGATCCGAAGTCTTGTACTCATCAAGCATGGTTCTTGCCATGTCCAATAGAGTTCGATTCTTCCTCTCCACTACTCCATTTTGTTGTGGAGTGTAGGGAGAAGAGAACTCATGCTTGATGCCCTCCTCCTCAAGGAAGCCTTCAATTTGAGAGTTCTTGAACTCCGTCCCGTTGTCGCTTCTAATTTTCTTGATCCTTAAGCCGAATTCATTTTGAGCCCGTCTCAAGAATCCCTTTAAGATCTCTTGGGTTTGAGATTTTTCTTGCAAAAAGAACACCCAAGTGAAGCGAGAATAATCATCCACTATTACAAGACAATACTTACTCCCGCCGATGCTTATGTAAGCAATCGGGCCGAATAGATCCATGTGGAGTAGCTCAAGCGGCATGTCGGTCGTCATGATGTTCTTGTGTGGATGTTGGGTTCCAACTTGCTTCCCGGCTTGGCATGCGCTACAAATCCTGTCTTTCTCAAAATGAACATTTGTTAATCCTAAAATGTGTTCTCCCTTTAGAAGCTTATGAAGATTCTTCATCCCAACATGTGCTAGTCGACGGTGCCAGAGCCAACCCATGTTAGTCTTAGCAATTAAGCAAGTGTCGAGTTCAGCTTTATCAAAATCTACCAAGTATAGCTGACCCTCTAACACTCCCTTAAATGCTTGTCGGGGACCATAATTAGGGGTACCCTCAAGACGCCTAATTCTCAGCTGGTAACCCCCATCAGCATAAAGCTGCAAAGGCCTGATGGGTACGATTAAGTCAGGGATCAGTCCACACGAGTGACTCGATCACGCTTCACCCGAGCCTAGCCTCGGCCAAGGGCAGCCGACCTCGAGAGACTTCCGTCTCGCCCGAGGCCCCCTTTTTATGGCGGACACATCACCGGCTCGCCCGAGGCTTTGGCTTCGCTCAGAAGCAACCTTGACTAAATCGCCGCACCGACTGACCAAATTGCAGGGGCATTTAACGCAAAGGTGGCCTGACACCTTTATCCTGACACGCGCCCCCGGCAGAGCCGAAGTGACCGCCGTCACTCCACCGCTTCACTGGCCAGTCTGACAGAAGGACAGCGCCGCCTGCGCCACTCCGACTGCAGTGCCACTCGACAGAGTGAGTCTGACAGGCAGTCAGGCCTTGCCAAAGGCGCCACGGCGA
The DNA here is from genome assembly GCF_902167145.1 of Zea mays. NCBI lineage: Eukaryota > Viridiplantae > Streptophyta > Magnoliopsida > Poales > Poaceae > Zea > Zea mays. Next base: position 39,165,265 of record NC_050098.1, on the reverse strand, counting down.
ACTCCGCTCCGCCCGACCCCAGGGCTCGGACTCGGGCTAAGACCCGGAAGACGGCGAACTCCGCTCCGCCCGACCCCAGGGCTCGGACTCGGGCTAAGACCCGGAAGACGGCGAACTCCGCTCCGCCCGACCCCAGGGCCCGGACTCGGGCTAAGACCCGGAAGACGGCGAACTCCGCTCCGCCCGACCCCAGGGCTCGGACTCGGGCTAAGACCCGGAAGACGGCGAACTCCGCTCCGCCCGACCCCAGGGCTCGGACTCGGGCTAAGACCCGGAAGACGACGAAACTCCGCCTCGCCCGACCCCAGGGCTCGGACTCCGCCCTGGCCTCGGCCGAACGACTTCCGCCTCGCCCGACCCCATGGCTCGGGCTCGGCCACGGCAACGGGAGGCAGACTCAACCTCGGCTTCGGAGGAACCCCCACGTTGCCCTGCCTAGGGCACAGACCGCCACGTCAACAGGAAGCGCCATCATCATCCTACCACGAATCAACTCGGGTCACGGAGAACAAGACCGGCGTCCCATCCGGCCAGCTCCGCCGGAGGGGCAATGATGGCGCTCCACAAGCTCTATGACGACGGCGGCCCCCAGCTCTCTTACGGAAGCAGGACGACGTCAGCAGGGACTCGACCGCTCCAACAGCTATCCCTCCGCCAGGCTCCGCCGCACCTCCGACAGCCACGACATCACGCCAGCAGGGTGCCCAGATCTCTCCGGCTGCCACATTGGCATGTACCTAGGGCGCTAGCTCTCCCTCCGCTAGACACGTAGCACTCTGCTACAACCCCTATTGTACACCTGGATCCTCTCCTTACGACTATAAAAGGGAGGACCAGGGCCTTCTTAGAAAGGGTTGGCCGCGCGGGACCGAGGACGGGACAGGCGCTCTCTTGGGGCCGCTCGCTTCCCTCACCCGCGTGGACGCTTGTAACCCCCCTACTGCAAGCGCACCTGACCTGGGCGCGGGACGAACACGAAGGCCGCGGGACTTCCACCTCTCTCACGCTCGACTCCGGCCACCTCGCCTCTCCCCCCTTCGCGCTCGCCCACGCGCTCGACCCATCTGGGCTGGGGCACGCAGCACACTCACTCGTCGGCTTAGGGACCCCCCTGTCTCGAAACGCCGACAGTTGGCGCACCAGGTAGGGGCCTGCTGCGTGCTGACGAACAGCTCCCCGTCAAGCTCCAGATGGGCAGTCTCCAGCAACCTCTCCGGCCCGGGACGGTGCTTCGTTTCGGGACTCTTGAGTTCATGTCCTTCGACGGCAGCTACGACATGATACTTCTTCCACCGCCGCGCGACTACGATAATGGCGGCCGACAACCCGCCCGCCGGCGGCGGAATCGACGACGTCTTCCCCGCGTGGTGGAAGGGCAACATTCGGGCTCGCTCCGTTCTCTCCCCCGCCAACGGAGGAGGAGGCGGGGCCGTCAAGGCCAGGTGGGAGGCCGCGCTTCGTCGGCCGTCGAGCGAATCGACGCCCCCGACGCCCCGACGGAAGGCACGCCGGACGTCGACCTCGCGTTCAAGACGGAGGCAAGCGCCGTCCCCCCGCGGCACGCTGACCCCGAGCAAGAAGACAACGCCGGCGCGCTCGCGGAAAGCCTGCAGGACGTCGCCCTCGAACCAGAGATGACGGTGCAACCAGTCCCCGATGTGACTACGTCGCTCCTCATCGACCAAAAGGTACCGACTAACTCCCATCTTGCGTCATTTCGACTCGGCCTCAACCCGCCAAACGACCTCGTTTTGGCGGGCGCCCTCATTGAGGCGAGTGCAACCCCACTGAGGTTCCGTATGCGGTCGCCTTGGGACCGACTGACGGACGTCTCGACCTACGGGCCCTCTGGGTTCGAGGAAGATGACGATCCCAGCATCGGTTGGGATTTCTCCGGACTTGGCAACCCCAGTGCCGTAAGGGACTTCGTGACCGCATGTGACTACTGCCTATCCGACTGTTCCGATGGAAGCCGCAGCCTTGGCGACGAGAGCTGCGGCCCAAGCCGCGAATGTTTCCACATCGAGCTAGGGGATCCCTCCGAAGGCAACCATCTTGGCATGCCGGAGGACGGTGATCTCCCTAGGCCGGTGCCTCGCGCTGACATCCCACGGGAGCTAGCTGTGGTCCCCGCTCCGGCGGGGGGTTACGACCCACAACTCGAGCAAGTCCGCGAGGCGCAGGCCAGGCTCAACGAGGGAACAGGAGCGCTTGAGCCGATCCGTCGGGACGTCGGACAGGCATGGGTGGGCCAACCCCTGGCCGGAGAAATACGTCACCTGCCCCAAGGTCTCCAGCACCGCGTCGCCAACGATGTCAGGATCAGGCCGCCGCCCGCATCCAGCGGGGTTGGTCAGAACCTGGCAACCGCGGCAATGCTCATCCGCGCGATGCCGGAGCCGTCAACCACCGAGGGTCGGCGAATCCAGGGAGAACTCAAGAATCTCCTAGAAGGCGCTGCGGTCCGGCGGGCCGAGAGCACTGCCTCCCGAAGGCAAGGTTATCCCTCGGAACCTCATGCCGCGACTTCCCGATTCATGCGGGAAGCCTCGGTCTACACCGGGCGCACGCGCAACACCGCGCCTGCGGCCCCGGGCCACCTCGGCAACGAGCACCATCGACGCGACCGTCGGGCTCACCTCGACGAAAGGGTGCGCCGAGGCTACCACCCCAGGCGTGGGGGGCGCTACGACAGCGGGGAGGATCGGAGTCCCTCGCCCGAACCACCCGGTCCGCAGGCCTTCAGTCGGGCCATCCGACGGGCGCCATTCCCGACCCGGTTCCGACCCCCGACTACTATCACGAAGTACTCGGGGGAAACGAGACCGGAACTGTGGCTCGCGGACTACCGCCTTGCCTGCCAACTGGGTGGAACGGACGACGACAACCTCATCATCCGTAACCTCCCCCTGTTCCTCTCCGACACTGCTCGCGCCTGGTTGGAGCACCTGCCTCCGGGGCAGATCTCCAACTGGGACGACTTGGTCCAAGCCTTCGCTGGCAATTTCCAGGGCACATACGTGCGCCCCGGGAATTCCTGGGACCTTCGAAGCTGCCGGCAACAGCCGGGGGAGCCGCTCCGGGACTACATCCGGCGATTCTCGAAGCAGCGCACCGAGCTGCCCAACATCACCGACTCGGATGTCATCGGCGCGTTCCTCGCCGGCACCACTTGCCGCGACCTGGTGAGCAAGCTGGGTCGCAAAACCCCCACCAGGGCGAGCGAGCTGATGGACATCGCCACCAAGTTCGCCTCTGGCCAGGAGGCGGTCAAGGCTATCTTCCAAAAGGACAAGCAGCCCCAGGGCCGCCCATCGGAAGAGGCTCCCGAGGCGTCTGCTCCGCGCGGCGCCAAGAAGAAAGGCAAGAAGAAGTCGCAATCGAAACGCGACGCCGCTGACGCGGACCTTGTCGCCGCCGCCGAGTATAAGAACCCTCGGAAGCCCCCCGGAGGTGCAAACCTCTTCGACAAGATGCTCAAGGAGCCGTGCCCCTACCATCAGGGGCCCGTCAAGCACACCCTCGAGGAGTGCGTTATGCTTCGGCGTCACTTCCACAGGGCCGGGCCACCCGCCGAGGGTGGCAGGGCCCGCGACGACGACAAGAACGAAGATCACCTAGCAGGAGAATTCCCCGAGGTCCGCGACTGCTTCATGATCTATGGAGGGCATGCGGCGAATACCTCGGCTCGGCACCGCAAGCAAGAGCGCCGGGAGGTCTGCTCGATGAAGGTGGCGGCGCCAGTCTACCTAGACTGGTCCGACAAGCCCATCACTTTCGACCAGGCCGACCACCCCGATCATGTGCCGAGCCCGAGGAAATACTCGCTCGTCGTCGACCCCGTTGTCGGCAATGTCAGGCTCACCAAGGTCCTGATGGATGGGGGCAGCTGCCTCAACATCATCTACGCCGAGACCCTCAAGCTCCTGCGCGTCGATCTGTCCTCCGTCCGAGCAGGCGCTGCGCCCTTCCACGGGATCATCCCTGGGAAGCGCGTCCAGCCCCTCGGGCGACTCGACCTCCCCGTCTGCTTCGGGACACCCTCCAACTTCCGAAGGGAGACCCTGACGTTCGAAGTGGTCGGGTTCCGAGGAACCTACCACGCCGTGCTAGGGAGGCCATGCTACGCGAAGTTCATGGCCGTCCCCAACTACACCTACCTGAAGCTCAAGATGCCGGGCCCCAACGGGGTCATCACCGTCGGCCCCACGTACAAACACGCGTTCAAATGCGACGTGGAGTGCGTGGAGTATGCCGAGGCCCTCGCCGAGTCCGAGGCCCTCATCGCCGACCTGGAGAACCTCTCCAAGGAGGTGCCAGACGTGAAGTGCCACGCCGGCAACTTCGAGCCAGCGGAGACGGTCAAGGCCGTCCCTCTCGACCCCAGTGGCGACACCACCAAGCAGGTCCGGATTGGTTCCGGGCTCGACCCCAAATAGGAAGCAGTGCTCGTCGACTTTCTCCGCGCAAACGCCGACGTCTTTGCGCGGAGTCCCTCGGACATGCCCGGCATACCGAGGGATGTCGCCAAACACTCGCTGGATATTCGGGCCGGGGCCCGATCCGTCAGGCAGCCTCTGCGCCTCGATCATCAAGGAAGGGTCGGCCTCGCCTTGGCGGAGCCCGACCCTCCCTCGGGGGCTAAAAAGGGGGAACCCCTCTGCGTCAAGATCTTTTTAAATCAAAAAAGGGGCCTCTTGCGTTCTCCCAGCTACGTTCTCCCGGCTATGTCAGAAGCCGGGTCTCGAGGAGCGAACGCGGGTACATGAAAATGGCAAGGCCGATTGAGCCGAGGAACCCCCGTACCTCCGGGTTAGGGATACCTCACTCATCACCTGCCACGAAAAATGGCCCAACTCGAGAAGCCACCCTATTATTGACGAGCCAGGACGAACATGCAGATGGAAAGAAAGGAGAGTACGACTCCATGCAAGAAAGACAAAAGTGTTCAGGCCTCAGCAGCCGTGGTGATACGTACGTTCAACAAGAAACTGTTCAAACGAGAATCAGGCGCCGCCTTGGGGAGGAGCCGCGCCTTCAGCTCCACCCCCGCCATCGGTGGGGTCCATCTCGGCCTCCGGTGACGTCGCAGGAGGAAGGACCTCCGCCTCAAAGGTGGTCGCCAGCACCGCGCTCGGACCCGCGGCGACCGCGTCAAGCCGCTGCACCTCCGCCAGAGCAGCATCGTCCTCGTCAGGAAGACAGTACCCCTCACTAACCCGCTCTAGGTCCACAACATAGTGAGAAGCGAGCACGGCGAAGGCCCGCCTGACGCCGTGGTGTAGCGCTTCGCGGACTCTGCCGCGGGCGTGACCACCTAAGGCTCGAAGGCGGCTCTGAGGGGAGCTTCCTGAAGGGACGTCGCCGGAGCCGAGGACACGATAAAAGTCCGAGACGGCCTCGGACATGGCCGCGAGGTCCGCCTCCCTCTGCTCGGCGGCTCCGGCAAGCGCCTCAGCAAGCGCCTTGGCGGACTCGTCAAGGGCGGACTCAAGCTCTGCAAGTAGCCAGGAGAAATACCTCAAGCACAAGCAAGGGAAACGGACAAGAAAAAGAACTAGGGAGGACCAAGACGTACTTCCGGCTCGGGCACGGTGCTCCGAGGCCGCGACCTGGGTCGCGGCTAGGTCAGCCGCGAGGGTCTCGGCTCGGCTTTCGGCCTCGGCAGCCCGGCCCTGAAGTCGGTTCCGTTCCTCGACGACCTGGACGAGCTCCGATCGCTGCTGTTGCGCCTCCGCACGCGCTGCTGCCGCCTCGGCTCTCAGGTCGGCGCAGAGCAGCTGGAGGTCCGCCACCTTGGCATCCTGCTGAGAAAGGCGCGTGGTAGCCCCGGCAAGCGAAGACCTCAGGGATCGCAGCGAGCCCCAGACATCAACCTCACGGCGGATGAACGACGACTTGGCGGCGCTCCGGTCCGTCAGATCCTGGGGAAAGGAAACAGGGCGTCACAGCGAGTATCTCACAGAAGGGAAAAAGGTATGCCCGAAACCGCTACCTGGAGGATTTTGGGGACGTCTCTGCAGAAAACCTCCAGCGACGCCCGGAGCGACCCCACCGTTGCCTCTGCGCACTCGCGGAGCTCACCCCAGGACTGGTCCTCCTGCTCATCATCGAGAACGAAGACGGGGTCCGAGGCCTCGCGGGTCCGGAATCGGAGCAACGGGCGCCGGGCCTCGGGGCTCCGCCGCACAGCGATGAGGCTGTCACCCGGCTGGACGGATTGCGCGACCGCGCCCACCTCCTCTGAGGTCTTGGGCGCCGACGCATCAGCCACCCCGGCGCTGGCGGCAACTGGACACCCTTCGACAGGGACGGCGGCAACCTCGGCGGTGGCAGGCGCCGGCATGACCGACACGACAGGCGAACTCAGAGCCGCGTGGGCGTCAGCCGCCTCCTCAACCACGATCGCCGCCTCGGCTGAAGAGCCGACCTCGGGAGCCCGCTCCTCCGAGATTGGCGACGCCCGAACCCCCGATGTCGGAGTACCCCGCGAAAGGGTCGGCTGAATGGCGCTGGCCGCACAGTTCGGCGCCGTCTTGAGGGCCTTCCGGGGTGCCAGGTCGGTCTGGCCATGACTTCGCTTGCTGGATGAAAAAGAAAGGGGATCACAACCGAGACATACGAATGGGAGGCCAAGACGAAGACGTTCCGAGGTACTCACCCACTCCGGGCCATGATCCACCGCGCCTGGGGAGAGCCTTCTTGGATCCCGGCTCTCGGAACGGCCGCTGAGGTCCGCTTCACCGGCGCTTGGGGCGCCTGGGAGGCAGATTCCCCGGGCACGGCCGCGACGACCTGAGGGTCACCCCCATGCGCCACCGACACAAGCGGCGGCCCCTGGGGAACAGACGCCTTGGCCTGGACCTCCGGAACTACTTCAGCTCCTCCGGCTGAGGGGTCAGGTGACCTCTCGGTTCGCCCCCGCGCCTCGGGTCGGGAGCCCGACGCCCCGACTTCGGGGGCTGACGGAGTCGGCTCGCTCGGGGGCTGGCTCGACGGCTCCTGGCCACACCCCAGGCCGAGGCTGAGGCCGAGACGGGCGGCCATGTCGTCATCATTATCATCGTCATCGTCGTCATCGTCGTCGGGCGTCTCCGGCGACGGCTCCCTCGGGAGTCCGTCCCGCTCCTGCTGGCGGCGGCGCTTCTCCAAGGCGTCCCGAGCCCGCCTCCGCTCGCGGGCCCGGGCCTTCTCCGCGTCCTTCTTTTTCTTCTTCTCCTCCGCGGCGACCCGCCGCGCTGCACGGTCCACCGCGTCCTCCGGGACCCGTGGCAGGGAGGGTTTGTGACACCCCACATCCTAAAAGGAGGGGAGAAAAGAACCCGATCATAAGGACCCGGAGCGACCAGATATACGAAGAAGGGAGGAACAAACGCTCACCAAAGTCACGCACCCCTGGTCGGGGCGCATCCGAAGCTGGGAATATGCGTGGGGGTCCGGCTTCCCCATCGCGGCCGACACCCGCCATTGGAGGGCGTTGAAGGGGAGAGGATCAGGGGACATTCGTGAGCCCTCCCAGTCAGCTTCCGGGGTCATCTCCCAGAGCGGTAGCCGCCGCTCCGCCAATGGGAGCACCCTCCGACGGTGGATAGCGGCGATCACTCCCGCAGCGGTAAGTCCCCCCTCCCGCAACTCCTTCAGGGCCTGAAGAAGGGGCTCGAGATTTTTCTGCCTCTCGTGCGGGGTCCCATGGCGCCAGGCGTCGGTGGCAGCCGTAACTACTCGCTGGGAAAACGGTGGGAGCAACTCACCGTCATTCCGGAGGTAGAACCACCGGCGCTGCCACCCCTTGTTCGAAGACGCAAGAATGGCAGGAATGTACTGCAACGCCCGCGACTGCCTCAACAAGAGAATGCAGCCGCCGGCCCGCACCGCTGCACGGATCCTCCTCTCCCCCGTCGACAAGGCGAAAGGCTCGGCGAGAAAGAAGTAAGTCCACAAATCCCAATGAGGAGCGATCCCCAAGTACCCTTCGCATAACGCTACGAAAATAGCGGCCTGCGAGATGGAGTTGGGGGAGAGGTTGTGCAACTCCACCCCGTAGTGGAATAGGATGGCCCGCATAAAGCGGCCCGCCGGCACACCAAATCCCCGCTCATGGAAGGAGACGAAGCTCACGACATACCCCGGCGGTGGGGACGGAGCGGCTCCGCCCACGGGAGGAATCCACTCTGGCCGCTGCTTGTCGGTGAGGGGGCGGAGCAAACCTTCGCCGACCAGCTCCTCCAGATCACTCGCCGTCACCGTGGAGAAGGGCCACGGATCGCGCGGGGGGATTATAGTCACTCGATCCGCCATCACCAAGATGGAGAAGATGGCGGCGCGGGGGGCAGGAAGGGCGATTTCTCTCTCCTCCGACTAAAGTTTCCCGGGTTGCGAAAACCTAAAGGGAAAAGAAGGGAGCAGAGCGAAGAACCGTCACCGGACCCCCTCTCAAGTATATGAAGGCCAGAGCGAAACCGTTTCCAGCACGCCGCCTGGACCGGACGCAAGATTCGAAAAGCGCGAAGCGGCACAGCCGTTCCTCGAAACGGCTCGCGCACGCGTAACGGCCGCCCCGCCAACCACTCGCCCCGTCGCATTAACTCCGCGGCGGGACAGGCGGCGCCTCTGACGGGAGGAGCGCGCGACGCTTCACCTTCGCCATAATAACCGCGTCAGAAAAGGTACGCCACGTCGTCCGATTTCGTATCCTTTTCCGTTTTCCTCTTTCTCTATCTCTTGCAACAGGGACCGGGAAAGGGGGATACCCCGAAAGGGATCCTTCTCCGCGAAGGAACCGGGCTCCGAGCCCCCCACTACTGATCAGGGGTTCGAAGGCTGGCCCTCCGAAGGGTTCAACGGCCGCCTCAGATCGCGTGGGCCCGACACCCACTACTGGTCAGGGGTTCGAAGGCCAGCCCCCCGAAGGGTTCACAGTCGCCTCAGACACCGAGCGAGGGATGACCAGGGGTACGTTCGATACATAACCGAGGCTCGGGCTGCGCTCCCGAGGTACCCTAGGACATTTCCGAGACCAGCGGGAACGATCTTGTAACGGAATCCCATCGGAGGGAGGCATCGAGCCCTCGGACCCCGTCGCCAGGGGACCGGGTCCGGCAAATCACCCGCAGGTACTTTTGGGCGTGCCTCTGGGCCCCTAGCCGACCCCCAACGAACGGGGCATGGACGTCCACTCGGATTACCCGCTTGCAGCTCACCGGAGACACCATGTTCGGTGCCCATCGAGGGTAACATGGCGCACTCCCCCCTCCTCCTTGCGGAAAGGCGACGTAGGGGCGTATGTAAAAAGTCGAGTCTGTCCCTGATCGTCCTCTCGCCCTGTGCAGAGGCTCGGGGGCTGCTCTCGCAAAAACCGGCTCCGGCCAAATCGTTGACAGCGTCAACATACCAGCCCGAGAGCTTGGGCCCCGACCGTGCACCCGGGCTACGGCCAGTTCGCATGAGGGAACGACCAGACCAGCCGAAGCGTTACGCAAGGTATTAAGACCTCGAAGGAGTGTAACCACTCCTCCGAGGCCTCGGGGGCTACACCCGGCGGGTGCGCTCGCGCGCACCCACCGGAACGAAATGCAACCGAGAAAGGCTGGTCCCCTTGCAAAAAAGTGCGACAAAAGCCTCCAAGCGAGTGCTAACACTCCCTTCGAGGCTCAGGGGCTACTGTCGGGGACCATAATTAGGGGTACCCTCAAGACGCCTAATTCTCAGCTGGTAACCCCCATCAGCATAAAGCTGCAAAGGCCTGATGGGTACGATTAAGTCAGGGATCAGTCCACACGAGTGACTCGATCACGCTTCACCCGAGCCTAGCCTCGGCCAAGGGCAGCCGACCTCGAGAGACTTCCGTCTCGCCCGAGGCCCCCTTTTTATGGCGGACACATCACCGGCTCGCCCGAGGCTTTGGCTTCGCTCAGAAGCAACCTTGACTAAATCGCCGCACCGACTGACCAAATTGCAGAGCCGAAGTGACCGCCGTCACTCCACCGCTTCACTGGCCAGTCTGACAGAAGGACAGCGCCGCCTGCGCCACTCCGACTGCAGTGCCACTCGACAGAGTGAGTCTGACAGGCAGTCAGGCCTTGCCAAAGGCGCCACGGCAAACTCCGCTCCGCCCGACCCCAGGGCTCGGACTCGGGCTAAGACCCGGAAGACGGCGAACTCCGCTCCGCCCGACCCCAGGGCTCGGACTCGGGCTAAGACCCGGAAGACGGCGAACTCCGCTCCGCCCGACCCCAGGGCCCGGACTCGGGCTAAGACCCGGAAGACGGCGAACTCCGCTCCGCCTGACCCCAGGGCTCGGACTCGGGCTAAGACCCGGAAGACGGCGAACTCCGCTCCGCCCGACCCCAGGGCTCGGACTCGGGCTAAGACCCGGAAGACGACGAAACTCCGCCTCGCCCGACCCCAGGGCTCGGACTCCGCCCTGGCCTCGGCCGAACGACTTCCGCCTCGCCCGACCCCATGGCTCGGGCTCGGCCACGGCAACGGGAGGCAGACTCAACCTCGGCTTCGGAGGAACCCCCACGTCGCCCTGCCTAGGGCACAGACCGCCACGTCAACAGGAAGCGCCATCATCATCCTACCCCGAATCGACTCGGGTCACGGAGAACAAGACCGGCGTCCCATCCGGCCAGCTCCGCCGGAGGGGCAATGATGGCGCTCCACAAGCTCTATGACGACGGCGGCCCCCAGCTCTCTTACGGAAGCAGGACGACGTCAGCAGGGACTCGACCGCTCCAACAGCTGTCCCTCCGCCAGGCTCCGCCGCACCTCCGACAGCCACGACATCACGCCAGCAGGGTGCCCAGATCTCTCCGGCTGCCACATTGGCATGTACCTAGGGCGCTAGCTCTCCCTCCGCTAGACACGTAGCACTCTGCTACACCCCCCATTGTACACCTGGATCCTCTCCTTACGACTATAAAAGGGAGGACCAGGGCCTTCTTAGAAAGGGTTGGCCGCGCGGGACCGAGGACGGGACAGGCGCTCTCTTGGGGCCGCTCGCTTCCCTCACCCGCGTGGACGCTTGTAACCCCCCTACTGCAAGCGCACCTGACCTGGGCGCGGGACGAACACGAAGGCCGCGGGACTTCCACCTCTCTCACGCTCGACTCTAGCCACCTCGCCTCTCCCCCCTTCGCGCTCGCCCACGCGCTCGACCCATCTGGGCTGGGGCACGCAGCACACTCACTCGTCGGCTTAGGGAGCCCCCTGTCTCGAAACGCCGACAATGCTATTGAATCATCACTTCTTCTAAAGACAGTGACACCTACATCAGTGAATAGACAGTTGTAGCCCATTTGACATAATTGGGATACGGAAAGCAAATTGTAATATAAAGAATCTACAAGAAAAACATTGGAAATAGTATGATCAGGTGATATAGCAATTTTACCCAATCCTTTGACCAAACCTTGGTTTCCATCCCCGAATGTGATAGCTCGTTGGGGATCTTGGTTTTTCTCATAAGAGGAGAACATCTTCTTCTCCCCTGTCATGTGGTTTGTGCACCCGCTGTCGAGTATCCAACTTGAGCCCCCGGATGCATAAACCTACAAAACAATTTTAGTTCTTGACTTTAGGTACCCAAACTGTTTTGGGTCCTTTAGCATTAGACACAAGAACTTTGGGTACCCAAACACAAGTCTTGGAGCCCTTGTGTTTGCCCCCAACAAACTTGGCAACTACCTTGCCGGATTTGTTAGTAAGCACATATGACGCATCAAAAGTTTTGAATGAAATAGCATGATCATTTGATGCAATAGGAGTTTTCTTTCTAGGCAACTTGGCACGGGTTGGTTGCCTAGAACTAGATGTCTCACCCTTATACATAAAAGCATGATTAGGGCCAGAGTGAGACTTCCTAGAGTGAATTCTCCTAATTTTGCTCTCGGGATAACCGGCAGGGTACAAGATGTAACCCTCGTTATCCTGAGGCATGGGAGCCTTGCCCTTAACAAAGTTAGACAAATTTTTAGGAGGGGCATTAAGTTTGACATTGTCTCCCCTTTGGAAGCCAATGCCATCCTTGATGCCCGGGCGTCTCCCATTATAGAGCATACTTCTAGCAAATTTAAACTTTTCATTTTCCAAGTTATGCTCGGCAATTTTAGCATCTAATATCGCTATATGATCATTTTGTTGTTTAATTAAAGCCATGTGATCATGAATAGCATTGATATCAACATCTCTACATCTAGTGCAAATAGAAGTGTGCTCAACGGTAGATGTAGAGGGTTTGCAAGATTTTAATTCTACAACCTTAGCATGCAACATATCATTCTTAGTTCTAAGGTTGGAAATAGTAGTATTGCAAACATCAAAATCTTTAGCCTTAGCAATCAAATTTTCATTTTCTACTCTAAGGCTAGCAAGAGAATCATTCAATTCCTTAATCTTAGCAAGCAAATCATCATTATCATTTCTAAGATTGGGAATTGAAGCAACACAAACATGAGAATCAATCTTAGCAATTAATCTAGCATTTTCATTTCTAAGGTTGTCTATAGTCTCATGGCAAGTGCTTAGCTCACTAGACAATTTTTCATATTTTTCAACTTGTTGAGCATAAGCATTTTTAACCTTAACATGCTTTTTGTTTTCCTTGATTAGGAAGTCCTCTTGGGAGTCCAAGAGATCATCCTTCTCATGGATGGCACTAATTAATTCATTTAATTTTTCCTTTTGTTGCATGTTAAGATCGGCAAAAAGGGTACGCAAATTATTCTCCTCATCACTAGCATTATCATCACTAGAGGATTCATATTTAGTGGAGGATTTAGATTTAACCTTCTTCTTTTTGCCGTCCTTTGCCATGAGGCACTTGTGGCCGACGTTGGGGAAGAGGAGTCCTTTGGTGACGGCGATGTTGGCGGCGTCCTCGTCGGAGGAGGAGTCGGTGGAGCTCTCGTCCGAGTCCCATTCCCGGCAAACATGGGCATCGCCGCCCTTCTTCTTGTAGTACCTCTTCTTTTCTCTCCTCTTTCCCTTCTTGTCGTCGCCCCTGTCACTGTCACTAGATATAGGACATTTTGCAATGAAATGACCGGGCTTACCACACTTGTAGCAAACCTTCTTGGAACGGGATTTGTAATCCTTCCCCTTCCGTTGCTTGAGGATTTGGCGAAAGCTTTTGATGATTAAAGCCATCTCCTCATTGTCGAGCTTGGAGGCGTCAATTGGTTGTCTACTCGATGTAGACTCCTCCTTCTTCTCCTCCGTCGCCTTGAATGCCACCGGTTGTGCTTCGGGCGTGGAGGATTCATCAAGCTCGTTGATCTTCTTTGAGCCCTTGATCATACATTCAAAGCTCACAAAATTCCCGATAACTTCCTCGGGGGTCATTTGAGTATATCTAGGATTACCACGAATTAATTGAACTTGAGTGGGGTTAAGGAAAATGAGTGATCTAAGAATAACCTTAACCACCTCGTGGTCATCCCACTTCTTGCTCCCGAGGTTGCGCACTTGGTTCACCAAAGTCTTGAGCCGGTTGTACATGTCTTGTGGCTCTTCCCCTTGGCGAAGTCGAAAGCGACCGAGCTCCCCCTCGATCGTTTCCCGCTTGGTGATCTTTGTTAGTTCATCACCCTCGTGCGCGGTCTTGAGGAGGTCCCAAATTTCCTTTGCATTCTTCAACCCTTGCACCTTGTTGTATTCCTCTCTATTTAGAGAGGCCAAGAGTATGGTTGTGGCTTGGGAGTTGAAGTGCTCGATTTGGGCCACCTCGTCCTCATCATAATCCTCATCCCCTATTGATGGTACCTGTGCTCCAAACTCAACAACATTCCATATACTTTTGTGGAGTGAGGTTAGATGAAATTTCATTAAATCACTCCACCTAGCATAATCTTCACCGTCAAAGGTTGGCGGTTTGCCTAATGGAACGGAAAGTAATGGAGTATGTCTAGATGTACGAGGATAGTGTAAGGGGATCTTACTAAACTTCTTACGCTCTTGGTGTTTAGAAGTTACGGAGGGCGCATCGGAGTCAGAGGTCGATGTTGAAGAAGTGTCGGTCTCGTAGTAGACCACTTTCCTCATCCTCTTGTGCTTGTCGCCTTTCCGATGCGACTTGTGAGAAGAAGATTTTTCCTTCTTCTCTTTGTGGTGAGAAGAGGAAGATCTTTTCTCCTTCCATTTGGAGGAGTCCTTCTTCTCCTTCCTCTTTGTGCGGGACTCTTCCGATGAAGTGCTCCCGTGGCTTGTAGTGGGCTTTTCGCCGGTCTCCATCTCCTTCTTGGCGTGATCTCCCGACATCACTTCGAGCGGTTAGGCTCTAATGAAGAACCGGCTCTGATACCAATTGATAGTCGCCTAGAGGGGGGGTGAATAGGGCGAAACTGAAATTCTCAAAAATAATCACAACTACAAGCCGGGTTAGCGTTAGAAATATAATCGAGTCCACGAGAGAGGGCGTAAAACAAATCGCAAGCAAATGAAGAGTGTGGCACGCGGATTTGTTTTACCGAGGTTCGGTTCTCGCAAACCTACTCCCCGTTGAGGAGGCCACAAAGGCCGGGTCTCTTTCAACCCTTCCCTCTCTCAAACGGTCCCTCGGACCGAGTGAGCTTCTCTTCTCAAATCAAAGCCGGGAACAAAACTTCCCCGCAAGGGCCACCACACAATTGGTGCCTCTTGCCTTGATTACAATTGAGTGTTGATCACAAGAGCAAGTGAGAAAGAAAAGAAGCAATCCAAGCGCAAGAGCTCAAAAGAACACGGCAAATCTCTCTCGCTAATCACTAAAGCCTTTTGTGGAATTGGAGAGGATTTGATCTCTTTGGTGTGTCTAGAATTGAATGCCTAGCTCTTGTAAGTGGTTGAGAAGTGGAAAACTTGGATGCAATGAATGGTGGGGTGGTTGGGGTATTTATAGCCCCAACCACCAACTTGACCGTTGGTGGAGGCCGTCTGTTCGATGGCGCACCGGACAGTCCGGTGCACACCGGACAGTCCGGTGCCCCAGCCACGTCACCAGTTCCGTTGGATTCCGACCGTTGGAGCTTCTGACTTCTGGGCCCGCCTTGATGTCCGGTGGCGCACCGACATGCACTGTAGAGTGTCCGGTGCGCCTGCTCTCGCGTGCCTGACGACTGCGCACTTCTGTCGCGCATTAAATGCGCCTGCAGGTGACCGTTGGCGCGAAGTAGCCGTTGCCCCGAGGTTGCACCGGACAGTCCGGTGAATTTTAGCGGAGCAGCTGAAGTGAAAACCCGAGGCTGGCGAGTTCCGGAGGCCGCCCTTCCTTGGAGCACCGGACATGTCCGGTGTACACCGGACAGTCCGATGAATTATAGCGGAGTTGCCTCTGGAAATTCCCGAAGGTGGCGAGTTTGTGTTGAAGTCCTCTGGTGCACCGGACAGTCCGGTGCCCCCAGACCAGAGGTGCCTTCGGTTGCCTTTAGCTCTCTATTTGAACCCAACTTTGGTCCTTTTAATTGGCTTGATGTGAACCTTTGACACCTGTATAATTTATTAACTAGAGCAAACTAGTTAGTCCAAAGATTTGTGTTGGGCAATTCAACCACCAAAATTATATAGGAACTAGGTGTAAGCCTAATTCCCTTTCAGTTGGGTACCTAAGACCCAAGCCTAAATTTACCTTGCAGGTTTATGCATCCGGGGGTTCAAGCTGGATTATTGATAGCGGATGCACAAACCATATGACGGGGGAGAAGAAGATGGTCACCTCCTACGTCAAGAATAAAGATTCCCAAGATTCAATAATATTCGGTGATGGGAATCAAGGCAAGGTAAAAGGGTTAGGTAAAATTGCAATCTCAAATGAGCACTCTATCTCTAATGTGTTTTTAGTAGAGTCTCTTGGATATAATTTGCTATCTGTTAGTCAATTATGCAATATGGGATATAACTGTTTGTTTACAAATGTAGATGTGTCCGTCTTTAGAAGATGTGATGGTTCACTAGCTTTTAAGGGTATTCTAGATGGCAAGCTTTACTTAGTTGATTTTGCAAAAGAAGAGGCCGGTCTAGATGCATGCTTAATGGCTAAGACTTGCATGGGCTGGCTGTGGCATCACCGCTTAGCACATGTGGGGATGAAGAACCTCCACAAGCTTCTAAAGGGAGAACACGTGATAGGTCTAACCAATGTTCATTTCGAAAAAGATAGACCTTGTGCAGCTTGTCAAGCAGGGAAACAGGTGGGAAGCTCTCATCACACCAAAAATGTGATGACAACATCAAGACCCCTGGAGCTGCTACATATGGACCTCTTCGGACCCGTCGCCTATCTGAGCATAGGAGGAAGTAAGTATGGTCTAGTTATCGTTGATGACTTTTCCCGCTTCACTTGGGTGTTCTTTTTGCAGGATAAGTCTGAAACCCAAGGAACCCTCAAGCGCTTCCTCAGGAGAGCTCAAAATGAGTTTGAGCTCAAGGTGAAGAAGATAAGGAGCGACAACGGGTCCGAGTTCAAGAACCTTCAAGTGGAGGAGTTCCTTGAGGAGGAAGGGATCAAGCACAAGTTCTCCGCTCCCTACACACCACAACAAAATGGTGTGGTAGAGAGGAAGAACAGGACGCTAATCGATATGGTGAGGACGATGCTTGGAGAATTCAAGACCCCCGAGTGTTTCTGGTCGGAAGCCGTGAACACGGCTTGCCACGCCATCAACAGGGTCTACCTTCATCGCCTCCTCAAGAAGACTTCGTATGAGCTACTAACCGGTAACAAACCCAATGTATCTTACTTTCGTGTATTTGGAAGCAAATGCTACATTCTAGTGAAGAAAGGTAGAAATTCTAAATTTGCTCCCAAAGCTGTAGAAGGGTTTTTGTTAGGTTATGACTCAAATACAAAGGCGTATAGAGTCTTCAACAAATCATCGGGTTTGGTTGAAGTCTCTAGCGACGTTGTATTTGATGAGACTAATGGCTCTCCAAGAGAGCAAGTTGTTGATTGTGATGATATAGATGAAGAAGATGTTCCAGCGGCCGCTATACGAACCATGGCGATTGGAGAAGTGCGGCCACAGGAACAAGATGAACGAGATCAACCTTCTTCCTCAACAACGGTGCATCCCCCAACTCAAGACGATGAACAGGTTCATCAAAAGGAGGCAGGTGATCAAGGGGGAGCACAAGATGATCACGTAATGGAGGAAGAAGCGCAACCGGCACCTCCAACCCAAGTTCGAGCGGTGATTCAAAGGGATCATCCCGTCGACCAAATTTTGGGTGACATTAGCAAGGGAGTAACTACTCGATCTCGATTAGTTAATTTTTGTGAGCATTACTCTTTTATCTCTTCTATTGAGCCTTTCAGGGTAGAGGAGGCCTTGCTAGATCCGGATTGGGTATTGGCCATGCAGGAGGAACTCAACAACTTCAAGCGCAATGAAGTTTGGACACTGGTGCCTCGTCCCAAGCAAAATGTTGTGGGAACCAAGTGGGTGTTCCGCAACAAACAGGACGAGCACGGGGTGGTGACAAGGAACAAGGCTCGACTTGTGGCAAAAGGTTATGCCCAAGTCGCAGGTTTAGACTTTGAGGAGACGTTTGCTCCTGTGGCTAGGCTAGAATCAATTCGTATCTTGCTAGCATATGCCGCTCACCATTCTTTCAGGTTGTACCAAATGGATGTGAAGAGCGCTTTCCTCAACGGGCCAATCAAGGAGGAGGTGTACGTGGAGCAACCCCCTGGCTTCGAGGATGAACGGTACCCCGACCACGTGTGTAAGCTCTCTAAGGTGCTCTATGGACTTAAGCAAGCCCCAAGAGCATGGTATGAATGCCTTAGAGACTTTTTACTTGCTAATGCTTTCAAGGTTGGGAAAGCTGATCCAACTCTTTTTACAAAGACATGTGATGGTGATTTGTTTGTGTGCCAAATTTATGTCGATGACATAATATTTGGTTCTACTAACCAAAAGTCTTGTGAAGAGTTTAGCAGGGTGATGACGCAGAAATTCGAGATGTCGATGATGGGCGAGTTGAACTACTTCCTTGGGTTCCAAGTGAAGCAACTCAAGGACGGCACCTTCATCTCCCAAACGAAGTACACGCAAGATCTGCTAAAGCGGTTTGGGATGAAGGACGCCAAGCCCGCAAAGACTCCGATGGGAACCGACGGACACACCGACCTCAACAAAGGAGGTAAGTCCGTTGATCAAAAAGCATACCGGTCAATGATAGGGTCTTTACTTTATTTATGTGCTAGTAGACCGGATATCATGCTTAGCGTATGCATGTGTGCTAGATTTCAATCCGATCCTAAGGAGTGTCACTTAGTGGCGGTGAAGCGAATTCTTAGATATTTGGTTGCTACGCCTTGCTTCGGGCTCTGGTATCCAAAGGGGTCTACCTTTGACTTGGTTGGATACTCAGACTCCGACTATGCTAGATGTAAGGTCGATAGGAAGAGTACATCGGGGACGTGCCAATTCTTAGGAAGGTCCCTGGTGTCATGGAACTCTAAGAAACAAACTTCCGTTGCCCTATCCACCGCTGAGGCTGAGTACGTTGCCGCAGGACAGTGTTGCGCGCAACTACTTTGGATGAGGCAAACCCTCCGAGACTTTGGCTACAATCTGAGCAAAGTCCCACTCCTATGTGATAA
This sequence comes from Zea mays, assembly GCF_902167145.1. Taxonomy (NCBI): domain Eukaryota; kingdom Viridiplantae; phylum Streptophyta; class Magnoliopsida; order Poales; family Poaceae; genus Zea; species Zea mays. The sequence continues at coordinate 39,146,682 of NC_050098.1, read as the reverse complement.
TGAGAGTGCTATCCGCATGGCGGAAAATCCTGTTGAGCACAGCCGCACAAAGCACATAGACATCCAGCATCACTTTTTGAGAGACCACCAGCAAAAGGGAGATATCGAAGTGTTTCATGTTAGTACCGAGAACCAGCTAGCCGATATCTTTACCAAGCCTCTAGATGAGAAGACCTTTTGCAGGTTGCGTAGTGAGCTAAATGTCTTAGATTCACGGAACTTGGATTGAATTATAGCATACATGTATTTATGCTTTTGATCATGTTCCTTTTTGCATTTTGTTGCTTATTATGGTGCTCAAGTTGTACAAACACTCCCTGGACCTCACAAGTCCGTTGCAAAGTGATGCACATGTTTAGGGGGAGATGTGTTACAACTTGACCCTTTGAGACTAACCATGTGCTTGAGTTTGATGATTTAGTCTCGAAGGAGGATTGAAAGGGAAGAGGTGGACTTGGACCATGAAAGACTTCCACTGCACTCCGATGAGAGGGTAACTTATTCCAAGTTCATCTCATGAACTCTTATTGCCATTTGATCTTAATTGAAGACTTTGGTGAGGCAATGGGGTTATAGGGCCAAGATTGATCCTGTTTTGGTGCTTGATGCCAAAGGGGGAGAAAATAAAGGCCAAAGCGATAAATGGATCAGCTACCACTTGAGAGATGTTGAAAATAGTAGAATAGAGCGTTTTGTTTTGACAAAACTCTTTTATTATTTCTCTTGTCAAAAGTTGGCCTCTTGTGGGGAGAAGTGTTGATTATGGGAAATAGGGGGAGTTTTTGAAATCTTTGATCAATCTCTTTTGGAATGACTCTATTTATGCTTCAACATGTGTGTTTGACTTAGAGATAGAGATTTGAGTTTGATTTGCAAAAACAAACCAAGTGGTGGCAAAGGATGATCCATATATGCCAAAATTGAATCAAAATAAATTTGAGTTTTATTTGAAGTGATATTGCACTTGTTCTAGTCGCTTTATGTTGTGTTGGCATAAATCACCAAAAAGGGGGAGATTGAAAGGGAAATGTGCCCTTGGGCCATTTCTAAGTATTTTGGTGATTGAGTGTCAACACAAGTGCTTAAATGTGAATCTATGCTCATGGATGAACAAAGTGCAAATCTAGAGCAAAGGTATGTTTCTAAGTCTTAGTACATTGGTTTTGTGTACTAATATACTTGTCTAAGTATCAGAAACAGGAATAAGAAGAAAAGAGAAGAGTTGGCTGTGTATAGCCAAGAGGCTGTTTCGGTCTGGTGCACCGGACTGTCCGGTGGTGCACCGGACAGTGTCCGGTGGTGCACCAGACAGTGTCCGGTGCGCCAGGTTGCCTCGAGCGAAGTGGCCGCTCTCGGGAATTCGCCGACGGCGTACGGCTAAAATTCACCGGACTGTCCGGTGTGCACCGGACTGTCCGGTGAGCCAACGGTCGGCCGGGCCAACGGTCGGCCGCGCGATCTGCGCAGGACACATGGCCGAGCCAACGGTCGGAAGGGGGCACCGGACTGTCCGGTGTGCACCGGACATGTCCGGTGCGCCAACGGCTCCCGCATCTGCAACGGTCGGCTTCGCCATTTAAGGAAGGGAATCGGGCACCGGACAGTGTCCGGTGTGCACCGGACTGTCCGGTGCGCCCGACGACAGAAGGCAAGGATGACCTTCTGGATTTGTTCTCAACGGCTCCTAGCTGCCTTGGGGCTATAAAAGGGACCCCTAGGCGCATGGAGGAGTACATCAAGCAACCTTAGAGCATACTTGATCATCCACACTCAGTCTTTGCGCATTCGTTTGTCATTCTCAGTGATTCGAGCTCCGTTCTAGTGAGAACTTTGAGATAGTCTTTTGAGCTCGATTCTTGGCCGTGTGTGTGCGCATTTTTGCTGTGGATTTGTGTGTGTTGCTTCCCTTCCTTACTCCGTGATTCTTTGTGAAACATCAAAAGTGTAAGGGCGAGAGGCTCCAAGTTGTGGAGATTCCTCGCGAACGGGATAAGAAAAGAAAAGCATAACACTGTGGTATTCAAGTTGATCATTGGATCACTTGAGAGGAGTTGAGTGCAACTCTCGTCCGTTGGGACGCCACAACGTGGAGTAGGCAAGTTTTGTACTTGGCCGAACCACGGGATAAATCATTGTGTCTTCTCTGTGTTGAATTCTTTGTGACTATCGTATTGTGCAAAACCTTCTCTCTAGCCACTTGGCAATTATTGCGCTGACACTTAACAAGTTTTTGTGGCTATAAGTTTAAGTTTCACAGGATCACCTATTCACCCCCCCCCCTCTAGGTGCTCTCACTCTTTTCACTTAGACTTGTGATGGTGATCTTTTTGTGTGCCAATTTTATGTCGATGACATAATATTTGGTTCTACTAACCAAAAGTCTTGTGAGGAGTTTAGCAGGGTGATGACTCAAAAGTTTGAGATGTCAATGATGGGCGAGTTGAACTACTTCCTTGGGTTCCAAGTGAAACAACTCAAGGACGACACCTTCATCTCCCAAACGAAGTACACCCAAGATCTTCTCAAGCGGTTTGGGATGAAGGACGCCAAGCCCACGAAGACACCTATGGAAATCGACAGACATGTTGACCTCAACAAAGGAGGTAAGTCCGTTGATCAAAAGACATACCGGTCTATGATAGGGTCATTACTTTGTTTATGTGCTAGTAGACCGGATATTATGCTTAGTGTATGCATGTGTGCTAGATATCAATCCGACCCAAGGGAATGTCACCTTATGGCCGTTAAGCGGATTCTTAGATATTTAGTTTCTACGCCTTGCTTCGGGATCTGGTATCCAAAGGGGTCTACCTTTGACTTAATTGGATATTCAGACTCCGATTATGTTGGATGCAAGGTTGATAGGAAGAGTACATCAGGGACGTGCCAATTCCTAGGAAGGTCCCTGGTGTCTTGGAGTTCAAAGAAACAAACCTCTGTTGCCCTATCCACCGCTGAGGCCGAGTATGTTGCCGCAGGACAGTGTTGCGCGTAACTACTTTGGATGAGGCAAACCCTCCGGGACTTTGGCTACAATCTGAGCAAAGTCCCACTCCTATGTGACAATGAGAGTGCAATCTGCATGACGGATAATCCTGTTGAACACAGCCACACTAAGCACATAGACATTCGACATCACTTTCTGAGAGACCACCACCAAAAGGGAGATATCGAGGTGTTCCATATTAGCACCGAGAACCAGCTAGCCGATATATTTACCAAGCCATTAGATGAGAAAACCTTTTGCAGGCTGCGTAGTGAGCTAAATGTCTTAGATTCGCGTAACTTGGATTGATCTATAGCATACATGTGTTTTATGTCTTTGATCATGTTACTTATACATTTATGCAATTTGTTGCTTATTTATGGTGTTCAAGTTGTGCAAGGGATCCCCGGACCTCAAAAGTCCATGTGTGAATGATGCACATATTTAAGGGAGATGTGCTATAACTTGACCCTTTGAGACTAACCTTTGTGTTTAAGTGTGCTTGATGTAGTCTCAAAGGTGCATTGAAAGGGAAAAGGTGAACCTGGACCATGCAAAGACTTTCACTGCACTCCGGTATTAGTATACTCACCTCCAAGTTCATTCTTATGCTCTTATTGCCTTTTTGCTCTTAATCGACATTTTTGGTGAGGCAATGGGGTTAAAGGGCCAAAAATGATCTCGTTTTGGTGCTTGAGCCAAAGGGGAGAAATTAAGGCCAAAGCAAATGGATCAGCTACCACTTGACTTGAAAATAGTAGAGTTAGAATTTTTGATTTGTCCAAAACACTCTTATTGCAAAATTTAGTCTCTTGTGGGGGAGAATTTATGATTATGGGAAAAAGGGGGAGTTTTTGGATCTTGATCAATTTCACTCTTGGAATATCTCTCTTTATGCCCAAACAAGTGAGTTTGACTTAGAGATAGGAAAATGAATTTGATTTGCAAAAACAAACCAAGTGGTGGCAAAGAATGATCCAAATATGTCAAAATTTGTGCAAATAAAATTTTGTTCTCAATTGCAGTGATATTTCACTTCTTTTTAGTTGCTTTTGGATGTGTTGGCATAAATCACCAAAAAGGGGGAGATTGAAAGGGAAATGTGCCCTTGGGCAATTTCTATTATGTTTTGGTGATTAAGTGCCCAACACATTTAAATAAGTTCTTATATGCTAAATAAAGAGAGAAGTGAAAATCGAAGAGAAGATATGTTTCTAGACTTAGTACATAGTTTTTAAGTACTAATATGTTTTATTTAAGTGCTAGAAACAGCGAGAAGAAAAGAACCAAAAAGACTTGGCTCGGAGCAGCCAATACTCAGCTCAGTCTGGCACAACGGACTGTCTGGTGGTGCACTGGACAGTGTCCGGTACGCCAGGCTGGCTTCCGGTGAACAGGCCACTCTCGGGAAAAATCGGCGGCTTACAGCTATAATTCACCGGACTGTCCGGTGGTGCGCCGGACTGTTCGGTGAGCCAACGGTCGCCAGCGCAACGGTCGATCGCGCAATCCGCGGGCGACGCGTGGCCCGCGCCAACGGTCGCCCTTCTCGGACTGACGCATTCTCTCGCCCTTCTCGGACTGACGCATTCTCTCGCCCTTCTCGGACTGACGCCTGGTGTGAGTGCCTCTCGGTTTGGAGCTGCTCCGACTGGGATTATTTCTCCGCTTGCCTGCTCTCTCCCTATATGTATCTAACGGGATACTACCTATGTCGCCTCCATATGCCTAAGTCTTCGTCGTGTCCTTCTCCATCAACGAACAGGTATGCTCACCTCTTCCCTTCCCTTCCTATGGTATCCGTTCGATTGCTCAGTATCGCCTGCCTACATGGTCTTTACCTTATCATGATGTCGAATCGGTATATATGGACGCGTAAAACATTGTTTCGCACTGCAGAATCTATTGTTTATAGAGTGGATTTAAAATAAGGGAACATTTCCTGTGCACATAAACATTTGGTGCACATGAACTAACAAAGTTATAATTTTTTTTAAAAAATCACACATATTCTTTACACCCTACTCTAATTATATATAAAATTTCAACTTTAAATTCGTTACACTTTACCTGTAAAAGAGAAAAATTTAGAGGATTTTCTAATTTAAACTTGTCATAAATTTTGTCTTTTTATTACTCTTTATGTATTTCGAATTTTAACTTGAAATTTTGTATATAATTAAAGTAGGGTGGAAGGGATATGTATGATTTTTTTAAAAATATTTTATAAATTTTGTTAGTTCATGTATACTATATATGTGTCAAATATTCATGTACACATGATATATTTTCTTAAAATAAGAAGTGAGACAGAGATAGGACAAAGATTCTCTCATCCGTATCGATGCGCGGGGCGAGCCGTGCATGCATGCGACGGCGGTGCCCACAACGGTGTGTGCGCTGTCAGCATCGCACGGCGTCGTGCCCCGGCGTCGCAGCGCAGCTGCCAGAAACGACGAGCTGTCAAATCGGACGGGGCTCGGACCGGCACATGCACATGCACGCGTGACGCGGCTAGATGAGGCTCGGAAGGAAGGATGGAATGGCACATCAACATCAGTACATACAGGGCAGCGCGCGGACAAAACAAAGAGCAATCCAATTAGCTCTATCTTGCTCGAGCCGCCAGCCGCAGAAAGCCTGTGGCCGTCCACTGTTTGAGCTTAACAGGTGAAAACGGTTCGATAATTGCAAACTCGCAACGAAACACGTGGTAAATAAACCTTCGCGAGCGACGCACGGCGGGACGGGGCGTAATGTTGTTTTCTTTTTCTTTTTCCATGTAGAGCTGATAAACTGAATAGTAAGGTGATTTTTCTTCATAGATCTGCTCGTGATCCTGACCACCAAATCAGATCCTGACCACCAAATCAGCCCGTAGTCAGTGATGTGATTTAGGAACTTGTCATTACGCAAAGAAAAGAGTGTAAGGCTATCTCCGGCTGATCTTATATTTTATTCCCTGTTACATTCTTTATTTCAAATTTCACTATGTAAACTATAAACGGTGTGAAACAGTATCATCTACGGTTTCGTGTTCTTTCCCTATTTTACAGGGTCTACAGTAGGAACACAGCCTGAGGATAAAAAGTCAGTAAGTCACCCACGATTAAAAATAAATAGAAAGCGCCAGCCGTTGTGTGGATCCCGGCCGCCACAACTTGGAAAAGCAATTCTGGCGCTGTTAGGTGAAAATGTCGTCCACTGAACATAACCTGATCATCGATACCGACCGGTGAGCTAGCACGCATAATCATGCCCAGCAGCGACCAGAGCGCGCTGGGTCCTCGTACGCTGCATTCTGGCCACCAAGGTCCGCGTGTGTGCGCAAATCGAAAAAGCAGTTCCAAATACGTCGTCTGTCCTGACCTGACGCTCACTGGACGTAAACATAGTTGTATTAGTAGTAGTAAGATCGCTGAGCACGATCGTCGTGCCCAGCCACGAAATAGACAACAGAGCACGGCGTGAGCGTGAGCGTGAGCTCGTTTCTCATGTGCGGTGCTCTGACTTCTGAGCCTCTGACTCTGGTCTGTCCGTGCTTGCTGGCGTAGTAGTGGCCAAATACATCATCGCCTTTTTTTTCCTCCTCGCTTTGGACCACATTCTAGTGTCTCTCCGCTTTGCGATTTGACGGGGGTCAAGATATGATGGTGCTGACAGTAATCGGGAGGAATCAGAGGTGCAAAAAGAAAAGGAGAAAAGATGGAGAAGGATAAATCAGCTAGCCGGGAGGGGCAGGCATGCGAGAAATTTGCTATTTTGCCACTCTCAATTTTGGCTGCCTGTTATTATGCCATCCCGTGTCTATGACTGGTGGGACCGTCTGTGTCTATGATTTGTGGGTCCGATGGCATACTAGCGAAGCCCACAAATGATAATGCCTGCGAGCATGCATATCCGTTGTTGTTGCACCCAGAACAGAAGCTTCATCCCGTTTGGCATCGCTCGCGGGCGTTCACCTTTTTCTAAATTTCTAGTGCGCCTACGTGTTAGGGGCTGGAGGATAGGATCTGTTTGGGCCAGCATCATCCTTCCATATTATTCACTGAAACTAGATTCAAATTCATTTTTTAAGCTCAACACATCTAACTCTGCTAGTTCTGCTGGCTCCATCAAAGAATCTGCTGCTCCATCAAGCCTATGAATCTGTCTGGGCCATCCTCATCCTTCACTACATTTAAATCCAATTTTTTTAGCTAAAAACACAAAATTCGGCTGAATCTGCTCCATCAAATCTATAAATTTGTCCCCAAACTAACTAAATTGCGTTCGATAAGAGTTAAAAAAATTTAATCACAGTTGCTACCGATTACACACAAAAATAATGCCAACATTGTACAAAATAACAATTTATTGGTATTTTGTTTCCCCGTTTTCCCATCTGTCCTCTGGTGTGCCCCCACCAGTTCCCGCCTGCGCCTCTACTAGAGCCCTAGCCACCAGCGCCGGTGAGATCTAGCACCGCGCGCAAAGTCGCCTGCCAACCTGCGAGCCACGCGACCCATGTTGAGGCCATCGGTGCCCCGTCCCACAGCCCCCCACCCGTTGCTCCATTGAACCCTCACCATAGCCTGGTTGTGCCTCTATCAGAGTCCTAGTCACGAGCTCTCTGTAGTCGCAAGCTCCAATGAGGCCCCAACCCCACCTGGCCACCTGCACAGGCGCATACCGCCTTGAGAGCCATGTGACCCATGTTGGGACCACGCCTGCTTGACCGTCGATGTACCACTTGCCCGCATCTCTACCGGCTAGGGCTGTGCATGCTCACCTAGTCAGGGGGCACACCTACTATCCGCGAGTTCCATCACGTGCACACCCCTATGATGCACTCTTCTGTTAGCCGTAGAAAAAGAGAGAAAAGAAATGACATGTGGGGTCTAGGTGTAAGTGTGATCGAAAGGAAAATGGAGCTGCCACAAACACCTCTGGCTTCACTAGCTCCACAGTAGATTGAGGTGAATCACAGATCTAGATTTATTTTTCAATCGATGGAGTTGTATTAAACAGACCCATAAAAATAAATAAGCATGGCTACTGCTACGATGTAGAGAAAGGGATGGACCAAACAATTTTGTTGATGTGTTAATCTGGCTATGTTTTGCAATAATGCCATGTTACGAGGCAAAAGAGATGCATGCAATACACATGTTCAAAAGGGTCATTTGCCCTAGCCTAGCATAAGCCTATGCTAGGCCTAGGGCACCAGAACCATACCGAATTGGCTTTGTGCTTGGCTGACAGCCTAGGCACGGCTTGTTAGACCAATTTTATGCCGAAATGACCCCAAAAGCAAGCCACGGTCAACTAGCCAGGCCATCCCAACAACCACTAACTACTGACATGTAGAGGGAGGGAGCCAATATTCATGGCGCTCGAAATCCCATGGGTTATTACCAGGAGCGATGGTGCTCATGATCTTGCAGCTAGGATCTCAGGGTTGGGAATGGGGAATCAAGATGGAGTACCAGAGTTAGTGCATCAGAACATTGCATGGGGCGTGGATCATAGGGAGACGAGCGAGGAGGCACCATGATGCCCGTCGAAGAAGGGAGCAGAGCGGACACAATAATATGTACAATGTGTAAACCACACACGTCAAGAGATGATACAAGGCATATCCCTAAGGTTTGGTTGCTTACCGACAATCTATATTCTCATTATGGCTAGTCCAAACTAGATGATTCACACGCTAATTGGCATCAAACACCAAGTCCATGATAAGGGACATGTGAGAATCACTCAAGGGAGGAACTCCAACAAACCATTATTTTACCAATGTTGCTCTCCACGAATCTTATGCGGGGAATGAGCACAAGATCCCCTTACAATGATGATTAGAACCAACAACAATCACCAATTATTCTTTGCCGCATCCAAGTCATCTAGGAGATGACTATCATTGGTCGACACTAGCTAATAACAAGGGGACCATGGTGTAAGTGCTAGCACCATAGAGTATGTATACAAAGTCATGATGTTAGAGCCTTGGCACATATATTTTTATAGAGGTCTGAGTCACAGTGTATATAAGACCTTATGTCCTCTGGATAATCATCAATTGATAACACATAGATGATAAAAAGACTACAATCCTAGACACTAAGGAACATCAAGACCCTATAAATCCCTCCCATCTCATGGTTGATGTGTGAGTTATATCCTAATGGACCTAACCCACCCTTATATCTGCCTTCCAGATGAAGTGTGTTGTGGTAAGCTTGGGTACCATCAGTTAGAGTTACTTTGGTTGAATCAAATTGAATGCCCTTGGTTGAAGTCATAATCATGATGTTGGACTAGGAATGAATCCCTTTAAAAGCTCCTCATCCCCTCCCATTTATAGCTCAAGGGAGTGATGAATCTTTTTACATGTATGTTCTACTTGTGGGTCCTGTTGTGGGTATGCTTCGTAGCCGAAGATCCTAAAAAAGAACACCTTCGAAAGGTCTTCTCAGAAGCAAGCGCCGAAGCTATTATTTATAAAGCTTCGGCATAAAGACAAATCTCAAGATGAAGGGTCGAACCGACTTAGAGATGAATTGACTTAAAGACCCATGTTGTTTTGTGTCATTATTGTAGTCGATAGAGAAGGGCATAAATGTAATTTTGCGCAGATTGCATCCTGTGCCTATAAATAGGTGAACAGTGTCCCGACACTGTTCACACGCTCCTGTAATCACGCATTGGGCATTTGCTTTTGTGCCACGCTGGTACTTTGTCTTTCCTTCAAGCCGAAGGTACATTTATAATTTGTTATCATTTCTATAATAATAAAATAGAAATGAGTTAATAATAATAATCAGATGCTTATATTATTTTCATATTTTATGTAAATCCTTCTTCATTATTTGTTGTGCTTATGAAGGTATGTCCTTCATAACCTTCGTCCGGAATTTCATTATATCCCAAGGGAGATAATGCTTCGAAGGACGAAGGACTTTAACGTTTAACAATTTTTGTGTTGCCTTGTTCTTAATTCATAGCAGTTAAGAACAAGTCCCCAACATTGGCGCCCACCTCCGGTGAACTCACATCCACTTGCTGAGCTGATGGCTTCGTTCAAAGCTGGAGTTGCTTCGGCTCTGAAGCTTGTGCTCCCGATAACAGGCGGTTCATGCTCAGAGCCGGCTAACAAGAAACAGAAGAAGGAGGCACAGAGAAGAGTACAACATGTAGGGGTACAAGGACCCTTCATCAAGTCAAGATGGTCTCACATCCCGATTACCTTCTCTCAAGAGGATCTTCAGCTCAAGGATTACCCACACAATGATGCTATGGTTATCTCTTGTGTGATCAAAGGATTTATGGTCCACAATGTTTTGGTTGATACAGGCAGTGCAGCGGATATTATATTTGCTAAGGCCTTCAGACAGATGCAAGAGCCCGAAGACAAGATCCATGATGCCACACATCCCCTTTGTGGCTTCGGAGGAAGGCAGATTGAAGCACTTGGCAAGATCACAATGCCAGTAACCTTCAGATTTATCAACAACACAAGGACTGAACAAGTTGTGTTTGATATTGTTGACATGGAATGCCCTTACAATGCAATCATTGGTCGTGGTACTCTCAATGCTTTTGAAGCAATTCTTCATCCAGCATATCTTTGCATGAAGATACCTTTGGACCAAGGGCCCATTGCTATTCATGGAAGTCAGGAAGCTGCCAGAAGGGCCGAAGGAAACTGGACAGACTCAAAAGCAATCCATAACATAGATGGAGCTGAAGCTTGTGAGCAATACAAGTACAGAAGGGAGAAAGCTGCTTCGGCCGATCAGCCGAAGCCCATGCTCTTATGTGATGACATAGCAGAGCAGAAGGTGCTATTGGGATCTCAACTGTCCGAGGAACAGGAGAAAACCTTGATAAGGTTTCTGTTCAACAACAAAGATGTTTTTGCATGGTCAGCTAATGATCTTTGCGGAGTCAACAGGGATGTTATTGAACACTCGCTCAATGTTGATCCATCCTTCAGACCCAGAAAGCAGAGGCTTCGAAAGATGTCTGATGACAAGGCCGAAGGTGCTCGGAATGAAGTGAAAAGACTCCTCAGCGCCGGAGTCATCAGAGAAGTAAAATACCCAGAATGGCTAGCCAACACTGTTATGGTAAAAAGACCAGTGGCAAATGGAGGATGTGTATTGATTTTACTGATCTCAACAAGGCTTGTCCGAAAGATGAGTTTCCATTACCAAGGATAGATTCCCTAGTTGATGCAGCAGCTTCATCAAAGCTTATGAGTCTGCTGGATTGTTATTCAGGCTATCATTAAATTTGGATGAAGGAGGATGAGCCAAAAACCAGCTTCATAACCCCTAGCGGAACATATTGTTACCTTCGGATGCCTGAGGGGCTCAAGAATGCTGGAGGAAGCTTCAGCAGAATGACAGCGAAGGTTCTTCATTCTCAGATAGGCAGAAATGTGCTAACTTATGTTGATGATATCATTGTAAAAAGCACGAAGCAAGAAAATCACATTGCTGATCTGCAGGAGACTTTCGCTAATTTTAGACAGGCCGGTCTAAAGCTGAATCCAGAAAAGTGTGTTTTCGGAGTAAAGAAGGGGAAATTCCTTGGTTGCCTAGTTTCAACAAAAGGGATTGAGGCTAATCCAAATAAAATCGAAGCTATTCTTCGAATGGAACCACCAAGCACAAAGAAGGGGGCTCAGCGATTGACGGGAAGACTTGCATCTCTGAACCGATTCATATCTAGATCAGCAGAGAGAAATCTACCATTTTTTGAAGTGCTGAAGTCAACCGAAGTTTTTCAATGGGGACCAGTTCAGCAGAAAGCCTTCGACGAGCTGAAGCAGTATTTGATAGACCTAACGACATTAACTCCACCAACGCCAGGGGCTCCTCTGTTGTTATATGTGGCAGCTTCACACTCAGCGGTAAGTGCGGCACTTGTCCAAGAGAAGCTTGAAGGGCAAGTCAAAAAGCAAGCCACAATATACTTCGTCTCCGAAGTTCTTAGTTTATCAAAGAAAAATTATACAGAATTGGAGAAGGTGCTGTATGCTGTTTTGATGGCTTCTAGGAAGCTTCGGCATTATTTTCAAGCATACAATATAATTGTCCCTTCCTCACAACCATTGAAGGATATTATGAGAAATAGAGAAGCTACTGGAAGGGTTGGAAAATGGGCTGCGGAACTCAATGAGTTTTGCATTGATTATGTGCATAGATCTTCGATTCAGTCCCAGGCGTTAGCAGACTTCATTGCTGGCTGGACGCCAGGGGCTCAGGAAGAAGAAGCGAGTAAAAATGTCGAAGCTTGGACAGTATTCTGCGATGGTTCTTGGGGAACCTTCGGGGCAGGTGCAGCTGCCGTTTTAATTGCACCTTCAAAAGCTAGAACATGCTACGCAGTGAAACTTGATTTTAGTTGTACAAATAATATCGCTGAATACGAGGCTTTGCTTTTGGGTCTTCGGAAATTGAAAGCAATGGGGATAAGAAGGGCGGTCCTCAGAACCGATTCCCAAGTTATTTCTGGCCATGTTGACAAAAGTTGCAAAGCAAGAGATCCGAAGCTTGAAAAATACCTGGATACAGTTCGAAGACTTGAAGACTTCGAAGGGTTCTCTGTTAAGAATATTCCACGAGGAGAAAATGAACATGCTGATCTGCTAGCCAAGTCAGCGGCACAGGGGCTGCCATTACCTTCGGAAGTTTTCTTTGAAACAATAAAAGCACCTTCGGTTGATCTTCTTGAAAGAGCAGTGCTCAATATATCTCCTGTTTATAGCGAAGATTGGAGAACGGAGATCATGTCTTTTCTTCAGGGCAATTTCCTTTCAGATGACGAAGCTTATCAAAAGAGAATAATGGCAAGAGCTCGTCCATATGTAATAATAGAAGGGGAGTTATACAAGCATGGAGTATGTTCTCCATTGCTCAAATGTCTATCCAGAACCGAAGGTATAGAGCTGATGAAAGAAATACATGCAGGCCTGTGTGGATCTCACATCGGATCCAGACCTTTATTGGGTAAGGTTTTTCGTCAAGGATTCTATTGGCCGAAGGCAGCTTCGGATGTAGCAGAATTAGTCCAAAAATGCGAAGGTTGTCAAAAATGTGCAAGAGATAAAAAAACAACCTTCGTCTCTAACTCAATTAATACAGCCCACTTGGCCATTGCAAAGATGGGGCCTTGATTTGCTAGGCCCACTTCCACCAGCACAAGGGAACTTAAGATATGTTGTAGTGGCAGTGGAATATTTTTTCTAAATGGATTGAGGCAAAGCCTTTAGCCACAATAACTTTGGTTACTGTTCAAAAGTTTCTGGCAAAGTATTGTCTGTCTCTTCGGAGTGCCGAAGGCCATTACTGTGGACAATGGAACGCAGTTTGATTCTGAAGCTTTCAGAGAATTTTATGAACAAATTGGCACGAAGATCCATTTTGCATCAGTTCGGCATCCGGAGTCAAATGGACTTGTTGAAAGGGCTAATGGCATCATAATGACAGGAATAATGAAGTTAATCTTCAACCAGCCCAGGGGGAAGTGGCCGGACGAATTAATTAAAGTGTTGTGGAGCCATAACACAACAATATCAAGGTCAACATGTTTTACACCATTCAAATTGTTGTTTGGTGACGAAGCAATAACCCCAGAAGAAGCTAAAGCGGGATCAATAAGAACAATGGCTTCGGCAGAAGACGAAGCTAATTATTCTGTGGCAAAAGATGCTATAGAAGGGATCATGCTTCAAGCTGTAGAGAATATCAACAAATATCAAGCCGAAACAATAAAATGGCGTGACAGAAAGGTTCGGCTAAAAAATATTAAGCCAGGACACTTGGTACTTCGGAGAGTCGCCAACCCAGACACAGTAGGCAAGCTACAGCTGAAGTGGGAAGGACCTTTTCTGGTAGTATCTTCGTCAAGACCCGGTTCCTACAGATTGAAGATATGGATGGCAACGACATTCCTAGATCATGGAATGCGGATGAGCTTCGGCGATATTATGTCTAGATTGATGTAATTTTTTCTATTCTTTCCTATGGCACCATTTTCCTTTCCAAAGGGGGAGAAAGGTTTTTAATGGGGCTATAGCATGTAATTTCTCTTTTTTCTTATTTCAGCTCTATAAGAGCAATATCCCCCAAAGATATAAATGTAAAAGCTGAGAATGCACCATCGAGTGCAAAGAAAAAAGAAAAGAAAACAGGGAGAAGCTCAAAAGTCGTCCCTAAGGGGATGCAGAGCACGACGAAGCTACAAAAAAGCTGTTCCTAAGAGAGCGCAGTGTAAGTTTTCTGCTCAAAAGTCGTTCCTAAGGGAATGCAGAGCTTACAGTGAAAAGTCAACGCTGATTCCGCCGAAGTAAAAGGCGAAGAAGCTCCTAAGGGAGGCTTACAGCGAAAAGTCAGCGCTGATACACCGAAAAATAAGCGGTGAAGCCGAAAAATAAACGGCAAAGATTTGATACTATGATTTCATATGTGTCTTCAAACATTCATTTGCATGATACATTACATCATACATTTGCATTCATAAACATTCACTTAGACATACATAGGATCATCATCAGCATAACATACAAACTTGCTTCGGTTCCGAAAGGAAGGCAATTTTATGCTTCACTGTGTACGCAAAGAAGGGAAGGTGTTTTTCACTTATGGCTCAAAAGTATTAATTTCATCCACACCAAAGCATTTCATACATGGACGGAAAAGTAAGATTATATTACAAAGTGAAACTCAATTACATCATACTTTATACAAGTTATTACAGGAGTTTTTTGAGCTATTTTTACAGATTATTCAAGCTTCGACAGCATCTCTGGAGCTTCGTCCTTTTACTCTGCAGCTTCAGCTTCGGCTTGGTCAATCTGTACAGAAGTATTATAAGCTAAATTCAAAATTCAAAGGAAAAGGTAAGCATAAGGTATGATTTTGTTACCAGCTTGAGGTGGCTCCGAGCTTCGTCACCAGCTTTGCTCCGACCACCCTTTGTCCATACTAACTTTATAAATCTATTTGCAATACTTCGAGCCAGATTGGGAATATTATCTAGGTCTGCTGGTGACAGGCTGAAGTTAGGTCTATTAACAATCTTGCCGTGTTCACAGCCAGACTTCGAAAAGGCAACAACTGTGCCCCGAGAAGCTGCCAGGGCACAGAAGTCGCTATGCCCAGCTATAACTTCGTCAAGATCATTAATTTCACCTTCAATGTGCTCGAAGGCACCAGGCAGGTCTCCAGCCGAAGGAGTAAACTCTTCACTACTGGCTCCAACAAAATAGAACACTTGCTTTAACTGATGAATGCATCGAGTGCTGAACTCCAAGCACTTATTCTGAAGATTTTTCAAAGATTCTTTCAGTTCCGAATTTCTTTGAGCTTCGGCTTCAAGCTTTGCATCAAGCTTCAGCTTTTCTTGTTCAAAATTTTCTGATTGGGAAAGAAGCTTCGAATTTAATTCTGTTATTTTTGCTTCAGCATCCACTAATAAGCCTTCGGCTGTTTGTAGCTCGAAGTCTTTCTTCTCGATGGCAGCAGATTGCTCTTTTTTTTGTTTTCTAAGTTTTCAATTATAACTTCGTGCCTTTTATCCTCTAAGTCTTGCTGCATTTTTAATGCCTTGCTCAAAAGTATACTCTATGGACAAATAACCTTCATTAGAAAATATTTCCGTTACCACAAATAATAAGAGTTAGACACAAGATGTTTACCTTAAAATTAGAATAGAACAAACTGTCGACAATGTATTGTCGTCGGTAGCGGCTAATATCCGCTTCAAGCTTCGGGAAGCCGATACTCTTTGATAGAGTACCGACAACCTTCGCACCGGTTTGGTCTCGTATGCAGCCTAACCCTTCATCATCAATGCCACTGAAGAGAAGCGCCCCCGGCCGGTACCCGTAAGATATAGCATACTCTTTTAATTCCTCTTTTTCATCTTCTGTCAGCTCCTGGCCAACTAAGTTTCGGAAGTCAAAAGTTTCATCTTCCGAAGTATCTTCGGTTATTCCTTCTTTCTCGGGTTTTGCGGCCGTGGTCTCTTCGGTGGCTGCAGCAGTTTCTTCAGCGGCCATGTTTAACAGCATTTTATCTATATCAGCAGCTATGCTCTCTAAATTAATATCTTCGGAGTTGGCATCTTCGGCTCTGGCTTCTTCTACGACAACCTCCGAAGGTACAGCTTCAGTAGCTGTCGTGCTTTCAATTGCCGGCACCTTCGGAGCTGGAGCCCTTGGTGGTGTTGTTTCAATCACTTCTGTCACGGTAACAATCCTTTGCCTTTTTGGCCTAGATGCCTTTGTTTTTGTGGGCTCCTTTTCATTATGAAAAAGCTTCGTCAGATGAAGCCCCAATGGACTTAGTTTGACAGGCAAAGTTTCAGTCATTACCTTTAGAATTTCCTCTATTTCAGCATCAGAAGATGTCACAGAAGTCTTCTCTTCTTCATCAATTGATTTTTGCTCTGGGATCGAGTCCTTTCTTTTCTTCGAAGCTAATACTTTCGCTTCAGACTTTTGTTTCTTCTTCTTTGATTGATATTCGTCGTCTTTGTTCAAAGCGCCAGCTACTCTTTTTCTTTTCTGCCCTTCGGCACCCTTGTCCAGTCGCTCATAATCAGGATATTCAAAGCCTATAGCATCCAACACTCTGTTTAGCCTTCGTTTCGGATGGGTGCCGAAGGCTGCTGTCATCAATTGATCTTCTTTTTAGAATAATTCCCAAGAATTTCGGTGCACATTACTTCGATTGTTTCCAGCCATTCTTGGCAGGGTGCTTTGAAATGTTTCTTGAACTTGTAGTGGTAGGGCAGTCGGACAAGTTCCCCCTCTTTCTTCTCTCCTTCAAGCTTCGGCATAGCCCATTCCTTCAAAGTTGGAAATATTTTGAAAGCCAAAAATTCCTGCACTAAGTCCCTAGTGCCAATGTGCTCTGCGATAATCCTGAATTCAGCCAGCACAGTTTGGGTTGGACCCTCTGGTGTCATATTGCATTGGGGTCTGGTCTCTCCGAAGATCAGTTCTAGCGGGCTCTGAACCAGCTTCTCCTTGTCATCGTCAACTTTGACGTAGAACCATTCCGATTTCCAGCCTACCGGCCACTTGCTTCGGTAGCTGATCACAGGAAATTTTGTAGCCTTCCGGTAAGCAAAATTGTAACAACCAAAATTTTCATGTAATCCATCCTTTCTGGCCTTGGTTTGGTAATGTAGCTCGTGTACCCGGCAGAAACCTTTGGGAAACGGTTCCACCCCCTGGCTTCAGAGAGCCCAAATATAAACACTAAGCCTAACGATAGCGTTAGGAGTTAGTTGATGAAAGTGGATCCCAAACTTCTTTAGCACATCGACAATCATCTTATTTAAAGGGAATCTCAAACCAACTTTGAGGAAACTCTTGAAAACTACTATTTCATCTTTTTCTGGCTTCGGAGTAGTTTCTTCTCCACCGAAGCGAATCAGCTCTTTCTTATCTTCGCTAAAATAGCCCAACTTCACCATCTTAGGAAAATCAGCTTCGGAGATGGTGGACTTTCCGAAGTCCAGGTGGCTAGGCTTGCTCGACACTGCACTGCTGTAATCATCTTCAGAATCGGTCTCTTCAATACCAGCTTGCTCTGCTTCAGCAGCAGGGACGTCTTCCGGTGTTACCAACCCAGATCGCTTCATTGCTTCCGAAATAGGAACAGTCTCAACAGCTTCGGTCTCATCTCCCTCATGATAGACCCTTGCAGTAGAGCGAACTCTGGCCATTTGATTATGACTTACTTGAAATTTTTGGTGTTGGCTTTTTTGTCTTTTCCGAAGCTCTTACTCTTGTGCCAAAGCAGATTCACAAGCGAGGTTTCGTCTGAGCACGATGATCAAGCTTCGGCTATGACTAAAAATTTGGCAGCAAAACAGTACAATAGCAATGAATGCTGTGGTAACTTCACACCTACCCGTCTGTTTATATAGTGCTGCAGGTGCGAAGGTGAATCGGCAAGGTCTCCAGCACTGAACAAACAGTCACCCGCACTCACTGAACGGTGGGCCACAGGGTCCGAGAAGGTGAATCGCTGGCGCGCGCGTAATTGGTGCAAGATGGGGCGCGCGCGCAACGATTATTTTAATCGTTTCTCGTCAATGAGCTCAGGGAAGGTGTTTTGTGGATCTTCGGCATCCCGAAGCCTAGAAGATTTTTCACGGATCAAGCTCGTTACGAAAAACGATCTAGCACCGGAAGGGGCTACTGTTGGGGGTATGCTTCGTAGCCGAAGATCCTAAAAAAGAACACCTTCGAAAGGTCTTCTCAGAAGCAAGCGCCGAAGCTATTATTTATAAAGCTTCGGCATAAAGACAAATCTCAAGATGAAGGGTCGAACCGACTTAGAGATGAATTGACTTAAAGACCCATGTTGTTTTGTGTCATTATTGTAGTCGATTGAGAAGGGCATAAATGTAATTTTGCGCAGATTGCATCCTGTGCCTATAAATAGGCGAACAGTGTCCCGTCACTGTTCACACGCTCATGTAATCACGCATTGGGCATTTGCTTTTGTGCCACGCTGATACTTTTGCTTTCCTTCAAGCCAAAGGTACATTTGTAATTTGTTATCATTTCTATAATAATAAAATAGAAATGAGTTAATAATAATAATCAGATGCTTATATTATTTTTCATATTTTATGTAAATCCTTCTTCATTATTTGTTGTGCTTATGAAGGTATGTCCTTCATAACCTTCGTCCGGAATTCATTATATCCCAAGGGAGATAATGCTTCGAAGGACGAAGGACTTTAACGTTTAACAATTTCTGTGTTGCCTTGTTCTTAATTCATAGCAGTTAAGAACAAGTCCCCAACAGGTCCCTACCTATCATCGAGCCTAATGTCCCCGTTGTGAATCATCTAGGCCCCTTAGTGATGTTTTGGTAATTAATGACAACTGTTTGTGGACTAACAGTTCTTGGAGAAATAAGAATGCAGGGTTGGACCACATAGAACAGAAAATCTTGGAGATTTATAAGCATTGGTTGTGGATCAAGTGAAGGCAAAGGTATAACATAGGTTTTGTTTTTGCCGGTCTCCAGGAGTTTAGAGAAGATACTTGACCGGATTAGTAGGCTAGATATTCGTACTATTAAGAGGGGTCAATGACTTTGATCTGTGTAAAACTTAGTGCCTCATAGAGCATCTAGTGGTTGCATTTGCATGAGGACTACCGGCTCTTCAAATTTCATGAGTTAAAAATCCTTTCAAAAGCTTGTTTGAAAAGTGCCAAGTCTTGGGATGTGCGGACCGTCCGGGCCTTGAGGGCGGACCGTCCGCGATCCTCCAGTGGGGTCTGAAGTCTGTTCACTTCGGACAGGCCCTATTCATTTATATTGTGGACCGTCCGGGCCTTGGGGCCGGACCGTCCGCAGTCCTGACCAGAGGAGGCTGCTCTCGGCACAGTCCCTGAATTATAGTGCGGACCGTCCGGCCTTGATGGACGGACTGTCCGCAAGTGCCAAATTTGGTTTGGGCAGGGACTGTGTGGTTTTTGGGATTTGTACTATGGACTATCCGGAGGATAAGCCCGGACAATACTGACTCCTAGGTCACGGACCGTCCGGCCTTGTAGGCAGACGGTCCGCAAGTGTTAACTCCACTTGGTTAGAGCTCTGGTGCTCCAAGTTGCCAGGTCGCGGACGGTCCGGCCAAGGTGGGCGGATTGTCCGGACCTTACTTTTCTGACAGCTCTAACAGATTTCAAACAGGAAAAATAGCCGTTATGTGTACGGCGGACGGTCCGATCCTAGGGCGCGGACCATCCGTGTGTGCGCAGAACATGTGTCTTTTGCTCATAACAGTTGGATTTGAGTGAGGGACTATAAATAGAAGGGGAGCTCGTGTATGAGGGCTCTCTTGGTCATTCCTTGCATACATTGAGCTCATTTGTGATCCTCCAACTCACTCTCTCACACTCTTTGCTTGAGATTGCATTCTAGTGAGAGATTGAGTGTTCCCAGTGCATTTGCATCCATTGGTGATTCTTGAGGCACTAGGTGGTACACCGAGCAAGCGTCATCGGCTTGTTACTCTTGGAGGTTTCCGCCTTCTAGACGGCTCGGGTGATTGTCTCC
The DNA here is from genome assembly GCF_902167145.1 of Zea mays. NCBI lineage: Eukaryota > Viridiplantae > Streptophyta > Magnoliopsida > Poales > Poaceae > Zea > Zea mays. The sequence goes on along the minus strand of NC_050098.1, from coordinate 39,126,615 downwards.
ATCGAGCTCTCCAAGAAGATTGTGGAGAAGCCGCGGTGTTGATTGTGAGGGGTTCGCGCCTACCTCGCCGGAGCGGCAAATGTGACATTAGTGGAATCGAGGTATTGAGTGATTTCTTGTCCACTTGTCTCAAAGATCAAGCCGTATCTTGATAGAGGAGCAAGTAAGAGCTTGAAGTCCACCTCAACGTGGATTAGGGGTGATCGGCAAATCACCGATACCACGGGATAATATTTCGTGTCTTTATTATCTTGCATTACTTATTGCCGTGCAAGTGATTAGTATTTTGCATATTGTTCATCAAGTATTCAATCACCTTAGTTGATTCTCATAGATTGTTTACTTGTTATGACTAGAGAATTTATACCTCTTGTTATATTGATTAAATTTCCCTAGTGTTTTTTATTTTAGTCAAAACCGTCTATTCACCTCCCCTCTAGCTAGTGTCCTAAATCCTACAAGTGGTATCGGAGCCGAGGACTCCATTGTTTGTGGATATAATCATCCCGGAGTGGGACAAAATGGCTAGTAACAACAATGTGCACATTGGGAAGCCACCGCATTTTGATGGGAATAACTACGACTATTGGAAAATAAGAATGTCAATGCATCTTAGAGCAATGGGTGGAAAAATTTGGCCAATTGTCAAGGATGGATTTGTTGTGTTGAAAGAAGATGAACCATCTGTTAGTGACAATGAGAATATTCTTACAAATGATCAAGCCATGAATGTATTTTATGATGCTCTTGATATAAATGAGTTCAACCGTATCAAGAATCTCACAACCGCTCATGAGATTTGGATTAAGCTAATGGAAATTCATGAAGGAACTACAATTGTGAAGAGTGCCAAGCTATATGTGTGCAAAGGAAAGTTTGAGAAATTCATTATGAAAGAAGATAAGAGTGTATCCGATATGTTCAACCGGTTAAATGAGATAGTGAATGAACTCAAGGGACTTGGTTTTAATGTACCGGATGTGGATTTCACTCATAAGTTCCTTAGATCACTTCCGGAGAAATATGAGACCATTGTGACAATGTTAGTAAGAAGTGATCTATCTACAACTTCTCCAACCGAAGTATTGGGGAAATTCTTACTCAAGATATATTCAAGAAATCTCAAGCCGATGCTATAAGTTTAGCAAAGAAAGTGAAGAATGAACCAATTGCTCTCAAAGCTAAAGCTTCTAAGGCAATTGAAAAAGAAGATAGTGATGATGAAGAAAATGAAAGTGAGAGTGATGGATATATGGCTCTATTTGTAAAGAAATTCAACAAATTCATGAAGATGAAGAGAGGTCAACCTAGAAGAGGCCAAACATCAAGAAGAAATGCTTTCAATGATCGAAAATGTTTTGAGTGTGGGGAACCCGGTCACATTGCCATGAATTGCCCTAACAAGAAAAAGAAGGGCAAAGATGGAGATGATAAGAAGAAGAAGAAATTCTACAACAATAAGAAGGATGTCAAAGCCTACCTAGTTGAATGGGATTCGGATGATAGCTCGGATGATGATGATGACGACACCTCATCCAAGCTTAATGCCGGAATTGCCATCAAGGAAGCTCCTTCACTCTTCTCATCCCCTCATTGTCTCATGGCAAAGGGAGATGCTAAGGTAAAAATCATCACCGATTTAAATGATATAAATGGTGATGATGATGTTGATGATGATGGCTATTCATATGATGATCTTGTTAGAATGTTAGGTGAGGCCGATGACTACATGCACAAAGAAAAAGAAAAATTTAGAACCTTGAAGGAATTGTATAATAACCTCCAAGTGTCTTTTGAGGAGCTCAAGACCTCTCACAACGATCTAAAAGAGAATTGTGAGAAGCTTGCGGAAGCTCAAAAGTCATCTATTGTGCATGAAGTTGTGGTGGTCACCGAGGATGTTGGAGTCACTTGTGACTTACTTGATAGTCCCATAAGTGAACCACTACCTTCTAACTCTATTTGTGATAAATGCAAAATTTATCTTATGAATGATAATATTGCTCTTGATGAATCACAAATCATTGTTGAGAATGAAGTGTTAGTAGATAGAGTAAATGCTCTAACTCATGATCTAGAGAAGGCATATGGTGGAAAGGCTAAATTGGTTTTCATATTGGGAAGTCAAAGATGCTCACTTAACCGTGAGGGCCTTGGATATGTTCCCAAGAAAGGAAAGAATGCTTTTATAAAGCAAAAGACATTGTTTGTGAAAGAATGTGACAAAGTGTGCCACAAGTGTCACAAGAAGGGACATATTAAGAAAAATTGTCCTAAGTTCAAGAATGTATCCTCCACTTGTTTTGAGCATTGTTATGTTCTTTCTCATAATGCAAAAGGCGTTCATGCTAAATTTGTTGGTACTTCAATTGTTGGAAACAAGAAGAAAGCTATTTGGGTGCCAAAGACCTTGGTCACTAACATCCAAGGACCCAAGCAAGTTTGGGTACCTAAAAGAGATTGATTTCCTTTTGTAGGTGAACTACAAGGCGGGAGGGAATCATTGGGTGTTAGATAGTGGATGCACTCAACACATGACCGGAGATATGAAAATGTTCACCCAAATGAGTGAGGAAGATTGCTCAAATTATGATAGTATCACATTTGGAGATAACCGCAAAGGAAAGGTTAAAGGATTGGGTAAAATTGCTATTTCGAATGATCATTCCATATCAAATGTGCTCTTGGTTGAGTCTTTGAATTTTAATTTACTATCTGTAGCTCAATTATGTGATTTAGGATTTAGTTGCAATTTTACGGTTGATGATGTTATTATCTCTAGTGTTGATGGTAGCAATCTTAAGTTTAAAGGTTTTAGACATGAAAATCTTTACCTTGTTGATTTATCATCTAGTGAGGCAAAGCTCACAACTTGCTTATTCTCAAAGGCTTCACTAGGTTGGTTATGGCATAGAAGACTCGGTCATGTTGGAATGAAGCAACTCAATCGGTTAACCAAGCATGACTTAGTCCGTGGCTTGAAAGATGTGAAATTTGAGAAGAACAAATTATGTAGCTCTTGTCAAGTCGAGAAGCATGTGGCAAATACTCATCCAAATAAAAGTCAAATGTCTAATCATCGACCTTTGGAATTACTTCACATGGATTTATTTGGGCCCACATCGTTTGTGAGTATTGGTGGTAATTCCTATTGTCTTGTGATTGTGGATGATTATTCTAGATTCACTTGGGTTTTTTTTCTTCGGGATAAATCTAATGTGTTTGAAACATTCAAGTCATTTGCTATATTGGCTAAAAACCAATTTGATTTTGATATCAAGAAAGTTAGAAGTGATAATGGGTCGAAATTTAAAAATGCAAGAATTGATGAATATTGTGATGACAAGGGTATTAAACATGAATTCTCTTCCAAATATACCCCGGAACAAAATGGTATTGTTGAAAGAAAGAATAGGACTCTCATTGATATGGCTAGGTCTATGTTAGCGGAATATAATGTGTCGGATTCTTATTGGGCCGAGGCAATAAACACCGCTTCTCATTCATCAAATAGGCTATATTGTCACAAACTTTTGAAGAAAACTCCCTATGAATTGCTCATTGGTAGAAAGCCAAATATCTCATATTTTAGGGTATTCGGTTGCAAATGCTATATTTTGAGAAAGGGAAGCCGGCTCTCTAAATTTGAGAAGAAATGTGATGAGGGTTTTCTTCTTGGATATTCATCAAATAGTAAGGCCTATAGAGTTTTCAACAAAACTCATGGTATTATTGAAGAAACATATGATGTTGAGTTTGATGAAACTAATGGGTCTCAAGATGAAAGTGATAATCTTGATGATGTTGGTGGAACTCAATTGAAAAATGCTATGAAAACAATGGCCATTGGTGAAATAAAGCCAAAGGAAGATGATGATGAGAATAGCGTGGTTGTCATCCCATCCTCTTCAACCATAAATGAAGAAAATCACCAAAGCCAACAAAATGATGAAGTTATGGATACTCATGATCAAGATACTTCAAGTCATTTGGTTCCACCTAATGCTTCAACTAGCAATTATCAAACGGTATCAAGAATTCATCATTCTATTGTGAAGGATCACCCGGTCAATCAAATTGTGGGTGATATTAGTGAAAGGGAAATGTGCCTTTGGGCCATTTCTAAGTATTTTGGTGATTGAGTGCAAACACAAGTGCTTAAATGTGAAAATATGCCCAAGGATGAACAAAGTGCAAATCACAAGTTAAGGTATGTTTCTAAGCCTTAGTACATTGGTTTTGTGTACTAATATATTTGTCTAAGTGTTAGAAACAGATAGAAGAAGAGAAGAGAAGACTTGGCTGTGTACAGCCAAGGGGCTGCTTCGGTCTGGGGCACCGGACTGTCCGGTGGTGCACCGGACAGTGTCCGGTGGTGCACCGGACAGTGTCCGGTGCGCCAGGCTACCTCGGCCGAAGAGGCCGCTCTCGGGTTTTTCTCCGGCGACTTCGGCTAAAATTCACCGGACTGTCCGGTGTGCACCGGACTGTCCGGTGAGCTAACGGTCGGCCGGGCCAACGGTCGGCCGCGCGATCGGCGCGCGACACGTGGCCGAGCCAACGGTCGGAAGGAAGCACCGGACTGTCCGGTGTGCACCGGACTGTCCGGTGCGCCAGATCTGCAACGGTCGGCAACGGTTGGCTTCGCTTTTTATGGAAACAAATCGGGCACCGGACAGTGTCCGGTGTGCACCGGACTGTCCGGTGCGCCACGAGACAGAAGGCAAAGATGGCCTTCCAGATTTGTTCCCAACGGCTCCTAGCTGCCTTGGGGCTATAAAAGGGACCCCTTGGCGCATGGAGGAGTACACCAAGCATTCCTTGAGCACTCTTGATCACTCACACATCAATCTCGCGCACTTGTTCGACATTCTAGTGATTTGAGCTCCGTTCTAGTGTGCTAGTCTTTTGAGCTCAAGTCTGGGTCTTGTGTGTGCGTATTCGCTGTGATCTTTGTGTCGTGTGTGAGTTGCTAATCCCTCCCTTGCTCTGTGATTCTCTGTGAACATCTTTTGTAAGGGCGAGAGGCTCCAAGTTGTGGAGATTCCTCGCAAACGGGATTAAGAAAAGAAAAGCAAGAACACCGTGGTATTCAAGTTGATCATTGGATCACTTGAGAGGAGTTGAGTGCAACTCTCGTCCGTTGGGACGCCACAACGTGGAGTAGGCAAGTTTTGTACTTGGCCGAACCACGGGATAACCACTGTGTCATCTCTGTGATTGGATTCTTGTGGTTATTGTGTTTTGACTCCTCTCTAGCCACTTGGCATAACTGTGCTAACGCCTAATTAAGTTTTGTGGCTATAAGTTTAAGTATTTACAGGATCACCTATTCACCCCCCCTCTAGGTGCTCTCAATTGGTATCAGAGCCGTTCTCTTCACAAAGGGACTTACCGCCCGAAGAGATGGATCCTAAGGGGAAAGGAATTGTGATCAACGACAAGGAGAAGGAGTCCTTCGTCAACGAGCCAAGGGATGACAAGTCCAACAACTCGGGCTCGGGACACAAGCGAAAAGATGGGAAGAAGAAGAAGACAAGACGCATCAAGGAGATCGTCTACTACGACAGCGATGAGTCCTCTTCTTCCCAAAAGAACGACGACAACGACTACAGGAAGACGGTTAATTCGAACTTCTCATTTGATTATTCTCGTATTCCACATAGTTCGAATTCGCATTTACTTTCCATTCCTCTTGGTAAACCTCCACATTTTGATGGGGAAGACTACGGATTTTGGAGTCACAAAATGCGTAGTCATTTATTCTCTCTCCATCCAAGCATATGGGAGATTGTAGAGAATGGAATGAAATTTGATAGCTCGGATAGCCCTATGTTTATCAATGAACAAATTCATAAAAATGCACAAGCTACTACTGTTCTCTTAGCATCTTTGTGCAGGGAAGAGTACAATAAGGTGAGCGGCTTGGACAATGCCAAGCAGATATGGGACACCCTCAAGATCTCTCACGAGGGGAACGACATCACCATGCTCACCAAGATGGAGTTGGTGGAGGGCGAGCTTGGACGATTCGCCATGATAAGGGGAGAAGAGCCAACTCAAACTTACAACCGGCTCAAGACCCTTATCAACAAGATAAGGAGCTACGGAAGCACGCGTTGGACGGATCACGACGTCGTCCGCCTAATGCTTAGGTCATTTACCGTTCTTGATCCTCATCTCGTGAACAATATTCGTGAGAACCCCAGGTACACGATGATGACGCCCGAAGAAGTACTTGGAAAATTCGTGAGCGGGCGGATGATGATCAAGGAGGCAAGGTACGTCGATGACGCGTTGAACGGTCCAATCCACGAGCCTCAACCCATTGCTCTCAAGGCATCGAGGAGCAAGGAGGCACTACCAAGCAAGGTGGCGCAAATTGAGGCGGCCGGGCTTAATGATGAAGAAATGGCTCTCATCATTAAGCGCTTCAAGACGGTGCTAAAGGGTCGCAATGGACAGCCGAGCAAGACTAAGACCAAGGGGAAGCGATCATGCTTCAAATGCGGTAAGCTTGGTCATTTTATTGCTAACTGTCCTGATAATGAAAGTGACCAGGAAAAGGGAAACAAGAGGGAAAAGAAGAAGCATTATAAGAAGGCAAAGGGTGAGGCGCATCTAGGCAAGGAGTGGGACTCGGATTGCTCCTCATCCGACTCCGACAATGAAGGACTCGCCGCCACCGCCTTCAACAAATCAACCCTCTTCCCCAACGAGCGTCACACATGCCTTATGGCAAGGGAGAAGAAGGTATGTACTCGCAACTCTACCTATGCTTCTTCAAGTGAGGACGAATCTAGTGATGAGGATGAAGTAGATTATTCATGTTTGTTCAAGGGCTTAGATAGATCTAAGATAGACAAAATTAATGAATTAATTGATGCCTTGAATGAAAAGAATATACTTTTAGAAAAGCAAGAGGATTTGTTGTATGAAGAGCATGATAAATTTGTTGAGGCACAAAAATCCTATGCTTTAGAAGTTAAAAGAAATGAAATGCTTTCTTTTGAACTATCTACTTGTCATGAAACCATTTCTACTTTGAAAGGTGTCAACAATGATTTAAATGCTAAATTAGAAGTAGCAAATAAATCCAATTCTTGTGTAGAACATGTTGAAATTTGTACTAGGTGTAAAGATTTTGACATTAATGCTTGTAGTGAACACCTAGTTTCAATTTCCAAGCTTAATGATGAACTGGCTAGTCTTAATGCTCAACTTAAGACTAGCAAGAATGATTTCGATAAGCTAAAATTTGCAAGGGATGCCTACACAATTGGTAGACACCCCTCAATTAAGGATGGACTTGGCTTCAAGAGAGAAGCCAAGAACTTAACAAGCCATAAGGCTCCCATTCCCGCCAAGGAGAAAGGGAAGGCCCCTATGGCTAGTAATGTGCAAAAGAACCATGCTTTTATGTATTATGATAGGAGACAAACTAGAAATGCTTATAGGAGTTATAATGCTTTTGATGATTTTGACTCTCATGCCATGTTTGCTTCTAGTTCTTCCTATATGCATGGTAGAAATATGTCTAGGAGAAATGCTATTCATCATGTGTCTAAAAAGAATGCTATTCATGCTCCTAGGAAAGTAGTGAATGAACCTTCCACAATTTATTATGCTTTAAATGCTTCCTTTGCTATTTGTAGAAAGGATAAGAAAATTGTTGCTAGGAAGTTAGGGGCAAAATGCAAGGGAGACAAAACTTGCATTTGGGTCCCTAAGGATATTTGCACTAACCTTGTAGGACCCAACATGAGTTGGGTACCTAAGACCCAAGCCTAAATTTGCCTTGCAGGTTTATGCATCCGGGGGTTCAAGCTGGATTATTGATAGCGGATGCACAAACCATATGACGGGGGAGAAGAAGATGTTCACCTCCTACGTCAAGAATAAGGATTCCCAAGATTCAATCATATTCGGTGATGGGAATCAAGGCAAGGTAAAAGGGTTAGGTAAAATTGCAATTTCTAATGAGCACTCTATCTCTAATGTGTTTTTAGTAGAGTCACTAGGATATAATTTACTATCTGTTAGTCAATTGTGCAATATGGGATATAACTGTCTGTTCACAAATATAGATGTGTCTGTCTTTAGAAGAAGTGATGGTTCACTAGCTTTTAAGGGTGTATTAGACGGCAAACTTTATTTAGTTGATTTTGCAAAAGAAGAGGCCGGTCTAGATGCATGCTTAATGGCTAAGACTTGCATGGGCTGGCTGTGGCATCGCCGCTTAGCACATGTGGGGATGAAGAACCTCCACAAGCTTCTAAAGGGAGAACATGTGATAGGTCTAACCAATGTTCATTTCGAAAAAGATAGACCTTGTGCAGCTTGTCAAGCAGGGAAACAGGTGGGAGGAGCGCATCACAGCAAGAATGTGATGACCACTTCAAGACCCCTGGAGCTGCTGCATATGGATCTCTTCGGACCCGTCGCCTATCTAAGCATAGGGGGAAGTAAGTATGGTCTAGTTATTGTTGATGACTTTTCCCGCTTCACTTGGGTGTTCTTTTTGCAGGATAAGTCTGAAACCCAAGGGACCCTCAAGCGCTTCCTCAGGAGGGCTCAAAATGAGTTTGAGCTCAAAGTGAAAAAGATAAGGAGCGACAACGGGTCCGAGTTCAAGAACCTTCAAGTGGAGGAGTTCCTTGAAGAAGAAGGGATCAAGCACGAGTTCTCCGCTCCCTACACACCACAGCAAAATGGTGTGGTAGAGAGGAAGAACAGGACGCTCATCGACATGGCGAGGACGATGCTAGGAGAGTTCAAGACCCCCGAGTGCTTTTGGACGGAAGCCGTGAACACGGCTTGCCACGCCATCAACAGGGTCTACCTTCATCGCCTCCTCAAGAAGACGTCATATGAGCTACTAACCGGTAACAAACCCAATGTATCGTACTTTCGTGTATTTGGGAGTAAATGCTACATTCTAGTAAAGAAGGGTAGAAATTCTAAGTTTGCTCCCAAAGCTGTAGAAGGGTTTTTGTTAGGTTATGACTCAAATACAAAGGCGTATAGAGTCTTCAACAAATCATCGGGTTTGGTTGAAGTCTCTAGCGACGTTGTATTTGATGAGACTAATGGCTCTTCAAGAGAGCAAGTTGTTGATTGTGATGATGTAGATGAAGAAGATGTTCCGACAGCCGCTATACGAACCATGGCGATTGGAGAAGTGCGGCCACAGGAACAAGATGAGCAAGATCAACCCTCTTCCTCAATTATGGTGCATCCCCCGACTCAAGACGATGAACAGGTTCATCATAAGGAGGCGTGTGATCAAGGGGGAGCACAAGATGATAACGTAATGGAGGAAGAAGCGCAACCGGCACCTCCAACCCAAGTTCGAGCGATGATTCAAAGGGATCATCCCGTCGACCAAATTCTGGGTGACATTAGCAAGGGAGTAACTACTCGATCTCGATTAGTTAATTTTTGTGAGCATTACTCCTTTGTCTCTTCTATTGAGCCTTTCAGGGTAGAAGAGGCCTTGCTAGATCCAGACTGGGTGTTGGCCATGCAAGAGGAGTTAAACAACTTCAAGCGCAATGAAGTTTGGACACTGGTGCCTCGTCCGAAGCAAAATGTTGTGGGAACCAAGTGGGTGTTCCGCAACAAACAGGACGAGCACGGGGTGGTGACGAGGAACAAGGCTCGACTTGTGGCAAAAGGTTATGCCCAAGTCGCAGGTTTGGATTTCGAGGAGACCTTTGCTCCTGTGGCTAGGCTAGAGTCAATTCGAATCTTGCTAGCATATGCCGCTCACCATTCTTTCAGGTTGTTTCAAATGGATGTGAAGAGCGCTTTCCTCAACGGGCCAATCAAGGAGGAGGTGTACGTGGAGCAACCCCCTGGCTTCGAGGATGAACGGTACCCCGACCATGTGTGTAAGCTCTCTAAGGCGCTCTATGGACTTAAGCAAGCCCCAAGAGCATGGTAATGCTTTCAAGGTTGGGAAAGCCGATCCAACTCTTTTTACAAAGACATGTGATGGTGATTTGTTTGTGTGCCAAATTTATGTCGATGACATAATATTTGGTTCTACTAACCAAAAGTCTTGTGAAGAGTTTAGCAGGGTGATGACGCAGAAATTCGAGATGTCGATGATGGGCGAGTTGAACTACTTCCTTGGGTTCCAAGTGAAGCAACTCAAGGACGGCACCTTCATCTCCCAAACGAAGTACACGCAAGATCTGCTAAAGCGGTTTGGGATGAAGGACGCCAAGCCCGCAAAGACTCCGATGGGGACCGACGGACACACCGACCTCAACAAAGGAGGTAAGTCCGTTGATCAAAAAGCATACCGGTCAATGATAGGTTCTTTGCTTTACTTATGTGCTAGTAGACCGGATATTATGCTTAGCGTATGCATGTGTGCTAGATTTCAATCCGATCCTAAGGAATGTCACTTAGTGGCGGTGAAGCGAATTCTTAGATATTTAGTTGCTACGCCTTGCTTCGGACTCTGGTATCCAAAGGGGTCTACCTTTGACTTAGTTGGATACTCAGACTCCGACTATGCTGGATGTAAGGTCGATAGGAAGAGTACATCGGGGACATGCCAATTCTTAGGAAGGTCCCTAGTGTCATGGAACTCTAAGAAACAAACCTCCGTTGCCCTATCCACCGCTGAGGCCGAGTATGTTGCCGCAGGACAGTGTTGCGCGCAACTACTTTGGATGAGGCAAACCCTCAGGGACTTTGGCTACAATCTGAGCAAAGTCCCACTCCTATGTGACAATGAGAGTGCTATCCGCATGGCGGAAAATCCTGTTGAACACAGCCGCACAAAGCACATAGACATCCGGCATCACTTTTTGAGAGACCACCAGCAAAAGGGAGATATCGAAGTGTTTCATGTTAGCACCGAGAACCAGCTAGCCGATATCTTTACCAAGCCTCTAGATGAGAAGACCTTTTGCAGGCTGCGTAGTGAGCTAAATGTCTTAGATTCGCGGAACTTGGATTGAATTGTAGCATACATGTGTTTATGCATTTGATCAGGTTCATTCTGCATTTTGTTGCTTATTGTGGTGCTCAAGTTGTACCAACACTCCCTGGACCTCACAAGTCCGTTGCAAAGTGATGCACATGTTTAGGGGGAGATGTGTTACAACTTGACCCTTTGAGACTAACCATTTGCTTGAGTTTGCTTGATTTAGTCTCGAAGGAGGATTGAAAGGGAAAAGGTGGACTTGGACCATGAAAGACTTCCACTGCACTCCGATGAGAGGGTAACTAATTCCAAGTTCATCTCATGAAATCTTATTGCCATTTGCTCTTAATTGAAGACTTTGGTGAGGCAATGGGGTTAAAAGGCCAAGATTGATCCCGTTTTGGTGCTTGATGCCAAAGGGGGAGAAAATAAAGGCCAAAGCGATAAATGGATCAGCTACCACTTGAGAGATTTTGAAAATAGTAGGATAGAGTTTTTGTTTTGTCAAAAGCTTTTATTGTCTCTTATTGTCTCTATTGTCAAAAGTTGGCTTCTTGTGGGGAGAAGTATTGAGTATGGGAAATAGGGGGAGTTTTTGAAATCTTTGATCAATCTCTTTTGGAATGACTCTCTTTATACTTCAACATATGTGTTTGACTTAGAGATAGAGATTTGAGTTTGATTTGCAAAAACAAACCAAGTGGTGGCAAAGGATGATCCATATATGTCAAAATTGAATAAAACCAATTTGAGTTTTTATTTGAAGTGATTTTGCACTTGTGCTATCTACTTTATGTTGTGTTGGCATAAATCACCAAAAAGGGGGAGATTGAAAGGGAAATGTGCCTTTGGGCCATTTCTAAGTATTTTGGTGATTGAGTGCAAACACAAGTGCTTAAATGTGAAAATATGCCCAAGGATGAACAAAGTGCAAATCACAAGTTAAGGTATGTTTCTAAGCCTTAGTACATTGGTTTTGTGTACTAATATATTTGTCTAAGTGTTAGAAACAGATAGAAGAAGAGAAGAGAAGACTTGGCTGTGTACAGCCAAGGGGCTGCTTCGGTCTGGGGCACCGGACTGTCCGGTGGTGCACCGGACAGTGTCCGGTGGTGCACCGGACAGTGTCCGGTGCGCCAGGCTACCTCGGCCGAAGAGGCCGCTCTCGGGTTTTTCTCCGGCGACTTCGGCTAAAATTCACCGGACTGTCCGGTGTGCACCAGACTGTCCGGTGAGCTAACGGTCGGCCGGGCCAACGGTCGGCCGCGCGATCGGCGCGCGACACGTGGCCGAGCCAACGGTCGGAAGGAAGCACCGGACTGTCCGGTGTGCACCGGACTGTCCGGTGCGCCAGATCTGCAACGGTCGGCAACGGTTGGCTTCGCTTTTTATGGAAACAAATCGGGCACCGGACAGTGTCCGGTGTGCACCGGACTGTCCGGTGCGCCACGAGACAGAAGGCAAAGATGGCCTTCCAGATTTGTTCCCAACGGCTCCTAGCTGCCTTGGGGCTATAAAAGGGACCCCTTGGCGCATGGAGGAGTACACCAAGCATTCCTTGAGCACTCTTGATCACTCACACATCAATCTCGCGCACTTGTTCGACATTCTAGTGATTTGAGCTCCGTTCTAGTGTGCTAGTCTTTTGAGCTCAAGTCTGGGTCTTGTGTGTGCGTATTCGCTGTGATCTTTGTGTCGTGTGTGAGTTGCTAATCCCTCCCTTGCTCTGTGATTCTCTGTGAACATCTTTTGTAAGGGCGAGAGGCTCCAAGTTGTGGAGATTCCTCGCAAACGGGATTAAGAAAAGAAAAGCAAGAACACCGTGGTATTCAAGTTGATCATTGGATCACTTGAGAGGAGTTGAGTGCAACTCTCGTCCGTTGGGACGCCACAACGTGGAGTAGGCAAGTTTTGTACTTGGCCGAACCACGGGATAACCACTGTGTCATCTCTGTGATTGGATTCTTGTGGTTATTGTGTTTTGACTCCTCTCTAGCCACTTGGCATAACTGTGCTAACGCCTAATTAAGTTTTGTGGCTATAAGTTTAAGTATTTACAGGATCACCTATTCACCCCCCCCTCTAGGTGCTCTCAATTAGTAAGGGTGTTCAAACTCGCTCTCGCATAGCTTCATTTTGTGAACATTTCTCTTTTGTATCTTGTATGGAACCTAACCGTGTAGATGAAGCTCTACTTGATGTTGATTGGGTGAAAGCAATGCATGAAGAATTAAATAACTTCATTCGAAATGAAGTTTGGGAGCTTGTCGAGAGACCAAAGAACTACAATGTTATTGGTACAAAATGGGTGTTTCGCAATAAGCACAATGAAGATGGGGTAGTAGTAAGAAACAAGGCAAGATTAGTTGCACAAGGATATACTCAAATAGAGGGATTGGATTTTGGGGAGACATTTGCTCCCGTGGCAAGATTGGAAGCAATCCGGATTCTTCTTGCTTATGCTTGTGCTCATAACATCAAGCTTTACCAAATGGATGTAAAGAGTGCCTTTCTAAATGGTAAGATTAGTGAACTAGTGTATGTTGAACATCCTCCCGGTTTTGAGGACCCCAAAAGACCTAACCACGTGTTCAAGCTTTCTAAAGCTCTCTATGGGCTTAAGCAAGCTCCACGCACTTGGTATGAAAGGCTTAGGGATTTCTTGCTTTCCAAAGACTTTAAAATTGGGAAGGTTGACACTACCCTATTCACTAAAAGTATTGGAAAAGACTTATTTGTTTGTCAAATTTATGTTGATGATATTATTTTTGGATCTATTAATGAATTGTTTTGTGAGGAATTTGGAAAAATGATGTCAAAAGAATTTGAAATGTCTATGATAGGAGAATTAAGCTTCTTTCTTGGTCTTCAAATCAAACAATTGAAAGATGGAATCTTTATAAGCCAATCAAAATATTTGAAGGACATGCTCAAGAAGTTTGGCTTAGAGAATGCAAAGCCTATCAAGACCCCTATGGCAACAAATGGTCATCTAGACTTAGATGAGGGAGGTACTTAGGTTGATCAAAAACTTTATCGCTCAATAATTGGTAGTTTGCTTTATATTATCGCATCTAGGCCCGATGTTATGTTTAGTGTTTGCATGTGTGCTCGATTTCAAGCTTCACCTAGAGAGATTCACTTGAAGGCCACAAAAAGAATTATAAGATATTTGAAGTATACTCCCAATATTGGTCTATGGTATCACAAAGGTGCTCAATTTGAATTAATTGGATATTCGGATTCAGACTATGCGGGGTGCAAAGTTGATAGAAAAAGCACCTCCGGTTGTTGTCAATTTCTTGGAAGATATCTTGTTTCATGGTCTTCTAAAAAGCAAAATTTCGTTGCTCCTCTACCGCCGAGGCGAAATATATATCGGCCGGTAATTGTTGTGCTCAATTATTATGGATGAAACAAACTCTATTGGATTATGGGATCATCTTCAAGAATGTGCCTCTCATGTGTGATAATGAGAGTGCGGTAAAATTGGCTTCAAATCCGGTCCAACACTCAAGAACTAAGCATATTGATATACGACATCACTTCTTGAGGGATCATGTTGGAAAGGAAGATATCTCTATATATTCAATTGGCACGGATGATCAATTGGCCGATATATTTACAAAGCCATTGGACGAAACGAGATTTTGTACATTAAGAAGTGAAATGAATGTGATAGATCTCTCAAATGTGGCTTGAGGTTGAACGCACATGTGTAGTATTGCTTTTCGCTTCTAAATATGCTTTCTACACTATTTATTGGGTATTTTTGATGAATTTTTCATTCTAGATTGATCTAAGTAGTTTGATATGAAAATGTGTATTCCTCAAATATATAATGTGTATGTGCATGCATACTAACCCTTGAATTGGTCGAAATGTCCATATATGAGCATCAAATCAGATTTGAAATTCAAAATCAGAAAGTGGACAGAATTTGAAAAATTGAGTATCAGGCCGCGGACCGTCCGCCTATGGACCGCGGACCGTCCGCAGTATCAGGACCTGGACAGTCCAAGTCAGCAGTGCAGACAATCTGAGTTACCAGGGCGCGGACCGTCCGTCGACCCTGCGCGGACCGTCCGCGACAGGCAGTTAAATTGAGCTGAGCCAGTCAACTTGTCACTTTCATCCATTGCCTCTACTCTCACACTCTCCACGTGCCTAAAGGTCACTTCTGTCGATTGTGTGCGGACCGTGAAGGGAACTTGCGCATGGACTGTCCGGAAGCTTGCTAAAAGTTCAACAACCATGTCTTCATCCCGGTATTTCATAAACTCATAGATTTCAACAAATTTCTTCAAATTTGGGGATTCTTCGGTTTTTCTCTCTGATCTAGAATTGAGCAATAGATTCACAAATCTGATTGGTGGGATTGTTAGTGCTACTCATTGTTAATGTTGTGCAAAAATTTGAACGAGTTTGGATGGATATTTTCTGTCGAATCGTTGATTGAGTGATTGGGGGCTAGGGTTCTTGAAAAATTGCCCCTGGACGATCGCAGACCATCTGGACCCGTGGCGCAGATAGTCCGGCCCTCTAGCGCGGATAGTCCGGACCCTAACAGAGAATTGCACTTTCTTTCTCTATAATTGTGGGGGTTATCAACTATTCACATATGGATGTTTCTCACATTTATTGCAGTGGTCTGGGTGGTCTTCGGAAGAAGCTCGCCGGTCGCTTCAAATCAAAGCGCCCTCGTGCAGACGATACAGGCTACAATCCAACCACTGACTCAGAGGCCCAATCTTCAGCTGGGGGCAGTGTATCTATGGACACAGAAGACGCTCCGCATACTCATCCTGACTATCTGATTGACATCACAGGATGGACTTTTCCAAAGAGGAGGTTCTCTATGGCAAAATATTGCTCCAGGAGGACTGTCAACCAATATACTCTGCCATCAGACACCAATGTTCAATTCTTTCACACTCAGCTCCAATTTGATGTCTTTTGGGGCACTCTAATGGATACCAACTTTCACAAACATCAAGTGATTGATTGGACTTTTATGCTGGGACAATCAGTTATGGAAGACCTAATTCCAAAATTTGAGACATGTGGTCTATATCACTTTATGGGTTAGAGGACTGATTTCAGTGAGATGGCAGTAAAGCAATTCCTGGCCACTGCTGAGATTGATATCGATGAGGAATCCATCACATGGATGACTGGTTTCAAGAGATATTCTGCAACATTTGCTGAATCTGCAGCTGCCAACAGTCTGGATTATGGTACCATTTCAGCTAGGATTGATCTATACACTGAAGATAACTTTGAAGACTTTGTGCAATTTTATGAGCCAGCAAGGCTGGGAATACCTAGGAGGTTTGGAGAGACAGTAGGACTGAGGCATCATCCTGTTGTGATCAACAAAATTGCAAGAGTCACAATTCTTCCCAAGAGTGGGGACAAGAGCAAAATTAGAGACAAGTTCTGGAACATTATCCACCATGTCATGAATGGTGAGGTAATGAATGTTGTGCTTTTCATGATGAGACAGTTAAATTATCTAAAAATGGACAAAAAACAAAACCTAGCCTATGCTCCTTATATTATGGCTCTCATTAAAGCCAAGACCAGATTTGAGGGGCACTGTGAGATAGTCCATACACCCTTTAGACCCTTCAAGAATGAAATTGGGTTCCTCACCAGGCCACTCACTCCCTTCCCAGATGATGAGGAAGATGCTGATTATGATGCAGAAGAAGCTCCTGAAGCTGAGGCAGAGCAGATGCCTTCTCCTCCACCTCCTCCTCAGCCTCAGCAGTACTGGCAGCCTGGTCCATGCTATTTTGACTCATATTTTCAAAACATGCAGCAAGGGCTTCAGACCCACATGGAAAGCCGCATCCAAGGAATGATGGCCCATATGGACCAGCGCATGGATGCCATGCAATCTCGCTTTGATGATAACTGGGATGCGCTAAACACTGAGTACTCTGAATTTCGCAGTCACATCCAAGATCATGTCACTGATCCCATCATGAACAGACTCAACAACATGCAGCAGAGTCTTCAGGACAACATGGGAGCTCTGTCTTGTCAATTCGACAATCTCTCTACCAATGACAGCATGCAGGAAATAAGTCAGAGGCAGCAGCAGCTCCAGCAGGACTTTGGGCAGTTCTCCTCTCTCTTTGACACCTTCAGCACTCACTACTATAGCATGCATCCTCCACCACGTGATCAGTGAAGCCTCTCCTTTGTGGCAATTGATGCCAAAGGGGAAGAGAAGAGAAGAAGAGAAGTTGAAGTTGTCATATTCAGGGGGAGCTTGTTTATGTGGACATTGAGACCATGCATGTGCATGTTTACCATTTTATGTCGTATGCACTATTTTATGTCTTATGCACTTGGTATTGGCTACTATTTATGTCTTATGCCTGTGGACAACTATTTGTAATATTCTGTGGGTTGAACTATGTTTAGTTCAAATTACTCTGTGAATGGTTAATCGAGGAGTGATTATAATTGTTGTGCTTACTTTACATATTACCTCTTGAATGCCTCGATAACCATGACTATAGGAAGATCTCTATCAAAACTCCGATCGATTATGTGTGTTGTATCTTCAGCTTGAAATATCATGCACACACATAGGGGGTGCTTTTCTTACATTTTGAGTTTTATTGGGATTTATCTATCTCTTGGATAGAACTTCAAATCAAGATAAGTCCTATCAAACTCATCTCTAAAATCCTTCTTATACCTAAAGTATGAGGGAGATTTGGAAAAACAAAACTTCTCTTGGATATAATGTGTAGTGTTGTCATCAATTACCAAAAAGGGGGAGATTGTGAATCATCTAGGCCCCTTAGTGATGTTTTGGTAATTAATGACAACTGTTTGTGGACTAACGGTTCTTGGAGAAATAACAATGCAGGGTTGGACCACATAGAATAGAAAATCTTGGAGATTTATAAGCATTGGTTGTGGATCAAGTGAAGGCAAAGGTATAACATAGGTTTTGTTTTTGCCGGTCTCCAGGAGTTTAGAGAAGATACTTGACCGGATTAGTAGGCTAGATAGCCGTACTATTAAGAGGGGTCAATGACTTTGATCTGTGTAAAACTTAGTGCCTCATAGAGCATCTAGTGGTTGCATTTGCATGAGGACTAACAACGCTTAAAATTTCATGAGTTAAAAATCCTTTCAAAAGCTTGTTTGAAAAGTGCCAAGTCTTGGGATGTGCGGACCATCCGGGCCTTGAGGGCGGACCGTCCACGATCCTCCAGTGGGGTCCGAAGTTTGTTCACTTCGGACAGGTCCTGTTCATTTATATTGTGGACCGTCTGGGCCTTGGGGCCATACCGTCCGCAGTCCTGACCAGAGGAGGCTGCTCTCGGCACAGTCCCTGAATTATAGTGCGGACCGTCCGGCCTTGATGGGCGGACCGTCCGCAAGTGCCAAATTTGGTTTGGGCAGGGACTGTGTGGTTTTTGGGATTTGTACTATGGACTGTCCGGAGGATAAGCCCGGACGGTACTGACTCCCAGGTCACGGACCGTCCGGCCTTGTAGGTGGACGATCCGCATGTGTTAACTCCACTTGGTCAGAGCTCTGGTGCTCCAAGTTGCCAGGTCGCGAATGGTTCGGCCAAGGTGGGCGGACTGTCCGGACTTTACTTTTCTGACAGCTCTGACAGATTTGAAACGAGAAAAATAGCCGTTATGTGTACGGCGGACGGTCCGGTCCTAGGGCGCGAACCATCCGTGTGTGCGCAGATCATGTGTCTTTTGCTCATAACGGTTGGATTTGAGTGAGGGACTATAAATAGAAGGGGAGCTCGTGTATGAGGGCTCTCTTGGCCATTCCTTGCATACATTGAGCTCATTTGTGATCCTCCAACTCACTCTCTCACACTCTTTGCTTGAGATTGCATTCTAGTGAGAGATTGAGTGTTCCTAGTGCATTTGCATCCATTGGTGATTCTTGAGGCACTAGGTGGTACACCGAGCAAGCGTCATCAGCTTGTTACTCTTGGAGGTTTCCGCCTCCTAGACGGCTCGGGTGATTGTCTCCGTCGAGCTCTCCAAGAAGATTGTGGAGAAGCCGCGATGTTGATTGTGAGGGGTTCGTGACTACCTCGCCAGAGCGGCAAATGTGACATTAGTGGAATCGAGGTGTTGAGTGATTTCTTGTCCACTTGGCTCAAAGATCAAGCCGTGTCTTGATAGAGGAGCAAGTGAGAGCTTGAAGTCCACCTCAACGTGGATTAGGGGTGATCGGCAAATCACCGATACCACGGGATAAAATTCGGTGTCTTTATTTTCTTGCATTACTTATTGCCGTGCAAGTGATTAGTATTTTGCATATTGTTCATCAAGTATTCAATCACCTTAGTTGATTCTCATAGATTATTTACTTGTTATCACTAGAGAATTTATACCTCTTGTTATATTGATTAAATTTCCCTAGTGTTTTTTATTTTAGTCAAAACTGTCTATTCACCCCCCTCTAGCCGGTGTCCTAGATCCTACACCCGTCCTATCGCAACCTCATATTTGTAAACTACAATTATACAAACCCTGTACCATGTAGCCATTCAATACATGCGGGGCATATGCTGGTGCTAACCATTCTTGTTGAGGTGACCTTTAGTCACTGAATCGAGGGCTCGCCCAGACCTTGTAGGAAAATAACCTAGCTACACCATCTTAGTTACTCGGGCCGATCTAAACCCCCAAGCACCAAAACTCAAACATTTCTCCCACATAGCGCTTTGGCTTCTCGAGACGTCTACAATTGGTGACGCGAAGGAGCGACCGGACCCCAAGGAAGGTAAACTACCCATCACAGTGATAGCGGTCCACGACGATGGAATCAACAAGTCATTGGAACTAGATGAAGGCATGACGGTGTACCGACAACACAAATCAAGCGGTCTACTTGATGCGCACCAGACTAGGCAAGGAAACGACCAAAGATCACTAGCGATGACGACGTCAGGAATATTGAAGCAATAGAGACGATCATAAGCAGCGTGGAGACGAAAAATAGGCGAAGTGAAATCAAAGAGCAAAAGTAAAACCCTAACCAGAGGCATAACTTTTAAAGGCTGCAAAACCAAAACAAAAAAATGAAAAAGTAAAATCAATCAACTCTACAATTGACCAACAGTCAAGTTTTTCATGTGCCCCAAAACTACTCAACTGATGATCGAGGACAACGTTTGAGCCATTCCCTAAACTTAATGTTTGTCTCATCATGTTGAGTCGCACCCTCTAGGGGCTATTATTGGATAGAAGACCCAACTAGACCTCAATCATGTATCTAGTTGGCTACAACTAATCATATGCTAATCTTCAAATCATATGAATGCATGTTTCGGAGGCCGCAACGAAGGCTCGAGGGGGCTTTGCCTCGGCCACGTTCATCATTGGATGCGAAGCGCATACTTATCATCACCCTTCCTGATGAAGGATGGAACGGCTTTGAAGAGGGACCCCGCTGAGTTTTACCATAGGTGGAGAATGTCGCATGGATAGAGGGGACTTTGCCTACCTACGATGAAAGTCTACAGTCGCCACCTCTCCAACATTGGTGTGAAGGCTATGACAAAGACCGCATCATGGGCGAAGTTCGACTCCCATCGGTCAGGTATACGAGGCACGAATATGGATCATAGGGGGCAAGGCCTTGACATCGGGCGAAGGTTGTCCACACTTAGGGATAACACTAAAGAGATATAGGCAAGATGGGCCATCCGCTATGGCAGACCCATGAGTCATCATCACACACTCTATTGCACTAGAGAGGGTACAAAAATGGGTGCACAATCTCTATTTACACTGTTGTACATGATATTCCTAGGATGTAGCAGGTAACCATGAGTAAACCTGCATTTTAGAAGGCTACCGCTTGGTTATCCTATAAATACTCCCACTCGAACAGGGTGAAGGCACGGTTTACAAAGAGACTTCAAGAGCCACTGTTTCACATTTATCTTGTTATAGTGCCCTAACTGTTCTAGTTGTTCGGTCCCCACCTATTAGAACCCAACATTTTCATTTTCCTTTTCTATAGGCAATTTAGTTTTGTTCTAGCAAGTTGGTGGCTTTTTGCTACTAGGAGAATATAAACGTATCATGTGCAAACCAACTTCTTTATGCAAAATGACTGTTCCACAAACCCTGGTATATTTTAAATACACCCCCACCTCTATAAACATGTTAGTTTGCATGACCTACACTAAATGGTTAGTTTATGAAAATCGCCTAGAGGGGGTGAATAGGCGAAACCTGAAAATTGTAAACTTTGAACACGCACTTCCCCCGGGGTTAGGGTTAGAAATAAATAATCGTGAATTCGGAGTGCGAAAGATTGTTCCTCTTGCTATGAGTTGCTCAATCAATGCGGATAACTTTGGGAGCAAACTCAAAACAATATTAGCAAGGGAACTTTAGAGAGAGGAGAGGAAAGAAACAAATCGAGTGAAAATCAACACAATTGAACACAACAAATTGTTTACCGAGGTTCGATTCTAAAGAACCTAGTCCCCGTTGAGGAGGCCACAAAGGCCGGGTCTATTCCAACCTTTTCCCTCTCTCAATCGGTCACTTAGACCGGTCGATTGCTTCTTGTTAATCACCCGGGTCACTAAGACCCCGCAAGGATCACCACACAATTAGGTGTCTCTTGATAGCTTTACAAAGCACTTAGAAGAATTAGAGTGAGAAGAAGAGAGCAATCCAAGCAACAAGAGCAACAAAAGAAACATAAATGATCCTCTAACAAGTCACTAAGCACTTGAGTTGATTTTGGAACTTGGAGAGGATTTGATCCTTTGATTGTGTCTTGGAGTGTATGTCTTTGCTCTAGTACTGAATGTGAAGGTCTGAAAACTTGGATGGCTTGAATGGTGGTGGTTGAGGGGTATTTATAGCCTCCAACCACTTCCTAGTCGTTGGCTGACTTTGCTATCGACGGGCACACCGGACAGTCCGGTGGTGCACCGGACAGGGCAGTATTCACTGTCCGGTGAGTGCCACGTCAGCCAACCGTTGGGGTTTGGAGTTGTTGACCGTTGAAGTCCTTTGTCCTCTTGCAGCACCGGACAGTCCGGTGGCAGACCAGATAGTCTGGTGCATTCTGACTTTGCAGTTCTGACTTCTGCACTGTTCATTTTTCCTCCATCAGCGCAGTCGACCATTGGCGAAGTTGATCGTTGCTCCATTGGCTCACCGGGCAGTCTGGTGTACACCGGACAGTCAGGTGAATTATAGCGGAGTGCCTTTGAGAAAACCCCGAGAGCGGCCAGTTCGTGAGGTGCGTCGGCCTGGGCACCGGACAGTGTCCGGAGCGCCACTCGGCTACATCAATACTTATTTTTCTCCAAACTTTGTAGAGTTCCCCAACTCATTTTCTTTGTTGGTTTATGTTGAACTTAATGCACCTGAGATAAATGACAACTAGGCAAACTAGTTAGTCCACATGGTTTGTGATGGACATCAAACACCAAAATCGATTATAGGAAATGTTTAAAGCCCATTTCCCTTTCAATCTCCCCCTTTTTGGTGATTGATTCCAATACAAACCAAAGCAAATATAAAGTGTAGGAATGTGACTAGTTTGCAATTTTGACAAATGTGCATAAGTTACTTTGAATTAAACTAATTGAAAGTATTTCTAGGTGAGAGCACCTAGAGGGGGGGTGAATAGGTGATCCTGTAAAACTTGAAACTTAATGCCACAAAAACTTGATTAGGAGTTAGCACAATAAAGCCAAGTGGCTAGAGAGGAGTTCTTGCAAGACACGATAACCACAAGAAGATCAATCACAGATAGACACAGTGGTTTATCCCGTGGTTCGGCCAAGTTCAACACTTGCCTACTCCACGTTGTGGCGTCCCAACGGACGAGGGTTGCAATCAACCCCTCTCAAGCGGTCCAAAGACCCACTTGAATACCACGGTGTTTTGCTTTGTTTACTATATCCCGCTTGCGAGGAATCTCCACAACTTGGAGCCTCTCGCCCTTACAATTTGATGTTCACAAAGAAGCACAGAGTAAGGGAGGGATGAGCAACGCACACAAGACACAAAATCAGAGCACAATACGCACACAAGTCACAACATGAGCTCTCAACACAACTCAAAGAGTTCTCTACTCAAATGGAGCTCTAGTTGCTATCACAAAGAATCGAATGCGTGGAATTGAAGTCTTGGTGCTTAGGAATACTTAGAGAATGCTTGGTGTTCTCCTCCATGCGCCTAGGGGTCCCTTTTATAGCCCCAAGGCAGCTAGGAGCCGTTGAGAGCATTCTAGGAAGGCAATTCTTGCCTTCTGTCGCCTGGCGCACCGGACAGTCCGGTGCACCACCGGACACTGTCCTGTGCGGATTTCTTTCCTTCTTTGGCGAAGCCGACCATTGGCGGTTCAGAGCCGTTGGCGCACCGGACACTGTCCGGTGCACACCGGACACTCCGGTGCCCCCTTCTAACTGTTGGCTCTACCACACGTCGCGCGCGGATTACGCGGCCGACCGTTGGCTGGGCCGACTGTTGGCTCACCGGACAGTCCGGTGCACCACCAGACAGTCTGGTGATTTATAGCCGTACACTGCCGTCGAAATCCCGAGAGCAGCCAGTTCGCAGACGCCAGCCTGGCGCACCGGACACTGTCTGGTGCACCCAGACCGAACAGCCCTTTGGCTGTACACAGCCAACTTTTCCAAAATTGTTTCTCCTATTTCTAGCACTTAGACACAATACATTAGTCTTCAAAACAATGTACTAAGTCTAGAAACATACCTTTAATCTTGATTTGCACTTCTTGAGTCCTTGGCACAATTTAACACTTAGGCACTTGTGTTGGACACCTAATCACCAAAATACTTAGAAATGGCCCAAGGGCACATTTCCCTTTCAATCTCCCCCTTTTTGGTGATTTATGCCAACACAATAAAAAGCAACTAAAAGAAGTGCAACATCAATGCAAATGAAAACTCAGATTTGTTTTGATTCAAATTTGGCATATTTGGATCATTCTTTGCCACCACTTGGTTTTGTTTTTGCAAATCAAACTCAATTCCCTATCTCTAAGTCAAACACACTTGTTGAGACATAAAGAGAGTTGTTCCAAGAGAAATTGGTCAAAGATTTCAAAAACTCCCTCTTTTTCCCATAATCAACCATTCTCCCCGCAAGAGGCCAACTTTTGACAAAAGAGACAATAAGATAATTTTGACAAACCAAAAGCTCTATTCTACTATTTTCAAAATTCTCAAGTGGTAGCTGATCCATTTGTTGCTTCGGCCCTATTTTCTCCCCCTTTGGCATCAAGCACCAAAACGGGATCAATCTTGGCCATATAACCCCATTGCCTCACCAAAATCTTCAACTAAGAGTAACACGGCAATAAGAGTACAGAGATGAACTTGGAATCAGTTACTCTTTCATCGGAGTGCAGTGGAAGTCTTGCACGGTCCAAGTCCACCTTTTCCCTTTCAAACTTCCTTTGAGACTAAATTGAGCAAACTCAAGCACACAGTTAGTCTCAAATGGTCAAGTTGTAGCACCTCTCCCCCTAAATATGTGCATTACTTGCAAATGGACTTGTGAGGTCCGGGGAGTGCTTGTACAACTTGAGCACCATTAATAAACAACAAAATGCATTAAGGAACATGATCAAGGCATAAAACACATGTATGCTAAAAATCAATCCAGGTTCCGCGAATCTAAGACATTTAGCTCACTATGCAGCCTGCAAAAGGTCGACTCATCTAGAGGCTGAAAGGGAAATGTGCCCTTGGGCCATTTCTAAGTATTTTGGTGATTGAGTGCCAACACAAGTGCTTTTGTGTTAATCTATGCAAAGTGGTGAACAAAGTGCAAATCATGTCAAAAGGTATGTTTCTTAGACTTAGTACATTGTTTTAGAGACTAATGTACTGTGTATAAGTGCTGGAAACAGAAAAAGAACAATTGGAAATGCCTTGGCTCGAGCAGCCAAGGCTCTGCTCAGTCTGGGAGGACCGGACTGTCCGGTGGTGCACCGGACAGTGTCCGGTGCGCCAGGCTGGCTCGAACGAACTGGCCGCGCTCGGGAATTCATCGGCGACGTACAGCTATAATTCACCGGACTGTCCGGTGAGCCAACGGTCGGCCGGGCCAACGGTCGGCTGCGCGATCTGCGCAAGACATGTGGCCGAGCCAACGGTCGGGAGGGGGCACCGGACTGTCCGGTGTGCACCGGACAGTGTCCGGTGCGCCAACGGCTCCCAGGCGCCAACGGTCGACTATGCCACAGAAGGAAAGAAATCTGCACCGGACAGTGTCTGGTGTGCACTGGACTGTCCGGTGCTCCAGGCGGCAGAAGGCAAGATTTGCCTTCGTGGAATGCTCTCAACGGCTCCTAGCTGTCTTGGGGCTATAAAAGGGACCCCTAGGCACATGGAGGACATCACCAAGCATTCTCTAAGCATTCTCTAAGCATTCCTAAGCACTAAGACATCAATTCCGCGCCTTTGATTCTTTGCGATAGCAATTAGAGCTCTAGTTGAGTCGTGAACTCATTGAGTTGTGTTGTGAGCTCTTGTTGCGACTTGTGTGCGTGGTGTTGCTGTGATTTCTTGTCTTGAGTGTGTTGCTTATCCCTCTCTTACTCCGTGCTTCTTTGTGAACTTCAAGTGTAAGGGCGAGAGGCTCCAAGTTGTGGAGATTCCTCGCGAACGGGATTAAGAAAAGCAAAGCAAAACACCATGGTATTCAAGTGGGTCTTTGGACTGCTTGAGAGGGGTTGATTGCAACCCTCGTCCATTGGGACGCCACAACGTGGAGTAGGCAAGCGTTGGTCTTGGCCGAACCACGGGATAAACCACTGTGCCATCTCTGTGATTGATCTCTTGTGGTTATTTTGTTTTGTTGAGACTCCTCTCTAGCCACTTGGCATTATTTGTGCTAACACTTAATGAAGTTTTTGTGGCATTAAGTTTAAGTTTTACAGGATCACCTATTCACCCCCCCTCTAGGTGCTCTCAATTGGTATCAGAGTCGTTCTCTTCAAGAAGGGACTAATCGCCCGAAGAGATGGATCCTAAGGGAAAGGGGATGGTGGTCAACAACAACGAGAAGGAGTCTATCTTCAACGAGTCGAAAGATGACAAGCCTATGGACTCGGGCTCAAGCCACAAAAGAAGAGACGGGAAGAAGAAGAAGACAAGGCGCATCAAGGAGATAATCTACTACGACGACAGCGACGAATCCACTTCTTCCCAAAAGGACGATGACGACTACGAGAAAAAGAAAACAGTCAATTCAAACTTTTCTTTTGATTATTCTCGTATTCCGCAAAGCACAAACGCTCATTTACTCTCCATTCCACTTGGCAAACCTCCTCACTTTGATGGAAAGGACTACGGTTTTTGGAGTCACAAAATGCGTAGTCATTTGTTCTCTCTCCATCCAAGCATATGGGAGATAGTCGAGAATGGAATGCATTTTGATAGCAGTGATAGTCCCATGTTTATCAATGAGCAAATTCACAAAAATGCACAAGCTACTACTGTTCTTCTAGCATCATTGTGCAGGGATGAATATCATAAAGTGAGCGGCTTGGATAACGCCAAGAAGATTTGGGACACCCTCAAAATCTCACATGAGGGGAACGACGTCACCATGCTCACCAAGATGGAGTTGGTGGAGGGCGAACTCGGGAGATTCGCTATGATAAGGGGGGAGGAGCCAACCCAAACATACAACCGGCTCAAGACCCTTGTCAACAAGATAAGGAGCTATGGAAGCACGCGATGGACGGATCACGACGTCGTCCGCCTAATGCTAAGGTCCTTTACTGTTCTTGATCCTCATCTTGTGAACAATATTCGTGAGAATACTAGGTACACCAAGATGACGCCCGAGGAGATACTTGGAAAGTTCGTAAGTGGGCGGATGATGATCAAGGAGGCTAGATACGTGGATGATGCATTGAATGGCCCAATCCAAGAGCCTCAAACTATCGCTCTCAAAGCAACAAGAAGCAAGGAGGCACTACCGAGCAAGGTGGCGCAAATTGAGGCGGCCGGGCTTAATGATGAAGAAATGGCCCTCATCATCAAGCGCTTCAAGACGGCGCTAAGGGGTCGCAAGGAGCATCCCAACAAGACCAAGACGAAGGGGAAGCGCTCGTGCTTCAAATGTGGTAAGATTGGTCACTTTATCGCTAATTGTCCTGATAATGATAGTGACCAGGAAAAGAAGAGTGGAAAATGGGAAAACAAGAAGAATTACAAGAAGGCAAAGGGCGAAGCACATATTGGAAAGGAGTGGGATTCGGATTGCTCCACATCCGACTCCGACAACGAAGGACTCGCCGCCACCGCCTTCAACAAGTCATTCCTCTTCCCCAACGAGCACCACACATGCCTCATGGCTAAGGAGAAGAAAGTAAGTACTCGAAACTCTACTTATGCTTCTTCTAGTGAGGATGAGTCTAGTGATGATGATGAAATAGACTATTCATGCTTATTTAAGGGCTTAGATAGATCTAAGATTGACAAGATTAATGAATTAATTGATGCTTTAAATGATAAGAATAGTCTACTAGAAAAGCAAGAGGATCTTTTGTATGAAGAACATGATAAGTTTGTAGAGGCACAAAAATCCCTTGCATTAGAAATTAAATGGAATGAAATGCTTGCTTGTGAGTTGTCCACATGCCATAATTCTATTTCTAACTTAAAGAGCATAAATGATGATTTGAATGCTAAGTTAAAAATAACTAGTAAATCAACATCCTGTGTAGAAACTGATGTTATTTGCAATAGGTGTAAAGATTTTGATATTGATACTTGTAGTGAACACATAGCCTCTATTGCAAAATTAAATGACGAGGTGGCTAGTCTTAATGCCCAACTTAAGACTAGCAAGAGTGATTTTGATAAACTAAAATTTGCTAGGGATGCCTACACGGTTGGTAGACACCCTCAATTAAGGATGGGCTTGGCTTCAAGAGGAAAGCCAAGAACTTGACAAGCCATAAGGCTCCCATCTCCGCCAAGGAGAAAGGGAAGGCCCCTATGGCTAGTAGTACTAAAAAGAACCATGCTTTTATGTACAATGATAGAAGACAGTCTTATAGGAGTTGTAATGCTTATGATGCTTTTGACTCTCATGCCATGTTTGCTTCTAGTTCTTCCTATATGCATGGTAGAAATGTGTTTAGAAGAAATGTCGTTCATCATATGCCTAGGAGAAATGTTACCAATGTTCCTAGGAAAGTTAATGAACCTTCTACAATATATCATGCTTTAAATGCTTCCTTTGCTATTTGTAGAAAGGATAGGAAGATAGTTGCTAGAAAATTAGGGGCAAAATGCAAGGGAGATAAAACTTGCATTTGGGTCCCTAAGACAATTGTGACTAACCTTGTAGGACCCAACAAGAGTTGGGTACCTAAGACCCAAGCCTAAATTTGCCTTGTAGGTTTATGCATCCGGGGGTTCAAGCTGGATTATCGACAGCGGATGCACAAACCACATGACGGGGGAGAAGAAGATGTTTACCTCCTACGTCAAGAACAAGGATCCCCAAGATTCAATTATATTCGGTGATGGGAATCAAGGCAAGGTAAAAGGATTAGGCAAAATTGCAATATCGAATGAGCACTCTATATCTAATGTGTTTTTAGTTGAGTCTCTTGGATATAATTTGTTATCTGTTAGTCAATTATGCAATATGGGATATAATTGTCTATTTACAAATGTAGATGTGTCTGTCTTTAGAAGAAGTGATGGTTCACTAGCTTTTAAGGGTGTATTAGACGGCAAACTCTACTTAGTTGATTTTGCAAAAGAGGAGGCCGGTCTAGATGCATGTTTAATTGCTAAGACTAGCATGGGCTGGCTGTGGCATCGCCGCTTAGCACATGTAGGGATGAAGAACCTTCACAAGCTTCTAAAGGGAGAACACGTGATAGGTTTAACTAATGTGCAATTCGAAAAAGATAGACCTTGTGCAGCTTGTCAAGCAGGTAAACAAGTGGGAGGAGCACATCACACCAAAAACGTGATGACCACATCAAGACCTTTGGAGATGCTTCACATGGACCTCTTCGGACCCATCGCCTATCTAAGTATAGGAGGAAGTAAGTATGGTCTTGTTATAGTTGATGATTTTTCCCGCTTCACTTGGGTATTCTTTTTGCAGGATAAATCTGAAACCCAAGGGACCCTCAAGCGCTTCCTAAGGAGAGCTCAAAACGAGTTTGAGCTCAAGGTGAAAAAGATAAGGAGCGACAATGGATCCGAATTCAAGAACCTTCAAGTGGAGGAGTATCTTGAGGAGGAAGGGATCAAGCACGAGTTCTCCGCTCCCTACACACCACAGCAAAATGGTGTGGTAGAAAGCAAGAATAGGACACTAATTGACATGGCGAGGACGATGCTTGGAGAGTTCAAGACCCCCGAGCGTTTTTGGTCGGAAGCCGTGAACACGGCTTGCCACGCCATCAACAGGGTCTACCTTCATCGCCTCCTCAAGAAGACGTCGTATGAGCTACTAACCGGTAACAAACCCAATGTTTTGTATTTTCGAGTTTTTGGGAGTAAATGCTACATTCTAGTGAAGAAGGGTAGGAATTCCAAATTTGCTCCCAAAGCCGTAGAAGGGTTTTTGTTAGGTTATGACTCAAATACAAAGGCGTATAGAGTCTTCAACAAATCATCGGGTTTGGTTGAAGTCTCTAGCGACGTTGTATTTGATGAGACTAATGGCTCTCCAAGAGAGCAAGTTGTTGATCTTGATGATGTAGATGAAGAAGAAGTTCCAACGGCCGCAATACGCACCATGGCGATTGGAGATGTGCGGCCACAGGAACAAGATGAACGAGATCAACCTTCTTCCTCAACAATGGTGCATCCCCCAACTCATGACGATGAACAGGTTCAGGAGACGTGTGATCAAGGGGGAGCACAAGATGATCTTGCAATGGAGGAAGAAGCACAACCAGCACCTCCAACCCAAGTTCGAGCGATGATTCAAAGGGATCATCCCGTCGACCAAATTTTGGGTGATATTAGCAAGGGAGTAACTACTCGATCTCGATTAGTTAATTTTTGTGAGCATTACTCTTTTGTCTCTTCTATTGAGCCTTTCACGGTAGAAGAGGCCTTTCTAGATCCGGACTGGGTGTTCGCCATGCAGGAGGAGCTCAACAACTTCAAAAGAAATGAAGTTTGGACACTGGTGCCTCGTCCCAAGCAAAATGTTGTGGGAACCAAGTGGGTGTTCCGCAACAAGCAAGACGAGCACGGGGTGGTAACAAGGAACAAGGCACGACTTGTGGCAAAAGGTTATGCCCAAGTCGCAGGTTTGGACTTTGAGGAGACTTTTGCTCCTGTGCCTAGGCTAGAGTCCATTCGCATTTTGCTAGCATATGCCGCTCACCATTCTTTCAGGTTGTTCCAAATGGATGTGAAGAGCGCTTTCCTCAACGAACCAATCAAGGAGGAGGTGTACGTAGAGCAACCCCCTGGCTTCGAGGATGAACGGTACCCCGACCACGTGTGTAAACTCTCTAAGGCACTCTATGGACTTAAGCAAGCCCCAAGAGCATGGTATGAATGCCTTAGAGATTTTTTAATTGCTAATGCTTTCAAGGTTGGGAAAGCCGATCCAACTCTTTTTACTAAGACTTGTGATGGTGACCTTTTTGTGTGCCAAATTTATGTCGATGACATAATATTTGGTTCTACTAACCAAAAGTCTTGTGAAGAGTTTAGCAGGGTGATGACTCAGAAATTCGAGATGTCGATGATGGGCGAGTTAAACTACTTCCTTGGGTTCCAAGTGAGGCAACTCAAGGATGGAACCTTCATCTCTCAAACCAAGTACACGCAAGACTTGATCAAGCGGTTTGGGATGAAGGACGCCAAGCCCGCCAAGACTCCAATGGGAACCGACGGACACACCGACCTCAACAAAGGAGGTAAGTCCGTTGATCAAAAAGCATACCGGTCTATGATAGGGTCTTTACTTTATTTGTGTGCTAGTAGACCGGATATTATGCTTAGTGTATGCATGTGTGCTAGATTTCAATCTGATCCAAGGGAGTGCCACTTAGTGGCTGTGAAGCGAATTCTTAGATATTTAGTCGCTACGCCTTGTTTTGGGATCTGGTATCCAAAGGGGTCTACCTTTGACTTGATTGGATATTCAGACTCCGACTATGCTGGATGTAAGGTTGATAGGAAAAGTACATCGGGGACGTGCCAATTCCTAGGAAGGTCCCTGGTGTCATGGAGTTCTAAGAAACAAACCTCCGTTGCCCTATCCACCGCTGAGGCCGAGTATGTTGCCGCAGGACAGTGTTGCGCGCAACTACTTTGGATGAGGCAAACCCTCAGGGACTTTGGCTACAATCTGAGCAAAGTCCCACTCCTATGTGATAATGAGAGTGCTATCCGCATGGCGGATAATCCTGTTGAACACAGCCGCACAAAGCACATAGACATCCGGCATCACTTTTTGAGAGATCACCAGCAAAAGGGAGATATCGAAGTGTTTCATGTTAGCTCCGAGAACCAGCTAGCCGATATCTTTACCAAGCCTTTAGATGAGCAGACCTTTTGCAAGTTGCGTAGTGAGCTAAATGTCTTAGATTCGCGGAACTTGGATTGATTTATAGCATACCTGTGTTTATGCCTTTGATCATGTTCCTTATGCATTTTGTTGCTTATTTATGGTGCTCAAGTTGTACAAGCACTCCCCGGACCTCACAAGTCCGTTGCAAAGTGATGCACATATTTAGGGGGAGATGTGTTACAACTTGACCCTTTGAGACTAACCATGTGCTTGAGTTTGCTTGATTTAGTCTCTAAGGAGGATTGAAAGGGAAAAGGTGGACTTGGACCATGCAAGACTTCCACTGCACTCCGATGAAAGGGTAACTTATTTCAAGTTCATCTTTACGATCTTATTGCCTTTTACTCTTAGTTGAAGATTTTGGTGAGGCAATGAGGTTAAAGGGCCAAGATTGATCCCGTTTTGGTGCTTGATGCCAAAGGGGGAGAAAATAAGGCCAAAGCAATAAATGGATCAGCTACCACTTGAGAAGAATTTTGAAAATAATAGAATAGAGCTTTTGTTTTGTCAAAATACTCTTATTGGCTCTTTGAAAATAATAGAATAGAGCTTTTGTTTTGTCAAAATACTCTTATTGGCTCTTTTTGTCAAAAATTGGCTTCTTGTGGGGAGAAGTGTTGATTATGGAAAAGGGGGAGTTTTTGAAATCTTGAATCAATTTCTCTTGGAACGACTCTCTTCATGTCTTAACAAGTGTGTTTGACTTAGAGATAGAAATTTGAGTTTGATTTGCAAAAACAAACCAAGTGGTGGCAAAGAATGATCCATATATGCCAAATTTGATTCAAAACAAATTTGAGTTTTCATTTGCATTAAAATTGCACTTGTACTAGTTGCTTTATGTTGTGTTGGCATAAATCACCAAAAAGGGGGAGATTGAAAGGGAAATGTGCCCTTGGGCCATTTCTAAGTATTTTGGTGATTGAGTGTCAACACAAGTGCTTTTGTGTTAATCTATGCAAAGTGGTGAACAAAGTGCAAATCATGTCAAAAGGTATGTTTCTCAGACTTAGTACATTGTTTTAGAGACTAATGTACTATGTATAAGTGCTGGAAACAGAAAAAGAACAATTGGAAATGCCTTGGCTCGAGCAGCTAAGGCTCTGCTCAGTCTGGGTGCACCGGACAGTGTCCGGTGGTGCACCGGACAGTGTCCGGTGCGCCAGGCTGGCTCGAACGAACTGGCCGCGCTCGGGAATTCATCGGCGACGTACGACTATAATTCACGGGACTGTCCGGTGTGCACCAGACTGTCCGGTGAGCCAACGGTCGGCCGGGCCAACGGTCGGCTGCGCGATCTGCGCAAGACACGTGGCCGAGCCAACGGTCGGGAGGGGGCACCGGACTGTCCGGTGTGCACCGGACAGTGTCCGGTGTGCCAACGGCTCCCAGGCGCCAACGGTCGACTACGCCACAGAAGGAAAGAAATCCGCACCGGACAGTGTCCGGTGCGCCAGGCGGCAGAAGGCAAGATTTGCCTTCCTGGAATGCTCTCAACGGCTCCTAGCTGTCTTGGGGCTATAAAAGGGACCCCTAGGCACATGGAGGACATCACCAAGCATTCTCTAAACATTCTCTAAGCATTCCTAAGCACTAAGACATCAATTCCGCGCCTTTGATTCTTTGCGATAGCAATTAGAGCTCTAGTTGAGTCGTGAACTCATTAAGTTGTGTTGTGAGCTCTTGTTGCGACTTGTGTGCATGGTGTTGCTGTGATTTCTTGTCTTGAGTGTGTTGCTTATCCCTCTCTTACTCCGTGCTTCTTTGTGAACTTCAAGTGTAAGGGCGAGAGGCTCCAAGTTGTGGAGATTCCTCGCGAACGGGATTAAGAAAAGCAAAGCAAAACACCGTGGTATTCAAGTGGGTCTTTGGACCGCTTGAGAGAGGTTGATTGCAACCCTCGTCCATTGGGACGCCACAACGTGGAGTAGGCAAGCGTTGGTCTTGGCCGAACCACGGGATAAACCACTGTGCCATCTCTGTGATTGATCTCTTGTGGTTATTGTGTTTTGTTGAGACTCCTCTCTAGCCACTTGGCATTATTTGTGCTAACACTTAATCAAGTTTTTGTGGCATTAAGTTTAAGTTTTACAGGATCACCTATTCACCCCCCCTCTAGGTGCTCTCAGAGGCTTGGTAAAGATATCAGCTAGCTGGTTCTCGGTGCTAACATAAAACACTTCGATATCTCCCTTTTACTGGTGGTCTCTCAAAAAGTGATGCCGGATGTCAATGTGCTTTGTGCGGCTGTGTTCAACAGGATTATCCGCCATGCGGATGACACTCTCATTATCACATAGGAGTGGGACTTTGCTCAGATTGTAGCCAAAGTCCCTGAGGGTTTGCCTCATCCAAAGTAGTTGCGCGCAACACTGTCCTGTGGCAACTTGCTCGGCCTCAGCGGTGGATAGGGCAACAGAAGTTTGTTTCTTAGAACTCCACAACACCAGGGATCTTCCTAAGAATTGGCACGTCCCCGATGTACTCTTCCTATCGACCTTACATCCAGCATAGTCAGAGTCTGAATATCCAATCAAGTCAAAGGTAGACCCCTTTGGATACCAGATCCCGAAGCAAGGCATAGCGACTAAATATCTAAGAATTCGCTTCACGGCCACTAAGTGACACTCCCTAGGATCGGATTGAAATCTAGCACACATGCATACGCTAAGCATAATATCCGGTCTACTAGCACATAAATAAAGTAAGATCCTATCATAGACCGATACGCCTTTTGATCAACGGACTTACCTCCTTTGTTGAGGTCGGTGTGTCCGTCGGTTCCCATTGGAGTCTTTGCGGGCTTGGCGTCCTTCATCCCAAACCGCTTGATCAAGTCTTGGGTGTACTTTGTTTGGGAGATGAAGGTCCCATCCTTGAGTTGCTTCACTTGGAACCCAAGGAAATAGCTTAATTCGCCCATCATTGACATCTCAAACTTTTGAGTCATCACCCTGCTAAACTCTTCACAAGACTTTTGGTTAGTAGAACCAAATATTATGTCATCGACATAAATTTGGCACACAAAGAGATCACAAAAAGAGTTGGATCGGCTTTCCCAACCTTGAAAGCATTAGCAATTAAAAAGTCTCTAATGCATTCATACCATGCTCTTGGGGCTTGCTTAAGTCCATAGAGCGCCTTAGAGAGCTTACACACGTGGTCGGGGTACCGTTCCTCCTCAAAGCCAGGGGGTTGCTCCACGTACACCTCCTCCTTGATTGGCCCGTTGAGGAAAGCGCTATTCACATCCATTTGGAACAACCTGAAAGAATGGTGAGTAGCATAGGCTAACAATATGCGAATTGACTCTAGCCTAGCCACAGGAGCAAAAGTCTCCTCAAAGTCCAAACCTGCGACTTGGGCATAACCTTTTGCCACAAGTCGTGCCTTGTTCCTTGTCACGACCCCGTGCTCGTCTTGTTTGTTGCGGAACACCCACTTGGTTCCCACAACGTTTTGCTTGGGACGAGGCACCAGTGTCCAAACTTCATTTCTCTTGAAGTTGTTGAGCTCCTCTTGCATGGCCAACACCCAGTCCGGATCTAGCAAGGCCTCTTCTACCCTGAAAGGCTCAATAGAAGAGACAAAGGAGTAATGCTCACAAAAATTAACTAATCTAGAACGAGTAGTTACTCCCTTGCTTATGTCACCCAATATTTGGTCGACGGGATGATTCCTTTGAATTGTTGCTCGAACTTGGGTTGGAGGTGCCGGTTGTGCTTCTTCCTCCATTAAATGATCATCTTGTGCCCCCCTTGATCACACGCCTCCTCTTGATGAACCTGTTCATCTTCTTGAGTTGGGGGATGCACCGTTGTTGAGGAACAAGATTGATCTTGCTTCTTTTTGTTCCAGTGGCCTCACATCTCCAATCGCCATGGTGCGCATTGCGGCCGTTGGAACGTCTTCTTCATCTACATCATCAAGATCAACAACTTGCTCTCTTGGAGAGCCATTAGTCTCATCAAATACAACGTCGCTAGAGACTTCAACCAAACCCGATGATTTGTTGAAGACCCTATACGCCTTTGTATTTGAGTCATAACCTAACAAAAACCCTTCTACAGCTTTGGGAGCAAACTTAGAATTCCTACCTTTCTTCACTAGAATGTAACATTTGCTCCCAAATACACGAAAGTAAGACACATTGGGTTTGTTACCGGTTAGAAGCTCATATGAAGTCTTCTTGAGGAGGCGATGAAGGTAGACCCGGTTTATGGCGTGGCAAGCCGTGCTCACGGCTTCCGTCCAAAACCGTTTGGGCGTCTTGAATTCACCAAGCATCGTCCTCGCCATGTCTAGTAGCGTCCTGTTCTTCCTCTCTACCACACCATTTTGCTGTGGTGTATAGGGAGCGGAGAACTCGTGCTTGATTCCTTCCTCCTCAAGATACTCCTCCACTTGAAGGTTCTTGAACTCGGACCCATTGTCGCTTCTTATCTTCTTCACTTCAAGCTCAAACTCGTTTTGGGCTCTCCTTAGGAAGCGCTTGAGGGTCCCTTGGGTTTTAGTTTTATCCTGCAAAAAGAATACCCAAGTGAAGCGGGAAAAATCATCAACTATAACAAGACCATACTTACTTCCTCCTATGCTTAGATTGGCGACGGGTCCGAAGAGGTCCATATGAAGTAAATCCAGGGGTCTTGATGTTGTCATCACATTTTTGGCATGATGAGAGCTTCCCACCTGTTTACCTGCTTGACAAGCTACACAAGGTCTATCTTTTTCGAAAGTTACATTAGTTAGACCTATCACGTGTTCTCCCTTTAGAAGCTTGTGAAGGTTCTTCATCCCCACATGTGCTAAACGGCGATGCCACAGCCAGCCCATGCTAGTCTTAGCAATTAAGCATGCATCTAGACCGGCCTCCTCTTTTGCAAAATCAACTAAATAAAGTTTGTCGTCTAGTACACCCTTAAAAGCTAAAGAACCATCACTTCTTCTAAAGACAAACACATCTACATTTGTGAATAAACAGTTGTATCCCATACTACAAAGTTGACTCACAGACAACAAGTTATATCCAAGCGACTCAACTAAGAACACATTAGAAATAGAGTGCTCGGATGAAATAGCAATTTTTCCTAACCCTTTCACCTTGCCTTGGTTCCCATCACCGAATATGATTGACTCTTGGGGATCCTTGTTCTTGATGTAGGAAGAGAACATCCTCTTTTCCCCCCGTCATGTGGTTTGTGCATCCACTGTCGATAATCCAGCTTGAGCCCCCGGATGCATAAACCTGCAAGGCAAATTTAGGCTTGGGTCTTAGGTACCCAACTCATGTTGGGTCCTACAAGGTTAGTTACAATAGTCTTAGGGACCCAAATGCAAGTCTTGTCTCCCTTACATTTGGCCCTTAATTTCCTAGCAATTACCTTCTTATCCTTTCTACAAATAGCAAAGGAAGTATTGCAAGCATAATAAATTGTAGAAGGTTCATTCATTACTTTCCTAGGAACATGAACAATATTTCTTCTAGGCATATGATGAACAACATTTTTCCTAGCCAAATTTCAATCATGCATAATAGAAGAACTAGAAGCAATCATGGCATGAGAATCAAAAGCATCATAACTTCTATAAACATTTCTAGAATGTCTCCTATCATGATACATGAAAGCATGGTTCTTTTGAGCACTACTAGCCATAGGGGCCTTCCCTTTCTCCTTGGCGGAGATGGAAGCCTTATGGCTTGTTAAGTTCTTGACTTCCCTCTTGAAGCCAAGGCCATCCTTAATTGAGGGGTGTCTACCAATCGTGTAGGCATCCCTTGCAAATTTTAGTTTGTCAAATTCACTCTTGCTAGTCTTAAGTTGGGCATTAAGACTAGCCACTTCATCATTCAAATTAGAAATTGAAACTAGATGTTCACTACAAGCATCAACATTAAAATCTTTACACCTATTACAAATTGCAACATGTTCTACACAAGATGTTGATTTATTAGCTATTTCTAACTTAGCATTCAAATCGTCATTTATGCTCTTTAAGCTAGAAATAGAGTCATGGCATGTAGACAATTCACAAGAAAGCATTTCATTCCTTTTAATTTCTAAAGCAAGGGATTTTTGTGCCTCTACAAACTTATCATGTTCTTCATACAAAAGATCTTCTTGCTTTTCTAATAACCTATTCTTATCATTCAATGCATCAATTAATTCATTAATCTTATCAACCTTAGTTCTATCTAGGCCCTTGAATAAACATGAATATTCTATTTCATCATCGCTAGATTCTTCATCACTTGAGGAAGCGTAAGTACTAGTATTATGTGTGCTTACCTTCTTTTCCCTTGCCATGAGGCAGGTGTGATGCTCGTTGGGGAAGAGGGCCGACTTGTTGAAGGCGGTGGCGGCGAGTCCTTCGTTGTCGGAGTCGGACGACGAACAATCCAAGTCCCACTCCTTTTCAAGGTGTGCCTCGCCCTTAGCCTTCTTGTAAGCCTTCTTCTTTTCCCTCTTGTTCCCTTGGTCCTGGTCACTATCATTATCGGGACAGTTAGCGATAAAATGACCAATCTTACCACATTTGAAGCATGAGCGCTTCCCCTTCGTCTTGGTCTTGTTGGAATGCTCCTTGCGACCCCTTAGCGCCGTCTTGAAACGCTTAATGATGAGGGCTATCTCTTCCTCATTTAGTCCCGCCGCCTCAACTAGTGCCACCTTGCTAGATAGCACTTCCTTGCTCCTTGTTGCTTTGAGAGCAACAGTTTGAGGCTCGTGGATTGGGCCGTTCAACGCATATCGTCAACGTATCTTGCCTCCTTGATCATCATCCGCCCGCTTACAAACTTTCCAAGTATCTCTTCGGGCGTCATCTTGGTGTACCTAGGATTCTCACGAATATTGTTCATAAGATGTGGATCAAGGACAGTAAAAGACCTTAGCATTAGGCGGACGACATCATGGTCCGTCCATCGTGTGCTTCCATAGCTCCTTATTTTGTTGACGAGGGTCTTGAGCCGGTTGTACGTTTGGGTTGGCTCCTCGCCCCTGATCATTGCGAATCTCCCAAGTTTGCCCTCCACCAACTCCATCTTGGTGAGCATGGTGACGTCGTTCCCCTCATGTGAGATTTTGAGGGTGTCCCAAATCTGCTTGGCGTTATCCAAGCCGCTCACCTTATGGTATTCATCCCTGCACAATGAAGCTACACTACACGACGGTTCACTTATAGCGACCTACGGTTGGTTGCTAAAACGGCCTTCAGCGACCTACGGTTGGTCGCTAAAAACTTTTAGCGACCCATAAGGATGGTCGTTGTAAGTGCCGTCGCTAAAGGCTTTAGCGACCGACATCTTTTTAGCGACCGACCGTCCGTTGCTAATATGGTATATTTAGCGACCAACCGTGGGTTGTTGTACTATAGATTTAGCAACCAACCGTAAGTAGTCATACTATACATTTAGCAACCAACAGAAAGTCACCCTTTTTACAGTTGTTATTAATAATAATATACATTTAATTAAGCACCACAAATCACAGATTTTTATACACAAATCATAAAGACATACACAGTTAATCAGTATACCACAGTCATAGATCCATCACATAAACACAAAAGCACCACAATTATATATTCACAAAAGCATCACAATTATAATATCATTCACAACTAGATCATTTACAGATAGCTAGCTAGATCATTCACAAAAGCTCCAGAGATGATCAATCACAAAAGCACTATTTGATGTCTGAATGGATGTCTCCCGGTGCTTTCCATATCACGAGGTGCAGACTGGTGAGGCAATGCAAACCCATGGATTACTTCTTCTTCAATGTCATAATCATGTGTAGACACCATAAACTCTTGTGCAAGCACTGATGTTCCATGCCTTCTTAAATATGAAGAGCTCCCTTCAGAAGTAAAAGAGGACCGAATTAGTTCCCAATCAGTTCTTTGATACGAAGTCATGTATTACTAGGCTAGAGAAAAACAAGAAAAAAAATAAAAAAGGTATGATCATAATCAAGATAAAACTTTGTCTTCATTTATGTATCCAGATAGATATTTTGGTATTCAGGTTCCAACTAATACCGATCAAGCTAATTTAGTACTCCAAATCACAAAAAAATCATCTCCATACATGCATCAAGATAGATAACTGAAAGCACCATAATTTAATTCTGCAAATCATAAAAAACTATCTCCATTCATGCATCCAAATTACAAAAAATCATCATCTTCATTCAGGTGCAACCCAAGGTCCTTGATATTGCCTTCCCCTTCCTTTTTTGCTCATTTCCCCCATCAAACTATGGAAGACCGGCCACAAAAAACTACTGCTGGTAACAATAGCATTCCCAGCCCCTGCATATCTTTGCACTTAAACACTACTGCTGGATACTATTAGTACATGTTAATAACTCTAGTAAGAGAACTATGTCCATTCATGATTAACGACCAGAATATCATAAACCTTCTTGCAGGCTTTAGGAACTGTGTCCATTCTCAGCTGCTACAGCTAACACAAAAAATTGCCACTGCGGTACTGGTAAAGGATTCAATGTAAAACAAAATCTATGAATGAAATAGAGCTACAATGGAAAACAAAATATCTTAAGACAGAACCACACAAACATGGATTAAATTGTCACATTCATGTTTCGATGTAGGATATGAGGACATGAAACTGAAAACATGAACAAAAGAAAAGGCTGTCGGAGACAAGTACACAGTCCGGAACCTTTTACATGTCTAGTAATAATATAATATAGTATGCGAAATTACAAAAGGGGCCGGTGTTGACATGGTTTAGTTGAATCAGTTTGGATGCAACAACAAATGACCTACCAGAGCAGCATGTCATGATGTGGAATCACCAAAAACTGTGATTCCTAATAATGTGAATGAACTAGTTAGAAGTAAAAATGATCCCTCCAAGGTAGCAGTACAGAAATCGTGGCATATCCTAATAAACTAAATACGTCGTGGGACAGAAGAGCAGAACAGAGCATGCAGGTTTGGCACAATCACATGCTCACGTGCATTTACCGAAAACAATTCCAAATTCACCGAGGACGAGCTGACGCCTTCTGCAGGAGCCGCGAGAACGACGCGCGGTCGAACACCTCGCCGTTGCCGTACCCCACGGCACAGCCTTCGTCGTCTTCCCGGTAGCCGCAGGAAGCACACTGCTCGATGCCACCAGCGATAGCCGCAGCCGCCGTCTCCTCGTCCGGTTCCTGGCCGCCGTCGCCGCTTGGGACGGCAGCGAAGCACGGCAGGACAGAGAGGAGCGAGGCGAGGGAAGGGAGGAGAGAGGTGAGGGGAGAGAGAAGAGGGAAGGGAGAGATAGAGGCGGCGGCGGCTGGGAGAGAAGGGAGCGCGCGACTGTAGGGTTAGGTAAATGGGTCTCTAGTGGGCCTTAGGGTTAGTGGGTTTTCTTTTTATTTATTTATTTTGAAATGCATTTTTAAATTACTAAAAAATTCATAAAAATTTACCAAATAAATAATAAACATTTGAATAAATTATTACGAATGCAAATAAATCATCACGAAATAAACATACAAGCAATATCATATAGAGTCCATATATAAACAAACCATGAAATAAACATACAAGCAATATTAAAAAGAAATAAATCACCACGCAATTTAGCGATCAATGTTTACTTGTTTTAATTAATTTTTAGTCACTAAAATCTACAGGTATGTTCAGGCTATAAGATTTTATAGTGATCCTTGCTCTATAGCGACCCACCGATAGTCCCCGACGACATCTATAGCGACCAACCATAAGTTGTTAAATTTCTAGACTTTTAGCGACCAACCGACCGTTGCTACAAAAGGATTTAGCGACTGACCGTCGGTCCCTAACCTTTAGCAACCAACAGTTGGTACCTAATAAGGGTCGCTAAAGATCAACCGTCGTGTAGTGCTAGAAGAACAGTAGTAGCTTGTGCATTTTTGTGAATTTGCTCATTAATGAACATGGGACTATCCGTACTATCAAAGTGCATTCCATTTTCTACTATCTCCCATATACTTGGATGGAGAGAGAACAAGTGGCTACGCATTTTGTGACTCCAAAATCCGTAGTCCTCTCCATCAAAGTGGGGGGGGGGGTTTACCGAGGGGAATGGAAAGTAAATGAGCATTGGAACTTTGCGGAATACGAGAATAATCAAAGGAAAAGTTTGAATTAACCGTCTTCTTTTTCTCGTAGTCGTTGTCGTCGTCCTTTTGGGAAGAGGAAGATTCGTCGCTGTCGTAGTAGACTATCTCCTTGTTGCGCCTTGTTTTCTTCTTCCTCTCGTCTTTTCTTTTGTGGCCCGAGCCTGAGTTAGTAGGCTTGTCATCCTTTGGATCATTAACGAAGGACTCCTTCTCCTTATCATTGACCACCATCCATTTGCCCTTAGGATCCATCTCTTCGGGCGATTAGTCCCTTTCTTGAAGAGAACGGCTCTGATACCAATTGAGAGCACCTAGAGGGGGGTGAATAGGTGATCCTGTAAAACTTGAAACTTAATGCCACAAAAACTTGATTAGGAGTTAGCACAATAAAGCCAAGTGGCTAGAGAGGAGTTCTTGCAAGACACGATAACCACAAGAAGATCAATCACAGATAGACACAGTGGTTTATCCCGTGGTTCGGCCAAGTTCAACACTTGCCTACTCCACGTTGTGGCGTCCCAACGGACG
Source organism: Zea mays (assembly GCF_902167145.1). NCBI lineage: Eukaryota > Viridiplantae > Streptophyta > Magnoliopsida > Poales > Poaceae > Zea > Zea mays. The sequence goes on along the minus strand of NC_050098.1, from coordinate 39,084,430 downwards.
AGGGTTGCAATCAACCCCTCTCAAGCGGTCCAAAGACCCACTTGAATACCACAGTGTTTTGCTTTGTTTACTATATCCCGCTTGCGAGGAATCTCCACAACTTGGAGCCTCTCGCCCTTACAATTTGATGTTCACAAAGAAGCACGGAGTAAGGGAGGGATGAGCGACGCATACAAGACACAAAATCAGAGCACAATATGCACACAAGTCACAACACGAGCTCTCAACACAACTCAAAGAGTTCTCTACTCAAATGGAGCTCTAGTTGCTATCACAAAGAATCGAATGCGCGGAATTGAAGTCTTGGTGCTTAGTAATACTTAGAGAATGCTTGGTGTTCTCCTCCATGCGCCTAGGGGTCCCTTTTATAGCCCCAAGGCAGCTAGGAGCCGTTGAGAGCATTCCAGGAAGGCAATTCTTGCCTTCTGTCGCCTGGCGCACCGGACAGTACGGTGCACCACCGGACACTGTCCGGTGCGGATTTCTTTCCTTCTTTGGCGAAGCTGACCGTTGGCGGTTCAGAGCCATTGGCGCACCGGACACTGTCCGGTGCACACCGGACAGTCCGGTGCCCCATTCTGACCGTTGGCTCTACCACGCGTCGCGCGCGGATTACGCGGCCGACCGTTGGCTGGGCCGACTGTTGGCTCACCGGACAGTCCGATGCACCACCGGACAGTCCGGTGATTTATAGCCGTACACTGCCGTCGAAGTCCCGAGAGCAGCCAGTTCGCAGACGCCAGTCTGGCGCACCGGACACTGTCCGGTGCACCACCGTACACTATCCGGTGCACCCAGACCGAGCAGCCCTTTGGCTGTACACAGCCAACTTTTCCAAAATTGTTTCTCCTATTTCTAGCACTTAGACACAATACATTAGTCTTCAAAACAATGTACTAAGTCTAGAAACATACCTTTAATCCTGATTTGCACTTCTTGAGTCCTTGGCACAATTTAACACTTAGGCACTTGTGTTCGACACCTAATCACCAAAATACTTAGAAATGGCCCAAGGGCACATTTCCCTTTCACTAGGTATATAAGGTTGCTTTCTTCTCGTTTAACATTTTGGACCACATTTGCACCACTTTGCTTGTTTTTGGAAATCTTTTGGAAAAGTCTTTTCAAATTCTTTTGCAAATAGTCAATGGTATAATAATATGATTCCAAAAAGCATTATCAAGGTTTTGAAAAATTCTCCCCCTTTTTCAAATGTTTTCCCTTTGGCTAAATAAAAGCTTCCCTTGAAGAAGTTCTCCCCTTAGCTGTCAAGAGGGTTTTTGCAATTTGAATAATTTCTCCCTCTTTGTGCAAATTTCTCCCCCTTGTGAAAAAAAGTTTTTAGAAAACAGGGTGGTGGGTGGTGGTGCGGTCCTTTTGCTTTGGACCTATTAATTCTCCCCCTTTGGCATTAAGCACTAAAAACGAAGAATCCTTAAAGGCCTAGTATTTTCTCCCCCTTTGTGTAAAAGGATATGAATGAGAGTTCATGAGTAGGGCAAAGGATAAATGATACCGATAGAGTCGTAGTGGAAGCCTTGCCTTTGTCGAATACTCCATTTCCCTATTAATCTAAGACTAAGGATAGTAATACACTTGGAAGTACATTAGTCTTAGCCTTGGCACAAGAAGAATTAGAAATATGCATTTGTACCAAATGAAAGAGACATGATCAAATGTATGTAAATAAGCTATGTGTACAAGATTTCAATCAAAGTTTCGAGAGTCAAGAATATTGAGCTCATTCCTAAGTTTGCTAAAAGTATTTTCATCTAGGGGCTTAGTAAATATATCGGTTAATAGGTTGTGGGTGCTAACATAAGCAATTTCGATATCCCCCTTTTGTTGGTGATCTCTCAAAAAGTGATACCGGATGTCTATGTGCTTAGTGCGGCTGTGTTCAACGGGATTATCCGTCATGCAGATTGCACTCTCATTATCACATAGGAGAGGGACTTTGCTCCACTTGTAGCCATAGTCCCTAAGAGTTTGCCTCATCCAAAGTAATTGTGCACAACAATGGCCTGCAACAATATACTCGGCTTCGGCGGTGGATAGAGCTACTGAGTTTTGTTTTTTTGAAGCCCATGACACCAGAGATCTCCCTAGAAACTAACAAGTCCCTAATGTGCTCTTCCTATCAATTTTACATTCGGCATAATCGGCATCGAAATACCCAATTAGATCAAAGGTAGATCCCTTAGGGTACCTTAAAGGGAAATAGTCTCAACATTCCCATAATCGATTTTGGTGTTTGATGACCATCACAAACCTTATGGACTAACTGGTTTGCCTAGTTGATCATTTCACAGGTGCATAAGTTCATCTACAACTATTCTAAATCGACTGTCCGGAATACCGTAGATTATTCCAGACAGGAGAAGCTTTTTGAAAAAACAGACTAAGCGCGGACCGTCCGGGCCCTTGCGGCGGACCGTCCGCGACACCAAAGTGAGCCTCGGACAGGAACACTGCATGAACACACGTCTACACTACGGAGTCCGATGGAAAAGCAAGCACCGTCCGAGACCAAGCGTGGACCGTCCGGCCTCAGGCGCGGACCGTCCAGTCAGCACAGAACCGAAAAACCCGAAGGTGACGGGTTCAGTAAAATGAATTATAGCGTCCTCGCGGACCGTCCAGGGTGCACGACCGGACCATCTGCGACTGCCTTTATCTGACATCTAACGACACATTTAATGCACTATAGCCGTTGATATAGCCGTTACTGCTGACCGTTGCGATTTCAGCCGTTGATGTACAGGGGCGGACCGTCTGGACCAGGAGCGCGGACCGTCCGCGGTTGGTAGAAATGAAGCAACGGCTAGGAAGTGGTTGGGGGCTATAAATACAACCCCAACCACCTCCATTCATTTCATCCAATCATTCCAATCTTCCACATTCAATACAAGAGTTAGCAATCCATTCCAAGACACAATCAAAGCTTCCAATCTCTCCAAGTTCCACAATTTAGACAAGTGATCATTAGTAATTAGTGACTTGAGAGAGAGAGAGAGAGATATGTGTGATATTTGTCGCTCTTGTCGCTTGGCTTTTGTAATCGTGCTTTATTCTTCCCCATTCTTGTTCTGAAGGCACTTGTAATTAAAGCAAGAGACACCAATTGTGTGGTGGTCCTTGCGGGGTCTAAGTGACCCATTTGATTAAGGAGAAAAGCTCACTCGGTCTAGGTGAACGTTTGAGAGAGGGAAAGGGTTGAAAGAGACCCGGTCTTTGTGACCACCTCAACGGGGACTAGGTTTGTGAAAGTCGCCTAGAGGGGGGGTGAATAAGGCGAAACTGAAATTTACAAAGTTAATCACAACTACAAGCCGGGTTAGCGTTAGAAATATAAATGAGTCCGAGAGAGAGGGTGAAAAACAAATCGCAAGCAAATAAGAAGTGTGACACGCGGATTTGTTTTACCGAGGTTCGGTTCTCGCAAACCTACTCCCCGTTGAGGTGGTCACAAAGACCGGGTCTCTTTCAACCCTTTCCCTCTCTCAAACGGTCCCTCGGACCGAGTGAGCTTCTTCTTCTCAATCAAACGGGAACAAAACTTCCCCGCAAGGGCCACCACACAATTGGTGCCTCTTGCCTTGGTTACAATTGAGTTGATCGCAAGAAAGAATCAAAGAAGAAAGCAATCCAAGCGCAAGAGCTCGAAAGAACACAAGCAAATCTCTCACACTAATCACTAAGGCGTTGTGTGGAATTTGGAGAGGATTTGATCACTTGGGTGTGTCTAGAATTGAATGCTAGAGCTCTTGTAAGTACTTGAAGTAGGAAAACTTGGATGTCTTGAATGTGGGGTGGTTGGGGGTATTTATAACCCCAACCACCAAACTAGCCGTTTGGTGGGGCTGTCTGTCGCATGGTGCACCGGACAGTCCGGTGCACACCGGACAGTGTTCGGTGCGCCAGCCACGTCACCAGGTCGTTGGCGCTCTGACTATTGGGCCCGCCTGGATGTCCAGTGGCACACCGGACATGTACTGTAGAGTGCCGGTGCGCCACTTTGCGCGTGCCTGACTTCTGCGCGCCCTGGCGCGCATTAATTGCTGCTGCAGGTGACCGTTGGCGCGAAGTAGCTGTTGCTCCACTGGTTCACCGGACAGTCCGGTGTACACCGGACATGTCCGGTGAATTATAGTTGTCGGCGTTTCGAGACAGGGGGGTCCCTAAGCCGACGAGTGAGTGTGCTGCGTGCCCCAGCCCAGATGGGTCGAGCGCGTGGGCGAGCGCGAAGGGGGGAGAGGCGAGGTGGCCGGAGTCGAGCGTGAGAGAGGTGAAAGTCCCGCGGCCTTCGCGTTCGTCCCGCGCCCAGGTCGGGTGCGCTTGCAGTAGGGGGGTTACAAGCGTCCACGCGGGTGAGGGAAGCGAGCGGCCCCAAGAGAGCGCCTGTCCCGTCCTCGGTCCCGCGCGGCCAACCTTCTCTGAGAAGGCCCTGGTCCTTCCTTTTATAGTCGTAAGGAGAGGATCCAGGTGTACAATGGGGGGTGTAGCAGAGCGCTACGTGTCTAGCGGAGGGAGAGCTAGCGCCCTAGGTACATGCCAATGTGGCAGCCGGAGAGATCTGGGCACCCTGCTGGTGTGATGTCGTGGCTGTCGGAGGTGCGGCGGAGCCTGGTGGAGGGACAGCTGTTGGAGCGGTCGAGTCCCTGCTGACGTCGTTCTGCTTCCGTAAGAGAGCTGGGGGCCGCCGTCGTCATAGAGCTTGTGGAGCGCCATCATTGCCCCTCCGGCGGAGCTGGCCGGATGGGACGCCGGTCTTGTTCTCCGTGACCCGAGTCGATTCGGGGTAGGATGATGATGGCGCTTCCTGTTGACGTGGCGGTCTGTGCCCTAGGCAGGGCGACGTGGGGGTTCCTCCGAAGCCGAGGTCGAGTCCGTCTTCTGTTGCCGTGGCCGAGCCCGAGCCATGGGGTCGGGCGAGGCAGAGTTTCGTCGTCTTCTGGGTCTTAGCCCGAGTCCGAGCCCTGGGGTCGGGCGGAGCGGAGTTCGCCGTCTTCCGGGTCTTAGCCCGAGTCCGAGCCCTGGGGTCGGGCGGAGCGGAGTTCGCCGTCTTCCGGGTCTTAGCCCGAGTCCGAGCCCTGGGGTCGGGCGGAGCGGAGTTCGCCGTCTTCCGGGTCTTAGCCCGAGTCCGAGCTCTGGGGTCGGGCGGAGCGGAGTTCGCCGTGGCGCCTTTGTCAAGACCTGACTGCCGGTCAGACTCACTCTGTCGAGTGGTGCTGCAGTCGGAGTGGCGCAGGCGGCGCTGTCCCTCTGTCAGACTGGTTAGTGGAGCGGTGGAGTGACGGCGGTCACTTCGGCTCTGCCGGGGGCGCGTGTCAGGATAAAGGTGTCAGGCCACCTTTGCGTTAAATGCCCCTGCAATTTGGTCAGTCGGTGTGGCGATTTAGTCAAGGTTGCTTCTGAGCGAAGCCAAGGCCTCGGGCGAGCCGGTGATGTGTCCGCCATAAAAAGGGGGCCTCGGGCGAGACGGAAGTCTCTCGAGGTCGGCTGCCCTTGGCCGAGGCTAGGCTCGGGTGAAGCATGATCGAGTCACTCGTGTGGACTGATCCCTGACTTAATCGTACCCATCAGGCCTTTGCAGCTTTATGCTGATGGGGGTTACCAGCTGAGAATTAGGCGTCTTGAGGGTACCCCTAATTATGGTCCCCGACAGTAGCCCCCGAGCCTCGAAGGGAGTGTTAGCACTCGCTTGGAGGCTTTTGTCGCACTTTTTTGCAAGGGGACCAGCCTTTCTCGGTTGCCTTTCGTTCCGGCGGGTGCGCGCGAGCGCACCCGCCGGGTGTAGCCCCCGAGGCCTCGGAGGAGTGGTTACACTCCTTCGAGGTCTTAATACCTCGCGTAACGCTTCGGCTGGCCTGGTCGTTCCCTCATGCGAACTGGCCGTAGCCCGGGTGCACGGTCGGGGCCCAAGCTCTCGGGCTGGTATGTTGACGCTGTCAACGATTTGGCTGGAGCCGGTTTTTGCGAGAGCAGCCCCCGAGCCTCCGCACAGGGCGAGAGGACGATCAGGGACAGACTCGACTTTTTACATACGCCCCTACGTCGCCTTTCCGCAAGGAGGAGGGGGGGAGTGCGCCATGTTACCCTCGATGGGCACCGAACATGGTGTCTCCGGTGAGCTGCAAGCGGGTAATCCGAGTGGACGTCCGTGCCCCGTTCGTTGGGGGTCGGCTAGGGGCCCAGAGGCACGCCCAAAAGTACCTGCGGGTGATTTGCCGGACCCGGTCCCCTGGCGACGGGGTCCGAGGGCTCGATGCCTCCCTCCGATGGGATTCCGTTACAAGATCGTTCCCGCTGGTCTCGGAAATGTCCTAGGGTACCTCGGGAGCGCAGCCCGAGCCTCGGTTATGTATCGAACGTACCCCTGGTCATCCCTCGCTCGGTGTCTGAGGCGACTGTGAACCCTTCGGGGGCCAGCCTTCGAACCCCTGATCAGTAATGGGCGCGGAGCCCGAGTAGCCTGAGGCGGCCATGGAACCCTTCGGGGGGCTGGCCTTCGAACCCCTGACCAGTAGTGGGTGTCGGGCCCACGCGATCTGAGGCGGCTGTTGAACCCTTCGGAGGGCCAGCCTTCGAACCCCTGATCAGTAATGGGCGCGGAGCCCGAGTAGCCTGAGGCGGCCATGGAACCCTTCGGGGGGCTGGCCTTCGAACCCCTGACCAGTAGTGGGTGTCGGGCCCACGCGATCTGAGGCGGCTGTTGAACCCTTCGGAGGGCCAGCCTTCGAACCCTTGATCAGTAGTGGGGGGCTCGGAGCCCGGTTCCTTCGCGGAGAAGGATCCCTTTCGGGGCATCCCCCTTTCCCGGTCCCTGTTGCAAGAGATAGAGAAAGAGGAAAACGGAAAAGGATACAAAATCGGACGACGTGGCGTACCTTTTCTGACGCGGTTATTATGGCGAAGGTGAAGCGTCACGCGCTCCTCCCGTCAGAGACGCCGCCTGTCCCGCCGCGGAGTAAATGCGACGGGGCGAGTGGTTGGCGGGGCGGCCGTTGCGCGTGTGCGATCCGTTCGAGGGACGGGTCACGGGTGCACCGTTTCCACGCCGTGAGAGGAGGCTCTCTTGCTGTCCCGGGATGGGACGTGAGCCTGGCTGACGACGTGACCGCTGCGCCCGCCCGCCTGCCACCGCTATTACTGCCGGCCCACTTTCGGTCGCTTTGACCGACGCGCCAGGCTGGCGCTGTTGGGTTGCCTCGAGTCGCAGCATTGGCTCCGCAACCGAAGAGGCGCGATGGTGGCACATTTGGCGGTGCGGTTGCTTGCATGCAGCAACTGGCGCGCCGGTTGCTCGACGCGTGGGCCTGGGTTCCCAAGCTGACGTGTCAGAAGTTGGAGAAGCGCGTCCACCTGGCGCGGTTGCATGCCGCCTGCATGGCTGCCCGCCCCTTCTGCCCGTTGGTCTGGGCGAAAATGGGGGGTCGCTTGTAACCGCTGGACGGTCGTGCGCACCACGCGCGGCGGTTTGGCTTCTTCTGCCCTGAGCCGGCTTGCATGACATGCGGGACCCAGCCCCCGAGTCGCAGGGGAGGGCCTTGGAGCGTGTTGGAGAAGACTCAGCCTGTGGCGCCTGGGGGCGCACGTAGGGAGAGTTGCCTTTAAAAGGAGGGAGACTCCTTTCGGAAGGCAACCATGTCTTCTTCCTCCCTTAAGCGTCGTGTCTTCCCATCTTCCAAGCCCCCGGATGGGGGGTATCCGCCGCCTTTCCGCCTCCTCGTTGGAGGAACGCAACTCCATGGGAGTTGGTACCTCTCAGCCATCGTTCGGCTTCAAGGATTTTCATCATGCTGCCCGGCTGCTCCCCTCCGTCGGCGGTCACCTGAGATGGCGACCTCCGGCTTGATGGTGGGGGAAAGCGAGCCGGGCTGCGGCCTCTTCCCCTCCCTCAGCCTCAAGGATTTTCGTCATCCAGGCCAAGATGGAAGATGAGGCGAGTCGGGGGGCCGCCCCCGCGTGGGTCAGCTGCCCTTTTCTTCCCCCCCGCGCCCGGGGGTGAAGGGCGTCCTTGAGCCCCACGGAGACTTCCTCCAGCCATGCCGGGATAGGTATGGCGCTAGTGGCCCTGGGTCTCCGTCTCCCTGCCTGAATGGCTGGTTCTCGTCCTCAGCGGGGGAGAGCCCTCCTGCCGCGACACCTGCCCCAAAGCTGCTGCCTAAGCCGCTTCGCTGTCTAGGGCAGGGGTGGTTGTCGTCGCGGTTGGAACGGGCGGCAGCGGGCCGCTCATCGTTCTTCTGTTACTCCGTAGGCCTTCCCCTTCGGAGTGGGGCTGTTCGTTCCTGCGGAGGGGGAACCGGAGTTCCGTTCGTAATGGCACTTCGAATGCCAGTGTTTTTTGTTCATTGTGGCTGTCGGGGCCTGAACATGTATGTAATTTCGGCACGGAGCCGTGTTTTTTCCTCATTTTCGAGCACTAAGTCTCGCCTGTTGGTTATCTGAACCGCTTTACCAAGCATGAGTCGCCCCGTGTTAAGGTGACGGGTGAGGTATCCGTATCCCGGAGGCGTAGGAATCTCTCGGCCCGTTTGGCCTTGTTGTCTGGGGCTCCTCTAGCTTAGTTAAAGAGACCCCTCGGCCGCCCTTCGGTGGACCGAGGCCAGGGGTAGCGATATCAGTATGAACAGAGGCGGAGTTGGCTCGAGAATGGGAACCTGGTTGGCCGGAGCCTAGTCGTGTTGTCCGTCAGCGGAGCCGACGCCAAAGTCGATCAGTTGAGGCCTCGGGTCGGGCTGGCGCCCTTGGAAGCCGGTTGACCGAGGCCCCGGGGGTAACCGGTTGAGTCGCCTGCTCGGGCCGGATTCCCGGAGGAGTCCCTGGATCGCGTCGCCGCCCGAGGCTGGGTCGGACTTTGCTGAGGACGTCGTCGATGCCGAGGGTGCTATGGCTCCCTTCAGCGTGAAGACCCGAGCCTGCAGGATCAGATCATCTTGTAGCGTGTGCTTTCTGCGGCCGCCGAGGCCAGAAAAAACACACCCTCGCCGCGCTTGCGAAGCTGCGCCTTTTTTCCTCTTGTTTCGAGCATCTGGACTCTGTCGGTAACAGGGATGTTTGTGTGAGCGAGAGTTGTTTTTCGCGGAAGGGACGAGTGAGGTATCCGTATCCCAGAGGCGTGGGAATCCCTCGGCTCGGTCGGCCTTGCCGCTTACGCGTGCTTTCACCCGTCCATGAGGCCCTGTCCCCGACTCAGTCGAGAAAGCTTGAAGGACTGCTTCGGCAGGAGAACTTCCGAACGTGAAGACTTGTTCGGTCCACGGGGTCGCTTTATCCGAGCGCAAGTTACTTATCGCAGAAGGTGATGAGTGAGGTATCCGTATCCCGGAGGCGTAGGAGTCCCTCGGCTCGGTCAGCCTTGGCTGCTTACGTGTACTCCGCCGTTTCCAGGATCCGCTTTTCGAAGTAGTCAAGAAGCACGAAAGAAATCCTGCTAAAAAGAGGTCCTTTTTCGAGGAAAAATTCGACGCAGAGGGGGTCTCCCCCCTTTTAGCCCCCGAGGGAGGGTCGGGCTTTGCCGAGGCTAGGCCGACCCTTCCTTGACGACTAAACTTTGCGTAGGTGCGAGGTATATGAACAACTTGAAAACATCTTAAGGGTAGAAGCGACGTAGCTGTTTGATGTTCCAAGCGTTGTCGTAGATTTCGCCTTGATTGTTGGCCAGCTTGTATGTTCCGGGCTTCAGAACTTTGGCGATGACGAATGGCCCTTCCCAGGGGGGCGTGAGCTTGTGCCTCCCTCGGGCGTCTTGCCGCAGCCGGAGCACCAGATCGCCCACCTGGAGTTCTCGGGACCGGACCCCTCGGGCGTGGTAGCGTCGCAGGGACTGTTGGTACCGCGCCGAGTGTAGTAAGGCCCTGTCCCGAGCTTCCTCCAGCTGGTCCAGCGATTCCTCTCGGCTAGCTTGGTTGCTTTGTTCGGTGTAGGCCCTCGCCCTCGGGGAGCCGTATTCCAGGTCAGTGGGCAAGATAGCTTCAGCCCCGTAGACCAGGAAAAACAGCGTGAAGCCCGTGGCACGACTCGGCGTCGTCCTTAGGCTCCAGACCACCGAGGGGAGTTCCTTCATCCATCGCTTGCCGAACTTGTTGAGGTCGTTGTAGATTCGAGGCTTGAGCCCTTGTAGAATCATGCCGTTGGCACGCTCTACTTGCCCATTCGACATGGGATGAGCCACGGCGGCCCAGTCCACCCGGATATGGTGATCCTCGCAAAAATCCAAGAATTTTTTGCCGGTGAACTGGGTGCCGTTGTCGGTGATGATGGAGTTCGGGACCCCGAAGCGATGGATGATGTTGGTGAAGAATGCCACCGCCTGCTCGGACCTGATGCTGTTCAGAAGTCGGACCTCGATCCACTTGGAGAATTTGTCGATGGCGACCAGCAGGTGCGTGTAGCCCTCGGGCGCCTTCTGCAAGGGACCGACGAGGTCCAGACCCCATACAGCGAAGGGCCAGGTGATGGGTATTGTCTGCAGAGCCTGAGCGGGCAGGTGTGTCCGCTTCGCGTAGAATTGGCACCCTTCGCAGGTGCGGACAATTCTAGTGGCGTCAGCCACCGCCGTTGGCCAGTAGAAGCCTTGCCGGAAAGCATTTCCGACAAGGGCTCGGGGCGCTGCGTGGTGGCCGCAAGCCCCCGAGTGTATTTCTTGCAGCAGTTCCCGACCTTCGGCGATGGAGATGCATCGCTGGAGGATGCCCGAGGGGCTGCGATGGTAGAGCTCCTCTTCGTCGCCCAGCAAGACGAATGACTTGGCTCGTCGCGCTACCCGCCGAGCCTCGGCTTGGTCGAGGGGTAGCTCTCCTCGGCGGAGATATTGCAGGTATGGGGCCTGCCAATCTTGATCTGGCGTGGCCCCGCTCTGCCCTTCCTCGATGTTCAGTGCCCCGCCCTCGGGGGCCGAGGGTACCTCGGGCTGTGCCGAGGGTACCTCGGGCTGAGCCGAGGGTACCTCGGGCTCGGGCGCGTCGTCGAGCTTGACGGAGGGTCGATGCAGATCCCGGGAGAAGACGTCCGGGGGGACTGTCGTTCGCCCCGAGGCTATCTTAGCCAGCTCGTCTGCGGTTTCGTTGTAGCGCCGAGCGATGTGGTTGAGCTCGAGCCCGAAGAACTTGTCTTCCAGGCGCCGAACCTCGTCGCAGTAGGCCTCCATCTTCGGGTCGCGGCAGTGGGAGTTCTTCATGACTTGGTCGATGACGAGCTGCGAATCACCGCGGGCGTCGAGGCGTCTAACCCCTAGCTCGATGGCGATCCGCAATCCGTTGACCAGAGCTTCGTACTCGGCCACATTGTTGGACGCCGGGAAATGGAGGCGCAGCACGTAGCGCAAGTGCTTTCCGAGGGGCGAGATGAAGAGCAGGCCCGCGCCGGCCCCCGTCTTCATCAGCGACCCGTCGAAAAACATGGTCCAGAGCTCCGGTTGGATCGGAGTCGTTGGCAGCTGGGTGTCGACCCATTCGGCCACGAAATCCGCCAACACCTGGGACTTGATGGCCTTCCGAGGGGCGAACGAGATCGTTTCGCCCATGATTTCCACCGCCCACTTTGCGATCCTGCCCGAGGCCTCTCGGCACTGGATGATTTCCCCCAGGGGGAAGGATGACACCACAGTTACCGGATGAGACTCGAAGTAGTGTCGCAGCTTCCGCCTCGTCAGGATCACAGCATACAGCAGCTTTTGAACTTGTGGGTAGCGGATCTTAGTCTCGGACAGCACTTCGCTGATGAAGTAGACCGGCCTCTGAACGGGCAATGCATGCCCTTCCTCTTGCCTTTCGACCACAATCGCAGCGCTAACCACCTGAGTGGTCGCGGCGACGTAGACCAAGAGGGCTTCTCCGTCCGCCGGGGGCACCAAGACAGGCGCCTTTGTAAGGAGCGCCTTCAAGTTGCCGAGGGCTTCCTCGGCCTCAGGGGTCCAAGCGAAACACTCGGCCTTCCTTAAGAGGCGGTACAGAGGCAGACCTCTTTCGCCGAGGCGTGAGATGAAGCGGCTCAAGGCCGCGAGGCATCCCATGACCCTCTGTACCCCTTTTAAGTCCTTGATGGGTCCCATGCTGGTGATGGCCGCGATCTTCTCCGGGTTGGCTTCGATGCCTCGCTCGGAGACGATGAACCCTAGGAGCATGCCTCGGGGGACCCCGAAGACACACTTCTCAGGATTAAGCTTGACTCCTTTCGCCTTGAGACACCGGAATGTCACTTCAAGGTCGGAGAGGAGGTCGGAGGCCTTCCTTGTCTTGACTACGATGTCATCGACGTAGGCCTCGACTGTGCAACCGATGTGTTCGCCGAACACATGGTTCATGCACCGCTGGTACGTCGCGCCCGCATTCCTCAATCCGAACGGCATGGTGACATAGCAGTACATGCCGAACGGCGTGATGAAAGAAGTCGCGAGCTGGTCGGACTCTTTCATCCGGATCTGGTGATACCCTGAGTAGGCATCGAGGAAGGACAGGGTTTCGCACCCAGCGGTGGAATCCACGATTTGGTCGATGCGAGGCAGAGGGTAGGGAACCTTCGGGCATGCTTTGTTGAGACCAGTGTAGTCTACACACATCCGCCATTTCCCCCCTTTCTTCCTCACAAGCACAGGGTTGGCAAGCCATTCGGGATGGAATACCTCTTTGATGAACCCTGCTGCCATTAGCTTGTGGATCTCTTCGCCAATCGCTCTGCGCTTCTCCTCGTCGAATCGGCGCAGAGGCTGCCTGACGGGTCGGGCTCCGGCCCGAATATCCAGCGAGTGCTCGGCGACATCCCTTGGTATGCCGGGCATGTCCGAGGGACTCCACGCAAAGACGTCGGCGTTTGCGCGGAGAAAGTCGACGAGCACTGCTTCCTATTTGGGGTCGAGCCCAGAACCGATCCGGACCTGCTTGGTGGTGTCGCCACTGGGGTCGAGAGGGACGGCCTTGACCGTCTCCGCTGGCTCGAAGTTGCCGGCGTGGCGCTTCACGTCTGGCACCTCCTTGGAGAGGTTCTCCAGGTCGGCGATGAGGGCCTCGGACTCGGCGAGGGCCTCGGCGTACTCCACGCACTCCACGTCGCATTCGAACGCGTGTTTGTACGTGGTGCCGACGGTGATGACCCCGTTGGGGCCCGGCATCTTGAGCTTCAGGTAGGTGTAGTTGGGGACGGCCATGAACTTCGCGTAGCATGGCCTCCCTAGCAAGGCGTGGTAGGTTCCTCGGAACCCGACCACCTCGAACGTCAGGGTCTCCCTTCGGAAGTTGGAGGGTGTCCCGAAGCAGACGGGGAGGTCGAGTCGCCCGAGGGGCTGGACGCGCTTCCCAGGGATGATCCCGTGGAAGGGCGCAGCGCCTGCTCGGACGGAGGACTGATCGACGCGCAGGAGCTTGAGGGTCTCGGCGTAGATGATGTTGAGGCAGCTGCCCCCATCCATCAGGACCTTGGTGAGCCTGACATCGCCGACAATGGGGTCGACGACGAGCGGGTATTTCCCCGGGCTCGGCACATGATCGGGGTGGTCGGCCTGGTCGAAAGTGATGGGCTTGTCGGACCAGTCTAGGTAGACTGGCGCCGCCACCTTTACCGAGCAGACCTCCCGACGCTCTTGCTTGCGGTGCCGAGCCGAGGTATTCGCCGCATGCCCTCCATAGATCATGAAGCAGTCGCGGACCTCGGGGAATTCTCCTGCTAGGTGATCTTCGTTCTTGTCGTCGTCGCGGGCCCTGCCACCCTCGGCGGGTGGCCCGGCCCTGTGGAAGTGACGCCGAAGCATAACGCACTCCTCGAGGGTGTGCTTGACGGGCCCCTGATGGTAGGGGCACGGCTCCTTGAGCATCTTGTCGAAGAGGTTCGCACCTCCGGGGGGCTTCCGAGGGTTCTTATACTCGGCGGCGGCGACAAGGTCCGCGTTAGCGGCGTCGCGTTTCGATTGCGACTTCTTCTTGCCTTTCTTCTTGGCGCCGCGTGGAGCAGACGCCTCGGGAGCCTCTTCCGATGGGCGGCCCTGGGGCCGCTTGTCTTTTCGGAAGATAGCCTCGACCGCCTCCTGGCCAGAGGCGAACTTGGTGGCGATGTCCATCAGCTCGCTCGCCCTGGTGGGGGTTTTGCGACCCAGCTTGCTCACCAGGTTGCGACAAGTGGTGCCGGCGAGGAACGCGCCGATGACATCCGAGTCGGTGATGTTGGGCAGCTCGGTGCGCTGCTTCGAGAATCGCCGGATATAGTCCCGGAGCGACTCTCCCGGCTGTTGCCGGCAGCTTCGAAGGTCCCAGGAATTCCCGGGGCGCATGTATGTGCCCTAGAAATTGCCAGCGAAGGCTTGGACCAAGTCGTCCCAGTTGGAGATCTGCCCCGGAGGCAGGTGCTCCAACCAGGCGCGAGCAGTGTCGGAGAGGAACAGGGGGAGGTTACGGATGATGAGGTTGTCGTCGTCCGTTCCACCCAGTTGGCAGGCAAGGCGGTAGTCCGCGAGCCACAGTTCCGGTCTCGTTTCCCCCGAGTACTTTGTGATAGAAGTCGGGGGTCGGAACCGGGTCGGGAATGGCGCCCGTCGGATGGCCCGGCTGAAGGCCTGCGGACCGGGTGGTTCGGGCGAGGGACTCCGATCCTCCCCGCTGTCGTAGCGCCCCCCACGCCTGGGGTGGTAGCCTCGGCGCACCCTTTCGTCGAGGTGAGCCCGACGGTCGCGTCGATGGTGCTCGTTGCCGAGGTGGCCCGGGGCCGCAGGCGCGGTGTTGCGCGTGCGCCCGGTGTAGACCGAGGCTTCCCGCATGAATCGGGAAGTCGCGGCATGAGGTTCCGAGGGACAACCTTGCCTTCGGGAGGCAGTGCTCTCGGCCCGCCGGGCCGCAGCGCCTTCCAGGAGATTCTTGAGTTCTCCCTGGATTCGCCGACCCTCGGTGGTTGACAGCTCCGGCATCGCGCGGATGAGCATTGCTGCGGCTGCCAGGTTCTGACCAACCCCGCTGGATGCGGGCGGCGGCCTGATCCTGACATCGTCGGTGACGCGGTGCTGGAGACCTCGGGGCAGGTGACGTATTTCTCCGGCCAGGGGTTGGCCCACCCACGCCTGTCCGACGTCCCGACGGATCCGCTCAAGCGCTCCTGTTCCCTCGTTGAGCCTGGCCTGCGCCTCGCGGACTTGCTCGAGTTGTGGGTCGTAACCCCCCACCGGAGCAGGGACCACAGCTAGCTCCCGTGGGATGTCGGCGCGAGGCACCGGCCTAGGGAGATCACCGTCCTCCGGCATGCCAAGATGGTTGCCTTCGGAGGGATCCCCTAGCTCGATGTGGAAGCATTCGCGGCTTGGGCCGCAGCTCTCGTCGCCAAGGCTGCGGCTTCCATCGGAACAGTCGGATAGGCAGTAGTCACATGCGGTCATGAAGTCCCGCACGGCGCTGGGGTTGCCAAGTTCGGAGAAATCCCAACCGATGCTGGGATCGTCATCTTCCTCGGACCCAGAGGGCCCGTAGGTCGAGACGTCCGTCAGTCGGTCCCAAGGCGACCGCATACGGAACCTCAGTGGGGTTGCACTCGCCTCAATGAGAGCGCCCGCCAAAACGAGGTCGTTTGGCGGGTTGAGGCCGAGTCGAAATGATGCAAGATGGGAGTTAGTCGTTACCTTTTGGTCGACGAGGAGCGACGTAGTCACATCGGGGACTGGTTGCACCATCATCTCTGGTCCGAGGGCGACGTCCTGCAGGCTTTCCGCGAGCGCGCCGGCGCCGTCTTCTTGCTCGGGGTCAGCGTGCCGCGGGGGGACGGCGCTTGCCTCCGTCTTGAACGCGAGGTCGACGTCTGGCGTGCCTTCCGTCGGGGTGTCGGGGGCGTCGATTTGCTCGACGGCCGACGAAGCGCGGCCTCCCACCTGGCCTTGACGGCCCCGTCTCCTCCTCCGTTGGCGGGGGAGAGAACGGAGCGAGCCCGAATGTTGCCCTTCCACCACGCGGGGAAGACGTCGTCGATTCCGCCGCCGGCTGGCGGGTTGTCGGCCGCCATTGTCGTAGTCGCGCGGCGGTGGAAGGAGTATCATGTCGTAGCTGCCGTCGAAGGACATGAACTCAAGAGTCCCGAAACGAAGCACCGTCCCGGGGCGGAGAGGTTGCTGGAGACTGCCCATCTGGAGCTTGACGGGGAGCTGTTCGTCAGCACGCAGCAGGCCCCTACCTGGCGCGCCAACTGTCGGCGTTTCGAGACAGGGGGGTCCCTAAGCCGACGAGTGAGTGTGCTGCGTGCCCCAGCCCAGATGGGTCGAGCGCGTGGGCGAGCGCGAAGGGGGGAGAGGCGAGGTGGCCGGAGTCGAGCGTGAGAGAGGTGAAAGTCCCGCGGCCTTCGCGTTCGTCCCGCGCCCAGGTCGGGTGCGCTTGCAGTAGGGGGGTTACAAGCGTCCACGCGGGTGAGGGAAGCGAGCGGCCCCAAGAGAGCGCCTGTCCCGTCCTCGGTCCCGCGCGGCCAACCTTCTCTGAGAAGGCCCTGGTCCTTCCTTTTATAGTCGTAAGGAGAGGATCCAGGTGTACAATGGGGGGTGTAGCAGAGCGCTACGTGTCTAGTGGAGGGAGAGCTAGCGCCCTAGGTACATGCCAATGTGGCAGCCGGAGAGATCTGGGCACCCTGCTGGTGTGATGTCGTGGCTGTCGGAGGTGCGGCGGAGCCTGGCGGAGGGACAGCTGTTGGAGCGGTCGAGTCCCTGCTGACGTCGTTCTGCTTCCGTAAGAGAGCTGGGGGCCGCCGTCGTCATAGAGCTTGTGGAGCGCCATCATTGCCCCTCCGGCGGAGCTGGCCGGATGGGACGCCGGTCTTGTTCTCCGTGACCCGAGTCGATTCGGGGTAGGATGATGATGGCGCTTCCTGTTGACGTGGCGGTCTGTGCCCTAGGCAGGGCGACGTGGGGGTTCCTCCGAAGCCGAGGTCGAGTCCGTCTTCTGTTGCCGTGGCCGAGCCCGAGCCATGGGGTCGGGCGAGGCGGAAGTCGTTCGGCCGAGGCCAGGGCGAAGTCCGAGCCCTGGGGTCGGGCGAGGCGGAGTTTCGTCGTCTTCTGGGTCTTAGCCCGAGTCCGAGCCCTGGGGTCGGGCGGAGCGGAGTTCGCCGTCTTCCGGGTCTTAGCCCGAGTCCGAGCCCTAGGGTCGGGCGGAGCGGAGTTCGCCGTCTTCCGGGTCTTAGCCCGAGTCCGAGCCCTGGGGTCGGGCGGAGCGGAGTTCGCCGTCTTCCGGGTCTTAGCCCGAGTCCGAGCCCTGGGGTCGGGCGGAGCGGAGTTCGCCGTCTTCCGGGTCTTAGCCCGAGTCCGAGCCCTGGGGTCGGGCGGAGCGGAGTTCGCCGTCTTCCGGGTCTTAGCCCGAGTCCGAGCTCTGGGGTCGGGCGGAGCGGAGTTCGCCGTGGCGCCTTTGTCAAGACCTGACTGCCGGTCAGACTCACTCTGTCGAGTGGTGCTGCAGTCGGAGTGGCGCAGGCGGCGCTGTCCCTCTGTCAGACTGGTTAGTGGAGCGGTGGAGTGACGGCGGTCACTTCGGCTCTACCGGGGGCACGTGTCAGGATAAAGGTGTCAGGCCACCTTTGCGTTAAATGCCCCTGCAATTTGGTCAGTCGGTGTGGCGATTTAGTCAAGGTTGCTTCTGAGCGAAGCCAAGGCCTCGGGCGAGCCGGTGATGTGTCCGCCATAAAAAGGGGGCCTCGGGCGAGACGGAAGTCTCTCGAGGTCGGCTGCCCTTGGCCGAGGCTAGGCTCGGGTGAAGCATGATCGAGTCACTCGTGTGGACTGATCCCTGACTTAATCGTACCCATCAGGCCTTTGCAGCTTTATGCTGATGGGGGTTACCAGCTGAGAATTAGGCGTCTTGAGGGTACCCCTAATTATGGTCCCCGACAATAGTGGAGCGAATTCCCGAAGCTGGCGAGTTCCAGAGTCGCTCTTCCCTGGGGCACCGGACAGTCGGTGAATTATAGCGGAGCGCCTCTGGATTTTCCCGAAGGTGAGGAGTTCAGCGTGAAGTCCCCTGGTGCACCGGACACTGTCCGGTGACACACCGGATAGTCCGGTGCGCCAGACCAGGGCACACTTCGGTTGTCCCTTGCTCTATTTTGTTGAACCCAATTCTTGGTCTTTTTATTGGCTAAGGTGTGAACCTTTGACACCTGTATAACTTATACACTAGAGCAAATTAGTTAGTCCAATTATTTGTGTTGGGCAATTCAACCACCAAAATCATTTAGGAAATAGGTGTAAGCCTAATTCCCTTTCAATCTCCCCCTTTTTGGTGATTGATGCCAACACAGACCAAAGCAAATATAGAAGTGCATAATTGAACTAGTTTGCATAATGTAAGTGCAAAGGTTGCTTGGAATTGAGCCAATATAAATACTTATAAAATATGCATGGATTGTTTCTTCATTTTTAATATTTTGGACCACGCTTGCACCACATGTTTTGTTTTTGCAAATTCTTTTGTAAATTCTTTTCAAAGTCCTTTTGCAAATAGTCAAAGGTAAATGAATAAGATTTTGCGAAGCATTTTCAAGATTTGAAATTTTCTCCCCCTGTTTCAAATGCTTTTCCTTTGACTTAACAAAACTCCTCCTAAATGAAATTCTCCTCTTAGTGTTCAAGAGGGTTTTAAGATAACAATTTTGAAAATACTAACTTCTCCCCCTTTTGAACACAATAGGATATCAAATTGAAATTTACCAATTGAAAAACCTTAGCTTAAAATTAGGTGGTGGTGCGGTCCTTTTGCTTTGGGCTAATACTCTCTCCCCCTTTGGCATGAATCGCCAAAAAACGGAGTCATTAGAGCCCTTTTACTTTTCTCCCCTTTGGCAAATAAAACATATGAGTGAAGATTATACCAAAGTAGGAGAGTGGTCTCTCCCCCAAAGATGGAGAGTTGCGCGGAGCGACGGCGAAGGATGAGTTACGGAGTGGAAGCCTTTGTCTTCGCCGAAGACTCCAATTTCCTTTCAATACACCTATGACTTGGTTTGAAATAGACTTGAAAGCACATTAGTCATAGCATATGAAAGTAACATGATCAAAGGTATATGAATGAGCTATGTGTGCAAATCAACAAAAAAAGTTCCTAGAATCAAGAATATTTAGCTCATTCCTAAGTTTGTTAAAGGTTTGTTCATCAAGAGGCTTGGTAAAGATATCGGCTAATTGATCTTTAGTGTTGATATATGAAATCTCGATATCTCCCTTTTGTTGGTGATCCCTTAGAAAATGATACCGAATGGCTATGTGTTTAGTGCGGCTATGCTCAACGGGATTATCCGCCATGCGGATTGCACTCTCATTATCACATAGAAGAGGAACTTTGGTTAGTTTGTAACCGTAGTCCCTAAGGGTTTGCCTCATCCAAAGTAGTTGTGCGCAACAATGGCCTGCGGCAATGTACTCGGCTTCAGCGGTAGAAAGAGCTACGGAATTTTGCTTCTTTGAAGCCCAAGACACCAAGGATCTTCCCAAGAACTGGCAAGTCCCCGATGTGCTCTTTCTATTAATTTTACACCCTGCCCAATCGGCATCCGAATAACCAATTAAATCAAATGTGGATCCCCTAGGATACCAAAGCCCAAACTTAGGAGTATAAACTAAATATCTCAAGATTCGTTTTACGGCCGTAAGGTGAGCTTCCTTAGGGTCAGCTTGGAATCTTGCACACATGCATACGGAAAGAATAATATCCGGTCGAGATGCACATAAATATAGCAAAGAGCCTATCATCGACTGGTATACCTTTTGATCGATGGATTTACCTCCCTCGTCGAGGTCGAGATGCCCATTGGTTCCCATGGGTGTCTTGATGGGTTTGGCATCCTTCATCCCAAACTTGCTTAGAATATCCTGAGTATACTTCGTTTGGCTTAGGAAGGTGCCTTCTTGGAGTTGCTTCACTTGAAATCCTAAGAAATACTTCAACTCCCCCATCATAGACATCTCGAACTTTTGTGTCATGATCCTACTAAATTCTTCACATGTAGACTTGTTAGTGGACCCAAATATAATATCATCAACATAAATTTGGCACACAAACAAGTCATTTTCAAGAGTTTTAGTGAAGAGTGTAGGATCGGCTTTTCCGACTTTGAAGCCATTATTTATAAGGAAATCTCTAAGGCATTCATACCATGCTCTTGGGGCTTGCTTGAGCCCATAAAGCGCCTTAGAGAGTTTATAAACATGGTTAGGGTACTCACTATCTTCAAAGCCAGGAGGTTGCTCAACATAGACCTCTTCCTTGATTGGTCCATTGAGGAAGGCACTTTTCACGTCCATTTGGTAAAGCTTAAAGCCATGGTAAGTAGCATAGGCTAATAATATTCAAATTGACTCAAGCCTAGCTATGGGTGCATAGGTTTCATCGAAATCCAAACCTTCGACTTGGGAGTATCCCTTGGCCACAAGTCGGGCTTTGTTCCTTGTCACCACACCATGCTCGTCTTGTTTGTTGCGGAAAACCCACTTGGTTCCTACAACATTTTGATTAGGACGTGGAACCAAATGCCATACCTCATTCCTAGTGAAGTTGTTGAGCTCCTCTTGCATCGCCACCACCCAATCCGAATCTTGAAGTGCTTCCTCTACCCTATGTGGCTCAATAGAGGAAACAAAAGAGTAATGCTCACAAAAATGCGCAACACGAGATCTAGTGGTTACCCCCTTATGAATGTCGCCGAGGATGGTGTCGACGGGGTGATCTCATTGGATTGCTTGGTGGACTCTTGGGTGTGGCGGTCTTGGTTCTTCATCCACCTTGTCTTGATCATTTGCATCTCCCCCTTGATTATTGCCGTCATCTTGAGGTGGCTCATTTGCTTGATCTTCTCCTTCATCAACTTGAGCCTCATCCTCATTTTGAGTCGGTGGAGATGCTTGCATGGAGGAGGATGGTTGATCTTGTGCATTTGGAGGCTCTTCAGATTCCTTAGGACACACATCCCCAATGGACATGTTCCTTAGTGCGATGCATGGAGCCTCTTCAACACCTATCTCATCAAGATCAACTTGCTCTACTTGAGAGCAGTTAGTTTCATCAAACACAACGTCACAAGAAACTTCAACTTGTCCAGAGGACTTGTTAAAGACTCTATATGCCCTTGTGTTCGAATCATATCCTAGTAAAAAGCCTTCTACAGTCTTAGGAGCAAATTTAGATTTTCTTCCTCTTTTAACAAGTATAAAGCATTTGCTACCAAAGACTCTAAAGTATGAAATATTGGGCTTTTTACCGGTTAGGAGTTCGTATGATGTCTTCTTGAGGATTCGGTGTAGATACAACCGATTGATGGCGTAGCAGGCGGTGTTGACCGCCTCGGCCCAAAACCGATCCGAAGTTTTGTACTCATCAAGCATGGTTCTTGCCATGTCCAATAGGGTTCTATTCTTCCTCTCCACTACACCATTTTGTTGTGGCGTGTAGGGAGAAGAGAACTCATGCTTGATGCCCTCCTCCTCAAGGAAGCCTTCAATTTGAGAGTTCTTGAACTCCGTCCCGTTGTCGCTTCTAATTTTCTTGATCCTCAAGCCGAACTCATTTTGAGCCCGTCTCAAGAATCCCTTTAGGGTCTCTTGGGTGTGAGATTTTTCCTGCAAAAAGAACACCCAAGTGAAGCGAGAATAATCATCCACAATAACTAGACAGTACTTACTCCCGCCGATGCTTATGTAAGCTATCGGGCCGAATAGGTCCATGTGTAGGAGCTCCAGTGGCTTGTCGGTCGTCATGATGTTCTTGTGTGGATGGTGAGCACCAACTTGCTTCCCTTCTTGGCATGCACTACAAATCCTGTCTTTCTCAAAATGAACATTTGTTAATCCTAAAATGTGCTCTCCCTTTAGAAGATTATGAAGATTCTTCATCCCAACATGTGCTAGTCGGCGATGCCAGAGCCAGCCCATGTTAGTCTTAGCAATTAAGCAAGTGTTGAGTTCAGCTCTATCAAAATTTACTAAGTATTGCTGACCCTCTAACACTCCCTTAAATGCTATTGAATCATCACTTCTTCTAAAGACAGTGACACCTACATCAGTAAATAAACAGTTGTAGCCCATTTTGCATAATTGAGAAACGGAAAGCAAATTGTAATCTAATGAATCTACAAGAAAAACATTGGAAATAGAATGGTCAGGTGATATAGCAATTTTACCCAATCCTTTGACCAAACCTTGATTTCCATCCCCGAATGTGATAGTTCGTTGGGGATCTTGGTTTTTCTCGTAGGAGGAGAACATCTTCTTCTCCCCTGTCATGTGGTTTGTGCACCCGCTGTCGATTACCCAACTTGAGCCCCCGGATGCATAAACCTATAAAACAAGTTTAGTTCTTCACTTTAGGTACCCAAATGGTTTTGGGTCCTTTGGCATTAGATACAAGAACTTTGGGTACCCAAACACAAGTTTTTGACCCCTTGTGCTTGCCCCCAACATACTTGGCAACTACCTTGCCGGATTTGTTAGTTAAAACATAAGATGCATCAAAAGTTTTAAATGAAATGTCATGATCATTTGATGCACCGGGAGTTTTCTTCTTAGGCAACTTAGCACGGGTTGGTTGCCTAGAGCTAGATGTCTCACCCTTATACATAAAAGCATGATTAGGGCCAGAGTGAGACTTCCTAGAATGAATTCTCCTAATCTTGCTCTCAGGATAACCGACATGGTACAAAATGTATCCCTCGTTATCTTGAGGCATGGGAGCCTTGCCCTTAACAAAGTTAGACAATTTCTTAGGAGGGGCATTAAGTTTGAAATTGCCTCCTGTTGGAAGCCAATGCCATCCTTAATGCCAGGGCGTCTCCCACTATAGAGCATACTACGAGCAAATTTAAATTTTTCATTTTCAATTTCATGCTCGGCAATTTTTGCATCTAGTTTAGCTATATGATCATTTTGTTGTTTAATCAATACCATATGATCATGAATAGCATCAATATCAACATCTCTACATCTAGTGCAAATAGAAGTATGTTCAACGGTAGATGTAGAGGATTTGCAAGATTTTAATTCTACAACCTTAGCATGCAATATATCATTTTTAGTTCTAAGGTCGGAAATGGTAGTATTGCAAACATCAAAATCTTTAGCCTTAGCAATTAATTTTTCATTTTCATTCCTAAGGCTAGCAAGAGATATGTTCAATTCTTCAATCTTAGCAAGCAAATCATCATTATCATTTCTAGGATTGGGAATTGGAGCATCACAAATATTAGAATCAACCTTAGCTAACAAATTAGCATTCTCATTTCTAAGGTTGTCTATAGTCTCATGGCAAGTGCTTAGCTAACAAGATAATTTTTCACATTTTTCAACTTCTAGAGCATAAGCATTTTTAACTTCAACATGTGTTTTGTTTTCCTTGATTAGGAAGTCCTCTTGGGAGTCCAAGAGATCATCCTTCTCATGGATGGCACTAATTAATTCATTTAATTTCTCTTTTTGTTGCATGTTTAAGTTGGCAAAAAGAGTACACAAATTATCTTCCTTATCACTAGCATTATCATCACTAGAGGACTCATATCTAGTGGAGGATCTGGATTTAACCTTCTTCTTTTTGCCGTCCTTTGCCATGAGGCACTTGTGGCTGACGTTTGGGAAGAGAAGTCCCTTGGTGACGGCGATGTTGGCGGCGTCCTCGTCGGAGGAGGAGTCGCTAGAGCTTTCGTCGGAGTCCCACTCGCGACAAACATGGGCATCGCCGCCCTTCTTCTTGTAGTACCTTTTCTTCTCCTTTCTTCTCCCCTTCTTGTCGTCGCGCCTGTCACTGTCACTACAAATAGGACATTTTGCTATAAAGTGACCGGGCTTACCACACTTGTAGCAAACCTTCTTGGAGCAGGGCTTGTAATCTTTCCCCCTCCTTTGCTTGAGGATTTGGCGGAAGCTTTTGATGACAAGCGTCATTTCCTTATTGTCGAGCTTGGAGGCGTCGATGGGTGTTCTACTTGGTGTGGATTGCACCTTCTTCTCCTCTGTCACCTTAAATGCGACCGGTTGTGCTTCGAACGTGGAGGGGCCGTCAAGCTCGTTGATCTTCCGTGAGCCCTTGATCATAAACTCAAAGCTCACAAAATTCCCGATTACTTCCTCGGGAGTCATTAGTGTATATCTAGGATTACCACGAATTAATTGTACTTGAGTAGGGTTAAGGAAAATAAGTGATCTTAGGATAACCTTAACCACCTCGTGGTCATCCCATTTCTTGCTCCCGAGGTTGCACACTTGATTCACCAAGGTTTTGAGCTGGTTGTACATGTCTTGTGGCTCCTCCCCTTGGCGAAGACGGAAGCGACCGAGCTCCCCCTCGATCGTTTCCCTCTTGGTGATCTTGGTTAGTTCATCACCCTCGTGCGCGGTCTTGAGCACGTCCCAAACTTCCTTGGCGCTCTTTAATCCTTGCACCTTGTTGTACTCCTGTTGGGGACTCGTTCTCAAATGCTATGAATCAAGAACAAGGCAACATAAAATGTTAAATGTCAAAGCCCTTCGTCCTTCGGGTCATTATTTCCCTTCGGATATAATGAATCCAGGACGAAGGTTATGAAAGACATGCCTTGATGACCATGATGAGAAGTGAAGAACATTCATACAAAGTACAGAAAGTAATATGATCTTTCGTAAACATTATTATTAATATATTTCCATTTATCTTATTTGTACAGACAATATTAAATTACAAATGTACCTTCGGCTTGAAGGAGTGAAAATACAAGTGCGACGCCAAAAGCGAATGCCAAGTCAGCGTGAACAGTACGGGAGTACTGTTCATCTATTTATAGGCACGGGACGCAGCCCGTGTAAAATTACATTAGTGCCCTTTATATTTATCAACAACTCTAAAGTAATTCTTCAGGGTCTGATTCGGCTTTTCATCTTTAAGTCGGTTCCCCTTTTCTACTGTCATGCCGAAGCTTATCTGCGCATAGCTTCGTAATGATCTTTTCCTTCGTCACAAACGCCTTCCGTCCCACTCAAGCTTCGTCTTGACCATAATCTTATATACTCGTAATCCAATTCCAAAGATACCTGCTCACACATTTCACTTGGAAAATATTGTTAAATCATGTTTTTGAGGACCTTCGGAAGCCGAAGGCCCCCAACAGTAGCCCCTCGCAATATTAATTTGTTGTACTGATAAATTCATATTGCGATATGAACGAAGGCCTTAAGCCGAAGGTCCGAAAAAACATCTTCCCTTTGCTAGAATAGCAATCAGTCTTTGACAAGCGGGACCCTCCAGTTTCCAACGCTCTGGGCGTATAAATAAGAGCTCATCCCGAGTTATTTGGCACGCTCTCTTGCCAACCGTTTTTACTCACCCAACCTTTGGCCTACACGCAACAACACTTGCTTGGCCTTTTAGATTTTAGAGCTTCGGTTCAGAGAGTGTTTTTCAGCGTTTGCAAAGATGTCTGAAGGTAAAAAAGTTGTTGGTGATTCGGGTGATTCGAAGCTAAGTCTTTCTGAGGAGATGCATTTGGGTTTTCTTCAATCAATGTCGAAGACTAATACAGAGAAGATCACTAAAGAAATCTTGGAGGGTTTATCTGAAGATACTGGCGACAGTGACAGCTATGATGTGGATAGTGGAGGTGAAGACTCCGAAGATCGACCCTGGCGACCAAGCCATGCGGTTTTCGGCAAATCAAGTATTAAAGAAAATCATCTTGTGAACATGAGGGGAAGATATTTCCGGGACTTGTCCATTGTGAGGGCCGACGAAGGAGAGAAGACTTGTCCAACTCCTGAGGAAAATGAAGTCGTAATATTTCGAAGCTTCTTGAAAGCTGGACTACGATTTCCCCTGAGCAGCTTTGTTGTAGAGGTGCTGAAGATATTTGAAATCTACCTTCACAGCTTACCCCCGAAGCAATCATAAGGATGAATATCTTCGTGTGGGCCGTTAGAAGCCAAGGCCTGGAACCTGATGCGAAAAGTTTCTGCAACATACATGAATTGATATACGAGACAAAACCCTAGGGTAAGGAACAGTATCACAACAATTTTGGGTGCTACAGCTTCGGCTCTCGGTCTGGGTCAAGCTGCCCTGTGCCGACCTTTCAAAAGAGGTGGCCTGGCGACTGGATGACGGAATGGTTTTACGTGAAGAATGACTTGATATCACGAGAAGATATAAAGAAGATCATTATGCGTCCTATCTGGCAACGCTTCGGCCTGCGGAGGCCAAAGGTGGAAATGAATGAATTAGCCGAAGAATGCCAGAGAGCCTTCGGAGTTGTTTGCTCTTTTATTGGGACGAGGGACTTGGTCCAGGAACATATTGCCTTCAGAGTATGGCCGCTTGCGGAAAAATGGGAAATGCCGCAAGAGACCATAAAAGAGACTGACGAAGGTGGACTAGTCAGGCTGAAGTACACATTTAAGTTTGGAAATAAATTCATTGAGCCTGATGATGACTGGCTAAAAAGCATTGAAACTGTAAGTGATGAACTGCTTGGAGTATATTCAAAGGCCGAAGACACTGCATTGTCAGCAGCCTTTGGAGGCCGAAAGAAGAAAAGACTGAACCGAGTATTTGACGCAATTGGGTTCGTGTACCCCGACTACCATTATCCAGTGCGGGGTCAAAAAAGGAGAAAACTTCTTCTGCGAAAGGACCTGCTTCAGCCGCTCCTAGTGAGCCAGTGCCGAAGAGAAAAAGGGTAAAGGTTCTCACACACTGGCCATGTTACATTGAACTGGCCACAATGCCTGAGTTCACCGGTGAGACCTCTTCGGCCACCGAAGCGAAAGAACGGACCCTATTGTCAGAAGTCAAAGAGTTGGCCGGAGTGCCAACAACAGGAAAATTGGAAGAACCAAAAACTCTGCTGCCAGAAATCAAAGGGCTGGCCGAAGTGCCAGCAATAGAGAAGATGGAAGGACCAGGGACTGAAAAAGCATAAACATCAGAGGTTTTAACTCCTTCAGCAAAAATTGAGGCAGGAAAAAGCCAGAAAGGTCCAAACGTAACCCCAAAAAGAAAAAAGAATGGTTAATGTATTAGATGTTTTAGAGACAATTAAATCTTCGAGCATAACTTCAAAGAAAACTGTTGAAACTTCTGAAGTGTCTACTGAAGCTATTGGTGCTGAAGCTTCGAAGCAACAATTTGAAACTGAAGCTGGGCCTTCAGAGGCAGCCAAGGTAAAACCTTTTGAAACCGAAGAAACGAACACTGCAGAGGCAACCGAAGAAATAAAAATACCAGAACCAATTTTGGTTGAAGAAACTGACACTGGTGCCCCCGAAGCAGCTTCCAAAATATACAATTATATTGTGCGGCACGCTTCGGGGAAAAAATTATCCGAGGAAGAAATTTTTGAAGCTAATCACTATGCCAGAGAGTTGAAATATCCGAAGGGGGCACTTGTGTTCAATGGGACAGACGAAGATGACTTCCTATACTGCCTCCCGGACAACAAAGAATTATCCGTCTGCCGGGAGATGGGTAGAAGCATGGGGTTTCCAAAGCTTGAAGCTGGATTATGCGCTATGACGAAGGAGGATCTTGCGGATAGCCTTGCATATAATAGCCTTAAGGTATGAGAACTGCGCGTTTGGAAATTTTATAATTTGCAACTCATTCTTTTATTCTTATACCAACTCTTTTACATACAGGGTTTAATACTAAGCAACGCGTTAAGGGCGCAAAAGAATGCCAAAGACGAGAGTTATGAAATTGCTTTCAACAACCTACGATCAGAGGTTATTAAACTGAGAAACGAAGCTCTGGAAAAGGATAAAATTCTGGTTACATTAGTGGACAAGATAAAAGAAGACGAAGCTGCCTCAAAGGCCCAAGCTGAAGCCCAAAGGCGGGAAATTAAAGATCTCCAGAAACAGCTAGCTAGAGCTAAAGAAGAACGTATACTTGAAGAGACAAAACGAGAGCTTAGTGATCAATGGGCCGATCATTTGGAAATAAATGTTAAAGAGCTTCGTGCATCCCAGAGAAAATGTTATGTTGAATCCATAGAATGTGTTAAGAAGATAAAATCCAGCTTCGCCAGCGTTGGCGCATTTTCTAGCGAAGAGAATTTCTCAAGGGGCAATCCTGAAGGTCCAATTAAATGGATCAGCCACGAAGCTGAAGCCTTCGAGGAAATTCTGAATGGCCGGAGTGACATATGTGCTTTTTCAGGTGCTAGAGGAATTGCTACTGTTTTGGAGAAAAAAGGTTGTGAGCATGTAAAATCCTTAGCGCAGTCCGAAGCTACCTTGTCCTCCGAAGACATTAAAGACCCTTCAGCCGAAGCAAGCATGGTCAGCGGAAAATTCTTCACTGACATTTGGGACAATGGCGGCCGAGAAATGGCGCAAGAGATTATTCAAAAGAGTGAAAAAGGCATCCACGATGCTAGAAAGGTAGCAGAAGCTGCCGAGAAAAGTACAGAGCCCGAAGGGCAAATAGGTATTAATTAGTGGTTTTTTATTATATTGTAATTTTTAATTCCAGATGTTGTTCGCGGTTTGCAATAGTAATATAGCCGTATCTTCTCTTTCCTCAGAACCTGGTGAGGCATCTCCGGGCCCCCACCCGAAGGGGGACGATGAAATTAGAAAAATGGCCGAAGCCATTATGGACAAGGTTGTCGACCAGCTATTGAATGAAGCTGCAGAAATAGTGCTTAAGGAGGATTGAATGCTATTGTAGAAACATTTGGAACGTAACATGTGTAATATATTGTAACTTTGAATGTAATATATAATCTATTTATAGTTTAATTCTTTACGATGCATGAAATTTTGTATACATACCATTTTTTGAGCCTTCGGCGAAAAAACACCTTCCCTTCTTTTCATGCTTCGTGAAGAAAATCTTTTCTATATCTCAAGAATTTGCTTACTTCTCTGATGAAGAATATCCAAGCTTCGTGCAATATTCTCCGAAGCTATAAAAAAGTTTTGTGTTACATCTCTAATGAAGCTGCACTTCGTGTCGATTTATCTTGTGCCTTAGCACGATTTTCTCTTTTCCGAAATATTCTCCGAAGATCAACACTGTATCTCTTTTCCAAAAGGCTTTGTGTTCCTCATGCAGTATGTTGTATGATGCTTATGTTATGCGAAATGATGTGATGATGCTATGTTATGCGAAATGATATTTGTGCCACAGATACATATCCCTGTAATAAAGCACACACACTTTTTATATCAGCGCTGACTTTTCGCTGTAAGCCTCCCTTAGGAGCTTCTTCGCCTTTTACTTTCAGCGGAATCAGCGTTTATTTTTCGCTGTAAGCCTCCCTTAGGAGCTTCTTCGCCTTTTACTTTCAGCGGAATCAGCGTTTATTTTTCGCTGTAAGCCTCCCTTAGGAGCTTCTTCGCCTTTTACTTTCAGCGGAATCAGCGTTTATTTTTCGCTGTAGGTTTAGAAAACTTACACTGTGCTCCCTTAGGAACGACTTTTTACTGTTTCGAACGATTTGTACTGTGTCCGTTAAATCAAATTTTTGATAATTCAAAGGTCCTTCAAGCCACCATAAATTTGTATGCTTCGGCAACTCAAGCCTATGGAAAAGACATATTTTTATTATGGTAAAAGACGAAAGTGATATAAGAAATTGAAATTCAATAAAAGACACATAAACTCTTCATAATTGTTCCTTATTAACAAAAAGGTAATACTGAATGTAAAGATGCGAAAGAACTGCTGTTGAGGTAGGATATTTGTCAATAAATGTGCTTCGACTCTGGCACAGTACTATTGACTGTGCGAGCTTCAGACTCCTCTCTGAAATCCCTCTGAAGGTGATTGTGCTGACTCCCTTCTGGCTGCTGCCCTCGCTGGGTCGGCGGTGGCGGTGGAGGCTGCTGCCAAGATGCTTGGAGTTGTCTCGCCGAAGCAACAGAAGCTGCAGAGTGGTTGCCTACGTATTCTGGAATATAAGGCGAGTGATACGAAGCAGTATGCATGACCTGCTTCGGCTGACTTTGTTGCGCTGCTGCTTCTGCTATTTCCTTCTGTTTTTGGATGGTAATGTGGCACATCCTGGTGGTATGGCCCTTGTCTTCACCACAGAATAGGCAGTAAATTTTTCTTGGCTGGTCTCCAAACCTTCCCCCGAAGCCCCTGGCGCCTCTACCCCTTAGCGCTGGCGGCCGAAAAGAACTTTGCTGCTGGCCCGAAGCTTGTGAAGAGTATTGTGGCCTTTGCTGCTGACTCTCTCGATCATCAGTTTGAGCAAAGTTATGAATTGACCTAACGTGCCTCGGGTGAAATCTTCCTCCGAAGCCCCTGGTCATTTCAAAGAACCTAAATGCTTCCTCCCTTCTTTGGCGGAAGTCGTTGTCAGCTCGAATGTATTTGTCCATCTTCTGGAGCAGCTTCTCCAACGTTTGTGGTGGCTTCCTGGCAAAGTACTACGCTGAAGGTCCCGGCCGAAGCCCTTTAATCATGGCCTCAATGACAATTTCATTGGGCACTGTTGGCGCTTGTGCCCTCAGACGCAGAAACCTTCGGACGTACGCCTGGAGGTATTCTTCGTGGTCCTGGGTACACTGAAATAAAGCTTGAGCAGTGACTGGCTTCGTCTGAAACCCTTGGAAGCTAGTTATCAGCATATCCTTCAACTTCTGCCAAGAAGTGATTGTCCCTGGCCGAAGAGAAGAGTACCAGGTCTGGGCAACGCTCTTGACAGCCATGACAAAAGATTTTGCCATGACTGCAGTATTACCACCATACGAAGATATGGTTGCCTCATAGCTCATCAAGAATTGCTTCGGGTCTGTATGACCGTCATACATGGGGAGCCGGGGTGGCTTGTAAGACTGGGGCCATGGTGTAGCCTGCAATTCTGTTGAGAGGGGAGAAGCATCATCGAAAGCAAAGTTTCCATGATGGAAATCTTCATACAAGTCGTCCTCATTGTGGAAGCCTTCCTGATGGAGCTCTCTACGTGGAGGCCTTCGGCTCTGATCATCTTGAACAAGATGACGAACCTCTTCAGAAGCTTCGTCTATCTGTCTCTAAAGGTCGGCTAGGCGAGCCATCTTCTCCTTCTTGCGCTGCACCTGTTGCTGAAGGATCTCCAGGTTTTGGATCTCTTGATCCAAGTCATCCTCCGGAGGTGTTGGACTAACAGCCTTCCTCTTCTGGCTTCGGGCCTCTCTGAGGGAAAGGACGTCCTGATTAGGGTCCAGCGGCTGTAGAGTGGCAGCCCCTGTTGCTGAAACTTTTTTCGGCGGCATGACGAAGGTGATGCTTGCCGAAGATATTCAAAGCTCAAGAAATGGAAGTGAGTTCACCGGAGGTGGGCGCCAATGTTGGGGACTCGTTCTCAAATGCTATGAATCAAGAACAAGGCAACATAAAATGTTAAATGTCAAAGCCCTTCGTCCTTCGGGTCATTATTTCCCTTCGGATATAATGAATCCAGGACGAAGGTTATGAAAGACATGCCTTGATGACCATGATGAGAAGTGAAGAACATTCATACAAAGTACAGAAAGTAATATGATCTTTCGTAAACATTATTATTAATATATTTCCATTTATCTTATTTGTACAGACAATATTAAATTACAAATGTACCTTCGGCTTGAAGGAGTGAAAATACAAGTGCGACGCCAAAAGCGAATGCCAAGTCAGCGTGAACAGTACGGGAGTACTGTTCATCTATTTATAGGCACGGGATGTAGCCCGTGTAAAATTACATTAGTGCCCTTTATATTTATCAACAACTCTAAAGTAATTCTTCAGGGTCTAATTCGGCTTTTCATCTTTAAGTCGGTTCCCCTTTTCTACTGTCATGCCGAAGCTTATCTGCGCATAGCTTCGTAATGATCTTTTCCTTCGTCACAAACGCCTTCCGTCCCACTCAAGCTTCGTCTTGACCATAATCTTATATACTCGTAATCCAATTCCAAAGATACCTGCTCACACATTTCACTTGGAAAATATTGTTAAATCATGTTTTTGAGGACCTTCGGAAGCCGAAGGCCCCAACAACTCCTCCCTACTTAGAGAGGCGAGGAGTATGGTTGTGGCTTGAGAGTTGAAGTGCTCGATTTGGGCCACCTCGTCCTCATCATAATCCTCATCCCCTACGGATGGTACCTGTGCTCCAAACTCAACAACATTCCATATACTTTTGTGGAGTGAGGTTAGATGAAATTTCATTAAATCACTCCACCTAGCATAATCTTCACCGTCAAAGGTTGGCGGTTTGCCTAATGGAACGGAAAGTAATGGAGTATGTCTAGAAGTGCGAGGATAGTTTAAGGGGATCTTACTAAACTTCTTGCGCTCATGGCGCTTAGAAGTGACGGATGGCGCGTCGTGTGACACCCCAGGTGTCAATTTCACGTTATGTCGGGAGATTTATCCTAATCTCGGATGCTCAGTAAAAATTTCTCTTTCTCGCTCGCGTATGTCTCTAATTATCCAGATTATTCATTCACATTTCGCCGAATTCGGAATTATTAAATCTCACAGAAGGCCAATTTTGGAGCCTGTTAAAACTTTTAATTCTCGGCACGAATGCGAACTTGATAATCTATCTCGAATTATAAATCTCATCTGAAGCTCATTTAATCAAACTCTCGACGACTGTTATTTGATCTGAGCCCTAGTCTAATTCCTCGAACTTAGATCGATGTCTGACTATTTTAATCCGACTTCGTACTCTCAAACGGAATGCTTAATATGTCGTCATCAAATCAATTTTATCCGACTCGGCTAAATATCTCATGGCCTAACCGAACTCAAAACCCCGTATCGACAACAATTTTAAAATATCATGATTCGCCTTCTCCGACTAAAAATCCAAAGCCGATCGAATCTCAGGACGATTTATTTTCGAATCACGCGTAGGTAATTATTTTCGAGCGAAATCAAATTAGACTCTCGGTCGAGTTAATCGCCCGATCTTCCGAAATCTTTTTCGCTCTGATCTCCGTAGAGACGAATTCCACGGGAGCGTTTGTATTCCGGGAAATAATTAGCGATCCGATAATCCGTGTTTAATCAAAACACCATAAAATAAAATGGAAATAAATTAGCGCGGCCCGATTTAGTGTTTTGGGCCAAGCCCATTCTAGCCCATTAGGCCCATTAAGAAACCCTAACCCTAGCCCATGTCTATAAATAGGATCCCTCTCCCCTTGCACTTGGCAATTTTGCACTCCCACCCCTCAAAAAAATTTCAGCTGCCACTCTCTTCCTCCTCCCCACGCTGTCTTCTTCCTCCCCTTGCTGTCTTCACCGGCGCTCGTCCTCACATGGAAACCAGCTGCGCGCAGGAGTGCGGCAAGGCTTGGCCGATGCCCTCTGTTGCCGCCATGGCATCTCCCTTCCCCAAGCTCCAGCGTGCACACGGCAGCAGATCGTGGTGCCCCTCCTTGCAAGCTCGAGTTTCCCCATGGCGCCTGTCCCCGGGCATGGGCGAGCTCCTCTCTGCCCGATGATTTTTCCATGGCTGTGAGCTCCCCCTGGCTGCCATTTTCCCCAACTGTCGTCCTCTTGCTCTCCGGCCATCAGCAGCCAGCAGCTCTGCTCGCCCCCTTCCATGGCATTCGCCTCCCCTGCTCTTCCCTGCCCGGCCAGGGAACGCCCAGATCCTCGCCTCCCTGTTCCACACGCCCCAGCCATGGCGTTCTTCACTTCCCTGCTCCACGGGCTCGAGTCTCCACTCCCCCTGCAATGGATACTGACCAAGACTCCGCCTGGCGCTTGCTCCCTGCAATCGAGCAGCAGCGTCCCCAGCCTCCCATGGCGCCACCTGCGACTTCCTTGGCCGGCGCCCAAGTTCTAGCCCCTCCTCCCATGGGCATTCCCCAGCAGCAGCCCTACTATTCCCTCCCCATGGCGCCACCCCCTGCAGCCCCGCGCTGCGCATGCCCTGCGAGTACTCGACAAAATGCCTATGAAAGGCTTGGTGTTGTAGACAGCTCCGCCGACGACGCCGTCGACCCTCGGTGAGAACCCCGTTGTCCTCGCTGTTTTTCCGGCGTTTATGATGTTCAAGGAAATGTCGTCAACAATGTTTTGTGTTATCGCAGCTAGTGGTCGACGCCGCGCTTCGCGCTTGGCCCGTTCGATGAAATGCCAAGCCTTGTGGACAGCCCATGTGACTAGCCTCGAATTCGTCCAGGTTGTTCACTTGGTATTTTGTGGATTAATCTATTTAAGCTTTGGTCGATGTTTTGCATGTGTGTATATGTGTAAGAAAATGTATTGGTATGGATTGAAGTTTGTGGCGAAAGAAAAAGAAGTAGAAAAGAACTCGAATGTTTTTATATTTCGATAGGAATATATGCGATGTGTTGTTTGATGTGTGCGATTTGTAGTTGTACGATTATATTTTAGTCGATGTGATGTACATTGGTGTTGGAAGGTGTGTGGGCATAAAATGTTTTGGTCATATGTCGTAGCAAGGTTGCCTTCACGTTTTGGTAAGCAAATATGTTGTGTTGTTTAATGTGATGAGTAAATTGGAAATACATGGGATGCGAGGACTTAATTAGTGCACGTAGGTGTGTGTGTGTGCCGTGGTGTGATATAGTAGTGGTGGCGTGAGATATTTATTTGAGGTGCGCGGGTATATGCCGTAATGTGGTTATACTCGCGACGAAGAAAAGATGTATGTATTGTGACATGACGCTTAGGTCACTATTATATAATCGTGTGATGGGTGCTCGAAGACTGTATTTGTCGAATATGGTTAACTAGATGATATGCACATAATAATTGGTAACGATGATTTGGTGTAGAATGTTAGGGAGATGATCGCCTCTATGGTTGAAATGTTTGGTGGTATGTCGTAATTGGTTGTGTTAACAACGTGGAATTATGGTAGGCATCGTCAGTGTCCATGATGTATTAGATTAAGCGTTGTTATGCGATAAAACTAAAAACGTGAATGTCATATGTTGTGTTCCAATTGAGTTAGCCCGTAGATTTAATATGTGTCATTCGCAATGAATTATTAGTAGGGCCTAAATGGTGAGTTATGTGTGAACTGTGTTAGAGCCTTCCGAGATAAATAGATTTAACCTATGCTATGTTGTCATGCAAATAACCTAGAAAGGTGGTATATGTTAATAATTGGAAGGACAGTCGTTTAAATTGGTCAGTCCAATTAAGAATGATTTTGCGTGTGAGGTGAGGTGGTGACATGCCAAAGTAGTCATCGCTTCCCTATGTTTATAAGTGAGTCAATACCCATTAGGCGTTCATTAAATTTCACGTCGCACATAGTGTATGGTTGTATTCGTGACAAGGAGGTGTAGGTTTTACTCAATTATAAGTTTGGTTGATGTGGCTAGGAAATTTGTTTCGGTTTGGGTAATGAAGTGGTGACGTGACCAAGTAGTTCCCCCCCCCCGGTTATGAGTCGAGTCTAGATGTGTTATGCCTTCGCCGTGATACCCATCGCATATGCTAATTGGATGTATATAAAAAAATGAAATAGGCGCATCATATGATTTAGTGGTACTGGGATTGTGATCTAAGTGCATTATATATGTGTGATGAGTGTTGGGCTTGAGGATTGTCATTCGGGCGAAGAAGGTGTAATATACTTATATGCGTAGTATGATTAAGCTAGTAATACGAAATGACACGGATAAAAATTAGTAAGTCTACTTGTTAGTCCTCATTTGATTATTTTAACTCTAACAAATGTCAAAGTGTTATAATAATTCAAGTCTCTAGAACGCGGCCATTCTTGAATTGTATAGAAGCTGAAATATATTGATTGCTGTTTTGGGCTGCACGTACTTTTTTTGGTGTGCTGTATGTTTGATGAACTAAATTGTGTTTTCTGTAGATATGTGCTATAGAAAAGTGGTAGATAATTTTATTATCTTTCTGGTGTTAAAATTTGACATCCATAAGTCTGACTGTTTAGCAGTTATGTTGTTCACAAATTCAGTAACTGAATCTGTCCACTTTCTGTACAGATTTCAGAAACTGTATTGTTTGTCTAATTTAATGTTACAATCAGCGCATGGTCGTTATAAGAAAGTTGTGGATGTTTTTCTTATCTTGCTTGTGTTAAAATTTCATAACCATAGGCCTGACAGTTTAGGAGTTATGAATTTTGCAAACTGGTTGCTGTGTTCTGTCCACCGTCAGAACAGATTTTGAAAACTGCGTTGTTTGATTCAGTTAATGTTACTGATGCATTTGTAGGCTGCCAGTACCAGAGGCGCAGGCGCCAGGATCCAGCAAAAGGAGCAGCAGAATCAAACAAGGAAAGTGATCAGAAAAGTGGCTAGCAATCGGGTTAGTAGGCAAGCTTTTATTACAGGGAGATATGCATTAGTTTGTTTCCAGAATAAAGGATATGCATTAGTTTACTTCCAGTTTCAGTTATTTAGTTCCTTTTGAAGAGGTCGCCTCATACTATAAAGGCAGACCCGTAGTTTGTATTAGGATAATCGAGGAATAAAGTCTCCCTGCAGTTGGGCGGGACTATCTCGGTCATCGTGGCTCGGCAAGCTGCCAGCCGCGGTGACAACGTCCGCCTACCTAGCCACAGTTCTTACCCTCTCAGATCTGTT
Source organism: Zea mays (assembly GCF_902167145.1). Classification (NCBI taxonomy): domain Eukaryota; kingdom Viridiplantae; phylum Streptophyta; class Magnoliopsida; order Poales; family Poaceae; genus Zea; species Zea mays. Next base: position 39,047,958 of record NC_050098.1, on the reverse strand, counting down.
CCTGGTTCTAGCCTCCTCCTCCTCTCACCTCTACGGTCACCAAAGAGGCCCTCCAGAGGGGGCCGCATCAATTTGGTATCAGAGGCCAGTGGAGCATCGACACCTCTGCCCGGCTCCATGGGGAACGTTCCTGAGGATTCCATTGAAGAGAAGCTGGACCGCCTGCTCGCCCAAGTCTCCACGCTCAACACGCACATGGCGCTGCACGATCAGCGGCTCGCGCGTATGGAGCAGCTCGTCCTGCCGGGGACCGATACCGCGACCGGCCTTCACGGCACCCAGCAGAGCGCGGGCGGCGATCACACCGACAAAGGGGGCGCCGCCAAGAACGACGCGGATCCTCTACAGGAGTCGGATGGATCCCCCTTGCCGCTCGACCGTCATCTCCACGATCGACGTCGCGCCACTGGGGCGCCTTCTGATGACAACGATGGCAGCGCCACCGACGACTCCCTCAACACCGATTGGCGGGAGGACCGCCGCATCTCCAAGGGCCGGCGGGGCGCTGGACGTGAGGACTTCCGTCCGGACGACAGGCGCAGTGGGGATTTCCGTCGAGAGGACCGGCACGGAGGGCGCGATCCCGCTGGTGGCGCCTTCCAACGGCGCCACAACTGGCGACCAGAGGGTCGCGACCGGCGTCGGCGGGACGATTTCTACGACCGTGATCGCTACGAGGATCACAATCAACGGCCCAAACTGAAGTTTCCATCGTTCGACGGTGAATCCGATCCCCTCCCATGGCTCAACAAGTGCGAAACCTATTTTCGGGGGATGCGCACACTCGACGACGATAGAGTGTGGGTGGCGTCCCTGCACTTGGACGGTGCAGCATTGGATTGGTACTTCGGCTTCAAGCTCGACTACGGTCTGGTGCCGTGGCGCCGCTTTGCCAAGTACATCAACATGCGGTTCGGGCCTCCGCTGCGACACAATAGCCTGGCGGAGCTGAAGGACTTGTATCGCACCGACACCGTGGAGGACTACCAGCGACAGTTCTCCCAGCTCCTGTGTCGCGCGCAAGACGTCACGTCGCACCAGCAGGTCGAGCTCTTTACTGCAGGCCTGGGGGAACCCTTGCGAACGGAGGTCGAGCTGAAGCGACCACCGAACCTCCAAACAGCCATGAGCTTGGCCCGGGCTCACGAGCGTCGGCTTACCCACGCTGCACCACCAGCCGGCCGATCGTCCTCAAAGGCCCTCCCTCCGGCGACCACGTCCAAGCTGGGGGGTGCACCACGACCTCGCATGAAGCGACTCTCGTCGGAGGAGCTGGCAGCCAAGCGCGCCAATGGTGAGTGCTATCACTGCACCGAGAAATATACGACAGACCACAAGTGTGCAGGCAAGGGCGTTTTCCTCATCGAGATGGACGACGACGCCGACGCGGAGTCCGTACAAGAAGAGCTGGGGATCTCCCTGCACGCCTTAACAGGGATCGACGTGGGCAACACGATGAAACTCCCAGTCGTCATCAACGGAGTCTCCCTAGTCGCCTTGGTGGACTCGGGATCGACTCATACCTTCATCCAGGAGGGACTGGTGTCCAAGCTGGGGCTCATGGTGGAACGCCGGACCGGCCTCTCTGTCAAGGTGGCGAACGGCGATCGTGTCCCAGCACGGGCGTATGCCACCAGGTGGCTATCTCCATCGACAAGGACACCTTCGACATCTCCTGCTACACACTCGCGATGGATGGCTTCGACGTCGTCTCGGGGTACAATGGCTGCGTACCCTGGGGCCGATCTTGTGGAACTTCGCCGACCTCACCATGGCGTTCTAGCACAAGGAACGGGCTGTCCGCTGGTCCGGGATCGGTGGCCCTCAGCCGCAGCTCGCTGCGCTGGCCGTCACGAGGGATCTCCTGACGACCCTACTCGACTCCTTCACCGACATCTTCGACGAACCGCGCAGCCTCCCACCCCCTCGACGCCATGACCATCGCATCACACTTCTGCCAGGAACAACACCAGTTGCGGTAAAACCATACCGTTACCCGCAGCTGCTGAAGGATGAGATCGAGAAACAATGCGAGGCTATGCTGCAGCAAGGCATCATCCGGGAATGCTCATCGGCATACTCCTCCCCGGTTCTCCTGGTCCGGAAAGCGGATGGGTCATGGCGATTCTGCATCGACTACCGTGAGCTCAACAGCAAAACGGTAAAGGACTCCTTTCCTATCCCAGTAGTAGATGAACTGTTGGATGAACTCCGAGGTGCGAGGTTCTTCACCAAGCTTGACCTCCGCAGCGGATATCATCAAGTTCGCATGAGTCCGGATGACATCAACAAGACAGCATTCTGCACACACCGCGGAAAATTTGAGTTCCTCGTCATGCCCTTTGGGTTGACAAACGCACCCTCCACCTTTCAGTCCTTGATGAATGACATCCTCAAAGCTTATATTCGGAAGTTTGTCCTGGTATTTTTTGATGACATACTGATTTTCAGCAAGACATGGGCAGAACATTTGCAGCATGTGAAACAGGTCTTCCAAGTCCTACGCGACAACAAGTTATTCCTGAAGCGCTCCAAGTGTTTCTTCGGGGAAGAAACAGTGTCTTATCTAGGACACATCATTTCCAAAGCCAGCGTCGCCATGGATCCCGCAAAGATCGAGGCGGTGGAGGCATGGCCTCGCCCGCAGTCTCTCCGGGCGCTGCGGGGCTTCCTTGGCCTCACCGGCTACTACCGCAAATTCATCGCTGGCTATGGCGAGGTGGCTGCCCCGCTAACAACCCTCTTGAAGAAAGAGGCCTTTCGGTGGTCGGACGCTGCAGATGCAGCCTTCCTACAACTTAAACACTCCTTGATGACAGCACCACTCCTCCAAATGCTGGACTTCTCCAAGCGCTTCATGGTAGACTGTGATGCCTCAGGAGCAGGGTTCGGCGCTGTGCTCCATCAAGGTGATGGTGCAATTGCCTTCTTCAGCCGTGCAGTTGTGCCCCATCACCAGAAATTGCCCGCTTATGAGCGGGAATTGATCGGTTTGGTCAAGGTCGTCCGCAACTGGCGGCCATATCTCTGGGGACGTGCATTTACAGTCAGGACAGATCATTACAGTTTGAAGTTCATCTTGGACCAGCGGCTCTCCACCATTCCCCAATACACATGGGTCAGTAAATTATTTGGCTATGATTTGACTGTTGAATATCGTCCGGGCAAATTGAATGGTGCTGCAGATGCTTTATCTCGGCGGGAGGAACCAATGGGCACTGTGCACAGCATATCACTCCCAATATTCTCGCTGTTTGACAACTTGCGAGATGAGGCGGCCACTAATTCCCAGGTGCAGGCTATCCGTGCTCAGTTGGAAGCAGGAACAGCCAAAGCAGCATGGACTGAAGTAGATGGGTTGCTGCTATTTAAAGGCAAGATCTTCGTCCCAGATGCATCAGCTATGTGGCCACTCCTCTTGGCCGATGCCCATGATGGGGCGCATGAAGGTGTAGAGAAGACGGTGCACCGTTGGCGGGCTACATTTTATAATGCTCATGCCCTCCAACGAATTAGAGAATATGTGAAGGGCTGCTTTGTATGTCAACGCAACAAGTCAGTCCACTTACACCCTGCCGGGCTACTGCAACCATTACCAATTCCAGCAGGTATTTGGAGTGATATTTCCATGGATTTTGTGGAAGGTTTTTCCAAGGTGGGCGGTAAATCAGTAATTCTCACAGTGGTGGACAGATTTTCCAAAATGGCGCATTTCATTCCATTAGGCCACCCATACACAGCAGCCTCAGTCGCCAAGGCCTTCTTTGATGGCATTGTCCGGCTTCATGGTTTTCCTTGCTCCATTGTTAGTGATCGGGACACGGTTTTCACTAGTGCTTTTTGGACCGAACTGTTTCGCTTAGCCGGGGTCAAGCTGCACATGAGTTCCGCCTTTCATCCTCAATCTGATGGCCAGTCGGAAGTGGTCAATCGGATCATTATCATGTATCTTCGCTGCCTAGCCGGCGACCGTCCAAGAACTTGGTTACAGTGGTTACCATGGGCAGAATTTTGTTACAACACTTCGTACCACTCCGCCCTCAAATGTTCCCCCTTTCGGTTAGTTTATGGCCGAGAGCCACCAACATTATTAGCTTACCATCCTGGTGTCGCAAAGGTGGCAGCGATAGATCAGCAGCTCCAGGAACGAGATGAATTTCTGACTGAAATCAAGGAAAGGTTGGTACAAGCACAACTTGTGATGAAGACATATCAGGATCAGTCACGACGAGAGGTTGAATTCCAAGAAGGCGACTGGGTATGGCTCCGTTTACAACAGCGAACAGCAGTGGGTGTCACCGCGGCTGGTCCGTCGAAATTGGGTCCTCGCTTCTTTGGGCCATACCAGGTAACAAGTCGCATTGGGAAAGTCTCTTATAAGTTGCAGCTGCCAGCACGTGCCCGGATCCATGACGTCTTCCATGTATCCTTGTTAAAAAAGTTTGAAGGCACAGCACCAACCGCCATAGTTCCATTACCCGAAATTCTGCATGGCAGAGTCATTCCAACTCCAGACAAGGTCCTTAAGGCTCGGCTGAATCGAGGAGTTTGGGAACTCTTAGTCCATTGGGTGGGTCGACCAGCATCAGATGCCTCTTGGGAACAATTGGAAGACTTCACACAGAAGTATCCTCTTTTTAAGCTCGCAGACGAGCTGTTTCTTGTGGAGGGGAGAAATGTTACTGATGCATTTGTAGGCTGCCAGTACCAGAGACGCAGGCGCCAGGATCCAGCAAAAGGAGCAGCAGAATCAAACAAGGAAAGTGATCAGAAAAGTGGCTAGCAATCGGGTTAGTAGGCAAGCTTTTATTACAGGGAGATATGCATTAGTTTGTTTCCAGAATAAGGGATATGCATTAGTTTACTTCCAGTTTCAGTTATTTAGTTCCTTTTGAAGAGGTCGCCTCATACTATAAAGGCAGACATGTAGTTTGTATTAGGATCATCGAGGAATAAAGTCTCCCTGCAGTTGGGCGGGACTATCTCGGTCATCGTGGCTCGGCAAGCTGCCAGCCGCGGTGACGACGTCCGCCTACCTAGCCACATTTCTTACCCTCTCAGATTTGTTCCTGGTTCTAGCCTCCTCCTCCTCTCACCTCTACGGTCACCAAAGAGGCCCTCCAGAGGGGGCCGCATCAGTTAAGCACAGAATCACTTCTTGGTGATTATAAAAGTTATGTAGTGCAATTGCCAAGCTTTCCAAAAAGTCTTGGATCACTATTTTTGGTGGTCTAAAGATTAAGTTATGGATGTTTAAAGTCTGAAGACTGAATCTGTCCAGTTCTGGACAGCACAGCCTTCATAGTGTATTTTACCCTTGATACATGTTAAACCAGCCAGTGATGTTTATAAATAAATTGTAGAACATTTAATTAGCTCTCCAGAAAGTCTAAGATCACTTTGTTTGGATGTCTGAATCTTTAGTTGTAAATTTTTGAAGCTGCAAGTCTGAATCTGTCCAAATCTGGACAGAGCTGCTGTGTTTGCACAATTCGACCTTGCTAAGAGTCTAATCATATTGAGATGATAATACCAAAATTGTAGAACACTTTCTAAACTTTCCAGAAAGTCCTAGTTTAATATTTTTGAACTAATAATTGAAAAGTTATGATAAAAACAAGTGACTGTTGTATTGTTGTCCAAAAATTCTGCTAGTGCCTATTTGATTGTTAGTTCACCCTTTTGGCTAAAAATTGGTTAGCACTAAATTAATATAGACTTGCCATGACTAAGCGTAATAATGCATGTGTGTCATGTTTTATATGTTTCTTCTTTAGTTGATTGTGATATAGAATTTCCATAGACATTGATGCCTATGTCATCGGTTAAACTTGTGTTGGATGCTTTTGTGTGATAAATAGAAGAACTAATGAAAAGCCGTAGCAAATTAAATAAACCCTTGTACTTATGGGGTCGTATTTGTGTTGCGTAAATATACAAAATGTTTGTCGTCTTTTAGTGGTGTTAACGTTGTGCGCTCGATGATATGTAGTTAGCTAACGCTAGTGTGTGTGGTTGCTTGTGATGTCTCGCTACTTAGTGTTTAATTCGCTAGCATGTACTTAAAGTATCTTGTGCTATTTCATTATATTCATACATATGCATCTTGCACCTCATATAGGACCGAGAGATGATGATCGAGCCAGTGATGTGGTGCCAACCACAAGATGCAGTTGGTGGACGACCTGAAGAATGGTGGACTCACCCAGTGGATGCTCGCCAAGCGAGTACCTCCCCCAACAAACACTACCTAAGTGTTAAATTAAAGGCAAGCCCCAGTTTTATGCATAACCTGTTATTTATGCTATTTTACTACACTTATTGATTGTAGGATTGAATGTGCACTTAAGTGTAGGAGTTGTTTGAAACCCTAGTTGCATGATCTCAGGAATCCCATTGAGATGAATACTAGTATGCTAAGTCGAGTAGCTGCTTTATTAATTAGGGATTTCGGTAGAAGTCGAGTGATTTTTCTAGCACTCGCGCGAGGTCAGGAAATTGATTGTATCCACTTTCTTATCATAATGATGCTGGTTTGTGGACAACAATCCATGGGGATTGGTTGTCCACGGGATAAAAATTGGAATAAGGATTAAGGTGTGGTACCGTGAGTCAAGCGTTTGAACGTACTAAACACATACCGAGAAATATGGTAAATCGGTAAGCCTAGTACCTGAGTGAACCTGCCCGCAGACATATCCCCTCACGCGACCTGAGACGTGGTCTCCCATTCCGGTTATGGTGGGTACAAGTGCGGTCACTGCACGACGGCAGTCGGGGTCAGTGAGGCATTGTACGCCAAGGTGGTGAGCCCTGATCTGTTGCCAGGGAATCGATGGGGACGGTTGAGGTGTGTGGGGACGGAGTGCCCCTACATGTCGTGTGTTTAGGTTTACCTTGCAAGGTTTAAAAACTCGATTCGAATCGTCTGTTTCTCGCAGCTAATGAGACTGCTTGATCCATGCTGCTACATTGAGTAACAAGTGGAATTTTGATGAGATGATACAAGATGTTGATTGCTAAAAATATTTGCTACTATGTATGAGTAGATAGTACATATTTAGTCTTAAGAGAGTCACACTTAATTTGACAAAGTTAAAACTTGCTTTACAAACTCAGCTAGTGCTTTTGGCAACCAAACCCCACAGCCAAACAGCTGCATGTCTAGAGGTAGAGGAGTAGACTCCTCACACCGGGTAAGTCTAGCTGAGTATTAGTATACTCAGCCTTGCTTGTGGCATAATTTTTGCAGGTACTCTTTAGGATGATTGGTTGCTGGTGTGACTTGGCCTTCATCCCTGCCACCAGGATAGATGGTCGAGAGGGTTATTGCTTCCGCAGGAGAGGACCAGGAGGAGTAGCGTGGCCAGGCTTCGCCATGTTACTCGGTTTTCTCCATTTAGTTATTTCCGCTGCACTAAAAATATTGTTATTGCCTTTGAAACTCCGATAATGTAATCAATATTGATACTTATTAAATTTGTGGTATTATGCTTTATTGTATTTCTCTGTGCCTCACCTTCGAGTGAGCTAGTGGTATTCGATCCTGGTAAGTGGCTTTATCGGACTAGATCCGAGGGACTGACGAGTTATTCCTGTTTAAGTGTGTTGCTGCCCTTAAGGGTGCGACTTGGGCACTTAAGCTAGAATAATTCGGGCGGTTCCGCCACAGCTGGTATCGGAGCGAATACCAGTACAGAGAAAGTCAATAAGTCATGATTACCAACCTTTTCCAAAGTAAAACTTGTTAGAAACCAATGTTGGATAGATCGTCAGGACGATAAGTTAGACCTAGGACGTGAAGCCTTAGGAAATAGATGGGTAGCTAGGTGGCTATTTATATAGGCCATAAAGGCTACTACTACTACTATTAATAAGGATGTTGTAGAAGCACCCGAAAAATTAGTTAGGTCTGAGAAGACGCCTAGAATGAGCATGCATCATGATTGTCGCATTATAAATGTCTCTTGTGCACCAACATGCTTCTCTCACCTTTATTCCAATAATAGGAACTTGTGAATAATGTGATGTGCTGCTATGTTAGAAATGCTTTACCTCGTGACAGAGTAGGAAGTCTTGCTAGGTTGTGTTATGTGTTTCTCTTGCCTTGCTATCTAGGAGGTATTATAAATGTTCAACCCTTTTTGCAAAAAAAAATGTTGTTTGTTTCCTCATGAAAAGACCCCCGCCCAAACAACCTTGAACTTAGCAAGTGAAACCTCCTTAAAAACAAAAACAAAAAAATTCATGCTTGTGTTGGCATTTCCTAGCCCTTCAGTGTTTTATCCTTGAAGTTACACCTGCACAGCTTATAGACCTCCTTGTGCACTTGTGTCAAAAAAATTTATATATTTGTTGTTGGTGTCTAGTTACGCAAACCCTATCAAGGCAATGTTTCTTTCCATAAATCCTTGCTCCTAAAACATCATAGCATTTCTGTTAATCATCCTAGCTGATCCGGTTTGCCTACCTCTCCTTTTGCCTGGATCTGGTAATCCTCTTTCTTGTGAATCATGTTGGCTTTATCATCCGAATCTCGGGATCCTCTATGATTCTGCCCTATTATCTGGTTATCCGCTATAACCCATTCTCAAGTATCGGATGTCGATCAATCTAATCTCTCATTTCTAGTCTTTCTGATGCTCTTTCTCTAGGCATCATGACGTTGTTTTTGCCAACCTTATCTTTAAATGGCATATCCATGTGGATTAATGGATTTCGCTGTTGTCCTTTGTTCTCTCATGTCTCTAAAAGCTCAACAATCTATTTTGATCTCATGGTCGGTTCATCCTCATATCAAATCTCGTGCTAATATCTGATCTGATAATCTCCATGTTGATCATAAAATAGTTCTTTGAGTTGAAGAAAATTCTCATGTGATGCTCTTTTGCCAACAATCCTTGCTTCGACTTTAGTCACATTTTCTGAGCCATACTCTCATGGGCTCCATCTATTCGTGCTATGTGGATTTCTCATTGGTTGCGTTTGGTAATGGTGTCATGGCTAACGATTGATGGTGCCGCGACGAAACCGAGAGCCTACTATGGTGCACACATGGTTGAGCTGCTCGGCACGCGCTGGTACCGCGGTTAATAGTCGTGATCCATTATGGGACTATACCGATGTGCTCTCTTTTGTGAACATCCTCTCAAAGTGATCGCTGTATTTTGTCTCAGCATGTCGCGATATTCTATCCAAATCTGTCTCAAGTATCTTATCAGATACCCCCTCATGAATTTGCATCTATCTTTAGTCTGGGAGTTACATGCTTCCCCACCCTTGAAGATCCTCATTCGAATCTCGGGACGAGATTCTTTTTAAGGGGGGAAGGCTATGACACCCCATGTGTCAATTTCGCGTTATGTCGGGAGATTTATCCTAATCTCGGATGCTCAGTAAAAATTTCTCTTTCTCGCTCGCGTATGTCTCTGATTATCCAGATTATTCATTCACATTTTGCCGAATTCGGAATTATTAAATCTCACAGAAGGCCAATTTTGGAGCCTGTTAAAACTTTTAATTCTCGGCACGAATGCGAACTTGATAATCTATCTCGAATTATAAATCTCATCTGATGCTCATTTAATCAAACTCTCGATGACTGTTATTTGATCTGAGCCCTAGTCTAATTCCTCAAACTTAGATCGATGTCTGACTATTTTAATCCGACTCCGTACTCTCAAACGGAATGCTTAATATGTCGTCATCAAATCAATTTTATCCGACTCGGCTAAATATCTCATGGCCGAACCGAACTCAAAACCCCGTATCGACAATAATTTTAAAATATCACGATTCGCCTTCTCCGACTAAAAATCCAAAGCCGATCGAATCTCAGGACGATTTATTTTCGAATCACGCGTAGGTAATTATTTTCGAGCGAAATCAAATTAGACTCTCGGTCGAGTTAATCGCCCGATCTTCCGAAATCTTTTTCGCTCTGTTCTCCGTAGAGACGAATTCCGCGGGAGCGTTTGTATTCCGGGAAATAATTAGCGATCCGATAATCCGTGTTTAATCAAAACACCATAAAATAAAATGGAAATAAATTAGCGCGGCCCGATTTAGTGTTTTGGGCCAAGCCCATTCTAGCCCATTAGGCCCATTAAGAAACCCTAACCCTAGCCCATGTCTATAAATAGGATCCCTCTCCCCTTGCACTTGGCAATTTTGCACTCTCACCCCTCAAAAAAATTTCAGCCGCCACTCTCTTCCTCTTCCCCACGCTGTCTTCTTCCTCCCCTTGCTGTCTTCACCAGCGCTCGTCCTCACATGGAAACCAGCTGCGCGCAGGAGTGCGGCAAGGCTTGGCCGATGCCCTCTGTTGCCGCCATGGCATCTCCCTTCCCCAAGCTCCAGCGTGCACACGGCAGCAGATCGTGGTGCCCCTCCCTGCAAGCTCGAGTTTCCCCATGGCGCCTGTCCCCGGGCATGGGCGAGCTCCTCTCTGCCCTATGATTTTTCCATGGCTGTGACCTCCCCCTGGCTGCCATTTTCCCCAACCGTCGTCCTCTTGCTCTCCAGCCATCAGCAGCCAGCAGCTCTGCTCGCCCCCTTCCATGGCGTCTGCCTCCCCTGCTCTTCCCTGCCCGGCTAGGGAACGCCCAGATCCTCGCCTCCCTGCTCCACACGCCCCAGCCATGGAGTTCTTCACTTCCCTGCTCCATGGGCGCGAGTCTCCACTCCCCCTGCAATGGATACTGACCAAGACTCCGCCTGGCGCTTGCTCCCTGCAATCGAGCAGCAGCGTCCCCAGCCTCCCATGGCACCACCTGCGACTTCCATGGCCGGCGCCCAAGTTCCAGCCCCTCCTCCCATGGGCATTCCCCAGCAGCAGCCCTACTATTCCCTCCCCATGGCGCCACCCCCTGCAGTCCCGCGCTGCGCATGCCCTACGAGTACTCGACAAAATGCCTATGAAAGGCTTGGTGTTGTAGACAGCTCCGCCCACGACGCCGTCGACCCTTGGTGAGAACCCCGTTGTCCTCGCTGTTTTTCCGGCGTTTATGATGTTCAAGGAACTGTCGTCAACAATGTTTTGTGTTATCGCAGCTAGTGGTCGACGCCGCGCTTCGCGCTTGGCCCGTTCGATGAAATGCCAAGCCTTGCGGACAGCCCATGTGACTAGCCTCGAATTCATCCAGGTTGTTCACTTGGTATTTTGTGGATTAATCTATTTAAGCTTTGGTCGATGTTTTGCATGTGTGTATATGTGTAAGAAAATGTATTGGTATGGATTGAAGTTTGTGGCGAAAGAAAAAGAAGTAGAAAAGAACTCGAATGTTTTTATATTTCGATAGGAATATATGCGATGTGTTGTTTGATGTGTGCGATTTGTAGTTGTACGATTATATTTTAGTCGATGTGATGTACATTGGTGTTGGAAGGTGTGTGGGCATAAAATGTTTTGGTCATATGTCGTAGCAAGGTTGCCTTCACGTTTTGGTAAGCAAATATGTTGTGTTGTTTAATGTGATGAGTAAATTGGAAATACATGGGATGCGAGGATTTAATTAGTGCACGTAGGTGTGTGTGTGTGCCGTGGTGTGATATAGTAGTGGTGGCGTGAGATATTTATTTGAGGTGCGCGGGTATATGCCGTAATGTGGTTATACTCGCGACGAAGAAAAGATGTATGTATTGTGACATGACGCTTAGGTCGCTATTATATAATCGTGTGAAGGGTGCTCGAAGACTATATTTGTCGAATATGGTTAACTAGATGTTATGCACATAATAATTGGTAACGATGATTTGGTGTAGAACGTTAGGGAGATGATCGCCTCTATGGTTGAAATGTTTGGTGGTAGGTCGTAATTGGTTGTGTTAGCAACGTGGAATTATGGTAGGCATCGTCAGTGTCCATGATGTATTAGATTAAGCGTTGTTATGCGATAAAACTAAAAACGTGAATGTCATATGTTGTGTTCCAATTGAGTTAGCCCGTAGATTTAATATGTGTCGTTCGCAATGAATTATTAGTAGGGCCTAAATGGTGAGTTATGTGTGAACTGTGTTAGAGCCTTCCGAGATAAATAGATTTAACCTATGCTATGTTGTCATGCAAATAACCTAGAAAGGTGGTATATGTTAATAATTGGAAGGACAGTCGTTCAAATTGGTCAGTCCAATTAAGAATGATTTTGCGTGTGAGGTGAGGTGGTGACATGCCAAAGTAGTCATCGCTTCCCTATGTTTATAAGTGAGTCAATACCCATTAGGCGTTCATTAAATTTCACGTCGCACATAGTGTATGGTTGTATTCGTGACAAGGAGGTGTAGGTTTTACTCAATTAGAAGTTTGGTTGATGTGGCTAGGAAATTTGTTTCGGTTTGGGTAATGAAGTGGTGACATGACCAAGTAGTTCCCCCCCCCCCGGTTATGAGTCGAGTCTAGATGTGTTATGCCTTCGCCGTGATACCCATCGCATATGCTAATTGGATGTATATAAAAAATGAAATAGGCGCATCATATGATTTAGTGGTACTGGGATTGTGATCTAAGTGCATTATATATGTGTGATGAGTGTTGGGCTTGAGGATTGTCATTCGGGCGAAGAAGGTGTAATATACTTATATGCGTAGTATGATTAAGCTAGTAATACGAAATGACACGGATAAAAATTAGTAAGTCTACTTGTTAGTCCTCATTTGATTATTTTAACTCTAACAAATGTCAAAGTGTTATAATAATTCAAGTCTCTAGAACGCGGCCATTCTTGAATTGTATAGAAGCTGAAATGTATTGATTGCTGTTTTGGGCTGCACGTACTGTTTTCGGTGTGCTGTATGTTTGATGAAATAAATTGTGTTTTCTGTAGATATGTGCTATAGAAAAGTGGTAGATAATTTTATTATCTTTCTGGTGTTAAAATTTGACAGCCATAAGTCTGACTGTTTAGCAGTTATGCTGTTCACAAATTCAGTAACTGAATCTGTCCACTTTCTGTACAGATTTCAGAAACTGTATTGTTTGTCTAATTTAATGTTACAATCAGCGCATGGTCGTTATAAGAAAGTTGTGGATGTTTTTCTTATCTTGCTTGTGTTAAAATTTCATAACCATAGGCCTGACAGTTTAGGAGTTATGAATTTTGCAAACTGGTTGCTGTGTTCTGTTCACTGTCAGAACAGATTTTGAAAACTGCGTTGTTTGATTCAGTTAAGCACAGAATCACTTCTTGGTGATTATAAAAGTTATGTAGTGCAATTGCCAAGCTTTCCAAAAAGTCTTGGATCACTATTTTTGGTGGTCTGAAGATTAAGTTATGGATGTTTAAAGTCTGAAGACTGAATCTGTCCAGTTCTGGACAGCACAGCCTTCATAGTGTATTTTACCCTTGATACATGTTAAACCAGCCAGTGATGTTTATAAATAAATTGTAGAACATTTAATTAGCTATCCAGAAAGTCTAAGGTCACTTTGTTTGGATGTCTGAATCTTTAGTTGTGAATTTTTGAAGCTGCAAGTCTGAATCTGTCCAAATCTGGACAGAGCTGCTATGTTTGCACAATTCGACCTTGCTAAGAGTCTAATCATATTGAGATGATAATACCAAAATTGTAGAACACTTTCTAAGCTTTCCAGAAAGTCCTAGTTTAATATTTTTGAACTAATAATTGAAAAGTTATGATAAAAACAAGTGACTGCTGTATTGCTGTCCAAAAATTCTGCTAGTGCCTATTTGATTGTTAGTTCACCCTTTTGGCTAAAAATGGTTGGTTAGCACTAAATTAATATAGACTTGCCATGACTAAGTGTAATAATGCATGTGTGTCATGTTTTATATGTTTCTTCTTTAGTTGATTGTGATATAGAATTTCCATAGACATTGATGCCTATGTCATCGGTTAAACTTGTGTTGGATGCTTTTGTGTGATAAATAGAAGAACTAATGAAAAGCCGTAGCAAATTAAATAAACCCTTGTACTTATGGGGTCGTATTTGTGTTGCGTAAATATACAAAATGTTTGTCGTCTTTTAGTGGTGTTAACGTTGTGCGCTCGATGATATGTAGTTAGCTAACGCTAGTGTGTGTGGTTGCTTGTGATGTCTCGCTACTTAGTGTTTAATTCGCTAGCATGTACTTAAAGTATCTTGTGCTATAATACATATGCATCTTGCACCTCATATAGGACCGAGAGATGATGATCGAGCCAGTGATGTGGTGCCAACCACAAGATGCAGTTGGTGGAGGACCTGAAGAATGGTGGACTCACCCAGTGGATGCTCGCCAAGCGAGTACCTCCCCCAACAAACACTACCTAAGTGTTAAATTAAAGGCAAGCCCCGGTTTTATGTATAACCTGTTATTTATGCTATTTTACTATACTTATTGATTGTAGAATTGAATGTGCACTTAAGTGTAGGAGTTGTTTGAAACCCTAGTTGCATGATCTCAGGAATCCCATTGAGATGAATACTAGTATGCTAAGTCGAGTAGCTGCTTTATTAATTAGGGATTTCGGTAGAAGTCGAGTGATTTTTCTAGCACTCGCGCGAGGTCAGGAAATTGATTGTATCCACTTTCTTATCATAATGATGCTGGTTTGTGGACAACAATCCATGGGGATTGGTTGTCCACGGGATAAAAATTGGAATAAGGATTAAGGTGTGGTACCGTGAGTCAAGCGTTTGAACGTACTAAACACATACCGAGAAATATGGTAAATCGGTAAGCCTAGTACCTGAGTGAACCTGTCCGCAGACATATCCCCTCACGCGACCTGAGACGTGGTCTCCCATTCCGGTTATGGTGGGTACAAGTGCGGTCACTGCACGACGGCAGTCGGGGTCAGTGAGGCATTGTACGCCAAGGCGGTGAGCCCTAATCTGTTGCCACGGAATCGATGGGGACGGTTGAGGTGTGTGGGGACGGAGTGCCCCTACATGTCGTGTGTTTAGGTTTATCTTGCAAGGTTTAAAAACTCGATTTGAATCGTCTGTTTCTCGCAGCTAATGAGACTGCTTGATCCATGCTGCTACATTGAGTAACAAGTGGAATTTTGATGAGATGATACAAGATGTTGATTGCTAAAAATGTTTGCTACTATGTATGAGTAGATAGTACATATTTAGTCTTAAGAGAGTCACACTTAATTTGACAATGTTAAAACTTGCTTTAGAAACTCAGCTGGTGCTTTTGGCAACCAAACCCCACAGCCAAACAGCTGCATGTCTAGAGGTAGAGGAGTAGACTCCTCACACCGGGTAAGTCTAGCTGAGTATTAGTATACTCAGCCTTGCTTGTGGCATAATTTTTGCAGGTACTCTTTAGGATGATTGGTTGCTGGTGTGACTTGGCCTTCATCCCTGCCACTAGGAGTAGCGTGGAGAGGACCAGGAGGAGTAGCGTGGCCAGGCTTCGCTATGTTACTCGGTTTTCTCCATTTAGTTATTTCGCTGCACTAAAAATATTGTTACTGCCTTTGAAACTCCGATAATGTAATCAATATTGATACTTATTAAATTTGTGGTATTATGCTTTATTGTATTTCTCTGTGCCTCACCTTCAAGTGAGCTAGTGGTATTCGATCCTGGTAAGTGGCTTTATCGGACTAGATCCGAGGGACTGACGAGTTATTCCTGTTTAAGTGTGTTGCTGCCCTTAAGGGTGCGACTTGGGCACTTAAGCTAGAATAATTCGGGCGGTTCCGCCACACGTCGGAGCCTGAGGTAGATGGCGACGAGGTGTCGGTCTCGTAGTAGACCACCTTCCTCATCTTCTTTTTCTTGTCCCCACTCCGATGCGACTTGTGGGAAGAGGGTTTCTTCTCCTTCCCTTTCCCTTTGTTGCGAGACTCTCCCGATGAAGCTTTCCCGTGGCTTGTAGCCGGTCTCCATTTCCTTCTTGTCATGATCTCCCGACATCACTTCGAGCGGTTAGG
Organism: Zea mays; assembly: GCF_902167145.1. Lineage (NCBI taxonomy): Eukaryota > Viridiplantae > Streptophyta > Magnoliopsida > Poales > Poaceae > Zea > Zea mays. The sequence continues at coordinate 39,032,070 of NC_050098.1, read as the reverse complement.
CTCTAATGAAGCACCGGGTTCTGATACCAATTGAAAGTCGCCTAGAGGGGGGTGAATAGGGCGAAACTGAAATTTACAAAGTTAATCACAACTACAAGCCGGGTTAGCGTTAGAAATATAAATGAGTCCGCGAGAGAGGGTGAAAAACAAATCGCAAGCAAATAAGAAGTGTGACACGCGGATTTGTTTTACTGAGGTTCGGTTCTCGCAAACCTACTCCCCGTTGAGGTGGTCACAAAGACCGAGTCTCTTTCAACCCTTTCCCTCTCTCAAACGGTCCCTCGGACCAAGTGAGCTTCTTCTTCTCAATCAAATGGGAACAAAACTTCCCCGCAAGGGCCACCACACAATTGGTGCCTCTTGCCTTGGTTACAATTGAGTTGATCGCAAGAAAGAATCAAAGAAGAAAGCAATCCAAGCGCAAGAGCTCGAAAGAACACAAGCAAATCTCTCTCACTAATCACTAAGGCGTTGTGTGGAATTTGGAGAGGATTTGATCACTTGGGTGTGTCTAGAATTGAATGCTAGAGCTCTTGTAAGTAGTTGAAGTAGGAAAACTTGGATGTCTTGAATGTGGGGTGGTTGGGGGTATTTATAACCCCAACCACCAAACTAGCCGTTTGGTGGGGCTATCTGTCGCATGGTGCACAGGACAGTCCGGTGCACACCGGACAGTGTCCGGTGCGCCAGCCACGTCACCAGGTCGTTGGGTTCCGACCGTTGGCGCTCTGACTGCTGGGCCCGCCTGGATGTCCGGTGGCACACCGGACATGTACTGTAGAGTGTCTGGTGCGCCACTTCGCGCGTGCCTGACTTCTGCGCGCCCTGGCGCGCATTAATTGCTGCTGCAGGTGACCGTTGGCGCGAAGTAGCCGTTGCTCCACTGGTTCACCGGACAGTCCGGTGTACACCGGACATGTCCGGTGAATTATAGCGGAGCAAATTCCCGAAGCTGGCGAGTTCCAGAGTCGCTCTTCTGTGGGGCACCGGACATTGTCCGGTGTACACCGGACAGTCCGGTGAATTATAGAGGAGCGCCTCTGGATTTTCCCGAATTTGAGGAGTTCAGCGTGAAGTCCCCTGGTGCACCGGACACTGTCCGGTGGCACACCGGACAGTCCGGTGCGCCAGACCAGGGCACACTTCGGTTGTCCCTTGCTCTCTTCTGTTGAACCCAATTCTTGGTCTTTTATTGGCTAAGGTGTGAACCTTTGACACCTGTATAACTTATACACTAGAGCAAACTAGTTAGTCCAATTATTTGTGTTGGGCAATTCAACCACCAAAATCATTTAGGAAATAGGTGTAAGCCTAATTCCCTTTCAGTTTGCAAGAACCGAACCTCGGTAAAAGAAATCACTGTGTCATCCGCTTCATTTGCCTTGATTTGTTTTTCACCCTCTCTTTCGGACTTTAATTTTATTCTAACACTAACCCCGGCTTGTAGTTGTGTTTAAAGTTGTAAATTTCAGTTTCCTCTTATTCACCCCCCCTCTAGGCGACTTTTAATTGGTATCGGAGCCCGGTACTTCATTAGAGTCTAACCACTCGAAGTGATGTTGGGAGCATCCGCCAAGAGGGAAATGGAAACGGACACAAGCCGCGGGAAGGCTCCATCAAAGGAGTCTGGCGCCAAAGGAAGGGAGGAATCACCTCCTCGCATCAAGTCGCATCGGAGTGGTGACAAGAAGAAGAAGATGAAGAAAGTGGTCTACTATGAGACCAACTCTTCATCGCCATCCACCTCCGACTCCGACGCGCCGTCCGTCACTTCTAAGCGCCATGAGCGCAAGAAGTTTTGTAAGATCCCCTTATGTTATCCTTGTATTTCTAAACGTACTCCATTACTTTCCGTCCCATTAGGCAAACCACCGGTTTTTTACAGTGAAGATTATTGTATGTGGAGTGATAAAATGAGGCATCATCTAACCTCACTCCACACTAGCATTTGGGATGTTGTTGAGTTTGGAGCGCAGGTACCATCCGTAGGGGATTAAGGATATGATTCGGACGAAGTTGCCCAAATCCGGCACTTGAACTCCCAAGCCACTACTATACTCCTCGCCTCTCTAAGTCGAGAGGAGTATAATAAGGTGCAAGGGTTGAAGAGTGCCAAAGAGATTTGGGACATACTCAAGACCGCGCACGAAGGGGATGAGGTGACAAAGATCACCAAGCAGGAGACGATCGAGGGGGAGCTCGGTCAATTCATCCTCAACCAAGGAGAGGAGCCACAAGCCATGTACAACCGGCTCAAGACCTTGGTGAATCAAGTACGCAACCTCGGGAGCACAAAATGGGATGACCATGAAATGGTCAAGGTTATTCTAAGATCACTCGTTTTTCTTAATCCTACACAAGTTCAATTAATTCATGGTGATCCTAGATACAAGCTAATGTCTCCCGAGGAGGTTATATGAAAGTTTGTGAGCTTTGAATTGATGATCAAAGGCTCTAAACAAATCATCGAGCGAGGCGCCACCTCCACACCCGAGGTGCAACCCGTCACATTTAAAGCGACGGAGGAGAAGAAGGAAGAGTCTACATCAAGTAGGCTCCCTATCGATGCCTCCAAGCTCGACAACGAGCAGATGGCGCTCATCATCAAGAGCTTCCGCCAAATCCTCAAGCAAAGGAGGGGAAAGGATTACAAGCCCCGCTCCAAGAAAGTTTGCTACAAATGTGGTAAGCCCGGTCATTTTATTGCTAAATATCCATTATCTAGTGATAGTGACATGGGCGACGACAAGAAGGGAAAGAGGAGGGAAAAGAAGAGATACTACAATAAGAAGGGCGGCGATGCCCATGTATGCCGGGAGTGGGACTCCGATGAGAGCTCCACCGACTCCTCCTCCGATGAGGACGCCACCAACATCGCCGTCAACAAGGGTCTCTTCTTCCCCAACGTCGGCCACAAGTGCCTCATGGCAAAGGACGGCAAGAAAAAGAAGGTACAAGCTAGAACCACCCCCAAGTATACTACAACTAGTGATGAGGGTAGTTCTAGTGATGATGAAGATAATTTACTTGCTCTTTTTGCCAACTTAAACATGCAACAAAAAGAAAAATTAAATGAATTGATAGGCGCTATTCATGAGAAGGATGAACTCTTGGATAGCCAAGAGGAATTCCTTATTAAGGAAAATAAGAAGCATGTTAAAGTGAAAAATGCTTATGCTCAGGAAGTAGAGAAATGTGAAAAATTAACTAGTGAGCTTAGCATTTGCCATGACACTATTTCTAGCCTTAAAATTGAGAATGATAAATTAATTGCTAAGGCTAAAAGTTTAAATGCTTGCAATGATGTTGTTTCCAATCTTAGAAATGAGAATGCTATTTTACATGCTAAGATTGATTAATTAAATGTTTGCAAACCCTCTACATCCACTGTTGATCATGTTTCTATTTGCATGAGATGTAGAGATATTAATGTTGATGCTATTCATGATCACCTAGCTTTAATTAAACAACAAAATGATCACATAGCACAACTAACTAGCAAGATTAATGAGCATGAGATAGAAAATGAAAAAATTAAATTTACTAGGAGCATGCTCTATAGTGGGAGACGTCCTGGCATTAAGGATGCTATTGGCTTCCAACAGGGAGGCAATGTTAAACTTAATGCCCCTAAGAAATTGTCTAACTTTGTTAAGGGCAAAGCTCCCATGGTTCAGGATAATGATGGCTATATTTTATATCCTGCTGGTTATCCCGAACATAAGATTAGGAGAATTCATTCTAGGAAGTCTCACTCTGGATCTCATCATGCTTTCATGTATAAGAGTGAGGCATCTAGTTCTAGGCAATCCAATCATGTTAAATTGCCTAAAAAGAAAACTCCTACTGTATCAAATAGCCCTATTGTTTCATTTAAGACTTTTGATGCTTCATATGTTTTAACTAACAAATCAGGCAAAGTAGTTGCCAAATATGTTGGGGCCAAACACAAGGGCTCAAAGACTTGTGCTTGGGTACACAAGGTGCTTATTTCTAATGTGAAAGGACCCAAGACCGTTTGGGTACCTAAGAACAAGGCCTAAATTGTTTTGTAGGTTTATGCATCCAAGGGCTCAAGTTGGATTATTGATAGTGGGTGCACAAACCACATGACAGGGGAGAAAAGGATGTTCTCCTCGTATGAGAAAAACCAAGATCCCCAAAGAGCTATCACATTCGGGGATGGAAATTAAGGTTTGGTCAAAGGACTTGGTAAAATTGCTATATCACCTGACCATTCTATTTCCAAAATTTTTCTTGTACATTCTTTAGATTACAATTTGCTTTCTGTTTCTCAATTGTGCAATATGGGCTACAACTGTCTATTTACTGATATAGGTGTTACTGTCTTTAGAAGAAGTGATGATTCAGTAGCATTTAAGGGAGTATTAGAGGGTCAGCTATACTTAGTTGATTTTAATAGAGCTGAACTCGATACTTGCATAATTGCTAAGACTAATATGGGTTGGCTCTGGCATCGTCGACTAGCCCATGTTGGGATGAAGAATCTTCACAAGCTTCTAAAGGGAGAACACATTTTGGGACTAACAAATGTTCATTTTGAGAAAGACAGGGTTTGTAGCGCATGTCAAGCAGGAAAGCAAGTTGGCACCCATCATCCACACAAGAACATCATGACGACCGACAGGTCGCTTGAGCTACTCCACATGGATCTATTCGGCCTGATAGCTTACATAAGCATCGGCGGGAGTAAGTATTGTCTAGTTATTGTGGATGATTATTCTCGCTTCACTTGGGTGTTCTTTTTGCAGGAGAAATCACAAACCCAAAAGACCTTAAAAGGATTCTTGAGACGAGCTCAAAATGAGTTTGGATTGAGAATCAAAAAGATTAGAAGCGACAATGGGACGGAGTTCAAGAACTCTCAAATTGAAGGCTTTCTTGAGGAGGAGGGCATCAAGCATGAGTTCTCTTCTCCCTACACGCCACAACAAAATGGTGTAGTGGAGAGGAAGAATAGAACTCTACTTGACATGGTGAGGACCATGCTTGATGAATACAAGACACCAGACCGGTTTTGGGCCGAGGCGATTAACATCGCCTGCTACTCCATCAACTGGTTATATCTTCACCAAATCCTCAAGAAGACATCATATGAACTCCTCACCGGTAAAAAGCCCAATGTTTCATATTTTGGAGTCTTTGGAAGCAAATGTTTTATTCTTGTTAAAAGAGGTAGAAAATCTAAATTTGCTCCTAAGGCTGTAGAAGGATTTTTACTTGGTTATGACTCAAACACAAGGGCATATAGAGTCTTCAACAAATCCACTGGATTAGTTGAGGTTTCTTGTGACATTGTGTTTGATGAGACTAATGGCTCCCAAGTAGAGCAAGTTGATCTTGATGAGCTAGATGATGAAGAGGCTCCATGCGTCGCGCTAAGGAACATGTCCATTGGGGATGTGTGTCCTAAGGAATCCGAAGAGCCTCCACAAGCACAAGATCAACCGTCATCTTCCATGCAAGCATCTCCACCAACCCAAGATGAGGATCAAGCTCAAAATGATGTTGATGAAGATCAAGAAGATGAGCCACCTCAAGAGGAGGACAACGATCAAGGGGGAGATGAAGTTGATCAAGACAAGGAAGATGATCAGGGTCAAAGACCGCCACACCCAAGAGTCCATCAAGCGATTCAAAGAGATCACCTCGTGAACTCCATCCTCGGTGATATTCATAAGGGGGTAACAACTTGATCTCAAGTCGCTCATTTTTGTGAACATTACTCTTTTGTGTCCCCTATTGAGCCATACAGGGTGGAGGATGCACTAAGAGATTCGGATTGGGCGTTGGCAATGCAAGAGAAACTCAACAACTTCACAAGGAATGAGGTATGGCATTTAGTTCCACATCCTAACCAAAATGTTGTAGGAACCAAGTGGGTTTTCCGTAACAAGCAAGATGATCATGGTGTGGTGACAAGGAACAAAGCTCGACTTGTGGCCAAGGGCTATTCACAAGTCGAAGGTTTGGATTTCAGTGAAACCTATGCACCCGTAGCTAGGCTTGAGTCAATTTGCATATTACTTGCCTATGCTACTTACCATGGCTTTAAGCTTTACCAAATGGACGTGAAAAGTGCATTCCTAAATGGACCAATCAAGGAAGAAGTCTATGTTGAGCAACCTCCCGGCTTTGAAGATAGTGAGTACCCTAACCATGTGTATAAACTCTCTAAGGCGCTTTATGGGCTCAAGCAAGCCCCAAGAGCATGGTATGAATGCCTAAGAGATTTTCTTATCACTAATGGCTTCAAAGTCGGAAAAGCCGATCCTACTATCTTAACTAAGACTATTGTAAATGATTTGTTTGTATGCCAAATTTATGTTGATGATATCATATTTGGGTCTACCAACAAATCTACTTGTGAAGAGTTTAGTAGGATAATGATTCAAAAATTCGAGATGTCTATGATGGGGGAGTTGAAGTATTTCCTAGGATTTCAAGTAAAGCAACTCCAAGAGGGCACCTTCATCAGCCAAACCAAGTACATTCAAGATATACTTACCAAGTTTGGAATGAAGGATGCCAAGCCCATCAAGACACCCATGGGAACCAATGGGCATCTCGACCTCGACACGGGAGGTAAATCCGTAGATCAAAAGGTATACCGGTCGATGGTAGGTTCTTTACTCTATTTATGTGCATCTCGACCGGATAATATGCTTTCCATATGCATGTGTGCAAGGTTCCAAGCCGATCATAAGAAAGTTCACCTTAGGGCCGTGAAAAGAATCATGAGATATTTAGTTTATACACGTAAGTTTGGTCTTTGGTACCCAAGGGATCCACTTTTGATTTAATAGGTTACTCAGATGCTGATTGGGCAGGGTGTAAAATTGATAGAAAGAGCACATCAGGGACTTGTTAGTTTTTGGGAAGATCCCTGGTGTCTTGGGCTTCAAAGAAACAAAATTCAGTAGCTCTTTCTACTGCCGAAGCCGAGTATATTGCCGCAGGTCACTGTTGCGCGCAATTGCTTTGGATGAGGCAAACCCTTAGGGACTATGGCTACAAATTGAGCAAAGTCTCTCTCCTATGTGATAATGAGAGTGCGATCCGCATGGCGGATAATCCCGTTGAACACAGCCGCACTAAGCACATAGCCATTCGGTAACACTTTTTGAGGGATCACCAACAAAGGGGGGATATCGAGATAGCTTATGTTAGCACCAAAGAACAATTAGCTGATATCTTCACCAAACCATTAGATGAGAAAACCTTTACCAAACTTAGGAATGAGCTAAATATACTTGATTCTCGGAACTTTGATTGACACTTTGCACACATAGCTCATTTATATATTGAGAGCACCTAGAGGGGGGTGAATAGGTGATCCTGTAGAACTTCAAAAACTTAAGCCACAAAACTTGGTTAATTGTTAGCACAGTAATTTGCCAAGTGGCTAGAGAAGGATCTCAACACAACACAATAACCAAGAGATATCAATCACAGAGATGGCACAGTGGTTATCCCGTGGTTCGGCCAAGACCAACGCTTGCCTATTCCACGTTGTGGCGTCCCAACGGACGAGGGTTGCAATCAACCCCTCTCAAGCGGTCCAAAGACCAGCTTGAATACCACGGTGTTGCTTTGCTTCTCTTAATCCCGTTTGCGAGGAATCTCCACAGCTTGGAGCCTCTCGCCCTTACACAAGATGTTCACGAAGAATCACAGAGCAAGGGAGGGATTAGCAACTCACACACAACACAAACATCACAGCGAATACGCACACGCAAAAACCCAGACTTGAGCTCAAGAGACTAGCACACTAGAACGGAGCTCAAATCACTAGAATGTTGAACAAGTGCGCAAGAATGAAGTGTGAGTGATCAATGATTCTCAAAGGATGCTTGGTGTTCTCCTCCATGCGCCTAGGGGTCCCTTTTATAGCCCCAAGGCAGCTAGGAGCCGTTGAGCACAAATCTGGAAAGCCATTCTTGCCTTCTGTCATCGGGGGCACCGGACAGTCCGGTGCACACCGGACACTGTCCGGTGCCCGATTTCCTTCCTTAAATAGCGAAGACGACCGTTGGCAGACTTGGAGCCGTTGGCGCACCAGACATGTCCGGTGCACACCGGACAGTCCGGTGCCATCTTCTAGCCGTTGGCTCAACCACGTGTCTCGCGCAGATTGCGCGCCCGACCGTTGGCCCGGCCGACCGTTGGCTCACCGGACAGTCCGATGAATTTTAGCCGTACGTCGCCGGTGAATTCCCGAGAGCGGCCACTTCGCCCGAGCCAGCCTGGCGCACCGGACACTGTCCGGTGCACCACCGGACAGTCCGGTGCTCCCAGACTCAGCAGATTCTTGGCTGCTCGAGCCAAGACATTTCCAATTGGATTTTTCCTGTTTCCAGCACTTAGACACAATACATTAGTCCATAAAACAATGTACTAAGTCTGAGAAACATACCTTAATTCTTGATTTGTACTTTGTCCATCTTTTTACACTTAGGCACTCTTGTTGAACACTAAATCACCAAAACACTTAGAAATGGCCCAAGGGCACATTTCCCTTTCAATCTCCCCCTTTTTGGTGATTTATGCCAACACAACATAAAGCAAGTAGAACAAGTACAAAATCAAATCAAATAAGAACTTAATATTGTTTTGTTTCAATTTGACATATATGGATCACTCTATGCCACCACTTGGTTTGTTTTTGCAAATCCAACTCAAATTTCTATCTCTAAGTCAAACACACATGTTAAGACATAAAGAGAGTCATTCCAAGAGAAATTGATCCAAGATTTCGAAAACTCCCCCTTTTTCCATAATCAATACTTCTCCCCACAAGAAGCCAACTTTTGACAAGAGAGACAACAAAAGAGTTTTAACAAACCAAAAGCTCTCTTCTACTGTTTTCAAAATCTCTCAAGTGGTAGCTGATCCATTTATCGCTTTGGCCTTTATTTTCTCCCCCTTTGGCATCAAGCACCAAAACGGGATCTATCTTGGCCCTTTAACCCCATTGCCTCACCAAAATCTTCAACTAAGAGCAAATAGGCAATGAGAGTATAAAGATGAACTTGGAAGAGTTACTCTTTTCATCGGAGTGCAGTGGAAGTCTTGCATGGTCCAAGTCCACCTTTTTCCCTTTCAATTCTCCTTGGAGACTAAAACAACCAAACTCAAGTACATGGTTAGTCTCAAAGGGTCAAGTTGTAGCACAGCTCCCCCTAAATATGTGCATCACTTGCAAACAGGACTTGTGAGGTCCAGGGAGTGTTTGTACAACTTGAGCACCACAATAAGCAACAAAATGCAGAATGAACATGATCAAAAGCATAAACACATGTATGCTACATTTCAATCCAAGTTCCGCGAATCTAAGATATTGAGCTCACTACGCAGCCTGCAAAAGGTCTTCTCATCTAGAGGCTTGGTAAAGATATCGGCTAGCTGGTTCTCGGTGCTAACATGAAACACTTTGATATCCCCCTTTTGTTGGTGGTCTCTCAAAAAGTGATGTCGGATGTCAATGTGCTTTGTGCGGCTGTGCTCAACGGGATTTTCCGCTATTCGGATAGCACTCTCATTATCACATAGGAGTGGGACTTTGCTCAGATTGTAGCCAAAGTCCCTGAGGGTTTGCCTCATCCAAAGTAGTTGCGCGCAACATTGTCCTGCGGCAACGTACTCGGCCTCAGCGGTGGATAGGGCAACGGAGGTTTGTTTCTTAGAGTTCCATGACACCAGGGACCTTCCTAAGAATTGGCACGTCCCCGATGTACTCTTCCTATCGACCTTACATCCAGCATAGTCGGAATCTGAGTACCCAATCAAGTCAAAGTTGGACCCCTTTGGATACCAGATCCCGAAGCAAGGCGTAGCGACTAAATATCGAAGAATTCGCTTCACAGCCACTAAGTGACACTCCTTCGGATCGGATTGAAATCTAGCACACATGCATACGCTAAGCATAATATCCGGTCTACTAGCACATAAATAAAGCAAAGAACCTATCATGGACTGGTATGCTTTTTGATCAACGGACTTACCTCCTTTGTTGAGGTCGGTGTGTCCGTCGGTTCCCATCGGAGTCTTTGCGGGCTTGGCGTCCTTCATCCCAAACCTCTTTAGCAAATCTTGTGTGTACTTCGTTTGGGAGATGAAGGTGCCGTCCTTGAGTTGCTTCACTTGGAACCCAAGGAAGTAAGTCAACTCGCCCATCATCGACATCTCGAATTTCTGCGTCATCACCCTGCTAAACTCTTCACAAGACTTTTGGTTAGTAGAACCAAATATTATGTCGTCGACATAAATTTGGCACACAAAAAGATCACCATCGCAAGTCTTAGTAAAAAGAGTTGGATCGGCTTTCCCAACCTTGAAAGCATTAGCAATTAAAAAGTCTCTAAGGCATTCATACCATGCTCTTGGGGCTTGCTTAAGTCCATAGAGCGCCTTAGAGAGCTTACACACGTGGTCGGGGTACCGTTCATCCTCGAAGCTAGGGGGTTGCTCCACGTACACTTCCTCCTTGATCGGCCCGTTGAGGAAAGCGCTCTTCACATCCATTTGGAACAACCTGAAAGAATGGTGAGCGGCATATGCTAGCAAGATGCGAATTGACTCTAGCCTAGCCACAGGAGCAAAAGTCTCCTCAAAGTCCAAACCTGCGACTTGGGCATAACCTTTTGCCACAAGTCGAGCCTTGTTCCTCGTCACCACCCCGTGCTCGTCCTGTTTGTTGCGGAACACCCACTTGGTTCCCACAACATTTTGCTTGGGACGAGGCACCAGTGTCCAAACTTCATTGCGCTTGAAGTTGTTAAGTTCCTCCTGCATGGCCAACACCCAGTCCGGATCTAGCAAGGCCTCTTCTACCCTGAAAGGCTCAATAGAAGAGACAAAAGAGTAATGCTCACAAAACTTAACTAATCTCGAGCGAGTAGTTACTCCCTTGCTAATATCACCCAATATCTGGTCGACGGGATGATCCCTTTGAATCGTCGCTCGAACTTGGGTTGGAGGTGCCTGAGGTGCTTCTTCCTCTTCAACTTGAACATCCTGTGCTCCCCCTTGATCATTCGCCTCCACTTGAGGTACCTGTTCGTCACCTTGGGTTGGGGGATGCACCATTGTTGAGGAAGAGGGTTGATCTTGCTCCAAATGTTCCTGAGGCCGTACATCTCCAATCGCCATGGTGCGTATCGCGGCCGTTGGAACGTCTTCTTCATCTACATCATCAAGATCAACAGCTTGCTCTCTTGGAGAGCCATTAGTCTCATCAAATACAACGTCGCTAGAGACTTCAACCAAACCAGATGATTTGTTGAAGACCCTATACGCCTTTGTATTTGAATCATAACCTAATAAAAACCCTTCTACGGCTTTGGGAGCAAATTTGGAATTCCTACCCTTCTTCACTAGAATGTAGCATTTACTCCCAAAAACACGAAAATACGATACATTAGGTTTGTTACCGGTTAGCAGCTCATACGACGTCTTCTTGAGGAGGCGGTGAAGGTAGACCCTGTTGATGGCGTGGCAAGCCGTGTTCACGGCTTCCGACCAAAAGCACTCGGGGGTCTTGAATTCTCCAAGCATAGTCCTCGCCATATCTATGAGCGTCCTGTTCTTCCTCTCTACCACACCATTTTGCTGAGGTGTGTAGGGAGCGGAGAACTCGTGCTTGATCCCCTCCTCCTCAAGAAACTCCTCCACTTGAAGGTTCTTGAATTCGGACCCGTTGTCGCTCCTTATCTTCTTCACCTTGAGCTCAAACTCATTTTGAGCTCTCCTTAGGAAGCGCTTGAGGGTCCCTTGGGTTTCAGACTTATCCTGCAAAAAGAACACCCAAGTGAAGCGGGAAAAGTCATCAACGATAACTAGACCATACTTACTTCCTCCTATGCTCAGATAGGCGACGGGTCCGAAGAGGTCCATATGCAGCAGCTCCAGAGGTCTTGACGTGGTCATCACATTCTTGCTGTGATGTGCTCCTCCCACTTGTTTACCTGCTTGACAAGCTGCACAAGGTCTCTCTTTTTCGAAATGAACATTTGTTAGACCTATTACATGTTCTCCCTTTAGAAGCTTGTGGAGGTTCTTCATCCCCACATGTGCTAAGCGGCGATGCCACAACCAGCCCATGCAAGTCTTAGCCATTAAGCATGCATCTAGACTGGCCTCTTCTTTTGCAAAATCAACTAAGTAAAGTTTGCCGTCTAGTACACCCTTAAAGGCTAGTGAACCATCACATCTTCTAAAGACAGACACATCTACATTTGTAAATAAACAGTTATATCCCATATTGCATAATTGACTAACAGATAGCAAATTATATCCAAGAGACTCTACTAAAAACACGTTAGAGATAGAGTGCTCATTTGAGATTGCAATTTTACCTAACCCTTTTACCTTGCCTTGATTCCCATCACCGAATATTATTGAATCTTGGGAATCTTTACTCTTGACGTAGGAGGTGAACATCTTCTTCTCCCCCGTCATATGGTTTGTGCATCCGCTATCAATAATCCAGCTTGAACCTCCGGATGCATAAACATGCAAGGCAAATTTAGGAATGGGTCTTAGGTACCCAACTCATGTTGGGTCCTACAAGGTTAGTGCAAATATCCTTAGGGACCCAAATGCAAGTTTTGTCTCCCTTGCATTTTGCCCCTAACTTCCTAGCAACTACTTTCCTATCCTTTCTACAAATAGCAAAGGAAGCATTTAACGCACGATAAATTGTAGAAGGTTCATTCATTACTTTCCTAGGAGCATGAATAATATTCTTTCTAGGCACTTGATGAATAGCATTTCTCCTAGACATATTTCTACCATGCATATAGGAAGAACTAGAAGCAAACATGGCATGAGTATCAAAATCATCATAAGCATTATAACTCCTATAAGCATTTCTAGTTTGTCTCCTATCATGGTACATAAAAGCATGGTTCTTTTTAGCACTACTAGCCATAGGAGTCTTCCCTTTCTCCTTGGCGGAGATAGGAGCCTTATGGCTTGTCAAGTCCTTGGCTTCCCTCTTGTAGCCAAGTCCATCCTTAATTGAGGGGTGTCTACCAATTGTGTAGGCATCCCTTGCAAATTTTAGCTTATCAAAATTACTCTTGCTAGTCTTAAGTTGAGCATTAAGACTAGCCAATTCATCATTAAGTTTGGAAATTGAAACTAGGTGTTCACTGCAAGCATCAATGTCAAAATCTTTACACCTATTACAAGTTTCAACAATTTCTACACAAGATGTTGATTTACTAGCTATTTCTAACTTAGCATTTAAATCATCATTAAAACTTTTTAACTTAGCAATAGTTTCATGACAAGAAGATAATTCACTAGAGAGCATTTCATTCCTCTTAATTTCTAGAGCAAGAGATTTCTGAGCTTCTACAATTTTATCATGCTCTTCATACAACAAATCCTCTTGCTTTTCTAGAAGTATATTCCTATCATTCAAGGCATCAATTAATTCATTAATTTTGTCTACCTTGGTTCTATCTAATCCCTTGAATAAGCATGAGTAATCTATCTCATCATCATCACTAGACTCATCCTCACTTGAAGAAGCATAAGTACTAGTATTATGAGTGCTTACTTTCTTCTCCCTTGCCATGAGGCAAGTGTGACGTTCGTTGGGGAAGAGAGATGACTTGTTGAAGGCAGTGGCGGCGAGTCCTTCATTGTCGGAGTCGGACGAAGAGCAGTCTGAATCCCACTCCTTTCCAAGATGAGCCTCGCCCTTTGCCTTCTTATAGTTCTTCTTTTTCTCCCTCTTGTTCCCTTGATCCTGATCACTATCATTGTCGGGACAGTTAGCAATAAAATGACCAAGCTTACCGCATTTGAAGCATGAGCGCTTCCCCTTGGCTTTGGTCTTGCTTGGCTGTCCCTTGCGACCTTTAAGCACCGTCTTGAATCTTTTGATGATGAGAGCCATCTCTTCATCATTAAGTCCGACCGCCTCAATCTGTGCCACCTTGCTAGGTAGCGCCTCCTTGCTTCGTGTTGCCTTGAGAGCAAGGGGTTGCGGCTCGTTGATCGGGCCATTCAAGGCGTCGTCCACGTACCTTGCCTCCTTGATCATCATTCGCCCGCTAACGAATTTCCCAAGAACTTCTTCGGGCGACATCTTGGTGTACCTGGGATTTTCACGAATATTGTTCACCAAATGAGGATCAAGAACGATAAATGACCTTAGCATTAGGCGGACGACGTCGTGGTCCGTCCATCGCGTGCTCCCGTAGCTCCTTATTTTGTTGATAAGGGTCTTGAGCCTGTTGTATGTTTGTGTCGGCTCCTCGCCCCTTATCATCGCGAACCGTCCAAGCTCGCCCTCCACCAACTCCATTTTGGTGAGCAAGGTGACGTCGTTTCCCTCATGAGAGATCTTGAGGGTGTCCCAGATCTGCTTGGCATTGTCCAAGCCGCTCACCTTGTGATACTCGTCCCTGCACAAAGAGGCTAGCAACACAGTAGTAGCTTGTGCATTTTTATGAATCTGTTCATTAATAAACACAGGGCTATCCGAGCTATCAAATTTCATTCCACTTTCCACAATCTCCCAAATGCTTGGATGGAGAGAAAACAGGTGAGTACGCATTTTGTGGCTCCAAAATCCATAGTCCTCTCCATCAAAGTGAGGGGGCTTGCCAAGTGGAATGGGGAGCAATTGAGCATTTGAACTATGCGGGATGCGCGAATAATCGAAAGAAAAGTTTGAGTTAACCGTCTTTCGTCTATCGTAGTCGTCGTCGTCCTTTTGGGAGGAGGAAGATTCGTCGCTGTCGTAGTAGACAATTTCCTTGATGCGCCTTGTCTTCTTCTTCCTCCCGTCTTTTCTTTTGTGGCCCGAGCCTGAGTCGGTGGGCCTGTCATCTTTGGGCTCGTTGACGAAGGTCTCCTTCTCCTTGTCGTTGATCACAATCCCCTTGCCCTTAGGATCCATCTCTTCGGGCGGTTAGTCCCTTTCTTGAAGAGAACGGCTCCGATACCAATTGAGAGCACCTAGAGGGGGGGTGAATAGGTGATCCTGTAGAACTTCAAAAACTTAAGCCACAAAACTTGGTTAATTGTTAGCACAGTAATTTGCCAAGTGGCTAGAGAAGGATCTCAACACAACACAATAACCAAGAGATATCAATCACAGAGATGGCACAGTGGTTATCCCGTGGTTCGGCCAAGACCAACGCTTGCCTATTCCACGTTGTGGCGTCCCAACGGACGAGGGTTGCAATCAACCCCTCTCAAGCGGTCCAAAGACCAGCTTGAATACCACGGTGTTGCTTTGCTTCTCTTAATCCCGTTTGCGAGGAATCTCCACAGCTTGGAGCCTCTCGCCCTTACACAAGATGTTCACGAAGAATCACAGAGCAAGGGAGGGATTAGCAACTCACACACAACACAAAGATCACAGCGAATACGCACACGCAAAAACCCAGACTTGAGCTCAAGAGACTAGCACACTAGAACGGAGCTCAAATCACTAGAATGTTGAACAAGTGCGCAAGAATGAAGTGTGAGTGATCAATGATGCTCAAAGGATGCTTGGTGTTCTCCTCCATGCGCCTAGGGGTCCCTTTTATAGCCCCAAGGCAGCTAGGAGCCGTTGAGCACAAATCTGGAAAGCCATTCTTGCCTTCTGTCATCGGGGGCACCGGACAGTCCGGTGCACACCGGACACTGTCCGGTGCCCGATTTCCTTCCTTAAATAGCGAAGACGACCGTTGGCAGACTTGGAGCCGTTGGCGCACCGGACATGTCCGGTGCGCACCGGACAGTCCGGTGCCATCTTCTAGCCGTTGGCTCAGCCACGTGTCTCGCGCAGATTGCACGCCCGACCGTTGGCCCGGCCGACCGTTGGCTCACCGGACAGTCCGGTGCACACCGGACAGTCCGGTGAATTTTAGCCGTACGTCGCCGGTGAATTCCCGAGAGCGGCCACTTCGCCCGAGCCAGCCTGGCGCACCGGACACTGTCCGGTGCACCACCGGACAGTCCGGTGCTCCCAGACTCAGCAGATTCTTGGCTGCTCGAGCCAAGACATTTCCAATTGGATTTTTCCTGTTTCCAGCACTTAGACACAATACATTAGTCCATAAAACAATGTACTAAGTCTAAGAAACATACCTTAATTCTTGATTTGTACTTTGTCCATCTTTTTACACTTAGGCACTCTTGTTGAACACTAAATCACCAAAACACTTAGAAATGGCCCAAGGGCACATTTCCCTTTCATATACCTTTGATCATATCTCTTTTATGTCTATGACTAATATGTTTTCAAGTGTATTTTCATAATAAGTCATAGATTGAAAGGGAAATGGAGTACTTGGTGAAGACAAGGCTTCCACTCCACTCTATCGGTATTATTTACCCTTCGCCATCACTCCGCACCTCTCTTCACTTTGGTATAATCTTCACTCATATTCATTTGTACCATTGGGAGAAAGAACAAGGGCTCATATTTCACTCACAAAGTATCCGTTTTTGGCGATTCATGCCAAAGGGGGAGAAAGTATTAGCCCAAAGCAAAAGGACCGCACCACCACAAATTTCAAAAAAAATTTAAAGAAGTTTTCGATTGGTATCTTATTTTTGATATATTTCAAATTGAACACTAATAGGAGAATTTCATTGAGGGGGAGTTCTGGTTAAGTCAAAGGAAAAGCATTTGAAATAAAGGGAGAAATTTCAAATCTTGAAAATGCTTCTTGCAATCTTATTCATATACCTTTGACTATTTGCAAAAGACTTTGAAAGATTTTCCCAAAAGAATTTGCAAAAACAAAACAAGTGGTGCAAATGTGGTCCAAAATGTTAAATAAATCAAATCAAACTTATATGCTTAGAAATGCTTTCATTTCAAAATATCTTATGCACATCTGTCAAAATGCAAACTAGTTTCATTTCTACACTTTATATTTGCTTTGGTTTGTGTTGGCATCAATCACCAAAAAGGGGGAGATTGAAAGGGAAATAGTCTCAACATTTTCTATAATCGATTTTGGTGTTTGACGACCATCACAAACCTTATGGACAAACCGGTTTGCCTAGTTGATCATTTCACAGGTGCATAAGTTCATCTACAACTATTCTAAATCGATTGTCCGGAATACCGTAGATTATTCTGGACAGGAGAAGCTTTTTGGAAAAACAGACTAAGCGCAGACCGTCCGGGCCCTTGCGGCGGACCGTCCGCGACACCAAAGTGAGCCTCGGACAGGAACACTGCAAGAACACACGTCTACACTATGGACCGTCTGATGGAAAAGCAAGCACCGTCCGAGACCAAGCACGGACCGTCCGGCCTCAGGCGCGGACCTTTCGGTCAGCACAGAACCGAAAAACTCGAAGGTGACAGGTTCGGTAAAATGAATTATAGCGTCTTCGCGGACCGTCCGGGGTGCACGACCGGACCATCCGCGACTGCCTTTATCGGACATCTGACGACGCATTTAGGGTGTGTTTGGTTTGACTTTTGGCTTTTGGCTTTTGCCCCCTAAAAGCCAAAAGCCAACCAAAGGGCTGGATCCAGGAAGCAGCTTTTTCTAAAAGCTGACTTTCTCACAGTGCAAATCTGAAAGCACCCCTGTACATGCTTTTAGTGGCTTTTCGGATGAAACTATGAAAACATATATCGAAGAACTTTTAACGATTTTTAGTGGTTTCTACCAAACGATTTTTAGCTTTTTAATGGCTCACAGCCTACAGCAGCTTTTTCCACAGCTCACAGCCCACAGCAACTTTTTTCACAGCCACAGCCCAACCAAACAGACCCTTAATGCATTATAGCCATTGATATAGCCGTTACTGCTGACCGTTGCAATTTCAGTCGTTGATGTACAGGGGCGGACCGTCCGCGGTTGGCAGAAATGAAGCAACGGCTAGGAAGTGGTTGGGGGCTATAAATACAACCCCAACCACCTCCATTCATTTCATCCAAGCATTCCAATCTTCCACATTCAATACAAGAGCTAGCAATCCATTCCAAGACACAATCAAAGCTTCCAATCTCTCCAAGTTCCACAATTTAGACAAGTGATCATTAGTGATTAGTGACTTGAGAGAGAGAGAGTGATCTGTGTGATATTTGTCGCTCTTGTCGCTTGGCTTTTGCAATCGTGCTTTCTTCTTACCCATTCTTGTTCTCAAGGCACTTGTAATTAAAGCAAGAGACACCAATTGTGTGGTGGTCCTTGCGGGGTCTAAGTGACCCATTGGATTAAGGAGAAAAGCTCACTCGGTCTAGGTGACCGTTTGAGAGAGGGAAAGGGTTGAAAGTGACCCGGTCTTTGTGACCACCTCAACGGGGACTAGGTTTGCAAGAACTGAACCTCGGTAAAATAAATCACCGTGTCATCCGCTTCATTTGCCTTGATATGTTTTTCAATCTCTCTTTCGGACTTTCATTTTATTCTAACACTAACCCCGACTTGTAGTTGTGTTTAAAGTTGTAAAATTTAGTTTCCGCCTATTCACCCCCCTCTAGGCGACTTTCAGTACCATAGCCCAAACTTAGGAGTGTAGACTAAATACCGCATGATTCTTTTCACGGCCCTAAGGTGAAATTCCTTAGGATTTGCCTGCAACCTTGCACACATGCATACAAAAAGCATAATGTCCGATCATGAAGCACATAAATAGAGTAAAGATCCTATAATCGATCGGTATACCTTTTGATCTACGGATTTACCTCCCGTGTTGAGGTCGAGATGCTCATTTGTTCCCATGGGTGTCTTGACAGGTTTGACATTCTTCATTCCAAAATTTTTGAGTATATCTTGAATGTACTTAGTTTGGCAGATGAAGGTGCCTTCTTGGAGTTGCTTGATTTGGAATCCAAGGAAGTACTTCAACTCCCCCATCATAGACATCTCAAATTTCTGTATCATAATCCTACTAAATTCTTCACAAGATGACTTATTAGTAGACCCAAATATAATATCATCAACATAAATTTGTCATATAAACAAGTCTTTAACAATTGTTTTAGTGAAGAGAGTATGATCAGCTTTACCAATTTTGAAGCCATTAGTGATAAGAAAGTCTCTCAGGCATTCATACCATGCTCTTGGGGCTTGCTTGAGCCCATAAAGCGCCTTTGAGAGCTTATAAACATGTGTAGGATACTCACTATCTTCAAAGCCGGGAGGTTGCTAAACATATACCTCTTTTTTGATAGGGCCATTAAGAAAGGCACTCTTCACGTCCATTTGATATAACTTAAAGCCATGGTAAGTAGCATAGGCAAGTAATATGCGAATTGACTCAAACCTAGCTACGAGTGCATATGTTTCATCAAAGTCCAAACCTTTGACTTGTGAATAACCTTTGGCAACAAGTCGGGCTTTGTTCCTAGTCACCACACCATGCTCATCTTGTTTGTTGCGGAATACCCACTTGGTACCTGTAACATTTTGGTTAGGACATGGAACTAAATGCCATACCTCATTCCTCGTGAAGTTGTTGAGTTCCTCTTGCATTTCCACCACCCAATCCGGATCTCTTAGTGCATCCTCTATCCTGTATGGCTCAATAGAAGACACAAAATATTAGTATTCACAAAAATGAGCAACTCGAGATCTAGTGGTTACCCCCTTGTGAATGTCACCAAGAATGGAGTTGACGGGGTGATCTCTTTGAATTGGTTGGTGGACTCTTGGGTGCAGTGGTCTTTGATCCTGAATTTCTTGATCATCTTCTTTGTCTTGATCATCTTCTTCTCCCCCTTGATCAATGTTCTCCTCTTGAGGTGGCTCATCATCTTGGTCTTCATCCTCTTCTTCTTAAGCCATTTCCTCATCTTGAGTTGGTGGAGGTGCTTGTATGGAAGATGATGGTTGATCTTGTGCTTGTGGAGGCTCCTCGGGTTCTTTTGGACACACATCCCTAATGGACATGTTCCTTAGCGCGACGCATGGATCCTCTTCATCATCTAATTCATCAAGATCAACTTGCTCTACTTGAGAGCCATTAGTCTCATCAAACACAATGTCACAAGAAACTTCAACTAATCCAGTGGACTTGTTGAAGACTCTATATGCCCTTGTGTTTGAGTCATAACCAAGTAAAAAACCTTCTACTGCTTTAGGAGCAAATTTAAAATTTCTACCTCTCTTAATAAGAATAAAGCATTTGCTCCCAAAAACTCAAAAATAAGAAACATTGGGTTTTTTATCGATAAGGAGTTCATATGATGTTTTCTTGATGATTAGGTGAAGATAGAGTCGGTTGATGGAGTAGCAGGCGGTGTTAATTGCCTCTGCCCAAAACCGATCTGGTGTCTTGTACTCATCAAGCATGGTCCTCCTCGCCATATCCAAGAGAGTTCTATTCTTCCTTTCTACAACACCATTTTGTTGGGGGTGTGTATAAAGAATAGAACTCATGCTTGATGCCCTCCTCCTCAAGAAATCCTTCAATTTGATAGTTCTTAAACTCCATTCCATTGTCGCTTCTAATTTTTTTGATTCTCAATTCGAACTCATTTTGAGCTCGTCTCAAGAATCTCTTTAAGGTCTCTTGAGTTTGAGATTTTTCCTGCAAAAAGAATACCCAAGTGAAGCGAGAATAATCATCGACAATAACAAGACAATACTTACTCCCACCGATGCTTATGTAAGCGATCGGGCCGAATAGATCCATGTGGAGTAGCTCAAGAGGACTGTCGGTCATCATGATGTTCTTGTGTGGATGATGAGCTCCAACATGCTTCCCTTCTTGACATGCGCTACAAATCATGTCTTTCTCAAAATGAACATTTGTTAGTCCTAAAGTGTGTTCTCCCTTTAGAAGATTGTGAAGATTCTTCATTCCAACATGAGCAAGTCGGCGATGCCAGAGCCAGCCCATGTTAGTCTTAGAAATTAAGCAAGTGTCTAGTTCAGCATTGTTGTCTAGTTCAACATTGTTATCATTAAAATCAACTAAATATAGCTGACCATCTAACACTCCCTTAAAAGCTACTGAATCATCACTTTTTTTAAGACAGTAACACCAACATCAGTGAAAAGACAGTTGTAGCCCATTTTACATAATTGAGAAACTGAAAGCAAGTTGTAATCTAAAGAATCTACAAGAAAAACATTAGAAATGGAATGGTCAGGAGATATAGCAATTTTACCCATTCTTTTGACCAAACCTTGATTTCCATCCCCGAATGTAATTGCTCTTTGGGGATCATCATTTTTCTCATATGAGAAGAATATCCTTTTCTCCCCTGTCATGTGGTTTGTGCACCCGCTATCGATTATCCAACTTGACCCGCGGGATGCATAAACCTACAAAACAAATTTAAGCCTTGCTCTTAGGTACCCAAACGGTCTTAGGTCCATTCACATTAGAAACAAGCACCTTGGGTACCCCAAACACAAGTCTTAGAACTCTTGTGTTTGCCCCCAACATATTTGGCAACTACCTTGCCTGATTTGTTAGTAAGCACAAAAGATGCATCAAAAGTCTTAAATGAGATGCTATGTTCATTTGATGCATTTGCACTTTTCTTTTTAGGCATTTTGATATGAGATGAATGCCTAGAGTTAGATGCCTCATTACTATACATAAAAGCATGATGAGATACAATATGATATTTTTAGCATGAATTTTCCTAATTTTGTGCTGAGGATAGTTCTCAGGATATCAAATGTAACCCTCTCTATCCTGAACCATGGGAGCCTTACCCTTAACAAAATTAGATAGTTTGTTCTTGGGAGTATTAAGTTTGATGTTGCTTTGGTTCCCCTGTTGGAAGCCAATGCCATCCTTAATGCTAGGGCGTCTCCCATTATAGAGCATGCTTCGAGCAAAATTAAAATTTTCATTTTCTAACTCATGCTCGACAATTTTAGCATTTAATTTAGCTATGTGATCATTTTGTTCTTTAATCATAGCAAGGTGATCATTCATAGCATCAATATTAACATCTCTAAATCTAGTGCAAATGGTGACATGCTCAACAATAGATGTAGAAACATTGCAAGCACTCAATTCTTCTATCTTAGCATTTAAACTAGCATTTTCAGTTCTAAAATAGGAAATTGAATCATTGCAATCATTAAGCTATTTAGACAAATTTTCACATTTTTCTACCTCAAGAGCATAAGCATTTTTTAGTTTAACAAACTTCTTATTTTCCTTAATGAGCAAGTCTTTTTGGCTTTCCAAGATATCATCCTTCTCGTTAATGGTTTATATTAATTCATTTATTTTCTTCTTTTGATCCTTGGTAAGGTTTGCAAAAAGAGAAGTTAAATCATCATCATCATTACTAGAGCTTCCCTGATCATCGGAAGTAGTGTATTTGGGGTATCTCTAGAATGTACCTTATTTTTGTTGTCCTTAGCCATAAGGCTTTTGTGCCTGACGTTGGGGAAGAGAAGGCCTTTGTTGACGGGGATGTTGGCGGCGTCCTCGTCGGAGGAGGAGTTGGTGGAGCTATCGTTGGAGTCCCATTCCCGCCCCACATGCACCTCGCCACCCTTCTTCTTGTAGTATGTTTTCTTCTCCATCTTCTTCTTCCCTTTCTTGTCGTCATCCCTGTCACTATCACTTGTACATGGATATTTTGCAATAAAGCGACCGAACTTACCACATTTATAGCACACCCTCTTGGAATGGGGTTTGTAGTCCTTCCCCTTCCTTTTTTGAGGATTTGTCGAAAGCTCTTGATGATAAGAGCCATCTCCTCGTTGTCGAGTTTGGAGGCGTCGATTGGGAGTCTACTTGGTGTAGACTCTTCCTTCTTTTCTTCCGTTGCTTTGAATGCAATGGGTTACATCTCGGGTGTGGAGGTGGTGCCTTGCTCCAAGTTGACAATGTGTTTGGAGTCTTTTATCATAAGTTCAAAGCTCACAAACTTGTCAATTACTTCCTCGATAGACATTTGTTTAATTCTAGGATCTCCACGAATTAATTGAACTTAAGTGGGATTACGAAAACTAAGAGATCTAAGAATAATCTTGACCATTTCATGGTCATCCCAGTCGGTGCTCCCGAGGTTGCGCACTTGATTGACCAATGTCTTGAGCCGGTTGTACATCGCTTGTGGATCCTCGTCTTTGTTGCGGACGAATCAACCGATTTTCCCTCGATCGTTTCGCGCTTGGTGATTTTGGTCACCTCGTCCCATTCATGCACCGTCTTGAGAACGTCCCAAATTTCTTTGGCATTTTTCAACCCTTGCACCTTGTTCTACTCCTCTCGACACAAGCAAGCAAGGAGTATAGAGGTTGCTTGGGAATTAAAATGCCTTATTTGGGCAACCTCATCAGAGTCGTAGTCCTCGTCGCCCACCTGTGGTGCCTGCGCTCCAAACTCAACAATATCCCATATGCTTTTGTAGAGTGAGGTTAGATGGTGCCTCATTTTATCACTCCACATACAATAATCTTCACCATCAAAATATAGTGGTTTGCCTAGGGGTATCGAAAGTAAAGGAGCGTATTTTGGAATTCGAGGATAGCGAAGAGGCATCTTACTAAACTTCTTACGCTCTTGGCGTTTCGAAGATGTAGACTCAGTGTCGAAGGTGGAAGATAATGAAGAGTCGGTCTCGTAGTAGACCACCTTCTTCATTTTCTTTTTCTTTTTATCACCCTTCCTATGTGACTTGATGGAGCCGGCGGATTCCTCCTTGTGCTTGTCGCCGGCCTCCTTGGATGGAGTTCTTTCATCGTTCTTCTTTCCTGAGGCTTCGGGCTTTTCGCTGGTAACCATCTCCCTCTTGGCATGTTCTCCCAACATCACTTCGAGTTGTTAGACTCAAATAAAGCACCAGACTCTAATACCAATTGAAAGTCGCCTAGAGGGGGGTGAATAGGCGAAACCTGAAAATTATAAACTTTGAACACACACTTCCCTCGGGTTAGGGTTAGAAATAAATAATCGTGAATTCGGAGTGCGAAAGATTGTTCCTCTTGCTATGAGTTGCTCAATCAATGCAGATAACTTTGGGAGCAAACTCAAAACAATATTAGCAACGGAACTTTAGAGAGAGGAGAGGAAAGAAACAAATCGAGTGAAGATCAACACAATTGAACACGACGATTTGTTTACTGAGGTTCATTTCCAAAGAACCTAGTCCCCGTTGAGGAGGCCACAAAGGTCGGGTCTATTCCAACCATTTCCCTCTCTCAATCGGTCACTTAGACCGGTCGAGTGCTTCTTCTTAATCACCCGGGTCACTAAGACCCCGTAAGGATCACCACACAATTAGGTGTCTCTTGCTAGCTTTACAAAGCACTTAGAAGAATTAGAGTGAGAAGAAGAGAGCAATCCAATCAACAAAAGAAACACAAATGATCCTCTATCAAGTCACTAAGCACTTGAGTTGATTTTGGAACTTGGAGAGGATTTGATCCTTTGATTGTGTCTTGGAGTGTATGTCTTTGCTCTAGTATTGAATGTGAAGGTCTAAAAACTTGGATGGCTTGAATGATGGTGGTTGAGGGGTATTTATAGCCTCCAACCACTTCCTAGCCGTTGGCTGACTTTGTTGTCGACGGGCACACCGGATAGTCCGGTGGTGCACCGGACATGGCATTGTTCACTGTCCGGTGAGTGCCACGTCAGCCAACTGTTGGGGTTTGGAGTTGTTGACCGTTGAAGTCCTTTGTTCTCTTGCAGCACCGAACAGTCCGGTGGCACACCAGATAGTCTAGTGTATTCTAACTTTGCAATTCTAACTTCTAATTTCTGCACTGTTCATTGTTCCTCCGTCAGCGCAGTCGACCATTGGCAAAGTTGACTGTTGCTCCGTTGGCTCACCGGGCAATTTGGTGTACACCGGACAGTCCCGTGAATTATAGCAGAGTGGCTCTGAGAAAAACCCGAGAGCGGCCAGTTCACGAGGTGCCTCTGCTTGGGCACCGGACAGTGTCCGGTGCGCCACTGGCTGCACCAATACTTGTTTTACTACAAACTTTGTAGAGTTCCCCAACTCATTTTATTTGTTGGTTTATGTTGAACTTTATGCACATGAGATAAATGACAACTAGGCAAACTAGTTAGTCCACGTGGTTTGTGATGGATGTCAAACACCAAAATCGATTATAGAAAATGTTTAAAGCCAATTTCCCTTTTAGTTTACACCTGATATGTTTCTAGGAGAATAGAGCTTACAGTGATAACCCTTTTTCTTTTAGACATATAAACCTTATTTGTTTACTTAGAGAATAACTAGTACAATGCACGTTCATTGCGACGACGTACAAAACATTTGATAAAATGTTAGTACACAACGTTTTAATGAAAATGAAAAACATATATTATCATCGACCTAAAAAACCTCAACAATACAATCTAAAATCAATATGCGTGCAAAGTCAACCTAGTTTCGATCAGGGTTTCACAACATTGCATTGTTTCGAGAAACTATTTGGTGTTTCCAACATTGGATAAAGAGAAGTTGTGCTACAGCATGAACAGAAACAAATAGACAAAATGAACAATATATATTATCATCAACCTAAAAAACCTCATTGATGCAATCTAAATCAATATGCGTTCAAAGTCAACCCAGTTTTGATCCAGGGTTGTACAACGTTACATTGTTTCGAGAAACTATTTTTTGTTTCCAACATTGGATAAAGAGCAGCTACGCTGCAACATGAACATAGGCAGATAGGCAAACACACAGCCTTTACCTTAAGACAATTTCTTTACTTCTTGTCATAAACATAGAAGAGGTAGTCAAAGCAGCTATTGAGCTTAAGATTCCCCTTGCTCTGCTTCGACTCCACATTGTTGTCCTAGTTCGCATGCAGGAGCACCAACAAACATGTCCTGCATTAGATGCCTATACCTACGCCGAACATACACGTGTGAATGGAATCACCCACCGCAGGTAACGAGTCACACGACTACAATGAAAAATAGGGAGCACTCACCTATACGCCCGATGATGCCGTTTGTGACACCCCAGTGTCACCTAGGGTTTCTCTTAAAAAGCCAAACCAAGAACCATCATATTATGTGAACCAAAGTAAGCATGAGCATCAAAACAATTTAAGTGAGAAAGAATTCACCAAGTATATACTTAAAGTGTCATGATCAAAACAATTGAGTCCTTGAAAAGATAAGAATGTGCAACCCTAATTAAGAATTCTAAGTGAACCCCATGAACAAAATTCAAGGAAATATAAAAAAAAGAGAATGAAAAGTTTAAAATTTTAAGTTGAGCCAATTATATAAGTTAAAGTATATTTACTAAGTAACAAGAAAGATTAAGAAGGCTTAGCCAAAATAACTCAATTAAATCCCCAAAACAGCCCTTGATCAATGAACCCTTAGGGAAATTCAGATTTCTGAATTTCTGAATTTCAGACCTCTTCTCAAAGATCATCTGTGTTCTCTGCTTTTCCAAACTCAAAGCCAGAAGATCCAAATATCAAAGTCGTGCCAAATTACCTTGAACACATTCTGGGAAAATTTGAACTCAAACCAAATCCATTTGACACGGTTTTGGCGCAGCTCAACCTCGGGACCAGGCATTCTGACACTGGCACCTTGGTGACGCTACAACTCCCTGTCCCTAGCCTAAAACCGCACGTCGTCCATACACAAAAGACAAAGCTTGGTCTGGTGAACAAATCCCTTGCAGTGATCTTGCCCAAATTCGCGAAGATTTGCTCCCAATCGGCGCTTGAACAGGGGCAGAGGCAACGGGAACACGTGTTCGACCGCGGCTGACACCCCTGGTTCACGCCCGTTCGCGCACCGCGCCTTCCCAGTGCACGCCCGCGCGCACTCGCCGGTCCACGACCGCCCGTGCACCGCGCCGTGCCTATAAAGCCTCCCCAGGCGCGCCCCACTTCGCCCCGCACTCACCCTCACCGGCCAGCCACCGTTCCTTAGCTCCGGCGAGCGTATTTCCGCCCGCCATTGCCGCCAGAGCTACGGCCGCCGTGGCCAGCCCACCCCAGCCGCCCTCCAGCCCAACCTGTGCTTCGGCTAGCTCCGCCAGTAGCCCGTGAAGCTCGCCAAGCCCTCGGACCCGACCGGACTTCACCGGAGGCCCGAGATCAACCTCACCGGACTTCGGTCTTCCGCCGCCGCGCGTGGACCGAGCTATCCAGTAAGTCTCCGCCCAATTCCTTTCGCTCATGTCTTCTCTGGCATCCCGTGGATCTCTCTGACCCATTTGATTGAACTATCTCGCCGTGACCAGGCCGGTCTCCTCGCCGCCGACGAGCATCCCCGCCTGCGCGCGTGGACCGACCGACTCCGGCCATCTCCGACGGTGTTCCGCACACCGTTGTGATCCCCGCGACCTCCCCTTCACCCTCGACCACTTCACCGGAACAGTCTCGCCGCCGGTAAGCCCCTCCGCCCTTTTCTTCGCCGCGGCTACTGTTGAGGTAGAAGAAGGACCTCGGGTTAGGTTCTGTAGAACCCGAGGGGTTTTCTGTAATGTCAGCGACTCATATGAATAGTAACCTAAGGACTGATTCGCGAGGAAAACTTAAAAAAACCGCCAGGGACCCCAGTGCAAAGTGGTTTTTTCCCTTTTATCAATTCTGTTATTCTTTTAAATAACCAAAGAACTTAGAAAATTCATAACTTGATGAAATCTTAATGAAAAGCTGTCAAACCAATTTTGCTAGCTCTGGAATATTATGATCTATCATTTAAAATTATTGAACCATATGCTTTCTGTTCTAAATTTTAGAGCTTAAAATTAAAAACAGAAACCCCCTAAACCTTGTTTAATTAAGGAAAATTAGTTTTTCTTCTGTACTGAGCTTAAGAAAATTTGTAGATGCTTATACCCTAATTAGACATTGTTTAAAAATAGTAGAACCCCCAGCATTAGAGATTATGATGTAGTTATTCATTTAAAGCCATTTTGTCCACAACTTAGAGAAAATCAGAAAAGCATTAGAAAATGTTGAACAATGATTAGTAATATTTTTCCTAGTTTACTTATGCAACCAAGAACCTAGGAAAAATGCAGAGACCATTAATTAGGACCAGTTTCTAATTAAGATGCTTTAATCAGCCTTATGTGAACTGAAAATCAATTATTAAAATTGCAAAACCATAACCAAAGTGGTTAACAAAAATCCAGTGAACTTATAACCACCAGAGCCCCACTACAAAAATATAGAGCACCCCAGCCTAACTTTTTAAGTAAGGAAAATAAATACAAAGTGGTAATAAGGCATTTTCCCAATAAATCATAAACAACCTCAAATAATGAGATATTGGGCAACCAAAAATTAGCTAAGTCCATGATGAGATAAACCACCAGAGAAAAATACAAACCCATGAAAAGGAAGCAAACTCATACCAATTGCTAGTGATTTAAGAGGAAGGCCACTTAATTCAAATAATGCATACCACCACTTCCCTTAAGCAAAAAGAACCCAAACTTCAGAATGATTGCTCTTGCACAAAATACTAGCTAAGAAAAATAAGAACTCTGTTGTTTGATGTTTTTCAAACATAGTGGTAGTAGAAAGCACCCCTTTGGCTAGAAACCTTAAGAAAACCATAGGAAAAGAATTAAAAGGTATTAATGACTAGAAATTTGTATCAAGTCATGTTATGACACCTAAAAGCCAGCAAAAATAAGTTTTAAAGAATTACCCACTGTTAAATAATAGTTGTAGTTCAAAGTACCCCTTCTGCCTTAAGATTTGGTAATTTTGTCCAGAGAAAACCATTCACTTTCTGAACCCCAAATTTTGAGACAGAAAATCATACACCAGTAACAAGCCACTGTAATTTTTGCAGAATTTTTGGAATTCTATAAAAGCAACTTGTAGTTCAAACCTACTCCAAAACATTAAAAAGGAATAAAAGAAAAGAAAAGGAGGAATAAACCTCATCCCATTAAACTAACCCAATTTACCAAGTATACCACTAAAAGGTTTTACATAAGTAAGGTTAACTTGCTTAAATTCTAAAGACCCTACATTTTTAAAAGTTGTAAATTCTAAAGCACATATTGTATCATGCATATATCTTACGCATTGCATTCATTAGATTGTAATCTTGCCGACGGAGAGTACGTGCTCATCCCCGAGCAAGGACCTGTCCAAGAGGAGGACCAGGAGCAGGCTTCAGAGGCTGCTATTGAGGATCTCCCCGCAGCCCCAGCAATTGAAGGCAAGCCCCGGTTTTATGCATAACCATGTTAATATATGCTACTTTACTACACTTAATGCTTGTAGGACTGTAATGTGCACTTAAGTGTAGGAGTTGCTTGAAACCTCTAGTTGCATGAACTTAGGACTCCTTTTTGAGATGAATACTAGTATGCTAGGTCGAGTAGCTGCTTGCTAATCAGGATCTCGGTAGAAGTCGAGTGATTTTTCTAGCACTCGCGCGAGGTCAGGAATTGATTGTATTCATCTTGATAATGGGATATATGTTGGTCTATGGACTTGGATCCAGGGAGGATGCCTTGTCCATGAGACGGGAAAAATGAATTAAGGATTAATGTGTGGATACCTGAGTCAAGCTTTTGAACGTACTAAGCACATGCCGGGAAAAATGGTAACCGGTAAACCTAGTACCTGAGTGAAGCCGGGCGCGGACTTTATCCCTCATGCGACCTGAGACAGGGTCTCCCATGCTAGCTATGGTGGGTACAAGTGCGGTCACTGCACGGCGGCAGCCGGGGTCAGTGGAGCATTGTATGCCAAGGCGGTGAGGCCTGGACGCGAACGGGGAATCGATGGGGACAGTTGTCATGTGTGGGGTCGGAGTACCCTGACATGCCGTGTGTTTAGGTTTACCTTGCAAGGTTAAAACTCGATTCGAATCGTCTGCTTCTCGCAGCTAATGAGACTGCTTGATTCCTTGTACTGCATCGAGTAAGAAGTGAAATGTGGATTACATGAGATAACTTGTTGATTGAAATAATTGCTTGTTACCATGTATGCTTAGAAGGAGCAAATCTAGCTAAGTTAATGATGGTAGAATTTGAAAAGCTAAAAGTTGATTTTAGAAACAGCTAGTGCTTTTGGCAAACCAAACCCCTCGGCCAAACAGCTGCATAGTCTAGAGGTAGAGGAGTAGACTCCTCACACCGGTTAAGTCTAGCTGAGTATTAGTATACTCAGCCTTGCTTGTGGCACCATTTTTGCAGGTACCATGCAGGATGTAGTTGATGGTGTGACTTGGCCTACCACCCTGCCACCGGGTTGGACGGTCGAGTGGGATGTTGCTCCGGCAGGAGAGGAGCATGAGGAGTAGTGGGCTAGGCCTTGCCCATTTCCTTATTACCGATGACATCGATTATCCGCTGCACTTTAATTTGTGAACTTTATTTGCTACTCCAAAAACTCCGATTTATGTAATAACTCCGTACTTAATTTGAGGTTTCCTGTTTTATTGTATTTCTTCTGTGACTCACCTTCGCGTGAGATTGTGGAATTTGATCCTGGTTAAGTGGCTCTATCAGACTAGATCTGAGGGACTGACGGGTTATTCCGATTTAAGTGTGTTACGGCCCCTGAGGCGTGACTTAGGCACTTAAGCTGGAATAATTCGGGTGGTTCTGCCACAGCTGGTATCGGAGCAAATTCCACCACAGAGAAGGACAATAAACCATGAATACCGATTTTCAAAATCTAAAACTTGCCTAGAAACTACTACGGATCGTCAGGAATAGACCGCTAGACCTAGGACGAAAGGCCTTAGGCATAGAGGGAGAAATAGGTGGCTAATTAATTAGGCCCTGTGGGCCAATACTTATATTTTAGGATGCCCTAAAAAGGCACCCTATTTCCCTTTTGAGAGGCAACGTTCCTTTCCGCATGCATGCATTATAAAACACAAAGAGGAATTAAAAATTTGAGCTAACTCCTTTTCTTTAAAATCATCCGGGCTCTCTTTTTCTTTTTCCTTCCACCATAATCTTTATCTTGATTCCCTTCCGCAGATGAATTCACCTACCCCCGCCAGTGGAGGAGACTCTCGTTTCAGTTCTGACTTCCTTTCTCGCGATGGCTTTCCTTCCATCTTGTGGGAAGTGCTTAACTCCGCCGGTTACCCTACGCCCCCTTTGTACACAGTGCAGTTGTATGAGGAGCATCGGGTACCTCGTTGTCGGGTCTGGCTATCTTTGGAGGCTCATCCCCTTCAGCCGGGTTGGCGTTCTCTTGACTCTGAGACGATTGGACTCAGGACGGACGACACCGTTGAGGCAGCAGCCATGAAGACTCTGACGACTTTCTGTGGCTACCATCCCCTGGAGATGGTGATGCACCCCTTGGGACTCTTCCCTGCTGAAAAGAAGGATGATCCCATGTGGTGTAACCGCGTGAGCCATGTGAAGGATGTGTGGGCAATGTATCCTGACTTGGTTGGGAGGGTCACTGTTCAGTGCATGAGTGCGCTGTACCGCCTTCAGGCCCTTCAGAGCGATGCTATGACACTTCTTGCTAACACCGCTCAGGCTGCCAAGCTCACCCTCGACAGTCGGGAAGATTTTGTGGTCGACCTATCCATAGAGTTGGTGGAGAAGGATCTGCAGGTGGAAAGGCTGAGCCAGCGTATTACCACCCTGGAGCAGCAAGTGGAGATCCGAGATAACACTATTGATGTCTTGGAGAACCAGCTCCACGACGTGCAGAGGGAACTCGAGGAAGCCAATGACCACTTGGACATGCACCACCTGGAGATGGAGGCCAATGAAGCAGGAAGCGAGGGAGAAGAGGCTCCCGAGGAGCTAGGACCAGCCCCTGGTGCCAATGGGACTACCTCCGCGATGCCTCCTTCACCCGTATCCAGTGTCGCTTCCACCGCTCAGGGTTAAGCAGTCGCGTTGACATTTCTTTAGGCGGATAGAAACCTATGCGAGCTTAGTAGTATCACCTTTTGGACTAGGCTTATGGGTACTTTCCCCTGATTGATGTAACCCTGTAAACTTTTGATATCTGTGGGATCCTTGTCACCATGTTATCTTCATTTTCGAACCTAATATTATGATTATGGCCTTTTCCTTCCATATGAGATGATATCTTGTCGTTCGGAAATATGAGTCGGGATAACATTGGCGACAATCTCTGTTTTCAGATGGCAGCGAGGCAGCGTCGCGGGCAGAATGAGCAAGCTCCCCCGCCACCTCCTCCAGCTCCCACAGTGCAGGAGCTGATGGCCCAGCAGAATGAGATTCTGCGACAGCTCTTGCAGCGCCAGCCCCACCAACAGCATCATGGTGGAGGCCAGCATCAGCGACCTCCGGCTATGGCAACATACCAGGAGTTTCTGAGCACGCAGCCGCCCTTGTTCACCAAGGCAGAGGATCCGTTGGACGCCGACGTGTGGCTTCGCGTCGTCGAGTCCAAGTTTCCCCTCCTCACAGGAGACTGCCCTGATGAGGCCAAGGCTCGCTTCGCCGCACAGCAGCTTCGCGGCCCAGCTCGGACTTGGTGGGACCACTTCCGTGCTATGCTCCCCGCTGATCATGAAGTATCTTGGGAGGAATTCAAGACCGCCTTCAGAGGACACCACATTCCAGCTGGCATTCTTGATCGGAAGTTGAATGAATTCCTGGCCCTCAATCAAGGAACCCGCACGGTACTGCAGTATGCGCAAGCCTTCAACGACTTATGCCAGTATGCAGGGTATCATGCTGATTCTGATGAAAAGAAGAGGGATCGCTTCCGCAGGGGTCTGCCCAATACCTCTCGTCATCATGATTCAATTTGGGTTATTGTGGACCGATTGACGAAAGTGGCACATTTTCTTCCTGTGCACACCACTGATAAGGCTCAGAAGTATGCAGAATTGTATATCGACCGGATCGTATGTTTGCATGGATTACCTCGGACCATTGTTTCTGACCGAGGAGCCCAATTTGTTGCCAGATTTTGGGAACAATTGCAAGAGTCTTTGGGAACCAAGCTAATCAGGAGTTCAGCTTACCACCCACAGACTGATGGTCAGACAGAAAGGGTAAACCAGATTCTAGAAGATATGCTGAGAGCTTGTGCGATCGATTGTGGCAAGAACTGGGATAAGCACCTCTCCTTGGCAGAGTTTGCTTATAACAATAGTTATCAGTCCAGCCTAAAGATGGCACCTTTTGAAGCTCTCTATGGAAGAAGGTGCAGGACACCACTCAATTGGTCTCAGCCTGGTGAAAGAGAAGTTTTTGGACCTGATTTGGTGACTGAAGCCGAAAGGAAGGTCAAGCTGATCAGGAAGAATCTAGAAGCTGCTCAGGCCAGGCAGAAGAGCTATCATGACAGAAGAAGGAAACCTCTCCAGTTCAAGGTGGGAAGTTTTGTATACCTCAAGGTATCACCCACCAAGGGAGTGCAGAGGTTTGGAATCAAAGGCAAGCTAGCCCCTCGTTACATTGGACCTTATGAGATCATAGAAGCATGTGGACCCGTGGCATACAAGCTGAAGTTACCTTCAAAGATGTCTGCCATTCACAGCGTATTCCATGTATCTCAGCTAAAGAAGTGTGTTCGATTGCCGACTGAGATTCTAGCAGAGCCAGAATTGGAGATAGAGCCAGATCTCTCGTACCAAGAGTACCCCTCCAAGATTCTGGATTGCAAGGAAAGATCAACTCGGGCTAAATCGATCAAGATGTTCAAGGTCCAGTGGAGTAATCACTCAGAGGAGGAAGCTACTTGGGAAACCGAGGAATTCTTAAGATCCAACTTCCCCGATTGCCTACCTAAGGAAGCTGGTATGTAATCACCCCCAACCCCTCCTCCTGCCTTTCGAATCTAATTTCCAAAAATATGATCTTCATTCAGAATGAAGTAACTAAAAGATAAAACTTAAAAAGGACTTCCTTCTGAAGTTGCAAAGAGAATGACATTCGAAGAGCAGTTTTGCCCTAATAATAACAATCATCACCCTTTTTCCTATCAGTCTCACCCTTCGCTTCACCCCGGGAGGACTCTGGCCTGAATCTCGGGACGAGATTCCTTTAAGGGGGGAAGGCTGTGACACCCCAGTGTCACCTAGGGTTTCTCTTAAAAAGCCAAACCAAGAACCATCATATTATGTGAACCAAAGTAAGCATGAGCATCAAAACAATTTAAGTGAGAAAGAATTCACCAAGTATATACTTAAAGTGTCATGATCAAAACAATTGAGTCCTTGAAAAGATAAGAATGTGCAACCCTAATTAAGAATTCTAAGTGAACCCCATGAACAAAATTCAAGGAAATATAAAAAAAAGAGAATGAAAAGTTTAAAATTTTAAGTTGAGCCAATTATATAAGTTAAAGTATATTTACTAAGTAACAAGAAAGATTAAGAAGGCTTAGCCAAAATAACTCAATTAAATCCCCAAAACAGCCCTTGATCAATGAACCCTTAGGGAAATTCAGATTTCTGAATTTCTGAATTTCAGACCTCTTCTCAAAGATCATCTGTGTTCTCTGCTTTTCCAAACTCAAAGCCAGAAGATCCAAATATCAAAGTCGTGCCAAATTACCTTGAACACATTCTGGGAAAATTTGAACTCAAACCAAATCCATTTGACACGGTTTTGGCGCAGCTCAACCTCGGGACCAGGCATTCTGACACTGGCACCTTGGTGACGCTACAACTCCCTGTCCCTAGCCTAAAACCGCACGTCGTCCATACACAAAAGACAAAGCTTGGTCTGGTGAACAAATCCCTTGCAGTGATCTTGCCCAAATTCGCGAAGATTTGCTCCCAATCGGCGCTTGAACAGGGGCAGAGGCAACGGGAACACGTGTTCGACCGCGGCTGACACCCCTGGTTCACGCCCGTTCGCGCACCGCGCCTTCCCAGTGCACGCCCGCGCGCACTCGCCGGTCCACGACCGCCCGTGCACCGCGCCGTGCCTATAAAGCCTCCCCAGGCGCGCCCCACTTCGCCCCGCACTCACCCTCACCGGCCAGCCACCGTTCCTTAGCTCCGGCGAGCGTATTTCCGCCCGCCATTGCCGCCAGAGCTACGGCCGCCGTGGCCAGCCCACCCCAGCCGCCCTCCAACCCAACCTGTGCTTCGGCTAGCTCCGCCAGTAGCCCGTGAAGCTCGCCAAGCCCTCGGACCCGACCGGACTTCACCGGAGGCCCGAGATCAACCTCACCGGACTTCGGTCTTCCGCCGCCGCGCGTGGACCGAGCTATCCAGTAAGTCTCCGCCCAATTCCTTTCGCTCATGTCTTCTCTGGCATCCCGTGGATCTCTCTGACCCATTTGATTGAACTATCTCGCCGTGACCAGGCCGGTCTCCTCGCCGCCGACGAGCATCCCCGCCTGCGCGCGTGGACCGACCGACTCCGGCCATCTCCGACGGTGTTCCGCACACCGTTGTGATCCCCGCGACCTCCCCTTCACCCTCGACCACTTCACCGGAACAGTCTCGCCGCCGGTAAGCCCCTCCGCCCTTTTCTTCGCCGCGGCTACTGTTGAGGTAGAAGAAGGACCTCGGGTTAGGTTCTGTAGAACCCGAGGGGTTTTCTGTAATGTCAGCGACTCATATGAATAGTAACCTAAGGACTGATTCGCGAGGAAAACTTAAAAAAACCGCCAGGGACCCCAGTGCAAAGTGGTTTTTCCCTTTTATCAATTCTGTTATTCTTTTAAATAACCAAAGAACTTAGAAAATTCATAACTTGATGAAATCTTAATGAAAAGCTGTCAAACCAATTTTGCTAGCTCTGGAATATTATGATCTATCATTTAAAATTATTGAACCATATGCTTTCTGTTCTAAATTTTAGAGCTTAAAATTAAAAACAGAAACCCCCTAAACCTTGTTTAATTAAGGAAAATTAGTTTTTCTTCTGTACTGAGCTTAAGAAAATTTGTAGATGCTTATACCCTAATTAGACATTGTTTAAAAATAGTAGAACCCCCAGCATTAGAGATTATGATGTAGTTATTCATTTAAAGCCATTTTGTCCACAACTTAGAGAAAATCAGAAAAGCATTAGAAAATGTTGAACAATGATTAGTAATATTTTTCCTAGTTTACTTATGCAACCAAGAACCTAGGAAAAATGCAGAGACCATTAATTAGGACCAGTTTCTAATTAAGATGCTTTAATCAGCCTTATGTGAACTGAAAATCAATTATTAAAATTGCAAAACCATAACCAAAGTGGTTAACAAAAATCCAGTGAACTTATAACCACCAGAGCCCCACTACAAAAATATAGAGCACCCCAGCCTAACTTTTTAAGTAAGGAAAATAAATACAAAGTGGTAATAAGGCATTTTCCCAATAAATCATAAACAACCTCAAATAATGAGATATTGGGCAACCAAAAATTAGCTAAGTCCATGATGAGATAAACCACCAGAGAAAAATACAAACCCATGAAAAGGAAGCAAACTCATACCAATTGCTAGTGATTTAAGAGGAAGGCCACTTAATTCAAATAATGCATACCACCACTTCCCTTAAGCAAAAAGAACCCAAACTTCAGAATGATTGCTCTTGCACAAAATACTAGCTAAGAAAAATAAGAACTCTGTTGTTTGATGTTTTTCAAACATAGTGGTAGTAGAAAGCACCCCTTTGGCTAGAAACCTTAAGAAAACCATAGGAAAAGAATTAAAAGGTATTAATGACTAGAAATTTGTATCAAGTCATGTTATGACACCTAAAAGCCAGCAAAAATAAGTTTTAAAGAATTACCCACTGTTAAATAATAGTTGTAGTTCAAAGTACCCCTTCTGCCTTAAGATTTGGTAATTTTGTCCAGAGAAAACCATTCACTTTCTGAACCCCAAATTTTGAGACAGAAAATCATACACCAGTAACAAGCCACTGTAATTTTTGCAGAATTTTTGGAATTCTATAAAAGCAACTTGTAGTTCAAACCTACTCCAAAACATTAAAAAGGAATAAAAGAAAAGAAAAGGAGGAATAAACCTCATCCCATTAAACTAACCCAATTTACCAAGTATACCACTAAAAGGTTTTACATAAGTAAGGTTAACTTGCTTAAATTCTAAAGACCCTACATTTTTAAAAGTTGTAAATTCTAAAGCACATATTGTATCATGCATATATCTTACGCATTGCATTCATTAGATTGTAATCTTGCCGACGGAGAGTACGTGCTCATCCCCGAGCAAGGACCTGTCCAAGAGGAGGACCAGGAGCAGGCTTCAGAGGCTGCTATTGAGGATCTCCCCGCAGCCCCAGCAATTGAAGGCAAGCCCCGGTTTTATGCATAACCATGTTAATATATGCTACTTTACTACACTTAATGCTTGTAGGACTGTAATGTGCACTTAAGTGTAGGAGTTGCTTGAAACCTCTAGTTGCATGAACTTAGGACTCCTTTTTGAGATGAATACTAGTATGCTAGGTCGAGTAGCTGCTTGCTAATCAGGATCTCGGTAGAAGTCGAGTGATTTTTCTAGCACTCGCGCGAGGTCAGGAATTGATTGTATTCATCTTGATAATGGGATATATGTTGGTCTATGGACTTGGATCCAGGGAGGATGCCTTGTCCATGAGACGGGAAAAATGAATTAAGGATTAATGTGTGGATACCTGAGTCAAGCTTTTGAACGTACTAAGCACATGCCGGGAAAAATGGTAACCGGTAAACCTAGTACCTGAGTGAAGCCGGGCGCGGACTTTATCCCTCATGCGACCTGAGACAGGGTCTCCCATGCTAGCTATGGTGGGTACAAGTGCGGTCACTGCACGGCGGCAGCCGGGGTCAGTGGAGCATTGTATGCCAAGGCGGTGAGGCCTGGACGCGAACGGGGAATCGATGGGGACGGTTGTCATGTGTGGGGTCGGAGTACCCTGACATGCCGTGTGTTTAGGTTTACCTTGCAAGGTTAAAACTCGATTCGAATCGTCTGCTTCTCGCAGCTAATGAGACTGCTTGATTCCTTGTACTGCATCGAGTAAGAAGTGAAATGTGGATTACATGAGATAACTTGTTGATTGAAATAATTGCTTGTTACCATGTATGCTTAGAAGGAGCAAATCTAGCTAAGTTAATGATGGTAGAATTTGAAAAGCTAAAAGTTGATTTTAGAAACAGCTAGTGCTTTTGGCAAACCAAACCCCTCGGCCAAACAGCTGCATAGTCTAGAGGTAGAGGAGTAGACTCCTCACACCGGTTAAGTCTAGCTGAGTATTAGTATACTCAGCCTTGCTTGTGGCACCATTTTTGTAGGTACCATGCAGGATGTAGTTGATGGTGTGACTTGGCCTACCACCCTGCCACCGGGTTGGACGGTCGAGTGGGATGTTGCTCCGGCAGGAGAGGAGCATGAGGAGTAGTGGGCTAGGCCTTGCCCATTTCCTTATTACCGACGACATCGATTATCCGCTGCACTTTAATTTGTGAACTTTATTTGCTACTCCAAAAACTCCGATTTATGTAATAACTCCGTACTTAATTTGAGGTTTCCTGTTTTATTGTATTTCTTCTGTGACTCACCTTCGCGTGAGATTGTGGAATTTGATCCTGGTTAAGTGGCTCTATCAGACTAGATCTGAGGGACTGACGGGTTATTCCGATTTAAGTGTGTTACGGCCCCTAAGGCGTGACTTAGGCACTTAAGCTGGAATAATTCGGGTGGTTCTGCCACACCGTCAGACCAGAACGTCTTTTGGTAGATGTCGACGAGGCTAGTGAACTACCTCTTACCACCCTTAGTCGCTACCCTGTAGTCGTTGGTGAGGTGTGTCCTGGTGTAGTCGAGGGAGTAGATGAAGAGCAGCGACGTGGCCCCAATCGCGTTGTAGGATGGGGAGGAGGGTGCAGCAGTGGAGGTCGGATGGAGAGGAGGATGGGGAGAAAGGGTGACTGTGGGGGACAGATATCCCCCTGGTCCACTGGAAGGATAAAAGACCTCACGAAAGGCCCAAGGGCCCAATAAATCGTAAGGTCATCCCTTCGTGGGCCTGGGGAGGAACGATCAGTGAAGCAGATTGACGTAAGGCCGGATCGGTGCGAGTCCAGACGGCCCAATGACTTTGAGCAAGTAATCACAACAGTGACCCGACCTTCCCGCGCTGGAACCCCGTACAACGAAACCAAGCGAGGATGGGTCGGCGGAACTATAGGAAGATAGACTCAATTGATTCACTATCATTTAGGCGCATACTGTTATCATATCCGCATGTAATGCCCCACGGTCGAGTATATAATGCCTAGGGGGTACCCCTTCAGAACGATCGAACTTGCTACTCAGCCATCCACCTCAACTCTCTACGTTTTCCGCACTAGAGAGCCCCCTTGTAACCAGTCACATAAAGCATTCTCGCCAGGACGTAGGGTATTACGCATCTCAAAGCGGCCCGAACCTGTAAACCATTGTTTACTATTTCTCGTGCATCCGGCACGAACCATTGAGCTACAGTCGGAAACACCGTCCTACTCCTAAAAAACACCTTGAGGGGCAACCCCGGGTGTGCGGTCGGACCCAAAACACCGACAGCTGGCGCGCCAGGTAGGGGTGTGTCTCCGATCCAAGCTAGCTCAATGGCCGTCACCTTCCAGCACAAGATCATCCTCCGCCCTGGATCCGTGTTCTGCTTCGGAACTATCTCGTCTGTAGCGGATGAGGAAGGAACTCTACATCGCATCGCAGATCCGCCAAGGAGGAAGTCTCCTCCAACAACCTCCGAAAATATCGGGGCGAAGCAGGGAAAAGCGCAACCTCCAGCGCTCCAAAAAAAGATCGCCTTCAGCAAGCCAGGAGCCGAGGGCCCGCTAACCCGGAGAACTCCACTATCTACCTCTCCGGCGAAAAAATGGACACAAATCGCAAGGAAGAAAGAAACAAATAAAACCGGGAGGAAGCAAGTTGTTCTTTCTGTGCCTCTGCCCTCAAAGGAGAACAGAAAGAAGATCGCCACGACAGCTGCACCATTCTACCCCGACGTCCTCTTCATCAGGAGAGTGGAGTCGCCCCCCGTCTCCGACAACGAGCCGACTGCACCCGGAGAGGAACCTCCTCAGCGGGAATCCCGTCGACGAAGGAACCGACGCCGAAATATTCGGCGACATCACGAGGCCGGAGAGCGGGACCCGGAGCAGCCTGTATCGCGAGACGAGGTCTCAGAGATAGGAGAAACTCCGGAGGAACGTGTCTTCAGGGAACGAAGGAATTCCCGACGGCGTGATCGCCGACGGGCTCAGGAACAAGCCGAGCAGGAGGCAAGGCAACGTCGGGAACATCCACTCTTCGGGCGCAACCTGAACCCCGACTTCGCCCGAGCCATGAACACGCCGAGTGAAGTCGGAGGGGTGCTGGCTCGGATAGCTGATGGGCTCCCTTGGACTCCCGACGCCGAGGGCTATCGGCGGCTGTTCACTCAGGCAGCCAATCACCTCCTACCTCTTGCTCACCCACCGAACGATCTACGACACACCATCAACAGTCGCCGGGACGCGCGGAGCTCCATCAATGCCTCGCGTGAACGACGACACAAGAACGAGATCCGCCGCCGGGAAGAGTACGACAGGGATCACGGCATCCCAGCCCGGAGTCAGGCCGCCAGGACTGAGTCGACAACGGCTTCGACGGGCGGTACCACCTGGGGACGGTCGAGGCACCACGACAACCACTCCCCTCCCCGGGATAGACATCATCCCCGATGACAGGAAGACATGTGTGGAGTATCTGCACTTACTCCATGCCTCAGGGCCATTCAATGGCCTCCTAACTTCAAGGTATCCAATGTCGACAAATATGAACCTAAGCAAGATCCAGGAGGCTGGCTGGCCGTCTACACCACCGCTGCTCGAGCTGCCGGGGCGACCGAGGACGTAATGACCGCATACTTACCCATTGTCCTCGGGCAAGACCCGCTGCAATGGCTGCGACATCTACCCCGACACTGCATCGACGACTAGAGCGACTTTAGTCGGCACTTCACCGCCAACTTTCAGTCCCTCTCCGACAAACCGGTGCAACCATGGGACCTCAAATCCATCAAGCGCCGGGGGGACGAAACTCTCTGGTCGTACCTCAAAAGGTTCCAGACCATGAGAAATCGTATCCCCGAGGTCACGGAGGCAGCAGTGATCGAGGACTTCTACAGAGGATCCAACGACTCGGCCTTCGTCCGCACCATATTACAGAAGGCGCCGACTACCTCCGAGCAACTGTTCCGGGAAGCCGACCTCTACATCACCGCCGACGAGCGAGCTCAGGACCTCATCGGAGGAACGAAGCCTGCACGAGCAGCACCACGACGCGATACGAACCAACAGCCCGACAAACGCTGGGAGAAGAGGCCTCGCGAAGAAGTTCACGCCGCCGGACCACCCGCCTCTCGCGCCCGGGGAGGACCTCGAGGAGGCGAACGCACGCTGGACGACATCCTCGACGCTCAGTGCCCGTACCACAAAGACATGCGCCACACCCTTCGGAACTGCAGAGACTTCAAGCACTCTGTCGGGCACGGCCAACCGTTCCAACCTCTACCTCCTCCTCCGCCGCGGGGAGGACCAGGGGAACCGCGACAACCCCAGCAACAGGAGGAGGCAGGAGGTGGAGCCTTCCTGCGCGTTGACAGAGAGGTCAACGTCATCTTCGGCGGACATGGATCGCAAGAGAACAAAAGACAACAAAAGCTCAACGATCGCCAAATACTAGTGGCGACCACCGGTCCTCCCGCTCCGTACCGATGGTCAGAGCACCCGATCACCTTCACTTGGGCAGATCAGTGGCTCAACTTCGACCACCCAGGCAAATACCCGCTCCTCGTCGATCCGGTGATCCGAGAGAGCATGGTGAAGAAGGTATTAGTGGACGGGGGGAGCAGCATCAATGTCACCTTCCCCCGGACACTCCAAGGCTTGGGAGTTCACCTCAAAGAGCTCCACAAGTCAGATACTCCTTTCTTCGGCATCATGCCGACTGAAGGAGAATACCCGCTGGGCCACATCTACATGCCGGTCACCTTCGAAACTCCGGAGAACTATAGAACCAAGTTCCTAAGGTTCGAAGTGGGAAACTTCGACTGTGGGTATAACGCCATCATCGGGAGGCCTAGATTGGCGAAATTCATGGCAATTCCACATTACACATACATGATATTGAAGATGCCAGGGCCGCAAGGGATCATAACTGTGCGCGCTGACTTCCAAGGCGCCGCAGAATGTTTCCGAGTGGCCATCCAGGCG
Organism: Zea mays; assembly: GCF_902167145.1. Lineage (NCBI taxonomy): Eukaryota > Viridiplantae > Streptophyta > Magnoliopsida > Poales > Poaceae > Zea > Zea mays. Next base: position 38,990,012 of record NC_050098.1, on the reverse strand, counting down.
GCCCTCACCACCAAACCATTGGCGACTTCTTCTGAGCAGGCAAACTCTAAGCCTGAGGAAGACCTTGCAGTGCCTGCGAATGAAGCTCAAGCCGCGACCTCTATGCGGTCGACTGAAGAAACTAAAAGGATCAACCTCGGGTTCGCTGATGAACGCAAGACCGCGATCATCAGCTCCAGCCTGGACGACAAATAGGAAAGCGCGCTCGTCCAGTTCCTACAAGATAACCGAGACATATTCGCATGGCAACCTGCGGATATGCCGGGAGTCCCGAGAGAACTGGTCGAGCACAAACTGAAGGTCTACCCCCAGGCGAGGCCTATTCGGCAAAAGTTACGTCGTTTCACGCCCGACAAAAGGGAGGCCATTCGCGCGGAGCTGGCTCGCTTGGTCGCAGCTGGATTTATTAGAGAGGTGTTACATCCCGAGTGGTTAGCCAATCCTGTTCTTGTACTCAAAAAGAATAAAGTGGATTGGCGCATGTGCGTCGACTATACGGATCTCAACAAACACTGTCCAAAGGATCCCTTCAGGCTCCCTAGGATAGATCAGGTGGTAGATTCTACCGCTGGATGTTCTTTGTTGTCCTTCTTGGATTGCTACTCTGGGTATCACCAGATTAGCCTAGCGAAAGAAGATGAGGAAAAAACAGCGTTCATCACTCCATTCGGTGCTTTCTGCTATACCTTCATGTCGTTCGGCCTCAAAAACGCTGGAGCGACTTATCAGAGAGCTATTCAAACATGCTTAGCCGATCGCTGGGGCAAGTGTGTGGAAGCTTACGTGGATGATGTGGTAATCAAAACAGGAAATTCGGAAATTTTCATTGAAGATTTACAGCTGGTTTTCAACAGTCTACGGAGATATCGATGGAAGCTTAATCCCGAAAAATGTGTCTTCGGGGTACCAGCAGGAAAGTTACTCGGGTTTATTGTCAGCCACCGGGGAATTGAAGAAAATCCAGAAAAGATCGAAGCTATCATGAAGATGGAGGCACCGCGATCACAAAAGAAAGTTCAAAGACTTACCGGATGTATGGCAGCCCTGAGCAGATTCATATCCAGGTTGGGAGAAAAAGGCTTACCATTTTATAAGTTACTCAAGAAGGTGGACAAGTTTCAGTGGACTTCAGAAGCACAGGAAGCCCTAAATGCATTGAAAAAGTTCTTGATAACACCACCAGTGCTGAAACCGCCACGACGGGCCACGTCGACTCAACCAGCTGAAGATTTGCTGCTGTATATCTCTTGCACGACTCACGTGGTGAGCACCGCATTGGTAGTCGAGCGAGCAGAAGAAGGACATGCCTACCCAGTGCAACATCCTGTTTATTTCATCAGTGAAGTTCTGGGTCCCTCGAAGAAAAAATATCCTCAAGTTCAGAAGCTATTATATGCAATACTTCTAACTGCACGCAAACTACGTCACTACTTCGACGACCACAAAGTCATAGTAGTCACTGGTTTTCCGATAGGGGATATTCTTCACAACAAAGAAGCCATTGGCAGAATAGCCAAGTGGGCTTGCGAGCTGGGGTCTCATGACATTGAATTTCGACCTCGCACTGCCATCAAAACTCAAGCACTGGTTGATTTCGTATCAGAATGGACTGAACAACAAGTACCAGATAACCCAGAAACCGCAGAAGTATGGCGAATGTATTTTGATGGCTCGTTAAAGCTACAGGGAGCAGGCGCGGGGATCCTCTTTACCGCACCTGGAGGCGAGCACCTCAGATATGCCCTTCAGTTGTTATTTCCAGCCTCTAACAATGTAGCTGAATATGAAGCTCTGATTCATGGACTGAACATTGCTATATCACTGGGCGTCAAGTGCTCTGGTAGTTATAAGCCAGATAAACAAAGAATGGGATTGTTCGAGCGATTCAATGGGAAAATACTGCACTGTCGTCTGGAAACTAGAAGATAAATTTGAAGGTCTGAAATTTCACCATGTAGAGAGAGATCGAAACACGACAGCTGATGTATTGTCCAAGCTAGGATCCAGTCGAACTCAGATCCCACCTAGAGTCTTTGTTCAAGAAATACCACACCCAAGCATCTCACTGGATTAGGTAGAAGAATGTATTACCTTGAGCCAGCTAGAGTCAGATTCCGATGACTGGAGGAAGTCAATCATCAGATATATAAAGAATGAAGAGGAACCAGATGACAAAAGTGCAGCCGAGCGCATTGCTAGACAATCAGCTCACTACACGCTCATTGGGGAAACACTATACAGAAGGGGCGCATCGTACACTATACCGAAGGGGCGCATCGGGCGTCCTCATGAAATGCATTCTCTCATCTACTGGAAAGCAACTTCTGAATGAGGTCCATGCTGGGCAATGTGGAATACACGCAGCATCTAGGACACTAGTCGGGAAAGTCTTCAGGTCCGGATTCTACTGGCCAACAGCAAAAAGTGATGCAGCCGAGTTAGTTCAGAGGTGCGAAGCCTGCCAGTACTTGTCAAAACAACAGCATCTATCAGCGCAGCAACTGCATACCATACCAGTAACCTGGCCGTTCGCATGCTAGGGACTGGATATGATTGGACCTTTCAAGAAAGCTCAAGGAGGATACACTCATATACTGGTAGCAATCGACAAATTCACTAAATGGATAGAGTTCAAACCCATTGCTTCTTTAACTTCAGCTAAGGTCGTGGAATTCATACAAGACATAATATTCAGATTCGGAATACCTAATAGTATCATAACTGACCTGAGATCCAACTTCACAAGTTCAGAGTTCTTCGATTTCTACGAACAAAAGAGCATTCAGATCAAATATGCTTCGGTGGCACACCCAAGAGCCAACGGGCAGGTTGAAAGAGCTAACAGGATGATATTGGAGGCACTCAGGAAAAAAGTCTTCGATAAAAATGAAAAGTTCGCAGGAAAGTGGATAAGGGAGTTGCCCTATGTCGTTTGGAGCCTAAGAACTCAACCCAGTCGACCTCTGCATGGAAATACTCCTTTCTTCATGGTCTACAGTTTAGAGGCAGTACTACCTGCTGATCTCAAATTTGGGGCGCCAAGGTTGATCTTTGAAAACATAGCAGAAGCCGAGGCTACTAGGCTGGAGGATGTTGATGTACTCGAAGAAGAACGGCTGAACACGGTAATTCAATCAGCACGGTACCAACAAACTCTGAGGCGCTATCACGATAAGACCATGCGACATTGATCCTTCGCAGTAGGAGATCTCGTCCTCCGCCGAATTCTAACGGGGGAGGGACGGCACAAGTTGTCACCTCTATGGGAAGGACCATTCATAGTAGCAGAAGTCACTCGGTCGGGATCATATCGCCTCACTCAGATGGACAGCACGGAAATTGGGAACTCATGGAACATAGAACACCTCAGGAAGTTTTACCCCTAGCTGTATTTCAAAAGCTACTGGGACAACAATGTACTCTGTAAACTGGGAAACGTATCACCAATAGAAAGGCTTCAAGAGCGCTCAAATTATTCATTGTTGACCTGCATTCTTACTTAACTCAGGGTGACCACTATACCCTACTAACGGAGCAATCGGCTTAAGTCGGCGCCGACTTAAGACGGTGCAACATGCTCACGCTTACTTAACTCGGGGTGACCACTATGCCCTGTCAACGGAGCAATCGGCTTAAGTCGGCGACGACTTAAGACGGTGCAACATGCTCACGCTTACTTAACTCGGGGTGACCACTATGCCCTACTAATGGAGCAATCGGCTTAAGTCGGCGATGACTTAAGACGGTGCAACATGCTCACGCTTACTTAACTCGGGGTGACCACTATGCCCTGCTAATGGAGCAATCAGCTTAAGTCGGCGATGAGTTAAGATGGTGCAACATGCTCACGCTTACTTAACTCGGGGTGACCACTATGCCCTGCTAACGGAGCAATCGACTTAAGTCGGCGATGACTTAAGATGGTGCAACATGCTCACGCTTACTTAACTCGGGGTGACCACTATGCCCTGCTAATGGAGCAATCGGCTTAAGTCGGCGATGACTTAAGACGGTGCAACATGCTCACGCTTGCTTAACTCGGGGCGGCCACTAAACCACACTAATGGAGCGATCGGTTTGAGTTAATACTAGCTTAAACTGGCGCAGTACACTCGCCGCACATACAGTTACTCATCTAGGGGCGACCTCTATGTCCCATGAAGAAGTCTCGAAACCATCACGCTGCATTTTACTTATACAAATTTAGATACTGCTGAATTCTAAACAATAGGAGAATAATAGTAGCATTCAATACTAAGAAGGTGTCCTCTAACAAAATATCCGAGCGCGTTAACCGCGCGCTCAAAGCATGCAATGTTTTTCTATTTTGCAACATTCTTCTCAGGAGCAACCGACGAAGAAGGGCGACTTGAGGAATCAGGAGCAGCGTTCACATCAGCCCTTATGTCGTCGGGGACAACCACACCAGGTCTCCTCATCAAGATCCGCCCTGCGCGAATGGCTTTATCCATAGCTCTGTCGCGCTGGGCCCTCAAAGTAGCAGAAGTTTCTTCAGCAACCTTAACAGCCAACTGAGCGGTCTCTAGCTCCTGGGCGACGGATTTCTTGGAAGCACGCAGTTCCTTGATGATAGCATCTTTAGCCGATATCAACTGCCTAAGGCGAATCACGTCATCCAAGGATTCCTGCAGCTTATAACGATGATTGTCTAACTCTTCCCTGGTGAAGCGATGACTCCTCTCCAAGATGGTCAACAAGTTGATGGAGTCATGGTATAGCCTGTCAAGATTGTCACGAGAAGTAACAAGGGCACGTTTTTCTTCCTGCAAACAAGAATTAGCTTCTTCAAACGTCAAGCAAACAATAAGAACATGGCAAAACAAAGCCTGGATTCACAGGTCACCTTTTCAGAATCGAGCTGAGCACGGAGAGTAGAGTTCAGCATGTTAGCATTATTCAGAGAAGCAGAAACCTGGTCCAGCTCAGTCTAGCTTTGGGAATACTTTTCCTCAAGATCAGAGCACCGCCGGACCAGTTCAGCCTGACTTTGAGAATGTTTTTCTTCAAGAACAGAATACTGTCGAACCATATCTAGCGAGAAACAGTCAAGCAAAAGGGTTAAAGTAAGAAGCAGTTTAATAGAGTAGCCAAAAGGAAGCAGAAGAGCTCTAACCAGCATTCGCCGCCTCTAAGTCAGAAACACGCTGCTGAAGCAGCACCGGATTCCAACGCGCCAGAGACAAAGCTCCTTCTGGAACAGAAGCACCCTGCAACTTCAGCTAACTAGCCATCCCGTCCACCAATGCCTGACATTAAGAATAGATGAGTATAATAACAGCAGTTTATCCGGTGTAAAAATCAGACTAGAATAAACCACAATACCTGGAGGTTAAATAAGAATGAGGGGACCCCCAAATCGTGAGAGATCAAATGATGGCTCGGCGAAGGATCACCACCCGGAGCAACTTGCAATGAATCAGCAGGAACCAATTCAGTGTCATCAGCAGAACCCAAAACTTTGTCGTCGGGTACGCTGGCCTCTAAAGCGACTCCTTGACCAAAGGCTTGGGCTACCACCATGCAACCAGAGTGTGGAGGAGAAGACCCTACGTGAACATCCATGGAAGTGCAAGAGGGAGAACCCGCTCGGACACCCTCGGGGGCTGGGTCATAGTTTGCGCTACCCATTCGAGCCAGATCGTCTCCGGCAACACCCTCGAGGGCTGGGTCGCAGCTTGCGCTACCCATCCGAGCCGAATCATCCCCGGCAACACCCTCGGGGGCTGGGTGAGCGCCAACACCATCCTTAAGGGATGAGTTCTCTGCAGCAGCCACCTCTAAGGCTGAAGGTTCCTCAGTCACTTCCATGGGAGCAGGGCAATCCAAGTCAGCTTCCTGACCCTCAAGACCGCGCTCCAAGGTCGATGAGGCGCGGGACGCTGCCCGGGATGACCCCAACCCGGCGTTGAGCACATCAGCACAAACATCCATCACGTCACCATCTGTCGGTTCTGATAACAGATCCTCTGGAACCATATCTCCAAGAGTTTGATCAAAGTTCGCCAGAGATAATTCTTGTAGACCAATGAGGGCAGACAAAGCAGGAGAAGGAACTCCACTACTTTCCCCACTGGCTATGTAGCGCCGACTATTCTTTCGAATCAGAGGGATTTCATCTTCTTCTTCCTCCTCATCTTCATCAGCAACACGGACAGCACACCCATTGGGGTCAGCGTCAGATGGGTCACACCCATTGGGATCAGCTTCAGTAAATTCAGGCACGGGCACTTCCTCAGCAGTAGGAGCCGAAGGACCAGCATCCCAATCCAAGCTAGACACTCGTCGAAGACGTCTCTTCTTCTTTTTTTGCCCATCAGCAGGAGAAGCAGGCTGATTGGCTCGGCAAGGGCGTTTTGGGCGAACACTGACAGGCCTCTAAATATCCAAGGCTTTACTAGCTTCTGGGAGAGGTGCCACCGCCAATGTTCCAGCAGGAGCGGCATCAGAAGAATCCTCGGCCAACATATCAAGCATATCACTTATCTCTGCATCACTGGGATCCAAAGGCACCTCAAAGTGAACCTGCCGTTCATCATCACGAATTTCTTCAAGCAAAACAACCAAAGCACTAACTTCTTCGGCAGAGGGTCGTACTCTAAGGCCCAAACCGCCATCACCAGCAGGAGGATTTGACACGAAATGGGTAAAGGCCTTGGAAGGAGGCAAGTTCTAGGCCGAGTAGGCAACAGGGGCACCAACATTTGATACCTTGCCTCTGAGTATCATTTCGAGCCGGCTCACCAAGTCCACAGCAGGAATTCTTCTATTGGTGACCCGGGTGGAGTCAGCTAGGCCTCGGTACAGATAGGCCGGGTATGCCCTGTCCTTCAATGGCTGAATATTCTTGAAGACAAAGTCAGCAACCACAGCCTCTGCAGTCAGACCCCTCTCCTTCAACACTCCAACTTCAGCTAGCAGAACTCCTGCCTCAGCCACGTCCTGGTCTGTGGGGGATTCGGTTCAGCTCGGAGCGCGAACATCCGGCTGTCTCCCTGACCGTGGGGGAGAGAATTTCCGTGATTCTCAACGATAAACCACTCCAAGCGCCATCCTTTAATGCTGTCCTTGAGGGGGATGTCGAGATAATCAATCTTCCTTCCGCGGCGCATCTCCAAGCTCGCGCCCCCCACCAGCTGATGCTGTCCTCCGGCCATCCCAGGGCGACAATGATACAAATATTTCCATAGTCCAAAGTGTGGCAGGATGCCAAGAAAAGCCTCACATAAATGAACAAAGATGGAGATTTGCAGAATAGAATTGGGGTTCAGATGGGTCAGATTCAAGTGATAGAAATCAAGAAGACCGCGGAAAAAGGGGGAAATTAGAAGAGCAGGACCGCGGAGAAGAAAAGGAACATAAACAACGGATTCGTGGGTGTCCTCTGTTGGAACAGTGACCCCGTGGCAAATCCGCCAAGAACAGAGCTCCTTCGGAGGAAGAACTCCGATGGACACGAGATGGAGAAGATCAGACTCAGAAACAACAGACATATGGTTACCTGCGAAAGGCAACTGACTGTTGGGATCGATGGGGGGAATGACAGCAACGGATGGACTTGATGCTTTCCGCTTGGGCGCCATCTCAATCTTGCTGGCGAGCGGAGCGGAAGCAGTATCGCACGGGCGCAAAGAAGGTTTGGATACAGAAAAGCAAGAACTAGGGCACGGAAAAGCAGAGGCGCGCAACAATGCAGTACATATGGGGTTTTCCTAAGCCAGATACCGTTTCCAGAAAGCGCCCAGTCATCACCCGACGGTTATTTTTAAACGCTGGCGTGCCATGTCATCACTCAGCTGCTGTTCCTAAAAAAGCTGGCGTGCCATGTCATCACTCAGTCGTTATTTCCAAAACCGCCGACGCGGCCCGTTCTCACTCGGCTGTTACCTCTAAAACGACGACGTCACCATCAGTCACTTGGCTGTTACCTCTAAAACGCCGATGTCACAATCAGTCATTCGGCCGTTACCTCTAAAACGCCGACGTTGTCGTCAATCACTCGGCTGTTACCTCTAAAACGCCGACATTGCCATTAGTCACTCGGCTGATTACCTCTAAAACACCGATGTCACATCCATCACTCGGCCGCTATCACTAAATCGGTAAGGTAGCTCCAAAGGATTCGGCCGTTATTTCTAAAACGTCGGTATCATCAGCAACCGTTCGGCCGTTACTTCTAAAACGCCGGTATCATCAGCAACCATTCGCCCGTTATCTCTAAAACACCGACACGGCCTGCCATAACTCGACCGTCATCCTTAAAGCAACGACGAGATTTCGGATGACTCGGCCGCAACCACCAAAGCGCCATCATTACAAATAAGGCAATCAGAAATGTGATTCGATGATCACAAATACTCCTCGTGCATTGATAAGATTGGCGAACAGCGAGAAAGCAGCATAACGCACACAGAAGTGGAGCGAAATCACTTTTCATTATAAAGGGAAGCTACAGAACTTACAAATCAACTCGTTATGAGTTGATGACCTCTCTACTACTACATTACACTTCACTACTCTATACTACTAACTACTACTACATTATTTCATTATACTACTTCTAATCTATACTAACATTTAAAAAACCAGTGGCATCTAGCCACTGGCCTTGTTGCTGCCATTGCTGCTGCCCTTGCTGCCGCTGCCATTGCCGCCCTTGCTGCCGCCCCTGCCGCTGTCGCCGCCGCCACCACCGTCGCCTTCGTCGTCGTCATCACCGCCATCGCCGCCGCTGCCCTCCCCGGACGAGTCCAAGGAGTCCTCCTCGTTCGAGGAGTACTCCGACTCATCCGAGCCCTCGAGCCCGGAGCGCTCGATGGCTCGGATGTAGGTCCAGACCTCCGCGGCAATCCCCTGGGAGTCGTCTGAATCATTAGACGACGCCGGGGGAGAGACGAGAGCCGGAGATCCCTCGGACTCGGAGGAGAACTCCTCCTCCGAGTACTCCGAGTTGCCTAAGTCCTTCGAAGGAGGAGTCGGCTCACGTTTGCGCTTGTCACCAGAGCGAGGAGAAGAACTGCTACCTTTCTTACTCTTGCCCATGGTGGCAGTGGAGGGAAGAAGAGGAGAGTAAACAACAGCAAGAGATGTGAAAAAACCGGAGAAGCAAAGGCACTATTTATAGAAGAAGAAGGCAACCGCTCACCTCCTACCACGGCCACTGAACAGTCGCAAAAATTCAATATGCACTTCAAACCGTCTGAAGACACGTCAGGCGGCTGACGCCGCTTCACGCAACACAACACCCATTGGGACTCCAGTCAACTGCGCGGGCGATATGATTACACCCGCGGTCACATCAAATTACTACTCAGAAGCAGTTTGCTAAAACACTCAGCGTACCAAGCCGTCCCTTGCCTACACCCATTGGGGGGGGGACGCCCAGGAATTATCAGTATATTTTTCAAAACTGTCACATCCGTGCAGTGCATGCAATGAATACCTCAAGACAAAAGTGAGATATCAGCAAGGATCAAAGGAAAGCCAAATATAGCCGGTGAGGTACAAGTCTGATCGACAGAAGCGACATGAAGACTAGCTAGGGGACGTCTATCGAATGTCCAATTAGTTGCAGATCAAATAAATTGCACTACCTAGCAAGATATGGACAGATCATGAACTCGGCCTCAAAGACAAAATATATGCTGACCTCTAAAGCATAATATCAATAACATAATGCTGACCTCTAAGGCATTTGGCAAGAAGAGAGGGTGATTCTCAGAAAAAGGGCATGAAATGAAGACCTTCGAGTGGATTATTTTCAAAAATTCACTCGAAGCTCGGGGGCTACACCCATTGGGTGCACCTAATCGTCATCTCAGATCAAGACAATGCTGACCTCTAAAGCATAGGGCAATATCAAAACAAGGCTGACCTCCGACAAAGTACAAGTGGAAAATAAAAGTGATTTCTGATAATACTCGAAGTGAAGACCTTCGAGTGGATTGTCTGCAAAAATCCACTCGAAGCTCGGGGGCTACACCCATTGGGGTGCACCTTTGGTGCACCCAATGAAGTTCGAAGTCCTACAATACGAAATGCTGACCTCCGAAGCGCGAGTCTGAGACAGAACACCAATTTTTGAATGATAAAAGCAGAAGGAGACAGTAAGAAATCGTTTTTACCGGATTACCCAGAAAGCACTTCCTGTTACAAACAAAGACCGCAAGCTGGACCTAGGATCTTTGGGCCGATTATTTCAAAATCAACCCAAAGATCGGGGGCTTGTGGGGGACAGATATCCCCCGGGTCCACTGGAAGGATAAAAGACCTCACGAAAGGCCCAAGGGCCCAATAAATCGTAAGGTCATCCCTTCGTGGGCCTGGGGAGGAACGACCAGTGAAGCAGATTGACGTAAGGCCGGATCGGTGCGAGTCCAGACGGCCCAATGACTTTGAGAGAGTAATCACAACAGTGACCCGACCTTCCCGTGCTGGAACCCCGTACAACGGAACCAAGCGAGGATGGGTCGGCGGAACTATAGGAAGATAGACTCAATTGGTTCACTATCATTTAGGCGCATACTGTTATCATATCCGCATGTAATGCCCCACGGTCGAGTATATAAGGCCTAGGGGGCACCCCTTCAGAACGATCGAACTCGCTACTCAGCCATCCACCTCAACTCTCTACGTTTCCCGCACTAGAGAGCCCCCTTGTAACCAGTCACATAAAGCATTCTCGCCAGGACGTAGGGTATTACACATCTCAAAACGACCCGAACCTGTAAACCATTGTTTATTATTTCTCGTGCATCCGACACGAACTATTGAGCTACAGTCGGAAACACCATCCTACTCCTAAAAAAACACCTTGAGGGGCAACTCCGGGTGTGCGGTCGGACCCAAAACACCGACAGTGACGATGATTGCATCGCGTGTGGATAGTTGAGTAGATTGGGAAGGGAAGGGTGAGCGGGAGATGCACAACAATCTCTTTAAGGATGGATGGATAAAGATAGATTAAAAACAAATCTAATTAAGGTAAAAGTGAATAGAGATAGATTAAAAATAGATCTATGTATGAGGTAGAAAAGTGTGTGACACAGGATGACGCAGGGTTGAAACCAATACTTTATAGTTGTGGAGATGGAGATGGAGAAAAGATAGCTTATGCTCCATTTGGATGTTTGTATTTGAGGATAAGGAATTGAACTGGATTCAATATCATATCAATTATGGTACTGACGTTTGACTTTAATTCATACCGGCTTCTACTATTTCTACAACGTTTTTGTCTCTACGGATTACAGCTGCAGCAGTCCAAACAACCGTCTTTAATCAGTAATTTCAATTCTATTGTTTAGATGTCATTGAAATAGAGTTTGGAATTGTGCGGTCTAATTTCTCACAATACAGAGGGGTGATGCTCTATATTAGAAGAGTGATATTTTCAGAGAATTGAGTCTATGATTCTAAATCTCAATTTTATGCGCAAACAAACAACAGAATTTTAGGTGATTCAGTATCTATATCCAGATAGGATATTAAAGTGGCCGAAGGATAAAATTGCGGTCCAAAAGTGGATAGCATCTCGCGGGCTGTCCACGACAAACCCAGCCAAGCCAATACTGGGCTGACCCAGTGCGGTTCGGTTCGGTTCTGTTCTGTTCTGTTCTGTCTTTCTCCGAATAAAAGCCTGCTTCCAGCCCACGCCTGTACTCCGAACCGGCCCAGCGGTGGCCAAACCGGCCCGGGCACAACTACAAGGCGTGCGGTCGAAGAAAGAAATTGATGAAACGGCGGCTGAGGCCGCAAGCTTCTCACTGGCCGCAAGCAAACCGAACGAACCCAACCGAAGCGAGAGCTGAGCAAGGCAGAGGCGTCGTGACCGGCGATGGAGCGGCTGCAGCGGATCTTTGGCGCCTCCGGCATGGGGCAGCCGCCGACGGACTCGCCGCTGCTCGATTCCTCCGAGCAGGTCTACATCTCCTCCCTAGCGCTTCTCAAGATGCTCAAGCACGGTGCGTGGATCCTCCTTCCCTCCCCCGGAATCTAGGGTTAGGGTTCGTCCCTGTTTTCCTTTGCTTTCGCTCGCGCTCGGGGTCTGATGCGTCGTTTCGGTTGCAGGGAGGGCTGGGGTGCCCATGGAGGTCATGGGCCTCATGCTCGGCGAGTTCGTTGACGACTACACCGTCAGGGTCGTCGACGTCTTCGCCATGCCGCAGAGCGGGACTGGTGTCAGCGTCGAGGCCGTCGACCACGTCTTCCAGACAAACATGCTTGACATGCTTAAGCAGACCGGCAGGTAGGGATCGACTGATGATTCTCTCAGTGGATCTGTAATGCATTCTTTTTTTTTTCGTCCATCTCTTTGTTTTATTAGTTCACATTGATTGCTTGATTTGCCCGTACTACTTAGTCAAATTGTGTAGGATCATGCTATTGAATTGCACTGAGGTCCACACATGTGTCTGTTGGTTGCAATGTTGTTCCTTGTTTGGATTAAACCGAGGTTGTTTTGCTGCTTGTACATGGTAATTTTGAAGTAGCACCTTAAGTTCATAATCTGTGCTCCTTAGATGAAATTTTTAGGGCAACAATTGACACCGGTAATGTCACTACTAATGGTACTATTTTGTTTCAAATTATAAGTCGTTCCAACTTTCGTGGAAAGTCAAAACATCTCAAGTTTGCCAAAATTATAGAGAGCATTACAAAGATTTATAACATCAAATAGGTATATTGTGAAAATATGATTAATAAAGAATGTAATGATACTTATTTGGTACGGGCAAATCATTTGTCGGTTCTGTGGAAAACCCACTAGCATTCATAGTATTAATCAATATTGTTTTAACTCAGTTATATTCTGTAGGAAAACAAATATGTGATATTTCCCCCCTTTTGCAGGCCAGAAATGGTTGTAGGTTGGTATCACTCACATCCTGGCTTCGGATGCTGGCTATCAGGCGTCGATATCAATACTCAGCAGGTCTATGCAAATCCACTTGTTCTCTAAAAGGGATCTTTTGGAATGGTCTATCAAAACAGGATAGCTGCTGTCATTGCACTGTACTATATGTCATGTCAACGTCATTATAAACACTGATGTGTTTTTTAATAAAGCATGGATATGATATTATGATATGTTGTACTATAATTGATCAACTGTAGGCACCAGTCAGCTTCTCCCTCTCTATCCCCCTATTGCCTGTTTTCAATTTCACTACCTTCATTGTGTATTTGTGTAGGTTCCATCACCCTGAAAGTTGTGGATGAACTCATCTTGTTGGTAGTTCAGTTAACCCGCGTGTTTTTTCATAAAAGAAAAATGGGTGCCATTAGCTAATTATTGATCCCAACTCACTGGAGTTGTTCTTCTCTTATCTACCTTTTGTGCTTCTGTTCTATATCTTATATCCTATATAGTGCCAAACACTGCACTCGTAGGCCTAAATTTGTTCAATATATAAATGTGCAGAGTTTTGAAGCTTTGAACCCTAGAGCCGTTGCTGTTGTGATAGACCCCATCCAGAGTGTGAAGGGGAAGGTGGTTATTGATGCATTCCGCCTCATTAATCCTCAGACCATGATGCTTGGCCAGGAGCCACGTCAGACAACATCAAATGTTGGGCACCTAAATAAGCCATCTATTCAGGTAAGTACTAAGTAATATTGTATCATATCTTGGCCTGCATGACAGGTTTTTTCTATCGCACAATGCATGGGGGCTGTCTTACCCCCGCAAGTCAAGTTTTTTTTTAAAAAATATTGTATCATATGAACTTGTTTTGTTCCTTTATTAAAAAATGATTTGACCATATCTGTTCTTTATCAGGCTCTTATCCATGGGTTGAATAGACACTACTATTCAATTGCAATCAATTACCGGAAAAATGAGCTTGAGGAGAAAATGCTGTTGAACTTGCACAAAAAGAAATGGACCGATGGGCTAATTTTGAAGAGGTTTGACACTCACTCGAAAACCAACGAGCAGACTGTCCAGGTGCCTATGCTACTGAGCTCACTTTATCTGTCTGCTGAAATGATTTTTTTTGTGTTGATCCTTTAATTCTTGAGAGTAATAAGTGTTTCTTTTGTCCGTTATTGACAATATGTCTACTTGTCCAGGAAATGCTAAACCTAGCCATAAAGTACAACAAGGCAGTGCAGGAGGAGGACGAACTGCCACCTGAGAAACTTGCGATAGCAAATGTGGGTCGGCAAGATGCAAAAAAGCATTTGGAAGAGCATGTGTCGAATTTGATGTCATCAAACATAGTTCAGACCCTAGGAACCATGCTCGACACGGTTGTCTTTTAGTCTACTAATAATATTGTTGTCCCAAACTGAAACATAGCCACACTATGGAAGCATGACACATGCAATGAGCTTGAGGCCAGATACATTTTGGTTCTAAGGTTTGTTTATGAATGGATTTGTCTACATTTCATTGTCGTTAAACTTCCTGCCTTTTCTATCAAAGCTTCAGTGCGTTCTAGTTATGTTTAAGCCAAGGTGGCTCCAGATGTCAGTTGGGATGTCATTGCCCTGGGAGAACTGTGTAATGTGATTATGACCTGTGGCAGATAACTTATTTTGTTTCTTCTACATGCATTGACACGAATCTGAGTGATCTTGTAAACTCTTCGGAGCATGGCCGGCCTTGAGATGTTATGGATTGTTTGGTTTGAGGAATGATGTAGTCCATCATCTATCATTCCTCATTTTTTTGTTTGGTTTGTGGAATAGAGTGAGTTAATCCATCACCACTTCATTCTTTATTGTTAGTTGTTTAGTACTAATATGTGGAATGGAGTCATCCCATCAAATTTAAGGAATTAATTCATGATGCACTATTTTATTTTGGATAGAGTGATTCATCAAACCAAACACTTCATTAATGTTTATTACGGTGATCTATTGGTTTTACTTTGCTATTGCCTTAGAGCAATCACAATGTTGTCCAAAGAGTCTATAGAAATTAAAATAATCATTCATTGCTGGCGTTTGCGGCCTGCTCGTCATCCGCGCGGAGTGTTCAGGCTCACTCGATACTGACCACACCATCTTGCTTCTCCTCGCCTGCCTCTGGTTAGGACAACGTGGCGAAAAACCGATCTGGGATAGAATAACGTGGTGAAAAACTGACCGTGCTCCTGCTTTCTCCCCCTTGTTTGGGAGTAGGAGAAATGGAGAGAATTAGTATCTAATTTGGGTACTCTAATATTAAACCTAATCCTATGTGTTGAGGTGGATTGAAGTGTAACTTAAACTAATTTACACCCTAATCCATCTCAACGCACGTGGATTGAGTTCAATACTAGAGCACCAAAACAAAACATAGAGGGTGTTGATCACTTGTTCTCAAAAGCTATAAATCAAGAACAAGGCAACACAAATATTAATGGTTAAAGACATTCGTCCTTGGTCACATTATCTCCCTTTATATATAATGATCTTCGGACGAAGGTCATGAAGAGCATATATTCATCATTTCAATATTCAAAGATATAAATAGGGACATGTGAAATGCAGAAATAGCATGAATAAATCATTTTAAATCATTAGATTATTCACATTATCATCATATAATTATGAACAAACATCAATGATGTTTAAATTACATCGGTACCTTCGACTTGACAGAAGGCAAAAGTCCTGAAGTGACGCGTGAGCGATTACAAGTCAGCGTGAACAGTACGGAGGTACTGTTCATCTATTTATAGGCACGGGACACAGCCCGAACAAAATTACATTCGCGTCCTTGATAACTAATCATAACCATGACACAAATTATCAGGGACTATGCAGTCTTTTCCTCTTTAAGTCGGTGCCACCCTTTGTCTCAAGCGTGTCATCATGCTGAAGCTCTTTCAATTGTAGCTTCGGCATATATCTTCATGTCGTGCCTGCTTGCATATCATCTTGCCGAATGTGTTTTTGCTTAGAGGACCTTCGACGGAGAAGAATGCCCCCAACATTAGCCCCTTCGCGATGCTAGATCGTTTTTCGTAACGAGCTCGATCCGTGAAAAACTCGAAGGCTTCAGAAAGCCGAAGGTCCGAAAAACACCTTCCCTTATCTCGTTGCCGAGAAACGATTATAATATTCCGGGCGTCGAGCGGTCCACCGTTCAGCGAGTGTAAGCGGCCTGGCGGTTCACCTTCCCCTCTGCAACACTATATAAACAGACGGGTTGATGAGGAGTTAGCACAACATTCATTGTCATTGCACTGTTGTGCTGTTAAAAAAATTAACCATAGCCGAAGCTTTCTGCATTGCGCTTTCAAGCGAACACTTCATCATTTAAGGTTAACTTCGTCAGACGGGTTAGCTTCGTCAAACGGTAAAAAACCGTTGAAATGGCCAGAGTGCGATCAACTGCAAGGGTGTCTCGTGAGGAGGACGAAACCAAGGCCGCTGAAACGGCCCCAATTTCAGAAGTAATGAAACGATCAGGTCTGGTTGCGACTGACGAAGGTACTTGTAATGCCGAAGCTAAGCAGACTGTAGTTGAGGGTGAAGATGTTGTTGAGAGTGAAGAAGACTACAACATTCTGATCCCAACGAAGCCTAGTCATCTAGATTTTGAAAAATATACTGTGACTGAAGATGACATGCCTATGATGATGAAACTGGGCTATTTTGGAGAGGCTGAGAGTAAGCTCATTCGATTTGCTGGAGAACAGACTATCCCAGAGCCAAAGAAATATGAAATTGTGGTTTTCAAGAGCTTCTTCAGAGCAGGGCAGCGATTCCCGCTGAATGAGATGATAGGGGTAGTTTTAAAGAATTTTGAAATATATCTTCATCAGCTGACTCCCAACGCTATTGTTAGGCTCGACGTCTTTATATGGGCCCTCCGAAGCCAAGGGATGAGCCCGGATGCCGAAGCTTTCTGCCGAGTGCACGAGCTGCACTATCAGACGAAGGCCAGGGCAGATAGCCTTCACGAGAATTTTGGCTGTTACAATTTTGCGTATCGGAAGGATACAAAGGCACCAGTCCTTAGCTACCGCACAAAGTGGCCCACCGGTTGGAAAAATGAATGGTTCTATATGAAGGCTGACAAGAAAAAGAGGGAGAAGCTGATGACCATGGTCATGAGTCCGTGAGTTTGAGCTTCGAAATGACCAGGCCTTTATGCAATATGCAACTGGGTTCACCCTGTCAGCTGGCCGAAGTAGAATTTAGAGTGGTAGCTGAGCAAATCAGTACCAGGGACTTGGTGCAAGAATACTTGGCGAATAGAACATATCCGACATCAAGTGGCTGGGGAATGCCGAAGAGGAAAGAAGCGGGGAAAAAGCATGAACTTGTTCGTCTTGCTTATCGTTTCAAATTTGAAAAGCAATTCAAGAAACCTTGCAAAGAATGGCTAGACATGATTGAGACCAAGTGCAACAAAATACTTGGAAATTATACCAAAAAGGAAGATCAACTGATGACCGCAGCCTTCGACACCCGGCCAAAACAAAGGTTGAACCGGGTAATGGACGCCTTTAAATTTGAATACCCTGATTATGAAAAGCTAGACAAAGGTGCCGAAGGGGTGAAAAGAAAAAGAATTGTCAGCATTCTGAGCAGGCAAGTTGCTAGAATGGTAGAGGATGAGAAGACTTCAAAGAAGAGAAAGTCCACTCCTGAGCTGAAGGCGGCAGTTTCGAAGAAGAGAAAGGCTGAAACTCCGGAGCCGAAGATAACTGAGGCAACAGAGGAGACTCCTTCGACGCCTCCTGCTGCCGAAATAGCAGAAATTTTAAAGGTAATGACTGAATCGTTACCCATCAAGCTGCTAAGTCCTCTGGGGCCAGAATCGACGAAACTTTTACAGAAGAAGGATGAGCCTTCGGCTACAAAGGAGAAGGCTGATGGTCATAAAAACAAAGAATTTTCAATGTCATGCAAGCCATTGAGCGGACACCATCGCTGGCCTCGGCATCCAAAATAGCACCTATTGCAAGTGTCGAGGCCACTGCCGAAGCTGATACCTCTGCCGAAGCTGCCAATCTTGAAAGTACACTGTCAGGGATTGATAAAATTCTTTCGGATATGGCTGCGGAAGAGACAACTGTGGCTGCAGAGAAGGTCATGGCCACAGTGCCTGACAAAGCGAAAAAGATTGCTGATGCTGCTTCGGAAGAAAGGGACTTTGACCTTCGAAACCTGGTAGGTCAAGAATTATCCGAGGCCGAAAAGAAGGAGCTACAGGAATATGGGATATCCTGTGGCTACCAGCCAGGAGCTATGCTCTTTGGTGGAATTGACGAAGGAGCCTTAGGATGCATTCGCGATCGCGCCGGGGCAAAGATAATCGGCACTCTATCGAAGAGTGTCAGTTTCCCGAAGCTTGAGGCTGATATTAGCGGCTACCGGTGACAACATATCGTCGACAGTCTATTTTACTCCAATTTCAAGGTAAAATTCTTTTTGCCTAAATCTATGTTTTTCTTTCTGATGAAGCAAAATTTCCTGATGTTAGCTTATTTCTACAGAGTATGTTGTTAAGTAAAGCATTGAGGATGCAACAAGACCTCGAGGACAAGAAAAATGAAATCATAATCGAGGGCTTAGAGAGTAAGATCAAAGATTATGAAGCTTCTCTAGAGAAGAATGATTTCCTGCTTCAAGCAACATAGGGTTCGCTCGCAGAAATTCAAGCTGAGAATGTTAGATTAAGCGAGGAGGTTCTCCAAAGTCAAACAACCTTAAAAGACAAATTAGAGAGCTTCGAACAAAAGAAGAAAGAACTGCAAGAAAAGTATGAAGCTGAAGCTGATAAAAATACTAAGCTGCAGAAATCATTGAAGAACCTTCAGAATACATGTTTGAGTTTTGGCAGCCGCTGCGTGCAATGGTTGAAAGGGGTCTTTAGTTCGGTTGGGGCCAGCTCTGAAGATATTACCCCTTCGCTTGAAGACATATCAAATACCTTCAAACATATTGAAAATGAAGTTGACGCACTCGATGAAGTGATAGCTGGGCATGGTGACTTCTGTGCTTTGCTAGCTTCTCGCGGCACAGCTGCCGCATTCTTGAAGGCCGGTTGCACGCCTGCGAAGACAGTAAACCGACCAACCTTCAGCCTGTCGCCATCAGATTTGATTGATATTCCTAGTGAAGCCCGAAGCATCGGAAACAGATTCATAACTCAAATTTGGGCTAAGGGTGGGCGAGAATTGGCTGGGGACGAAGCCCGAAACCTGCTTAAACCAGTACGAAACTCATACCTGTTGATTGCCTTGATTCTTATAACTACTTTTACCTCATTCCATTGTTTGTCTGCAGGATAGCGGTGCCGAAGATTGATAACCCAAAGCACATTCCGAAGGTTGTTGAGATGAAGCTTCTCTTTAAGCCTTTCTGTATAGAGCTTAGAAACATTTGCATTATCTTTGCAAAAGATTGTAATCGAGAATTGAACAGTACTTTGTATATTTGTCCATACCTTGTAATATATTTTTACCTTTTCAACTATGTACGAATTGCTTTGCTGTGGACGAAACTTGTATCTTTTGAGCCGAAGGCGAAAACACCTTCCCTTCTTTTCGTACACATCGAAGCATTTCTTTGCATAAAATGTGTATGTTTGAAACGAAGCTTCTTCGTATTCATCGAAGCACTTTGTCGTCGAAGTCGTAGTATTTCTGTTTGTGCTTTATGCCATGATGATGATGATCCTACGAATGTCTAAATGAATGTCTATATGAATGTCCAAAACACGCACGAAGCCACACTCAAACTCTGCATCCCCTTAGGAACGACTTTGGAGTCTTTAAGCTCTGCATTCCCTTAGGAACGACTTTGGAGCTTCTTCACCTTCTATTTCGGTGGCATTTAAGCTCTGCATTCCCTTAGGAACGACTTTGGAGCTTCTTCACCTTCTATTTTGGTGGTATTTAAGCTCTGCATCCCCATAGGAACGACTTTGGAGCTTCTGAACTTATGCTGCGCTCCCTTAGGAACGACTTTTGCAGCTTCGAAACTTACGCCACGCTCCCTTAGAAACGACTTTTGCAGCTTCGAAACTTACACTGCGCTCCCTTAGGAACGACTTTTTCAACTTCGTCATCCTTGGTGATTACAGCTCTGCATCCCCTTAGGGACGTCTTTTGAGCTTTTCCCTGTTATCTTTTGCACTCGATGGTGCAGGCTCTGATATTACATATTACATCTTTGGGAGATTTTGACCCTTGTATTGCATGGGGCTAAATAAGAATGAAAAATACAAACTATGGCCCCATTAAAAACCTTTCTCCCCTCTTGAAAGGAAAAGGGTGCCACAGAAAAAATGAAAAAGATTACATCAATTACACATAGTACCACCGAAGCTCATCCGCGTTCCAAGATCTGGGTATGTCGCTGTCGTCCATATCCTTCAATCTGTAAGAACCGGGTCTTGACGAAGATACTACTAGAAAAGGACCTTCCCACTTTAGTTGTAACTTGCCCACTGTATCTGGGTTGGCTACTCTCCGAAGCACCAAATGACCTCGCTTGATATTTTTCAATCGAACTTTCCTATCACACCATTTTATTGTTTCGGCCTGATACTTATTGATGTGTTCTATGGCCTGAAGTCTGGTCCCTTCTATAGTGTCTTTTGTTATTTGAGAATCAACTTCGTCTTCCGCTGAAGCTGTTGTTCTTATTGATCCTGTCTTTGGTTCTTCTGGAGTTATTGCTTCGTCACCGAACAGGAGCTTGAAAGGTGTAAAACCTGTTGACCTTGATACAGTTGTGTTATGGCTCCACACCACTTTGATCAACTCATCTGGCCACTTTCCTCTAGGCTGGTTGAAGATTAACTTCATTATTCCCATCATTATAATTTCATTTGCTCTTTCTACCAACCCATTTGATTCAGGATGCCTTACTGATGCAAAATGAATTTTTGTACCAATTCGGTCACAGAAATCTTTGAACGTTTCAGCATCAAATTGAGTTCCATTGTCCACGGTTATTGCCTTCGGCACGCCGAAGCGACAAACAATGTTTTGCTAAAAGAATTTCTATACTGTGGCCGAAGTTATTATGGCTAAGGGCTTTGCTTCGATCCACTTAGAGAAATATTCCACTACTACGACGACATATTTCAAATTTGCTTGTGCTGGTGGAAGTGGACCTAACAAATCCAAACCCCACCTTTGCTGTGGCCAAGTTGGCTATATTAACTAGGTTAGAGACGAAGGTTGTTTCTGATCTTTTGCACATCTTTGGCAATTTTCACATTTTTGAACCAGATCTGCTGCATCCGAAGCTGCCTTCGGCCAATAGAATCCTTGTTTGAAAACCTTCCCCAGCAAAGGCCTAGACCCAATATGAGACCCACATAAACCTGCATGTATTTCCTTCATCAGTTCTTGACCTTCGGTTCTGGACAAACACTTGAGTAGTGGAGAGCAGACTCCATATTTATATAACTCCCTTTCTATGACCGCATATGGTCTTGTTCTTGCTTCCATTCTTTTATTATAAACTTCGTCATCCAAAAGACAGTTGCCTTGGAGGAAAGATATAATCTCAGTCCTCCAATCTTCACTATGTACAGGTGATATTGCAAGCACTGCCATCTCCATAAGTTCGACTGAAGGTGCTTTTATTGTCTCAAAGAACACTTTCGAAGGCAACGGGAGCCCCTGTGCCGCTGATTTAGCTAGCAAATCTGCATGCTCATTTGTCCCCCTTGGAATATTTTTTACAGAAAATCCTTCAAAAGAAGCCTCCAATCTTCGGACTGCATCCAAATATTTTTCAAGCTTCGGATCCCTTGCCTTGCTGCTTTTGTCTACATGGCCAGAAATAACTTGGGAATCAGTTTTAAGGATTGCCCTTCTTATTCCCATTGCCTTTAGCTTCCGAAGCCCTAACAGAAGAGCTTCGTATTCGACAATATTATTTGTACAACTAAAGTCTAGCTTTACTGCGTAGCATGTCCTGACTTTAGAGGGCGCTACTAGAATAGCAGCCGCTCCTGCGCCGAAGGTTCCCCAAGAACCGTCACAGAATACCGTCCAGGCTTCGACATCTTTTGTTGCTTCTTCTCCTTGAGCCCCTGTCGTCTAATCAGCAATGAAATCTGCTAACGCCAGATATTGAATTGAGGATCTATGTACATAATCAATGGTGAATTCGTTTGAGTTCCGCAGCCCATTTTCCAATTCTTCATGTAGCTTCTCTATTTCTCATTATATCCTTCAGAGGTTGTGATGAAGGGACTATTATATGATATGCTTGAAAGTAATGCCGAAGCTTTCTGGAGGCCATTAACACAGCATACAATACCTTCTCCAATTCTGTGTAATTTTTCTTTGATAAACTGAGTACTTCATAGACGAAGTACACTGGTGCTTGTCTTTGTACTTGGCCATCTTGCTTCTCCTATACAAGTGCCGCACTGACTGCAGAATGGGAGGCAGCCACATATAGGAGTAACGGAGTTCATGATGAAGGTGGAATTAGAGTTGTCAAGTCTATCAGGTATTGCTTTAACTCTTCGAAAGCCTTCTGTTGAGCCGGACCCCATTGAAAAACTTTGGCTGACTTTAGTATTTCAAAGAATGGTAGATTCCTCTCAGCTGGTCTTAATATAAATCTATTCAGCGATGCCAACCTTCCTGCCAATCGTTGAGCCCCCTTCTTTGAATTTGGCAGCTCCATCCGAAGGATAGCTTCAATCTTACTTGGGTTAGCTTCGATACCCTTTGTTGATACCATAAAGCCAAGAAACTTGCCCTTCTTTACTTTGAAAACACACTTTTCTGGATTTAACTTGAGACCAGCTTGCCTGAAATTGGCAAACGTCTCTTGCAAATCAGCAATATGATTTTCTTGTTTCGTGCTTTTTACTATGATGTCATCAACATAAGTTAGCACATTCCTGTCTATTTGAGAGTGAAGAACCTTGGCTGTCATTCTGCTGAAGCTTCCTCCAGCATTTTTGAGTCCCTCGGGCATCCGAAGGTAACAATAAGTACCACTAGGAGTTATGAAGCTTGTCTTTGGCTCATCCTCTTTCTTCATCCAAATTTGGTGATAGCCCGAGTAGCAGTCCAATAAGCTCATGAGTTCCGAAGAAGCTGCTGCATCTACAAGGGAGTCTATTCTTGGTAAAGGGAACTCATCCTTCGGACATGCCTTGTTGAGATCTGTGAAATCAATACACATTCTCCATTTCCCATTAGCCTTCTTCACCATAACAGTGTTAGCTAGCCACTCTGGATACGTTACTTCTCTGATGAGACTAGCACTTAGAAGTCTCTTTATTTCATTCCGAGCACCTTCGGCTTTATCCTCAGACATTTTCCGAAGTCTTTGCTTTCTTGGCCTGAAAGATGGATCCACATTGAGTGAATGCTCAATGACATCTCTGTTAACACCACAGAGATCGTTAGCTGTCCAAGCGAAGACATCTTTATTGTTGAACAAAAATCTTAGCAGAGTCTTATCTTGTTTACCAGATAACTGAGATCCAAGCAGTACCTTTTGGTCTGCTATATCTTCACACAAGAGCATAGGCTTCCGTTGATCTACCGAAGCAGCCTTCTCTCTTTTGTGCTTATATTGCTGACAAGCTCCGGCTCCATCTATGTTATGGATCGCCTTAGAATCCGTCCAACTGCCTTCAGCCCTCCTGACAGCTTCTTGACTCCTATGAACAGCAATGGGCCCTTGCTCCGAAGGTATCTTCATGCATAAGTATGCTGGATGGAGTATTGCTTCGAAGGCATTAAGCGTCCCTCGACCAATGATTGTGTTGTATGGGTACTCCATGTCAACAATGTCAAAGACAATTTGTTCAGTTCTTGTGTTGTGGATGTAACCGAAGGTAACTGACATTGTTATTTTGCCAAGTGCCATAATCTGTCTTCCTCCAAAGCCACAAAGAGGGTGTGTTGCATCATGTATCTTGTCTTTTGGTTCTTGCATCTGTCTGAAAGCCTTTGCAAAGATGATGTCCGCTGCACTGCCTGTGTCAACCAGAACATTATGGACCAGAAATCCCTTGATGACACAAGATATAACCATGGCATCATTGTGAGGATAGTCTTTAAGCTGAAGATCTTCCTGGGATAAGGTGATTGGGATGTGAGACCACTTGGATCTGATGAAGGGTCCTTGCACCCCAACATGTTGCACTCTTCTTTGTGCTTCCTTCTTTTGCTTCTTGTTAGCTGGTTCTGAGCTTGAACCGCCTGTGATTGGGAGCACCAGCTTCGTAACCAAAGGTGCTACAACTTGGTTGCTGTACGAAGCCATCGTCACAACAGTGGAAGTGAGTTCACCAGAGGTGGGCGCCAATGTTGGTCACTTGTTCTCAAAAGCTATAAATCAAGAACAAGGCAACACAAATGTTAATGGTTAAAGACCTTCGTCCTTCGTAACACTATCTCCCTTGGGATATAATGATCTTCAGACGAAGGTCATGAAGAGCATACCTTCATCATTTCAATATTCAAAGATATAAACACGGACATGTGAAACTCAGAAATAGCATGAATAATCATTTTAAATCATTAGATTATTCACATTATCATCATATAATTATGAACAAACATCAATGATGTTTAAATTACATCGGTACCTTCGACTTGACAGAAGGCAAAAGTCCTGAAGTGACGCGTGAGCGATTACAAGTCAGCGTGAACAGTACGGGGGGTACTGTTCATCTATTTATAGGCACGAGACACAACCCAGACAAAATTACATTCGTGTCCTTGATAACTAATCATAACCATGACACAAATTATCAGGGACTATGCGATCTTTTCCTCTTTAAGTCGGTGCCACCCTTCGTCTCAAGCGTGTCATCATGCCGAAGCTCTTTCAATTGTAGCTTCGACATATATCTTCATGTCGTGCATGCTTGCATATCATCTTGCCGAATGTGTTTTTGCTTAGAGGACCTTTGGTGGAGAAGAAGGCACCCAACAGAGGGGCTAAAATTCTCTAGTTTGGGAGCCACAAAACCGGAGAGGATTGGAGGAGCTAAAATCCAGTTCTTATTCAAATTGAATAATAAGGGGATTTTAGCCCTCCAATACTCTTCGATTTTTGGACTTCCAAACTAGCCCTTAGAGCTGATTTGATGACTAGAGAATGGAGGGGATTTCTCCCTTATGGATGTACTCCATTTCCCTTATGAATCAGAAGGGATCTATGGGAGACAAACCCTCTTGTTATTTAATTTTGAATAACAAGAGAATTCCTCCCCTATAGATCACCTCTAATTCCGTGGTCATCAAACCGGCCCTAATAGCAAGAGATCCTAGCCCCTCTCATGTCTCATCCCCTTCATTTAACTTCTCCCAAACATGCCCTAAGAGGCTATCGACCCCCGCAAACATTAGCCCTAACTTTAGACGTCATTGTTGACATCCCTGCTACCGAAGCTCCACCTCGCTGGTTGCACTTCCCCATCACCCTTTCTTTGGTTTGCTGCTTGTTGAGCATCCTATAGTTTCCCCTGTTCTCCGTAGGTAGCTCTAGTCTCTTTCCCTCCATTGGAACGTGCCACCGCCATCACGCTCGTCCGTCGTCGAGTTTTCCTTTGTCCCCGAGTGCCTTCCAATATTTCTCCGCTCGATGTGTCACCTGGCTGAGCTTCGGTGGACCTTACTCATGTCAGTGCGCTCCTCCTACCGGACTATATTGTCTAGACATAATATTATGCACGTATCCTCTATCAGTAGGTAGAGGATAACCGCGGGTATATCCGTTTACCCGCTACAAAAATAGCAAAATACTAAATCACATAGACAGATCACATATAAGTTATATTACAAGGATACATGAGCATAAATATAGCATCAAAGCTAACATAGCAAATAAGTAAACTCAAATAATAGTAGTTTATAGTAATAATAGGGACATAACATTATATCAATAATCCAAGGATTTGTAGGACCACATCAATTCAGTTCTCACAAGTTCAAGAGCGTGAATCGGCATGCTGGGAGAGGCGAGAGGGTCTCTGCCCCTCTGGTGAGGTGACAACTGGCGCATGGGTGAAGCCGAGTGGGTGAAAACTGAAAGGGAAATGTGCCCTTGGGCCATTTCTAAGTATTTTGGTGATTTAGTGTCCAACACAAGTGTTTAAGTGATAAACTATGTCAAATGATGGATAAGGTGCAAATCAATACAAAGGTATGATTCTAGACTTAGTACATTGGTTTTTGTGTACTAACATGTTTGTCTAAGTGTTAGAATCAGAGAAAATGCAATTGAAAAAGAGTGGCTCGAAGCAGCCAAGAGTCTGCTCAGTCTGGGTGCACCGGACAGTGTCCGGTGCGCCAGACTGGCATCCGTCAACTAGCTGCTCTCGGGACTTCGTCGGCGGCGTACGACTAAAATTCACTGGACTATCCGGTGGTGCACCGGACTGTCTGGTGAGCCAACAGTAGGCCGGGCCAACGGTCGGCCGCGGAATCCGCGCGCGACGCGTGGCAAGTGCCAACGGTTGGATGGGGCACCAGACTGTCCGGTGTGCACCAGACAGTGTCCGGTGCGCCAACGGCTCTAAGACTGCAACGGTCGGCTTCGCCAAATAAGGAAAGAGATCCGCACCGGACAGTGTCCGGTGGTGCACCGGACTATCCGGTGCGCCAGGTGACAGAAGGCAAGAATTGCCTTCCTGGAATGCTCTCAACGGCTCCTAGCTGCCTTGGGGCTATAAAAGGGACCCCTAGGCGCATGGAGGAACACACCAAGCATTCTCCAAGCATTCCTAAGCACCAAGACTTCGATTCCGCGCATTTGATTCTTTGTGATAGCAACTAGAGCTCCATTTGAGTTGTCAACTCGTCGGGTTGTGTTGTGAGCTCTTGTTGTGACTTGTGTGCGTGTTGGTACTTTGATTTCATATCTTGTGTGCGTTGCTCATGCCTCTCTTACTCCGTGCTTCTTTGTGAACTTCAAGTGTAAGGGCGAGAGGCTCCAAGTTGTGGAGATTCCTTGCAAACGAGATATAGTAAACAAAGCAAAACACCGTGGTATTCAAGTGGGTCTTTGGACCGCTTGAGAGGGGTTGATTGCAACCCTCGTCCGTTGGGACACCACAATGTGGAGTAGGCAAGTGTTGGACTTGGCCGAACCACGGGATAAACCACTGTGCCATCTCTGTGTTGATCTCTTTGTGGTTATCGTGTTGTGCAAGTTCTCCTATCTAGCCACTTGGCTTATTCGTGCTAACTCCTAATCAAGTTTTGCGGATTAAGTTTCAAGATTTTACAGGATCACCTATTCACCCCCCTCTAGGTGCTCTCAATTGGTATCGAAGCCGTTCTCTTCAAGAAAGGGACTAATCGCCCGAAGAGATGGATCCTAAGGGCAAGGGGATGGTGGTCAACGATAAGGAGAAGGAGTCCTTTGTCAATGATCCAAAGGAGGACAAGCCTACTGACTCGGGCTCGAGCCACAAAAGAAAAGATGGAAGGAAGAAGAAAACAAGGCGCATCAAAGAGATAGTCTACTACGATAGCGATGAATCCTCTTCTTCCCAAAAGGACGACAACAACGTCTACGAGAATAAGAAGACAGTTAATTCAAACTTCTCTTTTGATTATTCTCGTATTCCTCAAAGTACCAATGCTCATTTACTATCCATTCCACTTGGTAAACCTCCTCATTTTGATGGAGAGGACTACGGATTTTGGAGTAACAAAATGCGTAGTCACTTGTTCTCTCTCCATCCTAGTATATGGGAAATAGTAGAGAGTGGAATGAAATTTGATAGCTCGGATAGTCCTTTGTTCATCAATGAACAGATTCATAAAAATGCACAAGCTACTACTGTGTTTTAGCCTCATTGTGCAGGGACGAGTACCATAAGGTGAGCGGCTTGGACAATGCTAAGCAGATCTAGGACACCTTCAAGATCTCACATGAGGGGAACGACGTCACCATGCTCACAAAGATGGAGTTGGTGGAGGGCGAACTCGGGAGATTCGCGATGATAAGAGGGGAGGAGCCAACCCAGACGTACAACAGGCTCAAGACCCTCATCAACAAGATAAGGAGCTATGGAAGCACGCGATGGACGGACCACGATGTCGTCCGCCTAATGCTAAGGTCCTTTACTGTACTTGATCCACATCTGGTAAACAATATTCGTGAAAATCCTAGGTACACCAAGATGTCGCCCAAAGAAATTCTTGGGAAATTTGTAAGCGGGCGGATGATGATCAAGGAGGCAAGATATGTGGATGATGCATTGAATGGCCCAATCCACGAGCCTCAAACCGTTGCTCTCAAAGAGACAAGGAGCAAGGAGACACTACCTAGCAAGGTGGCGCAAGTTGAGGCGGCCGGGCTTAATGAGGAAGAAATGGCCCTTATCATCAAGCGGTTCAAGACAGCGCTAAAGGGTCGCAAGGAGCACCCCAACAAGAACAAGACGAAGGGGAAACACTCCTACTTCAAATGTGGTAAGATTGGTCATTTTATCGCTAATTGTCCCGATAATGATAGTGACCAGGAAAAGAAGAGTGGAAAGTGGGAAAAGAAGAAGAACTACAAGGAGGCGAAGGGCGAGGCACATCTTGGAGAAGAGTGGGATTCAGATTGCTCCTCGTCCGACTCCGACAATGAAGGACTCGCCGCCACCGCGTTCAACAAGTCATCCCTCTTCCCCAACGAGCATCACACATGCCTCATGGCAAAGGAAAAGAAGGTATGTACTCGAAACAATACTACTTATGCTTCTTCAAGCGAGGATGAGTCTAGTGATGATGATGAAATAGACTATTCATGCTTATTCAAGGGCTTAGATAGAACTAAGATTGATAAGATTAATGAATTGATTGATGCTTTGAATGATAAGAATAGATTACTAGAAAAACAAGAGGACCTTTTATATGAAGAGCATGATAAATTTGTTAGTGCACAAAATTCTCTTGCTCTAGAAGTTAAAAGGAATGAAATGCTTTCTTGTGAACTATCTACTTGTCATGAAACCATTTCTACTTTAAAAGGTGTTAATGATGATTTAAATGCTAAACTAGAAGTAGCAAATAAATCTAACTCTTGTGTAGAACATGTTATGATTTGCAATAGGTGCAAAGATTTTAATGTTGATGCTTGTAGTGAACACCTAGTTTGCATTTCTAAACTAAATGATGAAGTGGCTAGTCTTAATGCCCAACTTAAGACTAGCAAGAGTGAATTTGACAAGCTAAAATTTGCAAGGGATGCCTACACGATTGGTAGACACCCCTCAATTAAGGATGGTCTTGGCTTCAAGAGGGAAGTCAAGAACTTAACAAGCCATAAGGTTTCCATCTCCGCCAAGGAGAAAGGGAAGGCCCCTATGGCTAGTAGTGCTCAAAAGAACCATGCCTTCATGTATCATGATAGAAGACATTCTAGAAATGTTTATAGAAGTTATGATGCTCTTGATTCTCATGCCATGGTTGCTTCTAGTTCTTCTATTATGCATGATAGAAATTTAGCTAGGAGAAATGTTATTAATCACATGCCTAGAAGAAATGTTGTTCATGTTTCTAGGAAAATAATAAATGAACCTTCTACAATTTATCATGCTTGCAATGCTTCATTTGCGATTTGTAGAAAGGATAGGAAAGTGATTGCTAGGAAACTAGGGGCAAAATACAAGGGAGATAAAACTTGCATTTGGATCCCTAAGGATATTGTCACTAACCTTGTAGGACCCAACAAGAGTTGGGTACCTAAGACCAAAGCCTAAATTTGCCTTGCAGGTTTATGCATCTGGGGGATCAAGCTGGATTATCGACAGCAGATGCACAAACCACATGACGGGGGAGAAGAAGATGTTCACCTCCTATGTCAAGAATAAAGATTCCCAAGATTCAATCATATTCGGTGACAGGAATCAAGGCAAGGTTAAAGGCTTAGGCAAGATTGCAATCTCAAATGAGCACTCTATTTCTAATGTATTCTTAGTAGAGTCACTTGGATATAATTTGTTATCCGTAAGTCAATTATGTAATATGGGATATAATTGTCTATTCACAAATGTAGATGTGTCTGTCTTTAGAAGAAGTGATGGTTCATTAGCTTTTAAGGGTGTATTAGACGGCAAACTCTATTTAGTTGATTTTGCAAAAGAGGAGGCCGGTCTAGATGCATGCTTAATTGCTAAGACTAGCATGGGATGGCTGTGGCATCGCCGCTTAGCACATGTGGAGATGAAGAACCTTCACAAGCTTCTAAAGGGAGAACACGTGATAGGTCTAACCAATGTCACTTTCGAAAAAGATAGACCTTGTGCAGCTTGTCAAGCAGGGAAACAGGTGGGAAGCTCTCATCATGCCAAAAATGTGATGACAACATCAAGACCCCTAGAGTTACTTCATATGGACCTCTTCGGACCCGTCGCCTATCTAAGCATAGGAGGAAGTAAGTATGGTCTTGTTATAGTTGATGACTTTTCCCGCTTCACTTGGGTATTCTTTTTGCAGGATAAATCTGAAACCCAAGGGACCCTCAAGCGCTTCCTAAGGAGAGCTCAAAACGAGTTTGAGCTCAAGGTGAAGAAGATAAGGAGCGACAATGGGTCCGAGTTCAAGAACCTTCAAGTGGAGGAGTATCTTGAGGAGGAAGGAATCAAGCACGAGTTCTCCGCTCCCTACACACCACAGCAAAATGGTGTGGTAGAGAGGAAGAACAAGACGCTTATAGACATGGCGAGGACGATGCTTGGAGAGTTCAAGACCCCCGAGCGCTTTTGGTCGGAAGCCGTGAACACAGCTTGCCACGCCATCAACCGGGTCTATCTTCATCGCCTCCTCAAGAAGACTTCGTATGAGCTTCTAACCGGTAACAAACCCAATGTTTCGTATTTCCGAGTTTTTGGAAGTAAATGCTACATTCTAGTGAAGAAGGATAGGAATTCCAAATTTTCTCCCAAAGCGGTAGAAGGGTTTTTGTTAGGTTATGACTCAAATACAAAGGCGTATAGGGTCTTCAACAAATCATCGGGTTTGGTTGAAGTCTCTAGCGACGTTGTATTTGATGAGACTAATGGCTCTCCAAGAGAGCAAGTTGTTGATCTTGATGATGTAGATGAAGAAGACATTCCAACGGCCGCAATGCGCACCATGGCGATTGGAGATGTGAGGCCACTGGAACAAAATGAGCAAGATCAACCTTCTTCCTCAACAATGGTGCATCCCCCAACTCAAGACGATGAACAGGTTCATCAAGAGGAGGCGTATGATCAAGGGGAGCACAAGATGATCATGTAATGGAGGAAGAAGCACAACCGGCACCTCCAACTCAAGACCGAGCGATGATTCAAAGGGATCATCCCGTCGACCAGATTTTGGGTGACATTAGCAAGGGAGTAACTACTCGGTCTCGATTAGTTAACTTTTGTGAGCATTACTCTTTTGTCTCTTCTATTGAGCCTTTCAGGGTAGAAGAGGCCTTGCTAGATCCGGACTGGGTGTTGGCCATGCAGGAGGAGCTCAACAACTTTAAGAGAAATGAAGTTTGGACACTGGTGCCTCGTCCCAAGCAAAATGTTGTGGGAACCAAGTGGGTGTTCCGCAACAAACAAGACGAGCACGGGGTGGTGACAAGGAACAAGGCTAGACTTGTGGCAAAAGGTTATGCCCTAGTCGCAGGTTTGGACTTTGAGGAGACATTTGCTCCTGTGGCTAGGCTAGAGTCAATTCGCATATTGTTAGCCTATGCTGTTCACCATTCTTTCAGGTTGTTCCAAATGGATGTGAAGAGCGCTTTCCTCAACGGGCCAATTAAGGAGGAGGTGTACGTGGAGCAACCCCCTGGCTTCGAGGATGAACGGTACCCCGACCACGTGTGTAAGCTCTCTAAGGCGCTCTATGGACTTAAGCAAGCCCCAAGAGCATGGTATGAATGCCTTAGAGACTTTTTAATTGCTAATGCTTTCAAGGTTGGGAAAGCCGATCCAACTCTTTTTACTAAGACTTGTGATGGTGATCTTTTTGTGTGCCAAATTTATGTTGATGACATAATATTTGGTTCTACTAACCAAAAGTCTTGTGAAGAGTTTAGCAGGGTGATGACTCAAAAGTTTGAGATGTCGATGATGGGAGAGCTAAGCTATTTCCTTGGGTTCCAAGTGAAGCAACTCAAGGATGGGACCTTCATCTCCCAAACGAAGTACACGCAAGACTTGATCAAGCGGTTTGGGATGAAGGACGCCAAGCCCGCAAAGACTCCAATGGGAACCGACGGACACACCAACCTCAACAAAGGAGGTAAGTCCGTTGATCAAAAGGCATACCGGTCTATGATAGGGTCTTTACTTTATTTATGTGCTAGTAGACCGGATATTATGCTTAGCGTATGCATGTGTGCTAGATTTCAATCCGATCCAAGGGAATGTCACTTAGTGGCGGTGAAGCGAATTCTTAGATATTTAGTCGCTACGCCTTGCTTCGGGATCTGGTATCCAAAGGGGTCTACCTTTGACTTAATTGGATATTCAGACTCCGACTATGCTGGATGTAAGGTTGATAGGAAGAGTACATCGGGGATGTGCCAATTCTTAGGAAGGTCCCTGGTGTCATGGAGTTCTAAGAAACAAACCTCCGTTGCCCTATCCACCGCTGAGGCCGAGTATGTTGCCGCAGGACAGTGTTGCGCGCAACTACTTTGGATGAGGCAAACCATCAGGGACTTTGGCTACAATCTGAGCAAAGTCCCACTCCTATGTGATAATGAGAGTGCTATCCGCATAGCGGATAATCCTGTTGAACACAGCCGCACAAAGCACATAGACATCCGGCATCACTTTTTGAGAGACCACCAGCAAAAGGGGGATATCAAAGTGTTTCATGTTAGCACCGAGAACCAGCTAGCCGATATCTTTACCAAGCCTCTAGATGAGAAGACCTTTTGCAAGTTGCGTAGTGAGCTAAATGTCTTAGATTCGCGGAACTTGGATTGATGTGTAGCATACATGTGTCTTATGCTTTGATCATGTTCCCTTATGCATTTTGTTGTTTATTTATGGTGCTCAAGTTGTACTCATGATCCCCGGACCTCACAAGTCCATTTGCAAGTGATGCACTTATTTAGGGGGAGGCATGCTACAACTTGACCCTTTGAGACTAACTGTGTGCTTGAGTTTACTTGATTTAGTCTCAAAGGTGGATTGAAGGGGAAAGGTGAACTTGGACCATGCAAGACTTCCACTGCACTCCGATGGGAGGGTAACTCACTCCAAGTTCATCTCCATATTCTTATTGCCTTTGTACTCTTATTTGAAGATTTTGGTGAGGCAATGAGGTTTAAGGGCCAAGATTGATCCCGTTTTGGTGCTTGATGCCAAAGGGGGAGAAAATAAGGCCAAAGCAAGAAATGGATCAGCTACCACTTGAGAATTTTGAAAAAGTAGAGTTAGAGTTTTTTTTTGTTTGTCAAAATACTCTTGTTTGTCTCTCATTGTCAAAAGTTGGCCTCTTGTGGGGAGAATGGTTGATTATGGGAAAAAGGGGAAGTTTTCGAAATCCTTGATCAATTTCTCTTGGAACAACTCTCTTTATGTCTCAACAAGTGTGTTTGACTTAGAGATAGGGAATTGAGTTTGATATGCAAAAACAAACCAAGTGGTGGCAAAGAATGATCCATATATGCCAAATTTGTTTCAAAACAAATTTGTGTTCTCATTTGAATTGATGTTGCACTTCTTTTAGTTGCTTTATGTTGTGTTGGCATAAATCACCAAAAAGGGAGAGATTGAAAGGGAAGTGCCCTTGGGCCATTTCTAAGTATTTTGGTGATTTAGTGTCCAACACAAGTGCTTAAGTGATAAACTATGTCAAATGATGGATAAGGTGCAAATCAATACAAAGGTATGATTCTAGACTTAGTACATTGGTTTTTGTGTACTAACATGTTTGTCTAAGTGTTAGAATCAGAGAAAATGCAATTGAAAAAGAGTGGCTCGAAGCAGCCAAGAGTCTGCTCAGTCTGGGTGCACCGGACAGTGTCCGGTGGTGCACCAGACAGTGTCCGGTGCGCCAGGCTGGCATCCGTCAACTAGCTGCTCTCGGGACTTCGTCGGCGGCGTACGGCTAAAATTCACCGGACTGTCCGGTGGTGCACCGGACTGTCCGGTGAGCCAACAGTCGGCCGCGGAATCCGCGCGCGACGCGTGGCAAGTGCCAACGGTCGGATGGGGCACCGGACTGTCCGGTGTGCACCGGACAGTGTCCGGTGCGCCAACGGCTCTAAGACTGCAACGGTCGGCTTCGCCAAATAAGGAAAGAGATTCGCACCGGACAGTGTCCGGTGGTGCACCGGACTGTCCGGTGCGCCAGGTGACAGAAGGCAAGAATTGCCTTCCTGGAATGCTCTCAACGACTCCTAGCTGCCTTAGGGCTATAAAAGGGACCCCTAGGCGCATGGAGGAACACACCAAGCATTCTCCAAGCATTCCTAAGCACCAAGACTTCGATTCCGCGCATTTGATTCTTTGTGATAGCAACTAGAGCTCCATTTGAGTTGTGAACTCGTCGGGTTGTGTTGTGAGCTCTTGTTGTGACTTGTGTGCGTGTTGGTACTTTGATTTCGTATCTTGTGTGCATTGCTCATCCCTCCCTTACTCTGTGCTTCTTTGTGAACTTCAAGTGTAAGGGCGAGAGGCTCCAAGTTGTGGAGATTCCTCGCAAACGAGATATAGTAAACAAAGCAAAACACCGTGGTATTCAAGTGGGTCTTTGGACCGCTTGAGAGGGGTTGATTGCAACCCTCGTCCGTTGGGACGCCACAACGTGGAGTAGGCAAGTGTTGGACTTGGCCGAACCACGGGATAAACCACTGTGTCATCTCTGTGTTGATCTCTTTGTGGTTATCGTGTTGTGCAAGTTCTCCTCTCTAGCCACTTGGCTTATTCGTGCTAACTCCTAATCAAGTTTTGCGGATTAAGTTTCAAGATTTTATAGGATCACCTATTCACCCCCCCTCTAGGTGCTCTCAAAAACCTTGTTTTATATATGTATGTCCTTAGATGACCCATATGTTAGGTTGGTGCAGCGAGTTTGAAGGATAAATGGGTATGAATATTGTTTTTATTTGCCTACCAAAAGATATCCACTAGGTTTGTTCTTGTATCCTCATCCTTGCCTGTGGATATAGAATTATGCCCGTATCCACACCCATCGGGTTTATTATTCGTAGGGCACATGTATTTGATGCCCATTGCCATTTCTATCCCTTGCGCCCTCTTTCCCTTAGACGCTCTCCTCACCATCACAGACATGGTCGTGTGTGTCTCCTGCACGTGCCCACAACCTTAACCGGGAGGGCCGTTGAACCCAAACGAGCTAACACTTTGGCTTGAGGCACACCTGTCAGCGGCTATGTGAAAGGGAAATGTGCCCTTGGGCCATTTCTAAGTGTTTAGGTGATTAAGTGCCTAACACATCACTTTGAACTAACATGCTACTACTAGTATGAGCTCAGAGTCAAAGATAAACAAATTGAGAGTCTTGGAAGAAAGTTGAACATCCTATACTATTGGGGAAACTTAGGTATGATTCTAGCACTGAGTAAATTATTTTTGGTACTAACTATGTTATACTAATTGCTAGGAAACTTCCCAAAACAAGAGGAATTCAATTGGAGAAGTTTGGCTTAGGGTAGCCAAACTTGCACCAGCTTGCGGTGCGCCGGACAGTGTCCGGTGCTCAGGCTGGCATACCCGGCGAACAGTCCGCTCTCAGAAAAAACCAGGGCACTGCGGATATAATTCACCGAACTGTCTGGTGTGCCAGACGGGTGCCCAGCCAACGGTCGACCACGCGATCAGCGGGCGCCACGTGTACCCGGCCAACGGTCACCAGGCCACACCGGACTGTCCGGTGTGCCATGGGACCGAGGCTGGCAATGGCCGGCTTGGCCAAACAAGGAAGGGAATCACACACTGTTCACTGTCCAGTGCGCCAACAGACAGAAGGCAATCAGAGCCTACTAAATGGAGCTCCGACGGCTTCTAGGTCCCTTGGGGCTATAAAAGCGACCCCTAGGCGCATGGAGCACTACACCAAGTATCCTTTGAACATCTTAATACACCGAGACACTATGATCACGCTAGAGCTTTGACAGTTTGAGATTTGAGCAAGGGTTTGAGTTGTAATTCCGCTGTGTTGTTTCTTGTGCTCCTCTCTCAACTTGTGAGCGTGTTGCTGTGATTTTTGTCTCTTGTGTATGTTTATATTCCCCCTTACTCTTGAGTTCATTTGAGATCAAATTATGTTAGGTGTGAGAGACTCCAAATTGTGGAGATTCCTCACAACGGGATAAACTAAGATAAGAAATAAAACCGTGGTATTCAAATTGATTTTTAGATCACTTGAAAGGGGTTGAGTGCAACCCTCGTCCATTGGGACGCCACAATGTGGAGTAGGCAAGCCTTTTACGCTTGACCGAACGACGGGATTAAAATCGCCATGTCACCTGACTGTTTCACTTTACTGCGATTTTATTCTTTCTAGCACGTCTCCTCACTTATAATATTACTATAAGTTTAACACTCATCTTGTGCGAGAAATTAAGTGAAGAAGTCCTCTCTTCTCTCGCTCTTCATCTGGACTTGGTTTTGATTTCACTAATCCACGTTAGACCAAGTTTGTTTTTGTTGAGCTATTTTTACAGGATCATCTATTCACCCCCTCTAGGTGCTCTCACTATGGCTAGCCCCTCTCGAGTG
This sequence comes from Zea mays, assembly GCF_902167145.1. Taxonomy (NCBI): domain Eukaryota; kingdom Viridiplantae; phylum Streptophyta; class Magnoliopsida; order Poales; family Poaceae; genus Zea; species Zea mays. Next base: position 38,953,369 of record NC_050098.1, on the reverse strand, counting down.
ACTTTGAGCTCTAGTGCATTATAAAAAAAATAAAAGGACTTTTATTGCTTTAGAAAAATCACAGAATGTTGGAAAATCTATAATAAATATTTTATAGCTCCAAAAATGGTAAGACTTGTCTGGTTAGATTTATATTATGATGTACTTTATTTTAAAAAATGAGCAGGTCGTTGCTGTAAATTTACCTTTGATAAATTAATCATATTTACAATTGTAAATGCATATTTAATGAAATAAGGCTCTTGAAATTATGAAACCAACTTCGTTAGTTTCCTCTTAACACATACTTAGTAGACCTACAATTTATGTTATGAAAGAATTAAGGATCCTATCCTCTTGTATTTATTTCCTCCTTTCGTTGGCTAAAAATGGTTTAATGTATATTAATTAACTCAAATGTGCAAAAATATAAATCTGCCTTTGTTAATCTTATTTTCCTGCATAAAATCTTAAGAAAATGATCTTGATGTTGTTCATGATATTGCATACATCTTTTATGAATTAACATGTTTCCTAGTGCCTAAAATTGCATAATTAGTAACTAAATATAGAAAATTGCTAAAATAGAAAACCCCAACTCTTTGAATCTTGTGTTGCTGACTTGTGAGTGTTAATTTTATTCATGATATCCCTTGAAGTTAGGAAATACCTTTCTTGGAATATCTTGCCTTTTGCCAACATAATTAATAGATCATAAAATTAGTTATATATGAATATTTTAAATGATTTGAAATATTGTATTAGCTTTCTTTCATGCATCATCCAAGCTCATGGTATCTCATAATCATTGCACTCATGATATCATCCTAATGCATACATTCATTCACCATGTTAGTAAGCGAAGTTATGGACAACAGACCTATGGAACCCAAACTCAAAGTTGAAGTTGGTTTTGAATACGAGGAAGTGCAAGTCAAGCGGCTAAGCATGTTTTCTATCATAGTTTTGTAAATTAAACTTGTTACTAATGTTGGCTATGTTTATGTATTTTGGGTAGCACTTACATTTGATGCATTTACCTTCCTTACTTCGATTACTTTATACCTTGTCACACATATAGTATGGGTTAATGCTTAAATTAACTTATTAATTACTTAGCCATGCTTAGAGTTAGACTAGCTCTTTTGGAGTAAGAAAGAGGTCTTTATAGGTCAATGAACCATGGTTCTAGATGTGTCATTTTTCTTAAAAGATACTTGGTTATAGGAACTTGATAACAAGAAATGTGGATGGTAAAATGAATGTGAGACTTTGAAAGTCAGCTAGAGCGGGAGCGAATAAGCGAAACTTGAATTTATAACTTTAAACACAAACTTCAACCCTAGGTTAGTGTTAGAACAAGAATACGAACGATCAGATTGAGGGAGAGAGAGTTCTTCTTGCAAAATTTTCTCAAATGGTTACATATTACTTTGGGAGCAACTTAATTGATATAGAATCAAGCGCAAGCAAGAGAACTAGAGAGAGGAGGGAGAGAAAGAAGAAAATCACAAATGAGGATCAAACACAAAGAACACAGACGATTTGTTTCTCAAGGTTCGATTCCTTAGAACCTACTCCATGTTGAGGAGTCCATAAAGGATGGATCTCTTTCAACCCTTTCCCTCTCTCAAACAGTCACTTAGACCGGTTGAGTGTTCTTAATCTCGAGGATCATTTAGACCCCATAAGGATCACCACACACTTAGGTGTCTCTTGCTAGCTTTACAACTTTGAGAGAATGGGGATGAGAATGAGAAAGAGCATGATAAAAAATGCCAAACAAAAGAGCAACGAGAAAAACACAAGACACATTCTCTAGAATCTCTCTCAAGGCACTAATCACTCATGATCACAATGACAATTATGGCACTTGAGGACTTGGATGCTTTGAGTGTGTCTTGGAGTGGAGTTCTTGCTCTTGCAATGAATGTGAGTGAGTGAAATGCTTGGGAACCTTGGATGTCTTGGATGAAGGTGGTTGGGGTTGTATTTATAGCTTCCAACTACCTCCTAGTTGTTGCTCCTTTTCTACCACACGCGGTCGGTCCGTGACCCTCTCCAGGATGGTCCACCCTTGCATGATCGATGGCTGGATCGCAACGGTTAGTTATAATAACTATATCAACGACTATAATCACATTAAATGCATCGTGAGATGTCAGACAAAGCCTGTTGCGGATGGTCCAGTCGCGCCTCAGACAGTCTACGCATGACACTAAAATTCATTTTACTAAACCTGGCACCTTCAGGTTGGTCTGTTCTTGAACGGGTGTCACACCCGGGCTTTAAGGGACAAAGCCAGGTGCATCTCATACATGCGCCAAAGAAGACAACATATATAATAACATAGTGTATGGAGATAAATGTCACAATAATCAGAGTACTTATTACATAGCGGAATACTTACAAAAATAAAAGATAAATATAACAGGATCTAAAATCCATCCTTGGCGCCAGAAAGTCAACTGGGAGACACCACCTAGATCGAATTGAACTCCTCCTTGTGGCTCCTCTTGAACCACCTGTTCTTCTCCTGTGGGGGGTTTGAGACAGCAAGGGTGAGCTCACACATGTTCATCGCTCAACAAGCTGTGGGGAATAATGTGCACGAACTCACCAAAGTTGGGAGTTCATGTGAAGTGTAAGGCTGATCAACAAAATAAAGGTTGAAGCTGAGCATTGCTTTTATAAGTTGATCAAAATTTTATTAGCTTTTACTAAGTATAAGTAAATACCAAACCTTAGTAATAATAAGTAAAAGTAATAATAAAATAATCCCAATGCGATGCAAATGACAAATTGAGTTTTAATTCCATAGATTAATCATGTGATGGTCCGAGCTGCTCATGACTGTGAGCACGGCTAGTATACCAGTTTTACACTCTGCAGAGGTTGCACATCTTTACCCACAAGCCGTGTTACCCATCTGCCAAGGGGTCATGAATCCCATACACCTCTACCAAAGAAGCGAGGCAGGGTAACACTACGAGGCCTTTACAAAGTTCCACTAGCTTCAGAAAACCCGCTATAGTTTATAGGAAGCTCCAGTGCAGGAATCCCTCGCCTAACAGCCATCGCAGCAAAATCAACCCAAGGACCCCCCTACACTGACCACTCCCCTACTGCCCTTGCCCCTTTCGGGTAAGGTAGTCATCCACTAGCTTTCCTAGTTAATCAGCCAAGGGCGTCCCATTAAACCCTTGTGGTAGCACTGTTTTCCCGGGTGGTCGCTCCATGTTCCAATTAACATAATGGTCTTATCATGAACATAAATAACATAACAGAATAATTGGAACATGGATATAATGAAATATTAATCCCAAAACCATATAGAGCAATAGCATAACTACCCAATTGATTCAGGGATAAACAAGGTAAAAAGGATAACCAGTCTAGGGTGACCTATTGGGCCCCATCAAAATGAAACCTATGCATTGATAAGTGATAATAAAGAACATTATTGGGTAACAAAAGTGGATCAAGGGCACAACTTAACTGGCACTTGAGATTCCAATTACCAGGGTGATTCTTCAAATCCTCGAAACCTCGCGCTAGCCGTAGCAATACAAACAAACATGGTATAGATAAAATCAACATCACACCAAACATGAGAACATACTGCAAAATAATGATCTACGCGTTGCTACGAGATCGTGGGTGAAAGTCGCCTAGAGGGGGGGTGATGTCACACCAGGTTTTAGAAGGCAAACCGAATGCGAACCATGTACGTGCCAGGATCAGCAATTCACGTACACAGCAGTTACATAACATGGACATCATCACACAGTGCTCAAATAGTATTAAAAAGGGAAATAGTAGTCGATTACATCATATGTCTGAGACATCCACATAGTCTTTACAATAAATCAAAGTGCGAAAATGAAACGTAGATAAACGCGGCCTTCACAGGCAGCCGACTGGGGGTTGCCGCTAACCCACGCCTAGAACTCGACGTAGTCTTGGAACTCCTTGAAGTCTCCTTCCACAGCTTCATCTTCGCCTGAGCAGTGGTTGCAATGCTGACAACCTGGGGATGGGGGGGTTTGGTGTGTAGAGCAAGGGTGAGTACACATCAACATACTCAGCAAGTATCCTATTTGGCTGTAGTGGACTAGCTTTATGTGGGGATAAGTCAAGCAATTGCTTTTAGTTGGTCAGATTATTATTTACTAATAGAAAGCCAGGTTTTAGCATTAACCCAAGTTGTTAGCCCGATGTACCCTTTCCAAACGGAAAGAATACCACTTACCAGCACCATAGTCATAACCAAAACCATCAGTCTCATTGCCACCGGTAAACCAAAGTGTCTCTGATCAAGTACCACTAATCACTGGAGCTCCCTTGGCCTCTCATAACCGCGAGCACGGCTAATATATCAGTTTTCAAACACTCTGCAGAGGTTGTGCACTTTACCCACAAGCCGTGATTCTCTCTTGCCTCGGGCCGATCAAACCCTTAAACACTACTAAGGTGAATAGGCAGGGTCTCACTACGTAGCCTTTACAAAGATTCCCCGGGGCTGTAGCCGCCCGTTAGGTTTCCTAAATGTACCGCACTCCTCCCCAAGGGACGAATCAACCTTGGCAGAGCGAGCCGCATACACCGAGCCCCATTGACGGCACGACGGCGAAGCGAACTACACCCCGGATCCTCTAATTATTCAGCTAAGGGCACCCCATTCCACCCTCATAGTTGCACTGTTTTCCCGGGCGGTCATCCATAGAACAGGTCCTTACGGAGAGGCACTCGAGAAACCGCTCGAGCCCCCTTAAAGGCCACAAGTACAACATCATAATAAGAGAAGGGAAAACAACGTATCATGGATAATCTCATCATGTTCATTGATTAGAGTTGAGCAATAGCATAAAGCTAAACAATAATAATCCAACCCAAATAGGTAAACAAGGACATGGATAACAAAGCTAGTCAATCCTTAGGTATAAATGTGTAATGCGGGAGGTGAATTAAAGAATGAATAGGACAGAGATAGGTCAAAGGACACTTGCCTCCACCAACCGACTGCTGCTCAGGGGCTTCTCCAGCGGGTTCCTCGGGCTCTTCAACCGGATCGTTCTCTATGCGATTGCAAGCATACATACATCCATCCATTCAAATTAGGAAACAAACAGTACACCATACAAGGGAACAAATAAAGTAAATATGCATAGAATATCACATACGATAGTGAATTTACCTTGGTTAGAAAGAAATGGGGAAAGGTCTCGCGAGAGTTAAAGCTTATGCCCGAGACGCACTACGGGTAAACGAATAACTAAACGTTACGTGCTCTAGTTCCAATTGGTTCTAACAAAAGAATTAGCTACATGCACTAATGTAAACATGACCACTTTTAGTAGATTAACATTGAATGAGATAGACGATTAGCTATACAAATTAACTAACATAACCAATTTCCAAATTGAGACTCCTATCTTATTAATATAAACACGTGATTAGCGTGCATAGGACACGGGGGGGGGGGGGTAGACGGGGGCACGACGGGTCGCGTCAAGGCACGCGCACTATGCGAGCACGCGCGCGAGGCCGCACGCACACGCCACGAACTAGCCGTGCGCACGTCAGGGCCGCGCGCTAGCCGAGCTCAAGGCCGCGCGCCATATGCACGCTGGGCCGAACTCGAGGCCACACCGGGGCCGTCACGACGCGCGCAAGGCACGGCGGGGCGAGCGGGCAAGCACGCCGGGGCAAGCGAGCACGGGCGAGCGAGGACGCGGCCGGGCGAGGACACGGCCGGGCGCGGGGGCGGGCGGCCGAGCCGGGGCGCGACCGGGGCGGCCGAGCTGGGGCACGGGGCGGGTGGCCGAGCCAGGGCGGGGCGGCCGAGCGCGGGGAAGGGGCGGGGCTGGCTCACCGGAGCGAGGCGACGCGGGGGCGGGCTCGCCGGAGGAGGGCGGGCGCGGGCTTGCCGGGGGCGAGGCGGGGCGGCGCGGGCCGGGGGCGGCCGAGCCGGGACGGCCGGGGCGTGGGCGGGGGCGGGCTCGCCGGGGCGCCGGGCGGACGGGGCGAGGTGGGGAAGGGGCGGCGCGGGGCGGCCGAGCCAGGGCCGAGCGCGGCGGAGGTCGGCGAGGCGGGGCGGCCGAACGCGGGGTCGGGGCGGGGGCGGCTCGCCGAGGCGGGAGCGGGCTCACCGGGGGCCGGGGCGGCGGAGGTCGGCGCGGCGGGGCGAGGCGGGCTTGCCGGACATGGGGGCGGGGCTCGCCGGGGACGGCCGAGCCGGGCGGCCGGGCGGGCGAGGAAGAAGGAGGGAGAGAGGGGGGGGGGGAAGGAGAGGGGAGGAGGGGGGGGCCTCACCACGGCGGGGGGGGGGGGGGGGCGGCGCCGCGCGGGGGGAGGGAGCGGCAGCGGCGGCGCTAGGGCAGGGGAGGGCGGCGGCGGCGCTAGGGTTAGGGAGAGGGAGAGAGAGAGGGAGAATGACGGGTGGGGCCCGCGGGGAGGGAATTTTGGAAAAAGAAAAAAAGGGGGGAGGGGGGCGGCTGGGCCGGCTGGGCCCAAAGGGGGGAGGGGGCGCGGCTGGGCCGGCTGGGCGGCCCACGGCAGGAGGGGAGGGGGGCGGCTGGGCCGCCGCGGGGCCCACACGGGAAGGGGGGGAAGGGGGGGGGGCGGCTGGGCCGCCAGCTGGGCCGGCGCGATGGGGGAGGGGGCGGCTGGGCCAAAAGGGAGAAGGGGGGGAGAGAAAAAGAAAAGGCTTTTCTTTTTCTAAATTTCCATATTTTCTTATATGCCTAACTCTTCAATTCACTCAACCACAAACAAAAGAGTGCATAATCCGGCATGATGCAACAACCAAAAATAGTTCTAGGTTTTGCTTACACAAGATGTCGAGCTAATTCTCGCTATAACTTTTGGAAAAGATCAAGGCTTAGCGAGAAGAAAAGGGAAAAGGAAAGAGTAACGCCTGAATTTGGTGTGAGAAAAGAAGAAAAAAAATCTACCCCCAAATTCAGGGCGTTACAAACCTATCCCCCTTAAAAGAATCTCGCCCTCGAGATTCAGGGTTGGCTAGCAAAGAGCTCAGGGTATTTAGCCATCAGATCATCTTCACGTTCCCAGGTTGCTTCTTCCTTAGAGTGATGGTTCCATCTGACCTTGGACATTCGGATGGTCTTCCTTCGGGTGACTATGTCTGCAACCTCAAGGATTTGCACTGGTTTCTCAACGTAGGTCAAGTCCTCCTGGACTTCGAGACCTTCCACTGGCAATTGCTCTTCTGGCACACGCAAGCACTTCTTCAATTGAGACACATGAAAAACATCATGCACAACAGACAAATTCTCTGGCAGGCTGAGCTGATAGGCCACTTATCCATGCCTTGAGAGAATTTGGTACGGACCAATGTAGCGGGGTGCTAGCTTGCCTTTGACTCCGAACCTTCTGACTCCTCTGATCGGTGACACTTTCAGATAGACAAAGTCTCCGACTTCGAAACTCAGCTCCCTTCTTCTTGTGTCTGCATAGCTTTGCTGTCTTGATTGCGCTATCTTCATATTCTCTCGGACCATCTTGATGTTCTCTTCAGCTTCAAGTAGAATGTCTGGCCCAAACACCTGCTTTTCTCCAGGCTGATCCCATTGCAACGGAGTTCTACAACTCCTCCCATAGAGCGCCTGAAATGGTGACATCTTCAAACTGGCCTGGTAACTGTTGTTATAGGAGAACTCTGCATAAGGCAATCGCTTGTCCCATCCGGACTGATCTTGCAACGCACAGGCTCGCAACATGTCTTCAAGGATTTGATTGGTTCTTTCGGTCTGACCATCTGTCTGCGGATGATAAGCTGAGCTGAAATTCAGATGTGTGCCCAAGGCTTCATGCAACTGCTGCCAGAAATGAGAGGTGAACTGCGTTCCTCTGTCTGACACTATCTTCTTTGGCACACCATGAAGACAAACGATCCGAGATATATACAACTCTGCCAATACTGCACTGCTGTAGTTGGTCTTGACAGTTATGAAGTGGGCTGACTTGGTCAAGCGGTCCACTACTACCCAAATGGAATCATAGCCGGCTCGAGTGCGAGGCAATCCGACTATGAAATCCATACCGATTTCATCCCATTTCCACTGAGGGATCTGCAATGGTTGCAACAATCCAGCTGGTCTCTGGTGCTCTGCCTTAATTCTTCGACAACTATCGCACATAGCCACATGCTCTGCGATTTCCCTCTTCATTCCGTACCACCAGAATTTCTTCTTCAGATCCTGATACATCTTCTCACTACCAGGGTGAATCGAATAGGCTGTCTCATGAGCTTCCTTGAGAATCAACTCCCGAATAGACTGGACATTGGGAACACATAAGCGATCTTTGAACCATATCACGCCTTCTGCATCTCCCCGAAAATCTTTGCCTCTGCCATCTAGAATCAGTCGCCGGATCTCACTGATCTTCTCATCATTCTTCTGTGCTTCTTTGATTTCCCGCTCCAGGGTAGGTTCCAACTCAACTGTGACTCCTCGCGAATTGTTCAGAAACCCGAGACTCAACCTATCGAACTCCTTGGCCAACTCATAAGGCATCGGACGAGCGACCATCAGATTGATCTGACTCTTCCTGCTCAAAGCATCTGCCACTACGTTCGCTTTGCCTGGATGGTAATGAATCTCCAACTCATAGTCTTTGATCAACTCTAACCATCTTCGCTGCCTCATATTCAACTCTGACTGAGTGAATATGTACTTCAGACTCTTGTGGTCTGTGTAAACATCGCATTTCTGTCCATACAGATAGTGCCTCCATGTCTTCAGTGCGTGAACCACTGCTACCAACTCTAGGTCATGGATTGGGTAATTCTTCTCATGAACCTTCAGCTGTCGGGACGAGTAAGCCACAACTCTTCCCTCTTGCATCAACACACATCCCAAACCAGTGTAACAAGCATCACAATACACCGAGAAGGGCTTATGCACATCAGGTAAGACTAAGACAGGCGCTGTTGTCAACTTCTCCTTCATCGCTTCAAAAGCCTCTTGACATTTCTGGGTCCACTTGAACTCGACCTTGTTGCCTAGCAACGCTGTCATTGGTTTCGCAATCTTTGAAAACCCTTCAATGAATCGCCGATAATATCCGGCCATTCCAATGAAACTCTTGATTCCCCGAGCATCTGTTGGCGCTTTCCAGTTCAGAATGTCTGCCACTTTCTTCGGATCCATAGCCAATCCTTCTTTGTTGATTATGTGACCCAAGAATAGGACTTCATTGATCCAGAATTCACATTTGCTCAACTTTGCGTACAACTAGTGCTCTCGCAATCTCTGCAATACCATCCTCAAATGATTTGCATGCTCTTCTTCGCTTTGAGAATAAATCAGAATGTCATCAATGAATACCACCACAAACTTATCGAGATAGTCCATGGATACACTGTTCATCAGATTCATGAAAAAGGCTGGCGCATTGGTCAAACCAAAAGACATCACTGTGAACTCATACAAACCATACTTGGTAATGAATGTCGTCTTCGGAATGTCCGAAGGTCGGATCCTGAGCTGATGATAACCTGACCTCAAATCAATCTTGGAGAACACACTGGCTCCTCTCAACTGGTCGAACAGATCTTCTATTCTGGGCAAAGGGTACTTGTTCTTGATCGTGACTTCATTCAAAGCTCGGTAATCGATGCACATCCTTTTGGTGCCATCTTTCTTCTCCACAAACAGGACAGGGGCGGCCCAAGGCGAGGTGCTTGGCCGGATGTAACCTTTCTCTGACAGCTCATCAATCTGCTTCTTAAGTTCAACCAACTCTGGTCCGGATATTCTGTAAGCTCTCTTAAAGATAGGGGCGGTTCCAGGAAGAAGCTCTATGGCAAACTCAACTTTCCGCTCTGGTGGCATACCCGGTAAGTCCTTTGGAAACACATCTGGGAACTCGGACACAACCTTGATACTCTCAATTGGGTCTGCTTCACTGCTATCGACAGCTATCTGATAACAACTTCCTTTCTTTGGCTCAGGCGGGACTAACTCGGTCACCACTTCCTCTCCTAGTGGGGACACCAACTTGATTGTCCTCTTATCACAACTGATAACTGCCTGGTACTTATCTAGCCAATTCATCCCTAGGATGACATCTATTCCCTGAGCACCCATTACTATAAGGTTGGCGGGAAACGCTATCCCCCTTATTTCCACACATACATTCAAACAAATGCTATCGGCTCGAATTCTACCACCGGCTGAGTCAATTTGAATGGGGGTTGACATGGTAGTAATTGGAGGATTATGTGCTTTTACCCATGATGCAGTAATGAAAGAATGTGTTGCTCCAGTATCAAATAACACTTCTGCAATATGGGAGTCGACTGGGAACATACCTACTATCATGCCGGGGGTCTCCTGAACTGCTTCAGCCTCCAAGTGGTTCAGTCTTCCATGATTATAGCGTGGCTGAGGGCGGTTGCCTGCTCCAGGCTGAGGCACATTCTGCTTTGCTGGGGCATTGGGGCCTGATTGCTGCTGGGCTGCCTTCTTCGGACATTGCATCACCCAGTGGCCTTGCTCTCCACAGTGGAAACATGCTCTGTTTCCAACCTGAGCTGGTGCTGCCTGATTGTTCTGCTGGGTTGCTGGGGCAGGAAGACGAGGTGCCTGCTGATTCTGCCTCTAAAACTGACCTCCTCCTGACTGATTGCTCTAATGATTCTGATACTGGTGCTGAGGATACTGCCTTTGGAACTGCTGATGCTGAAGTGGACGCTGGTTCTGCCTGAACTGCTGAGGTTGATTGCCTGAGAAACGAGGACGATTGCTGCTTCCAGGTTGGGGTCCACTGATCTTGCGCTTACGATCCTCCATCTCCTTACGCTTCCTCTCCGTCATGATTGCTATGTCAATCAGGTGTTGGAATGTCGGGAAGGTGTGATTCATCAATTGGTACTGAAGAGGGTCAACCAAGCCTCTCAGGAAACGGTACTGTCGCTTGGCATCAGTGTTGACATCTTCAGGAGCATAGCGGGACAACTGCAGAAACCTGTCTCGGTACTCACTGACAGACGATGACCCTTGCTTGAGGGCCAGGAACTCCTCCTTCTTCACTGTCATCAGACCTGCAGGCACATGGTACTGACGAAAGCTACCTCTGAACTCTTCTTAGGTGATGGTGTCGGGGTGGGCATGGGTGGCGAGGTAAGACTCCCACCATGACTGAGCTGCTCCTCTCAACAGACGGGGACCATACAGGACTTTCTCCCTATCATCGCACTGAGCGGTATGCAACTCCCGCTCCACAGTGCGCAACCAGTCTTCAGCATCCATGGGGTCAGAAGAATGAGCAAACGTTGGTGGATGACCTCTCATGAATTCAGCACACTTGTCTCTGGGCATCTGAGGCATCTGAGGCTGAGGTGGGGCCTGCTGCTGCTGCTGCTGAATGGTGGCCAGAGTCTGACCGATGGCTTGAACTGCCTGAGTGTGCATCAAAAACATCTGCTCGATCGACATCGGGGGCGGGGGCGGCAGGTGCTGTTGCTGGGGCACCTCATCCTGCTGAGCGGCTCGCTCCTACTGAGCACGCCTTCCTCCTCTGCGCCTGTTCTCTGACATCTGCAGAATGCAACCACACATCAGAACTGATCTGGCAAATCTTGCAGCATAAGAAAAGAGTATAGAATTCTTCAACAGCACAGAACAGATGAGCATCTTCACTGATCTCCAACACAGACCACACAACTTCTCAGATAAAGAGGAAAGTGGAATAAAAGGTTTCCCAACTATATAGCTAACTCCTTTAACATATAACAGGTAAACCAAAATGCAGGGGATACCCACACTCTGGTGAGAGTCATTACAAAGATCCAAACCAAACATAGTTCATCATGACAAACATAAATGCACAGGATATAGCAAACTACCCTTTCTAATTAAGACTAGCTAAGAGCGAGACTAACGCTAAGACTGTAGCTTCTACGTATATATTTTGCATTAATTACAAGATCCAACTCTAACGATCTATGGTTCTAGATTTATCTTGGTCTTGCAGTCGGGATTGCCATAAGACTGGCGTCCACGCCGAGGTGAGCGGTACGGGTGCTGAGTCCCGACGGGAGCGGGGGAACCGTTATCCAGGTGACGATGTTCCGCGCGCTCAGCCCGCAGCAGGGTGATCTCAGCACGAGCCCTACTCAGCTCGTCTAATGCATGGTCCAGCTCCGTGTTTAGCACGGCGGCTAGGTTGACTGTGCTGCTCAACCTAGGATTGTCCTCACCGACAGGTGAGACAATCATGCCTCCTGTGCTGCCAGATGGACGGCGGGGGTAATACTTCAGGTCGAGAACGTCAGCTACCCCACTGAGAACCGAGCAGTAGTGCGAAAGCGCACGCCGTGCAGCATCTTGCATGGCCGCCTCAGCTGAGTCCCGCTCAGAGATAGAATAGTGCTCTGAGCAGGCCTCTGCACCCTGGAGACTGTTCTCCGAACGGCGCACCAAGCAGGTCGCCTCCTAGAGGTCCGGGTAGACCCCGCGACTGTGCTGGTAGACCACACAGCGATACTCGATGGACCAAGTACGCCGGTTAAGTGCCCGACGTAGCAGGGTGTTGAGCGCATCGTGGAAGTGACACCCGCGAGCAGCGTCGCGAGTGATGGGTCGAGCAACCCATCCTTCCGGCTCCTGGTCAGCAGAGAGGTCGGTGTCGTGGCTCGAGCTGTCGTCGCCACCTCCGTCGTCTGGGTCTCCCCCAGCAGCTACTCCAGAGGCTGGGGCTCCCAGTGGTGGTGCAGGGGGCGCCTCCAGAGGAAGCACAGGGGAGCAGCTCCTCACAGACTCTATCTCCTGTTGGAGCGAGAAAGAAGAGCCCTGCTGCTCCTGTCGTTGACGTTCCTGCTCCTCATGTAGGCGGTGGTGCAGTCTCTCCAAATGGCTGGACTGTCCGGCCACGGGACGGCGAAGCGGACGCTCAGCAAGGCGGGAGGGTAAGAAGGGGATGACGGACTTTCGTGCAGTGTGTCTATGTCGAGCCATCTACAAAAGACACCGCAGGCAAAAGAGTGAGAACAGAATCAATATGACCAGCAAGTAATGAACCATAAATAAATGAAGGATTAGAATAAAGCACAATTTTCAGCAAGGTATAATATATAGTAGAACATAGGTTTGGTCGGTATGACCAACTTTTGAAGGGATATCAAAGTCAAGGTAGGGACAGAGGTCTATAGTCCTTAGAACGACCATTCTATTCTAGGTTAGCGGTCCTACATTCAGCACGGCTTTGATACCACCTATGTCACACCCGGTTTTAGAAGGCAAACCGAATGCGAACCATGTACGTGCCAGGATCAGCAATTCACGTACACAGCAGTTACATAACATGGACATCATCACACAGTGCTCAAATAGTATTAAAAAGGGAAATAGTAGTCGATTACATCATATGTCTGAGACATCCACATAGTCTTTACAATAAATCAAAGTGCGAAAACGAAACGTAGATAAACGCGGCCTTCACAGGCAGCCGACTGGGGGTTGCCGCTAACCCACGCCTAGAACTCGTCGTAGTCTTGGAACTCCTAGAAGTCTCCTTCCACAGCTTCATCTCTGCCTGAGCAGTGGTTGCAATGCTGACAACCTGGGGATGGGGGGGGGGGTTGGTGTGTAGAGCAAGGGTGAGTACACATCAACATACTCAGCAAGTATCCTGTTTGGCTGTAGTGGACTAGCTTTATGTGGGGATAAGTCAAGAAGTTGCTTTTAGTTGGTCAGATTATTATTTACTAATAGAAAGCCAGGTTTTAGCATTAACCCAAGTTGTTAGCCCGATGTACCCTTTCCAAACTAAAAGAATACCACTTACCAGCACCATAGTCATAACCAAAACCATCAGTCTCATTGCCACCGGTAAACCAAAGTGTCTCTGATCAAGTACCACTAATCACTGGAGCTCCCTTGGCCGCTCATAACCACGAGCACGGCTGATATATCAGTTTTCAAACACTCTGCAGAGGTTGTGCACTTTACCCACAAGCCGTGATTCCCTCTTGCCTCGGGCCGATCAAACCCTTAAACACTACCAAGGTGAATAGGCAGGGTCTCACTACGTAGCCTTTACAAAGATTCCCCGGGGCTGTAGCCGCCCGTTAGGTTTCCTAAATGTACCGCACTCCTCCCCAAGGGACGAATCAACCTTGGCAGAGCGAGCCGCATACACCGAGCCCCATTGACAGCACGACGGCGAAGCGAACTACACCTCGGATCCTCTAATTATTCAGCTAAGGGCACCCCATTCCACCCTCATGGTTGCACTGTTTTCCCGGGCGGTCATCCATAGAACAGGTCCTTACGGAGAGGCACTCGAGAAATCGCTCGAGCCCCCTTAAAGGCCACAAGTACAACATCATAATAAGAGAAGGGAAAACAGCGTATCATGGATAATCTCATCATGTTCATTGATTAGAGTTGAGCAATAGCATAAAGCTAAACAATAATAATACAACCCGAATAGGTAAACAAGGACATGGATAACAAAGCTAGTCAATCCTTGGGTATAAATGTGTAATGCGGGAGGTGAATTAAAGAATGAATAGGACAGAGATAGGTCAAAGGACACTTGCCTCCACCAACCGACTGCTGCTCAGGGGCTTCTCCTGCGGGTTCCTCGGGCTCTTCAACCGGATCGTTCTCTATGCGATTGCAAGCATACATACATCCATCCATTCAAATTAGGAAACAAACAGTACACCATACAAGGGAACAAATAAAGTAAATATGCATAGAATATCACATACGATAGTGAATTTACCTTGGTTAGAAAGAAATGGGGAAAGGTCTCGCGAGAGTTAAAGCTTATGCTCGAGACGCACTACGGGTAAACGAATAACTAAACGTTACATGCTCTAGTTCCAATTGGTTCTAACAAAAGAATTAGCTACATGCACTAATGTAAACGTGACCACTTTTAGTAGATTAACATTGAATGAGATAGACGATTAGCTATACAAATTAACTAACGTAACCAATTTCCAAATTGAGACTCCTATCTTATTAATATAAACATGTGATTAGCGTGCATAGGACACGGAGGGGGGGGGGGGTAGACGGGGCGGCTAGGGGTAGACGGGGGCACGACGGGTCGCGTCAAGGCACGCGCACTACGCGAGCACGCGCGCGAGGCCGCACGCACACGCCACGAACTAGTCGTGCGCACGTCGGGGCCGCGCGCCATAGGCACGCTGGGCCGAACTCGAGGCCACGCCGGGGCCGTCACGACGCGAGCAAGGCACGACGGGGCGAGCGGGCAAGCACGCCGGGGCAAGCGAGCACGGGTGAGTGAGGACGCGGCCGGGCAAGGACACGGCCGGGCGCGGGGGCGAGCGGCCGAGCCGGGGCGCGACGGGGGCGGCCGAGCCGGGGCACGGGGCGGGCGGCCGAGCCGGGGCGGGGCGGCCGAGCGCGGGGAAGGGGCGGGGGGGGCTCGCCGGAGGAGGGCGGGCGCGGGCTCGCTGGGGGCGAGGCGGGGCGGCATGGGGCGGGCCAGGGGCGGGCTCGCCGGGGCGCCGGGCGGACGGGGCGGGGTGGAGAAGGGGCGGCGCGGGGCGGCCGAGCCGGGGCCGAGCGCGGCGGAGGTCGGCGCGACGGGGTGGCTCGCGGGGGCGCCGAGCGGGGGGCGGGGCGGGGCGGCCGAACGCGGGGTCGGGGCGGGGCGGCTCGCCGAGGCGGGAACGGGCGCGGGCTCGCCGGGGGCCGGGGCGGCGGAGGTCGGCGCGGCGGGGCGGGGCGGGCTCGCCGGACATGGGGGCGGGGCTCGCTGGGGACGGCCGAGCCGGGCGGCCGGGCGGGCGAGGAAGAAGGAGGGAGAGAGGGGGGGAAAGGAGAGGGGAGGAGGGGGGGGGGGGGGGGCGGCGCGGCGGCACGCAGGGGGAGGGAGCGGCGGCGGCGGCGCTAGGGCAGGGGAGGGCGGCGGCGGCGCTAGGGTTAGGGAGAGGGAGAGAGAGAGGGAGAATGACGGGCGGGGCCCGCGATGAGGGAATTTTGGAAAAAGAAAAAAAGGGGGGAGAGGGCGGCTGGGTCGGCTGGGCCTAAAGCGGGGAGGGGGCGCGGCTGGGCCGGCTGGGCGGCCCACAGCGGGAGGGGAGGGGGCGGCTGGGCCGCCGCGGGGCCCACGCGGGAAGGGGGGGCTGGGCCGCCAGCTGGGCCGGCGCGATTGGGGAGGGGGTGACTGGGCCAAAAGGGAGAAGGGGGGGAGAGAAAAAGAAAAGGCTTTTCTTTTTCTAAATTTCCATATTTTCTTATATGCCTAACTCTTCAATTCACTCAACCACAAACAAAAGAGTGCATAATCCGGCATGATGCAACAACCAAAAATAGTTCTAGGTTTTGCTTACACAAGATGTCGAGCTAATTCTCGCTATAAGTTTTGGAAAAGATCAAGGCTTAGCGAGAAGAAAAGGGAAAAAGAAAGAGTAACGCCTGAATTTGGTGTGAGAAAAGAAGAAAAAAAATCTACCCCCAAATTCAGGGCGTTATAGGTGAATAGGGCGAATCTAAAATTTATAAACTTACGCACAACTACAAGCCGGGTTAGAGTTAGAAATATAAACAAGTCTGAGAGAGAGGGTGAAAAACAAATCACAAGCAAATAAAGAGAGACACAAGGATTTGTTTTACCGAGGTTCGGTTCTTGCAAACCTACTCCCCGTTGAGGTGGTCACAAAGACCGGGTCTCTTTCAACCCTTTCCCTCTCTCAAACGGTCACTTAGACCGAGTGAGCTTCTCTTCTCAATCAAACGTGACACAAAGTCCCCGCAAGGACCACCACACAATTGGTGTCTCTTGCCTCGGTTACAATTGAGTTGATCACAAGAAAGAATGAGAAAAAGAAGCAATCCAAGCGCAAGAGCTCAAATGAACACAAGTCACTCTCTCACTAGTCACTATTTGAATTGGAATGAACTAAGGACTTGGGAGAGGATTTGATATCTTTGGTGTGTCTTGTATTGAATGCTATAGCTCTTATAAGGTGTGGGAAGTTGGAAAACTTGGATGCAATGAATGGTGGGTGGTTGGGGTTATTTATAGCCCCAACCACCAAACTAGCCATTTGGTGAAGGCTGCTGTCGCATGGCGCACCGGACAGTCCGGTGCGCCACCGGACACTGTCCGGTGCGCCTGCCACGTCACCTGGCCGTTGGATTCTGACCATTGGAGCTTCTGTCTTCTGGGGCACCAGACAGTCCGGTGGTGCACCGGACATACACTGTTCACTGTCCGGTGCGCCACCAGTCCCTGCTCTAACTCTGGCACGCTCTGTAGTGCATTTAATGCGTTCTACAGACGACCGTTGGCGTGAAGTAGCCGTTGCTCCGCTGGCACACCGGACAGTCCGGTGCGCCACCGGACACTATCCGGTGCTACACCGGACAGTCCGGTGAATTATAGCGGAGCGGCCTCTAGAATTCCCGAAGGGGAGTAGTTCGGAGTTGGAGTCCCTGGTGCACCGGACACTGTCCGGTGGCACACCAGACTGTCCGGTGCGCCAGACCAGGGCACACTTCGGCTGACTTTAGCTCTCTATATTTGAATCCTTTCTCGGTCTTTTTATTGGTTTGTTGTGAACCTTTTGCACCTGTAGAACTCATAATCTAGAGCAAACTAGTTAGTCCAATTATTTGTGTTGGGCAATTCAACCACCAAAATCAATTTAGGAAAAGGTGTAAGCCTATTTCCCTTTCAATCTCCCCCTTTTTGGTGATTGATGCCAACACAAACCAAAGCAAATATAGAAGTGCATGATTGAACTAGTTTGCATAATGTAAGTGCAAAGGTTACTTAGAATTGAACCAATAATTATTCTCTTAAGATATGCATGGATTGTTTCTTTATTTTTAACATTTTGGACCACGCTTGCACCACATGTTTTGTTTTTGCAAATTCTTTTGTAAATTTTTTTCAAAGTTCTTTTGCAAATAGTCAAAGGTAAATGAATAAGCTTTTGAGAAGCATTTTCAAGATTTGAAATTTTCTCCCCCTGTTTCAAATGCTTTTCCTTTGACTAAACAAAACTCCCCCTCAATCAAATCCTCCTCTTAGTGTTCAAGAGGGTTTTAAATATTAGTTTTGAAGAGGTTGAACCAATTTGAAATTCTATCAAAAATAAGATACCGATTGAAAAATCATTAATTGAAAAATCTTTTCTTAACTTAAATTTTTGAAAATTGGTGGTGGTGCGGTCCTTTTGCTTTGGGCTAATACTTTCTCCCCCTTTGGCATGAACCACCAAAAACGGATACTTGAGTGAAATATAAGCCCTTTTACTTTCTCTCCCTATGGTAAATAACATAAGAGTGAAGATTATACCAAAGTTGGAGAGTTGCGTGGAGCGACGGCGAAGGATGAGTAATTTGATGGAGTGGAGTGGAAGCCTTTGTCTTCGCCGAAGACTCCAATTCCCTTTCAATCTATGACTTGGTTTGAAATACACTTGAAAACACATTAGTCATAGCATATAAAAGAGATATGATCAAAGGTATATTATTGAGCTATGTGTGCAAAACATCAAAAGAAATTCCGAGAATCAAGAATATTTAGCTCATGCCTAAGTTTGTTAAATGTTTGTTCATCTAGTGGCTTGGTAAAGATATCGGCTAATTATTCTTTGGTGTTAATATATGCAATATCGATATCCCCCTTTTGTTGGTGATCCCTTAAGAAATGATACCGAATGGCTATGTGTTTAGTGCGGCTATGTTCAACGGGATTATCCGTCATGTGGATTGCACTCTCATTATCACATAGAAGAGGAACTTTGGTTAATTTGTAACCATAGTCCCTAAGGGTTTGCCTCATCCAAAGTAATTGCGCGCAACAATGGCCTGTGGCAATATACTCGGCTTCAACGATAGAAAGAGCTACGGAATTTTGCTTCTTTGAAGTCCAAGACACCAGAGATCTTCCCAAGAACTGACAAGTCCTCGATGTGCTCTTTCTATTAATTTTACACCCCGCCCAATCGGCATCCGAATAACCAATTAAATCAAATGTGGATCCCCTAGGATACCAAAGCCCAAACTTAGGAGTATAAACTAAATATCTCAAGATTCGTTTTACGGCCCTAAGGTGAGCTTCCTTAGGGTCGGCTTGGAATCTTGCACACATGCATACAGAAAGCATAATATCTGGTCATGAAGCACATAAATAGAGTAAAGAACCTATCATCGACCGATATACCTTTTGATCTACGGATTTACCTCCCGTGTCGAGGTCGAGATGCCCATTGGTTCCCATGGGTGTCTTGATGGGCTTGGCATCCTTCATCCCAAACTTGTTCAGAATGTCTTGAATATACTTCGTTTGGCTAATGAAGGTGCCCTCTTGGAGTTGCTTCACTTGAAATCCCAAGAAGTACTTCAACTCCCCCATCATAGAGATCTCGAATTTTTGTGTCATGATCCTACTAAACTCTTCACATGTAGATTCGTTAGTAGACCCAAATATAATATCATCAACATAAATTTGGCATACAAACAAATCATTTGCAAGTGTTTTAGTAAAGAGTGTAGAATCGACTTTTCCGACTTTGAAGCCATTAGTGCTAAGAAAATCTCTTAGGCATTCATACCATGCTCTTGGAGCTTGCTTGAGCCCATAAAGCGCCTTAGAGAGTTTATATACGTGGTTAGGGTACTTACTATCTTCAAAGCCGGGAGGTTGCTCAACATATACCTCCTCCTTGATTGGTCCGTTGAGGAAGGCACTTTTCACGTCCATTTGATAAAGCTTGAAGCCATGGTAAGTAGCATAGGCAAGTAAAATGCGAATTGATTCTAGCCTAGCTACGGGTGCATAGGTTTCACCGAAATCCAAACCTTCGACTTGTGAATATCCCTCGGCCACAAGTCGGGCTTTGTTCCTTGTCACCACACCATGCTCGTCTTGCTTGTTGCGGAAGACCCACTTGGTTCCTACAACATTTTTATTAGGACGTGGCACTAAATGCCATACCTCATTCCTAGTGAAGTTGTTGAGCTCCTCTTGCATCGCCACCACCCAATCCGAATCTTGAAGTGCTTCCTCTACCTTGTGTGGCTCAATAGAGGAAACAAAAGAGTAATGTTCAAAAAAAATGAGAAACACGAGATCGAGTAGTTACCCCCTTTTGGATATCGCCGAGGATGGTGTTCACAGGGTGATCTCGTTGGATTGCTTGGTGGACTCTTGGGTGTGGCGGTCTTGGAACTTGTTCATCTTCCTCATCTTGATCATGGGATCTCCCCCTTGATCAATGCTCTCCTCTTG
The DNA here is from genome assembly GCF_902167145.1 of Zea mays. Lineage (NCBI taxonomy): Eukaryota > Viridiplantae > Streptophyta > Magnoliopsida > Poales > Poaceae > Zea > Zea mays. The sequence goes on along the minus strand of NC_050098.1, from coordinate 38,933,137 downwards.
AGGTGGCTCTTCTTGATCTTCTCCTTTATCATCTTGAGCCTCATCCTCACCTTGAGTTGGTGGAGATGCTTGCATGGAGGAAGATGGTTGATCTTGTGCATTTGGAGATTCTTCGGATTCCTTAGGACACACATCCCCAATGGACATGTTCCTTAGCGCGATGCATGGAGCCTCTTCATCATCTAGCTCATCAAGATCAACTTGCTCTACTTGAGAGCCGTTAGTCTCATCAAACACAATGTCACAAGAAACTTCAACTAGCCCAGTGGACTTGTTAAAGACTCTATATGCCCTTGTGTTTGAATCATATCCTAGTAAAAAGCCTTCTACAGCCTTAGGAGCAAATTTGGATTTTCTACCTCTTTTAACAAGAATAAAACATTTGCTACCAAAGACTCTAAAATATGAAACATTGGGCTTTTTACCGGTTAGGAGTTCGTATGATGTCTTCTTGAGGATTCGGTGTAGATATAACCGGTTGATGGCGTAGCAGGCGGTGTTGACCGCCTCGGCCCAAAATCGATCCGAAGTCTTGTATTCATCAAGCATGGTCCTTGCCATGTCTAATTGAGTTCGATTCTTCCTCTCCACTACACCATTTTGTTGTGGCGTGTAGGGAGAAGAGAACTCATGCTTGATGCCCTCCTCCTCAAGAAAGCCTTCAATTTGAGAGTTCTTGAACTCCGTCCCGTTGTCGCTTCTAATTTTCTTGATCCTTAAGCAGAACTCATTTTGAGCCCGTCTCAAGAATCCCTTTAAGGTCTCTTGGGTATGAGATTTTTCCTGCAAAAAGAACACCCAAGTGAAGCAAGAATAATCATCCACAATAATTAGACAGTACTTACTCCCGCCGATGCTTATGTAAGCTATCGGGCCGAATAGGTCCATGTGTAGGAGCTCGAGTGACCTGTCAGTCGTCATGATGTTCTTGTGTGGATGATGAACACCAACTTGCTTCCTTGCCTGACATGCGCTACAAACCCTGTCTTTCTCAAAATGAACATTTGTTAGTCCCAAAATGTGTTCTCCCTTTAGAAGTTTGTGAAGATTCTTCATCCCAACATGTGCTAGTCGGCGAAGCCAGAGCCAGCCCATGTTAGTCTTAGCAATTAAGCAAGTGTCGAGTTCAGCTCTATCAAAATCTACTAAGTATAGCTGACCCTCTAACACTCCCTTAAATGCTACTGAATCATCACTTCTTCTAAAGACAGTAACACCTATGTCCGTAAAAAGACAGTTGTAGCCCATTTTACATAATTGCGAAACTGAAAGCAAGTTGTAATCTAAAGAATCTACAAGAAAAACGTTTGAAATGGAATGGCAGGTGATATAGCAATTTTACCCAATCCTTTGACCAAACCTTGATTTCTATCCCCGAATGTGATAGCTCTTTGGGGATCGTGGTTTTTCTCATAGGAGGAGAACATCTTCTTCTCCCCTGTCATATGGTTTGTGCACCCACTATCGATGATCCAACTTGAGCCCCCAGATGCATAAACCTACAAAACAAATTTAGTTCTTGATTTTAGGTATCCAAACGGTTTTGGGTCCTTTGACATTAGATACAAGAACTTTAGGTACCCAAACACAAGTCTTTGACCTCTTGTGCTTGCTCCCAACATACTTGGCAACTACTTTGCCGGATTTGTTAGTTAAAATGTAGGATGCATCAAAAGTATTAAATGAAATGTTAGAATCATTTGATGCAATATGAGTTTTCTTCTTAGGCAATTTTGCACGGGTTGATTGCCTAGAGCTAGATGCCTCACCCTTATACATAAAAGCATGATTAGGGCCAGAGTGAGACTTCCTAGAGTGAATTCTCCTAATTTTATGCTCGGGATAACCGGCAGGGTACAAAATGTAACCCTTGTTATCCTGAGGCATGGGAGCCTTGCCCTTAACAAAGTTAGACAATCTTTTAGCAGGGGCATTAAGTTTGACATTGTCTCCCTTTTGAAAGCCAATGCCATCCTTGATGCCAAGGCGTCTCCCACTATAGAGCATGCTTCTAGCAAATTTAAATTTTTCATTTTCTAAGTCATGCTCATTAATTTTGGCATTAAGTTGAGCTATGTGATCATTTTGTTTCTTAATTAAAGCTAGGTGATCATGAATAGCATCAACATTAGTGTCTCTACATCTAGTGCAAATGGAAACATGCTCAACGGTAGATGTAGAGGGTCTGCAAGATTTTAGTTCAACAATCTTAACATGTAAAATGTCATTTTCACTTCTAAGATTGGAAATGGTAACATTGCAAACATCTAAGTCTTTAGCCTTAGCAATTAATTTTTCATTCTCATTTTTAAGGCTAGCAAGATAGACATTTAATTCTTCAATCTTAGCAAGTAAACTAACATTATCATCTCTAAGATTGGGAATTGAAACATCACAAGCATTTGAATCAACCTTAGCAATTATTTTAGCATTCTCATTTCTAAGGTTGGCAATAATATCATGGCAAGTGCTTAGCTGACTAGATAGTTTTTCACATTTTTCTACTTCTAGAGCGTAAGCATTTTTAACCTTAACATTCTTCTTGTTTTCCTTAATTAGGAAGTCCTCTTGGGAGTCCAAGAGTTCATCTTTCTCATGAATAGCACTAATTAATTCATTTAATTTTTCCTTTTGTTGCATGTTTAGGTTGGCAAAAAGGGTGCGCAAATTATCCTTCTCATCACTAGAATTATCCTCATCAGTAGAGGTTGCATATTTAGTGAAGGATTTTGATTTTACCTTCTTCCTTTTGCCGTCCTTTGCCATGAGGCATTTGTGGCCGACGTTGGGGAAGAGGAGTCCTTTGGTGACGGCGATGTTGGCGGCGTCCTCGTCGGAGGAGGAGTCGGTGGAGCTCTCGTTGGAGTCCCATTCGAGGCACACATGGGCATCGCCGCCCCTCTTCTTGTGGTACCTCTTCTTTTCTCTCCTCTTTCCCTTCTTGTCATCGCCCCTGTCACTATCACTTGATAATGGACATTTTGCAATAAAATGACCGGGCTTACCACACTTGTAGCACACTTTCTTGGAGCGGGATTTGTAGTCCTTCCCTCTCCTTTGCTTGAGGATTTGGCGGAAGCTCTTGATGATGAGCGCCATTTCCTCGTTGTCGAGCTTGGAGGCGTCGATGGGTAGTCCACTTGATGTAGACTCTTCCTTCTTCTCCTCTGTCGCCTTGAATGCGACCGGTTATGCTTCGGGCGTGGAGGGGCCATCTTGCTCGATGATTTTCTTTGAGCCTTTGATCATCAATTCAAAGCTCACAAATTTTCCTATTACTTCCTCGGGAGACATTAGTGTGTATTTAGGATAACCATGTATTAATTGTACTTGCGTAGGGTTAAGAAAAACGAGTGATCTAAGAATAACCTTGACCATTTCATGGTCATCCCATTTTTTGCTCCCGAGGTCGCGCTTGGTTCACCAAGGTCTTGAGCCGGTTGTACATATCTTGTGGCACTTCCCCTTGGCGAAGCCGGAAGCGACCGAGCTCCCCCTCGATCGTCTCCCGCTTGGTGATTTTGGTCACCTCGTCTCCTTCGTGCGTGGTCTTGAGTACGTCCCAAATCTCCTTGGCGCTCTTCAATCCTTGCACCTTGTTATACTCCTCTCGACTTAGAGAGGTGAGGAGTATAGTGGTGGCTTGGGAGTTGAAATGCACGATTTGGGCCACCTCGTCCTCATCATAATCCTCATCCCCTACGGATGGTACCTGTACACCAAACTCAACAACATCACATATGCTTTTGTGGAGTGAGGTTAGGTGATATCTCATCATATCACTCCACCTAGAATAATCTTCACCGTCAAATGTTGGTGGTTTGCCTAATGGGACGGAAAGTAATGGAGTATGCTTAGCAATGCGAGGATAGTGTAGGGGGATCTTACTATACTTCTTGCTTTCTTGGCGCTTAGAAGTGACGGACGCGGCGTCGGATCCGGATGTAGAGGGCAAGGAAGAGTCGGTCTCGTAGTAGACCACCTTGTTCATTTTCTTCTTCTTCTCGCCACTCTTGTGCGATCGAATGCGTGAAGGGGATCCATCCTTTTTCTTGTTGCTGGACTCCCTTGATGGAGTCTTCCCATGGCTTGTAGCGGTCTTCTCACCGCCGATCACCATCTTCTTGGCGTGATCTCCCGACATCACTCCGAGCGGTTAAGCTCTAATGAAGCACCGGGCTCCGATACCAATTGAAAGTCGCCTAGAGGGGGAGTGAATAGGGCAAATTTGAAATTTATAAACTTAAGCACAACTACAAGCCGGGTGAGCGTTAGAAATATAAACAAGTCCGAGAGAGAGAGGGTAAAAAACAAATCGCAAGCAAATAAAGAGTGAGACACAAGGATTTGTTTTACCGAGGTTCGGTTCTTGCAAACCTACTCCCCGTTGAGGTGGTCACAAAGACCGGGTCTCTTTCAACCCTTTCCCTCTCTCAAACGGTCACTTAGCAAGAGTGAGCTTCTCTTCTCAATCAAACGGGACACAAAATCCCCACAAGGACCACCACACAATTGGTGTCTCTTGCCTCGGTTACAATTGAGTTGAACACAAAAAAGAATGAGAAAAAGAAGCAATCCAAGCGCAAGAGCTCAAATGAACACAAGTCACTCTCTCACTAGTCACTATTTGAATTGGAATGAACTAAGGACTTGGGAGAGGATTTGATCTCTTTGGTGTGTCTTGTATTGAATGCTATAGCTCTTGTAAGGTGTGGGAAGTTGGAAAACTTGGATGCAATGAATGGTGGGTGGTTGGGGTTATTTATAGCCCCAACCACCAAACTAGTCGTTTGGTGAAGGCTGATGTCGCATGGTGCACCGGACAGTCCGGTGCGCCTGCCACGTCACCTGACCGTTGGATTCTGACCGTTGGAGCTTCTGTCTTCTGGGGCACCGGACAGTCCAGTGGTGCACCGGACATGCACTGTTCACTGTCCGGTGCGCCACCAGTCCCTGCTCTGACTCTGGCGCGCACTGTAGCGCATTTAATGCGTTCTGTAGACGACCGTTGGCGTGAAGTAGCCGTTGCTCCGCTGGCACACCGGACAGTCCGGTGAATTATAGCAGAGCGGCCTCCAGAATTCCCGAAGGGGAGTAGTTCGGAGTTGGAGTCTCTTGTGCACCGGACACTGTCCGGTGCGCCAGACCAGGGCACACTTCGGCTGACTTTAGCTCTCTATATTTGAATCCTTTCTCGGTCTTTTTATTAGTTTGTTGTGAACCTTTGGCACCTGTAGAACTCATAATCTAGAGAAAACTAGTTAGTCCAATTATTTGTGTTGGGCAATTCAACCACCAAAACCAATTTAGAAAAAGGTGTAAACCTATTTCCCTTTCAGTGGGTTCGAGAACTAATAAGATAGGAGTTACGATTAAGGAGTTATGATCTATGAGAGATTTATGTGGTTGAGCATTAAATTATATTATAAATTGAATATTATGAGAAAATATACTCTAAATAATCCTTTCAACTTTAATATAGATTACACTTGACTAGAGATCATGTTTAGTCACCTTATAATCATAAACAGATTAATCTTTGATTAAAAGGGTAAATCTACTAACACCGATTAAACAAATATGTAACTATAAAATTATGCAATATGGTATAATTAATACTGTCACTGTATAGTAAATATTTATACGAAGCTAACGCAACTGGAACGAGTCAAATCGGATTTAAAATGGAGGAGTTACGAATTTCCTAAGGTTTTATGTATTTGACACGAGATTAATTAAGAAATAAATTTTAATACCATTTTCATGTTAAAACAGTGTCACTATGTGATAAACAACATTATTACAAAATTATAGGAACTGGAATGGACTAAAACGGATTAAAAATGATTTTTCTAGGAATTATACAAAGTTTTGGAATTGTTTTAACCCAATAAACCATTTTCTATTTTATTTTCTCTGATTTTCTATCTCTCTGGACTGCGCCACAATTATCAGAGAAGACAGGAGTCTAACGCATAAAAGTCCTAAGACTCAGAATCAAGCCGGATGGACGACGGGTTGATTCTTGAAAAGTGGAGAGGCTCTTGTGTAAAGATGTTGCGGCGAAGGGGTAAGCTCCCATCACGGCCGTGCGATCTGAGATGGACACACGTGTTTAGATCCAAACCCACTAACTCACCCGAGCCATCGATCCCGAGATCAACGGCCAGAATCAGTCGCGCGAAGGGGTGATGTGTCATTTAATCCTGGCTGTCTACGCGGAGATCAACGACCATCACTAGTCGATCCCCAACTTCTAATCGCCGTTGTTCAAATCGGATCCTACGGTCACCGGGACTCATCCCCAACCTCACGCACTCAGGTGGCAGCGCCGCGCTCTACACGACGAAGCACACGCCGGCGAGGCGGTCCCAGGGCACGCCAGGGCGCCATTCCCCAATCCTAAGACTTCTACACGACGCCTGAACGATAGCGCATCGATTAGGAGCACATACCATGGATCAGGGAGATCCAGCCGCAGTGTAGAGCAGGTTGGTGGCAAGGAGGTCGCTCCGACGAGCAATTCAGACGGTCCGGAGCACGGCATCGCCCAGGCAAAGACGTTGTCGTGTCCAACGCGACATGGCGAAGCCCCCCGGACAAGTTGCAGAGGGCGCAATGACCCCGAATCGGGGTCTCCCCCGCGCGGCGGATTACGTAATTCTTCCTTGCGATGCGAAGGTGGACGGCGCAGGACAAGCTCGGTGTCGACGCAGTGGAATCTGAGGGCGGAATCACGGAGAAAATGGCGACCCAGCGATGGGTTTCGGCTTCCCAGGTGTTTCCCCCGCGCACCAGACGCAGTTGCGGTCGGAAACCACGGCTGCGGCGGACCCCTCTATCCCTCTCTCTTTCTTGGTGTTGCTCGTACACGGGCGTAATCGAGTGGTTGAAGCGTAAGGAGGGGGCGCAGGCTTCGGCCGGGCTGGTCCTTATAGTCCAAGGGTCAAGGCGCAACGGCCGCGGCCCATGCGGCCGGGACGTTGATGGAGTCCGGCGGCGTGGAGAAGATCTACAGGACGCACACGATTCTATTGGGGACGTAGACACTGACGACTTGGGCCCAAGCGGCGGTGATGCAAGCTAAGAGATGCACGCGCCGAGCATGTCGGGTAGCAGGGCGCGCGACGCGCGCGTGGGGAAAGGCTGGGCCGCGCGGGTAAGGCTATGCGCAACGCTGCCCCTTGGCAGCCCCCTCCCCTTGCATGCGGCGCGTAGGGGGCACTCTACGGCCGCAGTGGTGGCCCCTACGGCGCCCCCTACACGCCGGCCCCCTTCTCTCTCCCCTTAGATATAGCGTGTCACTGTTTATCCTCCTAAACACTGTGCTGTGGGTCCACGAGTAATTGTTAGTAGATAAAAAATTGATAGTTGGTATACAAAATGATATTTTATAGTGGTAGTGGGATATAGGGGAAGTATTTAGGGGAAACCATTGCGGGAGATGAAAAAATAAGGAGAAAAATAGGGGGAAAAAGTGATATAGGGGAAAAAATTTAGAGGTAACGGTTGCGGATATCCTAAGCATCCTGCTGGGCCGAGCAAACGGGGAATACGCCCAAGTGTAGAGACGAGTTAGCCATTTTTTTCTATTTTCTTTTCAAGTTCCCATTTTAAATGTTCAAGCCAAATTTAATTTTTTGTTTTGGAATTTCAGATTTCCAATATCCAATATAATCCAAATATGAATATAAATACTACCATTTGTAATATTTTATTTGTTTTCCTTCGTATTATTCAATTATGGGACAAATAATGAATTTATTATCATTTCCTTTCTTTTTACTCATTTTCTATTTTATATTTTTATTTAGAATTGGAGGTCAAATTTATGTTCTCCATAAAATGCTTCACCAAAATTATCATTAAGAGATCAAACTTACCTTATCTATTTATTAGTTACTTATTTACTTTAAGAAGATAATCCCTAATATATAATTTTTATTAACAGGTAACTTAAGTTTCTTGTTTAAGAGTATCTTCAAATTTATTATTAAAAAGGGATATCTTAATAATATTTTTAATAGGGTCTTATCTATTTAAATTTTATAGAAAGATTTTTCCCAAATACCAAAAATGGGATATTAGGGTGTTACAACGGGCGAACGGTTCGTGACTGATACTGGATGGTCCGTGCAAGGTGCCGGACGATATTCTATTTTCTTCGGATGGTCCTTAGTAGATGTGTCGTTTTTTACATGGTTCTTGGTTGACCTGATCTTTGGTACTCCGGATGGTCCATGGCAGGGGTCCGGACAATCCGTGACTCACTGATTTGAGGTTCGACCTTTCTTGAATTATTTCTTATGTACCTGAGTTGATAACTTAGCAAACTGGTTAGCATAAATGGTTGTGATGTTCATCAATTATCAAAACAAGTGTGGAAATGGTTTTTAGGCTTATTTCACTTTTAGACTTGAGCTAGTTGTTAGATGATTGGATCACAGGGATGGAGTCTTAGGTACATATACTGCTTGGGTTTATTAAGGACGGTTCATGTTAACGTCAATTATAGCAACTCTTTTGTTCTACCACATATCCTTGTATGGTGAGGATGAGCTTATTTCTTGGTTGATTGTTCTATTGGACACAACCCTAGATGTGTGGTCATATGCGACTATGTAGACGATGCCTAGATATATCTCCAGTTGACCTAGGTAGGCCTCCACACAAGCTAGGTTTGCATCCATACATTTGGGGCTCCGTAGAAAAGGTTGACGTGAGTACCCATTATCCACTTGTGGCTGAGTGCGTAAGTGAAAGTCGCCTAGAGGGGGGTTGAATAGGCGAAAGCTGAAAATTATAAACTTTGAACACAAACTATACCCAAGATTAGTGTTAGAAATAATTCGGAGTGCGAAAGATAGTTTCTTTTGCAATGAGTTGCTTAATCAATGCTAATAACTTTGGGAGCAAACTCAAAACGCTGTGAGCAAGAGAACTTTAGGAGAGGGGAGAAACAAATCGAATGGTGAAGATTAATACAAGTGGACACGTTGATTTGTTTTCCAAGGTTCGATTCTAAAGAACCTACTCCCTGTTGAGGAGGCCACAAAGGCCTGGTCTATTTCAACCCTTTCCCTCTCTCAATCGGTCACTTAGACTGGTCGAGTGCTTTTTCTTAATCTCACGGGTCACTAAGACCCCGCAAGGATCACCATACAATTAGGTGTCTCTTGCAAACTTTACAAAACACTTAGAGAGTTTAGAGAGAGATGAAGAAAGCACGATTAAAAAAACCAAGCAACAAGAGCAACAAATGAAACACGAATCACACCCTCTCAAGTCACTAATCACTAATTGTTGGGGACTTGTTCTCAAATGCTATGAATTAAGAACAAGGCAACATAAAATGTTAAATAACAATGCCCTTCGTCCGCTGAAGCATTATCTCCCCAAGGATTTAATGAACTTCGGACGAAGGCCACAGACATAATATCACGAAGATCACACCTTCGTGATCAGACATAAAACAATGCGAAATAAAATATAAAGTATTAAACATTAGGGAAAGATTTATTAAAAACAAATGATATTATTCATATATTACATATATGAACTTAAATATTAAGATATTTAAATATTACATAATATTTAGGTACATTTATACCTTCGCCTTGGCAGAAAATAATTCCAGCGTAATGCGTTAGCGATTACAGGATTGTGTGAACAGTGCAAGGGTACTGTTCACCTATTTATAGGCACAGGGCGCAGCCTGTGTAAAATTACATTTATGTCCTTTACAATCGACTACAATAATGACACAAAACATCATGGGTCTTTAAGTCAAACCATCTTTAAGTCGGTTCGCCCCTTCGTCCTGAGATCTGTCGCTATGCCGAAGCTCTATAGGTAATAGCTTCGGCGCTGCTCCTGAGAGGATCTGCCGAAGGTGTTCTCTTTCTTTAGGATCTTCGGCTACGAAGCATACCCCTAACATTAATGATCACTTGTCTAAATTGTGGAACTTGGAGAGATTGGAAGCTTTGAATGCGTCTTGGAATGGATTGCTAGCTCTTGTATTGAATGTGTATGAGTGGAGTGCTTGGATCCACTGAATGGAGGTGGTTGGGTTGTATTTATAGCCACCAACCACTTCCTAGCCATTGCTCCTTTTCTGCCGACCGCGGATGGTCCACGTCCCTAGTCCGGACGGTCCGCCCCTGCACATCAACGGCTGAAATTGCAATGGTCAGCAGTCTGTTCTTGGATTCTAAAAATGCATTTTATCGAACCCGTCACCTTCAGGTTTTTCTGGTTTTTCAACGACCGAACGGTCCGCGCCTGAGGCCGGACGGTCCGCGCATGGTCTCGAACGGTGCTCGCTTCTCCTTCGAACGGTCCGTAGTGTTAACTTGTGTTTTTGCAGTGTTCCTGTCCAAGGCTCACCCTGGTGTCGCGGACAGTCCACCGCAAGGGCCTGAACAGTCCGCGCATAGGTGTTTTTCCAAAAAGTTTTTCCTGTCTAGAATAATCTACGGTATTCCGGACAGTCGACTTAGAGTAGCTGTAGATGAACTTATCCACTTGACAAAATGATCAACTGGACAAACTAGTTAGTCCATAAGGTTTGTGATGGTCGTCAAACACCAAAATCGATTATCGGAAAATGTTGAGGTCATTTCCCTTTCAGTAAGCCATATGGTCTTCTTGTCGTGTGGGTAAAGAAGTACACCCTTTCAAGATTTTTAAATCAATTTAAATTGTCACGCTCTTGGTTATGAGCATGATCGACACCTTTGGATGCATAATAGAATTACCGATTTATGTTAAAAATTGGGCCACTTGTTCATATCTTATATGTACATGTAATGTCTTGTCTTCAACTAAAACTTATGGTGGTTTTGGGTAAGACTAATAAAAGATGTTAGTGTTCATAGGAGTATTATACCTCTCATGGTCAAAACTAATGATAGAGTGAGATATGATTTTATGCAACTTTTCACTTAACCAATAAAGCTTATTTCCTTGCTACTGCATATGCATGATTATTGATTTATTTATATCATGTAAGTCTTGCAAGTACACTTTATATTCATGGTGCTATATTAACTAAGTTACAAGAGAACTGGAGGCCAATTATTGCTACTTTTATCTCGTCGTTCCTCCGACGGGTAAGGAGTAAGTCCACATGACCATGACATGTGCTGCCGTCGCTTTTGGTGTTTTTGGGGCAGCAACCCCTTCGCTTATATATGTTTTTATCACTACATTATTTCTCTCGTATCATGATGGAACTTGTACGTTACCATGGTTGATGGGTGGTATCACTAGACTTGAACACTAAACTTTATTTATGTTGTTGAACAATATGTTGTAACTTAAATTTATGTTGAACTTGTAAGTTAAAATTGCTCTCTTGGATTCATGTGTGATGTACAACTTATGAGGTACATGTGTTGATCTTAAGCATGACATGTAACAGGACGACCAAGTTTGCTTTCATTTTTAATGAATTGTTGCTCGGCCATGCACCACAAGATATGGGTTAGCACTTAGTGAGCCAAGAGGTGAATAAGCGCTAGCTCTCATGTTCATGGAATGATTGGCAGTTTATTTAAAATGAGGCAAATTAGATGTTCCACACATTGCCCTTAAGGTGCGAGTCTCTGCACAGAGCGATCTTGGATCGACCCCCTAAAATGTTATTCTTCTCCTTCCTTTTATAGAGTAAGTGAGGAGAGAGAGGTTACATCAGTTGGACTTTGGTCCCTTCAGCTAAGACCCAACTACTCTGACTTATTCTAGTTGTGAAGCCATACACAGAGCCATGCTTGCGGTCAAGGCACAATATCGATGATGTCCTTCTGCAGCTGACATACCTGCTATAGGGGCATGTATGTTATGTCACTTCCACAAGCATTGAAGCCCATGCCGTTGGGTACAATATAGTTGGTAGCTAGTGTAGCCTTCTATACTTGATAATACTTCATGATACATGGACATGAGCATGCTTTCCTACATGATTGATGCATGTACCAAGTAGTGGTATTGATAACCATACTACCAGAGTCATGACGATATTACTCCTATTAGGTTGTAATGTTTACATCATATGTTTAACATATCGTACGAGAGAATTATTCGATATGTGAGTGCTATGAATATGTTAGTAGGCTCTAGGTGTGAGGTCCCTGCCTCAGGGCTGCAATGCCCTTAATGAGTATGGATTATGAACAAAATTACACTTAGCCATAGTAAGTCCCCTTTTCCTACAAGAAGCCACCCCAAGGGGTTTGGGGCTCAACTGTTCAATTTAAGTGAGGTTGGAGGCCTTAAGAACCTAGGGGCAGTAGAGGGCCCTCAGCGACTAAGTGTTGTTGAGTGACCAAGGGGACAGATGGCTCTAGACACCAAACTCCACGAGCACTCTAGGGCACAAGGGACCTTAGGGGCTAAGCTTATATGCGTCTAGAGGGGCATGAGGGGTCCCAAGGACTCTTATACATCATCAGCCTCGGGCCACAAGGAGCCCTAGGGACTAGATTATTTTAGCTAGGGATGCCTTGGGCGCTGCCCGCAACTATAGGTGTACATTTGAGATGGGCTGGCCCGAAGCACGAAAAAAGCATGGACCAGGTAGGGCACGACTCGAAATATTTTAGTGTCGGGCCGGAACGGCCCCATATATCGGTCCGGGTTTGGACCGAGGTCGTGGCCAAAGGGCCGGCACGAGCACGACCCGTTTAAGGCACGCACAAAATGGCCCATATAGAGCCACGAAAAGGCCCATATATTCATTAAAACCATACTTCATTCCACACTTTTATGTACCTGATAAAGAACACAAAGCTAAAGATGATGCTAGTTAGATGTTTCTTGTAGTTTTGGATTAGAGTATGTGATATAATTTTACTTTTGTTATGAACATTAGATAATGAACTGAACTTACGAACTATGTATATAGCTGATTATACTCTTTTTCCTTCTAACAAAATGATTTTAACAAGGTAGTCATTGCATAGCTCTGGTAACTTAATACAAATATTAAGTTTGATTTTGGTCAAATTTATTTGTCTTATCTTTTTATTTGTTTTATTAAATATATTTTTAATTTCGGGCTCTGATGTGAATTTCGGGCAAAAAATTGAATTTCGGGCCGTCCGAAATGAGCTCGACACGTTTAAGCAATTACGTGCCAGGTCGTGGAACGAGGGCTATGTCGTGGGTTGGCCCAGCACGACCCGAAATTCAAACGGGTCGGGCCGAGATGAAATTTAAACGAGTCAGACCGGGCCGGACGGCTAGAATGTACACCTATACCCCAACCTTATTCTAGCCTTCTAGACTAACATCGTAGGTGCAGGAGTGCCCTAGACCTTGTAGTGCTCTAGGACTAGAGAGTCCTAGATCCCTAGTGGTCCTTAGGCCTTTTTTGGATACTATAGTATTCACCCAAATCCACATATGTTGTGGTAGATTGTGGTGTACACATGTTGATTGGGGTGAATACTAGAGTACCTGTCGGGGACCATAATTAGGGGTACCCCCAAGACTCCTAATCTCAGCTGGTAACCCCCATCAGCACAAAGCTGCGAAGGCCTGATGGGTGCGACTAAGTCAAGGCTCGGTGCGCTCAAGGGACACGACCTCGCCTCGCCCGAGCCCAGACTCGGGCAAGGGCAGCCGACCCCGGAGGATTCACGTCTCGCCCGAGGGCCCCCTCAAGCAATGGACACACCTTCGGCTCGCCCGAGGCCCAGTCTTCGCCAAGAAGCAACCTTGGCCAGATCGCCACACCAACCGACCGTATCGCAGAAGCATTAAATGCAAAGGTGGCATGACACCTTATCTTGACGCGCGCCCCTCAGTCGACAGAGCCGAAGTGACCGCAGTCACTTCGCCGCTCCACTGACCGGCCTGACAAGAGGACAGCGCCGCCTGCGTCGCTCCGACTGCTGTGCCGCTCGACAGAGTGAGGCTGACAGCAGCCAAGTCCGGTTTCGGGCGCCATAGGAAGCTCCGCCTCGCCCAACCCCAGGACTCGAACTCGGCCTCGGCTTCGGAAGACGACAAACTCCACCTCGCCCGACCCCAGGACTCGGACTCGGCCTCGGCCTCGAAAGACGACGAACTCCGCCTCGCCCGATCCCAGGGCTCGGACTCGGCCTCGGCCCCGGAAGACGACGAACTCTGCCTCGCCCGACCCCAGGGCTCGGACTCAGCCTTGGCCTCAGACGATGGTCTCCGTCTCGCCCGACCCGGGGCTCGGACTCGACCTCGACCTCGGAAGACAGACTCGACCTCGACCTCGGAGGAGCCTCCGTCTCGCCCGACCCGGGGCTCGGACTCGACCTCGACATCGAAAGACAGACTCAACCTCGACCTCGGAGGAGCCTCCGCCTCGCCCGACCCAGGGCTTGGACCGACCACGTCACAGGGGGGCATCATTATCCTACCCCTAGCTAGCTCAGGCTACGGGGAACAAGACCAACGTCCCATCTGGCTCGCCCCGGTAAACAAATAATGATGGCGCCCCGCGTGCTCCATGACGACGGCGGCTCTCAGCCCCTTACGGAAGCAAGGAGATGTCAGCAAGGACTCGACAGCCCCGACAGCTGTCCTTCCGCAAGGCTCCAGCGCTCCTCCGACGGCCACGACATCACATGAACAGGGTGCCAAAACCTCTCCGGCTGCCACGACGGCATGTACTTAGGGCACTAGCTCCTCTCTGCTAGACACGTTAGCACACTGCTACATCTCCCATTGTACACCTAGACCCTCTCCTTATGCCTATAAAAGGAAGGTCCAGGGCTCTCTTACGAGAAGGTTGGCCGCGCGGGGAGGATGGGACGACGCGCGCAGGCCTCTCGCTCCCTCCCACGCGGACGCTTGTAACCCCCTACTGCAAGCGCACCCGACCTGGGCGCGGGACAAACACGAAGGCCGCGGGTTTCCCCTTTACGCCTGTCTCCTTGTTTCCCCCTCCGTGCTCCATCTCGCGCCGACCTATCTGGGCTGGGACACGCGGCGACAATTCACTCGTCGGTCCAGGGACCCCCCGGGGTCGAAACGCCGACAGTTGGCGCGCCAGGTAGGGGCCTGCTGCGTGTTGACGAACAGCTTCCCGCCAAGCTCCAGATGGGTAGTCTCCAGCAACCTTTCCAGCCCGGGATGGTGCTCCGTTTTGGGAGTCTCGAGTTCATGTCCCTCGACGGCAGCTACAACATGATACTCCTTCCTCCGTCACGCGACAGCGACAATGGCGGCCGACAACCCGCCCGCCGGCGGCAGAATCGACGACGTCTTCCCCACGTGGCGGAAGAACAACATTCGGGTTTGTCCTGTCGCCTCCCCCGCCGACGGAGGAGGAGGCGGGGCAACCAAGGCCAAGCAGGAGGCGGCACCTCGTCGGCTGTCGAGCGAGTCGACGGCGCCGGCGCCCCAACGGGGGACACGTCGGGCATCGACCTCGCGTTTGAGACGAAGACGAGCGTCGTTTCCCCGCAACACGCCAACTCCAAGTGGACGGACGAGGCCAGCACGCTCGCAAAGGACTTGCTGGGTGTCAACCTCGTACCCGAGACGACGGTGCAGTCTGCCCCTGACGCGACTTTGTCACCGCCCATCGACCAGGAGGTACCCACTGATTCCCATCTTGTGCCTTTTGGATTCAGCCTCGACCCACCAAGCGACTTCGCTTCGGTGGAAGCCTTCATAGAGGCATGTCCAAACCCTCCGGGGTACGGTATGCGGTCACCCTGGGACCGGCTGACAGCCATCTCGACCTACGGGCCCTCGGGTTCCGAGGAAGATGACGAGCCCGACTTTTGTTGGGATTTCTCCGGACTTGGTAACCCTAGTGCCATGCGGGACTTCATGACCGCATGCGACTACTGCCTTTCCGACTGTTCCGACGGTAGCCGCAGCTTCGGCGACGAGGACTGCGGCCCAAGTCGTGAATGTTTCCACGTCGATCTAGGGGGTCCCGGCGAAGGCAACCATCTTGGTATACCGGAAAACGGTGATCCCCCTAGGCCTGCGCCTCGCGTTGACATCCTTCGGGAGCTAGCTGTGGTCCCAATCCCTGCGGGGGGTCAGGACGCACAGCTCGAGCAAATCCGCGAGATGCAGACCAGGCTCGACGAGGGAGCAGGAACACTTGAGCCGTTCCGCCTGGACATCGGGCAGGAATGGGCAGGCCAAGCTCCGGCCGGAGAAGCGCGTCATCTACCCCAGGGCATCCAGCACCGCATCGCCGACGATGTCAGGGCAAGGCCGCCACCGGCTTCCAGTGGGGTCGGCCAGAACCTGGCTGCAGCGGCAATACTTCTCCGCGCGATGCCGGAGCCATCAACCACCGAGGGGCGGCGTATCCAGGGAGAGCTCAAGAATCTCCTGGAGGATGCCGCGGTCCGACGGGCCAAAAGCTTTGCCTCCCGAAGGCAGGGGTACCCCTCGGAGCATCACGCCGCGACTTCCCGGTTCATGCGGGAAGCCTCGGTCCACACTGGGCGCACGCGCAACACAGCGCCTGTGGCCCCGGGTCGCCTCGGCAACGAGCACCACCACCACAACCGTCGAACCCACCTCGACGAGAGGGTGCGCCGAGGCTACCACCCCAGGCGTGGGGGACGCTACGACAGCGGGGAGGATCGGAGTCCCTCGCCCGAACCACCTGGTCCGTAGGCCTTCAGCCGAGCCATACGACGGGCGCCGTTCCCGACCCGGTTCCGAACCCCGACTACTATCACAAAGTACTCGGGGGAGACGAGGCCGGAACTGTGGCTCGCGGACTACCAGCTGGCCTGCCAACTGGGTGGAACGGACGATGACAACCTCATCATCTTCAACCTCCCCCTGTTCCTCTCCGACACTGCTCGAGCCTGGTTGGAGCACCTGCCTCCGGGGCAGATCTCCAACTGGGAAGACCTGGTCCAAGCCTTCGCCGGCAACTTCCAGGGCACGTACGTGCGCCCTGGGAACTCCTGGGATCTCCGAAGCTGCCGCCAGCAGCCTGGAGAGTCTCTTCGGGACTACATCCGGCGATTCTCGAAGCAGCGCACCGAGCTACCCAACGTCACCGACTCGGATGTCATCGACGCGTTCCTCGTCGGCACCACCTGCCGCGACCTGGTGAGCAAGCTGGGTCGCAAGACCCCCACCAGGGCGAGCGAGTTGATGGACATCGCCACCAAGTTTGCCTCTGGCCAGGAGGCGGTTGAGGCCATCTTCCGGAAGGACAAGTAGCCCCAGGGCCGCCAGCCGGAAGATGTCCCCGAGGCGTCCACTCAGCGCGGCACCAAGAAGAAAGGCAAGAAGAAGTCGCAAGCGAAACGCGACGCCGCCGACGCGGACCTTGTCGCCGCCGCTGAGTACAAGAACCCTCGGAAACCTCCCGGAGGCGCCAATCTCTTCGACAAGATGCTCAAGGAGCCGTGCCCCTATCATCAGGGGCCCGTCAAGCACACCCTTGAGGAGTGCGCCATGCTTCGGCGCCACTTTCACAAGGTCGGGTCGCCTGCGGAAGGTGGCAGGGCTCACAACAACGATAAGAAGGAGGATCACAAGGCAGGGGAGTTCCCCGAGGTCCACGACTGCTTCATGATCTACGGTGGGCAAGTGGCGAACGCCTAGGCTCGGCACCGCAAGCAAGAGCGTCAGGAGGTCTGCTCGGTAAAGGTGGCGGCGCCAGTCTACCTAGACTGGTCCGACAAGCCCATCACCTTCGACCAGGGCGACCACCCCGACCGCGTGCCGAGCCCGGGGAAATATCCGCTCGTTGTCGACCCCGTCATCGGCAACGTCAGGCTCACCAAGGTTCTCATGGACGGAGGCAGCAGCCTCAACATCATCTACACCGAGATCCTCGGGCTCCTACGGATCGATCTGTCCTCGCTCCGGGCGGGCGCGACGCCTTTTCACGGGATCATCCCCGGGAAACGCATCCAGCCCCTCGGACAACTCGATCTGCCCGTCTGCTTCGGGACTCCCTCCAACTTCAGAAGGGAAACCCTCACGTTCGAGGTGGTCGGGTTCCGAGGAACCTACCACGCAGTGCTGGGGAGGCCATGCTACGCCAAGTTCATGGTCGTCCCCAACTACACCTACCTCAAGTTCAAGATGCCAGGCCCCAACGGGGTCATCACCGTCGGCCCCACGTACCGACACGCATACGAATGCGACATGGAGTGCGTGGAGTACGCCGAGGCCCTCGCCGAATCCGAGGCCCTCATCGCCGACCTGGAGAGCCTCTCCAAGGAGGCGCCAGACGTGAAGCGCCATACCGGCAACTTCGAGCCAGCAGAGACGGTTAAGTCCGTCCCTCTCGACCCCAGCAACGACGCCTCCAAGCAGATCAGGATCGGCTCCGAGCTCGACCCCAAATAGGAAGCAGTGCTCGTCGACTTTCTCCGCGCAAACGCCGAAGTCTTTGCGTGGAGTCCCTCGGACATGCCCGACATACCGAGGGAAGTCGCCGAGCACTCGCTGGACATCCGAATTGGAGCCCGACCCGTGAAGCAGCCTCTGCGCCGATTCGACGAAGAAAAGCGCAGAGCCATAGGCGAGGAGATCCACAAGCTGATGGCTACAGGGTTCATCAAAGAGGTATTCCATCCCGAATGGCTTGCCAACCCAGTGCTTGTGAGAAAGAAAGGAGGGAAATGGCGGATGTGTGTAGACTACACTGGTCTAAACAAAGCATGTCTGAAAGTTCCCTATCCTCTGCCTCGCATCGATCAAATCATGGATTCCACTGCTGGGTGCGAAACCCTGTCTTTCCTCGATGCTTACTCAGGGTATCACCAAATCAGGATGAAAGAGTCCGACCAGCTCACGACTTCTTTCATCACACCTTTTGGCATGTACTTCTACATTACTATGCCATTTGGTTTGAGGAATGCGGGTGCGACGTACCAAAGGTGCATGAACCACGTGTTCGGCGAACACATTGGTCGAACGGTCGAGGCTTACGTCGACGACATCGTAGTCAAGACGAGGAAAGCTTCCGACCTTGAAACGACATTCCGGTGTCTCAAGGTGAAAGGCGTAAAACTCAACCCCGAGAAGTGTGTCTTCGGAGTCCCCCGAGGCATGCTCTTGGGGTTCATCGTCTCCGAGCGGGGCATCGAGGCCAACCCGGAGAAAATCGTGGCCATCACCAACATGGGGCCCATCAAGGACTTGAAAGGCGTATAGAGGGTCATGGGATGCCTTGCGGCTCTGAGCCGCTTCATCTCGCGCCTCGGCGAAAGAGGCCTACCCCTGTACCGCCTCTTGAGAAAGGCCGAGTGCTTCACTTGGACCCCTAAGGCCGAGGAAGCCCTCGGGAACCTGAAGGCGCTCCTCACGAACGCGCCCATCTTGGTGCCCCCCGCTGCCGGAGAAGCCCTCTTGATCTACGTCGCCGCTACCACTCAGGTGGTCAGCGCCGCGATCGTGGTTGAGAGACGAGAAGAGGGGCATGCATTGCCCGTCCAGAGGCCGGTCTACTTCATCAGTGAGGTACTGTCCAAGACCAAGATCCGCTACCCACAAATTCAGAAGCTGCTGTACATGGTGATTCTGACGCGGCGGAAGTTGCGACACTACTTCGAGTCTCATCCGGTGACTGTGGTGTCATCCTTCCCCCTGGGGGAAATCATCCAGTGCCGAGAGGCCTCAGGTAGGATTGCAAAGTGGGCGGTGGAAATCATGGGCGAGACAATCTCGTTCTCCCCTCGGAAGGCCATCAAGTCCCAAGTCTTGGCGGACTTTGTGGCTGAATGGGTCGACACCCAGCTTCCAGCAGCTCCGATCCAACCGGAACTCTAGACCATGTTTTTCGACAGGTCGCTGATGAAAACAGGAGCGGGCGCGGGCCTGCTCTTCATCTCACCCCTCGGGAAACACCTCCGCTACGTGTTGCGCCTCCATTTCCCGGTGTCCAACAACATGGCCGAGTATGAGGCTCTGGTTAACGGGTTGCGCATCACCATTGAGCTAGGGGTCCGACGCTCGCGGCGACTCGCAGCTTGTCATTGACCAAGTCATGAAGAACTCCCACTGCCGCGACCCGAAGATGGAAGCCTACTGCGATGAGGTTCGGCGCCTGGAAGACAAGTTCTACGGGCTCGAGCTCAACCACATCACCCGACGATACAACGAGACTGCGGACGAGCTGGCTAAGATAGCCTCAGGACGGACAACGGTTCCTCCCGACGTCTTCTCCCGAGACCTACATCAACCCTCAGTCAAGACCGACGACACGCCCGAGCCTGAGAGGGCCTCGGCCCAGCCCAAGGCACCCTCGGCTCAGCCCGAGGCGCCCTCGACCCCCGAAGGTGAGGCACTGCGCGTCGAGGAAGAGCGGAGCGGGGTCACGCCCAATCGAAACTGGCAGACCCCGTACCTGCAATATCTCCACCGAGGAGAGCTGCCCCTTGACCAAGCCGAAGCTCGGTGATTGGCGCGGCGCGCCAAGTCGTTCGTCTTGCTGGGGGACAGGAAGGAGCTCTACCACCGCAGCCCCTCAAGCATCCTCCAGCGATGCATATCCATCGCCGAAGGCCAGGAGCTCTTACAAGAAATACACTCGGGGGCTTGCGGTCATCACGCAGCGCCCCGAACCCTTGTTGGAAATGCCTTCCGACAAGGTTTCTACTGGCCGACCGTGGTGGCTGACGCCACTAAAATTGTCCGCACCTGCCAAGGGTGTCAATTCTACGCAAGGCAGACCCACCTGCCCGCTCAGGCTCTGCAGACAATACCCATCACTTGGTCGTTTGCTGTGTGGGGTCTGGACCTCGTCGGTCCCTTGCAGAAGGCACCCGAGGGCTACATGCACCTGCTGGTCGCCATCGACAAATTCTCCAAGTGGATCGAGGTCCGACCCCTAAACAGCATCAGGTCCGAATAGGCGGTAGCGTTCTTCACCAACATCATCCATCGCTTCGGGGTCCCGAACTCCATCATCACCGACAACGGAACCCACTTCACCAGCAGAAAGTTCCTGGACTTCTGCGAGGATCACCGCATCCGGGTGGACTGGGCCGCCGTGGCTCACCCTATGACGAATGGGCAAGTAGAACGTGCCAACGACATGATTCTGCAAGGACTCAAGCCACGGATCTACAACGACCTCAACAAGTTCGGCAGGCGATGGATGAAGGAGCTCCCCTCGGTGGTCTGGAGTCTGAGGACAACGCCGAGCCGAGCCACGGGCTTCACACCGTTCTTTCTAGTCTATGGGGCCGAGGCCATCTTGCCCACAGACTTAGAATACGGTTCCCCGAGGGTGAGGGCCTACGACGACCAAAGCAATCGAGCTAATCGAGAAGACTCACTGGACCAGCTGGAAGAGGCTCTGGACATGGCCTTACTACACTCGGTGCGGTATCAGCAGTCCCTGCGACGCTACCACGCCCGAGGGGTTCGGTCCCGAGACCTCCAGGTGGGCGACTTGGTGCTTCGGCTGCGACAAGACGCCCAAGGGCGGCACAAGCTCACGCCTCCCTGGGAAGGGCCGTTCGTCATCGCCAAGGTTCTGAAGCCCGGGACATACAAGCTGGCCAACAGTCAAGGCGAGGTCTACAGCAACGCTTGGAACAGCTGATAGCTACGTCGCTTCTACCCTTAAGATGCTTTCAAGTCGTTCGTACACCTCGTTCACACACAAAGTCTAACCATCAAGGAAGGGTCAGCCTTGCCTCGGCAAAGCCCGACCCTCCCTCAGGGGCTAGAAGGGGGGAACCCCCTCTGTGTCAAAATTTTCCTCGGAAAAGGTCTTTTCTGCTAGAATGCCTTTCGTGCTTTTTGACTACTTCGAAAGTGGAATCCTGAAGACGACGGAGTACACGTAAGCAGCCAAGGCTGACCGAGCCGAGGGACTCCTACGCCTCCGGGATACGGAAACCTCACTCATCACCTTCTGCGATAAGTAACTCACGCTCGGATAAGCGATTCCACTGACCGAACAAGTCTTGATGCTCAGAAACCCTTCTGCCGAAATGATATTTTGGGCCTTCTCGACTACATCGTTGGCAGAATCCTACGGACGAGTAAGAGTACACATAAGCGACAAGGCCGACCGAGCCGAGGGACTCCAACGCCTCCAGGATACGGATACCTCACTCATCACCTTCCGTGAAAAGTAACTCTCGCTCGGACGAACAATTCTGTTACCGACAAATAAGTCTAGATACTCGAAACAAGAGGAAAAGAAACGCAGCTTTACAACACGACGACAGTATGTTTGGGCCTCGGCGGCCGCGGAAAACATACGCACACTACAAGATGAACCGATCCTGCAGGCTCAGACGTCGACGGAAGGGGAGCAGCAGCACCCTCGGCGTCAACTCTACCTTCAGCGAAGTCCGACCGAGCCTCGGACGGCAACGCGGTCGGAGGATCTCCACTCCGAAGGACGACGTCAGCGCCACGCCCGGGCTATCGCCGCCGGGGTCTCCTCTAGGAATCTGGCCCGAGCAGACGGCTCGGCCGGCCGCCCCGAAGCCTCAGCCAGCTGTCCTCCGAGGACACCAGCCCGACTCGTGGCTTCGGCAACTCGACTCCGGCGCTGGTCCCGCTAGTGGACGGCCCGGCTAGGCTCCGATCGACGAAGTCTTCTTTCCGAGCCAACTCTGCCTCTGTCCATGCTAACACCGCTGCCTCCGGGCTTCGGCTCATCGAAGAGCAGCCGAGGGTTCCCTTAACTAAGCAAGAGGAGCCTCGGGCGGCAAGGCCGACCAAGCCGAGGGACTCCTACGCCCCCGGGATACGGATACCTCACTCGTCACCTTCGCACGAGGCAACTCACACTTGGTTAAGCGGTTCAGTTAGCCGACAGGCGAGTCCTAGTGCTCGAAATGAGGAAAAAACACAACTCCGTGCCAAAAATACATACATGTTCAGGCCCCGACAACCACAATGAACAGACACCGGCACTCAAGGTGCCATTACAAACGGAACTCCGGTTCCGCCCCTGTGGGTAGGAACAACCTCCACACCGGAGAGCCTGCGGGGCAACAAGCTCCGGGCGACTCGCCAGCGACCTCTGCAGCAGCAGCCATGGTCCCAGGACGGACGCAGCCACCGGAAGGCTCTCGTTCGCGTCCCCACTCAAGGGACGCGAACCAGACATTAAAGCCAAAGAGCCGGAGGACGGTCCGTAGGCGGCGCTAACAGCCTCGACGGCGGAGAAGCTTTCTCCAGCTGCCACCACGTCAGCACCAACGGCGGGGTCCGCATGTCCACCAACGCCGCACCAGCGAGCGCGGGCCGCTCCAAAGCGCACCGGCAGGTCCTCGCTCCCGTCCTCGCCACGAAGCGAGGACAGAGGACGGAATGTTGCATCCTAGCTGGGCAGCAACAGTTCGCCTTCCCCGGCATGGCTGGAGGATGCCTCCTCCGCAGAGCTGGAGGATGGTTTCCACCACCAGAAGATGGAAGAAGAGGTGGCCAGCCGACCCGTGCGGGAGGTAGAGCCCCGGCGCACCTCGCTCTCCACCCCAGCAAGGATGATGAAGATCCTTGAAGCTGAGGGCGGGGCAGAGATCGTAGCCCGGCTTGCTTCTCCCCACCCAGGAGCTGGTGGTCACCGTCTTGGGTGACCACCGGCGAGGGGATGCGACCGGGCTGCCTAATGAAAATCCTTGAAGCCGAACGATGGCTGAAAGGTACCAACTTCCACGAAGTTGCGTTCCTCCAACAACGACAAGGCGGAAGAACCGCGGGCGCCCCCCATCCGGGGGCTCGGAAGGTGGAAAGACGCGATGCATGAGGGGAGCGCGAAGACATGGTTGCCTTTCAAGGGGGTCACCCTCCTTTTAAAGGCAACTCTCCCCACTTGCGTCCTCAGCCGTCGCGGACCGAGTCTTCTCCAACACGCTCCAAGGCCCTCCCCCTACGACACGGGGGCTGGGCCCCACGCGTCGTGCAAGCTGGCCTAGGACAGAAGGAGCCAAAACCGCCGCGCGCGGTGCGCGCGACTACCCAGCGGTTACGATCACTTCTCCACTTTCGCCCAGACCAGCGGGTGAAAGGGCGGACCGCCATGCAGGCGGCATGCAAGCGCACCAAGGGGGCACGCCCTTTCGACTTCGACGCGTCCAGCATGGAGGCCCAGGCCCACACGTCATGTAACTAGCGCGCCGGTTGCTACGTGCAAGAAACTGCACCGCCACTTGCGCTAGTGTCGCGCCTCCTCGACTGCGGAACCAGCGCCGCGACTCGAGGCGACCCTGCGCACGGCCCAACAGTGCCAACCGAGCACATCGGTCGTGGGTCAGCCAGCCGCGGGAGAAGGCGCGACGGTCGATACGGCCAGAAATGGGCCGGCAGTAATGGCAGTGACAGGCGAGCGGAAGCAGCGGTCAAGTCGTCAGCAAGCTCACGTCCCCTCCTGGGACAGCGAGAGAACCCTCTCTCACGGCGTGAAGATGACGCGCCCGTGTTCCGTTCCTCGAACGGCTCGCGCACGCGCAACGGCTGCCCCGCGAACCACTCGTCCCGTCGCATTAACTCTGCGGTAGGACAGGCGGCACCTTTGGCAGGTGAAGCAGGCGACGCTTCGCTTCCGCCCTAATGACCGCGTCAAAAAAGGTGCGCCACGTCATTCGATTTCGTATCCTTTTCCTCTTCCTCTTTCTATCTCTTACAACAGGGACCGGGAAAGGGGATACCCCGAAAGGGATCCTTCTCCGCGAAGGAAACGGGCCCCGAGCCCCCCTACTGATCAGAGGTTCGAAGGCTGGCCCCTCGGAAGGGTTCAACAGCTGCCTCAGAGCACTCGGGCTCCGCGCCCACTACTAGTCAGAGGTTCGAAGGCCGGCCCCTCGAAAGGGTTTAACGGCCGCCTCAGGCCACTCGGGCTCCGCGCCCACTACTGATCAGGGGTTCGTAGGCTGGCCCCCGAAGGGTTCGACAGCCGCCTCAGACGCAGAGCGAGGGATGACCCTGGGTACGTTCGATACATAACCAAGGCTCGGGCTACGCTCCCGAGGTACCCTAGGACATTTCCGAGACCAACGGGAACGATTTTGTAACGGAATCCCACCAGAGGGAGGCATCGAGCCCTCGGACCTCGTCAAAAGGGGACCGGGTCCGGCAAATCACCCGTAGGTACTTTTGGAGCGCGCCTCCGGGCCACTAGCCAACCCCTAACGAATGGGGCACGGGCGTCCACTCGGATTACCCGTTAGCAACTCACTGGAGACACCATGTTCAGCGCCCTCCGAGGGCAACATGGCGCTTTCCCCCTATTGGAGACTCGTTCTCAAATGCTATGAATTAAGAACAAGGCAACATAAAATGTTAAATGTTAATGCCCTTCGTCCAATGAAGCATTATTCCTTTAAGGATTAATGAACTTCGGACGAAGGTTAAAAATGATACAATTACGAAGGTTAAATCTTCGTAATTGAACTCTAATAGATTATATAAAATAATACGAAATGTGAAGCATTAAAGACAAATAAATTATAAATGAACAACATCACTTTTATATTATCTCCATTTAATGTATTTAAGTACTAAATACATTTATACCTCTGCCTTGACAAAGATTAATTCCCGATTGGCGCGATTGCAATTGCAGGAATGCGTGAACAGTAAAGGAGTACTGTTCACTATTTATAGGCACAGGACACAGCCCGTGAGGAATTACAATCATGCCCCTCATAAAAGTTTACAACAACGACTCAAACATTTATGGACTAAACGGTCATTCTATTTTTAAGTCGGTTTGTAACTCCGAAGCTTCATGGAGAGGAACCTTCGGTCATCACATGCGGACAGCTTCAGCCGAAGCTATTTCTTCCTGCAGGACCTTCGGCGACGAAGCATGGTCCCAACAGTAGCCCCTTCGCGGTGCTAGATCGTTTTTCGTAACGAGCTTGATCTGTGAAAAAAGTCTCTTAGGCTTCAGGGAGCCGAAGGTCCGAAAAACACCTTCCCTGAGCTCGTTGTCGAGAAACGATTCAGTTTCCGAGGGCGTAGCGGTCCCACCCTGCAGAGTTACTATTTGGTCGCTGCGGTCCACCGCGCAGCGGGTGTAAGCAGCTGTTCGCCTGGTGTAAAAATCCTGACGATTCACCTTCTTACCTGCAGCACTATATAAACAGACGGGTAGGTGTGAAGTTACCACAGCATTCATTGCTATTGCACTGTTTTGCTGCCAAAATTTTTAACCATAGCCGAAGCTTGACTCTCGCAATCAAACGAAGCTTCCAGTTTAAAGCCTACTTCGTCAGAAGAAAAAACTTCGGAATAAAAAGTTTTTAGTTCCCAAAAAATTCAGAATTAAATGGCCAGAGTGCGCTCTACCGCTAGGGTTGAGCGTGAGGGAGGCGAAGCTGAAGGATCGGAGACTGTTCCCATCTCCGAAGCGATGCAACGATCCGGACTGGTGACCTCGGAAGGAATCCGTACTGCCGAGACAGAGCAGACTATTGCCGAGACAGAACAAGTTGCTGCCGAAGCAGAAGAAGGAAATATTGAGGAAGCTGATCCCGATGATGATTACCATATTGCCGTGCCAAGCAAGCCCAGCCACTTGGACTTCGGAAAGTCGACTGTCTCTAAGGCTGATCTCTCCAAGATGGTGAAATCGGGTTACTTCAGTGAAAATGAGAAGAAGCTACTTCGCTTCGGGGGGGAAGAAACTACCCCGAAGCCAGAAAAGGATGAAATAGTCATTTTCAAGAGCTTCCTAAAGGCTGGGTTAAGATTTCCCTTAAATAGGATGATCTCTGACGTGTTGCAAAGATTTGGCATCTATTTTCACCAACTGACGCCCAACGCGATTGTCAGGCTCAGCGTCTATATCTGAGCTCTCCGAAGCCAGGCGGTGGAGCCATTTGCCGACAGCTTCTGTCGAGTTTATGAGCTGCATTACCAAACAAAAGCCAGAAAAGATGGATTGCATGAAAATTTTGGTTGCTATAACTTTGCTTATCGGAAAACCATGAAGTTTCCCGTGATCAGCTACCGAAGCAAATGGCCGGCAGGTTGGAAATCAGAATGGTTTTATGTCAAAGTTGACGAAGACAAAGAAAAGCTGGTTCAGAGCCCTCTTGAACTAACCTTCGGAGAAACAAGACCCCGATGCAGAATGGAAGTAGAAGGTCCAACTTGGGCTGCACTGGGCGAATTCAAAATTATTGCAGAACATATTGGCACTAGAGATTTAGTGCAAGAATTCTTGGCCTTCAGGGTTTTTCCCACTATGAAAGAGTGGACAATGCCGAAGCTTAAAGGGGAAAAGAAAAAGGGGGAACTCGTCCGACTGCCCTACCATTATAAGTTCAAGAAATACTTTAAAGTACCCTGCCAAGAATGGCTTGATACAATTGAAATAATGAACAATGAAATTCTTGGGAATTACTCTAAAAAAGAGGACCAACTGATGACAGTGGCCTTCGGCACTCGGCCGAAACGAAGGCTGAACAGAGTACTTGATGCCATAGGATTTGAATATGCTGACTACGGTCGTCTGGGCGGAGATGCTGGGGGCCCGAAGCGAAAAAGGATTGCTAGCACTATTGACGAAGAAGTCGTCAAGGCAGCAAAAAAGAAAAAGAAAGATTCTGATAACATTAGCGCTGAAGAGTTAAATCCTGAGCCGAAGGTGCCTACGGCAAAAAAGAGAAAAAGTGCATCCCCAGAGCCGGAAACGCCGGTCCAAGAAGAAGACACTCCTGCTTCTCCTTCTGCTATTGAAGTAGAAGAAATTATGAAGGTAATGACTGAACCTTTGCCTTTTAGGCTAAGTCCGCTGGCACTGGAACTGACGAAGTTTTTTCAGAAGGACAAGGCAGGTTCGGCAGTAGAAAGTCCTGCGAAGCCAAAAAAGCGGAGAATTATTCAAGTAACAGATGTGATCCATCAGACGCCGCCACCGGCAACGGTGTCAAAAATTGTTTTTGCTGAAACTGCCGAAGCCGAAGCTACTGAAATGAAAACTGCTGAAGCTAAATCCGGCGAAGCCGAAGCTACCGGGGCCGAAGCTGGGGCCACCGAAGAGTCGAACCTGGAAACCACACTTGAGGTTATTGACAACATACTGCTGAAAATGGCTGAAGAGGAAGCTACCGTGGCTACAGTGAATACGGCAACTGAGAAGGGGAAAAAGCAAATTGATGAAATTTCAGAAGAAGAAGATTTTAACTTTCAAGATTTGCTCGGACAAGAATTAACGGACGCCGAAAAAGAGGAATTGAAAAAATATGCCACATCCTGCGGATACAAATCAGGGGCTATGCTTTTTGGTGGGGTCAACGAAGGGAAATTAAGATGCCTTCGGAACCGCACCGAAGCCAAAATTGTTAGGACCCTTTCCAAAAGCATTGGCTTGCCGAAGCTGGAAGTGGACTTGTGTCATTATCAACAACACCACATCGCCGGAAGCTTGCTTTATGCTAACTTCAAGGTAACAAATATTTTTGTTATTTTATTACTATTATTATTAACTTTTGTGTCGTGTTCTGACGAAGATCATTTCGACATAGCATATTATTAAGCAAGGTTCTGAAGATGCAACAAGATCTGGAGGAAGAGAAAAACAAAACCGTCATTCAAGATTTGACTGAAAAAGTTGAAAATCATGAAGCCAATATGAAAAAGAAAGACTTCGCAATTCAAGATCTTGAAATCATGGTCAAAGAGCACGAAGGTGCACTAGAAAAGAAGGATTTTATTATTCAGACCATGGAGGGCTCTTTGGCTGAAGTCCAAACTGAAAATGACAAATTAAAGAATGAATTGCTCCGTCAATCAGAAAAATTCGAGCAAGAAAAGAAATATTTTGAAGCAAGCCTGAAGACTGAAGTGGATAAATACTCAAATCTACAGAAATCCTTTACAGAACTTCAGGAGAAATGCTTAAACTTCGGCATCTGATGTGTGCAGCGGCTGAAGGACGTGTTTCACTCTGTCGGAGCTAGCTCTTCGAAATTTACACCTTCAGCTGAAAACTTGCCAAGAACATTAGAACATATTGAAGGCGAAGTTGACGCCCTTGACGAAGTTATTGGTGGGCACGCTGACTTCTGCGCCCTGGTAGCTTCTCGGGGCACAGCTGCTGCTTTTTTGAAGGCTGGCTGCACACATGGAAACACTGTGAACAGACCAAACTTCAGCCTGTCAGCTTCAGATTTGTTAGATATCCCAAGCTTAGCCAGAAGCATCGGAAATAGATTCATGACCTAGATCTGGGTAAATGGTGGGCGGAAAACGGCAGGCGACGAAGCTCGAAGCCATCTTAAGCCGGTAAAAAAAGTATGTTTGTTACTTTTACCTTCTCCTTTGAAATTTGTACCTTTCTTACTGTGTTGTTTGATATATACAGGATGACGAAGCTGAAGATTGACAGTGCTGAAGTTTGACAAAACTGAAGACAAAGCCTTAGCTGAAGCTTAAAATTGCTTATAATGTGCTTTCCTGCAAAAATTCTTGGTGAAACTTTCGTAATATAGATATGGAGTAACTTATGTAAATTTGTACATACCTTGTAATATATTCTGTCTTCTTTAATCGCATCCAGTCTGCTTTGCTGTGGACGAAACTTCTCTTTTGAGCCGAAGGCGAAAAACACCTTCCCTTCTTTTCGTACACAACGAAGCATAGAAAATTTTTCCTTCGAATCTTTTTCCCCTCTCTTTTTTTTCTGAAGCACCTATTTTTTTTGTGTAGCATGATGATGATTCTATATATGTCTAAATGGATGTTCATGAATGCAAATGACATGATGATATGTTATGTGCAAATGAATATTAGGACACATGCTCAAAAAACCATAAGCACAGTCCTTCGTCCTCTCAAGAATGATAAAAATCTTTTTGCCGTTTACTTTTCGGTGTATCAGCGTTGACTTTTCGCTGTAAGCCTCCCTTAGGAGCTTCTTCGCCTTTTACTTTCGGCGGAATCAGCGTTTATTTTTCGCTGTAAGCTCTGCATTCCCTTAGGAACGACTTTTGAGCCTCTCCTTGTTTTCTTTTCTTTCTCTTTGCACTCAAGGGTGCGTTCTCAGCTTTTACATTTACATTTTTGGGGGATATCGCTCTTATAGAATTGAAATAAGGAAAAGAAAAATTACATGTTGTGGCCCCATTAAAAACCTTTCTCCCCCTTTGGAAAGGAAAAGGGTGCCACAAAAAAGAATATAAAAAATTACATCAAACTAAACATAATATCTCCGAAGCTCATCCGCATTCCACGATCTAGGAATGTCATTGTCGTCCATGTCCTTCAACATGTAGGAACCAGGTCTTGACGAAGATACTACCAAAAAGGGGCCTTCCCACTTCAGCTGTAATTTGCCTACTGTTTCAGGGTTAGCTACTCTTCGAAGTACCAGGTGTCCTGGTTCAATGTTCTTCAACTTGACCTTTCTATCACGCCATTTTATTGTCTCAGCTTGATATTTATTGATGTTTTCCACAGCTTGGAGTCTGATCCCTTCAATAGCGTCTTTTTCTACGGAGCAATCAGCTTCGTGTTCGCCCTCTGCCGAAGCTACTGTCCTTATTGATCCTGTTTTAGCCTCTTCTGGGGTTATTGCTTCGTCACCAAACAACAGTTTGAAGGGTGTAAAGCCTGTTGATCTTGAGATGGTTGTGTTATGACTCCACACCACTTTGATTAACTCGTCTGGCCACTTTCCCCTCGGCTGATTGAAGATTGACTTCATTATTCCTGTCATTATGATCCCATTGGCTCTTTCAACAAGTCCATTTGATTCTGGGTGTCGGACTGATGCAAAATGGATCTTCGTGCCGATTTGATTACAAAATTCTCTGAAGGCTTCAGAATCAAACTGTGTCCCATTATCCACAGTGATAGCCTTCGGCACTCCGAAGCGACAAACAATGTTTTGCCAGAAAAACTTTTGAATAGTAAACGAAGTTATTGTGGCTAAGGGCTTCGCCTCAATCCATTTGGAAAAATATTCCACTGCTACCACCACGTATCTTAAGTTCCCCTATGCTGGTGGTAATGGACCTAGCAAATCCAGACCCCACCTTTGCAACGGCCAAGTGGGTTGTATTAACTGAGTTAAAGACGAAGGTTGTTTTTGATCTCTTGCACATTTCTGACAACCTTCGCACTTTTGGACTAAATCCGCTGCGTCCGAAGCTGCCTTTGGCCAATAAAATCCTTGGCGAAAAACCTTTCCAAGCAAAGGCCTAGATCCAATGTGAGATCCACACAGACCTGCATGTATGTCCTTCATTAATTCTATACCTTCGGATCTGGATAAGCACTTGAGCAATGGGGAACAGACCCCGCGCTTGTATAACTCCCCTTCTATTATAACATATGGTCGAGCTCTTGCTTCTATTCTCCTATTATAAGCTTCGTCATCTGAAAGAAAATTACCCTGAAGGAAAGAGATGATCTCAGTTCTCCAATCTTCACTATAAATAGGGGATATGTTAAGGATTGCTCTTTCAAGAAGCTCGACCGAAGGTGCTTTTATTGTTTCAAAAAATACTTCCGAAGGTACAGGCAGCCCCTGGGCTGCTGACTTAGCCAATAGATCAGCGTATTCATTTTCTCCACGAGGAATATTTTTGACAGAGAAACCTTCGAAGGAAGCCTCAATCCTTCGGACTGTATCTAGATACTTTTCAAGCTTCGGGTCTCTTGCTTGGTAACTTTTGTCAATATGACCAGAAATAACTTGGGAATCAGTTTTAAGGATGGCCCTTCTGATTCCCATTGCCTTTAATTTCCGAAGACCCAAAAGCAGAGCTTCATACTCGGCGATGTTATTTGTGCAACTAAAATCAAGTTTTGCCGCATAACAAGTTTTAACTTTGGAAGGTGAAACCAACACAGCAGCCGCTCCCGCTCCGAAGGTTCCCCAAGACCCATCGCAAAACACTATCCATGCTTCGGCGTCTTTATTTGTTTCTTCCTTCTGAGCCCCTGGCGTCCAGTCAGCAATGAAGTCTGCTAACGCCTGGGACTGAATCGAAGATCTATGAACATATTCAATACAAAATTCATTGAGCTCTGCAGCCCATTTTCCAATCCTTCCAGTAGCTTCTCGGTTCCTCATAATATCCTTCAGAGGTTGTGAAGAAGGAACAATTATGTTGTAAGCTTGAAAATAATGTCGAAGCTTCCTGGAGGCCATCAAGACAGCATACAGTACCTTCTCCAACTCTGTATAATTTTTCTTTGACAAACTAAGAACCTCGGATACAAAATATATTGGGGCCTGCCTCTTAACTTGGCCTTCAAGCTTCTCCTGAACAAGTGCTGCACTTACCGCTGAGTGCGAAGCTGCCACATATAATAACAAAGGAGCCCCTGGCGTAGGTGGAGTTAGTGTTGTCAGATCTATCAAATACTGTTTCAGCTCTTCAAAAGCCTTCTGCTGAATTGGTCCCCATTGAAAGACTTCGGCTGACTTCAGCACTTCGAAGAATGGTAAGTTTCTTTCTGCTGATCTGGATATGAATCTATTGAGAGATGCCAGCCTTCCTGTCAATCTTTGAGCCCCCTTTTTTGTACTTGGTGGCTCCATTCGAAGTATAGCTTCGATTTTACTTGGGTTGGCCTCAATTCCCTTTGTTGAAACTAAGCAACCAAGAAATTTCCCCTTCTTTACTCCGAAGACACATTTTTCTGGATTCAGCTTTAGACCAGCCTGTCTAAAATTAGCAAAGGTCTCTTGTAAATCAGCAATGTGGTTATCCTGCTTCGTGCTCTTTACAATGATATCATCAACATAAGTTAGTACATTCCTGCCTATCTGAGAATGGAGAACCTTTGCTGTCATTCTGCTGAAGCTTCCTCCAGCATTCTTAAGCCCTTCAGGCATCCGAAGGTAACAGTATGTCCCACTAGGGGTTATGAAGCTGGTTTTTGGTTCATCCTCCTTCTTCATCCAGATTTGATGATAGCCTGAATAACAATCCAGCAAACTCATAAGTTCTGATGAAGCTGCTGCATCGACTAGAGAATCTATCCTTGGCAATGGGAACTCATCCTTCGGACAGGCCTTATTGAGATCAGTAAAATCGATGCACATTCTCCATTTACCATTGGCCTTCTTCACCATAACGGTGTTAGCCAACCATTCTGGGTATTTTACCTCTCTAATAACTCCGGCACTGAGGAGTCGTTTCACTTCATTCCGAGCACCTTCGGCCTTATCATCAGACATCTTCCGAAGCCTCTGCTTCCTGGGTCTGAAGGATGGATCAACATTGAGCGAGTGCTCAATAACATCCCTGTTAACTCCGCAAAGATCATTAGCTGACCAAGCAAAAACATCTTTATTGTTGAACAAAAACCTTATCAAGGTTTTCTCCTGCTCTTCGGACAATTGAGATCCCAATAGCACCTTCTGCTCTGCTATATCCTTACATAAGAGCATGGGTTTCGGCTGGTCAGCCGAAGCAGCTTTTTCCCTTCTGAACTTGTACTGCTCACAAGCTTCAGTTCCATCTATATTATGGATTGCTTTTGAGTCTGTCCAATTTCCTTCGGCCCTTCTGGCAGCTTCTTGACTTCCATGAATAGCATATTCCCCTTGGTCCGAAGGTATCTTCATGCAAAGATAAGCTGGATGCAGAATTGCTTCGAAGGCATTAAGAGTACCACGACCAATGATTGCATTGTAAGGGTTCTCCATGTCAACAATATCAAACATAACTTGCTCAGTCCTTGTGTTGTTGATGAATCTGAAGGCCACTGACATTGAGATTTTGCCAAGTGCTACAATCTGCCTTCCTCCGAAGCCGCAGAGGGGATGTGTGGCATCAAGAATTTTATCTTCGGGCTCTTGCATCTGTCTGAAGGCCTTAGCAAATATGATGTCAGCTGCACTGCCTGTATCAACCAAAACATTGTGGACCAGAAATCCTTTGATAACACAAGAGATAACCATAGCATCATTGTGTGGGTAATCCTTGAGTTGAAGGTCCTCTTCGGAAAAGGTAATAGGAATGTGAGACCATCTTGACTTGACGAAGGGTCCTTGCACCCCGACATGTTGTACCCTTCTCTGTGCTTCCTTCTTCTGTTTCTTGTTGGCTGGTTCTGAACATGAACCGCCCGTTATCGGGAGTACCAGCTTCGGAACCGAAGCAGCTCCAGCTTGAATATTGAACGAAGCCATTAGCTCAGAAAAGTGGAAGTGAGTTCACCGGAGGTGGGCGCCAATGTTGGAGACTCGTTCTCAAATGCTATGAATTAAGAACAAGGCAACATAAAATGTTAAATGTTAATGCCCTTCGTCCAATGAAGCATTATTCCTTTAAGGATTAATGAACTTCGGACGAAGGTTAAAAATGATACAATTACAAAGGTTAAATCTTCGTAATTGAACTCTAATAGATTATATAAAATAATACGAAATGTGAAGCATTAAAGACAAATAAATTATAAATGAACAACATCACTTTTATATTATCTCCATTTAATGTATTTAAGTACTAAATACATTTATACCTCTGCCTTGACAAAGATTAATTCCCGATTGGCGCGATTGCAATTGCAGGAATGCGTGAACAGTAAAGGAGTACTGTTCACTATTTATAGGCACAGGACACAGCCTGTGAGGAATTACAATCATGCCCCTCATAAAAGTTTACAACAACGACTCAAACATTTATGCACTAAACGGTCATTCTATTTTTAAGTCGGTTTGTAACTCCGAAGCTTCATGGAGAGGAACCTTCGGTCATCACATGCGGACAGCTTCAGCCGAAGTTGTTTCTTCCTGCAGGACCTTCGGCGACGAAGCATGGTCCCAACACCCCCCTCCTCCTTGCGGAAAGGCGACGCAGGGGCGTATGTAAAAAAGTTGAGTTTGTCCTTGATCGTCCTCTCGCTCTGTGTGGAGGCTCGGGGGCTGCTCTCGCAAACCCGGCTCCGGCCAAACCGTTGACAACGTCAACATACCAGCCCGAGAACTTGGGACTCGACTGTGCACCCGGGCTACGGCCAGTTCGCATGAGGGAACAACCAGACCGGCCGAAGCATCACGAAACGCATTAAGACCTCGAAGGAGTCAAACCACTCCTCCGAGGCCTCGGGGGCTACACCCGGCGGGTGCGCTCGCGCGCACCCACCGGAACGAAACGCAACCGAGAAAGGTCGGTCCCCTTGCAAAAAAGTGCGACAAAAGCCTCCAAGCGAGTATTAACACTCCCTTCGAGGCTCGGGGGCTACTGTCGGGGGCCATAATTAGGGGTACCCCCAAGACTCCTAATCTCAGCTGGTAACCCCCATCAGCACAAAGCTGCAAAGGCCTGATGGGTGCGACTAAGTCAAGGATCGGTGCGCTCAAGGGACACGACCTCGCCTCGCCCGAGCCCAACCTCGGGCAAGGGCAGCCGACCCCGGAGGATTCACGTCTCGCCCGAGGGCCCCCTCAAGCAATGGACACACCTTCGGCTCGCCCGAGGCCCAGTCTTCGCCAAGAAGCAACCTTGGCTAGATCGCCACACCAACCGACCGTATCGCAGAAGCATTTAATGAAAAGGTGGCCTAACACCTTATTCTAACGCGCGCCCCTCAGTCGACAGAGCCGAAGTGACCGCAGTCACTTCGCCGCTCCACTGACCGGCCTGACAAGAGGACAGCGCCGCCTGCGTCGCTCCGACTGCTGTGCCGCTCGATAGAGTGAGGCTGACAGCAGCCAAGTCCAGCTTCAGGCGCCATAGGAAGCTCCGCCTCGCCCGACCCCAGGACTCGGACTCGGCCTCGGCCTCGGAAGATGACGAACTCTGCCTCGCCCGACCCTAGGGCTCGGACTCGGCCTCGGCCTCGAAAGACGACGAACTCCGCCTCGCCCGATCCTAGGGCTCGGACTCGGCCTCGGCCTCGGAAGACGACAAACTCCGCCTCGCCCGACCCCAGGGCTCGGACTCAGCCTTGGCCTCAGACGATGGTCTCCATCTCGCCCGACCCGGGGCTCGGACTCGACCTCGACCTCGGAAGACAGACTCGACCTCGACCTCGGAGGAGCCTCCGTCTCGCCCGACCCGGGGCTCGGACTCGACCTCGACCTCGGAAGACAGACTCGACCTCGACCTCGGAGGAGCCTCCACCTCGCCCGACCCAGGGCTCGGACCGACCACGTCACAAGGGGGCCATCATTATTCTACCCCTAGCTAGCTCAGGCTACGGGGAACAAGACCGGCGTCCCATCTGGCTCGCCCCGGTAAACAAATAATGATGGCGCCCCGCGTGCTCCATGACGACGGCGGCTCTTAGCCCCTTACGAAAGCAAGGAGACGTCAGCAAGGACTCGACAGCCCCGACAGCTGTCCTTCCGCAAGGCTCCAGCGCTCCTCCGACGGCCACGACATCACATGAACAGGGTGCCAAAACCTCTCCGGCTGCCACGACGGCATGTACTTAGGGCACTAGCTCCTCTCTGCTAGACACGTTAGCACACTGCTACATCTCCCATTGTACACCTGGACCCTCTCCTTACGCCTATAAAAGGAAGATCCAGGGCTCTCTTACGAGAAGGTTGGCCGCGCGGGGAGGACGGGACGGCGCGCGCAGGCCTCTCGCTCCCTCCCACGCGGACGCTTGTAACCCCCTACTGCAAGCGCACCCAACCTGGGCGCGGGACAAACACGAAGGCCGCGGGTTTCCCCTTTACGCCTGTCTCCTTGTTTCCCCCTCCGTGCTCCGTCTCGCGCCGACCCATCTGGGCTGGGACACGCGGCGACAATTCACTCGTCGGTCCAGGGACCCCCCGGGGTCGAAACGCCGACAGTACCCAAACAAAGTAGTAGGGCTTTCGTTTTGCTCTCAATCTGTGTGAATTGGGTGAGATTGAGTGGGCTTAAATCCCAAACAAGTCAAAATCTTTTATATTTTTTCCAATCCTATTTAATCCACATAAGATAGAAATAACCGAACAAGGATATAGCGGGATTTGATGTAAATGTCATTTCTTCTAGAGTGGCATGATATCAAGTTGTGGAATGACTAAGGCTCTACCTTGGTACGGATGAGGGAGGTCCCACAACATTGGCGCAGGGACGGTGGGTAGCTGGGCTCCACAATAGCTTTCTATATTAGAAATTTTGAATGCGAGTTGACAACGTTCGAGGGTATGACTTTGCTTGGATGTTGACAATATCGATAATAAACTACTTCCTTCATCCTAAATTACAAGGCACTCTAACTTTTTTAGAGAGTTAGATCATCATACGTTTGACCAAATTTATATAATAAAATAATAATATTTATAATACAAAATAATAATTATTAGATTCTTATTAATTGTATTTTTAATATTCTTATAAAATCACTATTGATGTTGCAAATCTTTATAATTCTATTTATGATTTTGATCAAAATTAGGATATTTTGACTCAAAAATAGAATGCCTTATAATAATACGAGTATGTGTTCGAGCGTTTGAATTATAACGCGCTTTACTGCGTGGGTGTTACACTGTCTTATACAACCTCTATAAAAGATAATCACATGGTACATACCTACAGCTGCGAGCTTGCGTACGATGAGCTCGTGCTACCTACAAGCTCGTGGGACTTGTCATCGCACAAAAGCTGTTGGATAGGCTTTGTCATAATTTATTGCACAGCTTCTTTATAGATTTATATAGAGATTGTACTAAACAGGTCACTTCTAAAGCAGCTTATTAGTTCAACAACTTTTCATAATAAACTAAAAACAAGCAATCAACGGAAGCTACTTTTTCACCCGATAAGGGCTTGTTCGGTTATTTCTATCCCATGTGGATTGGATGTGATTGGGAAAAAATTGTGAAAGATTTTGACTTGTTTGGGTTTAAAACCCATTCAATCTCACCGAATCCACATGGATTGAGAGCAAAACGAATAGACCCTAAATTGTTTTCTCAACAAGGAGCAGCTGCACCAAATAGGATCGTAACCCTCATCTGAAAACTAGCTGCTGGAGTTTAAAACTAGTCGTTGAGAAATACTGACTTTTTCACGCATACCTAACACATAAACTAGTCTAACACAATACAAGATAGTTTATATATGTGCTACCATCATAATTAGCATATATGTATTATATGCTAAATAGAGGAGCCAATACCTTGTCTTAAAAAATAAGCATATGACAATATTAATAAGATATGGGTATTAAAGTTATACATGTGGTATATAGTCTGTTACTTTGATATAAATTTGGATATTATTTTAATGATTTTGACGTGAATATGTGTAGGGGCGTAGCCAAGATTACGATATAGGAGGGACCAAACAATTCATCAAATACTATAAAGTGAAAAAATATCGTAGGATATACACACACGCGTATACTAGTTTACGTATAGCATAGATAATAAATTAATAAAAAAGACTTGCACCATATAATTGTATATTAATTAACTTCAACAGAGATCAAAATAATTTCCTTGATCGACCAAATTAAAAGCTTCGACTATATCATAAGAGATGATCTTAGTTATCAATTCTACACCAATATAGATGACCAAGTAACTTCATATAAAATCATCCCCCATTTTATTTTGTAGATGTGTTTTAATAAGTTTTGTAGCTAAAATGTTCTCTTAGTTGTTGCAGTTGAGAGACTGGAAAGGTGACCATTAATCTTAATAATATGTAAAACATTTGATACATGGAACTTTTACACAATTTGACAAAGCTTTTTTATCAAATCAGCAAGTGATCATAATGTATTTGACTTTAGATGGTTGTATACTCAAGGTGAAGCATCAAATTATTCATGCGCGAAGCAACTATTCGATGACAACTTTGTGTCGAAATGCATTGTTTTATTATTAGCGACGAATTTGATGCTTCAAAAAATGTGACAAATAGAGAAATTTATTTTGACCAAAGAAAATTATATATATTATATTATATGTGTATAAATATATAAACAGTACTGGAGGTTACGAGGGTCCAAGGCCCCCTTGGTTTCACCCTGAATATGTGGTTACATAAAATGTGATATACAAGCTTTACCATTTTCAAATAAATACATTAAAAACGGATACCTAAAACTAGACTTGATCATGGACCACCCGACCTGATCAACCCGATCCGACCTGCTCGAAAAAACCCAGCTCGACCCGATCCGACCAATGCAACGGGCGTGTACCGACCATAATTTTTGACCCGTAATAATTCACGGGCCGGATACGGGCCATGATTTTTGACCTAAAACCCGACCCAACCCGAAAAACCCAGCCCAAAGCCAAAAAAACCCGACCCAACCTGAAAAAACCCGACCGACACGTCAAACAGGGTCACAGGGAGGCACGGGTCGGGTATAGGTCATAATAAATGGTCTACGACCCGACCTTGACTTGACTTGAACTCGACCCGACGTTTGAACAGGTCTACCTAAAACCATGGCTCATGTATCTCTCCTGAATATACGGTTAGTTCTCGTTCTGGATCCGACCCAAATCCGAAGTTGCAATATCTAAATACTATTCATATCTGTCTGAGTATAAAAAAATGTATGAATCCATATTTATATCTTAGCTGACCC
The DNA here is from genome assembly GCF_902167145.1 of Zea mays. NCBI lineage: Eukaryota > Viridiplantae > Streptophyta > Magnoliopsida > Poales > Poaceae > Zea > Zea mays. The sequence goes on along the minus strand of NC_050098.1, from coordinate 38,893,723 downwards.
GTTTTTACACATAGTTCGACTGTTGTTTGCACGACACCTGATATGTTCGAGCATTATAATAACTTACGAGTAGAGATGGCCAAACGAATCGCCCGGCCCGAGCCCAGTGAAGCTTGGTCCGCCAGGCACGGTTTGAAAACCGGACCGGGTCGTCTAAGCCCATGGGCTCGATTTCCTGTCCGAGCATGGCCCGCAGCGGGCCTAAACGGGCCGGATCCGGGTCGGCCCATTTAGCACAAAAAAGCGGACCGAAAAGCGCGCCGGTAAGTACGTTTTAGTGCAAAAAAGCGGGCTTAACGGGCTTAAAGGTAAACGGGCCATGCCGGGCTAGCCCACCGTGCCTAGTTTCCTGTCCGAGCCTAGCCCGCTTATTCGTGTCGAGCCGGCTCGGGCCCGTGCCCGCATAGAACCGGACCGTGCTGGGCTCGCGGGCTTCGTGACGGGCTCGCGGGCCTCGTGCTTATTGGCCATCTATACTTATGAGTACGCTTTCGAGCGTTTGATTTATAACGCGCTTAACTGCGTGGGTGTTACGATTATAGATGGCCAAACGGGCTGCCCGGCCCGGCACGACACTAGCACTATTAGGCACTATTAGTAATCGTGTCGTGTCGTGCCGGCGCTAGTGTCTAACCAGCGGCCCATGCACTACACTATTGTTGGGGACCATAATTAGGGGTACCCTCAAGGCTCCTAATTCTCAGCTGGTAACCCCCATCAGCATAAAGCTGCAAAGGCCTGATGGGTGCGACTAAGTCAGGGATCAGTCCATTCGAGTGACTCGATCACGCCTCGCCCGAGCCTAGCCTCGGACAAGGGCAGCTGACCCCTGAGAGCACCTAGAGGGGGGTGAATAGGTGATCCTGTGAAAACTTAAACTTATAGCCACAAAAACCTTGTTAAGTGTTAGCACAATAATTGCCAAGTGGCTAGAGAGGAGTCTTCAACAAAACACAATACCACAAGAGATCAAACACAGAGATGACACAGTGGTTTATCCCGTGGTTCGGCCAAGACCAACGCTTGCCTACTCCACGTTGTGGCGTCCCAACAGACGAGGGTTGCAATCAACCCCTCTCAAGCGGTCCAAAGACCAGCTTGAATACCACGGTGTTTTGCTTTGCCTTTCAATATCCCGTTTGCGAGGAATCTCCACAACTTGGAGCCTCTCGCCCTTACACTTGAGATTCACAAAGAAATACGGAGTAAGGGGGAATGAGCAACGCACACAAGACTTCAAAAGATCAGAGCAACAACACGCACACAAGTCGCAACAAGAGCTCGCAACACAACTCAAAGAGTTCACAACTCCACAAGAGCTCTATATGCTATCACAATGAAACGAATGCGTGAGATCGATGTCTTGGTGCTTAGGAATGTTGTAGGAATGCTTGGTGTCCTCCTCCATGCGCCTAGGGGTCCCTTTTATAGCCCCAAGGCAGCTAGGAGCCGTTGAGAACAAACCAGGAAGGCTGTCCTTGCCTTCTGTCGTCGGGCGCACCGGACAGTCCGGTGCACACCGGACACTGTCCGGTGCCCGATTTCCTTCCTTAAACAGCGCAGTCGACCGTTGCAGATCTGGGAGCCGTTGGCGCACCGGACATGTCCGGTGCACACCGGACAGTCCGGTGCCCCCTTCCGACCGTTGGCTCGGCCACGTGTCCCGCGCAGATCGCGCGGCCGACCGTTGGCTCACCGGACAGTCCGGTGCACACCGGACAGTCCGGTGAATTTTAGCCGTACGCCGTCGGCAAATTCCCGAGAGCGGCCACTTCGCCCGAGGCAACCTGGCGCACCGGACACTGTCCGGTGCACCACCAGACAGTCTGGTGCCCCAGACTGAAACAGCCTCTTGGCTGTACACAGCCAACTCTTTTCTTCTCTTCTTCTTTCTGTTTCTCATACTTAGACAAGTATATTAGTACACAAAACCAATGTACTAAGACTTAGAAACATACCTTCGCTCTTGATTTTCACTTTGTTCATCCATGGGCATAGATTCACATTTAAGCACTTGTGTTGGCACTCAATCACCAAAATACTTAGAAATGGCCCAAGGGCACATTTCCCTTTCAATCTCCCCCTTTTTGGTGATTTATGCCAACACAACATAAAGCAACTCGAACAAGTGCAATATCACTTCAAATAAAAACTCAAATTTATTTTGATTCAATTTGGCATATATGGATCATCCTTTGCCACCACTTGGTTTGTTTTTGCAAATCAAACTCAAAATCCTATCTCTAAGTCAAATCCACTTGTAGAGACATAAAGAGAGGTTTTCCAAAGAAATTTGATTCAAGAATCCAAAAACTCCCCCTTTTTCCCATAATCAACACTTCTCCCCACAAGAGGTCATCTTTTGACAGAAGAGACAATGCAAGAGTTTTGACAAACCAAAAACTCTATCCTACTGTTTTCAAAGTTTCTCAAGTGGTAGCTGATCCATTTATTGCTTTGGCCTTTATTTTCTCCCCCTTTGGCATCAAGCACCAAAACGGGATCAATCTTGGCCCTTTAACCCCATTGCCTCACCAAAATCTTCAATTAAGAGCACATAGGCAATAAGAGTTTAAAGATGAACTTGGAATAAATTACCCCCTCATCGGAGTGCAGTGGAAGTCTTTCATGGTCCAAGTCCACCTTTTTCCCTTTCAATCCTCCTTCGAGACTAAATCATCAAACTCAAACACATGGTTAGTCTCCAAGGGTCAAGTTGTAACACATCTCCCCCTAAACATGTGCATCACTTTGCAACGGACTTGTGAGGTCCAGGGAGTGTTTGTACAACTTGAGCACCATAATAAGCAACAAAATGCAGAAAGGAACATGATCATAAGGCATAAATACATGTATGCTACAATTCAATCCAAGTTCCGCGAATCTAAGACATTTAGCTCACTACGCAACCTGCAAAAGGTCTTCTCATCTAGAGGCTTGGTAAAGATATCGGCTAGCTGGTTCTCGGTGCTAACATGAAACACTTCGATATCCCCCTTTTGCTGGTGGTCTCTCAAAAAGTGATGCCGGATGTCAATGTGTTTTGTGCGGCTGTGTTCAACAAGATTTTCCGCCATGCGGATAGCACTCTCATTGTCACATAGGAGTGGGACTTTGCTCAGATTGTAGCCAAAGTCCCTGAGGGTTTGCCTCATCCAAAGTAGTTGCGCGCAACACTGTCCTGCGGCAACATACTCGGCCTCAGCGGTGGATAGGGCAACGGAGGTTTGTTTCTTAGAGTTCCATGACACCAGGGACCTTCCTAAGAATTGGCACGTCCCCGATGTACTCTTCCTATCGACCTTACATCCAGCATAGTCGGAGTCTGAGTATCCAACTAAGTCAAAGGTAGACCCCTTTGGATACCAGAGCCCGAAGCAAGGCGTAGCAACCAAATATCTAAGAATTCGCTTTACTGCCACTAAGTGACACTCCTTAGGATCGGATTGAAATCTAGCACACATGCATACACTAAGCATAATATCCGGTCTACTAGCACATAAATAAAGTAGAGACCCTATCATTGACCGGTATGCTTTTTGATCAACGGACTTACCTCCTTTGTTGAGGTCGGTGTGTCCGTCGGTCCCCATCGGAGTCTTTGCGGGCTTGGCGTCCTTCATCCCAAACCGCTTCAGCAAGTCTTGCGTGTACTTCGTTTGGGAGATGAAGGTGCCGTCCTTGAGTTGCTTCACTTGGAACCCAAGGAAGTAGTTCAACTCGCCCATCATTGACATCTCGAATTTCTGCGTCATCACCCTGCTAAACTCTTCACAAGACTTTTGATTAGTAGAACCAAATATTATGTCATCGACATAAATTTGGCACACAAACAAATCACCATCACATGTCTTAGTGAACAGAGTTGGATCGGCTTTCCCAACCTTGAAAGCATTAGCAAGTAAAAAGTCTCTAAGGCATTCATACCATGCTCTTGGGGCTTGCTTAAGTCCATAGAGCGCCTTAGAGAGCTTACACACGTGGTCGGGGTACCGTTCATCCTCGAAGCCAGGGGGTTGCTCCACGTACACCTCCTCCTTGATTGGCCCGTTGAGGAAAGCGCTCTTCACATCCATTTGGTACAACCTGAAAGAATGGTGAGCAGCATATGCTAGCAAGATACGAATTGATTCTAGCCTAGCCACAGGAGCAAAAGTCTCCTCGAAATCCAAACCTGCGACTTGGGCATAACCTTTTGCCACAAGTCGAGCCTTGTTCCTCGTCACCACCCCGTGCTCGTCCTGTTTGTTGCGGAACACCCACTTGGTTCCCACAACATTTTGCTTCGGACGAGGCACCAGTGTCCAAACTTCATCGCGCTTGAAGTTGTTGAGCTCCTCCTGCATGGCCAACACCCAGTCCGGATCTAGCAAGGCCTCCTCTACCCTGAAAGGCTCAATAGAAGAGACAAAGGAGTAATGCTCACAAAAATTAACTAATCGAGATCGAGTAGTTACTCCCTTGCTAATGTCACCCAGAATTTGGTCGACGGGATGATCCCTTTGAATCATCGCTCGAACTTGGGTTGGAGGTGCCGGTTGCGCTTCTTCCTCCATCACATGATCATCTTGTGCTCCCCCTTGATCACACGTCTCCTTTTGATGAACCTGTTCATCGTCTTGAGTTGGGGGATGCACCGTTGTTGAGGAAGAAGGTTGATCTCGTTCATCTTGTTCCTGTGGCCGCACTTCTCCAATCGCCATGGTTCGTATAGCGGCCGTTGGAACATCTTCTTCATCTACATCATCACAATCAACAACTTGCTCTCTTGGAGAGCCATTAGTTTCATCAAATACAACGTCGCTAGAGACTTCAACCAAACCCGATGATTTGTTGAAGACTCTATACGCCTTTGTATTTGAGTCATAACCTAACAAAAACCCTTATACAGCTTTGGGAGCAAATTTAGAATTTCTACCCTTCTTTACTAGAATGTAGCACTTGCTCCCAAATACACGAAAGTACGATACATTGGGTTTGTTACCGGTTAGTAGCTCATATGACGTCTTCTTGAGGAGGCGGTGAAGGTAGACCCTGTTGATGGCGTGGCAAGCCGTGTTCACGGCTTCCGGCCAAAATCGCTCGGGGGTCTTGAACTCTCCAAGCATAGTCCTCGCCATATCGATTAGCGTCCTGTTCTTCCTCTCTACCACACCATTTTGCTGTGGTGTGTAGGGAGCGGAGAACTCGTGCTTGATCCCCTCCTCCTCAAGGAACTCCTCCACTTGAAGGTTCTTGAACTCGGACCCGTTGTCGCTCCTTATCTTCTTCACCTTGAGCTCAAATTCATTTTGAGCTCTCCTGAGGAAGCGCTTGAGGGTCCCTTGGGTTTCAGACTTATCCTGCAAAAAGAACACCCAAGTGAAGCGGGAAAAGTCATCAACAATAACTAGACCATACTTACTCCCTCCTATGCTCAGATAGGCGACGGGTCCGAAGAGGTCCATATGAAGCAGCTCCAGGGGTCTTGAAGTGGTCATCACATTCTTGCTGTGATGCGCTCCTCCCACTTGTTTACCTGCTTGACAAGCTGCACAAGGTCTATCTTTTTCGAAATGCACGTTAGTCAAACCTATCACGTGTTCTCCCTTTAGAAGCTTGTGAAGGTTCTTCATCCCCACATGTGCTAAGCGGCGATGCCACAGCCAGCCCATGCTAGTCTTAGCTATTAAGCATGCATCTAGACCGGCCTCTTCTTTTGCAAAATCAACTAAATAAAGTTTGTCGTCTAATACACCCTTAAAAGCTAGTGAACCATCACTTCTTCTAAAGACAGACACATCTACATTTGTAAATAGACAGTTATACCCCATGTTGCATAGTTGACTAACAGATAGCAAATTATATCCAAGAGACTCTACTAAAAACACATTAGAGATAGAGTGCTCATTAGAAATTGCAATTTTACCTAACCCTTTTACCTTGCCTTGATTCCCATCACCAAATATAATTGAATCTTGGGAATCCTTATTCTTGACGTAGGAGGTGAACATCTTCTTCTCCCCCGTCATATTGTTTGTGCATCCGCTGTCGATAATCTAGCTTGAACCCCCGGATGCATAAACCTGCAAGGCAAATTTAGGCTTGGGACTTAGGTACCCAACTCTTGTTGGGTCCTACAAGGTTAGTCACAATTTCCTTAGGGATCCAAATGCAAGTTTTATCACCCTTGCATTTTGCCCCTAACTTCCTACAGTCACCTTTTTATCCTTTCTACAAATTGCAAAGGAAGCATTCAAAGCATGATATATTGTAGAAGGTTCATTTACTTTCCTAGGAACATTAACAACATTTCTCCTAGGCATATTATGAACAGCATTTCTCCTACCAACATTTCTATCATGCACATAAGAAGAGCTAGAAGCAAACATAGCATGAGAAAAATCATCGTAAGCACTATAACTCCTATAAGCATTTCTAGTTTGTCTCCTATCATGATACAAAAAGGCATGGTTCCTTTTAGCACTAGTAGCCATACGGGCCTTCCCTTTCTCCTTAGCGGGAATGGGAGCCTTATGGCTTGTTAAGTTCTTGGCTTCCCTCTTGAAGCCAAGTCCATCCTTAATTGAGGGGTGTCTACCAATCGTGTAGGCATCCCTTGCAAATTTTAGCTTATCGAAATCATTCTTGCTAGTCTTAAGTTGAGCATTAAGACTAGCCAATTCATCATTAAGTTTGGAAATTGAAACTAGGTGTTCACTACAAGCATCAATGTCAAAATCTTTACACCTAGTACAAATTACAACATGTTCTACACAAGAATTAGATTTATTTGCTACTTCTAATTTAGCATTTAAATCATTGTTGACACCTTCTAAAGTAGAAATGGTTTTATGACAAGTAGATACTTCACCAGAGAGTATTTCATTCCTTTTAATTTCTAGAGCAAGAGAATTTTGTGCACTAACAAATTTATCATGCTCCTCATATAAAAGATCTTCTTGTTTTTCTAGTAATCTATTCTTGTCATTCAAAGCATCAATCAACTCATTAATCTTATTTATCTTAGATCTATCTAAGCCCTTGAATAAGCATGAATAGTCTATGTCATCATCATCACTAGATTCATTATCACTGGAAGAAGCATAAGTGGAGTCTCGAGTACTCACCTTCTTCTCCCTTGCCATAAGGCATGTGTGACGCTCGTTGGGGAAGAGGGATGACTTGTTGAAGGCGGTGGCGGCGAGTCCTTCATTGTCGGAGTCGGAAGAGGAGCAGTCCGAGTCCCACTCCTTGCCTAGATGCGCCTCGCCCTTTGCCTTCTTATAGTTCTTCTTCTCCCTCTTGTTCCCTTGGTCCTGATCACTATCATTGTCGGGACAGTTAGCAATAAAATGACCAAGCTTACCACATTTGAAGCATGAGCGCTTCCCCTTTGTCTTGGTCTTGCTTGGTTGCCCCTTGCGGCCTTTTAGTGCCGTCTTGAATCTCTTGATGATGAGAGCCATCTCTTCATCATTAAGTCCGGCCGCCTCAATTTGTGCCACCTTGCTAGGTAGCATTTCCTTGCTTCTTGTTGCCTTGAGAGCAAGAGATTGAGGCTCATTGATTGGACCGTTTAGAGCGTCGTCGACGTATCTCGCCTCCTTGATCATCATCCGCCCGCTTACGAATTTCCCGAGTACCTCCTCGGGCGTCATCATCGTGTACCAGGGATTCTCACGAACATTGTTTACGAGATGAGGATCAAGAACAGTAAAGGACCTTAGCATTAGGCGGACGACGTCGTGGTCCGTCCATCGCGTGCTTCCGTAGCTCCTTATTTTGTTGATAAGGGTCTTGAGCCGGTTGTATGTTTGCATCGGCTCCTCTCCCCTTATCATCGCGAACCGTCCAAGCTCGCCCTCCACCAACTCCATTTTAGTGAGCATGGTGATGTCGTTCCCCTCGTGAGAGATCTTGAGGGTGTCCCATATCTCCTTGGCGTTGTCCAAGCCGCTCACCTTATTGTATTCTTCCCTGCACAAAGATGCTAATAGAACAGTAGTAGCTTGTGCATTTCTATGGATTTGTTCATTTATAAGCATAGGGCTATCCGAGCTATCAAATTTCATTCCATTCTCTACAATCTCCCATATGCTTGGATGGAGAGAGAATAAGTGACTGCGCATTTTGTGACTCCAAAATCCGTAGTCTTCCCCATCGAAGTGTGGAGGTTTGCCAAGAGGAATGGAAAGCAAATGCGAATTCGAACTATGTGGAATACGAGAATAATCAAATGAAAAGTTCGAATTGACCGTCTTCCTGTAGTCGTTGTCGTCGTCCTTTTGGGAGGAAGTAGACTCATCGCTGTCGTAGTAGACAATTTCCTTGATGCGTCTTGTCTTCTTCTTCTTCCCATCTTTGCGTCTGTGGCCCGAGCCCGAGTCGTTGGACTTGTCATCCCTTGGCTCGTTGACGAAGGACTCCTTCTCCTTGTCGTTGATCACGATTCCTTTCCCCTTAGGATCCATCTCTTCGGGCGATTAGTCCCTTCTTGAAGAGAACGGCTCTGATACCAATTGAGAGCACCTAGAGGGGGGGTGAATAGGTGATCCTGTGAAAACTTAAACTTATAGCCACAAAAACCTTGTTAAGTGTTAGCACAATAATTGCCAAGTGGCTAGAGAGGAGTCTTCAACAAAACACAATACCACAAGAGATCAAACACAGAGATGACACAGTGGTTTATCCCGTGGTTCGGCCAAGACCAACGCTTGCCTACTCCACGTTGTGGCATCCCAACGGACGAGGGTTGCAATCAACCCCTCTCAAGCGGTCCAAAGACCAGCTTGAATACCACGGTGTTTTGCTTTGCCTTTCAATATCCCGTTTGCGAGGAATCTCCACAACTTGGAGCCTCTCGCCCTTACACTTGAGATTCACAAAGAAATACGGAGTAAGGGGGAATGAGCAACGCACACAAGACTTCAAAAGATCAGAGCAACAACACGCACACAAGTTGCAACAAGAGCTCGCAACACAACTCAAAGAGTTCACAACTCCACAAGAGCTCTATATGCTATCACAATGAAACGAATGCGTGAGATCGATGTCTTGGTGCTTAGGAATGTTGTAGGAATGCTTGGTGTCCTCCTCCATGCGCCTAGGGGTCCCTTTTATAGCCCCAAGGCAGCTAGGAGCCGTTGAGAACAAACCAGGAAGGCTGTCCTTGCCTTCTGTCGTCGGGCGCACCGGACAGTCCGGTGCACACCGGACACTGTCCGGTGCCCGATTTCCTTCCTTAAACAGCGCAGTCGACCGTTGCAGATCTGGGAGCCGTTGGCGCACCGGACATGTCCGGTGCACACCGGACAGTCCGGTGCCCCCTTCCGACCGTTGGCTCGGCCACGTGTCCCGCGCAGATCGCGCGGCCGACCGTTGGCCCGGCCGACCGTTGGCTCACCGGACAGTCCGGTGCACACCGGACAGTCCGGTGAATTTTAGCCGTACGCCGTCGGCAAATTCCCGAGAGCGGCCACTTCGCCCGAGGCAACCTGGCGCACCGGACACTGTCCGGTGCACCACCGGACAGTCTGGTGCCCCAGACTGAAACAGCCTCTTGGCTGTACACAGCCAACTCTTTTCTTCTCTTCTTCTTTCTGTTTCTCATACTTAGACAAGTATATTAGTACACAAAACCAATGTACTAAGACTTAGAAACATACCTTCGCTCTTGATTTTCACTTTGTTCATCCATGGGCATAGATTCACATTTAAGCACTTGTGTTGGCACTCAATCACCAAAATACTTAGAAATGGCCCAAGGGCACATTTCCCTTTCAACCCCGGAGGATTTCCGTCTCGCCCGAGGCCCCCCTCCAACGGCGAATATATTTTCAGCTCGCCCGAGGCCCTGCCTTCGCTAAGAAGCAACCCTGACCAAATCGCCGCACCAACCGACCAAATCGCAGGAGCATTTAATGCAAAGGTGGCCTGACACCTTTATCCTGACGCGCGCCCCCCAGCCGGCAGGGCCGAAGTAACCGCCGTCACTTCGCCGCTCCACTGACTGGCCTGACAGAAGGACAGCACCGCCTGCGCCACTTCGACTGTGGTGCCACTTGACAGAGTGAGACTGACAGGCAGTCAGTCCCGGCCGAAGGCACCATAGGAAGCTCCGCTTCGCCTGACCCAGGGCTCGGACTCGGGCTAAGTCCCGGAAGACGGCGAACTCCGCTCCGCCCGACCCAGGGCTCGGACTCGGGCTAAGTCCCGGAAGACGACGAACTCCGCTCCGCCCGACCCAGGGCTCGGACTCGGGCTAAGTCCCGGAAGACGACGAACTCCACTCCGCCCGACCCAAGGCTCGGACTCGGGCTAAGTCCCGGAAGACGGCGAACTCCGCTCCGCCCGACCCAGGGCTCGGACTCGGGCTCAGCCCCAGAAGACGACGAACTCCGCTTCGCCCGACCCCAGGGCTCGGACTCCGCCCTGGCCTCAGCCGACGGCCTCCGCCTCGCCCGACCCAGGGGCTCGGACTCGACCTCGGCCACGGAAGACAGACTCGACCTCGGCTTCGGAGGAGCTTCCACATCACCCAACCTAGGGCGCAGGCCAGCCACGTCGACAGGAGGCGCCATCATCGCCCTACCCCGAGCTGACTCGGGCCGCAGGAAACAAGACCGGCATCCCATCTGGCTCGCTCCGCCAGATAGGCAATGATGACGCCCCCCATACTCTGTGACGACGGCGGCTCTCGGCCCCCTTACGGAAGCAGGAGGACGTCAGCAAGGACTCAACCGCTCCGACAGCTGTCCCTCCGCCAGGCTCCATCGCTCCTCCGACGGCCACGACATCACACCAGTTGGGTGCCAAAATCTCTCCGGCTGCCACAACGGCATGTACTTAGGGTGCTAGCTCTCCTCCGCTAGACACGTAGCACTCTGCTACACCCCCCATTGTACACCTGGATCCCCTCCTTACGCCTATAAAAGGAAGGACCAGGCCCCTCTTAGAGAGGGTTGGCCGCGCGGGGACGAGGACGAGACAGGCGCTCGCTTGGGGCCGCTCGCTCCCTCTCCCGCGTGGACGCTTGTAACCCCCTACTGCAAGCGCACCCGACCTGGGCGCGGAACGAACACGAAGGCCGCGGGATTCCCACCTCTCTCACGCCGGTCTCCGGCCGCCTCGCTCTCCCCCTTCGCGCTCGCCCTCGCGCTCGACCCATCTGGGCTGGGGCACGCGGCTACATTCACTCGTCGGTCCAGGGACCCCCCGGTCTCGAAACGCCGACAGTTGGCGCGCCAGGTAGGGGCCTGCTGCGTGTTGACGAACAGCTTCCCATCAAGCTCCAGATGGGCAGTCTCCAGCAACCTCTCCAACCCGGGACGGTGCTCCGTTTCGGGAGTCTTGAGTTCATGTCCCTCGACGGCAGCTACGACATGATACTCCTTCCACCGCCGCGTGACAACGACAATGGCGGCCGACAGCCCACCCGCCGGCGGCGGAATCGACGACGTCTTCCCCGTGTGGTGGAAGAACAACCTTCGAGCTCATCCTGCCCTTTCCCCCGCCGACGGAGGGGAAGGCAGGGCGACCAAGGCCAAGCAGGAGGCAGCGCCTCGTCGACTGTCGAGCGAGTCGACAGTCCCGGCACCCCAACGAGGGGCGCACCGGGTATCGACTTCACGCTTGAGACGAAGACGAGCGCCGTCTCCCCGCGACACGCCAATCCCGAGCAAGCGGACGACGCCAGCGCGCTCGCGGAGAGCGTGCTGGATGTCACCCTCGTACCTGAGACGACGGTGCAGTCAGTCCCCGACGTGACTTTATCGCCGCTCGTTGACCAAGAGGTACCGACCGATTCCCATCCCACGTCATTTGGATTCAGCCTCAACCCGCCTAGCGACCGTGCTTTGGCGGGCGCTCTCATAGAGGCAAGTCCAAACCCTCTGGGGTTTCGCATGCGGTCGCCTTGGGACCGGCTGACAGACGTCTCGACCTACGGGCCCTCTGGGTCCAAGGAAAACGACGAGCCCAGCATCTATTGGGATTTCTCTGGACTTGGCAACCCCAGTGCCATGCGGGACTTCATGACCGCATGTGACTACTGCCTCTCCGACTGTTCCGACGGTAGCCGCAGCCTCGGCGACGAGGGCTGTGGCCCAAGCCGCGAATGTTTCCACGTCGATCTAGGGGGTCCCTCCGAAGGCAATCATCTCGGCATGCCGGAGGACGATGACCTCCCTAGGCCGGCGCCCCGCGTTGACATCCCACGGGAGCTAGCTGTGGTCCCCGTTCAGGCGGGGGGCCATGACCCACAGCTCAAGCAAATCCGCGGGGTGCAGGCCAGGCTCGACGAGGGAGCAGGAGCGCTTGAGCCGATCCGCCGGGACGTCGGGCAGGCATGGGCGGGCCAACCCCCGGCCGGAGAAATACGTCATCCGCCCCAGGGCTTCCAGCACCGCGTCGCCAACGACGTCAGGGACAGGCCGCCACCCGCATCTAGTGGGGTCGGCCAGAACCTGGCTGCAGCAGCGATGCTTCTCCGTGCGATGCCGGAGCCATCAACCACCGAGGGCCGGCGAATCCAGGGGGAACTCAAGAATCTTCTGGAAGGCGCCGCGGTCAGACGGGCCGAGAGCTCTGCCTCCCGAAGGCAGGGACACCCCTCGGAACCTCATGCCGCGACTTCTCGATTCATGCGGGAAGCCTCGGTCTACACCGGACGCACGCGCAACACCGCGCCTGCGGCCCCGGGCCGCCTCGGCAACGAGCACCATCACCGCAACCGTCGGGCCCACCTCGACAAGAGGGTGCACCGAGGCTACCACCCCAGACGTGGGGGACGCTACGACAGCGGGGAGGATCGGAGTCCCTCGCCCGAACCGCCCAGTCCGCAGGCCTTCAGCCGGGCCATCCGACGGGCACCGTTCCCGACCCGGTTTCGACCCCCAACTACTATCACAAAGTACTCGGGGGAGACGAGACCGAAACTGTGGCTCACGGACTACCGTCTGGCCTGCCAACTGGGTGGAACGGACGATGACAACCTCATCATCCGCAACCTCCCCCTGTTCCTCTCCGACACCGCTCGCGTCTGGTTGGAGCACCTGCCTCCGGGGCAGGTCTCCAACTAGGACGACCTAGTTCAAGCCTTCGCCGGCAATTTCCAGGGCACGTACGTGCGCCCCGGGAATTCCTGGGATCTCCGAAGCTGCCGGCAGCAGCCGGGAGAGTCCCTCCGGGACTACATCCAGCGATTCTCGAAGCAGCGCACCGAGCTGCCCAACATCACCGACTCGGATGTCATTGGCGCGTTCCTCGCCGGCACCACCTGCCGCGACCTGGTGAGCAAGTTGGGTCGCAAGACCCCCACCAGGGCGAGCGAGCTGATGGACATCGCCACCAAGTTCGCCTCCGGCCAGGAGGCGGTCGAGGCCATCTTTCGAAAGGACAAGCAGCCCCAGGGCCGCCCGTCGGAAGATGCTCCCGAGGCATCAACTCAGCGCGGCGCCAAGAAGAAAGGCAAGAAGAAGTCGCAAGCGAAACGCGACGCCGCCGACGCGGACCTTGTCGCCGCCGCCGAGTACAAGAACCCTCGGAAACCCCCCGGAGGTGCCAACCTCTTCGACAAGATGCTCAAGGAGCCGTGCCCCTATCACCAGGGGCCCGTCAAGCACACCCTTGAGGAGTGCGTCATGCTTCGGCGCCACTTCCACAGGGCCGGGCCACCCGCGGAGGGTGGCAGGGCCCGCGACGACGACAAGAAGGAAGATCACCAAGCAGGAGAGTTCCCCGAGGTCCGCGGCTGCTTCATGATCTACGGTGGGCAAGCGGCGAATGCCTCGGCTCGGCACCGCAAGCAAGAGCACCGGGAGGTCTGCGCGGTGAAGGTGGCGGCGCCAGTCTACCTAGACTGGTCCGACAAGCCCATCACCTTCGACCAAGCCGACCACCCCGACCATGTGCTGAGCCCGGGGAAATACCCGCTCGTCGTCGACCCCGTCATCGGCGACGTCAGGCTCACCAAGGTCCTCATGGACGGAGGCAGCAGCCTCAACATCATCTACGCCGAGACCCTCGGGCTCCTGCGTGTCGATCTGTCCTCCGTCCGAGCAGGCGCTGCGCCCTTCCATGGGATCATTCCTGGGAAGCGCGTCCAGCCCCTCGGACAACTCGACCTCCCCGTCTGCTTCGGAACGCCCTCCAACTTCCGAAGGGAAACCCTGACGTTCGAGGTGGTCGGGTTCCGAGGAACCTACCACGCGGTACTGGGAAGGCCATGCTACGCGAAGTTCATGGCCGTCCCCAACTACACCTACCTGAAACTCAAGATGCCGGGCCCAACGGGGTCATCACCGTCGGCCCCACGTACAAGCACGCGTTCGAATGCGACGTGGAGTGCGTGGAGTACGCCGAGGCCCTCGCCGAGTCCGAGGCCCTCATCGCCGACCTGGAAAGCCTCTCCAAGGAGGTGCCAGACGTGAAACGTCATGCCGCAACTTCGAGCCAGTGGAGACGGTTAAGGCCGTCCCCCTCGACCCCAGCGGCGACGCCTCCAAGCAGATCCGGATCGGCTCCGGGCTCGATCCCAAATAGGAAGCAGTGCTCGTCGACTTCCTCCGCGCGAACGCTGACGTCTTCGCGTGGAGTCCCTCGAACATGCCCGGCATACCGAGGGATGTCGCCGAGCACTCGCTGGATATTCGGGCCGGAGCCCGACCCGTCAAGCAGCCTCTGCGCCGATTCGACGAGGAGAAGCACAGAGCGATAGGCGAGGAGATCCATAAGCTAATGGCGGCAGGGTTCATCAAAGAGGTATTCCATCCCGAATGGCTTGCCAACCCTGTGCTTGTGAGAAAGAAAGGGGGGAAATGGCGGATGTGTGTAGACTACACTGGTCTCAACAAAGCATGTCCGAAGGTTCCCTACCCTCTGCCTCGCATCGATCAAATCGTGGATTCCACTGCTAGGAGCGAAACCCTGTCTTTCCTCGATGCCTACTCAGGGTATCATCAAATCAGGATGAAAGAGTCCGACCAGCTCGCGACTTCTTTCATCACGCCCTTCGGCATGTACTGCTATGTCACCATGCCGTTCGGCTTGAGGAATGCGGGCGCGACGTACCAGCGGTGCATGAACCATGTGTTCGGCGAACACATCGGTCGCACAGTCGAGGCCTACGTCGATGACATCGTAGTCAAGACGAGGAAACCTTCCGACCTCCTTTCCGACCTTGAAGTGACATTCCGATGCCTCAAGGCGAAAGGCGTCAAGCTCAATCCCGAGAAGTGTGTCTTCGGGGTGCCCCGAGGCATGCTCTTGGGGTTCATTGTCTCCGAGCGGGGCATCGAAGCCAACCCGGAGAAGATCGCAGCCATCACCAGCATGGGGCCCATCAAGGACTTGAAAGGCGTACAGAGGGTCATGGGATGTCTCGCGGCTCTGAGCCGTTTCATCTCACGCCTCGGCGAAAGAGGTCTACCTCTGTACCGCCTCTTAAGGAAGGCCGAGTGCTTCACTTGGACCCCCGAGGCCGAGGAAGCTCTCGGGAACTTGAAGGCGCTCCTCACAAAGGCGCCCATCTTGGTGCCTCCGGCTGCCGGAGAAGCCCTCTTGGTCTACGTCGCCGCGACCACTCAGGTGGTTAGCGCCGCGATTGTGGTCGAGAGGCAAGAAGAGGGGCATGCATTGCCCGTTCAGAGGCCAGTTTACTTCGTCAGCGAGGTACTGTCCGAAACCAAGGTCCGCTACCCACAAGTTCAGAAGCTGCTGTATGCGGTGATCCTGACACGGCGGAAGTTGCGACACTACTTCGAGTCTCATCCGGTAACTGTGGTGTCATCCTTCCCCTGGGGGAGATCATCCAGTGCCGAGAGGCCTCGGGTAGGATTGCAAAGTGGGCGGTGGAAATCATGGGCGAGACAATCTCGTTCGCCCCTCGGAAGGCCATCAAGTCCCAGGTTTTGGCGGACTTCGTGGCCGAATGGGTCGACACCCAATTACCGACGGCTCCGATCCAACCGGAGCTCTGGACCATGTTTTTCGACGGGTCGTTGATGAAGACGGGGGCCGGCGCAGGCCTGCTCTTCATCTCGCCCCTCGGGAAACACCTACGCTATGTGCTACGCCTCCATTTCCCGGCGTCCAACAATGTAGCTGAGTACGAGGCTCTGGTCAACGGGTTGCGGATCGCCATCGAGCTAGGGGTCCGGCGCCTGGACGCCCGTGGTGACTCGCAGCTCGTCATCGACCAAGTCATGAAGAACTCCCACTGTCGCGACCCGAAGATGGAGGCCTACTGTGATGAGGTTCGGCGCTTGGAGGACAAGTTCTACGGGCTCGAGCTCAACCACATCGCTCGGCGCTACAACGAGACTGCGGACGAGCTGGCTAAAATAGCCTCGGGGCGAACAACGGTTCCCCCGGACGTCTTCTCCCGGGATCTGCATCAACCCTCCGTCAAGATCGACGACACGCCCGAGCCTGAGGCGCCCTCGGCCCAGTTCGAGGCACCCTCAGCTCGGCCCGAGGCGTCCTCGATTCAGCCCGAGGTACCCTCAGCCCCCGAGGGTGAGGCGCTGCGCGTCGAGGGGGAGCGAAGCGGGGCCACACCTGATCGAAACTGGCAGGCCCCATACCTGCAATATCTCCACCAAGGAGAGCTACCCCTCGACCGAGCCGAGGCTCGGCGGGTGGCGCGGCGCGCCAAGTCGTTCGTCCTGCTGGGCGATGAGAAGGAGCTCTACCACCGTAGCTCCTCAGGCATCCTCAAGCGATGCATCTCCGTCACCGAAGGTCAGGAACTCCTGCGAGAGATACACTCGGGGGCTTGCGGCCATCACGCAGCGCCTCGAGCCCTTGTCGGGAATGCTTTCCGACAAGGCTTCTACTGGCCGACGGCGGTGGCCGACGCCACTAGAATTGTCCGCACCTGCGAAGGGTGTCAATTTTATGCGAAGCAGACCCACCTGCCCGCTCAGGCTCTGCAGACGATACACATCACCTGGCCCTTTGCTGTGTGGGGTCTGGACCTCGTCGGCCCCTTGCAGAAGGCGCCCGGGGGCTACACGCACCTGCTGGTCGCCATCGACAAATTCTCCAAGTGGATCGAGGTCCGACCTCTGAACAACATCAGGTTCGAGCAGGCGGTGGCGTTCTTCACCAACATCATCCATCGCTTCGGGGTCCCAAACTCCATCATCACCGACAACGGCACCCAGTTCACCGGCAGAAAGTTCTTGGACTTCTGCGAGGATCACCACATCCGGGTGGACTGGGCCGCCGTGGCTCATCCCATGTCAAATGGGCAAGTAGAGCGTGCCAACGGCATGATTCTACAAGGGCTCAAGCCTCGGATCTACAACGACCTCAACAAGTTCGGCAAGCGATGGATGAAGGAACTCCCCTCGGTGGTCTGGAGCCTGAGGACAACGCCGAGCCGAGCCGAGCCAAGGGTTTCACGCCGTTCTTCCTAGTCTACGGGGCCGAGGCCGTCTTGCCCACAGACCTGGAATACGGCTCCCCGAGGACGAGGGCCTACAGCGATCAAAGCAACCAAGCTAGCCGAGAAGACTCGCTGGACCTGCTGGAGGAGGCTCGGGACAAGGCCTTGCTACACTCGGCGAGGTACCAGCAGTCCCTGCGACGCTACCACGCCCGAGGGGTCCGGTCCCGAGACCTCTAGGTGGGCGACCTGGTGCTTCGGCTGCAACAAAACGCCTGAGGGAGGCACAAGCTCACGCCCCCCTGGGAGGGACCGTTCGTCATCGCCAAGGTTCTGAAACCCGGAACGTACAAGCTGGCCAACAGTCAAGGCGAGGTCTACGACAACGCTTGGAACATCCAACAGCTACGTCGCTTCTACCCTTAAGATGTTTTCAAGTTGTTCATATACCTCGCACCCACGCAAAGTTTAGTCATCAAGGAAGGGTCGGCCTCGCCTCGGCAAAGCCCGACCCTCCCTCGGGGGCTAAAAGGGGGGAACCCCCTCTGCGTTGAAATTTTCCTCGAAAAAAGATCTCTTCTGCCAGAATATCTTTCGTGCCTTTTGACTACTTCGAAAAGTGGATCCTGAAAACGACGGAGTACACGTAAGCAGCCAAGGCTGACCGAGCCGAGGGACTCCTACGCCTCCGGGATACGGATACCTCACTCATCACCTTCAGCGATAAGTAACTCACGTTCGGATAAGTGATTCCGCGGACCGAACAAGTCTTCACGTTCGGAAGTTCTTCTGCCGAAGCGATCCTCCGAGCTTTCTCGACTGAGTCGGTGATAGAGCCTCATGGACGGGTAAAGGTGCGCGTAAGCGGCAAGGCCGACCGAGCCGAGGGACTCCTACGCCTCCGGGATACGGATACCTCACTCATCACCTTCCGCGAGAAGCAACTCTCGCTCGCACAAACATCCCAGTTACCGACAAAAAAGTCCAGATACTCGAAACAAGAGGAAAAGAGACGCAGCTTTACAACACAGCGAGGGTGTGTTCTGGCCTCAGCGGCCGCAGGAGGCACACGCTACAAGACAATCTGATCCTGCAGGCTCGGGTCTTGACGCTGGAAGGGGGCAGCAGCACCCTCGGCATCGACGACGCCTTCGGCGAGGTCCGACCTAGCCTCGGACGGCGACGCGGTCCAAGGATCTCCGCTCTAAAGGACGACGTCATCACCACGCCCGGGCAATCGCTGCCAGGGTCTTCTCCAGGAATCCGGCCCGAGCAGGTGGCTCGGCCGGTCGCCCCGGGGCCTCGGCCAGCCGTCCTCCAAGGGCGCCAGCCCGACCCGAGGCCTCGGCTGGTCAACTCCAGCGTTGGTCCCGCTAACGGACGACCCGGCTGGGCTCCGGCCAACCAGGTTTCCTTTTCGAGCCAACTCTGCCCCTGTTCATGCTGATATCGCTGCCCCTGGCCTCGGCTCATCGAAGAGCGGCCGAGGGGTCCCTTTAACTAAGCTAGAGAAGCCTCAGACAACAAGGCCGACCGAGCCGAGGGACTCCTACGCCTCCGGGATACGGATACCTCACTCGTCACCTTGACACGGGGCGACTCACGCTTGGTGAAGCGGTTCAGACAACCAACAGGCAAGTCTTGGTGCTCGAAAATGAGGAAAAAAACACGGCTCCGTGCCAAAATTACATACATGTTCAGGCCTCGACAGCCACAATGAACAAAAACACTGCATTCAAAGTGCCATTACAAACGGAACTCCGGTTCCCCCTCCGCAGGTACGAACAACCCCACTCGATGGGGGAGGGCCTGCGGAGCAACAGAAGACTGACGGGCGGCTCGTCGCCGCCCGCTCTGACGGCAACAACAACGACCCCCGCTCCGGGTGGCCGAACTGCAGCAGCGCAGGCCTCAGGGTGGGTGCTGCTGCAATCTTGCCCTCGCCCACGTCGGCGCTCGAGGGGCGAGGACAAGTACAAAGAGCCGGAGGCCCGAAGCGCGGATGGTGGCGGTGGTCCCGTCGGCGACGGGGACTTCTCGAGCCGCCTCCACCTTGGCACCGACGACAGGGGCCGTCAGCCCCCCGGCAGATCCCCACTCAGATCCTCCCGGACGAGTGGGGCACCGACCTCCGCGCGGAGGCGCCATACCGGTGCAAAGGCAGGACCGCCCCAGAACACGAACGCCGCCCTAGCAGCGCGCGACATCTTGGGCGGTCCTCCCGTGCACACGGCGCGGCAGCCGCCTTCTGGCAGGAGGGGCCGCCGGGAGCCAAGCCGACGAGCTCGACACGCTGGGGCTGACGACGCCCGCCGTTGACCAGCCCCGCGTTGTCGAAGTCCGGCCCGCCCGTAGGGCCAGCGAGCGCCCTCTCCCTCGAACACCGCAGGAGAGGGTGACCCACGAACCTGCGCGGAAGGTAGAGCTCCGGCTCAGCCCGGCCTCCACCCCAGCGAGGATGATGAACATCCTTGAAGCTGAGGGTGGGACCAAGATCGCAGCCCGGCTTGCTTCTCCCCACCCAGGGGCTGGTAGTCGCCATCTTGGGTGACTGTCGGCGGGGGGGGGGGGGGGTACAGCCGGGCTAGCTGATGAAAATCCTTGAAGCCGAACGATGGCTGAAAGGTACCAACTCCCACGGAGTTGCGCTCCTCCGGCGATGAGGCGGAAAGACGGCGGGTATCCCCCATCCGGGGGCTTGGAAGGTGGAAAGACACGATGCATAAGGGAGCGCGAAGACATGGTCGCCTTCCAAGGGGGTCGCCCTCCTTTTAAAGGCTACTATCCCTACTTGCGTCCCCAGCCGTCACGGGCTGAGTCTTCTCCAACACACTCCAAGGCCCTCCCCTGCGGCGCGGGGGCTGGGTCCCACATGTCATGCAAGCCGGCTCAGAGCAGAAGAAGCCAAACCACCGTGCGCGGTGTGCACAACCGCCCAGCGGTTACAAGTGACCCTCCACTTTTGCCCAGACCAACGGGCGAAAGGGGCAGGCGGCCATGCAGGCGGCATGCAACCGCGCCAAGTGGGCGCACTTCTCCGACTCCCAACACGCCCAGCATGGAGGCCCAGGCCCACGTGTCATGCAACCGGCGCGCTGAACGCTTCGTGCATGCAACCGCACCGCCACTTGCGCCACCACCGCGCCTCCTCGATTGCAGAACCAATACCGCGACTCGAGGCGACCCAGTGCATGACCCAGCAGCGCCAGCCTGGCGCGGCGGTCAGTGCGGCCAAAAATGGGTCGGCAGTAATGGCGGTGGCAGGCGGGCGGGAGCAGCGGTCACGTCGTCAGCCAAGCTCACGTCCCATCCGGGGGCAGCGAGAGAACCCTCTCTCACGGCGTAAAGACAACGCGCCCGTGTTCCGTTCCTCAAACGGCTCGCGCACGCGCAACGGCCGCCCCGCCAACCACTCGCCCCGTCGCATTAACTCCGCGGCGGGACAGGCGGCGCCTCTAGCAGGAGAAGCAGGCAACGCTTCGCCTTCGCCGTAATAACCGCGCCAAAAAAGGTACGCCGCGTCGTTCGATTTCGTATCCTTTTCCTTTTTTTCCTCTTTCTCTCTCTTGCAACAGGGATCGGGAAAGGGGGATACCCCGAAAAGGATCCTTCCCTGTGAAGGAACCAGGCTCCGAGCCACCCTACTGATCAGAGGTTCGAAGGCTGGCCCCCCGGAAGGGTTCGACAGCCGCCTCAGATCGCGTGGGCCCTACACCCACTACTGGTCAGAGATTCGAAGGTCGGCCCCTCGGAAGGGTTCCACGGCCGCCTCAGGCTACTCGGCCTCCACGCCCATTACTGATCAGGGGTTCGAAGGCTGGCCCCCGAAGGGTTCACAGCCGCCTCAGACGCCGAGCGAGGGATGACCATGGGTACGTTCGATACATAACCAAGGCTCGGGCTGCGCTCCCGAGGTACCCTAGGACATTTCCGAGACCAGCGGGAGCGATCTTGTAACGGAATCCCATCAGAGGGAGGCATCGAGCCCTCGGACCCCGTCGCCAGGGGACCGGGTCCGGCAGATCACCCGCAGGTACTTTTGGGCGTGCCTCTGGGCCCCTAGCCGACCCCTAACGAACGGGGCACGGACGTCCACTCGGATTACCCGCTTGCAGCTCACCGGAGACACCATGTTCGGCGCCCATCGAGGGCAACATGGCGCTTTCCCCCCCTCCTCCTTGCGGAAAGGCGACGCAGGGGCATATGAAAAAAGCCAAGTCTGTCCCTGATCGCCCTCTCGCCCTATGCAGAGGCTCGGGGGCTGCTCTCGCAAACCTGGCTCCGGCCGAACCGTTGACAGCGTCAACATACCAGCCGAAGCATTACGCAGGGCATTAAGACCTCGAAGGAGTAAAACCACTCCTTTGAGGCCTCGGGGGCTACACCCGGCGGGTGCGCTCGCGCGCACCCACCGGAATAAAATGCAACCGAGAAAGGCTGGTCCCCTTGCAAAAAAGTGCGACGAAAGCCTCCAAGCGAGTGCTAACACTCGCTTCGAGGCTCGGGGGCTACTGTCGGGGACCATAATTAGGGGTACCCTCAAGGCTCCTAATTCTCAGCTGGTAACCCCCATCAGCATAAAGCTGCAAAGGCCTGATGGGTGCGACTAAGTCAGGGATTAGTCCATTCGAGCGACTCGATCACGCCTCGCCCGAGCCTAGCCTCGGACAAGGGCAGCCGACCCCGGAGGATTTCCGTCTCGCCCGAGGCCCCCCTCCAACGGTGAATATATTTCCGGCTTGCCCGAGGCCCTGCCTTCGCTAAGAAGCAACCCTGACCAAATCGCCGCACCAACCGACCAAATCGCAGGAGCATTTAATGCAAAGGTGGCCTGACACCTTTAACCTGACGCGCGCCCCCCAGCCGGCAGGGCCGAAGTAACCGCCGTCACTTCGCCGCTCCACTGACCAGCCTGACAGAAGGACAGCACCGCCTGTGCCACTTCGACTGCGGTGCCACTTGACAGAGTGAGACTGACAGGCAGTCAGGCCCGGCCGAAGGCACCATAGGAAGCTCCGCTTCGCTCGACCCAGGGCTCGGACTCGGGCTAAGTCCCGGAAGACGGCGAACTCCGCTCCGCCCGACCCAGGGCTCGGACTCGGGCTAAGTCCCGGAAGACGACGAACTCCGCTCCACCCGACCTAGGGCTCGGACTCGGGCTAAGTCCTGGAAGACGACGAACTCCGCTCCGCCCGACCCAGGGCTCGGACTCGGGCTAAGTCCCGGAAGACGGCGAACTCCGCTCCGCCCGACCCAGGGCTCGGACTCGGGCTCAGCCCCAGAAGACGACGAACTCCGCTTCGCCCGACCCCAGGGCTCGGACTCCGCCCTGGCCTCAGCCGACGGCCTCCGCCTCGCCCGACCCAGGGGCTCGGACTCGACCTCGGCCACGGAAGACAGACTCGACAAGAGGCGCCATCATCGCCCTACCCCGAGCTGACTCGGGCCGCAGGAAACAAGACCGGCGTCCCATCTGGCTCGCTCCGCCAGATAGGCAATGATGACGCCCCCATACTCTGTGACGACGGCGGCTCTCGGCCCCCTTACGGAAGCAGGAGGACGTCAGCAAGGACTCAACCGCTCCGACAGCTGTCCCTCCGCCAGGCTCCATCGCTCCTCCGACGGCCACGACATCACACCAGCTGGGTGCCAAAATCTCTCCGGCTGCCACAACGGCATGTACTTAGGGCGCTAGCTCTCCTCCGCTAGACACGTAGCACTCTGCTACACCCCCCATTGTACACCTGGATCCCCTCCTTACGCCTATAAAAGGAAGGACCAGGGCCCTCTTAGAGAGGGTTGGCCGCGCGGGGACGAGGACGAGACAGGCGCTCGCTTGGGGCCGCTCGCTCCCTCTCCCGCGTGGACGCTTGTAACCCCCTACTGCAAGCGCACCCGACCTGGGCGCGGGACGAACACGAAGGCCGCGGGATTCCCACCTCTCTCACGCCGGTCTCCGGCCGCCTCGCTCTCCCCCCTTCGCGCTCGCCCTCGCGCTCGACCCATCTGGGCTGGGGCACGCGGCGACATTCACTCGTCGGCCCAGGGACCCCCGGTCTCGAAACGCCGACAACTATAGTGCCTAATCGTGTCGTGCCGGCACTATACGACACTAATACTTAATAGTGCTTGTGCCAGCCCAAGCACTATTTCATTTTAAAAGCTCAAAAAATATAAAGATCTTTAAGATTATATATATATAATTTTAAAACTTGAGTATTTATATCATTATAAAGTGAATTCATTATGTGTAAATCATAACAAATAACAATGTACAACCACGTGCACATATCACAATCACATCTATAAACCACATGTTGGTCTAAGTCGTGCCTAACCATGTCGGACAGTTAATCGTGTCGTGCTCGTGCCAATTCATCGTGCCGGTGTGGCGGCCCAAGCATGGCACTAGACTCATGTCGTGCCGGCACTGGCACTATATGAATCATGTCCGTGCCGTGCCGAAGCACTATAGGCCGTGCCGTGCTGGCTCATTTAGCACGACTCGTCTGGCCATCTATAGTTACGATCGAGTATCTTTAGGCCTGTTTGGTTCAGCTTTTTTCTAACCAGCTTTTCCGAGAATCTAGCTGTGGGAAAAATCTGGCTGTGTAGAGAATCTGAGTATCATTAGGATTACGTGCGGAGTAAGATAAAGTTGTCCATGGGGCTCAGGATCTATAAAGTGACGGATTAATACTATTGCGACGATTCAATCGATTACATGTTTATGTTGATTTTGAATGGTTTTTACCCAAACAAATTTTATAGAAACTGGCTGAAAAGCTGAGTGTTTGGCAGTCCGCAACAGCTTTTGATGGCTAGAAGCTACGAAAAGCCGAAACAAACGGGACATTTATCTTGTGAACCTCTCACACTGTTTTTTTGGTTATAAAAGATCATCACATGGTATAGTTGCGGACAAGAATACCACCCACGAAGCCTACGGCCTACCAACAGTTGCTAACGACGTGCTCGTGCTAGCTCGCCGGACTCCATGTCATCATGGCATCAAGACGACCACGCCGCTCCGACTCACGACGGCGAGGATGGCCATTCCTCCCAGCCGTTTCCGGTTCCAAGCGTGACGGCAGCCATTGCGAACTACCTTGCGTCCCAACCGACCCAGCACATCTCCCAGCCGCAGCCATCTCCTCCTCGCTGGCACAACTACACGCCGCTGCAGCAACGGCCGTCGCACCGTCCGCACCGCGCCGCACCGGCCGCCCCCTTGCTGTGGGCGTTCAGTACGCTTCTGTCGCCTCCCCGTAGCCTTTCACCCTGGACCGCTGGGCCGGTCGTCCCAGGAGGCGAGATCCCTGACGGCTCGCCCGCCGGTGGGGGCAGGGCGGGAGACGCGAACGGCTGCCTGCGCTTGGCGAGGCGCGTCGGGCGCAAGGCAGCCGGCGAGGGACGCAACTTCATGCTCTCGCCGCTGTCTTTCCACGCGGCGCTCGCGCTGGTGGCTTCGGGCGCGAACGGCGAGACGCAGGCGGAGCTGCTGCGTTTCCTAGGCTCGGCGTCGCTAGACGAGCTGCAGCACGCCGCGGCGACGAGGCTGGTCGCCGCGCTGCGCGGCATCCCGCAGACGTCCTTCGCGTGCGGCGTCTGGGTGGACCGGCGGTGCGCGCTCAGGGAGGAGTTCGCGGACGTCGCCGGTGCCGTCTACGCCGCCGTCGCAGAGTCCGTGGACTTCGTGTCACAGGTGCGGCCTGATTATTATTCGTTCGTTATATATGCTAATGGTGAAGTAGTCATTGCGTATCTCGGTAGCACATGGAAGGAATGGAAACAAGATTCCATTATAAATATTTAAATGGCTCCATCTTGCAGGCCGAGGAGGCGAGGCAGCGCATCAACGACTTCGTGAAGGACGCGACGAAAGGGCTCATCGGCGCCGTCCTTCCTCAAGGCTCCGTCGGCCCGTCCACGGTGGCCGTGCTTGCCAACGGTCTCCACTTCAAGGGGACATGGGCTCAGCCGTTCGACCCGTCACGGACCTTCGACGCGCCGTTCCATCTCCCCGGCGGGGGCACCGTGCGCGCGCCGTTCATGACGACGACGAGGACGTATGCGTATGAGCAGCACTACGTCGCAGTGTTCTCCGGTTTCAGGGCTCTAAAGCTGCCCTACAGCTGCATATAGATGTACAGAAAGCCCGCGGCACGAAAGCACGAACGAAAGCACGCTTCCTCGGCCCGGCACGAGCCCAGTCCGGCCCGTTTTAAGCGGGTCCGTGCCAGCCCGGCCCGAATATGCGTGCCGGGCTCGTGCACACTATTCAGCCCGTTGGGCTAGCACGGCACGGCATGGATTTTAGCCTAGGCACGGTTAGAGCTCGTATCTGTTAACTTGCGCACAGCCCAGTAGCAGTAGCCCACATCCGCGGACCGCGGTCACGCAGACACGCACGCCACGCCGCCCCAGTAGCTTAAAGCCTACGTGAGCGCCACATCTGTTGCCCCAGCCGCCCCCGCCCCCAGCCGCATTTCTCTTCCCCGAAACCCTTACCCTAATCGCCTCCGCTCCGCCGCTCGTCCGCTCCTCGTCCTCGGATCCGTCTCCGCCTCTCCGGTCTCCATCGACCACCGCTCGTCCGCTCCTCGTCCTCGGAAATCTCCAGTCTCCACTCTCCAGCGCGCCTCTCCACCGCGCGTCAGAGCCTCTCGACGGATCCGTCATCGGCTGTCCGTGGATCCATCCCTCTCCGTGGCGCCGCCCCTCTCCGTGGATCCGTGCGTCCGTGGCGCCGCCCCTCTCCGTGGATCCGTGGACCGTGGGTCCGTAGCGCCGCCCGTCTCCGTGGATCCGTCTCCGTCGCACGCCCGCGCCTCTCCACGGTCACGGTATCTGTCTCTGTCTCCTCTCCGTCTTCTTCCCCGCCTCTCCGTGGATCCTTCTCCGTCACCGGACTGTCCGCGCCTCTCCGTGGATCCGTCTCCTCTACGTCTTCTTCCCCGCGTCTCTGTGTCTCCTCTAGTCCTCTGCAAGGATCTCTCTCCATCTCTGTCTTCTTCGGTGTCTCTTTTGTGGCCCATCGTCGACAGAATCGGTGCTCCGGCAGACCGGCTTCATTCCTAAGCCGCGTAGGTAACACCTCCTCCTCACGACCTCACCATAGTCGGATCTGTTGTAGGCAGTAGCCAGTAGCAGTAGCTAACATCTCCGCGTCACTTTTGTTTGTAGGCCGTGAGGAACCGACGCGTCGGCAATGGAGGACGGTGGTGGTGACATTAGTCGCTCCATCAACCACGATTTGAGGCTGCTCGGAGAACCTGGAGTCCCTGAGAGCCGTGCTACTACCACTACCGACCATGCTAGTGGCAGTGGTAGTAGTGCTGCAGTTCCTATCGACCTCGCCGTCGGGGAATCTGGCGCTGGCCAAGGCGCAGAAGCTCCTGCTGAGGTTGGTCAGGGCTCCAGCGACCGCAAGAGGTGTAACACCTCAAAGGTATGGGATGATTTTGAGCCTGTGTACACGATTAAGAACGGCAAGAGGGTAAGGACTGGTGGGAAGTGTCACTGGTGCAAACAAACTTTGTCTGCTGTGTCTTCTAGTGGTACTGGCCATTTGCTTAGGCATCAACGTGATTGCAAAGTAAAACATGCTAGGATGGGCAAGCAGTCCATGATTAAGTTAAACCCTGGTGGTTCTGTTCGTAATTTTGATTATTGTCCCCATCGTGCTAGAACAGAGATGTGTAGGTTGATTGCCATGCTTGATCTTCCTCTAAATTTTGCTGAGTCCTCTGCTTTTGAGCAGTACATAAAATTATCCCACAATCCTGGCTTCAAATCTATGACCAGACAAACTACATCTAGGGATATGGTTAAGTACTATACTGATCGTCGTAAGGTTATAGCTGATTGCTTGTTGTCTGCTTCGTCTATTGCGATTACTTCTGATATTTGGTCAGGAAATGCTAAAGAGGACTACCTTAGTGTAGTTGCTCATTACATTAATAAGGATTGGATGTTAGAAAAGAGAATCATTGGCCTTAGGCTCATAGAGTCTGCTCACACTGGTGTCAACATTGCTGGCCATATCTATACTTTTATTGATGATTTTGCATGCACTAACAAAGTGATCTCTATCACTTTGGATAATGCATCTTCTAACTCTAGAGCTATGGAGAAGCTTAAACCTCTACTGTCTGGTTACGTTGGTAGTCTTTTGTTGCATCAACGTTGTGCATGCCACATTATCAATCTTATTGTCAAGTCTGGCTTGAAACGACTTAAGCCTTACATTGAAGCATTTAGAACTGCTATTTCATTCCTAAACTCCTCTAATCAGCGCATTGCTGCTTATAAGAGTTACTGTGTTGCTATGGATGTACGCCCTCGTAAGTTCGGGCTAGACATGGATGTGAGGTGGAATTCTACATATCTCATGCTTAAGCATTTAATTCCATACAAGTCAACATTTTCTGTTTTCATGCATACTCATTACCCTAGAAAGCCTGGTGAACCTGATCTATTAACAGAGGCTCATTGGTATGTGGCTGAAAAGGTTCTAGAATTTTTGGAATTGTTCTATGATGCAACTGTATCCCTTTCTGGTGTTTATTATCCCACATCTCCTCTGATATTGCATAACATACTTGATATTGCTAAACATTTAAATGAGTATGACAATGATCACTTGCTTAGAAATGCTATTTTTCCTATGAAGTCTAAATTCCTTAAGTACTGGAGGGATATTCCAATGTTATATGCTTTTGCTTTCATACTGGACCCTAGAGCAAAGATTAGAGGTTTTCATAATTTTCTGAGGATATTGTCTGGGCTAACTGGTACTGACTACTCAAATTTCTATTCTAATGTGAGATCTGAATTGACTGTAATGTTTACTAAATATGATGCTAAGTTTGGTGCAGTTAAACTATAGAGGACCACTCCTACAACATCTATTACTGGTAAGAGGAAACAACAATGGAGCTGGATCTATGGATCTGAAAATGAGTATACTCCTCCTATTACTCCTCCTAACTTGTCTAGGGGAACATCAGCATCTGAATTGTTACAGGCAGCAAGCTCTGGTGCATGCATAAGTTCTTTAGACTCTGAACTGTCCTCCTACCTTGACAGAGACACTCTTCAGAAGTTTGAGGATGATTTCAACCTCTTAAACTGGTGGCATGAGCATAAACTAACCTTTCCTGTTCTCTCAATATTAGCTAGAGATGTTATTTCAGTTCCTGTTTCAACATTATCTTCTGAGTCTGCTTTCAGTCTTTGTGGCAGGATCATCGAGGAACGACGACGACGATTAGCCCCAGAGATGGTTGAGATGCTCCTTTGCATCAAGGACTGGGAGCTAGGTGATGCAAGAGCTCAACACTCTGCCCAGGACAAAGAATTAGAAGATGCATTCAAAGGAATGTATCTTGATGAGGTGGAGGAACTTAAGACTTAGGGTATTAGGACTGTATCTGTAATTCTCTATCTTCATGTTTCATCCATGTAATATGTAGTCATTATTCATCAACAGCGAACATTATATATGAGATGGGACTGTACTCTTTTCCTTTCTAGGGTTTTCTCACGAGGTGTGAGTTTTTACCTAGAAAGGTTTTTAACGAGGCAGTCATTGCACAAATAGCTCTTTTATATTTAATTCTATATTTCTATGTGTCTCCTGTTTGTTTTCAGTCTTTTTATATGTGTTGGTTGTTGCCTTTTTATATGCCTATAGTGTTATTCTATAAAACAGGCCCGGGCCAGCCCGGCACTGTTTTTAGGACGGGCTATCCGGGCCAGCCCGGCACGTTTAGGCCCGAGCAATGCCGGGTTCGTTCAGTATTTGAGGCCCGCGGGTCAGTAAGGCCCGGCCCAGTCAGTCCGGCGTGCCTGACGGGCCGTGCTCTAAATGGGCCGGGCTGTACCGGGGCCGGGCCGGACGGCCCGTTTGGCCATCAGCAACTAGTGGCACCAAGCCGCGTACTTCTACATGCTTCTACTCCTCCCAGACGACGACAGGGCCGTCTCGGCGCCGGGGTTCATCAGGAGGCACACGCCGGCGTGCAAGGTTCCGGCAGGGCGGCTCATGGTCCCCAAGTTCAAGTTCGCGTACGAGTTCGAGGCGAGCGAGGAGATGCGAAGGCTGGGTGTCGCCAGGGCTTTTGAAGGCGGCGACTTCTCCGGCATGTTCGCCGGCGGAGGCGGGGATTCCGTCAATGGAGTGTACCATAAGGCTACCGTCGAGGTGGACGAGGAGGGCACCGTAGCTGCCGCTGCCACTGCCGTGTCCATTTGCCTCAGCGCGAGCGCCATCCTGCCGGTGGATTTCGTGGCGGACCGGCCCTTCTTGTTCGCCGTCGTGGAGGAGAGGAGCGGCGCCGTGCTCTTCTTTGGCCATGTGGTGAATCCACTAGCGGAGTGATCCACCCACCTGCGACTTCTATTTTACCATTTGCGTCCGTAATCGCATTTCTAAATGCTTGTTCATAGAGGAAAGCCGAGATGTAGATCGGTAGACAGTAGTCTCTAATTATTCGTATCGTTTTCCAAACCTATCTCTTATTTTAGTGATGTGTGAATGAAATGAAATAATGGATTCTTAAAAAATCGTAATTGCTGTACATTTTCCCCATTTATCCTAATTTAGCCATGACGTGAAAGATATGACATAATAGATTTTAAAATTTAAAATATTCCTTAAATTTCATTCTCTAAAATAATATTCCTTATATCTTTTACAGGATTCTGTTCTATATCTTTTCATTCTCCAGCAATGTCCTATAAATTCTATCCTCTCCTATGTACGAATGTTGTTACCGGACTTCATATTCTACATTTCTTTCGTATCGGACGCACAGGAGGAAAAAGGCCGTTCGTATGTTCAATCAGAGTCCATCCTATAAAACAACATAGCTAGGCTTCACTGTTTTGCAAATTTCTTAGGTATGGCACAATATCATAACATAATTAACCGCAACATAGTGAAATAAGATAGTAGGAAAAAAATGTAATGGAAGAACTGTAGCAAGTTCGATGTCGTAGTATGGCAAAAGATGCATCACATTCATACGTATACTTCAACATTGTTGCATACATCACCTACGCAAATAACAACCATAAGACACCACAACAGCTAGAGTTCTTGACTTTCAACAGCTATTAGAGAATTGCATGCAAACAGAGATATGATGCAAAAATGTAGTCGACTAGTTCTTTGACACTAATACATTTTTGCAAGCAAAGAAGACTTCATAGTCTCCATGCTATGACTTCCATGCCAAGTACAAACACTAGTTAACCTGTGGTAGATCACTCCTTTTTCCCATCACATGAGACATGATGTAAACTCCACGCCCCTGTTCGCAGAACCAGGAAACAGACCACCAGGTGAGAGGAAACAACAAAAAAGGGAAGATAAACAAATGCATTATAATCGAACGAACAAATTTCTTAGGTTTAAAGTTCAAACTTACAATCACGTACATGCTCTCATTGCAGATGATGGTGCTACTGAAAACAGAAATGGTATAGTCATGCTCAGAAAGCACAAATGGTGCTTCCGTCAACCTGTATGAAAAGATATTGAACTTACAGCCTATGAACAATAATGAGAGAACAAGGCTTCAGCAACCATATTAACAGAATCCGTTTTCACCAACAAATTTTACAAATAAAATTAGAGGAGTACTCCAACTAATTTGGCCTAGACAGAAGATGCTCAATTATCACAAGAACAACAATTGTGATTTGTGAAAATTAACTAAAGTACGAAACAAACACAAAATACCTCTTGAGAAGTCAACTTGTCCAAATGCATTATCGAACGAACTGAATTCCCATGGGCGCAGCAATCATTACATGCTTTCCAGCCACAAGTTTAGGTATAACCTAAAAGATAGTAGAGACAAGAAACATACCAAGGTTATACTACAAAGTTCATAGCAACAAATACTGAAGTACAATGCTGGGCCGAGCTTGCAACATTTGAATTCTGTAAGGAATACAAAGAAACGTGTAAAAATGATAATTCAATTAAATAACAATGGCTAATAATATCCTTACTTGTCATCATGATGGCAAAAAAAAACAATGGCTAGCACCATTGGTTTTTTCCCTGGTGTTGCAGCCTCTTACAGACCTTGCTATACCCAGGTTTAATTGGGGATTATCCAAGAGATCATGAATTGTGACGGGTCCATCCCCATCACTATGGTGCAGATGCAGCTCAAATGGTTGCTCTTCTTTCCTGTTTTGACAAATTTATTTCAAATTTTGAACTCGTGATACACAGTAAATCAATTTTGACCACCAGTTTCAGATGCTCCCATGAAAGACGATCGTTTAGAATACATTTCCTATGGTTTTATTTAGTTCGATAGACATCAATTATTCTAGAAAGCTATAAGTTTGTTCAACACCTCACATTTGTAGCAAGGTAAAAAAAAATCAATGTGTATGCAATATGTCTATAAGAACACACACGTGCAATGTAAAATGGATAAAAATAGCTTGCCATCGAAAAGACTTCTCTGGGCTCCCGAATTATTGTAACTAGTGACTACCGCGCGCCCAGTGCGCCATAATATATATGATACGGAAAATATGATATGAACTAAAATAAAACTGTATGTAAGCTAAATTTTAACAGAGAGAAAGGCAGACCTTGATGACATATATATATATATACAATGTTTAAAGCATTAAGCATTCAGTGTGAGTGATCCGAATATTAATTATACAGTATTTATGCCTTTTTGTAAAAAGGCAGTCATTCAAAAGGAAAATGAGCTAGGCCATATGAACTGTTTGTGGCATGTCAGTACTGCAGTTATAAAGTTGCAAAAGGGTAGCTAGCTTGCACAGAATAAAGACAGTAGCCATTTTTGAATTAGTTCCATGTGGTTGCACATATCATTCTTGGTGGTGCCTTGGTCTTATCTACTCTTTGATTGTCAGCGGTCCTTGTTTGTGTCTGTTGAATGAAAAATTTAGAGTTTGAAAGGGAATTAGGCTTACACCTATTTTCTAATTGATTTTGGTGGTTGAAATGCCCAACACAAATAATTGGACTAACTAGTTTGCTCTAGTCTATAAGTTCTACAGGTGCCCAAGGTTTACAATAAGCCAATAAAAAGACCAAGAAAAGGGTTCAAACAAAAGAGCAAAAGACAACCCGGAAGGCACCCTGGTCTGGCGCACCGGACTGTCCGGTGTGCCACCGGACAGTGTCCGGTGCACCAGGGCACTCGAGGCTGAACTCTTCACCTTCGGGAATTTTCAAGGGCGCTCCACTATAATTCACCGGACTGTCCGGTGAGTCACCGGACAGTGTCCGGTGCACACCGGACTGTCCAGTGTGACAGCGGAGCAACGACTACTTCGCGCGCAACGGTCGACTGCAACGCATTAAATGCGCGCCTGCGCGCGCAGAGGAGCAGAGCACGCGCGGGTGGCACACCGGACAGCCTACAGGGCCTGTCCGGTGCACCATCGGACAGCCAGGCGGGCCCACAAGTCAGAGCTCCAACGGTCGGAACCCAACGGCCAGGTGACGTGGCTGACGCACCGGACAGTGTCCGGTGGCGCACCGGACTGTCCGGTGTGCCCGTCGACAGCAGCCTCCACCAACGATAAAGTTTGGTGGTTGGGGCTATAAATACCCCCAACCACCTCCACATTCAAGTCATCCAAGTTTTTCACTCTTCAACACCTAACAAGAGCTAGCATTCAATACAAGACACACCAAAGAGATCAAATCCTCTCTCAACTCCACACAAAGCTTTAGTGATTAGAGGGAGTGATTTGTTGTGTTCATTTGAGCTCTTGCGCTTGGATTGCTTCTTTCTCTCACTCTTTTTTGCGATCAACTCAATTGCAACGAGGCAAGAGACACCAATTGTGTGGTGGTCCTTGCGGGGAAGTTTGGTTCCCGTTTGATTGAGAAGAAAAGCTCACTCGGTCCGAGGGACCGTTTGAGAGAGGGAAAGGGTTGAAAGAGACCCGGTCTGTGTGACCACCTCAACGGGGAGTAGGTTGCGAGAACCGAACCTCGGTAAAAAAAATCCTTGTGTCTCATTTCTTATTCGCTCACGATTTGTTTTGCGCCCTCTCTCTCGGACTCGTTTCTATTTCTAACGCTAACCCGGCTTGTAGTTGTGCTTAGGTTGTTAAATTTCAGATTCGCCCTATTCACCCCCCCTCTAGGCGACTTTCAATTGGTATCAAAGTCGGTGCTTCATTAGAGCTTAACCGCTCGAAGTGATGTCGGGAGATCACGCCAAGAAAGAGATGGGGACCGGCGAGAAGCCCATTACAAGCCACGGGAAAGCTCCATCGGGAGAGTCCTACAACAAAGGGAAGGGGAAGGAGAAGGAATCCTCTTCACACAAGTCGCGTCGGAGCGGTGACAAGAAGAAGAAGATGAGGAAGGTGGTCTACTACGAGACCGACTCCTCGTCGCCATCCACCTCCGGCTCCGACACGCCGTTCGTAACTTCTAAGAGCCATGAGCGCAAGAAGTTTAGTAAGATCCCCCTACGCTACCCTCGCATTCCTAAACATACGCCATTACTTTCCGTCCCATTGGGCAAACCAACAACGTTTGATGGTGAAGATTATGCTAGGTGGAGTGATATGATGCGATATCACCTAACCTCACTCCACAAAAGTATATGGGATGTTGAGTTTGGTGTACAGGTACCATCCGTAGGGGATGAAGACTATGATGAGGACGAAGTAGCCCAAATTGTGCACTTCAACTCCGAAGCCACCACTATACTCCTCGCCTCTCTAAGTCGAGAGGAGTATAATAAGGTGCAAGGGTTGAAGAGCGCAAAGGAGATTTGGGACGTGCTAAAGACTGCGCATGAAGGAGACGAGGTGACCAAGATCACCAAGCGGGAGACGATCGAGGGGGAGCTCGGTCGCTTCCGACTTCGCCAAGGGGAGGAGCCACAAGACATGTACAACCGGCTCAAAACCTTGGTGAACCAAGTGCGCAACCTCGGGAGCAAAAAATGGGATGACCACGAAGTGGTTAAGGTTATCCTTAGATCACTTGTTTTCCTTAACCCTACTCAAGTTCAATTAATTCGTGGTAATCCTAGATATACACTAATGACTCCCGAGGAAGTGATAGGAAACTTTGTGAGCTTTGAATTGATGATCAAAGGCTCAAAGAAAATTAACGAGCTAGATGGCCCCTCCACGCCCGAAGCACAACCGGTCGCATTCAAGGCAACGGAGGAGAAGAAGGAGGAGTCTACATCAAGTAGACAACCAATCGACGCCTCAAAGCTCGACAATGAGGAGATGGCGCTCATCATCAAGAGCTTCCACCAAATCCTCAAGCAAAGGAGGGGGAAGGACTACAAGTCCCGCTCCAAGAAAGTTTGCTACAAATGTGGTAAGCCCGGTCATTTTATTGCTAAATGTCCATTATCTAGTGACAGTGACAGGGGCGACGACAAGAAGGGGAGAAGAAAGGAGAAGAAGAGATACTACAAGAAGAAGGGCGGCGATGCCCATGTTTGCCAGGAGTGGGACTCCGACGAGAGCTCCACCGACTCCTCCTCCGACGAGGACGCCGCAAACATCGCCGTCACCAAGGGTCTTCTCTTCCCCAACGTCGGCCACAAGTGCCTCATGGCAAAGGACGGCAAAAGGAAGAAGGTAAAATCAAGATCCTCCACTAAATATGAAACCTCTAGTGATGAGGGTAATGCTAGTGATGAGGAGGATAATTTGCGCATTCTTTTTGCCAACCTAAACATGCAACAAAAAGAAAAATTAAATGAATTGATTAGTGCTATTCATGAGAAGGATGATCTCTTGGACACCCGAGAGGACTTCCTTATTAAAGAAAACAAGAAGCATGTAAAGGTTAAAAATGCTTATGCTCTAGAAGTAGAAAAATGTGAAAAACTATCTAGTGAGCTAAGCACTTGCCATGACACTATTGCCAACCTTAGAAATGAAAATGCTAAATTAATTGCTAAGGTTGATTCTAATGTTTGTGATATTTCAATTCCCAATCTTAGAGATGAAAATGTTGATTTGCTTGCTAAGATTGAAGAATTGAATATCTCTCTTGCTAGCCTTAGAAATGAAAATGAAAAATTGATTGCTAAGGCTAAAGATTTTGATGTTTGCAATGTTACTATTTCTAACCTTAGAAGTGAAAATGATATATTACATGCTAAGGTTGTAGAATTAAAATCTTGCAAACCCTCTACATCTACCATTGAGCATACTTCCATTTGTACTAGATGTAGAGACATTAATGTTGATGCTATCCATGACCACCTAGCTTTAATTAAAAAATAAAATGATCACATAGCTCAACTTAATACCAAGATCAATGAGCATGACTTAGAAAATGAAAAGTTTAAATTTGCTAGAAGCATGCTCTATAGTGGGAGACGCCCTGGCATCAAGGATGGCATTGGCTTCCAAAAGGGGGACAATGTCAAACTTAATGCCCCTCCTAAAAGATTGTCTAATTTTGTTAAGGGCAAGACTCCCATGCCTCAGGATAACGAGGGTTACATTTTATACCCTGCCGGTTATCCCGAGAGCAAAATTAGGAGAATTCACTCTAGGAAGTCTCACTCTAGCCCTAATCATGCTTTTATGTATAAGGGTGAGACATCTAGTTCTAGGCAATCAACCCATGCAAGATTGCCTAAGAAGAAAACTCCTAAGGCATCAAATGATTCTAACATTTCATTTAAGACCTTTGATGCTTCTTATGTTTTAACTAACAAATCCGGCAAGGTAGTTGCCAAGTATGTTGGGGGCAAGCACAAGGGGTCAAAGACTTGTGTTTGGGTACCTAAAGTTCTTATGTCTAATGTCAAAGGACCCAAAACGATTTGGGTACCTAAAATTAAGAACTAAATTTGTTTTGTAGGTTTATGCATCCGGGGGCTCAAGTTGGATCATCGATAGCGGGTGCACAAACCACATGACTGGGGAGAAAACGATGTTCTCCTCCTACGAGAAAAACCAAGATCCCCAACGAGCTATCACATTTGGGGATGGAAATCAAGGTTTGGTCAAAGGATTGGGTAAAATTGCTATATCCCCTGACCATTCAATTTCCAATGTTTTTCTTGTAGATTCTTTAGATTACAATTTGCTTTCCGTATCTCAATTGTGCAAAATGGGCTACAACTGTCTTTTCACAGATGTAGGTGTTACTGTCTTTAGAAAAAGTGATGATTCAATAGCATTTAAGAGAGTGTTAGAGGGTCAGCTATACTTAGTAGATTTTGATAGAGCTGAACTCGACACTTGCTTAATTGCTAAGACTAACATGGGCTGGCTCTGGCATCGCCGACTAGCACATGTTGGAATGAAGAATCTTCACAAACTTCTAAAGGGAGAACACATTTTAGGACTAACAAATGTTCATTTTGAGAAAGACAGGATTTGTAGCGCATGTCAGGCAGGGAAGCAAGTTGGTGTTCATCATCCACACAAGAACATCATGACAACTGACAGGCCACTGGAGCTCCTACACATGGACCTATTCGGCCCGATAGCTTACATAAGCATCGGCGAGAGTAAGTACTGTCTAGTTATTGTGGATGATTATTCTCGCTTCACTTGGGTGTTGTTTTTGCAGGAAAAATCTCATACCCAAGAGACCTTAAAGGGATTCTTGAGACGAGCTCAAAACGAGTTCGGCTTAAGGATCAAGAAAATAAGAAGCAACAACGGGACGGAGTTCAAGAACTCTCAAATTGAAGGCTTCCTTAAGGAGGAGGGCATCAAGCATGAGTTCTCTTCTCCCTACACGCCACAACAAAATGGTGTAGTGGAGAGGAAGAATAGAACTCTATTGGACATGGCAAGAACCATGCTTGATGAATACAAGACTTCAGATCGGTTTTGGGCCGAGGCGGTCAACACCGCCTGCTACGCCATCAACCGGTTGTATCTACACCGAATCCTCAAGAAGACATCATACGAACTCCTAACCGGTAAAAAGCCCAATATTTCATATTTTAGAGTCTTTGGTAGCAAATGCTTTATTCTTGTTAAAAGAGGTAGAAAATCTAAATTTGCTCCTAAGACTGTAGAAGGCTTTTTACTAGTATATGATTCAAACACAAGGGCATATAGAGTCTTTAACAAGTCCTCAGGACTAGTTGAAGTTTCTTGTGACATTGTGTTTGATGAAACTAACGGCTCTCAAGTAGAGCAAGTTGATCTTGATGAGATAGGTGATGAAGAGGCTCCGTGCATCGTGTTAAGGAACATGTCCATTGGGGATGTATGTCCTAAGGAATCCGAAGAGCCTCCAAATGCACAAGATCAACCATCCTCCTCCACATAAGCATCTCCACCAACTCAAAATGAGGATGAGGCTCAAGTTGATGAAGGAGAAGAACAAAAAGATGAGCCACCTCAAGATGATGGCAATGATCAAGGGGGAGATGCAAATGATCAAGACAAGGAGGATGAAGAACCAAGACCGCCACACCCAAGAGTCCACCAAGCAATCCAACGAGATCACCCCGTCGACACCATCCTCGGCGACATTCATAAGGGGGTAACCAATAGATCTCGTGTTGCACATTTTTGTGAGCATTACTCTTTTGTTTCCTCTATTGAGCCACACAAGGTAGAGGAAGCACTACAAGATTCGGATTGGATGGTGGCGATGCAAGAGGAGCTCAACAATTTTACAAGGAACGAGGTATGGCATTTAGTTCCACGTCCTAATCAAAATGTTGTAGAACCAAGTGGGTCTTCCGCAACAAGCAAGACGAGCATGGTGTGGTGACAAGGAACAAAGCCCGACTTGTGGCCAAGGGATACTCCTAAGTCGAAGGTTTGGACTTCGGTGAAACCTATGCACCCGTAGCTAGGCTTGAGTCAATTCGTATATTATTAGCCTATGCTACTTACCATGGCTTCAAGCTTTACCAAATGGACGTGAAGAGTGCCTTCCTCAATGGACCGATCAAGGAAGAGGTCTATGTTGAGCAACCTCCCGGCTTTGAAGATAGTGAGTACCCTAACTATGTTTATAAACTCTCTAAGGCGCTTTATGGGCTTAAGCAAGCCCCAAGAGCATGGTATGAATGCCTAAGAGATTTCCTTATCACTAATGGCTTCAAAGTCGGAAAGGTCGATCCTACTTTATTTACTAAAACTCTTGACAATGATTTGTTTGTATGCCAAATTTATGTCGATGATATTATTTTTGGGTCTACAAATGAATCTACATGTGAAGAATTTAGTAGGATCATGACACAAAAATTCGAGATGTCTATGATGGGGGAGTTGAAGTACTTCTTGGGATTTCAAGTGAAGCAACTCCAAGAGGGCACCTTCATTAGCCAAACGAAGTATATTCAAGACATTCTAAACAAGTTTGGAATGAAGGATGCCAAGCCCATCAAGACACCTGAGAGCACCTAGAGGGGGGGTGAATAGGTGATCCTGTGAAACTTGAAAACTTAAGCCACAAAACTTGGTTAATCGTTAGCACAATAATTGCCAAGTGGCTAGAGAGGAGTCAAAACACAATAACCACAAGAAATCAATCACAGAGATGGCACAGTGGTTATCCCGTGGTTCGGCCAAGACCAACGCTTGCCTACTCCACGTTGTGGCGTCCCAACGGACGAGGGTTGCAATCAACCCCTCTCAAGCGGTCCAAAGACCCACTTGAATACCACGTTGTTTTCCTTGCTTTTTCTCAATCCTGTTTGCGAGGAATCTCCACAACTTGGAGCCTCTCGCCCTTACACTTGAAATTCACAAAGAAGCACGGAGCAAGGGAGGGATTAGCAACGCACTCAAGACAAGAAATCACAGCAACACCACGCACACAAGTCGCAACGAGAGCTCACAACACAACTCAAAGAGTTCACTACTCAACTAGAGCTCTAATTGCTATCGCAAAGAATCAAAGGCGCGGAATCGATGTCTTGGTGCTTAGGAATGTTGTAGGAATGCTTGGTGTACTCCTCCATGCGCCTAGGGGTCCCTTTTATAGCCCCAAGGCAGCTAGGAGCCGTTTGAGAACAATCTGGGAAGGCAATTCTTGCCTTCTATCGTCTGGCGCACCGGACAGTCCGGTGCACACCGGACATTGTCCGGTGCCCGATTTCTTTCCTTAACTGGCGCAGCCGACCGTTGGCAGCCAGAGAGCCGTTGGCGCACCGGACATGTCCGGTGCCCCCTTCTAGTCGTTGGCTCGGCCACGTGTCCTGCGCAGATCGCGCGGCCGACCGTTGGCCCGGCCGACCGTTGGCTCACCGGACAGTCCGGTGCACACCGGACAGTCCGGTGAATTATAGCCGTACGTCGCCGGTGAATTCCCGAGAGCGGCCACTTCGCTCGAACCAGCCTGGCGCACCGGACACTGTCCGGTGCACCACCGGACAGTCCGGTGCTCCCAGACTGAACAGATTCTTGGCTGCTCGAGCCAAGACATTTTCAATTGGATTTTTCCTGTTTCCAGCACTTAGACACAATACATTAGTCCATAAAACAATGTACTAAGTCTGAGAAACATACCTTTATCCTTGGTTTGTACTTTGTCCATCATTTTTCATTTAAGCACTTGTGTTAGACACTAAATCACCAAAATACTTAGAAATGGCCCAAGGACACATTTCCCTTTCAATCTCCCCCTTTTTGGTGATTTATGCCAACACAATATAAAGCAAGTGGAACAAATACAAACTTACTTCAAATAAGAACTCAAATCGTTTTGATTCAAATTGACATATATGGATCTCTCTTTGCCACCACTTGGTTTGTTTTTGCAAATCAAACTCAAATTTCTATTTCTAAGTCAAACACACATGTTAAGACATAAAGAGAGTCATTCCAAGAGAAATTGATTCAAGATTTCAAAAATCTCCCCTTTTTCCCATAATCAACATTTCTCCCCCACAAGAAGCCAACTTTTGAAAAAAGAGACAATAAAAGAGTTTTGACAAACCAAAAGCTCTATTCTACTATTTTCAAAATCTCTCAAGTGGTAGCTGATCCATTTATCGCTTTGGCCTTTATTTTCTCCCCCTTTAGCATCAAGCACCAAAACGGGATGAATCTTGGCCCTAGAACCTCATTGCCTCACCAAAATCTTCAATAAGAATACAAAGGCAATAAGATTACATGAGATGAACTTGGAATAAGTTACCCTCTCATCGAAGTGCAGTGGAAGTCTTTCATGGTCCAAGTCCACCTTTTCCCTTTCAAACCTCCTTTGAGACTAAAACAAGCAAACTCAAGCACATGGTTAGTCTCAAAGGGTCAAGTTGTAACACATCTCCCCCTAAACATGTGCATCACTTTGCAACGGACTTGTGAGGTCCAGGGAGTGTTTATACAACTTGAGCACCATTATTGAGCAACAAAATGCAGAAGGAACATGATCAAAAGGCATAAACACATGTATGCTACAAATCAATCCAAGTTCCACGAATCTAGGACATTTAGCTCACTACGCAACCTGCAAAAGGTCTTCTCATCTAGAGGCTTGGTAAAGATATCGGCTAGCTGGTTCTCGGTGCTAACATGAAACACTTCGATATCTCCCTTTTGCTCGTGGTCTCTCAAAAAGTGATGCCGGATGTCTATGTGCTTTGTGCGGCTGTGTTCAACAGGATTTTCTGCCATTCGGATAGCACTCTCATTATCACATAGGAGTGGGACTTTGCTCAGATTGTAGCCAAAGTCCCTGAGGGTTTGCCTCATCCAAAGTAGTTGTGTGCAACACTGTCCTACGGCAACATACTCGGCCTCAGCGGTGGATAGGGCAACGGAAGTTTGTTTCTTAGAGTTCCATGACACCAGGGACCTTCCTAAGAATTGGCACGTCCCCGATGTACTCTTCCTATCGACCTTACATCCAGCATAGTCGGAATCTGAATATCCAATTAAGTCAAAGGTAGACCCCTTTGGATACTAGATCCCGAAGCAAGGCGTAGCAACTAAATATCTAAGGATTCGCTTCACTGCCACTAAGTGACACTCCTTAGGATCGGATTGAAATCTAGCACACATGCATACGCTAAGCATAATATCCGGTCTACTAGCACATAAGTAAAGTAATGACCCTATCATTGACCGGTATGCCTTTTGATCAACGGACTTACCTCCTTTGTTGAGGTCGGTGTGTCCGTCGGTCCCCATCGGAGTCTTTGCGGGCTTGGCATCCTTCATCCCAAACCGCTTCAGCAAGTCTTGCGTGTACTTCGTTTGAGAGATGAAGGTGTCGTCCTTGAGTTGCTTCACTTGGAACCCAAGGAAGTAGTTCAACTCGCCCATCATCGACATCTCGAATTTCTGCGTCATCACCCTGCTAAACTCTTCACAAGACTTTTTATTAGTAGAACCAAATATTATGTCATCGACATAAATTTGGCACACAAATAGATCACCGTCACAAGTCTTAGTGAAAAGAGTTGGATCGGCTTTCCCAACCTTGAAAGCATTAGCAATTAAGAAATCTCTAAGGCATTCATACCATGCTCTTGGGGCTTGCTTAAGTCCATAGAGCGCCTTAGAGAGCTTACACACGTGGTCGGGGTACCGTTCATCCTCGAAGCCAGGGGGTTGCTCCACGTACACCTCCTCCTTGATTGGCCCGTTGAGGAAAGCGCTCTTTACATCCATTTGGAACAACCTGAAAGTATGGTGAGCGGCATATGCTAGCAAAATACGAATGGACTCTAGCCTAGCCACAGGAGCAAAAGTCTCCTCAAAGTCCAAACCTGCGACTTGGGCATAACCTTTTGCCACAAGTCGAGCCTTGTTCCTCGTCACCACCCCGTGCTCGTCCTGTTTGTTGCGGAACACCCACTTGGTTCCCACAACATTTTGCTTGGGACGAGGCACTAGTGTCCAAACTTCATTGCGCTTGAAGTTGTTGAGTTCCTCTTGCATGGCCAACACCCAGTCCGGATCTAGCAAGGCCTCCTCTACCCTGAAAGGCTCAATAGAAGAGACAAAGGAGTAATGCTCACAAAAATTAACTAATCGAGATCGAGTAGTTACTCCCTTGCTAATATCACCAAGAATTTGATCGACGGGATGATCCCTTTGAATCGTCGCTCGAACTTGGGTTGGAGGTGCTGGTTGAGTTTCTTCCTCCATCACATGATCATCTTGTGCTCCCCCTTGATCACACGCCTCCTGTTGATGAACCTTTTCATCGTCTTGAGTTGGGGGTTGCACCATAGTTGAGGAAGAAGGTTGATCTTGCTCCTTTTGTTCCTGTGGTCGTACTTCACCAATCGCCATGGTTCGTATAGCGGCCGTCGGAACATCTTCTTCATCTACATCATCAAGATCAACAACTTGCTCTCTTGGAGAGCCATTAGTCTCATCAAATACAACGTCGCTAGAGACTTCAACCAAACCCAATGATTTGTTGAAGACCCTATACGCCTTTGTATTTGAATCATAACCTAATAAAAACCCTTCTACAGCTTTGGGAGCAAATTTGGAATTCCTACCCTTCTTCACTAGAATGTAGCATTTACTCCCAAATACACGAAAGTACGATACATTGGGTTTGTTACCAGTTAGCAGCTCGTATGAGGTCTTCTTGAGGAGGCGGTGAAGATAGACCCTGTTGATGGCGTGGCAAGTCGTGTTTACGGCTTCCGACCAAAAACACTCGGGGGTCTTGAACTCTCCAAGCATAGTCCTCGCCATATCAATGAGCGTCCTGTTCTTCCTCTCTACCACACCATTTTGCTGAGGTGTGTAGGGAGCGGAGAACTCGTGCTTGATCCCCTCCTCCTCAAGAAACTCCTCCACTTGAAGATTCTTGAATTCGGACCCGTTGTCGCTCCTTATCTTCTTCACCTTGAGCTCAAACTCATTTTGAGCTCTCCTGAGGAAGCGCTTGAGGGTCCCTTGGGTTTCA
The DNA here is from genome assembly GCF_902167145.1 of Zea mays. Lineage (NCBI taxonomy): Eukaryota > Viridiplantae > Streptophyta > Magnoliopsida > Poales > Poaceae > Zea > Zea mays. Next base: position 38,850,485 of record NC_050098.1, on the reverse strand, counting down.
GACTTATCCTGCAAAAAGAACACCCAAGTGAAGCGGGAAAAGTCATCAACAATAACTAGACCATACTTACTTCCTCCTATGCTCAGATAGGCGACGGGTCCGAAGAGGTCCATATGCAGCAGCTCCAGAGGTCTTGAAGTGGTCATCACATTCTTGCTGTGATGTGCTCCTCCCACTTGTTTACCTGCTTGACAAGCTGCACAAGGTCTATCTTTTTCGAATTGCACGTTAGTCAAACCTATCACGTGTTCTCCCTTTAGAAGCTTGTGAAGGTTCTTCATCCCCACATGTGCTAAGCGGCGATGCCACAGCCAGCCCATGCTAGTCTTAGCGATTAAGCATGCATCTAGACCGGCCTCCTCTTTTGCAAAATCAACTAAATAAAGTTTGTCGTCTAGTACACCCTTAAATGCTAGTGAACCATCACTTCTTCTAAAGACAGACACATCTACATTTGTAAATAGACAATTATATCCCATATTACATAATTGACTGACAGATAGTAAATTATATCCAAGAGACTCAACTAAAAACACATTAGAGATAGAGTGCTCATTGGATATTGCAATCTTGCCTAAACCTTTCACCTTGCCTTGGTTCCCATCACCGAATATGATTGAATCTTGGGAATCCTTATTCTTGACGTAGGAGGTGAACATCTTCTTCTCCCCCGTCATATGGTTTGTGCATCCGCTGTCGATAATCCAGCTTGAGCCCCCGGATGCATAAACCTGCAAGGCAAATTTAGGCTTGGGTCTTAGGTACCCAACTCTTGTTGGGTCCTACAAGGTTAGTCACAATTTCCTTAGGGACCCAAATGCAAGCTTTATCACCCTTGCATTTTGCCCCTAATTTCCTAGCAACTATCTTCCTATCCTTTCTACAAATAGCAAAGGAAGCATTTAAAGCATGATAAATTGTAGAGGGACCATTCATAACTTTTCTAGGAACATGAACAATATTCTTCCTAGGCACATGATGAATATTTTTTCCAGGCATATCTCTACCATGCATATAGGAAGAGCTGGAAGCATACATAGTATAAGAGTCATAGGCATGTGAATCAAAAGTATTACAACTCCTATGAGACTGTCTTCTATCATTGTACATAAAAGCATGGTTCTTTTTAGTACTACTTGCCATAGGGGCCTTCCCTTTCTCCTTGGCGGAGATGGGAGCCTTATGGCTTGTCAAGTTCTTGGCTTCCCTCTTGAAGCCAAGCCCATCCTTAATTGAGGGGTGTCTACCAATCGTGTAGGCATCCCTAGCAAATTTTAGTTTATCAAAATCACTTTTGCTAGCCTTAAGTTTGGCATTAAGACTAGCCATTTCATCATTTAACTTTGCAATAGAAGCTATGTGTTCACTACAAGCATCAATATCAAAGTTTTTACATCTATTGCAAATAACAACATTTTCTACACAAGTTGTTGATTTACTAGCTATTTCTATCTTAGCATTCAAATCATCATTAATGCTCCTTAAGCTAGAAATCGTCTCATGGCAAGAAGATAATTCACAGGAAAGCATTTCATTTCTTTTAACTTCTAAAGCATGAGATTTTTGTGCTTCTACAAATTTGTCATGTTCTTCATACAACAAATCTTCTTGTTTTTTCTAAAAGCCTATTCTTATCATTCAAGGCATCAATTAATTCATTAATTTTATCTATCTTGGTTCTATCTAGGCCCTTAAATAAACATGAATAATCTATTTCATCCTCATCACTAGATTCGTCCTCACTTGAAGAAGCATAAGTAGAGTTTCGACTACATACCTTCTTCTCCCTTGCCATAAGGCATGTGTGACGCTCGTTGGGGAAGAGGGATGACTTGTTGAAGGCGGTGGCGGCGAGTCCTTCATTGTCGGAGTCGGAGGAGGAGCAATCCGAGTCCCATTCCTTTCCTAGATGTGCCTTGCCCTTGGCCTTCTTGTAATTTTTCTTCTTTTCCCTCTTGCTCCTGTGTTCCTGGTCACTTTCATTATCGGGACAGTTAGCAATAAAATGACCAATCTTACCGCATTTGAAGCATGAGCGCTTCCCCTTGGCTTTGGTCTTGCTTGGCTGTCCCTTGCGACCCTTAAGTCCGGCGATGAGCATTTGAATCTCTTGATGATGAGGGCCATCTCTTCATCATTAAGTCCGGCGGCCTCAATTTGTGCTACCTTGCTGGGTAACGCCTCCTTGCTCCTTGTTGCCTTGAGAGCAACGGGTTGAGGCTCATTGATTGGACCGTTTAGAGCGTCGTCCACGTACCTCGCTTCCTTGATCATCATTCGTCCGCTTACGAATTTTCCAAGGATTTCTTCGGGCGACATTTTGGTGTACCTGGGATTCTCACGAATGTTATTCACCAAATGAGGATCAAGAACGGTAAAGGACCTTAGCATCAATCGGACGACGTCGTGGTCCGTCCATCGCGTGCTTCCGTAGCTCCTTATTTTGTTGATAAGGGTCTTGAGCCGGTTGTATGTTTGTGTTGGCTCCTCGCCTCTTATCATCGCGAATCGTCCAAGCTCGCCCTCCACCAACTCCATCTTGGTGAGCAAGGTGACGTCGTTCCCCTCATGTGAAATCTTGAGGGTGTCCCAGATCTGCTTGGCGTTATCCAAGCCACTCACTTTGTGATATTCATCCCTGCACAATGAAGCTAGAAGAACAGTAGTAGCTTGTGCATTCTTATGAATTTGCTCATTAATGAACATGGGACTATCCGAACTATCAAAGTGCATTCCACTCTCTACAATCTCCCATATACTAGGATGGAGAGAGAACAAGTGACTACGCATTTTGTGACTCCAAAATCCGTAGTCCTCTCCATCAAAATGAGGAGGTTTACCAAGTGGAATAGATAATAAATGAGCATTTGCACTTTGAGGAATACGAGAGTAGTCAAAAGAAAAGTTCGAATTGACCGGTTTCCTTCTCTCGTAGTCGTTGTGGTCGTCGTCCTTTTGGGAGGAAGTAGACTCATCGTTGTCGTCGTAGTAGACGATCTCCTTGATGCGCCTCATCTTCTTCTTCTTCCCTTCTTTCCGTCTATGGCCCGAGCCGGAGTCGGTAGGCTTGTCGTCCTTCGGCTCATTGACGAAGGATTCCTTCTCTTTATCGTTCATCACGATACCCTTCCCCTTAGGATCCATCTCTTCGGGCGGTTAGTCCCTTTGTGAAGAGAACGACTCTGATACCAATTGAGAGCACCTAGAGGGGGGTGAATAGGTGATCCTATGAAACTTGAAAACTTAAGCCACAAAACTTGGTTAATCGTTAGCACAATAATTGCCAAGTGGCTAGAGAGGAGTCAAAACACAATAACCACAAGAAATCAATCATAGAGATGGCACAGTGGTTATCCCGTGGTTCGGCCAAGACCAACGCTTGCCTACTCCACGTTGTGGCGTCCCAACGGACGAGGGTTGCAATCAACCCCTCTCAAGCGGTCCAAAGACCCACTTGAATACCACGTTGTTTTCCTGCCTTTTTCTCAATCCCGTTTGCGAGGAATCTCCACAACTTGGAGCCTCTCGCCCTTACACTTGAAATTCACAAAGAAGCACGGAGCAAGGGAGAGATTAGCAACGCACTCAAGACAAGAAATCACAGCAACACCACGCACACAAGTCGCAATGAGAGCTCACAACACAACTCAAAGAGTTCACTACTCAACTAGAGCTCTAATTGCTATCGCAAAGAATCAAAGGCGCGGAATCGATGTCTTGGTGCTTAGGAATGTTGTAGGAATGCTTGGTGTACTCCTCCATGCGCCTAGGGGTCCCTTTTATAGCCCCAAGGCAGCTAGGAGCCGTTTGAGAACAATCTGGGAAGGCAATTCTTGCCTTCTGTCGTCTGGCGCATCGGACAGTCCGGTGCACACCGGACACTGTCCGGTGCCCGATTTCTTTCCTTAACTGGCGCAGCCGACCGTTGGCAGCTAGAGAGCCGTTGGCGCACCGGACATGTCCGGTGCACACCAGACAGTCCGGTGCCCCCTTCTAGCCGTTGGCTCGGCCACGTGTCCCGCACAGATCGCGCGACCGACCGTTGGCCCGGCCGACCGTTGGCTCACCGGACAGTCCGGTGCACACCGGACAGTCCGGTGAATTATAGCCGTATGTCGCCGGTGAATTCCCGAGAGCGGCCACTTCGCTCGAACCAGCCTGGCGCACCGGACACTGTCTGGTGCACCACCGGACAGTCCGGTGCTCCCAGACTGAGCAGATTCTTGGCTGCTCGAGCCAAGACATTTTCAATTGGATTTTTCCTGTTTCCAGCACTTAGACACAATACATTAGTCCATAAAACAATGTACTAAGTCTGAGAAACATACCTTTATCCTTGGTTTGTACTTTGTCCATCATTTTTCATTTAAGCACTTGTGTTAGACATTAAATCACCAAAATACTTAGAAATGGCCCAAGGACACATTTCCCTTTCAACACCCATGGGAACCAATGGGCATCTCGACCTAGACACGGGAGGTAAATCCGTCGATCAAAAGGTATACCGGTCGATGATAGGCTCTTTACTCTATTTATGTGCATCTCGACCGAACATTATGCTTTCCGTATGCATGTGTGCAAGATTCCAAGCCGACCCTAAGGAAGCTCACCTTACGGCCGTAAAACGAATCTTGAGATATTTAGTTTATACTCCTAAGTTTGGGCTTCGGTACCCTCGGGGATCCACATTTGATTTAATTGGTTATTCGGATGCCGATTGGGCGGGGTGTAAAATCAATAGAAAGAGTACATCGGGGACTTGCCAGTTCTTAGGAAGATCCTTGGTGTCTTGGGCTTCAAAGAAGCAAAATGTCGTAGCTCTTTCTACCGCCGAAGCCGAGTATATTGCCGCAGGCCATTGTTGCGCGCAATTACTTTGGATGAGGCAAACCCTTAGGGACTATGGTTACAAATTAACCAAAGTTCCTCTTCTATGTGATAATGAGAGTGCAATCCGCATGGCGGATAATCCCGTTGAGCATAGCCGCACTAAACACATAGCCATTCGGTATCATTTCTTAAGGGATCACCAACAAAAGGGAGATATCAAGATTGCATATATTAACACTAAGGAACAATTAGCCGATATCTTTACCAAGCCACTAGATGAACAAACTTTTAACAAACTTAGGCATGAGCTAAATATTCTTGATTCTAGGAATTTCTTTTAATGTCTCGCACACATAGCTCATAAGTATACCGTTGATCATGTCTTCTTTATATATGCTACGACTAATGTGTTTTCAAGTGAATTTCAAACCAAGTCATAGGTATATTGAAAGGGAATTGGAGTCTTCGGCGAAGACAAAGGCTTCCACTCCACTCCATAACTCATCCTTCGCCAACACTACTTTCTTCACTCATATGTCTTTTACCAAAGGGGGAGAAAGTAGTTCCACGGGCTTATATTTCACTCAAAGTATCCGTTTTTGGCGATTCATGCCAAAGGGGGATAAAGTATTAGCCCAAAGCAAAAGGACCGCACCACCACCTTATTTTCAAAAAGAGTTTTTCAAATTGGTATCTTACTATATCTAAAAAGGGGGAGAAAGTAGCACCTTCAAAAATTGGTATCTTAAAACCCTCTTTAACACTAAGAGGAGAAATTTATTGAGGGGGAGTTTTGTTTAGTCAAAGGAAAAAGCATTTGAAACAGGGGGAGAAAATGTCAAATCTTGTAAATGCTTCTCAAAATCTTATTCATTTACCTTTGACTATTTGCAAAGGACTTTGAAAAAATTTTACAAAAGAATTTGCAAAAACAAAACATGTGGTGCAAGCATGGTCCAAAATGTTAAAAATAAAGAAACAATCCATGCATATCTTATGAGAATTTATATTGGCTCAATTCCAAGTAACCTTTGCACTTACAAACTAGTTCAATTATGCACTTCTATATTTGCTTTGGTTTGTGTTGGCACCAATCACCAAAAAGGGGGAGATTGAAAGGGAATTAGGCTTACACATATTTCCTAATTGATTTTGGTGGTTGAAATGCCCAACACAAATAATTGGACTAACTAGTTTGCTCTAGTCTATAAGTTCTACAGGTGCCCAAGGTTTACAATAAGCCAATAAAAAGACCAAGAAAAGGGTTCAAACAAAAGAGCAAAAGACAACCCGGAAGGCACCCTGGTCTGGCGCACCGGACTGTCCGGTGTGCCACCGGACAGTGTCCGGTGCACCAGGGCACTCGAGGCTGAACTCTTCACCTTCGGGAATTTCCAAGGGCGCTCCGCTATAATTCACCGGACTGTCCAGTGCACACCGGACTGTCCGGTGTGACAGCGGAGCAACGGCTACTTCGCGCGCAACGGTCGACTGGAACGCATTAAATGCGCTCCTGCGCGCGCAGAGGAGCAGAGCACGCGCGGGTGGCACACCGGACATCCTACAGGGCCTGTCCGGTGCACCACCGGACAGCCAGGCGGGCCCACAAGTCAGAGCTCCAACGGTCGGAACCCAACGGCCAGGTGACGTGGCTGGCGCACCAGTTAGTGTCTAGTGGCGCACCGGACTGTCCGGTGCGCCCGTCGACAGCAGCCTCCACCAACGGTCAAGTTTGGTGGTTGGGGCTATAAATACCCCAACCACCCCCACATTCAAGTCATCCAAGTTTTTCACTCTTCAACACCTTACAAGAGCTAGCATTCAATACAAGACACACCAAAGAGATCAAATCCTCTCCCAACTCCACACAAAGCTTTAGTGATTAGAGGGAGTGATTTGTTGTGTTCATTTGAGCTCTTGCGCTTCTTTCTCTCACTCTTTTTTGCGATCAACTCAATTGTAACCGAGGCAAGAGACACCAATTGTGTGTTGGTCCTTGCGGGGAAGTTTGGTTCCCGTTTGATTGAGAAGAGAAGCTCACTTGGTCCGAGGGATCGTTTGAGAGAGGGAAAGGGTTGAAAGAGACCCGGTCTGTGTGACCACCTCAACGGGGAGTAGGTTTGCGAGAACCGAACCTCGGTAAAACAAATCCTTGTGTCTCATTTCTTATTCGCTCACGATTTGTTTTGCGCCCTCTCTCTCGGACTCGTTTCTATTTCTAACGCTAACCCGGCTTGTAGTTGTGCTTAAGTTGTTAAATTTCAGATTCACCCTATTCACCCCCCCCCTCTAGGCGACTTTCAGAGTTTTAATAAATCGACTGATTATTACGTATTAACACATAAATATTTGTTTTGTGCTACAACACATAAAGAACAGTTGGTATCGCTGATGTCTATGAGGTATTTGTTTAGAGGTTAACCTTTTTGGAGGAGATTGAAGATGAGGTTCGATCTCTTTGCCTTTATCGGTGGGGATTCCCTGCAATTATTAAAATAGAATTAGCGTAATATTTTGTTTGTTTAAGTTTGTTTTGGTTGATAACGAAGTTACCTTATCTGCATTAGTTCCTTGTGTTACATCCAAGACTTGAGACCTGCATATGGAATACGTTAATTTTTGTTGTTGTGTGGATACACTAAGAGTATGCGTTTTAAAAGTTTGTGTATTTAAATTTAAAGATAGTAACAAGTACCCTATGATGTCTTCGTCGTGTGTTGAATATGTGAGTTTTCTGCCAACCTAAAATGTAAGATAAATACAAGTATGTGTCAAATTTATTGATTTTGTTATATACCAATATAAGAAATATGGAGAAATAGCTTACATCTTTGGATACTTTTGTTGATAACCTTTCCATAGCAGTAGAAGACGATTCTTTTAATAATTTGAGTGTAGCTTCTTTGTTTGGTGTTGATGGACCTTGATCTATGGTGTTTTGAATTCCTGATGGTAGAGAGTGTTGTCTTCCATGTACAACAACTATAGAATTTATTTGTAACACAGTGGGTTGCTTCTCTCGTTGATCGAATGTTTGATTTGATGCTGTAACATGAAATGTAAACTTTAAGGATACTATTTGTGCTAGATCTAGAGGTATTGGTGCTGCTTCAGTGGCTTGTTTCAGAACTGTTTCACATGGTCTACCAACTATATGTCGTGCTACAGTATCAAAGCAAAACATTTGTGTTGTTGCTGTTGCATCTAATCCCATGAATGTTAATTTATATCTGCAATGTTATTATATAATTAAAACACATTAGGTCTCATTTGTTACCATGAGTAGCAATATAATTGAATTTAGAACCTGCTAATGGTTCTACAAGGAATGAAGAAGAAGAGTAGTAGAGAGAAAAGAGTAATTTTAGGTAGTGTGTTAGCAGAGGATATTAGAATAATGAGGGAAGCTTACCTTAGTGTGTACGCTTCTGATTTACAGTAGGAGCAATAGTAACCACCATCTTGTGGTCTACATGCTCGACTGCATTTGGTGCAAGCTGGAAACCACCAACGATTTGTTGTAGGTACTTCTATGATTGTAACAGTGCATTCATATCCTTGTTTCTATAAAATCGTCAGTACATAAATATAGCAGAAACATATTTAATTGTTAATTGTAATGGTTTGTAAAAATATGTTTTTATGGTCATACCGGAAATGCATATGGATCCAACGCAAGAAGCTCATACAAGCTCTTGTGTTCTACATGTGTTTCTTTTGCAACAGATAGTTATTGTTCCTTCTCTGATGGTATTTGTAGTTTCATTTTTTGAGATCCAAACCTGTACAGAAATATGTTTGCAAGTATGGATAATATCTGAGTGAGTATATGTTGGCTTAAAAGGGTGTATAAAAGCGAAATAATGTAGTGAATTATTTATTTGTAGAGAGGGCATACCTTTGATAATAAGGAGCGGCTTCCTTAATATCAGGATTGAAATACCATCTACATGTTGTTCCACCATTTAAGTATGCACCTATTGTTTTTTCATGGTAAAAAAATTTAAATTAGTTTTTTAAAATTTGATTGAATTTGGCTTGCTATGTTGACAGGAAAATGTGAAAACAAAACATTGATATTATTTGTATGTACCTTGGAAATTTTTGGCTAAACAACCTACAAAGAGTATGCCGATTGGCTTTTGCTCTAGAGGATTGTAAACATCATCTAATTTAAAAGCTTTAGCCTGTTGTGCCCATAGGGTTAGTCTCATTGTGACATCACTGCACATTATAATTATATGGTGAATTTAAAAATGCAAATTTTATCTAAAAATGTGTTACATAAAAGTAAATGTTTCATACTTGATATCTTTTATGATGATCTCTTTTATGACATTTGAGCTTTCCTGGGTCTGTGTCCGAACTGATTTTAATGCACTCACTTGAGTGATAACTCCGAGCACATCTAATACATCATATAATAGTATCAGAAGTGTTGATATTGAAAAAAGACATAAAACATGTCAATATAACATCCGACAGTAATAATTTGTAAATAATTTTGATGTGATGAACTTACCAAGGAAGTATTCATTCTTTTGAATATATGATTCGATTTGATGCAATGGAGTCAAATGATAGACATATCTAGGAAATGTTGACGGAGAATCAAGTGATGCCTTAATAATTGTGTGATATGTGAAGTGGATCATTTTGTCTATATGAACAGGTTTGAACATTTGTCTTGCTGAAGATATTGTGAATCTACTGATCTCATATATTTCATTTTATTCGATGATAGAAGTGTGGTATCATTCAGGAGAACCAATTGTTTTGAATGCAAAGATTCAGTCCATCTACTTCAGAAGAACCAATGGGCTCAATTGATTTTTTTTTCTTTTTTCCCTCTTGTTTGTATTTGTTCTGCTACCATGGATTCGAGAGTATACTAATCTTCGTGGCTAATAGGCGGAACAATTTCAAATACATAATTAATAGAAGAAATAGATGAACTTAAAGCTAACGTAATAATTTTAAACACAAAATTCAGTAGAGAATAAGATAAAATTAAACCTAATGTACATCTTACCCGATATTTCCTGGCCGTTGTACAACTACAATACATACCCAAGAACTTAATCAAGAAATTATGTGTGCTAATAGAACAATGGCAAGAAAAACACCTTACTGTCACAGCAATTTCGATATCCCGCTGGACCATCTCATGTTTTCATCATTAGCAACAACAAAGATTATAACCCAATAAAGTTGGGATAGGCTAGATATCTATTGCAGAAAACGCCAGCAGTGGTCTCTAGAAAACGCCAGCAGTGGTCCCTAAACCGGTAAACCCTAACCGAATACGACCATTTCGTTTCGTGCTCTCTAGAAAATGCCAGCAGTGGTGTAGGGGACTCGACAGCAGATGCATGCCGCTCGGAAAAAATAAGATAAAATAAAAATAAATGACTGTGTGCGTGCTTGCGTTGTGGCTCCGATGTGTTTGAGAAAGCAAAGGGGAGGGAAGATGCTTGCTACATCTTGAGGAGGCGAAGGATGGGCATACCTGAATGCTCCTTGACAGAGAAGTCGCTGGGAAGCTGGCGTAGGGGCGGCGGCGGTAGCCGAGTCGTCCGTGCGAAGGGGTGGGGGAAAGGAGGTTTGGGGAAGGAAGTTGTTTTGCTTCAATACTGTGTTGCCCAGCTACACTGGCGGAGGAAGCAAGTAAAACCCTTTCTTTTTTTTTCTTTTTATCCTTTTTTTCTCGTTGAGACGCCGTCGGGATGTTTCTAGGATGTTCTCCATTTACTATTCAAGATTCGTATGAAGCGTTGGATTTCCATCGGACGACTGCCGTTATTTAAGATGATGTGGCCTAATCTCGTGTCGGAGCTGCTCCCGCAGTTAATATAGTAAATCTGCTTCTCGTCCTGCGCAGTTGGGAGGATTCTGCAGAGCAGAGAGGTAAGAACATGCCACATTTAGTATGTAGAGAAAAGAAAGCATTACATTTAGTGTTTACTTAGAAGGTGTTTGGTTTCTAGAGACTAATTTTTAGTCCCTCTATTTTATTTTATTTTAGTCCCTAAATTACGAAATACGAAACTAAAAATATTTTAGTTTCTGTATTTATCAATTTAGAGACTAAAATAGAATAAGATGGAGGGTTTGAATTCACTAGAGCTAATAGTTTGTTGTTGCTAGTAGAATTAGGTCATGTTTGGAAGCAACCCAATTTTTAAAAGACCAGTCTTTATCTATTAACTAGGATAGACTGGCTTCTTGGTTTTTAAGAAATTGGAAATCAAATTTCTATAAACTGAGGTATAAACTGGTATGTTTGGAACCAGCTCAATTTATATAAACCAGTTTCTTAAAAACTGGGTGCTTCCAAATAAGCTTTTAGCTAGCTAATTATTAGTTAATTTGCTAAAAGTAGCTAATAACTGAACTATTAGCTAGAATGTTTGGATGTCTGTAGCTAATTTTATCAGCTAACTATTAGCTCTAGTGCATTCAAACATCCATTTACTATATGAAGCACATATTTGAGATTTGTCAGTATTATACTACATAACACAAGAACATGCTACATTATATTTGGTACGTAGAGAAAAAGAAAACATTACTCCCTACATCCCAAAATAGTATATGTTTTTAGCTCTTGGTTTTATGTGTATATTTAAATAGATAAAAATAAACCTAGACATGTATATATAACACATATATCAAGTATTGTATGAACACACTAATTAATTAAAACAAAATTTAATTTGGAACGGAGAGTGTATATTTTAGTGTTTACTTACTACATACAACCTAACATGCAACCAAATAGCACATTTTATATTTTTTTGTGTAAATCAAGGATCACAGAAAGTGGCATACAGCTCTGGGGATCATCGAAACAGGCACAGATGCTAGATGATCATTGTGTTGGATCCCGGTTTAGTTGATGGCGCCTAGCAAGGACACTGTCCTCTTCGGTATTAAGCTGTATAATGGCTATTCAAATCAAATAGGAGCCTCCTGTTCAAACTAAATAGGAGGTGATTTAATTAACTTTAATCCCCTCAATCTATTCCTAACCAAACAAAACCTAAGGGAATATATTGTGGAGGAACATTAAGGCTGTGTTCGGATCCGTATCAGTTTTTTAAAAACTGGTTTCTAGACTTAGTTTCTAAAAGCGGGCTTTTAGATAAAACTAGTTGGAGATGTTTGGATACTAGTTTTTTATAAATTAGATCCAAAAGCTAGTTTTAGCCGGGGGAGACTAGCTTCTTCGTTTTAATCTTCGTTTTAAGAATATGAGAAACTAGATTTTAGAAACTGAATAAAAAACTGACTCGTTTGGGGCAACAACTAATATGCAATCAGATCTTATATGCAAGCGTGAAGCCGTGAAGTGAGTCTCTTGGTTCGTTAGATCATGATCTAACTGTAGATACGATCATAGTTTGTTAGCGGGTTTTTTTTATAAATCTACATGAACAGGTGGTGGAAGGATTTAAATATTAAATATGATATAGAGATGTATCATAATCTAATGAATTAAGAACATCGCTTGCATATAAGACATGATTACATATTAGTTGATAGTTGTTGCCCTTATTTGGAGACCTTCTAGCTTTCAAAAAATTGTTTCTAAAAAAAACTAGATAATCCAAACGGGGCCTAAGGCATCAGATTGCACGCATATGATTGTACGTATACCACGAGGGCAATTGTTGTTTTTGTCGCATTATCTATATTCAAACTGTTATTGATAAACTAGAAGATGAGGTGCCCAGAATTTAACTCCCAGTTCTCTAGATCTGGGGAAATGATCTCATTTGTAAAGTGAATCAAGTAGCTGTCCTTTTGGCAAGTTACGTGGGGTCAGGTGCGGCGGCAAAGGAAGGCGATGAGCACCAAAAATGGCGGCTCCGCGATCAGATCAACTCAAGTAATTATTCTTATCTCGTGCGGAGTTATCCATCTAATCACGTGGGATTTGTTGGCTATCTCCTAAGAACAGATCCAGACCTCCTCTATAAATATAAAGGTGTACAGATTGAGAACCTCGAACGCATTCTAATCGAACCAATTACTTTCTTTATCATTACTACCATATGAGTATATGTAGCATAGTTTTAGTTATATTTTTCCGCATATCCACCTCCACCCATATTCGACTCTACGTCATCTAGACTCGTCTTGGATGGTCTGCTGACCACAAGACGACCCTATGATCTTACCCCTTCCGGGGGGCAAGATCTAATTGTCCACCCAAGACCTATTTCTCGAATTAATCTCTTAGTTTTTAGGCGACACCACGTCGTCTGGAGACGCCCCGGGTGACCTGTCGACTCAGGGCGCCCTAAGATCTCTTTCCTAGTGAGCGAGATCTAGGTTCCAACGAGGATGAAGACGACCCTGCGCCATCGCGGACCGTCCGGCCCTGTGCGCTGACCGTCTGGTACGAAGCAGAGAAGACGTTGCTCCTACGTCTAGGTCATGGACCGCTCCGTCTAGAGCCGCGGACCGTCCGCGCCGCCGCAGAAGGCACCGCTAGTCCGTACACCCTGAGATCAGCACTAACAGAAGGCAGCGTGGACGGAGCGAATCAAACAGACGCGAAAGGGAATAGCGATTTTTTTTCAGCTCCCCGCGTAGGCAAAGATGCTTTCTATCAAACAGACGCTACTCCAGTTCCACCACAGGATAATGAAATCAAAGAACTGAGTTGCAAATTAGAGATGTAGAACCATGAATCAAGAAACCTTAACATATAATTTTATCCCACAGAACAAAGGCTATTACAGGAGACAGTTAAGATAGCGTTTTGTTGGGATGCAACGACGACGTCTCCGGGAGCGGTTTCATCCCAGAAATTTTGAGGAGCCAAATTATTCAACATTTAAACATAATTTTGTATTTTTAGAACCACCTTATTTTATATAGAATAGAATAGAATAGAATAGAATAGAATCAATCCAAACAACAACTAGACCTAAACTTGCTTGCTTGTGGCAAAAAAGATGGTATACCCCAAATTTGCTTGCTTGTGCCAACCAGCAGCGCCGTGTTCTCCCAATCCACGGACCTAAACGTTCGTACCCAACGGTAAGGAGTCAGACGATAGCACGGGAGATTTGTGGGGAAGCACGAGCATCGGAATAACGAAGCTGCACAGAAGATCCTATCATTACACCGCCACTCATACAACGTACGTCGGAAACGGGATACCAATGGAAGTTCTGCTTGAACCAAAGACAACAGCACACAATCCTTGACAAAGGTTCAAACAAACAATTACGCAACAAACAACTGCTGAATGCTGAAATCCCATGTGTTCATAGAATACACTAGCCACCTACCACATGTTACTGGACTAGGATCTAGGAAGACACCAGGCTACCAGCAAACGATCGTTACATTTACAGTTGTGTCAAGTGTGAATCACGTATCAAATAGAAACACAAGGCTTTCCACAACTCATCAGGCCTGAGAACCTGCGGAGGATCCTGGAGAGACCGGTTCATGGCCATGGACCCGGAGGCGGTAGATGCACGTCAGCTGCGAGCTTCCGTGATTCGAAGTGAAATCCAGCCGGACCATATTGATCACGCCTACATCTGGGGCTGTCACGTCAAATGTCTGCACATTGTTCTTCTCCAAGTCGTAGGCGAACTCTGCCAAAGCCATCTTTGCAGCATGACCAGATTGGGTCTCACCGGGCGTCTCCTCGTACCATCCATACACCCGACAGCCTTTTGGAGCTGTAGACCTGTCATACGCCACATCCTGCATGCCATGCACAAGGGTAAGTTATTCATGATTGCGCCAAATAAGATGATAAATGCGTGAACATCTGAACAAGTGGGCTCAGCATTGCCATCTTAAATGAAACGAGTAAGTAACCCCTTGCATAGCTTTTTACATAGTGTCAATATTGCTAAAGTGACAATAACAGTTTTTTTCGAGAGAACAGGGTGATAGCCCAGTGGCTGGGATCAGTGGTTTCCATCCTACCTACCACTGTTCAATTCCAGTGGGAATCAGCAGGTGTCAGGGCCTACGGAGGCCTACGGAGGGGGCTGCGGCAGCAGCAGCCATGGGCCCTCCAAGGACGATTAGATAATGATAGTTAGAGATAAGACTAGAAGATTAGAAATGTTATCAGTTAGTTTGTTGAGAGTTTTTAGGAGATAAGGATCTCTAGCTAGACAGGGACGGTCAGCCGGCCTATTTATGTAATCAATGGATGAGAAATAAAGTAGGCAAAAATTAGAAGGGAGAAACCCTCCTCTTGCTCGGCCGTGGGCAGAGGCTCCGGCCGACATTCCTGCCCATCGATACACCTCTACAATCCCTCACTGATCTAGCGACCATAACATCTGGTATCCGGTAGCTTGGGTTTCGATCCGATCCCATGGCTTCTGCTACCAATTTCGTGGCATTGTCCTGGCAACCGGCGTCCCCATCTCCATGGATTGCACCGCATGTCACCTTCGTCACGCCGTCCTGGCAACTGGTGTCCCCATCTCCATGGGATGCGCCGCATGCCACCTTCGTCACGCCATCCTGGCAAAGACGTCCCCATCTCCATGGATAGCATGGCCTGCCAATTTTGTCACCACATCCTGGACGCCGGTGTGCCCATCTCCAGGGACAACGCCAAATTTCGTCACATCATCTTCGTTGACGGCATCTCTGTCCCCATGGACGACTCCACTAGGGGCAGCCATGGCTCAACAATCACCAGCTCCATCGATGGGGTCTTTGTGGACCAACATAAGAGCTGATCTCGCAAAGATGCAAGGCTCGCTCCGGATGGTTGAGCAGGGGCTACTGCAAATCAAAGCAGCAATGCAACATGAGCAGCAGCAGCTAGCGTTGTCTGCACGACAGCTCCAGACGTCGGCGGCTGTGGGCATACAGGCTGTTGCTCGTGGCTTCCTTGCACTACGGAGAGTGCGAGAGATGCGCCGACAGATGCTCGAGGCAGCCTTGGTGACGGTTGACCTCGACACACGGGGCCACGACCTTGCCCTGTCAGTCAGCCATCAGCAACGGCACCGGGCCACTATCTCCAAGTGCGAGCATGGTATGTGTTCCGCGGGCGACGAACTTCAACTATACGGCAGCGACGGTTGGGAATGCACTCCCCTCGTCATCGGCAAGGGCGCACTGTTTAGTGCCACCACATTCCGCTACCGGCCGCCACGAGAGCGCTTCCACTGGTTATTGTTGCGACCTATTCCAGGTGCTCGTGCATGTGCTCCTGTTTCGTCCAGATGGCGTCCATGGGATCCAGGTGGCTGCACACGTGCAAGTCCAATGCGCGGAGGGTGTTCGCCTTATCTTATGGGGTCAAAAAAAACAAATTCGGAATAATAAGATAAGCCGAGATGTAAAAGGCTTGTCTTCTAGGCGTCTGATTTTGGGTCAAGTAGACTTGGTCTTTAAGCACCCGTCATGTTGCAGCTCGAGGACGAGCTGCTTGTCCAGGAGGGGTGTAGTGTCATGGCCTAAGAAGGCCCACGAAGGGGCTACGGCAGCAGCAACCATGGGCCCTCCAAGGGGGATTAGATAATGATAGTTAGAGATAAGATTAGAAGATTAGTTGAGATTATTTAGGAGATTAGTTGAGATTATCTAGGAAGGTTACCAGTTAGTTTGTTAAGAGTTTTTTTGAGAATTTTAAGGAGATAAGGATCTCTAGCTAGACAGGGACGACCAGCCGACCTATTTAATAATCAATGGATGAGAAATAAAGTAGGCAAGAATTAGAAGGGAGAAACCCTCCTCTTGCTCGGCCTAAACAAAGGCCTCCGACCGACGTTCCTGCCCATCGATACCCATCTCCAATCCCTCTCCGATTAGCGACCATAACAGCAGGTGTCTCACCAGGGCATGCCCCAAAATAATTTCCATTGCCTCCTCGCATGGTGCCACAATGATCAGAACGACGTGCGCATCATCTACATAGCCTTGTGTCTCTCTGTCAATCTCACTAGGGACACGATCATCAAGCTGCGTGCAGTTGTAGGTCTTGATGTGTGTAGGGGGTGTGCATGTGAGTGTGTGTTCGCGCACATGTTCAGATGCTACAATCGTACCCAGTTAGGAGGCATAAAAAGGTTTTTTTTAACATGGCCACTGTTCTTAAGGCGTCGCCTAGGCAACGCCTAGGCGTCCGGGCGTTGGTCTAACGCCTAGGCGCCTTGCCCGCCTACCTCGCCTAGGCGTCCAGGCGGTGGTCCAACACCATGGACCGCCTTACCGCTTTAAAAACCATGAACATGGCAGTAACAGTTGACAGGACATGAGAGCCAAATTTCACTCAAAAGAATCAACAATCAAGAGAAAACAAATCATAAAGCTGTCATTTGGCATACAGTCTGGAAGAGCTTGGAAATGGATAGTTCTCAAAGATCAAAATTTACAACATAAAAAGGAAATTATTCAAAGATAAATGAAGTTCTCTTCCTATTACG
This sequence comes from Zea mays, assembly GCF_902167145.1. Taxonomy (NCBI): domain Eukaryota; kingdom Viridiplantae; phylum Streptophyta; class Magnoliopsida; order Poales; family Poaceae; genus Zea; species Zea mays. The sequence goes on along the minus strand of NC_050098.1, from coordinate 38,833,227 downwards.
ACACCTTCAATACTAATCTATCAGTACAAGTTCATTTGCCAGAACAGTTACCAATAAAAACTGTCAACCTAATACAAAAGTACCCAGGTTTCGAAGTTCAAACAGTAAGTATTCAATTAGCACATTACCAATACTAATATAAGATCATGATCTGGAACGATTATTGTACTACACACATGTTCTCTTTACTAAATCTAGTCATCCATTCGAGAACTAATTGGAATTATCAAAATCATTGCAAGATTGAGAACAAAGAGAAAACAGGTAGAGTAGTACTATTTCATAATTTTCTCAACAGGAAAAGTAGCAATGCACTTCACTTCAAGTCTGACAAATGACTCACAGATGTGACAGACCAATTTCCCACTTCTCAGTTATTTAATAAAATGCATTGGACTAGATCTTAATCAGTATCAATTCAAAACCTTTAAAGAAAAGGCAAATCCAGTGCCGCAGGATCCACACATGAGTGGGGGCAAGCCTTCTCCTGCAAACATGGAGATGCTGCTTTGAAACAGTGACTTAGTGAGACAACTCTCACCAGGCTGCTTCGAAACAGTGACTTAGTGAGACAGCTCTCATTGTACCAAGCCTGCCCCCCTTCTCAATTCAAAAACCTTAACAGATGAAAATAACAAGTGTTGTTTACCAAGATGGAAAGGATAGCAAGCAAATTCAAGAACACACAACAGCTTCATATTAATACATGGTTTGGAAGAGTCAGCCTTGTTCAGTTCCAGTAAGGATGCACCAGAAAGAGAACTTCTTAGCACAAGCATACATGCAAAAAAAATGATTCGTTCTTACTTTATTGGCTTATGAATGTAATGATGATGATCATAAAACATTGAATAATAATTACAAACTGATTCTAGAATGGTCATCATGAAACATAATTCAAGGGGATTCTATCTGCAATAGAATACAATGTAATTCAATGCTACAAACATAATGTGATAATCCCATCAAGAAAGTACTCTAAACTTACATTCCTACTTAGAAAGATTTATCCACACCTTAATATGTATAGCAGACAAAATCAAGCACATAGCCTTGCAATACTAAAATGTTGTGTGGCCAAAATCCTTACCTTGGACACATGCTCAAGCGTTACTGCCTCAGGAATTATCCCTGACTTGAGCTTGACCTCAACAAACCCATTGCTACCCTGCAAAGCAAAGCACTGTCCAGGTTCCCCAAAGCTCGGTTGAAGCATCTTCTCTGGCTTAGGCCCCACGTCAACTCCAGACATCCAAACCATGAAACCACGTTTAGGCACATAGGCCTCCGAATGCCGGACAACCCTTCCCCCGCCTGAGGCAACGGCGTAGTCAACCCTGCCGATCCCATCTGCGGCATGTTTCTCAATCTCCCTCATGACGATCTCCCTGGCTAAGGCACGAACCTGGTCCAGATCAACCTCGCTCTCCGAACTCGAGCCAAGGCTCCCCTTCACCTCGTCCCAGAACTTCTCAAACTCGTCCTTCCGGAGGAACTCCATCCGCTTGAGCCCGGCCAGCGCGTCGCCGAGCTCACCGGCCCTCGCGTCAAGCCGGGTGAGTTGGCGCTCGAGCGCGAGCCGCTTATCCTCCAGCAGAGCGAGAAGGTCGCCCCTGGCGGCGCCGACCTCGCCGTCGATCTTGCGATCTACGGCCTCGAGTTGCACCTGGATCATCCGGAAGGTGCGGGTGAGGGAGGCCTCCACCTCGTCGACGCGGGCGGCGTAGCCCTCGAGCGCGGCGCGGTCGGGCGGCGGCGAGGGCGGGGGCGGGTGGGACCAGCGCCAGGCGAGGTCCCCGAGATAGAGCAGCGCGGCGAGGAGAGCCGCGTTCTTGGCGGCGATGCTGAGCACGGTCTGCCACCGCGGCCGGGGCGGGTGAGAGGTCTTTTTTCGGCGTGCGTGCTGAGCGGACGCGGCGGCGGTTGGTTGGAGCGGGGGCGTAGGGGAGACCGGGTGCGGACGGTGGTTGAGGAGGAAGACCGACCGCTTGCGCTGGGCGGCGGCGGCTCCGGGTGCGGGGCGGGAGGCGAGGGGGATGGCGTCTAGGGTTAGTGGGGAGGAGGCGGGGCTGGTGGCCGCAGCGGCGAAGGAGGGGGACGCCATGGGACGGAGGGCTGCGGAGGCGGTTGGGGTTCGGGGTGGAGTCGAGGGGGGGAAATCCGAATGCGAAATGCTGGGGAAGTTTGGGGGAGCGGGCAGTGCAGGGGAAGACGAACCACGCACGCGCCGAACCGAAACGGCGCGGCGCTTCTTCGGCTGCCCTGTCAGGTAGGATCGTCTCGTCTGGCTGGCAGTTCCTCCCTGTTGAGGCCTCAACGGCTCAAACCAACGTGGTGGGGTGGGGACGCTCAATATGGCCAGATCAGATCAAGCCGGTTTTCTGTGGATTATTCATTGTTCATTCCAGGAAATATCCGTGTTTTTAGGGTGCGTTTAGGCTCTATTTGTTTCTTTACTACATAATGCTATCTTATTTCAGCTTATTTATAGTACTAAAGTGATATTTTATCCTTCTATCTTTTCATCATAATCTAACTTGTATAATCTAGTACGGAAAACAGCCCTTATTTTCCTAATAGATTATATAAGTTGGATTATGATGAAAATGTAGGAGGATAAAATATCACTTTAGGAATACAATAAACTTAAATAAGCTAGCATTAGGTAGCTTATTTCAACTTAAATGTTGGCTTATTTCAGCTTATTTGTAATCTCAAAGTGATATTTTACCTTACTACCTTTTCATCGTAATCTAACTTACGTAATCTAGGAGGAAAATAAACATGGGCCTTAATCTTCGCAAAAGGGAAATTTCCTTGACACTAATAATAGAAAATCCTTCCTACCAGTTTCAGTTTCTTGTCGGACCAAAATTTTCTAAGTTCATGTTTAGTTCCTTTAGAGCTTCTCCAATTGTTCTCTAAACAACTTACTAAATTTTACATGTAAGAAGTGGACAGAAAATTACTCTCCAATAATTCTCTAAACGGACTTGTTAAATATAGTTACTTGCTATCTAACTCAATTTGGTCTCTAGGTTTTAAGACTCGATAGCCACTGAAAGGGAAATGGCCTCAAACATTTCCTATAATCGATTTTGGTGTTTGACGACCATCACAAACCATATGGACTAACTAGTTTGTCTAGTTGATATTTTCTCAGGTGCATAAAGTTCATATATACATACAAAGAAAATGACCTTGGGGCAATTCTACAAGTTTGGAGCAAAACAAACTTGCTGCAGCCTGAGGTGCACCGGACTATCTGGTGCACACCAGATAGTGTCCGGTGCCAAGGTTGGAGCACTCAGCGAACTGTCCTCTCTCGTGAAATCAAAGCGCTCCTCGGCTAAAAATCACCGGACTGTCTGGTAAGCCCACGAGCAACGGTCATCTTCGCCAGCGGTCGACTGCCACGACTGCTACGGGTTCAGAACGTCAGAAGACAGTCTGCGATGTCAGGTCGCACCGGACTGTCCGGTGCAACAAAACGACAGATGACTTCAATGGTCAACGGCTCCAAACCCCAACGGTCGGCTGACGTGGCACACACTGGACAATGAACAGTAGAGTGTTCGGTGCGCACCGGACTGTCCGATGTGCCCTTCGGCAGAGAAGTCAGTTAACGGCTAGAATGTTGGTTGGGGCTATAAATAACCCCAACCACCACCATTCAATTCATCCAGGCTTTCCACTCTCTACATTCAATACAAGAGCAAAGAATACACTACAAAGCCTTTAATCCTCTCCAAGTGCCATAATCAAGTCAAGTGATCAAAAGTGTTTAGTGACTTGAGATAGGGTGATTTGTGTTTCAATTGTTGCTCTTGTTGCTTGGTTGCTTTATTCTTCTCCTTCTAAACTTTCCAAGTGTTTTGTAAAGCAAGAAAGAGACACCTAATTGTGTGGTGATCCTTACGGGGTCTTAGTGACCCATGAGATTAAGAAGAAGCATTTGACCGGTCTAGGTGACCGATTGAGAGAGGGACAGGGTTGAAATAGACCCGGCCTTTGTGGCCTCCTCAACGGGAAGTAGGTTCTTTGGAACTGAACCTCGGGAAATAAATCACTGTGTCTACTTGTGTTGATCTTCACCATTCGATTTGTTTCTCCCCTCTCCTCTCTCTCGAAAGTTCTCTTGCTCACATTGTTTTGAGTTTGCTTCCAAAGTTATCTGCATTGATTGAGCAACTCATAGCAAGAAGAACTATCTTCCGCGCTCCGAATTCACTATTATTTATTTCTAACCCTAATCTAGGTGAAGTGTGTGTTCAAAGTTTATAATTTTTGGGTTTCGCCTATTCACCCCCTCTAGGCAACTTTCAGCCACTCCTGATAATATTTAGCGTCGATTAATTTCACGCCCGCACAACCAAGTATCCAGATTTGGCGCAATTTTTTCACACCCACGCAGCAAAATCTCCTCCGTCGTCGAACGGACGCTCCTTTGTACTTGATGTCGTCGCCGGACGGACTAGCCTTGACGCCGACGCTACTCCGCTTCTATGTTCCTCTATACTTGATGTCGCCACTTGCTAGGTTCGACGAGATGAAGGTTGCTCCTCCATGGTAACCCCACAAGGAAAGAGCTCCAACGCGTCGCTAGGGCGTAACAGATCAAGTGACTATCAATCGCATAACGAATTAGCGCCAAGATGTGGGATTCTATCCATGTAATTCTTGGGTCATGTATTGGGCCACTTAGTAGTTTGCACATGGGCTATATTTTGGTCTTGCATGACCGGTGTTAGCATAAATACTCTAACTTTAACAAACTTGAAGGCTAAGAAGAAATTAGAATCAGACTCACCTTTCTTTGGCCCCTTATGTTACCCTCATTGTTCTCTTCTAGAAATTTCCCCCTCTTCCTCCTCAGCTTCTCTTCCGATAACGTCTCCCGAGTTTCACCATCGAGATCACACATGTGCCATCGTCTACAACCTATGGAACGACACAATTGGTATCAAATTTAGACCTCCTCTTCTTCTCACTTCGTTCTGCTTCATTCGAAAGACTTCCTGTCCCCGCTGGCTTCGCGGATGGCGAACCTCACCGACATGGAACAATGTCTATCCGACAAGTTTGAGGTCGTCCTCAAACTACTGGAGGACACTTCACTCAAGAACATCTCAGTGAAGATGTGGCGATTGGACAAGGTATCCAACAAGCTGGTAGGAATTGAGCGCAAACAGAAAGACCATGGCAAGTGTGTGGAGTATCTTCAAGCCAAAGTCGATCTATCCATGAAGTCGCTGGCCCAGGTGCAACAGGAGCAACTTCGTCTTTCAGGTCTGATGAAACATTCCACGTGTCCTACACTGTAGCATCCCAAAAATTCAAATCTTGATTTTTTCCCAAATTCGCTCTAAATTCAAAATGAATTTTAAATTTCATTTCAAAATGTTTGTTTGTGAGTTAATCTCAACAAATAAAATATAGTGGTCTATATTCTCTCCAAAATCCTCCTCAAAATATCCTACAAATATTTCCCTAGTGATCCCCTTCAAGTTCTTTCTAGAAATACTGCACAAATATTCCACCGATATTTCTTCAAATATTTTCCTCCTCGGAAATACTTTCAGGATCATTTTTAAAGTCCCTACAAATATTTTCTTCATGATTTTCCTCATGCTCATACGTATGCATACGCCTCCGGTGTCATACACTGAGCTCTACAAGCTAATTACACTTATACAAGACAAATACATGCTTATCTCCCACTAATCCTCGCATCCTCCCACTAATCCTCGCCTCCTCCCACTAATCCCCCACCTAGCCTATAAATAGAGGGGCAAGGGCCTCCTCTCAAGCCACCCAAGCCATTTCATGGCAACTCTCCCCCCCATGCCCACTCCACCTCCCACACTAGCACACACTAGCACAAGGATCGTTCGGTCGTTCTTCGATCGTTCGTCCACCTGTTCTTAGTTTGTTCGTTCGTTCATTCGATCGTTCGATCGTTCGTCTGATCGTTCATGGTTCGTTCGTCCAATCGTTCGTCCATTCGTTCGTCCAAATAATCTTTATTCAGTCGTTATGTTGCCAAAATTCCGATTGTTCGTTCGATAATTCGATTGTTCGTCCGTTCGTTCATAGTTCTTATTCATTATTCATCGTTCATTCATAGTTCCTATTCATCGTTCATCGTTCGTTCATAGTTCCTATTCATCGTTCGTCCATTCGTTCGTCCAAATAATCTTTGTTCAGTCGTTATGCTGCCGAAATTCCGATCATTCGTTCGTTCGATCATTCGATCGTTCGTCCGTTCGTTCATAGTTCCTATTCATCGTTCATCGTTCGTTCATGGTCACTATTCATCGTTCATCGTTCGTCCATACGAACTATTCACTGTTTCTATTCATCATTACTATTCATCATCGTTACTATTCATCGATGATATCTATAATTACTTTTTCGTCGTCACTATTCATCGTTACTATTCATCGATCATCTGATCACCCCAAATTTCAACTAATCATCCATCATGCTGTCCAGTCCACCTAAGACCTGCCAGACCAATATTCCTATCATACGAACTCCGGTGACTGTGATTTTCCTTCCAGCGGGAACTTCCCATCTGGTCACCCATCCCATGTTTCTCCAAGTTGAGCACGCTTAACTTTGAGATTCCTTCGAACCAGGCTTCCAAACTCAGATTCCAATAATTCTTGTTTCTAAATTCTTATCAAACTATTCCCTATCCAACCATGTCATCCCTTAAGCATGGTTCATATTCCAGAAAACTCCCAAAATACTCTTGTCCCATATTCTGCCTATAACTCTCCTGTTCATACTAAGTCAGACGATTTATTCGTCAATATTCTCACCAACAGTGAACTTCATTGTGCTACACCACATACACCCAGCTATAAATACACCCAGGTACCCTCTCCTTCTCCACACACTCCACACCCTCAGCCAAGGCAAACACCCCACCCACTCAGTTACCCCGCTCTGCCGGCTACACACATAGTGTCGCTTCGCCTTCAATCCACCCTCCTAGTAAGCACCTTCGCTCCACCACCAGTAATATCACAACACCACATGACACAGATTCTGCTCAAGACTCTACCCATCCATATATCGCTATTCTGACCACTATACTAAATATTTGTTGATATACTTGTTGTTTTGTATGTTTGCTTATTCATGTTGCATAGTTATCGGAGCATCCGTGCCGTCTCGTGGAGGCTAGATCTGCAAGTCTACTCCAGGCGGTGGAGCCAGAAGCCAGTTCCGTGAGCTCTCACCCCTTTCGACGGATAAGCAACGACAAGCTCACTGGATCCCTTTGATGCATAAATTACCTATGCTTTTTCAACCACAACCCTCAGCCTGTTATTTTATGCATGATATGATTTCGAGACAAGATATTATGGCCACCCATCCGCTTGCCGCAATTAATCTTTATACTCCTTGATATCTTTGTTACAAATGATTTGAGAAAAGGTGTGAGTTTTCAAAAGAAAATGCTTTTCAAAATGGGTATGATGAAGGGTTGTCACCTTATCACCTTTTAAGTGGGATGATCAGGGACTCCCTGGTTTAGGGGAGGGCCTAAGATGATGGCTCAGCCGGGTTATGTGTGAGCAGAAGGATTGTCCCCTCATATAAGGACCGGTTTGTCATCCTTCACTACCTGTACTCATGACAAGTACAACCACTCGAGACTGTATGGGCGGTCGCTCAATCTGAACTTGTATTTTCCGAACCCCAGGGTTATGATGGCTGGGGAGCACCGGGAGGATAAGGAGGGGGAATGTTTTGTCCGGTTTGGACATGGCGGTGGCCTGACTCCTTCCGGTATAACCGTTAAGGTAAGGACGTGCAAGGAAAGAGAGAGATTCGACATTCGGATCTCACGACGGTGAGATTGCAGAAACCGGACTAGTGGGTAAAGTGTACACCTCTGCGCAGAGTTCAAACCTATTTGAATAGTCCGTGTCCATTGGAATGGACGAGTCTGGTGTGGTATGACAATTAGTGTTTTGTTTTCCAAAAATTCTTTTTAAAAGTGGTTTTGAAAGGGAAATGTACCCTTGGGACATTTCTATAAGATTTTGGTGATTAAGTGCTCAACACAAATGCTTTGAGTAATATTTGTGCCAAAGACTTAAGAAGTGCAAATCAAGAGTAAAGGTATGTTTCTAAGACTTAGTACATTGTTTTGGAGACTAATGTATTGTGTCTAAGTGCTAGAAACAGGAAAAGACCAATTTGGAAAAGACTTGGGTGAGCAGCCAAGACTCTGCGCAGTCTGGATGCACCGGACTGTCCGGTGGTGCACCGGACTGTCCGGTGGTGCACCGGACAGTGTCCGGTGCGCCAGGCTGGCTCTGTCGAACTTACTGCTCTCGGGTTTCTTCGGCGGCGTACGGCTATAAATCATCGGACTGTCCAGTGGTGCACCGGACTGTCCGGTGAGCCATCAGTCGGCCGGGCCAACGGTCGGCCGCGTAATCCGCACGCAACGCGTGGCAGAGCCAACGGTCAGAAGGGGCACCGGACTGTCCGGTGTGCACCAGACAGTGTCCGGTGCGCCAACGGCTCTGAATCTTCAACGGTCGGCTGCGCCAAAATAGGAAAGAAATCTGCACCGGACAGTGTCTGGTGGTGCACCGGACTGTCCGGTGCGCCAGGCGACAGAAGGCAAGAATTGCCTTCCTGGAATGCTCTCAACGGCTCCTAGCTGCCTTGGGGCTATAAAAGGGACCTCTAGGCGCATGGAGGAGTACACCAAGCATTCTCTAAGTATTCCTAAGCACCAAGACTCCAATTCCGCGCATTCGATTCTTTGTGATAGCAAATAGAGCTCCATTTGAGTAGAGAACTCTTTGGGTTGTGTTGTGAGCTCGAGTTGTGACTTGTGTGCGTGTTTGTGCTCTGATTTTGTGTCTTGTGTGTGTTGCTCATCCCAGCCTTACTTCCGTGCTTCTTTGTGAACATCAAATTGTAAGGGCGAGAGACTCCAAGTTGTGGAGATTCCTCGCAAGCGGGATATAGTAAACAAAGCAAAACACCGTGGTATTCAAGTGGGTCTTTGGACCGCTTGAGAGGGGTTGATTGCAACCCTCGTCCATTGGGACGCCACAACGTGGAGTAGGCAAGTGTTGGACTTGGCCGAACCACGGGATAAATCATTGTGTCTAACTGTGTTGATCTTCTTGTGGTTATCGTGTCTTGCAAGAACTCCTCTCTAGCCACTTGGCTTTATTGTGCTAACTCCTAATCAAGTTTTGAGGCATTAAGTTTCAAGTTTTTACAGGATCACCTATTCACCCCCCCTCTAGGTGCTCTCAATTGGTATCAGAGGAGTTTTCTTCAAGAAAGGGACTAATCGCCCGAAGAGATGGATCCTAAGGGAAAGGGGATGGTGGTCAACGACAAGGAGAAGGAGACCATCTTCAACGAGCCGAGGGACAACAAAGCAAATGACTCCGGCTCGAGTCAAAAGAAGAAGGAAGGGAAGAAGAAGAGGCGGATTAAGAAGATCGTCTACTACGACGACAGCGACGAGTCCTCTTCTTCCCAAAAGGACGACGACGACTACGAGAAAAAGAAAACAGTCAATCCAAACTTTTCTTTTGATTATTCTCGTATTCTGTAAAGTACAAATGCTCATTTACTCTCCATTCCACTTGGTAAACCTCCTCACTTTGATGGAGAGGACTACGGATTTTGGAGTCACAAAATGCGTAGTCACTTGTTCTCTCTCCATCCAAGCATATGGGAGATAGTAGAGAGTGGAATGCAATTTGATAATACGGATAGTCCTGTGTTTATTAATGAACAAATTCATAAAAATGCACAAGCTACTACTATGTTGTTAGCCTCTTTGTGCAGGGATGAATATCATAAAGTGAGTGGCTTAGAAAACGCCAAGCAGATTTGGAACACCCTCAAGATCTCACATGAGGAGAACGATGTCACCATGCTCACCAAGATGGAGTTGGTGGAGGGCGAACTTGGGAGATTCGCAATGATCAGGGGGGAAGAGCCAACCCAAACGTACAACCGGCTCAAGACCCTCGTCAACAAAATAAGAAGCTATGGAAGCACACGATGGACGGATCATGACATCGTCCGCCTAATGCTAAGGTCCTTCACTGTCCTTGATCCACATATTGTAAACAATATTCGTGAAAATCCTAGGTACACCAAGATGTCGCCCGAAGAAATACTTGGAAAGTTCGTAAGCGGGCGGATGATGATCAAGGAGGCAAGATACGTCGATGATGTGTTGAATGGCCCAATCCACGAGCCTCAAACCGTGGCTCTCAAAGCAACAAGGAGCAAGGAGGCGCTACCTAGCAAGGTGGCGCAAGTTGAGGCGACGGGGCTCAATGAGGAAGAGATGGCCCTCATCATCAAGTGTTTCAAGACGGTGCTAAGGGGTCGCAAGGAGCATCCCAACAAGAACAAGACGAAGGGGAAGTGCTCATGCTTCAAATGTGGTAAGATTGGTCATTTTATCGCTAATTGTCCCGATAATGATAGTGACCAGGAACAAGAAAAGAAGAGGGAAAAGAAGAAGGCTTACACGAAGGCTAAGGGCGAGGCACACCTTGGCAAGGAGTGGGACTCGGATTGTTCGTCATCCGACTCCGACAACGAAGGACTCGCTGCCTCGGCCTTCAACAAATCGTCCCTCTTCCCCAACGAGCATCACACATGCCTAATGGCAAAGGAGAAGAAGGTAAACACTCGAAAGTCTACTTATGCGTCTAGTGATGATGAATCTAGCGATGATGAAATAGACTATGCTAGTTTGTTCAAGGGCTTAGATAGAACTAAGATTGATAAGATCAATGAGTTGATTGATGCCTTGAATGATAAGAATAGATTATTAGAAAAGCAAGAGGATCTTTTGTATGAAGAACATGATAAGTTTGTAGAAGCACAAATTCTCTTGCTTTAGAAGTTAAAAGAAATGAAATGCTTTCATGTGAATTGTCTACATGCCATGAATCTATCTCTAGCCTAAAAAGTGTTAATGATTATTTGAATGCTAAGTTAGAAATAGCTAGTAAATCAACCTCTCGTGAAGAACATGTTACGATTTGCAATAGGTGCAAAGATTTTAATGTTGATGCTTGTAGTGAACACCTAGTTTGCATTTCTAAACTAAATGATGAAGTGGCTAGTCTTAATGCTCAACTTAAGACTAGCAAAAATGATTTTGATAAACTAAAATTTGCAAGGGATGCCTACACGGTTGGTAGACACCCCTCAATTAAGGATGGGCTTGGCTTCAAGAGGGAAGCCAAGAACTTGACTAGTCATAAGGCTCCCATCTCCGCCAAGGAGAAAGGGAAGGCCCCTATGGCAAGTAGTATTCAAAAAAACCATGCTTTCTTATACCATGATAGGAGATATTCTAGGAATGTTCATCATGATAGAAGTTGCAATGATGTTGTTTCACATGCTTATGATTCAAATGCAATGTTTGCTTCAAGTTCTTCAATTATGCATGATAGAAGTTTGGCTAGGAAAAATGTCATTCATCATATGCCTAGGAGAAATGTTGCTAATGTTCCTAGGAAAATTAATGAACCTTCTACAATTTATCATGCTTGCAATGCTTCCTTTGCAATTTGTAGAAAGGATAAGAAGGTGATTGCTAGGAAATTAGGGGCAAAATGCAAGGGAGATAAAACTTGCATTGGGTCCCTAAGGATATTGTCACTAACCTTGTAGGACCCAACAAGAGTTGGGTACCTAAGACCCAAGCCTAAATTTGCCCTGCAGGTTTATGCATCCGGGGGATCAAGCTAGATTATCGACAGCGGATGCACAAACCACATGACGGGGGAGAAGAAGATGTTCACCTCCTACGTCAAGAACAAAGATTCCCAAGACTCAATCGGTGACGGGAATCAAGGCAAGGTCAGAGGACTAGGGAAGATTGCCATTTCATCCGAGCACTCTATTTCTAATGTGTTTTTAGTTGAGTCGCTTGGATATAACTTATTGTCTGTGAGTCAATTATGTAATATGGGATATAATTGCTTATTCACAAATGTAGATGTGTCTGTCTTTAGAAGGAGTGATGGTTCATTAGCTTTTAAGGGTGTATTAGACGGCAAACTCTACTTAGTTGATTTTGCAAAAGAGGAGGCCGGTCTAGATGCATGCTTAATTGCTAAGACTAGCATGGGCTGGCTGTGGCATCATCGCTTAGCACATGTGGGGATGAAGAACCTTCACAAACTTCTAAAGGGAGAACACGTGATAGGTCTAACAAATGTAACCTTCGAAAAAGATAGACCTTGTGCAGCTTGTCAAGCAGGTAAACAGGTGGGAAGCTCTCATCATACCAAAAATGTGATGACCACATCAAGACCTTTGGAGTTGCTTCATATGGACCTCTTTGGACCCGTCGCCTATCTAAGCATAGGAGGAAGTAAGTATGGTCTTGTTATAGTTGATGATTTTTCTCGCTTCACTTGGGTATTCTTTTTGCAGGATAAATCTAAAACTCAAGGGACCCTCAAGCGCTTCCTAAGGAGAGCTCAAAATGAGTTTGAGCTCAAGGTGAAAAAGATAAGGAGCGACAACGGGTCCGAGTTCAAGAACCTTCAAGTGGAGGAGTACCTTGAGGAGGAAGGGATCAAGCACGAGTTCTCCGCTCCCTACACACCACAGCAAAACGGTGTGGTAGAGAGGAAGAACAGGACGCTCATAGACATGGCGAGGACAATGCTTGGAGAATTCAAGACACCCGAGCGGTTTTGGTCGGAAGCCGTGAACATGGCTTGCCACGCCATAAACCGGGTGTACCTTCATCGCCTCCTCAAGAAGACTTCGTATGAGCTTCTAACCGGTAACAAACCCAATGTGTCTTACTTTCGTGTATTTGGGAGCAAATGTTATATTCTAGTGAAGAAAGGTAGAAATTCTAAGTTTGCTCCCAAAGCTGTAGAAGGGTTTTTGTTAGGTTATGACTCAAATACAAAGGCGTATAGGGTCTTCAACAAATCATCGGGTTTGGTTGAAGTCTCTAGCGACGTTGTATTTGATGAGACTAATGGCTCTCTAAGAGAGCAAGTTGTTGATCTTGATGATGTAGATGAAGAAGACGTTCCAACAGCCGCAATACGCACCATGGCGATTGGAGATGTGCGACCACAGGAACAAAAGGAGCAAGATCAACCTTCTTCCTCAACAATGGTGCATCCCCCAACTCAAGATGATGAACAGGTTCATCAAGAGGAGGCGTGTGATCAAGGGGGAGCACAAGATGATCATGTAATGGAGGAAGAAGCACAACCGACACCTCCAACTCTAGTTCGAGCGACGATTCAAAGGAATCATCCCAAATTTTGGGGGATATTAGCAAGGGAGTAACTACTCTCTCTAGATTAGTTAATTTTTGTGAGCATTACTCTTTTGTCTCTTCTATTGAGCCTTTCAGGGTAGAAGAGGCCTTGCTAGATCCGGACTGGGTGTTGGCCATGCAGGAAGAGCTCAACAACTTCAAGAGAAATGAAGTTTGGACACTGGTGCCTCGTCCCAAGCAAAACGTTGTGGGAACCAAGTGGGTGTTCCGCAACAAACAAGACGAGCACGGAGTGGTGACAAGGAACAAGGCTCGACTTGTGGCAAAAGGTTATGCCCAAGTCGCAGGTTTGGACTTTGAGGAGACTTTTGCTCCTGTGGCTAGGCTAGAGTCAATTCGCATATTGTTAGCCTATGCTGCTCACCATTCTTTCAGGTTGTTCCAAATGGATGTGAAGAGCGCTTTCCTCAACGGACCAATCAAGGAGGAGGTATACGTGGAGCAACCCCCTGGCTTTGAGGATGAACGGTACCCCGACCACGTGTGTAAGCTCTCTAAGGCGCTCTATGGACTTAAGCAAGCCCCAAGAGCATGGTATGAATGCCTTAGAGACTTTTTAATTGCTAATGCTTTCAAGGTTGGGAAAGCCGATCCAACTTTATTCACTAAGACTTGTGACGGTGACTTATTTGTGTGCCAAATTTATGTCGATGACATAATTTTTGGTTCTACTAACCAAAAGTCTTGTGAAGAGTTTAGCAGGGTGATGACTCAGAAATTCGAGATGTCGATGATGGGCGAGTTGAATGTAGCATCCCAAAAATTCAAATCTTGGAATTTTCTCAAACTCGCTCTAAATTCAAAATGAATTTCAAATTTCATTTCAAAATGTTTGTTTAAAAGTTGATATCAACAAATAAATTATAGTGGTCTATATTTTCTCCAAAATTCTCCTCAAAATATCCTATAAATATTTCCTCAGTGACCCCCTCAAATTCTTTCTAGAAATACTGCCCAGATATTTCCCGAGTAATCCCCTTCAAGTTCTTTCCAGAAATATTGTCCAAATATTCCACCGATATATCTCCAAGTATTTTTCTTCTTGAGAATACCTTCAGAATGATTTTTCAAGTCCCTACAAATATTTTCTTCAAAACTTTCCTCATGCTCATACGTATACGTATGCCTCCGGTGTCATACGGTGAGCTCTACAAGCTAATCTCACTTATACAAGACAAATACATGCTAATCTCCCACTAATCCTCTCATCCTCCCACTAATCCTCTCATCCCTCCCCTAATCCCCCCACCATGGCTATAAATAGAGGGGCAAGGGCCTCCTCTCATCCCACCCCAAGCCATTTCATGGCAACTCTCTTCCCCCCCACACACCCACTCCATGTTCCACACAAGCACACACTAGCACAAGGATCGTTCGATCGTTCTTCGATCGTTCGTCCCCTGTTCTTAGTTTGTTCGTTCGTTCGTCCGATCGTTCATGGTTCGTTCGTCCGTTCGTCCGATCGTTCGATCGTTCGTCCGTTCGTTCGTCCAAATAATCTTTTTCCTACCGTTATGCTGCCAAAATTCCGATCGTTCGTTCGTTCGATCATTCGATCGTTCATCGTTCGTTCATAGTTCCTATTCATCGTTCGTTCATAGTCCCTATTCATCGTTCTTCCAGATAATCTTTGTCCTGCCGTTATGCTGCCGGAATTCCGACCGTTCGTTCGTCCGATCACTCGATCGTTCGTCCGTTCGTTCATCCAAATAATCTTTGTCCTGCCGTTATGCTGCCGAAATTCCGATAGTTCGTTCGTTCGATCATTCGATCGTTTATCGTTCGTTCATAGTTCCTATTCATCGTTCATTGTTCGTTCATGGTCCCTATTCATCGTTCTTCCAGATAATCTTTGTCCTGCCGTTATGCTGCCAAAATTCCGATCGTTCGTTCGTCCGATCATTCGATCGTTCGTCCGTTCGTTCATAATTCCTATTCATCGTTCATCGTTCATCATTCGTTCATACGACTATTCACCATCACTGTTCACCATTACTATTCATCAGTACTATTCACTGACACTATTCACCATCGTTACTATTCAGTGTTACTATTCATCATCGTTACTATTCATCATCGTTACTACTCATCGATGATATCTAGTAACTTTTTCGTCGTCACTATTCACCGTTACTATTCATCGATCATCCGATCACCCCAAATTTCAACTACTCATCCATCATGTTGTCCAGTCCACCTAAGACCAGCCAGACCCATATTTCAGTTATACAAACTCCGGTGACTGTGATTTTCCTTCCAGTGGGAACTTCCCATCTGGTCACCCATCCTAGGTTTCTCCAAGTTGAGCACGCTTAACTTGAGATTCCTTCGAACCAGGCTTCCAAACTCAGATTCCAATAATTCTCGTTTCTAAATTCTTATCAAACTATTCCCTATCCAACCATGTCATCCCTTGAGCATGGTTCATATTCCAGAAAACTCCCAAAATACTCTCGTCCCATATTCTGCCTATAACTCTCCTGTTCATACTAAGTCAGACGATTCATTCGTCACTATTCTCACCAACAGTGAACTTCATTGTGCTACACCACCCACACTCAGCTATAAATACACCCAGCTACCCTCTCCCTCTCCACACACACTCAACACCCTCAGCCAAGGCAAACACCCCACCCACTCAATTACTCCGCTCTGCCGGCTACACGCATAGTGTCGCTTTGCCTCCAGTCCACCCTCCTGGTAAGCACCTCCGCTCCACCACCAGTAATATCACAACACCACATGACACAGATTCTACTCAGGACTCTACCCATCCATATATCGCTATTTTGACCACTATACTAAATATTTGTTGGTATACTTGCTTGTTTCTATGTTTGCTTATTCATGTTGCATAGTTATCGGAGCGTTCGTGCCGTCTCGTGGAGGCCAGATCTGCAAGTCTACACCAGGCAGTGGAGCTAGAAGCCAGTTCCGCGAGCTCCCCTTCCCCCTTCGCCGAATAAGCACGGCAAGCTCACTGGATCCCTTTGATGCATAAATTACCTATGATTTTTCAACCACAACCCTCAGCCTGTTATTTTATGCATGATATGATTTTAAGACAAGTTATTATGGCCACCCAGCCGCTTGCCTCAATCAATCCCTGATATATATGTTCCAAATGATTTGAGAACAGGTGTGAGTTTTCAAAAGAAAATGCTTTTCAAAATGTGTGTGATGAAGGGTTTTCACCCTTATCACCTTGTGAGTGGGATAATCAGGGACTCCCTGGTTTAGGGGAGGGCCTAAGGTGATGGCTCAGCTGGTTTAAGCGTTAGCAGAAGGATTGTCCCCTCGTATAAGGACCGGTTTGTCATATTTCACTACCTGTACTCATGATAAGTACAACCACTCGAGACTGTGTGGGCAGTCACTCAATCTGAACTCGTACGGTCCAACCCCAGGGTTATGAAGGCTGGGGAGCACCAGGAGGATAAGGAGGGGGAAAGTTTTGTCCGGTTTCGACATGGTGGTGGCCTGACTCCTTCCGGATAACCGTTAAGGTTAGGACGTGCGGGGAAAGAAAGAGAGTCAGATTCGGGTCTCATTGGCCATGGGATCGCAGAGCCGAACTAGTGGGTAAAGTGTACCCCTCTGCATAGAGTTCAAACCTATTCGAATAGTCTGTGTCCACAGGAATGGACGAGTCTGGTATGGTATGGCAATTAATGTTTTGTTTTCCAAAAAAAAAGGTGCGTTTGAGAAAAGTGGTTTTTAAAAGGTTCGGCGGTTGTGCCGTGAGCTATGGTGGACGGGAAGTCCAGTAGCTGTTTTTGAAAATGAAAACCAGTGGGAACTGCTGAGATACCTAGATGGTTTAGTCCAGGGGATTTTGTTATAATACTGAAAAACTTCCTGCTCCTTTTGGAGAGGATGCGCTTTGCAAAAATACAAAATGTTTTTCAAAATAACTCTGCATAAAATATTGTTGTTTCTGCAAAATATCCAGAGCTCCACATATTCCATGCATTATATCTGATTTCCCCATTCCGCGGGTGAAGGTGGGCTGCTGAGTACGTTTGTACTCACCCTTGCTTATTTGTTGTTTTTCAGAAAAAGGAGATCGGGTAAGAGTTACGACTGTTCCCAACCTTGCCTGTGGCTGTTGGACCGCTGAATTGCTTCACTGCGTATATCGGGCTGCTTCAGCCCCACTCTGATGATATGTCTCGAGTTCTGGACCAACTCTTAATGTTGTTTGCCACCTTTATAGGTTTGTCTCGTTTAAGCAGATCTGGAATCATCTGATGTATAAATGTGTTTACTAGCCTCCTGGGACTAGTAATTGTATCACATTTGAGTCCCAGAGGATTGGGACGCTTCAGGTGGTATCAGAGCTGTTAGGTTGGCCGCAGGACGTAACCCTTAGCCTGATCCAAAAGTTTTGGAGTCAAAACTATTTTTCTTAAAAAAATCTTGCTCTCATCCCTTCATTTCAAAAATGCTTTCCCCCTTTCCTTCTCTCAGAAGTCAGATGGAGGTTCAGTGCCAAACCAGCTTCTGCCAGAATGAAGATGGTTTCCCCAAGTTGCTGAGAGCATGCACAGTCCGCCTCGGAATCAGGAGCCAGCCAGAGTATGATGGTCGTGAATTCATCGAGCATGGCACAAAGAAGTGTGTCGTGACTGTATACATTGGATCCAGACCGCACCATGTGGAATGGAGTGTCACTACTGGTGGGCACAGATTCAAAGACACCTGCCAAGTCGTCGCTCGCAAGGCATTGAGGGCCCTGTGTCAGATCTATGAAGAAGAAGTGGCCGACACCCCGCTCAGATTCTTTCCACCCTTTCAGAGAGACCGTCCAGTTTGGATGGCCAGGATGCGTGCATTGGAAGAGCAGAAGCTGCTTGAGGATGACCCCACAGTCATGTACCTCACTGCATACCTGCTCACCCTGGATGCCCAGTATGATTTCTTGGCCCGGCACCACCGTTAGATGATTGCCCGAGCAGAAGATGCAGAGAAGCTAAACCGTAAGCTCCATGTGGATCTCACCACAGCTCAAGCCCGTGTAGCTGCCTTAGAAAGTCGTGAAGTCATTGCTGTTGAAGCCCTGAAGCAAGCCAAGGATGAGCATGTCCAGAAGCTGATGGAGGCCTACTTGGTAACCCATAACCAACGTAGAGCCCTGCGGATCCAAGAGCCCGCTCCATCCAACCTAGTTCAACCTAGGAGAGCTGAAGACCCCCGGATTCTTGAAGGTCACCCGGTCTCTATCAGAGGAGAGAAGAAGGCTTGGGAACTCCTGGAAGGAGCCATAGTCTTGGAAGGAATTCCAGTCTCCCCTAAGGCTATGGATAAGCAAGAGCACCCTGAATCCTCCCAAGATCCCCCGCCAGAGTTGTTTGAGCCCCTCGCCATGAAGAAGATTCCAGCACCCTCCCTTGAGGTCAAAGAAGAAGCTGCAAGCACCCCGCCAGCACCGCCGCCCTCAGAGGAGCTACAAGAGCCAGTCCCGCTTGAAGAAGAGTTCGACCCTGTTCTGCCATCTCAGTCGCCGCCAGAAGAAGTCATCAACATCAGCTCCATGTTGACGCATCCAGGAGATATCTCAGATTGAAGTTGTGTGTCAGCCTTGCCAGAAGAGAAGTTGCCTGGTCTGAAGTTAGTATGCCCAGTCCTCTGCATGCATTGGGTAGTGAAGTTTTTCTTCACTTTGGCTAGAGCCCTGCATGTATGAGAGGTAATCGTGTAGTCCCGTGCCTTGAAAAACTCTGTTTGTGTGGCCCCCTAGGGCATTTCAAAATGAATTTTGCTTGATGTTTTCTCCCCTTTTGAGTGCATATGTGATGCTTTAACGTTAGTACTCATAAGTTGCATTTAGCATAGTTCTCAATTCAGGAGCCAAGCAATAGTAGTTATGCTTAGCCCCCGAATCTGAGTAGCCCGTGCTTTGGAAAAACTCTATTCTTCCCTTATTCAAAACATTTGATTTGTTTGTGCTTACCATTGCTGAGCTTGTGTGTTTTCTTTTCGATTTTCTTAAAAAGGTTTTCTCTAAAAACATAGATCACAAATTAGAGCTAATCCTTACCTTATGTTTCCATTCTCATCTTAACCCATCTGAAGAGAAAAGTGCCTTACCAAAGAAGATACCGGGAAGCTTACCCTTGAAGCCTGGATTAAGCTACAGAAGGAACCTGTCCAGCCGCTCAGTCAAAAGGACCGACCGTGAGAATCAAAGCACTGCCCCTGAGTCAAAGTAAACAGGAAAAGAGGACAGAAGGAGTTATTACCATACAGAGAGGCAAAGATTCTTGGAACCAGAGACCACAAACATCAGGGTCATTGACCCCACCACTCACCCGTGCCCCCCGCACGCGTGCCCGCCTCCATGCGCACTACCACCACCCCACGCCCCCTTTGCAGCGCACTACCGCCACCCACACCCCCTTTGCAGCGCACTACCGCCACCCACGCCCCCTCTTGCAGCACACCCACCGCCATCGTCGCCAGCAACAGGCCCCCCTTCCCCTTGTCGCACCTGCTGCCTTGTGTCGCCTCCTCCATCACTACCACTCCACACCCCCCCGAGCACCCCCGCTCGCCTATAACCCCCCCCATCGGCTCCCTCAACTCCCATCTCGCTCAAAGCAAAGCACACTCCAGATAAACCTCCCTGCCAAATAGCAAGCAACTCCATTTTCCACTCCCTCGCCCCTAAGATCACAATGCTCGGTGATTCTTGGGTTGAAGACTGTTGCACATGGTTCATAGTCTTTGGTTTCCTCCTCTGTATGATGGTAATACTCATCGATAGAATCCTCCAGTGGGAAGAGCAAAGAGAAAGAAAGAGGCAGTGAAAAGTGAAAAGTGAGAAGAGAAAAGAAGATAGTGAAGAGAAGATAAGAAGAAGGTTCTCCCAGAATCAACCCTGTGCCAGTCATCTCTCCGCAGCCTGGTCAAGCAGCAACATCAGAAGGAGGCCCCGTAACACCCTTGTTATGAGGTACTTCAAGGAGTTCAAATCCCCAAGATTCAGGAGATCTACCCTCATTCATTTTAAGTGGGGTAGTGTTCCAATAAGGTTCCTGTCATGGAGAAAAATAAGAAGGCCTGTAGCAAGCTTGTGGAGGACCAGATCACCGAAGCTTATAAGTTTCTGGATGAGAAGTGGTCACCCAAGTTCCGTTGATGAAGCACCAGAAGAACAATCAAGGAAGGAATCCATGTGGGAGTTCGCAAGAGAAAGGTTTGTGTGTTGGCATCGATGCTTCTTCAATAAGCTAGCTGCCAAGCAAAAGCTAGAAGCCTGAAGATGATTCTTGAGTAGCCAGAACCAGCATTTGCAATCAGCAACCGGATGCCCCTCAAAGGCCAGATTTTGTTGAAGTTCCATCTCCTCGAAGAGTCTGCAAAGTGAAGATATGTAGCCGAAGTAAAGCTATACCCATAACCCTTCTAAACCGAATCTCGAGGACGAGATTCCTTTTAAGTGGGGTAGATTTGTAGCATCCCAAAAATTCAAATCTTGGAATTTTCTCAAACTCGCTCTAAATTCAAATGAATTTCAAATTTCATTTCAAAATGTTTGTTTGCAAGTTGATATCAACAAATAAATTATAGTGGTCTATATTTTCTCCAAAATTCTCCTCAAAATATCCTACAAATATTTCCTCAGTGACCCCCTCAAATTCTTTCCAGAAATACTGCCCAGATATTTCCCGAGTAATCCCCTTCAAGTTCTTTCCAGAAATATTGTCCAAATATTCCACCGATATATCTCCAAGTATTTTTCTTCTTGAGAATACCTTCAGAATGATTTTTCAAGTCCCTACAAATATTTTCTTCAAAACTTTCCTCATGCTCATACGTATACGTATGCCTCCGGTGTCATACGGTGAGCTCTACAAGCTAATCTCACTTATACAAGACAAATACATGCTAATCTCCCACTAATCCTCTCATCCTCCCACTAATCCTCTCATCCCTCCCCCTAATCCCCCCACCATGGCTATAAATAGAGGGGCAAGGGCCTCCTCTCATCCCACCCCAAGCCATTTCATGGCAACTCTCTCCCCCCCACACACACCCACTCCATGTTCCACACAAGCACACACTAGCACAAGGATCGTTCGATCGTTCTTCGATCGTTCGTCCCCTGTTCTTAGTTTGTTCGTTCGTTCGTCCGATCGTTCATGGTTCGTTCGTCCATTCGTCCGATCGTTCGATCGTTCGTCCGTTCGTTCATCCAAATAATCTTTTTCCTACCGTTATGCTGCCGAAATTCCGATCGTTCGTTCGTTCGATCATTCGATCGTTCATCGTTCGTTCATAGTTCCTATTCATCGTTCGTTCATAGTCCCTATTCATCGTTCTTCCAGATAATCTTTGTCCTACCGTTATGCTGCCGGAATTCCGATCGTTCGTTCGTCCAATCACTCGATCGTTCGTCCGTTCGTTCATCCAAATAATCTTTGTCCTGCCGTTATGCTGCCAAAATTCCGATCGTTCGTTCGATCATTCGATCGTTCATCGTTCGTTCATAGTTCCTATTCATCGTTCATCGTTCGTTCATGGTCCCTATTCATCGTTCTTCCAGATAATCTTTGTCCTGCCGTTATGCTGCCGAAATTCCGATCGTTCGTTCGTCCGATCATTCGATCGTTCGTCCGTTCGTTCATAGTTCCTATTCATCGTTCATCATTCGTTCATACGACTATTCACCATCACTATTCACCATTACTATTCATCATTACTATTCACTGACACTATTTACCATCGTTACTATTCAGTGTTACTATTCATCATCGTTACTACTCATCGATGATATCTAGTAACTTTTTCGTCGTCACTATTCACCGTTACTATTCATCGATCATCCGATCACCCCAAATTTCAACTACTCATCCATCATGTTGTCCAGTCCACCTAAGACCAGCCAGACCCATATTTCAGTTATACAAACTCCGGTGACTGTGATTTTCCTTCCAGTGGGAACTTCCCATCTGGTCACCCATCCTAGGTTTCTCCAAGTTGAGCACGCTTAACTTGAGATTCCTTCGAACCAGGCTTCCAAACTCAGATTCCAATAATTCTCGTTTCTAAATTCTTATCAAACTATTCCCTATCCAACCATGTCATCCCTTGAGCATGGTTCATATTCCAGAAAACTCCCAAAATACTCTCGTCCCATATTCTGCCTATAACTCTCCTATTCATACTAAGTCAGACGATTCATTCGTCACTATTCTCACCAACAGTGAACTTCACTGTGCTACACCACCCACACTCAGCTATAAATACACCCAGCTACCCTCTCCCTCTCCACACACACTCAACACCCTCAGCCAAGGCAAACACCCCACCCACTCAGTTACTCTGCTCTGCCGGCTACACGCATAGTGTCGCTTCGCCTCCAGTCCACCCTCCTGGTAAGCACCTCCGCTCCACCACCAGTAATATCACAACACCACATGACACAGATTCTACTCAGGACTCTACCCATCCATATATCGCTATTTTGACCACTATACTAAATATTTGTTGGTATACTTGCTTGTTTGTATGTTTGCTTATTCATGTTGCATAGTTATCGGAGCGTTCGTGCCGTCTCGTGGAGGCCAGATCTACAAGTCTACACCAGGAGTGGAGCTAGAAGCCAGTTCCGCGAGCTCCCCTTCCCCCTTCACCGAATAAGCACGACAAGCTCACTGGATCCCTTTGATGCATAAATTACCTATGATTTTTCAACCACAACCCTCAGCCTGTTATTTTATGCATGATATGATTTTAAGACAAGTTATTATGGCCACCCAGCCGCTTGCCGCAATCAATCCCTGATATATATGTTCCAAATGATTTGAGAACAGGTGTGAGTTTTCAAAAGAAAATGCTTTTCAAAATGTGTGTGATGAAGGGTTTTCACCCTTATCACCTTGTGAGTGGGATAATCAGGGACTCCCTGGTTTAGGGGAGGGCCTAAGGTGATGGCTCAGCTGGTTTAGGCGTGAGCAGAAGGATTATCCCCTCGTATAAGGACTGATTTGTCATATTTCACTACATGTACTCATGATAAGTACAACCACTCGAGACTGTGTGGGCAGTCACTCAATCTGAACTCGTACGGTCCAACCCCAGGGTTATGAAGGCTGGGGAGCACCGGGAGGATAAGGAGGGGGAAAGTTTTGTCCGGTTTGGACATGGTGGTGGCCTGACTCCTTCCGGATAACCGTTAAGGTTAGGACGTACGGGGAAAGAAAGAGAGTCGGATTCGGGTCTCATTGGCCATGGGATCGCAGAGCCGAACTAGTGGGTAAAGTGTACCCCTCTGCGCAGAGTTCAAACCTATTCGAATAGTCTGTGTCCATAGGAATGGATGAGTCTGGTATGGTATGGCAATTAATGTTTTGTTTTCCAAAAAAAGGTGCGTTTGAGAAAAGTGGTTTTTAAAAGGTTCGGCGGTTGTGCCGTGAGCTATGGTGGACGGGAAGTCCAGTAGCTGTTTTTGAAAATGAAAACTAGTGGGAACTGCTGAGATACCTGGATGGTTTAGTCCAGGGGATTTTGTTATAATACTGAAAAACTTTCTGCTCCTTTTGGAGAGGATGCGCTTTGCAAAAATACAAAATGTTTTTCAAAATAACTCTGCATAAAATATTGTTGTTTCTGCAAAATATCCAGAGCTCCACATATTCCATGCATTATATCTGATTTCCCCATTTCGCGGGTGAAGGTGGGCTGCTGAGTACGTTTGTACTCACCCTTGCTTATTTGTTGTTTTTCAGAAAAAGGAGATCGGGTAAGAGTTACGACTGTTCCCAACCTTGCCTGTGGTTGTTGGACCGCTGAATTGCTTCACTGCGTATATCGGGCTGCTTCAGCCCCACTCTGATGATATGTCTCGAGTTGTGGACCAACTCTTAAAGTTGTTCGCCACCTTTATAGGTTTGTCTCGTTTAAGCAGATCTGGAATCATCTGATGTATAAATGTGTTTACTAGCCTCCTGGGACTAGTAATTGTATCACATTTGAGTCGCAGAGGATTGGGACGCTTCATTGAACTACTTCCTTGGGTTCCAAGTGAAGCAACTCAAGGATGGCACCTTCATCTCACAAACGAAGTATACGCAAGACTTGCTAAAGCGGTTTGGGATGAAGGACGCCAAGCCCGCAAAGACTCCAATGGGAACCGACGGACATGTCGACCTCAACAAAGGAGGTAAGTCCGTTGATCAAAAGGCATACTGGTCTATGATAGGGTCTTTACTTTATTTATGTGCTAGTAGACCGGATATTATGCTTAGTGTATGCATGTGTGCTAGATTTCAAGCTGATCCAAGGGAGTGTCACTTAGTGGCTGTGAAGCGAATCCTTAGATATTTAGTCGCTACGCCTTGCTTCGGGATCTGGTATCCAAAGGGGTCTACCTTTGACTTAATTGGATATTCAGACTCCGATTATGCTGGATGTAAGGTCGATAGGAAGAGTACATCAGGGACGTGCCAATTCTTAAGAAGGTCCCTGGTGTCGTGGAGTTCTAAGAAACAAACTTCCGTTGCCCTATCCACCGTTGAGGCCGAGTATGTTGCCGCAGGACAGTGTTGCGCGCAACTACTTTGGATGAGGCAAACCCTCCGGGACTTTGGCTACAATCTGAGCAAAGTCCCACTCCTATGTGATAATGAGTAGGGATGGCAGTGGGTAAGGTACCCAGTGGGCACACGAAGCCATACCCATACCCACTAGGAAAAAATTGACTTATACCCATACCCACTATCCATCATTGGTACAAAATTACGCTATACCCATACCCACCATGGGTAGCGGGTACCCATCGGGTACCCATACCCATTAACATTACAATAGATATGATCATTTGAATTGCAAAAATAAGTACCACCATAACAAATGTATCGAACCCAACATAATTTATCACAAGTTCAACAATATTCAACATTAAATGGCAACATCATGCCTTCAAATCACACAAAACATAGCACTGATTCTACAAAACTGTGGACAAATCATGCCTTCAAATCTAATTGTTCAATACACAATACTTAATATTTGAATATATTAGCGGGTTCCCCATCGGGTAGCGGGTATGGGGCAACAGAGAACATACCCATGCCCACCGTACCCGATGGGCATAACAAATGACCCAATAAAATACCATAGGTATCAAAATCCGCTATACCCATGCCCTAATAGGGTTTTTACCCATCGGGTTTCGGGTTTCGGGTACCCATTGCCATCCCTAATAATGAGAGTGCTATCCGCATGGTGGATAATCCTGTTGAACAAAGCCGCACAAAGCACATAGACATCCGGCATCACTTTTTGAGAGACTACCAGCAAAAGGGAGATATCGAAGTGTTTTATGTTAGCACCGAGAACCAGCTAGCTGATATCTTTACCAAGCCTCTAGATGAGAAGACCTTTTGTAGGCTGCGTAGTGAGCTAAATGTCTTAGATTCGCGGAACTTGGATTGATTTATAGCATACATGTGTTTTATGCCTTGATCATGTTCCTTATGCATTTTGTTGTTCATGTATGGTGCTCAAGTTGTACAAGCACTCCCCGGACCTCTCAAGTCCATTTCCAAGTGATGCACACATTTAGGGGGAGTTGTGCTACAACTTGACCCTTTGAGACTAACCATGTGCTTGAGTGTTCTTAATTTAGTCTCAAAGGAGGTTTGAAAGGGAAAAGGTGGACTTGGACCATGCAAGACTTCCACTGCACTCCGATGAGAGGGTAACTTATTCCAAGTTCATCTCCATGCTCTTATTGCCTTTTTATTCTTAATTGAAGATTTTGGTGAGGCAATGGGGTTCTAGGGCCAAGATTGATCCCGGTTTGGTGCTTGATGCCAAAGGGGGAGAAAATAAGGCCAAAGCAACAAATGGATCAGCTACCACTTGAGAATTTTGAAAATAGTAGAATAGAGCTTTTGGTTTGTCAAAAATCTCTTGTTGTCTCTTTTGTCAAAAGTTGGCCTCTTGTGGGGAGAATGGTTGATTATGGGAAAAAGGGGGAGTTTTTGAAATCTTTGATCAATTTCTCTTGGAACAACTCTCTTTATGTCTCAACAAGTGTGTTTGACTTAGAGATAGGAAATTGAGGCTGAATTGCAAAAACAAAACCAAGTGGTGGGCAAAGAATGATCTAAATATGCCAAATTTGATTCAAAACAAATTTGTGTTCTTATTTGCATTGATGTTGCACTTCTTTTAGTTGCTTTTTGTTGTGTTGGCATTAATAACCAAAAAGGGGGAGATTGAAAGGGAAATGTACCCTTGGGACATTTCTATAAGATTTTGGTGATTAAGTGCTCCACACAAATGCTTTGAGTAATATTTGTGCCAAAGACTTAAGAAGTGCAAATCAAGAGTAAAGATATGTTTCTAAGACTTAGTACATTGTTTTGGAGACTAATGTATTGTGTCTAAGTGCTAGAAACAGGAAAAGACCAATTTAGAAAAGACTTGGGTGAGCAGCCAAGACTCTGCGCAGTCTAGATGCACCGGACAGTGTCCGGTGCGCCAGGCTGGCTCTGTCGAACTGGCTGCTCTCGGGTTTCGTCGGCGGCGTATGGCTATAAATCACCGGACTGTCCGGTGGTGCACCGGACTGTCCGGTGAGCCAGCAGTCAGCCGGGCCAACGGTCGGTCGCGTAATCCGCACGCAGCGCGTGGCAGAGCCAACGGTCAGAAGGGGGCACCGGACTGTCCGGTGTGCACCGGACAGTGTCCGGTGCGCCAACGGCTCTGAATCTTCAACGGTCGGCTGCGCCAAAATAGGAAAGAAATCCACACCGGACAGTGTCCGGTGGTGCACCGGACTGTCCGGTGCGCCAGACGACAGAAGGCAAGAATTGCCTTCCTGGAATGCTCTCAATGGCTCCTAGCTGCCTTGGGGCTATAAAAGGGACCTCTAGGCGCATGGAGGAGTACACCAAGCATTCTCTAAGTATTCCTAAGCACCAAGACTCCAATTCCGCCATTCGATTCTTTGTGATAGCAAATAGAGCTCCATTTGAGTAGAGAACTCTTTGGGTTGTGTTGTGAGCTCGAGTTGTGACTTGTGTGCGTGTTTGTGCTCTGATTTTGTGTCTTGTGTGTGTTGCTCATCCCAGCCTTACTTCCGTGCTTCTTTGTGAACATCAAATTGTAAGGGCGAGAGGCTCCAAGTTGTGGAGATTCCTCGCAAGCGGGATATAGTAAACAAAGCAAAACACCGTGGTATTCAAGTGGGTCTTTGGACCGCTTGAGAGGGGTTGATTGCAACCCTCGTCCATTGGGACGCCACAACGTAGAGTAGGCAAGTGTTGGACTTGGCCGAACCACGGGATAAATCACTGTGTCTAGCTGTGTTGATCTTCTTGTGGTTATCGTGTCTTGCAAGAACTCCTCTCTAGCCACTTGGCTTTATTGTGCTAACTCCTAATCAAGTTTTGAGGCATTAAGTTTCAAGTTTTTACAGGATCACCTATTCACCCCCCCTCTAGGTGCTCTCAGGTTTTAAAAGGTCCGGCGGTTGAGCCATGAGCTATGGTGGACGGGAAGTCCAGTAGCTGTTTTTGAAAAAGAAAACCAGTGGGAAACTGTTGAGATACCTGGATGGTTTAGTCCAGGGGATTTTGTTCTATACTGAAAAACTTCCTGCTCCTTTGGGAGAGGATGCGCTTTGAAAAATACAAAATGTTTTACGAAACAACCCTACATCAAATATTGTTGTTTCTGCAAAATATCCTGAGCTCCACATATTCCATGCATTATATCTGATTTCCCCATTCCGCGAGTGAAGGTGGGCTGCTGAGTACATAAGTACTCACCCTTGCTTATTTGTTGTTTTTCAGAGAAGGAGATCGCTGATCCGGTAAGAGTTACGCCTGTTCCCAACCTTGCCTGTGGCTGTTGGACCGCTGATTTGCTTCGCTGCGTATATCGGGCTGCTTCAGCCCCACTCTGATGTTATGTCCCGAGTTATAGACCAACTCTTAAAGTTGATCGCCACCTTTATAGGTTTGTCTCATTTAAGCAGATTTGAAACTATCTGATGTATAAATGTGTTTACTAGCCTCCTGGGACTAGTAATTGTATCACATTTGAGTCCCAGAGGATTGGGGCGCTTCATACACAAGGTGACGAGTTGATGGGGGCGCGACCTCCATTGATTTCTCTTCCACATGATCAGGTTGGAGCCACACATTCTTATAATGAGAGTTTGCTGAATGGTGAGAGTGGCAATCATAGGCCATGCATGCCTGAGAGAATGGATTTTCCTCAGCTTGATGGGTTGGATGTGAGAGCACCTAGAGGGGATGAATAGGTGATCCTGTAAAAAACAACTCAACAAAAGAAACTTGGACTAATATTGGATTAGTGAAAGCTAAGGCCAAGTTCGAGTGAGGAGTATGAGCGGAGTAAACTTCTTCACTTAATTGCTCTTCACAAGGTGAGTATTGAACTTAGAGCAATAATGTAACTGAAGTAGATAGAGAGAGAAAATCGCACAGGAATAAAGACATGTGACACAGAGATTTTTATCCCGTGGTTCGTTCAAGTAGAATACTTGCCTACTCCACGTTGTGGCATCCCAATGGATGAGGGTTGCACTCAACCCCTTTCAAGTGATCCAAAGATCAACTTGAATACCACAGTTATCTTTATCTCAATAATATCCCGTTGTGCGGAATCTCCATAATTTGGAGTCTCTCACGCCTTACACAATTGATCTCAAGTGAATACAAGACTAAGGGGGGAAATAGAATCACACACATGAGACAAACTTGCAACAACAATACGCACACAAGACAAGAAACGAGCACACAAACAACACAACAGAGTAACAGCTCAAAGAAGTGTTCGTATCTCTATCATAATGAATCAAATGTGTGTTTGTGAAGTCTCGGCGTTGTAGAATGTTCAATGGGTGCTTGGTGTACTACTACATGCGCCTAGGGGTCCCTTTTATAGACCCAAGGGAGCTAGGAGTCGTTGGAGCTTCATTTGACATGCTTTGATTGCGTTCTGTCCGTCGGCGCACCAGACAGTGAACAATGCCCGATTTCCTTTTTCTAGCAAAGCTGACCGTTGCCAGCCACTGGTCTCATGGCACACCGAACAGTTCGGTGTTGCCTGCTCACCGTTAGCTGAGCCGCATGTCGCCCGCTGATCGCGCGGTCGACCGTTGGCTGGGCGTGTGCCTGGCACACCGGACAGTCCGGTGGATTATAGCTGTGGCACACTGTCCTTTTTTCCGAGAGCGGCATGTTCACCGAGCGCGCTATCCTGGGCACCAGACACTGTCTGGTGCACATTGGATAGTCCGGTGCACCGCAAGCTGGTGCAAGTCTGCCTTTCCTTAGCCAAACTTCTTCAATTTGGTTTCTCTCACTTTGAGAAGTTTCCTAGCACTTAGTAGAATAATGTTAGTACCAAAAACAATTTACTAAGGCCAGAATCATAGCTTGCTTTTCCATTTTCATCTCTTAGACTCTTGGCTCAATATAGTCATAACTCTATGTGTTGAGCATCTAATCACCAAAACAATATAGAAATGGCCCAAGGGCACATTTCCCTTTCAGGATGCCTCGTGTGTGGTTGGACAAATGTGAAGCTTATTTTGCCTTGTACCAAATTCCTGACACCTTTCAGGTGACGTTTGCATATCTGAGTCTGTCTAGACAAGCAACCCACTAGTTTCAGTCATACAAAGAGGTGGTGGATGTGATGGCATGGAATCATTTCAAGACAACAATCATCAATGAATTTGAGGTTTCTACACATCGAGATAAGATGTTTGAATTGCTTACATTGAAACAAACATCATCTGTCGTGGAATATCGCCATTAGTTTGAGCATTTGGTTTAGGACTAATTATGTGTATGCCATCAAAAATTATTTTCATCCCTTGTGTGCCATGGAGTGGCATGTAGGGATTTTTTGTGTGTATGACATGTGGGACCAGTGGCACACAAGGGATGAAAATAATTCTCGATGGCATACATGGAATTGCCCATTATGACATTTGCCTGTATGACAAATCTATTAGTGATACTTTGCTGGTTACTCAGTTCCTTTTAGGACTTAAGCAATAATTCAGGGTGTTAGTGGAGCCTCATTTCCCGAAATCTATCGTGAAAGCGGTTGGATTAGCAGTAATGCATGAGAAACTGATGAGAACATGTAACACCCAAAATTCTACATGAATAATGGTGTGGGATCATTAATATGAGATGTGTGATTTTATTTATTCAACATATAATCCCACATGTTTAAGAGATCAACCCAATTAAATAAAGAATAAAGAAGTAAACTTATGCATCCATGGTTGGCTCTTTGTTTGTTGCATCTAACTGGAAGTGGTAACTAAACCCAAGTGTGAATATAAATTCAATTGGAAATTGAAAATAGAAAACAGAAAAATTAAAAAGTAAATATGGCGCTTGGGCCGTATCTCCTCATCGCGGCCTAGCCACCGCCAAACCTGCACCGGGTCTCTTCGGCCCGACTCGCAGCCATGCTCCCAGGTGGCGCGCCGACAGGTGAGCCCGCACCACTAGCCAGACATCACGCACCGAATGGCGCCGACAAGTGGGCTTGGACAGTCAACTACACCATGCACTCGCGCCACCCCGCTCGATGTGAAGCTATTAGATGGGGCCCTTCTTGTCAGAACCTTTTTTGCCGTGTCAAGGCCTCGTTCCTTAAACCACCGTTGTGTGACCTTCGCGAACGCCTGTTGGCACAACGGACTCCCTCCACCGACTTTGCCCTCGGGTATATAAGCCCATCCGTGCATCAGCACTGCCTCGACGTTTACCTCGTGCCACCACAGGCCACTGTTAGGGGATTTCGATGTCGTGGGAAGGAGAGCATGGGGAATTCGAGCTGCCTCCATCAAACCATGCTCGCACCACCGTAGGGGTCTCAGAGTTAGGGCCAGACGCTTCATCATTGTGTGAGGAGCACATTCGCGGTGTTGGCAGGCTGCGGGGAACAGGGTCACGAGATAATTCCTCGCCAGAGTAGATACAACATCGAAGATCCACCCCACACCGTGCCCAGTCTCGTCCCTGTCATCGCCCTCGGTGAGAATTCTCCCCTAGCTTTGCCATGTTCCTCCTTACGTGTAGCATCTTTCGAGACATCGTTTTGGTAACCAGCACGCTGGGTCATCGCGCACTGGTGATGACACCGCCATTGGCTGAACAGGCGCCGTCGCGGTCTGACTTTGGATGGGGGAGAGTTTGAAGCGCCCCAATCCTCTGGGACTCAAATGTGATACAATTACTAGTCCCAGGAGGCTAGTAAACACATTTATACAACAGATGATTCTAGATCTACTTAAACAAGACAAACCTATAAAGGTGGCGATCAACTTTAAGAGTTGGTCCACAACTCGGGCCATATCATCAGAGTGGGGCTGGAGCAGCCTGATATACGCAGCGAAGCAAATCAGTGGTCCAACAGCCACAGGCAAGGTTGGGAACAGGCGTAACTCTTACCCGATCAGCGATCTCCTTCTTTGAAAAACAACAAATAAGCAAGGGTGAGTACTTACGTACTCAGCAGCCCACCTTCACCCGCGGAATGGGGAAATAAGATATAATGCATGGAATATGTGGAGCTTAGGATATTTTGCAGAAACAGCAATATTTGATGCAGGGTTGTTTTGTAAAACATTTTCTATTTTTTAAAGCGCATCCTCTCCCAAAGGAGCAGGAAGTTTTTCAATATAGAACAAAATCCCTTGGACTAAACCATGCAGGTATCTCAGCAGTTTCCCACTGGTTTTCATTTTCAAAAAAGCTACTAGACTTCTCGTCCACCATAGCTCACGGCTCAACAGCCGGACCTTTTAAAACCACTTTTCAAAAACATTTTTGGAAAACAAAACACTAATTGTCATACCACACCAGACTCGTCCATTCTAGTGGACACGTACTATTCGAATAGGTTTGAACTCTGCGTAGAGGTGTACACTTTACCCACTAGTCTAGTTTCTGCAATCTCACCGTCGTGAGATCCGAATGTCGAATCTCTCTCTTTGCTTGCACGTCCTTACCTTAACGATTATACCGGAAGGAGTCAGGCCACCACCATGTCCAAACCGGACAAAACATTCCCCTCCTTATCCTCCCAGTGCTCCCCAGCCATCATAACCATGGGGTTCGGACCGTACAAGTTTAGATTGAGTGACCGCCCATACAGTCTCGAGTGGTTGTACTTGTCATGAGTACAGGTAGTGAAGGATGACAAATCAGTCCTTATATGAGGGAACAATC
The DNA here is from genome assembly GCF_902167145.1 of Zea mays. Taxonomy (NCBI): domain Eukaryota; kingdom Viridiplantae; phylum Streptophyta; class Magnoliopsida; order Poales; family Poaceae; genus Zea; species Zea mays. The sequence continues at coordinate 38,800,644 of NC_050098.1, read as the reverse complement.
CTTCTGCTCACACCTAACCTGGCTGAGCCAACACCTGAGCCCCCCCTAAACCAGGGAGTCTGTGATCATCCCATTCAAAATGTGATAAGGGTGACAACCCTTCATCATACCCATTTTGAAAAGCATTTTCTTTTGAAAACTCACACCTTTTCTCAAATCATTTGTAACAAAGGTATCAAGGAGTATAAAGATTAATTACGACAAGCAGTTGGGTGGCCATCATAACTTGTCTCAAAATCATATCATGCATAAAATAACAGGCTGAGGGTTGTGGTTGAAAAATCATAGGTAATTTATGCATCAAAGGGATCCTGTGAGCTTGTCGTGCTTATCCGGCGAAAGGGGCGAGAGCTCGTGGAATTAGCTTCTGGCTCCACCGCGTGGCGTAGACGTGTAGATATGGCCTCCATGAGACGGCACGAACGCTCCGATAACTATGCAACATGAATAAGCAAACATACAAAGCATCAAGTATATCAACAAATATTTAGTATAATGGTCAGAATGGCGATATATGAATGGGTAGAGTCTTGAGCAGAATCTGTGTCATGTAGTGTTATGATATTACTGGTGGTGGAGTGGAGGCGCTTACCAGGAGGGTGGATTGGAGGCGAAGGGACACTATGCGCGTAGCAGTTAGAGCGGAGTAACTGAGTGGATGGGGTGTTTGCCTTGGCTGAGGGTGTTGAGTGTGTGTGGAGATGGAGAGGGTAGCTAGGTGTATTTATAGCTGGGTGTATGTGGTGTAGCACAGTGAAGTTCACTGTTGGTGAGAATAGTGACGAATGAATCGTCTGACTTAGTATGAAGAGGAGAGTTATAAGCAGAATATGGGACAAGAGTATTTTGAGAGTTTTCTGGAATATGAACCATGCTTAAGGGATGACATGGTTGGATAGGGAATAGTTTGATAAGAATTTATAAACAAGAGTATTGGAATCTAAGTTTGGAAGCCTGGTTCGAAGGAATCTCAAAGTTAAGCGTGCTCAACTTGGAGAAACCTGGGATGGGTGACCAGATGGGAAGTTCCTACTGGAAGGAAAATCACAGTCACCGGAGTTCGTATGACAGGAATATTGGTCTAGCAGGTCTTAGGTGGACTGGATAGCATGATGGATGAGTAGTTGAAATTTGGGGTGATCGGAGGATCGATGAATAGTAACGATGAATAGTAACGACGAAAAAGTAGTTATAGATATCATTGATGAATAGTAATGATGATGAATAGTAACGATGATGAATAGTGATGGTGAATAGCAGTATGAACGATTGATGAATAGTGACTATGAAAGAACGATGAACGATGAATAGGAACTATGAACGAACGGACGAACGATCGAATGATCGGACGAATGAACGATCGGAATTTCGGCAGCATAACGGCCTGTCGGAGAGGGAATTCTCCGGCTGGGTGGCGGAATGCACCCGCCCTAAATCCTAAGATGAGGAAGGGGCTTAAGCGCTTTGCCTGTCTTGCTAAGCAATCACCGAGCACATGAACACGCGAGGATTTAGAGTGGTTCGGGCCGCCGGAGCGTAACACCCTACTCCACTGTGTGTTGGATTGCTGTGGAAGCTTGAGAGCTGAGAGTCTCAGTTGGGTCTAAGTTTGGTCTCCCCGAGCCTGTGTTGTAACGTTGCATGCCTCCCCTTTCATAGCTAAGGGGGGCATGCACAAGGGTACTGAGCCCCGACATGTGGGCCCAGGAACATAACGGATGTAGTACTTGGAGCTACTAATGTTCGCCGCTCGAGCAATCTTCTTGCGCCCTGACATCTGAGATCTGCGTAGTATCGGCGTGCAGGGGAAGCTTCTCGTATAAGGGATGATGGACACAGTGCGCCGCGCAGCACGGGCGCACTGTTTGACAATGGACTGGACAGGCACGCCATCTGTAGGATGGCCCTCGCGCCACCTGCCAGCGGAGTGGACAGGACGCATTAAATGCTGAGGGGGCACATCGCTTGTCAGCAGGGTGGACATGCAGCGCATCCTCTCCACAATAAATGCAAAGACCGCGTGGCCTAGAGGCCTTACGTCAGGCTCTGCCCGCTGGCTTATGTCAGGGGCAACAAGCCACGCGGCAGCAGCGGGTCTTCGCCTGAGCGGGGAGCGCAAGCGCATAGGATAAGGCCTGACACGTGTCAGCACCGGACCTTTGCTTATGCCAGAGTATCCCCTGTCCCGGGACCTCGTTGTGGCCCGGACCTTACTCGGAGGGATCTGGACCCCATCCAAGGGACCCGACATGCTTTCTTGGGAGTCCCGAACCGTAATCGGGGGTCCGGGTTGCGCGTATAGGGGTCCGGTGCTTCCTCGCGGAGGTCCGGTCCAACTGATACATACTGGGATATACCATCTTTTCTTGCCACGTGGTGCCCCTCGAGCCGTTCACGTGGCGGGGTCGGGTGCTGTTCTCCGTGCGGCTAGAGATCGTCGTACGGGCACCGTGTCTTCACACTGTAGTAAGGGGTACCCCTGATTCAGGGTACCGACAGTGGCCCCCGGGCCCGCCTCAGGGGAGGATACGAGCCTTCAGGTGGGGCCAAAGTTTGACTGATTGGCTCGCTGCTTCTGCGCGCCCGTTTGGTGCAATTACTGCCGGTCTGCCCTTGGTCACGCTGATTGCCACGCCTGTCCCCGCGGCTGACTGACCCGTGACCTCCGCACTTAATGGCTTTGTTGGGCCATGTGCGGGGTGCTCGAGTCGCTGCATTGATTTTGAAAATTTAACTTCTCCGTCTTCTGCGGCGGCCCCGAGGAGGCGTGGTACTGGCGCGAGCGGCGGTGCGACTTCTCTGTACGCAGAAACCGGCGTGCCAGGTACATGACATGTGGGCCGGGGCCCTCATGCCAGAGGTTGGACCGCTGGTTGCGGCGAAGCCGAGGGGGCGCACAACCGTGGGGCGGTTGCACGCTCCTTGTGTGGCAGTTCGCCTTCTTGACCGTTGGTTGCGGCGAAGTCGAGGGGGCGCACAACCGTGGGGCGGTTGCACGCTCCTTGTGCAGCAGTTCGCCTTCCTGACCGTTGGTTGCGGCGAAGATGAAGGGGCGCACAACCGCGGGGAGGTTGCATGCTCCTTGTGCGGCAGTTCGCCTTCTTCGCGCTTCGGGCCAGCTTGTATGACACGTGAGGCGGCCCCCGTGTCATAGGATGGGAACCCTGGTGCGCATCGGGGGAGACCTTGCCCGTGACGCTTCGGGGCGCGAGCGAGGAAATCTGCTTTTAAAAAGGGGTTCATCCCTTGAGTAGCAGCCATGCCTTGCTTCTCTCCTACTTGCGGTGCCCTTTCGCCTTCGAGCTCTCTGCGCCCCTTTGCCTTCAAGGTTTCTGCTTTGTGTCGCCATAGTTTATCATGGCCTTGTAAGTTCATCTCGAGCATGCCCAGACTGAGTGGGTGCTCGACATGGTGTGCCGCCTACTTGGATGGGATGTGCCGGCACTTGGCGGAAGGATTTGCGCCGGCGCCATCCTCCCCGACGAACTTGTCTCTAGAGAGTTCGTGCCTTTTGTCCTCCCCAGCAGGTTGGTGTTGCCGGTCTTGTCTTTCCTCTACTGGCGGTGCGCGACCCTATGGGAGCGGCGCTCTTCCACTGGTGCTTGGCTTCAAGGATGTTCATCAGCCTCGCGGTGGTGGAGAGTGAGCTGAGCCGCGGCTTCGCCTCCTACATGGGTTGGTGGCCCGCCTCTTCCTCCAACATTCAGAGGAAAAGGATGATCACCAGCCTTGTGAAGGAGGCGAACTTCGGCTACACGGTCTCGGCCAGATCGCAAGAACTGCCTTCCGCCGTGCTCCTAGCTCCATGGATTGGATGGTCTTGTCCTCACCCCCGTAGGAGGACGGGGGCGAGGACCTCTTCTCCATGGCGCGCACGCTGAGGTGGTCCCGGCGCAGAGGTGGTCGCCGCCGCTGGTGAGGCTGCACGGTGCAGAGGTGGTTGCCTCTACTGGGGAGGCTACCCGATGCAGAGGTGGTTGCCTCTGATGGCGAGCCGCTCGAAGCTGAGGTAGTCGTTGCCGCTGGTGAGCCGTTGGTGCAGAGGTGGTCGCCTCCGCTGGTGAGCCGTCCGGAGCTAGCTTCCCACGCGGCCCTACTAGTGTGGAGGTAGTTCATACCTGTAGAGTAGAGATGGAGCTAGGACTCCACTTGAAGGCGGATGTAATACTTTTGCTTTTTGTAAGGTACTTTTGAGTACTATTTATCAAGCAGTATTAGCAGTATTAGCACTTATCTGTGTACCACTTGTCCCTGTTGTGTGTGGTGTAACCGATTCCTCCTTGGTGCTTGGCCCCCCTGGGATGTAGGCTCGATTTGTCGAGGCTGCAGACCAGCGTACCTAAGAAAGAGTTAGCAATGGCCCCCTGGGCCTGCACACAGCTTCGACTAGCGAGCATTAGTAGTACACCCACAGGACCCACCATCTGACACTAGCCATCCTTTGATACATGCTCGGGACCTGCAGGGTCTAGTCTGGGAGGCCAAATTGTGCGTCTAGACCCCCTGGGATGTAGTTCTAGGTACTAGGACACCCGTTGCAGAGTGGTGGAGCGTGCAGGCCCACGGTACAGAACCCGGCTGAGCGACTACATGGGCTCCGGACCACCCCAGGAGACAAGTGTCCATTCTCTAGTTCCGGACCCCATGTTGCCAGACCCACAGGACTTATAGCTCCAAATACTAGGGTACCCGTCACGGAGTGGTGGAGTGTGCAGGATTTTAGGTACGGGACCAGGCTAAGCGGCCACACAGGCTCCGGACCACCCCATGGAACAGGCTCCCGTTCTTTAGAACCGACCCCCAGGCTGTCGGGCCCTCCTGCTTTCGCAGAGAGGTCCTAAACTGCAAGCCTGGCTGTTCAATTCGGATGTCATTATGTCTAATGGAATGGGAACTGTTTGGGTGGGTTAGATAAAACAACATCCGGAAAACTGCAAGGTAAGACCATGGAGCAGTAGGATAAAACTATCATAGATGCACATCTAAGGGGGTAAATCTTTTCTTTATAACTTGTCATGCATGGGTGCAGACCAACAGGCCGGGCTTATGAGGGCGGACCTCACCAGGTTGGCGTACACGTATGCGTTACCTAGTTACAAAAGGGAGAAATTCGACCCCTCAGACTTGCTCCTATGGATAGAACTTACAGAGATGCTCCAGTGGTCAGGAAGAGGTACTCCTTCAGTCATAGCAAGATAGTCACCCCGGGTTGGCGTATTCTCGTCACCTTAAAGGACCCTTCTCAGCTGGGGAGAGTTGCATAGCCCTTCTTGGTTTGGTTCTTGCCGTAGGACTAGGTCCCGACCCTGGGTTCCCTTCTGCGTTTGATGAGGGAGCCCTCGTCCTCGTGCTGTAGCCATTTCTGCATGGACTTGTCAGAAGCCTGGACCTGTGGGGAGTCCAGAAGGGGTCCGGGGGAAGGCAGGCTTCGGCCCCGTAGACCGGGGAGTACGGGATCCCTCTGGGGGTCCATCTAGTTGTTGCCACCAGAGTAGGAATCTCCGGCGAAGACATCCTTCAGGTCCCCCTCGGGTGACTGATACCCGAGGTCCCGTTTAGCCGCGACTAGGGCTGGATCTCGAGCCAGCTCGGCTCGGCTCGGCTCGGTTTGGCTCGTTTCGCTAACGAGCTAGCTCGACTCGAATCGTTAGTAAAACGAGCAAAAAAGCCAGCTCGGCTCGGCTCGTTAAGAGCTCGAGCTAGCTCGTAAGGCTCATGAGCCATGCATTCAAAATATAGTTATCAATGAAATATTTAGTCACAGATTCATAATTCACGAATTTTAGATGACTGCACTACATGCCAGCATCACAAATTCACAATACAAATGCCTCAGGCTCACAGTCATGAGTTCAACACAAGTCCACAAATAAGAACTGAACTAGAAGTCTAGAACTAACATTAGACAACTCACAACTAGCTGCAACAGAGCTTAATTTGTCCAGTCAAACTCCACAAAGCATTTATAGATATATAATATATTACATGTCCCTAGAATAAAATTTAGATTACAAGCATTTTTTATATTACATAACTTGGATGTGAGCATTCAGGTTTCAAAAGTGAACAAAGGCCCTTGCATGCAGCTTGTTCAAAGAGTGAGAAGTCCTGCAATGGATAAGTAATTTTAGAAAGATATTTGTAAGACAAAAATGGTGTTAGGCATCAGACATCACATTGCCATGATAAAAGAAGTAGGGCAGAAGCACATACTTAGAATTAGTTGCTTGCTACAATACATTTTGGAAATTCGATGAACCCAAACTCAACACTATCATCATTCTCTTCTTCCTGAAAATACAATGCAAATTGAAGATTATTCACTTAGACATATCACATATGCAATTACAACAAAGGGAAAATTTGAGTAGTTGTACCATGTGAATAGGAGGATTCATTTCATTTGCAGCACCTTGTATCCAGCTTGAAGAACACACAAGTGCCTGAACCATTTCTGGATTCAGAGAACTACGATAATCATCTAGAATTCTTCCTCCAGTACTGAAGGTACATTCTGAAGATACACTACTAGCAGGGACTGCCAAGAAGTTCTTTGCCATCTTTGACACTACCGGAAACCTATGTGAATTTACCTTCCAAAAATTAACTAAATTGAACTCCTTGTCATTGCATTTCACATTAGCTTCATCTAGGTAGATGAGTAATTCTGATTTGGAACATTCTGTTGAACTTTCTTCTAAATAATCTTGAAATCCACTAGGTACAAAAGAGGCTACCGAGCTGCTTGTTGTGACTTTTGAAGATGACGATGAATCAGCATTGCTCATCTTCTTTTGGCGATAGTCACTTTCAAACACTCTGTACAACCCTTCCAACTCTTCAGTGATCTCTTCCATCTCTCGAGCAGCCCTTAAGGAGTCATACATCTGCCCAAAACACCATTTAATATACCTCATCTTGAATCTAGGGTCAAGGATGGTAGCAATGACCATAAGGTTGTTCTTCTTCTCCCAATACTTGCTGAACTTTAGCATCATTGCATCAGCCATACACTTCAATTGTCTGTCTTGTGATTTTTGTGCTGCTACTAGTGAAAGCTTAACATTCACGATATAGGGATAGAACATATTAGCAGTGGGGTAGGTGGATCCTGAAAATGCAGTGGTAATTTTTGCAAATGCCTTCAATATTGGTTGCAATTTTTCATACATGATCCACTCAGATGGTGAAGGTTGCCATGCATACTTAGTGTCCTTATCAGCATAGTAACTGAATGCATGCCTATATGCAATGCATGAATCCAACATTTTGTAGGTAGAATTCCATCTTGTTTTGCAATCAAGGCATAACCCTTTTCCAATTGTGATATCATATTCATTACAAACTGCCATGAACTTGTGCAAACGGGATGGAGAATTTTTGAAGTATTTCACAGTATTTCTAAGCTTGTCTATTAAAGAGTCCACTTCATGCAATCCATCTTGAACAACCAAATTCACTATATGGGAAGAGCAATGGACATGAAAGTATGTTGGATTGAACAGTGAATTCTTCCTAGCAACAAACTTGGCCACCAATGAATTAACAACAGTATCATTGTTATTAGCATTGTCAAGGGTTATTGTCATGATCTTGTCTTCTATTTTCCACTCAACCAAACAGTCAAAGATAACTTGAGCTATGACAAGCCCGGTATGTGGAGGATCCAAATCAACAAAATTTAGTACACGACATTGCATCACCCAATTAGGATCTATGTAATGTGCGACCAGACACATGTAACCAATGTTTTGATTTGAAGTCCACAAATTGCAAGTTAAACTTATTGAGTCAACATCTTTAAGTGCCTTCTTCAAGATTTCTTTTTCAGATTCATATACCTTCATGCATTCTTTTCTTCTACCCTTCCTACCAATGTACTGATAATGGTATTCAACCAATTCATCAAGACATTGAACCAAGTATGCTCTACCATTCTAAATGGATACTCATGGGCAATGATCATCTTTGCAATTAATAGACGAGTGTGGTCATGATTGTATTCATTGGGGTTGACAACAAGAGAACCAACCTTGTTGGGAGCAAAGTTGAGTGTACCTTGAGCTTTAAGCTTTGCCAATTTGTTTAGCAATGGTGTGCACTTTCCTATGTGGTGGTTCAGCTGTGAAGTTGGGCCTCCTAGAGTATAAGCATAAGTAGTATGGCAAAATCTACACTTGGCCTTTGTCACCATAACCCCTCTCTCCTTTGATGAAGCAACCTCAATCTCCTTAAAATACTTCCAGCAATAAGCTCTCCTTCCTCTCTTAGTTGCAGGAGCTATGGCATCCTTCTAACTTTTTGATACTTCATCTCCATCCTTGCCCGCCCCTTCAAGTGAATCACATGAAGGCATGCTTACTGATAAATCATCATTCATGTCAATCCTGTTAATTTCCTCTTCATCCTCATCAACCTCCTGGATGGCCTACATAAACCACATATAAGAGTTAATTTGTAAATCTCTATAATGCACTTGCATATGATTTACCATGTGTTGAGTAAAAACTAAGTACTAACCATGTCTATGGAGGGAGTGAAAGGGAAATGTGCCCTTGGGCCATTTCTAAGTATTTTGGTGATTGAGTGCCAACACAAGTGCTTAAATGTGAATTCATGTTTATGGATGAATAAAGTGAAAATCAAGAGCAAAGGTATGTTTCTAAGTCTTAGTACATTGGTTTTGTGTACTAATATACTTGTCTAAGTATTGGAAATAGGAAGAAAAAGAAAAGAAAAGAGTTGACTGTGTACAGCCAAGAGGCTGTTTCGGTCTGGGGCACCGGACTGTCCGGTGGTGCACCGGACAGTGTCCGGTGGTGCACCGGACAGTGTCCGGTGCGCCAGGCGGCCTCGGCCGAAGTAGCCGCTCTCGGGAATTCACTGCCGGCGTACAGCTAAAATTCACCGGACTGTCCGGTGTGCACCGGACTGTCCGGTGAGCCAACGGTCGGCCGCGGATTCTGCGCACGACACGTGGCCAAGCCAACGGTCGGAAGGGGGCACCGGACTGTCCGGTGTGCACCGGACATGTCCGGTGCACCAACGGCTCCCAGATCTGCAACGGTCGGCTTCGCCATTTAAGGAAAGGAATCGGGCACCGGACAGTGTCCGGTGTGCACCGGACTGTCCGGTGCGCCCGATGACAGAAGGCAAGATCAGCCTACCAGAATTGCTCTCAACGGCTCCTAGCTGCCTTGGGGCTATAAAAGGGACCCCTAGGCGCATGGAGGAGCACACCAAGCATTCCTACAACATTCCTAAGCACCAAGACATCGATCTCACGCATTCGTTTCATTGTGATAGCATCTAGAGCTATTGTTGAGTTGCGAACTCTTTGAGTTGTGTTGCGAGCTCTTGTTGCGACTTGTGTGCGTGTTGTTGCTTTGATCTTTTGAAGTCTTGTGTGCGTTGCTCATTCCCCCTTTGCTCTGTGTTCTTTGTGAACTTCAATTGTAAGGGCGAGAGGCTCCAAGTTGTGGAGATTCCTCGCAAACAGGATTGAGAAAAAGCAAGCAAAACACCGTGGTATTCAAGTGGGTCTTTGGACCGCTTGAGAGGGGTTGATTGCAACCCTCGTCCGTTGGGACGCCACAACGTGGAGTAGGCAAGCGTTGGTCTTGGCCGAACCACGGGGTAAACCACTGTGTCGTCTCTGTGATTGATCTCTTGTGGTATTGTGTTTTGTTGAGACTCCTTTCTAGCCACTTGGCATTTATTGTGCTAACACTTAACAAGTTTTTGTGGCTATAAGTTTAAGTTTTACAGGATCACCTATTCACCCCCCCTCTAGGTGTTCTCAATTGGTATCAAAGCCGTTCTCTTCAAGAAAGGGACTAACCGCCCGAAGAGATGGATCCTAAGGGGAAGGGAATCGTGATCAACGACAAGGAAAAGGAGTCCTTCGTCAACGAGCCAAAAGATGACAAATCCAACGACTCTGGCTCGGGCCACAGACATAAAGATGGGAAGAAGAAGAAGACAAGACGTATCAAGGAGATCGTCTACTACGACAGCGACGAGTCTACTTCTTCCCACAAGGACGACGACTACGACAAACAAAAGACGGTTAACTCAAACTTTTCTTTTGATTATTCGCGCATTCCGCACAGCTCAAATGCTCATTTGCTCCCCATTCCACTTGGCAAGCCTCCTCACTTTGATGGAGAGGACTACGGATTTTGGAGTCACAAAATGCGTACACACCTATTTTCTCTCCATCCAAGCATTTGGGAGATTGTGGAAAGTGGAATGAAATTTGATAGCTCGGATAGTCCTTCGTTTATTAATGAACAGATCCATAAAAATGCACAAGCAACTACTGTGTTGCTAGCCTCTTTGTGCAGGGACGAGTATCACAAGGTGAGCGGCTTGGACAATGCCAAGCAAATTTGGGACACCCTCAAGATCTCTCATGAGGGGAATGATGTCACCTTACTCACCAAGATGGAGTTGGTGGAGGGCGAGCTCGGACGATTCGCGATGATAAGGGGCGAGGAGCCGACGCAAACATACAACTGGCTCAAGATCCTTATCAACAAAATAAGGAGCTACGGAAGCACGCGATGGACGGACCACGACGTCGTCCGCCTAATGCTAAGGTCATTTACCGTTCTTGATTCTCATCTCGTGAACAATATTCGTGAGAATCCCAGGTACACGAAGATGACGCCCGAGGAGGTACTCGGAAAATTCGTAAGCGGGCGGATGATGATCAAGGAGGCAAGATACGTGGACGACGCCTTGAATGGACCGATCAACGAGCCTCAACCCCTTGCTCTCAAGGCAACAAGAAGCAAGGAGGCGCTACCTAGCAGGGTGGCACAAATTGAGGCGGCCGGACATAATGATGAAGAGATGGCCCTCATCATCAAAAGATTCAAGACGGCGCTTAAAGGTCGCAAGGGACAGCCAAGCAAGACCAAAGCCAAGGGAAAGCGTTCGTGCTTCAAATGCGGTAAGCTTGGTCATTTTATTGCTAACTGTCCCGACAATGATAGTGATCAGGACCAAGGGAACAAGAGGGAGAAGAAGAAGAATTATAAGAAGGCAAAGGGTGAGGCTCATCTTGGCAAGGAGTGGGATTCGGACTGCTCCTCGTCTGACTCCGACAATGAGGGACTCGCCGCCACTGCATTCAACAAGTCATCCCTCTTCCCCAACGAGCGTCACACTTGCCTCATGGCAAGAGAGAAGAAGGTAATCACTCGTAATGATATCACTTATGATTCTTCTAGTGACGATGAGTCTAGTGATGATGAAATAGATTACTCTAGTTTGTTCAAGGGATTGGATAGAAATAAAATTGATAAAATCAATGAATTGATTGATGCCTTGAATGAAAAGGATAGGCTTTTAGAAAAGCAAGAGGATTTGTTGTATGATGAACATGATAAGTTTATAGAGGCACAAAAATCCTATGCTTTAGAAGTTAAAAGAAATGAAGTGCTTTCTAGTGAATTATCTTCTTGTCATGAAAACATTGCTACTTTAAAGAGTGTTAATGATGACTTAAATGCTAAACTAGAAGTAGCTAGTAAATCAACATCTTGTGTAGAAATTGTTGAAACGTGCACTAGGTGTAAAGATCTTAATGTTGATGCTTGTAATAAACATCTAGTTTCAATTTCTAAATTGAATGATGAAGTGGCTAGTCTTAATGCTCAACTTAAGGCTAGCAAAAGCGAATTTGATAAGCTAAAATTTGCAAGGGATGCCTACACGATTGGTAGACACCCCTCAATTAAGGATGGACTTGGCTTCAAAAGGGAAGCCAAGAACTTAACAAGCCATAAGGCTCTCATTCCCGCTAAGGAGAAAGGGAAGGCCCCTATGGCTACTAGTGCTAAAAAGAACCATGCCTTTTTGTATCATGATAGGAAAAATTCTAGAAATGCTTCTAGAAGTTATGATGCTTTTGATTCACATGCTTATGATTCTTATGCTATGACTGCTTCTAGTTCTCATGTTGTGCATGATAGAAAGGTTGGTAGAAGAAATGTTAATCACAATATGCCTAGGAGAAATGTTGTTAATGTTCCTAGGAAAGTCAATGAACCTTCTACAATATATCATGCTTTGAATGCTTCTTTTGCAATTTGTAGAAAGGATAGAAAGGTGATTGCTAGGAAGTTAGGGGCAAAATGCAAGGGTGATAAAACTTGCATTTGGATCCCTAAGGAAATTGTGACTAACCTTGTAGGACCCAACAAGAGTTGGGTACCTAAGTCCCAAGCCTAAATTTGCCTTGCAGGTTTATGCATCCGGGGGTTCAAGCTGGATTATTGATAGCGGATGCACAAACCATATGACGGGGGAGAAGAAGATGTTCACCTCCTATGTCAAGAATAAGGATTCCCAAGATTCAATTATATTCGGTGATGGGAATCAAGGCAAGGTAAAAGGGTTAGGTAAAATTGCAATTTCTAATGAGCACTCCATATCTAATGTGTTTTTAGTAGAGTCTCTCGGATATAATTTGCTATCTGTTAGTCAATTATGCAACATGGGGTATAACTGTCTATTTACCAATGTAGATGTGTCTGTCTTTAGAAGAAGTGATGGTTCACTAGCTTTTAAGGGTGTATTAGACGGCAAACTTTATTTAGTTGATTTTGCAAAAGAAGAGGCCGGTCTAGATGCATGCTTAATAGCTAAGACTAGCATGGGCTGGCTGTGGCATCGCCGCTTAGCACATGTGGGGATGAAGAACCTTCACAAGCTTCTAAAGGGAGAACACGTGATAGGTTTGACTAATGTGCAATTCGAAAAAGATAGACCTTGTGCAGCTTGTCAAGTAGGGAAACAGGTGGGAAACTCTCATCACACCAAAAATGTGATGACAACATCAAGACCCCTGGAGCTGCTACATATGGACCTCTTCGGACCCGTCGCCTATCTGAGCATAGGAGGAAGTAAGTATGGTCTAGTTATCGTTGATGACTTTTCCTGCTTCACTTGGGTGTTCTTTTTGCAGGATAAATCTGAAACCCAAGGGACCCTCAAGCGCTTCCTCAGGAGAGCTCAAAATGAGTTTGAGCTCAAGGTGAAGAAGATAAGGAGCGACAACGGGTCCGAGTTCAAGAACCTTCAAGTGGAGGAGTTCCTTGAGGAGGAAGGGATCAAGCACGAGTTCTCCGCTCCCTACACACCACAGCAAAATGGTGTGGTAGAGAGGAAGAACAGGACGCTAATCGATATGGCGAGAATGATGCTTGGAGAATTCAAGACCCCCGAGTGTTTCTGGTCGGAAGCCGTGAACACGGCTTGCCACGCCATCAACAGGGTCTACCTTCACCGCCTCCTCAAGAAGACGTCGTATGAGCTTCTAACCGGTAACAAGCCCAATGTATCTTACTTTCGTGTATTTGGGAGCAAATGCTACATTCTAGTGAAGAAGGGTAGAAATTCTAAGTTTGCTCCCAAAGCTGTAGAAGGGTTTTTGTTAGGTTATGACTCAAATACAAAGGCGTATAGAGTCTTCAACAAATCATCGGGTTTGGTTGAAGTCTCTAGCGACGTTGTATTTGATGAGACTAATGGCTCTCCAAGAGAGCAAGTTGTTGATTGTGATGATGTAGATGAAGAAGATGTTCCGACGGCTGCTATACGAACCATGGCGATTGGAGAAGTGCGGCCACAGAAACAAGATGAACGAGATCAACCTTCTTCCTCAACAACGGTGCATCCCCCAACTCAAGACGATGAACAGGTTCATCAACAGGAGGCATGTGATCAAGGGGGAGCACAAGATGATCATGTGATGGAGGAAGAAGCGCAACCGGTACCTCCAATCCAAGTTCGAGCGATGATTCAAAGGGATCATCCCGTCGATCAAATTCTGGGTGATATTAGCAAGGGAGTAACTACTCGATCTCGATTAGTTAATTTTTGTGAGCATTACTCTTTTGTCTCTTCTATTGAGCCTTTCAGGGTAGAAGAGGCCTTGCTAGATCCGGACTGGGTGTTAGCCATGCAGGAGGAACTCAACAACTTCAAGCGAAATGAAGTTTGGACACTAGTGCCTCGTCCCAAGCAAAACGTTGTGGGAACCAAGTGGGTATTCCGCAACAAACAGGACGAGCACGGGGTGGTGACGAGGAACAAGGCTCGACTTGTGGCAAAAGGTTATGCCCAAGTCGCAGGTTTGGACTTTGAGGAGACTTTTGCTCCTGTGGCTAGGCTAGAATCAATTCGTATCTTGCTAGCATATGCCGCTCACCATTCTTTCAGGTTGTACCAAATGGATGTGAAGAGCGCGTTCCTCAACGGGCCGATCAAGGAGGAGGTGTACGTAGAGCAACCCCCTGGCTTCGAGGATGAACGGTACCCCGACCACGTGTGTAAGCTCTCTAAGGCGCTCTATGGACTTAAGCAAGCCCCAAGAGCATGGTATGAATGCCTTAGAGACTTTCTAATTGTTAATTCTTTCAAGGTTGGGAAAGCCGATCCAACTCTTTTTACTAAGACATGTGATGGTGATTTGTTTGTGTGCCAAATTTATGTCGATGACATAATATTTGGTTCTACTAACCAAAAGTCTTGTGAAGAGTTTAGCAGGGTGATGACGCAGAAATTCGAGATGTCGATGATGGGCGAGTTGAACTACTTCCTTGGGTTCCAAGTGAAGCAACTCAAGGACGGCACCTTCATCTCCCAAACGAAGTACACGCAAGATCTGCTAAAGCGGTTTGGGATGAAGGACGCCAAGCCCGCAAAGACTCCGATGGGGACCGACGGACACACTGACCTCAACAAAGGAGGTAAGTCCGTTGATCAAAAAGCATACCGGTCAATGATAGGGTCTCTACTTTATTTATGTGCTAGTAGACCGGATATTATGCTTAGCGTATGCATGTGTGCTAGATTTCAATCCGATCCTAAGGAGTGTCACTTAGTGGCGGTAAAGCGAATTCTAAGATATTTGGTTGCTACGCCTTGCCTCGGGCTCTGGTATCCAAAAGGGTCTACCTTTGACTTGGTTGGATACTCAGATTCCGACTATGCTGGATGTAAGGTCGATAGGAAGAGTACATCAGGGACGTGCCAATTCTTAGGAAGGTCCCTGGTGTCGTGGAACTCTAAGAAACAAACCTCCGTTGCCCTATCCACCGCTGAGGCCGAGTATGTTGCCGCAGGACAGTGTTGCGCGCAACTACTCTGGATGAGGCAAACCCTCCGGGACTTTGGCTACAATCTGAGCAAAGTCCCACTCCTATGTGATAATGAGAGTGCTATCCGCATGGCGGAAAATCCTGTTGAACACAGCCGCACAAAGCACATAGACATCCGGCATCACTTTTTGAGAGACCACCAGCAAAAGGGAGATATCGAAGTGTTTCATGTTAGCACCGAGAACCAGCTAGCCGATATCTTTACCAAGCCTCTAGATGAGAAGACCTTTTGCAGGTTGCGTAGTGAGCTAAATGTCTTAGATTCGCGGAACTTGGATTGAATTGTAGCATACATGTGTTTATGCCTTTGATCATATTTCTTATGCATTTTGTTGCTTAATATTGGTGCTCAAGTTGTACAAACACTCCCTAGACCTCACAAGTCCGTTGCAAAGTGATGCACATGTTTAGGGGGAGATATGTTACAACTTGACCCTTTGAGACTAACCCTGTGCTTGAGTTTGATGCTTTAGTCTTAAAGAAGGATTGAAAGGGAAAAGGTGGACTTGGACCATGCAAGACTTCCACTGCACTCCGATGGAAAGAGTAACTTTTCCAAGTTCATCTTTAAATTCTTATTGCCTATTTTGCTCTTAATTGAAGAATTTGGTGAGGCAATGGGGTTCTAGGGCCAAGATTGATTCCGTTTTGGTGCTTGATGCCAAAGGGGGAGAAAATAAAGGCCAAAGCGATAAATGGATCAGCTACCACTTGAGAGATTTTGAAAATAGAGATTTTGAAAATAGTAGAATAGAGCTTTTTTTTCAAAACTCTTTTGTTGTATCTCTTGTCAAAAGTTGACTTCTTGTGGGGAGAAGTATTGATTATAGGAAATAGGGGGAGTTTTTGAAATCTTTGATCAATCTCTTTTGGAATGACTCTCTTTATGCTTCAACATGTGTGTTTGACTTAGAGATAGAGATTTGAGTTTGATTTGCAAAAACAAACCAAGTGGTGGCAAAGGATGATCCATATATGCCAAATTGAATCAAAATAAATTTGAGTTTTTATTTGAAGTGATATTGCACTTGTTCTAGTTGATTTATGTAGTGTTGGCATAAATCACCAAAAAGGGGGAGATTGAAAGGGAAATGTGCCCTTGGGCCATTTCTAAGTATTTTGGTGATTGAGTGCCAACACAAGTGCTTAAATGTGAATTCATGTTTATGGATGAATAAAGTGAAAATCAAGAGCAAAGGTATGTTTCTAAGTCTTAGTACATTGGTTTTGTGTACTAATATACTTGTCTAAGTATTGGAAACAGGAAGAAAAAGAAAAGAAAAGAGTTGACTGTGTACAGCCAAGAGGCTGTTTCGGTCTGGGGCACCGGACTGTCCGGTGGTGCACCGGACAGTGTCCGGTGGTGCACCGGACAGTGTCCGGTGCGCCAGGCGGCCTCGGCCGAAGTAGCCGCTCTCGGGAATTCGCTGCCGGCGTACGGCTAAAATTCACCGGACTGTCCGGTGTGCACCGGACTGTCCGGTGAGCCAACGGTCGGCCGGGCCAACGGTCGGCCGCGGATTCTGCGCACGACACGTGGCCAAGCCAACGGTCGGAAGGGGGCACCGGACTGTCCGGTGTGCACCGGACATGTCCGGTGCGCCAACGGCTCCCAGATCTGCAACGGTCGGCTTCGCCATTTAAGGAAAGGAATCGGGCACCGGACAGTGTCCGGTGTGCACCGGACTGTCCGGTGCGCCCGATGACAGAAGGCAAGATCAGCCTACCAGAATTGCTCTCAACGGCTCCTAGCTGCCTTGGGGCTATAAAAGGGACCCCTAGGCGCATGGAGGAGCACACCAAGCATTCCTACAACATTCCTAAGCACCAAGACATCGATCTCACGCATTCGTTTCATTGTGATAGCATCTAGAGCTCTTGTTGAGTTGCGAACTCTTTGAGTTGTGTTGCGAGCTCTTGTTGCGACTTGTGTGCGTGTTGTTGCTCTGATCTTTTGAAGTCTTGTGTGCGTTGCTCATTCCCCCTTTGCTCTGTGTTCTTTGTGAACTTCAATTGTAAGGGCGAGAGGCTCCAAGTTGTGGAGATTCCTCGCAAACGGGATTGAGAAAAAGCAAGCAAAACACCGTGGTATTCAAGTGGGTCTTTGGACCGCTTGAGAGGGGTTGATTGCAACCCTCGTCCGTTGGGACGCCACAACGTGGAGTAGGCAAGCGTTGGTCTTGGCCGAACCACGGGGTAAACCACTGTGTCGTCTCTGTGATTGATCTCTTGTGGTATTGTGTTTTGTTGAGACTCCTTTCTAGCCACTTGGCATTTATTGTGCTAACACTTAACAAGTTTTTGTGGCTATAAGTTTAAGTTTTACAGGATCACCTATTCACCCCCCCTCTAGGTGTTCTCAGGGAGGAGCTTCCGACGCACTGTTGCAATGGTTACTAACCTTTGCAGATTGACAACGGCCACACGTTGTTGGTCTTTTGCTAGGTGGCAACATAGGCCCCACCTTGCGCTTGTTCCTTGATTCCTCACTTGATTGCTGACCCATGGATTGTATTTTTTATAATATATATATATATATATATATATATCTGTTAATCACAAGAGAAACAAGATTAGAAGACAACAAAACACCACAAGAGGATAAAAAGTAATATATACGATCATACGAATTACACATTATTAGATTATATAGTGTGACTGGTTGTGTGTTGTCATGTCAACCTAATAGGAAACAAAGAAGCAAATAAAATATGATAATCTCAATAGCAAATTGTTAATTACATCACATGAGTTGTGTGTTGCAGACTTGCATGTCTGCAGCTAGCCTAACAGCCACAAAATGCGAACAACAAATAGTAAAGCTAGCTAGGGGACCTTTAAGCAACTACCAAGCTGATAAAAAAAGAAAGAAAAGAAAAGGGAATTGATCAGGCGCTTGCATGCATGTGTCCTGGCCGGACCTCTTTCTTCTTTATCAGATGGATAAGTGCTAAGCCTAGAGCATACCAGGACGACATTCGTCGGGTGTTGATGATGGCGCGATGATGTAGGCTGCAGCTGCAGGCGTCTGGTGTTGATGCAGGATTTGTCGCCCAGCTGTTTATCGCCAAACCCTAATCGCCGTCGGTCGTCGCCATGGGTTTGGATGCGGCGGAGTGGCGGACTGTGGAGCCTGGAATCGAGTGGACTGTAGAGTGGCCTAGGAAATCGGCAGAGACCAGAAAAATGACCACTTGGGCCTTAGGCTTTTGAGTTCGGCTTTAAAGTGGTCGGCTGATATATTTTGGCCTCTAGCTCGGTCAGCTCATGAGCAGCTTGCGAGCTAGCTCGAGCTAGCTCGTTAACACAACGAGCAAAAAAACCTGCTCAACTTGTTAAAATATTCGTCGAGCCGAGCCGAGTAGAGCCGAGCTGAAATCGAGCTGAGCTAGCTCACGAGTTTCGATCTTTTGGTCCAGCCCTAGCCGCGGCCAACTCGCCGTCGTCGACCTTTTCTTTGCCAGGTCGGCGACGAGGTGGGGAGTCGTCCTAGGAAGACTACTCGCGCCGCTCGCTGACCCGTTTCGCGAGGTCAATGATCTCGCGACACTCCGCGACGCTGTGGCGACCATTGGGGTGCACAGGGCATGAGTCGCTGTTACCCCTCTACGGCCGTGCGAGTTTGTTGTGGTCGCCCTGGCCCTCGGTCGCAGCTGCAACGACCAGAGCGGTGGACCGCGGCTTCTGGTGGCCGCGGTCCTTCTTCTTTTTCTTCTTACCGTCCCGGGGGACGGCACCCGAGCCACTCGACTGGGCAGCCCCAGTTTGTGGGGCCAAGTGCCATGCATGGCCCTCGGCGGCTCTGGCGCATTTGTTGGCCAGGGCGAAGAGTGTGGGGACAGTCTCCACATCATGCGTGGCCAACTTCTCTAACATTTTCTCATCACGTACTCTCTGGCGGAAGGCCGTAATGATGGAAGCATCGGAAATACGAGGTATAGTACCTCGCACCTTGGTGAAGCGGGAGATGAACGTCCGAAGAGTCTCCCCAGGCTCCTGCCTTACCGCGTGGAGGTGGACCTCCACACTGTGCTGCTGGTAAGCGCTAGCGAAGTTCGCAATGAACCGCGCGCAGAGCTCTTCCCAGCAGTAGATTGACCCTGGGGCGAGGTTCATGAGCCAAGTCCGGGCGGGTCCAGACAAGGCGACATGAAAACATGTCACCATCACAGCGGTGTTTCCACATGCTGTTGTGATAGCGGTGACGTACACCTGCAGGAATTCCGACGGGTTTGACGTACCGTCGTACTTTTCCGGCAGGTGTGGCCGAAACTTGGACGGCTATGATGCCGAGCGGAGATGATCCGCGAGAGCGGCGTAGCCTACACCGGCCAAGGGGACACCCGCTTGGGACCGGGTGCCCATTGGGGCCTGTGGTGCTACCGCAGCGAAGTCTTGATCGAGGTTGCGACCCTCGATGTTTTGGCAGCGCTCACGCGCCCTCTCTAAGGAGACCCGGGCGTCCTCTCCTGCACGCCTGCGGTTGAGTTCTGCCCGGAGGTCATTGGTCTGTGCACCCCTCACTGAGGGTGAGCGCACAGACGCCTACGCCTCATGTTGGCGCCAGGATGACCGTGGCCTTGACCTGGTCGAGGTAGAATGTGCCATGCCGAGCAGTCGGTCGACGTCATCCCACCACTGCTTCATGGCCCTCGGTGAGGCCGTGGAGCTTGGAGGGTGACACAGCAATTCCCTGGCTGCTGACAATACTCCTAGAGCCACCCTCGACGGAGTCCGGGATGTCTGCGCAGTTGTATGCTGCCGTGCAGCGTGCACAGCAGCAGTGCCCGGCACTGGGCAGTTGGGAACCTGTGGCATGGAAAAAACAACTTCTTCCTCCACCAGGAAATCCATTGAAGTCTCAGCGCGGTGCTCCACGATTTGCACCATCATGCTGAGCGAGGAAACAAGCAAAAACCTAATGCCTAGGCCCCTACCTGGCGCGCCAAATGTCGAAGAGGGAATTCTCCGGCCGGGTGGCGGAATGCACCCGCCCTAAATCCTAAGATGAGGAAGGGGCTTAAGTGCTTTGCCTGTCTTGCTAAGCAATCACCGAGCACATGAACACGCGAGGATTTAGAGTGGTTCGGGCCGCCGAAGCGTAATACCCTACTCCACTGTGTGTTGGATTGTTGTGGAAGCTTGAGAGCTGAGAGTCTCAGTTGGGTCTAAGTTTGGTCTCCCCGAGCCTGTGTTGTAACGTTGCATGCCTCCCCTTTTATAGCTAAGGGGGCATGCACAAGGGTACTGAGCCCCGACATGTGGGCCCAGGAACATAACGGATGTAGTACTTGGAGCTACTAATGTTCGCCGCTCGAGCAATCTTCTTGCGCCTTGACATCTGAGATCTGCGTAGTATCATATAAGGGATGATGGACGCAGTGCGCCGCGCAGCACGGGCGCACTGTTTGATAATGGACTGGACAGGCGCGCCGTCTGTAGGATGGCCCTGGCGCCACCTACCAGCGGAGTGGACAGGACGCATTAAATGCTGAGGGGGCACATCACCCGTCAGCAGGGTGGACAGGCGGCACGTCCTCTCCTCAATAAATGCAGAGACCACGCGGCCTAGAGGCCTTACATCAGGCTCCGCCCACTGGCTTATGTCACGGGCAACAAGCCACGCGACAGCAGCGGGTCTCCGTCTGAGCGGGGAGCGCAAGAGCATAGGATAAGGCCTGACACGTGTCAGCACTGGACCATTGCTTATGCCAGGGTATCCCCTGTCCCGGGACCTCGTTGTGGCCCGGACCTTACTCGAAGGGATCTGGACCCCATCCAAGGGACCCGGCATGCTTTCTTGGGAGTCCCGGACCGTAATCGGGGGTCCGGGTTGCGCGTATAGGGGTCCGGTGCTTCCTCGCGGAGGTCCAGTCCAACTGATACATCCTGGGATATATCATCTTTTCTTGCCACGTGGTGCCCCTCGAGCCGTTCACGTGGCGGGGTCGGGTGCTGTTCTCCGTGCGGCTAGAGATCGGCGTACGGGCACCGTGTCTTCACACTGTAGTAAGGGGTACCCCTGATTCAGGGTACCGACACGGCCGGACAAAGATTATTTGGACGAACGATGAATATGGACTATGAACGAACGATGAACGATCGAATGATCGAATGAACGAACGATCGGAATTTCGGTAGCATAACGATTGAACAAAGATTATTTGGACGAACGAACAGACGAACGATCGGACGAACGAACGAACGAACCATGAACGATCGGACGAACGATCGAACGATCGGACGAACGAACGAACAAACTAAGAACAGGTGGACGAACGATCGAAGAACGACCGAACGATCCTTGTGCTAGTGTATGCTTGTGTGGGAAGTGGAGTGGGCGTGTGGGAGGGGAGGGAGAGAGTTGCCATGAAATGGCTTGGGGGTGGTTGAGAGGAGGCCCTTGCCCCTCTATTTATAGGCTCAGTGGGGGGATTAGGGGGGAGGATGAGAGGATTAGTGGGAGGATGCGAGGATTAGTGAGATTAGCATGTATTTGTCTTGTATAAGTGTAATTAGGTTGTAGAGCTCAGTGTATGACACCAGAGGTGTACGTATACGTATGAGCATGAGGAAAATTATGGAGAAAATATTTGTAGGGACTTTAAAAATGATTCTGAAGGTATTTCTCAGGTGGAAAATATTTGGAGAATTATCGAAGGAATATTTGAGCAGTATTTCTGGAAAGAATTTGAGGGAATCACTAGGGAAATATTTGTAGGATATTTTTGAGGAGGATTTTGGAGAGAATATAGACCGCTATATTTTATTTGTTGATATCAACTCGCAAACAAACATTTTGAAATGAAATTTAAAATTCATTTTGAATTTAGAGCGAGTTTGAGAAAATTTCAAGATTTGAATTTTTGGGATGCTACAGAGTTCATGGTCCATTGATATCGCATCGGACTCACTAGATTAGAGAGGTGTATCCATTTGCTTGGATTAAACTCGGGTCGTTGAGATTCGATTAGAGGGTTGAAGTTAGATCGAGCTTCATAACACCAGAACCGTCCGATTAGGATCCTGAGGTGGGCGTAGCGTTCGCAAAAACTACGAACTAATCATGACCACCGGCTTTTGATCGGATGGCCAGAAACCACTCATACCCCCTTCACGGGTGCATTTTTCGTTTAGGAGCCCTTGCATTTTCACAAAATCAACCTACCATTTGTGCTAGTTTAAAGATCATTGCAAGCAAGTCCGGTACTTTGCGGAACCGACCCTAGAGTTTAAAAATATTTAAACTGTTGCCCAAAGAAATACCAGTAGAAGATAAATAGTAATAGAAAATTGTTTTCAATATAAAATCAATTCAATAAACTTAGAAAATTCATATCTCTCTCAATTTAACTCCGATTTTAGTGGTTCTGGAGCCTATGTTTCATTTCGACGTGTAGAATATTACTATGCAGTTTGTTTTCATGTTTGGTGTGATGATAATTATGTCCCTACATTGTTTGCTTGTATTGTTGTGAGTCGACGAACAAGTGATCGAGGAACCCGAAGCACCACAAGCTGAAGACTCTGAGCAGGAGCTCGTTGAAGGCAAGGTGTGCCCTTGATCACATTCTTTTACCTAATAATGTTCCTGTTGATCACCATGACATGCTTAGGCTAAAGCTGATGGGCCCTAATAGGTTACCTAATTTTGCATACCCCACACCTTGCAAACAAATAAATTATTGGGTAGTCTTGCTAATGCTCTACCTGGTTTCGGGATTAATGATATTTATTATTCATGACCATGTTCCATTATGGTGTATTATTGTTGGTTATCTATCATTATTCATGATAAGATCATTGTGCTAATTAGAACATAGAGCGACCACCCGAGAAAACAGTGGTACCACAAGGGTGGTATGGGACACCCTTGGCTAACTAATTAGGAAAGTTGTAGAGGACTACCTTACCCGAAAGGAGCAAGCGCGGTGTGTGGAGCTACCGATATAGGGAGGTTCTTGGATCGATCATGCTACGATGGCTTTTCGGATGAGGGATTCCTATATCGCCCCTTTCTCACAGAAACCATAGCGGGTTTTCTGAAGCTATTGGAACTTTGTGAAGGCCTCGTAATGCTACCCTGCCTTGTCTCCTCGGTAGAAATGAATGTGATTTCTAGACCCCTTGGCAGATGGGTAACACGGCTTGTGGGTAAAGATGTGCAACCTCTGCAAAGTGTAAAACCGATATATCATCCGTGCTCACGGTCATGAGCGGCTCAGGCCCTCACATTTGTAATTTATGGAATTAAACTTAACTCGTCATTTTCATTGCATTGTGGGATTTATTATTAATTATGATCAGTTATTTAATTGGGTTGGTATTCACTTATACTTAGTAACTACTAATAAAATTTTGACCAACTTTAAAAGCAATACTCAACCTTAACCATTTTTTGTTGATAAGCCTTACACTACACATGAGCCTCCACCGCAAGTGAGTTCATGCACATTATTTTCTACACTTACTGAGCGATGAACGTATGTGAGCTCGCCCTTACTATAATCACACCAGGAGAAGAGTAGGTACTGCCGGAGGAGGATTACTACAACGAGTTCAATGAGATCTAGGCGTCGTCTCCTAGTCAACTATTGGCGCCGAGGAGATAGTTATCTTATTTCGATTTATTTATTATCACGTATTCTGTAAGACATTCTTGTTATATAATAAATTTGTGACATTTGTCTATATAGACTAAGTCATTATATGTGTGGATCTCGATTTGGCACACATATGAGACGCACCCGGGTTTGCCCTTAAATTCGGGTGTGACAGAAGTGGTATTAGAACAATGTTGACTGTAGTGCGTAACCTAGATAGAATTGAATAAACCATTACCTACTTACCTTTACTCTGGTTTCATCTTTTTGCTGCTTTACTCTGACTACTCTTACATTTTCTATTCTAAAGACGAAAGGATTTCACACCTTGTAATTTTACACTTATGATTCATTAAAAGATAGGAGACCTAACCCTAAAAAAGAAAAATGGACTATTTTTGTATATACGCGCTTGAATGTTTATTCTTATGATACCTGTTTGATTTGGTTCTTTGGTTGAGTGATATATTTGTGGAGTTAAGTCCACAATGAAACCTAGTATAGTAGGTACATTCTAGCATGTACCAACCTAGATGTAGTATAGTAATGATAGGTAGGTGGCACTCTAATTTACTGAGCTATTTTGACCCAAAAAGACCATGTGTTCCTCACATAGCTATCAACCTTATCTACAAATCTATCTTACGTTATGTCTCTAACCCAGATGGTCGATGCTAGGACAGGAGGATGTGTGGATCTGCCTGCACGCATCCATCGAAGAAGGACAATAATTAATTCAGAACCGCAGATGAATCCTTCAAACCCTCCACCTGCTAGGTTGGAAGTTTTCTTCATGACCCAGACACAACTACTACAACAAATGGCCAATGCAATGGCCAATATGCAAGCCCAACTTAACAATAACCATCAACACCCTGACCCACACCAACCACCACCTAGAGATAAACACCGTGAGTTCACGAACCACAAACCACCCACCTTTTCCATCTACCTAGATCCAATGCAAGCTAACGGCTAGTTGAAATTTGTGGAGAAGATGCTCAATATTGCCCAATGCACCGACAGGGAGAAAGTGCTATATGCATCAGGTCGCCTTACTGGCCCTACTGTGGATTGGTGGGATGCCTATTGTGCATCACATGCTACCGCCGACACCATCACTTGGACAAAATTCTCAACCAACTTCTGAAACTACCACATTCATGTCGGGCTGATGAAGATTAAGAAGGAGTTTCTTTCACTTAAACATAGAGGGATGGCAGAGAGCGAGTACATAGACAAATTCATCCAATTATCCAGATATGCTCCCGAGGAAGTTGCAGACGACGAGAAGAAGCAGGAACTATTTCTGGAGTGACTGATCGGGCCACTTGCTATGCTCCACCACAGGGAACCCCAGTCCGCCCAAGTAGTGGGCAACACTCATATCCGTGCCCTACTCCGCAAACAGTGCAAACCACACCCCAAACACCACAAACTCGTGAAGCTAGCACCCAACCAAAACATAGCCACCCTAGCTACCCCAACAACCAGTACATGCTTCAAATGTGGTGAAGCAGGTCATTATGCTATCGTTTGTCCCAAAAAGGTTGCATACACCACTCCAGCCTGAGGCAGTAATCTGAACAGGTGGAATCAGTCTTCTAGTAATGGGAAGCAGGCTCCACCCAACAGTCACGACCAAAGAGGGTATAACATCGCCAGGGTTAATCAGATCAGTGTTGAAGCTACTGTTGATGGTTCTGACATAGTCATTGTTACGTTCTTTATTAATTCCATATCAGCATCAATACTGTTTGATTCAGGAGCCTCACATTCATTCATCTCTGCTCACTATGTTAATTCGCATGATCTGCCCCTCGTAAATATGTGTAAACCCATGGTAGTTATCAAACCTAAGGAACTAATTGAAGCAAATTTTATATGTCACCAATTAGACATAACAATTTTGGGGAGAAATTTTTGGGCCACACCCATTGTGCTAGAAAGAAGTAGTATAGATTTGATCCTTGGTATGACATGGTTGACAAAGTGCAAAGCAATTATACACTTTGTGAAAGGGACTGTAGAGCTCACTAGTCCGGACGGAGATAGATTTGAAGTTACAGTCACATTATCCCCATCCATAAAGTCTGCTATCTATCTGCTAAAAGACAAATTCGTGGGCAAAATATCCGTGTAATTAGGGACTACCTAGATGTCTTTCCAAATGAATTACCCGGTATGCCACCAAATCGTGATGTAGAGCTCATTATAGACCTTATACCTGGAGCTGCCCCTATTTCCAAAAGACCATATAGAATGTCCGTGAAATAATTAAAAGAACTTAAGAAACAATTGAAAGAGTTACAAGGTATGTGGTTTATTCGTCCTAGTTCCTCACCATGGGGAGACCCTATCTTGTTTGTTCAGAAGAAGGATGGTTCTCAGAGAATGTGTGTCGATTACCCATCTCTCAATGATGTGACCATTAAAAATAAATACCCCTTACCAGTTACCATGTATTGAGGATTTGTTTGACCATATGAGAAGTGCTAGAGTCTTTTTCAAGATTGATCTTAGGTCTGGTTATCATCAGATGAAGATCAGACCATTTCGATATTACCAAAATGACTTTCTCTGTCTGTTATAGACTATATGAGTTCACAGTAATGTAGTTTGGCTTGACTAATGCACCAGCCTATTTTATGAATCTAATGAATAAAGTGTTCATGGAATATCTATGATGAATAAGCTGGTACCTAAACTTGAGATGGAGTCTTTGCATCGGTTGACAGGGCGTGCAGTGCAGTGCAACCCGGTCTTGAGCTCCTCCTGCAGGAGATCGTATAGACAGCCCCGTGCCTCTTGAGCAAGCTCTTCCCCCTCAAACTCCTTGGACACCAGAGCACGGCCCTTGTGGATAGGGATGGCAATTTAATCCGTGGATTTGGATATCCGGCGGATATCCGACCCGACGGATTAGGATATGGATATGTTTTTTGACCCACGGGTTAGACCCGTATCCGATCCGAGATAAAGTGGGCATGGATTTGGATATTAAATCTCATCCGCGGATAATCCGTTGGATATCCGAAATTAACCATTAGTTCATTATTGAGCCCAGGCGCTAGCCCACCAAAGTAACATTCAGCGCACCAAAGCACCAAGCCACCAGCCCACCATAATCCCTAATTTCCCAATCCCCATCCGACCATCCCCTAGCCTCAATCGTTCAATCCCAGCCTCCCAGTCATCCTGCAGCCTCAAGCGCAAAAGCCACCCGTGCCGCCCAGGCAAGCCGCAACTCGCAAGCCACTCGCGTCGCCCCGGCCCCCCGCGCAGACGCAGCTCCAAGCTCCTCCCTACTCTAAGCGCCGCCGGCCCCCGCGTAGACGCAGCTCTGAAAATCTGAAATCCACCCTGCTCTGAGCTCCACCCTGCGCAGCTGCGCTGAGCACTTGAGCTCAGCTCCGCTCTGCGCGGGAGCACGGCGTGCCGCCCTTCAGGTTCGCCCCTGCCAGCCCCTCAATTCCTCCTCCACTGAAGTCGATCTCTCCCTCTCACTGATTGAGTGGCCGATGCAGTCACACTAATCTGAGTCTGTCTTTAGTACTGGGGGAGAGTAATTAGCCCACATCGTAGTAGACTTGCTCCAAAAACAATAGAAGGGTTGATGTGTATGCAAGCTTGGGCCTGAGCTGACATGTTAGGCGACCAATCCTGTTTTATAAATGCACTAATGACTTGTTTGGAGGATGAAGAGGAAGAAATGGTAACATGATTCAACTCTTTAGTATGTTCTTATATTTTGGTTATCGAATCTGATCATTTATTTAACCATTTATCTATTTTGTTGTTTACCAGGATGAACATGATTCTACTATCATTGACTAAAAAATTCAAATACAGCTACTATATCAAAATCAAAAGGCAAAAGGCAAAAGGCTTAAGGCCAAAAGCAGACATGTATTTGTTTTCATGTTGAGACATGTAGATATGTATTTTTGTCATGTTGAGAATATTTCTTATTGAAGGACATGTATATTTAAATTTTTATTCAATTTTAAGTTGTGTATGATGTTGACTTGGAAAGAAATTTGATTAATTATGCTATTCAATTGCTGAAAATGGTTTTATCATATCCGATGGATATTCGAAACCCGATGGGCATGAATATGGATATGAATTTCTACCCGTGGATATAGTCGCGGGCGAATATTATCTATGACCGTGGATATGACTGCGGGTGGATATTTTCAATATCCGATCCGAATCCGACCCGTTGTCATCCCTACTTGTGGAGGAGGTGTGACATGTCTTCAATCTCCAAAACTCCAGTGGAGAAAGTGCTCTCTCCAAACCCCTCCCTTATCTATCGTCTCCTTCCTCCCGCCGCTCACAGTCGGTGTTTCACCCCCAGCCGTCCATCCTCGTCAATCGTCATGCCTCTCCGTCTCCTCTGCCCTTTCCTCTTGTTCCACGCACGGAATTTCGCTTCAGTTTGATTCCAGGGGCGGAGAGAAAACGGCGGTACGAAAACCCTTCAGCACGTATACCTATATCTCAACATAGCAGCAAAATTGGCTTCAAACATCAAAGTGGCGCAGCGGAAGCGTGGTGGGCCCATAACCCACAGGTCCCAGGATCGAAACCTGGCTTTGATATTTTTTCTTTTTTATTTTCTGATCTGTGCAATCTTGCTGGTCGCTGAACACTTGAACAGGCGGCGTAATTTTTTTTTGGGATCGATTGATTAGATCTGTGCAGCAGTCCTGCTGGTCGCTGGAGAGAAGACACACGTTGAGCAGCCGGGCCTATTTTGTTTTGGATCAATCGATTAGAGGTAACATGTTAACTACGGCATGTGAGTGTCTACGCTATGTCTCAACAAGAGAAGAGTGAATTGAGGTATCTCGGGCGTCGTTATGGAAAGCTTCAAATCTAGCGATGTCTAAGTAATCCAGGAGATCAAGCAACGAGACCATTTTCTTTCAAGAATTAAGATTCACTCACGAAGATCGGCGGCACAACATATATGATACATGCACTTATGCTACAGGCAAAAAAAACCCCGGTTCATTGGACCACCTAAAGTAAGGTGCTTGCATTATAGATATTACTATAACTTAATAGAGTCTGAACTTTTGCTAAGAAATTTATCCTGCGAGTGAGTGAAAAAAAAACAAGTTAATAATTAAACAATCACACAGCTCGTATTTAGAGAATTTTGTTTGGACTATATACTAAGAAAAAAGGAGAAAATGGAAGCGGGCCAGCGGAGTGCGGAGGAGGTCAGCAGACGGGCCACGCAACCGCTGAGGCTCGTGGGCCTGGGATATAGTCGAATGCATATGGATATAGTAGAATGCAGATGGTAGTAAAAGCCTACTTCATGGGCGGACAGCCCAGGCCCGGGAAGGGTGGGCTGTTGCCCAGGCTTCGCACTAAAAGCCTACTACTATCCTTGGTAGTAATTCCCCCCCTTTTCCAGTAGATGCAAGCTTAACTCACAAAACATTAAATTTATTTTGTCTGTACGCAATCTACGCAGCCGCCGATCGATCTTTGTTTCGTCTCCATGGAGTCGGCGATGAGAAGAATTTAGTCTCGTCGGATTCACAGACGGAGACGAACGAAGAAAAAAAAGAAATCCTACTAAAGACTTAACACGCAGATGGTATAAACAAAAAAAAGCAAACTCAAACCAGATGTTTCTTGTAATATAAATTTTTTTTTGTTCAGTTTAAGTTTTGGCGAGGATGGGGGACATGGATGTCTTTATCCTTGCAGCACCCGTGACGGAGAATTGTCTGCTGACACGTATAGGAGAAGCACGAGAAAACACGGGACGCATCGCACACTGGACAAAAAATACTCCTCGAATCTAACTGTCTACAAATAAACAAGATTGAGAAATTGTACAATAAACATCAAAGTGGCGCAGCGGAAGCGTGGTGGGCCCATAACCCACAGGTCCCAAGATCGAAACTTGGCTTTGATATTCTTTTTTTTCTTCTTTTTTGATATTTTTTCGCTGTAATTTAAATTAGCTTTCCTTTTTTAAAAAAAAACTTTTATCATGGTGCTCGGCTCCTCCAACGGGCTCTAGCTAGAGGCATTATTAGATAATTTCAGGGTGGGTAAAAAGTTTAATGAAGGCCCATTAGAAAATGGAAATCCATGTCTAAGTAATCCATCCAGGTGATCAAGCAAGAACAATGGGTGACATATTTTCTTTGAGCAATTATGGTTCACTCATGAAGATCGCTCGATCGGCAACACAATATATATGCACATGCCCTAGCCAGGACAGTACTTATGCTAGTGTGCATGGGTAAGGAAAAAAAATGGTTCATTGGAAACCAATATAAATTCATAGCCAGCGTCACAACAGTAAAAAAAAGAAGTTTCCGACGGCCGTAAGAACAATCTATCAGACATAAGCTTATATCTGACAGCCGCTGAGCCAACGACTGCTAGACCATACCGTCGAACTTTTATCTATTTCCTGTTGCGCGTTCAGTATATATGCTGCATTAGCAGTAGGCCAGTAGCGCACACGCGTGATTGGGATCTACGGCATGAACTGTCGAGAGGGACGACATCAGACGGACTACGTGGCTTGGTCACAAGATACATGCATGTACGCATGTACCCGTGTACAGCATGCATGGGTGATCTGCACCTTATATATATCCTGTGGCGGCAAATAAAATCCTCGAAACAATTCTTATTTCTTTTTTATAGAAAAGACATAAAAAAAGAATAGGCGTGACAAATCGGTCAAAGAAACAAACAAAGAGAAGAAATCAGCATGTGTGACGGATTGGCAAAGGATGTCAACTTTGCGTTCGTACGCACGTATATCCGCCGCGCCGCACCGCACCGCATACAAGACCACCCACCCACACACCAACCTCGAGTCCGGCGAGAAAAAGGACGGCCGGGAAGCCAGCATATGGTCCGGCCCGCAATGCGAGTTGGGCGCAGGCGCAACACAAATATATATATATATATATATATATATATATATATATATATATATATATATATATATATATATATATATATATATATATATATATATATACTGTATTTATATATTACACCTGGGTGCATTCAATATAGAGAATGCACCCAGGCCGAACCTATGTGTCAGGTCCGAGCCAACCGTTCCACCCAGGCCGGTTTCGTCCCTCCCGCACGCTCCGGACAGAACCTTTTCATTTTCCCGCCCCCGCCCCTCTTTCTCCGTGAACGGCTCCTCCGCGAACGGCTCAACCTCTTCACATAAGTTGCAATCACACCAGACTTACAGTTGCAATTATGCCAGACAGCAGTTGCAATCATTGTTTTGTTTAACAGATTTTTGGACATAGTTATATAGAAGTTGCAATCACACCAGATCAGCAGTTGCAATTACACCAGACACAGTTGCAATCATTGTTTTGTTTAACAGATTTTTGGACATAGTTATATAGGAGTTGCAATCACACCAGACCAGCAGTTGCAATTACATCAGACAGCAGTTGCAATCATTGTTTGTTTAACAGATTTTTGGACATAGTTATATAGAAGTTGCAATCACACCAGATCAGAAGTTGCAAATACACCAGACAGCAGTTGCAATTATTGTTTGTTTAACATATTTTTGGACATAGTTATATAGAAGTTGCAATCACAACAGACCCACAGTTGTAATTACACCAGACTAGTAGTTGCAATCTTGTTTGTTTAACAGATTTTTGGACATAGTTATATAGAAGTTGCAATCACACCAGACCAGCAGTTGCAATTACACCAGACCAGCAGTTGCAATCATATTTTTTAACAAAATTTCTCAGAGTTATTCAGTACTTGCAATCACATAAGAGCAACTCAGCAGTTGCATCCACACTACACCAGCAGTTGCAATTACAACACAACATCGGTTGCAATCATTTTGTTTACATTTTTTAACAGATATTTGAGTAAAATTATACAACAGTTGCAATCACACATAATGCGGGCTTGCAATCCCACCTAATGCGGGGGATGGAGAGGCACGCAGACAGAGAGGCGCGCGGCGGCGCGGGGACAGGGAGGCGCGCGACGGCGCGAGGACAGGGAGGCGCTCGACGGCGGTGTGATCTAGGTTTAGAGGATCGGAGGAAGAAGGAGGAGACGGCGGCGGCGCGGGGATAGGGATGCGCGCGGCGGCGGCGGGAGCGGGGAGGCGCGCGAAACAGGACTTACGCCTGGGTGCATTCAATATAGAGAATGCACCCAGGTGCATTTTAGCAGCGCCGTATATATATATATATATATATATACTACTAATTAAGTGAGTAGTGTAGGCGTCCAACACCGCATGGCGCACGGTTCTGCCATATCGCGTCGCGGACCCTCTTCCCTTCTGCTCCCCGTCATCACCGTCGATCCGCCCTCGCCCCCCATCCCCCGCCAATCTCGGCGTCTGCGCCCTCTCGTCCGTGGCCCACATGCTCCGTCCTCGCCCCCATCCCCCGCCAATCTCGCCGTTGGCGCGCCGCTCGCCATCCCCGCATGCCATCATTGTGTGCGCGCCCATGCCCCGCCTCCGTAGCCCCTGTCATCGACGCCAGATCCGCATTCGCCTCCGCCTCAGATCCCTACGGCGCGATGCGAGGGAACGGCCCATGCCCCACGCCCCGCCCCGTCCACACGAACGCCCCTGCGTGCCCCCGCCTTCCCCCGACCGCGATTGCAGCAGTAACGTGCCCCCCATCCTCTCCCCGCGTGCACCGCACCCATCCCCGACCGTGATTCCAAGCTCGGTGTTGACTACCATTGATGGCGCCCAGCCTGCCCTCGCCCCTGCCTCGGCGTCCCCCTCCGTGCCATCCTCGCCCACACGCCTCAACGCAGGTCTTCGACCACCGCTACTTCTTCCCCCCACACCCAGTCTTCGGATCTGTGCGCGGACAGGAAGGGCATGTGGGTGTCGCCGCCACCGCCATTCTAGGGATGGCAGGGCGGGTAGAGGCGACAAGCAAGGTCAGTTGTGTCGGAAAGGAGCGCCTCGTGGTTCCCTGCACGAACTCGCTGGAGTCACGCTCGACAGCCTGGGCCAAGTTCATGGCGATGTGGGTAGAGTACTTACTTTGTGTTGTATTCTCCACTTTTGTGCCCTTGCCGAGACAGCCGCCACGAAGACTGCCCCGGCAAGCACTGCGGCTACTGCGTGGGCCTCATTGAGATTATGTTGCCTTTGTGTTTACCTGCAGGTAATTTGTAATCTGCAAACTGCATTTGCTGATCGA
The DNA here is from genome assembly GCF_902167145.1 of Zea mays. Classification (NCBI taxonomy): domain Eukaryota; kingdom Viridiplantae; phylum Streptophyta; class Magnoliopsida; order Poales; family Poaceae; genus Zea; species Zea mays. The sequence goes on along the minus strand of NC_050098.1, from coordinate 38,767,644 downwards.
CCTGAAGTGCTGATAATGGTTGTTGCACTGTCTGAGAGTTTTGAGTCATTGTATAAGACAGAGGTTCGTTATTTCTGTCTGTCCCTGTAGGATCTTGCATTTTATTTCATAAGAACCTTTCATTATGGTATTGTTAATGTGTCTTAAAGCTTAGTTTTGCACCAGGAGTCCAGCCTCTGCTATGCCCTCAAGGTGGCCCTCTTCCTCGATAGGTAATTTGCTGTCATGGCTTCACCCCTCTTCTCGTCAATCTGCTCCTTGTGTCCTCTTCTTTGATGAGCTTGACTCAATTGCTTCCCAGGTCTATACACGTCTCACCTTGGCTCTTTATTTATTTGTGGTGTCATGTTTTTTGTCTAACAGATATTAACACATGTTGCAGAGAGGAAGCAGTGTGGCTGATGTTGGAGGTGCGGCTGATAGAGTGCTTAATCAGCTACTGACAGAAATGGATGGCATGAATGCCAAGAAAACAGGTTTGGTGCATGACACTGAACTGCGCTCTTACATTTTTATTCCATCGTTGTGCAATTGTTTGGTAAGCTGCGTAACCATTTAATTATATGCATATATTTTCTATCTAAAAATAAATTATACATTTATTTGGTTAGCTGACACCATCAGCTTTGCATTTTTCATTAGTAGGTTCTGTTGAATGTATTCAAAGAATAGCTTGTAGTAATATAGGGTCTTTTAGTGTTAGTTTCGGATGCCACCTAAAGCTAGGACTAGAGGCGTCCTTCTCCAATCCATGAACTGTCAATTGGTCTGCACTGCACCAATGATGAGGTCGAAGCAAATCATGCATGGTAGTTGCTAAGATAAGCGGAGTAGAGTTGGTGCTGATGGCGAACATCTGGGCCCTTTTCTCATCATTAGCGGAGTGGGGGGAATCTTTCATCAGTTGGATCGCACTTGCATTCTTCACAAGTTCGTCAGGTATTTGACAGGACATGGAAAGATCAACTTAATTTTTAGACGTATATAATTCAGGGAACCTTTTAGGCAACTTCACACTCAACGAGGCCGATCCACCGCCAACAGCCCGCCACCACCCGCCTCCACGCCATCTCGCCGTCTCGTCCCTGCCCTCCCCCATGGGCTCGTTCGGCTTCAACGTGCGCTCAAGGAGACCTTCTCCGTGGACGTGTCGGCGGCCGGCGCGCGCCCGCTCCGCGTCCCACTCACCGCGCCCTTCACCATCGCGGCCTCGCGCCTCGCCGCGCTCTCCAACGTCGCCGTGCGCGTCGAGCTCTGCAGCGGCGCCGTCGGCTGGGGCGAGGCGCCCGTGCTGCCCTCCGTCACCACGACGGGTGCAACCCGCCACATGACGCCATCGCTCGGCATGCTGTGATTCTTCGCTTGTTTTCGCTCCAGATTTCTGGTGAGAAATTTCACTCCGAAGATGGTTCAACTCTTTTTGCAAGTGCCGACAGAATGCGACAGTGTTAATACAGTTGCCGTGGAAGGGAGGAGATCTCTTTGTCACAATGTTGAGTCCATAATCAAGTCATTGACAAAATCAGCAGGCATGTATGAAGCTCGGCTGTGGCTCTGTGCCACTGTCTCGTTGGTCCATTCGCTCAGTGACTGTGGCCAGAGGGACCTGTTTCTTGATCTCTTAGAGAGGAAGAATTCCAGGCGTGATGTCGCTGCTCGCTTGCTGCGTATGATTTTCGATAAGAAACCCAGAATGGTTGGGTCTATTCTAGCAAGAAAAGGCCATATACTGGAGGATTTCTTCCGAGGTAATTTTCCTAAGAGCTAAAAACTGATTGTATTTTTATCTGTTACTTAAATACATCTTGTTTTGCTTTACTTATACGCCCAAATAATTGCTTATTTGAAACATGTTTGCAAAAAAACCTGTATAAAATAGGCTCCTAACTCAATAGTCTCAATTTGAACTTGTGCTGTCTGTAAGGACTATTATGTTGTAAATGGCATACCACATATAGCCTATCTCAGTGACTATGTCATGGTAATTTGCTAACATAGTATTATGGAAATGAGTAACACACTGCTGTGTACAAGAAGGAAACTGAAATGGTGTTTCAGTGACAACTACATCATATCTGTCTCTTGGCCTATTTTTAAGTGTATCTAGGTATGGCCTACATCTCTGAGTATGGTGTAGGCGTGTACTCGTGTAGTGCTGGAGCTTGGCATGAAACTTCTTGTCATTATTTACAGATGCCTATCAGCCTATGTTATGCCTGCTTACTTAAGTCTCCAGCAAAATCAGTAATGTCCCGTTTGGATCCTTGGAATTGAATTCCATTCTAATAAGGCCCCGTTTGTTTCGTGGGAATTGAATTCCATTCTAATAATTATAATTTAGACAAAAATAATTAAGTTAATATATTTGTCTATGTAATATATTTGTATATTATCCTAAATTATATGAGAGAGATAGTTATACGCTACATTTATGCAATAGAGAAGCAAGTAGAAGAGTGTGCTATAAGTTGTACATTAGAAAAGTAGCATGTAAATCTATATAATCAATCTCTATCTCTCACCCCATGAATTTGAGATAGGCTTATATATAAACTTTGGAAAGTTATGGAATGTCACATTCATAGTTATTAAGGCGAGTTAAGTCGAGCACCCCTTTTTACCTTTTAAGCGAAAAGGAGTAAGGCGAAGCGACGCCTTAACTATATATATAAATATTAAAAATTAGACCAAATATTATATATATTACTAATCTGAAAGTAATATTAAGCAATCTAATACAACTGTAAGGCCTTTTGTCCTGAGCACGATTCATTGCCCCTTTGTCCTAACTGCTTTAGTAGTCCCTTAGTCAAATAATTAGGTGTGATATTTTATATTTCCTGTTGAATTGTTGCCATGTAACAGGAATGGTTGAGATGCTATTTGGGGTGGCTTTCATCGCTTACAATTTACATGCCCCTATGACTATCTGCAGGAAATCCAAACAGGATAATGCAGTGGTTTGGCCACTTTGCTGTTACTGGGGAATCCACACATAGAAAGGGAGCTAAGGCACTTTTGCAGTTTGCATTTGTAAATTGTGACAGGTGCTGGGAAGAACTTGAGTGGAAAGGCAAACATGGGCAATCTCCGGCTGTAGTTGCTACCAAGCCTCACTATTTCGTGATCTTGATGTTCTCGAGACAGTGGAGAATTTCTTAGAGTATGTCCCAGATTTCTGGTCTTCTGATGAGCTTGCTAATTCTATCAAAGATGGTGAAATACTGCAAATCGATGAAGAATATTTTGTAGATAAATTTTTATACTTAATGTATGAGGAGAATTCCAAAGATGTATGGCATGTGGTTGAAGATTTTTTGATGGACGAGCAGTTCTCTTCTCTTTGCCAGCATCTTCTTATCCATCTGGATGAGGAAAGGCTTCTTGGTTTCTTAAATTCTTTAGGCAAGCTCATCAATCCTACTATGCAGTGCAAGGAATTGACATTCCCGTGTTGTTGGCTTGAAGTTCTTTTATCAGGACATTATGATCACATATCTCTTGATGATCTTGTCTTTTTGAACTGTGTCACTGCCAAGGGTAGACAACTTTGGCGGCTCATGAACGATGAAGAACAACACGAAGAATGGGGGCAAATGGAAGAACTTTTGAAGGGCGTAAACCATTTGACTGATGCTGATCATTTTGCTCTCATGAAGGAACTTGTGGAGACAGAATTACCTGGTGTGCTTAAGTGGGTAGGCATTCAGTCCTGGATAATTTTCTGTGAATTGTCGAAAGAATGCAAATCAGGAGATTCTTGTGAATCTTTTTTTCTCTCATAACAAAATAGAATTTCACAAGGCTGATGATTACTCATTGGTTCGGAATTATGGGTTCTCAATTTCACATATGCCTGATATTGATGTTGACTGGAAGCAGCCATAAAAGGAGAAAGAGGAATAGGAGAAAGCGCCATAGGTACGAGTCTGATGAGGACAAGTGATGAACTGCTTGAACTTGGATCATCTGATGGAAAGAATGGTGTTGAGTCACAGCGTGGAAGCTGGCGCCTTTCAACTGATGGTTTCTCTGCTTCTTGGGACATTGTATGTGAGGTAATTCAGCTACTTATTTGATTCATTCTTCTACTTAATTTTAATTCATGAGAGATGGTTTAAAGGGGCTACCATAATGTGAGCATTTTATCTTCCTTCTTAACATAACTACCTCACATGCCTGATCTATTAATATGTGCATTGTATATGTTTGGTTTTTCTTTGCTTTGTCCACATTCAATTTTTTTTAAAAAAAATTCTCATGAAATGAGACAATTAGTGTGGACATAGGATTGTATTTTGTTGGTTCTTGTTCTGATCTCCAGATATATTCTTGAACAACTTTTCCCCCTTGTTAATAATTTCTATTTAGAGTCATTAATCTGGGACACCTGTAACATTATAAAGTTACTCCTTGTGCTAATGACTTTCTGTATTTTGATTTTTGCATGCTTAATGATATTGGTGTTACTCTAATGACTACAGAAAATGGCATCGAATTTCCTGGGTACTTCTAGATTTGGGTTGATGCGACTTGGTTTGTCTGTATAATTTTGATCTGGCAGGGTGTTTTTGATGATAGAGCTGCCTGACGCCAAGGGTGTGAAGCAGAACTTAAAGCCTAAAGGCCATTTCAACTTGTCAGCTAAGGGCTCAGATGACTCGCCCTGCGAGTTTGATCTCGAGTTGTTTGATGTTGTCTATTTAATACATGTTGAATGAAGCATTTCAGATTTTGATTGTATTGGCCTTCCTATTTGCAGGAGTGCAAAGCAATTGTTGTCCCAAGAACCATATGCTACCAGAACAAGAAAGATGAGAGCAGTTGGTGACCAAGGCTCCTGAAAAAGGACCTGTGTTCTTGAAGGTTGACTAGACAAATGGTAGGATGAGGATGGTGAAGATGTTGGATGTTAGTATTTCACTTTTGGTTGATTATGTTTTTCTTATGCGCTTGACAAATCTAGATATGCAACCAGACATGCTTTATTCTTGTTCCTATTTTGTTTTCCTTATATATTAATTCCTTAACTTGTAATGCACATGATATTTTTCTTATGTATTAATTCCTTAACTTGTAATGCACATGATGTTTTTCTTATGTATTAATTCCTTAACTTTTAAAGCACATGATGAAGGTTGGTTGTTGAGTAAGTTACCTTAAACTTTGGTAAGCTTGCGTACTTTTGCTATGGATCTTTTGAATCAATTACAAGGTAATTCATTTAAAAATCGTAGTAACACACGTGTACCTAAATATCATATATAAAAGTATGAATGGTACTGATGGTTGGAATATAGTGGTGAAACAACTAGATTAAAATAACAAAATTTATGTATGAATAGGATCACAAATGTATTAAGAAACCTTTTCTCATAGCAGTACCGTGGGTATTATGTGTTTCCGTTGCAACGCACGGGCACTCACCTAGTATATATATATGCCGGGAGAACGACAGCCGCAATATGTATGCGTATGGATGGCTGCCTACTCTGCGGTGGTCTCACAGTACTATCGCCCCGTCCCCCACGATTAGAGTTGGGTATTTTAAACCTAAACCTGAACCGAACGTAAATATAATATAGATTGAATTGTCGGTTTATTCAGATTTTCGGATTTGATTCCTATACGTGCTATATTTCGAAGTATGAGTTCGGTTTCGTTTCCTAATCTTTAAAACTCGAATAGACCGAATAACCCGAAATATAAAAAAACCTCTTAATATGTGATGATTTTATTATATGATGTATAAACTTATTAGCTAAAAATTATGATATCATCTTAACGATAGTATATATATCTTAATATGGTATTTTTATAGTCACTTGTTGTAATAATATTACTTCCAATAAATTATTCATTGTATATATTTTAACAAAAAAATACTAGTCTCTCTACTATTCGGGTCTATTCGGTGACCAAACCGAAATTGTGGGTCTATTCGGGTTCGGTTTCTAAAACTATTTTGAAAATTTTGGTTATCATTTTCCAAAACCCGAAATTTAAAAAAAACGAATAGATCGAAACGAATTACCCTAATAGATCGAATGCTCAGCCCTACTTAAGATCGCAGCTAGGGATGACAATGGGGAATTCCCCGTCGGCGAATAGCTCCTCATACTCGTTTCCGCGACGAAAAAAATTCCCCCGAGAGGATCCCCACGAACGCTCATGGGGGATATTTCTTTCACATCCCCATTCGCCGCGAGGATAAATCCACGACGGTGATCCCCGTCTTCGTTTAAATTAAAATTAGGACATACATCAAACATTTTCAATCATACATATTGTTAGATGTAAGAAAACATTATATGTACGTCAAATAAACAAATTTATACATTGATTGATCTCTTGATAAAGTAATTGTTTATTTTTGTCATTAACTAGTACATGAAAACATAGTCACGTGCAGGTTTAATGGGTCCCCACAGGGAACGGGGATGGGAATGCTTCCCCGTCCCCGTCATCGTCTCCGTCCACATCCCCTTTTACTCGTCGGGAGAAGAATTTTCCCCGTTTACATCCCCGTGGGAGAATAAACTTATCTGCCCCCGTCCTTAATGGAGGAATTCCCCGCGGAGAATCGAGGATCGGGTCTCTAATCGCAGCAGACGGGGCCCGGACGGACAACGGTACGTAGTAGTAGTAAGTCGATCGTCTTCGTCGCGGTGTCCGTTAGTGTTAACTGCATGGCATGCCGGGTGGAAAAAAATTTGTTGCAGTCCGACTGCAAACCAGAATGTTTGTAGCCCCTCACAAAAAAGAGGATAGATCTCGCCCGCAGGTTAATAACACAACTAAAACATTACCTAGTGGACCTACAGGTGGTGTGTATCCTTCTTTTTGTGAGGGGCTGCAGCAAAAATTTTCCATGCGCGGTTGACAGATGCATGCCAAGCTAGTGTTAACTGCATGCATGGCAATGGAGCGTGTGGTTTCAGGCGCGCGCGCGGCCTCACCTCGATCTCACAGGTCAAACTTGTTGTGCAATCTATTTCTATGGCACACGGCCGTGCAGTGCAGCGGGATGGAGGACACAATCATGGCGCCGTCGACCTGTAAGCAAGCCGTAATCATGTATGTACTACCAGATTCAGCTGATACACGTACACGGGCGTACGCATCTTAGCTCCCTCTCTTCTGTCTTCTCCGCAGTAATCATTAAGTCCATGTCGTCCATGGTGGATCAAGTAGCAGCAGCAGTGCGGAGCCCGGCCCAGGTCTGGTTTGTGCTCCTCTTGCTTGTTCCTTAATTAACCGACGCCCGTATATGTCATCAGATCCAAGTACATACGACACGTCGTACCTACCGTACGTACGTGATTTGGGTCGTACAGGGAACATGCACTCATCTCTTACTATTTATGGAGCGCGTACACTTTGCTTAAAGACAACAATTAAACATGCATCACGATGATACTACTGTATTATCTCTACTAACTATTAAGACCCTACTGTAGACTGCCCCCGCCTCCCGACGCCCGCCCGCCCGCCCATGCGCCCTCCGCGATCCCCGCGCCGCAATCCCCGCCGGCCGCCGCGATCCGCGCAATCCCCGCCCGCCATCCCGACATTGTCGCCTTCCTCCCCTGCGTGCCGCGCCCCGTCCTCCCGACGTCGCGTCCGCCCCGCTCGCGATGCCCGCTCCCCCAACCCTGCTCCGACACACACCTAAAAACCTACACGACGACGCCGCTGGCGGATAGCCCAGGAGCCATCCCCGCCGCCACCCCCGCTGCGGCTCTTACAACCACTGAAAAATATCGAGGACGGGAAACCCTAGGCCACCCTAGCCCGCCGCGTCTCGCCTTCCCCCTCCCCGCTGGTGTGGCGGTGACGACGAGCGATGAGCGAGCGAGAGCGAGGGTGGAGGCCTGGAGGAGGAAAGCGACGCACCCACTCCCCCAACCTGCTCCGACAGACACCGCGTCCATCCTCCACATCGTTGAGACGACCGTCGTCTCCCCCTGCCCCGCTCGCGCGTTACCCGGGCCCTCCCGCCCAAGATCGCCGCCAAGGTCCGCCCCCTCCCTTTAATCCCATCTCGATCTCGCCCCCTCCTCATCGCAAATGTGGTGTGAGTGGCACTCCTCATATCCAGTCGTTGCTCTTCCTCTACCATTACCGGCATTGTCAGTGAACTGGTGAGCAAGGAGGAGGCAGTTACTTGGTGTCCGGCGTCAGTGTGGCTGCGAGGGAAGGGGTAGCTCCAACAGTCTCGGCACGCGGGGGCATGGACGATTTGGACACCGTCCTAGATCCGGTCGTTCGATAGAAGGTTGGCACCAGCGATGGAGGAGCTTTCCTGAGTCACCGTCGTTGTTGGCGGGTGGAGGCTGCAGTCCAACCGTAGAAGAAGGCTTGAATCGTCGAAAGGTAGCTCTGCTTTTCATGTATTTTCCTAAAATGCCTAGATCTGTGATTTGGTTTAGTGATTTGCATGATTTCGCCCTATGTCATTGCTTACAAGAGCTGTGAAATAGTTATGTAAGCATGAAATTCAATCATGTTTTCTATCTGGCCGATACATTTGTTGTTGTACACTCAATTTTTTGTGTGCAGTCTGATGGAGTCTGTTTTAGACGTTGAGTGTTCAGTTAGAGTAATTTTATAGCTTTCTAGACTAGATATTCCAATTTAGTTAGATGGAGCTTTATAGATATGCCAATTCAGAGATGGATCTTCATTTACAAAAAAGAGTTTGTTGACTGGAGGGAAGTATGTTCCAGTGCATCTTCGCTTCGATCATGTTTCAAGTATCTTATTTATTCACAATTATGACATTTTTCATCCTACTAATACCATGTATGTTTTAGGATGTGATAGCCTTTTTGTGTTGTACATATGATGGTCGTTGGAGGGAGAAAACTGAAAGGGACCATGCTCGTGAAAAGAGCAGTAGAGGTAAGTTTCGTCAGCATGGTCGAGTGATAAACCCTGAGGTACGGTTAGCAAGTTGCATTTGCTGATAATAATACATAATGCCTAATATATTACTGAAAGGAACTGTGCAATATGATGAATTTGATAAAGAATGGCCATATTGAGTAAGGGGGTTATACCAAAGTACAATCAGAAGCAATCCAAGAACTAGACTAACATTAGTAATTTAGTATGGGCCCTAACAGAAATTGAGAATTTTGGACAATATAAAATATGACCACATACGCTCAAGTAAAACATCCTACTAGGAACCAATCGTTTTAAAAAATCTGAAATCAAGAATAATAGTGAACCTGCACCATCGTATGATGGCATATAGGTTAAAGACAGCTTCAAAATAAAGTTAGGCATAGAATGATTTATCACTGGAAGGAAGACTTCATAGATGGAAATGTCTAGAACTCAGAATGTCTAACTAGCAATACACACCTTAGCTCCAACTGCAGAAATCCAACCAAACATCCATCAACTTACCAGAAATATGGATCCAAAAAAAATGGCTAATATGAGCAGAAGTATTAGGTGAACTCTGGTTAGATTGAAGAATATTATAAGATGTGACTCTTCGACGTCGGCTGCACCTTGACGGACTTGGATTACGTGGTGTACCACGGCACGTTCGATACGGACGGCGATCATGCCCAGCAGGTGATGCTTTTTTTCTTTCTAGGCGTTTCTTTCTCGATTGATCCCCAAAATTTTCCCCCTCCCGGAGAAATAGGTCGGTGCTGCCTTGATTTTTGTCGCCATTACCGAATTCCCCGTCATCTGGAGTTCTCTCAAGTTTGAGTTTCCATAAGTTAACTGCCTGCGTTAGGCGCGTTGGACCTTTCTATCAAAATTGTTCTCTCGCTTTTACTCCACTTTTACCTTTTGAATTGCTTTGATTGTGATTCTCGTGTGTACGCTTGATGTTAACCCGACTTTTGTTCATGAAAATATCCATTCACTGAATCTGCTGCTGTGGTGCTCCAAATTGAATCGAGACACTACTGATGCACGCTTGTTATCACGACAGTATGATTAACTGGAGCTAAGCTGACATGCTGTTGCTTGGCTTGCCTGCAGGAGTTCTACATCAAGTCAAGGTTGCTCCTAAGAGATCCAGAAAAGGCATTGACACTATTTGGCAAGCAGGATGAGAGTGTACTGCAGGTACATCTGGATATTCAGCATTCCATCCCCCACCTGTTGTCTCCAAGAAAAAATGTACACCTATCGACCTATCGTGGATTATTTAATTTTATCTTTCATGTCAGGTTTACAAAGCGGACACGAGAAATCCTAATGATTTGGATCCATAAATGTTTGAGGTTGGTCCCTTCTTTTTCTATGAATTTATACAGTTCGTCTATTTTCTTGGGCTATCTATTTCTGCAATGATTGAATAAATCAAAATATAGGGGTCTCTTTTCTAGGGAGTTACACATGTGATATGTTGTACTGGAACTACAGCATTTCCATCTAAACGTTGGGATGGAGAGAATACTCCAGAACGTGTAGGTTTGTACTGCCTGTTATTCTACAGTCGAAGTTAAACTTTCATCCAAGGTGTCAGTCAATGATAAAGAAGAACATGCACTTCACCCTTATTTAGATAATCCAGACAAAAGAATTTTGGGCAAGGACAATCTTGATGGAACATAGGAACTTTCAATTCCAGAATGAACCAAATAAAAGGCTGAAATTTAGCTGATACAGAGGCCTAATGAGTTATTTATTGGTTTGAGCTCTAAACATCTATTTATGCGTTCATTATGTACATTCTTCTGGTCAAATCATGCACACCTGTATGCTTAGTCATTTTTTTCTTGAACGCGCAGGAGAGCTACGCATCATTATATAAGAAGAAAAAGTCCAAAATAAACCTGTTTAGTCATTTTAAGTCGATGCATATCAGTAGCCATAGATATCCATGTTTATCACCTACACAAGCTAACAATAACAGTTATGGGTGAGAAAGTGTCTTAGTTCACTGATCACACACATATTTTTGTGACAGATTGGAATGGCATCAGAAATCTTGTAAGTGCCTTGCCACAGACAATCAAGAGACTGGTTCTTGTGTCATCTATTGGTGTTACAAAATACAATGAGATACCATGGAGGTATAATACTATATGATTCTGAAGAGGGTATTTACAGCTGAACTTCACGACATCATATGCTAAAGGTTACCCTTCTAAAACAATATGCACGACATGTTTTACATGTAAATCTTTGTTTTATAAACATCGTATATTAGCCAATTTTCACAACCAACTTCTTGTCAGGCAGTATCTTTGCCTTTCATGTTGGTATTTGTATTACCACTCAGTTTTATGTTCCATAACTTTAACCTTGGTCCTTGAGCAATCATGCTATGTATTTTTCAGCATCATGAATCTGTTTGGTGTGCTCAAGTACAAGAAGATGGGAGAAGACTTTGTTCGCAATTCAGGAATACCATTCACGATTATCATGTATTCAGGTTTGTTCACAGAAAAGTTTTTTGGTGGGATCATAGATATATTATTCTGACATGATACAAGCTGTTTGCAGGCCTGGAAGATTAACAGATGGACCCTACACTTCATATGATCTTAATACACTTCTTAAAGCTACAACTGGGGAGCGACGAGCAGTAGTCATAGGCAAAGGTTATTTCTTTTGTTCACCTGCATTTTATGATGACATTTTTGTTTTGATAAGATTTTTGCTTCTTCTAACACCTCATACCTACTAGGCGACAAGCTTGTGGGGGAAGTTAGTAGACTTGTGGTGGCAGAAGCTTGTATCCAAGCTTTAGACATTGAATCTACTGAAGGACAAATATATGAGATTAATTCAATGAAGGTACTCATTTTTTTCTAGAACAGGTACACTTAGTTATTGGTAATTAGCTAATTATCATCAGGTCTCAATCGAGATATAATGTGATTTAGTCCCTTAAAAATTTTCAATCTCTTTATTTTTCTCGAACACACAACATAGTTGTGTATCATTTAGTTAATAGAGGAAGGTTGTTAGCATATAGGCCCTAACTGCCTTATCTGTACTACATTAAGGGCGGTCTGTAGACCGCCCCCGCCCCCGATAACCTCGCACCCGCCCCCGATAACCTCGCCACCTTCGTTTCTTCTTTCCGGCAGCCGTTTTCGTCGCAAAGCTCTACGCTCCACCCTCCCCCGCCGCAAAGCTCGCCGACAACCACACTCGCACGCCATCCCGCCTCCATCCCCCGGCAACCGTATTCGTCACAGTCCCGCCCGACCTCCGTTTCCGTCGCGGCCCCGCCCGACCTCCGTTTCCATCGCGACCGCGTCGCGCCGCACGCCTACGCTCGCCCTCCGCCCGCCCCCCCGCCGCAATGGTCGCCGAAAACCTCGCGCCGGGCTACGGCCTCGAACAACGCCTTCCGAATGGCAGCAGCAAGAAGGGAACGCCGCGGTCGGCGTCGCAGCGGTGGATGCCGGACAAGCCACGGACGCCGAGCAGTCGGAGGACGTACTCGATCGGCGAGCCGGGCAAGCTGACGACCGGCTTCTCGCGGTCCGCGCGGATGGGGAACCTAAACCCCAGGGATCGGGCGTTCGCGTCGCTGAGCAACATCGCTGACCTCAAGTCTGCGGCGGACGCGGCGACGGAGGACTTGGACAACGAGTTCGACCACATCGACGAGAGCCACTACGTTGACACGGAGGACTCCACGAAGTTTCTCTCCCCCCGATGGATACACGCTTGTAGTTCCGTTCTGTTCTTGTTCGTCTGAATACACGAGAAAATGAAAAGGTTGTTGAATCAGATCTGCTCCTTTCTCGTGTTGAACAGGTCGCGCGCAGGGCGTATCACTCACCTCTTTGCTCGAGCCAAGCTGTGAGCTTGGAAGTGGCGGCCACGGCCACGGGCACGGGCGCCAAGCCCAGCCGCGTGAGCGTGAGGGCGCCGGCTGCGGGCGCTCAGCAGAGTGGGGAGTAGTGGGCGCCGCGTGTACCGCCGTTGGGCTGAGGTCCCGCTCCCAGTCCGCGTCCACGTCCATGGGCTTCCTGGCGGGGGCGATGGCACTCTTTTCCGCGGCGCCCTGACCTTTTCTGCCACCCTGTAGCGCTGCACCGACTATGTCCCCAAGATGTGTAATCTTCTCAAGCTGAAAGATAGCAGATGATCATCGCCTCCAGGTTGTAGCTTTTTGTAATCTCCTTTTTTTCGACCGCCAGCGGCGGCGAGCTGTTGCGCCACGGCTAGGGAATTGCTGTGGCGGTGGTGGTGCTCGGAGGGCACGTAGGGCACCACAAGACCTACTGCGTCGTGGTGGTAGCAGGAAGCGAGGCGATGATCTTTGACTGAAGACAAGCTAGAGTCTGCCTCCGTGTCCGTGCGTCGACTGACGAGCTTTAGGAGCTAGAGCTAGCAGGAGGTGGGATTCACCATTCATCTTCCTTTCCTTTTTGTTCCATGTTCTTCTCGATTCAGCCAGCCATCATAGAACTGCCACCGTTCATTCCGTTCTTATTAGTAAGTTACATTTAACATAAGTGTCATATAGATGGATTGGAAGGTTATGGCTGCTAAAAAATACACATACCAATTAGTTGTGTTTGGTCCTGAATACCTGAGTTTCTGTTTCCCTCTGTAGTTTGTTGTAGAGTATAGGTACCGATTTTGGTGTGTGCGTGCAAAACTCAATGATGCCGTTGGATTTATGTTAGTAGGGTGTCCATTTTATTTTTCCTCTCTGTCTACCAGCTTTGGGCTTGAATAAGTAAATGCTCATACGCTCATGTAGCCTTTATTTGCCATTCTCATGTTTAGTAAATTAAGTCATGTTCCTTCTTTTTGTGTAGCATTTGTTTCGGCAAAACTCAATGATGCCTCTGTCTACAATGCACTAGGTTTCAGACTTTCAGTGTTTTTTAACCTCTGGTTGAGTTAGAGCTGCAAAAGTGATCTCCTGACTCTTGACTTCGGAATGATCAGCACTGTTTCATAGTACAGTTCATTGTATCTGCACATGTTGTAGCTTTCCAGTTTACAGGAATGATATATTGAATACCTGAGTTTGAACCAATCTGAATATTAAATGCTTCATTGCATATATTGCAGTTGCAGGCTTGCAGATACTACCCAGAATAAAATGCAGAAAGATCATTTTCAAAGATGCAGAATGGAGCGCCAATTGGCCAATTTGGAAAGGTATCCTTCAGCAGGACATGAATCACCTTTATGTTGTTATTCAGACTACTCTTTTCGTGGTACTGGTAGTATTTGAAGTCATGAGGTACACACATGGATTGACTGATCTTCATTGTTTAGGATGTTGGATAATTAATCAGGTGTTTTGTTGTTTGTGTTGGTCTTGCCTTGGTTTCTTGTACGGGACACAAATTTATAATGTTGTCTTGTACAATGTGTTTACATTTATATCTTCTTTCATCTATGCAGTAGGATATTTCTCTAGATCATCTGCTATCTTTGTTGCCAAATTCATACTGCACAATGAGCTCATTTAGGAATTTGTCCTGGTGGGCTGTCTTTTTATATTTATTATGCTAATTGTTGGACTGGGTTGTGTTCAATTGATCTCTGTAGGAGATTTTATACACTTGGAGAAATTGAAATACTTAGGTCTCAATACTTTGTTTTGGATATCATGAATGATGATATGTTTTATTGGTACATGCAAACATGTCGTAGATGGTGTTCATGACCAGAACTTAGACCAAACTGGGAGAAAATTAAAAAAATATCTTCTACAGATCCTTTAAACTGATATTTTTAGCGTTCTAGCAACGATGTGCATCTGTCCTTCCATTTTGTATTTTGGGATAAAATCTGAATTAAACAAATACTTTCAGCCATATCATGTACTTGTAAGATTTAAGGTGTTGCCCCTTCCTAGCATCATCAGGAAGCAGCGCCTTATGGGCACCAATGAATTGAGTTTGGATTGTTGTCTGTGTAGAAAACGGTAATATTTAGAGCTTTTTGTGGCACATGGATTTTATTTGTTGTAATAAAAGCAACTCAATTCCCATAGTAACAACTCAATTCTAAGTCACATCTGGGAACCTGGTATGTGGTAGCCTGGTAGGAGATACAATGTTGCTGATTGTTTATGTGTGTGTGACTATGTGCGGCCCTGTTTCCACTGGCCTATGTGTAGTCAGATGGGAACTCTTTATCATGCTACAAAACCTGTAGAGTAATCTTGCTATTTCTTAATGCCAACAAGCACAAACAGTTAGCCTAGGTTCTGAACTTTATCGCCCTCCAGTGCATGCAGTGCACCACCATGCAGCTGTGCAACTTTGTGCTGCTGTCGCCTTCTCTGCTCAAAACCCCATTCCAACTGATATGGTTTTGTTACTCGATTGTGCTTTGGTCCCAGGTGAAGCGGTAGAAGAAGAGCTTTTACAATAAACCCTAAACCCTTACAATGCTAATTTTGATGGAGATGAAATGAATTTGCATGTCCCTCAGACGGAGGAAACTCGCACTGAAGCGCTTATGCTCATTGGGGTAGCATTTGCTTTCCTTCTTTTTTAAGTTGAGCAAATTTACTTTTATGTACTAGCACCTTAGCACAACTTTGATAGCTGATATTTTTTATTTTTATTGCTTTTACAGGTTCAGAATAATTTATGTACTCCTAAGAATGGTGAGATATTGGTTGCTTCCACGCAAGACTTCTTGACCTCATCTTTCCTATATATGTTTTCGAATTAGATTGGGATGGAAATTCACATTTGTTTTCATATTTTCTGTTAGCAAGCACAACCATTGTGACATTATTTTGCATGCACTCAGCCTCCCACCATGGCTATGAGAATGAAATTCAACTTTTGGGTATACCAAAATGTTATAGAATCAATATAATTAGATATGTCAAGATGACAACACATATTTCCTTCAACTACTATGGATTTTTCATTAATAAAATACATGCTTGATGGCTGCTTGTCTAAAATTTATTTGTTTAATATTCTTTGTTTGTAAGCCCAAGAATTTGTAAAACTAGGAAATAATTCCAATGAAAGATCGGTAAATTTTTTCCTTGCTGCTACAGTTTCCTCTGGATCCTCTTGATGCAGGACCGAATGCATATTCTGGTGGCGGTGGCGTCTTTGTTGACGATGGCATCAAACAATCCAGTGAGACCAAACTTGCCCTTGCCGAGCACTAGGGCAAGAACATGGCCTCAACAGTGAAGAAGCTAGCTCAACATGCCTGAGCCAGCTGCTCCTATGTAGTAAAACGTCACACGGTAATCTTCTTCTAGCCCTAAGCATTTCACGTGTTTCTGGATACATCCTGCCTGTTGTATATGTGCACAATTTGCCTTATTGTTTGTCAAAGTAGCAACACCTATATTTAGGTTCTTTTGTACATTTTTGACAAAAACATATTGTTGTTGATTTGAACATTAGCAAATAACTGAAAGATGCATGTGAAGAATATATAGTTGTCACAACACTCAACTTCTTGTATTTTGTATATAAATGAGCAACCTATGTTACATCAATTATTGTGTGTCAGTTCTAAATATCACATTCCACTAATATGCATTGTCTTCTTTTAATTTTAGTGTTTCATAAGCAACCTATTTTGTGTTATTTACTAAATATAAGCATAGCTTTTGATTCTTAATCATGATTTGAAACATGTGTATTATAGGGAAAAAATCTGAGTTTGGAAGACATGATTATTTCTATGGTGTTTGCATTTTTAGATTACTGAAATTTATAGAAACATTGAAGTGTCAAGTTATTTCTATGTGTGCTTTCTCGTCCTCTAGCGGTAGAGTATAGTGTTTGGTTATTGGCTTATCATTTATCACCTTGCCGAGTGGGAAGTTTATATGAACTTCAATTTTGTAGCTTCTGGCAGACTTGCTCAGGTTCGTTGATCGCTTATCCTTACTTTCAAGCACCTGAATCTGACGTAGAAGAGGAACATGTCAAGCTATTCAAGCAGATAGAGTTCTACTTTAGGTCGATATATTGACCTACTTCTCTCTACTAAATCCTTCAATTGGTTAAGGTTGTTCTTTCGTTGATCATCATCCTTTTTATCCACAGCTAGGAGAACCTATGCTCAGAGTGCTAGCTCTGCTCATACGCTTGCTTGACAATCATGTGTTGTTAACTGCTTTATATAGTGTTACTAATTATTGTCCTTTATTCTCTGATGCTTCTTTTGTAGTTGAGGCTTACATTATTTTCTGATTTCCATCTGAATTTTGTATGTTATGTCGAAAGATCATATGCTTTTTGTAGTTTTCGAAAAAATCTACCTTCTCGTTTCCGTGATTGTGTGCCGTTGCAACGCACGGGCACTCACCTAGTTAAAAAAGAAGAAGGTAGCGCACGGTCGGGCCCCATGCAGATGCAGCATATCATCATCAGTTCCATGATCAGGTCACCATTATTCCAGTCGCACGCGGGGGAACGGTACGGTGGATGTGGATGATCCCGTCTGTGCCGGGCTGCCGGCCGTGGGGATGGAGCCAGGCCAGGCGAGAGAGAACAATAAACTCCCTTTTCTTGAGTGGGTGCAGAGTAGTGGGTGGAGGCGTGGAGCACTTGGAGGAGTTAGCGAGCCACTCACCGCCATCGTCACTTTTCTGTCTCCCGCGCGCGCGTCGGTCCCATATAAAAAATGTTATTCTAGCATCCACATTTTATCTATTTTTATTTTACAATATACTCCCTCATATCATTGACTTTATTTTTTTTGACCACTCGTCTTATTCAGAAAATAATAAATTCTTCTCATTTATTTTTTCGTGATTTATTTTATCATCTAAGTTAGTTTGTGTTTGGTTTAATTTTTTTACATTTTTAAATAAATATTTTGAATATAACAGGTTGTCGAAAGTTTTCGAAAAAAAGTTAACGATGTCTTATATTTATAAACGGAGGTAGTAGCTTTTTGCTCTCTCTTTCTTAAATATATCTCGTCTTTATATCCTTTCTTCTTGATTTCTGTGTAACGTACGTGCCTTTTTCCACCACGACATGTGAAATGCATGTGATGATGATCTTCCCCCGCAACAGAAAAAAAGAAAGAAATTCGACCCAAAATATAATTCCCGTGTGACTTTAGGAGAATCCATTGCATACAAGATGACTTACATTACGTCGACCGTAAGACAGCCAATAAAAACCACTCACACAGCTGCACAGTACAAGCAGAGTGAGATGGATTAGCCGAGCGTAGGACTGGGCATTCGGTTCTTCGGTTCGGTTCGGTTCGGTTCCTCGGT
Organism: Zea mays; assembly: GCF_902167145.1. Classification (NCBI taxonomy): domain Eukaryota; kingdom Viridiplantae; phylum Streptophyta; class Magnoliopsida; order Poales; family Poaceae; genus Zea; species Zea mays. Next base: position 38,749,457 of record NC_050098.1, on the reverse strand, counting down.
TCTTGTAGAAATTCGGTTCTTCAAAAACTAGAACCGAAATAGCAAGATAAAGAAACCAGAACCGACTAGTTCGGTTCTCGGTTCTTCGGTTCGGTTCCTCGGTTCTAACCGAACTGTAACAGCCACTCTAAACTTCTGAATAACGACAACTTTTGTGAGAAATTTCAGCAACATCTTCCCACAAACAACGACAAGTGCACAATGACCATAATTTCATAGATAATACATGGATGATTAGAGGTTAAACATAAGTCGATAACACAACATCCGAAGTTACAAACACATGTAACAAATTGAATCTAATACTTTTGGGTTTTTCGGTTCTTTCGGTTCTTTCGGTTCTTTGGAGTGCAGAACCGAAAATATCTCATTTATTTCGGTTCTCAAAAAACAAGAACCGAATTTCATAACGGTTCCTTCGGTTCGGTTAGTTCGGTTCCGGTTCTCGGTTATTTCGGTTCGGTTCCGGTTCTCGGTTATTTCGGTTCGGTTCCTCGGTTCCGGTTCTTTTTGCCCAGGCCTAGCCGAGCGGATGCTTGGGTGTGGTTGTAAGTATTAGGCTTCTGAGGAGTCCAGAGGCAAATCGTGGGAACCGGTTAATGAAGGCTGGGCTCCACCACCTTAGGGCTGATAGTCACGCTGGCAAGGCTAAACGCGTGGTATGTTAAATTATTATGTCAATTTCTTTTTTTTAAAAACAAATATGTGGACGTGTGATCTGGTATTGCAGGCTACTCGAGATAGTGTCGACCTTTTAGTTATTAGTTATATAGAAAGTAGTATATAGTCTCTTAGTCATAACAGGTCCTCACGTAGCCAAACGACCATCAATGTAAGTGCATCTAACCATTTATTGGAATTTGGTGGATTGAATGGCAATATGATTACACATTAAAGTTTGGGTTTATAAATACTCCTACCTACAAGCTAGTCGTTAAGTCATGGCAGTGCCACATTATGGTAGTATTGTAGGTCCACACAGTAGTGCCACACAAGCTAGCAATAGAGATAGGAGATAAGATTTGGCTGAATTGGGTTTGGTTTAAGGAGAAGTGTATGGTAGGTTAGAGTGGAGCACTTGGTTACACATTAAAGCTTGTGTGTTGTATCCCCTTTATAGTAGGACAATTTCTATACTCAATTTTGAAATCTAAATAGAATTAAAGCTTCACTGAGTCCAACGCCTGAAACCTTTTTGTCAATATTATATATTGTGTATGTCTAAATCAAGTTTCATGAAGCAAAACCTGTGCAAAAGGGCCCATGAGCTCAGCCACAAGCCCAAAGACTCGATAATAAGACCAAGAGAGAGCCCAAAACTAGAAATATTCTAGAAGCGCATATGTGTCAAGGATCTCAACATAATAAGGGATAAACTCGAAGTCATAGAGTTAGATTCATGTATGACTAGGTTATGTTATGAACTTGGTAATCGAGTCAGTTTTGAAAGCATCTAGGTCCTTGGTTGGTGAAAAGGAATTAGGCTTACACCTTGTCGGGGACCATAATTAGGGGTACCCCCAAGACTCCTAATCTCAGCTGGTAACCCCCATCAGCATAAAGCTGCAAAGGCCTGATGGGTGCGATCAAGTCAAGGCTCGGTCCACTCAAGGGACACGATCTCGCCTCGCCCGAGCCAAGCCTCAGGCAAGGGCAGCCGACCCCGGAGGATTCACGTCTCGCCCGAGGGCCCCCTCAAGCAACGAACACACCTCCGGCTCGCCCGAGGCCCAGTCTTCGCCAAGAAGCAACCTTGGCCAAATCGCCACAACGACCGACCATATCGCAGGAGCATTTAATGCAAAGGTGGCCTGACACCTTATCCTGACGCACGCCTTTCAGTCGACTGAGCCGAAGTGACTGTCGTCACTTTGCCGCTCCACTGACTAGCCTGACAAGAAGACAGCGCCGCCCGCGCCGCTCCGACTGCTGTGCCACTCGACAGAGTGAGGCTGACAGCAGCCAAGTCCGGCCTCAGGCGCCATAGGAAGCTCCGCCTCGCCCGACCTAGGGCTCGGACTCGGGCTCAACCCCGGAAGACGACGAACTCCGCCTCACCCGACCCAGGGCTCGGACTCGGGCTCAGCCCCGGAAGACGATGAACTCCGCCTCGCCCGACCCAGGGCTCGGACTCAGGCTCAGCCCCGGAAGATGACGAACTCCGCCTCGCCCGACCCAGGGCTCGGACTCGGGCTCAGCCCCGGAAGACGACGAACTCCACCTCGCCCGACCCAGGGCTCGGACTCGGGCTCAGCCCCGGAAGACAGACTCGACCTCGACCTCGGAGGAGCCTCCGCCTCGCCCTACCCATGGCTTGGACCGACCACGTCACAGGAGGGGCCATCATTACCCTACCCCTAGCTAACTCTGGCTACGGGGAACAAGACCGGCGTCCCATCTGGCTCGCCCCTGTAAAACAAACAATGATGGTGCCCCGCATGCTCCATGACGACGGCGGCTCTCAGCCCTCTTACGGAAGCAAGGAGACGTCAGCAAGGACTCGACAGCCCCGACAGCTGTCCTTCCGCCAGACTCCAGCGCTCCTCCGACGGCCACGACATCACACGAACAGGGTGCCAAAACCTCTCCGGCTGCCACGACGGCATGTACTTAGGGCACTAGCTCCTCTCTACTAGACACGTTAGCACACTGCTACATCTCCCAATTGTACATCTAGACCCCCTCCTTACGCCTATAAAAGGAAGGTCCAGGGCCCTCTTACAAAGGGTTGGCTGCGCCGGGAAGGACGGGACGACGCTCGCGTAAGCCTCTCGCTCCCTCCCGCGTGGACGCTTGTAACCCCCTACTGCAAGCGCACCCGACCTGGGCGCGAGACAAACACGAAGGCCGCGGGTTTCCCCTTTTACGCCTGTCTCCCTCCGGCTCCATTCCCCCCCTTCACGCTCCGTCTCGCGCCGACCCATCTGGGCTGGGGCACGCGGCGACAATTTCCTCGTCGGTCTAGGGACCCCCGGGGTTGAAACGCCGACAGTTGGCACGCCAGGTAGGGACCTGCTGCGTGTTGACGAACAGCTTCCCGTCAAGCTCCAGATGGGCAGTCTCCAGCAACCTTTCTAGCCCGGGACGGTGCTCCGTTTCGGGAGTCTTGAGTTCATGTCCCTCGACGGCAGCTACGACATGATACTCCTTCCCCCGCCGCGCGACAGCGACAATGGCGGCCGACAACCCGCTCGCCGGCGGCGGAATCAACGACGTCTTCCCCACGTGGCGGAAGAACGACTTTCGGGTCTGTCCCGTCGCCTCCCCCGCCGACAGAGGAGGAGGCGGGGCAACCAAGGCCAAGCAGGAGGCGGCACCTTGTCGGCTGTCGAGCGAGTCGACGGCGCCGGCGCCCCAACGGGGGGCGCGACGGGCATCGACTTCGCGTCTGAGACGAAGACGAGCACCGTCTCCCCGCAACACGCCAACTCCAAGCAAACGGACGACGCCAGCACGCTCGCAAAGGACTTGCTGGGCGTCACCCTCGTACCTGAGACGACGGTGCAGTCTGCCCCTGACGCGACTTCGTCACCGCCCGTCAACCAAGAGGTACCGACCGACTCCCATCTCGTGCCTTTTGGATTCAGCCTCGACCCACCAAGCGACTTCGCTTCGGTGGATGCTCTCATAGAGGCGAGTCCAAACCCTCTGGGGTATCGTATGCGGTCACCCTGGGACCGGCTGACGGCTGTCTCGACCTATGGGCCCTCAGGTTCCAAGGAAGATGATGAGCCCGACTTTTGTTGGGATTTCTCTGGACTTGGCAACCCCAGTGCCATGTGGGACTTCATGACCACATGCGACTACTGCCTTTCCGACTGTTCCGACGGTAGCCGCAGCCTCGGCGACGAGGACTGCGGCCCAAGTCGTGAATGTTTCCACATCGATTTAGGGGGTCCCGGCGAAGGCAACCATCTTGGTATACCGGAGAACGGTGATCCCCCTAGGCCTGCGCCTCGCGTTGACATCCTTTGGGAGCTAGCTGTGGTCCCCGTCCCAGCGGGGGGTCATGACCCACAGCTCGAGCAAATTCGCGAGATGCAGGCCAGGCTCGACGAGGGAGCATGAACACTTGAGCCGTTCCGCTGGGACATCGGGCAGGAATGGGCGGGCCAACCTCCGGCCGGAGAAGCGCGTCATCTACCCCAGGGCATCCAGCACCGCATCGCCGACAATGTCAGGGCAAGGCCGCCACCGGCTTCCAGTGGGGTCGGCCAGAACCTGGCTGCAGCGGCAATACTTCTCCGCGCGATGCCGGAGCCATCAATCACCGAAGGGCGGCGTATCCAGAGAGAGCTCAAGAATCTCCTGGAGGATGCCGCGGTCCGACGGGCCGAAAGCTCTGCCTCCCGAAGGCAGGGCTACCCCTCGGAGCATCGCGCCGCGACTTCCCGATTCATGCAGGAAGCCTCGGTCCACACCGGGCGCACGCGCAACACAGCGCCTGCGGTCCCGGGTCGCCTCGGCAACGAGCACCATCACCGCAACCGTCGAGCCCACCTCGACGAGAAGGTGCGCCGAGGCTACCACCCCAGGCGTGGGGGACGCTACGACAGCGGGGAGGATCGGAGTCCCTCGCCCGAACCACCCGGTCTGCAGGCTTTCAGCCGGGCCATACGACGGACGCCGTTCCCGACCCGGTTCCAAACCCCGACTACTATCACAAAGTACTCGGGGGAGACGAGGCCGGAACTATGGCTCGCGGACTGCCGGCTGGCCTGCCACCTGGGTGGAACGGACGATGACAACCTCATCATCTGCAACCTGCCCCTGTTCCTCTCTGACACCCCTCGAGCCTGGCTGGAGCATTTGCCTCCGGGGCGGATCTCCAACTGGGACGACCTGGTCCAAGCCTTCGCCGGCAACTTCCAGGGCACGTACGTGCACCCTGGGAACTCCTGGGATCTCCGAAGCTGCCGCCAGCAGCCGGGAGAGTCTCTCCGGGACTACATCCGGCGATTCTCGAAGCAGCGCACCGAGCTGCCCAACGTCACCGACTCGGATGTCATCGACGCGTTCCTCGCCGGCACCACCTGCCGCGACCTGGTGAGCAAGCTGGGTCGCAAGACCCCCACCAGGGCGAGCAAGCTTATGGACATCGCCACCAAGTTCGCCTCTGACCGGGAGGCGGTTGAGACCATCTTCCGGAAGGACAAGCAACCCTAGGGCCGCCAGCCGGAAGATGTCCCCGAGGCGTCCACTCAGCGCGGCACCAAGAAGAAAGGCAAGAAGAAGTCGCTAGCGAAACGCGACGCCGCCGATGCGGACCTTGTCGCCGCTGCTGAGTACAAGAACCCTCGGAAACCTCCCGGGGGCGCCAATCTCTTCGACAAGATGCTCAAGGGGCCGTGCCACTATCATCAGGGGCCCGTCAAGCACACCCTTGAGGAGTGCGCCATGCTTCGGCGCCACTTTCACAACGCTGGGCCACCTGCGGAGGGTGGTAGGGCCCGCGACGACGATAAGAAGGAGGATCACCAGGCATGAGAGTTCCCCGAGGTCCGCGACTGCTTCATGATCTATGGTGGGCAAGTGGTGAACGCCTCGGCTCGGCACCGCAAGCAAGAATGTCGGGAGGTCTGCTCGGTAAAGGTGGCGGCACCAGTCTACCTAGACTGGTCCGACAAGCCCATCACCTTCGACCAGGGCGACCATCCCGACCGCGTGCCGAGCCCGGGGAAATACCCGCTCGTTGTCGACCCCGTCATTGGCAACGCCAGGCTCACTAAGGTCCTCATGGATGGAGGCAGCAGCCTCAACATCATCTACGCCGAGACCCTCGGGCTCCTGCGGATCGATCTGTCCTCGGTCCGGGCAGGCACTGCGCCTTTTCACGGGATCATCCCTGGGAAACGCGTCCAGCCCCTCGGACAACTCGATCTACCCGTCTGCTTTGGGACACCGTCCAACTTCCGAAGGGAGACCCTCACGTTCGAGGTGGTCGGGTTTCGAGGAACCTACCACGCAGTGCTAGGGAGGCCATGCTACGCCAAGTTCATGGTCGTCCCCAACTACACCTACCTCAAGCTCAAGATGCCGGGCCCCAACGAGGTCATCACCGTCGGCCCCACGTACCGACACGCGTACGAATGCGACGTGGAGTGCGTGGAGTACGCCGAGGCCCTCGCCGAATCCGAGGCCCTCATCGCCGACCTAGAGAGCCTCTCTAAGGAGGCGCCAGACGTGAAGCGCCACGCCGGCAACTTCGAGCCAGCGGAGACGGTTAAGTCCGTCCCTCTCGACCCCAGCAACGACGCCTCCAAGCAGATCCAGATCGGCTCTGAGCTCGACCCCAAATAGGAAGCAGTGCTCGTCGACTTTCTCCGCACAAACGCCGATGTTTTCGCGTGGAGTCCCTCGGACATGCCTGGCATACCGAGGGATGTCGCCAAGCACTCGCTGGATATCCGAGCTGGAGCCCGACCCGTGAAGCAGCCTCTGCGCCGATTCGACGAGGAAAAGCGCAGAGCCATAGGCGAGGAGATCCACAAGCTAACGGCGGCGGGGTTCATCAAAGAGGTATTCCATCCCGAATGGCTTGCCAACCCTGTGCTTGTGAGAAAGAAAGGAGGGAAATGGCGGATGTGTGTAGACTACACTGGTCTAAACAAAGCATGTCCAAAAGTTCCCTACCCTCTGCCTCGCATCGATCAATTCGTGGATTCCACTGCTGGGTGCGAAACCCTATCTTTCCTCGATGCCTACTCAGGGTATCACCAAATTAGGATGAAAGAGTCCGACCAGCTCGCGACTTCTTTCATCACACCTTTCGACATGTACTGCTATGTTACCATGCCGTTTGGTTTGAGGAATGCGGGTGCGACATACCAAAGGTGCATGAACCACGTGTTCGGCGAACACATTGGTCGAACGGTCGAGGCCTACGTCGATGACATCGTAGTCAAGATGAGGAAAGCCTCCGACCTCCTTTCCGACCTTGAAGTGACATTCCGATCTCTCAAGGCGAAAGGCGTAAAACTCAATCCTAAGAAGTGTGTCTTTGGGGTCCCCCGAGGCATGCTCTTGGGGTTCATCGTCTCCGAGCGGGGCATCGAGGCCAACCCGGAGAAAATCGCGGCCATCACCAACATGGGGCCCATCAAGGACTTGAAAGGCGTACAGAGGGTCACGGGATGCCTTGCGGCTCTGAGCCGTTTCATCTCGCGCCAAGGCGAAAGAGGCCTGCCTCTGTACCGCCTCTTAAGGAAGGCCGAGTGCTTCACGTGGACCCCTGAGGCCGAGGAAGCCCTCGGGAACCTGAAGGCGCTCCTCACGAACGCGCCCATCTTGGTGCCTCCCGCCACTAGAGAAGCCCTCTTGATCTACATCGCCGCTACCACTCAGGTGGTTAGCGCCGCGATCGTGGTTGAGAGACGAGAAGAGGGGCATGCATTGCCCGTTCAGAGGCCAGTCTACTTCATCATTGAGGTACTGTCCGAGACCAAGATCTGCTACCCACAAATTCAGAAGCTGCTGTACGCGGTGATCCTGACGCGGCGGAAGTTGCGACACTACTTCGAGTCTCATCCGGTAACTGTGGTGTCATCCTTCCCCCTGGGGGAGATCATCCAGTGCCGAGAGGCCTCGGGTAGAATAGCAAAGTGGGCGGTGGAAATCATGGGCGAGACGATCTCGTTCGCTTCTCGGAAGGCCATCAAGTCCCAGGTCTTGGCGGACTTTGTGGCTGAATGGGTCAACACCCAGCTCCCAACAGCTCCGATCCAACCGGAACTCTGGACCATGTTTTTCGACGGGTCGCTGATGAAGACAGGGGCAGGCGCGGGCCTGCTCTTCATCTCACCCCTCGGGAAGCACCTACGCTACGTGCTACGCCTCCACTTCCCGGCGTCCAACAATGTGGCTGAGTACGAGGCTCTGGTCAACGGGTTGCGCATCGCCATCGAGCTAGGGGTCCGACGCCTCGACGCTCGCGGTGACTCACAGCTCGTCATCGACCAAGTCATGAAGAACTCCCACTGCCGCGACCCGAAGATGGAAGCCTACTGCGATGAGGTACGACGCCTGGAAGACAAGTTCTACGGGCTCGAGCTCAACCACATAGCCCGACGCTACAACAAGACTGCGGACGAGCTGGCCAAGATAGCCTCGGGGCGAACAACGGTTCCCCCGGACGTCTTCTCCCGAGACCTGCATCAACCCTCCGTCAAAGACCGACGACACGTCCGAGCCCAAGAAGGCCTCGGCCCAGCCCGAGGCACCCTCGGCCCAGTCCGAGGCACCCTCGGCTCAGCCCGAGGCACCCTCAGTTCAGCCCGAGGCACCCTCGGCTCAGCCCGAGGCACCCTCGGCCCCCGAAGGTGAGGCACTACGCGTCGAGGAGGAGCGGAGCGGGGTCACACCTAATGAAACTGGCAGACCCCGTACCTGCAATATCTCCACCGAGGAGAGCTACCCCTCGACCGAGCCGAAGCTTGGCGGTTGGCGCGGCGCGCCAAGTCGTTCGTCTTGATGGGGGACGGGAAGGAGCTCTACCACCGCAGCCCCCCAGGCATCCTCCAGCGATGCATTTCTATCGCCGAAGGCCAGGAGCTCTTACAAGAGATACACTCGGGGGCTTGCGGTCATCACGCAGCGCCTCGAGCCCTTGTTGGAAACGCCTTCCGACAAGGCTTCTACTGGCCGACCGTGGTGGCCGACGCCACTAGAATTGTCCGCACCTGCGAAGGGTGTCAGTTCTATGCGAAGCAGACACACCTGCCCGCTCAGGCTCTACAGACCATACCCATCACCTGGCCATTTGTAGTGTGGGGTCTGGACCTCGTCGGCCCCTTACAGAAGGCACCCGGGGGCTACACGCACCTGCTGGTCGCCATCGACAAATTCTCCAAGTGGATCGAGGTCCGACCCCTAAACAGCAACAGGTCCGAACAGGCTGTGGCGTTCTTCACCAACATCATCCACCGCTTTGGGGTCCCGAACTCTATCATCACCGACAACGGCACCCAGTTCACCGGCAGAAAGTTCCTGGACTTCTGTGAGGATCACCACATCCGGGTGGACTGGGCCGCCGTGGCTCACCCCATGACGAATGGGCAAGTAGAGCGTGCCAACGGCATGATTCTGCAAGGACTCAACCCGCGGATCTACAACGACCTCAACAAGTTCGGCAAGCGATGGATGAAGGAGCTCCCCTCGGTGGTCTGGAGTCTGAGGACAACGCCAAGCCGATCCACGGGCTTCACACAGTTCTTTCTAGTCTATGGGGCCGAGGCCATCTTGCCCACAGACTTAGAATACGGTTCCCCGAGGACGAGGGCCTACGACGACCAAAGCAATCGAGCTAACCGAGAAGACTCACTGGACCAGCTGGAAGAGGCTTGGGACATGGCCTTACTACACTCGGCGCGGTACCAGCAGTCCCTGCGACGCTACCACGCCCTAGGGGTTCGGTCCCGAGACCTCCAGGTGGGCGACCTGGTGCTTCGGCTGCGACAAGATGCCCGAGGGCGGCACAAGCTCACGCCTCCCTGGGAGGGGCCGTTCGTCATCGCCAAGGTTCTGAAGCCCGGGACGTACAAGCTGGCCAACAGTCAAGGCGAGGTCTACAGCAACGCTTGGAACATCCGACAGCTACGTCGCTTCTACCCTTAATATGCTTTCAAATCGTTCGTACACTTCGTTCACACACAAAGTCTAACCATCAAGGAAGGGTCAGCCTTGCCTCGGCAAAGCCCGACCCTCCCTCGGGGGCTAGAAGGGGGGAACCCCCTCTGCGTCGAAATTTTTCCTCGGAAAAAGATCTTTTCTGCCAGAATATCTTTCGTGCTTTTCGACTACTTCGAAAGTGGGATCCTGAAAATGACGGAGTACACGTAAGCAGCCAAGGCTGACCGAGCCGAGGGACTCCCACGCCTCCGGGATACGGATACCTCACTCATCACCTTCTGCGATAAGTAACTCACGCTCGGATAGGTGACTCCGCGGACCGAACAAGTCTTCACGCTCGAAAACTCTTCTGCCGAAACGATTTTTCGGGCCTTCTCGACTACATCGATAGCAGAATCCTACGGATGAGTAAGAGTACACGTAAGCGGCAAGGCCGACCGAGCCGAGGGATTCCTACGCCTCCGGGATACGGATACCTCACTCATCACCTTCCGTGAAAAGTAACTCTCGCTCGAACAAACAATTATGTTACCGACAAATAAGTCCAGACACTCGAAACAAGGGGAAAAAACGTAGCTTTTACAACACGACGACAGTATGTTCGGGCCTCGGCGGCCGCAGAAAACATACGCACACTACAGGGTAAACCGATCCTGCAGGCTCGGACCTTGACGGAGGGGGAGCAGCAGCACCCTCGGCGTCAACTACACCTTCGGCGAAGTCCAACCTAGCCTTGGACGGCAACGCGATCGAAGGATCTTCGCTCCGAAGGACGCCATCAGCACCACGCCCGGGCCATCGCCGCCGGGGTCTTCTCCAGGAATCCGGCCCGAGCAGACGGCTCGGCCGGACACCCCGAAGCCTCAGCCAGCTGTCCCCCGAAGACATCAGCCCGGCTCGTGGCCTCGGCAACTCAACTCCGGCGCTGGTCCCGCCAGTGGACGGCCCGGCCAGGCTCCGGCCGACGAAGTCTTCTTTTCGAGCCAACTCTGCCTCTGTCCACGCTGACACTGCTACCTCCGGCTTCGGCTCATCGAAGAGCGGCCGAGGGTTCCTTTAACTAAGCAAGAGAAGCCTCGGGCGGCAAGGCCGACCGAGCCAAGGGACTCCTACGCCTCCGGGATACGGATACCTCACTCGTCACCTTCGCACGAGGCAACTCACACTTGGTTGAGCGGTTCAATCAGCCGACAGGCGAGTCCTAGTGCTCGAAATAAGGAAAAAACACGGCTCCGTGCCGAAAATACATACATGTTCAGGCCCCGACAACCACAATGAACAAGACACCGACACTCAAGGTGCCATTACAAACGGAACTCCGGTTCCACCTCCGCAGGTATGAACAACCCCCCACATTGGAGGGCCCGCGGGGCGATAAGGCTCCAGGTCGCCCACCGCCACCCGCTCCAGCAGCAGCGACAACGACCTCCGCTCCGGGTGGCCGAACTACAGCAGCAATGGCCTCAGGGCGGACGCTGCTGCAACAATGCCCTCGCCCACGTCTACGCTCGAGGGGCGAGGACAAGTACAAAGATCCGGAGACCCGGGGCACGGATGGTGGCGCTGATCCCGTCAGCGACGAGGACTTCTTCAGCCGCCGCCACCTCAGCACCGACGACAGGAGCCGTCTGCCCACCGGCAGATCCCCACTCGGATCCTCCCGGACAAGCGGAGCACCGACTTCCGCGCAGAGGCGCCGTACCGGGGCAAAGGCAGGACAGCCCCAGAACACGAACGCCGCCCTAGCAGCGCACGACGTCTTGGGCGGTCCTCCGGTGCGCACGACGCGACAACCGCTCTTGCGGCGAGAGGGGGCACCGGGAGCCGAGCCAGAGCCAGCTGAGCCAGTGAGCCCAACGCGCTGAAGCTGACGACGCTCGCCGCCGACCAGCCCCGTGTTGTCGAAGTCCGACCCTCCCGCTAGGCCGGTGAGCGCCCTCTCCCTTGAATGCTGAGGGAGAAGGTGACCTACGAACCCGCGCGAGAGGCAGAGCTCCGGCTCAGCTCGCTCTCCGCCCCAGCCAGGATGACGAAGATCCTTGAAGCTGAGGGCGGGACCAAGATCGCAGCCCGACTTGCTTCTCCCCACCCAGGAGCTGGTGGTCACCATCTTGGGTGACCACCGGCGAGGGGATGCGACCGGGCTGCCTGATGAAAATCCTTGAAGCCGAACGATGGCTGAAAGGTACCAACTCCCGCGAAGTTGTGTTCCTCCAACGACAAGGCGGAAGAACTGCGAGTGTTCCCCATCCGGGGGCTCGGAAGGTGGAAAGACGCGATGCATGGAAGGAGCGCGAAGACATGGTTGCCTTTCAAGGGGGTCACCCTCCTTTTAAAGGCAACTCTCCCCACTTGCGTCCTCAGCCATCGCGGGATGAGTCTTCTCCAACACGCTCCAAGGTCCTCCCCCTACGACACGGGGGCTAGGTCCCACGCGTCATGCAAGCTGGCCCAGGGCAGAAGAAGCCAAACCGCCACGCGCGATGCGCGCAACTGCCCAGCGGTTACAAGCATTCCTCCACTTTCGCCCAGACCAGCGGGTGAAAGGGCGGACAGCCATGCAGGCGGCATGCAACCGCGCCAAGTGGGCGCACCCCTTCGACTCCAACGCGCCCAGCATGGAGGCCCAGGCCCACACGTCATGCAACCGGCGCGCCAATTACTACGTGCGAGCAACTGCACCGCCCCTCGCGCCACTACCGTGCCTCCTCGACTGCGGAACCAGTACCGTGACTCAAGGCAACCCTGCGTACGACCCAACAGTGCCAGCCAGGCACATCGATCACGGGTCAGTCAGCCGTGGGAGGAGGCACGACGGTCGATACGGCCAAAAATGGGCTGGCAGTAATGGCGGTGGCAGGCGGGCGGAAGCAGCGGTCACGTCGTCAGCCAAGCTCACGTCCCATCCAGGGACAGCAAGGGGACCCTCTCTCACGGCGTGAAGACGGCGTGCTCGTGTTCCGTTCCTCGAACGGCTCGCGCACGCGCAACGGCTGCCCCGCGAACCGCTCATCCCGTCGCATTAACTCTGCGGCGGGACAGGTGGCACCTTTGGCAGGAGAAGCGAGCGACGCTTCACCTCCGCCATAATGACCACGTCAAAAAAGGTGCGCCACGTCATTCGATTTCGTATCCTTTTCCTCTTCCTCTTTCTCTCTCTTACAACAGGGACCAGGAAAGGGGATACCCCGAAAAGGATCCTTCTCCGTGAAGGAAACGGGCCCCGAGCCCCCCTACTGATCAGAGGTTCGAAGGCTGGCCCCTCGGAGGGGTTCAATAGCCGCCTTAGAGCACTCGGGCTCCGCGCCCGCTACTGTTCAGAGGTTCGAAGGCCGGCCCCTCGGAAGGGTTCAACGGTCACCTCAGGCCACTCGGGCTCCGCGCCCACTACTGATCAGGGGTTAGTAGGCTGGCCCTCGAAGGGTTCACAGCCGCCTCAGACGCAAAGCGAGGGATGACCCTGGGTACGTTCGATACATAACCAAGGCTCGGGCTACGCTCCCGAGGTACCCTAGGACATTTCTGAGACCAGCGGGAACGATCTTGTAACGGAATCCCATCAGAGGGAGGCATCGAGCCCTCGGACCCCGTCAAAAGGGGACCGGGTCCGGCAGATCACCCGCAGGTACTTTTGGAGCGCGCCTCTGGGCCTCTAGCCGACCCCTAACAAATGGGGCACGGGCGTCCACTCGGATTACCCGTCAGCAGCTCACTGGAGACACCATGTTCAGCGCCCTCCAAGGGCAACATGGCGCTTCTCCCCCCTCCTCCTTGCGGAAAGGCGACACAGGGGATTATGTAAAAAAGTCGAGTCTGTCCTTGACCGTCCTCTCGCTCTGTGCAGGGGCTCGGGGGCTGCTCTCGCAAACCCGGCTCCGGCCAAACCGTTGACAACGTCAACATACCAGCACGAGAACTTGGGACCCGACCGTGCACCCGGGCTACGGCCAGCTCGCATGAGGGAACAACTAGACCGGCCAAAGCATTGCGAAACGCATTAAGACCTCGAAGGAGTCAAACCACTCCTCCGAGGCCTCGGGGGCTACACCCGGCGGGTGCGCTCGCGCGCACCCACCGGAACAAAACGCAACCGAGAAAGGCCGGTCCCCTTGCAAAAAAGTGCGACAAAAGCCTCCAAGCGAGTATTAAAACTCCCTTCGAGGCTCGGGCAAGGGCAGCTGACCCCGGAGGATTCACGTCTCGCCCGAGGGCCCCCTCAAGCAACGGACACACCTCCGGCTCGCCCGAGGCCCAGTCTTCGCCAAGAAGTAACCTTGGCCAAATCGCCACAACGACCGACCGTATCGCAGGAGCATTTAATGCAAAGGTGGCCTGACACCTTATCCTGACGCACGCCTTTCAGTCGACTGAGCCGAAGTGACTGCCGTCACTTCGCCGCTCCACTGACCAGCCTGACAAGAAGACAACGCCGCCCGTGCTGCTCCGACTGTTGTGCCACTCGACAGAGTGAGGCTGACAGCAGCCAAGTCCGGCCTCAGGCGCCATAGGAAGCTCCGCCTCGCCCGACCCAGGGCTCGGACTCGGGCTCAGCCCCGGAAGACGATGAACTACGCCTCGCCCGACCCAGGGCTCGGACTCAGGCTCAGCCCCGGAAGACGACGAACTCCGCCTCGCCCAACCCAGGGCTCGTACTCGGGCTCAGTCCCGGAAGACGACAAACTCCGCCTCGCCCGACCCAGGGCTCGGACTCGGGCTCAGCCCCGGAAGACGACGAACTCCGCCTTGCCCGACCCAGGGCTCGGACTCGGGCTCAGCCCCGGAAGACAGACTCGACCTCGACCTCGGAGGAGCCTCCGCCTCGCCCTACCTAGGGCTCGGACCGACCACGTCACAGGAGGGGCCATCATTACCCTACCCCTAGCTAACTCTGGCTACGGGGAACAAGACCGGCGTCCCATCTGGCTCGCCCCGGTAAAACAAACAATGATGGCGCCCCGCATGCTCCATGACGACGACAGCTCTCAGCCCTCTGACGGAAGCAAGGAGACGTCAGCAAGGACTCGACAGCCCCAACAGCTGTCCTTCCACCAGACTCCAGCGCTCCTCCGACGGCCACGACATCACACGAACAGGGTGCCAAAACCTCTCTGGCTGCCATGATGGCATGTACTTAGGGCACTATCTCCTCTCTGCTAGACACGTTAGCACACTGCTACATCTCCCAATTGTACACCTGGACCCCCTCCTTATGCCTATAAAAGGAAGGTCCAGGGCCCTCTTACAGAGGGTTGGCCGCGCGGGGAAGGACGGGACGGCGCTCGCGTAAGCCTCTCGCTCCTTCCCGCGTGGACGCTTGTAACCCCCTACTGCAAGCGCACCCGACCTGGGCGCAGGACAAACACGAAGACCGCGGGTTTCCCCTTTTACGCCTGTCTCCCTCCGGCTTCTTCCCCCCTTCGCGCTCCGTCTCGCGCCGACCCATCTGGGTTGGGGCACGCGACGACAATTTACTCGTCGGTCCAGGGACCCCCCGGGGTCGAAACGCCGACACACCTATTCCCTAATTGATTTTGGTGGTTGAATTGCCCAACACAAATAATTGGACTAACTAGTTTGCTCTAGTCTATAAGTTATACAGGTGCAAAAGGTTCACAAAAAGCCAATAAAAAGATCAAGAAAAGGGTTCAACAAAAAGAGCAAGGGACAACCGAAGTGTGCCCTGGTCTGGCGCACCGGACTGTCCGGTGTGCCACCGGACAGTGTCCGATGCACCAGGGCACTCGAGGCTGAACTCCTCACCTTCGGGAAAACGCAGAGGCGCTCCGCTATAATTCACCGGACTGTCCGGTGTACCACCGGACAATGTCCGGTGTACCACCGGACAATGTCCGGTGCCCCAGGGGAGAGCGACTCTGAACTCGCCAGCTTTGGATTTCCGCTCCGCTATATTTCACCGGACATGTCTGGTGCACACCGGACTGTCCGTTGAGCCAGCAGAGCAACGACTACTTCGCGCGCAACGGTCGACTACAACGCATTAAATGCGCGCCTGCGCGTGCAGAGGACAGAGCACGTGCGGGTGGCACACTGGACAGTCTACAGGACTTGTCCGATGCGCCACCGGACAGCCAGGCGGGCCCACATCAGAGCTCCAACGGTCGGAACCCAACGGCCTGGTGACATGGCTGGCGCACCGGACAGTGTCCGGTGACACACCGGACTGTCCGGTGCGCCCGTCGACTGCAGCCTTCACCAAACGGCTAGTTTGGTGGTTGGGGTTATAAATACCCCCAACCACCCCACATTCAAGTCATCCAAGTTTTCCACCTTCCAACTACTTACAAGAGCTCTAGCATTCAATTCTAGACACACCCAAGTGATCAAAATCCTCTCCCAATTCCACACAAAGCATTAGTGACTAGTGAGAGAGATTTGTTGTGTTCTTTTGAGCTCTTGCACTTGGATTGCTTTGTTTCTCATTCTTTCTTGAGATCAAACTCACTTGTAATTGAGGCAAGAGACACCAATCGTGTGGTGGTCCTTGTGGGAACTTTGTGTTCCAATTGATTGAGAAGAAAAGCTCACTCGGTCCGAGGGACCGTTTGAGAGAGGGAAAGGGTTGAAAGAGACCCGGTCTTTATGACCACCTCAACGGGGAGTAGGTTTGCAGAACCGAACCTCGGTAAAACAAATCCGTGTGTCCCACTCTTTATTCGCTTGCGATTTGTTTTGCGCCCTCTTTCTCGGACTCATTATTATTTCTAACGCTAACCCGGCTTGTAGTTGTGATTAACTTTGTAAATTTCAGTTTCGCCCTATTCACCCCCCCTCTAGGCGACTTTCAATTGGTATCGGAGCCCGGTGCTTCATTAGAGCCTAACCGCTCGAAGTGATGTCGGGAGATCATGCCAGGAAGGAGATGGAGACCGGCGACAAGCTCACTACAAGCCACGAGAAAGCTTCATCGGAAGAGTCCCGCAACAAGGGGAAGGGGAAGGAGAAGAAATCCTCTTCCCACAAGTCGCATCAGAGTGGCGATAAGAAAAAGAAGATGAGGAAGGTGGTCTACTACGAGACCGATACTTCATCACCTTCCACCTCCGGCTCCGACGCGCCATCCATTACTTCTAAGCGCCATGAGCGCAAGAAGTTTAGTAAGATCCCCTTACGCTATCCTCGCATTCCTAAACATACACCTTTACTTTATGTTCCATTAGGGAAACCACCAACGTTTGATGGTGAAGATTATGCTAGGTGGAGTGATTTGATGCGATTTCACCTAACCTCACTCCACAAAAGTATATGGGATGTTGTTGAGTTTGGTGTACAGGTACCATCTATAGGGGATGAAGATTATGATGAGAACAAAGTGACCCAAATCCAACACTTCAACTCCCAAGCCTCGACTATACTCCTCGCCTCTCTAAGTCGAGAGGAGTATAATAAAGTGCAAGGGTTGAACGGTGCCAAGGAGATTTGGGACACGCTAAAGACCGCGCACGAAGGAGATGAGGTGACCAAAATCACCAAGCGGGAAACGATCGAGGGGGAGCTCGGTCGCTTCCGACTTCGCCAAGGGGAGGAGCCACAAGACATGTACAACCGGCTCAAAACCTTGGTGAACCAAGTGCGCAACCTCGGGAGCAAAAAATGGGATGACCACGAAATGGTTAAGGTTATTTTAAGATCACTTGTTTTCCTTAACCCTACTCAAGTTCAATTAATTCGTGGCAATCCTAGATATACACTAATGACTCCCGAGGAAGTAATCGGGAATTTTGTGAGCTTTGAATTGATGATCAAAGGCTCAAAGAAGATCAACGAGCTTGACGGCCCCTCCACGTCCGAAGCTCAACCGGTCGCATTCAAGGCGACGGAGGAAAAGAAAGAGGAGTCTACATCAAGTAGACAACCAATCGACGCCTCAAAGCTCGACAATGAGGAGATGGCGCTCATCATCAAGAGCTTCCGTCAAATCCTCAAGCAAAGGAGGGGGAAGGATTACAAGCCCCGCTCCAAGAAAGTATGCTACAAATGTGGTAAGCCCGGTCATTTTATTGCAAAATGTCCTATTTCTAGTGACAGTGACAGGGGCGACAACAAGAAGGGGAGAAGAAAGGAGAAGAAGAAGTACTACAAGAAGAAGGGCGGCGATGCCCATGTTTGTCGTGAGTGGGACTCCGACGAGAGCTCCACCGACTCCTCCTCCGACGAGGACGCCGCAAACATCACCATCACCAAGGGTCTTCTCTTCCCCAACTGTTGGGGCGAAGGCAAAGACGCCACCCTTCGCTCGATGCCTTCGACGTCCTCGCTGCACCAACGGAGACAAGACAACGGGCCGACTAACCCTTCGTCCCATACGTCACCGGACGAAGGCCTGTGACGAGGTCGTCTCATCTTGCGACCTCGTCCAGCATGGAGGCCCACGTGTGATCCGGCCCATTATAACAGGCCCTGCGCGGCCGCTGCGCATTACGAGCCTAATTTGTAAAGGCATCCCTGTAATTACGGTCTGTAACCCCGCTTTATGGGAATATTCCGGGGATAACCTAGGTGTCTGAGGGCACATGCGTCCTTAACACAGGACGCTGGGCACACATATACATATAAATACCCCCGCACAGTGCCCTTGAGAGGCTAGATTAACAGAGCTATTGCCATCTCGTGGAAAAACCCTGTTTGCGTTGCCACACCCCCCGTTGGATCAACTTGCACGGGAGAGCAAGTTCCAACATTTGGCGCCCACCGTTCGTGCTACGAAAAAACCACCCGCGATGGCACCCAAGAAAGCTAGCTCGAAGGCTGACGAGGCTGCGAAGGCAGCACTGCTGGCCGCAAAAAGGGCAAGGCCCTCGCCCTCACCCACTCCACCCACCAAGAGGCCACTAAAGACGACGTTCTCCGCACCTGCGGCCCTGAAGGACAGCCGCAACCTCCCCCAGGCTTCGCTCCACCAGAGGGCACGGACTTCACCGAGGACGGCGAAGTCATCGGTGTCTCAGCAGAAGAACAGCTACAGTTGCGCGCCCTGCGCATCAAGAACCGCAATCTCCAGAAGCAAAAAGAGATACTTGAGGCCAAGCGCCAATGTGTGTCTGCACAAGCCAAGGTGCGGCAAATGATACGAGACGAAGAGCAGAAGGCCCAGGAGCTCGAGCAAGAGATCTTGCTAATGCAGCGCGAAGGCCACTTCGACCTGCAACACGGGCCACCCCTGCAACAGCACGCACAAGTCGAAGACCTGCACTTTCCCCACCGCGATCACGCCATCCCACACGCCGCGGCATTCCAAGGTGTCAACTACCTCGACGAGCGAAGTCCCCTGGCGCCACACCTGCAAGTGACACCCTGGCCTGCCAACTTCCGGGCAGGGACCTATCCCAAGTACAACGGCAGCACTGACCCAGCACAGTACATCATGAGTTATCAGGTCGCCGTTGCATCTTCCGGAGGGGACGACGCCACGATGGCCAAGTCTTTCATCATTGCCCTCGAGGGCCCAGCTCTCACCTGGTTCACCAGATTGCCCCCGTTGTCCATTGACTCCTGGAGAAGCCTCTGGGACAAATTCCTGCTCAACTTCCAAGGGTACCGCCCAGACACCGACGCCCTGGCCGAACTCTCACTCTGCAAGGAGCTGGAAAAGGAGACTCTGCGGGAGTACTACCGCAAGTTTCTGACACTCAAGTCACAGCTACCCTCGGTCGATGACCAAATCGTCATCCACTACGCCATCAGTGGCCTTCGGGCAGGCGTCCTCTACAACCACTTCATCAGGGATCCGCCCAAGAACCTCCAGGAGTTGTATCAACTATTTGAAAAATATGCCAAATCCGAAGAACTCCACCAGCACAAAATTGAGTCTCAGAGGAAACCCAAAGATGCACCATAGTCCAGCCGCACGTGGACGAGGACTCCGCAGCCAGACTTCGGTCGGGACGGCCGTAATCAGCAGCAGGTGCACAACATCGCCAACCAGCACCCCGCTGGTGAGGCCCCTCGCCACCAGGAATACCCCCCTAGGGCCGTGGAAACGGAACTCGCGGACGGGGCCGGGGACGTGCGCAGCCGGCTCGCCGATTTTACTGCCTGTTTCACGGCGAAGACTGCGCCCACCAAACCAGAGATTGCCCAGAGACGAAGGCCACCAGAGACAGGATGGCACGGGCGCAGCCAGCCGACAACCCTAGAGTTGTCGCACACACATATCAGCAGCCCCCTCCACCATACATCCACGCCCCCGCTCCGCATCCACCGCACCACGCATACCAACACCACCAGGAAGTACAAATCGTACCTCCGCCACCCCCACCTCCACATCAGCAACAACAAAACATCCACCACCCCCATGCCCCAAAACAAGAGGACTTCACTGATCAGCCGTATCGCGGAGTCATTCACATGATCACTGGGGGGTCCAGCACCAACTTCGACACGAAGCGGCAGAAGCGGGACCACTACCGTAGCATCAACCACGTCGCCATCACCGGTCCGGTCGTGCAGACGAAGTGGTCCCATGTGCCACTAACCTTCGACGCCCGAGACATCGATCTGCGCAGCGCCCCCCACATCGACGCCATGGTTATCAACTGCAGCGTGGCAGGCTGGGACCTGCACAAAGTCCTGGTCGACAATGGCAGTCAAACAGACATCATTTTCCTCCATGCCTTCGACCGCATGGGCATAAGCCATAGCCTGCTCAAGCCTTCGGACAACCCGTTGTATGGTTTCGGCGGCAAGGGCACATTTCCCGTCGGCAAAATAGAGTTGCCTCTCTCCTTCGGTGTAGCACCCAATGCCCAAAGTGAGCAAGTGACCTTCGATATCGTCGATATGGTGTATCCGTACAACGCCATTATGGGCCGGGGCTCCATCAACAAGTTTGAGGCAGCCATTCACGGACTTTACCAGTGCATGAAGATACCAGGTCCGTTAGGCGCCATCACGGTCTACGGCAACCAGCAGACTGCGCGCAACATAGAGCGGGACTTTGTCCCCGGGCAAAGAAACGTTCACTGCCTCATGGCCCAGCGCGAGGTCCCTGCATCCGCCAACCCAACTGACAGAGAACACGACAAAGCACAGCTACAGAGCAACGACGGGACCAAGACTGTTCCCCTCGACCAGGCCACGCCCAAACAGACAGTCACCATCAGCGAAGACCTCACTTCGCATGACGAGGAGAAACTCCTCTGCTGTTTGTCTAAGAACAAAGACGTCTTCGCCTGGTCCGCCCTCGACCTGGTCGGGGTCAGTCGATCCATAATTGAGCACAGCTTGGGAATCGACCCTTCGGTGAGACCGAAAAAACAGCGGCTCCGCAAAATGTCTGACGAGAAGACAAGCCGCCAAGGCCGAGGTATGTCGCCTCCTGGAGGCCAAATTTATCGAGCCAGTGGCTTACCCCACGTGGCTCGCCAACGTTGTGATGGTGCAGAAAAAGAGCAGCAAGTGGCGGATGTGCATCGACTTCACCAGTCTCAACAAGGCCTGCCCAAAGGACAACTTCCCGCTGCCTCGGATCGACAAAATAGTCGATAGCGCGGCCGGGTGTGAAGTCATGTCACTCCTCGACTGCTTCTCTGGTTACCATCAAATATATATGAAGGAGGAGGACAAGGCCAGCACCAGCTTCATAACACCCTTCGGCCCATATTGCTTCATCAGAATGCCGGACGGACTCAAGAACGCCGGGTCCACTATCTCTCGGCTTACCAAAATAGTGCTCGAGGGGCAAGTCGGCAGAAATATATTCACATATGTGGACGACATCGTCGTCGCCAGCAGGAGCAAGGAGGACCATCTTGCTGACCTCGCCGAGACATTTGCGAACATGCGGGACGCACGACTTCGCCTAAACCCCGAAAAGTGCATCTTCGGCGTTCGCCAGGGGAAAATATTGGGCTACCTGGTATCACACCGCGGCATCGAGGCCAACCCAACCAAAATTCAGGCCATCATCAACATGACGCCCCCGCAGTCAGCCAGAGACATCCAGCGCCTGACGGGCAGATTGGCCGCCCTCAACAGATTCATCTCCAAATCCGCAGAGCGAAGTCTCCCCTTCCTCAAAACTCTCCGCGGCGCAAAAGACTTCGCTTGGGGACCAGAGCAGGCGGCGGCCTTCGCCTCATTGAAACAGTACCTGTCGGAATTGGTGGTTCTTACAAGCCCCGACTCTTTGCTACCCCTGTTGCTTTATGTTGCGGCCTCGCCGCACGCGGTCAGCGCGACACTGGTTTAGGAGCAGACAGTAGAGGGCGTGATCAGGTAGTGTCCAGTTTATTACGTCTCCGAAGTGCTCACTCTATCAAAATGTAACATGACGGAACTGGAAAAGATTGCCTATGCAGTTGTTATGTCTTCGCGCAAATTGCGCCACTATTTTGAAGCATTCAAGGTCCGAGTCACCTCAGATAGGGGACTCGGCGAATTGTTCAGAAACCCAGAGGCATCGGTACGGATCGCCAAATGGGCGGCCGAACTCTCCGGCTGCCACATCACTTTCGAGCCCACGACAGCCATCAAGTCACAAGTTCTGGCAGACTTCGTCGTCGACTGGACTGGGCCAATAACACAGCTAGACCCGTCCACAGAGAAAGTTTGGACAATCCACTGCGACGGCGCATGGTGCCATGCGGGGGCAGGCGCTGCTGCAGTCATCACCTCACCCGCCGGGGTCAAGCACAGATACGCGACACGCTTAAGCTTCGCTCTGGAATCTGACAGATGCACAAACAACATAGCAGAATACGAAGCTGTCATCCTCGGCCTCCGCAAGCTAAGGGCCCTTGGTGTCACCACCTGCATTGTCAGAACAGTCTCCAAGGTAGTCGCCGGCCAAGTCGAGAAAGACTATGTAGCAAAGGACCCCGCACTTATGCAATACCTCGCGGCCATCCGAAGTCTCGAGAGACAATTCAAGGGATTCACCTTGCAGCATGTGGACCGGGCCAAGAATGAAGAAGCCGACGCATTGGCCAAGGCTGCCGCCAGAGGCGAGTCCCTGCCCTCCGACGTGTTCTACCATGTTATTAGCACACCAGCAGTCCGGAGCCCCGAAGGGCTCCAAATAACCAATGACAGCGAGGGCCACCGCATAGTCAACCTTATTATGACCGAAGACTGGCGGGCACCAATAACCCTGTTCCTACAGGGGTACTACCACCCAACCGACATCAACGAGGCCAAGCGCCTCAAACACCGAAGCCGGAACTTCGCACTGATTGAGGGCCAGCTTTACAAGAAGGGGTCAGTCAGCCAATGCTTAAATGTGTCACTGAGACCGAAGGCGTCCAAATCCTGCGCGAAGTCCACAGCGGTACTTGCGGCTCTCACGCAGGGCCAAGGGCCCTAGCCGCAAAGGTGATCCGTCAAGGTTTCTACTGGCCCGCAATGATCTGCACCGCAAATCGGGTCACAAGGTCCTGCGAAGCCTGCCAGAAGTTTTCCCCTCGATCAGGCGGCCCTTCGCAATTCACAAAACTGATCGCCCACAAATGGCCTCTCCAGCGCTGGGGCCTGGACATTGTCGGGCCCCTGCCCACGGCTCAGGGCAACCTCAAGTTCACCTTCGTCGCTGTCGAGTATTTTACCAAATGGATCGAGGCGAGGGCTGTTTCCACAATAACATCAAAAACTACACAGAAATTCTTCTGGCAAAACATTGTTTGCCGCTTCGGAGTACCGTCCGAACTCACAGTTGACAACGACAAGCAGTTTGACAGCCAAGACTTCAAGGATTTCTGCTTCTCCATTGGCACCAAGCTTGCCTTCGCCTCAGTATACCACCCGCAGTCCAACGGAGTTGTGGAACGCGCCAATGGAAAAATTTTCACAGCTGTCAAGAAGATGCTCCTCGACGAAAAAAGGGCAGGTGGGCCGATTTGTTACCTGAAGCGGTCTGGGCGCTAAACACGACTGAGTGCAGGGCGACTGGGTTCACCCCTTTCCGCCTTCTATATGGATCGGAGGCCATGACCCCGCAAGAAATAAAACATGGGTCCCCGCGGACAGTCTCACCAGCTGTCCCCGACGTGGACGAACCCACTTCGAAGGATCTTACTGACGGAGACCGCGTCTTCGCTCTACAGGCTCTAAATAAATACCAAGCCCAGACAAAAGCATGGCGCGACCACGCAGTCATCCCGAGGGAATTCAGCGAAGGGGACCTCGTACTCGTCCGAACAGCTCAGACAGAGTCCAGGGGTAAGCTGGAGCCCAAGTGGGAGAGCCCTTTCATTGTCAAGACGAAGGCATCCCCCAGCGCATACAGGCTCGCAACGCCAAACGGCGAAGACTTGGAGCATTCCTGGAACATCGATAATCTCCGCAAATTCTTTGTTTGACTCATCAAGGCCAGTTCGCCCTTGTAATTCGCAAAAACAATTCTATTCTGGCCCGCACTCTTTTCCTCCCGGGGGGTGAGGTTTTTAACGAGGCGGAGTCATGTAATATACAAGTGAAAAATCCCCCGCAAAAATCTACGTCGAAAAAAGACCGCGCCGACGGTCTTCGACATTCGACCAATACAAAGTCACCGTGAGGCCCAGTGCTAGCTACCCTCGCGTGCGACACTCCGCTCAAAAGTCGCCTAAGGGTGCAGCCGGACTAGCACAACAAGTGCGAAAAATCGAAGTCTTCCTCAAAAAGACTATCCGTGCAAAAGTCGCCTAAGGGTGCAGCCGGACTAGCACAACAAGTGCGAAAAATCGAAGTCTTCCTCAAAAAGACTATCCGTGCAAAAGTCGCCTAAGGGTGCAGCCGAACTAGCACAACAAGTGCGAAAAATCGAAGTCTTCCTCAAAAAGACTATCCGTGCAAAAGTCGCCTAAGGGTGCAGCCGGACTAGCACAACAAGTGCGAAAACTCGAAGTCTTCCTCAAAAAGACTATCCGTGCAAAAGTCGCCTAAGGGTGCAGCCGGACTAGCACAACAAGTGCGAAAAATCGAAGTCTTCCTCAAAAAGACTATCCGTGCAAAAGTCGCTTAAGGGTGCAGCCGGACTAGCACAACAAGTGCGAAAAATCGAAGTCTTCCGCAAAGAGTATCCGTGCAAAAGTCGCCTAAGGGTGCAGCCGGACCAAGCACAACAAGTGCGGAAAAGACTACACCAAACTGTCCGCGCAAAGACCGACTACACGCGTGCCAGACCGACATAACACACCAGACCAAGTACGCAACGCCTTCGTGAGCATAGCCGAATGTGCGAAGGCACACAACCTCATTGTTGGGGGCCTTCGGCTTCCGAAGGTCCTCAAAAGCATGATTTAACAGTGTTTCTGGAGTATAATGTGTGAACAGGTATCTTCGGACTCGAATTGACATCACAGTAGGAGAAGCTCAAACAACACGAAGGTTGATACAGCGCCGAAGATGCGAGCAGGAAAGCTTCGGCGTGATAGCAGAAAAGGGAACCGACTTAAAGATGAAAAGGCTATTCAGACTTCGGTGGATTACTATAGAATTACTACCAAATGTAAAGGGCATGGGTGTAATTTTATATGGGCTGTGCCCCGTGCCTATAAATAGGTGAACAGTGCCCCCGTACTATTCACGCTGACTTGGCATTTGCTTTTGCGTCACGCTTGTACTTTTACCTTCTTTCAAGCCGAAGGTACATTTGTAATTTGATATCATTTATATTCTTCCATAATAATAAGATAGAAATGAGTTGAGAATGATATATAATTGTTTATGTTATCCTTTATATTTCATATGTTTTCTTCTTCATCGTTATATGTTGTGTTTATGAAGGTATGTCCTTCATAACCTTCGTCCGAAAATCATTATATCCCCAAGGGAAATAATGCTTCGAAGGATGAAGGACTTTAACGTTTAACATTTTTTTGTGTTGCCTTGTTCTTAACTCATAGCATTTGAGAACAAGTCCCCAACACTCATCATACAAGCCATTACATATGTACAGCGAGGGCATCACACTTCACATGGGTTCAACCTTCAGAATGATTCCCATCTCCCTATAGTTAAATAGCATTATCCTCAGCTCCTCACCCTTAAAAAGACTTCGCAGCTCCCCCTCACCTACACTATCGGCGGCCGGCAAGGACAACAGTTCCTGCCTGCCAGCCCTGCCCACACGAAGCCGACCGCCGTCCGCCTCACTCACTCTACGCTTCGCAACCGCCCTTCGCCGCCTACGCCCAGCACTTGGACCAGGCACAACTTTAGCATCCGCAGCACGCGGCGAAGCCTCCGCTGCTGCCACATCCAAGGCCGCAAAGTAATCCAAGTCCTCATCCGACGACTCTTCAGTCCACTCAACCGAACTCCCAGAGTCACCAAAATCAGAAAACTTAGACGCAGATTCATCCGATTCATTCCCATCATCCACGGTCGAAGCCGCCAAAAAATTAGCAGTAGCGGTTGCGTGCGCAGGCCCAAAATATTGAACCTGTGCAGCAACCAAGGTTCAGCAACATATACAAAATTCCCTAACTACCCACACCCACTAAGCCACCTGCGAAGACCCAGCCGCCGCGGGATCCTCCGCTGCCGGCTCCGCCGCCGTCTTCACAGGATCCTCAGTCCTCAGCGTAGCGGTTGGCGACGAGCGACCATCGGCCGCAGTGGCTGCGGGGGCATCAGGGGCGCCTTCAACGGTTTCTGGGGGCGGCACCGGAGCAACTTTGGGCCCAGCCGCCACCGGGTTTGACTCCGCCTCAGGCCGCGCACTGTTCAAAGCCCCGAAGTCATCCACTTTCTCGTCACGCGCCGCCTGAAACACAGCACACATATTCAGCAAGCCCACATATAACCCACATTCAACAACACCAGACAAAAATCAAACATTACCTGACCCCTCGCCGTGTCGGACCGCTCCCTGACCACCTCCCGACCGTGGGGGCCCCACATCCGGTCAAAGAGGGCTCCTGCGGATTCCTTCACCACAGGGTCCTCAACCTTGTAAATCTCGCGTTCGAAATCCTCATCAGATCGGTCGAAGACCTCATAGTGGCGGCACCCTTCGCGGGACAGCACGTTCATCGCCCCTTTGCAGGTGACCAGGGAGGCATAGGACATAAATCCCTCCACAATGGTTGGGAGCGCCAGCAACTCCTCTTACAGCCACTCGAGGCATCGAAGGCCTGACTCTCGGTCAGGCACTTCGAAGTCAGCGGTCCGCGCGCCCAGCTCGTGGTATGAGTCCATAAGCTGCTTGCGCGTCCGCTCAGCCTCCGAGCGCGTCGAAGCCTCGGCCCTCTCCACGCGGGCCTGCAGAGCGTTGAACCGCTCCTTCCACTCCTCGGCGCGTTGCCTGGCGAGGCTACCCTCCACTCGCGCCACATTGGCCTCCGCCTGCGCAGACTGCGCCTTGGCGAGGGCCTGATTAGCTTCCCTCCTCTCCTCCGCTAGCTGGCGCCGGAGCTCAGTCCTCTCGCCCTCTAGCATGACTACCTTCTCCGCCAGTTTGCGGCACTTGCTATCAGCGGCCAACTTTTCCCGGACGGCCTCAGCATGTTGCGCCCGAAGTCTCTCGACTTCGGCAGACACAACTGCCGTGAGGGCCCCCGACGCCACGCGGTCAGCGAAGTCAGCCGCCTAAAAGACACACATAAGACAACAATCCCAACGAAACCGGTAAAAACCGAAGTCTAGCTCAAATTACCTGACTTAGCCGCTGCGACGCCTCCTTCAGCCGGCGGGACACAGCGCCCGCCTCGTCCTTGACGGCAGCGAGCGCCGAAATCTCACCGCTAGCGCTGAGAGCGCCACCCTTCGCCACAGGCACTGTGGCAGACACCGTTGTCGCCACCGCAGGCAGAACAACAACAAGTTGCCCTTCGCCCGAACCTGCTACGCATCAACAGTCAAAAAAAAACTGGGCCAGCGACTTACCAGTGAGATAATCATCTACACTAATATCAGTGCCGAAATCGGCAATGCGCTTTCCCGACGGAGGCAATTCTCGGGCCTTCGCGGCTTCGACCGAGGTAGACTTGGCTCCGCCGGCGCCAGCTGCCTTCACGACATCCGGCACCTTGCTGGACCCAGGGCCGGCCGACTTCGCCGCCAGCGTTGGCTGGCTACCGCCGGGAGCGGCAGCCTTCGCGGTCCCCCGCGCCCTCTTCGGCCTAGCCTCGGGCAGCCTGACGATCGCCCGGCGCTTTTGCGCAGCTTCCTGACGATCCTTATCCATCACTGCTGACACAACACCAGCAATATTCCGTCCATAAGGAAACACTCTGAAGTCACGAACCATGCGAGATGTAAAAAAGTCTTCGCCGGCCGCGCGGGGGATCGGAACGTTCTTAGGCCACCAACCCCCGGTAACCTTCAGCATCCGCGCCGAAGACTCCCGGAGCTCGAGCAAAGAAATCCTCCCCCCGGGGGGCCGCGCATGTCCCCATCAACTCCATAGCAAAGCTATCGGAGACCCCCAGTCCTCCCATAGCAGTACCTAGCTTCCTCTTCTTAGAGGATGGGGCGGCCGCCGGCGCGGGGTCATCTCCGGTCTCTGCCGCCGGTTTCTTCCCGCGACGGTCGACATCGTCCTGCCCGGGATAACCGCCATACGGTAGACGGTTCAACTCGAAGACCCTGTTCAAGCGATCGTTGGACCCGCGAATATCCCACCTACGCTGGCCCTCCGTCCTCGGCACGTACCGACCAACAATCCGCACTGCCCCATCCTCCGCCTCACGCACGAACGCGGCGGGATCGCGGCTATGCAAATCCAGTGCGAAGGCAGGACTTCGCACCAGCATCCCACCACGGGAAGGCATCTGGCGAGGGCATACTTCGCCCAGCGCCCAGCCATGCGCCGAGGGCCACACCCCATACGCAACAATTTCCTCAACCAGATCCCGCCCGCTACTAAGGTCGGCCGCACATCGCAGAGCCCCTTCGTCGGCATCCTCCTCCGCCACTTCAAACTGCGGGTATGCTCAGTAATAATGCGAGCACATCTCGGCCATGGGGAGCCCCGGATGGTCTTCGACAGTGCCCTCCGCAACGTAGAACCAAAACTACCACCAGTTGCCCCATTTGTTGCGGGCGCAAGGAACCAACTCAACGACTTCCATCAAAGTCTTGCCGGTCTTCGGCGTAAATGTACAGGACCCAAATTGGGCAATCTTATCTCCGATCATCCTTTTCTGCCAATGCAGACAATAATACTTCGCGAAGACTTAGACCGATGGCTGCCCGCCGCACGAAGTCGTTGCCCAGACATATTTTGACAGGGCCACCACGGCATTCGGCGTCAGCTGGTGGACCTGGACGTTGAATCTGCGCAGGACTTCTCCAATGAATCGATGCGCGGGCAGACGAAGACCAGCAGCGAAGAACGCCTCGAAGACAACCAACTCGCCTTCTGGCTTGGGGACCTCCTCCGCCCCCGGGACACGAGCCACTCCACCGCCAAAATAACCAAGCCGCTGCATGTTTTGCACGCGAACCGAGGACATCCGCGATGCGCCGAAATCCACTGTGTCGCCGGCGTGCAACTCCTCCTCCGCCACGGTGCTTAGTGTCTCCTCAGACGACACGTCGGCCGGTGGTGTAGCGGCAGTAGAAGAAGAAGAGGACGACATCGCTACGTACCGTCGGTGGCGGCGGGCGATCTGCTTCACACGGGCCAGATCTCCGACGAGCAAGAGCAAGGAGGGCAGACGAGCAGCGAGCGGTTTCAGAAGGCAGTTAGGGTTTTTGCGGAGCGCGGAAAGATAAAGTTCAAAACGCTTCGGCACTTCGGGAAACCCGCAATCCCACAGTACAGCGTCAATCAACGGTCATGTCAAAAACCCCCGCGGAACCACTTCGAGCGAGGGCAGCATCTCCGCCATCTAGCGACGTCTTCGGCACCAGATGACTTAGTCGAACTGGTCCCTCGGAGGGCAAATGTTGGGGCGAAGGCGAAGACGCCACCCTTCGCTCGATGCCTTCGCCGTCCTTGCTGCACCAACGGAGACAAGACAATGGGCCGACTAACCCTTCGTCCCATACGTCACCGGACGAAGGCCTGTGACGAGGTCGTCTCATCTTGCGACCTCGTCCAGCATGGAGGCCCACGTGTGATCCGGCCCATTGTAACAGGCCCTGCGCGACCGCTGCGCATTACGGGCCTAATTTGTAAAGGCATCCCTGTAATTATGGTCTGTAACCCCGCTTTATGGGAATGTTCCGGGGATAACCTAGGTGTCTGAGGGCACATGCGTCCTTAACACAGGACGCTGGGCACACATATACATATAAATACCCCCGCACAGTGCCCTTGAGAGGCTAGATTAACAGAGCTATTGCCATCTCGTGCAAAAACCCTGTTTGCGTTGCCACACCCCCCCGTTGGATCAACTTGCACCGGAGAGCAAGTTCCAACACCAACGTCGGCCACAAGTGCCTCATGGCAAAAGACGGCAAAAAGAAGAAGGTTAAATCCAAATCCTCCACTAAATGTGAGTCCTCTAGTGATGATGATGCTAGTGATGAGGAGGATAATTTGTGTACCCTTTTTGCCAACCTAAACATGCAACAAAAAGAAAAGTTAAATGAATTGATTAGTGCCATCCATGAAAAGGATGACCTCTTGGATCCCCAAGAGGACTTCCTAATCAAGGAAAACAAAAAGCATGTTAAGGTTAAAAATGCTTATGCTCTAGAAGTTGAAAAATGTGAAAAATTGACTAGTGAGCTAAGCACATGCCATGTTGTTATCAACAACCTTAGAAATGAAAATACTAGTCTAATTGCTAAGGTTGATTCAAATGCTTGTAATGTTTCAATTCCCAATCTTAAAGATGATAATGTTGATTTACTTGCTAAGATTGAAGAATTAAACGTTACTCTTGCTAGCCTTAGGATTGAGAATGAAAAATTGCTTGCTAAGGCTAAAGAACTTGATGTTTGCAATATTACAATTTCCGATCTTAGAGATAAAAATGATATATTGTGTGCTAAGATTGTTGAACTTAATTCTTGCAAACCCTCTACATCTACCACTGAGCATATCACTATTTGTACTAGATGTAGAGATGTTGATGTTAATGCTATACATGATCACCTTTCCATAATTAAGCAACAAAATGATCATATAGCAAAATTATATGCTAAAATTGCCGAGCATGAACTTGAAAATGAAAAATTTAAATTTGCTCGTAGTATGCTTTATAGTGGGAGACGCCCTGGCATCAAGGATGGCATTGGCTTCCAAAAGGGGGACAATGTCAAAATTAATGCCCCTCCTAAAAGATTGTCTAATTTTGTTAAGGGCAAGGCTCCCATGCCTCAGGATAACGAGGGTTACATTTTATACCCTGCCGGTTATCCCGAGAGCAAGATTAGGAGAATTCACTCTAGGAAGTCTCACTCTGGCCCTAATCATGCTTTTATGTATAAGGGTGAGACATCTAGCTCTAGGCAACCAACCCGTGCTAAGTTGCCTAAGAAGAAAACTCCTAGTGCATCAAATGACCATAGCATTTCATTCAAAACTTTTGATGCATCATATGTTTTAACTAACAAATCCGGCAAGGTAGTTGCCAAGTGTGTTGGGGGCAAGCACAAGGGGTCAAAGACTTGTGTTTGGGTACCCAAAGTTCTTGTGTCTAATGCCAAAGGACCCAAAACCATTTGGGTACCTAAAGTCAAGAACTAAACTTGTTTTGTAGGTTTATGCATCAGGGGGCTCAAGTTGGATCATCGACAGCGGGTGCACAAACCACATGACAGGGGAGAAGAAGATGTTCTCCTCCTACGAGAAAAACCAAGATCCCCAACGAGCAATCACATTCGGGGATGGAAATCAAGGTTTGGTCAAAGGATTGGGTAAAATTGCTATTTCACCTGACCATTCCATTTCCAATGTTTTTCTTGTTGATTCATTAGATTACAATTTGCTTTCCGTATCTCAATTATGTCAAATGGGCTACAACTGTCTTTTTACTGATGTAGGTGTCACTGTGTTGGGGACTTGTTCTCAAATGCTATGAATCAAGAACAAGGCAACATAAAATGTTAAATTATAATATCCTTCGTCCAACGAAGCATTATTCCTTCGGGGATAATGGATTCTGGACGAAGGCGGACGACAATACGATTACGAAGGTTGAGTTTTTGTAATTGTATGTTAATAAATCATACGAAATGACATAAAATATAAAGTATCAGAGGTAAATGCATCATATTATATCCATTAATATATTTAAGTATTGGATACAATTATACCTCTGCCTTGGCAAAGGTTGGTTTCCAGATGATGTGATGGAAAAAAATACCCCCCCCCCAAAAGCGTGAACAGTAGAGGAATACTGTTCACTATTTATAGGCGCAGGACACAGCCTGTGAGAATTTACAACCGTGCCCTTCATGAAAGTTTACAATAACGACTCAAACGCTTATGGACTAAAAGGTCTTTCTACTTTTAAGTCGGTTCATAATTCCGAAGCTTTATGAAGAGCAAGCTTCGGTCATCGCACGCGGACCGCTTCAGTCGAAACTGCTTCTTCCTTCAAGACCTTCGGCGTGACGAAGCATAGTCCCAACAGTAGCCCCTTTCGCGGCGCTAGATCATTTTTCGTGACGAGCTTGATCCGTGAAAAGAAAAAGTCTCTTAAGCTTCGGGAAGCCGAAGGTCCAAAAAAAACACCTTCCCTGAGCTCGTTGTCGAGAAACGATTCAGTTTCTGAGCGCGTAGCGGTCCCACCTTGCAGAGTTACTGTTTGGTCTCTGCGGTCCACCGCACAGCGAGTGCAAGCGGCTGTCCGCCTGGTGTAAAAATCCTGGCGCTTCGCCTTCTTACCTGCAGTACTATATAAACAGACGAGTGGGTGTGAAGTTACCACAGCATTCATTGCTATTTGCACTGTTTTGCTGCCAAAATTTTTAACCATAGCCGAAGCTTGACTCTCGGAATCGAACGAAGCTCCAGCTTGAAGCCTGCTTCGTCAGAAGAAGAAACTTCGGAAGAAAAAGTATTTAATTCCCACAAATTCAGAATTAAATGGCCAGAGTGCGTTCTACTGCTAGGGTTGAACGTGAGGGAGGCGAAGCTGAAGGCTCGGAGACTGTTCCCATCTCCGAAGCAATGCAACGATCTGGACTAGTAACTTCGGAAGAAATCCCCACTGTTGAAGCAGAACAAGCAACTGCCGAAGCAGAAGAAGAGAACATTGAGGAAAACATTGAGGAAACTGATCCTGAAGATGATTATCGTATTGCTATGCCAAGTAAGCCCAGCCACCTGGACTTCGGAAAGTCTACTGTTTCGAAGGCTGATCTCTCCAAGATGGTAAAGTCGGGTTTTTTCAGTGAAAATCAGAAGAAGTTACTTCGCTTCGGGGGGGGGGGGAAGAAACTACCCCGAAGCCAGAGAAAGATGAAATAGTTATTTTCAAGAGCTTTCTAAAGGCTGGGTTGAGATTCCCCCTGATTGGAATTATTGCAGAAATATTGAATAGGTTTGGAATCTACTTTCATCAGCTGACTCCTAACGCCATCGTTAGGCTCAATGTTTATATCTGGGCCCTCCGAAGCCAAGCGGTGGAACCGTTTGCGGATAGCTTTTGCCGAGTTCACGAGTTGCACTATCAAACGAAGGCTAGAAAAGATGGATTACATGACAACTTTGGTTGCTATAATTTTGCTTATCAGAAAACCACAAAGTTTCCTGTAATCAGCTACCGAAGCAAATGGGCAGCAGGTTGGAAGTCGGAGTGGTTCTATGTCAAGGTTGATGATGACAAGGAGAAGCTCGTGCAAAGTCCACTTGAACTAATCTTCGGAGAAACCCGACCTCGTTGCAACATGACACCAGAAGGTCCAACCCAACAAGCGTTGGATGAGTTCAGAATTATTTCAGAGCATATCAGTACAAGAGACTTGGTACAGGAGTTTTTGGCTTTCAGGGTTTTTCCTAGTTTAAAAGAATGGGAAATGCCGAAGCTAGAGGGGGAGAAAAAAGAGGGAGAACTTGTACGATTACCTTACTATTTCAAGTTCAAGAAATACTTTAAAACACCTTGCCAAGAGTGGCTGGATACAATTGAAGTAATGTGTAATGAAATACTCAGCAATTACTCCAAAAAAGAAGATCAGTTGATGACTGCGGCCTTCGGCACGCGTCCGAAGCGAAGATTGAACCGAGTGTTGGATGCCTTGGGTTTTGAATACCCTGACTACGAAAATCTGAATAAAAGTGTCGAAGGCCGGAAAAGAAAAAGGGTAGCCGAAGCTTCAAATAAAGATGAGAAGGAACCAGCAAAAAAGAAGAATATTCCGAAGAAAAAGAAAGTATTATCTCCGAAGCGAAAGATATCCGACAAAGAGGAGACCCCCGCATCACCCTCTGCCACTGATGTGGAAGAGATTTTGAAGGTAATGACTGAATCCCTGCCTATGAAGCTAAGTCCATTGGGGCCTCAACTGACGAAGTTTTTTCAGAAGGAAAAGGAGCCTGAACAAATGAAGAAATCAACTAAAACTAAAAGACAAAGAATCATCGCAGTAACAGAAGTCATTGACAAGACACCACCGAGAGCTTCAGCTCAGAAGATACCAGCAGATGAAGAAATAACAAATATTGAAGTCACACCTTCGGAGGTCGCGGCTGCCGAAGCTACCTCAATTGAAGATTTGAACTTGGAAAGCACAATTGAGCATATCGATAAAATACTACTAGACATGGCCACAGAAGAAGCTACCACTGCCGCCGAAGAGGCCATGGCCGCAACTTCTGGGAAAGAAAAGGAAATTGCTGATGAAGCTTTAGAGGACGAAGCCTTCATGTTCCAAAATTTAGTTGGACAAGAATTGTCAGAGGCCGAAGTGGAAGAGCTTAAAGAATATGCCAAGTCTTGCGGTTATAAGCCAGGAGCACTCCTCTTCGGGGGAATTGACGATGAAAAATTGAACTGTATCCGAGACCAAACTGGGGCTAAGATCATCGGTACTCTATCAAAGAGTATCGATTTTCCGAAGCTGGAAACGGACATCAGCCGCTACCGACGACAACATATCGTTGGTAGTTTATTTTATTCTAATTTCAAGGTGAACTACTTTTCCCTTGTCTTTTATTGTTTTTAATGATGAATACATGTCTAACGAAGATTGTTTATGTGTAGAGTATGCTGCTGAGCAAGGCTTTGAAAATGCAGCAAGATTTAGAAGACAAAAAACACGAAGTTATAATTGAAAGCTTAGAGAGCAAAATAAAAGAGCAATCAGCTACTGTTGAGAAGAAAGACTTCGAGCTTCGGACAACTGAAGGTTTATTGACAGAAGCCGAAGCTAAAATAGCAGAATTGAATTCGAAGCTTCTCTGTCAATCTGAACAATTTGAACAGGAAAAACAAGAACTTAGT
This sequence comes from Zea mays, assembly GCF_902167145.1. Taxonomy (NCBI): domain Eukaryota; kingdom Viridiplantae; phylum Streptophyta; class Magnoliopsida; order Poales; family Poaceae; genus Zea; species Zea mays. The sequence goes on along the minus strand of NC_050098.1, from coordinate 38,714,547 downwards.
ATGAAACTTGAAGCCGAAGTTCAACAAAATTCAGATTTGAAAAAATTATTGGCAAACCTTCAAGAAAAATGTTTGGAATTTAGCAACAAATGCATTCAACGACTGAGAAAAATTTTCCACTCAGTTGGAGCTAGCAATGAAAAATTCACCCCGTCAGCTGAAGATTTACCAAAGACCTTCGAACATATCGAAGGTGAAATTGATGATCTTGACGAAGTTATAGCTGGGCATGGTGACTTCTGCGCCTGGGTAGCTTCTCGGGGCACTGCTGCAGCTTTCCTAAAAGCTGGCTGCGATCATGGAAAGATTGTCAATAGGCCCAATTTCACTTTATCACCATCAATCCTAGATGACATTCCTGATCTCGCCCGAAGTATTTCCAATAGATTTGTAAAAATGATATGGACAAAAGGCGGGCGAGAAAAGGCTGGAGACGAAGCTCGGAGTCATCTTGAACCAGTAAGAAATCATACCTTGTGCTTACCTCTTCCTTCAAGCTCGATTTTGACTTACAACAACTTAATTCATGTAGGATGATGAAGCCGAAGTCGATGATTAAAAAGAATGACGCCGAAGCTAAAATCCCTCGAAGATTAAATAGGAGTATACTGTAGACAGACTCAGGAAACTTTTGAGATAACTTTTGAGATAACTTTTGTAAATGTAACTAATGAGTTCTGTTCATACCTTGTATTATGTTCTTACCTTTCCATTAATGTATGTGAAGTGCTTTGTTGTGGACGAAATTATCTTTTTTGAGCCGAAAGCGAAAAAACACCTTCCCTTCTTTTCGTACACAGCGAAGCATAGAAAACAACATTTCCCTTTCTTCCGAAGCTCTCCTTTTTGTACGCGAAGAAGCTCTTCTCTTATGCCGAAGCAACCACTTATGCCATGATGATGATTATCCTACATATGCCTGGATGAATGTTTATGAATGCAAATGCTATGATGTAATGTGATGTGCAAATGAATGTCCAAACACATATCCGAAGCCATACTCTCAGCCATTATTTTCTTAGAAACAATCACACATCAGCTCTGCATTCCCTTAGGAACGACTTTGGAGCTTCTTCGCCTTTTACTTTCGGCGGAATCAGCGTTGACTTTTCGCTGTAAGCTCTGCATTCCCTTAGGAACGACTTTGGAGCTTCTTCGCCTTTTACTTTTGGCGGAATCAGCGTTGACTTTTCGCTGTAAGCTCTGCATTCCCTTAGGAACGACTTTGGAGCTTCTTCGCTTTTTACTTTTCGGCACTCGATGGTGCGTTCTCAGCTTTTACATTTACATTCCTTGGGGGATTTTGCTCTTATAGAACTAAAAAAGGAAATTACATATGATGGCCCCATTAAAAACCTTTCTCCCCCTTTAGAAAGGAAAAGGGTGCCATGAAAAAGAAAAAAACATAAAAAATACATCAAGTTATACATAATATCGCCGAAGCTCATCCGCATTCCAAGATCTAGGAATGTCGTTGCCGTCCATATCCTTCAATCTGTATGAACCGGGTCTTGACGAAGATGCTACTAAGAAAGGTCCCTCCCATTTCAACTGCAACTTGCCCACTGTGTCTGGGTTGGCCACTCTCCGAAGCACCAAATGTCCTGGCTCAATATTCTTTAGCCGAACCTTTCTATCTCGCCATTTGATTGTTTCGGCTTGATATTTATTGATATTCTCCACAGCTTGAAGCCTGATCCCTTCTAAAGCATCTTTTTCCACAGAATAAGTATCTTCAGAACCTGGTTCTGCCGAAGCTACTACTCTTATTGATCCAGTTTTAGCTTCCTCCGGAGTTATTGCTTCGTCACCGAATAGTAACTTGAATGGAGTAAAGCCTGTAGACCTTGATGTCGTTTTGTTGTGGCTCCACACTACTTTGGTTAACTGATCTGGCCACTTTCCCCTGGGTTGATTGAAGATTAACTTCATTATTCCTGTCATTATAATGCCATTGGCTCTTTCAACGAGCCCATTTGACTCCGGATGCCTGACTGATGCAAAATGGATCTTCGTACCAATTTGATCACAGAAATCTCTGAAAGCTTCGGAGTCGAACTGTGTTCCATTATCCACAGTGATTGCCTTTGGTACTCCGAAACGACAAACAATATTCTGCCAGAAAAACTTTTGAATGGTGGCCAAAGTTATTGTGGCTAAAGGCTTTGCCTCAATCCATTTGGAAAAATATTCCACAGCCACTACAACATATCTTAAGTTCCCTTGGGCCGGTGGTAATGGACCCAACAAGTCAAGGCCCCACCTTTGCAATGGCCAGATGGGTTGTATGAGCTGTGTTAAGGACGAAGGTTGTTTTTGATCTCTTGCACATTTCTGACAACCTTCGCACTTTTGAACTAATTCCGCTGCATCCGAAGCTGCCTTCGGCCAATAAAACCCTTGGCGGAAAACTTTTCCAAGTAACGGCCTAGATCCAATGTGAGATCCACACAGGCCTGCATGTATTTCTTTCATCAACTCTATGCCTTCGGTTCTAGATAAACACTTGAGTAACGGAGCACAAACTCCATGCTTGTACAACTCCCCTTCTATCATGACATATGGACGAGCTCTTGCCTCTATCCTCCTGTTATAAGTTTCGTCATCTGAAAGGAATTTACCCTGAAGGTAAGAGATGATCTCAGTTCTCCAATCTTCGCTATAAACAGGAGATATATTGAGGACTGCTCTTTCAAGAAGTTCCACCGAAGGTGCTTTTATTGTTTCGAAGAACACATCCGAAGGTAAGGGCAGCCCCTGTGCTGCTGACTTAGCTAGCAAATCAGCATGCTCATTTTGTCCTCGAGGGATATTTTTGACAGAAAATCCTTCGAAGGAAGCTTCAACTCTTCGAACCATGTCCAGATATTTTTCAAGCTTCGGATCTTTAGCCTTGCAACTCTTGTCGATATGACCCGAAACAACCTGGGAATCAGTTTTAAGAATGGCCCTTCTGATTCCCATTGCTTTTAGCTTCCGAAGACCCAAAAGCAGGGCTTCGTACTCAGTAATATTGTTTGTACAACTGAAATCGAGTCTTGCCGCATAACAAGTTTTAACTTTGGATGGCGAGACCAACACAGCAGCTGCTCCTGCCCCGAAGGTTCCCCAAGACCCATCGCAAAACACTGTCCATACTTCGACATCTTTATTTGTTTCTTCATCCTGAGCCCCTGGCGTCCAGTCAGCAATGAAGTCTGCTAACGCCTGAGACTAGATCGAAGATCTATGCACATAATCAATGCAAAATTCATTGAGCTCTGCAGCCCATTTTCCAATCCGCCCAGTAGCTTCTCTATTTCTCATAATATCCTTCAATGGCTGCGAAGAAGGAACAACAATATTGTATGCTTGAAAGTAATGCCGAAGCTTCCTGGATGCCATCAAAACAGCATATAACACCTTCTCTAATTCTGTATAGTTTTTCTTTGATATACTAAGAACTTCAGATACAAAATACACTGGGACCTGCTTCTTGACTTGGCTATCAAGCTTCTCCTGGACAAGTGCTGCACTTACCGCTGAGTGCGAAGCCGCAACATATAATAACAAAGGAGCCCCTGGCGTTGGTGGAGTTAATGTTGTTAAATCTATCAGATATTGCTTCAGTTCCTCGAAGGCTTTTTGTTGGCTTGATCCCCATTGAAAGACTTCGACTGATTTCAGCACTTCGAAGAATGGTAAATTTCTTTCTGCTGATCTGGATATAAATCTATTAAGAGATGCCAACCTCCCTGTTAATCTTTGGGCCCCCTTTTTTGTAGTTGGTGGCTCCATTCGAAGTATAGCTTCAATTTTACTTGGATTAGCTTCAATTCCCTTTGTTGAAACCAAGCATCCAAGAAATTTCCCCTTCTTTACTCCGAAGACACATTTTTCTGGATTCAACTTTAAGCCAGCTTGTCTGAAACTGGCGAAGGTCTCCTGCAAATCAGCAATATGATTTTCCTGTTTCGTGCTTTTTACAATGATGTCATCAACATAAGTTAGCACATTTCTGCCTATCTGAGACTGGAGAACCTTCGCAGTCATTCTGCTGAAACTTCCTCCAGCGTTTTGAGCCCCTCAGGCATCCGAAGATAGCAATATGTGCCACTTGGGGTTATGAAGCTAGTCTTCGGCTCATCTTCCTTCTTCATCCAGATTTGGTGGTAGCCTGAGTAACAGTCTAGCAGACTCATGAGCTCTGAAGAAGCTGCTGCATCAACTAAAGAGTCTATCCTTGGCAATGGGAATTCGTCCTTCGGACAAGCCTTGTTGAGATCTGTAAAATCGATACACATTCGCCACTTGCCATTGGCCTTTTTTACCATAACAGTGTTAGCTAGCCATTCTGGGTACTTTACTTCTCTGATAACTCCTGCACTGAGGAGTCTTTTGACTTCATTACGAGCACCTTCGGCCTTATCATCAGACATTTTCCGAAGCCTCTGCTTTCTGGGTCTGAAGGATGGGTCAACATTGAGCGAGTGTTCAATAACATCCCTATTAACTCCGCAGAGATCATTGGCTGACCATGCAAAAACATCTTTGTTGTTGAACAAAAACCTTATCAAGGTTTTCTCCTGTTCTTCAGATAATTGAGAGCCCAACAACACCTTCTGCTCTGCTATGTCCTCACATAAGAGCATGGGCTTCGGCTGATCTGCTGAAGCTGCTTTCTCCCTTCTGAATTTGTACTGTTGACAAGCTTCAGCTCCATCTATGTTATGGATTGCTTTTGAGTCAGTCCAGTTTCCCTCGGCCTTTCTGGCAGCTTCTTGACTTCCATGAATAGCAATAGGTCCTTGATCCGAAGGTATCTTCATGCAAAGGTAAGCAGGATGAAGGATTGCTTCGAAAGCGTTGAGGGTGCCACGACCAATAATTGCATTGTAAGGGTATTCCATGTCAACAATATCAAACACAACTTGCTCAGTTCTGGTGTTGTTGATGAATCCGAAGGTCACTGGCATGGTGATCTTGCCTAGTGCTACAATCTGTCTTCCTCCGAAGCCATAGAGAGGGTGTGTAGCATCGTGAATCTTATCTTCTGGCTCTTGCATTTGTCTGAAGGCCTTAGCAAATATGATATCAGCTGCACTGCCTGTATCAATCAAGACATTGTGGACCAGAAACCCTTTGATGACGCAAGAAATAACCATAGCATCATTATGAGGAAAATCCTTGAGTTGAAGATCCTCCTGGGAGAAGGTGATTGGAACGTGGGACCACCTTGACTTGATGAAGGGTCCCTGCACTCCAACATGTTGTACCCTTCTCTGCGCCTCCTTCTTTTGCTTTTTGTTGGCTGGCTCTGAGCTCGAACCACCTGTTATTGGGAGCACCAGCTTCGGGGCCGAAGCAGCTCCAGCTTGATCGTTGGACGAAGCCATCAGCTCAAAAAAGTGGAAGTGAGTTCACCGGAGGTGGGCGCCAATGTTGGGGACTTGTTCTCAAATGCTATGAATCAAGAACAAGGCAACATAAAATGTTAAATTATAATATCCTTCGTCCAACGAAGCATTATTCCTTCGAGGATAATGGATTCTGGACGAAGGCGGACGACAATACGATTACGAAGGTTGAGTTTTTGTAATTGTATGTTAATAAATCATACGAAATGACATAAAATATAAAGTATCAGAGGTAAATGCATCATATTATATCCATTAATATATTTAAGTATTGGATACAATTATACCTCTGCCTTGGCAAAGGTTGGTTTCCAGACGATGTGATGGCAAAAAATACCCCCCCAAAAGCGTGAACAGTAGAGGAATACTGTTCACTATTTATAGGCGCAGGACACAGCCTGTGAGAATTTACAACCGTGCCCTTCATGAAAGTTTACAATAACGACTCAAACGCTTATGGACTAAAAGGTCTTTCTACTTTTAAGTCGGTTCATAATTCCGAAGCTTTATGAAGAGCAAGCTTCGGTCATCGCACGCGGACAGCTTCAGTCGAAACTGCTTCTTCCTTCAAGACCTTCGGCGTGACGAAGCATAGTCCCAACACACTGTCTTTAGAAGAAGTGATGATTCAATAGCATTTAAGGGAGTGTTAGAGGGTCAGCTATACTTGGTAGATTTTGATAGAGCTGAACTCGACACTTGCTTAATTGCTAAGACTAACATGGGTTGGCTCTGGCACCACCGACTAGCCCATGTTGGGATGAAGAATCTTCATAAGCTTCTAAAGGGAGAGCACATTTTAGGATTAACAAATGTTCATTTTGAGAAAGACAGGATGTGTAGTGCATGCCAATCAGGAAAGCAAGTTGGTGCTCATCATCCACACAAGAACATCATGACGACTGACAGGCCACTGGAGCTCCTACACATGGACCTATTCGGCCCGATTGCTTACATAAGCATCGACGGGAGTAAGTACTGTCTAGTTATTGTGGATGATTATTCTCGCTTCACTTGGGTGTTCTTTTTGCAGGAAAAATCTCATACCCAAGAAACTTTAAAGGGATTCTTGAGACGGGCTCAAAATGAGTTTGGCTTGAGAATCAAGAAAATTAGAAGCGACAACGGGACGGAGTTCAAGAACTCACAAATCGAAAGCTTCCTTGAGGAGGAGGGCATCAAGCATGAGTTCTCTTCTCCCTACACCCACAACAAAATGATGTAGTGGAGAGGAAGAATAGAACTCTATTGGACATGGCAAGAACCATGCTTGATGAATACAAGACTTCGGATCGGTTTTGGGCAGAGGCGGTCAACACCGCTTGCTACGCCATCAACCGGTTGTATCTACACCGAATCCTCAAGAAGACATCATACGAACTCCTAATCGGTAAAAAGCCCAATATTTCATATTTTAGAGTCTTTGGTAGCAAATGCTTTATTCTTGTTAAAAGAGGTAGAAAATCTAAATTTGCTCCTAAGACTGTAGAAGGCTTTTTACTAGGATATGATTCAAACACAAGGGCATATAGAGTCTTTAACAAGTCCACTGGACAAGTTGAAGTTTCTTGTGACGTTGTGTTTGATGAGACTAACGGCTCTCAAGTAGAGCAAGTTGATCTTGATGAGATAGGTGATGAAGAGGCTCCGTGCATCGCGCTAAGGAACATGTCCATTGGGGATGTGTGTCCTAAGGAATCCAAAGAGCCTCCAAATGCACAAGATCAACCATCCTCCTCCACGCAAGCATCACCACCAACTCAAAATGAGGATGAGGCTCAAGTTGATGAAGGAGAAGATCAAAGAGATGAGCCACCTCAAGATGACGACAATGATCAAGGGGGAGATGAAAATGATCAAGACAAGGAGGATGAAGAACCAAGACCGCCACACCCAAGAGTCCACCAAGCAATCCAACGAGATCACCCCGTCGACACCATCCTCGGCGACATCCATAAGGGGGTAACCACTAGATCTCGTGTTGCACATTTTTGTGAGCATTACTCTTTTGTTTCCTCTATTGAGCCACACAGGGTAGAGGAAGCACTTCAAGTTTCGGATTGGGTGGTGGCGATGCAAGAGGAGCTCAACAACTTCACTAGGAACGAGGTATGGCATTTAGTTCCACGTCCTAATCAAAATGTTGTAGGAACCAAGTGGGTTTTCCGCAACAAGCAAGACGAGCATGGTGTGGTGACAAGGAACAAAGCCCGACTTGTGGCCAAGGGATACTCCCAAGTCGAAGGTTTGGATTTCGATGAAACCTGTGCACCCGTAGCTAGGCTTGAGTCAATTCGTATATTATTGGCCTATGCTACTTACCATGGCTTCAAGCTTTATCAAATGGACGTGAAGAGTGCCTTCCTAAATGGACCAATCAAGGAAGAGGTCTATGTTGAGCAACCTCCCGGCTTTGAAGACAGTGAGTATCCTAATCACGTATATAAACTCTCTAAGGCGCTTTATGGGCTCAAACAAGCCCCAAGAGCATGGTATGAATGCCTAAGAGATTTTCTTATCACTAATGGATTCAAAGTCGGAAAAGCCGATCCTACTTTATTTACTAAAACTCTTGACAATGATTTGTTTGTATGCCAAATTTATGTTGATGATATCATATTTGGGTCTACTAACGAATCTACATGTGAAGAATTTAGTAGGACCATGACACAGAAATTCGAGATGTCAATGATGGGGGAATTGAAGTATTTCTTAGGATTTCAAGTGAAGCAACTCCAAGAAGGCACCTTCATTAGTCAAACGAAGTAAACTCAAGATATTTTAAACAAGTTTGGGATGAAGGATGCCAAACCCATCAAGACACCCATGGGAACCAATGGGCATCTCGACCTCGACACGGAAGGTAAATCCGTAGATCAAAAGGTATACCGGTCGATGATAGGTTCACTACTCTATTTATGTGCATCTCGACCGGACATTATGCTTTCCTTATGCATGTGTGCAAGATTCCAAGCCGACCCTAAGGAAGCTCACCTTACGACCGTAAAACGAATCTTGAGATATTTGGCTACTCCTAAGTTTGGGCTTTGGTATCCTAGGGGATCCACCTTTGATTTAATTGGTTATTCGGATGCCGATTGGGTGGGGTGTAAAATCAATAAAAAGAGCACATCGGGGACTTGCCAGTTCTTGGGAAGATCCTTGGTGTCTTGGGCTTCAAAGAAGCAAAATTCCGTTGCTCTTTCTACCGCCGAAGCCGAGTACATTGCCGCAGGCCATTGTTGCGCACAATTGCTTTGGATGAGGCAAACCCTTAGGGACTATGGTTACAAATTAACCAAAGTTCCTCTTCTATGTGATAATGAGAGTGCAATCCGCATGGCGGATAATCTCGTTGAGCATAGCCGCACTAAACACATAGCCATTTGGTATCATTTCTTAAGGGATCACCAACAAAAGGGAGATATCAAGATTGCATATATTAACACTAAGGAACAATTAGCCGATATCTTTACCAAGCCACTTGATGAACAAACTTTTAACAAACTTAGGCATGAGCTAAATATTCTTGATTCTAGGAATTTCTTTTGATGTCTTGCATACATAGCTCATAAATATACCTTTGATCATGTCTCTTTCATGTGCTATGACTAATGTGTTTTCAAGTATATTTCAAACCAAGTCATAGGTGTATTGAAAGGGAATTGGAGTCTTCGGCGAAGACAAAGGCTTCCACTCCACTCCATAACTCATCCTTCGCCGTCGCTCCGAGCATCTCTCCATTTTTGGTATAATCTTCACTCATATTTTATTTGCCAAAGGGGAGAAAGTAGTTATAAGGGCTCTAATGATTCTGTTTCTGGCGATTTATGCCAAAGGGGGAGAGAGCATGAGCCCAAAGCAAAAGGACCGCACCACCACCACTGCCACCAATTTCAAAATTTTTAGTCTTTCAATTTGGTCTTAAAGAAGTATTTTCAAATTGGTATCTTATTTGTGATATATTTCAAATTGGTATACCCTCTTCAAAATTAAATTCAAAACCCTCTTGAACACTAAGAGGAGGATTTCATTAAGGGAGAGTTTTGTTTAGTTAAAGGAAAAGCATTTGAAACAGGGGGAGAAAATTTCAAATCTTGAAAATGCTTCGCAAAATCTTATTCATTTACCTTTGACTATTTGCAAAAGAACTTTGAAAAGGATTTACAAAAGAATTTGCAAAAACAAAACATGTGGTGCAAGCGTGGTCCAAAATGTCAAAAATTAAACAAACAATCCATGCATATCTTATAAGTATTTATATTGGCTCAATTCTAAGTAGCCTTTGCACTTACAATTATGCAAACTAGTTCAATTATGCACTTATATACTTGCTTTGGTTTGTGTTGGCATCAATCACCAAAAAGGGGGAGATTGAAAGGGAATTAGGCTTACACCTATTCCCTATTTGATTTTGGTGGTTGAATTGCCCAACACAAATAATTGGACTAACTAGTTTGCTCTAGTCTATAAGTTATACAGGTGCAAAAGGTTCACAAAAAGCCAATAAAAAGACCAAGAAAAGGGTTCAACAAAAAGAGCAAGGGACAACCGAAGTGTGCCCTGGTCTGGCGCACCGGACTGTCCGGTGTGCCACCGGACAGTGTCCGGTGCACCAGGGCACTCGAGGCTGAACTCCTCACATTCGGGAAAACGCAGAGGCGCTCCGCTATAATTCACCGGACTGTCTGGTGTACCACCGGACAGTGTCCGGTGCCCCAGGGGAGAGCGACTCTGAACTCGCCAGCTTCGGATTTCCGCTCCGCTATATTTCACCGGACATGTCCGGTGCACACCGGACCGTCCGGTGAGCCAGCGGAGCAACGGCTACTTCGCGCGCAACAGTTGACTGCAACGCATTAAATGCGCGCCTGCGCGCGCAGAGGACAGAGCACGCGCGGGTGGCACACCGGACAGTCTACAGGACTTGTCCGGTGCGCCACCGGACAGCTAGGCGGGCCCACACGTCAAAGCTCCAACGGTCGGAACCCAACGGCCTGGTGACGTGGCTGGCGCACCGGACAGTGTCCGGTGGCACACCGGACTGTCCGGTGCGCCCGTCGACTGCAGCCTTCACCAAACGGCTAGTTTGGTGGTTGGGGTTATAAATACCCCCAACCACCCCACATTCAAGTCATCCAAGTTTTCCACCTTCCAACTACTTACAAGAGCTCTAGCATTCAATTCTAGACACACCCAAGTGATCAAAATCCTCTCCCAATTCCACACAAAGCATTAGTGATTAGTGAGAGAGATTTGTTGTGTTCTTTTGAGCTCTTGCACTTGGATTGCTTTCTTTCTCATTCTTTCTTGAGATCAAACTCACTTGTAACTGAGGCAAGAGACACCAATCGTGTGGTGGTCCTTGTGGGAACTTTGTGTTCCAATTGATTGAGAAGAAAAGCTCACTCGGTCCGAGGGACCGTTTGAGAGAAGGAAAGGGTTGAAAGAGACCCGGTCTTTGTGACCACCTCAACGAGGAGTAGGTTTGAAGAACCGAACCTCGGTAAAACATATCCGTGTGTCTCACTCTTTATTCGCTTGCGATTTGTTTTGCGCCCTCTCTCTCGGACTCATTATTATTTCTAACGCTAACCCGGCTTGTAGTTGTGATTAACTTTGTAAATTTTAGTTTCGCCCTATTCACCCCCCTCTAGGCGACTTTCAGTTGGTTTTAGTGATTAATGACAACATAAGATTATATGTGACTAACGTTTGTTTTGAAGAGCAAATGGTAAGTTAGGTCGCATTACAGGAGGTTGAGTTGCAACGGTAAAAACAATCCCTCAGATGAGAACTTGAAGTGACGACTGAAAAAGGCAAATCAAAAGATGAAGGTCTTCATATTCCGAGTGTCGAAGAAGTTGTGGAGACTTGGTATAGAATTATGTCTTCTATTTTTATTTTAGCCGTACTATAAAGAGGGGTTGTGGATCAGTAGTTTGACCAAGAGATTTCTAGTGTAGTGTTGGTGCATATTTACACTCACACCTAGTGCTAGGTGTCACTCTATAACACACTCACAATTTAGAACGAAAACGATTTAAAAAATCTAAGGAAAGAAAATGGTTTGCTGTCTTAGAGGCACCAGACTGTCCGGTGCACCCTCTGACGGTGGGACCAGCCAGCCCCGGGGGCAGCCCCTCTACCCCCGAGAAACCCGAGAGCGATGAGTTCGCAGAGGCGAATTTTAGCGCACGTACCGGATTGTCCGGTGCACAATGGATAGTCACTATTCACTGTCCGGTGCGCCGTCAGAGCAACGGCTAGATGTCAGAACTAGCCGTTGGCCCACATTCAAGTGTATTTATTGCTAGAGCATTGCAAGCCCCACAAAGCCTAGCTAGTGAGGTGATTAGAAAACCATAATCCTATGTTAGGACCTCATTAGTGCACGTGAGACCCACCTTGAGCACACACACCACATGCATCAGGCTTCTCTTGGTCAAATGAAAGTCTATGGCTTGTTACTCTTGATGATCGGCATCACCTAGATGACTTGGTGGCGATTGGAGCGCGGTGATCACCTCAGAGGATTTGTTGGTGACCCGGCTCAAGTTTGTACGCGGTCGTGAGGGATCCACCACGCGCGGAGTGGCAAAGGATCATCTCATATAGAGCACTTAATTCTTGCAAGGACTAAGGGGAGCGATACCCTTGCACGGGGTGCTCCAACGAGGACTAGGGAAGAGTGCCAACTCTTCGATACCTCGACAAAAAACTGGAGGAGTCTTCTTACCCTTGCTTTACATTCAATATTTACTTTGAGCATTTCACTTTGTGCAATTGCTTAGCTAGTATTTGTCGTAATGACTTAGGGTTGTTGTTCATCTAGTAGTATTTACTTATTGCTAGTAGTTGGGTAAAGTTGGGCTCATACTTAGGGTTTAACTTTTGTTGGAATTTTAGAAAAGCCCAATTCACCCTCCTCTTGGGTATCATGATCCTTTCAATTGGTATAAAAGCCTAGTTGCTCCTAGTTTAGCTTAACCGCTAGAGTAGCGATGTCCGGCGGGGATGGACCTCCTCCCGTTTTTTATGGTGACAATTTTCCTTATTGGAAAATTCGTATGGAAGCTTATCTAGAGGCTATAGACATTGGTGTCTATAAAGCCGCCACCCAAGGTTCCCGAACCTAGAGATCCCACAAATCTTGTAGGTGATGAGTATAATTATGAAAAATAGAATGCTAAGGCCAAAAATACTCTCTTTAGCGGCCTTTGCAAGGTTGTTTTCAATAGAGTAATAAATCATAAAATGCTCATGATTTGTGGTTAGATATTTGTGTCCTACATGAAGCAACCTAGAACGTAGGGTATTATCTCGCATCGAGAGGCCGAACTTGTCTAAATATTTGTGCCTCTCATGCTTTTACCTCTAGCTTTTGATCTCGTGAACTACCTCATATATTCATCGTAGAACAATCTTTGACAGTTGGCACATCAGGTAGCAATTACTAAGTTCATACCGGAAGATGAGTTCATCATTGTTGCCTTGCGATTCGTCAAACGTTTAGTTGGCTAAAGTTAAGGACTAAAACTTTAGACCAATTTAGGGATGAAAACATATACTGTCGGGGAGGGAATTCTCCGGCCGGGTGGCGGAGTGCACCCGCCCTAAATCCTAAGATGAGGAAGGGGCTTAAGCGTTTTGCCTGTCCTGCTAAGCAAACATCAAGCACATGGACACGCGAGGGTTTAGAGTGGTTTGGGCCGCCGGAGCGTAACACCCTACTCCACTGTGTGTTGGATTGCTGTGGAGACTTAAGAGTCCAATCCTGAAAATTGAGCCTAAGTCTGTTCAAGAGAGCCTAAGTCTGTTCAAGAGGGCCTTAGTGTGTTCAAGAGGGCCTTGTTCTGTAACATTGCACGCCTCCCCTTTTATAGTTAAGGGGGGCATGCACAATGGTACTGAGCCCCGACATGTGGGCCTAGGAACATAACGGACGTAGCACTTGGAACCACAAATGTTCGCTGCTGGAGCAATCTTCTTGTGCCCTGACATCCGAGACTTGCGTAGTATCGGCGTGCAGGGGAAGCTTCTCGTATAAGGGATGATGAACTCAGTGCGCCGTGTGGCACGGGCGCACTATTTTGATAGTGGATTGGACAGGTGCGCCGTCTGCAGGGTGGCCCTGACATCGCCTGCCAGCGGAGTGGACAAGACGCAATAAATGCTGAGGGGGCACATCGCCTGTCAGCAGGGTGGACAGGCGGCGCGTCCTTTCCGTAATAAATGCTGAGTCCGCGCGGTCTAGGGGCCTTACGTCAGGCTCCGCCCGCTGGCTTATGTCACGGGCAACGAGCCACGTGGGCGCATCGGGTCTCCGCCTGAGCGAGGAGCGCATGCGCAGAGTAAAGCCCGGCCACGCGTCAGCACCAGAACCTTGCTTATGCCAGGGTTTCCCCTGTCCCGGGACCTTGTTGCGGCCCGGACCTTACTCGGAGGGATCTGGACCCCATCCTAGGGACCTGACACGCTTACTCGGGAGTCCCGAGCCACAATCGGGGGTCCGGGTTGTGCGTACAGGGGTCCGGCGCTCCCTTGCGGAGGTCCGGCTTGACTGACACATCCTGGATGTATCATCTTTCCTTGCCATATGGTGCCCCTTGATCTGCCCATGTGGTGGGGACGAGCGTTGTTCACCGTGTGGCTAAGGGACGGCGTACGGGCACCGCGTGTTCATACTGTAGTAAGGGGTACCCTTGTTTCAGGGTACCGACAGTGGCCCCCAGGCCTGCCTCAGGGGAGGATGCGAGCCTGCAGGTGGGGCCAAAGTTTGACTGGTGATTGGCTCGCTGCTCCTGCGCGCCCGTTGATGCAATTACTGCCGGTCCGCCCATGGCCACGCCGACTACCACGCCTGTCCTCGCGGCTGACTGGCCCGTGACCTCCGCACTTAATGCCTTCGTTGGGCCACGCACGGGGTGCCTCGAGTCGCTGCATTGGATTTGAAAATTTATCTTCTCAGCCTTCTGCAACGGCCTTGAGGAGGCGCGGTATTAGCGCGAGCGGCGGTGCGACTTTTCTGCACCTAGAAACCAGTGCGACGGGTGCATGTCATGTGGGCCTGGGCCCCTATGCCAGAGGTGGGACCACCGGTCAAAGCCGAGGGGGCGCACAACCGCGGGGCGGATGCATGCTCCTTGTGCGGCAGGTCGCCTTCTTGACCGCTGGTTGCAGCGAAGATGGAAGGGCGTATAACCGCGGGGCGGTTGCATGCTCCCTGTGCGGCGGTTCGCCTTCTTGACCGCTGTTTGTGGCGAAGATGGAAGGGCGTACAACCGCGGGGCGGTTGCATGCTCCCTGTGCGACGGTTCGCCTTCTTCGCGCTTCAGGTCAGCTTGTATGACATGTGGGGCCTAGCCCCCATGTCATAGGATGGGAACCCTGGTGCGCATCGGGGGGACCTTGCCCGTGACGCTTTGGGGTGCGAGCGGGGAAATCTGCCTTTAAAAAGGGGTTCACCCTTCGAGTAGCAGCCATGTCTTGCTTCTTTCCCACTCGCGGTGCCCTTTCATCTTCGAGCTCTCTGTGCCCCTTTGCCTTCAAGGTTTCTGCTTTGTGTCACCATAGTTTGCCATGGCCTTGTGACTTCATCCCGAGCATGCCCAATTTGAGTGAGTGCTCGAAATGGTATACCATTTGCTTGGATGGAATGCGCCGGTATTTGCCGGGAGGACTTGTGTTGGGGTCTCTCCTTTCGGCAACCTTCCTGCCGAAGAGCTTGTGTTCTTTGTTTCCAAACTCTCTACTGGGTCGGTCTCATCGATCCCATCTTTCTTCGTGCAGCTGTTGGAGGGGCCTGGCCCTCGGGCTCTACCCGTGCTGCGGCTCCATCCCTTTGGCTTTGATGGCTTTGGTGGCGCCTCTGACGTGCCTTCCGCCGGCTGTCCGTCCACCGCACGGGCAACAGTCGCGTCGTGTGCAGGTCTGCCACATCTGTGGCGTCCCCCGCGCCGGCGGCCGCACTGTTCCGACGCCGTCCAGGGGGTCGTACAAGACGTCATATGCCGTGGAGGTGGCAGCTGCGTTCTTGGATGGTCTTGTCCTCACCCCCGTAGGAGGACGGGAGCGAGGACCTCTTCGTGCGCACTGTGATGGCCGCCACCATGGCGAAGGTGGCCACCGTTGCTGGCGAGCCGTTGGTGCAAAGGCGGCCGCTCGGAGTAGAGGTGGTCACCGCCGCTGGTGAGCCGTCGATGCAGAGGTGGCCGCTGCCGTCGGTGCTGAGGTGGTCGCCTCCGCTGGTGAGCCGCTCGGAGCTAGCTACCATGCGGCCCTACTGGTGTGGAGGTAGTTCATACCTGTAGAGTAGAGATGGAGCTAGGGCTCTACTTGAAAGTGGATGTAATACTTTTGCTTTTTGTAAGGTACTTTTGAGTACTATTTATCAAGCAGTATTAGCACTTATCTGTGTACCATTTGTCCCTGTTGTGTGTGGTGCATCTGATTCTTCCTTGGTACCTGGCCTCCCTGGGATGTAGGCTCGATTTGTCGAGGTTGTAGACCAGCATACCTAAGAAAAAGTTTGGCGGTGGCCCCCAGGAGGTAGCCTCGACTGGGACCTGGGCCTGCACATAGTTTTGGCTAGGGAGCGTTAGTAGTACACCCACAGGACCCGTCATCTGACACTAGCCATCCTTTGATACATGCTCGGGACCTGCAGGGTCTAGTCTGGGAGGCCAAGTCGTGCGTCCAGACCCCCTGGATGGTGGTTCTAGGTACTAGGACACTTGTCGCAGAGTGGTGGAGTGTGTAGGCCCACAGTACGGAACCAGGCTGAGCAGCTACACGGGCTCCGGACCACCCCAGGAGACAAATGTCCATTCTCTAGTTCCGGACCCTAGGTTATCGGACCCACAGGACTTATAGCTCCAAATACTAGGTACCCGTCATGGGGTGGTGGAGTGTGCAGGCTTTCGGGTACGGAACCAGGCTAAGCGGCCACACAGGCTTCGGACCACCCCATGGAATGGGGTCCCGTTTTCCAGAGCCGGCTCCTAGGCTGTCGGGCCCTCCTTCTTTCGCAGAGAGGTCCTAAACTGCAAGCCTAGATGTTCAATTCGGATGTCATTATGTCTGATGGAAAGGGAACTGTTTGGGTGGGTTAGATAAAATAATATCTGAAAAACTGCAAGGCAAGACCATGGAGCAGTAGGATAAAACTATCTTAGGGGCACATCTGAGGGGGTAATTCTTTTCTTTATAACTTATCATGCATGGGTGCAGACCAACAGGCCGGGCTTATGAGGGCGGACCTCACCGGGTTGCCGTACATGTATGTGTTACCTAGTTACAAAAGAGAAACAAATTCGACCCCTCAGACTTGCTCCTATGGATAGAACTTACAGAGATGCTCCAGCACCAGGGGGAGGCACTCCTTCAGTCGTAGCTAGACAGTCTCCCTCGGGTCGGCGTATTCCCGTTACCTTGAAGGGTCCTTCCCAGCTGGGGGAGAGTTGCGGAGCCCTTCTTGGTTTGGTACTTGCCGTAGGACTAGGTCCCGACCCTGGGTTCCCATCTGCGTTTGACGAGGGAGCCCTCGTCTTCGACTGTGGCCATTTCTGCATGAAGCTGTCGGAAGTCTGGACCCATGGGGAGTCCAGAAGGGTTTTCGGGGGAAGGCAGGCTTCGGCCCCATAAACTAGGGAGCACGGGGTCCCCCTGGGGGTCTTGAAAGTCGCCTAGAGGGGGGGTGAATAGGCAGAATCTGAAATTTACAAACTTAAGCACACACTACAAGCTGGGGTTAGCGTTAGAATTAAATTTGAGTCCGAAAGAGAGGGAAAACAAATCAACAAAGAAATAAAGCGGATGAACACGGTGATTTTTTTACCGAGGTTCGGTTCTTGCAAACCTACTCCCTGTTGAGGTGGTCACAAAGACCGGGTATCTTTCAACCATTTCCCTCTCTTAAACGGTCACTTAGACCGAGTGAGCCTTTCTCTTCAATCAAATGGGACACTTAGTCCACTACAAGGACCACCACAACTTGGTGTCTCTTGCTTTGATTACAAGTGAGTTGGAAACAAGAATGGAGGAAGAAGAAAAGCGATCCAAGCGCAAGAGCTCAAAAGAACACAAAAGTCTCTCTCTCTAGTCACTAATTTGTTTGGAGTGATTCTGGACTTGGGAGAGGATTTGATCTCTTTGTTTGTGTCTTGGAATGAAGTCTATAGCTCTTGTATGAGGTTTGATGGCTGAAAACTTGGATGCAATGAAGTGTGGTGGTTGGGGGGTATTTATAGCCCCAACCACCAAAATGACCGTTGGTGAGGGCTTCTGTCGTATGGCGCACCGGACAGTCCGGTGCACCACCGGACACTGTTCGGTGCACCAGCCACGTCACCAGGCCATTGGGTTCCGACCGTTGGAGCTCTGACATGTGGGGCCACCGGCCAGTCCGGTGGTGCACCGGACAGTCACTGTTCAATGTCCGGTGCGCCTTCTGACGCCTGCTCTGTCTCTGCGCGTGCAGTCGTGCGCTGTTCACTGTTCATGTAGCTTTTGCAGACGACCGTTGGCGCAGTTAGCCGTTACTCTGCTGGCACACCTGACAGTCCGGTGAATTATAGCGGAGTGGCTCCCCAAATTCCTGAAGCTAGCGAGTTGGATAGAATCCACCCTGGTGCACCGGACACTGTCCGGTGGCACACCGGACTGTCTGGTGCGCCAGACCAGGGCAGCCTTTGGTTGCTTTGCTCCTTTCTTTTTGAAACCTTTCTTTGGACTTTTTATTGGTTTGTGTTGAACCTTTGACACCTGTAGAACTTATAATCTAGAGCAAACTAGTTAGTCCAATAGTTTGTGTTGGGCAATTCAACCACCAAAATTATTTGGGAAAAGGTGTGAGCCTATTTCCCTTTCAATCTCCCCCTTTTTGGTGATTGATGCCAACACAAACCAAAGCAAATGTATAAGTGCAGAATTGAACTAGTTTGCATAAGGTAAGTGCAAAGGTTACTTGGAATTAAACCAATTTACATTTCATAAGATATGCATGGATGCTTTCTTCTAATTTTAACATTTTGGACCACGCTTGCACCACTTGTTTTGTTTTTGCAAATGTTTTGGAAATTCCTTTTCAAAGTCTTTTGCAAATAGTCAAAGGTATATGAATAAGATTTTGAGAAGCATTTTCAAGATTTGAAATTTTTCTCCCCTTGTATCAAATGTTTTTCCTTTGACTAAACAAAACTCCCCCTCAATGAAATTCTCCTCTTAGTGTTCAAGAGGGTTTTAGTTATTAATTTCGAAAGAGGTCATACCAATTTGAAATATATCAAAAATAAGATACCAATTGCAAAACTTCCTTTTAATACAAATTGAAAGACTACATTTTTGAAATTGGTGGTGGTGCGGTCCTTTTGCTTTGGGCTAATACTTTCTCCCCCTTTGGCATGAATCGCCAAAAACGGATACTTGTGAGTGAAATACAAGCCCTTTTACTTTCTCTCCCCCTTTGGCAAATAATATATGAGTGAAGATTATACCAAATTGGAGAGCGGTGCAGAGTGACGGCGAAGGATGAATAATTCGATGGAGTGGAGTGGAAGCCTTGTCTTCGCCGAAGACTCCATTTCCCTTTCAATCTATGACTTAGCATGAAATACACTTGAAGATCACATTAGTCATAACACATGAAAGAGATATGATCAAAGGTATAAATGAGCTATGTGTGCAAAACATCAATCAAAATTCCGAGAATCAAGAATATTTAGCTCATGCCTAAGTTTGGTAAAAGTTTTCTCATCTAATGGTTTGGTAAAGATATCGGCTAATTGTTCTTTGGTGCTAACATATGCAATCTCGATATCCCCCCTTTGTTGGTGATCCCTTAAAAAGTGATACTGAATGTCTATGTGCTTAGTGCGGCTGTGCTCAACAGGATTATCCGCCATGCGGATTGCACTCTCATTATCACATAGGAGAGGAACTTTGGTTAATTTGTAACCATAGTCCCTAAGGGTTTGCCTCATCCAAAGCAATTGCGTGCAACAATGGCCTGTGGCAATGTACTCGGCTTCGGCGATAGAAAGAGCTACAAAATTTTGTTTTTTAGAAGCCCAAGACACCAGAGATCTTCCCAAGAACTGGCAAGTCCCTGATGTGCTCTTTTTATCAATTTTACACCCTGCCCAATCAGCATCTGAATATCCAATTAAATCAAAAGTGGATCCCTTGGGGTACCAAAGACCAAACTTAGGAGTATAAACTAAATATCTCAAGATTCGTTTTACGGCCCTAAGGTGAACTTCCTTAGGATCGGCTTGGAATCTTTCACACATGCATACGGAAAGCATAATATCCGGTCGAGATGCACATAAATAGAGTAAAGATCCTATCATTGACCAATATACCTTTTGATCTACGGATTTACCTCCCGTGTCGACGTCGAGATTCCCATTGGTTCCCATGGGTGTCTTGATGGGCTTGGCATCCTTCATCCCAAACTTGGTGAGAATGTCTTGAGTGTACTTCGTTTGGCTGATGAAGGTGCCCTCCTGGAGTTGCTTGACTTGAAATCCTAGAAAATACTTCAACTCCCCCATCATTGACATCTCGAATTTTTGTACCATGATCCTACTAAACTCTTCACAAGTAGATTTGTTAGTAGACCCAAATATGATATCATCAACATAAATTTGGCATACAAACAAATCATTTGCAATTGTTTTAGTAAAGAGAGTAGGATCAACTTTTCCGACTTTGAAGCCATTAGCAATAAGAAAATCTCTTAGGCATTCATACCATGCTCTTGGGGCTTGCTTGAGCCCATAAAGCGCCTTTGAGAGTTTATAAACATGGTTAGGGTACTCACTATCTTCAAAGCCGGGAGGTTGCTCAACATAGACCTCCTCTTTGATTGGTCCATTGAGGAAGGCACTTTTCACGTCCATTTGATAGAGCTTAAAGCCATGGTAAGTAGCATAGGCAAGTAATATATGAATTGACTCAAGCCTAGCTACGGGTGCATAGGTTTCACCAAAATCCAAACCTTCGACTTGTGAATATCCCTTGGCCACAAGTCAGGCTTTGTTCCTTGTCACCACACCATGCTCATCTCGCTTGTTGCGGAAGACCCATTTGGTTCCTACAACATTTTGGTTAGGACGTGGAACAAGATGCCATACCTCATTCCTCGTGAAGTTGTTGAGTTCCTCTTGCATTGCCAACACCCAATCTGAATCCCTTAATGCATCTTCTACCCTGTATGGCTCAATAGAAGACACAAAGGAGTAATGTTCACAAAAATGAGCAACACGAGATCGAGTGGTTACCCCCTTTTGAATATCGCCGAGGATGGTGTTCACGGGGTGATCTCGTTGTATTGCTTGGTGGACTCTTGGGTGTGGCGGTCTTGGACCCTCATCATCTTTCTTGTCTTGATCATTGTCATCTTCCCCTTGATCATTGCCCTCCTCTTGAGGTGGCTCCTCTTGATCTTCATTTTCATCATCTTGAACTTGATCCTCATTTTGAGTTGGTGGAGATGCTTGCTTGGAAGATGATGGTTGATCTTGTGCATGTGGAGGCTCTTCGAATTCCTTAGGACACACATCCCCAATGGACATGTTCCTTAGTGCGATGCATGCAGCCTCTTCATCATCTAGCTCATCAAGATCAACTTGCTCTACTTGAGAGCCGTTAGTCTCATCAAACACAATGTCACAAGAAACTTCAACTAGTCCAGTGGACTTGTTAAAGACTCTATATGCCCTTGTGTTTGAATCATAACCAAGTAAAAAGCCTTCTACAGCCTTAGGAGCAAATTTAGATTTTCTACCTCTTTTAACAAGAATAAAACATTTGCTACCAAAGACTCTAAAATATGAAACATTGGGCTTTTTACCGGTTAGGAGTTCATATGATGTCTTCTTTAGGATTCGATGAAGGTAGAGACGGTTGATGGCGTAGCAAGCGGTGTTGATTGCTTCCACCCAAAACCGGTCCGATGTCTTGTACTCATCAAGCATGGTCCTCGCCATGTCAAGTAGAGTTCTATTCTTCCTCTCCACTACACCATTTTGTTGTGGTGTGTAGGGAGAAGAGAACTCATGCTTGATTCCCTCCTCCTCAAGGAAGCTTTCTATTTGTGAGTTCTTGAACTTCGTCCCGTTGCCGCTTCTAATCTTTTTGATTCTCAATCCGAACTCATTTTGAGCCCGTCTCAAGAATCCCTTTAAAATCTCTTGGGTTTGGGATTTTTCTTGCAAAAAGAACACCCAAGTGAAGCGAGAATAATCATCCACAATAACTAGACAATACTTACTCCCGCCGATGCTTATGTAAGCTATCGGGCCGAATAGGTCCATGTGGAGTAGCTCAAGCGTGTCAGTCGTCATGATGTTCTTGTGTGGATGTTGAACACCAACTTGCTTCCCTGCTTGACATGCGCTACAAATCCTATCTTTCTCAAAATGAACATTTGTTAGTCCTAAAATGTGCTCTCCCTTTAGAAGCTTGTGAAGATTCTTCATCCCAACATGGGCTAGTCGGTGATGCCAGAGCCAACCCATATTAGTCTTAGAAATTAAGCAAGTGTCGAGTTCAGCTCTATTGAAATCAACTAAGTATAGCTGACCCTCTAACACTCCCTTAAATGCTACTGAATCATCACTTCTTCTAAAGACAATAACACCTACATCAGTAAATAGACAGTTGTAGCCCATATTGCATAATTGAGAAACTGAAAGCAAGTTGTAATCTAAAGAATCTACAAGAAAAACATTGGAAATAGAATGATCAGGTGATATAGCAATTTTACCAAGTCCTTTGACCAAACCTTGATTTCCATCCCCAAATGTAATAGCTCTTTGGGGATCATGGTTTTTCTCGTAGGAGGAGAACATTCTTTTCTCCCTAGTCATGTGGTTTGTGCACCCGCTATCAATGATCCAACTTGAGCCCCCGGATGCATAAACCTACAAAACAATTTTAGGCCTTGTTCTTAGGTACCCAAACGTTCTTGGGTCCTTTCACATTAGAAACAAGCACCTTGGGTACCCAAACACAAGTCTTTGACCCCTTGTGTTTGCCCCCAACATATTTGGCAACTACTTTACCTGATTTGTTAGTGAGCACATAAGAAGCATCAAAAGTTTTAAATGAAATATTAGGTTCATTTGATGCTATAGGAGATTTCTTTTTAGGCAATTTAGCATGAGTGGATTGTCTAGAACTAGATGCCTCACTCTTATACATAAAAGCATGATGAGAGCCAGAGTGAGACTTCCTAGAATGAATTCTCCTAATTTTGTGCTCGGGATAACCGGCAGGGTATAAAATGTAACCCTCGTTATCCTGAGCCATGGGAGCCTTGCTCTTAACAAAGTTAGACAATCTTTTAGGGGCATTAAGCTTGACATTGCCTCCCTGTTGGAAACCAGTGTCATCCTTAATGCCAGGGCGTCTCCCACTATAAAGCATACTATGAGCAAATTTAAATTTTTCATTCTCTAATTTATGCTCGGCAATTTTAGCATCTAATTTTGCTATATGATCATTTTGTTGTTTAATCATAGCAATGTGATCATGAATAGCATCAATATTAACATCTCTACATCTAGTGCAAATAGTAACATGGTAAATGGTAGATGTAGAGGGTTTGCAAGTATTTAATTCGACAATCTTAGCATGTAAAATATTGTTTTCATCTCTAAGGTTGGAAATAGAAACATTGCAATCATTTAAATCTTTAGCCTTAGCAATTAATTTTTCATTCTCAATTTTAAGGCTAGAGAGAGATGCATTCAATTTGTCAATCTTAGCAATCAAATTAGCATTATCATTTCTAAGGTTGACAATAGAATCATCACTAACAATTAATTTCTCAACCTTAGCAATCAATTTATCATTTTCAAATCTAAGGTTGGAAATAGTGTCATGGCAAGTGCTTAGCTCACTAGTTAATTTTTCACATTTTTCTATCTCCTGAGCATAAGAATTTTTAACTTTAACATGCTTCTTATTTTCTTTAATAAGGAAGTCCTCTTGGCTATCCAAGAGTTCATCCTTCTCATGAATGGCACTAATCAATTCATTTAATTTTTCCTTTTGTTGCATGTTTAAGTTGGCAAAAAGGGTGAGCAAGTTATCTTCATCATCACTAGAATTTTCCTCATCACTAGAAGTTGAGTACTTAGTGGAGGATCTAGATTTTACCTTCTTCTTCTTGCCGTCCTTTGCCATGAGGCACTTGTGGCCGACGTTGGGGAAGAGAAGATCTTTGTTGATGGCGATGTTTGCGGCGTCCTCGTCGGAGGAGGAGTCGGTGGAGCTCTCGTCGGAGTCCCACTCCCGGCAAACATGGGCATCGCCACCCTTCTTCTTGTAGTACCTCTTCTTCTCCTTCTTCTTCCCCCTCTTGTCGTCGCCCCTGTCACTGTCACTAGAAATAGGACATTTTGCTATAAAGTGACCGGGCTTACCACACTTGTAGCAAACCTTCTTGGAACGGGGCTTGTAATCTTTCCCCTTCCTTTGCTTGAGGATTTGGCTAAAGCTTTTTCTGACTAAAGCCATCTCCTTATTGTCGAGCTTGGAGGCGTCGATGGGGAGCCTACTTGACGTAGACTCTTCTTTCTTCTCCTCCGTTGCTTTGAAGGCAACGGGTTGCACCTCGGGTGTGGAGGTGGCGCCTCGCTCGATGATTTGTTTGGAGCCTTTGATCATTAACTCAAAGCTCACAAACTTCCCTATAACTTCCTCGGGAGACATTAGCGTGTATCTAGGATCACCATGAATTAATTGAACTTGCATAAGGTTAAGAAAAACGAGTGATCTAAGAATAACCTTGACCATTTCATGGTCACCCCATTTGGTGCTCCCGAGGTTGCGCACTTGGTTCACCAAGGTTTTGAGCCGGTTGTACATGGCTTGTGGCTCCTCCCCTTGGTGAAGCATGAATCGACCGAGCTCCCCCTCGATCGTCTCTCTCTTGGTGATTCTTGTCACCTCATCTCCTTCGTGTGCGGTCTTGAGCACGTCCCAAATATCTTTGGCGGACTCTAATCCATGCACTTTGTTATACTCCTCTCGACTTAAAGAGGCGAGGAGTATAGTTGTTGCTTGGGAGTTAAAGTGTCGTATTTGGTCAGCCTCATCCGAGTCATAGTCTTTATCCCCCACCTGTGGTACCTGCGCTCCATACTCAACAACATCCCATATGCTTTTGTGGAGTGAGGTTAGATGACCTTTCATTCTAGCACTCCACATAGAATAATCTTCACCCTCAAAAACGGGTGGTTTGCCTAACGAAATGGAGAGTAAAGGAGTATGTTTAGAAATGCGAGGATAGCATAGGGGAATCTTACTAAACTTCTTGCGCTCATGGCGCTTAGAACTGACGGATGGCGCGTCGGAGCCGGATGACGAAGGTGATGAAGAATCGGTCTCGTAGTACACCACCTTCTTCATTTTCTTTTTCTTCTCGCCGCTCCGATGCGACTTGGTGTGTGAAGGGGATCCCTTCACCTTGTTGCCGGACTCTCCCGATGGAGCCTTCCCGTGGCTTGTGGCGGGCTTCTCGCCGGTCACCATCTCCTTCTTGGCGTGATCTCCCGACATTACTTTGAGCGGTTAGGCTCTAATGAAGTAACCAGCTCTGATACTAATTGAAAGTCGCCTAGACGGGGGGGGGTGAATAGGCGGAATCTGAAATTTAAAAACTTAAGCACACACTACAAGTCGGGGTTAGCGTTAGAATTAAATTCGAGTCTGAAAGAGAGGGAAAACAAATCAACAAAGAAATAAAATGGATGAACACGGTGATTTGTTTTACCGAGGTTCAGTTCTTGCAAACCTACTCCCCGTTGAGGTGGTCACAAAGACCGGGTCTCTTTCAACCCTTTCCCTCTCTCAAACGGTCACTTAGACCGAGTGAGCCTTTCTCTTCAATCAAATGGGACACTTTGTCCACTACAAGGACCACCACAACTTGATGTCTATTGCTTTGATTACAAGTGAGTTGGAAACAAGAATGGAGGAAGAAGAAAAGCGATCCAAGCGCAAGAGCTCAAAAGAACACAAAAGTCTCTCTCTCTAGTCACTAATTTGTTTGGAGTGATTCCGGACTTGGGAGAGGATTTGATCTCTTTGTTTGTGTCTTGGAATGATGTCTATAGCTCTTGTATGAGGTTTGATGGCTGAAAACTTAGATGCAATGAAGTGTGGTGGTTGGGGGATATTTATAGCCCCAACCACCAAAATGACCGTTGGTGAGGGCTTCTGTCGTATGGCGCACCGGACAGTCTGGTGCACCACCAGACACTGTTCGGTGCGCCAGCCACGTCACCAGGCCGTTGGGTTCCAACCGTTAGAGCTCTGACATGTGGGGCCACCGGACAGTCCGGTGGTGCACCGGACAGTCTCTGTTTACTGTCTGGTGCGCCTTCTGGCGCCTGCTCTGACTCTGCGCGCGTAGTCGTGCACTGTTCACTTTTCCTATAGCTTTTGCAGACGACCGTTGGTGCAGTTAGCCGTTACTCCGCTGGCACACCGGACAGTCCGGTGCTACACCAGACAGTCTAGTGAATTATAGCGGAGTGGCTTCCCAAATTCATGAAGCTAGCGAGTTGGAGAGAATCCACCCTGGTGCACCGGACTGTCCGGTGCGCCAGACTAGGGCAGCCTTCAGTTGCTTTGCTCCTTTCTTTTTGAAACCTTTCTTTGGACTTTTTATTGGTTTGTGTTGAACCTTTGGCACCTGTGAGAGCACCTAGAGGGGGGGTGAATAGGTGATCCTGTAAAACTTGAACTTAATACCACAAAAACTTGGTTAAGCGTTAGCACAATATTGCCAAGTGGCTAGAGAAGAGTCTTAGCGAAACATAATAACCACAAGAGAATCAACACAGGTAGACACAGTGGTTTATCCCGTGGTTCGGCCAAGTACAACACTTGCCTACTTCCACGTTGTGGCGTCCCAACGGACGAGGGTTGCAATCAACCCCTCTCAAGCGGTCCAAAGACCCACTTGAATACCATGGCGTTTGCTTTTCTTTTCTATATCCCGTTCGCAAGGAATCTCCACAACTTGGAGTCTCTCGCCCTTACAAAGATGTTCACAAAGAAGCACGGAGTAAGGGAGGGATTAGCAACTCACACAAGACACAAAGATTACAGCAAGTACGCACACACAAGACCCAGACTTAAGCTCAAAAGACTAGTACACTAGAACGGAGCTCAAATCACTAGAATGTCGAACAAGTGCGCAAGAATGGAGTGTGAGTGATCAAGAGTGCTCAAGGAATGCTTGGTATGCTCCTCCATGCGCCTAGGGGTCCCTTTTATAGCCCCAAGGCAGCTAGGAGCCGTTGAGAGCAATTCGGGAAGGCAATTCTTGCCTTCTGTCGCCTAGCGCACCGGACACTATCCGGTGTGGATATCCTTCCTTATTTGGCGAAGCCGACCGTTGGGGTTTGAGAGCCGTTGGCGCACCGGACAGTCCGGTGCCCCCTCCCGACCGTTGGCTCGGCCACGTGAATCGCGCGGATCGCGCAGCCGACCGTTGGCTCACCGGACAGTCTGGTGAATTATAGTCGTATGCCGTTAATTCCTTCCCGAGAGCAGCAAGTTTGCCTGAGCCAGCCTGGCACACCGGACATTGTCCGGTGCACCACCGGACAGTCCGGTGCACCCAGACAGAGCTGGCTTTGGCTGAAACAAAGCTATCTCTCTCCAATTTGTTTTCTCCTGTTTCCAGCACTTAGACACAATACATTAGTCTTTAAAACAATGTACTAAGTCTGAGAAACATACCTTTTGACTTGATTTGCACTTTGTCCACCACCTTGCATATTTTAACACTTAAGCACTTGTGTTGGACACTAAATCACCAAAACACTTAGAAATGGCCCAAGGGCACATTTCCCTTTCAATCTCCCCCTTTTTGGTGATTAATGCCAACATAACATAAAGCAAGTAGAACAAGTACAAAATCGATTCAAATAAGAACTCAAATTTGTTTTGAATCAAATTTGGCATATATGGATCATTCTTTGCCACCACTTGGTTTGTTTTTGCAAATCAAACTCAATTTCCTATCTCTAAGTCAACACACATGTTGAAACATCAAGAGAGATATTTCACGAGAAATTGATCAAGGATTCAAAAACTCCCCCTTTTTCCCATAATTAAGCCTTCTCCCCACAAGAGACAAACAAGAGTATTTTGACAAACAAATGCAAATAAGAGCATTTTGACAAACAAAAACTCTAACTCTACTATTTTCAAAATTCACAAGTGGTAGCTGATCCATTTATTGCTTTGGCCTTATTTTCTCCCCCTTTGGCATCAAGCACCAAAACGGGATCAATTTTGGCCCTTTAACCCCATTGCCTCACCAAAAATCTTCAACTAAGAGTAAAAGGCAATAAGAGTACTAAGATGAACTTGGAAGAAGTTACTCGTTCATCGGAGTGCAGTGGAAGTCTTGCATGGTCCAAGTGCACCTTTTCCCTTTCAATCCTCCTTTGAGACTAAATTAAGCAAACTCAAGTACACAGTTAGTCTCAAAGGGTCAAGTTGTAGCACATCTCCCCCTAAATTTGTGCATCACTTGCAAATGGACTTGTAAAGTCCGGGGAGTGCTTGTACAACTTGAGCACCATAAGTAAACAACAAAATGCATAGGGAACATGATCAAAGGCATAAACACATGTATGCTATAAATCAATCCAAGTTCCGCGAATCTAAGACATTTAGCTCACTACGCAACTTGCAAAAGGTCTGCTCATCTAAAGGCTTGGTAAAGATATCGGCTAGCTGGTTCTCGGAGCTAACATGAAACACTTCGATATCTCCCTTTTGCTGGTGGTCTCTCAAAAAGTGATGCCGGATGTCTATGTGCTTTGTGCGGCTGTGTTCAACAGGATTATCCGCCATGCGGATAGCACTCTCATTATCACATAGGAGTGGGACTTTGCTCAAATTGTAGCCAAAGTCCCTGAGGGTTTGCCTCATCCAAAGTAGTTGCGCGCAACACTGTCCTGCGGCAACGTACTCGGCCTCAGCGGTGGATAGGGCAACGGAGGTTTGTTTCTTAGAACTCCATGACACCAGGGACCTTCCTAAGAATTGGCACGTCCCCGATGTACTCTTCCTATCGACCTTACATCCAGCATAGTCAGAATCTGAATATCCAATCAAGTCAAAGGTAGACCCCTTTGGATACCAGATCCCGAAACAAGGCATAGCGACTAAATATCTAAGAATTTGCTTCACAACCACTAAGTGACAATCCGTAGGATCAGATTGAAATCTAGCACACATGCATAATGAAAGGGAATTAGGCTTACACCTAGTTCCTAATTGATTTTGGTGATTGAATTACCCAACACAAATAATTGGACTAACTAGTTTGCTCTAGATTATATGTTCTACAGGTGCCAAAGGTTCATCTACAACTATACTAAATCGACTGTCCGGAATACCGTAGATTATTCCGGACAGGATAAGCTTTTTGGAAAAACAGGCCAAGCGCGGACCGTCCGGGCCCTTGCGGCGGACCGTCCGCAGCACCAGGATGACCCTCGGACAGAACCAATGCAAAAATCCAAGTCTGCACTATGGACCGTCCGGAGGAAAAGCAAGGACCGTCCGAGACCTTGCGCAGACCGTCCGGCCTCAGGCGCGGACCGTCCGGTAGGTGAGGAACCGAAAAACCCGAAGGTGACGGGTTCGGAAAATGAATTATAGCGTCCTCGCGGACCGTCCGGGGTGCACGACCGGACTGTCCGCGACTAGCTTTATCTGACATCTGACGACGCATTAAATGCAATATAGCCGTTGATATAGCCATTATTGCTGACCGTTGCGTTTTCAGTCGTTGATCTATAGGCGCGGACCGTCCGGACCAGGCGGGCGAACCGTCCGCGGTCAGCAGAATGGAGCAACGGCTAGGAAGTGGTTGGTGGCTATAAATACAACCCCAACCACCTCCATTCACTTCACCCAAGCATTCCAACCTTCAACATTCAATACAAGAGCTAGAAATCCATTCCAAGACACATTCAAAGCATCCAATCTCTCCAAGTTCCAAAGTTGAGACAAGTGACCATTAGTGATTAGTGACTTGAGAGAGAGAAAGATCCGTGTGTTATTTGCCGCTCTTGTCGCTTGGTTTTTGCAATCGTGCTTTCTTTCAATCTTTCTTGCGATCAACTCAATTGTAACCAAGGCAAGAGACACCAATTGTGTGGTGGTCCTTGCGGGGAAGTTTGTTCCCGTTTGATTGAGAAGAAGAAGCTCACTCGGTCCGAGGGACCGTTTGAGAGAGGGAAAGGGTTGAAAGAGACCCGGTCTTTGTGACCACCTCAACGGGGAGTAGGTTTGCGAGAACCGAACCTCGGTAAAACAAATCCACGTGTCACACTCCTTATTCGCTTGCGATTTGTTTTGCACCCTCTCTCGCGGACTCGATTATATTTCTAACGCTAACCCGGGTTGTAGTTGTGATTATTTTTGAGAATTTCAGTTTCGCCCTATTCACCCCCCCCCCCTCTAGGCGACTTTCAATTGGTATCAGAGCACGGTGCTTCATTAGAGCCTAACCGCTCGAAGTGATGTCAGGAGATCACGCCAAGAAGGAGATGGAGACCGGCGACAAGCCCACTACAAGCCACGGGGAAACTTCATCGGAAGAATCCCGCAACAAGAGGAAGGAGAAGGACTCCTCCAACAAAGGGAAGGGGAAGGAGAAGAAATCCTCTTCCCACAAGTCGCATCGGAGAGGCGACAAGCATAAGAGGATGAGGAAAGTGGTCTACTACGAGACCGACTCTTCATCACCATCAACCTCCGACTCCGATGCACCGTCCGTAACTTCTAAGCGCCAAGAGCGCAAGAAGTATAGTAAGATCCCCTTACGCTACCCCCACATTTCAAAGCGTACTCCTTTTCTCTCCGTTCCATTAGGCAAACCACCGGTTTTTGACGGTGAAGATTATAACATGTGGAGTGATAAAATGAGGCATCATCTAACCTCACTCCACACAAGCATATGGAATGTTGTTGAGTTAGGTGTACAGGTACCTTCCGTAGGGGATGAGGACTACGACTCGGACGAAGTTGCCCAAATCCACCACTTTAACTCCCAAGCCACCACTATACTCCTCACCTCTCTAAGCCGAGAGGAGTATAATAAGGTGCAAGGGTTAAAGAGTGCGAAGGAAATTTGGGACGTACTCAAGACTGCGCACGAGGGAGACGAGGTGACAAAGATCACCAAGCGGGAGACGATCGAGGGGGAGCTCGGTCGCTTCATGCTTCACCAAGGGGAGGATCCACAAGCTATGTACAACCGCTTGAAGACCTTGGTGAACCAAGTGCGCAACCTCGGGAGCGAAAAATGGGATGACCATGAGATGGTCAAGGTTATTCTTAGATCCCTCGTATTTCTTAACCCTACGCAAGTTCAATTAATTCGAGGTGATCCTAGATATAAGCTAATGTCCCCCAAGGAGGTTATAGGAAAATTTGTGAGCTTTGAGCTAATGATTAAAGGCTCAAAGAAAATCATTGAGCAAGGCACCTCCTCCACGCCCGAAGCTCAATCGATGGCATTCAAGGCGACGGAGGAAAAGAGGGAGGAGTCTACATCAAGTAGACAACCCATTGATGCCTCCAAGCTTGACAATGAGGAGATGGCTTTAATCATCAAAAGCTTTCGCCAAATCCTCAAGCAACGGAAGGGGAAGGATTACAAATCCCGTTCCAAGAAGGTTTGCTACAAGTGTGGTAAGCCCGGTCACTTTATTGCCAAATGTCCTATTTCTAGTGACAGTGACAGGGGCGACGACAAGAAGGGAAGAAGAAAGGAAAAGAAGAGGTACCACAAGAAGAAGGGCGGTGATGCCCATGTGTGCCGCGAGTGGGACACCGATGAGAGCTCCATCGACTCCTCCTCCGACGAGGACGCCGCCAACATCGCCGTCACCAAGGGACTTCTCTTCCCCAATGTCGGCCACAAGTGCCTCATGGCAAAGGACGGCAAAAGGAAGAAGGTTAAATCCAAATCCTCCACTAAATATGAGTCCTCTAGTGATGATAATGCTAGTGATGAGGAGGATAATTTGCGTACTCTTTTTGCCAACCTAAACATGCAACAAAAGGAAAAATTAAATGAACTAATTAGTGCCATCCATGAGAAGGATGAACTCTTGGACTCCCAAGAGGATTTCCTAATCAAGGAAAACAAAAAGCATGTTAAGGTTAAAAATGCTTACGCTCTAGAAGTGGAAAAATGTGAAAAACTATCTAGTGAGCTAAGTACTCGCCATGAGACTATTGACAATCTTAGAAATGAAAATGCTAGATTAATTGCTAAGGTTGATTCACATGTTTGTGATGTTTCAATTCCCAATCTTAGAAATGATGATTTGCTTGCTAAGATTGAAGAATTAAACATCTCTCTTGCTAGCCTCAGGATTGAAAATGAGAAATTAATTGCTAAGGCTAAAGATTTTGATGTTTGCAATGTTACTATCTCTAACCTTAGAAGTGAGAATGATATATTACATGCTAAGGTTGTAGAATTAAAATCTCGCAAACCCTCTACATCTACCGTTGAGCATGTTTCCATTTGCACTAGATGTAGAGATGTTGATATTGATGCTATTCATGATCATATGATCTTAATTAAACAACAAAATGATCATATAGCAAAATTAGATGCTAAAATTGCCGAGCATAACTTAGAAAATGAAAAGTTTAAATTTGTTAGAAGTATGCTCTATAATGGGAGATGCCCTGGCATCAAGGATGGCATTGGCTTCCAAAGGGGAGACAATGTCAAACTTAATGCCCCTCCTAAAAGATTGTCTAATTTTGTTAAGGGCAAGGCTCCCATGCCTCAGGATAACGAGGGCTACATTTTGTACCCTGCCGGTTATCCCGAGAGCAAAATTAGGAGAATTCATTCTAGAAAGTCTCACTCTGGCCCTAACCATGCTTTTATGTATAAGGGTGAGACATCTAGCTCTAGGCAACCAACCCATGCTAAGTTGCCTAAGAAGAAAACTCCTAGTGCATCAAATGATCATGACATCTCATTTAAAACTTTTGATGCATCCTATGTTTTAACTAACAAATCCGGCAAGGTAGTTGCCAAGTTTGTTGGGGGCAAACACAAGGGGTCAAAGACTTGTGTTTGGGTACCCAAAGTTCTTGTTTCTAATGCCAAAGGACCCAAAACCGTTTGGGTACCTAAAGTCAAGAACTAAACTTGTTTTGTAGGTTTATGCATCCGGGGGCTCAAGTTGGATCGTCGACAGCGGGTGCACAAACCACATGACTGGGGAGAAGAAAATGTTCTCCTCCTACGAGAAAAACCAAGATCCCCAACGAGCTATCACATTCGGGGATGGAAACCAAGGTTTGGTCAAAGGCTTGGGTAAAATTGCTATATCTCCTGACCATTCCATTTCCAATGTTTTTCTTGTTGATTCATTAGATTACAATTTGCTTTCCGTATCCCAATTATGTCAAATGGGCTACAACTGTCTCTTTACTGATGTAGGTGTCACTCTCTTTAGAAGAAGTGATGATTCAATAGCATTTAAGGGAGTGTTAGAGGGTCAGCTGTACTTGGTAGATTTTGATAGAGCTGAACTCGACACTTGCTTAATTGCTAAGACTAACATGGGTTGGCTCTGGCACCGCCGACTAGCCCATGTTGGGATGAAGAATCTTCATAAGCTTCTAAAGGGAGAACACATTTTAGGATTAACAAATGTTCATTTTGAGAAAGACAGGGTTTGTAGCGCATGCCAAGCAGGGAAGCAAGTTGGCACTCATCATCCGCATAAGAACATCATGACGACCGACAGGCCACTGGAGCTCCTACACATGGATCTATTTGGCCCGATTGCTTACATAAGCATCGGCGGGAGTAAGTACTGTCTAGTTATTGTGGATGATTATTCGCGCTTCACTTGGGTGTTCTTTTTGCAGGAAAAATCTCATACCCAAGAGACCTTAAAGGGATTCTTGAGACGGGCTCAAAATGAGTTCGGCTTGAGGATCAAGAAAATTAGAAGCGACAACGGGACGGAGTTCAAGAACTCTCAAATTGAAGGCTTCCTTGAGGAGGAGGGCATCAAGCATGAGTTCTCTTCTCCCTACACCCCTCAACAAAATGGTGTAGTGGAGAGGAAGAATAGAACTCTATTGGACATGGCAAGAACCATGCTTGATGAGTACAAGACTTCGGATCGGTTTTGGGCCGAGGCGGTCAACACCGCTTGCTACGCCATCAACCGGTTGTATCTACACCGAATCCTCAAGAAGACGTCATATGAACTCCTTACCGGTAAAAAGCCCAATATTTCATATTTTAGAGTCTTTGGTAGCAAATGCTTTATTCTTGTTAAAAGAGGTAGAAAATCTAAATTTGCTCCTAAGACTGTAGAAGGCTTTTTACTAGGATATGATTCAAACACAAGGGCATATAGAGTCTTTAACAAGTCCTCTGGACAAGTTGAAGTTTCTTGTGACGTTGTGTTTGATGAGACTAACGGCTCTCAAGTAGAGCAAGTTGATCTTGATGAGATAGGTGATGAAGAGGCTCCGTGCATCGCGCTAAGGAACATGTCCATTGGGGATGTGTGTCCTAAGGAATCCGAAGAGCCTCCAAGTACACAAGATCAACCATCCTTCTCCACGCAAGCATCTCCACCAACTCAAAATGAGGATGAGGCTCAAAATGATGAAGAAGAAGATCAAGCAAATGAGCTACCTCAAGATGACGGCAATGATCAAGGGGGAGATGCAAATGATCAAGATAAGGAGGATGAAGAACAAAGACCGCCACACCCATGAGTCCACCAAGCAATCCAACGAGATCACCCCGTCGACACCATCCTCGGCGACATTCATAAGGGGGTAACTACTAGATCTCGTGTTGCACATTTTTGTGAACATTACTCGTTTGTTTCCTCTATTGAGCCACACAGGGTAGAGGAAGCACTTCAAGATTCGGATTGGGTGGTGGCAATGCAAGAGGAGCTCAACAACTTCACTAGGAATGAGGTATGGCATTTAGTTCCACGTCCTAATCAAAATGTTGTAGGAACCAAGTGGGTCTTCCGCAACAAGCAAGATGAGCATGGTGTGGTGACAAGGAACAAAGCACGGCTTGTGGCCAAAGGATACTCCCAAGTCGAAGGTTTGGATTTCAGTGAAACCTATGCACCCGTAGCTAGGCTTGAGTCAATTCGTATATTATTGGCCTATGCTACTTACCATGGCTTCAAGCTTTATCAAATGGACGTGAAGAGTGCCTTCCTCAATGGACCAATCAAAGAAGAGGTCTATGTTGAGCAACCTCCCGGCTTTGAAGATAGTGAGTACCCTAACCATGTATACAAACTCTCTAAGGCGCTTTATGGGCTCAAGCAAGCCCCAAGAGCATGGTATGAATGCCTTAGAGATTTCCTTATCACTAATGGATTCAAAGTCGGAAAGGCCGATCCTACTTTATTCACTAAAACTCTTGAAAATGACTTGTTTGTATGCCAAATTTATGTTGATGATATTATATTTGGGTCTACTAACGAGTCTACATGTGAAGAATTTAGTAGGATCATGACACAAAAATTTGAGATGTCTATGATGGGGGAGTTGAAGTATTTCTTAGGATTTCAAGTGAAGCAACTCCAAGAGGGCACCTTCCTAAGCCAAACGAAGTATACTCAAGACATTCTAAGCAAGTTTGGGATGAAGGATGCCAAACCCATCAAGACACCCATGGGAACCAATGGGCATCTCGACCTCGACACGGAAGGTAAGTCCATGGATCAAAAGGTATACCGGTCGATGATAGGCTCTCTACTCTATTTATGTGCATCTCGACCAGATATTATGCTTTCCGTATGCATGTGTGCAAGATTCCAAGCCAACCCTAAGGAAGCTCACCTTACGGCCGTAAAACGAATCTTGAGATATTTAGTTTATACTCCTAAGTTTGGGCTTTGGTATCCTAGGGGATCCACTTTTGATTTGATTGGTTATTCGGATGCCGATTGGGCAGGGTGTAAAATTAACAGAAAGAGCACATCGGGGACTTGCCAGTTCTTGGGAAGATCCTTGGTGTCTTGGGCTTCAAAGAAGCAAAATTCCGTAGCTCTTTCTACCGCCGAAGCCGAGTACATTGCTGCAGGCCATTGTTGCGCGCAATTACTTTCGATGAGGCAAACCCTTAGGGACTACGGTTACAAATTAACCAAAGTTCCTCTTCTATGTGATAATGAGAGTGCAATCCGCATGGCGGATAATCCCGTTGAGCATAGCCGCACTAAGCACATAGCCATTCGGTATCACTTTTTAAGGGATCACCAACAAAAGGGAGATATCGAGATTACATATATTAACACTAAAGATCAATTAGCCGATATCTTTACCAAGCCTCTTGATGAACAAACTTTTAACAAACTTAGGCATGAGCTAAATATTCTTGATTCTAGGAACTTCTTTTGTTGATTTGCACATATAGCTCATTCATATACCTTTGATCATGTCTCCTTTATATGCCATGACTAATGTGTTTTCAAGTATATTTCAAAACAAGTCATAGGTGTATTGAAAGGGAATTGGAGTCTTCGGCGAAGACAAAAGGCTTCCACTCCGTAACTCATCCTTCGCCGTCGCTCCAGGAAACTCTCCATCCTTGGGGGAGAGAGTCCAAAGCAAAAGGACTCCATCTTTGGTATAATCTTCACTCATTTATTTATGACCAAAAGGGAGAAAGTAATTCTAAGGGCTCTAATGATTCCGTTTTTGGCGATTTATGCCAAAGGGGGAGAGAGCATGAGCCCAAAGCAAAAGGACCGCACCACCACCTAATTTTAAAACTAAGGATTTTCAATTGGTAAATTTCAAATTGGTACCTTATTGTGTTCAAAAGGGAGGTAGTAGTACTTTCAAAACTGATATCTTAAAACCCTCTTGAACACTAAGAGGAAGATTTTATTTAGGGGGAGTTTTGTTTAGTCAAAGGAAAAGCATTTGAAACAGGGGGGGGGGATTTCAAATCTTGAAAATGCTTCGCAAAAATCTTATTCATTTACCTTTGACTATTTGCAAAAGGACTTTGAAAAGAATTTACAAAAGAATTTGCAAAAACAAAACATGTGGTGCAAGCATGGTCCAAAATGTTAAAAATAAAAGAAACAATCCATGCAAGAATTTATATTGGCACAATTCTAAGAAACCTTTGCACTTACAATTATGCAAACTAGTTCAATTATGCACTTTTATATTTGCTTTGGTTTGTGTTGTCATCAATCACCAAAAAGGGGGAGATTGAAAGGGAATTAGGCTTACACCTAGTTCCTAATTGATTTTGGTGATTGAATTGCCCAACACAAAAAATTGGACTAACTAGTTTGCTCTAGATTATATGTTCTACAGGTGCCAAAGGTTAATCTACAACTATACTAAATCGACTGTCCGGAATACCGTCCGGGCCCTTGCGCGGACCGTCCGGGCCCTTGCGGCGGACCGTCCGCAGCACCAGGATGACCCTCGGACAGAACCAATGCAAAAATCCAAGTCTGCACTACGGACCGTCTGGAGGAAAAGCAAGGACCGTCCGAGACCTTGCGCGGACCGTCCGGCCTCAGGCGCGGACCGTCCGGTAGGTGAGGAACCGAAAAACCCGAAGGTGACGGGTTCGGAAAATGAATTATAGCATCCTCGCGGACTGTCCGGGGTGCACGACCGGACCGTCCGCGATTGGCTTTATCTGACATCTGACGACGCATTAAATGCAATATAGCCGTTGATATAGCCGTTACTGCTGACCGTTGCGTTTTTAGCCGTTGATCTACAGGCGCGGACCGTCCGGACCAGGCGGGCGGACCGTCCGCTGTCAGCAGAATGGAGCAACGGCTAGGAAGTGGTTGGTGGCTATAAATACAACCCCAACCACCTCCATTCACTTCACCCAAGCATTCCAACCTTCAACATTCAATACAAGAGCTAGAAATCCATTCCAAGACACATTCAAAGCATCCAATCTCTCCAAGTTCCAAAGTTGAGACAAGTGATCATTAGTGATTAGTGACTTGAGAGAGAGAAAGATCCGTGTGTTATTTGCCGCTCTTGTCGCTTGGTTTTTGCAATCGTGCTTTCTTTCAATCTTTCTTGCGATCAACTCAATTGTAACCAAGGCAAGAGACACCAATTGTGTGGTGGTCCTTGCGGGGAAGTTTGTTCCCGTTTGATTGAGAAGAAGAAGCTCACTCGGTCCGAGGGACCGTTTGAGAGAGGGAAAGGGTTGAAAGAGACCCGGTCTTTGTGACCACCTCAACGGGGAGTAGGTTTGCGAGAACCGAACCTCGGTAAAACAAATCCACATGTCACACTCCTTATTCGCTTGCGATTTGTTTTGCACCCTCTCTCGCGGACTCGATTATATTTCTAACGCTAACCCGGCTTGTAGTTGTGATTAATTTTGAGAATTTCAGTTTCGCCCTATTCACCCCCCCTCTAGGTGACTTTCACATACACTAAGCATGATATCCGGTCTACTAGCACATAAATAAAGTAAAGACCCTATCATAGACCGGTATGCTTTTTGATCAACGGACTTACCTCCTTTGTTGAGGTCGGTGTGTCCGTCGGTTCCCATCGAAGTCTTTGCGGGCTTGGCGTCCTTCATCCCAAACCGCTTGATCAAGTCTTGCGTGTACTTGGTTTGAGAGATGAAGGTTCCATCCTTGAGTTGCCTCACTTGGAACCCAAGGAAGTAGCTTAACTCGCCCATCATCGACATCTCGAATTTCTGAGTCATCACCCTGCTAAACTCTTCACAAGACTTTAGGTTAGTAGAACCAAATATTATGTCATCGACATAAATTTGGCACACAAAAAGATCACCATCACAAGTCTTAGTAAAAAGAGTTGGATCGGCTTTCCCAACCTTGAAAGCATTAGCAATTTAAAAGTCTCTAAGGCATTCATACCATGCTCTTGGGGCTTGCTTAAGTCCATAGAGCGCCTTAGAGAGCTTACACACGTGGTCGGGGTACCGTTCATCCTCGAAGCCAGGGGGTTGCTCCACGTACACCTCTTCCTTAATTGGCCCGTTGAGGAAAGCGCTCTTCACATCCATTTGGAACAACCTGAAAGAATGGTGAGCGGCATATGCTAGCAAAATACGAATGGACTCTAGCCTAGCCACAGGAGCAAAAGTCTCCTCAAAGTCCAAACCTGCGACTTGGGCATAACCTTTTGCCACAAGTCGAGCCTTGTTCCTTGTCACCACCCCGTGCTCGTCTTGTTTGTTGCGGAACACCCACTTGGTTCCCACAACATTTTGCTTAGGACGAGGCACCAGTGTCCAAACTTCATTCCTCTTGAAGTTGTTGAGCTCCTCCTGCATGGCCAACACCCAGTCCGGATCTAGCAAGGCCTCTTCTACCCTGAAAGGCTCAATAGAAGAGACAAAGGAGTAATGCTCACAAAAATTAACTAATCGAGATTGAGTAGTTACTCCCTTGCTGATATCACCCAAAATTTGGTCGACGGGATGATCCCTTTGAATCATTGCTCGAACTTGGGTTGGAGGTGCCGGTTGTGCTTCTTCCTCCATTACATGATCATCTTGTGCTCCCCCTTGATCACACGCCTCCTGTTCATCATCTTGAGTTGGGGGTTGCACCATTGTTGAGGAAGAAGGTTGATCTTGCTCATCTTGTTCCTGTGGCCGCACATCTCCAATCGCCATGGTGCGTATTGCGGTTGTTGGAACTTCTTCTTCATCTACATCATCAAAATCAACAACTTGCTCTCTTGGAGAGCCATTAGTCTCATCAAATACAACGTCGCTAGAGACTTCAACCAAACCCGATGATTTGTTGAAGACTCTGTACGCCTTTGTATTTGAGTCATAACCTAACAAAAACCCTTCTACGGCTTTGGGAGCAAATTTGGAATTCCTACCCTTCTTCACTAGAATGTAGCATTTACTCCCAAAAACTCGATAATACGAAACATTGGGTTTGTTACCGGTTAGTAGCTCATACGACGTCTTCTTGAGGAGGCGATGAAGGTAGACCCTGTTGATGGCGTGGCAAGCCGTGTTCACGGCTTCCGACCAAAAGCGCTCGGGGGTCTTGAACTCCCCAAGCATCATCCTCGCCATGTCTATAAGTGTCCTGTTCTTCCTCTCTACCACACCATTTTGCTGTGGTGTGTAGGGAGCGGAGAACTCGTGTTTGATCCCTTCCTCCTCAAGGTACTCCTCCACTTGAAGGTTCTTGAACTCGGACCCATTGTCGCTCCTTATCTTTTTCACCTTGAGCTCAAACTCGTTTTGAGCTCTCCTTAGGAAGCGCTTGAGGGTCCCTTGGGTTTCAGATTTATCCTGCAAAAAGAATACCCATGTGAAGCGGGAAAAGTCATCAACTATAACAAGACCATACTTACTTCCTCCTATACTTAGATAGGCGACAGGTCCGAAGAGGTCCATGTGAAGCATCTCCAAAGGTCTTGATGTGGTCATCACATTTTTGGTGTGATGAGAGCTTCCCACCTGTTTGCCTGCTTGACAAGCTGCACAAGGTCTATCTTTTTCGAATTGCACATTAGTTAAACCTATCACGTGTTCTCCCTTTAGAAGCTTGTGAAGGTTCTTCATCCCCACATGTGCTAAGCGGCGATGCCACAGCCAGCCCATGCTAGTCTTAGCAATTAAGCATGCATCTAGACCGGCCTCCTCTTTTGCAAAATCAACTAAATACAGTTTGTCGTCTAATACACCCTTAAAAGCTAATGAACCATCACTTGTTCTAAAGACAGACACATCTACATTTGTGAATAGACAATTATATCCCATATTGCATAATTGACTAACAAATAACAAGTTATATCCAAGAGACTCAACTAAAAACACATTAGATATAGAGTGCTCGGATGAAATAGCAATTTTACCTAACCCTTTTACCTTGCCTTGATTCCCATCACCGAATATTATTGAATCTTGGGAATCCTTGTTTTTGACATAGGAGGTGAACATCTTCTTTTCCCCCGTCATATGGTTTGTGCATCCGCTGTCGATAATTCAGCTTGAACCCCCGGATGCATAAACCTGCAAGGCAAATTTAGGCTTGGGTCTTAGGTACCCAAATCTTGTTGGGTCCTACAAGGTTAGTCACAATTGTCTTAGGGACCCAAATGCAAGTTTTGTCTCCCTTGCATTTTGCCCCTAATTTTCTAGCAACTATCTTCCTATCCTTTCTACAAATAGCAAAGGAAGCATTTAAAGCATGATATATTGTAGAAGGTTCATTAACTTTCCTAGGAACATTTACAACATTTCTCCTAGGCATATGAACAAAATATCTCTCCGACATATTTTTACCATGCATATAGGAAGAACTAGAAGCAAACATGGCATGAGAGTCAAAAGCATCATAAGCATTACAACTATAAGACTGTCTTCTATCATGGTACATAAAAGCATGGTTCTTTTTAACACTACTAGCCATAGGGGCCTTTCCTTTCTCCTTGGTGGAGATGGGAGCCTTATGGCTTGTTAAGTCCTTGGCTTCCCTCTTGAAGCCAAGTCCATCCTTTATTGAGGGGTGTCTACCAATCGTGTAGGCATCCCTTGCAAACTTTAGCTTATCAAAATCACTCTTGCTAGTCTTAAGTTGGGCATTAAGACTAGTCAATTTATCATTCAATTTGGAAATTGTAACAAGGTGTTCACTACAAGCATCAATGTCAAAATCTTTACACCTATTGCAAATCGTAACATGTTCTAGACAAGAGTTAGATTTACTAGCTATCTCTAACTTAGCATTCAAATCATCATTTATGCTCCTTAAGCTAGAAATTGTCTCATGGCAGGAAGATAGTTCACAAGAAAGCATTTCATTTCTCTTTATTTCTAAAGCAAGGGATTTTTGAGCTTCTACAAACTTATCATGTTCATCATATAAGAGATCCTCTTGCTTTTCTAGCAATCTATTCTTATCATTCAAAGCATCAATCAATTCATTTATTTTATCCACCTTGGTTCTATCTAGACCCTTGAATAAACATGAATAATCTATTTCATCATCATCACTAGACTCATCCTCACTTGAAGAAGCATAAGTACTAGTGTTACGAGCGCTTACCTTCTTTTCCCTTGCCATGAGGCAAGTGTGATGCTCGTTGGGGAAGAGGGATGACTTGTTGAAGGCAGTGGCGGCGAGTCCTTCGTTGTCGGAGTCGGACGACGAACAATCCGAGTCCCACTCCTTGCCAAGATGTGCCTCGCCTTTTGCCTTCTTATAGTTCTTCTTCTCCCTCTTGTTCCCTTGTTCCTGGTCACTATCATTGTCGGGACAGTTAGCAATAAAATGACCAACCTTACCACATTTGAAGCATGAGCGCTTCCCCTTTGTCTTGGTCTTGCTTGGCTGCCCCTTGCGACCCTTTAGCGTCGTCTTGAAGCGCTTGATGATGAGGGCCATCTCTTCATCATTGAGCCCGGCCGCCTCAACTTGCGCCACCTTGCTAGATAGCATCTCCTTGCTCCTCGTTGCCTTGAGAGCAATGGGTTGAGGCTCATGGATTGGACCATTCAACGCGTTGTCGACATATCTCGCCTCCTTGATCATCATTCGCCCGCTTACAAATTTTCCAAGAACTTCTTCGGGCGACATCTTGGTGTACCTAGGATTTTCACGGATATTGTTCACCAAATGTGGATCAAGTACAGTAAAGGACCTTAGCATTAGACGAACGACGTCGTGGTCCGTCCATCGTGTGCTTCTGTAGCTCCTTATCTTGTTGATGAGGGTCTTGAGCCGGTTGTATGTTTGGGTTGGCTCCTCTCCCCTGATCATTGCGAATCTTCCAAGCTCGCCCTCCACCAACTCCATTTTGGTGAGTAAGGTGACGTCGTTCCCCTCATGTGAGATCCTGAGGGTGTCCCAAATCTGCTTGGCATTGTCCAAGCCGCTCACCTTATGATACTCGTCCCTGCACAAAGAGGCTAACAACACAGTAGTAGCTTGTGCATTTCTATGAATCTGTTCATTGATAAACATAGGACTATCCGAGCTATCAAATTTCATTCCACTTTCCACAATCTCCCATATGCTCGGATGAAGAGAGAACAGGTGACTACGCATTTTGTGGCTCCAAAATCCGTAGTCCTCTCCATCAAAGTGAGGAGGTTTGCCAAGTGGAATGGAGAGCAA
Organism: Zea mays; assembly: GCF_902167145.1. Lineage (NCBI taxonomy): Eukaryota > Viridiplantae > Streptophyta > Magnoliopsida > Poales > Poaceae > Zea > Zea mays. Next base: position 38,671,949 of record NC_050098.1, on the reverse strand, counting down.
ATGAGCATTTGTACTTTGCGGAATACGAGAGTAGTCAAAAGAAAAGTTCGAATTAACCGGTTTCCTTTTCTCGTAGTCGTTGTCGTCGTTGTCCTTTTGGGAAGAAGTGGACTCGTCGCTGTCGTCGTAGTAGACAATCTCCTTGATACGCCTTGTCTTCTTCTTCTTCCCATCCTTTCGTTTGTGGCCCGAGCCCGAGTCGATAGGCTTGTCATCCTTCGGCTCGTTGACGAAGGACTCCTTCTCCTTATCATTGATCACGATTCCCTTCCCCTTAGGATCCATCTCTTCGGACGGTTAGTCCCTTTCTTGAAGAGAACGGCTCCGATACCAATTGAGACCACCTAGAGGGGGTGAATAGGTGATCCTGTAAAACTTGAACTTAATGCCACAAAAACTTGGTTAAGCGTTAGCACAATATTGCCAAGTGGCTAGAGAAGAGTCTTAGCGAAACACAATAACCACAAGAGAATCAACACAGGTAGACACAGTGGTTTATCCCGTGGTTCGGCCAAGTACAACACTTGCCTACTTCCACGTTGTGGCATCCCAATGGACGAGGGTTGCAATCAACCCCTCTCAAGCGGTCCAAAGACCCACTTGAATACCACGGCGTTTGCTTTTCTTTTCTATATCCCGTTCGCGAGGAATCTCCACAACTTGGAGTCTCTCGCCCTTACAAAGATGTTCACAAAGAAGCACAAAGTAAGGGAGGGATTAGCAACTCACACAAGACACAAAGATCACAGCAAGTACGCACACACAAGACCCAGACTTAAGCTCAAAAGACTAGTACACTAGAACGGAGCTCAAATCACTAGAATGTCGAACAAGTGCGCAAGAATGGAGTGTGAGTGATCAAGAGTGCTCAAGGAATGCTTGGTATGCTCCTCCATGCGCCTAGGGGTCCCTTTTATAGCCCCAAGGCAGCTAGGAGCCGTTGAGAGCAATCCAGGAAGGCAATTCTTGCCTTCTGTCGCCTGGCACACCGGACAGTCCGGTGCACCACCGGACACTGTCCGGTGCGGATATCCTTCCTTATTTGGCGAAGCCGACCGTTGGGGTTTGAGAGCCGTTGGCGCACCGGACACTGTCCGGTGCACACCGGACAGTCCGGTGCCCCCTCCCGACCGTTGGCTCGGCCACGTGTCTCGCGCGGATCGCGCAGCCGACCGTTGGCCCGGCCGACCGTTGGCTCAACGGACAGTCCAGTTAATTATAGTTGTACGTCGTTAATTCCTTCCCGAGAGCAGCAAGTTCGCCTGAGCCAGCCTGGCACACCGGACACTGTCTGGTGCACCACCGGACAGTCCGGTGCACCCAGACAGAGCTGGCTTTGGCTGAAACAAAGCTATCTCTCTCCAATTTGTTTTCTCCTGTTTCCAGCACTTAGACACAATACATTAGTCTTTAAAACAATGTACTAAGTCTGAGAAACATACCTTTTGACTTGATTTGCACTTTGTCCACCACCTTGCATATTTTAACACTTAAGCACTTGTGTTGGACACTAAATCACCAAAACACTTAGAAATGGCCCAAGGGCACATTTCCCTTTCAATTAGAACTTATAATCTAGAGCAAACTAGTTAGTCCAATTGTTTGTGTTGGGCAATTCAACCACCAAAATTATTTGGGAAAAGGTGTGAGCCTATTTCCCTTTCAGGTCTATCTAGTTGTCTCCTCCGGAGTAGGAGCCTCCGGCGAAGACATCTTTTAGGTCCCCCTCGGGTGACTGATACCCGAGGTCCCGTTCAGCTATGGCCACCTCGCCGTCGTCGACCTTTTCTTTGCCAGGTCGGCGAGGAGGTGGGGAGCCGTCCTTGGAAGGCTGCTCGCGCCGCTCGCTGACACGTTTTGCAAGATCGATGATCTCGTGGCACTCCGTGGCGCTGTGGCGGCCATTGGGGTGCACAGGGCATGGGCCGCTGCTACCCCTCTACGGTCGTGGGCGTTTGTTGCGGTCGCCCCGGCCCCCGGTCGTGGCTGCAACGACTAGAGCGGTAGACCGTGACCTCTGGTAGTCGCGGGCCTTCTTCTTTTTCTTCTTACCGTCCTGGGGGAGGGCACCCGAGCCACCTGGCTGGGCAGCCCCGGTTTGTGGGGCCGAGTGCCATGCGCGACCCTCGGCGGCTCTGGCGCATTTGTCGGCCAGAGCGAAGAGTGTGGAGACAGTCTCCACGTCATGCGTGGCCAACTTATCCAACATTTTTTCATCACGTACTTCCTGTCGGAAGGCCGTGATGATGGAAGCATCGGAAATGCGAGGTATAGTACCTCGCACCTTGGTGAAGCGGGAGATGAACGTGCGGAGAGTCTCCTCGGGCTCCTGCCTCACTGCATGGAGGTGGGCCTCCACACCATGCTGCTGGTACGCACTGGCAAAGTTCACAACGAACCACGCAGAGCTCTTCCTAGGAGTAGATCGACCATGGGGCAAGGTTCATGAGCCAGGTCCGGGCAGGTCCAGACAAGGCGACATGAAAATATGTTGCCATCACAGCGGTGTTTCCACCTGCTGCTGTGATAGCGGTGACGTACACCTGCAGAAACTCTGACGGGTTTGATGTTCCGTCGTACTTTTCTGGCAGGTGCGGCCAGAACTTGGGTGGCCACGATGCCGCGTGGAGATGATCCACGAGAGCGGCGTAGCCCATGCCAGCCAAGGGGACACCCGCTTGGGACCGGGTGCCCATTGGGACCTACGGTGCTATCGTAGCAAAGTATTGATCGAGGTTGCGGCCCTCGATGTTTTGGCGGCGCTCGCGCGCCCTTTCCAAAGAGATCCGGGCGTCCTCTCCCACGCGCCTGAGGTTGAGTTCGGCCCAGAGGTCGTTGGTCTATGCGCCCCTTACTGAGGGTGAGCGCACAGACGCCGACGCCTCATGTTGGTGCCGGGATGACCGTGACCTCGACCTGGTCGAGGTAGAATGCGCCATGCCGAGCAGTCGGTCGATGTTGTCTCGCCATTGCTTCATGGCCTTTGGTGAGGCAGTGGAGCTTGGAGGGTGTCGTAGCAACTCCCTGGTTGCTGACAATGCTCTCGGAGCCGCCCTCGACGGAGTACGAGATGTTTGTGCAGCTGTATGCTGCCGTGCAGCATGCACAGCAGCGGTGCCCGGCATTGGGCGGTTGGAAACCTGTGGCGTGGAAGAAACAGCTTCTTCCTCCACCAGGAAATCCATGGAAGTCTCGGCGCGGTGCTCAACGATTTGCACCATCATGCCGAGCGAGGAAACAAGCAAAAACCTAATGCCTAGCCCCTACCTGGCGCGCCAAATGTCGGAGAGGGAATTCTCTAGCCGGGTGGCGGAGTGCACCCGCCCTAAGTCCTAAGATGAGGAAGGGGCTTAATCGTTTTGCATGTCCTGCTAAGCAAACATCAAGCACATGGACACGCGAGGGTTTAGAGTGCTTCGGGCCGCCGAAGCGTAACACCCTACTCCACTGTGTGTTGGATTGTTGTGGAGACTTAAGAGTCCAAGCCTGAAGATTGAGCCTAAGTCTGTTCAAGAGAGCCTAAGTCTGTTCAAGAGGGCCTTAGTCTGTTCAAGAGGACCTTGTTCTGCAATGTTGCATGCCTCCCCTTTTATAGCTAAGGGGGGCATGCACAAAGGTACTGAGCCCCGACATGTGGGCCCAGGAACATAACAGACGTAGCACTCGGAGCCACAAATGTTCGCTGCTGGAGCAATCTTCTTGCGCCCTGACATCCGAGATCTGCGTAGTATCGGCGTGCAGGGGAAGCTTCTCGTATAAGGGATGATGAGCATAGTGCTCCGTGCGGCACAAGCGCACTGTTTTTATAGTGGATTGGACAGGTGCGCCGTCTGCAGGGTGGCCCTGACGCCGCCTACCAGCGGAGTGGACAGGACGCAATAAATGCTGAGGGGGCACATCGCCTGTCAGCAGGGTGGACAGGCGACGCGTCCTTTCCGTAATAAATGCAGAGTCCGTGCGGTCTAGGGGCCTTACGTCAGGCTCCGCCCGCTGGCTTATGTCACGGGCAACGAGCCACGTGGGTGCATTGGGTCTCCGCCTAAGCGGGGAGCGCATGTGCAGAGTAAAGCCCGGCCACGCGTCAGCACCAGACCCTTACTTATGCCAGGGTTTCCCCTGTCCTGGGACCTTGTTGCGGCCCGGACCTTACTCGGAGGGATCTATACCAAATCCAAGGGACCTGGCACGCTTACTCGGGAGTCCCGAGCCACAATCGGGGGTCCGGGTTGTGCGTACAGGGGTCCGGCGCTCCCTTGCGGAGGTCCGGCTTGACTGACACATCCTGGATGTATCATCTTTTCTTGCCATATGGTTCCCCTTGATCTGCCCATGTGGTGGGGACGAGCGCTGTTCACCGTGTGGCTAAGGGACGGCGTACGGGCACCGCGTCTTCATACTGTAGTAAGGGAGGGATGAAAACGGTCGGAAACGGTATTTATTCGGTAATCAGTTTTTCCTTTGATTGCGAATAAATAGGATATAGAATATACAATACAAATTTGTATTCTTGTTTTTAACATCCAACTTGTTAAGATTCATAAAAGGTAAACCTCAAATTCATCCTACATTTTCTCAAATAATAGATATAAACTTCGGTATGGATTCGGAAACAAATTCGGTAATTTTTTCAACTTTTTGTATTGTAAGGAGCAAATAATACATAAAACAACTTATATAATATTTTATTCATATTTATACTAACGTGCTTAATAACATAAGAAAAGATCAACATCAAATTTAATACATATTTATTTTAAAATATTAAATTCGTTCTAACAGTTTGGATTACCACTTTCATCCCTAGAAGGGGTACCCTTGTTTCAGGGTACCGACATATACTTATATGGATATCAATTTCTTGGTCTTTTTTTCTTTGTTTGTGAATAAATAGGATATAGAACCTGCTATGAGAATTGTTATTCTTGTTTTTAGAATTAAGCTTGCAAAGATTCATAAAAAACAAACCTCAAATTTATCATATATATTCTCAAATGATAGATATAAAATTAGAATACAGATTCAGATATATTTTTTCACCTGTTTTGGTTGTAGGAAGCAAATAATACATAAAACATTTTATGCAAAAAAATATATTCTTATTTATAACAATGTGTTTGGTAATATAATAAAAGGTCAACGCCAAATTTCATATTGATTTTAAAATATTAAATTTGTCCAGATATCCACTTTCATCCCTTATTTTAGCTCATTTATGTGGTCTAAAATTTCTTTGAGATTGGCTAAACTTTAGACAACAGTTTTAACCTACTATTTAGAGCCTCAAGAGCTTAAAAAAGTGGTCCAAAGTTTGGTGGCCAGACTTTAGATCACACGATCCCAATAGGGTCTAGGAGTTTGGAGCAAACGCGAAAAAATAAATATTTAAACGAGATTCTTTATTTGGATATATCTGTATGAAAAAATATATATAAGGGAATTAAATTACAAAGGCTCTTAAGATATTCTAAGTAGAAAACTTATTGTACATATATAGGAAAGGGAGGCTATATGCAACATGAAGAATTGAAAACCATCACCCGAGGTTGATGGAACACGAAAATTCCCACGTAAGGCCTCGTTCGGTTGTGCCCAACCAGGCCGGGTTAGATCTGGATTGGGGACCAATCTAGGTTAAATCCGAGCCCAGTAAAATTCCCATATCCTATTTTTTTGTGTTCGGTTAAGCTTATCAGGATTCTAGACCATGGGTTTGGAAAAAAAAATTTGCGAGCGGAGCTCCTGGATCAGAGCTAGGGCACGAAGGGTCTAGAAACAAATCCAAGGCAGGCGACATTCCGACTTCTGAGCGACGGCGGCGACGCAAGCAAGAAGAGAAGGTTACAGTGAGCGGTTTGTCGGCATCGCGACGACGACATCCTCCCTGCCGCCGACAACTTCTATGGAAACCTTCCCCACGGTTAGCCCCTCTCTATTTTTGTTAGATAGGGTTTCGAGTCATTTCTTGGTCCTGGTGTTCATGGTAGATGGGCGTTGTCGTGGTTGGGGGAGGGGGCCGGGGTGGTGTTCATGGTAGATGGGGGGTACCATGGTTGGGGGAGGGGGCCTGGGGGCGCGGGGGGCACCGGTCACTGGAGATGGCGGCGAGCATCGTGCCGACTTTCGAGTGCTTGGTGTCCGGGACGAGCGTCGGCAACTGATATGCATGATGGATAATTTATTGATCTGGATAATTGTCTCCGTTGCATCCGAGGACGTGATCGATCGATCGACTGGGTATTTGCAGAACTTACATTTGTGCCCACGACAACGTTCAGAACAGTGGAGAACAAACAGGAAGAGATCAATTTCTATGGTCAGTAATTCATTTTAAGCATTCGTCTTTTGAAGATTCGGTGAATAATGAATGTCTACTGAGATTTGTGGTAGGATCGATGCCACCATGCATAGCGAGATATCTTTCGATCCGATGGTATCTTGCCATCATGTCATCGCTAGGTGAGACTGACAGTAGCTTGACTTGCTTTGCTAATCGTTGACATGTAACTAAACCAAAACTATTTCCTGAGAATCTGCACACAAGGTAGCTGAAAACTTGTACCTGAAAACCGAAAATTGTACCTAAAGCTTCGCTTTTGTCTAGTAGCTAGCTTTTTTCTAATTGTAGTTTGTTTAATATGGTAGCACATTATTCTGCACTTTTAATTTGCTAACTGTTAGCACCAGTTTAATTATCTAACAACCCACTGTTTTTTTAGATTGTCCCTACTCTAGTAAGAGTCAGCGAGGACGAGCCTCCCCCATCCTAGGTGCTAGTGTCTGACCCATTTTTCCAGGTACCATCCAAGAACCTAAAGAAATTGAATTATATGACCTGTGTAACTAGCTTTAGTAATAAGTATTCATTATTCCTCTTGATACTACTTTTAGCTTTGCTATGGACATGAGCAATAGAGATCACATTAGGAGGAGGAAGTAGGATGATTGCGACCTCTTCCTTTTGATTCTCCCTTCCCTACATCTCTTGTATGTTGTTTTGATAAGCTGCTATAAGTGAAGCTAAATCTTTGAAAAGTTGTATGTTTGTTGCTGTTATTTTCACAATAGCTTTAATCCCCTTCATGTGATGCTATCTAGTTTTTCTTATCCTGGTGTGAATTAACAGTCATCATAGAATGAACTAATTATTATGTGCAACCACTATCAAATGTCATGAAAAAACTAGGTTGTTATTAGATCCATATTTGCAGCACATTGCTCGATTTTCATGCCCAAGTTGATTGGTCATGTCATCATGAAGCACAAGGTCACTTCTGATTTATGATGCCTGTTTTTTTTCTTAATTATAATTCATGATGACATCTTGAATACGCCTCTGGTCATTGTATCACGACGTTTCAGACAACAAAGTATAGCTAAATGCAGGTTAACATGGCTGTCTGAAACGTTAATTATTAATACCCGAGATAGCAGTATTCTCCATATTTGCAGTGAGTTCAGAGAATTGATTATATTTTAAACGACCATTGTGATAACTTCTAATTTTCTAGAATTTCTGTGTAGTTCACGAGGCACATGTCTTGAATTTCTGTGTAGTCCATATGTTTGTTGTTGTTATCATTGGATGGAAAAGCTGACATAACTGCTATAGTCTGATTAGAAAAAAGGTGTTCAACTGCTGTTATTGGAGGGACAAATTGTTATTTTCAAGTTGCTGTCAGGCAACTTTCAAATAGTAGTACTTTGTCTTTACATAAAACAATAGATTACTGTATTTTTTAAGATTATTTGTCTCATGTGTTTCAGGGTCCAATGATAAAGATATTATCAGCATCGCTAGAGAAGGTGAAAGTCAAGTCACGTCATGCCAGTTGACGCATCTTTAAAATGTGTTTAATTTGAACAAAAAAATATGTATCGAGAATTGTATGGCATGCTTAAATTTCTAAAGAGATGACATGTTCTATGCTTAAATTTCTGGAGATATGATATGGTCTATGCTTAAATTTTGTTGATTTTATTTGCTTTTGTTGGTATTTAGGTTTGAGATTTAATCCACATGGAATAAACGAACAAACATACACAAGGTCACTTCTGATTTATGATGCCTATTTTTTTCTTAATTATAATTCATGATGACATCTTGAATACGCCTCTGGTCATTGTATCACGACGTTTCAGACAACAAAGTACAGCTAAATGCAGGTTAACATGGCTGTCTGAAACGTTAATTATTAATACCCGAGATAGCAGTATTATCCATATTTGCAGTGAGTTCAGAGAATTGATTATATTTTAAACGACCATTGTGATAACTTCTAATTTTCTAGAATTTCTGTGTAGTTCACGAGGCACATGCCTTGAATTTCTGTGTAGTCCATATGTTTGTTGTTGCTATCATTGGATGGAAAAGTTGACATAACTGCTATAGTCTGATTAGAAAAAAGGTGTTCAACTGCTGTTATTGGAGGGACAAATTGTTATTTTCAAGTTGCTGTCAGGCAACTTTCAAATAGTAGTACTTTGTCTTTACATAAAATAATATATTACTGTATTTTTTAAGATTATTTGTCTTATGTGTTTCAGGGTCCAATGATAAAGATATTATCAGCATCGCTAGAGAAGGTGAAAGTCAAGTCACGTCATGCCAGTTGACGCATCTTTAAAATGTGTTTAATTTGAACAAAAAATATGTATCGAGAATTATATGGCATGCTTAAATTTCTAAAGAGATGACATGTTCTATGCTTAAATTTCTGGAGATATGATATGGTCTATGCTTAAATTTTGTTGATTTTATTTGCTTTTGTTGGTATTTAGGTTTGAGATTTAATCCACATGGAATAAACGAACAAACATACACAAGGTCACTTATGATTTATGATGCCTGCTTTTTTCTTAATTATAATTCATGATGACATCTTGAATACGCCTCTGGTCGTTGTATCACGACGTTTCAGACAACAAAGTACAGCTAAATGCAGGTTAACATGGCTGTCTGAAACGTTAATTGTTAATACCCGAGATAGCAGTATTCTCCATATTTGCAGTGAGTTCAGAGAATTGATTATATTTTAAACGACCATTGTGATAACTTCTAATTTTCTAGAATTTCTGTGTAGTTCACGAGGCACATGTCTTGAATTTCTGTGTAGTCCATATGTTTGTTGTTGCTATCATTGGATGGAAAAGCTGACATAACTGCTATAGTCTGATTAGAAAAAAGGTGTTCAGCTGCTGTTATTCAGGGATAAATTGTTATTTTCAAGTTGCTGTCAAGCAACTTTCAAATAGTAGTACTTTGACTTTACATAAAACAATAGATTACTGTATTTTTTAAAATTATTTGTCTCATGTGTTTCACGGTCCAATAATAAAGATATTATCAGCATCGCTAGAGAAGGTGAAAGTCAAGTCACGTCATGCCAGTTGACGCATCTTTAAAATGTGTTTAATTTGAAAAAAAATATGTATCGAGAATTGTATGACATGCTTAAATTTCTAAAGAGATGACATGTTCTATGCTTAAATTTCTAGAGATATGATATGGTCTATGCTTAAATTTTGTTGATTTTATTTGCTTTTGTTGGTATTTAGGTTTGAGATTTAATCCACATGGAATAAACGAACAAACATAGTTGTGTGGGTTTTGGAATATAAAATGAACAAACATTGGTTGATTGAGTTTATGGATTTAATCCTATAAGGGATTAGGTGAAAGGCTTGATTCACCCGATCTATATGGGAAAAAACCAACCTGGAAAAAAATTTCCAAAGTGCCGAACAAGGCCAACAAGATTGATTGCCCTGCACAACCACACAATTTGTTTTTGTTTTCCCCCAACAACTTTTTTTTGACTTGAAGTATATCGCAAGAGAACTTTTTATTTTTGATATAGATAAGCAACAGGAAGCTAGCTCCTACTCCATAGGTTCGTGTTTGTTGTTGTTTATGATCCAGCCTTTCCTTTCCTTTCCTTGTAAGACAGAGCACGCTTTTCTGGCTTCCAGCAGCAGTCGGTCGCGACGACACCCGTTGCAGTTGCAAGAGCATAATGGTATTTTAGGGTTGATATATATATATTAGACTGAATCCAACAGAGGCAATGCAAATCGAGCAGTCATTCAAGCCTTTGGTTAGTGTCTCTAGTAGTCTAGTTTGTCTGTCCAGCCATATGATACACGCTTCAACAACACAGACAAAAAGATAGCGGTAGTATAGTCCAACAAATAGAGCAGATGGTGGGGTCATGTTCTCGTACACAGAAAAAGTAAATGGCTGTCAGCCACAGTACAAGCTATTATGACTTTACTCTCTTTCCATCTTTTTGACTGGCTCGTTTGGCTGCCCTATTGAAAGTTGTTTTGTACTGCTAGCTCGTGCACAGTTACTTTAGTTTTGCCTATACATTTAGCTGGTCTGTTGGAGTCAGTCTTATTCAGATGGATTGCGTAGGGCATCATGCATCCGCGGTGCCAGGGACGGCAATGTGTTTTCATGGCCGATCGCGCGCATCAAGTCCAAGTGTCCAACAAGTAATCCAACCAGTCCACACAACAGTCAACACCTGCACACACCCCCTCGTAACAGATAAAGATTCTCTGCCGCAGATTTGTTGGTTTGCTGCGAGGCTCTTCATAACCAACGCCACGCCAACGATCTCGGGTCCAAGAACTCTCCCATGCCTCATCTGATGACAAATAGACAGAGAGAATCAGAGAAAGAGGCCAAGAAAATCACAAGAGGAGGGGAACAGCAAGTAAGCCACTTCAGCTTACAATAATCCTATTGCTTGGTGTGTTAGGTTTGTTGTTCTCTCTCTACACCTTGTTGTTTTTTTTTCCTACAGAAGACCAAATCTGTTCTTCAGGGGACCACCACCATCATCCTGCTCCTTCTTTCTCTCTCTAGATTACAGCAACCTCCCTCTCTCTATCTCTAAAAAACTGCAATGATCAACTTTACCGCACCCTCCTCTTCCTTTGATGATCCTTGCCGCCTTTACCTTTCTTTTCTTTTCTTTTCTTTTCTTTTCTTTTTCCCCCCTCTTTGCCCTTTATTGCTTGCCTAGTTGCTTTGCTTTCTGCTAACGAACTGCTTTCCATTGCTACCTCCTAGTCCTAGTTCCGCGCCCTCTCGTCCGCGAACAACACGCAACGCCCCCGCAGCCATAGCCGCAGCACTTGGCCTAGCTAGCCGCATGAGGGAGTTCTCGTACGAGGAGGTGGAGGCGGCGACGGGCGGGTTCGCGGAGAAGAACCTGGTGGGCAAGGGCAGCCACGGCACCGTGTACAGGGCCAGGCTGAGGAGAGGCGGCAGGACGGCCGTCGTCGCCGTGAAGCGGCCGTCGCACGCGCAGGGGGAGGCCAAGCTGGCCAACGAGATCGCCGTGCTCTCGGCCGCGCCGCGCCACCCGGGGATCATCGGCATCGTCGGCGTGTCGCCATCGCCATCGCCACAGCCGCAGCCGGGGCCTCGGCTGCCCCCGCTGCTCGTCATGGAGTTCATGCCCAGCGGGTCGCTGCACGACATGCTGCACCGGTCGCCGCGGCCGCCGCCGTGGCCGCACCGCGTGGAGATCGCGCTAGACGTGGCGCGCGCCGTGCTGGCGCTGCACGGCGCGGCGCCGCGCGTCATCCACCGCGACGTCAAGTCCGCCAACGTCCTGCTCGGCCGCGACGGCCGCGCCCGCCTCGCGGACTTCGGCCTCGCCGTGAGCGTCGTCAAGGCCGCCGCCGCCGTCCACGCAGACGCGCCACCTGGACCAGCAGCCGAGGAAGGCTCGGCGTCGGCGGGGCCGCCACCAGCCCCGGCGGGCACGATCGGGTACCTGGACCCCTGCTACACGGAGCCCGGGAAGCTGGGCCCCGCGAGCGACGTGTTCAGCTTCGGCGTGGTGCTCCTGGAGCTGGTGAGCGGGCGCAAGGTGATGGACGTGGACTCGTGCCCGTCGTCCATCGTGTCGTGGGCCGCGCCGCTGATCGGCGCCGGGCGCGCGCGGGAGGTGCTCGACGCCCGGGTGGCCGCCGCGCCACTGCCGCCCACGGACCGCGCGCTGGCCCGCGTCCTCGCCGTGGCTGCGCGGTGCGTGTCGGAGAGCGTGGAGCGGCGGCCGGCCATGGACGAGGTGGTGGCCGAGCTGCGCGAGTGCGCCGGGTGGCGGCACGGGCACCGCGGCGGCGGCGTGGTGGGGCGGGTGTGCGAGCGCGTCGCGGCGTGGGGCCAGCGCGTGATGAGGAGGGGCAGCAACCGGGTGGTGGCGACCAAGGTCGAGTGCACCGAGCACTCCGACAGCGACGTGGCACCCGATCGCCAGGGCTCCTCCTCCTCCTCGTGCACGACCGCGGCTCTGCCACCGCATCGGAACGACGGCATGATGACCGGCGCACCCAAATGAACCGAAGACGAGGTAGTGTCTGACCCAATTCGAGAGCGAGTTTGGATCTCGTTTTCAGTAGTTGACAAACTACGGATGTTTACTGGTAATAGTACTAGCTAGTTACGTGTCACGAGACTATTACTGTCACAGCAGTTATGGCATGCGCTAATCTGCGACTGCTTTGCTCGTTCCGATCATCGCACAGTCTCGAGATATGGATTGACGTCGTGGTGTATATACGCTTCTTCATTTTACGTTTGGAATTTGGGTTTCTTTTGTCTTTGACCATCATGCTGGCAGTGGCATGCATGAGGCCCGACGGCATTCATCGGCAGCACAGGTAGCGGTATACTAGCATCAGAAGGACATTTCCTTTCTTCTCCGGTTCAGGCATGAGATGGCCATTATGTGAACACCGAAGAACCGGCAGCTGCTGAACTGCCCTGCACGCATGCTGCATGCAACCGTAGTAAAAAGAAAAAAAAAGCTCCTTGATCTGATTTACACTGTAAAAGGTGGGAGAGAGAGAGAGAAAAAAGGAAGAAGGGTGCGAACAGAAGAAAGGTGTCATGAAGCTAATCTAGTTCTGATAGCACTGGCGGCCCGTGAAAGCAGCTTTGCTCATTGTATATACACACACAAATGATGCATGCGTGCCTACTTTTCGATAATCTGTCATTTTAATCTGGCTCTTGGGTTCTCTAAACGGGCAGTAGGGTAGATAAACTCCAGGGAGGGGAGGATCGGATTTTCGGAGGATCAGTTCGGACGTTTGTGGGAGAAAAAAAAGAAACTCGGTGACGCGTTAAGAGCATCTCCAACAACGTGACCTATAAAAATGCCTTATAATTTAAAAATAAGTAAATTTTATAGAATTTAGGGCACCAACAAAATACACCGCTCCAACAGTAAAGCCCTAAATCTAGATTATAGGGCAGCCCACTACGGTGTAATATATTTGAGGCACTTCAAAGGGTGCCCTATAGTTTTTTGACAAAATTTGTTGAATTGAGGCACTGTTGGAGTGGTTTTTCCTGTGTAGAGCCTTATATTTCGATTTGAGGCATTAGTTTGAGGCATTGTTGGAGATGCTCTAACAGCATCTGCAGGAGTTTTAAAATCTCCACTCCTAACCTAGATTTTTATTTTTATTTTTGGCTAGATTAAAAAAACCTCTGCTTTTCAACAACTTCATATCTCAACTTGTAATCTTTTCGCACTTTGATAATCAATCCGGGGTCCTCAGCTAGGGAACAGCCCCCGCGTCATCCTCCGTTTGGGCGACACGGGAGGCCCCCCAGCCCTAGCGCCGCCACTCTCTCCTCCTCTATTTCCCCCCTCGCCGTCGCCGGAGGAGACTGCCGAAGGCCGGCGCGACCTCCAAAGATGGCGGCGACGGGGCGTTTCTCCGGCATTTCTCCTTCGTTTGGTCTCCCGATGCTCAGATCTGAGCGGGTTCTGTGCCGGGCGGTTCAAGTTCCAGCCGCGGGGTTGCTGGGGCGGGCGTCGTCCCCCACGCCGTCGTCTTCCTTGTCCCCGGCGTCGTCGGGGGGCTGTGCTCGGCGGGTCAACATCTGGTCCTGCAGGTGCATCCAGGTGATGGATTGGCGGCATCTGCTGGTGGTGGCGGGGCTGCGCCGTTTCGGCGGTGGACACACGACGTGGTGGGTCTGGAGCTGGCTGGCGGGAGTGCTCCTCCTGGTGTTGGGTTTGTGGCGTGTGGGCCGGATCTGCCCTCAACAGCTGGCGCTGGCGGCCGGTGGCGGTTGCGTCGATGGTAGTTTGGGGCTCGTGCATGCGCTGTGGCGCGACGCTCTCTTATTTGCCACCCCTCCCCTCCCTCACGGCCTTGTCTACTACTGTGGGTGGGCGTCAGTCGTGCAGCGGTGAGGAGCGGAGGATCTGGCTCCTCAATGGTGGTGTGTGGCGTAGGCATGTGGGCAGCAGTGGCCCCGCCGGCATTTGCGGTGGTGCGCGTGTCAGTGGATCTGGCGCGTCGCAACGACTACTGCCAGGGTTGGCCGATGGGAGGTGCGGTGGTGCGGCGCGTGGTGCTGCCGCTGATCGGCCGGGACCGTGGGGCCAGCCGGAGGTGGTGGCGGTCCGCGCTGCGTTGCGACTGTTGTGGCAACCGGCACGTCGTTGGCCCTCTGGATGGGTCTATGTGGGTTGGTTGGGCGGCATCGGTTGTGGCGGTGTGCTTTGTCCTGGGGTCCTGGCCGGACGTTGTGCTAGCTAGGGGGTTTTCTTAGGCGAAAGCCTTAGCGATGACGACGCCCCTAGGCGCCGCTTCTCCTGTTGAGGGTGTTGTGTTCCCGAGCTTTGTCTTTCGTGGGCGAAAGCCCGGTCCACCTCGGACCGGCAACGATGGCGTCCCCGACGTCACTCCCTTCCTGAAGGCGTTGCTACTGAAGTTCGTCTGGGCCACGTCGTCGCTTTCGGTGGTTGCTTTCGTCTTTCGGGTCCCGGTTTGCGTGTGGATGTGGAGGCTTGCATCGTGAAGTCGAAGTTGCTACGTCACGGGATGTGGCTTGGCAACGATGACGTAGGGCGAACCCCCCTTCTTCGTGGGCTTGTTTGCTTCGAAGATGAGGCATTTGGCGGAGGCAGGGCGGTGGATTAAGGTTTTGGAAGTCTCGCTGGTGAAGAATCAGAGTTGTCTCGAGTGGAGTATCTCGTGGCTTGGCAACGACGGCGCGCCACAGTCTTCCTTCTCTTCTGCCGGTGTTCGTAGTCATCGTCGTGTTTCCTTCGGCCTTGTGTTGCCTGTCTTGGGGAGTCAGAGCTACTTGTCACTTGTGTTGAGTTCGGCAACGATGACTCACGATGGGCATTGTGTGTGTGGCTGTGTGGGGTTGCTGTTGTCTGGTTTGTTTGTACGTCATGTATAGGTTTTGGGCCCGGTTTCCCTTAAAACTGGGTCAATTCCTTTCTTCTTAATTGAGAGGCAGAGCTTCTACCATTACGTTCAAAAAATAATCAAACCCCTCGCGTGTCGTGTACTCGTGTGGATATGTATACACGCGCGTCATAACATTTAACACCGTGTATAACTCAGTAACATATATATCTAATTTCCATCCATTTGATACATGATTAGAAAAATATCACATAATGCATTTAAGCCATCAAATTAGGTTACAACTTGAATAAATTTGTTTCTTTAAACCTAAACACTGAGTAATAGTTTGTTTTTAGATCAAATTTCAGGGTAGTCGGATGTCTATCTAAAATACCCCTGAGTCAGCCCCTCTTTCTCATGCAAATGTATAAGACAGAAAAAATAATATAAAAGTAGTTGAGATAATTTAGAAATAGTTTCGAATTCCTAATGTAGAATTATCTTCTATCTTTTAAGAGCAAGATTTTTAAAATTAATTAGATGAAGGCAACAAATATACTCTCAACGTTTTTTTCATCACTTAAAAAACTCATTAATTTTCTAAGTATTTTTTAGAAACTAATGGAGATGCTCTAAGCTTCTTGAAATGCGTGAAAAGTAAAATTAAGGTAGGGTAGCTCTTGTAATTCTTTATTTTAGAAAGTACTAGAGATATGGGACACAACTAGTCTACTAGTATCCTACCTAGGAAACAAAGCTAAATTCATTTTGAAACAATAAAAGAAAACGAATGTAGATCCAGATTGCTACCTTTGAAAGATACGTCTGTTTTAAACTAGGGGACGCTTTGATTTTTTTTAGATATATTATTTTCCCTATATATCTAAATACCTCCATCCCAAAATATAGTTCTTCCTATGTCTCTTTTTACCACATTCATTCGAATGATAAATAAATATAGACACAGATACAAATCACATTCGTACATTTACTAATGAATGTATGTTTAGTCTAAAAAGAATATTATTTTGAGACTGAGGGAGTATATTTAAGTACATAGCAAAAACTATATACCAATAAAATTAGAATGTCTTGTAATTTAGAATTCAGAGAGTAGTGTTTTTAAACTCAACACACGAAGAGTATCTCCAAGAGTCTTTCTAATTTTTTTTGAAAGAAATACTGTAGAGGAAGGCTCTACAGATAAATTTTATTAAAAGAAATGTTTAAACAATCGGTTAGACCAACAAAGAATTAGAGAGGGAGTGGGGGAAGGGGTGTGGGGGGAGGAGCAGTCATCTAGAGTGTAGCCATTGAGATACATCAAGCTTAAGAGCAGGGCTAAATCTAAACATCTGTAGCTTCAATGTGTCGTTGAAATAGGTACTCCAGGAAGTGAAGGAGGGGACAACATTTCTGAAGATGCAATCATTGTATTGTTTCCAAAGAGACTAGGCCACCACTGCAACAATTTCTATGAAAAAACGTCTGTCAAAAATATTCTTCGCGTTCTTAAACATGTTGAAGAAGTCAAGATCAAAGTTCCACTGGATGCCTACATATTGCCAACAATCTGAGCTGAAAAGGCACTCGAATAGAAGATGAAAGGTTGTCTCTTTACAATTGGAGCCACAAAGAATATATTGAAGGTTGTCAACCATGTTCAGAAGGCCTTTTCTCTGGAGCAAATTCTTCGATTTGATTTTGTCTCTAAAAACAAGCCACGTGTGGATTGGGGAGTACCTAAACAAGGCCTTAAGTGTTGAACCATATATATGGTTGGCTTCGCTTTGTCGTCTTTTCTCATTTATTTTAAGAGAAGCCGCCTCCCTTAACGTCTTCCCTACGTAATTTGAATATTCGGCTCGCCTTTTTTTCCTTCTAAATCGAACATTAAGGTCTTGTTCGTTTGTCTAGAAATGGACCAGGAATCATTTCAACTGATCAAAATTTATATAAATTAGAGAAACAAACCGGCTAGAAATTGTTCCATGCCTCCGTTCCAGAAAAAACGAACAGCCCCTAAAGGGGCGGGAATCTCTATCATTTGAAAAAGGTGTTTCTTTTTGTGGAAAAAGGGATGGGTAGACGAGAAGATTCAGTCCAAGAGACAAGTTCCATCGACGAATTCCTCGGTTGAATAATTCTTCTTCCAGATTTTGCCTCTTTTGAGCGTTGACAAACATACTAGTCGTAATCTTCCAGCACCTGCGCTCGGGAAGCAAGAAGCTATTTCTTGCGGCATTGCGGTGCCTTGCCTAATTTGATACACATGACCGACTTGCGACTTCTATATTTTGATCGAGTAAAAGGACTCTATTAAACTGTTCAAAGAGAAAATAAAACAAGGGTAAAGTCCTGTAACTTTAGTTACAGGGATTAAGGCCCTGTTTGGGAACAAAGTTTTTGAAAACCACAGTATACTTTAGTCATGACAATACCTCAGTTTTAAAAACTGAGATTCAGAGCTAAGTTTAGAATGCCTTAAAACAACTATAGTATTTGCAATACTTCAGTTTTGAAAACAGAGATTTTAGCTAGCTTGCCAAACACCATTCTGTATATAATACTGCAGTATTTGAGAATACTGCAGTATTCTTCCAAAACTGTGAAAAAACTTCACTCCCAAACACCCCCTAAAGAGTGATCCCTCTATTTTAGTCTCATTCCGTCCTTAGATTTGCAAACAGACTAAAACATGAACTAAACTTTGTTAGTTCCTAGTCTCTTTATTTTAGTTACATTAAGGATGGGAGAATAACAAGAGACATTTTTTAGTTCCTAGTCTCGTTTATTTTAGTTACATTAAGGGTGGGAAAATAATAAGAGACATTTTGGTCTTCTTACGAGTCATTTAATATGTTTGAATACTTGTAGTTCTTAAAACCAAACATAGTACTACTATTAAAGACTAAACTTTAATCCTCTGGAACTAAAGTAACTAAACATGCCCTAAGATTATACTTCCACCTATGTCCTGCCGTACGGCCAACAATCAATTGATCTGCATACCACGTACAGTACTTCTCTACAAGAACTTATCACAGCACAAGAAACAACGACAAACCAATCAAAACCAGATATAGCAATACCTGCATACCACTACCACGTATTTCTACCAGGAAACTGAACACCTAAATTTGAAAGAGAAAGACATGATCATTGTACCAAGATAACACAAATGTAATACAACAAGAACCAAATTTGAGCGAAATTACAGACATGGTAAAATCCCTTGGTTGAAAACAAACGGATATGTCCATTGACGCAAGGATAGGCGTAAGACACAACCAAAAGCAGTCAGTCTCCAAAACTAGACTAGTTACTACCATCAGGAGAGGAACTAGCTTAAAAACGGCGGGCATATCTCACTTGGCCATCATCACCTTCACGAACTCGTCGTAGTTGATCTGGCCATCACCGTCCACGTCGGCTTCACGGATCATCTCGTCCACCTCCTCGTCCGTCAGCTTCTCGCCTAGGTTGGTCATGACATGGCGAAGCTCAGCAGCGGAGATGAAGCCGTTCTGGTCCTTGTCGAACACACGGAAGGCCTCCTTGAGCTCCTCCTCAGAGTCGGTGTCCTTCATCTTGCGTGCCATCAGGTTGAGAAACTCAGGAAAGTCGATGGTTCCATTGCCATCAGCATCAACCTCATTGATCATGTCCTGAAGCTCAGCCTCAGTAGGGTTCTGCCCCAATGAGCGCATCACAGTGCCAAGTTCCTTGGTGGTGATGCAGCCTGTTAAATGAGCCAAACAGTACTCACTACTATCACAAATTACTTAAATTGATATAATAATAAACAATCAAGTAATGATAAATAATACTAACAGGTAAAATGTCTGAGGAAGTCAGCTTAAAGATTTAAACCATTTTCTGAAGCGGCATTCTAATCATGATATGGTGCCAACACTCAACAGTAATAGCAATCATGTTATCAATGTCCTCTAAAAAATTCAACTTTAACATGGTTTCTTATACTATAAAGACTAACAAACATGTCAAAAAGTATTAATCATCAATGTGATCTGAGAGTTATTACAATCGATAGGCAAATACATGTACCTGCCCACAGGCAGAAAAGTACCAGGAGACTACTGGTGCTACAGGATAACACCTCTACAAACTGACAAACAGGTACCAACGTTATTATAAGGATAAATGTCCTACTTTTCTTTATCTGACATTTTAAATTGATGTATTTAAGAGGTACAGATCACTTCTATTGTTCTACGAGTAGGCAGCAATATAACAGTTGAGAGCAAACCATGAAGAAATTAACTGTGCCATCCAACAGAACTTCTCTAACACAGTTAGAGGAATGGAGTTAGTCAACAACCTAAATAACATAGGGATCTACTTAGCTTTTCTTTATCAGAATGGAAGGAAATGTTCAAGAGATGAAAAGGAAACCCAAATGGAACCTAGAATTTCTAGGAATGAATTTCACCCAAGGCATAATTATTTGAGTTACAGTTTGCAGGTGTTAGAATTCATGAAAAACTATTTTAAATAAAAACATTAACTCAAATTTATCAAGCACTTATTGATAACATGCTAAGAGTTTTGGTTCATATTATACTGGGATACAAACTACAACGGAACTCCATGATTTCAATAACATTAGTGCACATATAAATATCCATAGAGATTTGAAGAGGCAATGAATGTTTGACTATCTTCGCATTGAAAAGTTGCTACAGTTCAATATATTAAGCATGCTAATCAATACCTACTGTATGAAGAATAGTACTTATTTAATGCCATACTAGATGAGCAACAGAACTCCTAAATTTTTAAGGCAGCAAGGGTGCCATATGAACCACCCTTTTTCCACGTTATGCAAGCAGACTCAGTGACTGCACACTACCAAACCTAGGTTTTAGTCCTCTTCAACTTGAATTTGAGTGCCTAGTTCTTCTTAGTTAAAAGTCCATCTATTTCCTCTTGCCTTGATTTTTTTCATCTTCTTATTATGCTAGCATATGCCCCATCAAGGCAGCTCAAAAAAAGAAACGGACAAGATTCATTTGACTGGTAAACTCACTGAGCCAGATTTCCTAAGAATTTGAAGTATTCTATAATCTTAAGGGCTTCTGCTGCTACCTGCTATGTTTATAGCATATAGATTCGACAATTCAAAGCATCATACAAGACTGTAGAAACTAAGGGCATGATCACAAATAAGAAAATAACCCAACCGGAAAATTACTAGGCTTGTCAATTCTCTGCATGTTCTTGTTCTTAGCTATTGACTAGGGCTAGGGACAGTCAAAGAACTTGGTAACATTATGTGTTAATCCAGATCTAACTAAATCCATTCAGAACCTGGTGAACATGAAACATGGGAATTCTATACATCAGCAAACGAGTTTAACTAGTCAGTGATAGCATGAAACCAAACAGTTATGCTCCCAATAAAACAAATGTTACCAAAGTTTTATAGGTCTTGATAGTGCATTTCTCAGCTAGATAACTTTTTTCTTAACCTAAATGCAACTTCGATATGTTACATGAAAGAGAAATGAACAAAATCCAGGTAAAACCAATCAGTAGGAGAGCGGTACTTAACAAGCAACAAACTTCAAAGAGGATTTTTCTATCTAGATGTAAGCTATACTTCTTTGATGCAATATTGATCTTACTATTTTCATCAGTCCACTCAATATCTTCACAATTTAAAATCAATAAGCATTAGACGATACTCCCTCCATCCCAGAAAGAATGCAACTGTAACACAATGTCATGTTTTTAATATCTTAAGTTTGACCAGTTATATTTAAAAAAAGTATCAGTGTTTATGATATCAAATAAATACAACTAGATTAATTATAAAACACATTTTCATAATAAAGTAATTTGGAGCTATAAATTAAATACTATTAACTAAAAACTTAATCTTTAACTGGCACACAACCATAGTTGCATTCTTTTTGGAATAGAGGGAGTATTACTTCTGCAATAAATCCATATAGATGTCATTTACTCCTACAGCCATGCCCATCAATTAGCATGACGGGGAACAAAAGCCTATGGTGTTGTTTGCTTACAACATGCAAATGGTGGATGGCAAAATTTGCTAACTTTAGCAAATCTTGCAACCATCAGTTCTTTAGCACAAAGCAATAGTTCTAAGTTTTTTTTGCCAATTAGTCCAACAGTAAAATGAACAATTCGCTTTGAGCACACAATCACGGTACAACAAATTGTGAGGGGATGAACCATAAACTCGTAAGGCTATCTCCAGCATCTTACTCATCCCCATCCACTATTTCAAACTTCACTCTATAAACAGTATAGTCTACGTACAAAACAGTATTTTGCACGGTCATATGCACGATCTGCTGGTCATAGCCTAATGGAACTTGCACCTTTTACCCACAAAACATCAAAGGTGCTAACACCTTTACATCATAATGCGACGTGATGTAACCGAAACCCAGTGGCTAGCTCCAATACCTGCTAATTCATTCTATATGCCTTGCGCCGATGACACACCACACATCATCTTCCCTGCCATGCACATGCCCACTGGCAAGTGACTCATCATGCCCCTACAACCCCCATGGTGCCATATGATTGCACCATGTTGCAGAGTTCACCACCTTCAAGCTATTCCTGCCGACTAACTAGTGACTCCACATGTTCTCATAACTTCCCACAATTAGGATCACAAAACAGTGCGCCCTGCGCTACATCCAAGCTGCAGACAGCAGCATCCGCCGCCACCATGTCCATGCTACCCGCACTGGTTCCACCTCCTCACACGATCGAATGCTTTCTACCACCTCCTCACATGATTCAATGTTTCCTAGTATCCCTATGCCGGTTTACCATAATGAGGGAACTCTCATGATGTGGAATGATTCCTTGGCTGGGATTCTACAGAACCTCCAATCGTCGGGTACTACACCCACCCGGCCATCCGGTCGATCTGCGTCCAAATTTCCACAAGATCACACATATGTCACCTCCACGCGGCTCCGGGGTCAAAAGCAATTTGTCTCCCCGTTGGGGATCCGACTCAGAAATTGCAAGCACTAGTCGTAACGTGATATAACCCGCGGGAGATAAAGAGGGCGTGAGATCTGCATCTGCATGTCGAGATACTCCGAGACCAAAAAAAAACCTACCCCGCGATCCGCTTGATGCGAGTTGCCACTGACACACCAGTGGTCATGTGAGATCCCCCGTCGCTTCCGTGACGCGAATCTACTATACCACATCAAGCCGCGCACGTCGGGACACAGGGAGAGAGAGAGCGGGGGCGTGGCGAATACCGTCGCCGTCCTTGTCGAAGAGGCTGAAGGCCTCCTTGAACTCGGCGATCTGTTCGTCGGTGAGCTGGTCCGCCATGGCAACCCGAGCGGGGATCTGACGGAGGGAGGGAAGCAGGCAGGAAGGCAGAGAGGCAAACCGCGAATGGAGGAAATCTGGAAGGGGGACAGGGGAGAGAGAGAAAGACAGAAGCAGAGGACAGTGCGGTCAGCGGTCAGAGACAGTCGCAGACCGACCAGTCTCTCGTGGTCGTGTACTCGTGTGTCCCACCTTCCACACCGGTTCCATCCGATTTATACAGATAAATCTAACATTTTAACATAAATATATACATAAATATATACAGAAATTATGATTAATTTTAGTCACGTTATTGATAATATTATAAAATACAAAGAATAAAATTTTATTTATAAAAAACATATTTTCGTACCAGTATCTAAATTTTATATCAATTTTTAAAAATATAGAACATATTTAAAGTTTACTTTTGTGAATATTAATAGGTTCAATGCTAAAACAAGAATATAAATTTATATATATCAAATTTTATGTTATTTTTTCACAATTAAAAAAATTAACATCCGAATAATTATCTAAATCCATGCTCGTCATGGGGTTTGGTTCACCCGACTAAAATTTAGTTCCTGTCATATTAATTGTTTAATAATAATTACATATATTAAATACGGTCTAATTATTAAAATAATAATTACATATATGAAGACTAAAATAAGGAATGGATTTATTAAAATTAACTAAGTCTATATTTAATATTTATAATTGATATTCAAATATTTGATGTGACACGAACTAAACTTATCTGGACAACCAAACATCCAAGTTTCAACTAGAGCTAAACGTTGTCCACAATATCTTTATCCTTGATGAGGGTATATGTGTACATTTAAGTCGTCTCGGCATGACACGACTTGTTAAGGCACATCCCATTAAAGCATGACCCAAATTGTTGATGAGGGTATATGTGTACATTTAAGTCTCAGATGTGTCAGACCGATCCAGATAGCACAAAACGTTGTAATGCGTTAGATTGAGTCTATATAAAAAGAATAGTGTTGGGGACTTATTCTCAAATGCTATGAATTAAGAACAAGACAACATAAAATATTAAATATTAAAGCCATTCGTTCTTCGAAGCATTATTCCCCCTTGAATATAATGGACTTCGGACGAAGGTTATGAAAGTCATACCTTCGTAATCATAATAAAAGATAAGAAAAGACATGCATAAAATACGGAAAATAACATGATTACTATGAATATCATTATTAATTTATTTCTATTTATTTTACTTATATAAACAATAACAAATTACAAATGTACCTTCGGCTTGAAGGAAAGTAAGAGTACAAACGAGATGTCAATGCCAAGTCAGCGTGAACAGTACGGGAGTACTGTTCATCTATTTATAGGCACGGGACGCAGCCCATGTAAAATTACATTAATGCCCTTTGCTTTTATCAATAACTCTATAGTAATTCTCTAAGGTCTAATTTGGCTTTTCATCTTTAAGTCGGTTCCCCTTTTTGAGAGCACCTAGAGGGGGGGTGAATAGGTGATCCTGTAAAAACTTAAACTTATAGCCACAAAAACTTGTTAAGTGTTAGCACAATGATTGCCAAGTGGCTAGAAAGGAGTCTCAACAAAACACAATACCACAAAAGATCAATCACAGAGATGACACAGTGGTTTATCCCGTGGTTCGGCCAAGACCAACGCTTGCCTACTCCACGTTGTGGCGTCCCAACGGACGAGGGTTGCAATCAACCCCTCTCAAGCGGTCCAAAGACCTACTTGAATACCACGGTGTTTTGCTTGCTTTTTCTCAATCCCGTTTGCGAGGAATCTCCACAACTTGGAGCCTCTCGCCCTTACAATTGAAGTTCACAAAGAAACACAGAGCAAGGGGGAATGAGCAACGCACACAATACTTCAAAAGATCAGAGCAACAACACGCACACAAGTCGCAACAAGAGCTCGCAACACAACTTAAAGAGTTCACAACTCCACAAGAGCTCTATATGCTATCACAATGAAACGAATGCGCGAGATCGATGTCTTGGTGCTTAGGAATGTTGTAGGAATGCTTGGTTTTCTCCTCCATGCGCCTAGGGGTCCCTTTTATAGTCCCAAGGCAGCTAGGAGCCGTTGAGAGCAGTTCTGGAAGGCTGATCTTGCCTTCTGTCTTCGGGCGCACCGGACAGTCGGGTGCACACCGAACAGTGTCCGGTGCCCGATTCCTTTCCTTAAATGGCGAAGCCGACCGTTGCAGATCTGGGAGCCGTTGGCGCACCGGACAGTCCGGTGCACACCGGACAGTCCGGTGCCCCCATCCGACCGTTGGCTCGGCCACGTGTCGCGCGCAGATTTCGCGGCCGACCATTGGCCCGGCTGACCGTTGGCTCACCGGACAGTCCGGTGAATTTTAGTCGTACGCCGTCAGCAAATTCCCGAGAGCGGCCTCTTCGGCCGAGGCAGCCTGGCGCACCGGACAGTCCGGTGCCCCAGACCGAAACAGCCTCTTGGCTGTACACAACCAACTTTTCTCTTTTTCTCTTCTTCCTGTTTCTGATACTTAGACAAGTATATTAGTACACAAAACCAATGTACTAAGACTTAGAAACATACCTTTGCTCTAGATTTGCACTTTGTTCATCCATGGGCATTGATTCACATTTAAGCACTCGTGTTGACACTCAATCACCAAAATACTTAGAAATGGCCCAAGGGCACATTTCCCTTTCAATCTCCCCCTTTTTGGTGATTTATGCCAACACAACATAAAGGAACTAGAACAAGTGCAATATCACTTCAAATAAAAACTCAAATTTATTTTGATTCAATTTGGCATATATGGATCATCCTTTGCCACCACTTGGTTTGTTTTTGCAAATCAACCACAAAATCCTATCTCTAAGTCAAATCCACTTGTAGAGACATAAAGAAAGGTTTTCCAAAGAAAATTGATTCAAGATTCCAAAAAACTCCCTTTTTTTCCATAATCAACGCTTCTCCCCACAAGAGGCCAACTTTCGACAAAAGAGACAATGCAAGAGTTTTGACAAACCAAAAGCTCTAATCTACTATTTTCAAAATTTCTCAAGTGGTAGCTGATGACAAACCAAAAGCTCTAATCTACTATTTTCAAAATTTCTCAAGTGGTAGCTGATCCATTTATCACTTTGGCCTTTATTTTCTCCCCCTTTGGCATCAAGCACCAAAACGGGATCAATCTTGGCCCTTTAACCCCATTGCCTCACCAAAATCTTCAATTAAGAGCAAATAGGCGATAAGAGTTTAAAGATGAACTTGGAATAAGTTACCCTCTCATCGGAGTGCAGTGGAAGTCTTTCATGGTCCAAGTCCACCTTTTCCCTTTCAATCCTCCTTCGAGACTAAATCATCAACTCAAGCACATGGTTAGTCTCAAAGGGTCAAGTTGTAACACATCTCCCCTAAACATGTGCATCACTTTGCAACGGACTTGTGAGGTCCAGGGAGTGTTTGTACAACTTGAGCACCATAATAAGCAACAAAATGCAGAAAGGAACATGATCAAAAGCATAAATACAAGTATGCTACAATTCAATCCAAGTTCCGCGAATCTAAGACATTTAGCTCACTACGCAACCTGCAAAAGGTCTTCTCATCTAGAGGCTTAGTGAAGATATTGGCTAGCTGGTTCTCGGTGCTAACATGAAACACTTCGATATCTCCCTTTTGCTGGTGGTCTCTCAAAAAGTGATGCCGGATGTCTATGTGCTTTGTGCGGCTGTGCTCAACAGGATTTTCCGCCATGCGGATAGCACTCTCATTATCACATAGGAGTGGGACTTTGCTCAGATTGTAGCCAAAGTCCCTGAGGGTTTGCCTCATCCAAAGTAGTTGCGCGCAACACTGTCCTGCGGCAACGTACTCGGCCTCAGCGGTGGATAGGGCAACGGAAGTTTGTTTCTTAGAGTTCCACGACACCAGGGACCTTCCTAAGAATTGGCACGTCCCTGATGTACTCTTCCTATCGACCTTACATCCAGCATAGTCGGAGTCTGAGTATCCAACCAAGTCAAAGGTAGACCCCTTTGGATACCAGAGCCCGAAGCAAGGCGTAGCAACCAAATATCTAAGAATTCGCTTCACCGCCACTAAGTGACACTCCTTAGGATCGGATTGAAATCTAGCACACATGCATACGCTAAGCATAATGTCCGGTCTACTAGCACATAAATAAAGTAAAGACCCTATCATTGACCGGTATGCTTTTTGATCAATGGACTTACCTCCTTTGTTGAGGTCGGTGTGTCCGTCGGTTCCCATCGGAGTCTTTGCGGGCTTGGCGTCCTTCATCCCAAACCGCTTTAGCAGATCTTGCGTGTACTTTGTTTGGGAGATGAAGGTGCCGTCCTTGAGTTGCTTCACTTGGAACCCAAGGAAGTAGTTCAACTCGCCCATCATCGACATCTCGAATTTCTGCGTCATCACCCTGCTAAACTCTTCACAAGACTTTTGGTTAGTAGAACCAAATATTATGTCATCGACATAAATTTGGCACACAAACAAATCACCATCACATGTCTTAGTGAACAGAGTTGGATCGGCTTTCCCAACCTTGAAAGCATTAGCAAGTAGAAAGTCTCTAAGGCATTCATACCATGCTCTTGGGGCTTGCTTAAGTCCATAGAGCGCCTTAGAGAGCTTACACACGTGGTCGGGGTACCGTTCATCCTCGAAGCCAGGGGGTTGCTCCACGTACACCTCCTCCTTGATTGGCCCGTTGAGGAAAGCGCTCTTCACATCCATTTGGAACAACCTGAAAGAATGGTGAGCGGCATATGCTAGCAAGATACGAATTGATTCTAGCCTAGCCACAGGAGCAAACGTCTTCTCAAAGTCCAAACCTGCGACTTGGGCATAACCTTTTGCCACAAGTCGAGCCTTGTTCCTCGTCACCACCCCGTGCTCGTCCTATTTGTTGCGGAACACCCACTTGGTTCCCACAACATTTTGCTTGGGACGAGGCACCAGTGTCCAAACTTCATTGCGCTTGAAGTTGTTGAGCTCCTCCTGCATGGCCAACACCCAGTCCGGATCTAGCAAGGCCTCCTCTACCCTGAAAGGCTCCATAGAAGAGACAAAGGAGTAATGCTCACAAAAATTAACTAATCTAGATCGAGTAGTTACTCCCTTACTAATGTCACCCAAAATTTGGTCGACAGGATGATCCCTTTGAATCACCGCTCGGACTTGGGTTGGAGGTGCCGGTTGCGCATCTTCCTCCATCACATGATCATCTTGTGCTCCCCCTTGATCACACGCCTCCTGTTGATGAACCTGTTCATCGTCTTGAGTTGGGGGTTGCACCATAGTTGAGGAAGAAGGTTGATCTTGCTCCAATTGTTCCTGTGGTCGCACATCACCAATCGCCATGGTGAGCATAGCGGCCGTTGGAACGTCTTCTTCATCTACATCATCAAGATCAACAACTTGCTCTCTTGGAGAGCCATTAGTCTCATCAAATACAACGTCGCTAGAGACTTCAACCAAACCCGATGATTTGTTGAAGACTCTATACGCCTTTGTATTTGAGTCATAACCTAACAAAAACCCTTCTACTGCTTTGGGAGCAAATTTAGAATTTCTACCCTTCTTCACTAGAATGTAGCACTTGCTCCCGAATACACGAAAGTACGATACATTGGGTTTGTTACCGGTTAGAAGCTCATATGACGTCTTCTTGAGGAGGCGGTGAAGGTAGACCCTGTTGATGGCGTGGCAAGCCGTGTTCACGGCTTCCGACCAAAAACGCTCGGGGGTCTTGAATTCTCCAAGCATAGTCCTCGCCATGTCGATTAGCGTCCTGTTCTTCCTCTCTACCACACCATTTTGCTGTGGTGTGTAGGGAGCGGAGAACTCGTGCTTGATCCCTTCCTCCTCAAGGAATTCTTCCACTTGAAGATTCTTGAACTCGGACCCGTTGTCGCTCCTTATCTTCTTCACCTTGAGCTCAAACTCATTTTGAGCTCTCCTTAGGAAGCGCTTGAGGGTCCCTTGGGTTTCAGACTTATCCTGCAAAAAGAACACCCAAGTGAAGCGGGAAAGTCATCAACAATAACTAGACCATACTTACTTCCCCCTATGCTCAGATAGGCGACGGGTCCGAAGAGGTCCATATGCAGCAGCTCCAAGGGTCTTGAAGTGGTCATCACATTCTTGCTGTGATGTGCTCCTCCCACTTGTTTACCTGCTTGACAAGCTGCACAAGGTCTATCTTTTTCAAAATGTACGTTAGTCAAACCTATCACGTGTTCTCCCTTTAGAAGCTTGTGAAGGTTCTTCATCCCCACATGTGCTAAGCGGCGATGCCACAGCCAGCCCATGCTAGTCTTAGCAATTAAGCATGCATCTAGACCGGCCTCTTCTTTTGCAAAATCAACTAAGTAGAGCTTGCCGTCTAATACACCCTTAAAAGCTAGTGAACCATCACTTCTTCTAAAGACAGACACATCTACATTTGTAAATAGACAGTTATATCCCATATGACATAGTTGACTAACAGATAGCAAATTATATCCAAGACTCTCCACTAAAAACACATTAGAGATAGAATGCTCATTGGAGATTGCAATTTTACCTAGCCCTTTTACCTTGCCTTGATTCCCATCACCGAATATAATTGAATCTTGGGAATCCTTATTCTTGACATAGGAGGTGAACATCTTCTTCTCCCCCGTCATATGGTTTGTGCATCCGCTGTCGATAATCCAGCTTGAACCCCCGGATGCATAAACCTGCAAGGCAAATTTAGGCTTGGGACTTAGGTACCCAACTCTTGTTGGGTCCTACAAGGTTAGTCACAATTGTCTTAGGGACCCAAATGCAAGTTTTATCACCCTTGCATTTTGCCCCTAACTTCCTAGCAATCACCTTTCTATCCTTTCTACAAATTGCAAAAGAAGCATTCAAAGCATGATATATTTTAGAAGGCTCATTAACTTTCCTAGGAATATTAACAACATTTCTCCTAGGCATATTATGAACAACATTCCTTCTACCAACATTTTTATCATGCACATATGAAGAACTAGAGGTAAACATAGCATGAGAAAAATCATCGTAAACATTATAACTCCTATCAGCATATCTAGTTTGTCTCCTATCATGATACAAAAAGGCATGATTCTTTTTACCACTAGTAGCCATAGGGGCCTTCCCTTTCTCCTTGGCGGAGATGGGAGCCTTATGGCTTGTCAAGTTCTTGGCTTCCCTTTTGTAGCCAAGTCCATCCTTAATTGAGGGATGTCTACCAATCGTATAGGCATCCCTTGCAAATTTTAATTTATCAAATTCGCTTTTGCTAGTCTTAAGTTGGGCATTAAGACTAGCCACTTCATCATTTAAATTAGAAATTGAGACTAGGTGTTCACTACAAGTATCAACATCGAAATCTTTACACCTAGTGCAAATCTCAACATGTTCTACACAAGAATTTTTACTAGCTACTTCTAGTTTAGCATTTAAGTCATCATTAACACTCTTTAAAGTAGTAATGGTTTCATGACAAGAAGATAATTCACTAGAAAGCACTTCATTTCTTTTAACTTCTAAAGCATAGGATTTTTGTGCCTCTACAAACTTATCATGTTCATCATACAACAAATCCTCTTGCTTTTCTAAAAGCCTATCCTTTTCATTCAAGGCATCAATCAATTCATTGATTTTATCAATTTTATTTCTATCCAATCCCTTGAACAAACTAGAGTAATCTATTTCATCATCACTAGACTCATCATCACTAGAAGAATCATAAGTGACATCATTACGAGTGATTACCTTCTTCTCTCTTGCCATGAGGCAAGTGTGACGCTCGTTGGGGAAGAGGGATGACTTGTTGAAGGCAGTGGCGGCGAGTCCCTCATTGTCGGAGTCAGACGAGGAGCAGTCCGAATCCCACTCCTTGCCAAGATGAGCCTCGCCCTTTGCCTTCTTATAATTCTTCTTCTTCTCCCTCTTGTTCCCTTGGTCCTGATCACTATCATTGTCGGGACAGTTAGCAATAAAATGACCAAGCTTACCGCATTTGAAGCACGAACGCTTCCCCTTGGCTTTGGTCTTGCTTGGCTGTCCCTTGCGACCTTTAAGCGCCGTCTTGAATCTTTTGATGATGAGGGCCATCTCTTCATCATTAAGTCCGGCCGCCTCAATTTGTGCCACCCTGCTAGGTAGCGCCTCCTTGCTTCTTGTTGCCTTGAGAGCAAGGGGTTGAGGCTCGTTGATCGGTCCATTCAAGGCGTCGTCCACGTATCTTGCCTCCTTGATCATCATCCGCCCGCTTACGAATTTTCCGAGTACCTCCTCAGGCGTCATCTTCGTGTACCTGGGATTCTCACGAATATTGTTCACGAGATGAGGATCAAGAACGGTAAATGACCTTAGCATTAGGCGGACGACGTCGTGATCCGTCCATCGCGTGCTTCCGTAGCTCCTTATTTTGTTGATAAGGATCTTGAGCCGGTTGTATGTTTGCGTCGGCTCCTCGCCCCTTATCATCGCGAATCGTCCGAGCTCGCCCTCCACCAACTCCATCTTGGTGAGTAAGGTGACATCATTCCCCTCATGAGAGATCTTGAGGGTGTCCCAAATCTGCTTGGCATTGTCCAAGCCGCTCACCTTGTGATACTCGTCCCTGCACAAAGAGGCTAGCAACACAGTAGTAGCTTGTGCATTTTTATGGATCTGTTCATTAATAAACGAAGGACTATCCGAGCTATCAAATTTCATTCCACTTTCCACAATCTCCCAAATGCTTGGATGGAGAGAAAATAGGTGTGTACGCATTTTGTGACTCCAAAATCCGTAGTCTTCTCCATCAAAGTGAGGAGGCTTGCCAAGTGGAATGGGGAGCAAATGAGCATTTGAGCTGTGCGGAATGCGCGAATAATCAAAAGAAAAGTTTGACTTAACTGTCTTTTGTTTGTCGTAGTCGTCGTCCTTGTGGGAAGAAGTAGACTCGTCGCTGTCGTAGTAGACGATCTCCTTGATACGTCTTGTCTTCTTCTTCTTCCCATCTTTACGTCTGTGGCCCGAGCCAGAGTCGTTGGATTTGTCATCTTTTGGCTCGTTGACGAAGGACTCCTTTTCCTTGTCGTTGATCACGATTCCCTTCCCCTTAGGATCCATCTCTTCGGGCGGTTAGTCCCTTTCTTGAAGAGAACGGCTCTGATACCAATTGAGAGCACCTAGAGGGGGGGGGGTGAATAGGTGATCCTGTAAAAACTTAAACTTATAGCCACAAAAACTTGTTAAGTGTTAGCACAATGATTGCCAAGTGGCTAGAAAGGAGTCTCAACAAAACACAATACCACAAAAGATCAATCACAGAGATGACAGAGTGGTTTATCCCGTGGTTCGGCCAAGACCAACGCTTGCCTACTCCACGTTGTGGCGTCCCAACGGACGAGGGTTGCAATCAACCCCTCTCAAGCGGTCCAAAGACCTACTTGAATACCACGGTGTTTTGCTTGTTTTTTCTCAATCCCGTTTGCGAGGAATCTCCACAACTTGAAGCCTCTTGCCCTTACAATTGAAGTTCACAAAGAAACACAGAGCAAGGGGGAATGAGCAATGCACACAAGACTTCAAAAGATCAGAGCAACAACACGCACACAAGTCGCAACAAGAGCTCGCAACACAACTTAAAGAGTTCACAACTCCACAAGAGCTCTATATGCTATCACAATGAAACGAATGCGCGAGATCGATGTCTTGGTGCTTAGGAATGTTGTAGGAATGCTTGGTTTTCTCCTCCATGCGCCTAGGGGTCCCTTTTATAGTCCCAAGGCAGCTAGGAGCCGTTGAGAGCAGTTCTGGAAGGCTGATCTTGCCTTCTGTCTTCGGGCGCACCGGACAGTCCGGTGCACACCGGACAGTGTCCGGTGCCCGATTCCTTTCCTTAAATGGCGAAGCCGACCGTTGCAGATCTGGGAGCCGTTGGCGCACCAGACAGTCCGGTGCACACCGGACAGTCCGGTGCCCCCATCCGACCGTTGGCTCGGCCACGTGTCGCGCGCAGATTTCACGGCCGACCGTTGGCCTGGCTGACCGTTGGCTCACCGGACAGTCCGGTGCACACCGGACAGTCCGGTGAATTTTAGCCGTACGCCGTCAGCAAATTCCCGAGAGCGGCCTCTTCGGGCGAGGCAGCCTGGCGCACCGGACACTGTCCGGTGCACCACCGGACAGTCCGGTGCCCCAGACCGAAACAGCCTCTTGGCTGTACACAGCCAACTTTTCTCTTTTTCTCTTCTTCCTGTTTCTGATACTTAGACAAGTATATTAGTACACAAAACCAATGTACTAAGACTTAGAAACATACCTTTGCTCTAGATTTGCACTTTGTTCATCCATGGGCATTGATTCACATTTAAGCACTCGTGTTGACACTCAATCACCAAAATACTTAGAAATGGCCCAAGGGCACATTTCCCTTTCACTTTTCTGCTGTCATGCCGAAGCTTTTCTGCTCATAGCTTCGTGATCGTTTCATCCTTCGTCACGATCGTCTTCTATTTCAGTCAAGCTTCGTCTTGACCATGCTTTTGTATATCCGCAACCTGATTCCGAAGATACCTGCTCACATACTTGGAAAACATTGTCAAATTATGTTTTTGAGGACCTTCGGAAGCCGAAGGCCCCCAACAGTAGCCCCTCGCAATATTAATATGCTGTAATGATAAATTCATATTGCGATATGGACGAAGGCCTTAAGCCGAAGGTCCGAAAAAACACCTTCTCTTTGCTAGAATAGCAACAGTCTTTGACAAGCGGGACCCTCCAGTTTTCAACGCACTGGGTGTATAAATAAGAGCTCATCCCGAGTTTATTTGGCACGCTCTCTTGCCAACTGCTTTTACTCACCCAACTATTAGCCTGCGCGCAACAACACTTGCTTGGCTTTTTGGATTTTTAAGCTTCGGTTTCGAGAGCACTTTCTCAACGTTTGCAAGGATGTCTGAGGATAAAAAAGTTGTTAGTGATTCGAAGCTAAGTCTTTCTGAAGAGATGCATCTGGGCTTTCTTCAATCAATGTCGAAGACTAATACAGAGAAGATTACTAAAGAAATTTTGGAGGGTTTGTCTGAAGATACTGGTGATAGTGACAGCTATGATGTAGAAAGTGGGGGCGAAGACTCCGAAGATCGACCGTGGCGACCGAGTCACACAGTCTTCGGCAAATCGAGTATTAAGCAGAGTCATCTTGATACCATGAAAGGAAGGTATTTTCGAGACATGTCTATTGTGAGGGCGGATATTGGGGAAAAAACTGTGCCTACTCCCGAAGAAAATGAAGTCGTGGTATTCCGAAGCTTCTTGAAAGCTGGACTACGATTTCCCTTAAGCAGTTTTGTTGTGGAAGTACTGAAAATTTTTGAAGTCTACATTCACCAACTCACTCCCGAATCAATCATAAGGATGGTCATCTTCGTCTGGGCCGTGAGGAGCCAAGGTTTGGAACCAAATGCTAAAAGTTTTTGCAACATACATGAGTTGTTGTACGAGACAAAACCTTGGGGCAAAGAGCAGTATCACAACAATTTTGGCTGCTACAGCTTCGGCGCCCGATCTGGGTCAAGTTGCCCCGTGCCAACCTTTCGGAAAAGATGGCCCGGCAACTGGATGACAGAATGGTTTTATGTGAAAAATGATTTAAAAATCCGAGAAGATATTAAAGGTATCATTATGCGCCCTGTTTGGCAACGCTTCGGCCTTCGGAGGCCGAAGGTGGTGATGGATGAAACAGCCGAAGAATGCCAAAGAGCCTTCGGCGCTGTGTGCTCTTTTATTGGGACAAGGGATTTAATGCAAGAACATATTGCCTTCAGAGTATGGCCACTTGCAGATAACTGGGAAATGCCGGAGGAAACCGTTAAAGAACCTGACGAAGGTGGACTAGTCAGGCTAAAATACACCTCAAGTACGGAGATAAATTTGTTGAGCCAGATGATGACTGGCTAAAAAGCATTGAGACTATAAGTGATGAACTGCTTGGGGTATACTCAAAGGCCGAAGATACTGCATTATCAGCGGCCTTCGGAGGCCGAAAGAAGAAGAGGCTCAATCGAGTATTTGATGCAATTGGGTTTGTTTACCCCGACTACCATTATCCAGTGCGGGGTCAAAAAAGAAAGAATACTTCCTCTGCGAAGGAAACTACTTCAGCCGCTCCTAGTGAGCCGGCGCCGAAGAGGAAAAGGGTAAAGGTTCTCACACACCGGCCACGTTATATTGAACTGGCCACAGTGCCTGAGTTCGCCGGTGAGACCTCTTCGGCCACCGAAGCTAAAGAATCAACACTGTTGCCAGAAATCGAACAGTTGACCGAAGTGCCAGCAACAGAAAAGATAGAAGAATCAAGGACTGAAGAAGCAAAAACATTAGAAGTTTTAAGTCTTCAGCAAAAATTGAGACAGGAAAAAACCAGAAGGGTCCAACACTGACCCCGAAAAGAAAAAGGATGGTTAATGTGTTAGATGTTTTGGAGACAATTAAATCTTCAAGCATAACTCCAAAGAAATCTGTTGAAACTTCTGAAGTGTCTACTGAAGCCTTTGTTGCTGAAGCTTCGAAGCAACAATTTGAAACTGAAGCTGGGCCTTCAGAGCCCACCAAGGTAAAACCTTTGGAAACCGAAGAAGCAAAAATTACAAAGGCAGCTTTGGAAGCCGAAAAAATAAAAATGTCAGAGCCAATTTTGGTTGAAGAAACTGACACTGCTGCCCCCGAAGCACCTTCCAAAATATGCGATTATATTGTGCGGCATGCTTCGGGGAAGAAATTATCTGAAGAAGAGATTTTTGAAGCTAATCACTATGCCAGAGAACTGAAATATCCGAAGGGGGCACTAGTGTTCAATGGGACAGATGAAGATGACTTCCTATACTGCCTCCCTGACAATAAAGAATTATCTTTCTGCCGAGAGATGGCTAGAAGTATGGGGTTTCCGAAGCTTGAAGCTGGACTCTGCGCTATGACGAAGGACGATCTTGCGGACAGCCTTGCATATAATAGTCTGAAGGTGTGAGAATTGTATATTTGGAAATTTATGATTTTTGAATCATTCTTTTATTCTTATACTAATTCTTTTTTCATGTAGGGTTTAATTCTGAGCAACGCTTTGAGAGCGCAAAAGAATGCCGAAGACGAGAGCTATAATATTGCTTTCAACAACCTACGAGCAGAGGTTATCAAGCTGAGGAACGAGGCTTTGGAAAAAGATAAAATTCTGCTTACACTAGTGGATAAAATAAAGGAAGACGAAGCTACCTCTAAGGCTCAAGCTGAAGCCCAAAAACGCGAAATTCAGGATCTTCAGAAACAACTAGTCAGAGCTAAAGAAGAACGCATACTAGAAGAAACAAAACGAGAACTTAGTGATAAATGGGCGAATCATTTGGAAATAAATGTTGAAGAGCTTCGTGCTTCCAAGAAAAGGTACTATGATAAATCCATAGAGTGTGTTAAGAAGATAAAATCCAGCTTCGCCAGTGTTGGCGCATTCTCTATCGAAGAAAATTTCACAAGGGGGAATCCAGAAGGCCCGATTGAATGGATTAGTCACGAAGCTGAGGCCTTCGAGGAAATCTTGAACAGCCGCAGAGACATGTGTGCTTTTTCAGGCGCCAGGGGGATTGCTACTGTTTTGGAAAGAAAAGGCTATAATCAT
This sequence comes from Zea mays, assembly GCF_902167145.1. Classification (NCBI taxonomy): domain Eukaryota; kingdom Viridiplantae; phylum Streptophyta; class Magnoliopsida; order Poales; family Poaceae; genus Zea; species Zea mays. The sequence goes on along the minus strand of NC_050098.1, from coordinate 38,635,750 downwards.
GTGAAATCTTTAGCGCAATCCGAAACCGCCTTGTCTTCCGAAGATATAAAGGACCCCTCGGCTGAAGCAAGCCTGGTTGGTGGAAAATTTTTCACCAACATTTGGGACAACGGCGGCCGAGAAATGGCTCAAGAAATCATTCAAAGAAGCGAAAAAGGCATCCATGATGCTAGGAAGATAGCAGAGACTGCTGAGAAAAGCGCAGAGCCCGAAGGGCAAATAGGTATTAACTAGTGGTTTTTATTCTGTTGTAATTTTTGATTTCAGACTTTGTCCGTGGTTTGTAATAGTAATATAGTCGTATCTTCTCCTCCCTCAGAACCTGCTGAGGCACCTCCGGCCCCCCACCCGAAGGGGGACGACGAAATTAGAAAAATGGCCGAAGCCATCATGGACAAGGTTGTCGACCAGCTACTGAACGAAGCTGCAGAAGTAGTTCTTAGGGAAGATTAGATGCTATTGTAAAAATATTTGGAATGTAACATGTGTAATACATTGTAACTTTGAATGTAATATATAATCTATTTATAGTTCAATTCTTTACGATGCATGAAATTTTGCATACATATCGTTTTTTGAGCCTTGAGCGAAAAACACCTTCCCTTCTTTTCATGCTTCGTGAAGAAAATCTTTTATATACTACGAGAATTTCCATACTTCTCTGATGAGGAATATCCAAGCTTCGTGAAAATATTCTCCAAAGCTATGAAAAAGTTTTATGTTGTCTCTCTAATGAAGCTACACTTCTCAATTCTTTACGATTTTCTCTTTTTCAAAACATTCTCCGAAGATCAATACTGAATCCCCTTCTTGTTCCACATGCAATATGCTGTATGATGCTTATGTTATGCAAAATGATGTGATGATGTTATGTTATGCAAAATGATATTTGTGCCGAAGATACACACATCCCTACAATAGAGCACACAATCTTTTTATATCAGCGCTGACTTTTCGTTGTAAGCCTCCCTTAGGAGCTTCTTCGCCTTTTACTTTCAGCGGAATCAACGTTTATTTTTCGCTGTAAGCCTCCCTTAGGAGCTTCTTCGCCTTTTACTTTCAGCGGAATCAGCGTTTATTTTTCGCTGTAAGCCTCCCTTAGGAGCTTCTTCGCCTTTTACTTTCGGCGGAATCAGCGCTTATTTTTCGCTGTAGGCTCAGAAAACTTACACTGCGCTCCCTTAGGAACGACTTTTTACTACTTCAAATAAATTGCACTGTGTCCCTTAGAACAAATTTTTGATAATTTAAAGGTCCTTCGTGCCACCATAAATTTGTATGCTTCAGCAACTCAAGCCTATGGAGAAGATATATTTTCATTATGGCAAAAGACGAAACTATTACAAGAAATTGAAAAACGATAAAAAGCACTTAGACTTCCCAGAATTGTTCCTTATTAACCAAAAAAGTAATACTGAATGTAAAAATGCGAAAAAACTGTTGTCGAGGCAGGATATTTGTCAGTAAATGTGCTTCGACTCTGGCACAGTGCTATTGACTGTGCGAGCTTCAGACTCCTCTCTGAAGTCCCTCTGAAGGTGAATATGCTGACTCCCTTCTGGCTGTTGTCCTCGCTGTGTTGGTGGTGGCGGTGGAGGCTGTTGCCAAGATGCTTGGGGTTGACTTGCCGAAGCAACAGAAGCTGCAGAGTGATTGCCTACATATTCTGGAATGTAAGGCGAATGGTACGAAGCAGTGTGCATGACCTGCTTCGGCTGACTCTGTTGTGCTGCAACTTCTGCTATCTCCTTTTGCTTCTGGATGGTGACGTGGCACATCCTAGTGGTATGGCCCTTGTCTTCACCACAGAATAGACAGTAAATTCTTCTTGGCTGATCCCCAAATCTTCCCCCGAAGCCCCTGGCGCCTCTGCCCCTTGGCGCTGGCGGCCGAACAGAGCTTTGCTGTTGCCCCGAGGCTTGCGAAGAGTATTGTGGCCTTTGCTGTTGGCTCCCTCTATCATCACTTTGAGTGGAGTTATGAATTGACCTGACGTGCCTCGGATGAAATCTTCCTCCGAAGCCCCTGGTCATTTCAGAGAACCTGAATGCCTCCTCCCTTCTTTGACGGAAGTCATTGTCAGCTCGGATATACTCGTCCAACTTCTGGAGCAGCTTCTCCAAAGTTTGTGGTGGCTTCCTGGCAAAGTATTGCGCTGAAGGTCCCGGCCGAAGTCCCTTAATCATGGCCTCCATAACAATTTCATTGGGCACTGTTGGCGCCTGTGCCCTCAGACGCAGAAACCTTCGGACATACGCCTGGAGGTATTCTTCGTGATCCTGGGTACACTGGAATAAAGCTTGAGCAGTAACTGGCTTCGTCTGAAACCCTTGGAAACTGGTTATCAACATATCCTTCAGCTTCTGCCAAGAGGTGATTGTCCCTGGCCGAAGAGAGGAGTACCAGGTTTGAGCGACACTCTTGACGGCCATGACAAAAGACTTTGCCATGACTGCAGTATTGCCACCATACGAAGATATGGTTGCTTCATAGCTCATCAAGAATTGCTTCGGGTCTGTATGACCGTCGTACATGGGGAGCTGGGGTGGCTTGTAAGACTGGGGCCATGGTGTAGGCTTCAATTCTGTTGATAGAGGAGAAGCATCATCAAAAGCAAAATTTCCATGATGGAAATCTTCATACCAGTCGTCCTCATTGTAGAATCCTTCATGATGAAGCTCTCTGCGCGGAGGCCTTCGGTTCTGGTCATCTTGAACAAGATGACGAACCTCTTCCGAAGCTTCATCTATCTGTCTCTGAAGGTCAGCTAAACGAGCCATCTTCTCCTTCTTTCGTTGCACCTGTTGCTGAAGGATCTCCAGGTTTTGGATCTCTTGATCCAAGTCGTCCTCCGGAGGCGTTGGACTAGTGGCCTTCCTCTTCTAGCTTCGGGCCTCCCTAAGAGAAAGGACGTCCTGATTGGGGTCCAACGGTTGCAGAGTGGCAGCCCCTGTCGCTGAAGCTTTTTTCGGCGACATGACGAAGGTGATGCTTGCCGAAGGTGTTCAAAGCTCAAAAAATGGAAGTGAGTTCACCGGAGGTGGGCGCCAATGTTGGGGACTTGTTCTCAAATGCTATGAATTAAGAACAAGGCAACATAAAATGTTAAATATTAAAGCCCTTCGTTCTTCGAAGCATTATTCCCCCTTGGATATAATGGACTTCGGACGAAGGTTATGAAGGTCATACCTTCGTAATCATAATAAAAGATAAGAAAAGACATGCATAAAATACGGAAAATAACATGATTACTATGAATATCATTATTAATTTATTTCTATTTATTTTACTTATATAAACAATAACAAATTACAAATGTACCTTCGGCTTAAAGGAAAGTAAGGGTACAAACGAGATGCCAATGCCAAGTCAGCGTGAACAGTACGGGAGTACTGTTCATCTATTTATAGGCACGAGACGCAGCCCATGTAAAATTACATTAATGCCCTTTGCTTTTATCAATAACTCTATAGTAATTCTCCAAGGTCTAATTTGGCTTTTCATCTTTAAGTCGGTTCCCCTTTTCTGCTGTCATGCCGAAGCTTTTCTGCTCATAGCTTCGTGATCGTTTCATCCTTCGTCACGATCGTCTTCTATTTCAGTAAAGCTTCGTCTTGACCATGCTTTTGTATATCCGCAACCTGATTCCGAAGATACCTGCTCACATACTTGGAAAACATTGTCAAATTATGTTTTTGAGGACCTTCGGAAGCCGAAGGCCCCCAACAAATAGTAATACAAAGTAATTAATTCCATCAGCGAAATAAATCACATGAAAATGAAGCATAAACAAAAGTACATAACATATATGAAAAAAACTGTTGTCATAAGAAAAGAAGAGTACAACCAACTTAAAAATGTTTAATATTAAGTTCACTGTTCATAGAGTTCAGTTCAGTGCTATATAGAATACAGTTACTGTGTCGCCGATAAATGCCCACACAGGCACCTTATGCAACAACAGTGTGGAATCAGTCGTGTTAGGCCTTAGTTAAATTGGCTTCGACGAACCATAGTAAAATGGATCGTGTCAGGCCGACTCATGTGATAGATTTGAGGCCCAGGCACGACCCATATGTTATGTCATGCCAACCCAGGCCTAGAAATAACTTGGGTCATGTCAGATCTAGGTCATGCACACCCTGAATATACATGTATATATAAGGATACATTAAATAGTGACAACAACAATGTGAGGGCCGATTATGTTTTAGTCCAGTTTTTTTGGACCACCACGGTATGGATTAATTTTGTATCAGACTGAATCGTGCCTAAATACCAAAAATCTAGGCACGACATGATTCAAAAGCATAATGGGATGATGTCGTGTTGTATCGGTCTAAGCATGGAACGAAGAAAAACCTTGTATATATCTAAAAATATATCTTCAAATTATTCATAACTTTGATATAAATTAAAAAGTATACAAGAAAGAGAAAGCCTTTAAACATATATTGTTAGGACTAGCAAGTTGGCTCAAAATTACTGTATTTTTTTACTAAAACATATATTCTACTAAGATGAATATAAGTATCAGCGTTTTGGTAGAACATCGCTACTTCTAGTCATCGGCGGCTTCCGCTACCGGCACCATTGATGGTCAAAACACGTAGTAGGGGTTACAAGTGGGCGAGAGAGGGAGGAGAGGCTCCCAGGTCTCTTATTCGGGGGTCGAAGTGGAGCTTAGAAGCTACAGAGTGGAGTCCTAGCTAAGTTTTGGCTTGGCGGTGGGGCTCCGGCCTCTTGGTCCTCGTGGGCGCTCCTTATCCTCTTGTTCGTCCGGGGTTCGTCCTTGTGGGTTCGGCTCCATCTAGGTGTCGTCTGGCTACCTTTGGAAGCATCCTCTTGCCTGGAGGCCAACCCTTCCATTTTATAGTCCGGGAGAGGGGTCAGGCAGCGGTGGCTTCCTTGGGAAGGATCCATCAGGCAAGGGTGAAACTAACATTCTACCCATGGTAAAGCCACGCGTACTCGTGGGGTTCGAGGTTGCCAGGCTGTCTTGTATTTACCGTGGCGGACGGCGTTGGGCTGCGATGGTCCCAGGCACCATCATTTAGTCTATACCGACCCTTGGCCTTTGTAGCCTGGGGCTCGGTGTGGCCTGTCATGTTGTGCCCTGCTAGAGGTCTGTGCACTCAGGCCTAGTCCGATAGGTCATGAGTTCGTCGTAGGCCGAGGGGTGCGCAGACCATAAATGCACCATAGTCTGGGAGATTTGTAGGTCATGAGTGCTATGCGAACCGAGGGGTTCGTAGGTCATGAGTGGGAAGTGGAGCGGTGCCCGTGCTGTGCCTCAGTGTTAGGCATGGTTAATGTGGCCAGTTATTTATGACGAGTCATTCTAGGGCCGGGCGCGAAATCCACTCGACTGGTGTCACACCCGGGTTTAAGGGATAAAGTTGGGTGCATCTCATATGTGCGTCAAAGAACAACAACACACATAATAACAGAGTGTATAGAGATAAATGTCACAATAGCATAAAATATTTATTAGATAGCGGAAGTCTTATGAAAATAAAAGATAAATATAAAGCAAAGTAATATCCATCCTTAGCACCATAAAGTCGACTGGGAGACGCCACCTAGATCAAGTCGAACTCCTCGTTGTGCGGCTCCTCCTGGGCCACCTGTTCTTCTCCTGTGGGGGGTATATATTGCAAGTGTGAGCCCATAAAAGATCATAACTCAACTAGTCGTGGGGAATAATGTGCATGAACTCACCAAAGGTGGGGGTTCATGTAATGTGTAAGGCTAATCAACAATAGGGGTTAAAGCTGAGCATTGCTTTTAATAAGTTGATCAAATTTTATTAGCAATTACTAGATGTAAGTAAATACCAAACCATAATAGAAATAATAGAACAAAATTAATAATAAATCCCATGCAATGCAAATGACAAATTGACTTTAGTTCCATAGTTCAATCATGCGAGAGTCTTGAGCTGCTCATGACCGCGGGCATGACTAGTATACCGGTTTTACACTCTGCAAAGGTTGTACCCTATACCCATAAGTCATTTTACCCATCTGCCAAGGGGTCATGAATCCCATACACCTCTACCAAGGAAGCGGGACAGGGTAACACTACGCGACCTTTACAAAGTTCCACTAGCTTCAGAAAACTCGCTATAGTTTCTAGGAAGAGCAATGCAGGAATCCCCCGTCTGACCGCCATCGCAGCAAAATCAACCCGGGAACCTCCCTACACGCCTACTCCCCTACTGCCCTTGCCCCTATCGGGTAAGGTAGTCCTCCACTACTGCCCTTCGCCCACCTCCACAGCTGACGGGGTGGTGGGGTGACATGTGGGCCCCTCCGCCCAGTGTAACGAGCGCGTGATAAGGAGAACTACGCCCGGGCCCACGTGTCAGGGAAACTTCAGGGATGGTGCGCGCGGATATTGCTTGTGGGCCGAGCGGAAGTAAGGAAGGTGAAGTGGGCCGAATTGATTGATATGAGCCCATTCAAGCGTTTTTCCATTTCCTTTTATCTCTTCCTTTCCCTTTTCTTTTCCTTTCAAAATTTCAAATTAAAAATTTAAATTCCCATTCAAATTCAACTTCTTGGTAAATTTGTTTTTCTCATTACATGTTCATCTTAGACATAGCATGAGTGAATTTATTTATTTTTAATATTTATTTTGTGATATCTAGTACTCTCTTTCTCCAATTCTAGAATTTCCAATTTAAGTCTAAATTTCCAATTTGAACATTAATGTCTTTCTATAATTTTTATTACTAACATATGCACACACAAATAAAGTCCAACATGATGCATGTTGTATTTTAGATGCCATTTGTTTTAATTACTCATTCTTGCTTATAATTATTCTCTTGTCATAAAGAATAGATGACATACAAATAAGGAGCTCAACTATTTTCTCATTATACACTTTGGGTATTACAAGTGGTTCCCTTCCGACACATCCGCCCCCCCTGTCAAGTTCTGCCACGCCTAACCCCGAGCTCGGTGCCGCAGGGTTCGACCGGGGGTGGGTTCTTTCAGGGCTAACACATCCACCTCTTCCAACTGATGAACAAGCCCTAGTGACCAGGGTTCTTTCCTCAGCACGCTCTGTGACTGGCAGCAGGGACCGGGGATCATTTCCCCGACAAGATGGTAAGTTATGGGTTGGACCCTATTTGTGCATAATTTTACCCTTTTACTATTTAAAGTGGGGGCATGAAGAGATGAACATAAGGTAAGGAGTGATGCACGACGACGGTGGAATGGTGGAAACTGGTGTTTTATAGTAGTAGAGATTATGCGTATTGAATGGTATACTTCCTCCATTCCAAATATATAGCAAAAGTTATATATCTATAAAAGCTAAAAACGGTACATGATTAGGAATAGATGGTAAACTATGGCTTGGTAAAATCTTTGAATTTATGGTGCATTTGGTTGAAGATAATTGGTGAAGGTACATAAGAGTTCAAAAGGATTGGTTGGAGTAATTGGTGAAAGTAAATGAGACTTTAAAAATCCTTTCTAGTGGGAATGCAAATTTTTGTTGGATATCGACTACTAACTTCTTGTTGGTCCTTGTTCTCGAATGCTATACATCAAGAACAAAGCAACACAATTGTTAACAATTAAAGACCTTCGTCCTTCACATTATCTCCTTTCGGGTATAATGATCTTTAGACGAAGGTCATGAAGGACATACCTTCATCGTCTCAGTAAACAAATATAAATGGAGGTACATGAAATATAAAAGAATATAAATAATAATGATATATCAATAAATTATTTATATTCCCATTTCATAAACATGAATAAATATTCATAATATTCATATTACATTGATACCTTCGGCTTGCTAGAAGGTGAAAACGCGAGAGTGACGCAAGAGCAATTACAGTCCAGCGTGAACAGTACGGGGGTACTGTTCATCTATTTATAGGCACGGGACGCAGCTCGGACAAAATTACATCCATGTCCCTGTTAACTAATTATACTCATAATGCAAACTATTAAGGACTATATAGTATTTTCCTCTTTAAGTCGTTATCTTCCTTCGCCTTTATCACAATACCAAGCTAAAGCTCTTTCAGTCGTAGCTTCGATTTTTGTTCGCATCATCTCCGGCTTATACCTTCATGTTACACATGCCTTTGTATTGTCTTGCCAAAGGTGTTTTTGCCTTGAGGACCTTCGGCGGAGGAGAAGACCCCCAACAGTAGCCCCTTCGCGGTGCTGGATCGTTTTTCGTAACGAGCTCGATCCGCGAAAAACACGAAAGCTTCGGAATGCCGAAGGTCCGAAAACACCTTCTCTGAGCTCGTTGCCGACAAACGATTATAATATTTCGGACGCCGAACGGTCAACCGCTCAGCCAGTGCGAGCAATGTGGCGGTTCGCCTTCTCCCCCTGCAGCACTATATAAACAGACGGGTTGGTGAGGAGTTACCACAACATTCATTGCAATTGCATTGTTGTGCTGTTAAATTTTTTTAACCATAGCCGAAGCTCTCTGTGTTGCATTTTTGAGCAAACGCTTTGTCACTGGTGATTAGCTTCATCTTAGAAAAATCATAAACACAAATGGCTAGAGTTCAATCCACCGCTAGGGTGTCTCGCGAGGGGACGAGGCCGAAGCTGCCGAAACAGCGCCCATATGTAACGCCCTGAATTTGGGGGTAGAATTTTTTCTTCTTCTTTTTACTCACCAAATTCAGGCGTTACTCTCTTTTCTCTTCCCGTTTCGCTCTTTCATCCCAATTTCAAAGCAGTATAGAGACTGGCGTCCATATCGTGTGTAAACAAAACCTAAGTTGACATGAGTGTTGCATCATGCCGAATCATATTTCTTTTGCCTGATGTCGTGTTTAATCGCGTGCGTTGCTTAGTCTCATTTCGGATTTTGCTTCGCGAATTGATTTCAAATCTGTGGTTGTGCGTGCCATGGGGTTTTGACCCGCGGTGTGGCCCAGCCCAACCCAGCCCGGCCCGGCCCAGCTCGGCCTGCGCGCCCTTGGTGCCCCCTGCTCCCCATGCGCGCGCCCCCCTGGTCCCTTTTCTCTCATTTGATTTCTCTCGCGCAGCAACCTCTCTCTCTCCCATCTCTCTCTCTCCCAGTGGTGCCCTAGGTTTTGGAGACGATGATCGCCGGAGTTGGATCCCCGAGGTGAGCTCCCCTCCCTTCTCCTCTCTCTCCCTCTTCCTCTTCCTCCCCCTTCCCTTCCCTGCGCGTGCCCCTGCAGCCCCTCGGCACGGTGGCCCTGGCCCCTCGGCGCGGTGGCTCCCTGGCCCCTCGCGGCGCGGTTCCCCCGCCCTCCCCGGCGCGGCGGCCCCTGGCCCCTCGCGCGCGGCTCCCCTGCCCTCCCCCGCGGCGCCCCTGCTCCCCCTCGCGCAGCCCCTCGGCCCCCTCCCCTGCGGCCCCTCGGCCCCTCCCTGGCGGCCCCTCGGCGCTCCCAGCACGGCCCCATGGCGGCCCCCGGTGGTGCGGCTCCCCGCCCCCCTGCGCGCGGCCGTTCCGGCCTCGGTGCGCGTGGCCATCCCGGCCCCGGTGCGCGGCCCTTGCCTTCGGCAGCGTGGTACTTGAAAGTTCCCTTTGACCCGGGAACAGGATCTGGATGTCGCCTAGAGGGGGGGGGGGGTGAATAGGCGAATAAAACTTATTACTTTAAAACTTAAATTCTTACTCTACTCGAAGACTTAGTACGTAGTGGAGTGAGAAGACTCTTCGAGTAGGTTGCAGCGGAATCAGAGATCCTGTCTCGAAAATGTCCTGCACTTCAAATAAAGCTTATACCACAGATAAGTATTGAAGTGCAGATATAAAGACGAGTAAGACAGAGAGTCAGGATACAATACAGAACAGAGCACACAGACGCAAGGATTTATCCCGAGGTTCGGCCAAGCCTGAACTGCTTGCCTAGTCCTCGTTGGAGTTAGCCACACCTGGGCTTGGAGTCTATTTCAACTCCTTCCTCCGTTTGCTCAGATCTGTCAGTATGACAGATAGAGCCTTTCACTATTGAGTGGGGTTACAACAGAACCGCGGCTGCTTACAAACTTCTTGGCAGCACCCCGGTAGAGTAACGATACGCTCAAGACCTTGCTCTAGCTCTAAGCAGCACTTCTCCTCTCTCTTAAGGCTTATAGCTGTGCCTTCTACACAAACTATAGAGTTACACACAGGAGGGAGAGTGAGAATTGATTCGAGTGAAGTCTACACTTGTTGGCTGTGCTTGTATTTTGCTTGAGGCGCCTAGGGGTCCCTTTTATAGGCACAAGGGGCCTAGGAGCCGTTGGAAGCAAACCAGGAAGGCAAATCTTGCCTTCTGTCGGGTGGCGCACCGGACAGTCCGGTGCACACCGGACACTGTCCGGTGCCCGATTTCTTTCCTTCTATGGCGAAGCCGACCGTTGGCAGTCTTGGAGTCGTTGGCGCACCGGACATGTTCGGTGCACACCGGACAGTCCGGTGCCATCTTCTAGCCGTTGGCTCGGCCACGTGTCCCGCGCAGATTGCACGGCCGACCGTTGGCCCGGCCGACCGTTGGCTCACCGGACAGTCCGGTGCACACCGGACAGTCCGGTGAATTATAGCCGTACGTCGCCGGTGAAATCCCGAGAGCGGCCAGTTCGTCAGAGTTCAGCCTGGCGCACCGGACACTGTCCGGTGCACCATCGGACACTGTCCGGTGCACCACCGGACAGTCCGGTGTGCCAGACTGAGCTGCCTTGGCTGTACATAGCCAAGCCCTTTGCACCTCTCTTCTTTTCTTCTTCTTTCTGTTTCTAACACTTAGACAAGTATATTAGTCCACAAAACCAATGTACTAAGTATAGAAACATACCTTCTCTTAAACATTAAATCTATAGCATTCCACATGCTTGAGCTTTGATGTTGGACTCATAAATCATCAAGTCGGCTTGTCTTGATCTAGATTGACATTACTTGGCTCCAACATCCTGTAAAGGTCACATAGAACATCTCCAAACATAGTAACAACCCAAACTAAAGATCAAGGTGAACTTAGCTCTTTTGGGCTGCTTCCAGTTCTAGTTTTGACACTTGTTCACCTTCTAGTGACCTTGATCTCCTCCTTAGAGCTTGATCTTGAGCCTTATGACTTACACCACATAACTGTAGCTGTTACCTCATTGGCTGTAAGTCACGTCCTTATGTAGTGATCCTTGATGTGCCGTAGCTGTTCTCAACTCGATCACCCTTGACTTTGCAAGCCTTCTTCTTTACCCTTGGCTTTGGGTTCCTCAGCCTCCTTGACCTTCTCCCGTGCACTTGGTACCTCGAAGCTCTTCTTGCCTCCGTCCTTGGCTTGATCAGTTGGCTCCGAGCTACGCACCCGAGTCTCACTTTATGCAATGTCCAACTTACTTGTGATGTCCATTATGTATCCATAATCCAGTTCTTGGACCATCACATTTGTTCACTTGTGTTGAACCCTGTAGGCTTTACCTTAAGTACCTGTTCAACACTTAGTACACTTGTTAGTCCTTTAATTGAATTGTCATCCAAACACCAAAACTCACAAGAGAGCTTTCAATCTCCCCCTTTTTGGTGATTGATGGCAACACAATTAAAGCTTACATAAGAATAAGATTTGAAGCACAAATTTTAATTATAAGATTATAGAATGCTCCCCCTAAATAAGTGCTTACTTCAAAAACATAATTTTGGCCCTCAGACGCCAATTTGCACATACTTAGGCAAATCGAAACATTTCTACACCTTAGCACTTTTTAGTATGCATTGTGCCAAGAATCAAACCATGATGCTATAACACACAAATGCACATAATCAGAGTTAAACACCATTCAATTTAGTGGATATATCACAGGAATATCAACCTACCACTCTTCATTATTAAGATACCAATTCAAACTAAGACACTAATTGAAAGCAATCTTAAAGCACCATTAACCACATGACTATCTATTACACTAAGGAAGCCAAATAATTCATCGCAGCGGAAACACTAGTCTATACATATGATACTGCAAGAAGCATATGACTAACACACTAGCAAAGCTTAAACTAACACATCACCCCTTAGGATAAGCTTTCCTCTCAGGTTGAGATAAGCTTTAATACACAAATTCTCCCCCTTTGACATCAAACACCAAAACCATACTCAAGCAAGAACATAGGATGATGTCAAGGGACAACAGGGTGTCAAGGAGGAAAAACGACTATCAAAACTCCTCCTTACTTATTGAACATATGCACTATCACATATATGCAAAAAGATTAATACTTCCTTTTGTACCTTTACCATGTTGTAGTGTACTTCCCATCTTGAAAGTATTTAATCTCTCGAGAGCTTCTGCACACTTGTGCCTAATTCTTTATCCTAACTTTTTCTTGTTGCTAAGACACCAAACTTAGAACAAGTTATAGTATTTGGCACAAGAAGAAACTTCCATTCTAATGATTATCAAAAGATGTCAATTGAAGTAGACTATCACGGCTACTAATTGAAAGATACCAATTGCAAAAGTTCATTTATTATCATAGCTCCATGATATTTAAGAATAAGCATCTATTATCACTAGATATTATAGAGCATGAGCAATCTAAAAATATGCACTTACTCACGACTTGAGATACCAATTTCTTGACTTACAGAGATACCCAAGTCCTGATTGCTCCATTTCTTGCTTATCTTCTCTTTTCCACCTAGAGACTATACAAGATTGCTCAAGAAACAGTTAGTCTCAAAAGACACAAGTTATGTGTGCTCCCCCTCAAGTTGTGCATCAAGTATTTGAATGACTTGCACTTTGCACATTCTAGCTTCCTTAGAACTAGAGGGGATCACAACATACCTTGGTCAAGGCATACTCTATCACTTTCATCACACAAGGATGCCAATTTGAATATCAATTGTAAAACCACTTAACACCAATTTAAGGCTAAATGAAAGGTTGACTAAATTCAACAATGCATGCCTCAGTGGCACCTAAGCCAATTCAATACTCAAGGAAGTCTAACATTTACTCAACCTGTACATGCTTCATATTTAACTATCATTGCATATACCAATTGAAGATCAACACAATCATGTATATAAAGCGAAATATCTAAGCATGTCATGATTAAGAAGGTTTCTTAGGTGCACAAAAGAAACAACATTTTAAAGGCATACATTACCTAAACCAAGATATTGCCAATTGAAAGACAAGAAACACAGCTATGATCACTATCAATGGAACTTCAAGATATTCAATAAAGTTGCACAATTCCATTTTCCATACCTTTGCCTTTATGAGGGCACTTGTTATCACCAATTCTAGACTCCTTTTGCTCACACACCTCATAGCTCAAAAGGGCACGACATGGATTTGAAATTCACACAATATTAAACTAGGGTAATCATGTGAACATGCACTAAACAAAATGTCATATTTGCACATAGCATGACTTACAAAAAGTTACAGGTTTATCCATATACACCAAGAGAGTTAATCGTTGTGGATATAACAAATGAAATAGCTACCCATGAATGATTCAAAAGATATATCCTATATAACATCAGTCATGATTAAGCAAACATAATTATGATTCATTTAACACCGGCAATCATAAAGCATAACTACTCCAAAGACAGGTAGCACAACAAGCCAACTTAAGAGCAATACTAAATTGCAATTATGTACTTAAAATACACGGGGTACCGTCCTTTGGAGAGCTAGCTGTAGATTCTCATCAAAGTCCTTTTACTTGATTCACCAATAATGATTAAGGACCTATACACCTTATTTTACTTGAGATGAACATGGGATTAGTGTCTCACAATAATTCAACCTTGGGACAATAAACACCAAAACAATTAACAGCTTAAGCATAGAGTTTTAGATAACCGTCTTAAGCTCTCCCATGGTCTCCAGTCCATCTCAAGGCACCTGCATGGTCTAGTTAGCATAGTTTGGTACCCATCTTGAGATGGGTCCATAACGTTCATCTAAAAGGGCCTTTGGTACCCAAATAGCAGTTGTGCTAGTTCTAGGTGATCTCATTATAGATCTAGCACAAGTGTATGATTTGGGTCTCCTAAGCGAATGAGATTGACACACATTCACTTCTTTAGGAATCTTACCTTTATAACATACCTTTGATATATGACCCTGCTCACCACACTTGTAGCAGAAGCGTCGCTCAACTTGACATGACGCTTGATGTTTGTCATTTTCCTTGGAGAGGGTCATCTTGGAGGATGCACAACCTTGATTCTTCATGACCGAACATGAAGTGATAAAGTGGTCCTTATTGTTGCATCCAAAGCAACTTCTTGTCCCTTCATCCTTGTCTTTGTACGGACAGGATGCGATGAGGTGGCCTATCTCCTTGCATTTGAAACACCTCCTTTTTCCTCTTCCCTTTTTGTGCTTGAAGGACATGGAGAGATGATTAGTACAAACAACATGACTAATTGAATTTTTACCTTTTTCCTCGTTCATGTTGATTTCTTCATTTATAGCTTTGGGAACATTCTTCTTATTGAGCTTAACACTTGCTGCAGTTTTTCCTTTCTCAAGCTTCTTCACCACGCGCCCGTGGATATCTTGAGAGAGTTGAGCTAAGCGTCTTCTCCTCAGTTGTCGTTGCTTCTTATTCCCACAGAATTTCTTTTGTGACCCTAAAACTTGTTGCTCAATCAATGATTGGCTTTCTTTTGAGCAACAGGGGTTAGCACATGATGATATACAATTCAAATGCGCATACGTGCGAGAATGAGGTTCACATGAATTTAAGTTTGAAATTACAACCTCATGAGCAACATTAAGCATGATATGGTCATCAACTAATTCATTATGAGAATAAGATAGCATATCATATTTTTCACTTAGAGCAAGTTTTTCTAAATTTATCATTTCTACTTGACTCTTAAGCATAGAATTCTCAGTTTTAAGTTGAGCAACATCAGATAATACATCATGATTATTTCTTTGCTCAAATAAAATAGACTCATACCGTTGGACCAAATTATCATGAGAGCACTTTAGCTCCTCATGTTCCTTGGTCATCTTCTCCAGGCTGTCGTTGGTTTTGATGAGAGTCTCCTCTAGCCTGAGAAGCGTCTCGCCTTGTTCCTTGTTCCTCCTCAACAACTTAACCAAGAGCACTTTGTCTTCTTTGTTGAGATGGGTGTAGAACTGGCGAATCTCCTCTTCTTCCACATCACCGGTCTCATTTTCCCTGTCATTATTATTAGTAGAAGCAATACAGGAAAATGTACCTTGTGGTGATGAAGACTCATCCTTGCTATCATCCTCATATTCCTCCTCATCATCGCTTTCGTCTCCACTATCATTGTTAGCAATAAGACATTTATAACTAGTGGAAGACAAACCTGTCGGTGCGGTGGATTCATCGTTTGGGTGCCATCGTTCTTGTTCTTCTCCCTTTGAATGGTTAGTATCACAAGTAATATAGGGAGTAGAAGTAGTACAATTTGCCACACAATATTTTACTTTAATTCTATTCCATAAATCATGAGCATCAATAATTAAATCATTATCACTAGTCATGATGGCAAAGTAAGCACCTCTAGAAAGAGAGTCAACTAAGATGCTGCAAGCACGGTGATTTAGAGAAAAACATCTTAGTTCATCATTAGAGGGATTTTTACTAATATCAGATGGAAAAATACTTCTACTAAAGATCTGTCTCAAATCAGAATCAACACTCATGAAAGCATTATAAATAGAGACAGACCAGGATTTGTAATTAGAGCCATCGCCTAAAAGAATTTCTATAGTTACCTCTTGTGACGACATCGTTATCTCCGGACGGCTAAGCCCACACTGGAGAGGCCTAGCTCTGATACCAATTGAAAGTTCCCTTTGACCCGGGAACAGGATCTGGATGTCGCCTAGAGGGGGGGGGGTGAATAGGCGAATAAAACTTATTACTTTAAAACTTAAATTCTTACTCTACTCGAAGACTTAGTACGTAGTGGAGTGAGAAGACTCTTCGAGTAGGTTGCAGCGGAATCAGAGATCCTGTCTCGAAAATGTCCTGCACTTCAAATAAAGCTTATACCACAGATAAGTATTGAAGTGCAGATATAAAGACGAGTAAGACAGAGAGTCAGGATACAATACAGAACAGAGCACACAGACGCAAGGATTTATCCCGAGGTTCGGCCAAGCCTGAACTGCTTGCCTAGTCCTCGTTGGAGTTAGCCACACCTGGGCTTGGAGTCTATTTCAACTCCTTCCTCCGTTTGCTCAGATCTGTCAGTATGACAGATAGAGCCTTTCACTATTGAGTGGGGTTACAACAGAACCGCGGCTGCTTACAAACTTCTTGGCAGCACCCCGGTAGAGTAACGATACGCTCAAGACCTTGCTCTAGCTCTAAGCAGCACTTCTCCTCTCTCTTAAGGCTTATAGCTGTGCCTTCTACACAAACTATAGAGTTACACACAGGAGGGAGAGTGAGAATTGATTCGAGTGAAGTCTACACTTGTTGGCTGTGCTTGTATTTTGCTTGAGGCGCCTAGGGGTCCCTTTTATAGGCACAAGGGGCCTAGGAGCCGTTGGAAGCAAACCAGGAAGGCAAATCTTGCCTTCTGTCGGGTGGCGCACCGGACAGTCCGGTGCACACCGGACACTGTCCGGTGCCCGATTTCTTTCCTTCTATGGCGAAGCCAACCGTTGGCAGTCTTGGAGCCGTTGGCGCACCGGACATGTCCGGTGCACACCGGACAGTCCGGTGCCATCTTCTAGCCGTTGGCTCGGCCACGTGTCCCGCGCAGATTGCACGGCCGACCGTTGGCCCGGCCGACCGTTGGCTCACCGGACAGTCCGGTGCACACCGGACAGTCCGGTGAATTATAGCCGTACGTCGCCGGTGAATTCCCGAGAGCGGCCAGTTCGTCAGAGTTCAGCCTGGCGCACCGGACACTGTCCGGTGCACCATCGGACACTGTCCGGTGCACCACCGGACAGTCCGGTGTGCCAGACTGAGCTACCTTGGCTGTACATAGCCAAGCCCTTTGCACCTCTCTTCTTTTCTTCTTCTTTCTGTTTCTAACACTTAGACAAGTATATTAGTCCACAAAACCAATGTACTAAGTATAGAAACATACCTTCTCTTAAACATTAAATCTATAGCATTCCACATGCTTGAGCTTTGGTGTTGGACTCATAAATCATCAAGTCAGCTTGTCTTGATCTAGATTGACATTACTTGGCTCCAACATCCTGTAAAGGTCACATAGAACATCTCCAAACATAGTAACAACCCAAACTAAAGATCAAGGTGAACTTAGCTCTTTTGGGCTGCTTCCAGTTCTAGTTTTGACACTTGTTCACCTTCTAGTGACCTTGATCTCCTCCTTAGAGCTTGATCTTGAGCCTTATGACTTACACCACATAACTGTAGCTGTTACCTCATTGGCTGTAAGTCACGTCCTTATGTAGTGATCCTTGATGTGCCGTAGCTGTTCTCAACTCGATCACCCTTGACTTTGCAAGCCTTCTTCTTTACCCTTGGCTTTGGGTTCCTCAGCCTCCTTGACCTTCTCCCGTGCACTTGGTACCTCGAAGCTCTTCTTGCCTCCGTCCTTGGCTTGATCAGTTGTCTCCGAGCTACGCACCCGAGTCTCACTTTATGCAATGTCCAACTTACTTGTGATGTCCATTATGTATCCATAATCCAGTTCTTGGACCATCACATTTGTTCACTTGTGTTGAACCCTGTAGGCTTTACCTTAAGTACCTGTTCAACACTTAGTACACTTGTTAGTCCTTTAATTGAGTTGTCATCCAAACACCAAAACTCACAAGAGAGCTTTCAGTACTTCGGCGTGGCCCCGGCGCGGCTCGCGTGGCCTCGGCACGGCCTGCACGGCCTCACCCCCCGTTCACCCAACGCGTTCTCGTGTGCTCAGCCCCACGCGCGCGGTGATTGATTTGTGGATTTTTAACTAACTTTAAACTCTGTTTAGTTAGCGTGTTGCGTCACGTGCTTCATCGCATGACGAATTTGTTTAATTTCATATTCTATTAATGTGCTGCGTCGTGCGCTTCATCGCGCGATGATCCATTTTTTATTTCAGGATTGTTTAATGTATAGCGTCACGCGTCTAGTCGCGCGAGGTTCCATTTTAAATTTAGTTTGGTTGACGTACGCCGTCGTGCGTTTCGTCGCACGACACTTAACGTTTATTTATAATTAATGCAAGGGTCTCGTTGCGCGCTCTGTCGCGCGACGAGTCGTTTATTTCTTAATTCAATTTAAATGTTGTGTCGTGCATCTCGCCGCGCGACCATTTCCTTTAATTCACCTTTAACTGCTTATAACAATTAAACATGTAACATGACCTTACCCTATGTTAAACGCCATGGCCAAATTAATACCATTCTGTTTAGACGAGTATTTTAATTTATAATCATGTAACGTGATCACTCTTCGACAGTAGCCTTGACCGTTACTTTCTCTTTCTCGCTTAGTCGTAAGCGCAAGCCATGCGTCGAACGTCTGTTTATTTATTGCATTTCATTGTATGGTGTATTGTTCTTTTGTATTAAATGTGTGGAATGTATGTTTGAACTCGTATAGATAACGGTCAGTTGGCGGAGTCCGAAGGAGTTGCAGGTGAAGATCCTGAGCAACAGTCGGTTGGTGAAGGCAAGTGTCCCTTGACCCATCTATGTCCTACTCATTCTTATAATTCACTTCCCGCATTTACACATTTATACCTAAGGATTGACTAGCTTTTGTCTATCTTGTCCTTGTTTACCTATTCTGGTTGGGTTATTTCAGTTTAGCTTTATGCTAGTGCTTCACATTAATCAATGAACATGATGAGATATCGATGATACACTGTTTTCCCTTTTGATTATGATGATGGTACTTGTGGCCCTTAAGGGGACTCGAGCTGTTTCTCGAGTGCCTCTCCGTAAGGACCTGTTCGTTGGATGACCACCCGGGAAAACAGTGCAACCATGAGGGTGGAATGGGACGCCCTTAGCTGAACAATTAGAGGAACCGGGGTGTGGTTCGCTTAGCCGTCATGCCGTTAATGGGGCTCGGTGTATGCGGCTCGCTCTGCCAAGTTTGGTTCGCCCCTTGGGGAGGACTGCAGTGCGTTTAGGAAACCTAATGGGCGGCTACAGCCCTAGGGAATCTTTGTAAAGGCTACATAGTGATACCCTGCTGGGTCACCTTGGTAGTGATCAATGGAGAGTCATGATCTCCGGGCAGAAAGGGAATCACGGCTTATGGGTAAAGTGCGCAACCTCTGCAGAGTGTTTGAAAACTGATATATCAGCCGTGCTCGTGGTTATGAGCGGCCAAGGGAGCTCCATTGATTAGAGATACTTGATCAGAGATGTATGGTTTACAGGTGGTGACGAGGATGATGGTTTTGGTTATGACTATGGTAATGGTAAGTGGTATTCTTTTCATTTGGAAAGGGTACATCATGGTTAATAACTTGCGTTAATGCTAAAACCTGGCTTTCTACTAGTAAATAATAACCTGACCAACTAAAAGCAACTGCTTGACTTAACTCCACATAAAGCTAGTCCACTACAGCCAAATGGGACATTTTGCTGAGTATGTTGATGTGTACTCACTCTTGCTTTACACACCAACCCCCCCAGGTTGTCAGCATTGCAACCACTGCTCAGGTGAAGATGAAGTCGTGGAGGAGGACTTCCAGGAGTTCCAAGAGTACGATGAGTTCTAGGCATGGGTTAGCGGCAAATCCCCAGTCGGCTGCCTGTGTAGGCCGTGTGTATCTACGTTTCTTATCCGCACTTTGATTATTGTTAAAGACTATGTGGATGTCTCGGACATCATGATGTAATCAACTATTATACCATCTTTTATGTCATTATTTAAGCACTGTGTGATGATGTCCAGTTATGTAACTGCTGTGTTCATGAATTGCTGATCCTGGCATGTACATGGTTCGCATTTGGTTTGCCTTCTAAAACCGGGTGTGACATAGGTGGTATCAAAGCCGTGCTGACTGTAGGACCGCTAACCTAGAGTAGAATGGTCGTTCTAAGGATTATAGACCCCTATTATTACCTTGACTTTGGTATCCCTTCAAAAGTTGGTCATATCGACCAAAACTATGTTCTACTATATATTATTATACCTTGCAAAAAATTTTGTTTCAGTCTAATTCCTAATTTTTCATGGTTTACTTGCTGGTCATATTAGTTCCGTTCTCACTCTTATGCTTACGGTGTCTTTTGTAGATGGCTCGTCTTAGACACACTGCACGGAAGTCTGTCATCCCCTTCTTACCCTCTCGTCTCACGGAGCATCCGCTTCGCCGTCTAGTGATCAGTCAGTCTAGCCACTTGGAGAGGCTACACCACCTCCTGCACGAGGAGCAGGAGCGTCGGCGACAGGAGCTCGAGCAGCAGGACTCTTCTTTCTCGCTTCAGCAGGAAGGTAGAGTCTGTGAGGAGCTGTTCCCCTATGCTCCCGCTGGAGGCGCCCCCTGCACCACCACTGAGCGCCCCAGCCGCTGGAGGAGACCCAGACGACGGAGGTGGCGACAGCAGCTCGAGCCACGTCACCGACCTTTCTGAGGAGCAGGAGTTGGAAGGATGGGTTGCTCGACCCATCACTCACGACGCTGCTCGCGGGTGTCATTTCCACGATGCGCTCGACACCCTGCTACGTCGGGCACTCGACCGGCGTACTTGGTCTATCGAGTATCGCTGTGTGGTCTTCCAGCATAGTCGTGGGGTTTACCCGGACTGTTGGGAGGCGACCTGCTTGGTGCGCAGTCTGGAGAACAGTCTCTGGGGTGCGGAGGTCTGCTCAGAGCACTATTCTATCTCTGAGCGGGACTCAGCTGAGGCGGCCATGCAAGATGTCGCATGGCGTGCGCTTTCGCACTACTGCTCTGTAACACCCCGTCCAATCCCTGGACCGGCAGTACTTACTCCTGGCAGCTCTCTAGGATCATATATTGTCCCCACAGACCAACACGAGTCTTTTGTGCGCACTTTGTCCTCACTCATGCGCACCCAAGAAAACTTCCCGGTCGGTCACCCATCCCAAATTGCTCCAAGCCAAGCACGCTTAACTTGGAGGTTCTTTCGAGATAGGCTTCCGAAAAAAAGAAGATGCACCTTGTTGGTATGATTACACTATTAATTCTATTAAGCCTTGGGCCAGGACATCCCATCCCAGGGGCCAGGATATCACATGCTCAGTGCTCGGCAGGGTAGCTGATGGTCTCAACCTGAAGTATTACCCCTGTTGGAACTTGCTCTCTGCTGCAAGTGGGCCAACGAGGGTGAACAATGGCAACAACAGGGTTACGTGCACGGGGGCAATAGCTCTGTTGATCTAGCCTCTCACGGGCACTGTGCGGGGGTATTTATAGGTGTCTGAGTGCCCAGCGTCTTGTGTTAAGGACGCATGTGCCCTCAGACGCCTGGTTTATCCCCGGAATATTCCCATAAAGCAGGGTTACAAGTTGTAATTACAAGTGTGCCTTTACAAGTTAGGCCCGTAATACAGAGGCGGCCACGCGGGGCCCGTTACAATGGGCCAGATCACACGTGGGCCTTGGGGCTGAACGAGGCCGCGCCGTGTGAATACGTTGCCGCAGGCCTTCGTCAAAGTGCCGAGTCCTGCGAAGGGTGTCCCTGCCCGCTTTGCCTCCGTCGGACCAGCGGCTGCAGCGAAGGCCTCGAGCGAAGGGTGGCGTCTTTGCCTTCGCCCCAACATTTGCCCTCCGAGGGACCAGTTCGACAAAGTCACCTGGTGCCGAAGACGTCGCTAGATGGCGGAGACGCTGCCCTCGCTCGAAGTGGTTCCGCGGGGGTTTTTGATGTGACCGTTGATGGACGGCGTACTGTTGGATTGCGGGTTTCCCGAAGCGTCGCGGCCTGTCGGGTTGTGGGTTTCCCGAGGAGCCGCGCCCTGTCTATAAAAGGGGGCGGGGGCGGCGCTGTTTGAATTCTGCTTTCCGCGCTCCGTAAAAACCCTAGCCGCCCGCCGCCTTGCTGCTCCTTTTCCTCCGCTGCTCCCTTTGCTCGCCGGCGTTCTGGCTCGAGTGAAGCAAACCGCCCGCCGCCGCCGACGGTACGTAGCGATGCCATCCTCTTCTTCTTCCGCCACCGCCACGCCGCCGGCCGCCGCCTCGTCTGAGGAGACGTTGAGTAACGTGATGGTGGAAGAGTTGCGCGCCGGCGACTCTGTTGAATTTGGTGTGTCACGGATGACGTCAGGCCGTATTGAAGATATGCAGCGGTTGGGCTACTTTGGCGACGGAGTCGCTCGTGCTCCGGGGACGGAGGAAGTCCCCGAGCCGGAGGGCGAGTTGGTTGTTTTCGAGGCGTTCTTCGCCGCCGGACTCCGCTTGCCTGCGCACCGGTTTGTCGGCGAAGTCCTGCGCAGATTCAGCGTTCAAATACATCAGCTTACACCGAACGCCATAGTGGCGCTGGCGAAGTATGTCTGGGCGACGACTTCGTACGGCGGGCAGCCGTCGGTTGAAGTTTTCGCGAAGAATTATTGCTTGCATTGGCAGAAAAGGGTGGTTGAGGGCGGAGTTGCGCAGTTCGGGTCGTGCACTTTCACGCCGAAGACCGGCAAGACCACGATGCCAGTAGTGGAGTTGGTCCCGTGCGCCCGCAACAAGTGGGGCAGTTGGAATGAGTTTTGGTTTTATGTTGCTGAGGCTACTGTCGAAGGCCATCAAGGGCTCCCCGTGTCCGAGATGTGCTCTCACTGTTACTCTGCGTATCCGCCTTTCGAAGTGGCAGAAGAGGATACAGACGAAGGGGCCCTTCGGTACGCCGCCGGTCAGAGCAGCGGGCGTGATTTGGTTGAAGAGTTTGCGGCGTACGGGGTCTGGCCCTTGGCGCACGGCTGGGCGCTGGGCGAAGTATGCCCTCGCCAGATGCCCTTTCATGGAGGAAGGGAGGTGCGAAGTCCTGCCTTCGCACTGAGTTTGCGGAACCGTGACCCGGCCGCCTTTGTGCGTGATGCAGAGGACTTGGCGGTGCGACTCGTGGGGCGCTACGTGCCGAGGACGGAAGGCCAGCGCAGTTTTGACATCCGTGGGTCAAACGATCGCTTGAACAGGGTCTTTGAATTAAATCAACTGCCGTACGACGGCTACCCTGGTCAGGACGAGGCAGACCGCCGCGGGAAGAAACCGGTGGTGGAGACCGGAGGCGACCCAGCGCTGGCGGCCGCCACCTCTTCGAAAAAGAGAAAATTAGGTACTGCGATGGGAGGGCTTGGGGTGTCTGATAGTTTCGCTAGAGAGTTAATGAGGACGTGTGCGGCCCCGGGGGAGAGGATGTCTTCGCCCGAGCTCCGGGAGTCTTCGGCTCGGATGCTGAGGGTTACCGGGGGTTGTTGGCCTAAAAACATTCCTATCCCCTGGGATGAAGAGGACTGTTTTACATCTCGTATGGCTCGTCGGTGGAAAGTTTTTCCTTATGGGCGAAATATCGGTCATGTTGTGTGGGCAGTGATGGACAAGGATCGCCAAGTGGCGGCGCGGAAACGCCAGGCGACCGTGAGGGTTCACGAAGCCCGGCCGAAAAGGCAGCGGGGAGCATCGAAGGCTGAGGCCTCCGGCGGAGGCAAGCCGCCATTGCCGGCGAAGGCGGGCGCCTCCGCGCCTGGCAAGGCGCCGGAGGCGACGGTGGGCGCCGGAGGCCCCAAGCTGTCGAAGGTGGTGCCGTCCGCCAGCGGAGTGGCGGAGGCTGCGAAGGCGGCCCGATCGCTACCGCCGCCCGGCAAACGCGTTGCCGACTTCGGCACCGAGATTGATGTGGAGGATTATCTTGGGGGTGAGTCTATATGTATACGCATTTTTTTTTCTTTTTTTTTTAATTTGTTGACGCGTTGCAGGGTTGGACGAGGTCCCGCTTGCTCTAGTTGTGCCTGGCGTGGCGGCTGCGACGGCTGCGCCAGCGCCGAAGGCGGGGGCGGAGACCCTTGGCGCTGGAGGCGAGGTGACTGCCCTCGCGCTGGTCAGAGACGAGGCGGACGCGGCGACCCGCCGGCTGAAAGGAGCGATGGAGGCGCTGAGTCAGGTCTGCCGAGCTATAATAATTTATTTTTTTTTAACACGGGCCTTATGTGTTTTCTGCAGGTGGCTGACTTCACCAGCCGTACTGCGTCGGGGGCCCTAACGGCGGCGTTGTCTGCCGAGGTCGAGAGACTTCGGACGCAACATGCGGACGCTGTCCGTGAGAAGTCGGCCTCCGACAGCAAGTGCCGCAAACTGGCGGAGAAGGTGGCCGCCCTTGTGAAGGAGAAGGCAGACCTCCGGCGCCAGCTGATGGAGGAGAGAAGGGAGGCCAACGAAGCCATTGCCAAGGAGCAGTCTGCGCAGGCGGAGGCCAGGCTGGCGCGGGCGGAGGGCAATATCGCCAAGGAGCTCGCCGGAGAGCTGCAGCGGCGGCTTGCTGCCCTCGAGAGCCGCGCGGAGGGGGCCGAGGCCGCGGCGCGAGCGGAGGCCGAACGGACGCGCACGCAGCTCATGACTTCATATCGCGAGCTGGGTGTGCGGACGGGTGACTTCGAGGTGCCGGAGCGAGAGGCCGGACTTCGCTGTCTGGAGTGGGTGCAGGAGGAACTGCAGGAGCTCCCCACTGTCTTGGCGGGGTTGATGTCGTTCACCTCCCTGGTCACCTGCGAGGCAGCGATGAACGCGCTCTCTCGCGAAGGCTGCCGGCACTATGAGGCCCTCGACCAGGTGGATGAGGATTTTGGGCGAGATATCTTTGAGGTCGAAGACCCCGTGGTGAAGGAGTCCGCCGGGGCCCTCTATGACCGGATGTGGGGTTCATACGGTCGAGAGGTGGTCCGGGCGCGGGCCGAGGCCGCGAGGGCTCAGGTAACGTTGTCGTTTACTCGGTGCTTGCTGGATGCGGTCTGTGCGTGTGTTTGCTGAATTTTTGTGCGTTTTGTCTTAGGCGGAGCGCGGCGAGCGGGTGGACGATTTTGGGGCGCTGAACAACGCGCCGCCTGAGCCGGAGACCACCCCTGCGGAGGCCGCCACTGGAGTCGCCCCGGGACTGACCCCGGTGACCGCGGAAGATGCACCAGGCGCCCTTGTACCTGCTGCGGCCGGCGAAGGCCTTCTCCCAAGGGTGGCCGAAAGCGCATCTGATGCCCCCGCAGCTGCTGTGCCGAGCGCTGAAGATCCAGCGGAGGCAGCGGCGGAGGCGGCGGCGGAGGCTCCCGCAGCGGCAGGGCCTTCGCAGGTGGCGTAGGTGGTGTTTAGGGTTGAGGGGTTTTTGGATTATGTACTGAATTTTGGTTGCTGCGCAGGTTCAAGATTTTGGGCCTGCGCACGCAACCGCTACTACTGGGTTTTTGGCGGCTTCGACCGCGGAAGGTGGAAATGAATGTGGTGGGTCTGTTTCTGAGTTTTTTGATTTTACTGACTCTGGGAGCTCGGTTGAGTGGACCGAGGAGTCGTCGGAGGAGGACTTGGACTATTTTGCGGCCCTGGACGTGGCTGCGGCGGAGGCTGCGCCACATGCTGCGGACGCGCCAGGCGTGCCCGGTCCTAGCACCGGGCACCGACGACGAAGGGCGGTTGCGAAGCGTAGGATTAGTGCGGAGGAAGGGGCTCGGCTTCGCGTTAGTAGGGTTGGTCGGCAGGAGCTGCTGTCTTTGCCGGCCGCCTCGGGTGTGGGGGAAGGGGAGCTGCGAAGCCTTTTTGCGGGTGAGGAGCTTAGGATAATGTTATTTAATTATAGAGAGATGGGGATTATTCCTAAAGTTGAGCCGATGTAGGGCGTGGTGCCCTCGCTTGTGTATGTGCAAGGGCTTGTAAAATGGAGTAGTGTGCCCTCGCGTGCTTGTGCCTGCGAGGGCGCTGTGTACTTTGACTGGTGTGATTGATTGTGCTGTGCCAGTGTGATTATAACTGGTCTTGCTGTCGTTTCTGCTTTTGCCATACTGGGTCGGCTGCGCCCTTGGGCGGTTTTTGCGATAGGCTCCGGCTGCGCCTTTTAGGCGACTTCTGTGCGAAAAGTCTTCGTGATAGACTTTGATTTTTGCGCACTTGTTGTGCTAAGTCCGGCTGCACCCTTGGGCGACTTCTGCGCGGTTAGTCTTCGCTATAGACTTCGATTCTTGCGCACTTGTTGTGCTAAGTCCGGCTGCACCCTTAGGCGACTTCTGCGCGGATAGTCTTCGCTATAGACTTCGATTCTTGCGCACTTGTTGTGCTAAGTCCGGCTGCACCCTTAGGCGACTTCTGCGCGGATAGTCTTCGCGATAGACTTTGATTTTTGCGCACTTGTTGTGCTAAGTCCGGCTGCACCCTTAGGCGACTTCTGCGCGGATAGTCTTCGCGATAGACTTTGATTTTTGCGCACTTGTTGTGCTAAGTCCGGCTGCACCCTTAGGCGACTTCTGCGCGGATAGGTCGCACGCGAGGGTGTCTAGCGCTTAGCCTCGCGGTGACTTCGGATTGGTCGAATGCCGAAGACCGTTGTCGCGGTCTTTCTTCGACACATGCTTTTGCGGGGGATTTTTGTCACATATATTACATGGCTCCGCCTCGTTAAAAACCTCACCCCCCGGGAGGAAAAGAGTGCGGGCCGGTACAAGATTGTTTGCGGTGAATTACAAGGGCGAACTCAGCCCTAGGAATTAAACAAAAAATTTACGAAGGTTGTCAATGTTCCAGGAGTGCTCCAGGTCCTCGCCATCTGGCGTTGCGAGCCTGTAAGCGCTGGGGGAAGCTTTTGTTTTGACTATGAAGGGGCCCTCCCACTTGGGCTCCAACTTGCCCTTGGACTCCGTCCGAGCTGTTCGGATGAGTACGAGGTCCCCCGCGCTGAACTCCTTTGGGATGACTGCGCGGTCGCGCCATGCTTTGGTCTGGGCTTGGTATTTGTTTAAGGCCTGCAGGGCGAAGACCCGGTCTCCGTCAATGAGATCTTTGGAGGTTGGCTCATCCACGTCAGGGGTGGCTGACGGAGCTGTGCGCGGAGACCCATGTTTTATTTCTTGCGGGGTCATTGCCTCCGATCCGTATAGAAGGCGGAAGGGAGTGAACCCGGTCGCCCTGCACTCAGTTGTGTTTAGCGCCCAGACTGCCTCCGGTAACAAGTCGGTCCATCTGCCTTTTTTCTCGTCGAGGAGCATCTTCTTGATAGCTGTGAAGATTTTCCCGTTGGCACGCTCCACGACTCCGTTGGACTGCGGATGATAGACTGAAGCGAAGGCTAGCTTGGTGCCGATGGAAAAACAAAAATCCTTGAAATCTTGATTGTCAAACTGCTTGCCGTTGTCAACTGTTAGCTCGGACGGTACTCCGAAGCGGCAAACAATGTTCTGCCAAAAGAATTTTTGGGCAGTCTTTGATGTGATTGTGGACACAGCCCTCGCTTCAATCCACTTGGTGAAGTATTCGACGGCTACGAAGGCGAACTTGAGGTTCCCCTGAGCGGTGGGCAAGGGCCCGACAATGTCCAGGCCCCAGCGCTGAAGAGGCCATGTATGGGCGATCAGCTTTGTGTATTGCGAGGGGTTGCCTGACCGAGGAGAGAACTTCTGGCAGGCTTCGCAGGACCTTGTGACTCGATTTGCGGCGCAGATCATTGCAGGCCAGTAAAACCCTTGTCGGATCACCTTAGCAGCCAGGGCCCTTGGCCCCGCGTGCGAGCCGCACGTGCCACTGTGGACCTCGCGCAAGATTTGGATGCCTTCGGTCTCGGTGACGCATTTAAGCATTGGCTGACTGACCCCCTTCTTGTATAATTGGCCCTCGATTAGTGCGAAGTCCCGGCTCCGATGTTCGAGGCGCTTCGCCTCACTGACGTCGGTTGGGTGATAGTATCCCTGTAGAAACAGGGTTATTGGGGCCCGCCAGTCTTCGGTCATGATTAGGTGGACTATACGGTGGCCCTCGCTATCATTGGTTATTTGGAGCCCTTCGGGGCTCCGGACGGCTGGCGTGCCGATGGTGTGAAAGAATACGTCGGAGGGCAGGGGCTCGCCCCTGGCGGCGGCCTTGGCTAATGCATCGGCCTCCTCATTCTTGGCCCTGTCCACATGCTGTAGGGTGAATCCCTTGAACTGCCTCTCGAGACTTCGGATAGCCGCAAGGTATTGCATGAGCGCGGGGTCTTTTGCTGCATAGTCTTTTTCGACCTGACCGGCGACTATCTTGGAGTCTGTTTTGATGATGCATGTGGTGACTCCGAGGGCCCTTAGCTTGCGGAGACCGAGGATGACTGCTTCATACTCTGCTATGTTGTTTGTACATTTGTCGGATTCCAGAGCGAAGCTGAGGCGTGCTGCATATCTGTGTTTGACTCCGGCTGGTGAGGTGATTACTGCAGCGACGCCTGCCCCCGCGTGACACCATGCACCGTCGCAATGGATAGACCAGACCTTTTCTGCGGATGGGTCCGGCTGTGTTACTGGCCCGGTCCAGTCGACGACGAAGTCTGCCAGGACTTGCGATTTGATGGCTGTCCTGGGCTCGAAACTAATGTGGTAGCCGGAGAGCTCGGCTGCCCACTTGGCAATTCTCACTGATGCCTCCGGGTTCCTGAATAGCTCGCCGAGCCCCCTGTCTGAGGTGACTCGGACCTTGAATGCTTCAAAATAGTGGCGCAGCTTGCGCGAGGACATAACAACTGCGTAAGCAATCTTCTCCAGCTCTGTCATGTTGCATTTGGATGGTGTCAGGACTTCGGAGACGTAATAAACAGGGCACTGTCTGACTGCGCCTTCGACTGTCTGCTCCTGTACTAGTGCCGCGCTGACCGCGTGCGGCGAAGCCGCGACATAGAGCAATAAGGGGAGCGAGGAGTCTGGACTTGTGAGGATGGCCAGCTCCGCCAGGTACTGTTTTAATGAGGCGAAGGCCGCTGCTTGCTCCGGTCCCCAAGCGAAGTCCTTCGCGCCGCGGAGTGTTTTGAGGAAGGGGAGACTTCGCTCGGCGGACCTGGAGATGAATCTATTGAGGGCGGCCATCCTGCCTGTCAGGCGCTGGACGTCCCTGGCGGACTGCGGAGGCGACATATCGACGATGGCCTTGATCTTGGTTGGGTTGGCCTCGATGCCTCGGCGGGACACCAGGTAGCCCAATATCTTGCCCTGGCGAACACCGAAAACGCACTTTTCCGGGTTTAGGCGGAGTCGTGCATCTCGCATGTTCGCGAATGTTTCCGCCAGGTCGGCGAGGTGGTCCTCCTTATTTTTGCTGGCGACGACGATGTCGTCCACATATGTGAATACATTTCTGCCGACCTGCCCTTCGAGCACCGTTTTGGTGAGTCTGGAGAAGGTGGACCCGGCATTCTTGAGACCCTCCGGCATTCTGACAAAGCAATAAGTGCCGAAGGGTGTTATAAAGCTGGTGCTAGCCTTGTCTTCCTCCTTCATGTATATCTGGTGATAGCCGGAGAAGCAGTCGAGGAGGGACATGACCTCGCATCCGGCCGCGCTATCGACTATTTTGTCGATCCGTGGCAACGGGAAATTGTCCTTTGGGCAGGACTTATTGAGACTGGTGAAGTCTATGCACATGCGCCATTTTCCACTTTTCTTCTGCACCATCACAACATTGGAGAGCCACGTGGGGTAAGCCACTGGCTCGATGAATTTAGCCTCTAGGAGGCGATGCACCTCCGCCTTGGCGGCTTCTGTCTTTTCGTCTGACATCTTGCGAAGCTTCTGCTTTTTGGGTCGCACCGAAGGGTCAATCCCCAAGCTGTGTTCGATTATGGCTCGGCTGACTCCGACCAGATCGAGGGCAGACCAGGCGAAGACATCTTTATTCTTGGCCAGGCAGCAGAGAAGTTTCTCTTCTTCAAGTGAGGTGAGGTCTTCGCTGATAGTTACAGTCTGCTTGGGCGTGGCCTGATCGAGGGGGACAGTCTTGGTCCCGTCTTGGCACTGCAACTGTGCCTTGTCGTGCTGCTTGTCGGTTGGGCTAGCCGGCGCAGGGACTTCGCGCTAGGTCGTGAGACAGTGTACATTTCTCTGACCGGGCACGAAGTCCCGCTCTATGTTGCGCGCCGTCTGCTGGTTGCCGTAGATTGTGATGGCGCCCAGCGGGCCTGGTATCTTCATACATAGGTACAACCCGTGGATGGCGGCTTCGAATTTGTTGATGGAGCCTCGGCCCATGATGGCGTTGTATGGATATACCATGTCGACAATGTCGAAGGTTATTTGCTCACTTCGGGCATTGGGTGCTACACCGAAGGAGAGGGGCAACTCTATCTTGCCAACTGGAAAGGTGCCCTTGCCGCCGAAACCATACAACGGGTTGTCCGAAGGCTTCAGCAAGCTGTGGCTTATACCCATGCGGTCGAAGGCGTGGAGGAAGATGATGTCCGCCTGACTGCCGTTGTCGACAAGGACTTTGTGTAAATCCCAGCCTGCCACGCTGCAGTTGATGACCATTGCGTCGATGTGGGGGGCGCTGCGCAGGTCGACGTCTCGCGCGTCGAAGGTTAGCGGTATGTGGGACCACTTCGTCTGCACGACTGGGCCAGTGACGGCGACATGGTTGATGCTGCGGTAGTGGTCCCGCTTCTGCCGCTTGGTGTCGAAGTCGGTGCTTGACCCCCCTGTTATCATGTGAATGACTCCGCGATATGGTTGATCGACGAAGTCTTCTTGCTTTGGGGCATGGGGAATGTTTTGGTGTTGCTGGTGTGGTGGTGGGGGTGGAGGAGGTACGATTTGTACTTCCTGATGATGTTGGTAAGCGTGGTGCGGTGGATGCGGAGCGGGGGCGTGGACGTATGGTGGAGGGGGTGGCTGGTAGTTATGCGCGACAATTCTGGGATTGTCGGCTGGCTGCGCCCTCGCCATTCTGTCTCTGGTGGCCTTCGTCTCGGGGCAGTCTTTGGTCTGGTGGGCACAGTCTTCGCCGTGGAAAAGGCAATAGAACCGGCGCGGCGGCTGCTGCGCCCGCCCTCGACCCCTGCCGCGAGTTCCATTTCCGCGGCCCTGGGGGGGATATTCCTGGCGGCGAGGGGGGTCAGCAGCAGGCTGTTGGTTGACGATGTTGTGGACTTGCTGCTGACTGCGGCCGTCTCGACTGGAGTCTGGCTGCGAAGTCCTTGTCCACGTGCGGCTGGACTGCGGAGTCTGACTGTTGGGTTTCCGTTGCGACTCGACCTTGCGCTGGTGGAGCTCTTCGGATTTGGCATATTTTTCGAAGAGCTGATATAGCTCCTGCAAGCTCTTGGGTGGATCTCTGATACAATGGCTGTAGAGGACGCCGGCCCGAAGGCCATTGATGGCGTAGTGGATAGCGATCTGATCGTCGACAGAGGGCAGCTGTGACTTGAGTGTTAAGAACTTGCGGTAATACTCCCGCAGAGTCTCCTTTTCCAGCTGTTTGCAAAGCGAGAGCTCGGCCAAAGCGTCGGTGTCTGGACGGTACCCTTGAAAGTTGAGGAGGAACTTGTCCCTGAGACTTCGCCACGAATCAATGGACAGCGGGGGCAATCTGGTGAACCAGGTGAGTGCTGGGCCCTCTAGGGCGATGATGAAAGACTTTGCCATTGTGGCGTCGTCCCCTCCGGCTGATGCAACGGCGACTTGGTAACTCATGATGTATTGCGCCGGGTCGGTGCTGCCGTTGTACTTGGGGTATGCCCCCGCTCGAAAGTTGGCTGGCCAAGGCGTCACTTGCAGGTGTGGCGCCAGGGGACTTCGCTCGTCGAGGTAGTTGACCCCTTGGAATGGCGCGCCGTGCTGGGGGGCGTAGTCATGCTGGGGGAAATGCGGGTTCTCCGGCTGCGTCCGGTGCTGCAGGGGTTGGCCATGCTGCCGGCCGAGGTAGCCTTCGCGCATGTCCTCCGGCTGAGCGCGTTGTTGGAGGGGTGGCTCTTGCTGTAAACCGAGGTGGCCTTCGCGCTGCATCAGCGCGATCTCGCGCTCGAGGTCCTGGGCTTTCTGCTCCTCGTCGCGTATCATTTGCCGCACTTTGGCTAATGCGGAAACACGCTGGCGCTTGGCCTCCAGTATCTCTTTCTGCCTCTGGAGATTGCGGTTCCTGAGGCGCAGGGCGCGCAGCTGCAGCTGTTCTTCTGTTGAGACGCCGAGGGCCTCACCGTCCTCGGTGAGGTCGGCGCCTTCCAGTGGGGCGAAGCCTGGGGGCGGCTGCGACTGTCCTTCGGTTCCGCAGGTGCGGAAGGCGTCGTCTTCGCCGGTGTGGGGAACGTTGTCTTCAAAGGGCTCTTGGTGGGTGGATTGGGTGAGGGCGAGGGCCTTGCCCTTTCTTGCGGCCAGCAGTGCTGCCTTCGCAGCCTCGTCAGCCTTGGGGTTAGCTCTCTTGGGTGCCATCGCGGGTGGTTTTGTCGTGGCACGAACGGTGGGCGCCAAATGTTGGAACTTGCTCTCTGCTGCAAGTGGGCCAACGAGGGTGAACAATGGCAACAACAGGGTTACGTGCACGGGGGCAATAGCTCTGTTGATCTAGCCTCTCACGGGCACTGTGCGGGGGTATTTATAGGTGTCTGAGTGCCCAGCGTCTTGTGTTAAGGACGCATGTGCCCTCAGACGCCTGGTTTATCCCCGGAATATTCCCATAAAGCAGGGTTACAAGTTGTAATTACAAGTGTGCCTTTACAAGTTAGGCCCGTAATACAGAGGCGGCCACGCGGGGCCCGTTACAATGGGCCAGATCACACGTGGGCCTTGGGGCTGAACGAGGCCGCGCCGTGTGAAGACGTTGCCGCAGGCCTTCGTCAAAGTGCCGAGTCCTGCGAAGGGTGTCCCTGCCCGCTTTGCCTCCGTCGGACCAGCGGCTGCAGCGAAGGCCTCGAGCGAAGGGTGGCGTCTCCGCCATCTAGCGACGTCTTCGGCACGCCAGATCACACGTGGGCCTTGGGGCTGAACGAGGCCGCGCCGTGTGAAGACGTTGCCGCAGGCCTTCGTCAAAGTGCCGAGTCCTGCGAAGGGTGTCCCTGCCCGCTTTGCCTCCGTCGGACCAGCGGCTGCAGCGAAGGCCTCGAGTGAAGGGTGGCGTCTTTGCCTTCGCCCCAACAACCCCCACCGTCCATCTGGCAGCATAGGAGGCGTGATTGTCCCACCTGTTGGTGAGGAAAATCCAAGGTTGAGCAGCATAGTCAACCTAGTCGCCGTGCTAAACACGGAGCTGGACCATGCATTAGATGAGCTGAGTAGGGCTCGTGCTGAGATCGCCCAACTGCGGGCTGAGCGTGCGGAGCATCGTCACCTAGAGGATGGCTCCCTCGCTCCCGTCGGGACTCAGCACCCGTTCCGCTCACCTCGGCGTGGACACCAGACTTATGGCGACCCCGACTACAGGACCAGGATAAATTTAGAACCATAGATCATCAGTGTCAGATCTTGTAATTAATACGAAAAAATACATATAGAAGCTATAGTCTTAGCATCAGTCTTACTCTTAGTTAGTCTTAGTTAGACAGGGTAGTTTGCTTATCCTGTGCCTTAATGTTTGTCATGATGAACTATGTTGGATTTGGATCTTTGTAATGACTGTCGCCAGGGTGTAGGCATCCCCTACACTTTGTTTTACCTGTTAAGTGTTAATAAAATTAGTTACCTAGTTGGGAAGCCCTTTTGTTCCACTTTCCTCTTTATCTGAGAAGCTGTGTTTGTCTGTGTTGGAAGTCAGCGAAGATGTTCATCTGTTCAGTATGGTGGAAGAATTCTATACTCTTTTCTTAGTCTACAAGTTGCAGGATCAGTTCTGATGTGTGATTGCATTCTGCATATGTCAGAAAACAGGCGCAGAGGAGGAAGGCGTGCTCAGCAGGAGCGGTCGGCTCAGTAGGACGAGGCACCCCAGCAAAAGGAGCTGCCACCCCCGCCCCCGATGATGATCGAGAAGATGTTCTTGATGCAGACTCAAGTAGTTCAAGCCATCAGTCAGACTCTGGCCGCCATTCAGCAGCAGTAGCAGCCACCACCTCAGCCTCAGATGCCTAGAGACAAGCGTGCCAAATTCATGAGAGGTCATCCCCCAACGTTCGCTCACTCTTCTGACCCCATGGATGCTGAAGATTGGCTGCGCACTATGGAGCGGGAGTTGCACACCGCTCAGTGCGACGACATGGAGAAAGTTCTATATGGTTCCCGTCTGTTGAGAGGTGCAGCTCAGTCTTGGTGGGAGTCTTATCTTGCCACCCATGCCAACCCCGACACTATCACCTGGGAAGAATTCAGAGACAATTTCCACCAATACCATGTTCCAGCAGGCCTGATGACAGTGAAGAAGGAGGAGTTCCTGGCGCTCAAACAAGGGTCAATGTTCGTCAGTGAGTATCGAGACAAGTTTCTGCATCTGTCCCGTTATGCTCCTGAGGATGTCAACACAGATGCCAAGAGGCAGTATCGCTTCTTGAGGGGCTTGGTTGACCCTCTTCAGTATCATTTGATGAATCATACCTTCCCCACTTTTCAGCACCTGATCGACAGAGCGATCATGACAGAGAAGAAGTGTAGAGAGATGGTGGATCGCAAGTGTAAGATTGGTGGACCTCAGCCTGGAAGCAGTAATCGCCCTCATTTCTCAGGCAACCCACCTCAGCAGTTCAGGCAGAACCAGCGCCCACCTCAGCAGCAGTAGTTCCAAAGGCAGTACCCTCAGCACCAGCAGCAGAATCGCTAGAACAATCAGTCAGGAGGAGGTCAGTTCCGGAGGCAGAATCAGCAGGCACCTCATCTTCCCGCTCCAGCAACCAACCAGAGCAGTCAAGCAGCACCAGTTCAAGGCGGAAGCAGAGCATGTTTCCATTGTGGAGAGCAAGACCATTGGGTGATGCAATGTCCGAAGAAGGTAGCCCAACAGTAGTCAGGCCCTAGCGCTCCGGCAAAGCAGAATGTGTCTCAGCCTGGAGCAGGCAACCGCTCTCAGCCACGCTACAACCATGGAAGACTGAATCACTTGGAGGCTGAAGCAGTTCAGAAAACCCCCGGCATGACAGTAGGTATGTTTCCAGTCGACTCCCATATTACAGAGGTGTTATTTGATACTGGAGCAACGCATTCATTCATTACTGCATCTTGGGTAGAAGCACATAATCTTCCAATCACTACCATGTCAACACCCATTCAAATTGACTCAGCCGGTGGTAGAATTCGAGCCGATAGCATTTGCTTGAATGTAAGTGTGGAAATAAGGGGGATAACATTTCCCGCTAATCTCATAATAATGGGTACTCAGGGAATAGATGTCATCCTAGGGATGAACTGGCTAGATAAGTATCAGGCAGTTATCAGCTATGATAAGAGGACAATCAAGTTGATGTCCCCACTAGGAGAGGAAAAGGTGACCGAGTTAGTCTCACCTGAGCCAAGGAAAGGAAGTTGTCATCAGATGGCTATTGATAGCAAAGAGCCAGATCCACTCGAGATTATCAAGGTTGTGTCATAATTTCTAGATGTGTTTCCGGAAGATTTACCAGGCATGCCACCTGAGCGGAAAGTTGAGTTTGCTATAGAGCTTCTTCCTGGCACCGCCCCCATTTCTAAAAGAGCCTATAGAGTATCTGGACCAGAGTTAGTTGAACTCAAGAAGCAGATCGATGAGCTGTCAGAGAAAGGTTACATCCGGCCAAGCACCTCGTCTTGGGCCGCCCCTGTTCTATTCCTAGAGAAGAAAGATGGCACCAGAAGGATGTGCATCGATTATCGAGCTTTGAATGAGGTCACGATCAAGAACAAGTACGCCTTGCCCAGAATAGAAGATGTTGGGGGCCTTCGGCTTCCGAAGGTCCTCAAAAACAAGATTTAACAGTGTTTCTGGAGTATAATATGTAAACAGGTATCTTTGGACTCGAGTCGATATCGCAGTAGGAGAAGCCCAAAGTAGTACGAAGGTTGATACAACGCCGAAGATGTGAGCGGGAAAGCTTCGGCGTGGTAGCAGAAAAAGAAACCGACTTAAAGATGAAAAGGCTATTCAGACCTCGGTGGATTACTATAGAATTACTACCAAATGTAAAGGGCATGAATGTAATTTTATATGGGCCGTGTCCCGTGCCTATAAATAGGTGAACAGTACCCCCGTACTGTTCACGCTGACTTGGCATTTGTTTTTGCGTCGCACCTGTATTTTCATCTCCTTCCAAGCTGAAGGTACACTTGTAATTTGATGTTATTCCTGTTTCTTAATAATAATAATAATGCAAAAATAAGTTGATAATAATATATAATTGTCTATGTTCCTTATGATTCATTCTTCATCATCGTATGCTGTGTTTATGAAGGTACGTCCTTGAAAGGGAATTAGGCTTACACCTAGTCCCTAATTAATTTTGGTGGTTGAAATGACCAACACAAATAATTGGACTAACTAGTTTGCCCAAGTGTATAGATTATACAGGTGTAAAAGGTTCACACTCAGCCAATAAAAAGACCAAGTTTTGGATTCAACAAAGGAGCAAAGGGGCAACCGAAGGCACCCCTGGTCTGGCGCACCGGACTGTCCGGTGTGCCACCGGACATGTCCGGTGCACCAGGGGGACTCAGACTCAAACTCGCCACCTTCGGGAATTTCCAGAGGCGACTCGGCTATAATTCACCGGACTGTCCGGTGTACACCGGACAGTGTCCGGTGCGCCAAGGAGGAGCGGCCTCAGGAACTCGCCGGCTTCGGGAAACTCCAACGGCTAGTCCGCTATAATTCACCGGACTGTCCGGTGTACACCGGACTGTCCGGTGCGACTCCGGAGCAACGGCTATCTCCGCGCCAACGGCTCTCTGCCGCGCATTTAATGCGCACTCTGCGCGCGCAGAAGTCAGGCGCGCCCATACTGGCACACCGGACAGCAAACAGTACCTGTCCGGTGTGCACCGGACACCCAGGCGGGTCCATAAGTCAGAAGCTCCAACGGTCAGAATCCAACGGCAGTGATGACGTGGCAGGGGGCACCGGACTGTCCGGTGTGCACCGGACTGTCCGGTGCGCCATCGAGCAGACAGCCTCCCAACGGCCATTTTTGGTGGTTGGGGCTATAAATACTCCAACCACCCCACCATTCATTGCATCCAAGTTTTCCACTTCTCAACCACTTACAAGAGCTCTAGCATTCAATTCTAGACACACCAAAGAGATCGAATCCTCTCCAAATTCCACATACGCCATAGTGACTAGAGAGAGTGATTTGCTTGTGTTCTTTCGAGCTCTTGCGCTTGGATTGCTTCTTTTCTTTCTCACTTGTTCTTGTGATCAAAACTCCATTGTAATCAAGGCAAGAGGCACCAATTGTGTGGTGGCCCTTGCGGGGAAGTTTTGTTCCCGGCTTTGATTTGAGAAGAGAAGCTCACTCGGTCCGAGGGACCGTTTGAGAGAGGGAAGGGTTGAAAGAGACCCGGCCTTTGTGGCCTCCTCAACGGGGAGTAGGTTTGCGAGAACCGAACCTCGGTAAAACAAATCCGTGTGTCACACTTCATTATTTGCTCGCGATTTGTTTTGCGCCCTCTCTCGCGGACTCGTTTATATTTCTAACGCTAACCCGGCTTGTAGTTGTGTTTATATTTGTAAATTTCAGTTTCGCCCTATTCACCCCCCCCTAGGCGACTATCAATTGGTATCAGAGCCCGGTGCTTCATTAGAGCCTAACCGCTCGAAGTGATGTCGGGAGATCACGCCAAGAAGGAGATGGAGACCGGCGAAAAGCCCACTACAAGCCACGGGAGCACTTCATCGGAAGAGTCCCGCACCAAGAGGAAGGAGAAGAAGAAGGACTCCTCCAAACGGAAGGAGAAAAGGTGTTCCTCTTCTCACCACAAAGAGAAGAAGGAAAAATCTTCCTCCCACAAGCCGCATCGGAAAGGCGACAAGCACAAGAGGATGAGGAAGGTGGTCTACTACGAGACCGACACTTCATCAACATCGACCTCCGACTCCGATGCGCCATCCGTCACTTCTAAGCGCCAAGAGCGCAAGAAGTATAGTAAGATCCCCCTACGCTACCCTCGCATTTCCAAACATACACCTTTACTTTCCGTCCCATTAGGCAAACCACCAACTTTTGATGGTGAAGATTACGCTAGGTGGAGCGATTTAATGCGATTTCATCTAACCTCGCTCCACAAGAGTATATGGGATGTTGTTGAGTTTGGTGCGCAGGTACCGTCCGTAGGGGATGAGAACTATGATGAGGATGAGGTGTCCCAAATC
The DNA here is from genome assembly GCF_902167145.1 of Zea mays. Taxonomy (NCBI): domain Eukaryota; kingdom Viridiplantae; phylum Streptophyta; class Magnoliopsida; order Poales; family Poaceae; genus Zea; species Zea mays. Next base: position 38,597,658 of record NC_050098.1, on the reverse strand, counting down.
GAGCATTTCAACTCTCAAGCTACAACCATTCTCCTCGCCTCTCTAAGCAAGGAGGAATACAACAAAGTGCAAGGGTTGAAGAATGCGAAGGAGATTTGGGACCTACTCAAGACGGCGCACGAGGGTGATGAACTCACCAAGATCACCAAACGGGAGACGATCGAGGGGGAGCTCGGTCGTTTTCGTCTTCGCTAAGGGGAAGAGCCACAAGACATGTACAACCGGCTCAAAACCTTGGTGAACCAAGTGCGCAACCTCGGGAGCGTAAAGTGGGATGACCACGAGGTGGTTAAGGTTATTCTAAGATCTCTCATTTTCCTTAACCCCACTCAAGTTCAATTAATTCGTGGTAATCCTAGATATACTAAAATGACCCCCGAGGAAGTTATCGGGAATTTTGTGAGCTTTGAATGCATGATTAAAGGTTCAAAGAAGATCAACGAGCTTGACGAACCATCCACATCCGAGGCGCAACCGGTAGCCTTCAAGGCAACGGAGGACAAGAAGGAAGAGTCTACACCAAGTAGACAACCAATTGACGCCTCCAAGCTCGACAATGAGGAGATGGCTTTAATCATCAAAAGCTTTCGCCAAATCCTCAAGCAACGGAAGGGGAAGGATTACAAATCCCGTTCCAAGAAGGTTTGCTACAAGTGTGGTAAGCCCGGTCACTTTATCGCTAAATGTCCATTGTCAAGTGACAGTGATAGAGACAACAACAAGAAGGGCAAGAGAAGAGAAAAGAAGAGGTACCACAAGAAGAGGGGCGGCGATGCCCACGTGTGCCGCGAGTGGGACTCCGAGGAGAGCTCCACCGAGTCCTCCTCCGACGAGGACGCCGCCAACATCGCCGTCACCAAGGGGCTTCTCTTCCCCAACGTCGGCCACAAGTGCCTCATGGCAAAAGACGGCAAAAGAAAGAAGGTAAAATCAAGATCCTCCACTAAATATGAAACCTCTAGTGATGAGGATGATGCTAGCAATGAGGAGGATAACTTACGCATTCTTTTTGCCAACCTTAACATGGAACAAAAAGAGAAATTAAATGAACTAATTAGTGCCATCCATGAGAAGGATGATCTCTTGGACTCCCAAGAGGACTTCCTAATCAAGGAAAATAAAAAACATGTTAAGGTTAAAAATGCTTACGCTCTACAAGTTGAAAAATGTGAAAAATTGTCTAGTGAGCTAAGCACTTGCCGTGAGATTATTGACAACCTTAGAAACGAAAATGCTAGTTTAAATGCTAAGGTTGATTCACATGTTTGTGATATTTCAATTCCCAATCTTAGAGATGATAATGTTGATTTGCTTGCTAAGATTGATGAATTGAATGTATCTCTTACTAGCCTTAGATTAGAGAATGAAAATTTAATTGCTAAGGCTAAAGATTTTGATGTTTGCAAAGTTACAATATCCGATCTTAGAGATAAGAATGATATACTTCGTGATAAGATTGTTGAACTTAATTCTTGCAAACCATCTACATCTACTATTGAGCATGTCACTATTTGCACTAGATGTAGAGATATTGATATTAATGCTATTCATGATCACATGTCCTTAATTCAACAACAAAATGATCATATAGCAAAACTAGATGCTAAAATTGCCGAGCATAACTTGGAAAATGAAAAATTTAAATTTGCTAGAAGTATGCTCTATACTGGGAGACACCCTGGCATTAAGGATGGCATTGGCTACCAAAGGGGAGACAATGTCAAACTTAATGCCCCTCCTAAGAACTTGTCTAACTTTGTTAAGGGCAAGGCTCCCATGCCTCAGGAAAACGAGGGTTACATTTTGTACCCTGCCGGTTATCCTGAGAGCAAAATTAGGAGAACTCATTCTAGGAAGTCTCACTCTGGCCCTAACCATGCTTTTATGTATAAGGGTGAGACATCTAGCTCTAGGCAACCAACCCATGCTAAGTTGCCTAGAAAGAAAACTTTTGATGCATCAAATGAACATAGCATTTCATTTAAGACTTTTGATGCATCATATGTTTTGACTAACAAATCCGGCAAGGTCGTTGCCAAGTTTGTCGGGGGCAAACACAAGGGGTCAAAGACTTGTGTTTGGGTACCCAAAGTTCTTGTGTCTAATGCCAAAGGACCCAAAACCGTTTGGGTACCTAAAGTCAAGAACTAAAATTGTTTTGTAGGTTTATGCATCCGGGGGCTCAAGTTGGATACTCGACAGCGGGTGCACAAACCACATGACAGGGGAGAAAAAGATGTTCTCCTCATATGAGAAAAACCAAGATCCCCAACGAGCTATCACATTCGGGGATGGAAATCAAGGTTTGGTCAAAGGACTTGGTAAAATTGCTATATCTCCTGACCATTCTATTTCCAATGTTTTTCTTGTTGATTCTTTAGACTACAACTTGCTTTCTGTTTCCCAATTATGTCAAATGGGCTACAACTGTCTCTTTACTGATATAGGTGTCACTGTCTTTAGAAGAAGTGATGATTCAATAGCATTTAAGGGTGTGTTAGAGGGTCAGCTATACTTAGTAGATTTTGATAGAGCTGAACTCGACACATGCTTAATTGCTAAGACTAACATGGGTTGGCTCTGGCACCGCCGACTGGCCCATGTTGGGATGAAGAATCTTCACAAGCTTCTAAAGGGAGAGCACATTTTAGGATTAACAAATGTTCATTTTGAGAAAGACAGGATTTGTAGCGCATGCCAGGCGGGGAAGCAAGTTGGAGCTCATCATCCACACAAGAACATCATGACGACCGACAGGCCACTGAAGCTCCTACACATGGATCTATTCGGCCCGATTGCTTACATAAGCATCGGCGGGAGTAAGTACTGTCTAGTTATTGTGGATGATTATTCTCGCTTCACTTGGGTATTCTTTTTACAGGAAAAATCTCAAACCCAAGAGACCTTAAAGGGATTCTTGAGACGGGCTCAAAATGAGTTCGGCTTAAGGATCAAGAAAATAAGAAGCGACAACGGAACGGAGTTCAAGAACTCACAAATTGAAGGCTTTCTTGAGGAGGAGGGCATCAAGCATGAGTTCTCTTCTCCCTACACCCCTCAACAAAATGGTGTAGTGGAGAGGAAGAATCGAACTCTATTGGACATGGCAAGGACCATGCTTAATGAGTACAAGACTTCGGATCGGTTTTGGGCCGAGGCAATCAACACCGCTTGCTACGCCATCAACCGGTTATATCTTCACCGAATCCTCAAGAAGACATCATATGAACTCCTAACCGGTAAAAAGCCCAACATTTCATACTTTAGAGTTTTTGGTAGCAAATGCTTTATTCTTGTTAAAAGAGGTAGAAAATCTAAATTTGCTCCTAAAACTGTAGAAGGCTTTTTACTTGGTTATGACTCAAACACAAGGGCATATAGAGTCTTTAACAAGTCCACTGGACTAGTTGAAGTCTCATGTGACGTTGTGTTTGATGAAACTAACGGCTCTCAAGTAGAGCAAGTTGATCTTGATGAGATAGGTAATGAAGAGGCTCCATGCATAGCGCTAAGGAACATGTCCATTGGGGATGTGTGTCCTAAGGAATCCGAAGAGCCTCCAAGTGCACAAGATCAACCATCTTCCACCACGCAAGCATCTCCACCAACTCAAAATGAGGATGAGGCTCAAGTTGATGAAGGGCAAAATCAAGAAGATGAGCCACCTCAAGATGATGGCAATGATCAAGGGGGAGATGCAAATGATCAAGAAAAGGAGGATGAGGAAGAACCAAGACCGCCACACCCAAGAGTCCACCAAGCAATCCAACGAGATCACCCCGTCGACACCATCCTCGGCGACATTCATAAGGGGGTAGCCACTCGATCTCGTGTTGCACATTTTTGTGAACATTACTCTTTTGTTTCCTCTATTGAGCCACACAGGGTAGAGGAAGCACTTCAAGATTCGGATTGGGTAATGGCGATGCAAGAGGAGCTCAACAACTTCACGAGGAATGAGGTATGGCAATTGGTTCCACGTCCTAACCAAAATGTTGTAGGAACCAAATGGGTCTTCCGCAACAAGCAAGATGAGCATGGTGTGGTGACAAGGAACAAAGCACGACTTGTGGCCAAGGGATACTCCCAAGTCGAAGGTTTGGATTTCGGTGAAACCTATGCACCCGTAGCTAGGCTTGAGTCAATTCGCATATTATTGGCCTATGCTACTTACCATGGCTTTAAGCTTTATCAAATGGACGTGAAAAGTGCCTTCCTCAACGGACCAATCAAGGAAGAGGTCTATGTTGAGCAACCTCCCGGCTTTGAAGACAGTGAGTACCCTAACCATGTCTATAAGCTCTCTAAGGCGCTTTATGGGCTCAAGCAAGCCCCAAGAGCATGGTATGAATGCCTTAGAGATTTCCTTATTGCTAATGGCTTCAAAGTCGGCAAGGCCGATCCTACTCTATTCACTAAAACTCTTGACAATGATTTGTTTGTATGCCAAATTTATGTTGATGATATCATATTTGGGTCTACTAACGAATCTACTTGTGAGGAATTTAGTAGGATCATGACAAAGAAATTTGAGATGTCTATGATGGGGGAGTTGAAGTATTTCTTAGGATTTCAAGTGAAGCAACTCTAAGAGGGCACCTTCATTAGCCAAACGAAGTACACTCAAGACATTCTAAACAAGTTTGGGATGAAAGATGCCAAGCCCATCAAAACACCCATGGGAACAAATGGGCATCTCGACCTCGACACGGGAGGTAAGTCCGTGGATCAAAAGGTATATCGGTCGATGATAGGTTCCTTACTCTATTTATGTGCTTCTCGACCGGACATTATGCTTTCCGTTTGCATGTGTGCAAGATTCCAATCCGACCCTAAGGAATCCCACCTTACGGCCGTAAAACGAATCTTGAGATATTTGGCTTATACTCCTAAGTTTGGGCTTTGGTACCCTCGGGGATCCACATTTGATTTGATTGGTTATTCGGATGCCGATTGGGCGGGGTGCAAAATTAATCGGAAGAGCACATCGGGGACTTGCCAGTTCTTGGGGAGATCCTTGGTATCTTGGGCTTCAAAGAAGCAAAATTCGGTCGCTCTTTCCACCGCCGAAGCCGAGTACATTGCCGCAGGTCACTGTTGCGCGCAATTGCTTTGGATGAGGCAAACCCTGCGGGACTATGGTTACAAATTAACCAAAGTCCCTTTGCTATGTGATAATGAGAGTGCAATCAAGATGGCCGACAATCCCGTCGAGCATAGCCGCACTAAGCACATAGCCATTCGGTATCATTTTCTTAGGGATCACCAACAAAAGGGAGATATCGAGATTTCTTATATTAACACTAAAGATCAATTAGCCGATATCTTTACCAAGCCTCTTGATGAACAAACTTTTACCAAACTTAGGCATGAGCTCAATATTCTTGATTCGCGAAATCTCTTTTGCTAGATTGCACACGTAGCTCATTTATATACCTTTGATCATATCTCTTTCATATGCTATGACTAATGTGTTTTTCAAGACCATTTCACTCCAAGTCATTGGTATATTGAAAGGGAATTGGAGTCTTCGGCGAAGACAAAAGCTTCCACTCCGTAACTCATTCTTCGCCATCGCTCCAAGAACAGGACCTTGTCTTTGGGGGAGAGAGTAAAAGCCCAAAGCAAAAGGACCGGACTTCGTCTTTGGTATAATCTTAACTCATTTACTTATGACCAAAGGGGAAGATAGTACTTCGATAGGGCTCTAATGATTCCGTTTTTGGCGATTCATGCCAAAGGGGGAGAAAATATGAGCCCAAAGCAAAAGGACCGCACCACCACCAATTTCAAAAACTTAGTACTTTCCAAACTTAGTGCTTTCCAAGAGTATTTTTTAATTGGTATCCTAGTATGTTCAAAAGGAGGAGAAAATTAGTTTTTCAAAAATGTATATCAAAACTCTCTTGAACACTAAGAGGTGGATCTCCTTTAGGGGGAGTTTTGTTAAGTCAAAGGAAAAGCATTTGAAACAGGGGGAGAAAATTTCAAATCTTGAAAATGCTTTGCAAACTCTTATTCTTTTACCTTTGACTATTTGCAAAAGAACTTTGAAAAGGATTTACAAACGAGTTTGCAAAAACAAAACATGTGGTGCAAGCGTGGTCCAAAATGTTAAATAAGAAAGAAACAATCCATGCATATCGTGTAAATATTTATATTGGCTCAATTCCAAGCAACCTTTACACTTACATTATGCAAACTAGTTCAATTATGCACTTCTATATTTGCTTTGGTTTGTGTTGGCATCAATCACCAAAAAGGGGGAGATTGAAAGGGAATTAGGCTTACACCTAGTCCCTAATTAATTTTGGTGGTTGAAATGACCAACACAAATAATTGGACTAACTAGTTTGCCCAAGTGTATAGATTATACAGGTGTAAAAGGTTCACACTCAGCCAATAAAAAGACCAAGTTTTGGATTCAACAAAGGAGCAAAGGGGCAACCGAAGGCACCCCTGGTCTGGCGCACCGGACATGTCCGGTGCACCAGGGGGACTCAGACTCAAACTCGCCACCTTCGGGAATTTCCAGAGGCGACTCGGCTATAATTCACCGGACTGTCCGGTGTACACCGGACAGTGTCCGGTGCGCCAAGGAGGAGCGGCCTCAGGAACTCGCCGGCTTCGGGAAACTCCAATGGCTAGTTCGCTATAATTCACCGGACTGTCCGGTGTACACCGGACTGTCCGGTGCGACTCCGGAGCAACGGCTATCTCCGCGCCAACGGCTCTCTGCCGCGCATTTAATGCGCACTCTGCGCGCGCAGAAGTCAGGCGCGCCCATACTGGCACACCGGACAGCAAACAGTACCTTTCCGGTGTGCACCGGACACCCAGGCGGGTCCACAAGTCAGAAGCTCCAACGGTCAGAATCCAACGGCAGTGATGACGTGGCAGGGGGCACCGGACTGTCCGGTGTGCACCGGACTGTCCGGTGCGCCATCGAGCAGACAGCCTCCCAACGGCCATTTTTGGTGGTTGGGGCTATAAATACTCCAACCACCCCACCATTCATTGCATCCAAGTTTTCCACTTCTCAACCACTTACAAGAGCTCTAGCATTCAATTCTAGACACACCAAAGAGATCAAATCCTCTCCAAATTCCACATACGCCATAGTGACTAGAGAGAGTGATTTGCTTGTGTTCTTTCGAGCTCTTGCGCTTGGATTGCTTCTTTTCTTTCTCACTTGTTCTTGTGATCAAAACTCCATTGTAATCAAGGCAAGAGGCACCAATTGTGTGGTGGCCCTTGCGGGGAAGTTTTGTTCCCGGCTTTGATTTGAGAAGAGAAGCTCACTCGGTCCGAGGGACCGTTTGAGAGAGGGAAGGGTTGAAAGAGACCCGGCCTTTGTGGCCTCCTCAACGGGGAGTAGGTTTGCGAGAACCGAACCTCGGTAAAACAAATCCGTGTGTCACACTTCATTATTTGCTCGCGATTTGTTTTGCGCCCTCTCTCGCGGACTCGTTTATATTTCTAACGCTAACCCGGCTTGTAGTTGTGTTTATATTTGTAAATTTCAGTTTCGCCCTATTCACCCCCCCTAGGCGACTATCAGTCCTTCATAACCTTCATCCGAAAATCATTATGTCCTAAGGGAAATAATGCTTCGAAGGACGAAGAACTTTATCGATTAACATTTTCTGTGTTGCCTTGTTCTTATGCCGAAGCATTTGAGAACAAGTCCCCAACATTGGCGCCCACCTCCGGTGAACTCACTACCACCCTTTGAGTTTTTTAACACCTTCGGCGATCATAAACCTTCGCTATGGCGCCGAAGAAAGCTTCAGCAACTGGGGCTGCAGCTCTGCAACCGCTGGACCCCAATCAGGAGACTCTCTCTCTTCGGGAGGCCCGAAGCCAGAAGAGGAAGGCTGTCAGCCCGACACCGCAAGAGGTTGAGCTAGACCAAGAGATCAGAGACATGGAGATGCTTCATCAACAGGTGCATAGGAAGAAGGAAAAGATGGCCAGGCTAGCTGAACTGCAAAGGCAGATAGACGAAGCTTCTGAAGAAGTTCGCCATCTTACTCACGATGAGCAGAACCGAAGACCTCAGAACCAAAACCTTCATCAGGAGGGTTTCCTCAACGAAGATGACTGGTATGACAATTTCCATCATGGAAATTTTGTTTTTGATAATGCTTCTCCTCTGTCCGCTGAGCTGCAGGCTACACCTTGGCCTCCGTCCTACAAGCCGCCCCAGCTTACCATATTCGACGGCCATTCAGACCCGAAGCAGTTTTTGATCAGCTACGAAGCAACAGTATCTTCGTATGGTGGCAATGCTGCAGTCATGGCAAAGTCTTTTGTTATGGCTGTCAGAAGTGTTGCTCAAACCTGGTATTCCTCCCTTCGACCAGGAACGATCACTTCATGGCAAAAACTGAAGGACATGTTGTTAACCAGCTTCCAAGGGTTTCAGACGAAGCGGGTCACTGCTCAGGCCCTGTTCCAGTGCACACAGGATCACGAAGAATACCTTCAGGCGTATGTCAGGAGGTTCTTGCGTTTGAGGGCGCAGGCGCCAATGGTGCCCAACGAAATTGTCATTGAGGCCATGATCAAGGGACTTCGGCCTGGACCTTCAGCTCAGTACTTTGCTAGGAAGCCTCCTCAAACTTTGGAGAAGCTGCTCCAGAAGATGGACGAGTATATTCGTGCCGACAATGATTTTCGCCAAAGAAGGGAGGAGGCTTTCAGGTTTTCCGAAATGACCAGGGGCTTCGGAGGAAGATTCTATCCGAGGCACGTCAGGTCAATTCACAACTCTACTCAAAATGATGATAAGGGGAGTCAGCAGCAAAGGCCACAGTGCTCCTCACAGGCTTCGGGGCAACAGCAAAGCTTCTTCCGGCCACTAGCTCCAAGAGGCAGAGGCGCCAGGGGCTTTGGCGGAAGATTTGGAGATCAACCAAGGAGAATATTTTGCTTGTTCTGTGGTGAAAACAACGGCCATACCACCAGGATGTGCCATGTTACCATCCAGAAGCAAAAGGAGATAGCCGAAGCTGCAGCACAACAAGCTCAGTCGAAGCAGGTCATGCATACTGCTTCGTACCATTCGCCTTACATCCCAGAATACGTAGGCAACCACCCTGCAGTTTCTGTTGCTTCGGCGAGTCAACCTCAGGCTTCCTGGCAACAGCCTCCGCCTCCACCACCGCTGCAACAAGGTCAACAGCCAGAAGGGGGCCAATATGCTCCACATCAAAGGGACTTCAGAGAACAATCCGAAGCTCGCACAGTCAATAGCACTGTGCCAGAGTCGAAGCACATCTATTGACAAATATCCTACCTTGACAGCAGTCTTTTCCATTCAGTTTTATTTTCTGTGTAATAAAGGACACTTTTTAAATTTCAAGTAATAGTTTTGCTGTTTGCCACAAGGAAAACATATCTTCTACACAGGCTTAAGTTGTCGGAGCTTGAAAATTTGCAATAGCAAGGAGGACCTTCGGATTATTAAATTTATTTTAAAAAGACACGGTATGAATTCTTCGAAGCAACAAAAAGTCGTTCCAAAAGGAGCGCAGTGTAAGTTTTTTGCTCCAAAGTCGTTCCTAAGGGAATGCAGAGCTTACAGCGAAAAGTCAACGCTGATTCCGCCGAAAGTAAAAGGCGAAGAAGCTCCAAAGTCGTTCCTAAGGGAATGCAGAGCTTACAGCGAAAAGTCAACGCTGATTCCGCTGAAGTAAAAGGCGAAGAAGCTCCTAAGGGAGGTTTACAGCGAAAAGTCAACGCTGATTCAAAAAAAAGATTATGTATTTTATTGCAAGGATGTGTGTGTAGCTTCGGAACGAATACCTTTTCTCATAGCATAACATCATCACATCATTTTGCATAGCATAAGCATCATACATCATCCTGCATATGGCACAAGAAGGGGATACAATATTGATCTTCGGAATGTAGCTTCGGAAAATATTTTCACGAAGTTTGGATGTTCTTCATCAGAACACTATGGGTATTGTTGCGATAAATGAAAATTCTTCTTCACGAAGCATGAAAAGAAGGGAAGGTGTTTTTTCGTCAAAGACTCAAAAACGGTACGTATGTAAAATTTCATGCATCGTAAAGAATTGAATCATAAAAAACAAGTTTATTACATTCAGGGTTACAAGATATTACACATATTACATTTTAGAAGTTTTTACAGTAGCACCTAGTCTTCCCTAAGTACTACTTCTGCAGCTTCGTTCAGGAGTTGATTGACAACTTGATCCATGATAGCTTCAGCCATCTTTTTAATTTCATCGTCATCTTTCGGGGGAGGACCCGGAGACGCTTTAGTAGGATCTGAGGGAGGACAGGATACAGCTACATTGCTATTACAAATTGCGAACGAAGTTTAAAATTAAAAATTACAACACAATAAAAACCACTAGTTAATACCTATTTGCCCTTCGGGCTCCGCGCTCTTCTCAGCAGCCTCTGCTATTTTTCTAGCATCATGGATGCCCTTTTCGCTTTTTTGGATAATTTCTCGGGCCATTTCTCGGCCACCATTGTCCCAGACATCGGTAAAAAATTTTCCACCAACCATGCTAGCTTCGGCTGAAGGATCCTTTGCATCTTCGAAGGGCAAGGTAGCTTCGGATTGCGCTAAAATCTTTACATGCTCACAACCCTTTTTCTCCAAAATGGTGGCAATTCCCCTGGCACCCGAAAAAGCACATATATCTCCGCGGCTATTTAAAATTTCTTCGAAGGCCTCAGCTTCGTGACTAATCCATTCAATGGGGCCTTCGGGGTTGCCTCTCGTAAAGTTTTCTTCACTCAAAAATGCGCCAACGCTGGCGAAGCTAGTTTTCATTTTCTTAACACATTCTATAGATTTGTTATAGCATCTCTTCTTGGACGCACGAAGCTCTTCAACAGTTCCTTCTAAATGATTTGCCCATTGGTCGCTAAGTTCTCGCTTCGTTTCTTCGAGTATACGTTCCTCTTTGGCTCTGGTCAGTTGTTTTCGAAGATCTTCAATTTCACGCTTCTGAGCCTCAGCTTGACCCTTAAAAGTAGCTTCGTCTTCTTTTATTTTATTTATCAATGAATGTAATATTTTATCTTTTTCGAGACCTTCGTTTCTCAGTTCAATTACTTCGGAACGAAGGTTGCTCAGGGCAATAGCGCACCCTTCGTCTTCGGCATCTTTTTGGGCCCTGAGGGCATTGCTAAGTATAAGGCCCTGCAAAGAAAAGTGTGTGTGTGTCAATATATTTAAGCAAACGAAAAATTTTGGTCTCAAGAAAAAATATAAAGATCTCAATTTTTGTACCTTTAAGCTATTATATGCCAGGCTGTCGGCCAGTTCGTTTTTCGACAACACTGAGAGCCCGTCTTCTAGTGTTGGGAATCCGAAGCTCTTGCTCATCTCCCGACAGACAGAAATCTCCTTGCTGTCAGGGAGACAATACAAAAAGTCTTCTTCTCCACTGCCGTTGAATATTAACGCCCCCTTTGGATACTTTAGTTTTTGGGCATAAAGCTGGGCCTCTTGCTTTTCTTTTTCTGATAATTTTTTCCCCGAAGCATGACGAACAATATAATCAAGGACTTTGGGGGATGCTTCGGGGGCAATAGTGCTGATTTCTTCAAAGATTGGCTCCGTTATTTTTTCTTCCTCAGTTTCCAAGGATTTTACCTTCGTGGCCTCTGAGGGCCCAGCTTCAGCTTCAGTTTCTGGCTCTGGAGCCTTAGTATCAGAAATTTCAGTTTTCGCTTCGGAAGTTGAAACAGTCTTCTTCGGAGTTGTGCTTGAGGATTTAATTGTTTCCAGAACATCTAACACATTGACCATTCTCTTTCTTTTCGGAGTCACCGTTGGCCCCTTTTGGATTTTTATTGTCTCAACATTTGCTGAAGGACTTAAAACTTCTGATATTTTTGATCCTTCAGCTGATCCTTTTGCTTCTTCCATTTTTTCTGACGATGGCGCTTCGGCCATCTCTTTGGTTTCTGATAACAAAATCTTTGGTTCTTCCAATTCTATTCTTGTTGGCGTTTCGGCCATTTCTGCGACTTTTGGCAGCAAGGTTGGCTTGGTTGGCTTTTCAGCTTCGGTGGCCGAAGAGGTATCTCCGGTGAACTCAGGCACCGAGGCTGGTTCAATATAGCGTGGCCGATGTGTGAGGACCTTTATCCTTTTTCTTTTCGGTGCTGGCTCACTAGGAGCAGTTGCAGCTTCTTCTTTCGCAGAGGTTGTGCCTTTTCTTTTCTACCCTCGAATGGGATAACGATAGTCAGGGTAGACGAACCCGATTGCGTCAAACACTCGGTTCAGTCTCTTCTTTTTCCGGCCTCCGAAGGCTGCTGACAATGCAGTATCTTCGGCCTTCGAGTAAGCCCCAAGTAGTTCATCACTTAAATTTTCAATGCTTTTTAGCCAGTCATCATCTGGCTCAACGAATTTATCTCCGAACTTGAAAGTATACTTCAGCCTGATAAGCCCACCTTCGTCAGCCTCCTTTATGGTCTCTTGCGGCATTTCCCATTTTTCCGCGAGCGGCCATACTCTGAAGGCAATATGCTCTTGGACCAAATCTCTCGTTCCAATAAAAGAACAAATAACTCCGAAGGCTCTCTGGCATTCTTCGGCAGCTTCATTCATCTCAACCTTCGGCCTTCGCAGGCCGAAACTTTGCCAAATAAGGCGCATAATTATACCTTTAATATCTTCCCGTACTTTCAGGTCATTCTTCACATAAAACCATTCTGTCATCCAGTCGCCGGGCCATCTCTTCCGAAATGTTGGCACGGGACAGCTTGACCCATATCGAGAAACGAAACTATAGCAGCCAAAATTATTGTGATACTGTTCCTTACCCCAGGGTTTTGTCTCGTATGATAATTCGTGTATGTTGCAGAAACTTTTTGCATCAGGCTCCAGACCTTGGCTTCTCACGGCCCACACGAAGATATTCAGCCTTATAATTGCTTCGGGGGTAAGTTGATGAAGATAGACTTCAAACATTTTCAGCACTTATACGACAAAGCTGCTTAGGGGAAATCGTAGTCCAGCTTTCAAAAAGCTTCGGAACACTACGACTTCATTTTCCTCAGGGGTCGGGCAAGTTTTCTCTCCTTCGTCGACCCTCACAATGGATAAATCCCGGAAGTATCTTCCCCTCATGTTGACAAGATGATTTTCTTTGATACCTAATTTGCCAAAAACTGAATGGCTTGGTCGCCAGGGGCGATCTTCGGAGTCTTCACCACCACTATCCACATCATAACTGTCGTTGTCATCAGTATCTTCAGACAAACCTTCTAAAATCTCTTTGGTGATTTTTTCTGTGTTGGTCTTCGACATTGCTATAAGAAACCCCAGGTTCTTTTCTTCAGAGAGACTCAGCTTTATCTCGGGAGCAGCCTTCTTATCTTCAGACATCTTCGCAAACACTAAAAAACTGTTTTCAACGCCGAAGCTTAAAAACTTAAAAATCTAAGCAAATCTTGGTGCGCAAGAGCTAAAAATTGAGTGAGTGAGAGCAGATGGCAAGAGAGCGTGCCAAATGAGCTCACAGTATGCTCTTATTTATACGCCCAGTGCGTTAAAAATTGAAAGACCCCGCCTGTCAGTGAATGTTGCTATTCTAGCAAAGGGAAGGTGTTTTTTCGGACCTTCGGCTTAAAGCCTTTGTCCATGTCGCAATCTAAATTTATTATTTTAACAAATTAATATTGCGAGGGGCTACTATTGGGGGCCTTCGGCTTTCGAAGGTCCTCAAAAACAAGATTTAACAGTGTTTCTGGAGTATAATATGTAAACAGGTATCTTCGGACTCGAGTCGATATCGCAGTAGGAGAAGCCCAAAGTAGTACGAAGGTTGATACAACGCCGAAGATGTGAGCGGGAAAGCTTCGGCGTGGTAGCAGAAAAAGAAACCGACTTAAAGATGAGAAGGCTATTCAGACCTCGGTGGATTACTATAGAATTACTACCAAATGTAAAGGGCATGAATGTAATTTTATATGGGCTATGTCCTGTGCCTATAAATAGGTGAACAGTACCCCCGTACTGTTCACGCTGACTTGGCATTTGTTTTTGCGTCGCACCTGTATTTTCATCTCCTTCCAAGCTGAAGGTACACTTGTAATTTGATGTTATTCCTGTTTCTTAATAATAATAATAATGCAAAAATAAGTTGATAATAATATATAATTGTCTATGTTCCTTATGATTCATTCTTCATCATCGTATGCTGTGTTTATGAAGGTACGTCCTTCATAACCTTCGTCCGAAAATCATTATGTCCTAAGGGAAATAATGCTTCGAAGGACGAAGGACTTTATCGATTAACATTTCTGTGTTGCCTTGTTCTTAAGCCGAAGCATTTGAGAACAAGTCCCCAACAGAAGATCTGTTCGACTAGTTGAGAGGAGCCAGCGTGTTCTCAAAGATAGATCTGAGGTCAGGTTATCACCAGCTCAGGATTCGACCTTCAGACATTCTGAAGACAACATTCATTACCAAGTATGGGTTGTACGAGTTCACTGTGATGTCTTTCGGTCTAACGAATGCACCAGCCTTCTTCATGAATCTGATGAACAGTGTATTCATGGATTATCTTGATAAGTTTGTGGTGGTATTTATTGATGACATTCTTATATATTCTCAAAGTGAGGAGGATCATGCAGATCATTTGAGGATGGTTTTGTAGAGATTGCGAGAGCACCAGCTGTATGCAAAGTTGAGCAAGTGTGAGTTCTGGATTGATGAAGTCATGTTCTTGGGTCACATAATAAATAAAGAAGGATTAGCTGTGGATCCAAAGAAAGTGGCAGACATTCTGAACTAGAAAGCGCCAACAGATGCTCGAGGAATCAAGAGCTTCATTGGAATGGCCGGATATTATCGACGATTCATCAAAGGGTTCTCGAAGATTGTGAAACCAATGACAGCTTTGCTAGGCAACAAGGTTGAGTTCAAGTGGACCCAGAAATGCCAAGAAGCCTTTGAAGCGCTGAAAGAGAGGTTGACTACAACGCCTGTCTTAGTCTTGCCTGATGTGCACAAGCCCTTCTCAGTGTATTGTGATGCTTGCTGTGGTGGAACTGCCCGAATTATTCCAACTTAAGTGCCTAAGTCCCGCCTTAGAGGCTAGACCACACTTAAATGGGAATAACCCGTCAATCCCTCGGATCTAGTCCGACAAGGCCACTGACAGGATCAAGTACCACAATCTCACTCGATGGTGAGTCACAGAGCAAATACAATAAAGCATAAAACCATGCATTAAGGAGTATTAAATTATTACATCACCATCGGAGTTTTGCAAAAGCAGTCATCATTGTTCAAAGTGCAGCGGAATAAAACTAACGGTAAATAAACAGAGAGATGGGGAAGCCTGTCCCATCACTCCTCATGCTCCTCCTCGGCCGAGGCGGGGTCCCACTCGACAGTCCAACCCGGTGGCAAGATGGACGGCCAAGTCACTCCAGCAACCATGTCCTCCAAAGAACCTGTAAAATTATGCCACAAGCAAGGCTGAGTATACTAATACTCAGCTAGACTTACCCGGTGTGAGGAGTCTACTCCTCTACCTCTAGACATGCAGCTGTTTGGCTGTGGGGTTTGGTTGCCAAAAGCACTAGCTGAGTTTCTAAATCAAGTTTTTAACCTTATCAAATTAAGTGTGACTCTCTTAAGGCTAAAGATGTACTATCTACTCATACATGGTAGCAAACATTTTTAGCAATCAACATCTTGTATCAACCCATCATATTTCCACTTGTTACTCAATGCAACAGCATGGATCAAGCAGTCTCATTAGCTGCGAGAAGCAGACGATTCGAATCGAGTTTTTAAACCTTGCAAGGTAAACCTAAACACACGACATGTAGGGGCACTCCGTCCCCATACACATCAACCGTCCCCATCGATTCCCTGGCAACAGACCAGGGCTCACCGCCTTGGCGTACAATGCCTCACTGACCCCGACTGCCGTCGTGCAGTGACCGCACTTGTACCCACCATAACCGGAATGGGAGACCACGTCTCAGGTTGCGTGAGGGGATATGTCTGCGGGCAGGTTCACTCAGGTACTAGGCTTACCGATTTACCATATTTCTCGGTATGTGTTTAGTACGTTCAAACGCTTGACTCACGGTACCACACCTTAATCCTTATTCCAATTTTTATCCCGTGGACAACCAATCCCCATGGATTGTTGCCCACAAACCAACATCAATATGATAAGAAAGTGGATACAGCCAATTTTTGACATCGCGCGAGTGCTAGAAAAATCACTCGACTTCTACCGAGATCCTAATTAATAAAGCAGTTACTCGACTTAGCATACTAGTATTCACCTCAATGGGATTCCTGAGATCATGCAACTAGGGTTTCAAACAACTCCTACACTTAAGTGCACAATCAATCCTACAATCATTAAGTAAATTAAAATAGCATAATTAACAGGTTATGCATAAAACCGGGGCTTGCCTTCCAAAGCAGTGGCAGGCAGGTCCTCTGGTGCAGGCTCTGGTGCTAGATCTGGGGCTACCTCCTGAGCAGCTCCTTGCTCCGGCACGAGGACATACTCTCCGTCAGCAAGGTTACAGTCTATCGAAATGCAATGAACATGTATGTCATGATTATGCAGGATTTAATAACATTATGCTAAGAGAAGAAAAACTAAGTTAATGAGTAACTTAGGGTTTCCGGGTCATATGTGGCTTTTAATGGTTGATGCTTATCACTTCTAGGTTTAGGTTTTGCTAGGGATAGGCACAGGGAAATTGTATTGCCTCTATATATTTCAGTGGACAAGTTACTAAGGGTTTTAGGATGACACTAGTTCATCTTATTCATTTTTCCCTTTCTTTATTTCCTATTTAGGGTTTCTAGTGTAGGTTTGAATTACAACAGTGGTCTAACATTTTCCAAAATTCTGTAAAAATTACAGTGGGTTGCCAAGAGTCATTATAGCCTATTCTAGGAATTTGGGGTTTAAAATAGAAGGGCTATGCTTTAGACAAAAATGACAATAGTTGTGTAAAATGGGTCTCTTTACACTACATCTCTTAATTAGGCGTGAGTTATGCCCTAAGGGTTATTTTTGTTGGCATCTAACAGTAATAATAGGCTTCTGTGCCAAAAATCACAGAAAGCTAAGGGATGTTCATTTAGTTATGATTTTCTAAAGTTAAATGCCAAAAGGCACTTTCTACTACATTGTTATTTGAAAAGTGTCAAATAGCAGATTTCATATTTTTCCTAAGTTCTTATTAACAAAACATTAATTATCCCAAGGGTTGGGGTGTTTTCACCTTGGGGTTATTTTTGTAGGGTTTTTCTAAGGTCTCCTTGTTTTCTTAAAATAAAAGGTATCCTACTCATTTTATACTAAACCAGGGTATGATAGATTTTTCTAGTGAACTACATTGAATAAGTACTCTAACAAAAATAGGGGTGCCCTCTGGTTCATTATTTATATCACCTTTTCTATTTTTCTTAACCTTAAGCATATTGTAAATTAAATGGCAAAAACTAAATTAATGGGTTGGACAGAGAGGTTTAACATTTTTAAACAGGTCAGTAGGTGGATATAAACTTCTCCAAAATTTTCTAACCCTAGTCAAATAGTGCAACTATTTTTATCCCTATTATTTAGCTTTTGGTCAAAATAATAATTAAATCAGAACCTTATGGTTTTCTGTAGTACTTAAGGGTTTTATATTTTTCCTAAGCAGTTTACATTATTTAAAGTCTGACAAAATTAGTGTGACCAAATTTGGATGAATAAAACAGAAGTTATTAATTGTTGAAGTTCTGTTCAAATTTTAAATCAGATTTAATAAAGGTTTTCTAGAAAAGCAGTTTACACCGAGGACCCTGGGGTATTTCCAAACTAACTCTCTCAGTTATACCCCCGCGCTACTATTCATTTGAGTCACTGACATTTCACAAAACCCCCCAGACTTCTTTCCTTCTCCCCCGTGGTCCTTCCCTAGGTTTAAACAGTGCCCGCAAGAAGAAAAAGGGTGGCACGGCTTACCGGCGGCGAGATAGGTCCGGCGAGGGGCGGGGTTAGCTCGGGGAGGCTCTGGCGGTCACAACGATGTACGACTCGACGATGGGGATGGCCGGAATCGCTCAGTCCACGTGCACAGGCGGGGTGTCTTCGTCGGTGCCGGGTGTGCCGGCCAAATCACGGCGATCTAGTTCAATCCAAGGGCACGGTGAGCTTCACGGGGTGACGTAGAGACCGTGTGCACAAGGAATCGGAAAATGGTTCAGTGGATTACCCGGTCCACGCACTTCGGCGGGGTTGTGAACTCCGGCGACCGTGGACTGGCCTCTCCGGCGAAGCAGGCTTCGATTCCTCGCTCGGGGAGCTTCACTGAGGTGTGCTCACTCGTCTCCGAGGGTCGGACGGGGTTGGAAAAGGCTGGGATGGCCAGTCTACGGCGGCAGGGGCTCGGGTGGCCGCGGACACGCCGCGTACGGGCAAACGGCGGTGAGTTGAGCTCCGGTGAGGTTTGAGCGTGTGCGGAAGAGTGTGGTCGACGCCTGAGCGGGCTTTATAGGCGCGGGCGCGGGCCATGGCGTCGGCTGGCCGTTGGCGTGACGTGGGGCGCGCGCGGGCGTGCTCTAGCGCACACAGAGCGCGTCGAACACGTGGAGCTTTTCTTCTGCCCGTGTTCCACAGCTCACCCAAGTCGCAAACGTGCGAATCTTGGCAAAAATCCGGCGCGAGTATTTTCCTAGCACCTAGGGCTGTCTCTCATCCGTGAGTTGCCATGGCAGATATGGCCTAGGTAGGGAGATCTTCGGTCGCCAAATCAGGTATGTCACTCTGCCCACCTCGCGACAAAAACCATGCCAAGGCATGTCAAACTTCAAGATCTCGGGCTCAGCTTTTTCCAGTGGGTGCCCTAGGTGGTATGCCACATTTTTGGTATAGAACTTAGGTGGTTTTGGTGCCAGCTTCGAGGTGAACACGGTTGATCTTTAGTGTAGGTGTAGTTTTTAACTTAGAGAGAATTAGAGAGCTCTAGCTCTCTCTCTACTTAGGAAATGGATTTGGGGTTTCTCCAGGGGTCTTTTTGCAATATTTCCATCCCACAATTGCTGGTTATAAGGTTACTTAAAGTTTGGTTAAAGATTACTCATGGTTTGCACATTTGCTCACTCTCTCCCCCCTCTTAACCATGGCTTTGGGAGATAGGGCTCAAGAGAGGTCTAGGGTTTTCCCTCCTCTTGCCCAAGGTAGTAAGTGCACAAAGGTTTGAGTAATACTTCTTAGGTCATTAGAAATCTTGGTTCACACATGGTCTCCAAGGTTCTTATGTTCTCCTTAAGTTTTTATCACATGTGATCACAGTCCTTAGTACCAAGGTGTGCTCTAGCCATGGTAACACCTGAGGTGTTACACTTGTTACACTGGTTTGGGATGCGTGTTGATGCAGGAGGGAAGAGTTGTGGCTTACTCATCCCGACAGCTGAAGGTTCATGAGAAGAATTATCCAATCCATGACCTAGAGTTGGCAGCAGTGGTTCACACATTGAAGACATGGAGGCACTATCTGTATGGGCAAAAATGCGATGTTTACACAAACCACAAGAGTCTGAAGTACATATTCACTCAGTCGGAGCTGAATATGAGGCAGCGAAGATGGTTAGAATTGATCAAGGACTATGAATTGAAGATTCATTACCATCCAGGCAAAGCGAATGTAGTAGCAGATGCTTTGAGTAGGAAGAGTCAAGTCAATCTGATGGTCGCTCATCCGATGCCTTATGAGTTGGCCAAAGAGTTTGACAGGTTGAGCCTCGGATTTTTGAACAATATGCGAGGAGTAACAGTTGAGTTAGAGCCTACCCTAGAGCGGGAAATCAAAGAAGCACAGAAGAATGATGAGAAGATCAGTGAAATCCGACAACTGATTCTAGAGGGCAGAGGCAAAGACTTTTGGGAAGATGCAGAAGGTGTGATATGGTTCAAAGACCGCTTGAAAGTTCCCAATGTCCATTCTATTCGGGAATTTATCCTCAAGGAAGCTCATGAGTCAGCTTATTCTATACACCCTGGAAGTGAGAAGATGTATCAAGATCTGAAGAAAAAATTCTAGTGGTACGGAATGAAAAGGGAGATCGCAGAGCATGTGGCTATATGTGACAGTTGTCAAAGGATCAAGGCAGAGCATCAGAGGCCAGCTGGGTTGTTGCAACAGTTGCAAATTCCTAAGTGGAAATGGGATGAAATCGGAATGGATTTCATAGTTGGATTGCCTCGCACTCGAGCTGGCTACGATTCCATTTGGGTAGTGGTGGACCGCTTAACCAAGTCAGCCCACTTCATACCCGTCAAGACCAACTACAATAGTGCAGTGTTGGCAGAGTTGTACATGTCTCAGATCGTTTGTCTTCATGGTGTGCCAAAGAAGATAGTGTCAGATAGAGGAACACAGTTCACCTCTCATTTCTTGCAGCAGTTGCATGAAGCCTTGGGTACACATCTGAATTTCAGTCAGCTTACCATCCGCAGACAGACGGCCAGACTGAAAGAACTAATCAAATCCTTGAAGATACGTTGAGAGCTTGTGCGTTGCAAGATCAGTCCGGATGGGACAAGAGGTTACCTTACGCAGAATTCTCCTATAACAACAGTTACCAGACTAGCTTGAAGATGTCACCATTTCAGGCGCTTTATTCGAGGAGTTGTAGAACTCTGTTGCAATGGGATCAGCCTGGAGAAAAGCAAGTGTTCAGGCTAGACATTCTGCTCGAAGCTGAAGAGAACATCCAGATGGTTCGAGAGAACCTGAAGATAGCGCAATCAAGGCAGCGAAGCTATGCAGACATAAGAAGGAGATAGCTGAGTTTCGAAGTCGAAGACTTCGTCTATTTGAAAGTGTCACCGATAAGAGGAGTCAGAATATTCGGAGTCAGAGGTAAGCTAGCACCCCGCTATGTTGGTCCGTACCAGATTCTCGCAAGGCGTGGAGAAGTGGCCTATCAGCTCAGTCTGCCAGAAGGCTTGTCCGCAGTGCATGATGTCTTTCATGTGTCTCAGTTGAAGAAGTGCCTGCGTGTGCCAGAAGAGCAGTTGCCAGTGGAAGGTATGGAGGTCCAGGAGGACTTGACCTATATAGAGAAGCCAGCGCATATTCTTGAGACTGCAGACAGAGTCACCCGGAGGAAGACTATCAGAATGTGCAAAGTCAGATGGAGTCACCACTCTAAGGAAGAAGCAACCTGGGAGCGTGAAGATGATATGATGGCCAAGTACCCTAAACTCTTTGCTGGCCAACCTTGAATCTCGAGGGCGAGATTCTTTTAAGGGGGATAGGTTTGTAACGCCCTAAATTTGGGGGTAGAATTTTTTCTTCTTTTTACTCACCAAATTCAGGCGTTACTCTCTTATCTCTTCCCGTTTCGCTCCTTCCCAATTTCAAAGCAGTATAGCGACTGGCGTCCATATCGTGTGTAAAAAAACCTAAGTTGACATGAGTGTTGCATCATGCCGAATCATATTTCTTTTGCCTGATGTCGTGTTTAATCGCGTGCGTTGCTTAGTCTCGTTTCAGATTTTGCTTCGCGAATTGATTTCCGATCTGTGGTTGTGCGTGCCACAGGGTTTTGACCCACGGTGCGGCTCAGCCCAGCCCAGCCCGACCCAGCCCGGCCCGGCCCAGCTCGGCCTGCGCGCCCCTGGCGCCCCCTGCTCCCCATGCGCGTGCCCCCCTGGTCCCTTTTCTCTCATTTGATTTCTCCCACGCAGCAACCTCTCTCTCTCTCCCATCTCTCTCCTCCCGTGGTGCCCTAGGTTTTGGAGACGGTGATCGCCGGAGTTGGATCCCTGAGGTGAGCTCCCCTCCCCTCCCTTCTCCTCTCTCTCCGTCTTCCTCTTCCTCCCCCTTCCCTTCCCTGCACGTGCCCCCTTCTTCTCCCCTGCGCGCGCGCCCCCTGCAGCCCCTCGGCGCGGCGGCCCTGGCCCCGGCGTGGCGACTCCCTGGCCTCTCGGTGCGGCGGCTCCTTGGCCCCTCGGCGTGGCGGCCCTGGCCCCTCGCGGCGCGGCTCCCCCGCCCTCCCCGGCGCGGTGGCCCCTGACCCCTCGCGCGCGGCTCCCCCGCCCTCCCCGCGGCGGCCTCGGCCCCCGGCGGCGCGGCGCCCCGTGCTCCCCCTCACGCGGCCCCTTGGCCCCTCCCCGCGGCGGCGCGTCGCCCCCTGCTCCCCCTCGCGCGGCCCCTTGGCCCCTCCCCGGCACGACCCCTCGGCCCCCTCCCCGGCGTCCCCTCGCCTCCCTCCCCGGTGACCCCTCGGCGCCCCCCGGCGCGGCCCCATGGCAGCCCCCCCTCGGCGCGGCTCCCCCGGCCCCCGCGGCGCGGCTCCCTGGCCCCCCGCACGCGGCCCCCCTGGCCCCCTGCGCGCGGCCGTCCCGGCCCTGGTGCGCGTGGCTCGCAGGGCGCGGCCCCTGCCTTCGGCAGCGTGGTCCCCCGGCGCGGTTCGCGTGGCCTTGGCGCGGCCTCGGCCCCCGTTCACCCAACGCGTTCCCTTGACCTAAAATGGGCAGGAGACCTAGTATTTGGCCCAGCTCGGCCTCAGCCGCTCGGCCCATCTCGCGCGCCCTTGACCTAATTTTGTTGCATGGCGCAGACAGGTGGGCCACCTGTGTCGGTCTCTACGCGTGCGCTCGGTAACGCTGACAGGCGGGGCCGAGTTGGCGGGATCGTCTCCCTCCCGTGATCCTCGCCAGGTTGTTGCAAGTGCCACGCGCAAGCCTCTCAACAGACTCGCCATGGAATCCGCGTCGCCCTAATATCCTCGGCGGACTTGCCCTAGCCCTATAAAACAATCGCGGGTTCCGCATCCCTTTTCCCCATTGCTGGGAACCCGATCTCGGTGAGAGCATAGCACAGGGAGCCCCGACCGCCGCCGACCACATCCTCACGAAAGGGCATCACAGGAGCTTCGATTGGTGGCTCTGTGGAATCGCTGGACCATTACAAATCCATTGGGGGAGATCGGTAGCACATAGGATCAGAGTGTGATCCAGAATTCGTCGCCGGTGATGGAGTTTTGCCGTGAGCCCGCCGTATCGCGTGGGCAGCCATCCTCGCGGGCTTAATAGTCGGTAAGGTTTCCCCTATTGTATTCGAATTGGCGTTCGCTGTGCTTAGCACCAATCTGTGTAGCCTATGGGGAGTTAGCACCTAGTGGTGGCGGGTCGCCGGGGTTTCGCCGTCGCGGGTGGTGGGCGGCGCCACCAGGTTTGCTAGCAAGAGAGGGAGATGTGGTTGTGGCCGTGGGATCCCCAGCCGACGCCTGGGATTGGATCTGGGAAATGATGGCATGGTTGTCGTTGATTCTCTAGCCAGTGGCTAGGATTAGAATAGGTTCAGATTTGATATGATCCGTTCGATCGAATTGGGCGCGCGGGGTTAAATCTGTGCATACTGGTTCACCTAAAAGAGTTGATCTAATCGGGGCCATAGATGGATGATCGGGTGGATAGGATTCCCCGATACCCTTTCGGCCTGCGCATTTTGCAGAAGAGACCCTATGCTTTTAGCTATTCAACCCGCCGTCCTATGCGGCTGTTCACTGAGTCTTAGCAATTTTACACCGTGACCCCAGTGCTTCTCTATTTTTGACGCCCAGTCTAGAAAATAGGGAAAATAGGAAATTAATATTAGAAATAGATTTTTAATTCAAAAATAAATCCTGAGACTTATATAATTCATATTAAATTCATTTTAGCTCTAAATTAATTCATTCTAGGGACATTAATTTTGTTTTAATATTGTCTATCACTTAGTACCTCTGTTTAGCAATGAAACATGAATTAAAATTATTCATCGGAATTAATCTATACCCAATAACTCTAGAAATTCATAATTCAATAACTGTAACTCCGTTTTGATCCATTCCAGTTGCATTAGTCTTACAATAATATTTATTATCATCTGGTAATTTTGTTTTGTCATGAAATATAGGTTAAAATATTGCACTTAGTCTATTCTATACTTAACCACGTGGATCTTCGGAAAACCGTAACTTCTTAATCGTAACTCCGAATTTAGCGATTCTCGAACCATCGATCTCGTAGCAACGCGTAGACTATTATTATGCAGTTTATTCTTATGTTTGGTGTAATGTTAATTTTGCCTATACCATGTCTGTTTGTATTGCTACGACTAGCAGTGAGGTCACGAGTCACCTGAAGAGCAAGTTGGTACCTGGAATCTCAAGTCACAGGCAAGTTGTGCCCTTGATCACTTCTTTTTACCCAATCATGTTCTGATTAATCATAATGATCTGCATAGGTTAATTTTGATGGGACCCAACAGGTTACCCTAGTTTGATTATCTTTATACCTTGACTCCACTAAACTTTTTGGGTAGTACCTGCTATTGCTTTATGTGGTTTTGGGTATGAAGATTACACTATTCATGATTATACTTTTGTTATCAGTTGTTATTTATTGTTCATGTTAAGATCTATATGTTAATTGGAACATGGAGAACCACCCGGGAAAACAGTGCTACCACAAGGGTTTATGGACACCCTTGGCTGATTAACTAGGAAAGCTAGTGGATGATTACCTTACCCGAAAGGGGCAAGGGCAGTAGGGGAGTGGTCAGTGTAGGGAGGTCCTTGGTTGATTTTGCTGCGATGGCGGTCAGTCGAGGGACTCCTGCACTGGAGCTTCCTATAAACTGTAGCGGGTTTTCTGAAGCTAGTGGAACTTTGTAAAGGCCTCATAGTGTTACCCTGCCTCGCCTCCTCGGTAGAAGTGTATGGGATTGACCATCTCTTGGCAGATGGGTAACATGACTTGTGGGTAAAGATGCGCAACCTCTGCACAGTGTAAAACTGGTATACTAGCCGTGCTCACGGTCATGAGCAGCTCGGACACTCACATGATTAACTTATGAAACTAAATTCAATTTGTCATAAGCATTGCATCGCAGGTGATGTTGTTACTTCTGTTCTACTATTTAATTGGGTTGATATTTACTTATACTTAGTAACTGCTAATAAAATTTTGACCAACTTTAAAAGCAATGCTCAGCTCTAACCATCCTCTTTGGTAAGCCTTACACTTCACGTGAGCTCCCACCTTTGGCGAGTTCATGCACATTATTCCCCACAACTTGTTGAGCTATGAACGTATGTGAGCTCACTCTTGCTGTCTCACCCCCCACAGGTCATGAACAGGTACCATAGGATGAGGCGCATGGAGGATGCTGTGATGAGTTCGTGAGAGGTCTAGGCCATTGTCTCCCAGTCAACTATGGGTTGCTGAACCGTTGTCTCCTTATAATGTAATTAATTATTTATTTTGTATAGAACTCCTGTTATTTAGTAAAGATGTGACATTTGATCCTATGCCATGATTCATCATATGTGTGAGACTTGGTCCCAGCACACCTGGTGATTATGTTCGCGCTCGGGTCTTGGTGCCCCTAAAACCCGGGTGTGACAGAAGTGGTATCAGAGGAATGTTGACTGTAGGACGAAACCTAGATAGAACTGGACAACCATTATCTACTAACCTTGCTACTCTGATTCTTTCTAAGCTTTCCTTAATCTTTTCTCATCTATTTCCGCTTTACTCTGATTATTCTTACCTTTTCTCTCTAAAGACAAAAGTGGATTTCACACTTTGAAATCCTGTACCTAAAGTGACTTTTAGGAATAGGAGACCTACCCTTAGGAACAAAATCAAAACTATTTTTGTAAATATTTGTATGTTCGAATGTTTGTTCTTATGATACTTGTCTGATTTGGATCTTTGATTGAGTGTGATGAGTTGTGGAGTAATGTCCACAATTGCATTTGCATATACACATAGGTGTAAAAAATATATTTATAAAATAACTAGACAACCTAAATTATCCCCATTGGATTATATCTAGCTTAAGAGATTTATCTTATCCTAAAAGATCACATTCTAACCAATTCATCTTAGCTTAAAAGATTCTCTCTTATCTTAATAGATTCATCTTATCTTAAAAAGATTTTATCTCATCTTAATAGATCTAACTAATCTCAAAAGATTCTATTCATCTTGTCCTAATAAGCATACCTACTCCAACCACTTTGCTTATCTCATTATAGTGCAACGACCAGGATCTAATCCAAAATAATGAGGTCTTATCTAGTCAAAGCTAGTCATACCTAGATTTGATCTAATGTGACAGGTTAATTTAACCTAACGAAGTCTAACCTTAAGTTGAGCTAATCTAATGTAAGTTACTTAAACAAGTTAGTTAATACTGGTAACATAAATTAGATCATATTCCTATCAATGGGTGCTAAACCTAAATTGGTGTCTTGGATCAACTCGTCTGTGGAACCACCACAACCTAGCCTATGTTATAGGTTGCCCAACCCATTTATCCCAAAAGCAAAGTAAACCTTGTTGGGCCTACCCATCCCAAGCACCGACAACTATCTTAACCATATGTCCTTAACACGGATGACAACTCTAAGGGTGAAGGCCAAAGAAGATCAACCTCGTTAAGGAAGGAGAGAAGTCAGACTCAACCTTCAGATGCATTACCACCCAGCACGGAGTTCTTCCTCACCACAAACTTTTTCACCTCTAGCTATTCATGCCCTAACCTATCCATCTTTTATCCCACATAATAAGTAATTGGATAACTATGCTTCCCTAATCACCTACCATTGACTAAAAAATGAGACTCTAGATTTTTTTGAACCAACTATAGACTAAAAGTTGAACTACCCCCTAATCACCTACCATTGACTAAAAAATGAGACTCTAGATTTTTTTTGAACCAACTATAGACTAAAAGTTGAACTACAAACCAATCCTTTTGTATCTCTTTTCTTACAAATCTCGAGGACGAGATTTTTGTTAAGGGGGGGTAGGATTTGTAAACCCTAGAAATAAGTTATGCGTTCATTTATTTCTTCTATGTCTTTTATAGGAAGTAATACTAAGGAATTGAGTAAACATAAGATAAAAACATCTTCACTCTAGTAGGATAAGTTATTATTCACATGAAATTTAAAGAATGCTCTTAAATAAAAATATATTCAAGATTAAGTGACTCTCGGTAAAAGAGAAAATATTATTCTCCCCTAAATAAGTAAGGTAATAGGTATTAATTTTAGTTAGCTTAAAATTTAATCCCATACTTATTAGATTTCATGCATACAAGCACTTATCGGAACAGAGTAAACAAAGAGTAAATAAATATAATATATATATCTTTCACTCAAAGTAAGTAAGAAACAAATATTCATTTTTGAATTGATGACCACTAATCATATTTTTCCTAAAACAAACAATAAGTAAACTTATCTGTATTATATGATTTGGAACGTTTAATTAAAGAGAAGTAATAATAAGTAAATAAGTAAACAAATATATTTTGCATTTGCATGCTAGAATTTTTATTTTGATTGTGCATTTTTGAATCTGAAATTTGAATTTAGATTTGGAATTTTGGTTTGAATTAAGAATCTTAAAACAAAAAAATAGAAAAAAATGAAAAGGGGAAAACTACCTAAAATGGGCAGGAGACCTGGTATTTGGCCTAGCTCGGCCTCAGCCGCTCGGCCCATCTCGCGCGCCCTTGACCTAATTCTGTTGCATGGCGCCGACAGGTGGGCCACCTGTGTCGGTCTCTACGCGTGCGCTCGGTAACGCTGACAGGCGGAGCCGAGTTGGCGGGATCGTCTCCCTCCCGTGATCCTCGCCAGGTTGTTGCAAGTGCCGCGCGCAAGCCTCTCAACGGACTCGCCGTGGAATCCGCGTCGCCCTAATATCCTCGGCGGACTTGCCCTAGCCCTATAAAACAATCGCGGGTTCCCCATCCCTTTTCCCCATTGCTGGGAACCCAATCTCGGTGAGAGCATAGCACAAGGAGCCCCGACCGCCACCGACCACATCCTCGCGAAAGGGCATCACGGGAGCTTCGATTGGTGGCTCTATGGAATCGCTGGACCATTACAAATCCATTGGGGGAGATCGGTAGCACATAGGATCAGAGTGTGATAGGGAATTCGTCGCCGGTGATGGAGTTTTGCCGTGAGCCCGCCGTATCGCGTGTGCAGCCATCCACGCGGGCTTAATAGTCGGTAAGGTTTCCCCTATTGCATTCGAATTGGCGTTCGCTGTGCTTAGCACCAATCTGTGTAGCCTATGGGGCGTTAGCACCTAGTGGTGGCGGGTCGCCGGGGTTTCGCCGTCGCGGGTGGTGGGCGACGCCACCAGGTTTGCTAGCAAGAGAGGGAGATGTGGTTGTGGCCGTGGGATCCCCAGCCGACGCCTGGGATTGGATCTAGGAAATGATGGCATGGTTGCCGTTGATTCTCTAGCCAGCGGATAGGATTAGAATAGGTTCAGATTTGATATGATCCGTCCGATCGAATTGGGCGCGCGGGATTAAATCTATGCATACTGGTTCACCTAAAAGAGTTGATCTAATCGGGGCCATAGATGGATGATCGGGCGGATAGGATTCCTCGATACCCTTTCGGCCTGCGCATTTTGCAGAAGAGACCCTATGCTTTTAGCTATTCAACCCGCCGTCCTATGCGGCTGTTCACCGAGTCTTAGGAATTTTACACCGTGACCCCCGTGCTTCTCTATTTTTGACGCCCAGTCTAGAAAATAGGGAAAACAAGAAATTAATATCAGAAATAGATTTTTAATTCAAAAATAAATCCCGAGAATTATATAATTCATATTAAATTCATTTTAGCTCTAAATTAATTCATTTCAGGGACATTAATTTTGTTTTAATATTGTCTACCACTTAGTACCTCTATTTAGCAATGAAACATGAATTAAAATTATTCATCGGAATTAATCTATACCCAATAACTCTAGAAATTCATAATTCAATAACTGTAACTCCGTTTTGATCCATTCCAGTTGCATTAGTCTTACAATAATATTTATTATCATCTGGTAATTTTGTTTTGTCATGAAATATAGGTTAAAATATTGCACTTAGTCTATTCTATACTTAACCACGTGGATCTTCGGAAAACCGTAACTTCTTAATCGTAACTCCGAATTTAGCGCTTCTTGAACCATCGATCTCGTAGCAACGCGTAGACTATTATTATGCAGTTTATTCTTATGTTTGGTGTAATGTTAATTTTGCCTATACCATGTCTGTTTGTATTGCTACGACTAGCAGTGAGGTCACGAGTCACCTGAAGAGCAAGTTGGTACCTGGAATCTCAAGTCCCAGGCAAGTTGTGCCCTTGATCACTTCTTTTTACCCAGTCATGTTCTGATTAATCATAATGATCTGCATAGGATAATTTTGATGGGACCCAACAGGTTACCCTAGTTTGATTATCTTTATACCTTGACTCCACTAAACTTTTTGGGTAGTACCTGTTATTGCTTTATGTGGTTTTGGGTATGAAGATTACACTATTCATGATTATACTTTTGTTATCAGTTGTTATTTATTGTTCATGTTAAGATCATTATGTTAATTGGAACATGGAGAACCCCCCGGGAAAACAGTGCTACCACAAGGGTTTATGGACGCCCTTGGCTGATTAACTAGGAAAGCTAGTGGATGATTACCTTACCTGAAAGGGGCAAGGGCAGTAGGGGAGTGGTCAGTGTAGGGAGGTCCTTGGTTGATTTTGCTGCGATGGCGGTCAGTTGAGGGACTCCTGCACTGGAGCTTCCTATAAACTGTAGCGGATTTTCTGAAGCTAGTAGAACTTTGTAAAGGCCTCCTAGTGTTACCCTGCCTCGCCTCCTCGGTAGAGGTGTATGGGATTGGTCGTCTCTTGGCAGATGGGTAACATGACTTGTGGGTAAAGATGCGCAACCTCTGCACAGTGTAAAACTGGTATACTAGCCGTGCTCACGGTCATGAGCAGCTCGGACACTCACATGATTAACTTATGAAACTAAATTCAATTTGTCATATGCATTGCATCGCAGGTGATGTTGTTACTTCTGTTCTACTATTTAATTGGGTTGATATTTACTTATACTTAGTAACTGCTAATAAAATTTTGACCAACTTTAAAAGCAATGCTCAGCTCTAACCATCCTCTTTGGTAAGCCTTACACTTCACGTGAGCTCCCACCTTTGGTGAGTTCATGCACATTATTCCCCACAACTTGTTGAGCTATGAACGTATGTGAGCTCACTCTTGCTGTCTCACCCCCCACATGTCAAGAACAGGTACCATAGGATGAGGCGCATGGAGGATGCTGTGATGAGTTCGTGAGAGGTCCAGGTCGTCGTCTCCCAGTCAACTATGGGTTGCTGGACCGTTGTCTCCTTATAATGTAATTATTTATTTATTTTGTATAGAACTCCTATTATTTAGTAAAGATGTGACATTCGATCCTGTGGCAAGATTTATCATATGTGTGAGACTTGGTCCCAACACACTTGGTGATTATGTTCGTGCCCGGGTCTTGGTGCCCCTAAAACTCGGGTGTGACAACATGCGTGGTGATTGATTTTGTGGATTTTTAACTAATTTTAAACTCTGTTTAATTAGCGTGCTGCATCGCGCACTTCGTCGCGCGACGAATTTGTTTAATTTCAGATTCTATTAATGTGCTGCGTCGTGCGACAATCCATTTTTTATTTCAGGATTGTTTAATGTATGGTGTCGCGCGTCCAGTCACACGATGTTCCATTTTAAATTCAGTTTGGTTGACGTATGCCGTCGTGCGTTTCGTCGCGCGACGCTTAATGTTTATTTATAATTAATGCAAGGGTCTCGTTGCGCGCTCTGTCGCGCGACGAGTCGTTTATTTCTTAATTCAATTTAAATGTTGTGTGGCGCGTCTCACTGCGCGACCATTTCCTTTAATTCACCTTTAACTGCTTATAACGATTAAACATGGAACATGACCTTACCCTATGTTAAACGCCATGGCCAAATTAATACCATTCTGTTTAGACGAGTATTTTAATTTATAATCATGTAACATGATTGCTCTTCGACCGTAGCCTCGACCGTTACTTTCTCTTTCTCGCTTAGTCGTAAGCGCGAGCCCTGCGTCGAACGTCTGTTTATTTATTGCATTTCATTGTATGGTGTGCTGTTCTTTTGTATTAAATGTATGGAATGTATGTTTGAACTCGTATAGATAACGGTCAGTTGGCGAAGTCCGAAGGAGTTGCAGGTGAAGATCGTGAGCAGCAGTCGGTTGGTGAAGGCAAGTGTCCCTTGACCCATCTATGTCCTACTCATTCTTATAATTCACTTCCCGTATTTACACATTTATACCTAAGGATTGACTAGCTTTTGTCTATCTTGTCCTTGTTTACCTATTCTGGTTGGGTTATTTCAGTTTAGCTTTATGCTAGTGCTTCACATTAATCAATGAACATAATGAGATATCTATGATACGCTGTTTTCCCTTTTGATTATGATGATAGTACTTGTGGCCCTTAAGGGGACTCGAGCTGTTTCTCGAATGCCTCTCCGTAAGGACCTGTTTGTTGGATGACCGCCCGGGAAAACAGTGCAACCATGAGGGTGGAATGGGACGCCCTTAGCTGAATAATTAGAAAAACCGAGGTGTGGTTCGCTTAGCCGTCGTGCCGTTAATGGGGCTTGGTGTATGAGGCTCGCTTTGCCAAGTTTGGTTCGCCCCTTGGGGAGGAGTGCGGTGCATTTAGGAAACCTAACGGGCGGCTACAGCCCTGGGGAATCTTTGTAAAGGTTACGTAGTGATACCCTGCTGGGTCACCTTGGTAGTGATCAATGGAGAGTCATGATCTCCGGGCAGAAAGGGAATCACGGCTTGTGGGTAAAGTGCGCAACCTCTGCAGAGTATTTGAAAACTGATATATCAGCCGTGCTCGCGGTTATGAGCAGTCAAGGGAGCTCCATTGATTAGAGATACTTGATCAGAGATGTATGGTTTACAGGTGGTGACGAGGATGATGGTTTTGGTTATGACTATGGTAATGGTAAGTGGTATTCTTTCCGTTTGGAAAGGGTACATCTGGGTTAATAACTTGGGTTAATGCTAAAACCTGGCTTTCTACTAGTAAATAATAACATGACCAACTAAAAGCAACTGCTTGACTTAACTCCACATAAAGCTAGTCCACTACAGCCAAACATGACATTTTGCTGAGTATGTTGATGTGTACTCACTCTTGCTTTACACACCAAACCCCCAGGTTGTCAGCATTGCAACCATTGCTCAGGTGAAGATAAAGTCGTGGAGGAGGACTTCCAGGAGTTCCAAGAGTACGATGAGTTCTAGGCGTGTGTTAGTGGCAAACCCCCAGTCGGCTGCCTGTGTAGGCCATGTGTATCTACGTTTCTTTTCCGCACTTTGATTATTGTTAAAGACTATGTGGATGTCTCGGACATCATGATGTAATCGACTATTATGCCCTCTTTTATGTCATTATTTGAGCACTGTGTGATGATGTCCAGTTTTGTAACTGTTGTGTACGTGAATTGCTGATCCTGGCACGTACATGGTTCGCATTCGGTTTGCCTTCTAAAACCGGGTGTGACACCATATCAGAAGTAATGAAGCGATCAGGCCTAGTTGTGCTAGGGGAAGCTTCTAACGAAGGTGCTCCCAATGCCGAAGCTGTACAAACTGTGGTTGAGGGTGAGAGTGATAATGAAAGCGAAGAGGATAACAACATTCTGAACTCGGCAAAGCCTAGTCATCTTGAATTTGGAAAATCCATTGTAATAGAAGATGACATGACTATGATGAAAAAACTGGGTTACTTTGGGGAGTCTGAGAGCAAGCTTGTTCGATTTGCTAGGGAGGAGATAACTTCGGAGCCGAGGGTGGACGAAGTTGTTGTCTTTAAGAGTTTCTTCAGAGCAGGGCTTCGGTTCCCCCTAAATGACATGATAGGGGAGGTTCTAAAGAAATTTGAAATATATCTTCATCAGCTGACTGTCGGTGTTTTGGGTCCGACCGCACACCCGGGGTTACCCCATAGGTGCTTTTGAGGTGTAGGACGGTGTCACCGACTGTAGCTCGATGGTTCGTGCTAGATGCACGAGAAACAGTGGACAATGGTGTACAGGTTCGGGCCGCCTTGAGATGCGTAACACCCTACGTCCTGGTGAGAATGTTTTGTGTGGTGGATTACAAGGGAGCTCTCTAGTGCGGGGGACGTAGAGAGTTGGGGTGGATGGCTGAGTTGTGAGTCCTTGTTCTGAAGGGGTGCCCCCTAGGCCTTATATACTCGACCGTGGGGCATTACATGCAGATATGATAACAACGTGTGCCTAAGAAATAGTGAACCATCTGAGTCTATCCTCCTATAATTCAGCCGACCCATCCTCGCTTGGTTCCGTTGTACAGGGCTCCTGCGCGGGAAGGTCAGATCACTGTTGTGATTATTGCTCGAGTTTGTTGGGCCGTCTGGGCTTGCGCCAACCCAGCCTTGTGTTAATCCGCTCCACTGGTTGTTCCTCCCAGGCCCACGAGGGGATGACCTTATGAATTATGGGGCCCTTGGGCCTTTCGTGAGGTCTTTTATCCTTCTAGTGGACCCAGAGGATATCTGTCCCCCACAAGCCCCCGATCTTTGGGTTGATTTTGAAATAACCGGCCCAAAGATCCTAGGTCCAGCTTGCAGTCTTTGGTTTTAACAGGGAATGCCTTGGAAATAAGCCTGCCGGGCCACTGCTTCTGAATTCTGAGTGATCCGGTTAAAACGATTTTTTACTGTCTTCTTCTGCTATTATCCCTAGGAATTCGGTGTTCTGTCTCAGGTTCATGCTTCGGAGGTCAGCATTTTGTACTGTATGACTTCGAACTTCATTGGGTGCACCGAAGGTGCACCCAATGGGTGTAGCCCTCGAGCTTCGAGTGGATTTTTGCAAACAATCCCCTTGAAGGTCTTCACTTCAAGTATTATCAGAAATCACTTTTATCTTCCACTTGTGCTTTTTCAGAGGTCAGCCTTGTCTTAATTTCGCCTTATGCTTTAGAGGTCAGCATTTTGCTTCTTCGGGGATGATGATTCATTGGGTGGGTGTAGCCCCCGAGCTTCGAGTGGATTTTTGAAAATAATCCACTCGAAGGTCTTCATTTCATGCCTTTTTCTGGGAATCATCCTTTCTTTTTGTTGAATGCCTTTAGAGATCAGCATTATATTATTAACACTATGCTTTAGAGATCAGCACACATTTTTGTCTTTGAAGCTAAATACGCGATCTGCCCATATCTTGCTAGGTCTTGCAATTTATTTGATCTGCGACTGATTGGACATTCGATAGATGGCCCTTGACTAGTCTTCATGTCACTTCGTACTTTGATGCTTCTGTCGATTAGACTTGTACCTTATCGGCTATATTTGGCTTTCCTTTGATCCTTGCTGGTATCTCTCTTCTGTCTTGGAGTATTCATTGCATATACTATACGGATGTGACAGTTTTGGAAAATATACTGATAATTCCTGGGCGTCCTCCCACTGGGTGTAGACAAGAGACGGCTTGGTACGCTGAGCGTTTAGCAAACTGCTTCTGAGTAGTAACTTGATGTGACCGCGGGTGTAATCATATCGCCCGCACAGTTGACTGGAGTCCTAATGGGTGTCGTGTTACGTGAAACGGCGTCAGCCGCCTGGCGTGTCTTCAGACGGTTTGAATTGCATATTGAATTTTTGCGACTGTTCGGTGGCTGTGGTAGGAGGTGAGTGGTTGCCTTCTTCTTCTATAAATAGTGCTCTTGCTTCTCCGGCATTTTCACATTTCTTGTTGCTGCTTGCTGTTTCCTCTCCTTTTCTTCCTTCCACTCCACCATGGGCAAGAGCAAGAAAGGTGGTGGCCCTTCGCATCACTCCGGCGACAAACGCAAGCGCGAGCCGACTCCTCCCTCGGAGGACTTCGGTGACTCAGAGTACTCGGAGGAGGAGTTCTCCTCCGAGTCCGAGGGTTCTCCGGCTCCTGCCTCTCCCCCGACAACGTCTGATGATTCAGACGACTCCCAGGGGATCGCCGCGGAGGTATGGATTTACATCCGGGCCGTCGAGCGTGCCGGGCTCGAGGGCTCGGATGAGTCGGAGTACTCCTCGGACGAGGAGAATTCCTCCGACCCGTCCGAGGAGGGCAGAGGCGGCGACGGTGGTGACGGTGACGACGACGGAGGCGATGGTGACGGCGGCGGCGACAGCGGCAAGGGCGGTGACGGCAGCGGCAAGGGTGGCAGCGGCGACGGCGGCGACGGCAGCAAGGGCAGCAACAAGGCCAGTGGCTAGACGCCACTGGTTTTAGATGTTAGTGTAGATTAGTAGTAGAAATAGTATTAGCGAAATAATGTAGTAGTAGCTAGTAGTATAGTTAGTGAAATATAATGTAGTAGTAGGTAGTAGTATAGTTAGTGAAATGTAATGTCGTAGTAGGGAAGGCATCAGCTCATAATGAGTTGATTTGTTAGTTCCGTAATGCTTCCCTTATGAAGAATGATTTCGTCCCACTTCTGTGTTCATTATTTTGCCTTCTGGTCAGTCGTCGATCGTTGTAATATTTACTGCCGATGATGTTTTTTGTCTGCAATGCTTGAGTAGTAACTTGGAGTCATCGGATCATGCTTCAGACTGCTTTATTTGTGACGTCGGCGCTTTGGTAGTAGCGGCCGAGTTATTATTGGTGATGTTGGCACTTTTTGAAGTAATGGCTAAGTGATAGCGGGCCACGTCGGTGTTTTAGAAGTAACGACCGAGCGGTTACTAGTGATGTCGGCATCTTAGAGGTAACAGCCGAATCCTTTGGAGCCACGTCTCCGCTTTAGGAATAACAACCGAGTGACTGATGGTGACGTCGGCGTTTTAGAGGTAACAACCGAGTGATCGATGGCGACGTCGGCGTTTTAGAGGTAACAGCCGAGTGATAACGGGCTATGCCGGCCGCTTTGGAAACAGTGGCCGGGTGAAATCAGGTAACATCAGCGTTTTTAGATATAACTGCTGAGTTAAAGTGGGCCGCGTCGGCCGTTTTGGAAATAATGGCCGAGTGATGATGTGGCACGCCCGTGTTTCAGAAATAACGATCGGGTGATGACATGGCGTGCCAACGTTTGGAAGTGGCGCCGGCCCCGGGAAAACCCCATATGTACTGCACTATCGCACGCCTCCACGTTCCGTGCCCTAGTTTCTGCTTTTCTGCATCCAGGCTTTCTCTGCTCTCCTGCAATATTGCTTCCACTTCGCTCGCTAGCAAGGTTGAGATGGCGCCCAAGCGGAAAGCTTCGAGTTCGTCCGTCGCAGTCATTCCCCCCATCGATCCTAACAGTCAGTTGCCTTTCGCAGGTAACCATATGTCTGTTGTCTCTGAATCCGACCTTCTTCATCTCGTTTCTATCGGAGTTCTTCCTCCGAAGGAGCTCTGTTCGTGGCGGATCTGCCGTGGGGTCACTGTTCCGACAGAAGACACCCATGAATCCGTCATTTACGTTCCCTTTCTTATTCGTGGACTTGCTCTTCCCATTTCTCCTTTCTTCCACGGTCTCCTTGATTTCTATCGCTTAAACCTGACCCATCTAAATCCCAATTCCATTCTGCAAGTTTCTATTTTTGTTCATTTATGCGAAGCCTTCCTTGGTGTTTTGCCTCACTTTGGCCTTTGGAAGTATTTGTACCACTGTCGGCCTGGGATGGCCGGAGGGCAGCACTAGTTGGTGGGGGGCGCGAGCTTGGAGATGCGCCGTGGGAGGAAGACTGACTACCTCGACATCCCACTCAAGGACAGCATCAAGGGATGGCGCTTGGAATGGTTCATCGTGGAGAATCATGGGAATTCCCTCCCCCACGGTCAGGGAGACAACCAGATGTTCGCACTCCGAGCTGGACCGAATCCCCCACAGACCAGGAGGTGGCTGAGGCAAGGGCTCTGCTAGCTGAAGTTGGATTGTTGAAAGAAAGGGGTCTGACTGCAGAAGCTGTGGTCGCTGACTTTGTTTTCAAGAACATTCAGCCACTGAAAGACAGAGCGTATCCGTCCTATCTGTACCGAGGCCTGTCTGATTCAACCCGGGTAACCAACAGAAGAATTTTTGCTGTGGACTTGGTGAGCCGGCTTGAAATGATTCTCAGAGGCAAGGTGTCGAACATCAGCGCTCCTGTGCGTACTCAGCCTGCAATATGCCTCCTTCCAAGCCTTTTACCAGTTTTGTGTCGAATCCTGCTCCCGGTGATAGTGGTTTGGGCCTTAGAGTGCGACCCTCTCCCGAAGAAGTTAATGCTTTGGTTGCCTCACTGGAAGAAATTCCTGACGACGAGAGACAGGTTCATTTTGAGGTGCCTTTGAACCCCAGTGATGCAGAGATAAGTGCCATGCTGGATATGTTAGCTAAAGATTCCTCTGATGCGGCCCCTACTGAAACACCGGTGGTAGCGCCCTTCCCAGAAGCTAGCGAAGCTTTGGATATTCAGAGGTCTGACAGTATTTGCCCGAAGCGCCCTTGCCGAGCCAATCAGCACATTTCTCCCGCTAAGGGGCAGAAAAAGAAGAAGAGACGTCTTCACCTAGTGTCTAGCTTGGATCCGGTCCTTCTGTTCCTGCTGCTGAGGAAGTGCCAGTGCCTGTCTTTACTAAAGCTGAAACCGATGGTCGTGATCTGACCGCTGCTGACCCCAATGGGTGTGATCCTGCTGAAGATGACCCCAATGGGTGTACTGTCCGTGTTGTTGATGAAGATGATGAAGAAGAGGATGAAATCCCTCTAATTCGGAAGAACAGCCGGCGTTACATAGCTAGTGGGGAAAGTAGTGGTGTTCCTTCTCCTTCTTTGTCTACCCTCATTGGTCTGCAAGAATTATCTCTGACGAACTTCGATCAGACTCTTGAAGACATGGTTCCAGAAGATCTGTTGTCAGAGCCGGCAGATGGTATCGCGATGGATGTTTGTGCTGATGTGCCCGATGCCGGGTTGGGGTCATCCCGGGCAGCGTCCCGTGCCTCATCGACCTTAGAGCGCGGTCTTGAGGGTCAGGAGGCTGGGCTGGATTGCACTGCTCCCACGGAAGTGACTGAGGGTCCTTCAGCCTTAGAGATGGCTGTTGCAGAGAACTTGGCCCTCAAGGATGGTGCTGGCGCTTACCCAGCCCTCGAGGGTGTTGCCGGAGATGATCTGGCTCGGATGGGTAGCGCAAGCTGTGACCCAGCCCCCAAGGGTGTCCGAGTGGGTTCTCCCTCCCACACTTCCATGGATGTTCACGTAGGGTCTTCTCCTCCACATTCTAGTTGCATGGCGATAGCCCAAGCCTTGGGTCAAGGAGTCGCTTTAGAGGCCAGCACACCTGATGACAGAGTTCTGGCTTCTGCTGATGACACTGAATTGGTTCCCACTGATGCATTGCGGGTTGTTCTGGTTGGTGATCCTTCGTCAAGCCATCAATTGACTTCCCACAACTTGGGGGTTCCCTCATTCTTCTCCAACCTCTAGGTATTTTAGTTTCTTCTGGTCTGACTTTATCCCAGGCAGATAATTGTTCTCATGCTTGTCTGTTTTTAATGCCAGGCGTTGGTTGATGAGATGGCTAGTCGGCTGAGGTTGCAGGGTGCCTCTGTCCTAGAAGGAGATCTATCACTGGCACATTGGAATCTAGTACTGCTTCAGCGGCGGGTGTCTGATTTGGAGATGGCAAATGCTGGTTAGTGCCCTTTGTTTCTTCTTTGATTACTTGATTAATTCTATTTTTTTACTGAACACCCTTGCTTGACTGTATCTTGACAGATATGGCTCGGCGGTATTCTGATCTTGAAGAAAAATATTCTCAAGGTCAGACTGAGCTGGCCCGGGTTTCTGCTTCTCTGAATGATGCTAACATGCTGAGCTCCACCCTCCGTGCTCAGCTTGACTCTGAAAAGGTGACCAGTGAATCTTGGCTTTGTTTGCAGTGTTCTTTTTGCTTGCTTGGCGTTTGGAGAAACTGATTCTTGTCTGCAGGAGGAAAAGCGTGCCCTCGCCACTTCTCGTGACAATCTTGACAAGCTATACCGCGATGCCAGCAATTCGTTGACCATCTTGGAGAGGAGTCATCGCTTCACCAGGGAGGAGCTGGATAATCATCGTTTTAAGCTGCAAGAGTCCTTGGATGATGTGATTCGCCTCAGGCAGTTGGTGTCGACCAAAGATACTGTCATCAAGGATCTGCGTGCTTCCAAGAAATTCGTCGTCCAGGAGCTAGAAACTGCTCGGTTGGCTGTCAAGGTTGCTGAAGAGACTTCTGCTACTCTGAGGGCCCAGCGCGACAAAGCTATGGATAAAGTTATTCGCGCGGGGCGGATCCTGATGAGGAGACCCGGCGTGGTTGTTCCTGACGACATAGTGGCTGACGTGAATGCCGCTCCTGATTCCTCGAGTCGTCCTTCTTCGTCAGTTGGTCCTGAGAAGAACATTACTAAATAGAAAACACTGAATGCTGGTTAATGTGCTCGGATGTTTTGTTAGAGAACACTTTTGAATACTGAATGCTACTATTGTTTTCCCATTGTTAGAATTCCATAGTATCTACAATTGTAGAAGTAAATGTAGTGTGATGGTTTTGAAATTTCGTCGTGGGGCATAGAAGTTGCCCTAAGATGGGTGATTGCAAACGTGTCGAGTGTGCCGTGTCAATTTAAGTCAGTGTCAACTTAAACCGACCGCTCCGTTAATAGGGCATAGTGGCCACCCCGAGTTAAGTAAGCGTGAGCATGTCGCACCGCCTTAAGTCATTGCCGACTTAAGCCGATTGCTCCGTTAGTAGGGCATAGTGGTCACCCTGAGTTTAGTAAGCATGAGCATGTCGCACCGCCTTAAGTCATTGCCGACGTAAGCTGATTGCTCCGTTAGTAGGGCATAGTGGTCACCCCGAGTTAAGTAAGCGTGAGCATGTCGCACCGCCTTAAGTCATTGCCGACTTAAGCCGATTGCTCCGTTAGTAGGGCATAGTGGTCACCCTGAGTTAAGTAGCGTGAGCATGTCACACCGCCTTAAGTCGTTGCCGACTTAAGTCGATTGCTCTGTTAGTAGGGCATAGTGGTCACCCCGAGTTAAGTAAGCGTGAGCACGTCGCACCGCCTTAAGTCATTGCCGACTTAAGCCGATTGCTCCGTTAGTAGGGCATAGTGGTCACCCCGAGTTAAGTAAATATGCCAATTGACAGCGAACAATTTGAGTGCCTTTGAAGCCTTTTTATTGATGATATGTTTCTCAATTTACAGAATACATCGTCGTCCCAATAGCTTATGGGATGTAGCTAGGGGTAAAACTTCCTGAGGTGTTCTATGTTCCATGAGTTCCCAATTTCCGTGTCGTCCATCTGAGTGAGACGATATGATCCCGGCCGAGTGACTTCTGCTACTATGAATGGTCCTTCCCATAGAGGTGACAATTTGTGTCGTCCCTCCCCCGTTAGAATTTGGCGGAGGACGAGATCTCTCACTGCGAAGGATCGATGTCGTATGGTCTTATCATGATAACGCCTCAGAGTTTGCTGATACCGTGCTGATTGAATCACCGTATTCAGTCGCTCTTCTTCGAGCACATCAACATTCTCCAGCCTAGTAGCTTCAGCTTCTGCTATGTTTTCAAAGATTAACCTCGGTGCCCCGAACTTGAGATCAGCAGGTAGCACTGCCTCCGAACCATAAACCATGAAAAAAGGTGTGTTTCCATGTAGAGCTCGACTAGGTTGAGTTCTCAAGCTCCAAACAACATACGACAGCTCTCTGATCCACTTTCCTGTGAACTTTTCATTCTTGTCGAAGACTTTCTTTCTGAGCGCCTCCAATATCATCCCGTTAGCTCTTTCGACTTGCCCGTTGGCTCTTGGGTGCGCCACCGAGGCATATTTGATCTGAATGCTCTTTTGCTCGCAGAAATCGAAGAATTCTGAACTTGTGAAGTTGGATCCCAGGTCGGTTATGATGCTATTCGGTATTCCAAACCTGAATATTATGTCTTGTATGAATTCTACGGCCTTAGCTGAAGTTAGAGAAGCAATGGGTTTGAACTCTATCCATTTATTAAATTATCGATAGCAACCAGTACATGAGTGTATCCTCCTTGAGCTTTCTTGAAAGGTCCAATCATATCCAATCACCAGCACGCGAATGGCCAAGTTACAGGTATGGTTTGCAGTTGCTGTGCTGGTAGATGATGCTGCTTTGATAAGTACTGGCAGGCTTCGCACCTCTGGACTAACTCGACTGCATCACTCTTTGCTGTTGGCCAGTAGAAACCCGACCTGAAGACCTTCCCAACTAGGGTCCTGGATGCTGCGTGTACTCCACATTGCCCAGCATGGACCTCATCCAGAATTTGTTTTCCAGTAGCTGAGAGAATACATTTCATGAGGACTCCTGATGCGCCCCTTCTGTATAGCGTTTCCCCAATGAGTGTATAGTGAGCCGACTGCCTTGCAATGCGTTCAGCTGTATTTTTGTCATCTGGTTCCTCTTCATTCTTTATATACCTAATGATCGGCTCCCTCCAGTCATCAGAATCTGACTCTGGTTGGCTCAGAGTATTACATTCCTCTGCCCGATCCATTGAGATGCTCGGGCGCGATACTTCTTGGACGAAAACTCTAGGCGGGACCTGAGTCCGACTGGATCCTAGTTTAGACAATGCATCAGCTGCCGCGTTGCGGTCTCTCTCCACATGATGAAATTCCAAACCTTCAAATTTGTCTTCTAGTTTCCGGACAGCAGTGCAGTATTTTCCCATGGCTTCATTCGAGCAGTCCCATTCCTTGTTTATCTGACTTATGACCACCAGAGAATCTCCATATACCATTAGTCTCTTGATGCCCAGTGATATGGCAATGTTCAGTCCATGAATCAGAGCTTCATATTTGTCTGCATTGTTAGATGCCGGGAACAAAAATTGAAGAGCATACTTTAGTGGTTCACCTCCAGGTGCAATAAAGAGGATCCCTGCACCTGCTCCCTGAAGCTTCAACGAGACATCAAAATACATTCGCCATACTTCTGCCGTTTCCGAGTTATCCGGCACCTGCTGCTCAGTCCATTCTGATACGAAGTCAACCAGTGCTTGAGTTTTGATAGCAGTGCGAGGTCGAAATTCAATGTTATGAGATCCTAGCTCACAGGCCCACTTGGCTATTCTCCCGATGGCTTCTTTGTTGTGAAGAATATCTCCTATCGGAAATCCAGTGACTACTATGACTTTGTGGTCGTCGAAGTAGTGACGGAGCTTGCGTGCAGTTAGAAGTACTGCATATCATAGCTTCTGAACTTGAGGATATTTCTTCTTCGAGGGACCCAGAACTTCACTGATGAAATAAACAGGATGCTGTACCGGGTATGCATGTCCCTCTTCTTCTCGCTCGACTACCAACGCGGTGCTCACCACGTGAGTCGTGCAAGAGATATATAACAACAGATCTTCAGCTGGTTGAGTCGGTGTGGCTTGACGCGGTGGTTTCAGCACTGGTGGTGTTGTCAAGAACCTTTTCAACGCATCTAGAGCTTCCTGTGCTTCTGAAGTCCACTGAAATTTGTCCACCTTCTTGAGTAGCTTATAAAATGGTAAGCCTTTTTCTCCCAGCCTAGATATGAATCTGCTCAGAGCTGCCATACATCCGGTAAGTCTTTGAACTTTCTTCTGTGATCGTGGTGCTTCCATCCTCATGATAGCCTCAATCTTTTCTGGATTGGCTTCAATCCCTCGGTGGCTGACAATAAACCCGAGCAACTTTCCTGCTGGTACTCCGAAAACACATTTTTCGGGATTAAGCTTCCATCGATATCGCCGTAGACTATTGAAGACCAGCTGTAAATCTTCAATGAAATTTTCTGAATTTTCTGTTTTGATCACCACATCATCCACATAAGCTTCAACACGCTTGCCCCAGTGATCGGCTAAGCATGTTTGAATAGCTCTCTGATAAGTCGCTCCAGCGTTTTTGAGGCCGAACGGCATGGAGGTATAGCAGAAAGCTCCGAATGGAGTGATGAATGCTGTTTTTTCCTCGACTTCTTTTGCCAGACTAATCTGATGATACCCAGAGTAGCAATCCAAGAAAGACAACACAGAACATCCGGCGGTGGAATCTACCACCTGATCTATCCTAGGAAGCCCGAAGGGATCCTTTGGACAGTGTTTGTTGAGATCCATATAGTCGACGCACATGCACCAATCCACTTTATTCTTTTTGAGTACAAGAACAGGATTAGCTAGCCACTCAGGATGCAACACCTCTCTAATAAATCCTGTCGCGACCAAGCGAGCCAACTCAGCACGGATGGCTTCTCTCTTGTCGGGCGTGAAGCGACGTAGTTTCTGTCGGATCGGCCTCGCCTGAGGGTATACCTTCAATTTGTGCTCGGCTAGTTCTCTCGAGACTCTCGGCATATCCGCAGGTTGCCATGCGAATACGTCTCGGTTATCTTGCAGAAACTGGACGAGCGCGCCTTCCTATTTATCATCCAGACTAGAACTGATGATATCAGTTTTGCGCTCGTCGGCGAACCCGAGAGTGATTCTTGAAAGTCGCCTAGAGGGGGGTGAATAGGGCGAATCTGAAATTTATAAACTTAAGCACAACTACAAGCCGGGTTAGCGTTAGAAATATAAACGAGTCCGAGAGATAGAGCGCAAAACAAATCGTGAGCAAATAAAGAGCGAGACATGATGATTTGTTTTACCGAGGTTCGGTTCTTGCAAACCTACTCCCCGTTGAGGTGGTCACAAAGACCGGGTCTCTTTCAACCCTTTCCCTCTCTCAAACGGTCACTTATATCGAGTGAGCTTCTCTTCTCAATCAAACGGAACACGAAGTTCCCGCAAGGACCACCACACAATTGGTGTCACTTGCCTTGGTTACAATTGAGTTTGATCACAAGAAGAATGAGAAAAAAAAGAAGCAATCCAAGCTCAAGAGCTCAAATGAACACAAATATCACTCTCTCACTAGCCACTAATGATTGGAGTTGTATTTGGACTTGGGAGAGGATTTGATCTCTTTGGAGTGTCTAGAATTGAATGCTATAACTATTGTAATGTGTTGAAGATGGAAAACTTGGATGCCATTGAATGTGGGGTGGTTGGGGTATTTATAGCCCCAACCACCAAAAATGGCCGTTGGAAGACTGCTGTCGCATGGCGCACCGGACACTGTCCGGTGCGCCAGCCACGTCAGCGAGCCGTTGGGGTTCGACCATTGGAGC
The DNA here is from genome assembly GCF_902167145.1 of Zea mays. NCBI lineage: Eukaryota > Viridiplantae > Streptophyta > Magnoliopsida > Poales > Poaceae > Zea > Zea mays. The sequence goes on along the minus strand of NC_050098.1, from coordinate 38,553,554 downwards.
TCTGACTTGTGGGGCCTCTGGGCTGTCTGGTGGTGCACCGGACAGGTCCTGTAGACTGTCCGGTGCGCCAACTGCGCGTGCTCTGACTCTGGCGCGCACTGTAGCGCATTGAATGCGGTTGCAGACGACCGTTGCGCGCGAAGTAGCCGTTGCTCCGCTGGCACACCGGACAGTCCGGTGTGCACTAGACACTGTCCGGTGACTCACCGGACAGTCCGGTGAATTATAGCGGAGCGCCCTATGATTTTCCCGAAGGTGACAAGTTCATCGTCGAGTGCCCTGGTGCACCGGACACTGTCCGGTGCGCCAAACTAGGGTGCCTTTGGGTTGTCTTTTGCTCTCTTGGTTTGAACCCTTTCTTGGTCTTTTTATTGGCTCTTTGTGAACCTTTTGGCACCTGTAGAACTTATAGACTAGAGCAAACTAGTTAGTCCAATTTATTTGTGTTGGGCAATTCAACCACCAAAATCAATTAGGAAAAAAGTGTAAGCCTAATTCCCTTTCAATCTCCCCCTTTTTGGTGATTGATGCCAACACAAACCAAAGCAAATATAGAAGTGTATAATTGAACTAGTTTGCATAATGTAAGTGCAAAGGTTACTTAGAATTGAACCAATATAAATTCTTATAGAATGTGCATGGATTGTTTCTTTATATTTTTAACATTTTGGACCACGCTTGCACCACATGTTTTATTTTTGCAAATTCTTTTGTAAATTCTTTTCAAAGTCTTTTTGCAAATAGTCAAAGGTATATGAGTAAGATTTTGAGAAGCATTTTCAAGATTTAACATTTTCTCCCCTTGTTTCAAATGCTTTTTCCTTTGACTAAACAAAACTCCCCCTCAATAAAATCTTCCTCTTAGTGTTCAAGAGGGTTTTAATATACTAATTTTGAAAATACTACTTTCTCCCCCTTTTGAACACAATAAGATACCAATTTGAAAATCACTATTTAAAAATAGGTGGTGGTGCGGTCCTTTTGCTTTGGGCTAATACTTTCTCCCCCTTTGGCATGAATCGCCAAAAACGGATACTTGAGTGAAATATAAGCCCTTTCTAACTACTTTATCCCCCTTTGGCAAACAAAATATGAGTGAAGATTATACCAAAGACGAAGAGTTGCTCGGAGTGACGGCGAAGGATGAGTAATTTCGATGGAGTGGAAGCCTTTGTCTTCGCTGAAGACTCCAATTCCCTTTCAATACACCTATGACTTGGTTTGAAATATACTTGAAACCACATTAGTCATAACACATGAAAGAGATATGATCAAAGGTATAATAATGAGCTATATGTGCAAGACATCAAAAGAAATTCCTAGAATCAAGAATATTTAGCTCATGCCTAAGTTTGTTAAAAGTTTGTTCATCTAGTGGCTTGGTAAAGATATCGGCTAATTGTTCCTTGGTGTTAATATATGCAATCTTGATATCCCCCTTTTGTTGGTGATCCCTAAGAAAATGATACCGAATGGCTATGTGTTTAGTGCGGCTATGCTCAACGGGATTATCCGCCATGCGGATTGCACTCTCATTATCACATAGAAGAGGAACTTTGGTTAATTTGTAACCATAGTCCCTAAGGGTTTGCCTCATCCAAAGCAATTGCGCGCAACAATGTCCTGCGGCAATGTACTCGGCTTCGGTGGTAGAAAGAGCTACGGAATTTTGCTTCTTTGAAGCCCAAGACACCAAGGATCTTCCCAAGAACTGGCAAGTCCCAGATGTGCTCTTTCTATTAATTTTACACCCCGCCCAATCGGCATCCGAATAACCAATTAAATCAAATACGGATCCCCGAGGGTACCAAAGCCCAAACTTAGGAGTATGAACTAAGTGTCTCAAGATTCGTTTTACGGCCGTAAGGTGAGCTTCCTTAGGGTCGGCTTGGAATCTTGCACACATGCATACGGAAAGCATTATGTTTGGACAAGATGCACATAAATAGAGTAAAGAGCCTATCATCGACCGGTATACCTTTTGATCGACGGATTTACCTCCCGTGTCGAGGTCGAGATGACCATTGGTTCCCATGGGTGTCTTGATGGGCTTGGCATCCTTCATCCCAAACTTGTTTAGAATGTCTTGAATATACTTTGTTTGGCTAATGAAGGTGCCCTCTTGGAGTTGCTTCAGTTGAAATCCCAAGAAGTACTTCAACTCCCCATCATGGACATCTCGAATTTCTGTGTCATGATCCTACTAAATTCCTCACATGTAGATTCGTTAGTAGACCCAAATATAATATCATCAACATAAATTTGGCATACAAACAAACCATTGTAAAGAGTTTTAGTAAATAAAGTAGGATCGACCTTTCCGACTTTGAAGCCATTAGTGATAATAAAATCTCTTAGGCACTCATACCATGCTCTTGGGGCTTGCTTGAGCCCATAAAGTGCCTTAGAGAGTTTATATACATAGTTAGGGTACTCACTATCTTCAAAGCCGGGAGGTTTCTCAACATAGACCTCTTCCTTGATTGGTCCATTGAGGAAGGCACTTTTCACGTCCATTTTATAAAGCTTAAAGCCATGGTAAGTAGCATAGGCAAGTAATATACGAATTGATTCTAGCCTGGCTACGGGTGCATAGGTTTCACCGAAATCCAAACCTTCTACTTGTGAATATCCCTTGGCCACAAGTCAGGCTTTGTTCCTTGTCACCACACCATGCTCATCTTGCTTGTTGCGGAAGACCCACTTGGTTCCTACAACATTTTGATTATGACGTGGAACTAAATGCCATACCTCATTCCTAGTGAAGTTGTTGAGCTCCTCTTGCATCGCCACCACCCAATCCGAATCTTGTAGTGCTTCCTCTACCCTGTGTGGCTCAATAGAGGAAACAAAAGAGTAATGTTCACAAAAATGAGCAACCCGAGATCTAGTAGTTACCCCCTTTTGAATGTCGCCGAGGATGGTGTTCACGGGGTGATCTCGTTGGATTGCTTGGTGGACTCTTGGGTGTGGCAGCCTTGGAACTTGTTCATCTTCCTCATCTTGATCATGGGCATCTCCCCCTTGATCATTGCTTTCCTCTTGAGGTGGCTCAACTTCTTGATTTTCTCCTTCATCATTTTGAGCCTTATCCTCATCTTGAGTTGGTGGAGATGCTTGCGTGGAGGAAGATGGTTGATCTTGTGTATTTAGTGGCTCTTCGGATTCCTTAGGACACACATCCTCAATGGACATGTTCATTAGCGCGACGCACGGAGCTTCTTCATCACCTATCTCATCAAGATCAACTTGCTCTACTTGAGAGCTGTTAGTCTCATCAAACACAATATCACAAGAAACTTCAACTTGTCCGGAGGACTTGTTAAAGACTCTATATGCCCTTGTGTTTGAATCATATCCTAGTAAAAAGCCTTCTACAGTCTTAGGAGCAAATTTGTATTTTCTACCTCTTTTAACAAGAATAAAGCATTTGCTACCAAAGACTCTAAAATATGAAACTTTGGGCTTTTTACCGGTTAGGAGTTCGTATGATGTCTTCTTGAGGATTCGGTGTAGATACAACCGGTTGATGGCGTAGCAGGCGATGTTGACCGCCTCGGCCCAAAACCGATCCGAAGTCTTGTACTCATCAAGCATGGTTCTTGCCATGTCCAGTAGAGTTCTATTCTTCCTCTCCACTACACCGTTTTGTTGTGGGGTGTAGGGAGAAGAGAACTCATGCTTGATGCCCTCCTCCTCAAGGAAGCCTTCGATTTGAGAGTTCTTGAACTCCGTTCCGTTATCGCTTCTAATCTTTTTGATCCTTAAGCCGAACTCATTTTGAGCCTGTCTCAAGAATCCCTTTAAGGTCTCTTGGGTATGAGATTTTTCCTGCAAAAAGAACACCCAAGTGAAGCGAGAATAGTCATCCATAATAACTAGACAGTACTTACTCCCGCCGATGCTTATGTAAGCTATCAGGCCAAATAGGTCCATGTGTAGGAGCTCGAGTGGCCTGTCAGTCGTCATGATGTTCTTGTGTGGATGATGAACACCAACTTGCTTCCCTGCTTGACATGCGCTACAAATCCTGTCTTTCTCAAAATGAACATTTGTTAGTACCAAAATGTGTTCTCCCTTTAGAAGCTTGTGAAGATTCTTCATTCCAACATGTGCTAGTCGGCGATGCCAGAGGCAGCCCATGTTAGTCTTAGCAATTAAGCAAGTGTCGTGTTCAGCTCTATCAAAATCTACTAAGTATAGCTGACCCTCTAACACTCCCTTAAATGCTATTGAATCATCACTTCTTCTAAAGACAGTGACACCTGTATCTGTAAAAAGACAGTTGTAACCCATTTTACATAATTGCGAAACTGAAAGCAAGTTGTAATCTAAAGAATCTACAAGAAAAACATTTGAAATGGAATGGTCAGGTGATATAGCAATTTTACCCAATCCTTTGACCAAACCTTGATTTCCATCCCCGAATGTGATAGCTCGTTGGGGATCTTGGTTTTTCTCATAGGAGGAGAACATCTTCTTCTCCCCGGTCATGTGGTTTGTGCACCAGCTATCAATGATCCAACTTAAGCCCCCGAATGCATAAACCTACAAAACAAGTTTAGTTCTTGATTTTAGGTACCCAAATGGTTTTGGGTCCTTTGACATTAGATACAAGAACTTTGGGTACCCAAACACAAGTCTTTGACCCCTTGTGCTTGCCCCCAACATACTTGGCAACTACCTTGCCGGATTTGTTAGTTAAAACATAAGATGCATCAAAAGTCTTAAATGAGATGCTAGGTTCATTTGATGCATTAGGAGTTTCCTTCTTAGGCAATTTAGCACGGGTTGATTGCCTATAGCTAGATGTCTCACCCTTATACATAAAAGCATGATTAGGGCCAGAGTGAGACTTCCTAGAATGAATTCTCCTAATTTTGCTCTCGGGATAACCGGCAAGGTATAAAATGTAACCCTCATTATCCTGAGGCATGGGAGCCTTTCCCTTTACAAAGTTAGACAATCTTTTAGGAGGAGCATTAAGTTTGACATTGTCCCCCTTTTGGAAGCCAATGCCATCCTTGATGCTAAGGCGTCTCCCACTATAGAGCATGCTTCTAGCAAATTTAAATTTTTCATTTTCTAAGTCATGCTCATTAATTTTAGCATTAAGTTGAGCTATGTGATCATTTTGTTTCTTAATTAAAGCTAAGTGATCATGAATAGCATCAACATTAATGTCTCTACATCTAGTGCAAATGGAAACATGCTCAACAGTAGATGTAGAGGGTTTGCAAGATTTTAGTTCAACAATCTTAGCATGTAAAATATCATTTTCACTTCTAAGATTGGAAATTGTAACATTGCAAACATCTAAGTCTTTAGCCTTAGCAATTAATTTTTCATTATCATTTCTAAGGCTAGCAAGAGAAACATTCAATTCTTCAATCTTAGTAAGTAATTCAACATTATCATCTCTAAGATTGGGAATTGAAGCATCACAAACAATTGAATCAACCTTAGCAATTAAACTAGCATTCTCATTTCTAAGGTTGGTGATAACATCATGGCATGTGCTTAGCTCACTAGATAATTTTTCACACTTTTCTACTTCTAGAGCATAAGCATTTTTAACCTTAACATGCTTCTTATTTTCCTTAATTAGGAAGTCCTCTTGGGTGTCCAAGAGTTCATCCTTCTCATGAATAGCACTAATTAATTCATTTAGTTTTTCTTTTTGTTGCATGCTAAGGTTGGCAAAAAAGGATGCGCAAGTTATCCTCCTCATCACTAGCATTATCCTCATCACTAGAGGTTTCATATTTAGTGGAGGATCTTGGTTTTACCTTCTTCCTTTTGCCGTCCTTTGCCATGAGGCACTTGTGGCCGACGTTGGGGAAGAGGAGTCCCTTGGTGACGGCGATGTTGGTGGCGTCCTCGTCGGAGGAGGAGTCGGAGGAGCTCTCCTCGGAGTCCCACTCGCGGCACACATGGGCATCGCCGCCCCTCTTCTTATGGTACCTCTTCTTTTCCCTCCTCTTGCCCTTCTTGTCATCGCCCCTGTCACTATCACTAGATAACAGACATTTAGCAATGAAATGACCGGGCTTACCACATTTGTAGCACACCTTTTTGGAACGGGGCTTGTAATCTTTCCCCTTCCTTTGTTTGAGGATTTGGCGGAAGCTCTTGATGATGAGCGCCATTTCCTCATTGTCGAGTTTAGAGGCGTCAATGGGTTGTCTACTTAATGTAGACTCTTCCTTCTTCTCCTCCGTCGCCTTGAATGCGACCGGTTGTGCTTCGGACGTGGAGGGGCCATCTAGCTCGATGATTTTCTTTGAGCCTTTGATCATTAACTCAAAGCTCACAAAATTACCTATTACTTCCTCGGGAGACATTAGTGTATATATAGGATTACCTCGAATTAATTGAACTTGTTTAGGATTAAGAAAAAGAGGGATCTTAGAATAACCTTGACCATTTCATGGTCATCCCATTTGGTGCTCCGAGGTTGCGCACTTGGTTCACCAAGGTCTTCAACCGGTTGTACATGGCTTGAGGATCCTCACCTTGGTTGAGTCAAAACCGACCGAGCTCCCCCTCGATCGTCTCCCGCTTGGTGATTTTGGTCACCTCATCTCCTTCATGCGCGGTCTTGAGTACGTCCCAAATTTCCTTGGCACTCTTTAATCCTTGCACCTTGTTATACTCCTCTCGACTTAGAGAGGCGAGGAGTATAGTGGTGGCTTGGGAGTTAAAGTGCCGGATTTGGGCGACCTCGTCCGAATCATAGTCTTCATCCCCCGGTGATGGTACCTGTACTCCAATCTCAACAACATCCCAAATGCTAGTGTGGAGTGAGGTTAGATGATGCCTCATTTTATCACTCCACATGTTATAATCTTCACCATCAAACATAGGTGGTTTGCCTAATGGGACGGAAAGTAAAGGAGTACGTTTGGAAATGCGAGGCTAATGTAGGGGAATCTTACTAAACTTCTTGCGCTCATGGCGCTTAGAAGTTACGGACGGCGTGTCGGAGCCGGAGGTGGATGGCGACAAAGAGTCGGTCTCGTAGTAGACCACCTTCCTCATCTTCTTCTTCTTGTCACCGCTTCGACCCGACTTGTTGTGTGAAGGGGATCCCTTCACTTTGTTGGCGGACTCCCCGGATGGAGCCTTCCCATGGCTTGTAGCGGGCTTCTCGCCGGTCATCGTCTCCTTCTTGGCGTGATCTCCCGACATCACTTCGAGCGGTTAAGCTCTAATGAAGCACCGTGCTCCGATACCAATTGAAAGTCACCTAGAGGGGGGGTGAATAGGGCGAATCTGAAATTTATAAACTTAAGCACAACTACAAGATGGGTTAGCGTTAGAAATATAAACGAGTCCGAGAGAGAGAGCGCAAAACAAATCATGAGCAAATAAAGAGCGAGACACGATGATTTGTTTTACCGAGGTTCGGTTCTTGCAAACCTACTCCCCGTTGAGGTGGTCACAAAGACCGGGTCTCTTTCAACCCTTTCCCTCTCTCAAACGGTCACTTAGACCGAGTGAGCTTCTCTTCTCAATCAAACGGAACACGAAGTTCCCACAAGGACCACCACACAATTGGTGTCTCTTGCCTTGGTTACAATTGAGTTTGATCACAAGAAGAATGAGAAACAAAAGAAGCAATCCAAGCTCAAGAGCTCAAATGAACACAAATATCACTCTCTCACTAGCCACTATTGATTGGAGTTGTATTTGGACTTGGGAGAGGATTTGATCTCTTTGGAGTGTCTAGAATTGAATGCTATAGCTCTTGTAATGTGTTGAAGATGGAAAACTTGGATGCCATTGAATGTGGGGTGGTTGGGGTATTTATAGCCCCAACCACCAAAAATGGCCGTTGGAAGACTGCTGTCGCATGGCGCACCGGACAGTCCGGTGTGCCACCGGACACTGTCCGGTGCGCCAGCCACGTCAGCGAGCCGTTGGGGTTCGACCGTTGGAGCTCTGACTTGTGGGGCCTCTGGGCTGTCCGGTGGTGCACCGGACAAGTCCTGTAGACTGTCCGGTGCGCCAACTGCGCGTGCTCTGACTCTGGCGCGCACTGTAGCGCATTGAATGCGGTTGCAGACGACCGTTGTGTGCGAAGTAGCCGTTGCTCCGCTGGCACACCGGACAGTCCGGTGAATTATAGCGGAGCGCCCTCTGATTTTCCCGAAGGTGGCAAGTTCATCGTCGAGTGCCCTGGTGCACCGGACACTGTCCGGTGGTGCACCGAACACTGTCCGGTGGCACACCGGACAGTCCGGTGCGCCAGACCAGGGTGCCTTTGGGTTGTCTTTTGCTCTCTTGGTTTGAACCCTTTCTTGGTCTTTTTATTGGCTCTTTGTGAACCTTTTGGCACCTGTAGAACTTATAGACTAGAGCAAACTAGTTAGTCCAATTTATTTATGTTGGGCAATTGAACCACCAAAATCAATTAGAAAAAAGGTGTAAGCCTAATTCCCTTTCAATTCTCTTGGTTTCTTCAGTCGGCCGCATAGAGGTCACGACTTGAGCTTCATTCGCGGGTATTGCCAGATCTTCCTCAGGCTTAGAATTCGCCTGCACAGAAGAAGTCGCCGATGGTTTGGTAGTGAGGGCCGCCTGAATGGCCACTCGGAAACATTCTGTGGTGCCTTGGAAGTCAGCGTGCACAGTTATGATCCCTTGCGGCCCTGGCATCTTCAATATCATGTATGTATAATGCGGGATGGCCATGAACTTTGCCAATCCAGGCCTCCCGATGATGGTGTTGTACCCGCAGTCGAAGTTTGCCACCTCAAACCTTAGGAACTCGGTTCTGTAGTTCTCCGGAGTTCCGAAGGTGACCGGCATGTAGATGTGGCCCAGCGGGTATTCTCCTTCAGTCGGCACGATGCCGAAGAAAGGAGTGTCTGACTCGTGGAGCTCTTTGAGGTGAACTCCCAAGCCTTGGAGTGTCCGGGGGAAGGTGACGTTGATGCTGCTCCCCCCGTCCACTAATACCTTCTTTACCCTGCTATCTCGGATCACCGAATCGACGAGGAGCGGGTATTTGCCTGGGTGGTCAAAGTTGAGCCACTGATCTGCCCGGGTGAAGGTGATCGGGTGCTCAGACCATCGGTACGGGGCGGGAGGTCCGGTAGCTGCCACCAGTATCTGACGATCGTTGAGCTTTTGTTGTCTCTTGTTCTCTTGCGATCCGTGTCCACCGAAGATGACATTGACCTCTCTGTCGACGCGAGGGAAGGCTCCACCTCCTCCCTCCTCCTGCTGCTGGGGTTGTCGCGGTTCTCCTGGTCCTCCTCGCAGCGGGGGAGGAGGTAGAGGTTGGAAGGGTCGGCCGTGCCCGACGGAGTGCTTGAAGTCTCTGCAGTTCCGAAGAGTGTGGCGCATGTCCTTGTGGTACAGGAACGGGGCGTCGAGGATGTCGTCCAGCGTGCGTTCGCCTCCACGAGGCCCTCCTCGGGCGGGAGAGGCAGGTGGTCCGGCGGCGTGGACTTCTTCACGAGGCCTCTTCTCCCAACGCTTGTCGGTCTGCCGGTTCGTGTCGCGTCGCGGTGCCGCTGGTGCTGGCTTCGCTCCTCCGATGAGGTCCCGAGCTCGCTCGTCGGCGGTGATGTAGAGGTCGGCTTCCCGGAACAGCTGCTCGGAGGTAGTCAGCGCCTTTTGTAATATGGTTCGGACGAAGGCCGAATCATTGGATCCCCTGTAGAAGTCCTCGATCACTACTGCCTCCGCGACCTCGGGGATACGATTTCTCATGGTTTGGAACCTTTTGAGGTACGACCGAAGAGTTTTGTCCCCTCGGCGCTTGATGGATTTGAGGTCCCATGGTTGCGCCGGTTTGTCGGAGAGAGACTGGAAGTTGGCGATGAAGCACCGACTGAAGTCGCTCCAGTCGTCGATGCTGTGTCAGGGTAGGTGTCGCAGCCACTGCAGTGCGTCTTGCCTGAGGACGATAGGCAAGTATGCGGTCATCACGTCCTCGGTTGCCCCGGCAGCTCGAGCAGCGGTGGTGTAGACGACCAGCCAGCCTCTCGGATCCTGCTTAGGTTCATATTTGTCGACGTTGGATACCTTGAAGTTAGGGGGCCATTGAATGGCCCTGAGGCGTGGAGTAAGTGCCGATACTCCACATGTGTCCTCTTGTCGTCAATGATGTTGTCTGTCCCGGGGAGGGGAGTGGTCGTCGTGGTGCCTCGACCGTCCCCGGGTGGTGCCGCCGGTAGCCCTCGGCGTCAGGAGTCTAAGGGAGGCCATCAGCTATCCGAGCCAACACCCCTCTGACTTCACTCAGCGTGTTCATGGCTCGGGCGAAGTCGGGGTTCAGGTTGCGCCCGAAGAGTGGATTTTCCCGACGTTGTCTTGTTTCCTGTTCGGCCTATTCTTGAGCCCGTCGACGATCTCGTCGTCGGGAATTCCTTCTTTCCCTGAAGACACGTTCCTCTGGAGTTTCTCCTATCTTCGAGACCTCGTCTCGCGATACAGGTTGCGCCGGGTCCCGCTCTCCGGCCGCGTGATGTCGCCGGATGTTTCGGCGTTGGTTCCTTCATCGGCGGGATTCCCGCTGAGGAGGTTCCTCTCCGGGTGCAGTCGGCTCGTCGTCGGAGATGGGCGGCGATTCCACTCTCCCGATGAAGAGGACGTCGGGGTAGAAGGGAGTCGTTGTCGCGACGATCTTCTTCCTGTCTTCCTTAGAGGACGGAAGCACAGGAAGAGCGGGTTGACGACCTGTGGCCTCATTTGCTTCTTTCCTCCTTGTGATCCGTGTCCATTCTTCTGTCGGAGAGGTGGACAGCAGAGTTCTCCGAGTAGACAGACCCTTGGTTCTTGGTTTGCTGAAGGCAGTCTTTTTTCGGAGCGCTGGAGGTTGCGCTTTTTCCTGCCTCGCCCCGATTTTATCGGAGATTTCTGAGGAAGGCTTTCTCTCTGGTGGATCCGTGATGCGATGCAGAGTTCCCTCTTCATCCGCTACAGATGAGATTGTTCCAAAGCAGAGCATGGAGCCGGGGCGGATGGTCATCTTGTGCCGAAAGGTGACGGCCATTGAGCTAGCTTGGATCGATGACACACCCCCTACCTGGCGCGCCAGCTATTGGTGTTTTGGGTCCGACCGCACACCCGGGGTTACCCCTCAAGGTGCTTTTGAGGTGCAGGACGGTGTCACCGACTATAGCTCGATGGTTCGTGCTAGATGCACGAGAAACAGTGGACAATGGTGTACAGGTTCGGGCCGCTTTGAGATGCGTAACACCCTACGTCCTGGTGAGAATGTTTTGTGTGGTGGATTTCAAGGGAGCTCTCTAGTGCGGGGGACATAGAGATTTGGGGTGGATGGCTGAGTTGTGAGTCCTTGTTCTGAAGGGGTGCCCCCTAGGCCTTATATACTCGACCGTGGGGCATTACATGCATATATGATAACAACGTGTGCCTAAGAAATAGTGAACCATCTGAGTCTATCCTCCTATAATTCAGCCGACCCATCCTCGATTGGTTCCGTTGTACGGGGCTCCTGCGCAGGAAGGTCGGGTCACTATTGTGATTATTGCTCGAGTTTGTTGGGTCGTCTGGGCTTGCGCCGACCCGGCCTTGTCTTAATCCGCTCCACTGGTTGTTCCTCCCAGGCCCACGAGGGGATGACCTTACGAATTATGGGGCCCTTGGGCCTTTCGTGAGGTCTTTTATCCTTCTAGTGGACCCGGGGGATATCTGTCCCCCACACTGACCCCCAATGCTATTGTTAGACTTAGCGTCTTCATATGGGGTCTCTGAAGCCAAGGGATGGATGCTAATGCCGAACTTTTTGCCGGGTACACGAGTTACACTACCAGACGAAGGCTAGAGCAGATGGCCTTCACAAGAACTTTGACTGTTACAATTTTGCGTATCGGAAGGATACAAAGGCCCCGGTTATTGGCTATCGCACCATGTGGCCAACCAAATGGACTAATGAATGGTTTTACATGAAAGCTGATAAGAAAAAATGGAAAAAACTCATGAATATGGTGATGAGTCCCTTGAAGCTGAACTTCAGCATGACCCGACCCTTGTGTAACATGCAGTTAGGGGCCCCTTGCCAATTAGCCGAAGTAGAATTTAGAGTGGTGGCTGGGCACATCCGTACTAGAGACTTAGTGCAAGAGTACTTATCAAACAGAACATATAAAACTTCTAGTGGTTGGGGAATGCCAAAGAGAAAGGAAGTGGGAAAGAAGCATGAACTTGTACGGCTCCCCTATCGCTTGAAGTTTGAGAAACAATTCAAAAAACCTTGCCAAGAATGGCTGGAGTTGATCGAGACCATATGCAATGAAATACTTGGTAATTATACTAAGAAAGAAGATCAGTTGATGACTGCAGCCTTCAATACCCGGTCGAAACGAAGATTGAACCGAGTAATGGACGCCTTAAATTTCGAGTACCCTGACTATGAAAAACTTGACAAAGGGACCGAAGGAGTGAAAAGGAAAAGGGTTGTCAGCATCCTGAACAGGCAAGCTGCCCGGCTGATAAAAGAAGATGAGAGAATTTCGAAGAAAGCAAAAACAGCTTCTGAGCCGAAAGCAACACCCTCTAAAAAATGAAGGCTCGATACAACATCCTCTGCTGAGCCGAAGGTGGATGAAACGGACGAAGCTCCTTCAACACCCTCTGCTGCCAAAGTGGCAGAAATTTTAAAGGTAATGACTGACTCCCTGCCCATCGAGCTATTAAGTCCTCTGGGTCTAGAACTGACAAAACTTTTACAGAAGAAAGAACAACCTTCGGCTGCAAAGGAGAAGGCTGAAGGGCAAAAGAAATGAAGAATAGTCAACGTGATGCAAGCCATCGAGCGAACACCGCCCTCAGCCTCACCGGCCAAAATAGTGACTGCCGCGAGTGCTGAAGCCGAAGCTGCTGCCGAAGCTACAAAACTCGCAACCACAATGTCGGGAATTGACAAGCTTATATCAGATATGGTTGCTGAAGAGATAGTTGTGGCTGCGGAGGAAAGCATGGCCACAGTGCCTCATAAAGGGAAGAGAGTTGTTGATGCTTCTTCGGGAGAGAAAGATTTTGACCTTCGGCACCTGGGTGGCCAGGAACTGTCTGAGGCAGACAAGGAGGAGCTGAAAGAATACAGAATATCTTGCGGCTATCAGCCAGGATCTCTACTCTTCGGCGGGGTTGACGAAGAAACTCTGGGATGTATTCGCGACCGCGCCAGGGTGAAAATAATCGGCACTCTATCTAAGAGTGTTGGTTTCCCAAAGCTGGAATCTGACATTAGTGGTTACCGATGACAACATATTGTCGGTAGCCTATTCTATTCCAATTTCAAGGTGAAATCTTTGTCTAGATTTTTGTTACCTTTGTGATGGATTAAAATGTTCTAACCTTATCTTGTTTTCGCAGAGCATGCTGCTAAGTAAGGCGCTAAGAATGCAACAAGATTTCGAAGATAAGAAAAATGAAATAATAATTGAAGGCTTGAAGAAAAAGATTAGAGATTTTGAAGCTTCTCTAGAGAAGAAAGACTTCCTGCTGCAAGCAGCCGAAGGTTCCCTCGCGGAAGCACAAGCTGAAAGTACTAGATTAAGCGAGGAACTTTTCAATGCTTGAACAACTTTAAAAGAAGGAACAGAGCGCTTCGAGCAAGAAAGAAAAGAATTGGAAGCAAAGTCTAAAGCCGAAGCTGAGAAGAATACGAAGCTGCGGGAATCACTGAAAGACCTTTGGAATAAGTGCTCAGATTTCGCCACCCGCTGTGTGCATCGATTAAAATGAATATTCAACTCGGATTGGGCTAGTTCTGAAGACATTGCCCCTTCGGCTGAAGATATCCCCAAAGCCTTCAAGCATATTAAAGATGAAGTTGATGCGCTCGATGAAGTTATAACTGGGCACGAGAATTTCTGTGCTATGTTAGCTTCTCATGGCACGACTGCTACATTTTTGAAGGCTGGATGCACTCATGCCAAAATAGTGAACAAGCCAACCTTCATCTTATCATCATCAGACTTAGTCAATATTCTTGGTGAGGCCCAAAGCATTAGAAATAGATTTATCACTCAAATTTGGGCTAAAGGCGGGCGTGAGCTAGCTGGAGATGAAGCTCGGAAACTGCTCGACTTGGTATGACACTTTTACCTGTCTTTTACCTTAATTTTTCTTTATACACTTGCATTTACCTTATACCGTCATCTGTCTGTAGGATGGTGGCGCCGAAGATCACTAAGCCAAAACTTGTTCCGAAGGTCGCTGGCTGAAGTTCCTTTTCGTGGCTACCTGTAGAAAACTTAGGATCTCTTTGCATTACTTTGCAAAAGATTGTAATTGAGAGCTGAACACAACATTGTACGTATTTATCCATACCTTGTAATATAATTTTTACCTCTTCGTCCATGTATAATTTGCTTTGTTGTGGACGAAACCCACAGTTACAATTTTTGAGGCGAAGGCGAAAAACACCTTCCCTTCTTTTCGCTCACATCGAAGCATTTTTTCATTGTACAAAGTACCTCTGTATTCGTCTTGTCTGAGACGAAGCTTCTTCGTATTCAACGAAGCATTTTGTCACCAAAGCAGGGCAATTTTTCTTTCATGTTAACGCCTAAGCTTCATGTCATGATAATGATGATCCTACAAATGTCTAATGAATGTTTGTATGAATGCAAAGAATGATGCGATGAAATATGCAAATGTATGACCCGAACACACACGAAACCACACCCAGACTCTGCATCCCCTTAGGAACGACTTTTGAGTCTCTGCACCTTCTATTTCGGTGGCATTTAAGCTCTGCAATCCCTTAGGAACGTCTTTCGAGCTTCTTCATCTTCTATTTCGGTGGCATTTAAGCTCTGCATTCCCTTAGGAACGTCTTTTGAGCTTCTTTACCTTCTATTTTGGTAGTATTTTGGCTCTACATTCCCTTAGGAACGACTTTTGAGCTTCGAAACTTACTCTGCGCTCCCTTAGGAACGACTTTTGTAGCTTCGTCACCTTCGGAGTGACATTGTAGCTCTGCATCCCCTTAGGGATGACTTTTGAGCTTTTCCCTGTTCTTTTTGCACTCGATGGTGCGGATTTTGATATTACATGTTACATTTTTTGGGAGAATTTGGCTCTTGTATTGCATAGGGCTAAGTAAAAAATGAAAATTACAAACTATGGCCCCATTAAAAACCTTTCTCCCCTCCTGAAAGGAAAAGGGTGCCATAGGAAAAATAAAAAGATTACATTAATTACACATAATATCGCCAAAGCTCATCCGCATTCCAAGACCTGGGTATGTCGTTGTCATCCATATTCTTCAATCTATAAGAACCGAGTCTTGACGAAGATACTACCAGAAAAGGGCATTCCCACTTCAGCTCAAGCTTCCCCACTGTATCTGGGTTAGCTATCCTTCGAAGAACCAAATGGCCTGGTTTGATATTTTTCAATCGAACTTTTCTATCGCGCCATTTTATTGTTTCGGCCTGGTACTTATTGATGTGCTCTATGGCCTGAAGTCTGGTCCCTTCTATGGTGTATTTTGTTATTTGGCAATCAGCTTCATCCTCCATCGAAGCTTTGGTTCTTATTGATCCTGTTCTTGCTTCTTCCGGTGTTATTGCTTCGTCACCGAACAAGAGCTTGAATGGGGTAAAACCTGTTGACCTTGAGACAACTGTGTTGTGGTTCCACACCACCTTTATTAATTCATCTGACCACTTTCGTCTGGGCTGATTGAAGATTGACTTCATTATTCCTGTTATTATAATTCCATTTGCTCTTTCTACTAATCCATTTGATTCCGGATACCTTACTGACACAAAGTGTATTTTTGTACCAATCTGGTCACAAAAAGCCTTGAACGTTTCAGCATCAAATTGAGTTCCGTTATCGACTGTAATAGCCTTCGGCACACCGAAGCGACAAACAATATTTTGCCAGAAGAACTTCTGGACCGTGGCCGAAGTTATTGTAACTAGGGGTTTAGCTTCGATCCACTTTGAGAAATATTCCACTACTACTACAACATATTTTAAGTTTCCTTGTGCTGGTGGAAGAGGTCCTAACAAATCTAGGCCCCAACTTTGCAATGGCCAAGTAGGTTGGATCAGTTGTGTCAGAGACGAAGGTTGTTTCTGGTCTTTGGCATACTTCTAACAGTTTTCACATTTCTGGACCAAGTCCACTGCATCCGAAGCTGCCTTCGGCCAATAAAACCCTTGTCTAAAAACCTTTCCCAATAAAGGCCTGGACCCAATGTGAGCTCCACACAGTCCTGCATGTATCTCCTTCATTAGTTCTTGTCCTTCATTTCTGGACAAGCATTTGAGCAATGGGGAGCAAACTCCATGCTTGTATAACTCCCCTTCAATTATTACATAAGGTCTTGTTCTTTCTTCCATTCTCTTGTTATAAGCTTCGTCATCTGAGAGACAGTTGCCCTAGAAAAAGGATATTATTTTGGGCCTCCAGTCTTCACTATGTACATGTGAAATTGTGAGCACTGCTCTTTCCATGAGCTCGACTGAGGGTGCTTTTATTGTTTCAAAAAATACTTTCGAAGGCAAAGGGAGCCCCTGTGCCGCTGATTTAGCTAATAAATCTGCATGCTCATTCTCTCCCCTTGGGGTATTTTTTGCAGAAAAGCCTTTGAAAGATGCTTCCAGTCTTCGGACTGCATCCAAATACTTTTCAAGCTTCAGATCTCTTCCCTTGCTGCTCTTATCCACATGGCTCAAAATAACTTGTGAATCAGTTTTAAGGATTGCCCTTCTTATTCCCATTGCCTTTAGCTTCCAAAGCCCTAAAAGAAGAGCTTTGTACTCGGCAATGTTATTTGTACAGCTGAAGTCTAACTTCATTGCATAACATGTTCTGACTTTAGAGGGTGCGACTAGGACAGCAGCTGCTCCTGCACCGAAGGTCCCCCAAGATCCATCACAAAATACCGTCCAAGCTTCGACATCTTTTGTTGCTTCTTCATCCTGAGCCCCTGGCTTCCAATCAACAATGAAGTCTTCTAAGGCTTGAGATTGAATTGAGGATCTGTGCATGTAATCAATGGTGAATTCGTTAAGTTCTGCGGCCCATTTTCCGATCCTTCCTGTAGCTTCTCTGTTCCTCATTATGTCCTTCAAGGGTTGCGATGAAGGCACTATTATGTGATATGCTTGAAAGTAATGTCGAAGCTTCCTGGAGGCCATTAATACAACATACAGTACCTTCTCCAACTCTGTGTAATTTTTCTTTGAAGGACTGAGTACTTCAGAGACGAAGTATACTGGTGCTTGCTTTTTTACCTGGCCCTCTTGTTTTCCTTGTACAAGTGCTACACTAACCACAGCATGGGAAGCAGCCACATATAGAAGTAACGAAGCTCCTGATGAAGGTGGGGTTAGAGTTGTTAGATCTATCAAATACTGCTTCAGCTCTTCAAAGGCTTTCTATTGAGCTGGACCCCATTGGAAGACTTCGGCTGATTTCAGTATTTCAAAGAAAGATAAATTCCTCTTGTGGCGGAACTGCCCGGATTATTCCAACTTAAGTGCCTAAGTCCCGCCTTAGAGGCTAGACCACACTTAAATGGGAATAACCCATCAATCCCTCGGATCTAGTCCGACAAGGCCACTGACAGGATCAAGTACCACAATCTCACTCGATGGTGAGTCACAGAGCAAATACAATAAAGCATAAAACCATGCATTAAAGAGTATTAATTTATTACATCATCATCGGAGTTTTGCAAAAGTAGTCATCATTGTTCGAAGTGCAGCGGAATAAAACTAATGGTAAATAAACAGAGATATGGGGAAGCCTGTCCCATCACTCCTCATGCTCCTCCTCAGCCGAGGTAGGGTCCCACTCGACAGTCCAACCCGGTGGCAAGATGGAGAGAACCTGTAAAATTATGCCACAAGCAAGGCTGAGTATACTAATACTCAGCTAGACTTACCCGGTGTGAGGAGTCTACTCCTCTACCTCTAGACATGCAGCTGTTTGGCTGTGGGGTTTGGTTGCCAAAAGCACTAGCTGAGTTTCTAAATCAAGTTTTAACTTTGTCAAATTAAGTGTGACTCTCTTAAGGCTAAAGATGTACTATCTACTCATACATAGTAGCAAACATTTTTAGCAATCAACATCTTGTATCATCTCATCACAATTCCACTTGTTACTCAATGTAGCAGCATGGATCAAGCAGTCTCATTAGCTGCGAGAAGCAGACGATTCGAATCGAGTTTCAACCTTGCAAGGTAAACCTAAACACACGACATGTAGGGGCACTCCGTCCCCACACACATCAACCGTCCCCATCGATTCCCTGGCAACAGATCAGGGCTCACCGCCTTGGCGTACAATGCCTCACTGACCCCGACTGCCGTCGTGCAGTGACCACACTTGTACCCGTAAAGTCTGCAGGCAGGTTCACTCAGGTACTAGGCTTACCGATTTACCATATTTCTCGGTATGTGTTTAGTACGTTCAAACGCTTGACACACGGTACCACACCTTAATCCTTATTCCAATTTTTATCCCGTGGACAACCAATCCCCATGGATTGTTGTCCACAACCAGCATCATTATGAGAAGAAAGTGGATACAACCAATTTCCTGACCTCGCGCGAGTGCTAGAAAAATCACTCGACTTCTACCGAGATCCTAATTAATAAAGCAGCTACTCGACCCTAGCATACTAGTATCCATCTCAAAAAGGAGTCCTGAGTTCATGCAACTAAGGTTTCAATCAACTCCTACACTTAAGTGCACAGTACAAGCCTACAAACATTAAGTGCAGTAAAATAGTATATATAACGGTTATGCATTAAACCGGGGCTTGCCTTCCATAGCAGTGGCAGGCAGATCCTCTGGTGCAGGCTCGGGTGCTGGATCCGGGGCTACCTCCTGAGCAGCTCCTTGCTCCGGCATGAGGACGTACTCTCCGTCAGCAAGGTGACAGTCTATCAAAATGCAATGAACATGTATGTCATGATTATGCAGGATTTAATAACATTATGCTAAGAGAAGAAAAACTAAGTTAATGAGTAACTTAGGGTTTCTGGGTTATACGTGGCTTTTAGTGGTTTATGCTTATCACTCTAGGTTTAGGTTTTGTTAAGGCTAGGCATAGTGAATTGGTATTGCCTTTATATATTTCAGTGGACAGGTTATAAAGGGTTTTAGGATGACACTAATTCCTATTATTCATTTTTCCCTTTCTTTATTTTCTATTTATGGTTTCTAGTGTAGGTTTGAACTACAACAGTGGTTTAACTTTTTCCAAAAATTCTGTAAAAATTACAGTGGGTTGCCATTGGTCATTATAGCCTGTTCTACGAATTTGAGGTTTAAAATAAAAAGGCTATGCTTTAGACAAAAATAACAAAAGTTGTGTAAAGTGGGCCACTTTGCACTACATCTCTTAATTAGGGGTGGGTTCTGTCCTAAGGGTTATTTTTGTTGGCATCTAACAGTAATAATAAGCTTCAATGCCAAAGATCACAGAAAGCTAAGGGATGGTTATTTAGTTATGATTTTCTAAAGTTTAATGCCAAAAAGGCACTTTCTACTACATTGTTATTTGAAAAATGTCTAACAACAAATTTCATATTTTTCCTAAGTTTTTAATAACAAAACATTAATTATCCCAAGGGTTGGGGTGTTTTCACCTTGGGGTCATTTTTGTAGGGTTTTTCTAAGTTTTCCTTATTTTCCTAAAATAAAAGAGATCCTACTTATTTTATACTAAACCAGGGTATAATAGATTTTTCTAGTGAACTACATTGAATAAGTACTCTAACAAAAATAGGAGTGTCCTCTGGTTCATCATTTTAATCACCTTTTCTATTTTTCTAAATCTTAAGCATATTGTAAAATAAATGGCAAAAACTAACTTAATGGGTTGGACAGATAAGTTTAGCATTTTTAAACAGGTCAGTAGGTGGACATAAGCTTCTCCAAATTTTTCTAACCTTAGTCAAATAGTGCAACCATTTTTAATCCTATTATTTAGCTTTTGGTCAAAACAATAATTAAATCAAAATCCTAAAGTTTTCTGTAGTACATAGGGGTTTTATATTTTTCCTATGCAGTTCACATTATTTAAAGTCTAACAAAATTGGTTTGACTAAATTTGGATGAATAAAACAGAAGTTATGAATTATTCAAGTTATGTTCAAAATTTAAATCAGATTTAATAAAGGTTTCCTGGAAAACTACTTTGCGCCGAGCACCCTGGATTTAATCCAAATCAATCCACTCAAATCTACCCCAGCGCCACTATTCATTTGAGTCACTAACACTTCACAAAACCCCCCAGACTTCTTTCCTTCTCCCCCGCGGTCCTTCCCTAGGTTTAAACAGTACCCGCAAGAAAGAAAAGGGTGGCGCGGCTTACCGGTGGCAAGGGAGGTCCGGCGAGGGGCAGGGTTGGCTCGGGGAGGCTCTGGCGGTCACAGCGATGTACGGCTCGACGGCGGGGATGGCCGGAATCGCTCGGTCCACGTGCGCAGGCGGGTGTCCTCGTCGGCGGCCGGTGTGCCGGCCAAATCACGGCGACCTAGTTCAATCCAATGGCACGGTGAGCTTCACTGGGTGACGTAGAGAATGTGTGCACAAGAAATCGGAAAATGGTTCAGTGGATTACCCTGTCCACGCACTCCGGCGGGGTTGTGAACTCCGGCGACCGTGGACTGGCCTCTCCGGCGAAGCAGACTTCGATTCCTTGCTCGGGGAGCTTCACCGAGGTGTGCTCAGTCGTCTCCGAGGGCCGGACGGGGTTGGGAAAGGCTGGGCTGGCCGGTCTACGGCGGCAGGGGCTCGGTGGCCGTGGACACGCGTGCACGGGCAAACGACGGTGAGTTTGAGCTCCGGTGAGGTTGAGCGCGTGCGGAGGGGTGTGGTCGACGCCTGAGTGGGCTTTATAGGCGCGGGCGCGGGCCATGGCGTCAGCTGGCCTTTGGCGCGACGCGGGGCACGCGTGGGCGTGCTCTGGCGTGCACAGAGCGCGTCGAACACGTGGAGCTTTTCTTCTGCCCATGTTCCATAGCTCGCCCAAGTCACAAACATGCGAATCTTGGCAAAAAACTGGCGCGAGTCTTTTCATGGCACCTAGGGCTGTCTCTCATCCGTGAGTCGCCATGGCAGATATGCCCTAGGTAGGGAGATCTTTGGACGCCAAATCAGGTATGTCTCTCTGCCCACCTCGCGACAAAAACAATGCCAAGGCATGTCAAACGTCAAGGTCTCAGGCTCAACTTTTTCCAGTGGGTGCCCTAGGTGGTATGCCACATTTTTGGTATAGAACTTAGGTGGTTTTGATGCCATCTTTAAGGTGAACACGGTTGATCTTTAGATTAGGTGTAGTTTTTGACTTAGAGAGAATTTGAGAGCTCTAGCTCTTTCTCTACTTAAGGAAGGGATTTGGGGTTTCTCAAGGGGTCTTTTTGCAACATTACCTTCCCATATTTGCTGGTTATAAAGTTACTTAAAGTTTGGTTAAAGATTAACTCATGATTTGCACATTTGCTTAATCTCTCCCCCTCTCCACCATGGTTTTGGGAGATAGGGTTCAAGAGAGGCCTAGGGTTTACTCTCCTCTTGCCCAAGGTAGTAAGTGCACAAAAGCTTGAGTGATGCTCTTAGGTCATTAAAAATCTTGATTAACACATGGTCTCCAAGGTTCTTATGTTCTCCTCAAGTTTCTACCACATGTGATCACAGTCATCAGTGCATAGATGTGCTCTAGCCATGGTAACACCTGAGGTGTTACAGTCCTCCCCCCTTAAAGGAATCTCGTCCCAAGATTTTAGGCAGAGTCCTCTAGAGGGTGCTATGAGGGCACGTTGATGGGCTACTCTTTCTTATACTCAAGTTTCTCTAGTTAACTGCTCTTCGAATGTCATTCTCTTTGCAACATCAGAAGGATGCCCTTTTTAAGTTAAATTCACAACTTAGAGTATCCTTGTTATCTAAGTTTTTCTTATAATTGTATTCAAAGGGCAGGTGGGGGTGGGGTTTTGGGGTTACGTACCGACTCCTTTGGGCAGAAAGTCGGGGAAGCGAGAGCGCAGAAAATCCTCAGTCTCCCATGTAGCTTCTTCTGCTGAATGGTGACTCCACTGAACCTTATACATTCGGATTGACCTTGCCTGCGTTGACATTTCTTTCTGATCTAATACCTTGACGGGGTACTCTTGATAGGACAAGTCTGGCTCTATCTCAATGTCTGGCTCAGGTAGCACTTCAGTGGGTAGGCGGACACATTTCCGCAGCTGAGATACATGAAATACATTGTGAACTGCTGACATGTGAGGTGGCAATTCCAATTGATAGGCTACGGTTCCACAAGCTTCCTTGATCTCGTAGGGTCCAATGTAGCGAGGAGCTAACTTGCCCCTAATTCCGAATCTCTGGACACCCTTGGTGGGTGATACCTTAAGATAAACATGATCTCCCACCTCGAACTGTAGAGGCTTCCGCCTCTTGTCACGATAGCTCTTTTGCCTGGCCTGAGCAGCTTCTAAGTTCTTTGTAATAACCCTGACCTTTTCCTCTGCCTCAAGTACCAAATCTGGCCCAAATATTTCCCTTTCTCCTGCTTGAGACCAATTCAGCGGGGTCCTACACCTTCTCCCATATAAGGCTTCAAAAGGTGCCATCTTTAGACTGGACTGGTAGCTGTTATTATAAGAAAATTCTGCCAAGGGAAGACACTTGTCCCAATCTTTTCCGTAGTGCAGTACACATGCCCTTAACATATCTTCCAAAACCTGGTTTACCCTTTCTGTCTGGCCATCTGTTTGGGGATGGTATGCTGAGCTTCGTATTACATGGGTCCCAAGTGATTCCTGCAATTGTTCCCAAAATCGTGCCACAAATGGTGCTCCTCTATCTGAGACTATAGTCCTTGGTATCCCATGCAGACGAACTATCTGGTCAATGTAGATCTCTGCATACTTCTCTGTCCTGTGGGTGGTGTGTACTTGCAAGAAGTGAGCGGTCTTGGTCAACCTGTCCACAATAACCCAAATGGAATCATGGTGCCTGGAGGTATTGGGCAATCCCACGATAAAGTCCATGCAAATATCCTCCCATTTCCAAGATGGTATGGGAAGGGGTTGCAAAGGGCCTGCTGCCTTCAAATGACTAGCTTTGATCCTCTGGCAGGTGTCACACTCGGATATGTACTTGGCAATTTCTCTCTTCATTCTAGTCCACCAATATAAAGATCTGAGATCATGATACATTTTGTTGCTACCAGGGTGCATGGAGAATTTGGAAAGGTGAGCTTCATCCAGTATCTTCTTTCTGAGCTCAGGGTCCTTGGGAACAACCAATCGATCTCCAAACCATAGAATTCCCTTGCTGTCCTGACGGAAGCACTTGTATTTCTCTGCTTTCTGCTTGATCATTTCTTTGATAACCTGAACACCCTTATCCTCAATCTGTGCCCTGACTATTTGCTCTTGCAATGTGGGCTCTACCGAGATATAACCTAAGTCACCTGAAGAAACAACTTCCAGATTCAGCTTGCACAATTCATCGCACAGGGTGGTAACTCTTGCATCCATGCTCATACAATTGCACTGGGCCTTTCTGCTCAAGGCATCTGCCACAACATTGGCTTTACCAGGATGGTAATGCACCTCTAAATCATAATCCTTGATTAACTCCAACCATATCCTCTGCCTCATGTTCAGATCTGCCTGAGTGAAGATGTATTTGAGACTCTTGTGATCAGTGTAGATGTTACAGTGAGCTCCCATCAAGTAGTGTCTCCATATCTTAAGAGCATGAACCACAGCTGCCAACTCCAGATCATGTGTAGGGTAGTTCTGCTCATGGGGTCTGAGTGCTCGGGAAGCATAAGCAATGACTCTGTTATCTTGCATTAAGACACATCCCAATCCCGTACCAGAAGCATCACAATAAACTTCAAATGGCTTGGTGTTATCAGGTTGAGCCAGCACTGGGGCTGTTGTCAAATGCTGCCTCAAAGTATGGAAGGCATCTTCGCACTTCTGGCTCCAATCATACTTGACTCCCTTCTTCAACAGTTCAGTCATTAGTTTGGCAATTCTGGAGAAATCCGGAATAAATCGTCGATAATACCCTGCTAATCCCAGAAAACTTCGAATCTGCCTCACTGTAGTCGGGGGTTTCCAATCCATCACCTCTTGTACCTTCTCAGGATCAACTGATATCCCATCCTGAGAAATTGTGTGACCCAAGAATTTAATCTCCTTCAGCCAGAATTCACATTTAGACAATTTAGCATACAACTGATGGTCACGCAGCCTCTGAAGTACAGTAATGCAAATGTTTGGTGTGCTCGGCTTCATTCTTGGAATAAACCAGAATATCATCAATGAAAATGACCACGAATTTATCCAACTCTGGCATAAATACTGAGTTCATTAGGTACATGAAATAAGCCGGGGCATTGGTCAGCCCAAACGACATCACCAAAAACTCATAAAGCCCATATCTGGTTGAGAAAGCAGTCTTGGGAATATCACTGGCACGGATCTTGATTTGATGGTAACCTGAGCGAAGATCTATCTTGGAGAATACCTTGGCTCCTACCAACTGATCAAACAGAACATCAATGCGGGGCAGTGGGTATTTGTTCTTGATAGTCACCGCATTGAGATGGCGGTAGTCAACACACATTCTCAAACTCTCATCCTTTTTCTTCACAAATAAGGCAGGACATCCCCATGGTGAAGTACTTGGGCGAATAAACCCCTTGTCCAACAATTCTTGCAATTGCTTTTTCAATTCTGCCAATTCCGCGGGAGGCATCCTATAGGGTCTCTTGGAGATAGGAGCGGTCCCGGGTTGCAATTCGATGGCGAACTCAATGTCTCGGTCGGGTGGCATCCCTGGCAATTCATCCGGAAACACATCTGGGAAGTCACAGACCACTGGGATCTTTCCCACTGGGTACTCTATCATAACGAAGGCACAAGAACGGGTGCATCCCTGGTCGGGCAAATATAGTGTAGTTTCACCACAAGTTGGTGAATGCACCTCAATGGCCCTAGCTGCAATGTCAATAACTACCTGATGCCTGGTTAATCAGTCAGTTCCCAATATAATATCCACGCTATCCAAACCCAAAATGAGGAGGGTGGTTTTAATTAATAGACTACCAAACTTTATGGGCACATGTCTGTTGATTTGATAGGTGGCAACCCTGCCTCCTGGTGTTGAAATTGTAATGCCCCCATCGGTGTGGTGAAAGGGCAACTGGCACTTGGCACTAAATTTGGCACTGATAAAACTATGCGATGCGCCAGAATCAAAAAGAATAATAGCAGGATAATTCAAAACTGTAAAGATACCAGTCATGACGGGTGCTCCCTCTGGAATATCAGCCATGGTAGTGAAGTTTAGCCTGCCCTGCCTCACTTGCACCTTCTATCTCTTGCCTTGATTTTGATTAACATTCTGCCCCTGCCTCTGCTGGTTCCTGGGGCAATTCTTGGCATAATGGCCGGTGTTGCCGCATGTGAAACACCTGTTGTCATTTGCCTGGCGATACTGCTGCTGCTGATTGTTCCTCTGAGCTGGAAACTGGGTGCGGTTGGGTGCCTGCTGCTGTTGCTGCTGTGGTCGGATCACCCATCGCCCTTGCTGCTGCTGAGGTCCCCTGTTCTGAGTGTCAGACACAATCCTGAAGCGCTGTGGCTGAGCCGAGGGTCCTGCCACAGGGGCTTTCTTTTCTTCTCTGCCTGACGAGCTGTGATACAGTCCTCCTGGGAGATGGCCATGTTGACCAACTCATTCTAGCTGTTGGCCCTGACGGTGTTGAGACGGTCACGGAGCTTAGTGCTTAGCCCCCTCCTGAACCTGTCTCTCTTCTTCTCGTCCGTATCTGCATGATACCCAGCATACTGACACAGGTCATTAAAAGCCTGAGCACACTGCAATACTGTCCTGTTGCCCTGGGTGAGTGCCAGAAACTCATTGAGCTTTCGGTCCATAATCCCGGCTGGTATGTGGTGTCCCCTAAAAGCTGCCTTGAACTCTCTCCATTCCACCTCTCGGTCCTCTGGCTGCATGGCAAGAAAATGGTCCCACCATGTCCTTGCGGGTCCGCGAAGCTGCTGGGTGGCGAACCTGACTTTAATGACCTCTGAACAAGCTCCATGGAGTAGCGGGAATTTGGATTCCACACATCTTCATCAAGTGGGTGCTCTGCCCTTGTGAACAACGGAGGCTGGGTACTGAGGAACTCCTGGTAGGTAGCTGCCGCGGGGTGACGCTGATGGTCTCCACCACCATAATGCTGAGGTGGTGGCTGACGCTGAGCTAGCTACCTCAAGATCTCATTCTGCTGAGCCATTAGCTCCTGCAGAGTGGGAGGCGGTGGCGGCGGTGGAGGAACACGCTCATTCTAGCCACGACGCTGTCTCCCGGCCATCTGAAAAATCACATATATACTTAATACCATATCTCCAAGTTCAAGGTTTAATCGCGGTGAAGGAGTCAAAGGCGAATTGATAGATTCCGACATAACAAAAGAATTTCAAAAGGCATAAACTTTCCTTCCAAATTTAACTAACAGCATCCATCAATCATGCTTCCAAAAGAGTTTATCATGATTACATCAATGGTCCCAAAAAGACTCAACTCTACCTAGCCTAGTACCCTATGGGTGCAAAAGCTAAGCTAGCTGCGAGGAGTCCTACCATCACCGACTTCTAACTCTATCCCTGCCACCTAGTGAGCGAACGAGGCAACACTCGACTCGGGGGAAGGTGGTCTCCCGGAGCCAGCAGTGTCCACGCTGGAGGCAGGCTCCTCTCCTCCCTCAATGTCGACATCCTCGTTGGCCTCCATGTCCTGGATCTCCTGGTGATGCATATCCAGGTGTTCATTAGCCTCGGCAAGCTGCTGCTAGGTGTTAATGAGCTGATCCTCGAGAACCTCGATGGTGTTCTCCCTGGTACCCACTAATTCCTCCAGCTCTTGGATCTCATTGGATAGCTACTCCACCTGCAAGTCCTTTTCCACCATCTCAGTGGACAAATCAACCACAAGCTCCTCTCTGTTGTCCAAGGTGATCTTTGTTGCCTCCAATAGTGCCATCAGATGAGACATTGCCTCACCACGCATCACTTGCAGACGGTACAGAGCATTCATGCACCGTACGGTCAAGTGCGCAGTCTGATCTGGGTAGATAGCCCAGATGTCCTTGGCATGCTCCACCCGATCCTTCCACATTGGGTCGTCCTCCCTTTCTGCGGGGAACAAGCCAATGGGGTGGGTAGACAGCTCCAAGGGATGGAATCCGCAGAAAGTGGTCAACCCGTGCAGAGCAATCGCCTCGATCGTGTCCTCAGCCCGGTATCCAAAGGACTCAGAGTCCAGTGAACGCCAACCTGGCTGTAGGGGATGAGGCTCCAAGGTCATCCTCACCCTACAGCGGGGCACTCGGTGCTTCTCGAACTGCTGCACCGCGTACTGAGGAGGCGTCATGTATCCGGCCCCCTGAAGTACCTCCCACAAAATACGGGGAAAGCCCTCTCGTGCAAGCCCGTCAGTGTGGGACAGTGCATTTCCGTCGTCTGAGGATCCGTGGGAAGTCATCTGTGTACGGTTAAGCGTAAGTAAAAGAAAAAGAATTATAAAAGAACAAGAAAATAAGACTCAGCTTCTCTCTAATAAAAAAATGGTACTGGGGTACTTAGTTGGTCATCATTTTGTATTTAAATCTTTACTCAATTATCCATTTATTTAATTTAAGAATGCATGCATGCTCGTCCTGAACGACCTCACAGCAATGTAAAGGAAATAGGGAAGAACTCCCATCCCTTATAGTAGCCTGTAGGGCTTAGTCACTTAGCCACCTAGCTACCCTTCTACCAACCTAAGGCTTCACATCCTAGGTCTATCCTGATCGGCCTACGATCTATCCAACATTTGTTTCTATCAAGTTTTACTTTGGAAAAGAATGGTATTTATAGTTTATTGATTCCTCTGTGGTGGTACATGCTCTGATACCAGCTGTGGCGGAACTGCCCGGATTATTCCAACTTAAGTGCCTAAGTCCCGCCTTAGAGGCTAGACCACACTTAAATGGGAATAACCCGTCAATCCCTCGGATCTAGTCCGACAAGGCCACTGACAGGATCAAGTACCATAATCTCACTCAATGGTGAGTCATAGAGCAAATACAATAAAGCATAAAACCATGCATTAAAGAGTATTAATTTATTACATCATCATCGGAGTTTTGCAAAAGTAGTCATCATTGTTCGAAGTGCAGCGGAATAAAACTAACGGTAAATAAACATAGAGATGGGGAAGCCTGTCCCATCACTCCTCATGCTCCTCCTCAGCCGAGGTAGGGTCCCACTCGACAGTCCAACCCGGTGGCAAGATGGAGAGAACCTGTAAAATTATGCCACAAGCAAGGCTGAGTATACTAATACTCAGCTAGACTTACCCGGTGTGAGGAGTCTACTCCTCTACCTCTAGACATGCAGCTGTTTGGATGTGGGGTTTGGTTGCCAAAAGCACTAGCTGAGTTTCTAAATCAAGTTTTAACTTTGTCAAATTAAGTGTGACTCTCTTAAGGCTAAAGATGTACTATCTACTCATACATAGTAGCAAACATTTTTAGCAATCAACATCTTGTATCATCTCATCACAATTCCACTTGTTACTCAATGTAGCATCATGGATCAAGCAGTCTCATTAGCTGCGAGAAGCAGACGATTCGAATCGAGTTTCAACCTTGCAAGGTAAACCTAAACACACGACATGTAGGGACACTCCGTCCCCACACACATCAACTGTCCCCATCGATTCCCTGGCAATAGATCAGGGCTCACCGCCTTGGCGTACAATGCCTCACTGACCCCGACTGCCGTCGTGTAGTGACCGCACTTGTACCCACCATAACCGGAATGGGAGACCACGTCTCAGGTCGCGTGAGGGGTAAAGTCTGCGGGCAGGTTCACTCAGGTACTAGGCTTACCGATTTACCATATTTCTCGGTATGTGTTTAGTACGTTCAAACGCTTGACACACGGTACCACACCTTAATCCTTATTCTAATTTTTATCCCGTGGACAACCAATCCCCATGGATTGTTGTCCACAACCAGCATCATTATGAGAAGAAAGTGGATACAACCAATTTCCTGACCTCGCGCGAGTGCTAGAAAAATCACTCGACTTCTACCGAGATCCTAATTAATAAAGCAGCTACTCGACCCTAGCATACTAGTATCCATCTCAAAAAGGAATCCTGAGTTCATGCAACTAAGGTTTCAATCAACTCCTACACTTAAGTGCACAGTACAAGCCTACAAACATTAAGTGCAGTAAAATAGTATATATAACGGTTATGCATAAAACCGGGGCTTGCCTTCCAAAGCAGTGGCAGGCAGATCCTCTGGTGCAGGCTCGGGTGCTGGATTCGGGGCTACCTCCTGAGCAGCTCCTTGCTCCGGCACGAGGACGTACTCTCCGTCAGCAAGGTGACAGTCTATCGAAATGCAATGAACATGTATGTCATGATTATGCAGGATTTAATAACATTATGCTAAGAGAAGAAAAACTAAGTTAATGAGTAACTTAGGGTTTCTAGGTTATACGTGGCTTTTAGTGGTTTATGCTTATCACTCTAGGTTTAGGTTTTGTTAGGGCTAGGCATAGTGAATTGGTATTGCCTTTATATATTTCAGTGGACAGGTTATAAAGGGTTTTAGGATGACACTAATTCCTATTATTCATTTTTCCCTTTCTTTATTTTCTATTTATGGTTTCTAGTGTAGGTTTGAACTACAACAGTGGTTTAACTTTTTCCAAAAATTCTGTAAAAATTACAGTGGGTTGCCATTGGTCATTATAGCCTGTTCTAGGAATTTGAGGTTTAAAATAAAAAGGCTATGCTTTAGACAAAAATAACAAAAGTTGTGTAAAGTGGGCCACTTTGCACTACATCTCTTAATTAAGGGTGGGTTCTGTCCTAATGGTTATTTTTGTTGGCATCTAACAGTAATAATAAGCTTCTGTGCTAAAGATCACAGAAAGCTAAGGGATGGTTATTTAGTTATGATTTTCTAAAGTTTAATGCCAAAAAGGCACTGTCTACTACATTGTTATTTGAAAAATGTCTAACAGCAGATTTCATATTTTTCCTAAGTTCTTAATAACAAAACATTAATTATCCCAAGGGTTGGGGTGTTTTCACCTTGGGGTCATTTTTGTAGGGTTTTTCTAAGTTTTCCTTATTTTCCTAAAATAAAAGGGATCCTACTTATTTTATACTAAACCAGGGTATAATAGATTTTCTAGTGAACTACATTGAATAAGTACTCTAACAAAAATAGGAGTGCCATCTGGTTCATCATTTTAATCACCTTTTCTATTTTTCTAAATCTTAAGCATATTGTAAAATAAATGGCAAAAACTAACTTAATGGGTTGGACAGATAAGTTTAGCATTTTTAAACAGGTCAGTAGGTGGACATAAGCTTCTCCAAATTTTTCTAACCTTAGTCAAATAGTGCAACCATTTTTAATCCTATTATTTAGCTTTTGGTCAAAACAATAATTAAATCAGAATCCTAAAGTTTTCTGTAGTACATAGGGGTTTTATATTTTTCCTATGCAGTTCACATTATTTAAAGTCTAACAAAATTGGTTTGACTAAATTTGGATGAATAAAACATAAGTTATGAATTATTCAAGTTATGTTCAAAATTTAAATCAGATTTAATAAAGGTTTCCTGGAAAACTACTTTGCGCCGAGGACCCTGGGTTTAATCCAAATCAATCCACTCAAATCTACCCCTGCGCTACTATTCATTTGAGTCACTGACACTTCACAAAACCCCCCCAGACTTCTTTCCTTCTCCCTCGCGGTCCTTCCCTAGGTTTAAACAGTACCCGCAAGAAAGAAAAGGGTGGCGCGGCTTACCGACGGCGAGGGAGGTCTGACGAGGGGCAGGGTT
Organism: Zea mays; assembly: GCF_902167145.1. Taxonomy (NCBI): domain Eukaryota; kingdom Viridiplantae; phylum Streptophyta; class Magnoliopsida; order Poales; family Poaceae; genus Zea; species Zea mays. The sequence continues at coordinate 38,522,645 of NC_050098.1, read as the reverse complement.
GGCTCGGGGAGGCTCTGGCGGTCACAGCGATGTACGGCTCGACGGCGGGGATGGCCGGAATCGCTCGGTCCACGTGTGCAGGCGGGTGTCCTCGTCGGCGGCGGGTCTGCCGGCCAAATCACGGCGACCTAGTTCAATCCAATGGCACGGTGAGCTTGACTGGGTGACGTAGAGACTGTGTGCACAAGGAATCGGAAAATGGTTTAGTGGATTACCCTGTCCACGCACTCCGGCGGGGTTGTGAACTCCGGCGACCGTGGACTGGCCTCTCCGGCGAAGCAGACTTCGATTCTTCGCTCGGGGAGCTTCACCGAGGTGTGCTCAGTCGTCTCCGAGGGTCGGACGGGGTTGGGAAAGGCTGGGCTGGCCGGTCTACGGCGGCAGGGGCTTGGGTGGCCGCGGACACGCCGTGCACGGGCAAACGACGATGAGTTTGAGCTCCGGTGAGGTTGAGCGCGTGCGGAGGGGTGTGGTCGACGCCTGAGTGGGCTTTATAGGCGCGGGTGCGGGCCATGGCGTCGGATGGCCTTTGGTGCGACGCGGGGCGCGCGCGGGCGTGCTCTGGCGTGCACAGAGCGCGTCGAACACGTGGAGCTTTTCTTCTGCCCGTGTTCCACAGCTCGCCCAAGTCGCAAACTTGCGAATCTTGGCAAAAATCCGGCGCGAGTCTTTTCCTGGCACCTAGGGCTGTCTCTCATCCATGAGTCGCCATGGCAGATATGCCCTAGGCAGGGAGATCTTTGGACGCCAAATCAGGTATGTCTCTCTGCCCACCTCGCGACAAAAACAATGCCAAGGCATGTCAAACTTCAAGGTCTCGGGCTCAACTTTTTCCAGTGGGTGCCCTAGGTTGTATGCCACATTTTTGGTATAGAACTTAGGTGGTTTTGATGCCATCTTCAAGGTGAACACGGTTGATCTTTAGATTAGGTGTAGTTTTTGACTTAGAGAGAATTTGAGAGCTCTAGCTCTTTCTCTACTTAAGGAAGGGATTTGGGGTTTCTCAAGGGGTCTTTTTGCAACATTACCTTCCCATATTTGCTGGTTATAAAGTTACTTAAAGTTTGGTTAAAGATTAACTCATTATTTGCACATTTGCTTAATCTCTCCCCCTCTCCACCATGGTTTTGGGAAATAGGGTTCAAGAGAGGCCTAGGGTTTACTCTCCTCTTGCCCAAGGTAGTAAGTGCACAAAAGCTTGAGTGATGCTCTTAGGTCATTAAAAATCTTGATTAACACATGGTCTCCAAGGTTCTTATGTTCTCCTCAAGTTTCTACCACATGTGATCACAATCATCAGTGCATAGATGTGCTCTAGCCATGGTAACACCTGAGGTGTTACACCTCTTTGCTGATCTTGAAATGAATCTGTTTAACGATGCCAGCCTTCCTGCCAACCGTTGAGCCCCTTTCTTTGAACTTGGTGGCTCTATCCGAAGGATAGCTTCGATTTTGCTTGGATTAGCTTTGATGCCATTTGTTGATACCAGGCAACCAAGAAACTTGCCTTTCTTCACTCCGAAGACACATTTTTCTGGATTTAACTTGAGACCAGCTTGTCTGAAATTGGCAAATGCCTCTTGCAAATCGGCAACATGATTTTCTTGCTTTGTGCTTTTTACTATGATGTCATCGACATATGTCAGCACATTCCTGCCAATTTGGGAATGAAGAACCTTGGCAATCATTCTGCTGAAGCTTCCTCCAGCATTCTTGAGCCCCTTAGGCATCCGAAGGTAGCAATAGGTACCACTAGGAGTTATGAAGCTTGTATTTGGTTCATCCTCCTTCTTCATCCAAATTTGATGATAGCCCAAGTAGCAGTCTAGTAAACTCATGAGTTCTGAAGAAGCTGCTGCATCTACAAGGGAATCTATTCTTGGTAGTGGGAATTCATCCTTCGGATATGCCTTGTTGAGATCTGTGAAATCAATGCACATTCTCCATTTTCCATTAGCTTTTTTCACCAAGATGTTGGCCAGCCACTCTGGGTATGTTACTTCTTTGATAACACCGGTACTTAGAAGTCTCTTTACTTCATTTCGTGCACCTTCGGCTTTATCATCGGACATTTTTCGAAGTCTCTGCTTTCTTGGTCTGAAGGACGGGTCCACATTGAGTGAATGGTCAATGACGTCTCTATTGACACCACATAGATCATTAGCTGTCCAAGCAAAGACATCTTTGTCGTTGAACAAGAATCTTAGCAAAGTTTTTTCTTGTTCACTAGATAGCTGAGATCCCAGCAATACCTTTTGGTCTGCTATGTCTTCACACAAGAGCATAGGCTTCGACTGATCTGCTGAAGCAACCTTCTCTCTTTTGTGCTTATACTGCTGATAAGCTTCGGCTTCATCTATATTATGAATAGCCTTCGAATCCGTCCAACTCCCTTCAGCCCTCCTGGCAGCTTCTTGACTCCAGTGTACAACAACGGGCCCTTGTTCCGAAGGTATCTTCATGCATAGATATGTTAGATGAAGTATTGCTTCGAAGGCATTAAGCATCCCTCGACCAATGATTGCATTGTATGGATACTCCATGTCAACAATGTCAAAGATAACTTATTCCGTTCTTGTATTGTGAATGTAGTCGAAGGTAACTGGCATTGTTATCTTGCCAAGTGCCACAATCTGTCTTCCTCTGAAGCCACAAAGGGGGTGTGTTGCATCATGTATCTTGCCCTCTAGCTCTTGCATTTGCCTGAAAGCCTTTGCAAAGATGATATCCGCTGCACTGCTTGTGTCCACTAGGACATTGTGGACCAGAAATCCCTTGATGACACAAGATATGACCATTGCATCGTTGTGAGGATAATCCTTGAGCTGAAGGTCTTCCTGAGAGAAGGTAATTGGAATATGAGACCACTTGGATTTGATGAAGGGTCCTTGCACCCCAACATGTTGTACCCTTCTATGCGCTTCTTTCTCCTGCTTCTTGTTGGCTGGTTCAGAACTTGAGCCGCCTGTGATTGGGAGCACCAGCTTCATGGCCGAAGGTGCTACAATTTGGTTGTTTTGTGAAGCCATCGTCGCAACTGTGGAAGTGAGTTCACCGGAGGTGGGCGCCAATGTTGGTCCTTGTTCTCGAATGCTATACATCAAGAACAAAACAACACAATTGTTAACGATTAAAGACCTTCGTCCTTCGACACATTATCTCCTTTCGGGTATAATGATCTTCAGACGAAGGTCATGAAGGACATACCTTCATCGTCTCAGTAAACAAATATAAATTGAGGTACATGAAATATAAAAGAATATAAATAATAATGATATATCAATAAATTATTTATATTCCCATTTCATAAACATGAATAAATATTCAAAATATTTGAAAGGGAAATAGGATGAACCTTTTCCCAGTATTATTTTGGTGGTTGAATGCCAAACACAAATATTGGACTAACTAGTTTGCTCTAGATTATATACTCTACAAGTGCATAAAGGTTCAACACAAACCAATAAAAGATTGAAGTTAGGGATCAAATTCAAAGGAGCAAAGAAACCGAGTGTGCTCTGGTCTGGCGCACCAGACTGTCCGGTGTGCCACCGGACAGTGTCCGGTGCACCAGGACCGTATAAAGTCCAACGAGCCACTCTCGGGTTTCTTCAGGCGCACTCCGCTATAATTCACCAGACTGTCCGGTGCACGAGCGGGGCAACGACTATCCAGCGCAACGATCGACTGCAACGACTCCTGACGAGCGCTACAGTGCGCGACAGAGTCAGAGCACAGAGTCAGAGCGCACCGGACTGTCTGGTACCACTAGAAGACAAAGCCTCCAACGGTCGACAGCTCCCAAACTCTAACGGTTCGGTGACGTGGCTGGCGCACCGGACTGTCCGGTGCGCCCATCGACATCAGTCACCCCCAATGGCTTGTTGGTGGTTGAAGGCTATAAATACCCCCCAACCACCACCACCTCAAGTATCAAAGTTTTCTGAGTTTCTCATTCGATACAAGAGCTAGTGCATTCACTCCTAGACACAAATCAAAAGGTCAAAGCCTCTACAAGTGCCAAGATTCATTCCAACCACCTAGTGACTTGAGAGAGTGTTTGTTTGTGTTCTTTGTGCTCTTGTTGCTTGGATCGCTTTCTTCCTTCCTCATTCTTGTCCCCAAGTGACTTGTAATCAAAGCAAGAGACACCAAGTGTGTGGTGGTCCTTGCGGGGTCTAAGTAACCCATTTGATTAAGGAGAAAGCTCACTCGGTCTAGGTGACCGTTTGAGAGAGGGAAAGGGTTGAAAGAGACCCAGTCTTTGTGACCACCTCAACGGGGACTAGATTCTTTAGAACCGAACCTCGGTAAAACAAATCATTGTGTTCATCCGCTTTATTTTTTGGTTGATTTGTTTTCCCCTCTCTTTCGGACTCGGATTCATTTCTAAAGCTAACCCCGACTTATAGTGTGTGCTTAAGTTTATGATTTTCAGATTCCACCTATTCACCCCCCCTCTAGGCGACTTTCAATTTGTATCAGAGCCCGATGCTTCATTAGAGTTTAACAACTCGAAGTGATGTCGGGAGGATCCGCCAAGAGGGAGATGGAAACCGGCGAGAAGGCCACAAGCCACGGGAAGGCTCCATCAAGGGAGTCCGGTACCAAAGCCAAAGAGGGATCCCCTCTCCATGTCAAGTCGCATCGGAGTGGCGACAAGAAGAAGAAGATGAAGAAAGTGGTCTACTACGAGACTGACTCTTTGTCGCCCTCCACATCCGGCTCCGACGCGGTGTCCATCACTTCTAAGCGCCGTGAGCGCAAGAAGTATAGTAAGATGCCACTTTGTTATCCCTGTATTTCTAAGCACGCTCCTCTACTCTCTGTTCCATTAGGCAAACCACCATATTTTGATGGTGAGGATTATTGTATGTGGAGTGATAAAATGAGGCATCACCTAACCTCACTCCACACAAGTATTTGGGACATTGTTGAGTTTGGAGCGTAGGTACCTACCGTGGGAGACGAGGGCTACGACTCGGACGAGGTTGCCCAAATACGACACTTTAACTCCCAAGCAACTACTATACTCCTCGCTTCCTTGTGTCGAGAGGAGTATAATAAGGTACAAGGGTTAAAAAGTGCCAAGGAGATTTGGGACATCCTAAAAACTGCGCACGAAGGAGATGAGGTGACCAAGATCACCAAGCGGGAGACGATCGAGGGGGAGCTCGATCGATTCGTCCTCAACCAAGGAGAGGAGCCACAAGCAATGTACAACCGGCTCAAGACCTTGGTCAATCAAGTGCGCAACCTCGGGAGCACAAAATGGGATGACCATAAAATGGTCAAGGTTATTCTTAGATCCCTCGTATTTTGTAATCCCACTCAAGTTCAATTAATACGTGGTGATCCTAGATATAAGCTAATGTCTCCCGAGGAGGTAATTGGAAAGTTTGTGAGCTTTGAACTAATGATCGAAGACTCCAAACACATCGTCAACTTAGAGCAAGGCGCCACCTCAACACCCGAGGTGCAACCCGTCGCATTCAAAGCGACGGAAGAAAAAAAGAAGAGTCTACATTATGTAGGCTCCCCATCGACGCCTCCAAGCTTGACAATGAGGAGATTTCGCTCATCATCAAGAGCTTCCGTCAAATCCTCAAGCAAAGGAGGGGGAAGGATTACAAACCCCGCTCCAAGAGGGTGTGCTACAAATGTGGTAAGCCCGGTCATTTTATTGCAAAATGTCCTATGTCTAGTGATAGTGACAGGGACAATGATAAGAGGGGAAAGAAGAAGGAGAAGAAGAAGTACTACAAAAAGAAGGGCGGCGATGCCCACGTATGTCGGGAATGGGACTCCGACGAGAGCTCCACCGACTCCTCCTCCGATGAGGATGCCACCAACATCGCCGTCACCGTCAACAAAGGTCTCCTCTTTCCCAACGTCGGCCACAAATGCTTCATGGCAAAGGACGGCAAAAAGAAGAAGGTACAAACTAGAACCCACCCCAAGTATACTACATCTAGTGATGAGGGTAGTTCTGGTGATGATTAAGATGATTTGCTTACTCTTTTGCCAACCTTAACATGCAACAAAAGGAAAAATTAAATGAATTGATAGGAGCCATTCATGAGAAGGATGAACTCTTGGATAGCCAAGAGGAATTCCTTATTAAGGAAAACAAAAGAAATGTTAAAATAAAAAGGGACTCCTCTTCCCCAACGTCGGCCAAAAGTGCTTCATGGCAAAGGACGACAAAAAGAAGAAGGTACAAACTAGAACCGCTCGCAAGTATACTACATCTAGTGATGAGGGTAGTTCTAGTGAAGATGAAGATGACTTGCTTACTCTTTTTGCCAACCTTAACATGCAACAAAAGGAAAAATTAAATGAATTGATAGAAGCTATTCATGAGAAGGATGAACTTTTGGATAGCCAAGAGGAATTCCTTATTAAAGAAAAAAAAACATGTTAAAGTAAAAAATGCTTATGCTCAGGAAGTTGAAAAATGTGAAAATTTGACTAAGGAGCTTAGCATGTGCCATGATTCAATTACCAATCTTAGTAATGAAAATGCTAGTTTAAATGCTAAGATTGATAAATTGAATGAATCAATTTCTAGCCTTAGAACTGAAAATACTAGTTTAATTTCTAAGGTTAAAGATTTAAATGTTTGCAATGATTCTATTTCCTGTCTTAGAGATGAAAATGCCATGCTAAAATCTAAGGTAGATGAATTAAATATTTGCAAACCCTCTACATCTACTGTCGAACATGTTTCTATTTGTACTAGATGTAGAGATATTAATGTTGATGCTATAAGTGATCACCTTGCTTTAATTAAACAACAAAATAATCATATAGCTCAATTAACTACTAAAATCAATGAACATGAAATTGAAAATGAAAAATTTAAATTTGATAGAAGCATGCTCTATAGTGGGAGACGCCCTGGCATTAAGGATGACATTGGTTTCCAAGAGGGAAGCAATGTCAAGCTTAATGCCCCTAAAAGATTATCTAATTTTGTAAAGGGCAAGGCACCCATGGTTCAGGATAATGAGGGTTACATTTTATATCCTGCTAATTATCCTGAGCACAAGATTAGGAGAATTCATGCTAAGAAATCTCATTCTATTTCTCACCATGCTTTTATGTATAAGAATGAGGCTTCTAGCTCTAGGCAATCAACCCATGTTAAATTGCCTAAAAGGAAAACTCCTACCGCATCAAATGAGCCTAATGTTTCATTTAAGACTTTTGATGCATCTTATGTTTTAACTAACAAATCAGGCAAAGTTGTTGCCAAATATGTTGGGGGCAAACACAAGGGCTCCAAGACTAGTGTTTGGGTACCCAAGGTGCTTGTTTCTAACGTGAAAGGACCCAAGACTGTTTGGGTACCTAAGAACAAGGCCTAAGTTGTTTTGCAAGTTTATGCATCCGGGGGCTCAAGTTGGATAATTGATAGTGGATGCACGAACCACATGACAGGGGAGAAAAGAATGTTCTCCTACGAGAAAAATGAAGATCCCCAAAGAGCTATCACATTCGGGGATGGAAATCAAGGTTTGGTCAAAGGACTTGGTAAAATTGCTATATCACCTAACCATTCTATTTCCAATGTTTTTTTGTAGATTCTTTAGATTACAATTTGCTTTCTCTATCTCAATTATGCAAAATGGGCTACAACTGTCTATTTATAGATGTAGGCGTTACTGTCTTTAGAAGAGGTGATGATTCAGTAGCATTTAAGGGAGTATTAGAGGGTCAGCTATACTTAGTTGATTTTAACAAAGCTGAACTCGATACTTGCTTAATTGCTAAGACTAATATGGGTTGGCTCTGGCATCGCCGACTAGCCCATGTTGGGATGAAGAATCTTCACAAGCTTCTAAAGGGAGAGCACATTTTAGGACTAACAAATGTTCATTTTGAGAAAGACAGGGTTTGTTGCGCATGTCAAGCAGGAAAGCAAGTTGGTGCCCATCATCCACACAAGAACATAATGACAACGGACAGGCCACTGGAACTACTCCACATGGATCTATTCAGCCCGATAGCTTACATAAGCATCGACGGGAGTAAGTACTGTCTAGTAATTGTGGATGACTATTCGCGCTTCACTTGGGTATTCTTTTTGCAGGAAAAATCACAAACCCAAGAGACTTTAAAGGGATTCTTGAGACAGGCTCAAAACGAGTTTGGATTGAGAATCAAGAAGATAAGAAGCGACAACGGGAAGGAGTTCAAGAGCTCTTAAATCGAAGGCTTTCTTAAGGACGAGGGCATCAAGCATGAGTTCTCTTCTCCCTACACACCTCAACAAAATGGTGTAGTGGAGAGGAAGAATAGAACTCTACTGGACATGGTGAGGACCATGCTTGATGAGTACAAAACTCCGGACCGGTTTTGGGCTGAGGCGATTAACATCGCCTGCTACTCCATCAACCGGCTCTACCTTCACCGAATCCTCAAGAAGACATCATACGAACTCCTCACCGGTAAAAAGCCCAATGTTTCATATTTTAGAGTCTTTGGTAGCAAATGTTTTATTCTTGTTAAAAGAGGAAGAAAATCTAAATTTGCTCCTAAAGCTGTAGAAGGCTTTTTACTTGGTTATGACTCAAACACAAGGGCATCTAGAGTCTTCAACAAATCCACTGGATTAGTTGAGGTTTCTTGTGACATTGTGTTTGATGAGACTAATGGCTCCAAAGTGGAGCAAGTTGATCTTGATGAGCTAGATGATGAAGAGGCTCCGTGCGTAGCGCTAAGGAAAACATGTCCATTGGGGATGTGTGCCCTAAGGAATCCGAAGAGCCTACATAAGCACAAGATCAACCGTCATCTTCCATGCAAGCATCTCCACCAACTCAAGATGAGGAACAAGCTCAAGATGATGAAAATGAAGATCAAGAGGATGAGCCATCTCAAGAGGAGGACAATGATCAAGGGAGAGATGACCATGACAAAGACAAGGAAGATGAGCAAGAAATTCAGGGTCAAAGACCGCCACACCCATGAGTCCACCAAGCAATTCAATGAGATCACCCTATGAACTCCATTCTCGGTGACATTCATAAGGGGGTAACTACTAGATCTCGAGTTGCACATTATTGTGAACATTACTCTTTTTGTGTCCTCTATTGAGCCATACAGTGTGGAGGATGCACTAAGAGATTCGGATTGGGTGTTGGCTATGCAAGAGGAGCTCAACAACTTCATGAGGAATGAGGTATGGCATTTAGTTCCACGTCCTAACCAAAATGTTGTAGGTACCAAATGGGTATTCCGCAACATGCAAAATGAGCATGGTGTGGTGACAAGGAATAAAGCCCGACTTGTGGCCAAAGGTTATTCACAAGTCTAAGGTTTGGATTTTGATGAAACTTATGCACCCATAACTAGGCTTGAGTCAATTCACATATTACTTGCCTATGCTACTTACCATGGCTTTAAGCTTTATCAAATGGACGTGAAAAGTGCTTTCCTCAATGGACCAATCAAGGAAGAGGTCTATGTTGAGCAACCTACCGACTTTGAAGATAGTGAGTACCCTAACCATGTGTATAAACTCTCAAAGGCGCTTTATGGGCTCAAGCAAGCCCCAAGAGCATGGTATGAATGCCTGCGGGATTTCCTTATCACTAATGGCTTCAAAGTCGGAAAAGTCGATCCTACACTCTTCACTAAAACTATTGCGAAAGATTTGTTTGTATGCCAAATTTATGTTGATGATATCATATTTGGGTCTACTAACAAATCTACTTGTGAAGAGTTTAGTAGGATCATGATACAAAAATTTGAGATGTCTATGATGGGGGAGTTGAAGTATTTCCTAGGATTTCAAGTCAAGCAACTCCAAGATGGCACCTTCATCAGCCAAACAAAGTTCATTCAAGACATACTTAACAAGTTTGGAATGAAGGATGCCAAGCCCATCAAAACACCCATGGGAACAAATGGGCATCTCGACCTTGACACGGGAGGTAAGTCCGTAGATCAAAAGGTATATCGATCGATGATAGGATCTTTACTCTATTTATGTGCATCTCGACCGAATATTATGCTTTCCGTATGCATGTGTGCAAGGTTCCAAGCCGATCCTAAGGAAGTTCACCTTAGGGCTGTGAAAAGAATCATGAGATATTTAGTTTACACTCCTAAGTTTGGACTTTGGTACCCCAAGTGATCCACTTTTGATTTAATAGGATATTCCGATGCCGATTGGGCAGGGTGTAAAATTGATAGGAAGAGCACATCAGGGACTTGTCAATTTCTATGAAGATCCCTGGTGTCTTGGGCTTCAAAGAAACAAAACTTAGTAGCTCTTTCCACTGCCGAAGCCGAGTACATTGCCGCAGGCCATTGTTGTGCGCAATTACTTTGGATGAGGCAAACCCTCAGGGAATATGGCTAGAAATTAAGCAAAGTCCCTCTGCTATGTGACAATGAGAGTGCAATCCGTATGACGGATAATCCCGTTGAACACAGCCGCACTGAGCACATAGACATTCGGTATCACTTTTTGAGGGATCACCAACAAAGGGGGGATATCCAAATTGCTTATGTTAGCACCAAAGAACAATTAGCCGATATCTTTACCAAGCCATTAGATAAGAAAACCTTTAGCAAACTTAGGAATGAGCTAAATATACTTGATTCTTGGAATTTTGATTGAAACATTGCACACATAGCTCATTTGTATACCTTTGATCATATATCTTTCATGACTACGACTAATGTGCTTTTAAGTGTATTTCTATGCTAAGTCGTAGATTGAAAGGTGTCGGCGTTTCGAGACCAGGGGGTCCCTAAGCCGACGAGTGAATGTCGCCGCGTGCCCCAGCCCAGATGGGTCGACGCGAGGCCGAGCGCGAAGGGGGGAAGTGAGGTCGCCGGAGACAGGCGTGAGAGAGGTGGGAATCCCGCGGCCTTCGTGTTCGTCCCGCGCCCAGGTCGGGTGCGCTTGCAGTAGGGGATTACAAGCGTCCACACGGGAGAGGGAGCGAGCGGCTTCAAGCGAGCGCCTGTCTCGTCCTCGTCCCCGCGCGGCCAACCTTTTCTAAGAGGGCCCTGGTCCTTCCTTTTATAGGCGTAAGGAGAGGATCCAGGTGTACAACGGGGGGTGTAGTGGAGTGCTACGTGTCTAGCGGAGGAGAGCTAGCGCCCTAAGTACACGCCATCGTGGCGGCCGGAGAGATTTTGGCGCCCGGTTTGTGTGATGTCGTGGCCGTCGGAGGAGCGCCGGAGCCTGGCGGAGGGACAGCTGTCGGGGCTGTCGAGTCCTTGCTGACGTCCTCTTGCTTCCGTAAGGGGGCCGAGAGCCGCCATCGTCAGGGAGTGTGCGGGGCGCCATCATTGCCTATCTGGCGGAGCGAGCCAGATGGGACGCTGGTCTTGTTCCCCGTAGCCTGAGTCAGCTTGGAGTAGGGTAATGATGGCGCCTCCCGTTGATGTGGCCGGCCCGCGCCCTAGGTTGGGCGATGTGGAGGCTCCTCCGAGGTCGAGGTCGAGTCCGTCTTCCGTGGCCGAGGTCGAGTCCGAGCCCCCAGGTCGGGCGAGGCGGAGGCCGTTGGCTGAGGCCAGGACGGAGTCCGAGCCCTGGGTCGGGCGAAGCGGAGTTCGTCGTCTTCTGGGGCTGAGCCCAAGTCCGAGCCCTTGGTCGGGCGGAGCGGAGTTCGCCGTCTTCCGGGGCTTAGCCCGAGTCTGAGCCCTGGGTCGGGCGAAGCGGAGTTCATCGTCTTCTGGGGCTGAGCCCAAGTCTGAGCCCTGGGTCGGGCGGAGCGGAGTTCGCCATCTTCCGGGGCTTAGCCCGAGTCCGAGCCCTGGGTCGGGCGGAGCGGAGTTTGCCGTCTTCCGGGGCTTAGCCCGAGTCCGAGCCCTGGGTCGGGCGAAGCGGAGTTCGTCGTCTTCTGGGGCTGAGCCCAAGTTCGAGCCCTGGGTCGGGCGGAGCGGAGTTTGCCGTCTTCCGGGGCTTAGCCCGAGTCCGAGCCCTGGGTCGGGCGGAGCGGAGTTCGCCGTCTTCCGGGGCTTAGCCCGAGTCCGAGCCCTGGGTCGAGCGGAGCGGAGTTCGCCGTCTTCCGGGGCTTAGCCCGAGTCCGAGCCCTGGGTCGGGCGGAATGGAGTTCGCCGTCTTCCGGGGCTTAGCCCGAGTCTGAGCCCTGGGACGGGCGGAGCGGAGCTTCCTATGGTGCTTGCGGCCGGGCCTGACTGCCTATCAGCCTCACTCTGTCAAGTGGCACCGCAGTCGGAGCGGCGCAGTCGGAGCGGCGCAGGCGGCGCTGTCTTTCTATCAGACCGGTTAGTGGAGCGGTGAAGTGACGGCGGTCACTTCGGCTCTGTCGGCTGAGGGGCGCGCGTTAGGATAAAGGTGTCAGGCCGCCTTTGCATTAAATGCTCCTGCGATTTGGTCGGTCGGTGCGGCGATTTGGTCAAGGTTGCTTCTTGGCGAAGACAGGGCCTCGGGCGAGCCGGAAATATGTTCGCCGCTGGAGGGGGGCCTCGGGCGAGACGGAGGTCCTTCGGGGTCGGCTGCCCTTGTCCGAGGCTAGGCTCGGGCGAGGCGTGATCGAGTCCCTCGAATGGACTGATCCCCGACTTAATCGCACCCATCAGGCCTTTGCAGCTTTATGCTGATGGGGGTTACCAGCTGAGAATTAGGAGTCTTGAGGGTACCCCTAATTATGGTCCCCGACAAAAGGGAAATGGAGTACTCGACGAAGACAAGGCTTCCACTCCACTCTACCGATATCTTTCATCCTTCGTCGTTACTCCACACCACTCTTCGATTGGTATACTCTTTTCACTCATATTTTCTTGTACCAATGTGGGAGAAAGTAAAAAGGGCTCACAAAGTCTTTGTTTTTGGCGATTAATGCCAAAGGGGGAGAAAGTATTAGCCCAAAGCAAAAGGACCGCACCACCACCAATTTAAAACTTCATTTTGAAAGTTTTTCAAATTAGTATCTAACTAAGTTTTCAAATAGTTTTCAATTGATTAGTATTTTCAAAAATTGGTAAAACCCTCTTGAAAACTAAGAGGAAAATTTCATTCAGGGGGGAGTTTTGTTTAGTCAAAAGGAAAGCATTTAAAACACGGGAAGAAATTTCAAATCTTGAAAATGCTTCTTGCAATCTTATTCATATACCTTTTGACTATTTGTAAAAAGATCTTGAAAAGATTTTCCAAAAGAATTTGCAAAAACAAAACATGTGGTGCAAGCGAGGTCCAAAATGTTAAATAAAAGAAAGCAATTCATGCATATCTAGTGAAACTATAAATTGGTTTCATTCCAAGTAACCTATGCACTTACCTTATGCAAACTAGTTTAATTATGCACTTATATATTTGCTTTGGTTTGTGTTGGCATCAATCACCAAAAAGGGGGAGATTGAAAGGGAAATAGTGTTAACCTTTTCCCAGTATTAATTTTGGTGGTTGAATGCCCAACACAAATATTGGACTAACTAGTTTGATCTAGATTATATACTCTACAGGTGCATAAAGGTTCAACACAAACTAATAAATGATTGAAGTTAGGGATCAAATTCAAAGGAGCAAAGAAACTGGGTGTGCTCTGGTCTGGCGCACCGGACTGTCCGGTGTGCCAACGGACAGTGTCCGGTGCACCAGGACCGTACAGAGTCCAACGAGCCACTCTCGGGTTTCTTCAGGCGCACTCCGCTATAATTCACCGGACTGTCCAGTGTGCCACCGGACTGTCCGGTGCACCAGCGGGGCAATGACTATCCAGCGCAACGATAGACTGCAACGGCTCCTGACGAGCGTTACAGTGCGCGACAGAGTCAGAGCGCACCGGACACTGAACAGAGCCTGTCCGGTGCGGCACCGGACTGTCCGGTGCGACTAGAAGACAAAGCCTCCAACGGTCGACAACTCCCAAACCCTAACGGTTGGGTGACGTGGCTGGCGCACCGGACAGTGTCCGGTGGCGCACCGGACTGTCTGGTGCGCCCATCAACAGCAGCCACCCCCAACGGCTTGTTGGTGGTTGAAGGCTAAAAATACCCCCAATGTAACACCCGGCTTTAAGGAACAAAGCCAGGTGCATCTCATACATGCGCCAAAGAAGACAACATATATAATAACAGAGTGTATAGAGATAAATGTCATAAAACATCAGAGTATTTATTACATAGCGGAAGACTTATTACAAAATGAAATAATAAATATAAAACGAACTAAGGATCGTTGGCGCCAATGTCAACTGAGAAACGCCACCTAGATCAGATCATACTCCTCGCCTTGTGGCTCCTCCTGAACCACCTGTTCTTCTCCTGTGGGGGGGTGTGAGACAGCAAGAGTGAGCTCACATACGTTCATCGCTCAACAAGTTGTGGGGAATAATGTGGCATGAACTCACCAAAGGTGGGAGTTCATGAAGTGTAAGGCTGATCAATGAAATAGAGGCTGAAGCTGAGCATTGCTTTTAAGTTGGTCAAAATTTTATTAGCAATTACTAGGTACAAGTAAATACCAACCCTTAGAAATAATAAATAAAAGTAATAATGAAATAATCCCAAATGCAATGACATGACAGGTTAAGTTTAAGTTCCATAATTTAATCATGTGAGTGTCCGAGCCGCTCATGACCGTGAGCACGGCTAGTATACCAGTTTTACACTCTGCAGAGGTTGCGCATCTTTACCCACAAGTCGTGTTACCCATTTGCCACGGAGTTGATCAGACTCCATACACCTCTACCTAGGAAGCGAGGCAGGGTACCACTACGAGGCCTTTACAAAGTTCCACTAGCTTCAGACTACCCGCTACAGTTTATAGGAAGCTCCAGTGCAGGGTTCTTGTCTGACCGCCATCGCAGCAAAATCAACCCAAGGACCTCCCTACACTGACCACTCCCCTACTGCCCTTGCCCCTTTCGGGTAAGGTAGCCCTCCACTAGCTTTCCTAGTTAATCAGCCAAGGGCGTCCCATTAAACCCTTGTGGTAGCACTGTTTTCCCGGGTGGTTCTCCATGTTCCCATTAACATAATGATCTTATCATGAACATAAAATAATGAACAGATAATAGAAAGTGTAATCATGAGTCATAAATATCTTTATACCCAAATCCACATAAAGCAATAGCATGTACTACCCAAAAATTTAGTAGTAAAACCAGTGGTGAAACAAGGTATAAAGATAGTCAAATCTAGGGTAACCTATTGGGTCCCAGCAAAATTAACCTATGCAGATCATTATGATTAATAAGAACATGAATGGGTAAAAGAAGTGATCAAGGGCACAACTTGCCTGGCACTTGAGATTCCAGTTACCAACTTGCTCTTCAAGTAACTCGTAACCTCGCTGCTAGTCGTAGCAATACAAACAAACATGGTATAGACAAAATTAACATCACACCAAACATAAGAATGCACTGCGTAAAAATAATCTACGCGTTGCTATGAGACTAACGCAACTTGAATGAGTCAAATCGGAGTTAGGGTTATTAAGTTATGATTTTCTGAAGTTATTTAATGCCTAGAATAGAGTTATTCATGTGGATAATTTTAAACCAAGTTTCATGGTTAGACAAAGATACCAAGTGATAAACAATATTTAAACAAAATAAATACCACTGGAATGAATCAATTTGGAGTTAAAATGAGGAAGTTATGAATTTCCGAGGGTTTTATGTGTTTAATATAGGATTAATTAGAAAATCCATTTTATTTATGTTTTCATGACAAAACAGAGGTACTATGAGATAAATAATAATATTATAGAATTATAGAAATTGGAATCGATTATTTTGGAGCTAAAATGAATTTAATGTGAATTATATAAGTTCTTTGGAATTATTTTTGTATTTAAAATTCAGTTCTCTAACTATTTATCTAGTTAATCGATTTACTGGACTGGGCACACGATTTTAGAGAAAGGCAGGGGTCTCTGCGAAACAATCCCAAGACTCAATCAATAGTACACGGGACGACGGGTTAAATAACGTAAACTTTAGGGTCTCTTTAGAAACAATGGCGCCGCGAAGGGGTATCGTAGGATTCTGGCCGACCGATCTGATTTCAATGGCTGGGATTAGATCGACATCAAGCCGAACTCGCACGTGATACCAACCGTCGGATCGAAGATCTGGTGGCCCCGAGGCCTCCACGACTCCAAAGCAATCACGTTCGCACAACTTGCGATCGACGACACAGATGCAATCAACAAGGGACATTCTGTTTCTAATCTGAGCCACACATCCCACAATCAGCGGCACTGGTTCATCTTCAATCCCCCGATGTCACCAGGCGGCAGCAACCAGGCCGGATGCGGCGGTGGTCACGCCGGTGACATACCTCTCGAGCACACGAATGCTACCCCGCTGGGTTAATGGTTCTAGATGTTGCACTCTAAGCCTCGATTTGGATCCACCCTCTCGCAGCACCGAACAGCGGACCCCCCGCCAATCTTTCGCCTATGGCGAGCGGTGGCGCCGAGGCGCCCACCTGCTCCAAGGAGCAATACCCGGCAGCTATCCCCCCCAGATCGAGCCACACTAGTTGCTCCTGAGCATGAGAACAGAGCGAGCAAGAGATGGGATCCCATACCGGCTTCAACACAGTCGCAGCTTGCCCACGGCGAGGCGCGCTCCCCGCGTCCAGACCCTTCACCCCGTGGCCGCTCCAGACCACAGCTCGGCCGAGCACGGGTGACCACGCAAAGATCCCAGGTGGGCAATGGCAACTCTCGTGCTAGAACACTCAGCTCCCGATTTGCGCTCGACGGATGCGAGACCCGGCGGCGGACGCGCGAATGGGCACTGCAAGTCAGCCGGGACGATGAAACCTGGGGCTGGGCGCTTTGTAGGGCGAGTGAGAGCGGGGATCGCGGCAAGTAGTTGCCGCCCACCCCAAACCCGAGAATCTCGCACGGTCCGTTGCAACAGGAGATACGGCGATCACAACAACCATAGACGCGGCCGCTTCGGATGGAGGAGAGAGATGAATATGTCAAACGGGGCCCGCACGTAAATGAGGAGGGTGCGGCAACATAGGGGCCCACCTGTCGTCCAGTGAGGGGAGAGCAGTAGCGCGGCAATGGCCAGCGCAGGGAGGAATTAGGAGGGGTGTTGGGCCGGATTAGTAGGTTTTGGCCCACGCAGGTGACTTCCCTATTTCTTTATTCCCTTTTTTTTATTTCAGATATCCAATTCAGATTCAAAACCCTGTTTGAATTTTCTTTCTCTCCAATTTTCAACTCTCAACTATAATCATAATGTAACGGTGAATCCTATTTTCATTATTATCTTTTTTTCTCCCTATTATTTAATTATGGAGAGGGTAATTCCTTTCATTTTATTCATTTATCTTAAATTAAGTCTTGATTCCTTTGTTCAAACAAAAAAAAATGCATCATAACAAAACCATCGACATAAGATGCATATTTCAATATTTATTTGCTATTTGATCAATATATTCCTATTAATTGAATATGCACATAGAAAAGAAAACTAAATAGCCTCTAAGGGTTCCATGATCCCAAAACACTTTATATAAATATAAGTATATTTTTTTATCATCATTTTTTTTTATCTTATACAAATTTTAGGGCTTTACAAATCCTACCCCCCTTAAAAAGAATCTCGTCCTCGAGATTTATGAAGGACTAGGGAAACTATGGGAAAATCTATGCGAAGCTCTTCTTCTCTCTCTCAAGTAGCTTCATCCTCTCCATGGTGACTCCATTGCACTTTACACATCTTTATCACCTTGTAACTTGAGCCAAAGTGTCAAGAATCTTGATCGGATGCTCCGTGTAAGTCAAATCATCATGAACATTGAGTTCCTCCATTGGTAATTGTTACTTAGGGACACGGAGACACTTCTTAAGTTGAGACACATAAATTACATTATACACATTAGATATATTATCAGGTAACTCGAGCTGATAGGCTATCTCTCCAGCTCGCCAAAAAAAAACTCTCAAGGGTCCAATAAAGCGAGGGGACAATTGCCCTTAACTTTGAATCTCCTCATTCCACGAAGTGGTGACATCTTGTGGTACACATGATCTCCTTCCTCAAATTCCAATGGTCTTCTTCTGTTATCAACGTAGCTCTTTTGTCTGGTCTGAGCTATCTTAAATCCTCCCGAATTATACGGACTTGTTCTTCCGCCTCTTGAATAAGTTAAGGTCCAAAGATTTGTCTTCCTCTAGTCTGGTCCAAAAATAGAGGAGTCCTGCATTTCTTGTCATATAAAGCCTCGAACGGTGACATCTTCAGACTAGCCTGGTAACTATTATTATGTGAGAACTCAGCATAAGGTAGACTCTTGTTCCAGCAACTACCATGCTGAAGGGTACAAGCTCTCAACATATCCTCCAATACTTGATTAGTCCTTTTAATCTATCCATCAGTCTGAGGGTGATAGGCTGAACTAAATTGCAACTTCATATCCATTTTCTCATGAAAACTTTTCCAAAATCTGGAGGTAAACTGTGATCCTCTATCCAAAATGATCTTCTTCGGTACACTGTGTAGAGTCACAATCCGAGCCATATATAACTCTGCCAATTGAGATACTTTATAAGTAGTCTTGACCAGAATGAAATGAGCCACTTTGGCCAGTCTATCCACAATCACCCGTATAGAATCATATCCTCTCGGGGTGCGAGGCAATCCAGTAATGAAATCCATACCAATCTCTTCCCACTTCCATTCGGGTATCTTTAATGGGTATAATAGTCCAGCTGGTCTTTGGTGTTTGGTCTTAACTCTTTGACACCCATAGCACATAGCCACATGTGCAGCCACATCTCTCTTCAATCCATACCACCAATACTTCCGCTTCAAATCCTGATACATATTGGTACTACTAGGATGAATAGAATAATCCGAGTCATGGGCCTCCTTTAAAATAGTCTCACGAAGGCTTTCAATACCAGGAACACATATCCTGTCCTTGAACCATACGGTGCCTTGCTCATCTTCCGTAAATTTCGGACCTCGACCTTCAGTAATCAGATCCTTAATCTCTTGTATCTTAGCATCACCAATCTGTCCTTCTGCGGATTTCTTGCTCCAAGGTAAGTTCCACATCAATAATAACTCCTTCAATGTGAGCAACTATCCCCAGGTTAAGTCCCCTGAAATCCTCAACAATCTCATCGGGTAGCTAGGCAACAACAGTTGAATCAACATGCTCCTTTCGACTCAAGGCATCTGCAACCAAATTTGCCTTGCTCGGGTGATAGTGAATCTCCAAATCATAATCCTTAATGAGCTCCAACCAACGGTGTTGCCTAAGGTTGAGATCCTTCTGAGTGAATATATACTTCAAACTCTTATGATCCGTGTATACTTGACACTTGGTTCCCATAATATAATGTCTCCAAACCTTAAGCGCATGCACAATGGCTGCCAGTTCTAAGTCTTGAGTGGGGTAGTTCAACTCACGTTTTCGCAACTGATGAGACGCGTAGGCAATCACATGTCCTTCTTGCATGAGCACACATCCCAAGCCTTGGCCACATGCATCACAATAAATATCAAATCCCTTCTGTAGATCTGGCATAAACAACACTGGGGTGACATCAATCTCAACTTCAGTTGGTTAAAACTATCTTGGTACCTCTCGTCCCACTTAAACTCTCTTCCCTTCTTCAAAAGTGAGGTCATATGCTTAGCGACCTTGGAAAATCCTTCAATAAATCTCCGATAATATCCTGCAAGTCCCAAGAAACTCCGAAACTCTGTAACTATAGTGGGTACTCTCCACTCCATTATCTCCTTGACCTTAGCAGGATCCACTGCTATTCCTCCATTAGAAATAATATGTCCAAGGAATGACACCTTATCAATCCAAAACACGCATTTTCTATACTTGGCATAGAGTTGATTGTCTCATAGTTTCTATAGCACCAATCTTAGATGATCACTAGCACTCTTGGAACAAATAAAAATATCGTCGATGAAAACCATGACGAATCTGTCCAGATTGTGAACACCTTATTCTTTAGACCCATAAAATAGGCTGGTGCATTGGTTAATCCAAATGACATAACAGTAAACTCATATAATCCATATCAGGTCGAGAAAGCCGTCTTAGGAATATCCGATGGTCTAATCTTCATTTGATGGTATCCCGATCGGAGATCAATCTTCGAGAATACCCTAGCACCTCTCATCTGATCAAATAAGTCCTCAATTCGGGGTAACAGATACTTGTTCTTCACAGTAACATCATTAAGGGATCTATAATCCACGCACATCCTTTGTGATCCATCTTTCTTCTGTACAAACAGAACTGGCGCTCCACAAGGTGAAGAATCCGAACGAGTATACCCAGCCTCTTGTAACTCCGTTAATTGTTTCTTAAGTTCCTTTAACTCTTCTATAGACATCCTGTATGGCCGCTTGAAAGTAGGGGCAGTCCCAGGTAAGAGATCAATGACCAACTCAACTTCCATATCTGGTGGCATCCCTAATAACTCCTTTGGAAAGACATCCGGAAAATCCCTAACGGCACGGATGTTGTCACACACAAACTTCTCATCTACTAAGAATGCCGCTAGTCTGGTGGCGGTAGTTACTGCAATTCCAACTTCAACTTCAAATCTTTGTCCTTTGGAACTGGTGAGTTCTATGGTTCCCTTAGCACAGTGTATAAACCGCCATTGCCTTTCTTAACCATGACATACCAAGGATTACGTCTATAGTGCTCTCTTCTAACACTATAGGGGTAGCCCATCGGGGTTAGAGACACAGGATACGAAAGAAAGTTTTGTAGACAAGGCATGTAATTACAATCATGTTTCTTTGGGGGATTTATTAGCTAAGTAGATTAGTGTGTCACCTACTAAAGCTAATACAATACCTTATAGTGGTACATGCTAAGATGTCCATCTATACTATTTCAATCAATCAAAGAAGCAAATCAAGCATTTATCATCAGAACAATCAAACAATATTTTCAAATATAGAGAAAATAGTTTTTTTTGTCTTAGGCCTCCTATCTCTTAAAAATGTCATAGGGGTAGAGATTTCAAGGTGTGAAATCCATCTTGTCTCAGAGTAGAAAAGGTAAGAATCATCAGAGTAGAACGGTAGAAGGTGAAACAAGATCAAGATAAGTATAGAGAGATTTAGAGTAAGGTAAGTATAGAATGAATCAGAAGAAGGTAAGTAAGTAAGGGTTGTCCAGTTCTATCTAGGTTTCGTCCTACAGTCAACATTTCCTCTGATACCACTTCTGTCACACCCGGCTTTAAGGAACAAAGCCAGGTGCATCTCATACATGCGCCAAAGAAGACAACATATATAATAACAGAGTGTATAGAGATAAATGTCATAAAACATCAGAGTATTTATTACATAGCGGAAGACTTATTACAAAATGAAATAATAAATATAAAACGAACTAAGGATCGTTGGCGCCAATGTCAACTGAGAAACGCCACCTAGATCAGATCATACTCCTCGCCTTGTGGCTCCTCCTGAACCACCTGTTCTTCTCCTGTGGGGGGGGGTGTGAGACAGCAAGAGTGAGCTCACATACGTTCATCGCTCAACAAGTTGTGGGGAATAATGTGGCATGAACTCACCAAAGGTGGGAGTTCATGAAGTGTAAGGCTGATCAATGAAATAGAGGCTGAAGCTGAGCATTGCTTTTAAGTTGGTCAAAATTTTATTAGCAATTACTAGGTACAAGTAAATACCAACCCTTAGAAATAATAAATAAAAGTAATAATGAAATAATCCCAAATGCAATGACATGACAGGTTAAGTTTAAGTTCCATAATTTAATCATGTGAGTGTCCGAGCCGCTCATGACCGTGAGCACGGCTAGTATACCAGTTTTACACTCTGCAGAGGTTGCGCATCTTTACCCACAAGTCGTGTTACCCATTTGCCACGGAGTTGATCAGACTCCATACACCTCTACCTAGGAAGCGAGGCAGGGTACCACTACGAGGCCTTTACAAAGTTCCACTAGCTTCAGACTACCCGCTACAGTTTATAGGAAGCTCCAGTGCAGGGTTCTTGTCTGACCGCCATCGCAGCAAAATCAACCCAAGGACCTCCCTACACTGACCACTCCCCTACTACCCTTGCCCCTTTCGGGTAAGGTAGCCCTCCACTAGCTTTCCTAGTTAATCAGCCAAGGGCGTCCCATTAAACCCTTGTGGTAGCACTGTTTTCCCGGGTGGTTCTCCATGTTCCCATTAACATAATGATCTTATCATGAACATAAAATAATGAACAGATAATAGAAAGTGTAATCATGAGTCATAAATATCTTTATACCCAAATCCACATAAAGCAATAGCATGTACTACCCAAAAATTTAGTAGTAAAACCAGTGGTGAAACAAGGTATAAAGATAGTCAAATCTAGGGTAACCTATTGGGTCCCAGCAAAATTAACCTATGCAGATCATTATGATTAATAAGAACATGAATGGGTAAAAGAAGTGATCAAGGGCACAACTTGCCTGGCACTTGAGATTCCAGTTACCAACTTGCTCTTCAAGTAACTCGTAACCTCGCTGCTAGTCGTAGCAATACAAACAAACATGGTATAGACAAAATTAACATCACACCAAACATAAGAATGCACTGCGTAAAAATAATCTACGCGTTGCTATGAGACTAACGCAACTTGAATGAGTCAAATCGGAGTTAGGGTTATTAAGTTATGATTTTCTGAAGTTATTTAATGCCTAGAATAGAGTTATTCATGTGGATAATTTTAAACCAAGTTTCATGGTTAGACAAAGATACCAAGTGATAAACAATATTTAAACAAAATAAATACCACTGGAATGAATCAATTTGGAGTTAAAATGAGGAAGTTATGAATTTCCGAGGGTTTTATGTGTTTAATATAGGATTAATTAGAAAATCCATTTTATTTATGTTTTCATGACAAAACAGAGGTACTATGAGATAAATAATAATATTATAGAATTATAGAAATTGGAATCGATTATTTTGGAGCTAAAATGAATTTAATGTGAATTATATAAGTTCTTTGGAATTATTTTTGTATTTAAAATTCAGTTCTCTAACTATTTATCTAGTTAATCGATTTACTGGACTGGGCACACGATTTTAGAGAAAGGCAGGGGTCTCTGCGAAACAATCCCAAGACTCAATCAATAGTACACGGGACGACGGGTTAAATAACGTAAACTTCAGGGTCTCTTTAGAAACAATGGCGCCGCGAAGGGGTATCGTAGGATTCTGGCCGACCGATCTGATTTCAATGGCTGGGATTAGATCGACATCAAGCCGAACTCGCACGTGATACCAACCGTCGGATCGAAGATCTGGTGGCCCCGAGGCCTCCACGACTCCAAAGCAATCACGTTCGCACAACTTGCGATCGACGACACAGATGCAATCAACAAGGGACATTCTGTTTCTAATCTGAGCCACACATCCCACAATCAGCGGCACTGGTTCATCTTCAATCCCCCGATGTCACCAGGCGGCAGCAACCAGGCCGGATGCGGCGGTGGTCACGCCGGTGACATACCTCTCGAGCACACGAATGCTACCCCGCTGGGTTAATGGTTCTAGATGTTGCACTCTAAGCCTCGATTTGGATCCACCCTCTCGCAGCACCGAACAGCGGACCCCCTGCCAATCTTTCGCCTATGGCGAGCGGTGGCGCCGAGGCGCCCACCTGCTCCAAGGAGCAATACCCGGCAGCTATCCCCCCCAGATCGAGCCACACTAGTTGCTCCTGAGCATGAGAACAGAGCGAGCAAGAGATGGGATCCCATACCGGCTTCAACACAGTCGCAGCTTGCCCACGGCGAGGCGCGCTCCCCGCGTCCAGACCCTTCACCCCGTGGCCGCTCCAGACCACAGCTCGGCCGAGCACGGGTGACCACGCAAAGATCCCAGGTGGGCAATGGCAACTCTCGTGCTAGAACACTCAGCTCCCGATTTGCGCTCGACGGATGCGAGACCCGGCGGCGGACGCGCGAATGGGCACTGCAAGTCAGCCGGGACGATGAAACCTGGGGCTGGGCGCTTTGTAGGGCGAGTGAGAGCGGGGATCGCGGCAAGTAGTTGCCGCCCACCCCAAACCCGAGAATCTCGCACGGTCCGTTGCAACAGGAGATACGGCGATCACAACAACCATAGACGCGGCCGCTTCGGATGGAGGAGAGAGATGAATATGTCAAACGGGGCCCGCACGTAAATGAGGAGGGTGCGGCAACATAGGGGCCCACCTGTCGTCCAGTGAGGGGAGAGCAGTAGCGCGGCAATGGCCAGCGCAGGGAGGAATTAGGAGGGGTGTTGGGCCGGGTTAGTAGGTTTTGGCCCACGCAGGTGACTTCCCTATTTCTTTATTCCCTTTTTTTTATTTCAGATATCCAATTCAGATTCAAAACCCTGTTTGAATTTTCTTTCTCTCCAATTTTCAACTCTCAACTATAATCATAATGTAACGGTGAATCCTATTTTCATTATTATCTTTTTTTTCTCCCTATTATTTAATTATGGAGAGGGTAATTCCTTTCATTTTATTCATTTATCTTAAATTAAGTCTTGATTCCTTTGTTCAAACAAAAAAAATGCATCATAACAAAACCATCGACATAAGATGCATATTTCAATATTTATTTGCTATTTGATCAATATATTCCTATTAATTGAATATGCACATAGAAAAGAAAACTAAATAGCCTCTAAGGGTTCCATGATCCCAAAACACTTTATATAAATATAAGTATATTTTTTTTATCATCATTTTTTTTATCTTATACAAATTTTAGGGCTTTACACCCAACCACCACCACCTCAAGTTTCCAAGTTTTCTGAGTTTCTCATTCAATACAATAGCTAGTGCATTCACTCCTAGACACAAATCAAAAGATCAAAGCCTCTGCAAGTGCCAAGATTCATTCCAACCACCTAGTGACTTAAGAGAGTGTTTGTTCGTGTTCTTTGTGCTCTTGTTGCTTGGATCGCTTTCTTCCTTCCTCATTCTTGTCCCCAAGTGACTTGTATTCAAAGCAAGAGACACCGAGTGTGTGGTGGTCCTTGCGGGGTCTAAGTGACCTGTTTGATTAAGTAGAAAGCTCACTCGGTCTAGGTGACCGTTTGAGAGAGGGAAAGGGTTGAAAGAGACCCGGTCTTTGTGACCACCTCAACGGGGACTAGGTTCTTTAGAACCAAACCTCGATAAAACAAATCACCATGTTCATCCACTTTATTTCTTGGTTGATTTGTTTCCCCTCTCTTTCGGACTCGGATTCATTTCTAAAGCTAACCCCGGCTTATAGTGTGTGCTTAAGTTTATAATTTTCAGATTCTGCCTATTCACCCGCCCTCTAGGCGACTTTCAATATTCATATTACATTGATACCTTCGGCTTGCCAGAAGGTGAAAATGCGAGAGTGACGCAAGAGTGATTACAGTCCAGCGTGAACAGTACGGGGGGTACTGTTCATCTATTTATAGGCACGGGATGCAGCCCAGACAAAATTACATCCATGTCCCTATTAACTAATTATAATCATAATGCAAACTATTAAGGACTATATAGTCTTTTACTCTTTAAGTCGGTATCTTCCTTCGCCTTTATCACAATACCAAGTCGAAGCTCTTTCAGTCGTAGCTTCGGCTTTTGTTCGCATCATCTTCGGCTTATACATTCATGTTACACTTGCCTTTGTATTGTCTTGCCGAAGGTGTTTTTGCCTTGAGGACCTTCAGCGAAGGAGAAGACCCCCAACACTTCTTATGGGTCAACTCTCACATATTACTAACTTCTTATGGGAGTTAGTGAAATTAATACCTAAAAGTCGAAGAGAAATGTATCTACGACGTTCACATGGTACAATTTCTCACTTTGAGAATAACTTTTGAAGACAAATGTGATGAAGTCAAAGCCATTTTTGTCGGTGTTGAACACCATTTGTGACACTAGGCATTGTCGGACGGTACGACCCAGAGGCCCAGACGGTCCGGTCTACGAACAGTCCGTCCGTAGGCGCGGACAGTCCGCGATAGGATTAGATCAAGCGGTTGAAATCCTTTCTCCACGCGTGTTTATCCCTCTAAACCCAAGAAAATTGTTAGAGAACACCTAGAAACGGGTCTATACCTCCCCAATATATATTTGAAGGGGTACGACCAATTAAATCACCATCAATCGAACCAATCAACCCATTTATCAATTCCTTAACTTTCTTGCCATTGGAGTAGCCAGTAACGTAGCCTTCTTCGTCTCAATCTTCACCTCTCTTTGGATCTACAT
Source organism: Zea mays (assembly GCF_902167145.1). Lineage (NCBI taxonomy): Eukaryota > Viridiplantae > Streptophyta > Magnoliopsida > Poales > Poaceae > Zea > Zea mays. The sequence continues at coordinate 38,496,447 of NC_050098.1, read as the reverse complement.
CGTTTAGAAGCATCTTGGGTGACCTGCCAATTGCAAGACAAACTCAAGGATCTCTCCTCCCTAATGGGGTCCCTCCCGAGGGCAAGATCCAGGTGTCATTAGCGAACGCTGCCGCCATGCACATGCACGGATCGTCTAGCCACCTGGCGCGGATCATTCGACTCGGCACAGAGAACACTGCTCCTGCCTCCAGGTCGCGGATCGTCCATGTCGTTGCAGTGAGCTCGCCAAGTGGAACAACTCCCAGTGATTAGTGTTCAGATTGATGCCAACACACTTTTGGTGACTCTACTGGGGACAAAGTGTGATGACCCATAAGATCGGTCATTGATGGTCGGTTCAAAGGATCACTCCAATGTCTCTCTCAGCAACATCATCGAGCCAACTATGGAGACTCTATCGACTAAAGATCAATAGGAATTCGTGGAACACAAAGAACATCTGATCAAGGAAGCCGAGGCCAAATTCTTGGCTAGCTTCAAGGTGGATAGGAATCACAAGATCGTCTGACAATGAGCGACTGATCTAGCTTCACTCCGACCTACTTCAGGTACCCCCGAGGTAAGAGAAACAAACGAAATCCAACCTCTGAGATCTTACATAGATGAACAATGAGAAGAGATTCAACAAATAATAGGGGTATACAATACCATTACAAGAGGCTAGCACATGCATTTGATAAATTTGTCGTTGTTAATTTTTCTTTGCACGATGTTGAAACTAAGAAAAATGCATGTGATTCATCGGCTGCAAATTGACATGACCAATCCCAACCAGTTTATGGGATGCCGATGAACACATCTCCTGAACAACCATAACCTCCTATGCAGACCGGGGTAAATCCACCGATCTCCGCACATTCAAACCGTCCGCGCATGAGCACGGACTGTCCAAACCAGCGACAGTTGGCCCCATTTCCTGAACCAAGCCATCGAAATCCACGTTAGGGCCGTCGTATTCCACACAAATCCTAACAGACACAGTCGGACCGTCCGCCTATACAGTCGGACTGTCCGCGTACACAGTCGGATAGTCCACGCGTTACGTCGTATAGTTCAACGCAGAATATGCAGAACGTGATGTTAGTTTTCATCACCCATCTCTACATCTGCCTTAGCCAAGCTTCCCATTGCTCCCTACGACCGCTCATCATCATAGCATCGCCCCACAGATGCATGTGGGCGAGCACTTTTTGGCTCCCCTAGGAGGCTGAAAAAGGATGACCAACCATATGAGCCACCGAGGGAAGGCATTAATGCCACACAAAACCCAAGCCCATGAATACGAAGGTAAAATAATACCCAAACACCCACACCATTGATGGACCAGAAGGCTAGTGGACTACCACCAACCACCATTAACATAGTAAGCGAAGAGATAGCTAGGGCGTTCAGAGATAAGCATGGAGTTAGCATGACCCTAGGGGTAGTTATATCGGAAACCTTATGAGAGCCGATTTGATTATCACTCGTATCCCAAGGAATAAGAATACTCGAATTTTCAAAAATTTTAGGTGACCAGGGCAAAAGCACGCGTGAGCACATAGACCAATTCCTAGCACAATTAGGAGAATTGGTCAATATAGAGGCGTTCCATGTCTATTTACTTTCATTATCTCTAACTAGGACTACATTCGCTTGGTATGCCATGCTGCCCCCCTAACTCTATTTATTCGTGGGGGATTTAGAGAAAAAATTCATGATCATTTTTTCTTTGGCGATTATGAGTTTGACTTGGTAGACTTAGTAGCTCTGCGGTAGGGAAAGGATGAATCGGTCAATGACTACATCCGGAGATTCTAGGACATAAGGAACTAATGCTTCCAAATTCACCTTGCAGAAAAACAGCTAGTAGGATTAGCTTTTAATGAAATTTGATATTAGTTAAAAGAGAGATTAGAAGACATTTATTTTTTTATGCTAGCTCAATTACTGTCACACCCGGCTTTAAGGAACCAAGCCAGGTGCATCTCATACATGCGCCAAGAAGACAACATATATAATAACAGAGTGTATAGAGATAAATGTCACAATAATCAGAGTATTTATTACATAGCGGAAGACTTATTACAAAATAAAAGAATAAATATAAAACGAACTAAGGATCGTTGGCGCCAATGTCAACTGAGAAACGCCACCTAGATCAGATCATACTCCTCGCCTTGTGGCTCCTCCTGAACCACCTGCTCTTCTCCTGTGGGGGGGTGTGAGACAGCAAGGGTGAGCTCACACATGATCATCGCTCAACAAGTTGTTGGGAATAATGTGACATGAACTCACCAAAGGTGGGAGCTCATGGAGTGTAAGGCTTATCAAAGAGAATGGTTAAAGCTGAGCATTGCTTTTAATGTTGGTCAAACTTTTATTAGCAATTACTAGATGTAAGTAAATACCAAACCATAATAAAATAATAGAGAACAAAATTAATAATAAACCCATGCAAATGCAAATGACAAATTGAGTTTAGGTTCCATAATTTAATCATCAGAGAGTCCTGAGCTGCTCATGACCGTGAGCTCGGCTAGTATACCAGTTTTACACTCTGCAGAGGTTGTACCCTTTACCCACAAGTCATGCTACCCATCTGCCAAGGGGTCGCGAATCCCATACACCTCTACCTAGGAAGCGCGGCAGGGCAACACTACGAGGCCTTTACAAAGTTCCACTAGCTTCCGAAAACCCGCTACAGTTTATAGGAAGTTCCAATGCAGGGTTCCTGGCTGACTGCCATCGCAGCAAAATCAACCAGGGACCTCCCTACACTGACCACTCCCCTACTGCCCTTGCCCCTTTCGGGTAAGGTAGTCTTCCACTAGCTTTCCTAATTAGTCAGCCAAGGGCGTCCCATTAAACCCTTGTGGTGGCATGTGGTTCTCAAGTTAAGCTCTATGTTCCAATTAACATTAATGATCTTAACATGAACATAAATAGAATAACAGAAGATTTGGAACATAGAGGTAATAAATGATTATCCCAAAACCATGTAAAGCAATAGCAAACTACCCAGGTGATTCAGGGGTAAACAAGGTAATGTGATAAACAATCTAGGGTGACCTATTGGGTCCCATCAAAATTAACCTATGCATGTATGAGTAATATTAAAGAACATTATTGGGTAAAAAGTGGTCAAGGGCACAACTTGCCTATTCCCTCACCTCCCCGATGAACCACCGGCGGCGGGGTGCGCCACCGCGGTGGCCGCCATTGCCATATGCGGCCCATCGGAGCCCCCAGCGACCCATCCCTCGATTCAACAGAACCACCCGCTATGACGAATGCAACGGAGATAGGGAAAGCTCCATTACCTCAATTAACGCGGTGTCACCCACTGTCCACCAAGAGCGACGGAGATCGAAATCCGACGTCAAATTCCGGGCACAACCGCGGTCGTCCCCTACCCGGACGGCCACACGATCCTCACAGACAACCCGCGAAGTCCCTGGACTCAGCTCGGGTGCCCGGCCGATAGGCGAAGTCGACAGCGGCGCTGGCGGACAACTTCTGCTCCCGCCTCACTCTCTCTCTGTACCCGCGCAATGTTTGGCTGGAGATACGATGACTTGGAAAGGGGAAACGCTTGGGGAGGTCAATAGATATGCTCGGTAGAAGTAGGCAAGGAGGATTGGAGTGGTTCCATAGGAAGCGCACGGTTTGTTGAGCTTGGTGCGGATTTGGGGGAAGAAGAGCGGAAGAAACATGGCCAGCGCGGAGTTTGCGGGAGGTTGCAACCAACTCAGGGGAGGGCGATTTCCGAGCCGAGGAGTCCGTGGCGGCGGCGCGCGTCAAAAGGCTGGCCATCGGGCCCCTGGTGCGCGCGCGGCGTGAGAAAATGGAGGAGGCTGCGGGGATTTCTTAGCGGAAACTGCGGCGAGCTGGTAACAGACCTGAGGATGGGGACGATGCTGACCAAAGGGGCCCACAGGCAGCGGCTCAGTGGGCGAGTCCGCCGCGAAGCTTGCGCGCAACCCAGGCAAGGTGCAGAGCGAAGATCTGACAGACGAGGCCAATGTGCCAGCGAGCGGAAAGATATACACGTGGTAGAAGTCCACAACCTGACAGGTGGGGCCCGAGCGGTAGAGAGTATGAGCGACCACCGTGTAGTGATGTTGGGCCACGCGCACGGAAAGGGAAATTAGGTGGGCCGCTGTAGCTAGCTTTTGGCCCAACTGGAGTCTTTCCTTTTTCTTTTGTATTTCCTTCTTTTCTTTTCTTTTTCTCATTTTTAGATTTTGAATTTTAAATTTAAATTTAGTTGTGATCTTGCACATGTATCAAATGTACCACTTCAAATCTTGTAATAAAAGTATATATATATATATTTGTTTGTATATTTACTCCTTTTATTTTGTAGGGTATTTTTGCTTCTTTTCTCTACATCTTAATTTCTAAATTAGGTTAAATGCCTCTTTCGTCATTAGCATATTTCTATTATCATTATCACTATGAGTGAATGCACAAACATTTAAACTCCAGCATGATACACAGGTTATTTATATGTCATCTGTTTAATTATTTTTTTAAAAAAAATGTGGTTATTCTCATGTTCAAAATAATAGAGGCAAATCATATAAGGAAATCAGCTCTATTTTCTTTATTTACACTTTTGGGTATTACAAATCCTACCCCCCTTAACAGAAATCTCGTCCTCGAGATTTAGGAAGGACTAGGGAAACGATGGGAAAATCTATGCGGGGTTTTCTTTTCTCTTTCCCATGTTGCTTCATCTTCTCCATGGTGACTCCATTGTATTTGCACGTCTTTATCTCCTTATTTCTTGTAACCCGAGTCAAAGTATCCAAAATCTTGATCGGGTACTCCGTGTAAGTCAAATTACCTTGAACACTGAGCTCTTCCATTGGTAACTGTTCCTCGGGCACACGGAGACACTTCTTTAGTTGAGATACGTGGAACACATTATGCACATCCGATAGACTAGCAGGTAGTTCGAGTTGGTATGCCATCTCTCCAACTCGCCTAAAGATCAAGAATGGTCCAATGTAGCGAGGGGACAATTTGCCCTTAACTTTGAATCTCCTCATTCCACGAAGTGGTGACACCTTGAGGTACACATAATCTCCTTCCTCAAATTCCAGTGGTCTTCTTCTATTATCAGCATAACTCTTTTGCCTGGTTTGAGCCACCCTCAAATTTTCTCGAATTATACGGACTTGTTCTTCTGCTTCTTGAATCAGTTCAGGCCCAAAGAACTGTCTCTCTCCAGTCTGATCCCAATATAGAGGAGTCCTACACTTTCTCCCATATAAAGCTTCAAAAGGTGACATCTTCAGACTGGCCTGATAGCTATTATTGTATGAGAATTCAGCATAAGGTAGACTTTTATCCCAACTTCCTCCATGTTGTAGGGCACAAGCTCTCAACATATCTTCCAATACTTGATTAGTCCTTTCAGTCTGTCCATTAGTCTGAGGGTGATAAGCTGTACTGAAATTCAACTTCGTACTCATATTCTCATGAAAATTTTTCCAAAATCTGGAGGTAAACTATGATCCTTTATCCGAAACGATCTTCTTCGGTACACCATGTAGAGACATAATCCGAGCCACATATAACTCTACCAATTGAGATCCCTTATAAGTAGTCTTGACCGGAATGAAATGAGCCACTTTGGTCAGTCTATCCACAATAACCCATATAGATTCATATCCTTTCTGGGTGCGAGGCAATCCAGTAATAAAATCCATACCCATCTCTTCCCATTTCCACTCGGGTATCTTCAGTGGATGCAGTAGTCCAGCTGGCCTCTGGTGTTCAGCCTTAACTCTTTGACATACATCGCACATAGCCACATGTGCAGCCACATCTCTTTTCAATCCATACCACCAATACTTCTGCTTTAAATCCTGGTACATCTTGGTACTACCAGGATGAATAGAGTAATCCGAGTCATGGGCCTCTTTCAATATAGTCTCTCGAAGGCTTTTAATATCAGGAACACACATCCTGTCCTTGAACCATATAGTGCCCTGCTCATCTTCCGTAAATTCCGGAACTCGACCTTCAGTAATCAGATCCTTAATCTCTTTTATTTTAGCATCACCAATTTGTCCTTTGCGGATCTCTTGCTCCAAAGTAGGTTCCACATCAATAGTAACTCCTTCAGTATGAGCAACTATCCCCAGGTTAAGTCTCCTGAAATCCTCAACAATCTCATCGGGTAACTGGGCAACAATAGCTGAATGAACATGCTCCTTGCGACTCAAGGCATCTGCAACCAAATTTGCCTTGCCCGGGTGATAGTGAATCTCCAAATCATAATCCTTAATAAGCTCCAACCAACGGCGTTGCCTAAGGTTGAGATCCTTTTGAGTGAATATATACTTCAAACTCTTATGATCCGTATATACTTGACACTTGGTTCCCATAATGTAGTGTCTCCAAATCTTAAGCGCATGCACAACGGCTGCCAATTCCAAGTTATGAGTGGGGTAGTTCAATTCATGTTTCCGTAACTGATGAGACGCGTAGGCGATCACATGTCCTTCTTGCATGAGCACACATCCTAAGCCTTGGCCACATGCATCACAATAAATAACAAATCCTTTCTGTAGGTCTGGCATAACCAATACTGGTGACGACATTAATCTCCTCTTCAATTGATCAAAGTTGTCTTGGCACTTCTCGTCCCACTTAAATTCTCTTCCTTTCTCCAAAAGTGAAGTCATAGGCTTAGCAATCTTAGAAAATCCTTCAATAAATCTCCGATAATATCCAGCAAGTCCCAAGAAACTCCGAATCTCAGTAACTGTAGTGGGTACTCTCCACCCCATTATCTCCTTAACCTTAGCAGGATCCATTGAAATTCCTCCATTAGAAATAATATGACCAAGAAATGGCACCTCGCCAATCCAAAACTCACACTTGCTGAACTTGGCATAGAGTTGATTATCTCGTAGCTTCTGTAGCACCAATCTCAGGTGTTCCTCATGATTACTATCACTCTTGGAATAAATAAAAATATCGTCGATGAAAACCACGACGAATCTATCCAGATCATGAACACCTTATTCTTCAGATCCATAAAATAGGTTGGTGCATTAGTTAGTCCAAATGATGTAACAGTGAACTCATATAAACCGTATCGGGTCGAGAAATCCGTCTTGGGAATATCCGATGGCCAAATCTTCATTTGGTGATAACCGGATCGGAGATCAATCTTCGAGAATACCCTTGCACCTCTCATCTGATCAAATAAATCCTCAATACGGGGCAACAGATACTTGTTCTTCACCGTAACATCATTAAGGGATCTATAATCCACACACATTCTTTGTGATCCATCCTTCTTCTGTACAAACAAGACCGGCGCTCCCCAAGGTGAGGAACTCGGACGAATGTACCCAGCCTCTTGTAACTCAGTTAACTGCTTCTTAAGTTCCTTCAACTCCTCTACGGACATCCTACATGGCCGTTTAGAAATAGGGGCGGTTCCAGGTAAGAGATCAATAACAAACTCAACTTCAAATCTATGTCCTTTGGAACTGGTGAGTTCTACGGTTCCCTTAGCACAATGTATATACTGCCTTCGCCTTTCTTAACCATGACATACCAAGGATCAAATCTATACTGCTCTCTTCTAACAGTATAGGGGTAGCCCATCTGGGTTAGAAATACAGGGTAAGAAAGGAAGAATTGTAGACAAGGTAGTGATTACGAAGCATGTTACTTTGGGGGATTTATTAGCTAAGTGTGTCACCTACTAAAGCTAATTCATTACCTTATGTTGGTACATGCTAAGATGCCCGTCTATACTATTTCAATCAATCAAAGAAGCAAATCAGGCATTGATCATCAGCACAATCAACCAACATTTTTAAATGGAGAAAATAGTTTTAATTTTGTCTTAGGTTCCCTATCTCTTAAGAAGATCATAGTGGCAGGATTCCAGGGTGTGAAATCCATCTTGTCTTAGAGTAGAAAAGATAAGATTAATCAGAGTAGAGTAGCAAAAGGTGAGACAAGATCAAGATGAGATGAGTATAGAATGAATCAGAATAAGGTAAGTAGATAAGAGTTTTGTCCATTTCTATCTAGGTTTCGTCCTACAGTCAACATTTCCTCTGATACCACTTCTGTCACACCCGGCTTTAAGGAACCAAGCCAGGTGCATCTCATACATGCGCCAAGAAGACAACATATATAATAACAGAGTGTATAGAGATAAATGTCACAATAATCAGAGTATTTATTACATAGCGGAAGACTTATTACAAAATAAAAGAATAAATATAAAACGAACTAAGGATCGTTGGCGCCAATGTCAACTGAGAAACGCCACCTAGATCAGATCATACTCCTCGCCTTGTGGCTCCTCCTGAACCACCTGCTCTTCTCCTGTGGGGGGGGGTGTGAGACAGCAAGGGTGAGCTCACACATGATCATCGCTCAACAAGTTGTGGGGAATAATGTGACATGAACTCACCAAAGGTGGGAGCTCATGGAGTGTAAGGCTTATCAAAGAGAATGGTTAAAGCTGAGCATTGCTTTTAATGTTGGTCAAACTTTTATTAGCAATTACTAGATGTAAGTAAATACCAAACCATAATAAAATAATAGAGAACAAAATTAATAATAAACCCATGCAAATGCAAATGACAAATTGAGTTTAGGTTCCATAATTTAATCATCAGAGAGTCCTGAGCTGCTCATGACCGTGAGCTCGGCTAGTATACCAGTTTTACACTCTGCAGAGGTTGTACCCTTTACCCACAAGTCATGCTACCCATCTGCCAAGGGGTCGCGAATCCCATACACCTCTACCTAGGAAGCGCGGCAGGGCAACACTACGAGGCCTTTACAAAGTTCCACTAGCTTCCGAAAACCCGCTACAGTTTATAGGAAGTTCCAATGCAGGGTTCCTGGCTGACTGCCATCGCAGCAAAATCAACCAGGGACCTCCCTACACTGACCACTCCCCTACTGCCCTTGCCCCTTTCGGGTAAGGTAGTCTTCCACTAGCTTTCCTAATTAGTCAGCCAAGGGCGTCCCATTAAACCCTTGTGGTGGCACGTGGTTCTCAAGTTAAGCTCTATGTTCCAATTAACATTAATGATCTTAACATGAACATAAATAGAATAACAGAAGATTTGGAACATAGAGGTAATAAATGATTATCCCAAAACCATGTAAAGCAATAGCAAACTACCCAGGTGATTCAGGGGTAAACAAGGTAATGTGATAAACAATCTAGGGTGACCTATTGGGTCCCATCAAAATTAACCTATGCATGTATGAGTGATATTAAAGAACATTATTGGGTAAAAAGTGGTCAAGGGCACAACTTGCCTATTCCCTCACCTCCCCGATGAACCACCGGCGGCGGGGTGCGCCACCGCGGTGGCCGCCATTGCCATATGCGGCCCGTCGGAGCCCCCAGCGACCCATCCCTCGATTCAACAGAACCACCCGCTATGACGAATGCAACGGAGATAGGGAAAGCTCCATTACCTCAATTAACGCGGTGTCACCCACTGTCCACCAAGAGCGACGGAGATCGAAATCCGACGTCAAATTCCGGGCACAACCGCGGTCATCCCCTACCCGGACGGCCACACGATCCTCACAGACAACCCGCGAAGTCCCTGGACTCAGCTCGGGTGCCCGGCCGATAGGCGAAGTCGACAGCGGCGCTGGCGGACAACTTCTGCTCCCGCCTCACTCTCTCTCTGTACCCGCGCAATGTTTGGCTGGAGATACGATGACTTGGAAAGGGGAAACGCTTGGGGAGGTCAATAGATATGCTCGGTAGAAGTAGGCAAGGAGGATTGGAGTGGTTCCATAGGAAGCGCACGGTTTGTTGAGCTTGGTGCGGATTTGGGGGAAGAAGAGCGGAAGAAACATGGCCAGCGCGGAGTTTGCGGGAGGTTGCAACCAACTCAGGGGAGGGCGATTTCCGAGCCGAGGAGTCCGTGGCGGCGGCGCGCGTCAAAAGGCTGGCCATCGGGCCCCTGGTGCGCGCGCGGCGTGAGAAAATGGAGGAGGCTGCGGGGATTTCTTAGCGGAAACTGCGGCGAGCTGGTAACAGACCTGAGGATGGGGACGATGTTGACCAAAGGGGCCCACAGGCAGCGGCTCAGTGGGCGAGTCCGCCGCGAAGCTTGCGCGCAACCCAGGCAAGGTGCAGAGCGAAGATCTGACAGACGAGGCCAATGTGCCAGCGAGCGGAAAGATATACACGTGGTAGAAGTCCACAACCTGACAGGTGGGGCCCGAGCGGTAGAGAGTATGAGCGACCACCGTGTAGTGATGTTGGGCCACGCGCACGGAAAGGGAAATTAGGTGGGCCGCTGTAGCTAGCTTTTGGCCCAACTGGAGTCTTTCCTTTTTCTTTTGTATTTCCTTCTTTTCTTTTCTTTTTCTCATTTTTAGATTTTGAATTTTAAATTTAAATTTAGTTGTGATCTTGCACATGTATCAAATGTACCACTTCAAATCTTGTAATAAAAGTATATATATATATTTGTTTGTATATTTACTCCTTTTATTTTGTAGGGTATTTTTGCTTCTTTTCTCTACATCTTAATTTCTAAATTAGGTTAAATGCCTCTTTCGTCATTAGCATATTTCTATTATCATTATCACTATGAGTGAATGCACAAACATTTAAACTCCAGCATGATACACAGGTTATTTATATGTCATCTGTTTAATTATTTTTTTAAAAAAAAATGTGGTTATTCTCATGTTCAAAATAATAGAGGCAAATCATATAAGGAAATCAGCTCTATTTTCTTTATTTACACTTTTGGGTATTACAATTACACCAGAGGGTTTTGGCTTGCGAAAGCCGAAGCAAAGACACTACTAAAACAGTTCTTCACAACATCCATGTGGTAGATTATGACCATAGTAGCTCGAACAACGAGTTGTAAGAAGTGTATGCTGCTGACATAGTTTGGCCGAAGCAGGCCAAATCTTCAGTTTGTTCCTCTCTATAGCCGGTTCAAAAGAAACGACAAGAAGAGATTAAATTTACACTTAATATTAGCAAATCTGACAAAATATTTGATGAGTTATTTAAAAGCGGCAACATTAAAATAAATAATACTATTCTGTCCGCTGACGAGCTTAAACATCGTGCTTATTGCAAGTGGCATAGTTTATTCTATCATGCCACTAATTATTACAATATATTTCGACTACAAGTCTAATTGGCTATTAACAAGGACCGATTGAAGTTTCAGGAAATGCAGGTGGACACATAACCCTTTCTGATGAACATGATCCATTTTGTCACACTGGGTTTTAGGGACCCGTGCGCGAGATAAAATCACCAAGTGTGCTGGGAACAAGTATTACACATATGATGACTCATGGTATAGAATCGAATGTCACAACATTAAAATATAACGTAGTTTTGTACAAAATAGTTAAATAATTACATCATGCGAAGACACGATCCAGCAACACAAAGTTGACTAGGAGACGACGACCTAGACCTCTCACGAACACATCACGCCATCCTTCATGTTCCTCGTCCTGGGGTACCTGTTCTTGACCTAGGGGGATGTGAGTACAACAAGGGTGAGCTCACATACGTTCATTACTCAACAAGTTGTGGGGAATAATGTGCATGAACTCACCAAAGGTGAGAGCTCATGTGAAGTGTGAGGCTTACCAAAGAGGATGGTTAAAGCTGAGCATTGCTTTTAAAGTTGGTCAAAATTTTATTAGCAGTTACTAAGTAAGAGACCAATATTAATAACAACACACACAATGCAATGCAAATGACAAATTGAGTTTAATTCCATAAATTACTCATGTGAGTGTCCAAGCCGCTCATGACCGTGAGCACGACTGATATACCAGTTTTACACTCTGCAGAGGTTGCACATCTTTACCCACAAGTCGTGTTACCCATTTGCCACGGAGTTGATCAGACCCCATACACCTCTACTAAGGAAGCGAGGCAGAGTACCACTACGAGGCCTTTACAAAGTTCCACTAGCTTCAGAAAACCCGCTACAGTTTCTAGGAAGCGCAATGCAGGGATCCCCCGTCTGACCGCCATCGCAGCAAAATCAGCCCGAGAACCTCCCTACACCAACCACTCCCCTACTGCCCTTGCCCCTTTCGGGTAAGGTAGTCCTCCACTAGCTTTTCTAATTAGTCAGCCAAGGGCGTCCCATACCACCCTTGTGGTAGCACTGTTTTCCCGGGTGGTTCTCCATGTTCCAATTAACAATATGATCTTATCATGAACAATAATTAAACAACAACATAATTGGAATATGATCATAATGAAACATTAGTTTCCCAAAACCAGGTAGAGCAATAGTGAAAGGGAAATAGAGTTAACCATTTCCTATAAATATATTTTGGTGGTTGACGACCAACACAAACCATATGGACTAACTAGTTTGGCTAGATGTGATTTATCTCAGGTGCATAAGGTTCAACACAAACCAAGAAAGAATTCAGTTAGGGGGACACAATTTATTTGGAGCAAAAAGAATTTAGAGTGCGCTGCCTCTAGCGCACCGGACACTGCCCGGTGCACCAGGCCCGTATAGACTCCAACCAGCCACAATCGGAAATTTAGAGGCGCGCTCCGCTATAATTCACAGTACTGTCCGGTGAGCCAGCAGAGCAACGACTCCCACCATGCCAACGGTCGTCTGACGCGATGAACAGTGATGTACAGTGCCGCGACATAAGTCAGAGCGCAGAAGTCAGAGGGCACCAAACTGTCCGGTGTGGCACCGAACTGTCCGATGCAGCAAGACGACAAATGCCTCCAACGGTCAACTGCTCCGAACCCTAACGGTTGCGCTGACGTGGCGCGCACCGGACAGTGAACAGTGACTGTCCGGTGTGCCCATCGCCAGCAGACTTCACCGACGACTAGGAAGTGGTTGGGGGCTATAAATACCCTTCAACCACCTCATTCAAAGTCATCCAAGTTTCTTGAACATCCCATTCATTACAAGAGCAAAAGACTTCACTCCAAGACACATTCAATAGATCAAATCCTCTCCAAGCCTCCAAATCAATTCAATTCCATTAGGGACTTGAGAGAGGGTGCTTTGTGTTCTTTTGTTGCTCTTGTTGCTTAGATTGGCCTTTTCTTTTTCCCATTCTTATTCTTAAGTGCTTTTAAGCAAAGCAAGAGACACCAAGTGTGTGGTGGTCCTTACGAGGTCTTAGTGACCCGTGTGATTAAGGAAAAGGCTCACTCGGTCCAAGTGTCCGTTTGAGAGAGGGAAAGGGTTGAAATAGACCCGACCTTTGTGGCCTCCTCAACAGGGACTAGGTTCTTTGGAACCGAACCTCGGCAAAACAAATCACCGTGTCTACTCACCTTGATTCTCGCTTGATTTGTTTTGCCCTCTTTCCTCTCTCTAACGTTTCCTTGCTAGTATTGATTTGAGTTTGCTCCCATACGTTAGCCGCATCCTTTGAGCAACTCTTAGCAAGAGAAACAATCTTTCAGACTTGAATTTAATTCTAACACTAACCCCGGCCTTAGTGTGTGTTTAAGTTTATAAATTTCAGGTTTCACCTATTCATCCCCTCTAGACGACTTTCAAATAGCAAATCTACCCAGTAGTTCATCTGTTTGCAAGGTGAGGGATAAACAGTGCTAGGGAAACCTATTAGGTCCCATCAAATTGACCTAAGCATGTCACAGTAATTAATAGCGAACATTATTAGGTAAAAGGAGTAATCAAGGGCACAACTTGCCTAGGACTCGAGATTCCAGGTACCATGATGATCTTCAGATTCTTGTGACCTCACTACTATTCATAGACGTACAAACAAACATGTTATAGGCAAAATTAACATCACACCAGACATAAGCACAAACTGCATAATAATATTCTACGCGTTGCTATGAGATCGTAGGTTCGAGAGCCACTAAATTTGGAGTTATTATTAAAAAGATATGGTTTTGTGGAGTTTTATGTGATTAAATAGTAGAAGTGCACCATATGCTAAGTAATATAAATCAGGTGAAGAGCATATTACTAAGGAGTGATTAATTCAACTTTAATCTAATTCATCTTTTAATCTTAGTTTGTTTTCGTATTCGAGTCAGATCATAATTATAAACAGATGAACTTAGAAGGATTAATCTACTAAACATGGGTTAACAATTATCTAATTATAAAAACATGTTATATGTTACAATTAATGGTGTCATTGTGTAGGCAATGTTATTACGAAGCTAACATAACTTGAACGAATCAAAACAGAGTTAAAATGAATAGGGATGAAAACGGTCGGTAAACACTAAAACCATTACCGTTTTCATATTTTTTATATAGCTAAAGTTTAGCAAGAAGGTAAAGTTTACATAAGATTGAAACAAGACCTTATATATCCTTCTCGTTCTCCACTATCGAAATTCACGAGCTCTTCTTAGATCGCAGAAATTGCGCTTGTGCCTGCTGCTCCTATGGCTGCTTCGCCAGTTTTCCCTTCTCTAAAGGGTAGGCATGGCCTTGGGTAGGGCTGGAAACGAGCCGAGCCGAGCTCGGCTTGGCTCGGTGCAGCTTGGTGGCTGACCAAGCTCGACTCGTCCATTTCATGAGCTGGGGAGACAGGCTCGGCTCGACTCGGCTCGAAGGTGGCTCGTGAGCCGGCTCGGCTCGCGAGCCACACCTTAATATATATAATTGCATTATATAGTAAATTATTAGTATATAAATATAAAATATATAGATATCATTCATTATTATGAGTAATCTAAATTATTAATTGTCATATATCTATCATGAAACGCTAAAGAACAAACTAACTACCTATACAATTAGCTAATATCTATTATTATCCTACATATTAAGTAATTTGACAAAGCTCGCGAGCCGGAACGAACCAGCTCGACTCAGCTCGCTACCACAACGAGTCCAAAAGACTGGCTCGACTCGCTCCGAGCTAGACGAGCTTATTTTCCAGCCGCAGCATTGGGCTTGAGCGTCTTGCGGTTGGCTGACCTCGAGCCGATGGACTGGTCAGTTGCGTGTGACTGACATGCCAATGGTCAGCGGAGTTCGCCTTGGGCACCACCAGCTTGTTGTCCTTGGGGTTGGCAGTGTGCCATCGCTAACGCCCCTCTTCACTGTTTTTGTGTAGTAGGGCGTCGTTGTCGCTTCTGAGGCACATTGAGCACACATTGACCAAATTTAGTCGATTAAATTATGGCATGGTTAGCCGAGAACCACACGTGCCATGTATTCGTAGCCTGGATTATAATCACACCGCTTAAAAATAAGTCCATCCCCAGCAATACGCGAAAGAAAAAAAATAACAACCAATACAGAGAGAGAAGAGATCAGATTTAGAGTACACGTAGCATCAGCGCCTCTTTTGCATCCGCATGTGCGCTCTGTTGGACCGTGACTAGAGACTCCTTTTTCGCATTCAAGGCACGATAGAAAAAAAAACAGGACACAAAATAGATATAGAAAAATCAGCGATAGATACGAAAAGGAGAGTACCTAGATTTAGGTTACACGTAGGATCAACGTCTTTCTTCGCATCCGCATCTACATCCGTGCTCCCCTGGACTGTGACTAGGGACTACTTTTCGCATTCAGGACATGATAGAAAAATACAGGACTTTCTCATGCACGGTCGAGATATGTGATGTGCTCAATCAGACGGGTTGAGGTGGAAGTTGCACAACCCGGTTTTACCAAGATGCTTAACTGCATCGCAAAATTCTCCACTCTCAAGTTTAAACTATTACATCAATGTCGAAGCACTCTAAGTTAACTTGTTGAATAAGTTGTATTCAATCAAACATTCTATACCTAATATTAAATACCTCGTTTATTACTACTAGAGAAGGACAAAATTTAGTAATGCTGAGCTAAGGACATATATTTAAAAATTCATTTGTGAAATGTTTAGAGCTAGACTACCCTTATGCTTGCTCTAGGTCTAGGCCTAGTGTTTTAGTGAAGTTAGCCTCTTAACTCTTGGTGCTTGTGTGCACCATTGTAGTTGTACCGAATGGGTTCATAGTCTTGAAAGATCATACCAACTACATTTGTAATATGACTTCCATCATATAGTTGAGAGAATGAGGCCTGCAACATTTCAGTCAAAATTCCATAATAAAGATGGAGGCAGCATCTCTAAGAGGAGATTTTAGAGACCCACTTGCATGTAGGGAATGCATAGAGCTATCCACAAAGTTGCCCGACCAGGAGCTTGGTCCTAGCATTTGGCATCCTTATTAGTGGCTCCAACAAGGACTACGTGAAGCTTGTATGCTTTTCAATACATTAGTAAAAATACTGGAGTCATTGATGGAATTTTGTATCTCTATCACCTTTTAACTTCTATGTTTACATTGTATCAATGCTATGTACCATGTGTACTTGACTATGCAAAGGCCCCCTAGTCTCCAATGTGTTTCTGAAGCTGAACAAATGAGCAATCAACCATAAATGGACAACATGGAAGGGTATTTATAGTTCTATGACATAGGACAAGCCAGTGCCCTCCATTCAACAATTACAGGGGCACCACACGTGTCTGTGTGTAGAATCCAGCGACTAGTTTTTGAACTTCTCATCATTGTACTGGTATGTGGTGCATCATGATCGATGTTCTCTAGACATGTCCAATGAGAGAAATGCCTTGAAGAACATGATTGTGTATATCTTTGAGTTTCCTATACGGCGGGGAGCCCATCGAATGCATCCGATGAGCGCACTGGCTCCCCATACTTGTTACAACCTTCTATGAATGACGTGATCAGTGCACATGACCAGTGTACACATCACACATATTGGTGCTTCTGCTCTATAATTAGGCATTTTCCTTACCGATGCCCCATGCACACTAAAATCGTTCGATGTACCTACAACGTCATCGATTTGTATATTTCAAACACCCTTTGGTTGGTTTGCATTAAAACTTCTCTCGGGCTTTTATAGAGCTACATAGTATTAGATTTCACAAGTGTGGATCACCACTCATCATTGAACATACCTAGATTTACCCATCCATACCCCTTTATAGTATGACCAAAGAAAACCTAAAGATCATATCACCAATTTAAGTGTCCATCAACTTCACTCAACACTTGGAACTAGCCTAACCTTAAACTTCTAACTCGTCCTTTGAAAACTGAATTTAAATACCATTAATATGGGCATAAATTCCATGCATGCTAAGCAATTGCTATTATCACGACCTAACTTATATTGTGCTTATAAAATGCACATCAGTCACAATAATCTGATCTCATCGTTAATAACTGAAACCTAACTATTAGCTTAGATGCTTTCTTTACAAAGATAGTCCTTCTTTTATCTGACTAGGTCGAGTCACTTGTCTTGGAGACCATGCCACTTTGTTCTGCCAGCCTATCTTTTTATTAGGTAGTCGGCTCTATGGAAAATCCTTATGATGTTGGTCCCATGGATCACACGCTTGAGGGGCTAGAACAATACCATAAGCGATTGACTCTAATACAAGTAAGAGATCATCTATTATATACTAAAGAGGTAATCATGATCCATGAGAACGCTAATGGGACTTTAGGGTAAAGGCTCATTAATAGAGGTCTATATATACAAAGATGATCATGTGCTTAGGGTTGGATGACACAACTCATAAACTAGCCGCCATGATCTCTCCCTAGGGGTGCGAGTGCCTGAGGGACCACCACCCTTCCTCTTGTACGCATATAGTGCCAACACATCGCCATCATGACATTGCCTCTCCACATAGATACTATGGAGATGTTGTTGTTGGTACTACAACATTGATCAACAACAAACATGAGATGTACAAACGAATGTGTCGACCTACCGATATGCGAGTATGTACGACTACTTCCACTATATAAACTAGCTCTCTTTTACTGTGTTGCATGACTAGTGGCAACGACCCATGATTCTTCACTCACATGTTTCAATGGTTGTATATAATAGATATGCTAGTGCATAATATACTCGTTTCTCTGTGGTTAGAAATGGTATTCTTGCACGGTAGCGTTATCGAAAGCCACATCAAGATCGAACATTAAGATGTTAACAGCGCCAATTGTTGAGAAGGACTTGAATAAAGTAAAGAGAAAAACAATCTACCAATGAATACATCAATAAAAATATTATTTATAAAGTAGTTATAACTTTATTAAAAAATGATTTCTCCTATTAATACATAATTTCACCTATAATCAATAGTCATTCACTTTTAAATATTGTAATAAAAATGGACCCCCGACCCATTTAATTAAGGATTTTGGTGTTTGATGATCAACATAACCTTGTGGACTAATGTTTTTCATGTGTTTGTGTTTTGAAGTTCACAGGATGCGAAGTGGATTGAACTAAGGCTCTGAGGATGCAACACCTTAAAAGAAGACTTAAAAGACTCAAGGAAGATCAACAAATACTCATCAAAAGTCCAAGACACAAGACCAAAAGGAGCCTAAGCAAAAGAGTGAAGAAATCCAAAGATGGGTTGTGAGCCTATGCACTGATGGCTCACCGGACAGTCCGGTACCACACCGCGGATTGTCCGATGCACCAAAGACTAGTCTTTGGTGGCTCATGGAGGGAGAGCCACTAGACAGTCCGGTGCCAGGACTGGACAGTTCGGTGAGAAGACCGACAGCGTTGCAATGGCTATATTTCCAAGGCTACTTGCACCGGACCGTCTAGTGCCAGTACCGGACAGTCTGGTGTGTAGCAGAGAGCAACATATTTCCCTCCATTAACTATTTTGAGTTGGGGCCTATATATACTTCACCCAACCGACCATTTGAAGGTGTGGGAGCCCAAGCAACATACCAACACATGCTATAGACATTTCAAAGTGCTCAAACACCCAAGTGCTTAATATAATCACTCAGTGATTAGCGTAGGTGCTTTATGAAATGCTTAGGTTAGTTAGACCACTATTGCGCTTGCTCTAGGTGAATACTAGTTAGTTGAGTGAGTTTAGAAAAACCCACAAAACCCTTCAGCTCTTGCGCGAGCCGGTGTAATTGTACCAAGTGGGCGAGAGTCTTGCGAGACCCTATCAACTGCGTTTGTGATACAACCGCCACCATGTACCTGAGGGAACGAGGCCCGTGACATTTAGGCCGGAAGCTCTATAGTGAAGACAACAGGGAGCGTCCAAGAAGAGCTAGAAGCGGAGCACCACTTGCGCGTGGAGAAGGCATGCGGCCCTCGACGGAGTTACTTGTCCTTGGTGCTTGCTCTCGCATGGGCTACCATTTTGTGGGGGCACCAATGAGGATAAGTTAGGACCTTGCGTGGTTTCGGATACCTCGGTAAAAAGATCGGCGTCATCCATAGAGTTTGCATCTCTACCCTTGCTGTTTAGCTTCCACATTTACATTCAAGTACTTAAGTTCATTTCTCTCTATTTCTAGTTAAATTTGTTAGGATTGGAACTTAGGTTGCAAAACTCCTTTTGCACTAGAGATAGCAACAGTTAGTCAAAATCTAGTTTGCACATTCTAGTTTACATATTTGCATAGGTTTTGTTCTAGGGATTTATTTGTGGCCTAAATTAGCCAATGTTTTAGAAGTCCTAATTCACCCCCTCTTAAGCGTACATGTTCCTTTCAATTGGTATCAGAGCCCGGTTTGGCTCATTTGGAATGTTTTAACTTCATCGCTAATAGAGCCAACACTTCTTAGAGAAAGGGGATGGATACCCATAGGTCACCACATTTCGGCGACACTAATTACCCTTATTATAATGCTAGAATGACTTGTTATCTATAAGCGGTTGATCTAGGTGTTTGGAAGAATCCCGAGAAGCTCATCGCAAGTGACGAAAAAGAAATACATTTGAATGCTAGAGCCAAAATTGCTTGTATGAATCTCTTAGCATAGAAATTTTCAATCAAGTATTAACTTTGAAAACTGCTATTGAGACTTGACTAAAATTGCATGAGCTCCATGACAGCACATCAAATGTCTGTGAGCAAAAACATTGTGTAGTTTTAAATGAATATCATTCTTTTGCTATGAAAGAAACTGAGCTTGTTAGAGACATGCATTCATGGTTAAATCTTGTTATTAATGAGCTCAACTCTATTGACATTAATAAGCTAGACAATATGGACATTATGAGGAAGATCATCTCCCTACTACCACAAAGAAAATAAGGGAGCATCATCACCATCCTTTACAACTTGGAGGACTTGAGCAAAATGACCCCGACACTTGTGATCGAGAAAATTGTGGCATTTGAGATGTCACAGAAGATGGGTCAAGAAGAGAAGCCAACCTCTTCAAAGCCATATGCTTTTTCATGTGATGAATACAAAAATATGAAAGGCAAGAAGATGGCTCCAAGCTCAAGCTCCTCAAGTAAAGAAGAGGAAGAGTAAGATGATGATAATGATATAGCCTCATCATCCTCCAAGGACGAAGAAACATTCTGACATGTCAAAAAGGTAATGAGGATGATTCGCAAGATTAATTTAATGGGTGTGCCCCTGTGGATCGAGGATCTTCTCTTTAACATTTACAGGAAAAAGCAAAGAAAGAGATGATGCTTTGCATGTGGGGAGAAGGGCCACTTCTAGGATAACTGCCCAAATATGGTCGAACCCAAGAAGAGGAGGAGCAATGGCAAGGCGCTCACAAATGTCAAGACTTGGGATGATTCTTTAAGCGAATATGAACCTCCAAGGACTCACAACCACCGCTCTTTATCTCGTTCTTCACGCTCATCACACAAATGCCTTATGGCGACAGGTAACACAAGTATCCCATCATCTAGTGATAGCGATAGCGATGATGAAGATAGATCCTCCTTAGATGAACTTGTGCATGCCGTTAAATTCTTTGAGGATGTTTTCACTAAACAAAAGGCTCAACTTAAAACTTTGAAAAATAAGTTTCTTAGCTCTCAAGAAAGTTATAAATGTTTGCTAAAAAAATTTGAAACTTTTGTAAACTTAAATTATGAGCTAACAACTAAAATTGAGCAATTAGAGTCAAAAGCTCCATCCTCACCTACTGATGATAGCCTTGTTAAAAAGAATGAAAAACTTAAGGCTAAGTTATCTCGTTCTCAAGATGCTATTGAAAACTTGCTAGAAAAATAGAAATTCTTAGCATACACAATAATGAGCTATCTACTAAGCTAGAAAGCATCGGTAGCACCCCAGGAGCACCTTTAATTGCAATTTCTAAAATTATTAAAAAGGATGATTCTACTTCTTGCATAGATTTAATTAATGTTAACTCTAATCATTGCAATCAAGTTGTGGTTAAGAATGTTGTTGTAGAAACTTGTTCCGTTGAGATTGCAATGGAAAATGAACTATTAAGGCAAGAAGTGGCTCGCCTTGGTAAGGCTTTATATGACAAGAAAAGCAAAGCCAAACAAACCCAACTTCCTCAGGATAACACCATAGCGGGAGTGAATAAGCATGTGGAGGGAGAAATCATGGTTTGCTGGCTCTGTCATAAGGAAGACTACAAGTCTTATCAATGCAAGGCGAAGACCGAAAGAAGCAAAAGAAAACACCAACAAGCAAAATCTCCAACACATACAACAACAAGATGGATAAGAAGGCGGCTACACCATACTTAATCTATAAGAAGAAGAATGGAAATATGATAGCCATCAAGACCAACAAGCAAGCCAACAAGCGAAACATAGCCAAAGACATATAGGCGCCAAAGGAGATTATCTCAACCATGAAACACACCAAGAAGGTTTGGGTCCCGAGAGAGAACTGAGAAGTCCAAAGGACTTCGGGAAATTTGGAGACTAATAAAATTGTGATGTATATCATGGGATGCATCACATCGGATCAAGACTATTGCCAAGTGGGTTAGTGAATACTTTGGACCCAAATTCCCCACCCATGACTAAGGTAACTAGAATTTATTGTATTTTCTTATTTTTAGATATGTCTATCTAGTTTCTTTTGGTATATAGCTCACCTTTCATGCCTAGTATTGCTTTTAGTACTCTTTTCAATTAATATGAGTTTTTCAATTGGTATTACTCATTGCATACACGCTAGACATATCATATGGTAGGAACGCTCGTTTTTAAATTCATCCTTTTGAGCAAACCTACATGGTTGAAATGTGTAATAAAGCACATCACATAGTTTAACTAAAATTACTAGATATATGGCATATTGCTTGTTTCTAAAGTTATATCTTTCAATTGGTATCATTTTGAATTATGTGTGCTAAAGTATGGATTATAGATAATTTGCCCCTCCTGATCTCAAAATCAGAGTGCAAGTCTCCTATAAGTATTCAAAACTTGTATCCACTCTTTTAGGGGGAGGTTAGTCTATAATATAAGTCTTTGATACTAACACTTTGTTTCAAGTCTATTATGTGTGTAGTAGTCTCATTGAAGGAAAATGGAGTCCCCGGAGAAAGACATCATGCTTCCACTGTAAGATTGTTATCATACAAACGTTTTGATTAGTATCGTCTTTCAATTGGTATTATTCACATGTCTTATCCATCATTTGAATAGGCTATGTCTTTTTCCATCTTATGCCCCCATGTTGCCATATATGCATATGTTGTTAAAAGCTTCATTTAGTATCACTAGAATATCCTCTATCATTTACATATACATAGTTTTAGGGGGAGTGAGTCTATTCAATCATGTCTTATTTCCTCTTATTTTCATGTGCTTTCCTACATGAAGGGTCTGTGACATGGGGATTATGTCTTTTCCCTTGCAAAAGGGAGAATACTTCTCCACATGGGGAGAACTTTCTTTCAGGGGGGAGTAATCTTTTCAGAGGGCAAGTCTGTAATTGCTTCCTATATGCTTCACCATGCCTTCCTTTTCGGTGTTTGATTCCAAAGGGAGAGATTTTTATAGACCAAAGCAAACCAAAGTTTATCAAATACCAAAAACACCAGTCTAATTTTTTATTCTTTCAAATGGTTATCTATGTTGGTTTTCATACAAAATAGGAAGTATGTGGATTATGGAGTTAGGGGAGGCTTAAGTCCCTAATCACACATGGGGACTAGTTGCTTATGCAAGAATGTGCTTAATCTCAAATTGACCACATAACTTTTAATTTGGTATCTCTTTCATCTTGCATATGCACATGCATCCATAGAAAGTAAAGTGCATATTTCAATTCAGTATTTGATATTTGCTTGCTTTGGTTGTGTTGTCATCAATCACCAAAAAGGGGGGGATTGTAGGGAAAATGGACCTTGGCCCATTTGGTTAAGGATTTTGGAGTTTGATGATCAACGTAACCTTGTGGACTAATGTTTTCCAAGTTTTTGTGTTTTGAAGTACACATGATACAAAGTGGATTGGACTAAGGCTCTAAGGATGCAACACATCAAAAATGACCTAAAAGACTCAAGGAAGAACAACAAATACTCCACGAAAGTCCAAGACACAAGACCAAAAGAAGCCCAAGCAAAAGAGTGAAAAAAATCCAAAGATGGGTTGTGAGCCTGTGCACTGGTGGCTCACCGGACTGACCTGTGCCATACCGCGGACTGTCCGGTGCACCAATAGTTAGTTGCCAACGGCTAGTTTTTTGTGGCTCGAGGAGAGAGAGAGAGAGACCAAACAGTCCGGTGAGAAGACTGACACCGCTGCAACGACTATATTTACAACGGTTAGTTGCGCCAGACAGTCTGGTGTGCTGCAGAGAGCAACATATTTTCCTCCAACGGCTATTTTGAGTTGGGACCTATATATACTTCACCCAATTGGCTTTTAGAAGGTGTGGGTGTCCAAACAACATACCAACACATGCTATAGACATTTTCTAGTGCTCAAACATCGAAGTGCTTAATAGAATCACTCGATGATTAGCGTAGGTGCTTTACAAAGTGTTTAGGTTAGTTAGACCACTATTGTGCTTGCTCTAGGTGAATCCTAGTTAGTTGAGTGAGTTTAGAAAAACACACAAAACCCCTCTGCTCTTGCGCGAGCCGTTGTAATTTTACCAAGTGGGGCGAGAGTCTTACGAGACCGTATCAACTATGTTTGTGATATGACTGTCGCCCTGTACCGGAGGGAACAAGGCCTGCGACGTTTCGTCCGAAAGCTCTATAGTGAAGACGTTAGTGAGCATTTGAGAGGAGCCAGAAGCGGAGCACCACTTGCACGTGGAGAAGGCCCGCAACTCTCTACGAAGTTAGTTGTCCGTGGTGTTTGGCCCTCGTGTCGTGTGGGCTACCCTTTGCGTATGGGCACAACGAGTATTAGTTGGGTCCTTGCGTGGTTCTGGACACCTTGATAAAAATACCAGCGTCGTCCACGAGAGTTTGCATCTCTACCCTTGCTCTTTAGCTTCCTCGTTTATATTGAAGTACTTAAGTTCCTTTTTCTCTATTTCTAGTTAGAATTGGAACTTATGCTGCAAAACTTCTTTTGCGGTAGAGATAGCAACAATTAGTCAAAACCTAATTTGCACATTCTAGTTTACATATTTGCATAGGTTTTGTTCTAGGGAATTTTTTGTGGCCTAGATTAGCAAAAGTTTTAGAAATCCTAATTCACCCTCTTAGACGTCTGTGTTCCTTTCAAATATTAATAAATTTAAGACAAACACAAAAACTACTTGACTACGCTCAACCCTTCAATCTCGAAGGAGATTTGGGTTCCAAACTAGCCCTTTGTGCCGCTATCAATTTTTTTGACATTTAGGTTTATTATAAGATAGATTTAAAACATAATTTTTTCTCTTAGTATTTTGCCTGTATAAAATTCAATTTGTAACATTAATGTTCAAAAATATTATACTTAAAGTAGTGTTTTGGTTAATAGTTCAACACTAGGAATTTTATAGAAATGGTATAAGCATTTCATAGGAATTAGTTCAAAAATACATAAATACATATGATTCAAGAAATAATCTTTTGTTCCAAAGGATCACTAAAATTTAATTCAAGTTATTATACTATTATTTTTTGGTATATCTTACGTGCATTTGACTGGTAGATAAATTTATGAAAATCCATGATTAGATTGTTAGACCATGACGATGCATGGTATGAGAGCAAGTATAATAAGAGGCTATAAGCTGACTAAATTCTAAAGTGGAGGAGAAGCAGACTGTAAACTTACATCTAATTTAAACATAAGAATCAAGAAACTTTGTGAGAGATAAGTGAAGTCCTATATTAATAATGACTAGCATATAGTCCGTGCTAACGCTACGATCCTGAGTAGAGGAGGGGTCGACGACAACGACGCTAGGTTGATGTTTGCGGCAGTGGCGCGAGTGAGGGGAGGAGGTGATAATGACGTAGGGGAGGAGGGAGGGGGAGGCTAGGGGTAGTGGGGGAAGTAGGTTGAGAGATGATTCAAATAATATTGCCTATTGGATTTGATTAAGAGATGTGTTATCTAGTAATCTGAACCATTGGTTTTGATGATATGTTAAGTCTGGGTGCAATCTATTGGTGAATGGCGGATTTAGTGGAGGTTATGTGTGGGTGGGTGATTTGATTGAATGAGTTTAGCAAAGTTTAAACTGATGGATTATATAGTGACGTAGATATAGAAGAGATAACTACTATATGGATGGACTAAATGGTAAGCTGCAAAGACTTTTGAGTCTCTATTTCCACCCGTTTGGTTTGGGGAGACTAAACTCTAGTCACTTATAGTCCCTAAGTAAGCAAGATGAGCGACTAAAACCCCAACTCAAGTTTAGGGTCTGTTTGTTCCCCTTACTAAACTTTAGCACTACACTTTTTACTAACGTTTAGCTACTAAATAAACAAGGTGGCTAAAAGTGTCGTGCTAAAGTTTAGCACTCATTAGCACTTTAACTCCAAAGGCGCTAAATTGTGCTAAAAGTGGTCCCAACCCCATTTTGCAATGATACCATTTTCTCTCTCCCCCACCATTGGTTGTACGATCCTTTTAGACAAGTGCTAAAGTTTAGCACTTTATCCAAACAACCATCAAGTACTAAAGTTTAGCATGTGCTAAATTTAAAGCAGTGCTAAATTTTAGCACTAGGGAAACAAACAGACCTTTAGCGAGTGTTTGGTTGTAGGGACTAATTTTTAGTCTCTCCATCTTATTCCATTTTAGTCTCTAAATTACCAAATATGAAAACTAAAACATACTAAAATAGAATAAAATAGAGGAACTAAAAAGTAGTCCCTAGAACCAAACACCCCTTTAGTTCTCTAGTGAGTCGATGGGCCGAAAGGCTAAAAGTAGCAACAACATCAATTAATGTACGTGAGCAGGCACCATGGCATCAGTGGCGGATCTAAGATTTTATTATAGGGCATGCCATCTAAAAATTTCATATATATTTGATCAAATCAATTGAAAATTTTATTTTACATCAAATTACACGTCTCAAGACTTTATCGGATAGGTCTTGATGCCATAAGATTGAAAGAATCCCAATCTACAAGATTGATAGTGCAACGTCCTTTCTATACACATATTACTATATATTAAACGCGGACGCAAACAAGCGACGTGAGCATGTCCACGTCAGCTTTTTTTTTCTAGCCACTCGATCGTGTATGAACGGCCACAATTGGAGCCGGGAGGAAAGCTCGCACATGGCGTTCCCACGTTGTTTTTTTTGTCGGCCGTCCGATCGACTTTCCAGGGCTAAAAGGATGTTTGCGTTTTGTTGCCCAACCAGCCACATCGCTTAGCACCTGGAACTGGAACTAATTGGAGGTTTCGAGAAGTCACGTGAAGGCACACAAGATGGGCGTCGACGGAGCCGCAGAGGCGGCGACAATGAGGCCAAAGCTGCGGCTGCGCCAAAATAGAAGAGAAGGACCCGGACGTCGCACGGCCGCGCCCGGCGGTTAGCAGCTGCAGCTACCGCCGACAGCAAGGAGGCCCAATCGGAGGGCGTCAGCGCGTTAATGGGACAGCGTCAGCGGCAGCGGCGACATCGACGGGGACAACTTTTGTACCAGCAGCTACGGCGTTGGCGTCCTGCTCAACTTCCACATGCCGCAGCCACTCACCCGTAGCTTCACCGCGCCGCGCCGCGCCGCGCCCCACCCGGACGCCGTCGTCCCCCTCCGGCTGTTGGAGCCCCAACGTCGCATCCGGCTATAGCAAGAGGTAATCCATCAGTCAATCATCTTCAAGCTCGAAAACAAATAATTCAACCATGAACCAGGGGGAATTAAACCATGAACCAGGGGCTTCGAGCTTTTTTCAGCCATGCAAAGGCCACGAGCGGAGGCAAGGGTGGTGAAGTCGAGGCCCCGCGTCCAAGCCAGAGGGGAAGGATCCGGTCGTCGTACGGCCGGTGCCTGGCTGGCAGCAACTGTCGTCGACGGCGAGGGGGCCCGAGTGAAGGTCTGATGTGCGTCAAGATGAGTCGTTCGTATTGCAGAAGTCGCCAAAGATAGACCAACGTACAAGCAAATAAAGCAGAGATAAGTTACATTGTGACAAGCTGACACTTTTACAATTTACATCTAATAGTGTAATTTGCCTTATTTTGTGACCAAGGGTTGGCGAGGCTTTGTTGATTTTTTACAACTTCTATTAAGTATCAAGATAGATGCCTCTTAACTCTAAAAGAACGATTGCTAGGTCGACATGTAGTCCAAAGACCGAAATGTACAGGCTAAACTAAAGGATCGATCTAGGACGACATAGGTGATATATAAAATCTATAAACGCATGCTTAATATTGTGCAACTAATTAGGTGATTATGACCACAAGATCTAACAGGATTGTTTGGAAGGTATAACACAATCTCCACTACTATTGGTTGGCGATCACCAAAGTGCGGATGCCACTAATTGGCTTCTATGTACACTCATGCAGTACTAAAGATATGATGTTTCTGAATACATAAATATATGGGAGATCCATTCCCAATTTATGATCATAAGCATATTTGGTGCTTTTGTATATGATGCGTACCTAAATTTTGGTTAGCATTTATCCTGACACATTATGTACCTGAAGTATTTTTTGTTTGTCCAACTCTTGATACAAATTTTATTTTATTTCTTTGATTGTTGACATTCATGGACCTGACGAACCTGAAGTTCAGAGCTGTCTCCAAAGTCCAAACAACCAGAATATATAGACATAAGTAACTACCGACCTTTGTGAAAAATGATTCTTATTGGAAATATCCAGTGCAAAGCTCACCCACCAAAAAAACCTGATGTATTCTTCTTTCCCTAGCTGTTGCAAAGAGGTGAGAACTGTTTGGGGCTTTCACTACCCAATTAAAATATTAAGTAGCAAACTGAGCACCATTACTTTGAGCCCAATGCAAGTTAATAATACAATTTATTATAATAGTACATCTACTATCGCACCAAAAAGACTTACTCAAATGGCAACAAATCGCGCCCAAGGGCGCGCCCAGTTACTATTCTTTCTATATATAAGAGCAGGGAGCAAAGCTGTGATTCCGTGGAGCCACGTCACTTTAATAATTTTTGGCCATTCGATTCTATCTCAACGGCCAGGTGGCAAACACACGGAATTCTTCACCCTACACCAAATTCTTCTGGACTCTTCTAGCTGCCGCGAGGGCCATTGGGGAACTCCCATCGCTACTCGCCAGTGGCTGAGACAGAGCCCGGGCTTCTTTCGTCGGTGTCCTCTTGGACCGCGCCACGCAGTTCTCTAAGCTCACTATCCCCTTCTCGAAGAAGGTTGTGGCCGTATGGGAAGGCGGTGAAGAAGGAGAATACAGAGGAGAAGCTTGCTGGCGGCGACAGGAAGCCGATATACATGCATGTGTGACCCCAGCAGGTTCACGCCACGGACTGCCACATCTCGCCGAGCAGGTACTTTTGCTGAGCCGCTAATGCCGTGTTTGTTGGGCTTAAGCTAGCTGCAAGATTTACCATATTACCTTTTCGAAATTTAAGCTTTATGATTTTGGCTTAGCAAAGCGAGTGTCGGATCTGTGCTTTATTGGATGAATATATGGCTTTAGGAGGAACTGGTTGTTTAGATCGACCGGTGCAGTCCCGCAGATTGGGATCTGCATGGTTACTCTATTCTAAAAAAAACAATGGACTAAGTATAAATTTATACACCTATATAAGTGAAGCAAGCACTTATATCATTGTCAGATACAACAGACCTAGCTAATCTTGGAAATGGTCTTCAGCATTTGGGGTAACCCTTTCATTCTCTGGTCATTTAATATTTTTTTATCGAAATGGTCATTTAATGTGTTGTTACTTTGAACTGTATAATTTACAACTGGTCATTTAATGTTTTTTAAGATGATATTAGATTTCTATGATTCACAACCAGTTTCATGTCTCTTAAGGGAATGTTATATTTGGTTTTCTACGCGCGCGGGGCGCGCATCAGTTACTAGTAGACTATGTATACATTGAGTACGCGAGATATGCCCGATCATACAGGCATACCTGCTAGATACACCCCTGCGTGGCGGGCGTTCAGCTAGTGTGAACACGACTAACAACAACTGAGCATGTATTTATTTAGACCCTGTTTGGTACGGCTCCGGCTCCTCTAAAAATGACTCCGGCTCTAACTTCTCTTCAAAAATAACTCATCTATAGGAGCCATGTTTTTTTAACAAATCGTTTGATAAAACGACTCTTCATGACGTGAGAGGAGGGGAATGAGAGGAGTCGGTAGGAGCCAATTTTTTTGGCTCCGACTCCTCTCTTAAAAATGGCTCCAGCTACTCAGTGATCTTTATTGGGAGTTATTTTTTAAAGACCGTTTAGGACTGATTTAGTGACAAAGGGATCATGAGATGATTGGAGGGGATTGAGGGGGAAATGAACTAATTTCCTCCTCAACCCCCTCCAATTTCCCATGATCCATGGTCACCAAATTAGTCCTTAGAGGGCTCCTCCAAGAGCCGAAGTCGGAGCCGGTTTAGAAGCCCTACCAAACTGGCACTTAGGATAGTATAGTTATTATACACAGTAATTAATGTATTTTAGTTAAATTCTAATCAATCAAACCAAATAGAATTTTTTAGTAACTAAACTTTAGTGAAAAAAAAAACAAAAACAAACGGGCCTTCATCCGTCTCGCGCCAGGCGCCCAGGCCGATAGTTGTCTACGGGCCAAATCATCGACTGCGGGAGCTTATCCGCACTCCGACCGGTGCCACCTCCAAGCTGAGCCCGCTCCTAGACTCCCAGTCCCCTCCGCAGTCCGCACCGCCGCCTCGCCATGGAGGCAGCTGCCGCCGCCTTCTTGTCCCCTCCCCGCGTCGCCCTCGACGTCCGCACACTCTTCTCCCCGCCCCGTTGCCTCCCCGTCTCGCCCTCATCCCAGCTCCGCCTCGCTGCCCGCCCCCGCGCGCTCGCCGGCGCCAAGCCGCGGTTCCTGAGCCCCCATCGAGAACCCGCCGTCGACGGCGGTCGCGGCGCCAGGGATGTCGTCGCGATGGTACGGTCCGCGCTTGGCCGAGCTCTGGGGAGCGAATTTGGCGTGTCTGGAGTGCGATAACGCCTAAATGGTGTTTTTGTCTGTTGTTGGTGCCTGCAGGTGGTGCCGTTCCTGAGGGGGGCCGCGTGGGAGCAGCCACCGCCGGACTTGGCCTCGTTCCTGTACAAGAACCGGATCGTGTACTTGGGGATGTGCCTCGTTCCGTCGGTCACGGAGCTCATGCTCGCCGAGTTTCTCTACCTCCAGTATGACGACGCCGAGAAGCCAATCTACATGTACATCAATTCCACTGGCACCACCAAGGTTTGGTGCTGCTTCTGATTCACCTTTCCTTGATTTCCTTATGACCATGATAACTTTTTCACTCGGTTTAATTTTGGACCTTTTCCTTCTTAATACAATGATGCCCAACTCTACTGGGCGTTCGGGAAAAAAAAATCCTTATGGCGATTATTACTTGGTTGTGTCAAATGAGTGCGGACGTAGGTCGGAGCTCACAACCAAAATGGAAACACACCTACCTAGGAAAACAATAAACACGATAAGGCTACGAGCTTAAAGTATGCCTGGGTTATTTGACAGACCTATGGCTCCAAAAACCTTTGTGTAGTGGGCATCAATTTATCTTAGCCTGTGGATTTTTGGTTCTTTAATCATTAGTTTTGTTCACCTAGACTATGTGTAAGTTTATTTGTTTTCTCACCCACAGAGCACCGAGTTTTCTATTTTTTTTTGTAGGAACGTATCTCTTAACAATCACAGATTAATTCTTGCTCTAATCCAATCTTCATATCATCTTTCTCCCTCATTCAGAATGGCGAGAAGTTAGGCTATGAGACAGAAGCTCTTGCAGTATATGATGCTATGAGGTCAGATTTGACATACTATGTATTTATACTGCTTTCTTGTTCCTTGCAAATCTATTTCTATTCCTGATACCCCTCTTATTGACTTGACTTGGCTGATGCTTTCCACATGTTCTCGATGTGAACTTGTATTGTAGTTAGCTCATTATAAGAAGCATGCCTGTTTTTGTGTCTGCCTGGCAAGCACGTGGACTGAAAAACTTGGATTGGACCCATATATTTTACCTTCTTTGTAGATTGGATCGGAGCTCTTTTGTATGGAAAAACAAATAGCTATTGAGTCCATGCTACTCATAAGAAACATGTCTATTTTTGTGGTTGGCAAGCATTGACTTGAAAAGCTCTGACCGAACTCAAATATTTTATCTTCTATGTAGATCGGGGCTCTTTAGAATGGAAAACAAGCTACTGAGTCCATGCACTACCTCATTTTCACATCCCACCCATGCCTGCTTACTAATTAGCCCCACTTGAAACTAGTTTTTTTTTGTCCCTGACCAAATACTATAACTATAACACTTGTCCAAGTTCTCTTCGGGTCAGTTCTATGTTTATTGCACTCCATGTCAAGATGATATTTTGCCCATTAATTTTTATCTCAATACGTTAATAATATAGCATTATGGAAGTTTTTTATGAATCTGCCAGTACCTTTTTTTATCCACTCTTATTACTTTAGAGCAACTCCAAGAGACTCTATATCCTTTCTAATTGCTAGGAATAAATATTTTGATGAAAAAATAACATCCAACAGCTGCTTTAATTGGTTATCCGTTATCCAAATATGGCCCATCTTCTATTCCGAATTTCTTGTTAGTCAAAGATAGAAAACAAGAATGACTTTGTAGAGTACAAACAAGATATAGAAAAACTGTTGGAGAGTGGAAAGGTATAAAACAGTTTTTATGGAAATGACTCTCTAAATGATGATGTAGAGAGTGAACTTTAGAAAGACTCTTGGTGATGCTCTTAATATTTGTTAGTTAAAGCTATCAGAGTTCAATCATACTTATATTTCTAAAGTAACATATATAGTGGAATAAAGTGTGAAGCCACATGCTTGGTGACGGGTGTTATATATAATCACTCTTATTGGACTTCTGAGGGTTTTCCCCTTTTATAACTACTAAACCGGTAAGATTTCTACAAACAAGCAGGGCTAGGTGCGTTTGGTCCAATAACTGTTAAACTTCAAGATAGGAGCTCAACACAGAATGACTTTGAAGTCTAGCACATTAAACACTACCCATATAGTTAATAAACAATAAACAAAAATTAAGGTACAATGTTGATTCAGCTTCTTATATCTTGTCCCCTTGTACAAAATAGAATAGTCCATTAAGTGTGCCTTCTTCAGTGATTCATAACACACATTACTTGTAGTAGTCTGTTATTTTCCCTTGTTCCAATTAGCATAACCATGCCAGCTCTTATTTTTTTTAAAAGAAGGATTGTGGAATTACTGGTTTAATATCCCTACCCCATTGCAGGTATGTTAAAGTTCCTATTTTCACTCTGTGTGTCGGTAATGCATGGGGAGAAGCTGCTTTACTCTTAGCTGCTGGCGCTAAAGGTAACCGTGCCGCACTTCCATCATCGACAATAATGATAAAACAGGTTATTTCTTTTTCTTGTGTTGATATATATTCTGTTTTCTTTGTTATTTGAGCTTAATGCTCATGGCAGTATGGCACACAAATAATAATATTATACTGCAGTGTGTACTATGATCTTAATCTTAAACCCTTGCTCCAATACTGTGCTGCACTCCCACATACTTTGTTTATGGACACACAAAACATGTGCAGTATCACTGGTATTTGCTTGCTAATAATGTGAAGCTAGAATGTCTTACCATTGTGACATGTAATGTGCAGCCAATTGGTCGCTTTCAAGGTCAGGCAACAGACGTTGACATTGCAAGAAAAGAGATTCGAAATGTCAAGATAGAAATGGTATTTTTCTCTCTTGTACATATTTTTTTGAGAGCATGTATAAATAAATAATTAATGATATTATCATGAATTTAAACTAATCTAGCATAGCTAATGCTACCTTGTTTTGAGAAGTTGATATTATTGCTCCAAATTATCAATGTAGAAACATAGAAAGTTGTGCAGTGTCAAACTTATATTTCTTCAGTTCATTCACTTCATTGGTGATTGGAAGAACTAGAGGGAAAAAAAAGGAAATGACCATCCCAGTAACGTTAATACAACCATCCATTCATTCAACCTTTTCCTATTCTTGAAGTAACTCTTGTCAGCTTCCAAATACAGGAAGGCCACAAAAAGATCACTAATTATTATTCATGGCTACTGGATTAAAATGAGTTTGTATTAAGACAAGTCGTAATTGGGAAGCCATCTTTGTAGAATTGTAGTTTCTGGCTCAGTTGTAGTCGTGTGCCCTGGGAAACCTGGTTGTGCAGGGGAACTATGATCCCCATGCTGCCTTGGTCATGTTTCTGTCTGTATAGATTCACAATGTTATGGTGGGCTGTAGTGCTACAGAAGCCGCGGGTACTGTTCGTGTTGAATAATTAGACAAATTCCAAATTAAATTCCGAATATAAATCATGACCAAATCAGAAGAACTGAAATAAAAGCCAAATCAGATGATGCGTACTGATTAGACTTACTGATTGTTGGCGCGCGCCAGGATCAGATGGGTTGACGAGGTCAGCAGATCACGAGCAGTCGCGTGAAGACGCTTCCCAAAAACCTTATTCGCCCTCTCCCGGTGCAGGATCTAGAAGACGAAGGGTTCCGGAGACCTGCTCTCCTGATCGCAGATGCACCTCTGCGGTCGGGACGAAGGGAACTAAAAGGCGGCTCAGCTATGAAGAGAGGCGAAAGCGAACTGGGATCTGGGATGATTTGGAGGCTGGCTGCCGGGCTCCTTTTATAGGGCCGAGTCCGCGACCCCAGTGCTTATCCGCTCACGAAAATCTCGCAATCAGTTGAGATTTTATAGGGATCGGTTAGGATAAGCGTAACAGCCAAGAAACCAAAAAATCAAACGGCAAAAGGTAGCCGCGCCCCCGCAAGGCGAGGGGCCGGATTTCGGCGGACCATTCACGCGCATGTCGTGCGCCCGCGCCCTTCGCCCCGCCCCGCCCCGGCCCGGCCCGGCCAGGCCAGGCGAGGCGAGGCGAGCGAGCGCGCGCGCGCGTGTGGCTCTCCACACTCTCTCCTCTCATCCATGACTTGGTGAGTGAGTGTGGCTTCCATATTTAAGTTAGCTCTACTCCACAAGAGCTAGCAATATGGTGCTATTGGTTCCACCTATCCCTTTGCCATCCACTTATATGGGCTTTTGAGATTTTCCTGGGATTTATTTGAATAACTTAATTGGGCCAAGCCCATAAATCCTAACAATCCCCCACCAGATCTCAAATGCCCATCTGCAGTTTTCGCCACTGTTCACTACTGTTTAATATACTAGTTTTTCAGCAGAGACTGTTAAGTTGAACTTCCGCCTAGAACTCCAAGTTACACCAACCCACAACTTGGACAATGGACTATGCCTTGAATTGCAAGTTTTGCGTGAATGGGTTTCACTTGAAGTCATGACTAGTACTTGGCTACCAGTAGTCCCCTTCTCGGGTGGAGCATATACGTCGTACTCCAAGGTCTCTTCATGAGTTTACTAGAGATCACCCAGATCTCATAGACTGCGACGTTAGACAGTCTAACTCATATAGGTGTGTTCTTTCAAGAATGTTCTGCAGGACAACATCTTCGCTAATACAAGCCAACAGAACACATTAAGGCACAAAGCCAACCTGCCTTACAGCATTTGAGAGTATTGCATCTTTACTTAGAGAGGGTCAAAGGTTACTCTCCTCAGTTCACCAATGGCTTGTTCTTCCCAGGACCTAATTCACGGGATCTCCGATCACATAGACTGGGTTTCCACCATGGCAACTTTATTCGGGTCTCATACCCATCTCTCTCGATGCGATTTCTATCACATTACGTGGTAGTCCCTTGGTAAAAGGATCTGCCAGATTCTTATCTGTTGAAATATAAGTCACACTTATAACTCCGGAGTTTCTCAACTTTCTGACAGACTTCAATCGTCTTTTGACATGTCTTGATGACTTTCCATTATCCTTAGAACTCGTCACTTTAGCAATCACTGTCTGATTGTCACAGTTCATAAGGATAGCTGGTATTGGTTTCTCAACCACCGGCAAGTCCATCAAGAGTTCACGCAACCATTCTGCCTCAACGGTTGCTGTGTCAAGTGCAGCTAGCTCGGCTTCCATGGTTGACCTCGTCAAAATGGTCTGCTTGCATGACCTCCATGATACCGCACCTCCACCAATAGTAAAGACATAACCACTGGTGGCATAAAGCTCGTCTGCATCAGATATCCAGTTCGAATCACTATATCCTTCAAGTACTGCATGCTGACCAGAATAGTGAATTCCATAACTCATTGTACCTTGCAGGTAGCGCATAACCCGCTCAAGTGCATGCCAATGATCAGTCCCGGGGTTTGACATGAACCTACTCAATTTGCTCACAGCAAACGAGATATCGGGCCTTGTTGCACCAGCAAGATACATGAGTGAACCGACAATCTGAGAGTATCTCAATTGGTCTAAACCAATTCTCTTGTTCTTTCGCAGTGTCACACTGGGATCATAAGGTGTTGAAGAAGGTTTGCACTCAGAGAAGCCAAATCGCTTCAAAACCTTTTCAACATAGTGAGATTGCGAGAGAGTAATCCCACCATCTGCCTTAATCAGCTTGATGTTTAGAATCACATCAGCTTCTCCCAGATCTTTCATATCAAAACTCTTTGATAGAAAAGACTTGACTTCATTGATCACATCAATGTTTGTGCCAAATATCAATATATCATCAACATATAAGCACAATATAACTCCTTCGCCCCCACCACAGCGATAATATACACACCTGTCTGCCTCATTAATGGCAAAGCCTGCAGACGTTAGAGTAGTGTCAAACTTCTCATGCCACTGCTTTGGTGCTTGCTTCAGACCATACAAAGATTTCAATAACTTGCACACCTTGCTTTCTTGACCCTTTACTACAAATCCATCAGGTTGTTCCATATAGATTTCCTCGTCCAGCTCTCCATTAAGAAAAGCTGTCTTTACATCCATCTGATGAACAAGGAGACCATACGAGGCAGCCAAAGAAAGTAGTACTCGAATAGTGGTCATTCTAGCAACAGGTGAGTAAGTATCAAAGAAGTCTTCTCCTTCTTTCTGAGTATAGCCTTTAGCTACAAGCCTAGCCTTGTACTTTTCAATTGTACCATCAGGCTTGAGCTTCTTTTTAAACACCCACTTACAACCCACGGGTTTGCATCCATAGGGTCGATCAGTGACTTCCCACGTACCATTTGAAAGAATAGAGTCCATCTCATTATGAACTGCTTCTTTCCAATCATCTGCATCTGGAGATGCAAATGCTTCTGCAATGGTAGTAGGAGTATCGTCCACAAGGTACACAATGAAATCATTACCAAAGGATTTTTCAACCCTTTGTCTCTTGCTCCTTTTAGGAGCATCATTGTCATCCTCCTCTAGGACAATTTCATGTGGCTGTTCAAAACTCTCAATAGGTGTATTATGTTCAGGAATTATCTCAGAAGAGTATCTAGAATTGCTATGAATGTCTTTCATTGGAAATATATGCTCAAAGAAAGTAGCATCACGTGATTCCATAATAGTATCAACATACACATCAGGAACTTCAGATTTAACTACTAAAAATCTATATGCTATGCTACACGAAGCATATCCAAGAAAGACACAATCCACTGTCCTTGGACCAAGCTTGCGTTTTTTATTAATTGGTACATTGACTTTCGCCATGCACCCCCAAGTGCGCAAGTATGAAAGTGATGGTTTTCTCCCAACCCACTTCTCATAAGGGGTTTTCTCTTCTTTGCCCATAGGAATTCTATTCAGAACATGACATGAAGTCAGGACTGCCTCCCCCCACCATGCCTTAGATAAACCAGAAGTGTCTAACATGGCATTCACCAGGTCAGTCAACGTACGGTTTTTCCTTTCAGCAA
This sequence comes from Zea mays, assembly GCF_902167145.1. Taxonomy (NCBI): domain Eukaryota; kingdom Viridiplantae; phylum Streptophyta; class Magnoliopsida; order Poales; family Poaceae; genus Zea; species Zea mays. The sequence goes on along the minus strand of NC_050098.1, from coordinate 38,459,191 downwards.
TCCCGTTTGACTCGGGTGAATAGGGAGGAGTCCTCTCATGAATAATGCCATGTTCTGCACAGAAATCGTCAAAGACTTTGGGAAAGAACTCACCACCACGATCTGATCTAAGACGTTTGATCTTTCTCTCTAGTTGGTTTTCAACCTCAGCCTTATAGATTTTAAAGTAGTCTAAAGCCTCATCTTTAGTTTTTAGCAAGTATACATAGCAAAATCTAGACGCATCATCAATCAATGTCATGAAGTATCTCTTACCACCTTTTGTCAACACACCATTCATCTCACAAAGATCAGAATGTATGAGTTCTAGTGGTGCCAGGTGTCTCTCCTCAGCAGCCTTATGAGGCTTTCGAGGTTGCTTCGACTGCACACAACTATGGCACTTAGAACCTTTGACTATGGTGATATTCGGAATTAAACTCATGGTTGCAAGCCGAGACATAGAGCCAAAATTAATATGACACAAACGAGAATGCCAAATACTCGCAAGATCATCAACATTAGCACAAATATGGTTCACAGACTTATTATTGAAATCTAACAAAGAAAAGCGGAACAAGCCTCCGCAATCATAGCCTTTACCAATAAATTGTCCAGACTTGGACACAACTAATTTATTGGACTCTAAAACTACCTTGAACCCATCTCTACATAGAAGGGTTCCGCTAACGAGATTCTTGTGTATAGAAGGGACATGATGCACGTTCTTCAGCTGCACGATCTTTCCCGAAGTAAACTTCAGATCCACCGTGCCAGTGCCATGAACAGAAGCATGTGACCCATTCCCCATTAGCACGGAAGAATCCCGGGCGCCCTGATAAGAAGAGAACAAGTTGATGTCAGAACACACATGAACATTAGCACCAGTATCAAGCCACCAGCTAGGTGATTGAAATACTGAGAAGATGAAAGGTAAATTACCATACCCTTTGTCTTCCTCATTGCTAGCGACCACTGTGTTGACATTGCCCTTTTTGCCACGGCGATCCGCTCGATCGGGACAATCCTTGGCAAAATGACCCGCCTCGCCACATGCGAAACATGTCAATTCAGCCTTGTTCTTCTTCTTCTTGAAGTTGGTAGTTTTGTTGGGCTTGTTAGATTTTGGCTTTCCTTTGCCCTTGTTGTGGTTCTTCTGAACCATGTTGGCGCTGGAGTGGCCCTCGCCTCCTTTAGATCCCGTGTCCTTAGCCCGAGCTTTCTCCTCAACATCCAGAGACGCTATCAGATTTTCAACTGATATCTCCTGTCTCTTATGTTTCAGAGCTGTGGCGAAGTTCCTCCATGTAGAAGGCAACTTTGCAATAATGCATCCGGCCACAAATCGGTCAGGAAGGACTATCTTAAGGTGGTCGAGCTCCTTGGCTATACACTGTATTTCATGAGCTTGCTCTACAATAGAGCGATTATCAACCATCTTATAATCATGAAAGCTCTCCATGATATACAGGTCACTGCCAGCATCTGATGCACCATACTTAGTAGTAAGTGCATCCCACAACTGTTTCCCGTCTGTGTACTGCATATTCGCATCAACCAGACGATCAACAAGGGCGCTAAGAACGGCTCCCGTGAACATAGTATTGGCATGGTCGTACTCTTTCTCCTGTTCAGGAGTCAGTGGACCCTCAGGTCTGCCTTTACTAACATGGAAGACATTCATAGCAGTAAGCCAGAGCGTGGCCTTGACTTGCCATCTCTTAAAGTGCATACCATTAAACTTTTCTGGCTTCAGCGCGTCGGCAAAAGCAGCCATAGAAAAACTAGGAAATTGTCTACAATAAGGTTTTTGGATTGTTGAATAATTAGACAAATTCCAAATTAAATTCCGAATATAAATCATGACCAAATCAGAAGAACTGAAATAAAAGCCAAATCAGATGATGCGTACTGATTAGACTTACTGATTGTTGGCGCGCGCCAGGATCAGATGGGTTGACGAGGTCAGCAGATCACGAGCAGTCGCGTGAAGACGCTTCCCAAAAACCTTATTCGCCCTCTCCCGGTGCAGGATCTAGAAGACGAAGGGTTCCGGAGACCTGCTCTCCTGATCGCAGATGCACCTCTGCGGTCGGGACGAAGGGAACTAAAAGGCGGCTCAGCTATGAAGAGAGGCGAAAGCGAACTGGGATCTGGGATGATTTGGAGGCTGGCTGCCGGGCTCCTTTTATAGGGCCGAGTCCGCGACCCCAGTGCTTATCCGCTCACGAAAATCTCGCAATCAGTTGAGATTTTATAGGGATCGGTTAGGATAAGCGTAACAGCCAAGAAACCAAAAAATCAAACGGCAAAAGGTAGCCGCGCCCCCGCAAGACGAGGGGCCGGATTTCGGCGGACCATTCACGCGCATGTCGTGCGCCCGCGCCCTTCGCCCCGCCCCGCCCCGGCCCGGCCCGGCCAGGCCAGGCGAGGCGAGGCGAGCGAGCGCGCGCGCGCGTGTGGCTCTCCACACTCTCTCCTCTCATCCATGACTTGGTGAGTGAGTGTGGCTTCCATATTTAAGTTAGCTCTACTCCACAAGAGCTAGCAATATGGTGCTATTGGTTCCACCTATCCCTTTGCCATCCACTTATATGGGCTTTTGAGATTTTCCTGGGATTTATTTGAATAACTTAATTGGGCCAAGCCCATAAATCCTAACAGTTCGCAGGGTGGGGGCTGGTTGGGTTTGAGGGCGACGGCTAGGTTTAAGGGCGTTGGGGAGGCCGGCCGCAGGGCTTTGCCCACGGCCGGCAAGAGAGAAGAGATTTGCTTCTAATCTCTTACTTGACCATAGATTGATACATCTCTCATTATATAGAGAGGTCTTACTTGGCCCCTAAGCAAGCGACTAATTAACCCTAATGGGCTAAGGCCCAATAGGCCCTTGACTCCTCTAACATTACACCCCACCTAGACATGCAGCTCGTCCTCGAGCTGCAACCTAACGATGACGCTAACAATGACTCCGCTAGACACAAACCTAACACATAAAAATAAGCCGTTTACATCTCGGCTTATTTTATTATTCCGAACCTGAATTAGACTATGATTATTTTTTGACCCCTTAAGATAAGACAAACACCCTCCGCGCGTTGGACCTACACGTGTGCAGCCACCTGTATCCCATGGACGCCATCTGGACGAAAGTGGAGCACATGGATGGCCACCTGGAAGGGTCGCAACAATAACCATCGGAGGCGCCCTCGTGGCAGCCGGTAGCGGAATGTGGTGGCGCTAGGCAGTGCGCCCTCGTCGATGACAAGGAGGAGAGCACCTTCCCTACTGCCGCTGCCGTAGAGTTGGAGTTTGTCGCCCGCGGGACAGGCACTGTGCTTGTGTTTGGAGACAGCGGGCCGACGCGGTTGCTGATGGTCGTCCGATAGGACGAGGTCATGCCCCCATGCGTCGAGGTCGACCGCCACCAAAGCTGCCTCGAGCATATGCTGGCGCACCTCCTGCAGCCGCCGGTGCACTAGGAGGCCACGCACTGCAGCTTGCAGCTGCACCACCGCAGTCACCTTGCAGGTACTTGCCGCGCAATCGCCTTCCTCTCCACGAGCTGCTGCAAGGTTGCTAGGACGACTGGGTGTCGACGCTTGAAGATGGGGTGCTGTCCTTGCCGGTGCGCTAGGAGGCAGCGTGCCGCCGCCTGTAGCTGCGCCGTCGATGCATGGATGACATCCATGTCCCCGTAGAAAACACCATCACAGTGTTGTTGTGACGGCACAGGTATGGGATCAGTGAACGACGGGATCGGGGATGGGGAGTGTGGGAAGGCGATCTGATGGTTGAGTACGGGCATGGTTGACGTCGGTGGCACCAAGGTGGAGATCGGCGATGGAAGGGGTGTTGTGGTGGTAGTGGATGGCGTGATGATGGTGGGAAGGGGGGCTATGCCACCATAGCCCATCATGCCATAGGGGAAAGCAGCAGCACTGGTGGCAGAAGCTGGAGGCGGCGGTGGTGGCGGTGTCCTACTGGACATGCCGTTGATGGCGGCGAACTGCTGCACCATTAGCTGCTGGAATGCCACGAAGTCTGCTTGGGAGATTGGACCAGTGGCGGCAGCCGTCGCATCAATAGATGTGGCGACGGTGGAGGTGGTGGGTGGTGTTGATCCTGGCGACACGTCGTTGGAACCTGGCATCTCCGAATCTCCGATACCAGATTGTTATGGTGCGTTGTAGTGCTATAGTACCCGCGGGTACTGTTTGTAGGGTGGGGGCTGCGCGGGTTTGAGGGCGACGGCTAGGGTTAGGGGCGCTGGGGAGGCCGGCCGCAGGGCTTTGCCCACGACCGGCAAGAGAGAAGGGATTTGCTTCTAATCTCTTACTTGACCATAGATTGATACATCTCTCATTGTATAGAGAGGTCTTACTTGGCCCCTAAGCAAGCGACTAATTAACCCTAATGGGCTAAGGCCCAATAGGCTCTTGACTCCTCTAACGGACAATGTGCTAAGAAGTAATACCACCTTATTTTCTCGAAAACAAAGTAAGAGGGGAGGGCGGGTCCCTACCCTAGCTCACTAGCGCTATGTATTATGACTAGACTAAAGATTAGGATTGTCTTAAGATCCAGCACGTGTTAAAACTTTGGACCAAGTCCAAGCTTTGCGCGAGAAGGTTTCCATTCAATGGATAGGGAGTTGATTTTTCTATTTTAGGTGTTATCTACTTCGCTATGATCTTATGTCCTCAAAATAAGTGAGATACATGAGTGTTGAATTATGTACTTCATGGTCACTTTTTCATTGTATTCGAACTTGATGTATATAAACCATTTTCATCTTTAGTAATCGACCACAACTCACTTTATGAAGTTTGATTTACAAGGAAGTTATCTGAAGCTTACACCAAAACATTGTAGTGTGCAGTGACCATGGATGTTGAGAGCATTACTTTGGCCTAATGTTTGGGAAACCTGAGTCTCTTCTTGGTCTATTGGGCATGTTTGGTTCAACTTTTTTTTTCTGACAAGTGTTTCTGAAAATCGGGATTCTTGAAGAATCTGAATATCTATAGGGTTTAAGATCTAGTAAGTGACATATTCCTCCTATCGTGACGACTCGTCCGATTCTGTTCACGTTAATTTGGACGATTTTCATCAAATCGATTCTCATAGAAGCGGGCTGAGAAGCTGGGCGTTTCGCAGTCCGCAACAACTTCTAGCGATCAGAATCTAGATTTAAGCCGAAACAAACGGGGTTGTTGGCTTCAAACACATAACATCTAGTTTCAATATACAGATCTAAGTCACTTTCCATTGGAAAAATATATCTCAAAATTGTAGCCTAGATATTTTCTTGCATAAAAAAACTCGACCTGTGGGGGCAAGGCAGCCCACGGACATATATTATATTAAGAAGAAGACCTTCTCACGCAGGTCGAGAAAACCCTTAAACTCCTGACCCACCCATACACAACGACATTGTAGCCCATGTGAGAAACAACCGCGACTAGGATCGGGCCTTAGACCTGTGCTTTGGCATGGGACAAACGGATGGTTTTTTTTAACCACGGCCTGAAATTCGCTCCCACCGTGAGTCGAACCCAAGAACTGAGTGCTACTCATGCCACCTAATCAACTCGACTAGAGGCCCTTTTGCTGATATTTTCTTGCATGAAACTTGGTTGTTCTTGCTGTAACTGTAATTCCCAATGGGGTGAGAAATTTCTTTCAGTATACAATTTACTGTCTACTTTGCGTTCAGGTTAAGCTGCTGGCAAGACACATTGGTAAACCAATGGAAGAGATTGCTCGGGACATCAGGCGTCCTAAATACTTTAGCCCCAGTGAAGCTGTGGATTATGGCATCATCGACAAGGTAAACAATCACCATAGCAGACCAGAAGGAACTACTCAATTTGATCTGGCAACAACTGATAGTAACTACCATGTTATACAGGTGATATACAACGAGAAAATCCAGGAAGATGGCGGTGTTGTGTCAGAACTCAAAAGATCAAATTTGATATAGCGTTCTTTTTCCACAAGTAGACACGTCTTTGTATGTTTAGTGGTCATTCACGTGTGTTTGAGTATTGAGTAGTTACCACTCGATCACTCAGTACCTGGTTGTAGAGGCGTAGAGCACATAGCCAATGCATTGAACAAGCATTTCCTTCCCCCCTCTGCCGTTTCAACGCTGTATTGCCCTTACCCAACGGGCGTGCTGAAAGATGAATTTTGGTAGGTTGTTGATCGTTGGTGCCCTGTTTGCGTGTTTGTTTTAGCCCGCGGGGAAGCATATAGTTTGATCGTGGCAATTTGGCGTGTGGATTGTTACAATCTGGACCATGATTGTTTCAGCGCAGCTTATTATAGATTGTAACAGCCTGCAGGTAGCAATCCACAAAATTGCAATAAAGCTAATAGGACCTCGTCTCCGTAATTTGAACATCAACATAGTCTTTAAGTCCCAAACAAGTTAAGGTAGGCTAGAGTTAAAACCTAACAAGAAGTCATCAAAAAAAGAGAAAGAGGAGGAGAAAAAGCTTTTGAGAGAACTAAAAGGGAAATGCGTAAACACAGTTCCGGCACGTGGATAACTTATTTCCAAGCACTTTTATCAAAACACAACTCCTTTGGAATATTCCATTTCTTAAGTCCCTTTTGATTGCCTCCTCCCATGTCAAGTTTGGTCACCCTCTACCTCTCTTCACATTATTGTTCCGTCTTATGATGCCTCTGGGGTCTTCGGTGGACATGCTCAAACCATCTCAATCGGTGTTGAATAAGCTTTTCTTCAATTGGCGCTACTCCTAACCGATCGTGTATGTCATCGTTTCTCACTCGATTCAGTCTTGTGAGCCCACATATCCAACGCAACATATGTATCTCTGCGACACTTAGTTGTTTGATATGTCGTCTCTTAGTAGACCAACATTTAGCCCCATATAACATAGCAGGCCTAATCATTGCCCTGTAGAACTTGTCTTTTAGCTTTTGTGACACTCTCTTGTCATATAGGACTTCTAATGCTTGACGTTATTTTATCCATCCCGCTTTGATCATATGGCAAACATCTTCATCAATATCATCATCTCTTTGTAGCATCGATCCCAAATTATGAAATGTGTCCTTCTTTGGTACTACCTGGCCTCCCAAGTTTACATCTCCATCATCACCAATTTTAGTACCAAAGTCACATCTCATATACTCGATTTGGTCCTGCTAATTCTAAAACCTTTTGACTCTAGGGTCTGACGCCATAACTCCAGCTTTCTATTTACTCCTTCCTGGCTTTCATATACTAGATCTACATCGTTAGCGAAAATCACACACCAAGGGATATCTCCTTGTATATCCCCCGTGACCTTATCTATCACTAAGGCAAATAGATAAGAGCTCAAAGTTGAATCTTGATGTAGTTCTATGTTAATCGGGAAAACATTTGTATCACCATCAGTTGTTCGGACGCTAGTCACAACTTTGTCATACATGTGCTTACTTTTTTGGGACTTTATGCTTGTCCAATGCCCACCACATGAGATTTCTAGGTATTTTGTCATGAGCCTTTTTCAAGTCGATAAAAACCATGTGCAAGTCCTTATTCTTCTACTTATACCGCTCCATGACTTCTCTTGTTAAGGAAATTGCTTCCATGGTTGACCTTCCAGGCATGAATCCAAATTGGTTCATGGTGATATGCGTCATTCCTCTTAGGCGATGCTCAATAACTCTCTCCCATAGCTTCATAGTGTGGCTCATGAGCTTAATCCCTTGATAGTTGGTACAACTTTAATATCTCCCTTGTACTTGAAGATTGGTACTAATGTACTCCACTCATCGAGCATCTTGTTTGATTGAAAAATATGGTTGAACAACTTGGTTAGCCAAACTATAGCAGTATCACCAAGGCATCTCCACACCTCTATTGGGATACCATCCGGGCCCATCGCCTTGCCCCCTTTCATCCTCTTTAAAGCTTCTTTGACCTCTAACTCTTGGATCCTGCGTGCAAAGCATTTATTTAAATCATCAAAGGAGTCATTCAACTGGGTGTCCATAGTCTCATTCTCAACATTGAAAAGATTGTCAAAATACCTCTGCCACCTCTGTTTGATGTCTTGTCCTTTCACCAAGAGTTGATCCATCTCATCCTTAATGCATTTAACTTGGTTGAGGTACCTCGTATTCCTTTCCCGAATCCTAACCATCTTATAGACATCATTCTTCCCTTCCTTTGTACTTAATCTTCAGTAAAGATCATCATAGGCTTGACCCTTTGCCTCACTCACAACTCGCTTTGCAGTCTTCTTTGCCACCTTATAGGTCTCTATGTTGATCGTGCTCCTATCATGGAACAAGCTCCTGTAACATTCTTTCTTCTCCTTTATTGCCTTTTGAACGTCCTCGGTCCACCTCCAAGTATCTTTAGGTTCACCTTTGCTCCCTTTGGTCACTCCAAATACCTCTGATGCCACCTTCTTAATACAAGTTGCCATCTTCACCCACATGTTTTTTGCATCTTCTTCTTCAGACCAAGTGCCCTCCACAAAAACTCTTTCCTTAAAAACTTTAGATATATCCTCTTTGAGTTTCCACCACTTCGTCCTTGCAAATTTGGCTTGTTTATCCCTATGGGTACGGATCCAAAACGGTAGTCAGCCACCACAAGGTTATGTTGGGGGCATAACACTCTCTCGAGGTATCACCTTACAATCAAAACATTCTTGTTTATCTTCTATCCTTATGAGAACGAAGTCGATCTGGCTCGAACGATGGCCACTGCTAAAAGTCACCAAATGAGAATCTCTCTTTCTGAAGAAAGTGTTGGCTACCACTAGGTTGTAGGCTACATCAAAGTCCAAAATATCCCCTCCTTCTTGATTCCTACTACCATACCCGAAACCTCCACGAGCTAGCTCATAACCTACATTTGTTGAACCTACGTGGCCATTGAGATCTCCTCCTATGAAAAGCTTCTCATTGGTGGGGTACTGCTCTAACCAAGCCATCTAAGTCTTCCCAGAACTTACTCTTCTCGCTCTCACGGAGACCAACCTGGGGGCATATGCACTTATAATGTTCAAGACTACATCCCCAAACTAGTTTGACTAGGATAATCATATCTCCCTGCCTTTTGACATCCACCACTTTATCCTTGAGGCTCTTATCAATCAGGATACCTAGTCCATTTTTGTCTACCACTGTTCCTGAGTACCAAAGCAAACTAGTGTTCTCCACCTCCTTCACTCTTTGCCCCTTCCATTTTGTCTCCTGAACACATAGGATATTAACACGCCTCCTGCTGGTTGCATCAACTAACCCTCTTAGCTTACCTGTAAGGGATCCTACGTTCCAACTACCTACATGAATCCTAGTCGGCTCAACTAGCTTCCTTACCCCTCTCACTCGTTGAGACAGATGCGAAGACCCTTGCACATTTGTCACTACATCCGGGCGCCGATGTAGCGCGCCACTAAGGAAGCGACGACCTAATCTTTGTTCACTTAACACCGCATCCAGATCACGACACGACGCGCCACCAAGGGGTGGCAGGCTAACCCTTGCCCATTTAACCTCATACCCGGGTTTCGATATGGCACGTCGCTAAGAGGGTTACGCCCCAACGGTTTTCTATTGAGTTTCATCTCCATTTGAGTGGCTAAGTTTTTTTTATAGCTGGCTCGTCACGCCTAACGCAACCTTCCTCCTTGTACCTGGACATGAGACCAAGCTATGGTGCACCAATATATGCTAAGACAACATAGATAGAGATATCTCCATAATTTGAAGCAAAGGAAAATATAGAAAATTTGTAGGGTATGAATTATATAGAGGAAAACTTAGTCCATCTCAAACAAATAACGTAATTAACGTGTAAGGTGTGAATAGTGTCCCCCATATGAGCGACTGTTGGGGGACCACCTGATCCCTCCAAAGTACAACTTAAGGTTGTGTTCAACAGCTTATTCATTCTATCTTTTATCTTTGTTTTTTATTTTAAACTTTACTCTATAAATAATGTAGTCTACAATGTAAAATATTGTTTTTCACGACTATATATACGAGGCTCTTCTCTTTGGATTAAAGCTAGTTGTTCAGACTGTTACAACTACAATCTATAGAGACAAAACACTATAGAAACAGTATAAATTAGTATAGATTAAAGCTAAACGAACAATGTTTTGTCTCTGTAGATTAAAGCCATCTTGCAAACACAAGAGCGCTTTAAATGCCGTGCGGTAAAACACTGAGCATTCAAATGAATAAACACAGACTACTACAGACACCGGAGCGTTCAAGCGAATACACATGGACTACAACAATATATGGGTCTATCCCAAAACATTGTCCACCCAAATAAACACGCTTTTAGGTGATGCACAACCATATCTAATATAGAATTTCTTAATAAATATTTAAAAAACTAATTAAAAAATAAAAGAAACGTCTAGTTCATATCTACACAACTATATGTACATATTGTCTTAATTATATTTATGATTTAGTGGCCCAATATTGTATCATACAATTTCTTACTGTCTTTTGTATATGAAAAACCGATTCAGAGGCTAAGCAACTTTAGACTATCTCCAGCAGACTTCATATCTCATTTTCTATCTCATCTCCTATTTTAAACTCTACTATACAAACAGTGCAATATACGGTGCAAAACAGTACTTTGCATGATCGTTTACACGTCCTGCTGGAGATGTTCTCAGGTTCTGTTTGTTTCTATAATACTAAAGTTTAGCACCTGCCAATATTAATTTTTTGTACTTGAAGGATTTTTTATATAGGTGCTAAACTTTATCACTTTATCCTTATTTAAGCGATGATCTATGGACATTAGGAGCTAGCGGCCGGTGGTGCGGAGCTAGAAAGAGATATTAAATGGGGGAACAGATAAAGGAGAGAGAAATAGGATTGGGGGACCACTTTAAGGCTGTCTCCAGCAACGTCCTCTATATCCATCTTCTATATCTATCTTTTACAGTCTCATCTAAAACATTTTATCCTCTATATCTCAATCCTCTCCAACAACATCCTCTAAATTACATCCTCTATACTCAAATACATATATTAGAGATATTTTTATTTTTATTTTTTGTACATACATATTTGTCATACTCTCAAATGTATTGTACATATTTTAGTTTTGCTAAACCGGTTATTTAAAGTATTCAAATGGATAGAGGACCGTTTAGAGAAACTCTATATATAGAGAATTCAGCAGCGTCCTCTAAATTTAGAGGACCGTTTAGAGGACACTACTGGAGAGCGTAGAGACCATTTGATCCTCTATATTTAGGGTAGAAGGCCCTTTAGGGTTCCTTGCTGGAGCCAGCCTAAGCACACTTTAGACTATCTTCGGTATATAGGATAAAATAGGAGACATGAAATTATAGATGATAATGTTTGACACTGTTTACATAATGGAGTTTGGAATAAGAGATATGATAGGAGATCTGCTGGAGACAACTTTAGAACATCTCTAGTAGTTCGCAAAAGAAGCCCCTAAAATTAATTTAGGATGTCTTAACAAAAAATTTGGCTCCAACAGTTCCTTAAATGAGATCTCTAGATATACTAACTTTCTAAATATTCATATTTAGTCCTCAGACTTAGGGAGTTGTTTGACATTTCCAATAGCATAGTTTGCATTTAAATTGCACCATAAAATCACTTGTATGCCATCAAGTCCATGCTCACGTACAAACAATGCACTTTGAATAATTTGAGTTGTGAAAATGATGATTTTATCATTCTCATTTGACAAGTATGAAGATGACACATCAAAAAATTTAGAGAAAACAACAGGCCGTCATTCATACGAATGAAAACTAGTAATCATGAATAAAATTAAATTTAAAGTTGCAAGTAATAATTAGAAAACTAAATTAGTATAATTTAAAATATTTAACAACCTAAGGAATTGGGAATTGTTGGAGACCAGAGCTATTTTTGTTCCATATATAACAACTCGCTAAATCTGAGTTTTACGAAGTAATGTTTAGGAACCAATGGAGATGCTCACCTTTGATGGACCTAAAGTGTTAAGAGTATCTCCAACAGTGTCTCAAACTAGAGCTTCAAATTGAAATATAGGGCTCTACATAGAAAAAGTTATTCAATCAGTGCCTTATTTTATAAAATTTGGTCAAAAAATTACAGGGCACCATCTCAAGTATCTCAAATATACTATGCCTTCGAGCATCTCCAAAGGTGACTTATCTTAGTGCCCCAAATTAAAATATAGAGCTCAAGCTACGGAAAAACTGCTCCAATCGTGCCATATTTTACAAAAAATTGTCAAAAAATTATAGGTCACCTCTTGAAGTAACACAAATATACCACACCTTATTGGGCCGCCCCATATCTAGATCTAAACGAACTAGCGTTTCACAAAACTTTTCTTTCCAAACGAACAGAGTAGATTGACAGATTTTGGTTAATCACTTGATTTGGGGCTTTACTGTTGGAGCTTAATTTTTTGTTGGTACTCTAAATTATATAAAATATATCTATTTTTAATTTGTAGGGTACTTTTATAGGGCACATTGTTGTGATGCTCGTTGCCCTATAATCTAAATTTGGGGTTTTCTGTTGGAGCAAAATATTTTGTTGGTGATCTAAATCCTATAAATTTTACTCATTTTTAAATTATAGGACATTTTTATAGTCCACATTTTTAGAGATGCTCTAATGGATGTTAAAATTTAGCACAACACTTGTAGTTAGCCTGTTTATCTACATAAGTTTAACTTTAGCAAAAAAAGGTGAAAAGCTAGGGCTTGTTTGGAAGTGAAGTTTTTTCATGGGTTTTTAAGAAATATCATAGTATCTGTCAATATTACAGTATTCTAGACCAAAAGATGTTTGGGAGATCGTTAGAAAATAGAGTTTTTAATACCATGATTTAGCCTAAACTATGGTATTTTTAGAGTATTTGATACACATGTTTTGACTCAAGCTGTGGATGCGTGTGGGGAGATGGTGTTACATGCACAGAGTAGTGCCACGGGATGTTACAGAGTAATAAGGACTAACAAATTTGCTTGCTAATTTCTATCACTAGTGCTGTTGGGGGCCTTCGGCTTCCGAAGGTCCTCAAAAACATGATTTAACAATGTTTCTAGAGTACAATGTGTGAACAGATATCTTCGGACCTGTCGGTGTTTTTGGGTCCGACCGTACACCCGGGGTAGCCCCTCGAGGTGCTTTTAGGAGTAGGATGGTGTTATCGACTGTAGCTCAATGGTTCGTGCCAGATACACGAGAAACAGTGGACAATGGTTTACAGGTTCGGCCCGCTTTGAAATGCGTAACACCCTACGTTCTGACGAGAGTGCTTGATGTGGTGGGTTACAAGAGGATTCTCTAACACCGAGAGCATAGAGAATTGGGTGGAAGGCTAAGTACTGAGCATCTGTTCTGAAGGGGCGCCCCCTAGGCCTTATATATTCGATCGTGGGGCAATACATGCAGGTATGATAACAATGTGCACCTAAGAAATAGTGAACCGATTGAGTCTATCTCCCTATAGTTCCGCCGACCCATCCTCGCTCGGTTCCGTTGTACGGGGCTCCAGCGCGGGAAGGTCGGGTCACTGTTGTGATTACTTGCTCGAAGTCATTGGGCCGTCTGGGCTCGCACCGATCCGGCCTTATGTCGATCCGCTTCACTGGTCGTCTCTCCCAGGCCCACAAGGGGATGACCTTACGAATTATGGGGCCCTTGGGCCTTTCGTGAGGTCTTTTATCCTTCTGGTGGACCCGGGGATATCTGTCCCCCACAAGCCCCCAATCTTTGGGTCGATTTTGAAATAAATGGCCCAATGATCCTAGGTCCAGCTTGCGGTATTTGATTTTACCAGGGAATGCTTTTTAGAAATAATTCTGTCGGGCCACTGCTCCAGAATTCCGAGCGATCCGGTTAACACGTTTTCTTTTTATTGTCCTCTCCTGCTATTATTCCTCAAAATTTGGTGTCCTGTCTTGGGTTTGTGCTTCAAAGGTCAGCATTTTGCACTGCAGGGCTTCGAGATTCGTTGGGTGCACCGAAGGTGCACCCAATGGGTGTAGCCCCCGAGCTTCGAGTGGATTGTTGCGGATAATCCACTCGAAGGTCTTCACTTCGAGTATTATCCGAAATCATTTTTATCTCTTATTTGTGCCTTTTCAGAGGTCAGCCTTATCTTGATCTCGCCTTATGCTTTAGAGGTCAGCATGTAGCTTCTTCGGGGATGACGATTCATTGGGTGCACCGGAGGTGCACCCAATGGGTGTAGCCCCCGAGCTTCGAGTGGATTTTTGAGGATAATCCACTCGAAGGTCTTCGTTTCAAGCCTTTTTCCGAGAATCATCCTTCCTTCATGCCGGATGCTTTGGAGGTCAGCATTGTACAATTGATATTGCGCTTTTAGATGTCAGCACACATTTCTGTCTTTGAGGTCGAGTACACGATCTGCCCATATCTTGCTAGGTCTGGCAATTTATTTGATCTGCAACTGATTGGACGTTCGATAGACGCCCCCTGGCTAGTCTTCATGTCGCTTCTGTCGATCAGACTTATACCTCACCGGCTATATTTGGCTTTCCTTTGATCCTTGCTGATATCTCACTTTTGTCTTCAGGTATTCATTGCACGCACTGCACGGATGTGACAGTTTTGAAAAATATACTGATAATTCCTGGGCGTCCCCTCCCCAATGGGTGTAGGCAAGGGACGGCTTGGTACGCTGAGTGTTTAGCAAACTGCTTCTGAGTAGTAACTTGATGTGACCGCGGGTGTAATCATATCGCCCGCGCAGTTGACTGGAGTCCCAATGGGTGTTGTGTTGCGTGAAACGACGTCAGCCGCCTGACGTGTCTTCAGACGGTTTGAATTGCATATTGAATTTTTGCGACTGTTCAGTGGCCGTGGTAGGAGGTGAGCGGTTGCCTTCTTCTTCTATAAATAGTGCCTTTGCTTCTCCGGCTTTTTCACATCTCTTGCTGCTGTTTACTCTCCTCTTCTTCCCTCCACTGCCACCATGGGCAAGAGTAAGAAAGGTAGCGGTTCTTCGCCTCGCTCTGGTGACAAGCGCAAACGTGAGCCGACTCCTCCCTCGGAGGACTTCGGCAACTCGGAGTACTTGGAGGAGGAGTTCTCCTCCGAGTCCGAGGGATCTCCGGCTCCTGTCTCTCCCCCGGCGTCGTCTGATGATTCAGACGACTCCCAGGGGATTGCCGCGGAGGTCTGGACCTACATCCGGGCCGTCGAGCGCTCCGGGCTCGAGGGCTCGGATGAGTCGGAGTACTCCTCGGAGGAGGAGGGCAGCGGCGGCGATGGTGGTGATGATGACGACGATAGAGGCGACGGTGATGGCGGCGGCGACAGCGGCAGGGGTGGTGACGGCGGCAGCAAGGGCGGTAATGGCGGCGGCAGCAAGGGCAGCAACAAGGCTAGTGGCTAGACGCCACTGGTTTTTAGATGTTAGTGTAGATTAGTAGTAGAAATAGTATTAACAAAATAATGTAGTAGTAGTTAGTAGTATAGAGTAGTGGAATGTAATGTAGTAGTAGTAGGGAAAGCATCAACTCATAACGAGTTGATTTGTAAGTTCTGTAGCTTCCCTTTATGAAGAATGATTTCGTCTCCTCCTGTGTTAATTACTTTGCCTCCTGGTTAGTTGACGATTGTTGCAATATTTATTGTCCATGACGTTCTCTGTCTGCTATGCTTGGGTAGTAACTTGGAGATCTCGAATCATTCTTCCATTCGCTTTACCTGCGACGTCGGTTCCTCAGAAGTAGTGGCCGAGTCACTCGGGGTCACATTGTCGCTTTTAGGGGTGACAGCCGAGTTATTATTGACAACATTTGCGCTTCTGAAGTAGCGTCCGAATGATGGTGGGGCCACATCGGTGTTTTTAGAATTAACGACCGAGTGGTTACTGGTGATATCAGCGTTGTAGAGGTAACAACCAAGTGACTGATGGCAACATCGGCGTTTTAGAGGTAACAGCCGAGTGACTGACGGCAACGTCGGTGTTTTAGAGGTAACGGCCGAGTGACTGATGGCGACGTTGGTGTTTTAGAGGTAACGGCCGAGTTAGAACGGGCCGCGTCGGTCACTTTGAAGGTAATAGCCGAGTGAAGTCAGATGATGTCAGCGTTTTTAGAAACAGCAGCTGAGTCAATTTGCGCCGCGTCGGCTGTTTCGGAAATAACGGCCGAGTGATGACATGGCACGCCAGCTTTTTTAGAAATAGCAGCTGAGTGATGACATGGCGCGCCAGCCATTTAGAAATAACCGCCGGGTGATGACTGGGCACTTTTTTTGGAAACGGTATATGGCCCGGGAAAAAACCCCACATGTACTGCATTGTTGCGCGTCTCCACATTCTGTGCCCTAGTTCTTGCTTTCCTGCATCCAGGCCCTCTCTGCCCTTTTGCGATTCTGCTTCCGCTCCGCTCGCCGGCGAGGTTGAGATGGCGCCCAAGCGGAAAGCCTCGAGTTTGTCCGTCGCTGCCATTCCCCCCATCGATCCCAACAGCTAGTTGCCTTTCCCAGGTAACCATATGTCTGTTGTATCCGAGTCCGACCTCCATCTCGTATCCATCGGGGTTCTTCCTCCGAAGGAGCTCTGTTCTTGGCGGATTTGCCACGGGGTCACTGTTCCAACAGAGGACACCCACGAATCCGTTGTTTATGTTCCTTTTCTTCTCCGTGGTCTTGCTCTTCCTATTTCCCCCCTTTTCCGCGGTCTCCTTGATTTCTATCGCCTGAATTTGACCCATCTGAACCCCAATTCCATTCTGCAAATCTCCATCTTTGTTCATTTATGTGAGGCTTTTCTTGGCATCCTGCCACACTTTGGACTGTGGAAATATTTGTATCACTGTTTCCCTGGGATGGCCGGAGGACAGCATCAGCTGGTGGGGGGTGCGAGCTTGGAGATGCGCCGCAGAAGGAAGATTGATTACCTTGACATCCCCCTCAAGGACAACATCAAGGGATGGCGCTTGGAGTGGTTTATCGTTGAGAATCACGGAAATTCTCTCCCCCCACGGTCAGGGAGACAGCCGGATGTTCGTACTCCGAGCTGGACCGAATCCCCCACAAACCAGGAGGTGGCTGAGGCAGGGGCTCTGCTAGCTGAAGTTGGATTGTTGAAGGAGAGGGGTCTGACTGCAGAGGCTGTGGTTGCTGACTTTGTCTTCAAGAATATTCAGCCACTGAAGGACAGGGCATACCCGGCATATCTGTACCGAGGCCTAGCTGACTCAACCCGGGTAACCAACAGAAGAATTCCTGCTGTGGACTTGGTGAGCCGGCTCGAAATGATACTTAGAGGCAAGGTATCAAATGTTGGCGCCCCTGTTGCGTACTCGGCCTGGAACCTGCCTCCTTCCAAGGCCTTTACCCATTTTGTGTCAAATCCTCCTACTGGTGATGGCGGTTTGGGCCTTAGAGTGCGACACTCTGCCGAAGAAGTTAGTGCTTTGGTTGCTTCGCTTGAAGAAATTCCTGATGATGAACAGCAGGTTCACTTTGAGGTGCCTTTGGATCCCAGTGATGCAGAGATAAGTGTCATGCTTGATATGTTAGCTGAGGATTCTTCTGATGCCGCTCCTGCTGAAACATTGGTGGTGGTACCCATCCCTGAGGCTGACAAAGCTTTGGACGCTCAGAAGTCTGTCAATGTTTACCCGAAGCGCCCTTGCCGAGTCAATCAAGCCTCTTTTCCTGCTGAGGGGGAGAAAAAGAAGAAGAGACGTCTTCGTCGGGTGTCTAGCTTAGATCAGGGTGCCGGTCCTTCTACTCCTGTTGCTGAGGAAGTGCCCGTGCCTGAATTTACTGAAGCTGATCCCAATGGGTGTGACCCGTTTGACGCTGACCCCAATGGGTGTGTTGTCCGTGTTGTTGATGAGGATGATGAAGAAGAGGACGAAATCCCTCTGATTCGGAAGAACAGCCGGCGTTACATAGCTAGTGGGGAAAGTAGTGGTGTCCCTTCTCCTGCCTTGTCTGCCCTCATTGGTCTGCAAGAATTATCTCTGGCGAACTTTGATCAAACTCTTGAAGACATGGTTCCAGAAGATCTGTTATCAGAACTGACAGGTGGTGGCGCGATGGATGTTTGTGTTGATGTGCTCGACGCCGGGTTGGGGTCATCCCGGGCAGCTTCCCGCGCCTCATCGACCTTGGAGCACGGTCTCGAGGGTCAGGAGGCTGGTTTGGATTGCCCTGCTCCCATGGAAGTGACTGAGGGACCTTCGGCCTTAGAGGTGGCTGCTGCAGAGAACTCGACCCTCAAGGATGGTGCTAGCGCTTACCCAGCCCCCGAGGGTGTTGTCGGGGATGATTCGGCTTGGATGGGTAGCGCAAGCTGCGACACAGCCCCCGAGGGTGTTGCCGGAGATGATCCGGCTCGGGTGGGTAGCGCAAGCTATGACCCAACCCCCGAGGGTGTCCGAGCGGGTCCTCCCTCTTGCACTTCCATGGATGTTCACGTAGGATCTTCTCCTCCACACTCTGGTTGCATGGTGATAGCCCAAGCCTTTGGTCAAGGAGTCGCTTTAGAGGCCAGCGTTCCCGACGACAGAGTTTTGGGTTCTGCTGATGACACTGAATTGCTTCCTGCCGATTCGTTGCAAGTTGCTCCAGGTGGTGATCCTTCACCGAGCCATCAGTTAACATCTCACGATTTGGGGGTCCCCTCATTCTTCTCCAACCTCCAGGTATTTTGGTTTTTTCTAGTATGACTTTTATCCAGGCAGATAATTATTCTCATGCTTGTCTGCTTTTAATGCCAGGCGTTGGTCGATGAGATGTCTAGTCGACTGAAGTTGCAGGGTGCTTCTGTCCCAGAAGGAGGAATCCGGTGCTGCTTCAGCGGCGTGTTTCTGACTTAGAGGCGGCGAATGCTGGTCAGTGCTCTTTTGCTTCCTTTTGGCTACCTTATTAAACTGCTTCTTACTTTAACACCTTTGCTTGATTGTTTCTCGCCAGATATGGCTCGGCAGTATTTTGATCTTGAAGAAAAACATTCTTAAGATCAAGCTGAACTGGTCCGGCGGTGCTCTGATCTTGAGGAAAAGTAATCCCAAAGTCAGACTGAGCTGGCCCAGGTTTCTGCTTCTCTGAATGATGCTAACACGCTAAACTCTACTCTCCGTGCCCAGCTTGACTCTGAAAAGGTGACTTGTGAATCTGGGCTTTGTTTTGTTGTGTTCTCATTGTTTGCTTGACGTTTGAAAAATCTGATTCTTGTTTGCAGGAAGAAAAACGTGCCCTTGTTACTTCTCGTGACAATCTTGACAGGCTATACCGTGACTCCAGCAACTCATTGACCATCTTGGAGAGGAGTCATCGCTTCACCAGGGAGGAGTTAGACAATCATCGTTATAAGCTGCAGGAATCCTTGGATGACGTGATTCGCCTCAGGCAGTTGATATCGACCAAAGATGCTGTCATCAAGGATCTGCGTGCTTCCAAAAAGTCAATCATCCGTCAAGGCTGCTGAAGATACTTCTGCTACCCTAAAGGCCCAGCGCGACAGAGCTATGGATAAAGCCATTCGCGCAGGGCGGATCTTGATGAGGAGGCCTGGTGTGGTTGTCCCTGACGACATAAGGGCTGATGTGAACGCTGCTCCTGATTCCTCAAGTCACCCTTCTTCGTCGGTTCCTCCTGAGAAGAATGTTGCAAAATAGAGAAACATTGCATGCTTTGAGCACGTGGTTAACGTGCCCGGATGTTTTGTTAGAGGACATCTTTTAGTACTGAGTGCTACTATTGTTCTCCTATTGTTTAGAATTCCACAGTATCTACATTTGTAGAAGTAAAATGCAGTGTGATGGTTTCAAGACTTCTTCATGGGACATAGAGGCCGCCCCTGGATGAGTAACCGTATATGCACCGAGTGTGTTGCACCAATTTAAGTTAGCATTAACTCAAACCGATCGCTCCGTTAGTGTGGTTTAGTGGCCACCCCGAGTTAAGCAAGCGCGAGCATGTTGCACCGCCTTAAGTCATCGTCGATTTAAGCCGATTGCTCCGTTAGTAGGGTATAGTGGTCACCCTAAGTTAAGTAAGCGCGAGCATGTTGCACTGTCTTAAGTCATCGTCGACTTAAGCCGATTGCTCCGTTAGTAGGGTATAGTGGTCACCCTGAGTTAAGTAAGCGCGAGCATGTTGCATCGTCTTAAGTCATCGCCGACTTAAGCCGATTGCTCCGTTAGTAGGGTATAGTGGTCACCCTGAGTTAAGTAAGCGCGAGCATGTTGCACCATCTTAAGTCATCGCCGACTTAAGCCGATTGCTCCGTTAGTAGGGTTTAGTGGTCACCCTGAGTTAAGTAAGCGCGAGCATGTTGCACCGTCTTAAGTCATCGCCGACTTAAGCCGATTGCTCCGTTAGTAGGGTATAGTGGTCACCCCGAGTTAAGTAAGAATGCAGGTCGACAATGAATAATTTGAGCGCTCTTGAAGTCTTTTTATTGATGATATATTTCCCAGTTTACAGAGTACATTGTCGTCCCAGTAGCTTTTGAAATACGGCTAGGGGTAAAACTTCCTGAGGTGTTCTATGTTCCATGAGTTCCCAATTTCCGTGCCGTCCATCTGAGTGAGGCGATATGATCCTGGCCGAGTGACTTCCGCTACTATGAACGGTCCTTCCCATAGAGGTGACAACTTGTGTCGTCCTTCCCCCGTTAGAATTCGGCGGAGGACGAGATCTCCTACTGTGAAGGATCGATGTCGCATGGTCTTATCGTGATAGCGCCTCAGAGTTTGTTGGTACCGTGCTGATTGAATTACCGTGTTCAGCCGTTCTTCTTCGAGTACATCAACATCCTCCAGGATAGTAGCCTCGGCTTCTGCTATGTTTTCAAAGATCAATCTTGGCGCCCCAAACTTGAGATCAGCAGGTAGTACTGCTTCTGAACCGTAGACCATGAAGAAAGGAGTATTTCCATGCAGAGCTCGACTAGGTTGAGTTCTTAGGCTCCAAACGACGTAGGGCAACTCCCTTATCCATTTTCCTGCGAATTTTTCATTTTTATCGAAGACTTTTTTCCTGAGTGCCTCCAATATCATTCCGTTAGCTCTTTCAACCTGTCCATTGGCTCTTGGGTGTGCCACCGAAGCATATTTGATCTGAATGCTCTTTTGCTCACAGAAATTGAAGAACTCTGAACTTGTGAAGTTGGATCCCAGGTCAGTTATGATACTATTCGGTATTCCGAACCTGAATATTATGTCTTGTATGAATTCCATGGCTTTAGCTGAAGTTAAAGAAGCAATGGGTTTGAACTCTATCCATTTAGTGAATTTGTCAATTGCTACCAGTATATAAGTGTATCCTCCTTGAGCTTTCTTGAAAGGTCCAATCATATCTAGTCCCCAGCATGCGAACAACCAAGTTACTGGTATGGTCTGCAGTTGCTGCGCTGGTAGATGTTGTTGTTTTGACAAGTACTGGCAGGCTTCGCACCTCTGAACTAACTCGGCTGCATCACTTTTTGTTGTTGGCCAGTAGAATCCCGACCTGAAGACTTTCCCGACCAGTGTCCTGGATGCTGCGTGCACTCCACATTGTCCCGCATGGACCTCATTCAGAAGTTGCTTTCCAGTAGTTGAGAGAATACATTTCATGAGGACTCCTGATGCGCCTCTTTTGTATAGCGTTTCCCCGACGAGTGTGTAGTGAGCTGACTGTCTAGCAATGCGCTCGGGTGCATTTTTGTCATCTGGTTCCTCTTCATTCTTTATATATCTGATGATCGGCTTCCTCCAGTCATCAGAATCTGACTCTGCTTGGCTCAAGGTATTACATTCTTCTGCCTGATCCAGTGAGATGCTTGGGTGTGGTATTTCTTGAACGAAGACTCCAGGTGGGACCTGAGTTCGACTGGATCCTAGCTTGGACAATACATCAGCTGTCGTGTTTCGATCTCTCTCTAAATGGTGAAATTCCAGACCATCAAATCTATCTTCTAGTTTCCGGACGGCAGTGCAGTATTTTCCCATTGAATCGCTCGAACAATCCCATTCTTTGTTTATCTGACTTATGACTACCAGAGAGTCTCTGTATACCATCAGTCTCTTGATGCCCAGTGATATAGCAATGTTCAGTCCATGAATCAGAGCTTCATATTCAGCCGCATTGTTAGATGCCGGAAATAACAGTTGAAGAGCACACTTGAGTTGTTCACCTCCAGGTGCGATAAAGAGAATCCCTGCACCTGCTCCCTGCAACTTCAACGAGCCATCAAAATACATTCGCCATACTTCTAAAGTTTCTGGGTTATCTGGTACTTGTTGTTCGGTCCACTCTGATACGAAATCAAACAGTGCTTGAGTTTTGATGGCAGTGCGAGGTCGAAATTCAATGTCATGAGATCCTAGCTCGCAGGCCCACTTGGCTATTCTGTCAATGGCTTCTTTGTTGTGAAGAATATCCCCTATCGGAAAACCAGTGACTACTATGACTTTGTGGTCGTCGAAGTAGTGACGTAGCTTGCGTGCAGTTAGAAGTACTGCATATAATAGCTTCTGAACTTGAGGGTATTTTTTCTTCGAGGGACCCAGAACTTCACTGATGAAATAAACATGATGTTGCACTGGGTAGGCATGTCCTTCTTCTGATCGCTCGACTACCAACGCGGTGCTCACCACGTGAGTCGTGCAAGAGATGTATAGTAGCACATCTTCAGCCGGTTGAGTCGACGTGGCTCGTCGTGGCGGTTTCAGCACTAGTGGTGTCGTCAAGAACTTTTTCAATGCGTCTAGGGCTTCCTGTGCTTCTGAAGTCCACTGAAACTTGTCCACCTTCTTGAGTAACTTATAAAATGGTAAGCCTTTTTCTCCCAGCCTGGATATGAATCTGCTCAGGGCTGCCATACATCCGGTAAGTCTTTGAACTTTCTTTTGTGATCGCGGTGCCTCCATCCTCATGATAGCTTCGATCTTTTCTGGATTAGCTTCAATTCCCCGGTGGCTGACAATAAACCCGAGTAACTTTCCTGCTGGTACCCCGAAGACACATTTTTCGAGATTAAGCTTCCATCGATATCGTCGTAGACTGTTGAAAACCAGCTGTAAATCTTCAATGAAATTTTCCGAATTTTCCGTTTTGATTACCACATCGTCCACATAAGCTTCCACACGCTTGCCCCAGTGATTGGCTAAGCATGTTTGAATGGCTCTCTGATAAGTTGCTCCAGCGTTTTTGAGGCCGAACGACATGGAGGTATAGCAGAAAGCACCGAATGGAGTGATGAACGCTGTTTTTTCCTCGTCTTCTTTCGCCAGGCTAATCTGATGATACCCAGAGTAGCAATCCAAGAAGGATAGCACAGAACATCCAGCGGTGGAATCTACCACCTGATCTATCCTGGGGAGCCCGAAGGGATCCTTTGGACAGTGTTTGTTGAGATCCATATAGTCGACGCACATGCGCCAATCCACTTTATTCTTTTTGAGTACAAGAACAGGGTTGGCTAACCACTCGGGATGTAACACCTCTCTAATAAATCCAGCCGCGACCAAGCGAGCCAGCTCGGCGCGAATGACCTCTCTCTTGTCGGGCGTGAAACGACGTAATTTTTGCCGAATCGGCCTCGCCTGGGGGTAGACCTTCAATTTGTGCTCGGCCTGTTCTCTCGGGACTCCCGGCATATCCGCAGGTTGCAATGCGAATACGTCTCGGTTATCTTGCAGGAACTGAACGAGCGCGCCTTCCTATTTGTCATCCAGGCTGGAGCTGATGATGGCGGTCTTGCGTTCATCAGCGAACCCGAGGTTGATCCTTTTGGTTTCTTCAGTCGGCCGCATAGAGGTCGCAGCTTGAGCCTCGCTCGCGGGTACTGTGAGGTCTTCCTCAGGCTTAGAGTTTGCCTGCGCAGAAGAAGTCGCCGACGGTTTGGTGGTGAGGGCCGCCTAGATGGCCACTCGGAAACATTCTGCGGCGCCTTGGAAGTCAGCGCGCACAGTTATGATCCCTTGCGGCCCTGGCATCTTCAATATCATGTATGTGTAATGCGGAATGACCATGAATTTCGCCAATCCAGGCCTCCCGATGATGGCGTTGAACCCGCAGTCGAAGTTTGCCACTTCGAACCTTAGAAACTCGGTTCTGTAATTCTCCGGAGTTCCGAAGGTGACCGGCATGTAGATGTGGCCCAGCGGGTATTCTTCTTCAGTCGGCACAATGCCGAAGAAAGGAGTATCTGACTCGTGGAGCTCTTTGAGGTGAACTCCCAAGCCTTGGAGTGTACGGGGGAAGGTGACGTTGATGCTGCTCCCCCCGTCCACTAATACCTTCTTCACCCTGCTCTCCCGGATCACTGGATCGATGAGGAGCAGGTATTTGCCTGGGTGGTCAAAGTTGAGCCACTGATCTGCCCAAGTGAAGGTGATCGGGTGCTCCGACCATCGGTATGGGGCGGGAGGACTGGTGGTCGCCACCAGTATTTGGCGACCATTGAGCTTTTGTTGTCTCTTGTTCTCCTGTGATCCATGTCCGCCGAAGATGACGTTGACTTCTCTGTCGACACGCGGGAAGGCTCCACCTCCTCCCTCCTCCTGTTGCTGGGGTTGTCGCGGTTCTCCTGGTCCTCCCCGCGGCGGAGGAGGAGGTAGAGGTTGGAAGGGTCGACCGTGCCCGACGGAGTGCTTGAAGTCTCTACAGTTCCGAAGGGTGTGGCGCATGTCCTTGTGGTACGGGCATTGGGCGTCGAGGATGTCGTCCAGCGTGCGTTAGCCTCCACGAGGTCCTCCCCGGGCGCGAGAAGCAGGTGGCCCGGCGGCGTGGACTTCTTCGCGAGGTCTCTTCTCCCAACGCTTGTCGGGCTGCTGATTCGTGTCGCGTCGCGGTGCCGCTGGTGCTGGTTTTGCTCCTCCAATGAGGTCCTGAGCTCGCTCGTCGGCGGTGATGTAGAGGTCGGCTTCCCGGAACAGTTGCTCGGAGGTAGTCGGTGCCTTCTGCAATATGGTGCGGGCGAAGGCCGAGTCATTGGATCCTCTGTAAAAGTCCTCGATCACTGTCGCCTCCGCGACCTTGGGGATACAATTTCTCATGGTCTGGAACCTTTTGAGGTACGACCGGAGAGTTTCGTCCCCCTGGCACTTGATGGATTTGAGGTCCCATGGTTGCGCTGGTTTGTCGGAGAGGGACTAAAAGTTGGCGGTGAAGCACCGACTGAAGTCGCTCCAGTCGTCGATGCAGTGTCGAGGTAGATTTCGCAGCCATTGCAGCGCGTCTTGCCCAAGGACAATGGGTAAGTACATGGTCATTACGTCCTTGGTCGCCCCAGCAGCTCGAGCAACGGTGGTGTAGATGGCCAGCCAGCCTCCTGGATCTTGCTTAGGTTCATATTTGTCGACATTGGATACCTTGAAGTTAGGGGGCCATTGAAAGGCCCTGAGGCGTGGAGTAAGTGCCGATACTCCACATGTTTCCTCCTGGCGTCGATGATGTTGTCTGTCTCGGGGAGGGGAGTGGTTGTCGTGGTGCCTTGACCGTCCCCGGGTGGTACCACCAGTCGAAGCCGTTGCCGATTCAGTTCTGGTGGCCTGACTCCGGGCTGGGATGTCGTGGTCCCTATCGTACTCTTCCCGGCGGCGGATCTCATTCTCGTGTCGTCATTCACGCGAGGCATTGATGGAGCTCCGCGCGTCCCGGCGACTGTTGATGGCGTGTCGTAGATCGTTCGGCGGGTGAGCGAGAGGTAGAAGGTGATTGGCTGCCTGAGTGAACAGCCGCCGATAGCCCTCGGCGTCGGGAGTCCGAGGGAGCCCATCAGCTATCCGAGCCAGCACCCCTCTGACTTCACTCGGCGTGTTCATGGCTTGGGCGAAGTTGGGGTTCAGGTTGCGCCCGAAGAGTGGATTTTCCCGACGTTGCCTTGCCTCCTGCTCGGCTTGTTCTTGAGCCCGTCGACGATCGCGCCGTCGAGAATTCCTTTGTTCCCTGAAGACACGTTCCTCCAGAGTTTCTCCTATCTCTGAGACCTCGTCTCGCGATACAGGCTGCGCCGGGTCCCGCTCCCCGGCCTCGTGATGTCTGAGAGCACCTAGAGGGGGGGGGTGAATAGGTGATCCTGTAAAAACTTAACTTATAGCCACAAAAACTTGTTAGAGGTTAGCACAATAATTGCCAAGTGGCTAAAGAGAAGATCTTGCACAATACGACAATCACAGAGAATTCAACACAGAGGAGACACGGTGATTTATCCCGTGGTTCGGCCAAGTACAAAACTTGCCTACTCCACGTTGTGGCGTCCCAACGGACGAGGGTTGCAATCAACCCCTCTCAAGCGGTCCAAAGACCCACTTGAATACCACATTATTTTGCCTTGCTTATCTTTATCCCACTTGCGAGGAATCTCCACAAATTGGAGTCTCTCGCCCTTACACTTAAGATTCACAAAGAAGCACGGAGTAAGGGAGGGAAGCAACACACACAAATCCACAGCGAAACGCGCACAACACACGGCCAAGATTCGAGCTCAAAGACTATCTCACAGTTTCTCACAAGAACAGAGCTCGAATCACTTAGAATCACAAACGGATGTGCAAAGACTGAGTGTGGATGATCAAGTATGCTCAAAGGTTGCTTGTGTGTCTCCTCCATGCGCCTAGGGGTCCCTTTTATAGCCCCAAGGCAGCTAGGAGCCGTTGAGAGCAAATCTGGAAGGCTGATCTTGCCTTCTGTCGTCGGGCGCACCGGACAGTCCGGTGCACACCGGACACTGTCCGGTGCCCGATTTCCTTCCTTAAACAGCGCAGTTGACCGTTGCCCGCCAGAGAGCCATTGGCGCACCGGACATGTCCGGTGCACACCGGACAGTCCGGTGCCCCTTCCCGACCGTTGGCTCGGCCACGTGTCCCGCGCAGATCGCGCGGCCGACCGTTGGCCCGGCCGACCGTTGGCTCACCGGACAGTCCGGTGTACACCGGACAGTCCGGTGAATTTTAGCCGTACGCCGTCAGCAAATTCCCGAGAGCGGGCTCTTCGGCCGAGGGAGCCTGGCGCACCGGACACTGTCCGGTGCACCACCGGACACTGTCCGGTGCACCACCGGACAGTCCGGTGCCCCAGACCGAAACAGTCCCTTAGCTGTACACAGCCAAGTCTTCTCTTCTCTTCTTCTTTCTGTTTCTAACACTTAGACAAGTATATTAGTACACAAAACCAATATACTAAGACTTAGAAACATACCTTTGCTCTAGATTTGCGCTTTGTTCATCCATGGGCATTGATTCACCTTGAAGCACTTGTGTTGACATTCAATCACCAAAATACTTAGAAATGGCCCAAGGGCACATTTCCCTTTCAATCTCCCCCTTTTTGGTGATTTATGCCAACACAACATAAAGCAACTAGAACAAGTGCAAAATCACTTCAAATGAAAACTCAAATTGGTTTTGATTCAATTTTGGCATATATGGATCATCCTTTGCCACCACTTGGTTTGTTTTTGCAAATCAAACTCAAATCTCTATTTCTATGTCAAACACACATGTTGAGGCACAAAGAGAGTCATTCCAAAAGAGATTGATCAAAGATTTCAAAAACTCCCCCTATTTCCCATAATCAACACTTCTCCCCACAAGAAGCCAACTTTTGACAATAGAGACAATACGAGATAATAAAAGCCTTTTGACACAACAAAAAAAAACTAAACTCTATTCTACTATTTTCAAAAGTCTCTCAAGTGGTAGCTGATCCATTTATCACTTTGGCCTTTATTTTCTCCCCCTTTGGCATGAAGCACCAAAACGGGATCAATCTTGGCCTTTTAACCCCATTGCCTCACCAAAATCTTCAATAAGAATACAAAGGCAATAAGAGTCGAAAGATGAACTTGGAATTAGTTACCCTCTCATCGGAGTGCAGTGGAAGTCTTTCATGGTCCAAATCCACCTTTTCCCTTTTCAATCCACCTTCGAGACTAAATCAAGCAAACTCATGCAAATGGTTAGTCTCAAAGGGTCAAGTTGTAACACATCTCCCCCTAAACATGTGCATCACTTTGCAACGGACTTGTGAGGTCCAGGGAGTGTTTGTACAACTTGAGCACCATAATAAGCAACATAATGCAAAAAGGAACATGATCAAAAGCATAACTACATGTATGCTACAATTCAATCCAGGTTCCGCGAATCTAAGACATTTAGCTCACTACGCAACCTGCAAAAGGTCTTCTCATCTAGAGGCTTAGTGAAGATATCGGCTAGCTGGTTCTCGGTGCTAACATGAAACACTTCGATATCTCCCTTTTGCTGGTGGTCTCTCAAAAAGTGATGCCGGATGTCTATGTGCTTTGTGCGGCTGTGCTCAACAGGATTTTCCGCCATGCGGATAGCACTCTCATTGTCACATAGGAGTGGGACTTTGCTCAGATTGTAGCCAAAGTCCCGGAGGGTTTGCCTCATCCAGAGTAGTTGCGCGCAACACTGACCTGCGG
Organism: Zea mays; assembly: GCF_902167145.1. Lineage (NCBI taxonomy): Eukaryota > Viridiplantae > Streptophyta > Magnoliopsida > Poales > Poaceae > Zea > Zea mays. The sequence continues at coordinate 38,430,792 of NC_050098.1, read as the reverse complement.
CAACGTACTCGGCCTCAGCGGTGGATAGGGCAACGGAGGTTTGTTTCTTAGAGTTCCATGACACTAGGGACCTTCCTAAGAATTGGCATGTCCCTGATGTACTCTTCCTATTGACCTTACATCCAGCATAGTCGGAGTCTGAGTATCCAACTAAGTCAAAGGTAGACCCCTTTGGATACCAGAGCCCGAGGCAAGGCGTAGCAACCAAATATCTAAGAATTCGCTTTACTGCCACTAAGTGACACTCCTTAGGATCGGATTGAAATCTAGCACACATGCATACGCTAAGCATAATATCCGGTCTACTAGCACATAAGTAAAGCAAAGAACCTATCATTGACCGGTATGCTTTTTGATCAACGGACTTACCTCCTTTGTTGAGGTCTGTGTGTCCGTCGGTTCCCATCGACGTCTTTGCGGGCTTGGCGTCCTTCATCCCAAACCTCTTTAGCAAGTCTTGCGTGTACTTCGTTTGGGAGATGAAAGTGCCGTCCTTGAGTTGCTTCACTTGGAACCCAAGGAAGTAGTTCAACTCACCCATCATCGACATCTCGAATTTTTGCGTCATCACCCTGCTAAACTCCTCACAAGACTTTTGGTTAGTAGAACCAAATATTATGTCATCGACATAAATTTGGCACACAAACAAATCACCATTACAAGTCTTAGTAAAAAGAGTTGGATCGGCTTTCCCAACCTTGAAAGCATTAGCAATTAAGAAATCTCTAAGGCATTCATACCATGCTCTTGGGGCTTGCTTAAGTCCATAGAGCGCCTTAGAGAGCTTACACACGTGGTCGGGGTACCATTCATCCTCGAAGCCAGGGGGTTGCTCCACGTACACCTCCTCCTTGATTGGCCCGTTGAGGAAAGCGCTCTTCACATCCATTTGGAACAACCTGAAAGAATGGTGAGCGGCATATGCTAGCAAGATACGAATTGATTCTAGCCTAGCCACAGGAGCAAAAGTCTCCTCGAAATCCAAACCTGCGACTTGGGCATAACCTTTTGCCACAAGTCGAGCCTTGTTTCTCGTCACCACCCCGTGCTCGTCCTGTTTGTTGCGGAACACCCACTTGGTTCCCACAACATTTTGCTTCGGACGAGGCACCAGCGTCCAAACTTCATTGCGCTTGAAGTTGTTGAGCTCCTCCTGCATGGCCAATACCCAATCCGGATCTAGCAAGGCCTCCTCTACCCTGAAAGGCTCAATAGAAGAGACAAAGGAGTAATGCTCACAAAAATTAACTAGTCGAGATCGAGTAGTTACTCCCTTGCTAATGTCACCCAGAATTTGATCGACGGGATGATCCCTTTGAATCATCGCTCGAACTTGGGTTGGAGGTGCCGGTAGCGCTTCTTCCTCCATCACTTGATCACCTTGTGCTCCCCCTTGATCAAGCGCCTCCACTTGAGGTACCTGTTCGTCATCTTCGGTTGGGAGTTGCACCATAGTTGAGGAAGAAGGTTGATCTCGTTCATCTCGTTCCTGTGGCCGCACTTCTCCAATCGCCATGGTGCGTATAGCGGCCGTCGGAACATCTTCTTCATCTACATCATCACAATCAACAACTTGCTCTCTTGGAGAGCCATTAGTCTCATCAAATACAACGTCGCTAGAGACTTCAACCAAACCCGATGATTTGTTGAAGACTCTATACGCCTTTGTATTTGAGTCATAACCTAACAAAAACCCTTCTACTGCCTTGGGAGCAAATTTAGAATTTCTACCCTTCTTCACTAGAATGTAGCACTTGCTCCCAAATACACGAAAGTACGATACATTGGGTTTGTTACCGGTTAGAAGCTCATATGACGTCTTCTTGAGGAGGCGGTGAAGGTAGACCCTGTTGATGGCGTGGCACGCCGTGTTCACGGCTTCCGACCAAAAACGCTCGGGGGTCTTGAACTCTCCAAGCATAGTCCTCGCCATGTCGATTAGCGTCCTGTTCTTCCTCTCTACCACACCATTTTGCTGTGGTGTGTAGGGAGCGGAGAACTCGTGCTTGATCCCTTCCTCCTCAAGGAACTCCTCCACTTGAAGGTTCTTGAACTCGGACCCGTTGTCGCTCCTTATCTTCTTCACTTTAAGCTCAAACTCATTTTGAGCTCTCCTGAGGAAGCGCTTGAGGGTCCCTTGGGTTTCAGACTTATCCTGCAAAAAGAACACCCAAGTGAAGCGGGAAAAGTCATCAACAATAACTAGACCATACTTACTCCCTCCTATGCTCAGATAGGCGACGGGTCTGAAGAGGTCCATATGCAGCAGCTCCAGAGGTCTTGAAGTGGTCATCACATTCTTGCTGTGATGTGCTCCTCCCACTTGTTTACCTGCTTGACAAGCTGCACAAGGTCTATCTTTTTCGAATTGCACGTTAGTCAAACCTATCACGTGTTCTCCCTTTAGAAGCTTGTGAAGGTTCTTCATTCCCACATGTGCTAAGCGGCGATGCCACAGCCAGCCCATGCTAGTCTTAGCTATTAAGCATGCATCTAGACCGGCCTCTTCTTTTGCAAAATCGACTAAGTAAAGTTTGCCGTCTAATACACCCTTAAAAGCTAGTGAACCATCACTTCTTCTAAAGACAGACACATCTATATTTGTAAATAGACAGTTGTACCCCATGTTGCATAACTGACTAACAGATAGCAAATTATAACCTAGAGACTCTACTAAAAACACATTAGAGATAGAGTGCTCATTAGAAATTGCAATTTTACCTAACCCTTTTACCTTGCCTTGATTCCCATCACCGAATATAATTGAATCTTGGGAATCCTTATTCTTGACGTAGGAGGTGAACATCTTCTTCTCCCCCGTCATATGGTTTGTGCATCCGCTATCAATAATCCAGTTTGAACCCCCGGATGCATAAACCTGCAAGGCAAATTTAGGCTTGGGACTTAGGTACCCAACTCATGTTGGGTCCTACAAGGTTAGCACAAATATTCTTAGGGACCCAAATGCAAGTTTTATCTCCCTTGCATCTTGCCCCTAACTTCCTAGCAACAATTTTCTTATCCTTTCTACAAATAGCAAAGGAAGCATTTAGAGCACAATAAATTTCGGAAGGTTCATTCACTACTTTCCTAGGAGCATTATGAACTACATTTCTCCTAGGCATTTGGTGAACAACATTTCTTCTAAACACATTTCTACCATGCATAACATGAGAACTAGAAGCAGTCATAGCATAAGAGTCATAAGCATGTGAATCAAAAACATCATTACTTCTAAACGCATTTCTAGAGTATCTTCTATCATAGTACATGAAAGCATGATTCTTCTTAACACTATTAGCCATAGGGGCCTTCCCTTTCTCCTTAGTGGGAATGGGAGCCTTATGGCTTGTTAAGTTCTTGGCTTCCCTCTTGAAGCCAAGCCCATCCTTAATTGAGGGGTGTCTACCAACCGTGTAGGCATCCCTAGCAAATTTTAGTTTATCAAAATTACTCTTGCTAGTCTTAAGTTGAGCATTAAGACTAGCTAATTCATCATTCAATTTTGAAATAGAAATTAAGTGTTCGCTACAAGCATTAATATCAATATCCTTACACCTAGTGCAAATTTCAACATATTTAACACAAGAGTTGGATTTATTTGCTTCTACTAGTTTAGCATTTAAATCATCGTTTATGCTCTTTAAGTTAGAAATAGAATCATGGCATGTTGACACTTCACAAGCAAGCATTTCATTCCTCTTAATTTCTAATGCAAGGGATTTTTGAGCCTCTACAAACTTATCATGTTCTTCATACAACAAATCCTCTTGCTTTTCTAAAAGTATATTCTTTTCATTCAAGGCATCAATTAATTCATTAATTTTGTCTATCTTAGATCTATCTAAGCCCTTGAACAAACATGAATAATCTACTTCATCCTCATCACTAGATTCGTCCTCACTTGAAGAAGCATAGGTAGAGTTGCGAGTCCATACCTTCTTCTCCTTTGCCATAAGGCATGTGTGACGCTCGTTGGGGAAGAGGGTTGATTTGTTGAAGGCGGTGGCGGCGAGTCCTTCATTGTCGGAGTCGGAAGAGGAGCAATCCGAGTCCCACTCCTTGCCTAGATGCGCCTCGCCCTTTGCCTTCTTGTAATGCTTCTTCTTTTCCCTCTTGTTTCCCTTTTCCTGATCACTATCATTATCGGGGCAGTTAGCGATAAAATGACCAATCTTACCGCACTTGAAGCATGAGCGCTTTCCCTTCGTCTTGGTCTTGCTTGGCTGCCCCTTGTGACCCTTTAGCACCGTCTTGAAGCGTTTGATGATGAGAGCCATCTCTTCATCATTAAGTCCGACCGCCTCAATTTGTGCCACCTTGCTAGGTAGCGCCTCCTTACTTCTTGATGCTTTGAGAGCAAAAGGTTGTGGTTCGTTGATCGGTCCATTCAAGGCGTCGTCCACGTATCTTGCCTCCTTGATCATCATTCGCCCGCTGACGAATTTTCCTAAGACTTCTTCGGGCGACATTTTGGTGTACCTGGGATTCTCACGAATATTATTCACCAAATGAGGATCAAGAACGGTAAAGGACCTTAGCATTAGTCGGACGACGTCGTGGTCCGTCCATCGCGTGCTTCCGTAGCTCCTTATTTTGTTGATAAGGGTCTTGAGCCGGTTGTATGTTTGAGTTGGCTCCTCGCCCCTTATCATCGCGAACCGTCCAAGCTCGCCCTCCACCAACTCCATTTTGGTGAGCAAGGTAGCGTCATTTCCCTCATGAGAGATCTTGAGGGTATCCCAGATTTGCTTGGCGTTATCCAAGCCACTCACTTTGTTATATTCATCCCTGCACAATGAAGCTAGAAGAACAGTAGTAGCTTGTGCATTCTTATGGATTTGCTCATTAATGAATATAGGACTATCTGAACTATTAAAGTGCATTCCACTATCTACAATCTCCCATATACTAGGATGGAGAGAAAATAGGTGACTACGCATTTTGTGGCTCCAAAATCCGTAGTCCTCCCCATCAAAGTGTGGGGGCTTGCCGAGTGGAATGGAAAGCAAATGTGAATTTGAGCTTTGCGGAATACGAGAGTAGTCAAAGGAAAAGTTAGAATTAACCGGTTTCCTTTGCTCGTAGTCGTTGTGGTCGTCGTCCTTTTGGGAAGAAGTAGACTCATCACTGTCGTCGTAGTAGACGATCTCCTTGATGCGCCTCGTCTTCTTCTTCTTCCCTTCCTTTCGTCTATGACCCGAGCCGGAGTCGGTAGGCTTGTCATCTTTGAGCTCATTGACGAAGGACTCCTCCTTATCATTGATCACGATTCCCTTCCCCTTAGGATCCATCTCTTCGGGCGGCTAGTCCCTTTCTTGAAAAGAACGGCTCCGATACCAATTGAGAGCACCTAGAGGGGGGGGGGTGAATAGGTGATCCTGTAAAAACTTAACTTATAGCCACAAAAACTTGTTAGAGGTTAGCACAATAATTGCCAAGTGGCTAAAGAGAAGATCTTGCACAATATGACAATCACAGAGAATTCAACACAGAGGAGACACGGTGATTTATCCCGTGGTTCGGCCAAGTACAAAACTTGCCTACTCCACGTTGTGGCGTCCCAACGGACGAGGGTTGCAATCAACCCCTCTCAAGCGGTCCAAAGACCCACTTGAATACCATAGTATTTTGCCTTGCTTATCTTTATCCCACTTGCGAGGAATCTCCACAAATTGGAGTCTCTCGCCCTTACACTTAAGATTCACAAAGAAGCACGGAGTAAGGGAGGGAAGCAACACACACAAATCCACAGCGAAACGCGCACAACACACGGCCAAGATTCGAGCTCAAAGACTATCTCACAGTTTCTCACAAGAACAGAGCTCGAATCACTTAGAATCACAAACGGATGTGCAAAGACTGAGTGTGGATGATCAAGTATGCTCAAAGGTTGCTTGTGTGTCTCCTCCATGCGCCTAGGGGTCCCTTTTATAGCCCCAAGGCAGCTAGGAGCCGTTGAGAGCAAATCTGGAAGGCTGATCTTGCCTTCTGTCGTCGGGCGCACCGGACAGTCCGGTGCACACCGGACACTGTCCGGTGCCCGATTTCCTTCCTTAAACAGCGCAGTTGACCGTTGCCCGCCAGAGAGCCGTTGGCGCACCGGACATGTCCGGTGCACACCGGACAGTCCGGTGCCCCTTCCCGACCGTTGGCTCGGCCACGTGTCCCGCGCAGATCGCGCGGCCGACCGTTGGCCCGGCCGACCGTTGGCTCACCGGACAGTCCGGTGTACACCGGACAGTCCGGTGAATTTTAGCCGTACGCCGTCAGCAAATTCCCGAGAGCGGGCTCTTCGGCCGAGGGAGCCTGGCGCACCGGACACTGTCCGGTGCACCACCGGACACTGTCCGGTGCACCACCGGACAGTCCGGTGCCCCAGACCGAAACAGTCCCTTAGCTGTACACAGCCAAGTCTTCTCTTCTCTTCTTCTTTCTGTTTCTAACACTTAGACAAGTATATTAGTACACAAAACCAATATACTAAGACTTAGAAACATACCTTTGCTCTAGATTTGCGCTTTGTTCATCCATGGGCATTGATTCACCTTGAAGCACTTGTGTTGACATTCAATCACCAAAATACTTAGAAATGGCCCAAGGGCACATTTCCCTTTCAATGTCGCCGGATATTTCGGCGTTGGTTCCTTCGTCGGCAGGATTCTCGCTGAGGAGGTTCCTCTCCAGGTGCAGTCAGCTCGTCGTCGGAGACGGGGGGCGACTCCACTCTCCCGATAAAGAGGACGTCGGGGTAGAATGGTGCAGCTGTCGTGACGATCTTCTTTCTGTTCTCCTTTGAGGGCAGAGGCACAGAAAGAACAACCTGCTTCCTCTCGGTTTTATTTGTTTCTTTCTTCCTTGCGATTTGTGTCCATTCTTTCGTCGGAGAGGTAGACAGTGGAGTTCTCCGGGTTGACGGACCCTGGGCCTCTAGCTTGCTAGAGGCAATCTTTTTTTGGAGCATTGGAGATTGCGTCTTTTCCTGCCCTGCCCCGATTTTCCTGGAGATTTTTGAGGAAGATCTTCTCTCTGCCGGATCCGTAATGCGATGCAGAGTTCCTTCTCATCCGCTACAGATGAGATGGTTCCGAAGCAGAATGTGGACCCAGGGCGGAAGACGATCTTGTGCAGGAAGGTGATGGCCATTGAGCTAGCTTGGATCGACGACACACCCCCTACCTGGCGCGCCAGCTGTCGGTGTTTTTGGGTCCAACCGCACACCCGGGGTAGCCCCTCGAGGTGCTTTTAGGAGTAGGACAGTGTTATCGACTGTAGCTCAATGGTTCGTGCCAGATGCACGAGAAACAGTGGACAATGGTTTACAGGTTTGGGCCACTTTGAAATGCGTAACACCCTACGTCCTGGCGAGAGTGCTTGATGTGGTGGGTTACAAGAGGATTCTCTAACACCCCTAGGCCTTATATATTCGACCGTGGGGCAATACATGCAGGTATGATAACAATGTGCACCTAAGAAATAGTGAACCGATTGAGTCTATCTCCCTATAGTTCCGCCGACCCATCCTCGCTCGGTTCCGTTGTACGGGGCTCCAGCGCGGGAAGGTCGGGTCACTGTTGTGATTACTTGCTCGAAGTCATTGGGGCGTCTGGGCTCGCACCGATCCGGCCTTATGTCGATCCGCTTCAGTGGTCGTCTCTCCCAGGCCCACAAGGGGATGACCTTACGAATTATGGGGCCCTTGGGCCTTTCGTGAGGTCTTTTATCCTTCTAGTGGACCCGGGGGATATCTGCCCCCCATAGGACCTGAGTTAAAACCACAACGTGAAGAAGCACAGAAGGGGTACGAAGGATGGCGCGGAGCCGAAGCTGTGTGTAGAAGAGCTTCGGCACGATAGCGGAAAGGGAAACTGACTTAAAGATGAAAAGGATATTTAGACCTCGATGAATTATTATAGAGTTATTAGCAGATGTAAAGAGCATAAGTGTAATTTTACATGAGTTGCGTCCCGTGCCTATAAATAAATGAACAGTAACCCTGTACTGTTCACGCTGACTTGGCATTTGCTTTTGCGTCACGTTTGTACTTTTACCTTCTTTCAAGTCAAAGGTATTGTCGGCATTTCGAGACCCAGGGGGTCCCTCGACCGACGAGTAAATTGTCGCCGCGTGCCCCAGCCCAGATGGGTCGGCGCGAGACGGAGCGCGAAGGGGGGAGGAAGCCGGAGGGAGACGGGCGTGAGAGGTGGAATCCCGCGGCCTTCGTGTTTGTCCCGCGCCCAGGTCGGGTGCGCTTGCAGTAGGGGGTTACAAGCGCCCACGCGGGAGGGAGCGAGCGGCCTCACGCGAGCGCCGTCCCGTCCTTCCCCGCGCGGCCAACCCTCTATAAGAGGGCCCTGGTCCTTCCTTTTATAGGCGTATGGAGAGGATCCAGGTGTACAATGGGGGTGTAGCAGTGTGCTAACGTGTCTAGCGGAGGAGAGCTAGCGCCCTAAGTACATGCCATCGTGGCAGCCGGAGAGGGTTTGGCACCCGGTTCGTGTGGTGTCGTGGCCGTTGGAGGAGCGCTGGAGCCTTGCGGAAGGATAGCTGTCGGGGCTGTCGAGTCCTTGCTGACGTCCTCTTGCTTCCGTAAGGGGGCTGAGAGCCGTCGTCGTTGTAAGGAAAATGGACCCCGGGCCATTTGGCTAAGTAAGTTTTGGTGTTTGATGATTAACATAATCTGTGGACTAACAAGTTTCCTAGTGTTTATGTTTGTAGTTCACAGGATGCAAGAACTACTTGGACTAAGGAATTGAGGAAAGTAACACCTCAAAAGAAGACATTAAGAAGATCAAGAAAAGTCCAAGAAAGGAGGCGTGTGCTGCCTGCGGACTGTCTGTGCGTGGAGCACCGGACTGTCCGGTGGCACACCGGACTGTCCGGTGCCCACACACCAGACTGTCCGGTGCACCTGGGAACTGCAGCCCAACGGCTAGTTCCAGGTGGCACCCGGAGCCTGCGGCGCCAACGGTCACCTGCTCTGACAGGAGTCGGACAGGCAACGGCTAGGCGCACCGGACAGGCTACAGTGCGCTGTCCGGTGCACCACCGGACTGTCCGGTGCACACCGGACTGTCCGGTGTGCCGCAGAGAGCAGCAGCTTTTCTCCAACGGCTACAATTGTGTTGGGGGCTATAAATACACCCCCAACCGGCCATTCTCAAGTGTGGGAGCCCAAGCAACATACCAAGGCATATAGTGCACATTTCCAAGAGCTCAAACACCCAAGTGCTTAATAGAATCACTCGGTGATTAGCGTAGGTGCTTTGCGAAGTGCTTAGGTTAGTTAGACCGCTTTAGCGCTTGCTCTAGGTGAACCCTAGTTAGTTGAGTGAGTTTTGTAAAACCACACAACCCCTCGGCTCTTGCTTGAGTCGTTGTAATTGTACCGAGTGGGGCGAGAGTCTTGCGAGACCGTGACAACCGCGTTTGTGTCACGGCCGCCACCGTGTACCGGAGGGGACGAGGCCCGCGGCGTTTCGGCCGGAAGCTCGATAGTGGAGACGGCGGGGAGCGTCCGAGAGGAGCCGGAAGCGGAGCACCACTTGCGCGTGGAGAAGGCCCGCGGCTCTCTACGGAGTTACTCGACCGTGGTGCTTGGCCCTCGCGTGGGCTTCCCTTTGCGTAGGGGCACCAACGAGGATTAGTCGGAACCTTGCGTGGTTCCGGATACCTCGGTAAAAATACCGGCGTCATCCACGAGAGTTTGCTTCTCTACTTAGCTCTTTACATTCCGCATTTGTATTAAGCATTTAAGTTTCAATCTTATTGTCATACTTATTTAGTATAGATTGAAACTTAGCCTTTGCGGTAGAGATAGCAACACTTAGACAAAACCGAGTTTGCACATTCTAGTTTTGATTATTTGCATAGGTTTTGCTCTAGGGATTTAATTGTGGCCTAGTTTAGTAAAAGTTTTAGAAGTCCTAATTCACCCCCCCTCTTAGGCGTCACCCGTTTCCTACAAGTGGTATCGGAGCCGGTTTGGCTCATTTGAAACGCTTTAGCTTCACCGCTAAAAGAGCCGACACTTTTTAGAGGAAGGGATGGATACCCATAGGCCACCACACTTCGACGGCACTAACTTCCCATATTATAGTGCTAGAATGGCTTGTTACCTAGAGGCCGTTGATCTAGGTGTTTGGAGAGTCACTCGTGATGGGATGAAACCTCTCAAGAATCCCGAGAAACCCACCACGAGTGAGGAAAAAGAAATTCATTTAAATGCTAGAGCCAAAAATTGCTTGTATGAATCTCTCAACATGGATATTTTTAATCAAGTATTTACCTTGAGAACTGCTAATGAGATTTGGCTAAAACTGCATGAGCTCCATGATGGCACATCCAATGTCCGTGAGCAAAAACATTGCCTAGTCTTGAATGAGTATAATTCTTTTGCTATGAAAGATGATGAGCTTGTTAGAGACATGTATTCTCGTTTGAATCTAATTATAAATGAGCTCAATTCTATTGGCATTAATAAGCTAGGTGATGCAGACATTGTGAGGAAGATTATCTCCCTGCTACCACAACAAAGATATGGGAGCATCATCACCATCCTTCACAACATGGAGGATTTGAGCAACATGACCCCGACCATTGTGATTGGGAAAATTGCAGCCTTTGAGATGTCGTGAAAAATGAGTCGGGGAGAGGAGCCAACTTCCTCAAGGCCATATGCTTTTGCATGTGATGAAAGGAAGGGCAAAAAGAAGGCTCCTACTCCAAGTTCCTCAAGTGAAGAAGAGGAAGAAGAAGAAAGTGATGATGATGAAGATAATCAACCATGCACATCATCCTCCGAGGACGAAGAAACAATCCGACGCGTCGGAAAGGTAATGAGGATGATCCGCAAGATTAATCTAATGGGTGTGCCCCTGCAGGTCGAGGATCTTCTCTTTAACATTGACAGGAAAAAGCAAAGGAAGAGAGGATGCTTCGCATGTGGGGAGAAGGGCCACTTCAGGGACAACTGTCCAAATATGGCCAAACCCAAAAAGGAGAGGAGCAAAGGCAAGGCGCTAACAAGTGTTAGAACTTGGGATGATTCTTCAAGTGAAGATGAACCTCCAAGGACGCGCAGCCACCGGTCCTCATCACGGTCATCACACAAATGCCTTATGGCAAGAGGTAACAAAAGCACTCCATCCTCTAGTGATGAAAGTAGTAGTGATGATGAAGGTGAGGGAAAAGCCTCTCTAGATGAGCTTGCGGAAGCCGTAGAATTTTTTCAGGATGTTTGCACTAAGCAAAAAGCTCAACTTAAAACTTTGAAAAATAAGTTGGTTAGCTCTCAAAATGATTACAAAGGTTTGCTAGAAAAATTTGAAACTTTTGCAAACTTAAATAGTGAGCTATCAACTAAAATTGAGCTATTAGAATCTAGTGCTCCATCCACTGCTACCGATGATAGCCTCATTAAAAAGAATGAAAAACTTAAGGCTAAGTTAGCTAGCTCCCAAGAAGCAATTGAAAATTTGCTAGAGAAAATGGAAATTCTTAGCATACACAATAATGAGCTAACTACTGAGCTAGAAAACATTGGTAGCACCCCAGCAGCATCTTTAGTTGAAATACCTGAAATAATTAAGAAAGATGCTTCTACTTCCTGCTTTGATTTAATTGATGATTCTAACCCCTGCAACCAAGTCGTTGTTGAGAATATTGTTGTAGAGACATGTACGGATGAGGTTGCAAAGGAAAATGAACAATTAAAGCAAGAAGTGGCTCGCCTTGGCAAGGCTTTGTATGACAAGAAAGGCAAAGCCAAACAAATCCGACCTCCACAGGATAACACCACTACGGGAGTGAACAAGCCTGTAGAGGGAGAAACTGTGATTTGTAGGCTATGCCACAAGGAAGGCCACAAGTCTTTCCAATGCAAGGCGATGACCGGGGATAAACAAAGGCAAAAGCTCAAGCAAAAGCCATCAAGCAAAATCTCCAACACCTACATCAAAAAGGTGAACAAAAAGGATGCTACACCATATTTGATCAAGAAGAAAAAGAATGGAAAGGTGATAGCAATCAAGGCCAACAAACAAGCCAACAAAGGAAAGGGGGCCAAACGCGTTTGGGTGCCAAAGGAAATAATTTCAACCATGAAAAGCACCAAAAAGGTTTGGATCCCGAAAGGGAAGTGAGTGGACCGAAGGTCGTCGGGAAATTTGGAGACTTGGCTAAATTGGGATGTATATCATGGGATACATCATATTGGATCAAGGCTATTGTCAAGTGGGTTAGTGAAAATTTTGGACCCAAATTTCCCACCCATGACTAAGGTAACTAGTTTTATTGTATTCTTCGTTTTTAGATATGCGTATCTATTTACCTTTTATCTAGTTTACCTTTCTTGCCTAGTATTACATTTGTTATGTACTTTTGTTTAAAATCATGCATACTAGGTAAATCATATGGTAGGATTGCTTGTTTTTAATTCATATACTTAAGCGAACCTACATGGCTTAAAATGTTTATTTAAGCACGGCACATAGCTTTTATATCACTCCATAGTAAATGATGCATCAATTGAAAATTTTGTTTTCTACAAAGTGTATCATTTAACTTATATGTGCCAAAGTTTTGGATTATGGATAATTTGCCCCTCTTGATATCAAATCAAAGTGCATGTCTCCTACAAGTATTCAAAACTTGTATACACACCTTTAGGGGGAGGTTACTCTATAATCTAACACTTTGAGACTAACACCTTTTCAAGTCTATTTCATGTGATAGTCTCATTGTAAGGAAAATGAAGTCCCCGGAGAAAGACAACAATCTTCCACTGCAAAATCTCCAAGAACTCTCATGTCTCTCAAGCTCGCCATTGATCTTCAATTGGTATCTTTAGAGACTACATTCAGTATCATTTACATGTCTTCTCCAATATTTGATTAGACTATATTTCATATCATATACTTCCTTGTTGCTAAAAATGCATATGTACTTAACTCATATTCTGTTACTTATGCATAAGGGAAGTTAGTCTTTTCAAATCATGTCTTGCACCTCTAATTTTTTCATGCTTTTTCCTAAGTAGAGGATCTCTGTCAGGGGGAGTATCTCTTCATCTCTAAAAAGGGGGAGAATCTTCTCTCTAAAAAGAACACTCATTTAGCGGGAGTAATCATTTCAACTGGTATCATTCATATGGTTTAAATTAATATTCTTCTAGTGATATCATTTGATACAATTCTTGTTGAGGGCAAGCTTTTATTTACTTCCTACATGCTTTTAATGTCTTCCTTTTCGGTGGTTGATGCCAAAGGGGGAGAAGTTTAGGGACCAAAGCAATGAAAACTATATCAAACACCAAACACCAAATTTAAAATTTTATATCTACAAATAGTATTTCAAGTGGTTTTGGTTATTTGGTCCAAAATAGGAAGTAAGTGAATTATGGAGTTAGGGGGAGGCTTAAGTCCATAATATCACATTAAGGGGACAATCATGCATCCTAGCAAGTAGATTGCATTTTTATTCAAATACTTGTATTATTTGCTTGCTTTGGTTGTGTTGTCATCAATCACCAAAAAGGGGGAGATTGTAAGGAAAATGGACCCCGGGCCATTTGGCTAAGTAAGTTTTGGTGTTTGATGATTAACATAATCTGTGGACTAACAAGTTTCCTAGTGTTTATGTTTGTAGTTCACAGGATGCAAGAACTACTTGGACTAAGGAATTGAGGAAAGTAACACCTCAAAAGAAGACATTAAGAAGATCAAGAAAAGTCCAAGAAAGGAGGCGTGTGCTGCCTGCGGACTGTCTGTGCGTGGAGCACCGGACTGTCCGGTGGCACACCGGACTGTCCGGTGCCCACACACCAGACTGTCCGGTGCACCTGGGAACTGCAGCCCAACGGCTAGTTCCAGGTGGCACCCGGAGCCTGCGGCGCCAACGGTCACCTGCTCTGACAGGAGTCGGACAGGCAACGGCTAGGCGCACCGGACAGGCTACAGTGCGCTGTCCGGTGCACCACCGGACTGTCCGGTGCACACCGGACTGTCCGGTGTGCCGCAGAGAGCAGCAGCTTTTCTCCAACGGCTACAATTGTGTTGGGGGCTATAAATACACCCCCAACCGGCCATTCTCAAGTGTGGGAGCCCAAGCAACATACCAAGGCATATAGTGCACATTTCCAAGAGCTCAAACACCCAAGTGCTTAATAGAATCACTCGGTGATTAGCGTAGGTGCTTTGCGAAGTGCTTAGGTTAGTTAGACCGCTTTAGCGCTTGCTCTAGGTGAACCCTAGTTAGTTGAGTGAGTTTTGTAAAACCACACAACCCCTCGGCTCTTGCTTGAGTCGTTGTAATTGTACCGAGTGGGGCGAGAGTCTTGCGAGACCGTGACAACCGCGTTTGTGTCACGGCCGCCACCGTGTACCGGAGGGGACGAGGCCCGCGGCGTTTCGGCCGGAAGCTCGATAGTGGAGACGGCGGGGAGCGTCCGAGAGGAGCCGGAAGCGGAGCACCACTTGCGCGTGGAGAAGGCCCGCGGCTCTCTACGGAGTTACTCGACCGTGGTGCTTGGCCCTCGCGTGGGCTTCCCTTTGCGTAGGGGCACCAACGAGGATTAGTCGGAACCTTGCGTGGTTCCGGATACCTCGGTAAAAATACCGGCGTCATCCACGAGAGTTTGCTTCTCTACTTAGCTCTTTACATTCCGCATTTGTATTAAGCATTTAAGTTTCAATCTTATTGTCATACTTATTTAGTATAGATTGAAACTTAGTCTTTGCGGTAGAGATAGCAACACTTAGACAAAACCGAGTTTGCACATTCTAGTTTTGATTATTTGCATAGGTTTTGCTCTAGGGATTTAATTGTGGCCTAGTTTAGTAAAAGTTTTAGAAGTCCTAATTCACCCCCCCCCCTCTTAGGCGTCACCCGTTTCCTACAGTCGTCATAGAGCGTGCGGGGCGCCATCATTACTTGTCTGGCGGAGCGAGCCAGATGGGACGCCGGTCTTGTTCCCCGTAGCCGAAGTCAGCTTGGGGCAGGGTAATGATGGTGCCTCCTGTTGACGTGGTCGGTCCGTGCCCTAGGCTGGGCGAGGTGGAGGCTCCTCCGAGGTCGAGGTCGAATCTGTCTTCCAAGGTCAAGGTTGAGCCCGAGCCCCCGGGTTGGACGAGGCGGAGACCGTAGGCTGATGCCAGGGCTGAGTCCGAGCCCTGGGGTCGGGCGGAGGGGAGTTCATCGTCCTTCGGGGCTGAACCCGAGTCCGAGCCCTGGGGTCGGGCGGAGCGAAGTTCGCCGTCTTCCGGGGCTGAGCCCGAGTCCGAGCCCTGGGGTCGGGCGGAGCGGAGGTCGCCGTCTTCCGGGGCTGAGCCCGAGTCCGAGCCCTGGGGTCGGGCAGAGCGGAGGTTGCCGTCTTCCGGGGCTGAGCCCGAGTCTGAGCCCTGGGGTCGGGCGAAGCGGAGTTTCCTATGGCGCCTGAGGCCAGACTTGGCTACTGTCAGCCTCACTCTGCCGAGTGGCACAGCAGTCGGAGAGGCGCAGGCGGCGCTGTCCTCTCGTCAGACCGGTCAGTGGAGCGGCGAAGTGACTACAGTCACTTCGGCTCTGTCGACTGGAGGGCGTGCGTCAGGATAAAGGTGTCAGGCCACCTTTGCATTAAATGCCCCTGCGATTTGGTCGGTTGGCGTGGCGAGTTGGCCAAGGTTGCTTCTCGGTGAAGACTGGGCCTCGGGCGAGCCGAGGGTATGCCCGTTGCCGGAGGGGGTCTTCGGGCGAGACGTAGATCCTCCGGGGTCGGCTGCCCTTGCCCGAGGCTGGGCTCGGGCGAGGCGTGATCGCGTCCCTCGAATGGACCGACCTTTGACTTAATCGCACCCATCAGGCCTTTGCAGCTTTGTGCTGATGGGGGTTACCAGCTGAGATTTAGGAGTAATGAGGGTACCCCTAATTATGGTCCCCGACAGTAGCCCCCGAGCCTCGAAGGGAGTGTTAATACTCGCTTGGAGGCTTTTGTCGCACTTTTTTGCAAGGGGACCAGCCTTTCTCGGTTGCGTTTTGTTCCAGTGGGTGCGCGCGAGCGCACCTGCCGGGTGTAGCCCCCGAGGCCTCGGAGGAGTGGTTTGACTCCTTCGAGGTCTTAAATGCATATCGCAACACTTCGGCTGGTCTGGTTGTTCCCTCATGCGAGCTGGCCGTAGCCCGGGTGCACGGTCGGGTCCCAAGTTCTCGGGCTGGTATGTTGACGATGTCAACGGTTTGGCTGGAGCCGGGTTCGCGAGAGCAGCCCCCGAGCCTCTGCACAGGCCGAGAGGACGGTCAAGGACAGACTCGACTTTTTTACATACGCCCCTGCGTCGCCTTTCCGCAAGGAGGAGGGGGGAAAGCGCCATGTTGCCCTCGGAGGGCGCCAAACATGGTGTTTCCGGTGAGCTGCTGATGGGTGATCCGACTGGACGCCCGTGCCCCATTTGTTAGGGGTCGGCTAGAGGCCCGGAGGCGCGCTCCAAAAGTACCTGCGGGTGATCTGCCGGACCCGGTCCCCTTTCAACGGGGTCCGAGGGCTCGATGCCTCCCTCTGATGGGATTCCGTTACAAGATCGTTCCCGCTGGTCTTGGAAATGTCCTAGGGTACCTCGGGAGCGTAGCCCGAGCCTTGGTTATGTATCGAACGTACCCAGGGTCATCCCTCGCTCTGTGTCTGAGGCGACTGTGAACCCTTCGAGGGCCAGCCTACGAACCCCTGATCAGTAGTGGGCACGGAGCCCGAGTGGCCTGAGGCGGCCGTTGAACCCTTCCGAGGGGCCGGCCTTCGAACCTCTGACCAGTAGTGGGCGCGGAACCCAAGCGCTCTGAGGCGGCCGTTGAACCCCTCCGAGGGGCCAGCCTTTGAACCTCTGATCAGTAGGGAGGCTTGGAGCCTGTTTCCTTCACGGAGAAGGATCCTTTTCTGGGTATCCCCCTTTCCCGGTCCCTGTTGTAAGAGAGAGAAAGAGGAAAAGGAAAAGGATACGAAATCGAATGACGTGGCGTACCTTTTTTGACGCGGTCATTATGGCGAAGGTGAAGCGTCGCTTGCTTCTCCTGCCTGAGGCGCCGCCTGTCCCGCCGTGGAGTTAATGCGCGGGGCGAGTGGTTCGCGGGGCGGCCGTTGCGCGTGCGCGAGCCATTCGAGGAACGGTCGTTTCGCTTTGAGTCTTTGAATCCCGCGGCGGGTTCGGGCGACGCATTGAACGGGTCTTGCCTTGGTCTTTATATTCTCGGGGGAGGGTCTAGTGACGGTTCTTTGCTCTGCTTCTTGCCTCCTTCTTAGGTTTTCGCAACCTAGGAGACTTAGCCAGAGAAAAGGAAATCGCCCACCCAGTCCTTTCCGCCGCCACACCTTCTGCTCGGTGATGGCCGACCGGGTGACCATTATTTCGCCGCGCGACCCATGGCCTTTCTCCACAGTCATGGCGGAAGACTTGGAGGACCTTGTTGCTGAGGGTTTACTTCGCCCTCTCTCTGATGAGAGGCAGCCGGAGTGGATTCCCCCCTCGAACGGAGCCGTCCCGTCCCCGCCGCCGGGGTACGTCGTGAGCTTCGTCTCCTTCCACGAGCGGGGATTCGGTGTGCCGGCATGCCGCTTCGTGCAGGCGATCCTGCATAACTACGGGGTGGAGTTGCACAACCTCATCCCCAACTCCATCTCGCAGGCCGCCATCTTCGTAGTGGTGTGCGAAGGATACTTGGGGATCGACCCCCACTGGGACTTGTGGACTCATTTCTTCTCCGCGGAGCTTTTTGCTTCGCCGACGGGGGAGAGAAGGGTCCGCGCGGCAGTGCGGGCCAGCGGCTGCATCCTCCAGCTGAGGCAGTCGCGAGCGTCACAGTATATTCCCGCCGCCCTTGCGTCCTCGAATAAAGGGTGGCAGCGACGGTGGTTCTATCTCCGGAATGACGACGAGAGGCTCCCGTCGTTTTCTCAGCGAGTGGTCACCGTTGCCGCCGATACTTGGCGCTACGGGACCCCGCACGACAGACAGAAGAATCTTGAGCCCCTTCTCAAGGCCCTGGAGGTGTTGCGAAAAGGAGGGCTTACCGCTGCGGGAGTGATTGCCGCCATTCATCGCCGGAGGGTGCTTCCCTTGGCGGAGCGGCGGTTGCCGCTTTGGGAGATGACGCTAGAGGCTGACTTGGTGGGCTCGCGGATGTCCTCGGATCCCCTTCCCATCGACGTTCTCCACAGGCGGGTGGCCGTCGCGTTGGGAAAACCGGACGCCAGAGCCTTCTCCCAGCCCTTGATGTGCCCCGACCGCGGGTGTGTGTCCCTGGTGAGTGTCCGCTCCTTCTTTCTCCTTGCTTCGGATTGCCCTTGGTCCTTACGGTCGATACTTTTCATCTGTCTCCAGGAGGTAGGGAGTCACAAGTCTTCCCGGCCACGGGTCCCGGAGGACGCGGTGGACCGAGCAGCGCGGCGGGTTGCCGTGGAGGAGAAGAAGAAGAAAAAGGACGCGAAGAAGGCTCAGGCCCGCGAGCGGACGCGGGCCCGAGACGCCTTGGAAAAGCTCCGTCGTCGGCAGGAGAGGGATGGACTCCCGAGGGAGCCGTCGCCGGAAACGCCTGACGACGATGACGATGATGAAGACGAAGACGAGGATGACGACATGGCTGCCCGCCTTGGCCTCAGTCCGGGTTTGAGGCTAGGCCAGGAGTCGTCAAGCCAGCCCCCGAGCGGGCTGGCGCTGTTAGTTCCCGGGGTCGGGACGCCGAGGTCCCGGCCCGAAGAGCGGGGGCAGACCGAGGGGGTACTCGACCCCTCGGCTGGGGAAGTTGAGGTGAACCCGGGGAGTCAGGCCGAGGCGCCTGTTCCCCGAGAGCCGTCGCCCATGCCGGCAGCGCAGGAGAGCGACCCTCAGATCGCCGTGGCAGCGCCTGGGTAGTCCGTCTCCCGGGCGTCCAAGGTGCCCAAGGCGAGGACGGTACCGAAGCTGGCGGCGGGGCGGACCTCGGCGGTACCTTCGGGGGTCGAGATCCGAGAGACCTCTCAGGCACGGTTGATCATGGCCCAGAGCGGGTAAGTACCTTAGAACGTCTTCGTCCCAGCTCCTCATTTGTATGTCCCGACCGCGACTTTCCTTTCTTCCTCAGCAAGCGAAGCCATGGCCTGACCGATCTGGCTCCCCGGAAAGTCCTTAAGACGGCGTCGGCTTCTGCAGCCGGTGCCGCACTGGGCCTCGCCGTTCAGCTGACCTTCTCGCAAGGCGCCCACAGCGGGGGGCTCAGGCGGCACCAGTCGCCGTGGAGCGAGTTCCCGAGGCCGGCTCTTCTGTCGAGGTGGCCGTCGCGCTGGGGGTGGTGGCCGGCGCGGACGTGGCCTCAGGCCCACCAGACATGCCGCCGGCGCTGGCGCCAGCTGCTACCGAACTCGCTGCCGTCCCGGTCGGGGAGCGACCTGTCGCCGCCGACGCTGAGATGGCTGAGGCGTCGGCGCTTGGTGCCTCGGAGGAGGGGGCGTGGAAACGCGACCCGTCCCGTCGAGCGGTAGCCTTGTCCCTGCGCGGTGGAGCTCCGAGGGGCGGCGCCAGTTGCTCCGGTTTCGGACCCGTGAGGCTTCGGATCCCTTCTTCGTTCTTGACGATGAGCGGGAGGAGCAGTCTTGGGACGAGCTTCGCGAGTGTGCCGAAGCAACGGTGGGGTCGCTTCGGTCATCCTTGGAGGTCTTTTGCAGGGACGTCCCCAAGATCCTCCAGGTAATGATTCCAGGCATACCTTTTTTGTGATCAAGGTGTCCTTTGTGATGCCTCGCTTCCTTCCCTCAGGATCTGACGTTTCTGAGCGCCGCCAAGTCGTCGTTCATCCGCCACGAGGTCGATGTCTGGGGCTCACTGTGATCCCTGAGGACCTCGCTCGCCGGGGCTAGCGCGCGCCTCTCCCAGCAGGGCGCCGAGGTGGCGGACCTTCGGTTGCTCTGCGCCGATCTGAGAGCAGAGGCAGCAGCGGCACGCGTAGAGGTGCAGCAACGGCAGTCGGAGTTCGACCAGGTCGTCGATGAGCAAGATCAATCTCGGGGCCGGGCTGCCGAGGCCGAAAGCCGGACCGGAGCCCTCGCAGCAGACCTAGCCATAGCCCAAGCCGCAGCCTCAGAGCAGCGTGCCCGAGCCAGAGGTATGTCCTGGCTGTTTTCGGTTTTCGTTTTAGCTTGTTTCCTCCACTTGTGTTTGAGGCCTTGCGCTCCGGCTGTTCGCAGAGCTCGAGTCTGCCCTTGATGAGTCCACCAGGGCGCTTGCCCAGGCGGCCGAGCAGAGGGAGGCCGACCACACGGACATGTCTGAGGCCATCTCGAACTTCTGCCGGGTCTTTGGCTTCGGCGACGTCCCCTCAGGGAGCTCCCCTCAAAGTCGCCTGCAGGCCTTGGGTGACCACTTGCGCGGCAGACTCCGCGAGACGCTACACCACGGCGTCAGGCGGGCCTTCGCCGTGCTCGCTTCCCACTATGTCGTGGATCTGGAGCGGGTCAGCGAGGGGTATTGCCTCCCTGACGAAGATGAAGCCACCCTGGCTGAAGTCCAGAGGCTCGACGCGGCCGCCGTGGGCCCGAGCGCAGTGCTCGCGACCACCTTCGAGGCAGAGATCCTCCCGCCTGCGTCGTCGTCCGAAGCCGGGGTGGACTTTGCCGAAGGCGGGGACGAAGCCGAAGGCGCGGCTCCTTCCCCAGGCGACGCCTAACTCTGTCGGAGCAGTTTCCTTTGAATGCACATGTGTCTTTTGCGGCCGCTGAGGCCCAAACACTTTATTATCGTAGTATAAAGTCGTGCCCCTTTTCCTTTCATTTTGCGTGTCCGGCCCCGTTCGTCAGTAGCAGGGTGGCTTGCCCAAGTAGGAGTCATTTTTCGTGGTAGGTGACGAGTGAGGTATCCGTAACCCAGAGGCGTAGGAGTCTCTCGACTCAGTCAGCCTTGCCACTTACATGCACCCGCGTTCGCTTCTTGAGGTCCTGCTACCGACATAGCCGGGGGAACGCGGAAGCCTTTTTGATTGAAAATTTTGACGCAGAGGGGGTTCCCCCCTTTTAGCCCCCGAGGGAGGGTCGGGCTTTGCCGAGGCAAGGCTGACCCTTCCTTGATGACTAAACTTTGCGTGGGAACGAGGCATACGAACGACTTGAAAGCATCTTAAGGGTAGAAGTGATGTAGCTGTTGGATGTTCCAAGCGTTGCTGTAGACCTCGCCTTGACTGTTGGCCAGCTTGTACGTTCCGGGCTTCAGGACTTTGGCGATGACGAACGACCCTTCCCAGGGAGGCGTGAGCTTATGCCGCCCTCGGGCGTCTTATCGCAGCCGAAGCACCAGGTCGCCCACCTGGAGGTCTCGGGACCGAACCCCTCGGGCGTGGTAGCGTCGCAGGGACTGCTGGTACCACGCCGAGTGTAGCAAGGCCATGTCCCGAGCCTCTTCCAGCTGGTCCAGTGAGTCTTCTCGATTAGCTTGATTGCTTTGGTCGGCGTAGGCCCTCATCCTCGGGGAACCGTATTCTAAGTCTGTGGGCAAGATGGCCTCGGCCCCATAGACTAGAAAGAACAGTGTGAAGCCCGTGGCTCGGCTCGGCGTTGTCCTCAGGCTCCAAACCACCGAGGGGAGTTCCTTCATCCACTGCTTGCCGAACTTGTTGAGGTCGTTGTAGATCCGAGGCTTGAGTCCTTGTAGAATCATGTCGTTGGCATGTTCTACCTGCCCATTCGTCATGGGGTGGGCCACGGCGGCCCAGTCCACCCGGATGTGGTGATCCTCGCAGAAGTCCAGGAACTTTCTGCCGGTGAACTGAGTGCCGTTGTCGGTGATGACGGAGTTTGGGACCCCAAAGCGATGGATGATGTTGGTGAAGAACGCCACCGCCTGTTCGGACCTGATGCTGTTTAGGGGTCGGACCTTGATCCACTTGGAGAATTTGTCGATGGCGACCAGCAGGTGCGTGTAGCCCCCGGGTGCCTTTTGTAAGGGGCCGACTAGGTCCAGACCCCACATAGCAAACGGCCAGGTGATGGGTATGGTCTGCAGGGCCTGAGCAGGCAGGTGGGTCTGCCTTGCGTAGAACTGACACCCTTCGCAGGTGCGGACAATTCTAGTGGCGTCGGCCACCGCCGTCGGCCAGTAGAAACCTTGTCGGAAGGCGTTTCCAACAAGGGTGCGAGGTGCTGCGTGATGGCCGCAAGCCCTCGAGTGTATCTCTTGTAGGAGCTCCTGACCTTCGGCGATGGAAATGCATCGCTGGAGGATTCCCGAGGGGCTGCGGTGGTAGAGCTCCTTCCCGTCTCCCAGCAAGACGAACGACTTGGCGCGCCGCTCCAACCGCCGAGCTTTGGCTCGGTCGAGGGGTAGCTCTCCTCGATGGAGATATTGCAGGTACGGGGTCTGCCAGTTTCGATTAGGCGTGACCCCACTTTGCTCCTCCTCGACGCGCAGTGCCTCACCCTCGGGGGCCGAGGGTACCTCGGGCCGAGCCGAGGGTGCCTCGGGTTGAGCCAAGGGTGCCTCGGACTGTGCCGACGGTACCTCGGACTGAGCCGAGGGTGCCTCGGGCTGGGCCGAGGGTGCCTCGGGCTCGGGCGTGTCGTCGGTCTTGACGGAGGGTTGATGCAGGTCTCGGGAGAAGACGTCCGGGGGAACCATTGTTCGCCCCGAGGCTATTTTAGCCAGCTCGTCTGCAGTCTCGTTGTAGTGTCGGGCGATGTGGTTGAGCTCGAGCCCGTAGAACTTGTCTTCCAGGCGCCGAACCTCATCGCAGTATGCTTCCATCTTCGGGTCGCGGTAGTGGGAGTTCTTCATGACTTGGTCGATGACGAGCTGCGAGTCACCACGAGCGTCGAGGCGTCAGACCCCTAGCTCGATGGCGATGCGCAAACCGTTGACCAGAGCCTCGTACTCAGCCACATTGTTGGACGCCGGGAAGTGGAGGCGTAGCACGTAGCGCAGGTGCTTCCCGAGGGCCGAGATGAAGAGCAGGCCTGCGCCTGCTCTTGTCTTCATCAGCGACCCGTCGAAGAACATGGTCCAGAGTTCCGGTTGGATCGGAGCTGTTGGGAGCTGGGTGTCGACCCATTCAGCCACGAAGTCCGCCAACACCTGGGACTTGATGGCCTTCAGAGGGGCGAACGAGATCGTCTCGCCCATGATTTCCACCGCCCACTTTGCAATTCTACCCGAGGCCTCGCGGCACTGGATGATCTCCCCCAGGGGGAAGGATGACACCACAGTTATCGGATGAGACTCGAAGTAGTGCCACAACTTCCGTCGCGTCAGGATCACTGCGTACAGCAGCTTCTGAATTTGTGGGTAGCGGATCTTGGTCTCAGATAGTACCTCGCTGATGAAGTAGACTGGCCTTTGGACGGGCAATGCATGCCCCTCTTCTCGTCTCTCAACCACAATCGCGGTGCTAACCACCTGAGTGGTCGCGGCGACGTAGATCAAGAGGGCTTCTCTGGCAGCGGGGGGCACCAAGATGGGCGCGTTCGTGAGGAGCGCCTTCAGGTTTCCGAGGGCTTCCTCGGCCTCAAGGGTCCAAGTGAAGCACTCGGCCTTCCTTAAGAGGCGGTACAGAGGCAGGCCTCTTTCGCCGAGGCGCGAGATGAAGCGGCTCAGAGCTGCAAGGCATCCCATGACTCTCTGTACGCCTTTCAAGTCCTTGATGGGCCCCATGCTGGTGATGGTTGCGATCTTCTCCGGGTTGGCCTCGATGCCCCGCTCGGAGACGATGAACCCCAAGAGCATGCCTCGGGGAACCCCGAAGACACACTTTTCGGGATTGAGCTTCACGCCTTTCGCCTTGAGACATCGGAATGTCACTTCAAGGTCAGAAAGGAGGTCGGAGGCTTTCCTCGTCTTGACTACGATGTCATCGACGTAGGCCTCGACCGTTCGGCCAATGTGTTCGCCGAACACATGGTTCATGCACCGTTGGTACATTGCACCCGCATTCCTCAAGCCGAACGGCATGGTAACATAGCAGTACATGCCGAAGGGTGTGATGAAAGAGGTCGCGAGCTGGTCGGACTCTTTCATCCTGATCTGGTGATACCCTGAGTAGGCATCGAGGAAGGACAGGGTTTCGCACCCAGCAGTGGAATCCACGATTTGATCGATGCGAGGCAGAGGGTAGGGAACTTTCGGACATGCTTTGTTTAGACCAGTGTAGTCTACACACATCCGCCATTTCCCTCCTTTCTTTCTCACAAGCACAGGGTTGGCAAGCCATTTGGGATGGAATACCTCTTTGATGAACCCTGCCGCTGTTAGCTTGTGGATCTCCTCGCCTATGGCTCTGCGCTTTTCTTCGTCGAATCGGCGCAGAGGCTGCTTCACGGGTCGGGCTCCAGCTCGGATATCCAGCGAGTGCTCGGCGACATCCCTCGGTATACCGGGCATGTCCGAGGGACTCCACGCGAAAACGTCGGCGTTTGCGCGGAGAAAGTCGACGAGCACTGCTTCCTATTTGGAATCGAGCTCGGAGCCGATCTGGATCTGCTTGGAGGCATCGCTGCTGGGGTCGAGAGGGACGGATTTAACCGTCTCCGCTGGCTCGAAGTTGTCGGCGTGGCGCTTCACGTCTGGCGCCTCCTTAGAGAGGCTCTCCAGGTTGGCGATGAGGGCCTCGGATTCGGCGAGGGCCTCAGCGTACTCCACGCACTCCACGTCGCATTCGTACGCGTGTCGGTACGTGGGGCCGACGGTGATGACCCCGTTGGGGCCCGGCATCTTGAGCTTGAGGTAGGTGTAGTTGGGGACGGCCATGAACTTTGCGTAGCATGGCCTCCCCAGCACGGCGTGGTAGGTTCCTTGGAACCCGACCACCTCGAACGTGAGGGTCTCCCTTCGGAAGTTGGAGGGCGTCCCAAAGCAGACGGGTAGATCGAGTTGTCCGAGGGGCTGGACGCATTTCCCAGGGATGATCCCGTGGAAAGGCGCAGCGCCTGCCCGGACTGAGGACAGATCGACCCGCAGGAGCCCGAGGGTCTCGGCGTAGATGATGTTGAGGCTGCTGCCTCCGTCCATGAGGACCTTGGTGAGCCTGACGTCGCCGATGACGGGGTCGACAACGAGCGGGTATTTCCCCGGGCTCGGCACGCGATCGGGGTGGTCGTCTCGGTCGAAGGTGATGGGCTTGTCGGATCAGTCTAGGTAGACTGGCGCCGCCACCTTTACCGAACAGACCTCCCGATGCTCTTGCTTGTGGTGCCGAGATGAGGCGTTCGTCACTTGCCCACCGTAGATCATGAAGCAGTCGCGGACCTCGGGGAACTCTCCTGCCTGGTGATCTTCCTTCTTGTCGTTGTCGCGAGCCCTACCACCCTCCGCGGGTGGCCCGGCCTTGTGAAAGTGGCGCCGAAGCATGGCGCACTCCTCAAGGGTGTGCTTGACGGGCCCCTAATGATAGGGGCACGACTCCTTGAGCATCTTGTCGAGGAGGTTGGCACCTCCGGGAGGTTTCCGAGGGTTCTTGTACTCGGCGGCGGCGACAAGGTCCGCGTCGGCGGCGTCGCGTTTTGCTTGCGACTTCTTCTTGCCTTTCTTCTTGGCGCCGCGCTGAGTTGACGCCTCGGGGACATCTTCCGGTGGGCGGCTCTGGGGCTGCTTGTCCTTCCCGAAGATGGCCTCAATCGCCTCTTGGCCGGAGGCGAACTTGGTAGCGATGTCCATCAGCTCGCTCGCCCTGGTGGGGGTCTTGCGACCCAGCTTGCTCACCAGGTCGCGGCAGGTGGTGCCGGCGAGGAACGCGCCGATGACATCTGAATCGGTGACATTGGGCAGCTCGGTGCGCTGCTTCGAGAATCGTTGGATGTAGTCCCGGAGAGACTCTCCCGGCTGCTGTCGGCAGCTTCGGAGATCCCAGGAGTTTCCAGGGCGCACGTATGTGCCCTGGAAATTGTTGGCGAAGGCTTGGACCAGGTCTTCCCAGTTGGAGATCTGCCCCGGAGGCAGGTGTTCCGGCCAGGCGCGAGCGGTATCGGAGAGGAACAGGGGGAGGTTGCGGATGATGAGGTTGTCATCGTCCGTTCCACCCAGTTGGCAGGCCAGCCGGTAGTCCGCGAGCCACAGTTCTGGTCTCGTCTCCCCCGAGTACTTTGTGATAGTGGTCGGGGTTCGGAACCGGGTCGGGAACGGCACCCGTCGTATGGCGCGGCTGAAAGCCTGCGGACCGAGTGGTTCGGGCGAGGGACTCTGATCCTCCCCACTGTCGTAGCGTCCCCCACGCCTGGGGTGGTAGCCTCGGCGCACCCTCTCGTCGAGGTGGGCTCGACGGTTGCCGTGGTGGTGCTAGTTGCCGAGGCGACCCGGGGCCGCAGGCGCTGTGTTGCGCGTGCGCCCGGTGTGGACCGAGGCTTCCCGCATGAATCGGGAAGTCGCGGCGTGATGTTCCGAGGGGCACCCCTGCCTTCGGGAGGCGGAGCTTTCGGCCCGTCGGACCGCGACGTCCTCCAGGAGATTCTTGAGCTCTCCCTGAATTCGCTGCCCCTCGGTGGTTGATGGCTCCGGCATCGCGCGGAGAAGCATTGCCGCTGCAGCCAGGTTCTGGCCGACTCCACTGGAAGCCGGTGGCGGCCTTGCCCTAACATCGTCGACGATGCGGTGCTGGATACCCTGGGGTAGGTGACGCACTTCTCCGACTGGAGGTTGGCCCGCCCATTCCCGCCCGATGTCCCGGCAGATCGGCTCAAGTGTTCCTGCCCCCTCGTCGAGCCTGGCCTGCATCTCGCGGATTTGCTCGAGCTGTGGGCCATGACCCCCCGCCGGGACGGGGACCACAGCTAGCTCCCGTAGGATGTCAACGCGAGGCATAGGCCTAGGGAGATCACCGTTCTCCGGCATACCAAGATGGTTGCCTTCGGAGGGACCCCCTAGATCGACGTGGAAACATTCGCGACTTGGGCCGCAGTCCTCGTCGCCGAGGCTGCGGCTACCGTCAGAATAGTCGGAAAGGCAGTAGTCACACGCGGTCATAAAGTCCTGCATGGCACTAGGGTTACCAAGTCCGGAGAAATCCCAACAGAAGTCGGGCCCGCCATCTTCCTCGGACCCCGAGGGCCTGTAGGTCGAGACGTCCGTCAGCCGGTCCCAGGGTGACCGCATAAGATACCCCAGAGGGTTTGGACTCGCCTCTACGAGAGCGTCCACCAAAGCGAAGTCGCTTGGTGGGTCGAGGCTGAATCCAAAAGGCGTGAGATGGGAACCGGTTGTTACCTCTTGGTCGACGGGCGGTGATGAAGTCACGTCAGGGGCTGACTGCACCGTCGTCTCAGGTACGAGGGTGACGCCCAGCAAGTCCTTTGCGAGCGTGCTGGCATCGTCCGTTGGCTTGGGATTGGCGTGTTGCGGGGAGACGGCGCTCGTCTTCGTCTCAGACGCGAGGTCGATGCCTGACGTGCCCCCCCCGTTGGGGCACCGGCGCCGTAGACTCGCTCGACAGCCGACGATGTGCCGCCTTCTGCTTGGCCTTGGTTGCCCCGCCTCCTCCTCCGTCGGCGGGGGAGGGGACGGGGCGAGCTCGAAAGTTGTTCTTCCACCACGCGGGGAAGACGTCGTCGATTCCGCCGCCGGCGGGCGGGCTGTCGGCCGCCATTGTCGTTGTCGCGTGGCGGGGGAAGGAGTATCATGTCGTAGCTGTCGTCGAGGGACATGAACTCAAGACTCCCGAAACGGAGCACCGTCCCGGGCCAGAAAGGTTGCTGGAGACTGCCCATCTGGAGCTTGACGGGAAGCTGTTCGTCAACACGCAGCAGGCCCCTACCTGGCGCGCCAACTGTCGGCGTTTCGAGACCCAGGGGGTCCCTGGACCGACGAGTAAATTGTCGCCGCGTGCCCTAGCCCAGATGGGTCGGCGCGAGATGGAGCGCAAAGGGGGGAGGAAGCCGGAGGGAGACGGGCGTGAGAGGTGGAATCCCACGGCCTTCGTGTTTGTCCCGCGCCCAGGTCGGGTGCGCTTGCAGTAGGGGGTTACAAGCGCCCACGCGGGAGGGAGCGAGCGGCCTCACGCGAGCGCCGTTCCGTCCTTCCCCGCGCGGCCAACCCTCTGTAAGAGGGCCTTGGTCCTTCCTTTTATAGGCGTAAGGAGAGGATCCAGGTGTACAATGGGGGGTGTAGCAGTGTGCTAACGTGTCTAGCGGCGAAGAGCTAGCGCCCTAAGTACATGCCATCGTGGCAGTCGGAGAGGTTTTGGCACCCGGTTCGTGTGGTGTCGTGGCCGTCGGAGGAGCGCTGGAGCCTGGCGGAAGGACAGCTGTCGGGGCTGTCGAGTCCTTGTTGACGTCCTCTTGCTTCCGTAAGGGGGCTGAGAGCCGCCGTCGTCATAGAGCGTGCGGGGCGCCATCATTACTTGTCTGGCGGAGCGAGCCAGATGGGACGTCGGTCTTGTTCCCCGTAGCCGGAGTCAGCTTGGGGTAGGGTAATGATGGCACCTCCTGTTGACGTGGTCGGTCCGCGCCCTAGGTTGGGCGAGGTGGAGGCTCCTCCGAGGTCGAGGTCGAATCTGTCTTCGAAGGTCGAGGTCGAGTCCGAGCCCCCCGGGTCGGACGAGGCGGAGACCGTCGGCTGATGCCAGGGCTGAGTCCGAGCCCTGGGGTCAGGCAGAGCGGAGTTTGTCGTCCTTCGGGGCTGAATTCGAGTCCGAGCCCTGGGGTCGGGCGGAGCGGAGTTCGTCGTCTTCCGGGACTGAGCCCAAGTCCGAGCCCTGGGGTCAGGCGGAGCGGAGTTCGTCGTCTTCCGGGGCTGAGCCCGAGTCCGAGCCCTGGGGTCGGGCGGAGCGGAGTTCGGCGTCTTCCGGGGCTGAGCCCAAGTCCGAGCCCTGGGGTCGGGCGGAGCGGAGTTCGTCGTCTTCCGGGGCTGAGCCCAAGTCCGAGCCCTAGGGTCGGGCGGAGCAGAGGTCGCCGTCTTCCGGGGCTGAGCCCGAGTCAGAGCCCTGGGGTCGAGCAGAGCGGAGTTTGTCGTCTTCCGGGGCTGAGCCCAAGTCCGAGCCCTGGGGTCGGGCGGAGCGGAGGTCGCCGTCTTCCGGGGCTGAGCCCGAGTCCGAGCCTTGGGGTCGGGCGGAGCGGAGGTCGCCGTCTTCCGAGGCTGAGCCCGAGTCCAAGCCCTGGGGTCGGGCGGAGCGGCGGTCACCGTCTTCCGGGGCTGAGCCCGAGTCCGAGCCCTGGGGTCGGGCGAAGCGGAGTTTCCTATGGCGCCTGAGGCCGGACTTGGCTGCTGTCAGCCTCACTCTACCGAGTGGCACAGCAGTCGGAGCGGCGCAGGCGGCGCTGTCCTCTTGTCAGACCGGTCAGTGGAGCGGCGAAGTGACTACGGTCACTTCGGCTCTGTCGACTGGAGGGCGTGCGTCAGGATAAAGGTGTTAGGGATGAAAACGGTCGGAAACGGTCGGTAAACACTAAAACCATTACTGTTTTCATATTTTTTTTATCGGAAACAAAATCGAAAACGGTAACTTCGGAAACGGAAACGATATCGGTATTTCGGAAACATCAGAAACGAAAGTTTGGTGCGGAAAATACACCGGTAACGGTCGGAATCTAAAATACGACCGGTAAACATATCAAACTTCATAATACAACAAAGTTGACAAAAGATCACAAACACCGCAAGTTCACAATTCATGATATAACAAGTTCATAAGGTTCACAAATTGATAATATAAAAAGTTTACAAAGATCACAAGTTCACAATATAATAAGTTCACAGTATAACAAGTTCATAAAGATCACAAGTTCACAGGCTCAAAGTTCACAATTCACAATATCCATTCGTTCTAGCTGACATGGCATGCTTACTTATGAATTATTTTTTCTCACATAAAGAGTTTTTCACAACCTCACAGGAAAAGACTAAAACCTAGTGTGTGGAAAAGACCAAATCGTTAATCTCAACTGCCTTCCAACATCATCTATCCCAAAAAAATCTTAAGGCGTCCAAAAAATACAAAAATAAATAATCCTTATCCAGAGACATACAGGCGATGCGAAAAATCACATGCTGGAAAATTCCGAAAAATTCCGAGACACAATTCCGGAAAATTCCGAGACACAAATCCGGTAATTTCCGACAAAAACCGGTAACCGAAGGAAACGGTCGGTAAAACACCACGCCGATTTCGATACCGATTCCGATAGAAAATTCCGAAAACCTATTCCGTTTTCGAAAAATACCGTTACCGATGAATCCGATCGAAAAATTTCGAAATCGGTTTCCGGAATTCCAAAAAATTCCGAAACCGTTTTCATCCCTAAAAGGTGTCAGGCCACCTTTGCATTAAATGCCCCTGCGATTTGGTCGGTTGGCGTGGCGAGTTGGCCAAGGTTGCTTCTCGGTGAAGACTGGGCCTCGGGCGAGCCGAGGGTATGCCCGTTGCCGGAGGGGGTCTTCGGGCGAGACGTAGATCCTCCGGGGTCGGCTGCCCTTGCCCGAGGCTGGGCTCGGGCGAGGCGTGATCACGTCCCTCGAATGGATCGACCTTTGACTTAATCGCACCCATCAGGCCTTTGCAGCTTTGTGCTGATGGGGGTTACCAGCTGAGATTTAGGAGTAATGAGGGTACCCCTAATTATGGTCCCCGACAGGTATATTTGTAACTCGATATCATTTCTATTTTTTCATAGCAATAAAATAGAAATGAGCTGATAATAATACATAACTGTTTATGTTATCTTTTATATTCTATGTAATTCCTTCTTCATTATGATATGTAATGTTTACGAAGGTATGTCCTTCATAACCTTCGTCCGAAAATCATTACATCCCAAGTGGAATAATGCTTCGAAGGACGAAGGACTTTAACGTTTAACATTTTTTGTGTTGCCTTGTTCTTAACTCTTAGCATTTGAGAACAAGTCCCCAACATTGGCGCCCACCTCCGGTGAACTCACTTCCACTTTTTGAGTTTCGAACACCTTCGGCAAGCATCGACCTTCGTCATGCCGCCAAAGAAAGCTTCAGCAACAGGAGCTGCAGCTCTGCAGCCGCTGGACCCGAACTAGGAGACTCTTTCTCTTCGAGAGGCCCGAAACCAGAAGAGGAAGGCCACCAGTCCAATGCCCCAGGAGGACGACTTGGACCAAGAGATCAGGAATATGGAGATGCTCCATCAGCAAGTACAAAGGAAGAAGGAAAAGATGGCTCGGCTAGCTGATCTACAAAGGCAGATAGATGAAGCCTCTGAAGAAGTTCGTCATCTTGCTCAAGACGAGCAAAACCGAAGGCCTCAGCATAGAGAGCTTCATTAAGAGGGCTTCTTCAACGAGGATGACTGGTATGAGGATTTCCATCATGGAAATTTAGCTTTTGATGATGCTTCTCCTCTGTCAGTAGAACTGCAGGCTACACCTTGGCCTCCGTCTTACAAGCCACCACAGCTCCCCATGTATGACGGACACTCAGATCCGAAGCAGTTTCTGATGAGTTACGAAGCAACAATATCTTCCTATGGTGGCAACACAGCGGTCATGGCGAAATCTTTCGTCATGGCAGTCAAAAATGTTGCACAAACCTGGTACTCCTCTCTTCAGCCAGGAACAATCACATCATGGCAAAAGGTGAAGGACATGCTGGTTACCAGTTTTCAAGGGTTTCAGACGAAGCCAGTTACCGCTCAAGCTTTGTTCCAGTGCACGCAAGATCAAGAAGCATACCTCCAAGCATATGTCCGAAGGTTCTTGCGCCTGAGGGCACAAGCGCCAACAGTGCCCAATGAAATTGTCATTGAGGCCATGATTAAGGGGCTTCGGCCAGGACCTTCAGCCCAATACTTCGCCAGGAAGCCCCCTCAGACTCTGGAGAAACTGCTTCAGAAGATGGATGAATACATCCGCGCTGACAATGACTTTCGACAGAGAAGGGAGGAAGCTTATAGGTTCTCCGAAATGGCCAGGGGCTTCAGAGGGAGAATCCATCCTAGGCATGTCAGATCAATTCATTCTACTCAGAATGACGATAGGGGAAGTCAGCAGCAGAGGCCGCAATATTCCTCCCAGGCTTCGGGGCAGCAACAGAGCTATCCTCGCCCCCCAGCTCCAAGGGGCAGAGGCGCCAGGGGCTTCGGAGGAAGGTTTGGGGATCAGCCCAGAAAAATTTATTGCCTATTCTGTGGTGAGGACAAGGGCCACACTACCAGGATGTGCCATGTCACCATCCAGAAACAGAAAGAGATAGCAGAAGCTGCAGCCCAACAGAGTCAGCCGAAGCAAGTTATGCATACTGCTTCGTACCACTCACCATATATTTCAGAGTATGTGGGTAACCACCCTGCAGCTTCTATTGCTTCGGCAAGCCAACCTCAGGCATCTTGGCAACAACCTCCACCTCCACCACCAATGCAACGAGGCCAGCAGCCAGAAGGGAGTCAGCACAATCACCACCAATGAGACTTCGGAGAGGAGTCCGAAGCTCGCACAGTCAATAGTACTGTGCCAGAATCGAAGCATATCTACTAACAGTTTTTGCATTCAGTATCATTTTCTTTTTAATAAGGAACAATTATTGAAAGCCTAAGTGTTTTTTGTCGTTTTCAATTTCTTGTAATAGCTTCGTTTTTGCCATAGTAAAAATATACCTTCTCCACAGAATAACGGAGTTGCCGAAGCATAAGAACTTATGGTTACAAGGAGAACCTTCGAAATAACAAAAAGTCATTCTAAGGAACGCAGCGTAAGTTTCCCGAAGCAACAAAAAGTCGTTCCTAAGGGAGCGCAGCGTAAGTTTTCTGCTCAAAGTCGTTCCAAAGGGAATGCAGAGCTTACAGCGAAAAATAAACGTTGATACCGCCGAAGTAAAAGGCGAAGAAGCTCCTAAGGGAGGCTTACAGTGAAAAATAAACGCTGATACCGCCGAAGTAGAAGGCGAAGAAGCTCCTAAGGGAGGCTTACAGCGAAAAATAAACGCTGATAGCGCCGAAATAAAAGGCGAAGAAGCTCCTAAGGGAGGGTTGCAGCGAAAAGTCAGCGCTGATCTTCGGCACAAATATCATTTTGCATAACATCACATCATCACATCATTTGCATAGCATAACATCATACATCATATTGCATCAATGACGTAGGAAGGGGGTTCAACGTTGATCTTCGAAGATTGTTTCGAAGAAGCAGTGCCAAGGCACAAAATAATTATTGAAGAAGCATACCTTCGTCAAACTCTAAAATGAAAAGATCTATTGCTTACTGATTTTACGAAGATTGGATGTTTTTACGAAATATGGATATTCTTCATGAAGTATGAAAAGAAGGGAAGGTGTTTTTTTCGCCGAAGGCTCAAAAACGGTATGTACGTAAAGTTTCATGCATCGTAAAGAATTAAGTTACAAGCAACTTATATATATTACATTCAAAGTTATAAAAATATTACACACTTTGTTCAGCAAATATTACATTCCAAATGTTTTTACAATAACAACTATTTTTCTTTCAAAACTGCTTCTGCAGCTTCGTTCAACAGTCGAGAAACAGCTTCATCTAAAATAGCTTCAGCCATTTTAGTAAAATCTTCCTCCCTCTTTGCTTCTGGGTCGGCCATTGGCTCGAAGGGCTCTGGGAAAGAAGATAGCTCAGTTGCGATAGAAAACGTAAATAAGTTCGAAGTCGCAAAAATAAAACATAAAATTAGAAGTCATTAAACAATACCTATCCTCCATTCTAGTTCCGCAGTTTTTTCAGATGTCTTCATCATTTCTTTTGCATCATGAGAATCTTTTTCACTCTTTTTTATTATTTCGTGTGCCATCTTTCGACCGCCATTCTCCCAGATGTCAGTAAAGAATTTTCCGCCCACTAAGCTGACTTCGGCCGAAGGGTCTTTTGTATCTTCAATACTTAAAGTAGCTTCGGCTTGAGCTAAAGCTTTCACATGGTCGCAGCCTGATTTCTCCAAAATAGCCACGATTCCTCGGGCACCTGAGAAAGCGCAGATATCCCCGCGACCACTCAAAACTTCCTCAAAAGCTTCAGCTTCGTTGCTGATCCAATCAATTGGGCCTTCAGGATCACCTCTTACAAAGTTGTCTTCGTTAGAGAGTGCGCCAACATTGGCGAAGCTAGTTTTTATTTTCTTAACACACTCTATAGACTTTTCATAACACCTTTCCTTGGATGCACGAAATTCTTCAACGTTTTTCTCTAAATGATTTGTCCATTGTTCACTAATTTCTCGTTTAGCTTCTGCAACTGCGCATTTTTCTTTAGCTTCGGCTAGCTGTTTCCGAAGATCCTCAATTTCGCGCTTCTGGGCCTCAGCTTGGGCTTTGGAAGAAGCCTCGTCTTCTTTTATTTTATTCACCAATGAATTTAATATCTTATCTTTCTCAAGACCTTCGTTCCTTAGCTCAATTACTTCGGAACGAAGGTTGTTTAAAGCCATGGTGCACCCTTCATCTTCGGCACTTTTTTGCGCTCTAACGGCATTGCTGAGAATAAGGCTCTGCAAAAGGAATGTGATATTAATAAATAAACACACGAATTTCTAACCACGTAAAAAGTGTATTTTCTCACCTTTAAGCTGTTATATGCTAAGCTGTCGGCCAATTCATCTTTTGACAAAACTGAAAGCCCATCTTCTAGAGTTGGGAATCCGAAGTTTCGTGCCATCTCCCGGCAGATAGAGATCTCCTTGCTGTCTGGGAGACAATACAAGAAGTCTTCTTCTCCGCTGCCATTGAATATCAATGCCCCTTTCGGATATTTTAATTTCTGGGCATAATGATGAGCTTCTCGTTTTTCTTCTTCAGATAGTATTTTGCCCGAAGCATGTCGCACAATATAATCAGGCAATTTGGAAGGTGCTTTGGGAGTTGAAGAAAGAATTTTTTCAGACAGAATTTGCTTTAAAGTTTCCTTTTTTACTTTCTCCTTCGGTTTCCAAGGATTTTTCTTTGGCAGACTCTGAAGGTCCAGTTTTGATTTTAACCTGGTGCTTTGTAGTTTCGCCTCCAGAGGCTGTTGTTTCAATTTGTGCTTTTAGAGCTTTGGCAACTTTTTTCGGCGTAGAGCTTGAAGACTTTATTGTTTCCAGTACATCCAAAACATTAACCATCCTTTTCCTTTTGGGGGTCACAGCCGGACCCTTCTGAGCTTGTGGCACTCCAACTTCTGCCGAAGGGCTTAAAATTTCTGATATTTTTGTCCCTTCAGCTTTCGACTCTTCAGTTCTTTCAACCTTCGGTGTTGCAGACAGCTCTTCAGCTTTCTGCGCATGTACAGGTTTTTTGGCTTCAGTAGCCGAAGAAGCCTCGCCGACAAACTCGGGCACTATGGCCAGCTCAATATAGCGTGGCCGGTGCGTAAGAACCTTCATCTTTTTTCTCTTCGGCGTTGGCTCACTAGGAGCGGCCGAAGTAACTTCCTTCACAGAAGCTGTACCTTTTCTTTTTTGACCTCGTATTGGGTAACGGTAGTCAGGATAGACAAATCCGATAGCATCGAAAACTCTGTTCAACCTCTTCTTTTTCCGGCCTCCGAAGGCCGCTGATAGCGCAGTATCTTCTGCCTTTGAGTACGGTCCAAGCACTTCATCACTTGTAGCTTCAACGTATTTCAACCAATCGTCGTCTGGCTCGATAAATTGGTCTACGAACCTGAAGGTATATTTTAGTCGAACCAGACCACCTTTGTGTGGGTTGCTGATGGTTTCCTTCGGTATTTGCCAGTTAGCTACCAATGGCCATATCCTGTAGGCCACGTGCTCTTGAACTAAGTCCCTCGTCCCGATGAAAGAGCAAACTATGCCGAAGGCCCTCTGGCATTCTTCGGCTGCTTCATCCATTTCCACTTTTGGTTTCCGGAGTCCGAAACGCTGCCAGATAGGGCGCATGATGATATCTTTTATATCTTCTCGTGCCTTCAAATCGTTTTTCACATAGAACCATTCCTTCATCCAGTCCCCGGGCCATCTCTTTCAAAAAGTTGGCACCGGACAGCTTGACCCAGAGCGGGCACCGAAGCTATAACAGCCAAAATTGTTATGATATTGCTCTTTACCCCAGGGTTTCGTCTCATATACTAGCTCATGTAGATTACAAAAGCTTTTTGCATTTGGCTCCAAGCCTTGGCTCCTCATGGCCCAGACAAAGATTCCCATTCTTATGATTGCTTCGGGCGTAATTTGATGAAGGTAAACTTGATAAATCTTTAAGACCTCAACCACAAATTTGCTTAATGGAAACCGAAGCCCAGCCTTAAAAAAGCTTCGGAAGATCACAACTTCATTCTCTTCGGGAGTAGACACAGTCCTCTCTCCGTCATCAGCCCTTACAATAGACATGTCCCGAAAATATCTTCCCCTCATATTGTCAAGATGACTCTGTTTAATAGTTGATTTTCCAAAAACTGTATGACTTGGTCGCCAAGGTCGATCTTCGGAGTCTTCTCCACCACTTTCCACATCAAAACTGTCGCTATCACCAGTATCTTCAGACAAGCCTTCCAAAATCTCCCTGGTAATCTTCTCTGTATTTGTCTTTGCCATTAATTTAAGAAAACCAAGATTCTTCTCTTCAGAAAGGCTCAGTTTCGCTTCAGCAACAACTTTTTTATCTTGAGACATCTTCGGAGGTGATGAAAAACTGCTCTCGAATATGAAGCTTAAAAACTCAAAGCCAAGAAAGTGTTGGTGCGCAAGGGCTAAAAATTAGGCAAGCAAAAACAGATGGCAAGGGAGTGTGTCAAATGAATCCGCGATGTGCTCTTATTTATATGCCGAGTACGTCGAAAACTGAAGGGTCCCGCTTGTCAGTGGCTGTGGCTATTCTAGCAAAGGGAAGGTGTTTTTTCGGACCTTCGGCTCGGAGCCTTCGTCCATATCACAATCTGAATTTATCATTCTAACAAATTAATATTGCGAGGGGCTACTGTTGGGGGCCTTCGGCTTCCGAAGGTCCTCAAAAACATGATTTAACAATATTTCTGGAGTACAATGTGTGAACAGATATCTTCGGACCTGAGTTAAAACCACAACGTGAAGAAGCACAGAAGGGGTACGAAGGATGGCGCGGAGCCAAAGCTGTGTGTAGAAGAGCTTCGACACGATAGCGGAAAGGGAAACTGACTTAAAGATGAAAAGACTATTTAGACCTCGATGAATTATTATAGAGTTATTAGCAGATGTAAAGGGCATAGGTGTAATTTTACATGAGTTGTGTCCTGTGCCTATAAATAGATGAACAGTAACCCTGTACTGTTCACGCTGACTTGCATTTACTTTTGCGTCACGTTTGTACTTTTACCTTCTTTCAAGTCAAAGGTATATTTGTAACTCGATATATTTCTATTTTTCATAGCAATAAAATAGAAATGAGCTGATGATAATACATAATTGTTTATGTTATCTTTTATATTTTATGTAATTCCTTCTTCATTATGATATGTAATGTTTACGAAGGTATGTCCTTCATAACCTTCGTCCGAAAATCATTACATTCCAAGTGGAATAATGCTTCGAAGGACGAAGGACTTTAACGTTTAACATTTTTTGTGTTGCCTTGTTCTTAACTCTTAGCATTTGAGCACAAGTCCCCAACAAATAAATTTATCAAACTTCCAACTCCCTCTAAGACAGAAAAAACGTACCGATTGAATTGAAGGTGCTACTTGAGCCACACAATACTAAGAAAGTAGACAGAATAATGTAGCTGTGATGTGTGACATGAACTAGAGGTTAGAACAGCGAACTCCGATTTCATACGAGTTTTATTACAAAAGAATTCAGTTATGAAATGGAATTTCGAGTGTATCTCTGAAAAAAGTGTTCGCTGGAACTACTTTTGATTGTTTTGCCGATCACAACAAACTTATTTGAAGTGCAGCCTTTCATAAGCTGTATCTTGCTTATTTATATAAGCCAAAAAGTGTGGTACCGAATAATGCTATATATGAAGAAATATTTTGATTTTACTAAAATTATAGTATCGTGTCACAATATATTGTATACCATGTCATTGAAATATTGTGATACGAGAAAATTTCGTTTCCAAATAGGGTCTAAACTTTAGCAAGTGGAAAAAATGGACCTTATCCGTGGTTAGATGATTAGATTGTAAATTGCTGACGGAAGTGGGATCCCATGACAGCGATTAGCGTGTTGGTGACCATAATAGTCCGTGCCAGCACGATCGTTCTTTTCTGCCTTTTGCTGGCCTCTCCAGATATTCAAACCCAACCGCATGGGATCAGATCAATTCTCCCCACCCCGACGGCCCCACCCACCGCTTCTCTCTCTGTTCCTACAATGACCCACCGGTCAGCCCAGCCGGAGAACGCCGCCCGCTCCCCCGGCGTGCCGCCGCTGTAATTCTTCCTCCTCCACCCAGAGCTGCACGTCCGCGCCTTGCCACCGATGGATCCCGCGCCCGATCAGCTCTCTATCTCCGCCTCTGCCCCGTTCCCCACCATCCCGGCTGCCTCAAGCCCCAGGCCCCGCGCCGCGAGGACGCGGCGCCATGCCGCGCCCTTCCGGTCGGACCACCCCACCGCCGGGAGCTGGCGCTCCGGGATCGATCTCCCGCGCCGTCCTTCGGCCTCCGCCTTTTCCCAGCAGGAGCGTTATCCTTCCGTGGCCTCCTGGAGCGCCTCTCGCGACGCCAACTTTGTGTTCGGGAGCGGCGTGGCCGGTGCGCCGGAGATGAGGAGGAGCTTCTCGTCTGGATCCGGTGAGGCATCGTTGGCTGAACTTTCGTACGCAGTTCACAGGTTCGCGTTGGACGGTTCTGGCAGGCCAAGCGACATTGACGCTCCCGGAGGAGAAGGTACGCTTCCAGTGACAGACTCCGGTGGTCGCTTTGGGGCCCGTGGATGCAGTTCCACTTTGTATGAGGGCTTCTCTCTGGATTCTATTCACCATCAGACTGAGCACCTCGATGAAGAACGTGGAGTCCCGTCTCAAACCATACAATGCGAGAGTGTGGGGATGCGATCATTAGCTTCACCAACCCGCACTGATGAGAATGCTCCCATTGAATTTGCAAAGAGAGGGGACAGCTTGCCCATTCAAGATTCTGTGGATCAAAGTAGAAATTCTGGACATGATGCTAATGCCCACCATGATTTCTTTGTTTTTGGTGGACATGCTGGGTCCAATAGCTTCGCTACCAATGCAACTCAAACTAATACCAGTAAGGTACATTCAGCTGATAAAGAAACTGTAACATGTAACTCTGAACAGCTAAATACTTCAGTTTCTAAAGATGGAAATTGCATCAAGTTCATTTTGCAGGATGCAAAGCATGTGTTTGGTTCAAGTGACAATGATCTTCCAGGTTCGGAACCTTGTGAAATTTCTACCACGGTGGAAACACCGGATACTATAACCTCTAGCTTTGGATCTGAAGATGGGATCGTGACGGTTTCTTCCATAAAGGTGCCTTGCAATATTGAAGTAGTACCAGCCTCAGAACTTGTTGAATGTCAGCCATTTGATGAGAAATCTTTCACCTTTGACGACCAAAATGTACCATATAGGAACAAAGGAGGGGTTAAGGGTATGGGCATGAACAGAGGAGCTTTTATGCCAAATAAGTCCTCAGCAAACCAAGCTTCTTTTGAATCAGTCTCAAGAAGCGGGCATTGTTCTAAAAAAGTGTCTCCTGAAGAAAAGTTAAATTTGAAAGAAGCCAGTAGCTCTTTGCAAACAACAGAAAGTGGGCATGCTGAAGCAGAGTTTACGTCTGCAGCAAATACGGAACATTCTGGTCAATCCGATTTCATATTTTCTGCATCAACTTTCCATCAAAGCATGTTGCACCCGCAAAGACGACATAACAAGAAAAAAAGTGGAGGAATGGGTAATCATGCTAGCTCTATTCAAAGTCTCCCTTCATCCGCCATTGGACTCGCATGCTCAGAAGTCTCAGGAAGTCAGCAATGTGTGGATTTAGCTGCCAAGTGGACTGAATACAACAAAATAGAACCTAACAGGGTTGCAATCAGCAGAGGAGCCAGATGCTCAACATCAGAAAACTTTGGAGACCATGACAATTGTGAAACATGGCGATTAAGGTACCTGCATGACCTACTCTTGTGTCACCCTTCAACTTATTTAGCTAGGATGCACTTCTGCAAGGGTTGAACCACTCAAATTATTCAAGTAGTGGCAGAACACCTTGTGAAGCCATTTAGAAGTTCGGTTATATAGACTTCTTACAGTTCAGCAATTGGTTTGTTGGTTATATTTTTTTTTGTTATCTCTACTTCGAAATATTGATTACAAAACGTTTTGCTGGATTGCGGGTCAAAAAGTTGATTTCCATGCATGGTAGATTGCTAGGAACATTTCTGACTAATAAATAACAGAAAGAGAAACATATTTTGAGTTTTATAGGGAGATTGAGTGGCTTTACTGTTTGCGCTTCATTCACAAGGTACTGTAATTACTGCAGTTCCCGCACTGGTACTATTACACCGTCTGGTTGGGATGGCTTGGGCTTTATGTTCTTTATGATATTCAATGTTTTAAAGCTAAGCTGTGTATTTTGTTGTAGGGGAAACCAAGCATATGCAGAAGGATTGTTAACTAAGGCTGAAGAATGCTATACCCATGGGATTGATTCTTTTTCTCCAAATGAAGTTTCAAGAAAAGCATTAATGCTGTGCTACAGCAATCGAGCAGCTACTCGGATGTCTCTGGGTAAGATGAGAGATGCCCTATCTGATTGTCAAGAAGCCATTGATATTGATTCCAGTTTTCTCAAGGCACACGCCAGAGCCGCCAAGTAAGACCAATGCACAAACTTCAACACTAAACTATTGGGGTTTGTAACTTTGTATTCATGTTAAATCTATTCAGACAATTTTGCAGCAATGGTATTTTGTCTTATAGGAAATCCAAGGAAACATCCTACTATTTTAACGAGCTCTTGGGATTATATTTTAACTCACCCTAACTGATATAGAGTGTTGCATACTTGCATCCAGATCTCAAAATAAATAAATATTTCATGCAACTAAGTTTAAGATTCAATAATACCTTAACATGTCCAACTCCTGCACATAATTTGTGTTTTCATGTCGCTGACTTTGGGAAGGGTGTTACTGGCCTTGCTATTTTGATATCCATAATCTAGAAAACAATTACTGTGAACTATTGATGCAGGCAGGAGTTATTTATAAAATTATCTTAAGATAAGGTCCATTTAATAACTATTGTTCGATGATACATTTAGCTAGTCGCAAGTGTGTAGCACCCTTACTATCCCATTGTCCATTATTAACATATTAACTTCTTTTATGCTTATCTAATGACTCTAGCTGCCTACTTGCCCTGGGGGATGTTGAAGAAGCACAAAAGGCTTTTGAGATGTGTTTAAAGTCTAATCATCTATCAAGCTTGGACCATAAAATTGTAGAAGAGGCTTCTGATGGTCTACAAAAAGCTAAGGTAGCATACAGACTAAATTTCTGCTTCCATGCCAGATTTTTCAGGTTAAATGTAACCCAAATGGCCAAATTAACTATACCTCCGTCCTAAATTATAGGTTGTTTTGGCTTTTGTAGATACATAGCTTTTACTATGTATTTAGACAATGTATATCTCAGTGCATTGCAAAAGCTCTGTACCTAGAAAGGTCAAGAAGGACCTATAATTTGATACGGAGAGAGTACCATTTGAACAATTATTTGCGTACATGATAACTACCCAGCAAACCGTTGGCAACATTTTGCTAAAATACATCAGCTGTGATAATGATCAGTGGGGCTTGATCCTGCACGTCGTTGACACATTCAGTCTTATATTGTTCAAACTGTGACATTCGAGAAGTATGAAAGAAAATCTATTTATGAGGAATGTACACATACAAGGTCGACTGTATTGGATAATGCTTGTCTGGATTCTGCACCCAACTTTACTGTTATTAGCATGGTTTTTAAAGAGGTAAGGCGGTCCAAGGCGTTGGAGCACCGCCTGGACGCCTAGGCGACGCCTAGGCGAGGTAGGCGGGCAAAGCGCCTAGGCGTTAGACCACCGCCCGGACACCTAGGCGACGCCTAGGCGTCGCCTTAAGAACAGAGGTTATTAGAACACATGTTATCAAAAGAATCTGCTATAAGGAACTTCATAACACAATCAGTTTCTGTATTTTTTTGGCAGAAAATATCTGGTTTAATTAGTCATTCTGAGGAGTATCTTATAAAGAAAGCATTTGACAAGATACCCAGTGCCTTACAAATGATCTCTGATGCTTTGTCCATAAGTATTTATTCAGATAAGTTAATGGAGATGAAAGCAGAAGCACTGTTACTGGTCTGTATTTACGGTAAACTTATTTTGCCTTGCATACAGCATTACTAAGTTTCATCTTTCGACTGGTATTTTTTGGCGTAACTGTTAGTTTTGTTGGACTTTAACAGTTGCAGCGATATGAAGAAGTAATTCGGTTTTGCGAAGAAACTCTTTATGTAGCAGAAAGAAATAGTGTGTGTTTGTGTCTTGACAAGCAGTCAGAAAGCAATAACATGGTCAACAATACTTGCTTTGTGAAATTGTGGCGTTATCATCTTATTGCTAAGTCATATTTCTTCCTTGGAAAGCTTGAAGAGGCTAACCAGTTCTTAAAGAAGAATGATCAAATAAAAGTCATGGGGTGCAGGTAATATTTTGTTACCAATGCAATACTAGTTTGGGTTGTTTCCTTGTATAACTGCTTATATGGTTTGCTAATTTCGAGAGAACACTGGCTAGGTGTGGGAATCAATCTCAGGACTCAATTTTATCATTCTCCATGGCTATCTCTGAACTATTGCGGCTTAAAGTACGTCATATGCTAGCCTTGGGCTACTAATCTATCTACCCATGCATTTTCAGCATTCTCTTTGCCCTGCGATGTTGTTATATATCATGTGCGTACATGATGTCCTTTGTCTTCAGTAAAGTTTGCAAGAATTTTACACTAACGTTATCAAATTCTTGTTTGCTACATTTCAGGCTGCTGGCAATGAAGCATTCCAATCTGGTAAATATTTGGAGGCTGTGGAACATTATACTGCTGCTTTGATGAGCAATAGCGAGTCCCTACGCTTTTTAGCAGTCTGCTTTTGTAACCGTGCAGCAGCATATCAAGCAATGGGTCAAATTTTAGATGCAATTGCAGATTGTTCACTGGCTATAGCCCTTGATGCAGATTATGCTAAGGTTGGTGCATTATCCTCCTGTTGTATCAAATAAAATGCTCGTATGACTATGTTCTCCAACTCTTTCTAGATAAAACAACCAGTTTGATATTGTGATATCATGCCCATTTGTTTTATCATGTAGTCATGTGCTTGAGCTGGCTCATATACTGAAAGTTTTCCAATATTTCCTTGTTCGCATGAAAAATGAAGCCCTTTGAACTTTTGGTTTCTATTTTCATCTTAATTTTACCCCAAACTAAGTAGATAATGATATATGGATAATGGTTATGACTTGTGGCTTTTTATCCCATCCATAGGCATGCTCCAAACAGATTTTGTGCTCAATTGCACACTGTAGTTTCTAAAACTTGGCTAGTGGGGGAAAGACCACTTCCACGGTATTTTGCTAAGAAGAGTTCAACCGGAGCCCAGCCGAGAAAGGTCATGATAGTTGGCACCCCTCATACATGGGGGTGCCCCTCCCTATGGTTTGGGCCTTAACTCGTGCTTTGAGGCCCAACCCACTATCAGCCACTTACACGAGGGCCCGCCTACCATAGGTCGGTTCACCCATGCTGACTAGGGAAACTAGTGAGTCACTTTTTTACCCAGTCTAAAATTTGCTCCCATGGGGATTCTTCGCATAGAGTTTCATATTTATTCTTTTTAATTAGTGGGTTGCCATGAGTTAGTGGTGATTCTTCTTTAATAACCAATGGTAACAAGCAAAATGATACCCACTTTTCCATCTTTTGTATTTACATTTACACTTTGATGTTGGGGGGACTTTTTTTAGTCCTTTTAATCATTTGAACTGCAGATCATTATTGTGTGTCGGTCATTGTTTTTCATGTAAATTTGGTGATTGACTAAACTAATGTTTGATATAATCCTTAGAACATTGACTTAATATTTTTCAATACACACAGTGATAGCATTTCTGAAATTAGTTAGCTAAGGACCATGGAAAATGTGTACGGATCAAATAATATCATCAGTGTGACACTCTAGAATGGCATGGCAGTAAACATTAATTGGGATTTCAGTGTGATACATTTTTTTTGGATATGTCTTGAGAAGGGCATTTTTCTCTTATGACATTTGGTTGTAATTCTTTCCGTGAATTAAAGTTCTCCCTGTAAATATGTAACCAATTGTGCTTGCTACGTTTTTAGGCTATTTCCAGAAGGTCTAGTTTGTATGAACTTATAAGGGACTATGGCCAGGCAGCAAATGATCTC
The DNA here is from genome assembly GCF_902167145.1 of Zea mays. Lineage (NCBI taxonomy): Eukaryota > Viridiplantae > Streptophyta > Magnoliopsida > Poales > Poaceae > Zea > Zea mays. The sequence goes on along the minus strand of NC_050098.1, from coordinate 38,386,497 downwards.
CGTAGGTTGATTGCTCTTCTTGAGAAACAACTGCAAGAAGATATGACCATGCCAGTAGAGAGGTCTGAGAGTATTCGTAACAATCTGAATCGAGCCAATCTTCGGTTTTCTTCTTTGGAGCGGGATGCCAGAAAAGGGGCTTCATTAAATATGTATTTGATATTGTAAGTATTTGTTTAGAATTGTATTTTTAACTATTATTTTTCACGATTTATTCTCGGCATGTTAACTCTGAAACATCTTTGATTTAGTATTCTTTCTTTAGATGGTCGCTTTTGATTTTTTTTCTTGATCACAGGAGAACTGTGTATCTTTGTATGAGAGAAAGAGTGGACCCATACAGCACAACCCCCATAATCCCAGTTAAGAGGTGGTTGCACAAAGTGAATAAAAAACGATCACCTGATACAACAGATTAACCACAACCTAAACTGGCCTAATTAAGTTAATCCTAAACCATGTCTTTTACTGAACTCCTGAAGCTTTTTAGCTCCAGCCAGGCACCACAGATTCAACTCCTCCCTGAAAAATCGATGGGCTTCCATGAGAGAAGGGGATGCACCCTCAAAAACTCATTTGGTTCTATGGAGGCACAAAGTCCAAGCCCCTAAAATTACAGCACCGTCAAAGCCTTAAATGAAGGAGCTCAATGTTAGAGTGCGCTCTTTTTGGGGCAAAGGGACTAGGTTGATAACACAAGATTGACATTCATAGATTCATTATGGAGGAGCTCAATGTTAGAGTACTGTTAGGGTTTTGGGGTTAGTCCCCGTGTAATTAACTATATACCCTCAGTGTAATGGGCCAATTACTCAGCTTATATATATATGCTCACCCAACCCGGTTAGGGTTAGGGTTTCCCACATGGTATCAAAGCTAGGTTAGTTCCACTTCTCTCTCCCCTCCCTCCCCACCCCAACCGCTGCCCATTAGCCGCCGTCGCCTGTGCCTACCCATCAGCCGCCGCCGGTGCCCCCCACCGGCCGCCCTCCCCACTGCCGCCGCCGCCACCAACCACCGACCGCTCCTCCCCACCCACCGATCTCGACACCCTTCTTGAGTCCGATCCGATTACCCCTCCACCCTAGGCGCCCCGCCTCACACCGTTGCCTGCACGACGTGCGGCCTCAATGCCTCCACTCGCGCCTCTTCCCGCGCCACGTGCGGCCTCGTCGACCATGCCAGCGCCACGCGCGGCCCCGTCGACCACGCCTGCGCCACGCGTAGCCCCGTCGACCACGCTTGCGCCATGCACGGCCCCATCGACTCCTCCCGCGCTACGCGTGGCCTTGTCGACGAGCGCGGCTCGCTTCGCCGACCCCGTCGTCGTCTACCACCGACGCGAGCCGGCCGCGCCCGTGGCACCCAACGTCCTGGCGGCCCGCTCTGAGTTGCCTGTGTATCACCCGGTCGCCATCCACCGCGACCCCGGGCACGTCCACCCGATGGTGACTCGGCGCGTCGCCGATTTTCTTCGCCCCGTCGACCGGCTGATTCTGGCCGCTGATGACCCCACTCCTCCGGATGCCTCCCCTGTCCTCTCCATTCGCACCGCCCTCACTGACCCACACTGGTGTCGTGCTGTGGAGGAGTACGTGGCCCTGCTGGTCAACCACACCTGGGACCTGGTGCCGTGTACTCCAGGCACCAACGTGGTCACCGGCAAGTGACTCTTTCGCCACAAGCTGACCTTGGACGGCTCCCTCGACCGCTACAAGGCTCGTTGGGTCCTTCGGGGCTTCACCCAGCGCCCCGGAGTCAACTACGACGAGACCTTTAGCCCCATCGTCAAGTTCACCACCGTTCACACCGTCCTCTCCCTTGCCCTCTCCCGGGATTTGGCGATCCATCAGCTCGACGTCAAGAATGCCTTCCTCCATGGCACTCTAACGGAGACTGTCTACTACAGTCATCCCACCAGCTTCGTCGACGCCGCTCGCCTGGACCTGGTCTGCCGGCTGAACCGGTCCCTCTACGGCCTCAAGCAGGCGTCGCGAGCCTGGTACAATCGCTTCACCTCCTATTTGGCCTCCATCGGCTTCGTCGAGGCCAAGTGGGACACGTCACTCTTCATCTACCGACGCGGCGACGACACCGTCTACTTCCTGCTCTACGTCGACGACATTGTGCTCACGGCATCCACCGCTGATCTCCTACAACGCCCGATCATCGCCTTCCAGCGGGAGTTCGCGATGAAGGACCTGAGTCCCCTCCACCACTTCCTCGGCATCACCGCCGAATGCCGGCCCCAAGGTCTCTTCCTTCATCAACGCCAGTACACCATTGACATCCTGGAGCGGGCTGGCATGTCCGACTGCAAACCCTGCTCTACGCCTGTCGACACTCAGGCGAAGCTCTCTGAGGACGACGGGCCCCCGATCGTCGACGCGACGTCTTACCGCAGCCTAACTGGCGTGCTCCAGTACCTCACCTTCTCCAGGCCTGACATCGCCTACGTCGTCCAGTAGGTGTGCCTGCACATGCACACTTCGCGGGAGCCCCACCTCACCGCTCTCAAGCGGATCTTGCGCTACCTCGCGGCTCCCTCGACTACGGCCTCCTCCTCCGTCCATCCCCGACGTCGGAGCTTGTGGTCTACACCGACGCTAACTGGGTCGACTGTCCCGACACGCGCTGGTCCACTTTCAGCTATGTCGTGTTCTTCGGCGCCAACATCGTCTCCTGGGCCGCCAAGTAGCAGCCCATCGTCTCCCGCTCTAGGGCAGAGTCCGAGTACCCGTTGTGGCCACGGCGTGGCAGAAGCCTCCTGGCTACGCCAGTTTCTCCACGAGCTCCACAGCCCCCTCCAGCGCGCCAGCTTCGTCTACTGCGACAACGTCAGCGCGGTCTACCTCTCCACCAATCCCGTGCAACACCAGCGCACGAAGCACATGGAGATCAACCTGCACTTTGTCCGCGAGCGGGTCACCGACGGTGATGTTCGGGTTCTCGGTGTCCCACCACGCTGCAGTCGCTGACATCTTCACCAAGGGGCTGCCGTCGAGTGTCTTCGCCGATTTTCGATCCAGTCTCAACAGCTATACAAGATAGAGTTGTGACTACGGGGGGTGTTAAAGTACTGTTAGGTTTTCGAGGTTAGTCCCTGTGTAATTACCTGTATGCCCTCAGTGTAATGGGCTTGGCCCAATTACTCAGCTTATATATATATATATATATATATATATATATATATATATATATATATATATATATATATATATATATATATATATATATATGTGTGTATATATGTATATATGTATATATGTATATATGCTCACCCAACTCGGTTAGGGTTAGGGTTTCCCACACTCAATAATATCTAACTCTTTCCATGTAAGATAGCATCTCTTTTAATAGACATAACTAGCCAGTCTCATAATGGAGAGTTGGAGATTGTTCGATGTCCTAATGGACTTATATTTGTGATCAGAGGAAGTTAGTTTATAAAAATCCTCTTTGCAATATTGTCAACTCCAATCCCCACATTGCCACCCAGAGTTGGATAATTGCCTGCCAAAACTGATACCCATTTGTGCACCCCTATGGAAGGGAGCTGTTTTTTTATGCCTAATCTTACCTCCAAGGTTGGTTATTTTACTTTTTTCATTCAGCTGATGAGTGGTGGAAATAGTTTAGGGCATGCTAGAGCAAAGGAAATTCATGTGCTTTTGGTGGAATCACACGTTCATACAATTATTTGACCAATACATTTCTTTCAGAGGAATTGAGTCTTCTTCCTCTGCTGTGGATATAAAGAAGGCCTACCGCAAAGCAGCACTAAGACATCATCCAGACAAAGTATCGTATTATTTTTTCTCTCTATTGTGACTCTCATTGCTCTCTTGTCTAACAGTAGTTATGCCACAGGCCAGTAACTTTCTTGTCAGAAGTGAAAATATCAGTGATGCTGTATGGAGAGATATAACAAATGAAATACGCAGGGATGCTGATTATTTATTCAAAATAATTGGGAAGGCATATGCTATGCTTTCAGACCCTACAACGGTATGCATTACTGAGATATATTTTATATTTTTTCTTTGCTCTTGTTACTGGTGTTGTATTTTTTACTTTCTTTTTACCAGAACTTTCATGTCAAATGAGTGGGCATTATTTTGGATAAGGTTTATCCTGCCTGATGCAGTGATGTTGTTAATTACAATGGGCCACATTGAGATTATGTCAAATGTAGCAAATTATGTATAAAAAAGACAATGAAAGGAATAGGGATGAAAACGGTCGTTAAACGCTAAAACCATTTCTGTTTTCATATTTTATATCGGAAACACAATCGAAAATGGTAACTCCAGAAACGAAAACGAAATTGGTATTTCGAAAACATTTGAAACGAAAGTTTGTACGGAAAATACACCTGTAAGGTTGAAATTTGAAATACAATCGATAAATATATCAATATGAAAATATCTCAATATAATGAGTTCATAGTATAATAAGATCACAATTATCACAAATTGAAAATAAAACAAGTTCACAATCCACAAGTTCATAAATATCACAAGTTCACAATCCACAAGTTCATAAAGATCACAAGTTCACAATTCACAAGTTAACAAGTTCTCAAAGATCTCAAGTTCACAATTCACATGCATAACAAAGATCATAAGTTCACATACTCACATTTCACAAGTTGACAAGTTTGCAAAGATCACAAGTTCACAATTCACAATATAACAAGTTCACAATTCACAATATAACAAGTTCACAAAATTCTGATAATCGATTATGTTTCCGAAAATTACCCTTACCGATGAATCCGATCGAAAAAACCGAAAACAGTTTTCGGAATTCTGAAAAATTTCGGGACCTAAATTCGGAAAATTCCAACTAATTTCGGTAACCGAAGGAAACAGTCAGTAAAAAGCCACACCGATTTCGATACTGGTTTTGATGCAAAATTTCGATAACCGATTCCGTTTCCAAAAATTACCGTTACAGGTGAATCCGATCGAAAAAATCGAAAACGGTTTCTGGAATTCCCTAGAAAGGAATAGTGACTAAGAACATGGCCCCCCTCCTGCCTGCATCTGGTTTTAATCCAATGTGGCACTGATTTATGCCACATCATCTGGTTTTGTGCCATATCACTCAAGTTGGACTAAATTCTGCATCTTCTACCTTATCTCCCATGTCTGCCTCTATTACTTTGATCTGCACCCCGAGCGAACTGTTGTATGTGGCCACCTAGCTGTACAGCTGCTGGCTCATTGAGCCATAGGCTCGGTGCAAGAGAGCGCAGTTGCAACTCCAGGCAACAAGAGGATAGCTTTAGTGTCCTTGTTAATGCAGGCAGCGGCAGCGACGGGCACATCATTTTCACCTTGCAGATCAACTGCTCTTTCATTGGCAACTTGCAGTGGTGCAGTGTCACAGAGCAGAGTGCAGTGCACGTCCCTGTGCAGTTTTGTGTGGCCATGGACGATTGAGACATGTCCATGAACCTGATACTGCTCACCTTGCATGAACATGCCTTCGCGGCGTTCGTACTCTCACAGCCTATGATGGCTGCTTCATCGCCTCATTGGCTAATTGACAGTGCTGTCGGATAGGATCTGGCATTCTGGCCTTCATCTGCGATGACACCACCATCATTTGTGGAAGGTGACGCATGGACTTCGTTGAGCTCAGGGGCGGCGCTAGGAAGCAGTATGCAGCAATGGGGTGTACTGCTAGGGCTCATACTCTGGCTTCACTCTATTTGGTTGCTTTCCTAATTCCTTCTCAATGACCTTGCTGGTGCTAGCATAAACTGAAGTGGACAAAGAAGGGAAGGGAACACAGAAAGCAAAGACGAGAACTAGAGGATGGAAAAACAACAGAGTATGGACACTGGTTTCGGCACAGCTGCGGGCAGCAGGAAGCCTGGTGTTGTGGTCTAGGCATGGCCAAACAGCAGTTTAGAAGGATATGGAAGGGTTGGAATGGGGAGGAAGAGAACACGAGAGAAGAATGTTGCTAACGTGTGTGCCCATGATGCAGAATGGATGACGTGGATGCTAACACGGCAAAACTAGTGCCATGTAGGATAGAAATCAGCTTCAAATGGGCTTGGGTGTGGTTGACACAGAGGGGGCGAGGGGTTTGTGGTCTTACAAGTTATAAGATGGGTGTGTGTGTTGGGGAGGGGGGATAAATTGGACTTCTCTTATAATTTTCATATATCAAATTTCTATCTAATACTTGCACTGGTGGGTACTGCAGGACGTTGAACGACAACACACCTCGACAAAATATTATGCATGTTAACTTTTTTATTTCATAGTTCGATATTTCAATAATTTGTGAGGGTCAACATTTCTGCTATGGCTGTTGGTTTTCTGTGTACATTTGCCCATCAATATTTGCTGCTGTTACTTGTTTTCATTTTTAAACCAGAACATCATCAGCTGTATCCTATCTGTGTCATTTGCAATGTGCTGCAGAGAAGGGAATGATAACCTGGAGGTGGAGTGATAGAAAAGCAGTGCACATGTAACATGAGCAGCGGGAGCAATGAAAATGATGACAGGACCTCTTAGTGAGAGCATTTAATCATGAAGTTGGTACCGCACAAAGCTACCATACTGGAGAGGTCCTATGTGAAATTTTGTGTGCTCTCACCAACGATATGATGCCACTGGTGTTGTCCAATACCTAATCACAAATGTCAGTCGGAACATGTCCCACTTTTCTGACTGAGTGCTAATACCGTTACCCCCGGGGAGCAGTGGATCTTTGTGTTCATGCCTGATCACTGTTTCGTGTTCTCTGATGTTCCATTTGGATATGCAGATTGCATGAGTCTGAGCACCCGTGCAAAAGGCTAGTTTTTTTGTTTGTGAAGTTGATGTCAATATATCAGGTGCTGTGCATAGTAGCTTGGAGCAGTTCGAGTGGAATCAACAAGAGTGGATAGTGTAAATAGAGGTACACGTTTCTTGTACACCCCCTCACTCCACATTTGCAGGAGTGGCCGAAGCAAATGTTTTGTGGTATTTTTTTTTGTACATTATAGCTTTGTATAGGAAGTATCAGGATTTGTGTTTTCCCTCTTCCTGCTGTCTTCATTAAAATTATGTGTGTTTGTGTACTTCTTTAAAGTGTGGCATTTGTATAATTCTTAACCAAAGAGAAGGTTGAGCGATTCATTTGTTGCAAGTATAACAAATAAAATTGTATGAATGAACAGTGCATTTTATTGATCCGGCTGTGCATGTCTCGAGTTTTCACTGTGTTCAACGTGTCCGTGTTAGGCTCCACTCCACAATTGCTTCATGGACCAGCCACTAGCCTGTCGACGTCCGCGAGAAACCACAAACTGCCGCGGTATATCAACCAAATAATGCCAATCTTGTCGTTTCAAAAAAGTTTATACCACAGTAGATGAAAAATAAGGGCAAAGAACATAAAGAGCGAAAGGAATATTATTTCTATCTCATTCACATCGAAAATTGTTTCTTATGTCCTTTGGAGCTCTCGAGTTGATATGGTACGATCTTCTAAATTGTGTTTTTAGTTCATTTATTTATTTTATATGATATTTTTTTATAGTTATGAATTTATGATTTTTTAATCGTACCTTCGATTACAAATCTATAACCTAATAATAATAAGTCTGTATTCTAATAGTTAATAATTATTGGCTAAGTTATTGATTAATTTTTTTTTTAAAAAAATTGAATCTCAGTATGCGTGTGCGTCTTGTAAAAGAATAGAGAGAGATTAGCTAATAGCATAAAATGAAATATCCAGCTAAATAAAAGAAACATTTTGGTTGGCTCGCTCCCCTAGCTAAATGCAGCTAATTATATATTAGCTAATAAAGGATCTAAATAGTCTACTACCTCCATTTTGTTTTATAAGATACAGCTTGACGTGATACAATCTTCTAAATTGTACTTTAGTCATTTATTTATTTTATATGATGTTGTTTATATTTAACTTATTGTTTTTGGTCGTACCCTCGATTACAAATCTATAATCTAATAATACTAAGTTTGTATTATATAGTGAATAATTATTGCCTATATTATTAATCATTTAAAAAAAGTAAAGTACATTACCGGTCCCAAACTTATAGCATTGTATCATTCTGGTCACTGAACTCTCAAAATGCACATTTAGGTCCCTAAACTTATAAAGTTGTGTCATCCGTTCCCTAAACTTTCAACATGCGCATTTTGATCCTTATTCTCGTATGATTGTGTCATTTGTGTCTTTAAACTTGTTTTTTGGTGTCATCAAAAGTCCAAACTATTTGGACCGGTAATGACATAGAAAACAAGTTTATTGACCTAGATGACACAACCATAAAACTAAAGGGACTAGAATATGTATGTTTAGAATTTAGAGACCAGATGCTACAACTCATAAGTTTAGGAATTTGAATATGCACTTTGAAAGTTTAAGGACTGGGATGATACAACGCTATAATTTTATGACACTGGTAGTATACTTTACTCTTTTTAAAATTTTGAATCTCAGTATGTATATGTCGTGTGCGTCTTGTAAAACAATACAAAGAGAGTAGTTAATAGCCTAGATAATAAAAAATAATTAGTTATCTTTTCTCAGCTACAACTAACTTCTAGCAGTCTGCCCCACAATATAAGTTGTAACCTTGTCCTATGATATAAGATTTGCTATCTCTAGAGGTAAATACATCAACGCAGTATTACTAGTATTGATAAAAAAATTAAATGTAGTTTTTAGTCTTTAAATTAGATATGGTTATGCCTTATAATGAGACGAATGTAGTGTTTAGTAGCCTAGCTAATAAAAAGCTAGTTGTCATAATTCCCCATTGGTCAGAATAAAAGCACGATTTGTGTTTAAGGACACAATAGCTAGAACTAGCATTCGAGCAGCGCCTGCCTTAGGTCATTCTCAATGGAGGTTTTACGAGAGATTTCATGACATTAATTAGTATGTCATATAGTATTTTTTTGATTATATGACACTACATTTATTATGAAATAGGTGAAACTAGTTTCATTACCATGAAACTACGCCAACTCATTTCGAAGGTATTGAAAAGCATGTGAAACCATCATTGAGAGTAATTTATTTTATCTCCATATATTTCATCTATTCCAGATGCAAAATTCAAGTCACACTTTAGTCTATAAAATTGTGTCATGAAACTCTTCATTAAAAGAGCATATTTTATTCTTTATTTTATCTTACTCTTATTGATGTGGCAATATTGAAAATAGTGCGATGAAACTACCACCGTGGATGGCCATAGTTCGCCCTTTCTCTAGTACGGGATTGTTCAAACAATAAAAAGCTTTGTCGAGAGTTAGCTTTGTCGAGAGTCACACTCAGCAAAGACTTTACCGAGTATTTTCGAGGTTTTGCCGAGTGTCTACGACAAATGACAGAGTAGTCTATTCTGGTAATGAATCCAATGGTGATGAGCAATTGGTCACAACTCACAAGTGGTGCAATACATACCCACTGGTGATCACTACTAGATCACTGCTAGAAGTTAGAGCCGATGTCGATGACCTTCATGACAGAATGATATTGAATCTAGTTTCTATAATATATTTATTAATTCAAATGAACCTAAATAACTTATTGATATACCATACATATATAATCATCAAAAGGGCTGGGGCACGAAGAATATAGAGCACTAGGTAATTCTATTAAGATTCTTTCGGTGAAAGTAATGATGATGATGAAAGAGTGTTGGTTGTTGGAACAATATTAAATAGACGCGAAGAACGTTAAATGTTGGTACACCATTGACCGTTTAAGGTCGACGACCATAACAGGTATCACAAGTGACTCACCATAAAATATAGCAAAGAAACATATCCTCAAAATTATCGGTGAATCTAATGGCAGTGATAGAACTTTTTAGCGCTAGTTCAATTGCTCTCCAAGCCCTATTATTGTCTATCTAACCAGTGGTGAAACAATTTCATCGTTATATAATAACTTATGGCTAAAGGATGTTGGGATAACTCAGTTATTAGTAGCAGTTATAGCTTAATATTTAACTAGCAAAACTTTACCTGACTAGTTTTTAGACCTTTTTAAAATCTATCCAGCAAATAATTAACCCCTAAAAATAGTTAGGACGGATCCAAAGAAACATAACCAATTGTTAGTTGGTGTAACGCCCTAAATTTGGGGTAGAATTTTTTCTTCTTTTTACTCACCAAATTCAGGCGTTACTCTCTTTTCTTTTCCCGTTTCGCTCCTTCCCAATTTCAAAGCAGTATAGCGACCGGTGTCCGTATTGCGTATAAACAAAACCTAAGTTGTCATGGGTGTTGCATCATGTCGAATCAAATTTTTTTGTCTGATGTCGTGTTTAATCGCGTGTGTTGCTTAGTCTCGTTTCGGATTTTGTTTCACAAATTGGATTCCAATCTATGGTTGTGCGTGCCACGGGATTTTGACCCGCGGTGCGGCCCAGCCCAGCCCGACCCGGTGCGGCCCGGCCCTGCCCCTCCCTATGCCGCGCCCCCCTCCCCTGATCTCTTTCCCCTCATTCAATTCTCCCGCGCACAACTCTCTCTCTCTCCCACCTCTCTCTCCCCCGTGGTACCCTAGGTTTTGGAGACGGTGATCACCGGATTTGGACCCCCAGGTGAGCTCCCTCTCTCTCTCTCTTCCCCTCCCCCTCCCCTGCGCGCCCCCTGTGCGCCCGCGGCCTCGCGCCCCCGCACCCCGGCGACGGCTTGCCCCCGCGGTCCCGCGCCCCTCCCTGCCCCGGCGGCCCCGCGCCCTGCGCGCCTCGTGACCCCGCGCCCTCGTGCCCCGGCGTGGCCTCGCGTGCCCCGACGCGGCTCGCGTGCCCCTGGCACGCGCAATGTGTTCTCACGCACGCAACTATAGCTGTGCGACGTTCAACTTTCAATTTAATCCATTTTTCTTTATTTTAGTTTAGTCGATGTGTTGCGTCGTGCGCTTCGTCGCGCGACGATTCATTTTAAAATTCATCTTTATTAATGAGCTGTGTCGTGCGCTTCGTCGCGCGACGTTTCGTTTTAAATTCAGTTCAGATGACGTATATCGTCGTGCGTTTCGTCGCGCGACGCTTAACGTTTCTTTATAATTAATGCAAGAGTCTCGTCGCGCGACGGGTCGTTTATTTCTTAATTTAATTTAAGTGATGTATCGCGCGTCTCGCCGCGCGACAATCCTTTTAATTTACCTTTATGTGTTCATAATAATTAAACATGGAACATGACTTTACCCTATGCTTAACGCGATGGCTAAATTAATATCATTCTATTTAGACGAGTATTTTAATTTATAATCGTGTGACGTGATCGCTCATCGGTCGTAGCATCGACCGTTACTTTCCCTTTCTCACTTAGTCGTAGGTGTGAGCCCTGCGTCGAACTTCTGTTTATTTATTGCATTCTATTGTTTGGTGTACTGTTCCTTTGTATTAAATTTGTGGAATGTATGTTTGAAACTCGTATAGATAACGGTCAGTTGGCGGAGTCCGAAGGAGTTGCAGGTGAAGACCCTGAGCAGCAACTGGTTGGTGAAGGCAAGTGTCCCTTGACCTATCTATGTCCGGGAAAACAGTGCAACCATGAGGGTGGAGTGGAATGCCCTTAGCTGAGTAATTAGAGGAACTGGGGTGTAGTTCGCTTCGCCGTCGTGCCGTTAATGGGGCTTGGTGTATGCGGCTCGCTCTGCCAAGGTTGGTTCGCCCCTTGGGGAGGAGTGCAGTGCATTTAGGAAACCTAACGGGCGGCTACAGCCCCAGGAAAACTTTGTAAAGGCTACATAGTGAGACTCTGCCTATTCACCTTGGTAGTGTTTAAGGGTTTGATCGGCCCGAGGCAAGAGGGAATCACGAATTGTAGGTAAAGTGCGCAAGCTCTGCAGAGTGTTATGAAACTGATATATCAGCCGTGCTCGCGGTTATGAGTGACCAAGGGAGCTCCATTGATTAGAGATACTTGATCAGAGATGTATGGTTTACAGGTGGTGATGAGGAGGATGGTTATGTTCATGACTCTGGTAACGGTAAGTGGTATTCTTTCCGTTTAGAAAGGGTACATCAGGTTAATACTAAAATCTGGCTTTCTACTAGTAAATAATAACTTGACCAACTAAAAGCAACTACTTGAGTTAACTCCACATAAAGCTACCACTACAGCCAAACGGGACATATTGCTGAGTATGTTGATGTGTACTCACCATTGCTTTACACACCAAACCCCCCCCCCCCCAGGTTGTCCGTGTTGCAACCACTGCTTAGGTGAAGATGAAGTCGTGGAGGAGGACTTCCAGGAGTTCCAAGAGTATGATGAGTTCTAGGCGTGGGTTAGTGGCAAACCCCCAGTCGGTTGCCTGTGTAGGCCGTGTGTATCTACGTTTCTTTTCCGCACTTTGATTATTGTTAAAGATTATGTGGATGTCTCGGACATCATGATGTAATCGACTATTATACCCTCTTTTATGTCATTATTTTAGCACTGTGTGATGATGTCCAGTTATGTAACTGCTGTGTACGTGAATTGTTGATCCTGGCACGTACATGGTTCGCATTCGGTTTGCCTTCTAAAACCGGGTGTGACAGTTGGACATCTAGCTCAAAACTACCACACTAACTATCTTGACTTAGCTCATTGCAGCTAATGGATTGCAAAAAAAATATGTTTTTGTCCTTCGAGTTACCTTTATCATGTTCCCTACTAATAGTAGTAGAAAATAAAAAAAGGAAAATTATGGACAAAATCACTCATATATCAATATTTTAGTTACATGATCTAGACAATTAGCCGACTAATATGTAGCTAGCTAATTATTAGTTGAATCATCTAAATGCCCAAATGGGGTCATAGTTGGAGGTATAGATAGTTATATATCACCCTGCACATAGCTACTCTCTTCTTTCAAAATCACAAGATATTTTGGTGTTTCTAGTTATATAATTTTCAACATATATCAAAGTATAACTTATAACTAGGTATATAGAAAAAAAATGAATTTAAAAGTCTAAACCATCTTATACTCCCTATAATTTTTTATTTGACTTTTCCTAGTGTAAATTTGCACTATCCAGCGTCAAATAAAAAGAAATAGAGGCAATACTACTTTACAACGTGGGGATACCAATTTTGGCATCATGTTTAATGCCATCTTTGCCACATGAAAGGGAAATAGGGTCAAACCTTTTCCTAAATGATTTTGGTGGTTGAATTGCCCAACACAAATAATTGGACTAACTAGTTTGCTCTAGATTATTAGTTCTACAGGTGCCAAAGGTTCAACACAAACCAAAAAAAAGAAAGGAGCAAAAGAAACCGAAGAGAACCCTGGTCTAGCGCACCGGACTGTCCAGTGTGCCACCGGACAATGTTCGGTGCACCAGGGTGGATCGACCTCCAACTCTTCACCTTCGGGTTTCTCCAAACGCACTCCGCTATAATTCACCGGACTGTCTGGTGTGCCACCGGACTGTCCGATGTGCCAAGCGGAGCAACGACTATTCGCGCAACGGTCGACTGCACAGTGCCCTGACAGAGCTACAGTTCGCGGCAGAAGTCAGAGCAGGCGCCAGAGGCGCACCGGACAGTGAACAATGCCTGTCCGGTGCGGCACCGGACTGTCCGGTGCACCAAGTTGTCAGAGCTCCAACGGTTGAAACCGTCAGAACCCTAATGGTTGGGTGACGTGGCTGGCGCACCGGACTGTCCGGTGCGCCCATCGACAGCAGCCCAACCCCAACGGTTGGTTTGGTGGTTGGGGCTATAAATACCCCCAACCACCACCATTCAAGGTATCCAAGTTTCTCAGCCATTGCATTCAATACAAGAGCTCTAGACTTCACTCCAAGACACAAATAAGAGATCAAATCCTCTCCCAAGTCAAAAATCACTCCAAACAATTAGTGGCTATTGAGAGAGAGATTTTCGTGTTCATTTGAGTTCTTGTCGCTTGGATCACTTTTCTTCTTCCTCCATTCTTGTTCTCAAGCAACTTGTAATCAAAGCAAGAGACACCAAGTTGTGGTGGTCCTTGTGAGGGGTCTAAGTGACCCATTGATTAAGGAGAAAAGCTCACTCGGTCTAGGTGACCGTTTGAGAGAGGGAAAGACTTGAAAGAGACCCGGACTTTGTGACCACCTCAACGGGGAGTAGGTTTGCAAAAACCGAACCTCGGTAAAACAAATCACTGTGTCATCCGCTCTATTTCTTTGGTTGATTTGTTTTCGCCCTCTCTTTCGGACCCGATTATATTTCTAACGCTAACCCGGCTTGTAGTTGTGCTTAAAGTTTATAAAATTCAGATTTGCCTATTCACCCCCCTCTAGGCGACTTTCAATTGGTATCAGAGCCCGGTACTTCATTAGAGTCTAACCACTCAAAGTGATGTTGGGAGGATCCTCCAAGAGGGAGATGGAAACGGACACAAGCCGCGGGAAAGCTCCATCGAAGGAGTCCGGCACCAAAGGAAGGGAGGAATCACCTCCCCGCATCAAGTCGCATCGGAGTGGCGACAAGAAGAAGAAGATGAAGAAAGTGGTCTACTACGAGACCGACTCTTCGTCGCCATCCACCTCCGGCTCCAACGCATCGTCTGTCACTTCTAAGCGCCATGAGCGCAAGAAGTTTAGTAAGATCCTCTTACGCTATCCTCGCATTTCCAAACGCACTCCTTTACTTTCCGTCCCACTAGGCAAACCACCGGTTTTTTACGGTGAAGATTATTGTATGTGGAGTGATAAAATGAGGCATCATCTAACCTCACTCCACTCTATCATTTGGGACATTATTGAGTTTGGAGCGCAGGTACCATCTATAGGGGATGAAGGATATGATTCGGACGAAGTTGCCCAAATCTATCACTTCAACTCCCAAGCCACTACTATACTCCTCGCCTCTCTAAGTCGAGAGGAGTATAATAAGGTGCAAGGGTTGAAGAGTGCCAAAGAGATTTGGGACGTGCTCAAAATCGCGCACGAAGGAGATGAGGTGACAAAGATCACCAAGTGGGAGACGATCGAGGGGGAGCTCGGTCGGTTCGTCCTCAACCAAGGAGAGGAGCCACAAGCCATTTACAACCGGCTCAAGACCTTGGTGAATCAAGTACGCAACCTCAGGAGCACAAAATGGGATGACCATGAAATGGTCAAGGTTATTCTAAGATCACTCGTTTTTCTTAATCCTACACAAGTTCAATTAATTCGTGGTGATCCTAGATACAAGCTAATGTCTCTCGAGGAGGTTATAGGAAAGTTTGTGAGCTTTGAATTGATGATCAAAGGCTCCAAACAAATCATCGAGCGAGGTGCCACCTCCACACTCGAGGTGCAACCCATCACATTCAAAGCGACAGAAGAGAAGAAAGAAGAGTCTACATCAAGTAGGCTCCCCATCGACGCCTCCAAGCTCGACAACGAGGAAATGACGCTCATCATCAAGAGCTTCCACCAAATCCTCAAGCAAAGGAGGGGGAAGGATTACAAACCCCGCTCCAAGAAAGTTTGCTACAAGTGTGGTAATCCCAGTCATTTTATTGCTAAATATCCATTATCAAGTGATAGTGACAGGGGCGACGACAAGAAGGGAAGAAGGAAGGAAAAGAAGAAGTACTACAAGAAGAAGGGCGGCGATGCCCATGTATGTCGGGAATGGGACTCCGATGAGAGCTCCACCGACTCCTCCTCCGACGAGGACGCTGCCAACATCGCCGTCACCAAATGCCTTCTCTTCCCCAACGTCGGCCACAAGTGCCTCATGGCAAAGGACAGCAAAAAGAAGAAGGTAAAATCTAGAGCCTCCACTAAATATGCAACATTAGTGATGAGGATAGCACTAGTGATGATGAAGAAAATTTGCTTGCTCTTTTTGCCAACCTAAACATGCAACAAAAAGAAAAATTAAATGAATTGATAGGTGATATTCATGAGAAGGATGAACTCTTGGATAGCCAAGAGGACTTCCTTATTAAGGAAAATAAAAAGCATGTTAAGGTAAAAAATAATTATGCTCAGGAAGTAGAAAAATGTGAAAAATTAACTAGTGAGCGTAGCATTTGCCATGACACTATCTCTAACCTTAGAATTGAAAATACCAAATTAATTGCTAAGGTGGAGAAATTAAATGTTTGTGATGATTCTCTTGTCAATCTTAAAAATGATAATGCTAGTTTGATTGCTAAGATTGACAAGTTGAATGAATCACTTTCTAGCCTTAAGATTGAGAATGATAAATTAATGTCTAAGGCTGAAGATTTAAATGTTTGCAATGTTTCTATTTTCAATCTTAGAAATGAGAATGCCATGTTACATGCTAAGATTGATGAATTAAATGTTTGCAAACCCTCTACATCCATCGTTGATCATGTTTCTATTTGCATGAGATGTAGAGATATTAATGTTGATGCTATTCATGATCACCTAGTTTTAATTAAACAACAAAATGATCACATAGCACAACGAACTAGCAAGATTAATGAGCATGAGATAGAAAATGAAAATTTTAAATTTGCTAGAAGTATGCTCTATAATGGGAGACACCCTAGCATTAAGGATGGCATTGGCTTCCAACAGGGAGACAATGTCAAGCTTAATGCCCCCAAAAAATTATCTAATTTTGTTAAGGGTAAGGCTCCCATAGCTCAGGATAACGAGGGCTATATTTTATATCCTGCTGGTTATCCCGAGCACAAGATTAGGAGAATTCATGGTAAGAAGACTCACTCTATTTCCCATCATGCTTTTATGTATAAAAGTGAGGCTTCTAGCTCTAGGCATTCTACTCATATTAAAATGCCTAAAAAGAAATCTCCTATTGCATCAAATGAACCAAATGTTTCATTTAAAACTTTTGATGCTTCTTATGTGCTTACTAACAAATCAGGCAAAGTAGTTGCCAAATATGTTGGGGGCAAACACAATGGCTCCAAGACTTGTGTTTGGGTACCCAAGATGCTTGTTTCTAATGTCAAAGGACCCAAGACCGTTTGGGTACCTAAGAACAAGGCCTAAACTTGTTTTTTAGGTTTATGCATCCGGAGGCTCAAGTTGGATCATTGATAGCGGGTGCACAAACCACATGACTGGGGAGAAAAGGATGTTCTCCTCCTATGAGAAAAACAATGATCCCCAAAGAGCTATCACATTCGGGAATGGAAATCAAGGTTTGGTCAAAGGACTTGGTAAAATTGCTATATCTCCTGACCATTCTATTTCCAATATTTTTCTTGTAGATTCTTTAGATTATAACTTGCTTTCAGTTTCTCAATTATGCAAAATGGGTTACAACTGCCTTTTTATGGATATAGGTGTTACTGTCTTTAGAAGAAGTGATGATTCAGTAGCATTTAAGGGAGTACTCGAGGGTCAGCTATACTTAGTTGATTTCAATAGAGCTGAACTTGATACTTGCTTAATTGCTAAGACTAATATGGGTTGGCTCTGGCATCGCCGACTAGCCCCTGTTGGGATGAAGAATCTTCACAAGCTTCTAAAGGGAGAACACATTTTGGGACTAACAAATGTTCATTTTGAGAAAAATAGGGTTGGTAGCGCATGTCAAGCAGGGAAGCAAGTTGGTGTTCATCATCCACACAAGAACATCATGACGACCGACAGGCCGCTTGAGCTACTCCACATGGATCTATTCGGCCCGATCGCTTACATAAGCATCGACGGGAGTAAGTATTGTCTTGTAATAGTGGATGATTATTCTCGCTTCACTTGGGTATTCTTTTTGCAGGATAAATCTCAAACCCAAGAGACCTTAAAGGGATTAATGAGACGAGCTCAAAATGAGTTCGGATTGAGAATAAAAAAGATAAGAAGCGACAACGGGACGGAGTTCAAGAACTCTCAAATAGAAGGCTTTCTTGAGGACGAGGGCATCAAGCATGAGTTCTCTTCTCCCTACACACCTCAACAAAATGGTGTAGTGGAGAGGAAGAATAGAACTCTACTTGACATGGCGAGGACCATGCTTGATGAGTACAAGACTTCGGACCAGTTTTGGGCGGAAGCAATCAACACCGCTTGCTACGCCATCAACCGACTCTACCTTCACCGAGTCCTCAAGAAGACATCTTATGAATCCTAACCGGTAAAAAGCCCAATGTTTCATATTTTAGAGTCTTTGGTAGCAATTGTTTTATTCTTGTTAAAAGAGGTAGAAAATCTAAATTTGCTCCTAAGGCTGTACAAGGCTTTTTACTTGGTTATGACTCAAACACAAGGGCATATAGAGTCTTTAACAAGTCCACTGGACTAGTTGAAGTCTCTTGTGACATTGTGTTTGATGAGACTAATGGCTCTCAAGTAGAGCAAGTTGATCTTGATGAGCTAGATGATGAAGAGGCTCCGGGCGTCGCGCTAAGGAACATGTCCATTGGGGATGTGTGTCCTAAGGAATCCGAAGAGCCCACACAAGCACAAGATCAACCATCATCTTCCATGCAAGCATCTCCACCAACCCAAGATGAGGATCAAGCTCAAGATGATGAAAATGAAGATCAAGAGATGAGCCACCTTAAGAGGAGGACAATGATCAAGGGGGAGATGCCAATGATCAAGACAAGGAAGATGATCAGGGTCAAAGACCGCCACACCCAAGAGTCCACCAAGCGATACAAAGAGATCACCCCGTGAACTCCATCCTCGGCGATATTCATAAGGGGGTAACCACTCGATCTCATGTCTCTCATTTTTGTGAACATTACTCTTTTGTGTCTTCTATTGAGCCATACAGGGTGGAAGATGCATTACAAGATTCGGATTGGGTGTTGGCAATGCAAGAGGAGCTCAACAACTTCACGAGAAATGGGGTATGGCATCTTGTTCCACGTCCTAACCAAAATGTTGTAGGAACCAAGTGGGTTTTCCGCAACAAGCAAGATGAGCATGGTGTGTTGACAAGGAACAAAGCCCGACTTGTAGCCAAGGGATATTCACAAGTCGAAGGTTTGGATTTCGGTGAAACCTATGCACCCGTAGCTAGGCTTGAGTCAATTCGCATATTACTTGCCTATGCTACTTACCATGGCTTCAAGCTTTATCAAATGGACGTGAAAAGTGCCTTCCTCAATGGACCAATCAAGGAGGAGGTCTATGTTGAGCAACCTCCCGGCTTTGAAGATAGTGAGTACCCTAACCATGTCTATAAACTCTCAAAGGCGCTTTATGGGCTCAAGCAAGCCCCAAGAGCATGGTATGATGCCTAAGAGATTTCCTTATCATTAATGGCTTCAAAGTCGGCAAAGCCAATCTGAAGCGGACTGATCCTTTGGGACTCAAATGTGATACAATTACTAGTCCCAGGAGGCTAGTAACCACATTCCTTACTTCAAATAGTACAGAGTCTGAGTAAATGTTATTACAATACCGGGGTACAAGCTCGAGAGTGAACCAAAATTATAAAACACAGTGGAAGATAAATTAGCCCAAGCCACAAGCAGAACTGGGTGAAGACACAACCCCCTCAATCAAGCATAGCAGAAAAGAAGTCTTCAGCTGCTAAAAAACATAAATAAATCTGGGTGAATACACTGGGTATTCCGCAAGCCCACCCGGCTCCCGTAAAGAGAAAGAGACCTATATCATACATGCTTCATATGGTGGAGTTGAAGTCACTCTTCTTTTTCTCAAAGAAAGGCAGTACTTATTGTTAGGGTTTTCCCGAAACGATAGATATAACACCACCACTGAGCTTCCCGCTCCCGTGGAACCATTTTCTTTTCCAGAGACACACTTACACACACATATTTCCCTGTTCCCGGTTGTTGTAGAAACACTAATTGTCATACCACACCAGACTCGTCCATACCAGTGGACACGAACTATTCAAATAGGTTTAAACTCTGCACAGAGGGGTACACTTTACCCACTAGTCCCGCTCTGCGATCTCACGGCCAATGAGATCCGAATCCGAATCTCTTTCCTTCCTCGCACGTCCTAACCTTAATGGTTATACCGGAAGGAGTCAGGCCACCACCATGTCCAAACCGGACAAAACATTCCCCCTCCTTATCCTCCCGGTGCTCCCCAGCCTTCATAACCCTGGGGTTGGACCGTACGAGTTCAGATCGAGTGACTGCCCACACAGCCTCGAGTGGTTGTACTTTTCATGAGTACAGGTAGTGAAGGATGACAAACCGGTCCTTATACGAGAGGACAATCCTTCTGCTCATGCCTAAACCAGCTGAGCCATCACCTTAGGCCCTCCCCTAAACCAAGGAGTCCCTGATCATCCTACTCACCAGGTGATGAGGGTGAATACCCTTCATCGCACACTTTTTTTTGGAAAACATCATTGTTCGTATCCCTTTTTTTATCCCATATCTTGTGATCAAAGGGTATTAGTAAATGCGGGCTCTCTCATGCTTACCATGCAAATAGATTCCATCCCTTAATCCCGGCTTAGGCAGTGGTAGAGAGAAATAGGTAAATTATGCATCAAGGGAAGGATGGACTTGCCTTCATCGAAGCTTTCCTGGCACAAAAGATTTATCTCGGAGGGGTCGGGTTCCTGCCCTTCTTCCGAAGCTACAAATTTCGGAGGATCGGATCCCTCTTCCGCTAACAGACACAGATAAGAACAATACATCAATCACGGTGACTTTAGTGGGGTTTGCCATTTCTTATATCTTATTATTTTTATGCCCTATAATTTATTTAAACTATTTTTAGTGCATAAAATATCAGCATATAATTCTATATATGAAAAATGGGAAAAAGAAATGAGAAAAAGAAAAAGAAAAGGGTTTTCCTGCTTGCTGGGCCGGGGGGATTTTGGCCCACCCGGGCGCGAGCGCGCGCGCGCGGGCGCGGCAGGCGGCCCGGCTGGCCCAACAGCGAGGGAGACGGTGGGGGGACGGCGTTGTGGCGCGGGCCCACATGTCACGAGGGAAGGGGGCTTAACGGCGCGGGGCAGCGATGGATGGGGGGAGGTCGATCGGAGCTCGACCGCCCGTGAAATCCCGCGGCGGTTCTCCGCTGTGGGTCCGGTTCTGTGGCGGGGGAGCGGTGGCGAGGCATGGGCGGGGGCAGGGGATCACGGGGGTGGGGTCAATTTGACCGGCGGGGGCCTAGGGTGGCCGGTCCACGGCGCGGTGGCGGGTGCTCGCGGCGGTGAGGTCGCCGGCGAGGCAGCCGAGCGCAAAAGGAGGTGGGGAGAGGTGCCTTGCGATCGTTAGTGCGTGGCGGAGCTCAAGCACCAAGTTAATTCGACCGAAAGCCACTCGAGAGGGAAGAACAAAGCTCACCGGAGTGACGGGGAGACGTCACGGCGCTAGCTCGATTGGGCTCGGGGAGGAGTGGAGGAGATTGCCGGGGCTGGTGTGGAGGAAACGGAGCTCGGGCGGTCCCTTTTATAGGCGCCTGGGAGGGGGAAGGAAGGGAGGGGACGACGAGCACTAACGAGCTTGCCATGATGGCGGGGATGGAGCAAACGGCGACGAGACGGCTCGGGTACAGTGGCGGGGTGGTCGCTGAGGCCGGTGCAAGCGTTAATGGCGAGGCGACGGGGCGTGAGGTGGTCGGCGGTGAACGCGCCGGTGATGGCATGGGCGGGACGAAGGTCCTGACAGGCGGGCCCGGGCTGCCAATGGGAGAGCGGCGCGAGAGGGAGAGAGGTGGAGCCGCTGACCGGTGGGGCCGGTTTGTCAGGTGCGGCGCGGGCGCGCGCAGCTAGGCCGCTTGGGTCGGGGAAGGAGAGGGGGAAAGAGCGGGCGCGGCAAGGCTTAGGCCAAAATCGGCCTAGCCGAGGGGGGAGGGTTTTTCTTTTTTCCTTTTTCTGTTTTCTATTTCTTTTTTCCATTTTCTATTTTTGTTTCTTTTTATTTCCTTTTCTTTTGAATCAACAATTTGCTAAATAATCTTGAGTGTTGAAAATAGTTTATGTGAGGTGCTCCTAACAATTCAAGTGTATGCACATGATGAGATGACCTAAGGGTGGAGTTTTAGGGAGAAAACAAAATAAGAGGGGGTTTAGGAAATTAGGGTTCCAAACCTTGGATTGAGATTTTTGGGATGTTACAAACCTACCCCACTTAAAGGAATCTCGCCCTCGAGATTTAGACTGGATTTGAGAAAAGATAAGGGTATTCCCTCCTCAAGAAGTCCTCACTCTCCCAGGTAGCTTCCTCTTCTCCTTCTCTGCTCCACTGAACTTTACAGAGTTTCACTTCTGAGGTGCGGGTCTTCCGGACTGCTGAATCAAGGATCTTTACTGGCTTCTCACGGTACTGAATATCTTTCTGAATCTGCACTGCCTCTTCTTCGATGTGACTTTCTGGTGCTTGCAGTCATTTGCGGAGCTGGGATACGTGAAACACATTGTGGATGTCAGACATGGATTCTGGTAGTTCATGACGGTATGCTGCGGGTCCTACTCTGCCGATGATGGGATAGGGACCAACGAATCGCGGTGCTAGCTTTCCTTTTACTTGGAACCTTCTGACACCACTCATCGGGGAGACCTTGAGGTAGACGAAGTCTCCTTCCTCAAATCTGAGTTCTCTCCGCCTGCTGTCTGCATAACTCTTCTGTCGACTCTGAGCTTCAAGTAATCTCCTGCGGATAAGGGCAACTTTCTCCTCAGCCTCTTTGATAAAGGCAGGTCCTTCTAGTTCTTTTTCTCCTACGTTGAACCACATGAGAGGGGTCTGGCATTTTCGTCCATACAATGCTTCGAACGGTGACATCTTGATGCTGGCCTGATAGCTGTTATTATATGAGAACTCTGCATAGGGAAAACTAGATTCCCAACTTCTATCGAATGTTAACACACACGCCCTTAATAGATCTTTGAGGACCTTGTTGACTCTTTCTGTCTGCCCGTCTGTCTGAGGGTGATAGGCGGTGCTGAAATCTAGCTTGGTGCCCATAGCTTTCTGAAGGCTTGTCCAGAATTTGGAGGTGAACTGGGTTCCTCTGTCTGACACTATCTTTCTTGAAATGACATGGAGTCTGACTATCTCCTTAAGATAAATTCGGGCAAGGGTGGATCCTCCAAAGGTAGTTTTCACTGGGATGAAATGGGCTACCTTGGTGAGGCGATCTATTATTACCCAGATAGAGTCATTCCCTTTTTGCGTCCAGGGTAGTCCGGTTACAAAATCCATGCCTATTTCTTCCCATTTCCATTTCGGCACTGGGAGGGGTTGTAATAGGCCTGCATGTTTTTGGTGCTCGGCCTTCGTTCGTTGGCAGGTGTCACACCGGGCCACATATTGTGCTATCTCTTTCTTCATCCCTCTCCACCAGTATCTGGTTTTGAGGTCTAGGTACATCTTGGTAGTTCCTGGGTGGATGGAGTAGGCTGAGTTGTGAGCTTCCTCGAGCAGGACTTCTCGTGCCTCTCCTTTTGGTACACATAGACGATTCTTGAACCAAAGGGCTCCTTGTTCATCTGTCTTGAGGTCCGGGAGTTGTTCCTTGCAAGCTTTTTCCACAAGTCTTGCTGTCTCTGAGTCTAGGCTTTGAGCTTTGCATATGAGGTCTTCTAGCATTGGTTTGACTTTGAGACTATCGTTGTTTCCCAAACATGTATTCAGTTGAGCTGATTCCTTCTTCCAATCTTCTAAAAAGTTGTTTCCCTTTATTCCGAAAGGTTTTCGACTGAGGGCGTCTGCTACCATGTTGGCCTTTCCGGGGTGATAATGAATCTCAAGGTCATAGTCTTTGATCAATTCCAACCATCTTCGTTGACGGAGATTGAGATTTGGCTGAGTGAAGATATACCTCAGACTCTTGTGATCGGTGAAGATGTGACATTTGTTCCCAATTAGGTAATGCCTCCATATCTTCAAAGCATGCACTATGGCTGCCAATTCCAAATCATGGGTGGGGTAATTCTGCTCATGCGGCTTAAGTAGGCATGATGCATAAGCAATGACTTTCTCGTTTTGCATTAGCACACACCCTAAGCCTTGCCTCGAGGCATCACAGAAGACGACGGCATCACAGAAGACGACAAAATCCTGATGTATATCTGGTAGTGTCAAAACGGGTGCGGTCGTGAGCTTCTCCTTTATGATCTGGAAACTTCCTTCACATTTTGGGGTCCACACAAATTTATGATCTTTCTTGAGAAGCTCGGTCATAGGTCTTGCTATGCTAGAGAATCCCTTGATAAAGCGGCGGTAATATCCTGCCATTCCCAGAAAGCTTCGAACTTCACTGAGGTTGGATGGCTGCCTCCATTTTGATACTGCTTCCACCTTGGAAGGGTCTACTTCTATTCCTTCCACGGTCAAGATATGCCCAAGAGGAAGGCTATCTTTTCCAACCAGAATTCACATTTACTGAGTTTAGCATAAAGTTTGTGTGCCCTGAGTTTTCCAAGGACGGTCCGAAGGTGACGCTTATGGTCTTCGCGGTTCTTGGAGTAGATAAGGATGTCGTCAATGAAGACCACGACAAACTTATCCAGCTCTTCCATAATCACTGTGTTCATGAGGTTCATGAAAAAGGCGGGTGCGTTTGTTAGTCCGAAAGGCATCACTGTGAATTCATATTGTCCATACCGGGTGACAAATGCAGTCTTCTGGATATCTGCTTCCTTGATTCTCAATTGGTGATAACCAGACCTTAGGTCTATCTTGGAGAAGTATTTGGCCCCTTGCAGCTGATCGAAGAGGTCATCGATCCGAGGAAGTGGATACTTGTTCTTGATGGTGACTTCATTTAACGATCGGTAATCAATACACATCCTCATACTTCCATCTTTCTTAGAGACGAAAAGGACTGGTGCTCCCCAAGGGGATGAGCTGGGACGAATGTACCCTTTTTGTTGAAGATCTGCGATTTGGAGCTTCAATTCTGCTAACTCGGTAGGAGCCATACGGTATGGTCTCTTTGCGATGGGTGCCGTTCCAGGAATCAGATCTATGTAGAATTCCACCTCTCTTTCCGGTGGCATTCCTGGTAACTCTTCTGGGAACACATCCATGAATTCTTCTATCACTAATATGTTCTCTGCTGCTAGATTAAACATCATCGGATCATTGGCGGGTGGCCGAGCCTGACAAGAGACTGACTTTCCTTGGTGGTCTGTGAGAAGGATTGTCTTGCTTGCGCAACTGATGATACCTTTGTGTTTGGTCAACCAATCCATCCTTAAGATCACATCAATCCCTTGGGATGGCAAGACAGTTAAGTCTGCCAAGAACACTACCCCACTTAAAAGGATTCTGACTTGGGAGCATTTGAGCTGACATAGAAGGTCTGACCCTGGGGTTCGAGTGACCAAGGGAATCTCTAGAGGGGTAGAGGGAATGCCATGCTTTTCCAGAAAACTAGTGCCTATAAAAGAATGGGATGCTCCTAAATCGAAAAGTATGGTAGCGGGAGTAAATTCAACAAGGAACTCACCGAGCACTACCCCTGGAGCTTGCTGAGCCTCCTGAGCATCGATGTGATTTACTCGAGCCCTTCCTTGATACGGGGTCTTGTTCTGCTGGCTGATGGAGGAGGGTGCCTTGGGGGTGGATGCGATGGTATTCTTGGGGCCATTCACCGAGTTGGAGTAAGCAGGTCCTGATGGCTTCAGCTGGGGACAGTTGTTCTTGTAGTGACTAGGATCTCCGCAGTGCCAAAACTCATTCGCCGGGGGTTGGTTGCTTGCAACTGAGGGGGCATGAAAGGAGCTCTGACTCTGCTGACTGAAACGTGACGTGGTGGGTCCAGCTGGTCTACTGAAGCTTGGTCCCTTGGGTGGAAATCCAAAGGATCGAGTTTTCTGGTGCCGATCTTGCTGCTGAGCCTGGAGGACTTGGAATTTCCTCTTGAGATGGCCTTTTTCTTCCTCTTTTGCCCTTTCCACTTGCATGGCTTTGTTGGAGAGGTGAGAGAAACTGAGGAAGTCTTGGCTGGCTAGGATGGTCTTGAGTTCTGGCCTGAGTCCCTTCAGGAAGCGGGCCATCTTCTTGACTTCGGTACTGACGTCATCTGGTGCGTACCGGGCTAATTCCGTGAACTTGTGCACATATTTGCTGACAGATCTTCCGTCTTGAGTCAGTTCCCGGAATTCGTCTTCCTTGAGCTGAACGAGCCCTTGGGGCACATGGTGCTCCCGGAAAGCTGTTTCAAACTTCGCCCAGGTAGCATCTCTGATGGTGACATTGAAGGTATCCCACCAGGCTAAGGCCATCCCGGAGAGTTGATGAGTAGCCAGTTGAACACGCTGATTTTCTGGGCATCCGATGGCTTCCAGCTTTCTTTTAATCGTGCGCAGCCAATCGTCAGCATCGAGGGGATTGCTAGATCTGGCAAACGTGGGAGGCTTGAGCCTCAGGAAATCCCCCATCCTGTCTTGCGTTCTTCCACCATTCGGACGTTGATTTTCCAGACTTCGAGTGAGGACCTCGATGAGTCGGGTTTGGTTGGCTAGAACTTGGGCTAGATCTAAGGGTAGTTCTGGAGGTGCAGGGAGGTGGGTTTCACTTTCCTCTCTACCGGCTTCCCTTTCAGCTCTCAGGGGAAACCCTGCTCCAATCCCGGAGGCGGTAGGCGTGGTTTTATCCGAAGCCATCTGCTAGGGGGAGATAATCACTATTATGCACATGCCAATTTTTATCAACCAAGTTATTTTATTCATTACACCAATACATTACAAGCATACGACTACTACTAGTCATACTACACGCGAGCGTTCTCAGAGGTACTCCCGAACTCTTTTTCTAAGGTGTCCCCGAATTCCCTGAGAAGGTCATCAAGGCTAGCTAGGGACATATCCTCGATGTCGGACAAATTCCCTATCCTAGTGGGAGCTAGTGCTGGGGGAGCCTTCTTCCTCTGCTCAGCTTGGCCTCCTTGGTTCCTGGTCTTCTTTTGAATTTTCTTCGTGGGGGCGAGCTTCATCTTCTTATCATAATCCATCTTTAGGGTTCGGTAGGCTTCACGGGTGTTGGCCTCCTCGCCTTCTGCTATATCAAGACACTCTTGGAGGGATGCTTTCTCCTTCTTAAGTTCCTTGACCTGCTGCTCTAAGCTTTCCACCCGGGAGTTTAGGTGGGTGCAGTGGGAGGAGAGATCATCATAGTGGATATCGAGAGTGTGGAGGTATCCGGTCATGTAGACAATGGTGGGGTCATCCTCGGTGGGGTCTCTCCCTGACAGGGCCTGAAGTCTTTTCCTCCAGGTGAGGGTATTTTTGTTGCTGGGTGGGAAGTAACGAAGGGGGGTTTCAAAGATCTCTCTACTGTAGTTTTGGCATAGCTATTTAAGGGCTTTTCGGGCAACACTTTGGCAAGTGTCTGGGAAGCGGTGCCCGATGAAGGTGACTTGGGAGGGTGGTTTGGGTAGCTTTGGCTTTTGAAGCGTCCCCAATCATCTGGGACTCAAATGTGATACAATTACTAGTCCTAGGAGGCTAGTAAACACATTTATACATCAGATGATTCTAGATCTGCTTAAACGAGACAAACCTATAAAGGTGGCGATCAACTTTAAGAGTTGGTCCACAACTCGGGACATATCATCAGAGTGGGGCTGAAGCATCCCGATATACGCAGCGAAGCAAATCAGCGGTCCAACAGCCACAAGCAAGGTTGGGAACAGTCGTAACTCTTACCCGATCTCCTTTTTCTAAAAAACAACAAATAAGCAAGGGTGAGTACAAACGTACTCAGCAGCCCACCTTCACCCGCGGAATGGGGAAATCAGATATAATGCATGGAATATGTGGAGCTCAGGATATTTTGCAGAAACAGCAATATTTTATGCAGAGTTGTTTTCAAAAACATTTTGTATTTTTGCAAAGCGCATCCTCTCCAAAAGGAGGAGGAAGTTTTTCAGTATTATAACAAAATCCCCTGGACTAAACCATCCAGGTATCTCAGCAGTTTCCCACTGGTTTTCCTTTTCAAAAACAGCTACTGAACTTCCCGTCCACCATAGCTCACGGCTCAACTGCCGAACCTTTTAAAAACCACTTTTCTCAAACCCACCCTTTTTTTGGAAACAAAACACTAATTTCCATACCATACCAGACTCGTCCATTCCTGTGGACACAGACTATTCGAATAGGTTTTCAAACTCTGCGCAGAAGTGTACACTTTACCCACTAGTCCGGCTCTGCGATCTCATGATCAATGAGATCTGAATCCGAATCTCTTTCTTTCCCCGCACGTCCTAACCTTAACGGTTATACCGGAAGGAGTCAAGCCACCACGACATCCAAACCGGACAAAACATTCCCCTCCTTATCCTCCCGGTGCTCCCCGGCCTTCATAACCCTGGGGTTGGACCGTACGAGTTCAGATTGAGTGACTGCCCACAAAGTCTCGAGTGGTTGTACTTATCATGAGTACAGGTAGTGAAAGATGACAAACCGGTCCTTATATGCGGGGACAATCCTTCTGCTCACGCCTAAACCAGCTGAGCCTTCACCTTAGGCCCTCCCCTAAACCAGGGAGTCCTTGATCATCCCTACTCAAAGGTGATAAGGGTGAAAACCCTTCATCATACACATTTTGAACAACATTTTCTTTTGAAAAACTCACACCTTTTCTCAAATCATTTGTAACAAATATATTAAGGATTGATTGCGGCAAGCGGCTTGCGTAGACTTGCAGATTTGGCCTCCATGAGACAGCACGAACGCTCCGATAACTATGCAACATGAACAAGCAAACATACAAACCAACAAGTATAGCAACAAATATTTAGTATAGTGGTCAAAATAGCGATACATGGATGAGTAGAGTCTTGAGTAGAATATGTGTCATGTGGTGTTGAGATACTACTAGTGGTGGAGCGGAGGTGCTTACCAGGAGGGTGGACTGGATGCGAAGCGACACTATGCGTGTAGCCGGCAGAGCAGAGTAACTGAGTGGGTGGGTGTTTGCCTTGGCTGAGGGTGTTGAGTGTGTGTGGAGAGGAAGAGGGTAGCTAGGTGTATTTATAGCTGGGTGTATGTGGTGTAGCACAGTGAAGTTCACTGTTGGTGAGAATAGTGACGAATCAATCGTCTGACTTAGTATGAACAGGAGAGTTATAGGCAGAATATAGGACAAGAGTATTTTGGGAGTTTTTCTGGAATATGGACCAGGCTTAAGGGATGACATGGTTGGATAGGAAATAGTTTGATAAGAATTTAGAAACAAGAATTATTGGAATCTGAGTTTAGAAGCCTGGTTCGAAGGAATCTCAAAGTTAAGCGTGCTCAACTTGGAGAAACCTGAGATGGGTGACCAGATGGGAAGTTCCCTACTGGAAGGAAAATCACAGTCACCGGAGTTCGTATGACTGGAATATGGGTCTGGCTGGTCTTGGGTGGACTGGACAACATGATGGATGAGTAGTTGAAATTTTGGGTGATCGGCTAATCGATAAATAGTAACAATGAATAGTAACGATGAATAGTGATGACGAAAAAGCTACCATAGATATCATCGTTGAGTAGTAACGCTGATGAATAGTAACGAAGATGAATAGTAAAAATGGTGAATAGTAACGATGAATAGTAACGGTGAATAGTGATGGTGAATAGTCCGTATGAACGAACGATGAACGATGAATAGGAATTATGAACGAACGATGAACGATGAATATGAACTATGAACGAACGGACGAACGATCGGATGATCGGACGAACGAACGATCGGAATTTCGGCAGCATAACGGCAGGACAAAGATTATATGGAAGAATGATGAATAGGGACTATGAACGAACGATGAACGATGAATAGGAACTATGAACGAACGATGAACGATCGAATGATCGATCGAACAAACGATCAGAATTTCGGCAGCATAACGGCAGGGAAAAGATTATTTGGACGAACGAACGGACAAACGATCGAATGATCGGACGAACGAACGATCGGAATTTCGGCAGCATAACGGCAGGACAAAGATTATCTGGAAGAACGATGAATAGGGACTATGAACGAACGATGAACGATGAATAAGAACTATGAACGAACGATGAACGATCGACTGATCGAACGAACGAACGATCGGAATTTCAGCAGCATAACGGTAGGAAAAAGATTATTTGGACGAACGAACGGACGAACGATCGAACGATCGGACGAACGGACGAACGAACCATGAACGATCGGACGAACGATCGAACGATCGGACGAACGAACAAACTAAGAACAGGGGGACGAACGATCGAAGAACGACCGGACGATCCTTGTGCTAGTGTGTGCTTGTGTGGAACATGGAGTGGGTGTGTGTGGGGGGGGGGGAGAGAGTTGCCATGAAATGGCTTGGGGTGGGATGAGAGGAGGCCCTTGCCCCTCTATTTATAGCCATGGTGGGGGATTAGGGGGAGGGATGAGAGGATTAGTGGGAGGATGAGAGGATTAGTGGGAGATTAGCATGTATTTGTCTTCTATAAGTGAGATTTGCTTGTAGAGCTCACCGTATGACACTGGAGGCATACGTATATGTATGAGCATGAGGAAAGTTATGAAGAAAATATTTATAGGGACTTGAAAAATGATTCTGAAGGTATTTCTCAAGAGGAAAATACTTGGAGATATATCGGTGGAATATTTGGACAGTATTTCTCGAAAGAACTTGAAGGGGATTACTCGGGAAATATCTGGGCGGTATTTCTGGAAGAATTTGAGGGTGATCACTGGGGAAATATTTGTAGGATATTTTGAGGAGGATTTTGGAGAGAATATAGACCACTATAATTTATTTGTTGATATCAACTTGCAAACAAACATTTTGAAACGAAATTTGAAATTCATTTTGAATTTAGAGCAAGTTTGAGAAAATTTCAAGATTTGAATTTTTGGGATGCTACAAATCTACCCCACTTAAAATGAATCTCGTCCTCGAGATTCGGCTCAGAAGGGTTATGGGTATAGCTTTACTTCAGCTACATATCTTCACTTTGCAGACTCTTCGAGGAGATGGAACTTCAACAAAATCCGGCCTTTGAGGAGCATCTGGTTGCCGATTGCAAATGCTGATTCTGGCTACTCAAAGGTCATCTTCAGGCTTCAGCTTTCGCTTGGCAGCTAGCTTATTGAGGAAGCATCGATGCCAACACGCAAACCTTCCTCTTGCGAACTTATCCATGGATCTCTTCCTTGATTGGTCTTCTGGTGCTTCATCAACAAAACTTGGGTGACCACTTCTCATCCAAAAACTTATAAGCTTCGATGATCTGGTCCTCCACAAGCTTGCTATAGGCCTTCTTCTTTTTCTCCATAGCAGGAACCTTGCTAGAACACTACCCCACTTAAAAAGAATGCGGATAGAACTCTTGAATCTTGGGGATTTGAACTCCTTGAAGTACCTCATAACAAGGGTGTTACGGGGCCTTCTTCAGCTGTTGCTGCTTGAGCAGGCTGCGGAGAAATGACTGACACAGGGTTGATTCTGGGACAACCTTCTTCTCATCTTCTCTTCACTATCTTCTTTTCACTATTTTTTCCTTTTTTCACTGACCCTTTCTTTCTCTTTCCTCTTCCCACTGGAGGATTCTATCAAAGAGTATTACCATCATACAGAGGAGGAAACTAAAGACTATGAACCATGTACAACAGTCTTCAATCCAAGAATCACCAAGCATTGTGATCTTAGGGGTGAGGGAGTGGAAAAATGGAGTTGCTTGCGATTTGGCAGAGGGGATTTTATCAGGTGGGTGTGTGCTTTGCTTTGAGCATGATGGGAGTTGAGGGAGCTGGTGGGGGAAATTTATAAGCGAGTGGGGGTTGCTCGGGTGTGGATTGGCGGTGATGGAGCAGGTGACACGAGGCATCAAACACGACAAGGGGAGGGGGGCTGGTGTTGCCGGCGGCGATGGCGGTGGGTGCGCTGCAAAAGGGGGCGTGGGTGGCGGTAGTGCGCTGCAAAGGGGGGCGTGGGGGTGGTGGTAGTGCGCAAGGAGGCGGGCACGCGTGCGAGGGGCACGGGTGAGTGGTGGGGTCAATGACCCTGATGTTTGTGGTCTCTTGTTCCAAGAATCTTTGCCTCTCTATATGGTAATAACTCCTTTTGTCCTCTTTTTCTGTTTACTTTGATTCAGGGGTAGTGCTTTGATTCTCACGGTTGGTCCTTTTGACTGAGCGACTGGATAGGTTCCTCTGTAGCTTATTCCATGCTTCAAGGGTAAGCTTCTCGGTATCTTCTTGGGTAAGGTGCTTTTCTCTTGAGATGGGTTAAGATGAGAATGGAAGCATAAGGTAAGGATTAACTCTAATTTTTGTGATCTATGTTTTTAGACAAAACCTTTCTTAAAAAGAAAGAAAACACACAAGCTCAGCAATGATAAGCACAAACAAATCAAATGTTTTGAATAAGGGAAGAATAGAGTTTTTCTAAAGCACGGACTACTCAGATTCGGGGGCTAAGCATAACTACTATTGCTCGGCTCCTGAACTGAGAACTATGCTAAATGTGACTTATAAGCACTAACGTTAAGGCATCACATATGCACACGAAAGGGGAGAAAACATCAAGCGAAATTCATTTTGAAATGCCCTAGGGGGCCACACAATTAGAGTTTTGCAAAACACGGGTCTACACGATTACCTCTCATACACGCAGGGCTCTAGCCAAAGTGAAGAAAAACTTCACTACCCAATGCATGCAGAGGACTGGGCATACTAACTTCAGACCAGGCAACTTCTCTTCTGGCAAGGCTTGCACACAACTTCAATCTGAGACATCTCCTGGATGGGTCAAGAGGGAGCTGATGTTGATGACTTCTTCTGGCGGCGATTGAGATGGCAGGACAGGGTTGAACTCTTCTTCAAGTGGGACTGGCTCTTGTAGCTCCTCAGAGGGCGGCGGTGCTGGTGGGGTGCTTGCAGCTTCTTCCTTGACTTCAAGGGATGGTGTTGGAATCTTCTTCATGGTGAGGGGCTCAAACAACTCCGGCGGGGAATCTTAGGAGGCTTCAGGGTTCTCTTTCTTATCCATAGCCTGAGGGAAGACTGGAATTCCTTCCAAGACTATGGTTCCTTCCAAGAGTTCCCAAGCCTTCTTTTCTCCTCTGGTAGAGATCGGGTGACCTTCAAGAATCTGGGGATCTTCGGCTCTCATGGGTTGAACAGGGTTGGATGAAGCGGGCTCTTGGATCCACAGGGCTCTATGTTGGTTATGGGTGACCAAGTAGGCCTCCATCAACTTCTGGACATGCTCATCCTTGGCTTGCTTCAGGGCTTCAACAACAATGACTTCGCGACTTTCCAAGGCAGTTGCACAGGCTTGAGCTGTGGTGAGATCCACATGGAGCTTACGGTTGAGCTTCTCTGCATCTTCTGCTCGGGCAATCATCTGACGGTGGTGCCGAGCCAAGAAATCATACTGCACATCCAGGGTGAGCAGGTATGCAGTGAGGTACACGACTGAGGGGTCATCCTCAAGCAGCTGCTGACCTTCCAATGCACGCATCCTGGCCATCCAAACTGGACGGTTTCTCTGAAAGGGCGGAAAGAATCTGAGCGGGGTGTCGGCCACTTCTTCTTCATAGATCTGACACAGGGCCCTCAATGCCTTGCGGGCGACGACTTGGCAGGTGTCTTTGAATCTGTGCCCTGCAGCAGTGACACTCCATTCCACATGGTGCGGACTGGATCCAATGTATACAGTCACGACACACTTCTCTGTGCCATGCTCGACGAATTCACGACCATCATACTCTGGCTGGCTCCTGATTCTGAGGCAGACTGTGCATGCTCTCAGCAACTTGGGGAAACCATCTTCATTCTGGCAAAAGCTGGTTTGACAGCGAACCTCCATCTGACTTCTGAGAGAAGGAAAGGGGGAAAGCATTTTTGAAATGAAGGGATAAGAGCAAGATTTTTTTTAGAAAATAGTTTTGACTCAAAAACTTTTGGATCAGGCTAAGGGTTACGTCTTGCGGCCAACCTAACAGCTCTGATACCACCTGAAGCGTCCCCAATCCTCTGGGACTCAAATGTGATACAATTACTAGTCCCAGGAGGCTAGTAAACACATTTATACATCAGATGATTCCAGATCTGCTTAAACGAGACAAACCTATAAAGGTGGCGATCAACTTTAAGAGTTGGTCCACAACTCGGGACATATCATCAGAGTGGGGCTGAAGCAGCCCGATATACGCAGCGAAGCAAATCAGCAGTCCAACAACCACATGCAAGGTTGGGAACAGTCGTAACTCTTACCCGATCTCCTTTTTCTGAAAAACAACAAATAAGCAAGGGTGAGTACAAACGTACTCAGCAACCCACCTTCACCCACGGAATGGGGAAATCAGATATAATGCATGGAATATGTGGAGCTCAGGATATTTTGCAGAAACAGCAATATTTTATGCAGAGTTGTTTTGAAAAACATTTTGTATTTTTGCAAAGCACATCCTCTACAAAAGGAGCAGGAAGTTTTTCAGTATTATAACAAAATCCCCTGGACTAAACCATCTAGGTATCTCAGCAGTTTCCCACTGGTTTTCCTTTTCAAAAACAGCTACTACACTTCCCGTCCACCATAGCTCACGGCTCAACCGCCGAACCTTTTAAAAACCACTTTTCTCAAACGCACCCTTTTTTTGAAACAAAACACTAGTTGCCATACCATACCAGACTCGTCCATTCCTGTGGACACAGACTATTCGAATAGGTTTTCAAACTCTGCGCAGAGGTGTACACTTTACCCACTAGTCTGGCTCTGCGATCTCATGATCAATGAGATCCGAATCTGAATCTCTTTCTTTCCCCGCACGTCCTAACCTTAACGGTTATACCGGAAGGAGTCAGGCCACCACCACGTCCAAACTGGACAAAACATTCCCCCTCCTTATCCTCCCGGTACTCCCCAGCCTTCATAACCCTGGGGTTGGACCGTACGAGTTTAGATTGAGTGACTGCCGACACAGTCTCGAGTGGTTGTACTTATCATGAGTACAGGTAGTGAAAGATGACAAACCGGTCCTTATATGAGGGGACAATCCTTCTGCTCACGCCTAAACCAGCTGAGCCTTCACCTTAGGCCCTCCCCTAAACCAGGGAGTCCCTGATCATCCCTACTCAAAGGTGATAAGGGTGAAAACCCTTCATCATACACATTTTGAACAGCATTTTCTTTTGAAAAACTCACACCTTTTCTCAAATCATTTGTAACAAATATATTAAGGATTGATTGCGGCAAGCGGCTTGGGTGGCCATAATAACTTGCCTCAAATCATATCATGCATAAAATAACAGGCTGAGGGTTGTGGTTGAAAAATCATATGTAATTTATGCATCAAAGGGATCCAGTGAGCTTGCCGTGCTTATCCGGCGAAGGGGGAAGGAGAGCTCGCGGAACTGGCTTCTAGCTCCACCGCCTGGCGTAGACTTGCAGATCTGGCCTCCACGAGATGGCACGAACGCTCTGATAACTATGCAATATGAACAAGCAAACATACAAACCAACAAGTATAGCAACAAATATTTAGTACAGTGGTCAAAATAGTGATACATGGATGGGTAGAGTCTTGAGTAGAATATGTGTCATGTGGTGTTGAGATACTACTAGTGGTGGAGCGGAGGTGCTTACCAGGAGGGTGGACTGGAGGCGAAGCGACACTATGTGTGTAGCCGGCAGAGCAGAGTAACTGAGTGGGTGGGGTGTTTGCCTTGGCTGAGGGTGTTGAGTGTGTGTGGAGAGGGAGAGGGTAGCTAGGTGTATTTATAGCTGGGTGTATGTGGTGTAGCACAGTGAAGTTCACTGTTGGTGAGAATAGTGACGAATGAATCGTCTGACTTAGTATGAACAGGAGAGTTATAGGCAGAATATAGGACAAGAGTATTTTGGGAGTTTTTCTGGAATATGGACCAGGCTTAAGGGATGACATGGTTGGATAGGGAATAGTTTGATAATAATTTAGAAACAAGAATTATTGGAATATGAGTTTAGAAGCCTGGTTCGAAGGAATCTCAAAGTTAAGTGTGCTCAACTTGGAGAAACCTGGGATGGGTGACCAGATGGGAAGTTCCCTACTGGAAGGAAAATCACAGTCACCAGAGTTCGTATGACTGGAATATGGGTCTGGCTGGTCTTGGGTGGACTGGACAGCATGATGGATGAGTAGTTGAAATTTTGGGTGATCGGCTAATCGATGAATAGTAACAATGAATAGTAACGATGAATAGTGATGACGAAAAAGCTACCATAGATATCATCGTTGAGTAGTAACGCTGATGAATAGTAACAATGAATAGAAACGATGGTGAATTGTGTTGGTGAATAGTAACGATGAATAGTAACGGTGAATAGTGATGGTGAATAGTTCGTACGCACGAACGATGAACGATGAATAGGAACTATGAACGAACGATGAATATGAACTATGAACGAACGGACGAACGATCGGATGATCGGACGAACGAACGATCCGAATTTCGGCAGCATAACGGCAGGACAAAGATTATCTGGAAGAATGATGAATAGGGACTATGAACGAACGATGAACGATGAATAGGAACTATGAACGAACAATGAACGATTAAATGATCGATCGAACAAACGATCAGAATTTCGGCAGCATAACGGCAGGGAAAAGATTATTTGGACGGACGAACGGACAAACAATCGAATGATCGGACGAACGAACGATCGGAATTTCGGCAGCATAACGGCAGGACAAAGATTATCTGGAAGAACGATGAATAGGGACTATGTGAAAGGGAATTAGGCCTATACCTATTTCCTAAACTAATTTTGGTGGTTGAATTGCCCAACACAAATATTTGGACTAACTAGTTTGCCCAAGTTTATAAGTTCTACAGGTACCAAAGGTTCACCATAAGCCAATAAAAAGATCAAGAGAAAGGGTTCAAACAAAGGAGCATAGAGACAACCGAAGGCACCCTGGTCGGGCGCACCGGACTGTCCGGTGTGCCACCGGACAGTGTCCGGTGCACCACCGGATAGTGTTCGGTGCACCAGGGAACTCCAAGCTGAACTTCGCACCTTCGGGAATTCTCAGAGCTGGCGCGCTATAATTCACCGGACTGTCCGGTGTACACCGGACAGTGTCCGGTGCACCAAGAGGACGCGACTCTGAACTCGCCAGTCTCGGGAATTCGCATCGGCTGCTTCGCTATAATTCACCGGACATGTCCGGTGTACACCGGACTGTCCGGTGTAACAGCGGGGCAACGACTATTTCGGCGCCAACGGCTACCTGCAGACGCATTAAATGCGCGCCATCGTGCGCAGATGTCAGGCACGCCCATGCTGGCGCACCGAACACTCTACAGTGCATGTCCGGTGCGCCACCGGACATCCAGGCGGGCCCAGCGTCAGAGCTCCAACGGTCGGAACCCTAACGGCCGGGTGACGTGGCTGGCGCACCGGACATGTCCGGTGTGCACCGGACTGTCCGGTGCACCATGCGACAGACAGCCTCCACCCAAACGGCTAGTTTGGTGGTTGGGGCTATAAATACCCCAACCACCCCACATTCAAGTCATCCAAGTTTTCCACCTCTCAACCACTTACAAGAGCTAGGCATTCAATTCGAGACACACTCAAGTGATCAAATCCTCTCCAATTCCACACAAGGCTTTAGTGATTAGCGAGAGAGATTTGTCGTGTTCTTTTGAGCTCTTGCGCTTGGATTGCTTCTTTCTTTCTCACTTGTTCTTGTGATCAAAACTCATTTGTAACCGAGGCAAGAGACACCAATTGTGTGGTGGTCCTTGCGGGGAAGTTTTGTTCCCAGTTTTGATTTGAGAAGAGAAGCTCACTCGGTCCGAGGGACCGTTTGAGAGAGGGTAAGGGTTGAAAGAGACCCGGCCTTTGTGGCCTCCTCAACGGGGAGTAGGTTTGCGAGAACCGAACCTCGGTAAAATAAATCCGCGTGTCACACTCTTCATTTGCTTGCGATTTGTTTTGCGCCCTCTCTCTCGGACTTGTTATTATTTCTAACGCTAACCCGGCTTGTAGTTGTGATTAATTTTGTAAATTTCAGTTTCGCCCTATTCACCCCCCCTCTAGGCGACTTTCAATTGGTATCGGAGCCCGGTGCTTCATTAGAGCCTAACCGCTCGAAGTGATGTCGGGAGATCACACCAAGAGGGAGATGGAGACCGGCGACAAGCTCACTACGAGTCACGAGAGCACTTCATCGGAAGAGTCCCGCACCAAGAGGAAGGAGAAGAAGAAGAGCTCCTCCAACAAAGGGAAGGGGAAGGAGAAGAAATCCTCTTCACACAAGTCGCATCGGAGAGGTGACAAGCACAAGAGGATGAGGAAAGTGGTCTACTACGAGACCGACACCTCATCAACGTCGACCTCCGACTCCGATGCGCCGTCCGTAACTTCTAAGCGCCAAGAGCGCAAGAAGTATAGTAAGATCCCCCTACGCTACCCTCACACTTCAAAACGTACTCCTTTACTCTCCGTTCCATTAGGCAAACCACCGGTTTTTGACGGTGAAGATTATAATATGTGGAGTGACAAAATGAAACACCATCTAACCTCACTCCACACAAGCATATGGAATGTTGTTGAGTTTGGTGTACGGGTACCATCCGTAGGGGATGAAGACTACGACTCGGATGAGGTGGCCCAAATTCACCACTTTAACTCCCAAGCCACCACTATACTCCTCGCCTCTCTAAGTTGAGAGGAGTATAATAAGGTGCAAGGGTTAAAAAGTGCGAAGGAAATTTGGGACGTACTCAAGACCGTGCACGAGGGAGACGAGGTGACAAAGATCACCAAGCGGGAGACGATCGAGGGGGAGCTCGATCGCTTCATGCTTCACCAAGGGGAGGATCCACAAGCTATGTACAACCGCTTGAAGACCTTGGTGAACCAAGTGCGCAACCTCGGGAGCGAAAAATGGGATGACCATGAGATGGTCAAGGTTATTCTTAGATCCCTCGTATTTCTTAACCCTACACAAGTTCAATTAATTCGAGGTGATCCTAGATATAAGCTAATGTCTCCCGAGGAGGTTATAGGAAAATTTGTGAGCTTTGATCTAATGATTAAAGGCTCAAAGAAAATCATCGAGCAAGGCACCTCCTCCACGCCCGAGGCACAACCCGTCGCATTCAAGGCGACGGAAGAAAAGAAGGAGGAGGCTACTCCAAGTCGAACACCCATCGACGCCTCCAAGCTCGACAACGAGGAGATGGCGCTCATCATCAAGAGCTTTTGCCAAATCCTCAAGCAAAGGAGGGGGAAAGACTACAAACCCCGTTCCAAGAAAGTATGCTACAAATGTGGTAAGCCCGGTCATTTTATTGCTAAATGTCCATTATCTAGTGATAGTGACAGGGGCGACGACAAGAAGGGGAGAAGAAAGGAGAAGAAGAGATATTACAAGAAGAAGGGCGGCGATGCCCACGTGTGCCGCGAGTGGGACTCCGACGAGAGCTCCACCGACTCCTCCTCCGACGAGGACGCCGCCAACATCGCCATCACCAAGGGACTTCTCTTCCCCAACATCGGCCACAAGTGCCTCATGGCCAAGGAGGGCAAAAAGAAGAAGGTAAAATCAAGATCCTCCACTAAATATGAAACCTCTAGCGATGAGGATGATGCTAGCAATGAGGAGGATAACTTGCGCATTCTTTTTGCCGACCTAAATATGCAACAGAAAGAAAAATTAAATGAATTGATTAGTGCTATTCATGAGAAGGATGATCTCTTGGACTCTCAAGAGGACTTCCTTATTAAGGAAAACAAAAATCATGTTAAGGTCAAAAATGCTTATGCTCTATAAGTTGAAAAATATGAAAAATTGTCTAGTGAGCTAAGCACTTGCCATGAGACTATTGACAACCTTAGAAATGAAAATACTAGATTAATTGCTAAGGTTGATTCTCATGTTTGCGATGTTTCAATTCCCAATCTTAGAAATGATAATGATGATTTGCTTGCTAAGATTAAGGAATTGAATGATTCTCTTGCTAGTCTTAGGATTGAAAATGAAAAATTAATTGCTAAGGCTAAAGATTTTGATGTTTGCAATGTTACTATTTCTAACCTTAGAAGTGAAAATGATATATTGCATGCTAAGGTTGTAGAACTAAAATCTTGCAAACCCTCTACATCTACTGTTGAGCATGTTTCTATTTGCACTAGATGTAGAGATGTTGATATTGATGCTATTCATGATCATATGGCTTTAATTAAACAACAAAATGATCATATAGCAATATTAGATGCTAAAATTGCCGAGCATAACTTAGAGAATGAAAAGTTTAAATTCGCTAGAAGTATGCTCTATAATGGGAGACGCCCCGGCATCAAGGATGACATTGGCTTCCAAAGGGGAGACAATGTCAAACTTAGTGCCCCTCCTAAAAATTTGTCTAACTTTGTTAAGGGCAAGGCTCCCATGCCTCAGGATAACGAGGGTTACATTTTGTACCCTGCCGGTTATCTCGAGAGCAAAATTAGGAGAAGTCATTCTAGGAAGTCTCACTCTGGCCCTAACCATGCTTTTATGTATAAGGGTGAGACATCTAGCTCTAGGCAACCAACCCGTGCTAAGTTGCCTAGAAAGAGAACTCCTAGTGCATCAAATGATCATAGCATTTCATTTAAAACTTTTGATGCATCTTATGTTTTGACTAAGAAATCTGGCAAGGTAGTTGCCAAGTTTGTTGGGGGCAAACACAAGGGCTCCAAGACTTGTGTTTGGGTACCCAAAGTTCTTGTGTCTAATGCCAAAGGACCCAAAACCGTTTGGGTACCTAAAGTCAAGAACTAAACTTGTTTTGTAGGTTTATGCATCCGGGGGCTCAAGTTGGATCATCGACAGCGGGTGCACAAACCACATGACAGGGGAGAAGAAGATGTTCTCCTCCTACGAGAAAAACCAAGATCCCCAACGAGCTATTACATTCGGGGATGGAAACCAAGGTTTGGTCAAAGGTTTGGGTAAAATAGCTATATCTCCTGACCATTCCATTTCCAATGTTTTTCTTGTAGATTCTTTAGATTACAATTTGCTTTCCGTTTCACAATTGTGTCAAATGGGCTACAACTGTCTATTTACTGATGTAGGTGTCACTGTCTTTAGAAGAAGTGATTATTCAATAGCATTTAAGGGAGTGTTAGAGGGTCAGCTATACTTGGTAGATTTTGATAGAGCTGAACTCGACACTTGCTTAATTGCTAAGACTAACATGGGTTGGCTCTGGCACCGCCGACTAGCCCATGTTGGAATGAAGAATCTTCATAAGCTTCTAAAGGGAGAGCACATTTTAGGACTAACAAATGTTCATTTTGAGAAAGACAGGATTTGTAGCGCATGCCATGCCGGAAAGCAAGTTGGCACTCATCATCCACACAAGAACATCATGACAAGTGACAGGTCACTGGAGCTCCTACACATGGATTTATTCGGACCGATCGCTTACATAAGCATCGGCGGGAGTAAGTACTGTCTAGTTATTGTGGATGATTATTCTCGCTTCACTTGGGTATTCTTTTTGCAGGAAAAATCTCATACCCAAGAGACCTTAAAGGGATTCTTGAGACGGGCTCAAAATGAGTTCGGCTTAAGGATCAAGAAAATTAGAAGCGACAACGGGACGGAGTTCAAGAACTCTCAAATTGAAGGTTTCCTTGAGGAGGAGGGCATCAAGCATGAGTTCTCTTCTCCCTACACCCCGCAACAAAATGGTGTAGTGGAGAGGAAGAATCGAACTCTATTGGACATGGCAAGAACCATGCTTGATGAGTACAAGACACCGGATCGGTTTTGGGCCGAGGCAGTCAACACCGCTTGCTACGCCATCAATCGGTTATATCTACACCGAATCCTCAAGAAGACATCCTATGAACTCCTAACCGGTAAAAAGCCCAATATTTCATATTTTAGAGTTTTTGGTAGCAAATGCTTTATTCTTGTTAAGAAAGGTAGAAAATCTAAATTTGCTCCTAAAACTGTAGAAGGCTTTTTACTAGGATATGATTCAAACACAAGGGCATATAGAGTCTTTAACAAGTCCTCAGGACTAGTTGAAGTTTCTTGTGATGTTGTGTTTGATGAGACTAACGACTCTCAAGTAGAGCAAGTTGATCTTGATGAGATAGGTGAAGAACAGGCTCCGTGTATCGCGCTAAGGAACATGTCCATTGGGGATGTGTGTCCTAAGGAATCCGAAGAGCCTCCAAATGCACAAGATCAACCATCCTCCTCCACGCAAGCATCTCCACCAACTCAAAATCAGGATGAGGCTCAAAATGATGAAGAAGAAGATCAAAGAGATGAGCCACCTCAAGATGACGACAATGATCAAGGGGGAGATGCAAATAATCAAGACAAGGAGGATGAAGAGCCAAGGCCGCCACACCCAAGAGTCCACCAAGCAATCCAACGAGATCACCCCGTCGACACCATCCTCGGCGACATTCATAAGGGGGTAACCACTTGATCTCGTGTTGCACATTTTTGTGAACATTACTCTTTTGTTTCCTCTATTGAGCCACACAGGGTAGAGGAAGCACTTCAAGATTCGGATTGGGTGATGGCGATGCAAGAGGAGCTCAACAACTTCACTAGGAATGAGGTATGGCATTTAGTTCCATGTCCTAATCAAAATGTTGTAGGAACCAAGTGGGTCTTCCGCAACAAGCAAGACGAACATGGTGTGGTGACAAGGAACAAAGCTCGACTTGTGGCCAAGGGATACTCCCAAGTCGAAGGTTTGGATTTCGGTGAAACCTATGCAACAGTAGCTAGGCTTGAGTCAATTCGCATATTATTAGCCTATGCTACTTACCATGGCTTCAAGCTTTATCAAATGGACGTGAAAAGTGCCTTCCTCAATGGACCAATCAAGGAAGAGGTCTACGTTGAGCAACCTCCCGGCTTTGAAGACAGTGAGTACCCTAACCATGTTTATAGGCTCTCTAAGGCGCTTTATGGGCTCAAGCAAGCCCCAAGAGCATGGTATGAGTGCCTAAGAGATTTCCTTATAGCTAATGGCTTCAAAGTCGGCAAGGCCGATCCTACTCTATTCACTAAAACTCTTGACAATGATTTGTTTGTATGCCAAATTTATGTTGATGATATTATATTTGGGTCTACTAACGAATCTACATGTGAAGAATTTAGTAGGATCATGACACAAAAATTCGAGATATCGATGATGGGGGAGTTGCAGTATTTTCTAGGATTCCAAGTCAAGCAACTCCAAG
The DNA here is from genome assembly GCF_902167145.1 of Zea mays. Classification (NCBI taxonomy): domain Eukaryota; kingdom Viridiplantae; phylum Streptophyta; class Magnoliopsida; order Poales; family Poaceae; genus Zea; species Zea mays. The sequence continues at coordinate 38,343,431 of NC_050098.1, read as the reverse complement.
AAGGCACCTTCATTAGCCAAACAAAGTATACTCAAGACATTCTAACCAAGTTTGGAATGAAGGATGCTAAGCCCATCAAGACACCCATGGGAACCAATGGGCATCTCGACCTCGACACGGGAGGTAAATCCGTCGATCAAAAGGTATACCGGTCGATGATAGGTTCTTTACTCTATTTATGTGCATCTCGACCGGACATTATGCTTTCCGTTTGCATGTGTGCAAGATTCCAATCCGACCCTAAGGAATCTCACCTTACGGCCGTAAAACGAATCTTGAGATATTTGGCTTATACTCCTAAGTTTGGGCTTTGGTACCCTCGGGGATCCACATTTGATTTGATTGGTTATTCGGATGCCGATTGGGCGGGGTGTAAGATAAATAGAAAGAGCACATCGGGGACTTGCCAGTTCTTGGGAAGATCCTTGGTGTCTTGGGCTTCAAAGAAGCAAAATTCGGTCGCTCTTTCTACCGCCGAAGCCGAGTACATTGCCGCAGGCCATTGTTGCGCGCAATTGCTTTGGATGAGGCAAACCCTGCGGGACTATGGTTACAAATTAACCAAAGTTCCTCTTCTATGTGATAATGAGAGTGCAATCCGCATGGCAGATAATCCCGTTGAGCATAGCCGCACTAAACACATAGCCATTCGGTATCATTTTCTTCGGGATCACCAACAAAAGGGGGATATTGAGATTGCATATATTAATACTAAAGATCAATTAGCCGATATTTTTACCAAGCCACTAGATGAACAAACTTTTACCAAACTTAGGCATGAGCTCAATATTCTTTATTCTAGAAATTTCTTTTGCTAATTTGCACACATAGCTCACAAGTATACCTTTGATCATGTCTCTTTTATAAATATGCTATGACTAATGTGTTTTCAAATGTATTCCAAACCAAGTCATAGGTATATTGAAAGGGAATTGGAGTCTTCGGCGAAGACAAAGGCTTCCACTCCACTCTATTACTCCTCCTTCGCCGTCGCTCCGCATCACTCTCCGTCTTTGGTATAATCTTCACTCACATGTTTTATTTGCCAAATGGGAGAAAGTAGTTAGACAAGGGCTTATATCTCACTCAAAGTATCCGTTTTTGGTGATTCATGCCAAAGGGGGAGAAAGTATGAGCCCAAAGCAAAAGGACCTCACCACCACCCTAATTTTAAAATGAATTATTTTCAATTGGTAAATTTCAAATTAGTATCTCTTTGTGTTCTAAAGGGGGAGAAAGTAGCACCTTTCAAAATGAAGATCTTAAAACCCTCTTGAACACTAAGAGGAGAATTTATTTGAGGGGGAGTTTTGCTTAGTCAAAGGAAAAGCATTTGAAACAAGGGGAGAAAATTTCAAACTTGAAGATGCTTCGCAAAAATCTTATTCATTTACCTTTGACTATTTTGCAAAAGGACTTTGAAAAGGATTTACAAAAAGAATTTGCAAAAACAAAACATGTGGTGCAAGTGTGGTCCAAAATGTTAAAATTAAAGAAACAATCCATGCATATCTAGTAAGTAATATTTATTGGCTCTAATTCTAAGTAACCTTTGCACTTACATTTTGCAAACTAGTTCAAATTCTGCACTTCTATACTTGCTTTGGTTTGTGTTGGCATCAATCACCAAAAAAGGGGAGATTGAAAGGGAATTAGGCCTATACCTATTTCCTAAACTAATTTTGGTGGTTGAATTGCCCAACACAAATATTTGGACTAACTAGTTTGCCCAAGTTTATAAGTTCTACAGGTACCAAAGGTTCACCATAAGCCAATAAAAAGATCAAGAGAAAGGGTTCAAACAAAGGAGCATAGGGACAACCGAAGGCACCCTGGTCGGGCACACCGGACTGTCCGGTGTGCCACCGGACAGTGTCCGGTGCACCAGGGAACTCCAAGCTGAACTTCGCACCTTCGGGAATTCTCAGAGCCGGCGCGCTATAATTCACCGGACTGTCCGGTGTACACCGGACAGTGTCCGGTGCACCAAGAGGACGCGACTCTGAACTCGCCAGTCTCGGGAATTCGCATCGGCTGCTTCGCTATAATTCACCGGACATGTCCGGTGTACACCGGACTGTCCGGTGTAACAGCGGGGCAACGGCTATTTTGGCGCCAACGGCTACCTGCAGACGCATTAAATGCGCGCCAGCGCGCGCAGAAGTCAGGCACGCCCATGCTGGCGCACCGGACACTCTACAGTGCATGTCCGGTGCGCCACCGGACATCCAGGCGGCCCAGCGTCAGAGCTCCAACGGTCGGAACCCTAACGGCCGGGTGACGTGGCTGGCGCACCGGACATGTCCGGGGTGCACCGGGACAGCCTCCACCCAAACGGCTAGTTTGGTGGTTGGGGCTATAAATATCCCAACCACCCCACATTCAAGTCATCCAAGTTTTCCACCTCTCAACCACTTACAAGAGCTAGGCATTCAATTCGAGACACACTCAAGTGATCAAATCCTCTCCAATTCCACACAAGGCTTTAGTGATTAGCGAGTAAGATTTGTCGTGTTCTTTTGAGCTCTTGTGCTTGGATTGCTTCTTTCTTTCTCACTTGTTCTTGTGATCAAAACTCATTTGTAACCGAGGCAAGAGACACCAATTGTGTGGTGGTCCTTGCGGGGAAGTTTTGTTCCCAGTTTTGATTTGAGAAGAGAAGCTCACTCGGTCCGAGGGACCGTTTGAGAGAGGTTAAGGGTTGAAAGAGACCCGGCCTTTGTGGCCTCCTCAACGGGGAGTAGGTTTGCGAGAACCGAACCTCGGTAAAACAAATTCGCGTGTCACACTCTTCATTTGCTTGCGATTTGTTTTGCGCCCTCTCTCTCGGACTTGTTATTATTTCTAACGCTAACTCGGCTTGTAGTTGTGATTAATTTTGTAAATTTCAGTTTCGCCCTATTCACCCCCCCCTCTAGGTGACTTTCACTATGAACGAACGATGAATAAGAACTATGAACGAACGATGAACGATCGAATGATCGAACGAACGAACGATCGGAATTTCGGTAGCATAACGGTAGGAAAAAGATTATTTGGATGAACGAACGGACGAACGAACCATGAACGATCGGACGAACGATCGGACGAACGAACGAACAAACTAAGAACAGGGGGACGAACGATCGAAGAACGACCGAACAATCCTTGTGCTAGTGTGTGCTTGTGTGGAACATGGAGTGGGTGTGTGGGGGGGGAGAGAGTTGCCATAAATGGCTTGGGGTGGGATGAGAGGAGGCCCTTGCCCCTCTATTTATAGCCATGGTGGGGGATTAGGGGGAGGGATGAGAGGATTAGTGGGAGGATGAGAGGATTAGTGGGAGATTAGCATGTATTTGTCTTGTATAAGTGAGATTTGCTTGTAGAGCTCACCGTATGACACTGGAGGCATACGTATATGTATGAGCATGAGGAAAGTTATGAAGAAAATATTTATAGGGACTTGAAAAATGATTCTGAAGGTATTTCTCAAGAGGAAAATACTTGGAGATATATCGGTGGAATATTTGGACAGTATTTCTAGAAAGAACTTGAAGGGGATTACTCGGGAAATATCTGGGCGGTATTTCTGGAAGAATTTGAGGGTGATCACTGGGGAAATATTTGTAGGATATTTTGAGGAGGATTTTAGAGAGAATATAGACCACTATAATTTATTTGTTGATATCAACTTGCAAACAAACATTTTGAAACGAAATTTGAAATTCATTTTGAATTTAGAGCAAGTTTGAGAAAATTTCAAGATTTGAATTTTTGGGATGCTACAGCTTTCTCAAAGGTAAACCGCCATAGAGCACTTCTCTATTCCATTTTCGCGGTATTCCTTCCAGACATATTCGGGCTTCTTGCGGATCCCCATGCGTAGTCCGCAACTTCGTAGGAGGTGAGGAAATCCTTCCTCCTCTGAGCAGTAGGATGTCCTAATGACCCAAGAGCCTTCCATCTGGTAGGAGAAAAGAAGGGTCTGTTAATATCGGGGAAAGGAGAGAAGATGTTTCTTGGGGGTAAGAGGTGTTTTCTTATTAAGGCAACTTTTAAGGTCAGGGCTGCGGTCTACGGCCAGTCCTATAGGCTCTGATACCACCTGAAGCGTCCCGATCCTTTGGGACTCAAATGTGATACAATTACTAGTCCCAGGAGGCTAGTAACCACATTCCTTACTTCAAATAGTACAGAGTCTGAGTAAATGTTATTACAATACCGGGGTACAAGCTCGAGAGTGAGCCGAAATTATAAAACACAGTGGAAGATAAATTAGCCCAAGCCACAGGCAAAACTGGGTGAAGACACAGCCCCCTCAATCAAGCATAGCAGAAAAGAAGTCTTCAGCTGCTGAAAAACATAAATAAATCTGGGTGAATACACTAGGTATTCCGCAAGCCCACCCGGCTCCCGTAAAGAGAAAGAGACCTATATCATACATGCTTCATATGGTGGAGTTGAAGTCACTCTTCTTTTTCTCAGAGAAAGGCAGTACTTGTTGTTAGGGTTTTCCCGAAACGATAGATATAACACCACCACTGAGCTTCCCGCTCCCGTGGCACCATTTTCTTTTCGAGAGACACACTTACACACACATATTTCCCTGTTCCCGGTTTTTGTAGAAACACTAATTGTCATACCACACTAGACTCGTCCATACCAGTGGACACGGACTATTCGAATAGGTTTAAACTCTACGCACAGGGGTACACTTTACCCACTAGTCCGGCTCTGCGATCTCACGGCCAATGAGATCTGAATCCAAATCTATTTCCTTCCTCGCACGTCCTAACCTTAATGGTTATACCGAAAGGAGTCAGGCCACCGCCATGTCCAAACCGGACAAAACATTCCCCCTCCTTATCCTCCCGGTGCTCCCAAGCCTTCATAACCCTAGGGTTGGACCGTACGAGTTCAGATCGAGTGTCTGCCACACAGCCTCGAGTGGTTGTACTTTTCATGAGTACAGGTAGTGAAGGATGACAAACCGATCCTTATACGAGAGGACAATCCTTCTGCTCACGCCAAAACCAGCTGAGCCATCACCTTAGGCCCTCCCCTAAACCAGGGAGTCCCTGATCATCCTACTCACCAGGTGATGAGGGTGAATACCCTTCATCGCACACTTTTTTTGGAAAACATCGTTGTTCATATCCCTTTTGTTATCCCATATCTTGTGATCAAAGGGTATTAGTAAATGCGGGCTCTCTCATGCTTACCATGCAAATAGATTCCATCCCTTAATCCCGGCTTAGGTAGTGGTAGAGAGAAATAGGTAAATTATGCATCAAGGGAAGGATGGACTTGCCTTCGTCGAAGCTTTCCTGGCACAAAAGATTTATCTCGGAGGGGTTGGGTTCCTGCCCTTCTTCTGGAGCTATAAATTCCGGAGGATCGGATCCCTCTTCCGCTAACAGACACAGATAAGAACAATACATCAATCACGGTGACTTAAGTGGGGTGTGCCATTTCTTATATCTTATTATTTTTGTGCCCTATAATTTATTTAAACTATTTTTGGTGCACAAATATCAGCATATAGTTCTATATATGAAAAATGGGAAAAAAGAAATGAGAAAAAGAAAAAGAAAAGGGTTTTCCTGCTTGCTGGGCCGGGGGGATTTTGGCCCACCCGGGCGCGAGCGCGCGCGCGGGGGCGCGGCAGGCGGCCCAGCTGGCCCAACAGCGAGGGAGACGGCGGGGGACGGCGCCGTGGCGCGGGCCCACACGTCAGCGAGGGAAGGGGGCTTAACAGCGCGGGGCAGCGACGGAGGGGGGGAGGTCGACCGGAGCTCGACCGCCGGTGAAATCACGCGGCGGTTCTGCGCCATGGGTCCGGTTCTGTGGCGGGGGAGCGGTGGCGAGGCACGGGCGGGGGTAGGGGATCACGGGGGTGGGGTCAATTTGATCGGCGGGGGCCAAGGGTGGCCGGTCCACGGCGCGGTGGCGGGTGCTCGCGGCGGTGAGGTCGCCGGTGAGGCAGCCGAGCGCAAAAGGAGGTGGGGAGAGGTGCCTTGCGATCGTTAGTGTGTGGCGGAGCTCAAGCACCAAGTTAATTTGACCGAAAGCCACTCGAGAGGGGAGAACAAAGCTCACCGAAGTGACGGGGAGACGCAGCGGCGCTAGCTCGATTGGGCTCGGGGAGGAGTGGAGGAGATGGTCGGGGCTGGTGTGGAGGAAATGGAGCTCGGGTGGTCCCTTTTATAGGTGCCCGGGAGGGGGAAGGAAGGGAGGGGACGGCGAGCGCCGACGAGCTTGCCATAATGGCGGGGATGGAGCAAACGGCGACGAGACGGCTCGGGTACAGTGGCGGGGTGGTCGCTGAGGCCGGTGCGAGCGTTAATGGCGAGGCGACGGGGCGTGAGGTGGTCGGCGGTGAACGCGCCGGTGATGGCATGGGCGGGACGAAGGTCCTGACAGGCGGGCCCGGGCTACCAGTGGGAGAGCGGTGCGATAGGGAGAGAGGTGGAGCCGCTGACCGGTGGGGCCGGTTTGTCAGGTGCGGCGCGGGCGCGCGCAGCTGGGCCGCTTGGGCCGGGGAAGGAGAGGGGGAAAGAGCGGGCGCGGCGCGGCTTGGGCCAAAATCGGCCCAGCCGAGGGGGGAGGGTTTTTCTTTTTTTCCTTTTTCTGTTTTCTATTTCTTTTTTCCATTTTCTATTTTTGTTTCTTTTTATTTCCTTTTCTTTTGAATCAACAATTTGCTAAATAATCTTGAGTGTTGAAAATAGTCTATGTGAGGTGCTCCTAACAACTCAAGTGTATGCACATGATGAGATAACCTAAGGGTGGAGTTTTAGGGAGAAAACAAAATAAGAGGGGGGTTTAGGAGATTAGGGTTCCAAACCTTGGATTGAGATTTTTGGGATGTTACACGATCCTACTCTCTTTACTAAAACCATTGCAAATGATTTATTTGTATGCCAAATTTATGTTGATGATATCATATTTGGATCTACTAACAAATCTACTTGTGAAGAGTTTAGTAGGATTATGATTCAAAAATTCGAGATGTCTATGATGGGGGAGTTGAAGTATTTCTTAGGATTTCAAGTCAAGCAACTACAAGAGGGCACCTTCATCAGCCAAACCAAGTATATTCAAGACATACTCACCAAGTTTGGAATGAAGGATGCCAAGCCCATCAAGACACCCATGGGAACCAATGGCATCTCGACCTCGACACGGGAGGTAAATCCGTAGATCAAAAGGTATACCGGTCGATGATAGGATCTTTACTCTATTTATGTGCTTCTCGACCGGATATTATGCTTTCAGTATGCATGTGTGCAAGATTCCAGGCCGATCCTAAGGAAGTTCACCTTAGGGCCGTGAAAAGGATCTTGAGATATTTAGTTCATACACCTAAGTTTGGCTTTGGTACCCCAAGGGATCCACTTTTGATTTAATAGGTTATTCAGATGCTGATTGGGTAGGGTGTAAAATTGATAGGAAGAGCACATCAGGGACTTGTCAGTTCTTGGGAAGATCCCTGGTGTCTTGGGCGTCAAAGAAACAAAATTCAGTAGCTCTTTCTACTGCCGAAGCCGAGTACATTGCCGCAGGCCATTGTTGCGCGCAATTGCTTTGGATGAGGCAAACCCTTAGGGACTATGGCTACAAATTAACCAAAGTCCCTCTCCTATGTGATAATGAGAGTGCAATCTGCATGGCGGATAATCTTGTTGAGCACAGCCACACTAAGCACATAGCCATTCGGTATCACTTTTTGAGGGATCACCAACAAAGGGGGGATATCGAGATTGCCTATGTTAACACCAAAGAACAATTAGCCAACATCTTTACCAAACCACTAGATGAGAAAACCTTTACCAAACTTAGGAATGAGCTAAACATTCTTGATTCTCGGAACTTTGATTAATACTTTGCACACATAGCTCATTTATATACTTTTGATCATCTCTCTTTCATAGGCTATGACTAATGTGTTTTCAAGAAAATTTTTATGCTAAGTCATATATTGAAAGGGAAATGGAGTCTTCGGCGAAGACAAGGCTTCCACTCCACTCTACCGGTATTATTTACCCTTCGCCGTCACTCCGCATTGCTCTCCACTTTGATATAATCTTCACACATATTCATTACTCATATCAATGGGGAGAAAATAAAAAGGGCTCTAAAGACTCCGTTTTTGGCGATTAATGCTGTCGGGGACCATAATTAGGGGTACCCTCAAGACTCCTAATTCTCAGCTGGTAACCCCCATCAACATAAAGCTGCAAAGGCCTGATGGGTGCGATTAAGTCAGGGATCAGTCCATTCGAGCGACTCGATCACGCCTCGCCCGAGCCTAGCCTCGGACAAGGGCAGCCGACCCTGGAGGATTTTCGTCTCGCCCGAGGCCCCCCTCCAACGGCGGACATATTTCCGGCTCGCCCGAGGCCCTGCCTTCGCTAAGAAGCAACCCTGACTAAATCGCCGCACCGACCGACCAAGTCGCAGGAGCATTTAATGCAAAGGTGGCCTGACACCTTTATCCTGACGCGCGCCCCCCGGCAGAGCCGAAGTGACCGCCGTCACTTTGCCGCTCCACTGACGGGCCTGACAGAAGGACAGCGCCGCCTGCGCCACTCCGACTGCAGTACCACTTGACAGAGTGAGACTGACAGGCAGTCAGGCCCTGCCAAAGGCACCATAGGAAGCTCCGCTTCGCCCGACCCAGGGCTCAGACTCGGGCTAGGTCCCGGAAGACGGCGAACTCCGCTCCGCCCGACCCAGGGCTCGGACTCGGGCTAAGTCCCGGAAGACGGCGAACTCCGCTCCGCCCGACCCAGGGCTCGGACTCGGGCTAAGTCCCGGAAGACGGCGAACTCCGCTCCACCTGACCCAGGGCTCGGACTCGGGCTAAGTCCCGGAAGATGGCGAACTCCGCTCCGCCCGACCCAGGGCTCGGACTCGGGCTAAGTCCCCGAAGACGGCGAACTCCGCTCCGCCCGACCCAGGGCTCGGACTCGGGCTAAGTCCCGGAAGACGGCGAACTCCGCTCCGCTCGACCCAGGGCTCGGACTCGGGCTAAGTCCCGGAAGACGGCGAACTCCGCTTCGCCCGACCCAGGGCTCGGACTCGGGCTAAGTCCCGGAAGACGGCGAACTCCGCTCCGCCCGACCCAGGGCTCGGACTCGGGCTCAGCCCCAGAAGACGACGAACTCCGCTTCGCCCGACCCCAGGGCTCGGACTCCGCCCTGGCCTCTGCAGACGACCTCCGCCTCGCCCGACCCAGGGGCTCGGACTCGGCCTCGGCCATGGAAGACAGACTCGACCTCGGCTTCGGAGGAGCCTCCACATCGCCCAACCTAGGGCGCAGGCCAGCCACGTCAACAGGAAGCGCCATCGTCACCCTACCCCGAGCTGACTCGGGCCGCAGGGAACAAGACCGGTGTCCCATCTGGCTAGCTCCGCCAGATAGGCAATGATGGCGCCCCGCATGCTCTGTGACGACGGCGGCTCTCAGCCCCCTTACGGAAGCAAGAGGACGTCAGCAAGGACTCAACCGCTCTGACAGTTGTCCCTCCGCCAGGCTCCATCGCTCCTCCGACGGCCACGACATCACACCAGCTGGGTGCCAAAATCTCTCCAGCTGCCGCATCGGCATGTACTTAGGGCGCTAGCTCTCCCCCGCTAGACACGTAGCACTCTGCTACACCCCCCATTGTACACCTGGATCCTCTCCTTACGCCTATAAAAGGAAGGACCAGGGCCCTCTTAGAGAGGGTTGGCCGCGCGGGGACGAGGACGAGACAGGCACTCTCTTGGGGCCGCTCGCTTCCCTCTCCCGCGTGGACGCTTGTAACCCCCTACTGCAAGCGCACCCGACCTGGGCGCGGGACGAACACGAAGGTCGCGGGATTCCCACCTCTCTCACGCCGGTCTCCGGCCGCCTCGCCTCTCCCCCCTTCGCGCTCGCCCTCGCGCTCGACCCATCTGGGCTGGGGCACGCGGCGAGACTCACTCGTCGGCCCAAGGGACCCCCCGGTCTCGAAACGCCGACAGTAGGCGCGCTAGGTAGGGGCCTGCTGCGTGTTGACGAACAGCTTCCCATCAAGCTCCAGATGGACAGTCTCCAGCAACCTCTCCGACCCGGGACGGTGCTCCGTTTCGGGAGTCTTGAGTTCATGTCCTTCGACGGCAGCTATGACATGATACTCCTTCCACCGCCGCGCGACAACGACAATGGCGGCCGACAGCCTGCCCGCCGGCGGCAAAATCGACGACGTCTTCCCCGCGTGGCGGAAGAACAACCTCCGAGCTTGTCCCGCTTTCTTCCCCGCCGACGGAGGGGAAGGCGGGGCAGCCAAGGCCAAGCAGGAGGCAGCGCCTCGTTGGCTGTCGAGCGAGCCGACAGCACCGGCACCCCAACGAGGGGCACACCGGGTATCGACTTCGCGCCTGAGACGAAGACGAGCGCCGTCTCCCCACGACACGCCAATCCCGAGCAAGCGGACGACGCCAGCGCGCTCGCGGAGAGCTTGCTGGACGTCACCCTCGTACCTGAGACGACGATGCAGTCAGTCCCCGACGTGACTTCATCGTCGCTCGTCGACCAAGAGGTACCGACTGATTCCCATCCTACGTCATTTGGATTCAGCCTCAACCAGCCTAGCGACCTCGCTCTGGCGGACGCTCTCGTAGAGGCGAGTTCAAACCCTCTGGGGTTTCGCACGCGGTCCCCTTGGGGCCGGCTGACGGACGTCTCGACCTACGGGCCCTCCGGGTCCAAGGAAGACGACGAGCCCAGCATCTGTTGGGATTTCTCTGGACTTGGCAACCCCAGTGCCATGCGGGACTTCATGACCGCATGTGACTACTGCCTCTCCGACTGTTTCGACGGTAGCCGCAGCCTCGACGACGAGGACTGCGGCCCAAGCCGTGAATGTTTCCACGTCGATCTAGGGGGTCCCTCCAAAGGCAATCATCTCGGCATGCCGGAGGACGGTGATCTCCCTAGGCCGGTGCCCCGCGTTGACATCCCACGGGAGCTAGCTGTGGTCCCCGTTCAGGCGGGGGGCCATGACCCACAGCTCGAGCAAATCCGCGGGGTGCAGGCCAGGCTCGATGAGGGAACAGGAGCGCTTGAGCCGATCCGCCGGGACGTCGGGCAGGCATGGGCGGGCCAACCCCCGGCCGGAGAAATACGTCATCTGCCCCAGGGTTTCCAGCACCGCGTCGCCGACGACGCCAGGGTCAGGCCGCCACCCGCATCTAGTGGCGTCGGCCAGAACCTGGCTGCAGCAGCGATGCTCCTCCGCGCGATGCCGGAGCCATCCTCCACCGAGGGTCGGTGAATCCAGGGGGAGCTCAAGAATCTCCTGGAAGGCGCCGCGGTCCGACGGGCCGAGAGCTCTGCCTCCCGAAGGCAGGGATACCCCTCGGAACCTCATGCTGCGACTTCCCGACTCATGCGGGAAGCCTCGGTCTACACCGGGCGCACGCGCAACACCGCGCCTGCGGCCCCGGGCCGCCTCGGCAACGAGCACCATCACCGCGACCGTCGGGCCCACCTCGATGAGAGGGTGCGCCGAGGCTACCACCCCAGGCGTGGGGGACGCTACGACAGCGGGGAGGATCGGAGTCCCTCGCCCGAACCGCCCGGTCCGCAGGCCTTCAGCCGGACCATCCGACGGGCACCGTTCCCGACCCGGTTCCGACCCCCGACTACTATCACAAAGTACTCGGGGGAGACGAGACCGGAACTGTGGCTCGCGGACTACCGTCTGGCCTGCCAACTGGGTGGAACGGACGACGACAACCTCATCATCCGCAACCTCCCCCTGTTCCTCTCCGACACCGCTCGCGCCTGGTTGGAGCACCTGCCTCCCGGGCAGATCTCCAACTGGGACGACCTAGTCCAAGCCTTCGCCGGCAATTTCCAGGGGACGTACGTGCGCCCCGGGAATTCCTGGGATCTCCGAAGCTGCCGACAGCAGCCGGGAGAGTCCCTCCGGGACTACATCCGGCGATTCTCGAAGCAGCGCACCGAGCTGCCCAACATCACCGACTCGGATGTCATCGGCGCGTTCCTCGCCGGCACCACCTGCCGCGACCTGGTGAGCAAGTTGGGTCGCAAGACCCCCACCAGGGCGAGCGAGCTGATGGACATCGCCACCAAGTTCGCCTCCGGCCAGGAGGCGGTCGAGGCGATCTTCCGAAAGGACAAGCAGCCCCAGGGCCGCCCATCGGAAGATGCTCCCGAGGCGTCAACTCAGCGCGGCGCCAAGAAGAAAGGCAAGAAGAAGTCTGTTGGGGACTTGTTCTCAAATGCTATGAGTCAAGAACAAGGCAACATAGAAAATGTTAATCGGTAAAGTCCTTCGTCCTTCGAAGCATTATTCCTCTCAGGATATAATGGTTTTCGGACGAAGGTTATGAAGGGCACACCTTCATAAATATATTATATAATAACGAAGGATGAATTATAAGAAATATAATGAACAACATAAACAATTATGTCTTATTATCATGTATAAACAGAAATAATCGTTGGATTACAAATGTACCTTCAACTTGAAGGAGATGAAAGTACAAGCGTGACGCAAAAGTGAATGCCAAATCAGCGTGAGCAGTACGGGGGTATTGTTCACCTATTTATAGGCACAGGTCACAGCCTATGCAAAATTACATTCATGCCCTTTACATTTGATAATAATTCTATTGTAATCTATCGAGGTCTGAATAGCCTTTTCATCTTTAAGTCGGTTTCATTTTGTTGCTATCATGCCGAAGCTTTCCTGCTCACACCTTCGGCGCTGTATCAACCTTCGTATTAGTCTGGTCTGCTGTGATACCGACTTGAGTCCGAAGATACCTGTTCACACATTAAACTCCAGAAATACTGTTAAATCCTGTTTTTGAGGACCTTCGTAAGCCGAAGGCCCCCAACAGTAGCCCCTCGCAATATTAATTTGTTTAAAACAATAAATTTAGATTGCGATATGGACGAAGGCTTTACGCCGAAGGTCCGAAAAAACACCTTCCCTTTGCTAGAATAGCAACATTCACTGACAAGCGGGGTCTTTCAATTTTCAACGCACTGGGCGTATAAATACGGTCATACCGCAAACTCATTTGGCACGCTCTCTTGTCATCTGCTCTCGCTCACTCGATTTTTAGCTTTTGTGCACTAAGATTTTCTGAGCTTTTAGTTTTGAAGCTTCGGCTTTGAAAACAGTTTTTTAGTGTTTCCGAAGATGTCTGGAGATAAGAAGGCTGCTGCTGAGACGAAGCTGAGTCTTGACGAAGAGAAAAACTTGGGGTTTCTTATAGCGATGTCGAAGACCAACACGGAGAAAATCACCAAGGAGATTCTAGAAGGTTTGTCTGAGGATACTGGTGACAGCGACAGTTATGATGTGGACAGCGGTGGTGAAGACTCCGAAGATCGTCCCTGGCGACCAAGCCATTCAGTTTATGGTAAATCAACTATCAAAGAGAATCATCTTGTCAACATGAGAGGAAGGTATTTCCGGGATTTGTCCATTGTGAGGGCCGACGAAGGGGAGAAGACTTGTCCACACCCTGAAGAGAATGAAGTCGTAGTGTACCGAAGCTTTTTGAAAGCTGGGCTGCGATTTCCCTTGAGCAGCTTCGTCGTGGAGGTGTTGAAAATCTTCGAAGTCTATCTTCACCAACTTACCCCCGAGGCAATTATAAGGCTGAATATCTTCGTGTGGGCCGTGAGAAGCCAAGGTCTGAAGCCTGATGCAAAAAGCTTCTGCAATATACACGAATTATCATACGAAACAAAACCTTGGGGTAAGGAACAGTATCATAATAATTTTGGCTGCTACAGTTTCGTTTCTCGCTCCGGGTCAAGCTGTCCCGTGCCAACCTTTCGGAAGAGATGGCCCGGCGACTGGATGACAGAATGGTTTTATGTGAAGAATGACCTGTCAGTACGAGAAGATATCAAAGGTATAATTATGCGCCCTATTTGGCAAAGCTTCGGCCTTCGGAGGCCGAAGGTTGAAATGAATGAAGCTGCCGAAGAATGCCAGAGGGCCTTCGGCGTTATCTGTTCTTTTATTGGAACGAGAGATTTAGTACAAGAGCATATTGCCTTCCGGGTATGGCCGCTCGCGGAGAAATGGGAAATGCCGCAAGAAACCATAAAAGAGGCCGACGAAGGTGGACTTGTCAGACTGAAGTACACCTTCAAGTTCGGAGATAAATTCGTTGAGCCAGATGATGACTGGTTAAAAAGCATTGAAAATTTAAGTGATGAGCTGCTTGGGGCTTATTCGAAGGCCGAAGATACTGCGATGTCAGCAGCCTTCGGAGGCCGAAAAAAGAAGAGGCTGAATCGGGTATTTGATGCAATTGGGTTTGTCTACCCTGACTATTGCTATCCCATTCGAAGGCAGAAGAGAAAAAACACAACCTCTGCAAAAGAAGAAGCTGTAACTGCTCCTAGCGAGCCAGAACCGAAAAGAAAGAAGATAAAGGTCCTCACACATCGGCCGCGCTATATTGAACCAGCTTCGGTGCCTGAGTTTACCGGGGAAACTTCTTCGGCCACCGAGGCTAAAAAGCCAACCAAACCAACCTTGCTGCCAGTAGTTGCAGAAATGGCCGAAGCGCCAAAAAGGATAGAATTGGAAGAACCGAAGATTTTGCTACCAGAAACCGAAAAAATGGCCGAAGCGCCATCCATAGAAAAAATGGAGGAAGTGAAAAAATCATCTGAAGGAAAAGCATCAGAAGTTGTGAGTCCTACAGCAAATGTTGAGACAGTAAAAAATCAAAAAGTGCCAGCTGTGACTCCGAAAAGAAAGAGAATGGCTAATGTGCTAGATGTACTGGAAACAATCAAATCTTCAAGCACACCTCCGAAGAAGGCTGCTGCCACTCCTGAAACAACAACTGAAATTTCTGATACAAAAGCTCCAGAGCAAGAAACTGAAGCCGAAGCTGGGTCCTCAGAGCCCGTAAAGATAAAATCCTTGGAAACTGAGGAAGAAAAAATAACAAAGCCAACTTTTGTTGAAGAAATCGGTGTCGTTGCCCCCGAAGCATCCTCCAAAGTTCGTGATTATATTGTTCGTCATGCTTCGGGGAAAAAACTATCAAAAAAAGAAGAGCAAGAGGCCCAGCGCTACGCCCAAAAACTGAAGTATCCAAAGGGGGCGTTAATATTCAATGGTAGTGGAGAAGAAGACTTTTTGTATTGTCTCCCTGACAGCAAGGAGATTTCTGTCTGCCGGGAGATGAGCAAGAGCTTCGGATTCCCAACTTTAGAAGACGGGCTCTCGGTGCTGTCGAAGAACGATCTGGCCGACAGCCTGGCCTATAATAGCTTAAAGGTGCGACAAATGGGATCCTTGTATTTTTTGTTGAGACCAAAATTTTTCGTTTGTTTAAATTTATTGACACACACATATTTCTCTTTGCAGGGTCTGATACTTAGCAATGCCCTCAGGGCACAGAAAGATGCTGAAGACGAAGGGTGCGCTATAGCCCTGAGCAACCTTCGTTCCGAAGTAATTGAACTGAGGAACGAAGGCCTCGAAAAACATAAAATATTACACTCATTGATAAATAAAATAAAGGAAGACGAAGCTGCTTTTAAGGGTCAAGCTGAAGCTCAGAAGCGCGAAATTGAAGATCTTCGGAAACAACTGGCCAGAGCCAAGGAAGAACGCATACTTGAAGAAACAAAGCGAGAACTCAGCGACCAATGGGCAGATCACTTAGAAGTAACTGTTGAAGAGCTTCGTTCGTCCAAGAAGAGATGCTATAACAAATCTATAGAGTGTGTTAAGAAGTTAAAAGCTAGCTTCGCCAGGGTCGGCGCCTTCTCAAGCGAAGAAAACTTTACGAGAGGCAATCCCGAAGGTCCCATCGAATGGATCGACCACGAAGCTGAGGCCTTCGAAGAAATTTTAAATAGCCGTGGAGATATATGTGCTTTCTCTGGTGCCAGAGGAATTGCCACCATTTTAGAGAAGAAGGGCTGCGAACATGTAAAAATTTTAGCACAATCCGAAGCTGCTTTGTCCTTTGAAGATGCAAGAGATCCTTCGGCCGAAGCTAGCATGATCGGTGGAAAATTTTTCACCGATATCTGGGATAATGGTGGCCGAGAAATGGCCGGAGAAATTATTCAAAAAAGTGAAAAGGGCATTCACGATGCTAGAGAAGTGGCTGAGGCTGCTGAAAAGAGCGCAGAGCCCGAAGGTCAATTAGGTATTAACTAATAGTTTTTATTGTGTTGTAATTTTTGGTTTTAAGCTTCGTTTGTCATTTGTAATAGCAATGTAGCCGTATCCTGTCCTTCTTCAGATCCTGCTAAAGCGTCTCCGGGCCCTCAGCCGAAAGGAGACGACGAAATTAAAAAGATGGCTGAAGCCATTATGGACGAAGTCGTCAATCGGCTCCTGAATGAGGCTGCAGAAGTTGTTCTGAGAGAAGATTAAATACTATTGTAAATTAAACTTCTGAAATGTAATATATTGTAACATTTTGTAATCCTGAATGTAATATACCCGTTTTTATTGCTCAATTCTTTACGATGCATGAAACTTTACACGTACCGCTTTTGAGTCTTTGACGAAAAAACACCTTCCCTTCTTTTCACGCTTCGTGAAGAGGAATTTTTCTTTGTCACAACAATATCCAGTGTTCTGATGAATAATATCCAGGCTTCGTGAAGATACTTTCCGAAGCTATACTTCCGAAGATCAATAATGTATCTCCTTGTGACATTATGATTTTTCCCTTTTTTCAAAACGTTCTTCTGTAGATTAATATGATGTCCACCTCTTGTGCCATATGCAACATGATGTATGATGCTTATGCTATGCGAAATGATGCGATGATGTTATGCTGTGTAAGATGGTGTTTATTCCGAAGATACACACATTCCTACGACAAAACACATAATCTTTTGAATCAGCATTGTCTTTTTACTATAAGTCTCCCTTAGGAGCTTCTTCGCCTTTTACTTCGGCGGAATCAGCGTTTATTTTTCGCTGTAAGCCTCCCTTAGGAGCTTCTTCGCCTTTTACTTTCAGCGGTATTCGCGTTGACTTTTCGCGCTTCGCCTTTTACTTAGGCGGTATCAGCGTTGACTTTTCACTGTATGCTCTGCATTCCCTTTGGAACGACTTTGGAGCAGAAAACTTACACTGCGCTCCCTTTGGAACGACTTTTTTGTGACTTCGGTAAACTTACTCTGCGTTCTTTAGAACGACTTTTTGTTGCTTCGAAGAATTTTCGATAGTTCGAAGGTCCTCTTTGTTATCTCAAGTCTTTCAACAATTTAAGCCTGTGAAGAAAATATATTTTCCTTGTGGGAATCAACGAAACTATTTACATAAAACCTGAACAATGTTCTTTATTACAGAAAATAAAACTGAATGAAAAAGATTGCTATTAAGGTAGGATATTTGTCAATAGATGTGCTTTGACTCTGGCACAGTGCTGTTGACTGTGCGAGCTTCGGACTGTTCTCTGAAGTCCCTTTGATGTGGAGCATATTGGCTCCCTTCTGGCTGCTGACCTTGTTGCAGCGGTGGTGGAGGCGGAGGTTGTTGCCAGGAAGCCTGAGGTTGACTCGCCGAAGCAACAGAAACTGCAGGGTGATTGCCTACATACTCTGGGATGTAAGGCGAATGATACGAAGCAGTGTGCATGACCTGCTTCGGCTGAGCCTGTTGTGCTGCCGCTTCGGCTATTTCTTTTTGCTTCTGGATGGTAACATGGCACATCCTGGTGGTATGACCTTTGTTCTCACCACAGAATAAGCAAAAGATTCTTCTCGGTTGATCGCCAAATCTTCCTCCGAAGCCCCTGGCGCCTCTGCCTCTTGGAGCTGGTGGTCGAAAGGAGCCTTGCTGTTGCCCCGAAGCCTGTGAGGAACATTGTGGCCTTTGCTGTTGGCTCCCTCTATCATCATTTTGTGTAGAGTTATGAATTGATCTAACATGCCTCGGGTAGAACCTCCCTCCGAAGCCCCTGGTCATTTCAGAAAACCTGAAAGCCTCCTCCCTTCTTTGGCGAAAATCATTATCGGCCCGAATGTACTCGTCCATCTTCTAGAGCAGCTTCTCCAAAGTTTGAGGAGGCTTCCTAGCGAAGTACTGAGCTGACGGTCCTGGCCGAAGCCCCTTGATCATGGCCTCAATGACAATTTCATTGGGCACCGTTGGTGCCTGTGCCCTCAAACGCAAGAACCTTCGGACATACGCCTGAAGGTATTCTTCGTGATCCTGGGTGCACTGGAACAGAGCTTGAGCAGTAACCGGCTTCGTCTGAAACCCTTGGAAGCTAGTTAACAACAAGTCCTTCAGCTTCTGCCATGAAGTGACCGTTCCTGGTCGAAGGGAGGAATACCAGGTTTGAGCGACACTCCTGACAGCCATAACAAAAGATTTGGCCATGACTGCAGCATTGCCACCATACGAAGATACTGTTGCTCCGTAGCTCATCAAAAACTGCTTCGGGTCTGAGTGGCCATCGAATACGGGAAGCTGAGGTGGCTTGTAGGACGGAGGCCAAGGTGTAGCCTGCAGCTCAGCGGACAGAGGAGAAGCATCGTCAAAAACAAAATTCCCATGATGGAAATTGTCATACCAGTCATCTTCGTTGGGAAAACCCTCCTGATGAAGGTCTTGGTGCTGAGGCCTTCGGTGTTGCTCATCCTGGGCAAGATGACGAACTTCTTCAGAGGCTTCATCTATCTGCCTCTGCAGTTCAGCTAGCCTGGCCATCTTTTCTTTCTTCCTCTGTACTTGTTGATGAAGCATCTCCATATTTCTGATTTCTTGATCTATCTCGTCCTCTGGTGGTGTCGGGCTAACAGCCTTCCTTTTCTGGCTTCGGGCCTCCCGAAGGGAGACTGTCTCCTGATTGTGGTCCAGCGGTTGCAGAGTTGCAGCCCCAGTTGCTGAAGCTTTCTTCGGCGCCATAACGAAGGTTTATGATCGCCGAAGGTGTTCAAAAAACTCAGAGTGGAAGTGAGTTCACCGGAGGTGGGCGCCAATGTTGGGGACTTGTTCTCAAATGCTATGAGTCAAGAACAAGGCAACATAGAAAATGTTAATCGGTAAAGTCCTTCGTCCTTCGAAGCATTATTCCTCTCAGGATATAATGGTTTTCGGACGAAGGTTATGAAGGGCACACCTTCATAAATATATTATATAATGACGAAGGATGAATTATAAGAAATATAATGAACAACATAAACAATTATGTCTTATTATCATGTATAAACAGAAATAATCGTTGGATTACAAATGTACCTTCAACTTGAAGGAGATGAAAGTACAAGCGTGACGCAAAAGTGAATGCCAAATCAGCGTGAGCAGTACGGGGGTACTGTTCACCTATTTATAGGCACAGGTCACAGCCTATGCAAAATTACATTCATGCCCTTTACATTTGATAATAATTCTATTGTAATCTATCGAGGTCTGAATAGCCTTTTCATCTTTAAGTCGGTTTCATTTTGTTGCTATCATGCCGAAGCTTTCCTGCTCACACCTTCGGCGCTGTATCAACCTTCGTATTATTCTGGTCTGCTGTGATACCGACTTGAGTCCGAAGATACCTGTTCACACATTAAACTCCAGAAATACTGTTAAATCCTGTTTTTGAGGACCTTCGTAAGCCGAAGGCCCCCAACAAAGTCGCAAGCGAAACGCGACGCCGCCGACGCGGACCTTGTCGCCGCCGCCGAGTACAAGAACCCTCGGAAACCCCCCGGAGGTGCCAACCTCTTCGACAAGAAGCTCAAGGAGTCGTGCCCCTATCATCAGGGGCCCATCAAGCACACCCTTGAGGAGTGCGTCATGCTTCGGCGCCACTTCCACAGGGTCGGGCCACCCGCAGAGGGTGGCAGGGCCCGCGACGATGACAAGAAGGAAGATCACCAAGCAGGAGAGTTCCTCGAGGTCCGCGACTGCTTCATGATCTACGGTGGGCATGCGGCGAATGCCTCGGCTCGGCATCGCAAGCAAGAGCGCCGGGAGGTCTGCTCGGTGAAGGTGGCGGCGCCAGTCTACCTAGACTGGTCCGACAAGCCCATCACCTTCGACCAAGCCGACCACCCCGACCAAGTGCCGAGCCCGGGGAAATACCCGCTCGTCGTCGACCCCGTCATCGGCGATGTCAGGCTCACCAAGGTCCTTATGGATGGAGGCAGCAGCCTCAACATCATCTACGCCGAGACCCTCAGGCTCCTGCGCGTCGATCTGTCCTCCGTCCGAGCAGGCGCTGCGCCCTTCCACGGGATCATTCCCGGGAAGCGCGTCCAGCCCCTCGGACGACTCGACCTTCCCGTCTGCTTCGGAACGCCCTCCAACTTCCGAAGGGAGACCCTGACGTTCGAGGTGGTCGGGTTCCGAGGAACCTACCACGCGGTACTGGGAAGGCCATGCTACGCGAAGTTCATGGCCGTCCCCAACTACACCTACCTGAAGCTCAAGATGTCGGGCCCCAACGGGGTCATCACCGTCGGCCCCACGTACAAACACGCGTTCGAATGCGACGTGGAGTGCGTGGAGTACGCCGAGGCCCTCGCCGAGTCCGAGGCCCTCATCGCCGACCTGGAAAGCCTCTCCAAAGAGGTGCCAGACGTGAAGCGTCATGCCGGCAACTTCGAGCCAGTGGAGACGGTTAAGGCCGTCCCCCTCGACCCCAGCGGCGACGCCTCCAAGCAGATCTGGATCGGCTCCGGGCTCGACCCCAAATAGGAAGCAGTGCTCGTCGACTTTCTCCGCTCAAACGCCGACGTCTTCGCGTGGAGTCCCTCGGATATGCCCGGCATACCGAGGGATGTCGCCGAGCACTCGCTGGATATTCGGGCCGGAGCCCGACCCGTCAAGCAGCCTCTGCGCCGATTCGACGAGGAGAAGCGCAGAGCCATAGGCGAGGAGATCCACAAGCTAATGGCGGCAGGGTTCATCAAAGAGGTATTTCATCCCGAATGGCTTGCCAACCCTGTGCTTGTGAGAAAGAAAGGGGGGAAATGGCGGATGTGTGTAGACTACACTGGTCTCAACAAAGCATGTCCGAAGGTTCCCTACCCTCTGCCTCGCATCGATCAAATCGTGGATTCCACTGCTGGGTGCGAAACCCTGTCTTTCCTCGATGCCTACTCAGGGTATCATCAAATCAGGATGAAAGAGTCCGACCAGCTCGCGACTTCTTTCATCACGTCCTTCGGCATGTACTGCTATGTCACCATGCCGTTCGGCTTGAGGAATGCGGGCGCGACGTACCAGCGGTGCATGAACCATGTGTTCGGCGAACACATTGGCCGCACGGTCGAGGCCTACGTCGATGACATCGTAGTCAAGACGAGGAAAGCTTCCGACCTCCTTTCCGACCTTGAAGTGACATTCCGATGTCTCAAGGTGAAAGGCGTCAAGCTCAATCCCAAGAAGTGTGTCTTCGGGGTGCCCCAGGGCATGCTCTTGGGGTTCATCGTCTCCGAGCGGGGCATCGAAGCCAACCCGGAGAAGATCGCAGCCATCACCAGCATGGGGCCCATCAAGGACTTAAAAGGCGTACAGAGGGTCATGGGATGTCTCGCGGCTCTGAGCCGCTTCATCTCACGCCTCGGTGAAAGAGGTCTGCCTCTGTACCGCCTCTTAAGGAAGGCCGAGTGCTTCACTTGGACCCCTGAGGCCAAGGAAGCTCTCGGGAACCTGAAGGCGCTCCTCACAAAGGCGCCTATCTTGGTGCCTCCAGCTGCCGGAGAAGCCCTCTTGGTCTACGTCGCCGCGACCACTCAGGTGGTCAGCGCCGCGATTGTGGTCGAGAGGCAAGAAGAGGGGCATGCATTGCCCGTTCAGAGGCCAGTTTACTTCGTCAGCGAAGTACTGTCCGAAACCAAGATCCGCTACCCACAAGTTCAGAAGCTACTGTACGTAGTGATCCTGACGCGGCGGAAGCTGCGACACTACTTCGAGTCTCATCCGGTAACTGTGGTGTCATCCTTCCCCCTGGGGGAGATCATCCAGTGCCGAGAGGCCTCGGGTAGGATCGCAAAGTGGGCGGTGGAAATCATGGGCGAGACAATCTCGTTCGCCCCTCGGAAGGCCATCAAGTCCCAGGTCTTGGCGGACTTCGTAGCCGAATGGGTCGACACCCAGCTACCGACGGCTCCGATCCAACCGGAGCTCTGGACCATGTTTTTCGACGGGTCGCTGATGAAGACGGGAGCCGGCGCAGGCCTACTCTTCATCTCGCCCCTCAGGAAACACCTACGCTATGTGCTACGCCTCCATTTCCCGGCGTCCAACAATGTGGCTGAGTATGAGGCTCTGGTCAACGGGTTGCGGATCGCCATCGAGCTAGGGGTCCGACGCCTCGACGCCCGCGGTGACTCGCAGCTCGTTATCGACCAAGTCATGAAGAACTCCCACTGCCGCGACCCGAAGATGGAGGCCTACTGCGATGAAGTTCGGCGCTTGGAAGACAAGTTCTACGGGCTCGAGCTCAACCACATCGCTCGGCGCTACAATGAGACCGCGGATGAACTGGCTAAAATAGCCTCGGGGCGAACAACTGTTCCCCCGGACGTCTTCTCCCGGGATCTGCATCAACCCTCCATCAAGATCGACGACACGCCTGAGCCTGAGGCGCCCTCGGCCCAGTCCGAGGTACCCTCAGCCCAGCCCGAGGTACCCTCGGCACAGCCCAAGGCACCCTCAGCTCGGCCCGAGGCGCCCTCGGTTCAGCCCGAGGTACCCTTGGCCTCCGAGGGTGAGGCACTGCGCATCGAGGACGAGCGAAGCGGGGCCACGCCTGATCGAAACTGGCAGACCCCGTACCTACAATATCTCCACCAAGGAGAGCTACCCCTCGACCGAGCCGAGGCTCGGCGGGTGGCGCGATGCGCCAAGTCGTTCGTCTTGCTAGGAGATGAGAAGGAGCTCTACCACCGCAGCCCCTCAGGCATCCTCCAGCGATGCATCTCCGTCACCGAAGGTCAGGAACTCCTGCGAGAGATACACTCGGGGGCTTGCGGCCATCACGCAGCGCCTCGAGCCCTTGTCGGGAATGCTTTCCGACAAGGCTTCTACTGGCCAACGGTGGTGGCTAACGCCACTAGAATTGTCCGCACCTGCGAAGGGTGTCAATTCTATGCGAAGCAGACCCACCTGCCCGCTCAGGCTCTGCAGACGATACCCATCACCTGGCCCTTTGCTGTGTGGGGTCTGGACCTCGTCGGCCCCTTGCAGAAGGCGCCCGGGGGCTACACGCACCTACTGGTCGCCATCGACAAATTCTCCAAGTGGATCGAGGTCCGACCTCTGAACAGCATCAGGTCCGAGCAGGCGGTGGCGTTCTTCACCAACATCATCCATCGCTTCAGGGTCCCGAACTCCATCATCACCGACAACGGCACCCAGTTCACCGGCAGAAAGTTCTTGGACTTCTGCGAGGATCACCACATCCGGGTGGACTGGGCCGCCGTGGCTCATCCCATGTCAAATGGGCAAGTAGAGCGTGTCAACGGCATGATTCTACAAGGGCTCAAGCCTCGGATTTACAACGACCTCAACAAGTTCGGCAAGCGATGGATGAAGGAACTCCCCTCGGTGGTCTAGAGCCTGAGGACAACGCCGAGCCGAGCCACGGGCTTCACGCTGTTCTTCCTAGTCTACGGGGTCGAGGCCGTCTTGCCCACAGACCTGGAATACGGCTCCCCGAGGACGAGGGCCTACAGCGATCAAAGCAACCAAGCTAGCCGAGAAGACTCGCTGGACCAGCTGGAAGAGGCTCGGGACAAGGCCTTACTACACTCGACGCGGTACCAGCAGTCCCTGCGACGCTACCACGCCCGAGGGGTCCGGCCCCGAGACCTCCAGGTGGGCGACCTGGTGCTTCGGCTGCGACAAGACGCCCGAGGGAGGCACAAGCTCACGCCCCCCTGGGAGGGACCGTTCGTCATCGCCAAGGTTCTGAAGTCCGGAACGTACAAGCTGGCCAACAGTCAAGGCGAGGTCTACGGCAACGCTTGGAACATCCAACAGCTACATCGCTTCTACCCTTAAGATGTTTTCAAGTTGTTCATATACCTCGCACCCACGCAAAGTTTAGTCATCAAGAAAGGGTCGGCCTCGCCTCAGCAAAGCCCGACCCTCCCTCGAGGGCTAAAAGGGGGGGAACCCCCTCTGCGTTGAAATTTTCCTCGAAAAAAGATCTCTTCTGCCAGAATATCTTTTGTGCTTTTTGACTACTTTGAAAAGTGGATCCTGAAAACGACGGAGTACACGTAAGCAGCCAAGGCTGACCGAGCCGAGGGACTCCTACGCCTCCGGGATATGGATACCTCACTCATCACCTTCTGCGATAAGTAACTCGCGTTCGGATAAAGTGATTCCGCGGACCGAACAAGTCTTCACGTTCGGAAGCTCTTCTGCCGAAGCGATCCTTCGAGCCTTCTCGACTGAGTCGGTGACAGAGCCTCATGGACGGGTGAAAGTGCGCGTAAGCGGCAAGGCCGATCGAGCCGAGGGACTCCCACGCCTCCGGGATACGGATACCTCACTCATCACCCTCCGCGAGAAGCAACTCTCGCTCGCACAAACAACCCTGTTACCGACAAAAAAGTCCAGATACTCGAAACAAGAGGAAAAGAGACGCAGCTTTACAACACAGCGAGGGTGTGTGTTCTGGCCTCGGCGGCCGCAGAAGGCACACGCTACAAGACACTCTGATCCTGCAGGCTCGGGTCTTGACGCTGGAAGGGGGACCGGGTCCGGCAGATCACCCGCAGGTACTTTTGGGCGTGCCTCTGGGCCCCTAGCCGACCCCTAACGAACGGGACACGGACGTCCACTCGGATTACTCGCTTGCAGCTCACCGGAGACACCATGTTCGGCGCCCATCGAGGGCAACATGGCGCTTTCCCCCCCTCCTCCTTGCGGAAAGGCGACACAGGGGCGTATGTAAAAAAGCCGAGTCTGTCCCTGATCGCCCTCTCGCCCTGTGCAGAGGCTCGGGGGCTGCTCTCGCAAACCCAGCTCCGGCCGAACCGTTGACAGCGTCAACATACCAGCCCGAGAACTTGGGACCCGACCGTACACCCGGGCTACGGCCAGCTCGCATGAGGGAACAATCAGACCAGCCGAAGCATTACGCGAGGCATTAAGACCTCGAAGGAGTGAAACCACTCCTCCGAGGCCTCGGGGGCTACACCCGGCGGGTGCGCGCGAAAAAAGTGCCCTTGCAAAAAAGTGCGACGAAAGCCTCCAAGCGAGTGCTAACACTCCCTTCGAGGCTCGGGGGCTACTATCGGGGACCATAATTAGGGGTACCCTCAAGACTCCTAATTCTCAGCTGGTAACCCCCATCAGCATAAAGCTGCAAAGGCCTGATGGGTGCGATTAAGTCAGGGATCAGTCCATTCGAGCGACTCGATCACGCCTCGCCCGAGCCTAGCCTCGGACAAGGGCAGCCGACCCCGGAGGATTTCCGTCTCGCCCGAGGCCCCCCTCCAACGGCGGACATATTTTCGGCTCACCCTAGGCCCTGCCTTCGCTAAGAAGCAACCCTGACTAAATCGCCGCACCGACCGACCAAGTCGCAGGAGCATTTAATGCAAAGGTGGCCTGACACCTTTATCCTGACGCGCGCCCCCCGGCAGAGCCGAAGTGACCGTCGTCACTTCGCCGCTCCACTGACCGGCCTGACAGAAGGACAGCGCCGCCTGCGCCACTCCGACTGCAGTACCACTTGACAGAGTGAGACTGACAGGCAGTCAGGCCCTGCCAAAGGCACCATAGGAAGCTCCGCTTCGCCCGACCCAGGGCTCAGACTCGGGCTAGGTCCCGGAAGACGGCGAACTCCGCTCCGCCCGACCCAGGGCTCAGACTCGGGCTAGGTCCCGGAAGACGGCGAACTCCGCTCCACCCGACCCAGGGCTCGGACTCGGGCTAAGTCCCGGAAGACGGCAAACTCCGCTCTGCCCGACCCAGGGCTCAGACTCGGGCTAAGTCCCGGAAGACGGCGAACTCCGCTCCGCCCGACCCAGGGCTCGGACTCGGGCTAAGTCCCGGAAGACGGCGAACTCCGCTCCGCCCGACCCAGGGCTCGGACTCGGGCTAAGTCCCGGAAGACGGCGAACTCCGCTCCGCCTGACCCAGGGCTCGGACTCGGGCTCAGCCCCAGAAGACGACGAACTCCGCTTCGCCCGACCCCAGGGCTCGGACTCCGCCCTGGCCTCTACCGACGACCTCCGCCTCGCCCGACCCAGGGGCTCGGACTCGGCCTCGGCCATGGAAGACAGACTCGACCTCTGCTTCGGAGGAGCCTCCACATCGCCCAACCTAGGGCGCAGGCCAGCCACGTCAACAGGAAGCGCCATCATCACCCTACCCCGAGCTGACTCGGGCCGCAGGGAACAAGACCGGTGTCCCATCTGGCTAGCTCCGCCAGATAGGCAATGATGGCGCCCCGCATGCTCTGTGACGAAGGCGGCTCTCAGCCCCCTTACGGAAGCAAGAGGACGTCAGCAAGGACTCAACCGCTCCGACAGCTATCCCTCCGCCAGGCTCCATCGCTCCTCCGACGGCCACGACATCACACCAGCTGGGTGCCAAAATCTCTCCGGCTGCCACATCGGCATGTACTTAGGGCGCTAGCTCTCCCCCGCTAGACACGTAGCACTCTTCTACACCCCCCATTGTACACCTGGATCCTCTCCTTACGCCTATAAAAGGAAGGACCAGGGCCCTCTTAGAGAGGGTTGGCCGCGCGGGGACGAGGACGAGACAGGCGCTCTCTTGGGGCCGCTCGCTTCCCTCTCCCGCGTGGACGCTTGTAACCCCCTACTGCAAGCACACCCGACCTGGGCGCGGGACGAACACGAAGGCCGCGGGATTCCCACCTCTCTCACGCCGGTCTCCGGCCGCCTCGCCTCTCCCCCCTTCGCGCTCGCCCTCGCGCTCGACCCATCTGGGCTGGGGCACGCGGCGACACTCACTCGTCGGCCCAAGGGACCCCCCGGTCTCGAAACGCCGACAAATGCCAAAGGGGGAGAGAGTATTAGCCCAAAGCAAAAGGACCGCACCACCACGTCCATTTCAAAAAATTTCAAAACAAAGTTTTGAATGTTTTCAATTGGTATCCTTCAAATTAGTTATTCCTCTAAGAAATTCTATCTCAATTGGTATTGAATTGTTTAAAAGAGGACTTTTCCAAAAATTTGGTATCTAAAATATCTGATCTTCTTTCAATTGGTAAAAACCCTCTTGAACACTAAGAGTAGAATTTCATTAAGGGGGAGTTTTGTTTAGTCAAAGGAAAAGCCTTTGAAACAGGGGGAGAAAATCTCAAATCTTGAAAATGCTTCTCGAAATCTTATTCATATACCTTTGACTATTTGCAAAAAGACTTTGAAAAGAATTTCCAAAAGAATTTGCAAAAACAAAACAAGTGGTGCAAATGTGGTCCAAAATGTTAAAAGAAAGAAAGCAATACATGCATATCTTATAAAAGTATAAATTGGTTTAATTACAAGCAACCTTTGCACTTACCTTATGCAAACTAGTTCAATCCCGCACTTATATATTTGCTTTGGTTTGTGTTGGCATCAATCATCAAAAAGGGGGAGATTGAAAGGGAAATAGGGTCAAACCTTTTCCTAAATGATTTTGGTGGTTGAATTGCCTAACACAAATAATTGGACTAACTAGTTTGCTCTAGATTATAAATTCTACAGGTGCCAAAGGTTCAACACAAACCAATAAAAAGAAAGGAGCAAAAGAAACTGAAGAGAACCCTGATCTAGCACACCGGACAGTGTCTGGTGCACCAGGGTGGATCGACCTCCAACTCTTCACCTTCGGGTTTCTCCAGACGCACTCCGCTATAATTCACCAGACTGTCCGGTGTGCCACCGGTCTATCCGGTGCACCAAGCGGAGCAACGGCTATTCGTGCAACGGTCGACTGCACAGTGCCCTGACAGAGCTATAGTTCGCGGCAGAAGTCAGAGCAGGCGCCAGAGGCGCAACGGACAGTGAACAGTGCCTGTCCGGTGCACCAAGTTGTCAGAGCTCCAACGGTCGAAACCGTCAGAACCCTAACGGTTGGGTGACGTGGCTGGCGCACCGGACTGTACGGTGCGCCCATCGACAGCAGCCCAACCCCAACGGTTGGTTTGGTGGTTGGGGCTATAGATACCCCCAACCACCACCATTCAAGGTATCCAAGTTTCTCAGCCATTGCATTCAATACAAGAGCTCTAGACTTCACTCCAAGACACAAACAAGAGATCAAATCCTCTCCCAAGTCCAAAATCACTCCAAACAATTAGTGACTAGTGAGAGAGAGATTTTCGTGTTTATTTGAGTTCTTGTCGTTTGGATCGCTTTTCTTCTTCCTCCATTCTTGTTCTCAAGCAACTTGTAATCAAAGCAAGAGACACCAAGTTGTGGTGGTCCTTGTGAGGGGTATAAGTGACCCGTTGATTAAGGAGAAAAGCTCACTCGGTCTAGTTGACCGTTTGAGAGAGGAAACGGGTTGAAAGAGACTCGGTCTTTGTGACCACCTCAACGGTGAGTAGGTTTGCAAGAACCGAATCTCGGTAAAACAAATCATCGTGTCATCCGCTCTATTTCTTTGGTTGATTTGTTTTCGCCCTCTCTTTTGGACCCGATTATATTTCTAACGCTAACTCGGCTTGTAGTTATGCTTAAAGTTTATAAAATTCAGATTTGCCTATTCACCCTCTCTAGGCGACTTTCACCACCCTTCCTATTGCCACCTGCAAATTCAGTCAATACAGTAGCAGACATGAGAAGTATATCAGAAAATCTGACACAAAACAGGACCAGCCACCACATGATCCAAAACATTTTAGCGGAATGTCATGCGGGGGCTAACCACCGTGGAGACGACCCTTCCATATGACCTTGAGTCCTGACTGTCTCACGCAGCTGCGCGGCTCCAGTGCTCCACCAACCCTACCACCCTATGAGCTTGTTCACTAGCGGTCCTGAGATTTCTTAGACCCAGATCTGTACTTAAAACAGAGGCCCTTTTAATAATTGATATTATCGTATATAAATATTATATTGTTATATATGCAATAAATAATCCACACTTATGTAAAAAGTTAATTCATAAAGGATCAAATACATAGTGTAATTTTACTTTAAAAGTTTCTTCTAACATGTCAAGATACAAAATCATTGATGATACTTTAAATATCAGTCTAATAATATCTTCTCGGTCAATTTAATCAATAATCAGTACATCTATTCATCTTGATTAGGGAAATCAGAGAAGATTATACCTCCTTTTGTATTATGATCGTGGTTGGAGATAGGGATGACAATTTAACCCACAAACCCGAAATCCAATGGATACCCGACCCGTTGGGTGTGGGTACGTGTGAAGATTTTGACTCGTGGGTGCAACCCGCACCGGACCCAAAGTTTCGCGGATGTGAGTGCGGGTTTCTACTCGAACCCGCGGGTGACCTGCACCTGACCCGAAATTTGGTTTATTCTTGATTTTGCGTAAAAATGATTAAGATACAACAATAATTATTTTGGTTAGGTAACTTAGCTAATGACTAATGAAATGTTTTGTTGTTGCTCAATACGATAAGGCTTAAAATTTGTAAATATAACTCAATTATTATTGATACTTAATTGCTTATAGCTATTTTTTAAAAGTGCACACCGAGTAGAAACCCGTGGGTGACCAGAAAACCCACAGGTTCGGGTGCAGGTTTTGAATTGTACCCACGGGTGCGCTTGTGAGCGGATTTAGTTAGATTTCCTGAGTGTGATCGCGAACGGGTTTTTACTCAAGCTAACCTGAATCCGACTAATTGTCATTCCTAATTGGAGAGGATTGGAAGAACTGCTCGGTTCTCGTCCTCTTAAAAAGTCTAAGGGCAAGGAGAATAGGAAAAGCAGCGAGATTCTACACCACAATACCATTTGGCTAATGCTAATCATGGAAGGTAGACTATTCCTCTTCACGGCAATAATGGGCAATGGCAGCGCTGAAAGCCAAAAAGTTTCCTACCGTAGACCAAGGTGATCGAAAGCCAAAAAAGATTTCTACCAGATACTCCCTCCGGTTTCCTATTAATTGTCGTTTTAGATAAGGTTCGAGTCAAACTTATAAAATTTTGACTACAAATAACTATTTTGTTATTTAGTTTTGAAACCTAATATTTATATGCACCAATTTATCATAAAAAGTATTTTTATAAAAGTATAAATGTATTAAGAGTTCATTTGTATTTTAATAAAAAATATTGGTCAAAGTTATATTTTGGAGACCGTGTCGTTGTCCTAAACGTCAACTAATAGGAAACCGGAGGGAGTACTGTAGAAGAGTACTAGCAGATGTGGGGCCTGCTAATATTGGGGCCTGGATCGGTGGTGGCACTGTTGGACCCTCCAGGACCGGTACTAGCCGTGTTTGTCATGGCTCGGTAGTAAAATTTTAAGTACAAGCTGATCAGATTCTATCAAATACTATAAGTCCAGAGTTATAAATTTTATGGAATTTTTTGACTCACAGTACAAATTTTTAGAGTACCTCTTTTACCATTTAAAAAACTCTAAAAAATGCTAACGTTATCATATCATGTTACAAATGCGGCACCTTAATTATAATAGTGGTTTCTCAGAATACCAGGTTACACAATCTTAGCTTCAGTAGATCGTAAACGGACGAA
Source organism: Zea mays (assembly GCF_902167145.1). Classification (NCBI taxonomy): domain Eukaryota; kingdom Viridiplantae; phylum Streptophyta; class Magnoliopsida; order Poales; family Poaceae; genus Zea; species Zea mays. Next base: position 38,312,780 of record NC_050098.1, on the reverse strand, counting down.
AAGAGGAAAGATCGACGGAGCAAGATATGGTCGTACTTCGCAACATCGCCGCCGGATTCGGTAGCTGGTAGCCTCGTTTTCTAACGACCAAAAATGATCGAGTACGAGATAATGAGACATTCGAGCAACTCCAATAGTTCTCTAAACAACTCTCTAAATCTTAAATTTAAAAAGTAAACAAAAAAATGTTTCTCTAATAAATATATATTACTTTCTAACCCTCCTACTTGTTAAATCTTAAATTTAAGAAGTAAACAGAAAAATGTTTCTCCAATAGGTTACACCACTAAACCACCACTCATCCATAGTTCATGCCGACATAGAGAGAACAGTACCACCACTCCATAATGACTTGTCATGTACTTGTGGGGCACCGAGGCAGTACAATTTTCCATGTTCTCATCTTATCGCAGCTGCCCGAGCTCGCAACTTTGACATAGATAGGAGGATACCCCAAGAGTTTACTATTGACAAGCTTGTGTTGACTTGGAGTCCACGATTTATTCCTTACCGTGACCCGGGTGAGTGACCTCCATACGATGGCCCAAAGTACGTTGCCGATCCAAGCAGTCGTTGGACCAAGCGTGGATCCAGGAAGAGGACGAGACACGGTATGGTTATGGATCAGATAGCTGGTAGAAGTAGGAGGAGAAGAGGAACACCATTTCTTACCGACCCCCGAACAATATGAGTGTGGCAAGTGCGTTAGACTTAGTCACAATTCACGCACTTGTTGTTGGCAGATTAGTGAGGTTTGTCTTGTTTAATATTTTTATATTACCTATTTTTATTTAATAAGTACATATTACTTTCTAACCCTCCTACTAAAAATATTTATAGACACGTACCTCCAATAGTTATCTAATAAATACATATTACTTTCTAACCCTCCTACTTGTTAAATATTAAATTTAAGAAGTAAACAGAAAAATGTTTCTCCAATAGGTTGCGCTACCAGACCACCACTCCTCTATAGTTCATGCGGACCGGCCTTTTTCTCTTCCGCCCTCGACATCCTCTGCCCTCAACCTTGCTGTCAGCCATATCTCATGAGGCAAGACTGACAAAGCTAAATTCAAAATCGAACTACTTCTAAATATGAGCAACTATTGGAACTAAGTTTTTTTTACTTCCAATAGCTATCTAGCCAGCTTGCTAAACATGATTTTAGCAAGCTCTTTTTATTTTTTTAGAGAATTATTGGAGTTGCTCTTGTGGTATCTGAATAACCTAGAAATAGTTCCAAATTTGGAAGGCGCAAATGAAAATAAACGGAAAACCAGAAGCAAATCAATCAATAAAGCCATCCCCAAATAAAAAGTCGGATATATGCAGCCTGCTTGTCAACGGCAACCGTACGTGAAACGCGCACTTCTTCGTCAAAAGGAAAAAAAAACAAAAAAGTGCACGCATCAGCAGACCACAACGAAGAGGAGGCCCGCCTTTTCGTAATCATCAGAAGCAGGGACGGAAACGGAGAGATTAGTAGAGACTAAATTAAACTGCTTGCAGTATAGAAATATCTTCTAGATTAGGTCTTGTTCGTTTATGTCGGATTGCACCCGGAATCGTTCACCTAATCAAAGTTTATATAAATTAGAGAAGCAATCCGGTTCGGAATCGTTTCGACCCACTAATCCAGTAGAAACGAACAAGGCCTTAAGGATTTCGTCATGGGATCGGATTCGCCGTCAGAGCGGTAGGCGTCGTCTCTGTCCCATTATCTGCTTCCGCAGTCGCCTCTTTCCCGGAGATTTCCTTGCCTCTTTATACGCCCGTACCTGTACGCGAGATGGGGCGGCTGGCTGGCTGGCTGGAGAGCAGGTGAGGAGAGAGAGGGAGAGGGAGGACACATGACAGACACGTCCTCGACGTTGACGCGCACGGGGACGGGGACGGGGACGCTGTTTTCCGCTTGTTTTTCCGGCGACCGACGTGCGGCTGATCGCAGGGGCGATTCTAGGGAGGGGCATAGGAGGGCAATGTCCCTCTAATCTTCTACAAATTCCATAGAAGCTACTAATTTTTTTAGCTAATCACTATATAAATAATGTAAAATACCTCTTAATAGCCCCTTCAATCTAATTTATCCTTCTCAATCTCAAATGCTGGCTTCGCCCCTGGCTGATCGGCTGAGATGGCGGCGCTCATTCGGTGATGTGTGTACACGTTTTTGCTGGCCGATTGGCTGACGAACGCGCACTGCCACCAGGCTAGTACTGTCGGAGCCGTCAAGGGTAAGCAAAGGATCGCGCGGGTCGGACGTGTGGCAGCCGGTCGCGCGCGACAGGCTGTACTACTGCCGCTTTTCATTGGACAATGGATACGTTGCCATGCTATAGCTGTAACACAGCTGGCGCCTGGCGGCGTACGTACGAGCCCAAGAAAGCTCGTTGTTTCGGTACGATGGTTTAAGATGAGAGGACAGAGGAGATGCATCAGCCATGAGCCATCAGGTGGCGTTATCCGCGGTCTAGGTAGGCTACCACGTAAAAAAAAATTAAAACAATAATTTTAATGATTAGTTGCGAAGGTAAAAGCTATTATATGGAGTGACACTATTGTCTCTGTTGAGCTCAAGAAGTAGCCTCGCGGATAGGGATGGCAACGAATTTAAAATCCGCAGATACAGAGATTACAAACCCGCACCTACGAGATTAATGTTAAACCCGTACCTGTACCCGCTACCCACGACGGGTAGCGTATGTTACCCAAACCCGCTACTCGCGGGTTTATGGCACCCGCGGACACAGTCATATAATATATTAAACTGATAGCACATAATAATAAATATTTATTAAACTGATAAAAACATGTATCGATCTTAGCCAAAAGTTCTACGAGTTCCCTAGCGCCTGTAGTATTCTTTTATATCATTTGATTGGCTCCGCTCGCTCAAAGCTTTCGGGGTGGCACTAAATTGAGATGCATGTGCTCTACAGTCTACACAGACACACACGCGCGGGTATGCGGGTTTGCGGGCACAGGTACAACATTTTCATACCCACGAGAAAAAACTCGTCGGGTTGAGAATCAAACCCGTACCCATACCCATGGGTACAAACTCACACCCAAACCCGCACCCTATAGGGTTTTTACCCGCGGACATGCGAGTAAAATGTGCACGTTGCCATCTCTACTCGTGGACGGTCCGACCCTAAGGCCGGACGGTCCGCGGTGGTGGCGCGGACGGTCCGCACGTGCGCAGAGTCAGTTAGGGTTCCGAGTTTCTCGTGGGATTTGTTACCTAAAACCGCGGTATTAGCTCGGGAAACAACTCGTAGCGGATCCAGACCTCCCCTTTATATAGATGAAGGGCTACAATCGATTAAACCCCCAACAATCGATCAAATCAAGTCTATTTCTCGTTTTACTTATGCATTAGGAGTAGTTCTAGTTTAGTTCTAGTTTAGCCTCTCAATCCCCAAATTCTTCGCTTATCTTCGACTCTATGTCGATTATAGGTGTCTAGGGTGGCCTACTGACCCTAGACAACACCTAGAATCTCTCCTCCTCGACGGGGTCCCTCCCGGGAGCGAGATTTAGGCACCGTCGACGAACTCCGCCGCCCCTGCGCACGCGCGGATCGTCCGGCCCGTCAGGCACGGAACTCGAGCCCTGCGCCAGGTCGCGAACCATCCGCGTCTGTGCAGAGAGCACAGCCGCATGTTCTCAACGCAGTGATTAGTGCCCGAATCGGCGCTAACACACTTTTTGGCGACTCCGCTGGGACAGGTGTCTAGATCTACTAAAAATCAGGCCTTCAAATGGCTGGTTCTAAAGATCACACTGATATCTCCCCGGACAATATCCTGAAGCCGGCTATTGAAAGTCTGATGACCGATGAGCAACATCAATACGAGGACTACATGCGTCAAGCGAAGGAGAAATTCTTATCACAATACACGGTGGATCGCGACCAGAAACTTGTCAAACATGGAGAGACTGACGCCGCATCTCTTCTATCTTCGCTTCAAGTCCCCAACGTAAGTAAACCCGACGACATCCAATCTATTAAACAGTATGTAGATCATCAACAAAATCAAATGAAACAACAGATAGAAGAATCAATTAGAAAATTAATGCGTACATTGGAGAAGTCTGTTGCTCCTAGTTTCCCATCATATGAAACTAGTAACAGGATATCTATGTCTAATACATTGGCGACAAATGGGGATTCGTAGAACCAACCATTATATGGTATGCCGATGAACTCATATCCAGGGCAAGTACCACCATCGTCGTCCCTGCTTGGCAGATCGGCACCCCTGGACACAGTCGGACCGTCCGAGCTTTTGCCCGGTGAAAGGGAAATGGGGTCAAACCTTTTCCTAAATGATTTTGGTGATTGAAATGCCCAACATAAATAATTAGACTAACTAGTTTGCTCTAGATTATATATTCTACAAGTGCTAAAGGTTCAACACAAACCAATAAAGAGATCCAAGTTAGGGTTCAAAAGAAAATGAAGAGAACCCTAGTCTGGCACACCGGACTACCCGGTGTGCCACCGGACAGTGTTTGGTGCCCAGGGCCGTACTCCTTCAAACTTGCCACCTCCGGGTTTCTGGAGAGACGCTCCGCTATAATTCGTCGGACTGTTCGGTGTGCCAACGGAGCGACGGCTAGCAAGCGCAACGGTCAACTCCAACGGTCGCCTGCAACGTGAACAGTTCGCACAGAGTCAGAGCAGCGCCAGAAGGCGCACCAGACAGTGAACAGGACTTGTCCGATGCGACACCGGACTGTCTGGTGCCCCAAGAAGTCAGAGCTCCAACGGTCAAAACCGTCAGAACCCTAACGATTGGGTGACGTGGCTGGCACACCGGACAGTGTCCGGTGGTGCACCAGACTGTCCGGTGCGCCCATCGACAAACAGCCTCGCCAACGGCTATGTGGTGGTTGAGGGCTATGAATACCCCCAACCACCACCACTCCAAGTATCCAAGTTTTTCAGACATCTCATTCAATACAAGAGCTAGTGCAATCAATACAATACACAATTCAAAAGAATCAAAGCCTCTCCAAGTCCCAAATACACACCAAACACCTAGTGACTAGAGAGAGAGTTTTGCTCGTGTTCTTTGAGCTCTTGTTCTTGGATCGCTTTTTCCTTCCTCATTCTTGTTCTCAAGTGTTTTGTAAGCAAGGCAAGAGACACCAATTGTGTGGTGGTCCTTGCGGGGTCTAAGTGACCCGTGAGAATTAAGGAGAAAGCTCACTCGGTCTAAGTGACCGTTTGAGAGAGGGAAAGGGTTGAAAGAGACCCGGTCTTTGTGACCACCTCAACGGGGACTAGGTTCTTAGGAACCGAACCTCGGTAAAACAAATCACCGTGTCATCCGCATTATTTCTTAGTTGATTTGTTTTCCCCCTCTCTCTCGGACACAAATTTTATTCTAAAGCTAACCCCGGCTTGTAGTGTGCTTAAAGCTTCTAAATTTCAGTTTCCGCCTATCCACCCCCCTCTAGGCGACTTTCAATTGGTATCAAAGACCGGGAAGAACCCATTCGAGGGAGTCCGGCCACAAGCATAAGGAGGAATCCGCATCCTCCATCAAGTCACAACAGAGAGGTGACAAAAAGAAGATGAAGAAAGTAGTCTACTACGAGACCGACTCTTTGTCACCCTCCACCTCCGGCTCCGAATCGACGTCTGTCACTTCTAAGCGCCATGAGCGCAAGAAGTATAGTAAGATGCCCCTCTGCTATCCTCGCATTTCTAAACGCACTCCATTACTTTCCGTTCCCCTAGGAAAACCACCATTTTTTGATGGTGAAGATTATTGTATGTGGAGTGATAAAATGAGGCATCATCTAACCTCACTCCACAAAAGAATATGGGATATTGTTGAGTATGGAGCGCAGGTACCGAAGGTAGGGGACAAGGACTACGATTCGGACGAGGCTGACCAAATTCGACACTTTAACTCCCAAGCCACAACTACACTCCTCGCCTTCTTGTGTCGAGAGGAGTATAATAAGGTGCAAGGGTTAAAGACAGCCAAAGAAATTTGAGACATCCTCAAAACGGCGCACGAAGGGGACAAGGTGACCAAGATAACCAAACGGGAGACGATCGAGGGGGAGCTCGGTCGATTCGTCCTCAACCAAGGAGAGAAGCCACAAGCCATGTACAACCGGCTCAAGACCTTGGTGAATCAAGTGCGTAACCTCAGGAGCACAAAATAGGATGACCATGAAATGGTCAAGGTTATTCTAAGATCACTCGTATTTCGTAATCCTACTCAAGTTCAATTAATACGTGGTGATCCTAGATATAAGCTAATGTCTCCTGAGGAAGTGATAGGAAAGTTTGTGAGCTTTGAGTTGATGATCAAAGGCTCCAAATAAATCGTCGAGCAAGGTGGCACCTCCACACCCGAGGTGCAACCCGTCGCACTCAAAGCAACGGAGGAAAAGAAAGAAGAGTCTACATCAAGTAGGCTCCCCATCGGTGCCTCCAAGCTCGACAATGAGGAGATGGCGCTCATCATCAAGAGCTTCTGTCAAATCCTCAAGCAAAGGAGGGGGAAGGACTACAAACCCCACTCCAAGAGGGTGTGCTACAAGTTTGGTAAGACCGATCATTTTATCGCTAAATGCCCTATGTCTAGTGATAGTGACAGGGACAATGACAAGAAGGGGAGGAAGAAGGAGAAGAAGAAATACTACAAGAAGAAGGGCGGCGATGCCCACGTGTGTCGGGAATGGGACTCCGATGAGAGCTCCACCGACTCCTCCTCCGACGAGGACGCCGTCAACATCGCCGTCTACAAGGGACTTCTCTTCCGCAACGTCAGCCACAAATGCTTCATGGCAAAGGACGGTGAAAGGGAAATGTGCCCTTGGGCCATTTCTATAATATTTTGGTGATTAAATGCCCAACACGATTGATTAAGTCCTTATGTGCTAAATAAAGAGAGAAATACAAATCATATTACAAAGGTATGTTTCTATACTTAGTACATTGTTTTTGAATACCAATGTGTTTGTCTAAGTGATAGAAATAGTGACAAAAGAAGGAGAAAAGAAATAGAAAAGAGTTGGATGTGTACAGCCAACTCCAGCTCGGCCTAGCACACCGGACTGTCTGGTGCCCCAGGCTGGCCGACGGTGAACTGGCTGCTCTCAGGAAAACAATCGAGACGTACGACTAAAATTCACCGGACTGTCCGATGGTGCACCGGACTGTTCGGTGAGCCAAAGGCGCTCACAGCCAACGGTTGGCTGTGCAATCCGCGGGCGACGCGTGGCCCGCAGCAACGGTCGGTTGGGCACACCGGACTGTCCGGTGCGCCAACCGGTCCCGAGGAGCAACGGTCGGTTGTGCCTTATATGGAAGAAGATCACGCACCGGACATGAACAGTGTTGTCCGGTGGTGCACCAGACTGTCCGGTGCACCACTCGACAAAAGGCAGGAATTTCCTTCCAAGTTAGTCTCTAACGGCTCCTAGCTGCCTTAGGACTATAAAAGGGACCCCTAGGCGCATGGAGGAGTCCAACAAGCATTCTCTAAGCATACTAAGACATCTAGACTCTGCTCCCACACATTTGATTCACTGTGTCGGTGATTTGAGCTCCATTAGAGTTGTGAACTCCCTGTGTTGTCCTTTGAGCTCAAGTCTTCACTTGTGTGTGTGGTTGTGCTGCGTATTTGAGTCTTGTGTGTGTTGCTCTCCCAACCTTACTCTCATGCTTTCTTTGTGATCATAACCTTGTAAGGGCGAGAGGCTCATACTTGTGGAGATTCCTCGCAAACGGGAAGGATACTCAAAGACAAAAACACTGTGGTATTCAAGTTGATCATTGGATCACTTGAAAGGGGTTGAGTGCAACCCTCGTCCATTGGGATGCCACAACGTGGAAGTAGGCAAGTGTTACTTGGCCGAACCACGGGATAAAAATTGTGTGTCTCGTGTATTGCTTCTTGTGATTGTCTTGTTCGCACGAGCGTGTTCCATAGCCACTTGATTTCACTAACATCTTTACAATCAAGTTTGTGGCTATTTAGTGTTTGATTCCACAGGATCACCTATTCACCCCCCCCCCTCTAGGTGCTCTCAATTGGTATCAGAGTCGTACTCTTCATTTAAGGGACTAACCGCCCGAAGAGATGGATCCTAAGGGAAAGGGGATGGTGGTAAACGACAAGGAAAAGGAGTCCATCTTCAACGAGCCAAGAGACGACAAGCCCACTGACTCAGGCTCGAGTCACAAGAAGAGGGACGGGAAGAAGAAGAGGCGCATCAAGAAGATCATCTACTACGACAGCGATGCATCTTCCTCTTCACCAAGGGACAATGACGACTCCTCGTCCAAGAAAAAGAAGGTCAATCAAAACTATTATTTTGATTACTCTCGCATGCCCTATAATTCAAATGCGCATTTACTATCAATTCCCCTCGGAAAACCTCCACACTTTGATGGAGAGGACTATTCGTTTTGGAGTCACAAAATGCGTAGTCATTTATTTTCTCTCCGTCCTAGCATATGGGAAATTGTAGAAAATGGGATGCATTTCGATAGCACTGATAATCCTGTTGTTATAAATGAACAAATTCATAAAAATGCCTAGGCTACTACTATTTTGCTAGCATCTCTTTGCAGGGATGAGTACAATAAAGTGAGTGGCTTGGACAATGCCAAACAGATCTGGGACACCCTCAAAATATCACATGAGGGAAATGATGCCACCATGATCACCAAGATGGAACTAGTGGAGGGCGAGCTGGGGAGGTTCGCGATGATCAGGGGAGAGGAGCCAACTCAGACCTACAACAGGCTCAAGACCCTGGTCAACAAGATCCGAAGCTACGGAAGCACAAGATGGACGGATCATGATGTCGTCTGACTCATGCTAAGGTCATTTACTATAATTGACCCCCATCTTGTCAACCTTATTCGTGAAAATCCTAGGTACATCAAGATGATGCCTGAGGAGATCCTCGGAAAATTCGTGAGCGGGCACATGATGGTGAAGGAGGTGCGATATGTGGACGATGCGCTAAATGGTCCACTACCCGTCTACGAGCCACAACCCATTGCTCTTAAAGCAACGAACAGCAGGGAGGCGCTACCAAGCAAGGTGGCGCAAGTAGAGGCTGCCGGGCTAAATGAAGATGAGATGGCACTCATAATCAAATGTTTCAAGACCGCGCTCAAAGGACGCAAAGAGTACCCCCAATAAGAATAAAACAAGGGGAAAGCGCTCATGCTTCAAATGCGGTAAGACTGGTCACTTTATTGCTCAATGTCCCGATAATGACAATGACCAGACACAAGAAAGACATGGGAAGAAGGAGAAGAAGAAGAATTACAAGAAGGCAAAGAGCGAGGCACATCTTGGAAAGGAATGGGATTCTGACTGCTCTTCATCCGACTCCGACGATAAAGGACTGGCTGCCTCGGCCTTCGACAAATCTTCACTCTTCCCTAGCGAACGTCATACATGTCTCATGGCTAAGGAGATGAAGGTATGTATTCGAGATACTCCTAAGTACTCTTCTTCCAGTGATGAGGAATCTTCTGATGATGAAGTAGATTACTCTGAATTGTTTAAGGGTTTAGATAGAGCTAAGGTAGAGAAAATTAATGAATTAATCGATGCTCTCAATGAAAAGGATAGACTGCTAGAAAAGCAAGAGGACATTTTATATGAGGAACATGACAAGTTTGTTAGTGTTCAAAAATCCCTTGCTTTAGAGATTAAAAGAAATGAAATGCTATCCTCTGAGTTGTCTGCTTGCCATGAATCTGTCTCTAGTTTAAAGAATTCAAATGATGAATTAAATGCTAAGCTAGAGGAAGTTAATAAAACTAGTTCATGTGTAGAACATGTTATTATTTGTAATAGATGTAAGGATTTTGATGTTGATGCCTGTGATGAACATCTCATTTCTATTACTAAATTAAACAATGAGGTGGCAAGTCTTAACGCTCAACTTAAGACTTGCAAAGTTGATTTTGACAAATTAAAATTTGCTAGGGATGCCTACACTATTGGTAGACACCCCTCAATTAATGATGGACTTGGTTTTCAAAAGGAAACCAAGAACTTAACAAGTCAAAGGATTCCCACTCTCAACAAAGAGAAAGGGAAGGCCCATATGGCTAGTAGTTCTCAAAAGAATCATGCATATATGTATGATAGGAAATTTACTAGGAATGCTTATAATGATAGATGTTATGATCATGCTGCTTATAATGATTCACGTGCTATGTTTGCATCTAGTTCTACTTTTGTTCATGGGAGAAGTAGGTCTAGGAGAAATCATGTTGTGTCTCATGCTCCTAAGAGAATGTGCAATGGACCTTCTACTATTTATCATGCTTGCAATACTTCTTTTGTACTTTCATATAAGAACACAAAAGTAGTTGCTAGGAAGTTGGGATCCAAATGCAAGGGAGACAAGACTTGTATTTGGGTTCCAAAAGTTATTGTGACTAACCTTGTAGGACCCAACAAGAGTTGGGTACCTAAAACCCAAGCTTAAATTCCTTGCAGGTTTATGCATCCGGGGGCTCTAGCTGGATTATAGACAGCGGATGTACAAACCACATGACGGGGGAGAAGAAGATGTTCACCTCCTACTTCAAGAACAAGGATTCCCAGGATACGATCATCTTTGGAGATGGGAACCAAGGCAAGGTCAAAGGCTTGGGCAAGATAGCCATCACTAACAAGCACTCAATATCAAATGTATTTCTAGTAGAGTCGCTTGGGTACAACCTTCTGTCTGTAAGTCAATTGTGTCACATGGGTTACAATTGTTTGTTTACAAATGTTGATGTATCTGTCTTTAGAAGGAGTGATGGTTCATTAGCTTTTAAGGGTGTATTAGATGACAAACTCTACTTAGTTGATTTTTCGAAAGAGAATGCCGATCTAGATGCATGCTTAATAGCTAAGACTAATATGGGTTGGCTTTGGCATCGCCGTCTAGCACATGTTGGGATGAAGAACCTTCATAAGCTTCTAAAGGGAGATCATTTGTTAGGACTAACCGATGTCTGTTTTGAGAAAGACAGACCTTGTGCAGCATGTCAGGCAGGGAAACAGGTGGGAAGCACTCATCACGGCAAAGAATGTGATGACAACATCAAGACCACTGGAGCTCCTTCACATGGATCTCTTTGGACCCTTTGTCTATCTAAGCAGTGGGGGAAGTATGGTCTTGTAATTGTTGATGATTTTTCCCGCTTCATTTGGATGTTCTTTTTACAGGATAAGCCAGAAACCCAAGGGACCCTAAAGCGCTTCTTAAGGAGAGCTCAAAATGAGTTTGAGCTTAAAGTGAAAAAGATAAGGAATGACAATGGGTCCGAGTTCAAGAATCTACAAGTTGAAGAGTTTTTTGAGGAGGAAGGCATCAAGCACGAGTTCTTCGCTCCCTACACACCACAGCAAAATGGTGTGGTAGAGAGGAAGAACAAGACGCTTATCGACATGGCAAGAACGATGCTTGGAGAGTTCAAGACGCCCGAGCGGTTTTGGTCGGAAGCTGTGAACACAGCCTGCCACGCCATAAACCGGCTCTATTTGCATCGTCTCCTCAAGAAGACCTCCTATGAACTTCTTACTGGTAACAAACCCAATGTTTCTTACTTTCGTGAATTCGGGAGCAAATGCTACATTCTGGTGAAGAAAGGTAGACACTCTAAATTTGCTCCCAAGGCTGTAGAAGGGTTTTTATTAGGATATGACTCAAATACAAAGGCGTATAGGGTCTTCAACAAATCATTGGGATTAGTTGAAGTCTCTAGCGACGTTGTATTTGATGAGACTAATGGCTCTCCAAAAGAGCAAGTTGATCTTGATGACATAGATGAAGATGAAGTTCCGATGGCCGCAATGCGCACGATGGCGATAGGTGATGTGCGACCACATGAACTACAGGAACAAGATCAGCCTTCTTCCTCGACACTGGTGCATCCCCCAACTCAAGATGATGGACAGGTACCTCAAGAAGAGGAGCGTGATCAAGGGGGAGCACAGGAAGAACCGGCTATGGAGGAAGAAGCACCACGGGCCCCTCCAACTCAAGTCCGAGCGTCGATCCAAAGACATCACCCCGTCGATCAAATTCTGGGTGACATCAGCAAGGGAGTAACTACTCGCTCACGATTAGCTAATTTTTGTGAGCATTACTCGTTTGTCTCTTCTATTGAGCCTTTCAGGGTAGAAGAGGCCTTGCAGGATCCGGACTGGGTGTTGGCCATGCAGGAAGAGCTAAACAACTTCAAAAGAAATGAAGTCTGGTGCCCGGAGCCATGTCCAAAGCAAAACGTTGTGGGAATCAAGTGGGTGTTCCGCAACAAGCAAGACGAGCATGGGGTGGTGACAAGAAACAAGGCTCGACTTGTGGCAAAAGGTTATGCCCAAGTTGCAGGTTTGGATTTCGAGGAGACTTTTTCTCCTGTGGCTAGGTTAGAGTCAATTCGAATTTTATTAGCCTATGCCGCTCACCATTCCTTTAGGCTATTCCAAATGGACGTAAAGAGCGCTTTCCTCAACGGACCAATCAAAGAGGAGGTATACGTGGAACAACCCCCTGGCTTCGAGGATGACAGGTATCCCGACCATGTATATAAGCTCTCTAAGGCGCTCTATGGACTTAAGCAAGCCCCAAGAGCATGGTATGAATGCCTTAGAGATTTATTAATTGCTAATGCTTTCAAGGTTGGGAAAGTTGAGCCCACTCTCTTTACAAAGACTTGTGATGGTGACCTTTTTGTTTGCCAAATTTATGTCGATGACATAATATTTGGTTTTACTAATCAAAAGTCTTGTGAGGAGTTTAGCAGGGTGATGACGCAAAAGTTCGATATGTCGGTGATGGGCGAGTTGACCTACTTCCTTGGGTTCCAAGTGAAGCAACTCAAAGATGGCACTTTCATCTCCCAAACGAAGTACACTCAGGATCTCCTCAAGAGGTTTGGGATGAAGGACGCCAAGCCCGCGAAGACACTGATGGGAACCAACGGGCATGTTGACCTCAACAAAGGAGGTAAGTCCATTGATCAAAAGGCATACTGGTCAATGATAGGTTCATTAATTTATCTTTGTGCTAGTAGACCGGACATTATGCTTAGTGTATGCATGTGTGCTAGATATCAATCCGACCCCAAGGAGTGTCACCTTGTGGCCGTTAAGCGAATTCTAAGGTATTTAGTTGCTACGCCTTGCTTTGGGATCTAGTATCCAAAGGGGTCTACCTTTGACTTAATTGGATACGCAGACTCCGACTATGCCAGGTGCAAGGTTGATAGGAAGAGTACATCAGGGACGTGCCAATTTCTAGGAAGGTCCCTAGTGTCCTAGAGTTCCAAGAAACAAACATCTGTTGCCCTATCCACCGTTGAGGCCGAGTACGTTGCCGCAGGTCAGTGTTGCACGCAACTACTTTGGATGAGGCAAACCCTCTGGGACTTTGGCTACAATCTGAGCAAAGTCCCACTCCTATGTGACAATGAGAGTGCAATCCGCTTGGCGGATAATCCTATTGAACACAGCCGCACTAAGCACATAGACATCTGGCATCACTTCCTGAGGGACCACCAGCAAAAGGGAGATATCAATATTTATCATATTAGCACCGAGAACCAGCTAGCTGATATCTTCACCAAGCCGTTGGATGAGAAATATTTTCGCAGGTTGCGTAGTGAGCTAAATGTCTTAGATTCACATAACTTGGATTGATCTATAGCATACATGTGTTCTCTGCCTTTGATCATGTTACTTTGTGCATTTAAATCAATTATTGTGTGTTTATGGTGCTCAAGTTGTACAAGTAATCCCCGGACCTCATAAGTAGAGATGGCAATGGGTACCCGCGACCCGATACTCGATGGGTATTTACTCCATTAGGGTATGTATGTGGGCTAAATATTCTACCCGTGGGTTTGTTATTGGGCAAAAATCTTCACCCAATGGGTAAACGGGTATTAGAACGTTCCGCCTTCACCCATACCCGTTAACCCGTGGGTATAAAATACCCAATATAAACTTATCCGAAGCATGAACTTGGACTTTAGTCATCCAACTTTTTTACTATTTAACAACAATTTAATGACCATGTAATGGAACATGTAATGTGCTATGTAGTACTATCATAGTGTTACTACTTTATCCAATTATCTTTGGTGTGTTGAATGGATGGTTAAATGATGCTACAAAAATTTGTAATGGTATTTATATGGATATACTTGACATTTGTATAGTATAATATTTTGATAGTTGTTTAATTTTTGTGGGTACGGGTGACCCGATGGGTGACCCATACCCACATGGGTATGGGTATGGGGGTAAATCCATACCCGCCAGTATATATGGGTGACCCGGTGGGGTTATTTTTGTGTTGTGGGTATGGGTATGGGGTAGTAATACCCGGTGGGTATTTACCCATTGCCATCTCTACTCATAAGTCCATATGCAAATGATGCACATATTTAGGAGGAGATGTGCTACAACTTGACTCTCTGAGACTAACATGTTTGTTTAAGTACACCTGATGTAGTCTTAAAGGTACATTGAAAGGGAAAATGAACTTGGACAATGCAAAGACTTCCACTGCACTCCGGTATTAGTGTATTTAATTCCAAGTTCATCCTTATGCTCTCATTGCCTTTTTGCTCATTAATTGACATTTTTGGTGAGGCAATGCGGTTAAAGGGCCAAGAATGATCCTGCTTTTGTGCTTAATGCCAAAGGGGGAGAAATTAAGGCCAAAGCAAAATGGATCAGCCAACCACTTGTGAATTTTGAAAATAGAGGAGTTAGAATTTGGTTTTTATCAAAATACTCTTATTGTAAAATTTGGTCTCTTGTGGGGGAGAATGTTGATGATGAGAAAAAGGGGGAGTTTTTGGCACTTGATTAATTTTACTCTTGGAATATCTCTCGATTTGCCCAAACAAGTGTGTTTAACTTAGAGATAGGAAAATGAATTTGATTTGCAAAAACAAACCAAGTGGTGGCAAAGAATGATCCAAATATGCCAAATCCTAAGTAAAGAGAATTTCGTCTTCGTTTGCATTGATGTTGCACTTCTTTTGTTGCTTTTTGATGTGTTGGCATGAATCACCAAAAAGGGGGATATTGAAAGGGAAATGCGCTCTTGGGCCATTTCTATAATGTTTTGGTGATTAAATGCCCAACACGATTGATTAACTACTTATGTGCTAAATAAAGAGAGAAATACAAATCATATTACAAAGGTATGTTTCTATACTTAGTACATTGTTTTTGAATACTAATGTGTTTGTCTAAGTGATAGAAACAGTGACAAAAGAAGGAGAAAAGAAATGGAAAAGAGTTGGCTGCCAGCTCGGCCTGGCACATCGGACTGTCCAGTGGCGCACCGGACAGTGTCCGGTACCCCAGACTGGTCGACGGTGAACTGGCTGCTCTCGGGAAAATAATCGAGGCGTATGGCTAAAATTCACCGGAATGTCCGGTGAGCCAAAGGTGCTCGCGGCCAACGGTCGGCTGCACAATCCGTGGGCGACGCGTGGCCCGCAGCAACAGTCGGTAGGGCACACCGGACTATCCGGTGTGCACCGGACAGTGTCCGGTGCGCCAACCGGTCTCGAGGAGCAACGGTCGGCTGCGCCTTATATGGAAGGAGATCGCGCACCAGACATGAACAGTGGTTGTCCGGTGGTGCACAGGACTGTCCGGTGCACCACTCGACAGAAGGCAGGAATTGCCTTCTAAGTTGGTCTCCAATGGCTCCTAACTACCTTGGGACTATAAAAAGGACCCCTAGGCGCATGGAGGAGTACAACAAGCATTCTCTAAGCATACTAAGACATCCAGACTCCGCTCCCATGCATTTGATTCGTTGTGTCGGTGATTTGAGCTCCATTAGAGTTGTGAACTCCCTGTGTTATCCTTTGAGCTCAAGTCTTCACTTGTGTGCGGTTGTGCTGCGTATTTGAGTCTTGTGTGTGTTGCTCTCCCAACCTTACTCTCGTGCTTTCTTTGTGATCATAACCTTGTAAGGGTGAGAGGCTCCAACTTGTGGAGATTCCTCGCAAACGGGAAGGATACTCAAAGGCAAAAACACCGTGGTATTCAAGTTGATCATTGGATCACTTGAAAGGGGTTGAGTGCAACCCTCGTCCATTGGGACGCCACAACGTGGAAGTAGGCAAGTGTTACTTGGCCGAACCACATGATAAAAATTGCGTGTCTCGTGTATTGCTTGTTGTGATTGTCTTGTTCGCACGAGCGTGTTCCATAGCCACTTGATTTCACTAACATCTTTACAATCAAGTTTGTGGCTATTTAGTGTTTGATTCCACAGGATCACCTATTCACCCCCCTCTAGGTGCTCTCAGACGGCAAGAAAAAGAAAGTACAAGCTAGAACCACCCCCAAGTATACTACATCCAGTGATGAGGGTAGTTCTAGTGATGATGAAGATAACTTGCTTAGTCTTTTTGCCAACCTTAACATGCAACAAAAAGAAAAATTAAATGAATTAATAGGTGCTATTCATGAGAAGGATGAACTATTGGATAGCCAAGAGGAATTCCTTATTAAGGAAAATAAAAGCATGTTAAGGTAAAAAATGCTTACGCTCAGGAAGTAGAGAAAAATGAAAACTTGACTAAAGAGCTTACATTTGCAATAACACCATTTCCAACCTTAGAGCTGAGAATACTAGTTTAATTGCTAAGGTTGAAAAATCAAATGTTTGTCATGATTCAATTGTCAATCTTAAAAATGATAATGCTAGTTTAATTACTAAGATTGATAAATTGAATGAATCAATTGCTAGCCTTAAATCTGAGAATGAAAAGTTAATTTCTAAGGCTAAAGATTTAAATGTTTGCAATGTTTCTATTTCCAATCTTAGAAATGAGAATGCTATTTTACATGCTAAGATTGATGAATTAAATGCTTGCAAACCCTCTACATCTACTGTTGAACATGTTACTATTTGTACTAGATGTAGAGACATTAATGTTGATGCTATTCATGATCACCTAGCTTTAATTAAACAACAAAATGATCACATTGCTCAACTAACTGCCAAAATTAATGAGCATGAAATTGAAAATGAAAATTTTAAATTTGCTAAAAGCATGCTCTATAATGGGAGACGCCCTGGCATCAAGGATGGCATTGGTTTCCAACAGTGAAGCAATGTCAAACTTAATGCCCCCAAAAGATTGTCTAATTTTATTAAGGGCAAGGCTCCCATGGCTCAGGATAACGAGGGTTACATTTTATATCCTGCTGGTTATCCTGAGCATAAGATTAGGAGAATTCATGCTACGAAGTCTCATTCTATTTCCCATCATGCTTTTATGTATAAGAATGAGGCTTCTAGCTCTAGGCAATCAACCCATGTTAAATTGCCTAAAACGAAGACTCCTACTGCATCAAATGAGCCTAATGTTTCATTTAAAACTTTTGATGCATCATATGTGCTTACTAACAAATCAGGCAAAGTAGTTGTCAAATATGTTGGGGGCAAACACAAGGGATCAAAGACATGTGTTTGGGTACTCAAGGTGCTTGTTTCTAATGTGAAAGGACCCAAGACCGTTTGGGTACCTAAGAACAAGGCCTAAAACTGTTTTGTAGGTTTATGCATCTGGGGGCTCAAGTTGGATTATTGATAGCGGATACACAAACCACATGACAAGGGAGAAAAGAATGTTCCCCTCCTACGAGAAAAACGATGATCTCCAAAGAGCTATCACATTCGGGGATGGAAATCAAGGTTTGGTCAAAGGACTTGGTAAAATTGCTATATCACCTGACCATTCCATTTCCAATGTTTTTCTTGTAGATTCTTTAGATTACAATTTGCTTTCTCTATCTCAATTATGCAATATGGGTTACAACTGTCTTTTTACAGATATAGGTGTTACTGTCTTTAGAAGAAGTGATGATTCAGTAGCATTTAAGGGAGTATTAGAGGGTTAGCTATACTTAGTTGATTTTAATAGAGCTGAACTCGATACTTGCTTAATTGCTAAGACTAATATGGGTTGGCTCTGGCATCGCCGACTAGCCCATGTTGGGATGAAGAATCTTCACAAGCTTCTAAAGGGAGAACACATTTTGGGACTAACAAATGTTCATTTTGAGAAAGACAGGGTTTGTAGCGCATGTCAAGCAGGAAAGCAAGTTGGCACCCATCATCCACACAAGAACATCATGACAACGGACATGCCACTTGAGCTACTCCACATGGATCTATTCGGCCCGATCACTTACATAAGCATCGGCGGGAGTAAGTATTGTCTTGTAATTGTGGATGATTATTCTCGCTTCACTTGTGTATTCTTTTTGCAGGAAAAATCTCAAACCCAAGAGACCTTAAAGGGATTCTTGAGACGAGCTCAAAATGAGTTCGGATTAAGGACCAAAAAGATAAGAAGCGACAATGGGACGGAGTTCAGGAACTCACAAATTGAAGGCTTTCTTGAGGAGGAGGGTATCAAGCATGAGTTTTATTCTCCCTACACACCCCAACAAAATGGTGTAGTGG
The DNA here is from genome assembly GCF_902167145.1 of Zea mays. NCBI lineage: Eukaryota > Viridiplantae > Streptophyta > Magnoliopsida > Poales > Poaceae > Zea > Zea mays. Next base: position 38,294,267 of record NC_050098.1, on the reverse strand, counting down.
AGAGGAAGAATAGAACTCTACTAGACATGGCAAGGACCATGCTTGATGAATACAAGGCTCTGGACCAGTTTTGGGCTGAGGCGATTAACACCGCCTGCTACTCCATCAACCGGCTCTACCTTCACCGAATCCTCAAGAAGACATCTTATGAACTCTTCACCGGTAAAAATCCCAATGTTTCATATTTTAGAGTCTTTGGTAGCAAATGTTTTATTCTTAATAAAAGAGGTAGAAAATCTAAATTTATTCCTAAGGTTGCATAAGGCTTTTTACTTGGTTATGACTCAAACACAAGGGCATATAGAGTCTTCAACAAATCCACTGGATTAGTTGAGGTTTCTTGTGACATTGTGTTTGATGAGACTAATGGCTCCCAAGTGGAGCAAGTTGATCTTGATGAACTAGATGATGAAGAGGCTCCGTGCGTCGCGCTAAGGAACATGTCCATTGGGGATGTGTGCCCTAAGGAATCTGAAGAGCCCACTCATGCACAAGATCAATCGTCATCTTCCAATCAAGCATCTCCACCAACTCAAGTTGAGGATCAAGCTCAAGACAATGAAGAATAAGATAAAAAAGATGAGCCACCTCAAGAGGACAATGATCAAGGGGGTTATCGAGTCAACAAGGACGAGGAAGATGAGCAAGAAATTCAGGGTCAAAGACCGCCACACCCAAGAGTCCACCAAGCAATTCAAAGAGATCACCCCGTGAACTCCATTCTCGGTGACATTCATAAGGGGGTAACTACTAGATCTCGAGTTGCTCATTTTTGTGAATATTACTCTTTTGTGTCCTCTATTGAGCCATACAGCATGGAGGATGCACTAAAAGATTCGGATTGGGTGTTGGCAATACAAGAGGAGCTCAACAACTTCACGAGGAATAAGGTATGACATTTAGTTCCACGTCCTAACCAAAATGTTGTAGGAACCAAGTGGGTATTCCGCAACAAGCAAGATGAGCATGGTGTGGTGATAAGGAACAAAGCCCGACTTGTGGCCAAGGGTTATTCACAAGTCGAAGGTTTGGATTTCGGTGAAACCTATGCACTCGTAGCTAGGCTTGAGTCAATTCGGATATTACTTGCCTATGCTACTTACCATGGCTTTAAGATTTATCAAATGGACGTGAAGAGTGCCTTCCTCAATGGACCTATCAAAGAAGAGGTCTATGTTGAGCAACCTCCCGACTTTGAAGATAGTGAGTACCCTAACCATGTTTATAAACTCTCAAAGGCGCTTTATGGGCTCAAGCAAGCCCCAAGAGCATGGTATGAATGCCTAAGAGATTTCCTTATCACTAATGGCTTCAAAGTCGGAAAAGCTGATCCTACTCTCTTTACTAAAACCATTGCAAAAGATTTGTTTGTATGCCAAATTTATGTTGATGATATCATATTTGGGTCTACTAACAAATCTACTTGTGAAGAGTTTAGTAGGATCATGATTCAGAAATTCGAGATGTCAATGATGGGGGAGTTAAAGTATTTTCTAGGATTTCAAGTCAAGCAACTCCAAGAGGGCACCTTCATCATCCCAATGAAGTACATTCAATATATACTTACCAAGTTTGGGATGAAGGATGTCAAGCCCATCAAGACACCCATGGGAACAAATGGGCATCTCGACCTCGACACGGGAGGTAAATCCGTAGATCAAAAGGTATATCGGTCGATGATAGGATCTTTACTCTACTTATGTGCATCTCGACCGGATATTATGCTTTCCATATGCATGTGTGCAAGGTTCCAAGTCGATCCTAAGGAAGTTCACCTTAGGGCCGTGAAAAGAATCATGAGATACTTAGTTTATACTCCTAAGTTTGGACTTTGGTACCCCAAGGGATCTACTTTTGATTTAATAGGATATTTCGATGCCAATTAGGCAGGATGTAAAATTGATAGGAATAGCACATCAGGGACTTGTCAGTTTTTGGGGAGATCCCTGGTGTCTTGGGTTTCAAAGAAACAAAATTCAGTAGCTCTTTCTACCGCCGAAGCCGAGTACATTGTCGTAGGCCATTGCTGTGTGCAATTACTTTGGATGAGGCAAACTCTCAGGGACTATGGCTACAAATTGAGCAAAGTTCCTCTCCTATGTGATAATGAGAGTGCAATCCGCATGGCGGATAATCCCGTTGAACACAGCTGCACTAAGCACATAGCCATTCGGTATCACCTTTTGAGGGATCACCAACAAAGGGGGGATATCGAGATTGCTTATGTTAGCACCAAAGAACAATTAGCCAATATCTTTACCAAACCATTAGATGAGAAAACCTTTACCAAACTTAGAAATGAGCTAAACGTTCTTGATTCCCGGAATTTTGATTGAAACATTGCACACATAACTCATTTATATACCTTTGATCATATCTCCTTTATGTCTACGACTAATGTGTTGTCAAATGTATTTTTATGCTAAGTCGTAGATTGAAAGGGAAATGGAGTCTTCGGCGAAGACAAGGCTTCCACTCTACTCTATCGATATCATTTACCCTTCGCCATCACTCCACATCACTCTCAAATTAGTATAATCTTCACTCACATTTACTTGTACCAATAGGAGAGACAAAGGGCTCACAAAGTCTCCGTTTTTGGTGATTAAAGCCAAAGGGGGAGAGAGTATTAGCCCAAAGCAAAAGGACTGCACCACCACCAATTTCAAAAATTTCAAGAACCTTTCTGAAAGGGAAATAGGCTTACACCTTTTTCCTAAATGATTTTGGTGGTTGAATTGCCCAACACAAATAATTGGACTAACTAGTTTGCTCTAGATAAGTTTTACAGGTGCCAAAGGTTCAACACAAACCAATAAAAAGTCCAAGAAAGGGTTCAAATAAAAAGAGCAAAGACAACCCAAAGGCAGCCCTGGTCTGGCGCACCGGACTGTCCGGTGTGCCACCGGACAGTGTCCGGTGCACCAGGGAGATCAACTCCAAACTTGCCACCTTCGGGAATTCTAGGAGCCACTCCGCTATAATTCACCAGACTGTCCGGTGTGCCAGCGGAGTAACGACTATACCGCGCCAACGGTCGTCTGCAAAGGAACAGTGAAACGCTATAGTGCGCGCCTGCGCGCACAGAAGTCAGAGCAGGCGTCAGAAGGCGCACCAGACAGTGAACAGTGACTGTCCGGTGCACCACCGGACTGTCTGGTGGCCCACATGTCAGAAGCTCCAATGGTCGAACCCTAACGGTTGGGTGACGTGGCTGGTGCACCGGACAGTGTCCGGTGGCGCACTGGACTGTCCGGTGCGCCATACGACAGCAGAGTTCCCCAACGGCTGTTTTGGTGGTTGAGGGCTATAAATACCCCAACCACCTCTCTTCAAGATATCCAAGCATTCACTACTACTCATTCAATACAAGAGCAATACACAACACTCCAAGACACAAATCAAAGCCTCCGATCAAATCAAAATCCCCAATTCAACTCTAGTTCTTAGGACTTGTGAGAAGATCGGCTTGTGTTATTTTGTTGTTCTTGTCGCTTGGTTGGCTTTCTTCTTCCCCATTTCTTGTTCCCAAGATCATTGTAATCAAAGCAAGAGACACCAATTGTGCGGTGGTCCTTGTGGGGACTTAGTGTCCCGTTTGATTGAGAAGAGAAGCTCACTCGGTCTAGGTGACCGTTTGAGAGAGGGAAAGGGTTGAAAGAGACCCGGTCTTTGTGACCACCTCAACGGGGAGTAGGTTTGCAAGAACCGAACCTCGGTAAAACAAATCACCGTGTCATCCGCTTTATTTGCTTGTGATTTGTTTTCACCCTCTCTTTAGGACTCGTTTATATTTCTAACGCTAACCCCGGCTCGTAGTTGTGCTTAAACTTTATAAATTTCAGATTTGCCTATTCACCCCCCTCTAAGCGACTTTAAATTAGTATCAGAGCCCGGTTCTTCATTAGAGCCTAACTGCTCGAAGTGATGTCGGGAGCATCCGCCAAGAGGGAGATCGGGATTGGCGACAAGTCCGCAAGATCGGGGAGAACACACTCAAGGGAGTCCGCCCACAAGCACAAGGAGGAATCCTCTTCCTCCATCAAGTCCCAATGGAAGGGTGACAAGAAGAAGAAGATGAAGAAGGTGGTCTACTACGAGACCGACTCCTCGTCACCCTCCACCTCCGGCTCAGAATCGGCATCCGCCACTTCTAAGCACCATGAGCGCAAGAAGTATAGTAAGATGCCCCTTCGCCCCTCGTATTTCAAAACGCACTCCATTACTTTCCGTCCCATTAGGCAAACCACCTATGTTTGATGGTGAAGACTATTCTATGTGGAGTGATAAAATGAGGCATCACCTAACCTCACTCCACAAAAGCATATGGGATATTGTTGAGTATGGAGCGCAGGTACCAAAGAAGGGGGACAAGGATTATGATTCGGAGGAGGTCAAACAAATCCAACACTTCAACTCCCAAGCCACCACTATACTCCTCACCTCTCTAAGTCGAGAGGAGTATAATAAGGTGCAAGGGTTGAAGAGTGCAAAGGAGATTTGGGACGTGCTCAAGACCGCGCACGAAGGAGACGAGGTGACCAAGATCACCAAGAGGAAAATGATCGAGGGGGAGCTCGGTCGCTTCATGCTTCACCATGGAGAGGAGCCACAAGCCATGTACAACCGGCTCAAAACCTTGGTGAACCAAGTGCGCAACCTCGGGAGCACCAAATGGGATGACCATGAAATGGTCAAGGTTATTCTTAGATCACTCGTTTTCCTTAACCCTACTCAAGTTCAATTGATTCGTGGTGATCCAAGATATAAACTAATGTCTCCCGAGGAAGTAATAGGAAAGTTTGTGAGCTTTGAACTCATGATCAAAGGCTCCAAACAAATCATTGAGCGAGGCGCCACCTCCACACCCGAGGTGCAACTCGTCGCCTTCAAAGCGACGGAGGAGAAAAAGGAAGAGTCTACACCAAGTAGGCTTCCCATCGACGCCTCCAAGCTCGACAACGAGGAGATGGCTTTAATCATCAAAAGCTTTTGCTAAATCCTCAAGCAAAGGAGGGGGAAGGATTACAAACCCCGCTCCAAGAAGGTTTGCTACAAATGTGGTAAGCCCGGTCATTTTATTGCAAAATGTCCATTATCAAGTGATAGTGACAAGGGCGACGACAAGAAGGGAAAGAGAAGAGAAAAGAAGAGGTACTACAAGAAGAAGGGCGGCGATGCCCATGTTTGCCGGGAGTGGGACTCCGACGAGAGCTCCACCGACTCATCCGACGACGAGGACGCTGCAAACATCACCGTCAACAAAGGTCTTCTCTTCCCCAACGTCGGCCACAAGTGCCTCATGGCAAAGGACGGCAAGAAGAAGAAGGTAAAATCAAGATCCTCCACTAAGTATGCAACTTCTAGTGATGAGGATAATTCTAGTGATGATGAGGATAACTTGCTTACTCTTTTTGCCAATCTTAACATGCAACAAAAAGAGAAATTGAATGAATTGATTAGTGCTATTCATGAGAAGGATGAACTCTTGGATAGCCAAGAGGACTTCCTTATTAAGGAAAACAAAAAGCATGTTAAGGTTAAAAATGCTTATGCTCTAGAGGTAGAAAAATGTGAAAAAATAACTAGTGAGCTAAGCACTTGCCATGACACTATTTCTAGCCTTAGAAATGAAATGCCAAATTAATTGCTAAGGTTGAGAAATCAAATGTTTGTGATGATTCAATTGTTAATCTTAGAAATGATAATGCTAGTTTAATTGCTAAGATTGACAAATTGAATGCATCTCTTTCTAGCCTTAAGATTGAAAATGAAAAATTAATTGCTAAGGCTAAAGATTTAAATGTTTGCAATGATGCTATTACCAATCTTAGAGATGAGAATGCTATTTTACATGCTAAGATTGTTGAATTAAATGATTGCAAACCCTCTACATATACGGTTGATCATGTTTCTATTTGCACTAGATGTAGAGATGTTAATGTAGATGCTATTCATGATCACCTTGCTTTAATCAAACAACAACATGATCACATAGCTACATTAACTGCTAAAATCAATGAGCATGACTTGGAAAATGAAAAATTTAAATTTGCTAGAAGCATGCTATATAATGGGAGACGCCCTGGCATTAAGGATGACATTGGCTTTCAATAGGGAGACAATGTCAACCTTAATGCCCCTCCTAGAAGATTGTCTAACTTTGTTAAGGGCAAGGCTCCCATGCCTCAGGATAACGAGGGTTATATTTTATATCCTGCTGGTTATCCTGAGAATAAGATTAGGAGAATTCATGCTAAGAAGACTCATTCTGTTTCTCACCATGCTTTTATTTATAAGAATGAGGCTTCTAGCTCTAGGCGTTCTACACATGTTAAAATGCCTAAAAAGAAATCTCCAATTGCATCAAATGAATCTAATGTTTCATTTAAGACTTTTGATGCTTCTTATGTGCTCACTAACAAATCAGGCAAAATAGTTGCCACATATGTTGGGGGCAAACACAAGGGCTCAAAGACTTGTGTTTGGGTACCTAAGAACAAGGCCCAAATTTGTTTTGTAGGTTTATGCATCCGGAGGCTCAAGTTGGATCATTGATAGCGGGTGCACAAACCACATGACAGGGGAGAAAAGGATGTTCTCCTCCTACGAGAAAAACCATGATCCCCAAAGAACTATCACATTCGGGGATGGAAATCAAGGTTCGGTCAAAGGACTGGGTAAAATTGCTATATCTCCTGATCATTCTATTTCCAATGTTTTTCTTGTAGACTCTTTAGATTACAATTTGCTTTCTGTTTCTCAATTATGTAAAATGGGCTACAACTATCTTTTTATAGATTTAGGTGTTACTGTCTTTAGAAGAAGTGATGATTCAGTAGCATTTAAGGGAGTGTTAGAGGGTTAGCTATACTTAGTTGATTTTAATAGAGCTGAACTTGACACTTGCTTAATTGCTAAGACTAACATGGGTTGGCTCTGGCACCGCCGACTAGCCCATGTTGGGATGAAGAATCTTCATAAGCTTCTAAAGGGAGAGCACATTTTGGGACTAACCAATGTTCATTTTGAGAAAGACAGGGTTTGTAGCGCATGTCAAGCAGGAAAGCAAGTTGGTGTTCATCATCCACACAAGAACATAATGACGGCCGACAGGCCACTTGAGTTACTCCACATGGACCTATTCGGCCCGATAGCTTACATAAGCATCGGTGGGAGCAAGTATTGTCTTGTTATTGTAGATGATTATTCTCGCTTCACTTGGGTGTTCTTTTTGCAGGAAAAATCTCAAACCCAAGAGACCTTAAAGGGATTCTTGAGACGGGCTCAAAATGAGTTCGGCTTAAGGATAAAAAAGATTAGAAGCGACAACGGGACGGAGTTCAAGAACTCACAAATAGAAGGCTTTCTTGAGGACGAGGGCATCAAGCATGAGTTCTCTTCTCCCTACACGCCACAACAAAATGGTGTGGTGGAGAGGAAGAATAGAACTCTACTTGACATGGCGAGGACCATGCTTGATGAATACAAGACTTCGGACCGGTTTTGGGCGGAAGCAATTAACACCGCTTGCTACGCCATCAACCGTCTCTACCTTCACCGAATCCTCAAGAAGGCATCATATAAACTCCTAACTGGTAAAAAGCCAAATGTTTCATATTTTAGAGTCTTTGGTAGCAAATGTTTTATTCTTATTAAAAGAGGTAGAAAGTCTAAATTTGCTCCTAAGGCTGTAGAAGGCTTTTTACTAGGATATGATTCAAACAGAAGGACATATAGAGTCTTTAACAAGTCCACTTGACTAGTTGAAGTTTCTTGTGACATTGTGTTTGATAAGACTAACGGCTCTCAAGTAGAGCAAGTTGATCTTGATGAGCTAGATGATGAAGAGGCTCTGTGCGTCGCACTAAGGATCCATTGGGGATGTGTGTCCTAAGGAATCCGAAGAGCCTCCACAAGCACAAGATCAACCATCTTCCTCCATGCAAGCATCTCCACCAACTCAAGATGAGGATCAAGCTCAAGATGATGAAAATGAAGATCAAGAGGAGCCACCTCAAGAGGAGGACAATGATCAAGGGGGAGATGCTAATGATCAAGATAAGGAAGATGATAACGGTCCAAGACCACCACACCCAAGAGTCCACCAAGCAATACAACGAGATCACCCCGTAAACTCCATCCTCAGCAATATTCATAAGGGGGTAACCACTCGATCTCGTGTTGCTCATTTTTGTGAACATTACTCCTTTGTGTCTTCTATTGAGCCATACAGGGTGGAAGACACATTAAGAGATTCGAATTGGGTGTTGGCAATGCAAGAGGAACTCAACAACTTCACGAGGAATGAGGTATGACATTTAGTTCCACGTCCTAACCAAAATGTTGTAGGAACCAAGTGGGTCTTCCGCAACAAACAAGATGAGCATGGTGTGGTGACAAGGAACAAAGCCCAACTTGTGGCCAAGGGGTATTCACAAGTCGAAGGTTTGGATTTCGGTGAAACCTATGCACCCGTAGCTAGGCTTGAGTCAATTTGTATCTTACTAGCCTATGCTACTTACCATGGCTTTAAGCTTTATCAAATGGACGTGAAAAGTGCCTTCCTCAATGGACCAATCAAGGAGGAGGTCTATGTTGAGCAACCTCCCGGCTTTGAAGATAGTGAGTATCCTAACCATGTATATAAACTCTCTAAGGCCCTTTATGGGCTCAAGCAAGCCCCAAGAGCATGGTATGAATGCCTAAGAGATTTTCTTATCGCTAATGGCTTCAAAGTCGGAAAAGCCGATCCTACTCTATTCACTAAAACTATTGCAAATGATTTGTTTGTATGCCAAATTTATGTTGATGATATCATATTTGGGTCTACTAACAAATCTACTTGTGAAGAATTTAGTAGGATCATGGTTCAAAAAATTGAGATGTCTATGATGGGGGAGTTGAAGTATTTCTTAGGATTTCAACTCAAGCAACTCCAAGAGGGCACCTTCATTAGCCAAACAAAGTACATTCAAGACATTCTTACCAAGTTTGGGATGAAGGATGCCAAGCCCATCAAGACACCCATGGGAACTAATGGGCATCTCGACCTCGACACGGGAGGTAAATCCGTAGATCAAAAGGTATACCGGTCTATGATAGGATCTTTACTCTATTTATGTGCATCTCGACTGGATATTATGCTTTCCGTATGCATGTGTGCAAGATTCCAAGCCGATCCTAAGGAAGTTCACCTTAGGGCCGTAAAACGAATCTTGAGATATTTAGTTTATACTCCTAAGTTTGGCCTTTGGTACCCCAGGGGATCCACTTTTGATTTAATTGGATATTCAGATGCTGATTGGGCAGGGTGTAAAATTGATAGAAAGAGCACATCAAGGACTTGCCAGTTCTTGGGAAGATCCCTAGTGTCATGGGCTTCAAAGAAGCAAAATTTTGTAGCTCTCTCTATCGCCGAAGCCGAGTATATATTGCCGCAGGCCATTGTTGCGTGCAATTACTTTGGATGAGGCAAACCCTTAGGGACTATGGTTACAAATTAACCAAAGTTCCTCTCCTATGTGATAATGAGAGTGCAATCCGCATGGTGGGTAATCCCGTTGAGCACAGCCGCACTAAGCACATAGCCATTCGGTATCACTTTTTGAGGGATCACTAACAACGGGGGGATATCGAGATTGCTTATATTAACACTAAAGAACAATTAGCCGATATCTTTACCAAACCACTAGATGAGAAAACTTTTACCAAACTTAGGCATGAGCTAAATATTCTTGATTCTAGGAATTTTGATTGATATTTTGCACACATAGTTCATTTATATACCTTTGATCATATCTCTTTCATGCGCTATGACTAATGTAATTTTCAAGTGTATTTCATGCTAAGTCATAGATTGAAAGGGAAATGGAGTCTTTGGCGAAGACAAGGCTTCCACTCCACTCCATCAAATTATTCATCCTTCGCTGGCACTCCACATCGCTCTCCAATTTGGTATAATCTTCACTCCTACATTATTTACCAAAGGGGGAGAAAGTTTGAAAAAGGGCTTATATTTCACTCATAAGTATCCGTTTTTGGCGATTCATGCCAAAGGGGGAGAAAGTATTAGCCCAAAGCAAAAGGACCGCACCAGACACCAATTTCAAAAATGTAGTCTTTCAAATTTGTATTAAAAGAAGGTTTTTCAATTGGTATCTTATTTTTGATAGAATTTCAAATTGGTATAACCTCTTCAAAATTAATATCTAAAACCCTCTTGAACACTAAGAGGAGAATTTGATTGAGGGGGAGTTTTGTTTAGTCAAAGGAAAAGCATTTGAAACAGGGGGAGAAAATTTCAAATATTGAAAATGCTTCTCAAAATCTTACTCATTTACCTTTGACTATTTGCAAAAAGTTTTTGAAAAAAATTTCCAAAACAAAACAAGTGGTGCAAGCGTGGTCCAAAATGTTAAATATGAAGAAAGCATCCATGCATATCTTATGAAATGTAATATTGATTTAATTCCAAGTAACCTTTGCACTTACATTATACAAACTAGTTCAAATCCGCACTTATTTATTTGCTTTGGTTTGTGTTGGCATCAATCACCAAAAAGGGGGAGATTGAAAGGGAAATAGGCTTACACCTTTTTCCTAAATGATTTTGGTGGTTGAATTGCCCAACACAAATAATTGGACTAACTAGTTTGCTCTAGATTATAAGTTTTACAGGTGCCAAAGGTTCAACACAAACCAATAAAAAGTCCAAGAAAGGGTTCAAATAAAAAGAGCAAAGACAACCCAAAGGCAGCCCTGGTCTGGCGCACCAGACTGTCGGGTGTGCCACCGGACAGTGTCCGGTGCACCAGGGAGATCAACTCCAAACTTGCCACCTTCGGGAATTCTAGGAGCCACTCCGCTATAATTCATCGGACTGTCCGGTGTAGCACTGGACTGTCCGGTGTGCCAGCGGAGTAACGACTATACCGCGCCAACGGTCGTCTGCAAAGGAACAGTGAAACACTACAGTGCGCGCCTGCGCGCGCAGAAGTCAGAGCAGACGTCAGAAGGCGCACTGGACAGTGAACAGTGACTGTCCAGTGGCCCACATGTCAAAAGCTCCAACGGTCGAACCCTAACGGTTGGGTGACGTGGCTGGCGCACAGGACAGTGTCCGGTGCGCCATACAACAATAGAGTTCCTCAACGACTGTTTTGGTGGTTGAGGGCTATAAATACCCCCAACCACCTCTCTTCAAAATATCCAAGCATTCACTACTCCTCATTCAATACAAGAGCAATACACAACACTCCAAGACACAAATCAAAGCCTCCGATCAAATCAAAGTCCCCAATTCAACTCTAGTTCTTAGGACTTGTGCGAAGATCGACTTGTGTTCTTTTGTTGTTCTTGTCGCTTGGTTGGCTTTCTTATTCCCCATTTCTTGTTCCCAAGATCATTGTAATCAAAGCAAGAGACACCAATTGTGTGGTGGTCCTTGTGGGGACTTAGTGTCCCGTTTGATTGAGAAAAGAAGCTCACTCGGTCTAGGTTATCGTTTCAGAGAGGGAAAGGGTTGAAAGAGACCCGGTCTTTGTGACCACCTCAACGGGGAGTAGGTTTGCAAGAACCGAACCTCGGTAAAACAAATCACCGTGTCATCTGCTTTATTTGCTTGTGATTTGTTTTCGCCCTCTCTTTCGGACTCGTTTATATATCTCTAACGCTAACCCCGGCTCGTAGTTGTGCTTAAACTTTATAAATTTCAGATTTGCCTATTCACCCCCCTCTAGGCGACTTTCACTTTCAAATTGGTATCTAAATGCATTTGATTTGGTATTTTTCAAAATTGGTATTCCTCTAGAAATTATATCTCAATTGGTATCTGTATTTCAAATTGATATATATCTCAAAACCCTCTTGAACACTAAGAGGAGAATTGCATTCAGGGGAAGCTTTGTTAAGTCAAAGGAAAAGCATTTGACACAGGGGGAGAAAATTTCAAATCTTAAAAATGCTTCTCGCAATCTTATTCATAGACCTTTGATTATTTGCAAAAAGACTTTAAAAAGATTTTCCAAAAGAATTTGCAAAAACAAAACAAGTGGTGCAAATGTGGTCCAAAATGTTAAATAAAAGAAAGCAACCATGCATATCTAGTAAAACTATAAATTGGTTTAATTCCAAGCCACCTTTACACTTACGTTATGCAAACTAGTTCAATTCTGCACTTATATATTTGCTTTGGTTTGTATTGGCATCAATCACCAAAAAGGGGGAGATTGAAAGGAAAATAGGGTCAAACCTTTTCCTAAATGATTTTGGTGATTGAAATGGCCAACACAAATAATTGGACTAACTAGTTTGCTCTAGATTATATATTCTACAGGTGCTAAAGGTTCAACACAAACCAATAAAGAGATCCAAGTTAGGGTTCAAAAGAAACCAAAGAGAACCCTGGTCTGGCGCACCGGATTTTCCGGTGTGCCACCGGACAATGTCTGGTGCCCAGGGCCGTACTCCTTCAAACTTGCCACCTTCGGGTTTCTGGAGAGCCGCTCCGCTTTAATTCACCGGACTGTCCGGTGTGCCAACGGAGCGACGGCTAGTGAGCGCAACGGTCGACTCCAACGGTCGCCAGCAACGTGAATAGTGCGCGGACAGTTCGCGCAGAGTCAGAGCAGCGCCAGAAGGCGCACTAGACAATGAACAGGACATGTCTGGTGCGACACCGGATTGTCTGGTGCCCCAAGAAGTCAGAGCTCCAACGGTCGAAACTGTTAGAACTCTAACGATTGGGTGACGTGGCTGGCGCACCGGACTGTCCGGTGCACCCATCGACAGAAAGCCTCCCCAATGGCTATGTGGTGGTTGAGGGCTATAAATACCCCCCAACCACCACCACTCCAAGTATCCAAGTTTTTCAGACATCTCATTCAATACAAGAGCTAGTGCAATCAATACAAGACACAATTCAAAAGAATCAAAGCCTCTCCAAGTCCCAAATACACTCCAAACACCTAGTGACTAGAGAGAGAGAGAGAGTTTTGCTAGTGTTCTGTGAGCTCTTGTTCTTGGATCGCTTCTTCCTTCCTCATTCTTGTTCTCAAGTGTTTTGTAAGCAATGCAAGAGACACCAATTGTGTGGTGGTCCTTGCGGGGTCTAAGTGACCCATGAGAATTAGGAGAAAGCTCACTCGGTCTAAGTGACCGTTTGAGAGAGGGAAAGGGTTGAAAGAGACCCGGTCTTTGTGACCACCTCAACGGGGACTAGGTTCTTAGGAACCGAACCTCAGTAAAACAAATCACCGTGTCATCCGCATTATTTCTTAGTTGATTTGTTTTCCCCTTCTCTCCCAGACACAAATTTTATTCTAACGCTAACCCTGACTTGTAGTGTGCTTAAAGCTTCTAAATTTCAGTTTCCGCCTATCCATCCCCCTCTAGGCGACTTTCACACGGACAGTTCGACCCTTACGCAGACCGTCCGGCTTTCCCTGCCAGACAGTCCGGGACAGCACCAGGGCTACCGCATGGCGCCCCAATAATAGCGAACACAACCGGCCAGTTCGGATGTACCACCGGACAAACCAGATACGCATACGCAGAACCTACTAATGCACACTACGCACCAATTTATCACACATCATAGCAGCAGTACGTTCCACCCCCTACATGTTTAAACCTCAACACGCCATACGATCATAGGCCGATCCACATTGTCGATCGGTCACGACAAGAAGGTCGGCATAACAATGCCTAACCAAATGAACCCCGTAGCCTAGGGTCCGGTGGTCTTCCACCGGGCACAATGGAAAAAATTAGAGAAGCGATGAACTATTTCGAGATAGGCTCGGAGTTAGTGTAACTAGAGTGGGGCAATCCTATCAGAAGCCATATGATCACCGGTCTGACATTGTCCCATATCCACAAGGGGCAAGGATACCTGAGTTTTCTAAGTTTTCTGGTGAAAATGGAAGAAGCAAACATGAACATATAGGCCAATTCCTAGCACACCTAGGCGAATTGGCCGATGGGGAAACATTTCGTGTTCGTTTATTTTCTTTATCCCTTACAGATACCGCTTTTGCATGGTACGCCGCCCTGCCTCCTAATTCCATTAATTTCTGGAACGATTTAGAGAATAAATTTCATGAACATTTCTTTTCCAGGGAATATGAATTAGGGCTAGCTGATTTAGCTTTAGTCCGACAGGGACGCGAAGAATCGGTTAACGATTATATCCGGAGGTTTCGGGACACTAGGAACCGATGCTTTCGGATCCATGTCGCAGACAAAGAGCTAGCAGGGCTGGCTTTTGATGGGTTGCTATCCTACTTATGAGACAAATTAGATGGGACTCAGTTCTTTTCAATAGCTCAGCTACATCAGCGGGCTTTAGCCTGTGAAAGCCGATTTAAAGAGACATCAAAATCGACCGCCCGTACTATACATCTAGTAGAGCGTGATAATTCAGATGATGAATCCGCATATGTATATACCGCTGAGTTTGTTTGGCCAACAAAGGCCAAATCTTCTGTATGTAATTCCTTACAGCCGGTCCAAAAGAATCGGTAAGAAGAGATTAAATTTACCTTTAATATTGCCAAATACGATAGGATATTTGACGAACTACTAAAAAATGGCAACATTAAATTAACTCATACTATTCCTCCTATGGATGAATTAAAGAGACATACTTTTTGTAAGTGGCATAATTATTTTTCCCATACCACCAATGATTGCAATGTTTTTCGTCGACAGATACAATCGGCCATAAATGAGGGTCGGTTGGCTTTTGAGGAGATGCAAGTGGACACGCAGCCATTTCCTATCAATACCATAGAACCCACATACAATCAAGTCTTGGTTCGGCCTGAACTGGCCGATAAAGGCAAAGACAAAAACACTGTCATTGGCGATCCTTGCACGTCAAAATATTGCAAGAAGGGATTGCTCGGAAAGCTCCGGATAGAAAGACTAACAAGTTCGGAGGCACTGGGGGACAGGCTCAACCAAGCAGCCGAGCAAAACTCCTTGACTCAAACATCGCAGACTGTCCGACACCTAGGTGCAAACGGTCCGGTGCTCATGCGAACAGTTTGGCTAACTCAATCGGACAGTCCGCCCATGGCCAAAGGCGTCAGCCTCCACATAAAGAAAGGAAAGAAACATAAGGGCAAAGCACACATGGTCGGTTGGTCAAAGCCGGCCCTACTTTTGATCAGTTGCTCTCCAAATATGCTAGCAAAAAGGTCGTTCTATGTGATCGACCAACAAATAAACCTTGTCCACCCCATAAAACAAAACAGTTGAACAAAACGGCTGAAAAGGCAACACAACAAGCATCGCCTATTCATCATGTGATGCCAGGATGCTTTCCACCCACCTACTCATCGTTGATATATTGTCCTGTTCAAATATGGGGTGGTACGACGATGAACCCATGGTATATGCATAGTCCCTTTGTCTATTCAGGCCGGGGGGCACCTCCATTCTATTCCTTTTGATCCATTGATCAAATGGTCACGTTCGAGAAAGATGCAATCCTAAACGACCTTTATGCATTGGGGCTCTATTCAATGATCACCATATTGAATTGAAAAAGCTGGTGGCTTGCATCAGGCTTAGTTCATATGCTTTTGGTTCGTCAACCTCCACCAAAAGGCAGGGGCATATGTTGAGCTCAAGAAGTGGCCTCGCGGACGGTTCGCACGTGCGTAGAGTCAGTTAGGGTTCCGAGTTTCACGCGGGATTTGTTACCTAAAACCGCGGGATTAGCTCGGGAAACAACTCGTAGCGAATCCATACCTCCCCCTTTCTATAGATGAAGGGCTACGGCTGATTAAACCCCCAACAATCGATCAAATCAAGTATATTTCTCGTTTTACTTATGCATTAGGAGTAGTTCTAGTTTAGCCTCTCAATCCCCAAATTCTTCGCTTCTCTTCGGCTCTACGTCGATTAGAGGTGTCTAGGGTGGCCTGCTGACCCTAGACAACACCCAGAATCTCTCCTCCCCGACGGGGTCCCTCCCGGGAGCGAGATTCAAGCGCCGTCGGCGAACTCCGCCGCCCCTGCGCACGCGCGGACCGTCCGACCTCTAGGCTCGGATGGTCCGGCCCGTCAGGCAGGGAACCCGAACCCTGCGCCAGGTCGCGGACCGTCCGGCCCCTGGCCGCGGACTGTCCGCGCCTGTTCAGAGAGCACCACCGCAGGTTCTCAACACAGTGATTGGTGCCCGGATCGGCACCAACGGTCTCTTCAGCGATAGCCGACAGGAAATCTCATAGACTACGACCGCGTTTGGACGAGATAAACGTATTCAAAATCCTGGATTCTGCACTATACGAATTATGCATTATCTCTATCCAGCTTGTTTGGATTGCAGATATTTACACCTGCATGTTCATCACTGATTCCCTTATTACCCCTACCTTTTCTGTGGATGACGTGCTGCAGAGCTGGTGCAGAGGGTTATTTTCGTCTTTTCACCTGTAGAATCCCCCCTTTTAGCCCACCCAATTGTGGATAGGAGATTTTTGCATGGATAGTATACTGTAGCAGTTAAAATCTACGTCGTTTGAATCTGTATGAGATATTTTGCATTTGATTTCCAGTATCCCATTGAATCCAAACAGTGCCTAAAGCTTATTAATACAAAGAATACAACTATATTACAAGGTGTGAGAAAAAGTGATGGCTTCCTTGGTCTTTATTTTTCTCTTTCTATTTTATATGGTGGAAGCTCTTTAAATAAAATTAGGGTTCTATGCAATGATTTCAAGTCGCCTAGTCGCCTGGTCGAACACCGGGACCGACCAGGCGACTAGTCGCGATTAGGCGACGACTAGGGCGACTAGTCGACCCCTAGTCGGTCCTAGTCGGTCCCTGGTCGTCCTAGACTATTAGCTATACTTATATAGGTATATATATAAATATACCTGTATACATTATATAAATTAGAACAAACAACTAGGATAAACAAAGTAACATATTGCTTCATTGTGATTTGTGACTTACCTGAACCTGACATGTGACATCCCATAATGGCATAATCTCCAATTCTTCATCTCTCCATTTGTCCATCAATCTTGCAGCCCTACCTCTTGACTCTTGAAGACTTGATTCCTGAATAACAACATAAAAGCACAAGCCACAACCACAAGCAATAACCCAATTCCAATCATAAAAGCACATGCACAAGCCACAAGAAATAAGTTCATGTTTTAACTGTCTACTCTAGTGCAACAGCGAACAATAGCACAAAAGTAGCACAAAAGATATGAGCACCGAGTAGCACAAAAGATAAAAGCACAGTCTGCTTGCAGTTGTAGCCTACAATAATCTAAATTTTAAAGCAAATCATCATCCAAATGGAAGCCTGCATCAGCAACTTCAGCAGGTCCAGATTCATCATCATTATCCTCGTCCATTTCATCTGCTGCATCACCTTCAGGATGTTGGTCTATGTCCCTTTGTCGCTTTCTAGACCGAGAATAAGCAATAATTTGGCTAGAAACTGCAGCACGTGTAGAAGCAGCACGAGGCAAGTTACGACCCCTTAGACCCTCCGTTGCACCAACAACTTCATCCACATTGGCCCAAGTAATATCAGCACCATCACCTGCATGAACCTCATCGTTTTCAACAACCCATTCACTCTCCCATTGAAAGTCATTTAGCAGTAGTGGATTGCTCCTCTTTCCTTTAGAACCGAGCTCTCTGATTTTTTGAAATCTGTTTTGCATCTTATGGTTGTAGCTGACATACACCAATTTATCCAATCTTTTGTGCTCCAACTTGTTCCTCTTTTTGGTGTGGATCTAAAAGAAATAAAAAACAGAAAAATACACTCCAATTAAGGACACAGGACAGCAGGTCAGCAGCAGTTAATTAAGGACAGCAGGAGCAGGACTTCACTTACATTAGCAAATACACTCCAATTACGCTCACAACCAGATGCTGAACAACAAAGACTAATAATTCTTTTTGCTAGACATTGAAGCTCATATGCTAGGACACCATACGAACCCCACCAAAGAACTGCAATTGCAAACTAATATGAATATACAATTTCACGCAGAAAATAAAATAGAGAGACAAAAAAAAACTTACTAGGATTTTTTTTGTCTCTGTCCCTTATTGCTCCTTGCTTTGAGAAGCACTCTCCTTCCGACCTCTCATAGTCGTCAGCTTGCTTACTAATCACCGTTTGTTCATTATCATCGGCAACCATCTTCCACATACAATCATTGAACATGGATCTTAGCCTTGCAGTTTGTCTTCTGTCTTTGTCCCTTATGGCAAAAAACTTCCCTGGATTCAAGAACAGTGCAGCCCCATACAATTTTTGCTCAATTTGGGTTTCCCATCTCTTCTCATAACAATTTAGAACCTTTGCAAGTAACCTTTGGTTGTCTTTCAAAGCTTCCTTGATTGTGTTTTTTGCCACATCCATGGCTGCAAGAATTTCAGGAGCTGCTGGTGTCTCATCTCCATCAGCTATCCTCAAGGCAACAAGTAGTGGTTGTGTTGCTTTAAGGCAATTTTCAACTTTATTCCAAATTGGGGCCGACAGGACAATATTTTCTGCTTGTTGTCCTTCTGTGGTAGTAGAGAAACGACTAGCATGCCATTCTTCACAATAAAATAAAGCTCTCAGTCCATTCCTATGCCTATACATGCTTGCCAATGTAAGGAAGGAGGTAGCAAATCGAGACACTGCTGGCCGCACTAGATCCTCACCTATCTTCTCTCTCATTTGGTCAAGAAGTCTCCCATGCTTTTAGATGAACCTTGACACCTTCTTTGCCATATTGATACAAGTACTGAAATCTTTTATCTTACCAATGTCTTCCAACATCAAATCCAAGCAGTGGGCAGCACAAGGTGTCCAAAACAAATGGGGCATCCTATCAACAAGAATCCTACATGCTGCCTTGAAATTGGCCCCATTGTCTGTGACAATCTGGACCACATACTCCTTCCCAATCTTGTTGATTTGCTTCTCCAATAAATCTGCCAGCATTTGAGCATTAGCTACCTCACTTGAAGCATCAACAGACTCAAGAAAGAAGGTCCCTGCTGGACTGTTGGCAAGAAAATTTATTATGTGGCGTTGCCTCATATCAGTCCACCCATCAGACATAAGACTGCACCCATATTCTTTCCAAGCCTCCTCATGTTTCTTTCTCAATTCTGCTGTCCTGTCCACAGCTCTATCAAGCAAAGGAACCCTAGTGTCATGGTATGATGGTGAGCGATATCCAGGGCCATACTGCCCAATTGACTCAAGCATAATCTCCCAACTTCTAGATTTAACAACATTTAATGGAATATTATTCTCATATAGGAAATCAGCAACATGGTCATCAACTATTTGTTTGGCCTCCTTATCTTTTTTGGTGCAGTGCTCAAGTGTAGATTGAGATGTTTTAGATCTATGCCTCTCAGCAACCACTTCTTCTGGTGTCTTGCAAAGCATAGAACTCACTGACTTAGAGTGCTTCTGAGTTTGTGGTTTTGGTGGTGCTGAAACAACAAATGCACTAATGGCTGACTGATTTATCTTCTTCTTCGCTTGCTTAACCTTAGTCCCAGAACTTGGTTCAGCTGCAACTTGTTCTTTTTTTACCTTCACTTTCATCTTCTCCACCATCTTCATCCACATTCACAACCAAAGACCTTGCATTCTTCCTTAGGTAAGCAAGCATCTCTTTTGAAACCAATTCAGGCACACTACCACACTTCATTGTATCACCAAAACCTCCAGCGAGATGTTGCTTGAACCTTTTTATCCCAGAAGGGATGATCTTCCTACAGAAAATGCACTGCACAAAGTCCTTCTTTGTAGAATCTGGCCACCAACCATATTTCCATCCTGGGTCTTGTGATTTGGCTTTCCTCTTCACGTCAACAGCTTGGGATGCAAGCTCTGGTGGAAGTGCTGCTATAGCCTTTTCAACAAAAGCAGCAGAGTCTAAAGTAGCAGAAGCTGCTGAACCAGGAGCACCACCTGATGCGGCTGATGATTCTACATTATTCATAATAACTTCCACTTGTGCACGGCCAGCAACAAATTCTGTATAGGGCAGCAGGCCAGCAACACAGCATTGGTTGAATTGGGGGAGCAGGAGGGACAACAGCAAGTCAGCAACCATCCACTACATGCAGTACAAAGAAGGAAGAAAAGTGGAGGGAGCAGGAGAAACCTTCAGATGATGTGCTCATCTCGCCACTGGTTTGTAGCCACAGCCGCTGCAGGACTCCAGGAGGGGCAGGGACGCAGGCTGCTGTGCCGCTGCCCGCCGGCTGTGCCGCCGCCCGCCGGTGTCTAGGAGGAGGGGCAGGGACGCAGGGGCAGTGGCGCAGTGCAAGAGAAGGGAGAGGCAGGGGGCGCAAGAGAGGAGACGTTGGCCAGGCCAGGGAGCCAGTGTTTGGCGGCTAGGGTAGAATAGGAGAGGAAAGGAGACTTGTAGTCACTATAGATGGGCTAAAAAAGACCCAATAACTGAACCCTAGCCAGGACGACCAGATCACACAAATCGGACGACTAGTCGATCTAGTCGACGATTAGTCGGACGACCAGAACGACTAGGCTGTCTAGTCGAGTCGTCCGCCAAATCGTGCACAAAATACCGACTAGCCCGACTAATCACGATTAGTCGGACGACTTGAAATCACTGGTTCTATGACATGCGACTTCTTTGGCGTTTCTCAACAGTTTGAACCGGCCATCTCCCACCGGTACGAGTGGTGAGCCGAGTTCAGACAACACTGGCGGCACGAGCGCCGAGGGAGGAACACAGGGAAGGCTTGCTCCACAAGACAAGTCCAGTGCGGCGTCCCCACCTGGCAGCGAGCCAGCAGCGGCACTTGGAACCGGATGCGTCCGAATCGCATCCAACGAGCCGCAGGCCAACGACCACGACCTCACTCACACATCCTGCCGTCCAATCCATCCAGCTACTCGGCGACTTGGTCAGGACTCAGGACGCCCGCGCTAAGCAAACGAAACGACCCAGCCCCGCGTAGCCAGCGCGTATAGTTAAAGACGCGGGCGCACGCAGCCCCCACGCAGACAAGCAGTGCACCCACAGCTTCCTGGCTGCTTCGTCCATCTCGCCCAATCGCCCTCCCCTACTACTCGCTCCCCACCACCCTACCTCTGACGCTTCCCCCACCCAGTGCCGCCACTCCCAGCCTTGACTCGTCCGCTGGGCCGAACACCGCCCTCGAGCTCTTCGCTGTGCCCCCTCCAGGCTCCTCTTCCCCGCACGGCGGCGCCGTCCTGGTGGTTACGCGGGGCGCCGGTCGGGCGCGATCGGCCGTGCGGGCACCTGGGCTCCGGAGAGGTGAGCCGATCCCGTCGTCGGCCTCGACGTGCCGTTTCTGTTCGTCTGGTGCTGGTGCCCTGGTCGGTGTGCGGTGTTTTTGTTGGGCGTTTATCTGTTCTACGCGTCCCTGGCGCTCGGGGTGCGACTGCGCGGCGTGTGCGGTGGTGCGGCCACGATGGTGGTGGATTCGCTTAGGGTGGGTGTGATATCTGCTGATCGCGCACTCGCTTAGTTAGGATTCGTTGCGTTTCTTTGGTCGGTTAAGGTTTCGGGTGCCGATCCTAGGTCGATGCTTTTTTTTTCGTCAACGGGGAATTTCCTATGACGTCCTGAAGAAGGGGTTTGGCTCTGATTGACGCCGTGGTCACTAGGCTGGGTGTTATTATTCTTCTTCTTCTGTGCGAAATCACGGGTCCTGAGATGTCACATGAAACGGGGATTCTGGCGTATCTCGATCGTGTCCAATGTCTTCTTTTCTTGCCTTCGATTGCATTCTGGCAGTGGGAAGGAGCAGGAGGGTTCTGCTTTTGTGGGCGGATTTTGAGCTCCTCGACCGAATTTGCAGAAGGTTCTGCTTATCTGGGTTCTTTTGTCTATCTTTAGAATTTTCTTGTTGTCTATCTTCAGTATTTTGTTTTTGTTACACTATATGCTGAAAAATGCCTCCATGTTTGAAAATGATGCAGTTTGTCCTTTTGTGTTTCGTGGGACTGGAATTGTGGAACTACCTTTGTTTTTTTTAGTATATGCTTTGATGGATTTTGTTCCACTAGCAAAATTTTACTTTGCCATATAGCTCCAAGAACTCAAATCCTTTTTGTTGTTGTTGTTGTAACGCTTTAGAAATTTCTGCTTTGTTTTGAGAGTAAAGCCCTCAAAGAATTTCTTCTACTGGAAGAGTTAATGAGCTCAAAATATATTCTGCCTTTGCTGGCATGGTTGTTTATCATAGATCATTTGACTGATCAATATATCTTCTGCATTTCTAGGCATGATTGTTTACATCTATCGTTTGAGAATCCATACTTTTGAATTGTTCTGGTTCTGATCATGCTTGTGCTTTTGTTTGTGTTTTGTGGTTAATGCAGACATTGTAAAATGGAAGTACTGCGTGATATGCACCTGCCACCAGGATTTGGATTCCATCCTTCTGATATAGAACTTGTTTCTCACTATCTCAAGAGGAAAATACTTGGTCAGAAAATTGAATATGATCTTATACCAGAGGTGGATATATACAAGCATGAACCATGGGATTTACCTGGTAGGTTGATCATACTTTCATAGTTTTTAGTTGGGTTCATGGATAACTTCCCCCAAAAAAGTACCTCAGTTATTATCTATAGGGCCTAGATGTGATAACAATTTGAATCCTATGAAGTTCTTGAGAATCATAGGCAGATAGACGGAAAATATTTATCAATTAAGTCTATAATTGATGCAGATTTTTTTGTTTTACATTAAAGTGATCCCTGTCAATCTGTATCCTCGTTATCTAGTATATATTCTTTAGCTCTGTGGATGAAGTTTTCTGCTATGGACACCACTTATGGATGCAATTCAAATGTTCTCTCCTATTGCATGGCTCATATCCTCATGTTTCCTGATCTTCTGAGTTCTGATTGTATTTGCAGCAAAGTGCAATCTTCCAATCAAGGACAACAAGTGGCATTTCTTTGCCTCTCGTGACAGGAAGTACCCTACTGGCTCTAGGTCAAACAGAGCAACACTAGCTGGTTACTGGAAATCAACTGGGAAGGACCGAGCCATAAAGCTGAACAAGCTAACTCTAGGAACAAAAAAGACGTTAGTTTTTCATGAAGGCCGACCACCCTCTGGCAGACGCACTGAGTGGATTATGCATGAGTACTACATCGACGAGAATGGATGTAAAGTCAGCCCTGATATGAAGGTATTGCACTGTTGATTGTAATACATGTTTTTTAGTAATATAGTAGTGGTCTCAGATCTTGAAGAGTATATAGATCTTGCTTCTTGGATTTATATGTTGTAGGACTTTTAACTGTTAGATTGGGCCAAGGCCCATCACAGTGATAAGATACAATACGCTAACACCCTCGTAGTCGCCACTAGCTCGTACAGATGTTGGGACTGGACTGAAACTCCGAGAACACCGTGGATGGGAGCTTATTGGTGAAGATCGGCAGCGACGGATCCAGGAATGGACTAAAGGGGGGCTGATTTCATAGTGACCATTAGTGGAGGCAGCACAAGCTGGTAGGGGGCTCATTTTTCTCTCTTCTTCCTTCTCCCTTATCGTCTATGGAGTGGGGGGGGGGGGTCATTTTTCTCTCTTCTTCCTCATCCTCCCTCCTCTATCCTCCACCTCTTTTCTCCAATGAAGTTTCATGGGTGTAGGGGGAAGTTGGAACCCGCAGCCCCCCCCCCCCCCCCTTTCAGATCCGCCCCCTGTACTGTTGTACATAGGCTAAAGCCCTGTTTGGTTTGAGGGACTAAAAATTAGTCCATTTATTTTAGTCTCATTTAGTCTCTAAATTGCCAAAAGGTGGGACTAAAACAGAGACTAAACTGTTTTAGTCTCTAGTCTCTAAAAGGGACTAAACTATATTAATTCCACTTTTTGCCACTCATTTATTTCAGTTGCACTAATTGCGGGATAATGCTAAGGGGTATTTTGGTCTATTGACTCCGGTAGAATGATCCAGCGAACTCTTCCACACTGGCATCAATACTACTACTCCTCGGTGGCAGGCAGCATGCATATTGCAATTCATTCACATCTGCCATCCATCTGTCTCTCTCCTCAGCTCTACGCCGCCCTGTCCCTTAAGGAAACTAGACTAGAAATCAGAAGAACCAAAAGAGTGCCGCAGTATTCTCATAAGATCAGATCAACGCTCATCTCTTGCTCGAGGTTCTATCTCATTCCTTGCTGCTAGTGCTAGATAGATTCTTTTATTTGAGGATCGCATACCTTTCCTCTTGCTCGGTCTAGTTGCAGGGTCTAGATCGCATTCATTCACTAAAGTTTGCTTTTTCTACTCAGATTCATTTAATGTGCTCTAAATACTTTTAGCCCCTACAACCAAATAAGGTAGGGACTAAACTTTAGTCCCTGGACTAAAGGAACCAAACAGGCCCTAAGACCCATTACAGTGATAAGATACAATACGCTAACACTTACTATATATGGTATAGATGGGCTGTGCCACATGGGCTGGCACCATGTCCGACTTACTGTGTGCCTTCAAGCCATCTTGCAGCCAACTTGCTTGGTTATATGATTATCCTATATTATGTTGCCTAAGGTTGATGTCCAGTATGCTAATGTAGTTTTTCTTTTCTACAGGATGCCTTTGTCCTCTGCCGTGTTACTAAAAGAAATGACTGGTCATTAGATAATGATAATGAGGTGGGCAACAGGAGCTCTCATCTGGAACAACCAGATGCTGCTACATCAGTTGTCAGCACTGTAAAGCCAGAAGATGTTGCTGCCTCAGTCATCTGTCCAGAAGAATCGAACCATGCAACTACACCAATTGGCAGTGCTGAACTATCTAATGATGTTGCTCAGGCAGCTATCACTCCTGCAGCTATCACTCCTGATTCAACAACTCCAAATGGTGGTAATGAACTGGAAACATGGCTGCAAGAACTGTTGGATCCTTCACCTCCATTTAACCTTGTAGCTGATACTGGTTCTGCTGACGTGTGTCCGACTGAACAATATGCTGAATCATCAGTAAGTTTCTGAGGCTCAGTAGTTATAGAATTATTTGAATAAAGTACGTTGGCAATTCATAAGCTTCTCCCAATGTGTTCATACATGTCAATAAAATGCATATTTGGGTCCTTAAACTTACTAAGTGTGCCACTCGAAGTGTTCTTAAGGCGTCGCCTAGGCGACGCCTAGGCGTCCAGGCGCTCGGGCAAAACTGGCCGCCTTGCTCGCCTTACCCGCCTAGGCGTCGCCTAGGCGCTAAGGCGGTTGTCTGGTGCACTTGCTCGTCTAGGCGCCTTAAGAACACTGCACTCAAGGCCAAATCTCACTACTCATCGCATAACTGTCTACATGGCATGCCAACATAGCCATCTCTAGTAGTCCCCTCCACTGCTGACAAGATATCCTGCAATTGACAATGAGGCAACCTCTGATACTTCCCCACTCTCAGCTATTGCCATTTCTGTGCTTTAATGTATGGTTACACGTTGATTAGAGAGGCTTGGACCTTGAGTTTCACATTTAGTATGCTTAGGGACCTAGATCTGCATTTTAATACTTTAGGTGCCAAGAGGTTACAGTGAGACAAATATGGGTATCACTGGTATAATTCTAAATATTTGGGGATTTAGTTCCCCTGTGCAAAGTGATAATGCGCGGACAACAGGTTGCCTGACAAAGTGAGAGCACCTAGAGGGGGGTGAATAGGTGATCCTGCAATAACTTAAAACTTAAAGCCACAAAACTTGATTAAGTGTTAGCACAATGAAATCAAGTGGCTAAGGACCGAGCTCTTGTGAAACACAATAGTCACAGTGAGAACAAGCACAAGAGACACGATGGTTTATCACGTGGTTCGGCCAAGTATAACACTTGCCTACTCCACGTTGTGGCGTCCCAATGGACGAGAGTTGCACTCAACTCCTCTCAAGTGATCCAATGATCAACTTGAATACCACGGTGTTCTTCTTTCTTTACTCTTTCCCGTTTGCGAGGAATCTCCACAACTTGGAGTCTCTCGCCCTTACAATAAGGATCAAAGTGAAAGCACTAGAGTAAGGGAGGGAAACAACACACACAAATCCGCAGCAATACGCACACACACAGCCAAGACTTGCTCAAATGAATAGCACAAAGTTCACCACTAGAACAGAGCTCAAATCACTAAGAAAGTCAATCGAGTGCGTGAAGACAGAGTGTGAATGATTAAGAATGCTCAAAGTATGCTTGGGTGACTCCTCCATGCGCCTAGGGGTCCCTTTTATAGCCCCACGGCAGCTAGGAGCCGTTGGAGGCATTCTTGGAAGGCAATTCTTGCCTTCTGTCGGGTGGCGCACCAGACAGTCTGGTGCACCACCGGACATCCCCTGTTCACTGTCCGGTGCAGATCGTCTTCCTAAATTGGCGCAGCCGACCGTTGAAGACTTGGAGCCGTTGGCACACCGGACACTTTCCGGTGCACATCGGACAGTCCGGTGCCCCCATCAGACCGTTGGCTCGGCCACGCGTCACGCGCGGATTGCGCGGCCGACCGTTGGCTCACCGGACAGTCCGGTGCACCACCGGACAGTCCGGTGAATTTTAGCCGTACGCCGCCGACGAATTCATGAGAGCGGCCAGTTAACCAGACGCCAGCCTGGCGTACTGGACACTGTCCGGTGCACCATCGGACAGTCCGGTGTACCCAGACTGCGCATAGTCTTGGCTGCTCCAGCCAAGTCTTTTTCCTTTTGTATTTTCTCTGATTCTAGCACTTAGACAAATATGTTAGTACACAAAAACCAATGTACTAAGTCTAGACTCATACCTTGTACCTTGATTTTCACTTCTTGAGTCTTTGGCACAATTTAACACTTAAATCATTTGTGTTGGACACTTAATCACCAAAATACTTAGAAATGGCCCAAGGGCATATTTCCCTTTCACAAAGTTACAAGCTGACATTTTTATTTTATATCTAACATACTTATTCTAGATTAAAATTTTCCTTTTAAGATTACAAGGTAGGTACACATACAAGCCTGGTGTGCATGCAGAAGAAAATGGGCCTCCCAAGCACATATCCATAATTCTAGAGGCACTGAAAACCTTGATGCTGTTAGACTGGACACACTAACAAGTTCAACTCAAAAGCTTAAGCTATTAGGAGAAGGTAGGCAATCCACTTATACACTTCAACACCACCACTCATGTGCAGTTGGAGTCTTGGAGAGAAAGGCACAAACGTGGAAATAAAGGGACAGAGGCACAAATAAAGACTATATTAGGATTCGAACTCGAGACTTCTGGCTCTGATACCATATTAGATTGGACGCACTAACCAATTCAACTCAAAAGCTTAATCTATTAGGATAAGGTAGGCAATCCACTTATACACTTCAACAGATGCGCCCCCTAGCACGCAGAAGCAAACCTCCAACCTCATGGAACATGGGCATGTATTTCCTGACCGAGGTGCACTTGTCTGTTGGAGCCCCAGTGGAAGGAGTGGCACTCCCACAACTCCACCATGTCATTAACACGCTTCAATTCTCCCTGTTTGTATGTGCTGAGCAGTAGTAGATGGTCGGTGCTAAGTAAGGTTTGCGTCAAAGAACTGCCATGGGAATACTGAAGAAGTCTGCCAACATGTGGATACCAATTACATCACTTCCATAAACAAGTTCTGTGCTTCTATGTAACACTGTTTTTTTAAATCTAACCCGAGTTACACGAGGCCCTACTTTGTCTTGCTACTAAACTACCAGTTGGCTCATTGCAAGCTTATAACCACACAGGTTGAGTACTAAAATTGCAGGGATACCAATAGTATGTCATGGGGCACCCAAAATTTGGTTTTTTTAAATAGTTGTTGGCTGTTTGGTAGAGTTTCTATCTTAGGGCATGTTCATGTTTGATACAGCTTCTTCTGCCTTTGGTTCTCTGAGAGAAGTAATTCTGTGGCTGAAAGTGGATTCTCTAGGATAAACTATACGTAAAAGGTGATTCTGTGTTTGAAGTGAATCAGGAAAAGCTATTTTTTCAGCTCCTAGGCTCCTTCGTTCATTTCAGAGAATCAAGTTGTGGAATCAGTATAGAATCACTTCTATCTATTTTGCTGTTTGACAGAGCTTCTCCTAGATAGAATCTGCATCGGGAGGTCTACCAAACAAGCCATTAGCTTAGCATAATGGTTTTATTTTCCTTTAAAAGGCGAAAGGGCCTCTAGCCGAGTTGGTTAGGTGGTCTGAATAACACTCCTTAGGTCCTGAGTTCGAATCGGCTGAGGTTAAAAAATGTCACTCGCTGGTTTCGTCATGTGTACACGAGATGGGCTGACTTATAGGGGGCGGATCCTCGTGTAGGGGTTGGGAGGGGGCTTAAAGGATCTGGCCTATAGGGGGCGGACCCTCATGTTGCACAGGAGACCAACTTTCATGACCTTTCTCGGTCGGGGCTTTGATTGAGCTGCCAATTTTTTTATTTTCCTTCAAAAGCTCAAATAAAAATAATGAATATCTGCAAAAGTATGAAGAGTGAATTACTCTTGATAATTCAAAACATAAAGCGGCCAAGTTATTTTTAGTTTGTTTGATCTTTGAGATTTCTGGATAAGGTAAACTAAACATGTAACTAGACATTCAGTTCCCTTGTCCCTAATAATCAGTACTCCCTTCGTTCCAATTTGTAATTCACTTGACTTTTTAACCCCAAGTTTGACCGGCTCATTTTATTAAAAAATCATAATTATTACTCCCTCCGTGGCTCCGTCCCAAAATATAATTCGTTTTAGAGTAATCATATATTCATTAACTAACATATGAATGTAGTTTGCATATATGTTTATATTCATTATCATTTGGATGAATGTGGACATAAAAAAAGTGGGCTATTAATTTTACTGTGATATCGTTTAGCATTCAATATACTTAAGTATTTTTTTCACAAAAAATGAATAATGAGCCGGTCAAACTTGATACAAAAAGTAAAATGAATTATAAATTGGGATGGAGGGAGTACTTTTCTCTTTGGACCATTGAGAACTCGTCTGCAAATCGTCAATTCTTTCTCTGTTGCTGTTTTGTCCATGTTTATTATATTTTGACGTGGAGTTTTTATTCACTACTTTTAGAAATTGTGTGCTTGTTTGCATTGGTCTAACACCCTTTGCATTTGTTTTCCTTTCAGAATTTGCAGAATCCTGGTTCCATGGCTCCGAATATCAGACCAGGCCATGCTAGCCCTATCCAGGATGGAACAGATGCCACAGACTACCTATTCACAGATGATCTTCCCGAGGATCTTTACAGTATGTTGTATCCTGGTACTGACCAGTTCAATGATAGCATATTTTTGGAACAAACTGGCCAGGAAGGTAATAACAATCAGACAAACTACATGATGGGGATTGGTTCATATGTTCTTCCAAACAACTTTGAGAATGAAACTCCGAATGCCGAATTGCAGTTAGATCATGAAAATAACAAGATGGATATGTCAAATGAAAATAATGACACCGGAATTACAATACGAAGGCGCAGAGCAACTGCGCCTCCCGCTAACATTTCACTAGCAGCTGGCAAGATTAAAATGCAGGTTGGAATTAAGAGGATGGTTACGAGTAATTCAGAATCTATCAACCAGACTATGAAGTTTACAGATAACAGTGGTCGTCGTCTTGATCTCAGGACTGATGTTGAGCACCAGAAGAAAAATGCAAACAATGTCATTTCTGCCAAGCAGTCTGATGCAGCCAATCATGAAGCCCACAGCAACCAAGGTTATCTCGAGGGCTTCAAAAGATGTTCATCAGCTGGATTCAGGGCATACATATTTGTTGCCCTTTTTGTGGTTGGAGTTGCTGCTCTAGTGCTGCATTATCACCGCTCCAATGCCAACCTATGAATTTGAATCATGGAACATCAGCATGCTTGATTGTAGCTCTAGTGGTCAGTGGCAGCATTGGCTTCGTCCTTGGAGTAGTTCGCTAGCTTTGCTTGCATTGGAAATGGAATAGAAATCGAGTTCCTCAGCTTATCTCACTGGGATTACTGGAAATACATTTTTGCGACCACTGATTCCCAGTTATCTCCACTTTTTTTTTGTGGTGCTGTACATATTAATTTTTTTTCTCTCTTCTTTTGATCGTCTAGTTGCTACCAACGGGTGCCTATCGAAAATCGAAAAAGAAAAAAAGTGGGAAAAGGGTTGGTCGTATGAACAAAAAAGATGTAGCTTCAGACTGTTACTACTATCCTTAGCTTTGTAAATCTGAACCATGTTTGTACAGTACACTACATAGTGGAGCGGCCACTGCATTGTCTGCATTCTCTTTTATTATAGCATCTTTTTGAACAAGTGAAGATGATCTCTCGCTAAACTACAGAATTGTACTCCAGCAATCCATTTGATTTCTGCTGTCTAAGAGTTTGTAAGCACTCCAGTAATCCATTTGATACCGTGGGTGTGGCTTCATGACACTAAACGCTAGCTGGTACCTTACCCGCCGAGGGCACTAGACACAACTTTGCTTGCATCGCAAACTTGTACGAGTTCAGGTCAAATCTTCTGCAAACAGGCAGAAATGGAGCTCACATTTACTGGCAATTTTTTTCTAAGATGTGACCATATATGCACAAACGGATACTCGGTTCATCCAATCTCTCATCGGAAAATTCTACCACTGAAGACTTCAACTTAAACGCATTCCATCCAACAATACGAAGTACCTTAGTCAATCATCATTAAAAAACATCGAGTACAATAAATAATCTAGCAAGCTGGTTGTGTAACCCAGCATTGGGCCTTACATCCATGAAGGCCACACCGTTTCTGTTAGATTGCTACTATTACTAAGCTGCAACCAGGGCCTACAACAACCGTATCTCGCATGGTATAAAAAACCTTGTTATTCTACTATAATGGATCTGCTGGGACCGGCGCTAGCGTGCGCTCTGCACCAGTATCCGAATATTATGGCTGGGAGAAACTTCCAAATATGTTGGTTGCCCGCCAGGACGGCAGCCCTTGTGCCAGTCTGAACTCCGTGAGCTTGCATGCTGGGGAGTTCACCTCCTCTCGAAGACCCTTCCTGTGAAAAGACATTCAATTAATAATGTTGTTGTCCATTTCAAAATGTTCAGGGATGACACGAGAAATTCCAAATTCAACACATTCGAATTCATCCCCATGAAGGCCATGATGACGAAATGAATAGAACTAGTAACCTGCTATATGAAATTGAACTTACCAAAACACACTAATGGAAACCAGCCCACCTAATGGCAATTGGAGGCTATTCTACTCCCTCCAATGTCTTGCCCAGAATCCCTTCTTTCTCGTCGAATCGGTTTCTGAGACTGACCGAGGCGGTCGAGACCCAATGGAGAAATGTCTCCTCAAAAACGGGCGACTGAATGGGACCTTCATGCTTGAGCTTGTACCTAACCTGGGCTCTCTTCTACCTTTCTTCTGGTGCTTATTACTGTTCCCATCTGGATTGATATCAGCTGCCACATTTTTTGGTATCTTGTTCTTAACCTTGGATTCCAGCTTCCCAAATAGCTTCACTGTACATTTCTCACCATGCGTGCATACAGGGCATGGCGGATCGTATTTGTCAGCTTCTGTAGTTATGCTGTCCAGACAGTCAGCATGGTACACATGTCCACACAACAGAACAGCAACAACGGCCAGCTCCTGAGCATTCCATGTTGATCTCTCCTTCAACAGCTTCAAGCACAGCTTGCACACCTCTTGCTCAGGGGGAAGTGTAGTAGAATTTGAAGCACTAGTTCTTGTCACTTTACTAGAAATGGATCCCAAGAGTTCGCTATCAAGTGACCACCTCTCTCTTTGGGATGTTGCGACCATTTCAGAAAATGTGCGCATTGACCAACCATCAGATGACTCAGCATAGGATCCTGCTGCTGACAAGTCATTGCTGCAGACTGATAGCATGGAAGACGAAGGCCTTCCTTCAGGAGAGCTTATCTCATTGAGAGATCTGAGAGATGGAATTTTGCTGTCCGAAACTTGTCTGTATAATTGATACCCTGGTGACCGCCGTGCTTTCTTCATCGAATCTGAATCTGTAGGTTGAGAATGCCCCCTGGAGGATGATGGATCTGCTCTGGATACTAAGGGTGGTGTTGAAGGAACAGACCCTGATGTCTTCAAATCTGAAGCAACACTTGACATGTCCAGTGATTTCCTGAAAAGCTTTGCCTACACAACATATTAAAAAATATGTCAGACAACAAATGTGGTGGTATTACAACTGCATGGAACCTAGAAGGTAATAACTTCTTGGCAGGTAGCTTAATGATGCAAACCTCAAGGGAAGAGTTACTTGCAGTGGGGTGGTCAGCTGAAAATAGTACAAATCAGTAAACAAAGTTCATCAGTTTGGGAGACTACAATAACACACCCTCCCTTCCAAATTATAAGATGTTCTGGTTTTTTCAGATACAGTGCTTTTACGATGTATCTAATTATCTATGTTCTATACATAGTGTATATCAAAGTGCATAGCAAAAACTATGAATCTATAAAAAACCAAAACATCTTATAATTTGAAAAGGAGGGAGAATAAAGGGTTGCTCATTGAAAGCATATAGACCATAGCATCAATTTATTCATTACCTCGAGGATCAGCCATTGTAACCTTAGATGCTTCCATTTTTTTGTCAGATTTGTGCCACTTTGTTCCATGAGACACATTGGAAGGGCTAGTTCCAAGGCTATTTCCATTAGAAAACCCTTCGGTCGGGGCAATGGAACCACTCTTTGTATCAGGCCGAATGCTTCCACTACTATGGTTGGAAAACAGAGTAGGGATTTCCATTATGTCTTCTATATGTGTGCGATTGTCCCACCGAAAGCTCCATGATGGTGAATGTCTCACATTCCTGTACGCTGATACTTCTAATGGAGTAATGCATGGTTGTGTCCTCTCCTTTGCAGCAATGCAGCAATTAGCTCCCATATTGCTTAAAGGAGGGGAATTGATATGCTCACAGTTTTAACAATGAGATGCTCTGAGTTCATTCATGTGATACAAATGTCACAACTCAACACCGCCTAGCTGTACAGAAAGACAATAACAATAATAAGGTTGTTTTCAATAAATAAATGGACAGACAATCTATAGACAGGTGCACTCTAAGCCTACAGAGGGAGCTAGGGGTACCGCATCGGCATAGAAAGAAGAAAACAACATGGAAAGGAGGCTAAGGTGCATCCACAGTAAGATCATCAAAAGAACCGGTATGATTGGAATTATTAAGTGGAAATCTTGTAGCCTTCCGAAATCTACAAGAAATGCAATCCACAATGAATTGTGCAGCATATAATTACAGAGCAGCAGGGGTTGAGCTACTGAAGCAAGGTTTTAAAGTCGTCCGACTAATCGCGATTAGTCGCGAGTCGGCCTTATCTCTAGTCCGAGCTCGATTAGGGTCTCCGACTCGACTAGAGCGACTAGATAGAGATTAGTCGTCCTAGTCGCCGACTAATCGCGATTAGTCGTCCGACTAGGGGTTATGGTCAACTAGTTATGATTGTTTGGGCCACTAATCCGACCTCTATTATGTGGGTCGGCCCACCATCTGTACACAACACAAACGTTTTTTTGCCCTATGCCCCTGCTTGTACCAATACGGTACGCACTATTGCGCGTGCGCTCTTCCCCAGCTCAGCCACCCCTTCTCTAGCGTCGCCGTCCCTTACCCATTGTCGCCGCTCTCCTCTCCTGCTGCCCTGTTGTGCTTTGGCGGCCCTCTGCTCGAGCAGCAGCTGCGCTCCCTCCATCGTGCGTCGGTTGTAGTCTGCAGAGCCCCCCCCCCCCTCCAGCGCGTTCTCGTCCTCCTCTGTTGTCTTTTCAGCGGCTGAACAGGCGAGTAGGCGACCACTCCTCTGTTTAGAATTCAGAGATTGAGATGAGGACCTCTTCAGACCGTAATTGCTATGATATTTTGGTTGTTCAGTGTTCTCTGTTCACTAACTGAGTAGTATTGTGCCCGCATTGGCCTCCTCTTGAGTTGTGCTTCACTTGATTGTTGTGCCACTACATATGAGAATAGGAGGCGACCTAATAATGTTGAAGTCATCTTTCCAGAATCTGTGTTGCCCCAGCCCTAGAACGATGGCAGTGGCACTGGTACAGTTCATGCAGTCCTGCAGTCTAGCTAGGCAGCTACAGCTATATATATTCATATATATTGATATATACACACACATATGGTCCTGTTATAGGTGGACGACTATAGGACGACTAGGAGTCGACTAGGCTCGACTAATCGAGCAAATCGACGACTAATCGCGATTAGTCACCTTATCGGTGCTCAGGCGACTAGAGTCGACTAGCCGACTTTAAAACCTTGTACTGAAGGGACTTCAAGAGAGGCAATGGAACATGACAAAGACACATAGGAAAACATAAACTAATATGAACCCAACATTAAGACATGAATGATCAGGTAGGGGTCATTAGCCCAAACTAGGATAAAGAACACAAACAGGTTCTTGTTCCTGCTGTATTTGAATTTGTTTTGGTGAAGCAGAAGTGTATGGAGAAAGCAAATTTTCTAGCAAATGGAAGAACACTAGTAGCATGCTTTCAATACATGTGCATTCCCTCATACACCCCCAAATACTTCCAGGTGGGAACATCAATATCTATAAAGCAACCACTTCATTTATTCACAGCAAGAAACAACAAAACCTTTTGGTTCCAGCCCCAAGCAAATTGGGGTAGTCTAGAGTTCAAAAACAACAGAAGCCACAAATCAAGGTTCACATGGATAGCTGTTCTCCATTCACTCCTATTCAAGATCATCCTTTGAAATCTCCTTTTCCTACCTCTTCCCATGTCCCTGCCTCTCTTCCTATTACTATCACACTTTAGCGCCTAAGAATCCCATTACACATTGCACTACACACCCGTGCCTTTGGAGGTCTCCGTTGTTTGGAGAAGCTTGCCTCACTTCATATTATTATCGCGCCTTAGAATCCCGCTACACGCTGCACTACACACTCGTGCCTTTGGAGATCTCCGTTAGCGCCTTAAAATCCCACTACGTGCTGCATTACACACTCATCCCTTTAGAGGTCTCTGTTGGTTGGAGAAGTTTTTCTTCCATTGGTGCTACCCATATCATCGTTCTGGATTCTACCCCTTCTTGCACGACCACAAATCAAACGCAACAGCCAACATTCGCATTACATATTTCTGCAACACTTATCTGAACATGATGTCCCCTTCTTGTATGACCACAAATCCAACGCTACATACACATTTCGCATTTCCACGGCACTTATCTGAACATGGTGTCTTTTTGTAGACTGACATGCTGCACCATTCACAATAACAGAGCTAAAAGAAATGAGAAATAGATGCTTGTTTATAATTGAAGGCACAAAGCTGGGGGAGCTGGCTAACTACAGTTGGGTGAAAATGTGTGGAGGAAGAAAGCAGCTGTTAGGTAGACCAGCATCAAGACATTCCAAAACTAAAGTACACTCAAAGGCCAGGTCCTTCACCCCACACAACAAAATAGCATCTCGCATCTGTTCTTACTGCCGAAAAAGCACTGTGCAAAACCATGGCAGGATGGAACAAGCACACTATTTTATTGTTCGGTATCCGGATTAAAGCAAAACAAATATAATTCTGCACCCAGAGCCAGAACACAATACGATGTGCAATTCGAAAGGTCATGACTATATTGCTTTCGAGCCACAATTATTCTCCATATGATTTTTTTTTTCGTCAAAAGTCTCGATATTTAACTGATAAATAACGAAAGACCCGATGGTAAATCTACCTTAAGAATTTATGGCAGGAGCTAACACAAAATATCAGGTAAAATCAATACAATATCACACTCGAATCATATGCAAAGAGTACAGCTCACTAGGATACCAGATGGGAAGTGAGCACCGATGAAAAGCCACAATTCATCTGGAGCTACCTACCCCGACGGCACCAAAATTCCCCATCTGGACCCCCAACTAACGCAAAAGGTGCCCCCAAGTTCGCAGGAATTACCTCGAATCACGCGAACAACGAGCCCCGATCCGCCAGACTAACATCCAGCGGCTGCACCGTCGCCGAAGAAACACCGACCTAACGGCGCGGGGCCCGGATCTGTCACGGCTGGGCCACAGCAACGGCGGACGCCCAAGACCGCTCCCCGCCGCCGCAAGCAGGGGTGTGTTCCTTTAGGGTTGGAGCTCGGGGCAGGCGTGGGGTGAGATTGAGAGGTGGAAGCGACGCAGAGGAGAGAGGAAGGGGAGAGAAGGGCAGTGTGGCTGTGCGGGTACAAAACCCGGTGCGGATGGGAATGTGTCTCGGAGTCCCGGTCGCCGCTTTGGCGCTGTGCCTGGCTGAGAGCGGAAACGGAACTGCTCCGGCCACCCACTTGGGACTTGTTCGGTTATTTTCAATCCATATGGATTGAAGGGGATTGATACGGATTGAAGGGAATTTTGACTTACTAAGGATTGAAACTCCCTCAATCCCCCTCAATCCATATGGATTGGGGTATAACCGAACAAGCCCTTGAGTGGACACGAGACCGCGCCTCGCGACGCTTCTTTCCGCTGCCGCCGGGCCACGTGCACGGCGTCTCATCCTGCGTGTCCCGGACCCGGGCCCACCTGCATTGTCTCGTGAGGCGTGAGCGCATGCTGTCCACCTGACCACCTCTGTGGCGGCTTTTTTTACAGGGGTTGTTTTCGCCGGTCGTTCTCATGGTTTATCTCGAGAATATTACGACGATCAACGCACTTCGTGCGTTGTTAAAGTCTGTAGGTATAACGTATTACGTAGTTTATTAGAGAGTTTGTAGTTCGAAAATCTATCCAATAAATTCATGGTGCTCAGTGCTGTAACTCGTAAATATATGCATGTGAGACTTGGTTATTTATCTTATAACCATCTGTATATTTTAATTTATTTTAAGGTCGGGCTCTAAATTGTGTTTGAGATTGTATCATATGTTTATATTTGTCTTTAGATCAAACTTTATACATGTTCGTTTGTGTTTCCTTTTCTGTTTTTTTATTTTCTATTTGTGTTTTTATTGTTCAATCTGAGTTCTTATTTATCTCGGCTTCTTACAAATCTATTTAATAAAAAAATACATGGCTTAACTTATCTTGAATGTATCACTGCTAGATGCATATTGTTTTAACTGAACATTGGAGACATCTCAACTCCTATAAAACACTTGGTTTTCTTATTTTCACCTTCGTCTTTTTTTTTAAAAAAAAATCTCTATACCCTTTTTCAATCTAACCCACGAACCACAGTCTAACATCTTCTTTGTTCCTTTGGAGCACCAGTTTCGTACGTCACGTGTGAAGTATGTAAGTCTGTCCATCTCCCTCATTTCTTGGCTAACAATAGGTCTAATAGGCTGCACACATGGCAGTTGGACCCGTAGGTATGGATACCCGCGGGTTTCGTACCCACCGGATATGGATACGGGTACAAAAACTCACCCGTGGGTCCTATCGGGTTGGATACCCGAAATACATCGGGTCGGGTATGGGTAAAATACTTTACCCACGTATCAAAATACCTCTTTAAATGTGCTACATCCACTAAAAATGTGCTATATTCACTAGAAAAACTCACTCGCATATGTTGTTGATTAATGAATATTAATTTGTGTTGTGTTAACAGTCAAATGTAATGTAATCGAGACCAATGAGACATTGACAATGTTATAACTGTCAACTGTCATAAACTCATTAAGCTTTTATTCTCTGTACTCAAATTTAAATTTATTGGATGTGATAATTATGAGTTGAGATATTGTATCGACGTGTAGCCAAATATAGTCATTCTTGTGTTGCATTGGTGCTTAGATGTAAACTAAAATATTTTATGCATTTATTATAGCATTAACCGAATGTTATTTAGTCTACAATAACATATCCACTGGATACCCGATACCCGGTGGATACCCGATGGGCATGGGTACGGGTACAGTTTATCACCCGATTGGCTTGGTGGGTATGAATATTTGTAGAAGTCTCGGGTACAATTTCGGCTCGGGTATTATTATACCCGAACAAAACCCGACCCGCTGTCATCCCTACACATGAGCCATGAGAAACCATCAAAGCCCAACATGACAGGAAGGTACACACAGCACATCGCTTTTACATAGTATCACCACACTAGCTGAAGAAGAATGAACGACCAAGCGAGCTATAGAAAAAGAGTCTTTTTCAACGCATACTTTTCTCGACCTTTTGACTAAAATAAAGTGTAATATTTTGTTCTTATCAGTTTAATATCTGATATGTGAACCACATGTTCATTTTGATATTAAATTTATTATATATATATATAATATGATTATGTGCCACCTGTCGGCGTTTCGAGACCGGGGGGGGTCCCTGGGCCGACGAGTGAATGTCGCCGCGTGCCCCAGCCCAGATGGGTCGAGCGCGAGGGCGAGCGCGAAGGGGGGAGAGCGAGGCGGCCGGAGACCGGCGTGAGAGAGGTGGGAATCCCGCGGCCTTCGTGTTCGTCCCGCGCCCAGGTCGGGTGCGCTTGCAGTAGGGGGTTACAAGCGTCCACGCGGGAGAGGGAGCGAGCGGCTCCAAGCGGGCGCCTGTCTCGTCCTCGTCCCCGCGCGGCCAACCCTCTCTAAGAGGGCCCTGGTCCTTCCTTTTATAGGCGTAAGGAGAGGATCCAGGTGTACAATGGGGGGTGTAGCAGAGTGCTACGTGTCTAGCGGAGGAGAGCTAGCGCCCTAAGTACATGCCGTTGTGACAGCCGGAGAGATTTTGGCACCCAGCTGGTGTGATGTCGTGGCCGTCGGAGGAGCGATGGAGCCTGGCGGAGGGACAGCTGTCGGAGCAGTTGAGTCCTTGCTGACGTCGTCTTGCTTCCGTAAGGGGGCTGAGAGCCGCCGTCGTCACAGAGTACGCGGGGCGCCATCATTGCCTATCTGGCGGAGCTAGCCAGATGGGACGTCGGTCTTGTTCCCTGTGGCCCGAGTCAGCTCGGGGTAGGGTGATGATGGCGCCTCCTGTTGACGTGGCTGGCCTGCGCCCTAGGTTGGGCGATGTGGAAGCTCCTCCGAAGCCGAGGTCGAGTCTGTCTTCCGTGGTCGAGGTCGAGTCCGAGCCCCTGGGTCGGGCGAGGCGGAGTTCGTCGTCTTCTAGGGCTGAGCCCAAGTCCGAGCCCTGGGTCGGGCGGAGCGGAGTTCTTCGTCTTCTGGGGCTGAGCCCAAGTCCGAGCCCTGGGTCGGGCGGAGCGGAGTTCGCCGTCTTCTGGGGCTGAGCCCAAGTCCGAGCCCTGGGTCGGGCGGAGCGGAGTTTGCCGTCTTCCGGGACTTAGCCCGAGTCCGAGCCCTGGGCCGGGCGGAGCGGAGTTCACCGTCTTCCAGGGCTGAGCCCGAGTCCGAGCCCTGGGTCGGGCGGAGCGGAGTTCGCCGTCTTCCGGGGCTGAGCCCGAGTCCGAGCCCTGGGTCGGGCGGAGCGGAGTTCGCCGTCTTCTGGTGCTGAGCCCGAGTCCGAGCCCTGGATCGGGCGGAGCGGAGTTCGTCGTCTTCTGGGGCTGAGCCCAAGTCCGAGCCCTGGGTCGGGCGGAGCGGAGTTTCCTATGATGCCTTCGGCAGGGCCTGACTGCCTGTTAGTTTCACTCTGTCAAGTGGCACCGTAGTCGGAGTGGCGCAGGCGGCGCTGCCCTTCTGTCAGGTCGGTCAGTGGAGCGGCGAAGTGACGGCGGTCACTTCGGCTCTGCCGGCTGGGGGGCGTGCGTCAGGATAAAGGTGTCAGGCCACCTTTGCATTAAATGCTCCTGCGATTTGGTTGGTTGGTGCGGCGATTTGGTCAGGGTTGCCTCTTAGCGAAGGCAGGGCCTCGGGCGAGCCGGAAATATGTTCGCCGCTGGAGGGGGGCCTCGGGCGAGACGGAAATCCTCCGGGGTCGGCTGCCCTTGTCCGAGGCTAGGCTCGGGCGAGGCGTGATCGAGTCGCTCGAATGGACTGATCCCTGACTTAATCGCACCCATCAGGCCTTTGCAGCTTTATGCTGATGGGGGTTACCAGTTGAGAATTAGGAGCCTTGAGCGCACCCGCCGGGTGTAGCCCCCGAGGCCTCGGAGGAGTGGTTTCACTCCTTCGAGGTCTTAATGCCTCGCGTAATGCTTCGGCTGGTCTGGTTGTTCCCTCATGCGAGCTGGCCGTAGCCCGGGTGTACGGTCGGGTCCCAAGTTCTCGGGCTGGTATGTTGACGCTGTCAATGGTTCGGCCGGAGCCGGGTTTGCGAGAGCAGCCCCCGAGCCTCTGCACAGGGAGAGAGGGCGATCAGGGACAGACTCGGCTTTTTTACATACGCCCCTGCGTCGCCTTTCCGCAAGGAGGAGGGGGGAAAGCGCCATGTTGCCCTCGATGGGCGCCGAACATGGTGTCTCCGGTGAGCTGCAAGCGGGTAATCCGAGTGGACGTCCGTGCCCCGTTCGTTAGGGGTCGGCTAGGGGCCCAGAGGCACGCCCAAAAGTACCTGCGGGTGATCTGCCGGACCCGGTCCCCTAGCGACGGGGTCCGAGGGCTCGATGCCTCCCTCTGATGGGATTCTGTTACAAGATCGTTCCCGCTGGTCTCGGAAATGTCCTAGGGTACCTCGGGAGCGCAGCCCGAGCCTTGGTTATGTATAGAACGTACCCATGGTCATCCCTCGCTCGGTGTCTGAGGCGGCTGTGAACCCTTCGGGGGCCAGCCTTCGAACCCCTGATCAGTAATGGGCGCGGAGCCCGAGTAGCCTGAGGCGGCCGTGGAACCCTTCCGAGGTGCCGACCTTCGAACCTCTGACCAGTAGTGGGTGTAGGGCCCACACGATCTGAGGCGGCTGTCGAACCCTTCCGGGGGGCCAGCCTTCGAACCTCTGATCAGTAGGGAGGCTCGGAGCCTGGTTCCTTCACGGGGAAGGATCCTTTTCGGGGTATCCCCCTTTCCCGGTCCCTGTTGCAAGAGAGAGAAAGAGGAAAAAGGAAAAGGATACAAAATCGAACGACGCGGCGTACCTTTTTTAACGCGGTTATTATGGCGAAGGCGAAGCGTCGCCTGCTTCTCCTGCCAGAGGCGCCGCCTGTCCCGCCGCGGAGTTAATGCGACGGGACGAGTGGTTCGCGGGGCAGCCGTTGCGCGTGCGCGAGCCGTTCGAGGAACGGAACACGGGCGCGTTGTCTTCACGCCGTGAGAGAGGGTTCTCTCGCTGCCCCCGGATGGGACGTGAGCTTGGCTGACGACGTGACTGCTACTCCTGCCCGCCTGCCACCGTCATTACTGCCGGCCCATTTTTGGCCGCACTGACCGCCGCGCCAGGCTGGCGCTGCTGGGTCGTGCGCTGGGCCGCCTCGAGTCGCGGTACTGGTTCCGCAGTCGAGGAGGCGCGGTGGTGGCACAAGTGGAGGTGCAGTTGCATGCACGAAGCATTTGGCGCGCCGGTTGCATGACGCGTGGGCCTGGGCCTCCTTGCTGGGCATGTTGGGAGTCGGAGAAGCGCGGCCACTTGGCGCGGTTGCATGCCGCCTGCATGGCTGCCCGCCCCTTTCGCCCGTTGATCTGGGCAAAAGTGGAGGGTCACTTGTAACCGCTGGGCGGTTGTGCGCACCACGCACGGCGGTTTGGCTTCTTCTGCTCTGAGCCGGTTTGCATGACGTGTGGGACCCAGCCCCCGCGCCGCAGGGGAGGACCTTGGAGTGTGTTGGAGAAGACTCAGCCCGCGACGGTTGGGGGCGCAAGTAGGGAGAGTCGCCTTTAAAAGGAGGGTGACCCCCCTTTGGAAGGCGACCATGTCTTCGCGCTCCCTTATGCATCGTGTCTTTCCACCTTCCAAGCCCCCGGATGGGGGATACCCGCCGTCTTTCTGCCTCATCGTTGGAGGAACACAACTCCGTGGGAGTTGGTACCTTTCAGCCGTCGTTCGGCTTCAAGGATTTTCATCATGCAGCCCGGCTGCACCCCTCCGCCGGCGGTCACCCAAGATGGTGACCTCCAGTTTGATGGTGGGGGAAAGCGAGCCGGGCTGTGGCCTCTGCCCCTCCCTCAGCCTCAAGGATTTTCATCACCAGGGCTGGGGAGGGGAGTGTGCCGAGTTGGGGTCGGCCCCTGCGTGGGCGGTGGCCCGCT
The DNA here is from genome assembly GCF_902167145.1 of Zea mays. NCBI lineage: Eukaryota > Viridiplantae > Streptophyta > Magnoliopsida > Poales > Poaceae > Zea > Zea mays. Next base: position 38,252,142 of record NC_050098.1, on the reverse strand, counting down.
CCTTCCCTCAGTGATCGGAGGGAAGGGCGGTTGTCGTCCGTGGCGCCGGCAGCTGCAGCGTGCCTGGCTCTCGGACGCGAGTGGCTTCGGAGCCGCTCCCGGCGCCGGCGTCTGCCACGGCAGCTGGAAGAGGTTCTTCCGTCGACGAGATAGCCAGGGCCGCCCACGGAACGACCTCCAACTCTACGGCCTTCTGCCCGTCCTTGCCTCACGAGTTTGGGCATGGGCGGGGGCCTCTTGGCAGCAGCATCCGCCCTGAGGTCAGTGCTGCCGCTGTTCGGCCCCCCGGAGCAGAAGTCGTCGTCGTCGCCGCTGCTGGAGCGGGCGACGGCGCACCGTTCGTCGGTCTTCTGTTGCTCCGCAGGCCCTCCCCCATCGAGTGGGGTTGTTCGTACCTGCGAAGGTGGAACCGGAGTTCCGTTTGTAATGGCACTTTGAATGCCAGTGTTTTTGTTCATTGTGGCTGTCGAGGCCTGAACATGTATGTAACTTTGGCACGGAGCCGTGTTTTTTCCTCATTTTCGAGCACTAAGATTTGCCTGTTGGTTGTCTGAACCGCTTCACCAAGCGTGAGTCGCCCCGTGTCAAGGTGACGAGTGAGGTATCCGTATCCCGGAGGCGTAGGAGTCCCTCGGCTCGGTCGGCCTTGTTGTCCGAGGCTCCTCTAGCTTAGTTAAAGGGACCCCTTGGCCGCTCTTGGATGAGCCGAGGCCAGGGGTAGCGATATCAGCATGAACAGGGGCAGAGTTGGCTCGAAAATGAAACCTGGTTGGCCGGAGCCTAGCCGGGTCGTCCGTTAGCGGGACCGACGCCGGAGTTGACCAGTCGAGGCCTCGGGTCGGGCTGACGCCCTTGGAGGACGGCTGGCCGAGGCCCCGGGGTGACCGGCCGAGCCGCCTGCTCGGGCCGGATTCCCGGAGAAGACCCTGGCAGCGATTGCCTAGGCGTGGTGATGACGTCGTCCTTTAGAGTGGAGATCCTCGGACCGCGTCGCCGTCCGAGGCTAGGTCGGACCTCGCCGAAGGTGTCGTCGATGCCGAGGGCGCTGCTGCCCCCTTCCAGCGTCAAGACCCGAGCCTGCAGGATCAGATTGTCTTGTAGCGTGTGTTTCCTGCGGCCGCCGAGGCCAAAACACACCCTCGCTGTGTTGTAAAGCTACGTCTCTTTTCCTCTCGTTTCGAGTATCTGGACCTTTTTGTCGGTAACAGGGATGTTTGTGCGAGCGAGAGTTGCTTCTCGCGGAAGGTGATGAGTGAGGTATCCGTATCCCGGAGGCGTATGAGTCCCTCGGCTCGGTCGGCCTTGCCGCTTACGCGCACTCTTACCCGTCCATGGGGCTCTGTCACCGACGCAGTCGAGAAGGCTCGAAGGATCGCTTCGGCAGAAGAGCTTCCGAACGTGAAGACTTGTTCGGTCCGCGGAATCACTTATCCGAACGTGAGTTACTTATCGTAGAAGGTGATGAGTGAGGTATCCGTATCCCGGAGGTGTAGGAGTCCCTCGGCTCGGTCAGCCTTGGCTGCTTACATGTACTTCGTCGTTTTCAGGATCCACTTTTCGAAGTAGTCAAAAAGCACGAAAGACATTCTGGCAGAAAAGATCTTTCTTCGAGGAAAATTTCGACGCAGAGGGGGTTCCCCCCCTTTTAGCCCCCAAGGGAGGGTCGGGCTTTGCCGAGGCGAGGCCGACCCTTCCTTGATGACTAAACTTTGCGTGGTTGCGAGGTATATGAACAACTTGAAAACATCTTAAGGGTAGAAGCGACGTAGCTGTTGGATGTTCCAAGCGTTGCCGTAGACCTCGCCTTGGCTGTTGGCCAGCTTGTACGTTCCGGGCTTCAGAACCTCGGCGATGACGAATGGTCCCTCCCAGGGGGGCGTGAGCTTGTGCCTCCCTCAGGCGTCTTGTCACAGCCGAAGCACCAGGTCGCCCACCTGGAGGTCTCGGGACCGGACCCCTCGGGCGTGGTAGCGTCGCAGGGACTGCTGGTACCGCGCCGAGTGTAGTAAGGCCTTGTCCCGAGCCTCCTCCAGCTGGTCCAGCGAGTCTTCTCGGCTAGCTTGGTTGCTTTGATCGCTGTAGGCCCTCATCCTCGGGGAGCCGTATTCCAGGTCTGTGGGCAAGACGGCCTCGGCCCCGTAGACTAGGAAGAACGGCGTGAAGCCCGTGGCTCGGCTCGGCGTTGTCCTCAGGCTCCAGACCACCGAGGGGAGTTCCTTCATCCATCGCTTGCCGAACTTGTTGAGGTCATTGTAGATCCGAGGCTTGAGCCCTTATAGAATCATGTCGTTGGCACGCTCTACTTGCCCATTTGACATGGGATGAGCCACGGCGGCCTAGTCCACCCGGATGTGGTGATCCTCGCAGAAGTCCAAGAACTTTCTACCGGTGAACTGGGTGCCGTTGTCGGTGATGATGGAGTTCGGGACCCCGAAGCGATGGATGATGCTGGTGAAGAACGCCACCGCCTGCTCAGACCTGATGCTATTCAGAGGTCGGACCTCGATCCACTTGGAGAATTTGTCGATGGCGACCAGCAGGTGCGTGTAGCCCCGGGTGCCTTCTGCAAGGGGCCGACGAGATCCAGACCCCACACAGCGAAAGGCCAGGTGATGGGTATCGTCTGCAGAGCCTGAGCAGGCAGGTGGGTCTGCCTCGCGTAGAATTGACACCCTTCACAGGTGCGGACAATTCTAGTGGCGTCGGCCACCGCCGTCGGCCAGTAGAAGCCTTGTCGGAAGGCATTCCTGACAAGGGCTCGAGGCACTGCGTGATGGCCGCAAGCCCCCGAGTGTATCTCTCGCAGGAGTTCCTGACCTTCGGCGACGGAGATGCATCGCTGGAGGATGCCAGAGGGGCTGCGGTGGTAGAGCTCCTTCTCATCGCCCAGCAAGACGAACGACTTGGCGCGCCGCGCCACCCGCCGAGCCTCGGCTCGGTTGAGGGGTAGTTCTCCTTGGTGGAGATATTGCAGGTACGGGGTCTGCCAGTTTCGATCAGGCGTGGCCCCGCTTCGCTCCTCCTCGACGCGCAGTGCCTCACCCTCGGGGGCCGAGGGTACCTCGGGCTGAACCGAGGGCGCCTCGGGCCGAGCTGAGGGTGCCTCGGGCTGGGCCGAGGGTACCTCAGACTGGGCCGAGGGCGCCTCAGGCTCGGGCGTGTCGTCGATCTTGACGGAAGGTTGATGCAGATCCCGAGAGAAGACGTCCGAGGGAACCGTTGTTCGCCCCGAGGCTATTTTAGCCAGCTCGTCCGCAGTCTCGTTGTAGCACCGAGCGATGTGGTTGAGCTCGAGCCCGTAGAACTTGTCCTCCAAGCGCCGAACCTCATCGCAGTAGGCCTCCATCTTCGGGTCGCGGCAGTGGGAGTTCTTTATGACTTGGTCGATGACGAGCTGCGAGTCACCGCGGGCGTCGAGGCGCCGGACCCCTAGCTCGATGGTGATCCGCAACCCGTTGACCAGAGCCTCATACTCAGCCACATTGTTGGACGCCGGGAAATGGAGGCGTAGCACATAGCGTAGGTGTTTCCCGAGGGGCGAGATGAAGAGTAGGCCTGCGCCGACTCCCGTCTTCATCAACGACCCGTCGAAAAACATGGTCCAGAGCTCCGGTTGGATCGGAGCCGTCGGTAGCTGGGTGTCGACCCATTCGGCCACGAAGTCCGCCAAAACCTGGGACTTGATGGCCTTCCGAGGGGCGAACGAGATTGTCTCGCCCATGATTTCCACCGCCCACTTTGCAATCCTACCTGAGGCCTCTCGGCACTGGATGATCTCCCCCAGGGGGAAGGATGACACCACAGTTTCCGGATGAGATTCGAAGTAGTGTCACAACTTCCACCGTGTCAGGATCACTGCATACAGCAGCTTCTGAACTTGTGGGTAGCGGATCTTGGTTTCAGACAGTACCTCGCTGACGAAGTAAACTGGCCTCTGAACGGGCAATGCATGCCCCTCTTCTTGCCTCTCGACCACAATCGCGGCGCTAACCACCTGAGTGGTCGCGGCGACGTAGACCAAGAGGGCTTCTCCGGCAGCTGGAGGCACCAAGATAGGTGCCTTTGTGAGGAGCGCCTTCAAGTTCCTGAGAGCTTCCTCGGCCTCAGGGGTCCAAGTGAAGCACTCGGCCTTCCTTAAGAGGCGGTACAGAGGTAGACCTCTTTCGCCGAGGCGTGAGATGAAACGGCTCAGAGCCGCGAGACATCCCATGACCCTCTGTACGCCTTTCAAGTCCTTGATGGGCCCCATGCTGGTGACGGCTGCGATCTTCTCCGGGTTGGCTTCGATGCCCCGCTCGGAGACGATGAACCCCAAGAGCATGCCTCGGGGCACCCCGAAGACACACTTCTCGGGATTGAGCTTGACGCCTTTCGCCTTGAGACATCGGAATGTCACTTCAAGGTCGGAAAGGAGGTCGGAAGCTTTCCTCGTCTTGACTACGATGTCATCGACGTAGGCCTCGACCGTGCGGCCAATGTGTTCGCCGAACACATGGTTCATGCACCGCTGGTACGTCGCGCCCGCATTCCTCAAGCCGAACGGCATGGTGACATAGCAGTACATGCCGAAGGGTGTGATGAAAGAAGTCGCGAGCTGGTCGGACTCTTTCATCCTGATTTGATGATACCCTGAGTAGGCATCGAGGAAAGACAGGGTTTCGCACCCAGCAGTGGAATCCACGATTTGATCGATGCGAGGCAGAGGGTAGGGAACCTTCGGACATGCTTTGTTGAGACCAGTGTAGTCTACACACATCCGCCATTTCCCCCCTTTCTTTCTCACAAGCACAGGGTTGGCAAGCCATTCGGGATGGAATACCTCTTTGATGAACCCTGCCGCCATTAGCTTGTGGATCTCCTCGCCTATCGCTCTGCGCTTCTCCTCGTCGAATCGGCGCAGAGGCTGCTTGACGGGTCGGGCTCCGGCCCGAATATCCAGCGAGTGCTCGGCGACATCCCTCGGTATGCCGGGCATGTCCGAGGGACTCCACGCGAAGACGTCGGCGTTCGCGCAGAGAAAGTCGACGAGCACTGCTTCCTATTTGGGATCGAGCCCGAAGCCGATCCGGATCTGCTTGGAGGCGTCGCCGCTGGGGTCGAGGGGGATGATCTTGACCGTCTCCACTGGCTCGAAGTTGCCGGCATGACGTTTCACGTCTGGCACCTCCTTAGAGAGGCTTTCCAGGTCAGCGATGAGGGCCTCGGACTCGGCGAGGGCCTCGGCGTACTCCACGCACTCCACGTCGCATTCGAACGCGTGTTTGTACGTGGGGCCGACGGTGATGACCCCGTTGGGGCCCGGCATCTTGAGCTTCAGGTAGGTGTAGTTGGGGACGGCCATGAACTTCGCGTAGCATGGTCTTCCCAGTACCGCGTGGTAGGTCCCTCGGAACCCGACCACCTCGAACGTCAGGATCTCCCTTTGGAAGTTGGAGGGCGTTCCGAAGCAGACAGGAAGGTCGAGTTGTCCGAGGGGCTGGACGCGCTTCCCGAGAATAATCCCATGGAAGGGCGCAGCGCCTGCTCGGACGGAGGACAGATCGACACGCAGGAGCCCGAGGGTCTCGGCGTAGATGATGTTGAGGCTGCTGCCTCCGTCCATAAGGACCTTGGTGAGCCTGACGTCGCCGATGACGGGGTCGACGACGAGCGGGTATTTCCCCGGGCTCGGCACGTGGTCGGGGTGGTCAGCTTGGTCGAAGGTGATGGGCTTGTCGGACCAGTCTAGGTAGACTGGCGCCGCCACCTTCACCGAACAGACCTCCCGACGCTCTTGCTTACGGTGCCGAGCCGAGGCATTCGCCGCTTGCCCACCGTAGATCATGAAGCAGTCGCGGACCTCGGGGAACTCTCCTGCTTGGTGATCTTCCTTCTTGTCGTCGTCGCGGGCCCTGCCACCCTCCGCTGGTGGCCCGGCCCTGTGGAAGTGGCGCCGAAGCATGACGCACTCCTCAAGGGTGTGCTTGACGGGCCCCTGGTGATAGGGGCACGGCTCCTTGAGCATCTTGTCGAAAAGGTTGGCACCTCTGGGGGGTTTCCGAGGGTTCTTGTACTCAGCGGCGGCGACAAGGTCCACGTCGGCGGCGTCGCGTTTCGCTTGCGACTTCTTCTTGCCTTTCTTCTTGGCGCCGCGCTGAGTCGACGCCTTGGGAGCATCTTCTAATGGGCGGCCCTGGGGCTGCTTGTCCTTTCGGAAGATAGCCTCGATCGCCTCCTGGCCGGAGGCGAACTTGGTGGCGATGTCCATCAGCTCGCTCGCCCTGGTGGGGGTCTTGCGACCCAACTTGCTCACCAGGTCGCGGCAGGTGGTGCCGGCGAGGAACGCGCCGATGACATCCGAGTCGGTGATGTTGGGCAGCTCGGTGCGCTGCTTCGAGAATCGCCGGATGTAGTCCCGGAGAGACTCTCCCGGCTGCTGTCGGCAGCTTCGGAGGTCCCAGGAATTCCCGGGGCGCACGTACGTGCCCTGGAAATTGCCGGCGAAAGCTTGGACTAGGTCGTCCCAGTTGGAGATCTGCCCCGGAGGCAGGTGCTCCAACCAGGCGCGAGCGGTGTCGGAGAGGAACAGGGGGAGGTTGCGGATGATGAGGTTGTCATCGTCCGTTCCACCCAGTTGGCAGGCCAGACAGTAGTCCGCGAGCCACAGTTCCGGTCTCGTCTCCCCCGAGTACTTTGTGATAGTAGTCAGGGGTCGGAACCGGGTCGGGAACGGTGCCCGTCGGATGGCCCGGCTGAAGGCCTGCGGACCGGGTGGTTCGGGCGAGGGACTCCGATCCTCCCCGCTGTCGTAGCGTCCCCCACGCCTGAGGTGGTAGCCTCGGCGCATCCTCTCGTCGAGGTGGGCCCGACGGTCGCGGCGATGGTGTTCGTTGCCGAGGCGGCACGGGGCCGCAGGCGCGGTGTTGCGCGTGTGCCCGGTGTAGACCGAGGCTTCCCGCATGAATCGGGAAGTCGCGGCATGAGGTTCCGAGGGGTACCCCTGCCTTCGGGAGGCAGAGCTCTCGGCCCGTCGGACCGCAGCGCCTTCCAGGAGATTCTTGAGCTCCCCCTGGATTCGCCGACCCTCGGTGGTTGATGGCTCCGGCATCGCACGGAGAAGCATCGCTGCTGCAGCCAGGTTCTGGCCGACCCCACTAGATGCGGGTGGCGACATGACCCTGACGTCGTCGGCGACGCGGTGCTAGAAACCCTGGGGCAGATGACGTATTTCTCCGGCCGGGGGTTGGCCCGCCCATGCCTGCCCGACGTCTCGGCGGATCGGCTCAAGCGCTCATGCTCCCTCGTCGAGCCTGGCCTGCACCCCGCGGATTTGCTCGAGCTATGGGTCATGGCCCCCCGCCTGAACGGGGACCACAGCTAGCTCCCGTGGGATGTCAACGCGGGGCACCGGCCTAGGGAGATCACCGTCCTCCGGCATGCCGAGATGATTGCCTTCGGAGGGACCCCCTAGATCGACGTGGAAACATTCGCGGCTTGGGCCGCAGTCCTCGTCGCCGAGGCTGCGGCTACCGTCGGAACAGTCGGAGAGGCAGTAGTCACATGCGGTCATGAAGTCCCGCATGGCACTGGGGTTGCCAAGTCCAGAGAAATCCCAACAGATGCTGGGCTCGTCGTCTTCCTCGGACCCAGAGGGCCCGTAGGTCGAGACGTCCGTCAGCCGGTCCCAAGGCGACCGCATGCGAAACCCCAGAGGGTTTGGACTCGCCTCTACGAGAGCGCCCGCCAAAGCGAGGTCGCTAGGCGGGTTGAGGCTGAATCCAAATGACGTGGGATGGGAATCGGTCGGTACCTCTTGGTCGACGAGCGGCGATAAAGTCACGTCGGGGACTGACTGCACCGTCGTCTCAGGTACGAGGGTAACGTCCAGCAAGCTTTTCACGAGCGCGCTGGCGTCGTCCGCTTGCTCGGGATTGGCGTGTTGCGGGGAGATGGTGCTCGTCTTCGTATCAAGCGCGAAGTCGATACCCGGTGCGCCCCCCGTTGGGGTGCCGGCGCTGTCGACTCGCTCGACAGCCAACGAGGCGCTGCCTCCTGCTTGGCCTTGGTCGCCCTGCCTTCCCCTCCGTCGGCGGGGAAAAGGGCGGGATGCTCTCGAAGGTTGTTCTTCCACCACATGGGGAAGACGTCGTCGATTCCGCCGCCGGCGGGCGGGCTGTCGGCCGCCATTGTCGTTGTCGCGCGGCGGTGGAAGGAGTATCAGGTCGTAGCTGCCGTCGAGGGACATGAACTCAAGACTCCCGAAACGGAGCACCGTCCCGGGTTGGAGAGGTTGCTGGAGACTGCCCATCTGGAGCTTGACGGGAAGCTGTTCGTCAACACGCAGCAGGCCCCTACCTGGCGCGCCAACTGTCGGCGTTTCGAGACCGGGGGGTCCCTGGGCCGACTAGTGAATGTCGCCGCGTGCCCCAGCCCAGATGGGTCGAGCGCGAGGGCGAGCGCGAAGGGGGGAGAGCGAGGCGGCCGGAGACCGGCGTGAGAGAGGTGGGAATCCCGCGGCCTTCGTGTTCGTCCCGCGCCCAGGTCGGGTGCGCTTGCAGTAGGGGGTTACAAGCGTCCACGCGGGAGAGGGAGCGAGCGGCTCCAAGCGGGCGCCTGTCTCGTCCTCGTCCCCGCGCGGCCAACCCTCTCTAAGAGGGCCCTGGTCCTTCCTTTTATAGGCGTAAGGAGAGGATCCAGGTGTACAATGGGGGGTGTAGCAGAGTGCTACGTGTCTAGCGGAGGAGAGCTAGCGCCCTAAGTACATGCCGTTGTGGCAGCCGGAGAGATTTTGGCACCCAGCTGGTGTGATGTCGTGGCCGTCGGAGGAGCGATGGAGCCTGGCGGAGGGACAGCTGTCGGAGCGCTTGAGTCCTTGCTGACGTCCTCTTGCTTCCGTAAGGGGGCTGAGAGCCGCCGTCGTCACAGAGTACGCGGGGCGCCATCATTGCCTATCTGGCGGAGCTAGCCAGATGGGACGCCAGTCTTGTTCCCTGTGGCCCGAGTCAGCTCGGGGTAGGGTGATGATGGCGCCTCCTGTTGACGTGGCTGGCCTGCGCCCTAGGTTGGGCGATGTGGAAGCTCCTCCGAAGCCGAGGTCGAGTCTGTCTTCCGTGGTCGAGGTCGAGTCCGAGCCCCTGGGTCGGGCGAGGCGGAGTTCTTCGTCTTCTAGGGCTGAGCCCAAGTCCGAGCCCTGGGTCGGGCGGAGCGGAGTTCGTCGTCTTCTGGGGCTGAGCCCAAGTCCGAGCCCTGGGTCGGGCGGAGCGGAGTTCGCCGTCTTCTAGGGCTGAGCCCAAGTCCGAGCCCTGGGTCGGGTGGAGCGGAGTTCGCCGTCTTCCGGGACTTAGCCTGAGTCCGAGCCCTGGGTCGGGCGGAGCGGAGTTCGCCGTCTTCCGGGGCTGAGCCCGAGTCCGAGCCCTGGGTCGGGCGGAGCGGAGTTCGCCGTCTTCCGGGGCTGAGCCCGAGTCCGAGCCCTGGGTCGGGCGGAGCGAAGTTCGCCGTCTTCTGGGGCTGAGCCCGAGTCCGAGCCCTGGGTCGGGCGGAGCGGAGTTCGTCGTCTTCTGGGGCTGAGCCCAAGTCCGAGCCCTGGGTTGGGCGGAGCGGAGTTTCCTATGATGCCTTCGGCAGGGCCTGACTGCCTGTCAGTTTCACTCTGTCAAGTGGCACCGCAGTCGGAGTGGCGCAGGCGGCGCTGCCCTTCTGTCAGGTCGGTCAGTGGAGCGGCGAAGTGACGGCGGTCACTTCGGCTCTGCCGGCTGGGGGGCGCACGTCAGGATAAAGGTGTCATGCCACCTTTGCATTAAATGCTCCTGCGATTTGGTCGGTTGGTGCGGCGATTTGGTCAGGGTTGCCTCTTAGCGAAGGCAGGGCCTCGGGCGAGCCGGAAATATGTTCGCCGCTGGAGGGGGGCCTCGGGTGAGACGGAAATCCTCCGGGGTCGGCTGCCCTTGTCTGAGGCTAGGCTCGGGCGAGGCGTGATCGAGTTGCTCGAATGGACTGGTCCCTGACTTAATCGCACCCATCAGGCCTTTGCAGCTTTATGTTGATGGGGTTTACCAACTGAGAATTAGGAGCCTTGAGGGTACCCCTAATTATGGTCCCCGACACCACCGCAACATGCGGGTATTGTACTGGTCTTTATCTTTATATCGCACGAGTTTCCACCGTCGTCCGTCATGCCTAAAACGTGTAGATCTATTTTTTCTCCACGTTTTGCCTAACCAAGCAACAACCACGAGCGCTTCTCCTTTTTCCTATCACTGTTGTTTATTAATTCCCAACTTTCCATCTCTTTATTCATCTCTTCCTCCCACATTCAGATTCTTCCAAATCACCATAGAGAACTAAAGGACCTCGAGCGGCTCATCCTGGTAGTCTCCACTGTCGTGCATCACGTCCAAAATGCGTAGATCTATTTTTCTCCACGACTCGCCTAACAACCAGATAAGATAAGCCTTAAGCAACAAACACTAGCGCTTCCTTCTGCTCCTCCTTCCAGTTGTCATCATTTATTAACCTTCATCTCTTTCCTCGTCTCTTCCTGCCTCCCTTAGATTATCTTGATTAGAAATTATATTTTAGTCAAATTATCATCATGGACCAATTTAACTTTGGTTAGCAGGATTAATCTACTAATCATAGGCTAAAGCAATATCTATTTGTAAAAATATGTTTTATGGTACAAATAATGTCGTCTCTACGTAGGTAATTTTATTACGAAGCTAACACAACTTGAACGGGTTAATTCAAAGCAAAAATGGAGAAATCATGCATTTCTTAAGTTTTATGGAATTATTTTATAATTAAAAAACATTTTTCTGACTTATTTTATATTTATTCAGTGAGTTGGACGGTGGGTTACAATCTCTAAAGATCTAGGGTTGAATCTGTGAAGAAAAGGACCAACTTATAATTACTTTCGAACTAGTGTGGATGGCGGGTTGATTTAAAAGAAATCTGAGGGCTCTTTAGAGAAAAGACCAAAACGAAGAGGTATGGACCAATGACATCTGTCCAGATTTTAAAACGGCCGATCTAATTTGGTTCGCTCATTCTTCGATCTATGGTTGTGAGGAGTCCTAACTGAACCGGTACGCTAGACATAATCTTGGTCGTCCATTCCATGATCAACAACTGACACTCCCCCTCATCTCTCCCTCACCACGCCGACCGCAAGCGGCGCCGCCGCCCAGTAATGCGGCTAACCTACGCCGGAGAACGCCGATGCATTGTTCCAGTGCTCTACCTGTTTGGGGTATGCTTCATAGTCGAAGATCCTAAAAAGAACACCTTCGAAAGTTCTTCTCAGAAGCAAACGACGAAGCTATTATCTGTACAGCTTCGGCACAAAGACAAATCTCAAGATGAAGGATCGAACCGACTTAAAGATGAATTGACTTAAAGACCCATGATGTTTTGTGTCATCATTGTAGTTGATTTGTAAAGGACATAAATGTAATTTTGCACAGGTTGCATCCTGTGCCTATAAATAGGTGAACAGTATCCCGGTACTGTTCACACGATCCGGTAATCACGGACACATCACGCTTGTACATTTGCTTTCATTCAAGCCGAAGGTACACTTGTAATTTAATGTCATTTCTATTTTTCCGTGTTAATAGAATAGAAATGATTTAATAATAATATATAAATGTTTGTGTTATCTTTTGTATTTCACATGTTTTTCATTCATTATCATATGTCATAATTATGAAGGTATGTCCTTCATGACCTTCGTCCGAAGATCGTTATATCCCAAGGGAAATAATGTTTCGAAGGACGAAGGGCATTAACCATTTAACCCTCTTTTGTGTTGCCTTGTTCTTGATTCATATTATTTGAGAACAAGTCCTCAACATTGGCACCCACCTCCAGTGAACTCACATCCACTTGCTGAGCTGATGGCTTCGTTCAAAGCTGGAATTGCTTCGGCTCTGAAGCTTGTGCTCCCGATAACAGGCGGTTCATGCTCAGAGCCGGCTAACAAGAAACAGAAGAAGGAGGCACAGAGAAGAGTACAACATGTAGGGGTACAAGGACCCTTCATCAAGTCAAGATGGTCTCACATCCCGATTACCTTCTCTCAAGAGGATCTTCAACTCAAGGATTACCCACACAATGATGCTATGGTTATCTCTTGTGTGATCAAAGGATTTCTGGTCCACAATGTTTTGGTTGATACAGGCAGTGCGGCGGATATTATATTTGCTAAGGCCTTCAGACAGATGCAAGAGCCCGAAGACAAGATCCATGATGCCACACATCCCCTTTGTGGCTTCGGAGGAAGGCAGATTGTAGCACTTGGCAAGATCACAATGCCAATAACCTTCAGATTTATCAACAACACAAGGACTGAACAAGTTGTGTTTGATATTGTTGACATGGAATACCCTTACAATGCAATCATTGGTCGTGGTACTCTCAATGCTTTTGAAGCAATTCTTCATCCAGCATATCTTTGCATGAAGATACCTTCAGACAAAGGGCCCATTGCTATTCATGGAAGTCAGGAAGCTGCCAGAAGGGCCGAAGGAAACTGGACAGACTCAAAAGCAATCCATAACATAGATGGAACTGAAGCTTGTGAGTAATACAAGTACAGAAGGGAGAAAGCTGCTTCGGCCAATCAGCCGAAGCCCATGCTCTTATGTGATGACATAGCAGAGCAGAAGGTGCTATTGGGATCTCAACTGTCCGAGGAACAGGAGAAAACCTTGATAAGGTTTCTGTTCAACAACAAAGATGTTTTTGCATGGTCAGCTAATGATCTTTGCGGAGTCAACAGGGATGTTATTGAACACTCGCTCAATGTTGATCCATCCTTCAGACCCAGAAAGCAGAGGCTTTAGAAGATGTCTGATGACAAGGCCGAAGGTGCTCGGAATGAAGTAAAAAGACTCCTTAGCGCCGGGGTCATCAGAGAAGTGAAGTACCCAGAATGGCTAGCCAACACTGTTATGGTTAAAAAGGCCAATGGCAAATGGAGGATGTGTATTGATTTTACCGATCTGAACAAGGCTTGTCCGAAAGATGAGTTTCCATTACCAAGGATAGATTCTCTAGTTGATGCAGCAGCTTCATTAGAGCTTATGAGTCTACTGGATTGTTATTTAGGCTATCATCAAATTTGGATGAAGAAGGAGGATGAGCCAAAAACCAGCTTCATAACCCCTAGTGGAACATATTGTTATATTCGGATGCCTGAGGGGCTCAAGAATGTTGGAGGAAGCTTCAGCAGAATGACAGCGAAGGTTCTTCATTCTTAGATAGGCAGAAATGTGCTAACTTATGTTGATGATATCATTGTAAAAAGCACGAAACAAGAAAATCACATTGCTGATCTGCAGGAGACCTTCGCTAATTTTAGACAGGCCGGTCTAAAGCTGAATCCAGAAAAGTGTGTTTCCGGAGTAAAGAAGGGGAAATTCCTTGGTTGCCTAGTTTCAACAAAAGGGATTGAGGCTAATCCAAATAAAATCGAAGCTATTCTTCGAATGGAACCACCAAGCACAAAGGAAGGAGGCTCAGCGATTGATGGGAAGACTTGCATCTCTGAACCGAATCATATCTAGATCAGCAAAGAGAAATCTACCATTTTTTGAAGTGCTGAAGTCAGCCGAAGTTTTTCAATGGAGACCAGTTCAACAGAAAGCCTTCGACGAGCTGAAGCAGTATTTGATAAATCTAACGACATTAACTCCACCAATGCCAGGGGCTCCTCTGTTGTTATATGTGGCAGCTTCACACTCAGCGGTAAGTGCGGCACTTGTCCAAGAAAAGCTTGAAGGGCAAGTCAAAAAGCAATCCCCAATATACTTCGTCTCCGAAGTTCTTAGTTTATCAAGAAAAATTATACAGAATTAGAGAAGGTGCTGTATGCTGTTTTGATGGCTTCTAGGAAGCTTCGACATTATTTTCAAGCATACAATATAATTGTCCCTTCCTCACAACCATTGAAGGATATTATGAGAAATAGGGAAGCTACTGGAAGGGTTGGAAAATGGGCTGCGGAACTCAATGAGTTTTGCATTGATTATGTGCATAGATCTTCGATTTAGTCCCAGGCGTTAGCAGACTTCATTGCTGATTGGACGCCAGGGGCTCAGGAAGAAGGAGCGAGTAAAGATGCCGAAGCTTGGACAGTATTCTGCGATGGTTCTTGGGGAACCTTCGAGGCAGGTGCAGGTGCTGTTTTAATTGCACCTTCAAAGGCTAGAACATGCTACGCAGTGAAACTTGATTTTAGTTGTACAAATAATATCGCTGAATACGAGGCTTTGCTTTTGGGTCTTCGGAAGTTGAAAGCAATGGGGATAAGAAGGGCGGTCCTCAAAACCGATTCCCAAGTTATTTCTGGCCATGTTGACAAAAGTTGCAAAGCAAGAGATCCGAAGCTTGAAAAATACCTGGATACAGTTCGAAGACTTGAAGCCTCCTTCGAAGGGTTCTCTATTAAGAATATTCCACGAGGAGAAAATGAACATGCTGATCTACTAGCCAAGTCAGCAGCACAGGGGCTGCCATTACCTTCGGAAGTTTTTTTTGAAACAATAAAAGCACCTTCGGTTGACCTTCTTGAAAGAGCAGTGCTCAATATATCTCCTGTTTATAGCGAAGATTGGAGAACCGAGATCATTTCTTTTCTCCAGGGCAATTTTCTTTCAGATGATGAAGCTTATCAAAAGAGAATAGCGGCGAGAGCACGTCCATATGTAATAATAGAAGGGGAGTTATACAAGCAAGGAGTCTGTTCTCCATTACTCAAATGTCTATCCAGAGCTGAAGGTATAGAGCTGATGAAAGAAATACATGCAGGCCTGTGTGGATCTCACATTGGATCCAGGCCTCTGTTGGGTAAAGTTTTTCGTCAAGGATTCTATTGGCCGAAGGCAGCTTCGGATGCAGCAGAATTAGTCCAAAAATGCGAAGGTTGTCAAAAATGTGCAAGAGATAAAAAACAACCTTCGTCTCTAACTCAATTAATACAGCCCACTTGGCCATTGCAAAGATGGGGCCTTGATTTGCTAGGCCCACTCCCACCAGCACAAGGGAATTTGAAATATGTTGTAGTGGCAGTGGAATATTTTTCTAAATGGATTGAGGCAAAGCCTTTAGCCACAATAACTTCGGTTACTGTTCAAAAGTTTTTTTTTGGCAAAATATTGTTTGTCGCTTCAGAGTGCCGAAGGCCATTACCGTGGACAACGGAACGCAGTTTGATGTCGAAGCTTTCAGAGAATTTTGTGAACAAATTGGCACGAAGATCCATTTTGCATCAGTTCGGCATCCGGAGTCAAATGGACTTGTTGAAAGGGCTAATGGCATCATAATGACAGGAATAATGAAGTTAATCTTCAACCAGCCCAGGGCAAGTGGCCGGACGAATTAATTAAAGTTGTGTGGAGCCACAACACAACAATATCAAGGTCAACAGGTTTTACACCATTCAAATTGCTGTTTGGTGACGAAGCAATAACCCCAGAAGAAGCTAAAGCGGGATCAATAAGAACAATAGCTTCGGCAGAAGACGAAGCTGATTATTCTGTGGCAAAAGATGCTATAGAAGGGATCAGGCTTCAAGCTGTAGAGAATATCAACAAATATCAAGCCGAAACAATAAAATGGCGTGACAGAAAGGTCGCTAAAAAATATTAAGCCAGGACACTTGGTGCTTCGGAGAGTCGCCAACCCAGACACAGTAGGCAAGCTACAACTGAAATGGGAAGGACCTTTTCTGGTAGTATCTTCGTCAAGACCTGGTTCCTACAGATTGAAGGATATGGATGGCAACGACATTCCTAGATCATGGAACACGGATGAGCTTCGGCGATATTATGTCTAGATTGATGTAATTTTTTCTATTCTTTCCTATGGCACTCTTTTCCTTTCCAAAGGGGGAGAAAGGTTTTTAATGGGGCTATAGCATGTAATTTCTCTTTTTTCTTATTTCAGCTCTATAAGAGCAATATCCCCCAAGGATGTAAATGTAAAAGCTGAGAATGCACCATCGAGTGCAAAGAAAAAAGAAAAAGAAAACAAGGAGAAGCTCAAAAGTCGTCCCTAAGGGGATGCAGAGCACGACGAAGCTACAAAAAAGCCGTTCCTAAGGGAGCGTAGTGTAAGTTTTCTGCTCAAAAGTCGTTCCTAAGGGAATGCAGAGCTCACAGCGAAAAGTCAACGCTGATTCCGCCGAAGTAAAAGGCGAAGAAGCTCCTAAGGGAGGCTTACAGCGAAAAGTCAACGCTGATTCCGCCGAAGTAAAAGGTGAAGAAGCTCCTAAGGGAGGCTTACAGCGAAAAGTCAGCGCTGATACACCGAAAAAATAAGCGGTGAAGCCGAAAAATAAACGGCAAAGATGTGATATTATGATTTCATATGTGTCTTCAAACATTCATTTGCACGATACATTACATTATACATTTGCATTCATAAACATTCACTTAGACATACATAGGATCATCATCAGCATAACATACAAACTTGCTTCAGCCTCGAAAGAGAAGGCTTTGGAAAAAAAGCAATTTTATGCTTCGTTGTGTACATAAAGAAGGGAAGGTGTTTTTCGCCTATGGCTCAAAAGTATTAATTTCGTCCACACCAAAGCATTTCATACATGGACGGAAAATGAAGATTATATAACAAAGTGAAATTCAATTATATCATACTTTATACAAGTTATCACATGAGTTTTTGAACTATTTCTACAGTCTACTCGAGCTTCGACAGCATCTCTGGAGCTTCTTCCTCCTATTTTGCAGCTTCAGCTTCGGCTTGGTCAACCTGTATGTAAGTATTATTAGCCTAATTCAAAATCCAAAGGAAAAGGTAATCATAAGGTATAGTATTGTTACCAGCTTAAGGTGATCTCGGGCTTCGTCACCAGCTTTCTCTCGTCCACCCTACGTCCATATCACCTTTATAAATTTATTCGCAATGCTTCGGGCGAGGTTAGGAATATCATCTAAAATTGCTGGTGATAGGCTGAAATTGGGTCTGTTGATAATTTTTCCATGCTCACAGCCAGATTTCAGGAATGCAGCAGCGGTGCCCCGAGAAGCTACCAGGGCACAAAAGTCGCCGTGTCCAGCAATAACATCATCGAGGTCATCAATCTCACCTTCGATGTGTTCGAAGGCTCCTGGCAGATCTTCAACCGAAGGAATAAATTATTCACTACTGGCCCCGACTGAATAAAACACCTTCTTCAGCCGTTGAACACATTGATTGCTGAATTTCAAGCATTTGTTTTGAAGGTCCATCAATGATTTTTTCAAAGCTAAACCATTCTGGATTTCAGCCTCAAGTTTTTCATTAAGCTTCAGCTTTTCTTGTTCGGAACCGAGAAGCTTCGTATTCAGTTCTGTTATTTTAGCTTCGGCTTCTGATAGTAAACCTTCAGTTGTCTGGAGTTCAAACTCTTTCTTCTCAAAGGCAGCTGTTTGATCTTTTATTTTATTTTCTAAATTTTCAATTATAACCTCGTGCTTTTTGTCTTCCAAATCCTGTTGCATCCTCAAAGCTTTGCTTAATAGCATACTCTGTACATGAATAACCTTCGTTACAAAACATTTTTTGTGAAAATAAAAAGTTAAAGGGAGATTGTTTACCTTGAAATTGGAATAAAACAAACTACCGACGATGTGTTGTCGTCGGTAGCAGCTGATATCGGCTTCGAGCTTCGGGAAACCGATACTCTTTGATAGAGTACCGTAACCTTTGCTCCGATCTGATCTCGGATGCAACCTAGCTTCTCATCATCAACACCTCCGAAGAGAAGTGCCCCTGGTCGGTAGCCACAGGAAATGGCATATTCTTTCAATTCTTCTTTTTCAGCTTTTGTCAATTCTTGACCAACCAAGTTTTGAAAATTGAAAATTTCATCTTCTAGTGTTTCTTTGGCAATTTCTTTCTTTTTCTCGGCCTCTAGGGCCGAAGCCTCTTCGGTGGCCCCAGCAGCTTCTTCTGCGGCCATGTCTAGCAGAATTTTATCTATATCAAGAGCCACACTTTCCAAATTGATATGTTCGGTGGTCCCAGCAGCTTCTTCTGCGGCCTCCGAAGGTGCAGCTTCGGTGGCTGTTACCCTTTCAATAGCAGGCGCCTTCGGAGCTGAAGCCTTTGGTGGTGTTGTTTCAATCACTCTTGTCACAGTGACAATCCTTTGCCTCTTTGGCCTAGGTGCCTTTGTTTCTCTGGGCTCCTTTTCCTTATGAAAAAGCTTCGTCAGATGAAGCCCCAATGGACTTAGTTTGACAGGCAAAGTTTCAGTCATTACCTTTAGGATTTCCTCTATTTCAGCAGCAGAAGATGTCGCAGAAGTTTTCTCTTCCTCATCAATTGATTTTTGCTTTGGGGACGAGTCTTTTCTTTTCTTCGAAGCAAATGCTTTCGCCTCAGATTTTTGTTTCTTCTTTTTTGATTGATCTTCGTCGTCTTTATTCAAAGCGCTGGCCACTCTTTTTCTTTTTTGCCCTTCGGCACCCTTGTCCAGTCGCTCATAATCAGGATATTCAAATCCTATGGCATCCATTACCCTGTTTAGCCTTCGTTTTGGACGGGTGCTGAAGGTCGCTGTCATCAACTGATCTTCTTTTTTAGAGTAATTTCCAAGAATTTCGTTGTACATTACTTCAATCGTATCCAGCCATTCTTGGCAGGGTACTTTGAAATGTTTTTGAACTTGTCGTGGTAAGGCAGCCGAATAAGCTCCCCTTTCTTCTTCTCTCCCTCCAGTTTCAGCATTTCCCATTCCTTCATAGTAGGAAATACTCTGAAGGCCAAAAATTACTGCACTAAGTCTCTAGTGCCAATATGATCTGCAATTACTCGAAATTCAGCCAAAGCAATCTGGCTCGGGCTCCCCCGTATCATGTTGCATGGGGGTCTTGTCTCTCCGAAGGTCAGTTCTAATGGACTCTGGACCAATTTATCTTCATCTTTGTCAACTTTGACATAAAACCATTCAGATTTCCACCCTGCTGGCCATTTGCTTCGATAGCTAATCACTGGGAACTTTGTAGTTTTGCGGTAAGCAAAGTTGTAGCAGCCAAAATTTTCATCCAACCATCCGCTCTAGCCTTGGTTTGGTAGTGCAGTTCGTGTACTCGGCAGAAACCTTCGGAGAATGGTTCCACCCCTGGCTTCGAAGGGCCCAGATATAAACACTCAGCCTAACAATAGTGTTAGGCGTCAGTTGATGAAGGTAGATCCCATATTTCTTCAACACACCAGCAATCATCTTGTTCAGAGGAAATCTTAAACCAGCTTTAAAAAGACTTTTGAAAACCACCACTTCATTTTTTCCCAGCTTCAGGATAGTTTCTTCTCCACCAAAACGAATCAATTCCTTTTTTGCTTCACTGAGATAGCCCAACTTCACCATCTTAGGAAAATCAGCTTCAGAGATGGTGGACTTTCCGAAGTCCAGGTGGCTAGGTTTGCTCGGCACTGCGCTACTGTAGCCATCTTCGGAATCAGTTTCTTCAACAACAGTCCGTTCTGTTTCGGCAGCAGGGATGTCTTCGGCAGCAGGCATGTCTTCCGGTGTTACCAACCCAGAGCGCTTCATTGCTTCCGAAATAGGAACAGTGTCAGCAGCTTCGGTCTCGTCTCCCTCACGATCGACCCGAGCAGTAGAGCGAACTCTGGCCATCTTGATTATGACTTACTTGAAGTTTTTTGTGTTGACTTTTTTGTTTTCTCCGAAGCTCTTACTCTTGTTCCGAAGCAGAAACACAAGCGAAGTTTCATTTGAGCACGATGATTAAGCTTCGGCTATGACTAAAAATTTGGCAGCAAAACAGTGCGATAGCAATGAATGCCGTGGTAACTTCACACCTACCCGTCTGTTTATATAGTACCGCAGGTGGGAAGGTGAATCGGCAAGATCCCCAGCACCGAACAAGCAGTCACCCGCACTCACTGAACGGTGGGCCGCAGAGTCTGAGAAGGTGAATCGCTGGCGCGCGCGCAATTCGCGATGATTAGTTTAATCGTTTCTCGCCAACGAGCTCAGGGAAGGTGTTTTCTGGATCTTCGGCGTCCCGAAGCTTAGAAGATTTTTTCACGGATCAAGCTCGTTACGAAAAACGATCTAGCACCACGAAGGGGCTACTGTTGGGGGTATGATTCGTAGCCAAAGATCCTAAAAAGAACACCTTCGAAAGGTCTTCTCAGAAGCAAGCGCCGAAGCTATTATCTGTACAGCTTCGGCACAAAGACAAATCTCAAGATGAAGGATCGAACCGACTTAAAGATGAATTGACTTAAAGACCCATGATGTTTTGTGTCATTATTGTAGTTGATTTGTAAAGGACATAAATGTAATTTTGCGCAGGTTGCATACTGTGCCTATAAATAGGTGAATAGTATCCCGGTACTGTTCACGCGATCCGGTAATCACGGACACATCACGCTTGTACATTTGCTTTCATTCAAGCCGAAGGTACACTTGTAATTTAATGTCATTTCTATTTTTCCATGTTAATAAAATAAAAATGATTTAATAATAATATATAAATGTTTGTGTTATCTTTTGTATTTCACATGTTTTCCATTAACATTATCATATGTCATAATGATGAAGGTATGTCCTTCATGACCTTCGTCCGAAGATCGTTATATCCCAAGGGAAATAATGTTTTGAAGGACGAAGGGCATTAACCATTTAACCCTCTTTTGTGTTGCCTTGTTCTTGATTCATAGTATTTGAGAACAAGTCCTCAACACTATCATCTAGTACAAAACACGCTACTCGATGCTGAGGTCATAGCGAGTCAGAGAGAGTAGGTTCTTACTAGAATCGAATGCCAGTGCGTGCAATCTACGGAGAACAGCGGCTCGACGACAGTTCTCCAACATTGGCGAGAAATCGTCGTGCCCCCATGACTCCCCGCGCCCGAGTTGCTGTTGGCCAAGATCACCACCCCCCGGCGCACCATCCTGCCCGCATGAGGGACACCGAGCAAGGGTGCACACGACAGACGACAATCGACGCTCTCCATAATGGCGCACCTAGCTTGCGACGACCATGACTCAGGGGTCATGGGCATTGGCCTTTATACACAGAGCATGGAGGATCTGTCTGGTTTAGCGCCTGAGTTTGTTATGATTTCTAAGGATCGTATCCGATTGATACGCTTTCGTTACTAATTTTGTTGAGATCCGGTATGTGGTGGGAGAGGCACCTGACGTCACAAACTCACATGTCAGCTGACGCGGAAAGGGAAGATGGGCTAGCGACTGGGTCCTGCTGGTAGTGGCTGGAGCGAGCGTACACACGTTTGAAAGGGAAATGGCCTCAACCATTTTCTATAAATCAATTTTGGTGCTTAACAACCATCACAAATCTTATGGACTAACTAGTTTGCCTAGTTGATCACTTCTCAGGTGCATAAGTTTATCTACATCAATTCTAAGTCGACTGTTCGGAATACCGTAGATTATTCTAGACAGGAGAAGCTTTTTGGAAATTCACCCTTCCGGCAGATCGTCTGCGGCACCAAAGTGAGCCTCGGACAGGAACTATGCAAATCATGCGTTTACACTGCGGGCTGTCCGAAGGAGAAGAGAGCACCGTCCGGGACCAAGCTCGGACCGTCCGCCCTCAGGCGCGGACCGTCCGGTTGTTGAAAAACCATAAAAAACCGAAGGTGACGGGTCCGTAAAATATATTTTTAGCGTCCTCACGGACCGTCTAGGGTGCACGTCTGGACCGTTCGCGACTGCTGTATCCAACATCTGATGACGCATTAAATGCACTATTGCCGTTGATATAGCTGTTACTGCTGACCATTGCGATTTCAAACGTTGATGTGCAGTGGCGGACCATCCGGACCAAGGGCGTGGACCGTCCACGGTTGGCAGAAAGGGGGAAACGGATAGGAAGTGGTTGGTGGCTATAAATACAAACCCAACCACCTCCATTCAACACACCCATGCATTCTACTCATACACATTCAATACAAGAGCAAGCAATCCATTCCAAGACACATTCAAAGCTTTCAACCTCTCCAAGTGTCACAATTGAGGCAAGCAATCATTATTTATTAGTGACTTGAGACAGTGTGATTCGTGTTTCATTTGTTGCTCTTGTTGCTTGGTTGTTTAATCGTGCTTTCTTCATCTCCTTCTAAACTCTCTAGTGACTTGTAAATCTAGCAAGAGACACTTAAGTGTGTGGTGGTTCTTGCGGGGTCTTACTAGTCCTTGAGATTAAGAAGAAGCACTCAACCAGTCTAAGTGATCGTGAGAGGGAAAGGGTTGAAAAAGACCCGGCCTCCGTGGCCTCCTCAACGGGGAGTAAGTTCTTCGGAACCGAACCTCGAGAAACAAATCGTTGTGTTCATTTGTGTTGATCATTATCCTACGATTTGATTTTTTCCTCTCCCCCCTCTCTCTCTCCAAGTTTTCTTGCTCACAATCTGAAAGTCGCTAGAGGGGGGTGAATAGGCAAATCTGAAATTTATAAACTTTAATCACAGCTACAAGCCGGGTTAGCGTTAGAAATATAATCGAGTCCGAAAGAGAGGGTGAAAACAAATCACAAGCAAATGAAAGCGGATGACACAATGATTTGTTTTACCGAGGTTCGGTTCTTGCAAACCTACTCCCCGTTGAGGTGGGCACAAAGACCGGGTCTCTTTCAACCCTTTCCCTCTCTCCACCGACCACTAAGACCAGCGAGCTTTTCTCCTCAATCAAATGGGTCACTTAGACCCTACAAGGACCACCACAACTTGGTGTCTCTTGCTTTGATTACAAAGGTGTTGAGAACAAGAAATGGGGAAGAAGAAAAGTGATCCAAGCGACAAGAACTCAAATGAACACAAATATCTCTCTCTCACTAGCCACTAAGTGTTTGGAGTGATTCTGGACTTGGGAGAGGATTTGATCTCTTGTTTGTGTCTTGGAGTGAAGTCTAGAGCTCTTGTATTGAATGTAATGGCTGAAAACTTGGATGCCTTGAAGTGTGGTGGTTGGGGGGTATTTATAGCCCCAACCACCAAAATGGCCGTTGGGGAGGTTGTCTGTCGATGAACGCACCGGACAGTCCGGTGCGCCAGACCAGGGCAGCCTTTGGTTGCTTTTGCTCCTTTCATTTTGAACCCTATCTTGGACTTTTTATTGGTTTGTGTTGAACCTTTGGCACCTGTAGAACTTATAATCTAGAGCAAACTAGTTAGTCCAATTGTTTGTGTTGGGCAATTCAACCACCAAAATCATTTAGGAAAAGGTTTGACCCTATTTCCCTTTCAATCTCCCCCTTTTTGGTGATTGATGCCAACACAAACCAGAGCAAATATATAAGTGCAGAATTGAACTAGTTTGCATAAGGTAAGTGCAAAGGTTGCTTGGAATTAAACCAATTTAAACTTTCATAAGATATGCATGGATTGTTTTCTTCTTATTTAACATTTTGGACCACTCTTGCACCACTTGTTTTGTTTTTGCAAATTCTTTTCAAAGTCTTTTTGCAAATAGTCAAAGGTATATTAATAAGATTTCTAGAAGCATTTTCAAGATTTGAAATTTTCTCCCCCTGTTTCAAATGCTTTTCCTTTGACTAAACAAAACTCCCCTTTAATGAAATTCTCCTCTTAGTGTTCAAGAGGGTTTTATCAATTGAAAAAGATCAAATACTTTAGATACCAATTTTGAAACACTCCTCTTTAAAATATAGATTTTCTTAGAGGAATACCAATTGAAAACATTAAAACTTTGTTTCGAAAATTTTTGAAATTGGCGTGGTGGTGCGGTCCTTTTGCTTTGTGCTAATACTCTCTCCCCCTTTGGCATTAATCGCCAAAAACGAAGTCTTTAGAGCCCTTTTACTTTCTCCCCAATGGTACAAATAAATATGAGTGAAGATTATACCAAAGTGAAGAAGGGTGCGGAGTGACGGCGAAGGGTAGATGATACCGATAGAGTGGAGTGGAAGCCTTGTCTTCGCCGAGAACTCCATTTCCCTTTCAATCTATGACTTATCATGAAAATACACTTGAAAACATATGAGTCATAGCAAATGAAAGATATAGGATCAAAGATACATAAATGAGCTATGTGTGCAAAGGATTAATCAAAGTTCCTAGAATCAAGAATGTTTAGCTCATGCCTAAGTTTGGTAAAGGTTTTCTCATCTAATGGCTTGGTAAAGATATCAGCTAATTGTTCTTTGGTGCTAACATAGGCTATCTCGATATCCCCCTTTGTTGGTGATCCCTCAGAAAGTGATACCGAATGGCTATGTGCTTAGTGCGGCTGTGCTCAACGGGATTATACGCCATGCGGATTGCACTCTCATTATCACATAGGAGAGGGACTTTGGTTAATTTGTAGCCATAGTCCCTAAGGGTTTGCCTCATCCAAAGCAATTGCGCGCAACAATGGCCTGCGGCAATGTACTCGGCTTCGGCGGTTGAAAGAGCTACTGAGTTTTGTTTCTTTGAAGCCCAAGACACCAGAGATCTTCCTAAGAACTGACAAGTCCCTGATGTGCTCTTTCTATCAATTTTACACCCTGCCCAATTAGCATCTGAATAACCTATTAAATCAAAAGTGGATCCCCTAGGGTACCAAAGACCAAACTTAGGTGTATGAACTAAATATCTCAAGATTCATTTCACGACCCTAAGGTGAACTTTCTTAGGATCGGCTTGAAATCTTGCACACATGCATACGGAAAGCATAATATTCGGTCAAGATGCACATAAATAGAGTAAAGAACCTATCATCGACTGGTATACCTTTTGATCTACTGATTTACCTCCCATGTCGAGGTCGAGATGCCCATTGGTTCCCATGGGTGTCTTGATGGGCTTGGCATCCTTCATTCCAAACTTGGTGAGTATATCTTGAGTGTACTTTGTTTGGCTAATGAAGGTGCCCTCTTGGAGTTGCTTCACTTGAAATCTTAAGAAATACTTCAACTCTCCCATCATAGACATCTCGATTTTTTGAATCATGATCCTACTAAACTCTTCACAAGTAGATTTGTTAGTAGACCCAAATATGATATCATCAACATAAATTTGGCATACAAACAAGTCATTTGCAATAGTTTTAGTAAAGAGAGTAGGATCGGCTTTTCCGACTTTGAATCCATTAGTGATAAGAAAATCTCTTAGGCATTCATACCATGCTCTTGGGGCTTGCTTGAGCCCATAAAGCGCCTTAGAGAGTTTATACACATGGTTTGGGTACTCACTATCTTCAAAGCCAGGAGGTTGCTCAACATAGACCTCCTCCTTGATTGGTCCATTGAGGAAGGCACGTTTCACGTCCATTTGATAGAGCTTAAAGCCATGGTAAGTAGCATAGGCAAGTAATATGCGAATTGACTCAAGCCTAGCTATGGGTGCATAGGTTTCACTGAAATCCAAACCTTCGACTTGTGAATATCCCTTAGCCACAAGTCGGGCTTTGTTCCTTGTCACCACACCATGCTCATCTTGCTTGTTACGGAAGACCCATTTGGTTCCTACAACATTTTGATTAGGACGTGGAACTAAATGCCATACCTCATTCCTCGTGAAGTTGTTGAGTTCCTCTTGCATTGCCAACACCCAATCCGAATCTCTTAATGCGTCTTCCACCCTGTATGGCTCAATAGAAGACACAAAAGAGTAATGTTCACAAAAGTGAGCAACACGAGATCGAGTGGTTACCCCCTTATGAATATCACCGAGGATGGAGTTCACGGAGTGATCTCGTTGTATCGCTTGGTGGACTCTTGGGTGTGGCGGTCTTGGACCCTGATCATCTTCCTTGTCTTGATCATTGGCATCTCCCCCTTGATCATTGTCCTCCTCTTGAGGTGGCTCTTCTTGATCTTCATTTACATCATCTTCAGCTTGATCCTCATCTTGGGTTGGTGGAGATGCTTGCATGGAAGATGACGGTTGATCTTATGCATGTGGAGGCTCTTCGAATTCCTTAGGACACACATCCCCAATGGACATGTTCCTTAGCGCGACGCATGGAGCCTCTTCATCATCTAGCTCATCAAGATCAACTTGCTCTACTTGAGAGCCATTAGTCTCATCAAACACAATGTCACAAGAAACTTCAACTAGTCCAGTGGACTTGTTAAAGACTCTATATGCCCTTGTGTTTGAGTCATAACCAAGTAAAAAGCCTTCTACAGCCTTAGGAGCAAATTTAGATTTTCTACATCTTTTAACAAGAATAAAACATTTGCTATCAAATACTCTAAAATATGAAACATTGGGCTTTTTACCAGTTAGGAGTTCATATGATGTCTTCTTGAGAATTCGGTGAAGGTAGAGACGGTTGATGGTGTAGCAAGCGGTGTTGATTGCCTCCGCCCAAAACCAGTCCGAAGTCTTGTACTCATCAAGCATGGTCCTTGCCATGTCAAGTAGAGTTCTATTCTTCCTCTCCACTACACCATTTTGTTGTGGTGTGTAGGGAGAAGAGAACTCATGCTTGATGCCCTCGTCCTCAAGAAAGCCTTCTATTTGAGAGTTCTTGAACTCCGTCCCATTATCGCTTCTAATCTTTTTGATCCTTAAGCCGAACTCATTTTGAGCCTGTCTTAAGAATCCCTTTAAGGTCTCTTGGGTTTGTGATTTTTCCTGCAAAAAGAACACCCAAGTGAAGCGAGAATAATCATCCACAATTACAAGACAATACTTACTCTCGCCGATGCTTATGTAAGCTATCGGGCCGAATAGATCCATGTGGAGTAGCTCAAGCGGCCTGTCGGTCGTCATGATGTTCTTGTGTGGATGATGAACACCAACTTGCTTCCCTGCTTGACATGCGCTATAAATCCTGTCTTTCTCAAAATGAACATTTGTTAGTCCCAAAATGTGTTCTCCCTTTAGAAGCTTGTGAAGATTCTTCATCCCAACATGGGCTAGTCGGCGATGCTAGAGCCAACCCATATTAGTCTTAGCAATTAAGCAAGTATCGAGTTCAGCTCTATTGGAATCAACTAAGTACAACTGACCCTCGAGTACTCCCTTAAATGCTACTGAATCATCACTTCTTCTAAAGACAGTAACACCTACATCCGTAAAAAGACAATTGTAGCCCATTTTGCATAATTGAGAAACTGAAAGCAAGTTGTAATATAAAGAATCTACAAGAAAAACATTGGAAATAGAATGGTCAGGTGATATAGCAATTTTACCAAGTCCTTTGACCAAACCTTGATTTCCATCCCCGAATGTGATAGCTCTTTGAGGATCATTGTTTTTCTTGTAGGAGGAGAACATCCTTTTTTCCCAGTCATGTGGTTTGTGCACCCGCTATCAATGATCCAGCTTGAGCCCCCGGATGCATAAACCTACAAAACAAGTTTAGGCCTTGTTCTTAGGTACCCAAACGGTCTTGGGTCCTTTCACATTAGAAACAAGCACCTTGGGTACCCAAACACAAGTCTTGGAGCCCTTGTGTTTGCCCCCAACATATTTGGCAACTACTTTGCCTGATTTGTTAGTAAGCACATAAGAAGCATCAAAAGTTTTAAATGAAATATTAGGTTCATTTGATGCAATAGGAGATTTCTTTTTAGGCAATTTAACATGAGTGGATTGCCTAGAACTAGATGCCTCACTCTTATACATAAAAGCATGATGAGAGCCAGAGTGAGACTTCCTAGAATGAATTCTCCTAATCTTGTGTTCGGGATAACCAGTAGGATATAAAATATAGCCCTCGATATCCTGAACCATGGGAGCTTTGCCCTTAACAAAATTAGACAATTTCTTGGGGGCATTAAGCTTGACATTGTCTCCCTGTTGGAAGCCAATGCCATCCTTAATGCCAGGGCGTCTCCCACTATAGAACATACTTCTAGCAAATTTAAAATTTTCATTTTCTAAGTCATGCTCATTAATTTTAGCACTAAGTTGAGCTATGTGATCATTTTTTTGTTTAATTAAGGCTAGGTGATCATGGATAGCATCAACATTAATATCTCTACATCTAGTACAAATGGAAACATGATCAACAGTAGATGTAGAGGGTTTGCAAACATTTAATTCATCAATCTTAGCATGTAACATGGCATTTTCATTTCTAAGATTGGAAACAATATCATTGCAAACATTTAAATTCTTAGCCTTAGTAATTAATTTATCATTTTCAATCTTAAGGCTAGCAATAGATTCATTCAACTTGTTAATCTTAGCAATTAAATTAGCATTATCATTTTTAAGTTTGACTAGAGAATCATCACAAACATTTAATTTCTCAACCTTAGTAAATAAACTAGCATTCTCATTCCTAAGGTTGGAAATGGTGTCATGGCATATGCTAAGCTCACTAGTTAATTTTTCACATTTTTCTATCTCCTGAGCATAAGCATTTTTTACCTTAACATGCTTTTTGTTTTCCTTAATAAGGAATTCTTCTTGGCTATCCAAGAGTTCATCCTTCTCATGAATGACACTAATCAATTCATTTAATTTTTCTTTTTGTTGCATGTTAAGATTGGTAAAAGGGGCAAACAAATTTTCTTCATCATCACTAGAGTTATCCTCATCACTAGATGTTGCATATTTAGTGGAGGCTCTAGATTTTACCTTCTTCTTTTGCCGCCCTTTGCCCTGAGGCACTTGTGGCCGACGTTGGGGAAGAGGAGGCCTTTGGTGATGGCGATGTTGGCGGCGTCCTCGTCGGAGGAGGAGTCGGTGGAGCTCTCATCGGAGTCCCATTCCCGACACATGTGGGCATCGTCGCCCTTCTTCTTGTAGTACTTCTTCTCCTTCCTTCTCCCCTTCTTGTCGTCGCCCCTGTCACTGTCACTAGAAATAGGACATTTTGCTATAAAGTGACCGGGCTTACCACACTTGTAGCAAACCTTCTTGGAACGGGGTTTGTAGTCTCTCCCCTTCCTTTGCTTGAGGATTTGGCGAAAGCTCTTGATGATGAGCGCTATTTCCTCGTTGTCGAGCTTGGAGGCGTCGATGGGGAGCCTACTTGATGTAGACTCTTCTTTCTTCTCCTCCGTTGCTTTGAAGGCAACGGGTTGCACTTCAGATGTGGAGGTGATGCCTTGCTCGATGATTTGTTTGGAGCCTTTGATCATCAATTCAAAGCTCACAAACTTTCCTATAACCTCCTCGAGAGACATTAGTTTGTATCTAGGATCACCACGAATTAATTGTACCTGTGTAGGATTAAGAAAAACAAGTGATCTTAGAATAACCTTGACCATTTCATGGTCATCCCATTTTGTGCTCCCTAGGTTGCGCACTTGGTTGACCAAGATCTTGAGCCGGTTGTACATAGCTTGTGGCTCCTCTCCTTGGTTGAGTATGAACCGACCGAGCTGCCCCTCGGTCGTTTCGCTCTTGGTGATCTTGGTCACCTCGTCTCCTTCGTGCGTGGTCTTTAATACGTCCCAAATCTCTTTAGCACTCTTCAACCCTTGCACCTTATTATACTCCTCTCAACTTAGAGAGGTGAGGAGTATAGTAGTTGCTTGGGAATTGAAGTGCCGGATTTGGGCGACTTCGTTCGCATCATAATCTTCATCCCCTACGGATGGTACCTGTGCTCCAAATTCAACAATGTCCCATATGCTTGTGTGGAGTGAGGTTAGGTGATACCTCATCATATCACTCCACCTACTATAATCTTCACCATTAAAGACTGGTGGTTTGCCTAATGGGATGGAAAGTAAAGGAGTATGTTTAGAAATGCGAGGGTAGCGTAGGGGGATCTTACTAAACTTCTTGCGCTCATGGCGCTTAGAAGTGACGGATGGCGCGTCGGAGCCGGAGGTGGAAGGCGACGAAGAATCGGTCTTGTAGTAGACCACTTTCTTCATTTTCTTCTTCTTGTCGCCACTCCGGTGTGACTTGACGCGGGGAGGTGATTCCTCCCTCTTCTTGTTGCCAGACTCCTTTGATGGAGCCTTCCCGTGGCTTGTGGTGGGCTTCTCGCCGGTCACCATCTCCCTCTTGGTGTGATCTCCCGACATCACTTCGAACGGTTAGGTTCTAATGAAGTACCGGCTCCGATACCAATTGAAAGTCACCTAAAGGGGGGTGAATAGGAAAATCTGAAATTTATAAACTTTAAGCATAGCTACAAGCCGGGTTAGCATTAGAAATATAATCGAGTCCGAAAGAGAGGGCGAAAACAAATCACAAGCAAATGAAAGCGGATGACACGGTGATTTGTTTTACCGAGGTTCGGTTCTTGCAAACCTACTCCCCGTTGAGGTGGTCACAAAGACCGGGTCTCTTTCAACCCTTTCCCTCTCTCCACCGATCACTAAGACCGGCGAGCTTTTCTCCTCAATCAAATGGGTCACTTAGACCCTACAAGGACCACCACAACTTGGTGTCTCTTGCTTTGATTACAAAGGTGTTGAGAACAAGAAATGGGGAAGAAGAAAAGCGATCCAAGCGACAAGAACTCAAATGAACACAAATATCTCTCTCTCACTAGCCAGTAAGTGTTTGGAGTGATTCTGGACTTGGGAGAGGATTTGATCTCTTGTTTGTGTCTTGGAGTGAAGTCTAGAGCTCTTGTATTGAATGCAATGGCTGAAAACTTGGATGCCTTGAAGTGTGGTGGTTGGGGGTATTTATAGCCCCAACCACCAAAATGGCCGTTGGGGAGGCTGTCTGTCGATGGGCGCACCGGACAGTCCGGTGCGCGAGCCACGTCACCCAACCATTAGGATTCGACAGTTGGAGCTCTGACAGATGGGGCCACCAGACAGTCTGGTGGTGCATCGGACAGTCACTGTTCACTGTCCGGTGTGCCTTCTGGCGCTGCTCTGACTCTACGCGCGCTGTCCACGCACTGTTCACGTTCACTGTACACTTTTGTAGACGACCGTTGGCGCAGTAGCCGTTGCTTCGCTTGGCACACCGGACAGTCCGGTGCAACACCGGACAGTCCGGTGAATTATAGCGGAGTGGCTCTCTAAAAACCCGAAGCTGAGCAGTTCAGAGTTGATCTCCCTGGTGCACCGAACACTGTCCGATGGCACACCGGACAGTCCGGTGCGCCATACCAGGGCAGCCTTCGGTTGCTTTTGCTCCTTTCATTTTGAAACCCTATCTTGGACTTTTTATTGGTTTGTGTTGAACCTTTGGTACCTGTAGAACTTATAATCTAGATCAAACTAGTTAGTCCAATTGTTTGTGTTAGGCAATTCAACCACCAAAATCATTTAGGAAAAGGTTTGACCCTATTTCCCTTTCATAATCTTTTTAGTTAGCTCCCAAAGTTATCCGCAATGATTGAGCAACTCATAGCAAGAAGAACTCTCTTCCGCACTCCGTATTCATTATTTGTTTCTAATCCTAACCCTGGGTACAGTTCATGTTCAAAGTTTATAATTTTTAGGTTTCGCCTATTCACCCCCTCTAGGCGACTTTCAATTGGTATCAGAGGATGTTCATTAGAGTCTAATAACTCGAAGTGATGTCGGGAGAACACACCAAAAAGGAGTTGATCACCGAGGAAAAGCCTGGATCTTTGGGGAAGAAGAAAGAAGGCAAGACTCTGTCAAAGGAGGCCGGCGATAAGCACAAGGAGGACAAGGATGAATCCGCTAGCTCCATCAAATCACACAAGAAGGGCGACAAGAAGAAAAAGAAGATGAAGAAGGTGGTCTACTATGAGACCGACTCATCCACACCCTCAACCTTCGACGTCGAGTCAACATCTTCAAAGCGCCAATAGCGTAAGAAGTATAGTAAGATCCCTCTTCGCTATCCTCGCATTCCTAAACGTGCTCCTTTACTTTTCGTTCCCTTAGGCAAACCACCGTACTTTGATGGTGAAGATTATTGTATGTGGATTGATAAAATGAGGCACCATCTAACCTCACTCCACGAAAGCATTTGAGATATTGTTGAGTTTGGAGCGCATGCACCACAAGTGGGTGATGAGGACTATGACTCCGATGAGGTCGCCCAAGTGAGGCACTTTAACTCCTAAGCCAACTCCATACTCCTCGCTTCCTTATGTAGAGAGGAGTACAACAAGGTGCAAGGGTTGAAAAATGCCAAGGAAATTTGGGACATCCTCAAAACGACGCATGAATGGGACGAAGTGACCAAGATCACCAAGCAAGAAACAATCGAGGGAGAACTCGGTCGTTTCGTCCTCAGCAAAGGAAAAGAGCCACAAGCCATGTACAACCGGCTCAAGACAATGGTGAACCAAGTCCGCAACCTCGGGAGCACCAAGTGGGATGACAATGAAATGGTCAAGGTTATTCTAAGATATCTTGTTTTTCGTAACCCCACTCAAGTGCAATTAATTCGTGAGAATCCTAGGTATAAGCAAATGTCTATTAAAGAGGTGATTGGCAAGTTTGTGTGCTTTGAACTTATGGTCAAAGACTCCAAACACATTGTCAACTTGGAGCAAGGTGCCACCTCCACACCCGAGGTGCAACCCGTTGCATTCAAGGCAGCAGAAGAAAAGAAGGAAGAGCCTACACCAACCAATAGGCTCCCAATTGATGCCCTCCAAGCTTGACAACGATGAGATGGCTCTTATCATTAAGAGCTTCCGGAAAATCCTCAAGCAAATGAAGGGGAAGGAGTACAAACCCCGCTCCAAGAGGGTTTGCTACCGGTGTGGTAAGTCCGTCACTATATTGCTAAATGTCCATATGCAAGTGATAGTGATAGGGACGATGGCAAGAAAGGGAAGAAGAAGATGGAGAAGAATAAGTACGACAACAAGAAGAAGGGTGGTGAGGCGCACATAGGAAGGGAGTGAGACTCCAACGAGAGCTTCATCGACTCCTCCTCCGACGAGGACGCCGCCAACATCACCATCAACAAGGGTCTTCTCTTCCCCAACGTCGGCCACAAGTGTCTCATGGTCAAGGAGAGAAAAAATAAGAAGGTATACCTTAGAGACATCCCAAATATACTACTTCCGATGATGAGGGTAGCTCTAGTGAAAAGAATGATGATTTGTCTTCTCTTTTTGCAAACCTTACCATAGAACAAAAGGAGAAAATCAATGAATTGATAAAATCCATTAACGAGAAGGATGAAATGTTGGAATGCCAAGAAGAACTACTCATTAAGGAGAACAAAAAATTTGTTAAGCTAAAAGATACTTTTGCTCTTGAAGTTAAAAAATGAAAAAACTTAACTAAAGAGCTAAACACAAGCAATGATTCAATTTCTTGTCTCAAAACTGAAAATGATAGTTTAATTGTCAAGATCGAAGAATTAAATGCTTGTCATATTTCTACATCTACCGTTGAGCATGTTACTATTTGCACTAGATGTAAAGATGTTGATGTTAATGCTATGAATGATCACCTTGCTATGGTTAAAGAACAAAATGATCACATAGCTAAGTTGAATGCCAAAATTGCCGAGCATGAGTTTGAAAATGAAAATTTTAAATTTACTCGTAGTATGCTTTACAATGGGAGACGCCCTGGAATTAAGGATGGGATTGGCTTCCAACCTGGGAACCAAAACAACATCAAACTTAATGCTCATAGAAACAAGATTTCCAACTTTATTAAGGGCAAGGCTCACATGGTACAAGATAGAGAAGGTTACATTTTATATTCTTAAAACTATCCTGAGCATAAGATTAGAAGAATTCATGCTAAGAAATCTCATCATGTTGCTCATCATGCTTATATTTACAGAAATGAGGCTTCTAGCTCTAGGCATACAACTCATGTTAAGATGCCTAAGAGAAAGATTGTTGATGCTTCAAATGAACATATCATTTCATTTAATACCTTTGATGCATCATTTGTTCTTACTAACAAATCAGGCAAAGTAGTTGCCAAATATGTTGGGGGCAAGCACAAGAGTCTAAAGACTTGTGTTTGGCTATCCAAGGTGCTTGTTTGTAATGTGAAAGGACCCAAGACCGTTTGGGTACCTAAGGACAAGGCCTAAATTTGTGTTGTAGGTTTATGCATCCGGAAGAACAAGTTGGATAATTGACAGCGGGTGCACAAACCACATGACAGGGGAGAAAAGAATGTTCTCCTCATATGAGAAAAATGATGATCCCCAAAGAGCAATTATATTCGGGGATGGAAATCAATTTTTGGTCAAACGATTGGGTAAAATTGCTACATCACATGACCATTCCATTTCTAATGTATTTCTTGTAGAATCTCTAGGTTACAACTTGTTTTATGTGTCTTAATTATGCAAAATGGGTTACAATTGTTTATTTACTGATGTTGATGTTACCGTCTTTAGAAGAAATGATGATTCACTAGCTTTTAAGGGAGTGTTAGATGATCAGCTATATTTAATTGATTTCACTGATAATAATGCTAAACTAGACACTTGCATAATTGCTAAGACTAATATGGGCTGGCTCTGGCATCGCCGACTTGCTCATGTTGGGATGAAGAATCTTCACAAGTAGGGGTGAAAACGGGTCGGGTATATCCGTCGGGTACCAGATACAGATAGTGCAAATAATCGTTTTTTCGGATACAAATTCAGTTATTTTTATATTCGGGATGGTTACGGGTAATACCCGAATACTGTAGCTTCGGATTCGGTTCGGATAGGGAACGAGGACTACCCGGATATTCGTGTCGGATATGGGTACCCGGAATTCGGGTACCCGTTTTTTCTTTTTCTGCATAATAATATAGTTATAAAATCGTAACTTTTACATATAAAATCGAATGAAGATAAAGTTTATATGAAAATTGTAGAGCTCGAAAAGATCTATAACTTTGTAGTACATCAATTTTTTGTTTAAACATATATTTAGGGCAAAATCATTAAAATTATGTCTAAATTTATATCAAATTAATATACTTTATCATTTTTATGTGGGGGGCTTAAGGTTATCTCCATGTGGGAACTTAAGGTTATCTTTGTATAGACTATTTATTAGTATTGGTAATTTATTTGCAATTTTTGGTCAACGCTACGTTATTTGATGGATTTAATTGTATTTTGATGATTTTCTACGACAAGAAATTAATAATATATATAAATAGCCTCAAAAAATTATGAAATTTTATGGAGGCACAATATTTGTTCATATATAATCATAAAAATGTTTGGATCGTAAGATCTATAAGATGCCCGCGTTTCTTCCATTTCACGTTCACTTATTTGTATGAGTTATATGTGAAAACACTATAAGTATCGAATTTCAACATAATCAGTACTTTACTTTATCATTTTCATATAAGGACTTGAGTTATCTTCGTATAAAATGTTTATTTGTTTTTATAACTTATTTGCAATTTTTGAGTGAAACTAGAATATTTTATAAATTTTTAATATTACGGTGTTGGTTCTACAATGTCCTTGTAATTAGAAACTTTGAACTGCATGATGTCAATTTTATCGGTTTCTTTTCCTATATTTGATCTATCATATACATGATTATGTATTGCTTAATTTATGTATTTGTTGGGTGGTTGGACAATTAATATCATTGGGACGAACTACCCGACAATTATCCGGTACCTACCCGAGTAGTATCTGTTATCTGTTTCTTACCCGCCCGAATTATTGCCCGGTCCCATCCTGTATCTGTCCCGAATTTTAACTACCCGTATCCGAGAGAAATACATTAGGGTAGGATACAGGATGACCATGTATCCGGGTGTATCCGTCCCGTTTTCATCCCTATTCACAAGCTTCTAAAGGGGAACACATTTTAGGACTAACCAATGTTCATTTTGAGAAAAACAGGATTTGTAGTGCATGTCAATCATGGAAGCAGGTTGGAGTTCATTATCCACACAAGAACATCATGCCGACCGAGGGGCCGCTTGAGCTACTCCACATGGATCTATTCGACCCAATTGCCTACATAAGCATCGGCTGGAGTAAGTATTGTCTTGTAATTGTGGATGATTATTATCGCTTCACTTGGGTGTTCTTTTTACAGGAAAAATCACAAACCCAAGAGACCTTAATGAAATTGTTGAGATGAGCTCAAATGAGTTTGGATTAAGAATCAAGAAGATTAGAAGCGACAACGGAACAAGTTCAAGAACACTCAAATTGAAGGATTCTTGAGGAGGAGGGCATCAAGCATGAGTTCTCTTCTCCCTACACACCTCAACAAAATGGTGTTGTGGAGAGAAAGAATAGAACTCTTATGGATATGGCGAGGACCATGCTTGAGGAATATAAGACATTAGATCGGTTTTGGGCGGAGGCGATTAACACTGCTTGCTACTCCATCAACCGGCTCTACCTTCACTAAATCCTCAAGAAAACATCATATGAACTCCTCATCGATAAAAAGCTCAATGTTTCTTAATTTAGAGTTTTTGGGAGCAAGTGCTTTATTCTTGTTAAGAGAGGTAAAAATTCAAAATTTGCTCCTAAAGTAGAAGGTTTTTTACTTGGTTATGACTCAAACACAAGGGAATATAGGGTCTTCAACAAGTCCACCGGATTAGTTGAAGTTTCTTGTGAAATTATGTTTGATGAGACTAATGGCTCTCAAATAGAGCAAGTTGATCTTGATGAGTTAGATGATGAAGAGGCTCCATGCATCGCGCTAAGGAACATGTCCATTGGAGATGTGTGTCCACAAGAACCTGAAGAGCCTTCATAAGCACAAGATCAACTATCATCTTCCATACAAGCATCTCAACCAACTCAAGATGAGGAACTAGCTCAAGAAGAAGATCAAGTTCAAGACAATGAGCCACCTCAAGAAGAAGGCATTGATCAAGGGGGAGATGAAGTTGATCAAGAAAAGGAAGATGAACAAGAGATTCAAGATCAAAGACCACCTCACCCAAGAGTCCACCAAGCAATTCAACGAGATCACCCCGTCAACTCCATACTTGGTGACATTTGAAAGGGGGTAACCACTCGATCTCGAGTTGCTCATTTTTGTGAACATTACTCTTTTGTGTCTTCTATTGAGACATACAAGATAGAGGATGCACTTAGAGATCTAGACTGGGTGGTGGCAACGCAAGAGGAGTTCAACAACTTCACAAGGAATGAGGTATGGCATTTAGTTCCACGTCCTAACCAAAATATTGTAGGTACCAAGTGGGTATTCCGCAACAAACAAGATGATCATGGTGTGGTGACTAGGAACAAAGCCCGACTTGTTGCAAAAGGGTATTCACAAGTCGAAGGTTTGGATTTTGATGAAACCTATGCACCCGTAGCTTGGTGTCGGGGTAATAATTAGGGATACCCGAAGTATCCCCCAAACAACGCACTCAGAGAGATAAGGACAAAACTCCTGAGGGGTGACAGCCAAGGTACCTATTAAACCGAGGCATCTCCTCGAGAGTCTCCCACCTCGGGCAGGACTCTGCCTCGCTCAAGGTTGTCGCCACTCCGTCCATCTCGCCCGAGCTAGTATCAGGCAGATAATACAGCAGCACCCAAAAACAGGAAGGAAACACCTGTATTTAATGCGCATACCTACCCCATGCCGCGGCAGCAGAGCACAGTGGCTGATAAGACGACGATCACGTCTAGTGCAACATCATGATTATGTCTCCGCTACAGTCCATGCATGCCGCCTGTCATCCCCCGATGGGACACCTAATACGACAAGCAGAGCAGACTAGCCCCCGGGCGCAAAATCTCTGCCTCGCCCGAAGCAAAGTCTAGCCCACAGGCGCAATCTCCGCCTCACCTAACCCCGGGTCCAGCTTTTGGGTGATTTCTCCACCGCGCCCGACGACGAGTTCGGCCCTCGGGTGAATTCTCTGCCTCGCCCGAGCTCGGCCTCGGCCACCTATTCTGCCACGAATCCACGGACAGCCACTCCGCTAAACTGTGGCGCATGTCAAGGGATGGCTTGTCCAACGCCTCGGGAAGACTTCCGCCTCGCCCGAGCGGGGCTCCAACCTCGATAAGAGACGTAGGAAATCTCGATGTCATCCCGTGTAAGGACGCTGACGCACCCCGTAAGGAGCCTTTAGCCCATACCCGGGCACTGTTACAACAACTACAGAATGGGCAGCCACTCCCCCGGGGGCTCAGGTGTACGGACGATCCCTCGGTCTCTGCCTCGGGTCTCTGCGAGAAACTAGCGGACGCAAGTGAACAACACAGTGCACCGTCACGTCGGCTTGCAGGGCGCTAAGACATCTCTCCTTTGAATACAACACCCAGCTTCACTACGGACGCCCCCTTTATGTATAAATAGGGCAGCAGAGTCTCTCCAAGGGACATACAGACGATATAAATCTGGCCAACCAATGAGATAACCATACGAGCAAAACACCGACAAGCACTCAGTTCTCCACTCGGTCTACTCAGTCTTAGATACTGGCACTTACCTCAATCATTTCTACGGACTTGGGGACTTCCCCTCTCCCGTTGTACTTCTAACCCCTACTGTAGGCACCTCGATGCGACTAATATAAGCCTCACCCCCTCTGCTGGAAGTAGGGCCTTGTGTTGCCCAAACCAGGATAATTGCTTGTGTCTTCTCGCACACCATCTAGAGTTCGGCCACGTGGCATAATTTACTAGTTAGTTAAGGACCTGTTGGGGGCCTTCGGCTTCCGAAGGTCCTCAAAAATATAATTTGACAATGTTTTCCAAGTAAAATATGTGAACATGTATCTTCGGATTCGGATCATGAGCATACAGAGCATAGTCAGGACGAAGCCTGAGCGAGACGAAAGGTGGTTACGACGAAGGACAAGGAAATCACGAAGCTGTGCGCAGGAAAGCTTCGGCATGGCAGCAGAAAAGGGGAACCGACTTAAAGATGAAAAGGCAAATTAGACCTCGAAGAGTTACTATAGAGTTATTAACAAATGTAAAGGGCATGGGTGTAATTTTACATGGGCTGCGTCCCGTGCTTATAAATAGGTGCACGCTGACTTGGCACTCGCTTTTTGCATCACGCATGTACCCTTACTTTCCGTCAAACCGAAGGTACATCTATAATTTGTTATTATGGATATGGTAATGCAAATAGAAATAAGTTGATGATAATGTTTATATTATTTTTCGTATTTCGTATATGAATTCTTCCTCATCATTTATTGTTCTTACAAAGGTTTTTCCTTCATAACATTCGTCCGGAATTCATTATATCCGAAGGGAAATAGAGTCTCGAAGGACGAAGGACTTTAACATTTAACACTTTTCATGTTGCCTTGTTCTTAACTCTTAGCATTTGAGAACAAGTCCCCAACATTGGCGCCCACCTCCGGTGAACTCACTTCCACTTTTTGAGTTTCGAACACCTTCGGCAAGCATAGACCTTCGTCATGCCGCCAAAAAAAGCTTCAGCAACAGGGGCTGCAGCTCTGCAACCGCTGGACCCCAACCAGGAGACCCTCTCTCTTCGGGAGGCCCGAAGCCAGAAGAGGAAGGCCACCAGTCCAACGCCTCAGGAGGACGAATTGGATCAAGAGATCAGAGATATGGAGATGCTTCATCAGCAGGTGCAAAGGAAGAAGGAAAAGATGGCTAGGCTAGCTGACCTGCAAAGGCAGATAGACGAAGCCTCTAAAGAAGTTCGCCATCTTACTCAAGATGAGCAGAACCGAAGGCCTCAGCACAGAGAGCTTCATCAGGAGGGCTTCTTCAACGAAGATGACTGGTATGAGAATTTCCATCATGGAAATTTTGCTTTTGATGATGCTTCTCCTCTGTCAGCCGAACTGCAGGCTACACCTTGGCCTCCGTCCTACAAGCCACCTCAACTCCCCATGTACGACGGCCACTCAGATCCGAAGCAGTTTCTGATGAGCTACGAAGCAACAATATCTTCCTATGGTGGCAATACTGCAGTCATGGCGAAGTCTTTCGTCATGGCTGTCAAGAATGTTGCACAAACCTGGTACTCCTCCCTTCGGCCAGGAACAATCACATCATGGCAGAAGCTGAAGGATATGCTGATCACCAGTTTCCAAGGGTTTCAAACGAAGCCGGTCACCGCTCAAGCTTTATTCCAGTGCACCCAAGATCATGAAGAATATCTTCAGGCGTATGTCCGAAGATTCTTACGCCTGAGGGCACAAGCACCAACAGTGCCCAATGAAATTGTCATTGAGGCCATGATTAAGGGGCTTCGGCCGGGACCTTCAGCCCAATACTTTGCCAGGAAACCCCCTCAGACTCTGGAGAAATTGCTTCAGAAGATGGATGAATACATCCATGCTGACAATGACTTTCGATAGAGAAGGGAGGAAGCTTACAGATTCTCCGAAATAGCCAAGGGCTTCGGAGGGAGGTTTCATCCTAGACATGTCACATCGATTCGTTCCACTCAGAATGATGACAGGGGAAGCCAGCAGCAGAGGCCGCAATATTCCTCATAGGCTTCCCAGGCTTCGGGGCAGCAGTAGAGTTATCCTCGGCCTCCAGCTCCAAGGGGCAGAGGTGCCAGGGGCTTCGGAGGAAGATTTGGGGATCAGCCAAGGAAAATTTATTGCTTATTCTGTGGTGAGGACAAAGGCCACACCACCAGGATGTGCCATGTCACCATCCAGAAACAAAAAGAAATAGCAGAAGCTGCAGCCCAACAGACCAAGTCGAAGCAAGTCATGCACACTGCTTCGTACCACTCGCCTTATATCCCAGAGTATGTGGGTAACCACCCTGCAGCTTCTGTTGCTTCGGCAAGTCAATCTCAGGCATCTTGGCAACAACTTCCACCTCCACCACCAATGCAACGAGGCCAGCAGCCATAAGGGAGTCAACATACTCAACACCAAAGATACTTCAGAGAAGAGTCCGAAGCTCGCACAGTCAATAGTACTGTGCCAGAATCGAAGCACATTTATTGACAAATATCCTACCTCAGTAGTAGTTTTTGCATTCAGTATCGTTTTCTTTTTTAATAAGGAACAATTATTGGAA
Organism: Zea mays; assembly: GCF_902167145.1. Lineage (NCBI taxonomy): Eukaryota > Viridiplantae > Streptophyta > Magnoliopsida > Poales > Poaceae > Zea > Zea mays. The sequence goes on along the minus strand of NC_050098.1, from coordinate 38,211,388 downwards.
GTCTAAGTGTTTTTTGTTGTTTTCAAATTCTTGTAATAGCTTCGCCTTTGCTATAGTACAAGTATATCTTCTCCACAGAATAACGGAGTCCAAAAAGTTGCCGAAGCATAAGAACTTATGATTACGGGGTGAATCTTCGAAATAACAAAAAGTCGTTCCTAAGGGAGTGCAGCGTAAGTTTTCTGCTCAAAAGTCGTTTCGAAGGGAATGCAGAGCTTACAGCGAAAAATAAACGCTGATTCCGCTGAAAGTAAAAGGCGAAGAAGCTCCTAAGGGAGGCTTACAGCGAAAATTAAACGCTGATTCCGCTGAAGTAAAAGGCGAAGAAGCTCCTAAGGGAGGCTTACAGCGAAAAATAAACGCTGATTCCGCTGAAAGTAAAAGGCGAAGAACCTCCTAAGGGAGGCTTACAACGAAAAATAAACGCTGATTCCGCTGAAGTAAAAGGCGAAGAAGCTCCTAAGGGAGGCTTGCAGTGAAAAAATGTCGATCTTCGGCAAATATCATTTTGCATAACATCACATCATCACATCATTTGCATAGCATAACATCATACATCATATTGCATCAATGACGCAAGAAGGGGTTTCAGTGTTGATATTCGAAGATTGTTTCGAAGAAATGGTGCCAGGGCACAAAAATAGTTATTGAAGAACTATACCTTCGTCAAACTCTGAAATGAAAAAAATCTATTGGTTATTGATTTTACGAGGATTGGTTACTGATTTTATGAAAACACGGATATTATTTACAAAGCATGAAAAGAAGGGAAGGTGTTTTTTTGCCGAAGGCTCAAAAACGGTATGTATGTGAAGTTTCATGCATCGTAAAGAATAGAACCATAAATAGCTTATATATTACATTCAAAGTTACAAAATATTACACATGTTCCTCAACAAACATTACATTCTAAATATTTTGACAATAACATCTAATCTTCCCTTAGAACTACTTCTGCAGCTTCGTTTAGTAGCTGATCAACAACTTTATCCATGATGGCTTCGGCCATTTTTCTAATTTCGTCGTCCCCCTTCACGTGGGGGTCCGCCGATGGCTCGGCAGGCTCTGAGGGAGGAGAAAGTACGGCTATGTTACAAAACGTAAACAAGTTCGAAATCAAAAAATTACAACAAAGAGCCAAAAACCACTAGTCAATACCTATTTGCCCTTCGAGATCCGCACTTTTCTCAGCGGCCTCTGCTACTTTTCTAGCGTCATGAATGCCTTTCTCGCTTTTTCGTATAATTTCTTGGGCCATTTCCCGGCCACCATTGTCCCAGATGTCGGTGAAAAATTTTCCACCGACCAGGCTCGCTTCGGCCGAGGGGTCTTTTATATCTTCAGAGGATAAGGCGGCTTCGGATTGTGCCAAGAATTTCACATGGTCACAACCTTTCCTCTCCAAAATAGTGGCAATCCCCCTAGCACCCGAAAAGGCACATGTCTCCACGACTATTCAAAAATTCTTCAAAAGCTTCAGCTTCGTGGCTGATCCATCCAATTGGGCCTTCGGGGTCACCCCTTATGAAGTTCTCCTCACTTGAGAATGCGCCAATGCTGGCGAAGCTGGTTCTTATTTTCTTAACACATTCTATAGATTTTTCGTAGCACCTTTTCTTGGATGCACGAAGCTCTTCAACGTTTTTTCCAAATGATTTGTCCATTGGTCACTAATTTCTCGTTTTGTTTCTTCAAGTGTGCGTTCCTCTTTAGCTCTGGCTAGTTGTTTCCGGAGATCTTCAATTTCACGCTTCTAAGCCTCAGCTTAAGCTTTGAAAGTAGCTTCGTCTTCTTTTATTCTATTCACCAATGAATGTAATATTTTATCTTTTTCGAGACCTTCGTTCCTTAGTTCAATTACTTCGGAACGAAGGTTGCTCAGGGCCATAACACACCCTTCGTCTTTGGCATCTTTTTGAGCCCTGAGGGCATTGCTAAGTATAAGGCCCTGCAAAAAAATGTGTGTGTGTCAATAAGCTTAAGCAAATGAAAAATTTTGGTTTCAAGAAATAATACAAAGACCTCATTTTTGCACCTTTAAGCTATTGTACGTCAAGCTGTCGGCCAGCTCGTTTTTTGACAACACCGAGAGCCCGTCTTCTAATGTTGGGAATCCGAAGCTCTTGCTCATCTCCCGACAGACAGAAATCTCCTTGCTGTCAGGGAGACAATACAAGAAGTCTTCTTCTCCGCTGCCGTTGAATATCAACGCCCCCTTTGGATATTTTAGTTTTTGGGCATAAAACTGAGCCTCTTGCTTTTCTTTTTCAGCCAACTCTTTCCCCGAGGCATGTCGTAAAATATAATGGAAAGCTTCGGAAAATGCTTCGGGGGCGGCAGTGCCAGTTTCTTCAGCCAAAATTTGTTCTGCTGTTTCTGTTTCTTCGGCTTCCAAGGATTTCACCTTGGCGGGCTCTGAAGGCCCAGCTTCAGTTTCAGCTTGGTGCTTTGAAGCTTCGGTACCAAAGTCTTCGATTTGCACTTCGGGAGTTTCGACAATTTTCTTTGGAGTAGTGCTTGAAGACTTTATTGTCTCCAATACATCCAGTACGTTAACCATTCTTTTCCTCTTGGGGGTCGTCATCGACATTGGCATTGGTACCTCAATTCTTGCTGAAGGACTTAGAATTTCCGATGTCTTTGTTTCTTCAGCCCTCGGTTCTTCTATTTTTTCCGTCGCTGGCACTTTGGCCGGCCCTTCAACATTCGGCAGGAGAGTTGGCTCCTTAGCTTCGGTGGCCGAAGAGGTCTCACCGACAAACTCAGGCATTGTGGCTGGTTCAATATAGCGTGGCTGGTGTGTAAGAACCTTCATCTTTTTCCTCTTCGGCGCCGGCTCACTAGGAGCGGCTGAAGCAACTTCCTTCGCAGAAGATGTATTCTTTCTTTTTTGACCCCGTGTTGGATAACGGTAGTCGGGGTAGACACACCCAATTGCATCAAATACTCGGTTGAGTCTTTTCTTCTTTCAGCCTCCGAAGGCCGCAGATAGTGCAGTGTCTTCTGCCTTCAAGTATGACCCAAGCAGTTCATCACTTATGGCCTCAATACTTTTCAGCCAGTCATCATCTGGCTCGACGAACTTATCTCCATATTTGAATGTGTATTTTAGCCTAACTAGTCCACCTTCGTCAGGTTCCCTGACGGTTTCCTTCGGCATTTCCCACTTTTCTGCAAGTGGCCATACTCTGAAGGCAATGTGTTCTTGGATCAAATCCCTTGTCCCAATAAAAGAGCAAACCACGCCGAAGGCTCTCTGGCATTCTTCGGCTGCTTCATCCATTTCCACCTTCGGCCACCGGAGGCCGAAGCGCTGCCAGATAGGGCGCATAATGATATCTTTAATATCCTCTCGTGTTTTCAAATCATTTTCACATAAAACCATTCCATCATCCAGTCGCCGGGCCATCTCTTTCGAAAGGTTGGCACGGGACAGCTTGACCCAGATCGGGCACCGAAGCTGTAGCAGCCAAAATTGTTGTGATACTGCTCTTTACCCCAGGGTTTTGTATCATACAATAGCTCATGTATACTGCAGAAACTTTTTGCATTTGGCTCCAAACCTTGGCTCTTCACGGCCCAGACAAAGATTCCCATTCGTATAATTGCTTCGGGCGTAATTTGATGAAGGTAGACTTGATAAATCTTCAAAACTTCAACCTACAAATTTGCTTAATGGAAGCCAAAGCCCAGCCTTGAAAAAGCTTTGGAAGATCACAACTTCATTCTCTTCGGGAGTAGGCACGATCCTCTCTCCGTCATCAGCCCTTACAATAGACATGTCCCGAAAATATCTTCCCCTCATATTATTAAGATGACTCTGTTTAATAGTTGATTTTCGAAAAACTGTGTGGCTTGGTCGCCAGGGTCGATCTTCGGAGTCTTCTCCACCACATTCCACATCATAACTGTCACTATCGCCAGTATCTTCAGACAAACCTTCCAAAATCTCCCTGGTAATCTTCTCTGTATTTGTCTTCGCCATTAATTCAAGAAAACCAAGATTCTTCTCTTCAGAAAGGCTCAGCCTCGACGCAGCGGCAGCTTTCTTGTCTTCAGACATCTTCGAAAATGCTGAGTAGGTGCTCTCAAAGCCGAAGCTTAAAAATTTAAAAAGCCAACCAAGTGTTGGTGCGCAAGAGCTAAAAATTGAGTAAGCAAGAACAGATGGCAAGAAAGCGTGCCAAATGAATCCGTGGTGAGTTCTTATTTATACGCCTAGCGTGTTGAGAGCTGGATGGTCCCGCTTGTCAGTGACTATTGCTATTCTAGCAAAGGGAAGGTGTTTTTTCGGACCTTCGGCTTAAGGCCTTCGTCCATGTCGTAATATAAATTCATCATTCTAATAAATTAATATTGCGAGGGGCTACTGTTGGGGGCCTTCGGCTTCCGAAGGTCCTCAAAAACATAATTTGACAATGTTTTCCAAGTAAAATATGTGAACAAGTTTCTTTGGATTCGGATCATGAGCATATAGAGCATAGTCAGGACGAAGCCTGAGCGAGACGAAAGGTGGTTACGACGAAGGACAAGGAAATCACGAAGCTGTGCGCAGGAAAGCTTCGGCATGGCAGTAGAAAAGGGGAACCGACTTAAAGATGAAAAGGCAAATTAGACCTCGAAGAGTTACTATAGAGTTATTAACAAATGTAAAGGGCATGGGTGTAATTTTACATGGGCTGCGTCCCGTGCTTATAAATAGGTGAACAGTATCCTCATACTGTTCACGCTGACTTGGCACTCGCTTTTTGCATCACGCCTGTACCCTTACTTTCCGTCAAACCGAAGGTACATCTATAATTTGTTATTATGGATATGGTAATGCAAATAGAAATAAGTTGATGATAATGTTTATATTATTTTTCGTATTTCGTATATGAATTCTCCCTCATCATTTATTGTTCTTATGAAGGTTTTTCCTTCATAACCTTCGTCCGGAATTCATTATATCCGAAGGGAAATAGAGTCTCGAAGGACGAAGGACTTTAACATTTAACACTTTTCATGTTGCCTTGTTCTTAACTCTTAGCATTTGAGAACAAGTCCCCAACAGGACCCATGGTCCAAACACCAACAGTTGGCCTGCCAGGTAGGGGCTTGTCATGTGAAACACTTTTAGTTCCCACCAAGACTCTAGATGGCAGGTTTCCACCATCCACTCAAGCTTGTGACAGTGATCAGGTTCGGGAGTTTGGAGTTCATGTCACTCGACATTGAGTACGACATGATACTCCTCCCGCATGTCCCTCTCGAGCGTCCTAGCTCCCATCGCCGCCCTTCTCATCGTAGGAGGCAGAGACAAAGCAACCACAATCATGCCACTCATGGCACCCCATGCCCCGGAGAAGCCCCGGGATGGCTGATGGCATAGACTCCCTCACAAGAGACTTAGCCAACACCAGCATTGCACCTGGAAGACCACTAGCGACACCTACGTCGACTCCTCTGGCACCGCCTCCTTCGATGTGGGAAACTGAAAGGGAAATGTGCCCTTGGGCCATTTCTAAGTATTTTGGTGATTGAGTGTCAACACAAGTGCTTAAATGTGAATCAATGCCCATGGATGAACAAAGTGCAAATCTAGAGCAAAGGTATGTTTCTAAGTCTTAGTACATTGGTTTTGTGTACTAATATACTTGTCTAAGTATTAGAAACAAGAAGAAGAAGAAAAGAAGAGAGTTGGCTGTGTACAGCCAAGAGGCTGTTTCGGTCTGGGGCACCGGACTGTCCGGTGGTGCACCGGACAGTGTCCGGTGCGCCAGGCTGCCTCGGCCGAAGAGGCCGCTCTCGGGAATTTGCTGACGGCGTACGGCTAAAATTCACCGGACTGTCCGGTGTGCACCGGACTGTCCGGTGAGCCAACGGTCAGCCAGGCCAACGGTCGGCCGCGGATTCTGCGCGCGACACGTGGCCAAGCCAATGGTCGGAAGGGGGCACCGGACTGTCCGGTGTGCACCGGACATGTCCGGTGCGCCAACGGCTCCCAGATCTGCAACGGTCGGCTTCGCCATTTAAGGAAAGGAATCGGGCACCGGACACTGTCCGGTGTGCACCGGACTGTCCGGTGCGCCCGACGACAGAAGGCAAGGATGGCCTTCCAGATTTGTTCTCAACGGCTCCTAGCTGCCTTGGGGCTATAAAAGGGACCCCTAGGCGCATGGAGGAGTATACCAAGCATTACTACATCATTTCTAAGCACCAAGACATCGATCTCTCGCATTCGTTTCATTGTGATAGCATATAGAGCTCTTGTGGAGTTGTGAACTCTTTGAGTTGTGTTGCGAGCTCTTGTTGCTGCTTGTGTGCGTGTTGTTACTCTGATTTTGAGTCTTGTGTGCGTTGCTAGTTCCCTCCTTACTCCGTATTTCTTTGTGAATCTCAAGTGTAAGGGCGAGAGGCTCCAAGTTGTGGAGATTCCTCGCAAACGGGATATTGAGAAGAAAAGCATAACACTGTGGTATTCAAGTTGATCATTGGATCACTTGAGAGGAGTTGAGTGCAACTCTCGTCCGTTGGGACACCACAACGTGGAGTAGGCAAGTTTTGTACTTGGCCGAACCACGGGATAAATCACTGTGTCTTCTCTGTGTTGAACCTCTTGTGATTATCATCTTGTGCAAGATCTTCGCCTTAGCCACTTGGCATCAACTGTGCTAACGCTTAACAAAGTTTTTGTGGCTGTAAGTTTGAATTTTACAGGATCACCTATTCACCCCCCTCTAGGTGCTCTCAATTGGTATCAGAGCCGTTCTCTTCAAGAAAGGGACTAACCGCCCGAAGAGATGGATCCTAAGGGGAAGGGAATCGTGATCAACGATAAGGAGAAGGAGTCTTTCGTCAACGAGCCAAAGGATGACAAGTCCAACGACTCTGGCTCGGGCCATAGACGAAAAGATGGGAAGAAGAAGAAGACAAGGCGCATCAAGGAGATCGTCTACTACGACAGCGACGAGTCTTCCTCCTCCCAAAAGGACGACGACCACAACGACTACGAGAAAAGAAAACCGGTTAATTCGAACTTTTCTTTTGACTATTCTCGTATTCCGCAAAGTTCAAATTCGCATTTGCTCCCCATTCCACTTGGCAAGCCTCCTCACTTTGATGGAGAGGACTACGGATTTTGGAGCCACAAAATGCGTACTCACTTGTTCTCTCTCCATCCTAGCATATGGGAGATTGTAGAGAGTGGAATGCACTTTGATAGTACGGATAGCCCTATGTCTATTAATGAACAGATTCATAAAAATGCACAAGCTACTACTGTGTTGCTAGCTTCCTTGTGCAGGGACGAGTACAATAAGGTGAGCGGCTTGGACAATGCCAAGCAGATATGGGACACCCTCAAGATTTCACACGAGGGGAACGACATCACCATGCTCACTAAAATGGAGTTGGTGGAGGGCGAGCTTGGAAGGTTTGCGATGATAAGGGGCGAGGAGCCAACCCAAACATACAACCGGCTCAAGACCCTTATCAACAAAATAAGGAGCTATGGAAGCACGCGATGGACGGACCACGACGTCGTCCGACTATTACTAAGGTCCTTTACCATTCTTGATCCTCATTTGGTGAATAACATTCGTGAGAACCCCAGGTACACCAAAATGTCGCCCGAAGAAATTCTTGGAAAATTTGTAAGCGGGCGGATGATGATCAAGGAGGCGAGGTACGTCGATGACGCGTTGAACGGTCCAATCCATGAGCCTCAACCCATTGCTCTCAAGGCATCGAGAAGCAAGGAGGCACTACCAAGCAAGGTGGCACAAATTGAGGCGGCCGGACTTAATGATGAAGAGATGGCCCTCATCATCAAAAGATTCAAGACGGCGCTTAAAGGTCGCAAGGGACAGCCAAGCAAGACCAAAGCCAAAGGGAAGCGTTCGTGCTTCAAATGCGGTAAGCTTGGTCATTTTATTGCTAACTGTCCCGACAATGATAGTGATCAGGACCAAGGGAACAAGAGGGAGAAGAAGAAGAATTATAAGAAGGCAAAGGGCGAGGCTCATCTTGGCAAGGAGTGGGATTCGGACTGCTCCTCGTCTGACTCCGACAATGAGGGACTCGCCGCCACTGCATTCAACAAGTCATCCCTCTTCCCCAACGAGCGTCACACTTGCCTCATGACAAGAGAGAAGAGGGTAATCACTCGTAATGATGTCACTTATGATTCTTCTAGTGACGATGAGTCTAGTGATGATGAAATAGATTACTCTAGTTTGTTCAAGGGATTGGATAGAAATAAAATTGATAAAATCAATGAATTAATTGATGCCTTGAATGAAAAGGATAGACTTTTAGAAAAGCAAGAGGATTTGTTGTATGATGAGCATGATAAATTTGTTAGTGCACAAAATTCTTATGCTTTAGAAGTTAAAAGAAATGAAGTGCTTTCTAGTGAATTATCTTCTTATCATGAAACCATTACTACTTTAAAGAGTGTTAATGATGACTTAAATGCTAAACTAGAAGTAGCTAGTAAAAATTCTTGTGTAGAACATGTTGAGATTTGCACTAGGTGTAAAGATTTCGATGTTGATACTTGTAGTGAACACCTAGTCTCAATTTGTAATTTGAATGATGAAGTGGCTAGTCTTAATGCCCAACTTAAGACTAGCAAAAGCGAATTTAATAAATTAAAATTTGCAAGGGATGCCTATACGATTGGTAGACATCCCTCAATTAAGGATGGACTTGGCTTCAAAAGGGAAGCCAAGAACTTAACAAGCCATAAGGCTCCCATTCTCGCTAAGGAGAAAGGGAAGGCCCCTATGGCTACTAGTGCTAAAAAGAACCATGCCTTTTTGTATCATGATAGGAAAAATTCTAGAAATGCTTTTAGAAGTTATGATACTTTTGATTCACATGCTTATGATTCTTATGCTATGACTGCTTCTAGTTCTCATATTGTGCATGATAGAAAGGTTGGTAGAAGTAATGTTATTCACAATATGTCTAGGAGAAATGTTGTTAATACTCATAGGAAAGTTCATGGACCTTCTACAATTTATCATGCCCTAAATGCTTCCTTTGCTATTTGTAGAAAGGATAGGAAGATAGTTGCTAGGAAGTTAGGGGCAAAATGCAAGGGAGACAAAACTTGCATCTGGGTCCCTAAGGATATTTGCACTAACCTTGTAGGACCCAACAAGAGTTGGGTACCTAAGTCCCAAGCCTAAATTTGCCTTGCAGGTTTATGCATCCGGGGGTTCAAGCTGGATTATCGACAGCGGATGCACAAACCATATGACGGGAGAGAAGAAGATGTTCACCTCCTACGTCAAGAATAAGGATTCCCAAGATTCAATTGTATTCGGTGATGGGAATCAAGGCAAGGTAAAAGGGTTAGGTAAAATTGCAATTTCTAATGAGCACTCTATCTCTAATGTGTTTTTAGTAGAGTCTCTTGGATATAATCTGCTATCTGTTAGTCAATTATGCAACATGGGGTATAACTGTCTATTTACAAATGTAGATGTGTCTGTCTTTAGAAGAAGTGATGGTTCACTAGCTTTTAAAGGTGTATTAGACGGCAAACTTTATTTAGTTGATTTTGCAAAAGAAGAAGCCGGTCTAGATGCATGCTTAATAGCTAAGACTAGCATGGGCTGGCTGTGGCATCGCCGCTTAGCACATGTGGGAATGAAGAACCTTCACAAGCTTCTAAAGGGAGAACACGTGATAGGTTTGACTAACGTGCAATTCGAAAAAGATAGACCTTGTGCAGCTTGTCAAGCAGGTAAACAAGTGGGAGGAGCGCATCACAGCAAGAATGTGATGACCACTTCAAGACCTCTGGAGCTGCTGCATATGGACCTCTTCGGACCCGTCGCTTATCTGAGCATAGGAGGAAGTAAGTATGGTCTAGTTATTGTTGATGACTTTTCCCGCTTCACTTGGGTGTTCTTTTTGCAGGATAAGTCTGAAACCCAAGGGACCCTCAAGCGCTTCCTCAGGAGAGCTCAAAATGAGTTTGAGCTCAAGGTGAAGAAGATAAGGAGCGACAACGGGTCCGAGTTCAAGAACCTTCAAGTGGAGGAGTTCCTTGAGGAGGAAGGGATCAAGCACGAGTTCTCCGCTCCCTACACACCACAGCAAAATGGTGTGGTAGAGAGGAAGAACAAGACGCTAATCGATATGGCGAGGACGATGCTTGGAGAATTCAAGACCCCCGAGTGTTTCTGGTCGGAAGCCGTGAACACAGCTTGCCACGCCATTAACAGGGTCTACCTTCATCGCCTCCTCAAGAAGACTTCGTATGAGCTACTAACCGGTAACAAACCCAATGTATCCTACTTTCGTGTTTTTGGAAGCAAATGCTACATTCTAGTGAAGAAAGGTAGAAATTCTAAATTTGCTCCAAAAGCTGTAGAAGGGTTTTTGTTAGGTTATGACTCAAATACAAAGGCGTATAGAGTCTTCAACAAATCATCGGGTTTGGTTGAAGTCTCTAGTGACGTTGTATTTGATGAGACTAATGGCTCTCCAAGAGAGCAAGTTATTGATTGTGATGATGTAGATGAAGAAGATGTTCCGACGGCCGCTATACGAACCATGGCGATTGGAGAAGTACGGCCACAGGAACAAGATGAACGTGATCAACCTTCTTCCTGAACAACGGTGCATCCCCCAACTCAAGATGATGAACAGGTTCATCAAAAGGAGGCGTGTGATCAAGAGGGAGCACAAGATGATCAAGTAATGGAGGAAGAAACGCAACCGGCACCTCCAACCCAAGTTCGAGCGATGATTCAACGGGATCATCCCGTCGACCAAATTTTGGGTGACATTAGCAAGGGAGTAACTACTCGATCTCGATTAGTTAATTTTTGTGAGCATTACTCTTTTGTCTCTTCTATTGAGCCTTTCAGGGTAGAGGAGGCCTTGCTAGATCCGGACTGGGTGTTGGCCATGCAGGAGGAGCTCAACAACTTCAAGCGCAATGAAGTTTGGACACTGGTGCCTCGTCCCAAGCAAAATGTTGTGGGAACCAAGTGGGTGTTCCGCAACAAACAGGACGAGCACGGGGTGGTGACAAGGAACAAGGCTCGACTTGTGGCAAAAGGTTATGCCCAAGTCGCAGGTTTGGACTTTGAGGAGACGTTTGCTCCTGTGGCTAGGCTAGAATCAATTCGTATCTTGCTAGCATATGCCGCTCACCATTCTTTCAGGTTGTTCCAAATGGATGTGAAGAGCGCTTTCCTAAACGGGCCAATCAAGGAGGAGGTGTACGTGGAGCAACCCCCTGGCTTCGAGGATGAACGGTACCCCGACCATGTGTGTAAGCTCTCTAAGGTGCTCTATGGACTTAAGCAAGCCCCAAGAGCATGGTATGAATGCCTTAGAGACTTTTTACTTGCTAATGCTTTCAAGGTTGGGAAAGCCGATCCAACTCTGTTCACTAAGACATGTGATGGTGATTTGTTTGTGTGCCAAATTTATGTCGATGACATAATATTTGGTTCGACTAACCAAAAGTCTTGTGAAGAGTTCAGCAGGGTGATGACGCAGAAATTCGAGATGTCGATGATGGGCGAGTTGAACTACTTCCTTGGGTTCCAAGTGAAGCAACTCAAGGACGGCACCTTCATCTCCCAAACAAAGTACACACAAGACTTGCTGAAGCGGTTTGGGATGAAGGACGCCAAGCCCGCAAAGACTCCGATGGGGACCGACGGACACACCGACCTCAACAAAGGAGGTAAGTCCGTTGATCAAAAAGCATACCGGTCCATGATAGGTTCTTTGCTTTACTTGTGTGCTAGTAGACCGGATATTATGCTTAGTGTATGCATGTGTGCTAGATTTCAATCCGATCCTAAGGAGTGTCACTTAGTGGCGGTGAAGCGAATTCTGAGATATTTAGTTGCTACGCCTTGCTTCGGGCTCTGGTATCCAAAGGGGTCTACCTTTGACTTGGTTGGATACTCAGACTCCGACTATGCTGGATGTAAGGTCGATAGGAAGAGTACATCAGGGACGTGCCAATTCTTAGGAAGGTCCCTGGTGTCGTGGAACTCTAAGAAACAAACCTCCGTTGCCCTATCCACTGCTGAGGCCGAGTACGTTGCCGCAGGACAGTGTTGCGCGCAACTGCTTTGGATGAGGCAAACCCTCCGGGACTTTGGCTACAATCTGAGCAAAGTCCCACTCCTATGTGATAATGAGAGTGCTATCCGCATGGCGGAAAATCCTGTTGAGCACAGCCGCACAAAGCACATAGACATCCGGCATCACTTTTTGAGAGACCACCAGCAAAAGGGAGACATCGAAGTGTTTCATGTTAGCACCGAGAACCAGCTAGCCGATATCTTTACCAAGCCTCTAGATGAGAAGACCTTTTGCAGGCTGCGTAGTGAGCTAAATGTCTTAGATTCGCGGAACTTGGATTGAATTATAGCATACTTGTATTTATGCTTTTGATCATGTTCCTTTCTGCATTTTGTTGCTTATTATGGTGCTCAAGTTGTACAAACACTCCCTGGACCTCACAAGTCTGTTGCAAAGTGATGCACATGTGTAGGGGGAGATGTGTTACAACTTGACCCTTTGAGACTAACCAAGTGCTTGAGTTGATGATTTAGTCTCGAAGGAGGATTGAAAGGGAAAAAGTGGACTTGGACCATGAAAGACTTCCACTGCACTCCGATGAGAGGGTAACTTATTCCAAGTTCATCTTTAAACTCTTATTGCCTATTTGCTCTTAATTGAAGATTTTGGTGTGGCAATGGGGTTAAGGGGCCAAGATTGATCCCGTTTTGGTGCTTGATGCCAAAGGGGGAGAAAATAAAGGCCAAAGTGATAAATGGATCAGCTACCACTTGAGAAATTTTGAAAAAGTAGATTAGAGCTTTTGTGTTGTCAAAACTTGCATTGTCTCTTTTGTCAAAAGTTGGTTTCTTGTGTGGAGAAGTGTGGATTATGGGAAAAAGGGGGAGTTTTTGAATCATGAATCAATTTTCTTTGGAAAACCTCTTTTTATGTCTCTACAAGTGGATTTGACTTAGAGATAGGATTTTGTGGTTGATTTGCAAAAACAAACCAAGTGGTGGCAAAGGATGATCCATATATGCCAAAATTGAATCAAAATCAATTTGAGTTGATTTTGCACTTGTTCTAGTTGCTTTATGTTGTGTTGGCATAAATCACCAAAAAGGGGGAGATTGAAAGGGAAATGTGCCCTTGGGCCATTTCTAAGTATTTTGGTGATTGAGTGTCAACACAAGTGCTTAAATGTGAATCAATGCCCATGGATGAACAAAGTGCAAATCTAGAGCAAAGGTATGTTTCTAAGTCTTAGTACATTGGTTTTGTGTACTAATATACTTGTCTAAGTATTAGAAACAAGAAGAAGAAGAAAAGAAGAGAGTTGGCTGTGTACAGCCAAGAGGCTGTTTCGGTCTGGGGCACCGGACTGTCCGGTGGTGCACCGGACAGTGTCCGGTGCGCCAGGCTGCCTCGGCCGAAGAGGCCGCTCTCGGGAATTTGCTGACGGCGTACGGCTAAAATTCACCGGACTGTCCGGTGTGCACCGGACTGTCCGGTGAGCCAACGGTCAGCCAGGCCAACGGTCGGCCGCGGATTCTGCGCGCGACACGTGGCCAAGCCAACGGTCGGAAGGGGGCACCAAACTGTCCAGTGTGCACCGGACATGTCCGGTGCGCCAACGGCTCCCAGATCTGCAACGGTCGGCTTCGCCATTTAAGGAAAGGAATCAGGCACCGGACACTGTCCGGTGTGCACCGGACTGTCCGGTGCGCCCGACGACAGAAGGCAAGGATGGCCTTCCAGATTTGTTCTCAACGGCTCCTAGCTGCCTTGGGGCTATAAAAGGGACCCCTAGGCGCATGGAGGAGTATACCAAGCATTACTACATCATTTCTAAGCACCAAGACATCGATCTCTCGCATTCGTTTCATTGTGATAGCATATAGAGCTCTTGTGGAGTTGTGAACTCTTTGAGTTGTGTTGCGAGCTCTTGTTGCTGCTTGTGTGCGTGTTGTTACTCTGATTTTGAGTCTTGTGTGCGTTGCTAGTTCCCTCCTTACTCCGTATTTCTTTGTGAATCTCAAGTGTAAGGGCGAGAGGCTCCAAGTTGTGGAGATTCCTCGCAAACGGGATATTGAGAAGAAAAGCATAACACTGTGGTATTCAAGTTGATCATTGGATCACTTGAGAGGAGTTGAGTGCAACTCTCGTCCGTTGGGACACCACAACGTGGAGTAGGCAAGTTTTGTACTTGGTCGAACCACGGGATAAATCACTGTGTCTTCCCTGTGTTGAACCTCTTGTGATTATCATCTTGTGCAAGATCTTCGCCTTAGCCACTTGGCATCAACTGTGCTAACGCTTAACAAAGTTTTTGTGGCTGTAAGTTTGAATTTTACAGGATCACCTATTCACCCCCCCCCCTCTAGGTGCTCTCAGAAACACCAGTTCCCCATGTCGTTGAGCGAGTGGTACCGGTCGCACCGGTCCTCCCACCCATGGGTCAGGAGGAGCCGGTCGCCCCTTGGAGAGACATGACGGGGGACGGGGGAGAACCGTCTATGTTCAACCCCATCCCATTTGAGCCTAGCTTCGACACCAGCGCAATCACAAGGATGTATGCCAGGCTTCCTTTTCCCTCGGGGAGTCTGGACTCCGAGGAAGAAGACGGTCTGAGCTTCGCCCTAGACTTCTCTGGGCTGAGAGATCCTGAGTCAATGCAGTAGTTTCTATATGTATGCGATGAGATGCTCTCCAAAAGCTCGGAGAGTTATAGCTTTGGTGGGGAAGGCTACGATCCGACCCGAGAATGCTGCTACATTGACTCAGAGATCCTCGATGAGGGAGATCGCCTTGGCATGCCACGGGAAGGTGACCAGCTTCCACCACACGTTCAGGAGCTGAGCGGGGCCTAGACTCCACCTGGGAGCCACGTGGCTCAACTCGAGCAACTACGAGAGCTACACAGCAAGCTCAAGGAGGAACAACAATGGCTGCAACAACTATGACAAGCTCTAGAGAGGAAGGCCGCTGGCAAAACCCTCCACGGAGGCACGCAGGCGAAGGCGCGATGTCCAGCGTTGCATCGAGGAAGACACCAACGCTGCTGTGCCCCCCGTCCTCAACCGAGCGAGTCAAAGCCTCGCAACATCAGCACTCTTGCTTCGTGCCATGCCGGAGCCCTCCACTACCAAGGGACGCCGCATCCACGGCGAACATCGGGGGCTTCTACAATGCGTCGCAGTCCAGCAAGCCGAGAGCTCTGCCTCTCGGCTCTGAGAACCCACCTCGAGCCATTAGGCGGGGCCCTCTTGCTTCGAGAAGGAAATCTCGGTGCACCATGCGCATACTAGAGCGAGGGCCCCCACGGTGCACGATCGTCTCCTAGACAACCGCCATCCCCAGGCAGTTCATGATCGTCTCGGTGGACGCGCCCAACAACACAAGACATTTGGCTACCGCCCACGGCGGGGCGGTCGCTACGACAACTGGGAGGATCGAAGCCCCTCCCCCGAGCCGCCAGGACCTCAGGTCTTCAGCAAGACCATCCACAGAGCGCCATTCCCACCTCGGTTCCGAGCCCTGACTACTATCACCAAGTACTCGGGGGAGACGAAGCCAGAGCTCTGGCTTGCTGACTATTGGCTTGCCTATCAGCTTGGGGGGACGAATGACGACAACCACATCATTCAGAACCCCCTATCATTCTATCTAACTCTGCCCAAGCTTGGCTTGAGCACCTTCCGTCGGCACAAATCCACGATTGGGAAGACCTGGTCTGGGTCTTTGGAGGGAACTTCCAGGGCATGTACATTCGCCTAGGGAACTCCTGGGACCTCCAAAGATGCCGACAAAAGCATGATGAAAGCTTTCGCGATTACAGTCGTCGGTTTTCGAAACAACGCACCGAGCTCCCCAACATCACCAACTCCGACGTCATTGGGGCATTCCTCACCGAGACCTACTGTCAGGATCTGATCAGCAAGCTAGGTCACAAGACCCCGACCAAGGTCAATGAGTTGATGGACATCACCACGAAGTTCGGTTTGGGATAGGAGGCGGTCGAGGCCATCTTCCATAAGGACAAGAGGGACGAGAAGCGAAAGGAGGGTGCCCCTGAGGTGTCCACCCAATGCAACCTGAAGAAGGGCAAGAAGAAGAAGACACAATAGGGCCCGCCTAAGGCCCTCACCGTCTAGCTCATCGCTGAAGCGGAGAAGCGCATCCCCGAGCCCCCCAAGGGGGGTGGGGGTCTTCGACAAGATGCTAAAGGAGACGTGCCCTTACCACAAGCTCACTCCTCCTTGGGAAGGACCCTTCATCGTTGCCAAGGTGCTGAAGCCAGGAATATACAAGCTCTGCAATGAGGAAGGAGAAGTCTACGACAACGCGTGGAATATAGAGCAGCTATGTCGCTTTTACCCTTAGGCATACATGCCTATTTGTACTATGTTATCTATATTTAATAAACAATAGTTCTCAAGAGAGGCTCGACCTTGCTTTCAAAACCGAGCCTCCCTCGGGGGCTACAAGGGTGAACCCCTCATCTGTGTTGTCTTTTTTCTCGCGGTTTTGAAAAACAAACACGTTTCGTAGCCTCGCCCTAAGTCGTAATGCGAAAACCCTTAGTAACAGAGGACGTCCCGACTAAGGAGAAATAGCTGAGCCACGGGAACACCTACGCCTAAGGGATATGGTTTCCTCACTCACTATTCCCTCCCTAAAGGGTGACTCACGTTCTGACAGGGACACCGCAGTAGGATTAAGGCAGCGGGCGCAAAACAGCAGAAAAAACACACAATAAAATAACAAAAGTTTTATATCTAGTGTCAACCGAAGTTCTTAGCATATATTACAAAAATTTAAAAAACATTCCCCGCGGGGCGATGGCCAGGCTCATGCTGTCGGAGGAGGTCCTGCAGGGGGCACATCAATGGTTGGCGACGGGGGAGGAGGTACCACCTCTACCTCGAAGTGGGAGGCCATTGTAACACCACAAAACCATCAACTAAAAATAATTCATTTAGTTTATTAGTGATAAATTTAGTAATGAATTTTTCTTTCAAGTGTTCGATTTTTATTTGCATTTAGAACAATTTTATTTGCTCACATTTGATTTATGGTTGTTGTGTAGAATTTCTTTTATATTGAAAACACAATTAATTAATATAGAAATATTGGTCCAAAAATAAATATTTTAGTTATAAATAATTTTGGTATAATTATCACGATTTTTAGAATTATTTAAAAATATATTTATTTATATTTTTAAATAGGATAGAAAAGAAGAAAAAAGAAAAAAAAACAGAAACCCTAACTGGCCGACCGGCCCACTAGGGCCCAACAGCCGCGCCACCTCCTCCCTCTCTCACTGACGCGTGGGGCCCACCCGTCAGGGCCCCTTAGTCTTCCTCCCTAGACGCCGCGACGCCCTGTGCCACGCTCGCACCGTGCCCTGGCCACCCCGGATGGGCAGCCTAGCCGAGCCGCCGACCTGCGCCCCTGGCCACGCCCGCTCGCCTCCCTCCGCCGTAAACGCCCGACCGTTTCTCCCTCTCTCTCTCTCCCCCATTTCCTCTCTATTAAGAGGCCGCCATTGATGGCGTTAATGGCCACCGGCGCCCCATTCATCTCCCCCGGCGCCCTCTCCTCTCCCCTCTCGCTTTATAAATAGGCCGCCCGAGCTCTCTCCCTCTCCCTACTCGAGCTCTCTCTCTCTCTCTCACTCCCCGCGCTCTCTCTCCTTCGCTCGCGCTCACCTGAACCTCGCCGGAGCCGCGCCACCTCGCCGGAGCTTCACCCGTCCCGGCTGCGCCCGTCGCCCGCATCCCTGGTCGGACCACCCGCGCCCTTAGTCGCGCCCGCGCCCTGCTCGCCCGATCCCCCTCCCTGTGGAGCTCCTCCCTGCTCACAAGCTGTAGCCCAAGATAGAAGACGACCATTTTGCGTTTTGGCCCCCCAGTTTTCTAGAAATTATTCATGTACTTTCTGCAGTACAAATGTACCAAAAATAAGTCCTAAAATCTTATGTGCTACTCCCTGAAGTATACATGTAATTTGGAATCAACCCCGACAATAGTATTTTGAATATGGACATTATTTTTATAATTTTTTAAAGTACATAGATTGTCATTTTGTGATTAGGTACTAGAATCCTTTTTTATTAACTTCTCATTTGGCATATAAAATAATATTATGTTAGTGATTGTCTAAGTATAATTTTTAATGATATAAGGAATTAAAATAAATACTAGGTCCTATTTTCTTAGCCATGTTAAAATCTAGATTATTACTAGTCATGATAAATGTATTCATATGTATAGCACTTAATTACTTAGAATTAGTAAAATATCGATTTATGTCAAAATAACTATGATTATATTACTAAAGTCCAATTAGTAATCTACATTAATTCTTAAAATATTAATGTTAGGTGATTTAGAAATAAACATTTTTAGCTATACATATAATTTCTATTTAGAAAGGAAAGGATAAAACCCAAAAGACTATTATTAAGTAATAAAGAAAATAATTAATAATTATTTTCCATAAAGTTTGTTAAGACATTTTATCTATATTATACTAGATCAACTAGCGTCATAGTCACCTACTCATATTTTCACCAATGAAAACTCAAAGTAGAAGATATAGTGGATTAATAAAATATTTATGCTTTAGACATATTTATGAGTATAGTTGTGTGATGTATGAACATGTATGTAATGGTGAATGATTACCCATGTAATGATGTATGTTTATTTATTTGGCGTACATATTATTTTGTAAGTACGATACGCAAATCGATGCTAGAAGTTGACTGTGAGGTAGACGAACCAAACATGTTCGAGGACATCCCACAGGACACGTTCGAGCAAGGCAAGTGGTTTCTCCCTCTGCATTTCTATTTGTACCCAAATAATGCATATAATAATGTTTACTTTATGGATATATTACATAATTTGATGGGATTTGGCTAAATAAGGATTTCCTAGAATTACCAACCCTATTCCTTGAATTACCCTGGGATAAATGCTATGCTTAGCAATTTTTGCTATTGCTCAACTTGATAAATATGATGTCACTCTTCTAATGATACTATGTTTCAAAAATGAAGTTTTATTATGATGTTAACCCGATGGTTAAATAAGAACATTTTGTGTTAAATGGAACATGGAGTGACCACCCAGGATAACAGTGCAACCACGAGTGCTATAATGGCTCTGGCTTTGGTAATTAGCGCTATAGACTTAGTGCATAGCAAGCCTACCTGAAAGATAGGCAAGAGGGGGTGACAGTGGTTTGGTGGCAGCTCATGTTAACATGGGGTGGTAGTCTTGGCTAAGTTACGTCACCCAGAGGGCCATCAATACTCACGTGGAAACCTTAGCGGGTGGCTTTGTACTAAGGATATTTTGTGAAAGCCTCATAGTGGATCCCTAGCCATTCACCTAAGCAGTGTTTATAGGTTAGATCAACCCAGCCTAGATGGGATACACGACTTGTGGGTAAAGTTGTACCACCTCTGCAGAGTGTAAAACTGATATGTCAGTCGTGCTTACGGTTAAGAGCAACCCAGACCCTCACATGATAATTGAACTTAAAGATGGAAAATAAATCATGATCTCATGATCTATCAGTGGTTTGCTTAAGTGATTTCACTTAAGTGTTTTTGATATAATCTTATGCCTTTGATTAATTGGGATATTTGGGACACACACTTATTAGTAAGACATGTGTTGCTAATAAAATATTGACCAACTAAAATGCTTACCGCTTATCCATAGCCTACCTTGTTAACTTGCATTATTTCCCCCACTTGCTGAGCCCCGACCATAAGTGAGCTCACCCTTGCTAATATTTTGATCAGAGGGTGATGACGAAGACTTCGCAGATGACGTTGATGAGTTTTGAGTCTAACGATGCGTCAGTCACCTTCCTATGGAAGAGTGTCCATGTTTAATTCCGCTGTACTTTGATTATGAACCTTGTTTAAGATACTATGATCCAGATGATGTAATAAAGTTACTCTACTCTCTTTACGCCTTTTTTGCATTGTCTTCTGATATATTACACTTGTAATGTCAACATATGTGTGGAAAATGGATCCTGACCCACATATGCTATGCATTCGGTTTTGCCACCAGAACCGGGTGTGACAGAAGTGGTATCAAAGCTATGCTGACTCTAGGTCGTTAGACTAGTTAGAAATGGAAAGCCTAGACTATTCATAACATGCTAATTTTGTTCTTACAAAATTATTTTATTAAGCTTACCTCTTTAAAATTCAACCGAGTTGACAATTTCTATTGTAGATGGTTTGTACTATCCAAACCACTCGGATCAACACCAACTACATCCCTCCGCCACGACAAGTTCTTGTCTACCCAGTGGTAGTCAAGGAAATCCATGTGGATCTCCCTCGCATTCGTGTGGAGAACGGAGTCATTTTGGAAGACAGCTCGAAGGAGTTCCTACCTACACCCACCCCATTGGCAGAATCACTAGCCTTCGTAGCTGGATCGTCATCTTCGGCACCGCTAGCACCAGCAGTCCAAGCCCCTACTCCTCAAGGCGATGACCTAGATGACTCTGGTAACGATGATGAAGACGAAGAAGAAGAAGAAGAAGAAGAAGAAGAAGAAGAAAACATCAACGAAGAAGCCAACGATGAACAGCAGGACCACTACGTGGGGTTATGGCCTGTCATTGAACATTATGCATCAATGTTCGAGACAATGCACTTCCCTAACCTGCTGCAGGATATTCTACATGCGTTGGGAACCTATGTCCGACCCCTGTATGAGACAAGGTGAGTGTACGAGCCTCCTGGGGCTCGCTACTACATCACTCGCATTCATGTCAGGGTGATGGATGCAGGTGATAGAGGGTTCAGGACTCTGTCAGCTCATGAGTCTCTGACGCTGCTATCCACCTACACTGCTTCGGTCAGTGATGCTGCTAGGCGAACTCTGTGGTCCCTCAGCCACACCTACCGGCAGTAGCTGCACAACACGAAGTACAGGCATCTTACTCTACGTATTCGTGGAGAAAGCCAAACCAACGTCGTTCTAGGTGGAGCTGAAGAAGATTGCCTCAACACCCTAGCTGGTGTGGTGTCAGGTCTTAACGCCGACCTGGATAGTGCTACCTGAACCTCTCTAGGGTACACTTCAAGCTGGAGGATGCACATGCAAGGATCACAACCCTGGAAGCTCAACTAGATGGAAGGAATCCCCCTGAAGTTCAAGTCCCTGCCATGGCGTTATCCCCTCCCCGCAAGAGGATCCGCCATGGAGAACCTGGATCCATCACCAGGCTGCTATAAATTTTCATTTATATTGTAATAATTTAGATTTCACGTTACATGATGAACATCTTTATAATATTATGCTTATAATAATAACAACCATGTGATGGTGTTGTTTGCAATGTTTGATTTGGATTTTTGCTTGAGTGCAATGATCTTATGGAATGATGGCCATAAGAGAATAAAAAAATAATAAACTTAACCTTAATAATAATCTATTCCCCCTAGAACCTTCTCTACTCCTCACTTACCCCAGAATTGCACTTTCTAACCAACCAGATTGTGAACACTCGCTCAGGTCCCAATAATCACCAGAACCAGCGTGGTCAGCAGTTGCCACCACCGCCACCCAATCCCACTATGGATCAATTCATCGCAGCACAGATGCAACTTCTGCAAGGACTCACTGCTTCAGTGCAACAGATTCAGCAGAATCAACAGAACTAGCAGCACCAACATCAACAACAACATGCACCCCAAGCTAGAGATAAGCATCGGGATTTCATGAGCCATCACGTGCCTCCTTTCTCTCATGCAGTAGACCCTTTGGATGCCAATGACTGGCTTAAGGTCATTGGAAAGAAGTTAGACATCACCCAGTGCAATGACTGAGAGAAGGTCTTGTACGCTTCGGGAAGACTTGAAGGAGCCGCGTCCAATTGGTGGGATGCCTTCACCGTGGCACACGCTAATGCTAATTGAGAGCACCTAGAGGTGGGGTGAATAGGTGATCCTATAAAATCAAACACTAAATGGCCACAAACTTGATTATGAAAGTGTTAGTGTGATTTAACCAAGTTGTTATGAAGCGAGCTCTTGCTAACAAAGCAATCACAGAAAGGCAACACAAGAGACACACGATTTTTATCCCATGGTTCGGCCAAGTAACACTCGCCTATTTCCATGTTGTGGCGTCCCAATGGACGAGGGTTGCACTCAACCCCTTTCAAGTGATCCAATGATCGACTTGAATACCACGATCTTTTCTTTTTGAGATCTTTTCCCGTTTGTGAGGAATCTCCACAAGTTGGAGCCTCTCGCCCTTACAAAGTTTTGATCATAAGAAGCACAAGAGTAAGGGAGGAAAAGCAACGCACACAAGACTCGTATCCATAGCACACACACACACACTAGGCCAAGACTTGA
This sequence comes from Zea mays, assembly GCF_902167145.1. Taxonomy (NCBI): domain Eukaryota; kingdom Viridiplantae; phylum Streptophyta; class Magnoliopsida; order Poales; family Poaceae; genus Zea; species Zea mays. The sequence goes on along the minus strand of NC_050098.1, from coordinate 38,188,950 downwards.
GCTCGAAACACAGCACAGGGAGTTCACAACTCGAACGGAGCTCAAATCGCTAACACAATGAATCAAATGCGTGGAGGCAGAGTTTGGGAGTCTTAGGATGTTTCGTGAATGCTTGGTGTATTGCTCCATGCACCTAGGGGTCCCTTTTATAGCCCCAAGGCAGCTAGGAGCCACCGGAGATCAACTTGGAAGGCAATTCTTGCCTTCTGTCGAGTGGTGCACCGGACAGTCCGGTGCACCTCCGGATAGCTACAATACATGTCCGGTGCGCGATCTCCTTCCATATTGGGCGCAACCAACCATTGAGCCTCGGGACCGGTTGGCGCACCGGACACTGTCCGGTGCACACCGGACAATCCGGTGTGCCCAACCGACCGTTGGCTCGGCCACGCGTCGCCCGCTGATTGCGTTGGTGACCGTTGGCTCGGGCGGCTCTAACTCACTGGATAGTCCGGTGCACCACCGGACAGTCCAGTGATTTTTAGCCACAACGCTTTTTCCTTTTCCCGAGAGCGACGAGTTCGTCGCCGATGTACTTGGGCGCGGGCGCAGAAGGTTCACCGGACAGTCCGGTGCACCACCGAACAGTTCGGTGAATTTTAGCCACGTCGCCCCGTCGATTCCCAAGAGTGCCCAGTTGGCGCCGAGCCAGCCTGGGGCACCAGACACTGTCCGGTGCACCGCCGGACAGTCCAGTGTGCCAGGCTGGTGCTGGTTTTTGGCTGTTCTGAGCCATTCTTTCTTTCATCCTTTTTCTATTTTCTTGGTCATATCTCTAGCACTTAGATAAACATGTTAGTAACTAAAAACAATTGACTAAGTCCAGAGACATACCTTTCTCTTTGATTTTCACTTCTCACTTAGTGAGCACATATGAACTCAAAGCAATGTGTTGGGCATCTAATCACCAAAACAATTATAGAAATGTCCCACGAGCACATTTCCCTTTCAATATCCCCCTTTTTGGTGATTTATGCCAACACATTAAAAAGCAACTAATAAGTGCAAATTTGAGATCAAATTTACTCACATAGGATTTTGGCATATATGGATCACTCTTGCCACCACTTGGTTTGTTTTTGCAAATCAAATTCTTTTTCCTATCTCTATGTCAAACACACTTGTTTGGGCAGATAGAGAGATATTCCAAGAATAAAATTGATCATGTGCCAAAACTCCCCCTTTTCCCATAATCAAAATTCTCCTCCATAAGAGACCATTTTTTGCAATAAGAGGATTTCGGATGAAATACAAATTCTAACTCTACTGTTTTCAAAATTCACAAGTGGTTGGCTGATCCATTTGCTTTGGCCCTTAATTTCTCCCCCTTTGGCATTAAGCACCAAAACGAGATAACTTTTTGGCCTCTTAACCCCATTGCCTCACCAAAATGTCAAATAAGATAAAAAAGGCAAAGAGAGCATTAGTATGAATTTGGAATTTAAATACACTTATACCAGAGTGCAGTGGAAGTCTTTTCATCGCCCAAGTTCATTTTCCCTTTCAATGGTCCTCCGAGACTACTTCCAGTGTACTCAAACAACAAGTTAGTCTCAAAGGAGTCAAATTGTAGCTCATCTCCCCCTAAACATGTGCATCATTTGCATACGGACTTGTGAGGTCCAGGGATGACTTGTATGACTTAAGCACCACAAATAAGCAATAAATGATTTAAATGTTCAAAGTAACATGATCAACGACATAGAACACATGTATGCTATAGATCAATCCAAGTTATGCGAATCTAAGACATTTAGCTCACTACGCAACCTGCAAAACCTTTTCTCATCTAAAGGCTTGGTGAAGATATCAGCTAGCTGGTTCTCGGTGCTAATGTGGTAAACATCGATATCTCCCTTTTGCTGGTGATCTCTTAGGAAGTGATGTCGGATGTCTATGTGCTTAGTGCGGCTGTGTTCAACTGGATTATCCGCCAAGCGGATTGCACTCTCATTGTCACATAGGAGTGGGACTTTGCTCAGATTGTAGCCAAAGTCCCGGAGGGTTTGCCTCATCCAAAGTAGTTGCGTGCAACACTGTCCTGCGGCAACGTACTCAGCCTCAGTGGTGGATAGGGCAACAGATGTTTGTTTCTTGGAACTCCAGAACACCAGGGACCTTCCTAGAAATTGGCACGTCCCTGATGTACTCTTCCTATCAACCTTGCACCCGGCATAGTCGGAGTCTGGGTATCCAATTAAGTCAAAGGTAGACCCCTTTGAATACCAGATCCCGAAGAAAGGCGTAGAAACTAAATACCTAAGTATTCGCTTAACGGCCACAAGGTGACACTCCTTGGGGCCGGATTGAAATCTAGCACACATGCATACACTAAGCATAATGTCCGGTCTACTAGCACAAAGATAAAGTAATGAACCTATCATAGACCGGTATGCCTTTTGATCAACAGACTTACCTCCTTTGTTGAGGTCGAGATGTCTGTCAGTCCCCATTGGTGTCTTAGCGAGCTTAGCATCCTTCATTCCAAACCTCTTGAGAAGATCTTGGGTATACTTCATTTGGGAGATGAAGGTGCTGTCCTTGAGTTGCTTCACTTGGAATCCAAGAAAGTAAGTCAACTTGCCCATCATGGACATCTCGAACTTTTGCATCATCACCCTGCTAAACTCCTCACAAGACTTCTGGGTAGTAGAATCAAATATAATGTCATCGACATATATTTGGCAAACAAACAGATCACCATCATAAGTCTTTGTGAAAAGAGTTGGATTGGCTTTCCCAACCTTGAAAGCATTAGTAATAAGAAAATCTCTAAGGCATTCATACCATGCTGTTGGGGCTTGCTTAAGTTCATAGAGCGCCTTAGAGAGCTTATATACATGGTTGGGATACCTGTCATCCTCAAAGCCAGGGGGTTGTTCCACGTATACCTCCTCCTTGATTGGCCCATTGAGGAAAGCGCTCTTCACGTCCATTAGGAAAAGCCTAAAGGAATGGTGAGCGGCATAGGCTAATAAAATCCGAATTGACTCTAACCTAGCCACAGGGGCAAAAGTCTCCTCAAAATCCAAACCTGCGACTTGGGCATAACCTTTTGCCACAAGTCGAGCCTTGTTTCTTGTCACCACTCCGTGCTCGTCTTGCTTGTTGCGAAACACCCACTTGGTTCCCACAACATTTTGATTTGGACGTGGCACCAGGCTCCAGACTTCATTCCTTTTGAAGTTGTTGAGCTCTTCCTGCATGGCCAACACCCAGTCCGGATCCTACAAGGCCTCTTCTACCTTGAAAGGCTCAATATAAGAGACAAACGAGTAATGCTCACAAAAAATAGCTAGTCGTGAGCGAGTAGTTACTCCCTTGCTGATGTCACCCAGAATCTGATCGACGGGGTGATGTCTTTGGATCGTCGCTCGGACTTGGGTTGGAGGGGCCCGTGGTGCTTCTTCCTCCATAGCATGTTCTTCATGTGCTCCCCCTTGATCTTGCCTCTCTTCTTGAGGTACTATTCATCGTCTTGGGTTGGAGGATGCACCATTGTTGAGGAAGAAGGTTGATCTTGTTCCTGTAGTTCTTGTGGTTGCACATCACCTATCACCATAGTTCGCATTACGGCCGTCGGAACCTCATCCTCATCTATATCATCAAGATCAACTTGCTCTCTTGGAGAGCCATTAGTCTCATCAAATACAACGTCGCTAGAGACTTCAACTAATCCTGATGATTTGTTGAAGGCCTATACGTCTTTGTATTTGAGTCATATCCTAATAAAAACCCTTCTACTGCCTTGGGAGCAAATTTTGAATGTCTACCTTTCTTCACCAGAATGTAGAACTTGCTCCCAAAAACACGAAAATAAGAAACATTGGGTTTGTTACCCATAAGGAGTTCGTAGGAGGTATTCTTGAGGAGACGATGCAGATAGAGCCGGTTTATGGCGTGAAGAGCTATGTTCACAGCTTCCGACCAAAACCGCTCAGGCGTCTTGTACTCTCCAAGCATCATTCTCGCCATTTCGATTAGCGTCCTGTTCTTTCTCTCTACCACTCTGTTTTGTTGTGGTGTGTAGGGAGCGGAGAACTCGTGCTTGATGCCTTCCTCCTCAAGAAACTCTTCAACTTGTAGATTCTTGAATTCGGACCCATTGTCGCTTCTTATCCTCTTCACCTTAAGCTCAAACTCATTTTGAGCTCTCCTTAAGAAGCGCTTTAGGGTCCCTTGGGTTTCAGATTTGTCCTACAAAAAGAAAACCCAAGTGAAGCAGGAAAAATCATCAACTATAACAAGACCATACTTACTTCCCCCGATGCTAAGATAGGCAACGGGACCGAAGAGATGTGACGGAACCTCCCAAGTAATTAGGCCCACCTACAGTTGTCCTTGTCCAACGGACATCAGACAACCCTGTAGGTGCCCCTGACTACTTGGCAAGTTCGGTATCTTTCCTTACCTTACCAGGAACGTCTCACCCGTCTTGCAGACATTACAGAACATCGGAGATATAGAAGTGCGGAAGCAATTACATAAACTTACATTTATTTAGAAAGTAAGATCAAGTTACTTATTACAGACCAGAGCTATAAACGAGTGCTGAGTACACATATCATGGGAGGCAAAAACTCCTCCCAAAAACTATCAACAAAAAGATCCTATGTGGAGGACCAAGTCCTCCCGTATCTTCATTCTTGTTTTTCTTCATTAGATACCACCTTGGAGCAAAAGCAACAAAACTTTGTCGCTTCCTCACCTAAAAACAACAAAGGGATAAACCCTGAGTATGGAATACTCAGCAAGTCTTACCCGACTAAGGAAAAGACTCTCAAGGGTATGCTGGATAAATAGGAGTCAAGGAGAGGCTTTAGCAAAAGGTCAACTTATACTTTTGCAGAAGTAGCTTACTAAAGTGAGTCCTTACTTTCAGTCTTTTAATGCCATGTTAAGTATTTAATAGACTTCATTTGCATCTAGTCTAATTTCACATCACATCAAAACAACATCATTTTTATCCATCGTGTTCACATCCTGACTCTAGGTTGCAGGGTAGTGACCAAGTCTTCATAACCGCGAAGGTACGGCGATCCGAATCGATTATACTCAGCTGAGGATCTCCAATCACACGACATATGTAGCACTTAACCCTTGCATATGTCAACCCGCCACCGGGGTTCTTAAGACCGGATCAGGTTCACGCAAACCGAGAGCACAGATACACCACCGTCCAACCTCTTGCCACGGAGGGTACACGCTACTCTCGCCACCGCTCCACGCCCATTTCGTGTTATCTTATTCCGGCCTTAGTCTACCCGAGGCAAGGCTTACCCATGACGAGGCATGTGACCAGTTAAAGGGTCCTCGATCATCAAGCCTACATACGCGTTAATCCTTAATCATCCTGGGTAGAACATCACCTGTTCCTACCCCAAGTCTCGATTTACATAGTTCCATCATTAGGATTGTTTCTGTTCCCAAGGATGAAAAGAGCATCACAGGGAGCTTTGCAGTAAGATCCCACCACTGCTCCAAATGAAAATATTCTTGCAGGTAGAAGCCATCCTCTCCCGGGTTAAATTGAGGATAACCTCTATCCACAAGATCTAAGCAAGGCTAAGCATTTTTGTAAATCATAATTTTGATACTTCACAGAAGTATCTATAAAGGTATGGATATCAAGGAAAGCAATGCATCAAAGGGTTTCAAACAATTCCTATGAACCTAGTGCACATTTCACTAGACTTAAAGTGTGCGAAAAGTATTTAAAACACAAGGAAAGGGGTTGCATGCACCGGGGCTTGCCTTTGTTCACAGGTGAGTCAGGCTTGGACTCGCAGATGTTGAAGTAGAGCCAAGTCCTTGCCCGAGATTCCAAAGGTGGTGGTGTCTTCCCTTCAGTCACGTCACTCTCTTTATCGTTTTCTAAATATAACCATATAGGTATATATATAAGAATGAATGCCATGTCATGCTTATGAGAATGCAAAGATAATATAAACTTATTGTCTATGTCTTGAGTACAACTCTCCTTCACGGAACCCCGAGAACTTAGGGTTTCCGGAGTCGGTAAAGGAGTTCAAAGGGCAGGGGGTGTTTTGGGGTTTGGTAATCAAACAAGGTCCAAATCAATTCAAACTCTACCCAAGGCTTCTAAATAATGTGAAAAGCTCACATAAAAAGTTTGGGCAATTTTGGGATTATTATCTATTTTCTAAAAATCCAGAACTAGTAGTTTAGGCTATTTTAAATACTCTAAAATTCCCTATTTGACCCATAAATCATGAGTTTATTTTTATTAAATACTATAGGAAATTAGGGTCCTAAGAAAATTGGTCTCATATTTTTAGGATTTTTTTAACATTTTCTATAGGTTTTCAAAGTTCTACTGAAAAAGAAAAAGGAAAAATAGGAACAGTGCTGGGCCGATTCTGGTTCAAACGGCCCATGACACAGGGAAAAATCGGGCGCGCCCACGCCCGCGGTGGTTGTTTCGCGTAAAAGCCCTTGGGGTTTTTACTAACTGGGAACCGATCTCTTTACTGTTACCCAGGGTCACTGACAACTTACGGAAAGGTCCTTAAACTTCTATTTCTTCGCAGATTAAGGTCCACGACGAGGATCAGCCCTCGCCGCACCCCGACGAGCCAATTCCGGCCGGCCGCCGCCATGGCTGGAGCTCCCGGGCGACAGGAACACCATTGAACCTCCACCGAACACTTCCCCTAAGTTAATTCCAGGAACGGCACACAGAAACGCCCTGACCATGGTGACCGCGGGTAAGGCGGACGATCACAAGCGTTCATGGTGATCTAAGGCAACCTAGTTCAATTGAGCGGGTCGACGAGCATGATGAGGGCCTAGGGATGCTAGAACAAGCGACAGAGAGCCCTGGACTAACCTGAGTTAGGCTGGCCGCAGTACGATTGTTTTCACGGTGGCCAAGACTGTAATTGGGGAAACGAACGATTCTCGGTCCCAGGTGAATAATTCGGGGCAAAGTTTGGTGCACTGATGCGTGATTACCCTACGGAGCCGCGGGGACACTCAATTTATAGTGAGGGTAAGCGGTGGCGTCTAATTTTGCGCAGAGAGACCGACGGCCGAGACGAAGGGTGAGTCATCGGCGCGGTCTATCGTGGCGCGGCCCGGGGTGATTCCTCCGGCGAGGAGCTAACCTTCACAGGATGTCCATGGCGACGTGGTAAGACGCTTGGATACGTGGCAATCGACCGGCAGTCAGCCAACGCCGGTGACCTTATCCACACAGGCCGCAATTCATGGGGGCACGACGGCTGGCCACCGGAGTTATCCAAAGGTGAAGATTTTTCCTTGCCCTGGAGTATTATCCGGTTACTGGGGAGCGCGAATCATAACGGCGACGAGGGTTCACAGCGAGGATTCACCGGTGGTGAGGTTCACTGAACCTGACCCTCCCAGGGCACTGTACCATGGCGCATCTTCATCAGTCGCTTGAACCAGCCACCATCCACCCCAGTTATCTCTGGATTCTTGTTAAGAAAAGAGCTATCTCTTTTAATAAAATTTGTTCACTAAACATCAGTCTACAAACTTACTATCGGATTCTTGGGTCAAAACCGAACGAATCCAAAGTTATGGCGTGCTCAAATTGGTCCCATAACATTGTGACCATTTCTGTCTTCAGGCTCAATTTCAGTTACTTGATACAAGTCTGACAGAGCAACTTTGGGAAACAATTTCTTTGATTTTCGCATAACAACTAGAGTGACTGTCTGCATCAAAGTTGTAAACCATGAAACCATATTCATCTTTGTTATAGCACTCCTAGGTAGATTCCCACTGGAGCTTAGTCGAAATGGCTCTCAAACTTGGACCAAAGCCACTGTCAACTTAAAGTTCAGACTGTATCAGTCTGACAGTCCAACTTTGGACATAAATATCTCAGCATTCTTCATGGTACCAAGGCATGAGTTCTATATTAAAGTTGTGCTCCTTCCATAGATCTACAATATTGATGTGCTTACCTAGGGCAAAAACCCTGTATTTTAAAAGTTGCAAGGCTCCAAAGTTGAGCTCACTAATCTGAAATTCAGACTTAGCATGAAATCACCACTAGGGGCCTTTTTGCAAATGAATTCAAATCTCAGGGTTTGGCTTCCAATTTCACACCTTAGTGAATCAAGTGACTTAAAATACTCTATTAACTTGGTTTTTGCACTTTAGTCCAAATGTGCATCAACTTTGCACATAAGTCCCTAGGGTTTGGACTTAGGGTTTTCCTAGGGCTTCATTTAGGGTTTCTGGTATCTTAGGGTTATAAAGGTGATTCAACTTTATTCTTGGGATCATTTTATGACTTTTACCTTAAAGCCTTTAGGTTTTCTCAACTTGGGTCAAGTTTTACCCCTTTAACCACTATTTAGGGTTAAGTCCCTTAACCAGGGTTCTATTTACAAAAGCACTAGAACAATACAACTTGTTTGAAATTTTTGCCTAGTGAATGCACTCTAGGTGTGTCAAACATATGCAATGCCAATGCTTATGATGCCATGCTCAAGTTTTAGTTATAGTAACACCAGGGGTGTTACAAGAGATCCATGTGAAGAAGTTCCTGTGGTCTTGATGTTGTCATCACATTCTTGTTGTGATGTGTGCTTCCCACCTGTTTCCCGGCTTGACATGTTGCACAAGGTCTGTCTTTCTCAAAGCAGACATTGGTTAGTCCTAACACATGATCTCCCTTTAGAATCTTATGAAGGTTCTTTATCCCAACATGTGCTAGAAGGCGATGCCAAAGCCATCCCATATTAGTCTTAGCTATTAAGCATGCATCTAGATCGGCATTCTCTTTCGAAAAGTCAACTAAATAGAGCTTGCCGTCTAATACACCCTTAAAAGCTAATGAACCATCACTCCTTCTAAAGATAGATACATCAGTATTTGTAAATAAACAACTGTAGCCCATCTGACACAATTGACTTACAAACAGTAGGTTATACCCGAGCGACTCTACTAGAAATACATTTGAAATCGAGTGCTCGTTAGTGATAGCAATCTTGCCCAATCCTTTAACCTTGCATTGGTTCCCATCTCCAAAGATAATTGTGTCTTGGGAATCCCTGTTCTTGATGTAGGAGGTGAACATCTTCTTCTCCCCCGTCATGTGGTTTGTGCATCTGCTGTCGATAATCCAGCTTGAGCCCCCGGATGCATAAACCTGCAAGGAATTTAAGCTTGGATCTTAGGTACCCAACTCTTGTTGGGTCCTACAAGGTTAGTCACAACAGTTTTTGGAACCCATATGCAAGTTTTGTCTCCATTGCATTTGGATCCCAACTTCCTAGCAACCACTTTTGCATTTTTGCATAAAAGTACAAAGGAAGCATTGCAAGCATGATAGACAGTAGTAGGACCATTGCAACCTTTCCTAGGTGCATGAGAAGTAGCATAATTTCTCCTAGGCCTACTTCTACCATGATCAAAAGTGGAACTAGATGCGAACATAGCATGAGAATTAAATGTAGCATCATGAGAAATAACGCGATCATAACACCTATTCTTACAAGCATGACTAGTGAATTTCCTATCATAAATATAGGCATGGTTGTTTTGAGAGCTACTAGCCATCGGGGCCTTCCCTTTCTCCTTGTTGAGAACGGAAATCTTTTGGCTTGTTAAGTTCTTGGTTTCCTTTCGAAAACTAAGTCCATCCTTAATTGAGGGGTGTCTACCAACAGTGTAGGCATCCCTAGCAAATTTTAGCTTATCATAATCATCTTTGCAAGTCTTAAGTTGACCATTAAGACTTGCAACCTCATTTTTTAATTTAGCAATAGAAGTAACATGTTCATCACAGGCATCAATATCAAAGTCTTTACATCTATTGCAAATAATGACATGTTCTACACATGAACTAGTTTCATTAACTTCCTCTAGCTTAGCATTCAATTCAACATTTAGATTCTTTAAGCTAGAAATGGATTCATGACACGAAGACAACTCAGATGACAATATTTCATTTTTCTTAATTTCTAAAGCTAGAGATTTTTGAACACTAACAAACTTGTCATGTTCCTCATATAAAATGTCCTCTTGCTTTTCTAGCAGCCTATCCTTTTCTTTAAGAGCATCGATTAATTCATTAATTTTGTCTACTTTACCTCTATCTAACCCCTTAAACAAATCAGTGTAATCTACTTCATCATCGGAAGATTCCTCATCGCTAGAAGAAGATTACTTAGGTGTGTCTCGAATACGTACCTTCTTCTCCTTAGCCATAATACATGTATGACGTTGGTTGGGGAAGGGCGAAGATTTGTTGAAGGCTGATGCAGCTAGTCCTTCATCCTCAGAGTCAGAGGAGGAGGAGTCGGAGTCCCATTCCTTCCCGATGTGCGCCTCGCCCTTGGCCTTCCAGTAGTTCTTCTTCTTCTCCCTCTTCCCGTGCTTATCTTGTGCCTGGTCATTATCATTATTGGGGCATTGAGCTATGAAGTGACCAGTCTTACCGCATTTGAAGTAGGAGCACTTTCCCCTTGTTTTGTTCTTGTTGGGGTACTCCTTGCGTCCTTTTAGCACGGTCTTGAAGCGCCATATCATCCTCATTGAGCCTGGCAGCCTCTACTTGTGCTACTTTGCTTGGTAGCGCCTCCCTGCTGCTTGTTGCTTTGAGAGCAACGGGCTGTGGCTCGTAGACGGGTAGTGGACCATTTAGTGCATCATCCATGTATCGTTCCTCCTTCACCATCATGCGCCCGCTCACAAATTTTCCAAGGATTTCCTCGGGTGTCATCTTGGTGTACCTAGGGTTTTCACGAATAAGATTGACAAGATGGGGGTCAATAACCGTAAATGACCTGAGCATGAGTCGGACGATATCATGATCCGTCCATCTGGTGCTTCTGTAGCTTCGGATTTTGTTGACCAGGGTCTTGAGCTTGTTGTAGGTTTGTGTTGGCTCCTCTCCCCTTCCACCAGTTCCATTTTGGTAATCATGGTGGCATCATTTCCCTCATAAGATATCTTGAGGGTGTCCCATATTTGTTTGGCGTTGTCCAAGCCGATCACCTTATTGTATTCATCCCTGCAAAGAGACGCTAGCAAAACAATAGTGGCTTGGGCATTTTTATGAATTTGTTCATTTATAAGCACAGGGTTATCAATACTATCAAAATGCATCCCATTCTCTACAATTTACCAATTACTAGGATGGAGAGAAAATAAATGACTACGCATTTTATGGCTCCAAAATGAATAGTCCTCTCCATCAAAGTGTGGAGGTTTTCCAAGGGGAATTGATAGTAAATGCGCATTTGAATTGTAAAGAAAGCGAGAATAGTCAAAAATGTAATTCTAATTGACCGTCTTCTTTTTCGATGAGGAGTCGTCGTCGTCGTCATCCCTTGGTGAAGAGGAGGCATCGCTGTCATAGTAGATGATCTTCTTGATGTGCCTCTTCTTCCCATCCCTCTTCTTGTGACTCGAGCCTGAGTCAATGGGCTTGTCATCTCTTGGCTCGTTGAAGAGGGACTCCTTCTCCTTGTCATTGACCACCACCCCCTTACCCTTAGGATCCATCTCGTCGGGCGGTTAGTCCCTTAAACGAAGAGTACGGCTCCGATACCAATTGAGAGCACCTGGAGGGGGGGGGGTGAATAGGTGGTCCTGTAAAATCAAACACTAAATGGGCACAAACTTGATTATGAAAGTGTTAGTGTGATTTAACCAAGTTGTTATGAAGCGAGCTCTTGCGAACAAAGCAATCACAGAAAGGCAACACAAGAGACACACGATTTTTATCTCGTGGTTCGGCCAAGTAACACTTATCTACTTCCATGTTGTGGTGTCCCAATGGACGAGGGTTGCACTCAACCCCTTTCAAGTGATCCAATGATCGACTTGAATACCACGGTCTTTTCTTTTTGAGATCTTTTCCCGTTTGCGAGGAATCTCCACAAGTTGGAGCCGCTCGCCCTTACAAAGTTTTGATCACAAGAAGCACAAGAGTAAGGGAGGAAAAGCAACACACACAAGACTCAAATCCGTAGCACACACATGCACACTAAGCCAAGACTTGAGCTCGAAACACAGCACAGGGAGTTCACAACTCGAACGGAGCTCAAATCGCTAACACAACGAATCAAATGCGTGGAGGCAGAGTTTGGGAGTCTTAGGATGTTTCGTGAATGCTTGGTGTATTGCTCCATGCACCTAGGGGTCCCTTTTATAGCCCCAAGGCAGCTAGGAGCCGTTGGAGATCAATTTGAAAGGCAATTCTTGCCTTCTGTCGAGTGTGGTGCACCGGACAGTCCGGTGCACCTCCGGACAGCTACACTACATGTCCGGTGTGCGATCTCCTTCCATATTGGGCGCAGCCGACCGTTGAGCCTCAGGACCGGTTGGCGCACCGGACAGTCCGGTGTGCCCAACCGACTGTTGGCGCGGGCCATGTGTCGCCCGCAGATTGCGCTGGTGACCGTTGGCTCAGGCGGCTCTGACTCACCGGACAGTCCGGTGCACCACTGGACAGTCCGGTGAATTTTAGCCATGTCGCCCCGCCGATTCCCGAGAGCGCCCAGTTGGCGCCGAGCCAGCCTGGGGCACCGGACAGTCTGGTGTGCCAGGCTGGTGCTGGTTTTTGGCTGTTCTGAGCCATTCTTTCTTCCATCCTTTTTCTCTTTTCTTGGTCATGTCTCTAGCACTTAGATAAACATGTTAGTAACTAAAAACAATTGACTAAGTCCAGAGACATACCTTTCTCTTTGATTTTCACTTCTCACTTAGTTAGCACATATTAACTCAAAGCAATGTGTTGGGCACCTAATCACCAAAACAATTATAGAAATGTCCCACGGGCACATTTCCCTTTCACTGATGCCATAACCTGGCAGGAATTCCAAGTGAACTTCTGTGCTGACCATATTCCCTTAGGAATCATGAAGCTCAATAAGAAGGAGTTCATTTCCCTCACACAAGGGAGCATGTCCGTTAGTGAGTATCGTGATCGCTTCACCCAGCTTTCACGTTATGCCCTAGAAGAAGTGGACATTGACGAGAAGTGCCAAGAACGTTTCTTGGAAGGCTTGATTGGGCCTTTGAACTACCAGCTATAGAGCCACAACTTTCCCAACTTTCAGACTTTGCTGAACGAGGCAATTGGCCTTGAAAGCAAAAGGAAAGAGTTGTCGGATCACAAGAGAAAGTACCAAGGGCAGACCAGCAGGAATACCCGTCAAAACAACTAGCAAGGTTCTCAGTTCCACTCCGGAAATCAGAGTGGGAACAACAACTACCAAGTACAGTGCTCTGGACAACAAGGTCAGAGGAGCAACCAATATCAAAACCAGCAGAGAAATAGCACTTAGACCGGTCAAAGTTCTAGTGGGCAACAGTAGAATCGTCATGGAAGCGCCATGAACACACCGACCAAGAACAATAACACAACTACCCCAGTCCAACCTAATGACTGTTTCAAGTGTGGCGAACTTGGCCACTATGCTAACAACTGCCCAAGGCATAATCAACAGACACCCCAGAAGAACAGCAACCAGAGGACTGACCAGAACACACCTGCTCGTAGATCTGCACAGAACAAGACTCCACAGAACCAGAGTAGAGGAAGAGTTAATCACGTGACAGCGGAATCAGTTCCTAAGGATGCCGACGTGGTGTATGGTATGTTTCTTATTAACTCCATACCTGGATCAGTTTTATTTGATTCTAGAGCATCTCACTCCTTCGTAACAAAGTCATTTGTGGAAAAACATAATATACCAAACTATCCCTTGAAGAAGAAACTATTAATTCGATCACCAGGAGGTGAACTTAGAGCCACTCACTCATGCCCTCAGACTAAGATATAAATTAGAGGCCTAAGCTTTCTAGTAGAGCTGATAATTTTGGAATCAAGTGGAATCAATGTGATACTTGGAATAGACTACTTGACCAAGTATGATGGAGTAATATCTTATGCTAAGAGGATGGTTACATTAACCAGTCCGCAAGGAGAAAGAATTGAAGTCAATGTCAGTATGCCAGCAACAACAAAGGCAATGGTAAATCGGTTGGAAGAAAAATGTTTGGAGCACATCAGAATAGTGTGTGAATACCCAGACATATTTCCGGAAGAATTACCAGGTATGCCACCTGATCGTGATATAGAGTTTGCTATTGAACTATTACTCGGAACAACGTCAATTTCAAAAAAGAGCTTACCGAATGGATGTCAAAGATTTAATTGAACTAAAGAAACAAATAGAAGAGTTACTAGAAAATGTTTTATTCGCCCCAGTTTGTCTCCATGGGGAGCCCCAGTTCTATTTGTGAACAAGAAAGATGGTTCAAGAAGAATGTGTGTCGACTATAGAAGTTTGAACAAAGTAATGGTTAAGAATAAGTACCCATTACCTTGGATTGAAGATCTGTTTGACCAGATGAGAGGAGCTAAAGTATTCTCAAAAATAGATCTAAGATTAGGCTATCATCAGTTGAAGATTCGAACCGAAGATATACCTAAAACGGCCTTCACTACAAGATATGGACTATATGAGTTTTTAGTCATGTCTTTTGGACTGACTAATACACCAACTTACTTTATGAACTTGATGAATAAAGTATTGATGGAATACCTCGACCAGTTTGTTGTGGTATTCATCGATGACATACTGGTATACCCTCAAAGTGAAGAAGCACATGAAGATCATCTGAGATTAGTTCTATAGAAACTTCGTGACAATCAGTTGTATGCGAAATTTAAGTGTGATTTTTGGCTGAAGGAAGTCGCTTTCCTAGGTCATATTATCACCAATAAAGGAATCAAGGTAGACCACGATATAATAAGTGAAATACTAAATTAAAAACAACCCACATATGTGTCCAAGATCAGTTGTTTTCTTGGATTAGCAGGATACTACAGAAGATTTATAGAAGGCTTCTCCAAAATAGTGAAACCCCTTACTTCACTGTTGGAGAAATGTAAAGAGTTTAAGTGGGATGAAGCATGTCAGAAATGTTTCAAGGAATTAAAGGAAAGGCTAACCACTGCACCGGTGTTAATTATGCCTAATATTCATAAAGGGTTTGATGTGTATTGCGATGCATCACATCTAAGACTTGGATGTGTGTTAATGCAAGAAGGAAAAGTAATTGCATATGCTTCAAGGCAGTTACGGAAACATGAAAAGAATTATCCTATGCATGATTTGAAATTAGCTGTCGTAGTGCATGCTTTGAAGATTTGGAGGCACTACATGATTGGAAACAAGTGTAAAATCTTCACGGATCACAAAAGCTTGAAAAACATCTTCACGTAGAAAGAACTCAACCTAAGACAGAGAAGATGGCTTGAGTTAATCAAAGACTATGATTAGGAAATACAATATCATCCAGGAAAAGCAAATGTAGTGGCAGATGCTTTAAGACGTAAAGGTCAAGTGAACAACATCACTACTCATTTGATGTCATAGGAATTGTGCTGGTAAATGGAACAACTCAACCTTGGTATGCTCAATAATATGGAAGCAACAGTTATGGAGGTTGAATCTACTTTGGAAGAAGAAATTCGTAAAGGACAAGAGTCTGATGAGCAAATCAAGGAAATTAAGACACAAATTACTTTGGGTAAAGCCCCAGATTTCATAGAAGATGAGCAAGGCACAGTATGGTTTAAAAAGAGGATATGTGTACCTAAGATCGAGCACCTACGCCAACTTATTTTAAGGGAAGCCCATGATTCGGCTTATTCTATTCACCCTAGAAGTACTAAGATGTACCAGGACCTAAAGGAAAAGTATTGGTGGTACGGTTTGAAAAGAGATGTGGCTACTCATGTGGCACTATGTGACGTGTGTCAACGAGTTAAAGCCGAATACCAAAGACCAGCAGGATTACTACAACCTCTTAAGGTACCGGAATGGAAATGGGAAGAAATCAGTATGGATTACATAGTTGGACTACCCCGTACTCGGGGTGGCTATGATTCAATATGGGTTATAGTGGACAGGTTGACTAAAGTGGCACACTTTATACCTGTGAAGATAGCCTACTCAGGAGCCCAATTAGCAAGGTTATACATGTCAAGGATTGTTTGTCTGCATGGAGTACCAAAGAAGATCGTATCAGATTGAGGAACCCAATTTAGCTCACGCTTTTGGAGAAGACTACATCAGTCCATGGATACCAAGCTTAACTTTAGCTCGGCTTATCATCCGCAAACGGATGGGCAAACGGAAAGAACAAACCAAGTGTTGGAAGATATGCTAAGAGCTTGCACTCTAAAGCATGGTAGAAGCTGGGATAAGAGTTTGCCTTATGCAGAATTCTCGTATAGCAATAGTTACCAGGCAAGTCTAAAAATGGCACCGGTTGAAGCACTTTATGGACGAAAGTGTAGAACACTGCTTTATTGGAATAAGACCGGAGAAAGCCAAGTATTTGGTCCAGGATTTCTTCAAGAAGCAGAAAAGCAAGTACATATTATCAGAGAGAATTTGAAAACAGCACAGTCGACATAGAAAAGATATGCTGACAATAGAAGAAGAGAGTTTATATTTGAAGTAGGAGACTTCGTATACCTTAAAGTTTCACTGATGAGAGGAATGAAAAGATTTAAGGTTAAGGGTAAACTATCTCCTTGCTACATTGGCACGTTCAAAATTTTGGAAAGAAAAGGCGAAGTAGCATACCAGTTAGAGCTACCCGATAATTTGTCGGATGTGCATGACGTATTTCATGTGTCACAACTTAAGAAATGCTTAAGAGTACCAGAGGAACAATTACCTATGGAAGAACTCAATGTTAAGGAGGATTTGACTTATTCGGAGTACCCTAACAGAATTTGGAAACATCTCGCAGAATTACACGGAGTAAAGTTATCAACATGTGTAAAGTTCAGCGGAGTCGACATTCGGAAGATGAGGCCACTTGGGAAAGAGAAGATGAACTCAGAGCAGAATTCCCCCAGTTATTCTCAGAAGTTCCTTAATCTCGAGGACGAGATTCTTTTAAGGGGGTAGGTTTGTAACACCACAAAACCATCAACTAAAAATAATGCATTTAGATTATTAGTGGTAAATATAGTAATGAATTTTTCTTTCAAGTGTTTGATTTTTATTTGCATTTAGAATAATTTTATTTGCTCATATTTGATTTATGGTTGTTGCGTAGAATTTCTTTTATAGTCAAAACCCAATTAATTAATATAGAAATATTGGTCCAAAAATAAATATTTTAGTTATAAATAATTTTGGTATAATTATCATGATTTTTAGAATTATTTAAAAATATATTTATTTATATTTTTAAATAGAATAGAAAAGAAGAAGGAAAAAAAGGAAAAACAGAAATCCTAACCGACCGACCGGCCCACCAGGGCCCAACAGCCGCGCCACCTCCTCCCTCCTCCCTCTCTCACTGACGCGTGGGGCCCACTCATCAGGGCCCCTTCGTCTTCCTCCCTGGACGCTGCCGCGCCCTGTGCCACGTTCGCGCCACGCCTTGACCACCCCGGCCGAGCCGCCGCGCTTCCGCGCCCGCTCGCCTCCCTCCGCCATAAACGCACGACCGTTTCTTCCTCTCTCTCTCCCCCATTTCCTCTCCATTAAGGAGGTCGCCATTGATGGCGTTAATGGCCGCCGGCGCCCCATTCATCTCCCCGGGCGCCCCATTCATCTCCCCCGACGCCCTCTCCTCTCCCCTCTCTCACTCTATAAATAAGCCGCCTGAGCTCTCTCCCTCTCCCTACCCGAGCTCTCTCTCTCACTCCCCGCGCTCTCTCTCCTTCGCTCGCGCTTGCCGGAACCTCACCGGAGCCGCGCCATCTTACCGGAGCTTCGCCCGTCCCGGCCGCGCCTGTCGTCGTCATCCCCGGCCGAACCACCCACGCCCTCGGTCGCGCCCTGCTCGCCCGACCCCCTCCCCGTCGAGCTCCTCCCTGCTCACAAGCTCTAGCCCAAGGTAGAAGACGACCATTTTGCGTTTTGGCCCCCATTTTTCTATAAATTATTCATGTATTTTTCTGCAGTACAAATATATCAAAAAGAAGTCCTAAAATCTTATGTGCTACTCCCTAAAGTATACATGTAATTTGGAATCAACCCCGACAATAGTATTTTGAAT
Organism: Zea mays; assembly: GCF_902167145.1. Lineage (NCBI taxonomy): Eukaryota > Viridiplantae > Streptophyta > Magnoliopsida > Poales > Poaceae > Zea > Zea mays. The sequence continues at coordinate 38,170,905 of NC_050098.1, read as the reverse complement.
ATGGACATTATTTTTATAATTTGAAAAATACATAGATTGTCATTTTGTGATTAGGTACTAGAATCCTTTTTGATTAACTTCTCATTTGGCATATAAAATAGTATTATGTTAGTGATTGTTTAATTATAATTTTTAATGATATAAGGAATTAAAATAAATACTAGGTCCCATTTTCTTAGTCATGTTAAAATGTAGATTATTACTAGTCATGATAAATGTATTCATATGTATAACACTTAATTACTTAGAATTAGTAAAATATCCATTTATGTGAAAATAACTATTATTATATTACTAAAGTCCAATTAATAATCTACATTAATTCTTAGAATATTATTGTTAGGTGATTTATAAATAAACATTTTTAGCTATACGAATAATTTCTATTTAGAAAGGAAAGGATAAAACCCAAAAGACTATTATTAAGTAATAAAGAAAATCCGTAAAGTTTGTTAAAACATTTTATCTATATTATACTAGATAAACTAGTGTCATAGTCACCTACTCATATTTTCACCAATGATAACTCAAAGTAGAAGATATAGTGGATTAATAAAATATTTATGCTTTAGACATATTTATGAGTATAGTTGTGTGATGTATGAATGTGTATGTAATGGTGAATGATTACCCATGTAATGGTGTATGTTTATTTATTTAGCGTACATATTCTTTTGTATGTACGATACGCAAATCGATGCTAGAAGTTGGCTGTGAGGTAGAAGAATCAAACACGTTTGAGGACGACCCACAGGACACGTTCGAGCAAGGCAAGTGGATTCTCCCTCTGCATTTCTATTTTTACCCAAATAATGCATATAATAATGTTTACTTTATGGATATATTGCATAATTTGATGGGATTTGGCTAAATAAGGTTTTCCTAGAATTACCAACCCTATTCCTTGAATTACCCTGGGATAAATGCTATGCTTAGCAATTTTTGCTATTGCTCAACTCGATAAATATGATGTCACTCTTTTAATGATACTATGTTCCAGAAATGAAGTTTTATTATGATGTTAACCCGATGGTTAAACAAGAATATTTTGTGTTAAATGGAACATGGAGTGATCACCCAGGATAACAGTGCAACCACGAGTGCTATAATGGTTGTGGCTTTGGTAATTAGCTCTATAGACTTAGTGCATAGCAACCCTACCTGAAAGATGGGCAAGAGGGGGCAGCAGTAGTTTGGTGGCAGCTCATGTTAACATGGGGTGGTAGTCTTGGCTAAGTTACCTCACCCAGAGGGCCATCAATATTGATGTGGAAACCTTAGCGGGTGGCTTTGTACTAAGGATATTTTGTGAAAGCCTCATAGTGGATCCCTAGCCATTCACCTAGGCAGTGTTTATGGGTCCGATCAACCCAGGCTAGATGGGATACACGGCTTGTGGGTAAAGTTGTACCACCTCTGCAGAGTGTAAAACTGATATGTCAGTCGTGCTTACGGTTAAGAGCAACCCAGACCCTCACATGATAATTGAACTTAAAGATGGAAAATAAATCATGATCTGATGATCTACCAGTGGTTTGCTTAAGTGATTTCACTTAAGTGTTTTTTATATAATCTTATGCCTTTGATTAATTGGGATATTTGGGATACACACTTATTAGTAAGGCATGTGTTGCTAATAAAATATTGACCAACTAAAATGCTTACCGCTTATCCATAGCCTACCATGTTAACTTGCATTATTTCCCTCACTTGCTGAGCCCCGACCACAAGTGAGCTCACACCATTGCTAATATTTTGATCAGATGGTGATGACGAAGACTTCACAGATGACGTTGATGAGTTTTGAGTCTAACGATGCACCAATCACCTTCCTGTGGAAGAGTGTCCATGTTTAATTCCGCCGTACTTTGATTATGAAACTTGTTTAAGATACTATGATCCAAATGATGTAATAAAGTTACTCCACTCTCTTTACTCTTTTTACGGTTATGAAACTTCCTTTTTTGCATTGTCTTCTGATATATTACACTTGCGACATCAACATATGTGTGGAAAATGGATCCTGGCCCACATATGCTATGCATTCGGTTTTGCCCCCAGAACCGGGTGTGACCGCCATCAAAGTCCCCGGCCCCTCGACGACGTCGTTAAACCTCTGCATCTCGGTGGCAGCTAGCTCGGGCTCGTTGGGGAGTACGTAGCTATCGCATACCTGCTCGAGATCGATCTCGTAGTGGGAGGAAACCACGGCCTGGGCCCGCTTCACCCGTGGACGGCTCCACGGAGCTCACCGAGTACGTAGCCACCCAGGGCTTGCATACGAGGCCGCGGGGGACCACTCCGAGGGAAGCCCACCACGTCGAGGTCCCGGAAGAGGTTTGTCACTGCCTCGGTCAACTCCCTTAGTTTGGCCCCACAGACCGGGACAGGGTCAGAGAGGTCTGGGCTGCGGCCTCCAGATCCTTCTCAAGACCTAGAAAGCGGACGAGGGCGTCAAGCCGTTGCTAAGAAAAAAGACCAAACCCAAAAAGCGAAACAAGACTTTGGCGAAATACTTGCTATCCGGGCATTCAGAGCCTGGCCCTCGGACCGTTCGTCCTCCAGGGACTTAGAGAGGGAGTCAGCGTGGAGGGAAGCCTCGTCCCGCTCAATTGTCACCGCCTGGAGGCTTTCCTGCGCATGTCTCAGCTCCCCGTTCAGACCGAGGACTTCGTCCCTCAACTGACGGACCTCCTCGCGGTCGGTCGTGCCCTCCTCCTTTAGCCCCTCGCACCGGTTGTCAGGTCTCCCACCTCGACGCTCCTCCGTGCCAGCTGCTTGTTCGTCCGATGCAGCACGGCCAGGTGGCGCTGCTGCGCATCCCAGACACCTCGTTCGCGGTGGATGAAGATGGACTTGGACATCGACCTCGTCATGAGCTCCTGTAGGGGAAGGAAAACTCTCGTCATCACGTTTCTAAGGGACAAAGGATTTCTACAAAGAGAGCGACACCCTTCCGTGGCCGAACGCCCTCAACTCAGCCCAGAACTCTCGCTCCTCGACGTCATCGAGGACGAAGTACTGGTCGCCCTCAATGGACGTCGACGCCAGGGGCGGCCCTCCCCATATCGAGCGGTCTGGCCCTGAGCGGACAAGATCATAGCTACCCCTGGGATAGGGGGCTCGATGATCATATCGTCACCGAGCAGAGTCCCACCGACTATCCTCCTCGGCGGCACCGAGAAACTGGCCTCCTCAGCGCGTCCCGCCCTCGAGCTCGGCGCGACTTTGAGGGTGTCGGGGATGGCACGCAGGAGGTCGGAGACCATGGGCAACGCTACGCGTGGCGCAGCGATGCCCGCCTCAGCCTCATCCTCGGACGAGACGACGATGGCCTCCGCCGGTGATGCGGGGCGCGTGGAAGCCACCTCGGCCGCAGCAGCGCCGAGCTCGACTGACGCCCTAGGAGCGGGCACAGCCACCTCAACACTGTCACACCCGATTTTAGAAGGTAAACCGAATGCAAACCATGTACATGCCAGGATTAGAACTCACGTACATAGCAATTACATAAATGACTCATCATAGCACAATGCTTCGAATGACAATAAAGAGTAAGTGATAATATTAAAGACTAGAGTCATTTGCATAATATGAATCAAAGTGCACAAAATAGAAACGTAGCACATGTAAATAAACCCACCACAGGCAGCTGACTGGGGGAGGTCGCTAGCCTAATCCTCGAACTCGTCGAATGTCCTGGAACTCCTGGAGATCCGCCTCGACGCCTTTCTCCTTATTTACCTGAGCATAGATTGCACCAAAGGAAACCTGGTGTTTTGTGAAAGCAAGGGTGAGTACACATCAACGTACTCAACAAATGTCTCGTTTGGCTAAGGTGGACTAGCTTTATGTGGGGTTAAGCTCAAGCAATTGCTTTTAGTTGGTCAGGTATTTATAATTAGTGGAAGCCAAGTTTTGGTAATAGCCAAACTGTGAATCATTTCCTCATCGAAGAAACATCATTATCATCATCGAACCAAAACCATAAATAGAACCATTGTATCTCGAACCATCTGTATCTCGAATCAAAGAGGATCCCAAGGCCACTCATAACCATGAGCACGGCTGATATATCAGTTTCATTCCTCTGCAGAGGTCGCACACTTTACCCACGAGTCATGATTCCCTTTCTGCCCGGGGAGAGCTAATCCCCATTGACCACTACCTAGGTGGCCTAGCAGGGTATCACTACATAGCCTTTACAAAGACTCCACTAGTGCATAGCTGCTCGTTAGGTTTCGCCAGTCATACAAACACGGTACACCTCCCCAAGGTGGGTGACTAACAAATCCAAATCGAATGAACCTCTGCACCCCCCTTGGCAGAGCGAGCACCACGCCCTGACCCCCATTGACGGTCCTCCGGCAAAGCCAACTATACCCCCAGGTTCATCTAATTAATCAGCTAAGGGGGTCCCATTTCATCCTCATGGCTGCACTATTATCGCGGGTGGTCACTCCACGAACAGGTCCTTACAGAGAGGTACTCAGGGACAATGGCCTGGGCCCCCTAAAATATCACAAGATCATCATAGGGATAACATCATCGTATCATAAATATCCACATCATGTTCATTGATTAAAGTAAAGTAATAGCATGAAGCTAACCATAATAACACAAAAGGTAATCAAGGACAAGGTAAATACAAAGCTAGTCAATCCTTAGGTTTTCAATTAAGTAACGTGTGACAGTGAATTATAAGTAGATAGGACATAATGGGTCAGAGGACACTTGCTTTCACCAAACAGATAATCAGGATCTTCAGTCTCATAGAACACAGAGAGCTTAATCACTTGGTCGTCGAAGCTTGATCGTCGATTCCTTGAAGCTTGGAGATGGATCGCACTATAATCGCAACGCGAAGCGAAGACGATCAAACACAAGCAAGCAAACACATATATGCATAAGAACATTACACCATACAAATACAAACATAATAAAAACATGCAAAACGAAATAGAGCGCGTTACTACGGTCACGCGAGGAAAAATAAACGCGACGGTCGAGGCTACGGTCGAGAAGTTATCGCGTCTACACTAAACGAGTATTAATCATAACATTTAGTTTGATCTGATTATATTAATCAATATTTATTTAAAATGAAACTAGAGCTATCACACAGTTTTAATTAGTTGACCACACTAACAATTCTTAGTTAAATAAGTAATTTAAATAACATCAGCGACTCTAAGCGGGACGAATTAGCGGAGCGAGACGAAATGCGTAACGCGTGAAACAGCACGACCGCACACGACCTGGCACGCGCACCACGTGCGGCAAGCACAGACAACGTGACGACGGCGAACCCAACACGACAGCGTGCAAACGACGCGCGGACACGCGCGACATAGCACGCTGACGACACACGAAACAGCGCGCCCGACCAGCACGAATGAGAACGCCACCACGTGCGGAACAACACGCGCGACAAGCGGAGAAATACTAATTAGACGTTGTGTTTAAACTAAACAAGTATTAAATAAATAAAAAGTATTTAAGTTAATATTAACAATGTTAATGTTTATTTACAAAAGTGCAAGTTGAAAACTATATATTTAAATACTAATCTAATGAACATAGTCGAGAAAACATTAAATAAATTATTTAAAATATGTGACCTGCTGAATTAATGTTATTAACATGAGTGATTATAAGCGGAAGCAATTTATCATTATGAGCAGACGCCACGCAACCCACGTGATCGACACGCGAGACATGCGTGAGCAACGCGCGACACACGCGAAAGGCGCGTGATAACGCGTGTGAACGACACTTGACAACACGTGCATACAACACGCGCGACACTCATGAACGATACGTGATGACGCGCGCGAAACATCACTGCAGTACGCGAAACAACGTGCACGACATCGCGCGACACGCGTGAGTCAACGCGACTACGCGTGCGGACAACACGATGACGCGCGAACGATACCGCATGCTAACAATAACAAACAAATAATTAATTAAAAGTATTTACACCGGTATTAATCAAGTTAATTAATATTTATATTTATAAAAGCGCGAGTTAAAACTATAGAGACTCGTTCTAATTGAATTGTTATTTTGAATAACCAATGACTAAACAATAATTGACTAATTAGCGCGAGCGACAATAACGAAAATAATTAAATAACGTGCGAACAACACGCGAGACACACGTGATCGACAAGAGACGACGCACGCTGCAACACGTCTATACTAACAAGTATTAATTTAAAACATTCGAGCAGGCGTAATCATATTAATATGTATCTATAAAAGCGTAAATAAAAACTAGAAATTAGTATTATTCAAATTGTTATTCTAATAAATATTGGACAACAAATAATTAACTATTTGATTAAAATATACGTGACAAAATAATGTTACTAATATGAAATTAACGCTGCCATGGAGTTGACGCGTCCGAAACGAGTCAAAACAGGTTTGCGACGCATAACATATTGAATAATTAGCAATTCGCGGCTAATAAACGACGCGACCTACGAATACTACTAAATTGTATTGTTTTTTTATATTAAACCAATATTAAATATACATTTAAGTTGGCATAATCACAATAACAGGTATTTGCGAACGTGTAATTAAAATTATAAATTTGGTTTGATTGAATTGTTATTTTAAATAACCGACACTAAATAAGTAATTAATTATTTAGCATGAACAATGTGGCGAAACAATTTTATTAAAGCACGTGAATAACGACTCGTGTGAATGACGACGCACATGGACAACATGTGAATTAGCACGAGCGAAACAGCACGCGCGACGCGCACTACAGCACGCAAGTAACGTGCGGCCCGGGCACGCACGCGTGCACGAACATGTAAATGGACGACGACTACACGCATGACATGCGCGGAACGGCGCGCGAACGACGCGCGACAACATGTGACTTGAGCGCAACAGCGAGGGTGCGACGGGGCTGCTAGGGGTTGGACGAAGCCATGCTATGGGCTGACCGCGAGAGGCATGGGCGCTCGCCAAGGCCGAAGGATGCATAGTAACGAAAAACTGAGAAAGAAAAGAGAATAGAAAATGCTCACTGGAGATGAAGAGGATGACCGGAGGAAGGCTGCGCTCGTTGCGAAACGATGGCAAACAACGATGCTCCGGCACACGACGTCATGTGCTGCGACAGGGGCTGCGGGACGCTGCTGCTGGGTTGAAGACGACGGTGGGGCGCGATGGTGAGTGCGCTGAACGCGCTGCTCGACGGGAAAGCGGCGCGCGGGGCTCCGGTGCGTAGGGCGATGGGGAGCGCGCACATGCGCACATCGCGCTGGGCGGGGCCCGCTGGCTGCACCGGCAGGGGAGCACGTCGGTGCAGAGGCGCCGCGCCATGGGGCGAGCCTCGCCTGTGGCTGGTGCACGACGCCAGGACGCCGGTTGGGCTGCGCGGAGGTGGACGACACACCGAGCAGGGTGTGAGTGAAATAGACGCGAACTGGCGTCCTGCGTCCGAGGGAGAGGGAAGGGCAAAGGACGTGTTCCAATTGGGTGCATGCGATGCCTGCTTTCTTGGTTTCTTTGACCAAGCCGAGTGGAGGGGCAATTGGGCAGGGGCAGTTCGTGCATGCGAGCAAGTGGGCACTAGGCGCGCGGGCATCTACACATGCCGCCATGCGCAATGACGGCTACGGCCAGGTGGGCTTTTCCTTTTCCTATCTCTTTATCTTTTCTTTACTTATTTTCTTTTTTCTACCATTTGAATTTAACATTGAGTGCAAAAACCAACTAAGTGAATGCAAATCCAATAAATTCGTCAATCAAAACATATGTTCCAGCATGATACATAAACAACAATTCCTGTAGGGTTTTATTAGCAACTATATTTAAAGTAACATTCCCTATTACTTGGGAAGAAATGAATAAAGGAGCAAAAAGAAATAGGAAAAAGAAAGGTAACCCCTGAATTTGGTGGATATCAGAAAAGAAATTTTATACCCCCAAATTCAGGGTGTTACAAGCACCCGCCTGAGATGGTTCCTGGACTAAAGGGGGGCGGGATGAGGCCCCCACGGACGTCCCAGCGTCGTGCTTCACTGCTTTGGTGGCAGTAAAGATTGGCGCATTTGCTTGGCGTTTGGAGCTAAGGATAAAAAACGACAGTCAGAGAAGAAACCTTACACGTAAGACGTTTTCGTGTTTCAGCAACTTACCCGGAGACAGGCATGGTGGAAGGCCTTGGCCTCCGGCTTTCTAGGCCCTGTTGCCCCATCGCTGACGTAGGCGGGGTAGTGGTCACCTCTTCTGCACCTCCCACGCGTAGGGGTCGGGGGCAGAACAATGGTCAGGGCCACTACGGGCCCCAAAACGACGGCGTGAGGCCGATGAGGGGATCCGGCCTGTGCACCCGTAGGCGCCACGCCGGCTTCCTCGGGAAGGGGGGCGACTTCCCCCTCCACGACCTCTACCTCGTCCGGCGAGGCAAGGACAGGGACAGGCTCGACTAACTCCCGCACCCTGGATAGGGACGCTGCCGGCCCCTACGCGGAAGGGGCTACGCCACCAGAAGGGCCCACTGAGGCCGGCACGGACCTGGGCCCGACCTCTGGACTGAAGACCACGCGGACCTCCATCCCCTCATCATCGTCGTCGTCGTCCTCCTCCTCCTCAGTGCTAGGAGAGGCCTCGAGCGGAAGCCCCTCCCTCGCCCTGCACTCTGTGACGTTCCTCCAGCGAATCGTGGGCCAGCATCTTCTTGTAGGCCCGCTTCTTCGCCTCATCCTTATTCCTCTTCTTCTCCTCGGCCGCCAGCCGACGCACCTCCCTGGCCGCCACGTCCTTTGGGACCGGGGGTCAGGCAGTTCGGTAGCCTCGGAGCCCCTGAAAAGGGGAGGAGAAGGTAAGACAAAGACAAGAAGATGAAAAAACAAAAACAAAAAACAGGGGACTCACCAGGGACACATAGCCCTGCTTGGGGCACATTGGCACCACGACAGAATAATACGCCTTCCCCACCGTTCCCTTCACCCGCCGGAGAAGTTCGTCGGTGGAGAGGGCGGTCGAGGCTATCTAGGAGCTTTCCACGGAGGCCTCGGGGGTCATCTCGTCGAGGCGGAGTTGGCCAGCGGCAGAACCCTCCACCGGTGGAAGGCCGCGACAATTCCAATCGCGGTGAGACCGTGATCCCAAAGCTTCCGCAGCGCCTCCAGCAGCGACTTCAGGTGGGTCTGGAGCTCCCGAGGCAGCCCCCACCTCCATCGCTCCTCCGCTCCAAGGACGACGTAGTGCATGAACGCTGGCAGACGCTCGTCGTCGTTATGGAGGTAGAACCACCAACTCTGCCACCCCTTATTCAACAAAGTGATGGTGGCAGGGATGTACAACTGTGCCCAATCCGAGTGCAGCTGGAGCGTGCAGCCGTCGATGCGAACGACGTGGTGCACCCTCATCACCTCACTGGGGAGGGAGAAGGGCTCCGTGTGGAAGAGGTGTACCCACAGGTCCCAATGGGGCTCGATCCCCAAGTACCCCTCGCAGACGGCGGTGAAGATGGCTGCCTGCGCGATGGAGTTGGGCTTGAAGTTGTGAAGCTCCACCCTATAGTAGTGCGGTAGAGCCCGCATGGAGCGGCTCGCTGGAACTCCGAAACCTCGTTCATGGAACGAGGTGAAGCTGACGATGTAACCTACGGGTCGATCTGGCATCTGCTAGTCGTGCGACTCGATCCACTCGGGCTGCAGGCCGGTGGATTGGGGGCAGAGCAGGCTGACTTCGACCAACGCCTCCAAAACCTCATCGGTGACAGAGGATATGGGCAACGGGTCGCGAGGAGGAAGAACAGTGATCTTTTTCGCCATCCGAACGGGTGAAGAGGCGAGAGGAAGACGAAAGGCTCTTTTTTGGCAGAAGGCGAAAACGACATATGGAAGCGGGAAGGCTGAGCGACAAAGGTAACTATCTGAAGCCTCCCTCTCGGTCAGGTTTATGTACGGACATACGGAGCCACCGAGGTACGATTCATAAATGGCCAGGCGATGGTCGTTTCGAATCCCGCGCGCACGCGTGTTGTGAATGGTCGGCTGACCGGCAGGATGTCCCGTCGCATTGAATGGTCGTGTCCCCTCCGAGAAAAAGCGCATCGAATGTTGTTCCGCATTCCGCCTCGAAAGGTACGCTCTCCACCCTCGACTTCTTTGCCCTCTATCCTCTCGGCAGTTAACCGGAAGGAAGCATCTTTTGCCTCGAGCAACTACCTCGGAAAGGAAGCAACGAACTGGAAGAAGGCATCTCCTGCCTCGGGCATGTTGTCTCAGGAGGAAAAAAGGCAAGGAAGAATACTATTCAGAGGTTCAAAGGTTCGGCCCTCGGCAGGGTTCAGACGAACCGCCTCAGGACTCCAGGGCTCCGAGCCCAATACTAATCAGGGGTTCGAAGGTTGGCCCCTTAAAAGGGCTTCATAACCGCCTAAAGCATAGAGTCAGGGATGGCTGTAGGTACGCCCATACATGGCCCTAGTTCAGGTTGCGACCCGAGGTACCTTAAGACATATCCGAGACCCCTCAGAGCGATTTGTGATGGTATCCCATCGTAGGGAGGCACCAAGCCCTCAGACCCCATCAAACAGGTCCGGGACCAGGCGAATCACTCGCAGGTATCTTTTGAGGCGTGTCTCTGGACCACTAGTCGACTCCGATCAAAAGGAGCTCGGACCCCCGCTTGGATTACCCGGTAACAGATCAATGGAAACGTCCTGCTCGTTGCCATCGAGGGTAGCATGACACATTCCCCCCTTCCTCCTCGCAGAGAGGCGACAAAGGGGCATACAAACCAAAAATAGAGACATCCCTCGATCGACCTCTTACTCAGTGCAAAGGCTCGGGGGCTGTCCTCGCAAACCATGTAAAAGGTTCCCACAGATCGATCGAAGATCAAACAGGACCTATCAAAGAACAGAAGCCCCCGAAGGAGTCAACTACTCCTTCTGGGCCTCGGGGGCTACACCCGACGGGTGCGCTCACGTGCACCATCGGAAAACAAAACATCATACTTCTCAAAAACCAGCACACTCGCGGGCGAGTAGCAGAGCCTCTAAACAAGTACCAAAAGTACTTCCTTGGAATGCTCGATATTATGTGCTTCACGACCGGATATTATGCTTTTAGTATGCATGTGTGCACGATTCCAAGCTGACTATAAGGAAATACACCTAAGGGCCGTGAAAAGAATCATGAGATATTTAGTTTACACTCCTAAGTTCGGGCTTTGGTACCCCAAGGGATCTAGCTTTGATCTAATCGAGTATTCTGATGCTGATTATGCCGGATGTAAGATTGATAGAGTACATCAGGGACTTGTCAGTTTCTGGGGAGATCCTTGATGTCTTGGGCTTCAAAGAAATAAAATTCAGTAGCTCTATCCACTACTGAAGCCGAGTATATTGCTATAGGACATTGTTATGCACAATTACTCTGGATGAGGCAAACTCTTAGGGACTATGGCTACAAATTGAGAAAAGTCCCTCTCCTATGTGACAATGAGAGTGCAATCCGCATGGTGGACAATCCAATTGAACACAGCCGCACAAAGCATATAGACATCCAGTATCACTTCCTGAGAGATCACCAATAAAGGGGAGATATCACAATTGCTTATGTTAGCACCCACAACCAGTTAGCCGATATCTTCACCAATCCTTTAGATGAAAAGACTTTTAGCAAGCTTAGGAATGAACTAAATGTCTTAGATTCTCGGAACTTTGATCGAAATCTTGCACACATTGCTCATTTTATATCTTTGATCATGGCATATCTCTTTCATTTGGTACAAATGCATATTTCTTATTCTTCTTGTGCCAAAGCTAAGACTAATGTGCTTCCAAGTGCATTTCTATACTTAGTCTTAGATTGAAAGGGAAATGAAGTTGTAGGCAAAGGCAAGTCTTCCACTACATTTTCGTCAGTATTGTATATCATTTGCCCTACTCATGTATTTATATTCATATTCTTCTTGTTCAAGGCCTCTAGGTTTCTTCGTTTTTGGCACTTAATGCCAAGGAGGAAAAATTAAAAGGCCAAAGCAAAAGGATCGCAGCACCACCCTATTTTTTGAAAACGTTTTCTTCCAAATTGAAACTATTGTGTTTGCAAAAACCCTCTTGGCACCTAAGGGGAGAACTTTTTCAGGGAGAGCTTTTATTTAGCCAAAGGAAAATCATTTGAAAAAGGAGGATAATCTTTCAAAACTTGAAAATGCCTTTAGAAATTATATTCTTATACCATTGGCTAATGGCAAAAGAATTTTAAAAACGTTTCCAAAAGATTTGCGAAAACAAGCTAAGTGGTGCAAATGTGGTCCAAAATTTTAACTATATCCAAATAGTCATATATACTTAGAACTGCTTTCATTTCAAAGTAACTTATGCACATCTGTCAAAATGCAAACTAGCTCAATTTCTACACTGTTTATTTGCTTTGGTTTGTTTTGGCATCAATCACCAAAAAGGGGGAGATTGAAAGGGAAATGGCCTAAACCATTTTCTATAAATCAATTTTGGTGCTTAACGGCCATCACAAATCTTATGGACTAACTAGTTTGCCTAGTTGATCACTTCTCAGGTGCATAAGTTCATCTACATCAATTCTAAGTCGACTGTCCAGAATACCAAAGATTATTCCGTACAGGAGAAGCTTTTTGGAAATTCACCTGTGCACGGACCGTCCAGGCCCTTCCGGCGGTCCGTCCGCGACACCAGGGTGAGCCTCGGACACGAACTATGCAAATCACGCGTTTACACTGCGGGTTGTCCGAAGGAGAAGAGAGCACCGTCTGGGACCAAGCTCAGACCCTCCGATCGTTTGAAAAGCCAAAAAAAACGCCGAAGGTGACGGGTTCGGTAAAATGTATATTTAGCGTCCTCGCGGACCGTCCGGGGTGCACGTCCGGACCGTTCGCTACTGTTGTGTCTGACATCTAACGATGCATTTAATACACTATAGCCGTTGATATAGTTGTTACTGCTGACCGTTGCGATTTCAATCGTTGATGTGCAGGGGCGGACCGTCCGGACCAGGGGCACAGACCTTTCGTGGTTGGCAAAAATGGGGCAATGGCTAGAAAGGGATTGGTGGCTATAAATACAACCCCAACCACCTCCATTTAACACACCCAAGCATTGTACTCATACACATTCAATACAAGAGCAAGCAATCCATTCCAAGACACATTCAAAGCTTTCAACCTCTCCAAGTGCCACAATTGAGACAAGCAATCATTAGTGATTAGTGACTTGAGAGAGTGTGATTCGCGTTTCATTTGTTGCTCTTGTTGCTTGGTTTTTTAATCGTGCTTTCTTCATCTCCTTCCAAACTCTCTAGTGACTTGTAGAGCTAGTAAGAGACACCTAAATGTGTGGTGGTCCTTGCGGGGTCTTAGTGCTCCTTGAGATTAAGAAGAAGCACTCAACCGGTCTAAGTGATCGGTTGAGAGAGGGAAAGGGTTGAAAAAGACCCGGCCTCTGTGGCCTCCTCAACGGGGAGTAAGTCCTTCGGAACCGAACCTCAGGAAACAAATCGTTGTGTTCATTTGTGTTGGTCATTATCCTAAAATTTGATTCTTCCTCTCCCCTCTCTCCAAGTTTTTTTGCTCACAATCTTTTGAGTTAGCTCCCAAAGTTATCCGCATTGATTGAGCAACTCATAGCAAGAAGAACTCTCTTCCGCACTTCGTATTCATTATTTGTTTCTAATCCTCACCCGGATAAAGTTCGTGTTCAAAGTTTATAATTTTCAGGTTTCGCCTATTCACCCCCTCTAGGCGACTTTCAACATTTGACCGCGTGGATGACACTGGGCCCCGCTGGTCCGTGAAACAGCACTGGAGTGTACTGGTAAGATGGGGCGACTGAGCGTGCATGTTGGGCCGGCGAGGTGGATTCGACCGAGATAGGTCTGATTTCTTTTCTAATTTTCTACTTCTTTTCTTTTCTATTTTAATTGTTTTAGATTCAAATTGAATTTTGAATTCCACACCCAAGTTCAATTGCACAAATAATAAACTCCAGCATGAAATATAAGCCTAATTTTATTTATTGTTTATTTACTATTTTATTGATTTATGCAAATGTTTTCAAACATACACACCATAATATTCACTTTAGGAAAATAATTACAAGGTGTGTTATTTATTAAGTGATACTCTAACCTATACCATTTTAGAGAATGTCTTCAAAATATATCATTGAAAGGAATAACTTAACTCCTATAGTCTTTTTTAAACTCTTTGCTATAACTGTATTTATTTTAGGGGATGTGTCATTAAACGGTAAGAAAATTCTTACTAAAAGATATCTTGATTCAAGTCTTTTTGAGGGCTTCTCCAAATTCTCAAAATATGATTTTGGGGCATTACAGTTTATCACATTGGTGATGAACCTGAGCAACCAGAGGTTGGCTAAGGTTGAAATAGACCACAAGCCAGGTTGGCTAACTCCAACATGTATGTACGCAAGCATTTGAGGCTTGGCCGAACCATGGTAAAAATTACTAGTGTCTTTCTCTCTTTGTTTTATTTCTATTTGCACTTCTACTCTTATCTTTGGTATAAGTTGTCTTTGAAGTGCAAGATCTTTTTGAGATAAGAACTTTATTCCACTATGACTACTCTATTCAATTGGATTCTACTGCATACACTTCTACAATTAGAGTAATAAAAGTTCTAGCTCTTGGTTAAAGTTTTCATTCGCCTATTCACCCCCCTCTAGGCAACATCCAGACCTTATGTACCGCCAAAGGGTACTTTCACTTATCTTGATGATATTGCTCTAATTCATGTCTATGTGGTGCATACTGTTTAATTGGTATTTTAGTGATAATGTACAAAGCTTTTATAATGCGTGTAATGCTTTATTATTATGCAAAGCTTTGATTTTCCATTGTAATGAGTGCATATGCGTGTCACGAGCATCATAGTTTGATTTATGACACTATGCACCCCATATATGCTAAGATGTAGAAATACTTCACACTTTAACCTAAGTATGTGCAAATTGGCATTTGAGGCCAAAGTTGAGATTTCTGAGAAAGCACATATTTAGGGGGAACATTCTATAGCTTGGGATTCAAAATTGTGCTTTAATTACCATCTTTAGTAAGTTTTAATTGTGCTGCCATCAATCACCAAAAAAGGGGAGATTGAAAGTCCCTTGTGGGTTTTGGTGTTTTGGATGACAATACAATCAAATACTATTTTTAGCTAAATATTTTTGGTGGCCAAGAACTGCCAAAACCAAGCCTTTTGCCGATGAAAATAGCTTATTTTCGGTGACAGAGCTTATTTTTGACGGTTCTTGGCCGCCGAAAATGATTCCGTTTACTGTAGGGGTATCACCTTGGCCTAACAACTAGTGTGAGAAGCCCTGGCTATCCCAACAACTAGCTAATGTGGACCTTGGTCCGGTGGTGCCCTAGACCAATCCATTGTCCGCTTGAAGAAGAAGAAGAAGGCCACAGTCAGATCCCAAGAACAGTGATGGCCATTGGAGGTCCGGTGCTCTTTGCCAGACCAGTTTTTTGTATTGATTTCCAATAGCTACAAGGGGCTTGTGGCTATATAAAGGATCCCCGACGACCCTAAGGACAGACCAAGGTAGCAAGCAAGTGTAGTACTATTGCATAGTCATTCTCTATCACTCTTGTGTATTTCTCTCTCAATCAAGTGTTTGGCGCATGTGTAGGCCAAAAGAGAGGCAAAGTGCTGTTGCAAGAAAGAGCAAGCGAGCGTGATCTTGAGCAAGGCTCTTGTGTTGCGTTCTTCTATTGTCAAGGTATCGAGTTGGGATAGTCGCGGTTCTGTTGTACTGCAACACCATCGATATAAAAGAAGTCTCGATTTATCACCCAAATAGAGGAAGGGGTTGAAATACACTCCAAACCAGGTTGTCTAACTCCAACGTAGATGTAGGCAAACATTTCAGGGTTGTCCAAACCACGGGAAAAACCATCGCGTCTGTTTGTCTCTTTGTTTTATTTATGTTTGTACTTCTATTCCTATATGTGGCATAAGTCTTTTGTGAAGTGTAGGTTCTATTTGAGATAGGGACCCTATTCTGCTGTTACTACTCTACTTGCTTGGATTCCTCTGCATACGACACTTCAAGTAGAGTAAGAAATGTTTTAGTTTTGATTTAAGTTTTTATTCGCCTATTCCCCCTTTAGGCGACATTCGGATCCTTGTTCTCCCAAAGGGAGCTTTCAACTCGCTCGATTGGGCTGCTGGTCCGACTCGGCCGGGAGGCTAGGTGCCAAATAATTATTTGACTGAATATCGACACCTAGGTGAAGATGGTATGACCGAACGATCTTTCTGAGTTATTAGTCACGGGTAGAGATGTCCAAACGGGTCGGACCGCCCAGTAGACCCGAAGCCCAGCATGAACCTGACCCGAAGCCTGTTGGTTGTCGTGCTCGATCACCCGACCGTGTCTGGACTGAAGGCGCGACACGACGGGCTTGGTCGGTACGACTCAGTTTTATTTTTTTCATAAAAATATCTATATTACACACGATTATAGAGTATAAAAATGAAAATACATGTATTCTATTGATTAAATGTGTGTAAATAGGCTTTTAAAGGTAACAACCATGGTTCAAATCCTCATTTTTACATATTTTTAGCTTTTTTCTATTTAAACTTGATAGGTTGTCATAGGCCGGTTAGGCTTGTCGGGCCACGGGCCAACCCAGCACGACTAATAGTCTAACGAGCCATGCCTAGGTCTCGCTTGTGGCCTACAAGCCGGCACAACACAATCCGTATACTCAAGTGTGTTTGATCAGCTCTATCCAAATTCGTGTCAGGCCGGACCGAGCCGAGCTACTCTCACGGGATTAAAGCAACCTTTTCACATTTATATAGGAAAGATTTGGTTCGATTCATCTCTTTCTAAGATCTCATATATATATATATATATATATATATATATATATATATATATATATATATATATATATATATATATATATATATATATATATATATATATATATATAAGAGAGAGAGAGAGATCTTCTTTCTCTACATATAATCTCAATACAAGGGCTGGGCTGACTAGTTCGGTATGTCCTTGGAGCGAGGCTTAGCCATGGTCGGTGAAGGGTCGTATCTCGCGTAGTCGTTCATCTTCACCTGGCTGAGAATTCTCTCGTGGACCACCACCGCTATTTCGTCATCTTCCTGCGTGGATTCCGATGTCTCCTGCCATGCATGCATGAACAGTTACGCTATATACTTGGTAGCAGTGGCGTAAGACCAAAATTTATGGAGACTAAAAAAAGATCATAACAAAATTAAGTAATACTATAAAAACAACTTTTGCATTGAATTATAGTTTCATATCAATACATGATAGAAGTTTAAAGATAACTATATGAACAAAATAATGAAACATATCACTAAAAATTCTTGTTGACCGAATCAAAGTCGTGAGTACTTTGTTGAATGCTTATATCCTCGTAAGGGTGAGGCACCGGGAAAAGGGCATAGTCACATGATGCCTCCGGCTAAGAGCCAGGGCTCGCTTCTTTCCCAAGCTTGTCGGACACCGGGAAAGGGTCGCATCATGGCAGCGAGTGAGATTGAGGCTACTCAATAGGCCAACGTCGCGACGACAATGAGCGAGGCAGGGGCACTGAGAAGAGGGCATCAGAATGGATTGGACTAAGCAACGTTCGGATAAATGGGAACGGATAGATAGATATCAGAACTAGACTGAGGAGGACGGGATTGGAAGGACTAGACAGATCTAACAATAAAATCTATAACAGTACTGTTTGAACTCATTCAAAACTTATTTTTTTCTATATTTAATAGTAGATGTACATTAGGTATATGAGGTTATAGAAAATTGAGGGACCATAGCCTACTTTGCCTCCTATGATCCGCCCCTGCTTGGTAGGAGAATCGAACGTCGCTATTAGGGTGCAAATATATATAGTCCGAAGATCCTCGCGGTTAACCGCAAGAACTATATATTGCAGACGTGTCATAAAGTGGTTCCCTTCGTTCCAAATGGTAGTTCATTTAACTAATTAATTCCAAAGGAATTAACTGGTGCAGCTATAGATATATATGTAATAATTGGGGACTTTCATGGCACATGCATATATCTATAGTGTATGCAGTGTAATTAAGCTAAATATTCTTCCCTTCATTTTCATTTAATTTTGGTTCTTTTCCCATGTAGAACTTCGCTAGTTTGATCTAGTAGGGAAATGTATTTGCGTCTACAAGTTCAAATGAATGCACAGTTACTGTTAGTGCATGGTTCATGAAAAAACATTAAAGAAACTAACTTGATGTTATAAATAAACCGGATCCGGAGTGCTAGGGTTTAGTTTTTTACGCTCCACCCGATTCATTAGCTCCACCCGATTCATTAGCGACGCCGCGTGCGACGACGGCGGTTGCCCCAGAGCGTGTGCAGCGGTGGACCCCCACCCAGTGGCCGCAGCTCCATGACCTCGACGCGCGGTGGTGGAGGTTCCTCGATCCGGAGTAGTGGCGGCGGTTCCAGGTTGGTGGCGGCGGCTCCCCGATCCAGAGGGCGAGCGACAACGGGGCCCTTGTGCGGACATCCTCCCCGATCCAGAGGGCGAGCGATGTCACGGAAGGCGCGAGATGCGCGCAGCGATGATCGCGCATGACATCCTCCGATCCGGCGCAGTTTGGGCGGCCCGAGTGACGACCTACATTTGTGCTTGTGTCATCGACGATGTCCTCCGGCCACTACCTCCTTCGATTCGTTTTTCCTTTTCGATTATTGTGTTTTACGCCCTACATGTATTATTTACGCTAGACATTGTACGATTTTATGCTTAAACACGGAGTTCGTATATCAGTTTACTGCATGCTTATTTTTTGCATGCACATTAGAAAGGCAATTCTTGATTTATGTTGTTCGTAATTTGCGCGCATGCAATGTAAACTCTCACGATTTTGCCATAATTTTTAGATCTGTATAAAAATAGAAACCGCATGCATGCGGCTGCCATGTTTTCTGGATCTGTCATATAAAATGGGATCGTAATAACAACCTACTAGAGCTATCAGCCTCTCACATTGACTCGGTATTTACGCTTATAATTGAGGGATTTTATGCTCAAAACTTAAGGTTTTTACGCTTCACCCGGAGATGCATCCACTAGTGAACAACATGCCAGATTTTTTACGCAGTGTAACGAATTACATAAATACCTACACCATGTAGTATAATTTGTATCAGTATATATCATAAACCAGTTCTAATGCGTTTAGCTGCATGGCTGTTGGAGGGATCCTATATTTATGAAGGAAATAAAACATTAAATGTGATTTTTGTTTATATGCATGCAATTTATTTCCTTTCATTGCATATTCTTTCAATCATAAATTCGTGCGCATGCATCTGGTAACAGAATTTTACGCAGTATACCGAATTGCATAATTATCTACACAGTGTAGCATATTTAGTATCAGTATATATCATAAAATGTCATTACGAGTCTAGCTGTATGACTGTTGCAACGATCCTAAATTTATGGAGGAAATAAAACATTTAAAATAGAAACCACCACACATATCTTTCCTAAATTTACGCGCATGCAAGGGAACGTGTTTGACTCATGCATGTATTTTACCATAATTTTTGAATCTATATAAAAATAGAAACTGCATGCATGCGGCTGCCATGTTTTTCGGATCTGTCATAAAAATAGGATCGTAATAACAACCTACTAGAGCTATCAAGCTCTCACATTGGCTCGGTATTTACGCTTATAATTGAGGAATTTTATGCTCAAAACTTAAGGTTTTTTTACGCTCCAACCCGGAAATGCGTCCACCAGTGAATAATATGCCAGATTTTTTACGCAGTGTACCGAATTACATAAAAACTACACCGTATAGTATAATTTGTATCAGTATATATCATAAACTAGTTCTAATGCTTTAGCTGAATGGCTGTTTGAGAGATCCTATATTTATGAAGGAAATAAAACATTAAATACATTTTTTGTTTGTATGCGTGCAATTCATTTTCTTTCATTGCATATTCTTTCTATCATAAATTCGTGCGCATACAGCTGGTAACAGATTTTTATGCAGTATACCGAATTATATTATCTACACAATATAGAATATTTAGTTTCAGTATATATCATAAAATGATCCTTACTAGTCTAGCTTGCAGCGATCCTAAATTTATGGAGTAAATAAAACATTTAAAAATAGAAACTGTCACACATATTTTTTCTAAATTTATGCGCATGCAAGAGAACGTGTTTGACTCACACATACATTCCTTTTTTGCGCGCACAAACGTGGGGCGGGTGGCATACTGTAGCTGGTATCTATGAATTGTTTAAAAAGTTCAATTATGTAGCTGAGTTGTAGCTAGCTAGTATCGATTTGACGGTGGAACGTATACAAATGGGCCGCGCTAACCTGTCAAACAGAGCAGATTGTCCTAGGAATGCACGGAATGTATAGGAATAAGCAGTCTTGGAGTTGACGAATTGCGTCTTATTATGCCTAGTCAACGTGTTGCATGTTCTATTGCCGTGCTCTTGAGAAGAAGAGGGAGAGGACAGGCCACGGGCAAATAGGAAGAAGAAAACTAATAATCAATAATCCCATACCCGGCCGGCCGGAAGGCCTTCAAGAAAAATTTCCAGGTTTTTTTTTTGCACTATTAGCTAGCTTTTGTGCAAAATGCCATGCAGCATGATAAACAATAACGTGCTTATATATATAGTTGAATATACAAGAGCAACAATAATATATATATATATATATATATATATAGCTATGTACCATTGATTCTGATGCGTCATCGAGCTTCTTCCTATGCCCTCCTGCATCAAGCAAAAGCTCCACGGATCACTAGAGAAACTGCTGGAGAGGACAAACTAGTAGTATGTATTTATGAGCCACGACGCGCGACATCTTATCACACAAATCTTGTAGAACTAGTTTTCTAATATATATATATATATATATATATATATATATATATATATATATATATATATATATATATATATATATATAACAGTTTAAACAAAGAACATTTTCTTGGAAAACAGAACACATGACCTTAATTGATCAACAAAACGAGCAGCAAGCGAGGCTAACCTGCGACGGCGACGGAGAGCAAGAACGACGCCAAGACGAGGGCGACGAGATAATTCGACTTCCTGGGCTCCATGGCTGCAAGCTTGCTGCTAGGACGGAGCGTGCAGCGCCAGCTACCTTGAACTCTTGAAGCAGAGAGGGGGAGGAAAGCTTCTGGAGCAGCAGATATGGCAGGAGAGATGTGAGGAACCTGCCTCTCCTTTCCTTGGGTTGGACACAAAGGAACCTGCAGGCGCGAGTTGTCTGCAGTAGCTAACAGGAGGGCATGCACTGTCTTAGTAGACAAAATGATGCATTGTGTATATGTTGTCATTTATTTTGTTTCCCTATGAGCTGCGTATATATGTGAATCTCAGTGGAGTCCCTTTTGCCGGAACGCTGTTTATTATTATTTTTTTTTAAAAAACAACAAAACGTAGACTAAATAAAGGGGCTGGTCAGAGCTTTCCCTGTGGAATTTTGAGGGTCTTGTCATCATTGGACTTGCTGGTTCAGCCTGTTTGATTGACTAGCTAGCTAGCCCCATAAGCTAAATTAGCAGGCTAAAGCCACTGACTTTGTTATATATTGTATTTATTTGCTGGTGCTTACCAACTGCATGCCTTGAGTGCAAGAATGGTATGGTATATACACATCATTTTTTATGGGAAGATCGGTGTTCTCATGAAGCAATGTCTTGAGTGGATGCTGGTCGCTCACAACTATGGTGCTTTGTAGGTTCTACAGGAGATTAGAATATAAATTAATTAATTAACTGAGTGAACATGAAGGAGTTCCAATTTGTGTATAAACATATATGAGCTTGCAGTTGGACAAGGGTCATTGGTCAGGGGGGGCCTGCAGGGTGTTTGATGGCCAGGCACGCATGGGAGCAGCCATCAAGGCAACATGCTGTGAGCACCAGGAGGTCTAGGACCTTAGATATATAGAAGGCATACATGATGCCTCATTGCCTCTGACTAATAGCTTTTTCTGGCATGCAGGCAAAGCTTTCATTCACAAACGTGCACGCTGCTGGACACCTTAACAAAACGTCAGTATTTATATTTCTACATAGATATAGCAATCGCAAGATCATATATATGAAATGATTTCATCAGACTTGTCACAAAGAATACCTTCGAAAAGTCGTCGCCGAATTAAATATATATGGTACTGTAATCATCTGGAATCCTCAATACCTCTAGTAGTGTGGGGGTGAATAACATATACTAATTCGAAAGTGCACGCAATTGTATGTGTGGAGGACAAACATAAAAAAGAATTATGGGCTATATATAACGACGTAAAGTATTCGAAACATAAACGCTTTAAATAAAGAAAGCTGATGATCGCCTTGTTAGTGGGGAACTGCTTTCGTGTCTCGGAATATTGTGCCGTCTAATCAGATTAGGGGTAGTAGACAACGAGAATCGTAGCTAACTAGTGGAGAAGAATAAAGGGGCCCAAATGCTTCGACCTTTTCTTTTTGAACATGATTAACATAGTCTGGTTCAATTCAACTATATATGCACACACATACACTTCAACAATGTGTTTAGCAAATCGTGCACATGACCGTGCAAAACACCGCTGTGTACTGCATTGTGTTTACATAGCGAAATTTAAAACAAGAGACGAGATAGATAAGACTGCTGAAGATAGCCTTACAACCGCATATCTATACAACATACGTTGTTAGGAAGTTGTTGAGCCCGCTTTTGGCAGGCGGACGGTCCGTGGTGGTGGCACGGACGGTCCGCTCGTGCGCGGAATCAGTTATGATTCTGAATTTATTGCGAGATTTGTTAGCTAAATCTGCAGGATTAATTCGGGAAACGACTTGTAACGGATTCAGACCTCCCCTTTATATAGATGAAGGGTTACAACCGATTGAAACCCCACAATCGATCAAATCAAGTCTACTTATCGTTTTTACCATATGCATTAGGAGTAGTTCTAGTTTAGCCCTAGTTTAGTCTCCCTCTATCTCAAATCTTCACCTCTCTTTGGCTCTACGTCGACTAGAGGTGTTTTGGGTGGCCTGCTGATGTCAAGACACACCCTAGGATCTTTCTCCCTGACAGGGTCCCTCACGTGAGGTGAGATCTAGGTCTGCTGCGAAGAAGAAGACCCTCTGCGCCATCGCGGATCGTCCGAGCCCTAGGCTCGGACCGTCCGGACGTACGCAAAGGTGGAGTCGCTCCGGCGCTAGATCGCGGATCGTCCGACCCTGTGCCGCTGATCGTCTGCTCCTCCGCAAAGAGCACCGATAGGTAGTCTGTTCCAGTGTTTGGCGTTCGGATCAGCGCCAATACACTTTTTGGCGACTCCGCTGGGGAACATGTGTCTAGATCTACTAAAAATCGGGCCCTCAAATGGCCGGTTCTAAAGATCACACCGTATTTCCCTGGACAATATCTTGAAGTCGGCTATTGAAAGTCTGACGGGCGAGGGGCAACAACATTATGAAGACTACATGCGCCAAGCGAAGGAGAAATTCTTGTCACAATACACACGGTGGATTGCCACCAGAACGTTGTCAAACATGGAGAGACTGACGTCGCATATCTTCAATCTTCGCTTCAAGTCCCCAACGTAAGTAAACCCGACGACATCCAGTCTATTAAACATTATGTAGATCAGCATCAAGATCAAATGAAACAATATATTGTAGGGTTAAAAGAATCAATTAGAAAATTAACACGTGTGTTGGAGAAGTCTGTTGCTCCTAGTTTTCCATCATATGAAACTAGTAACATGATATCTATGTCTAATACAATGGCAACAAATGGGGATTCGCATCCCCAGCCATTATATGGTATGTCGATGTAATCATATCCAGGGCAAATACTACCACTGTCATCCCTGCTTGGCAGATCGGCGCCCCTAGACACGGTCGGACCGTCCGAGCTTGTGCCGGGCAGTCCAGCCCTTACGTGGAACGTCCGGTTTTCTCTGACGGACAGTACGGGGCCGCACCAGGACCACCGCGTGGCGCCCCAATAATAGCGAACACAACCGGGCAATTCAAATTTCCCATAAGACAAACCGGATACACGTACGTAGAACCTACTGTTGCACATTTTGCACCAAATTATTACACACCACAGCAGCAGTACGTTCCGTCCCCTACATATTTAAACCACAACACACCATACGATCACAAGCCAATCAACATTATCGACTGGTCATGTCAAGAAGGTCGGCATAGCAATGCCCGACCGAATGAGCCCTACAGCCCAGGGTCCGGTGGTCTGCCACCGGGCGCAATGGAGAAAATTAGGGAAGATATGGCTGAACTATTTCGAGATATCAGAGTTAGTGTAGCCAGAGTGGGGCAATCATATCAAAATCCATATGATCATCGGTTTGACACTGTCCCATATCCACAAGGGGCAAGGATACCTAAGTTTTCTGGTGAAAATGGTAGAAACACACACGAACATATAGGCCAGTTTTTAGCACACCTAGGCGAATTGGCCGATGGGGAAACTTTTCGTGTTTGTTTATTTTCTTTATCCCTTTCTGGTACCGCTTTTGCATGGTACACCGCCATGCCTCCTAATTACATTAATTCCTGGAATGATTTAGAGAGTAAATTTCATGAACATTTCTTTTCCGGGGAATATGAATTAGGGTTAGCTAACTTAGATTCAGTCCGACAGGGACACGAAGAATCGGTTAATGATTATATCCGGAGGTTCCGGGACACTAGAAACCGATGCTTCCGGATCCATGTCACAGACAAAGAACTAGCAGGACTGGCTTTTAATGGGTTGCTATCCTACTTAAGAGACAAATTAGATGGGACCCAATTCTTTTCAATAGCTCAGCTACATCAGCGGGCTTTGACCTATGAAAGCCGATTTAAAGAGATATCAAAATCGACCGCCTGTATTATACATCTAGTAGAGCGTGATAGTTTAGATGATGAATCCGCAGATGTATATACTGCTGAGTTTGTTTGGCCAAAAAAGGCCAAATCTTCTACATGTTCTTCTTTACAACCGGTTCAACAGAATCGGCAAGAAGAGATTAAATTTACCTTTGATGTTGCCAAATGCGATAGAATATTTGACGAGCTACTAAAAATGGCAACATTAAATTAACTCATACTATTCCTCCTATGGATGAATTAAATAGACATGCTTATTGTAAGTGGCATAATTCTTTTTCCCATGCCACCAATGATTGTAATGTTTTTCGTCGACAGATACAATCAACCATAAATGAGGGTCGGTTGGCTTTTCAGGAGATGCAAGTTGACACACAACTATTTCCTATCAATACAATAGAACCCACATGCAAAAAGGTCTTGGTTTGGCCCAAAGTGGCTGATAAAGGCAAATGCAAAACACATCATTGGCGATCCTCGCATGTCAAATATATCACAAGAAGATATTGCTCGAAAAGCTCCACACACAAAGACTAACAAGTCCGGAGGCGCCGGGGGGCAGGCTCAATCGAGCAGCTGAGAAAAACTCACTGACTCGAGCATCGAGGACGGTCTGGCACCTACGCGCGGACGGTCCGGTGCTCATGCGGACGGTCCGGCTGACTCAGCCGGACAGTCCGTCCATGGCCAGAGGCGTCACCCTCCACACAAAGCAAAGAAAGAAACACAAGGGCAAAGCACACATGGTCGGTTGGTCAAAGTTGGCCCTACTTTTGATCAGTTCTCCAAATATGCTAGCAAGAAGGTCATTATATGTGATCGGCCAACAAAGAAACCCCGATCACCCACTAAAACAAAACGACCGAATAAAACATCTTGAAAGGCGACGCAACAAGCATCGTCCATTCATCCTGTGATGCCAGGATGGTTTCCACCCACCTACTCATTGTCAATGTTTTGTCCTATTCAGATATGGAATGGTACGACAATGAACCCCTGTTACATGCATAGTCCCTTTGTCTATTCAGGTTGGGGCACCTCCATTCTACACCTTTTGATCCATTGATCAAATGGTCATGGCCGAGAAAGATGCAATCTGAAATGGCCTTTATGCATTGGAGCTCTGTTGAATGATCACCCTATTGGATTAAAAAGCCGGTGACTTGCATCAGGCTTAGTTCTTACTTCGGAACAAGATGACTTGTGAGATCTAGTGTTTTCCGAAGATTGTTGGTGGTACATATGCTTTTGGTTTGTCAACCTTCACTGAAAGGCAGGGGGCATATGTTGAGCCCGCTTTTGGTAGGCGGACGATCCAGCCCTATAGGCCGAATGGTCCGCGGTGGTGGCGGGACAGTCCACGCGTACGCACAATCAGTTAGGATTCCGAGTTTATTGCGGAATTCATTAGCTAAATCTGTGGGATTAACTCGGGAAACGACTTGTAACGGGTCCAGACCTCCCCCCTTTTATATAGATGAAGGGATACGGCCGACTGAACCCTCCACAAGCGATCAAATCAAGTCTACTTATCGTTTTTTACCTTATGCATTAGGAGTAGTTCTAGTTTAACCTAGTTTAGTCTCCCTCTACCTCAAATCTTCACCTCTCTTCGGCTCTACGTCGACTAGAGGCATCTTGGCTGGCCTGCCGATGCCAACACACACCCTAGGATCTCTCCTCTCCGATGGGGTCCCTCCCTGGAGGCAAGATCTAAGTCTGTTGCGAAGAAGAAGACCCTCTGTGCCATCGTGGACCGTCTGAGCCCTAGCCGCGGACCGTCCGGACGTACGTAGAGGAGTCGCTCCGGCGCCAGGTCGCGGACCGTCCGGCCCTGTGCCACGGACCGTCTGTGCCTCCACAGAGAGCACCGCCAGGCGGTCCGTTCTAGTGTTTGGCGCCTGGATCGGTGCCAACCGAAGTATAGGAATCCAATAGAGTATATATAGGTTTTGTTTTCTTGCGAACAACATAATTAAATGATGAAAGAGCTATATATGTATGTATTATACAGAGAGTTGCATGTATGCTCATTCTGCATGAGTAAGTTTATAATTTGAGGTGTTGATCTTCCAAATCACCATTCGTCGAAGTCCATACTGCATCCTTTGAACTATATCCAAAAACACTTGCACATAATATTAGTCTAAATGGTTATGTTGCTCATCAAACACTAAAATTCAATAATCAAATGGGTCAGGGTCCATTGTCCTTACAATCTCCCCCTTTTTGGTGATTGATGACAACATAACTAAAACAAACAAATAATAAATACCAAAATGTAAAATGCAATGTACTTGCTAGGATGCAAATGCAAAGGAAGGGTTTTATGATATGAAAAGATACCACTTGATTGAAAGCGAAATGTGCCCTTGAGCCATTTCTATAAATGTTTTGGTGATTAGATGCTCAACAAATATTGTTTTGTGTTAAGTGTCAAAAAGATGCAAATGGAAAAGCAAGGTATGATTCTAGCCTCAGTAAATTGTTTTTGGTACTAACATATTCTACTAAGCGCTAGGAACCTGGTCAAATCGAGAGAAATCGGATTGGAGAAGTTTAGCTAAGTCTAGCCAAATCTGCACCAGCCTATGGCCCACTAGACAGTCTGGTGTGCACCGGACAGTGTCCGGTGCTCAGGCTGGCGTGCTCGGTGAACTGGCTGCTCTCGAGAAAAGTTGGGGGAGCCACGGCTATAATTCACCGGAGTGTCTGGTGTGCACCGGACTGTCCGGTGTGGCAGCCGCTCCCACTCCAACGACCAGTCGCGCGATCAGCGGGCGACACGTGGACTTCACCAACGGTCACGAGGTCGCACCGGACTATCCGATGCGCCACCGGACTGTCCGGGTGCCACGGGGTTTGATGGCTGCAACGGTCGGCTTTGCCAGAAAAGGAACGAAATTGTGCACTGTTCACTGTCTGGTGGTGCACTAGACTGTCTATTTGCGCCCACGGACAGATGACAACAATGGCCTTCCCAATGGAGCTCCAACAGCTCGTAGCTACCTTGGGGCTATAAAAGGGACCTCTAGGTGCATGGAGCAGTACACCAAAGCCTCCATTGAACATCCTACAACACCTAGACTCCGCAAACGCGCATTCGGTTCAATGTGTTTGAGATCTGAGCACTTTTCTGAATTGTGACTCTGTTGTGCTGTGTTGTGTGCTTGTTTCTTGACTTGTGTGCGTATCGTTGCTACGACTCTAGCTCTTGCATGTGTTTCTATTCCCTCCCTTACTCTTGTGGTTTAATTGTGATCAATTTTGTAAGGGTGAGAGGCTCCAACTTGTGGAGATTCCTCACAAAGGGAACAATTGATAAAAGGAAGAAAATTGTGGTACTCAAGGTTGATCATTGGATCACTTGAGAGGGATTGAGCGCAATCCTTGATCGAAGGAGGTCACCACAACGTGGAGTAGGCATTGCCCGAACCATGGGATAAAATCACCGTGTCACTTGTGCATCCTTCTGTATGATTGTTTTCTTTCCTAGAGTTCTCAAATATTCACCTGCACTATCTAAAGGAACAATCAAGTGAAGAGTTCTCTCCTCTCTATTCACAACATCTTGGTTTTTTATCTCACTAACATTTATTATAAACCAAGTTTGTGTTGTTTAGACTTGATTTTTACAGGATCACCTATTCACCCCCCCCCTCTAGGTGCTCTCAATGATGATATGCATAAATTTAAGATGTTCTTGCCTATATAGAAAGATACCACAAGATGATATGCATAAATTTAAGTTATTATTACATATACAATATATATCCTTGTATTGTAGTTGTTGGGGACTTGTTCTCAAATGCTTCGAATTAAGAACAAGGCAACACAAAAAGAGATTAATGGTTAATGCCCTTTGTCCTTCGAAGCATTATTTCCCTTAGGATATAACGATCTTCGGACGAAGGTCATGAAGGACTTACCTTCATGATCGCAGTATATGATAATGAAAGACGAAGCATATGAAACATGAGAAATAGCATGAATAATCATATGACATTATTAATAGATCTTTGTTATATCAACATGGATGAATAAGAATAATATTGAATTACATTTGTACCTTCGGTCCGACAGAAGGCAAAAAGTTCAAGCGTGACGCACAAGAGAATACATGCCAGCGTGAACAGTACGGGGGTACTGTTCACCTATTTATAGGCACGGGACACAGCCTGGTCAAAATTACATTTATGTCCTCGACAACTAGTTATAGTCATGACACAAATTATCATGGACCGATCGGTCTTTTCCTCTTTAAGTCGGTGCAGCCCTTCGTCTTAAGGCATGTCGCTATGCCGAAGCTCCCTGGATGGGAGCTTCGGCGTGTACCTTTGCGCTTGTACTTGCTTATGTGCTGATCTTCCAAAGTTGTTTCTTCTTAAAGGACCTTTGGCGACGAAGCAGTCCCCCAACAGTAGCCCCTTCACGGTGCTAGATCGTTTTTTGTAACGAGCTTGATCCGTGAGAAATCTCCAAGGCTTCGGAATGCCGAAGGTCCAAAAAACACCTTCCCTGAGCTTGTTGTCGAGAAACGATTAAATTATTCTGAGCGCGAGGTGGCCCACCATGCGGTGGGTATGCACAGTCTGGCGATTCACCTCTCAAGCACCGAGTGGTCCACCTTTCAGCGGGTGCGGGTAACTGTTCAGCAGGTGCGGGCAACTTGACAATTCACCTTCCCACCTGCAGCACTATATAAACAGACACGTAGATGTGAAGTTATCACAGCATTCATTGCTATTGCACTGTTGTGCTGTTGAAAAATTTGACCATAGCCGAAGCTTTTTCACTGCATTCTCGAGCGAACCATCATCTTGAATTAGCTTTGTCAAAAGAGGGAGCTTCATCAAAAAACTGTAAAAACATCGGCTTCGTAAAAACTGCAAAAAATTCATCATCAGATGGCCTGAGTACGCTCGACTGCAAGGGTGACCCATGAAGGAGAGGAGGACAAAACCACCGAGACAGCCCCGATCTCCGAAGTCATGAGACAATCGGGATTGGTTGTGACAGAGGAAGCTATTGACGAAGGTGCACCTACTGCTGAAGCTGAACAGGCTGACATCGAAGAATAAAATGTTGATGAAGAAGAGGAAGACTATAACACTCTGATCCCATCAAAACCCAGCCACTTGGATTTTGAAACATCTACTGTGTCTGAGGCTGATGTACCCATGATGATGAAGCTAGGTTACTTCGAAGAAGCTGAGAAGAAACTTATTCGTTTTGCCGGAGAAGAGACCACTCCAGAGCCGAAAAATGATGAAGTAGTAGTTTTCAAAAGCTTTTTCAGAGCAGGATTACGATTTCCGCTTCACGAGATGATTGGAGAAGTTTTGGATAATTATGAAATCTATCTCCATCAGCTGACCCCTAACGCTATTGTTAGGCTCAACATCTTCATCTGGGCCCTTCGAAGCCAAGGAATGGACCCAAATGCTGAAGCTTTCTGCCGAGTGCACGAATTGCATTACCAAACGAAGGCCAGAGAAGACGGGTTACATAAAATTTCGGTTGTTATAACTACGCGTATCGCAAGGATACGAAGGCTCTGGTGCTCAGCTATCGTACCAAGTGGCCAACCGGTTGGAAAAGTGAGTGGTTCTATATCAAGGCCGATGAGAAGAAGAGGGAGAAGTTGAAGACGATAGTCATGAGCCCACTGAGTTTAAGCTTCGGACTGACTAGACCCCTATGCTGCATGACGTCGGGGTCACCATGTCAACAAGCTGTAGCAGAATTCAGGGTGGTGGCTGAACAGATCAGCACTAGAGATCTAGTGCAAGAATACCTGGCCAACAGGGTGTCTCCAACGTTGAGTGAATGGAGTATGCCGAAGCTGAAGGGAACAAGGAAGAAGAATGAACTTGTTCGATTGCCCTATCGCTTCAAATTTGAGAAACAATTCAAAGAGCCTTGCCAAGAGTGGCTAGAAATGATTGAAACTATGTGCAACGAAATTTTGGGTAATTATACCAAAAAAGAAGATCAACTGATGACTGCAGCCTTCGGCACCCGACCAAAACGAAGGTTGAATCGGGTAATGGACGCTTTAAACTTTGAATATCCTGACTATGAACGACTAAGCAAGGGTGCCGAAGGGCCAAAGAGAAAAAGAGTTGTCAGTGTTCTAAGCAGACAGGCTGCTAGGATGGTGAAGAGGATGAAGAAGCTCTGAAAAAGAGAAAATCCAATCCTGAGCCGAAGATGGTTATTTCGAAGAAAAGAAGGGCTGCAACTCTGGAGCCAAAAGCAGCTGAGATAGAAGAAGAAACTCCTTCAACACCTTCTGCTGCTGAAGTAGAAGAAATTTTAAAGGTAATGACCGAATCCTTACCTATCAAGCTGCTAAGTCCACTGGGGCCGCAACTGATGAAGCTTTTACAGAAGAAGGACGAGCCTTCGGCAGCGAAAAAGGTGGTTGGGCCAAAAAAAGCGAAGGATTGTTACTGTTATGCAAGCTATTGAGGAAATGCCACCGCCGGCCTCAGCATCAAAAGTAACACCAGCTGCCGAAGTTGCTGCTTCTGCTGAAGCTACGACTGCCGAAGCTACCAACCTGGAGAGTACATTATTTGCTATCGATAAAGTGCTCTTGGATTTGGCTGCGGAGGAAACAGCTGCTGCTGCAGAAGAAGTCCTGGCCACAGTGCCTGAAAAAGGGAAGGAAATTGCCAAAGATATTTCAGAAGAGAAAGGCTTCAACTTTCAAAATATAATTGGTCAAGAATTATCCAAGGCTGAGAAAGATGAGCTGCAGGAGTATGCTATATCCTGTGGCTACCAGCCAGGAGCGATGCTCTTCGGCGGAATTAACGAAGAAACCTTAGGATGTATTCGAGATCGAACTGGAGCGAAGATTATCAGCACTCTATCGAAGAGTGTTGGTTTTCCGAAGCTTGAAGCTGACATCAGCAGCTACCGACGACAGCATATCGTCGGCAGCTTATTCTATTCTAATTTTAAGGTAAAGTTTTTTCAACTTTTTATTGTTTTATATTGAAATAAAGATTTCTGATGAAGGTTATTTTGCACAGAGTATGCTTCTAAGCAAAGCCTTGAGAATGCAACAGGACCTCGAAGATAAGAAGAATGAGGTTATAATTGAAGGCTTGGAAAGTAAAATCAAAGATCATGAAGCTGCTCTTGAAAAGAAAGATTTTCTTCTTCAAACAATGGAGGGTTCATTGGCAGAAGCCCAAGCCAAAATTGCCAGATTAAACAGTGAACTCCTCCTAAAGTCAGAAAGCTTCGAGCAAGAAAAGACGAACTTTGATGTGAAGCTTGAAGCCGAAGTTGAAAAAAGTTCGAATTTGCAAAATCCTTGAAAGAGCTTCAGGACAAATGCTTAAACTTCGGCAACCGGTGCGTGCAACGGCTGAAACAGGTCTTCAACTCGGTGGGTGCTAGCTCTGAAAAATTTGAACCTTAAGTTGAAGACCTGCCAAGCACCTTCGAACATATTGAGGGCGAAGTTGAAGCGCTTGACGAAGTTATAGCTAGGCATGGCGACTTCTGTGCCCTGCTGGCTTCTTGTGGCACAGCTGTAGCTTTTATGAAGGCTGGTTGCACGCACGGAAAAATTGTAAACAGGCCGAACTTCAGCCTATCACCAGCGGACTTGACTGACATCCCCAGCCTAGCTCGAAGCATTGGAAATAGATTTATAACACAAATTTGAACGAAGGGTGGGCGAGACTTAGCTGGTGACGAAGCTCGAAGTCATCTCGAGCCGGTATTAAACTTGTACCTGTTGCTTACCCTCTCCTAAGATTACTTTTTACCTTATACTGCTTTGTTGTGTACAGGATGACGATGTCGAAGGTCGAAAATCCGAAGCTT
Organism: Zea mays; assembly: GCF_902167145.1. Lineage (NCBI taxonomy): Eukaryota > Viridiplantae > Streptophyta > Magnoliopsida > Poales > Poaceae > Zea > Zea mays. The sequence continues at coordinate 38,138,060 of NC_050098.1, read as the reverse complement.
GACGGAGACTGATGAAGCTGTTGCACAAAGCTTTTAGAGACATTTGAATTATCTTTGTAAAAGATATTGTAATTTAGAAATCAAAACGTTACTCTGTAAATTTGTTCGTACCTTGTAATATATTTTTACCTTTTCATCCATGTGTGAATTGCTTTGATGTGGACGAAACTTGTATCTTTTGAGCCGAAGGCGAAAAACACCTTCCCTTCTTTTCGTACACGATGAAGCATATCTTTGCTTCTTTGTACTCATCGAAGCGTTGTCATCAAAGCCAAAGCATCTGTTTGTACTCTATCTTATGATGATGATGATCCTACGAATGTCTAAATGAATGTTTATGAATGCAATGAATGTTTATGAATGCAATGAATGATGTGATGTAATGTGCAAATGGATGTCCAAACACACGCATACGAAGCCACACCCAGACTCTGCATCCCTTAGGAACGTCTTTTGAGTCTTAAGCTCTGCTTCCCCTTAGGAACGTTGTTTGAGCTTCTTCACCTTCTATTTCGGTGGTATAAGTTCTGCATTCCCTTAGGAACGTCTTTTGAACTTCTTCGCCTTATATTTCGGCAGTATTTGGCTCTGCATTCCCTTAGGAACGACTTTTGAGCAGAAAACTTACGCTGCGCTCCCTTAGGAACGACTTTTTGTAGCTTCGTCATGCTCTGCATCCCCTTGGGGGCGACTTTTGAGCTTCGCCCTGCTTTTCCTCTTTTTTTCTCTCTGCACTCGATGGTGCATGCTTAGATTTTACATTTTACATTCTTTTGGGGGATTTGGCTCTCGTGGAGCTAAATAAGAAAGGAAAAATTACAAGCTATGGCCCCATTAAAAACCTTTCTCCCCCTTTGGAAAGGAAAAGGGTGCCATAGAAAAAAAATGAAAAAAGATTACACATAATATCGCCGAAGCTCATCCGCATTCCAAGATCTAGGTATGTCGTTGTCGTCCATATCCTTCAATCTGTAAGAACCAGGTCTTGACGAAGATACCACCAGAAAAGGTCCTTCCCACTTCAGCTGCAACTTGCCTACTGTGTCCGGATTGGCCACCCTCCGAAGCACCAAATGCCCTGGCTTGATATTTTTCAACCGAACTTTTCTGTCACGCCATTTTATTGTTTTGGCTTGGTATTTGTTGATGTTCTCCACAGCCTGAAGTCTGGTCCCCTCTATAGTATCTTTTGCTACGCGATAGTCAGCTTCGTCTTCTGCCAAAGCTGCTGTTCTTATTGACCCTGCTTTAGCTTCTTCTAGTTTTATAGCTTTGTCACCAAATAATAGTTTGAAAGGTGTAAAACCTGTTGATCTTGATGTGGTTGTATTGTGGCTCCAGACTACTTTAATCAACTCATCTGGCCACTTTCCTCTGGGCTAGTTGAAGATTAGCTTCATTATTCCCGTCATTATAATGCCATTTGCTCTTTCTACCACCCCGTTTGACTCCGGATGCCTAACTGATGCAAAATGAATCTTCATGCCAATTTGGTCACAGAAATCCTTGAACGTTTCAGCATCGAACTGTATTCCATTGTCCACAGTTATAGCCTTCGGTACGCCGAAGCGACAAATAATATTTTGCCAGAAAAATTTCTGGACTGTAACCGAAGTTATTGTAGCCAAAGGCTTTGCTTCAATCCACTTAGAAAAATATTCTACAGCCACCACAACATATTTCAGATTACCTTGCGCTGGTGGAAGTGGGCCTAACAAATCCAGGCCCCATCTTTGCAATGGCCAAGTAGGCTGTATTAGCTGGGTGAGAGATGAAGGTTGCTTCTGGTCTCTTGCACATTTTTGACAATTTTCACATTTTTGAACTACCTCTGCTGCATCCGAAGCTGCCTTCGGCCAGTAAAATTCTTGTCTAAACACTTTTCCCAGTAAGGGCCTAGACCCAATATGAGATCCACACAGACCTGCATGTATCTCCTTCATTAATTCAATACCTTCAGCTCTGGATAAACACTTGAGGAGTGGAGAACAGACTCCATGTTTATATAATTCCCCTTCTATTACCATATACGGTCTTGTCCTTGCTTCCATTCTCTTATTATAAGCTTCATCATCCGAAAGACAATTACCTTGGAGGAAAGATATAATTTCAGTCCTCCAATCTTCACTATGTACTGGGGAAATTGCAAGCACTGCTCTCTCCATAAGTTCAACCGAAGGTGCTTTTATTGTTTCAAAAAATACTTCCGAAGGTAGAGGGAGCCCCTGTGCCGCTGATTTGGCTAACAGATCTGCATGCTCGATTTCTCCTCTTGGAATATTTTTGACAGAAAAACCTTCAAAAGAAGCCTCCAATCTTCGAACTGTATCCAGATATTTTTCAAGCTTTGGGTCTCTTGCTTTGCTACTTTTTTCTATATGGCTAGAAATGACTTGAGAATCAGTTTTCAGGATGGCCCTTCTTATTCCCATTGCCCTTAACTTCTGAAACCCCAACAGAAGTGCTTCGTACTCAGCAATATTATTTGTACAACTAAAATAAAGCCTTGCTGCATAACATGTTATGACTTTAGAAGGTGCTACTAGGACAGCAGCCGCCCCTGCGCCGAAGGTTCCCCAGGAACCATCGCAGAATACTGTCCAAGTTTCGGGCGTCTTTATTTGTTTCTTCTTCCTGAGCCCCTGGCGTCCAATCAGCAATGAAGTCTGCTAACGCCTGGGACTGAATTGAGGATCTATGGACATAATCAATGTTGAACTCATTAAGCTCTGCAGCCCATTTTCCAATCCTTCCAGTAGCTTCTCTATTCCTCATTATGTCCTTCAGAAGCTGTGACGAAGGAACAATTATGTGATATGCTTGAAAATAATGCTGAAGCTTCCTGGAGGCCATTAACACAGCATACAACACCTTCTCCAATTCTGTATATTTTTTCTTTAATAAACTTAAAACTTCAGAGACGAAGTATACTGGACCCTGCTTTTTGATTTGGCCATCTAGCTTCTCCTGTACAAGAGCCGCACTAACTGCAGAGTGCGAAGCTGCCACATATAAGAGTAATGGAGCCCCTGGCGAGGGTGGAGTTAGTGTTGCTAGATCGATCAAATATTGCTTCAACTCTTCGAAAGCTTTTTGCTGAGCCGGACCCCACTGAAAAACTTCGGCCGACTTCAGTATTTCAAAGAATGGTAGATTTCTTTCTGCTGATCTAGATATGAATCTGTTCAATGATGCTAGTCTTCCTGCCAGCAGTTGGGCCCCCTTCTTTGTGCTCGGCGGCTCCATCCGAAGCATAGCTTCAATCTTGCTCGGGTTGGCTTCAATTCCCTTCGTTGATACCAAACAACCAAGGAACTTGCCCTTCTTCACCCCAAAAACACAATTTTCTGGATTTAGCTTTAGGCCAGCTTGCCTGAAATTGGCAAATGTCTCTTGCAAATCAGCAATGTGATTTTCTTGCTTCGTGCTTTTCACTATGATATCATCAACATGGGTCAGTACATTCTTGCCTATTTGAGAATGAAGGACCTTGGCTGTCATTCTGCTAAAGCTTCCTCTAGCATTCTTGAGCCCCTCAGGCATCCGAAGATAGCAATAGGTGTCACTAGGGATTATGAAGCTAGTCTTCGGCTCATCTTCCTTCTTCATCCAAATTTGATGGTAGCCTGAGTAACAATCCAACAGACTCATGAGCTCTGAAGAAGATGCTGCATCTACTAGAGAGTCTATTCTTGACAATGGGAACTCGTCCTTTGGACAAGCCTTGTTGAGATCTGTGAAGTCAATGCACATTCTCCATTTACCATTGGCCTTCTTCACCATAACAGTGTTGGCTAGCCATTCTGGGTATTTCACTTCTCTGATGACACCAGCACTAAGAAGTCTCTTCACTTCGTTCCGAGCACCTTCAACTTTGTCTTCAGACATCTTTCAAAGCCTTTGTTTTCTTGGCCTGAAAGATGGATCCACATTGAGTGAATGTTCAATGACATCTCTGTTAACACCATAGAGATCATTAGCTGACCAAGCAAAGACATCTTTGTTGTTGAATAAAAATCTTAGCAAAGTCTTCTCTTGCTCTTCAGACAACTGAGACCCCAGTAGTACCCTTTATTCTGATGTGTCTTCGCATAGGAGCATAGGCTTCAGCTGATCCACCGAAGCAGCCTTCTCCCTTTTGTATTTATACTGCTGACAGGCTTCGACTTCATCTATATTATGAATTGCCTTTGAATCTGTCCAGTTTCCTTTGGCCCTTCTGGCAGCTTCTTGACTCCCATGGACAGCAATGGGCCCTTGTTCCGAAGGTATCTTCATGCATAAATATGTTGGATGAAGTATTGCTTCGAAGGCATTGAGTGTCCCTCGACTAATGATTGCATTATAGGGGTACTCCATGTCAACAATGTCAAAGACAACCTGTTCAGTCCTTGTGTTGTGAATGAAGCCGAAGGTCACTAGCATTGTGATTTTGCCGAGTGCTACAATCTGCCTCCCTCCAAAGCCACAAAGAGGGTGTGTAGCATCATGAATCTTGTCTTCTAGCTCTTGCATCTGTCTGAAGGCCTTAGCAAATATGATATCTGGTGCACTGCCTGTATCAACCAGAACATTATGGACCAGAAATCCCTTGATGACACAAGATATGACCATAGCATCATTGTGAGGGTAATCTTTGAGCTGAAGGTCCTCCTAGGAGAAGGTGATTGGGATGTGGGACCATTTTGACTTGATGAAGGGTCCCTGCACCCCAACATGCTGCACCCTTCTCTGCGCTTCCGTCTTCTGCTTCTTGTTAGCCAGCTCTGAACTTGAGCCGCCTGTTATCGGGAACACCAGCTTTGTAGCCGAAGGTGCTATGACTTGGTTGTTGAACGAAGCCATTAGCTCAAGGGTGGAAGTGAGTTCACCGGAGGTGGGCGCCAATGTTGGAGACTTGTTCTCAAATGCTTCGAATTAAGAACAAGGCAACACAAAAAGAGATTAATGGTTAATGCCCTTCGTCCTTCGAAGCATTATTTCCCTTAGGATATAACGATCTTCGGACGAAGGTCATGAAGGACTTACCTTCATGATCGCAGTATATGATAATGAAAGACGAAGCATATGAAACATGAGAAATAGCTTGAATAATCATATGACATTATTAATAGATCTTTGTTATATCAACATGGATGAATAAGAATAATATTGAATTACATTTGTACCTTCGGTCCGATAGAAGGCAAAAAGTTCAAGCGTGATGCACAAGCGAATACAGGCCAGCGTGAACAGTACGGGGGTACTGTTCACCTATTTATAGGCACGGGGCGCAGCCTGGTCAAAATTACATTTATGTCCTCGACAACTAGTTACAGTAATGACACAAATTATCATGGATCGATCGGTCTTTTCCTCTTTAAGTTGGTGCAGCCCTTCGTCTCAAGGCATGTCACTATGCCGAAGCTCCCTGGATGGTAGCTTCGGCGTGTACCTTCGCGCTTGTACTTGCTTATGTGCTGATCTTCTGAAGGTGTTTCTTCTTAAAGGACCTTCGGTGACGAAGCAGTCCCCCAACAGTAGTATTGTGGACTTAAGCCCCCCTAACTTCATAAACTATATCCTTCCTTTTTAGGACATTTCCCAAAATAAAACATCTCCTCCTTAACCAATACCACTTGAAAGCTCACTAGTAATCTTAATAAAATTTAAAAAGAGTGATTTTGGTATGTCATAAGGTTTGAGCTTGCTTTGGTTCATCAAATTCCCCGCTCAAAATCAAACACCAAAAAGGAAAGCATTTAGGAAGGGTCAAATTTTTGTGATATGTAATCATTCTCCCTCTTTGAAGCAATTTTAGAGAACATTCTCCCCTTTTAGAAAATATTCTCACCCTCTGAGAAAATGAAATTTTATTTATGGAGTGGAGCAAAAAGAATTTGATCAATTGCATTACGTAAACTAGACAGTAGACACCCCTATATTTATGCATGTATATGATGAAAATAGTATTCTATTAAGGTCATATAAAGTTTGTTGGATACTTGATCTCAATCCCCTGAAGGTATTGAAAATCAAGGCAACACAAGTTAAGAATGTAGACCTTTGTCCTGGGATTAGCGCTCCTACGAAGTGTTAATACGAAGGACGAAGGTCTTCAGACAAGAGTGTATAATAGAGGTGATATGTAATGGAATAAGAAAGATGAAATGATATTTAAGAACTTATCTCCATTGCCTTAATATTCTTAGTATGTCTTCCATTACACTGATAAATTTACAAACATACCTTCGGCTCTTAAACATAGTAAGGCACGAAGGTTCTTCGAAGGCTAAACAATTCGAAGCTATCACCCTTGGTAAAAGGTACTTTATGTAGGGCACTTGAAGCGTCCCGATCCTTTGGGACCTAAATGTGATACAATTAATAGTCCCAATAGGCTAGTAAACACATTTATTTCATCAAATAGTTCAAAGCTTACATGATAACTGTTACAATACCAAAAGCAAGCTCTAGTGAAAGGGAAATGGACCTAATCATTTCCTATAATCAATTTTGGTGGTTGACGTCCATCACAAACCACGTGGACTAACTAGTTTGTCAAGATATCAATTATCTCAGGTGTATAAGGTTCAACACAAACCAAGAAAGAAATTCAGTTGGGAACACAAACAAATTTGGAGCAAAGGACTTGAGAGTGTGCTGCCTTTGGCGCACCGGACAGTATCCGGTGCACCAGGCCCTCGCGCAAGCGAACAAGCCACTCTCGGGTTTCTGCCGAGCGCGCTCCGCTATAATTCACCGGATTGTCCGGTGTGCATCGGTGAGCCAGCGGAGCAATGGTCATTGCACGTCAACGATCGGCTGCAAAAGTGAACAATGATGAACATTGCGCGCCAGAAGTCGAAGCAGCGAAGTCAGAGGTCACCGGACATGTCCGGTGTGGCACCATACTGTCCGGTGCAACGGCTCCAATGGTCAAGTCACTCCAAACCCCCAACGGGCGTGCTGACGTGGCACACACCGGACAGTGAACAATGGCTGTCTGGTGCGCCATCGGACTGTCCGGTGTGCCCGTCACCAGCAAAAATAGCCAACGGCTAGGAAGTGGTTGGAGGCTATAAATACCCCCCAACCACCTCCTTCAATGGCATCCAAGTATTCTGAACATCACATTCATTGCAAGAGCAAAGGCAACCACTCCAAAGACACATCCAAAGCATTCAATCCACTTCAAGCCACAAAATCAACTCCATTGCTTAGAGACTTGAGAGAGGATCATTTGTGTTTTTTTGTTGCTCTTGTTGCTTGGATTGCTTTCATCTCTCCCATTCTTATTCTCATAAGTGATTTGTAAAGCTAGCAAGAGACAACTAAGTGTGTGGTGGTCCTTGCGGGGTCTTAGTGACCCAATTGATTAAGGAGAAGGCTCATCCGGTCTAAGTGACAGTTTGAGAGAGGGAAAGGGTTGAAATAGACTCGACCTTTGTGGCCTCCTCAATGGGAACTAGGTTCTTTGCAACAGAACCTCGATAAAAAAAATCACCGTGTTCACTTGTGTTGATTTCCATTTGATTTGTTTTCCCTCTTTCCTTTCTCTAACGTTTCCTTTCTAATATTGTTTTGAGTTTGCTCCCAAAGTCATACACATCCATTTGAACAACTCATAGCAAGAGAAACAATCTTCCACACTCGGATTTAATTCTAACGCTAACCCCAACCTTAGTGCAAGTTTAAGTTTATAAATTTCAGGTTTTGCCTATTCACCCCCCCCCACCCCGCTAGGTGACTTTCAATTGGTATCAGAGCCAGTGCTTCATTAAGAGTCTAACAAACTCAAAGTGATGTCTGGAGATCACGCCAAGAGGGAGATCGTCACAGGCAACAAGCCCATGGGCTCGAGGAGGAATATATCAAGGGAGTCTGGCGACAAATACAAGGAGGAATCCTCTTCCTCCATCAAGTCACTAAGGAAGGGTGACAAGAAGAAAACGAAAATGAAGAAGGTGGTCTACTACGAGACTGACTTTTCATCACCTTCTTCCGGCGCCGAGTCGACAACTTCGAAGCGCCACGAGCGTAAGAAGTATAGTAAGATGCCTCTACGCTATCCTCGCATTCCTAAACGTGCTCCATTACTTTCGGTACCCCCAGGCAAACCACCATATTTTGATGGTGAAGATTATTGCATGTGGAGTGATAAAATGAGGCACCATATAACCTCACTCCACGAAAGTATTTGGGATATTGTTGAGTTTGGAGCGCAGGCACCACAAGTAGGCGACGAGGACTACGACTCGGAAGAGGTCGCCCAAATTAGGCATTTCAACTCTCAAGCAACTTCTATACTCCTCGCCTCCTTGTGTCGAGAGGAGTATAATAAGGTGCAAGGGTTAAAAAAATGCTAAAGAAATTTGGGACGTCCTCAAAACAGCGCACGAAGGGGACAAGGTGACCAAGATCACCAAACGGGAGACGATCGAGGGAGAACTCGGTCGATTTGTCCTCAACAAAGGAGAAGAGCGGAAAGCAATGTACAACCGGCTAAAAATAATGGTCAATCAAGTGCGTAACCTCGGGAGCACAAAATGGGATGACCATGAAATGGTCAAGGTTATTCTTAGATCCCTCATTTTTCGTAATCCTACTCAAGTTCAATTAATTTGTGGGGATCCTAGACATAAATAGATGTCTCTCGAGGAGGTGATTGGCAAGGTTGTGAGCTTTGAACTTATGATCAAAGACTCCAAACACATTGTCAACTTGGAGCAAGGCGCCACCTCTACACCCGAGGTGCAACCCGTTGCATTCAAAGCAACGGAAGAAAAGAAGGAGGAGTCTACACCAAGTAGACTTCCAATCGACGCCTTCAAGCTCGACAATGAGGAGATGACTCTTATTATTAAGAGCTTTCGATAAATCCTCAAACAAAGGAAGGGGAAGGACTACAAACCCCATTCCAAGAGGGTTTGCTACAGGTGTGGTAAGTCCGGTCACTTTATAGCTAAATGTCCATGTTCTAGTGAAAGTGACATGGACGAAGACAAGAAGGGGAAAAAGAAGATGGAGAAGAATAAGTACTACAAGAAGAAGGGTGGCGAGGCGCACATGGGGCGGGAATGAGACTCCGACGAGAGCTCCACCGACTCCTCCGACGAGGACGCCGCCAACATCGCCATCAACAAAGGACTCCTCTTCCCCAACGGTGGCCACAAGTATCTCATGGCTAAGGACGGCAAAAAGAAGAAGGTACATTCTAGAGATACCACTAAATATACTACATCCGATGATGAGGGTAGCTCTAGTGATAATGAAGATGATTTAATTTCTCTCTTCGCCAACCTTACCATGGACCAAAAGAAAAAACTAAATGAATTAATAGAAACCATTAACGAGAAGGATGATCTCTTGGAATGCCAAGAGGACTTGCTCGTTAAGGAAAACAAAAAAATTGTTAAGTTGAAAAATGCTTATGCTCTAGAAGTAGAAAAATGTGAAAACTTATCCAAAGAGCTTAGCATTTGTAATGATTCTATCTCCTGTCTTAGAGATGAAAATGTTAGTTTAAATGCTAAGATAGAAGAATTAAATATTTGCATACATCCTACATCTACTTTTGAACATGTTACTATTTTGTACTAGATGTAGAGATATTAATGTTGAAGCTATTGATGATCACATTGCTATGATTAAAGAACAAAATGATCACATAGCTAAATTAAATGCTAAAATTGCCGAGCATGAGCTAGAAAATGAAAAGTTTAAATTTGCTAGAAGCATGCTCTATAATGGGAGTCGCCCTGGCATTAAGGATGGCATTGGGTTCCAACAGGGGAGCCAAAGCAATGTCAAGTTTAATGCCCCCAAGAAATTATCTAATTTTGTTAAGGGTAAGGCTCTCATGGTTCAGGATAGAGAGGGTTACATTTTATATCCTGCAAACTATCCTGAGCATAAAATTAGGGAAATCCATGCTAGAAAACCTCATATTGTTTCTCATCATGCTTTTATGTATAAAAATGAGGCTTCTAGTTCTAGGCATACCATTCATATCAAAATGCCTAAGAAGAAAATTTCTAATGCATCAAATGAGCATAATATTTCATTTAATACTTTTGATGCTTCTTATGTGCTAACTAACAAATCAGGCAAAGTAGTTGCCAAATATGTTGGGGCAAACACAAGAGTCCCAAGACTTGTGTTTGGGTACCCAAGGTGCTTGTTTCTAATGTCAAAGGACCCAAGACCATTTGGGTACCTAAGAACAAGGCCTAAATTTGTTTTGTAGGTTTATGCATCCGGTGGATCAAGTTGGATAATTGATAGAGGGTGCACAAATCACATGACAGGGGAGAAAAGGATGTTCTCCTCATACGAGAAAAATGAAGATCCCCAAAGAGCTATTACATTCGGGGATGGAAATCAAGGTTTGGTCAAAGGTTTGGGTAAAATGGCTATATCTCCTGACCACTCCATTTCTAATGTTTTTCTCGTAGATTCTTTAGATTACAACTTGCTTTCAGTTTTCCAATTGTGCAAAATGGGCTACAACTGTCTATTCACTGATGTAGGTGTTACTGTCTTTAGAAGAAGTGATGATTCAATAGCATTTAAGGGAGTGTTTGATGGTAAGCTATATTAAGTTGATTTTAATGATAACAAAGCTAAACTAGACATTTGCTTAATTGCTAAGACTAATATGGGCTGGCTCTGGCATCACCGACTTGCTCATGTTGGGATGAAGAATCTTCACAAGCTTCTAAAGGGAGAACACATTTTAGGACTAATAAATGTTCATTTTGAGAAAGACAGGATTTGTAGCGCATGTCAAGTAGGGAAGCAAGTTGGAGCTCATCATCCACACAAGAACATCACGACGACCGACAGGCCGCTTGAGCTACTTCACATGGACCTATTCGGTCTGATCGCTTACATAAGCATCGACGGGAGTAAGTACTGTCTTGTAATTATGGATGACTATTCTCGCTTCACTTGAGTATTCTTTTTGCAGGAAAAATCTCAAACCCAAGAGACTCTAAAAAGATTCTTAAGATGGGCTCAAAATGAGTTCAGACTAAGGATAAAAAAGATTAGAAGCGACAATGGAACGGAGTTAAGAACTCTCAAATTGAAGGATTTCTTGAGGAGGAGGGCATCAAGCATGAGTTCTCTTCTCCCTACACACCTCAAGAAAATGGTGTAGTGGAGAGGAAGAATAGAACTCTACTAGACATGGTAAGGACCATGCTTGATGAATACAAGACATCGAACCGGTTTTGGGCGGAGGCGATTAACACCGCCTGCTACTCCATCAATCGGTTATATCTTCACCGAATCCTCAAGAAAACATCATACGAACTCCTCACTGGTAAAAAGCCCAATGTTTCTTACTTTAGAGTTTTTGGGAGCAAATGCTTTATTCTTATTAAGAGAGGTAGAAATTCTAAATTTGTTCCAAAAGTAGTAGAAGACTTTTGACTTGGTTATGACTCAAACACAAGGGCATATAGAGTCTTCAACAAGACCACTGGATTAGTTGAAGTTTCTTGTGACATTGTGTTTGATGAGACTAATGGCTCCTAAGTGGAGCAAGTTGATCTTGATGAATTAGATGATGAAGAGGCTCCATGTGTCGCGCTAAGGGACATGTCCATTGGGGATATGTGTCCAAAAGAATCCGAGGAGCCTACACAAGCACAAGATCAACCATCATCTTCCATACAAGCATCTCCAACTCAAGATGAGGATAAAGCTCAAGAAGAGGAGGATGAAGATCAAGAACATGAGCCACCTCAAGAGGAAGACATCAATCAAGGGGGAGATGATGATAATGAAGACAAGGAAGATGATCTAGAGATTCAAGATCAAAGACCGCCACATACAAGAGTACATCAAGCAATTCAAAGAGATCACCCCGTCAACTCCATACTCGGTGACATTCACAAGGGGGTAACCACTAGATCTCGAGTTGCTCATTTCTGTGAACATTACTCTTTTGTGTCCTCTATTGAGCCATACAGGGTAGAGGATGCATTAAGAGATCCGGACTCAACAACTTCATGAGGAATGAGGTATGGAAATTAGTTCCACGTCCTAACTAAAATGTTGTAGGTACCAAGTGGGTATTCCCCAACAAACAAGATGAGCATGGTGTGGTGACAAGGAATAAAGCCTGACTTGTTGCAAAAGGTTATTCACAAGTCAAAGGCTTGAATTTTGATGAAACTTATGCACCCATAGCTAGGCTTGAGTCAATTCATATATTACTTGCCTATGCTACTTACCATGGCTTTAAGTTATATCAAATGGACGTGAAGAGTGCCTTCCTCAATGGATCTATCAAGGAAGAGGTCTATGTTGAGCAACCTCCCGGCTTTGAAGATAGTGAGTACCCTAATCATGTCTATAAGCTCTCAAAGGCGCTTCATGGGCTCAAGCAAGCCCCAAGAGCATGGTATGAATGCCTGCGAGACTTTCTTATCACTAATGGCTTCAAAGTCGGTAAAGCTAATCCTACTCTCTTCACTAAAACTATTGCAAAAGACTTGTTTATATGCCAAATTTATGTTGATGATATTATATTTGGGTCTACTAACAAGTCAACTTGTGAAGAATTTAGTAGGATTATGATACAAAAATTCGAGATGTCTATGATGGGGGAGTTGAAGTATTTTCTTGGATTCCAAATCAAGCAACTCCAAGAGGGCACCTTCATCAGCCAAACTAAGTACATTCAAGACATACTTAAGAAGTTTGGAATGAAGAATGGTAAACCCATCAAGACTCCCATGGGAACAAATGGGCATCTCGACGTTGACACAGGAGGTAAATCCATAGATCAAAAGGTATATCGGTCGATGATAGGTTCCTTACTCTATTTATGTGCTTCACGACCGGATATTATGCTTTCAGTATGCATGTGTGCAAGGTTCCAGGCAAATCCTAAGGAAGTTCACCTTAGGGCCGTGAAAAGAATCATGAGATATTTAGTTTACACTCCTAAGTTTGGGCTTTGGTACCCCAAGGGATCTACCTTTGATTTAATTGGATATTCCGATGTCGATTATGGTGGATGTAAAATTGACAGGAAGAGCACATCAAGGACTTGTCAGTTTTTGGGAAGATCTCTGGTGTCTTGGGCTTCAAAGAAACAAAACTCAGTAGCTCTTTCCACCGCTGAAGTCGAGTATATCACTGTAGGTCATTGTTGTGCGCAGTTACTGTGGATGAGGCAAACCCTCAGGGACTATGGCTACAAGTTGAGCAAAGTTCCTCTCCTATGAGATAATGTGAGTGCAATTCGCATGGCGGATAATCCCGTTGAACATAGCTGCACTAAGCACATAGACATCCGGTATCACTTTTTGAGAGATCACCAACAAAAGGGGGATATCGAAATTGCTTATGTTAATACCCACAACCAATTAGCCGATATCTTTACCAAGCCTCTAGATGAAAAGACCTTTAGCAAACTTAGGAATGAGCTAAATATACTTGATTCTCGGAACTTTGATTGAAACATTGCACACATAGCTAATTCATATACCTTTGATCATGTCTCTTTCATTTGGTTCAAATGCATATTTCTTATTCTTCTTGTGCCATGTAGCACCCCGAAAATTCAAATCTTGAAATTTTCTCAAACTCGCTTGTTGGGGACTTGTTCTCAAATGCTATGAATCAAGAACAAGGCAACACAAAATGTTAAATGTTAATGTCCTTCGTCCTTTTAAGCATTATTTCCCTAAGGATATAATGATTTTGGACGAAGGTTATAAAGGACATACCTTCATATACATAGAACGTAATAATGAAGAAGGAATCATATGAAACATAAAGATAACATAAACAGTTGTGTATTATTGTCGACCCATATTCATTTTATTATAGCGGGAAGATAAAAATGATATCAAATTACAAGTGTACCTTCAGCTCGTAAGAAGGTAAAAGTACAAGTGTGACGCAAAAACCAATGCCAAATCAGCGTGAACAGTACATGGATGCTGTTCACCTATTTATAGGCACGGGTCGCAGCCCATGGAAAATTACAATAATGCCCTTTACATTTATTAATAACTCTATGATAACTCTTTGAGGTCTAATCTGGTTTTTCATCTTTAAGTCGGTTTCCTTTTCCGTCGCTACTCCGAAGCTCTTCTACACACAGCTTCGGCACTGCGCCAACCTTTGTGCTTCTTCGTACCGTGGCTCTGATCCGAGTCCGAAGGTACCTATTAATGTACTTTACTCCAGAAACATTGTTAAATCATGTTTTTGAGGACCTTCGTAAGCCGAAGGCCCCCAACAGTAGCCCCTCGCAATATTAATTTGTCAGAATGATAAATTCAGATTGCGAAATGGACGAAGGCTATAAGCCGAAGGTCCGAAAAAACACCTTCCTTTTGCTAGAATAGCAACAGTCAATGGCAAATGGGGTCCTCCAGTTTCCGACGTAATGGGTTTATAAATACGGGCTCGCCACAATTTACTCGGCACGCTTTCTTGCCATCTGTTTTACCTGCTCAAATAGTTTTCTGCCTATCAACATTTGGTTGCCTCCCTAGTTTTAAGCTTCGGAAGCGAGAAGCAAAAATTCTGAAGGGATGTCTGAAGAGAAGAAGGTTGCTGCCGAAATGAAGTTGAGTCTTTCTGAAGAGATGCATCTGGGTTTTCTTCGATCTATGTCGAAGACCAATACAGAAAAGATCACCAAAGAAATTTTGGAAGGTTTATCTGAAGATACTGGTGATAGCGACAGTTATGATGCAGATAGTGGTGGTGAAGACTCCGAAGATCGCCCTTGGCGGCCAAGCCATGCGGTTTTCGGCAAATCAAGTATTAAAGAAAATCATCTTGTCAACATGAGGGGAAGATATTTCCGGGATTTGTCTGTTGTAAGGGCCGACGAAGGAGAGAAGACTTGCCCAACTCCTGAGGAAGATGAAGTCGTAATATTTCGAAGCTTCTTGAAAGCTGGACTACGATTTCCCCTGAGCCGTTTTGTTGTGGAGGTACTGAAGATATTTGAAATCCACCTTCACCAGCTTATCCCCGAAGCGATCATAAGGATGAATATTTTTGTGTGGGCTGTGAGGAGCCAAGGCTTGGAACCTGATGAAAAAAGCTTCTGCAACATGCACGAATTGTTATACGAGACAAAACCCTGGGGTAAGGAACAATATCACAACAACTTTGGCTGCTACAGCTTCGGCTCTCGGTCTGGGTCAAGCTGCCCAGTGCCGACCTTTCGAAAGAGATGGCCTGGCAACTGGACGACGGAATGGTTTTACGTGAAAAATGACTTGAAATCTCGAGAGGATATAAAGAAGATCATTATGTATCCCATCTGGCAACGCTTCGGCCTGCGAAGGCCGAAGGTGGAAATGAATGAAGCAGCCGAAGAATGCCAGAGAGCCTTCGGAGTTGTCTGCTCTTTTATTGGTACAAGGGATTTGACTCAAGAACACATTGCCTTCAGAGTGTGGCCTCTTGCAGATAATTGGGAAATGCCGAAAGAAACTGTTAAAGAAACTGACGAAGGTGGGCTAGTCCGATTGAAGTATACATTCAAGTACGGAGACAAGTTTGTTGAGCCAGATGATGATTGGTTAAAGAGTATTGAGACTGTAAGTGACACTGCATTGTCAGCGGCCTTCGGAGGCCGAAAAAGGAAAAGACTCAACCGGGTATTTGATGCAATCGGGTTCGTCTACCCCGACTATCGTTATCCCATTCGAGGGCAGAAAAGAAAAGGCACAACTTCTGCGAAAGAAGAAGCTGCAGCTGCTCCTAGTGAGCCAGCACCGAAAAGAAAAAGGATAAAGGTTCTCACACATCGGCCACGCTATATTGAACCAGCCTTGGTGCCTGAGTTCACCGGAGAGACCTCTTCGGCCACCGAGGCTGAAGAGCCAACCCTGCTGCCAGAAGTCGCAGAAATGGCCGAAGCGCCAACAACAAAAGAATTGGAGAAACCAAAGATTTTACTACCAGAAACCAAAGAGATGGCCGAAGCGCCATTGACAGAAAAGATGGAAGAAGCAAAAGGATCAACTGAGGGAGCAAAAATATCAGAAATTTTAAGTCCTTCAGTAGAAATTGAAGTAGCAAGAATTAAAAAGGGGCCAACAGTGACCCCAAAAAGAAAAAGAATGGTCAATGTGTTGGATGTTTTGGAAACAATTAAACTTCCAAGCACAACTCCTAAGAAGACTGCTGAAATTTCTGAGGCGCCTGCGGAAGTATCCGTTGCTAAGGCTCCGAAGCAACAGACCGTAGTTGAAACTGAGCCTTCAGAACCAACCAAGGTAAAACCTTTGGAAGCAGAAGAAGCAAGAATTGAAAAGGCAACTTAAAAAATAAAAATGTCAGAGCCTATTTTGGTTGAAGAAATTGATACTGCTGTCCCCGAAGCATCTTCCAAAATGTACGATTATATTATGCGTCATGCTTAAGGGAAAAAGTTATCGGAAGAAGAAGTTTTTGAAGCCAATCATTATGCCAAAGAATTGAAATATCCGAAGGGGGCATTAGTATTCAATGGGACGGATGAAGAGGATTTCCTATACTGCCTCCTAGACAATAAAGAATTATCTGTCTGCCGGGAGATGTCTAGAAGCATGGGGTTTCCGAAGCTCGAAGCTGGCTTAAGCGCTATGACGAAAGAAGATCTCGCGGATAGTCTTGCGTACAATAGCCTGAAGGTATGGAAATTAGACGTTTGAAAATTTTATAATTCGTAACTCATTCTTTTATTCTTATACGGACTCTTTTTCATATAGGGTTTAATTCTAAGCAACACATTGAGAGCACAAAAGAGTGCCGAGGACGAGAGCTATGAAATTGCGTTCAGCAATCTACGATCAGAAGTTATTAAACTAAGAAACGAAGCTCTAGAAAAAGATAAAATTCTGCTTACATTGATAGACAAGGTAAAAAAGGACGAAGCTGCTTCAAAGGTTCAGGCCAAAGCTCACAAACGTGAAATTAAAGATCTTCAGAAACAGCTAGCTAGAGCTAGAGAAGAACGTATACTTGAAGAGACAAAACGAGAGCTTAGTGACCAATTGGCCAATCACTTGGAGATAAGTGTTAAGGAGCTTCGTGCATCCCAGAGAAAATGCTATGTTAAATCCATAGAGTGCATAAAGAAAATAAAATCCAGCTTCGCCAGCGTTGGTGCATTTTCTAGTGAAGAGAATTTTTCAAGAGGCAATCCTGAAGGTCCCATGGAATGGATCAGTCACGAAGCAGAGGCCTTCGAGGAAATTCTGAACAGCCGCGGCGACATCTGCGCTTTTTCGGGTGCTAGAGGGATTGCTACTGTTTTGGAGAAGAAAGGCTGCGAGCATGTAAAATCCTTAGCGCAGTCTGAAGCTACTTTGTCTACTGAAGACATTAAAGACCCCTCACCCGAAGCAAGCATGGTCGGCGGAAAATTCTTCACTGATATCTGGGATAACGGCGGCCGAGAACTGGCGCAAGAAATTATTCAAAGGAGTGAAAAAGGCATCCACGATGCTAGAAAAATAGCAGAAGCTGTCGAAAAAAGTACAGAGCCCGAAGGGCACATATGTATTAATTAGCGGTTTTTATCATGTTGTAATTTTTATTTCCAAACTCCGTTCTCGGTTTGTAATAGTAATATAGCCGTATCTTTTCTTCCCTCAGAAGCTGCTGAAGCATCTCCGGGCCCCCACCTGAAGGGAGACGATGATATTAGACAAATGGCCGAAGCCATTATGGACAAGGTTGTCAACCAACTATTGAACGAAGCTGCAGAAATAGTGCTTAAAGAGGATTGAATGCCATTGTAAAAACATTTGAAATGTAAAAATGTGTAATATATTGTAACTTTAAATGTAATATACAATCTATTTATAGCTTAATTCTTTACGATGCATGAAACTTTGCATACATACCATTTTTTGAGCCTTCGGCGAAAAAACACCTTCCCTTCTTTTCATGCTTCGTGAAGAAAATCTTCTCTATAAGAATTTGCTTACTTTTCTGATAAAAAATGTCCAAGCTTCATGAAATATTCTTCGAAGCTGTAAAAAAGTTTTGTGTTGCTTTTCC
Source organism: Zea mays (assembly GCF_902167145.1). Lineage (NCBI taxonomy): Eukaryota > Viridiplantae > Streptophyta > Magnoliopsida > Poales > Poaceae > Zea > Zea mays. Next base: position 38,120,042 of record NC_050098.1, on the reverse strand, counting down.
GAAGAGGCTACACTTCATGCCGATTTGCCTTGTGCCTTAGCGCAATTTTCTCTTTCCCAAAATATGTTCCGAAGGTCAATACTGTATCCCCTTCTTGTTCCAGATGCATTATGCTGTATGATGCTTATGTTATGCAAAATGATGTGATGATGTTATGTTATGCAAAATGATATTTGTGTCGTAAATACATATCCCTGTGATAAAGCACACACACTTTTTATATCAGCGATGACTTTTCGCTGTAAGCCTCCCTTAGGAGCTTCTTCGCCTTTTACTTTCAGCGGAATCAGCGTTTATTTTTCGCTGTAAGCCTCCCTTAGGAGCTTCTTCGCCTTTTACTTTCAGCGGAATCAGCGTTGATTTTTCGCTGTAAGCCTCCCTTAGGAGCTTCTTCGCCTTTTACTTTCAGCGGAATCAGCGTTTATTTTTCGCTGTACGTTTAGAAAACTTACACTGCGCTCCCTTAGGAACGAATTTTTACTGCTTCGAACAATTTGTACTGTGTCCATTAGATCAAATTTTTGATAATACAAAGATCCTTCAAATCAGTATAAGTTCGTATGCTTCGGCAACTCGAGCCTATGGAAAAAACATATTTTTATTATGGTAAAAGACAGAAGTATTACAAGAAATTGAAATTCAATTAAAGACATTTAAACTCTTCATAATTGTTCCTTATTAACAAAAGGGTAATAGGGAATGTAGAAAATGCAAAAGAACTGCTGTTGAGGTAGGATATTCGTCAGTAAATGTGCTTCGACTCTGGCACAGTGCTATTGACTGTACGAGCTTCGGACTCCTCTCTGAAGTCCCGCTGAAGGTTAGTGCGCTGACTCCCTTCTGGCTGCTGACCTCTTTGGATCGACGGTGGCGGTGGAGGTTGCTGCCAGGATGCTTGGGATTGGCTCGCCGAAGCAACAGAAGCTGCAGGGTGGTTGCCTACATATTCTGGAATATAAGGTGAGTGATACGAAGCAGTATGCATGACCTGCTTCGGCTGACTCTGTTGCGCTGCTGCTTCCGCTATTTCCTTCTGCTTCTGGATGGTAACATGGCACATCCTGGTAGTATGGCCCTTGTCTTCACCACAGAATAGGCAATATATTTTTCTTGGCTGGTCTCCAAACCTTCCCCCGAAGCCCCTGGCGCCTCTGCCCCTTGGCGCTGGCGGCCGAAAAGAACTCTACTGTTGAGCCGAAGCTTGTGAAGAGTGTTGTGGCCTTTGCTGCTGGCTTCCTCGATCATCAGTTTGAGCAGAGTTATGGATTGACCTAACATGCCTCGGGTGAAATCTTCCTCCGAAGCCCCTGGTCATTTCAGAAAACCTGAATGCTTCCTCCCTTCTTTGGCGGAAGTCATTGTCAGCTCTAATGTATTCGTCCATCTTCTGGAGCAGCTTCTCCAACATTTGTGGTGGCTTCCTGGCAAAATACTGCGCTAATGGCCCCGGCCGAAGCCCCTTAATCATGGCCTCAATGACAATTTCATTGGGCACTGTTGGCGCTTGTGCCCTCAGACGCAGAAACCTCCGGACATACGCCTGAAGGTACTCTTCGTGGTCCTGGGTACACTGGAAGAGAGCCTAAGCGGTGACTGGCTTCGTCTGAAACCCTTGGAAGCTAGTTATCAGCATATCCTTCAATTTCTGCTAAGAAGTGATTGTCCCTGGCCGAAGGGAGGAGTACCAAGTCTGAGCAACGCTCCTGACGGCCATGACAAAAGATTTTGCCATGACTGCCGTATTGCCACCATACGAAGATATTGTCGCTTCGTAGCTCATTAGGAATTGCTTCGGGTCTGTGTGACCGTCATACATGGGGAGCTGGGGTGGCTTGTAAGACTGTGGCCATGGTGTAGCCTGCAATTCTGTTGAAAGAGGAGAAGCATCATCAAAAGCAAAGTTTCCATGATGGAAATCTTCATACCAGTCATCCTCATTGTGGAAGCCTTCCTGATGAAGCTCTCTGCGTGGAGGCCTTCGGCTTTGATCATCTTGAACAAGATGACGAACCTCTTCAGAAGCTTCGTCTATCTGTCTCTGAAGATCAGCTAGACGAGCCATCTTCTCCTTCTTGCGTTGAACCTGCTGCTGAAGGATCTCCAGGTTTTGGATTTCCTGATCTAGGTCATCCTCCGGAGGTGTTGGACTGACAGCCTTCCTCTTCTGGCTTCGGGCCTCTCTAAGAGAAAGGACATCCTGATTGGGATCCAGCGGCTGTAAAGTACCAGCCCCTGTCGCTGAAGCTTTTTTCGGCGGCATGACGAAGGTGATGCTTGCCGAAAGTGTTCAAGACCCAAAAAATGGAAGTGAGTTCACCGGAGGTGGGCGCCAATGTTGGGGACTTGTTCTCAAATGCTATGAATCAAGAACAAGGCAACACAAAATGTTAAATGTTAATGTCCTTCATCCTTTTAAGCATTATTTCCCTAAGGATATAATGATTTTGGTCGAAGGTTATAAAGGACATACCTTCATAAACATAGAACGTAATAATGAAGAAGGAATCATATGAAACATAAAGATAACATAAACAGTTGTGTATTATTGTCGACCCATTTTCATTTTATTATAGCGGGAAGATAAAAATGATATCAAATTACAAGTGTACCTTCAGCTCGTAAGAAGGTAAAAGTACAAGTGTGACGCAAAAACCAATGCCAAATCAGCGTGAACAGTACAGGGATGCCGTTCACCTATTTATAGGCACGGGTCGCAGCCCATGGAAAATTACAATAATGCCCTTTACATTTATTAATAACTCTATGATAACTCTTTGAGGTCTAATCTGGTTTTTCATCTTTAAGTCGGTTTCCTTTTCCGCCACTACTCCGAAGCTCTTCTACACACAGCTTCGGCACTGCGCCAACCTTTGTGCTTCTTCGTACCGTGGCTCTGATCCGAGTCCGAAGGTACCTGTTAATGTACTTTACTCCAGAAACATTGTTAAATCATGTTTTTGAGGACCTTCGTAAGCCGAAGGCCCCCAACATCGCTCTAAATTCAAAATGAATTTTAAAATTTTGTTTCAAAATGTTTGCTTGCTAGTTGATATCAATAAATAAAATATAGTGGTCTATAGTATCTCCAAAACCCTCCTCAAAATATCCTACAAATATTTCCCCAATAATCCCCCTCAAATTCTTTCCAGAAATATTGCCCAAATATTACACCGATAATTCTCCAAATATTTTTCTCCTCAGAAATACCTTCTGAATCATTTTTAAAGTCCCTACAAATATTTTCTCCATAATTTTCCTCATGTTCATACGTACACGTACGCATCTGGTGTTATATAGTGAGCTCTACAAACTAATTTCACTTATACCTAACTAATACACGCTTATCTCCCACTAATCCTCGCATCCTCCCACTAATCCTCGCCTCCTCCCCCTAATCCCCCCACCTTGCCTATAAATAGAAGGGCAAGGGCCTCCCCTCAAGCCACACCAAGCCATTTCATGGCAACTCTCTCCCCCCCCCCAACTCTCACTCCCACACAAGCACAACACAAGCACAAGGATCGTTCGGTCGTTCATTCGATCATTCGTCCACCTGTTCTTAGTTTGTTCGTTCGTTCGTCCGATCGTTCTATCGTTCATCCGATCGTTCATGGTTCGTTGGTTCGTTCGATCGATCGTTCGATCGTTCGCCCGTTCATTCGTCCAAATAATCTTTGTTCAGCTGTTATGCTGCCAAAATTCTGATCGTTTGTTCGTCCGATCATTCGATCGTTCATCGCTCGTTCATTATTCATCGTTCGTTCATAGTTTCTATTCATCGTTCATTCATCATCCCTATTCATCGTTCGTTCATAGTTCCTATTCATCGTTCATTGTTCGTTCATAGTCCCTATTCATCGTTCGTTCATAGTCCCTATTCATCGTTCATCGTCGTTCATAGTCCCTATTCACCATTACTATTCATCGTTATTATTCATCGATCATCCGATCACCCAAATATTCAACTGCTCATCCATCATGTTGTCCAGCTCACCTAAGACCTGCCAGACCTATATTCCAGTCATACGAACTCCGGTGACTGTGATTTTCCTTCCAATAAAAACTTCCCATCTGGTCACCCATCCCAGATTTCTCCAAGTTGAGCACGCTTAACTTTGAGATTCTTTCGAACCAGGCTTCCAAACTCAGATTCCAATAATTCTTGTTTCTAAATTCTTATCAAATTATTCCCTATCCAACCATGTCATCCCTTAAGCATGGTTCATATTCCAGAAAACTCCAAAAATACTCTTGTCCCATATTCTGCCTATAATTTCCCAGTTCAGACTAAGTCTGATGATTCATTCGCCACTATTCTCACCAACAGTTAACTCTACTGTGCTAAACCACGGGTACCCAGCTACCCTCTCCCTCTCCACACACTCAACACCCTCAGCCAAGGCAAACACCCCACCCACTCAATTACTCCGCTCTGCCAGCTACACGCATAGTGTCGCTTCGCCTCCCATCCACCCTCCTGGTAAGCACCTCCACTCCACCACCAGTAATATCACAACACCACATGACACAGATTCTGCTCAAGTCTCTACCCATCAATATATCGCCATTCTGACCACTATACTAAATATTTGATGATATACTTGCTGGTTTGTATGTTTGCTTGTTCATGTTGCATAGTTATCGGAGCGTTCGTGCCGTCTCGTGAAGGCCACATATGCAAGCCTACGCCAGACGGTGGAGCTAGAAGCCAGTTCTGCGAGCTCTCACCCCGTTCGCCGGTTAAGCACGGCAAGCTCACTGGATCCCTTTGATGCATAAATTACCTATGCTTTTCAACCACAACCCTCAGCCTGTTATTTTGTGCATGATATGATTTTTCTGTTAAGAGACAAGTTATTATGGCCACCCGACCTTAGAACTTTGCCGCAATCAATCTTTATACTCCATAACGTCTTTGTTACAAATGATTTGAGAAAAGGTGTGAGTTTTCAAAAGAAATTTTTTTCAAAATGGGTATGATGAAGGGTTGTCACCCTTATCACCTTTGAGCGGGACGATCAGGGACTCCCTGGTTTAGGGGAGGGCCTAGGGTGATGGCTCAGCCGGGTTAGGTGTGAGCATGAAGGATTGTCCCTCTCGCCTAAGGACCGGTTTGTCATCACTCCTTACCTATACTCTTATCAAGTACAACCACTCGAGACTGTATGGGCAGTCGCTTGATCTGAACTTGCATGGTCTGAACCCCAGAATTATGACAGCCGAGGAGCACCGGGAGGACAAGGAAGGGTAATGTTTTGTCCGTTTGGACATGGTGGTGGCCTTGTTCCTTCTGGTATAATCGTTAAGGTAAGGACATGCAAGGAAGGAAAGAGTTTTGGCATTCGGATCTCACGACGATGAGATTGCAAAAACCGGACTAGTGGGTAAAGTGTACACCTCTGCGCAGAGTTTAAAAACCTATTCGAATAGTCCGCGTCCACGGATATGGATGAGTCATGGCATAGATTTGACAATTAGTGTTTTGTTTTCCAAAAATGCTTTTGAAAAGTGGTTTTAAAAGGTCTGACGGTTGAGCTGTGAGCTATGGTGGATCGGAAGTCTAGTAGCTGTTTTTGAAAATGAAAACCAGTGGAAAACTGTTGAGATACCTGGATGGTTTAGTCCAGGGGATTTTGTTCTATATTGAAAAACTTCCTGCTCCTTTGGGAGAGGATGTGCTTTGAAAAATATAAAATGTTTTACAAAATAACCCTGCATCAAATATTGCTATTTCTGCAAAAATATCCTGAGCTCCACATATTCCATGCATTATATCTGATTTCCCCATACCGTGGGTGAAGGTAGACTGCTGAGTACGTAAGTACTCACCTTGCTTTTATTTGTTGTTTTTCAGAGAAGGAGATCGTTGATCGGGTAATAGTTACGCATGTTCCCAACCTTGCATGTGGCTGTTGGACCGCTGATTTGCTTCGCTGCGTATATCGGGCTGCTTCAGCCCCACTCTGATGATATGTCCCGAGTTGTAGACCAATTCTTAAAGTTGATCGCCACCTTTATAGGTTTGTCTCATTTAAACAGATCTGTAATCATCTGATGCATAAATGTGTTTACTAGCCTCCTTGGACTTGTAATTGTATCACATTTGAGTCCTAGAGGATTGGGACGCTTCAGGCCAAGGCTAAGACTAATGTGCTTTCAAGTATATTTCTATGTTTAGTCTTAGATTGAAAGGGAAATGGAGTATCCGGCAAAGGCAAGTCTTCCACTCTAACTCTGACGGTATCATTTACCCTTTGTCGTTACTCAGGAACTCTCATTTGGTATGACCCTTCACTCATATTTCCTTTACCTATAAGGGGAGAATGGTAAAAGTGCTCTCAAGTTCTCCGTTTTTGGTGATTTATGCCAAAGGGGAGAGAGTATTAAGCCCAAAGCAAAAGGACCGCACCACCATTTCAAAATTTTGAAAAATAAAGAAGAAATTACTTCATTAGTGTTTATTTCAATTGGTATTTGAGTTAGTCTCAAAATGGATTTTCAATTGGTATCTCATTTGATTTCAAAATTTCAAATTAGTATAAGAATTTCAATTGATGTAATTTCATTTGGTATCTATTCCAAAAAGGGGAAATCATTTCGAAAACCCTCTTGAAAAGTTAAGGGGAGAATTTCTTCAGGGGGAGCTTTTATCTAGTCAAAGGAAAAGCATTTGAAACAGGGGGAGAAATTTCAAATCTTGAGAATGCTTCTTGAAATCTTATTCTTATACCTTTGGCTATTTGCAAAAGAATTTGAAAAGGTTTTTCCAAAAGATTTGCAAAAACAAGCAAGTGGTGCAAATGTGGTAAAAAATGTTAAATAGAAGAAAGCAATCACGTTTATTCTTAGACATATGTATAAAGTCTTTCAATTGGTTTAAATCTAAGTAACATATGCACATCAAATACAAATGCAGACTAGTTACATTTCTGCACTTTATATTTGCTTTGGTTTGTGTTGGTATCAATCACCAAAAAGGGGAGATTGAAAGGGAAATGGACCTAATAACCTATAATCGATTTTGGTGGTTGACGTCCATCACAAACCACGTGGACTAACTAGTTTGTCAAGATGTCAATTATCTCAGGTGCATAAGGTTCAACACAAACCAAGAAAGAAATTCAGTTGGGGACACAAACAAATTTGGAGCAAAGGACTTGAGAGTGTGCTGCCTTTGGCGCATCGGACAGTGTTCGGTGCACTAGGCCCGCGCGCAAGCAAACAAGCCACTCTTGGGTTTCTGTCGATCGTGCTCCGCTATAATTCACCGGACTGTCCGGTGAGCCAGCGGAGCAACGATCACTGCACGTCAACGGTCGACTGCAAAAGTGAACAGTGATGAACAGTGCGCGGCAGAAGTTAGAGCAGCGAAGTCAGAGGTCACCAGACATGTCCGGTGTGGCACCGGACTATCCGGTGCAACGGCTCCAACGGTCAAGTCGCTCCAAACCCCAACGGGCGTGCTGACATGGCACGCACCGAATAGTGAACAGTGGTTGTCTGGTGTGCCCATCGCCAGCAAAAACAGCCAACAGCTAGGAAGTGGTTGGAGGTTATAAATACCCCCAACCACATCCTTCAATGGCATCCAAGTATTCTGAACATCACATTCATTGCAAGAGCAAAGGCAACCACTCCAAAGACACATCCAAAGCATTCAATCCACTCCAAGCCACAAAATCAACTCCATTGCTTAGAGACATGAGAGAGGATCATTTGAGTTCTTTTGTAGCTCTTGTTGCTTGGATTGCTTTCTCCTCTCCCATTCTTATTCTCATAAGTGTTTTGTAAAGCTAGCAAGAGACACCTAAGTGTGTGGTGGTCCTTGCGGGGTCTTAGTGACCCAATTGATTAAGGAGAAGGCTCATCCAGTCTAAGTGACCGTTTGAGAGAGGGAAATGGTTGAAATAGACCCGGCCTTTGTGGCCTCCTCAACAGGGACTAGGTTCTTTGGAACCGAACCTCGGTAAAACAAATCACCGTGTTCACTTATGTTGATTTCCATTTGATTTGTTTTCCCTCTTTCCTCTCTCTAACATTTCCTTGCTAATATTGTTTTGAGTTTGCTCCCAAAGTCATACACAACCATTTGAGCAACTCATAGCAAGAGAAACTATCTTCTGCACTTTGATTTAATTCTAACGATAACCATGGTCTTAGTGCAAGTTTAAGTTTATAAATTTTAGGTTTCGCCTATTCACCCCCCCCCCCTCTAGGAGACTTTCATCTAATGAGCTTGGGAAATAGCGAAGCAGGAACTAGCCTGAACCATAGGCAGACTGGGTGCAGACACAACCCCCTTCTAGTCGAACAGAGCAGAAAGGAAGTCTTCGGCTGCTGAAAATGTAAATAAAGTTGGGTGAATACTGTCGGTGTTTCGACCCCGGGGGGTCCCTGGACCGACGAGTAAAATTGTCGCTGCATGTCCCAGCCCAGATGGGTTGGCGCGAGATGGAACACAAGGGGGGAAAACCACGGCTCGTGTTATCCTGCGCCAGAGGGGATGCGCTTGCAGTAGGGGTTACAAGCGTTCGCGAGGGAGAGAGAGAGAGAGCGAGCCTGTTCGTCAGCCCATCCTCCCGCGCAACCCCCCTCACTCATGAGGGCCCTGTACCTTCCTTTTATAGATGCAAGGAGAGGGTCCAGGTGTACAATGGGGGTGTAGCTATGCGCTAACGTGTCCGGCAGAGAGGTGCCAGAGCCCTATGTACATGCCAACGTGGCTGTCGGAGAGGTGATATAGCCCTGTGTACGCGGTGTCGTGGCCGTCGGAGGAACGCTTGAGCCCTATAGAAGCACAGCTGTCGGGGCTGCTGAGACCTTGCTGACGTCTCCTTGCTTCCGTAGGGGGCTGAGAACCGCCGTTGTCATGGACGCACGCGGGGAGCCATCATTACTTGTTACCGGGGCGAGCCTGGATGGACGCCGGTCTTGTTCCCCCGTAGCCTGAGCTAGCTAGGGGTAGGGTAATGATGTATCCCCTATGGCGCGGTCGGTCTGAGCCCAAGGTCGGGCGAGGCCGAGACTCCTCCTGAGGCCGAGGCTGGGGTCGGGCGAGGACGCGATTCCTCCCGAGGTCGAGGTTGAGGCCGAGCCCTGGGGTCGGGCGAGGCGGAGACCACCTTCCAAGGCCGAGGGTGAGGCCGAGCCCAGGGGTCGGGCGAGGCAGAGACCTCCTCCTGAGGCCGAGGCCCAAGGTCGAGCGAGGCGGAGCTTCCTGTTGCGCCTTTAGCTGTTGTCAGCCTCACACTGGCGAGTGGCACAGCAGTTGGAGAGGGGCGAGCGGCGTTGTTTTCCTGTCAGGTCGGTGAGTGGAAGGGCGAAGTGACTGGGGTCACTTCGACCTTGCCGACTGAGGCGCGTGTGTTAGGATAAGGTGTCAGGCGATCCTCGCATTGAATGCGCCTGCGATGCGGTCAGTTGGTGAAGGCGAGTTGGCCAAGGTTGCTTCACAACGAAGCCTGCCCGAGCTGGGCTTCGGGCGAGTCGAGGGTGCGGCCGTTGCTTGAGGAGGCCCTTGGGCGAGGCGTGAATTCGCCTGGACTACTGTTCCCGCCCGAGGCTGGGCTCGGGTGAGGCGAGATCGCATCCCTTGAGTAGACGAAGCCTTGACCTGAATTGCGCCCATTAGTCTCTGCAGCTTTGTGCTGATGGTGGTTACCAGCCGTGTTTAGGAGCGTTGGGGGTACCCCTAATTACGGTACCCGACAGTAGCCCCCGAGCCTCAAAGGGAGTGTTGGTACTCGCTTGGAGGCTTTGTCGCACTTTTTTGCAAGGGAACCGGCCTTTCTCGGTTACACTTTGTTCTGATGGGTGCGCGCGAGCGCACCCGCCGGGTGTAGCCCCCGAGGCCTCGAAGGAGTAGTTCGACTCCTCCGAGGTCTTAATGCCTTTCGTGATGCCTCGGCTGGTCTGGTTTTTCCCTCATGCGACCTGATCGTAGCCCGGGTGCATGGTCAGGTTCCGAGTTTTCAGCCTGGTTTGTTGACGCTGTCAATGGTTTGGCCGTAGCCGGGTTTGCGAGAGCAGCCCCCGAGCCTCTGCACGGAGCAAGAGGACGATCAAGGACTGTCTCGAATTTTATCATATGCCCCTTCGTCGCCTTTCCGCAAGGAGGAAGGGGGGGGGAAGCGCCATGTTGCCCTCGGAGGGCGCCGAACATGGCGTCTCCAGTGAGTTGCTAACGGGTGATCCGAGTGGACGCCCGTGCCCCGTTCGATAAGGGTCGGCTAGTGGCCCAGGGGCGCGCTCCAAAAGTACCTGCAGGTGATTTGCCGGACCCGGTCCCGTTCGATAGGGTCCAAGGGCTCGATGCCTCCCTCTGATGGGATTCCGTTACAAAATCGCTCCTGCTGGTCTCGAAAATGTCCTAGGGTACCTCGGGAGCGTAGCCCGAGCCTCGGCCATGTAACAGACGTACCTAGAGTCATCCCTCGCTCTGCATGCTCTGAGGCGGTTGTCGAACCCTTCCGAGGGGCCAGCCTTCAAACCCCTGATCAGTAGTGGGCGCGGAGCCCCAGTGCTCTGAGGCGGCTGTCGAACCCTTCCGAGGGGCCAGCCTTCGAACCCCTGATCAGTAATGAGCCTGAAGCCCGAGTGCTCTGGGGAGGCTGTCGAACCCTTCCGAGGAGCCAGCCTTCGAACCCCTGATCAGTAGGAGGGCTCGAGGCCCGCTTCCTTCGCGGAGAAGGATCCCTTTCGAAATACCCCCTTTCCTGGTCCCTGTAGCAAGAGAGAGAAAGGGGAAGAGGAAAAGGATATGAATTTAAACGGTGTGGCGCACCTTTTTTGACGCGGTCATCATGGCGGAGGTGAAACGTCGCCCGCTTCGCCTGCCAAAGGTGTCGCTTGCCCTGCCACGGAGTTAATGCGACGGGACGAGTGGTTCGCGGGGCGGTCGTTGCGCGAGCCGTTCGAGGAACGGAACACGGGTGCGTCGTCTTCGCACCGTGGGAGAGGGCTCCCCTGCTGCTTCAGGAGGGGACGTGAGCCTGCAGACGATTTGACTGCTGCTTCCACTCGCCTGCTGCCGCCATTACTGCCAGCCCACTTTTGGCCATATCGACCTTCGCGCCTCCTCTCGCGGCTGACTGACCCGTGATCGATGTGCTCGATTGGCACTGTTGGGCCACTCGCAGGGTTGCCTCGAGTCGCGGCACTGGTTCTACAGTCGAGAAGGCGCGGCATTGGCGCAAGTGGCGGCGTATGTTCATTGTGGCTGTCGGGACCTGAACATCTAGGTATTTGAGTGTAATACCGTGTTTCTTCCTCATTTCGAGCACTAGGACTCGCCTGTCGGCTAGCTGAACCGCTTAACCGAGCGTGAGTTGCCCTGCGCGGAAGGTGACGAGTGAGGTATCCGTATCCCGGAGGCGTAGGAGTCCCTCGGCTCGGTCGGCCTTGCCACTCAAGGCTTCTCTTGCTTAGTTACAGAACCCTCGGCTGCTCTGCGATGAGCCGGAACTGGAGGCAGCGGTGTCGGTGTGGACAGAGGCGGAGTCGGATCGAGAAGAGGCTTCGTTGGTCCAGAAGAAGGTGGCTTCCCAGGCCGAGGAGATGCAGCAGCGACGGCTGGAGCTTGGCCAGGTCGTCCGCTAGCGGGACCAACCTCGGAGTCACGCTACCGAGGCCGTGAGCCGGGCTGATGTCCTCGGGGGACAGCTGGCTAAGGCTACGGAGCGGCCGGTCGAGGTGTCTGCTCGGGCCGGGACCCTTGAGGAGACCCTGGCTGCGATGGCTCAAGCGCGGTGCTGGCGTCCTCCTTCGAGGTGGAGATCCTTCCGCCCGTGTCACCGTCCGAGGTTGGGCCAGATCCCGCCGAAGGCGGAAACGACACCGAGGGTGCTGCTGCTCCCTCTGTCGATGTCTGAACCTACAGGGACAATTTGTCTGTAGTATGCGTATGTTTTTTGCGGCCACCGATGCCCAAACATATTATTGTCGTGTTATAAAGCTGTGTTTCCTTTCCTCTTGTTTCGAGTATCAGGACTTGTTCATCGGTAGCAGAATCGCTTATCTGAGCGAGAGTTACTTTTCGCGGAAGGTGATGAGTGAGGTATCCGTATCCCGGAGGCGTAGGAGTCCCTCGGCTTGGTCGGCCTCGCCGCTTACGTGCACTCTTACTCGTTCGTAGGATTCTGTTATCGATATAGTCGAGAAGGCACGAAAATCGTTCTGGCAGAAAAGTTTTCGAGCGTTAAGACTTGTTCGGCAGCAGAATCGCTTATCCGAGCATGAGTTACTTATCGCGGAAGGTGATGAGTGAGGTATCCGTATCCCGGAGGCGTAGGAATCCCTCGGCTCGGTCGGCCTTGCCGCTTATGTGTACTCCGTCGTTTTCAGGACCCCACTATCGAAGCAGTCGAAAAGCGCGAAAGATGTTCTGGCAGAAAGACTTTTTCCGAGGAAAATTTTGACGCAGAGGGGGTTCCCCCCTTCTAGCCCCCGAGGGAGGGTCGGGCTTTGTTGAGGCAAGGCTGACCCTTCCTTGACGGTTAGACTTTATTTGTGTATGTATAGAAAACGAGGTATATGGACGACTTGAAAACATCTTAAGGGTAAAAGCGACGTAGTTGTCGAATGTTCCAAGCGTTGTTGTAGACCTCGCCTTGATCGTTGGCCAGCTTGTATGTTCCGGGCTTCAAAATCTTGGCGATGATGAACGGCCCTTCCCAGGGAGGAGTAAGCTTGTGGCGCCCTCGGGCGTCCTGCCACAGCCGAAGTACCAGTCTCCCACTTGGAAGTCTCGGGGCCAAACCCCTCGGGCGTGGTAGCGTCGTAGAGACTGCTGATACCACGCCGAGTGTAGTAAGGCCATGTCCCGAGCCTCTTCCAGCTGGTCCAGTGAGTCTTCTCGGCTGGTCTGGTTGCTCTGGTCGTCGTACGCTCTTGTCCTCGGGGAACCATATTCTAAGTCTGTGGGCAAGATAGCCTCGGCCCCATAGACTAGAAAGAACGGTGAGAAACCCGTGGCTCGGCTTAGCGTCGTCCTTAGACTCTAGACCACCGAGGGTAGCTCCTTCATCCACCGCTTGCCGAACTTGTTGAGGTCATTATAGATCCTTGGTTTAAGTCCCTGCAGAAGCATACCGTTGGCACACTCCACCTGCCCATTCGTCATGGGGTGAGCTATGGTGGCCCAGTCCACACGGATGTGGTGGTCCTCGCAGAAGTCCAGGAACTTCTTCCCAGTGAACTGGGTGCCATTGTCGGTGATGATGGAGTTCGGGACCCCAAAGCGATGGATGATGTTGGTGAAGAACGCCACCGTCTGCTCGAACCTGATGCTAGTTAGGGGTCAGACCTCGATCCACTTGGAGAATTTGTCGATGGCGACGAGCAGGTGCCTTCTGCAAGGGACCGACGAGGTCCAGACCCCACATAGCAAACGGCCAGGTGATGGGTATTGTTTGCAGGGCCTGAGCGGGTAGGTGCGTCTGTCTTGTGTAGAATTGACACCCTTGGCAGGAGCGCATCCTAGTGGCGTCGGCCACCGCGGTCGGCCAGTAGAAACCTTGTCGGAAGGCGTTCCCGACGAGGGCTCGAGGTGATGCGTGGTGACCGCAAGCCCCCGAGTGTATCTCTTGCAATAGCTCCTGTCCTTCGGCGACGGATATGCATCGTTGGAGAATGCCTGAGGGGCTGCGGTGGTAGAGCTCCTTTTTCATCTCCCAGTAAGATGAACGACTTAGCGTGCCGCGCTAGTCGCCGAGCTTCGGCCTTGTCGAGGGGTAGCTCTCCTCGGTGGAGATATTGCAGGTACGGGGTCCTCCAGTTTCGATTAGGCGTGACCCCATTCTGCTCTCCCTCGACACGCAGTGCCTCACCCTCGGCGGCCGAGGCCTCCTCGGGCTGGGCCGAGGCTTCCTTGGGCTCGGGCGTGTCGTCGGTCTTGATGGAGGGTTGATGTATGTCTCTGGAGAAGACGTCCGGGGGAACCGTTGTCCGCCCCGAGGCTATTTTAGCCAGCTCATCCGCAGTCTCGTTGTACTGTCGAGCGACGTGGTTGAACTCGAGCCCGTAGAAGTTGTCTTCCAGGCACCGAACCTCGTCGCAGTAGGCCTCCATCTTCCGGTCACGGCAGTGAGAGTTCTTCATGACTTGGTCAATGACAAGCTGCGAGTCGCCACGAGCGTCGAGGCGCCGAACCCCTTGCTCGATGGAGATGCGCAACCCATTAACCAGTGCCTCGTACTCGTCCATGTTGTTTGACGTCGGGAAATGGAGGCGCAGCACGTAGCGGAGGTGCTTCCCGAGGGGTGAGATGAAGAGCAGGCCCGCACCTGCTCCTGTTTTCATCAGCGACCCATCGAAGTACATGGTCCAGAGTTCCGGTTGGATCGGAGCTGTTGGGAGCTGGGTGTCGACCCATTCAGCCATGAAGTCCACCAAGACTTAGGACTTGATGGCCTTCCGAGGAGCGAACGAGATTGTCTCGCCCATGATCTCCACCGCCCACTTTGCTATCCTACCCGAGGCCTCTCGGCACTGGATGATCTTCCCCAGGGGGAAGGATGACACCACAGTTACCGGATGAGACTCAAAGTAGTGTCGCAACTTTCGCCGCGTCAGAATTACTGCGTACAGTAGCTTCTGAATTTGCGGGTAGCGGATCTTGGTCTCGGATAGCACTTCGCTGATGAAGTAGACCGGCCTCTAGACGAGCAGTGCATGCCCTTCTTCTCGTCTCTCGACTACGATCGCGGCGCTGACCACCTGAGTGGTTGCGGCTACGTAGATCAAGAGGGCTTCTCCCGCAGCGGGGGGCACCAAGATGGGCGCATTTGAAAGGAGAGCCTTTAAGTTTTCGAGGGCTTCCTCGGCCTCGGGGGTCCAAGTGAAGCGCTCGGTCTTCCTTAAGAGGTGGTACAAGGGTAGGCCTTTTTCACCGAGGCGCGAGATGAAGCGGCTCAGAGCCGCAAGGCATCCCATGACCCTATGTACTCCTTTCAAGTCTTTGATAGGCCCCATGTTGGTGATGGCCGCGATTTTCTCCAGGTTGGCCTCGATGCCCCGCTCGGAGACGATGAACCCTAGGAACATGCCTCGGGGGACTCCGAAGACACACTTCTCGGGATTGAGTTTCACGCCCTTCGCCCTCAGACACTTGAATGTCGTTTCAAGGTCAGAGGGAGGTCGGAGGCTTTCTTCGTCTTGACTACGATGTCATCGACGTAGGCCTCAACCGTTCGGCCGATGTGATGTCTAAACACGTGGTTCATGCACCTTTGGTATGTCGCACCTGCATTCCTCAAACCAAATGGCATAGTAGTATAGCAGTACATGCCAAAAGGTGTGATGAAAGAAGTCGCGAGCTGGTCGGACTCTTTCATCTTGATTTGATGATAACCTGAGTAGGCGTCGAGGAATGATAGGGTTTCGCACCCAGTAGTGGAATCCACAATTTGATCGATGCGAGGCAGAGGGTAGGGAACCTTCGGACATGCTTTGTTTAGACCAGTGTAGTCTACACACATCCTCCATTTCCCACCTTTCTTTTTCACAAGCACAGGGTTGGCTAACCATTCGGGATGGAATACCTCTTTGATGAACCTAGCAGCCATCAGCTTGTGGATCTCCTCGCCTATGGCTCGCGCTTTTCTTCGTCGAAACGCCGCAGAGGCTGCTTCACGGGTCGGGCTCCAGCTCGGATATCCAGCGAGTGCTTGGCGACATCCCTTGGTATGCCGGGCATGTCCGAGGAACTCCACGCAAACACCTCGGCGTTCGCACGGAGAAAGTCGACGAGCACTGCTTCCTATTTGGGGTCGAGCTCGGAGCCGATCCGGACTTGCTTGCAGGCGTCATTGCTGGGGTCGAGAGGGACAGACTTAACCGCCTCAGTTGGTTCGAAGTTGCTGGCGTGGCGCTTCGCATCAGGCACCTCCTTGGAGAGGCACTCCAGGTCGGCGATGAGGGCCTCGTACTCGGCGAGGGCCTCAGCGTACTCCACGCACTCCATGTCGCATTCGTACGCGTGTCGGTACGTGGATCCCACGGTGATGACCCCGTTGGGGCCTGGCATCTTGAGCTTGAGGTAGGTGTAGTTGGGGACGACCATGAACTTGGCGTAGCATGGTCTCCCCAGCACCGCATGGTAGGTTCCTCGGAACCCGACCACTTCGAACATGAGGGTTTCCTTTTGGAAGTTGGAGGGAGTTCCAAAGCAGGCGGGCAGATCGAGTTGTCCAAGGGGCTGGACGCGCTTCCCGGGGATGATCCCGTGAAAGGGCGCCGCACCGGCCCGGATTGTGGACAGATCGATTTCCAAGAGCCCGAGGGTCTCGGCGTAGATGATGTTGAGGTTGATGCCTCCGTCCATGAGGACCTTGGTGAGCCTGACGTTGCCGATGACGGGGTCGACGACGAGCGGGTACTTTCCTGGGCTCGGCACGCAGTCGGGGTGGTCGCCTTGGTCGAAGGTGATGGGCTTGTCGGACCAGTCTAGGTAGACGGGCGCCGCCACCTTTACCGAGCAGACCTCCCTGCGCTCCTGCTTACGGTGTCGAGCCAAGGCGTTCGCCACTTGCCCACCGTAGATCATGAAACAGTCATGGACCTCGGGGAACTCCTCTGCCTTGCCGCCCTCCTTCTTGTCGTTGTCTTGGCCTTTGCCACCTTCCGTCGGGGGCCCGGCCTTATGGAAGTAGCACCGAAGCATGACGCATTCCTCAAGGGTGTGCTTGACGGCGCCCTGGTGATAGGGGCACGACTCATTGAGCATCTTGTCGAACAGGTTGGCCCCTCCGGGAGGCTTCCGAGGGTCCCTATGCTCGGTGGCAGCGACAAGATCTGCGTCGGCGACGTCGCGCTTCGCTTGCGACTTCTTCTTGGCCTTCTTCTTCGTGCCGCGCTGGGCGGACGCCTCGGGGACGTCTTCCTGCTGGCGTCCCTGAGGCTGCTTGTCCTTCCGGAAGATGGCCTCGACCGCCTCCTGACCAGAGGTGAACTTGGTGGCGATGTCCATCAACTTGCTCGCCTTGGTGGGGGTCTTGCGGCCCAGTTTGCTCACCAGGTCGCGGCAAGTGGTGTCGGCGAGGAACGCCCCGATGACATCCGAGTCGGTGATGTTGGGCAGCTCGGTGTGCTGCTTCAAAAACCGCCGGATGTAGTCTCGCAGGGATTCCCCTGGTTGTTGGTGGCAGCTTCAGAGATCCCAGGAGTTCCTAGGGCGCACGTACGTGCCCTGGAAATTTCCAGCGAAGGCTTTGACCAGATCGTCCCAGTTGGAAATCTGCGCAGGAGGCAGATGCTCCAGCCAGGCTCGAGCGGCGTCGGAGAGGAACAGGGGGAGGTTGCGGATGATGAGGTTGTCATCGTTCGTTCCACCCAGCTGGCAGGCCAGCCGGTAGTCCGCAAGCCAAAGTTTCAGCCTCGTTTCCCCCGAGTACTTGGTGATAGTAGTCGAGGCTCGGAACCGGGTCGGGAACGGCGCCCGTCGTATGGCCCGGCTGAAGGCTTGCGGACCTGGTGGTTCGGGCGAGGGGCTCCGATCCTCCTCGCTGTCGTAGCGTCCCCCACGCCTGGGGTGGTAGCCTCGGCGCACCTTCTCGTCGAGGCGGGCTCGACGGTCGCGGCGGTGGTGCTCGTTGCCGAGGCGACCCGTGGCCGCAGGCGTCGCGTCTCGCGTGCGCCCGGTGTGGACCGAAGCCTCCCGCATAAATCGGGAAGTTGCTGCGCGATGCTCCGGGGGGCGCCCTTGCCTTCAGGAGGCAGTGCTCTCGGCCCGTCGGACCGCGGCATCCTCCAGGAGATTCTTGAGTTCTCCCTGGATACGCCGCCCCTCGGTGGTGGATGGCTCCGGCATCGCTCGGAGCAGCATTGCTGCTGCAGCCAGATTCTGGCCGACCCCGCTGGAGGCCGAGGGCAGCCTTGCCCTGGCTTCGTCAGCGATACGGCGCTGGACGTCCCGGGCCTGATGACGCGCCCCTCCGGCGAGTGCTCGGCCTGCCCACTCCTGCTCGATGTTTTGCCGGAGCTGCACAAGTTGTCCTGCTTCCTCGTCGAGCTTGGCCTGCATCTTGCGGATTTGCTCGAGCTGTGTGTCCTGACCCCCCCCCCCCCCGCAGGGACTGGGACCACAGCTAGCTCCCGCAGGATGTCAACGCGAGGCGCAGGCCCAGGGGGATCGTCATCCTCCGGCATACCAAGGTGGTTGCCTTCGTCGAGACCCCCTAGATCGATGTGGAAACATTCGCGACTTGGGCCAAAACCCTCGCTGTTAAGGTTGTGGCCATCATCGGAGCAATCGGAGAGGCAGTAGTCACATGCGGTCATGAAGTCTCGCATGGCACTGGGATTACCGAGCCCGGAGAAATCCCAACCAGAGTCGGGCTCGTCGTCTTCCTCGAAACCCGGGGGCCCGTAGGTCGAGACGACCGTCAGTCGGTCCCAGGTTGACCACATATGGTACCCCGGAAGGTTAGGATATGCCTTTATGAAAGTGTTCACCGAAGCGGGGTCGCTTGGTGGATCGAAGCTGAATCTAAAAGGCACATGGTGGAAAACGGACGGTACCTCTCGATCGATGGACGGTGACGAAGTCGCGTCCGGGATGGACTGCACCGTTATCTCTGGTACGAGGCTAACGCCCAGCAAGTCCTCCGCGAGAGTGTTGGCATCATTTGTCCGCTTGGGGTTGGCACGTTGCGCGGAAACAACACTCGCCGTCATCTCAGGCGCGAGGTCAACGCCCGACATGTCCCCTGCTGGGGTGCCGGCGTCGTCGACTCGCTCGACAGCCGACGAGGTGCCGCCTCCTGCCTGGCCACGGTTGCCCCGCCTCCTCCTCCTGCGGCGAGGAAGGCGACGGGACAAACCCGGATGCTGCTCTTCCGCCACGGGGGGAAGACGTCGCCGAGTCCACCGCCGCCGGGCGGGCTGACGGCCGTCGTTGTCGCTGCCGCGCTGCGGAGGAAGGAGTACCATGTCGTAGCTGTCGTCGAGGGACATGAACTCGAGACTCCCAAAACGGAGCAGCGTCCCGGGCTGAAGAGGTTGCTGGAGACTACCCATCTGGAACTCAATGGGAAGTTGTTCGTCAACACGCAGCAGGCCCCTACCTGGCGCGCCAACTGTCGGCGTTTCGACCCCGGGGGGTTCCTGGACCGAAGAGTAAAATTGTCGATGCGTGTCTCAGCCCAGATGGGTTGGCGCGAGATGGAACACAAGGGGGGAAAACCGCGGCTCGTGTTATCCTGCGCCAGAGGGGATGCGCTTGCAGTAGGGGTTACAAGCGTTCGCGAGGGAGATAGAGAGAGAGCGAGCCTGTTCGTCAGCCCATCCTCCCGCGCGACCCCCCTCACGCATGAGGGCCCTAGACCTTCCTTTTATAGATGCAAGGAGAGGTCCAGGTGTACAATGGGGGTGTAGCTATGCGCTAACGTGTCCGGTAGAGAGGCACCAGAGCCCTATGTACATGCCAACGTGGCTGTCGAAGAGGTGCTAGAGCCCTGTTTACGTGGTGTCGTGGCCGTCGGAGGAGCGCTTGAGCCTTGTAGAAGCACAGCTGTCGGGGCTACTGGGACCTTGTTGACGTCTCCTTGCTTCCGTAGGGGGCTGAGAACCGCCGTCATCATGGACACACGCGGGGAGCCATCATTACTTGTTACCGGGGCGAGCCTAGATGGGACGCCGGTGTTGTTCCCCCGTAGCCTGAGCTAGCTAGGGGTAGGGTAATGTTGTATCCCTTGTGGCGAGGTCGGTCCGAGCCCAAGGTCGGGCGAGGCGGAGACTCCTCCTGAGGCCGAGGCCGTGGTCGGGCTAGGACGCGATTCCTCCCGAGGTCGAGGTTGAGGCCGAGCCCTGGGGTCGGGCGAGGTGGAGACCACCTTCCGAGGTCGAGAGTGAGGCCGAGCCCACGGGTCGGGCGAGGCGGAGACCTCCTCCTGAGGCTGAGGCCCAAGGTCGGGCGAGGCGGAGCTTCCTGTTGCGCCTTTAGCTATTGTCAGCCTCACCCTGGCGAGTGGCACAACAGTCGGAGAGGGGCGAGCGGCGCTGTTTTCCTGTCAGGTCGGTCAGTGGAAGGGCGAAGTGACTGCGGTAACTTCGACCTTGCCGACTGAGGCGCGTGAGTCAGGATAAGGTGTCAGGTGATCCTCGCATTGAATGCGCCTGCGATGCGATTGGTTGGTGAAGGCGAGTTGGCCAAGGTTGCTTCACAACGAAGCCTGCCTGAGCTGGGCTTCGGGCGAGTCAAGGACGCGCCCGTTGCTTGAGGAGGCCCTCGGGCAAGGCGTGAATTCGCCTGGACTACTGTTCCCGCCCGAGGCTGGGCTCGGGCGAGGCGAGATCGCGTCCCTTGAGTAGACGAAGCCTTGACCTGAATTGCGCCCATCAATCTCTGCAGCTTGTGCTGATGGTGGTTACCAACCGTGTTTAGGAGCGTTGGGGGTAACCCTAATTACGGTACCCGACAAATACTTACGTATTCTGCAAGCCCATCCTCACACGTAAAGGGAGAGAGACCTATGTAGTACATGCTTGGTATGGTGGAGTTGTAAGTCGCTCTTTATTTTTCTGTAGAAAAGGCGTCTTGTTGGTGTTTTGCCCAGAAAACAGGGGATTAGCACATTTTCTTATTCAACCACCACTAAGCTTCCTGCTCCCGTGGCATCATTTTCATTTCCCAAGATACTCACACATTTCCTTTCCCTTATGAAAATGAAAACATTAATTGTCATACCACACCAGACTCGTCCATACTAGTGGACATCGACTATTCGAATAGATTTCAAACTCTACACAGAGGGGTACACTTTATGTGGCAAAACTGAAAGGGAATTAGGCTTACACCTAGTCCCTAATTAATTTTGGTGGTTGAATTGCCCAACACAAATCTTTGGACTAACTAGTTTGCTCTAGTGCATAAGTTATACAGGTGCTAAAGGTTCACACTTAGCCAATAAAAAGACCAAGAGTTGGATTCAACAAAGGAGCAAAAGGCCAACCGAAGGCACCTCTGGTCTGGCGCACCGGACTGTCCGGTGTGCCACCGGACAGTGTCCGGTGCACCACCGGACATGTCCGGTGCACCAGAGGACTCAAACTCAAACTCGCCACCTTCGGGAATTTCCAGAGGCGACTCCGCTATAATTCACCGGACTGTCCGGTGTACACCGGACAGTGTCCGGTGCGCCAAGGAAGATCAGCCTCAGGAACTCGCCAGCTTCGGGAAACTCCAACGGCTAGTCCGCTATAATTCACCGGACTGTCCGGTGTGCACCGGACTGTCCGGTGCGACTCCGGAGCAACGGCTAACTCCGCGCCAACGGCTCCCTGCAGCGCAATAAATGCGCGCGCAGCGCGCGCAGAAGTCAGGCGCGCCCATACTGGCACACCGGACAGCAAACAGTACTTGTCCGGTGTGCACCGGACACCCAGGCGGGCCCACAAGTCAGAAGCTCCAACGGTCAGAATCCAACGGCAGTGATGACGTGGCAGGGGGCACCGGACTGTCCGGTGTGCACCGGACTGTCCGGTGCGCCATCAAGCAGACAGCCTCCCAACGGCCACATTTGGTGGTTGGGGCTATAAATACCCCAACCACCCCACCATTCATTGCATCCAAGTTTTCCACTTCCCAACTACTACAAGAGCTCTAGCATTCAATTCTAGACACACCAAAGAGATCAAATCCTCTCCAATTTCCACACAACGCCATAGTGACTAGAGAGAGTGATTTGCTTGTGTTCCTCCGAGCTCTTGCGCTTGGATTGCTTTCTTCTTTCTTGATCCTTTCTTTGCAATCAAACTCACTTGTAATTGAGGCAAGAGACACCAAACTTGTGGTGGTCCTTGTGGGAACTTTGTGTTCCAAGTGATTGAGAAGAGAAAGCTCACTCGATCCGTGGATCGTTTGAGAGAGGGAAGGGTTGAAAGAGACCCGGCCTTTGTGGCCTCCTCAACGGGGAGTAGGTTTGCAAGAACCGAACCTCGGTAAAACAAATCTCCGTGTCTCACTTGCTTATTTGCTTGGGATTTGTTTTGCGCCCTCTCTCACGGACTCGTTTCTTTATTACTAACGCTAACCCGGCTTGTAGTTGTGTTTATATTTGTAAATTTCAGTTTCGCCCTATTCACCCCCCCTCTAGGCGACTTTCAATTGGTATCGGAGCCCGGTGCTTCATTAGAGCCTAACCGCTCGAAGTGATGTCGGGAGATCACGCCAAGAAGGAGATGGAGACCGGCGAAAAGCCCACTACAAGCAACGGGAGCACTTCATCGGAAGAGTCCCGCACCAAGAGGAGGGAGAAGAAGAAGATCTCCTCCAACAAAAGGAAGGAGAAGAAATCTTCTTCTCACCACAAAGAGAAGAAGGAAAAATCTTCTTCCCACAAGCCGCATCGGAGCAGAGACAAACAAAAGAGGATGAGGAAAGTGGTCTACTACGAGACCGACACTTCATCAACATCGACCTCCGGCTCCGACGCGCCCTCCGTAACTTCTAAACGCCAAGAGCGTAAGAAGTTTAGTAAGATTCCCCTACACTACCCTCGCATTTCTAAACATGCACCTTTACTTTCCGTCCCATTAGGCAAACCACCAACTTTTGATGGTGAAGATTATGCTAGGTGGAGTGATTTAATGCGATTTCATCTAACCTCACTCCACAAAAGTATATGGGATGTTGTTGAGTTTGGTGCACAGGTACCATCGGTAGGGGATAAGGATTATGATGAGGATGAGGTGGCCCAAATCGAGCACTTCAACTCTCAAGCAACAACGATACTCCTCGCCTCTTTAAGTAGAGAGGAGTATAACAAAGTCCAAGGGTTGAAGAGCGCCAAGGAGGTTTGGGATGTGCTCAAAACCGCACACGAGGGAGATGAGCTCACAAAGATCACCAAGCGGGAAACGATCGAGGGGGAGCTCGGTCGGTTCCGGCTTCGCAAAGGGGAAGAGCCACAACATATGTACAACCGGCTCAAGACCTTGGTGAACCAAGTGCGCAACCTCGGGAGCATAAAGTGGGACGACCACGAGGTGGTTAAGGTTATTCTAAGATCACTTATTTTCCTTAACCCTACTCAAGTTCAATTAATTCGTGGTAATCCTAGATATACTAAAATGACCCCCGAGGAAGTTATCGGGCATTTTGTAAGTTTTGAGTGCATGATCGAAGGCTCAAGAAAGATCAACGAGCTTGACGAACCCACCACATCCGAAGCTCAACCCGTCGCATTCAAGGCGACGGAAGATAAGAAGGAGGAGGCTACACCAAGTCGACAACCAATAGACGCCTCCAAGCTCGACAATGAGGAAATGGCGCTCGTCATCAAGAGCTTCCGCCAAATCCTCAAGCAAAGGAGGGGGAAAGACTACAAGTCCCGCTCCAAGAAGGTTTGCTACAAATGTGGTAAGCCCGGTCATTTTATTGCTAAATGTCCTATATCAAGTGACAGTGACCGAGGCGACGACAAGAAGGGGAGAAGAAAGGAGAAGAAGAGATACTACAAGAAGAAGGGCGGCGATGCCCACGTTTGTCGGGAATGGGACTCCGACGAAAGCTCAAGTGACTCCTCCGACGATGAGGACGCCGCCAACATCACCGTCACCAAGGGACTTCTCTTCCCCAACGTCGGCCACAAGTGCCTCATGGCAAAGGACGGCAAAAAGAAAAAGGTTAAATCTAACTCCTCCACTAAATATGAATCTTCTAGTGATGATAATGCTAGTGATGAGGAGGATAGTTTGCGTTCCCTTTTTGCCAACCTTAACATAGCTCAAAAGGAAAAATTAAATGAATTAGTCAGTGCTATTCATGAAAAGGATGACCTTTTGGATTCCCAAGAGGATTGTCTAATTAAAGAAAACAAGAAACATGTTAAGGTTAGAAAGGCTTATGCTCTAGAAATTGAGAAATGTGAAAAATTATCTAGTGAGCTAAGCACTTGCCGTGAGATGATTGACAACCTTAGACATGAAAATGCTAGTTTAAATACTAAGGTTGATTCCCATGTTTGCAATGTTTCAATTCCCAACCCTAGAGATAATAATGATGATTTGCTTGCTAGGATTGAAGAATTGAACATTTCTCTTGCTAGCCTTAGAATAGAAAATGAAAATTTAATTGCTAAGGCTAAAGATTTTGATGTTTGCAAAACTACAATTTTCGATCTTAGGGATAAAAATGATATTCTTCATGCTAAGATTGTTGAACTTAATTCTTGCAAACCCTCTACATCTATTGTTGAGCATGTATCTATTTGTACTAGATGTAGAGATATTGATATTAATGCTATTCATGATCATATGACTTTAATTAAACAACAAAATAATCATATAGCAAAATTAGATGCTAAAATTGCCGAGCATAACTTAGAGAATGAAAATTTTAAATTTGCTAGAAGTATGCTCTATAATGGGAGACGCCCTGGCATTAAGGATGGTATTGGCTTCCAAAGGGGAGACAATGTCAAACTTAGTGCCCCTCCTAAAAGATTGTCTAACTTTGTTAAGGGCAAGGCTCCCATGCCTCAGGATAACGAGGGTTACATTTTATACCCTGCCGGTTATCCCGAGAGCAAAATTAGGAGAATTCATTCTAGGAAGTCTCACTCTGGCCCTAATCATGCTTTTATGTATAAGGGTGAGACATCTAGCTCTAGGCAACCAACCCGTGCTAAGTTGCCTAAGATAACTCCTAATGCATCAAATGAACATGACATTTCATTTAAGACTTTTGATGCATCCTATGTTTTAACTAACAAATCCGGCAAAGTAGTTGCCAAGTATGTTGGGGGCAAGCACAAGGGGTCAAAGACTTGTGTTTGGGTACCCAAAGTTCTTGTGTCTAATGCCAAAGGACCCAAAACCATTTGGGTACCTAAAGTCAAGAACTAAACTTGTTTTGTAGGTTTATGCATCCGGGGGCTCAAGTTGGATACTCGACAGCGGGTGCACAAACCACATGACAGGAGAGAAGAAGATGTTCTCCTCCTATGAGAAAAACCAAGATCCCCAACGAGCTATCACATTCGGGGATGGAAATCAAGGTTTGGTCAAAGGTCTTGGTAAAATTGCTATATCTCCTGACCATTCTATTTCCAATGTTTTTCTTGTAGACTCATTAGATTACAATTTGCTTTCCGTTTCTCAATTATGTCAAATGGGCTACAACTGTCTATTCACTGATATAGGTGTCACTGTCTTTAGAAGAAGTGATGATTCAATAGCATTTAAGGGTGTGTTAGAGGGTCAGCTATACTTAGTAGATTTTGATAGAGCTGAACTCGACACATGCTTAATTGCTAAGACTAACATGGGCTGGCTCTGGCATCGCCGACTAGCACATGTTGGGATGAAGAATCTTCACAAGCTTCTAAAGGGAGAACACATTTTAGGACTAACAGATGTTCATTTTGAGAAAGACAGGGTCTGTAGCGCATGCCAAGCAGGAAAGCAAGTTGGTGCCCATCATCCACACAAGAACATCATGACGACCGACAGGCCGCTTGAGCTACTCCACATGGACCTATTCGGCCCGATTGCTTACATAAGCATCGGCGGGAGTAAGTACTGTCTAGTTATTGTGGATGATTATTCTCGCTTCACTTGGGTATTCTTTTTACAGGAAAAATCTCAAACCCAAGAGACCTTAAAGGGATTCTTGAGACGGGCTCAAAATGAGTTCGGCTTAAGGATCAAGAAAATAAGAAGCGACAACGGGACGGAGTTCAAGAACTCTCAAATCGAAGGCTTCCTTGAGGAGGAGGGCATCAAGCATGAGTTCTCTTCTCCCTACACACCTCAACAAAATGGTGTAGTGGAGAGGAAGAATAGAACTCTATTGGACATGGCAAGGACCATGCTTGATGAGTACAAAACTTCAGATCGGTTTTGGGCCGAGGCGGTCAACACCGCCTGCTACGCCATCAACCGATTGTATCTACACCGAATCCTCAAGAAGACATCATATGAACTCCTCACCGGTAAAAAGCCCAACATTTCATATTTTAGAGTCTTTGGTAGCAAATGCTTTATTCTTGTTAAAAGAGGTAGAAAATCTAAATTTGCTCCTAAGACTGTAGAAGGCTTTTTACTTGGTTATGACTCAAACACAAGGGCATATAGGGTCTTTAACAAGTCCACTGGACTAGTTGAAGTCTCATGTGACGTTGTGTTTGATGAAACTAACGGCTCTCAAGTAGAGCAAGTTGATCTTGATGAGATAGGTGATGAAGAGGCTCCATGCATAGCGCTAAGGAACATGTCCATTGGGGATGTGTGTCCTAAGGAACCCGAAGAGTCTCCAAGAACACAAGATCAACCGTCCTCCTCCACGCAAGCATCTCCACCAACACAAAATGAGGATGAAGCTCAAGTTGATGAAGTAGAAGATCAAGAAAATGAGCCACCTCAAGATAATAGCAATGATCAAGGGGGAGATGCAAATGAGGAAGACAAGGAGGAAGAGGAACAAAGACCGCCACACCCAAGAGTCCACCAAGCAATCCAACGAGATCACCCCGTCGACACCATCCTCGGCGATATTCATAAGGGGGTAACCACTAGATCTCGTGTTGCTCATTTTTGTGAACATTACTCTTTTGTTTCCTCTATTGAGCCTCACAGGGTAGAGGAAGCACTTCAAGATTCGGATTGGGTGGTGGCGATGCAAGAGGAGCTCAACAACTTTACTAGGAATGAGGTATGGCATTTAGTTCCACGTCCTAACCAAAATGTTGTAGGAACCAAATGGGTCTTCCGCAACAAACAAGATGAGCATGGTGTGGTGACAAGGAACAAAGCTCGACTTGTGGCCAAGGGATACTCCCAAGTCGAAGGTTTGGATTTCGGTGAAACTTATGCACCCGTAGCTAGGCTTGAGTCAATTCGCATATTATTAGCCTATGCTACTTACCATGGCTTTAAGCTTTATCAAATGGACGTGAAAAGTGCTTTCCTCAATGGACCAATCAAGGAAGAGGTCTATGTTGAGCAACCTCCCGGCTTTGAAGACAGTGAGTATCCTAACCATGTCTATAAGCTCTCTAAGGCGCTTTATGGGCTCAAGCAAGCCCCAAGAGCATGGTATGAATGCCTTAGAGATTTCCTTATTGCTAATGGCTTCAAAGTCGGTAAAGCCGATCCTACGCTCTTTACCAAAACACTTGAGAATGATTTGTTTGTATGCCAAATTTATGTTGATGATATTATATTTGGGTCTACTAACGAATCTACATGTGAAGAGTTTAGTAGGATTATGACACAGAAGTTCGAGATGTCTATGATGGGGGAGTTGAAGTATTTCCTAGGATTTCAAGTAAAGCAACTCCAAGAGGGCACCTTCCTAAGCCAAACGAAGTACACTCAAGATATTCTAAGCAAGTTTGGAATGAAGGATGCCAAACCCATCAAAACACCCATGGGAACAAATGGGCATCTCGACCTCGACACGGGAGGTAAGTTCGTGGATCAAAAGGTATACCGGTCGATGATAGGTTCTTTACTCTATTTATGTGCATCTCGACCGGACATTATGCTTTCCGTTTGCATGTGTGCAAGATTCCAATCCGACCCTAAGGAATCCCACCTTACGGCCGTAAAACGAATCTTGAGATATTTAGCTTATACTCCTAAGTTTGGGCTTTGGTACCCTCGGGGATCCACATTTGATTTGATTGGTTACTCGGATGCCGATTGGGCGGGGTGCAAAATCAATAGGAAGAGCACATCGGGGACTTGCCAGTTCTTGGGAAGATCCTTGGTGTCTTGGGCTTCAAAGAAGCAAAATTCGGTTGCTCTTTCCACCGCCGAAGCCGAGTATATTGCCGCAGGCCACTGTTGTGCGCAATTGCTTTGGATGAGGCAAACCCTGCGGGACTACGGTTACAAATTAACCAAAGTCCCTTTGCTATGTGATAATGAGAGTGCAATCAAAATGGCCGACAATCCCGTCGAGCATAGCCGCACTAAACACATAGCCATTCGGTATCACTTTTTAAGGGATCACCAACAAAAGGGAGATATCGAGATTTCTTACATTAATACTAAAGATCAATTAGCCGATATCTTTACCAAGCCTCTTGATGAACAATCTTTTAACAAACTTAGGCATGAGCTCAACATTCTTGATTCTAGGAATTTCTTTTGTTAAATTGCACACATTGCTCACCTATATACCTTTGATCATATCTCTTTTATATGCTATGACTAATGTGCTTTCAAGTCTATTTCAAACCAAGTCATAGGTATATTGAAAGGGAATTGGAGTCTTCGGCAAAGACAAAGGCTTCCACTACGTAACTCATACCTCGCCGACACTCCAAGTCACTCTCCATTCTTAGGGGAGAAAAGCATGAGCATCAAAGAAAAGGACCTTGTCTTTGGGGGAGAGAGTAAGAGCCCAAAGCAAAGGAACCGGACTTTATCTTTGGTATAATCTTAACTCATTTATTTATGACCAAAGAGAAAGATAGCACTTAGAGGGCTCTAATGATTCCGTTTTTGGCGATTCATGCCAAAAAGGGGGAGAAATGAGCCCAAAGCAAAAGGACCGCACCACCACCATTTTTCAAAAACTTAGTCTTGAATATTATCAATTGGTTTTCCTATTGTGTTCAAAAGGGGGAGAAAGTAGTATTTCAAAAATGGTATATCAAAACCCTCTTGAACACTAAGAGGTGGATCTCATTTAGGGGGAGTTTTGTTTAGTCAAAGGAAAAGCATTTGAAACAGGGGGAGAAAATTTCAAATCTTGAAAATGCTTTGCAAAAATTCTTATTCACTACCTTTGACTATTTGCAAAAGAAATTTGAAATGGTTTTACAAAAGAATTTGCAAAAACAAAACATGTGGTGCAAACGTGGTCCAAAATGTTATATAAGAAAGAAACAATCCATGCATATCTTGTAAGTATTTATATTGGCTCAATTCCAAGCAACCTTTACACTTAAATTATGCAAACTAGTTCAATTATGCACTTCTATATTTGCTTTGGTTTGTGTTGGCATCAATCACCAAAAAGGGGGAGATTGAAAGGGAATTAGGCTTACACCTAGTCCCTAATTAATTTTGGTGGTTGAATTGCCCAACACAAATCTTTGGACTAACTAGTTTGCTCTAGTGCATAAGTTATACAGGTGCTAAAGGTTCACACTTAGCCAATAAAAAGACCAAGAGTTGGATTCAACAAAGGAGCAAAAGGCCAACCGAAGGCACCTCTGGTCTAGCGCACCGGACTGTCCGGTGCACCACCGGACATGTCCGGTGCACCACCGGACATGTCCGGTGCACCAGAGGACTCAAACTCAAACTCGCCACCTTCGGGAATTTCCAGAGGCGACTCCGCTATAATTCACCGGACTGTCCGGTGTACACCGGACTGTCCGGTGTACACCGGACAGTGTCCGGTGCGCCAAGGAAGATCAGCCTCAGGAACTCGCCAGCTTCGGGAAACTCCAACGGCTAGTCCGCTATAATTCACCGGACTGTCCGGTGTGCACCGGACTGTCCGGTGCGACTCCGGAGCAACGGTTAACTCCGCGCCAACGGCTCCCTGCAGCGCAATAAATGCGCGCGCAGCGCGCGCAGAAGTCAGGCGCGCCCATACTGGCACACCGGACAGCAAACAGTACTTGTCCGGTGTGCACCGGACACCTAGGCGGGCCCACAAGTCAGAAGCTCCAACGGTCAGAATCCAACGGCAGTGATGACGTGGCAGGGGGCACCGGACTGTCCGGTGTGCACCGGACTGTCCGGTGCGCCATCAAGCAGACAGCCTCCCAACGGCCACATTTGGTGGTTGGGGCTATAAATACCCCAACCACCCCACCATTCATTGCATCCAAGTTTTCCACTTCCCAACTACTACAAGAGCTCTAGCATTCAATTCTAGACACACCAAAGAGATCAAATCCTCTCCAATTTCCACACAACGCCATAGTGACTAGAGAGAGTGATTTGCTTGTGTTCCTTCGAGCTCTTGCGCTTGGATTGCTTTCTTCTTTCTTAATCCTTTCTTTGCAATCAAACTCACTTGTAATTGAGGCAAGAGACACCAAACTTGTGGTGGTCCTTGTGGGAACTTTGTGTTCCAAGTGATTGAGAAGAGAAAGCTCACTCGATCCGTGGATCGTTTGAGAGAGGGAAGGGTTGAAAGAGACCCGGCCTTTGTGGCCTCCTCAACGGGGAGTAGGTTTGCAAGAACCGAACCTCAGTAAAACAAATCTCCGTGTCTCACTTGCTTATTTGCTTGGGATTTGTTTTGCGCCCTCTCTCACGGACTCGTTTCTTTATTACTAACGCTAACCCGGCTTGTAGTTGTGTTTATATTTGTAAATTTCAGTTTCGCCCTATTCACCCCCCCCCCTCTAGGCGACTTTCAAAAACCTCCCAAGTTATTAGGCTCACATGCACCTACACTTGTCTCAAAGACCTCAGACCGCTATGCATGTGCACCAGATAACTTAACAGGATCTGTCCGAGTGCCCCAAGGACCTCGGATAAACCACTTACAACCAAGATCGCAAGATTAAGTAAACACAAATCACACACCAACATTTTTGCAGCGGAATTTCTTTATTACAAAAGTTACAAGTTACAACAAATTTACATTATGTTTATTGGAGTGATTACAAAAGTGATTTAAAGAAATAAACTTTGAAATGTTATAAATTATTTATAATTTTGAAATATATGCTAGCTCAATGACAATCCTCAATAAGAAGTATAGGAGAGTTACTTAGACTTATAAGAAGGTCGTGCCCACCGGCGCTTAACACCAATCACAATCAAGTGACTCGTAACCTGCAACAACAATGGGTAAAACCCTAAGTACGCAAGTACTCAGCAAGACTTACCCGACTAAAGAAAAGACTCTCAAGGGTATGCTGGTTTTAAAAGGATTCAAGGTAAGGCTTATCAAGAATCAAGGACTCTGTTTGCAGAAAAGCTTACTATGAGTGGATCCTTACTTTCAACATTTTAATGCTAGATTAAGTATTAATAGACCTTGTTTGCATCTAGTCTAATTTCATCATCACATTAATCCATACAACACGATTTTTGCTCATTATGATTCCATCCATGACTTAGATTGCAAGTCAGTGACTAAGTCTTCATATCCGAGAAGTAATGGCGATCCTGATTCGATTAATACCCAGCTGGGGATCTCCAATCACACGACATATGTAGCACTTAACCCTTGCATATGTCAACTCGCCACTGGGGTTCTTAAGACCAGATCAGGTTCACGCCAACCGAGAGCACAGATACACCACCGTCCAGCCTCTTGCCACAGAGGGTACACGCTACTCTCGCCATCTCTCCACTCCCATTGCGTGTTATCTTATTCTGGTATTAGTCTACCCGAGGCAAAGCTTACCCATGATGAGGCATGTGACCAGTTAAAGGGCCCTCGGTCAGCAGGCCTACATTCTCTATAATCCTTAATCAACCTGGGTAGAACATACCTGTTCCTAGCCCAAGTCTCGATTTAAATACTTCCACCCTTAGGATTGTTTGTGTTCCTTAGGATGAAAAGAGCATTATAGGGAACTTTGCAGTAAGATCCTATCATTGCTCCCAATGAAAATATTCTTGCAGGCAGAAGTCATCCTTCCTCAGGATAACCCCTGAGCTAGGCATTAACACAAAGGACAACCTCTATCCACAAGATTTACCTCTAGGCAAGGCTAAGCATTTTTGTAAATCATATTTTGATACTTCATCAGAAGTATCTATAAAGGTATAGATATCAAGGTAGGCAATGCATCAAAGGGTTTCCAAGCAACTCCTACAAACCTAATGCACATTTCGCTAGACTTAAAGTGTGTAAAAATCATTTAAAAACACAAGAAAGGGGTTGCATGCATCGGGGCTTGCCTGGAGTAACACTAGGTTAGTGTTGTTAGACGACGTCCACTTGGCGATCATCTTTTGTTCTGACACTTGTTTCGTCTGTCCATCTTCAGTTCCGTTCATCAGCATCACCATGCGAAGTAGCCCGCGCTTGGGGTCGACTTGGCTCATCTTCCGCATCGCGCGATCAATTATCGTACCTAATTGAAATGCACGATGCACATGAATGCGTATAGACAGGAATAGCACACGACTAATTATCGCCATACCGAAGAGGATTATATATTTAAAGTATTTGCGTGCACTATTCACTACGAAGTTTTTAGGTATTAGTTGTAACCGACTTATTTATATTACTTATATTTAGATACTCAGAACAACAATCACCATTTGACACGAGCAATACAGAGAACGCCTACCACTAAACATTCATAGGATAGATAGAAGCAATTTATTTAATTGTCTAAACTTTTTCTCTAGACTCACTTGCATATCCTACAAACTAATTATAATATCTCAATTTACTACTTTGGATACCAAATAATCAGACTAAGAATGACAACAAGTTAATTAATTTCTTAATCAACAAGATTTTGTGCAAGCATCAAGGAAGCAGTATATTGGACACATCACACGAGACATCGACTTAACAACATTAGACTTTATCACATTACTTTATAACTTAGCAAGAAGAGTATTTTTAATCAAATTACACCATACCTATAAATTTATTAACATATTCTTCACACAGGTTTACCCATATATTCCTCGCATAATAAATATCTAAACCTAACCTTCCCATTATTAATTCGACCATTCATCGGATACGAACCACCGATTTAATCTTCTCGCATAACCTATGTCGTTAAACCTAAACTTAGCTACGCAGCACGACGACTTCGCAATCGTGGACACAATTACCATGCTACCTGTAGCCCCGTATTTCTACAAGCGTCAAATAAATACGTGTCTGAGCTACAAGCGGGATAATCGTCGCGACGTACACACCTATCAATTCATCCATCAAACCGGTCAATAAAATAGCAAATTAGCTCACCGTTCCAATATTTGACTCGAATCCGCAAGATTGGTAATGGTTTTCCGATCCAGGCAATTTGTCGAGCGCTTGGCAGGTATTATACGAACTTCACACACACCAACATCCAATCTTTGGACATCTTCTCTTGGGACACCAAGATCCAATCTTTGGACATCTTCTCTTGGGGATGCTTTTGTCCACGCGATCACAATTTGGAGGCATCACGTAGAGACTGGCGTCGAAGTGAGGCGACGGAACAACGGCAACGGGTTGGAGCAGTGTTGAAGGAGCTCGGCGGAATGGTGAATAGAAGTTTGACGGAGACGGAACCGATTGTCGAACAGGAACTACGCAGATCAACAACCAAAGCATGTCGCGATAGACGGGGGACGTCGTGATGGCTCGCGAACTCTGAGGGCCAAGCACATGGAACGACGACACCCACGAGCTGGGGGAAAAAGAACACATGGCTGGGCGTTAACGACCGCGTCCGAACGCGAGGGAGAAACTCGATCGGTGAGCTGGAGCGAGCTGGGCACACGGTGACTTGAGGAAGCTGCGCGCAGAAAAACGCGCGTGCAGGGACGAGCTCGACAGGGGTCCTGGCGAGACCGCGGCGCTGGGAGCTCCGAGCTGGGACTGTGGCGGTGAGGCTCCACGGCGACCATGGCACAGGAGCGCGCGGAGGGACTCGGCTACAGACTGAAGATTGGATTAGAGGAATACGACACCAGGGGCTTGCTCAGCCGGACAAGGGACTAGGCAGAGCCGGGACGACTAAGAACAGCGCAGCGCGACAGCTAGAGGAACGGCGAGGCGGGCGTGCATCCATGGAAAGTGAGGCGAGCAGGGACTAAAAACGGCGAGGGTGCATCACCACCGTAGGGTCACGGCCGGCGATTTCAGGGGTCAAGCGTACGGAACAACGGCGTTGTGGACAGGGAGGTGCGTGCAGAGGACAGAGAACTGCGACGACGAAGCGCCATAGCTGGAGCACCGGCGAGCAGCAAGCAGAGAGCAAGGTGCGGCGCAGGAGAGAGGGAGGCTGGAGAGCGAGCTGGAAGCCGCGGCGCTGGGCAGAGCCCGGACGGGCGAGCACGCCAGGGAGTTCCAGGGCGCGGCGAGCTGGGGCCAAGCGCCGGCCATGGGAAGCGGACAGTCGGACAGAGGAAGCTGGGAGACCGCTGCACTGGAACTGGGCGACGTAGGAAAAGCAGGAGAGGAGCGGTCTGCGCAGGGGAGTTCACGGCTGGGGAAGGAAGCTCCACGACGAGGAGACGAAGGGGGCGAGCCATGGGAACGAGCAGGGAGATGTGACGGCGCACAGGAAAGGAGAACCGAGGAGCAGAGGCTGGGGCACGCCATGGAAGATGGGAGAAGGCCGGCTGCGCGCGGCTGGATTGTATCCAGGGGTGGTCGAGCGGATGAAAGCGACGGAACAGCGGCGGCCTGGAAAAAATCGGAGGAAGGGGCGGCGGGAGATAAGGAGGAAGAAGATATTTTCTTTTTTTAATTTCTTTTTCTTCTTTTAACGACAAATCGCAAATATTTGGATATGAAAATGTATAAAAGATCGAACCAAAATAAGATCGACAGTAATTTGAGAAGGATTTGATTTGATGATTATTCTAGAGTCAGATGAATTCATATCTGTTATTTATATTTAATGATTTTTGGATCGGGGCGAGACGCAATCGGAACAAATCAGAATTATGTTAACAACAGTATTTCGGA
Source organism: Zea mays (assembly GCF_902167145.1). NCBI lineage: Eukaryota > Viridiplantae > Streptophyta > Magnoliopsida > Poales > Poaceae > Zea > Zea mays. The sequence goes on along the minus strand of NC_050098.1, from coordinate 38,085,466 downwards.
CTGTGTTCCATTTGATTCAAAATCAAATAATTTCATCTGCGTCTGAACACCTGGTTCCACAGCCACGGATAATTTACCAGTGAATCGAAGCTCAATTATAGATCCTCGTACGCGATTTCACGGTGGACGAGTGGGAACCGAATTATTTAATAATTGTTTATATCCGAAGATTTGGATCCCGGCGAGAAACGATAGACCGAAACAAACTGATTTCGGCACTGATAATTTGTTCTGCGTGATTCGACCGAAATTAGCCGAAACCCGATCCGCTATTATACACTCGTTGCTGTCGCCAAAACAGCGTGCGGACGGATAAATTGGATCCTAACCTCGCACATGATTTCTCTCAGACAACGCGCGATACAGATTATTTTGCCCCGAACATTTTAGTTGTCGAGTTCAAATTAATTTGTCCGGGATAAAATCATCCGAGTGTGAGTCGGGCTTCCGAATTCGTATTCGCGCGAGCGATGAATTTTAAATAATCACCGGACGCACCGATTTTCGAAACAGCTATGTTCCGAACATCACGAAAATATAGGAAGAGCCCGGATAGATAAAGACGATGTCGAACTCGTGACAGACGAAACAGATGCGATATTAAAATCGTGATAGACGAAGATGATTAAAATTTAGCATCTGTTTTATCCACTGATATTACGTGCTTAAATTTATACTCGTTGTCGAGCAGACAGTAAACACCTAGGGTGTTACACTTTACCTACTAGTCCGGCCCTGCGGTCTCACTGCCATGAGACTCGACCGAAGATATTTCCTTCCTTACATGTCCTTACCTTGGTGGTTATTCCGAAAGGAACAAGGCCACCTCCATGCCCAAACCAGGACAAAACATTCCCCTTCCTTGTCCTCTCGGTGCTCCCCATCCACCATAACCCTAGGGTTCAGACCGTGCAAGTTCAGATCGAGTGACTGTCCATACAGTCTCGAGTGGTTTTACTTGATATGGGTATGAAGGATGACAAACCGGTCCTTATGCGAGTGGGACAATCCTTTATGCTCACACCTAACCCGGCTAAGACAACACCTTAAGGCCCTCCCTAAACCAGAGAGTCCCTGATCATCCCACCCAAAGGTGATAAGGGTGATAACCCTTCATCATACCCATTTTGGAAAAACACTTTTCTTTTGAAAACATAACCCAAACCCACATTTCCTTTTGTAGCAAAAAGGTGTTCCTTAATGCAGGCTTACACTCAACTCACATTGCATATTAACCATCCCATACCCCAGCTTAGGTAGTGGTAGAAAGAATAGATAATTTATGCATCAAGAGTAAAATGAACTTGCCTTCGTCGAAGCTCTCGTGGCACGGAAGTTCTATCTCCGGGAGGTTGGGCTCCTGCCCTTCTTCTGGAGCTACGGGCTTCAGAATGTTGGACCCCATGTTCTAGCAAAAAAGGAAATAAACAGTACATCAAACATTGATTGCTAAGTAAAGTGTGTCAAGTTCCTAACATTATCATTTTATGTGACTCATAAAGTGTTTGGATCATTTTTGGTGCATAAAATATCAATATGTGTAAATATATGTGAAAATGGGAAAAAGGAAAAGGAAAAAGATAAAAGATAAAGGATTCTTGGTTAAACGGGCTAGGGGGATTTCGGTCCAAACCGAAAGTGGGCGCGTGGCCACGCAGGACGAGCTGGCCCACCACAGCCCACAGACGGGAAACGACGCGGGCGGCATAGAGACGGCGCCGGCGTTAGGGGGGAGTGGCGAACCGTCCGACCGGGGCAAAAGAACCGGTCGCCGATGGGTCGACGGCGGTTCTCCACAGGTGGCCCGGTTCCCAGAGGTCGGGGAGGTGGGTTAGCATGGGTAGTGGTAGGTGGTCACGGTGGTGGGGTTGATTTCACTAGTGGCAGTCTGGAAGAGGCCGACCATGACGAGGTGGCAGGGCTCTCGTGGCGGTGAAGTCGCCGGCGAGGTCGGGGAACGTGATCCGGGTGGAATGAGGTGCTCCGTGCTCGTGGCAAGGTAGTGAAGCTTGCTAGATAGTTTAATTTGTCACTAGGCTATTAGAGAGGGAGGGGAGAGAACTCACCGGAGGGAGGGCGACGGCGCCGGCTCGATTGAGCTCAGGGGAGGGAGAAGGAGAGTGGTAGAGGCCGGTGCGAGGAGAAAGGGAGCTCGAGGATGCCTTCTTATAGGCGCCTGAGGGAGGGGAGCAGAGGGGGCTGACTCGCGCCGATGAGGAGCACAGGGGCGGCGGTAATGGCGCACAACGGCGGGGACGGGACGACTCGGTGAGGTGCCATGCAAGGACACGAGCACAGTGGGCGGGGGACGAAGCGGTGCCAAACTTCACTGGCGCATGAGTAATGGTGGGGATGAGGGGGAGGACGACGGGCGGCGGTGAACGCGCCGATGCTGTGTGCGGGCGAGGGAGAAGGGGTTGACGACCGGGGCCCGCCTGGTAGAGGGAGAACAGGTGCACGGGCGCGCGGACGCGGACGCTGGCGAGTGGGGTCGAGCGGGCAGCGAGAGAGAGCGGGCATGGGAATGGGTTGGCGCGAGTGGAGGGGGATGGGCTGGTGAAAGTGCATTCATCCCTTTTGTAAGTTTTGGTGATTTGGATAACAACACATTTAAAGGTCTAACAAGTTTGCTAAGTATTGAACAGGAAATTCAGTATGATGAACATACTTGAATAGTGTATAATGATCAGTGAACAAGGTTCAACACAAGGTCAAATAACCAGTGAGACAATGCAAATGGATATAATATGGTCTCTATATTGGTTTGAATATATGGACAAGTCCTGAGAAATCACTATGCATAAATATGATCATAATAGAGGTTGAAGTGATTAAGAGGATTGGTCAAGCCAAAGTGAATAAGATATGAGTAATCGTGAATTGGCTTGACCATATTACTATTAGTCCATATATGAATATATGAGAATCAAACTAGAGCTTGATTGATCTTAGCAGTTATATCTAGATGACATTCAAGCAAGGTTCACAATATTGAAGAAATGATTCTCTCAATGGATGCTCAATAGGATGTGACTCAAGAATGGCTTGATAGGGTGAAGATAGCAAGGAAAGGGCTTCGAGGAACTAAGCGAAGGTGAAGGCCAAGCGACGGCTTGTAGACCGAGGTACCATGGCTAAGGTGAAGAAGAGAGTACTTGCACTAAGTCAATGAACTAATCAGCTATGAAGAGTACTTGCACTTGAAGCCATGATTTGAACTCATATATGGTGAAATGGCACAAGTCACAGGCTCGATTTGTGTTTGCTTCAAAAGGTGAGACAAAGATGTTTGTGATCCTTATGAAGCAACATCATGGAGAAATCACACTTGAGACACCAATGACTCAAGGAGTTTACTTAATTATATTTTATTTGACTTGAGTATAGGAATCGTCGTACTATCAAGGGGGATCCATAAAGAAGGTTGGTGTTGGTACTAAAGCTCAAAATCCTTGATCTAAAACTTCCATTTTACCCTGGTTTCACTTCGGTTTTTTCAAAATATATGCAACAGTTCAAAAACCGGTTCAATCGGACCTAAAACCGGTTCAACCGGTTTCTGCACTGTTCCCTCTGTCACTACCAGTCTGCCAGTCAGTCCTGTCAGAAAAAGTCGTGTGCAGATTTTTGGAAAACCGGTTCAACCGAATTTTGAATCCGGTTCAACCGAATTTGAAACCGGTTGAACCGAATTTGAAACCGGTTCAACCGAATTTGGGACCGATCCAGTCTCCGGTTGAGTCCGCCAGTGAACCGAAAATCGACTGGTGGAATCCGGTTCAACCGGTTTTAGAACCGGTTCAACCGTTTTTCAGTCAGATTTCCCCAACGGTCACCAGCTTTTGGGGCACCTTTATATACACCTCCCACACTCTTCCCCACAGAAGAGCACGCACAAAAGTCCATTTCTAACCTGAGAAACACCTCCCACTCTCTCTCACACACCTCTTGCCTCTCCCATTTCAAATCTTTGGAGAGAAATCTTTGAGTGAGATTGAAGAGCTGCGATTTTGGTGCTTCATCTCTAAATCCTTCTTGCTCTTCTTGATTCGAGCTTTGGTATTACATCGAGTTCTTTGTGGATTCACTACTCTTGGAGCTTCTAGCTCCTAGACGACTAGGTGTCTCTTGTGAGTCTCCAAATCTTGTGGAAGACCACAAGAAAGTTTGTATTACCCGCTCGTTTGAGCAAAGATTAGTGTGTAGGCTTGACCTTTGTGGTCGGCAAAGCGAGGATTAGGGTTGAAAGAGACCCGGCTCTTTGTGGGCGCCTCAACGAGGAAGTAGGGCACCTTGGTGGTGTGACCGAACCTCGGGATAAATCTTGTGTCTCTTGTGTTCTTGCTCATTATGCTTGTCTGTGTTCGTCTTTCTCTCACCATTCCGTAAAAGATTTGTTTATATCTTTTTGGTGTGTGGATTTTGAGAAGTGCCCTTCTCAGATCTACTACTTTGAACCCTGTGGATCATTTAGAACATCTCATTTCCAAAGTTAACTGGGTGAATTTCGAGATCAATTCAGTTTTACCCAGTTTGCTTCTAGTTTTGTTGAAAAAGTTTTAACTTGCCTATTCACCCCCCTCTAGGCAACTTTTAGCTGGAGGTGGGCCGTGGGTGAGGGAGGCATGGCGTGCAGGTAGGGGGGCTGTGGGCCAAGGTCAACCCAGCCGAGGGGAGCAGTTTTTCCTTTTTCGTTTTCTTTTTTTAATTTCTTTTCTATTTCCTTTTATATATACATATATATAAGAGATTTTCTAGGTGTAAAAAATGAGATGTTATGTGAGACTACTAGAGTGAAGTGCCACTAGCAAACATGGTTTAAGCATATGAGAAATAAAATGCTTAGGGGGCTTACGGTTCGGGGGGTTAAGAAGTTAGGGTTTTTAACCTTGGAGTCAAAATTCGGGGTGCTACAAATCTACCCCACTTAAAGGAATCTTGCCCTCGAGATTCAGGTTGGGTTTGAGAAAAGGAAAAGGTAATCCTTCCTCATTGAGTCCTCACTTTCCCATGTTGCCTCTTCTTGATCTTCTCTGCTCCACTAGACTTTACGAAGCCTTACCTCTGAATTCCTGGTCTTCCGAACAGATGAGTCAAGAATCTTTACTGGTTTTTCTCGGTACTGCAAATCCCCCCTGAATCTGGATTGACTCTTCTACGATGTGGCTCTCTGGCACTTTCAAACATTTTTGAAGCTATGACACATGAAACACATTATGGATATCTGACATTGATTCTGGTAACTGGAGGCGGTAAGCTGCTGGTCGTACCCTGCCGATAATAGGATAGGGCCGACGTAGCGGGGGACTAACTTTCCTTTTGCTTGAAATCTTCTAACACCTTTCATTGGGGAAACTTTGAGATAGACAAAATCTCTTCTTGAAAATTGAGTTCCCTTCTTCTATTGTCAGCGTAGCTCTTTTGCCGACTCTGGGCTTCGAGGAGTCTCTTGCGAATCAAAACAACCTTCCCTTCTGCCTCTTGGATAAAGGCAAGCCCTTCTAAGGTATTTTCTCCCACATTAGACCACATCAGAGGGGTTTGACATCTCATTCCATACAAAGCTTCAAAAGGTGACATTTTGATGTCGGCTTGGTAAGTGTTGTTATAAGAAAATTCTGCATATAGCAAACTGGCTCTCAACAAATCTTCAAGGACTTTGTTGACTCTTTCTGTCTGCCCATCTAACTGATGATGGTAGGCGGTGCTGAAATCTAACTTAGTGCCCATAGCTTGCTGTAGACTTAACCAGAATTTTGAGTGAACTGTGTTCCTGTGTCTGATACTATTCTTTGTGGAATGTCATGTAGTCTGTTTATTTCCTTGAGATACAACTGGGCGAGGGTGGCTCCTTCGTAGGTAGTCTTTACTGGTATGAAGTGAGCTATCTTGGTAAGACGGCCAATTATGACCTAGATGGAGTCATTCCCTTTTTGGGTTCGGGGCAGTCCAATCACGAAATTCATGCCTATTTCTTCCCAAGTTGCTTATTTATATCAGCCAGCCGACGTAAATATTTCTATTTACAACGCTTTGTTAGTTACAGTCTAAAACCGACGTAAATAAGCCAAAAACCGACGTACGAAGAGTTTTTTGCTATTATAGTACTAGTTTAGTTAGCCTTCTATTTTCTAGTACTCACAATTTTAACTTCTCCCTAATAGCATTTACAAGTAAACATATTCTTTAAAATAGTACTCTGGCCTCTTTTTAATTATTTTATATTCTTTTCTTATTTCTTCACCACTTAAATTCGCTTGTGATTAATGCAGAGTAATCTAGTTGTTCATAGCTCGTTGGAGTCTCATCAACACTAATTTAGACAATCAAGTGAAATTCAGGAAACATCACTCTATTATAATGATTAATCAACAACTTGAGTACACTGGAAGCTCCCGTTCAGCAGTGGGCTGTCTGACAGCTTAAGTATCATCAAGGAAATATTCTGACAAAATCTTTGTTGATAACGACCAAGGACTGACCAAAGGTTGCTTTCTCGTTCAGATGGGTGCAGAAAATTGTTTTGCCACATTGCAAGCGCAATGTACTAGTTAAGCTACGGTGTGACCAATCTGCAAACAATTTCACGAAATTGCATGACAGCTAAATTGGTTTATTGGAAAGATGCTTGTCGGAAGAAATAAGAAAATAAAACAAAAATAATTTAAAAGAGGCTAGAGTACTATTTTAAAGAATTGATTCACTTGTAAGTGTTATTAGAGAGAAGTAAATAATTTAAAAGAGGTTAGAGTACTATTTTAAAGAATTGATTCACTTGTAAGTGTTATTAGGGAGAAGTAGAAATTGAGTATCAGAAGAGAGAAGCCTAATAAAACAAGTATTATAATAGAAAAAAAACTCTAATGTAAGATATAGAATCGACAAAATCTGATAGATATGGATTACCCTAAAACGCTATGAGGATTATTTGATGTCTAAAATAGAATATCCTATAGTGTGTTAGAAGAAAAACATATGAATTCAGGATTTGTAAAAGCTTGTTACTTAGATAGTTCATAACTATTATTTTGTGACGTTTTATATGTTCTGAATTAAAACTTAATGGTTGCTACTACTTATTGGTTAATGACTTAAATATTTACGAGTTTGGATGATAGTTGCTATTATTACTTGTGGCAGTCTTAACAGACCAATATTACTACTATCTATATAGAGAAATTTGGATCCATACCATTAAAAGATCACCACTTTGGATCCATACCATTACTATCTCACTTATATGTGGGTCCACATGAGTCAATGACATGTGGGGTCCATGGTATATATGTAAAGTTTGGATCTTTTAATGGTATAGATCCAATTGTTCCATCTATATAAGATTTTACTGCAGCAAGCGTCGGATGCAGGCCTATCCACATCACTAACATATGTAGGAAGAGCTCAATGCAGAGGCGGACACAATGCCAGAAACATAGCAGATCTTTTACCTAAATAAGAACGGCGAAGCATAAAATCAGGGCTAACACTGCAGCAACCACAATTATACCACCCCACGAACAATACACTGCATATTATTCCTCCGACTGAAAGAAAGAAAAAAAGTCCCAAACAAATCAATCCTCGCCACTGAATTCAAAAAATAAAGAGAAAAAGAGACATTATTATCCCCACCAGATGAATTAATACGGCGTGATCTACATTACCACACACCACATGGCAAACCTACAGGAGGCATAACAGCAGTCTTGCCAGGCCCACAGTCAAGGGTAATCATCTCTGGCTGGGCTCGACAGTGCGCACGTTAGCTCCTGTCATTCCTTCAAGCCTGTCCTTCATTATATCTACAAAGTGACCAACCATTTCATGGAATTGCTTCAAACCCGAGAGCGGCAAGATAATAGACGAACGATCAGCTCCAGCCACCTGTAAGTACAATCACAAATGGTAAGAGCAATGGATCACTCGTGCGTGGAAAATGGAGGCTTGTGTTTACAAATAATGGCCAACAACATGTTACCTCAGAAATCCTCAAATAATGGCCCCTGTTGTTGCTGCCCAGGTCGAAGAAGAACCTTTTCTGATCTGCCCTGATAACCTTAGACATACCCATGCCACTAATTTCTTCTTGAGGAGGCAGATCAACCAAGCGTTCGACATCTACCTCTGGCCCAGAAGCAGACTGGCTACCATGTCCTGCTATAAATCCGGCACCCACATCATCGGACAGACCAGGAAGACGCTCTGGCGGCTCCATGTGTTGCTGGCCAACCCAATATCAGAAGAATAGTGTCATTAGATGGTAGACTTCACAAATACATTTGCAACAAACATTTCCTTTTGTTATCTCTACCTGATTTGGATGATTTGGTAGGACATACAATCTGGTAGCCTCGTTATTTATCTCCAGCAGTACACTCCTGAATGCTTCCCAGCCCTCTTCACCAGAGCTGCCAGCTGGAACAATTATGGTACTCCGGTTTCGGTTGACAGAGGCCTCAGAAACCTAAATACAAAATGATGTGTAAGCAGGTAACTATTGTAGTTATGTCACGCAGATAACACTGCACAGTTATTTTAGAAGCAAAAAGAAGTGTGATATAGGTCAAAAGTATCATTCATTGCAAACAGTGGAACAAAGATAGATAATACTTCTCCCCATCTATCTACAAAACCATAACCATTTATGATTTATATCTAGGGAAAGTATTCAGTGCAAACCCCTTTTCAGTGGATGTTGAAAAAAACTGAACGTGAACTATATACAGTTGGTAGCATTAAAACATACCATATTTCAAGTCCAAATTTCGTTTGAGAGTCATGAAATAGACAGATGCCAGAAGAATATGCTAAGATCGCTGCGCCTAGTATACTAGCCAGTAAGATTAAGTTACACAATAAGTCTTTTCAAGAATGCAACAGACACGGACTGCTCAGGATCGTTATGTCCCTCAAAATGTCAAGGAAATAAAAAAAATATATGAAACTAAGAAAGCAAGGTGGCATGTTCAGCAACATGATAACCCACCAGCTAAAAAGGTAAAATGCAACATTTTATCAGAGAATATCATATGTCATTATTTGGATTTTGGAGCCACAATCTGAAAATATAAGACTTTTTATGTTAAGAGCATGCATCAAGGAGTGTCTTGAGATTTTTAATCCAAATAATGTCCAAATGGAGAGCCCAGATATGTGGTCTATAATGCAATATGTGGTCTATAATGCAAATACATGCAGCATGCATCAAGTTTTTGCTGAAAGTACAGCAACATACCATTTTCTGTTGGTTTCAGTTGTTGGTATCTTCAATACTCGATTTTCAACATGAAACTATGAACAGGTAGCTCTATTTTCTGAAATATATTGTTCCAATGAAATTAAGACACAAGCATTCAGGGTTGTAACTCATTTTTTTTAATAAAAATCATGGGAAAAAAACTGAAAAGTTTTATAGAAGGCCCATGAGAAAATAAATTGCTTTATCGATTTACCAGTATAAAAAATATATTGGATATTGCCACAAAAACACAAATATTGACCAAGCAAGCTTTATTTTCCCTTTTTCATTGGATTTGGAACCTCAAGTGCTACACCAGGCTAAAATTCAAGAACAAATCTGAATATAAACTCGCAACTCCAGAAATAAAAATATCACTGGTTACAGAAAAAACTATTGTAAATAAAAAAATAGCAAAATCAATGTAACAGCAACACATAAGCAAACAGCATCATCCATACAATTCAAAATTAGGAAACCGTCACGTAGTCAGGTGTGCATTTTGGTCAACAATTAAATGGCCTAAATGAAAAAAAAACAACCAATCCTGATTATCTTTCTATCTCCAGTTCTCCAAATCAATCAAGACCTGTTGGACACACTAATTGGTGGTGAACCTAGAGCACAACGTCAGCCATTTCTACTCCCTTTGGTATTCTTTACTTTTATAATGGTTTGCAAGGTGCGACTTTGATAACTATTTAATACTAAATTTATGTAATTATAAAAAGAGTTTTTTTTTTATGACAAAACACATGATTTTTAGGTGTCCAAAATAAATAATTTAAGTTATTGAAGTCAATGTTTTAAAAGCTGGATCAGATCTTGTCAAAAACATAATTAATTTTTCACTGGAAGGAGTAGTTAAGAAGTTAATACTTGGTAATTCTGCACGAGCAGAATGCTCTACAGTCTACACAACAGAATATGCCTCTAAAGGCAAACACAAGATACTACTTTGCTCGGTTGAGTACACCACCAAAACTAAGGCCACCAATTTAAAAAAAAACCCAAATAACTGGTAGTTACAAGCAGTAAAAGTGAAATTGCCAGGATGGCAGAAACCAAAACCTGCGACGGGAAAAGCTACTACAGAGGAAAGTCCCATTTTGGTCATCCATCTTTTGGTTGTGCCAATAGGACCTAAACCTTTCCACAGTTTGAAGTAACCCTCAAACACATCGTTTTAGGACATTTAACATATTGATGAACCCAAGCCTTGGTCAAGGAAGACCGTGCTTCTGACACATGGGCCCATGCTCCATAGCAATGGCAAACTTAGTCAGTAATACATCATACTCATTTAAGACCCAGATGTTTTGAACCAATGAAAATCTGAAGAGAACAATAGGACATTTTCAGTTATTAAATTCACACAAGCAAATCCTGTTCTAGCGCGACAAATTACGCCTTGTTCTAGCTAAACAGTTTAGCTTCCAAAAATAATGAAGTTCCCCAATTCGGCAATTTTCTCGTACCAACACACAAAACGATAGAGAAAATATGGAACTGCACTCGGTCATACAGAGAACGTTACGTCACCTTGAGGAATCGGCCCCTCTTGTTCTCCCCGATATCGAAATAGAACACCTGCACCACGCAATGAGCATAATTAAGCCACACCAAAATTAGCAACAAAGGCACGAGAATCAGCGGAAGAACGGGGCCAATCGCGTAGGAAGCGGGCCGATACCTTGGTCTGGAGTCGCAGCTCCTTGCTGAAAGCGTCGCGCTCGTCGGTGCGGATGTAGTAGTCGAAGAGGTCGAGGAACCAGGCCACGCCGTCGACGGGGACGATGATGGTGGAGCGCGTGGCCGAGGTCTTCTCGGAGATCTTGAGGTACCTCCCCCGCGGATTCTCCTTCAGATCGAAGTAGAACAGCTTGTGCTCGAACTGCAGCGTCTTGCTGACGAGCTCCACGTCGCCGCCACCGCCAACGCCGCCGCCCGGCCCGACTCCGCCGCCCACCATGACACCTGCCCCAACTCCGCCTCCCCCTACACCACCGCCTCCGCCGTCCATGGCCGTAGGGTTTTGGGGGAACGGAGGTCGCAATTAGGGTTTGGGTTTAAACGAAGGAGCTCGAGTGGAAGGGGATGTGAGGTTGGAAACGGGGATAGATCTCGAGGTGGGGCTTACTCCGAAAACGGTGGGCGACCCGGTTTGGGTGTCGTGGAAGGGACTGACGTGTGGGCTACTGTTTCAGCGGAGCCCATAAACCGGTGGGTCGGGTAGATTCTTGGTGGGCGGGATGGGCTGGGAGTGCTCGTGTGTGCGTGCGTGCGTGTTGTACCTGCGGATGCTGACCGCGCGCTCGTGGCATGCCGACCCGGTACTGGCGGGCTCACTCTCACTGACATGATTGGACTGTGTAAGGTTTGGGCACTTTTTATTCCTCTTTTGGGACTGGTTCTCTCGTGTCCGATTGACGAACATCATAGAAACTAGAGCCAGTTTGAATCATCAATGAAACTCGATGTTCAGTATTATGATCAGGTCAGCCTGTCACTTGGAATGTAGGATCAAGTGTTTGGTTAGTTTCATTTAGGGCTGGTTTGAGGATGGAAGGGACCAGGGAAGAAATCTCTTAGGCTGGTTTGGGAACTTCTTTCTTTTAAGAGATTTTCATTTTTCTAAAAAAAAGTAGTTTATTTTCCCTCAGGAAAATATGAATCCTTTAGGAAATCGAGCTCCCAAACTAGCTCTTACTATTTAAAATTGAATAGTAAGAAATTTCCTCCCTTATTATCCTCTAATTCTCATGTCACCGAACTAATCATTAATGATTTCTTCATAGAATCAGCTCTAATTATAGAACGAAAAATATAAATAGCAGTATATGGAAGGTTTATATATATACAATCCTAAATCCAACTAAAGGTTCTATCTCGATGTAAGTTGTCCACATGAGCTGTTGTGGCTTTAGATAAACACTAAGGTACGTAAAGTACCAAAAATAAGAGAGTTATTAGAGAGAGGGGCATAGGCGAGAGGTATATTGAATCTGCATGTGACCGAAAATTAGCATGCAAACGGTGTCAGAGAGGGATTCTCCGGCCGGGTGGCGGAGTGCACCCGCTCTAAATTCTAAGATGAGGAGGGGGCTTAAGCGTTTTGCCTATTGGTAGATGAACGATGAACTCAGGAACACGCGAGGATTTAGAGTGGTTCAGGCCGCCGGAGCGTAATACCCTACTCCACTGTGTGTTGGATTACTGTGGAAGCTTAAGATCTGAGAGTCTAAGTCTCTGTCCCGTCTGTGTGTCGCGTGCCCTCCCTTTTATAGCTCAAGGGGGGCACGTACAAAGACATTGAACCCCGACATGTGAGCCCAGGGACATAACGGATGGAATACCCGGAGCAACTAATGTCAGTCACCTTGTGCAATCTCCCTGTGCCTCGATATCCGCTGCTTGTGTAGCATTGGCGTGCAGCAGAAGCTTCCCTGGCATCGTATAAGTCATGATGACCATGGCGCGCGCGCGGCGGTATGGGCATACTGCCCGCTGTCTGATTGGACAGGCACGCCGCCTGTAGGGTGGTTTGGTTGTCGCCTGCCAGCGGAGTGGACGGGGCACATTAAATGCCGAGGCGGCACATCGCCTGTCAGCAGGGCGGACAGGCGGTGCGTCTTTTCCGCAATAAATGCAGAGATCGCGTGGCCCAGAGGCCTTACGTCAAGCTCCGCCCGCTGGCTTACGTCACGGGCAATAGGCCATGTAGCATCATCGGGTCTCCACCTGAGCGGGGAGCAGAAGCGCACTGGACAAAGCCCTGGCAAGTGTCTACGCCGGACCCCTGTGCGTCCCTGACCTAGGCCAGGGTATTCTCCATCCCGGAACCTTGCCGTGGGTGGCCCGGACCTCACTTAGAGGGGTCCGGGTCCCATCCGGGGGAACGTGGAGGTCCTGGGTCGTACCCGGAGGTCCGGGCTATGTATGCTGGGGTCCGGCACTTTCCCATGGGGTCCGGATCCACTGACGATATCATGGTATATGTTACCTTTTCTGGTCACGTGGCGGCCCCGGAGTCGCCCACGTGGTGGGGTCGGGCGCTGCTTATCACGTGTCTAGAGATAAACGTGCGGGTACCGCACCTTCATACTATAGTAGGGGTACCCCTGTTCTAGGGTACCGACAATGGCCCCCGGGCTCACCTCAGGGGAGGTTACAAGCCTGCAGGTGGGGCCAAAGCCTGATTGGTGATTGGCGTGCCAGTTTCGGGCACTTGCTGACATAGTCACCGCCAACCCGCCTTCGATCATGCCGCCTGCCACGTCTGTCCCCGCAGCTGACGGGTACGTGGCCCCCACGCCCGGCGGTTTTGTCGGGTTGTGCGTGGGGCGTCTCGTTGCCCCCGCCTAAGTTAAAAATATTCCTCAGCGGCCCCTAGGCGACGTGCGGTCGCGCGCGACGGTTTGCTCCCGGGATGACGGTTCGCCTTCTCCACACTCAGAGGCCGGTTCTCCAGGTGCATGACATGTGGACCCGGGCCCCCATGTCAGGGACTGGGTCACTGCGAGCGCTAGGTGCGCGTCGGATGGGATTTCCTGGGGCGCGAGTGGGAGAGCCCTCTTTGAAAAGGGGATTCATCCCGCGGTTAGAAGTTACGCTTTCGCACTTTCTCCAACTACTGCGCCCTTTCACCTCCGAGTCCTCTGCGCCTCTGCTGCACTCGCATTTTTCTGTTTTTCGTCGCTGTAGTCGCCATGGACTCGCTGGTTCTTCCCAAGCGTTACCAGACCGAGAGGACACTCGGCACGGTGCGCCGCCTGCTCGAATGGAGTGCGCCGGCGCACGCCTGGAGGATCCGGGCTGGCGCTACTCCCCTCGGCGATCTCGCCGCCGGGGAGTTTGTGCACTTTGTCTCCTACCTTTCGTGCGGGTTGGCGTTACCGATCTCGCCCTTCTTCATGTTACTGTTGGAGGATCTCGGTCTCCAGCTCCAGCACCTCACACCCCACTCCATCCTTCAGGCGGCCATCTTCGCTCACCTGTGCGAGATGTTCGTGAGGGTGGCGCCATGCACCTCTCTCTTCCGCCATTTTTTCATGTTGGTGAAGTCCGGGAAGGCCAAGGACCATCTCAGAGCGTACTACTTCCAGACGAGGGAGGATTCGGCCGGCGCCTATATCTCCTCCCTCGGCGGCGCGAGGTGGGAAAACTGGCATGCCGAATGGGTGATCGCCAGTACCGAGGCCAGCGATCACCTCGTACTACCGAGTGATGGGCCGAGGCTCGACAAGAAGCAATGGAGGGCCAAGCCACCGTTGACGTTGGAGTTCGAGCCCGTACTGGACAGGATCAAGTCCTTGGCGACCAGCGGCCTGACGTCGATGCACGTGGTCGGCGACTTCTTGAAGCGCCGGATCGCGCCGCTGCATGCGAGGGCTCGCCTGAGCTGCTGGTTCACTGGCTCAAACGACCTCGATCGGGTCCATCATGGGCCAGGCACCGACCTGTCCTAGGAGGAACTGGAGCTCCTGGTGAAGGAGATTACTGGTGAGTCCTTCGCCCCTGAGACCCTAATTCCTCCCGAGGGCGTTCCTTCGCTCTATGACGACCAAGGGTTGAGGGCAGCGATCTTAGATTGGCTGCCGACCCTCAACGAGAGTGGCGTGGCGGTTCGCCAAACCGGCGGCCAGGACCCACACCGCGGGATTCAGATCCTCGGTGTACCGGCGGTGGGTTCCTGACCCATCGATGCCGGCTCCAGAGCTCCCCCCGCGGCCCCCAGCCCCTCGGACAAGGACAGGGGGGCTGCGAGCAGTTCTTCTGCCTCGGGTGGTTCCGGGAGGTCGGAGGGAGAGAGGCGGCACCGACTGCGTCGCACCGATGGGTCTTCCGTCATGGATCCGCCCCTTGATTCGGACCTCCCTAGAAGCGCCAGAGGACAACTTGTGGGGCCGAGGAGGCCGGCTCCTAGACCTAGGGCTCACAGAGGCGCGTCAGTCCTCCACCAGCACCACCATCGGACCCGCCACCGCTGCCGCCACCATCATCTGGCTCACCACCGCCCAAGGGGCAGCACCACCAACAGCAGCAACAGCAGCAGGGGCAGTGAACGTCCCGCTTCCAGGGTTGCTGGAAGGTTCAGGGCCCCAAGTAAGTGTAACCCTTTTTATTTTTTCCACTGGTCCAGTTACCATGTTGACGGGCATCAACCCATCCTTTGCTTATCAGGGCATCCTCTCCCTCTGCTTCCAAAGTCGCTCCCACCGGTGAATCCGGCTCCCAACAGCAGGCGTCTGCTGGCCTTGATGCCGGCGACCTGCCTCCGCCTGCCACTGCCGAGGCGGCACCATCGGGCCCCCAGGTTCCGATTGCTACTGTCTAGGTAGCACCGTCGGGGCCCTAGGTTCCGGCTGCCACTGCCGAGGCAGCGCCGTCGGGCCTCCAGGCTCCAGCCGGAGGTCTGGAAGCAGCAGCGCCGCCGACGGCTACTGCAGACCCAACGGCGGAGGCGATGTCGTCGAATGTACCGTCGGCAACGGCGGAAGACGTGGGGGCACGCCCAGATCCATCCCTCCGCCCATTCCGGAGGAGCCGGAGGTTATTCTTGGGCGACGGCTCCAGACCGGCGCCGAGCCAGAAGCGGCGCCGACTCCCCTCCCTCGGGTGCTGTCTCGCGCTCATCAGACTCTCCGGGAGACCGAGGCGGCAATCCTATGGGAGTGGGAGGCGCTCGAGACTGAGCACCAGCACCTCGGTGATTGGCACACCCAGCTGGAGGAGCGTACCAAGGCCACGTCCTGCCAATTTGCCTCGGAGCGGTCCGAGCTTGAGCAGGAGCGCGAGGACCTCAAGGAGGACCTGGAGAAGGTGTTTGACTAGGAGCGGGAGGTGACTCGGAAGGAGAAGGGGCTAGTCAAGAAGGAAGAGCACTTGAACCAGAGGGAGGCAGTCATCACGGAATTCCATGAGAAGCTAAAAGCCTATAATGTGATGCTGGAGAAGCAGCGGGATGAGCAGACCGCGACTGAGGCGGCTCTGCAAAAGCTGCGGCGGGAGCTCGATGACAGGGCTAGCAACATCTCGCTCGCCGAGGAGAACCTCAAGGCGAAAGATGCCTCCCTGGAGGAGCGGGCGACGGATCTCATCTAGCAGGAGAAGGACCTCGCCTAGAGGGAGGAGATGCGGGAAAGGCGGGAAAAGTTGTTGGCCGAACATGAGCTCGAGGCGGAGGTGAAGGAAAAGAAACTAGAGGAGAAGGAGCGGACACTAGAGGAGCGGGTCCACCGGTTCTAGGCAACGCAGGTAGCCGAGACGGCGCAGGCGGCTCCAGGCTCCTAGGCGGTGGAGGCGATGAAGAAGACGCTTGAAGATCTCCGGGCGGAGCATCGCACCGGGGTCCAGCGTATCGCCGCATGGGTCGACGAGGCGAGCTCGGCTCTGGTGCCGCTGGGGATGAGCCCCATCCCAGTGCCGAAGCAGTCGGTGTCCATCTCCGACGCGCTCCCGGTGCTGGATTCCGCTGCCGACCGCCTCCGAAGCCTGGATCAGATCCTTGGCGCCCGCCTGGAGGCTGAGGGCAGTAGACTCTGCCGAGCGGTAATAGAGTACATCCTGACGTGCTTCCGGAGCCACGATCCGGCCATCTCCTTGGGGCCGATGATCGCCGGTCTGGTGGCCGATACCGAAGACACCGCCCGGGGGAGCGTACAAGACGCTGTAGATGCGATGGCCAAGCGCTTCCAGCGGGATCCCACTGATGATGAGTAGTCGGATCTGCGGAGAGAAAGCAAGAGTTCCGCTGGGAAGCGGCTTATTATATTTTGATTTTGTAAGATACTTTTAAGTACTACTTGTCAAGCAACATTACAACTTATCTGCATGCTACTTTCCCTTTGATGTGTGCATCGTTGTCAACTTCTTCCTTGGTACTTGCCCCCCCTAGGATGTGGGCTCGACTTGTCGAGGCTGGATGCCAGTATATTTAAGAAAGAATTGGTGACCTGGTCCCCAGGAGGTAATCTCGACTGGGACCC
Organism: Zea mays; assembly: GCF_902167145.1. Taxonomy (NCBI): domain Eukaryota; kingdom Viridiplantae; phylum Streptophyta; class Magnoliopsida; order Poales; family Poaceae; genus Zea; species Zea mays. The sequence goes on along the minus strand of NC_050098.1, from coordinate 38,068,240 downwards.
GGACCTGCACACAGCCTTAGCTAGGGAGTTTCAATAGTGCACTCATAGGACCCATTAACTGGTATCCTTTATCCTTTGATTTACGCAACAGGACCTGTAGGATTTAGACTGGGAAGCCGACCTATGTGTCCGGACCCCCTGGGTCACGGCTTCTAATTACTAGAGTACTCGTCGCATGGTGGTGGAGTGTGTAGGCTTACGGTACGGGACCAGGCTAAGCAGCCACGCAGCTCCGGACCTCCCCATGAGACGAGTGTCCTTTCTTTAGAGCCGGACCTCAGGTTTCCGGACCCACAGGACTAAAGTTCCGGGTACTAGGACGCTTGCCACAGAGCGGTGAAGCGTGTGGGCTTAGGGTACTGGACCAAGCTAAGCGACCGCACGGATCCGGACCACCCTAGGGACAATTATCCGTTCTCTTGAACTGGCCCCCAGGCTACATGGCCTGGCTACTCAATCTGGATGTCAATATACCAGCAATGGAGAGAAACTGTATGGGTGGGTTAGATAAAAATAATGGTTGCAAGCTTAAGCAGAATAAAACCACCATAAAGAAAATCTGGGGGATCTTCTCTTCATAACTTGATGTTCATGAGCGTAAACCAACATACCGGGTTTATGAGGGCGGAGCTCACCGGGCTGGCGTACATATATGTGCTACCTAGTTACAAAGGAAGAAAACTGAATTCCCCAGCTTTGCTTTTATGGGAAGAACTTACGGAGGTGCTCTATGTTCCAGGGATTGGGCAGTGGCTCTCCTTCAGTTGTGGCAAGGCGAACACACCCGGGTCGGCATACTTCCGTCACCTTGAAGGGTCCTTCCCAGCTGGGGGAGAGTTTATGGAGCCCTTCTCGGTTCAGTACTCGCCTTAGGACTAGGTCCCCGACCCTGAGCTCCCTACTATGCACGAACCGTTGGTGGTAGCACCTGAGCGCTTGGTTGTATCGTGCATTTCGGATGGCCGCTTGCCATCTACGCTCATCGATGAAGTCCATGTCTTCACGACGCAGCTGTCCCTGCATAGACTCATCGAAAGCCTGGACCCATGGGGAGCCCATGATGATTTCCAGGGGAAGACAGGCTTCAGCCCCGTAGACCAGGAAGAACGGGGTCTGCCTGGTGGCTCGGCTGGGTGTTGTCCGGTTCCCCCATAGCACGGATGGGAGTTCACTGACCCAATTCGCACCATGCTTCTTCAAGTAATCGTAGGTGCGCGTCTTGAGTCCCTTGAGGATCTCTGCATTTGCCCTTTCCACTTGGCCATTACTCCTAGGGTGGGCCACAGACGTGAAGCAGAGCTGGGTGCCGATGCCCTCGCCATACTCCTGGAAGATCCGACTTGTAAACTAAGTTTCGTTGTTCGTAATGATACGGTTTGGGACCCCAAATCTACAGACGATGGACTTGAGGAAGGCGACAGCGGCACCTTGGGTGATGTTGACCACAGGGGTGGCCTCTAGCCACTTGGTGAACTTGTCGATGGCGACGAACAGGTACCGGTACCCACCAACGGCCCTGGGAAATGGTCCCAGGATATCCACCCCCCATACGGCGAATGGCCAAGAGGGTGGAATCATCTGCAGAGTCTGAGCTGGTGTGTGTATCTGCTTTGCATGGAATTGACACGCCTTGCAGGACTTTACCATCTCAGCTGCATCCTCAGCTGCATCCTGGAGAGCGGTTGGCCAGTAGAAGCCATGCCGGAAAGCCTTACCGACCAGTGTGCGGGATGATGAATGACTTCCACACTCTCCTCCATGGATCTCCGTGAGCAACTCACGGCCCTCCTCCTAGGTAATGCATCGCATGTGAATGTCATTGGCGCCGCGATGGTAGAGATCCCCTTCCACCACCGCGTAGCGTTTAGCCAACCGCACTATGCGTTTTGCGGACGCATGGTCTTTAGGAAGGATATTCTCCTTCAGGTAGTCCCGGATCTCAGAGATCCATGCATCGGGACCACTGGCTGGCAGGCCCCCCTGTAGCACACACAGTCTTCGGTGGGTTCTGGGACGCCACTAGGACCGCTAGCTTCGAGGTGCTAGTCTTGCCCCCTTCGCCCAGTTCGGCAGGCTGGGCGGTGGGTCTCAGCAGCCGTCTTTCGAAGACGCCCTCGGGAACGGGTGCCCAAGTTGATGCCTTCACGGAGAGGTCATCTGCCGCTGAGTTGTCAGCCCGAGGAACATGTTGCAGTTCCAGGGCTGTGAAGTCTTTCTCTAGCTTCCTCACGTGAAGAAGGTAGGATGCGAGCCTGGGCTCATTGTAGCTACACTCCCCGCAGACTTGCTTGATGATCAGCTGGGAGTCTCCCTTCACGAGGAGCTGGCGGATCCCCAGGGATAGGGTTGCCGATAAGCCGAAGATCAGCGCCTCGTACTCTGCCATGTTGTTGGTGGCCTTGAACTCAAGGTGCACCATGTACTTTACTTGATCTCCGCTTGGATCGATGAGGATCACCCTGGCCCCGCCAACTTGTTGGTGGGCAGATCTGTCGAAGTAGAGCGTCCAGTGGGGCTCGGTGAAGACCGGACCCCTGGGCTCCGCAGGTGTGGGGTCCGAATCAGGATCCGGACCCCTAGGGACGCTTGGGGGAGGCGTCCACTCTACGATGAAGTCAGCCAGGACCTGACTCTTGATGGCGTGGCGAGGTCGGAAGTCCAGCTGGAAGTCAGCGAGCTCCACGGCCCATTTGGTGATGTTGCCTGTGGCGTTAGAGTTGTGGAGGATGGCCCTTAATGGGAAGGAGGCCACCACCACAACCCTGTGTGCTTGGAAATAATGGCGCAGCTTCCTGGACGCGACAAGCACAGCATAGAGGAGTTTGTGTGTCTCAAGGTACCTGGTTTTCGCCTCATGAAGGACCTCGCTGACATAGTAGACCGGCCTTTGAATGGTTCGGACCCCTGCAGCCGGTCCCGAGTCCTCAGGTTCCTGGCTTTCTGGTGCCGGCCTCACGACGACCAGCACCATGCTCACTGCTTCCGCGGCCACCGTGACGTATAAATACAGCGGCTCCTCTGGTTCCGGGGCTACCAATATTGGTAGGGACACCAGGTGCTGCTTCAACTCCTGGAAGGCTTGTTCCGCCTCTTCGGTCCAAGAGAAGGGCCCAGACTTCCGCATCAGCTTGAAGAAGGGCAGCGCTCTCTCAGCCAGCCTTGAAATGAAGCGACTAAGGGTGGCTAATGACCCCCGTAAGCTTCTGGACGTCCTTGACTCGGGCCGTGGGCCTCATTGCCTCGATCGCTTTGATCTTCTCCGGGTTCGCTTCAATGCCCTAGTATGAAACCAGGAATCCCAGCAACTTCCCAGCGGAGACGCCAAAAACGCATTTGTCCGGGTTCAGTTTCGTGCGGGTTGCCCACAGCTTGTTGAAGACCAGGGTTAAGTCTTCCACTAGGGTCGACCCTCTCTTAGTCTTGACCATGATGTCATCGACGTAGACTTCCACTTTGTCCCTAATCAGGTCCCCGAAAGTCTTACTCATCACCCGCACAAATGTAGGCAAGGCGTTTTCCAGACCGTACGACATAACAACATAGCAGTAAAGCCCATCCACTGTTACAAAGGCGGTATGCTTCCAATCTTCCCTAGACATCTGGATTTGATGGAAACCAGAGTAAGCATCTAAGAATGACAATAGGTCGCACCTAGAGGTAGAATCCATGATTTGGCCTATACGTGGCAGTGGATACAGGTCCTTGGGACAGGCCTTATTCAGGCTGGTGTAGTCGATGCACATCCGAAGCTTCCCATTCGCCTTGGGGATGATGACTGGGTTGGCCAGCCATATTGGGTGATGAACCTCTTCGATGAAGCCAGCGTCTAGCAGCTTCTGCACCTCCTTTCGGATGAAGTCCTGCCGCTCAACAGACTGTCTACGAGGCTTCTGACTCACCAGCCTGGGGTCGGGGTTGATCTTCAGGTGGTGCTCGATCACCTCCCTGGGGATCCCAGGCATCTGCGATGGCTCCCATGTGAACACGTCGGTATTTGCCTAGAGGAAGGCGACGAGCGCGATTTCCTATTTCTCGTCCAGATCACCCGCAATGCGACTGGTCTGGGTGGAATCCGCAGCGAGCCGGATGGCTTTGACGGGGACACCATCCGCTCTGGATGGTTGTACTTTTGGCGCCTTGGGGAGCGCCTTGGTACCGGAGGTTGAGGGGTTCCTCCCTCCGTCGTCCGGGCGAGCAGTCTCTGTCGCCAGGGCGTGCAGCTAATCTACGGCCGCAAGTGCGGTGGCACGGTCACCCTGCACGGTGAGGACCCCAGTCGGGGATGGCATCTTGAGGACCAAATACCCGTAATGGGCGATGGCCATGAACCGGTACAGGGCCGGCCTACCAATGATGGCATTAAAGGGGAGGTTGACCGCCGTGACGTCGAACACGACGTTCTCCGTGCGGAAGTTCTCCTCAGTCCCTAATGTAACCGGGAGTGTGATGCTCCCAAGGGGATACACCGGCTGTGGGCCCACTCCGGAGAATGGGCGTGAGGGCCCCAGACGGGACCTCAGGATTTGCAGCTACTTGAACGCAGCATGGCTGATGACGTTGAGGCTTGCCCCGCCGTCAATCAACACATGGTGCAGCCACATGTTGGCGATGACAGTGGCGGTGATGAGTGGCAGTATGCCGGCCCCTGCCATGTTGTCGGGGCAGTCAGATGCCCCGAAGGAGATGGTGTTGCTTCTTCATCGTTGATGTGGCGCAGCCTTTGGGACCCCTGGAGTTGCCAACAGGACCTCACGGCGCAGGGACTTGACGTTCCTGCGGGAGGTGAGTTCCCAGCTCCCGCCGTACATGACGTACAGCTTCTTGCGGCGGTCGCTGTCATCCTCGGAGTCAGAATCTCCAGTGAAGACATCCTTGAGGTCCCCCTCGGATGATTGATACTCGAGTTCTCGCTCTCCCGCGGCCACTTCATCGTCGTCGACTCTCTCCTTACCAGGCCGGCGTCGGGGCAGGGAGCCGTCCTTGGACGACTACTCGCGTCGCTCGCTGACACGTTTCACGAGCTTGATGATCTCGCGGCATTCCGAGGCGCTGTGGCGAGCGTTGGGATGCACTAGGCATGAGCCGTTGTTGCCTCCCTGTGGCCCGGGGCGCTTATTGCGCTCGCCCCGGCCCCCAGTCGCGGCTTCAACAGTCGGAGTGACAGACTGCAGCTTCTCATGGCCCCGTTTCTTCTTCTTCTTCTTTTTGCCGTCCTGGGAGACAACTCCGGTGCCTCCCATCTGGTCGACTTCGGTTCGTGGAGCCGAGTGCCTTGCACGGCCCTCGGCTGCTCTGGCGCACTTGTTTGCCAGAGTGAAGAGAGTGGAGACAGTCTCCACGTCGTGCGTGGCTAACTTCTCCAACATCTTTTCATCACGTACTCCCTGGCGGAAGGTCGTGATGATGGAAGCATCTGATATACGAGGTATGGTGCCCCGTACCTTGGTGAAGCGGGAGATGAAGGCCCGAAGAGTTTCTCCAGGCTCCTGCCTCACTGTGTGGAGGTGAGCCTCCACGCCATGTTGTTGATAAGCGCTCGTGAAGTTCGCTGTGAATCGCGCGCAGAGCTCTTCCCAGGAGTAGATTGATCCTGGGGTAAGGTTCATGAGCCAAGTCTGGGCAGGCCCAGACAAGGCAACATGAAAATATGTCGCCATCACGGTGGTGTCCCCACCCGCTGCCGTAATGGCGGTGACGTACACCTGCAAGAATTTCGACGGGTTTGACGTACCGTCATACTTTTCCAGCAGGTGCGGCCGGAACTTGGATGGCCATGACGCCGCGCGGAGATGATCCACGAGAGCGACACAGCCCATGCCGGCCAAGGGGACACCCGCTTGGTACGGGGTGCCCATTGGGGCCTACAGTGCTACCGCAGCAAAGTCTTGTTCGAGGTTGCGATCCTCGATGTTTTGCCGATGCTCGCGCGCCCTCTCTAAAGAGATTCGGGCATCCTCCCCCGCACGCCTGCGGTTGAGTTCTGCCTGGAGGTCGTTGGTCTGTGCGCCCCTCACTGAGGGTGAGCGCACAGACACCGACGCCTCATGTTGGTGCCGAAATGACCGTGGCCTCGACCTGGTCGAGGCAGAATGTGCCATGCCGAGCAGTCGGTCGACGTCGTCCCGCCACTGCTTCATGGCCCCTGGTGAGGCCGTGGAGCTTGGAGGGTGACGCAGCAACTCCCTGGCTGCTGACAATGCTCCCAGAGCCGTCCTCGACGGAGTCCGGGATGTTTGCGCAGTTGTATGCTTCCGCGCAGCATGCACAGCAGCAGTGCCCGGCACCTGGCGGCTAGGAACCTGTGGCGTGGAAGAAACAACTTCTTCCTCCACCAGGAAATCCGTTGAAGTCTTGGCGCGGTGCTCAACGATTTGCACCATCATGCTGAGCGATAAAACAAGCAAAAACCTAAAGCCTAGCCCCCTACCTAGAGCGCCAAATGTCGGAGAGGGAATTCTCCGGCCGGGTGGCGGAGTGCACCCGCCCTAAATCCTAAGATGAGGAGGGGGCTTAAGCATTTTGCCTGTTGGTAGATGAACAATGAACTTAGGAACACGCGAGGATTTAGAGTGGTTCAGGCCGCCGGAGCGTAATACCCTACTCCACTGTGTGTTGGATTGCTGTGGAAACTTGAGAGCTGAGAGTCTAAGTCTCTATCCCGTCTATGTGTCATGTGCCCTCCCTTTTATAGCTCAAGGGGCACGTACAAAGACACTGAACCCCGACATGTGGGCCCAGGGACATAACAGATGGAATACCTGGAGCAACTAATGTCAGTCACCTTGTGCAATCTCCCTGTGCCCTGATATCTGCTACTTGTGTAGCATTGGCGTGCAACAGAAGCTTCCCTGGCATCGTATAAGTCATGATGACCATGACACGCGTGCGGCGGTATGGGCGTACTGCCCGCTGTCTGATTGGACAGGCACGCCGCCTGTAGAGTGGTTTGGTCGTCGCCTGCCAGCGGAGTGGACAAGGCACATTAAATGCCGAGGCGGCACATCGCCTGTCAGTAGGGCAGACAGGCGGCGTGTATTTTCCACAATAAATGCAGAGATCGCGTGGCCCAGAGGCCTTACGTCAGGCTCCGCCCGCTGGCTTACGTCACGAGCAATAGGCCACGTAGCAGCATTGGGTCTCCGCCTGAGCAGGGAGCGGAAGTGCACTAGACAAAGCCCTGGCAAGTGTCTGCGCCAGACCCCTGTGCGTCCCTGACCTAGGCCAGGGTATTCTCCGTCCCGAAACCTTGTCGTGGGTGGCACGGACCTCACTTAGAGGGGTCCGGGTCCCATCCGGGGGAACGTGGAGGTCCTGGATCGTACCCGGAGGTCCGGGCTATGTATGCTGGGGTCCGGCACTTTCCCATGGGGGTCCGGATCGACTGACGATATCATGGTATATGTTACCTTCTCTGGTCACGTGGCGGCCCCGGAGTCGCCCACGTGGTGGGGTCGGGCGCTGCTTATCACGCGTCTAGAGATAAACGCGCAGGTACCGCGCCTTCATACTTTAGTAGGGAGTACCCCTGTTCCAGGGTACCGACAAACGGTTTTAGAGAGGTTCGAGCTGCAATATGAATAATACTCTATGTTCCCTTGCCATTTATCAATTGATGAACACAAAGATGAAGAAAATTACAGAGTCAGTAAAGTTTAGACCATCAATGACCTCATAGCTCCATGTTATTGCTTGGTTCTGGTGGAAGTTCTAGCCCAATGGTCTTCAACACACCTTTTGCTTATCCTTAATGTAATGTGAGAGAGTCGTGTCCCTGTGTTGTTTTTGGAACGTGATCATGAGCATGTATCCTCTATGTGGGGACATGTATCTCAGAGTCTTCAATTGGTACCCTACTCCCCTTTTTTGGAGCAAGGAGTGAGAGATTTTACATGTTAGACGGATGATAATACAGACAACTAAGACACAATAAGTCTAATCATATCCTAGTCGTGAAGTCGTATGTAGACCCATGCATCCATGCCTTCGGTCATACCATTGCGTCTAGGATGTCATTCTTCAATAATAGTTATACCCGCTACAAGGCCAGGTATGTTATTGTTGGGGACTTGTTCTCAAATGCTATGAATCAAGAACAAGGCAACATAAAATGTTAAATAATAATGACCTTCGCCCGCTGAAGCATTATTTCCCCAAGGATTTAATGAAATTCGGACGAAGGCCACGAGCAGAATGACACGAAGGTCATACCTTCGTTACTAAACATGAAATAATCCGAAATAAAATATTAAACACTAGAGAAAGATCTATTGGAAATAAATGATATTATTTCCATATATTATGATATGAACTTAAAATTTAAGACATAATATTCAGGTACGTTTATACCTTTGCCTTGATAGAAAGTAATAATTCTAACGTAATGCGTTAATGATTACAGGATTGCGTGAACAGTGCCGCAGTACTGTTCACCTATTTATAGGCACAGGGTGCAGCCTGTGTAAAATTACATTTATGTCCTTTACAGTCGAATACAATAATGACACAAAACATCATGGGTCTTTAAGTCAATTCATCTTTAAGTCGGTTCGGCCCTTCATCTTGAGATCTGTCATTATGTCGAAGCTCTATAGGTAATAGCTTCGGCGCTTGCTCCTGAGAGGATCTTCCGAAGGTGTTCTCTTTCTTTAGGATCTTCGGCTACGAAGCATACCCCCGAACAGTAGCCCCTTCGCGGTGCTAGATCGTTTTCCGTAACAAGCTTGATCCGTGAAAAAATCTTCTAGGCTTCGGAACGCCGCAGATCCGAAAAACACCTTTCCTGAGCTCGTTGGCGAGAAACAATTAAAATAAACATCGCGCGCGCGGTGGCCCCATCTTGCAGCAGTTACGCGCGCCCCAGCGATTCACCTTCTTGGACCCTATGGCCCACCGTTCAGTGAGTGCGGGTGACTGTTTGTTCGGTGCGGGAGACCTTGACGATTCACCTTCCCACCCGCAGCACTATATAAATAGACGGGTAGGTGTGAAGTTACCACAACATTCATTGCTATTGCACTATTTTGCTGCCAAAATTTTAGCCATAGCCGAAGCTTAATCATCGTGTTCAGACGAAACTTCGCTTTTGAATATGCTTCATCACAAGAGTAAGAGCTTCGGGAAAAACAAAAAAGTCAACAACAAAAATTTCAAGAAAGTCATAATCAAATGGCCAGAGTTCGCTCCACTGCTAGGGTCGATCGTGAGGGAGATGAGACCGAAGCTACTGAGACTGTTCCGATTTCGGAAGCAATGAAGCGCTCTGGGTTGGTAACACCGGAAGACATTCCTACTGCTGAAGCAGAGCGAGATGATGTTGAAGAGATCGATTCTGAAGATGATTGTAGCAGCGCGGTGCCGAGCAAACCCAACCATCTGGATTTTGGAAAATCCACGATCTCCAAAGGTGACCTACCTAAGATGTTGAAATTGGGCTACTTTAATGAAGAAAAGAAAGAGCTGGTTCGCTTTGGTGGAGAGGAAACTACTCCGAAGCCAAGAAAAGACGAAGTAGTAGTTTTTAAGAGCTTCTTCAAAGCTGGTTTGAGATTCCCTTTGAATAAGATGATTGCTGATGTGCTGAAGAAATTTGGGATCTACTTTCATCAGCTTACTCCTAACGCTATCGTTAGGCTGAGCGTTTACATTTGGGCTCTCCGAAGCCAAGGGGTGGAACCGTTTGCCAAAGGTTTCTGCCGAGTACATGAGCTGCATTACCAGACTAAGGCCAGAAGAGATGGGTTACATGAAAACTTCGGGTGCTACAACTTTGCCTACCGCAAGACTACAAAATTTCCCATAATCAGTTACCGAAGCAAGTGGCCGGCTGGTTGGAAATCAGAATGGTTCTACGTCAAAGTGGACGATGATAAGGAGAAGCTGGTCCAAAGTCCGTTAGAGCTGATCTTCGGAGAGACCAGACCCCCGTGCAATATGACACCAGAGGGTCCAACTCAAATTGCGTTGGCTGAATTTAGGGTTATCGCAGAGCACATTGGCACTAGGGACTTAGTGCAGGAATTTTTGGCTTTCAAAGTGTTCCCAACTATGAAAGAGTGGGCCATGCCGAAGCTTGAAGGAAAAAAGAAAGAAGGAGAACTTATCCGGCTACCCTACCATTACAAATTTAAAAGACATTTCAAAGTGCCCTGCCAAGAATGGCTGGATACAATCGAAGTAATGTGCAACGAGATACTTGGAAATTATTCTAAAAAAGAAGATCAATTGATGACTGCGGCCTTCGGCACCTGTCCGAAACAAAGGCTAAACCGAGTGATGGATGTCGTAGGTTTTGAATATCCTGACTACGAGCGGCTGGACAAGGGTGTCGAAGACCAAAAAAGGAAAAGAGTGGCTAGTGCTCTGAATAAGGACGATGAAGATCAGCCAAAGAAGAAAAAACAAGAGTTTGAGGCGAAAACAGTTGCTCTGAAGAAAAGAAAGGCTTCAACTCCGAAGCAAAAATCAACTGATGAAAAAGAAAGGACTTCCGCGACATCCTCTGCTACTGAAATAGAGGAAATTTTAAAGGTAATGACTGAAACTTTGCCTGTCAAACTAAGTCCACTGGGGCTACATCTGACGAAGCTTTTTCAGAAGGAAAAGGAGCCCACAAAAACGAAGGCATCTAGGCCAAAGAGGCAAAGAATCGTTTCTGTGACAGAAGTCATTGAAGCAACGCCACTAGGGGCTTCAGCTCCGAAGGTGCCGGCTATTGAAAGCATGACAGCTACTGAAGCTGTACCTTCGGAAATTGCCGCAGCAGAAGCCAGAGCTGAAGATACCAAATCCGAAGATATTAATTTAGAAAGCATAGCTGCTGATATAGACAAAATGCTGTTAAACATGGCCGCGGAAGAAGCTGGCGCAGCCACCGAAGAGACTATGGCCGCAAAACCCGAGAAGAAAGAGATGACCGAAGATACTTCAGAAGATGAGGCTTTTGATTTTCAAAACTTAGTTGGCCAAGAGCTGACAAAAGCTGAAAAAAAGAACTAAAAGAATATGCTATATCTTGCGGGTATCGGCCGGGAGCGCTTCTCTTCGGTGGCATTGATGATGAAAGGTTAGGCTGCATACGAGATCAAACCGGTGCGAAGGTTATCAGTACTCTATCAAAGAGTATCGGTTTCCCGAAGCTCGAAGCAGATATCAGCCGCTACCGGTGACAACACATTGGCGGTAGTTTGTTCTATTCCAATTTTAAGGTAAACGACTTGTGTCTAACCTTTACTATTTGTAATAACATAAATATTTTCTAACGAAGGTTATTTGTCCATAGAGTATGCTTTTGAGCAAGGCTTTAAAAATGCAGCAGGACTTAGAGGATAAAAGGCACGAAGTTATAATTGGAAACTTAGAAAATAAGATAAAAGAGCAATCAACTGCCATCGAAAAGAAAGACTTCGAGCTTCAAACAACCGAAGGCTTATTAGCGGATGCTGAAGCCAAAATAACAGAATTAAATTCGAAGCTTCTTTCTCAATCAGAAAAATTCGAACAAGAAAAGCTGAAACTTGGTGCAAAGCTTGTGGCCGAAGTCCAAAAAAGTTCGGAGCTGAAAGAATCTTTATTCCAATTTCCGTCTCGGTACCACACCTTAATCCTTATTCCAATTTCCGTCTCGTAGACAACGCATCCCCATGGACTGTTGTCCACAGACCACCATCATTACGATATCAAAATGGATACAACCAATTTCCTGACCTCGCGCGAGTGCTAGAAAAATCACTCGACTTCTACCGAGATCCCTGATTAATAAAGCAGCTACTCGACCTAGCATACTAGTATCCATCTCAAAAGGTATCCTGAGTTCATGCAACTAAGGTTTCAGTCAACTCCTACACTTAAGTGCACAGTACAAGCCTACAAACATTAAGTGTAGTAAAATAGCATAATAAATAGGTTATGCATAAAACCGGGGCTTGCCTTTATTTTAACACTTAGATAGTGTTTGCTGGGGGAGGTACTCGCTTGGCGAGCATCCACTGGTTATGTCCATCCTTCTTTGGGGTCGTCCACCAATTGCATCTTGTGGTTGGCACCACATCACGTGCACGATCAGCATCTCTCGGTCCTAAATGAGATGCAAGATGCATATGGATGAATATAACGAAGGTAGCACAAAGTAGCACAAGATATACAAAGACACTGTGGCGAACTCAACATTAAATTGGAAGACACCGTAAACAACCATACGCTAGCATTAGTTATCTACACGTTATCGGCATCCAACATTAACACCTTTAAAAAGACAACAACATTTTATTTATTTACGCAACACAACTACGACATCACAAGTACGCGTATTTTGTTTGTTTGGATACGACTTTTCATTAGTTCTCCTATTGATCACACACAAGCATCACCGATAACACAAATTCAATATAGGACATAAGCGTCAATATCTATGGAATTCCTATATCGCAATCACTAGAGAAAGGAACATATAAAACAAGACACACATGTCATCTCTAGCTTAACCATGGCAAGTCTACATTACTTAAGAGCAAACCAAACATTTTTAGGGAGAACGGTGAACTAAACAATCAAAAGCGCACTAGCAGAATTTTTTGGACAGCAATACAGCAGTCACTCGTTTCAGTCATAACTCACAAGATATTTAACCAAAAATAGTAAACTAGGACTTTATAGAAATCTTAAAAAGTGCTTCACAACTTTGGTATTGTCATCACAGCATGATTAAACACTTAGCAAGGTCAAAAGGTGTTAATACAACAGCGCTGTCGAGATTTGGACAGATTCAGACTTGTGACTTTAAAAATTCATAACTGAAGATTCAGACATCCAAACAAAGTGATTTTAGACTTTCTGGAAATATAATTAAATGTTCTACAAATTATTTATAAACATCACTGGCTAGTTTAATATGTATCAAGGGTAAAATACACTATGAAGGTTGTGCTGTCCAGAAATGGTCAGATTCAGTCTTCACACTTTAAACATCCATAACTTAATCTTCAGACCACCAAAAAGAGTGATCCAAGACTTTTTGGAAAGCTTAGCAAAAGTACTACACAACTTTTATAATCACCAAGAAGTGATTCTATGTTGAACTGAATCAAACAATTCAGTTTTCGAAATCTGTTCTGTCAGTGGACAGAACACAACAACCAGTTTGTAAAATTCATAACTCTTAAACCGCAAGGCATATGGTTATGAAATTTTAACACAAGCAAGATGAGAAAAGAATATACAGCTTTCTTATAACAACCATTAACAGATTGCAACATTAAATTGAGCAAACAATGCCTTTTCTGAAATCTGTACAGAATTTGGACAGATTCAGTTACTAAATTTGTAAAAAGCATAACTCCTAAACTGTCAGACCTATGGCTGTCAAATTTTAACACCAGCATGGTAATAAAGTTATCTACCACTTTTCTATAGCACATATCTACAGAAAACACAATTTAGTTCAACAAACATACAACACAACTAAAACAGTGTGTGCAGTCCAAAACAGTAATCAATAAATTTCAGCTTCTATATAATTCAAGAATTGCCGCGTTTTAGAGACTTGAATTATTCTAACACTTTACCATTTGTTAGAGTTAAATTAATCAAATGCGGACTAACAAGTATACTTACAAATTTTACTCAAGTCATTTAGTGCACTAAAATTATCACATACATTTAACAAATGCATTCACCACGTACATAGCATCATCACATACGACCTCGACTTAACCGCAAAGGAAGCGATGACTACTTTGGCATGTCACCACTTCATCACACCCATTCATCGCCTATGTGCGCAGTAATTCATTTCTTGCGACACATGCACTCAAAATCAATCCACACTACACAAAATACACTTATCTCTTATTTATGCGCAGACTTAACATCTTTCGGGATAAAGCGTCACTATAAACACCTTACACCTAATTGCCTCAGGAACCTATTAGTTCACTCAAAGACATCTATTCAAGTCATAAGCACAATCATACACTTATTTGTGAAGCACAATTTTAAGGAACGCCTAACGCGTATAGACTCGACTTATAATTGTAGAGGAAGTGATGACTACTTACGGCATGACATCACCTCTCTAATTAAGCCAAGACAATTTCTACCTATATTGACCAAACATTCATGTCGAGCACACTCTATTTTTGCCATGTCTCGCATACAACCATATTGTGGCGTGCACTCGAGACACTTCAGTTCAACTTAACGCAATCACTACTACTACGCATTTCGGCATACACGTTTGACAACACCGTGCTCAGGCAAACCCACACTTCCAATCTACTTATCACATCCAACCAACACCAAGATGAATGCATAAAATATATTTAACATAGACTAACTCATTAGCCGACTATGGAAACCACTAAGCATGTTTTACACTTTATTTATTTTACCACAACTAACACACTACTTTACGACGAAGTGCTTTAGCAAACAATTAATACATCTGTGACCAATCTCTACGACGCACAAAAGAACTATTGCATCCACATATATATCCAATCCAACAACCAAATAACATATCGGCTCACCCACGCACCTACGTGTCCCCACAACACGCACAAGGCATCAACTGCACAAGTGACTCCAACCGGATTACTCATACTCCTCATTCGCATCGACTATCACAATCACCGATCCCATGCATAAAACCAATACCCTCTTCACATAAACATCTACTGATGCATTCCCTAAAACATGATCCACATTTATTTATTTAAACTTAGTCTTCGCATCAAACAACGCATCGCATATTTTTCCTATCAAAATATAAAAACATCAGAGTTCTTTTCTACTTCATTTTTTTCTTCTCTACCCGCTTCCATTCATACAATTATATTTTTCCACACATATTCACACATGCACATCATCGACTAAATACGTGAATAAACAAATCGTGAATCACTCAAGGCAAACAACCTGGCCAAAATCCGATTGGAGTTGCACATGCATGCCATCAGACTGGGCTCTTTGCCGACAAGTGACGCGCGAGGCGTGACGACGACACGGCTGCGAGCACGACACAGTTTATTACACGATTTGTTGGTGCGACCATTCAATCGAACACGAAAAGCGTAGGACATCTAGTAGCTCACCGAGGTTGTTGCTCGCTGCACAGATTAATGACTAGCGGAGCTCGGCGCCGACGTGCAGGGAAATGATGGCGGCTGGGGCCGTGCAGATCGATGGGACTCGCTGCATCCCTGCCGAGGTCGAGCGTGGGGGAGACGCCGTGCGGTGAAGGGAGTGGCCGGCGCCGGAGATGGAGAAACTTGCCGACCCAGGGAGCTGGTCTGGAGATGGGACCTTGCTGGATTTTTTTTGGAGCAGTGAGCAGGGGAAACAGGGAGCTCGGCCATGGCGCTAGGCCGGTGCCATGGATGCAAGGAAGGGGCGCCGAGCATAGGGGGCGGCTGGGAGGCGCTGGAGGGAAAGGAATGCTCGGCCCTAGGAGCTGGATGGCACGGGGAAGAATGGTTCTGCGCACAGAGGCGACCGAGCAGGAGATGGGGCGCTGGCTGGGAGAGGGTAGAGGTGGGTGAGCTGCTGCTCGCCTGAAGGGGGCGCCGGCCAAGGAGAGAAGCAGGGAAGGTCGTGGCCAAGGGGAGAGCATGGCGTCGGCGTGCTCCCAAGGAGCTCTTGCTCCTGCGCGCACGAAGCAGAGGGAGGAGGAGCTGTCGCCATGTCTAGAGGGGGTGCGCTGGAGAAGAAGAGCTGGGCGCACAGAGGGGGAGGCGCCATGGGAGGGAGCTTGCTGCCGGAGAAGAGGGGCAGGGGGCGCCGCGCCATGGCTGGCCGAGGGGAGGAGCACCTGCGCGCTGGCTGCTGCTGCCGTGGAGCAGGGAGGAAGAAGCTGCTGGCGGCTGAAAGAAAAGGAGGGGTGGGAGTGAAAAAATGCCAAATTTGCAAGGGAGAGAGGTCCTATTTATAGAAGAAGCACTAGGGTTAGGGTTTTCTCATGGGCCAAATGGGCCGGGCTGGAATGGGCTTGGCCCAAAACACGTACTTGGGCCGCGCTAATTTATTTTCCCGAATAAAAATGCTCCCGCGGAATTCGTTTGTACGCAAAACAACGTGAACTAGAGTTCGGACGAACGGACGGTTGCGCGATTAACTCGGCCGAGAGTCTGTTTTGAATTCGCTCGACAATAATTCCCTACGCGTGATTCGAAAATAAATTGCCTCGGGATACGACCGGCTTTCGGATTTTTGATTGAAAGAGACAAATCGCGACATTTAAAATCATCGTCGATGTTGATTTTTAAATCGGGATTGAACACAGAGGTATGAAGTCGAGTCGGATAAGAATTAATTAGAGGGCGACATACTGAGTATCCCGTTGGAGAATGCGGACTCAGATTAAAATAGTCAGACATAGATCAACGTTCGAGGAATTAGACTCGGCCTCAGATCAATTAACAGACATCGAGAGTTTGATTTAATGAGCTTCAGATGAGATTTATAATTCGAGGTTGACTATCGAGTTTGCATTCGTTCCAAGAATAAAAGTTTTAATAGGCTCCGAATTCGGTCTTCTGTGAGACTGAATAACTTCGAATTCGGTGAGATGTGAATGAGAAATTTGGATAATCAGACACATACGCGAGTGAGAAATAGAAATTTTCACTGAGCATCCGAGATTAGGATAAATCTCCCGATATAACGCGAAATTGACACCTGGGGTGTCACACAAATGGACTTGGGTCCTTTCACATTAGAAACAAGCACCTTGGGTACCCAAACACAAGTCTTGGAGCTCTTGTGTTTGCCCCCAACATATATGGCAACTACTTTGCCTGATTTGTTAGTGAGCACATAAGAAGCATCAAAGGTCTTAAATGAAACATTAGGCTCATTTGATGCAATAGGAGATTTCTTTTTAGGCATTTTAACATGGGTAGAATGCCTAGAGCTAGATTTCTCATTCTTATACATAAAAGCATGATGAGAACCAGAATGAGACTTTCTAGAATGAATTCTCCTAATTTTATGCTCGGGATAACCATGAGGATATAAAATATAGCCCTCATTATCCTGAGCCATGGGAGCCTTGCCCTTTACAAAGTTAGACAATCTTTTAGGTGCATTAAGTTTGACATCGCTTCCCTATTGGAAACCAATGCCATCCTTGATGCCAGGACGTCTCCCATTATAGAGCATGCTTCTAGCAAATTAAAATTTTTCATTTTCAATTCCATGCTCATTAATTTTAGCAGTTAGTTGAGCTATGTGATCATTTTGTTGTTTAATTAAAGCTAAGTGATCATGGATAACATCAACATTAATATCTCTACATCTAGCACAAATAGTAACATGATCAACACTAGATGTAGAGGGTTTGCAAGCATTTAATTCTTCTATCTTAGCATGTAATATGGCATTCTCATCTCTAAGACAGTAAATAGAATCATTGCAAACATCTAAATCTTTAGCCTTAGAAATTAACTTATCGTTCTCAGTCTTAAGGCTAGAAATTGATTCATTTAATTTATCAATCTTAGCAATTAAACTAGCATTTTCATTTCTAAGATTGACAATTGAATCATGGCAAACATTTGATTTTTCAACCTTAGCAATTAAACTAGCATTTTCAGTTCTAAGATTAGAAATGGTGTCATGACAAATGCTAAGCTCCTTAGTCAAATTTTCATTTTTCTCTATCTCCTGAGCATAAGCATCCTTTACCTTAACATGATTTTTGTTTTCCTTAATAAAGAATTCCTCTTGGCTATCCAAGAGTTCATCCTTCTCATGAATAGCACCTATCAATTCATTTAGTTTTTCCTTTTGTTGCATGTTAAGGTTGGCAAAAAGACTAAGCAAATCATCCTCATCTTCACTAGAGCTACCCTCATCACTAGATGTTGTATATTTAGTGGAGGCTCTAGATTTTACCTTCTTCTTTTTGCCGTCCTTTGCCATGAGACACTTGTGGCCGATGTTGGGGAAGAGGAGGCCCTTGTTGACGGTGATGTTGGCGGCATCCTCGTCGAAGGATGAGTCGGTGGAGCTCTCGTCTGAGTCCCATTTCCCGACACACGTGGGCATCGCCGCCCTTCTTCTTGTAGTACTTCTTCTTTTCCTTCCTCTTTCCCTTCTTGTCGTCGCCCCTGTCACTATCACTAGACATAGGACATTTAGCAATGAAATGACCAGGCTTACCACACTTGTAGCACACTTTCTTGGAGCGGGGTTTGTAATCCTTCCCCCTCCTTTGCTTGAGGATTTAGCAGAAGCTCTTAATGATGAGCGCCATTTCCTCGTTGTCGAGCTTGGAGGCGTAAATGGGGAGCCTACTTGAGGTAGACTCTTCTTTCTTTTCTTCCGTCGCTTTGAATGCGGCGGGTTGCACCTCGGGTGTGGAGGTGTCGCCTTGCTCGACGATTTGTTTGGAGCCTTTGATCATCAACTCAAAGCTCACAAACTTTCCTATCACTTCCTCGGGAGACATTAGCTTATATCTAGGATCACCACGTATTAATTGAACTTGATTAGGGTTACGAAATACGAGTTATCTAAGAATAACCTTGACCATTTCATGGTCATCCCATTTGGTGCTCCCGAGGGTGCGCACTTGGTTGACCAAGGTCTTGAGCCGGTTGTACATGGCTTGTGGCTCCGCTCCTTGGTTGAGGATGAATCGACCGAGCTCCCCCTCGATCGTCTCCCGCTTGGTGATCTTGGTCACCTCATCCCCTTCATGCGTGATTTTTAGCACGTCCCAAATCTCTTTGGCACTCTTCAACCCTTGCACCTTATTATTCTCCTCTCGACATAGAGAGGCGAGGAGTATAGTAGTGGCTTGAGAGTTGAAGTGCCGGATTTGAGCGACCTCGTCCGAGTCGTAGCCTTCATCCCCCACGAATGGTACCTGCGCTCCAAACTCAACAATGTCTCAAATGCTAGCGTGGAGTGAGGTTAGATGATGCCTCATTTTATCACTCCACATACAATAATCTTCACCGTCAAAAACCGGTGGTTTGCCTAATGGGACAGAAAGTAAAGGAGTGCGTTTGGAAATGCGGGGATAGCGTAAGGGGATCTTACTGAACTTCTTGCGCTCATGGCGCTTAGAAGTGACAGACGGTGCATCGGAGCCGAAGGTGGAGAGCGATGAAGAATCGGTCTCATAGTAGACCACTTTCTTCATTTTCTTCTTCATGTCGCCACTTCGGTGTGACTTGCCGCGGGGAGGTGATTCCTCCCTTCCTTTGGCGCCGGACTCTCTTGATGGAGCCTTCCCGTGGCTTGTGGCCGTTTCCATCTCCCTCTTGGCGGATCCTCGCGACATCACTTCGAGTGGTTAGACTCTTAATGAAGTACCGGGCTCTGATACCAATTGAAAGTCGCCTAGAGGGGGTGGATAGGCGGAAACTGAAATTTATAAACTTAAAGCACAACTACAAGCCGGGGTTAGCGTTAGAAATAAATCCAAGTCAGAAAGAGAGGGGAAAACATATCAACCAAAGAAATAGAGCGGATGACACGGTGATTTTTTTTACTGAGGTTCGGTTTCAATGAACCTAGTCCCTGTTGAGGTGATCACAAAGACCGGGTCTCTTTCAACCCTTTCCCTCTCTCAAACGGTCACCTAGACCGAGTGATTTTTCTCCTTAATCAAATGGGTCACTTAAACCCCACAAGGACCACCACACAATTGGTGTCTCTTGCTTTGATTACAAGTGCTTGAAGAACAAGAATGGGGAAGAAGAAAGCGATCCAAGAACAATAGCTCAAAGAACACGAACAAAAACTCTCTCTCTTTCTCTCTCTAGTCACTAGAAGTTTGGAGTGAATTTGGGACTTGGAGAGGCTTTGATTCTTTTGAGTTGTGTCTTGTATTGATTGCAATAGCTCTTGTATTGAATGAGATGTCTGAAAAACTTGGATGCTTGGAGTGGTGGTGGTTGGGGGTATTTATAGCCCCAACCACCAAACCAACAGTTGGGGAGGCTGTCTGTCGATGGGCGCACCGGACACTGTCCGGTGCGCCACCGGACACTGTCCGGTGCACCAGCCACGTCACCCAACCGTTAGGGTTCTGACGGTTTCGATCGTTGGAGCTCTGACTTCTTGGGGCACCGGACAGTCCGGTGCCACACCGGATAGGCAATGTTCATTGTCTGGTGCGCCTTCTGGCGCTGCTCTGACTCTGCGCGAACTGTCCGCGCATTGTTCACGTTGTAGGCGACCATTGGAGTCGACCGTTGCGCTCGCTAGCCGTTGCTCCGCTGGCACACCGGACAGTCTAGTGCCACATCAGACAGTCCGGTAAATTATAGCGGAGCGGCTCTCTAGAAAGCCGAAGGTGGCAAGTTTGAAGGAGTGCGGCCCTGGGCACAGGACAGTCCGGTGCGCCAGACCAGGGTTCTCTTCGGTTTCTTTAGCTCCTTTCTTTTGAACCCTAACTTGGATCTTTTTATTGGTTTATGTTGAACCTTTAGCACCTGTAGAATATATAATTTAGAGCAAACTAGTTAGTCCAATTATTTGTGTTGGGCATTTCAACCACCAAAATCATTTAGGAAAAGGTTTGACCCTATTTCCCTTTCAGAGGCAACATTCTATTATTTTTTGGTTGCTAATAGTGTATATTTTGCTACATCCGATGTTGTTTAAGACTTTAGACCACTTGTCATTGAAAAGAGTCGATGGTTACAATGGCCACTTTATGCTATAATTTGTCACCTAAGGACACGAGGCTTTAGTTTATATACTAATGTATATTAGGCTCGTCCCGTATTTATCAAATATGGAATAAATACGGGTTCAATCCGGATAAAAACAGGATCCCATAAAAACAGACGGAATAAACCCTCTCCCATTTCCATCTTGTTTCCATATTTTTCCGTAAATACGGAAACAGTCGGATCAAATATAGAAAATGGTACGGATCGGGACGGGATTTTACCCGTCCGTTTTCAACCCTATGTGTGGTTGGTAACCTGTGTAGAAATTTTTAATTGATAACGCTCCATGTATATTGACAATCACATGTGTGGCTACAAGGTTGATTCATGTACTGAATAGTGGTTGAGTACCCTATTGTCTAAGTCATGACAACAGTTCAAATGTCAGACTGTAACATCGCATATCACACATTTAATGTGTTGGACAGGAGAACTATTCAAAATATTAGCATTGTTGGCCTGTCAGGAGTAAGCCTCAAACATGACACCCTTGTTCTGCAACCATGTCACACCCGAATTTAAGGGTAAATCCAGGTACGTCTCAAATGTGTGCTAGGATCAAGTCTCAGACATATGATGACTCATGGTACAAAAATCAATGTCACATCTTTATTATATAATAGAAGTTATGTACAAAATAACTAAATAAATTACATCATATGACGACAACGATCCTCTGCAACCATAATTGACTAGGAGACGATGACCTAGACCTCTTCAAACTCATCGTAGCATCCTTCATGTTCCTCATCTTGCGATACCTGTTCTTGACCTGGTATGATTATAGCAAGAGTGAGCTCACATACGTTTATCACTTAGCAAGTGTTGGTAATAATGTGCATGAGCTCACTTATGGTGGGGGCTCATGTGAAGTGTAAGGCTTACCAAGGAAAATGATTAAGGTTGAGCATTACTTTTAAATAAGTTGGTCAAAATTTTATTATCAATTACTAAGTGTTAGTAGATATCATCCCAATCAAATAAGAGACCACAATTAATAATTCTCATAGTGCAATGCAATAAATGATAGGTTTAAGTTTAGTTCCATCAATTAATCATGCGACAGTCCTAAGCTGTTCATGATTGTGAGCACGGCTGATATACCAGTTTTACACTCTGTAGAGGATGTGCATCTTTATCCACAAGTCGTGTTATCCATTTGCCAAGGGATCGCGACTTTCCATTCATCTCTACCGAGGAGACGAGGCATGATAGCAATATGAGGTATTTACAAAGTTTCACTAGTATGAGAAAACCTGTTACGGATTAAGGAAAAGGGGTATAGGAATCCCTCATCCAAAAAAGCTATCATAGACAGGTCGACTCGGGAACCTCCCTATACTTGCAACTCCTCCCCACTTGCCCCTTTTGGGTAAGGCTCTCACATAGTAGTTTTCCTAATTAATTGGCCAAGGGCGTCCCATACCACCCTTGTGGTATCACGATTATCTCAGGTTAAGCTCCATATTCCAATTAACAAAATGATCTTATCATGTATCATAAATAACTCATAAACATTTATCCGTAATAATAAGCATGATCATGATTCACATATAGTATAACACCCAAACCCAAATAGAGCATAACAGAACTACCCAATAATTCAATTGTATGCAAGGTGTAGGGTAAACAAAACTAGGTAACCTATTAGGTCCCATCAGATTAAGTCTAACAGTGCCATGGTGATTATCAGAACTAAGAACATTATTAGGTCAAAGAATGTGATCAAGGACACAACTTGCCTTATACTTACGATAACCTTGTTGTCCAGATGCTTCCCCAAAAGTTGGGCTTTAGATTCCTCATCATCTCGCCTCTACTCGTAGCAATACATACAATCAAGCAAATAATGTATATGGTAACATTACACCAAAGCATAAGAATACACTGCGTAAAAATATTCTACGCGTTGCTACGAGATCGTAGGTTCGAGAACCACTAAAAACATAGTTGCGGTTGAAAAGATATGGTTTTCGGAAGGTCTACGTGTTTAAACAATTAAAGCTATGTAATTTTGGTTACTATAAATCATGTGAGAAAGATATTCAAATAAACATCTAATGTATCTTCTAATCTAAATTATATCTTAATTACAATTCATATTTGAGTTAGATTATAATTATACACAGATGAACTTAGAATTATTAATCTACTAAACATAGGTTAACCGTTATCTAATTATAAAAGTATGTGATATGACAAGATAATGTTTGTCACTTTGTAGTAAATATTTATATGAATCTAACACAACTTGAACGGATCGAATTGAAGTTAAAATGTTCAAGTTATGAATATTCTAAGATTCGGGAATTATTTTTATACTAAAAATCAACTTCCTGATTTAATTTTATAATAAAAAGGCTTTGGACGGCGGTTAGGAAAACCACAGAGTTTGGGGTCTGTTTCACAATGTTTTGGGCCTTGCTGTAACGGTTTTACTATAGCATAGGAGCGCGGGTTAGTTTAACAAAAACATGAAGACTCTTTTGCAAATCGTCCCCGGCGAAGGGGTACACAGAGATTTGAACTGCACGATTTAAATTCGAAGGCTCAGATTAGATCTTGCATTTACCAAACCGGTACGCTTTTGGGGTCCTTAGATCTGAGATCCACAGTCGACAGCACGCCACAAATTAGCCAGATCCGCCCCATCGACCGATTGGTGGCTCTGATATTATGCATCGAACGGGGTATCACCTAATCTAATCATAGCAGTTCCTGAGCCATCCTACGGTTCAAGTGTGTCTTCTTCCCCTTGACCGAACACAATGGTGGCGCGCTCGCCTCCTCGACTGAGCAGCTCGCCGGTGCACGCCACCCGATGCCCCCGTGCTCGGATATCGATTCTGATCACATGAAAACGAAGCCCTAACTTTCCTGAACATGACAACCCTTCTCATCACCAGTTATCCTGCTCAAACTCCCAACACCGGCTCTCCATGGCTCTATGGCAGGGCACAACGACTTCCTCCTAGCGCCCCAACCCGCTAGAACTTAGAAGCAAACCATGTAGGGAAGGAAGATGAACGATAGGGCAAGCATCTTACCAGCTATTGCAGCATAGCAGCTCCGATCCAAGGCAGGGCGAAACGCGGCGACGATCCGTCCGCTGGTGAAAAATCTCCAAACCGACTCAACGCCGTGTGCCCCGATTCTGTAGTGTATGCTTCTGCGAGCACCTCCTCGACCCTCCAATCACCTCGGTCGGACGCACAAGCGTGAAATACCCACGGTGACACTGAGCTCCCTCCCCGGCGTGTGTTGCTTGCATGGCTACGGTGGCTTCGAGTTCGCATCCAGTTTCTGATGAGCCGAGAGGTGGGGTGGCTGGCACTTATACTTGTGGGAGGGGGTCGAGTCCACCAGAGAGGGGAAGCGGTATCGAGAGATCCTCGGACGGTGCCCCAGTTTGTTGCAACGGTTACAAAGATCACGACGGAATCTCAGCTAACCGAAGACCCCCGAGCATGTGACTCCATCAGTCTGGGACACGGGCACGCGTGAACACAAGGAAGCAAGGCTGATAAGTGGCCCCCTTGCCAGCAACGGAGCGCAGTTGGCTGGTGTGGGTGGTGGGTCGGCCGAGAGTTACTGGGCTGCTCGGCCAGGAGTAGAAGAAATTGGCCGACTGGAGTACATTGGGCCCAAACGCACGTATTCCTCTTTTCGTTTGTTTTTCTTCCATTTTTCTATTTTATTTACTAATTCAAATTTAAATTTCAATTTGGATTCAGAGTTAAAATTCAAAATGCACAACCAAATAAGACCCAACATGAAATTCAATATATAATTAAATTTACTTATTTATTTATTATCCTATTTAAGCAAAATCCTTTAAATATGCACTCCATACACACAAAAAATAGAAAATAGGTACCTTAAGAAAATAAGTTTGTAGTGCATCAAATTCTTTGAGAGTACTTATAAATATATTTTTCAATAAAGGAATGACTAAAACCATATGTGTCTTCTTTTATTAAATTTTTATTAGAAACCATATTTGTTTTAAGAGATGTAACTCCAAAGGTAAAAAAATCTTATTGAAAGGTATTTTTATTCAAAATCCTTGGAGAATTTTACTAGCTTACCAACATATGATTTTGAGGTGTTACAAACCATAATGCCCTTGGCGGGAGCAACCAATCCTTCTATCTTGTGTATAGGTCTATACTTAGTCATAGCAAGTCCCTTACTCCCATAAGATGCCCCAAGCACTAGGTACCTTAGGACACAACCATATCCATATATTACTTGATGCCATGGACCTCAAGGACCTAGGGGCTAGTAAAGACCCTAAGCTACTAAGTGTTTCTCCTATTATGAGTGTACCAAGGTGATAAGAGAAATGTGTCATGGGGCCACTTCTACCTGTTTGGGTGATTAAATGCCCAACACACCATCTTAAACTAACTTAGTTAATGTGAGTATGAGCACAAGTACATTAAAGGCAATTTGAATAGATAAAACCCAAAAGAGCTCTAATAGGGGCCCAAATATGCAACTTGGAGTAAAATGATATATTTGTGAGGTTTGCACCCTTAGACATGTTGCATAGGTCCATTCCAATGTTTCTAGTAATTTTGTTTGGACTCTAACCTCTTTTGTAGAAGAAAGTGCAATATGGACTTAGTTTGAGCAAATTTAGGAGCTTCACTGAAAATCTGAGAAAGAGGTATGGTTCCCACACTTAGTCAATTGGATTGGGTACTAATAATGTTTATCTAAGTTGTAGGGAAACCTCCAAAGACAGCCAAAAAGGTTTGGAGGAGATAGGCTAAAAAGAGCTAAAGTTGGTCTGGTCTGGACCTCACCAGACCGGTTCGGTGGTGCACCGAACTGGGTCCGTGGGTCCTAGCCGTACTTCTCGGTCTCGGAAATTTCATTATAAAATTCATCAGACTGTGAACAGTGTCAATCGGGTGTGCAACCAGACCATCTCCAACGGCTACTCTCCAACAGGCTTCAGCGTGCCAATGGCTAGCTGACGTGGCCCATGGTCCGGAGGCACACCGGACCGATCCGGTGCCACACAGCTACGGAAATCGTCCAATCAGATCCCGAACTAGGGGAGCATGGATTCGGTCTGGTGGTGCACCGGTTCGGTCCTGTGCGCCCGCAGATAGCCTAGATCTGTAGCTTTCTAAGGAAGGAGGCAACGACTCCTAGAGCTCCTTGGTCTATATAATCAACCCCTAGGTGCCTCCATTCAGTAACCAAGTACTCCAAGAGCAACACAACACTCCGACATACTGCAACAACGCATTCTAGTGGTTTTAGTGAGATATGAGCGCCAATTCTGAGCTGTTCTTGTGAATTTGTGTACTCGTGCTCTTGTCATCATGTTTCTTGCGTGTGTTGTTGTGATTTGCTATTGTGTGTGTACTTTCTCTTCCTTCCTTACTCTAATTTATGACTCTAATCTTGTGTAACGCTGCAAAAGACTCCAACTTGTGGAGATTCCTTGTGGACAGGGCTAAACATGATATAAGGAAGAACTATGGCACTCAAGTTCAATCTTTGGATCACTTGACAGTGGTTGAGGGCAACCCTTGTCCATTGGGACACTACAACGTGGAGTAGGCAAGCATTTTAGGCTTGATCGAACCATGGGAAAAATCAGTGTGTCTTGTGTGCTTATTTGCTTGTGATTTTCCTCCACTTCCTAAGCCTCTCAAATTCACTTGCAATATTGCTCTTAATCTATACTATATCTTGAAAGAGCAATCAAGTGAAGAGGACTCGCTTTCTTCTTCTCTACTCAAACTTGGTTTTAGTTTGCACTAACTTCATTTTAGACTAAGTTTGTGGTTTTAGTCTTAATTTTGCATGATCGCCTATTCACCCCCTCTAGGTGCTCTCAAAAGGCATCAGACATGGGCGCTTAAATTTGTCATGAGCATCGTGGGGCACTAGGGGCCTAGGTACTTAGACCATTCTTGCAGATTGTCTCTAGGGCACTAGGGTGCCCGGGTATAACCATTCCAAGGGCACCCTAGGGCCCCAGGCCCCGGGTCTTACACCCTCCTTGTGAACTAGCTTCCGTAAGTGCGGGGGTGCACTAAACTTCAGAGTGCTCTAGGGCAACGAGGGCCTTAGTACGCTTGGCCATTTTAATGGGACATGGTGTAGATATCATTTTTTTGAGTGCCTCGAGGTCAAGTTGTCTAGAGGGTTAGGCTCCTACCTCGACCAGAGTCAAGGTAGGTCCCTAAGGCATGGGACCCAACAACGATGGTTTAAATAGTTAGCCCTTTAGTAACCTCTTATACCAGGATCCTTGGATATATCTTGGCAATATTCAAGAGTATGACCTCCCCTAGGTGCTGATAGAGGCCCTAGGGTCCGCTGCTAGATTAGTCTTGTGGGCGAGATCATCTTCATTGTCGTACGCCTAATGAAACATATTTTTGAGTATTTCTAGTAGGTACTATGCATATCATCATCAGGGTGTCAATAGGGGTCATGAAAACCAGGTCCCTAGGGAAATCAAGCGCAAGAGAAGGATCAAACTAGGCTAAGAAAAAGTGACCCATCATGGAAGAGTAAATTCATATCGTGATTTAGCTTCTTTTGGTTCCATCTCTAAGCCTTGTTGTTATGCCCACGTGGGACTAGTTGTCAAACATTGTTACCATTAGCTCAGAAGCCGAGGCACCAGTATCAGTCACATTCATGTATGTACCCCCTTCTAATATTATATGTCATACCCTAGACTCAGAACCCAATCATTAAGCAAAATAAAAGGGATTACCACTGATATTTCTATGGGTAGGTTAATTGGTAGTTCCACATGGATTTTGAGCATGTGATTGGTTCTCAAGTGCTCATGATGGAACTATCTGTTATATACAACAAGAATCTTGGTGTAATAATCATATGGCTAATTATATTTTATGTACTTGTCATGTTTTAAAGAAAACCACTAACATAAAACACATGATTTTTATTAACAATTTTGTTGTCCTATAGTTTTATTTCTACTAATGTATATACATTATGAACCGCTAGTAAAAAGTGGCTATTATTAGAAAACAATCAGTTGTGCACTGATGACATATGGGTTCCGTAGAACCTTTTTCTTGCCCCGCAGTCAATTCTTCACCAACATCATTCGTTGTAGATCAGTAATCCAAAGCGCTATTGAATTGATCTATTGATTTGTTTGTGGCTCAGTGTGGTAAATTTGTTGATTATACAACAAGAATCACACGGGGTGTGTATGAAACATGGTAATGTATTTGGATGAATTCATATCAACTAGCTTTATCATTCGTATCAATCTTCTTTGTATATGGTTTGGTCAAGTAGTCTTATGGTTTGAAACTATGATTTGGTGTATGTTAACACCTAAAAATGTTCAAAGTGTATAATAAACTCCAAAGCATATTTGTATCTTCTTATTTGGAGTCAAGACAAAAACAACAAGTTTTTAGGAGCTGGCATAACTGAAACCAATTTAATTGGTTCCCAAAATTGGCCAGGTTAATTTTTTCAAAGTTTCTCGTATAGAAGAATGCATTACAAGTATACACCATTGTGTTATTCACATCTACCCAAACAAAAAATATACAGATCATCTCGTTTGAAGTCTGATGAATTATTTATGATTTTTGAAAGAATTTAGGTCGTGGACCAGATTGGATTTAAATGTGTTTTTGTAAGGGTTTTGTCATCTTGTGTGATAAGACTACTCACTCCTTATAAATCTAAGGGGCATAGTCGATGAAGTATCCAACACACAATCGATATTGTTTTACAATTATTACTCTCTTTTTTTTGCTTAATCTCTTCCAATGTCAATGTTATTGTACACCGCTTGATGGACAACAAGGATCTAGCCTTATTGATCGGCCTAGGCAACCTAGTAAGAAGTTCAATGTTTTTTACAATTTTGCTCGAAAACTAGTTGTTCTTCATCACGTAACTATGGCTGATTATCCTTTGGTGATTTCCTCTTAAATCTCTCGGTTCTTCATCACATTAGTATGATCCTCATTGTGTTTTAGGGTATTTGGCAATCTAAACAATCTAGTATTACTTGGTCTATGGTCCAATTCAGGTGTCAACAATATGCTAAGTTAGGTTGGATTTAATAATGTTGCAATTTTATTCGATATAGATTGGTTTTCGTGTAAGAAGAAATAAGATGATGTGGAGTTAGTGTTGCAGGTAAACAAAATTAGTTTGGGCCAATTATACTCTAATTGAGAACATACCTTCGATTTAGGGTATGTTTGGAACCCCTAGAGTTAATTGTTAGCTAGCTAATAAATTGTTGGCTAGAATGGGCCAACTAACTATTAGCTAGCTAACCATTAGTTGGACATTGTTTGGAACCTCCGGCTAATAGGTTGGTTAAACTACTAGTTTCCAATAGTACCCCTGTGTCGAGTCGAGATCAAGGGTTGCGTTGAAAGGATAAGGGGCAATACTATCTTTTTTGCCAAGTTTTAGCTGATTTTAGTTGCCCCAACCTAGCTAATGAACTAATTGTTAGTTGACATCTAGCTCTAACAAGTAGGTGAAGCTTTAATTGGACAGTTTGGAACCCTTACATGTAATTTTAGCTGCTAACAATTATCTTTAGATATTCTAAACAGACCCTTAGCATATTAGCCCTAGATAGAATTACGTCCAGCATTAATATGAACATCAGTATTGGATCTAATGTTTAATGGATGTCAGAAGACGTTTAGTCCTAACTGGTAACATCAATCTGGTCTAAAGGTTACATTTGTCTCAGTTGATAGGTGCGCCTTGTGAGATGATCACACATATATGTGAAGGATGACGTGGGAGGCCTTGGATTCAATCCCACACCTACACTCTTTTTTTAGTGAGCAACATTTGTCACGATTATCTGAATCGAAATTAATAGGGTGTTTGGTTTGATAAATAAGCTAGCTCATTATCATCTCACTCATCACTATTTTTGTTTGGTTTGTGAAATAAACACCTCATTAATTTTTCATAGTTAGTACTAACATTAGTAATGAGGTCATCCTATCAAATTTAAGGAATGGACTTATGATGTACCAAACATCTTCTAAAAGTGGTCTTTAATTATAAAGCTGTAGCCACGGTTGAGAAACCGAGACTAATATCATTTCTTAACCAAAACTAATGCCATTCCTCAACCAATTCTAACCGGGACTAATCATCCGAGAGTGCGTCATGGCTACATGTGTTGGCAGTTTTTTGGAAGTGTTGATCAATTCTACCAGTCACGCAATAATCTATTCCAACGACCTAGAGTTGGCGTATATATCTGCACAAACAAGATCTGGATCCACTCGTCAGGTAAGTGGCAAGCAACCAGATGGGTTAGACATAAAAAAAAATCTAAGGGTGAAAAACGTAGATGGATAGAAGAATTCAAAATAAACTTAGTTTTTTTATTCCTTCGCTGTTATAGTTTAGATTTGATTAGACAGGTAGACTTAACAGTGACATAATTCAAAAGGAAAGGTATGGTCTTGTTGGCCTCTCTCGCATGCTTTGTCTTGTGATTCCAATTGTACATGGCTTTGTGACCCGCCGGCCGGTGGATGGATCACCCTGACTGACCCTCCTACGTTTGCTTGCTCTCCTGTGACTGCAATTGGTGCACCACCGCCTCCATGACATTCACTAGACCCACGCTCCTCTTCATGCGTCGCCCATCCCCTCCCCCTCCTTAAACGGCATCACGAGCGCGCAAGTAACGACCATGGACGTCGATCGCGAGCCGTGCGCCCGTGCCCCGCCGCGCGCACTTACGTTTACGTACGTTTATACTTCTCGCCCACCATTACCAGACCGCCATGCCATCTCAGACCACAGAGAGCTGGCTCTTCCTCTTCCTGGTAAAGTCAGTTTGTGGCTGCCCGTCGCCTCTCGATCCACGACACGATGCGCCGTCGCGGGCTCCCCAGTTTCTGCCACGGCGTCGCCTCCACGTCCACGGTGCAGCAGCTCCACGGCAAGGAGCTGGCCGCCGGCAGCGCCGCGGGCGCGGACGCAGCATCCTCATCCTTCGTTGCCGTGCCGCCGTCGGTGGTTGGCTCGTGCGTGGCGGAGACCGAGGTGAGCGGCACCGGGGGCGACGGTGGTTCGGCGGTCACGCTTGAGCAGATGATCCTGCAGCTGGACCTGGAGGAGGAGGCCGCCAGGAAGGCGCGGCGCGCGGCGACGGGGGAGGGGACGTCGGCGGAGGAGCAGGGCTGGTGCCCGCGGCGGATGTCCTGCGTCGACGGCGGCCCGGCCGACCACGTGCTCCGGTCGGCGCGGGACGCGCTGACCCAGTACCCGCGCTTCTCGCTCGACGGCCGGGACGCCATGTACCGCGCGTCGTTCAGCGGCTTCTACCAGGGCATGGGCCGCGACGGCGACGGCGCCAACCGCCCGGCGAGGGCTTCGGTGTGCTGCGCCGCCGGCGCCGGGTGCGCGGCGCTCGCGTGCAGCGTGGGGGGATACGAGATGGACCTGGAGCGGACGCTGCGGTTGCCCGCAACCGTCGCCGGGGAAAGCGTGGTGTGGTGCAAGCCCGGCGTGGTGGCCAAGCTAATGGGGCTGGAGGCCGTGCCCGTGCCGCTCAGGGGAGGGCTCCGGCGGAGGAAGGCGGGCGGGCATCCGGTGGCAGCTTGTGGCGGCGTCGGCGGTGGCGTCAGGAAGCAGAAGCCGCGGAGGACGGGGCAAGACGAGCTGGCCTTGCACAGGGAGAAGCTCTTCATGGCGTTGCATGGCTACGATCTTGTCGGGACGGGCGGGCGTCACGCTGGAGGCCTCCGGTCCGGCGTGGCGCCCGATGTCGTCGGTGCCATGGACGCGGACGGCGATGTCTGGGAGTCACGGCTTCGTCGTTGACAGGAAGACTCGTGTCGATGTGGTACGTTGTTGCTGTGTCTGTGTGTATGGCTACCTAATCCTTTTAGAACGTGTGGTTGCCTGGCACTTAAAACTCGTATGAAACTAAGGTTATATGTATTTATATACAGTTTTTCACATGAATAAATAGCCTTGTAACATTTATTGTCGAGATTAATGGAAGAGACACATGCAGCTCACGTAGAATTTGCACGAAATAATCATTCACTTGTAGACTCTCCTGCATGAGTCTAGTTTATTGTTGAAGCTGAATTTTGTAGCGAAACTTGTGAAAATGCTAAGTGGACATTTATGTGCTCTTATCTTTGAGTCTTTTTTTTTCAAAAAAAAACTCCTTGACTTCATTAAAGTTTCGACAATAATTCGAGGTCTTCAATTTGAAGATAAGAACTAGAAATTGGAACTTCAATCAAAAAACGAGAAAGGGGACTTTTAGCTTTCAAAAGTTGAAATTCTCAACCATGATGGTACAAGGTTTAAGGAATGGGTTGATTCATCACTGAAAGGAACGTGGATGTGTTAGAAAATGTGTGTGTGTTATACTCGGTTGTGGATTAGTATGAGTTGAGTGCGTAGCGGTAAACGCAGATCGTGTCATGTGTGTGACGTGATGATGCATTGTTCGTTTCTCTTTCGGTTAGAACAGCGTTAGTTTCTCGATCAGCTAGAGATACACAGGTTTCTCGAATCTTGAATCGGTTGTAATAGTGAACTCGTCTATAAATAGAGAACACAATCCAAGTTGGATCTGTGTGAGCCATTACAGTTTTTACATGGTATGAAAGCCAAGATCCATCTCTTTGAGTTCACCATGTCCACAGCCTCCTACTCCAACCACGCCGTCGGCACTAACCTCATGCCCATTCTATCATTCAGCCATATGGTGAGTGTCAAGCTCAATCAAGAGAACTACCTCCTATGGACTGTGCAGGTGCTTACATACCTCTGCAGCCAAGGACTTGCCGGTCACATCGATGGCTCGCTACTAGCTCCACAACAAACCATCTCCGCCTAAGAAGTTCCGGGGAACACCGACAGTCACACACCATCACCGTCAATCCCGAGTTCACTAGTTGGTACCACTATGGCTAGCTCGTGCTCAGTGTCATCAATTCCTCCCTCACCGATGACATCATCGTCGTTATCGTCATCAGCACCTCCCCAGCACAGGAAGCCTGGAGAACTCTCGAAAGGATGTTCTCATCCAGCTCGTAGGCAAGAGTCATGTAGATCCACATGTGTCGGGGACCATAATTAAGGGTACCTTCAAGACTCCTAAATCTCAGCTGATAACCTCCATCAGCACAAAGCTGCAAAGGCCTGATGGGTGCGACTAAGTCAAGGATCGGTCCACTCGAGGGACGCGATCACGTCTCGCCCGAGCCCAGCCTCGGACAAGGGCAGCCGAGCCCGGAGGGTTTACGTCTCGCCCAAGGACCCTCTAAGGCAACGGACACACCTTCGGCTCGCCCGAGGCCCAGTCTTCACCAAGAAGCAACCTTGGCCAAATCGCCACGCCAACCGACCAAATCGCAGGGGCATTTAATGCAAAGGTGGCCTGACACCTTTATCCTGACGCGCACCCTCCAGTTGGCAGAGCCGAAGTGACCGTAGTCACTTCGCCGCTCCACTGACCGGCCTGACAAGAGGACAGCGCCGCCTGCGCCGCTCTGACTGTTGTGCCACTCGACAGAGTGAGGCTGACAGCAGCCAAGTCTGGCCCTAGGCGCCATGGGAAACTCCGCTTCGCCCGACCTCAGGGCTCGGACTCGGGCTCAGCCCCGGAAGACGACGAACTCCGCTTCGCCCGACCCCAGGGCTCGGACTCGGGCTCAGCCCCAAAAGACGACGAACTCCGCTTCGCCCGACCCCAGGGCTCGGACTCGGGCTCAGCCCCGGAAGACAACGAACTCCGCTTCGCCCGACCCCAGGGCTCGGACTCGGGCTCAGCCCCGGAAGACGACGAACTCCGCTTCGCCCGACCGCAGGGCTCGGACTCGGGCTCAGCCCCGGAAGACGACGAACTCCGCTTCGCCCGACCCCAGGGCTCGGACTCGGGCTCAGCCCCGGAAGATGACGAACTCCGCTTCGCCTAACCCCAGGGCTCGGACTCGGGCTCAGCCCCAGAAGACGACGAACTCCGCTTCGCCCGACCCCAGGGCTCAGACTCGGGCTCAGCCCCGAAGGACGACGAACTCTGCTTCGCCCGACCCCAGGGCTCGGACTCAGCCCTGGCATCAGCCGACGGTCTCCGCCTCGCCCGACCCAGGGGCTCGGACTCGACCTCGGCCTTGGAAGACAGACTCGACCTCGACCTCGGAGGAGCCTCCACCTCGCCCAACCCAGGGCACGGACCGACCACATCAACAGGAGGCGCCATCATTACCCTGCCCCAAGCTGACTCAGGCTACGGGGAACAAGACCGGCGTCCCATCTGGCTCGCTCCACTATACGAGTAATGATGGTGCCCCGCACACTCTATGACGATGGCGGCTCTCAGCCCCCTTACGGAAGCAAGAGGACGTCAGCAAGGACTCGATAGCCCCGACAGCTGTCCTTTCGCCAGGCTCCGGCGCTCCTCCGACGGCCATGACATCACACGAACCGGGTGCCAAAACCTCTCCGGCTGCCACGATGGCATGTACTTAGGGCGCTAGCTCTCCTCTGCTAGACACGTTAGCACACTGCTACACCCCCATTGTACACCTGGATCCTTTCCTTACGCCTATAAAAGGAAGATCCAGGGCCCTCTTACGAGGGTTGGCCGCGCGGGGAAGGACGGGACGGCACTCGCGTGAGGCCGCTCGCTCCCTCCCGCGTGGACGCTTGTAACCCCCTACTGCAAGCGCACCCGACCTGGGCATGGGACAAACACGAAGGCCGCGGGATTTCACCTCTCACGCCCGTCTCCCTCCGGCTTCTTCCCCCCTTCGCGCTCCGTCTCGCGCCGACCCATCTGGGCTGGGGCACGCGGCGATAATTTACTCGTCGGTCCAGGGACCCCCCGGGTTCGAAACGCCGACAGTTGGCGCGCCAGGTAGGGGACTGCTGCGTGTTGACGAACAACTTCCCGTCAAGCTCCAGATGGGCAGTCTTCAGCAACCTTTCCCGCCCGGGACGGTACTCCGTTTCGGGAGTCTTGAGTTCATGTCCCTCGACGGCAGCTACGACATGATACTCCTTCCCCCGCTGCGCGACAGCGACAATGGCGGCCGACAGCCCGCCCGCCGGCGGCGGAATCGATGACGTCTTCCCCGCGTGGTGGAAGAACAACATTCGAGCTCGCCCCGTCCCCTCCCCCGCCGACGGAGGAGGAGGCGGGGCAACCAAGGCCAAGCAGGAGGCAGCACCTCGTCGGCTGTCGAGCGAGTCGACGGCGCCGGCGCCCCAACGGGGGGCACGTCGGGCATCGACCTCGCGTCTGAGACGAAGACGAGCGCCGTCTCCCCGCAACACGCCAATCCCAAGCAAACGGACGACGCCAGCATGCTCACGAAGGATTTGCTGGGCGTCACCCTCGTGCCTGAGACGACGGTGCAGTCAGCCCCTGACGTGACTTAGTCACCGCCCGTCGACCAAGAGGTACCAACCGATTCCCATCTCACGCCTTTTGGATTCAGCCTCGACCCACCAAGCGACTTCGCTTTGGTGGACACTCTCGTAGAGGCGAGTCCAAACCCTCTGGGGTACCGTATGCGGCCACCCTGGGACCGGCTGACGGCCGTCTCGACCTACGGGCCCTCGGGGTCCAAGGAAGATGACGAGCCCGACTTCTGTTGGGATTTCTCTGGACTTGGTAACCCCAGTGCCATGCGGGACTTTATGACCGCGTGCGACTACTGCCTTTCCGACTGTTCCAACGGTAACCGCAGCCTCGGCGACGAGGACTGCGGCCCAAGTCGTGAATGTTTCCACGTCGATCTAGGGGGTCCCAACGAAGGCAATCATCTTGGTATGCCGGAGAACAGTGATCTCCCTAGGCCTGTGCCTTGCATTGACATCCTTCGGGAGCTAGCTGTGGTCCCCGTCCCAGCGGGGGGTCATGACCCACAGCTCGAGCAAATCCGCGAGGTGCAGGCCAGGCTCGACGAGGGGGCAGGAACACTTGAGCCGATCCGCCGGGACATCGGGCAGGAATGGGCGGGCCAACCTCCGGTCGGAGAAGTGCGTCATCTACCCCAGGGAATCCAGCACCGCATCGCCGACGATGTCAGGGTAAGGCCGCCACTGACTTCTAGTGGAGTCGGCCAGAACCTGGCTGCAGCGGCAATGCTTCTCCGCGCGATGCCGGAGCCATCAACCACCGAGGGGCGGCGAATTCAGGGAGAGCTCAAGAATCTCCTGGAGGACGCCGCGGTCCGATGGGCCGAAAGCTCCGCCTCCCGAAGGCAGGGGTACCCCTCGGAACATCGCGCCGCGACTTCCCGATTCATGCGGGAAGCCTCGGTCCACACCGGGCGCACGCGCAACACAGCGCCTGCGGCCCCGGGTCGCCTCGGCAACGAGCACCATCACCGCAACCGTCGGGCCCACCTCGACGAGAGGGTGCGCCGAGGCTACCACCCCAGGCGTGGGGGACGCTACGACAGCGGGGAGGATCGGAGTCCCTCGCCCGAGCCACCCGGTCCACAGGCTTTCAGCCGCTCCATACGACGGGCGGCGTTCCCGACTCGGTTCCGAACCCCGACTACTATCACAAAGTACTCGGGGGAGACGAGACCGGAACTGTGGCTCGTGGACTACCGGCTGGCCTGCCAACTGGGTGGAACGGACGATGACAACCTCATCATCCGCAACCTCCCCCTGTTCCTCTCCGATACCGCTCGGGCCTGGTTGGAGCACCTGCCTCCGGGGCAGATCTCCAACTGGGACGACCTGGTCCAAGCCTTCGCCGGCAATTTCCAAGGCACGTATGTGCGCCCTGGAAACTCCTGGGATCTCCGAAGCTGCCGCCAGCAGCCGGGAGAGTCTCTCCGGGACTACATCCGACGATTCTCGAAGCAGCGCACCGAGCTGCCCAACATCACCGATTCGGATGTCATCGGCCCGTTCCTCGCCGGCACCACCTGCCGCGACCTGGTGAGCAAGCTAGGTCGCAAGACCCCCACCAGGGCGAGCGAGCTGATGGACATCGCCACCAAGTTCGCCTCTGGCCAGGAGGCGGTTGAGGCCATCTTCCGGAAGGACAAGCAGCCCCAGAGCCGCCCACCGGAAGATGTCCCCGAGGCGTCAACTCAGCGCGGCGCCAAGAAGAAAGGCAAGAAGAAGTCGCAAGCGAAACGCGACGCCGCCGACGCGGACCTTGTCGCCGCCGCCGAGTACAAGAACCCTCGGAAACCTCCCGGAGGTGCCAACCTCTTCGACAAGATGCTCAAGGAGCCGTGCCCCTATCATCAGGGGCCCGTCAAGCACACCCTTGAGGAGTGCGCCATGCTTCGGCGCCACTTTCACAAGGCCGGGACACCCGCGAAGGGTGGCAGGGCTCGCGACGACGATAAGAAGGAAGATCACCAGGCAGGAGAGTTCCCCGAGGTCCGCGACTGCTTCATGATCTACGGTGGGCAAGTGGCGAACGCCTCGGCTCGGCACCACAAGCAAGAGCGTCGGGAGGTCTGTTCGGTAAAGGTGGCGGCGCCAGTCTACCTAGACTGGTCCGACAAGCTCATCACCTTCGACCAGGGCAACCATCCCGACCGCGTGTCGAGCCCGGGGAAATACCCGCTCGTTGTTGACCCCGTCATCGGCAACGTCAGGCTCACCAAGGTCCTCATGGACGGAGGCAGCGGCCTCAACATCATCTATGCTGAGACCCTCGGGCTCCTGCGTGTCGATCTGTCCTCGGTCCGGGCAGGTGCTGCGCCTTTTCACGGGATTATCCCCGGGAAACGCGTCCAGCCCCTCGGACAACTCGATCTACCCGTCTGCTTTGGGACGCCCTCCAACTTTCGAAGGGAGACCCTCACGTTCGAGGTGGTCGGGTTTCGAGGAACCTACCACGCAGTGCTGGGGAGGCCATGCTACGCTAAGTTCATGGTCGTCCCCAACTACACCTACCTCAAGCTTAAGATGCCGGGCCCCAACGGGGTCATCACCGTCGGCCCCACGTACCGACACGCGTACGAATGCGACGTGGAGTGCGTGGAGTACGCCGAGGCCCTCGCCGAATCCGAGGCCCTCATCACCGACCTGGAGAGCCTCTCTAAGGAGGTGCCAGACGTGAAGCGCCACGCCGGCAACTTCGAGCCAGCGGAGACGGTTAAATCCGTCCCTCTCGACCCCAGCAATGACGCCTCCAAGCAAATCCGGATCGGCTCCAAGCTTGATCCCAAATAGGAAGCAATGCTCGTCGACTTTCTCCGTGCGAACGCCGACGTTTTCGCGTGGAGTCCCTCGAACATGCCTGGCATACCGAGGGATGTCGCCGAGCACTCGCTGGATATCCGAGCTGGAGCCCGACCCGTGAAGCAGCCTCTGCGCCGATTCGACGAAGAAAAGCGCAGAGCCATAGGCGAGGAGATCCACAAGCTAATGGCGGCAGGGTTCATCAAAGAGGTATTCCATCCCGAATGGCTTGCCAACCCTGTGCTTGTGCGAAAGAAAGGAGGGAAATGGCGGATGTGTGTAGACTACACTGGTCTAAACAAAGCATGTCCGAAAGTTCCCTACCCTCTGCCTCGCATCGATCAAATCGTGGATTCCACTACTGGGTGCGAAACCCTGTCTTTCCTCGATGCCTACTCAGGGTATCACCAAATTAGGATGAAAGAGTCCGACTAGCTCGCGACTTCTTTCATCACACCTTTCGGCATGTACTGCTATGTCACCATGCCGTTCGGTTTGAGGAATGCGGGTGCAACGTACCAACGGTGCATGAACCATGTGTTCGGCGAACACATTGGCCGAACGGTCGAGGCCTACGTCGATGACATTGTAGTCAAGACAAGGAAAGCCTCCGACCTCCTTTCCGACCTTGAAGTGACATTCCGATGTCTCAAGGCGGAAGGCGTGAAGCTCAATCCCGAGAAGTGTGTCTTCGGGGTTCCCCAAGGCATGCTCTTGGGGTTCATCGTCTCCGAGCGGGGCATCGAGCCCAACCCGGAGAAGATCGCGGCCATCACCAGCATGGGGCCCATCAAGGACTTGAAAGGCGTACAGAGAGTCACAAGATGCCTTGCGGCTCTGAGCCGTTTCATCTCGCGCCTCGGCGAAAGAGGCCTGCCTCTGTACCGCCTCTTAAGGAAGGCCAAGTGCTTCACTTGGACCCCTGAGGCCGAGGAAGCCCTCGGGAACCTTAAGGCGCTCCTCACAAACGCGCCCATCTTGGTGCCCCCCGCTGCCGGAGAAGCCCTCTTAATCTACGTCGCCGCGACCACTCAGGTGGTTAGCGCCGCGATCGTAGTTGAGAGACGAGAAGAGGGGCATGCATTGCCCGTCCAAAGGCCAGTCTACTTCATCAACGAGGTACTGTCCGAGACCAAGATCCGCTACCCACAAATTCAGTAGCTGCTGTACGCGGTGATCCTAACGCGGCGGAAGTTGCGACACTACTTCGAGTCTCATCCGGTAACTGTGGTGTCATCCTTCCCCCTAGGGGAGATCATCCAGTGCCGAGAGGCCTCGGGTAGAATTGCAAAGTGGGCGGTGGAAATCATGGGTGAAACGGTCTCGTTCGCCCCTCGGAAGGCCAACAAGTCCTAGGTCTTGGCGGACTTCGTGGCTGAATGGGTCGACACCCAGCTCCCAACAACTCCAATCCAACCGGAACTCTGGACCATGTTCTTCGACGGGTCGCTGATGAAGACAGGAGCAGGCGCAAGCCTGCTCTTCATCTCACCCCTCGGGAAGCACCTACGCTACGTGCTACGCCTCCACTTCCCGGCATCCAACAATGTGGCTGAGTACGAGGCTCTGGTCAACAGGTTGCGCATCGCCATCGAGCTAGGGGTCCGATGCCTCGACGCTCGCGGTGACTCACAGCTCGTCATCGACCAAGTCATGAAGAACTCCCACTGCCGCGACCCGAAGATGGAAGCATACTGCGATGAGGTTCGGCGCCTGGAAGACAAGTTCTACGGGCTCGAGCTCAACCACATCGCCCGACGCTACAACGAGACTGCGGACGAGCTGGCTAAAATAGCCTCGGGGCGAACAACGGTTCCCCCGGACGTCTTCTCCCGAGACCTGCATCAACCCTCCGTCAAGATCGACGACACGCCCAAGCCCGAGGCACCCTCGGCCCAGTCCGAGGCACCCTCGGCCCAGCCCGAGGCACCCTCGGCTCGGCTCGAGGCACCCTCGGCTCGGCCCGAGGTACCCTCGGCCCCCGAGGGTGAGGAACTGCGCATCGAGGGGGAGCGGAGCGGGGTCATGCCTAATCGAAACTGGCAGACCCCGTACCTGCAATATCTCTACCGAGGAGAGCTACCCCTCGACCGAGCCGAAGCTCGGCGGTTGGCGCGACGCGCCAAGTCGTTTGTCTTGCTGGGAGACGGGAAGGAGCTCTACCACCGCAGCGCCTCAGGCATCCTCCAGCGATGCATTTCCATCGCCGAAGGCCAGGAGCTCCTACAAGAGATACACTCGGGGGCTTGTGGCCATCACGCAGCACCGCGAGCCCTTGTTGGAAATGCCTTCCGACAAGGTTTCTACTGGCCGACGGCAGTGGCCGACGCCACTAGAATTGTCCGCACCTGCGAAGGGTGTCAGTTCTACGCAAGGCAGACCCATCTGCCTGCTCAGGCCCTGCAGACCATACCCATCACCTGACCATTTGCTGTGTGGGGTCTGGACCTAGTCGGCCCCTTGCAGAAGGCACCCGGGGGCTACGCGCACCTATTGGTCGCCATCGACAAATTCTCCAAGTGGATCGAGGTCCGACCCCTAAACAGCATCAGGTCCGAACAGGCGGTGGCATTCTTCACCAACATCATCCATCGCTTTGGGGTCCCGAACGCCATCATCACCGACAACGGCACCCAGTTCACCGGCAGGAAGTTCCTGGACTTCTGCGAGGATCACCACATCCGGGTGGACTGGGCCGCCGTGGCCCACCCCATGACGAATGGGCAGGTAGAACGTGCCAACGGCATGATTCTACAAGGACTCAAGCCTCGGATCTACAATGACCTCAACAAATTCGGCAAGCGGTGGATGAAGGAACTCCCCTCGGTGGTCTGGAGTCTGAGGACAACGCCGAGCCGAGCCACGGGCTTCACACCGTTCTTTCTAGTCTATGGGGCCGAGGCCATCTTGCCCACAGACTTAGAATACGGTTCCCCGAGGACGAGGGCCTACGC
Organism: Zea mays; assembly: GCF_902167145.1. Classification (NCBI taxonomy): domain Eukaryota; kingdom Viridiplantae; phylum Streptophyta; class Magnoliopsida; order Poales; family Poaceae; genus Zea; species Zea mays. Next base: position 38,027,397 of record NC_050098.1, on the reverse strand, counting down.
CGACCAAAGCAATCAAGCTAATCGAGAAGACTCACTGGACCAGCTGGAAGAGGCTCGGGACATGGCCTTACTACACTCGGCGCGGTACCAGCAGTCCCTGTGACGCTACCACGCCCGAGGGGTTCGGTCCCGAGACCTCCAGGTGGGCGACCTGGTGCTCCGGCTGCGACAAGATGCCCGAGGGCGGCACAAGCTCACGCCTCCCTGGGAGGGGCCGTTCGTCGTCGCCAAGGTTCTGAAGCCCGGAACGTACAAGCTGGCCAACAGTCAAGGCGAGGTCTACAGCAACGCTTGGAACATCCAACAGCTACGTCGCTTCTACCCTTAAGATGCTTTCAAGTTGTTCGCATGCCTCGTTCCCATGCAAAGTTTAGTCATCAAGGAAGGGTCAGCCTTGCCTCGGCAAAGCCCGACCCTCCCTCGGGGGCTAAAAGGGGGGAACCCCCTCTGCGCCAAAATTTTCCTCGGAAAAAGATCTTTTCTGCCAGAATGTCTTTCGTGCTTTTTGACTACTTCGAAAGTGGATCCTGAAAACGACGGAGTACACGTAAGCAGCCAAGGCTGACCGAGCCGAGGGACTCCTACGCCTCCGGGATACGGATACCTCACTCATCACCTTCTGCGATAAGTAACTCACGCTCGGATAGGTGATTCCGCGGACCGAACAAGTCTTCACGCTCGAAAGCCCCTCTGCCGAAACGATTTTTCGGGCCTTCTCGACTGCGTCGGTGACAGAACCCTATGGACGAGTAAGAGTGCGCGTAAGCGGCAAGGCCGACCGAGCCGAGGGATTCCTATGCCTCCGAGATACGGATACCTCACTCATCACCTTCCGTGAAAAGTAACTCTCGCTCGCACAAACAATTCTGTTACCGACAAATAAGTCCAGATACTCGAAACAAGGGGAAAAGAAACGCAGCTTTACAACACGACGATGGTGTGTTTGGGCCTCGGCGGCCGCAGAAAACACACACTACAAGATAATCCGATCCTGCAGGCTCGGATCTTGACAATTGAAGGGAGCAGCAGCACCCTCGGCGTCAACTACACCTTCGGCGAGGTCCGACCTAGCCCCGGACGGCGACGCGGTCGGAGGATCTCCACCCCGAAGGACGACATCAGCACCACGCCTGGGCCATCGCCGCCAGGGTCTTCTCCAGGAATCCGGCTCGAGCAGACGGCTCGGCTGGTCACCCCGAAGCCTCAGCCAGCTGTCCCCCGAGGACATTGGCTCGGTTTGTGGCCTCAGCAATTCAACTTCGGCGTCGGTCCCGCCAGTGGACGACCCGGCCAGGCTCTGGCCGACCAAGTCTTCTTTTCGAGCCAACTCAGCCTCTGTCCGTGCTCACACCGCTACCTTCGGCTTCGGCTCATCGAAGAGCAGCCGAGGGTTCATTTGACTAAGCAAGAGAAGCCTCGGACAGCAAGGTCGACCGAGCCGAGGGACTCCTACGCCTCCGGGATACGGATACCTCACTCGTCACCTTTCACGAGGCAACTCACGCTTGGTGAAGCGGTTCAGATAGCCGACAGGCGAGTCTTAGTGCTCGAAATGAGGAAAGAACATGGCTCCGCGCCAAAAATACATACATGTTCAGGCCCCGACAGCCGCAATGAACAAGACACCGGCACTCAAGGTGCCATTACAAACAGAACTCTGGTTCCACCTTCGCAGGTACGAACAACCCCACACGATTGGGGGGGCCTGCGGAGCAACAGAAGGCCGACGGATGGCTCGCCGTCGCCCGCTCCAACAGCAGCGACGACGACGACTTCTGCTCCGGGGGCCGAACAGCAGCAGCGATGACCTCAGGGCGGATGCTGCTGCCATGAGGCCCTCGCCCATGCCCTCACTTGAGAGGCAAGGACGGGCAGAAGGCCGTAGAGTTGGAGGTCAGTCCGTGGGCGGCACCGGCTATCTCGTCGGCGGCGAAACCTCTTCTGGCTGCCGTGGCGGAAGGCGGCGCCGGGAGCGGCTCCGAAGCCACTCGGGTCAGAGAGCCAGGCACGCGGCAGCTGCCAGTGCCACGAACGGCGAACGCCCTTCCCCCGATCACTGAGGGAAGGAGCGGGCCACCGCCCGCGCAGGGACCGACCCCAACTCGGCGCACTCCCCTCCCCAGCACTGATGATGAAAATCCTTGAAGCTGAGGGAGGGTCAGAGGCCGCAGCCCAGCTTGCTTTTCCCCGCCATCAAACTGGAGGTCACCGTCTTGGGTGACCACCGGCGAGGGGGTGCAGCCGGGCTGCATGATGAAAATCCTTGAAGCCGAACGATGGCTGAAAGGTACCAACTTCCACAAAGTTGCGTTCCTCCAACGACAAGGCGGAAGGATTACGGGTGTTCCCCATCCGGGGGCTCGAAGGTGGAAAGACACGATGCATAAGGGAATGCGAAGACATGGTCGCTTTTCAAGGGGGTCACCCTCCTTTTAAAGGCAACTCTCCCTACTTGCGTCCCCAGCCGTCGCGGGCTGAGTCTTCTCCAACACGCTCCAAGATCCTCCCCCTACGGTGCGAGGGCTGGGTCCCACGCGTCATGCAGGCTGGCCCAAAGCAGAAGAAGCCAAACCGTCGCACGCGGTGCATGCAACTGCCCAGCGGTTACGAGCATTCCTCCACTTTCGCCCAGACCGGCGGGTGAAAGGGCGGACAACCATGCAGTCGGCATGCAACCGCACCAAGTGGGCGCACCCCTTCGACTCCAACGCGCCCAGCATGGAGGCCCAGGCCCACACGTCACGCAACCGGCGCGCTAGTTGCTACGTGCGAGCAGCCGCGCCGCCCCTTGCGCCACTACCGCGCCTCCTCGACTGCGGAACCAGTACCGCGACTCGAGGCAACCCTGCGTATGACCCAACAGTGCCAACCAGGCGCATCGATCACGGGCCAGTCAGCCGCGGGAGAAGGCGCGACGGTCGATGCGGCCAAAAATGAGCCGGCAGTAATGGCGGTGGCAGGCGGGCAGAAGCAGCGGTCACGTCGTCAGCCAAGCTCACGTCACCTCGTGGGACAGCGAGAGAACCCTCTCTCACGGCGTGAAGACGACGTGCCCGTGTTCCGTTCCTCGAACGGCCCGCGCACGCGCAACGGCTGCCCCGCGAACCACTTGCCCCGTCGCATTAACTCCGCGGCGGGACAGGCGGCGCCTCTGGCAGGAGAAGCGAGCGACGCTTCGCCTTCGCCATAATGACCGCGTCAAAAAAGGTACACCACGTCATTCGATTTCGTATCCTTTTCCTTTTCCTCTTTCTCTCTCTTACAACAGGGACCGAGAAAGGGGGATACCCCGAAAAGGATCCTTCTTCGTGAAGGAAACAAGCCCCGAGCCTCCCTACTGATCAGAGGTTCAAAGGCTGGCCCCTCGGAGGGGTTTAACAGCCGCCTCAGAGCGCTTGGGCTCCGCGCCCACTACTGGTCAGAGGTTCGAAGGCTGGTCCCTCGGAAGGGTTCAACGGCCGCCTCAGGCCACTCGGGCTCCGCGCCCACTACTGATCAGGGGTTTGTAGGCTGGCCCTCGAAGGGTTCACAGCCGCCTCAGACACAGAGCGAGGGATGACCCTGGGTACGTTCGATACATAACCAGGGCTCGGGCTACGCTCCTGAGGTACCCTAGGACATTTCCGAGACCAGCGGGAACGATCTTGTAACGAAATCCCATCAGAGGGAGGCATCGAGCCCTCGGACCCCGTCAAAAGGGGACCGGGTCCAGCAGATCACCCGCAGGTACTTTTGGAGCGCGCCTCCGGGCCTCTAGCTGACCCCTAACAAATGGGGCACGGGCGTCCACTCGGATTACCCGTCAGCAGCTCGCTGGAGACACCATGTTCGGCGCCCTCCAAGGGCAACATGGCGCTTTCCCCCCTCCTTGCGGAAAGGCGACGCAGGGGCGTATGTAAAAAAGTCTGAGTCTGTCCTTGACCGTCCTCTCGCCCTGTGCAGAGGCTTGGGGGCTGCTCTCGCAAACCCGGCTCCAGCCAAACCGTTGACAGCGTCAACATACCAGCCCAAGAACTTGGGACCCGACCGTGCACCCGGGCTACGGCCAGCTCGCATGAGGGAACGACCAGACCTGCCGAAACATTGCGAAATGCATTAAGACCTCGGAGGAGTCAAACCACTCCTCCGAGGCCTCGGGGGCTACACCCGGAGGGTGCGCTCGCGCACACCCACCGGAACAAGACGCGACCGAGAAAGGCTGGTCCCCTTGCAAAAAAGTGCGACAAAAGCCTCCAAGCGAGTATTAACACTCCCTTCGAGGCTCGGGGGCTACTGTCGGGGACAATAATTAGGGGTACCCTCAAGACTCCTAAATCTCAGCTGGTAACCCCCATCAGCACAAAGCTGCAAAGGCCTGATGGGTGCGACTAAGTCAGGGATCGGTCCACTCGAGGGACGCGATCACGCCTCGCCCGAGCCCAGCCTCGGACAAGGGCAGCCGACCCCGGAGGGTTTACGTCTCGCCCGAGGACCCCCTACGGCAACGGACACACCTTCAGCTCGCCCGAGGCCCAGTCTTCACCAAGAAGCAACCTTGGCCAAATCGCCATGCCAACCGTCCAAATCGCAGGGGCATTTAATGCAAAGGTGGCCTGACACCTTTATCCTGACGCGCGCCCTCCAGTTGGCAGAGCCGAAGTGACCGTAGTCACTTCGTCGCTCCACTGACCGGCCTGACAAGAGGACAGCGCCGCCTGTGCCGCTCTGACTGTTGTGCCACTCGACAGAGTGAGGCTGACAACAGCCAAGTCCGGCCCTAGGCGCTATGGGAAACTCCGCTTTGCCCGACCCCAGGGCTCGGACTCGGGCTCAGCCCCGGAAGACGACGAACTCCGCTTCGCCCGACCCCAGGGCTCGGACTCGGGCTCAGCCCCGGAAGACGACGAACTCCGCTTCGCCCGACCCCAGGGCTCGGACTCGGGCTCAGCCCCGGAAGACGACGAACTCCGCTTCGCCCGACCCCAGGGCTCGGACACGGGCTCAGCCCCAGAAGACGATGAACTCCGCTTCGCCCGACCCCAGGGCTCGGACTCGGGATCAGCCCCAGAAGACGACGAACTCCGCTTCGCCCGACCCCAGGGCTCGGACTCGGGCTCAGCCCCTAAGGACGACGAACTCCGCTTCGCCCGACCCCAGGGCTCGGACTCAGCCCTGGCATCAGCCGACGGTCTCCGCCTCGCCCGACCCAGGGGCTCGGACTCGACCTCGACCTCGGAGGAGCCTCCACCTCGCCCAACCCAGGGCACGGACCGACCACGTCAACAGGAGGCGCCATCATTACCCTGCCCCAAGCTGACTCAGGCTACGGGGAACAAGACCGGCGTCCCATCTGGCTCGCTCCACTATACGAGTAATGATGGCGCCCCGCACACTCTATGACGATGGCGGCTCTCAGCCCCCTTACGGAAGCAAGAGGACGTCAGCAAGGACTCGACAGCCCCGACAGCTGTCCTTCCGCTAGGCTCCGGCGCTCCTCCGACGGCCACGACATCACACGAACCGGGTGCCAAAACCTCTTCGGCTGCCACGATGGCATGTACTTAGGGCGCTAGCTCTCCTCCGCTAGACACGTTAGCACACTGCTACACCCCCATTGTACACCTGGATCCTTTCCTTACGCCTATAAAAGGAAGATCCAGGGCCCTCTTACGAGGGTTGGCCGCGCGGGGAAGGACGGGACGACGCTCGCGTGAGGCCGCTCGCTCCCTCCCGCGTGGACGCTTGTAACCCCCTACTGCAAGCGCACCCGACCTGGGCGTGGGACAAACACGAAGGCCACGGGATTTCACCTCTCACGCCCGTCTCCCTCCGGCTTCTTCCCCCCTTCGCGCTCCGTCTCGCGCCGACCCATCTGGACTGGGGCACGCGGCGATAATTTACTCGTCGGTCCAGGGACCCCCCGGGTTCGAAACGCCGACAACATGCAACTCTCCACCATCCAGAAGAATGAACTCAGCGTCATCGACTACTTCAGAAGGGTGAAACACCTTGTCGACACAATGACAGCCATTGGGAGGCGACTCGAAGACGGGGAGCTCCTCACCTACATGTTGCAGGGCCTTAGCTCTGACTATGATCCGCTCGTCACAAGCATCACAACCCGCATGAACGAGTATATATTCAATGATGTATATGGGCACATGCTTGACTTCAAGATGCGACAAGAGTAATACAACAGCCATGGTTAGGTATCATTAATTAACAATGCCAACAGGGTTGCCGGTCGCAGCGATGGCGGTCTAGGCCGGAGCAATCATGGGCGCGATCGTGGCTCTGGTGGTCACGATCAAGGCAGGCGCTCTTGTCGTCCACTGGCTAGGAGCAACACCAGCACTAGCTCAGCTGTTAGATATGCAGTAAGGGCAATCATAGTGATATTGAATGTTGGCACCGCTTTGATTAGGCCTACCAAGCCAAGGACACCATCAAGCAGGCAACAGTAGTGACCCATGGGTATGTAGTTGACCCAAATTGGTATGTGTACACTAGGGCCATAGACCACATTACCATTTATCTAGAGCGCCTCACCACCAAGGAGTGCTACAATGGATGGGATCGAGTGCAAGTGACAAGTGGAGCAGGTTTGAGCATTTCCTATGTTGGTCATTCTTCAATAACTGGTTCATCTAGGCCACTTTATTTGACACATATAATTTATGCACCTAAGATCAATAAACATCTCATATATATCAAAAAGTTAGCCACTGATAATGACGCCATTGTTGAATTTCACCCATTTTTTCTTTGTCAAGGATCAAGCCACGAAGCATCTTCTTCTCAAATGCAGGTGTAGGAATGGCATGTACGTCCTACCAAATAGAAGCCAAGCTCTTCTGTCGACCAGAATGTCCTCCTAGTAATGGCATCAAAGACTTGGGCATCTAGCTCCTCTAATTACTCTTAGAATTTTGCAGGACAATAACATAGTTGTTAGTTCTGAGATTTCCCCTTCCTTGATTTGTAATGCATGTCAACTAGGAAAATCTCATTAGCTTTCTTTTAGCCCCTCTTCACATGTGGCATCTGCTCCACTTGAACTTGTACACACTGATGTTTGGGCTCCAGCACTTCCCCTAGCAAATAATTCAAAGTATTATGTTTCCTTCATTGATGATTTCAGCAGATATGTGTGGGGTTTTTTTAAACAAGTCAAAAGTAGAATTTGTCTTCCTGCAATTTCAGAAGCATGCTAAACACATGTTGAACACAAAACTTAAGGATGTCCAATCTAATTGGGGAGGGGAATACCAACGCCTCCATCACTATTTCCAGACCACAGTTATTGATCATCGCATTTCTTGCCCACATACACATAAACAAAATGGTTTAGCTGAAAGAAAACATAGACATCTTGTAGAGACTGGCTTAGCTCTCCTTGCCCAAGCATAGATGCATTTACGTTTTAGGATGAGGCGTTTAGTACTGCCAATTATCTGATCAACAGGATGCCAAGTCACACAAATGACTATGACACTCCTCTCCACAAGCTCTTTGGCACAAAACTACTCCACTCTTTGTGTGTTTGGCTCTGTTTGCTGACCAAACCTGAGATCCTATAATGAAAAGAAACTTAGTTTTGGAACAAAACATTGCACCTTTCTTGTTTACAGCTCATCTCATAAAGGATATAAGTGCTTCGATCATCTCACTGGTAGAATTTACATATCAAGGGATGTGTTGTTTGATGAAACTATGTTTCACTTTGCAGAACACCCTTTGTAGTAAACAAAAGATCCACAAACTTCTCATCATTCAACCATTCTTCCTATACTATCCAAAAATGCATATATTGAAGCCTCTCTTATTAACCCATCAGATACCTCAAATCTGAATCATGTGGAACCAGTATTGAATGATGTTAACATAGGGAATAATCAAAGTACTCCTATTGATAATATAGACTTCCCTATAAGTGTGGTGGCTCCTGCAAGCAACAATTTAGCAGTGCCAACCGATTCAACCTCTGTCAGTGAAGAAGCAGTTTTGCCAAACTCAATCCCTTCACCACCACAAGCAGTGGCACAACACCCAATGAGAACTAGAATTTGTGACAACATAGTACAATCTAGGGAATTCAAGGATGGCATGATCAGGTATTCAGGAACTGTCCGAGAATTTTCCTAAAGGAGTTGAGGATTCAAGGCAACTAAAACTAGTCATGTCTAATGGCAGAAGGATGTGGTAGGCCCACCGAGCAGTATTGCCCTATGATGTGAACCCTAGATCTAAAAGCCTAAGATTTCATTCTTAGCGAAAGATTAATGAATAAGTCTAGGATATGACACAATACATATATGATGGGTGACATTAAAGGCTAGGCTAAGTGTGCTGACATATGACTTAGCCTGTAGCGCACTCAAGACCACTACATAATATGTGTGTCGGTCTTGTACCCACACACACATATGTGGGATGTGCCATGCATGACCTACAATAAAGTACATATACTACACTAGCTTCCAAATACATGAAACTAGATGGTTCGAGCCACAACATCCATATGTGCAAGTTATCATACCTACCTCTATAGTTAGTATGGCAGTTGCCTTAGGAACATATGACTACAATTCGGCCCATGTATCACATCAAATGTGAGACATAATATTACGACCATGTCTTCACCCTAGCACACACTTAGGGGAACAAGTGTACTCAATGCCTCTATGTAGGAGTGCTCTTGCATTTAAGACCGTATTCGATCAATCAATCACACAGACTACCAAGGAATAGAAAAATCCCTATATCCATGACTAGGTAGTACAATGGTACTTTAATGTAATAACAAGTGCAAAGAACCATACCAACCACTAGTCATGGCTTACTAGCGCTATTAAGGCACTCATCCTAGACATGGCCTATTGAGACACCTCAAAAGATATGATTACACTAGTGCATGCGTGACATATGATGTATGATTACAAGGTAGAGGATCTGCTATTGTATAAGAGAGTGATAGGATGGGGTAGTTGGCCCAATGATATGAAGGGCCCAAGTAGAGTATACATGTAAGATTAAACACTCTTTTGGACTATAAAAGAGAGTGGTGGAGCAGCATTTAAGGTTATTCAATTCAGACTCCTGCCACTCAACACTAGCTAACAGTTGGTAGTCTAGCTTGCCACAGCTCACTCCTCATCTAGAAGGTGTTGGTGCTTGTTGGTTGAGGAGCTTGTAATCTCTTACATCTATATACACAAATCAACCATAATCTAAAGAGGATGTAGCATATTATGCACATTGTGGCCTGAATCTTTATAAATGTTATGTGTTTTAGGCATAATTTCATGACTTAGACATACTCTACGATGTCAAGATTTACTCCCTACAGCCTTGTTATATTTTCTCTAGTACTCTTGGTACCCTAGTGTCTTGGCTACGACAATGGGTTGTAATACTAAGTCATTGACATTAAAATGTTGAAGGAAAATATTTGTCATGATAAGAATCGAAGTCTAAGAGAAGAAAAGAAGATTTGGGACTACCACCCAAACCGGCCAGGTCTGTTACCTATAGCAATCTAGCAAGAAAGGCTAGGCCCCCAAAAAAGTAGCTAGATTGGCTTCCAAATCGATGTTTTTGACGTGGAAAACTTAGAGATTTTGTATTGGACATGTTTCCTACGATGTTAAGATAGCACCTCTATATAAGTCAGTAGGTCACTACTTATTGAGAAATCTGACTTTCACTCATTAAAAAAGCTAAAATTATATCTAGACTTTAAGTGTTTTGGTGTATTTAATTGCAAACGATTAAGGGACTAAAGTGTTTTATTTGACTTGCGTGTAATTAGTCTCAAATGTGTTGTATTATATTTGGACTCAAATATAGAAAATATCATACAAATTCAAAATGAACCCAAGTGATATCGATTAAATGATTGACAAAGTTGTGTCATTGTGTGTATGATAATAAATGAGAGTTTGCATATGGAACGGTCTCATTGATAATGGCAATGAAGAATGACATTGATAATGACGAGAACAAAAATACAAATGAAATAGGTATAATGTGTGCTTAATAGTTTATCCAAAACAAGATATGACTTGATGGCTTGACAAGGTGAAGATATCAAAGAAAAGCTTTGACTAACTAAGCAAAGGTGAAGCGCAAGCGATGTCTTGGTGAAAGGGAAATAGGCTTACACCTTTTTCCTAAATGATTTTGGTGGTTGAATTGCCCAACACAAATAATTGGACTAACTAGTTTGCTCTAGAGTATAAGTTTTACAGGTGCCAAAGGTTCAACACAAACCAATAAAAAGTCCAAGAAAGGGTTCAAATATAAAGAGCAAAAGACAACCCAAAGGCAACCCTGGACTGGCGCACCGGACTGTCTGGTGCACCACCGGACAGTGTCCGGTGCACCAGGGAGTTCGACTCCAAACTTGCCACCTTCAGGAATTCGGGGAGGCCACTCCGCTATAATTCACCGGACTGTCCGGTGTAGCACCGGACTGTCCGGTGTGCCAGCGGAGTAACAGCTATACAGCGCCAACGGTCGTCTGCAGAGGAACATTGAAACGCTACAGTGCGCGCCTGCGCGCGCAGAAGTCAGAGCAGGCGCAGAAGGCGCACCGGACAGTGAATAGTGACTATCCGGTGCACCACCGGACTGTTCGATGGCCCCGTTGTCAGAAGCTCCAACGGTCGGAACCCAACGGCCTGGTGACGTGGCTGGCGCACCGGACAGTGTCCGGTGCGCCATACGACAGAAGCCCTCACCAACTGTTCTTTTGGTGGTTGGGGCTATAAATACCCCCCAACCACCACACTTCAATGCATCAAAGTTTTTAGCCCTCAAACCCCATACAAGAGCTCTAGACTTCATTCCAAGACACAAACAAAGAGATCAAATCATCTCCCAAGTCCGAAATCACTCCAAACAAATTAGTGACTAGAGAGAGAGACTTTTGTGTTCTTTTGAGCTCTTGCGCTTGGATCACTTTTCTTCTTCCTCTATTCTTGTTTCCAACTCACTTGTAATCAAAACAAGAGACACCAATTGTGTGGTGGTCCTTGTGCGGACTTAGTGTCCCGTTTGATTGAGAAGAGAAGCTCACTCGGTCTAAGTGACCGTTTGAGAGAGGGAAAGGGTTGAAAGAGACCCAATCTTTGTGACCACCTCAACGGGGAGTAGGTTTGCAAGAACCGAACCTCAGTAAAACAAATCACCGTGTCATCCGCTCTTATTCGCTTGTGATTTGTTTTCACCCTCTCTTTTGGACTCGACTATAATTCTAATGCTAACCCCGGCTTGTAGTTGTGCTTAAACTTTATAAATTTCAGATTTGCCTATTCACCCCCCCTCTAGGCGACTTTCAATTGGTATCGGAGCATGTTACTTCATTAAAGCCTAACCGCTCGAAGTGATGTCGGGAGCATCCGCCATGAGGGAGATCGGGACCGGCGACAAGACCGCAAGCTCGAGGAGAACACATTCAGGGGAGTCTGCCCACAAGCACAAGGAGGAATCCTCTTCCTCCATCAAGTCCCAACGGAAGTGTGATAAGAAGAAGAAGATGAAGAAGGTGGTCTACTACGAGACCGACTCTTCGTCACCCTCCACCTCCGGCTCGGAATCGGCATCCGCCACTTCTAAGCGCCATGAGCGCAAGAAGTATAGTAAGATGCCCCTTTGCTATCCTCGTATTTCAAAATGCACTCCATTACTTTCCGTCCCATTAGGCAAACCACCTATGTTTGAAGGTGAAGATTATTCTATGTGGAGTGATAAAATGAGGCATCACCTAACCTCACTCCACAAAAGCATATGGGATATTGTTGAGTATGGAGCGTAGGTACCAAAGAAGGGGGACAAGGATTATGATTCGGAGGAGGTCGAACAAATCCAACACTTCAACTCCCAAGCCACTACTATACTCCTCGCATCTCTAAGTTGAGAGGAGTATAATAAGGTGCAAAGGTTGAAGAGTGCAAAGGAGATTTGGGACGTGCTCAAGACCGCACACGAAGGAGACGAGGTGACCAAGATCACCAAGAGGGAAATGATCGAGAGGGAGCTCGGTCGCTTCATGCTTCACCAAGGAGAGGAGCCACAAGCCATGTACAACCGGCTCAAGACCTTGGTGAACCAAGTGCGCAACCTCGGGAGCACCAAATGGGATGACCATGAGATGGTCAAGGTTATTCTTAGATCACTCGTATTTCTTAACCCTACTCAAGTTCAATTAATTCGTGGTGATCCTAGATATAAACTAATGTCTCCTGAGGAAGTAATAGGAAAATTTGTGAGCTTTGAATTGATGATCAAAGGCTCCAAGAAAATCATCGAGCAAGGCACCACCTCAACACCCGAGGTGCAACCCGTCACATTCAAGGCGACGGAAGAAGAAAAGAAGGACTCTACACCAAGTAGGATCCCCATCGACACCTCCAAGCTTGACAACGAGGAGATGGCTTTAATCATAAAAAGCTTTCGCCAAATCCTCAAGCAAAGGAAGGGGAAAGATTACAAGCCCCGTTCCAAGAAGGTGTGCTACAAGTGTGGTAAGCCCGGTCATTTCATTACTAAATGTCCATTATCTAGTGATAGTGCCAGGGGAGACGACAAGAAGGGAAAGAGAAGAGAAAAGAAGAGATACTACAAGAAGAAGGGCGGCGATGCCCATGTTTGTCGGGAATGGGACTTCGACGAGAGCTCCACCGACTCCTCCGACGACGAGGACGCCGCAAACATCGCCGTCACCAAAGGGCTTCTCTTCCCCAATGTCGGCCACAAATGCCTCATGGCAAGGGACGACAAAAAGAAGGTAAAATCTAGAGCCTCCACTAAATACGCAACATCTAGTGATGGGGAAAACTCTAGTGATGATGAGGATAATTTGCTCACCCTTTTTGCCAACTTAAACATGCAACAAAAAGAAAAATTGAATGAATTAATTAGTGCCATTCATGAGAAGGATGAACTCTTGGATAGCCAAGAGGACTTCCTTATTAAAGAAAATAAGAAGCATGTTAAAGTTAAAAATGCTTATGCTCAGGAGATAGAAAAATGTGAAAAATTAACTAGTGCTAAGCACTTGCCATGACACTATTTCCAACCTTAAATTTGAAAATGATAAATTGATTGCTAAGGTTGAGAAAGTAAATGTTAGTGATAATTCTCTTGTCAACCTTAGAAATTATAATGCTAATTTAATTGCTAAGATTGATAAGTTGAATGCATCCCTCTCTAGCCTTAAAAATGAAAATGAAAAATTAATTGCTAAGGCTAAAAAATTAAATGCTTGCAAACCCTCTACATCTACCATTGAGCATGTTACTATTTGCACTAAATGTAGAGACATTAATGTTGATGCTATTCATGATCACCTAGCTCTAATTAAACAACAAAATGATCACATAGCTCAACTTAGTGCCAAAATTAATGAGCATGAATTAGAAAATTAAAAATTTAAATTTGCTAGAAGCATGCTCTATAGTGGGAGACGCCCTGTGATTAAGGATGGCATTGGCTTCCAAAAGGGAGACAATGCCAAGCTTAATGCCCCTAAAAGATTGTCTAACTTTGTTAAGGGCAAAGCTCCCATGCCTCAGGATAACGAGGGTTACATTTTATACTCTGCCTGTTATCTCGAGCACAAAATTAGGAGAATTCACTCTAGGAAGTCTCACTCTGGCTCTCATCGTGCTTTTATGTATAATAGTGAGGCATCTAGTTCTAGGCAATCAACCCATGCTAAATTGCCTAGGAAGAAAACTCCTATTGCATCAAATGAACCTAACATTTCATTTAAGACTTTTGATGCATCATATGTTTTAACTAATAAATCAGGCAAAGTAGTTGCCAAATATGTTGGGGCCAAAAACAAGGGGTCAAAGACTTGTATTTGGGTACCCAAGGTGCTTGTTTCTAATGTGAAAGGACCCAAGACCGTTTGGGTACCTAAGAACAAGGCCTAAAATTGTTTTGTAGGTTTATGCATCCGGGGGCTCAAGTTGGATCATTGATAGCGGGTGCACAAACCACATGACAGGGGAGAAAAGGATGTTCTCCTCCTATGAGAAAAACAATGATCCCCAAAGAGCTATCACATTCGGGGATGGAAATCAAGGTTTGGTCAAAGGACTTGGTAAAATTGCTATATCTCCTGACCATTCTATTTCCAATGTTTTTCTTGTAGATTCTTTAGATTACAATTTGCTTTCTGTTTCTCAATTATGCAAAATGGGCTACAACTGTCTTTTTACAGATTTAGGTGTTACTGTCTTTAGAAGAAGTGATGATTCAGTAGCATTTAAGGGAGTGTTAGAGGGTCAGCTATACTTAATTGATTTTAATAGAGCTGAACTCGACACTTGCTTAATTGCTAAGACTAACATGGGTTGGCTCTGGCACCGCCGACTAGCCCATGTTGGGATGAAGAATCTTCACAAGCTTCTAAAGGGAGAGCACATTTTGGGACTAACCAATGTTCATTTTGAGAAAGACAGGGTTTGTAGCGCATGTCAAGCAGGGAAGCAAGTTGGTGTTCATCATCCACACAAGAACATCATGACGACCGACATGCCGCTTGAGCTACTCCACATGGACCTATTCGGCCCGATAGCTTACATAAGCATCGACGGGAGTAAGTATTGTCTTGTAATTGTGGGTGGTTATTCTCGCTTCACTTGGGTGTTCTTTTTGCAGGATAAATCTCAAACCCAAGAGACTTTAAAGGGATTCTTGAGATGGGCTCAAAATGAGTTCGGCTTAAGGATCAAAAAGATTAGAAGCGACAACGGAACGGAGTTCAAGAACTCACAAATAGAAGGCTTCCTTGAGGATGAGGGCATCAAGCATGAGTTCTCTTCTCCCTACACACCACAACAAAATGGTGTAGTAGAGAGGAAGAATAGAACTCTACTTGACATGGCGAGGACCATGCTTGATGAATACAAGACTTCGGACCGGTTTTGGGCGGAAGCAATCAACACCGCTTGCTACGCCATCAACCGTCTCTACCTTCACCGAATCCTCAAGAAGACATAGTATGAACTCCTAACCAGTAAAAAGCCCAATGTTTCATATTTTAGAGTCTTTGGTAGCAAATGTTTTATTCTTATTAAAAGAGGTAGAAAATCTAAATTTGCTCCTAAGGCTGTAGAAGGCTTTTTACTAGGATATGATTCAAACACAAGGGCATATAGAGTCTTTAACAAGTCCACTGGACTAGTTGAAGTTTCTTGTGACATTATGTTTAATGAGACTAACGGCTCTCAAGTGGAGCAAGTTGATCTTGATGAGCTAGATGATGAAGAGGCTCCTTGCGTCGCGCTAAGGAACATGTCCATTGGGGATGTGTGTCCTAAGGAATCCGAAGAGCCTCCACATGCACAAGATCAACCATCTTCCTCCATGCAAGCATCTCCACCAACCCAAGATGAGAATCAAGCTCAAGATGATGATAATGAGGATCAATAAGATGAGCCACCTCAAGAGGAGGGCAATGATCAAGGGGAGATGCTCATGATCAAGACAAGGAAGATGATGAGGGACCAAGACCGCCACACCCAAGAGTCCACCAAGCAATACAACGAGATCACCCCGTGAACTCCATCCTCGGCGATATTCATAAGGGGGTAACTACTCGATCTCGTGTTGCTCATTTTTGTGAACATTACTCCTTTGTGTCTTCTATTGAGCCATACAGGGTAGAAGATGCATTAAGGGATTCAGATTGGGTGTTGGCAATGCAAGAGGAGCTCAACAACTTCACGAGGAATGAGGTATGGCATTTAGTTCCACGTCCTAACCAAAATGTTGTAGGAACCAAGTGGGTCTTCCGCAACAAACAAGATGAGCATGGTGTGGTGACAAGAAACAAAGCCCGACTTGTGGCCAAGGGGTATTCACAAGTCGAAGGTTTGGATTTCGGTGAAACCTATGCACCCGTAGCTAGGCTTGAGTCAATTCGTATATTACTTGCCTATGCTACTTACCATGGCTTTAAGCTTTATCAAATGGACGTGAAAAGTGCCTTCCTCAATGGACCAATTAAGGAGGAGGTCTATGTTGAGCAACCTCCCGGCTTTGAAGATAGTGAGTACCCTAACCATGTCTATAAACTCTCTAAGGCGCTTTATGGGCTCAAGCAAGCCCCAAGAGCATGGTATGAATGCCTAAGAGATTTTCTTATCGCTAATAGCTTCAAAGTCGGAAAAGCCGATCCTACTCTCTTTACTAAAACAATTGCAAATGATTTGTTTGTATGCCAAATTTATGTTGATGATATCATATTTGGGTCTACTAACAAATCTACTTGTGAAGAATTTAGTAGGATCATGATTCAAAAATTCGAGATGTCTATGATGGGGGAGTTGAAGTATTTTCTAGGATTTCAAGTCAAGCAACTCCAAGATGGCACCTTCATTAGTCAAACAAAATACATTCAAGACATACTCACAAAGTTTGGGATGAAGGATGCTAAACCCATCAAGACACCCATGGGGACAAATGGACATCTCGACCTCGACACGGGAGGTAAATCCGTAGATCAAAAGGTATACCGGTCGATGATAGGATCTCTACTCTATTTATGTGCATCTCGACCGGATATAATGCTTTCTGTATGCACGTGTGCAAGATTCCAAGATGATCCTAAGGAAGTTCACCTTAGGGTCGTGAAACGAATCTTGAGATATTTAGTTTATACTCCTAAGTTTGGCCTTTGGTACCCAGGGGATCCACTTTTGATTTAATTGGATATTCTAATGCTGATTGGGCAGGGTGTAAGATTGATAGAAGGAGCACATCAGGGACTTGCCAGTTCTTGGGAAGATCTCTGGTGTCTTGGGCTTCTAAGAAACAAAATTCTGTAGCTCTTTCTATCGCCGAAGCCGAGTATATTGCCGCAGGCCATTGTTGCGCGCAACTGCTTTGGATGAGGCAAACCCTCAGGGACTATGGTTACAAATTGACCAAAGTTCCTCTTCTATGTGATAATGAGAGTGCAATCCGCATGACGGATAATCCCATTGAGCACAGCCGCACCAAACACATAGCCATTCGGTATCACTTTTTGAGGGATCACCAACAACGGGGGGATATCGAGATTGCATATATTAACACCAAAGAACAATTGGCCGATATCTTTACCAAACCACTAGATGAGAAAACTTTTACCAAACTTAGGCATGAGCTAAATATTCTTGGTTCTAGGAATTTTGATTGATATATTGCACACATAGCTCATTTATATACCTTTGATCATATCTCTTTCATGTGCTATGACTAATGTGTTTTCAAGTGTATTATATGCTAAGTCATAGATTGAAAGGGAAATGGAGTCTTCGGCGAAGACAAGGCTTCCACTCCACTCCATCGAAATACTCATCCTTCGCCGTCACTTCGCACGGGTCTCCAATTTGGTATAATCTTCACTCTTATCTTATTTACCAAAGGGAGAGAAAGTAAAAAGGGCTTATATTTCACTCACAAATATCCGTTTTGGCGATTCATGCCAAAGGGGGAGAAAGTATTAGCCCAAAGCAAAAGGACCGCACCACCACCAATTTCAAAAATGAAGTCTTTCAAATTTGTATTAAAAGAAGGTTTTTCAAATGCTATCTTATTTTTGATAGAATTTTCAAATTGGTATAACCCCTTTTCAAAATTAATATCTAAAACCCTCTGAACACTAAGAGGAGAATTTCATTGAGGGGGAGTTTTGTTTAGTCAAAGGAAAAGCATTGAAACAGGGGGAGAAAAATTTCAAATCTTGAAAATGCTTCTCAAAATCTTATTCATTTACCTTTGACCATTTGCAAAAAGACTTTGAAAAGAATTTCCAAAAGAATTTGGAAAAACAAAACATGTGGTGCAAGCATGGTCCAAAATGTTAAATATGAAGAATGCATCAATGCATATCCTATGAGAATATATATTGGTTTAATTCCAAGTAACCTTTGCACTTACATTATGCAAACTAGTTCAATTCTGCACTTATATATTTGCTTTGGTTTGTGTTGGCATCAATCACCAAAAAGGGGGAGATTGAAAGGGAAATAGGCTTACACCTTTTTCCTAAATGATTTTGGTGGTTGAATTGCCCAACACAAATAATTGGACTAACTAGTTTGCTCTAGAGTATAAGTTTTACAGGTGCCAAAGGTTCAACACAAACCAATAAAAAGTCCAAGAAAGGGTTCAAATATAAAGAGCAAAAGACAACCCAAAGGCAACCCTGGACTGGCGCACCGGACTGTCTGGTGTGCCACCGGACAGTGTCCGGTGCACCACCAGACAGTATCCGGTGCACCAGGGAGTTCGACTCCAAACTTGCCACCTTTAGGAATTCGGGGAGGTCGCTCCGCTATAATTCACCGAACAGTCCGGTGCTAGCAACGGACTGTCCGGTGTGCTAGCGGAGTAACGGCTATACAGCGCCAAGGTCGTCTGCAGAGGAACAGTGAAACGCTACAATGCACGCCTACGCGCGCAGAAGTCAGAGCAAGCGCAGAAGGCACACCAGACAGTGAATAGTGACTATCCGGTGCACCACCGGACTGTCCAGTGCACCACCGGACTGTCCAGTGGCCCCGTTGTTAGAAGCTCCAACGGTCGAAACCCAACGGCCTGCTGACGTGGCTGGTGCACCGGACAGTGTCCGGTGGCGCACCGGACTGTCCGGTGCACCATACGACAGAAGCCCTCACCAACGGTTCTTTTGGTGGTTGGGGCTATAAATACCCCCCAACCACCACACTTCAATGCATCCAAGTTTTCAGCCATCAAACCTCATACAAGAGCTCTAGACTTCATTCCAAGACACAAACAAAGAGATCAAATCCTCTCCCAAGTCCGGAATCACTCCAAAGAAATTAGTGACTAGAGAGAGACTTTTGTGTTCTTTTGAGCTCTTGCGCTTGGATCGCTTTTCTTCTTCCTCTATTCTTGTTTCCAACTCACTTGTAATCAGAACAAGGGACACCAATTGTGTGGTGGTCCTTGTGGGGACTTAGTGTCTCGTTTGATTGAGAAGAGAAGCTCACTCGGTCTAAGTGACCGTTTGAGAGAGGGAAAGGGTTGAAAGAGACCCGGTCTTTGTGACCACCTCAACAGGGAGTAGGTTTGCAACAACCGAACCTCGGTAAAACAAATCACTGTGTCATCCGCTCTTATTCGCTTGTGATTTGTTTTCACCCTCTCTTTCGGACTCGACTTTAATTCTTACGCTAACCCCGGCTTGTAGTTGTGCTTAAACTTTATAAATTTCAGATTTGCCTATTCACCCCCCCTCTAGGTGACTTTCACTTGGTGGCTAAAGAATCTAGATACAATGAATAAAGGAGTACTTGCATTTAGTTATGGTACTAATCAGGTTTGATGGTTATGTTGTATGAAATATAAAATTATTGAAAAGCAACTTCTGTTGATAAGTAAAGTCTTGATCAAATGATTTAGTAATCTCAAAGTAATAGCTCAAGGAAACTTTGCTCAAGACATTGACCAAATTGAGAGAGCAGCATTATTTGAAGAATGACAATGTCAAGTAAATTTAATTATGAAGTTCTATTTCTTGAGTATAGGCATATGATATTCTCAATATGGGTGCAGCTATGTACTAGATGTAGCCTATAAGTGTTGAAAAGAAACCCAAGTGAAAATCTAGAGAGAGATAAAACACTTGAGGGACTTTTGGAGCTATATGGGCTAAAAGAACTGGTTAGGCTAGCTCAAAATAACACAAGTAAAAAATCGAGGGAGAAAAACACTCGATAGAGTTTGGGGCCAACACAAGCTACAAAATCGTCTAGGTCAGTTTTCATACACCTATGATAGTGATCCAATGGCTAGTGTCAGAGAAATCGGCCAAGCCAGTTTTGTCTGACTAGGTAGCCCAATGACTAGTTTATGGATACCTATCTATACCACTCCTATTTCTTTAGGGTGGTTATTGAAGCTTCTCCATGCTCATACCAACTAGCAGAGCCTAGTAAGTGCTCACAATTTATCATTATGGGTTTCGAGTGCATTTAATCACATATTTTGAATTAGAGAGCAACATTTGAGCCTTGTGAGGTTGTGTGTGAGTAAACTAGAGTTCAGTAACCCTTAAGTACTTTGTGGTGATATCAAGTTCATGTGAAGCATTTGTTACTCTTGAAGCTTTGCTCCTAGATGGCTTGCTAGTTAGTCACCAAGGTGCGGTAATGGTCATAAGTTTGTGAAGGTTTGATCATGCCTCTAAAAAGGGAAAAGAGATCATCTTAGTGAAGAGTGGAAAGAAGTCAATTTGGACCAGACTAGAGTATACCTTTATTGGGTCACTTAGGTCTTCCAAAATAGAGACATGATTCACTAGGCAAGACACAAACTTCGATTAAACAAATAGTTGGGAGTTCTCTATTGGTTTGGTTTACTTTGCTTTCGCATTGCATTTTATTCATAGTTTTTGCCACCTTTTATATCTACTTGGTTGTATATGTTTGTGGTTGTAGGTACATATTATGCAAGTTGAATTTGTTCCAAATACATTGTAGAATCATGAGCCAAGAAAATTGGCCTAACCTATGAGCAGAGAAATTTGCACAGTGGTCTCGAGGGAATTGGCCAAGCAGGTTCTAGTACCATGAGCAGAGAAAATAGGCAGGCCAATTCTACTGGTTGTTATGGATTTTGATATTTGTTTTACAAGTCCAATTTTTATAAAAGTATATTCACCACTTCCTCTAGGTATAGTTTAGGTCCTTATTAAAATATATCAAATACCATTTTCACTAACTCTTTCTATCCTTGCTATTCATCATGTCTCTTGATATTCATGAATCTTTTGTGAGGAATAAGCATAAGAGCCCCTCATAATTGATGAATGGAGCCAACAACAATCTCCAATATCGCTCAATGCTCCCACAAACTTCAAACCATCTAAGTGATGACAATTACCAATAGTAACAAAGATTATAATTAGCCCAAAGTCACTCAACTAGTGCACAAGATGCAAGAACTATATGTGATGCACTAGGAGCTTTACAGTCTTACCTAAATGATGACATACAAGATGCAAGTGAGTGCATTGCTTTATCTATTCTCAAGAGGTCTTCATAAGTGTATGGATTGTAAGGATGCAAGTCAAGGTCTACCAAGAGATATATTTATGGAACCTTAATGAAATCCAATTATTATCTCTTGATGGGTTGAAATCAGAGGCATCGGACATGTCCGGTGCACCAATGCTGCCTACATCGAACATGTTCGTGACTCCTAACGGCTACAAACTAGTCTTTTACTGTGTGTTAAGTATCTGGTGCTTACACCATACATGGCACCTAACAAGTTTGGTGCGTGTTAGAGCTGAAGTGTATATTTTACATGTTCTTTTAGTTCCATGTCTGGTATGGTGTCTAGTGCTACACTTAGGGGTGGTAATGGATCGTGATCCAAATGCTTATTCACAAAATAGTAGGACCCTAAATAATTTATAGTTCAAAAATGAATAGAAATAGAGCCCGATGTAACACCCCGGGATCCACAAACACCCCGAAATGCTACTAAACTACACAACTAACATTCATATATAAAATTTCGACAGCATCTCCTTTGAAAATTTGCATAAACGTGGAAGCAACAAAGTATAAACAGATATCATAATAAGAAAACATACTAGACATTAATAATCTGCTAGCAATGGGAAGATAACCATAACGTCATGAACTGAATTAACTAGTGTGCATGACTAGTTAAAAACAAACATCCTTTGACAAGAAGTTTCTAATTAAATCATGGTTGTGCCTAGGCAGCGTTATTATGAGAGTGAAGGTGGACGTGATGCTACTCCCCTCATTCCCAACATGAATCAAGTACCTGCATTGAGTAATGCAAGAGTGAGATGAAACATCTCAGCAAGTGAATTGTTTCGACGAGATATTTAAACCAAAAAAATTGAACTAATCAACATTTTAAAGGGATCACAATTGAGATCAGAAATACTTGTAGATATAGAACTCAATAGTCCCAAAATAACCAATGCCATCTAATTTCCTCGAACAACCACAATAGGTTGTATAACACTTTCCTGCGTCAACAATACCTGCAAATATCACTTCGATGTATGCATAGTAATGCAATGTGTAAGTCCTCTGCCTTCATACCTCTTAGAGTATAAAACCACACCATCTACAAATACCACTTCAATGAATGCATATGAATGCAATGCATATGTCCTCTGCCTTCATACCTCTAAGGGTATGAAGCCGCATCGTACCCCTTCTCGGGCAACGTACGATGCTAAGTTGTACCGGTACGGTTGGACCATAGGTCACGACAAAACTTCAGATGCAAGTGAATCATGCAATGTATATGGCATGCTGCATTTATCAATATACTTCACTTCCTTCACATACAATACAACCTCAAATAATACTTCATTTACCTTCAGATACAATACCAACCTCAAATAATACTTTATTTACCTTCAGGGTGTGAATTAATCTCACGAGTCATACTCGAATCATTATCATCATCAATATATGATTGAGCATCAGCATAATGCAAGCAAGTAAAGCATCACCATAGAGTCCAATTATGAAAGAATCCAATACTTCTGAATATTAGAGTGTAGGCAATAGAAATAACAGGTCAGAACGGAAGCAACCACTGCTACATTCACTTGCCTTCATCGAAGAAGAAGAAATGTACTATGCATGATCTGAAGTGTAGCCACCTGCTAGCGGGCATAAAACTTAGTATAAATATTTCACAAACATTTGACAACAATCAATAAATCGCTCCTACACTTGAAACCAAGACCTGGTGGAAAGACTCCCACCCTGAACCACATGACATACAGCAGCAGCGCTGTTTGTTAATTTTGTATCTTTAAAATTATAACAGTTGTTATAGCAAACAAATAATCTAGGAGTATCTACACAAAATACTCTACAACTTCGGTATTCAATGGATAATTAAATTCTGCCATCTACAAGTTCTAAAACCTCTAACAAGATAACTGACTGAATCTGTTTCAGACAGCAGTGTAGTTAACTTCAAAATTCGGTATCTCACAAACTACTCAACCAAAAATCATGGAATTCTACTGGAAGTAAGAACATTTATCCCTCTACATAAGTCTCCATAGTTGGAAGAGCCAATTCGGCCATTTACCTGATGAAACCTACCAGTGAACAGACCCGCTCATTTTTGTCAGGCAAACAGGAACAGCCACAGTTTAACAAACATAACTGGAGTTTCACAAATCATATGAATGCACTCTTTAACAATCTGGAAAGTTTATGAAATTATCTACAACTTCTTTTACCAACCCATAGTTTAATTCTGTTGATAAAATTGCCTAACTCTTAAGAGAACAGATTCTGCACAGAATTATGAGACTGAAAAACTGCTATAATCAAACTGCAATAACTTTCTGATCTGATGTCCGATTGAGGTGTTCTTCACGGACACAGAAAGATCTACAAATTATCTACGACTCATATATAAACTTTTTATTTTTTTGAGGCCACTAAAACCACAGAAAACTGGTATGAACAGAAACTGTCGAATATGCCATTCTGCAGAAATTAAATTCGAGATCAAAACCTAACCCCACATCTAATCCAACCTCTAATTCTTCAATCCACATGATCCACAACCTCCAAAAGCACATAATTATATGGAGGAACAAGGATCCCATCCTTACCTAGGGTTTCCCCAAGAAAATCTGCAATAGATGGGGGGGTAGAACATCTCCTTGATCCTCTCTTCCTCTTCAATCCATCTTGCTCCTCCTCTTCTCGATCCTTGCTGCGTGGGGGAGGGGGAGATCTAGGGAGGAGGAAGAAATGGTGGGCGGCTGCCATGGGAGGAGAGGGGGTGGCCAACCAAGGGAAAAGGGGGGAGGGTGGCGGCCAAGAGAGGGGGTGGAGGGAAAAGGGGTGGCCACCTAGGGTTTTGTGGGAGAAAAGAACCGACGCCCCAGATGACTTCTGCCTTTGCATCCAACGACCCACAATCCTTTCCCACATCCACGCACCGTAGAACAACTTTTGGTCCAAAAATGTTTTGGGGATATTACACTCTACCCCACTTAAAAAGAATTCGTCCTCGAATTCGGCCACTCCAAGCAAAACACCCAAGGTACCCCATCACCATCATTCAAAACATGGGTCCATTATTAGTCTTAATTAACACAAGAACTTCTACCTTGGACTAATTGTCTGAGGAAACTACACAACCTGACATCAAGCATGAAACAACATGCAATGAAGCTCAAAGCAAGTCATAGATGCAATCAACACTACAATTTCACACCATCGAATTTGGATGCAACTATACATCAACATCAATGTCTTAAGACAACACTCTTTTATGAAGGGGTAATATGCACTAAGCACAACCCTTACCAACTTCAACAATTAATTTTAATTAAATGGTGAAACATCCACACCCGACAAATGTATAAGAAGATCAAACACCTCA
Organism: Zea mays; assembly: GCF_902167145.1. NCBI lineage: Eukaryota > Viridiplantae > Streptophyta > Magnoliopsida > Poales > Poaceae > Zea > Zea mays. The sequence goes on along the minus strand of NC_050098.1, from coordinate 38,002,977 downwards.
CCTCAAAGCACCACGAAACAAGTAGTTCTATTGAAACAAAACTCCTAATCTTCCTAAACCTTATTCTTGCCATCATGAAAAGATAATCATGTAATCTAACATTCTTTGCACCCCGCAAAAGGGAGAAAATCTACAGAACTAATGGAGCAATAAAGCCAATAAGAAGCCAATAACATTCTGTGCGGCACATGTCATCAAAGAAATGCCAAAAGCTCCACAAAAAGCACTGACAGCACAACAACACAATACTTGGTTAACCACTGTCACTATACTTCATCCAACAACTCAACTAAGAAAAATATCCAAACTAGTGAGGTTAACCTACACATAATATAAGTCTTCATCTACTGTAGTTCATAAACTTACATTTAATTCTATCATACGATGCACTCAAAGTACCAGACATACAAGGTCAATAATAACCCTGTAATCCTTCACACATTTGACAAACATCTCAAGCTGATGTAAAAACCACATCATTTAGGAATAGGTGACTAACCACACACAACCAACTCTAGGCTAGGCACTGGCTTCATTCAAACCAATAGATAGGTGGTCCAACAATGGCTCCACAAGCATGCATCGGGGAGAGAACTATCTGATCCTCAATGTATTAATACATAATCCATGGATCCAGAAAATCAAAGATTTATTCTACAACTAGCATGACTAACATGCAACCACTTTAAACCACATCTAGGCTTTGTGGCTACTAAAACACACAATAGAAGAGAGACATGTAAGCCATTCTAGCTAGGTAAAGACTTCCCCCAAAATTCCTATAAAAGTACCAATATTCATTTCTTTCAGAAATGGTTTCTCGACATAAACAATCATTCTTTGCAAAGATAGTTGGAACTATCCACCAACCGCTCAACAACTTAAATTCAAATTGATGGTTACCTTGTAACCCAAAACACGTAATTCACACTCCTCTTAGAAACATCCTCAATCAAGCATATATAACAATATTATTGTAATAAAACTCAACCATGAAAAACATAGTGAAAACAACATAGGCATACTTGTATATCACAGGCATAATAACAACTTCAATCTCACAAAAGACCAGCGATATCAAATGCATTAATAAAACAATATAAAGATTTAGAGATAAATTATATCAGGCATTAAGTCATAAACAACTTACCACATCACCATAAAGGAATGGGGAGGGGTGAAATTATTGTCACCTACACTTCAAAGACATTAATATATATCAAAGATATTTGTACCCATACCCTTCCTATATGTGCAAGTGTGTCAAATTTATCTTCAAATTGCCAAGAATCTAAAGCCTATGCTTTGATACCAACTGTAACACCCCGGGATCCACAAACACCCCGAAATGCTACTAAACTACACAACTAACATTCATATATAAAATTTCGACAGCATCTCCTTTGAAAATTTGCATAAACGTGGAAGCAACAAAGTATAAACAGATATCATAATAAGAAAACATACTAGACATTAATAATCTGCTAGCAATGGGAAGATAACCATAACGTCATGAACTGAATTAACTAGTGTGCATGACTAGTTAAAAACAAACATCCTTTGACAAGAAGTTTCTAATTAAATCATGGTTGTGCCTGGGCAGCGTTATTATGAGAGTGAAGGTGGACATGATGCTACTCCCCTCATTCCCAACATGAATCAAGTATCTGCATTGAGTAATGCAAGAGTGAGATGAAACATCTCAGCAAGTGAATTGTTTCGACGAGATATTTAAACCAAAAAAATTGAACTAATCAACATTTTAAAGGGATCACAATTGAGATCAGAAATACTTGTAGATATAGAACTCAATAGTCCCAAAATAACCAATGCCACCTAATTTCCTCGAACAACCACAATAGGTTGTATAACACTTTCCTGCGTCAACAATACCTGCAAATATCACTTCGATGTATGCATAGTAATGCAATGTGTAAGTCCTCTGCCTTCATACCTCTTAGAGTATAAAACCACACCATCTACAAATACCACTTCGATGAATGCATATGAATGCAATGCATATGTCCTCTGTCTTCATACCTCTAAGGGTATGAAGCCGCATCGTACCCCTTCTCGGGCAACGTACGATGCTAAGTTGTACCGGTACGGTTGGACCATAGGTCACGACAAAACTTCAGATGCAAGTGAATCATGCAATGTATATGGCATGCTGCATTTATCAATATACTTCACTTCCTTCACATACAATACAACCTCAAATAATACTTCATTTACCTTCAGATACAATACCAACCTCAAATAATACTTTATTTACCTTCAGGGTGTGAATTAATCTCACGAGTCATACTCGAATCATTATCATCATCAATATATGATTAAGCATCAGCATAATGCAAGCAAGTAAAGCATCACCATAGAGTCCAATTATGAAAGAATCCAATACTTCTGAATATTAGAGTGTAGGCAATAGAAATAACAGGTCAGAACGGAAGCAACCACTGCTACATTCACTTGCCTTCATCGAAGAAGAAGAAATGTACTATGCATGATCTGGAGTGTAGCCACCTGCTAGCGGGCATAAAACTTAGTACAAATATTTCACAAACATTTGACAACAATCAATAAATCGCTCCTACACTTGAAACCAAGACCTGGTGGAAAGACTCCCACTTTGAACCACATGACATACAGCAGCAGCGCTGTTTGTTAATTTTGTATCTTTAAAATTATAACAGTTGTGATAGCAAACAAATAATTTAGGAGTATCTACACAAAATACTCTACAACTTCGGTATTCAATAGATAATTAAATTTATTAAATTCTGCAATCTACAAGTTCTAAAACCTCTAACAAGATAACTGACTGAATCTGTTTCAGACAGCAGCGTAGTTAACTTCAAAATTCGGTATCTCACAAACTACTCAACCAAAAATCATGGAATTCTACTGGCAGTAAGAACATTTATCCGTCTACATAAGTCTCCATAGTTGGAAGAGCCAATTCGGCCATTTACCTGATGAAACCTACCAGTGAACAGACCCGCTCATTTTTGTCAGGCAAACAGGAACAACCACAGTAAAACAAACATAACTGGAGTTTCACAAATCATATGAATGCACTCTTTAACAATCTGGAAAGTTTATGAAATTATCTACAACTTCTTTTACCAACCCATAGTTTAATTATGTTGATAAAATTGCCTAACTCTTAAGAGAACAGATTCTGCACAGAATTATGAGACTGAAAAACTGCTATAATCAAACTGCAATAACTTTCTGATCTGTTGTCCGATTGAGATGTTCTTCACGGACACGGAAAGATCTACAAATTATCTACGACTCATATATAAACTTTTTATTTTTTTGAGGCCACTAAGACCACGGAAAACTGGTATGAACAGAAACTGTCGAATCTGTAATTCTGCAGAAATTAAATTCGAGATCAAAACCTAACCCCACATCTAATCCAACCTCTAATTCTTCAATCCACATGATCCACAACCTCCAAAAGCACATAATTATATGGAGGAACAAGGATCCCATCCTTACCTAGGGTTTCCCCAAGAAAATCTGCAATAGATGGGGGGGTAGAACATCTCCTTGATCCTCTCTTCCTCTTCAATCCATCTTGCTCCTCCTCTTCTCGATCCTTGCTGCGTGGGGGAGGGGGAGATCTAGGGAGGAGGAAGAAATGGTGGGCGGCTGCCATGGGAGGAGAGGGGTGGCCAACCAAGGGAAAAAGGGGGGAGGGTGGCGGCCAAGAGAGGGGGTGGAGGGAAAAGGGGTGGCCACCTAGGGTTTTGTGGGAGAAAAGAACCGACGCCCCAGATGACTTCTGCCTTTGCATCCAACGACCCACAACCCTTTCCCACATCCACGCACCGTAGAACAACTTTTGGTCCAAAAATGTTTTGGGGATATTACACCCGACCCTAATCTGATCCAAACCTTAAATCTTATAGTGTAAAATTCAGAGCCCATTGTCACCTTTAGCTACACCCGAGAGGTCCGGTGACCTTTAGAGCCAATGTGCCAGTTTACATGCTCTGAATCCTCTATCCGATGTGCTATTTAGTGCTACATTAGACACTTTTGGTGAGGTACATTTGGAGCACACCAAACTCTATTGTGCTCAACTAAAAACTATACAACGTGTGTGAGCATGCCTCATGTCTGTCACATGCAGAAAAATTGCACCAGGAGCACTTTATCATCTCTTCTCAAACATGCTAACTCTCAAATGTTTTACCAAACATATTAGAGCATGATTAGCATTTTAAGTGTTTTTGTAAATATTTCTGCTTGCTCTCCGAGTATGTCACTAGACCTACATGCAATACATATAATTTCAATACATAGTGGCACTAGATGACCAAATTATCTAATTAGGCCTTCCTCTTAATAGTATGATCATCTATACTAAATCCAATCATGCACCCTATTATGTTTTGATCGGCAAAACAAAATGTCATGTCTATAGATTTGTCTTGAACAATTGTATTCCTCATAATGAGCGCTTAATTATCCTTTGTGCCCATCATCATTCATTCCATGGTTGCCATTCTTACTCAATCTTGAATGTAGAACTAGCCAAGCTCATTCACAATACTAGTGTAGAGATTAGTCAACTAGTTATCTCAATTATCAAAATCACGCATGGAGCTTTTAGCCTCCATAACAGGTCTTTCGAAGAGGTATTCGAGAGTCTATCAGGCGAAGAACAAGAATCCAATTGGACTAACCGACTTGTTGGTTGGTTTTGCTGAACTTTTTTGTTCTTTTAATTAGGTCATATGTGATCTTGGCATGCTAGGCCTTATTGGTGTGTGATCTAATTCAGCGTCAACACAAACGCTAGCTAAGCTTAGGCATAATAAGTTGTGCCCCCCTCTAGCATGTTCAGGTAACAACCAAACACACCCTTCTTCTTGACACACTGTGAGAGTCAAATTCACCAATGCTAAAGACACCATACGAGGATTTGGGCTTATGTGGTTTCTTTTTTGCTTAGTCATTATGTTGGTAGAAAGATGATGTATACATGTGCCAATGGAAAAGGCTCCATGCCTAACGAGTAAAACGGTGAGGACCAACCAAATTTGGAAAAGGGCGTACACTCAATTCACCTCATAATATGTAATCAATAACTAACCTCTTATGTAATCATCAGTTCTCGAGGGGGGGAGGTCGTCATGGCCTCTTGACTTGTACCCAAAGTTTCACTTTAGCATATGAATATGCACTTTTGGTATGTGAAGGAAAAAAGATCACAGCAGCAGAGGGGCAAACTTTATCACCCAATGATCATTCTATATCTGAGGCGGTTGCCAGAAAGGATCTCGTCAGTGGGGACGAGAAAGCATTTTCAGGCTGAAGACACCGCCACCTCATATATGCAAGCATGTGTTAAAAGGATAGGGTGGACAGGAAGATCAAGGAATGTATCTTGAAAAGTTGAGAGAATGATCTACACAAACTAAACAAAACACGAAATGGATCGGATTTCATCTTGCAAATTAAAAGCGCATAAATTTGGTGCCTTTGGTTTGTCCGTTAGCTTCTTCTTTTTAATCTCGAGTGATGGGTAAGATTTCTCTTAGGGCTAATATGGGAACGTCAAATCCTCTTCGGAATTGGAGATGATTGAGATGTGAATGAACTAATTTCCTCTCCAATGCCCTTCAATCCTGAAGGGGATTTGAGTTTCCAAACTAGCTCTAAAAGACTCATGCCAACTTCCTTCTCGTGTGCGTACGTACATAAGCATCCATAAGCATCTATGTTAGTAGGCCATGATCATAAGTACGTACGATTCATGTGGCCCATACAAAACTTGTCATAACATTCATATGACAAGATTACTAAACGTATTCCTTGATTACCTGTCGGCGTTTCGACCCGGGGGGTCCCTGGACCGACGAGTAAAATTGTTGTTGCGTGCCCCAGCCCAGATGGATTGGCGCGAGATGGAACACGAAGTGGGGGGAAAACTGCGGCTCGTGTTATCCTGCGCCAGAGTGGGTGCGCTTGCAGTAGGGGTTACAAGCGTTCGCGAGGGAGAGAGGGAGTCCCACGCGACCACCCTCCGTATGAGGGCCCTGGCCCTTCCTTTTATAGATGCAAGGAGAGGGTCCAGGTGTACAATGGGGGTGTAGCAATATGCTAACGTGTCCGGCAGAGAGGAGCCAGAGCCCTATGTACATGCCAACGTGGCTGTCGGAGAGGTGCTAGAGCCCTGTGTACGCGGTGTCATGGCCGTCGGGGGAGCGTTTGAGCCCTGTAGGAGCACAGCTGTCGGGACCTTGATGATGTCTCCTTGCTTCCGTAAGGGGCTGAGAGCCACCGTTGTCATGGACGCACGTGGGGAGCCATCATTACTTGTTACCGGGGCGAGCCTGGATGGGACGCCGGTCTTGTTCCCCCGTAGCCTGAGCTAGCTAGGGGTAGGGTAATGATGTACCCCCCTGCGGCGTGGTCGGTCCGAGCCCAAGGTCGGGCGAGGCGGAGACTCCTCCTGAGGCCGAGGTCGGGGTTGGGCGAGGACGTGATTCCTCCCGAGGTCGAGGTTGAGGCCGGGCCCTGGGGTCGGGCGAGGCGGAGACCACCTTCCGAGGTCGAGGTTGAGGCCGAGCCCTGGGGTCGGGCGAGGCGGAGACCACCTTCCGAGGCCGAGGCGGGGGCCGAGCCCTGGGGTCGGGCGAGGCGGAGACTTCCTCCTGAGGCCGAGGCCCAAGGTCGGGTGAGGCGGAGCTTCCTGTGGCGCCTGAGGCTGGACTCAGCTGCTGTCAGCCTCACCCTGGCGGGTGGCACAGCAGTCGGAGAGGGGCGAGTGGCGTTGTTTTCCTGTCAGGCCAATCAATGGGAGGGCGAGGTGACTGCGGTCAATTCGACCTTGCCGACTGAGGCACGCGTGTCAGGATAAGGCGCCAGGCGATCCTTGCATTGAATGCGCCTGCGATACGGTCGGTTGGTGAGGTGATTTGGCCAAGGTTGCTTCACAACGAAGCCTGCCCGAGCTGGGCTTCGGGCGAGTCGAGGGTGCGCCTGTTGCTGATGAGGCCCTCGGGCGAGGCGTGAATTCGTCTGGGACTACTGTTCTCGCTCGAGGCTGGGCTCGGGCGAGGCGAGATTGCGTCCCTTGAGTAGACGAGGCCTTGACCTGAATTGCACCCATCAGTCTGTGCAGTTTACGCTGATGGTGATTACCAGCCGAGTTTAGGAGTGTTGGGGGTACCCTCTAATTATGGTACCCGACAGTAGCCCCCGAGCCTCAAAGGGAGTGTTGGTACTCGCTTGGAGGCTTTGTCGCACTTTTTTGCAAGGGGACCGGCCTTTCTCGGTAATATTTTGTTCCGGTGGGTGCGAGCGAGCGTACCCACCGGGTGTAGCCCCCGAGGCCTCGGAGGAGTGGTTTGACTCCTCCGAGGTCTTAATGCCTTTCGAGATGCCTTGGCCGGTCTGGTTGTTCCCTCATGCGATCTGATCATAGTCCGGGTGCATGGTCAGGTTTCGAGTTTTCAGGCTGGTTTGTTGACGCTGTCAACGGTTTGGCCGTAGCCGAGTTTGCGAGAGCAGCCCCCGAGCCTCTGCACGGAGCGAGAGGACGATCAAGGACTGACTCGACTTTTATGATACGCCCCTTCGTCGCCTTTCCGCAAGGAGGAAGGGGGGAAAGCGCCATGTTGCCCTCGGAGGGCGCCGAACATGGTGTCTCCAGTGAGTTGCTAACGGGTGATCCGAGTGGACGCCCGTGCCCCGTTCGATAAGGGTCGGCTAGTGGCCCAGAGGCGCGCTCCAAAAGTACCTGCAGGTGATTTGCCGGACCCGGTCCCGTTTGATAGGGTCTGAGGCCTCGATGCCTCCCTCTGATGGGATTCCGTTACAAAATCACTCCTGCTGGTCTCGGAAATGTCCTAGGGTACCTCGAGAGCATAGCCCGAGCCTCGGCCATGTATCGGACGTACCCAGAGTCATCCCTCGCTCTGCATGGTCTGGGGCGGCTGTCGAACCCTTCGAGGGGCCAGCCTTCGAACCCCTGATCAGTAGTGGGCACGGAGCCCGAGTGCTCTGAGGCGGCTGTCGAACCCTTCCGAGGGGCCAGCCTTCAAACCCCTGATCAGTAATGAGCCTGAAGCCCGAGTGCTCTGGGGCGGCCGTCAAACCCTTCCGAGGGGCCAGCCTTCGAACCCCTGATCAGTAGGAGGGCTCGGGGCCCGCTTCCTTTGCGGAGAAGGATCCCTTTCGAAATATCCCCTTTCCCGGTCCCTGTAGCAAGAGAGAGAAAGGGGAAGAAGAAAAGGATATGAATTTAAGCGGTGTGGCGCACCTTTTTTGATGCGGCCGTCGCGGGCCCAAGCGCGGTGCTGGCGTCCTCCTTCGAGGTGGAGATCCTTCCGCTCGGGGCCAGGCCAGATCTCGCCGAGGGTGGAGACGACGCCGAGGGTGGAGATGAAGCCGAGGGTGCCGCTCCTTCCCCGGGCGATGCCTGATTCTGCCGGAGCAATCTATTTGGAGCATGCATGTGTCTTCGCGGCCGCCGAGGCCTAAACACTTTGTTGTCGTGTTATAAAGTTGTGTTTCTTTTCCTCTCGTTTTGAGTATCCGGACTTGTTCGTCAGTAGCAGAATCGCTTATCTGAGTAAGAGTTACTTCTCGCGGAAGGTGACGAGTGAGGTATCCGTATCCCGGAGGCGTAGGAGTCCCTCGGCTCGGTCGGCCTTGCCGCTTACGTGCGCTCTTATTCGTTTTGCGGGATTCTGTTATCGATATAGTCGGAAAGCACGAAAGTCGTTTTGGTAGAAAACTTTTCCGAGGAAAATTTTGACGCAGAGGGGGACCCCCCCTTCTAGCCCCCGAGGGAGGGTCGGGCTTTGCTGAGGCAAGGCTGACCCTTCCTTGATGGTTAGACTCTATTTATGTATGTAAAGAAACAACGAGGCATATGAACGACTTGAAACATCTTAAGGGTAGAAGCGACGTAGCTGTCGGATGTTCCAAGCATTGTTGTAGACCTCGCCTTGATTGTTGGCCAGCTTGTATGTTCCGGGCTTCAAAATCTTGGCGATGATGAATGGCCCCTCCCAGGGAGGAGTAAGCTTGTGGCGCCCTTGGCGTCTTGCCTCAGCCGAAGCACCAAGTCTCCTACTTAGAGGTCTCGGGGCCAGACCCCTCGGGCGTGGTAGCGTCGCAGAGACTGCTGATATCGCGCCGAGTGTAGCAAGGCCACGTCACGAGCCTCTTCCAGCTGGTCCAACGAGTCTTCTCGGCTGGTCTAGTTGCTTTGGTCGTCGTACGCCTTTGTCCTCGGGGAACCGTATTCTAAGTCTGTGGGCAAGATAGCCTTGGCCCCATAGACTAGAAAGAACGGTGAGAAACTCGTGGCCCGGCTTGGCGTCGTCCTCAAACTCCAGACCACCGAGGGTAGTTCCTTCATCCACCGCTTGCCGAACTTGTTGAGGTCGTTGTAGATCCTTGGTTTAAGTCCCTGCAGAATCATGTCGTTGGCACGCTCCATCTGCCCATTTGTCATGGGGTGAGCCACGGCGGCCCAGTCCACCCGGATGTGGTGGTCCTCGCAGAAGTCCAGGAACTTCTTGCTAGTGAACTGGGTGCCATTGTCGGTGATGATGGAGTTCGGGACCCCGAAGCGATGGATGATGTTGGTGAAGAAAGCCACCGCCTGCTCGGACCTGATGCTCGTTAGGGGTCGGACCTCGATCTACTTGGAGAATTTGTCGATGGCGACCAGCAGGTGCGATAAGCCCTCGGGTGCCTTCTGCAAGGGACCGACGAGGTCCAGACCCAATACAGCGAACGGCCAGGTGATGGGTATTGTCTGTAGGGCCTGAGCGGGCAGGTGCGTCTGTCTTGTGTAGAATTGACACCCCTAGCAGGAGCGTACAATCCTAGTGGCGTCGGCCATCGCGGTCGGCCAGTAGAAGCCTTGTCGGAATTCGTTCCCGACGAGGGCTCGAGGTGCTGCATGGTGACCGCAAGCCCCCGAGTGTATATCTTGCAATAGCTCCTGTCCTTCAGCGATGGATATGCATCGTTGGAGAATGCCTGAGGGGCTGCGGTGGAAGAGCTCCTTTTCATCACCCAGTAAGACGAACGACTTGGCGCGCCGCGCCAGTCGTCGAGCTTCGGCTTTGTCGAGGGGTAGCTCTCCTCGGTGGAGATATTGCAGGTACGGGGTCTACCAGTTTCGATTAGGCATGACCCCATTCCGCTCTCCCTCAACACGCAGTGCCTCACCCTCGGCGGCCGAGGGTGCCTCGGGCTGGGCCGAGGCTTCCCCGGGCTCGGGCGTGTCGTCGGTCTTGATGGAGGGTTGATGTATGTCTCTGGAGAAGACATCCGGGGGAACCGTTGTCCGCCCCGAGGCTATCTTAGCCAGCTCATCCGCAGTCTCATTGTACCATCGAGCGACGTGTTTGAGCTCGAGTCCGTAGAACTTGTCTTCCAGGCGCCGAACCTCGTCGCAGTAGGCCTCCATATTTCGGTCGCGGCAGTGGGAGTTCTTCATGACTTGGTCGATGACAAGCTACGAGTCGCCACGAGCGTCAAGGCGCCGAACCCCTAGCTCGATGGCGATGCGCAACCCGTTAACCAGAGCCTCGTACTCGGCCATGTTGTTTGACGCCGGGAAATGGAGGCGCAGCACGTAGCGGAGGTGCTTCCCGAGGGGTGAGATGAAGAGTAGGCCCGCACCTGCTCCTGTTTTCATCAACGACCCATCGAAGTACATGGTCTAGAGTTCCGGTTGGATCGGAGCTGTTGGTAGCTGGGTGTCGACCCATTCAGCCACGAAGTCCGCCAGGACTTGGGACTTGATGGCCTTCCGAGGAGCGAACGAGATTGTCTCGCCCTTGATCTCCACCGCCCACTTTGCTATTCTACCCGAGGCCTCTCGGCATTGGATGATCCCCCCAGGGGGAAGGATGACACCACAGTCACCGGATGAGACTCGAAGTAGTGTCACAACTTTCGCCGCGTCAGAATTACTGCATACAGTAGCTTCTGAATTTGCGGGTAGCGGATCTTGGTCTCGGATAGCACTTCGCTGATGAAGTAGACCGGCCTCTGGATGAGCAGTGCATGCCCTTCTTCTCGTCTCTCGACTACGATCGCAACGCTGACCACCTGAGTGGTTGCGGCTAATTAGATCAAGAGGGCTTCTCCTGCAGCGGGGGGCACCAAGACGGGCGCGTTCGAAAGGAGCGCCTTTAAGTTTCCGAGGGCTTCCTCGTCCTCGGGGGTCCAAGTGAAGCGCTCGGTCTTCCTTAAGAGGCGATACAAGGGTAGGCCTTTTTCGCCGAGGCGTGAGATGAAGCGGCTCAGAGCCGCAAGACATCCCATGACCCTTTGTACTCCTTTCAAGTCTTTGATAAGCCCCATGTTGGTGATGGCCGCGATTTTCTCCGGGTTGGCCTCGATGCCCCGCTCGGAGACGATGATCCCCAGGAGCATGCCTCGGGGGACTCCGAAGACACATTTCTCGGGGTTGAGTTTCATGCCCTTCGCCCTCAGACACTTGAATGTCGTTTCAAGGTCAGAGAGGAGGTCGGAGGCTTTCCTCGTCTTGACTACGAAGTCATCGACATAAGCCTCGACCGTTCGGCCGATGTGCTATCCGAACACGTGGTTCATGCACCTTTGGTATGTCGCACCTGCATTCCTCAAACCAAATGGCATAGTAATATAGCAGTACATGCCAAAAGGTGTGATGAAAGAAGTCGCGAGCTGGTCGGACTCTTTCATCTTGATTTGGTGATACCCTGAGTAGGCGTCGAGGAATGATAGGGTTTTGCACCCAGCAGTGGAATCCACGATTTGATCGATGCGAGGCAGAGGGTAGGGAACCTTTGGACATGCTTTGTTTATACCAGTGTAGTCTACACACATCCTCCATTTCCCACCTTTCTTTTTCACAAGCACAGGGTTGGCTAACCATTCGGGATGGAATACCTCTTTGATGAACCCCGCAGCCATTAGCTTGTGGATCTCCTCGCCTATGGCTCTGCGCTTTTCTTCGTCGAAACGGCGCAGAGGCTGCTTCACGGGTCGGGCTCCGGCTCGGATATCCAGCGAGTGCTCGGCGACATCCCTCGGTATGCCAGGCATGTCCGAGGGACTCCACGCAAAAACCTCGGCGTTCACGCGGAGAAAGTCGACGAGCACTGCTTCCTATTTGGGGTCGAGCTCGGAGCCGATCTGGACTTGCTTGGAGGCGTCGTTGCTGGGGTCGAGAGGGACGGACTTAACCACCTCTGCTAACTCGAAGTTGCCGGCGCGGCGCTTCGCATCTGGCACCTCCTTGGAAAGGCACTCCAGGTCGGCGATGAGGGCCTCGGACTCGGCGAGGGCATCAGCGTACTCCACACACTCCACGTCGCATTCGTACGCGTGTCGGTATGTGGATCCGACGGTGATGACCCCGTTGGGGCCCGGCATCTTGAGCTTGAGGTAGGTGTAGTTGGGGACGGCCATGAACTTGGCGTAGCACGGTCTCCCCAGCACCGCGTGGTAGGTTCCTTGGAACCCGACCACCTTGAACGTGAGGGTTTCCTTTCGGAAGTTGGAGGGAGTCCCGAAGAAGACGGGCAGATCGAGTTGTCCAAGGGGCTGGACGCGCTTCCCGGGGATGATCCCGTGAAAGGGCGCCGCACCGGCCCGGATCGTGGATAGATCGATCTGCAAGAGCCCGAGGGTCTCGACGTAGATGATGTTGAGGCTGCTGCCTCCGTCCATGAGGACCTTGGTGAGCCTGACGTTGCCGATGACGGGGTCGACAACGAGCGGGTACTTTCCTGGGCTCGACACATGGTCGGGGTGGTCGCCTTGGTCGAAGGTGATGGGCTTGTCAGAACAGTCTAGGTAGACTGGCGCCGCCACCTTCACCAAGCAGACCTCCCAGCGCTTCTGCTTGCGGTGTCGAGCCGAGGCATTCGCCACTTGCCCACCGTAGATCATGAAACAGTCGTGGACCTCAGGGAACTCATCTGCCTTGTTTCCCTCCTTCTTGTCGTTGTCATGGCCTTTGCCGCCTTCCACCGGGGGCTCAGCCTTATGGAAGTAGCGCTGAAGCATGACGCATTCCTCAAGGGTGTGCTTGACGGGACCCTGATGATAGGGGCACGACTCCTTGAGAATCTTGTCGAACAGGTTGGCCTCTCCGGGAGGCTTCCGAAGGTTCCTGTGCTCGGCGGCAGCGACAAGGTCTGCGTCGGCGGCGTCACGTTTCCCTTGCGACTTCTTCTTGGCCTTCTTCTTCGCGCCGCGCTAGGCGGACGCCTCGGGGACGTCTTCCTGCTGGCGTCCCTGAGGCTGCTTGTCCTTCCAGAAGATGGCCTCAACCGCCTCCTGACCAGAGGAGAACTTGGTGGCGATGTCCATCAACTCGCTGGCCCTGGTGGGAGTCTTGCGACCCAGTTTGCTCACCAGGTCGCGGCAAGTGGTGCCGGCGAGGAACGCGCCGATGACATCCGAGTCGGTAATGTTGGGAAGCTCGGCGCGCTGCTTCGAAAATTGCCGGATATACTCCCACAGGGATTCCCCTGGCTGCTGGCATCAGCTTCGGAGATCCTAGGAGTTCCTAGGGCACACGTATGTGCCCTGGAAGTTTCCAGCGAAGGCTTTGACCAGATCGTCCCAGTTGGAGATCTGCGCAGGAGGCAGATGCTCCAGCCAGGCTCGGGCGGCGTCGGAGAGGAACAGGGGGAGGTTGCGGATGATGAGATTGTCATCGTCCATTCCACCTAGCTGGCAGGCCAGCCGGTAGTCTGCAAGCCACAGTTTCGGCCTTGTTTCCCCTGAGTACTTGGTGATGGTAGTCGGGGCTCGGAACCGGGTCGGGAACGGCGCCCGTCGTATGGCCCGGCTGAAGGCTTGCGGACCAGGTGGTTCGGGCGAGGGGCTCCGATCCTCCCCACTGTCGGAGTGTCCCCCACGCCTGGGGTGGTAGCCTCGGCGCACCTTTTCATCGAGGCGGGCTCGACGGTCGTGGCGGCGGTGCTCGTTGCCGAGGCGACCCGGGGCCACAGGCGTCACGTCCCGCGTGCGCTCGGTGTGGACCGAGGCTTCCCACATGAATCGGGAAGTCACGGCGCGATGCTCTGGGGGGTACCCTTGCCTTCGGGAAGCAGAGCTCTCGGCCCGTCGGACCGCGACATCCTCCAGGAGATTCTTGAGTGCTCCCTGGATACGCCGCCCCTCGGTAGTGGATGGCTCCGGCATCGCTCGGAGTAGTATTGCCGCTGCAGCCAGGTTCTGGCCGACTCCACTGGAAGCCGGGGGCAGCCTTGCCCTGGCATCATCAGTGATACGGCGCTGGACGTCCTGGGCCTGATGACGCGCTTCTCCGGCTAGTACTCGGCCTGCCCACTCCTGCTCGATGTTTTGCCGGAGCTACACAAGTTGTCCTGCTTCCTCGTCGAGCTTGGCCTGCATCTCGCGGATTTGCTCGAGCTGTGTGTCCTGACCCCCCGCAGGGACTGGGACCACAGCTAACTCCCGCAGGATGTCAATGCGAGGCGCAGGCCCAGGGGGATCATCGTCCTCCGGCATACCAAGGTGGTTGCCTTCGTCGTGACCCCCTAGATCGACGTGGAAACATTCGCGACTTGGGCCACAACCTTCGTCGTCAAGGTTGTGGCCATCATCGGAGCAATGGGAGAGGCAGTAGTCGCATGCGGTCATGAAGTCTCGCATGGCACTAGGATTACCGAGCCCGGAGAAATCCCAACCAGAGTCGGGCTCGTCGTCTTCCTCGGAGCCCGGGGGCCCGTAGGTCGAGACGGCCGTCAGTCGGTCCCAGGTTGACCACATATGGTACCCCGGAAGGTTAGGATATGCCTTTATGAAAGCGCTCACCGAAGCGGGATCGCTTGGTGGGTCGAAGCTGAATCTAAAAGGCACAGGGTGGAAAACGGACGGTACCTCTCGATCGATGGACGGTGATGAAGTCGCGTCGGGGACGGACTGCACCGTTATCTCAGGTACGAGGCTAACACCCAGCAAGCCCTTCGCGAGCGCGCTGGCGTCATCTGTCCGCTTGGGGTTGGCGTGTTGCAGGAAAACGACGCTCGTCGTCGTCTTAGGCGCGAGGTCAACGCCCGACATGTCCCCCGCTGGGGTGTCGGCGTCGTCGACTCGCTTGACAGCCAACGAGGTGTCGCCTCCTGCTTGGCCATGGTTGCCCCGCCTCCTCCCCCTGCGGCGAGGAAGGCGACGGGACAAACCCAGATGCTGCTCTTCCGCCACAGGGGGAAGACGTCGCCGAGTCCGCCGCCGTCGGGCGGGCTGACGGCCGTCGTTGTTGCTGCCGTGTTGCGGAGGAAGGAGTACCATGTCGTAGCTGCCGTCGAGGGACATGAACTCGAGACTCCCGAAACGGAGCAGCGTCCCGGGCTGAAGAGGTTGCTGGAGACTACCCATCTGGAACTCGACGGGAAGTTGTTCGTCAACACGCAGCATGCCCCTACCTGGCGCGCTAACTGTCGGCGTTTCGACTCCGGGGGGTCCCTGGACTGACGAGTAAAATTGTCGCTGCGTGCCCCAGCCCAGATGGGTTGGCGCGAGATGGAACACGAAGTGGGGGAAAACTGCGGCTCGTGTTATCCTGCGCCAGAGTGGGTGCGCTTGCAGTAGGGGTTACAAGCGTTCGCGAGGGAGAGAGGGAGTCCCGCGCGACCACCCTCCGTATGAGGGCCCTGGCCCTTCCTTTTATAGATGCAAGGAGAGGGTCCAGATGTACAATGGGGGTGTAGCAATATGCTAACGTGTCCGGTAGAGAGGAGCCAGAGCCCTATGTACATGCCAACGTGGCTGTCGGAGAGATGCTAGAGCCCTGTGTATGCGGTGTCGTGGCCGTCGGGGGAGCGTTTGAGCCCTGTAGGAGCACAGCTGTCGGGGATGGCGGGACCTTGATGACGTCTCCTTGCTTCCGTAAGGGGCTGAGAGCCACCGTCGTCATGGACGCACGTGGGGAGCCATCATTACTTGTTACCGGGGCGAGCCTGGATGGGACGCCAGTCTTGTTCCCCCGTAGCCTGAGCAAGCTAGGGGTAGGGTAATGATGTACCCCCTGCGGCGTGGTCGGTCCGAGCCCAAGGTCGGGCGAGGCGGAGACTCCTCCTGAGGCCGAGGCCGGGGTCGGGCGAGGACGCGATTCCTCCCGAGGTCGAGGTTGAGGCCGAGCCCTGGGGTCGGGCGAGGCGGAGACCACCTTCCGAGGTCGAGGTTGAGGCTGAGCCCTGGGGTCGGGCGAGGCGGAGACCACCTTCCGAGGCCGAGGCGGGGGCCGAGCCCTGAGGTCGGGCGAGGCGGAGACTTCCTCCTGAGGCCAAGGCCCAAGGTCGGGCGAGGCGGAGCTTCCTGTGGCGCCTGAGGCTGGACTCAGCTGCTGTCAGCCTCACCCTGGCGGGTGGCACAGCAGTCGGAGAGGGGCGAGTGGCGTTGTTTTCCTGTCAGGTCAGTCAGTGGGAGGGCGAGGTGACTGCGGTCAATTCGACCTTGCCGACTGAGGCACGCGTGTCAGGATAAGGCGCCAGGCGATCCTTGCATTGAATGCGCCTGCGATACAGTCGGTTGGTGAGGTGATTTGGCCAAGGTTGCTTCACAACGAAGCCTACCCGAGCTGGGCTTCGGGCGAGTCAAGGGTGCGCTCGTTGCTGAGGAGGCCCTCAGGCGAGGCGTGAATTCGCCTGGGACTACTGTTCTCGCCCGAGGCTGGGCTCGGGCGAGGCGAGATTGCGTCCCTTGAGTAGACGAGGCCTTGACCTGAATTGCGCCCATCAGTCTCTGTAGTTTGCGCTGATGGTGATTACCAGCCGAGTTTAGGAGTGTTGGGGGTACCCCTAATTTTGGTACCTGACATTACCCTAGGAAAATACTATGCTTTGCAAATTGATGCTACCGCTCAACTTAATAATTGTCACTCATGTTTATGACATTAATGTTCCGTAAATGAAATTGATATTATGATGTTAACCCGATGGTTAAACAAGATTATTGTATATTAATTGGAACATGGAGTGACCACCTAGAAAAACAGTGCTACCATGAGGGTCGTATGGGACGCCCTTGGCTAAATAACTAAGGAAGTCTTATGTTGGGTGCTGGTCGTGGTCAACCGGAACGGGGGCATCTGGCAAGCGCTTATATTTCTGGCTCTGGCAGATTGGATACGGGCATAGTTTCCAAAGCTTTACCCTGCAGTCTAGACTATAAGTTGGTTACGTTAGATGTGCTCTATGCAGTTTGACCATTTACAGCATTTGCATATTGAGGACTCTAGGGAAAAGCCTCGTAGTGAAACCCTAGTCATTCACCTCGGAAGTGAATACAGGTCTGATCAACCTAGGCTAGAAGGGAATCGCGACTCATGGGTAAAGATGTGCCACCTCTACAGAGTGTAAAACTGATATGTCAGTCGTGCTCACGGTTTAGAGCAGCCTGGACTCTTCACATGATAATTGAACTTAAAGATGTAAATAAATCGAGATCCGATGATCTGTCAATGGTTTGCTTAAGTGGTTTCACTTAAGTGTTTTTGATATACTCATATACCTTTGTTTAAACGGGATACTTGGGATTCACACTTATTAGTAAGACAGGTGTTGTTAATAAAATGTTGACCAACTAAAATGCTTACTGCTCAACCTTAGCCTCACATTGTTAAACTTGCATTAATTTTTTCCCCACTTGCTGAGCCCCGACCATAAGTGAGCTCACCCTTGCTAATATTTTGATCAGAGGGTGATGTTGGAGACTTCGCTGATGACGATGATGAGTTTTAAGTCTAACGATGCGCCGGTCATCTTCCTGTTGGAGATTATCCATGTTATTTAATTCCGCCTTACTTTGATGTTGATACTTGTTAAAGATACAATGATTCAGATTAAGTAATAAAGTAATCTATTCTTTTTACGCCTTTATTGCAATTGTCTTTTGATATATTACACTTGTGACGTCAACATATGTGTGAAAATGGATCTTGGCACACATATGTTATGCGCTCGAATCTGCCTCTAGAACCGGGTGTGACAGGAACCAAAGGGACCCTTAGTTGGAATGATTACGTTGGTAGAAAGATGATATACATGTGTCAATGGGCAATGGAAAAGCTTTATGCCTAACGAGTAAAATGGTGAGGACCAACCAAATTTGGAAAAGGGCGTACACTCAATTCATGATCCAAACCTCATAATATGTAATCAAATAACTAACCTCTTATGTAATCATCAGTTCTCGAGGGAATAGAAGAAGAAGAAGGAAGTCGTCATGGCCTCTTGACTTGTACCCAAAGTTTCACTTTAGCTTCTGAATAGGCACTTTTGGTATGTGAAGGGGAAAAAAAAGATCACAGCAGCAGAGGGGCAAACTTTATCATCACCCAATGATCATTCTATATCTGAGGCGGTTGCCAGAAAGGATATCGTCAGTGGGGACGAGAAAGCATTTTCAGGCTGAAGACACCGCCACCTCATATATGCAAGGATGTGTTAAAAGGATAGGGTGGGCAGGAAGATCAAGGATGTATCTTGAAAAGTTGAGAGAATGATCTACACAAACTAAACTAAACACGAAATGGATTGGATTTCATCTTGCAAATTAAAAGCGCATAAATTTGGTGCCTTTTTCTTCTTTTTTTAATCTCGAGTGATGGGTAAGATTTCCCTTAAAAAGACTCATGCCAACTTCTCTCTGTTAGTAGTTCATGGGGGTAGTGTGCCCATGAACCATGATCATCATATAATACGTACGATTCCTGTGGCCCCATACAGAACTTGTCATAACATTCATATGCATCTCTGTTTCACCGGACAGCAAAGTACACATGCAGATGCCGTCCTTCGGCTCGGCGAATCATAGGCATACAATACAAGGATAGGGGACATGCCAGGTCACTCCAAAACTCCACAGGATCAATGGGCCCTCGAGGATTATTTGTCCACAGTTGGTCACTGCGGCCTCACCGGTGGTGGAAGTGGAACTGCACAGTCGAGATCCGCAACCAATAAGACCGCCATTCATGCCCTCGCTTTAATTTGCGCTCTTCCTTAGAAGCAAAAAAAAAAAAAGGGAAATGAGTTTTCGTATGTGCCCTTCGTTCTTGCTCACGGAAGTGGTTCTTGCCAAGACAACCAACCCATGGTGGTTACCTATACCTTTTCTTCCTTAGCGATCCACGACCACTTCGAATTGAAGGCGGTGATCTCATTGTGGTGCACATCACGACATGCCTCAGCGACTGCCGATCTGCTTCCTACCTGGTCAAGCAATGCTCATCTGCAGTAGCTTGGGGGGGCATCTTCTGAAGGGACCAATCAATGCCTTTTTTTTCAAGTACTGCTACTGTGAGGCATGGTCAGAAGCTGGAATCAGAATCCAACATCTCGACGCACAGCCCCACGCCTGTTGAACCTCTGAAAAGTTCAGCATGGCACATGGTTGGTGAGCTTTCCGATGACAGCTGAACGGGAATGATTTTGATCTCACTAGCACAGCATACTTCCAGCCATTAAACATTGTCGCCATATGGCACATAATACAATCTATCGTGGCCTCATCTATACACTAATCAGCATCCCCCCCTCCCGACGGCCCCTCCCTCCATCTCTCTCACACTCACCTCTCTCTCTCTCTCTGACACAAACACCGAGGGAGTAGTGACTACTACTGTCCTCAGACCTGTTGTGGACTTGTGGCACTGACTGGCTGAGTTTGATCTCCCTTGACCACAGAATCCTATGTATATAGCTCGTTCCCTCTTTGTCTTTAAACATAGCCGAAACAGTAAGTTCCATGACCAGTTATTCCAACTATTCTACGTATAGCTGAAGCAGCCAGAAGAGTTCCTGAGGGTAGCATGATGCCATCCATGGCGGATCCTACTGTCGAGGCTCCGAATGCTGAAGCCAACAGGAGGCAATAACCTGCAGGTTGCATACTCTCATGTGCTTTGCTCTCAGCCCCTTCAGTTCACTGCTTTTGTGTGGGTTGGGGACTGTTTCCTCTGACGGGGACACGGCCGCGGCGATGGATATGAGGCACAGAATCCGCAGTCTTTGAAGGTGAAAAGAGCTAGCCGGGAAGGGATATTTTGTTTGTGAGCTTCGGCTTCCTTCTCTTCCAATGATCCATCCAAGCCTTATTTCGCACTCGAATTGCTTCGCAAGGAGAAGCGATGGAGCTGGAGCCTTGGAAATGCGGGTGGTTGGACGCCTTCGAGTACAACTGACCCTTTTTTTTTCTTGAATAGGTGATAGGGACCTGGGAACTCCAAGCTGCTCTTAAGCAATGTATGGGGGTGCTCTCCGGAGGCAGCTCCCGCATCCAGCGTTTCCCTTCGTATTATGCTCTGCGAACATTTGACCGAGCATGGGAGTGCAGGTACGACGAACTAGGAACGCCTTCTCTTGTATACATTTATCTTCTTTTTTGTTTCTGGTTTTTCGCCGTCTAGTCTTCGAGGGGAAAAAACTGGTCAGAAAATTGATTGGAAAATCATAGCAAAAAGTCTTGGATGTCAAATACACGCAGTAAGCTTAGACCTGATGAAACAGTCCAATTTGATTCATGTCTGACTTCAACAAAACACTGCTCTCTCTCTCTCTCTCTCTCTCTCTCTCTCTCTCTCTCTCTCTCTCTTAATCTTCAATGTTAGTACTAATCAATTCCGAAACGATAGGAGGTATCACCAGCAGATAAAGGAACCGGGCCAGAATGATAGAGTAGCCATACTGGTTCATCTGCTGGCTTTGCATAATACCCGAACATGGATGGCAAATCAGGGAACATAGTGCAGAGTCTGCCTGATACGCTGTCATCCCTCATGGGGCTCAACAAGTACCTCGCACCCAGAACCAGCTATATCGAATCGGTGTCTCACATCATCGAGGAGTTGTCACCAACCAAACCGAAGATGAAAGTAATGGTTCACACGGCTCAAAATATTTGTTCTGATGATACAGATTCAGATGCTGAAGCTGCAAAGGTTCAAGGTATGCAGTTCTAACACTTTCCCTCAAACTCTATAAAAATTTCTGAATATTTTCTTTCTTTCTTTTTGGTTACAGAACAGATAGACTAGTTTTATCACTTCAAAAAAACAGATAGACTAGTTTCGCTGAATGCTTGGCTAAAGCAGATAACACAGCAGTAAAGTTCTCATGTCTTCTCTTTGTTTGGTCATAACAGAGGAACTGGTTTTGCTGGATGGTAAACTAAAGCAGATAACGCTGCAGAGGAGGCAGTCACTAAATAACTATTTGGATCTGAAAGGTTGATGTCTCTCCTCGACTTTTTCTGTGTTTGGCTTGATAAATATAAAGGTCACTAAATGTAATGGAATTGTTTAGAGTTCTGTTTAAGTGATATGCATCCGTTTTTCAGGGAATATAAGGGTGTTCTGTCGTGTGAGGCCTTTTCACCATGAAGAAAATTATCAATCCAGAACTCTGTACACCCTGGATGAGAGTAATATATTCCTAAAAGTTGCTGAGACCAAGATAAAGCAATACAAGTTTGACAAGGTTTTCAACCAATGCTCAACACAAGGTATAACAGATTTGCGTTTATAGGAACTGCGAAACTGAAGTGAATAATTTGAATGCAAGTCAGGTTACAGTAGTGTGATTTCCAGGTGATGTATTTGCTGAAGTGGAACCAGTGATAAAATCAGCTTTAGATGGCTATAATGTTTGTATATTTGCCTATGGTCAGACAGGTAGTGGAAAAACTTATACCATGGTGAGCTTTACTTATTCCAGCTCCTTATCTCATTCATGAAGAACAAAAAATGAAAAATAAGAAGCCCAAACAAACTGAAACCAACAGAAATTTAATATTTTATGTTTATAATCCATTACCACTTCAATCAGGAAGGCAAGCCTACAGATCTAGGTGTCATACCACGTGGGATTCAAGCACTGTTTGATCGAACTTCAGAGAGCAACAGAAGGTTTCTGTTCACTTTCAGTATGCTCGAGATATATATGGGAAATTTGCGAGACCTGCTAGTTCCAAGAGGCAAGGCACAAGGTTTTAAGAAGGTACCAAGGTAATAAAAATGCCTAAAAATAGCGTGTGAATATTTAGACATAATAAAAGGATCTAAATTGGAGATAGTGTGGCAATCCAGCAATCGACCACTCAAGAGTCAAGACATGAATTGGCATAGGTGGTTTTTGTACAATTTTGTTGGTGCAGGTTAACTAATCAACATACATATGTGAACACTTATCACCATTTCATCTTTTCATTTGTTGGAAGTTAACAATTATTCTGCATACAGCCTTTCCATTAAAACAGATCCAGATGGCGGCATCGAGATTGAAAACCTAGTGGCAGTTACTGTCAGTAGTTTTCATGAAGTGAAAAGACTATATGAAGTGGGGACCCACTTTAGATCAACAGCTTCCACTATGGCTAATTCTACATCAAGCAGATCTCACTGGTAACCTTTTTATTTTACTAACAAAAAAACCTTACTACTATAACAATTGAAAAGGCGTCAGCCATGGCTGCATCTGACTGAAAGAGACCTGGAATCAAAAGTGCATGCTTACTGAAACCTTATTATGCTTGGACAAGAAAGTGGCTGCTTTACTGAAAATACCATGGAAAATTTTCTATAGTGAAGTCTTATACTCTTCCTTATGTGCAACAGTTTGATTCGTATTTCATTGACCTCATTTGACGCACCAGAGAGGAAAAGAGCAAGAAACAAATTATGGATGATTGATCTAGGTGGAAGTGAAAGGCTTGTAAAGACAAAGGCAACTGGGAAAAGGCTCAAGGAAGGCAAAGCCATAAATCTGTCGCTGTCAGCCCTAGCGGATGTCATAGATGCACTACAGACCAAAAAATCCCACATCCCTTATAGGTAAATAAAATCCCTAATATACTGGTGTCTGGCAGTTGTCACAACAGTTTTTTATTTTCAAGACAATGATACAAATTCATAATTCTTAGGAATAGCAAGCTCACACAAATTCTTAAAGATTCTATAGGTAAGTAGCATCTCACTGACAGTTCCATAAATGCAGAAAAAATGCTGCTTTCTTATTTTACAAACTCAGTTTTCTTGTAGCTCATCTTGGTGTATTCGTTTTAACAGGATGTGAGTCCAAAACGCTTATGCTTGTTCATATCCGTCCAAATGAGGATGATTTGTGTGAGAGCATCTGTACCTTGGGTTTTGCGACAAGAGTCAGAAGTATTCGCCTGGAAAATGAAGAACCACAAGTAAGCTTTTCAGTGACCACTAGCTTGTATATATTTAAGAAAACAAAAGAGGCCAGCTTTGTCCACTGCTATGAACTAAACATTAAAGTAGATAAGGAGAAGCCTATGCCAGACTGCTTTGGTTAAAGACAAGTGAGAATAACGAGATGGGAGTATGTTGAACTTGCAAAAATTGTTCAATGTCCAAGAAATCGTAACACCAATATCTGTCCATGCACACAAATGAATAATCCATTTATTAGGATACACAATCTTTGCTGCAAAAAAAAAAACTAATGTTGTGATCTTGTACATACATACAGGAAGTAAAAGCAAGAAAGGAACATTTATTAATGGAATTAGAAAAGGAGATCAGTGATCTAGAACAAGAATGTGAAGGTATTGTTAGAAAGATTAAGAAGCTCAAGGAGACAATGGAGCATTTTAAAGGGCATCAGCCATCTGCTGAAGCAAATTTTGACATTTCACATCCATCCAGTGAAGAGCTGAAAACTGTCATGCCAAAGAATACAAAGGATTCAAAGAATCGGAGAGATGTTTCTTCCAGGTTACCCAGGTTTATGAAGCCAACAGCGTCTAGCCAGCACAGGATAGACTTAAATAAACAAATACCTGTTAGTAACAAGACAAAACCACCAGTGCCACCAAAGAGAAGGCCTTCCTCAGTTTATGCTGAGTCTGTAAGGCTGCCAGTAAATGCTGCAACTTGGCAGTCAGAATGTAGTTCTGAATGCAGTATCTCCATGACAAGTGACATGAACTGGATACCAAGTATACAAGATGGGACAGAATGCAGCCAGGATACATCAGAATATGAGACCAAACAAGTGATTTTCTCAGAACATGAGAAACCACCTCAGAGTCAAGTGATTTCATTTGAAGAATCAGGGGAGATGCAGGATAAAACCAAGGAAATGGGCATCATAGACATTGACAGCTGGATTCATCAACAGATCATTGAAAACACTGGCATATGTCAGTGTCACACTGAAAGGACGCTAGATGTTATTGAAGTAAATGAATATGAAACTTACAATTCTAATACTGCTTCACCAGTTCAGAAGGAATTTACTAATGGTTCCAAACCCTCACTGGATGAAGATAGCAACCTGAACCTTTGTCCCCCCACGCAAAACACAGAAGATAGCAAGGAAACCAGGGCTGTTAATCAATTCACAAAAACAGAATTATACACTCCTCCATTAAAAGAACTTTGCGGCAGTGCCAAAATTAAGGAACATAAGAATGAAAAGCTTGGGCGTCATGGAAGTTGCAGAAGATCACTGCAGGAAGAGCTCGGCAATTGCAAGCCAGAGCAGCCAGACAAGGAACCAAAAGCTGATCCAAACATGCAACCTGAAATTGAATTCCATGACAACAAACACCATATAGGTAAGTTATGTTGAGCATTAGAGGATGAGCTTCCATGAAAATATGTTTTCAATGAAAAGAGCATTATACATCTAGTATCATCTAGATTTTGTTATTATTTATAAACTGATACCAAGTGGGTGAAAGGATTTACAGAAAAGCTGTTATGGTCAACGTGGTCAGGAATGCCTGTCCCAGACCTAAGTGAAACATTATAGGATACTCATATATTGAGGTACCCAGAAAGAGGGCTGAATATTTCAACATACTAACTAGACTAAAAAATAAATCAGCTCATTGTATCATAGTACAAAAAGAAACAAACCAGTTCACGGGTTGGACCACTGAACTGGTCAAACTGGCAACCTCACTGTTTGGTTCAGTTAAAAGACTCATCATTCAATTGAACTGGTTGAGTCGACCAGTTTTATGACGAACTATTGAACTGGTTTTGTGATGAACAAGAAATAAATTTGATGTTTGCACATTGATTTAGTACTTTAGACAATAGACTAATATTGGACCAGGGAACCAGTAGCTTGACCCATTCGAACTCCGATCCGACTTTTCATTCTATGAATTTTATGGTTTTGCATCCACTTCCACAGTTCTACCAACGGGCATATTGTGCCTAATTGGGAAGCTCCATATATACTGATTTTGCTCTTCTCTACAGGTAAGTTGACAAAATTCATTCAAGCTCTTCGAACAGCATGGATTGGTGCTCTTCTTGGACTAGGCACCATGAACCTTGGATTAGAGCAAGACTTCTTCAAGAGCTTAACACTCTGATTTAACTAGAACTTCACCATTTCAAAAGGATTTAACGAAGCTGTATACAGTTTCAGTAAGAGTATCTACTTCAGGAATCAATGGGCACTGTATATATAAGGCTGCAATGAAATGTAAGCTGCCAATATGCCAGTGGCAGATGAATTGCTAGTCTGAAATGGTTTCTTTGGTTATAAATGGATAGTTTCAAGACAAGTGGGAAAATGGGAAGAAATGTGATATATGACAAATTTTGAATTAACATTATCAATTTATCATAAATGATAAATGATTGTTACAGTATGCAGAGAAGCTATTGCAATATCTGAACTGAGGGAGAGTTATTTACATCTCCAGGCCATTTCAGTCGATTGAGCACTATATATGCCAAACATAACATGTCACAGCAATGACTCTTACTATGATATCTTTCATATAGCAACTTTTGAGCTAAAGCTGTAAAGTAGTGGCGTATTTTCTTCCAAATATATGCAAAAGGAGAAGCATGTAGACTGGGGTGCCAACCATAAGTTTATATCAAGTCACGAGGCCCTGCAGCTGATTTTCATACCTGTAAGGTCCATATACTTCAATAAAATTAAATCTTTTGTTCAAAAGTAAGTCTATAGTAGATCAGAGCTTTGAGTTTAACTTTATGTATTGTGGGAAACCCTAGCCCTAACACAGGGTTGGGTGTTGTATTAGTAGACTGAGTTAGCTGGGTCTGGCCCATTACACAGAGGTGAGAGTGTAATTACACGGGGTAAATTGCCACCAGAAGTGGTTCCTCTCGCACTTCAGGGCAAATTGCCACCAAAAGTGGTTCCTCTCGCACTTCAGACCGTCTGGTACCCTACGCCGAACAATCCGGAGTCACATAGAGCCCATCGCAAGAGTCACAGATATTGCCTGACCCGACCGGACAATCCGAGAATAGTACCGACCGTCCAGTCCACTCACAGACCATCCGACTACACAGGTCGTACCGTCTGGAGCACTAGAAGTCACCTGTGATCTGCCTAGTGCGTAAGGCAGACATAAATATAGCCGGCCACCCAAGCCCCAAGAGCTGAAAAAGTCACATGTCGTTGAGCTTGTTTGGCCCGCTAAGGCCAAATATTCTGTTCGCTCTCACCCGCACTCGACAGAAAAGGAGAAAGTTAAGTTCACATTTAATATTGCTAAATATGATAAAATATTTGATGAGTTACTTAAGCATGGTAATATTGAATTGTCACATATAAGTCCTCCGGTTGAAGAATTAAAAGGGCGTGTATATTGCAAATGGCATGATTCCTTTCTTCATAACACCAATAATTGTGATGTCTTCCGTCGGCAAATACAATCGGCTATAAACGAAGGCCGGTTGAGATTTCAAAAAGAGGTGAAGATTAACATGCCACATGTCCCTGCCACCACATTAGAGCCGACGAGCAAAAAAGTCTCAATTCGGCCATGTGTGACCGATAAAAGCAAAGAAAAAATATCGTTATTGGTGATCCTCACACGCCAAATATGTCACACATATTGGTTACTCGAAAGGCTCCAGACAAAAGGAAGGACGGAGGCACTGGGGCAAGCACGATCGGACACTCGATAACGGTCACCTGTCCTGCATACGACGGACAGTCCGGGCTCTAAGGTCGGACAGTCTGAGACAAGCGCGGGTAGTCCGGCTATGAAGGTCGGACGGTCCGCAGACGACCAGAAGCAGCAACAACCTCATACTGTCGGACTAGAACGTTCCAAAATAAGTATTAGGAAGCAACGCATTTTCAAGAAGTCTGGCCAACTCAGCAGAGTCGGACCTACTTTTGATCAACTGCTTGCTAAATATATAAATAAGAAGACTGCTCCACACAACCGGCCAATAAAACAAATGAAGTCAAAAGGGCAATCTATGCTAAAGCAAAGGCCAACTAAACCGGCCCAAAAGGTAGTGCAACCAAGATCGTGTGGCCATCCTCTTCCAGGGATGGTATGGAGCTTCCCGGTCTATCCATCGCCGATGTGTTGTCCTACTCATGTGTAGGGTGGTACGACGATGAATCTGTATTGCTGGCTCAATCCGTTTGCTTATTTGAGCTGGGGGGCACCACAAGTTTTTGTCTATTGACATGTTGATCAGACAGATATGGTCGAAGAGGATGCAATCTGAAACAGCCTCTATGCATCAAAGTTCTATCAAATATCTATATTATCTTATCACAAGAACTGATGGCTTGCATCGAGCTGAGTCCTTATATTGGGAACAAAATAACTAAGTCAATTGTTTCTGAAGTTTTCGCAAGTGCTTTTGGTTCGCCAAGCTCCACCAAATGATAAGGGGCATGTGTTGAACACCAAAAGTGGCGGACGGTCCGGCCCTAGGGCCCGGACGGTCCGCGCCCCACGATCAGATTAACTCGGGTGATTATCCTTATCTCGTGCGTGGTTATCCATCTAATCACGTGGGGTTTGTTAGCTATCGCTTAGGAACGGGTCCAGACCTCCCCCTATATATATGAAGGGTACAACCGATTGAGAACCCTCAAACACATTCCAATCAAACCAACTACTTTCTTTATCATACCTGCCATAGGAGTAGATGTAGCATAGTATAGTTATAGCTTTCCGTATATCCACCTCTACCCCTATTTGACTATACGTCGTCTAAATACGTCTTGGGTGACTTGCCGACCCCAAGACGACCCTAGGATCTTACACCTCCCGTGGGCAAGATCTGGTTGTCCACTTAAGATCTCTTCCTCGAATTGACCTCTTAATTTCTAGGCGACTCTACGTCGTCTGGGGACACCCCAGGTGACCTATCGACCCAGAGCACTCTAAGATCTCTTTTCAGGGGACGAGATCTAGATTTCAGCGAGGAGGAAGACGACTCTACGCCATCGTGGACCGTCCGACCCTGCGCGTGGACCGTTCGGCGCGACGCAGGGAAGACGCCGCTACTCCGCCCAGGTCGCGGACCGTCCAACCGAGAGTCGCGAACTGTCTGCGCCGCTGCAAAGAGCACCGCCAGGCGGTACACCCCTAGTGATTGACGCTGCCCAGATCGGCGTCAACAAAGTCAACTTTTATTATTTTCGCAGAAATGACACAAATACTATACGCGTCCTCGATTTCTTAGGACATCAACAATTTAGATGGCAGATTTCAATCCTTTTAGTGAATTTCACCCCTTCCCCTCTCCAGGACATAATAAAAAACCAAAGTACCCTTAAAAATAGATCTCTTTCCAAGGCACACAATATAAAAGCAAACCTGTTGTAGTTTAGTTTATTTCTGATGATTTGCGAGATCGTAGAATACTCCGTGTTTCTAGAGCTAGCGAATCTTAGTCGAGCAGACCCAATGGTGCCAGCAAAAGTAAACAGACAGGGATACTTGTTTTTTCTGTTATATTTATATGAATTTTTTTGAAACAACAATACATTTTGAGTTTTCAAACCACAGTCCTGGTAAATCAAACTATCACACGTTATTTGTGTCATTTCCTAGAAATGAAACAGAAGTATGTCAAATAGTCGAAGCCTCATGGAAAAGATCCTAAAACAATCAAAAATCTCTGGGGACCCACTATGATCGCCCACGGTCGCCGCCTGGTGCTGGCATTGATGCGTCTGCGGTGGTTGCAACTTGAGCAGTCGTGCGGTCGACGACTGCATGTTGATTTGAAGAAAGTCGAGTTATTTTTTGGTATTATAGCACTTGTTTGGCTAGGCTTCTCCTCTTTAGTATCTACAACATTATCTCCTCTATAACAGTATTTATAAGTAATCTTATTTCTCCAAATAGTATTGTCATTCATTTTTAATTATTTCTATTTTTTTTCTTTTTCCCTCATCTCTTAGGTGTCGTTTAGTTTACATATTGGTAACGTAGTGGGTTACCGATAACGTTAAATCATGTTTGTTTAAGTCCAACCGTAATCGATATCATACTATAAATGGATACCGCCTGTTGAGCACCGTTTTGAGCTGGCGCACGGTCCGGCCCTGAGGCCGGACGGTCCGCGGTCCGGACGGTCCGCGCCTGTGGGCTGGACGGTCCGCGCATGCGCAGAGTAGATTAGGGTTTCGAGTTTTGTGCTACGGTTGTTAGCTAGATTCGCGGAATTAACTCGGAATTCAGTTGTGTAAAGGGTCCAGTCCCCCTCCTCTATAAATAGAGAGGCATACGGCCGATTTGTAATCATCAATCGAATCAATACTACTTCTATTTCGCATTTATTTCCAGTACAATTAGGAGTAGTTCTAGTCTAGTTCTAGTTTAGCCTCTCGATCCCCAAATTCTTCGCTTCTCTTCGACTCTACGTCGATTAGAAGAGTCTAGGTCGGCCGGCCCGAGCCTAGACAACTCCTAGGATCTCTCCTCCCCGACAGGGTCCCTCCCGGGAGCGAGATCCAGGCGCCGCCGGCGATCTTCCGCCGCCCCTGCGTACGCGCGGACCGTCCGGCCCAGGGCGCGAACCGTCCGGCCATCAGGCAGGAGCCCTAGCCTTGCACCAGACCGCGGACCGTCCGGCCCCTGCGCGCGGACCGTCCGCCCCTGTGCAGAGAGCACCGCCGCGCCTCACACCAGGCCGCGGACCGTCCGGCCCCTGCGCGCGGACCGTCCGCCCCTGTGCAGAGGGCACCGCCACGGTTCTTGTTGAGTGTTTGGCGCTCCAAAAAAGCGTCAAATATTTTTTGGCGACTCCGCTGGGGACGACATATTTGGACCTATCAAATCGGCCCTCAATGGCCAGTTCAAGGGATAGTTCTGAAGTCTCTCCAAGCAACATTATAGAGCCGACTTGGAAAACCTTGCCGGCTGACGAACAGCTCCAGTTCGAGGAGCATAAGGAGCAGATGATCCAGGAGGCAAAATCAAGGTTTTTGGCCAACTTCAAAGTGGACAGGAACAACAAAGTCGTTCGACATCGGGCGACGGATCCGGCTTCACTGTGACCCACGCCAGATATCCCCAATGTAAGTAATACAAACGAGCTGCAATCTCTTAAGAATTATGTAGATGAACAGCGTGAACAAATGCAAAATATTATATGGGGTATGCAAAACGACTATAGGAGATTAGCGCGTGCATTTGACAAATCTAGCATTGCAAATTTTCCATCACACGAGGTAGAATTAGGGGGCAACACGCGTAATACATCGGCTATAGGTTGTCACGATCAGTCACAACCCCTTACGGGATGCCGATGGACACGTACCCTGAGCAACCACAAATCGGCAGTAAATCAGCCGATCTGCACATGTCCGGACCATCCGACCGTGAGCGCGGACCGTCCCGGACAGCCACGGCCGGGCCCATTTTTAATGAGTTACCTAGACATGCACCCGAGCCACCACATACGTCACAGAACCCAAACTATCCAGTCGGACGGTCGCATACAACGACGGACGGTCCGCCTATAACCACGGACGGTCCGGGTACATAGCCGGACAGTCCGCGCATGAGTCTTTTGAGGAGGATTATTACCTGAATCCTCACCCGTCCTAGCAACACTTCCCATCACACTATGCAATGCACCAGCCCATTAATTCAAGATCCAGAGCCCAGGAAAGCTTTCCGGCCCCGCCTAGAAGGCCGGAAAGAAACGAGAAAGAAACGATCAAACTTATGAGCCATATAGGGCAAATGGAAATGCACCACGTAGCTCAAACCAATGGGGGGAAAGACAACATACTAACATCCAACCAACCCCACCTATGTTTGACCAGAGAGCCGGTGGTCTTGCACCGGCTGCCATTGATATAGTGAGGGAAGAAATAGCCGGGGCGTTCCGAGATAAGCTCGGAGTAAGCATGGTCCCTGGGGGGCAATCATATCGGAAACCTTATGACAGCCGATTTGATCACCACCCATACCCACAGGGAACTAGGATACCCGAATTCGCAAAATTTTCGGGTGATCAAGGAAAAAACACGCGCGAACATATAGGCCAGTTCTTAGCACAATTGGGAGAATTGGCCGACACAGAGGCATTTCGCGTACGTATATTTTCATTATCTCTAACAGGAACCGCGTTTGCATGGTATGCCACTTTACCTCCTAATTCCATTTCATCATGGGGGGATCTAGAACAAAAATTTCATGATCATTTTTTCTCCGGTGACTATGAGTTGGATTTGGTAGATTTAGTGTCATTGCGACAGGCAAAAGATGAATCGGTTAATGATTACATCCGGAGATTCCGAGGTACAAGAAACTGATGCTTCCAAATTCATTTAGCAGAAAAACAGCTAGCAGGATTAGCCTTTAATGGTCTACGATATTATTTAAAAGAAAGATTAGAAGGCATCCAATTTTTTACACTAGCACAGTTACACCAGAGAGCTTTGGCTTGTGAAAGCCGAAGCAAAGAAACTGCTAAAACAATTTGTCACAACGTACATATAGTAGAATGCGACCAAAGTAGCTCAGATGACGAATCAGCAGAAGTGTATGCTGCTGAAATGGTTTGGCCAAAGCAGGCCAAATCTTCGACTTGTTCCTCTTTACAGTCGGTTCAAAAGAAACGGCAAGAGGAGGTTAAGTTTACGTTTAATGTTGGTAAGTGTGATAAAATATTTGACGAATTACTCAAAAATGGCAACATTAAAATAAATCACACTGTTCCATCCACCGACGAGCTAAAACGTCGTGCATACTGCAAGTGGCATAACTCTTTTTCTCATGCCACTAATGATTGTAATGTGTTTCGGCGACAGATTCAATCGGCCATTAACGAGGGACGATTGAAATTTCAGGAAATGCAGGTGGATACAGAGCCCTTTCCGATGAACATGATCGACTTCGAGGGCAAGAAAGTCCTAGTTCGGCCAAACACAGTCGATAAAGGCAAAGGCAAAGAAACAATCACCGGCAATGCTAAAAAGGCCGATGGGGATTGTAAAGTTTCTTGCAGGAAAGTGGTGGCCGAAAAGACTCCCGATGGAGGGGAGACCCTGAAGGTGACCATCACAGCCTCTAGCACTGGGGGCAAGCGCAGACAGGGAGACAGTTGCGGGAACCCGTGCTGCACATCGCGGACAGTCCGCCATCCAGACGCGGATGATCCGACGCTTCTCCGGACGGTCCGGAGAACTCTAGCGGACGGTCCGGCCATGCTCAGGACTCGCAGCGGCCACGTACCTTCAAACCACGACGACCAGAGATAGGTACGTGGAAAACAAATACATTTAATGCAGTTGGTCGGCTGGTCAATTCCGGCCCGACTTTCGATCAATTGTTGTCTAAATACGTGAAAAAGAAGGCCGGCCCCAGTGACCGGCCAGCAAAGCGACCCCGCTCACCCATTCATGAGCAACGTCAGGTCAGGCTGATTGGACCACCCCACCAATCGGAAGAAATGAAAGGTCATACTGTACAATTGAGACCTAACATACCGACATGGACACCTCCACCGCCTTATCCGTCTATGCCATATCCATACACATACTTACCTCCACCATATGTCCCAAATCAAATATGGGGCGTGCCACCATATCCATTTGGGATGCCACAGTACCCCGCCTGGGGGGCACCCCAAACATCTGTTTTTGACAGGTTGGAGTCGCTAGTACAAGACCGATTGAGCGTTGCTAAATCCGGTCACCAGGCACAGGCCCAACAAGATTGCCGGACTACTCGGCCTCCAAGGCCGACCAATCCGGCAGGGGGGCATATGCCTGCGGCAACTCAAAGAACAACAAAAAAGGACATCATCAAAATAGGCACTGCAGATGTTGTCATACAGGAAGATAATAAAGGGCCGATAATTTTTGGCGAATTGGCCAACACAACCAAAAAGGATACGGCTACCATCAAAACAGCCGATCCAAAATATTCCATGCCTCGATGGTGCCCAGCGGGATTGACACGGTCCCAAAAGCGAAAATTACAGCGCCTAAGAGCAAAGGAGAGCCAGGAGAAGGATGCGGAAAAGATATTCAATGACACACATCCACAGTACCTGCCACCACAAAAGAAATGGAGACCAAAGGCCGTTGAGGAAAAACAAACGGCCACACTTGTGCAGCACCCTGCAGGTATGGCAGATAGCTCGGCCAGCAAGACTGGACAATCTGCATCAGGCACGGACCGTCCGGCCCCTGCGCGCGGACCGTCCGTCCTTCACCAGGAAGCCTCCAAACAACCTGCACCAGGCGCGGACCGTCCGGCCCTTGTGCGCGGACCGTCCGCCGTTCACCAGGAAGCCTCCGACGACACGCCGACATCAATGGAAGAGGACGACCTGCTGGGAGAAGACCTGGTTGACTACGAGGCTTCTCCAGAACGCCCAGGTATGGATGTAAATGTTATTACATTTTCCGCCGATTGTACTATTACCGGCGACGATGAACCTGTTGTTGCCCAGTTTGATTTTGGTCCTAAAGAAGCCGCCTTTACTAAACCAAAGGAATCGGTAAATCATTTAAAGCCGCTCTTTGTGCGCGGTCACATTGATGGGATACCGATTGCTAAGATGTTGGTAGATGGAGGGGCGGCTGTAAATCTAATGCCTTATTCATTGTACAGAAAATTAGGTAAACAAGATGACGAACTTGTCAAGACCAACATGACCCTCAGCGGTGTTGGAACTGATAGTTCGATCAAAGCCAGGGGAGTCACGTCCGTTGAATTAACCATCGGGACTAAGACCCTTGCTGCTGCATTCTTCGTCGTTGATGAGAAGGAAATTACAATCCTAGGCAGAGATTGGATTCACGCTAATCAATGTATACCTTCTACATTACATCAAATGTTAATACAATGTGTAGACGATGACATAGAACAAGTACATGCTGATGTATCGGCCTGCATCGCTGTGGCCGATGCCCCTGTACTCTGGACTTATGAGACTACTACATGTCTCACAGGAGTAGATTTTTCTGATTATCAATTCATAAGTATAGATAAGAAAGGTTTCATTCCTGTAATGCTAGAGCTGATGGAGAATCGGCTAAATCCTAAATAAAGTTTAAATGATGAATACACACAAAGTTCATGAGTCTTTGGTCACGGACAGTTCAGCTTCCAAGGCCGGATGGTCTGGTTTTTCACAAAAAGGTTTGAACTTTAAGACCGAACATCTATCGCAGCGAAAAGACAGTATTACGGATGATTCGGTCCCCGAGACCGAAAAGTCCGCCGTCACACAAAGATCATCTAATTCCTCTATAGGGAACATGATAGAGGAATTCAGAGATCTTGATAAACTAGGACAGGGGTTTACATCGGCCGATCCTTTGGAGGAGATTGACATAGGAGATGGTAAAACTCCAAGACCGACTTTTGTAAACAAGACCCTGGAGACCGATCCTAGAGATGAGATGATCGGTATATTGAAGGAATATTCAGATTGCTTTGCTTGGAATTATACTGAGATGCCTGGATTAAACCGAGAGATCGTAGAGCATCGGCTGCCTATTAAATCTGGTTTCAGACCTTTCAAGCAGAGAGCTAAAACATTTCATCCAGATCTTCTCCCACGCATCAAGGATGAAATCCACCGGTTGCTAGAAGCTGATTTTATCGGACCTTACAGATACGCAGAGTGGGTCTCCAATATTGTGCCGGTGGAGAAGGAGTCAGGTAAGCTTAGAGTGTGCATTGATTTTCACAATTTAAATAGAGCAATTCCTAAAGATGAATATCCCATGCCCATAGCCGACACATTAATCAATAAAGCATCAGGAAATAGAATTATTAGCTCCCTTGATGGTAATGCCAGATATAATCAGATTTTCATGGCCGAAGAAGATGCGTCTAAAACGGTCTTTATATGTCCAGGCTTCATTGGTTTATTTGAGTGGGTTGTCATGACATTTGGTCTGAAAAATGCTGGTGCTACTTATCAGAGGGCTATGAATTTGATCTTCCATGAATTGTTAGGAAACACTGTGGAAGTTTACATTGATGATATTGTAGTCAAATCGGCTGAGTTTAGTTCTCATATAGCTGATTTGCGCAAAGCCTTTGATAAAATGCGCCGGTATGGTTTGAAAATGAACCCACGTAAATGTGCTTTTGGAGTGTCGGCTGGTAAGTTTTTAGGATTTGTCATCCATGAACATGGTATAGAGATAGACCCTGACCGAATCAAGTCTATTCAGAATGTGGGACCTCCAACCTGTAAGGTCGAGGTACAGAAGTTTCTCGGCAAGGTGAATTACTTACGAAGGTTTATTTCTAACCTAGCCGGGAAGATTGATGTGTTCACCCCTATTCTTCGGCTTAAGAATGATGCCGAATTCGCTTGGGGGTAGAACAACAAGAAGCATTTGATCTCATCAAAAAATACTTATCTTCGGCTCCCGTATTAAAAGCACCACGAGCAGGAGTACCATTCCGATTATACATTGCAACTGAAGATAAGGTCGTTGGGGCTGTTCTGACACAAGAAACTGAGGGGAAGGAACATGTGGTGACATATCTAAGCCGAAGGTTGGTGGATGCTGAAACAAGGTATACTTTTATTGAGAAGTTATGCTTAAGCTTGTTTTATGCATGCACCAAATGTAGATGTTATTTACTGTTTAGTCATTGCCCTGTTTCTGGTCAAGCCGATGTGATCAAATACATGTTGCATAACCCAATTATGAGTGGTAGAATTGGTAAGTGGGCTTATGCACTCATAGAATATGACTTGGCCTATGAACCATTGAAATCTATGAAAGGCCAAGTCATAGCGGATTTCATTGTAGAACATCGGATTAATGATATTCATAAACTAGACATGTCATACCTCACTATTTGAGAGCACCTAGAGGGGGGGGGTGAATAGGTGATCCTGTAAAACTCGAAACTTAACTCACAAGAACTTGATTAGGAGTTAGCACAAATAATGCCAAGTGGCTAGAGAGGAGTCTTTGCAAGACACGATAACTACAAGAAGATCAATCAGAGATAGACACAGTGGTTTATCCCGTGGTTCGGCCAAGTCCAACACTTGCCTAGTCCATGTTGTGGCGTCCCAACGGACGAGGGTTGCAATCAACCCCTCTCAAGCGGTCCAAAGACCCACTTGAATACCACGGTGTTTTGCTTTGCTTTTCTATATCCCGTTTGCGAGGAATCTCCACAACTTGGAGCCTCTCGCCCTTACACTTTGATGATCACAAAGAAGCACAGAGTAAGGGAGGGATGAGCAACACACTCAAGACAAGAAATCACAGCAACACCACACACACAAGTCGCAACAAGAGCTCACAACACAACTCAATGAGTTCACAACTCAACTAGAGCTCTAATTGCTATCGCAAGGAATCAAAAGCGCGGAATCGATGTCTTAGTGCTTAGGAATGCTTAGAGAATTCTTGGTGTTCTCCTCCATGCGCCTAGGGGTCCCTTTTATAGCCCCAAGACAGCTAGGAGCCGTTGAGAGCATTCCAGGAAGGCAATTCTTGCCTTCTGTCGCCTGGCGCACCGGACAGTCCGGTGCACCACCGGACACTGTCTGGTGCGGATTTCTTTCCTTCTTTGGCGAAGCCAACCGTTGGAGCTTTGGAGCCGTTGGCGCACCGGACACTGTCCGGTGCTCCCTTCTAGCCGTTGGCTTGGCCACGCGTCGCGCCCGGATTAAGCGGCCGACCGTTGGCCCGGCGACCGTTGGCTCACCGGACACTGTCCGGTGCACACCGGACAGTCCGGTGAATTATAGCCGTACGCCGTTAATTCCTTCCCGAGAGCAGCAAGTTCGCCTGAGCCAGCCTGGCGCACCGGACACTGTCCGGTGCACCACCGGACAGTCCGGTGCACCCAGACTGAGCAGACTTTGGCTGAACAAAGCCATCTCTCTTCCAATTTGATTTCTCATGTTTCCAGCACTTAGACACAATACATCAGTCCATAAAACAATGTACTAAGTCCAGAAACATACCTTTTGACTTGATTTGCACTTTGTCCACCACTTTGTATAGATCAACACTTAGGCACTCGTGTTGGACACTAAATCACCAAAATACTTAGAAATGACCCAAAGACACATTTCCCTTTCAATCTCCCCTTTTTTGGTGATTTATGCCAACACAACATAAAGCAAGTAGAACAGGTGCAAATATCAATTCAAATAAGAACTCAAAATTGTTTTGATTCAAATTTGACATATATGGATCACTCTTTGCCACCACTTGGTTTGTTTTTGCAAATCAAACTCAATTTCCTATCTCTAAGTCAAACACACATGTTGAACCATAATGAGAGCTGTTTCACGAGAAATTGATCAAGGATTCAAAAACTCCCCCTTTTCCCATGATTAAGCCTTCTCCCCACAAGTGACCAACTTTTGACAAAAGAGACAACAAGAGAGTTTTGACAAATCAAAAAGCTCTATTCTACTATTTTCAAAATTTCTCAAGTGATAGCTGATCCATTTATTGCTTTGGCCTTATTTTCTCCCCCTTTGGCATCAAGCACCAAAACGGGATCAATCTTGGCCCTTTAACCCCATTGCCTCACCAAAATCTTCAACTATGAGTAAGAGGGCAATAAGAGTATAAGAGATGAACTTGGAATAAGTTACCCTCTCATCGGAGTGCAGTGGAAGTCTTGCATGGTCCAAGTCCATCTTTTCCCTTTCAAACCTCCTTTGAGACTAAATTAAGCAAACTCAAGCACACAGTTAGTCTCAAAAGGTCAAGTTGTAGCACATCTCCCCCTAAATTTGTGCATCACTTGCAAGGACTTGTGAGGTCCGGGGAGTGCTTGTACAACTTGAGCACCATAAATAAACAACAAACTGCATTCAGGAACATGATCAAAGGCATAAACACATGCATGCTATAAATCAATCCAAGTTCCGCGAATCTAAGACATTTAGCTCACTACGCAACTTGCAAAAGGTCTGCTCATCTAAAGGCTTGGTAAAGATATCGGCTAGCTGGTTCTCGGTACTAACATGAAACACTTCGATATCCCCCTTTTGCTGGTGGTCTCTTAAAAAGTGATGCCGGATGTCAATGTGCTTTGTGCGGCTGTGTTCAACAGGATTATCCACCATGCGGATAGCACTCTCATTATCACATAGGAGTGGGACTTTGCTCAGATTGTAGCCAAAGTCCTTGAGGGTTTGCCTCATCCAAAGTAGTTGTGCGCAACACTGTCCTGCGGCAACGTACTCGGCCTCAGCGGTGGATAGGGCAACGGAAGTTTGTTTCTTAGAACTCCATGACACCAGGGACCTTCCTAAGAATTCGCACATCCCCGATGTACTCTTCCTATCGACCTTACATCCAGCATAATCGGAGTCTCAATATCCAATCAAGTCAAAGGTAGACCCCTTTGGATACCAGATCCCGAAGCAAGGCGTAGCGACTAAATATCTAAGAATTCGCTTCACCGCCACTAAGTGACACTCCTTAGGATTGGATTGAAATCTAGCACACATGCATACGCTTAGCATAATATCCGGTCTACTAGCACATAAATAAAGTAAAGACCCTATCATTGACCGGTATGCTTTTTGATCAACGGACTTACCTCCTTTGTTGAGGTCGGTGTGTCCGTCGGTTCCCATTGGAGTCTTTGCGGGCTTGGCGTCCTTCATCCCAAACCTCTTGATCAAGCCTTGTGTGTACTTCGTTTGGGAGATGAAGGTCCCATCCTTGAGTTGCTTCACTTGGAACCCAAGGAAGTAGCTTAACTCGCCCATCATCGACATCTCAAACTTTTGAGTCATCACCCTGCTAAACTCTTCACAAGACTTTTGGTTAGTAGAACCAAATATTATGTCATCGACATAAATTTGGCACACAAAAAGATCACCATCACAAGTCTTAGTAAAAAGAGTTGGATCGGCTTTCCCAACCTTGAAAGCATTAGCAATTAAAAAGTCTCTAAGGCATTCATACCATGCTCTTGGGGCTTGCTTAAGTCCATAGAGCGCCTTAGAGAGCTTACACACGTGGTCGGGGTACCGTTCATCCTCGAAGCCAGGGGGTTGCTCCACGTACACCTCCTCCTTGATTGGCCCGTTGAGGAAAGCGCTCTTCACATCCATTTGGAACAACCTGAAAGAATGGTGAGCGGCATATGCTAGCAAAATACGAATGGACTCTAGCCTAGCCACAGGAGCAAAAGTCTCCTCAAAGTCCAAACCTGCGACTTGGGGATAACCTTTTGCCACAAGTCGTGCCTTGTTCCTTGTCACCACTCCGTGTTCATCTTGTTTGTTGCGGAACACCCACTTGGTTCCCACAACATTTTGCTTGGGACGAGGCACCAGTGTCCAAACTTCATTTCTCTTAAAGTTGTTGAGCTCCTCCTGCATGGCCAACACCCAGTCCGGATCTAGCAAGGCCTCCTCTATCCTGAAAGGCTCAATAGAAGAGACAAAGGAGTAATGTCACAAAAATTAACTAATCGAGATTGAGTAGTTACTCCCTTGCTAATATCACCCAAAATCTGGTCGACGGGATGATCCCTTTGAATCATTGCTCGGACTTGAGTTGGAGGTGCTGGTTGTGCTTCTTCCTCCATTACTTGATCATCTTGTGCTCCCCCTTGATCACACGCCTCCTCTTGATGAACTTGTTCATCTTCTTGAGTTGGGGGATGCACCATTGTTGAGGAAGAAGGTTGATCTTGCTCATTTTGTTCCTGTGGCCGCACATCTCCAATTGCCATGGTGCGTATTACGGCCGTTGGAATGTCTTCTTCATCTACATCATCAAGATCAACAACTTGCTCTCTTGGAGAGCCATCAGTCTCATCAAATACAACGTCGCTAGAGACTTCAACCAAACCCGATGATTTGTTGAAGACCCTATACACCTTTGTATTTGAGTCATAACCTAACAAAAACCCTTCTACCGCTTTGGGAGCAAATTTGGAACTCCTACCCTTCTTCACTAGAATGTAGCATTTACTCCCAAAAACTCGGAAATACGAAACATTGGGTTTGTTACCGGTTAGTAGCTCATATGAAGTCTTCTTGAGGAGGCGATGAAGGTAGACCCGGTTGATGGCGTGGCAAGCCGTGTTCACGGCTTCCGACCAAAAGCGCTCGGGGGTCTTGAACTCTCCAAGCATCGTCCTCGCCATGTCTATAAGCGTCCTGTTCTTCCTCTCTACCACACCATTTTGCTGTGGTGTGTAGGGAGCGGAGAACTCGTGCTTGATTCCTTCCTCCTCAAGATACTCCTCCACTTGAAGGTTCTTGAACTCGGACCCATTGTCGCTTCTTATCTTCTTCACCTTTAGCTCAAACTCGTTTTGAGCTCTCCTTAGGAAGCGCTTGAGGGTCCCTTGGGTTTCAGATTTATCCTGCAAAAAGAATACCCAAGTGAAGCGGGAAAAATCATCAA
Source organism: Zea mays (assembly GCF_902167145.1). NCBI lineage: Eukaryota > Viridiplantae > Streptophyta > Magnoliopsida > Poales > Poaceae > Zea > Zea mays. The sequence goes on along the minus strand of NC_050098.1, from coordinate 37,962,334 downwards.
CTATAACAAGACCATACTTACTTCCTCCTATGCTTAGATAGGCGACGGGTCCGAAGAGGTCCATATGAAGTAACTCCAGGGGTCTTGATGTTGTCATCACATTTTTGGCATGATGAGAGCTTCCCACCTGTTTCCCTGCTTGACAAGCTGCACAAGGTCTATCTTTTTCGAATGTAACATTAGTTAGACCTATCACGTGTTCTCCCTTTAGAAGCTTGTGAAGGTTCTTCATCCCCACATGTGCTAAGCAGCGATGCCACAGCCAGCCCATGCTAGTCTTAGCAATTAAGCATGCATCTAGACTGGCCTCATCTTTTGCAAAATCAACTAAATAAAGTTTGTCGTCTAATACACCCTTAAAAGCTAATGAACCATCACTTCTTATAAAGACAGACACATCTATATTTGTGAATAGACAATTATATCCCATATTACATAATTGACTTACGGATAACAAATTATATCCAAGAGACTCTACTAAGAATACATTGGAAATATAGTGCTCATTTGAGATTGCAATCTTGCCTAAACCTTTCACCTTGCCTTGGTTCCCATCACCGAATATAATTGAGTCTTGGGGATCCTTGTTCTTGACGTAGGAAGAGAACATCCTCTTCTCCCCCGTCATGTGGTTTGTGCATCTGCTGTCGATAATCCAGCTTGAGCCCCCGGATGCATAAACCTGCAAGGCAAATTTAGACTTGGGTCTTAGGTACCCAACTCTTGTTGGGTCCTACAAGGTTAGTACATATTGCCTTAGGGACCCAAATGCAAGTTTTATCTCCCTTGCATTTTGCCCCTAATTTTCTAGCAACTACTTTCATATCCTTTCTACATATAGCAAAGGAGGCATTTAAAGCATGATAAATTGTAGAAGGTTCATTAACTTTCCTAGGGACATTTGCAACATTTCTCCTAGGCATATGATGAACAACATTTCTCCTAGCTAAATTTCTATCATGCACATAGGAAGAGCTTGAAGCAATCATTGCGTTTGAACCATAAGCATTACAATTCCTATCATGATGAACATTTCTAGCAAATTTCCTATCATGGTATAAGAAAGCATGGTTCTTTTGCACACTATTTACCATAGAGGCCTTCCCTTTCTCCTTGGCGGAGATGGAAGCCTTATGGCTTGTTAAGTTCTTGACTTCCCTCTTGAAGCCAAGACCATCCTTAATTGAGGGGTGTCTACCAATCGTGTAGGCATCCCTTGCAAATTTCAACTTTTCAAATTCATTCTTGCTAGTCTTAAGTTGGGCATTAAGACTAGCCACTTCATCATTCAATTTTGAAATGCAAACTAGGTGTTCACTATAAGCATCATCATTAAGGTCTTTGCACCTGTTGCAAATTTCTACACAAGAGTTAGATTTATTTGCTACTTCTAGTTTAGCATTTAGATCATCATTAACACTCTTTAAAGAAGAAATGGTTTCATGACAAGTAGATAGTTCACAAGAAAGCATTTCATTCCTTTTAACTTCTAGAGCAAGAGAATTTTGAGCACTAACAAATTTATCATGCTCTTCATATAAAAGGTCCTCTTGTTTTTCTAGTAGTCTATTCTTGTCATTCAAAGCATCAATCAATTCATTAATCTTATCGATTTTAGTTCTATCTAAGCCTTTGAATAAGCATGAGTAATCTATTTCATCATCATCACTAGACTCATCCTCGCTTGAAGAAGCATAAGTAGTATTGTTTCGAGTACATACCTTCTTCTCCTTTGCCATGAGGCATGTGTGATGCTCGTTGGGGAAGAGTGATGACTTGTTGAAGGCGGTGGCGGCGAGTCCTTCATTGTCGGAGTCGGACGAGGAGCAATCCGAATCCCACTCCTTTCCAAGATGTGCCTCGCCCTTCGCCTTCTTGTAGTTCTTTTTCTTCTCCCACTTTCCACTCTTCTTTTCCTGGTCACTATCATTATCAGGACAGTTAGCGATAAAATGACCAATCTTACCGCATTTGAAGCAGGAGCGCTTCCCCTTTGTTTTGTTCTTGTTGGGGTGCTCCTTGCGACCTTTTAGCGCCGTCTTGAACCGCTTGATGATAAGGGCCATCTCTTCATCATTAAGCCCAGCCGCCTCAACTTGAGCCACCTTGCTCGGTAGCGCTTCCTTGCTTCTTGTTGCTTTGAGGGCAATGATTTGAGGCTCGTGGATTGGGCCATTCAATGCATCATCCACGTATCTCGCCTCCTTGATCATCATTCGTCCGCTTACAAATTTTCCAAGAATTTCTTCGGGTGACATCTTGGTGTACCTAGGATTTCACGAATATTGTTTACCAAATGTGGATCAAGTACGGTAAAGGACCTTAGCATTAGGCGAATGACGTCGTGGTCCGTCCATCGTGTGCTTCCATAGCTCCTTATTTTGTTGACAAGGGTCTTGAGCCTGTTGTACGTTTGGGTTGGCTCCTCCCCCCTTATCATCGCGAATCTCCCGAGTTCGCCTTCCACCAACTCCATCTTGGTGAGCATGGTGACGTCGTTCCCCTCATGTGAGATCTTGAGGGTGTCCCAAATCTTCTTGGCGTTATCCAAGCCGCTCACTTTATGATATTCATCCCTGCACAAAGATGCTAGAAGAACAGTAGTAGCTTGTGCATTTTTGTGAATTTGCTCATTTATGAACATGGGACTATCACTACTATCAAAATGCATTCCATTCTCAACTATCTCCCATATGCTTGGATGGAGAGAGAACAAATGACTACGCATTTTGTGACTCCAAAATCTGTAGTCCTCTCCATCAAAGTGAGGAGGTTTACCAAGTGGAATGGAGAGTAAATGAGCATTTGTGCTTTGCGGAATACGAGAATAATCAAAAGAAAAGTTTGAATTGACCGTTTTCTTTTTCTCGTAGTCGTCATCGTCCTTTTGGGAAGAAGTGGATTCGTCGCTGTCGTCGTAGTAGATGATTTCCTTGATGCGCCTTGTCTTCTTCTTCTTCCCGTCTCTTCTTTTGTGGCTCGAGCCCGAGTCCGTAGGCTTGTCATCTTTCGGCCCATTGAAGATAGACTCCTTCTCGTTGTTGTTGACCACCATCCCCTTTCCCTTAGGATCCATCTCTTCGGGCGATTAGTCCCTTCTTGAAGAGAACGGCTCCGATACCAATTGAGAGCACCTAGAGGGGGGGGTGAATAGGTGATCCTGTAAAACTCGAAACTTAACTCACAAGAACTTGATTAGGAGTTAGCACAAATAATGCCAAGTGGCTAGAGAGGAGTCTTTGCAAGACACGATAACTACAAGAAGATCAATCAGGGATAGACACAGTGGTTTATCCCGTGGTTCAGCCAAGTCCAACACTTGCCTAGTCCACGTTGTGGCGTCCCAACGGACGAGGGTTGCAATCAACCCCTCTCAAGCGGTCCAAAGACCCACTTGAATACCACGGTGTTTTGCTTTGCTTTTCTATATCCCGTTTGCGAGGAATCTCCACAACTTGGAGCCTCTCGCCCTTACACTTTGATGATCACAAAGAAGCACAGAGTAAGGGAGGGATGAGCAACACACTCAAGACAAGAAATCACAGCAACACCACGCACACAAGTCGCAACAAGAGCTCACAACACAACTCAATGAGTTCACAACTCAACTAGAGCTCTAATTGCTATCGCAAGGAATCAAAAGCGCGGAATCGATGTCTTAGTGCTTAGGAATGCTTAGAGAATTCTTGGTGTTCTCCTCCATGCGCCTAGGGGTCCCTTTTATAGCCCCAAGGCAGCTAGGAGCCGTTGAGAGCATTCCAGGAAGGCAATTCTTGCCTTCTGTCGCCTGGCGCACCGGACAGTCTGGTGCACCACCGGACAGTGTCCGGTGCGGATTTCTTTCCTTCTTTGGCGAAGCCAACCATTGGAGCTTTGGAGCCGTTGGCGCACCGGACACTGTCCGGTGCACACCGGACAGTCCGGTGCTCCCTTCTAGCCGTTGGCTCGGCCACGCGTCGCGCCCGGATTAAGCGGCCGATCGTTGGCCCGGTGACCGTTGGCTCACCGGACACTGTCCGGTGCACACCAGACAGTCCGGTGAATTATAGCCGTACGCCGTTAATTCCTTCCCGAGAGCAGCAAGTTCGCCTGAGCCAGCCTGGCGCACCGGACACTGTCCGGTGCACCACCGGACAGTCCGGTGCACCCAGACTGAGCAGACTTTGGCTGAACAAAGCCATCTCTCTTCCAATTTGATTTCTCCTGTTTCTAGCACTTAGACACAATACATCAGTCCATAAAACAATATACTAAGTCTAGAAACATACCTTTTGACTTGATTTGCACTTTGTCCACCACTTTGTATAGATCAACACTTAGGCACTCGTGTTGGACACTAAATCACCAAAATACTTAGAAATGACCCAAAGACACATTTCCCTTTCACTATTACTCCTTGGACTTTATATTTTGATGGATCGGTTTGCAATGAAGGGCAAGGAATTGGCATCGTACTTGTTTCACCAAGTAATGTCTCCTTCGACTTCTCTAGCCGATTGAAAACTTAGTGCACTAATAATCAAGCCGAATATGAGGCCCTCTTATTCGGCTTGGAACTTTTAAATTGTATGGGAGTAAAACATGTGAAGGCATTTGGTGATTCTCAGCTGGTCGTCCAACAAGTGTTAGAAGAATATCAATGCTTTGACGGTACTCTGAATAGTTACCTCGAAAAATGTTGGAGCATAATCCATTCTTTTGACGAATTCAGTATTCGGCATATTTCGAGAGTTGAGAATCATAGAGCTAACAATCTGGCACAAGATGCATCAGATTATCGGATAAAGCGATGGAGATTCCACGACACTGAAAATCTGATAACCGGTGTAGGGTCAATCCCCCAGGTTGCGGACCGTCCGCGTCGAGACGCCGGACCGTCCGGGGTTACCAGAAATGTTCTCTTAATTGAATCGGCTGATAATGAAACCGATGCAAGTGATTGGAGGGCGCCTATACTTATTATTTACGAAATCCCAATATCAGGACAGATAAGAACATTCGGCGTACATCTTTCAAGTATGTCTTGATGAGTGATGAACTCTACCGCCAAACAGTCAACGACGTCCTGCTTAAGTGCTTGGGCCCAGATGATGCTATATTGGCCATGGCCGAAGTACATGAAGGAATTTGTGGTACCCACCAATCGGCTCCAAAGATGAAATGGCTCTTGCGAAGATCTGGTTTTTATTGGCCTAACATGATAGCTGATTGTTTCAAGTACTACAAGGGTTGCCAAGTGTGTCAAAAATTCGGCGACCTACAGTTGGTCCCTGTAGCCGAATTACATTCTATCATCAAGCCTTGGCCGTTCAGAGGATGGGGATTAGACTTTATTGGAAAAATTCATCCTTCATCATCAAAGGGGCATCGGTTCGTGTTAGTTGCCACTGACTATTTCACCAAATGGACTGAAGCCGTTGCTCTGAAGAACATGACACACAAAGAGGTAATTGAGTTCATAACTAAGCATATTATTCATAGATTCGACATTCCCCAGACCTTGACTATAGATCAAGGGACTTCTTTTATGTCAAAGGAGGTACGTGAATTTGCTGAATTATACAGAATTAAGCTGCTTAATTCATCTCCATATTATGCTCAGACCAATGGACAGGCCGAGTCTAGTAATAGGACATTGATTAATTTGATAAAAAAAAGAAGATATCTGATAATCCTAAACATTGGCATAAGATTTTGTCTGAAGCTTTATGGGCTCATAGAATATCTAAACATAGTACTACTAAAGTATCTCCTTTTGAGCTTGCCTATGGGCAGGAAGCAATGTTGCATGTGGAAATAAGTTTGAATGCTGTCAGGTTCGCCAGACAAAATGATCTAACTGCTACTGATTATTATAATTCAATAATGGATAATATTGATGAGGTGACCGACAAGAGGGTGATAGCTTTGGGAGCAATAGAAAAGGACAAGATCATGGTAGCCAGGGCCTACAACAAGAAGGTCAAAGCAAAATCATTTCAAGTAGGGGACCTAGTGTGGAAGACCATTCTGCCTCTAAGGAATAAAGACTGGAAGTTCGGGAAATGGTCGCCAAGCTGGGAGGGTCCTTATAAAGTAAAACAGGTGATGTCTGGTAACACCTATTTGCTACAAACATTAAAAGGCAAGGATTTGCCTAAGGCTTTGAATGGGCGTTTCCTCAAACAGTACCATCCTAGTATGTGGCAAGATGCCTATGAGAACCAATGTAATCACATCGAGTCAGTTGCTTTTGGTTTGCTCAGCTCCACCAAAAGGCAGGGGGGCATATGTTGAGCACCGTTTTGAGCTCGCGGACAGTCCGGCCCTGAGGCCGGATGGTCCGCGGTCCGGACGGTCCGCTCCTGTGGGCCGGACGGTCCGCGCATGCGCAGAGTAGATTAGGGTTCCGAGTTTGTGCTACGGTTGTTAGCTAGATTCGCGGAATTAGCTCGGAATTCAGTTGTGTAAAGGGTCCAGCCCCCCTCCTCTATAAATAGAGAGGCATACGACCGATTTGTAATCATCAATCGAATCAATACTACTTTTATTTCGTATTTATTTCTAGTACAATTAGGAGTAGTTCTAGTCTATTTCTAGTTTAGCCTCTCGATCCCCAAATTCTCCGCTTCTCTTCGACTCTACGTCGATTAGAAGAGTCTAGGTCGGCCAGCCCGAGCCTAGACAACTCCTAGGATCTCTCCTCCCCGACGGGGTCCCTCCCGGGAGCGAGATCCAGACGCCGCTGGCGATCTTCCGCCGCCCCTGCGTACGCGCGGACCGTCCGGCCCCAGGGCGCGGACCGTCCGGCCGTCAGGCAGGAGCCCTAGCCTTGCACCAGGCCACGGACTGTCCGGCCCCTGCACGCAGACCGTCCGCCCCTGTGCAGAGAGCACCGCCACGCCGCACACCAGGCCGCGGATCGTCTGGCCCCTGCGCGCGGACCGTCCACCCCTGTGCAGAGGGCACCGCCACGGTTCTTGTTGAGTGTTTGGCGCTCCAAAAAGGCGTCAACACCGCCTTATTCAAATTTGTGTTATATTTTAATATAAATCATTACCATTATCTTTTACGTTACATTTCGTCAACCAAACGAGACAAGTGACCGCACTGCCTCTCCCTGTTGGTCTCTGGCTCACTGTTCGGAGTCTCCTATCTGCATGGTGCGTCGCTAGCCGACGGGAGAGCGAGCGCCATCCACGCGTCCTCGCTGTGCTTCGCTCCGTCAAGGTCGCAGATGGTGGCATTCCTGTGATATCTCACGCTGGGTTATGGATTTAATTCACTCGAACACCAGTAGCATCTCCATGGCAATTGATCTCTCCTTCAGTGTGTTTTGAGTAAAATTCAGTTTTGAGTCATTACCCATTATAATTAAATGATATAAAATTAAAGATGTATACTTGCAGGTTCCAACCATTTAAATTATTCTCCTTTCAAAATCAATGAGAATTTTGTACATTGCATAAGGATGGATGCATGACTCAACTAGTGGTACTTCAGATAAAACTGAAACTGCAGCACCAATGTTATAATTATTATTATAATTTTTTTTGCTGAAGGCAGGGTATTCAGCTGAAATGGCATAGAACCTATAGTGAATATTTCAACGAATCATGCTTCACATAGAACTGCAGCACCAGTGTTATATCAAATTATGTTTACTGAAATGCTTCATAGAAATGTCGGCTGAAATGGCATACCAGCTTATGTTTACTGAAATGCTACACCCAAAACTGAAATTGCAGCACCAGGGCAAAAATAACTCGTCCATTAAACATTCTTACATCTAACATAGTTCCCACACAACACCAAGTCATGACACATCACATATTTAAATTTCTCTTCGCCTTTTTAGGAGTCACCTTTCTTGGAGCTGAGTAGTTGATGGAATCGACGAATCTATCATTGTTAGTTCAAACCTATTAATGTCAACAAGAGTTAGTAGATGTGGTACTAATTGTTGGTTTAATCTTAATGGGTCTACAATAAAAACAATACAACAAATGCATACCCTCTGTTTTCTTCATCGCCCGTCCCAAATGATTTATCCCCGCCACCGTCGTCGTGGCTCGTCCAACAGTAATATTTCACCTAAGTATCACCAAGACGGATGTTAAATAGCTTATCCCTCCCTTATTCTCGAATAAATAAATTAAAATTCTATCGAACAAATTAAACACATTGAAGAAAGGTAAGGCTGCTATCCAACACTTCTTAAAAATAAAAGATGGACCGACATCTAGCACATATTCAAAACTAAAAGATGAATTGGCATCTTGCAATACTAAACAAATGCCCTAAATTTTGAAACAAGCAGACACGAGTTCTGCCTTATATATTGATAAGAAGAGAAATGCCCTAAAACAAAATAGCCAATACAAAAGCGATGTCAAGCATAACAGATACTCTCTAAGCATATCTGTCGCAGGTTTTCGACCGGTCAGTAGATCCCTGTAGACAATTGTACATTGAAGGAATATGTAGTGCACTGCATGATTGTCATTGACCATTACTAGGTCCAAAATGGAGTAACAACTACATGAGTTGTCCAGCCAATTGCCATACGGATGCAGGGATGGCCGGGGTGCTGATCACACAGGTTTTTGAATTCAAATGCTACCGTTTATATCATAGGTTGAAGGGGAGAGGAGATCACGAGAGTCACCTCCTGCAACCTTGACGACGTTTGCTGCTCGATCAACGATGGAAGTTGTTGGGGGCCTTCGTCTTCCGAAGGTCCTCAAAACATGATTTAACAATATTTCCAAGTGTGACATATGAACAGGTACCTTCGGACTCGGGTTAAAATCATACGCAATGTGAAAAACATGATTAAGACGAAGGCTGATGCTGCTCCGAAACTACACGTAAGGGAGCTTCGGCTAAGTGGCGGAAAGAGGAACCGACCTAAAGGGGAAAAGGATATTTAATCCTCGTTGGTTTATCCATAAGTCAATAGTAAATATAAAGGGCATGAATGTAAATTTACACAGGTTGTGTCCTGTGTCTATAAATAGATGAACAGTACCCCCGTACTGTTCACGCTGACTTGTACTCGCTTGCGCGTCACGCTTGTACTTTTTACCTTCTGTCAAGCCGAAGGTACATATGTAACTCAATATTGTTTCTATTTTTTCATGTTAATATAATGAGGATGAATTGATAATGTTATATGATTGTTCATGTTGTCTCTTATATTTCATATACTTCTTCTCTTATTAACATATACCACGATGATGAAGGTATGTCATTTATGACCTTCGTCTGAAGATCATTATATCCTAAGGGAAATAATGTTTCGAAGGACGAAGGGCATTAACATTTAACATTCTGTGTTGCCTTGTTCTTAATTCATAGCATTTGAGAACAAGTCCCCAACATTGGCGCCCACCTCCGGTGAACTCATTCGACCACCTTCGGCAAGCCCTGACCTTCGTCATGTCGCCGAAGAAAGCTTCAGCGCTAGGGGCTGCTGCGCTGCAGCCACTGGACCCAAATCAGGAAACTCTTTCTCTCCGAGAGGCTCGAAGCCATAAGAGGAAGGCCACCAGTCCAACACTCCAGGAGGAAGAGTTGGACCAAGAGATCAGGGACATGGAAATCATTCATCAACAAGTGCAAAGGAAGAAGGAGAAGATGGCTCGGCTGGCCGATCTTCAAAGCAAGATCGACGAAGCTACTGAAGAAGTGTGTCATCTTGCTCAAGATGAACAAGACCGAAGGCCCCAACAGAGGGAGCTTCGTCAGGAAGGCTTATTCAACAAAGATGGATGGTATGATGATTTTAATCATGATACCTTTACTTTTGATGATGCTTCTCCCTTGGCAGCAGAACTGCAGGCTATTCTATGGCCGCAATCTTACAAGCCACCTCAGCTACCAATGTACGATGGGCACTCAGACCCAACATAATTTCTGATGAGCTATGAGGCAACAATATCCTCATACGAAGGCAATGCGGCTGTCATGGCCAAGTCCTTCGTCATGGCAGTCCGGAACGTGACCCAGACATGGTATTCTTCCCTTCGGCCAGGGACAATCACGTCGTGGCAGAAGCTCAAGGACATGCTGGTGACCAGTTTCCAAGGCTTTCAGATGAAACCAGTTACAACTCAGGCCTTGTTCCAGTGCACGCAAGACCATGAGGAATATCTCCAGGCGTATGTCCGAAGGTTCTTGCGACTGAGGGCACAAGCGCCCACAGTGCCCAGCGAAATTGTCATTGAGGCCATGATTAAGGGTCTTAGGCCAGAACCCACGGCTCAGTACTTTTCCAGGAAGCCCCCACAAACTCTGGAGAATCTGCTTCAGAAGATGGATGAATACATCCGGGCTGACAACGATTTCCACCAAAGAAGGGAGGAAGCTTACAGATTCTCGGAGATGACCAGGCGCTTCGGAGGAAGAATCCACCCGAGGCATGTCAGGTCAATCCACAATTCCAGCCAGAATGACGACAAAGGCAGCCAGCTTCAGAGGCCACAGTACACCTCGCAATTTTCGGGGCAATAGCAAAGCTCTTTCAGGCCGCCAGCTCCAAGGGGCAGAGGCGCTAGGGGCTTCAGAGGAAGATATGGGGATCAGCCTAGGAAGATTTATTGCTTATTCTGTGGTGAAGACAAGGGCCATACTACAAGAATGTGTCAAATCACCATTCAGAAGCAGAAGGAGATCGCAGAAGCCGAAGCTCGGCAGAATCAGCCGAAGCAGGTCTTGCACACTGCTTCGTGCCACTCTCTCTACATACCAGAATATGTGGGCAATCATCCTGCAGCTTCTGTTGCTTCGGCTAGCCATTCACAGGCTTCCTGGCCACAGCTCCCACCCCCACCACCACTGCAACCGACCTATTCCCGAAGCCAGCAGCCAGAAGGGCGCCAGCACACTCAACAGCAACGGGAGTTCAGGGAGGAATCCGAAGCTCGCACAGTCAATAGTATTGTGCCAGAATCAAAGCACATTTATTGAGTGATATCCTACCCCTGAAATATTTTTATGTTCTATGTCATTTTGTTTTTCAATAAGGAACAAGCAATGTAAATTTAGTTTTAATTCTTTGTAATAATTTTGCTTCTATCAGAATGAAATATATCTTCTTCAGAGACTTACGAAGCTCAAAAATTGTCGAAGCTCAAAAGTCGTTCCTAAGGGAATGCAGAGCCAAAAATTCACCGAAACTACAAAAAGTCGTTCCTAAGGGAGCGCGGCGTAAGTTTTGCTGAAGCTACAAAAAGTCGTTCCTAAGGGAGCGCAGTGTAAGTTTTCTACTCAAAAGTCGTTCCAAAGGGAATGCAGAGCCAAATACCGCCGAAATATAAGGCGAAGAAGTTCAAAAGACGTTCCTACGGGGATGCAGAACTTATATCGTCGAAATAGAAGGCGAAGAAGTTCAAAAGACGTTCCTAAGGGGATGCAGAACTTACACCGAAAAATAAGCGGTGAAGCCGAAAAATAAAAGGCAAAGAGATTCCGATCGTTCCTAAGGGGACGCAGAGATTGTGTGTTTCAGCGTGGGCGTGTGGGTGTGTGTCTTCAGCATTAGCATCATTCTTTGCATCATATCATCACATCATCCCGCATAGCATCACATCATACATCATATCGCACCAATGACACGAATTGAATACGAAGTTGATCTTCGGAGAATGCTTTATAAAAATGAAAATGTGCTAAGGCACAAAGTAAGCTGAGAAATACAGTTTCATCAGCTTTGTTGCAAAAGAAGGGATCCCTTGTTTACGAAGCATGGATATTTTTACGAAGCTTGGATGTTCTTACGAAGCATGGATATTTTCACGAAGCATGAATCTTTTTCTTTACGAAGCATGAAAAGAAGGGAAAGTGTTTTTTCGCCGAAGGCTCAAAAACGGTATGTATATAAAAGTTTCATGCATCGCAAAGAAGTGAATTACAAATAATTTACATATTAGATTCAAAGATATACACATCGAATATTACAATTTTGTTACAACAAAGCTACATTGACCATCTAAAAATGTTTTTACAATAAGTACTAATCCTCTTTCAGAATCTTCTCCGCAACTTCATTTAGCAATTTGTTAACGACTTCGTCAACAATAGATTTGGCCATATTGATGATCTCTAGTGCTTCCTTCGTTTCTGGATCAGCCAGGGGATCGAACGGCTCCGGTGGCGGAGATAATTCAGCTACAGAAAAAAATTAAAATTAATCCATCTGAAACCACAAAAAGCAAATGTCGAAGATAAAAGTCGCGAATCAATACCTATGCGTTTCTCGCGCTCTGCAGCTTCTTCAGCTTGTTTTGCTTATACTCGGGCGACATGAATGTCTTTTTCACTTTTCTTCATAATTTCGTGAGCCATCTCTCGGCCACCATTTACCCAGATGTCATTGTAAAATTTCCCACCCATTAAACTTGCTTCAGCTGAGGGATCCTTTGTATCATCCACGGAGAAGGCAGCTTCGGCCTAGGCCAGGGTCTTGACATGGTCGCATCCCGCCTTCTCTAGGATGGCTGAAATTCCCCTTACACCGGAGAACGCGCATACATCCCCGCGATCACTTAAGATTTCTTCAAAAGTTTCGGCCTCTCCGCTTATCAATTCGATAACACCTTCAGGGTCACCTCGTATGAAGTTATCTTCGTTAGAATAGGCGCCCACGTTGGCGAAGCAAGTCTTTATTTTCTCCACGCAGCCCAAGGATTTTTCAAAGCATCTTTCCTTGGATGCGCGAAGTTCTTCAACTGTTTTCTCTAAATGATTTTTCCAGTATTCACTGATCTCCCGGTTAGCTTCTGCAAGAGCGCATTTTTCTTTGGCTTCTGCCAACTGTTTCCGAAGGTGTTCGATTCCATTCTTTTGAATTTCGGCTTGAGCCTTGAAACTAGCTTCATCTTCTTTTACTTTGTTTACCAATGAATTCAAGATTTTGTCTTTTTTAAGACCTTCGTTCCTTAATTCGATCACCTCTGAACGAAGGTTGTTCAGAGCCATTGTATATCCTTCATCTTCAATGTTTTTTTGAGCCCTAAGCGCATTGCTAAGAATTAAGCCCTGCAAGAGGAGGACAGAATTAAGTATGGCAAATAAAATTTCGTTTTCAAATACAAAATTAGCTCTTATACCTTCATGCTATTATACGATAAGCTGTCAGCAAGCTTATCCTTCGATAAGACTGAAAGGCCATCTTCCAGCGTCGGGAATCCGATGCTTCTACCTATCTCCCGGCATACGAATATTTCTTTATTATCAGGGAGACAGCACAAAAAATTTTCTTCCCCACTGCCATTAAACACTAATGCCCCCTTCGGGTATTCTAGATTTTCTTCTTGAGAAAGTCTCTTCCCCGAAGCATGGTGAATGATGTAATCAGTGCTTTCTTTTGAAGCTTCGGAAGCAGGAGCTTCAACCTTTTCAGGCGCAACTTGCTCTATCGCCTTTTCTTCAACTACGACAGGCTCTGTCAGTGGGCTCTGAAGTCCCAGCTTTAGTTTCAGATTGAATTACTACAGCTTCGACTTCTGCCTGCTTTGTTTTAGCTTCGGGTTGCGCTTTCGAAGCTTCGGCAATTTTTCTTGAAGGAGTAGAGCTCAAGGTCTTTGCTGTCTCTAACACAACATCTAGCACATTTGCCATCCTTCTCCTCTTAGGAGTTGTGGTAGAACTCTTTTGTGCCTTCGGCACTGTTACCTCCGATGAAGGGCTCAAAATTTCTGGCACTTTTATTTCTTCAATATTTGACTCTTCATCCTTACCCTTACCAGCCTTCGTATCAACTAGCTCAGCTGAAGGTAGCTTCGGCATTGTAGCTGGACCTTCAGTCCTCTGTGCAGGAGGAACAACTTCTTTTGTTTTGGCGGCCGAGGAGGCCCCTTCGCCAAATTCAGGTATCACAGCCGGTTCTATGTAACGCGGTCGGTGAGTCAGAACCTTCATCTTCTTCCTCTTCGGCTCAGCCGTGATGGCCGAAGCAGCAACCTTTCCAGCAGCAGCAATATTCCTTTTTACCCCTTGCCCTCGCAGCGAGTAACAATAGTCAAGGTATACGAAGCCAATAGCATCTGAAAGTCGCCTAGAGGGGGGTGAATAGGCAAATCTGAAATTTATAAACTTTAAGCACAACTACAAGCCGGGGTTAGCGTTAGAAATAAAGTGGAGTCCGTTAGAGAGGGCGAAAGCAAATCACAAGCAAATGAAAGCAGATGACACAGTGATTTGTTTTACCGAGGTTCGGTTCTTGCAAACCTACTCCCCGTTGAGGTGGTCACAAAGACCGGGTCTCTTTCAACCCTTTCTCTCCCTCCACCGATCACTAAGACCGGTGAGCTTTTCTCCTCAATCAAATGGGTCACTTAGACCCCACAAGGACCACCACAACTTGGTGTCTCTTGCTTTGATTACAAAGGTGTTGAGAACAAGAAATGGGGAAGAAGAAAAGCAATCCAAGCGACAAGAACTCAAATGAACACAAATATCTCTCTCTCTCACTAGTCACTAAGTGTTTGGAGTGATTCTGGACTTGGGAGAGGTTTTGATCTCTTGTTTGTGTCTTGGAGTGAAGTCTAGAGCTCTTGTATTGAATGCAATGGCTGAAAACTTGGATGCCTTGAAGTGTGGTGGTTGGGGGGTATTTATAGCCCCACCCACCAAAATGGTCGTTGGGGAGGCTGTCTGTCGATGGGCGCACCGGACAGTCCGATGCGCCAGCCACGTCACCCAGCCATTAGGGTTCGACCGTTGGAGCTCTGACAGATGGGGCCACCGGACAGTCCGATGGTGCACCGGATAGTCACTGTTCATTGTCCGGTGCGCCTTCTGGCGCCTGCTCTGACTCTACACGCGCTGTCCGCGCACTGTTCACGCATTGTTCACCTTTTGCAGACGACCATTGGCGCAGTAGCCGTTGCTCCTCATGGCACACCGGACAGTCCGGTGAATTATAGCGGAGTGGCTTTTCCAGAAACCCGAAGATGGCGAGTTCGAGTTGATCCACCCTGGTGCACCGGACACTGTCTGGTGGCACACCGGACAGTCAGGTGCGGCAGACCAGGGCATCCTTCGGTTTCTTTTGCTACTTTCTTTTTGAACCCTATCTTGGACTTTTTATTAGTTTGTGTTGAACCTTTGGCACCTGTAGAACTTATAATCTAGTGTAAACTAGTTAGTCCAATTATTTGTGTTGGGAAATTCAACCACCAAAATCATTTAGGAAAAGGTTTGACCCTATTTCCCTTTCAATCTCCCCCTTTTTGGTGATTGATGCCAACACAAACCAAAGCAAATATATAAGTGCATAATTGAACTAGTTTGCATAAGTTAAGTGCAAAGGTTGCTTGGAATTAAACCAAATAATACTTTCATAAGATATGCATGGATTGTTTTCTTTCTTTTAATATTTTGGACCATGCTTGCACCACTTATTTTGTTTTTGCAAATGTTTTTGGAAATTCTTTTTCAAAGTCTTTTTGCAAATAGTCAAAAGGTATATGAATAAGATTTTGAGAAGCATCTTCAAGATTTGAAATTTTCTCCCCCTATTTCAAATGCTTTTCCTTTGACTAAACAAAACTCCCCCTTAATGAAATTCTCCTCTTAGTGTTCAAGAGGGTTTTTCTATTTGAAAGAAGATCAAATATTTTAGATACTAATTTTGAAAAACTCTTCCTTAAAATATAGATACCAAATGAGATCGAATTTCTTAGAGGAATACTAATTTCAAAGATATCAATTGAAAACAACTTCGTTTCGAAAATTTTTGAAATTGGTGGTGCAGTCCTTTTGCTTTGGGCTAATACTCACTCCCCCTTTGACAAATAATATATGAGTGAAGGATTATACCAATGTGGAGAGCAATGCGGAGTGACGGCGAAGGGTAAATAATACCGGTAGAGTGGAGTGTAAGCCTTGTCTTCGCCGAAGACTCTATTTCCCTTTCAATCTATGACTTAGCATGAAATGCACTTGAATACACATTAGTCATAGCAAATGAAAGAGATATGGTCAAAGGTACATAAATGAGCTATGTGTGCAAAATATCAATAAAAATTCCGAGAATCAAGAATGTTTAGTTCATTCCTAAGTTTGGTAAAAGTTTTCTCATGTAGTGGTTTGTTAAGATATCGGCTAATTGTTCTTTGGTGCTAACATAAGCAATCTTGATATCCCCCTTTTGTTGGTGATCCCTCAAAAAGTGATACCGAATGGCTATGTGCTTAGTGCGGCTGTGCTCAACGGGATTATCTGCCATGCGGATTCACTCTCATTATCACATAGGAGAGGGACTTTGGTTAATTTGTAGTCATAGTCCCTAAGGGTTTGCCTCATCCAAAGCAATTGCGCGAAATAATGGCCTGCGGCAATGTACTTGGCTTCGGCGGTTGAAAGAGCTACTGAGTTTTGTTTCTTTGAAGCCCAAGACACCAGGGATCTTCCCAAGAACTGACAAGTCCCTGATGTACTCTTTCTATCAATTTTACACCCTGTCCAATCAGCATCTGAATAACCTATTAAATCAAAAGTGGATCCCTTGGGGTACCAAAGACCAAACTTAGGTGTATGAACTAAATATCTCAAGATTCGTTTCACGGCCCTAAGGTGAACTTCCTTAGGATCGGCTTAGAATCTTGCACGCATGCATAAGAAAAGCATAATATCCGGTCTAAATGCACATAAATAGAGTAAAGATCCTATCATCGACCGGTATACCTTTTGATCTACGGATATACCTCCCGTGTCGAGGTCGAGATGCCCATTAGTTCCCATGGGTGTCTTGATGGGCTTGGCATCCTTTATTCCAAACTTGGTGAGTTTGTCTTGAATGTACTTCGTTTGGCTGATGAAGGTGCCCTTTTTGAGTTGCTTCACTTGAAATCCTAGAAAGTACTTCAACTCCCCCATCATAGACATCTTGAATTTTTGAATCATAATTCTACTAAACTCTTCACAAGTAGATTTGTTAGTAGACCCAAATATGATATCATCAACATAAATTTGGCATATAAACAAATCATTTGCAATAGTTTTAGTAAAGAGAGTAGGATCGGCTTTTCCGACTTTGAAGCCATTAGTGATAAGGAAATCTCTTAGGCATTCATACCATGCTCTTGGGGCTTGCTTGAGCACATAAAGCGCCTTATAGAGTTTGTAAACATGATTATGGTACTCACTATCTTCAAAGCCGGGAGGTTGCTCAACATAGACCTCCTCCTTGATTGGAAAATTGAGGAAGGAACTTTTCACGTCCATTTAGTAAAGCTTAAAGCCATGGTAAGTAGCATAGGCAAGTAATATATGAATTGACTCAAGCCTAGCTACAGGTGCATAGGTTTCACCGAAATCCAAACCTTCGACTTGTGAATATCCCTTGGCCACAAGTCGGGCTTTGTTCCTTGTCACCACACCATGCTCATCTTGCTTGTTGCGGAAGACCCACTTGGTTCCTACAACATTTTGGTTAGGACGTGGAACAAGATGACATACCTCATTCCTCGTGAAGTTGTTGAGCTCCTCTTGCATTGCCAACACCCAATCCAAATCTCTTAATGCGTCTTCCACTCTGTATGGCTCAATAAAAGACACAAAAGAGTAATGTTCACAAAAATTAGCGACACGAGATCGAGTGGTTACCCCCTTATGAATATCGCCGAGGATGGAGTTCATGGGGTGATCTCGTTATATCGCTTGGTGGACTCTTGGGTGTGTCGGTCTTGGACCCTGATCATCTTCCTTGTCTTGATCATTGGCATCTCCCCCTTGATCATTGTCCTCCTCTTGAGGTGGCTCATCTTGATCTTCATTTTCATCATCTTGAGCTTGATCCTCATCTTGAGTTGGTGGAGATGCTTGCATGGAAGATGACGGTTGATCTTATGCTTGTGTGGGCTCTTCGGATTCCTTAGGACACACATCCCCAATGGACATGTTCCTTAGCGCGACGCATTGAGCCTCTTCATCATCTAGCTCATCAAGATCAACTTGCTCTACTTGTGAGCCGTTAGTCTCATCAAACACAATGTCACACGAGACTTCAACTAGTCCAGTGGACTTGTTAAAGACTCTATATGCCCTTGTGTTTGAGTCATAACCAAGTAAAAAGCCTTCTACAGCCTTAGGAGCAAATTTAGTTTTTCTACCTCTTTTAATAAGAATAAAACGTTTGCTACCAAAAACTCTAAAATATGAAACATTGGGCTTTTTACCGGTTATGAGTTCATATGATGTCTTCTTGAGGATTCAGTGAAGGTAGAGTCGGTTGATGGCGTAGCAAGCGGTGTTGATTGCTTCCGCCCAAAACCGAACCGAAGTCTTGTACTCATCAAGCATGGTCCTTACCATGTCAAGTAGAGTTCTATTCTTCCTCTCCACTACACCATTTTGTTGTGGTGTGTAGGGAGAAGAGAACTCATGCTTGATGCCCTCCTCCTCAAGGAAGCCTTCATTTTGAGAGTTCTTGAACTCCGTTCCATTATCGCTTCTAATCTTTTTTATCCTTAAGCCGAACTCATTTTGAGCCCGTCTCAAGAATCCCTTTAAGGTCTCTTGGGTTTGTGATTTTTCTTGCAAAAAGAACACCCAAGTGAAGCGAGAATAATCATCCACGATAACTAGACAGTACTTACTCCCGCCGATGCTTATGTAAGCTATCGGGCCGAATAGATCCATGTGGAGTAGCTCAAGTGGCCTATCGGTCGTCATGATGTTCTTGTGTGGATGATGAACACCAACTTGCTTTCCTGCTTGACATGTGCTACAAACCCTGTCTTTCTCAAAATGAACATTGGTTAGTCCCAAAATGTGTTCTCCCTTTAGAAGCTTGTGAAGATTCTTCATCCCAACATGGGCTAGTCGGCGATGCCAGAGCCAACCCATATTAGTCTTAGCAATTAAGCAAGTATCGAGTCCAGCTCTATTGAAATCAACTAAGTATAGCTGACCCTCGAGTACTCCCTTAAATGCTACTGAATCATCACTTCTTCTAAAGACAGTAACACCTATATCCGTAAAAAGATAATTGTAGCCCATTTTGCATAATTGAGAAACAGAAAGCAAATTGTAATCTAATGAATCTACAAGAAAAACATTGGAAATAGAATGGTCAGGTGATATAGCAATTTTACCAAGTCCTTTGACCAAACCTTGATTTCCATCCCCGAATGTGATAACTCTTTGGGGATCATGTTTTTTCTCATGGGAGGAGAACATTCTTTTCTCCCCAGTCATGTGGTTTGTGCACCCGCTATCAATTATCCAACTTGAGCCCCCGGATGCATAAACCTACAAAACAAATTTAGGCCTTGTTCTTAGGTACCCAAATGGTCTTGGGTCCTTTGACATTAGAAACAAGCACCTTGGGTACCCAAACACAAGTCTTTGAGCCCTTGTGTTTGGCCCCAACATATTTGGCAACTACTTTGCCTGATTTGTTAGTTAAAACATATGAAGCATCAAAAGTCTTAAATGAAATAATAGGCTCATTTGATGCAGTAGGAGTTTTCTTTTTAGGCAATTTAACATGAGTGGATTGCCTAGAACTAGATGCCTCACTCTTATACATAAAAGCATGATGAGAGCCAGAGTGAGACTTCCTAGAATGAATTCTCCTAATCTTATGTTCGGGATAACCAGCAGGATATAAAATATAGCCCTCGTTATCCTGAACCATGGGAGTTTTGCCCTTAACAAAGTTAGACAATTTCTTAGGGGCATTAAGCTTGACATTGTCTCCCTGTTGGAAGCTAATGTCATCCTTAATCCCACGGCGTCTCCCATTATAAAGCATACTTCTAGCAAATTTAAATTTTTCATTTTCCATTTCATGCTCATTAATTTTGCTAGTTAGTTGTGCTATGTGGTCATTTTGTTGTTTAATTAAAGCTAGGTGATCATGAATAGCATCAACATTAATATCTCTACATCTCATGCAAATAGAAACATGATCAACAGTGGATGTAGAGGGTTTGCAAACATTTAATCCATCAATCTTAGCATATAACATGGCATTTTTATTTCTAAGATTGGAAACAATATCATTGCAAACATTTAAATTCTTAGCTTTAGTAATTAATTTATCATTTTCAATTTTAAGGCTAGCAATTGATTCATTCAACTTGTCAATCTTAGCGATCAAATTAGCATTATCATTTTTGAGGTTGACAAGAGAATCATCACAAACATTTAACTTCTCAACCTTAGCAATCAATTTAGCATTCTCAAATCTAAGATTGGAAATAATGTTATGGCAAGTGCTTAGCTCACTAGTCAATTTCTCACATTTTTCTACTTGCTGAGCATAAGCATTTTTAACCTTAACATGCTTCTTGTTTTCCTTAATAAGAAAGTCCTCTTGGCTATCCAAGAGTTCATCCTTCTCATGAATAGCACTAATTAATTCATTCATTTTTTCCTTTTGTTGCATGTTTAGGTTGGCAAAAAGTGTGAGCAAATCATCCTCATCATCACTAGAGCTAGCCTCATCACTAGATGTTGCATATTTAGTAGAAGCTCTAGATTTTACCTTCTTCTTTTTGCCGTCCTTTGCCATGAGGCACTTGTGTCCGACGTTGGGGAAGAGAAGACCCTTGTTGACGGCGATGTTTGCGGCGTCCTCGTCGGAGGAGGAGTCGGTGGAGCTCTCATCGGAGTCCCACTCTCGGCATACATGGGCATCGCCGCCCTTTTTCTTGTAATACTTCTTCTTTTCCTTCCTTCTTCCCTTCTTGTCGTCGCCCCTGTCACTATCACTTGATAATGGACATTTAGCAATAAAATGACTGGGCTTACCACACTTGTAGCAAACTTTCTTGGAGCGGGGCTTGTAATCTTTCCTCCTCCTTTGCTTGAGGATTTGGCGGAAGCTCTTGATGATGAGTGCCATTTCCTCGTTGTCAAGCTTGGAGGCGTCGATGGGGAGCCTACTTGACGTAGGCTCTTCTTTCTTCTCCTCCGTCGCTTTGAATGTGACGGGTTGCACCTCGGGTGTGGAGGTGGTGCCTCGCTCGATGATTTGTTCATCCCATTTTGTGCTCCCGAGGTTGCGCACTTGATTCACCGAGGTCTTGAGCCGGTTGTACATGGCTTGTGGCTCTTCCCCTTGGTTGAGCATGAATCGACCGAGCTCCCCCTCTGTCGGGGACCATAATTAGGGGTACCCTCAAGACGCCTAATTCTCAGCTGGTAACCCCCATCAGCATAAAGCTGCAAAGGCCTGATGGGTACGATTAAGTCAGGGATCAGTCCACACGAGTGACTCGATCACGCTTCACCCGAGCCTAGCCTCGGCCAAGGGCAGCCGACCTCGAGAGACTTCCGTCTCGCCCGAGGCCCCCCTTTTTTACGGCGGACGTACCACCGGCTCGCCCGAGGCCTTGGCTTCGCTCAGAAGCAACCCTGACTAAATCGCCACACCGACTGACCGAGTTGCAGGAGCATTTAACGCAAAGGTGGCCTGACACCTTTATCCTGACACGCGCCCCCGGTAGAGCCGAAGTGACCGCCGTCACTCCACCGCTCCACTGACCAGTCTGATAGAAGGACAGCGCCGCCTGCGCCACTCCGACTGCAGTGCCACTCGACAGAGTGAGTCTGACAGGCAGTCAGGCCTTGCCAAAGGCGCCATGGCGAACTCCGCTCCGCCCGACCCCAGGGCTCGGACTCGGGCTAAGACCCGGAAGACGGCGAACTCCGCTCCGCCCGACCCCAGGGCTCGGACTCGGGCTAAGACCCGGAAGACGGCGAACTCCGCTCCGCCCGACCCCAGGGCTCGGACTCGGGCTAAGACCCGGAAGACGGCGAACTCCGCTCCGCCCGACCCTAGGGCTCGGACTCGGGCTAAGACCCGGAAGACGGCGAACTCCGCTCCGCCCGACCCCAGGGCTCGGACTCGGGCTAAGACCCGGAAGACGGCGAACTCCGCTCCGCCCGACCCCAGGGCTTGGACTCGGGCTAAGACCCGGAAGACGGCGAACTCCGCTCCGCCCGACCCCAGGGCTCGGACTCGGGCTAAGACCCGGAAGACGACGAAACTCCGCCTCGCCCGACCCCAGGGCTCGGACTCCGCCCTGGCCTCGGCCGGACGACCTCCGCCTCGCCCGACCCCATGGCTCGGACTCGGCCTCGGCAACAGAAGACAGACTCAACCTCGGCTTCGGAGGAGCCCCCACGTCACCCTGCCTAGGGCACAGGCCCACCACGTCAACAGGAAGCGCCATCATCATCCTACCCCAAATCGACTCGGGTTACGGAGAACAAGACCGGCGTCCCATCCGGCCAGCTCCGCCGGATGGGCAATGATGGCGCTCCACGAGCTCTGTGACGACGGCGGCCCCCAGCTCTCTTACGGAAGCAGGGCGACGTCAGCAAGGACTCGACCGCTCCAACAGCTGTCCCTCCGCCAGGCTCCGTCGCACCTCCGACAGCCACGACATCACGCCAGCAAGGTGCCAAGACCTCTCCGGCTGCCACATTGGCATGTACCTAGGGCGCTAGCTCTCTCTCCGCTAGACACGTAGCACTCTGCTACACCCCCCATTGTACACCTGGATCCTCTCCTTACGACTATAAAAGGGAGGACCAGGGCCTTCTTAGAGAAGGTTGGCCGCGCGGGACCGAGGACGGGACAGGCGCTCTCTTGGGGCCGCTCGCTTCCCTCACCCGCGTGGACGCTTGTAACCCCCCTACTGCAAGCGCACCCGACCTGGGCGCGGGACGAACACGAAGGCCGCGGGACTTCCACCTCTCTCACGCTCGACTCCGGCCACCTCGCCTCTCCCCCCTTCGCGCTCGCCCACGCGCTCGACCCATCTGGGCTGGGGCACGCAGCACACTCACTCGTCGGCTTAGGGACCCCCCTGTCTCGAAACGCCGACAGTTGGCGCGCCAGGTAGGGGCCTGCTGCGTGCTGACGAACAGCTCCCCGTCAAGCTCCAGATGGGCAGTCTCCAGCAACCTCTCCGGCCCGGGGCGGTGCTTCGTTTCGGGACTCTTGAGTTCATGTCCTTCGACGGCAGCTACGGCATGATACTTCTTCCACCGCCGCACGACAACGACAATGGCGGCCGACAACCCGCCCGCCGGCGGCGGAATCGACGACATCTTCCCCGCGTGGTGGAAGATCAACATTCGAGCTCGCTCCGTTCTCTCCCCCGCCAACGGAGGAGGAGGCGGGGCCATCAAGGCCAAGCGGGAGGCCGCGCTTCGTTGGCCGTCGAGCGAATCGACGCCCCCGGCGCCCCAACGGAAGGCACACCGGACGTCGACCCCGCGTTCAAGACGAAGGCAAGCGCCGTCCCCCCGCGACACGCTGACCCCGAGCAAGAAGACGACGCCGGCGCGCTCGCGGAAAGCCTGCAGGACGTCGCCCTCGTACCTGAGATGACGGTGCAACCAGTCCCCGATGTGACTACGTCGCTCCTCGTCGACCAAAAGGTACCGACTAACTCCCATCTTACGTCATTTCGACTCGGCCTCAACCCGCCAAACGACCTCGCTTTGGCGGGCGCTCTCATTGAGGCGAGTGCAACCCCACTGGGGTTTCGTATGCGGTCGCCTTGGGACCGACTGACGGACGTCTCGACCTACGGGCCCTCTGGGTCCGAGGAAGATGACGATCCCAGCGTCTGTTGGGATTTCTCCGGACTTGGCAACCCCAGTGCCATGCGGGACTTCATGACCGCATGTGACTACTGCCTCTCCGACTGTTCCGACGGAAGCCGCAGCCTTGGCGACGAGAGCTGCGGCCCAAGCCGCGAATGTTTCCACATCGAGCTAGGGGATCCCTCCGAAGGCAACCATCTCGGCATGCCGGAGGACGGTGATCTTCCTAGGCCGGTGCCTCGCGCCGACATCCCACGGGAGCTAGCTGTGGTCCCCGCTCCGGCGGGGGGTTACGACCCACAACTCGAGCAAGTCCGCGAGGCGCCGGCCAGGCTCAACGAGGGAACAGGAGCGCTTGAGCCGATCCGTCGAGACGTCGGGCAGGTATGGGCGGGCCAACCCCTGGCCGGAGAAATACGTCACCTGCCCCAAGGTCTCCAGCACCGCGTCGCCAACGATGTCAGGGTCAGACCGCCGCCCGCATCCAGCGGGGTTGGTCAGAACCTGGCAGCCGCAGCGATGCTCCTCCGCGCGATGCCGGAGCCATCAACCACCGAGGGTCGGCGAATCCAGGGAGAGCTCAAGAATCTCCTGGAAGGCGCTGCGGCCCGACGGGCCGAGAGCACTGCCTCCCGAAGGCAGGGATATCCCTCGGAACCTCATGCCGCGACTTCCCGATTCATGCGGGAAGCCTCGGTCTACACCGGGCGCACGCGCAACACCGCGCCTGCGGCCCCGGGCCACCTCGGCAACGAGCACCATCGACGCGACCGTCGGGCCCACCTCGACGAAAGGGTGCGCCGAGGCTACCACCCCAGGCGTGGGGGGCGCTACGACAGCGGGGAGGATCGGAGTCCCTCGCCCGAACCACCCGGTCCGCAGGCCTTCAGTCGGGCCATCCGACGGGCGCCATTCCCGACCAGGTTCCGACCCCCGACTACTATCACGAAGTACTCGGGGGAAACGAGACCGGAACTGTGGCTCGCGGACTACCGCCTTGCCTGCCAACTGGGTGGGACGGACGACGACAACCTTGATAGTCGCCTAGAGGGGGGGTGAATAGGGCGAAACTGAAATTTACAAATATAAACACAACTACAAGCCGGGTTAGCGTTAGAAATATAAATGAGTCCGAGAGAGAGGGCGCAAAACAAATCCCAAGCGAATAAGCAAGAGAGACACGGAGATTTGTTTTATCGAGGTTCGGTTCTTGCAAACCTACTCCCCGTTGAGGAGGCCACAAAGGCCGGGTCTCTTTCAACCCTTCCCTCTCTCAAACGGTCCCTCGGACCGAGTGAGCTTCTCTTCTCTAATCAAAGCCGGGAACAAAACTTCCCCGCAAGGGCCACCACACAATTGGTGCCTCTTGCCTTGATTACAATGGAGTGTGATCTCAAGAACAAGTGAGAAAGAAAAGAAGCAATCCAAGCGCAAGAGCTCAAATGAACACGGCAAATCACTCTCACTAGTCACTAGGGCTTTGTGTGGAATTGTAGAGGATTTGATCTCTTTAGTGTGTCTAGAATTGAATGCTAGAGCTCTTGTAGTAGTTGAGAAGTGGAAAACTTGGATGCAATGAATGGTGGGGTGGTTGGGGTATTTATAGCCCCAACCACCAAACTTGACCGTTGGCTGGAGGCGTCTGCTCGATGGCGCACCGGACAGTCCGGTGCACACCGGACAGTCCGGTGCCCCTGCCACGTCATCACTGCCGTTGGATTCTGACCGTTGGAGCTTCTGACTTGTGGGCCCTCCTGGGTGTCCGGTGCACACCGGACATGTACTGTTTGATGTCCGGTGCACCGGCATGGGCGTGCCTGACGTCTGCGCGCGCTGCGCGCGCAATAAATGCACCGCAGGGAGCCGTTGGCGCCGCAGAGAGACGTTGCTCCGCTGGCACACCGGACAGTCCGGTGCACACCGGACAGTCCGGTGAATTTTAGCGGAGCGGCTGCCGCGCGAACCCGAGGCTGGCGAGTTCCTGAGGCCGACTTCCCTTGGCGCACCGGACACTGTCCGGTGTACACCGGACAGTCCGGTGAATTATAGCCGAGTCGCCTTGGAATTTCCCGAAGGTGGCGAGTTGGAGTCTGAGTCCCCTGGTGCACCGGACAGGTACTGTTCACTGTCCGGTGGCACACCGGACAGTCCGGTGCGCCAGACCAGGGGTGCCTTCGGTTGCCCCTTTGCTCCTTTGTTGAATCCAAAACTTGGTCTTTTTATTGGCTAAGTGTGAACCTTTTACACCTGTATATACTATACACTTGGGCAAACAAGTTAGTCCAAAGATTTGTGTTGGGCAATTCAACCACCAAAATTATATAGGAACTAGGTGTAAGCCTAATTCCCTTTCAATCTCCCCCTTTTTGGTGATTGATGCCAACACAAACCAAAGCAAATAGAGAAGTGCATAATTGAACTAGTTTGCATAATGTAAGTGAAAAGGTTACTTGGAATTAAGCCAATATAACTACTTACAAGATATGCAAGGAATGTTTCTTTCTTATATAACATTTTGGACCACGTTTGCACCACATGTTTTGTTTTTGCAAATTCTTTTTGTAAATCCATTTCAAAGATCTTTTGCAAATAGTCAAAGGTAAATGAATAAGAGTTTGCAAAGCATTTTCAAGATTTGAAATTGTCTCCCCCTATTTCAAATGCTTTTCCTTTGACTAAACAAAACTCCCCCTAAAAGAGATCCACCTCTTAGTGTTCAAGAGGGTTTTGATATACCATTTTTGAAATACTACTTTCTCCCCCTTTTGAACACAATAGGATACCAAATGATAAAGACTTTTGGAAAGCACTAAGTTTTTGAATTTGGTGGTGGTGGTGCGGTCCTTTTGCTTTGGGCTCATTTCTCCCCCTTTTTGGCATGAATCGCCAAAAACGGAATCATTAGAGCCCTTGAAGTAAGTTCCTCCTCTTTGGTCATAAATGAATGAGTTAAGATTATACCAAAGACGAAATCCGGTCCTTTTGCGTTTGAGCTTTTACTCTCTCCCCCAAGGATGAAGTCCTTTTCCTTGATGCTCATTTCTCCCCCAAAGAAGAGAGAGTTGCTCGGAGTGGTGGCGAAGTATGAGTTACGGAGTGGAAGCCTTTTTCTTCGCCGAAGACTCCAATTCCCTTTCAATATACCTATGACTTGGTTTGAAATAGACTTGAAAACACATTAGTCATAGCATATAGAAGAGATATGATCAAAGGTATTCAAATGAGCTATGTGTGCAAGCTTAGCAAAAGAAATTTCTAGAATCAAGAATATTGAGCTCATGCCTAAGTCTGGTAAAAGATTGTTCATCAAGTGGCTTGGTAAAGATATCGGCTAATTGATCTTTAGTATTAATGTAAGAAATCTCGATATCCCCCTTTTGTTGGTGATCCCTAAGAAAATGATACCGAATGGCTATGTGCTTAGTGCGGCTATGCTCGACGGGATTGTCGGCCATTTTAATTGCACTCTCATTATCACATAGCAAAGGGACTTTGGTTAATTTGTAACCGTAGTCCCGCAGGGTTTGCCTCATCCAAAGCAATTGCGCGCAACAATGTCCTGCGGCAATGTACTCGGCTTCGGCGGTGGAAAGAGCGACCGAATTTTGCTTCTTTGAAGCCCAAGACACCAAGGATCTTCCCAAGAACTGGCAAGTCCCCGATGTGCTCTTCCTATTGATTTTGCACCCCGCCCAATCGGCATCCGAATAACCAAGTAAATCAAATGTGGATCCCCGAGGGTACCAAAGCCCAAACTTAGGGGTATAAGCCAAATATCTCAAGATTCGTTTTACGGCCGTAAGGTGGGATTCCTTAGGGTCGGATTGGAATCTTGCACACATGCAAACGGAAAGCATAATGTCCGGTCGAGATGCACATAAATAAAGCAATGAACCAATCATCGACCGGTATACCTTTTGATCCACGGACTTACCTCCCGTGTCGAGGTCGAGATGCCCATTAGTTCCCATGGGTGTCTTGATGGGTTTGGCATCCTTCATCCCAAACTTAGCAAGAATGTCTTGAGTGTACTTCGTTTGGCTAATGAAGGTGCCCTCTTGGAGTTGCTTGACTTGGAATCCTAGAAAATACTTCAACTCCCCCATCATCGACATCTCGAATTTCTGTGTCATGATCCTACTAAACTCTTCACATGTAGACTCGTTAGTAGACCCAAATATAATATCATCAACATAAATTTGGCATACAAACAAGTCATTTTCAAGAGTTTTAGTAAAGAGTGTAGGATCGGCCTTGCCGACTTTGAAGCCATTAGCAATAAGGAAATCTCTAAGGCATTCATACCATGCTCTTGGGGCTTGCTTGAGCCCATAAAGCGCCTTAGAGAGCCTATAGACATGATTAGGATACTCACTGTCTTCAAAGCCGGGAGGTTGCTCAACATAGACCTCTTCCTTGATCGGTCCATTGAGGAAGGCACTTTTCACGTCCATTTGATAGAGCTTAAAGCCATGGTAAGTAGCATAGGCCAATAATATGCGAATTGACTCAAGCCTAGCTACGGGTGCATAGGTTTCACCGAAATCCAAACCTTCGACTTGTGAATACCCTTTGGCTACGAGTCGAGCTTTGTTCCTTGTCACCACACCATGCTCATCTTGCTTGTTGCGGAAGACCCATTTGGTTCCTACAACATTTTGGTTAGGACGTGGAACTAAATGCCAGACCTCATTCCTCGTGAAATTGTTGAGCTCCTCTTGCATCGCCACCACCCAATCCGAATCTTGGAGAGCTTCCTCTACCCTGTGTGGCTCAATAGAGGAAACAAAAGAGTAATGTTCACAAAAATGAGCAACCCGAGATCGAGTAGTTACCCCCTTATGAATGTCGCCGAGGATGGTGTCGACGGGGTGATCTCGTTGGATTGCTTGGTGGACTCTTGGGTGTGGCGGTCTTGATTCTTCCTCATCCTCCTTTTCTTGATCATTTGCATCTCCCCCTTGATCATTGCCATTATCTTGAGGTGGCTCATCTTCTTGATTTTGCCCTTCATCAACTTGAGCCTCATCCTCATTTTGAGTTGGTGGAGATGCTTGCATGGAGGAGGACGGTTGATCTTGTGCATTTGGAGGCTCTTCGGATTCCTTAGGACACACATCCCCGATGGACATGTTCCTTAGCGCGATGCATGGAGCCTGTTCTTCACCTATCTCATCAAGATCAACTTGCTCTACTTGAGAGCCGTTAGTTTCATCAAACACAACGTCACATGAGACTTCAACTAGTCCAGTGGACTTGTTAAAGACCCTATATGCCCTTGTGTTTGAGTCATAACCAAGTAAAAAGCCTTCTACAGTTTTAGGAGCAAATTTAGATTTTCTACCTCTTTTAACAAGAATAAAGCATTTGCTACCAAAAACTCTAAAGTATGAAATGTTGGGCTTTTTACCGGTTAGGAGTTCATATGATGTCTTCTTGAGGATTCGGTGAAGATATAACCGGTTGATGGCGTAGCAGGCGGTGTTGACTGCTTCGGCCCAAAACCGGTCCGGTGTCTTGTACTCATTAAGCATGGTTCTTGCCATGTCCAAAAGAGTTCGATTCTTCCTCTCCACTACACCATTTTGTTGTGGCGTGTAGGGAGAAGAGAACTCATGCTTGATGCCCTCCTCCTCAAGGAAGCTTTCAATTTGAGAGTTCTTGAACTCCGTCCCGTTGTCGCTTCTTATTTTCTTGATCCTTAAGGCGAACTCATTTTGAGCCCGTCTCAAGAATCCTTTTAAGGTCTCTTGGGTTTGAGATTTTTCCTGTAAAAAGAATACCCAAGTGAAGCGAGAATAATCATCCACAATAACAAGACAATACTTACTCCCGCCGATGCTTATGTAAGCAATCGGGCCGAATAGATCCATGTGGAGTAGCTCAAGCGGCCTGTCGGTCGTCATGATGTTCTTGTGTGGGTGATGGACTCCAACTTGCTTCCCTGCCTGGCATGCGCTACAAATCCTGTCTTTCTCAAAATGAACATTTGTTAATCCTAAAATGTGCTCTCCCTTTAGAAGCTTATGAAGATTCTTCATCCCAACATGGGCTAGTCGACGATGCCAGAGCCAACCCATGTTAGTCTTAGCAATTAAGCAAGTGTCGAGTTCAGCTCTATCAAAATCTACCAAGTATAGCTGACCCTCTAACACTCCCTTAAATGCTATTGAATCATCACTTCTTCTAAAGACAGTGACACCAACATCAGTGAATAGACAGTTGTAGCCCATTTGACATAATTGAGAAACGGAAAGCAAGTTGTAATCTAAGGAATCTACAAGAAAAACATTGGAAATGGAATGGTCAGGAGATATAGCAATTTTACCAAGACCTTTGACCAAACCTTGATTTCCATCCCCGAATGTGATAGCTCGTTGGGGATCTTGGTTTTTCTCATATGAGGAGAACATCCTTTTCTCCCCTGTCATGTGGTTTGTGCACCCGCTATCGAGTATCCAACTTGAGCCCCCGGATGCATAAACCTACAAAACAATTTTAGTTCTTGACTTTAGGTACCCAAACGGTTTTGGGTCCTTTGGCATTAGAAACAAGAACTTTGGGTACCCAAACACAAGTCTTGGAGCCCTTGTGTTTGCCCCCAACAAATTTGGCAACTACCTTGCCGGATTTGCTAGTAAGCACATAAGATGCATCAAAAGTTTTAAATGAAATGGCATGATCATTTGATGCATTAGGAATTTTCTTCTTAGGCAACTTAGCATGGGTTGGTTGCCTAGAACTAGATGTCTCACCCTTATACATAAAAGCATGATTAGGGCCAGAGTGAGACTTCCTAGAATGAATCTTCCTAATTTTGCTCTCAGGATAGCCGGCAGGGTATAAAATGTAACCCTCGTTATCCTGAGGCATGGGAGCTTTGCCCTTAACAAAGTTAGACAAGTTCTTAGGAGGGGCATTAAGTTTGACATTGTCTCCCCTTTGGAAGCCAATGCCATCCTTGATGCCAGGGCGTCTCCCATTATAAAGCATGCTACGAGCAAATTTAAATTTCTCATTTTCTAAGTTGTGCTCGGCAATTTTAGCATCTAGTTTAGCTATATGATCATTTTGTTGCTTAATTAAAATCATGTGATCATGAATAGCATCAATATCAACATTTCTACATCTAGTACAAATAGATACATGCTCAACAATAGATGTAGAGGGTTTGCAAGATTTTAATTCTACAACCTTAGCATGCAGCATATCATTTTTAGTTCTAAGGTCAGAAATTGTAACATTGCAAACATCTAGTTCTTTAGCCTTAGTAATCAACTTTTCATTTTCTACTCTAAGGCTAGCAAGAGAAATGTTCAATTCTTCAATCCTAGCAAGCAAATCATCATTATTATCTCTAGGAGTGGAAATTGAAACATCACAAACATGAGAATCAACCTTAGCATTTAAAATAGCATTTTCATTCCTAAGGTTGTCAATTATTTCACGGCAAGTGCTTAGCTCACTAGATAATTTTTCACATTTTTCTACTTCTAGAGCATAAGCCTTTTTAACCTTAACATGTTTTTTGTTTTCTTTAATTAGACAATCCTCTTGGGAATCCAAAAGGTCGTCCTTTTCATGAATAGCACTAACCAATTCATTCAATTTTTCTTTTTGAGCTATGTTAAGGTTGGCAAAAAGGGAACGCAAATTATCTTCCTCATCACTAGCATTGTCATCACTAGAGGATTCATATTTAGTGGAGGATTTAGATTTAACCTTCTTTTTGCCGTCCTTTGCCATGAGGCACTTGTGGCCGACGTTGGGGAAGAGGAGTCCCTTGGTGACGGCGATGTTGGCGGCGTCCTCGTCGTCGGAGGAGTCGCTTGAGCTCTCGTCGGAGTCCCACTCGCGACAAACATGGGCATCGCCGCCCTTCTTCTTGTAATACCTCTTCTTTTCCTTTCGTCTCCCCTTCTTGTCGTCACCTCGGTCACTGTCACTAGATATAGGACATTTAGCAATAAAATGACCGGGCTTACCACACTTGTAGCAAACCTTCTTGGAGCGGGACTTGTAGTCTTTCCCCCTCCTTTGTTTGAGGATTTGGCGGAAGCTCTTGATGACGAGCGCCATTTCCTCATTGTCGAGCTTGGAGGCGTCGATTGGTTGTCGACTTGGTGTAGCCTCCTCCTTCTTCTCCTCCGTTGCCTTGAATGCAACGGGTTGGGCTTCGGATGAGTCGCCAAGCTCGTTGATTTTCCTCGAGCCTTCTATCATGCACTCAAAACTTACAAAATGCCCGATAACTTCCTCGGGGGTCATTTTAGTATATCTAGGATTACCACGAATCAATTGAACTTGAGTGGGATTAAGAAAAATGAGAGATCTTAAAATAACATTTACCACTTCGTGATCGTCCCACTTCTTGCTCCCGAGGTTGCGCACTTGGTTCACCAAAGTCTTGAGCTGGTTGTACATGTGTTGTGGCTCCTCTCCTTTGTGAAGCCGGAACCGACCGAGCTCCCCCTCGATCGTTTCCCGCTTGGTGATCTTGGTGAGCTCGTCTCCCTCGTGCGCGGTTTTGAGTACATCCCAAATCTCCTTGGCGCTCTTTAACCCTTGTACTTTGTTATACTCCTCTCTACTTAGAGAGGCGAGGAGTATTGTTGTTGCTTGAGAGTTGAAGTGCTCGATTTGGGCCACTTCATCCTCATCATAGTCCTCATCCCCTACGGATGGTACCTGCGCGCCAAACTCAACAACATCCCATATGCTTTTGTGGAGCGAGGTTAGATGAAATCGCATTAAATCGCTCCACCTAGCGTAATCTTCACCATCAAATGTTGGTGGTTTGCCTAATGGGACGGAAAGTAAAGGTGTATGTTTGGAAATGCGAGGGTAACGTAGGGGGATCTTACTATACTTCTTGCGCTCTTGGCGCTTAGAAGTGACGGAGGGCGCATCGGAGTCGGAGGTCGATGTTGATGAAGTGTCGGTCTCGTAGTAGACCACCTTCCTCATCCTCTTGTGCTTGTCGCCTTTCCGATGCGGCTTGTGGGAAGAAGATTTTTCCTTCTTCTCTTTGTGATGAGAAGAAGATTTCTTCTCCTTCCCTTTGTTGGAGGAGCTCTTCTTCTTCTCCCTCCTTTTGGTGCGGGACTCTTCCGATGAAGTGCTCCCGTGGCTTGTAGTGGGCTTTTCGCCGGTCTCCATCTCCTTCTTGGCGTGATCTCCCGACATCACTTCGAGCGGTTAGGCTCTAATGAAGCACCGGGCTCTGATACCAATTGATAGTCGCCTAGAGGGGGGGTGAATAGGGCGAAACTGAAATTTACAAATATAAACACAACTACAAGCCGGGTTAGCGTTAGAAATATAAATGAGTCCGAGAGAGAGGGCGCAAAACAAATCCCAAGCGAATAAGCAAGAGAGACACGGAGATTTGTTTTATCGAGGTTCGGTTCTTGCAAACCTACTCCCCGTTGAGGAGGCCACAAAGGCCGGGTCTCTTTCAACCCTTCCCTCTCTCAAACGGTCCCTCGGACCGAGTGAGCTTCTCTTCTCTAATCAAAGCCGGGAACAAAACTTCCCCGCAAGGGCCACCACACAATTGGTGCCTCTTGCCTTGATTACAATGGAGTGTGATCTCAAGAACAAGTGAGAAAGAAAAGAAGCAATCCAAGCGCAAGAGCTCAAATGAACACGGCAAATCACTCTCACTAGTCACTAGGGCTTTGTGTGGAATTGTAGAGGATTTGATCTCTTTAGTGTGTCTAGAATTGAATGCTAGAGCTCTTGTAGTAGTTGAGAAGTGGAAAACTTGGATGCAATGAATGGTGGGGTGGTTGGGGTATTTATAGCCCCAACCACCAAACTTGACCGTTGGCTGGAGGCGTCTGCTCGATGGCGCACCGGACAGTCCGGTGCACACCGGACAGTCCGGTGCCCCTGCCACGTCATCACTGCCGTTGGATTCTGACCGTTGGAGCTTCTGACTTGTGGGCCCTCCTGGGTGTCCGGTGCACACCGGACATGTACTGTTTGATGTCCGGTGCACCGGCATGGGCGTGCCTGACGTCTGCGCGCGCTGCGCGCGCAATAAATGCACCGCAGGGAGCCGTTGGCGCCGCAGAGAGACGTTGCTCCGCTGGCACACCGGACAGTCCGGTGCACACCGGACAGTCCGGTGAATTTTAGCGGAGCGGCTGCCGCGCGAACCCGAGGCTGGCGAGTTCCTGAGGCCGACTTCCCTTGGCGCACCGGACACTGTCCGGTGTACACCGGACAGTCCGGTGAATTATAGCCGAGTCGCCTTGGAATTTCCCGAAGGTGGCGAGTTGGAGTCTGAGTCCCCTGGTGCACCGGACAGGTACTGTTCACTGTCCGGTGGCACACCGGACAGTCCGGTGCGCCAGACCAGGGGTGCCTTCGGTTGCCCCTTTGCTCCTTTGTTGAATCCAAAACTTGGTCTTTTTATTGGCTAAGTGTGAACCTTTTACACCTGTATATACTATACACTTGGGCAAACAAGTTAGTCCAAAGATTTGTGTTGGGCAATTCAACCACCAAAATTATATAGGAACTAGGTGTAAGCCTAATTCCCTTTCAAACCTCATCATCCGTAACCTCCCCCTGTTCCTCTCCGACACTGCTCGCGCCTGGTCGGAGCACCTGCCTCCAGGGCAGATCTCCAACTGGGACGACTTGGTCCAAGCCTTCGCTGGCAATTTCCAGGGCACATACGTGCGCCCCGGGAATTCCTGGGACCTTCGAAGTTGCCGGCAACAGCCGGGGGAGTCGCTCCGGGACTACATCCGGCGATTCTCGAAGCAGCGCACCGAGCTGCCCAACATCACCGACTCGGATGTCATCGGCGCGTTCCTCGCCGGCACCACTTGCCGCGACCTGGTGAGCAAGCTGGGTCGCAAGACCCCCACCAGGGCGAGCGAGCTGATGGACATCGCCACCAAGTTCGCCTCTGGCCAGGAGGCGGTCGAGGCTATCTTCCGAAAGGACAAGCAGCCCCAGGGCCGCCCATCGGAAGAGGCTCCCAAGGCGTCTGCTCCGCGCGGCGCCAAGAAGAAAGGCAAGAAGAAGTCGCAATCGAAACGAGACGCCGCTGACGCGGACCTTGTCGCCGCCGCCGAGTACAAGAACCCTCGGAAGCCCCCCGGAGGTGCAAACCTCTTCGACAAGATGCTCAAGGAGCCGTGCCCCTACCATCAGGGGCCCGTCAAGCACACCCTCGAGGAGTGCGTTATGCTTCGGCGTCACTTCCACAGGGCCGGGCCGCCCGCCGAGGGTGGCAGGGCCCGCGACGACGACAAGAACGAAGATCACCAAGCAGGAGAGTTCCCCGAGGTCCGCGACTGCTTCATGATCTATGGAGGGCATGCGGCGAATGCCTCGGCTCGGCATCGCAAGCAAGAGCGCCGGGAGGTCTGCTCGGTGAAGGTGGCGGCGCCAGTCTACCTAGACTGGTCCGACAAGCCCATCACCTTCGACCAGGCCGACCACCCCGACCATGTGCCGAGCCCGGGGAAATACCCGCTCGTCGTCGACCCCGTTGTCGGCAATGTCAGGCTCACCAAGGTCCTGATGGATTGGGGCAGCTGCCTCAACATCATCTACGCCGAGACCCTCAAGCTCCTGCGCGTCGATCTGTCCTCCGTCCGAGCAGGCGCTGCGCCCTTCCACGGGATCATCCCTGGGAAGCGCGTCCAGCCCCTCGGGCGACTCGACCTCCCCGTCTGCTTCGGGACGCCCTCCAACTTCCGAAGGGAGACCCTGATGTTCGAGGTGGTCGGGTTTCGAGGAACCTACCACGCCGTACTAGGGAGGCCATGCTACGCGAAGTTCATGGCCGTCCCCAACTACACCTACCTGAAGCTCAAGATGCCGGGCCCCAACGGGGTCATCACCGTCAGCCCCACGTACAAACACGCGTTCGAATGCGACGTGGAGTGCGTGGAGTACGCCGAGGCCCTCGCCGAGTCCGAGGCCCTCATCGCCGACCTGGAGAACCTCTCCAAGGAGGTGCCAGATGTGAAGCGCCATGCCGGCAACTTTGAGCCAGCGGAGACGGTTAAGGCCGTCCCTCTTGACCCCAGTGGCGACACCACCAAGCAGATCCGGATCGGTTCCGGGCTCGACCCCAAATAGGAAGCAGTGCTCGTCGACGTTCTCCGCGCAAACGCCGACGTCTTTGCGCGGAGTCCCTCGGACATGCCCGGCATACCGAGGGATGTCGCCAAACACTCGCTGGATATCCGGGCCGGAGCCCGATCCGTCAGACAGCCTCTGCGCCTCGGTCATCAAGGAAGGGTCGGCCTCGCCTTGGCGGAGCCCGACCCTCCCTCGGGGGCTAAAAAGGGGGAACCCCTCTGCGTCAAGATCGGGCATACTTCTCCGTGTCAAAAATTTTCAATCAAAAAAGGGGGCCTCTTGCGTTCTCCCGGCTATGTCAGAAGCAGGGTCTCGAGGAGCGAACGCGGGTACATGTAAATGGCAAGGCCGACTGAGCCGAGGAGCGCCTGTGCCTCCGGGTTAGGGATACCTCACTCATCACCTGCCACGAAGAATGGCCCGACTCGAGAAGCCACCCTATTATTGACAAGCCAGGACGAACATGCAGATGGAAAGAAAGGAGAGTACGACTCCATGCAAGAAAGACAAAGTGTTCAGGCCTCAGCAGCCGCGGTGAGACGCACATCCAACAAGAAACTGTTCAAACAAGAATTAGGCGCCGCCTTGGGAAGGAGTCGCGCCCTCAGCTCCATCCCCGCCGTCGGTGGGGTCCATCTCGGCCTCCGGTGACGTCGCAGGGGGAAGGATCTCCGCCTCAAAGGTGGTCGCCAGCACCACGCTCGGACCCGCGGCGACCGCGTCGAGCCGTTGGACCTCCGCTAGGGCAGCATCGTCTTCGTCAGGAAGACAGTACCCCTCACTAACCCGCTCCAGGTCCACAACATAGTGGGAAGCAAGCACGACGAAGGCCCGCCTGACGCTGTGGTGTAGCGCTTCGCGGACTCTGCCGCGCGCGTGATCACCCAAGGCTCGAAGGCGGCTCTGAGGGGAGCTTCCTGAAGGGACGTCACCGGAGCCGAGGACACGATAAAAGTCCGAGACGGCCTCGGACATGGCCGCAAGGTCCGCATCCCTCTGCTCGGCAGCTCCGGCGAGCGCCTCAGCAAGCGCCTTGGCGGACTCGTCAAGGGCGGACTCAAGCTCTGCAAGCAACCAGGAGAAATACCTCAAGCACAAGCAAAGGAAACGGACAAGAAAAAGAACCAGGGAGGACCAAGACGTACCTCCGGCTCGGGCACGATGCTCCGAGGCCGCGACCTGGGCCGCGGCTAAGTCAGCCGCAAGGGTCTCGGCACGGCTTTCGGCCTCGGCAGCCCGGCCCTGAGATCGGTCCCGTTCCTCGACGACCTGGGCGAGCTCCGATCGCTGCCGTTGCGCCTCCGCACGCGCTGCTGCCGCCTCGGCTCTCAGGTCGGCGCAGAGCAGCTGGAGGTCCGCCACCTTGGCATCCTGCTGAGAAAGGCGTGCGGTAGCCCCGGCGAGCGAGGACCTCAGGGATCGCAGCGAGCCCCAGACATCAACCTCGCGGCGGATGAACGACGACTTGGCGGCGCTCCGGTCCGACAGATCCTGGGGAAAGGAAACAGGGTGTCACGACGAGTGTCTCGCCCACAGAAGGAAAAAAGGTATGCCCGAAACCGCTACCTGGAGGATTTTGGGGACGTCTCTGCAGAAAACCTCCAGCGACGACCGGAGCGACCCCACCGTTGCCTCTGCGCACTCGCGGAGCTCACCCCAGGACTGGTCCTCCTGCTCATCATCGAGAACGAAGACGGGGTCCGAGGCCTCGCGGGTCCGGAATCGGAGCAACGGGCGCCGGGCCTCGGGGCTCCGCCGCACAGCGATGAGGCTGTCGCCCGGCTGGACGGATTGCGCGTCCACGCCCACCTCTTCTGAGGTCTTGGGCGCCGACGCATCAGCCATCCCGACGCTGGCGGCAACTGGACGCCCTTCGACAGGGACGGTGGCAACCTCGGCGGTGGCAGGCGCCGGCATGACCGGCACGACAGGCGAACTCAGGGCCGCGTGGGCGTCATCCGCCTCCTCAACCACGATAGCCGCCTCGGCTGAAGAGCCGGCCTCGGGAGCCCGCTCCTCAGAGATTGGCGACGCCCGAGCCCCCGGTGGTGAAGTACCCCACGAAAGGGTCGGTGGAATGGCGCTGGCCACACAGTTCGGCGCCGTCTTGAGGGCCTTCCGGGGTGCCAGGTCGGTCTGGCCATGACTTCGCTTGCTGGATATAAAAAAAAGAGAGGAGGAAAGAAAGATCACGACCGAGACATATGAATGGGAAGCCAAGACGAAGACATTCCGAGATACTCACCCACTTCGGGCCATGATCCACCGCGCCTGGGGGGAGCCTTCTTGGATCCCGGCTCCCGAAACAGCCGCCGAGGTCCGCTTCGCCGGCACCTTCGGCACCACCCTTGCTTGGGGCGCCCGGGAAGCGGATTCCCCGGGCACGGCCGCGACGACTTGAGGGTCACCCCCATGCGCCACCGACACGAGCGGCGGCCCCTGGGGAACAGACGCCTTGGCCTGGACCACCGGAGCTGCCTCAGCTCCTCCGGTTGAGGGGTCAGGTGACCTCTCGGTTCGCCCCCGAGCCTCGGGTCGGGAGCCCGACGCCCCGACTTTGGGGGCTGACGGAGTCGGCCCGCTCGGGGGCTGGCTCGACGGCTCCTGGCCACACCCCAAGCTGGGGCTGAGGCCGAGACGGGCGGCCATGTCATCCTCTTCATCATCATCATCGTCATCATCGTCGTCGGGCGTCTCCGGCGACGGCTCCCTCAGGAGTCCGTCCCTCTCCTGCTGGCGACGGCGCTTCTCCAAGGCGTCCCGAGCCCGCCTCCGCTCGCGGGCCCGGGCCTTCTCCGCGTCCTTCTTTTTCTTCTTCTCCTCCGCGGCGACTCGCCGCGCTGCACGGTCCACCGCGTCCTCCGGGACCCGTGGCTGGGAGGGTTTGTGCCACCCCACATCCTAAAAGGAGGGGAGAAAGGAACCCGATCATAAGGACCCGGAGCGACCCGACATACGAAGAAGGAAGGAGCGAACACTCACCAAAGTCACGCACCCCTGGTCGGGGCGCATCCGAAGCTGGGAGTATGCGTGGGGGTCCGGCTTCCCCATCGCAGCCGACACCCGCCATTGGAGGGCGTTGAAGGGGAGAGGATCAGGGGACATTCGTGAGCCCTCCCAGTCAGCTTCCGGGGTCATCTCCCAGAGCGGCAGCCGCCGCTCCGCCAATGGAAGCACCCTCTGACGGTGGATAGCGGCGATCACTCCCGCGGCGGTAAGTCCCCCCTCCCGCAACTCCTTCAGGGCCTGGAGAAGGGATTCGAGATTCTTCTGCCTCTCGTACGGGGTCCCGTGGCGCCAGGCGTCGGTGGCAGCCGTAACTACTCGCTGGGAAAACGGTGGGAGCAACTCACCGTCATTCCGGAGGTAGAACCACCGGCGCTGCCACCCCTTGTTCGAAGACGCAAGAATGGCAGGAATGTACGGCAACGCCCGCGACTGCCTCAACAAGAGAATGCAGCCGCCGGCCCGCACCGCTGCACGGATCCTCCTCTCCCCCGTCGACAAGGCGAAAGGCTCGGCGAGGAAAAGATGAGTCCACAAATCCCAATAAGGAGCGATCCCCAAGTACCCTTCGCATACCGCTACGAAGATAGCGGCCTGCGAGATGGAGTTGGGGGAGAGGTTGTGCAACTCCACCCCGTAGTGGAATAAGATGGTCCGCATAAAGCGGCCCGTCGGCACACCAAATCCCCGCTCATGGAAGGAGACGAAGCTCACGACATACCCCGGCGGTGGGGACGGAGCGGCTCCGCCCACGGGAGGAATCCACTCTGGCCGCTGCTTGTCGGTGAGGGGGCGGAGCAAACCTTCGCCGACCAGCTCCTCCAGATCACTCGCCGTCACCGTGGAGAAGGGCCACGGATCGCGCGGGGGGATTATGGTCACTCGATCCGCCATCACCAAAATGGAGAAGATGGCGGCGCGGGGGGCAGCGAGAGCGGTTTCTCTCTTCTCCGACTAAAGTTTCCTGGGTTGCGAAAACCTAAAGGGAAAAGAAGGGAGCAGAGCGAAGAACCGTCACCGGACCCCCTCTCAAGTATATGAAGGCCAGGGCGGAACCGTTTCCAGCACACCGCCTGGACCGAACGCGGGATTCAAAAAGCGCGAAGCGGTACAGCCGTTCCTCAAACGGCTCGCGCACGCGTAGCGGCCACCCCGCCAACCACTCGCCCCGTTGCATTAACTCCGCGGTGGGACACGCGGCGTCTCTGGCGGGAGAAGCGCGCGACGCTTCGCCTTCGCCGTAATAACCGTGTCAAAAAGAGGTACGCCACGTCGTTCGATTTCGTATCCCTTTCCTTTTTTCTCTTTCTCTATCTCTTGCAACAGGGACCGGGAAAGGGGGATACCCCGAAAAGGATCCTTCTCCGCGAAGGAACCGGGCTCCGAGCCCCCCCTACTGATCAGGGGTTCGAAGACTGGCCCTCCGAAGGGTTCAACAGTCGCCTCAGATCGCGTGGGCCCGACACCCACTACTGGTCAGGGGTTCGAAGGCCAGCCCCCCGAAGGGTTCCATGGCCGCCTCAGGCTACTCGGGCTCCGTGCCCATTACTGATCAGGGGTTCGAAGGCTGGCCCCCGAAGGGTTCACAGTCGCCTCAGACACCGAGCGAGGGATGACCAGGGGTACGTTCGATACATAACCGAGGCTCGGGCTGCGCTCCCGAGGTACCCTAGGACATTTCCGAGACCAGCGGGAACGATCTTGTAATGGAATCCCATCGGAGGGAGGCATCGAGCCCTCGGACCCCGTCGACAGGGGACCGGGTCCGGCAAATCACCCGCAGGTACTTTTGGGCGTGCCTCTGGGCCCCTAGCCGACCCCCAACGAACGGGGCACGGACATCCACTCGGATTACCCGCTTGCAGCTCACCGGAGACACCATGTTCGGTGCCCATCGAGGGTAACATGGCGCTCTCCCCCCCTCCTCCTTGCGGAAAGGTGACGTAGGGGCGTATGTAAAAAAGCCGAGTCTGTCCCTGATCGTCCTCTCGCCCTGTGCAGAGGCTCGGGGGCTGCTCTCGCAAAAACCGGCTCCGGCCAAACCGTTGACAGCGTCAACATACCAGCCCGAGAGCTTGGGCCCCGACCGTGCACCCGGGCTACGGCCAGTTCGCATGAGGGAACGACCAGACCAGCCGAAGCATTACGCAAGGTATTAAGACCTCGAAGGAGTGTAACCACTCCTCCGAGGCCTCGGGGGCTACACCCGGCGGGTGCGCTCGCGCGCACCCACCGGAACAAAATGCAACCGAGAAAGGCTGGTCCCCTTGCAAAAAAGTGCGACGAAAGCCTCCAAGCGAGTGCTAACACTCCCTTCGAGGCTCGGGGGCTACTGTCGGGGACCATAATTAGGGGTACCCTCAAGACGCCTAATTCTCAGCTGGTAACCCCCATCAGCATAAAGCTGCAAAGGCCTGATGGGTACGATTAAGTCAGGGATCAGTCCACACGAGTGACTCGATCACGCTTCACCCGAGCCTAGCCTCGGCCAAGGGCAGCCGACCTCGAGAGACTTCCGTCTCGCCCGAGGCCCCCCTTTTTTACGGCGGACGTACCACCGGCTCGCCCGAGGCCTTGGCTTCGCTCAGAAGCAACCCTGACTAAATCGCCACACCGACTGACCAAGTTGCAGGAGCATTTAACGCAAAGGTGGCCTGACACCTTTATCCTGACACGCGCCCCCGGCAGAGCCGAAGTGACCGCCGTCACTCCACCGCTCCACTGACCAGTCTGACAGAAGGACAGTGCCGCCTGCGCCACTCCGACTGCAGTGCCACTCGACAGAGTGAGTCTGACAGGCAGTCAGGCCTTGCCAAAGGCGCCATGGCGAACTCCGCTCCGCCTGACCCCAGGGCTCGGACTCGGGCTAAGACCCGGAAGACGGCGAACTCCGCTCCGCCCGACCCCAGGGCTCGGACTCGGGCTAAGACCCGGAAGACGGCGAACTCCGCTCCGCCCGACCCCAGGGCTCGGACTCGGGCTAAGACCCGGAAGACGGCGAACTCCGCTCCGCCCGACCCCAGGGCTCGGACTCGGGCTAAGACCCGGAAGACGGCGAACTCCGCTCCGCCCGACCCCAGGGCTCGGACTTGGGCTAAGACCCGGAAGACGGCGAACTCCGCTCCGCCCGACCCCAGGGCTCGGACTCGGGCTAAGACCCGGAAGACGGCGAACTCCGCTCCGCCCGACCCCAGGGCTCGGACTCGGGCTAAGACCCGGAAGACGACGAAACTCCGCCTCGCCCGACCCCAGGGCTCGGACTCCGCCCTGGCCTCGGCCGGACGACCTCCGCCTCACCCGACCCCATGGCTCGGACTCGGCCTCGGCAACAGAAGACAGACTCAACCTCGGCTTCGGAGGAGCCCCCACGTCACCCTGCCTAGGGCACAGGCCCGCCACGTCAACAGGAAGCGCCATCATCATCCTACCCCGAATCGACTCGGGTTACGGAGAACAAGACCGGTGTCCCATCCGGCCAGCTCCGCCGGATGGGCAATGATGGCGCTCCACGAGCTCTGTGACGACGGCGG
Source organism: Zea mays (assembly GCF_902167145.1). Classification (NCBI taxonomy): domain Eukaryota; kingdom Viridiplantae; phylum Streptophyta; class Magnoliopsida; order Poales; family Poaceae; genus Zea; species Zea mays. The sequence continues at coordinate 37,920,131 of NC_050098.1, read as the reverse complement.
CCCCCAGCTCTCTTACGGAAGCAGGGCGACGTCAGCAAGGACTCGACCGCTCCAACAGCTGTCCCTCCGCCAGGCTCCGTCGCACCTCCGACAGCCACGACATCACGCCAGCAAGGTGCCAAGACCTCTCCGGCTGCCACATTGGCATGTACCTAGGGCGCTAGCTCTCTCTCCGCTAGACACGTAGCACTCTGCTACACCCCCCATTGTACACATGGATCCTCTCCTTACGACTATAAAAGGGAGGACCAGGGCCTTCTTAGAGAAGGTTGGCCGCGCGGGACCGAGGACGGGACAGGCGCTCTCTTGGGGCCGCTCGCTTCCCTCACCCGCGTGGACGCTTGTAACCCCCCTACTGCAAGCGCACCCGACCTGGGCGCGGGACGAACACGAAGGCCGCGGGACTTCCACCTCTCTCACGCTCGACTCCGGCCACCTCGCCTCTCCCCCCTTCGCGCTCGCCCACGCGCTCGACCCATCTAGGCTAGGGCACGCAGCACACTCACTCGTCGGCTTAGGGACCCCCCTGTCTCGAAACGCCGACACCCTCGATCGTTTCCCGCTTGGTGATCTTGGTCACCTCATCTCCTTCGTGCGCGGTCTTGAGCACGTCCCAAATCTCTTTGACACTTTTCAACCCTTGCACCTTATTTTACTCCTCTCAACTTAGAGAGGCGAGGAGTATAGTAGTGGCTTGGGAGTTGAAGTGCCGGATTTGGGCTACCTCGTCCGAGTCATAGCCTTCATCCCCCACGGATGGTTCCTGCGCTCCAAACTCAACAATGTCCCAAATACTAGCGTGGAGTGAGGTTAGATGGTGCCTCATTTTATCATTCCACATACAATAATCTTCACCGTAAAAAACCGGTGGTTTTCCTAGTGGGACGGAAAGTAAAGGAGTGTGTTTGGAAATGCGAGGATAGCGTAAGGGGATCTTACTAAACTTCTTGCGCTCATGGCGCTTAGAAGTGACGGATGGTATGTCGGAGCCGGAGGTGGAAGGCGACGAAGAATCGGTCTCGTAGTAGACCACTTTCTTCATTTTCTTCTTCTTGTCGCCACTCCGGTGCGACTTGACGAGGGTGGTGATTCCTCCCTCTTCTTGTTGTCAGACTCCCCCGATGGAGCTTTCCCGTGGCTTGTGGCGGGCTTCTCGCTGGTCACCATCTCCTTCTTGGCGTGATTTCTGAGAGCACCTAGAGGGGGGTGAATAGGTGATCCTGTAAAACTTAAAACTTAAGCCACAAAACTTGGTTAAGTGTTAGCACAATAATCACCAAGTGGCTAGAGAGAAGATCTTGCACAATACGATAACCACAAAGAGTTCAACACAGAGATGACACAGTGGTTTATCTCGTGGTTCGGCCAAGTACAAAACTTGCCTACTCCACGTTGTGGCGTCCCAACGGACGAGAGTTGCACTCAACTCCTCTCAAGTGATCCAATGATCAACTTGAATACCACGGTGTTTTGCTTTTCTTTTCTTATCCCGTTCGCGAGGAATCTCCACAACTTGGAGCCTCTCGTCCTTACACTTTTGATGTTCACAAAGAATCACGGAGTAAGGGAGGGATGAGCAACTCACACAAGACACAAAGATCACAGCAAATACGCACACACAATACCCAGACTTGAGCTCAAAAAGACTAGCACACTAGAACGGGGCTCAAATCACTAGAATGTCGAACAAGTGCGCAAGAGTGGAGTGTGAGTGATCAAGAATGCTCAAAGGATGCTTGGTTTCCTCCTCCATGCGCCTAGGGGTCCCTTTTATAGCCCCAAGGCAGCTAGGAGCCGTTGAGAGCAATCTGGGAAGGCAATTCTTGCCTTCTGTCGCGTGGCGCACCGGACAGTCCGGTGCACACCGGACAGTCCGGTGCACACCGGACACTGTCCGGTGCTCGATTTCTTTCCTTAACTGGCGCAGCCGACCGTTGGCAGCCAGATAGCCGTTGGCGCACCGGACATGTCCGGTGCACACCGGACAGTCCGGTGCCCCCTTCTAGCCGTTGGCTCAGCCACGTGTCCCGCGCAGATCGCGCGGCCGACCGTTGGCCCGGCCGACCGTTGGCTCACCGGACAGTCCGGTGCACACCGGACAGTCCGGTGAATTATAGTCGTACGTCGCCGGTGAATTCCCGAGAGCGGCCAGTTCGCTCGAGCCAGCCTGGCGCACCGGACACTGTTCGGTGCACCACCGGACAGTCCGGTGCTCCCAGACTTAGCAGACTTTGGCTGAACAAAGCCATCTCATTTCCAATTCGATTTTTCCTGTTTCCAGCACTTAGACACAACACATTAGTCCATAAAATAATGTACTAAGTCTAGAAACATACCTTTTGACATGATTTGCACTTTGTCCACCACATTGCATAGATCAACACAAAAGCACTTGCGTTGGCACTCAATCACCAAAATACTTAGAAATGGCCCAAAGGCACATTTCCCTTTCAATCTCCCCCTTTTTGGTGATTTATGCCAACATAACATAAAGCAAGTAGAATAAGTGCAAAATCACTTCAAAGAAAACTCAAATTTGTTTTGAATCAGATTTGGCATATATGGATCATTCTTTGCCACCACTTGGTTTGTTTTTGCAAATCAACTTTAAATTCCTATCTCTAAGTCAAGCACACTTGTAAAGACATAAAGAGAGGTATTCCAAAAGAAATTGATCAAGGATTTCAAAAACTCCCCTTTTTCCCATAATCAACACTTCTCCCCACAAGAGGCCAACTTTTGAGAACAAGAGTATTTTGACAAACAAAAACTCTAACTCTACTTTTTCAAAATTCTCAAGTGGTAGGTGATCCATTTATTGCTTTGGCCTTTATTTTCTCCCCCTTTGGCATCAAGCACCAAAACGGGATCAATCTTGGCCCTAGAACCCCATTGCCTCACCAAAATCTTCAATAAGAATGCAAAGGCAATGAGATGAACTTGGAATAAGTTACCCTCTCATCGGAGTGCAGTGGAAGTCTTTCATGGTCCAAGTCCACCTTTTTCCTTTCAAACCTCCTTCGAGACTAAATCATCAAACTCAAGCACATGGTTAGTCTCAAAAGGTCAAGTTGTAACACATCTCCCCCTAAAAATGTGCATCACTTTGCAACGGACTAGTGAGGTCCAGGGAGTGTTTGTACAACTTGAGCACCATAACTAAGCAACAAAATGCATAGGGAACATGATCAAAGGCATAAACACATGTTTGCTATAAATCAATCCAGGTTCCGCGAATCTAGGACATTTAGCTCACTACGCAACTTGCAAAAGGTCTTCTCATCTAGAGGCTTGGTAAAGATATCGGCTAGCTGGTTTTCGGTGCTAACATGAAACACTTCGATATCTCCCTTTTGCTGGTGGTCTCTCAAAAAGTGATGCCGGATGTCTATGTGCTTTGTGCGGCTGTGCTCAACAGGATTTTCCGCCATGCGGATAGCACTCTCATTATCACATAGGAGTGGGACTTTGCTCAGATTGTAGCCAAAATCCCTGAGGGTTTGCCTCATCCAAAGTAGTTGCGCGCAACACTGTCCTGCGGCAACGTACTCGGCCTCAGCGGTGGATAGGGCAACGGAAGTTTGTTTCTTAGAGTTCCATGACACCAGGGACCTTCCTAAGAATTGGCACGTCCCCGATGTACTCTTCCTATCGACCTTACATCCAGCATAGTCGGAATCTGAATATCCAATCAAGTCAAAGGTAGACCCCTTTGGATACCAGAGCCCGAAGCAAGGCGTAGCAACTAAATATCTAAGGATTCGCTTTACTGCCACTAAGTGACACTCCTTAGGATCGGATTGAAATCTAGCACACATGCATACGCTAAGCATAATATCCGGTCTACTAGCACATAAGTAAAGTAATGACCCTATCATTGACCGGTATGCCTTTTGATCAACGGACTTACCTCCTTTGTTGAGATCAGTGTGTCCGTCGGTCCCCATCGGAGTCTTTGCGGGCTTGGCGTCCTTCATCCCAAACCGCTTCATCAAGTCTTGCGTGTACTTCGTTTGAGAGATGAAGGTGCCGTCCTTGAGTTGCTTCACTTGGAACCCAAGAAAGTAGTTCAACTCGCCCATCATCGACATCTCGAATTTCTGCGTCATCACCCTGCTAAACTCTTCACAAGACTTTTTATTAGTAGAACCAAATATTATGTCATCGACATAAATTTGGCACACAAAAAGATCACCGTCACAAGTCTTAGTGAAAAGAGTTGGATCGGCTTTCCCAACTTTGAAAGCATTAGCGATTAGAAAGTCTCTAAGGCATTCATACCATGCTCTTGGGGCTTGCTTAAGTCCATAGAGCGCCTTAGAGAGCTTACACACATGGTCGGGGTACCGTTCATCCTCGAAGCCAGGGGGTTGCTCTACGTACACCTCCTCCTTGATTGGCCCGTTGAGGAAAGCGCTCTTTACATCCATTTGGAACAACCTGAAAGAATGGTGAGCGGCAAATGCTAGCAAAATACGAATGGACTCTAGCCTAGCCACAGGAGCAAAAGTCTCCTCAAAGTCCAAACCTGCGACTTGGGCATAACTTTTTGCCACAAGTCGAGCCTTGTTCCTTGTCACCACTCCGTGCTCGTCTTGTTTATTGCGGAACACCCACTTGGTTCCCACAACATTTTGCTTAGGACGAGGCACCAGCGTCCAAACTTCATTTCTCTTGAAGTTGTTGAGCTCCTCTTGCATGGCCAACACCCAGTCCGGATCTAGCAAGGCCTCTTCTACCCTGAAAGGCTCAATAGAAGAGACAAAGGAGTAATGCTCACAAAAATTAACTAATCGAGATCGAGTAGTTACTCCCTTGCTAATATCACCCAGAATTTGGTCGACGGGATGATCCCTTTGAATCATCGCTCGAACTTGGGTTGGAGGTGCCAGTTGCGCTTCTTCCTCCATCACATGATCATCTTGTGCTCCCCCTTGATCATACGCCTCCTGTTGATGAACCTGTTCATCGTCTTGAGTTGGGGGATGCACCATAGTTGAGGAAGAAGGTTGATCTTGCTCATCTTGTTCCTGTGGTCGCACATCTCCAATCACCATGGTGCGTATTGCGGCCGTAGGAATATCTTCTTCATCTACATCATCAAGATCAACAACTTGCTCTCTTGGAGAGCCATTAGTCTCATCAAATACAACGTCGCTAGAGACTTCAACCAAACCCGATGATTTGTTGAAGACCCTATACGCCTTTGTATTTGAATCATAACCTAACAAAAACCCTTCTGCAGCTTTGGGAGCAAACTTAGAATTTCTACCCTTCTTCACTAGAATGTATCATTTGCTCCCAAATACACGAAAGTAAGATACATTGGGTTTGTTACCGGTTAGAAGCTCATACGACGTCTTCTTGAGGAGGCGTTGAAGGTAGACCCTGTTGATGGCGTGGCAAGCCGTGTTCACGGCTTCCGACCAAAAACGCTCGGGGGTCTTGAACTCTTCAAGCATCGTCCTCGCCATATCGATTAGCGTCCTGTTCTTCCTCTCTACCACACCGTTTTGCTGTGGTGTGTAGGGAGCGGAGAACTCGTGCTTGATCCCTTCCTCCTCAAGGTACTCCTCCACTTGAAGGTTCTTGAACTCGGACCCGTTGTCGCTCCTTATCTTCTTCACCTTGAGCTCAAACTCGTTTTGAGCTCTCCTTAGGAAGCGCTTGAGGGTCCCTTGGGTTTCAGACTTATCCTGCAAAAAGAATACCCAAGTGAAGCGGGAAAAGTCATCAACAATAACTAGACCATACTTACTTCCTCCTATGCTTAGATAGGCGACGGGTCCGAAGAGGTCCATATGTAGCAGCTCCAGGGGTCTTGATGTGGTCATCACATTCTTGCTGTGATGTGCTCCTCCCACTTGTTTACCTGCCTGACAAGCTGCACAAGGTCTATCTTTTTCGAATTGCACATTAGTTAATCCTATCACGTGTTCTCCCTTTAGAAGCTTATGAAGGTTCTTCATCCCTACATGTGCTAAGCGGCAATGCCACAGCCAGCCCATGCTAGTCTTAGCAATTAAACATGCATCTAGACCGGCCTCTTCTTTTGCAAAATCAACTAAGTAAAGCTTGCCATCTAATACACCTTTAAAAGCTAATGAACCATCACTTCTTCTAAAGACAGACACATCTATGTTTGTGAATAAACAGTTATATCCCATATTGCATAATTGACTAACAGATAGTAAATTATATCCCAGAGACTCAACTAAAAACACATTAGAAATAGAGTGTTCATTTGAGATTGCAATTTTACCTAACCCTTTTACCTTGCCTTGGTTCCCATCACCGAATATTATTGAATCTTGGGAATCCTTGTTTTTGACGTAGGAGGTGAACATCTTCTTCTCCCCCGTCATATGGTTTATGCATCCGCTGTCGATAATCCAGCTTGAACCCCCGGATGCATAAACCTGCAAGGTAAATTTAGGCTTGGGACTTAGGTACCCAACTCTTGTTGGGTCCTACAAGGTTAGTCACAATTGTCTTAGGGACCCAAATGCAAGTTTTATCACCCTTGCATTTTGCCCCTAATTTCCTAGCAACTATCTTCCTATCCTTTCTACAAATAGCAAAGGAAGTATTTAAAGCATGATATATTGTAGAAGAACTATCCATAACTTTCCTAGAAACATGAACAATATTCTTTCTAGGCACATGATGAACATATATCCTAGACATATCTCTATCATGCATATGAGAAGAACTAGAAGCAAACATAGCATGTGAATCATAAGCATGTGAATCATAACTTCTATAGTCATTTCTAGCATGTCTCCTATTATGATACATAAAAGCATGGTTCTTTTTAGTACTACTCGCCATAGGAGCCTTCCCTTTCTCCTTGGCGGGGATGGGAACCTTATGGCTTGTTAAGTTCTTGGCTTCCCTCTTGAAGCCAAGTCCATCCTTAATTGAGGGGTGTCTACCAATCGTGTAGGCATCCCTCGCGAATTTTAGCTTATCAAATTCGCTCTTGCTAGTCTTAAGTTGAGCATTAAGACTAGCCAATTCATCATTAAGTTTGGAAATTGAAACTAGGTGTTCACTACAAGCATCAATGTCAAAATCTTTACACCTACTACAAGTTTCAACAATTTCTACACAAGATGTTGATTTACTAGCTATTTCTAACTTAGCATTTAAATCATCATTAATGCTCCTTAAGTTAGAAATTGTTTCATGGCAAGAAGATAATTCACAAGAAAGCATTTCATTTCTTTTAACTTCTAGAGCATGAGATTTTTGTGCTTCCACAAATTTGTCATGTTCTTCATACAACAAATCCTCTTGCTTTTCTAAAAGCCTATTCTTATCATTCAAGGCATCAATCAGTTCATTAATTTTATCTACCTTGGTTCTATCTAGGCCCTTAAATAAACATGAATAATCTATTTCATCCTCATCACTAGATTCGTCCTCACTTGAAGAAGCATAAGTAGAGTTTCGAGTACATACCTTCTTCTCCCTTGCCATAAGGCATGTGTGACGCTCGTTGGGGAAGAGGGATGACTTGTTGAAGGCGGTGGCGGCGAGTCCTTCATTGTCGGAGTCGGAAGAGGAGCAATCCGAATCCCACTCCTTGCCTAGATGCGCCTCGCCCTTTGCCTTCTTATAGTTCTTCTTCTTCTCCCTCTTGTTCCCTTGATCCTGATCACTATCATTGTCGGGACAGTTAGCAATAAAATGACCAAGCTTACCACATTTGAAGCATGAGCGCTTCCCCTTTGTCTTGGTCTTGCTTGGCTGCCCCTTGCGACCTTTTAGCGCCGTCTTGAATCTCTTGATGATGAGAGCCATCTCTTCATCATTAAGTCCGGCCACCTCAATTTGTGCCACCTTGCTAGGTAGCGTCTCATTGCTTCTTGTTGCCTTGAGAGCAAGAGGTTGAGGCTCATTGATTGGACCATTCAATGCGTCGTCCACGTATCTTGCTTCCTTGATCATCATTCACCCGCTCACGAACTTTCCAAGTATCTCCTCGAGCGTCATCTTGGTGTACCTAGGATTCTCACGAATATTGTTTACAAGATGAGGATCAAGGACAGTAAAAGACCTTAGCATTAGGCGGACGACGTCGTGGTCCGTCCATCGCGTGCTTCCATAGCTTCTTATCTTGTTGACAAGGGTTTTTAGCCAGTTGTACGTTTGAGTTGGCTCTTCTCCCCTTATCATAGCGAATCTCCCGAGTTCGCCTTCCACCAACTCCATCTTGGTGAGCATTGTGACATCATTCCCCTCATGAGAGATCTTGAGGGTGTCCCAAATTTTCTTGGCGTTATCCAAGCCGCTCACTTTGTGGTATTCATCCCTGCACAAAGAAGCTAGAAGAATAGTAGTAGCTTGTGCATTTTTATGAATTTGCTCATTGATAAACATAGGACTATCATTACTATCAAAATGCATTCCATTCTCAACTATCTCCCATATGCTTGGATGGAGAGAGAACAAATGACTACGCATTTTGTGACTCCAAAATCCGTAGTCCTCTCCATCAAAGTGAGGAGGTTTACCAAGTGGAATGGATAATAAATGAGCATTTGTACTATGCGGAATACGAGAGTAGTCAAAAGAAAAGTTTGAATTAACCGGTTTCCTTCTCTCGCAGTCGTTGTCGTCGTTGTCCTTTTGGGAAGAAGTGGACTCATCGTTGTCGTCGTAGTAGACGATCTCCTTGATGCGTCTTGTCTTCTTCTTCTTCCCATCTTTGCGTCTGTGGCCCGAGCCTGAGTCGATAGGCTTGTCATCCTTCGGCTCGTTAGCGAAGGACTCCTTCTCCTTGTCGTTGATCACGATTCCCTTCCCCTTAGGATCCATCTCTTCGGGCGGTTAGTCCCTTTCTTGAAGAGAACGGCTCTGATACCAATTGAGAGCACCTAGAGGGGGGGTGAATAGGTGATCCTGTAAAACTTAAAACTTAAGCCACAAAACTTGGTTAAGTGTTAGCACAATAATCACCAAGTGGCTAGAGAGAAGATCTTGCACAATACGATAACCACAAAGAGTTCAACACAGAGATGACACAGTGGTTTATCCCGTGGTTCGGCCAAGTACAAAACTTGCCTACTCCATGTTGTGGCGTCCCAACGGATGAGAGTTGCACTCAACTCCTCTCAAGTGATCCAATGATCAACTTGAATACCATGGTGTTTTGCTTTTCTTTTCTTATCCCGTTCGCGAGGAATCTCCACAACTTGGAGCCTCTCGCCCTTACACTTTTGATGTTCACAAAGAATCACGGAGTAAGGGAGGGATGAGCAACTCACACAAGACACAAAGATCACAGCAAATACGCACACACAATACCCAGACATGAGCTCAAAAAGACTAGCACACTAGAACGGGGCTCAAATCACTAGAATGTCGAACAAGTGCGCAAGAGTGGAGTGTGAGTGATCAAGAATGCTCAAAGGATGCTTGGTTTCCTCCTCCATGCACCTAGGGGTCCCTTTTATAGCCCCAAGGCAGCTAGGAGCCGTTGAGAGCAATCTGGGAAGGCAATTCTTGCCTTCTGTCGCGTGGCGCACCGGACAGTCCGGTGCACACCGGACACTGTCCGGTGCCCGATTTCTTTCCTTAACTGGCGCAGCCGACCGTTGGCAGCCAGAGAGCCGTTGGCGCACCGGACATGTCCGGTGCACACCGGACAGTCCGGTGCCCCCTTCTAGCCGTTGGCTCAGCCACGTGTCCCGCGCAGATCGCGCGGCCGACCGTTGGCTCACCGGACAGTCCGGTGCACACCGGACAGTCCGGTGAATTATAGCCGTACGTCGCCGGTGAATTCCCGAGAGCGGCCAGTTCGCTCGAGCCAGCCTGGCGCACCGGACACTGTCCGGTGCACCACCGGACACTGTCCGGTGCACCACCGGACAGTCCGGTGCTCCCAGACTGAGCAGACTTTGGCTGAACAAAGCCATCTCATTTCCAATTCGATTTTTCCTGTTTCCAGCACTTGGACACAACACATTAGTCCATAAAATAATGTACTAAGTCTAGAAACATACCTTTTGACATGATTTGCACTTTGTCCACCACATTGCATAGATCAACACAAAAGCACTTGCGTTGGCACTCAATCACCAAAATACTTAGAAATGGCCCAAAGGCACATTTCCCTTTCAATTTCCCGACATCACTTCGAGCGGTTAGGCTCTAATGAAGTACCAGGCTCTCATACCAATTGAAAGTCGCCTAGAGAGGGGGTGAATAGGTAAATCTGAAATTTATAAACTTTAAGCACAACTACAAGCCGGGGTTAGCGTTAGAAATAAAGTGGAGTCCGTTAGAGAGGGCGAAAGCAAATCACAAGCAAATGAAAGCGGATGACACGGTGATTTGTTTTACCGAGGTTCGGTTCTTCAAAACCTACTCCCCGTTGAGGTGGTCACAAAGACCGGGTCTCTTTCAACCCTTTCCCTCCCTCCACCGATCACTAAGACCGGTGAGTTTTTCTCCTCAATCAAATGGGTCACTTAAACCCCATAAGGACCACCACAACTTGGTGTCTCTTGCTTTGATTACAAAGGTGTTGAGAACAAGAAATGAGGAAGAAGAAAAGCGATTGAAGCGACAAGAACTCAAATGAACACAAATATCTCTCTCTCACTAACCACTAAGTGTTTGGAGTGATTCTGGACTTGGGAGAGGTTTTGATCTCTTGTTTGTGTCTTGGAGTGAAGTCTAGAGCTCTTGTATTGAATGCAATGGCTGAAAACTTGGATGCCTTGAAGTGTGGTGGTTGGGGGGTACTTATAGCCCCACCCACCAAAATGGCCGTTGGGGAGGCTGTATGTCGATGGGCGCACCGAACAGTCCGGTGCGCCACCGGACACTGTCCGGTGCGCCAGCCATGTCACCCAACCGTTAGGGTTCGACCGTTGGAGCTCTGATAGATGGGGCCACCAGACTGTTCACGCACTGTTCACCTTTTGCAGATGACCATTAGCACAGTAGCCGTTGCTCCGCATGGCACACCGGACAGTCCGATGGCACACCGGACAGTTCGGTGAATTATAGCGGAGTGGCTTTTCCAGAAACCCGAAGGTGGCGAGTTCGAGTTGATCCACCCTGGTGCACCGGACACTATCCAGTGGTGCACCGGACACTGTCCGGTGGCACACCGGACACTGTCCGGTGGCACACCGGACAGTCCGGTGCGCCAGACCAGGGCATCCTTCGGTTTCTTTTGCTCCTTTCTTTTTGAACCCTATCTTGTACTTTTTATTGATTTGTGTTGAACCTTTGGCACCTGTAGAACTTATAATCTAGTGCAAACTAGTTAGTCCAATTATTTGTGTTGGGCAATTCAACCACCAAAATCATTTAGGAAAAGGTTTGACCCTATTTCCCTTTCAGCATCAAATACCCTATTCAACCTTTTCTTATTCCGACCCCGAAGGCTGCGGACAAGGCATTGTCTTCCTTTTTGGAGTATGCTCCAAGCAGTTCATCACTTGTAGCTTCGATACACTTCAGCCAATCATCATTTGGTTCATCAAACTTATCCCCAAACCTGAATGTATACTTCAGCCGGACCAAATCACCTTCGCTAGAGTTAGGATGGTCTCCTTCGGCATTTCCTAGCTTTCTACAAGCGGCCATACCCTGAAGGCTATATGTTCTTGAATTAAATCCCTTGTCCCAATAAAAGAGCAAACAGTGCTGAAGGCCCTCTGACACGCTTCGGCGGCGTCATCAATTTTGACCTTCGGCCTTCGGAGGCCGAAGCGGGACCAGATGGGGCGCATAATGATTTCCTTAATATCTTTCCTTGCTTTCAAATCATTTTTCACATAAAACCATTCTTCCATCCAAGCTCCGGGCCATCTTTTCCGAAATGTCGGCACCGGATGACTTGCGATGGGACGGGCGATAAATCCATAGCAGCCGAAGTTGTTGTGGTACTGTTCTTTACCCATGGCCTTCGTCTCATATAGAAGTTCATGCATACTGTAGAAGCACTTGGCGCTTGGCTTTAGCCCTTGACTTTTCACCGCCCAGACAAAAATCTCCATCCTTATTACAGCTTCGGGGGTGATCTGATGAAGGAAGATTTGGTACGTCTTCAGCACTTCAACAACAAACTTACTCAAAGGAAACCGAAGCCCAGGCTTGAAGAAGCTTCGGAAAATCACAACTTCATTCTCCTCAAGGGCAGGGACGTTGTTGTCTCCGCCAGCCCTCATAATAGACATATCCCGAAAGTACCTTCCCCTCATGTTTTCGAGATGACTCTATTTGATGGTCGATTTTCCGAAGATTGAATGACTTGGCCTCCAGGGCCGATCCTCAGAATCTTCGTCCCCACTTTCCACATCATAGCTATCGCTATCACCAGTATCTTCAGACAAGCCCTCCAGTATCTCTTTAGTAATCTTCTTTGTATTTGTTTTTGCCATCGACTCGACAAATCCAGCAATATAAGAATCCACAGTCTTCTTCTCCTAAAAAAGCTTCTCCTCTTCAGTCAACTTCGTCTCGGCAGCAACCTTCTTGTCTTGAGACATTTTTCCTTAAGAAATGATGAAAACACGTTTTTAAACCGAAGCTCAGAGAGCTTGAAAAAATAGCAAGCGCTAGTGAGTAAGAGCTATAAAATTGAGAAAAATAAAGCAAATGGCACAAGCAGTGTATCAAGTGCAGTCGGTGTAAGTTTCTATTTATACACCCAGTGCGCTCCAAATTGGAGGGCCCCGTCTATCATTGGCTGTTGCTATTCTAGCAAAGGGAACGTGTTTTTTCGGACCTTCGGCTTAAGGCCTTCGTCCATGTCGCAGTCTGAATTCGTTATCTTAACAAATTAATACTGCGAGGGGCTACTGTCGGGGGCCTTCGTCTTCCGAAGGTCTTCAAAAACATGATTTAACAATATTTTCCAAGTGTGACATATGAACAGGTACCTTTGGACTCGGGTTAAAATCATACGCAATGTGAAAAGCATGATTGAGACGAAGACTGATGCTGCTCCGAAGCTACACGTAAGGGAGCTTCGGCTAAGTGGCGAAAAGAGGAACCGACCTAAAGGGGAAAAGGCTATTTAATCCTCGTTGGTTTATCCATAAGTCAACAGTAAATATAAAGGGCATGAACGTAAATTTACACAGGCTGTGTCCTGTGCCTATAAATAGATGAACAGTACCCCCGTACTGTTCACGCTGACTTGTACTCGCTTGCGCGTCACGCTTGTACTTTTTACCTTCTGTCAAGCCGAAGGTACATATGTAACTCAATATTGTTTCTATTTTTCCATGTTAATATAATGAGGATGAATTGATAATGTTATATGATTGTTCATGTTGTCTCTTATATTTCATATACTTCTTCTCTTATTAACATATACCACGATGATGAAGGTATGTCATTCATGACCTTCGTCTGAAGATCATTATATCCTAAGGGAAATAATGCTTCGAAGGACGAAGGACATTAACATTTAACATTCTGTGTTGCCTTGTTCTTAATTCATAGCATTTGAGAACAAGTCCCCAACAGAAGTCTTCGTCGACGCCATGTAGATGGAAGAGAAAATTGTATTTTTGACACTCTAAATAAGTGACTTTGCATAATTGACACTCCAAAGATTGACACAGTAAATTTAACCCCCATAACATTGACACATTGATTTACTTGACATTTTATCCTTTTAATAGTTTTATTTATCTTTTTTCCATTTTCTGCATTTTTAAGGACTAATCTACCCTTCTATCCACATTCCTAGGAACGTATTGTACAATACAATACAATCGCACGTACATGCAACCACCGCCAATCTCGCTAAAAAGGTCTCGTTGCCTTGGACCGCCAACGAACAACTGCGCACGAGGGAAGAGGGGCCTGGCTATGGCTGGCGGCGCCGTCGAAGCCCCGCGGTGGCTGGTTTATTCTCGATTGTTGTTTCGTGCCATTGCTGCTGAGCTGGATCGACGACTATTCATCCCCGTCGTCGAATTGTCAGTTGCAGGAGATATCTCCGTCCCAGTCATAGTCCCAGTTCCACTCCACAGACGTCATTCTTCGTCACCACCATGATCTAGGCAGTGAATGGAACCTGATTCAATTGAGTCATCTAGACGATATTAGTAATCATACTTTCAGTATCAGCCTTCAGCAGTATTATTTACAGTGATGAATCGTGGTTAACCACCAACAAGATCATGTTTTCTATATTGACATGGACAACTTTGCTCATAAATTATTATTGGAGCATTTATGATTCAATCAATTATGTCTTCACGTTTTCCTAATTGTTGCAAGCAGGGTAGATTCGGAGGTTGTTATGGGGAGCAATAATGATGCTCCATTGTTGTTGTTTGAGGCTTCTTCACCTATCCCACAAGTTGACTGGGATAACTTAAAAATAGTAGAGACTCATGACGAGGAAGGAAGAATTGAACCATTGAGTGAGGATTAGCTACATGTGATCTTGGGCTTGAGGAATGAGGATGAGAGGAGAAAGGTAGATGAACTGAATGGTCGTACAATGCGTGAGCAGGGAGATGAAAATACTGAAGATGTTGCCATTCCTATTAGTGATGCCATACCAGATGAGGTAGTGATTACATATGATAAGGATCACCCAAAATGGATCTTGGCACATTGTACCCATCAATGGATGAATTTAGTTTGGTTGTTAGGCAATTTGCTATTAATGAGGAGTTTGAGCTAGGCACAGAGAAGTCATCGAAGGAAAGGTTTAGAGGATTCTTCAAGTCTAGTAAATAATGCCCTTGGAGGATTGCTGGTAGAAGGCAAGCTGATGGAAAATGGTAAAGGTGAAATAATATTGAGTATCATTCTAACTTGCACAGATTTTTTAAGTGTATGACACTCACCATTTTGTATTCATTTCCCTATAGGTGACACTTTGAGTTGATAAACATAATTGTATTTCAAGCAGTAGGGTGAAGACCATAACACCATCTCAAAAGTGGGTAGCTTGCATAACTGTGAGCATCATTCGATACTTACCCAACACTGGAGCTACAGAATTACAAAAAAACTACAAGACCAATATTGTGTCACCATTCCTTATGACACAGTTTGGAGGGGGAAAGAAAAAGCTCTTGCAGAGGTTTATGGTAAATGGGAAGAAAGTTTTGAGATGTTATACGGATGGAAGGCTGACTGGCTGAGATACTAAATAGGTCACCTCAAAGTGTTGTGGAGATTGGCGTACTAGAAATAGAAGGCAAAGTGTAGTTTCATCGATGTTTCTGTGCACTAAAACCATGCATTGATGGTTTTCTAGAAGGACGTAGACCTTATTTGGGTATAGATTCTACTGCACTAAATGGAAGGTGGAATGGCCATTTAGCCTCATCTACAGCAGTTGATGGTCATAATTGGATGTATCTGAAAGTTGCCTAAAGGGGGGGTGAATAGGCAAGTTAAAACTTTTTCAACAAAAACTAGAAGCAAACTGGGTAAAACTGAATTGATCTCGAAATTCACCCAGTTAACTTTGGAAATGAGATGTTCTAAATGATCCACAGGGTTCAAAGTAGTAGATCTGAGAAGGGCACTTCTCAAAATCCACACACCAAAAAGATATAAACAAATCTTCCACGCAATGGTGAGAGAACGAAGAACACAAACAAACACAATGAGCAAGAACACAAGAGACACACGATTTATCCCGAGGTTCGGTCACACCACCAAGGTGCCCTACTTCCTCGTTGAGGCGCCCACAAAGAGCCGGGTCTCTTTCAACCCTAATCCTCCCTTTGCCGACCATAAAGGTCAAGCCCACACAATAATTGTCGGCGTTTCGAGACCGGGGGGTCCCTGGGCCGACGAGTGAAATGTCGCCGCGTGCCCCAGCCCAGATGGGTCGGCGCGAGGCCGAGCGCGAAGGGGGGAAGAAAGGCAGCCGGAGACGGGCGTGAGAGAGGTGGAAATCCCGCGGCCTTCGTGTTCGTCCCGCGCCCAGGTCGGGTGCGCTTGCAGTAGGGGGTTACAAGCGTCCACGCGGGAGGGGGAGCGAGCGGTCTCACGCGAGCGCCTGTCCCGTCCTCTTCCCCGCGCGGCCAACCCTCTGTAAGAGGGCCCTGGTCCTTCCTTTTATAGGCGTAAGGAGAGGATCCAGGTGTACAATGGGGGTGTAGCAGAGTGCTACGTGTCTAGCGGAGGAGAGCTAGCGCCCTAAGTACATGCCGTCGTGGCAGCTGGAGAGGTTTTGGCACCCGGTTCGTGTGGTGTCGTGGCCGTCGGAGGAGCGCTGGAGCCTGGCGGAAGGATAGCTGTCGAGGCTGTCGAGTCCTTGCTGACGTCCTCTTGCTTCCGTAAGGGGGCTGAGAGTCGCCGTCGTCACAGAGCGTGTGGGGCGCCATCATTGCCTATCTAGCGGAGCGAGCCAGATGGGACGCCGGTCTTGTTCCCCGTAGCCTGAGTCAGCTTGGGGTAGGGTAATGATGGCGCCTCCTGTCGACGTGGTCAGTCCGCGCCCTAGGTTGGGCGATGTGGAGGCTCCTCCGAGGTCGAGGTCGAGTCTGTCTTCCGTGGCCGTGGTCGAGTCCGAGCCCCTGGGTCGGGCGAGGCGGAGACCATCGGCTGAGGCCAGGGCTGAGTCCGAGCCCTGGGGTCGGGCGAAGCGGAGTTCGTCGTCGTCTGGGGCTGAGCCCAAGTCTGAGCCCTGGGTCGGGTGAAGCGGAGTTCGTCGTCGTCTGGGGCTGAGCCCAAGTCCGAGCCCTGGGTCGGGCGAAGCGGAGTTTGTCGTCTTCTGGGGCTGAGCCCAAGTCCGAGCCCTGGGTCGGGCGGAGCGGAGTTCGCCGTCTTCCGGGGCTGAGCCCGAGACTGAGCCCTGGGTCAGGCGGAGCGGAGTTCGTCGTCTTCTGGGGCTGAGCCCGAGTCCGAGCCCTGGGTCAGGCGGAGCGGAGTTCGTCGTCTTCCGGGGCTGAGCCCGAGTCCGAGCCCTGGGTCGGGCGAAGCGGAGCTTCCTATGGTGCCTGAGGTCGGGCCTGACTGCCTGTCAGCCTCACTCTGTCGAGTGGCACAGCAGTCGGAGCGGCGCAGGCGGCGCTGTCCTTCTGTCAGGCCGGTCAGTATTGCGGCAAAGTGACTGCGGTCACTTCGGCTCTATCGACTGGAGGACGCGTGTTAGGATAAAGGTGTCAGGCCACCTTTGCATTAAATGCTCCTGTGATCTGGTCGGTTGGCGCGGCGATTTGGTCAGGGTTGCTTCTTGGCGAAGACAGGGCCTCGGGCGAGCCGTAAGTATGTTCATCGCTGGAGGGGGGCCTCGGGCGAGACGGAAATCCTCCGGGGTCGGCTGCCCTTGTCCGAGGCTAGGCTCGGGCGAGGCGTGATCGAGTCCCTCGAATGGACCGATCCCTGACTAAATCGCACCCATCAGGCCTTTGCAGCTTTATGCTGATGGGGGTTACCAGCTGAGAATTAGGAGACTTGAGGGTACCCCTAATTATGGTCACCGACAGTAGCCCCCGAGCCTCGAAGGGAGTGTTAGCACTCGCTTGGAGGCTTTCGTCGCACTTTTTTGCAAGGGGACCAGCCTTTCTCGGTTGTGTTTTGTTCCGGTGGGTGCGCGCGAGCGCACCCGCCGGGTGTAGCCCCAGAGGCCTCGGAGGAGTGGTTTGACTCCTCCGAGGTCTTAATGCCTCGCGTAATGCTTCGGTTGGTCTGGTCGTTCCCTCATGCGAGCTGGCCGTAGCCCGGGTGCACGGTCGGGTTCCAAGTTCTCGGGCTGGTATGTTGACGCTGTCAACGGTTTGGCCAGAGCCGGGTTTGCGAGAGCAGCCCCCGAGCCTCTGCACAGGGCGAGAGAACGATCAGGGACAGACTCGACTTTTTTACATACGCCCCTGCGTCGCCTTTCCGCAAGGAGGAGGGGGGAAAGCGCCATGTTGCCCTCGGTGGGCGCCGAACATGGTGTCTCCGGTGAGCTGCTGGCGGGTAATCCGAGCGGACGTCCGTGCCCCATTTGTTAGGGGTCGGCTAGAGGCCTAGAGGCGCGCCCAAAAGTACTTGCGGGTGATCTGCCGGACCCGGTCCCCTGTCGACGGGGTCCGAGGGCTCGATGCCTCCCTCTGATGGGATTCCGTTACAAGATTGTTCCCGCTGGTCTCAGAAATGTCCTAGGGTACCTCGGGAGCGTAGCCCAAGCCTTGGTTATGTATCGAACGTACCCATGGTCATCCCTCGCTCTGTGTCTGAGGCGGCTGTGAACCCTCCGAGGGCCAGCCTACGAACCCCTGATCAGTAGTGGGCGTGGAGCCCGAGTGGCCTGAGGCAGCCGTTGAACCCTTCCGAGGGGCCGGCCTTCGAACCTCTGACCAGTAGTGGGTGTGGAGCCCACGTGCTCTGAGGCGGCTGTTGAACCCCTCCGAGGGGCCAGCCTTCGAACCTCTGATCAGTAGGGAGGCTCGGAGCCTATTTCCTTCACGGAGAAGGGTCCTTTTCGGGGTATCCCCCTTTCCCGGTCCCTGTTGTAAGAGAGAGAAAGAGGAAAAGGAAAAGGTCACGAAATCGAATGACACGGCGTACCTTTTTTGACGCGGTCATTATGGCGAAGGTGAAGCGTCGCTCGCTTCCCCTGCCAGAGACGCCGCCTGTCCCGCCGCGGAGTTAATACGACGGGGCGAGTGGTTCGCGGGGCGGCCGTTGCACGTGCGCGAGCCGTTCGAGGAATGGAACACGAGCGCGTCGTCTTCACGCCGTGAGAGAGGGCTCTCTCACTGCCCCAGGATGGGACGTGAGCTTGGCTGACGACGTGACCGCCGCTCCCGCCCGCCTGCCACCGCCATCACTGCCGGCCCGTTTTTGGCCGCATTGACCGTCGCGCCTGGCTAGCACTGCTAGGTCGTATGCAGGGTTGCCTCGAGTCACGGTACTGGTTCCGCAGTCGAGGAGGCGTGGCAGTGGTGCGAGTGGCGGTGCGGTTGCTTGCACGTAGCGACCGGCGCGCCGGTTGCATGACGCGTGGGCGTGGGCTTCCATGCTGGGCGCGTTGGAAGTCGGAGAGGTGCGCCCACTTGGCGCGGTTGCACGCCGCCTGCATGGCTGCCCGCCCTTTCGCCCGCTGTTCTAGGCAAAAGTGGAGAACTGCTTGTAACCGCTGGGCGGTTGCATGCACCGCGCGCTGCGGTTTGGCTTCTTCTGCCCTGGGACGGCTTGCATGACGTGTGGGACCCAGCCCCCGCACCGTAGGGGGAGGACCTTGGAGCGTGTTGGAGAAGACTCAGCCCACGACGGCTGGGAGCGCAGGTAGGGAGAGTCGCCTTTAAAAGGAGGGTGACCTCCTTGAAAGGCGACCATGTCTTCGCGCTCCCTTATGCATCGTGTCTTTCCACCTTCGAAGCCCCCGGATGGGGGATGCCCGCAGTCCTTTTGCCTTGTCGTTGGAGGAACGCAACTCCGTGGGAGTCGGTACCTTTCAGCCATCGTTCGGCTTCAAGGATTTTCATCAGTCAGCCCGGCTGCATCCCCTCGCCGGTGGTCACCCAAGACGGTTACCACCAGTCACTGGGTGGGGAGAAGCAAGTCGGGCTGCGATCTTGGTCCCACCCTCAGCTTCAAGGATGTTCATCATCCTCGTTGGGGTGGAGGCCGGGCTGAGCCGGAGCTCTACCTCCCGCGCGGTTTCGTGGGTCAGCCTCTCCTTCATCGTTCGAGGGATAGGGCGCTCACTGGCCCTGCGAGAGGGGCGGACTTCGACAACACGGGGCTGGTCGACGACGGGCGTCGTCAGCCTCAGCGCGTTGGACTCGCCGGCTTGGCTCCCGGTGCCCCCTCCTGCCGCGAAGGCGGTTGTCGCGCCGTGTGCACGGGAGGACCGCCCAAGATGTTGCGCGCTGTTAGGGCGGCGTTCGTGTTCTGGGGCGGTCCTGCCTTTGCACCGGTACGGCGCCTCCACGCGGAGGTCGGTGCCCCACTCGTCCGGGAGGATCTGAGTGGGGATCTGCCGGAGGGCTGACGGCCCCTGTCGTCGGTGCCGAGGTGGAGGCGGCTCGAGAAGTCCCCGTTGCCGACGGGATCACCGCCACCATCCACGCTTCGGGCCTCCGGCTCTTTGTACTTGTCCTCGCCCCTCGAGCGTCAGCGTAGGCGAGGGCAAGGTTGCAGCAGCGTCCGCCTTGAGGCCATCGCTGCTGCAGTTCGGCCACCCGGAGCGGGGGTCGTTGTTGTTGCTGCCGGAGCGGGCGACGGCGAGCCGCCCGTCGGTCTTCTGTTGCTCCGCAGGCCCCCCCAGCGAGTGGGGTTGTTCGTACCTGCGGAGGTGGAACCGGAGTTCCGTTTGTAATGGCACTTTGAATGCCAGTGTTTTTGTTCATTGTGGTTGTCGAGGCCTGAACATGTATGTATTTTTGGCATGGAGCCGTGTTTTTTCCTCATTTTCGAGCACTAAGACTCGCCTGTTGGTTGTCTGAACCGCTTCACCAAGCGTGAATCGCCCCGCGCAAAGGTGACGAGTGAGGTATCCGTATCCCGGAGGCATAGGAGTCCCTCGGCTCGGTCGGCCTTGCTGTCCGAGGCTTCTCTTGCTTAGTTAAAGGAACCCCTCGGCCGCTCTTCGATGAGCCGAAGCCAGGGGTAGCGGTGTCAGCACGGACAGAGGCAGAGTTGGCTCGAAAAAGAAGACTTGGTCGGCCGGAGCCTGGCCGGGTCGTCCGTTAGCGGGACTGACGCTGGAGTTGATCTGCCGTGGCCTCGGGCCAGGCTGATGTCTTCGGGGGACAGCTGACCGAGGCCTCGGGGTGACCAGCCGAGCCGCCTGCTCGAGCCGGATTCTTAGAGGAGACCCGGGCGGCGATGGTCCGGGCGTGATGATGAAGTCGTCCTTCAGAGTGGAGACCCTCGAACCGTGTCGCCGTCGGAGGCAAGGTCGGACCTCGCCGAAGGTGTAGTTGACGCCGAGGGTGCTGCTGCTCCCTTCAACCGTCAAGATCCGAGCCTGCAGGATCGGATTATCTTGTAGCGTGTGTTTTCTGCGGCCGCCGAGGCCCAAACACACCCTCGCCGTGTTGTAAAGATGCGTTTCTTTTCCTCTTGTTTCGAGTATCCGGACTTTTTCGTCGGTAACAGAATTGTCTGTGCGAGCGAGAGTTGCTTCTCACGGAAGGTGATGAGTGAGGTATCCGTATCCCGGAGGCATAGGAATCCCTCGGCTCGGTCGGCCTTGCCGCTTACGCGCACTCTTACCCGTCCATAGGGTTCTGCCACCGACGCAGTCGAGAAGGCTCGAAGAATCGCTTCGGCAGAGGAGCTTTCGAACGTGAAGACTTGTTCGGTCCGCGGAATCACTTATCCGAACGTGAGTTACTTATCGCAGAAGGTGATGAGTGAGGTATCCATATCCCGGAGGCGTAGGAGTCCCTCGGCTCGGTCAGCCTTGGCTGCTTACGTGTACTCCGTCGTTTTCAGGATCCACTTTCGAAGTAGTCGAAAAGCACGAAAGACATTCTGGCAGAAAGGATCTTTTTTCGAGGAAAATTTCGACGCAGAGGGGGTTCCCCCCTTTTAGCCCCCGAGGGAGGGTCGGGCTTTGCCGAGGCAAGGCTGACCCTTCCTTGATGACTAAACTTTGCGTAGAAGCGAGGTATATGAACAACTTGAAAACATCTTAAGGGTAGAAGCGACATAGCTGTTGGATGTTCCAAGCGTTGCTGTAGACCTCGCCTTGACTGTTGGCCAGCTTGTACGTTCCGGGCTTCAGAACTTTGGCGATGACGAACGGCCCTTCCCAGGGAGGCGTGAGCTTGTGCCGCCCTCGGGCGTCCTGTCTTAGCCGAAGCACCAGGTCGCCCACCTGGAGGTCTCGGGACCGGACCCCTCGGGCGTGGTAGCGTCGCAGGGACTGCTGGTACCGCGCCGAGTGTAGTAAGGCCTTGTCCCGAGCCTCTTCCAGCTAGTCCAGCGAGTCTTCTCGATTAGCTTGGTTGCTTTGGTCAGCATAGGCCCTCGTCCTCGGGGAACCGTATTCTAAGTCTGTGGGCAAGATGGCCTCGGCCCCATAGACTAGAAAGAACGGCGTGAAGCCCGTGGCTCGGCTCGGCGTCGTCCTCAGACTCCAGACCACCGAGGGGAGTTCCTTCATCCATCGCTTGCCGAACTTGTTGAGGTCGTTGTAGATCCGAGGCTTGAGTCCTTGTAGAATCATGTCGTTGGCGCGCTCTACTTGCCCATTCGTCATGGGGTGAGCCACGGCGGCCCAGTCCACCCGGATGTGGTGATCCTCGCAGAAGTCCAGGAACTTCCTGCTGGTGAACTGGGTGCCGTTGTCGGTGATGATGGAGTTCGGGACCCCGAAGCGATGGATGATGTTGGTGAAGAATGCCACCGCCTGCTCGGACCTGATGCTGTTTAGGGGTCGGACCTCGATCCACTTGGAGAATTTGTCGATGGCGACCAACAGGTGCGTGTAGCCCCCGGGTGCCTTCTGCAAGGGGCCGACGAGGTCCAGACCCCACACAGCAAAAGGCCAGGTGATGGGTATGGTCTGTAGGGCCTGAGCAGGCAGGTGGGTCTGCCTTGCGTAGAACTGACACCCTTCGCAGGTGCGGACGATTCTAGTGGCGTCGGCCACCACCGTCGGCCAGTAGAAACCTTGCCGGAAAGCATTTCCGACAAGGGCTCGAGGTGCTGTGTGGTGGCCGCAAGCCCCCGATTCTATTTCTCGTAGGAGTTCCTGACCTTCGGCGATGGAAATGCATCGCTGGAGGATGCCCGAGGGGCTGCGGTGGTAGAGCTCCTTCCCATCTCCCAGCAAGACGAACGACTTGGCGCGTCGCGCCAACCGCCGAGCCTCGGCTCGGTCGAGGGGTAGCTCTCCTCGGTGGAGATATTTCAGGTACGGGGTCTGCTAGTTTTGATTAGGCGTGACCCCGCTTCGCTCCTCCTCGACGCGCAGTGCCTCGCCCTCGGGGGCCGAGGGTACCTCGGGCTGAACCGAGGATGCCTTGGGCCGAGCCGAGGGTACCTCGGGCTGGACCGAGGGTGCCTTGGGCGTGTCGTCGATCTTGACGGAGGGTTGATGCAGGTCTCGAGAGAAGACGTCCGGGGGAACCGTTGTTCGCCCCGAGGCTATTTTAGCCAGCTCGTCGGCAGTCTCGTTGTAGCGCCGGGCGATGTGGTTGAGCTCGAGCCCATAGAACTTGTCTTCCAAGCGGCGAACCTCATCGCAGTAGGCCTCCATCTTCGGGTCGCGGCAGTGGGAGTTCTTCATGACTTGGTCGATGACGAGCTGCGAGTCACCGCGAGCGTCGAGGCGTCGGACCCCTAACTCGATGGCGATGCGCAACCCATTGACCAGGGCCTCGTACTCAGCCACATTGTTGGACGCCGGGAAGTGGAGGCGTAGCACGTAGCGTAGATGCTTTCCGAGGGGCGAGATGAAGAGCAGGCCTGCGCCCACTCCCGTCTTCATCAGTGACCCGTCGAAGAACATGGTCCAGAGTTCCGGCTGGATCGGATCTGTTGGGAGCTGGGTGTCGACCCATTCAGCCACGAAGTCCGCCAAGACCTGGGACTTGATGGCCTTCTGAGGGGCGAACGGGATTGTTTCGCCCATAATTTCCACCGCCCACTTCGCGATCCTACCCGAGGCCTCTCGGCACTGGATGATCTCTCCTAGGGGGAAGGATGACACCACAGTTACCGGATGAGACTCGAAGTAGTGTCGCAACTTCCGCCGCGTCAGGATCACCGCGTACAGCAGCTTCTGAACTTGTGGGTAGCGGATCTTGGTTTCGGACAGTACCTCGCTGATGAAGTAGACTAGCCTCTGAACGGGCAATGCATGCCCCTCTTCTCGTCTCTCGACCACAATCGCGGCGCTAACCACCTGAGTGGTCGCGGCGACGTAGATCAAGAGGGCTTCTCCGGCAGCGGGGGGCACCAAGATGGGCGCGTTCGTGAGGAGCGCCTTCAGGTTCCCGAGGGCTTCCTCGGCCTCAGGGGTCCAAGTGAAGCACTCTGCCTTCCTTAAGAGGCGGTACAGAGGTAGACCTCTTTCGCCGAGGCGCAAGATGAAGCGGCTCAGAGCCGCAAGACATCCCATGACTCTCTGTACGCCTTTCAAGTCCTTGATGGGCCCCATGCTGGTGATGGCTGCGATCTTCTCCGGGTTGGCTTCGATGCCCCGCTCGGAGACGATGAACCCTAAGAGCATGCCTCGGGGCACCCCGAAGACACACTTTTCGGGATTGAGCTTCACGCCTTTCGCCTTGAGACACCGGAATGTCACTTCAAGGTCGGAAAGGAGGTCGGAGGCTTTCCTCGTCTTGACTACGATGTCATCGACGTAGGCCTCGACCGTCCGGCCAATGTGTTCGCCGAACACATGGTTCATGCACCGCTGGTACGTCGCGCCCGCATTCCTCAAGTCGAACGGCATGGTGACATAGCAGTACATGCTGAAGGGTGTGATGAAAGAAGTCGCGAGCTGGTCGGACTCTTTCATCTTGATTTGGTGATACCCTGAATAGGCATCGAGGAAAGACATGGTTTCGCACCCAGCAGTGGAATCCACGATTTGATCAATGCGAGGCAGAGGGTAGGGAACCTTCGGACATGCTTTGTTTAGACCAGTGTAGTCTACACACATCCGCCATTTCCCTCCTTTCTTTCTCACAAGCACAGGGTTGGCAAGACATTCGGGATGGAATACCTCTTTGATGAACCATGCCGCCATTAGCTTGTGGATCTCCTCGCCTATGGCTCTGCGCTTTTCTTCGTCGAATCGGCGCAGAGCCTGCTTGACGGGTCGGGCTCCGACTCGGATATCCAGCGAGTGCTCGGCGACATCCCTCGGTATGTCGGGCATGTCCGAGGGACTCCACGCGAAAACGTCGGCGTTTGCGCGGAGAAAGTCGACGAGTCCTGCTTCCTATTTGGGATCGAGCTCGGAGCCGATCCGGATCTGCTTGGAGGCGTCGCTGCTGGGGTCGAGGGGGACAGACTTAACCGTCTCCGCTGGCTCGAAGTTGCCGGTGTGACGCTTCACGTCTGGCACCTCCTTAGAGAGGCTTTCCAGGTCGGCGATGAGGGCCTCGGCGTACTCCACGCACTCCACGTCGCATTCGAACGCGTGTTTGTAAGTGGGGCCGATGGTGATGACCCCGTTGGGGCCCGGCATCTTGAGCTTGAGGTAGGTGTAGTTGGGGACGGCCATGAACTTCGCGTAGCATGGCCTCCCTAGTACCGCGTGGTAGGTTCCTCGGAACCCGACCACCTCGAACGTAAGGGTCTCCCTTCGGAAGTTGGAGGGCGTTCCGAAGCAGACGGGAAGGTTGAGTTGTCCGAGGGGCTGGACGCGCTTCTCGGGGATGATCCCGTGGAAAGGCGCAGCGCCTGCCCGGACCGAGGACAGATCGACACGCAGGAGCCCGAGGGTCTCTGCGTAGATGATGTTGAGGCTGCTGCCTCCGTCCATGAGGACCTTGGTGAGCCTGACGTCGCCGATGACGGGGTCGACAACGAGCGGGTATTTCCCCGGGCTCGGCACGTGATCGGGGTGGTCGGCTTGGTCGAAGGTGATGGGCTTGTCGGACCAGTCTAGGTAGACTGGTGCCGCCACCTTCACCGAACAGACCTCCCGACGCTCTTGCTTGCGGTGCCGAGCCGAGGCGTTCACCGCTTGCCCACCGTATATCATGAAGCAGTTGTGGACCTCGGGGAACTCTCCTGCCGGGTGATATTCCTTCTTATCGTCGTCGCGAGCCCTGCCACCCTCCGCGGGTGGCCCGGCCCTGTGGAAGTGGCGCCGAATAATAGCGCACTCCTCAAGGGTGTGCTTGACGGGCCCCTGATGATAGGGGCACGGCTCCTTGATCATCTTGTCGAAGAGGTTGGCACCTTCGGGGGGTTTCCGAGGGTTCTTGTACTCGGCAGCGGCGACAAGGTCCGCGTCGGCGGCGTCGCGTTTCGCTTGCGACTTCTTCTTGCCCTTCTTGGCGCCGCGCTGAGTTGACGCCTCGGGGGCATCTTCCGGTGGGCGGCCCTGGGGCTGCTTGTCCTTCCGGAAGATAGCCTCAACCGCCTCCTGGCCAGAGGCGAACTTGGTGGCGATGTCCATCAGCTCGCTCGCCCTGGTGGGGGTCTTGCGACCTAGCTTGCTCACCAGGTCGCGGCAGGTGGTGCCGGCGAGGAACGCGCCGATGACATCTAAATCGGTGATGTTGGGCAGCTCGGTGCGCTGCTTCGAGAATCGCCGGATGTAGTCCCGGAGAGACTCTCCCGACTGCTGTCGGCAGCTTCGGAGGTCCCAGGAGTTTCCAGGGCGTATGTACGTGCCCTGGAAATTGCCGGCGAAGGCTTGGACCAGGTCATCCCAGTTGGAGATCTGCCCCGGAGGCAGGTGCTCCAACCAGGCGCGAGCGGTGTCGGAGAGGAACAGGGGGAGGTTGCGGATGATGAGGTTGTCGTCATCCGTTCCACCCAGTTGGCAGGCCAGCCGGTAGTCCGCGAGCCACAGTTCCGGTCTCGTCTCCCCCGAGTACTTTGTGATAGTAGTCGAGGGTCGGAACCGGGTCGGGAATGGCGCCCGTCGTATGGCACGGTTGAAGGCCTGCGGACCGGGTGGTTCGGGCGAGGGACTTCGATCCTCCACGCTGTCGTAGCGTCCTCCACGCCTGGGGTGGTAGCCTCGACGCACCCTCTCGTCGAGGTGGGCCCGACAGTCGCGGTGATGGTGCTCGTTGCCGAGGTGACCCGGGGCCGCAGGCGCTGTGTTGCGCGTGCGCCCGGTGTGGACCGAGGCTTCCCGCATGAATCGGGAAGTCACGGCACGATGTTCCGAGGGGTACCCCTGCCTCCGGGAGGCGGAGCTCTCGGCCCGTCGGACCGCGGCGCCCTCCAGGAGATTCTTGAGCTCTCCCTAGATTCACCGTCCCTCGGTGGTTGATGGCTCTGGCATCGCGCGGAGAAGCATTGCCGTTGCAGCCAGGTTCTGGCCGACCCCACTGGAAGCGGGCGGTGGCCTTACCCTGTCATCGTCGGCGATGCGGTGCTGGATACCCTGGGGTAGATGACGCATTTCTCCGGCCGGAGGTTGGCCCGCCCATTCCTGCCCGATGTCCCGGCGGATCGGCTCAAGTGCTCCTGCTCCCTCGTCGAGCCTGGCCTGCACCCCGCGGATTTGCTCGAGCTGTGGGTCATGACCCCCCGCCGGAACGGGGACCACAACTAGCTCCCGTAGGATGTCAACGCGTGGCACAGGCCTAGGGAGATCACCGTTCTCCGGCATACCGAGATGGTTGCCTTCGGAGGGACCCCCTAGATCGACGTGGAAACATTCACGACTTGGGCCGCAGTCCTCGTCGCCGAGGCTACGGCTACCGTCGGAACAGTCAGAAAGGCAGTAGTCGCATGCGGTCATGAAGTCCCGCATGACACTGGGATTGCCAAGTCCAGAGAAATCCCAACAGAAGTCGGGCTCGTCATCTTCCTCGGACCCCGAGGGCCCGTAGGTCGAGACGTCCGTCAGCCGGTCCCAGGGTGACCGCATACGATACCCCAGAGGGTTTGGACTCGCCTCTATGAGAGCGTCCGCCAAAGCGAAGCCGCTTGGCGGGTCGAGGCTGAATCCAAGGGGCGTGAGATGGGAATCGGTCGGTACCTCTTGGTCGACGGGCGGTGATGGAGTCACGTCAAGGACTGACTGCACCGTCGTCTCAGGTACGAGGGTGACGCCCAGCAAGCCTTTCGCGAGCGTGCTGGCGTCGTCCGTTTGCTCAGAATTGGCGTGTTGCGGGGAGACGGCGCTCGTCTTTGTCTCAAGTTCGAGGTCGATGCCCGACGCGCCCCCTGTTGGGGCGCCGGCGCCGTCGACTTGCTCGACAGCCGACGGGGGGGCGCCTCCTGCTTGGCCTTGGTTGCCCCGCCTCCTCCTCCTTTGGCGGGGGAGAGGGCAGGGTGAGCTTGAATGTTGTACTTCCACCACGCGGGGAAGACGTCGTCGATTCCGCCGCCGGCGGGCGGGCTGTCGGCCGCCATTGTCGCTGTCGCACGGCGGAGGAAGGAGTATCATGTCGTAGCTGCCGTCGAGGGACATGAACTCAAGACTCCCGAAACGAAGCATCGTCCCGGGCTGGAAAGGTTGCTGGAGACTGCCCATCTGGAGCTTGACGGGAAGCTGTTCGTCAACACGCAGCAGGCCCCTACCTGGCGCGCCAACTGTTGGCGTTTCGAGACCGGGGGGTCCCTGGGCCGACGAGTGAAATGTCGCCGCGTGCCCCAGCCCAGATGGGTCGGCGCGAGGCCGAGCGCGAAGGGGGGAAGAAAGGCAGCTGGAGACGGGCGTGAGAGAGGTGGAAATCCCGCGGCCTTCGTGTTCGTCCCGCGCCCAGGTCGGGTGCGCTTGCAGTAGGGGGTTACAAGCGTCCACGTAGGAGGGGGAGCGAGCGGCCTCACGCGAGCGCCTGTCCCGTCCTCTTCCCCGCGCGGCCAACCCTCTGTAAGAGGGCCCTGGTCCTTCCTTTTATAGGCGTAATGAGAGGATCCAGGTGTACAATGGGGGGTGTAGCAGAGTGCTACGTGTCTAGCGGAGGAGAGCTAGCGCCCTAAGTACATGCCGTCGTGGCAGCCGGAGAGGTTTTGGCACCCGGTTCGTGTGGTGTCGTGGCCGTCGGAGGAGCGCTGGAGCCTGGCGGAAGGACAGCTGTCGGGGCTGTCGAGTCCTTGCTGACGTCCTCTTGCTTCCGTAAGGGGGCTGAGAGCCGTCGTCGTCACAGAGCGTGCGGGGCGCCATCATTGCCTATCTGGCGGAGCGAGCCAGATGGGACGCCGGTCTTGTTCCGCGTAGCCTGAGTCAGCTTGGGGTAGGGTAATGATGGCGCCTCCTGTCGACGTGGTCGGTCCGCGCCCTAGGTTGGGCGATGTGGAGGCTCCTCCGAGGTCGAGGTCGAGTCTGTCTTCCGTGGCCGTGGTCGAGTCCGAGCCCCTGGGTCGGGCGAGGTGGAGACCGTCGGCTGAGGCCAGGGCTGAGTCCGAGCCCTGGGGTCGGGCGAAGCGGAGTTTGTCGTCGTCTGGGGCTGAGCCCAAGTCCGAGCCCTGGGTCGGGTGAAGCGTAGTTCGTCGTCGTCTGGGGCTGAGCCCAAGTCCGAGCCCTGGGTCGAGCGGAGCGGAGTTCGCCGTCTTCCGGGGCTGAGCCCGAGTCCGAGCCCTGGGTCGGGCGGAGCGGAGTTCGTCGTCTTCCGGGGCTGTGCCCGAGTCCGAGCCCTGGGTCGGGCGGAGCGGAGTTCGTCGTCTTCCAGGGCTGAGCCCGAGTCCGAGCCCTGGGTCGGGCGGAGCGGAGTTCGTCGTCTTCCGGGGCTGTGCCCGAGTCCGAGCCCTGGGTCGGGCGAAGCGGAGCTTCCTATGGTGCCTGAGGTCGGGCCTGACTGCCTGTCAGCCTCACTCTATCGAGTGGCACAGCAGTCGGAGCGGCGCAGGCGGCGCTGTCCATCTGTCAGGCCGGTCAGTGGAGCGGCGAAGTGACTGCGGTCACTTCAGCTCTGTCGACTGGAGGACGCGTGTCAGGATAAAGGTGTCAGGCCACCTTTGCATTAAATGCTCCTGCGATCTGGTCGGTTGGCGCGGCGATTTGGTCAGGGTTGCTTCTTGGCGAAGACAGGGCCTCGGGCGAGCCGTAAGTATGTTCGTCGCTGGAGGGGGGCCTCGGGCGAGACGGAAATCCTCCGGGGTCGGCTGCCCTTGTCCGAGGCTAGGCTCGGGCGAGGCGTGATCGAGTCCCTCGAATGGACCGATCCCTGACTAAATCGCACCCATCAGGCCTTTGCAGCTTTATGTTGATGGGGGTTACCAGCTGAGAATTAGGAGACTTGAGGGTACCCCTAATTATGGTCCCCGACAATAATCTTTGCTCAAATGAGCGGGTAATACAAACTTTCTTGTGGTCTTCCACAAGATTTGGAGACTCACAAGAGACACCTAGTCGTCTAGGAGCTAGAAGCTCCAAGAGTAATGAATCCACAAAGAACTCGATGTAGTACCAAAGCTCGAATGAAGAATAGCAAGAGAGATTTGGAGATGAATCATAAAAACCGCAGCTCTCAAACTCACTCAAAGATTTCTCTCCAAAGATTTGAAATGGGAGAGGCAAGAGGTGTGTGAGAGAGAGTGGGAGGTGTTCTTCAAGTTAGAAATGGGGTTTGGGTCGTGCTCTTGTGTGTGGGGAGAGAGGTAGGAGTGAGTATATATAGGTGGAGCTCAAAACTAGCCGTTGGGCAGATTTTTCTGTCTGAGACCGGTTGAACCGCCCCCTAGGGCGGTTGAACCGCCCCTGGCAGGTCAGGCAGACTGTCTGCCAGTCTGACTGTCAGACTGACCTGCAGACTGGTCAAGTTGACCAAGACCAGTTCAACCGCCTGGGGCAGGCTGACAGACAGTCTGCCAGTCAGACTGGCGGACTGCAGGTCAGACTGCAAAAACAGGTCCTGACACCAGTTGAACCGCCCCTAAGGCCGGTTCAACCGCCTGGGGGTCAGACTGGCAGTCAGTCTGCCAGTCAGGAGGTCAGACCGATCAGGTGACCCTGACACCGGTTGAACCTCCCCTAGGACCGGTTCAACCGGTTTTGACCAGTTAGGTTCGAGGAAAATACCCCGACTGAACTTTCCCTGGACACCGGTTGAACCTCTCTAGACCCCGGTTGAACTTGCCCTGGACCCTGGTTGAACCTGCCTGGACCCTAGTTGAAGTTGAAGTTCAGCTGGAGTTGAGAAAGCTCAACTCAGCTGAAGTTCAGCTCAGCTGCGGCTGAAAAGCTCACCTCAGCTGAAGTTCAGCTCAGCTGAAAAGCTCAGCTGCAGTTTTAGAAGTTCAGCTGCTTTTCAACAAGAACACTCTAGGTTTCTCAAACCTAACCACGGTCATCCATAGAATTTTAAAGAGATTTTTTGTTTTCAAAAAATAGCTTTTGAATATAAAGGCTTGAGCTTTGGCAAAACACCAACCTTCTTTTTGGATCCCTCTTTATAGTACGACGATTCCTATACTCAAGTTAAATAAAATTAATTAAGTAAACTCCTTGAGTCATTGGTGTCTCATGTGTGATTTCTCCATGGCGTTGCTTCATAAGGATCACAAACATCTTTGTCTCACCTTTTGAAGCAAACATAAATCAAACCCTATGACTTGTACCATATCACCATATATGAGATCAAATCATGGATTTAAGTCACCTTACTGATGCATCAACATGTTATAACTCTTCATAGCTAATTAGTTTATCGACTTAGTGCAAGTACTCTCTTCTTCACCTTAGCCATGGTACCTCGGTCCACAAGCCGTCGCTTGGCCTTCACCTTCGCTTAGTTCCTCGAAGCCCTTTCCTTGCTATCTTCACCCTATCAAGCCATTCTTGAGTCACATCATATTGAGCATCCATTAAGAGAATCATTTCTTCAATATTGTGAACTTTGCTTGAATGTCTTCTAGATATAACTATTAAGATCAATCAAGCTCTAGTTTGATTCTCATAGGAGCATATATGGACTGATAGTAATATGGTCAAGCCAATTCACGATTCCTCATATCTTATTTACTTTGGCTTGACCAATCCTCTTAATCACTTCATCCTCTATTCTGATCATATGTATGTAGTGATTTCTCAGGTCTTGTCCATATATATTCAAACCAATACAGAGACCATATTATATCCATTTGCATTGTCTCATTGGTTATTTAACCTCGTGTTGAACCTTTGTTCACTGATCATTATACACTATTCAAGTATGTTCATCATACTGAATTTCCTGTTCGACACTTAGCAAACTTGTTAGTCTTTTAAATGTGTTGTCATCCAAATCACCAAAACTCACAAAAGGGATGAATGCACTTTCAGTATCCACTTGCTTATGGGTTTATTGCATCTGAAACAGAAGATAATTGGACTTGGTTTATGAATTAGCTTAAGATCGCAACTATAGCTGCTACTACTACAATCACGAGAACAATCCATCTGAGTGTTTCTACAAATGAAGTTGCATACATCAACGATTCAATCTATGATTTTATTAAAAAATAAAGTTGATTAAAATATGAACCGGATGAAACACAAAACTAGAAGGATTAATAATTTTCTTCTTGGTCTGCGCATCAGAGCCAAATACGACATCTAAAGAAAAATAGTGAGCCATGACGTCCAACCACCTTTTCCTCCATGAGCAGCTATGAAAACAACAGGGGCTCGAGCATGCACACACTTGTGATGCGTTTGAGAACTAGTGGAGTGAGCGAGAAGGATATTCCAGGGAGAGTGAGAGGGAGGGCACCAACCCGAAGGAGGGAGGCGACGACTAGGGTGACATCCTCGGTGAGGTCGACCGCCTCCCTGCCGGCGACAACTCTATTTGTGCGATTCCCTTTTGTTGTTGTGTCTGACTTGTATACGGGGAGAGAGCTTGTGTCTATCTATACGAAATGTAGAATAAGGGTAAATTGGTCCTTTGAAAATCCAGAATGTAGAAAAAAGAAAAATAAAATTATTAAAAGGATAAAATGTCAAGTAAATCAATATGTCAATCTTGGGGGGGGGGGGGGTTAAATTTACGGTGTCAATCTTTGGAGTGTCAATTATGCAAAGTCACTTGTTTAGAGTGTCAAAAATACAAATTTCTCCGGATGGAAAGGCAAGCCAATGAACAGAACAGAGAGCCGCAGAGACGAAAAATAGGAAGGGGTAGTGCGGTCACTTTAGGAGATGAGGGGAAAATAAAAAAACAGAAATAATTAAAAATGCGTGAGAATACTATTTGGAGGAATAAGATTACTTATAATACTATTATAAATGATATAATGTTGTAGGTACTACATTCTTTCACAAATATATGACACCATTGATTTTTTTGAAAACTTTAACTACTCGTATTATTCAAAATTTTTATTCAACAATGTAAAATTTTTCGTCAAACACAAACTATCTTAAGTGATAAAACAAATAAAAAAATAAATGATAACTTATTATTTTTTAATAAGATGAATATTTATTTTTTTTAAAAATCAACAGGGTCATATACTTATAAATGGAGAGAGTACTAAATAGGAGAAGCCTAACCAAAAGAGTGCTATAATAGAAAAAAAAACTCGATGGACAGACGTCATAGACAGATTTTTCGTTGCTCGACTGGCCCGACAGATGAGTCCGTCTCGACAGTGACCGGACCTCTTCGTTAGGGTTTCGCGCCTCTTCTCACCGTCTGCCTACTACTAGGGATAGACCTCCGGCAAGGCCTCCCTCGCGCCGGCGGCGTCAGCAGCGGATATGGGTGTTCCGGCGTTCTACCGATGGCTGGCGGAGAAGTACCCGATGGTGGTGGTGGACGTGGTGGAGGAGGAGCCCGTAGAGATCGAGGGCGTCAAGGTGCCCGTCGACACCTCCAAGCCCAACCCCAACAGCCTCGAGTTCGACAACCTCTACCTCGATATGAACGGAATCATACACCCCTGCTTCCACCCGGAGGACAGGGTAAGTACGACTTCTTCCTTCCTCCTCCCTCTCTATTATTGGTTGGGTTGCTTCAGGCTCTGTTTGGAACCCCTAAAGCTAACAGTTAGCCAGTTAATAAATTATTAGCTGGGTTGAGCCAGCTAATGAACTAATTGTTAGTTGTGAGGTAGCTAACAATTAGCTGAGGCTTTTTGGAACCCAGCAACTAATTTTTAGTAGCTAACTATTAGTTTTAGAGGTTCCAAACAGGGCCTTAGGCGTTGGAGAGATGCGGTAATCCGGCTAGATGCGTTTGCGGTAATCAGGTAGGTTTGTGATTGGACTATTGACTAGTGAGAAGTTGGAGGAGGGAATTGGTTATTTTAGCTCGTACGCTGCTAGTATCTGATTGCTGCTAGAGAAATGAGCTGCTAAATTGTTTTCCAGTCATCTCAGAGTCATTGAGACAATGACGCAACTCATCCCGTTTTTCAAAGTAACGTTTATCTGAATTGTACAGATTTATTCTGTTTCTGTTTGCTAAACTGCAATGGAAGCAAATTGCCAACAAATAGTTGCCTTTTTGGAGCTATTTATGTTGATGATTTTGGACCAATTTCAGTTAGCAGACTGTATGGTATTATTTCAATATCTATAGGTTTAGTGAAAGGAGCAGTGGTAGCTGCCTCAACAGTCAACATCAGCCACAAACCAGAGAGGAAGAAAGAAAAAGATACCAATACGATAAAAAAGCACTAAATCCTTTTTATTGGAACTATTTGCTTTATTATCTGTAAAACCATGTAACATTAACTTAATCGTCATTTATTTTCCTTGCTGATTTAAATGTTGACCATGGTTTTCTCTGTAGCCCTCCCCAACAACATTTGGTGAGGTTTTCCAGTGCATGTTTGATTATATCGACAGACTATTCGTCATGGTTCGCCCCCGGAGGCTTTTGTACATGGCCATTGGTACGTGGAATATGCTGAGGAAATTTATTGCACTTCTACCTATTTATTTTTACTGCTGTGTGGATTAGCTGAGTTTCTCTAGTTGTATGATCATGTAGAAGTCATGATTCTGTGTAATTCTATTGTGTATACTATGTGCATGTGGATTACCTTGTCATAACTATGTAAGTGTTTGCACCTTATGGATGTTTGTTCTCATCTGTAATAATTCACGTCTGCCCTTTTGGAATGAGCTTATCTTATAAATTCAATGATCAATTTAGTTCTTATACCTGTAGTATTTGATTTATTGTTGCTCATAATTTTTAACTGTGGTATGATGGCTTTACAGATGGTGTTGCTCCTCGTGCTAAGATGAACCAGCAGCGCTCAAGACGATTCAGGGCTGCAAAAGATGCAGCTGATGCGGTCAGTATTCTACCGAAATATTTTCTTTTGGTTTGTGCATGATTGCGCATTACATAGTTTTTAAGGCGGTAAGGCGAGATGAGGCGAGCCACCATCGCATTACCGCCTAGGCGACGCTAAGGCGAGCCACCCTCACCTTACCGCTTAGGCGACACTTAAGCGTCGCCTTATGGACGCCTTAAAAACTATGGTGCATTATCCTTTTTCTCAGTATTTTTTGCAGTTGCAACGCAACCATTTTATTGCAATCACAGCTCAATATTCCTATGCCTGCAGGCTGCAGAAGAAGAACGGTTACGTGAAGAGTTTGAAAGGGAAGGCAGAAAGCTTCCTCCAAAGCAGCAATCACAAACATGTGATTCAAATGTTATTACTCCAGGGACTGAATTTATGGCTGTTTTATCAGTTGCTTTGCAGTATTACATCCATCGTAGATTGAATTATGATCCTGGATGGAAACAAATTAAAGTAAGCATGAGTTGATCCTGATTTAAGTTTCTATTTTCTAACAATGGTTTAGATCAGCCTCCTCCATTTTTTTTGTTCTTATTGAGAAAGGCTGCCACTGACCTCAGAAAGGCTGAATGCAATAAGCCACTTATGTTCTAATTAAGGTCTTTTGAAGGTTATTTTGTCTGATGCCAATGTTCCTGGTGAAGGGGAACATAAAATCATGTCATATATTCGTGGCCAACGGAATCTGTCTGGTTTTAACCCAAATACGCGCCATTGCCTGTATGGCCTGGTATGTTTGACAAACTTATATTATTTTTAATGTAGTTTATTTTATTTCTTCTAGCCCTGTTAATGCAGCATTGTGTATCCATAAATTGCAGGACGCAGATCTGATCATGCTAGCTTTGGCGACACATGAAGTACACTTCTCAATACTGAGAGAGGTTAGCTTTCCTCAGTGTGGATTATACTTTTAAATGCTTATACATATTATTGTCCCTGTTCAAGAAATTTTAGTTTGTTCTATGTTCTCTAGTCGTCTACTCCCTTGAGTTTCACAATTTTTGTGGTTTTGGTCAAGGTTGAAGCCAAACTTTTCGAACTTTGACTCAATAACTTCGACATTTTTTAGTTTAAGACACTAAACCAACATGCATAGATTAGTCTTAAAACATACTTAATAAATTTGTATATCTGTTGATTTTTGTATATATAATAGTAGGAAATCATAGTTAAACTATGTTTTACAAACTTGTTGTCCAAAACAACTAGAATTATGGAACTGGAGGAAGTATGTTACTTTTGTCTAAAGAATATATATTATCAGCTGTCCCTGCATTGTTATTCCTTTTTTATGCTCTGCTCAATGTCTCACTTGTTCTTTTTGTTTGCAGGTAGTTTATACACCTGGACAGCAGGATAAATGCTTCTTGTGTGGTCAGGTGGGACATCTAGCAGCAAACTGTGAAGGAAAGGTGAAAAGAAAAGCTGGGGAGTTTGATGAGAAGGGTGGTGCTATTGTTCCCAAGAAGCCCTATCAGGTTATTTGTCTATTGTAACATGTGGTTTCATAAGACATCTTGATGAGTTCACTAAATACCTTTGTGTTTATTTTTGTGCTTCTGCAGTTCTTGAATATATGGACCCTGCGGGAATATTTAGAATACGAGTTCAGAATGCCAAACCCACCTTTCAAGATTGATTTTGAACGCATTGTTGATGATTTCATCTTCATGTGCTTCTTTGTTGGCAACGATTTTCTTCCACATATGCCGACGCTAGAGATCCGTGAGGTATGTTCCTGTTTGTGCCCCACTGTTTGACTGAGCATCCATCGTTGCACCTAGTACCTTTTAAGTTCCAATTGCTGCTACACTGGATCTCTTTTTGTTCTTTAACTTTCTGTATGTAAGTTTCTCTAGATGCTTGCGGTTCACTCCTAAATTTGTCATATTGGTGTCCTGGTTTTCTCAGGGAGCTATTAATTTGCTAATGGCAGTGTACAAGAAGGAATTTCCCTCAATGGGTGGATATTTAACTGATTCTTGCACGGTAATCAAAGTTCATTTCTGTTGGAGTTGGACTGTTGGTGCTAGACAGATTCAATTTTTCCCAATTGTTCCACAATGGTATTAAATTATTAACTTGCTTCCTGCTGATTTAGCCTGATCTGAGCAGAGTTGAGCACTTCATTCAAGCAGTTGGTTCATATGAGGACAAAATATTTCAGAAAAGAGCACGTTTGCATCAGGTGAACAAGGATGATTATTGATTTGTTTCTCTTGTACAAAGCCTTTTGGTCTCAAGCAAGTTTGGTTAGCCTAGAGATGAAACAAACAAGAGGCATTAGCAAATCAGTTGTTAGTCCCTTTTTGACTTTAACGTTTCCTACATGTTCAAATTTCTAACTGTACTGGTACCATGTAGTAGAACAAAATTCTCTGTAAAGGTTTTTTTTTCTTCTGTACTGGATAATTTGGATATATTAGTCATGAATTTTACCTGCATAGTCACACGTTTGTAGTGGTTAGCTGTGCATGTCCCTTTGCATGCATGACTAGGAATTTGTCTAAAGCATTTGTAACAAAGCAGTTTGGACTCCTGTGCAAAAAGTTTGCAAACCTTCTTTTTTCTGCTTTAGTTCTGGTCAACTCTCAAAATTTTTTGAATAAGAATTAGGCATTTCCACTTACAGTTTACATTCATATTACCCTGTTGCAGCGTCAAGCGGAAAGGATAAAACGGGAAAAAGCTCAAGCAAAGCGGGGTGATGATCTGGATCCCCATGTTAGGGATGACCTTATTGTACCTATTCAACGTTTTCAAGGGTCTCGCCTAGCCTCTGGGGCTGTACCTGTGCCATATGAGCAGAATGGATCCCATAAAGACAATAAAGAAAGGAATAGTCGAGCTCGGAAAGCTGCACGAGTATCAACGTCAGGTTCCAGCATTGCCTCAGCCTTAGTTGAAGCTGAAAATGACCTCGAAGCCCAAGTAATTCTTCCCATATGGCTTGAGAAGATCTCAAATGTACTTTGTAACAAATACTTCTTGCATTTTTACCTAACATTCTTGATGACTTTTTCGTTAGGAATGTGAAAACAAAGAAGAACTGAAGTCAATGCTTAAAGATGCACTTCGCGAGAAATCTGATATTTTTAATTCTGACAATCCAGAGGAGGATAAGGTATATCTTCTAAATCACTGGTTATCTGTGAACACTGAAGCTAGTTCAACTATGTGTGCAAATGTTGATGAACACCATTGATTACTAGAAGCACTAGAGACCTTGGACTAGCTGCTTGGGTACTTGACCTGCTTGTGAGCTTCCTGTCACCGATTGCAAAATTGCTTGACCAGACAGATCCAGAATTCTTGGTACCATTTGGTTGAGGCCCTGGATACAGCCTTAGTGGATAGAAGAGAGTAAGAGACAGGCAGTGTTCCTTTCATTAATTGCCTAGGGTTGCACCATTGTTTAGAAGTGTGGTGAGATTACCACCAAATAAAAAAATCTCATTTGCAACAAATTCATTGCGGATATCTGAGGCGTTTTACAGTACGAGAAACAACAAAACCAAATATTTTATGAAAAAAGTTCAGATATCGTTAGACGAATAAACACTTAGTAATATATATTAGACCTGAAGTTTTAATGTTATAACTGAACGTTTTGAGAATAATGGAACCATCGACTCAGTTAATTCTGCAAGTACAAAAACAATATCAAAATATTGCATTAAAGTTAGTAACAAACTCAATCGAGTTCTATTCAGAACCTTGCATAGTTCAAAACAAGTTAAGAGGAAAAAATGTAACAATATAAAAAGATGATCCTGCCCTCATCTTGCTGCACCAGATCAAAGCAAGAAGCCCAAATTGCTGATTCGTGTGAAGTTGAGGGAGTTACCTCTAAAACATGGCCCAGATTCCTAAACCCTGTCCTGTAGATGATTAAGGGTGTCGATGAAGAAAAAACCTCTAGCATGATGCCTGCAAATGGTGGCAAATGGAGAGAAGCAAGATTCAGTTGGTGGAGAAGCCAATGATCACCAGGTCTGCAAACTCAAGAATCATACCACTGTAGTCTCAAACTCTGCTTACTGAATCATGAAAATGTTCAGCTGACGGAGAAGCCAAAGGTCACGAGATCTGCAAACTCAATAACCATTCCACTGTAGTCTCAAACTCCGTTACTGAATCATGAAAATGAAACATGAAAATTTTCTCATCCAAGGAGAAACCCTATGCTACTAGAGAGGAGTTGATTATAGTCCAGACAGGTGGGATCAGAGGCAGTGCCTTCCATCCAGGTGCCCCATTTCCTCGGCCTGGAACCTAGGTGGCTTACACTGCCAGGTCTAAATACTAGGCAAAAACTCAGGACTGTCCGTCTTCTACCCTGGCAGTTTAAGTCCAAGGTTGCAACTTGCAATAAAGCATGCCTCATGTGTGTTCATTTTTATTAAAATAATGTGGCACCACATTTTGGACAACAATAACCTATTGTGAAATTTAAATGCATTAATTCACTAGTGACTAGTGATTTCACACCTTACATGTTTAAAACTACTATGGAACATTAATTTTGTTATGTTCAGGTGAAACTTGGAGAACCAGGATGGAGGGAAAGGTACTATGAAGAGAAATTTGGGGCAAGAACACCCGAGCAGATTGAAGAAATACGCAGAGATGTTGTAAGTTTCTCACTAGTGGCATGAGGAAATTTTTGCTACAGTACTTCTGTTAAATTTTGGCTGGCATAGGCAACTAGCTTGCAATTGGGGCTAATGGCTTTGTTATTGCTGCTGTTCTTACTTGCTTTGAGAGAATAGCATGTTTGCTTATTTTTAAAGAATACTGCTATTCCGACCTGCTTCTAATCTTATTTGATGCTCTCTTAGGTTCTCAAATACACAGAAGGATTGTGTTGGGTAATGCACTACTATTATGAAGGGGTATGCTCATGGCAATGGTAATTTAGCTGCTCAAGTTAGCCAAATATATCAAATTATGCAGAGGTTCATTTATCATATTGCCAGGCTTGGTTACTCTTTCTCGTTGTGCGCCCATTATCTCATTCTCTAAAATCTCCTTGGTATCTGTAGGTTCTACCCTTATCATTATGCTCCGTTTGCTTCGGATCTAAGTGGATTGGGCCAACTTAATATTAAATTTGAACTTGGGACACCATTCAAACCTTTTGATCAACTTATGGGTGTTTTCCCAGCTGCAAGGTGAATATACTGGGATTGTTTGTCTAATAAGACCTTCAATTGGTGCAACCGTGCAAAGTAATTTTAACAGCTGTCACATTAATTTTTCATTTCAGTGCCCATGCGCTACCGCTACAGTATCGACGATTGATGACCGATCCAAATTCACCAATAATTGATTTTTATCCTACAGGTTTGCTGATTTTGTTAATGTGATGTGCTCTATATTACCATGTCTTTGATATTAGCTTTTTAATGATTCATGATTCCATTTACTATTCAGATTTTGAAGTAGATATGAATGGGAAGAGATATTCTTGGCAAGTAAGTTGTCCTTCAATGTGTAAATTTGTAATTTTCACATATACTTGTCTAATTAGTAACTGTAATTTATGTTTTCCAGGGGATTGCAAAACTACCGTTTATTGATGAAGATCGTTTGTTGGCTGAGATAAAAAAAGTTGAGCATACTTTGACGGTATGGTGATGAAACAATTTGCCATTCATTTATGCATTACAAGGCACAACAAATAAGAATCTTCTAAGGTTTGCTTTGTTTTTGTCTTTCTGTGTAGCCTGAAGAAGCAAGGAGAAACAGTATCATGTGTGATATGCTTTTTGTGAATGGGTCACATCCACTTTCGCCTTATATCTACTCTCTCAACAGCAAATTTGGGCATCTGCCTGACAAAAGGAGAAATGAAATTAAAGAAAAACTTGATCCTTCTGCTAGGTTAACTAAGCTCAATATTGTTGTTGTTCGACAAGTAATATTATTTTGTTAAATGTACATGTATTGATGTTTCTGTACTGACACTTTCTTTTGTTGTGTGGACCGGGGGGGGGGGGGGGGGGGGTTAGTAAAAGAGCATTGAACCAGTTTGTCTGCTAGTTAAATTGAGAAAATGTGGCTGATTTCCACATGTGGTAAGAGATTTTTTCCAGATAGTTTAACACCTGCTATTATTTTGTACAGTGGAGGAATGAATGGATACATAACACTTTGCAGTGGGGATCCATGCCCTCCTATCTTTAGGTCTCCTGTGGACGGGCTGGAGGATATTATGGACAATCAAGTGATGTAAGCTTATCTCCTTTGCTTGACATGTTCTGGTACTTGTTTTATTGATATATTGAAAAGTTATGGATTTTATATCAACCAGATGTTCAATCTACAATCTTCCAGACCATCATAAGCACATAGCCCAGCCGCCAGTTGGTGTTATCATGCCCAAGAAGGTTTGAAACTTGTATTTTAGTGTCTAGCTCTGTGGCATAAGCATCCTTAACTGTTATTAAGGACTCTGTTCAATCTACTCTGCAGATTGTTGAAGCCGGTGATCTGAAACCACCTCCAGTGCTGTGGCATGAAGATAGTGGCAGGCGGCCTCATGATAATAGCAACAGGTTTTTCATCACCTTTTTTGTTTTTTTATTTAATGTTTCTGTGGGCTAACTGAAAATCCTTGTTCTCGTGAAATGGTTCTTAGGCAAAACCCATCTGGTGCCATATCAGGCCGTCAACTTGGAGAGGCAGCTCACCGACTTGTCATAAACAGCTTAAATGCTCAGGGTAGGGGGCAACATAGTGGCACATCAATGCCATATCGAACTATAATGAATGGCTTGCATCATCTGGATGTAGCGTCCCCTGTCAGCAATCAAGGCATGCGTCCACAAGTGGGGCAGTCTGCCGGACCTCCTGGTTGGTATGTTCCTAGGGGTAGTGTATCAAATGGTCAACCACCAGCTTATGCATCATCAGGATCAGGTCATTATCAGTATGAAAGTTCGGGGCATTCACAATATGAACAAGGTAACCATGGAAGGCAACAATCTCACCCATATGCAAGAGATGGCTTCCATGATACACGAGGAAGGGTTCCACCTGCATATGGGTACCAGCAGAGCAACATGTATCCATCGGGTCCTGGATTGTATGGGCAACCTCCATCAGCATATCCTGGGGTTCATGGTGGAGGCTACCAACCCCCTCCATATGGCGGAGGCCAGCAGTGGCAGCAACAATCATATAGTTCGTATGCCGTGCGAGGCCCCTACGGAGGCAGGCCACCACCCACAAGGGCTGATTCAGGGTCACAGCAACCACAGAACCGTTATGGTGCTTTAGACAGAAGTAACAACCGGAGGCCTTCATCTGGATACAGAAGATAATAGTTTGTGACCCAGTTTATGTTATAACTCAAAGTTTGTTATCAGTAAAGCTTCGAGTAACTCAGCTAAAGCATAGGCGGAATAGTCTGCTAAGTCTTGTGACCTTCAAGCAGTTAGGGGGTGGCCATCAAAGATATTGGGAGGCAAAATTTGTATGCTAGTGCAGACTTTCAGGTACTAGCGGTTTTGATCGCCATTGAAGCAGCTAGGTTTGCGGCATCTCAGAGGTTTTGTGAAGCAAGATTTGTATACTACTGTTATCAACGGGCCATCAGGTACTGGTGGCTGGTCGCCATTCTTTATCTGTAGCTGCCATTTGTTTAGAAGATGTCATAAACGGCCCTGGGGTTTAAATAGGTCCCATTGAGAATATTTTTGAAGGACGTTTACTCTGAGACTTGACAAGTTTTGGGGGCATTTTGATATCAGATAAATGTATGCAGGAGTGCAGTTTTGATGATGTGTGTATTCCAAGTCATTAATTAAAGTGTGACGTGTCTATTGCCAGGCGAGGAAGGAAACGTTACGCTTTGCACTTATCCCGTTCCAAATTACAAGTGATTTCAAGAAAAAAAATTCAGCTTTCTTGGAGAGTCCTAAATTACTACCTCCATTCTCAAATATTATTTGTTGTTCGCTAATTTTTTTTGAACTTGATAAATAAGAAAGAACAGGAGTATAAGGTATTTTAACTTTTTAGAGAGTTAGAGCTCAAGTTTTATCAAAATTATTAAAAAAAAACAAAAAGACTTATGCCATCAAATAGATATATTATCATAAAAATATAACTAATAGGAATCTAACAATATTTAGATCCCGTTTGGCACTACTCTTTATTCTAGACAAGGATCCGGAGGAGCCATACCAAATGAGTGTGTTTGTGAACTGATTCTTACGTGGAGCAAGAAAGATTGGAAGTTTTTTTATAGAAACATGGGACCCTAAAAAACCTGCTCTACCCTTTCTCAAAATAGCTCCTCAACCAACCAAATATGAACCTCTCCTCAAAGTTTACCCGAAATTACCCGCAATTGCCATACAACAAAAACACCTAAGGCCCTCTCTCCCATCCTGCGCTCGCCCGACCCTCCAACATGTGTCGCCCGAGCTTGTCACCCAACCTTCTTCCTCCTCTGCTCGAAGCCGCAGGGTTCCATCGTCCCTACCTCTAGTGCCCCCCACCGCATTTAGTGGCCACCGGTGGCTACAAGCTTCGTCCCCACCACCGGTTGCCTCTGTTCCTCCTGTTTTCGTCGCG
Organism: Zea mays; assembly: GCF_902167145.1. NCBI lineage: Eukaryota > Viridiplantae > Streptophyta > Magnoliopsida > Poales > Poaceae > Zea > Zea mays. The sequence goes on along the minus strand of NC_050098.1, from coordinate 37,876,760 downwards.
AGATCTGCTTCGCCCTGCCTCTCGGCGTCAATCTGCTACACCGAGACCTGCCTCTCCTAGACAAGGATCCAGAGGAGCCGTACCAAACGAGTATGTTTGTGAACTGATTCTCGCGTGGAGCAAGAAGGATTGGAAGTTGTTTTTGTATAGAAACATGGGAGCTGAAACCTGCTCCACCCTTTCTAATAATAGCTCCTCACCAACCAAATATGAACCTCCCCTCAAAGTTTACCCGAAATTACCCGCAATTGCCATCCAACAAAAACACCTAAGGCCCTCTCCCCATCCTGCGCTCGCCCGACCCTCAACATGTGTCGTCCGAGCCTGTCACCCAACCTTCTTCCTCCTCCACTCGAGGCTGCAGGGTTCCGTCGTCCCTACCTCCAGTGCCTCCTGCCGCATTTGGTGGCCACCGACGGCCACAAGCTTCGTCCCCGCCACCGGTTGCCTCCGTTCCTCTAGTTTTCGTCGCGAGATCTGCTTCGCCCTGCCTCTCGGCGTCGATCTGCTACACCGAGACCTGCCTCTCCCATGGGTCGGCCTCCTACTACCCACACTACAACAATACTTGTGAAGAATTGCAGCATTAGCACAATAGCTCCTATTTTTTTTATTTCGAAACATATCCGGTGCACATGAGCCTTTAGTGCACATATGGTGCACATGAACTAACAAAGTTCAAATTCTTTATATTTTAGCTGTAATAAAAAGAGAACATTTTAGCCACTTTTCTAATTTAAACTTGTCAGGCATTTTATCTTTTTTATTACAACTAAAGTCTAATGAATTTGAATTTGAACTTTTGTACATGATTGGAGTAAGATAGAAAGAATAAGTATGTTTTTTTGTCAGATTTTTTTGTGAAATTTGTTAATTCCTGTGCACCATATGTGCACAAAAACTCATGTGCATCAGATATGTTGCTTTTTTTATTTAGCACGAAGGCCAGAGAATACTACTCCCTCCGTCCCAAATTAAAATTCATTTTTACCTTTTTATTGGATTCATACAATAATTAATGTATGTGTTCTATATATATATGTCTAGGTTCATAATTATCCATATAAATATAGATATAAAAATCTAGAGCAAAACAACTACTATTTTGGGACGGAGGGAGTATTTTTTAGTTTCGATGTAAGAAAAGACAAGGTTCAACTTCCTTATTTTACCTAGACTGTCCTTACTATAGATACGATTTTGGTTACAATATAATACGAATTGGCTGAATTCACTCCCACAAATTTTGTTAAAAAATAAAATCACCACTATAATGGGAGTCGAAGTGATTAGAAAAGGTGGTGTGTGACATATTTTGGATATTGTGTCATGCTAGATATATGTAATTTATGGAATGAACATTTGAGACCATTTTATGCACTACTATAATCGGATATTTTATATGTTATTGTTTCGTAACTTTTTTCGTATATAACTTCTTTTATTCGTTTGTAACAAAGTTGAACTGCAAAGGGTAAAACAGATAATTGACACAAACCACCCACTCTCAACAGACAAGAATCAGTTTGCTTGCCAAACAATTTAAAAAATGATTCGAATTCTCCAGGAGAATCAGGAGGATCAACTCCTGATTAGAAGCTAGAGAATCAAGAAATGGAGTTGTGCCATACGAGCCCTTAATCTAACAACCCTAGAAGTTAGTACTCTTCGATTCTACGTCAAAGCTGAGTAAATCTCATCAGAAGTCTTGGGTTCGTGTCAAGATCCAATTAGAACAACAAGTAGAAGAAATGGAGAATAAAATTGGAACATAATTCTAACCCTAACTTAGTATCCCCAAACCACAACACTAACACCCCTCAAATCTCTATCACCTGAGCAAACAAAGGAAGGAGAAGGGGTCTATAAGGCTTACCTTTGTCGTAGGTGACATCGATAGACCATGGGAAGAGGTGATGCGATCACCTGTATCAAGCACGAAGGCGTGTGTAGCCATAGGGCATTGCCACGAGGCCGCTTAATGACGACCTGCTCATCCTTGGGTGTGCGTGCACTAGTGAGGTTCTGCGTGGACAACACTGAAACTCCACCATGACTCTCCTTCTCATTGGATTCAGGGAAGAAGTGGAAGAAGAAGGGAGCTCACGAGGAGAGAACATGTAGAAGGAGAGGGAGAGAAATGATTTAGGGTTTTGGGTTCCAACACTTTTCGGTTTTTATACGTATCACACACGATTCTGGCCTTCTGATGATGATCAATGACACATATCGGTCGATGGCAAATTAGGTTAGTTTAGGTCTAAATGGATGTGACCTTTTCTGACCCAAGCCCACATTACAGCCTAGGACGTGGGAGGGCGTGGGGGAGGGCCGACTCGTTGAGCATGGGTCGGCTGTGTGAGCCGATTGGGCCTAGAACACAAAACCCGGGTAGCGGATTAGAGTGGCCTAGATGAACATGTGTGATCGACTATCTAAATGGGTATATTTACCTATTAGAAGACTTATCCTAGTTATAGATGATAATTGTTCAACTTTGGATGAACCCTTTTAGAACAATTCTCCTAGCTAAAAACATATTTCAACTATGTTTGGGGGATCAATCATCTTGAATAATATCATAATCATCACAAGAAATTTAAAGCATTTGCCAACTAAGAGTTGAATATGCAATTGGTGGATGTTTCAAGCCTACTAGTGAGAATTCATAGCTTAGAACTAGTGCAAGTAGACAACAATAGTGATCTCATGACAAACCGACATATTTATTCTTTGACAACCTTTTTAGAGTTGCATTATGATTGTTTTATTTGGATGGGCACACCTTTACTTTGGTCAAAGATAACGACATGGCTCAATGCACCTGTGACTGAGTGACAAAATGCCTTGATGATATGCGGTACTTTGCCATCAACAAAACAAATGTGAAAGATTGCATCTGGTACATATATCTTTCCACATGACATAAGGCATATTATACAACTTGACAATGGCATGCAACACTGCAATCTACTCAGACTACCTTGGCTAAGGACTTTAAAACACATGCAACCTTGGAGATGACTTTTCCAAAATACACCTCCAAGCTTGAGGGCAATAGGGGGTAAGATTGTCTCTCTTTGGATTCTGTCAAAGATCTTTGAGCTGGTTGCTGCTCAATGCAAATCAAAGCTCAGGGGCTACACCATATGGTGCATATCTAGCAACGTGCCCCATATTTTTCAATCCAATTCCCATTCTAAACCTTTAATATGATTGTACAAATCCTCATGAAGCTTAGGTTGTGATAAGTATGTCACATAGGGTTCCTCAAGCACATGGAAAATAAATATCCGATTGGTTGGTTAGTCCATGTCATGAAGGAGATATGGTACAAGACAACATATCCCTTGCAAATATAGGATGAAGCTCTACTTGGTTACAATTTCTATTGTGATTTCTACTTGGATTGTCACCTAATTAGAGCTATAGCACATGACCCTTTGTAAAAAGATCAGAAAGAGGGATATAGAAAACAAACACACCTAGAGACAACTCGTGACACTAGCTCACAACATCAACTCATCTATACACAACATAAACATCAACCACCCCATACAGTACACAGGGTATAGTGATTTGGCTGCCCGATCCTATTTAAATCTAGTGTTATTTGTCCTATGCACCATCACAATTCATTCTTTGAGTACCTTACGAATAAACCCATCACATGGATCACCCCATGGTGGATTGTTTGGTACTAAACACCGACATAACCCTTAGGACCTTGGTCCATCAGGTTGTGTCATCTTAGTCCTTAAACATGCAAATCACCTATTTAAATCCTCAAACTTGTTCACTTATGTAAACCTAGTCTCTAAGCTCATAAATCACATGTTTAAATCCTCAATCTATGTTCAGGGTTTAGATCTCTAAATGGGTCTACACCCGTTGAAAGTCGCCTAGAGGGGGGGGGGGTGAATAGGCGAAACCTGAAATTTATAAACTTTAAACACACACTAAGGCCGGGATTAGTGTTAGGATAAAATTCAAGTCCGAAAGAATGTTTCTCTTGCTAAGAGTTGCTCAAAGGATGCGGATGACGTATGGGAGCAAACTCAAATCAATACTAGCAAGGAAACATTAGAGAGAGGAAAGAGGGCAAAACAAATCAAGCGAGAATCAAAGCGAGTAGACACGGTGATTTGTTTTACCGAGGTTCGGTTCCAAAGAACCTAGTCCCCGTTGAGGAGGCCACAAAGGCCGGGTCTATTTCAACCCTTTCCCTCTCTCTCAAACGGTCACTTAGACTAAGTGAGCCTTTTCCTTAATCACACGGGTCACTAAGACCCCGCAAGGACCACCACACACTTGGTGTCTCTTGCTTAGCTTTACAAGCACCTATAAAAAGAGTGAGGAAGGAAGAAAGGCAATCAAAGCAACAAGAGTGCAAATAAACACAAAGACTCTCTCTCTCAAGTCACTAAGTGGTTGAGATGAATTTGGGACTTGGAGAGGATTTGATCTTTTGGAATTGTGTCTTGGAGTGAATGCTATAGCTCTTGTATTGAATGTGAACTTCTGAAAACTTGGATGCCAATGAATGAGGTGGTTGGGGGGTATTTATAGCCCCAAACCACTTCCTAGCTGTTGGCAAAGGTTGCTGGCGATGGGCGCACCGGACAGTCCGGTGGCACACCGGACAATCACTATTCACTATCCGGTGCGTGCCACGTCTGCGCGTCCGTTAGGGTTTGGAGCAGTTGAATGTTGGAGCGTCTTGTCGTCTTGCTGCACCGGACAGTCCAGTGACCTCTGACTTCTGCGCTCTGACTTCTACCGTGACACTGTTCATCACTGTTCATCTGACGAGACGACCGTTGGCGTGTAGGGAGCCGTTGCTCCGCTGGCTCACCGGACAGTCCGGTGAATTATAGCGGAGTGCGCCTCTGAATTCCCGAGAGTGGCCTGTTCGAAGGGCGTCTGGCCTGGTGCACCGGACACTGTCCGGTGCGCCAAAAATCAGCATACTCTATGTCTTGCTCCAATTTTGATTGAGTCCCTAACTGAATTTCTTTCTTGGTTTGTGTTGAACCTTATGCACCTGAGATAAATGATATCTAGACAAACTAGTTAGTCCACGTGGTTTATGTTGTACGTCAACCACCAAAATCGATTATAGAAAATGGTTAACCCTATTTCCCTTTCAATCTCCCCTTTTTGGTGATTGATGCCAACATTAACCAAAGAAAATATGAAGTGTAGAAATGTAACTAGTTTGCAATTGAGATAAATGTGCATAGGTTACTTAGATTATACCAATTGAAAGACTTTAAACATATGACTAATAATGAATGGATTGCTTTTATTTTATTTAACATTTTGGACCACATTTGCACCACTTGTTTATTTTGCAAATCTTTTGGAAAAATCCTTTCAGAAATCTTTTGCAAATAGTCAAAGGTATAGGAATACGATTGCAAGAAGCATTCTTAAGATTTGAAATTTCTCCCCCTTTTTCAAATGCTTTTCCTTTGACTAAATAAAAACTCCCCCTGAATGAATTCTCCCCTTAGCTTTCAAGAGGGTTTTGAAATAGATACCAATTTGAAAAACAATTTTGAAAAACAAAATGAGATACCAATTGAAATTTCATTTTTACATACCAATTGAAAATTAGGTACCATTTGAAAATTCATTTTGAGGCTAACTCAAATACCAATTGAAATAAACTCAAATACTAATTGAAGTAAACATTTGTGATTTTTTTGAAAAGGTGGTGGTGCGGTCCTTTTGCTTTGGGCGTAATATTTTCTCCCCCTTTGGCATTAATCGCCAAAAAAACAGAGAACTTGAGAGCCCTTTTTTACATTTTCTCCCAAATGGTAAAATAAATATGAGTGAAGGGTCATACCAATTGAGAGTTGTAGGAGTAATGACAAAGGGCAAATGATACGGTTAGAGTTGGAATGGAAGCCTTGTCTTTGCCGAATACTCCATTTCCCTTTCAATCTAAGACTAAGTATAGAAATACACTTGAAAGCACATTAGTCTTAGCCTTGGCACAAGAAGAATAAGAAATATGCGTTTGTACCAAATGAAAGAGACATGATGAAAGACATATACTTGAGCTATGTGTGCAATGTTTCAATCAAAATTCTGAGAATCAAGTATATTTAGCTCATTCCTAAGTTTGCTAAAGGTTTTCTCATCTAGTGGCTTAGTAAAGATATCGACTAATTGGTTGTGGGTGCTCACATAAGCTATTTCAATATCCCCTTTTGTTGGTGATCTCTTAGAGAGTGATACCAGATGTCTATGTGCTTAGTGCGGCTATGTTTAACGGGATTATCCGTCATGCGGATTGCACTCTCATTATCACATAGGAGAGGGACATTGCTCAATTTGTAGCCATAGTCCCTAAAGGTTTGCGTCATCCAAAGTAATTGCGCACAACAATGTCATGCGACAATGTACTCGGCTTCCGTGGTGGAAAGAACTACTGAATTTTGTTTCTTTGAAGCCCACGACATGAGGGATCTTCCTAGAAACTGACAAGTCCCTGTTGTGCTCTTTCTATCAATCTTACATCCGGCATAATCGGCATCGAAATACCCAATTAGATCAAAGGTAGATCCCTTGAGGTACCAAAGCCCAAACTTAGGAGTGTAAACTAAATATCGCATGATTCTTTTCACGGCCCTAAGGTGAACTTACTTAGGATTTGCCTAGAACCTTGCACACATGCATACATAAAGCATAATATCTGGTCGAGATGCACATAAGTAGAGTAACGAACCTATCATCGACCGAAATACCTTTTGATCCACAAATTTACCTCCCGTGTCGAGGTCGAGATGCCCATTGGTTCCCATGGGTGTCTTGATGGGTTTGCCATTCTTCATTCCAAACTTTTTAAGTATATCTTGAATGTACTTGGTTTGGCTGATGAAGGTGCCTTCTTGGAGTTGCTTGATTTGAAATCCAAGAAAATACGTCAACTCCCCCATCATAGACATCTCGAATTTCTGTATCATGATCCTACTAAACTCTTCACACGTTGACTTGTTAGTGGACCCAAATATAATATCATCAACATAAATTTGGCATATAAACAAGTCCTTTGCAACAATTTTAGTGAAGAGAGTAGAATCGGCCTTTCCGACTTTGAAGCCATTAGTGATAAGGAAATCTCGTAGGCATTCACACCATGCTCTTGGGGCTTGTTTGAGCCCATAAAGCGTCTTTGAGAGTGGAAGGAAAATGTGCCCTTGGGCCATTTCTATAATGTTTTGGTGATTAAGTGTCCAACACATAGTAAGTGAGTAGCTATGTGCCAAACAAGCAAGAAGTGCAAATCATGTAACAAGGTATGTTTCTAGACTTAGTACATTTGTTTTTTTAATACTAATGAAGTTATCTAAGCGCTAGAAAAAGTGAGAAAAGAAACCAAAAAGACTTGGTTCGGGGCAGCCAAAACTCAGCTCAGCCTGGCACACCGGACAGTGTCCGGTGCGCCAGGCTGGTCTCCGGTGAAAAGGCCGCTCTCGGGAAAAGATCAGCGGCGTACGGCTATAATTCACCGGACTGTCCGGTGGTGCACCGGACTGTCCGGTGAGCCAACGGTCGCTAGCGCAACGGTCGGCCGCGCAATCCGCGGGCGACGCGTGGCCCGCACCAACGGTCGGCAGGGGCACCGGACTGTCCGGTGTGCACCGGACAGTGTCCGGTGCGCCATCGGACCCAAAGCTGCAACGGTCGACTGTGCCTTATTTGGAAAGCAATCGTGCACCGAACAACTATAGGGACTGTCCGATGGTGCACCGGACTATCCGGTGCACCACACGACAGAAGGCAAGATTAGCCTTCCAAGATTGTCTTCAACGACTCCTAGCTGCCTTGGGGCTATAAAAGGGTCCCCTAGGCGCATGGAGGAGGAACACAAGCATTCACTAAGCATCCTAAGGCATCCAGACTCTGTTCCCGCGCATTCGTTTCGTTGTGTTGAGATTTAAGCTCTATTCGAGTTGAGGACTCCCTGTGTTGTCATTTGAGCTCAAGTCTTCTCTTGTGTGCGTGGGTGTGCTGCGATTTGTGTCTTGTGTGTGTTGCTCATCCCAACCTTACTCCATGCTTTCATTGTGATCTTTGTTGTAAGGGTGAGAGACTCCAATCTTGTGGAGATTCCTCGCAAACGGGAACAATCATCTAAAGGAAAAACCGTGGTATTCAAGTTGATCATCGGATCACTTGAAAGGGGTTGAGTGCAACCCTCGTCCATTGGGACGCCACAATGTGGAAGTAGGCAAGTGTTACTTGGCCGAACCACGTGATAAAAATCGCGTGTCTTGTGATTGCTTTCTCTGTGATTGTTTTTATCCACAAGAACTCGCTTAGCCATACTAACACTCATAACTAAGTTTTGTGGCTATTTAGTGTTGAATTTTACAGGGTCACCTATTCACCCCCCTCTAGGTGCTCTCAATTGGTATCAGAGCCATTCTCTTCACGTAAGGGACTAATCGCCCGAAGAGATGGATCCTAAGGGAAAGGGGATGGTGGTCAACGACAAAGAGAAGGAGTCCATCTTCAACGAGCCAAGAGATGAGAAGCCCACTGACTCAGGCTCGAGTCACAAGAAGAAGGACGAGAAGAAGAAGAGGCGTATCAAGAAGATCATCTACTACCACAGTGATGCATCTTCTTCTTCACCAAGAGACGACGATGATGACGACTCTTCGTCAAAGAAAAAGACGGTTAATCAGAACTACTATTTTGACTATTCTCGCATGCCGTACAATTCTAATGCTCATTTGCTGTCAATTCCACTTGGGAAACCCCCCACTTTGATGGAGAAGATTATTCTTTCTAGAGTCATAAAATGCGTAGTCATTTATTTTCTCTCCATCCTAGTATTTGGGAAATTGTCGAAAACGGAATGCACTTTGATAGTACTGACAATGCTGTTGTTATAAATGAGCAAATTCATAAGAATGCCCAAGCTACTACTGTGTTGCTAGCATCTCTTTGCAGGGATGAGTACAATAAGGTGAGTGGCTTGGACAATGCCAAGCAAATTTGGGATACCCTCAAGATATCACATGAGGGAAACGACGCCACCATGATCACCAAAATGGAGTTGGTGGAAGGCGAGCTGGGAAGATTTGCGATGATCAGGGGAGAGGACCCAACTCAGACCTACAACAGGCTCAAGACCCTCATCAACAAGATTAGAAGCTATGGAAGCACAAGATGGACGGACCACGACGTTGTCCGACTCATGCTAAGGTCATTCACGGTAATTGACCCCCATCTTGTCAATCTTATTCGTGAAAATCCGAGGTACACTGCGACGGAACCTCCCAAGTAATTAGGCCCACCTACGGTTGTCCTTGTCCAACGGACCTCAGGCAACCCTGTAGGTGCCCCTGAACTACTTGACAAGTTCGGCATCTTTCCTTACCTTTCCAGGAACGTCTCACCCGTCTTGCAGACATTACAGAACATCGGAGATAAAGAAATGCGGAAGCGATTACATAAACTTTCATTTATTAAAAAGTAAGCTCAAGTTGGTTATTACAGACCAGAAATATAAGCGAGTGCAGAGTAGTATTATTACATAACTAAGGGAGGCAAAAACTCCTCCCGATAAGTTTTTCACAAAAGTTTTCTATATGGAGGACCAAGTCCTCCCGCATCTTCACTCTTGTTTCTCCTCCTTAGGAACCACCTTGGCACAGAAGCAACAGAAATCTGCTACTTCCTCACCTAAAAACAACGAAGGGATAAACTCAAGGGTATGGAATTACTCAGCAAGTCTTACCCGACTAAAGAAAAGACTCTCAAGGGTATGCTGGTTATATGGGAGTCAAGGTAAGGCTTTTCAATAATCCAAGACTCTGTTTTGTAGAAATGCTTACTAAAGTGGATCCTTAAAAATCCAGTTTTATTTGTCAAGTTAAGTAAAATTACCTGCAACTAGAGTTCTTTCTACCCTAGTTCAATCACTGGTCCTGCACTAGCCAATTTCTTAACAAAAACCCATCATCTTTAGTGGAATGCTACGTGTAGGGCAGTGACCAAGTCTTCATAACCGCGAAGGTATGGCGATCCGAATCGATTATACTCAGCTGAGGATCTCTAATCACACGACATATGTAGCACTTAACCCTTGCATATGTCAACCCGCCACCGGGGTTCTTAAGACCAGATCAGGTTCACGCAAACCGAGAGCACAGATACACCACCATCCAGCCTCTTGCCACGGAGGGTACACACTACTCTCGCCACCGCTCCACGCCCATTTCGTGTTATCTTATTCTGGCCTTAGTCTGCCCGAGGCAAGGCTTACCCATGACGAGGCATGTGACCAGTTAAAGGGTCCTCGATCATCAAGCCAACATCGAGACGGTCCTTAATCGACTCAGACGGAGACACTACACCGAGACTCTCTTCTCGTGCAAGTCACCCGCCCGGTCTCAGCTTAATCTTTTCAACCCAAAAACTTGGTACCTGGCAGAGGTACATCTTTTCCGATGTTGAATCCATCACGGGCGTGATAGATTCACCATCAAGTTTTATTTTTGAAAACAACCCTCCCACTTTGCCAAACATCTTTTGTAAAACAAATCCTTTTGTTTCTCTAGAGCAATACTAAGCGTAATAAAACCTTTTTGTAAAAACAGGGTTTCAAGGAAGGGAATCAAGTTCAAGGAAGGTAATGCAGGAATTGTTTAACCAATCAACTCATATCACCTAATGCAGCAAGCAAGTGAGAAAGATTTTAAAAACATCAAGGGAGGTGGCAAATGCACCGGGGCTTGCCTTCGTTAACAGGCGAGTCTGGCTCGGATCCACAAATTTCAAAGTAGAAGCAGTTGCCTGCCTGAGAATCCGAGGGTGGTGGTGTCCTTTCTTCAGTGACTTCCACTTCTTCTTCGCGTTCTAACATAACTATATATATATATAAGAATGAATGCCATGTAATGCTCATGAGAGTGCGAAGATAATAAAGATTTATTATCTAAGTCTTGAATATAACTTTCCTTCACGGAACTCCGAGAACTTAGGGTTTCCGGAGTCGGTAAAGGAGCTCAAAGGGCAGGGGGTTTTGGGTTTTAGTTATCAAACATGGTCCAAATCAATTCAAACTCTACCCAAGGCTTCTAAATAATGTGGGGAGTTCATATAAAAATTTTGAATATTTTTGGGATTAACATTTAACTTTTAAAAATCCAGAACTATTTCTTTAAGCTATTTTAAATGCCCTAAAATTCCCTGTTTAAACTAAAAATCATGAAACTATTTTTATTAAATACTAGGGAAAATAAGGAGTCTAGGAAAATTGGTTTCACAATTTTCCCATTTTTCTATCATTTTCTATAATTGTTTTAGCTCTGGAATAAAAAGAAAAGAAGAAACTTGTGAATAGTACTAGGCAACATCTGGCCCAGACGGCCCAGCAACACAGGGACAGAGAAGCGCCCGCGCCCGCGGAGGAAATTTCGCAGAAAGGCCCTCGGAGTTTTAACTAACTGGAGATGGGTTTGGTTACTGTTCTACCGTGTCGCTGACAATTTGCAGATAAGACCCTAGACTTCTATTTCTTCTCCAAAAACAACCCTGACGACGAACGGCGCTGCGCAGAGCTCCGGCGAGCTCGCGCACTGGCCCAATAGCTCCAAGACCGGCGCCCAGCTTCGGCTTAAACCAGATTCAGGACCTAGAGACTGTTTCCCCTAGGTTAATTTCAAGAACGACACACAGAGACGCCCTGACCATGGTGACCGCGGGTGAGGAAGAAAATGGTACGTGTTCCCGGCGATCCCTGGCGGTCCGGTTCAATTAAAGGGATCGGGGAGCATCACCATCAAGTAAGGATGCTAGAACAGGGACAAGAAGGGAGTGAGCAGACCTGGGGAAGGCTGGCCACGACAGGGTGTGGTTCACGGCGGCAGAGAGAGATTTGGGACGAATCCAAAATTCGCAAGCTCTGGCGAGGGACTGCTAGCGATTAGCGGTGGCTGAGTGAGTGATGATGTTGCGAAGCTATTCGCGGGCTCAATTTATAGGGAGCGACAGCGGCGACGGTCAATTCGAGCAGGTTGTGCTAGCGGCCGGAGACGGGGAAGAACACGGTGGCTGTAACCGTGGCGGTCACCGGTGTAACAGCGCATGGATAACGCTCCCAAGGGTGCCACGCTTGTCACCACGAAGCAATAAGCTTCGACGTGGCGCAACCGGGTTCACCGGCGTTTCCACGACGGCTCAGGCAGACCGCCCACGTCGCAGTGACTAGAATCACGGCGATAAGCTCTGATGTGTGATCCTATCCACTCCTCCCCGCGAGATCTTTACTTCATCGAAGTTATCTCCCCGCCAGCGAACACAAATCCCAACGACGGCGTGAATCACGGCGTGTGGGTCATCGGCGGCGAAGGGGAAAGAAGGGGTATCTTCTGCAGTTACTGTACCATGGTAAAAACCTGATTCAGTCGCCTGACAGATCATGTTTAGGTCACATTTTCTCTAAAATTTGCATGTGAACTTCATCAAACCTATGTACCAAAGTTGTAGAGCTATCATCCAACTATAACTTTGCTACAAGGTGCTCTCACAAACAGTCACTGGATCATGCTTAAAATTAAGCCCTAAGTTCATGTCATCCCACTGTTAATCTGAATTTCAGACTTCAAGCAGTCTGACAGTCCAACTTCAGGCTCAATTATCTCCAGTTTTTTCTTAACAACTATGCTCACACCCTTAAGCAAAGTTGTTCTCCTATGATTAGGCTAGAATTTTGATGTGGTGACCTAATATGAATTCTCACTATTTTGAAAGCTACACAGCTCTAAAGTTGGGCCTATAACCCTGATTTCAGACTTAGTATAAGAATCACAATTGGGGGTCCTTTTGCAAATAGGTCCAAAACTTAGGGTTTGGCTTGTAAATTCACATATTTGTGACCCAAATGACTTAAGATACTTATTTAACTTGGTTTTTGCACTTTAGTCCAAAAGTGGACTAATTTTGCACATAGGTCCCTAGGGTTTGGTTTTAGGGTTTTCTAGGGTTATAATTGAGATTTTTGGTATCCCAGGGGTATAAATGTGATTCAACTTTGTTTTTGGGGATATTTTATGACTCTTTCCCTAAAGCCTTTAGGTTTTCTCAATTTGGGTTAGGTCTTACCCCTTTAATCCCTATTTAGGGTGAAGTTCCCTAACTAGGGTTCTATTTGCAAAACACTAAAACAATACAACTTGTTTGAAATTTTTGCCTAGTGAATGCACTCTAGGTGTATCAAACATATGCAATGCTAATGCTTATGATGCCATGCTCAAGTTTTAGTTATAGTAACACCAGGGGTGTTACATCCTTCCCCCCATAAAAGAATCTCGTCCCGAGATTAAAAGTCCTAGGGTAAGTAATGGAAAAGGAAACACGACATACTTTTATTTCCTTATTTCTGGTACAAGGCAGGGGTGGTTTGGGAATTTACTCCTTTATTACAACAGCTATACAGGCTTTACAATTTACAAGAGGCTAAAAAGTCTGGGAAATTCTTATCTAAAAAGTCTTGAGTTTCCCATGTAGCCTCATCTTCGGAATGCTGGTTCCACTGTATCTTATAAAACTTGAGAGTTTTTCTCCGGGTAACCCTGTCCTTTTGATCCAAGACTCGAATAGGGTGCTCAGAGTATGTCAAGTCCGGTTCAAGGACAACATCTGTCACTTCAACGGTTCGATCAGGAACCCGAAGACACTTCTTCAATTGTGACACGTGGAACACATTATGCACAGCAGACAATGTTTCGGGTAGTTGGAGTCGGTATGCCACCGGCCCTTATCTTTCCAGAATAAGAAAAGGACCAATATATCGTGGTGCAAGCTTCCCTTTAACCCCAAAACGCGATACTCCCTTCATTGGTGAGACCTTCAGGTAGACATAGTCTCCTTCCAGGAAATATAAGGGCATTCACCGTTTGTCTGCATAACTCTTCTGACGAGCTTGTGCTTTCTTCATATTATGAATAATTTTCTGAACCTTAGCCTCGGCCTCCTTCACCATATCAGGCCTAAAGAAGCACCTTTCCCCAGGTTCAGACCAATTTAGCGGAGTACGACATCGTCGTCCATATAAAGCTTCGAAGGGTGCCATCTTGATACTTTCTTGATAGCTATTATTATATGAAAACTCCGCCAAGGGCAAACATTCATCCCATTTTTGTGAGAAGTCCAGAACACATGCCCGCAGCATATCTTCAAGTATCTGGTTCACTCTCTCAGTTTGTCCACTGGTTTGAGGATGATAGGCCGAACTGTGGAGCAGTTTAGTACCCAGGGATCTATGAAGTTCTTCCCAGAATTTGGATACAAATTGTGGTCCACGATCCGACACTATAGTCTTTGGAACACCATGCAAACTGAGAATACGGGCAATGTACAACTCCGCATAGGTAATGACAGGATATTTTACTTTGACAGGGAGGAAGTGGGCGATCTTGGTAAGTCGATCAATGGTAACCCAAATAGAGTCATACCCTTTTGCGGTCCTGGGCAATCCCACGATAAAGTCCATACTTATGTCTTCCCATTTCCATGTCGGTATTGGTAGTGACTGTAATGGACCGACAACTTTCAAATGTATGGCCTTGACACGTCTGCAGGTGTCACATCTCGCCACATAGCGTGCAATTTCGATCTTCATCTTTGTCCACCAGTAATGTTGCTTCAAGTCTTGGTACATCTTAGTGCTTCCAGGATGAATAGAGTAGCGGCTAAGATGTGCTTCATCAAGAATTTGCTAGCGGAGCTCTTCATTCTTTGGCACCACTATGCGGTTATTAAACCATACAATGCCCTGATCATCTTCTTTGAAACATTGGGCTTTTCCAGTCCTTAACTTCTTACGAATGTGTTTCATGCCCTCATTATCCTTTTGGGCATCAATTATCCTTTGCAAGAGGACTGACTCAAGCTTTAACTGATTCAGAGTTCCTTGTTGGACCATTCCCAGGTTTAGCTTCTCCATCTCTTGACATAAAGTGTTGTCAGAGGTCTTCAGTGTTAAACAATGGCAGGAAACCTTGCGGCTTAGTGCATCTGCCACAACATTGGCTTTGCCTGGGTGATAATGAATTTCCAGTTCATAGTCCTTAATAAGCTCAAACCATCGCCTCTGTCTCATATTCAATTCTGACTGGGTGAAGATGTACTTCAAGCTTTTATGATCTGTATAGATATGACAGATATTTCCCAGCAGATAGTGACGCCAAATTTTCAGGGCATGAACAACAGCAGCTAGCTCCAGATCATGAGTTGGGTAATGCTCCTCATGTCGGCGTAACTGCCGTGAAGCATATGCAATTACTCGGCCCTCTTGCATTAATACACAGCCGAGTCCACTGCCTGATGCATCACAATATACATCAAAGGGCTTGGTGATGTCCGGTTGAGCCAATACCGGAGCAGTGGTTAATAATGTCTTCAATTGTTCAAAAGCTTCATTACACTTTGAAGACCAATTGAATTTAACATCATTCTTCAATAAACTTGTGATTGGCTTCACAAGCTTAGAAAAGTCTGGTATAAATCTGCAGTAATATCCAGCCAGTCCAAGGAAACTTCGGACCTGATGAACAGTGGTCGGGGTTTCCACTCCAAAATGTCCTTGACTTTGCTGGGATCTACCGCAATCCCTCTGGCAGATAGAACATGTCCTAGAAATTGAATTTCCTCCAGCCAAAACGCGCACTTGCTGAACTTGGCATACAACTGATGTTCCCTCAGGCGCGTTAATACGATCCGTAAATGTTGGGCGTGCTCCTCTTCATTCTTGGAATATATCAAAATGTCATCAATGAAGACCACCACAAACTTGTCTAGCTCGGGCATGAACACCGAGTTCATCAAATATGTGAAGTGGGCCGGAGCATTTGTTAACCCGAAAGACATTACCAGATATTCAAACAACCCATACCGCGTAGTGAAGGCGGTCTTTGGTATATCTTCGGGCCGAATACGGATCTGGTGATAGCCCAATCGAAGATCAATCTTTGAAAATACCCTTGCTCCAGTCAATTGATCAAATAGAATGTCAATCCTTGGAAGAGGGTACTTGTTTTTGATGGTGACCTCATTCAGGGGCCGATAATCCACACACATTCGTAAGGTTTGATCCTTCTTTTTGACGAATATGGCTGGACAACCCCATGGTGATGAGCTTGGCCGGATAAATCCTTTCTCCAGAAGATCTTGTAATTGAATCTTCAACTCCGCCAACTCATTAGGAGGCATCCGGTACGATCTTCTAGATATTGGAGTCGTACCGGGCTTCAACTCTATTACAAACTCTACATCCCGTTCAGGTGGCAGTCCCGGCAAATCCTCGGGAAAGACATCAGGGAACTCGCACACTACCGGGATATCCTTGATTTCCGGTATCATGACTTCATAAACTCTGCCAGTAATTTTGTTTGGAATAGGGATGGGCAAAAGAATTTCTTCTTGATTATGGCTCAACCTGATGGTTCTTTGATCAGTATTGAGTGTTGCTTTATGCTTGGCCAACCAATTCATACCCAAAATAACATCTATGTCTTGGCCTTTCAGGACGATCATATTGGTAGGAAAGTCCCGTCCGACCAATGATACGAGCACTTGATAGGCCACTTCTCTAGTAAAGATTTGTCCCCCGAGTGAGTGTATTTTAAATCCCTCTTTTGATTCATGGCATGCAATGTGATGTTGCTCCACAAATTTCTTGCTAATGAACGTATGCGAAGCACCAGAATAAAAAAGAATAATTGCAGGGTGACTGGCCACGAGAAACATACCCATCATCACCGGTTCACCTTCCGGTGTAGTGGCAACTTGAGTATAGTATACGCGTCCCGTCTTCTTGAAATTTTTGCCCTTAACATTTCCCTTGCTTTGTGATGAATTCCCTGATCCTTGCTGATTATTTGCTTGATTCTGCTTGGGATATGGGCAATCCTTGATGAAATGTCCAGACTTGCCACAATTAAAACACCCGGTTGAGGAGCTGGGCAAAGCAGGGAATCGAGTGCCCGGGGCACCCGGCTGACTTAGGGCAGTGGGGGCTTTATTGGGACGAATAATTATCGTCTGCTTGAAAGGGAAGGATGGTGCACGTGGAGGAGTCTGGTTAGAAGGCCGGAGAATAAACCGTTGCCTTTTTGCCTGGCCCTGATTAGTCTTCTCACCACCAAATCCCTTGTTCTTTTTCGAAACCTGCATATTTTGCTTCAACAGATAGGGCTGTGCTGACAGCCTTTCCATACGTGAGATCTATGCAGGTGGCCATTTTTCTCTGCAATCGATCATTTAATCCTCTCATAAAACAATTTCTCTTTTTCAGATCAGTGTTCACCTGATCGATTGCATATTGCGACAGGTGATTAAACTTGTTGAGATACTGATTGACAGTATCTCCTCCTTGTTTTAGCTTCATGAACTCTTCTTGCTTCATATGCAAAACACCTTCGGGTATATAATGCTCACGGAATGCCACTTTGAATTCCTCCCAGGTGACTTGATGATTGGCCGGCTGAACGACCACAAAATTACCCCACCAAGTGCTGGCAGGGCCGCGTAGTTGTTGCGCTGCGAATAAAGGCTTCTGTGTCTCTGAACAGCGCAGAAGACCAAATTTTTGCTCAATAACCCGTATCCATTCATCGGCTTCTAGTGGATC
Organism: Zea mays; assembly: GCF_902167145.1. NCBI lineage: Eukaryota > Viridiplantae > Streptophyta > Magnoliopsida > Poales > Poaceae > Zea > Zea mays. The sequence goes on along the minus strand of NC_050098.1, from coordinate 37,859,101 downwards.
TTCAGCTTTAACAAATAGTGGTGGACGGGTTTCCGAGAAGTCCAGATAAGAAGTTTCGCGGGGGCCTTGTTGATAGCCCCGCCCACCAGGCTGCTGGAACTGTTGGCCCGCCATTTCTCTCAGAAAGCGGGTATTGTCAGCAGTTGCGTTCACTAAGGCAGCAATTGCCTCAGCCAATGTGGGAGGAACATGAGGTGGATTGGGTGTGGATTCCCTTCCCCGGGAGGTACCAGCTCCGTCCTGAGCTCGAGTCTTGGAAGGCATCTGTGGCAACAACATTTGGAAACAATATGATATGCCAAAGAAAAAGCCATTCCATTTTACATTACCAAAAGTAATGTTACAGACTCAAGACTCTTACAACAAGATACAATACCTAGTATACAATAGCACTACCTATTTTACACTAGTACAACCTACAATACACTACACTACTTCTACTTCTATTACACCATTAGTCCTGCTTCCCGTTGCTTTTGGCGGCCTCGTCATCGGGTGTGGGAGTCCATACGTCAACCAGCCTCATGGAAGGAGGGGGCTCAAAAAGGTCTAACTCCCCACCAAGCGCGTGTCCCGCAACGTGGGAGGGTCCGGCTTCCGCCTCAACAGGGTGCGCAGGTACACTAGGGTGTAATTGCGAATACAGTACATGGACTTCCTCATGTAACGTATTGCAATAGACCTGCAGGTCGTCGACAGTTGAGCTACGTTCCTTGATTCGGGCTTGAGCCCTTGCTTCCTTAGCACATGCCAGCAAACGGGACTGTACTGCCCAGTCGAGCGCCAAGTCCCGATCAGCAAGCTGATCCCGCAGGTGACGGATGTCTCTTCTTAGTTCATTTATTCTATCTCCGTCCGCAACCCATGCATTAGTCCTGTGTTGCAACTCCGCTTGAAGTCGACTTACTCGGGCTTCAAGATCTCCTATTGGATCATTACTCCCGCTGCTACTGTTCTCATGTCGAGGGGCTAGTGGATGCCGGGGCACACCGATTGGTCCAGTTGACTTGCGCGCCGTTTTCCTTGTGCGCGGCGGCATCTTTCTAAGGGGGAAAATTTTATTAGTATAATTCTTAGCATGATGCATGTGTAAGTACAGAATCAACCTTAGTTGATTCAACCTTCTATACATTGCACTCTTCCTATCTGGTCTTTAAGATAGACTCTTCTGAATACTTAGGTAAGAAGAGAAGAGAGTTTCTAGGTAAGATTTTTTTAGAAAATCCTTTTGAAGATACCTCATAATATCTACAAAGAAGGGCTACGCTCCGATACCAGCTGCGACGGAACCTCCCAAGTAATTAGGCCCACCTACGGTTGTCCTTGTCCAACGGACCTCAGGCAACCCTGTAGGTGCCCCCGAACTACTTGACAAGTTCGGTATCTTTCCTTACCTTTCCAGGAACGTCTCACCCGTCTTGCAGACATTACAGAACATCGGAGATAAAGAAATGCAGAAGCGATTACATAAACTTACATTTATTAAAAAGTAAGCTCAAGTTGGTTATAATAGACCAGAAATATAAGCGAGTGCAGAGTAGTATTATTACATAACTAAGGGAGGCAAAAACTCCTCCCGATAAGTTTTTCACAAAAGTTTTCTATATGGAGGACCAAGTCCTCCCGCATCTTCACTCTTGTTTCTCCTCCTTAGGAACCACCTTGGCACAGAAGCAACAGAAATCTGCTACTTCCTCACCTAAAAACAACGAAGGGATAAACCCTGAGTATGGAATTACTCAGCAAGTCTTACCCGACTAAAGAAAAGACTCTCAAGGGTATGCTGGTTATATGGGAGTCAAGGTAAGGCTTTTCAATAATCCAAGACTCTGTTTTGCAGAAATGCTTACTAAAGTGGATCCTTAAAAATCCAGTTTTATTTGTCAAGTTAAGTAAAATTACCTGCAACTAGAGTTCTTTCTACCCTAGTTCAATCACTGGTCCTGCACTAGCCAATTTCTTAACAAAAACCCATCATCTTTAGTGGAATGCTACGTGTAGGGCAGTGACCAAGTCTTCATAACCGCGAAGGTACGACGATCCGAATCGATTATACTCAGCTGAGGACATCCAATCACACGACATATGTAGCACTTAACCCTTGCATATGTCAACCCGCCACCGGGGTTCTTAAGACCAGATCATGTTCACGCAAACCGAGAGCACAGATACACCACCGTCCAGCCTCTTGCCACGGAGGGTACACGCTACTCTCGCCACCGCTCCACGCCCATTTCGTGTTATCTTATTCTGGCCTTAGTCTGCCCGAGGCAAGGCTTACCCATGACGAGGCATGTGACCAGTTAAAGGGTCCTTGATCATCAAGCCTACATCGAGACGGTCCTTAATCGACTCAGACGGAGACACTACACCGAGACTCTCTTCTCGTGTAAGTCACCCGCCCGGTCTCAGCTTAATCTTTTCAACCCAAAAACTTGGTACCTGGCAGAGGTACATCTTTTCCGATGTTGAATCCATCACGGCCGTGATGGATTCACCATCAAGTTTTATTTTTGAAAACAACCCTCCCACTTTGCCAAACATCTTTTGTAAAACAAATCTTTTTGTTTCTCTAGAGCAATACTAAGCGTAATAAAACCTTTTTGTAAAAACAGGGTTTCAAGGAAGGGAATCAAGTTCAAGGAAGGTAATGCAGGAATTGTTTAACCAATCAACTCCTATCACCTAATGCAGCAAGCAAGTGAGAAAGATTTTAAAAACATCAAGGGAGGTGGCAAATGCACCGGGGCTTGCCTTCGTTAACAGGTGAGTCTGGCTCGGATCCACAAATATCAAAGTAGAAGCAGTTGCCTGCCTGAGAATCCGAGGGTGGTGGTGTCCTTTCTTCAGTGACTTCCACTTCTTCTTCGCGTTCTAACATAACCATATATATATATATAAGAATGAATGCCATGTAATGCTCATGAGAGTGCGAAGATAATAAAGATTTATTATCTAAGTCTTGAATATAACTTTCCTTCACGGAACTCCGAGAACTTAGGGTTTCCGGAGTCGGTAAAGGAGCTCAAAGGGCAGGGGGGTTTGGGTTTTAGTTATCAAACATGGTCCAAATCAATTCAAACTCTACCCAAGGCTTCTAAATAATGTGGGGAGTTCATATAAAAATTTTGAACATTTTTGGGATTACCATTTAACTGTTAAAAATCCAGAACTATTTCTTTAAGCTATTTTAAATGCCCTAAAATTCCCTGTTTAAACTAAAAATCATGAAACTATTTTTATTAAATACTAGGGAAAATAAGGAGTCTAGGAAAATTGGTTTCACAATTTTCCCATTTTTCTATCATTTTCTATAATTGTTTTAGCTCTGGAATAAAAAGAAAAGAAGAAACTTGTGAATAGTACTCGGCAACATCTGGCCCAGACGGCCCAGCAACACAGGGACAGAGAAGCGCCCGCGCCCGCAGAGGAAATTTCGCAGAAAGGCCCTCGGAGTTTTAACTAACTGGAGATGGGTTTGGTTACTGTTCTACCGTGTCGCTGACAATTTGCAGATAAGACCCTAGACTTCTATTTCTTCTCCAAAAACAACCCTGACGACAAACGGCGCCGCGCAGAGATCCGGCGAGCTCGCGCACTGGCCCAATAGCTCCAAGACCGGCGCCCAACTTCGGCTTAAACCAGATTCAGGACCTAGAGACTGTTTCCCCTAGGTTAATTTCAAGAACGACACACAGAGACGCCCTGACCATGGTGACCGCGGGTGAGGAAGAAAATGGTACGTGTTTGTAACACCCACTTTGTAAGAGAATCAAAAAGGAGAAAATTTTATCCCTTTTGTATGCATGAGTGTGACATTTCTATCTATCATTTCATGTGGACACCTCACTTAAACAAATGAATAATTAACAAAAGACATTCAAATAAATTATGCATCATATGGATATTATTTTTGTGTGTATGTATTTTGTGACAATATAAAAATAAAGAGACAGGAAATATATTAATTCAAAAAGGAAATCTAGAATCTAAAAGAAATTCTAGAATTGAGAAAAAAAGAATACTAAACAAAGATAAAGAAAATAATATAAAGAAAATAGTTTGATCTCCTTATTTGGGCTCAACTGGTACATTTAAAATAAATATAAATTCACAGTTAAATTTGAATTCAAATTTGAATTTCAAAATAAAAAGAAAACAAAACAGAAAAGAAAAGAAAATCTAAAAGAAAAAGAAAAAAAAGAGTTACACCCGCGCGGGCCCAAAACCTGCTTTCGGCCCACCTCGCAAACTCTCCCGCGCGGCCCAATAACTCCTCCTCACGCTCACACATGCGCTGGCTTGCGGGTCCCACTTGCAGCCCCTCTGACCCACGCGCTCGCCTGGTGCTCGGTCGCTGACGCGGTGGGGCCCACTGGCCAGGTCCGCCTCCTTCCCCGAATCCGCGCCCTGTAACAGCTCGAGAAGACTGCGCGAGCTCCGCGCGATTTCCCCGATCCTATCCCCTTTAGACTCGCGACTTCGGGGTACAAAGCCAGGGCACCGAACTCCTCTCTCCTCTCATCTCCTTGCGCCACCGTTGTTCATACAGGAAGAGCGAGGGAGAAGCCAGTCGCCGCCGTCGAGTGCGAACTGGGTCACGGCGACCAGGCGAACACGTTCGCGGCACCAGCGCTGGTGGAGAAGCGCCTGTCACCCAGGAATTTCTCAACCGAAACCCACGACCACCGTGAACCGATTTCGCCATCTGTGAAGAAAAACCGAGAGAGAAAACCGGCTGCTGCCGCCGTCCTTGGCCTTCACCACCATTGGTCCGTGGTGTGGTCGAGGATGGCCGCCAGGACGTGTACCAGCCTGTCGTGGCGTCGATGGGTGGAGAAGACCGCCGATTCGGACCCAATTTCTCATCGGCGATCTCTGCTCGCTACGGGGCCGCCATGCGTCGTGGCCGAAGCTGTGGGCTGCGCGATTCACGGTATGGAGTCTACCCTGTTGTTCGCATGGATGCCTGCTTCGGGTGGTGCTATTTAGTTTTTGGTATTGGGGCTCGATGTGCGGAGTGGGCGGGTCCGGCCATGGTCTGCGCCGTAAGACTCGGGCGGCGCCGCCGGGCTTGCCGCCGTTGGGGGAGCTTATCGCGTGACCGTGGGATCCTCGATGGAGGGTCAAGATTTGCTCGTGTGTTGGCTGGAAGAGGGAGTAGTGTTTGGACCGTCCGATCTAGATCGGAGGAGTGTGGACAGTTTGGCTTCTATTAGTTTTGGACCCTTAGATCTTGATCTGATGGACATGCTTGTGTACCGGTTCGGGCGCGACTAATTAAATCTGTGCGGTCGGATCATGATCGGACGGCTCAGCCCGTCCGATACCCCTTTCGCCGATAGACTTTGCTAAATAGACCCTGCACTTATCTCGAATTAACCCGCAGTCCTGCAGCTGGCGCTCTGTGTCATAGGCAGCTTTATGTAGAAGCCCCTGTGCTTTTTGGTATTTGAGGCCCAGTCCAGAGCTCATGAAAATCAAATAAATAAATTCAGAAATGGATTTTTAATATAAAAACAATTCCTAGAACTTATTTAATCCATAGAAAATCCATTTTTAGTCCAAATTGATCCATTCCAGTTCCTAACATTTTGTAATATTATTGTTTATCCATTAGTGCCTCTGTTCTGACATGAAAGACACATTAAAATTTATCTAGTACTTAATCTTGTATTAAGCACATAAAACCTTGGAAAATTCATAACTTAAAATATATAACTCCAAATTTAATAATTCTTGTTCCTGTGATCTTATTTTAATATGTAGATCATTATTATGTATTTGTCATATATGTTTGGAGTGATGTTAATTTTGCATATACCATGTTTGTCTGTATTACTACGGTTAGCAGTGAGGACACGTGTCATCTGAAGAGCAAGTTGGTACCTGGAATCTCAAGTCTCAGGCAAGTTGTGCCCTTGATCACTTCTTTTACCCACTCATGTTCTAATTAATCATAATGATCTGCATAGGTTAATTTTGATGGGACCTAATAGGTTACCCTAGTTTGTCTATCTTTATGCCTTGTTTACCACTGAACTTTTTGGGTAGTACTTGCTAGTGCTATATGTGGCTTTGGGCATTGAGATACACATTATTCATGATTATTCTTTTGTTATCCGTTGTTATTTACTGTTCATGTCAAGATCATTAATGTTAATTGGAACATAGAGCTTAACTTGAGAAACACGTGCCACCATAAGGGTTTATGGACGCCCTTGGCTGATTAATTAGGAAAGCTAGTGGAGGACTACCTTACCCGAAAGGGGCAAGGGCAGTAGGGGAGTGGTCAGTGTAGGGAGGTCCTTGGTTGATTTTGCTGCGATGGCGGTCAGGCAAGAACCCTGCATTGGAGCTTCCTATAAACTGTAGCAGGTTTTCTGAAGCTAGTGGAACTTTGTAAAGGTCTCGTAGTGTTACCCTGCCTCGCCTCCTCGGTAGAGGTGTATAGGAAGTCGCGATCCCTTGGCAGATGGGTAACATGACTTGTGGGTAAAGGGTACCACCTCTGCAGAGTGTAAAACTGGTATACTAGCCGAGCTCACGGTCATGAGCAGCTCAGGACTCTCTGATGATTAATTTATGGAACTTAAATTCAATTTGTCATATGCATTGCATCGCAGGTGATGTTGTTACTCTTGTTCTACTACTTAATTGGGTTGGTATTTACTTATACTTAGTAACTGCTAATAAAATTTTGACCAACTTTAAAAGCAATGCTCAGCTCTAACCATCCTCTTTGGTAAGCCTTACACTTCATGTGAGCTCCCACCTTTGGCGAGTTCATGCACATTATTCCCCACAACTTGTTGAGCGATGAACGTATGTGAGCTCACTCTTGCTGTCTCACACCCCCACAGGTCAAGAACAGGTACCACAGGATGAGGCGCTTGAAGGATGCTGTGATGTGTTCGTGAGAGATCTATGCCGTCGTCTCCCAGTCAACTTTGGGTTGCTGGACCGTTGTCTCCTTATAATGTAATTATTTATTTTGTATAGAATTCCTGTTATGTAGTAAAGATGTGACATTCGATCATGTGCCATGATTCATCATATGTGTGAGACTTGGTCCCAGCACACCTGGTGATTATGTTCGCGCCCGGGTCTTGGTGCCCCTGAAATCCGGGTGTGACAGAAGTGGTATAAGAGGAATGTTGACTGTAGGACGAAACCTAGATAGAACTGGATAACCCTTATCTACTTACCTTTACTACTCTGATTCTTTCTAAACTTTTCTTAATCTTTTCTCATCTATTTCCGCTTACTCTGATTATTCTTACCTTTTCACTTCCAAGACAAATGTGGATTTCACACTTTGAAATCCTGTGCTTAAAGTGACTTTTAGGAATAGGAGACCTACTCTTAGGAACAAAAAAAACAAAACTATTTTTTTTATGCTTGAATGCTTGTTCTTATGATATTTGTCTGATTTGGATCTTTTGATTGAGTGTGATGAGTTGTGGAGTAATGTCCACAATTACATCTGCATATACGTATAGGCATAAATAGAATTTATAAGATAACTAAACAACTTAGATTATCCTCCATTAAAATGTATCTATTTCATAGAGGACCATCTTATCTTAAAAGATACTCTCTTATCTTAATAGACTCATCTTATCTTGAAAAGATTTTATCTCATCCTAATAGATCTATCTTAGCCTCTTGTCCCAAACCCGGATGGAGATGCCAAAGAGCAAGAAGGAGGAAACCAACCTCGACATGGAAGAATAGGAGTCAAATCAGATCACGAGATGATTCAAGATTTACCACCTTGGATGGAGTCTTCCCTTACCAAGTTCTTCTTACCATCAGCTAACCTCACTCTGCCCATCTCTCTTCTTACCTAACTGTGTTTCTAAACATCGAAGATACCCATGCATTTCTAATTACTTGCTAAATAGTATTAAAAGAGAGAGAGAGACTCTTAATTTTTGAATCAATTAGAAACTACAATCTCAATTACAAACCAATCTTGGTATAATCCTTTTTCCTACAAATCTCGAGGACGAGATTATTTTTACGGGGTAGGATTTGTAACACCCACTTTGTAAGAGAATCAAAAAGGAGAAAATTTTATCCCTTTTGTATGCATGAGTGTGACATTTCTATCTATCATTTCATGTGGACACCTCACTTAAACAAATGAATAATTAACAAAAGACATTCAAATAAATTATGCATCATGTGGATATTATTTTTGTGTGTATGCATTTTGTGACAATATAAAAATAAAGAGACAGGAAATATATTAATTCAAAAAGGAAATCTAGAATCTAAAAGAAATTCTAGAATTGAGAAAAAAAGAATACTAAACAAAGATAAAGAAAATAATATAAAGAAAATAGTTTGATCTCCTTATTTGGGCTCAACTGGTACATTTAAAATAAATATAAATTCACAGTTAAATTTGAATTCAAATTTGAATTTCAAAATAAAAAGAAAACAAAACAGAAAAGAAAAGAAAATCTAAAAGAAAAAGAAAAAAAGAGTTACACCCGCGCGGGCCCAAAACCTGCTTTCGGCCCACCTCGCAAACTCTCCCGCGCGGCCCAATAACTCCTCCTCACGCTCACACATGCGCTGGCTTGCGGGTCCCACTTGCAGCCCCTCTGACCCACGCGCTCGCCTGGTGCTCGGTCGCTGACGCGGTGGGGCCCACTGGCCAGGTCCGCCTCCTTCCCCGAATCCGCGCCCTGTAACAGCTCGAGAAGACTGCGCGAGCTCCGTGCGATTTCCCCGATCCCATCCCCTTTAGACTCGCGACTTCGGGGTACAAAGCCAGGGCACCGAACTCCTCTCTCCTCTCATCTCCTTGCGCCACCGTTGTTCATACAGGGAGAGCGAGGGAGAAGCCAGTCACCGCCGTCGAGTGCGAACTGGGTCGCGGCGACCAGGCGAACACGTTCGCGGCACCAGCGCTGGTGGAGAAGCGCCTGTCACCCAGGAATTTCTCAACCGAAACCCACGACTGGTCGTGAACCGATTTCGCCATCTGTGAAGAAAAACCGAGAGAGAAAACCAGCTGCTGCCGCCGTCCTTGGCCTTCACCACCATTGGTCCGCGGTGTGGTCGAGGATGGCCGCCAGGACGTGTACCAGCCTGTCGTGGCGTCGATGGGTGGAGAAGACCGCCGATTCGGACCCAATTTCTCATCGGCGATCTCTGCTCGCTACGGGGCCGCCATGCGTCGTGGCCGAAGCTGTGGGCTGCGCGATTCACGGTATGGAGTCTACCCTGTTGTTCGCATGGATGCCTGCTTCGGGTGGTGCTATTCGGTTTTTGGTATTGGGGCTCGATGTGGACAGTTTGGCTTCTATTAGTTTTGGACCCTTAGATCTTGATCTGATGGACATGCTTGTGTACCGGTTCGGGCGCGACTAATTAAATCTGTGCGGTCGGATCATGATCGGACGGCTCAGCCCGTCCGATACCCCTTTCGCCGATAGACTTTGCTAAATAGACCCTGCACTTATCTCGAATTAACCCGCAGTCCTGCAGCTGGCGCTCTGTGTCATAGGCAGCTTTATGTAGAAGCCCCTGCGCTTTTTGGTATTTGAGGCCCAGTCCAGAGCTCATGAAAATCAAATAAATAAATTCAGAAATGGATTTTTAATATAAAAACAATTCCTAGAACTTATTTAATCCATAGAAAATCCATTTTTAGTCCAAATTGATCCATTCCAGTTCCTAACATTTTGTAATATTATTGTTTATCCATTAGTGCCTCTGTTCTGACATGAAAGACACATTAAAATTTATCTAGTACTTAATCTTGTATTAAGCACATAAAACCTTGGAAAATTCATAACTTAAAATATATAACTCCAAATTTAATAATTCTTGTTCCTGTGATCTTATTTTAATATGTAGATCATTATTATGTATTTGTCATATATGTTTGGAGTGATGTTAATTTTGCATATACCATGTTTGTCTGTATTACTACGGTTAGCAGTGAGGACACGTGTCATCTGAAGAGCAAGTTGGTACCTGGAATCTCAAGTCTCAGGCAAGTTGTGCCCTTGATCACTTCTTTTACCCACTCATGTTCTAATTAATCATAATGATCTGCATAGGTTAATTTTGATGGGACCTAATAGGTTACCCTAGTTTGCCTATCTTTATGCCTTGTTTACCACTGAACTTTTTGGGTAGTACTTGCTAGTGCTATATGTGGCTTTGGGCATTGAGATACACATTATTCATGATTATTCTTTTGTTATCCGTTGTTATTTACTGTTCATGTCAAGATCATTAATGTTAATTGGAACATAGAGCTTAACTTGAGAAACACGTGCCACCACAAGGGTTTATGGACGCCCTTGGCTGATTAATTAGGAAAGCTAGTGGAGGACTACCTTACCCGAAAGGGGCAAGGGCAGTAGGGGAGTGGTCAGTGTAGGGAGGTCCTTGGTTGATTTTGCTGCGATGGCGGTCAGGCAAGAACCCTACATTGGAGCTTCCTATAAACTGTAGCGGGTTTTCTGAAGCTAGTGGAACTTTGTAAAGGCCTCGTAGTGTTACCCTGCCTCGCCTCCTCGGTAGAGGTGTATGGGAAGTCGCGATCCCTTGGCAGATGGGTAACATGACTTGTGGGTAAAGGGTACCACCTCTGCAGAGTGTAAAACTGGTATACTAGCCGAGCTCACGGTCATGAGCAGCTCAGGACTCTCTGATGATTAATTTATGGAACTTAAATTCAATTTGTCATATGCATTGCATCGCAGGTGATGTTGTTACTCTTGTTCTACTACTTAATTGGGTTGGTATTTACTTATACTTAGTAACTGCTAATAAAATTTTGACCAACTTTAAAAGCAATGCTCAGCTCTAACCATCCTCTTTGGTAAGCCTTACACTTCATGTGAGCTCCCACCTTTGGCGAGTTCATGCACATTATTCCCCATAACTTGTTGAGCGATGAACGTATGTGAGCTCACTCTTGCTGTCTCACACCCCCCACAGGTCAAGAACAGGTACCACAGGATGAGGCGCTTGAAGGATGCTGTGATGTGTTCGTGAGAGATCTAGGCCGTCGTCTCCCAGTCAACTTTGGGTTGCTGGACCGTTGTCTCCTTATAATGCAATTATTTATTTTGTATAGAATTCCTGTTATGTAGTAAAGATGTGACATTCGATCATGTGCCATGATTCATCATATGTGTGAGACTTGATCCCAGCACACCTGGTGATTATGTTCGCGCCCGGGTCTTGGGGCCCCTGAAATCCGGGTGTGACAGTGTTCCCGACGATCCCTGGTGGTCCGGTTCAATTAAAGGGATCGGGGAGCATCACCATCAAGTAAGGATGCTAAAACAGGGACAAGAAGGGAGTGAGCAGACCCGGGGAAGGCTGGCCACGGCAGGGTGTGGTTCACGGCGGCGGAGAGAGATTTGGGACGAATCCAAAATTCGCAAGCTCTGGCGAGGGACTGCTAGCGATTAGCGGTGGCTGAGTGAGTGATGATGTTGCGAAGCTATTCGCGGGCTCAATTTATAGGGAGCGACAGCGGCGACGGTCAATTCGAGCAGGTTGTGCTAGCGGCCGGAGACGGGGAAGAACACGGTGGTTGTAACCGTGGCGGTCACCGGTGTAACAGCGCATGGATAACGCTCCCAAGGGTGCCACGCTTGTCACCGCGGAGCAATAAGCTTCGACGTGGCGCAACCGGGTTCACCGGCGTTTCCACGGCGGCTCAGGCAGACCGCCCACGTCGCAGTGACTAGAATCACGGCGATAAGCTCTGATGTGCGATCCTATCCACTCCTCCCCGTGAGATCTTTACTTCATCGAAGTTATCTCCCCGCCAGCGAACACAAATCCCAACGACGGTGTGAATCACGGCGTGTGGGTCATCGGCGGCGAAGGGGAAAGAAGGGGTATCTTCTGCAGTTACCGTACCATGGTAAAAACCTGATTCAGTCGCCTGACAGATCATGTTTAGGTCACATTTTCTCTAAAATTTGCATGTGAACTTCATCAAACCTCTGTACCAAAGTTGTAGAGCTATCATCCAACTATAACTTTGCTACAAAGTGCTCTCACAAACAGTCACTGGATCATGCTTAAAATTAAGCCCTAAGTTCATGTCATCCCACTTTAATCTGAATTTCAGACTTCAAGCAGTCTGATAGTCCAACTTCAGGCTTAATTATCTCCAGTTTTTTCTTAACAACTATGCTCACACCCTTAAGCAAAGTTGTTCTCCTATGATTAGGCTACAATTTTGATGTGGTGACCTAATATGAATTCTCACTATTTTGAAAGCTACACAGCTCTAAAGTTGGGCCTATAACCCTGATTTCAGACTTAGTATAAGAATCACAATTGGGGGTCCTTTTGCAAATAGGTCCAAAACTTAGGGTTTGGCTTGTAAATTCACATATTTGTGACCCAAATGACTTAAGATACTTATTTAACTTGGTTTTTGCACTTTAGTCCAAAAGTGGACTAATTTTGCACATAGGTCCCTAGGGTTTGGTTTTAGGGTTTTCCAGGGTTCTAATTGAGATTTTTGGTATCCCAGGGGTATAAATGTGATTCAACTTTGTTTTTGGGGACATTTTATGACTCTTTCCCTAAAGCCTTTAGGTTTTCTCAATTTGGGTTAGGTCTTACCCCTTTAATCCCTATTTAGGGTTAAGTTCCCTAACCAGGGTTCTATTTGCAAAACACTAAAACAATACAACTTGTTTGAAATTTTTGCCTAGTGAATGCACTCTAGGTGTATCAAACATATGCAATGCTAATGCTTATGATGCCATGCTCAAGTTTTAGTTATAGTAACACCAGGGGTGTTACATACACCAAGATGACGCCGAGGAGATTCTTGGAAAATTCGTGAGCGGGGGCATGATGGTGAAAGAAGCACGATACGTAGACGATGCGCTTAATGGTCCACTACCCGTCTACGAGCCACAACCCGTTGCTCTCAAAGCAACAAGCAGCAGGGAGGCGCTACCAAGCAAGGTGGCACAAGTTGAGGTTGCCGGGCTAAACGAAGATGAGATGGCCCTAATCATCAAGCGCTTCAAGACCGCACTAAAAGGACGCAAGGAGTACCCCAGCAAGAACAAAGCAAGGGGAAAGCGCTCCTGCTTCAAATGCGGTAAGACTGGTCATTTTATAGCTCAATGTCCCGATAATGATAATGACCAGGAACAAGAAAAGTATGGGAAGAGGGAGAAGAAGAAGGTTTACAAGAAGGCGAAGGGCGAGGCGCACCTTGGAAAAGAATGGGATTCAGACTGCTCATCATCCGACTCCGACGATGAAGGACTGGCAGCCTCAGCTTTCAACAAGTCTACACTCTTCCCCAACGAAGATCACTCTTGCCTAATGGCTAAGGAGAAGAAGGTACGTGTTCGGGACACTCCCAAGTATACTTCTTCTAGTGATAAAGAGTCATCTGATGATGAAGTAGATTATGCTGATTTATTTAAGGGTTTAGATAGAGCAAAAGTAGATAAAATCAATGAGTTAATTGATGCTCTAAATGAAAAAGATAGATTGCTAGAAAGGCAAGAGGACATTTTGTATGAGGAACATGACAAATTTGTTAGTGTTCAAAAGTCTCTTGCCTTAGAACTAAAAGAAATGAAATGTTGTCTTCTGAGTTGTCTACCTGTCAGGAATCTGTCTCTAGTCTAAAGAATTTAAATGTTGAATTAAATGCTAAACTAGAAAAAGCTAATGTAACTAAATCATGTATAGAGCATGTTGTTATTTGTAATAGATGCAAAGATTTTGATATTGATGCTTGTGATGAACATCTTGCGTCCATTACTAAATTAAATGATGAGGTGGCAAGTCTTAATGCTCAACTTAAGACTTGCAAGGTTGATTTTGATAAGTTAAAATTTGCTAGGGATGCCTACATCGTTGGTAGACACCCCTCAATTAAGGATGGACTTGGTTTTCGAAAGGAAGCCAAGAACTTAACAAGCTAAAGGGCTCCCATTCCCAACAAGGAGAAAGGGAAGGCTCCTATGGCTAGTAGTTCTCAAAAGTGTCATGCCTACATTTATGATAGAAAATTTTCTAGGAATGCTCATTATAATAGGAGTTATGAACATGATGCTTTTAATTCACATGCTATGTTTGCCTCTAGCTCTACTTTTGTGCATGGTAGAAGTAGGCCTAGGAGAAGTAATGTTGTACCTCATGTGCCTAGGATAATGTGCAATGAACCTTCTACCATCAACCAGGCTTACAATACGTCATTTGCGCTTTTATGTAAGAATGAAAAAGTAGTTGCTAGAAAGTTGGGATCCAAATGCAAGGGAGACAAGACTTGTATTTGGGTTCCAAAGGCTATTGTGACTAACCTTGTAGGACCCAACAAGAGTTGGGTACCTAAAACCCAAGCTTAAATTGCCTTTCAGGTTTATGCATCCGGGGGATCTAGCTGGATAATCGACAGCGGATGCACAAACCACATGACGGGGGAAAAGAAGATGTTCACCTCCTACGTCAAGAACAAGGATTCCCAAGATACGATTATTTTTGGAGATGGGGACCAAGGCAAGGTCAAAGTTTTGGGAAAGATAGCAATCACAAGCGAGCACTCTATTTCAAATGTATTTTTAGTAGAGTCATTAGGATACAACCTCCTGTCTGTAAGTCAATTGTGCCACATGGGCTACAATTGTTTGTTTACAAATGTTGATGTCTCTGTCTTTAGAAGGAATGATGGTTCATTAGCATTTAAGGGTGTATTATACGACAAACTCTACTTAGTTGATTTTTCGAAAGAGGAGGCCGATCTAGATGCATGCTTAATAGCTAAGACTAGTATGGACTGGCTGTGGCATCACCGTCTAGCACATGTTGGGATGAAGAACCTTCATAAACTTCTAAAGGGAGAACATGTGTTAGGACTAACCAATGTATGTTTCGAAAAAGATAGACCTTGTGCAGCTTGTCAGGCAGGGAAACAGGTGGGAAGCACTCGTCACAGCAAGAATGTGATGACAACATCAAGACCACTGGAGCTTCTTCACATGGACCTCTTCGGACCCGTTGCCTACCTTAGCATCGGGGGAAGTAAGTATGGTCTTGTAATTGTTGATGACTTTTC
This sequence comes from Zea mays, assembly GCF_902167145.1. Taxonomy (NCBI): domain Eukaryota; kingdom Viridiplantae; phylum Streptophyta; class Magnoliopsida; order Poales; family Poaceae; genus Zea; species Zea mays. Next base: position 37,844,016 of record NC_050098.1, on the reverse strand, counting down.
CCAATTCACTTGGGTGTTCTTTTTGTAGGATAAACAAAAACCCAAGGGACCCTAAAGCGCTTTCTAAGGAGGGCTCAAAACGAATTTGAGCTAAAGGTGAAAAAGATAAGTAGCGACAACGGATCCGATTTCAAGAACCTACAAGTTGAGGAGTATCTTGAGGAGGAAGGCATCAAGCACGAGTTCTCCGCTCCCTACACACCACAGCAAAATGGTGTGGTAGAGAGGAAGAACGCTTATCGACATGGCGAGGACGATGCTTGGAGAGTTTAAGACGCCCGAGCGGCTTTGGTCGGAAGCTATGAACACAGCTTGCCACGCCATAAACTGGCTCTATCTGCATCGTCTCCTCAAGAAGATCTCGTACGAACTTCTTACCGGTAACAAACCCAATGTTTCTTACTTTCGTGTATTTGGGAGCAAATGTTACATTCTGGTGAAGAAAGGTAGACATTACAAATTTGCTCCCAAGGCAGTAGAAGGGTTTTTACTAGGGTATGACTCAAATACAAAGGCGTATAGAGTCTTCAACAAATCATCGGGTTTGGTTGAAGTCTCTAGTGATGTTGTATTTGATGAGACTAATGGCTCTCCAAGAGAGCAAGTTGATCTTGATGACATAGATGAAGATGATGTTCTGATGGCCGCAATGCGCACGATGGCGATAGGAGAGGTGCGACCACAGGAACAACAGGAGCAAGATCAACCATCTTCCTCTACAATGGTGCATCCCCCAACTCAAGATGAAGGACAGGTTCCTCAAGAAGAGGCGCGTGATCAAGGGGGAGCACAAGAAGAACAAGTTATGGAGGAAGAAGCACCACTGGCCCCTCCAACTCAAGTTCGAGCGACGATCCAAAGAAATCACCCCGTCGATCAGATTCTAGGTGATATCAGCAAGGGAGTAATGACTCGCTCACGTTTAGCAAATTTTTGTGAGCATTACTCGTTTGTCTCTTCTATTGAGCCTTTCAGGGTAGAAGAGGCCTTGTAGGATCCAAACTGGGTGTTGGCCATGCAGGAAGAGCTCAACAACTTCAAGAGGAATGAAGTTTGGAGCCTGGTGCCACGTCCAAAGCAAAATGTTGTGGGAACCAAGTGGGTGTTCCGCAACAAGCAAGACGAGCAAGGGGTGGTGACAAGAAACAAGGCTCGACTTGTGGCAAAAGGTTATGCCCAGGTCGCAGGTTTGGATTTCGAGGAGACTTTTGCTCCTGTGGCTAGGCTAGAGTCTATCCGAATATTATTAGCCTATGCCGCTCACCACTCTTTCAGGTTGTTTCAAATGGATGTGAAGAGTGCTTTCCTCAGCTGACCAATCAAGGAGGAGGTATACGTAGAACAACCCCCTGGCTTTGAGGATGATAGGTACCCCGACCATGTGTTTAAGCTCTCTAAGGCGCTCTATGGACTTAAGCAAGCCCCAAGAGCATGGTATGAATGCCTTAGAGATTTCTTAATTTCTAATGCTTTCAAGGTTGGGAAAGCCGATCCCACTCTTTTCACTAAGACTTGTGATGGTGATCTTTTTGTGTGCCAAATTTATGTCGATGACATAATATTTGGTTCTACTAACCAAAAGTCTTGTGAGGAGTTTAGCAGGGTGATGACTCAAAAGTTTGAGATGTCGATGATGGGTGAGTTGAACTACTTCCTTGGGTTCCAAGTGAAGAAACTTAAGGACGACACCTTCCTCTCACAAACAAAGTACACTCAAGATCTTCTCAAGAGGTTTGGGATGAAGGACGCCAAGCCCCGCGAAGACACCGATGGGAACCGACGGGCATGTCGACCTCAACAAAGAAGGTAAGTCCGTTGATCAAAAGGCATACCGGTCTATGATAGGGTCATTACTTTATTTATGTGCTAGTAGACCGGATATTATGCTTAGCGTATGCATGTGTGCTAGATATCAATCCAACCCCAGGGAATGTCACCTTGTGGCTGTTAAGCGAATTCTTAGATATTTAGTTTCTACGCCTTGTTCGGGATCTGGTATCCAAAGGGGTCTACCTTTGACTTGATTGGATACTCAGACTCCGATTATGCTGGATGCAAGGTTGATAGGAAGAGTACATCAGGGACGTACCAATTCCTAGGAAGGTCCCTAGTGTCTTGGAGTCCAAAGAAACAAACCTCTGTTGCCCTATCCACCACTGAGGCCGCGTATGTTGCCGCAGGACAGTGTTGCGCGCAACTACTTTGGATGAGGCAAACCCTTCGGGACTTTGGCTACAATCTGAGCAAAGTCCCACTCCTATGTGACAATGAGAGTGCAATCCGCATGGCGGATAATCCTGTTAAACACAGCCGCACTAAGCACATAGACATCCGGCATCACTTTATGAGAGATCACCAGCAAAAGGGAGATATCGAGGTGTACCATATTAGCACCGAGAACCAGCTAGCCGATATCTTTACCAAGCCGTTGGATGAGAAAACCTTTTGCAGGTTGCGTAGTGAGCTAAATGTCTTAGATTCACGTAACTTGGATTGATCTATAGCATACATGTGTTCTATGCCTTTGATCATGTTACTTCATGTACGTATGTGATTTGTTGATTATTTATGGTGCTCAAGTTGTGCAAGGGGATCCTCGGACCTCACAAGTCCATGTGTGAATGATGCACATATTTAGGGGGAGATGTGCTACAACTTGACCCTTTGATACTAACCTTTGTATTCGAGTATACTTGATGTAGTCTCAAAGGTGAATTGAAAGGGAAAGGTGAACTTGGACCATGCAAAGACTTCCACTGCACTCCGGTATTAGTGTACTCACCTCCAAGTTCATACTTATGCTCTCATTGCCTTTTTGCTCTTAATTGACATTTTTGGTGAGGCAATGGGGTTAAAGGGTCAAAAATGATCCCGTTTTGGTGCTTAATGCCAAAGGGGGAGAAATTAAGGCCAAAGCAAATGGATCAGCTACCACTTGAATTTTGAAAACAATAGAGTTAGAACTTTTGATTTGTCCAAAATACTCTTATTGCAAAATTTGGTCTCTTGTGGGGGAGAATTTATGATTATGGGAAAAGGGGGAGTTTTTGGCACTTGATCAATTTCACTCTTGGATTATCTCTCTTTATGCCCAAACAAGTGAGTTTGACTTAGAGATAGGAAAATGAATTTGATCTGCAAAAACAAACCAAGTGGTGGCAAAGAGCGATCCAAATATGCCAATTTATAGCTAAAACAATTTGGTCTTCAATTTGAATCGATGTTGCATGTTTTGTGTTGCTTTTTGATGTGTTGGCATAAATCACCAAAAAGGGGGAGATTGAAAGGGAAATGTGCCCTTGGGCCATTTCTATAATGTTTTGGTGATTAAGTGTCCAACACATAGTAAGTGAGTAGCTATGTGCCAAACAAGCAAGAAGTGCAAATCATGTAACAAGGTATGTTTCTAGACTTAGTACATTTGTTTTTTAATACTAGTGAAGTTATCTAAGCGCTAGAAACAGTGAGAAAAGAAACCAAAAAGACTTGGCTCGGGGCAGCCAAAACTCAGCTCAGTCTGGCACACCGGACAGTGTCCGGTGCGCCAGGCTGGTCTCCGGTGAAAAGGCCGCTCTCGGGAAAAGATCAGTGGCGTACGACTATAATTCACCGGACTGTCCGGTGGTGTACCGGACTGTCCGGTGAGCCAACGGTCACTAGCGCAACGGTCGGTCGCGCAATCCGCGGGCGACGCGTGGCCCACACCAACGGTCGGCAGGGGGCACCGGACTGTCCGGTGTGCACCAGACAGTGTCCAGTGCGCCATCGGGCCCGAAACTGCAACGGTCGACTGCGCCTTATTTGGAAGGCAATCGCGCACCGAACAGCTACAGGGACTGTCCGATGGTGCACCGGACTGTCCGGTGCACCACACGACAGAAGGCAAGATTAGCCTTCCAAGATTGTCTTCAACGGCTCCTAGCTGCCTTGGGGCTATAAAAGGGTCCCCTAGGCGCATGGAGGAGGAACACAAACATTCACTAAGCATCCTAAGGCATCCAGACTTTGTTCCCGCGCATTCGTTTCGTTGTGTTAGAGATTTGAGCTCTATTCGAGTCGAGGACTCCCTGGGTTGTCATTTGAGCTCAAGTCTTCTCTTGTGTGCTTGGGTGTGCTGCAATTTGTGTCTTGTGTGTGTTGCTCATCCCAACCTTACTCCGTGCTTTCATTGTGATCTTTGTTGTAAGGGCGAGAGACTCCAATCTTGTGGAGATTCCTCGCAAACGGGAACAATCATCTAAAGGAAAAATCGTGGTATTCAAGTTGATCATCAGATCACTTGAAAGGGGTTGAGTGCAACCCTCATCCATTGGGACGCCACAACGTGGAAGTAGGCAAGTGTTACTTGGCCGAACCACGGGATAAAAATCACGTGTCTTGTGATTGCTTTCTCTGTGATTGTTTTTATCCACAAGAACTCGCTTAGCCATACTAACACTCATAACTAAGTTTTGTGGCTATTTAGTGTTGAATTTTACATGATCACCTATTCACCCCCCCTTTAGGTGCTCTCAGAGAGTTTATACATATGGTTAGGGTACTCACTGTCTTCAAAGCTGGGAGGTTGCTCAACATAGACCTCTTCTTTGATAGGACCATTGAGGAAGGCACTTTTCACGTCCATTAGATAAAGCTTAAAACCATTGTAAGTAGCATTGGCAAGTAATATACGAATTGACTCAATCCTAGCTACGTGTGCATAGGTTTCATCAAAATCCAAACCTTTGACTTGTGAATATCCTTTTGCCACAAGTCGGGCTTTGTTCCTTGTCACCACACCATGCTCATCTTGCTTGTTGCGGAATACTCACTTGTTACCTACAATATTTTGATTAGGGCGTGGAACTAAATGCCATACCTCATTCCTTGTGAAGTTGTTGAGATCCTCTTGCATTGCCACCATCCAATCCGGATCTCTTAGTGCATCCTCTATCCTGTATGGCTCAATAGAAGACACAAAAGAGTAATATTCAAAAGAATGTGCAACTCAAGATCTAGTAGATACCCCCTTGTGAATGTCACCAAGAATGGAGTTGACGGGGTGATCTCTTTGGATTGCTTGGTGGACTCTTGGGTGTGGCGGTCTTTTATCTCTAATCTCTTGATCATCTTCTTTATCATTATTGTCTTCATCTCCCCCTTGATCAATGTCCTCTTCTTAAGGTGGCTCATTGTCTTGATCTTCTTCTTAACCTTATTGAGCCTGATCCTCATGTTGAGTTGGTGGAGATGCTTGCATGGAAGATGATGGTCGATCTTGTGTTTATGGAGGCTCTTCGGATTCCATAGGACACACATCCCCAATGGACATGTTCCTTAGTGCGACGCATGGAGCCTCTTCATCATCTAATTCATCAAGATCAACTTGCTCCACTTGGGAGCCATTAGTCTCATCAAACACAATGTCACAAGAAACTTTAACTAGTCCAGTGGATTTGTTGAAGACTCTATATGCCCTTGTGTTTGAGTCATAACCTAATAAAAAGCCTTCTACTGCTTTAGGAGCAAATTTAGAACTTCTACCTCTTTTAATAAGAATAAAACATTTGCTCCCAAAGACTCTAAAATATGAAACATTAGGCTTTTTACCAGTGAGGAGTTCATATGTTGTCTTCTTGAGGATTCGGTGAAGATATAACAGGTTGATGGAGTAGCAGGCGGTGTTAATCGCCTCAGCCCAAAACTGGTCCGGTGTCTTGTATTCATCAAGCATGGTTCTTGCCATGTCCAATAGAGTTCTATTTTTCTCTCTACTACCCCATTTTATTGAGGTGCGTAGGGAGAAGAGAACTCATGCTTGATGCCCTCTTCCTCAAGAAAACCTTCAACTTGTGAATTCTTGAACTCCGTCCCATTATCGCTTCTAATCTTTTTGATTCTCAATCCGAACTCATTTTGAGTCTGTCTTAAGAATCTATTTAAAGTCTCTTGGGTTTGTGATTTTTCCTGCAAGAAGAATACCCAAGTGAAGCAAGAATAATCATCCACAATAACTAGACAGTACTTACTCCCGTCGATGCTTATGTAAGCAATTGGGCCGAATAGATCCATGTGGAGTAGCTCAAGCGGCCTGTCAGTCATCAATATGTTCTTGTGGATGATGGACACCAACTTGCTTCCCTGCTTGACATGCACTACAAATCCTGTCTTTCTCAAAATGAACATTTGTTAGTCCTAAAATGTGTTCTCCCTTTAGAAGCTTGTGAAGATTCTTCATCCCAACATGGGCAAGTCGGCGATGCCAGAGCCAGCCCATATTAGTCTTAGCAATTAAGCAAGTGTCTAGTTCAGCTTGGTTATCGTTAAAATCAACTAAATATAGCTGACCATCTAACACTCCCTTAAATTCTATTAAATCATCACTTCTTCTAAAGACAGTAACACCTATATCAGTAAATAAACAGTTGTAGCCCATTTTGCGTAATTGAGATATAGAAAGCAAGTTGTAGTCTAATGAATCTACAAGAAAAACATTGAAAATGGAATGGTCAGGAGATATAGCTATTTTACCCAAACATTGATTTCCATCCCCGAATGAAATAGCTCTTTGGGGATCTTCATTTTTCTCATATGAGGAGAACATCCTTTTCTCCCCGGTCATGTGGTTTGTGCACCCGCTATCGATTATCCAACTTGATCCACCGGATGCATAAACCTTCTTCTTGCCATCCTTAGCCATTAGACACTTGTGGCCGACATTAGGGAAGAGGAGACCCTTGTTGACGGCGATGTTGGCGGCGTCCTCGTCGGAGGAGGAGTCAGTGGAGCTCTCGTCAGAGTCCCATTCACGCCCCATGTGCGCCTCGCCACCCTTCTTCTTGTAGTATCTCTTTTTCTCATTCTTCTTCCCCTTCTTGTCTTCGTCCCTGTCACTTTCACTAGAATATGGATATTTAGCGATAAAGTGATCGGACTTACCACACCGGTAGCACACCCTTTTGGAGCGGGGCTTGTAGTCCTTCCCCCTCCTTTGCTTGAGGATTTGGCGAAAGCTCTTGATGATGAGCGCCATTTCCTCGTTGTCGAGCTTGGAGGCATCGATTGAGAGCTTACTTGGTGTAGTCTCCTCCTTCTTTTCTTCCGTTGCTTTGAATGCAACGGGTTGCACCTCGGTGTAGAGGTGGCGCCTTGCTCCAAGTTGACAATATGTTTGGAGTCTTTGATCATTAGTTCAAAGCTCACAAACTTGCCAATAACTTCCTCGAGAGACATCTGTTTATATCTAGGATCCCCACGTATTAATTGAACTTGAGTAGGATTACAAAAAACGAGGGATCTAAGAATAACCTTGACCATTTCATGGTCATCCCATTTTGTGCTCCCGAGGTTGCGCACTTGGTTGACCATCGTCTTGAGCCGGTTGTACATGGCTTGCGGCTCTTCTACTTTGTTGAAGATGAATCGACCGAGCTCTTCCTCGATCGTCTCGCGCTTGGTGATCATGGTCACCTCGTCCCCTTCGTGCGCGGTTTTGAGGACATCCCAAATATCTTTGGTGTTCTTCAACCCTTGCACCTTATTATACTCCTCTCGACATAAAGAGGCGAGGAGTATAGAAGTTGCTTGTGAGTTGAAGTGCCTAATTTGGGCGGCCTCGTCTGAGTCGTAGTCCTCGTCCCCCACTTGAGGTGCATGCGCTCCAAATTCAACAATATCCCAAATACTTTCGTGGAGTGAGGTTAGATGATGCCTCATTTTATCACTCCACATGCAATAATCCTCATCATCGAAATATGGTGGTTTTCCTAGGGGTACGAAAAGTAATGGAGTGCGCTTTGAAATACGGGGATAGCGTAGGGGCATCTTACTATACTTCTTGCGCTCATGGCGCTTAGAAGTAGTGGATTACTCGGTGCCGGACGTGGAGGGTGATGAAGAGTCGGTCTCCTAGTAGACCACCTTCTTCATCTTCTTCTTCTTGTCACCCTCCGATGTGACTTGATGGAGGAAGAGGATTCCTCTTTATACTTGTTGCCTAACTCTCTTGAGAGAGTCTTCCCCAAGCCTGTGGGCTTTTCGCTGATCACGATCTCCCTCTTGGCGTGATCTCCAGACATCACTTTGAGTTGGTTAGGCTCTTAATGAAGCACTGGCTCTGATACCAATTGAAAGTCGCCTAGAGGGGAGGGGGGTGAATAGGTGAAACCTAAAATTTATAAACTTTAAACACACACTAAGGTCGGGATTAGCGTTAGGATTAAATTCAAGTCCGAAAGAATGTTTATCTTACTAAGAGTTGCTCAAAGGATGCGGATGACGTATAGGAGCAAACTCAAATCAATACTAGCAAGGAAACGTTAGAGAGAGGAAAGATGGCAAAACAAATCAAGCGAGAATCAAAGTGAGTAGACACGGTGATTTGTTTTACCGAGGTTCGGTTCAAAAGAACCTAGTCCCCGTTGAGGAGGCCACAAAGACCGAGTCTATTTAAACCCTTTCTCTCTCTCTCTCAAACGGTCACTTAGACGGAATGAGCCTTTTCCTTAATAACACGGGTCACTAAGGCCGTGCAAGGACCACCACACACTTGGTGTCTCTGGCTTAGCTTTACAAGCACCTAGAAAAAGAGGAAGTGAAAGGGAAATGTGCCCTTGGGCCATTTCTAAGTATTTTGGTGATTGAGTGTCAACACAAGTGGTCATGTGTTAATCTATGCCAAATGATGGACAAAGTGAAAATCAACATAAAGGTATGTTTCTAAGACTTAGTACTTTGTTTTAAGGACTAATGTATTGTGTCTAAGTACTGGAAACAGGAGAAATCAATTTGGAAAAGAGATGACTTTGTTCAGCCAAAGACAGTTCAGTCTGGGAGCACCGGACTGTCCGGTGCGCCAGGCTAGCTCTGGTGAAAAGGCCGCTCTCGGGATTTCGTCGGTGGCGTACGGCTAAAATTCATCGGACTGTCCGGTGTGCACCGGACTATCCTAGAATGCTCTCAACGGCTCCTAGCTGCCTTGGGGCTATAAAAGGGACCCCTAGGCGCATGGAGGAAAAAACCAAGCATTCTCTAAGCATTACTAAGCACCAAGACTCCAATTCCGCGCATTTGATTCTTTGTGATAGCAACTAGAGCTCCATTTGAGTAGAGAACTCTTCGGGTTGTGTTGTGAGCTCGAGTTGTGACTTGTGTGCGTGTTTGTGCTCTGATTTTTTGTCTTGTGTGCGTTGCTCATCCCATCCTTACTTTCGTGCTTCTTTGTGAACATCAAATTGTAAGGGCGAGAGGCTCCAAGTTGTGGAGATTCCTCGCAAGCGGGATATAGTGAAACAAAGCAAAACACCGTGGTATTCAAGTGGGTCTTTGGACCGCTTGAGAGGGGTTGAGTGCAACCCTCGTCCGTTGGGACGCCACAACGTGGAGTAGGCAAGTGTTGAACTTGGCCGAACCATGGGATAAACCATTGTGCCTATCTGTGTTGATCTTCTTGTGGTTATTGTGTTTTGCAAGAACTCCTTTCTAGCCACTTAGCTTTATTGTGCTAACTCCTAATCAAGTTTTGTGGCATTAAGTTTCAAGTTTTTACAGGATCACCTATTCACCCCCCTCTAGGTGCTCTCAATTGGTATCAGAGCCGTTCTCTTCAAGAAAGGGACTAATCGCCCAAAGGGATGGATCCTAAGGGAAAGGGGATAGTGATCAACGACAAGGAGAAGGAGTACTTCATCAATGAGCCGAAAGACGACAAGCCTACTGACTCGGGCAGAAATTCGTCTACAAGGAGAAGGGATGGATCATAAGAAGAAGGAAGGGAAGAAGAAGAGGCGCATCAAGAAGATCGTCTACTACGACGACAGCGACGAGTCCTCTTCTTCCCAAAAGGACAACGATGACAACGACTACGAGAAAAAGAAGACGGTTAACTCGAACTTTTCTTTTGATTACTCTCGTATGCCGCATAGTTCAAATGCACATTTACTCTCCATTCCACTTGGCAAACCTCCTCACTTTGATGGAGAGGACTACGGATTTTGGAGTCACAAAATGCGTAGTCACTTGTTCTCTCTCCATCCAAGCATATGGGAGATAGTAGAGAGTGGAATGCAATTTGATAGTACTGATAGTCCCATATTTATCAATGAGCAAATTCACAAAAATGCACAAGCTACTATTGTTCTTCTAGCATCATTGTGCAGGGATGAATACCATAAGGTGAGCGGCTTGGATAACGCCAAGCAGATCTGGGACACCCTCAAGATCTCGCATGAGGGGAACGACGTCACCATGCTCACCAAGATGGAGTTGGTGGAAGGCGAACTTGGGAGATTCGCAATGATCAGGGGAGAGGAGCCAACCCAAACGTACAAGCGGCTCAAGATCCTCGTCAACAAAATAAGGAGCTATGGAAGCACACGATGGACGGACCACAACGTCGTCCGCCTAATGCTAAGGTCTTTCACTGTCCTTGATCCACATCTTGTAAACAATATTCGTGAGAATCATAGGTACACCAAGATGACGCCCGAGGAAATACTTGGGAAGTTTGTAAGCGGGCGGATGATGATCAAGGAGGCAAGATACGTTGATGATGCGTTGAATGGCCCAATCCACGAGCCTCAAACTGTTGCTCTCAAAGCAACGAGGAGCAAGGAAGTGCTACCTAGCAAGGTGGCGCAAGTGGAGGCGGTCGGGCTTAATAAGGAAGAAATGGCCCTCATCATCAAGCGTTTCAAGACGGCGCTAAAGGGTCGCAAGGAGCATCCCAACAAGAACAAGACGAAGGGGAAGCGTTCATGCTTCAAATGTGGTAAGATTGGTCATTTTATCGCTAATTGTCCCGATAATAATAGTGACCAGGAACAAGAGAACAAGAGGGAAAAGAAGAAGGCTTACAAGAAGGCTAAGGGCGAGGCACACCTTGGCAAGGAGTGGGACTCGGATTGTTCGTCGTCCGACTCCGACAACGAAGGACTCGCCGCCTCGGCCTTCAACAAATCGTCCCTCTTCCCCAACGAGTATCACACCTGCCTCATGGCAAAGGAGAAGAAGGTAAACACTCGAGAGTCTACTTATGCTTCTTCTAGTGATGATGAATCTAGCGATGATGAAATAGACTACACTAGTTTGTTCAAGGGCTTAGATAGAACTAAGATTGATAAGATCAATGAATTAATTGATGCTTTGAATGATAAGAATAGATTGTTAGAAAAGCAAGAGGATCTTTTGTATGAAGAACATGATAAATTTGTAGAGGCACAAAAATCTCTTGCTTTAGAAGTTAAAAGGAATGAAATGCTTTCTTGTGAACTATCTACTTGCCATGAGACCATTTCTAGTTTAAAAAGTGTTAATGATGATTTAAATGCTAAACTAGAAGTAGCAAATAGATCTAACTCTTATGTAGAACATGTTGTGACTTGCAATAGGTGTAAAGATTGTAATGTTGATGCTTGTAGTGAACACCTAGTTTCTATTGCAAAGTTAAATGATGACGTGGCTAGTCTTAATGCCCAACTTAAGACTAGCAAAAATAAATTTGATAAACTAAAATTTGCAAGGGATGCCTACACTATTGGTAGACACCCCTCAATTAAGGATGGGCTTGGCTTTTAGAGAGAAGCCAAGAACTTAACAAGTCATAAGGCTCCCATCTCCGCAAAAGAGAAAGGGAAGGCCCCTATGGCTAATAGTGCTCAAAAGAACCATGCTTTCATGTACCATGATAGGAGATATTCTAGGAATGTTCATTATGATAGAAGTTACAATGATGTTGTTTCACATGCCATGATTGCTTCAAGTTCTTCTATTATGCATGATAGAAGTTTGGCTAGGAAAAATGTCATTCATCATGTGCCTAGGAGAAATGTTCATGTACCTAAGAAAATTAATGAACCTTCTATAATTTATCATGCTTGCAATGCTTCCTTTGCAATTTGTAGAAAGGATAAGAAGGTGATTGCTAGGAAATTAGGGGCAAAATGCAAGGGAGATAAAACTAGCATTTGGGTCCTTAAGACCATTGTTACTAACCTTGTAGGACCCAACACGAGTTGGGTACCTAAGACCCAAGCCTAAATTGCCTTGCAGGTTTATGCATTCGGGGGATCAAGCTGGATTATCGATAGCGGATGCACAAACCACATGACGGGGGAGAAGAAGATGTTCACCTCCTACGTCAAGAACAAAGATTCCCAAGACTCAATCATATTCGGTGACGGGAATCAAGGCAAGGTTAAAGGGTTAGGAAAGATTGCTATTTCATCCGAGCACTCCATTTCTAATGTGTTTTTAGTTGAGTCGCTTGGGTATAATTTGTTGTCCGTTAGTCAATTATGCAATATGGGATATAATTGCTTATTCACAAATGTAGATATGTCTATCTTTAGAAGAAGTGATGGTTCATTAGCTTTTAAGGGTGTACTAGACGACAAACTTTATTTAGTTGATTTTGCAAAAGAGGAGGCCGGTCTAGATGCATGCTTAATTGCTAAGACTAGCATGGGCTGGCTGTGGCATCACCGTTTAGCACATGTGGGGATGAAGAACCTTCACAAACTTCTAAAGGGAGAACATGTGATAGGTCTAACAAATGTAACCTTCGAAAAAGATAGACCTTGTGCAGCTTGTCAAGTAGGTAACCAGGTGGGAAGCTCTCATCATACCAAAAATGTGATGACCACATCAAGACCTTTGGAGTTGCTTCATATGGACCTTTTCAGACCTGTCGCCTATCTAAGCATAGGAGGAAGTAAGTATGGTCTTGTTATCGTTGATTACTTTTCCCGCTTCACTTGGGTATTCTTTTTGCAGGTTAAAACAGAAACCCAAGGGACCCTCAAGCGCTTCCTAAGGAGAGCTCAAAATGAGTTTGAGCTCAGAGTGAAGAAGATAAGGAGCGACAACGGGTCGGAGTTCAGGAACCTTCAAGTAGAAGAGTACCTTGAGGAGGAAGGAATCAAGCACGAGTTCTCCGCTCCCTACACACCACAACAAAATGGTGTGGTAGAGAGGAAGAACATGACGCTCATAGACATGGCGAGGACGATGCTTGGAGAGTTCAAGACCCCCGAGCGGTTTTGGTCGGAAGCCGTGAACACGGCTTGCCACGCCATAAATCGGGTCTACCTTCATCGACTCCTCAAGAAGACTTCCTACGAACTCCTAACCGGTAACAAACCCAATGTTTCATACTTTCGTGTATTTGGGAGTAAATGCTACATTCTAGTAAAGAAAGGTAGAAATTCTAAGTTTGCTCCAAAAGCTGTAGAAGGGTTTTTGTTAGGTTATGACTCAAATACAAAGGCATATAGAGTCTTCAACAAATTATCGGGTTTGGTTGAGGTCTCTAGCGACGTTGTATTTGATGAGACTAATGGCTCTCCAAGAGAGCAAGTTGTTGATCTTGATGATATAGATGAAGAAGATGTTCCAACAGCCGCAATACGCACCATGGCGATTGGAGATGTGCGACCACAGGAACACCAAGAGCAAGATCAACCTTCTTCCTCAACAATGGTGCAACCCCCGACTCAAGACGATGAACAGGTTCATCAAGGAGAGGCGTGTGATCAAGGGGGAGCACAAGATGATCATGCTATGGAGGAAGAAGCACCTCAAGCCTCTCCAACTCAAGTTCGAGCGACGATTCAAAGGAATCATCCCGTCGACCAGATATTGGGTGACATTAGCAAGGGAGTAACTACTCGTTCTAGATTAGTTAATATCTGTGAGCATTACTCCTTTGTCTCTTCTATTGAGCCTTTCAGGGTAGAAGAGGCCTTGCTAGATCCGGACTTGGTGTTGGCCATGCAGGAAGAGCTCAACAACTTCAAGAGAAATGAAGTTTGGACACTGGTGCCTCGTCCCAAGCAAAACATTGTGGGAACCAAGTGGGTGTTCCGCAACAAACAAGATGAGCACGGAGTGGTGACGAGGAACAAGGCTAGACTTGTGGCAAAAGGTTATGCCCAAGTCGCATGTTTGGACTTTGAGGAGACCTTTGCTCCTGTGGCTAGGCTAGAGTCAATTCGCATATTGTTAGCCTATGCCGCTCACCATTCTTTCAGGTTGTTCCAAATGGATGTGAAGAGCGCTTTCCTCAACGGGCCAATCAAGGAGGTGTACGTGGAGCAACCCCTTGGCTTTGAGGATGAACGGTACCCCGACCACGTGTGTAAGCTCTCTAAGGCGCTCTATGGACTTAAGCAAGCCCCAAGAGCATGGTATGAATGTCTTAGAGACTTTTTAATTGCTAATTCTTTCAAGGTTGGGAAAGCCGATCCAACTTTATTCACTAATACATGTGATGGTGACTTATTTGTATGCCAAATTTATGTCGATGACATAATATTTGGTTCTACTAACCAAAAGTCTTGTGAAGAGTTTAGCATGGTGATGACGCAGAAATTCGAGATGTCGATGATGGACGAGTTGAACTACTTCCTTGGGTTCCAAGTGAAGCAACTCAAGGACGGCACCTTCATCTCCCAAACAAAGTACACGCAAGACTTGATCAAGCGGTTTGGGATGAAGGACGCCAAGCCCGCAAAGACTCCAATGGGAACTGACGGACACGTCGACCTCAACAAAGGAGGTAAGTCCGTTGATCAAAAAGCATACCGGTCTATGATAGGTTCCTTGCTTTACTTATGTGCTAGTAGACCGGATATTATGCTTAGTGTATGCATGTGTGCTAGATTTCAATCTAATCCAAGGGAGTGTCACTTAGTGGCTGTGAAGCGAATTCTTAGATATTTAGTTGTTACGCCTTGTTTCGGGATCTGGTATCCAAAGGGGTCTACCTTTGACTTGATTGGATATTCAGACTCTGATTATGCTGGATGCAAGGTCGATAGGAAGAGTACATCAGGGACGTGCCAATTCTTAGGAAGGTCCCTAGTGTCGTGGAGCTCTAAGAAACAAACTTCCGTTGCCCTATCCACCGCTGAGGCCGAGTATGTTGCCGCAGGACAGTGTTGCACGCAACTACTCTGGATGAGGCAAACCCTCCGGGACTTTGGCTACAATTTGAGCAAAGTCCCACTCCTATGTGATAATGAGAGTGCAATCCGCATGGCGGATAATCCTGTTGAACACAGCCGCACAAAGCACATAGACATCCGGCATCACTTTTTGAGAGACCACCAGCAAAAGGGAGATATCGAAGTGTTTTATGTTAGCACCGAGAACTAGCTAGCCGATATCTTTACCAAGCCTCTAGATGAGAAGACCTTTTGCAGGCTGCGTAGTGAGCTAAATGTCTTAGATTCACGGAACTTGGATTGATTTGTAGCATACATGTGTCTTATGCTTTGATCATGTTCCTTTATGCATTTTGTTATGTATTTGTGGTGTTCAAGTTGTACAAACACTCCCCGGACCTCACAAGTCCATTTGCAAGTGATGCACATATTTAGGGGGAGATGTGCTACAACTTGACGCTTTGAGACTAACTGTGTGCTTGAGTTTGCTTGATTTAGTCTCAAAGTTGGATTGAAATGGAATGTTGGACTTGGACCATGAAAGACTTCCACTGCACTCCGATGAGAGGGTAACTTACTCCAAGTTCATCTCCGTGTCTCTTATTGCCTTTTGCTCTTAATTGACAATTTTGGTGAGGCAATGGGGTTTAAGGGCCAAGATTGATCCAGTTTTGGTGCTTGATGCCAAAGGGGGAGAAAATAAGGCCAAAGCAACAAATGGATCAACTACCACTTGAGAATTTTGAAAATAGTAGAGTTAGGACTTTTGATTTGTCAAAATTCTAAATGTCTCTTTTTGTCAAAAGTTGGTCTCTTGTGGAGAGAATGTTTGATTATGGGAAATAGGGGGAGTTTTTGAATCAGTGATCAATTTCTCTTGGAATATCTTTCTCTATGCCTCAACAAGTGAGTTTGACTTAGAGATAGGAAATTGAGTTTGATTTGCAAAAACAAACCAAGTGGTGGCAAAGAATGATCCAAATATGCCAAATTTGAATCAAAACAAATCTGTGTTCTCATTTGCATTGATATTGAACTTCTTTTAGTTGCTTTTTGTTGTGTTGGCATAAATCACCAAAAAGGGGGAGATTGAAAGGGAAATGTGCCCTTGGGCCATTTCTAAGTATTTTGGTGATTGAGTGTCAACACAAGTGGTCATGTGTTAATCTATGCCAAATGATGGACAAAGTGAAAATCAACATAAAGGTATGTTTCTAAGACTTAGTACTTTGTTTTAAGGACTAATGTATTGTGTCTAAGTACTGGAAACAGGAGAAATCAATTTGGAAAAGAGATGGCTTTGTTCAGCCAAAGACAGTTCAGCCTGGGAGCACCGGACAGTGTTCGGTGCGCCAGGCTAGCTCTGGTGAAAAGGCCGCTCTCGGGATTTCGTCGGTGGCGTACGACTAAAATTCATCGGACTGTCCGGTGTGCACCGAACTGTCCAGTGAGCCAATGGTCAGCCGGGCCAACGGTCGGCCGCGTAATCCGCGCGCGACGCGTGGCAGAGCCAACGTTCAGAAGGGGGCACCGGACTGTCCGGTGTGCACCAGACAGTGTCCGGTGCGCCAACGGCTCTGGATCTTCAACGGTCGGCTGCGCCAAAACAGGAAAGAAATCCGCACCGGACAGTGTCGGTGGTGCACTGGACAGTGTCGGTGGTGCACCGGACTGTCCGATGCGCCAGTCGACAGAAGGCAAGAATTGTCTTCCAGGAATGCTCTCAACGGCTCCTAGCTGCCTTGGGGCTATAAAAGGGACCCCTAGGCGCATGGAGGAAAAAACCAAGCATTCTCTAAGCATTCCTAAGCACCAAGACTCCAATTCCGCGCATTTGATTCTTTGTGATAGCAACTAGAGCTCCATTTGAGTAGAGAACTCTCCGAGTTGTGTTGTGAGCTCGAGTTGTGACTTGTGTGCGTGTTTGTGCTCTGATTTTGTGTCTTGTGTGCGTTGCTCATCCCATCCTTACTTCCGTGCTTCTTTGTGAACATCAAATTGTAAGGGCGAGAGGCTCCAAGTTGTGGAGATTCCTCGCAAGCGGAATATAGTGAAACAAAGCAAAACACTGTGGTATTCAAGTGAGTCTTTGGACCGCTTGAGAGGGGTTGAGTGCAACCCTCGTCCGTTGGGACGCCACAACGTGGAGTAGGCAAGTGTTGAACTTGGCCGAACCACGGGATAAACCATTGTGCCTATCTATGTTGATCTTCTTGTGGTTATTGTGTTTTACAAGAACTCCTTTCTAGCCACTTGGCTTTATTGTGCTAACTCCTAATCAAGTTTTGTGGCATTAAGTTTCAAGTTTTTACAGGATCACCTATTCACCCCCCCTCTAGGTGCTCTCAGGAAGGAAGAAAGGCAATCCAAGCGACAAGAGCGCAAATAAACACAAAGACTCTCTCTCTCTCTCAAGTCACTAAGTGGTTGAGATGAATTTGGGACTTGTAGAGGATTTTATCTTTTGGAATTGTGTCTTGGAGTGAATGATATAGCTCTTGTATTGAATGTGAACTTCTGAAAACTTGGATGCCAATGAATGAGATGGTTGGGGGTATTTATAGCCCCCCAACCACTTCCTAGCCGTTGGCAAAGGCTGTTAGCGATGGGCGCATCGGACAGTGCGGTGGCGCACCGGACAGTCACTGTTCACTGTCTGGTGCACGCTACGTCAGCACGTCCAATAGGGTTTGGAGCAGTTGACCGTTGGAGCGTCTTGTCGTCTTACTGCACCGGACAGTCCGGTGACCTCTGACTTCTGCGCTCTGACTTCTGACGCGGCACTGTTCATCTGACGAGACGACCGTTGGCGCGCATGGAGCCATTGCTTCGCTAGCTCACCGGACAGTTCGGTGGCTCACTGGACAGTCCGATGAATTATAGCGGAGCGCGCCTCTGAATTCCCGAGAGTGGCTTGTTCGAAGGGCGTCTGGCCTGGTGCACCAGACAGTGTCCGGTGCGCCAAAAATCATCACACTCTGTCTTGCTCTAATTTTGATTGAGTCCCTAACTGAATTTCTTTCTTGGTTTGTGTTGAACCTTATGCACCTGAGATAAATGATATCTAGACAAACTAGTTACTCCACATGGTTTGTGTTATACTTCAACCACCAAAATCGATTATAGGAAATGGTTAACCCTATTTCCCTTTCACCTGTGTTCATATGAGAGGACATATGTATGAGTTCTAGTGGTCATACGATTCCAAGCCTCTCGTTTGTGCTGCACGTAGCTATGTTGATCCCAATCCTTGAGTAAGAAGGAACTCAAGAGATAGAAAGAATGAAAGAGAGATGGAACTAACTTATGGGACTCACATGTTATCATACACACACAGGTCTAGACCCATTTAGACTAGATCTAAGACCCAAACATAGATTGATGATCTAAACAAGCAACTACAATTTAGGAACCAGGATGACACAATTGAACAAGTTTGAGGATCTAAATAGGTTTTTGCACGTTTATAGACTAGGATGAAATAGATGAACAATTAATATTGAGGACATAAACAAACAATTTACAAGTTTAGAAACTAGAATGACACAATTAGACAAGTTTGAGGATCTAAATAACATATTTACGAGTTTAGAGATCAGAATGACAGAGGTAAACAAATTTAGGACAGTCGGTGCGTTCTCAATATGCGCAAATAATATTGTAGATGACCATCCATCCTCAATAATTGTTGAGGTGAGGGGGACGAGCAGCACCAAACTGTTGGGGTCACTGCTTCATGCGCTAGGGCTGTTGCCGTTGTCACTATGGTCCGTCATGGCTAGCATCAACTCCTTATCTGGGCCATTGAGTGCCACGAAGCTGGCCACACTATAAGGGTTGGACCTCACCAGTAACACGATGTCTGGCATGGTCCCAGGTGTCATGTTCGCACACCCATTGCAGCAACAACAATAATGCCTTGTTTCTACCTAGGTTGATGTGGTCCATGAGACTAGAATGATGGAGGGGAGAATGAAGAGGAACGCAAGGAAGCAACCCTAACACACAATGACTTCTAATCCAAGGAAGCCCGATAGAAGAGGATAGTTCGTACATGTGAGAAGCGGCGAGACAAAGGCAAATGCAACACACAAGGAAGGTGGCAGTGGAGGGGTCAGGGACCGTACCCGCCATTGTTTTCGTTAAGTTTGATGGCATCCTCTCCTTGTGGAGACGACGAAGCAACCTTCGTTTTTCTTTTCCCATTACCCTTCGTGTGTCGTTTGGAATTAGGGATAGCAAAATTCCCCACGGGGATCTGACCTGTTCAGGGAGGGTACGAGGATGGTTTCTCCTCTACGGGGCTAACTGGGTGGGCCCCCGAATATTAACAGGACGAGATGGGAATAAACTACCCCTGTGTGGCTTCATTGTGGACTCGATAAGAAATTCTAGTGGTTGTTTATTTGTGTATTCCATGTTTTATGAGAGCATGAGACTATTACTAAGTTAAAATAATTATGACCTCTAAGTTATGATATGTATTATAAGGTTGTTAGTTGTTTTATATCTATTTTTGTCTATTGCCTTTTGATAATTGATATATTTATAATTGTTATCATGTAATGGATATTTTTTGTGTGTTAACGTATTCCATGCAGGGCCCTAAACGGGGAACCATGGGGACAAGATGAGGATGAGGTTATCCGGTTATCTCCAGAAGAGGATGGGGAATGAGTTTCGGGGAATAGGATGGTACCGGAGCTAGTCTCTGGCCCTGCTCCGTCCCGTTGCCTGCCTTCCCTATGTGGAATGCTCCGTCGATTGGAAGAGGCGATGGGCATCCATATCCGGAGACTAGTGGTCTGCCTGAAGTAGGATCATGTGGCTTAAATGCAAAATGTTGATATGGACACTGCGAGAGTAGATTTGCTCTTGGTTGTAGGCTCTGTTTGAGAAGTTGGTGGAGCATATCATTAGTGCTCTAAAAAGTCATAGAGTTAGAGTTATGAACATTTAGAAGACATTTAGATGTATCATTTTGTTTATTATTTAGATTAAAAATATATATTTTTAAAAATATTTAAATTTATTTTATAAACTACAGTTCTATATTAGAACTGGAATCTGGAGCACACTATTAATATTGGCTGAAATGCAACGTTGACGTGGACACACTGTGAGAGCAGATTTGCTCCTGACTTTAATATTGGCTGAAATGCAAAATGTTGACGCGGATGCATGAGAGAAGCTCCGGCTTTAATATCAGAAATAGGCAGCCTGCGGCGAATCGGTCGCACGTGACGTGTCCCGTGCCAGCCGTACGCCGAAGGGCGACGAGACGAGGATGAACAAGAACCGCTCAAGCCAGCCGGTATGTCGACACCCGAGCCGTACCCGTACGTGCGCACGTGAGCGCATCCGAGGCCGCACCGCACGGGCCAGGCAAAAGAAAGAACGACGCCGCCTAACTGCCGTCGATCAGCATAAGGGACGGTCTTCGGCGGCCACCGCGCGCGCCGCCGCAGCGGTCCAGGTCCAGCTCCTCCTGCTCCTCCGGTCCGGCGCGGTCGGCCCTGGTGTAAAATCCGTAGCAGATCCGTCCGTGATCGGCGGCAGATTTCCTTTGGACGTCTGGCTGGCCTCTCCGAACTAGAGGTGAAAACCAATACTCATACCAGTTTTTTGATTTTTTAATTTTGATATAGAACAAGCTATGTAAATTCGTATTCTTATTTTAGCATTGAGTTTATAAAAATTCATAAAATGTAGACATCAAATTTATTATATATCTAATCAAAATGTTAGATATAAGATTCGAATACAGATATTTTTTCACCTTTTTTGTTACATGAGCAAATAATGTATATAAAAATTTATACACAATTTTATTTTTATTTATAATAATGTGTTTGATAACATAAGAAAAATTAACATTAAATTTTATACATATATATTTTAAAATATTAAATTTGTCCAAACCATTTGAATATCCGTTTTCATCCGACCCTCTTTGGTCGGCTGCTAGTTGTTCGTAACCGTACTTGAAAGCAGGCATGTAATATACAAATAGTAAAAAGAGAGTACACCGTAAAGAAGTGTGGCAGCTGATCGGATAAAGAGCAGACATGCACGCATGTTACTAAACACGTGTGAGAGGTGAATTTACTAATCACTTGACTACCACAGGGATAAAATTGTCATCCCTAGAGCTGGCCGCGCCAAGCCAAAACAAAACGCAGTAAAAGGAATAGTAGTACGGGCCCGACCGAAGCATGTGACGGCCAATGAATGGCAGCTTTGTCTCGCGTCAAGCAGCCCGGCCTAGCAAGTACTCCCTCCGTCCCAGTATATAAGGCGTAACCACCTCTGGTTCAAAGACCAAGAAATGCATTTAATTGTCTCTATACCACTGCATCGATATACGTATGTATAGAGAGAGCACGCCTTATATTGTGGGACAAGAATAAAAAGTGGTTACGCCTTATATCCTGAGACGGAGGGAGTACAAACAAAGGGGGCTTCTGTACAGCGGTGCTGATCGAACAGGCTGCAGGCGCAAGCAAGGCGGTGCGCCGTCTGCCGGGCTCCGTAGTCCGTACCTTATCGGATGCGACGGTCCCTTCCAGATTAAAAATATTTTGTCCGCAAGGCGGAGGGAGTAAAGTATTTTATATATAAATAATGATTTTATTAGGCTATAAAACTATCGATGAGAAAATAGATACGTGTTATCATCAAAATCGAGTAGATATCCGAATTTGAATACAAATTCAAGATACCCATTTTGCATTAGTATTAATAAAAAAAATACTTGTATGCGTATTCGAATCTAAATTTAAATACGGTAAATAGTGATATATAAATTCGTATTCATGCGAATTCAATCTGAATACATCTCTATTAAAGGACGCGTATATATATATCTGGTTGTTGTGCTCATTTCTATCCCCCTCGATTTTATAGTATAAGGTGGTTTAACTTTTAAAGACGTATTTAGAGACATTAGCGTGTGTATAAAAGTGAAAAGATGTTTTTTAGATGCTAATAATTATTCTAGGTGCTCGATGTCACCATTGATGGTTGTATAGATAAAATTAAGAATTTAAAGAAATGAATTTTGTATCCGATAATACAGCTGTTGGCATTCTTTCATCGATTTAGATCCATGTGCTTTAGATTAGAAATGCTAGACCTTGAGGTATATATGTTCGATGTTTTGGGTTGATTGTTAGATTTAGCATAAAAACTGCACTCTCTTACCTTTGTTGTTCCACTAGACTCGGTTCATCTAGAGCAACAACTTTATTTACCAAGAAAAAACCACTAGGAAAGAAGACGATGGAATAATCTACTAGATTTTACGTTATTTTTATTTCAGATTTTTTTCCATATATAACCTGGTGATATAATATGCTGAGTTTTAATACAATTCTCCTTTTCCATCATAGAAGAAGTATATAAAAAAGACTAAGTAATAAAAACGCCAAAACATGGTACTTTCTCATTTTATTTATTTATCGTGTTTTAGTTAAAAAATAAACTAGCGAGCTAAAAATATTCGAGAATAAATGTAGTATAATTTAGGGCGGAAAGAATACTGGTACAGTTTCAGTTGTTACTGCTACTACAGTCGCGCAGCTGAGAAATTGTTGCTGCAAGCATGCATCAACTGCAGTGCAAGGTGTTCCGAGCACACTCGTAAATTGGCCAAATAATAAAATCTCTATCAATCTTTTTAATTTCTAAGATATCTTTACTTTTCGAGATATTTAGATTCCACTCTGAGCTGACGAGATGCATCGGGGAATAACTCAAAAATATTTGATCGGAATAGTACCAGCACCTTTATTATTAGCGCATTTCAGAGCAGCGCGCGAGTGAAAGCGTTGGCATATATGATGATTATTAGAACAGACGATGTTGTAGAACTATATGTGTGTGTATATATAAATACCTTGATTGGCCTTGCTTGTCGTCGATCATCTGACGGCCAAGTGTCGCCGTAGACGGAGCCTTACATCAGGAGCAGGAGCCACGGTGTAGCCAAGAACAACTTGCCGATGATCGGCGACGATCTGACGACGACGAGATCAAGAGGCGTCACATCGATCGGCAAGTCATCCTTGGCTGCACCATAGTCCCCGAGCCTAATGTTAGGCCGCGGGCGAGGGAGGTCCGCCGGCGCCGACGCCCGGCGGCCATGGCTGATGAGAGAGCTTGCGGCCACAGCTTGAGGAAGAGAGGAGAAGCGCCGCTGAGAAAGGGAGAGCGAGGCTACGAGAGGGACACAGACGTGCTGATGATTGATGGGCTCTCTCTCTTTATAGCTAGTAGTATAGATGCCATTCCTGAAGGGAAGGTCGGTGAGAGAATTCAAGGGCCTGCAATTCTGGAAAAAATATACTTGAATGCACGTTACCATCTGCAGATCTTTTGAAGTGGGGGGTAGGCTGATCCGAGATATATAGGAAGTTATGGTCACGCACGCACCACATGCATTTCACAGTCTTAATTTTCTAGCTAGAGGTAGCTGCAGTACACGTACCAAACATCAATTCATACACATGCACGTACTTGTGGATGGATGTAAGATCTCCTGTTAAGATTAGGACGTTTAATATAATACTCGTTGAAAGCACGTAGGCCTCTAATTCAATCTTAGGATCTAAGAATAATACAATATGACTAACATGTATTTTTTCAGAGCTAAATTGAGGTGTAGGTCTCAGAGTAACGGTGATTGATCAGTCTTATAGTTTTTTTTGCCTCTATTATTGATGGTAATTAATTCTCGGGTTTCAAAGAATGGTACAAAATATTAAGGCTCGGTAAGTTTTAAATGTCGATGGAGCTGATGAACAAATAATAATGATAATAAAATACTTGAATGCGCGTTACCATCTGCAGATCTTTTTGAAGGAGGCAGGCTGATCCGATAGGGAATTGTGGTCACGCAGCACATGCACTGCACAATTGAAAAGCAGTTGATATAATATCTCCAATAGCTTACTTATTTTCATCTCATATTTCAAACTTCATACTGCAAACAATACAATATAAAATAGTATTTTACACAACTATATATACGATCAGCTGACCATAACCTTATGGACACATCACTACAGGAATACTGAAGATTCCCGTCGGCCATTTTAATTCCCGTCGGCCAGAGCAAAGGCCGACGAGAATTAGTTAACTCCCGTCGGCTATAAAGCAGCCGACGGGACTTAAGTTAACTCCCGTCGGCCCTAAGGCTAGCCAACGGGAATTAGCTAACTCCCGTCGGCCCAGCCGTCGGCCGACGAGCCTTAAGTTAACTCCCGTCGGCCCTGACTCCAGCCGACAGGAATTAGTTAACTCTCGTCGGCCCTAACGCTAGCCGACGGGGATTATTGCTTTATGGGCCGGCGGACATCCCGCGCGGCTCATTCTCCTCTCTCTCTCTCTCCAAACCGCCGCCCGCTCCCATTGTCGCCGCCCCCGGAGCGCCGCCCCCAACGCCGCCGCCGCCCTCGAACCCCTCCCGGAGAGCCGCCGCCGCCGCCGCCCCCGAACCCCTCCCGGAGAGCCGCCGCCGCCGCCCCAGACCGTTGAGGTATATAAATTTTTTAATTATTGAATGTAAATGCGAGTGTAATTGTTAAATGTGTGTATAAATGTTTACTTTCGTCGATTTTTTATGGCCGACAGGATTTAACTTTCATGTGATTAGAGTTAGTTTAGGGTGTGATTAGAGTTAGTTTAATATCACATGTGATTAGAGTGTGGTTAGAGTTAGTTTAATATCACATGTGTGCCTTGATGTTAGGTATAAGTATTAATTCTATTATTATAATAGATTTAACTTATGCTATTAAATTATTGAATTTGATGTTATTTATTGATTAGATTTAACTTATAATATTAGGTTGCATGAAGGTTTCGATATTGATAAATTTAATGTTATTTATGTATATATATAGTTATTTATGTATATATATAGTTATTTATGTATATATATAGTTTTACTACTTACCTATAGATGTATGTGTGACGTTTAGAAACGTGATTGTCTCACACACACTCTTTACTCGTACACACAGCTGCAATAATGGGTGATAGACGTGATTGGATGTATGAAGGTTTCAAAAAGGTGGGTGTCACACAAGTGAATGGTTTGCCAAGACGCAAATGTTTCTGGACCATGCAGCTGCTTTGTCACAAATAGATAATATTAGGTGTCCATGCAATAAATGTAGAAATATGACGAGCCACACCAAGAGGCAGGTCACACTACACCTGTGCTCACATGGTTTCGTGCCAGGCTATAAGGTCTGGTATCTCCACGGTGAAGATGTTGAAAGAGCAACAGAAGTAGAAGTTGATGACAATGAAGATGATGTTGATAGGATGGACCAGATGCTTGAGGATCTGCAGCCTGAGCTGGCCCCAGATCATCATGATTCACCTACACCGGAGGTTCAGAAGTTCTTCGACCTCCTCAAAGCGTCAGAAGAGTCTCTTCACGGGCACACTGACGTGACCGTCCTCGAATTCGTGACCCGGCTGATGTCAATCAAGTCCAAGTTTGCATTCTCAATTATTTGTTACAAGGAGCTTGTGGATTTGATTAGCGAGGTTCTTCCTACGGGTCACAAGATGCCCAAAGACATGTACCAGTCCAAGAAATTGCTTGAAGGTCTTGGTTTGGAGTATGAGAAGATTGATGTTTGCCAGGACAACTGTATGCTTTTTTGGAAGGAACATGGCAGAGAGCAGAAATGCTTAAAATGTGGGAAGTCGAGGTACGTGGAGCTTGTAAATGAAGATGGTGAGAAGGTGGTGACAAAGGTTGCACATAAACAGCTTCGGTACATGCCTCTCACTCCTAGAGTGAAACGTTTGTTTCTCTCGAGGAAGACCGCTATGCACATGAGGTGGCATAAAGATTGTATGGACATACAAGATGGGTTAATGGTGCACCTGTCAGATGGTGATGCATGGAAGGCTCTTGACAACTTTGATCCAGATTTTGCCAGCGAAGCAAGAAACGTTCGTATCGGCTTGGCATAATTGACAGTTTGGGGATGAAATGAATTTGAATGATGACTTACGTCAGTTATCTATTGGAAGCATAACTGCCAAAAGCTATGGATGTTACGACGTCAATGGATATTGCTTTCGTTCAAGCATTTTCGAATCAAGTCATCCTATGACCGCCACTCAAAATAGTGGAGTCGTTACTAGGGCAACCGACATGGAAGGACACGAAGCCTGCTATTACGGGAAAATCAAAAATATAATCGAGATTACATTTGCTGGAAATAAGCCTTTAGCGCTAGTTTTCTTTGAGTGTAAATGGTATGACCCGAAGTATTATAGGACCGAATTTGGGATGACATAGATCCAACCTGAAAAATTGCTTCAAGTACACGACATGTATATCCTTGCCCATCAAGCAGACCAAGTTTATTTCTCGACATATCCATGCAAAAAGTTGTCTACATGGAGGGTTGTGTACAATGTAAATCCCCGCGAACGCCTATACACTCCTGGTGAGGACGAATATCAAATTGGTCACCTTGAGCAGGTTGATGAGGTGTTTCAAGAAGAAAAGTTGCCAACTAGTTTTCATATTGATCCTGCAACGACATTAGATTCACTAGTTGCAGATGTTAACGACTTAACTTTTTTCGAGAGACGGAGAAGACAACCTGTTAGGAGAAAAGTTACATGGCGACCTCTACATAGAAGAGAACAAATAGATCCTGATTTTGATGATATTTAACAAGTAAAGTTGTTTTGTTATTTCATTTGTTTCTATTTTTAAGGATTATGTCATTTTTGATGCACTAATAAATAATTTCTTATTTTTGATGCAGGATGCCGCCAAAATCAAAGAAGTTAGTGAAGGGGCTGTTCAAGGGCTTGGGCCTTTTTTAGGGCAGTTCTTCGAGCAGCAGCAGATGTCGAGAGCTGTTGAGCACTGTACATGGAGATGAGGTAACATATCTTGTACAAATAAATTTGTTTACATATTTACAAATAAATCTTGAGTTGTATGTACTAGGATGAGCAGCACACTGAGGAGCAGTACAATGAGAAGGAGCACAATGAGGCTGAGCAGCACAATGAGGAGGTAGAGCACAATGAGAAGGTGGAGCACGCGACATGGGACCAGGCCGCGCAGCATCACCAGTCATGGGACTAGTGGGACCACCAGAGAGAGCAGCAACAGGCGTGGGACCAGTGGGGCCAATAGGCCGAACCGGCTGACAATCCGATGGATGATGGCTCAGGAGGCTCTTCAGCGACACGCACACGTCGCTCAAGAAAAAGCCACTCAGTAAAGCCTCGTCACGCGATAGAGCGAGAGGCTGATAGGATCTTAATCATGCCACATGGAGATCGGTGAGTGTAATATATTAACTTATCTCATATAACTATCATGTGTATTGTTAATGTATTTGTGTAATGCAGGAATTGGGAGGACTTGTCCTTTGAATACAAGGGACACCACACTCAGGTTAACCTTACGTTGGGTTCTCTTTGCCGCCTTCACTACCCTGGTATAGTGAAGGTGTCAAACGGTGATACCGAGGATGAGGTGCTCGTCAGTACCTGAGACGAGTACAAGTTTAAAAAGGAACGAAACCACACCGACAGACAGGGACTTGTGCGTAATGACTTTTGGGTATGAATTCTTTATTGTTTTTGTTATGTTTCTTAATATTGTAATTCTATGACTTATACCATTGTATTTGTATTCTTTATGTTGTAGCTTCGATATCGGTTGCCTGACGGAGAGGATTACATGGGGCACGCTGAACGTGTATTCCAAAACAATGCAAAGAAGCTGGTGAAGGATGCCATATACTATGCGAGAATTCAGGCTACAAACCTGTATTTTCAAAAGCATCCAGAAGAAGCAGGCCCCTTGAATAAAAAGGAAGGGTCCTCAAAGATATATTTGACTGAGGATCAATATCGTGAGGTAAGTATTCAATTTGTTTTATCATTTTTATTAATTTTTGTGATTGATATAATATGTAACATTGTGTGTGCAGGTGATGGTTCCATGGATGACGCCCGTGCCTGATGTGTACTATGCTTGGTGTTGATATTGGGCTTCTGAAGGCTTCCAGAAAGCGTCAGCGCATCACAGGCAATGTCGAGGAACCAATCCTAACCACAAATTTGGCGGTGACGACATGCTACGAAAAGCTAAAAGAATGGTAAGTTTGATCTAGCTATGTCGATCAGCAAATAGTACGATTGCTTATGAATGTTTTTTGTTTATACAGGAAGCTACGAGTGGCCAAAAGCCTAGTGACATTAAGGTCTACCAGGAGGGCCACAAAGGACCAGACCCTAACAACCCTGACCAGCTCTGCAGCCAGACAACCACGGATCGGCTGGTGAGTTTTGGCCCAAAAGTACAAACATTTTAAGTATAGAAAGTCCTGCATTTGTAAGGTTGTGAATGATGTATAGGCGGCATATGGGGAGGAGATGGTTTGTTGCCATGGCCCTGACTTTGACTGGCGACATGAACTGGTGGATCCCTCGGTGCTGTACGCAAGTGGTGGTGGCAAAGCGCATGGACGGTAAGATCTAACTTATGAAATTATATGGTTGACACTAAATTGATTATGCAGTAATCATAATTTTTGAATCACTTATAGATACGCACTCTTCGACGGATTCATTGACTCGTCGTCGGTGAGATCTCAGAGGATGAGTTTGTCTTCCCGTAGCTCATGCTCTAGTCGACCGAACGAGCAGGAGTTGGAGATTATGAGGATGCGTGAAGAGATGAGACAACAACGCGAATTTATGGAGGCTTGCAATGCACATACCCAAGCGATGTATCAACTGAGTATACATAACCCTAACTCTAAATTATTATATTTCAATACAACATCTTCAATAGTAACACATATGTTTAACAGTTAATGCAGAAACAGGGCATGGCCACAAATATTCCACTGCCACCACAATGGAGCTAGTTTGCAAACACACCAGCTCTGCCACCACAGTTCAACACCCCTCCGACACATATACCTGCACCTGGAGATAGGGTACGTTTGATAACTCTCGATTAATTTATACACTTGTATATTTTTTGATATTTGTATTACAAATGTTGATATTTGCTAACTTGCATAGGTTACGCTCAAAGCGGGTGGTAGTGGGTCTAATCCCGCAGCAGGGACTGGATTTGTTGACTCCCTCTTCGCGTTCCCTCCTCCTGGTGGTGGCAGCGGTCAAAGCTCTAACCACCCAAGTGGTGGTTATCTCTAAACACTTGAACTTGTGCTCGTTATGTTTTTTAACTCGTGGACGTTATGTTTGTGTAAACACTTGATCTTAACTCGTATCTGAAATGTTTGTGTAAACACTTGATCTTAAGTTTGTGATGTGTGAATCATATAATGCGTTTGTGATGTGTATGTGAAAGGGAAATGTGCCCTTGGGCAATTTCTATTATGTTTTGGTGATTAAGTGCCCAACACATTTAATTAAGTTCTTATGTGCTAAATGAAGAGAGAAGTGCAAATCAAAGAGAAGGTATGTTTCTAGACTTAGTACATAGTTTTTAAGTACTAATATGTTCTATCCAAGTGCTAGAAACAGTGAAAAGAGAAGAAGAAAATAACCAAAAAGACTTGGCTCGGTGCAGCATAATCTCAGCTCAGTCTGGCACACCGGACTGTCCGGTGGTGCACCGGACAGTGTCCGGTGCGCCAGGCTGGTCTCCGGTGAACAGGCCACTCTCGGGAAAAGTTTGGCGGCGTACGGCTATAATTCACCGGACTGTCCGGTGGTGCACCGGACTGTCCGGTGAGCCAACGGTCGTCTACGCCAACGGTCGGCCGCGCAATCCGCGGGCGACGCGTGGCAGCTCCAACGGTCGGCAGCGGGCACCGGACTGTCCGGTGTGCACCGAACAGTGTCCGGTGCGCCAACTGGCCCGGAGCTGCAACAGTCGTATGTGCCAGAAAAGGAAGGAGATCGGCACCGAACATGCTACAGTAGCTGTCCGGTGCGCCACTCGACAGAAGGCAAGGATAGCCTTCCATGTTGATCTCCAACGGCTCCTAGCTGCCTTGGGGCTATAAAAGGGACCCCTAAGCGCATGGAGGAGAAAAACAAGCATTAACTAAGCATTCTAAGGCATCCAGACTCAGGTCCCACGCATTCGCTTTGTTGTGTTAGAGATTTGAGCTCCATTCGAGTCGAGAACTCCCTGTGTGTCATTTGAGCTCAAGTCTTCACTTGTGTGCGTTGGTGTGCTGCATTTTTGAGTCTTGTGTGTGTTGCTCTTCCCAACCTTACTCTTGTGCATTCTTTGTGATCAATCTTGTAAGGGCGGGAGGCTCCAACTTGTGGAGATTCCTCGCAAACGAGAAAAGGATATAAGGAAGAAAAGTCGTGGTATTCAAGTTGATCATTGGATCACTTGAAAGGGGTTGAGTGCAACCCTCGTCCATTGGGACGCCACAACGTGGAAGTAGGCAAGTGTTACTTGGCCGAACCACGAGATAAAATCATGTGTCTCTTGTGATTTCTCTCTCTTTGATTGTCTGTGTTCGCAAGGGCTCGTCTCATTGACTTGATTAACCCGCACTAATATCTTTATAATCAAGGTTGTTGGAATTTAGTGTTGAATTTTACAGGATCACCTATTCACCTCCCCTCTAGGTGCTCTCAATTGGTATCAGAACCGTTCTCTTCATCTAAGGGACTAATCGCCCAAAGACATGGATCCTAAGGGAAAGGGGATGGTGGTCAACGACAAGGAGAAGGAGTCCCTCTTCAACGAGCCAAGGGACGACAAGCCCACTGACTCAGAGAAAGGGAATTAGGCTTACACCTTTTTCCTAAGAGCCCATTTGTTTGATTGGAATTGGGTTGAATTGGAATTTAATTCTTGGCTGATCTATTTGGTAAGTTATAGAATTGGAAATTAACTTTCCATCCCTTTCTTGGACTGGAATTAGAAGCCTGCAAAACATTCCTACCCTAAAACCAGGAAACAGATTCTCTCCTTAGGCCCGAGCGCCGCACGAACGTGCATCCTCCTCCTTAGAGTCATCTCCTCCCGAGCGGTGGGTTCGGACGCGAGCCGCAGCGACGTCGCCGCGGAGGGCCTGGGCGCGGCTTCCGTGGGCGGTTCGTGCGCGTCCAGCGGCGTGGTCTCGGTTGAGCGGTCGACGACGACCAGGCATCGCAGCCGTGAAGAGAAGAAGGCCTTGGTGGTGGTGGTGGCGGATCATGAATGCGACGACGACTTGGGCGCCGGCGAGTCTGACATCTCCGAGGAGCTGGGTGCGAACCATGAAGGAAACAGTACTGAAGGTGAGGTTTCTCGCAGTGCTTCCTCCATTCCTACCCGCCCCATGCACATGTAACATGTTGGGATCGAGAAGCAATTGTTGATGATGAACGAACCATACGGCGAATCTGCAGGTGGCATATCATCGGTCGACAGCGTTTCTAGCTTGCTCAGTGGGATAAGCTACCAAGACGTTAGCTCTGGCTGTGCCTACCGAGCATCCTCTCATCATCACCATCAGAGGAGGAGGACATCCAAAAAAAGGGTGCCGACCAACTGCGTCCTTCCAAACCCGGTCCAGAGGCGGAGAAGGTCGGTCTCAGACATGAGGCGGTGGACGGTCGGAGGGCCGCTGAGGAGTGGATGGTCGACTACGCTCTCCGGAAGGAAGTCAAGAGGCTGGCTCGTGCTCAGAAGAGGAAAGTTGAGATGCTTGTCCAGGCCTTCGAATCAGTTCTGCCCACGGTAGCAATAGCAAGCGAGAAGAAGCTAATGGATACAGACACAAGACAATCTTATACTGGGACTTGATTAGCTTGGTGTTTGGAAAAGATCATGCAAATGGTGAAGCGGCAAAGACCCCAGCTGATGGTGCGAGAGATATGAGTAAGGAAGAGGGAACTGGTAAAGATCTTACTTCATCAACAACCTCAGGAAGCTTGAAGAGGCAACCGGTAAAGAAATTTTTAGCACATTGGAGGAGATAGTTGGGTTAGATGAGGACTTGATTAGCTTGGTGTTTTGATTTTTAGTTTATGTTGGGTGAATTGAACATCACATTGAGTAGCAAGTAATGTGTTCCAAAGATATGTAGACATTTGAGACAAATCTGCATTATTATTACTATTCTCGTGATGCATGCTGCTTGATAAATTGTAGGGTGAAAACTTGTCTCTAATCTATTGCACATGTATATGACTCATCAAGGTACATGTGCACACAAGAAACATGTGTATTTTGTCATGTACAAGTTGATGTGGTTACTTCCCTCTAAATATGTAAATTCCATATATAACTATCCAAACAGGATATTGAATTTGATTCATGGAAAAGAATTCCATTAGCATCCAAACAAAAAAATTGAATTGAATCAAATTCTAAGGAATTACTTTCTTTACGAATCTAATATCTAGAATGTTATTCATGGAATGAGTTTCATTTCCAAGGAAACAAACGGGCCATAATTGATTTTGGTGGTTGAATTGCCCAACACAAATAATTGGACTAACTAGTTTGCTCTAGTATATAAGTTTTTACAGGTGCCAAAGGTCCACAATAAGCCAATAAAAAGATCAAGAAAGGGTTCAAACAAAGAGAGCAAAAGACAACCCAAAGGCACCCTGGTCTGGCGCATCGGACTGTCCGGTGTGCCACCGGACAGTGTCCGGTGCACCAGGGCACTCGACACTGAACTCGCTACCTTCGGGAAAATGGGAGGCCGCTCCGCTATAATTCACCGGACTGACCGGTGAAGCACCAGACAGTGTCCGGTGTCACACCAGACTGTCCGGTGTGCCAGCGGAGCAACAGCTACTTCGCGCGCAACGGTCGACTGCAACCGCATTCAATGCGCTACAGTGCGTGCCAGAGTCAGAGCACGCACAGTTGCGCACCGGACAGTCTACAGGACCTGTCCGGTGCACCACCGGACAGCCCAGAGGCCCCACCTGTCAGAGCTCCAACGGTCAGAACCCAACGGCCTGCTGACGTGGCTGGCACACCGGACTGTCCGGTGCGCCATGCGACAACAGCCTTCCAACGGCCACTTTGTGGTGGTTGGGGCTATAGCATTCAATTAGTGTTCATTTGTGTTCAATTTTCCACCTTCAAGACATTACAAGAGATATAGCATTCAATTCTAGACACAACCAAAGAGATCAAATCCTCTCTCAAGTCCGGAATCACTCCAAATCAAATAGTGACTAGAGAGAGCGACATTTGTGTTCATTTGAGCTCTTGCGCTTGGATTGCTTCTTTTCTTTCTCATTCTTCTTGTGATCAAACTCAATTGTAACCAAGGCAAGAGACACCAATTGTGTGGTGGTCCTTGCGGGAAATTTGTGTTCCGTTTGATTGAGAAGAGAAGCTCACTCGGTCTAAGTGACCGTTTGAGAGAGGGAAAGGGTTGAAAGAGACCCGGTCTTTGTGACTACCTCAACGGGGAGTAGGTTTGCAAGAACCGAACCTCGGTAAAACAAATCATCGTGTCTCACTCTTTATTTGCTCACGATTTGTTTTGCGCCCTCTCTCTCGGACTTGTTTATATTTCTAACGCTAACCCGGCTTGTAGTTGTGCTTAAGTTCATAAATTTCAGTTTCACCCTATTCACCCCCTCTAGGCGACTTTCAATTGGTATCAAAGCCTGGTGCTTCATTAGAGCCTAACCGCTCGAAGTGATGTCGGGAGAACACGCCAAGAAGGAAATGGGGACCGGCAAGAAGCCCGCCACAAGCCATGGGAAGGCTCCATCCGGGGAGTCCGCCAACAAGATGAAGGGATCCCCTTCACACCACAAGTCGCGTCGGAGCGGTGACAAGAAGAAGAAGATGAGGAAGGTGGTCTACTACGAGACCGATTCTTCGTCACCATCCACCTCCGGCTCCGACACGCCGTCCGTAACTTCTAAGCGCCATGAGCGCAAGAAGTTTAGTAAGATTCCCCTACACTACCCTCGCATTTCCAAACGTACTCCATTACTTTCCGTCCCATTAGGCAAACCACCTATGTTTGATGGTGAAGATTATAATATGTGGAGTGATTAAATGAGACATCATCTAACCTCACTCCACACTAGCATTTGGGATGTTGTTGAGATTGGAGTACAGGTACCATCACCAGGGGATGAAGACTATGATTCGGACGAGGTCGCCCAAATCCGGCACTTCAACTCTCAAGCCACCACTATACTCCTCGCCTCTCTAAGTCGAGAGGAGTATAACAAGGTGCAAGGATTGAAGAGCGCCAAGGAGATTTGCGACGTGCTAAAGACCATGCACGAAGGAGACGAGGTGACCAAGATCACCAAGCGGGAGACGATCGAGGGGGAGCTCGGTCGCTTCCGGCTTCGCCAAGGGGAGGAGCCACAAGACATGTACAACCGCTTGAAGACCTTGGTGAACCAAGTGTGCAACCTCGGGAGCACCAAATGGGATGACCATGAGATGGTCAAGGTTATTCTAAGATCCATCGTTTTTCTTAACCCTACGCAAGTTCAATTAATTCGTGGTAATCCTAGATATACACTAATGTCTTTCGAGGAAGTAATAGGAAATTTTGTGAGCTTTGAATTGATGATCAAAGGCTCAAAGAAAATCATTGAGCTAGATGGCCCCTCCACGCCCGAAGCACAACCGATCGCATTCAAGGCGACGGAGGAGAAGAAGGAGGAATCTACATCAAGTAGACTACCCATCGACGCCTCCAAGCTCGACAACGAGGAAATGGCGCTCATCATCAAGAGCTTCCGCCAAATCCTCAAGCAAAGGAGGGGGAAGGAGTACAAGCCCCGCTCCAAGAAAGTTTTTCTACAAGTGTGGTAAGCCCGGTCACTTTATAGCAAAATGTCCATTATCAAGTGACAGTGACAGAGGCGACGACAAGAAGGGCAAGAGGAGAGAAAAGAAGAGGTACCACAAGAAGAGGGGCGGCGATGCCCATGTGTGTCGTTAGTGGGACTCCGACGAGAGCTCCTCCGACTCCTCATCCGACGAGGACGCCGCCAACATCGCCGTCACCAAGGGACTCCTCTTCCCCAACGTCGGCCACAAGTGCCTCATGGCAAAGGACGACAAAAGGAAGAAGGTAAAATCAAAATCCTCCACTAAATATGAAACCTCTAGTGATGAGGATAACTCTTGTGATGAGGAGGATAATTTGCGCACCCTTTTGCCAACCTAAACATGCAACAAAAGGAAAAAATTAAATGAATTAATTAGTGCTATTCATGAGAAGGATGAACTCTTGGACTCTCAAGAGGACTTCCTAATTAAGGAAAATAAGAAGCATGTTAAGGTTAAAAATGCTTATGCTCTAGAAGTAGAAAAATGTGAAAAACTATCTAGTGAGCTAAACACTTGCCATGATGTTATTACCAACCTTAGAAATGAGAATGCTAGTTTAATTGCTAAGGTTGATTCAAATGTTTGTGATGATTCAATTTCCAATCTTAGAGATGATAATGCTAATTTGCTTGCTAGGATTGAAAAATTGAATGATTCTCTTGCTAGCCATAGAAATGAGAATGAAAAATTGATTGCCAAGGCTAAAGAATTAGATGTTTGCAATGTTTCCATATCCAATCTTAGAAGTGAGAATGACATTTTACATGCTAAGATTGTTGAACTAAAATCTTGCAAACCCTCTACATCTACCATTGAGCATCTTTCCATTTGCACTAGATGTAGAGACATTAATGTTGATGCTATTCATGATCACCTAGCTTTAATTAAGAAACAAAATGATCACATAGCTCAACTTAATGCTAAGATTAATGAGCATGACTTAGAAAATGAAAATTTTAAATTTGCTAGAAACATGCTTAGGGGTGAAAACGGGTAGGGTACCTGAAACGGGTACCGGATATAGGTATTGATTCGGGACCATTCTTTGGATACGGATACAGGTATTTTTATATTCGGGACGGATACGGGTAATACCCGGACAGTACAGCTTCGAATTTGGGTCGGATACAGAACGAGTACTACCCGGTAAATACCCGGATATTCGGATCGGATACGGGTACCCGGAATTCGGGTACCCGTTTTTTCTTTTTCTGCATAATAATATAGTTATAAAATCATAACTTTTACATATGAAATCGGATAAAGATAAAGTTTATATGAAAATTGTAGAGCTCAAAGAGATCTATAACTTTGTAGTACAACACATTTTTGTTTAAACATATCTTTAGGCCAAAATCATTGAAATAATGTCTAAATTTATATCAAAATAATAGACTTCAACATTTTCATGTGGTGACTTAAGATTATCTCCATGTGGGAATTTAGAATTATCTTTTTATAAACTATTTATTAATATTGGTAACTTATTCGCAATTTCCAGTCGACACTACAATATTTTTATGAATTTAATTGTATTTTGATGATTTTCTACAACAAGAAATTAATAATACACCAAATAGCCTAAAAATTCATGAATTTTTACGAGGACACAACATATATCCACATATAGTTCTAAAAAATATTTGGATTATAAAATCCACAGGATGTTGGTGTTTCTTCCATTCCACTCCCACTTATTGCGTGAGTTACACGTGAAATCATTTTATATATCGACGTTTCAACATAATTAATATTTCACTTATCATTTACATGTGGCGACTTGAGGTTTTATTTGAATAGAATATTTATTTGTTTTGGTAAGCTTTTTGCAATTTTGGGTCAAAACTAGTGTGTTTATGAATTTTAATTATATTTTGATGATTTTATGTAGAAAGAAATTAATAATGTACAAATAGCCTCAGAAATCTATGAAATTATACGAAGGTACAACATATGGCCACATATAGTCATAAAAAATAATGGGACCATAAAATCCACATAATGTCAACGTTTTTTCTATTTTATTTCCACTTATTGCGTGAGTTACACGTGAAATCACTCTAAGTATCCAAGTTTCAACATAATCAATACTTCACTTTACCATTTTTATGTGGGAACTTGAGATTATCTTCTATTAAATGTTTATTAGTATTAATTTACTTGCAATTTCGTGGTTGAACAAGATTATTTTATGATAACCAATTAATGCATTATCCGACAAGTATCCGATATCCGATCAAATAATATTCGTATCTGTCACTTATCCGCCCGGATAAATATCCGGTCCCTGTATCCGTATCCGTCCCGTTTCTAACTATCCGTATCCGATCCCGAATCTGTTTTAAATACATTAGGGTAGGATACAGGATGAGCTACTATCCGTCCGTATCCGCCCGTTTTCACCCCTAAACATGCTCTATAGTGGGAGACGCCCTGGCATCAAGGATGGCATTGGCTTCCAAAAGGGGGACAATGTCAAACTTAATGCCCCTCCTAAAAGATTGTCTAACTTTGTTAAGGGCAAGGCTCCCATGCCTCAGGATAACGAGGGTTACATTTTGTACCCTGTCGGTTATCCCGAGAGCAAAATTAGGAGAATTCATTCTAGGAAGTCTCACTCTGGCCCTAATCATGCTTTTATGTATAAGGGTGAGACATCTAGTTCTAGGCAATCAATCCATGCTAGATTGCCTAAAAGAAAAACTCCTGCTGCATCAAATGATCATAACATTTCATTTAAAACTTTTGATGCATCTTATGTGCTAACCAACAAATCAGGCAAGGTAGTTGCCAAGTATGTTGGGGACAAACACAAGGGCACCAAGACTTGTGTTTGGTTACCCAAAGTTCTTGTATATAATGCCAAAGGACCCAAAACCGTTTGGGTACCTAAAATCAAGAACTAAACTTGTTTTGTAGGTTTATGCATCCGGGGGCTCAAGTTGGATCATCGATAGCGGGTGCACAAACCATATGACAGGGGAGAAGAAGATGTTCTCCTCCTACGAGAAAAACCAAGATCCCCAACGAGCTATCACATTCGGGGATGGGAATCAAGGTTTGGTCAAAGGATTGGGTAAAATTGCTATATCTCCTGACCATTCCATTTCCAATGTTTTTCTTGTAGATTCTTTAGATTACAACTTGCTTTCAGTTTCGCAATTATGTAAAATGGGTTACGACTGTCTTTTTACAGATACAAGTGTTACTATCTTTAGAAGAAGTGATGATTCAATAGCATTTAAGGGAGTGTTAGAGGGTCAGCTATACTTAGTAGATTTTGATAGAGCTGAACTCGACACTTGCTTAATTGCTAAGACTAACATGGGCTGGCTCTGGCATCGCCGACTAGCACATGTTGGAATGAAGAATCTTCACAAACTTCTAAAGGGAGAACACATATTGGGACTAACAAATGTTCATTTTGAGAAAGACAGGATTTGTAGCGCATGTTAGGTAGGGAAGCAAGTTGGTGTTCATCATCCACACAAGAACATCATGACGACTGACAGGCCACTCGAGCTCCTACACATGGACCTTTTCGGCCCGATAGCTTACATAAGCATCGACGGGAGTAAGCACTGTCTAGTTATTGTGGATGATTATTCTCACTTCACTTGGGTGTTCTTTTTGCAGGAAAAATCTTATACCCAAGAAACCTTAAAGGGATTCTTGAGACGGGCTCAAAACGAGTTCGGCTTAAGGATCAAGAAAATTAGAAGCGACAATGGTACGGAGTTCAAGAACTCAGAAATCGAAGGCTTCCTTGAGGAGGAGGGCATCAAGCATGAGTTCTCCTCTCCCTACACGCCACAACAAAATGGTGTAGTGGAGAGGAAGAATAGAACTTTATTGGACATGGCAAGAACCATGCTTGATGAGTACAAGACTTCGGATCGGTTTTGGGCCGAGGCGGTCAACACCACCTGCTACGCCATCAACCGGTTGTATCTACACCGAATCCTCAAGAAGACATCATACGAACTCCTAACTGGTAAAAAGCCCAATGTTTCATATTTTAGAGTCTTTGGTAGAAAATGTTTTATTCTTGTTAAAAGAGGTAGAAAGTCCAAATTTGCTCCTAAGGCTGTAGAAGGCTTTTTACTAGGATATGATTCAAACACAAGGGCATATAGTCTTTAACAAGTCCTCTGGGCTAGTTGAAGTTTCTTTTGACATTGTGTTTGATGAGACTAACGGCTCTCAAGTAGAGCAAGTTGATCTTGATGAGATAGGTGATGAAGAGGCTCCGTGCGTCGCACTAAGGAACATGTCCATTGGGGATGTGTGTCCTAAGGAATCCGAAGAGCCACCACATGCACAAGATCAACCATCTTCCTCCATGCAAGCATCTCCACCAACTCAAGATGAGGATGAGGCTCAAAATGATGAAGGAGAAGATCAAGAAGTTGAGCCACCTCAAGAGGAGAGCAATGATCAAGGGAGAGATGCCCATGATCAAGATAAGGAAGATGAACAAGTTCTAAGACCGCCACACCCAAGAGTCCACCAAGCAATTCAACGAGATCACCCCGTGAACACCATCCTCGGCGATATTCGAAAGGGGGTAACTACTCGATCTCGTGTTGCTCATTTTTGTGAACACTACTCTTTTGTTTCCTCTATTGAGCCACACAGGATAGAGGAAGCACTTCAAGATTCGGATTGGGTGGTGGTGATGCAAGAGGAGCTCAACAACTTCACTAGGAATGAGGTATGGCATTTAGTTCCACGTCCTAACCAAAATGTTGTAGGAACCAAGTGGGTCTTCCGCAACAAGCAAGATGAGCATGGTGTGGTGACAAGGAACAAAGCCCGACTTGTGGCCAAGGGATACTC
This sequence comes from Zea mays, assembly GCF_902167145.1. NCBI lineage: Eukaryota > Viridiplantae > Streptophyta > Magnoliopsida > Poales > Poaceae > Zea > Zea mays. The sequence goes on along the minus strand of NC_050098.1, from coordinate 37,804,434 downwards.
ACAAGTCGAAGGTTTGGATTTTGGTGAAACCTATGCACTCGTAGCTAGGCTTGAGTCAATTCGCATTTTACTTGCCTATGCTACTTACCATGGCTTCAAGCTTTATCAAATGGACATGAAGAGTGCCTTCCTCAATGGACCAATCAAGGAGGAGGTCTATGTTGAGCAACCTCCCGGCTTTGAAGATAGTGAGTACCCTAACTATGTTTACAAACTCTCTAAGGCGCTTTATGGGCTCAAGCAAGCCCCAAGAGCATGGTATGAATGCCTAAGAGATTTCCTTATCACTAATGGCTTCAAAGTCGGAAAGGCCGATCATACTCTATTCACTAAAACTCTTGACAATAATTTGTTTGTATGCCAAATTTATGTTGATGATATTATATTTGGGTCTACTAACGAATCTACATGTGAGGAATTTAGTAGGATCATGACACAAAAATTCGAGATGTCTATGATGGGGGAGTTGAAGTATTTCTTGGGATTTCAAGTAAAGCAACTCCAAGAGGGTACCTTCATTAGCCAAACAAAGTATATTCAAGACATTCTAAACAAGTTTGGAATGAAGGATGCCAAGCCCATCAAGACACCCATGGGAACTAATGGGCATCTCGACCTCGACACGGGAGGTAAATCCGTAGATCAAAAGGTATACCGGTCGATGATAGGCTCTTTACTCTATCTATGTGCATCTCGACCAGATATTATGCTTTCCGTATGCATGTGTGCAAGATTCCAAGCCGACCCTAAGGAAGCTCACCTTACGGCCGTAAAACGAATCTTTAGATATTTAGTTTATACTCCTAATTTGGGCTTTGGTATCCTCGGGGATCCACATTTGATTTAATTGGTTATTCGGATGCTGATTGGGCGGGGTGTAAAATTAATAGAAAGAGCACATCGGTGACTTGCCAGTTCTTGGGAAGATCCCTAGTGTCTTGGGCTTCAAAGAAGCAAAATTTCGTCGCTCTTTCTACCGCCGAAGCCGAGTATATTGCCGCAGGCCATTGTTGCGCGCAATTGCTTTGGATGAGGCAAACCCTTAGGGACTATGGTTACAAATTAACCAAAGTTCCTCTTCTATGTGATAATGAGAGTGTAATCCGCATGGCGGATAATCCCGTTGAGCATAGCCGCACTAAACACATAGCCATTTGGTATCATTTTCTAAGGGATCGCCAACAAAAGGGAGATATCGAGATTGCATATATTAACACCAAGGAACAATTAGCCGATATCTTTACTAAGCCACTAGATGAACAAACTTTTAACAAACTTAGGCATGAGCGAAATATTCTTGATTCTCGGAATTTCTTTTGATGTTTTGCACACATAGCTCATTCATATACCTTTGATCATGTCTCTTTTATATGCTATGACTAATGTGCTTTCAAGTGTATTTCAAACCTAGTCATAGATTGAAAGGGAAAAAGAGTCTTCGGCGAAGACAAAGGCTTCCACTCCCCTCCATTGAATCACTCATCCTTTGCCGTCGCTCCGAGCAACTCTCCAACTTTGGTATAATCTTCACTCATATTTTGTTTGCCAAAAGAGGAGAAAGTAGTTACAAGGGCTTATATTTCACTCAAGTATCCGTTTTTGGCGATTCATGCCAAAGGGGGATAAAGTATTAGCCCAAAGCAAAAGGACCGCACCACCACCAATTTTCAAAATTTGAAGTTAAGAAAAGATTTTGAAATGATGAATTTTTCAATTGGTATCCTATTTTTGATAGAATTTCAAATTAGTATCTAAAACCCTCTTGAACACTAAGAGGAGGATTTTATTGAGGGGGAGTTTTGTTTAGTCAAAGGAAAAGCATTTGAAACAGGGGGAGAAAATTTCAAATCTTGAAAATGCTTCTCAAAATCTTATTCATTTACCTTTGAGTATTTGCAAAAGGACTTTGAAAAGAATTTGCAAAAACAAAACATGTGGTGCAAGCGTGGTCGAAAATGTCAAAATAAAGAAACAATCCATGCATATCTTATAAAAATATTTATTGGTTCAATTCTAAGTAACCTTTGCACTTACATTATGCAAACTAGTTCAATTATGCACTTCTATACTTGCTTTGGTTTGTGTTGGCATCAATCACCAAAAAGGGGGGAGATTGAAAGGGAATTAGGCTTACACCTTTTTCCTAATTGATTTTGGTGGTTGAATTGCCCAACACAAATAATTGGACTAACTAGTTTGCTCTAGTCTATAAGTTTTTACAGGTGCCAAAGGTCCACAATAAGCCAATAAAAAGACCAAGAAAGGGTTCAAACAAAGAGAGCAAAAGACAACCCAAAGGCACCCTGGTCTGGCGCACCGGACTGTCCGGTGTGCCACCGGACAGTGTCCGGTGCACCAGGGCACTCGACACTGAACTCGCTACCTTCGGGAAAATGGGAGGCCGCTCCGCTATAATTCACCGGACTGACCGGTGAAGCACCAGACAGTGTCCGGTGTCACACCGGACTGTCCGGTGTGCCAGCGGAGCAACGGCTACTTCGCGCGCAACGGTCGTCTGCAACCGCATTCAATGCGCTATAGTGCGCGCGAGAGTCAGAGCACGCGCAGTTGCGCACCGGACAGTCTACAGGACCTGTCCGGTGCACCACCGGACAGCCCAGAGGCCCCACCTGTCCGAGCTCCAACGGTCAGAACCCAACGGCCTGCTGACGTGGCTGGCGCACCGGACTGTCCGGTGCGCCATGCGACAGCAGCCTTCCAACGACCACTTTGTGGTGGTTGGGGCTATAAATACCCCAACCACCCCACATTCAATTGCATCCAAGTTATCCACCTTCAACACATTACAAGAGCTATAGCATTCAATTCTGGACACAACCAAAGAGATCAAATCCTCTCTCAAGTCCGAAATCACTCAAATCAAATAGTGACTAGAGAGAGCGACATTTGTGTTCATTTGAGCTCTTGCGCTTGGATTGCTTCTTTTCTTTCTCATTCTTCTTGTGATCAAACTCAATTGTAACCAAGGCAAGAGACACCAATTGTGTGGTGGTCCTTGCGGGAACTTTGTGTTCCATTTGATTGAGAAGAGAAGCTCACTCGGTCTAAGTGACCGTTTGAGAGAGGGAAAGGGTTGAAAGAGACCCGGTCTTTGTGACTACCTCAACGGGGAGTAGGTTTGCAAGAACCGAACCTCGGTAAAACAAATCATCATGTCTCGCTCTTTATTTGATCACGATTTGTTTTGCGCCCTCTCTCTCGGACTCGTTTATATTTCTAACGCTAACCCGACTTGTAGTTGTGCTTAAGTTCATAAATTTCAGATTCGCCCTATTCACCCCCCTCTAGGTGACTTTCACTCAGGATCGAGTCACAAGAAGAGGGACGGGAAGAAGAAGAGGCGCATCAAGAAGATCATTTACTACGACAGCGATGCCTCCTCTTCTTCACCAAGAGACGATGATGACGATGACTCATCTAAAAAGAAACCGGTTAATCAAAACTATTCATTTGATTATTCTCGTATTCCATTCAATTCTAATGCTCATTTGCTATCAATTCTACTTGGTAAACCTCCACACTTTGATGGAGAAGACTACTCTTTTTGGAGTCACAAAATGAGTAGTCACTTATTTTCTCCCCATCCTAGTATTTGGGAGATAGTTGAAAATGGAATGCATTTCGATAGTACGGATAACCCTGTGTTTATTAATGAGCAAATTCATAAGAATGCACAAGCTACCACTGTTTTGCTTGCATCTTTGTGCAGGGATGAATACAACAAGGTGAGCGGCTTGGACAACGCCAAGCAAATATGGGACACCCTCAAGATATCTCATGAGGGAAACGGCGCCACCATGATCACCAAAATGGAGTTGGTGGAAGGCGAGCTGGGAAGATTTGCGATGATCAGGGGAGAGGAGCCAACGCAAACCTACAACAGGCTCAAGACCCTCGTCAACAAGATTAGAAGCTATGGAAGCACAAGATGGACGGACCACGACGTCGTCCGACTTATGCTAAGGTCATTCACGGTAATTGACCCCCATCTTGTAAACCTTATTCGTGAAAATCCCAGGTACACCAAAATGACGCCCGAGGAGATACTCGGAAAATTCGTGAGCGGGCGTATGATGGTAAAGGAAGCGCGATACGTGGATGATGCTCTTAATGGCCCTCTACCCATCTACGAGCCTTAACTCGTTGCTCTCAAAGCAACAAGCAGCAGAGAGACGCTACCAAGCAAGGTGGCACAAGTTGAGGCTGTCGGGCTAAACGAAGATGAGATGGCCCTAATCATCAAGCGCTTCAAGACCGCACTGAAAGGACGCAAGGAGTACCCCAACAAGAATAAAGCAAGGGGAAAGCGCTCTTGTTTCAACTGCAGTAAGACTGGTCATTTCATAGCACAATGCCCCGTAATGATAATGACCAGGAACAAGAGAAGCATGGGAAGAGGGAGAAGAAGAAGGTTTACAAGAAGGCGAAGGGCGAGGCACACCTTGGCAAAGAATGGGATTCAGACTGCTCTTCATACGACTCCGACGATGAAGGACTGGCAGCCTGGGCCTTCAACAAATCTTCGCTCTTCCCCAACGAGCGCCACACTTGCCTCATGGCCAAGGAGAAGAAGGTAAGTGTTCGAGATACCCCTAAGTACTCTACTTCTAGTGATGAGGATTCCTCCAATGATGAAGTAGATTACTCTAGTCTATTTAAAGGATTAGATAGAGCTAAAGTAGAAAAGATTAATGAATTAATTGATGCTCTAAATGAAAAGGATAGACTCTTAGAAAAGCAAGAGGATATTTTGTATGAAGAGCATAATAAATTTGTTAGTGTTCAAAAATCTCTTGCTCTAGAAACTAAGAGAAATGAAATGTTATCCTCCGAATTATCTGCTTGCCATGAATCTATCTCTAGTTTAAAGATTTTGAATGATGATTAAACGCTAAGCTAGATGAAGCTAATAAATCTAGTTCATGTGTAGAGCATGTTAGTATTTGTAATAGATGTAAGGACTTTGATGTTGATGCATGTAATGAACATCTTATTGCTATTACAAAATTGAATGATGAAGTGGCAAGTCTTAATGCTCAACTTAAGACTTGCAAAAATGATTTTGATAAGTTAAAATTTGCTAGGGATGCCTACACAATTGGTAGACACCCCTCTATTAAGGATGACTTGGTTTTCGAAAGGAAACCAAGAACTTAACAAGCCAAAAGACTCCCGTTCTCAACAAGGAGAAAGGGAAGGCTCCTATGGCTAGTAGTTCTAAAAAAATGTCATGCTTACATTTATGATAGAAAATTTTCTAGGAATGCTCATTATAATAGGAGTTATGATGCATTTAATTCACATGCTATGTTTGCTTCTAGCTCTACTTTTGTGCATGATAGAAGTGGGCATAGGAGAAGTAATGTTCTGCCTCATGTGGTTAGGAGAATGTGTAATGAACCTTCTACCATTTACCATGCTTGCAATACTTCTTTTGCGCTTTTATGTAAGAATGAAAAAGTAGTTGCTAGAAAGTTGGGATCCAAATTCAAGGGAGACAAGACTTGTATTTGGGTTCCAAAGGCTATTGTGACTAACCTTGTAGGACCCAACAAGAGTTGGGTACCTAAAACCCAAGTGTAAATTACCTTGCAGGTTTATGCATCCGGGGGCTCAAGCTGGATTATCGACAGCGGACGCACAAACCACATGACGGGGGAGAAGAAGATGTTCACCTCCTACGTCAAGAATAAGGATTCCCAGGATTCGATCATCTTTGGAGATGGGAATCAAGGCAAGGTTAAAGGACTGGGAAAGATAGCCATTACATCTGAGCATTCTATCTCCAATGTGTTCTTAGTTGAATCGCTCGGGTACAACTTATTGTCTGTAAGTCAATTATGTAACATGGGTTATAATTGTCTATTTACAAATATAGATGTTTCTGTCTTTAGAAGGAGTGATGGTTCATTAGCGTTTAAGGGTGTATTAGATGACAAACTCTACTTAGTTGATTTTTCGAAAGAGGAGGCCGATCTAGATGCATGCTTAATAGCTAAGACTAGCATGGGCTGGCTGTGGCATCGCCGTCTAGCACATGTTGGGATGAAGAACCTTCATAAATTTCTAAAGGCAGAACATGTGTTAGGACTGACCAATGTCTGCTTCAAGAAAGATAGACCTTGTGCAGCTTGTCAGGCAGGGAAACAAGTGGGAAGCACTCATCACAGCAAGAATGTGATGACAACATCAAGACCACTGGAGCTTCTTCACATGGACCTCTTTGGACCTGTTGCCTACCTTAGCATCGGGGGAAGTAAGTATGGTCTTGTAATTGTTGATGACTTTTCTTGATTCACTTGGGTGTTCTTTTTGCAGGATAAATCAGAAACCCAAGGGACCCTAAAGCGCTTTCTAAAGAGGGCTCAAAACGAATTTGAGCTCAAGGTGAAAAAGATAAGAAGCGATAAGTGGAGGAGTATCTTGATGAAGAAGGCATCAAGCACGAGTTCTCCGCTCCCTACACACCACAGCAAAATGGTGTGGTAGAGAGGAAGAACAGGACGCTCATCGACATGGCGAGGACGATGCTTGGAGATATCAAGACGCCCAAGCGGTTTTGGTCGGAAGCTGTGAACACAGCCTGCCACACCATAAACCGGCTATATTTGCATCGTCTCCTCAAGAAGACCTCCTACGAACTCCTTACCGGTAACAAACCCAATGTCTCTTACTTTCGTGTATTTGGGAGCAAATGCTACATTTTGGTGAAGAAAGGTAGGCATTCCAAATTTGCTCCCAAAGCAGTAGAAGGGTTTTTACTAGGGTATGACTCAAATACAAAGGCGTATAGGGTCTTCAACAAATCATCGGGTTTGGTTGAAGTCTCTAGCGACGTTGTATTTGATGAGACTAATGGCTCTCCAAGAGAGAAAAGTGATCTTGATGACATAGATGAAGATGATGTTCCAACGGCCGCAATGCGCACGATAGCAATAGGTGAGGTGCGACCACAGGAACAATAGGAGCAAGATCAACCATCTTCCTTTACAATGGTGCATCCCCCAACTCAAGATGATGGACAGGTTCATCAAGAAGAGGCGTGTGATCAAGGGGGAGCACAAGAAAAACAAGCTATGGAGGAAGAAGCACCAATGGCCCCTCCAACTCAAATCCGAGCGACGATCCAAAGAAATCACACTGTCGATCAAATTCTGGGTGACATAAGCAAGGGAGTAACAACTCGCTCAAGATTAGCTAATTTTTGTGAGCATTACTCGTTTGTCTCTTCTATTGAGCCTTTCAGGGTAGAAGAGGCCTTGCAAGATCCGGACTGGGTGTTGGCCATGCAGGAAGAGCTCAACAACTTCAAGAGAAATGAAGTTTGGAGCCTGGTGCCATGTCCAAAGCAAAACGTTGTGGGAACCAAGTGGGTGTTCCGCAACAAGCAAGACGAGCACGGGGTGGTGACAAGAAACAAGGCTCGACTTGTGGCAAAAAGTTATGCCCAAGTCGTAGGTTTGGATTTCGAGGAGACTTTTGCTCTTGTGGCTAGGCTAGAGTCTATTCGAATATTATTAGCCTATGCCGCTCACCACTCTTTCAGGTTGTTTCAAATGGATGTGAAGAGCGCTTTCCTCAACGGGCCAATCAAGGAGGAGGTGTACGTGGAACAACCCCCTAACTTTGAGGATGACAGGTATCCCGACCATGTGTTCAAGCCCTCTAATGCGCTCTATGGACTTAAGCAAGCCCCAAGAGCATGGTATGAATGCCTTAGAGACTTCTTAATTGCTAATGCTTTCAAGGTTGGGAAAGCCAATCCCACTCTTTTCACTAAGACTTGTGATGGTGACCTCTTTGTATGCCAAATTTATGTCGATGACATAATATTTGGTTCTACTAACCAAAAGTCTTGTGAGGAGTTTAGCAGGGTGATGACTCAAAAGTTTGAGATGTCGATGATGGGCGAGTTGAACTACTTCCTTGGATTCCAAGTGAAGTAACTCAAGGATGGCACCTTCATCTCCCAAACGAAGTACACTCAAGATCTTCTCAAGCAGTTTGGGATGAAGGACGCCAAGCCCGCGAAGACACCGATGGGAACCGATGGGCATGTCGACCTCAACAAAGGAGGTAAGTCTGTTGATCAAAAGGCATATCGGTCTATGATAGGGTCATTACTTTATTTATGTGCTAGTATATCGGATATTATGCTTAGCGTATGCATGTGTGCTAGATATCAATCCGATCCAAAGGAATGTCACCTTATGGCTGTTAAGCGGATTCTCAGATATTTAGTTTCTACGCCTTGCTTCGGGATCTGGTATCCAAAGGGGTCTACCTTTGACTTGATTGGATATTCAGACTCCGATTATGCTGGATGCAAGGTTGATAGAAAGAGTACATCAGGGACGTGCCAATTCCTTGGAAGGTCCCTGGTGTCTTGGAGTTCAAAGAAACAAACATCCGTTGCCCTATCCACCGCTGAGGTCGAGTATGTTACCGTAGGACAGTGTTGCGCGCAACTACTTTGGATGAGGCAAACCCTCCGGGACTTTGGCTACAATCTGAGCAAAGTCCCACTCCTATGTGACAATGAGAGTACAATCCGCATGGCGGATAATCCTGTTGAACACAGCCGCACTAAGCACATAGACATCCAGCATCACTTTCTGAGAGACCACCAGCAAAAGGGAGATATCGAGGTGTTCCATATTAGCACCGAGAACCAGCTAGCCGATATCTTTACCAAGCCGTTGGATGAGAAAACCTTTTGCAGGTTAAGTAGTGAGCTAAATGTCTTAGATTCGCGTAACTTGGATTGATCTATAACATACATGTGTTTTATGCCTTTGATCATGTTACTTCATGCATTTATGTAATTTGTTGCTTATTTATGGTGCTCAAGTTGTGCAAGGTTTCCCCGGACCTCACAAGTCCATGTGTGAATGATGCGCATATTTAGGGGGAGATGTGCTACAACTTGACCCTTTGAGACTAACCTTTGTAGTTGAGTATACTTAATGTAGTCTTAAAGGTGAATTGAAAGGGAAAGGTGAACTTGGACCATGCAAAGACTTCCACTGCACTCCGGTATTAGTGTACTCACCTCCAAGTTCATTCTTATGCTCTGATTGCCTTTTTGCTCTTAATTGACATTTGTGGTGAGGCAATGGGGTTAAAGGGCCAATAATGATCCTGTTTGGGTGCTTAATGCCAAAGGGGGAGAAATTAAGGCCAAAGCAAACAGATCAGATACCACTTGTGAATTTTGAAAACAATAGAGTTAGAACTTTTGATTTGTCCAAAATACTCTTATTGCAAAATTTGGTCTCTTGTGGGGGGGAATTTATGATTATGGGAAAAAGGGGGAGTTTTGGCACTTGATCAATTTTTCCATTGGAATATCTCTCTTTGTGCCTAAACAAGTGTGTTTGACTTAGAGATAGGAAAATGAATTTGATTTGCAAAAACAAACCAAGTGGTGGTAAAGAATGATCCAAATATGTCAAAACTTGTGCAAAGACAATTTTGTTCTTAATTGCATTGATGTTGCACTTCTTTTGGTTGCTTTTGGATGTGTTGGCATAAATCACCAAAAAGGGGGAGATTGAAAGGGAAATGTGCCCTTGGGCAATTTCTATTATGTTTTGGTGATTAAGTATCCAACACATTTAATTAAGTTCTTATGTGCTAAATGAAGAGAGAAGTGCAAATCAAAGAGAAGGTATGTTTCTAGACTTAGTACATAGTTTTAAGTACTAATATGTTCTATCTAAGTGCTAGAAACAGTGAAAAGAGAAGAAGAAAAGAACCAAGAAGACTTGGCTCGGTGCAGCAAAATCTCAGCTCAGTCTGGCACATCGGACTGTCCGGTGCGCCAGGCTGGTCTCTGGTGAATAGGCCACTCTCGGGAAAAGTTTGGCGGCGTACGGCTAGAATTCACCGAACTGTCCGGTGGTGCACTGGACTGTCCGGTGAGCCAACGGTCGTCTACGCCAACGGTCGGCCGCGCAATCCGCGGGCGACGCGTGGCAGCTCCAACGGTCGGCAGCGGGCACCAGACAGTGTCCGGTGCGCCAACTGGCCCAGAGCTGCAACAGTCGTCTGTGCCAGAAAAGGAAGGAGATCGGCACCGGACTGTTCGGTGCGCCACTCGACAGAAGGCAAGGATAGCCTTCCATGTTGCTCTCCAACGACTCCTAGCTGCCTTGGGGCTATAAAAGGGACCCCTAGGCGCATGGAGGAGAAAACAAGCATTGACTAAGCATTCTAAGGCATCCAGACTCTGCTCCCGCGCATTCGCTTTGTTGTGTTAGAGATTTGAGCTCCATTCAAGTCGAGAACTCCCTGTGTGTCATTTGAGCTCAAGTCTTCACTTGTGTGCGTTGGTGTGCTGCATTTTTTAGTCTTGTGTACGTTGCTCTTCCCAACCTTACTCTTGTGCGTTCTTTGTGATCAATCTTGTAAGGGCGAGAGGCTCCAACTTGTGGAGATTCCTCGCAAACGAGAAAAGGATATAAGGAAGAAAAGCCATGGTATTCAAGTTGATCATTGGATCACTTGAAAGGGGTTGAGTGCAACCCTCGTCCATTGGGACGCCACAACGTGGAAGTAGACAAGTGTTACTTGGCCGAACCACGGGATAAAATCGCGTGTCTCTTGTGATTGCTTTCTCTTTGATTGTCTGTGTTCGCAAGAGCTTGTCTCATTGACTTGATTAACCCGCACTAATATCTTTATAATCAAGGTTGTTGGAATTTAGTGTTGAATTTTATAGGATCATCTATTCACCCCCCCTCTAGGTGCTCTCAGTATGTTCATGTGATGATATATATGTTTTGTCATATGTTTGTGATGTATATGTTCTGTGTATGTTTTGTGTGCAATTGTGGAGAAATAGTGACCTAATTTGGTGTTGCTTTTGCAGCATTATAGGTTAACTCCCGCCGGCCGAGTTAATCCCCGTCGGCTGCCCTGGCCGACGGGAGTTAACAGTTAATCCCCGTCGGTTGCCCTGGCCGACGGGAATTAACTATTGATCCCCGTCGGCTGTTCTGGCCGACAGGAGTTAACAGCTTATTCCCGTCAGCCGCCGACGGGAATAATGTTATCCCCGACACCTGACAGCCAACGGCTTGAGGCCGACAGGTGTTAGCCTATTACCGACGGGAATTAGTTATTCCCGTCGGTTTATAGCTTATTCTCATCGGTTTTTAGCCGACGGGAATTAAATGGATTCCTGTAGTGCATATAAGGTCTCCAATTAAGATTAGTACACTTGATACTCGTTAAAAGCATCTAGACCTCTAAGTTTTGATGATTAAGAGCAACATCAATTTATTGTGACTAACATTTATTGCAGAGTCAAATTGAGTTAGATCAAAATACTACATCCGTTCACAAATATATGACACCGTTCTTTTTTTTGAAAACTTTGACCACTCGTCTTATTCAAAATAATTATTCAAAAATGTAAAATTTTAAGTCAAGCATGGACTACCTTAAGTGATAAAATAAATCACAACAAAATAAATAATAACTCAATATTTTTTTAATAAGACGAGTGGTCAAAGTTTTTTTAAAAGATCAACGGTGACATATATTTATGAACAGATGGAGTAGTAGTGAACAATTAGCCTTATAAAGTTTTATGCCTCTATTGATGGTAGTCAACTTTTGGTTTTTAAATAATGATAAAAAGACTTAGGCTTAGCCGATTTTAAATGTTAATGGAGTTGACGAACACAAAAATTTACACTAATTAGCGATATGAGCTTTATTTTTTCATTCATCATTCTATAAAGGGAGAGCATGAATGGATACCTTAACCTATCCAAGTATAGTATTCAGTGGTGATACACACTTGTGCAACTTAGCGCTAGGTAGCCCTATGGAAGCCCAAGAGATGTTTGCAAATAAAATCAACCCAAAGTGTTCCAAATAGATGACTTTGCAATGCCTAGTTGCACCATATGTGTCCGTTGTGCACCAAATATGATGCACTAGACATGAGCTTGTCCTATTCATAATAGAGAGAGCACCAATATATCCGATGTGCAGCAAACATGGTACACCGGATAGGATACCTATAGAGTGCTGCAGAAGAGTGTGAGAGATTATACACTCATCGGACATGTCCAGGAGGCATCAAATACATAACTAGATAGGACACCTAGAGACAGTTGCATATGAGTGTGAGAGGTTAAGTAGTCACTAAGCGTGTCCGATGAGGCACCATAAAGGGCATCCAGAGAGGGTTGTATATGAGTGTGAGAGGCTAAATAGTCATCGGGTGTGTCCGATGAGGCATCAGAAAAGGCAATTAGAGAGGTCTACAAATGTGTACCTTGTATTATACTGTCACACCCGGATTTGAGGACAAATCCAAATGCATCTCTTATGTATGCCAGGATCAAGTTTCACACATACGATGACTCAGTGTATAGAAACCAATATTACAATCTTTATTACATAACGAAATGTCTTTATAAAAATAACAAAATAAAACACACCGGGCTAAGATAACTTCTCCACAAGCATGGTTGACTGGGATACAATACAACGACCTAGATCTCATCGAACTCATCATAATAATCCTCCTTCAGTGGCACATGCTTTTTGAAAGGGAAATAGGCTTACACCTTTTTCCTAATTGATTTTGGTGGTTGAATTGCCCAACACAAATAATTGGACTAACTAGTTTGCTCTAGATTATAAGTTTTACAGGTGCCAAAGGTTCACAACAAACCAATAAAAAGACTAAGAAAGGATTCAAATAAAGAGAGCAAAAGACAACCGAAGTGTGCCCTGGTATGGAGCACCGGACTGTGTCCGGTGCACCAGGGAACCCGACTTCAAACTTGCCACCTTCGGGAATTCTGGGAGCCACTCCGCTATAATTCACCGGACTGTCCGGTGTAGCACCGGAATGTCCGGTGTGCCAGCGGAGTAACGGCTACTACAGCTCCAACGGTCGTCTGCAACGGCAGTTAAAGCGCTACAGTGCGCGCAGAAGTCAGAGCAGAGCCAGAAGGCGCACCGGACACTCTATAGGACCTGTCCGGTGCACCACCGGACTATCCGGTGGCCCAGATGTCAGAAGCTCCAACGGTCAGAATCCAATGGCCGGGTGACGTGGCTGGCGCTCCGGACAGTGTCCGGTGGCGCACCGGACTGTCCGGTGCGCCATGCGACAGAAGCCCTCACCAACGGTTATTTTGGTGGTTGGGGCTATAAATACCCCCCAACCACCACACTTCAATGCATCCAAGTTTTCAGCCTTCACACCTCATACAAGAGCTATAGCATTCAATACAAGACACAAACAAGAGATCAAATCCTCTCCCAAGTCCAAAGACAATTCCAATCAAATAGTGACTAGTGAGAGAGAGATACTTGTGTTCATTTGAGCTCTTGCACTTGGATTGCTTTTCTTCCTTCTTCTTTCTTGATTCCAACTCAATTGTAACCAAGACAAGAGACACCAATTGTGTGGTGGTCCTTGTGGGGATTTAGTGTCCCGTTTGATTGAGAAGAGAAGCTCACTCGGTCTAAGTGACCGTTTGAGAGAGGGAAAAGGGTTGAAAGAGACCCGGTCTTTGTGACCACCTCAACGGGGAGTAGGTTTGCAAGAACCGAACCTCGGTAAAACAAATCACCGTCTCATCCGCCTTATTTGCTTGTGATTTGTTTTCGCCCTCTCTTTTGGACTCGTTTATATTTCTAACGCTAACCCCGGCTTGTAGTTGTGCTTAAAGTTTATAAATTTCAGATTCGCCCTATTCACCCCCCTCTAGGCGACTTTCAATTGGTATCTGAGCCAGGTGCTTCATTAGAGCCTAACCGCTCGAAGTAATGTCGGGAGCATCTGCCAAGAGGGAGATCGGGACCGGCGACAAGTCGCAAGCTCGGGGAGAACGCACTCAAGGGAGTCCGCCCACAAGCACAAGGAGGAATCCTCTTCCTCCATCAAGTCTCAACGAAAGGGTGACAAGAAGAAGAAAATGAAGAAGGTGGTCTACTACGAGACCGACTCTTCGTCACCCTCCACCTCCGGCTCAGAATCGGCATCCGCCACTTCTAAGCGCCATGAGCGCAAGAAGTATACTAAGATGCCCCTTCGCTATCCTCGTATTTCAAAACACACTCCATTACTTTCCGCCCCATTAGGCAAACCACCTATGTTTGATGGTGAAGATTATTCTATGTGGAGTGATAAAATGAGGCATCACCTAACCTCACTCCACAAAAGCATATGGGATATTGTTGAGTATGGAGCGCAGGTACCAAAAGAAGGGGACAAGGATTATGATTCGGAGGAGGTCGAACAAATCCAACACTTCAACTCCCAAGCCACTACTATACTCCTCGCCTCTCTAAGTCGAGAGGAGTATAATAAGGTGCAAGGGTTGAAGAGTGCCAAAGAGATTTGGGACGTGCTCAAGACCGCGCACGAAGGAGACGAGGTGACCAAGATCACCAAGAGGGAAACGATCGAGGGGGAGCTCGGTCGCTTCATGCTTCACCAAGGGGAAGAGCCATAAGCAATGTACAACCGGCTCAAGACTTTGGTGAACCAAGTGCGCAACATCGGGAGTACCAAGTGGGATGACCATGAAATGGTCAAGGTTATTCTTAGATCACTCGTATTTCTTAATCCCACTCAAGTTCAATTAATTCGTGGTGACCCTAGATACAAACTAATGTCTCCCGAGGAAGTGATAGGAAAATTTGTGAGCTTTGAACTAATGATCAAAGGCTCCAAGAAAATCATCGAGCAAGGCGCCACCTCAACACCCGAGGTGCAACCCGTCGCATTCAAGGCGATGGAAGAAGAAAAGAAGGATTCTACACCAAGTAGAATTCCCATCGACGCCTCCAAGCTTGACAACGAGGAAATGGTGCTCATCATCAAGAGCTTCCGCCAAATCCTCAAGCTAAGGAGGGGGAAGGACTACAAGCCCCGCTCCAAGAAAGTTTGCTACAAGTGTGGTGCGCTCGGTCATTTTATTCCGAAATGTCTATTATCAAGTGATAGTGACAGTGGCGACGACAAGAAAGGAAAGAGAAGAGAAAAGAAGAGGTACTACAAGAAGAAAGGCGGCGATGCCCATGTATGCCGCGAGTGGGACTCCGATGAGAGCTCCACCGACTCCTCCTCCGACGAGGACGCCGCAAACATCGCCGTCACCAAAGGCCTTCTCTTCCCCAACGTCGGCCACAAATGCCTCATGGCAAAGGACAGCAAAAGGAAGAAGGTAAAATCAAAATCCTCCACTAAGTATGCAACTTCTAGTGATGAGGATAATTCTAGTGATGATGAGGATAATTT
Organism: Zea mays; assembly: GCF_902167145.1. Classification (NCBI taxonomy): domain Eukaryota; kingdom Viridiplantae; phylum Streptophyta; class Magnoliopsida; order Poales; family Poaceae; genus Zea; species Zea mays. The sequence goes on along the minus strand of NC_050098.1, from coordinate 37,789,136 downwards.
GCTCACCCTTTTGCCAACTTAAACATGCAACAAAAGGAAAACTTAAATGAATTGATTAGTGCTATTCATGAGAAGGATGAACTCTTGGATAGCCAAGAGGACTTCCTAATTAAAGAAAACAAAAAGCATGTTAAAGTTAAAAATGCTTATGCACTAGAGGTAGAAAAATGTGAAAAATTATCTAGTGAGCTGAGCACTTGCCATGATATTATTTCCAACCTTAGGAATGAAAATGCCAAATTAATTGCTAAGGTTGAGAAATCAAGTGTTTGTGATGATTCAATTGACAATCTTAGAAATGATAATGCTAGTTCAATTGCTAAAATTGAAAAATTGAATGCCTCTCTTGCTAACCTTAGAAATGAGAATGAAAAACTAATTGCTAAGGCTAAGGAATTAGATGTTTGAAATATTTCCATTTCCAATCTTAGAGATGAAAATGTCATATTACATGCTAAGATTGTTGAATTAAATTCTTGCAAACCCTCTACGTCTACCGTTGAGCATGTTACTATTTGCACTAGATGTAGAGACATTAATGTTGATGCTATTCATGATCACCTAGCTTTAATTAGGAAACAAAATTATCACATAGCTCAACTTAGTGCTAAGATTGATGAGCATGACTTAGAAAATGAAAATTTTAAATTTGCTAGAAGCATGCTCTATAGTGGGAGACGCCCTGGCATTAAGGATGGCATTGGCTTCCAACAGGGAGACAATCTCAAGCTTAATGCCCCTCCTAAAAGATTATCTAATTTTGTTAAGGGCAAGGCTCCTATGCCTCAGGATAACGAGGGTTACATTTTATACCCTGCCGGTTATCCCGAGCATAAAATTAGGAGAATTCACTCTAGGAAGTCTCACTCTGGCTCTAATCATGCTTTTATGTATAAGAGTGAGGCATCTAGTTCTAGGCAATCAACCCGTGCTAAATTGCCTAAGAAGAAAACTCCAATTGCATCAAATGAACCTAATATTTCATTTAAGACTTTTGATGCATCATATGTCTTAACTAACAAATCAGGCAAAGTAGTTGTCAAATATGTTGGGGGCAAATACAAGAGGTCAAAGACTTGTGTTTGGGTACCTAAGGTGCTTGTTTCTAATGTCAAAGGACCTAAGACCGTTTGGGTACCTAAGAACAAGGCCTAAAATTGTTTTGTAGGTTTATGCATCTGGGGGCTCAAGTTGGATCATCGATAGCGGGTGCACAAACCACATGACAGGGGAGAAGAAGATGTTCTCCTCCTATGAGAAAAACCAAGATCCCCAACGAGCTATCACATTCGAGGATGGAAATCAAGGGTTGGTCAAAGGCTTGGGTAAAATTTCTATATCTCCTGACCATTCTATTTCCAATGTTTTCTTATAGATTCTTTAGATTACAATTTGCATTCCGTTTCTCAATTATGCAAAATGGGCTACAACTGTCTTTTTTACGGATATAGGTGTTACTATCTTTAGAAGAAGTGATGATTCAGTAGCATTTAAGGGAGTGTTAGAGGGTCAGCTATATTTAGTAGATTTTGATAGAGCTAAACTCGGCACTTGCTTAATTGCTAAGACTAACATGGGTTGGCTCTAGCACCGCCGACTAGCCCATGTTGGGATGAAGAATCTTCATAAGCTTCTAAAGGGAGAGCACATTTTGGGACTAACCAATGTTCATTTTGAGAAAGACAGGGTTTGTAGCGCATGTCAAGCAGGAAAGCAAGTTGGTGTTCATCATCCACACAAGAACATCATGACGACCAACAGGCCACTTGAGCTACTCCACATGGACCTATTCGGCCCGATCGCTTACATAAGCATCGGCGGGAGTAAGTATTGTCTTGTAATTGTGGATGATTATTCTAGCTTCACTTGGGTGTTCTTTTTGCAGGAAAAATCTCAAACCCAAGAGACCTTAAAGGGATTCTTGAGACGGGCTCAAAATAAGTTCGGCTTAAGGATCAAAAAAATTAGAAGCGACAACGGGACGGAGTTCAAGAACTCACAAATAGAAGGCTTTCTTGAGGAGGAAGGCATCAAGCATGAGTTATCTTCTCCCTACACACCACAACAAAATGGTGTAGTGGAGAGGAAGAATAGAACTCTATTAGATATGGCAAGAACCATGCTTGATGAGTACAAGACTTCAGATCGGTTTTGGGCGAGGCGGTCAACACCGCTTGCTACGCCATCAACCGGTTATATATTCACCGAATCCTCAAGAAGACATCATATGAACTCCTCACCGGTAAAAAGCCCAATGTTTCATATTTTAGAGTCTTTGGTAGCAAATGCTTCATTCTTGTTAAAAGAGGTAGAAAATCTAAATTTGCTCCTAAGGCTGTAGAAGGCTTTTTACTAGGATATGATTCAAACACAAGGGCATATAGAGTCTTTAATAAGTCCTCTGGACTAGTTGAAGTTTCTTGTGACATTGTGTTTGATGAGACTAACGGCTCTCAAGTAGAGCAAGTTGATCTTCATGAGCTAGATGATGAAGAGGCTCCATGCGTCGCGCTAAGGAACATGTCCATTGGGGATGTGTGTCCTAAGGAATCCGAAGAGCCTCCACAAGCACAAGATCAACCATCTTCCTCAATACAAGCATCTCCACCAACTCAAGATGAGGATCAAGCTCAAGATGATGATAATGAAGATCAAGAGGAGCCACCTCAAGAGGAGGACAATGATCAAGGGGGAGATGCTAATGATCAAAACAAGGAAGATGACGAGGGTCCACCAAGCAATACAACGATATCACCCCGTGAACACCATCCTCGGCGATATTCAAAAGGGGGTAACCACTCGATCTTGTGTTGCTCATTTTTGTGAACATTACTCTTTTGTTTCCTCTATTGAGCCACACAGGGTAGAGGAAGCACTTCAAGATTCGGATTGGGTGCTGGCAATGCAAGAGGAACTCAACAACTTCACGAGGAATGAGGTATGGCATTTAGTTCCACGTCCTAACCAAAATATTGTAGGAACCAAGTGGGTCTTCCACAACAAACAAGATGAGCATGGTGTGGTGACAAGGAACAAAGCCCGACTTGTGGCCAAGGGATATTCACAAGTCGAAGGTTTGGATTTCGGTGAAACCTATGCACCCGTAGCTAGGCTTGAGTCCATTCGCATTTTACTTGCCTATGCTACTTACCATGGCTTCAAGCTTTATCAAATGGACATGAAGAGTGCCTTCCTCAATGGACCAATCAAGGAGGAGGTCTATGTTGAGCAACCTCCCGGCTTTGAAGATAGTGAGTACCCTAACCATGTTTATAAGCTCTCTAAGGCACTTTATGGGCTCAAGCAAGCCCCAAGAGCATGGTATGAATGCCTAAGAGTTTTTCTTATCGCTAATGGCTTCAAAGTCGGAAAAGCCAATCCTACTCTCTTTACTAAAACACTTGCAAATGATTTGTTTGTATGCCAAATTTATGTTGATGATATCATATTTGGGTCTACAAATGAATCTACATGTGAAGAGTTTAGTAGGATCATGACTCAAAAATTCGAGATGTCTATGATGGGGGAGTTGAAGTATTTCTTAGGATTTCAAGTGAAGCAACTCCAAGAGGGCACCTTCATTAGCCAAACGAAGTACATTCAAGACATACTCACCAAGTTTGGGATGAAGGATGCCAAGCCCATCAAGACACACATGGGAACCAATGGGCATCTCGACCTCGACACGGGAGGTAAATCCGTAGATCAAAAGGTATACCGGTCGATGATAGGTTCTTTACTCTATTTATTTGCTTCACGACCGGATATTATGCTTTCCATATGCATGTGTGCAAGATTCCAAGCCGATCCTAAGGAAGTTCACCTTAGGGCCGTGAAACGAATCTTGAGATATTTAGTTTATACTCCTAAGTTTGGCCTTTGGTACCCTAGGGGATCCACATTTGATTTAATTGGTTATTCCGATGCTGATTGGGCAGGGTGTAAAATTAATAGAAAGAGCACATCAGGGACTTGCCAGTTCTTGGGAAGATCTCTGGTGGCTTGGGCTTCAAAGAAGCAAAATTCTGTGGCTCTTTCTACCGCCGAAGCCGAGTATATTGTCGCAGGCCATTGTTGCGCGCAATTGCTTTGGATGAGGCAAACCCTTAGGGACTATGGTTACAAATTAACCAAAGTTCCTCTTCTATGTGATAATGAGAGTGCAATCCGCATGGCGGATAATCCCGTTAAGCATAGCCGCACTAAACACATAGCCATTCGGTATTACTTTTTAAGGGATCACCAACAAAAGGGGGATATCAAGATTGCATATGTTAACACCAAAGAACAATTAGCCGATATCTTTACCAAGCCATTAGATGAGCAAACTTTTACCAAACTTAGGCATGAGCTAAATATTCTTGATTCTAGGAATTTTTATTGATATTTTGCACACATTGCTCATTTCTATACCTTTGATCGTTTCTCTTTCATGTGCTATGACTAATGTGTTTTCAAGTGAATATTATGCTAAGTCATAGATTGAAAGGGGAAATGGGGTCTTCGGCGAAGACAAGGCTTTCACTCCACTCCATCAATTGTTCATCCTTCGTCGTCGCTCCACACCGCTCTTCAACTTTGTATAATCTTCACTCATATGTTATTTACCATAGGAAGAGAAAATTAAAGGGCTTATATTTCACTCACAAGTATCCGTTTTTGGCGATTCATGCCAAAGAGGGAGAAAGTATTAGCCCAAAGCAAAAGGACCGCACCACCACCAATTTCAAAAATTTAGTCTTTCAAGTTTGTGTTAAGAAAAGTGTTTTTCAAATTGGTATCTTATTTTGATACAATTTCAAAATTGGTATGACCCCTTTCAAAATTAATATCTAAAACCCTCTTGAACACTAAGAGGAGGATTTTATTGAGGGGGAGTTTTGTTTAGTCAAAAGAAAAGCATTTGAAACAGGGGGAGAAAATTTTAAATCTTGAAAATGCTTCTCAAAATCTTATTCATATACCTTTGACTATTTGCAAAAGATTTTTGAAAAAGAATTTCCAAAACATTGCAAAACAAAACATGTGGTGCAACGTGGTCCAAAATTTTAAATTAGAAGAAAGCCATCCATGCATATCTAATAGAAATAATTATTGGTTTCATTCCAAGCAACCTTTGCACTTACATTATGCAAACTAGTTCAATTTTGCACTAATATATTTGCTTTGGTTTGTGTTGGCATCAATCACCAAAAAGGGGGAGATTGAAAGGGAAATAGGCTTACACCTTTTTCCTAATTGATTTTGGTGGTTGAATTGCCCAACACAAATAATTGGACTAACTAGTTTGCTCTAGATTATAAGTTTTACAGGTGCCAAAGGTTCACAACAAACCAATAAAAAGACCAAGAAAGGATTCAAATAAAGAGAGCAAAAGACAACGGAAGTGTGCCCTGGTCTGGCGCACCGGACTGTCCGGTGCACCAGGGAACCCGACTTCAAACTTGCCACATTCGGGAATTCTGGGAGCCACTCCGCTATAATTCACTGGACTGTCTGGTGTAGCACCAGACTGTCCGGTGTGCCAGCGGAGTAATGGCTACTACAGCGCCAACGGTCGTCTGCAACGGCAGTTAATGCGATACAGTGCACGCAGAAGTCAGAGCAGAGCCAGAAGGCGCACCGGACACTCTACAGGACCTGTCCGGTGCACCACCGGACTGTTCGGTGGCCCAGATGTCAGAATCTCCAATGGTCAGAATCGAACGGCCGGGTGACGTGGCTGGCGCACCGGACAGTGTTCGGTGGCGCACCGGACTGTCCGGTGCGCCATGCGACAGAAGCCCTCACCAACGGTTCTTTTGGTGGTTGGGGCTATAAATACCCCCAACCACCACACTTCAATGCATCCAAGTTTTCAGCCTTCACACCTCATACAAGAGCTATAGCATTCAATACAAGACACAAACAAGAGATCAAATCCTCTCCCAAGTCCAAAGACAATTCCAATCAAATAGTGACTAGTGAGAGAGAGATACTTGTGTTCATTTGAGCTCTTGCGCTTGGATTGCTTTTCTTCCTCCTTCTTTCTTGATTCCAACTAAATTGTAACCAAGACAAGAGACACCAATTGTGTGGTGGTCCTTGTGGGGACTTAGTGTCCCGTTTGATTGGGAAGAGAAGCTCACTCGGTCTAAGTGACCGTTTGAGAGAGGGAATGATATGACCACACCATTAAGCAACATGTTACAACCCCCAAGTCATACTACATCAACTCAAGTACAACCAACATCATCACCAACCCAAGTCTTTGATGGACCAATTACACGTAGCCGAGCTAAGAAGCTACAACAAGAGGTGTACGCGCTACTTTATGAATTTCATTTAAACACTAATGAGAATTTTATGCTACCTAAGTCGTGTATGTTGATATTACTTAGGTTCACCAAAGAGGAAGGACAAAACATATCAAGGGCGAATCAGCACGAAGAGCTATATCCGAGTCAGTCCAGCGCAACAGAACCGTCTAGAAGAAACAGTCATATCTTTTGATTCTCAAAAGCTATGAAGGCCCAAAAGTACTTTTTGGAAAGCTCTTGAAGTCTAGTTTCCAATGCTTCTAAAGCCGACTTAACCACATCTACCAGTGTCGGCGTTTCGAGACCGGGGGGTCCCTGGGCCGACGAGTGAGTGTCGCCGCGTGCCCCAGCCTAGATGGGTCGAGCGCGAGGGCGAGCGCGAAGGGGGAGAGCGAGGCGGCCAGAGACCGGCGTGAGAGAGGTGGGAATCCCGCGGCCTTCGTGTTCGTCCCGCGCCTAGGTCGGGTGCGCTTGCAGTAGGGGGTTACAAGCGTCCACGCGGGGGAGTGAGCGAGCGGCCCCAAGCGAGCGCCTGTCCCGTCCTCGTCCCCGCGTGGCCAACCTTCTCTAAGAGGGCCCTGGTCCTTCCTTTTATAGGCGTAAGGAGAGGATCCAGGTGTACAATGGGGGGTGTAGCAGAGTGCTACGTGTCTAGCGGAGGAGAGCTAGCGCCCTAAGTACATGCCGTTGTGGCAGCCGGAGAGATTTTGGCACCCAGCTGGTGTGATGTCGTGGCCGTCGGAGGAGTGATGGAGCCTGGTGGAGGGACAGTTGTTGGAGCGGTTGGGTCCTTGCTGACGTCCTCTTGCTTTCGTAAGGGGGCTGAGAGCCGCCGTCGTCACAGAGTATGCAGGGCGCCATCATTGCCTATCCGGCGGAGCTAGCCAGATGGGACACCGGTCTTGTTCCCTGCGGCCTGAGTCAGCTTGGGGTAGGGTGATGATGGCGCCTCCTGTTGACGTGGCTGGCCTGTGCCCTAGGTTGGGCGATGTGGAGGCTCCTCCGAAGCCGAGGTCGACTCTGTCTTCCGTGGCCGAGTCCGAGCCCCTGGGTCGGGCGAGGCGGAGGTCGTCGGCTGAGGCCAGGGCGGAGTCCGAGCCCTAGGGTCGGGCGAAGCGGAGTTCGTCGTCTTCCGGGACTTAGCCCGAGTCCGAGCCCTGGGTCGGGCGGAGCGGAGTTCGTCGTCTTCCGGGACTTAGCCCGAGTCCGAGCCCTGGGTCGGGCGGAGCGGAGTTCGCCGTCTTCCGGGACTTAGCCCGAGTCCGAGCCCTGGGTCGGGCGAAGCGGAGTTCGTCGTCTTCCGGGACTTAGCCCGAGTTCGAGCCCTGGGTCGGGCGGAGCGGAGTTCGCCGTCTTCCGGGACTTAGCCCGAGTCCGAGCCCTGGGTCGGGCGGAGCGGAGTTCGCCATCTTCCGGGACTTAGCCCGAGTCCGAGCCCTGGGTCGGGCGGAGCGGAGCTTCCTATGGTGCCTTCGGCAGGGCCTGACTGCCTGTTAGCCTCACTCTGTCAAGTGGCACCGCAGTCGGAGTGGCGCAGGCGGCGCTGTCCTTCCGTCAGGCCGGTCAGTGGAGCGGCGAAGTGACGGCGGTCACTTCGGCTCTGCCGGGGGGCGCGCGTCAGGATAAAGGTGTCAGGCCACCTTTGCATTAAATGCTCCTGCGATTTGGTCGGTCGGTGCGGCGATTTAGTCAGGGTTGCTTCTTAGCGAAGGCATGGCCTCGGGCGAGCCAGAAATATGTTCGCCGTTGGAGGGGGGCCTCGGGCGAGACGGAAATCCTCTGGGGTCGGCTGCCCTTGTCCGAGGCTAGGCTCGGGCGAGGCGTGATCGAGTCGCTCGAATGGACTGATCCCTGACTTAATCGCACCCATCAGGCCTTAGCAGCTTCATGCTGATGGGGGTTACTAGCTGAGAATTAGGAGTCTTGAGGGTACCCCTAATTATGGTCCCCGACAGTAGCCCCCGAGCCTCGAAGGGAGTGTTAGCACTCGCTTGGAGGCTTTCGTCGCACTTTTTTGCAAGGGGACCAGCCTTTCTCGGTTGCATTTTGTTCCGGGGGGTGCGCGCGAGCGCACCCGCCGGGTGTAGCCCCCGAGGCCTCGGAGGAGTGGTTTCACTCCTTCGAGGTCTTAATGCCTCGCGTAATGCTTCGGCTGGTCTGGTTGTTCCCTCATGCGAGTTGGCCGTAGCCCGGGTGTACGGTCGGGTCCCAAGCTCTCGGGCTGGTATGTTGACGCTGTCAACGGTTCGGCCGGAGCCGGGTTTGCGAGAGCAGCCCTCGAGCCTCTGCATAGGGCGAGAGGGCGATCAGGGACAGACTCGGCTTTTTTACATATGCCCCTGCGTCGCCTTTCCGCAAGGAGGAGGGGGGAAAGCGCCATGTTGCCCTCGATGGGCGCCGAACATGGTGTTTCCGGTGAGCTGCAAGCGGGTAATCCGAGTGGACGTCCATGCCCCGTTCGTTAGGGGTCGGCTAGGGGCCTGTTGGGGACCTTCGGCATCCGAAGGTCCTCAAAAACAGGATTTAACAGTATTTCTGGAGTATAATGTGTGAACAGGTATCTTCGGATTCAAGTCAGCATCACAGTAGACCAGAGTAATACGAAGGTTGATACAGAGCCGAAGGTGTGAGCAGGAAAGCTTCGGCGCGGTAGCAAGAAGTGAAACCGACTTAAAGATGAAAAGGCTATTTAAACCTCGACAGATTACTATAGAATTATTATCAAGTGTAAAGGGCATGAATGTAATTTTGTATGGGTTGTGTCCCGTGCCTATAAATAGGAGAACAGTACCCCCGTACTGTTCAGGCTGACTTGGCATTCGCTTTTTGCGTCACGCTTGTACTATCATCTCCTTCCAGTTGGAGGTACATTTGTAACTCAAAGATATTTATGTCTATGTCTGGTAGTAATATATAATTATTTATGTTATCTTTTATATTCTCTACATTTTATCCTTCGTCACTGTATAATAAATTTATGAAGGCACGCTCTTCATTACCTTCGTCCGAAAATCATTATATCCTAAGGGAAATAATGCTTCGAAGGACGAAGGACTTTAGCGATTAACATTTTTTATGTTGCCTTGTTCTTAACTCCTAGCATTTGAGAACAAGTCCCCAACATTGGCGCCCACCTCCGGTGAACTTACTTCCACTCTGAGTTTTTTGAACACCTTCGGCGATCATAAACCTTCGTTATGGCGCCGAAGAAGGCTTCAGCGACTGGGGCTGCAGCTCTGCAACCACTGGACCACAATCAGGAGACAGTCTCCCTGCGGGAGGCCCGAAGCTAGAAAAGGAAGGCTGTCAGCCCGACACCACCAGAGGACGAGATAGATCAAGAAATCAGAGATATGGAGATGCTTCATCAACAAGTACAGAGGAAGAAAGAAAAGATGGCCAGGCTAGCTGAACTGCAGAGGCAGATAGACGAAGCCTCTGAAGAAGTTCGTCATCTTGCCCAGGATGAGCAGCACTGAAGGCCTCAACACCAAGATCTTCATCAGGAGGGTTTTCCCAACGGAGATGACTGGTATGACAATTTCCATCATGGGAATTTTGTTTTTGATGATGCTTCTCCTCTGTCCGCTGAGCTGCAGGCTACACCTTGGCCTCCGTCTTACAAGCCGCCCCAGCTTCCCGTATTCGATGGCCACTCAGACCCGAAGCAGTTTTTGATGAGCTACGAAGCAACAGTATCTTCGTATGGTGGCAATGCTTCAGTCATGGCCAAATCTTTCGTTATGGCTGTCAGGAGTGTTGCTCAAACCTGGTATTCCTCCCTTCGACCAGGAACGATCACTTCATGGCAGAAGCTGAAGGACTTGTTGTTAACTAGCTTCCAAGGATTTCAGACGAAGCCGGTCACTGCTCAGGCTCTGTTCCAGTGCACCCAGGATCACGAAGAATACCTTCAGGCGTATGTCCGAAGGTTCTTGCGTTTGAGGGCACAGGCACCAACGGTGCCCAATGAAATTGTCATTGAGGCCATGATCAAGGGGCTTCGGCCAGGACCGTCAGCTCAGTACTTCGCTAGGAAGCCTCCTCAAACTTTGGAGAAGCTGCTCCAGAAGATGGACGAGTACATTCGGGCCGATAATGATTTTCGCCAAAGAAGGGAGGAGGCTTTCAGGTTTTCTGAAATGACCAGGGGCTTCGGAGGGAGGTTCTACCCGAGGCACGTGAGATCAATTCATAACTCTACACAAAATGATGATAGAGGAAGCCAACAGCAAAGGCCACAAAGTTCCTCGCAGGCTTCGGGGCAACAGCAAAGCTCCTTCCGACCACCAGCTCCAAGAGGCAGAGGCGCCAGGGGCTTTGGAGGAAGATTTGGCGATCAACCGAGAAGAATCTTTTGCTTATTCTGCAGTGAGAACAAAGGCCATACTACCAGGATGTGCCATGTTACTATTCAGAAGCAAAAGGAAATAGCTGAAGCAGCAGCACAACAAGCTCAGCCGAAGCAGGTCATGCATACAGCTTCGTATCATTCGCCCTACATCCCAGAATATGTGGGCAATCATCCTGCAGTTTCTGTTGCTTCGGCGAGTCAGCCTCAAGCTTCCTGGCAACAGCCTCCGCCTCCACCTCCGTTGCAACAAGGCCAGCAGCCAGAAGGGAGCCAGTATGCTCCACACCAGAGGGACTTCAGAGAGCAGTCCGAAGCTCATACAGTCAATAGCACTGTGCCAGAGTCAAAGCACATCTATTGACAAATATCCTACCTTAATAGCAATCTTTTTCATTCAGTTTTATTTTCTGTAATAAAGGACATTGTTTAGGTTTCATGTAATTAGTTTCGTTGATTCCTATAAGGAAAATATATTTTCTTCACAGGCTTATATTGATTAAAGTTCAAAGACTTGTGATAACAAAGAGGACCTTCGAACTATCGAAAATTCTTCGAAGCAACAAAAAGTCGTTCTAAGGAACGCAGAGTAAGTTTGCCGAAGTCACAAAAAAGTCGTTCCAAAGGGAGCGCAGTGTAAGTTTTCTGCTCCAAAGTCGTTCCAAAGGGAATGCAGAGCATACAGCGAAAAGTCAACGCTGATACCGCCTAAGTAAAAGGCGAAGCGCGAAAAGTCAACGCGAATACCGCTGAAAGTAAAAGGCGAAGAAGCTCCTAAGGGAGGCTTACAGCGAAAAATAAACGCTGATTCCGCTGAAGTAAAAGGCGAAGAAGCTCCTAAGGGAGGCTTATAAAAGATTGTGTTTTATTGCAGGGATGCGTATGTATCTTCGGAATAAACATCATCTCACATAACATAACATCATCGCATCATTTCGCATAGCATAAGCATCATACATCATTTTGCACATGGCACAAGAGGTGGACACATTATCAATCTACAGAAGAACGCTTTGAAAAAAGGGGAGAAATCATAGTCACAAAAAGATACATCATTGATCTTCGGAAGTATAGCTTCGGAAAATATTTTCACGAAGCCTGGATATTATTCATCAGAACATTGGATATTGTTGTGACAGAGAAAAATTCTTCTTCACGAAGCATGAAAAGAAGGGAAGGTGTTTTTTCGTCAAAGACTCAAAAGCGGTACGTGTAAAGTTTCATGCATCGTAAAGAATTGACTAACAAAAATAGGTATATTACATTTGGGGTTACAAAATGTTACAGTATATTACATTTCAGAAGTTTTCACAAAAGTACTTAATTTTCTCTCAAAACGACTTCTGCAGCCTCGTTTAGGAGCCGATTGACGACTTCGTCCATAATATCTTCAGCCATCTTTTTAATTTCGTCGTCTCCTTTCGGCTGAGGGCCCGAAGACGCTTTAGCAGGATCTGAAGTAAGACAGGATACGGCTACATTGCTATTACAAATCGCAAACAAATCTTAAAGCCTAAGATTACAACACAATAAAAACTATTAGTTAATACCTAATAGACCTTCGGCCTCTGCGCTCTTTTCAGCAGCCTCAGCTACTTCTCTAGCATCGTGAATGCCCTTTTCACTTCTTCGAATAATTTCTCCGGCCATTTCTCGGCCACCATTATCCCAGATATCGGTAAAAATTTTTCCACCAATTATACTAGCTTCGGCCGAAGGATCTCTTGCATCTTCAAAGGACAAAGCAGCTTCGGATTGTGCTAAAATTTTTACATGTTCGCAGCCCTTCTTCTCTAAGATGGTGGCAATCCCTCTGGCACCAGAGAAGGCACATATATCTCCTCGGCTATTTAAAATTTCTTCGAAGGCCTCAGCTTCGTGGTCGATCCATTCGATGGGACCTTCGGGATTGCCTCTCGTAAAGTTTTCTTCGCTTGAGAAGGCGCCGACCCTGGCGAAGCTAGCTTTTAACTTCTTAACACACTCTATAGATTTGTTATAGCATCTCTTTCTGGACGAACGAAGCTCTTCAACAATTATTTCTAGGTGATCGGCCCATTGGTCGCTGAGTTCTCGCTTTGTTTCTTCAAGTATGCGTTCTTCCTTGGCTCTGGCCAGTTGTTTCCGAAGATCTTCAATTTCGTGCTTCTGAGCTTCAGCTTGACCTTTAAAAGCAGCTTCGTCTTCCTTTATTTTATTTATCAATGAGTGTAATATTTTATCTTTTTCGAGACCTTCGTTCCTCAGTTCAATAACTTCGGAGCGAAGGTTGCTCAGGGCTATAGAACACCCTTCGTCTTCAGCATCTTTTTGTGCCCTGAGGGCATTGCTAAGTATCAGGCCCTGCAAAGAGAAATATGTGTGCGTTAATAGGTTTAAACAAACGAAAAATTTTGGACTAAACAAAAAATACAAGGATTTCATTTGTCGCACCTTTAAGCTATTGTAAGCCAGGCTGTCGGCCAGATCGTTCTTCGACAGCACCGAGAGCCCGTCTTCTAAAGTTGGGAATCCGAAGCTCTTGCTCATCTCCCGACAGACAGAAATTTCCTTGCTGTCGGGGAGACAATACAAGAAGTCTTCTTCTCCACTGCCATTGAATATTAACGCCTCCTTTGAATATTTCAGTTTTTGGGCGTAGTGCTGGGCCTCTTGCTCTTCTTTTTCTGATAGTTTTTTCCTCGAAGCATGACGAACAATATAATCACGAACTTTTGGGGATGCTTCGGGGGCAATGACACCGGTTTCTTCAACAAAAGTTGGCTTTGTTATTTTTTCTGCCTCACTTTCCAAGGATTTTATCTTTGCAGGCTCTGAGGGCCCAGCTTCGGCTTCAGTCTCTTGCCCAGGAGCTTTAGAACCAGAAATTTCAGTTGTTGTTTCAGGAATGACAGCAGCCCTCTTCGGAGGTGTGCTTGAAGATTTGATCGTTTCCAGTACATCTAGCACATTAGCCATTCTCTTTCTTTTCGGAGTCACTGCTGGCACTTTTTGATTTTTTACTGTCTCAATGTTTGCTGCAGGACTCAAAACTTCTGATGTTTTGGATCCCTAAGTTGCTTCTTTTACCTCTTCCATTTTTTCTGTGGACGGCGCTTCGGCCTTCTCTTTCGTTTCTGATAACAAAATCTTTGATTGTTCCAATTCTATCTTTGTTGGCACTTCGGCCGTTTCTGCGACTTCTGGCAGCAAGGTTGGCTCGGTTGGTTTTTCAGCTTCGGTGGCCGAAGAAGTTTCTCCGGTAAACTCAGGCACCGAAGCTGGTTCAATATAGCGCGGCCGATGTGTAAGGACCTTTATCTTCTTTCTTTTCGGTTCTGGCTCGCTAGGAGCAGTTGCAGCTTCTTCTTTTGCAGAGGTTGTGTTTTTTCTCTTCTGCCTTCGAATGGGATAGCAATAGTCAGGGTAGACAAACCCGATTGCATCAAATACCCGATTCAGCCTCTTCTTTTTTCGGCCTCCGAAGGCTGCTGACATTGCAGTGTCTTCGGCTTTCGAATAAGCCCCAAGCAGTTCATCACTTAAATTTTCAATACTTTTTAACCAGTCATCATCTGGTTCAACGAATTTATCTCCAAATTTAAAAGTGTACTTCAACCTGATAAGTCCACCTTCGTCGGCCTCTTTTACGGTTTCTTGTGGCATTTCCCATTTCTCCGCGAGCGGCCATACCCTGAAGGCAATATGCTCTTGTACTAAGTCTCTCGTTCCAATGAAAGAGCAGACTGCGCCGAAGGCCCTCTGGCATTCTTCGACAGCTTCATTCATTTCAACCTTCGGCCTCCGAAGGCCGAAGCTTTGCCAAATAGGGCGCATAATTATACCTTTGATATCTTCTCGTATTGTCAGATCATTTTTCACATAAAACCATTCTGTCATCCAGTCGCCGGGCCATCTCTTCCGAAAGGTTGGCACGGGGCAGCTTGACCCGGACCGAGAAACGAAACTGTAGCAGCCAAAATTATTGTGATACTGTTCCTTACCCCAAGGTTTTGTCTCGTATGATAATTCATGTATATTACAGAAGCTTTTTGCATCAGGCTTCAGACCTTGGCTTCTCACGGCCCACACGAAGATATTCAGCTTTATAATTGCCTCGGGGGTAAGTTGATGAAGATAGATTTTGAATATTTTCAGCACCTCCACAACGAAGCTGCTCAAGGGAAATCGCAGTCCAGCTTTCAAAAAGCTTCGGTACACTACGACTTCATTCTCTTCGGGATGTGGGCAAGTTTTTTCCCCTTCGTCCGCCCTCACAATGGACAAATCCCGGAAATACCTTCCTCTCATATTGACAAGATGATTTTCTCTGATAGTTGATTTACCATAAACTGAATGACTTGGTCGCCAGGGACGATCTTCGGAGTCTTCACCACCACTGTCCACATCATAGCTGTCACTGTCACCAGTATCCTCAGACAAACCTTCCAGAATCTCCTTGGTGATTTTTTCTGTGTTGGTCTTTGACATCGCTATAAGAAACCCCAAATTTTTCTCTTCGTCGAGGCTCAGCTTCGTCTCAGCAGCAGTCTTCTTATCTTCGGACATCTTCGGAGATGCTAAAAAGCTATTTTCAAATCCGAAGCTTCAAAACTAAAAGCTTAGCAAATTTTAGTGCACAAGAGCTAAAAATTGAGTGAGTGGGAGCAGTTGGCCAGAGAGCGTGTCAAATGAGTTTGCGGTATGGCCGTATTTATACACCAAGTGCGTTGAAAATTGAAAGACCCCGCTTGTCAGTGAATGTTGCTATTCTAGCAAAGGGAAGGTGTTTTTTCGGACCTTCGGCGTAAAGCCTTCGTCCATGTCGCAATCTAAATTTATTATTTTAAACAAATTAATATTGCGAGGGGCTACTGTTGGGGACCTTCGGCATCCGAAGGTCCTCAAAAACAGGATTTAACAGTATTTCTGGAGTATAATGTGTGAACAGGTATCTTCGGATTCAAGTCAGCATCACAGTAGACCAGAGTAATACGAAGGTTGATACAGAGCCGAAGGTGTGAGCAGGAAAGCTTCGGCGCGGTAGCAAGAAGTGAAACCGACTTAAAGATGAAAAGGCTATTTAAACCTCGACAGATTACTATAGAATTATTATCAAGTGTAAAGGGCATGAATGTAATTTTGTATGGGTTGTGTCCCGTGCCTATAAATAGGAGAACAGTACCCCCGTACTGTTCAGGCTGACTTGGCATGCGCTTTTTGCGTCACGCTTGTACTATCATCTCCTTCCAGTTGGAGGTACATTTGTAACTCAAAGATATTTATGTCTATGTCTGGTAGTAATATATAATTATTTATGTTATCTTTTATATTCTCTACATTTTATCCTTCGTCACTGTATAATAAATTTATGAAGGCACGCTCTTCATTACCTTCGTCCGAAAATCATTATATCCTAAGGGAAATAATGCTTCGAAGGACGAAGGACTTTAGCGATTAACATTTTTTATGTTGCCTTGTTCTTAACTCCTAGCATTTGAGAACAAGTCCCCAACAGGGCCCAGAGGCACGCCCAAAAGTACCTGCGGGTGATCTGCCGGACCCGGTCCCCTGGCGACGGGGTCCGAGGGTTCGATGCCTCCCTCTGATGGGATTCCGTTACAAGATCGCTCCCGCTGGTCTCGGAAATGTCATAGGGTACCTCGGGAGCGTAGCCCGAGCCTTGGCTATGTATTGAACGTACCCATGGTCATCCCTCGCTCGGCGTCTGAGGCGGCTGTGAACCCTTCGGGGGCCAGCCTTCGAACCCCTGATCAGTAATGGGCGCGGAGCCTGAGTAGCCTGAGGCGGCCGTGGAACCCTTCGGGGGGCCGGCCTTCGAACCTCTGACCAGTAGTGGGTGTAGGGCCCACGCGATCTGAGGCGGCTGTCGAACCCTTCGGGGGGGCCAGCCTTCAAACCTCTGATCAGTAGGGAGGCTCGGAGCCTGGTTCCTTCCCGGGGAAGGATCCTTTTCGGGGTATCCCCCTTTCCCGGTCCCTGTTGCAAGAGAGAGAAAAAGGAAAAGGATACGAAATTGAACGACGCGGCGTACCTTTTTTGGCGCGGTTATTATGGCGAAGGCGAAGCGTCGCCCGCTTCTCCTGCCAGAGGCGCCGCCTGTCCCACCGCAAAATTAATGCGACGGGGCGAGTGGTTGGCGGGGTGGCCGTTGCGCGTGCGCGAGCCGCCCGGGGAACGGCTGTTTCGCTTTGCGTTTTCGAATCCCGCGCCCGGTCCGGGCGGAACGTTTGAACCGGTCTCGCCTTGGTCTTTATATACCCGGGAGAGGGTCTGGTGACGGTTCTTTGCTCCGCTTCCTGCCTCCCTCTTAGGTTTTCGCAACCCGAGAGACTTAGCCAGAGAAGAGGAAACCGCCCTCCCTGCCCCTTGCGCCGCCGCCCCTTCCGCTCGGTGATGGCTGACCGGGTGACCATCATCTCGCCGCGCGACCCGTGGCCTTTTTCCACGGTGACAGCGAGTGATCTGGAGGATCTTGTTGGCGAGGGTTTACTTCGCCCTCTCACTGATGAGCAGCGACCAGAATGGATTCCTCCTGAGGGTGGAGCCGCTCCGTCCCCACCGCCGGGGTACATCGTGAGCTTCGTCTCCTTCCACGAGAGGGGGTTTGGTGTGCCGGCGAGCCGCTTTATGCGGGCGATCCTACACCACTACGGGGTGGAGTTGCACAACCTCACCCCCAACTCCATCTCGCAGGCCGCCATCTTCGTAGCGGTGTGCGAGGGGTACTTGGGGATCGCCCCCCATTGGGATTTGTGGACTCATCTCTTTTTCACGGAGCTCTTTGCCTCGCCGACGGGGGAGAGGAAGGTCCGCGCAGCGGTGTGGGCCGGCGGCTGCACCCTCCTGCTGAGGCAGTCGCGGGCGTCGCTGTATATTCCTGCCATCCTCACGTCCTCGAACAAGGGGTGGCAGCGCCGGTGGTTCTACCTTCGGAATGACGGCGAGTTGCTCCCGTCATTCTCCCAGCGAGTGGTCACCACCGCCACCGACGCTTGGCGCCACGGGACCCCGCACGAAAGACAAAAGAACCTCGAACCCCTTCTCCAGGCCTTGGAGGCGTTGAGAAAGGGGGGACTCACCGCTGCGGGAGTGATTGCCGCCATCCACCGTCGAAGGGTGCTTCCCTTGGCGGAGCGACGGCTGTCGCTTTGGGAGATGACACCGGAGGCTGACTTGGAGGGCTCGCGGATGTCCTCTGATCCTCTTCCCTTCAACGTCCTCCATGGGCGGGTGTCCGTCGCGTTGGGGAAACCGGACCCCAACGCCTTCTCCCAGCTTTTGATGCGCTCCTTCCTTTCTCTTGCATTGTGTTGCTCCTAGTTCTTACGATTGGGGTTTTCCCCCTTCTTCAGGAGGTGGGGTGGCACAAGCCTTCCCTGCCATGGGTCCCGTAGGATGCGGTGGACCGAGCAGCGCGGCGGGCCGCTGCGGAGGAGAAGAAGAAGAAGAAGGACACGGAGAAGGCCCGGGCCCGCGAGCGGAGGCGGGCTCGAGACGCCTTGGAGAAGCTTCGTCGCCGGCAGGAGAGGGAGGGGCTCCCGAGGGAGCCGTCACCAGAAACGCCCGACGACGACGACGATGATGAAGATGATGACGAGGAGGACGGCATGGCTGCACGCCTCGGCCTTAGCCCCGGCTTGGGGTTTGGCCAGGAGCCGTCAAACCAGCCCCCGAGCGGGCTGATGCCGTCAGTCCCCGGGGTCGGGACGCCGAGGTCCCAGCCCGAGGGGCGGGGGCAATCCGAGAGGGTACCGGACCCCTCGGCTGGAAGAGCTGAGGCGACCCCGGGGAGCCAGGCCGGAGCGTCTGCTCCCCGAGAGCCACCACCCGCGCCGGCAGCGCAGGGGAGCGACCCTCAGGTCGTCGTGACAGTGCCTGGGAAGTCCGCCCCCCGGGCGTCCAGGGCGCTCAAAGCAAGGGTGGTGCCGAAGCTGCCGGCGAAGCGGACCTCGGCGGCGGTTCCGGGGGTCGAGGTCCAAGAGACTTACCCCCAGGCACGGTTGATCATGGCCCGGAGCGGGTAAGTATCTCGGAATGTCTTCGTCCTGGCCTTTCATTCATATGTCCCGGCCGTGAGTTTTCTTTTTCCCTTAGCAAGCGGAGCCATGGCCTGACCGACCTGGCACCCCGGAAGGCCCTTAAGACGGCGCCGGCTTGTGTGGTCAGCGCCGCTCCAGGCCTTGTCGTTCAGCCGACCTTCTCGCAAGGCGTCCCACAACAGGGGGCTCAGGCGGCACCAGTCGCCGTGGAGCGGGTTCCCAAGGCTGGCTCTTCTGCTGAGGCGGCCATTGTGATAGGGGAGGCGGCTGACGCAGACGTGGCCCCGAGCCCACCGGATGTGCCGGCCATGCCGGCGCCTGCCGCTACTGAAGTCATCGCCGTCCCAGTCGGAGAGCGACCGGTTGCTGCCGACGTTGAGACGGCTGATGCGTCGGCGCTCGGTGCCTCGGAAGAGGGTGGCGTGGAGACGCGATCCGCCCCGCCGGGCGGCAGCCTTGTTGCTGTGCGGCGGAGCTCCGAGGGCCGGCGCCAGTTGCTCCGGTTCCGGACCCGTGAGGCCTCGGATCCCGTCTTCGTTCTCGACGATGAACGGGAGGACCAGTCCTGGGACGAGCTCCGCGAGTGTGCCGAAGCAACGGTGGGGTCGCTCCGGTCGTCGCTGGAGGTTTTTCTGCAGGGACGTCCCCAAAATCCTCCAGGTAACGGTTTCAGGCATACCTTTTCTCTTCTGTGACCGAGGCGTCTTTCGTGACGCCCCGCTTCCTTCCCTCAGGATCTGACGGATCGGAGCGCCGCCAAGTCGTCGTTCATCCGCCGCGAGGTCGACGTCTGGGGCTCGCTGCGATCCCTGAGGACCTCGCTCACCGGGGCTACTGCGCGCCTTTCTCAGCAGGGTGCCGAGGTAGCGGACCTTTAGTTGCTCTGCACCGATCTGAGAGCCGAGGCGGCAGCGGCGCGCGCGGAAGCGCAACGACAGCGGTCGGAGTTCGATCGGGTCATCGAGGAGCGGGACCAATCTCGGGGCCGGGCTGCCGAGGCCGAAATCCGGGCCGAAACCCTTGCAGCCGACTTAGCCGTAGCCCAGGTCGCAGCCTCGGAGCAGCGTGCCCGAGCCGGAGGTTCGCCTTGGCCATCCTTGGTTTTCGTTCCTGTTTGTTTCCTCTGCTTGTGTTTGAGGTCTTTCTTCTGGCTGTTCGCAGAGCTCGAGTCCGCCCTTGATGAGTCCGCCAAGGCACTTGCCGAGGCGCTTGCCGGGGCAGCCGAGCAGAGGGAGGCTGACCACATGGCCATGTCCGAAGCCGTCTCGGACGTTTACCGGATCCTTGGCTCCGGCGACGTCCCCTCAGGAAGCTCCCCTCAAAGTCGCCTTCAAGTCTTGGGCGTTCATGTGTGCGGCAGACTCCGCGAGGCGCTACACCACGGCGTCAGGCGGGCCTTCGCCGTGCTCGCTTCCCACTACGTTGTGGACCTGGAGCGGGTTAGCGAGGGGTATTGCCTTCCCGACGAAGATGAAGCCGCCCTGGCAGAAGTCCAGAGGCTCGATGCGACCGCCGCGGGTCCGAGCGCAGTGCTGGCGACCACCTTTGAGGCGGAGATCCTCCCACCTGCGCCGTCGCCGGAAGCCGAGATGGACCTCGTCGAAGATGGGGACGGAGCTGAAGGCGCGGCTCCTTCCCAAGGCGACGCCTAACTCTGTTGGAACAGTTTCTATTGGATGCGCGTGTGTCTTTCTGCGGCCGCTGAGGCCTGAACACTTTGTTACCGTTGCTTGAAGTCGTACTCCTTTTCCTTTTATTTTGCGTGTCCGGCTTCGCCTGTCAGTAGCAGGGTGGCTTCCCCAAGTAGGGGTCACTTTTCGTGGCGGGTGACGAGTGAGATGTCCCTAACCCGGAGGCATGGGAGTCCCTCGGCTCGGTCGGCCTTGCCACTTACATGCACCCACGTTCGCTCCTCGGGGTCCTGCTTCTGGCATAGCCGGGGGAACGCAAAAGCCTTTTTGATTGAAAATTTTGGACGCAGAGGGGTTCCTCAATCTTGACGCAGAGGGACGCAGAGGGGTTCCCCCCTTTTTAGCCCCCGAGGGAGGGTCAGGCTCTACCGAGGCGAGGCTGACCCTTCCTCGACGACTACGACTTGCGTGGGAGCGAGGTATACGAACAACTTGAAAACATCTTAAGGGTAGAAGCGACGTAACTGTTGGATGTTCCAAGCGTTGCCGTAGACCTCGCCTTGACTGTTGGCCAGCTTGTACGTTTCGAGCTTCAGAACTTTGGCGATGACAAGCGGTCCTTCCTGGGGGTGCGTGTAGCCCCCGGGTTCCCCCAACAAGGGCTCGGGGTGCTGTGCGATGGTCGCGATCCTCTCCGGGTGGGCTTCGATGCCCCGCCTGGAGATGATAAACCCCAAGACCAGGATTGAGCTTGGCGCTTTTCGCCTCTTTGATGGACTCCGCCGCCATTAGCTTGTGGATCTCCTTGCCTATCGCTCTACGCTTCTCCTCGTCGAATCGGCGCAGAGGCTGCTTGACGGGTCGGGCTCTGGCCCGAATATCCAGCGAGTGCTCGGCGACATCCCTCGGTATGCCGGGCATGTCCGAGGGACTCCACACGAAGACGTCGACGTTTGCGCGGAGAAAGTCGACGAGCACTGCTTCCTATTTGGGATCGAGCCCGGAGCTGATCCGGATCTGCTTGGAGGCGTCGCCGCTGGGGTCGAGGGGGACGGCCTTAACCGTCTCCACTGGCTCGAAGTTGCCGGCATGGCGTTTCACGTCTGGCACCTCCTTAGAGAGGCTTTCCAGGTCGGCGAGGAGGGCCTCGGCATACTCCACGCACTCCACGTCGCATTCAAACGCGTGTTTGTACGTGGGGCCGACGGTGATGACCCCGTTGGGGCCCGACATCTTGAGCTTCAGGTAGGTGTAGTTGGGGACGGCCATGAACTTCGCGTAGCATGGCCTTCCCAGTACCGCGTGGTAGGTTCCTCGAAACCCGACCACCTCGAACGTCAGAGTCTCCCTTCGGAAGTTGGAGGGCGTTTCGAAGCAGACGGGAAGGTCGAGTTGTCCGAGGGGCTCGACGCGCTTCCCGGGAATGATCCCATGGAAGGGCACAGCGCCTGCTCGGATGGAGGACAGATCAACACGCAGGAGCCTGAGGGTCTCGGCGTAGATGATATTGAGGCTGCTGCCCCCGTCCATAAGGACCTTGGTGAGCCTGACGTCGCCGATGACGGGGTCGACGACGAGCGGGTATTTCCCCGGGCTCGGCACGTGGTCGGGGTGGTCGGCTTGGTCAAAGGTGATGGGCTTGTCGGATCAGTCTAGGTAGACTGGCGCCGCCACCTTCACCGAGCAGACCTCTCGGCGCTCTTGCTTGCGATGTCGAGCCGAGGCATTCGCCGCTTGCCCACCGTAGATCATGAAGCAGTCGCGGACCTCGGGGAACTCTCCTGCTTGGTGATCTTCCATCTTGTCGTCGTCGCGGGCCCTGCCACCCTCCGCGGGTGGCCCGGCCCTGTGGAAGTGGTGCCGAAGCATGACGCACTCCTCAAGGGTGTGCTTGACGGGCCCCTGATGATAGGGGCACGGCTCCTTGAGCATCTTGTCGAAGAGGCTGGCACCTTCGGGGGGTTTCCGAGGGTTCTTGTACTCGGCGGCGGCGACAAGGTCCGCATCGGCGGCGTCCCGTTTCGCTTGCGACTTCTTCTTGCCTTTCTTCTTGGTGCCGCGCTGAGTTGACGCCTCGGGAGCATCTTCCGATGGGCGGCCCTGGGGCTGCTTGTCCTTCTGGAAGATAGCCTCGACCGCCTCCTGTCCGGAGGCGAACTTGGTGGCGATGTCCATCAGCTCGCTCGCCCTGGTGGGGGTCTTGCGACCCAACTTGCTCACCAGGTCGCGGCAGGTGGTTCTGGCGAGGAACGCGCCGATGACATCCGAGTCGGTGATGTTGGGCTGCTCGGTGCGCTGCTTCGAGAATCGCCTGATGTAGTCCCGGAGAGACTCTCCCGGCTGCTGCCGGCAGCTTCGGAGGTCCCAGGAATTCCCAGGGCGCACGTACGTGCCCTGGAAATTGCCGGCGAAAGCTTGGACTAGGTCGTCCCAGTTGGAGATCTGCCCCGGAGGCAGGTGCTCCAACCAGGCGCGAACGGTGTCGGAGAGGAACAGGGGGAGGTTGCGGATGATGAGGTTGTCGTCGTCCGTTCCACCCAGTTGGCAGGCCAGGCGGTAGTCCGCGAGCCACAGTTCCGGTCTCGTCTCCCCCGAGTACTTTGTGATAGTAGTCGGGGGTCGGAACCGGGTCGGGAACAGTGCCCATCGGATGGCCCGGCTGAAGGCCTGCGGACCGGGTGGCTTGGGCGAGGGACTCCGATCCTCCCCGCTATCGTAGCGTCCCCCATGCCTGGGTGGTAGCCTCGGTGCACCCTCTCGTCGAGGTGGGCCCGACGGTCGCGATGATGGTGCTCGTTGCCGAGGCGGCCCAGGGCCGTAGGCGCGGTGTTGCGCGTGCGCCCAGTGTAGACCGAGGCTTCCCGCATGAATCGGGAAGTCGCGGCATGAGGTTCCGAGGGGTACCCCTGCCTTCGGGAGGCAGAGCTCTCGGCCCGTCGGACCGCAGCGCCTTCCAGAAGATTCTTGAGCTCCCCCTGGATTCGCCGACCCTCGGTGGTTGATGGCTCCGGCATCGCGCGGAGAAGCATCGCTGCTGCAGCCAGGTTGTGGTCGACCCCACTAGATGCGGGTGACGGCCTGACCCGGACGTCGTCGGCGACGCGGTGCTGGAAGCCTTGGGGCAGATGACGTATTTCTCCGACCGGGGTTGGCCCGCCCATGCCTGCCCGACGTCCCGGCGGATCGGCTCAAGCGCTCCTGCCCCCTCGTCGATCCTGGCCTGCACCCCGCGGATTTGCTCGAGCTGTGGGTCATGGCCCCCCGCCTGAACGGGGACCACAGCTAGCTCCCGTGGGATGTCAACGCGGGGCACCGGCCTAGGGAGATCACCGTCCTCCGGCATGCCGAGATGATTGCCTTCGGAGGGACCCCCTAGATCGACGTGGAAACATTCGCGGCTTGGGCCGCAGTCCTCGTCGCCGAGGCTGCGGCTACCGTCGGAACAGCCGGAGAGGCAGTAGTCACATGCGGTCATGAAGTCCCGCATGGCCATGGGGTTGCCAAGTCCAGAGAAATCCCAACAGATGCTGGGCTCGTCGTCTTCCTCGGACCCAGAGGGCCCGTAGGTCGAGACGTCCGTCAGCCGGTCCCAAGGAGACCGCATGCGAAACCCCAGAGGGTTTGGACTCGCCTCTACAAGAGTGCCCGCCAAAGCGAGGTCGCTAGGCGGGTTGAGGCTGAATCCAAATAACGTGGGATGGGAATCGGTCGGTACCTCTTGGTCGACGAGCGGCGATAAAGTCACGTCGGGGACTGACTGCACCGTCGTCTCAGGTACGAGGGTGACGTCCAGCAAGCTTATCGCAAGCGCGCTGGCATCGTCCGCTTGCTCGGGATTGGCGTGTTGCGGGGAGACGGCGCTCGTCTTCGTCTCAAGCGCGAAGTCGATACCCGGTGCGCCCCCCGTAGGGGTGCCGGCGCTGTCGACTTGCTCGACAGCCGACGAGGCGCTGCCTCCTGCTTGGCCTTGGTTGCCCTGCCTTCCCCTCCGTCGGCGGGGAAGAAGGCGGGACGAGGTCGAAGGTTGTTCTTCCACCACGCGGGGAAGACGTCGTCGATTTCGCCGCCGGCGGGCAGGCTGTCGGCCGCCATTGTCGTCGTCGCATGACGGGGGAAGGAGTATCATGTCGTAGCTGCCGTCGAAGGACATGAACTCAAGACTCCCGAAACGGAGCACCGTCCCAGGTTGGAGAGGTTGCTAGAGACTGCCCATCTGGAGCTTGACGGGAAGTTGTTCGTCAACACGCAGCAGGCCCCTACCTGGCGCGCCAACTGTTGGCGTTTCGAGACCGGGGGGTCCCTGGGCCGACGAGTGAGTGTCGCCGCGTGCCCCAGCCTAGATGGGTCGAGCGCGAGGGCGAGCGCGAAGGGGGGAGAGCGAGGCGGCCGGAGACCGGCGTGAGAGAGGTGGGAATCCCGCGGCCTTCGTGTTCGTCCCGCGCCCAGGTCGGGTGCGCTTGCAGTAGGGGGTTACAAGCGTCCGCGCGGGGGAGGGAGCGAGCGGCCCCAAGCGAGCGCCTGTCCCGTCCTCGTCCCCGCGCGGCCAACCTTCTCTAAGAGGGCCCTGGTCCTTCCTTTTATAGGCGTAAGGAGAGGATCCAGGTGTACAATGGGGGGTGTAGCAGAGTGCTACGTGTCTAGCGGAGGAGAGCTAGCGCCCTAAGTACATGCCGTTGTGGCAGCCGGAGAGATTTTGGCACCCAGCTGGTGTGATGTCGTGGCCGTCGGAGGAGCGATGGAGCCTGGCGGAGGGACAACTGTTGGAGCGGTTGGGTCCTTGCTGACGTCCTCTTGCTTCCGTAAGGGGGCTGAGAGCCGCCGTCGTCACAGAGTATGCGGGGCACCATCATTGCCTATCCGGCGGAGCTAGCCAGATGGGACGCCGGTCTTGTTCCCTGCGGCCTGAGTCAGCTTGGGGTAGGGTGATGATGGCGCCTCCTATTGACGTGGCTGGCCTGCGCCCTAGGTTGGGCGATGTGGAGGCTCCTCCGAAGCCGAGGTCGAGTCTGTCTTCCGTGGCCGAGGCCGAGTCCGAGCCCCTGGGTCGGGCGAGGCGGAGGTCGTCGGCTGAGGCCAGGGCGGAGTCCGAGCCCTGGGGTCGGGCGAAGCGGAGTTCGTCGTCTTCCGGGACTTAGCCCGAGTCCGAGCCCTAGGTCGGGCGGAGCGGAGGTCGTCATCTTCCGGGACTTAGCCCGAGTTCGAGCCCTGGGTCGGGCGGAGCGGAGTTCGCCGTCTTCCGGGACTTAGCCCGAGTCCTAGCCCTGGGTCGGGCGAAGCGGAGTTCGTCGTCTTCCGGGACTTAGCCCGAGTCCGAGCCCTGGGTCGGGCGGAGCGGAGTTCGCCGTCTTCCGGGACTTAGCCCGAGTCCGAGCCCTGGGTCGGGCGGAGCGGAGTTCGCCATCTTCCGGGACTTAGCCCGAGTCCGAGCCCTGGGTCGGGCGGAGCGGAGCTTCCTATGGTGCCTTCGGCAGGGCCTGACTGCCTGTCAGCCTCACTCTGTCAAGTGGCACCGCAGTCGGAGTGGCGCAGGCGGCGCTGTCCTTCCGTCAGGCCGGTCAGTGGAGCGGCGAAGTGACGGCGGTCACTTCGGCTCTGCCGGGGGGCGCGCGTCAGGATAAAGGTGTCAGGCCACCTTTGCATTAAATGCTCCTGCGATTTGGTCGGTCGGTGCGGCGATTTAGTCAGGGTTGCTTCTTAGCGAAGGCATGGCCTCGGGCGAGCCGGAAATATGTTCGCCGTTGGAGGGGGCCTCGGGCGAGACGGAAATCCTCCGGGGTCGGCTGCCCTTGTCCGAGGCTAGGCTCGGGCGAGGCGTGATCGAGTCGCTCGAATGGACTGATCCCTGACTTAATCGCACCCATCAGGCCTTAGCAGCTTCATGCTAATGGGGGTTACCAGCTGAGAATTAGGAGTCTTGAGGGTACCCCTAATTATGGTCCCCGACAACCAGAAAGGCAGCCGACCTACTTTAGTGCCGACTGGTCAGAAGGTCAACAGTCAGCTTGATGACCAAGTTTTCGTATTAAACTACATCATTCTACGAAGTTTCATTAAGCATGCTATATATGGTGAGAAAGCTTATCAAGTCAGCTTTCCAACGCATCCAGCCCCACGTCATTTGAAGATTCCTAGAAGAAGTTATTGTCAAAATACTGAAGGCTACGTAGAAGTCAAACAGCCACACGGAAATCAACTCTGCAGATCTCCCGAAGAGGCTCCTTCACATTATCTCGTGAAAATACTTTTGTTTTGTGTTTATACCTCGCTAAGGCTGGTTGTTACAAGTATAAATACCCCCCTATGTCTATGATGTAAGGCAGCTTATGATAATCTAAAACAGAACCCCTTTGTTCAGCTGTGTGCTAACAAATATTGAGAGTGATCTCTACCCCTTTGCTCTTGTGAATTCCTTCGCGGGATTGCAGAAGCGGCGGCTTCATCCGCTCCCAATTGGTACTCCTACTCCCTTCGAGGTCTCCTCGATTGATTGTAGGCTGTGTTGGTTGGTTCTTTGAGAGTGTGGTTGGGCGAATCCTCGATTCAGACTGCCGGTTAAAGACGGTGGTTGGCTTCGAGTTTTATTTGTCAGGTTGCACTAGTTATCGCTGCTTGCAGCAAGTTATCTTGGCTTCTTTGAAGCTAGTTATCTGAAGATTGATCCTACGTCGTGAAGATCGGGCATCGTGACACATTATCTGGTATCAAAGCCTCAGTTGCCACTGTAGGATTCTTTACCCTTAGCTACATATATTTTGTGTTCGTCCTATCCACCAAAAAGCCATAAAATATTTTTGCCATAGCCTTTTCTTTCAATCTGTTGTTCTAGTGAGTTTTGTTAAGTTTCAGTCCTTAGAATCTTTGTTTAGTTGTTGGTCACTCTATCCTTTGTGTTTCCTTTGAGCCTCTTATATATATCTGAAAATATCCACAAAAAGAGTATTCTGGAAAAAAAACCTCATCATTTCCTTCGCGTTAACTTTGATCCTATTTAAATTATAGCTGCTGGTTGAGTTCTTTGTTAAGTATTATAAAGTGTGCAATATCATATCAGATCTCTGTGTTTAGTTCTATAAAAAAGTATCAAAAAAAGAGAAGAAAGAAAAGTACCAAAGAAAAGTGTTGAACAAGATTGTGAAAGAAAAGTAGAA
This sequence comes from Zea mays, assembly GCF_902167145.1. Taxonomy (NCBI): domain Eukaryota; kingdom Viridiplantae; phylum Streptophyta; class Magnoliopsida; order Poales; family Poaceae; genus Zea; species Zea mays. Next base: position 37,761,665 of record NC_050098.1, on the reverse strand, counting down.
CAATCAGTTTGTTTATGTGCACAAGTGCTGAAAATTTTATCAAGTTATTCAACCAGTTTGCTATTGTCATTTGGTGCAAAATTTTGGTTGGATCTGATTGCAACACTTGCATTCCAATCATACTCCTTGTCTGCATCAAATCTGAAATTTCTTGTGCGTGTGTTTGATCTATTTACATCACTCGTATCTTGTGGTCAGCACTAGGCAGGGAACTTCTAGTTGGATGGTTATTTAACTTTACAACAACTAGGATTCGGATTGCATCCCTTGTTTATTATTCCCCACCAAGCTCCACATATAAGCCATCGCAATCAGTAATCTGGTCTTGTATTCGCTTAACCACCACTTTCTTGTTACCACCACACATTTTCTTGCAACCCGCAGGGAACTCATAAGAGCTTTGGTTGGTAAGAGTGGTGAGGTTGTGAGATTCTATATAGCTTCATATTCCACCTATATTTGTTGCCTTGTCGCCACTAATTTCGCAGGAAGATGGATCCCAACGTTGAGATTGAAGAATGTGTCACCATGATACAATTCAATGAGCTCAAACAAAGCATAGAAGCCAAGCAAGATCTGTTGGCACAAGATCTTCAGACACTTATGGCTGAAATCAGAGGTCGTTGTTGACTCCCTGACGGTGTAAGAAACCATGATTAAGATGGGGAAGAAGGTGAAGGAATCTAGAAGGGCAAGTGAACATGGGAGGAGAAATCAAGGTGCTGCACGTGGTAGAGGAAGAGGCCGAAATAGAAGAAATGATGACAATGAGGAATCTGAATTTGGGAATGATGATGATCAGTCCCAACATCGCTATGGTCATCGTCATCATAGAGGCGTCAACCAAGAAGAGAGATTTGGGAAACTTAAGTTTACCATGCCAAAATTTGATGGTAGATCTGATCCTGAAGATTATTTCACATGGGAATTGAAGGTGGAGAAAATCTTCCGCCTACATAATTATTCAGAGGAGAAGAAACTTGCAATGACATCTCTTGAGTTTGAAGGATATGCCCTGATTTGGTGGGAGCAACTTCTTCGTGATCGTGAAGAAGATGGAGAGGACCCTATTATTACTTGGCAAGAGATGAAGCAAGAAATGAGAATTCGTTTTGTGCCGAAGCATTATCAGCGTGATCTTTTTGATAAATTGCAGAATTTGAGGCAAGAAAGTTTCTCTGTTGAGGAGTATTATAAGGAGATGGAGAAGGCCATGATTAGAGCCAATGTGTATGAAGACGAAGAGCAAACCATTGCACGTTTCATGGCTGGGTTACACCGCAACATTCAGCGTATTATTGAGTTTCAGTCGTACCAAAGTCTTATTGATTTGGTACATCAAGCCACCAAAGCTGAACGCCAGCTGCAATAAGATGCTAAGAGCAGCAAGCCCTTGTCATATGGTGCATGAACCATGACTGGAGGAAGCAAATCGATCTCAAGGTTTACTGCTGCATCCTCAGCAACAAAAGGTTCAACTGGAGGCTTGCGATCCAATATTCAAGGCAATTCTAGTGGAAAGAACGGTGTTGCTCCAAACACGAGTTATAAACCAGCCGCATCCACTTCAACATCAGTGGGTTCAACAACCAAGAGTAGTGGTATTCAGTGCTTCAAGTGTGGAGGTCGTGGTCATGTCATAAAAGAGTGTCCAAATAATCGTGTGATCCTTGTGACTGATGATGGAGAATATACATCAGCTAGTGAAGAGGAAGCTGAAGCAGGAAATGAAGATGACATTGATAAATCTGAAGAACATACGGGATGTGAATTTGAGCATGGTACTACTCTTGTGGTTACACAAATCTTGAGTGTTCAAATGAAAGAAGCTGAAATTGGACAGCGACATAATCTTTTTCAAACGCGAGCAAAAGTGCAAGACAAAGTAGTAAAGGTGATCATTGATGGAGGGAGCTGCCATAATCTTGCAAGTCGTGAGATGGTTGAAAAGCTTGGTTTGAAGTTGCAGCGACACCCTCATCCATATCATGTCCAATGGTTGAATGAATCGAGAGATATCAAGATTGGTTATAAGGTGAAAGTTCCGTTCAAGATTGGAGAGTATGTTAATACAGTGGAGTGCGATGTTGCACCCATGTCTGTGTGTCATATGCTGCTAGGAAGACCTTGGCAATATGACCGATATTCTCAACATTGTGGAAGAACAAATCAATACACGCTAGATCTGAAAGGGAGGAAGTTTGTACTCAAGCCTATGACCCCTCAACAAATCATGACTGAACATTTACAAAAGAAAACTGAAATTAGTACAGCAAGTAGAGGAGGAGAAGAGCAAAGAAATTGAGTGTCATCCACAATTCGGTAAGCGAGTGCTACAAGCCAAATTCAAGAGATAAAAGGAAGGAAGAGGGAGAACATCTAGTTATGCTAGCCACAAAATTTGAGCTGAGAGAAGTGAGGAACAACCCATATCAAGTACTCTTTGTACTTGTGAACAAAGATGTTTTGATTTCTCCTAACGACATAACATCTCTTCCTAGTGTTGTGGCTGATCTTTTGCAGGACTTTGAAGACGTGTTTCCACAAGAAACACCGGCTGGACTACCTCCAATTCGAGGGATTGAGCATCAAATCGATCTTATTCCAGGGGCTGCGCTTCCTAACCGTCCACCATATCGAACCAATCCTGAAGAAACTAAGGAAATACAAAGGCAAGTGCAAGAACTTCTTGATAAAGGTTTTGTTCGTGAAAGCTTAAGCCCTTGTGTTGTTCCTGTGATTTTAGTACCTAAGAAAGATGGATCTTGGAGGATGTGTGTTGACTGTAGAGCTATAAATAATATTACCGTTCGCTATCGCCATCCTATTCCACGGCTAGATGATATGCTTGATGAATTAAGTGGTTCCACAATTTTTACTAAAATTGATTTGAGAAGTGGATACCATCAAATAAGAATGAAAACTGGAGATGAATGGAAGACTGCATTTAAAACAAAATTTGGGTTGTATGAATGGTTAGTAATGCCCTTTGGGTTGACTAATGCTCCTAGTACTTTTATGAGATTAATGAACCATGTCTTAAGAACTTTCATTGGAAAATTTGTTGTTGTCTACTTCGATGATATTCTAATTTACAGCAAGTCTTTTGATGAACATGTAAAACACATTCGACAAGTTTTAGATGAGCTTAGAAAGGAGAAATTATTTGCTAATCTTGAGAAGTGCAGTTTTTGCACAGACCATGTTGTGTTTCTTGGCTTTGTTGTTTCAGCAAAAGGAATAGAGGTGGATGAATCCAAGGTGAAAGCCATCAAGGATTGGCCAGCTCCAACGAATGTAAGTCAAGTAAGAAGTTTTCATGGTCTTGCTAGTTTTTATAGAAGATTTGTACGAGATTTCAGTACCATCGCTTCTCCTTTAAATGAATTGACAAAGAAAGGTGTTGAATTTAAATGGGGAAACTCACAAGAAGATGCTTTTCAAGAATTGAAGAAACATTTGACTGAAGCACCTGTACTTATTCTTCCTGATTTCACTAAAACTTTTGAAGTAGAATGTGATGCTAGTGGGATTGGGATAGGAGGAGTTTTAATGCAATAAGGAAAACCTATAGCATATTTTAGTGAAAAATTGGGAGGTGCTCAATTAAATTATTCTGTGTATGACAAAGAATTGTATGCTTTGGTCTGAGCGCTTGAAACATGGCAGCACTACTTATGGCCAAAAGAGTTTGTTATTCATTCCGATCATGAAACTTTGAAGTATTTGAAAGGGCAAGCCAAACTGAACTGTCGCCATGCCAAATGGGTTGAGTTTATCGAAACATTTCCATACATTGTGAAATATAAGAAAGGTAAGGACAATATGGTCGCTGATGCCTTGTCTCGAAGGAATGTGTTGTTGAATCAACTAGAGGTAAAAGTTCTGGGTCTTGAAAATTTGAAAGAAATGTATAATGATGATCTTGAATTTTCAGAACCATACAATCATTGTAAAGATGGAAAAGGTTGGGAAAAATATCATATACATGATGTATTTTTGTTTAGAGCTAACAAACTTTGTGTACCAAATTCTTCGGTTAGATAGCTTTTATTGCAGGAGTCACATGGAGGCGGTCTAACAGGTCATTTTGGACAAAAGAAGACTTATGAAATGCTCAGTGATCATTTCTATTGGCCCAAGATGAGGAGAGACGTCATCAGATTTGTGGAGCGTTGTGTCACCTGTCACAAAGCTAAGTCAAAATTGAACCCTCATGGTTTATATACTCCTTTACCCGCTCCTAAAATTCCTTGGGAAGACATAAGCATGGATTTTGTTTTAGGACTGCCAATGACTCGAAAAAAGAGAGATTCTATTTTTGTTGTGGTTGATAGATTTTCAAAAATGGCTCATTTTATTCCATGCAACAAGAGCGACGATGCTTCACATGTTGCTAATTTGTTTTTCAGAGAAATCGTGAGACTACATGGAGTGCCCAAGACCATCGTATCTGACCGTGATGTGAAGTTTGTGAGCTATTTTTGGAAGACATTGTGGGCAAAGCTTGGGACTAAACTTTTGTTCTCCACCACATGCCACCCCCAAACTGATGGCCAAACTGAAGTGGTGAATCGTACATTGTCAATGCTGCTGCGAACAATGGTAAAGAAGAACTTGAAGGATTGGGAGGAATGTTTGCCACACGTGGAGTTTGCTTATAATAGGGCAATACATTCTACAACTAATTTATGCCCCTTCAAAATTGTATATGGGTTCAAACCTATTGCTCCCATAGATTTGTTGCCCCTTCCATTGCAGGAAAGAACCAATATGGAAGCTTCCAAGCGTGCTGCATATATTAAAAAGATACATGAGAAGACTAAGGAAGCAATTGAGCTCAAAGCAGTGTGCAAGGCTGCAAGTATGAACAAGCATAGGAAGAAAGTGTTATTTGAGCCGGGGGACTTGGTTTGGATTCACTTGCGCAAGGAGCGTTTTCCTGATCAACGCAAATCCAAATTGATGCCACGAGGGGATGGTCCATTTCGTGTTCTTGCCAAGATCAATGATAATGCATACAAGATAGATCTTCCACCAAGCTATGGCGTGAGCAACACGTTCAATGTTGCTGACCTCTTACCATATACAAGCGAAGACACTTCAGAGTCGAGGACGACTCCTTTTCAAGGAGAGGAGGATGATATGACCACGCCATTAAGCAACATGTTACAACCCCCAAGTCATACTACATCAACTCAAGTACAACCAACATCATCACCAACCAAGTCTTTGATGGACCAATTACACGTAGCCGAGCTAAGAAGCTACAACAAGAGGTGCACGCGCTACTTTATGAATTTTATTTTGTCGGCGTTTCGAGACCGGGGGGTCCCTGAGCCGACGAGTGAATGTCGCCGCGTGCCCCAGCCCAGATGGGTCGAGCGCGAGGGCGAGCGCGAAGGGGGGAGAGCCAGGCGGCCGGAGACCGGCGTGAGAGAGGTGGGAATCCCGTGGCCTTCGTGTTCGTCCCGCGCCCAGGTCGGGTGCGCTTGCAGTAGGGGGTTACAAGCGTCCACGCGGGAGAGGGAGCGAGCGGCTTCGAGCGAGCGCCTGTCTCGTCCTCGTCCCCGCGCGGCCAACCCTCTCTAAGAGGGCCCTGGTCCTTCCTTTTATAGGCGTAAGGAGAGGATCCAGGTGTACAATGGGGTTATAGCAGAGTGCTACGCGTCTAGCAGAGGAGAGCTAGCGCCATATGTACATGCCGTCGTGGCAGCCGGAGAGATTTTGGCACCCAGCTGGTGTGATGTCGTGGCCGTCGGAGGAGCGATGGAGCCTGGCGGAGGGACAGCTGTCGGAGCGGTTGAGTCCTTGCTGACGTCCTCTTGCTTCCGTAAGGAGGCTGAGAGCCGCCGTCGTCACAGAGTATGCGGGGCGCCATCATTGCCTATCTGGCGGAGCGAGCCAGATGGGACGCCGGTCTTGTTCCCTGCGGCCCGAGTCAGCTCGGGGTAGGGTGATGATGGCGCCTCCTGTTGACGTGGCTGGTCTGCGCCCTAGGTTGGGCGATGTGGAAGCTCCTCCAAAGCCGGGGTCGAGTCTGTCTTTCGTGGCTGAGGTCGAGTCCGAGCCTCTGGGTCGGGCGAGGCGGAGGCCGTCGTCTTCTGGGGCTGAGCCCAAGTCCGAGCCCTGGGTCGGGCGGAGCGTAGTTCACCGTCTTCCGGGACTTAGCCCGTGTCCGAGCCCTGGGTCGGGCGGAGCGGAGTTCGCCGTCTTCCGGGACTTAGCCCGAGTCCGAGCCCTGGGTCGGGCGAAGCGGAGCTTCCTATGGTGCCTTCGGCAGGGCCTGACTGCCTGTCAGTCTCACTCTGTCAAGTGGCACCGCAGACGGAGTGGCGCAGGCGGCGCTGTCCTTCTGTCAGGCCGGTCAGTGGAGCAGCGAAGTGACGGCGGTCACTTCGGCTCTGCCGGCTGGGGGGCGCGCGTCAGGATAAAGGTGTCAGGCCACCTTTGCATTAAATGCTCCTGCGATTTGGTCGGTCAGTGCGGCGATTTGGTCAGGGTTGCTTCTTAGCGAAGGCAGGGCCTCAGGCGAGCCGGGAATATGTTCGCCGCTGGAGGGGGGCCTCGGGCGAGACGGAAATCCTCCGGGGTCGGCTGCCCTTGTCCGAGGCTAGGCTCGGGCGAGGCGTGATCGAGTCCCTCGAATGGACTGATCCCTGACTTAATCGCGCCCATCAGGCCTTTGCAGCTTTATGCTGATGGGGGTTACCAGCTGAGAATTAGGAGCCTTGAGGGTACCCCTAATTATGGTCCCCGACAGTAGCCCCCGAGCCTCGAAGGGAGTGTTAGCACTCGCTTGGAGGCTTTCGTCGCACTTTTTTGCAAGGGGACCAGCCTTTCTCGGTTGCGTTTTGTTCCGGTGGAGTGGTTTCACTCCTTCGAGGTCTTAATGCCTTGCGTAATGCTTCGGCTGGTCTGGTCGTTCCCTCATGCGAGCTGGCCATAGCCCGGGTGTACGGTCGGGTCTCAAGTTCTCGGGCTGGTATGTTGACGCTGTCAACGGTTCGGCCGGAGCCGGGTTTGCGAGAGCAGCCCCCGAGCCTCTTCACAGGGCGAGAGGGCGATCAGGGACAGACTCGGCTTTTTTACATACGCCCCTGCGTCGCCTTTCCGCAAGGAGGAGGGGGGAAAGCGCCATGTTGCCCTCGATGGGCGCCGAACATGGTGTCTCCGGTGAGCTGCAAGCGGGTAATCCGAGTGGACGTCCGTGCCCCATTCGTTAGGGGTCGGCTAGGGGCCTAGAGGCACGCCCAAAAGTACCTGCGGGTGATCTGCCGGACCCGGTCCCCTGGCGACGGGGTCCGAGGGCTCGATGCCTCCCTTTGATGGGATTCCGTTACAAGATCGTTCCCGCTGGTCTCGGAAATGTCCTAGGGTACCTCGGGAGCGCAGCCCGAGCCTTGGTTATGTATCGAACGTACCCATGGTCATCCCTTGCTCGGCGTCTGAGGCGGCTGTGAACCCTTCGGGGGCCAGCCTTCGAACCCCTGATCAGTAATGGGCGCGGAGCCCGAGTAGCCTGAGGCGGCCGTGGAACCCTTCCGAGGGGCCGGCCTTCGAACCTCTGACCAGTAGTGGGTGTAGGGCCCACACGATCTGAGGCGGCTGTCGAACCCTTCCGGGGGGCCAGCCTTCGAACCTCTAATCAGTAGGGAGGCTCGGAGCCTGGTTCCTTCACGGGAAGGATCCTTTTCGGGGTATCCCCCTTTCCCGGTCCCTGTTGCAAGAGAGAGAGAAAGAGGAAAAAAGGAAAAGGATACAAAATCGAACGACGCGGCGTACCTTTTTTGACGCGGTCATTATGGCGAAGGCGAAGCGTCGCCCGCTTCTCCTGCCAGAGGCGCCGCCTGTCCCGCCAAGGAGTTAATGCGACGGGGCGAGTGGTTGGCGGGGCGGCCGTTGCGCATGCGCGAGCCGTTCGAGCAACGAAATACGGGCGCGTTGTCTTCACGCCGTGAGAGAGGGTTCTCTCGCTGTCCCCGGATGGGACGTGAGCTCGGCTGACGACGTGACCGCTGCTCCTGCCCGCCTGCCACCGTCATTACTGCCGGCCCATTTTTGGCCGCATTGACCGTCGCGCCAGGCTGGCGCTGTTGGGTCGTGCGCTGGGTCACCTCGAGTCACGGCATTGGTTCCGCAGTCGAGGAGGCGCGGTGGTGGCGCAAGTGGCGGTGCAGTTGCATGCACGAAGCATTCGGCGCGCCGGTTGCATGACGCGTGGGCCTGGGCCCCCATGCCGGGCGTGTTGGGAGTCGGAGAAGTGCGCCCACTTGGCGCGGTTGCATGCCGCCTGCATGGCTGCCCGCCCCTTTCGCCCGTTGGTCTGGGCAAAAGTGGAGGGTCACTTGTAACCGCTGGGCGGTTGTGCGCACCGCGCATGGCGGTTTGGCTTCTTCTGCTCTGAGCCGGCTTGCATGACGTGTGGGACCCAGCCCCCGCGCCGCAGGGGAGGACCTTGGAGCGTGTTGGAGAAGACTCAGCCCGCGACGGCTGGGGACGCAAGTAGGGAGAGTTGCCTTTAAAAGGAGGGTGACCCCCTTTGAAGGCGACCATGTCTTCGTGCTCCCTTATGCGTCGTGTCTTTCCACCTTCCAAGCCCCCGGATGGGGGATACCCGCCGTCTTTCTGCCTTGTTGTCGGGGGAACGCAACTCTGTGGGAGTTGGTACCTTTCAGCCATCGTTCGGCTTCAAGGATTTTCATCATGCAGCCCGGCTGCACCCCTCCGCCGGCGGTCACCCAAGACGTTGACCTCCAGTTTGATGGTGGGGGAAAGCGAGCCGGGCTGCGGCCTCTGCCCCTCCCTCAGCCTCAAGGATTTTCATCACCAGGGCTGGGGAGGGGAGTGTGCCAAGTTGGGGTCGGCCCCTGCGTGGGCGGTGGCCCGCTCCTTCCCTCAGTGATCGGGGGGAAGGGCGGTCGTCGTCCGTGGCGCCGGCAGCTGCAGCGTGCCTGGCTCTCGTACCTGAGTGGCTTCGGAGCCGCTCTCGGCGCCGGCTTCCGCCACGGCAGCTGGAAGAGGTTCTTCCGCCGACGAGATAGCCAGGGCCGCCCACGGACCGACCTCCAACTCTACGGCCTTCTGCCCGTCCTTGCCTCACGAGTTTGGGCATGGGCGGGGGCCTCCTGGCAGCAGCGTCCGCCCTGAGGTCATCACTGCTGCTGTTCGGCCCCCCGGAGCAGAAGTCGTCGTCGTCGCCGCTGCTGGAGCGGGCGACGGCGTGCCGTTCGTCGGTCTTCTGTTGCTCCGCAGGCCCCCCCCATCGAGTGGGGTTGTCCCCCATCGAGTGGGGTTGTTCGTACCTGCGGAGGTGGAACCGGAGTTCCGTTTGTAATGGCACTTTGAATGCCGGTGTGTTTGTTCATTGCGGCTGTCGAGGCCTAAACAGGTATGTAATTTCGGCACGGAGCCGTGTTTTTTCCTCATTTCCGAGCACTAAGACTCGCCTATTGGTTGTCTGAACCGCTTCACCGAGCGTGAGTCGCCCCGTGTAAAGGTGACGAGTGAGGTATCCATATCCCGGAGGCGTAGGAGTCCCTCGGCTTGGTCGGCCTTGTTGTCCGAGGCTTCTCTAGCTTGGTTAAAGGAACCCCTCGGCCGCTCTTCGATGAGCCGAGGCCAGGGGTAGCGGTGTCAGCATGAACAGAGGCAGAGTTGGCTCGAAAAGAAAACCTGGTTGGCCAGAGCCTAGCCGAGTCGTCCGTTAGTGGGACCGACGCCGGAGTTGACCAGTCGAGGCCTCGGGTCGGGCTGACGTCCTTGGAGGACGGCTGGCCGAGGCCCCGGGGTGACCGGCCGAGCCATCTGCTCGGGCCGGATTCCCGGAGAAGACCCTGGCAGCGATTGCCCGGGCGTGGCGATGACGTCGTCCTTCAGAGTGGAGATCCTCGGACCGCGTCGCCGTCCGAGGCTAGGTCGGATCTCGCCGAAGGTGTCGTCGATGCCGAGGGTGCTGCTGCTCCCTTCCAGCGTCAAGACCCGAGCCTGCAGGATCGGATTGTCTTGTAGCGTGTGTTTCCTGCGGCCGCCGAGGCCAAAACACACCCTCGCCGTGTTGTAAAGCTGCGTCTCTTTTCCTCTTGTTTCGAGTGTCTGACCTTTTTGTCGGTAACAGAAATGTTTGTGCGAGCGAGAGTTGCTTCTCGCGGAAGGTGATGAGTGAGGTATCCGTATCCCGGAGGCGTAGGAGTCCCTCGGCTCGGTCGGCCTTGCCGCTTACGCACACTCTTACCCGTCCATGGGGCTCTGTCACCGACGCAGTCGAGAGGGCTCGAAGGATCGCTTCGGCAGAAGGGCTTCCGAACGTGAGGACTTGTTCGGTCCGCGGAATCACTTATCCGAACGTGAGTTACTTATCGCAGAAGGTGATGAGTGAGGTATCCGTATCCTGGAGGCGTAGGAGTCCCTCGGCTCGGTCAGCCTTGGCTGCTTACGTGTACTCCGTCGTTTTCAGGATCCACTTTCAAAGTAGTCAAAAAGCACGAAAGACATTCTGGCAGAAAAGATCTTTCTTCGAGGAAAATTTCGACGCAGAGGGGGTTCCCCCCCTTTCAGCCCCCGAGGGAGGGTCGGGCTTTGCCGAGGCGAGGCCAACCCTTCCTTGATGACTAAACTTTGCGTGGGTGCGAGGTATATGAACAACTTGAAAACATCTTAAGGGTAGAAGCGACGTAGCTGTTGGATGTTCCAAGCGTTGCCGTAGACCTCGCCTTGACTGTTGGCCAGCTTGTACGTTCCGGGCTTCAGAACTTTGGCGATGACGAACGGCCCCTCCCAGGGGGGCGTGAGCTTGTGCCGCCCTCGAGCGTCTTGTCGCAGCCGAAGCACCAGGTCGCCCACCTGGAGGTCTCGGGACCGGACCCCTCGGGCGTGGTAGCGTCGCAGGGACTGCTGGTACCGCGCCGAGTGTAGTAAGGCCCTATCCCGAGCCTCCTCCAGCTGGTCCAGCGAGTCTTCTCGGCTAGCTTGGTTGCTTTGGTCGGTGTAGGCCCTCGTCCTCGGGGAGCCATATTCCAGGTCTGTGGGCAAGACGACCTCGGCCCCGTAGACTAGGAAGAACGGCGTGAAGCCCGTGGCTCGGCTCGGCGTTGTCCTCAGACTCCAGACCACCGAGGGGAGTTCCTTCATCCATCGCTTGCCGAACTTGTTGAGGTCGTTGTAAATCCGGGGCTTGAGCCCTTGTAGAATCATGCCGTTGGCACACTCTACTTGCCCATTTGTCATGGGGTGAGCTACGACGGCCCAGTCCACCCGGATGTGGTGATCCTCGCAGAAGTCCAGGAACTTTCTGCCGGTGAATTGGGTGCCGTTGTCGGTGATGATGGAGTTCGGGACCCCGAAACGATGGATGATGTTAGTGAAGAATGCCACCGCCTGCTCGGACCTGATGCTGTTCAGGGGTCGGACCTCGATCCACTTGGAGAATTTGTCGATGGCGACTAGCAGGTGCGTGTAGCCCCCGGGTGCCTTCTGCAAGGGGTCGACGAGGTCCAGACCCCACACAGCAAAAGGCCAGGTGATGGGTATCGTCTGTAAAGCCTGAGCGGGCAGGTGGGTCTGCCTTGCGTAGAATTGACACCCTTCGCAGGTGCGGACAATTCTGGTAGCGTCGGCCACCGCCGTGGGCCAGTAGAAGCCTTGTCGGAAAGCATTCCCGACAAGGGCTCGAGGCGCTGCGTGATGGCCGCAAGCCCCCGAGTGTATCTCTCGCAGGAGTTCCTGACCTTCGGCGATGGAGATGCATCGCTGGAGGATGCCAGAGGGGCTGTGGTGGTAGAGCTCCTTCTCATCACCCAGCAAGACGAACGACTTGGCGCGCCGCGCCATCCGCCGAGCCTCGGCTCGGTCGAGGGGTAGCTCTCCTCGGTGGAGATATTGCAGGTATGGGGTGTGCCAGTTTTGGTTAGGCGTGACCCCGCTTTGCTCCCCCTCGATGTGCAGTGTCTTGCCCTCGGGGGCCGAGGGTACCTCGAGCCGAGCCGAGGGCGCCTCGGGCTGTGCCGAGGGTACCTTGGGCTGGGCCGAGGGTACCTCGGGCTGGGCCGAGGGTGCCTCAGGCTTGGGCATGTCGTCGATCTTGACGGAGGGTTGATGCAGACCCCGGGAGAAGACGTCCAGGGGAACCGTTGTTCGCCCCAAGGCTATTTTAGCCAGCTCGTCCGCAGTCTCGTTGTAGCGCCGAGCGATGTGGTTGAGCTCGAGCCCGTAGAACTTGTCTTCCAGGCGCCGAACCTCATCGCAGTTGGCCTCCATCTTCGGATCGCGGCAGTGGGAGTTCTTCATGACTTGGTCGATGACGAGCTGCGAGTCACCGCGAGCGTCGAGGCGTCGGACCCCTAGCTCGATGGTGATCCGCAATCCGTTGACCAGAGCTTCGTACTCAGCCACATTGTTGGATGCCGGGAAATGGAGGCGTAGCACATAGCGTATGTGCTTCCCGAGGGGCGAGATGAAGTGTAGGCCTGCGCCGGCTCCCGTCTTCATCAACGACCCGTCAAAAAACATGGTCCAGAGCTCCGGTTGGATCGGAGCCGTCGGTAGCTGGGTGTCGACCCATTCGGCCATGAAGTCCGCCAAGACCTGGGACTTGATGGCCTTCCGAGGGGCGAACGAGATTGTCTCGCCCATGATTTCCACCGCCCACTTTGCAATCCTACCCGAGGCCTCTCGGCACTGGATGATCTCCCCTAGGGGGAAGGATGACACCACAGTTACCGGATGAGACTCGAAGTAGTGTCGCAACTTCCGCCGTGTTAGGATCACCGCATACAACAGCTTCTGAACTTGTGGGTAGCGGATCTTGGTTTCGGACAGTACCTCGCTGACGAAGTAAACTGGCCTCTGAACGGGCAATGCATGCCCCTCTTCTTGCCTCTCGACCACAATCGCGGCGCTAACCACCTGAGTGGTTGCGGCGACGTAGACCAAGAGAGCTTCTCCAGCAGCTGGGGGCACCAAGATAGGCGCCTTCGTGAGGAGCGCCTTCAGGTTCCCGAGGGCTTCCTCGGCCTCAGGGGTCCAAGTGAAGCACTCGGCCTTCCTCAAGATGCGGTACAGAGGTAGACCTCTTTCGCCGAGGCGTGAGATGAAGCGGCTCAGAGCCGCGAGACATCCCATGACCCTCTGTACGCCTTTCAAGTCCTTGACGGGCCCCATGCTGGTGATAGCTGTGATCTTCTCCGGGTTGGCTTCGATGCCCCGCTCGGAGACGATGAACCCCAAGAGCATGCCTCGGGGTACCCCGAAGACACACTTCTCGGGATTGAGCTTGACGCCTTTCGCCTTGAGACATCGGAATGTCACTTCAAGGTCGGAAAGGAGGTCGGAGGCTTTCCTCGTCTTGACTACGATGTCATCGACGTAGGCTTCGACCGTGCGGCCAATGTGTTCGCCGAACACATGGTTCATGCACCGCTGGTACGTCGCGCCCGCATTCCTCAAGCCGAACGGCATGGTGCCATAGCAGTACATGCCGAAGGGTGTGATGAAAGAAGTCGCGAGCTGGTCGGACTCTTTCATCCTGATTTGATGATACCCCGAGTAGGCATCGAGGAAAGACAGGGTTTCGCACCCAGCAGTGGAATCCACGATTTGATCGATGCGAGGCAGAGGGTAGGGAACCTTCGGACATGCTTTGTTGAGACCAGTGTAGTCTACACACATCCGCCATTTCCCCCCTTTCTTTCTCACAAGCACAGGGTTGGCAAGCCATTCGGGATGGAATACCTCTTTGATGAACCCTGCCGCCATTAGCTTGTGGATCTCCTCGCCTATGGCTCTGCGCTTCTCCTCGTCGAATCGGCGCAGAGGCTGCTTGACGGGTCGGGCTCCGGCTCGGATGTCCAGCGAGTGCTCGGCGACATCCCTCGGTATGCCGGGCATGTACGAGGGACTCCACGCGAAGACGTCGGCGTTCGCGCGGAGAAAGTCGACGAGCACTGCTTCCTATTTGGGATCGAGCCCGGAGCCGATCCGGATCTGCTTGGAGGCGTCGCCGCTGGGGTCGAGGGGGACGGACTTAACCGTCTCCGCTGGCTCAAAGTTGCCGGCATGACGCTTCACGTCTGGCACCTCCTTCGAGAGGCTCTCCAGGTCGGCGATTAGGGCCTCGGACTCGGCGAGGGCCTCGGCGTACTCCACGCACTCCACGTCGCATTCGAACGCGTGTCTGTACGTGGGGCTGACGGTGATGACCCCGTTGGGGCCCGGCATCTTGAGCTTCAGGTAGGTGTAGTTGGGGACGGCCATGAACTTCGCGTAGCATGGTCTTCCTAGCACCGCGTGGTAGGTTCCTCGGAACCCGACCACCTCAAACGTTAGGGTCTCCCTTCGGAAGTTGGAGGGTGTTCCGAAGCAGACGGGAAGGTCGAGTTGTCCGAGGGGCTGGACGCGCTTCCCGGGAATGATCCCATGGAAGGGCGCAGCGCCTGCCCGGACAGAGGATAGATCGATGCGCAGGAGCCCGAGGGTCTCGGCGTAGATGATGTTGAGGCTGCTCCCTCCGTCCATGAGGACCTTGGTGAGCCTGACGTCGCCGATGACGGGGTCGACGACGAGCGGGTATTTCCCCGGGCTCGGCACATGGTCGGGGTGATCGGCTCGGTCGAAGGTGATGGGCTTGTCGGACCAGTCTAGATAGACTGGCGCCGCCACCTTCACCGAGCAGACCTCCCGGCGCTCTTGCTTGCGGTGCCGAGCCGAGGCATTCGCCGCTTGCCCACCGTAGATCATGAAGCAGTCGCGGACCTCGGGGAACTCTCCTGCCTGGTGATCTTCCTTCTTGTCGTCGTCGCGGGCCCTGCCACCCTCCGCGGGTGGCCCGGCCCTGTGGAAGTGGCGCCGAAGCATGACGCACTCCTCAAGGGTGTGCTTGACGGGCCCCTGGTGATAGGGGCACGGCTCCTTGAGCATCTTGTCGAAGAGGTTGGCACCTCCGGGGGGCTTCCGAGGGTTCTTGTACTCGGCGGCGGCGACAAGGTCCGCGTCGGCGGCGTCGCGTTTCGCTTGCGACTTCTTCTTGCCCTTCTTCTTAGCGCCGCGCTGAGTTGACGCCTCGGGGGCATCCTCCGATGGGCGGCCCTGGGGCTGCTTGTCCTTTCGGAAGATAGCCTCGACCGCCTCCTGGCCGGAAGCGAACTTGGTAGCGATGTCCATCAGCTCGCTCGCCCTGGTGGGGGTCTTGCGACCCAGCTTGCTCACCAGGTCGCGGCAGGTGGTGCCGGCGAGGAACGCGCCGATGACATCCGAGTCAGTGATGTTGGGCAGCTCGGTGCGCTGCTTCGAGAATCGCCGGATGTAGTCCCGGAGAGACTCTCCCGGCTGCTGCCGGCAGCTTCGGAGGTCCCAGGAATTCCCGGGGCGCACGTACGTGCCCTGGAAATTGCCGGCGAAAGCTTGGACTAGGTCGTCCCAGTTGGAGATCTGCCCCGGAGGCAGGTGCTCCAACCAGGCGCGAGCGGTGTCGGAGAGGAACAGGGGGAGGTTGCGGATGATGAGGTTGTCATCGTCCGTTCCACCTAGTTGGCAGGCCAGACGGTAGTCCGCGAGCCACAGTTCCGGTCTCGTTTCCCCCGAGTACTTTGTGATAGTAGTCGGGGGTCGGAACCGGGTCGGGAACGGCGCCCGTCGGATGGCCCAGCTGAAGGCCTGCGGACCGGGTGGTTCGGGCGAGGGACTCCGATCCTCCCCGTTGTCGTAGCGTCCCCCACGCCTGGGGTGGTAGCCTCGGCGCACCCTCTCGTCGAGGTGGGCCCGACGGTCGCGGTGATGGTGCTCGTTGCCGAGGCGACCCGGGGCCGCAGGCGCGGTGTTGCGCGTGCGCCCGGTGTAGACCGAGGCTTCCCGCATGAATCGGGAAGTCGCGGCATGAGGTTCCGAGGGGTACCCCTGCCTTCGGGAGGCAGAGCTCTCAGCCCGTCGGACCGCGGCGCCTTCTAGGAGATTCTTGAGCTCCCCCTGGATTCGCCGCCCCTCGGTGGTTGATGGCTCCGGCATCGCGCGGAGAAGCATCGCTGCTGCAGCCAGGTTCTGGCCGACCCCACTAGATGCGGGTGGTGGCCTGACCTTGACGTCGTCGGCGACACGGTGCTGGAAGCCCTGGGGTAGATGACGTATTTCTCCGGCCGGAGGCTGGCCCGCCCATGCCTGCCCGACGTCCCGGCGGATCGGCTCAAGCGCTCCTGCTCCCTCGTCGAGCCTGGCATGCACCCCGAGGATTTGCTCGAGCTGTGGGTCATGGCCCCCCGCCTGAACGGGGACCACAGCTAGCTCCCATGGGATGTCAACGCGGGGCACCGGCCTAGGGAGGTCACCGTCCTCCGGCATGCCGAGATGGTTGCCTTCGGAGGGACCCCCTAGATCGACGTGGAAGCATTCGCGACTTGGGCCGCAGTCCTCGTCACCGAGGCTACGGCTACCGTCGGAACAGTCGGAGAGGCAGCAGTCACATGCGGTCATGAAGTCCCGCATGGCACTGGGGTTGCCAAGTCCAGAGAAATCCCAACAGAAGCTAGGCTCGTCGTCTTCCTCGGACCCGGAGGGCCCGTAGGTCGAGACGTCCGTCAGCCGGTCCCAAGGTGACCGCATACGAAACCCCAGTGGGTTTGGACTCGCCTCTACGAGAGCGCCCGCCAAAGCGGGGTCGCTAGGCGGGTTGAGGCCGAATTCGAATGACGTGGAATGGGAATCGGTCGGTACCTCTTGGTCGGCGAGCGGTTATGAAGTCACGTCGGGGACTGAATGCACCGCCGTCTCAGGTACGAGGGTGACGTCCAGCAAGCTTTTCGCGAGCGTGCTGGCGTCGTCCGCTTGCTCGGGATTGTCGTGTCGCGGGGAGACGGCGCTCGTCTTCGTCTCAAGCGCGAAGTCGATACCCGGTGCGCCCCCCGTTGGGGTGCCGGCGCTGTCGACTCGCTCGACAGCCGACGAGGCGCTGCCTCCTGCTTGGCCTTGGTTGCCCCGCCTTCCCGTCCGTCGGCGGGGAAGAGGGCGGGATGAGCTCGAAGGTTGTTCTTCCACCACGCGGGGAAGACGTCGTCGATTCCGCCGCCGGCGGGCGGGCTGTCGGCCGCCATTGTCGTTGTCGCGCGGCGGTGGAAGGAGTATCATGTCGTAGCTTCCGTCGAGGGACATGAACTCAAGACTCCCGAAACGGAGCACCGTCCCGGGTTGGAGAGGTTGCTGGAGACTGCCCATCTGGAGCTTGATGGGAAGCTGTTCGTCAACACGCAGCAGGCCCCTACCTGGCGCGCCAACTGTCGGCGTTTCGAGACCAGGGGTCCCTGAGCCGACGAGTGAATGTCGCCACGTGCCCCAGCCTAGATGGGTCGAGCGCGAGGGCGAGCGCGAAGGGGGGAGAGCGAGGCGGCCGGAGACCGGCGTGAGAGAGGTGGGAATCCCGCGGCCTTCGTGTTCGTCCCGCGCCCAGGTCGGGTGCGCTTGCAGTAGGGGGTTACAAGCGTCCACGCGGGAGAGGGAGCGAGCGGCTTCGAGCGAGCGCATGTCTCGTCCTCATCCCCGCGTGGCCAACCCTCTCTAAGAGGGCCTTGGTCCTTCCTTTTATAGGCGTAAGGAGAGGATCCAGGTGTACAATGGGGGGTATAGCAGAGTGCTACGTGTCTAGCGGAGGAGAGCTAGCGCCCTATGTACATGCCGTCGTGGCAGCCGGAGAGATTTTGTCACCCAGCTGGTGTGATGTCGTGGTCGTCGGAGGAGCGATGGAGCCTGGCGGAGGGACAGCTGTCGGAGCGGTTGAGTCCTTGCTAACGTCCTCTTGCTTCCGTAAGGGGGCTGAGAGCCGCCGTCGTCACAGAGTATGCGGGGCGCCATCATTGCCTATCTGGCGGAGCGAGCCAGATGGGGCACCGGTCTTGTTCCCTGCGGCCCGAGTCAGCTCGGGGTAGGGTGATGATGGCGCCTCCTGTTGACGTGGCTAGTCTGCGCCCTAGGTTGGGCGATATGGAAGCTCCTCCTAAGTCGGGGTCGAGTCTGTCTTCCGTGGCTGAGGTCGAGTCTGAGCCTCTGGGTCGGGCGTGGCGGAGGCCGTCGTCTTCTGGGGCTGAGCCCAAGTCCGAGCCCTAGGTCGGGCGGAGCGTAGTTCGCCGTCTTCCGGGACTTAGCCCGTGTCCGAGCCCTGGGTCGGGCGGAGCGGAGTTCGCCGTCTTCCGGGACTTAGCCCGAGTCCGAGCCCTGGGTCGGGCGAAGCGGAGCTTCCTATGGTGCCTTCGGCAGGGCCTGACTGCCTGTCAGTCTCACTCTGTCAAGTGGCACCGCAGACGGAGTGGCGCAGGCGGCGCTGTCCTTCTGTCAGGCCGGACAGTGGAGCGGCGAAGTGACGGCGGTCACTTCGGCTCTGCCGGCTGGGGGGCGCGCGTCAGGATTAAATGCTCCTGCGATTTGGTCGGTCGGTGCGGCGATTTGGTCAGGGTTGCTTCTTGGCGAAGGCAGGGCCTCGGGTGAGCCGGGAATATGTTCGCCGCTGGAGGGGGGCCTCGGGCGAGACGGAAATCCTCCGGGGTCGGCTGCCCTTGTCCGAGGCTAGGCTCGGGCGAGGCGTGATCGAGTCCCTCGAATGGACTGATCCCTGACTTAATCGCGCCCATCAGGCCTTTGCAGCTTTATGTTGATGGGGGTTACCAGCTGAGAATTATGAGCCTTGAGGGTACCCCTAATTATGGTCCCCGACACATTTAAACACTAATGAGAATTTTATGCTACCTAAGTCGTGTATGTTGATATTACTTAGGTTCACCAAAGAGGAAGGACAAAACATATCAAGGGCGAATCAGCAAGAAGAGCTATATCCGAGTCAGTCCAGCGCAACAGAACCGTCTAGAAGAAACAGTCATATCTTTTGATTCCCAAAAGCTATGAAGGCCCAAAAGTACTTTTTGGAAATCTCTTGAAGTCTAGTTTCCAATGCTTCTAAAGCCGACTTAACCACATCTACCAGAAAGGCAGCCGACCTACTTTAGTGCCGACTGGTCAGAAGGTCAATAGTCAGCTTGATGACCAAGTTTTCGTATTAAACTGCATCATTCTACAAAGTTTCATTAAGCATGATATATATGGTGAGAAAGCTTATCAAGTCAGCTTTCCAACGCATCTAGCCCCACGTCATTTGAAGATTCCTAGAAGAAGTTATTGTCAAAATACTGAAGGTTGTGCAGAAGTCAAACAACCACACGAAAATCAACTCTGCAGATCTCCCGAAGAGGCTCCTTCACATTAGCTCGTGAAAATACTTTTGTTTTGTGTTTATACCTCGCTAAGGCTGGTTGTTACTAGTATAAATACCCCCCCTATGTCTATGATGTAAGGCAGCTTATGATAATCTAAAATAGAACCCCTTTGTTCAGATGTGTGCTAACAAATATTGAGAGTGATCTCTACCCCTTTGCTCTTGTGAATTCCTTCGCGGGATTGCAGAAGCGGCGGCTTCATCCGCTCCCAATTGATGCTCCTACTCTCTTCGAGGTCTCCTCAATTAATTGTAGACTGTGTTGGTTGGTTCTTTGAGAGTGTGGTTGGGCGAATCCTCGATTCAGGCTGCCGGTTAAAGATGGTGGTTGGCTTCGAGTTTTATTTGTCAGGTTGCACTAGTTATCGCTGCTTGCAGCAAGTTATCTTGGCTTCTTTGAAGCTAGTTATCTGAAGATTGATCCTACGTCGTGAAGATCAGGCATCGTGACGCATCAGGGAAAGGGTTGAAAGAGACCCGGTCTTTGTGACCATCTCAACGGGGAGTAGGTTTGCAAGAACCGAACCTCGGTAAAACAAATCACCGTGTCATCCGCTGATGAGGACATCACTTCTATACATACAATAAATGGACCGATAACACGATCGCGTGCACGACAGCTAATTCTCCAGGTGCGTTCTACCCTAGTCAATTGTGTTTCAGAGCTTACGCTTGGGGCCATGGATGTTTTAATGATTTGGAACCTTGGAGAGGACCAGCAAGGACTTGGGAAAGGTCTAGTTGTTGAGGAGGAGCACCAAGGGCGCCCACAACAGGAAGGAGATCAAGTCCGACTCGGCTGTGACTCCATCTCGGGTTACAGGACCAGTCTGCACTAAAATGGACGCCCAATATGCATCCGGACTCCGATTGCAACGGACTTGATATGGTTGGAAAGATAAGGAGATTATCTAACCAACCCAACTGGTTCCACCCTAAAATTCGGCCGGAGTCAATGGGAATCGTCGAAACAAGTCAGCGTTCAGATTCTGTTTTGGTGTTGCGACACCGTTTGTTGGGCCGTTGGGCCGTGTATCGCATCGGAGCCCATTAGGGGCGCGTCCAAGGGTCACGCACGCCCTAATACTCTATTTATTCAGCAGCCGCCGCCACATTAGGGTTGGGTTTTGCTTAAGTTTAGATCTGTCGAGAACAGTCGCCGTAGATCGGTTTGTGAGACTCCAACTTGTGAGCTTATTCATTCATCCGCAATATTCTAGATTGTGTTCTTTCTTGTTCTTACTTGTGTCTTCGATTCGCAGGCAAGGATTAGCCTTCGTGGCGAGGTCAATCGCGCAGCTCACGGTTGATAACCAGAGGAGAAGTGGTGTTGCGATTGCGGGGTTCTAGTCGTGTTGATTGAAAGCCGGATCGCCTGTGTGACATCTCCACCAAATCGATAGTTATCTTCACCTGATGGAAGATCGGGCACCCCGTTCCTATCATCCGCCTTATTTGCTTGTGATTTGTTTTCGCCCTCTCTTTTGGACTCGTTTATATTTCTAACGCTAACCCCGACTTGTAGTTGTGCTTAAAGTTTATAAATTTCAGATTCGCCCTATTCACCCCCCTCTAGGCGACTTTCACTTTTGACCTAGGCATTGTTTATATCAAGTGTGAGGTCTCATACGGTCATCGCTTTGCAAGTGGGTAGGAACAAGTATAGTGTAAGCCTTACCAAGGAATATGGTTGAGGTAAGCGTTAGCTTTTAATTTTGTTGATCAAAATTTATTAGCAATTACTCCCTCTGTCCCAATATACTAGTCATTTTAGGCTCTTATTTTTTTGTTCATATTCAAATTGATGACAATGAACCTAGACACATATATAAAACATATACATCAAATATTGTATGAATATATTAACGCTCTAAAATGAATATTATTTTGGGACGGAGGGGTACTAAGTATAAGTAAATATCATCTTAATTAAATAACAGATCATAAATGAAATATCCATAATGTAATGCATGTGTGATTAAATTTAATTTCATAATTTACTCATGTAAGGGTCCGAGCCGCTCTTGACCGTGAGCATATCTGATATATCAGTTTTACACTCTATAGAGGTTGCACATCTTTGCCCACAAGTCGCATAAAATTTTAAAGAACTTTGCACCCAACCACGCATGTGGTGATCATGCACAATACCACACTTTTGAGGTGTGATTGCATATAAACACTATGTCTTTACAAAGTTCCACTAGCATCTGAAACCCCGCTACGATTTCAGGCAGAGGGGGTATAGGTCTTTTTCACGGTCTGAAATGTCATCGCAGCAATTCCAACCAACACTATACTCCCGCAACTCCTCTCTACTTGCCCTTTCGGGTAAGGATCTCATGCACTAGCTTTCCTAATTAATTAGCCAATACTAGAGCCATAGTAGTCCTTGTGGTTGCACTGTTTTTTTGGGTGGTTGCTCCATGTTTCAATTAAACAAAGTGATCTTATCATGCATAATAAATAATCTAGCAATAATAAATCATAATGGAACATGATCATGATTCATATGTATTATTAATCCAAAAACCAGGTAGAGCACTAGCAAGTCTATCCAATAATAAGCAACCCAGGTATAAACAAGGTACATGGAAAACAAATCTAGGTAACCTATTAGGTCCCATAAATTTAATCTAACTATGCATACAGTGAGAACATAACAGTAAATAATATTATATCACAATAATACATGATCAAGGACACAACTTGCCTTTTTGGCGAACTCTAGTTACTTCTAAAAGTTGGGCTTTGGGTTCCTCGTAACCTCACTTTTTTATTCGCGACAAAACATACACATAGGCAAACAATAAATAAAAATAACATTACACCAAACAACGGAAACAATGATGAAAAATAAATCTACGCGTCGAAGCGAAACTGTAGGTTCGAAAACCACTAAAATCGGAGTTTTATAATTTTTCTAAGCTTTTGAATTTATTTTTAGACTAAAAATCATTTTCAAATTCATTTTACCAAATCCAATGACTCCTTTGGACTGCGGGTTTAGTAGAATAGGGGCTAAACTGCATGTTTTAGGGACTTGCACATGGACGATGGGTTTATTTATAAGAAGGTCAGGGTCTCTTTTACAAAACCGCCACAACGGTTATACCTCCATACTACCCTAGCCAGTGGATCCACATCTGACGGTTGTGGTGGATCTCACGAAGGGGTACGCCACGATATAATCGTAACCGTCCGATCTAAATCGATGCTCAGGATTTTAAGACACCAAGACCTATTCTCCACCGTTTCTCACGGAATCAATGGTCCAAAGACCTTCATCTAGCTCCGGCCACAGGTGGCGGCAGCGCCCTGTCCCTATGGCGGAAGCTCGCCGGTGACACACGATCTCATGAATTTTTTGTCCCAACCAAAATCTAAGACATCCTACGCCACAGAGGGAACAATGCAGACACAAATGTGAGGGCGCTTATCGGAGTTGACGCAGTGGTGTACGCTAGCCACATAGCAAAGCTGGTCCACCGTGCCATCTGAGCTCCAGCGAGAAATCGCCACTACTCCGAGACCCCCACCCACTCGTCTTCATTGTGGATAGGTTCGCCAAGCATGGTAGATCACCCCCGCCCATTCATGGACCTCGAACAGTGGTGTAGACGCAAGGTGATGTTGGTGCTGCTCTGCTTTCTCTCTCCCTCTCGACTGCGCTTGTGGATTGCAAAACCCTGTGGCTAAGACGCTCGAACTAGGGGTTGAGGGTCAGGGGGGTCACGGGCACGCAACATACATACTCAGGGTCAGAGAGGATACGTCTGGTAATTGGTTACGATGGCCGCGAATCATATCCCATTGTTACGATTATATTGACGTCTGATACGGTGAAGAAGGGATAGCTGACCATTGTATCCCACTCGTCATTTACTCGGCCTTCGAGACCCACAAGCCAAACAAATCTATCGGCTCAGGCGAACGTGTGCGGTAATTAGGAGCATGGGCCGTACATTGGCCGCGAGGAGTTGGGCCGAGAGAGAGAAACTCGGCCTGAAAGCAGGTTTGCCCTTTTCTTCTTTTTTCTGATTTTAGTTTTATTTCCATGTTTCAAATTCAAATCTAGTTTTGAAGTTGAGATTCAAATTTTAAATGCGCAATACAAACTCCAGCATGACGCAAATTTATATGAATTATTTTATTCATCTATTTAGGCAAATGTTTCAAATATGCAATACACAACCCTTATTGTTTTAAGATAATATTATTTTGGATGTGAAGTCAATTTAGAAGTTTATTCAAAAACTCATTATTCATTGTTTATTCAATTTAATATAAAATAATTTTACTTAACTCTTTTTAAGAAGGTTTATAACACTAAATTCATAAATAATAGTCTCATCAATTAATTTGTTAGAACATTTATATATTTAGGGTTCAAATTAAATTCTAGTTTTCAAAGTTTAAACCTAAACTTTTAACTACCAACATTTTAGTATCACTTATTTATTTATTATTATTATCATGTTTTTGGAAGTGACACTTTTAATGTATAATCCTCCATTAGAAGATACTTTAGTTTGATTCTTTTGAAAAAAAAATTACTAAACCCAACATCAAGATTTTTGGGTGTTACATATACACACCTGATGTGTCCGGTGAGGCATTAGTCATATCATCAAAGACTAGTACAATATTGGCTAGTTTATGAAACTAGCCGTTGGAGCATGCATTGGACGTGTTAGTATAGAAGATAGGTGTGCACTGAACATCCGGTGCACTTGTGAAAGTTGTGTGGAGGGAAACAACTAGTTCCTTGTATGGTGTATATACCCCTCCGTCTCATCCACTTGAGGTCCCTTGCCCATTTGTCCTACTAAAGAAACCTATTGAAGTGATAGGGAGAGACTTTGCCTAGTGAGATTATTGAGATTTGATAATCATGAGATGGTGAAAGGGAAATAGGCTCTCACCTTTTCCTAAATGATTTTGGTGGTTGAATTGCCCAACATAAATAATTGGACTAACTAGTTTGCTCTAGATTACATGTTCTACAAGTGCCAAAAGCTCATCTACAACTATTCTAAATCGACTGTCCGGAATACCATAGATTATTCCGAACAGAAGAAGCTTTTTGGAAAAATAGACTAAGCGCGGACCGTCCGGGCCTTTGCGGCGTTCCGTCTGCGACACTAGGGTCTGCCTCGGACAGAACCAATGCAAAAACCCAAATGTACACTATGGACCGTCCGGAGGGAAAGCAAGGACCGTCCGAGACCACGCGCGGACCGTCCGGCCTCCGGTGCGGACCGTCCGGTAGGTGAGGAACCGAAAAACCCGAAGGTGACGGGTTCGGTAAAATGAATTATAGCGTCCTCGCGGACCGTCCGAGATGCACGACCGGACCGTCCGCGACTTCCTTTATCAGACATCTGACGACGCATTTAATGCATTATAGCCGTTGATATAGCCGTTACTGCTGACCGTTGCGTTTTCAGCCGTTGATGTGCAGGGGCGGACCGTCCGGACCAGGGGCGCGGACCGTCCGCGGTTGGCAGAATTGGAGCAACGGCTAGGAAGTGGTTGGTGGCTATAAATACAACCCCAACCACTTCCATTCACTTCACCCAAGCATTCCAACCTTCAACATTAAATACAAGAGCTAGCAATCCGTTCCAAGACACAATCAAAACCTCCAATCTTTCCAAGTTCCACAATTAAGACAAGTGATCATTAGTGATTAGTGACTTGAGAGAGAGAGTGATATGTGTGTTATTTGTCGCTCTTGTCGCTTGGCTTTTGCAATCGTGCTTTATTCTTCCCCATTCTTATTCTTAAGACACTTGTAATCAAAGCAAGATACACTAAATTTGTAGTGGTCCTTGTGGGGTCTAAGTGACCCGTTTGATTAAGGAGAAAGCTCACTCGGTCTAAGTGACCGTTTGAGAGAGAGAAAGGGTTGAAAGAGACCCGGTCTTTGTGACCACCTCAACGGGGAGTAGGTTTGCAAGAACCGGACCTCGGTAAAACAAATCACCGTGTCATCCACTCTTATTTGCTTGTGATTTGTTTTCGCCCTCTCTTTCGGACTCGCTTATATTTCTAACGCTAATCCCGGCTTGTAGTTGTGCTTAAAGTTTATAAATTTCAGATTTGCCTATTCACCCCCCTCTAGGCGACTTTCAATTAGTATCAGAGTCGGTACTTCATTAGAGCCTAACCGCTCGAAGTGATGTCGGGAGCATCCGCCATGAGGGAGATCGGGACCGGCGACAAGTCCGCAAGCTCGGAGAGAACACACTCAAGGGAGTCCGCCCACAAGCACAAGGAGGAATCCTCTTCCTCCATCAAGTCCCAACGGAAGGGTGACAAGAAGAAGATGATGAAGAAGGTGGTCTACTACGAGACCGACTCTTCGTCATCCTCCACCTCCATCTCGGAATCGGCATCCGCCACTTCTAAGCGCCATGAGCGCAAGAAGTATAGTAAGATGCCCCTTCGCTATCCTCGTGTTGGGAACTTGTTCTCAAATGCTATGAATTAAGAACAAGGCAACATAAAATGTTAAATGTTAATGTTCTTCGTCCAACAAAGCATTATTCCCTTGGGGATAATGGGCCTTGGACGAAGGTTGATAGCAATACAATTACGAAGGTCATATCTTCGTAATTGAATTCTAACAGATTATATAAGATGACATAAAATATAGAATATCAAAGGTAAATGAATCATAAATAAACCATATTTTATCCATTCATTATATTTAAGTGTTGAATACAATTATACCTCTGCCTTGGTAAAGATTGGTTCCCGAGTGATGCGATTGCAAAATACCGGAAAATCGTGAACAGTAAAGGAATACTGTTCACTATTTATAGGCACAGGACCCAGCCTGTGAGGAATTACAATCATACCCCTCATAAAAGTTTACAACAATGACTCGAACTCTTATGGGCTAAAGGGTCATTCTATCTTTAAGTCGGTTTGCATTTCCGAAGCTTCATGAACTGCATCCTTCGGTATCTCGTACAAACAGCTTCAGCCGAAGCTGCTTCTTCCTGCATGACCTTCGGCGACGAAGCATGGTCCCAACAGTAGCCCCTTCGCGGTGCTAGATCGTTTTTCGTAACGAGCTTGATCCGTGAAAAAAGTATTTCAGGCTTCGGGAAGCCGAAGGTCCAAAAAACACCTTCCCTGAGCTCGTTGCCGAGAAACGATTAAAATAATCCGAGCGCAAGGTGGCCCCGCCATGCAGCAGTTACACGTGTTCTGGCGATTCACCTTCTTGGGTTCTGTGGCCCAGTGTTCAGTGGGTACCAGCTGTTCGCCTGGTGTAAAAATCCTGGCGACTCGCCTTCTTGCCTGCATCACTATATAAACAGACGGGTAGGTGTGAAGTTACCACAGCATTCATTGCTATTTGCACTGTTTTGCTGCCAAAATTTTTAACCATAGCCAAAGCTTGACTCTCAGAACCAGACGAAGCTCCAGATTGAAGCCTACTTCGTCAGAAGAAAAAGCTTCGGAAGAAAAAGCATTTAGTTCCCAAAAAATTCAGAGTTAAATGGCCATAGTGCGTTCTACCGCTAGGGTTGAACGTGAGGGAGGTGAAGCTGAAGGATCGGAGACTGTTCCCATCTCCGAAGCGATGCAACGATCCGGACTGGTAACCCCGGAAGAAATCCCCACTGCTGAGGCAGAACAGGCGACTGCCGAAGCGGAAGAAGAAAACATTGAGGAAACTGATTCCGAAGATGATTACCGTATTGCCATGCCAAGTAAGCCCAGCCACTTGGACTTCGGAAAGTCGACTGTTTCGAAGGCTGATCTGTCCAAGATGGTGAAATCGGGTTATTTCAATGAAAGTCAGAAGAAGCTACTTCGCTTCGGAGGGGAAGAAACTACCCCGAAGCCAGAGAAGGATGAAATAGTTATTTTCAAGAGCTTTCTAAAGGCTGGGTTGAGATTCCCCCTGCATGGGATTATTGCAGATGTATTGAAGAGGTTTGGGATCTGCTTTCATCAGCTGACTCCTAACGCTATCGTTAGGCTCAGCGTCTATATCTGGGCCCTTCGAAGCCAGGCGGTGGAGCCGTTTGCGGACAGTTTTTGTCGAGTTCACGAACTGCATTATCAGACGAAGGCTAGAAAGGATGGATTGCATGATAACTTTGGTTGCTATAATTTTGCCTATCGGAAAACCACAAAGTTTCCTGTCATCAGCTATCGAAGCAAGTGGCCAGCAGGGTGGAAATCGGAATGGTTCTACGTCAAGGTTGATGACGACAAGGAGAAGCTCGTGCAGAGTCCGCTTGAACTAATCTTCGGAGAAACCCGACCTCATTGCAACATGACACCAGAAGGTCCAACCCAAAAAGCGTTGGCTGAGTTTAAAATCATTTCAGAGCATATCAGCACAAGAGACTTGGTCCAAGAGTTTTTGGCTTTCCGGGTTTTTCCTACCTTAAAAGAATGGGAAATGCCGAAGCTAGAGGGGGAGAAGAAAGAAGGGGAACTTGTGCGGTTACCTTACTATTACAAGTTTAAGAAATATTTTAAAACACCTTGCCAAGAGTGGCTGGACACAATTGAAATAATGTGCAATGAAATACTCGGTAATTACTCCAAAAAAGAGGATCAGCTGATGACTGCGGCCTTCGGTACCCGTCCGAAGCGAAGACTGAATCGAGTGCTGGACGCCCTGGGTTTTGAATATCCTGACTACGAAAATCTGAATAAAGGTATCGAAGGCCCGAAAAGGAAAAGGGTAACCGAAGCTTTAAATGAAGATGAGAAAGAACCACCAAAAAAGAAGAATATTCCAAAGAAGAGGAAAGTACTATCTCCGAAGCAAAAAATATCCGACGAAGAGGAGACTCCCGCATCACGCTCTGCCACTGACGTGGAAGAAATTTTGAAGGTAATGACTGAATCCCTGCCTGCGAAGCTAAGTCCATTGAGGCCTCAACTGACAAAGTTTTTTCAGAAGGAAAAAGGAGCCCGAAAAAACGAAGAAAACGACTAAAACAAAGAGACAAAGAATCATCGCAGTGACATAAGTCATTGACAAGACACCACCGAGAGCTTCAGCTCAGAAGATACCAGCGGCTGAGGAAATAACAAATATTGAAATCACACCTTCGGAGGTCGCGGCTGCCGAAGCTACCTCAATTGAAGATTTGAACTTGGAAAGCACAATCGAACACATCGACAAAATGCTGCTAGACATGGCCACAGAAGAAGCTACTACTGCCGCCGAAGAGGCTATGGCCGCAGTGTCTGGGAAAGAAAAGGGAATTGCTGACGAAGCTTCAGAGGACGAGGCCTTCATGTTTCAAAATTTAGTTGGAGAAAAATTGTCAAAAATCGAAATAGAAGAGCTTAAAGAGTATGCCAAATCTTGCGGATATAAACCAGGAGCACTCCTCTTCGGAGGTATTGATGATGAAAAATTAGAATGTATCCGGGATCAAACTGGAGCTAAGGTTATCGGTACTCTGTCAAAGAGTATTGGTTTTCCGAAGCTGGAAACGGACATTAGCCGCTACCGACGACAACATATTGTTGGTAGTTTATTTTATTCCAATTTCAAGGTGAACTACTTTTCCCTTGACTTTTATTGTTTTTAATAATGAAGGCATATCTAACGAAGGTTGTTTACGTGCAGAGTATGCTGTTGAGCAAAGCTTTGAAAATGCAGCAAGATCTGGAAGACAAAAAACACGAGGTTATAATTGAAAATTTAGAAAGCAAAATAAAAGAGCAATCAGCTACTATTGAAAAGAAGAACTTCGAGCTTCAGGCAACTGAAGGCTTATTGGCAGAAGCCGAAGCTAAAATGACAGAATTGAATACGAAGCTTCTCTGCCAATCTGAACAGTTTGAACAAGAAAAGCATGAACTTAATGCAAAACTTGAAGCCGAAGTCCAACAAAATTCAGATTTGAAAAAATTATTGGCAAGCCTTCAAGACAAATGTTTGGAATTTAGTAACAAATGTATTCAACGACTGAGAAAAATCTTCCACTCAGTTGGAGCTAGCAGTGAGAAATTCACCCCGTCAGCTGAAGATTTACCAAAGACCTTCGAACATATTGAAGGTGAAATTGATGAGCTTGACGAAGTTATAGCCGGGCACAGTGACTTCTGCACCTGGGTAGCTTCTCGGGGCACTGCTGCAGCTTTCCTAAAAGCTGGCTGCGATCATGGAAAAATTGTCAATAGGCCCAATTTCACTCTATCACCATCAATTCTAGATGACATTCCTGATCTCGCCCGAAGCATTTCTAATAGATTTGTAAAGATGATATGGACAAAAGTCGGGCGAGAAAAGGCTGGAAACGAAGCTCGGAGTCATCTTGAACCAGTAAGAAATCATACCTTGTGTTTACCTTTTCCTTCAAGCTTGGTTTTCACCTACAACAACTTAATTTATGTAGGATGACAAAGCCGAGACCGATGCTTAAAGAGAATGTCGCCGAAGCTGAGGCCCCATGAAGATCAAATAGGAGTATACTGTAGACAGACTTAAGAAAATTTTGAGATAACTTTTGTAAATATGACTAAACTTGTTCTTAATGAATTCTGTTCATACCTTGTAATATGCTCTTACCCTTCCATTAATGTATGAGAGGTGCTTTGATGTGGACGAAATTATCTTTTTGAGCCGAAGGAGAAAAAACACCTTCCCTTCTTTTCGTACACAGCGAAGCATAAAAAACAACTTTTCCCTTTTTTCCGAAGCTCTTCTTTTCGTACGACGAAGTACAAAAGACAGTTTTCTTTTTCTTTTTGCCGAAGCAGCCACTTATGCTATGATGATGGTTATCCTACATATGCCTGGATGAATGTTTATGAATGCAAATGTTATGATGTAATGTGATGTGCAAATGAATGTCCAAACACATATCCGAAGCCATATTCACAACCGTTATTTCCTTAGAAACAATCACATATTAGCGCTGACTTTTCGCTGTAAGCTCTGCATTCCCTTAGGAACGACTTTGGAGCTTCTTCGCCTTTTACTTTCGGCGGAATCAGCGTTGACTTTTCGCTGTAAGCTCTGCATTCCCTTAGGAACGACTTTGGAGCTTCTTCGCCTTTTACTTTCGGCGGAATCAGCGTTTATTTGTCGCTGTAAGCTCTGCATTTAGGAACGACTTTGGAGCTTCTTCCCTGTTTTCTTTTCGGCACTCGATGGTGCGTTCTCAGCTTTTACATTTACATCCTTGGGGGATTTTGCTCTTATAGAACTAAAAAAGGAAATTACATATGATGGCCCCATTAAAAACCTTTCTCCCCCTTCAGAAAGGAAAAGGGTTCCATGAAAGAAAAAATATAAAAAATTACATCAAGTTACACATAATATCGCCGAAGCTCATCCGCATTCCAAGATCTAGGAATGTCGTTGCCGTCCATATCCTTCAATCTGTATGAACCGGGTCTTGACGAAGATGCTACCAAAAAAGGTCCCTCCCATTTCAACTGCAACTTGCCCACTGTATCTGGGTTAGCCACTCGCCGAAGCACCAAATGTCCTGGCTCAATATTCTTTAGCCGAACCTTTCTATCACGCCATTTGATTGTTTCGGCTTGATACTTATTGATGTTCTCCACAGCTTGAAGCCTGATCCCTTCTATAGCATCTTTTTCCACAGAATGAACAGCTTTAGAATCTGATTCTGCCGAAGCTACTACTCTTATTGATCCAGTTTTGGCTTCCTCCGGAGTTATTGCTTCGTCACCAAACAATAGTTTGAATGGAGTAAAGCCTGTTGACCTTGATATTGTTGTGTTGTGGCTCCATACCACTTTGATTAATTGATCTGGCCACTTTCCCCTGGGTTGATTGAAGATTAACTTCATTATTCCTGTCATTATAATGCCATTGGCTCTTTCAACGAGTCCGTTTGACTCCAGATGCCTAACTGATGCAAAATGGATCTTCGTACCAATTTGATCACAGAAATTTCTGAAAGCTTCGGAGTCGAACTGTGTTCCATTATCTACAGTGATGGCCTTTGGTACCCCGAAACGACAAACAATATTCTGCCAGAAAAACTTTTGAATGGTGGCCGAAGTTATTGTGGCTAAAGGCTTTGCCTCAATCCATTTAGAAAAATATTCCACAGCCACTACAACATATCTTAAGTTCCCTTGGGCCGGTGGTAACGGACCTAACAAGTCAAGGCCCCACCTTTGCAATGGCCAGATGGGTTGTATGAGCTGGGTTAAGGACGAAGGTTGTTTTTGATCTCTTGCACATTTTTGACAACCTTCGCACTTTTGAACTAATTCCGCTGCATCCGAAGCTGCCTTCGGCCAATAAAACCCTTGACGGAAAACTTTTCCAAGTAACGGCCTAGATCCAATGTGAGATCCACACAGGCCTGCATGTATTTCTTTCATCAATTCTATACCTTCGGCTCTAGATAAACACTTGAGTAATGGAGCACAAACTCCATGCTTGTACAACTCCCCTTCTATCATGACATATGGACGAGCTCTTGCCTCTATCCTCCTGTTATAAGTTTCATCATCTGAAAGGAATTTACCCTGAAGGTAAGAAATGATCTCAGTTCTCCAGTCTTCGCTATAAACAGGAGATATATTGAGGACTGCTCTTTCAAGAAGTTCCACTGAAGGTGCTTTTATTGTTTCGAAGAACACATCCGAAGGTAAGGGCAGCCCCTGTGCTGCTGACTTAGCTAGCAAATCAGCATGCTCATTTTGTCCTCGAGGGATATTCTTGACAGAAAATCCTTCGAAGGAAGCTTCGACTCTTCGGACCGTATCTAGATATTTTTCAAGCTTCGGATCTTTAGCCTTGCAACTCTTGTCGATATGACCCGAAACAACCTGGGAATCAGTTTTAAGAATGGCCCTTCTGATTCCCATTGCTTTTAACTTCCGAAGACCCAAAAGCAGGGCTTCGTACTCAGTAATATTGTTTGTACAACTAAAATCGAGTCTTGCCGCATAACAAGTTTTAACTTTGGATGGTGAGACCAACACAGCGGCTGCTCCTGCTCCGAAGGTTCCCCAAGACCCATCACAAAACACTGTCCATACTTCGGCATCTTTATTTGTTTCTTCATCCTGAGCCCCTGGCGTCCAATCGGCGATAAAATCTGCCAACGCTTGAGACTGGATCGAAGATCTATGCACATAATCAATGCAAAATTCATTGAGCTCTGCAGCCCATTTTCCAATCCGCCTAGTAGCTTCTCTATTTCTCATAATATCCTTCAACGGCTGCGAAGAAGGAACAACAATATTGTATGCTTGAAAGTAATGCCGAAGCTTCCTGGATGCCATCAAAACAGCATATAACACCTTCTCCAATTCTGTATAGTTTTTCTTTGATATACTAAGAACTTCAGATACAAAATACACTGGGACCTGCTTCTTGACTTGGCCATCAAGCTTCTCCTGAACAAGTGCTGCACTTACCGCTGAGTGCGAAGCTGCCACATATAATAACAAAGGAGCCCCTGGCGTTGGTGGAGTTAATGTTGTTAAATCTATCAAATATTGCTTCAGTTCCTCGAAGGCTTTTTGTTGGCTTGATCCCCATTGAAAGACTTCGGCTGATTTCAGCACTTCGAAGAATGGTAAATTTCTTTCTGCTGATCTGGATATAAATCTATTAAGAGATGCCAGCCTCCCTGTCAATCTTTGGGCCCCCTTTTTTGTAGTTGGTGGCTCCATTCGAAGTATAGCTTCAATTTTACTTGGATTAGCTTCAATTCCCTTTGTTGAAACCAAGCATCCAAGAAATTTCCCCTTCTTTACTCCGAAGACACATTTTTCTGGATTCAACTTTAGGCCAGCTTGTCTAAAACTGGCGAAGGTCTCCTGCAAATCAGCAATGTGATTTTCCTGTTTCGTGCTTTTTACAATGATATCATCAACATAAGTTAGCACATTTCTGCCTATCTGAGACTGGAGAACCTTCGCAGTCATTCTGCTGAAACTTCCTCCAGCGTTCTTGAGCCCCTCAGGCATCCGAAGGTAACAATATGTTCCACTAGGGGTTATGAAACTGGTCTTCGGCTCATCCTCCTTCTTCATCCAAATTTGATGATAGCCTGAATAACAATCAAGAAGACTCATAAGCTCTGACGAAGCTGCTGCATCAACTAAGGAGTCTATCCTTGGCAATGGGAATTCGTCCTTCGGACATTCGCCATTTGCCATTGGCCTTTTTTACCATAACAGTGTTAGCTAACCATTCTGGGTACTTTACTTCTCTGATAACTCCTGCACTGAGGAGTCTTTTGACTTCATTACGAGCACCTTCGACCTTGTCATCAGACATTTTCCGAAGCCTCTGCTTTCTGGGTCTGAAGGATGGGTCAACATTGAGCGAGTGTTCAATAACATCCCTGTTAACTCCACAAAGATCATTGGCTGACCATGCAAAAACATCTTTGTTGTTGAACAAAAACCTTATCAAGGTTTTCTCCTGCTCTTCGGATAACTGAGAGCCCAACATCACCCTCTGCTCTGCTATGTCCTCACATAAGAGCATGGGCTTCGGCTGATCTGCTGAAGCTGCTTTCTCCCTTCTGAATTTGTACTGTTCACAAGCTTCAGCTCCATCTATGTTATGGATTGCTTTTGAGTCAGTCCAGTTTCCCTCAGCCCTTCTGGCAGCTTCCTGACTCCCATGAATAGCAATGGGTCCTTGATCCGAAGGTATCTTCATGCAAAGGTAAGCAGGATGAAGAATTGCTTCGAAAGCATTGAGGGTGCCACGACCAATAATTGCATTGTAAGGGTATTCCATGTCAACAATGTCAAACACAACTTGCTCAGTTCTGGTGTTGTTGATGAATCCGAAGGTCACTAGCATGGTGATCTTGCCTAGTGCTACAATCTGTCTTCCTCCGAAGCCACAGAGAGGATGTGTAGCATCATGAATCTTATCTTCTGGCTCTTGCATTTGCCTGAAGGCCTTAGCAAATATGATATCAGCTGCACTGCCTGTATCAACCAAGACATTGTGGACCAGAAACCCTTTGATAACGCAAGAAATAACCATAGCATCGTTATGAGGAAAATCCTTGAGTTGAAGGTCCTCCTGGGAGAAGGTGATTGGAATGTGGGACCACCTTGACTTGATGAAGGGTCCCTGCACTCCAACATGTTGTACCCTTCTCTGCGCCTCTTTCTTCTGCTTTTTGTTGGCTGGTTCTGAGCACGAACCACCTGTTATCGGGAGCACCAGCTTCGGAGCCGAAGCAGCTCCAGCTCGATCGTTGAACGAAGCCATCAGCTCAAAAAAGTGGAAGTGAGTTCACCGGAGGTGGGCGCCAATGTTTGGAACTTGTTCTCAAATGCTATGAATTAAGAACAAGGCAACATAAAATGTTAAATGTTAATGTTCTTCGTCCAACGAAGCATTATTCCCTTGGGGATAATGGGCCTTGGACGAAGGTTGATAGCAATACAATTACGAAGGTCATATCTTCGTAATTGAATTCTAACAGATTATATAAGATGACATAAAATATAGAATATCAAAGGTAAATGAATCATAAATAAACCATATTTTATCCATTCATTATATTTAAGTGTTGAATACAATTATACCTCTGCCTTGGTAAAGATTGGTTCCCGAGTGATGCGATTGCAAAATACCGGAAAATCGTGAACAGTAAAGGAATACTGTTCACTATTTATAGGCACAGGACCCAGCCTGTGAGGAATTACAATCATACCCCTCATAAAAGTTTACAACAATGACTCAAACTCTTATGGGCTAAAGGGTCATTCTATCTTTAAGTCGGTTTGCATTTCCGAAGCTTAATGAACTGCATCCTTCGGTATCTCGTACAAACAGCTTCAGCCAAAGCTGCTTCTTCCTGCATGACCTTCGGCGACGAAGCATGGTCCCAACACCTCGTATTTCAAAACGCACTCCATTACTTTCCGTCCCATTAGGCAAACCACCTATGTTTGAAGGTGAAGATTATTCATGTGGAGTGATAAAATGAGGCATCACCTAACCTCACTCCACCAAAGCATATGGGATATTGTTGAGTATGGAGCGCAGGTACCAAAGAAAGGGGACAAGGATTATGATTCGGAGGAGGTTGAACAAATACAACACTTCAACTCCCAAGCCACTACTATACTCCTCGCCTCTCTAAGTCGAGAGGAGTATAATAAGGTACAAGGGTTGAAGAGTGCAAAGGAGATTTGGGACGTGCTCAAGATCGTGCACGAAGGAGACGAGGTGACCAAGATCACCAAGAGGGAAACGATCGAGGGGGAGCTCGGTCGCTTTATGCTCAACCAAGGGGAGGAGCCACAAGCCATGTACAACCGGCTCAAAACCTTGGTGAACCAAGTGGGCAACCTCGGGAGCACCAAATGAGATGACCATGAAATGGTCAAGGTTATTCTTAGATCACTTGTTTTTCTTAATCCTACACAAGTTCAATTAATTTGTGGTGATCCAAGATATAAACTAATGTCTCCCAAGGAAGTGATAGGAAAATTTGTGAGCTTTGAATTGATGATCAAAGGCTCCAAGAAAATCATCGAGCAAGGCGCCACCTCTACATCCGAGGTGCAACCCATCGCCTTCAAAGCGACGGAGGAGAAGAAAGAAGAGTCTACATCAAGTAGGCTCCCCATCGACGCCTCCAAGCTCGACAACGAGGAGATGGCGCTCATCATCAAGAGCTTCCGCCAAATCCTCAAGCAAAGGAGGGGGAAGGATTACAAACCCCGCTCCAAGAAGGTTTGCTACAAATGTGGTAAGCCCGGTCATTTTATCGCTAAATGCCCTTTATCTAGTGATAGTGACAGGGATAACGACAAGAGGGGAAAGAAGACGGAAAAGAAGAAGTACTACAAGAAGAAGGGCGGCGATGCCCATGTTTGTGGGGAGTGGGACTTCGACGAGAGCTCCACCGACTCCTCCGACGACGAGGACGCCGCAAACATCGCCGTCAACAAGGGTCTTCTCTTCCCCAACGTCAGTCACAAGTGCCTCATGGCAAAGGACGACAAAAAGAAGGTAAAATCTAGATCCTCCACTAAGTATGCAACTTCTAGTGATGAGGAAAATTCTAGTGATGATGAGGATAACTTGCTCATCTTTTTTGCCAACTTAAACATGCAACAAAAGGAAAAAATTAAATGAATTGATTAATGCCATTCATGAGAAGGATGAACTCTTGGATATCCAAGAGGACTTTCTTATTAAAGAAAATAAGAAGCATGTTAAAATTAAAAATGCTTATGCTCAGGAGATAGAAAAATGTGAAAAATTAACTAGTGAGCTAAGCACTTGCCATGATTGAAAGGGAAATGTGCCCTTGGGCCATTTCTAAGTATTTTGGTGATTTAGTGTCCAACACAAGTGCCTAAGTATAAAATGGTGAACAAAGTAAAAATCAAGGATAAAGGTATGTTTCTCAGACTTAGTACATTGTTTTAGAGACTAATGTATTGTGTCTAAGTGCTGGAAACAGGAAAAATCGAATTGGAAATGAGATGGCTTTGTTCAGCCAAAGTCTGCTCAGTCTGTGAGCACCGGACTGTCCGGTGGTGCACCGGACAGTGTCTGGTGCGCCAGGCTGGCTCGAGCGAACTGGCCGCTCTCGGGAATTCACCGGCGACGTACGACTATAATTCACCAGACTATCCGGTGTGCACCGGACTGTCCGGTGAGCCAACGGTCGGCCGCGCGATCTGCGCGGGACACGTGGCCGAGCCAACGGCTAGAAGGAGGCACCGGACTGTCCGGTGTGCACTGGACATGTCCGGTGCGCCAACGGCTCCAAGGCTGCCAACGGTCGGCTTCGCCATAGAAGGAAAGAAATCGGGCACCGAACAGTGTCCGGTGTGCACCGGACTGTCCGGTGCGCCAGACGACAGAAGGCAAGAATTGCCTTCCCAGATTGCTCTCAACGGCTCCTAGCTGCCTTGGGGCTATAAAAGGGACCCCTAGGCGCATGGAGGAGAAGACCAAGCATTCCTAGAGCACTCTTGATCACTCACACTCCACTCCTGCGCACTTGTTCGACATTCTAGTGATTTGAGCTCCGTTCTAGTGTGCTAGTCTCTTGAGCTCAAGTCTGGGTCTTGTGTGTGCGTATTTGCTGTGATCTTTGTGTCTTGTGTGAGTTGCTAATCCCTCCCTTGCTCCGTGCTTCTTTGTGAACATCTTTGTAAGGGTGAGAGACTCCAAGTTGTGGAGATTCCTCGCAAACGGGATTAAGAAAAGCAAAGCAAAACACCGTGGTATTCAAGTGGGTCTTTGGACCGCTTGAGAGGGGTTGATTGCAACCCTCGTCCGTTGGGACGCCACAACGTGGAGTAGGCAAGCGTTGGTCTTGGCCGAACCACGGGATAAACCACTGTGCCATCTCTGTGATTGATATCTTGTGGTTATTGTGTTTTGTTGAGACTACTCTCTAGCCACTTGGCAATTATTGTGCTAACACTTAACCAAGTTTTTGTGGCTTAAGTTTCAAGTTTTACAGGATCACCTATTCACCCCCCCCTCTGTAACATCCCAAAATCCCAACCCAGGTTTGAAACTCTAACCCCCCTACTTTCCCCCCCCCCCTTTTGGTTTTATTCTTCTCCCTAACCTTACCCCCTAGGTCACCCTATCATTTGCATATACTTAAAATTATTTGAGCACCTCACATAGGCCATAGTTATCATCAAGTTCATCTAGAGAATTTTTGTTAAGAGGAAAAGAAACAAAATGACACAAAAGTAGAAAAGAAAAAGGGAGAGAAATGGAAATCAGAAAAAGAAAAAGGAAAAACCCTTCCCTCCCTCGGCTGGGCCTCCTTTCAGCCCACCTCACGCGCGCCCGCCTCCCTCCCCTCTCCTTCCGGCCCAAGCGGCCCAAGCCGCGTGCCACTCCCGCCGCTGACAGCCCGACCCCGCCCGTCAGCGCCCCGCCCCTCTCTCTCTCACGCGGACCTCTCACTGGCAGCCGACCCCACTCGTCAGCTCCATCTCTCTCGCCCATGCCTCACAGGCGCGCTCGCCGCCGAGCGCTGCACGCCCCGTCGCCTCGACATTAATGCTCGCCCCGACTTCCGCGACCGACCCGCCTTTGTGCCCGAGCCGTCCCCTCATCCTCAGCCTGCCCGAGTCGTCTCGTCGCCGTTTGCTCCATGCCCGCCATCATGGAAGCTCGTCGGAGCTCGCCGTCCCCTCCATCCCTCTCCCCCTACCGGGCGCCTATAAAAGGGACAGCCGAGCCCGAGCCCTCCACACCAGCCACAGCCATCTCCTCCACTCCTCCCCGAGCTCAATCGAGCTAGCAGCGCCGCCGTGCTTCCCTCCACCGCTCCGGTAAGCTCCCCTCTCCCTCCCTGGCGACCTTCAGTTCAATTAAATAGTGCCAAGAGTTCCGCCACACTCCCACGATCACGACATGCCACCTCCCCCACTCTAATTCGGCCGGAAAACTCACCGGCGGCGAAGCCGCCGCGGACACCCGCCACCGTGCCGCGGACCGGCCGCCCTAGGCCCCCGCAGGCGAAATTCGCCCCGCCCCTTGTCGGGGACCATAATTAGGGGTACCCTCAAGACGCCTAATTCTCAGCTGGTAACCCCCATCAGCATAAAGCTGCAGAGGCCTGATGGGTGCGATTAAGTCAGGGATCAGTCCATACGAGTGACTCGATCACGCTTCGCCCGAGCCTAGCCTCGGACAAGGGCAGCCGACCTCGAGGGACTTCCGTCTCGCCCGAGGCCCCCCTTTTACGGCGGACACATCTCCGGCTCGCCCGAGGCCTTGGCTTCGCTAAGAAGCAACCCTGACTAAATCGCTGCACCGACTGACCGAGTTGCAGGAGCATTTAACGCAAAGGTGGCCTGACACCTCTATCCTGACGCGCGCCCCCCGGCAGAGCCGAAGTGACCGCCGTCACTCCGCCGCTCCACTGACCGGTCTGACAGAAGGACAGCGCCGCCTGCGCCACTCCGACTGCAGTGCCACTCGACAGAGTGAGTCTGACAGGCAGTCAGGCCTTGCCAAAGACGCCATAGGAAGCTCCGCTCCGCCCGACCCAGGGCTCGGACTCGGGCTAAGACCCGAAAGACGGCGAACTCCGCTCCGCCCGACCCAGGGCTCGGACTCGGGCTAAGACCCGGAAGACGGCGAACTCCGCTCCGCCCGACCCAGGGTTCGGACTCGGGCTAAGACCCGGAAGACGGCGAACTCCGCTCCGCCCGACCTAGGGCTCAGACTCGGGCTATGACCCGGAAGACGGCGAACTCCGCTCCGCCCGACCCAGGGCTCGGACTCGGGCTAAGACCCGGAAGACGGCGAACTCCGCTCCGCCCGACCTAGGGCTCGGACTCGGGCTCCGCCCCGGAAGACGACGAACTCCGCCTCGCCCGACCCCAGGGCTCGGACTCCGCTCTGGCCTCTGCCGAACGATCTCCGCCTCGCCCGACCCAGGGGCTCGGGCTCGGCCTCGGCCACGGAAGACAGACTCGACCTCGGCTTCGGAGGAGCCCCCACGTCGCCCGACCTAGGGCACAGGCCCGCCACGTCAACGGGAAGCGCCATCATCATCCTACCCCGAGCCGACTCGGGTCACAGAGAACAAGACCGGTGTCCCATCTGGCTAGCTCCGCCAGATGGGCAATGATGGCGCCCCACAAGCTCTGTGACGACGGCGACTCTCAGCTCTCTTACGGAAGCAGGGGGACGTCAGCAAGGACTCAACCGCTCCGACAGCTGTCCCTCCGCCAGGCTCCGTTGCTCCTCTGACAGCCACGACATCACGCCAGCAGGGTGCCAAGATCTCTCCGGCTAGCACATTGGCATGTACTTAGGGCGCTAGCTCTCCCTCCGCTAGACACGTAGCACTCTGCTACACCCCCATTGTACACCTGGATCCTCTCCTTACGCCTATAAAAGGAAGGACCAGGGCCTTCTTAGAAAAGGTCAGCCGCGCGGGGACGAGGACGGGACAGACGCTCTCTTGGGGCCGCTCGCTTCCCTCACCCGCGTGGACGCTTGTAACCCCCTACTGCAAGCGCACCCGACCTGGGCGCGGGACGAACACGAAGGCCGCGGGATCTCCACCTCTCTCACGCCCGTCTCCGGCCACCTCGCCTTTCCCCCCTTCACGCTCGCCCACGCGCTCGACCCATCTGGGCTGGGGCACGAGGCACACTCACTCGTCGGCTTAGGGACCCCCCGGTCTCGAAACGCCGACAGTTGGCGCGCCAGGTAGGGGCCTGCTGCGTGCTGACGAACAGCTTCCCGTCAAGCTCCAGATGGGCAGTCTCCAGCAACCTCTCCGGCCCGGGACGGTGCTCCGTTTCGGGAGTCTTGAGTTCATGTCCTTCGACGGCAGCTACGACATGATACTCCTTCCACCGTCGCACGACAACGACAATGGCGGCCGACATCCCGCCCGCCGGCGACGGAACCGACGACATCTTCCCCGCTCGGTGGAAGAACAACATTCGAGCTCGCCCCGTCCTCTCCCCCGCCAACGGAGGAGGAGGCGGGGCAACCAAGGCCAAGCGGGAGGCCGCGCTTCGTCGGCTGTCGAGCGAATCGACATCCCCAGCGCCCCGACGGAAGGCACGCCGGGCGTCGACCTCGCGTTCGAGACGAAGGCGAGCGCCGTCCCCCCGCGACACGCCAATCCCGAGCAAGTGGACGACGCCGGCGCACTCGCGGAGAGCTTGCAGGACGTTGCCCTCGTACCTGAGATGACGGTGCAACCAGTCCCCGATGTGACTACGTCGCTCCGCGTCGACCAAAAGGTACTGACTAATTCCCATCCTACGTCGTTTCGAATCGGCCTCAACCCGCCAAGCGACCTCGCTTTGGCGGGCGCTCTCATTGAGGCGAGTGCAACCCCACTGGGGTTTCGTATGCGGTCGCCTTGGGACCGATTGACGGACGTCTCGACCTACGGGCCCTCTGGGTCCGAGGAAGATGACGATCCCAGCATCTGTTGGGATTTCTCTGGATTTGGCAACCCCAGTGCCATGCGGGACTTCATGACCGCATGTGACTACTGCCTCTCCGACTGTTCCGACGGAAGCCGCAGCCTTGACGACGAGGACTACGGCCCAAGCCGCGAATGTTTCCACGTCGAGCTAGGGGATCCCTCCGAAGGCAACCATCTTGGCATGCCGGAGGATGGTGATTTTCCTAGGCCGGTGCCTCGCGCCGACATCCCGCGGGAGCTAGCTATGGTCCCCGTTCCGGCGGGGGGTCACGACCCACAGCTCGAGCAAGTCCGCGGGGCGCAGGCCAGGCTCGACGAGGGAACAGGGGCGCTTGAGACGATCCGCCGGGACGTCGGGCAGGTACGGGCGGGCCAACCCCCGGCCGGAGAAATACGTCACCTGCCCCAGGGTCTCCAGCATCGCGTCGCCAACGATGTCAGGGTCAGGCCGCCGCCCGCATCCAGCGGGGTTGGTCAGAACCTGGCAGCCACAGCGATGCTCCTCCGCGCGATGCCGGAGCCATCAACCACCGAGGGTCGGCGAATCCAGGGAGAGCTCAAGAATCTCCTGGAAGGCGCTGCGGCCCGACGGGCCGAGAGCACTGCCTCCCGAAGGCAGGGATACCCCTCGGAACCTCACGCCGCGACTTCCCGATTCATGCGGGAAGCCTCGGTCTACACCGGGCGCACGCGCAACACCGCGCCTGCGGCCCCGGGCCACCTCGGCAACGAGCACCACCGTCGCGACCGTCGGGCCCACCTCGATGAAAGGGTGCGCCGAGGCTACCACCCCAGGCGTGGGGGGCGCTACGACAGCGGGGAGGATCGGAGTCCCTCGCCCGAACCGCCCGGTCCACAGGCCTTCAGTCGGGCCATCCGACAGGCGCCGTTCCCGACCCGGTTCCGACCCCCGACTAATATCACGAAGTACTCGGGGGAAACGAGACTGGAACTGTGGCTCGCGGACTACCGCCTGGCCTGCCAACTGGGAGGAACGGACGACGACAACCTCATCATCCGTAACCTCCCCCTGTTCCTCTCCGACACCGCTCGCGCCTGGTTGGAGCACCTGCCTCCGGGGCAGATCTCCAACTGGGACGACTTGGTCCAAGCCTTCGCCGGCAATTTCCAGGGCACGTACGTGCGCCCCGGGAATTCCTGGGACCTTCGGAGCTGCCGGCAACAGCCGGGAGAGTCGCTCCAGGACTACATCCG
This sequence comes from Zea mays, assembly GCF_902167145.1. Classification (NCBI taxonomy): domain Eukaryota; kingdom Viridiplantae; phylum Streptophyta; class Magnoliopsida; order Poales; family Poaceae; genus Zea; species Zea mays. The sequence continues at coordinate 37,719,293 of NC_050098.1, read as the reverse complement.
GCGATTCTCGAAGCAGCGCACCGAGCTGCCCAACATCACCGACTCGGATGTCATCGGCGCGTTCCTTGCCGGCACCACCTGCCGCGACCTGGTGAGTAAGTTGGGTCGCAAGACCCCCACCAGGGCGAGCGAGCTGATGGACATCGCCACCAAGTTCGCCTCTGGCCAGGAGGCGGTCGAGGCTATCTTCCGAAAGGACAAGCAGCCCCAGGGCCGCCCATCGGAAGAGGCTCCCGAGGCGTCTACTCCGCGCGGCGCCAAGAAGAAAGGCAAGAAGAAGTCGCAATCGAAACGCGACGCCGCCGACGCGGACCTTGTCGCCGCCGCCGAGTACAAGAACCCTCGGAAGCCCCCCGGAGGTGCTAACCTCTTCGACAAGATGCTCAAGGAGCCGTGCCCCTATCATCAGGGGCCCGTCAAGCACACCCTCGAGGAGTGCGTCATGCTTCGGCGCCACTTCCACAGGGCTGAGCCACCCGCGGAGGGTGGCAGGGCCCACGACGACGACAAGAAGGAAGATCACCAAGCAGGAGAGTACCCCGAGGTCCGTGACTGCTTCATGATCTACGGTGGGCATACGGCGAATGCCTCGGCTCGGCATCGCAAGCAAGAGCGCCGGGACGTCTGCTCGGTGAAGGTGGCGGCGCCAGTCTACCTAGACTGGTCCGACAAGCCCATCACCTTCGACCAAGCTGACCACCCCGACCACGTGCCGAGCCCGGGAAAGTACCCGCTCGTCGTCGACCCCGTCATCGGCGACGTCAGGCTCACCAAGGTCCTGATGGATGGGGGCAGCTGCCTCAACATCATCTACGCCGAGACCCTCAGGCTCCTGCGCGTCGATCTGTCCTCCGTCCGGGCAGGCGCTGTGCCATTTCACGGGATCATCCCTGGGAAGCGCGTCCAGCCCCTCGGACGACTCAACCTTCCCGTCTGCTTCGGAACGCCCTCCAACTTCCGAAGGGAGACCTTGACGTTCGAGGTGGTCGGGTTCCGAGGAACCTACCACGCGGTACTGGGGAGGCCATGCTACGCGAAGTTCATGGCCATCCCCAACTACACCTACCTGAAGCTCAAGATGTCGGGCCCCAACGGGGTCATCACCGTCGGCCCCACGTACAAACACGCGTTCGAATGCGACGTGGAGTGCGTGGAGTACGCCGAGGCCCTCACCGAGTCCGAGGCCCTCATCGCCGACCTGGAGAACCTCTCCAAAGAGGTGCCAGACGTGAAGCGTCATGCCGGCAACTTCGAGGCAGCGGAGACGGTTAAGGCCGTCCCTCTCGACCCCAGTGGCGACACCTCCAAGCAGATCCGGATTGGTTCCGGGCTCGACCCCAAATAGGAAGCAGTGCTCGTCGACTTTCTCCGCGCAAACGCCGACGTCTTTGCATGGAGTCCCTCGGACATGCCCGGCATACCGAGGGATGTCGCCGAGCACTCGCTGGATATTCGGGCCGGAGCCCGACCCGTCAGGAAGCCTCTGCGCCGATTCGACGAGGAGAAGCGCAGAATGATAGGCGAGGAGATCCACAAGCTAATGGCAGCAGGGTTCATCAAAGAGGTATTCCATCCCGAATGGCTTGCCAACCCTGTGCTTGTGAGGAAGAAAGGGGGGAAATGGCGGATGTGTGTAGACTACACTGGTCTCAACAAAGCATGTCCGAAGGTTCCCTACCCTCTGCCTCGCATCGATCAAATTGTGGATTCCACTGCTGGGTGCGAAACCCTGTCCTTCCTCGATGCCTACTCAGGGTATCACCAGATCCGGATGAAAGAGTCTGACCAACTCGCGACTTCTTTCATCACGCCGTTCGGCATGTACTGCTATGTCACCATGCCGTTCGGTTTGAGGAATGCGGGCGCGACGTACCAGCGGTGCATGAACCATGTGTTCGGCGAACACATCGGTCGCACAGTCGAGGCCTACGTCAATGACATCGTAGTCAAGACAAGGAAGGCTTCCGACCTCCTCTTCGACCTTGAAGTGACATTCCGATGTCTCAAGGCGAAAGGAGTCAAGCTCAATCCTGAGAAGTGTGTCTTCGGGGTGCCCCGGGGCATGCTCCTGGGGTTCATCGTCTCCGAGCGAGGCATCGAAGCCAACCCGGAGAAGATCGCAGCTATCACCAGCATGGGACCCATCAAGGACTTAAAAGGCGTACAGAGGGTCATGGGATGTCTCGCGGCCCTGAGCCACTTCATCTCACGCCTCGGCGAAAGAGGTCTACCTCTGTACCGCCTCTTAAGGAAGACCGAGTGTTTCGCTTGGACCCCTGAGGCCGAGGAAGCCCTCGGGAACCTGAAGGCGCTCCTTACAAAGGCGCCTGTCTTGGTGCCCCCAACTGATGGAGAAGCCCTCTTGGTCTACGTCGCCGCTACCACTCAGGTGGTTAGCGCCGCGATTGTGGTCGAGAGGCAAGAGGAAGGGCATGCATTGCCCGTTCAGAGGCCAGTCTACTTCGTCAGCGAGGTACTGTCCGAGACCAAGATCCGCTACCCACAAGTTCAGAAGCTGCTGTATGCTGTGATCCTGACGAGGCGGAAGTTACGACACTACTTCGAGTCTCATCCGGTAACTGTGGTGTCATCCTTCCCCCTGGGGGAGATCATCCAGTGCCGAGAGGCCTCGGGCAGGATCGCAAAGTGGGCGGTGGAAATCATGGGCGAAACAATCTCGTTCGCCCCTCGGAAGGCCATCAAGTCCCAAGTGTTGGCGGACTTCGTAGCCGAATGGGTCGACACCCAGCTACCGACGGCTCCGATCCAACCGGAGCTCTAGACCATGTTTTTCGACGGGTCGCTGATGAAGACGGGAGCCGGCGTGGGCCTGCTCTTCATCTCGCCCCTCGGGAAGCACCTACGCTACGTGCTACGCCTCCATTTCCCGGCGTCCAACAATGTGGCCGAGTACGAGGCTCTGGTCAATGGGTTGCGGATCGCCATCGAGCTAGGGGTCAGACGCCTCGACGCCCGCTATGACTCGCAGCTCGTCATCGACCAAGTCATGAAGAACTCCCACTGCCGCGACCCGAAGATGGAGGCCTACTGCGATGAAGTTCGGCGCCTGGAAGACAAGTTCTTCGGGCTCGAGCTCAACCACATCGCTCGGCGCTACAACGAGACTGCGGGACGAGCTGGCTAAAATAGCCTCGGGGCGAACAACGGTTCCCCCGGACGTCTTCTCCCGGGATCTGCATCAACCCTCCGTCAAGATCGACGACTCGCCCGAGCCCGAGGTAACCTCGGCACAGCCCGAGGCACCCTCGGCTCGGCCCGAGGCGTCCTCGGTTCAGCCCGAGGTACCCTCGGCCCCCGAAGCCAAGGCACTGAACGTCGAGGAGGAGCAGAGCGGGGCCACGCCTGATCGAAATTGGCAGGCCCCGTACCTACGATATCTCCGCCAGGGAGAGCTACCCCTCGACCAAGCCGAGGCTCGGCGGGTAGCTCGACGCGCCAAGTCGTTCGTCTTGCTGGGCGATGAGGAGGAGCTCTACCACCGGAGCCCCTCGGGTATCCTCCAGCGATGCATCTCCATCGCCGAAGGCCAGGAACTCCTGCAAGAAATACACTCGGGGGCTTGCGGCCATCATGCAGCGCCTCGAGCCCTTGTCGGGAATGCTTTCCGGCAAGGCTTCTACTGGCCAACGGCGGTGGCAGACGCCACTAGAATTGTCCGCACCTGCGAAGGGTGCCAATTCTATGCGAAGCAGACCCACCTGCCCGCTCAGGCTCTGCAGACGATACCCATCACCTGGCCCTTTGCTGTATGGGGTCTGGACCTCGTCGGTCCCTTGCAGAAGGCGCCCGGGGGCTACACGCACCTGCTGGTCGCCATCGACAAATTCTCCAAGTGGATCGAGGTCCGACCCCTGAACAGCATCAGGTCCGAGCAGGCGGTGGCGTTCTTCACCAACATCATCCATCGCTTCGGGGTCCCAAACTCCATCATCACCGACAACGGTACCCAGTTCACCGGCAAAAAATTCTTGGATTTTTGCGAGGATCACCACATCCGGGTGGACTGGGCCGCCGTGGCTCATCCCATGTCAAATGGGCAAGTAGAGCGTGCCAACGGCATGATTCTACAAGGGCTCAAGCCCCGGATTTACAACAGCCTCAACAAGTTCGGTAAGCGATGGATGAAGGAACTCCCCTCGGTGGTCTGGAGCCTGAGGACGACGCCGAGCCGAGCCACGGGTTTCACGCCGTTCTTCCTGGTCTACGGGACCGAGGCCATCTTGCCCACTGACCTGGAATACGGCTCCCCGAGGACGAGGGCCTACAACGATCAAAGCAACCAAGCTAGCCGAGAAGAATCGCTGGACCAGCTGGAAGAGGCTCGGGACAAGGCCTTACTACACTCGGCGCGGTACCAGCAGTCCCTGCGACGCTACCACGCCCGAGGGGTCCGGTCCCGAGACCTCCAGGTGGGCGACCTGGTGCTTCGGCTGCGGCAAGACGCCCGAGGGAGGCACAAACTCACGCCCCCCTGGGAGGGGCCATTCGTCATCGCCAAAGTTCTGAAGCCCGGAACATACAAGCTGGCCAACAATCAAGGCGAGATCTACGGCAACGCTTGGAACATCAAACAGCTACGTCGCTTCTACCCTTAAGATGTTTTCAAGTTGTTCATATACCTCGCACCCACGCAAAGTTTAGTCATCAAGGAAGGGTCGGCCTCGCCTCGGCAAAGCCCGACCCTCCCTCGGGGGCTAAAAGGGGGGAGACCCCCTCTGCGTCGAATTTTTTCCTCGAAAAAAGATCTCTTTTTAGCAGAATTTCTTTCGTGCTTTTTGACTACTTCGAAAAGCGGATCCTGGAAACGACGGAGTACACGTAAGCAGCCAAGGCTGACCGAGCCGAGGGACTCCTACGCCTCCGGGATACGGATACCTCACTCATCACCTTCTGCGATAAGTAACTCGCGTTCGGATAAAGTGACTCCGTGGACCGGACAAGTCTTTACGTTCGGAAGCTTTTCTGCCGAAGCGGTCCTTCAAGCTTTCTCGACTGAGTCAGAGACAGGGCCTCATGGACGGGTGAAAGTACGCGTAAGCGGCAAGGCCGACCGAGCCGAGGGACTCCTACGCCTCCGGGATACGGATACCTCACTCATCACCTTCCGCGAAAAGCAACTCTCGCCCGCACAAACATCCCTGTTACCGACGAAAAAGTCCAGATGCTCGGAATAAGAGGAAAAAAGGCGCAGCTTTACAGCGCAGCGAGGGTGTGTTTTCTGGCCTCAGCGGCCGCAGAAGGCACACGCTACAAGGTAATCTGATCCTGCAGGATCGGGTCTTCACGCTGGAAGGGGGCTATAGCACCCTCGGCATCGACGACGCCTTCAGCGAGATCCGACCCAGCCTCGGACGGCGACGCGGTCCAGGGACTTCTCCGGGAATCCGGCCCGAGCAGGCGGCTCGGCCGGTTACCCCTGGGGCCTCGGCCGACCATCTTCCAAGGGCGCCAGCCCGGCCCAAGGCCTCGGCTGATCGACTCCGGCGTCGGCCCCGCTGACGGACAACCTGGCTAGGCTCCGGCCAACCAGGTTCCCATTTTCGAGCCAACTCCGCCTCTGTTCGAGCTGATATCGCTACCCCTGGCCTCGGCTCATCGAAGAGCGGTCGAGGGGTCTCTTTAACTAAGCTAGAGGAGCCTCAGACAACAAGGCCGATCGAGCCGAGGGACTCCTACGCCTCCGGGATACGGATACCTCACTCGTCACCTTGACACGGGGCGACTCATGCTTGGTGAAGCGGTTCAGGTAATCAACAGGCGAGACTTAGTGCTCGAAAATAAAGAAAAAACACGGCTCCGTGCCGAAATTACATACATGTTCAGGCCTCGACAGCCACAATGAACAAAGACACTGGCATCCAAGGTGCCATCACAAACGGAACTCCGGTTCCGTCCCCGTGGGAACGAGCGGCCTCGAGCCTGCGGGGGGACGAACATCGGGAGGCTCGCCAGCGACCTCTGCAGCAGCAGCCATGGTCCCGGGTATACGCGGCCACCGGAGGGCTCTTGTTCGCGGTCCCGCTCAAGGGACGCGAACCGGCCATCAAAGCCAAAGAGCGGGCCGCTCCCAAGTGCTCCGGCAGATCCTCGCTGCCGTCCCCGCCGCGAATGCGAGGGAAAGGACGGAATGTTGCATCCTAGCTGGACAGCAACAGTTCGCCTTCCCCGGCATGACTGGAGGACGTCTCCGTCGCAGTGCGGGAGGACGATTGCCACCACCAGAAGCTGGAAGAGGAGGTGGTTCGCCGACCCGCGCAGGAGGTAGAGCCCCGGCTCGCCTCGCTCCCCGCCCCAGCGAGGATGACGAACACCCCCGATGCTGAGGGCGGGATCACAGCCTGGTTTGCCTCTCCCCATCCAGGAGCTGGAGGTCACCGTCTTGGGTGACCACCGGCGGAGGGGAGCAACCAGGCTGTGTGATGAAAATCCTTGAAGCCGAACGATGGCTGAAAGGTACCAACTCTCGCGGAGTTGCGTTCCTCCAACGATGAGGCGAGAAGACAGCGGGTACCCCCCATCCAGGGGCTTGGAAGGTGAAAAGACGCAACGCATGAGGGAGGAAGAAGACATGGTTGCCTTCCAAAAGGGGTCACCCTCCTTTTAAAGGCAGCTCTCCCTACGTGCGCCCCCAAACGCCACGGGCTGAGTCTTCTCCTACACACTCCAAGGCCCTCCCCTGCGGCTCGGGGGCTGGGTCCCGCATGTCATGCAAACCGGCTCAGAGCAGAAGAAGCCAAACCGCCGTGCGTGGTGCACACAACCGCCCAGTGGTTACAAGCGACCCCCCACTTTTGCCCAGACCAACGGGCGGAAGGGGCGGGCAGCCATGCAGGCGGCATGCAACCGCGCCAGGTGGACGCGCTTCTCCGACTTCTGACACGCCAGCTTGGAGGCCCAGGCCCGCGCGTCACGCAACCAGCGCGCCAGTTGCTGCATGCAAGCAACTGCACCGCCACTTGCACCACCGTCGCACCTCTTCGGTTGCGGAACCTATGCCGTGACTCGAGGCGACCCAGCGCACGACCCAGCAACGCCAGCCTGGCACGACGGTCAATGCGGCCGAAAGTGGGCCGGCAGTAATGACGGTGGCAGGCGGGCGGGAGCAGCAGTCACGTCGTCAGCCAGGCTCACGTCCCATCAGGGACAGCAAGAGAGCCTCCTCCCACGGCGTGAAGACGGTGCGCCCGTGATCCGTTCCTCGAACGGCTCGCGCACGCGCAACGGCCGCCCCGCCAACCACTCACCCCGTCGCATTAACTCCACGGCGGGACAGGCGGCGCCTCTGGCAGGAGAAGCGGGCGACGCTTCGCCTTCGCCGTAATAACCGCGCCAAAAAAGGTACGCCGCGTCATTCGATTTCGTATCCTTTTCCTTTTTCCTCTTTCTCTATCTCTTGCAACAGGGACCGGGAAAGGGGGATACCCCGAAAAGGATCCTTCTTTGTGAAGGAACCGGGCTCCGAGCCCCCCCTACTGATCAGAGGTTCGAAGGCTGGCCCTCCGAAGGGTTCAACAGTCGCCTCAGATCGCGTGGGCCCGACACCCACTACTGGTCAGGGGTTCGAAGGCCGGCCCCTCGAAGGGCTCCATGGCCGCCTCAGGCTACTCGGGCTCCGCGCCCATTACTGATCAGGGGTTCGAAGGCTGGCCCCCGAAGGGTTCACAGTCGCCTCAGACGCCGAGCGAGGGATGACCAGGGGTACGTTCGATACATAACCGAGGCTCGGGCTGCGCTCCCAAAGTACCCTAGGACATTTCCGAGACCAGCGAGAGCGATCTTGTAACGGAATCCCATCGGAGGGTGGCATCGAGCCCTCGGACCCCGTCGCCAGGGGACCGGGTCCGGCAGATCACCCGCAGGTACTTTTGGGCGTGCCTCTGGGCCCCTAGCCGACCCCCAACGAACGGGGCACGGACGTCCACTCGGATTACCCGCTTGCAGCTCACCGGAGACACCATGTTCGGTGCCCATCGAGGGTAACATGGCGCTCTCCCCCCCTCCTCCTTGCGGAAAGGCGACGTAGGGGCGTATGTAAAAAGCCGAGTCTGTCCCTGATCGCCCTCTCGCCCTGTGCGGAGGCTCGGGGGCAGCTCTCGCAAACCCGGCTCCGGCCGAACCGTTGACAGCGTCAACATACCAGCCCGAGAACTTGGGCCCCGACCGTGCACCCGGGCTACGGCCAATTCGCATGAGGGAACAACCAGACCAGCCGAAGCATTACGCAAGGCATTAAGACCTCGAAGGAGTGAAATCACTCCTCCGAGGCCTCGGGGGCTACACCCGGCGGGTGCGCTCGCGCGCACCCACCGGAACAAAATGCAACCGAGAAAGGCTGGTCCCCTTGCAAAAAAGTGCGACGAAAGCCTCCAAGCGAGTGCTAACACTCCCTTCGAGGCTCGGGGGCTACTGTCGGGGACCATAATTAGGGGTACCCTCAAGACGCCTAATTCTCAGCTGGTAACCCCCATCAGCATAAAGCTGCAGAGGCCTGATGGGTGCGATTAAGTCAGGGATCAGTCCATACGAGTGACTCGATCACGCTTCGCCCGAGCCTAGCCTCGGACAAGGGCAGCCGACCTCGAGGGACTTCCGTCTCGCCCGAGGCCCCCCTTTTACGGCGGACACATCTCCGGCTCGCCCGAGGCCTTGGCTTCGCTAAGAAGCAACCCTGACTAAATCGCCGCACCGACTGACCGAGTTGCAGGAGCATTTAACGCAAAGGTGGCCTGACACCTCTATCCTGACGCGCGCCCCCCGGCAGAGCCGAAGTGACCGCCGTCACTCCGCCGCTCCACTGACCGGTCTGACAGAAGGACAGCGCCGCCTGCGCCACTCCGACTGTAGTGCCACTCGACAGAGTGAGTCTGACAGGCAGTCAGGCCTTGCCAAAGGCGCCATAGGAAGCTCCGCTCCGCCCGACCCAGGGCTCAGACTCGGGCTAAGACCCGGAAGACGGCGAACTCCGCTCCGCCCGACCCAGGGCTCGGACTCGGGCTAAGACCCGAAAGACGGCGAACTCCGCTCCGCCCGACCCAGGGCTCGGACTCGGGCTAAGACCCGGAAGACGGCGAACTCCGCTCCGCCCGACCCAGGGCTCGGACTCGGGCTAAGACTCGGAAGACGGCGAACTCCGCTCCGCCCGACCCAGGGCTCGGACTCGGGCTAAGACCCGGAAGACGGCGAACTCCGCTCCGCCCGACCCAGGGCTCGGACTCGGGCTCCGCCCCGGAAGACGACGAACTCCGCCTCGCCCGACCCCAGGGCTTGGACTCCGCTCTGGCCTCTGCCGAACGATCTCCGCCTCGCCCGACCTAGGGGCTCGGGCTCGGCCTCGGCCACGGAAGACAGACTCGACCTCGGCTTCGGAGGAGCCCCCACGTCGCCCGACCTAGGGCACAGGCCCGCCACGTCAACGAGAAGCGCCATCATCATCCTACCCCGAGCCGACTCGGGTCACAGAGAACAAGACCGGTGTCCCATCTGGCTAGCTCCGCCAGATGGGCAATGATGGCGCCCCACAAGCTCTGTGACGACGGCGACTCTCACCTCTCTTACGGAAGCAGGGGGACGTCAGCAAGGACTCAACCGCTCCGACAACTGTCCCTCCGCCAGGCTCCGTTGCTCCTCCGACAGCCACGACATCACGCCAGCAGGGTGCCAAGATCTCTCCGGCTGCCACATTGGCATGTACTTAGGGCGCTAGCTCTCCCTCCGCTAGACACGTAGCACTCTGCTACACCCCCATTGTACACCTGGATCCTCTCCTTACGCCTATAAAAGGAAGGACCAGGGCCTTCTTAGAAAAGGTCGGCCGCGCGGGGACGAGGACGGGACAGGCGCTCTCTTGGGGCCGCTCGCTTCCCTCACCCGCGTGGACGCTTGTAACCCCCTACTGCAAGCGCACCCGACCTGGGCGCGGGACGAACACGAAGGCCGCGGGATCTCCACCTCTCTCACGCCCGTCTCCGGCCACCTCGCCTTTCCCCCCTTCGCGCTCGCCCACGCGCTCGACCCATCTGGGCTGGGGCACGCGGCACACTCACTCGTCGGCTTAGGGACCCCCCGGTCTCGAAACGCCGACACCCCTGTAATCCTCATCTACCACCCAAGCTCCACCACCACCTCCCCATCGCAAAACCGGACCGACGGCGGAGAACCGCCGCGGATCCCCACCGCCGGTCGACCCCGGTCGAGCCCCTCTCCCCCTCCGTTATCGCCAACACCGTCAGCCCCCTCCCCTCTCCCTGGCTGGTGGGCCCGCGCCGTCCCCGCCGTCTCCCCCGCACAGCTGGGCCAGCTGGGCCGCCAGCCTCGCCCGCGCGAGCGCCCGCGCCCAAGTGGGCCGAAAATCCCCCCCGGCCCACAGGGAAAGGAAATCCTTTTCCTTTTCTTTTTCCAATTTCTTTTCCCATTTTCTCATATATACTTATATGCTGATATTTTATGCACTAAAAATAGTTTAAATAAATTAGTAGGGCACAAAAATAATAAAATATAAAAGTTTGCACACCCCCACAAAGGTCACTATGTTTGATGTATTGTTTTTTATCTGTGTTTAATTAGCGGAAGAGGGATCCGATCCTCCGGAACTCTTAGCTCCGGAAGAAGGGCAGGAACCCGACCCCTCCGAGATTAACCTTTTGTGCCAGGAAAGCTTCGACGAAGGCAAGTCCATCCTTCCCTTGATGCATTATTTACCTATTTCTCTCTACCACTGCCTATGCCTGGATTATGGGATGGGAATCGAATTGCATGGTACGCATGAGAGAGCCCGCATTAACTATTACTTCGATTAAAAGATATGGGACAAATAAAAAAGGGTATAAGTGAAATGTTTTCCAAAAAGAGTGCGATGAAGGGTACTCACCCTCATCACCTAGTGAAGTGGGATGATCAGGGACTCCCTGGTTTAGGGGAGGGCCTAAGGTGTTGGCTCAGCTGGTTTAGGCGTGAGCAGAAGGATCGTCCTCTCATATAAGGACCGGTTTGTCATCTTTCATTACCTGTACTCTCAAAAAGTACAACCACTCGAGGTTGTGTGGGCAGCCACTCAATCTGAACTCGTACGGTCCCACCCCAGGGTTATGAAGGCTGGGGTAGCACCGGGAGGATAAGGAAGGGGAATGTTTTGTCTGGTTTGGACATGGTGGTGGCCTGACTCCTTCCGATATAACCATTAAGGTTCGGACGTACAAGGAAGGAAAGAGTTTCGGATTCGGATCTCATTGGCCATGAGATCGCAGAGCCAGACTAGTGGGTAAAGTGTACCCCTCTGCGCAGAGTCTAAACCTATTCGAATAGTCCGTGTCCACTGGTATGGACGAGTCTGGTATGGTATGACAATTAGTTTTTCTACTACAACTGGGAACAGGGAAATGTGTGTGTATGTTCTGGAAAGAAAGTAGTACCACGGGAGCGGGAAGCTCAGTGGTAGTTAAGCAAGTTGTTACTTCTATCGTTTTTTGGGAAAACCCTCACTATTGAGTACTGCCTTTCTCTGAAAAAGTATGAGTGACTTCAACTCCACTATAATAAGCATGTACAATATAGGTCACTTTCTCTTTACGGGAGCCGGGTGGGCTTGCGGAATACCTAGTGTATTCACCCAGATTTATTTATGTTTTTCAGCAGCTGAAGACTTCTTTTCTGCTATGCTTGATTGATGGGGCTGTGTCTTCACCCAGTTCTGCCTGTGGCCTGGGCTATTTTATCTTCCACTGCGCTTTATGTTTTTCGGCTCACTTTCGAGCTTGTATCCCCGGTATTGTAATAACATTATTCAGACTCTGTAACCATTTGAGGTAATGAATGTGATTACTAGCCTCCTGGGACTAGTAATTGTATCACATTTGAGTCCCAAAGGATCGGGACGCTTCAGGTGGTATCGGAGCCTATAGGACTGGCCGTAGACCACAGCCCTGACCTTAAAAGTTACCTTAACAAGAAAAACACCTCTTACCTTCAAGAAACACTCTTTCCCCTTTTCCCCGATATTAATAGACCTTTCTTTTCGTCTACCAGATGGAAAACCCCTGGGTGATTAGGACTTCCTATTGCTCAGAGGAGGAAGGCTTTCCTCACCTTCTTCGAAGCTGCGCACTGCGCCTGGGGATCCGCAAGAAGCCCGAATATGTCTGGAAGGAGTACCGTGAAAATGGAATGGAAAAATGCTCTATGGCAGTCTACTTGGGAGAAAGCCGGAACTACCCAAACCACCCTCCTTTCCAAATTACCTTCATCGGACACCGCTTCCCAGACACATGCCAGAGCCTCGCTCGAAAAGCCCTCAAACAACTGTGCCAAAACTATAGCCGAGAGATCTCTGAGACTCCCCTCCGATATTTCCCACCCAGCAACAAAAACACCCCAACCTGGAAGAAAAGACTCCAGGCTCTGTCAGGAGGAGATCCCATAGAAGATGATCCCACTATCGTCTACATGGCCGGATACCTCCACACCCTCGACAACCACTACGATGAGCTCTCCTCCCATTGTACCCACCTAAACTCCCGAGTGGAAAGCCTAGAGCAGCAAGTCAAAGAGCTTACGCAAGAGAAGGCATCTCTCCAGGAAAGTCTCAGCATAGTGGAAGGCGAGGAAGCCAACACCCGTGAGGCCTACCGGACCTTGAAGTCAGACTTTGACAAGAAGCTGAAGGCACTCGCCCCCAAAAAGAAGATCCAGAAGAAGACCACTAACCAAGGATGCCAGACAGAGAAGAAGAAGAAGAAGGCCCCTCTAGCCCTACCTCCCCCCAGAACCGATGACTGGTCCGACGAAGAAGATGTATCCCTAGCCAGCCTCGATGATCTTCTCAAGGCATTTGGGGATACCTTAGACAAGGAACTCGCTAGCACCTCGAAGAACGCCCTCGTGTAGTTTTTCCCTGTAGTAGTCTTATGCTTGTAATGTGATGGTGTAATGAATAAAATAACTTGGTTGAGAACAATTTGCATGTGCATAATAGTGACTCTCTTCCCTGGCAGATGGCTTCGGATAAAACCACGCCTACCGCCTCAGGGATTGGAGCAGGTTTCCCCCGAAGAGCTGAAGGGGAAGTCGTTAGAGAGGAAAGTGAAACTCACCTCCCCGCACCTCCACCCCTACCCTTAGACATAGCCCAAGTGCTAGCCAATCAGACCCGACTCATCGAGGTCCTCACTCGAAATCTGGAAAATCAACGGCCAAATGGTGGAAGACCGCAAGACAGAATGGGGGACTTCCTGAGACTCAAACCTCCCACGTTCGCCGGATCAAGCAACCCCCTCGATGCAGACGATTGGATGCGCACGATCAAAAGGAAGCTGGAAGCCATTGGTTGCCCAGAAAACCAGCGTGTTCAACTGGCTGCCCACCAACTCTCTGGGATGGCCTTAGCCTGGTGGGACACCTTCAACGTCACCATCAGAGATGCTACCTGGGCGGAATTTGAAGCAGCTTTCCGGGAGCACCATGTGCCCCAAGGATTGGTACAGCTCAAGGAGGACGAGTTCCGAGAATTGACTCAGGACGGAAGATCTGTCAGCGAATATGTGCACAAGTTCACGGAGTTAGCCCGCTACGCGCCAGATGATGTCAATACTGAGAGCAAGAAGATGGCCCGTTTCCTTAAGGGACTCAGGCCAGAACTCAAGACAATTCTGGCTAGTCAAGACTTCCTCAACTTCTCTCACCTTTCCAACAAGGCCATGCAAGTTGAAAGAGCTAAGGAGGAAGAAAAAGGACATCTCAAAAGGAAGTTCCAGGTTCTCCGGGCACAACAGCAGGACCGACACCAGAAGACTCGATCATTTGGGTTTCCACCCAAGGGGCCCAACTTCAGTAGGCCAGCTGGACCCACTCCGTCACGATTCAGCCAGCAGAGTCAGAGCTCTTTCCATTCTCCCTCGGTGGCAAGCAACCAACCTCCGGCAAATGCATGTTGGCACTGCGGTGATCCAAGCCACTTCAAGAACAACTGTCCGCAGCTGAAGCCTCAGGGACCCGCCTACTCCAACTCGGTGAATGGCCCCAAGAATACCTCGGCACCCGCCCCCAAGGCGCCCTCCGCCGCCAGCCAGCAGAACAAGACTCCGTACCAAGGAAGGGCACGTGTAAATCACGTCGATGCCCAGGAAGCTCAGCAGGCTCCGGGAGTAGTACTCGGTGAGTTCCTTGTTGAATTTACTCCCGCTACCGTACTTTTTGATTCTGGAGCTGTAAAGCCCAAAAAAAAATGTATAAGAGGAAATATCTATATATTTATATGTTAATGTTTTGAAATTATAGAACCTTTGGAGATTAATTTATTTCCTTTTATTTTTGCATATTCGATTAATGAAAATAAATTAGTCAGATAACAAATAAATAAATACAGAAAAAATGTCTCTCATGCTGATATTCTTTGATTGCACGCCTAATTCAGTGGTCAAACGATACTTGAATTAAAATCCAAACATGCGAAGGAAATGATAAATACATCAAATAGGAAACAAAAAAAAAAGAAAAATGCAAGCCGTGTGGGCCTAAACCCCCATGGTGCTGGCCCAAAACCTTTCTTCCCCTTGCTGAAATCGGCCCACAAACTACACCTGAGATGCATGATGTGGCAGGAATAGTAAGATTTGTTTATGATTTCTAGCCGGGGTGATGTCACGCTGACGCTAGGAATGACATCACCTGCAGTGTTGTTCCACTCGCTGACCGTGGGGGCCGGTTCTCAGTATTTTTTTTTTGCCAAAGCTCAAAACAGAATTGCGTCCTCGCCGTAGAATGCGATTGAGCGCCGATCGTGCCTGGACTGTAACCGTCGTGCCCTACTTATTAGCTGCTCCAGCTGGGCACCATCTGGTCGACTGGTCGTCGCCTATAAATTGCCTCGCCTTCTCTCTTCTCTAGTCCCCTAACGCACCCTACTGCTGCCATTGCCAAATCGAGCTGGTCGTGAGAAATCGTGTTCGGGAGAGGGCGTTTGAGGCCAAACCAGGACAAAAGTCGCGGGGTCCTCTGGTGCTGTGTCTGGTGGCCGCCGGCGTCGGTAGATCAGCGAAGGAAATTGCTCCATCCCTAGAGTCGTGCACCTCTGCGGGTCCCTAGAGTGTCGTGGTTGAGGGCTACGACGACACGGATCCTGGTAAGACCTCCAGCCAAGCATTTCCTTATTTTTTTCTCTGCTTTGGATATAGCCTTCCGAGGAAAAAAAAAGTGAGCCAAGCTCCACATCGATGGCTGGTCTGGTGGCTGCTCCGTCGTAGAGGCCAACAGGGCGTCTTCGCTGTTGTCTGAGGAAGACGATGAGTGTGAGCCGTCGATCGGGGCGTGGACGCTTGAGATTAGAGTGTGGATAACGTTCTGGGTTGGATGGCGCGCGATCGTCGGATCGCGATCGGACGAATCGGACACAAGTAGGATCTAGGCCGTAGATCTGTGATCAAACGGCCAGCGAAGCGTACCGATTCGAGTTAAAACTAGTCTAATCCGTGGCATCCATTTCTGATCTGGCGGCTGATATCGCGCGATACCCCTTCGCGGGTTCACTTTGCACTTGAACCCCTCTGTTTAGGTGAAATGAACCCGCGGTCCTCGCACGACTGTTCCTGTGTCTGGATTATTTTGCGCCTGAGCCCCTGACGTTCCTGGAAAATGAGGCCCAGTCCAGTGGCGTGATAAAATGAATAAATGAAATAGAAAATAGATTTTTAATAGGAAAATAATTGCTAAGAACTTATAAAATCCAAAGAAAATTCATTTGAACTCCAAATTACTCCATTCCAGTTTCTAAAATTTTGTAATTTTATTCTCTATCACTTAGAATCTCTGTGTTGTCATGAAAACAATATTAAAATTTATTTCTCACTTAATCCTATTTTAAGCACATAAAACCTTTGAAAATTCATAACTTAAAATCTATAACTCCAGAAATTATTATTCCTGTTCCTAGGATTTTATTTTAATATGTAGAATATTGCTGTGTATTTTGTTCACATGATTGGTGTGATGTTAATTTTCCCCTGTATATTGTGCTTGTTTGTATTGTGGCGAGTAGAAGAGCCCGTTGCTGAGGATCCTGGTGAGCAGCAGATAGAAGTAGCTGAGCAGGAGCTCATTGAAGGCAAGTTGTGCCCTTGACCACATTTTACCCAATAATGTTCTTTAATATCATTTATCCATGCATAGGTTAATTTTGATGGGACCCAATAGGTTACCCTAGATTGTTTATCTCATTACATTGTTTACCCCTGAATCATATGGGTAGTTATGCTATTGCTTTACATGGTTTTGGGATAATCATTTATTACCTCTATGTTCCAATTCTTTTTGTTATTCTATTTATGTTCATGTTGAGATCATTAATGTTAATTGGAACATAGAGCTTAACTTGAGAACCACGTGCCACCACAAGGGTTTAATGGGACGCCCTTGGCTGACTAATTAGGAAAGCTAGTGGAAGACTACCTTACCTGAAAGGGGCAAGGGCAGTAGGGGAGAGGTCAGTGCGGGGAGGTCCCTGGTTGATTTTGCTGCGATGGCGGTCAGCCAGGAACCCTGTACTGGATCTTCCCATAAACTGTAGCGGGTTTTCGGAAGCTAGTGGAACTTTGTAAAGGCCTCGTAGTGTTGCCCTGCCGCGCTTCCTAGGTAGAGGTGTATGGGATTCGCGACCCCTTGGCAGATGGGTAACATGACTTGTGGGTAAAGGGTACAACCTCTGCAGAGTGTAAAACTGGTATACTAGCCGAGCTCACGGTCATGAGCAGCTCAGGACTCTCTGATGATTAAATTATGGAACTTAAATTCAATTTTGTCATTTGCATTGCATGGGTTTATTATTAATTTTGTTCTATTATTTATTAAGGTTTGGTATTTACTTACATCTAGTAATTGCTAATAAAAGTTTGACCAACATTAAAAGCAATGCTCAGCTTTAACCATTCTCTTTGATAAGCCTTACACTCCATGAGCTCCCACCTTTGGTGAGTTCATGTCACATTATTCCCCACAACTTGTTGAGCGATGATCATGTGTGAGCTCACCCTTGCTGTCTCACACCCCCCACAGGAGAAGAGCAGGTGGTTCAGGAGGAGCCACAAGGCGAGGAGTATGATCTGATCTAGGTGGCGTTTCTCAGTTGACATTGGCGCCAACGATCCTTAGTTCGTTTTATGTTTATTCTTTTATTTTGTAATAAGTCTTCCGCTATGTAATAAGTACTCTGATGTTTTATGACATTTATCTCTATACACTCTGTTATTATATATGTTGTCTTCTTGGCGCATGTATGAGATGCACCTGGCTTTGTTCCTTAAAGCCGGGTGTGACAGAAGTGGTATCAGAGGAAATGTTGACTGTAGGACGAAACCTAGATAGAAATGGACAAAACACTTCCCTACATACCTTCTTCTGATTCATTCTATACTTACCTTACTCTGATTCTCTCTATACTTATCGTAATCCTGTCTCACCTTCTACTGTTCTACTCTGATTACTCTTATCTTTTCTACTCTAAGACATGATGGATTTCACACCTTGGAATCCTACACTTATGATCTTTTTAAGAGATAGGAGACCTAAAACAAAAACTAAAATTATTTTCTCTATTAAAAATGTTGGTTGATTGTTCTGATGATCAATGCCTGATTTGCTTCTTTGATTGATTGAAATAGTATAGACGGGCATCTTAGCATGTACCGCCATAAGGTAATATATTAGCTTTAGTAGGTGACACACTAATCTACTTAGCTAATAAATCACCCGCAGTAACATTCCTCGTAATTACTCGCCTTGTCTACAATTCTTCTTTTCGTACCCTGTGTTTCTAACCCAGATAGGCTACCCCTATAGTGTTAGAAGAGAGCACTATAGACATGATCCTTGGTATGTCATGGTTGAGAAAGGCAAAGACACAATATACACTGTGCTAAGGGAATCGTAGAACTCACCAGTTCCAAAGGAGAAAGATTTCAAGTTAATATTGCAGTAACCACCTCATCCAAACGGGCAATGTTCTTTATACCTGAGGAGTTTATTAGAGACAACATCCGTGTGGTTAGAGATTTTCCGGATGTCTTTCCAGAGGAGTTACCAGGGATGCCACCAGATAGGGAAGTAGAGTTTGTAATTGATCTTCTACCTGGAACTGCCCCTATTTCTAAACGGCCATATAGGATGTCTGTAGAAGAGTTAAAGGAACTTAAGAAGCAATTAACGGAGTTACAAGAGGCTGGGTACATTCGTCCGAGTTCCTCACCTTGGGGAGCACCGGTTCTGTTTGTACAGAAGAAGGATGGATCGCAGCGGATGTGTGTGGATTATAGATCTCTTAGTGATGTTACGGTGAAGAACAAGTATCCGTTGCCCCGTATTGAGGATTTATTTGATCAGATGAGAGGTGCTAGAGTATCCTCGAAGATTGATCTCCGATTCGGTTACCATCAGATGAGGATTAGACCATCAGATATTCCCAAGACGGCTTTCTCGACTCGATATGGATTATATGAGTTTACTGTTATGTCGTTTGGATTAACCAATGCACCAGCTTATTTTATGAACTTAATGAACAAGGTGTTTATGGAGTACTTGGACAGATTCGTCGTGGTATTCATCGACGATATTCTTATTTATTCTCAGAGTGATAGCGATCATGAGGAACATCTGAGATTGGTGCTACAGAAGCTACGAGATAACCAACTATACGCCAAGTATAGCAAATGCGAGTTTTGGATTGGCGAGGTGCCCTTACTTGGACATATCATATCTAATGGAGGAATATCAGTGGATCCTGCTAAGGTTAAGGAGATAATGGAGTGGAGAGTACCCACTACAGTTACTGAGATTCGAAGTTTCTTGGGATTAGCAGGATATTATCGGAGATTTATTGAAGGATTTTCCAAGATTGCTAAACCTATGACCTCGCTTTTGGAGAAAGGAAAAGAATTTAAGTGGGACGAGAAGTGCCAAGACAGCTTTGAGCAATTGAAGAAAAGATTAATGTCGCCACCAGTATTGGTTATGCCAGACCTACAGAAAGGATTTGACATTTATTGTGATGCATGTGGCCAAGGACTTGGATGTGTGCTTATGCAAGAAGGACATGTGATTGCCTATGCATCTCGTCAGTTGCGGAAGCATGAACTGAACTACCCCACTCATGACTTGGAATTGGCAGCCGTTGTGCATGCGCTTAAGATTTGGAGACATTATATCATGGGAACCAAGTGTCAAGTATATACGGATCATAAGAGTCTGAAGTATATATTCACTCAGAAGGATCTCAACCTTAGGCAACGCCGTTGGTTGGAGCTTATTAAGGATTATGATTTGGAGATTCACTATCACCCGGGCAAGGCAAATTTGGTTGTAGATGCCTTGAGTCGCAAGGAGCATGTTCATTCAGCTATTGTTGCCCAGCTACCCGATGAGATTGTTGAGGATTTCAGGAGACTTAACCTGGGGATAGTCGCTCATACTGAAGGAGTTACTATTGATGTGGAACCTACTTTGGAGCAAGAAATCCACAAAGGACAAATTGGTGATGCTAAGATACAAGAGATTAGCGAGGTCCGGAATTTACGGAAGGTGAGCAAGGCACCATATGGTTCAAGGACAGGATGTGTGTTCTTGATATTGAAAGCCTTCGTGAGACTATATTGAAGGAGGCCCATGACTCGGATTATTCTATTCATCCTGGTAGTACCAAGATGTATCAGGATTTGAAACGGAAGTATTGGTGGTATGGATTGAAAAGAGATGTGGCTGCACATGTGGCTATGTGCGATGTATGTCAAAGAGTTAAGGCTGAACACCAGAGGCCAGCTGGATTATTGCACCCACTGAAGATACCCGAGTGGAAGTGGGAAGAGATTGGTATGGATTTCATTACTGGATTGCCTCGCACCCAGAAAGGATATGATGCTATATGGGTGATTGTGGATAGATTGACTAAAGTGGCTCACTTTATTCCTGTGAAGACTACATATAAAGGTTCTCAGCTAGCAGAGTTATTTATGGCTCGGATTGTGTCTCTACACGATGTACCGAAGAAGATCGTTTCGGATAGAGGATCATAGTTTACCTCCAGATTTTGGAAAAGTTTTCATGAGAATATGGATACGAAGTTGAATTTTAGTTTGGCCTACCATCCTTAGACTGATGGACAGACTGAAAGGACTAATCAAGTATTGGAAGATATGTTGAGAGCATGTGCTCTTCAGCATGGAGGAAGTTGGGATAAAAGTCTACCTTATGCTGAGTTCTCATATAATAATAGTTATCAAGCCAGTATGAAGATGTCACCTTTTGAGGCTCTATATAGTAGGAAGTGCAGGACTCCTCTATTTTTTTTGGACCAGACTAGAGGAAGACTGTTCTTTGGACCTGAACTTATTCCAGAGGTAGGAGAACAAGTTCGTATAATTCGGGAGAATTTGAGGGTAGCTCAGACCAGGCAAAAGAGTTATGCAACAGAAGGAGGCCACTGGAATTTGAAGAAGGAGATTACGTGTACCTCAAGGTGTCACCACTTCGTGGAATGAGGAGATTCAAAGTCAAGGGCAAACTGTTCCCTCGCTACATTGGACCATTCTTGATCTTTAGGCGAGATGGGGAGATGGCATACCAACTCGAGTTACCGGATAGTCTATCGGATGTGCATAATGTGTTTCACGTATCTCAACTAAAGAAGTGTCTCCGTGTCCCTGAGGAACAATTGCCGATGGAAGAGCTCAGTGTTCAGGGTGATTTGACTTACACGGAATACCCGATCAAGATTTTGGATACTTTGACTCGGGTTACGAGAAATAAGGTGATAAAGATGTGCAAAGTTCAATGGAGTCACCACGGTGAAGATGAAGCAACTTGGGAAAGAGAAGAAGAGCTTCGCATAGATTTTCCCCACCTTTTCCCTAGATCTACCTAAATCTCGAGGACGAGATTATTTTTAAGGGGGGTAGGATTTGTAAAGCCCAAAAAAAATGTATAAGAGGAAATATCTATATATTTATATGTTAATGTTTTGAAATTATAGAACCTTTGGAGATTAATTTATTTCCTTTTATTTTTGCATATTCGATTAATGAAAATAAATTAGTCAGATAACAAATAAATAAATACAGAAAAAATGTCTCTCATGCTGATATTCTTTGATTGCACGCCTAATTCAGTGGTCAAACGATACTTGAATTAAAATCCAAACATGCGAAGGAAATGATAAATACATCAAATAGGAAACAAAAAAAAAGAAAAATGCAAGCCGTGTGGGCCTAAACCCCCATGGTGCTGGCCCAAAACCTTTCTTCCCCTTGCTGAAATCGGCCCACAAACTACACCTGAGATGCATGATGTGGCAGGAATAGTAAGATTTGTTTATGATTTCTAGCCGGGGTGATGTCACGCTGACGCTAGGAATGACATCACCTGCAGTGTTGTTCCACTCGCTGACCGTGGGGGCCGGTTCTCAGTATTTTTTTTTTGCCAAAGCTCAAAACAGAATTGCGTCCTCGCCGTAGAATGCGATTGAGCGCCGATCGTGCCTGGACTGTAACCGTCGTGCCCTACTTATTAGCTGCTCCAGCTGGGCACCATCTGGTCGACTGGTCGTCGCCTATAAATTGCCTCGCCTTCTCTCTTCTCTAGTCCCCTAACGCACCCTACTGCTGCCATTGCCAAATCGAGCTGGTCGTGAGAAATCGTGTTCGGGAGAGGGCGTTTGAGGCCAAACCAGGACAAAAGTCGCGGGGTCCTCTGGTGCTGTGTCTGGTGGCCGCCGGCGTCGGTAGATCAGCGAAGGAAATTGCTCCATCCCTAGAGTCGTGCACCTCTGCGGGTCCCTAGAGTGTCGTGGTTGAGGGCTACGACGACACGGATCCTGGTAAGACCTCCAGCCAAGCATTTCCTTATTTTTTTCTCTGCTTTGGATATTGCCTTCCGAGGAAAAAAAAAGTGAGCCAAGCTCCACATCGATGGCTGGTCTGGTGGCTGCTCCGTCGTAGCGGCCAACAGGGCGTCTTCGCTGTTGTCTGAGGAAGACGATGAGTGTGAGCCGTCGATCGGGGCGTGGACGCTTGAGATTAGAGTGTGGATAACGTTCTGGGTTGGATGGCGCGCGATCGTCGGATCGCGATCGGACGAATCGGACACAAGTAGGATCTAGGCCGTAGATCTGTGATCAAACGGCCAGCGAAGCGTACCGATTCGAGTTAAAACTAGTCTAATCCGTGGCATCCATTTCTGATCTGGCGGCTGATATCGCGCGATACCCCTTCGCGGGTTCACTTTGCACTTGAACCCCTCTGTTTAGGTGAAATGAACCCGCGGTCCTCGCACGACTGTTCCTGTGTCTGGATTATTTTGCGCCTGAGCCCCTGACGTTCCTGGAAAATGAGGCCCAGTCCAGTGGCGTGATAAAATGAATAAATGAAATAGAAAATAGATTTTTAATAGGAAAATAATTGCTAAGAACTTATAAAATCCAAAGAAAATTCATTTGAACTCCAAATTACTCCATTCCAGTTTCTAAAATTTTGTAATTTTATTCTCTATCACTTAGAATCTCTGTGTTGTCATGAAAACAATATTAAAATTTATTTCTCACTTAATCCTATTTTAAGCACATAAAACCTTTGAAAATTCATAACTTAAAATCTATAACTCCAGAAATTATTATTCCTGTTCCTAGGATTTTATTTTAATATGTAGAATATTGCTGTGTATTTTGTTCACATGATTGGTGTGATGTTAATTTTCCCCTGTATATTGTGCTTGTTTGTATTGTGGCGAGTAGAAGAGCCCGTTGCTGAGGATCCTGGTGAGCAGCAGATAGAAGTAGCTGAGCAGGAGCTCATTGAAGGCAAGTTGTGCCCTTGACCACATTTTACCCAATAATGTTCTTTAATATCATTTATCCATGCATAGGTTAATTTTGATGGGACCCAATAGGTTACCCTAGATTGTTTATCTCATTACATTGTTTACCCCTGAATCATATGGGTAGTTATGCTATTGCTTTACATGGTTTTGGGATAATCATTTATTACCTCTATGTTCCAATTCTTTTTGTTATTCTATTTATGTTCATGTTGAGATCATTAATGTTAATTGGAACATAGAGCTTAACTTGAGAACCACGTGCCACCACAAGGGTTTAATGGGACGCCCTTGGCTGACTAATTAGGAAAGCTAGTGGAAGACTACCTTACCTGAAAGGGGCAAGGGCAGTAGGGGAGAGGTCAGTGCGGGGAGGTCCCTGGTTGATTTTGCTGCGATGGCGGTCAGCCAGGAACCCTGTACTGGATCTTCCCATAAACTGTAGCGGGTTTTCGGAAGCTAGTGGAACTTTGTAAAGGCCTCGTAGTGTTGCCCTGCCGCGCTTCCTAGGTAGAGGTGTATGGGATTCGCGACCCCTTGGCAGATGGGTAACATGACTTGTGGGTAAAGGGTACAACCTCTGCAGAGTGTAAAACTGGTATACTAGCCGAGCTCACGGTCATGAGCAGCTCAGGACTCTCTGATGATTAAATTATGGAACTTAAATTCAATTTTGTCATTTGCATTGCATGGGTTTATTATTAATTTTGTTCTATTATTTATTAAGGTTTGGTATTTACTTACATCTAGTAATTGCTAATAAAAGTTTGACCAACATTAAAAGCAATGCTCAGCTTTAACCATTCTCTTTGATAAGCCTTACACTCCATGAGCTCCCACCTTTGGTGAGTTCATGTCACATTATTCCCCACAACTTGTTGAGCGATGATCATGTGTGAGCTCACCCTTGCTGTCTCACACCCCCCACAGGAGAAGAGCAGGTGGTTCAGGAGGAGCCACAAGGCGAGGAGTATGATCTGATCTAGGTGGCGTTTCTCAGTTGACATTGGCGCCAACGATCCTTAGTTCGTTTTATGTTTATTCTTTTATTTTGTAATAAGTCTTCCGCTATGTAATAAGTACTCTGATGTTTTATGACATTTATCTCTATACACTCTGTTATTATATATGTTGTCTTCTTGGCGCATGTATGAGATGCACCTGGCTTTGTTCCTTAAAGCCGGGTGTGACAGGAGCATCCCACTCTTTCATAGCCACTAGCTTTGTGGAAAAATATGGCATCCCCTCTACTCCCCTAGAGATTCCTTTGGTCACCCAAACCCCAGGGTCCGACCTCCTATGCCAGCTAAAATGTTCTCAGGTCAGAATCCTTTTAAGTGGGGTAGTATTCCTGGCAGACTTAACCGTCTTGCCATCCAAGGGAATTGATGTAATCCTAGGGATGGATTGGCTAACTAAACACAAAGGCATCATCAGTTGCGCAGACAAGACAGTCCTCCTCACCGACCAGCAGGGAGAGTTAGTCTCTTGCCAGGCACAGCCACCCGCCAGTGACCCAATGATGTTCAATATAACAACGGAAAGTATATCAGTAGTAGAGGAATTCATGGATGTGTTTCCCGAAGAATTGCCAGGAATGCCACCAGAAAGAGAAGTGGAATTTTACATAGATCTGATTCCTGGAACAGCACCCATCGCAAAGAGACCATACCGCATGGCCCCAACTGAGTTAGCAGAACTGAAGCTTCAAATCTCAGATCTTCAGCAAAAAGGATACATTCGTCCTAGCTCATCACCTTGGGGAGCGCCAGTTCTGTTCGTCTCCAAGAAGGATGGAAGTATGAGAATGTGCATTGATTATCGATCGTTAAATGAAGTCACCATCAAGAACAAGTATCCACTTCCTCGGATCAACGACCTCTTCGATCAGCTTCAAGGAGCCAAGTACTTCTCCAAGATAGACCTGAGGTCTGGTTACCATCAATTGAGGATCAAGGAAGCGGACATCCAAAAGACTGCATTTGTCACCCGGTACGGGCAATATGAATTCACAGTAATGCCGTTCGGACTGACAAACGCACCCGCCTTTTTCATGAACCTCATGAATAAAGTGTTTATGGAAGAGCTAGATAAGTTTGTCGTAGTCTTCATCGACGACATCCTTATTTACTCCAAGAACCGCGAAGACCATAAGCGTCACCTTCGGATCGTCCTTGGAAAACTCAGAGCACACCAGCTGTATGCCAAACTCAGTAAATGTGAATTCTGGTTGGAAAAGATAGCCTTCCTTGGGCATATCTTAACCGCCGAAGGAATAGAAGTGGACCCCTCCAAAGTGGAAGCAGTGTCAAAATGGAGGCAACCAACCAACGTCAGTGAAGTTCGAAGCTTCCTAGGAATGGCAGGGTATTACCGCCGCTTCATCAAAGGATTCTCCAGCATAGCAAGACCAATGACAGAACTTCTCAAGAAAGATCACAAATTTGTGTGGACCCCAAAATGTGAAGGAAGTTTCCAAATCATAAAAGAGAAACTCACAACGGCACCCGTTCTATCACTACCAGATATTCATCAAGATTTTGTCGTCTTCTGTGATGCCTCAAGGCAAGGCTTAGGGTGTGTACTAATGTAGAACGAAAGAGTCATTGCTTACGCATCACGCCTACTCAAGCCGCACGAGCAGAATTACCCCACCCATGATCTGGAATTGGCAGCCATAGTGCATGCCTTAAAAATATGGAGACATTACCTAATCGGAAACAAATGCCATATTTTCACCGATCACAAGAGTTTGAGGTACATATTCACTCAACCTGATCTCAACCTCCGTCAGCGAAGATGGTTAGAGCTGATCAAGGATTATGACCTAGAAATTCACTATCACCCCGGGAAGGCCAATGTGGTGGCCGACGCCCTCAGTCGAAAGCCATTCAGAATTAAAGGGACTAACTTTCTAGAAGACTGGAAGAAAGAATCTGCACAACTAAATGCATGTCTGGGAAACAACGACAGTCTCGAAGTCAAGCCAATGCTAGAAGACCTCATCTGCAAAGCTCAACATCTAGACCCAGAGACGACAAGGCTTGTGGAGAAAGCCCGCAAGGAACAACTCCCGGGCCTCAGGACAGATAACCAAGGAGTCCTTTGGTTCAAACACCGTCTGTGTGTACCAAAAGGGGAGGCCCGAGAAGTCCTACTCAAGGAAGCTCACGACTCGGCCTACTCCATCCACCCCGGAACTACCAAGATGTACCTGGACCTCAAGACCAGATACTGGTGGAAGGGGATGAAGAAAGAAATAACTCAGTATGTGGCCCGATGTGACATCTGCCAACGGACGAAGGCCGAACACCAAAAACCTGCTGGTCTATTGCAACCCCTCCCGATACCTGAATGGAAGTGGGAAGAAATAGGCATGGACTTCGTGACCGGACTACCCCGGACGCAGAAAGGGAATGACTCCATCTGGGTAATAATAGATCGCCTCACCAAGGTAGCCCATTTCATTCCAGTGAAAACTACCTTTGGAGGAGCCACCCTTGCCCGGATCTACCTCAAAGAGATAGTCAGACTCCATGGCATCCCAAGGAAGATAGTATCAGACAGAGGAACTCAGTTCACATCCAAATTCTGGACAAGCCTTCAGAAAGCCATGGGCACCAAGCTAGATTTCAGTACCGCTTATCACCCTTAGACAGATGGGCAGACAGAGAGAGTCAACAAAGTCCTTGAAGATCTCTTAAGAGCATGTGTGTTAGCTTTTGATAGAAGTTGGGAGTCCAGTCTACCCTACGCAGAGTTCTCCTACAACAATAGCTATCAGTCCAGCATCAAGATGTCACCATTCGAAGCACTGTATGGACGAAAATGCCAGACCCCTCTCATGTGGTCCAACGTGGGGGAAAAAGCACTAGAAGGACCTGCCTTTGTCAAGGAGGCAGAGGAGAAAGTTGCACTGATCCGCAGAAGGTTTCTTGAAGCTCAGAGTCGACAGAAGAGTTACGCAGACAACAGGCGGAGGGAACTCCGATTTGAGGAAGGAGACTTCGTCTACCTTAAGGTTTATCCAATGCGTGGTGTCAGGAGGTTCCAAGTCAAAGGAAAGCTAGCCCCACGTTTTGTAGGTCCCTATCCCATTATTGGCAAGGTAGGACCCGCAGCATACCGCCTGGAACTACCAGAATCCATGTCCGACATCCACAATGTGTTCCACGTATCCCAACTCCGCAAATGCCTGCAAGCGCCAGAAAGTCACCTCGAAGAAGAAACAGTGCAGATCCAGAAAGATCTTCAATATCGTGAGAAACCAGTGAAGGTTCTTGATTTAGCAGTCAGAAAGACCCGCACCTCAGAAGTGAAGCTCTGTAAAGTTCAGTGGAGCAGAGAAGGAGAAGAGGAAGCCACCTGGGAGAGTGAGGACTTCTTGAGGAGGGAATATCCTTATCTTTTCCCCAAATCCAGTCTAAATCTCGAGGGCGAGATTCCTTTAAGTGGGGTAGGTTTGTAACATCCCAAAATCCCAACCCAGGTTTGAAACTCTAACCCCCCTACTTTTCCCCCCCTTTTGGTTTTATTCTTCTCCCTAACCCTACCCCCTAGGTCACCCTATCATTTGCATATACTTAAAATTATTTGAGCACCTCACATAGGCCATAGTTATCATCAAGTTCATCTAGAGAATTTTTGTTAAGAGGAAAAGAAACAAAATGACACAAAAGTAGAAAAGAAAAAGGGAGAGAAATGGAAATCAGAAAAAGAAAAAGGAAAAACCCTTCCCTCCCTCGGCTGGGCCTCCTTTCAGCCCACCTCGCGCGCGCCCGCCTCCCTCCCCTCTCCTTCCGGCCCAGGCGGCCCAAGCCGCGCGCCACTCCCGCCGCTGACAGCCCGACCCCGCCCGTCAGCGCCCCGCCCCTCTCTCTCTCACGCGGACCTCTCACTGGCAGCCGACCCCACTCGTCAGCTCCATCTCTCTCGCCCATGCCTCACCGGCGCGCTCGCCGCCGAGCGCTGCACGCCCCGTCGCCTCGCCATTAATGCTCGCCCCGACTTCCGCGACCGACCCGCCTCTGTGCCCAAGCCGTCCCCTCATCCTCAGCCTGCCTGAGTCGTCTCGTCGCCGTTTGCTCCATGCCCGCCATCATGGAAGCTCGTCGGAGCTCGCCGTCCCCTCCATCCCTCTCCCCCTACCGGGCGCCTATAAAAGGGACAGCCGAGCCCGAGCCCTCCACACCAGCCACGGCCATCTCCTCCACTCCTCCCCGAGCTCAATCGAGCTAGCAGCGCCGCCGTGCTTCCCTCCACCGCTCCGGTAAGCTCCCCTCTCCCTCCCTGGCGACCTTCAGTTCAATTAAATAGTGCCAAGAGTTCCGCCACACTCCCACGATCACGACATGCCACCTCCCCCACTCTAATTCGGCCGGAAAACTCACCGGCGGCGAAGCCGCCGCGGACACCCGCCACCGTGCCGCGGACCGGCCGCCCTAGGCCCCCGCAGGCGAAATTCGCCCCGCCCCTGTAATCCTCATCTACCACCCAAGCTCCGCCACCACCTCCCCGTCGCAAAACCGGACCGATGGCGGAGAACCGCCGCTGATCCCCACCGCCGGTCGACCCCGGTCGAGCCCCTCTCCCCCTCCATTATCGCCAACACCGTCAGCCCCCTCCCCTCTCCCTGGCTGGTGGGCCCGCGCCGTCCCCGCCGTCTCCCCCGCACAGCTGGGCCAGCTGGGCCGCCAGCCTCGCCCGCGCGAGCGCCCGCGCCCAAGTGGGCCGAAAATCCCCCCCCGGCCCACAGGGAAAGGAAATCCTTTTCCTTTTCTTTTTCCAATTTCTTTTCCCATTTTCTCATATATACTTATATGCTGATATTTTATGCACTAAAAATAGTTTAAATAAATTAGTAGGGCACAAAAATAATAAAATATAAAAGTTTGCACACCCCACAAAGGTCACTATGTTTGATGTATTGTTTTTTATCTGTGTTTAATTAGCGGAAGAGGGATCCGATCCTCCGGAACTCTTAGCTCCGGAAGAAGGGCAGGAACCCGACCCCTCCGAGATTAACCTTTTGTGCCAGGAAAGCTTCGACGAAGGCAAGTCCATCCTTCCCTTGATGCATTATTTACCTATTTCTCTCTACCACTGCCTATGCCTGGATTATGGGATGGGAATCGAATTGCATGGTACGCATGAGAGAGCCCGCATTAACTATTACTTCGATTAAAAGATATGGGACAAATAAAAAGGGGTATAAGTGAAATGTTTTCCAAAAAGAGTGCGATGAAGGGTACTCACCCTCATCACCTAGTGAAGTGGGATGATCAGGGACTCCCTGGTTTAGGGGAGGGCCTAAGGTGTTGGCTCAGCTGGTTTAGGCGTGAGCAGAAGGATCGTCCTCTCATATAAGGACCGGTTTGTCATCTTTCATTACCTGTACTCTCAAAAAGTACAACCACTCGAGGCTGTGTGGGCAGCCACTCAATCTGAACTCGTACGGTCCCACCCCAGGGTTATGAAGGCTGGGGTAGCACCGGGAGGATAAGGAAGGGGAATGTTTTGTCCGGTTTGGACATGGTGGTGGCCTGACTCCTTCCGGTATAACCATTAAGGTTCGGACGTACAAGGAAGGAAAGAGTTTCGGATTCGGATCTCATTGACCATGAGATCGCAGAGCCGGACTAGTGGGTAAAGTGTACCCCTCTGCACAGAGTCTAAACCTATTCGAATAGTCCGTGTCCACTGGTATGGACGAGTCTGGTATGGTATGACAATTAGTGTTTCTACTACAACTGGGAACAGGGAAATGTGTGTGTATGTTCTGGAAAGAAAGTAGTACCACGGGAGCGGGAAGCTCAGTGGTAGTTAAGCAAGTTGTTACTTCTATCGTTTTTTTGGGAAAACCCTCACTATTGAGTACTGCCTTTCTCTGAAAAAGTATGAGTGACTTCAACTCCACTATAATAAGCATGTACAATATAGGTCACTTTATCTTTACGGGAGCCGGGTGGGCTTGTGGAATACCTAGTGTATTCACCCAGATTTATTTATGTTTTTCAGCAGCTGAAGACTTCTTTTCTGCTATGCTTGATTGATGGGGCTGTGTCTTCACCCAGTTCTGCCTGTGGCCTGGGCTATTTTATCTTCCACTGCGCTTTATGTTTTTCGGCTCACTTTCGAGCTTGTATCCCCGGTATTGTAATAACATTATTCAGACTCTGTAACCATTTGAGGTAATGAATGTGATTACTAGCCTCCTGGGACTAGTAATTGTATCACATTTGAGTCCCAAAGGATCGGGACGCTTCACCCTCTAGGTGCTCTCAATTGGTATCAGAACCGTTCTCTTCAAGAAGGGACTAATCGCTCGAAGAGATGGATCCTAAGGGAAAGGGGATGGTGGTCAACAACAACGAGAAGGAGTCTATCTTCAACGAGCCGAAGGATGACAAGCCTACCGACTCGGGCTCAAGCCACAAGCGCAAAGACGGGAAGAAGAAGAAGACAAGGCGCATCAAGGAGATCGGCTACTACGACAGCGACGAATCTTCCTCTTCCCAAAAGGACGACGACGACTACGAGAAAAAGAAAACGGTCAATTCGAACTTTTCTTTTGATTACTCTCGTATTCCTCAAAGTACAAATGCTCATTTATTATCTATTCCACTTGGTAAACCTCCTCATTTTGATGGAGAGGACTACGGATTTTGGAGTCACAAAATGCATAGTCACTTGTTCTCTCTCCATCCTAGTATATGGGAGATTGTAGAGAGTGGAATGCACTTTGATAGTACGGATAGTCCCATGTTCATTAATGAGCAAATTCATAAGAATGCACAAGCTACTACTGTTCTTCTAGCTTCATTGTGCAGGGATGAATATCATAAAGTGAGCGGCTTGGATAACGCCAAGCAAATTTGGGATACCCTCAAAATCTCTCATGAGGGGAACGATGTCACAATGCTCACCAAGATGGAGTTGGTGGAGGGCGAACTCGGGAGATTCGCGATGATAAGGGGAGAAGAGCCAACCCAAACGTACAACCGGCTCAAGACCCTTGTCAACAAGATACGAAGCTATGGAAGCACGCGATGGACGGACCACGACGTCGTCCGCCTAATGTTAAGGTCTTTTACTGTCCTTGATCCTCATCTTGTGAACAATATTCGTGAGAATCCTAGGTACACCAAGATGACGCCCGAGGAGATACTTGGAAAGTTCGTAAGCGGGCGAATGATGATCAAGGAAGCAAGATACGTGGACGACGCATTGAATGGTCCAATCAATGAGCCTCAACCCCTTGCTCTCAAGGCAACAAGAAGCAAGGAGACGCTACCTAGCAAGGTGGCACAAATTGAGGCGGCCGGACTTAATGATGAAGAGATGGCCCTCATCATCAAGAGATTCAAGACGGCGCTAAAAGGTCACAAGGAGCACCTCAACAAGAACAAGATGAAGGAGAAGCGCTCCTGCTTCAAATGTGGTAAGATTGGTCATTTTATAGCTAATTGTCCCGACAATGATAGTGACCAGGAAAAGAAGAGTGGAAAGTGGGAAAAGAAGAGAAACTACAAGAAGGCAAAGGGCGAGGCACATCTTGGAAAGGAGTGGGATTCGGATTGCTCCTCGTCCGACTCCGACAATGAAGGACTCGCCGCCACCGCCTTCAACAAGTCATCCCTCTTCCCAAACGAGCGTCACACATGCCTTATGGCAAGGGAGAAGAAGGTATGTACTCGAAACTCTACTTATGCTTCTTCAAGTGAGGACGAATCTAGTGATGAGGATGAAATAGATTATTCATGTTTATTTAAGGGCCTAGATAGAACCAAGGTAGATAAAATTAATGAATTGATTGATGCCTTGAATGATAAGAATAGGCTCTTAGAAAAGCAAGAGGATTTGTTGTATGAAGAACATGACAAATTCGTAGAAGCACAAAAATCTCATGCTTTAGAAGTTAAAAGAAATGAAATGCTTTCTTGTGAATTATCTTCTTGCCATGAGACAATTTCTAGCTTAAGGAGCATTAATGATGATTTGAATGCTAAGTTAGAAATAGCTAGTAAATCAACATCTTGTGTAAGAATTGTTGCAACGTGTAATAGGTGTAAAGATTTTGACATTGATGCTTGTAATGAACACCTAGTTTCAATTTCCAAATTAAATGATGAAGTGGCTAGTCTTAATGCCCAACTTAAGACTAGCAAAAGTGAATTTGATAAGCTAAAATTTGCAAGGGATGCCTACACGATTGGTAGACACCCCTCAATTAAGGATGGACTTGGTTTCAAGAGGGAAGCCAAGGACTTAACAAGCCATAAGCCTCCCATCCCCGCCAAAGAGAAAGGGAAGATCCCTATGGCTAGTAGTGCTAAAAAGAACCATGCTTTTATGTATCATGATAGAAGACAGTCTCATAGGAGTTGTAATGCTTATAATGCTTTTGATTCACATGCCTACGATTCTTATGCTATGTTTGCTTCTAGTTCTTCCTATATGCATGGTAGAGATATGCCTAGGAAAAATATTCATCATGTGCCTAGAAAGAATATTGTTCATGTTCCTAGGAAAGTTATGAATGGACCCTCTACAACTTATCATGCTTTAAATGCTTCCTTTGCTATTTGTAGAAAGGATAGGAAGATAGTTGCTAGGAAATTAGGGGCAAAATGCAAGGGTGATAAAACTTGCATTTGGGTCCCTAAGATAATTGTGACTAACCTTGTAGGACCCAACAAGAGTTGGGTACCTAAGTCCCAAGCCTAAATTTGCCTTGCAGGTTTATGCATCCGGGGGTTCAAGCTGGATTATCGACAGTGGATGCACAAACCATATGATGGGGGAGAAGAAGATGTTCACCTCCTACGTCAAGAATAAGGATTCCCAAGATTCAATCATATTTGGTGATGGGAACCAAGGCAAGGTGAAAGGCTTAGGCAAGATTGCAATTTCAAATGAGCACTCTATCTCTAATGTGTTTTTAGTTGAGTGTCTTGGATATAATTTGCTATCTGTTAGTCAATTATGTAATATGGGTTATAATTGTCTATTTACAAATATAGATGTGTCTGTCTTTAGAAGAAGTGATGGTTCACTAGCTTTTAAGGGTGTATTAGACGGCAAACTTTATTTAGTTGATTTTGCAAAAGAGGAGGCCGGTCTAGATGCATGCTTAATTGCTAAGACTAGCATGGGCTGGCTGTGGCATCGCCGCTTAGCACATGTGGGGATGAAGAACTTACACAAGCTTCTAAAGGGAGAACACGTGATAGGTCTAACCAATGTTACTTTCGAAAAAGATAGACCTTGTGCAGCTTGTCAAGCAGGTAAACAAGTCCGGTGTGGCCGAGCCAACGGCTAGAAGGAGGCATCGGACTGTCCGGTGTGCACCGGACATGTCCGGTGCGCCAACGGCTCCAAGGCTGCCAACGGTCGGCTTCGCCATAGAAGGAAAGAAATCGGGCACCAGACAGTGTCCGGTGTGCACCGGACTGTCCGGTGCGCCAGACGACAGAAGGCAAGAATTGCCTTCCCAGATTGCTCTCAACGGCTCCTAGCTGCCTTGGGGCTATAAAAGGGACCCCTAGGCGCATGGAGGAGAAGACCAAGCATTCCTAGAGCACTCTTGATCACTCACACTCCACTCCTGCGCACTTGTTCGACATTCTAGTGATTTGAGCTCCGTTCTAGTGTGCTAGTCTCTTGAGCTCAAGTCTGGGTCTTGTGTGTGCGTATTTGCTGTGATCTTTGTGTCTTGTGTGAGTTGCTAATCCCTCCCTTGCTCCATGCTTCTTTGTGAACATCTTTGTAAGGGTGAGAGACTCCAAGTTGTGGAGATTCCTCGCGAACGGGATTAAGAAAAGCAAAGCAAAACACCGTGGTATTCAAGTGGGTCTTTGGACCGCTTCAGAGGGGTTGATTGCAACCCTCGTCCGTTGGGACGCCACAACATGGAGTAGGCAAGCGTTGGTCTTGGCCGAACCACAGGATAAACCACTGTGCCATCTCTGTGATTGATATCTTGTGGTTATTGTGTTTTGTTGAGACTACTCTCTAGCCACTTGGCAATTATTGTGCTAACACTTAACCAAGTTTTTGTGGCTTAAGTTTCAAGTTTTACAGGATCACCTATTCACCCCCCCCCCCCTCTAGGTGCTCTCAATGATATCATTTCCAACCTTAGAAATGAGAATGCTAAATTATTTGCTAAGGTTGAGAAATCAAATGTATGTGATGATTCAATTGCCAATCTTAGAAATGATAATGCTAGTTTAATTGCTAAGATTGATAAATTGAATGTCTCTCTTGCTAGCCTTAAGATAGAAAATGAAAAATTGATTATTAAGGCTAAAAATTTAAATGTTTGCAATGATATTGTTTCCAATCTTAGAAATGAAAACATCATGTTACATTCTAAGATTGATGAATTAAATGTTTGCAGACCCTCTACATCTACCGTTAGTCATTGTCACACCCGGTTTTGGAAGGCAAACCGAATGCGAACTATGTACGTGCCAGGATCAGAACTCACGTACACAGCGATTACATAAATGAACATCATCACACAATGCTCGAATAATAACATAAAGGGTTGTAAGATCAATGCTGATGTATGAATGTCTTCCACAGATGTCTGACAACAGGCGCCGATGCAACAGGCGTGCTCAGCTAGAGCAGCATGACCAGCAGGAGGAAAATCAGAGGCAGCCTCCCCCGCCACCCCCGATGTCAGTGGAGCAGATGTTCTTGATGCAGACCCAGGCAGTGCAGGCCATTGGGCAGACTCTGGCAGCCATGCAGCAGGCTCAGCAGCAGCCCCAACCCCAGTTGCAAGTGCAGATGCCCCAGATGCCACGAGATAAGCGTGGTGAGTTCATGAGAGGGCACCCTCCTACCTTCGCCCATTCTGCTGACCCCATGGATGCAGAAGACTGGTTGCGCGCAGTGGAAAGGGAACTGCGCACCGCCCAATGCGACGACAGAGAGAAGGTTCTGTATGGTCCCCGCCAGCTGAGGGGAGCAGCCCAGTCCTGGTGGGAGTCCTACCTCGCCACCCATGCTGACCCCGAAGCTATCACCTGGGAGGAATTCAGCGAGAGTTTCCGTCGGTACCATGTGCCAGAGGGACTGATGATCGTGAAGAAGGAGGAGTTTCTGGCTCTGAAGCAGGGACCCATGTCTGTTAGTGAGTACAGAGACAAGTTTCTGCAGCTGTCTCGTTATGCACCTGAAGACGTCAACACTGATGCCAAGAGGCAGTACAGATTCATGAGAGGTTTGGTGGATCCCCTGCATTACCAGTTGATGAATCACACCTTCCCCACCTTCCAGCATCTGATCGATAGGGCAGTCATGACTGAGAAGAAGCGTAAGGACATGGAAGATCGGAAGCGCAAGATGAGTGGACCCCAGTCCGGAGGTATCAGCCGTCCGCGTTTCTCAGGCAGTTCATCTCAGCAAGGCAGACCTGGTCACCCACAGGGATATCAGAATCAGAATCAGCGTCCGCATCAGCAGCAGTTTCAGAGGCAGTACCCGCAGCAGCAGCAGTATCGTCAGCACAGCCAGCAGGGAGGTAATCAGTATCAGAAGCAGAGCAACCAGGCACCTCGCCTTCCTGCCCCAGCAGCGAATCAGAGCAACCAAGCAGCCCCAGCATAAGGAGGAGGCAGAGGATGTTTCCACTGTGGAGATCAAGGCCACTGGGCGATGCAGTGCCCAAAGAAGACGGCTCAGCAGCAGACCAACCCCAATGCTCCAGCAAGGCAAGGTGTACTGCAGCCGGCAGCAGGCAATCGTAACCAAGCGTACAACCGTGGAAAGGTGAACCACTTGGAGGCCGAAGCGATCCAGGATGCACCAGATGTGGCAGTAGGTATGTTCTCAGTCGAATCTCATCCCGCGAAAGTGCTATTTGATACTGGTGCAACTCATTCTTTTGTCACTGCAACATGGGTAGAATTGCATAACATCTCAGTAGAGGCAATGGTGCCACCCATGAGGATTAATTCGGTTGGTGGCAAGGTGCAAACAGATAAAATATGTTCAAACATAATGGTGGAAATAAGGGGGATAGGATTCCCCAGTGACTTAATAGTAATAGGCACCCCTAGGATAGATGTCATTCTAGGGATGAATTGGTTAATGAAGTATGAGGCAAATGTTAGTTGTGACAAGAGGACCATAACATTGAAGTCCCCGTCAGGAGAAGAGGTAGTGGCCGAGCTAAGGATGCCTAAGTCAGAAGAAGGAGTCTGTCATCAGATTTCAGTTGATAGTAAGGAGCCCAACCCGCTCGAGGCTATCAAGGTTGTGTCAGACTTTCCAGATGTGTTTCCCGAGGAGCTAACGGGCATGCCACCCGAGAGAAAGGTTGAATTTGCCATAGAGCTCATCCCTGGTACCGCCCCCATCTCCAAAAGAGCCTATCGAGTGTCTGGACCAGAATTGGTGGAACTCAAGAAGCAGATAGATGAGATGTTAGAGAAGGGTTACATCAGGCCGAGCACCTCGCCTTGGGCCGCTCCAGTGTTGTTTGTAGAGAAGAAAGATGGTACCAAAAGGATGTGCATAGACTACAGAGCCTTGAATGAAGTCACTGTCAAGAACAAGTACCCCCTGCCAAGGATAGAAGATTTGTTCGACCAGCTCAGAGGTGCCAGCGTATTCTCGAAGATAGATCTGAGATCTGGTTATCATCAACTCAGAATCCGACCCTCGGATATACCGAAGACGGCATTCATCACCAAGTATGGGTTATATGAGTTCACAGTTATGTCCTTTGGTTTGACAAATGCGCCAGCCTTCTTCATGTATCTGATGAACAGTGTGTTCATGGACTATCTAGACAAGTTTGTGGTAGTGTTCATCGACGACATTCTCATATACTCTCAAAGTGAGGAAGATCATGTAGAGCATTTGAAGATGGTATTGCAAAGACTTCGAGAGCATCAGTTGTATGCCAAGCTGGGCAAATGCGAGTTCTGGATTCATGAAGTCTTATTTCTGGGTCACATCATAAACCAAGATGGGTTGGCAGTGGATCCAAAGAAAGTAGCAGATATCCTGAACTGGAAAGCACCGAAGGATGTTCGTGGGATCGAGAGCTTCATTGGAATGGCTGGATATTATAGGCGTTTCATTGAAGGCTTCTCAAAGATTGCTAGACCGATGACAGCGTTACTAGCGAAGAAAGTTGAGTTCAAGTGGACTCAAAAGTGTCAGGAAGCATTTGAGGAACTGAAGAATAGATTGACTACAGCTCCTGTGTTAGTCCTGCCTGATGTTCACAAGCCATTCTCAGTGTATTGCGACGCTTCTTACACCGGATTGGGATGTGTGCTAATGCAAGAAGGGAGAGTTGTAGCATACTCGTCTCGACAGCTGAAGATCCATGAGAAGAATTACCCCACACATGACCTGGAATTGGCAGCAGTGGTTCATGCTTTGAAGACCTGGAGACATTACCTGTATGGGCAGAAGTGCGACATCTACACAGATCATAAGAGTCTGAAGTACATATTCACCCAGTCAGAGTTAAACATGAGGCAGCGAAGATGGTTGGAATTGATCAAGGACTATGAGTTGGAGATACATTACCATCCAGGCAAAGCCAATGTTGTTGCAGATGCTCTGAGCAGGAAAAGTCAAGTTAATATGTTGGCCTCGTACCCAATGCCATATGAGTTAGCCAAGGAAATTTGACAGACTGAGTCTCGGTTTCCTGAACAGTACGCAAGGAGTAACAGTGGAATTAGAGCCCACCCTAGAGCGGGAGATCAAAGAAGGGCAGAAGGATGATGAAAACATCAACAAGATCCGGCAGCTGATCCTAGAAGGAAGAGGCAAAGACTTTCGAGAGGATGAAGAAGGGGTAATCTGGTTCAAGGACCGATTGTGTGTTCCCGACCTCAAACCTATTCGGGAACTGATCCTCAAGGAAGCTCATGAGACAGCCTACTCCATACACCCTGGAAGTGAGAAGATGTACCAGGATTTAAAAAGGAGGTTTTGGTGGTATGGTATGAAAAGGGAGATCGCAGAATATGTCGCCATCTGTGATAGCTGTCAGAGAACCAAAGCAGAACATCAGAGGCCCGCCGGATTGTTACAGCCATTGCGGATTCCTCAGTGGAAGTGGGATGAGATCGGGATGGATTTCATAGTTGGCCTACCTCGTACCCGGGCCGGCTACGATTCCATCTGGGTGGTTGTGGACCGCTTAACAAAAGTGGCCCATTTCATACCTGTGAAGACGACATACACCGGAGCAACGTTAGCTGAGTTATACATGTCACGGATAGTCTGCCTTCATGGTGTGCCGAAGAAGATAGTGTCAGATCGAGGAACGCAATTCACATCTCATTTTTGGCAGCAGCTACAAGAAGCGTTGGGCACCCATTTGAACTTCAGCTCAGCTTATCACCCGCAGACAGACGGTCAGACTGAAAGAACTAATCAGATCCTAGAAGATATGTTGAGAGCCTGTGCGTTGCAAGACAAGTCAGGATGGGACAAAAGGTTACCTTATGCAGAATTCTCTTACAACAATAGTTACCAGGCCAGCTTGAAGATGTCACCGTTTCAGGCACTCTACGGACGGAGTTGTAGGACTCCGCTGCACTGGGACCAGCCTGGAGAGAGACAGGTGTTTGGCCCCGACATCTTGCTTGAAGCCGAAGAGAATATTAAAATGGTTCGGGAGAACCTGAAGACAGCCCAGTCAAGGCAGCGAAGCTATGCGGACCGAAGGAGAAGAGAACTGAGTTTTGAAGTGGGAGACTACGTCTATCTGAAGGTGTCACCTATCAGGGGAGTCAGAAGGTTCGGAGTCAAAGGCAAGTTAGCACCCCGGTACGTCGGACCATATCAGATTCAAGCCAAGCGTGGAGAAGTGGCCTACCAGCTCGACCTACCAGAGAGTTTGTCAGCAGTGCACAATGTGTTCCATGTGTCGCAATTGAAGAAATGTTTGCGAGTACCAGAAGAACAGTTGCCAGTGGAGGGCTTGGAAGTCCAAGAAGATCTGACATACATAGAGAAGCCAACGCAGATTCTGGAGTTTGCAGACAGAGTCACCCGGAGGAACACCATCAGAATGTGCAAAGTCAGATGGGGTCACCACTCGGAGGATGAAGCAACCTGGGAACGAGAAGATGACCTGAAGGCCAAATACCCTGAACTCTTTGCTGACCAACCTTGAATCTCGGGGCGAGATTCTTTTAAGGGGGATAGGTTTGTAACACCCTGAATTTGGGGGTATAAAATTTCTTTGCTCATATTCACAAATTCAGGTGTTACTTCCTTTTCTCATCCTTCCTAATTCTTTTCTCTCTCACTTCTATAGGAGCTAAGTGCTTATTTTACTTGTAACTATAGTTTATTATGTTAAATCCTAAGGGAGTATGAATTGTTGCATCATGTTGAACCCTAGATTTCACTTTTGTTTGGTGCATAATTCTCAAAAGGTCTAATTTGAATTTGGGGCTCATTTGAATTTGAATCAAATAGAATAGGTAAAAAGAAAAGGGAAAAACAATTCAGAATAAAAGAAAAAAGGCAAAGAGGCCCAACCCAGCCGCCCCCTCGGCCTTTCGGCCCAGCCGGCCCATCTCTCGCGCGCGCGCCTCCCTCCCCTCCTCTCTCTGCGCAGCGGGCCCGGCCTGTCGGCGCGGCCGCCTTCCGCGCACCCGCCCCCTTCTCTCTCTGCTCGCCCGGCCCCACCTGTCGGCGCTGCCGCTTTCCCCGCGCGCGCTCGCTCCCTCGCTCTCTCTCTGCTCGCGGGCCCGGGCTGTCAGCCCCGTCTTCCTCGCGTAACCGCCGCCCGAGCTGCTCGCGCCCGCCTTCCCCGCGCCCACGTCGCGCGTGGAACTCGCCCCCACCTCGCCCCTGGCCACTTGTGCCCCGAACCCCACTCGCCCTCACCCCCTCCCCCATTTGCGCCCCAGTAGACCCTCTCTCCCCCTCGCTGCGCGCACGCAGAGCGCCACCGCCATAACCCCGCCGTCCCGAGCTCGGTTTCTCGTCGCCGGTGGAGCCCCGCCGCGCCCTTAGCCCCGGTGAGCTCCGCTCTGGCGTCCGCAACCCGGAACGCGCCCCAATTCCCTCTCCCCCTCCCTATTTCTCTCTGCCCGCGCTCACCCGTCGTCCGCCGTGCAGCCGCCACCGTCGACCCGGGTCCCCGTCGCGTCCCCGTCGCCGCCGAGGAGTCCCCGGAGCCCGCCTTGAGGTAACGGACCTCTCCCGCCCCTATCGCCCCTTGTTTTGCTCTCTGTTGCGCTTGATTGCTCGCCGGAGTAGAATAACCCCGCCGCCGAGCCGCCCCGCCGTGAACCGCCCCCCTCCGGTGCCTCTGCCCCGACCCAGACCCTACCGGAGAACTCCCCGCGCCCTCCCCGACCTCCCTGACCACTCGGATTGCCCCAGAGCCCCACCAGTCGCCCGCGCCCCTCGTCTCCGGCGAGCCCTCCGCCGCGGGGACGAGCGCCGCCGTCCCAGCTAGCCGTAGGGGAAGC
Organism: Zea mays; assembly: GCF_902167145.1. Classification (NCBI taxonomy): domain Eukaryota; kingdom Viridiplantae; phylum Streptophyta; class Magnoliopsida; order Poales; family Poaceae; genus Zea; species Zea mays. The sequence goes on along the minus strand of NC_050098.1, from coordinate 37,678,959 downwards.
CCAGGCCGGCCACCCGATCCCCACCGTCCATCCCAGATCGGGCGGCCTCGTTTTAATTTGGCCAAGCCCAATCCTGGCCGTCCGCCAGCGATCCAGCGGCCCAGGCCACTGCCCCCTCACCCCGTCTCTCTGCCCGCTAGGCCCCACCTGTCAGCTCGCCCGCGCGCCCGCGCTGTCCGCCCGGCCCCGCCCGTCTGTCCGCCCGCGCGCTCTGCCCGCCCGGTCCCGCTTGCCAGTCGCCCGCGCCCGCGCTGTCCGCCCGGCCCCGCCTGTCAGCCGCTCCCGCCGCCGCGCGCTCGCGCGCCCGCCCGCAGGATCTAATCCTGATCGTTCGCTTTAGATCTGACGGCTGTAGGCGCTCGATACCCCTTCGCCCGCGCTTTTCTTAAAGAGCCCCCCTGTTCTCTGGAAATTGCGCCCGCCGTCCCTGGTTTCTCGCAGTTAAGTCCCTGGCCCTTTTATTTAATTAAAAATAAGTCCTTAGGGTATAATTTTAACCCCTAAACTTGTAAAATTCATAACTTTGTCATATGAACTCCAAATTAGGTGCTTCTAATTGCAAAATGTTCATAATATTATTATCTACCTGTTTATGCAATGTTTCCCTGCTGTTTCCATGTATTAATTAATAGCTAATCACTAGGATAGGATTAAGACTATTGAAACCTTATTTAAGATAATTGGAAATGAGTAGACTTTAATAAAAGTTGGATTACTTAAGTTTGTGGACTTAAACACTTAAGTTTAGGAACTTAAACCAGATAATTATTTAATCCCACCACCAACTTAGACCTGATTAGTGGATAGTGAATCACTTTGTGTAATCCTCTACCCCCAGACCTAGGGAACTTTAGAGTGCCTATCCCTTTTCTGTTATGAACTATGTGACCTCTCTCTGCTGCATATGTTTGGTATATTGTTTTTGTTTGTTATTTTCCCAAGTGCATAGTGTGAATGATTGCTTTACGTAGACAACGAGCAGTCTGTGTTTCCCGAGGCAGTTGCAGAGGAAGTCCCTGAGCAGCAGTTTGGTGAAGGCAAGTGTCCTCTGTCCCATTATGTCCTATTCATTTATAACTGAATGCAGAGAGTTGATGTGGTGAAGGCAAGTGTCCTCTGTCCCATTATGCCCTATTACTACCCCGCATTACTTACTTGAAACCTAAGGATTGACTAGCTTTACACTTTACTTTATCCTTGATGACCTATTGGGTTGTTATGGTTAGCACTTTGCTACTGCTTTAACATAATTAATGAACATGATGTGACTATTTATGATACTGTTATCCTGATGATGTTGATGATCTTGTGATACTCTAGGGGGCTCAGGCTGTTTCCTGAGTACCTCTCCGTAAGGACTGGTTCGTTGAGAGACCACCTGGGATAACAGTGCAACCATGAGGGTGAAATGGGATGCCCTTAGCTGATTAATTAGATGAACTAGAGGTGTAGTTGCTTAGCCGTCGTGCCGTCAATGGGGTCCAGGCACAGTGCTTGCTCTGCCGAGGCTGAGTGCCGAGGTTCTTTCGTTTTGCTCTTTGTTAGTCACTCTCCTGCGGGGAGGGGTACTGTGTTTATCAAACTGGAGAAACCTAACGGGCAGCTACGATCTCTAGGGAATCTTTGTAAAAGCTACATAGTGATGCCCTGCCGGACCACCTAGGTAGTGGTCAATGGGGAGTAGCTCTCCCCGGGTAGAAAGGGAATCATGACTCATGGGTAAAGTGTGCAACCTCTGCAGAGGGTAGTGAAACTGGTATATCAGCCGTGCTCACGGTTAAGAGCAGCCTTGGGATCCTCTTTGATTAGAGATACAGATGGTTCGAGATACAAGGATTATGTTATGATTTTGGTTCGACTATGATGATGTTCCTCGATGAGGAAATGGTTTACGGGATTGGTTAATGCTAAAATCTGGCTTCTACTAATGATAAATACTTGACCAACTAAAAGCAACTGCTTGAGCCTAACCCCACATAAAGCTAGTCCACCTCAGCCAAACGGGACATTTGCTGAGTACGTTGATGTGTACTCATCCTTGCTTTACCACAAAACACCAGGTTGCCCGCATTGTAATCACTGCTCAGGAGAAGGCGAAGCCGTGGAAGGAGACTTCCAGGAGTTTCAAGACTACGATGAGTTCTAGGTGTGGGTTGGCGGCAACCCCCAGTCAGCTGCCTGTGGAGGCCTTATCTTTACTGCGTTTCGTTTAGCACTTTGATTTACCTGTTAAGACGATGACTATGTGGATGTCTATGACTCTATGATGTAATAAGTACTCTTTTATGTTATTATTCGAGCATTGTGTGATGATGTTCATTTATGTAATCGCTGTGTACGTGAGTTCTGATCCTGGCACGTACATAGTTCGCATTCGGTTTGCCTTCCAAAACCGGGTGTGACAGTCATGTCTCTATTTGCACTAGATCTAGAGTGTTAACATTGATGCTATCCATGATCACATTGCTATGATTAAACAACAAATGATCATATAGCAAAATTAGATGCTAAAATTGTCGAGCATGAATTAGAAAATTAGAAATTTAAATTTGCTCGTAGTATGCTTTATAGTGGGAGACGCCCAGGCATTAAGGATGGCATTGGCTTCCAAAAGGGAGAAAATGTCAAGCTTAGTGCCCCCAAGAAATTGTCCAACTTTGTTAAGGGCAAAGCTCCCATGGTTCAGGATAACGAGGGTTACATTTTATACCCTGCCGGTTATCCCGAACACAAAATTAGGAGAATTCACTCTAGGAAGTCTCACTCTGGCTCTCATCTTGCTTTTATGTATAAGGGTGAGACATCTAGCTCTAGGCAATCAACCCATGTTAAATTGCCTAAAAAGAAATCTCCTATAGCATCAAATGAACCTAATATTTCATTTAAGACTTTTGATGCTTCTTATGTGCTCACTAACAAATCAGGCAGAGTAGTTGCTAAATATGTTGGGGGCAAACACAAGGGGTCAAAGACTTGTGTTTGGGTACCCAAGGTGCTTGTTTCTAATGTTAAAGAACACAAGACCGTTTGGGTACCTAAGAACAAGGCCTAAACTTGTTTTGTAGGTTTATGCATCCGGGGGCTCAAGTTGGATCATTGATAGCGGGTGCACAAACCACATGACTGGGGAGAAAAGGATGTTCTCCTCCTATGAGAAAAACCATGATCCTTAAAGAGCTATCACATTCGGGGATGGAAATCAAGGTTTGGTCAAAGGACTTGGTAAAATTGCTATATCTCCTGACCATTCTATTTCCAATGTTTTTCTTGTAGATTCTTTAGACTATAACTTGCTTTCGGTTTCTCAATTATGTAAAATGGGCTACAATTGTCTTTTTCGGATATAGGTGTTACTGTCTTTAGAAGAAGTGATGGTTCAGTAGCATTTAAGGGGGTGTTAGAGGGTCAGCTATACTTAGTAGATTTTAATAGAGCTGAACTCGACACTTGCTTAATTGCTAAGACTAACATGGGTTGGCTCTGGCATCGCCGACTAGCCCACGTTGGGATGAAAAATCTTCATAAGCTTCTAAAGGGAGAGCACATTTTGGGACTAACAAATGTTCATTTTGAGAAAGATAGGATTTGTAGCGCATGTCAAGCAGGAAAGCAAGTTGGTGTTCATCATCCACACAAGAACATCATGACGACTGACAGGCCACTCGAGCTACTCCACATGGATCTATTCGGCCCGATCGCTTACATAAGCATCGGCGGGAGTAAGTACTGTCTAGTTATTGTGGATGATTATTCTCTCTTCACTTGGGTGTTCTTTTTGCAGGATAAATCTCAAACCCAAGATACCTTAAAGGGATTCTTGAGACGGGCTCAAAATGAGTTCAGCTTAAGGATCAAAAAGATTAGAAGCGGCAACGGGACGGAGTTCAAGAACTCACAAATAGAAAGCTTCCTTGAGGACGAGGGCATCAAGCATGAGTTCTCTTCTCCCTACACACCACAACAAAATGGTGTAGTGGAGAGGAAGAATAGAACTCTACTTGACATGGCGAGGGCCATGCTTGATGAGTACAAGACTTCGGACCGGTTTTGGGCGGAAGCAGTCAACACCGCTTGCTACGCCATCAACCGTCTCTACCTTCACCGAATCCTCAAGAAGACATCGTATGAACTCCTCACCGGTAAAAAGCCCAATGTTTCATATTTTAGAGTCTTTGGTAGCAAATGCTTTATTCTTGTCAAAAGAGGTAGAAAATCTAAATTTGCTCCTAAGGCTGTAGAAGGCTTTTTACTTGGTTATGATTCAAACACAAGGGCATATAGAGTCTTTAACAAGTCCACTGGACTAGTTGAAGTTTCTTGTGACATTGTGCTTGATGAGACTAACGGCTCCCAAGTAGAGCAAGTTGATCTTGATGAGCTAGATGATGAAGAGGCTCCATGCGTCGCGCTAAGGAACATGTCCATTGGGGATGTGTATCCTAAGGAATCCGATGAGCCTCCACATGCACAAGATCAACCATCTTCCTCAATGCAAGCATCTCCACCAACTCAAAATGAGGATCAAGCTCAAGATGATGATGATGATGATGATCAAGAGGAGCCACCTCAAGAGGAGGACAATGATCAAGGGGGAGATGCTAATGATCAAGACAAGGAAGATGATGAGGGTCCAAGACCACCACACCCAAGAGTCCACCAAGCAATACAACGAGATCACCCCGTGAACACCATCCTCGGTGATATTCAAAAGGGGAAGACGCATTAAGGGATTCGGATTGGGTGTTGGAAATGCAAGAGGAACTCAACAACTTCATGAGAAATGAGGTATGGCATCTTGTGCCACGTCCTAATCAAAATGTTGTAGGAACCAAGTGGGTCTTCCACAACAAGCAAGATGAGCATGGTATGGTGATAAGGAACAAAGCCCGACTTGTGGCCAAGGGATATTCACAAGTCGAAGGTTTGGATTTCGGTGAAACCTATGCACCCGTAGCTAGGCTTGAGTCAATTCGTATATTACTTGCCTATGCTACTTACCATGGCTTTAACCTTTATCAAATGGACGTGAAAAGTGCCTTCCTCAATGGACCAATCAAGGAGGAGGTCTATGTTGAGCAACCTCCCGGCTTTGAAGATAGTGAGTACCCTAACCATGTATATAATCTCTCTAAGGCGCTTTATGGGCTCAAGCAAGCCCCAAGAGCATGGTATGAATCCCTAAGAGATTTTCTTATTGCTAATGGCTTCAAAGTCGGCAAAGCCGATCCTACTCTCTTTACTAAAATAATTGCAAATGATTTGTTTGTATGCAAAATTTATGTTGATGATATCATATTTGGGTCTACTAACAAATCTACTTGTGAAGAGTTTAGTAGGATCATGGTTCAAAAATTTGAGATGTCTATGATGGGGGAGTTGAAGTACTTCTTAGGATTTCAAGTGAAGCAACTCCAAGAGGGCACCTTCATCAGCCAAACCAAGTACATTCAAGACATTCTTACCAAGTTTGGGATGAAGGATGCCAAGCCCATCAAGACACCCATGAGAACCAATGGGCATCTCGATCTCGACACGAGAGGTAAATCCGTAGATCAAAAGGTATACCGGTCGATGATAGGATCTTTACTCTATTTATGTGCATCTCGACCGGATATTATGCTTTCTGTATGCATGTGTGCAATATTCCAAGCCGATCCTAAGGAAGTTCACCTTAGGGCCGTAAAACAAATCTTGAGATATTTAGTTCATACTCCTAAGTTTGGTCTTTGGTACCCCAAGGGATCCACATTTGATTTAATTGGATATTCAGATGCTGATGGGGCAGGGTGTAAAATTGATAGAAAGAGCACATCAGGGACTTGTCAGTTCTTGGGAAGATCCCTGGTGTCTTGGGCTTCTAAGAAACAAAATTCTGTAGCTCTTTCTACCGCTGAAGCCGAGTATATTGCTGCAGGCCACTGTTGTGCGCAATTGCTTTGGATGAGGCAAACCCTTAGTGACTATGGTTACAAATTAACCAAAGTTCCTCTCCTATGTGATAATGAGAGTGCAATCCGCATGGCGGATAATCCCGTTGAGCACAGCCGCACTAAGCACATAGCCATTCGGTATCACTTTTTAAGGGATCACCAACAATGGGGGGATATCGAGATTGCATATGTTAGCACCAAAGAACAATTAGTCGATATCTTTACCAAGCCATTAGATGAGAAAACTTTTACCAAACTTAGTCATGAGCTAAACATCCTTGATTCTAGGAATTTTGATTGATACTTAGCATACATCGCTCATTTATACCTTTGATCGTATCTCTTTCACTTGCTATGCCTAATGTGTTTTTCAAGTGTATTTTATGCTAAGTCATAGATTGAAAGGGAAATGGAGTTCTTTGGCGAAGACAAGGCTTCCACTCCACTCCATCGAATTATTTCCACTTCGCCGTCACTCCGCACCGCTCTCCAATTTGGTATAATCTTCACTCATGTATTGTTTGCCAAAGGGGGAGAGAAAGCAAAAGGGCTTATATTTTACTCATAAGTATCTGTTTTTGGCGATTCATGCCAAAGGGGGAGAAAGTATTAGCCCAAAGCAAAAGGACCGCACCACCACCAATTTCAAAAATGTAGTCTTTCAATTTGTATTAAAGAAGTTTTTCAATTGGTATCTTATTTTTGATATAATTGGTATGACCTCTTTCAAAATTAATATCTAAAACCCTCTTGAACACTAAGAGGACAATTTCATTAAGGGGGAGTTTTGTTTAGTCAAAGGAAAAGCATTTGAAACAGGGGGAGAAAATTTCAAATCTTGAAAATGCTTCTCAAAATCTTATTCATATACCTTTGACTATTTGCAAAAGACTTTGAAAAAGAATTTCCAAAACATTTGCAAAAACAAAACAAGTGGTGCAAGCGTGGTCCAAAATGTTAAATTAAAAGAAAGCAATACATGCACATCTTATGAAAATTAAACATGTCGGCGTTTCGACCCCGGGGGGTCCCTGGACCGACGAGTAAATTGTCGCCGCGTGCCTCAGCCCAGATGGGTCGGCGCGAGACGGAGCGCGAAGGGGGGAAACTAGAGGGAGACAGGCGTAAAGGGGAAACCCGCGGCCTTCGTGTTGTCCCGCGCCCAGGTCGGGTGCGCTTGCAGTAGGGGGTTACAAGCGTCCGCGTGGGAGGGAGCGAGAGGCCTGCATGCGCCGTCCCGTCCTCCCCGTGCGGCCAACCTTCCGTACGAGTGCCCTGGGCCTTCCTTTTATAGGCGTAAGGAGAGGGCCCAGGTGTACAATGGGAGGTGTAGCAGTGTGCTAACGTGTCTAGCAGAGAGGAGCTAGCGCCCTAAGTACATGCCGTTGTGGCAGCCGGAGAGGTTTTGGCACCCTGTTCATGAGATGTCGTGGCCGTCGGAGGAGCACTGGAGCCTGGTGGAAGGATAGCTATCGGGGCTGTCGAGTCCTTGCTGACGTCTCCTTGCTTTCGTAAGGGGCCGAGAGCCGCCGTCGTCATGGAGCACGCGGGGCGCCATCATTACTTGTTTACTGGGGCGAGCCAGATGGGACGCCGGTCTTGTTCTCCGTAGCCTGAGCTAGCTAGGGGTAGGGTAATGATGGCCCCCTGTGACGTGGTCGGTCCGAGCCCTGGGTCAGGCGAGGCGGAGGCTCCTCCGAGGTCGAGGTCGAGTCTATCTTCCGTGGTCGAGGTCGAGTCCGAGCCTCGGGTTGGGCGAGGCGGAGACCGTCGGCTGAGGCCAGGGCTGAGTCCGAGCCCTGGGTCGGGCGAGGCGGAGTTCGTCGTCTTTCGGGGCCGAGGCTGAGTCCGAGCCCTGGGGTCGGGCGAGGCAGAGTTCGTCGTCTTCCGGGGCCGAGGCCGAGTCCGAGCCCTAGGGTCGGGCGAGGCGGAGTTCATCATTTTCCGGGGCCGAGGCCGAGTCCGAGCCCTGGGGTCGGGCGAGGCGGAGTTCGTCGTCTTCCGGGGCCGAGTCCGAGCCCTGGGGTCGGGCGAGGCGGAGTTCGTAGTCTTCCGGGGCTGAGGCCGAGTCCGAGCCCTGGGGTCGGGCGAGGCGGAGCTTCCTATGGCACCCGAAGCCGGACTTGGCTGCTGTCAGCCTCACTCTGCCCAGTGGCACAGCAGTCGGAGCGGCGCAGGCGGCGCTGTCCTCTCGTCAGGCCGGTCAGTGGAGCGGCAAAGTGACCGCGGTCACTTCGGCTCTGTCGACTGGAGGGCGCGCGTCAGGATAAGGTGTCAGGCCATCCTCGCATTAAATGCTTCTGCAATATGGTCGATCGGTGTGGCGATCCGGCCAAGGTTTCTTCTTGGCGAAGACTGGGCCTCGGGCGAGCCGAAGGTGTGTCTGTTGCTTGAGGGGGCCCTCGGGCAAGACGTGAATCCTCTGGGGTCGGCTGCCCTTGCCCGAGGCTGGGCTCGGGCGAGGCGAGATCGTGTCCCTTGAGTGGACCGAGCCTTGACTTAATTGCACCCATCAGGCCTTTGCAGCTTTGTGCTGATGGGGGTTACCAGCTGAGATTAGGAGTCTTGGGGGTACCCCTAATTATGGTCCCCGACAGTAGCCCCCGAGCCTCAAAGGGAGTGTTAATACTCGCTTGGAGGCTTTTGTCGCACTTTTTTGCAAGGGGACCGGCCTTTCTCGGTTGCGTTTCGTTCTGGTGGGTGCGCGCGAGCGCACCCGCCGGGTGTAGCCCCCGAGGCCTCGGAGGAGTGGTTTGACTCCTTCGAGGTCTTAATGCGTTTCGTGATGCTTCGGCTGGTCTGGTTGTTCCCTCATGCGAGCTGGCCGTAGCCCGGGTGCTCAGTCGAGTTCCAAGTTCTCGGGCTGGTATGTTGACGTTGTCAATGGTTTGGCCGGAGCCGGGTTTGCGAGAGCAGCCCCCGAGCCTCCGCACAGAGCGAGAGGACGGTCAAGCACAGACTCGACTTTTTTACATACGCCCCTGTGTCGCCTTTTCGCAAGGAGGAGGGGGGAAAGCGCCATGTTGCCCTTGGAGGGCGTCGAACATGGTGTCTCCAGTGAGCTGCTAACAGGTAATCCGAGTGGACGCCCGTGCCCCATTCGTTAGGGGTCGGCTAGTGGCCCGGAGGCGCGCTCCAAAAGTACCTGCGGGTGATTTGCCGGACCCGGTCCCCTTTTGACGGGGTCCGAGGGCTCGATGCCTCCCTCTGGTGGGATTCCGTTACAAAATCGTTCCCGTTGGTCTCGGAAATGTCCTAGGGTACCTCGGGAGCGTAGCCCGAGCCTTGGTTATGTATCGAATGTACCCAGGGTCATCCCTCGCTCTGCGTCTGAGGCGACTGTTGAACCCTTCGGGGGCCAGCCTACGAACCCCTGATCAGTAGTGGGCACGGAGCCCGAGTGGCCTGAGGCGGCCATTGAACCCTTCCGAGGGGCTAGCCTTCGTACCTCTGACCAGTAGTGGGCGCGGAGCCCGAGTTCTCTGAGGCGGCTGTTGAACCCTTCCGAGGGGCCAGCCTTTGAACCTCTGATCAGTAGGGGGGCTCGGGGCCCGCTTCCTTCGCGGAGAAGGATCCCTTTCGGGATATCCCCTTTCCCGGTCCCTGTGGCAAGAGATAGAAAGAGGAAGTGGAAAGGGATACGAAAATCGAATGACCTGGCGTAACTTTTTTGACGCAGTCATTATGGCGGAGGTGAAGCGTCGCCTGCTTCGCCCGCCAAAGGTGCTGCCCGTCCTACCACAGAGTTAATGCGACGGGACGAGTGGTTCACGGGGCGGCCGTTGTGCGTGCGCGAGCCGTTCGAGGAACAGGTGTTTTGCTTTGAGTTTTGAATCTTGCGGCGGGTTCGGGCGAAGTGTTGAATGGGTCTCGCCTGGGCCTTTATATATTCGGGAGAGGGACTGGTGACGGTTTTTTACTCAGCTGCTCGCCTCCCACTTAGGTTTTCGCAACCCGAGGGAATAGCCAGAGAAAGGAAACCGCGCACCCAGTCCTTTCCGTCGCCACCTCTTCTGCTTGGTGATGGCCGACCGGGTGACCATTGTTCCGCCGCTCGATCCGTGGCCTTTCTCCACCATCACGGCGGATGACCTGGAGGCCCTTGTTGCTGATGGTTTGCTTCGCCCTCTCTCCGGTGACTCGCAGCCGGAGTGGATGGCCCCTTCGAGCGGAGCCGCCCCGTCCCCGCCGCCGGGGTATGTCGTGAGCTTGGTCTCCTTTCACGAGCGGGGGTTTGGAGTGCCGGCAAGCCGTTTTATGCGGGCGATTCTGCATGTCTACGGGGTGGAGCTGCACAACCTCAGTCCCAACTCCATCTCACAAGCCGCTATCTTCGCGGCGGTTTATGAAGGGTACTTGGGGATTGACCCTCACTGGGACCTGTGGACCCATCTCTTCTCCGCGGAGCTTTTTGCCTTGCCGACGGGGGAAAGATGGGTTCACATGGCGGTGCGGGCCGGTGGCTGCATCCTCCAGCTGAGGCAGGCGCGGGCGCTGCAGTACATTCCCGCCATCCTCGTGTCTTCGAACAAAGGGTGGCAGCGCCGGTGGTTCTATCTCCGAAATGACGACGGGAGGCTCCCGTTGTTTTCTCAGCGAGTGGTGACCGCCGCCGCCGATAACTGGCGCTACAGGACCCCGCGCGACAGACAGAAGAACCTCCAGCCCCTTCTGAAGGTCCTGAAGGAGCTTTGGAAAGGAGGGCTCACCGCCGCGGGGTGGTTGCCGCCATTCATCGCCGGAGGGTGCTCCCTTTGACGGAGCGGCGGCTGCCGCTTTGGGAGATGACGCCGGGGGTCGACTTGGAGGGTTTGCGGATGTCCTCGGATCCCCTTCCCATCGACGACCTCCACAGGCGGGTAGCCGGCACGTTGGGGAAGCCGGATGTCGGCACCCTTTCCCAGCTCTTGATGCGTCCCGACCACGGGTGTGTGTCCCTGGTGAGTGTCCGCTCCTTCTTTCTTCTTGTGTCGGATTGCCCTTGGTCCTCACAGTCGAGACTCTTTGTCTGTCTCCAGGAGGTAGGGGCTCATAAGCCTTTCCCGCCACCGGTCCCGGAGGACGCGGTGGAACGAGCTGCGCGGAGGGTCGCCGCGGAGAAGAGGAAGGAGAAGAAGGACACGAAGAAGGCTCGGGCCCGCGAGCGGACGCGGGCACGAGATGCCTTGGAAAGGCTCCGTCGTCGGCAGGAGAGGGATGGGCTCCCGAGGGAGCCATCGCCGGAGACGCCTGACGATGACGACGGCGATGAAGACGATGATGAAGACGACGACATGGCTGCCCGCCTCGGCCTCAGCCCGGATCTCAGGCTGGGCCAGGGGTCGTCAAGCCAGCCCCCGAGCGGGCTGGTGCCGTCGGTATCCGGGGCCGGGACATCGGGGTCCGGTCCGAAGAGCGGGGGCAGACCGAGGGGGTACTTGACCCATCGGCCGAGGTGGTTGAGGTGACCCTGGGGAGTCAGGCCGAGCTGCCTGTTCCCCGAGAACCGTTGCCCGTGCCGACTGCGCAGGAGGGCGATCCTCAGGTTGTCGTGGCTGCGTCTGGGCAGTCCGTCCCTCGGGCGCCTAGGGCGCCCAAGGCGAGGATGGTACCGAAGCTGGCAGCGGGGCAGACCTCGGTGGTACCTTCAGGAATCGAGGTTCAAGAGACCTCCCCACAGGCATGATTGATCATGGCCCGGAGTGGGTAAGTATCTTAGGATATCTTCGTCCTGGCTCCTCCTTCGTATGTCCCGACCCTGATTTTCCTTTTCTCCTTAGCAAGCGGAGGCACGGTTCGACCGATCTGGCTCCCCGGAAGGTCGTCAAGACGGTGTCGGCTTCCGCAACTAGTGTCGCGCCGGGCCTCGCCGGCCAGCTGACCTCCTCGCAAGACGCCCCACAGCGGGGGGCTCAGGCGGCACCAGTTGCCGTGGGGCGAGCTCCCGAGGCTGACTCCTCTGTCGAGGCGGCCGTCGCGCTGGGGGAGGCTGCTGGTGCGGCCGTGACCTCGGGCCCACCAGACATGCTGCCGGCGCTGGCGCCGGCTGCTGCCGAGGCCGTTGCCGTTCTGGTCGTGGAGCCACCCATCGCCGCCGATGCTGAGATGGCCGAGGCGTCGCTACTTGGTGCCTCGGAGGAGGGGGGCGCGGGACCGCGACCCGTCCCGTCGAGCGGCAGCCTTGTCCCCGCTCGACGCAGTTCCAAGGGGCGGCGCCAGTTGCTTCAGTTCCGGACCCGTGGGGCCTCGGATCCCCTCTTCGTTCTTGACGATGAGTGGGAGGAGCAGTCTTGGGACGGGCTTCGTGAGTGTGCCGAGGCAACGGTGGGGTCGCTCCGGTCGACCTTGGAGGTCCTTTGCAGGGACGTTCCCAAGATCCTCCAGGTAATGATTTCAGACATACCTTTCTCGTGATCAAGGCGTTCTTTGTGACGCCCCGCTTCCTTCCCTCAGGATCTGACGGATCTGAGCGCCGCCAAGTCGTCGTTCATCCGCCGCGAGGTCGATGTCTGGGGTTCGTTGCGGTCCCTGAGGACCACGCTTGCCAGGGCTACCGCGCGCCTCTCCCAGCAGAGCGCCGAGGTGGCGGACCTTCGGTTGCTCTGTGTCGATCTGGGAGCAGAGGCAGCAGCGGCATGCGCAGAGGCGCAGCGGCGGCAGTCGGAGCTTGACCAGGTCACTGGCGAGCGGGACCAATCTCGGGGCCGGGCCGCCGAGGCCGAAAGCTGGGCTAAGGCTCTTGGAGTCCAGTTAGCCGAAGCGTCTGCTCGGGCCAGAGCCCTTGCAGCAGACCTAGCCGTTGCCCAAGCCACATCCTCGGAGCAGCGTGCCCGAGCCGGAGGTATGTCTTGGTTGTTTTAAGTTTTTGTTTCAGCTCGGTTCCTCAACTTGTGTTTGAGGTCTTCCACTTTGGCTGTTCGCAGAGCTCGAGTCTGCCCTTGATAAGTCCACCAAGGCGCTTGCTCAGGCGGCCGAGCAGAGGGAGGCCGACCACGCGGCCATGTCCGAGGCCATCTCGGCCTTCTGCCGGGTCTTTGGCTTCGACGACGTCCCCTCGGGAAGCTCCCATCAAAGTCGACTGCAGGCCTTGGGTGACCAGGCGCGTGGCAGACTCCGCGAGGCGCTGCATCACGGTGTGAGGCGGGCCTTCGCCGTGCTCGCTTCCCACTATGTCGTGGATCTGGAGCGGGTCAACGAGGGGTATTGCCTCCCCGACGAAGATGGAGCCGCCCTGGCCGAAGTCTAGAGGCTCGACGCGGCCGCCGCGGGCCCAAGCGCGGTGCTGGCAACCACCTTCGAGGCAGAGATCCTCCCGCTTGCGCCGTCGTCCGAGGCCGGGGCGGATCTTGCCGAAGGTGGGGACGAAGCCGAGGGCGCGGCTCCTTCTCCGGGCGACGCCTGACTCTGTCGGAGCAGTTTTCTTTGAATGCATATGTGTCTTTTGCGGCCGCCGAGGCCCGAACACTTTATTATCGTAATATAAGGTTGTGCTTCTTTTCCTTCCGTTTTGCGTATCCGGACCCGTTCGTTAGTAGCAGGGTAGCTTGCCCAAGTAAGAGTCATTTTTCGTGGTAGGTGACGAGTGAGGTATCCGTATCCCAGAGGCGTAGGAGTCCCTCGGCTCGGTCGGCCTTGCCACTTACATGCGCCCTTATTCGTTTCTTGGGGTCCTGTTACTGATATAGCCGGGAGACGCGAAAGCCTTTTTGATGGAAGACTTTTTTCGAGGAAAATTTTGACGAGAGGGGGTTCCCCCCTTCTAGCCCTCGAGGGAGGGTCGGGTTTTGTCGAGGCAAGGCTGACCCTTCCTTGATGGTTAGACTTCGTATGTGAACGAGGTGTATGAACAACTTGAAAGCATCTTAAGGGTAGAAGCGACGTAGCTGTCGGATGTTCCAAGCGTTGCTGTAGACCTCGCCTTGACTGTTTGCCAGCTTGTATGTCCCGGGCTTCAGAACCTTGGCGATGACGAACGACCCTTCCCAAGGAGGCGTGAGCTTGTGCCGCCCTCGGGCGTCTTGTCGCAGCCGAAGCACCAAGTCGCCCACCTGGAGGTCTCGGGACCGGACCCCTCGGGCGTGGTAGCGTCGCAGGGACTGCTGATACAGCGCCGAGTGTAGTAAGGCCATGTCCCGAGCCTCTTCCAGCTGGTCCAGTGAGTCTTCTCGGTTAGCTTGATTGCTTTGTTCGTCGTAGGCCCTCGCCCTCGGGGAACCGTATTCTAAGTCTGTGGGCAAGATGGCCTCGGCCCCATAGACTAGAAAGAACGGTGTGAAGCCCGTGGCTCGGCTTGGCGTTGTCCTCAGACTCCAGACCACCGAGGGGAGTTCCTTCGTCCATCGCTTGCCGAACTTGTTGAGGTCGTTGTAGATCCATGGCTTGAGTCCTTGCAGAATCATGTCGTTGGCACGCTCTACTTGTCCATTCGTCATGGGGTGAGCCATGGCGGCCCAGTCCGCCCGGATGTGGTGATCCTCGCAGAAGTCCAAGAACTTTCTGCCGGTGAACTGGGTGCCGTTGTCGGTGATGATGGAGTTCGGGACCCCAAAGCGATGGATGATGTGGGTGAAGAACGCCACCGCCTGTTCGGACCTGATGCTGTTTAGGGGTCGGACCTCGATCCACTTGGAGAATTTGTCGATGGCGACCAGCAGGTGCGTGTAGCCCCTGGGTGCCTTCTGCAAGGGACCAACGAGGTCCAGACCCCACATAGCAAATGGCCAGGTGATGGGTATCGTCTGCAGAGCCTGAGCGGGCAAGTGGGTCTGCCTTGCATAGAATTGACACCCTTGGCAGGTGCAGACAATTCTAGTGGCGTCGGCCACCGCGGTCGGCCAGTAGAAACCTTGTCGGAAGACGTTTCCAACAAGGGCCTGAGGCGCTGCGTGATGACCGCAAGCCCCCGAGTGTATTTCTTGTAAGAGCTCCTGGCCTTCGGTGATGGATATGCATCGCTGGAGGATGCCTGAGGGGCTACGGTGGTAGAGCTCCTTCTCGTCCCCCAGCAAGACGAACGACTTGGCGCACCGCGCCAGTCGCCGAGCCTCGGCTCAGTCGAGGGGCAGCTCTCCTCGGTGGAGATATTGCAGGTACGGGGTCTGCCAGTTTCGATTAGGCGTGACCCCGCTCCGCTCTTCCTCGACGCGCAGTGCTTCACCCTCGTGGGCCGAGGGTGCCTCGGGCTGGGCCGAGGCCTTCTCGGGCTCGGGCGTGTCGTCGGTCTTGATTGAGGGCTGATGTAGGTCTCGGGAGAAGACATCCGGGGGAACCGTTGTTCGCCCCGAGGCTATCTTAGCCAGCTCGTCCGCAGTCTCGTTGTATCGTCGGCCGATGTGGTTGAGCTCGAGCCCGTAGAACTTGTCTTCCAGGCGCCGAACCTCATCGCAGTAGGCTTCCATCTTCGGGTCACGGCAGTGGGAGTTCTTCGTGACTTGGTCGATGACAAGCTGCGAGTCACCGCGAGCGTCAAGGCGTCGGAACCCTAGCTCGATGGCGATGCACAACCCGTTGACTAGAGCCTCGTACTCAGCCACGTTGTTGGACGCCGGGAAATGGAGGCGCAGCACGTAGCGGATGTGTTTCCCAAGGGGTGAGATGAAGAGCAGGCCCGCGCCCGCTCCTGTTTTCATCAGCGACCCGTCGAAAAACATGGTCCAGAGTTCCGGTTGGATCGGAGCCGCTGGAAGCTGGGTGTCGACCCATTCAGCCACAAAGTCCGCCAAGACTTGGGACTTGATGGCCTTCCGAGGGGCGAACGAGATTGTTTCGCCCATGATTTCCACCGCCCACTTTGCAATCCTACCCGAGGCCTCTCGGCACTGGATGATCTCCCCCAGGGGGAAGGATGACACCACAGTCACCGGATGAGACTCGAAGTAGTGTCGCAACTTCCACCGCGTCAGGATCACCGCGTACAGGAGCTTCTGAATTTGTGGGTAGCAGATCTTGGTCTCGGACAGTACCTCACTGATGAAGTAGACCGGCCTCTGGACGGGCAATGCATGCCCCTCTTCTCGTCTCTCAACCACGATCGCGGCGTTGACCACCTGAGTGGTAGCGGCGACGTAGATCAAGAGGGCTTCTCCGGCAGCGGGGGGCACCAAGATGGGCGCGTTCGTGAGGAGCGCCTTCAGGTTCCCGAGGGCTTCCTCGGCCTCAGGGGTCCAAGTGAAGCACTCGGCCTTCCTGAAGAGGCGGTACAGAGGTAGGCCTCTTTCGCCGAGGCACGAGATGAAGCGGCTCAGAGCCGCAAGGCATCCCATGACCCTCTGTACGCCTTTCAAGTCCTTGATGGGCCCCATGTTGGTGATGGCCACGATTTTCTCCAGGTTGGCCTCGATGCCCCGCTCGGAGACGATGAACCCCAAGAGAATGCCTCGGGGGACTCCGAAGACACACTTCTCGGGATTGAGTTTTACGCCTTTCGCCTTGAGACACTGGAATGTCGTTTCAAGGTCAGAAAGGAGGTCGGAGGCTTTCCTCGTCTTGACTACGATGTCATCGACGTAAGCCTCGACCGTTCGACCGATGTGTTGGCCGAACACGTGGTTCATGCACCTTTGGTATGTCGCACCCGCATTCCTCAAACCAAACGGCATAGTAACGTAGCAGTACATGCCGAAAGGTGTGATGAAAGAAGTCGCGAGCTGGTCGGACTCTTTCATCCTGATTTGGTGATACCCTGAGTAAGCATCGAGGAAAGACACGGTTTCGCACCCAGCAGTAGAATCCACAATTTGATCGATGCGAGGCAGAGGATAGGGAACTTTTGGACATGCTTTGTTTAGACCAGTATAGTCTACACACATCCGCCATTTCCCTCATTTCTTTCTCACAAGCACAGGGTTGGCAAGCCATTCGGGATGGAATACCTCTTTGATGAACCCTGCCGCCATCAGCTTGTGGATCTCCTTGCCTATGGCTCTGCGCTTTTCTTCGTCGAATTGGCGCAGAGGCTGCTTCACGGGTCGGGCTCCAGCTCGGATATCCAGCGAGTGCTCGGCGACATTCCTCGGTATGCCGGGCATGTCCGAGGGACTCCACGCAAAGACTTCGGCGTTTGCACGGAGAAAGTTGACGAGCACCGCTTCCTATTTGGGGTCGAGCTCGGAGCCGATCCGTATCTGCTTGGAGGCGTCGTTGCTGGGATCGAGAGGGACGGATTTGACCGTCTCCGCTGGCTCAAAGTTGCTGGCATGGCGCTTCACGTCTGGCGCCTCCTTGGAGAGGCTCTCTAGGTCGGCGATGAGGGCCTCGGATTCGGCGAGGGCCTCGGCGTACTCCACGCACTCCACGTCGCATTCGTACGCGTGTCGGTACATGGGGCCGACGGTGATGACCCCGTTGGGGCCCGGCATCTTGAGCTTGAGGTAGGTGTAGTTGGGGACGACCATGAACTTGGCGTAGCATGGCCTCCCCAGCACTGCGTGGTAGGTTCCTCGGAACCCGACCACCTCGAACGTGAGGGTTTCCCTTCGGAAGTTGGAGGGAGTCCCGAAGCAGACGGGTAGATCGAGTTGTCCGAGGGGCTGGACGCGTTTCCCGGGGATGATCCCGTGGAAAGGCGCCGCGCCCACCCGGACCAAGGAGAGATCGATCCGCAGGAGCCCGAGGGTCTCGGCGTAGATGATGTTGAGGCTGCTGCCTCCATCCATGAGGACCTTGGTGAGCCTAACATTGCCGATGACGGGGTCGACAATGAGCGGATATTTCCCCGGGCTCGGCACGTGGTCGGGGTGGTCGCCCTGGTCGAAGGTGATGGGCTTGTCGGACCAGTCTAGGTAGACTGGCGCCGCCACCTTTACCGAGCAGACCTCCCGACGCTCTTGCTTGCGGTGCCGAGCCGAGGCGTTCGCCACTTGCCCACCATAGATCATGAAGCAGTCGTGGACCTCGGGGAACTCTCCTGCCTTGTGATCCTCCTTCTTATCGTTGTTGTGGGCGCTGCCACCTTCCGCAGGTGGCCCGGCCTTGTGAAAGTGGCGCCGAAGCATGGCGCACTCCTCAAGGGTGTGCTTGGCAGGCCCCTGATGATAGGGGCACGGCTCCTTGAGCATCTTGTCGAAGAGATTGGCGCCTCCGGGAGGTTTCCGAGGGTTCTTGTACTCAGCGGCGGCGACAAGGTTCGCGTCGGCGGCATCGCGTTTCGCTTGCGACTTCTTCTTGCCCTTCTTCTTGGTGCCGCGCTGAGTGGACGCCTTGAGGACCTCTTCCGGCTGGCGGCCCTGGGGCTGCTTGTCCTTCCGGAAGATGGCCTCAACCGCTCCTAGCCAGAGGCGAACTTGGTGGCGATGTCCATCAGCTCGCTCGCCCTGGTGGGGGTCTTGCGACCCAGCTTGCTCACCAGGTTGCGGCAGGTGGTGCCGGTGAGGAACGTGCCGATGACATCCGAGTCGGTGACGTTGGGCAGCTCGGTGCGCTGCTTCGAGAATCGCCGGATGTAGTCCCGAAGAGACTCCCCGGCTGCTTGCGGCAGCTTCGGAGATCCCAGGAGTTCCCAGGGTGCACGTACGTGCCCTGGAAGTTGTCGGCGAAGGCTTGGACCAGGTCGTCCCAGTTGGAGATCTGCCCCGGAGGCAAATGCTCCAGCCAGGCTCGAGCGGTGTCGGAGAGAAACAGGGGGAGGTTGCGGATGATGAGGTTGTCATCGTTCGTTCCACCCAGGTGGCAGGCTAGCCGGTAGTCCGCGAGCCACAGTTCCGGCCTCGTCTCCCCCGAGATATTTGTGATAGTAGTCGGGGTTCGGAACCGGGTCGGGAACGGCGCCCGTCGTATGGCCCGGCTGAAAGCCTGCGAACCGGGTGGTTCGGGCGAGGGACTCAGATCCTCCCCGCTGTCGTAGCGTCCCCCACGCCTGGGGTGGTAGCCTCGGCGCACCTTCTCGTCGAGGTGGGCTCGATGGTTGCGGTGATGGTGCTCGTTGCCGAGGCGACCCGGGGCCGCAGGCGCTGTGTTGCGTGTGCGCCCGGTGTGGACCGAGGCTTCCTGCATGAATCGGGAAGTCGCGGCGCGATACTCCGAGGGGTATCCCTGCCTTCGGGAGGCAGAGCTTTCGGCCCGTCGGACCGCGGCATCCTCCAGGAGATTCTTGAGCTCCCCCTAGATACGCCGCCCTTCGGTGGTTGATGGCTCCGGCATCGCGCGGAGAAGTATTGCCGCTGCAGCCAGGTTCTGGCCGACCCCACTAGAAGCCGGTGGCGGCCTTGCCCTGACATCGTCGGCGATGCGGTGCTGGATGCCCTGGGGTAGATGGCGGACTTCTCCGGCCGGAGCTTGGCCTGCCCATTCCTGCCCGATGTCCCGGCGGAACGGCTCAAGCGTTCCTGCTCCCTCGTCGAGCCTGGCCTGCATCTCGCGGATTTGCTCGAGCTGTGTGTCCTGATCCCCCGCAGGGACTGGGACCACAGCTAGCTCCCGAAGGATGTCAACGCGAGGCGGAGGCCTACAAGGATCACTGTTTTCCGGTATACCAAGATGGTTGCCTTCGCCGGGACCCCCTAGATCGACGTGGAAACATTCACGACTTGGGCCGCAGTCCTCGTCGCCGAAGCTGCGGCTACCGTCGGAACAATCGGAAAGGCAGTAGTCGCATGCGGTCATGAAGTCCCGCATGGCACTGGGGTTACCAAGTCCGGAGCAATCCCAACAAAAGTCGGGTTCGTCATCTTCCTCGGAACCCGAGGGCCCGTAGGTCGAGACGGCTGTCAGCCGGTCCCATGGTGACCGCACACTGTACCCCGGAGGGTTTGGACATGCCTCTATGAAGGCTTCCACCGAAGCGAAGTTGCTTGGTGGGTCGAGGCTGAATCCAAATGGCACGAGATGGGAATCAGTCGGTACCTCCTGGTCGACGGGCGGTGACGAAGTCGCGTCAGGGGCAGACTGCACCGTCGTCTCAGGTACGAGGTTGACGCCCAGCAAGTCCTTTGCGAGCGTGCTGGCGTCGTCCGTCCGCTTGGAGTTGGCGTGTTGCGGGGAAACGACACTCGTCTTCGTCTCAGACGCGAGGTCGATGCCCGACGTGTCCCCCGTTGGGGCGCCGGCGCCGTCGACTCGCTCGACAGCCGACGAGGTGCCGCCTCCTGCTTGGCCTTGGTTGCCCCGCCTCCTCCTCCGTCGGCGGGGGAGGCGACGGGACAAACCCGAATGTTGCTCTTCCGCCACGTGGGGAAGACGTCGTCGATTCCGCCGTCGGCGGGCGGGTTGTCGGCCGCCATTGTCGCTGTCGCGCGGCGGGGGAAGGAGTATCATGTCGTAGCTGCCGTCGAGGGACATGAACTCAAGACTCCCGAAATGGAGCACCGTCCCGGGCTAGAAAGGTTGCTGGAGACTACCCATCTGGAGCTTGACGGGAAGTTGTTCGTCAACACGCAGCAGGCCCCTACCTGGCGCGCCAACTGTCGGCGTTTCGACCCCGGGGGGTCCCTGGACCGACGAGTAAATTGTCGCCGCGTGCCCCAGCCCAGATGGGTCGGCGCGAGACGGAGCACGAAGGGGGGAAACCAGAGGGAGACAGGCATAAAGGGGAAACCCGCGGCCTTCGTGTTGTCCCGCGCCGAGGTCGGGTGCGCTTGCAGTAGGGGGTTACAAGCGTCCGCGTGGGAGGGAGCGAGAGGCCTACACGCACCGTCCCGTCCTCCCCGCGCGGCCAACCTTTCGTACGAGTGCCCTGGGCCTTCCTTTTATAGGCGTAAGGAGAAGGCCTAGGTGTACAATGGGAGGTGTAGCAGTGTGCTAACGTGTCTAGCAGAGAGGAGCTAGCGCCCTAAGTACATGTCGTCGTGGCAGCCGGAGAGGTTTTGGCACCCTGTTCATGAGATGTCGTGGCCATCGGAGGAGCGCTGGAGCCTGGCGGAAGGACAGCTGTCGGGGCTATCGAGTCCTTGCTGACGTCTCCTTGCTTCCGTAAGGGGCCGAGAGCCGCCGTCGTCATGGAGCACGCGGGGCGCCATCATTACTTGTTTACCGGGGCGAGCCAGATGGGACGCCGGTCTTGTTCCCCGTAGCCTGAGCTAGCTAGGGGTAGGGTAATGATGCCCCCCCCTGTGACGTGGTTGGTCCGAGCCCTAGGTCAGGCGAGGCGGAGGCTCCTCCGAGGTCGAGGTCGAGTCTGTCTTCCGTGGTCGAGGTCGAGTCCGAGCCCCGGGTCGGGCGAGGCGGAGACCGTCGGCTGAGGCCAGGGCTGAGTCCGAGCCCTAGGGTCGGGCGAGGCGGAGTTCGTCGTCTTCCAGGGCCGAGGCCGAGTCCGAGCCCTGGGGTCGGGCGAGGCGGAGTTCGTCGTCTTCCGGGGCCGAGGCCGAGTCCGAGCCCTGGGGTCGGGCGAGGCGGAGCTTCCTATGGCGCCCGAAGCCGGACTTGGTGAAAGTCGCCTAGAGGGGGGGTGAATAGGGCGAAACTGAAATTCTCAAAATAATCACAACTACAAGTCGGGTTAGCGTTAGAAATATAATAGAGTCCGTGAGAGAGGGTGAAAAACAAATCGCAAGCGAATAAGGAGTGTGACACGCGAATTTATTTTACCGAGGTTCGGTTCTTGTAAACCTACTCTCCGTTGAGGTGGTCACAAAGACCGGGTCTCTTTCAACCCTTTCCCTCTCTCAAACGGTCCCTCGGACCGAGTGAGCTTTTCTTCTCAATCACTTGGAACACAAAGTTCCCACAAGGACCACCACAAGATTGGTGTCTCTTGCCTCAATTACAAGTGAGTTTGATCGCAATGAAGAATCAAAGAAAGAAGAAAGCAATCCAAGCGCAAGAGCTCGAAAGAACACAAGCAAATCTCTCTCACTAATCACTAGGGCGTTGTGTGGAGTTTGGAGAGGATTTGATCACTTGGGTGTGTCTAGAATTGAATGCTAGAGCTCTTGTAAGTAGTTGAAGTGGAAAAACTTGGATGACTTGAATGTGGGGTGGTTGGGGTTATTTATAGCCCCAACCACCAAACTAGTCGTTTGGTGGTGGCTGACTGTCGTATGGTGCACCGGACAGTCCGGTGCGCCAGCCACGTCACCAACGCCGTTGGGTTCCGACCGTTGGAGCTCTGTCTTCTGGGCCCGCTGTAACACCCGGTTTTAAAGGACAAAGCCGGGTGCATCTCATACATGCGCCAAGAAGACAACACATATAATAACAGAGTGTATAGAGATAAATGTCAATAACATCAGAGTATTTATTACATAGCGGAAGACTTATTACAAAATAAAAGAGTAAATATAAAACGAACTAAGGATCGTCGGCGCATATGTCGACTGAGAAACGCCACCTAGATCAGATCATACTCCTCGCCTTGTGGCTCCTCCTGAACCACCTGTTCTTCTCCTGTGGGGGGGGTGTGAGACAGCAAGAGTGAGCTCACATACGTTCATAGCTCAACAAGTCGTGGGGAATAATGTGGCATGAACTCACCAAAGGTGGGAGTTCATGTAGTGTAAGGCTAATCAATGGAATAAAGGCTGAGGCTGAGCATTGCTTTTATAAGTTGGTCAAAATTTTATTAGCAATTACTAAGTGTAAGTAAATACCAAACCTTAATAATAATAAAGAACAATAATAGTAAAATAATCCCAAATGCGATGCAAATGTCAAATTGAATTTAAGTTCCATAATTAATCATGTGAGGGTCCGAGCCGCTCTTGACCGTGAGCACGGCTAGTATACTAGTTTTACACTCTGCAGAGGTTGCGCATCTTTACCCACAAGTCGTGTATCCCATGTCGCCTGGGTTTGCAAGGCCCTTAGACACTACCGAGGTGAATGGCTAGGGATCCACTACGAGGCCTTTACAAAGTTCCACTAGCTTCCGAAAACCCGCTACAGTTTATAGGAAGATCCAGTACAGGGTTCCTGGCTGACAGCCATCGCAGCAAAATCAACCAGGGACCTCCCCGCACTGACCTCTCCCCTACTGCCCTTGCCCCTTTCAGGTAAGGTAGTCTTCCACTAGCTTTCCTAATTAGTCAGCCAAGGGCGTCCCATTATACCCTTGTGGTAGCACTGTTTTCCCGGGTGGTCGCTCCATGTTCCCATTAATTTAATGATCTTAACATGAACAATAATAATAACAAGATAACAACAGGATAATCATGAGTAGTATATCTCCATACCCAATCCACATAAAGCAATAGCAAGTACTACCCAAAAATATTTCAGGGGTGAACAAGGTATAGAGGTAATCAAAACTGGGGTAACATAAAGGCTCCCATCAAAATTATCCTATGCAGATCATTATAATTAATAAGAACATGGCTGGGAAAAGTAAGTGATCAAGGGCACAACTTGCCTTCCACGAGCTCCTGCTCAGCTACCTCTACTTGCTGAACCTCAGTTTCCACAGTGGCTTGCTCGTCTATTCGCATCAACACAATACATACATAGTATAGCCAAAATCAACATCACACCAAACATGTGAATAAAATATACAGTAAAAATCTACAGATTAAAATGAAATCATAGGAACTGGAACTATTAATTTTGGAGTTATATATTTTAAGTTATGGATTTCCTAAAATTTAATGTGCTTGAAATAGGATTAAATGATAAATTAATTTTCTAATTGTTTTCATGTCCAAACAGAGACACTAGATGATAGAGAATATTATTACAAAATTTTAGAAACTGGAATGGTTCAATTTGGACTAAACATGGATTTTCTATGATTTATACAAGTTCTAGGGTTTATTTTCATATTAAAAATCCAATTTCTAATTCATTTAATTGATTTAAAACAATTCTGGATCGGGCCTCGATTTCCAGAGAAGTCAGGGGCCCAGGCGTAAATGTAACCGAGACTCATAACACTGCAGAGGTGGACGGCGGGTTGATACTAGTATAGTAGGGGGTCTCTTTTGCAAAATCGCCAAGCCGAAAGGGTATGGGGCATCCAGAGCCGTCCGATCAGATGCACATGGCCAGGATTAGATGTAACAATTAAGTGAATCGGTATTCAATGATGACCGCAGGATCAGAGATCCACGAACGTAGTACGTCCACGTGTTTGTCTTAATCCTATCCGCCCGATCAAAGTTCTGCGGCATGGATTTAATACGACGAAGGGGTATCTGGCTTCTAATCCCAGCCGTCCACTTCCATCTAACGGCAACAGGGCCATCATCTTCATCCCTTGGCTGTCAACACGGCGGCGCTCTCTCCCCGCGGTGGTGGTTCACCGGCGCGCTGCGATTCCGGCCATCCGGACCCTCATTTCCTAATTCCTTCGCCCCTCAGCCAATTGACGACGATATTAACTCGCTTACCCTACCAATTTGTACCGTCGTCGAGCACAGGGCTCGGTTCACGGTGCATGGCGGAAACGCGCGTCCGATGACCAAATCCGGGCCACGAACGAGGTGAATACGAGTCTAACCGATTGGAATGCAATTGAGGGAGGAAAAAGGGCACGGATGATTTATTCTCACCAGCGGCTGGTGCACAGACGCAAATACACTGACGAACGGCGGACCCGCGAGGTTCTTCTTGCGACGCTGGACGGCACAGGATACTGTGGCGACGTGCCATAGCACGACGACACCACGGCCGAATTCTAGGCTTGAAACGGCGACTATGGTGGCTGGTTACGAGGCGAGACTCTCTTCCCTCAATGCTTTGGATACTACGACGGCGTAGAGAAGAAACGGAGTAACGAGCGCTGCCAATCGGTCTAAATAGCCCACGCTCCTCTACAGGCAAAGGGTGGGGTCTCGTCCGCAGCCGACGGGCACAAGGCCAGGTTCGTTCACAGGTGGTTGAAGCTCCGAGATCTTGGCGCGAGTTCTGCGTAGGTCGTGGCGACGAAGTCAGTCCACGCCGCGCTACCCTTGCGGAGAAGAGGACCGGTGACAAGAGGGCCCACAAGTCAGAGACAAGGCGCTGGTGGAGCATGGACCGTGAGCGCGCACCGGTAATGGGCCGAAATCGAGATCAGGGCCCAGCTGGGTCGATTTTTGTTTTATTCTTTTCCTTTCTATTTCTTTTCTTCTCTATTTCTAAGTTTAATTTGAATCCGAATTTTAAATTCAAAGTTGTTCCAAATTTATTTTCAATCATATTGTGAAATTAAGAATGCCAACTTTGGAAACATAATTATATTATTTATATCATTCCTCCTCTTCTCATTTTCAAAAACCCTAATTTCAAATTTAGGGTTTAATTCAACTTCTAGTATTTATTTTTCTTATTATGCTTATTATTATTATTTAATGCACAAACATATAAACTCCAACATGATGCATATATTTTTTTTATCGTTTGTTTTAATTCAACTCTAAATTTTATGTATGCTCTTTTTATGACGCAAATGAGGCACATCAAATAAGGAAATCACTATATATTTCTTGTACACAATTTTGAGTATTACAAATTCTACCCCCCTTAAAAATAATCTCGTCCCCGAGATTTAGGAAGGACTATGGAAAAAGGTGGGGAAAATCTATATGAAGCTCTTCTTCTCTTTCCCAAGTTGCTTCATCTTCACCGTGGTGACTCCATTGCACTTTGCACATCTTTATAACCTTATTCCTCGTGACACGAGTCAGTGTATCCAAAATCTTGATGTGGTACTCAGCATAAGTTAGATCATCTTGAACACTAAGGTCTTCCATTGGTAATTGTTCTTCAGGCACCCTGAGGCATTTCTTCAGCTGAGATACATGAAATACATCATGAACATCCACGAGATGATCCGGTAACTCCAATTGGTATGCAACCTCTCCCACTCGCTTTAAGATTAAGAAGGGTCCAATAAAGCGAGGGGACAACTTTCCTTTGACTTTGAACCTTCTCATGCCCCGGAGTGGTGACACCTTCAAATAGACATAATCTCCCTCTTTAAACTCAAGCAGTCTTCTCCGGGTATCAGCATAACTTTTCTGCCTGGATTGTGCAGTTCTCAAATTCTCCCTTATTTGCTGAACTTGTTCCTCTGCTTCTTGTATAATCTCAGGTCCAAACAACTGCCTTTCACCAGTTTGATTCCAATACAAGGGAGTCCTGCACTTTCTGCCATACAAAGCCTCAAACGGTGACATCTTCAAGCTGGCCTGGTAGCTATTATTATATGAGAACTCCGCATACGGCAAACTCTTATCCCAACTACCACCATGTTTAAGAGCACAAGCTCTTAACATATCTTCAAGCACTTGGTTAGTCCTCTCAGTCTGCCCATCAGTCTGGGGATGGTAAGCCGAACTGAAATTCAATCTTGTATCCAATGACTCGTGCAACTTCTTCCAATACCGAGAGGTAAACTGTGATCCTCGATCAGACACGATCTTCTTTGGCACACCATGTAGGCAGACAATCCGTGCCATGTACAACTCTGCTAACTTGGCTCCTGAATACGTGGTCTTTACTGGAATAAAGTGGGCTACCTTGGTTAGCCTGTCCACAATCACCCATATAGAATCATAACCAGCAGACGTGCGGGGTAATCCAACAATGAAGTCCATGCCAATCTCTTCCCATTTCCACTCAGGTATCTTTAGTGGGTGCAGTAGTCCGGCTGGCCTCTGGTGTTCAGCCTTAACTCTTCGACACACATCGCACATAGCCACATGTGCAGCCACATCTCTCTTTAGTCCATACCACCAATACTTTTGCTTTAAATCCTGATACATCTTAGTGCTCCCAGGGTGGATAGAATAAACTGAATCATGTGCCTCCTTCAATATGGTTTCCCGAAGACTATCGATATCGGGAACACAGATCCGATTCTTGAACCATATCGTGCCTTGCTCATCCTCTGTGAATTCCGAACCTCGACCTTCAATAATCAGATCCTTAATCTCTTGTATCTTAGCATCACCAATCTGTCTTTCTGTGGATTTCTTGCTCCAAGGTAGGTTCCACATCAATAATAACTCCTTCAGTGTGAGCAACTATCCCCAGGTTAAGTCTCCTGAAATCCTCAACAATCTCATTGGGTAGCTGGGCAACAACAGCTGAATGAACCTGCTCCTTTCGACTCAAGGCATCTACAACCAAATTTGCCTTGCCCGGGTGATAGTGAATTTCCAAATCGTAATCCTTAATAAGCTCCAACCAATGGCGTTGCCTAAGGTTGAGATTCTTCTGAGTGAGTTTATACTTCAAACTCTTATGATCCGTATATACGTGGCACTTAGTTCCCATAATGTAGTGTCTCCAAATCTTAAGTGCATGCACAACTGCTGCCAATTCCAAGTCATGAGTGGGGTAGTTCAGTTCATGCTTCCGCAACTGACGAGATGCATAGGCAATCACATGACCTTCTTGCATAAGCACACATCCAAGTCCTTGGCCACATGCATCACAATAAATGTCAAATCCCTTCTGCAGATCTGGCATAATCAATACTGGTGGTGACATCAATCTCTCCTTCAATTGATCAAATCTCTCTTGGCATTTCTCATCCCTCTTGAATTCTTTCCCTTTCTCCAAAAGCGAGGTCATAGGCTTGGCAATCTTAGAGAATCCTTCAATAAATCTCCGATAATATCCTACAAGTCCCAAGAAACTCCGGATCTCAGTAACTGTAGTGGGTATGCTCCACGCCACTATCTCCTTGATTTTAGCAGGATCCACTGATATCCCTCCATTAGAAATGATATGTCCAAGGAATGGGACCTTGTCAATCCAAAACTCGCATTTAGTGTACTTGGCGTAGAGTTGATTGTCTCGTAGCTTCTATAGCACCAATCTCAGATGTTCCTTTTGATTGCTATCACTCTTGGAATAAATAAGAATATCGTCGATGAATACTACGACGAATCTGTCCAGATCATGAACACCTTATTCTTCAGATCCATAAAATAGGCTGGTGCATTAGTTAGTCCAAATGACATAACGGTGAACTCATATTAACCATATCGGGTCGAGAAATTCGTCTTGAGAATATCCGATGGCCTAATCTTCATTTGGTGATAACCCGATCGGAGATCAACCTTCGAGAATACCCTTGCACCTCTCATCTGATCAAATAAATCTTCAATGCGGGGTAATGTATACTTGTTCTTCATAGTGACACCATTAAGGGACCTTTAATCCATGCACATCCCTCGCAATCCATCTTTCTTCTTTACAAACAAAACTGGTGCTCTCCAAGGTGAAGACTCGGACGAATGTACCCAGCCTCTTGCAACTCCGTTAAGTGCTTCTTGAGTTCTTTTAACTCTTCTACAAACATCCTATATGTCCATTTAGAAATAGGAGCAGTTCCAGGTAATAGATCTATGACAAACTCAACTTCCGTATCTGGTGGCATCCCTGGTAACTCCTCTAGGAAGACATCCGGAAAAATCTCTAACCACACGGATGTTGTCACCAACAAACTTCCCATCCACTAAGAATGCCGCTAGTTTGGTGGCGATAGTTACTGCAATTCCAACTTCAAATCTTTCTCCTTTGGAACTGGTGAGTTCTACGGTTCCCTTAGCACAGTGTATATACTGCCTTTGCCTATCTTAACCATGACATACCAAGGATCACGTCTATAGTGCTCTCTTCTAACACTATAGGGGTCGCCCATCTGGGTTAGGAACACAGGGTAAGAAAGAAAGGATTGTAGACAAGGTAGTGATTACGAAGCATGTTACTTTGGGGGATTTATTAGCTAAGCAGATTAATGTTTTACCTACCATAGCTAATTCATTACCTTATGGTGGTACATGCTAAGATGCCCGTCTATACTATTTCAATCAATCAAAGAAGCAAATCAGACATTGATCATCAGAACAATCAACCAACATTTTTAACAGAGAAAATAATTTTAATTTCGTCTTAGGTTCCCTATCTCTGAAAAAGTTCATAGTTGTAGGATTCCAAAGTGTGAAATCCATCTTGTCTTGAAGTAGAAAAGATAAGAATAATCAGAGTAGAACAGTAGAAGGTGAGACAGGATCAAGATAAGTATAGAGAGAATCAGAGTAAGGTAAGTATAGAATGAATCAGAAGAAGGTAAGTAGGGAAGGGTTTTGTCCATTTCTATCTAGGCTTCGTCCTACAGTCAACATTTCCTCTGATACCACTTCTGTAACACCCGGTTTTAAAGGACAAAGCCGGGTGCATCTCATACATGCGCCAAGAAGACAACACATATAATAACAGAGTGTATAGAGATAAATGTCAATAACATCAGAGTATTTATTACATAGCGGAAGACTTATTACAAAATAAAAGAGTAAATATAAAACGAACTAAGGATCGTCGGCGCATATGTCGACTGAGAAACGCCACCTAGATCAGATCATACTCCTCGCCTTGTGGCTCCTCCTGAACCACCTGTTCTTCTCCTGTGGGGGGGGGGTGTGAGACAGCAAGAGTGAGCTCACATACGTTCATAGCTCAACAAGTCGTGGGGAATAATGTGGCATGAACTCACCAAAGGTGGGAGTTCATGTAGTGTAAGGCTAATCAATGGAATAAAGGCTGAGGCTGAGCATTGCTTTTATAAGTTGGTCAAAATTTTATTAGCAATTACTAAGTGTAAGTAAATACCAAACCTTAATAATAATAAAGAACAATAATAGTAAAATAATCCCAAATGCGATGCAAATGTCAAATTGAATTTAAGTTCCATAATTAATCATGTGAGGGTCCGAGCCGCTCTTGACCGTGAGCACGGCTAGTATACTAGTTTTACACTCTGCAGAGGTTGCGCATCTTTACCCACAAGTCGTGTATCCCATGTCGCCTGGGTTTGCAAGGCCCTTAGACACTACCGAGGTGAATGGCTAGGGATCCACTACGAGGCCTTTACAAAGTTCCACTAGCTTCCGAAAACCCGCTACAGTTTATAGGAAGATCCAGTACAGGGTTCCTGGCTGACAGCCATCGCAGCAAAATCAACCAGGGACCTCCCCGCACTGACCTCTCCCCTACTGCCCTTGCCCCTTTCAGGTAAGGTAGTCTTCCACTAGCTTTCCTAATTAGTCAGCCAAGGGCGTCCCATTATACCCTTGTGGTAGCACTGTTTTCCCGGGTGGTCGCTCCATGTTCCCATTAATTTAATGATCTTAACATGAACAATAATAATAACAAGATAACAACAGGATAATCATGAGTAGTATATCTCCATACCCAATCCACATAAAGCAATAGCAAGTACTACCCAAAAATATTTCAGGGGTGAACAAGGTATAGAGGTAATCAAAACTGGGGTAACATAAAGGCTCCCATCAAAATTATCCTATGCAGATCATTATAATTAATAAGAACATGGCTGGGAAAAGTAAGTGATCAAGGGCACAACTTGCCTTCCACGAGCTCCTGCTCAGCTACCTCTACTTGCTGAACCTCAGTTTCCACAGTGGCTTGCTCGTCTATTCGCATCAACACAATACATACATAGTATAGCCAAAATCAACATCACACCAAACATGTGAATAAAATATACAGTAAAAATCTACAGATTAAAATGAAATCATAGGAACTGGAACTATTAATTTTGGAGTTATATATTTTAAGTTATGGATTTCCTAAAATTTAATGTGCTTGAAATAGGATTAAATGATAAATTAATTTTCTAATTGTTTTCATGTCCAAACAGAGACACTAGATGATAGAGAATATTATTACAAAATTTTAGAAACTGGAATGGTTCAATTTGGACTAAACATGGATTTTCTATGATTTATACAAGTTCTAGGGTTTATTTTCATATTAAAAATCCAATTTCTAATTCATTTAATTGATTTAAAACAATTCTGGATCGGGCCTCGATTTCCAGAGAAGTCAGGGGCCCAGGCGTAAATGTAACCGAGACTCATAACACTGCAGAGGTGGACGGCGGGTTGATACTAGTATAGTAGGGGGTCTCTTTTGCAAAATCGCCAAGCCGAAAGGGTATGGGGCATCCAGAGCCGTCCGATCAGATGCACATGGCCAGGATTAGATGTAACAATTAAGTGAATCGGTATTCAATGATGACCGCAGGATCAGAGATCCACGAACGTAGTACGTCCACGTGTTTGTCTTAATCCTATCCGCCCGATCAAAGTTCTGCGGCATGGATTTAATACGACGAAGGGGTATCCGGCTTCTAATCCCAGCCGTCCACTTCCATCTAACGGCAACAGGGCCATCATCTTCATCCCTTGGCTGTCAACACGGCGGCGCTCTCTCCCCGCGGTGGTGGTTCACCGGCGCGCTGCGATTCCGGCCATCCGGACCCTCATTTCCTAATTCCTTCGCCCCTCAGCCAATTGACGACGATATTAACTCGCTTACCCTACCAATTTGTACCGTCGTCGAGCACAGGGCTCGGTTCACGGTGCATGGCGGAAACGCGCGTCCGATGACCAAATCCGGGCCACGAACGAGGTGAATACGAGTCTAACCGATTGGAATGCAATTGAGGGAGGAAAAAGGGCACGGATGATTTATTCTCACCAGCGGCTGGTGCACAGACGCAAATACACTGACGAACGGCGGACCCGCGAGGTTCTTCTTGCGACGCTGGACGGCACAGGATACTGTGGCGACGTGCCATAGCACGACGACACCACGGCCGAATTCTAGGCTTGAAACGGCGACTATGGTGGCTGGTTACGAGGCGAGACTCTCTTCCCTCAATGCTTTGGATACTACGACAGCGTAGAGAAGAAACGGAGTAACGAGCGCTGCCAATCGGTCTAAATAGCCCACGCTCCTCTACAGGCAAAGGGTGGGGTCTCGTCCGCAGCCGACGTGCACAAGGCCAGGTTCGTTCACAGGTGGTTGAAGCTCCGAGATCTTGGCGCGAGTTCTGCGTAGGTCGTGGCGACGAAGTCAGTCCACGCCGCGCTACCCTTGCGGAGAAGAGGACCGGTGACAAGAGGGCCCACAAGTCAGAGACAAGGCGCTGGTGGAGCATGGACCGTGAGCGCGCACCGGTAATGGGCCGAAATCGAGATCAGGGCCCAGCTGGGTCGATTTTTGTTTTATTCTTTTCCTTTCTATTTCTTTTCTTCTCTATTTCTAAGTTTAATTTGAATCCGAATTTTAAATTCAAAGTTGTTCCAAATTTATTTTCAATCATATTGTGAAATTAAGAATGCCAACTTTGGAAACATAATTATATTATTTATATCATTCCTCCTCTTCTCATTTTCAAAAACCCTAATTTCAAATTTAGGGTTTAATTCAACTTCTAGTATTTATTTTTCTTATTATGCTTATTATTATTATTTAATGCACAAACATATAAACTCCAACATGATGCATATATTTTTTTTATCGTTTGTTTTAATTCAACTCTAAATTTTATGTATGCTCTTTTTATGACGCAAATGAGGCACATCAAATAAGGAAATCACTATATATTTCTTGTACACAATTTTGAGTATTACACCCGCCTTGATGTCCGGTGGCACACCGGACATGTACTGTAGAGTGTCCGGTGTGCCAGCGCGCGCGTGTCTGACTTCTGCGCGCTCTGGCGCGCATGTAATGCTTCTGCAGGTGACCGTTGGCGCGAAGTAGCCGTTGCTCTGCTGGTTCACCGGACAGTCCGGTGTACACCGGACATGTCCGGTGAATTATAGCGGAGCAAATTCCCGAGGCTGGCGAGTTCCAGAGCCGCTCTTCCTTGGAGCACCGGACACTGTCCGGTGTACACTGGACAGTCCGGTGAATTATAGCGGAGTGCCTCTGGATTTTCCCGAAGGTGAGGAGTTCAACGTGAAGTCCCCTGGTGCACCAGACACTGTCCGGTGGCACACCGGACAGTCTGGTGCGCCAGACCAGGGCACACTTCGGTTATCCCTTGCTCTCTTTGTTGAACCCAATTCTTGGTCTTTTTATTGGCTAAGTGTGAACCTTTGGCACCTGTATAACTTATACACTAGAGCAAAACTAGTTAGTCCAATTATTTGTGTTGGGCAATTCAACCACCAAAATCAATTAGGAAATAGGTGTAAGCCTAATTCCCTTTCAATCTCCCCCTTTTTGGTGATTGATGCCAACACAAACCAAAGCAAATATGGAAGTGCATAATTGAACTAGTTTGCATAACGTAAGTGCAAAGGTTGCTTGGAATTGAGCCAATATAAATACTTATAAGATATGCATGGATTGTTTCTTCATTTTTACCATTTTGGACCACGCTTGTACCACATGTTTTGTTTTTGCAAATTCTTTTGTAAATCCTCTTCAAAGTTCTTTTGCAAATAGTCAAAGGTAGATGAATAAGATTTTGCGAAGCATTTTCAATATTTGAAATTTTCTCACCCTGTTTCAAATGCTTTTCCTTTGACTAAACAAAACTCCCCCTAAATGAAATTCTCCTCTTAGTGTTCAAGAGGGTTTTGATATATTAATTTTGAAATACTACTTTCTCCCCCTTTTGAACACAATAAGATACCAATTTTAGATTTATCCAATGAAAAAATTCTTAAAAATTAGGTGGTGGTGTGGTCCTTTTGCTTTGGGCTAATACTTTCTCCCCCTTTGGCATGAATCGCCAAAAACGGAGTCATTAGAGCCCTTAGAATTACTTTCTCCCCCTTTGGTCATAAATAAGTGAGTGAAGAATATACCAAAGTAGAAGACTGATCTCTCCCCCAAAGATGGAGAGTTGCTCGGAGTGACGGTTAAGGATGAGTTACGGAGTTGTCGGGGACCATAATTAGGGGTACCCTCAAGGCTCCTAATTCTCAGGTGGTAACCCCCATCAGCATAAAGCTGCAAAGGCCTGATGGGTGCGATTAAGTCAGGGATCAGTCCATTCGAGCGACTCGATCACGCCTCGCCCGAGCCTAGCCTCGGACAAGGGCAGCCGACCCCGGAGGATTTCCGTCTCGCCCGAGGCCCCCCTCCGACGACGAACATATTTCCGGCTCGCCCGAGGCCCTGCCTTCGCTAAGAAGCAACCCTGACTAAATCGCCGCACCGACCGACCAAATCGCAGGAGCATTTAACGCAAAGGTGGCCTGACACCTTTATTCTGACGCGCGCCCCCCGGTAGAGCCGAAGTGACCGCCGTCACTTTGCCGCTCCACTGACCGGCCTGACAGAAGGACAGCGCCGCCTGCGCCACTCCGACTGCAGTGCCACTTGACAGAGTGAGACTGACAGGCAGTCAGGCCCTGCCAAAGGCACCATAGGAAGCTCCGCTTCGCCCGACCCAGGGCTCGGACTCGGGCTAAGTCCCGGAAGACGGCGAACTCCGCTCCGCCCGACCCAGGGCTCGGACTCGGGCTAAGTTCCGGAAGACGGCGAACTCCGCTCGCCCGACCCAGGGCTCGGACTCGGGCTAAGTCCCAGAAGACGGCGAACTCCGCTCCGCCCGACCCAGGGCTCGGACTCGGGCTAAGTCCCGGAAGACGGCGAACTCCGCTCCGCCCGACCCAGGGCTCGGACTCGGGCTAAGTCCCGAAAGACGGCGAACTCCGCTCCACCCGACCCAGGGCTCGGACTCGGGCTAAGTCCCGGAAGACGGCGAACTCCGCTTCGCCCAACCCAGGGCTCGAACTCGGGCTCAGCCCCAGAAGACGACGAACTCCGCTTCGCCCGACCCCAGGGCTCGGACTCCGCCCCGGCCTCTGCCGACGACCTCCGCCTCGCCCGACCCAGGGGCTCGGACTCGGCCTCGGCCATGGAAGACAGACTCGACCTCGGCTTCGGAGGAGCCTCCACATCGCCCAACCTAGGGCGCAGGCCAGCCACGTCAACAGGAGGCGCCATCATCACCCTACCCCGAGCTGACTCGGGCCGCAGGGAACAAGACCGGTGTCCCATCTGGCTAGCTCCGCCAGATAGGCAATGATGGCGCCCCGCATACTCTGTGACGACGGTGGCTCTCAGCCCCCTTGCGGAAGCAAGAGGACGTCAGCAAGGACTCAACCGCTCCGACAGTTGTCCCTCCGCCAGGCTCCATCGCTCCTCCGACGGCCACGACATCACACCAGCTGGGTGCCAAAATCTCTCTGGCTGCCACATCGGCATGTACTTAGGCGCTAGCTCTCCTCCGCTAGACACGTAGCACTCTGCTACACCCCCCATTGTACACCTGGATCCTCTCCTTACGCCTATAAAAGGAAGGACCAGGGCCCTCTTAGAGAAGGTTGGCCGCGCGGGGACGAGGACGAGACAGGCGCTCGCTTGGAGCCCCTCGCTTCCCTCTCCCGCATGGACGCTTGTAACCCCCTACCGCAAGCGCACCCGACCTGGGCGCGGGACGAACACGAAGGCCGCGGGATTCCCACCTCTCTCACGCCGGTCTCCGGCCACCTCGCTCTCCACCCTTCGCGCTCGCCCTCGCGCTCGACCCATCTGGGCTAGGGCACGCGGCGACACTCACTCGTCGGCCCAAGGGACCCCCCGGTCTCGAAACGCCGACAGTTGGCGCGCCAGGTAGGGGCCTGCTGCGTGTTGACGAACAGCTTCCCGTCAAGCTCCAGATGGGCAGTCTCCAGCAACCTCTTCAACCCGGGACGGTGCTCCGTTTCGGGAGTCTTGAGTTCATGTCCCTCGACGGCAGCCACGACATGATACTCCTTCCACCGTCGCGCGACAACGACAATGGTGGCCGACAACCCGCCCGCCGGCGGCGGAATCGACGACGTCTTCCCCGCGTGGTGGAAGAACAACCTCCGAGCTCATCCTGCCCTTTCCCCCGCCGACGGAGGGGAAGGCAGGGCGACCAAGGCCAAGCAGGAGGCAGCGCCTCGTTGGCTGTCGAGCGAGCCGACAGCACCGGCACCCCAACGAGGGGCGCACCGGGTATCGACTTCGCGCCTGAGATGAAGACGAGCGCCGTCTCCCCACGACATGCCAATCCCGAGCAAGCGGACGACGCCAGCACGCTCGCGGAGAGCTTGCTGGACGTCACCCTCGTACCTGAGACGACGGTGCAGTCAGTCCCCGACGTGACTTCATCGCCGCTCGTCGACCAAAAGGTACCGACCGATTCCCATCCTACGTCATTTGGATTCAGCCTCAACCCGCCTAGCGACCTTGCTTTGGCGGGCGCTCTCGTAGAGGCGAGTCCAAACCCTCTAGGGTTTCGCATGCGGTCGCCTTGGGACCGGCTGACGGACGTCTCGACCTACGGGCCCTCTGGGTCCGAGGAAGACGACGACCCCAGCATCTGTTGGGATTTCTTTGGACTTGGCAACCCCAGTGCCATGCGGGACTTCATGACCGCATGTGACTACTGCCTCTCCGACTGTTCCGACGGTAGCCGCAGCCTCGACGACGAGGACTGCGGCCGAAGCCGCGAATGTTTCCACGTCGATCTAGGGGGTCCCTCCGAAGGCAATCATCTCGGCATGCTGGAGGACGGTGATCTCCCTAGGCCGGTGCCCCGCGTTGACATCCCACGGGAGCTAGCTATGGTCCCCGTTCAGGCGGGGGGCCATGACCCACAACTCGAGCAAATTCGCGGGGTGCAGGCCAGGCTCGACGAGGGAGCAGGAGCGCTTGAGCCGATCCGCCGGGACGTCGGGCAGGCATGGGCGGGCCAACCCCCGGCCGGAGAAATACGTCACCTGCCCCAGGGCTTCCAGCACCGCGTCGCAGACGACGTCCGGTTCAGGCCGCCACCCGCATCTAGTGGGGTCGGCCAGAACCTGGCTGCAACAGCGATGCTTCTCCGCGCGATGCCGGAGCCATCCACCACCGAGGGCCGGCGAATCCAGGGGGAGCTCAAGAATCTCCTGGAAGGCGCCGCGGTCCGACGGGCCGAGAGCTCTGCCTCCCGAAGGCAGGGATACCCCTCGGAACCTCATGTCGCGACTTCCCGATTCATGCAGGAAGCCTCGGTCTACACCGGGCGCACGTGCAACACCGCGCCTGCGGCCCCGGGCCGCCTCGGCAACGAGCACCATCATCGCGACCGTCGGGCCCACCTCGACGAGAGGGTGCGCCGAGGCTACCACCCCAGGCGTGGGGGACGCTACGACAGCGGGGAGGATCGGAGTCCCTCGCCCGAGCCACCCGGTCCGCAGGCCTTCAGCCGGGCCATCCGACGGGCACCGTTCCTGACCCGGTTCCGACCCCCGACTACTATCACAAAGTACTCGGGGGAGACGAGACCGAAATTGTGGCTCGCGGACTACCGCCTGGCCTGCCAACTGGGTGGAACGGACGACGACAACCTCATCATCCGCAACCTCCCCCTGTTCCTCTCCGACACCGCTCGCGCCTGGTTGGAGCACCTGCCTCTGGGGCAGATCTCCAACTGGGACGACCTAGTCCAAGCTTTCACCGGCAATTTCCAGGGCACGTACGTGCGCCCCGGGAATTCCTGGGACCTCCGAAGCTGCCGGCAGCAGCCGGGAGAGTCTCTCCGGGACTACATCCGGTGATTTTCGAAGCAGCGCACCGAGCTGCCCAACATCACCGACTCGGATGTCATCGGTGCGTTCCTCGCCGGCACCACCTGCCGCGACCTAGTGAGCAAGTTGGGTCGCAAGACCCCCACCAGGGCGAGCGAGCTGATGGACATCGCCACCAAGTTTGCCTCCGGACAGGAGGCGGTCGAGGCTATCTTCCGGAAGGACAAGCAGCCCCAGGGCCGCCCATCGGAAGATGCTCCCGAGGCGTCAACTCAGCGCGGCGCCAAGAAGAAAGGCAAGAAGAAGTCGCAAGCGAAACGCGACGCCGCCGACACGGACCTTGTCGCCGCCGCCGAGTGCAAGAACCCTCGGAAACCCCCCGGAGGTGCCAACCTTTTCGACAAGATGCTCAAGGAGCCGTGCCCCTATCATCAGGGGCCCGTCAAGCACACCCTTGAGGAGTGCGTCATGCTTCGGCGCCACTTCCACAGGGCCGGGCCACCCACGGAGGGTGGCAGGGCCCGCGACGACAGCAAGAAGGAAGATCACCAAGCAGGAGAGTTCCCCGGGGTCCGCGACTGCTTCATGATCTACGGTGGGCAAGCAGCGAATGCCTCGGCTCGGCATCGCAAGCAAGAGCGCCGGGAGGTCTGCTCGGTGAAGGTGGCGGCGCCAGTCTACCTAGACTGGTCCGACAAGCCCATCACCTTCGACCAAGCCGACCACCCCGACCATGTGCCGAGCCCGGGGAAATACCCGCTCGTCGTCGACCCCGTCATCGGCGACGTCAGGCTCACCAAGGTCCTTATGGACAGGGGCAGCAGCCTCAACATCATCTACGCCGAGACCCTCAGGCTCCTGCGTGTTGATCTGTCCTCCGTCCGAGCAGGCGCTGCGCCCTTCCATGGGATCATTCCCGGGAAGCACGTCCAGCCCCTCAGACAACTCGACCTTCCCGTCTGCTTCGGAACGCCCTCCAACTTCCGAAGGGAGACTCTGACGTTCGAGGTGGTCGGGTTTCGAGGAACCTACCACGCGGTACTGGGAAGGCCATGCTACGCGAAGTTCATGGCCGTCCCCAACTACACTTACCTGAAGCTCAAGATGTCGGGCCCCAACGGGGTCATCACCGTCGGCCCCACGTACAAACACGCGTTCGAATGAGACGTGGAGTGCGTGGAGTACGCCGAGGCCCTCGCCGAGTCCGAGGCCCTCATCGCCGACCTGGAAAGCCTCTCTAAGGAGGTGCCAGACGTGAAACGCCATGACGGCAACTTCGAGCCAGTGGAGACGGTTAAGGCCGTCCCCCTCGACCCCAGCGGCGACGCCTCCAAGCAGATCCGGATCGGCTCCGGGCTTGATCCCAAATAGGAAGCAGTGCTCGTCGACTTTCTCCGCGCAAACGCCGACGTCTTCGCGTGGAGTCCCTCGGACATGCCCGGCATACCGAGGGATGTCGTCGAGCACTCGCTGGATATTCGAGCCGGAGCCCGACCCGTCAAGCAGCCTCTGCGCCGATTTGACGAGGAGAAGCGCAGAGCGATAGGCGAGGAGATCCACAAGCTAATGGCGGCAGGGTTCATCAAAGAGGTATTCCATCCCGAATGGCTTGCCAACCCTGTGCTTGTGAGAAAGAAAGGGGGGAAATGGCGGATGTGTGTAGACTACACTGGTCTCAACAAAGCATGTCCGAAGGTTCCCTACCCTCTGCCTCGCATCGATCAAATCGTGGATTCCACTGCTGGGTGCGAAACCCTGTCTTTCCTCGATGCCTACTCAGGGTATCATCAAATCAGGATGAAAGAGTCCGACCAGCTCGCGACTTCTTTCATCACACCCTTTGGCATGTACTGCTATGTCACCATGCCATTCGGCTTGAGGAATGCGGGCGCGACGTACCAGCGGTGCATGAACCATGTGTTCGGCGAACACATTGGCTGCACGGTCGAGGCCTACGTCGATGACATCGTAATCAAGACGAGGAAAGCTTCCGACCTCCTTTCCGACCTTGAAGTGACATTCCGATGTCTCAAGGCGAAAGGCGTCAAGCTCAATCCCGAGAAGTGTATCTTCGGGGTGCCCTGAGGCATGCTCTTGGGATTCATCGTCTCCGAGCGGGGCATCGAAGCCAACCCGGAGAAGATCGCAGCCGTCACCAGCATGGGGCCCATCAAGGACTTGAAAGGCGTACAGAGGGTCATGGGATGTCTCGCGGCTCTGAGCCGTTTCGTCTCACGTCTCGACGAAAGAGGTCTACCTCTGTACCGCCTCTTAAGGAAGGCCGAGTGCTTCACTTGGACCCCTGAGGCCGAGGAAGCTCTCGGGAACTTGAAGGCGCTCCTCACAAAGGCGCCTATCTTGGTGCCTCCAGCCGACGGAGAAGCCCTCCTGGTCTACGTCGCCGCGACCACTCAGGTGGTTAGCGCCGCGATTGTGGTCGAGAGGCAAGAAGAGGGGCATGCATTGCCCATTCAGAGGCCAGTTTACTTCGTCAGCGAGGTACTGTCCGAAACCAAGATCCGCTACCCACAAGTTCAGAAGCTGCTATATGCAGTGATCCTGACGCGGCGGAAGTTGCGACACTACTTCGAGTCTCATCCGGTAACTGTGGTGTCATCCTTCCCCCTGGGGGAGATCATCCAGTGCCGAGAGGCCTCGGGTAGGATTGCAAAGTGGGCGGTGGAAATCATGGGCGAGACAATCTCGTTCGCCCCTCGGAAGGCCATCAAGTCCCAGGTCTTGGCGGACTTCGTAGCCGAATGGGTCGACACCCAACTACCGACGGCTCTGATCCAACCGGAGCTCTGGACCATGTTTTTCGACGGGTCGTTGATGAAGACGGGAGCCGGCGCAGGCCTACTCTTCATCTCGCCCCTCGGGAAACACCTACGCTATGTGCTACGCCTCCACTTCCCGGCGTCCAACAATGTGGCTGAGTATGAGGCTCTGGTCAACGGGTTGCGGATCGCCATCGAGCTAGGGGTCCGGCGCCTCGACGCCCGCGGTGACTCGCAGCTCGTCATCGACCAAGTCATGAAGAACTCCCACTGCCGCGACCCGAAGAT
The DNA here is from genome assembly GCF_902167145.1 of Zea mays. Taxonomy (NCBI): domain Eukaryota; kingdom Viridiplantae; phylum Streptophyta; class Magnoliopsida; order Poales; family Poaceae; genus Zea; species Zea mays. The sequence goes on along the minus strand of NC_050098.1, from coordinate 37,638,759 downwards.
GGAGGCCTGCTGCGATGAGGTTCGGCGCTTGGAAGACAAGTTCTACGGGCTCGAGCTTAACCACATCGCTCGGCGCTACAACGAGACTGCGGACGAGCTGGCTAAAATAGCCTCGGGGCGAACAACGGTTCCCCCGGACATCTTCTCCCGGGATCTGCATCAACCCTCCGTCAAGATCGACGACACGCCCGAGCCTGAGGCGCCCTCGGCCCAGTCCGAGGTACCCTCGGACCAGCCCGAGGTACCCTCGGCACAGCCCGAGGCACCCTCAGCTCGGTCCGAGGCACCCTCGGTTCAGCTCGAGGTACCCTCGGCCCCCGAGGGTGAGGCACTGCGTGTCGAGGAGGAGCGAAGCGGGGCCACGCCTGGTCGAGACTGGCAGACCCCGTACCTGCAATTTCTCCACCAAGGAGAGCTACCCCTCGACCGAGCCGAGGCTCGGCGGGTGGCGCGGCGCGCCAAGTCGTTCGTCTTGCTGGGCGAAGAGAAGGAGCTCTACCACCGCAGCCCCTCAGGCATCCTCCAGCGATGCATCTCCGCCGCCGAAGGTCAGGAACTCCTGCGAGAGATACACTCGGGGGCTTGCGGCCATCACGCAGCGCCTCGAGCCCTTGTCGGGAATGCCTTCCGACAAGGCTTCTACTGGCCCACGGCGGTGGCCGACGCCACTAGAATTGTCCGCACCTGCGAAGGATGTCAATTCTATGCGAGGCAGACCCACCTGCCCGCTCAGGCTCTGCAGACGATACCCATCACCTGGCCCTTTGCTGTGTGGGGTCTGGACCTCGTCGGCCCCTTACAGAAGGCGCCCGGGGGCTACACGCACCTGCTGGTCGCCATCGACAAATTCTCCAAGTGGATCGAGGTCCGACCTCTGAACAGCATCAGGTCCGAGCAGGCGGTGGCGTTCTTCACCAACATCATCCATCGCTTCGGGGTCCCGAACTCCATCATCACCGACAACGGCACCCAGTTCACCGGCAGAAAGTTCTTGGACTTCTGCGAGGATCACCACATTCGGGTGGACTGGGCCGCCGTGGCTCATCCCATGTCAAATGGGCAAGTAGAGCGTGCCAACGGCATGATTCTACAAGGGCTCAAGCCTCGGCTCTACAACGACCTCAACAAGTTCGGCAAGCGATGGATGAAGGAACTCCCCTCGGTGGTCTGGAGCCTGAGGACAACGCCGAGCCGAGCCACGGGGTTCACGCCGTTCTTCCTAGTCTACGGGGCCGAGGCCGTCTTGCCCACGGACCTGGAATACGGCTCCCCGAGGACGAGGGCCTACAGCGATCAAAGCAACCAAGCTAGCCGAGAAGACTCGCTGGACCAGCTGGAAGAGGCTCGGGACAAGGCCTTACTACACTCGGCGCGGTACCAGCAGTCCCTACGACGCTACCACGCCCGAGGGGTCCGGTCCCGAGACCTCCAGGTGGGCGACCTGGTGCTTCGGCTGCGACAAGACGCCCGAGGGAGGCACAAGCTCACGCCCCCCTGGGAGGGACCATTCGTCATCGCCAAGGTTCTGAAGCCCGGAACGTACAAGCTGGCCAACAGTCAAGACGAGGTCTACGGCAACGCTTGGAACATCCAACAGCTACGTCGCTTCTACCCTTAAGATGTTTTCAAGTTGTTCATATACCTCGCACCCACGCAAAGTTTAGTCATCAAGGAAGGGTCGGCCTCGCCTCGGCAAAGCCCGACCCTCCCTCGGGGGCTAAAAGGGGGGCAACCCCCTCTGCGTCGAAATTTTCCTCAAAAAAAGATCTCGTCTGCCAGAATATCTTTCGTGCTTTTTGACTACTTCGAAAAATGGATCCTGAAAACGACGGAGTACACGTAAGCAGCCAAGGCTGACCGAGCCGAGGGACTCCTATGCCTCCGGGATACGGATACCTCACTCATCACCTTCTGCGATAAGTAACTCACGTTCGGATAAGTGGTTCCGCGGACCGAACAAGTCTTCACGTTCGGAAGTTCTTCTGCCGAAGCGATCCTTCGAGCCTTCTCGACTGAGTCGGTGACAGAGCAAGGCCGACCGAGCCGAGGGACTCCTACGCCTCTGGGATACGGATACCTCACTCATCACCTTCCGCGAGAAGCAACTCTCGCTCGCACAAACATCCCTGTTGCCGACAAAAAAGTCCAGGTACTCAGCGAGGGTGTGTGTTCTGGCCTCGGCGGCCGCAGAAGGCACACGCTACAAGACAATCTGATCCTGCAGGCTCGGGTCTTGACGCTGGAAGGGGGCAGCAGCACCCTCGGCATCGACGACACCTTCGGCGAGGTCCGACCTAGCCTCGGACGGCGACAGGAGCAGCAGTCACATCGTCAGCCAAGCTCACGTCCCATCCGGGGGCAGCGAGAGAACCCTCTCTCACGGCGTGAAGACAACGCGCCCGTGTTCCGTTCCTCGAACGGCTCGTGCACGCGCAACGGCCGCCCCGCCAACCACTCGCCCCGTCGCATTAACTCCGCGGTGGGACAGGCGGCGCCTCTGGCAGGAGAAGCAGACGACGCTTCGCCTTCGCCGTAATAACCGCGCCAAAAAAGGTACGCCGCGTCGTTCGATTTCGTATCCTTTTCCTTTTTTCCTCTTTCTCTCTCTTGCAACAGGGACCGGGAAAGGGGGATACCCCAAAAAGGATCCTTCCGCGTGAAGGAACCAGGGTCCGAGCCACCCTACTGATCAGAGGTTCGAAGGCTGGCCCCCCGGAAGGGTTCGACAGCCGCCTCAGATCGCGTGGGCCCTACACCCACTACTGGTCTAAGGTTCGAAGGTCAGCCCCTCGGAAGGGTTCCACGACCGCCTCAGGCTACTCGGGCTCCACGCCCATTACTGATCAGGGGTTCGAAGGCTGGCCCCCGAAGGGTTCACAGCCGCCTCAGACGCCGAGCAAGGGATGACCATGGGTATGTTCGATACATAACCAAGGCTCGGGCTGCGCTCCCGAGGTACCCTAGGACATTTCCAAGACCAGCGGGAGCGATCTTGTAACGGAATCCCATCAGAGGGAGGCATCGAGCCCTCGGACCCCGTCGCCAGGGGACCGGGTCCGGTAGATCACCCGCAGGTACTTTTGGGCGTGCCTCTGGGCCCCTAGCCGACCCCTAACGAACGGGGCACGGACGTCCACTCGGATTACCCGCTTGCAGCTCACCGGAGACACCATGTTCGGCGCCCATCGAGGGCAACATGGCGCTTTCCCCCCCTTCTCCTTGCGGAAAGGCGACGCAGGGGCGTATGTAAAAAAGCCGAGTCTGTCCCTGATCGCCCTCTCGCCCTGTGCAGAGGCTCGGGGGCTGCTCTCGCGAACCCGGCTCCGGCCGAACCGTTGACAGCGTCAACATACCAGCCCGAGAACTTGGGACCCGACCGTACACCCGGGCTACGGCCAGCTCGCATAAGGGAACAACCAGACCAGCTGAAGCATTACGCAAGGCATTAAGACCTCGAAGGAGTAAAATCACTCCTCCGAGGCCTCGGGGGCTACACCTGGCGGGTGCGCTCGCGCGCACCCACCGGAACAAAATGCAACCGAGAAAGGCTGGTCCCCTTGCAAAAAAGTGCGACGAAAGCCTCCAAGCGAGTGCTAACACTCCCTTCGAGGCTCGGGGGCTACTGTCGGGGACCATAATTAGGGGTACCCTCAAGGCTCCTAATTCTCAGCTGGTAACCCCCATCAGCATAAAGCTGCAAAGGCCTGATGGGTGCGATTAAGTTAGGGATCAGTCCATTCGAGCGACTCGATCACGCCTCGCCCGAGCCTAGCCTCAGACAAGGGCAGCCGACCCCGGAGGATTTCCGTCTCGCCCGAGGCCCCCCTCCGACGGCGAACATATTTCCGGCTCGCCCGAGGCCCTGCCTTCGCTAAGAAGCAACCCTGACTAAATCGCCGCACCGACCGACCAAATCGCAGGAGCATTTAACGCAAAGGTGGCCTGACACCTTTATTCTGACGCGCGCCCCCCGGTAGAGCCGAAGTGACCGCCGTCACTTCGCCGCTCCACTGACCGGCCTGACAGAAGGACAGTGCCGCCTGCGCCACTCCGACTGCAGTGCCACTTGACAGAGTGAGACTGACAGGCAGTCAGGCCCTGCCAAAGGCACCATAGGAAGCTCTGCTTCACCCGACCCAGGGCTCGGACTCGGGCTAAGTCCCGGAAGACGGCGAACTCCGCTCCGCCCGACCCAGGGCTCGGACTCGGGCTAAGTCCCGGAAGACGGCGAACTCCGCTCCGCCCGACCCAGGGCTCGGACTCGGGCTAAGTCCCGGAAGACGGCGAACTCCGCTCCGCCCGACCCAGGGCTCGGACTCGGGCTAAGTCCCGGAAGACGGCGAACTCTGCTCCGCCCGACCCAGGGCTCGGACTCGGGCTAAGTCCCGGAAGACGGCGAACTCTGCTCCGCCCGACCCAGGGCTCGGACTCGGGCTCAGCCCCAGAAGACGACGAACTCCGCTTCGCCCGACCCCAGGGCTCGGACTCCGCCCCGGCCTCTGCCGACGACCTCCGCCTCGCCCGACCCAGGGGCTCAGACTCGGCCTCGTCCATGGAAGACAGACTTGACCTCGGCTTCGGAGGAGCCTCCACATCGCCCAACCTAGGGCGTAGGCCAGCCACGTCAACAGGAGGCGCCATCATCACCCTACCTCGAGCTGACTCGGGCCGCAGGGAACAAGACCGGTGTCCCATCTGGCTAGCTCCGCCAGATAGGCAATGATGGCGCCCCGCATACTCTGTGACGACGGCGGCTCTCAGCCCCCTTACGGAAGCAAGAGGACGTCAGCAAGGACTCAACCGCTCCGACAGCTGTCCCTCCGCCAGGCTCCATCGCTCCTCCGACGGCCACGACATCACACCAGCTGGGTGCCAAAATCTCTCCGGCTGCCACATCGGCATGTACTTAGGGCGCTAGCTCTCCTCCGCTAGACACGTAGCACTCTGCTACACCCCCCATTGTACACCTGGATCCTCTCCTTACGCCTATAAAAGGAAGGACCAGGGCCCTCTTAGAGAAGGTTGGTCGCGCGGGGACGAGGACGAGACAGGCGCTCGCTTGGAGCCGCTCGCTTCCCTCTCCCGCGTGGACGCTTGTAACCCCCTACTGCAAGCGCACCCGACCTGGGCGTGGGACGAACACGAAGGCCGCGGGATTCCCACCTCTCTCACGCCGGTCTCCGGCCACCTCGCTCTCCCCCTTCGCGCTCGCCCTCGCGCTCGACCCATCTGGGCTGGGGCACGCGGCGACACTCACTCGTCGGCCCAAGGGACCCCCCGGTCTCGAAACGCCGACAGGAGTGGAAGCCTTTGTCTTCGCCGAAGACTCCAATTCCCTTTCAATACACCTATGACTTGGTTTGAAATAGACTTGAAAACACATTAGTCATATCATATGAAAGAGACATGATCAAAGGTATATAAATGAGCTATGTGTGCAAATTAACAAAAGAAGTTCCTAGAATCAAGAATATTTAGCTCATGCCTAAGTTTGTTAAAAGTTTGTTCATCAAGAGGCTTGGTAAAGATATCGGCTAATTGATCTTTAGTATTAATGTATGAAATCTCAATATCTCCCTTTTGTTGGTGATCCCTAAGAAAATGATACTGAATGGCTATGTGTTTAGTGCGGCTATGCTCGACAGGATTATCCGCCATCTTGATTGCACTCTCATTATCACATAGAAGAGGAACTTTGGTTAATTTGTAACCATAGTCCCTAAGGGTTTGCCTCATCCAAAGTAGTTGCGCGCAACAATGTCCTGCGGCAATGTACTCGGCTTCGGCGGTAGAAAGAGCAACGGAATTTTGCTTCTTTGAAGCCCAAGACACCAAGGATCTTCCCAAGAACTGGCAAGTCCCCGATGTGCTCTTTCTATTGATTTTACACTCCGCCCAATCGGCATCCAAATAACCAATCAAATCAAAGGTGGATCCCCTAGGATACCAAAGCCCAAACTTAGGAGTATAAACTAAATATCTCAAGATTCGTTTTACGACCTTAAGGTGAGCTTCCTTAGGGTCGGCTTGGAATCTTGCACACATGCATACGGAAAGCATAATATCCGGTCGAGATGCACAAAGATAGAGTAAAGATCCTATCATTGACCGGTATACCTTTTGATCGACGGATTTACCTCCTTCGTCGAGGTCGAGATGCCCATTGGTTCCCATAGGTGTCTTGATGGGCTTGGCATCCTTCATCCCAAACTTGCTTAGAATATCTTGAGTATACTTCGTTTGGCTTAGGAAGGTGCCCTCTTGGAGTTGCTTTACTTGAAATCCTAAGAAATACTTCAACTCCCCCATCATAGACATCTCGAATTTTTGCGTCATGATCCTACTAAATTCTTCACATGTAGACTCGTTAGTAGACCCAAATATAATATCATCAACATAAATTTGGCATACGAACAAGTCATTTTCAAGAGTTTTAGTGAATAAAGTAGGATCGGCCTTTCCGACTTTGAATCCATTAGTAATAAGGAAATCCCTAAGGCATTCATACCATGCTCGTGGGGCTTGCTTAAGCCCATAAAGCGCCTTAGAGAGCTTATACACATGGTTAGGGTACTCACTATCTTCAAAGTCGGGAGGTTGCTCAACATAGACCTCTTCCTTGATGGGTCCATTGAGGAAGGCACTTTTCACGTCCATTTGATAAAGCTTGAAGCCATGGTAAGTAGCATAGGCTAATAATATACGAATTGACTCAAGCCTAGCTACGGGTGCATAGGTTTCACCGAAATCCAAACCTTCGACTTGGGAGTATCCTTTGGCCACAAGTCGAGCTTTGTTCCTTGTCACCACACCATGCTCGTCTTGCTTGTTGCGGAAGACCCATTTGGTTCCTACAACATTTTGATTAGGACGTGGAACTAAATGCCATACCTCATTTCTAGTGAAGTTGTTGAGCTCCTCTTGCATCGCCACCACCCAATCTGAATCTTGAAGTGCTTCCTCTACCCTATGTGGCTCAATAGAGGAAACAAAAGAGTAATGCTCACAAAAATGTGCAACACGAGATCTAGTGGTTACCTCCTTATGAATGTCGCCGAGGATGGTGTCGACGGGGTGATCTCGTTGGATTGCTTGGTGGACTCTTGGGTGTGGCGGCCTTTGCTCTTCATCCTCCTTGTCTTGCTCATTTACATCTCCCCCTTGATCATTGCCGTCATCTTGAGGTGGCTCATTTGCTTGATCTTCTCCTTTATCAACTTGAGCCTCATCCTTATTTTGAGTTGGTGGAGATGCTTGCGTGGAGGAGGATGGTTGATCTTGTGCATTTGGAGGCTCTTCGAATTCCTTAGGACACAAATCCCCAATGGACATGTTCCTTAGCGCGATGCATGGAGCCTCTTCATCACCTATCTCATCAAGATCAACTTGCTCTACTTGAGAGCCGTTAGTCTCATCAAACACAACGTCACAAGAAACTTCAACTTGTCCAGAGGACTTGTTAAAGACTCTATATGCCTTTGTGTTTGAATCATATCCTAGTAAAAAACCTTCTACAGTCTTAGGAGCAAATTTAGATTTTCTACCTCTTTTAACAAGAATAAAGCATTTGCTACCAAAGACTCTGAAATATGAAATATTGGGCTTTTTACCGGTTAGGAGTTCATATGATGTCTTCTTGAGGATTCGGTGTAGATATAACTGGTTGATGGCGTAGCAGGCGGTGTTGACCGCCTCGGCCCAAAACCGATCCGATGTCTTGTACTCATCAAGCATGGTTCTAGCCATGTCCAATAGAGTTATATTCTTCCTCTCCACTACACCATTTTGTTGTGGGGTGTAGGGAGAAGAGAACTCATGCTTGATTCCCTCCTCCTCAAGGAAACCTTCAATTTGAGAGTTCTTGAACTTCGTCCCGTTGTCGCTTCTAATTTTCTTGATCCTTAAGTCGAACTCATTTTGAGCCCGTCTCAAGAATCCCTTTAAGGTCTCTTGGGTATGAGATTTTTCCTGCAAAAAGAACACCCAAGTGAAGCGAGAATAATCATCCACAATTACTAGACAGTACTTACTCCCGCCGATGCTTATGTAAGCAATCGGGCCGAATAGATCCATGTGCAGGAGCTCCAGTGGCCTGTCGGTCGTCATGATGTTCTTGTGTGGATGGTGGGTACCAACTTGCTTCTCTGCTTGGCATGCGCTACAAACCCTGTCTTTATCAAAATGAACATTGGTTAATCCTAAAATGTGCTCTCCCTTTAGAAGCTTATGAAGATTCTTCATTCCAACATGTGCTAGTCGGCGATGCCAGAGCCAGCCCATGTTAGTCTTAGCAATTAAGCAAGTGTCGAGTTCAGCTCTATCAAAATTTACTAAGTATAGCTAACCCTCTAACACTCCCTTAAATGCTATTGAATCATCACTTGTTCTAAAGACAGTGACACCTACATCAGTGAATAGACAGTTGTAGCCCATTTTGCATAATTGAGATACAGAAAGCAAATTGTAATCCAAAGAATCTACAAGAAAAACATTGGAAATAGAATGGTCAGGGGATATAGCAATTTTACCCAATCCTTTGACCAAACCTTGATTTCCATCCCCGAATGTAATAGCTCATTGGGGATCTTGGTTTTTCTCATAGGAGAAGAACATCTTCTTCTCCCCTGTCATGTGGTTTGTGCACCCGCTGTCGATTACCCAGCTTGAGCCCCCGGATGCATAAACCTACAAAACAAGTTTAGTTCTTTACTTTAGGTACCCAAATGGTTTTGGGTCCTTTGGCATTAGATACAAGAACTTTGGGTACCCAAACTCAAGTCTTTGACCCATTGTGCTTGCCCCCAACATACTTGGCAACTACCTTGCCGGATTTGTTAGTTAAAACATAAGATGCATCAAAAGTTTTAAATGAAAAGTTATGTTCATTTGATGCACTATGAGTTTTCTTCTTAGGCAACTTAGCATGGGTTTGTTGCCTAGAACTAGATGTCTCACCCTTATACATAAAAGCATGATTAGGGCCAGAGTGAGACTTCCTAGAGTGAATTCTCCTATATTTGCTCTCAGGATAACCGGCAGTATAAAATGTAACCCTCGTTATCCTGAGGCATGGGAGCCTTGCCCTTAACAAAATTAGATAACTTCTTAGGAGGGGCATTAATTTTGACATTGCCTCCCTGTTGGAAGTCAATGACATCCTTAATGCCAGGGTGTCTCCCTCTATAGAGCATGCTTCTAGCAAATTTAAATTTTTCATTTTCTAAGTCATGCTCGACAATCTTAGCATCTAGTTTTGCTATATGATCATTTTGTTGTTTAATTAAAGCCATGTGATCATGAATAGCATTAACATCAACATCTCTACATCTAGTACAAATAGAAGTGTGCTCAACGGTAGATGTAGAGGGTTTGCAAGATTTTAATTCTACAACCTTAGCATGCAATATGTCATTTTTAGTTCTAAGGTCGGAAATAGTGGCATTGCAAACATCAAAATCCTTAGCCTTAGCAAGCAATTTTTCATTCTCAATCCTAAGGCTAGCAAGAGACATGTTTAATTCTTCAATCTTAGCAAGTAAATCATCATTATCATTTCTAAGATTAGGAATTGAAACATTACAAACATTTGAATCAACCTTAGCTAACAAATTAGCATTTTCATATCTAAGGTTGTCTATTGTCTCATGGCAAGTGCTTAGCTCACTAGATAATTTTTCACATTTCTCAACTTCTAGAGCATAAGCATTTTTAACTTTAACATGCTTTTTGTTTTCCTTGATTAAGAAGTCCTCTTGGGAGTCCAAGAGATCATCCTTCTCATGGATGGCACTAATTAATTCATTTAATTTCTCCTTTTGTTGCATGTTTAAGTTGGCAAAAAGAGTGCGCAAGTTATCTTCCTCATCACTAGCATTTTCATCACTAGAAGATTCATATCTAGTGGAGGATTTAGATTTAACCTTCTTCTTTTTGCCGTCCTTTGCCATGAGGCACTTGTGGCCGACGTTGGGGAAGAGAAGTCCCTTGGTGACGGCGATGTTGGCGGCGTCCTCGTCGTCGGAGGAGTCGCTAGAGCTTTCGTCGGAGTCCCACTCCCGACAAACATGGGCATCGCCGCCCTTCTTCTTGTAGTACCTCTTCTTCTCCTTTCTTCTTCCCTTCTTGTCATCGCCCCTGTCACTGTCACTAGAAATAGGACATTTTGCAATAAAGTGACCGGGCTTACCACACTTGTAGCAAACCTTCTTGGAGCGGGGCTTGTAATCCTTCCCCCTCCTTTGCTTGAGGATTTGGCGAAAGCTTTTGATGACAAGCGCCATCTCCTCGTTGTCGAGCTTGGAGGCGTCGATTGGTTGTCTACTTGGTGTAGACTCCTCCTTCTTCTCCTCTGTCGCCTTGAATGCAACCGGTTGAGCTTCGGACGTGGAGGGACCATCAAGCTCGTTGATCTTCCTTGAGCCCTTGACCATAAATTCAAAGCTCACAAAATTCCCGATTACTTCCTCGGGAGTCATTAGTGTATATCTTGGATTTCCACGAATTAATTGTACTTGAGTAGGATTAAGGAATATAAGTGATCTTAAAATAACCTTAACCACCTCGTGGTCATCCCATTTCTTGCTCCCGAGGTTGCGCACTTGATTCACCAAGGTCTTGAGCCGGTTGTACATATCTTGTGGCTCCTCCCCTTGGCAAAGACGGAAGCGACCGAGCTCCCCCTCGATCGTTTCTCGCTTGGTGATTTTGGTGAGTTCATCACCCTCGTGCGCGGTCTTGAGCACGTCCCAAACTTCCTTGGCGCTCTTCAATCCTTGCACCTTGTTGTACTCCTCCCTACTTAGAGAGGCGAGGAGTATGGTTGTGGCTTGGGAGTTGAAGTGCTCGGTTTGGGCCACCTCGTCGTCATCATAATCCTCATCCCCTACGGATGGTACCTGTGCTCCAAACTCAACAACATTCCATATACTTTTGTGGAGTGAGGTTAGATTAAATTTCATTAAATCACTCCACCTAGCATAATCTTCACCGTCAAAGGTTGGCGGTTTGCCTAATGGAACGGAAAGTAATGGAGTATGTCTAGAAGTACGAGGATAATGTAAGGGGATCTTACTAAACTTCTTGCGCTCATGGCGCTTAGAAGTTATGGAGGGCGCGTCGGAGCCGGAGGTAGAGGGCGATGAGGTGTCGGTCTCGTAGTAGACCACCTTCCTCATCTTCTTTATTTTGTCGCCACTCCGATGCGATTTGTGAGAAGAAGTCTTCTCCTTCTTCTCCTTCTTCTTATCCTTGTTGCGGGACTCTTCCGATGAAGCTTTCCCGTGGCTTGTAGTGGGCTTGTCGCCGGTCTCCATCTCCTTCTTGGCGAGTTCTCCCGACATCACTTCGAGCGGTTAGGCTCTAATGAAGCACCGGGCTCCGATACCAATTGAAAGTCGCCTAGAGGGGGGGTGAATAGGGCGAAACTGAAATTCTCAAAATAATCACAACTACAAGCCGGGTTAGCGTTAGAAATATAATAGAGTCCGTGAGAGAGGGTGAAAAACAAATCGCAAGCGAATAAGGAGTGTGACACGCGGATTTATTTTACCGAGGTTCGGTTCTTGCAAACCTACTCCCCGTTGAGGTGGTCACAAAGACCGGGTCTCTTTTAACCCTTTCCCTCTCTCAAACGGTCCCTCGGACCGAGTGAGCTTTTCTTCTCAATCACTTGGAACACAAAGTTCCCACAAGGACCACCACAAGATTGGTGTCTCTTGCCTCAATTACAAGTGAGTTTGATCGCAATGAAGAATCAAAGAAAGAAGAAAGCAATCCAAGCGCAAGAGCTCGAAAGAACACAAGCAAATCTCTCTCACTAATCACTAGGGCGTTGTGTGGAGTTTGGAGAGGATTTGATCACTTGGGTGTGTCTAGAATTGAATGCTAGAGCTCTTGTAAGTAGTTGAAGTGGAAAAACTTGGATGACTTGAATGTGGGGTGGTTGGGGTTATTTATAGCCCCAACCACCAAACTAGTCGTTTGGTGGTGGCTGACTGTCGTATGGTGCACCGGACAGTCCGGTGCACACCGGACAGTCCGGTGCGCCAGCCACGTCACCAAGGCCGTTGGGTTCCGACCGTTGGAGCTCTGTCTTCTGGGCCCGCCTTGATGTCCGGTGGCACACCTGACATGTACTGTAGAGTGTCCGGTGTGCCAGCGCGCGCGTGTCTGACTTCTGCGCGCTCTGGCGCGCATTTAATGCTTCTGCAGGTGACCGTTGGCGCGAAGTAGCCGTTGCTCTGCTGGTTCACCGGACAGTCCGGTGTACACCGGACATGTCCGGTGAATTATAGCGGAGCAAATTCCCGAGGCTGGCGAGTTCCAGAGCCCCTCTTCCTTGGAGCACCGGACAGTCCGGTGAATTATAGCGGAGTGCCTCTGGATTTTCCCAAAGGTGAGGAGTGCAGCGTGTAGTCCCCTGGTGCACCGGACACTGTCCGGTGCGCCAGACCAGGGCACACTTCGGTTATCCCTTGCTCTCTTTGTTGAACCCAATTCTTGGTCTTTTTATTGGCTAAGTGTGAACCTTTGGCACCTGTATAACTTATACACTAGAGCAAAACTAGTTAGTCCAATTATTTGTGTTGGGCAATTCAACCACCAAAATCAATTAGGAAATAGGTGTAAGCCTAATTCCCTTTCACTTGGTTGCTGTCAGCCTCACTCTGTAGTGGCACAGCAGTCGAAGCGGCACAGGCGGCGCTGTCCTCTCGTCAGGCCGGTCAGTGGAGCGGCGAAGTGACCGCGGTCACTTCGGCTCTGTCGACTGGAGGGCGCGCGTCAGGATAAGGTGTCAGGCCATCCTCGCATTAAATGCTTCTGCAATATGGTCGGTTGGTGTGGCGATCCGGCCAAGGTTGCTTCTTGGCGAAGACTGGGCCTCGGGCGAGCCGAAGGTGTGTCTGTTGCTTGAGGGGGCCCTCGGGCGAGACGTGAATCCTCCGGGGTCGGCTGCCCTTGCCCGAGGCTGGGCTCGGGCGAGGCGAGATCGTGTCCCTTGAGTGGACCGAGCCTTGACTTAATCGCACCCATCAGGCCTTTGCAGCTTTGTGCTGATGGGGGTTACCAGCTGAGATTAGGAGTCTTGGGGGTACCCCTAATTATGGTCCCCGACAAAACCAATTTAATTTCAAGTAACCTTTGCACTTACCTTTTGCAAACTAGTTCAATTCTGCACTTATATATTTGCTTTAGTTTGTGTTGGCATCAATCACCAAAAAGGGGGAGATTGAAAGGGAAATAGGCTCTCACCTTTTCCTAAATGATTTTGGTGGTTGAATTGTCCAACACAAATAATTGGACTAACTAGTTTGCTCTAGATTATATGTTCTACAGGTGCCAAAAGCTCTAGATTATATGTTCTGCTTTTTGGAAAAACAGACTAAGCGCGGACCGTCCGGGCCTTTGCGGCGGACCGTCTGCGACACTAGGGTGTGCCTCGGATAGAACCAATGCAAAAACCCAAATGTACACTACGGACCGTCCGGAGGGAAAGCAAGGACCGTCCGAGACCACGCGCGGACCGTCCGGTGTAACACCCCTGGTGTTACTATAACTAAAACTTGGGCATGGCATCATAAGCATTGGCATTGCATATGTTTGACACACCTAGAGTGCATTCACTAGGTAAAAATTTCAAACAAGTTGTATTTGTTTTAATGTCTTTGCAAATAGAACCCTAGTTAAAGGACTTAACCCTATATAGTGGTTAAAGGGGTAAAACTTAACCCAAGTTGAGAAAACCTAAAAGCTTTAGGGTAAAAGTCATAAAATGACCCCAAAAACAAAGTTGAATCACATTTATACCCCTGGGATACCAGAAACCCTAATTGGAACCCTGGAAAACCCTAAAACCAAATCCTAGGAACTTATGTGCAAAAGTGATGAACCTTTGGACTAAAGTGTAAAAACTACCATATTTAAACATATAAAGTCATTTGGTTCAAAATATGTGAATTTGCAAGTTAAACCCTAAGTTTTGGGCTTATTTGCAAAAATCACTTCTTAAGCACTATAGAGCCTAAGTCTGAAATTCAGTTTAGTTGGTTCAACTTTGGAGCCCTGTATCTTCTGAAATATAGGGTTTTTGCCCAAAGTGACCACAACAAGTTTGTAGCCCAATCATAGGAGAACAACTTTGTTTAAGGATTCAAGCCATGGTCTTATGAGAAATTTGGAGAAAAACCCAATCAAAGATGGACTGTCAGGCTGCCTGAAGTCTGAAATACAGATTAACAGTGCTGTGAGATAAACTTTGAGCTCGATTTTGAAGAGGATCCAGTGACTTTTTGTGGGAGCACATTGTAGCAAAATGATAGATGGATTATAGCTCTATAACTTTGCTGCAGAGTTTGGTTTGCGTTGCCACAGAAATTTGGAAGGAAATCGACCCTCAACTCTGGCTGTCAGGTTCTCTGATGGGGTGTTCGCCATGGTACAGTAAAGACACCGGATCAGATCGCCAGCGCGACGGTTCTCACCGCCGGTGGCCTACCGTCGCGATTCGTGCTGCGGTTGCCGTGATCTGAGCTCGGCTTGGTTGGATAGCACTTTGGGTCACGTAAATATCCTCGTCGTGGATAACTCCGGCCATAAACAAGTTCGGCCACCGTACATGCGTCACCGCGGCGGAGATCGATAAGAACGCCGGTGACCGCCGCCTCCTAGCCTTGCGCCGCGTGGCTTTAACTTTCCACCGCGTCGCCATGACTCTCTATACCCGTCCCATCATCGACGGGGAGCTTGCCACGGCGATAGCCACGAATTCACCGCGCCGCTTTCTTCCTCAGCTCCGGCCGCCAACACGGCTCGGCCGAATTGATCACCACCGCCCGTCCTCCCTATAAATTGAGCCCGTGACTAGCTCCGTGAGGTCGTCAGCTAACTAGCCACCGCTAATCGGCCACAATCATCCACCGGTGAGCTCGAATTCGCGTTTTCCCCCAAATCTTTTTCCGCCACCGTGAAACAAGCTTCACCGTCGCCAGCCATACTCCGGTTAGCTCCTCCCCTCTGCTCCCTTGTTTAAGCATTCTTATGCGTCTATGATGCTTGCCGAGCCACTGAATTGAACTAAGAGTCCCCTGGTCGCCGGGAACACGACCATATAGCCACCATGCTCATGGCCACCGTGGCCAGAGCTCCGTAGTTGATTATAAACGCAATTAAGTTAGGGGAAATGATCATGGTAACCCCGATTTCATGTCCGCCGCTCGGAGCACCCAGCCATAGCCCCAATCGGCCGGTCCAGAACCTCGCCGGAGTGCTCCCCGCGCTGCCGTCGTCGTGGACGTGGGCGTGTAAAGAATTAGAAGTTGGAGGGCTCTTCAGCAAAGTGTCAGTGACTGTGTTAAATAGTGAAAGGGCTCGTTCGCAGTTAGTTAAAACCCCAAGGGCCTCTGTGCAAGTCTGCCAGCGCGGGCGCGCGCGGGGGCGCCTTTCTGCCCTAGCTGGGCCGCCTGGGCTGAATCCAGCCCATTACTGTTGAAACCTTTTCTTTTTCTTTTTCAGTAGAGCTTTAGAAATATGTAGAAAAATGTAGAAAAATGCTAAAATTGTGAAACTAATTTTCCTAGGCTTGTTATTTTCCCTAGAATTTAATAGTTTTATGATTTTTATTGGAAATAAGAAATTTTAGGGTATTTAAAGTAGTTAAAAGTATTAGTTATGGATTTTTAGAAAATAATTGGTAAGTCCAAAAATGCCCAAACTTTTTATGGGAACTTAAAACAATATTTAGAAGCCTTGGGTAGAGTTTGAATTGATTTGGACCTTGTTTGATCACCAAAACCCAAAACCACCCCCCCTGCCCTATGAACTCCTTTACCGACTCCGGAAACCCTAAGTTCTCGGAGTTCCGTGAAAGAAAGTTGTATTCAAGACATAGATAATAAGTTTATATTATCTTTGCATCCTCATGAGCATTCCATGGCATCCATTCTTATACCTATGTATGGTTATGATTACAACGTGAAGAAGAGATAGAAGTCACCGAAGACAGGACACCACCCCCTTCGGATTCGCAAGCAGGCAACTGCTTCTACTTCGATATCTGTGGATCCGAACCCAAATCACCTGTAAATGAAGGCAAGCCCCGGTGCATTTGCCACCTCCTTTGATATTTTTAAAATCTTTCTCACTTGCTTGATGCATTAGGTGATAGGAGTTGATTGTTAAAACAATTCCTGCATTACCTTCCTTGAATTTGATTACCTTCCTTGATCACCTGTTTTACAAAAGATTTTTGATGCTTAGCCTTGCTTTAGAAAAACAAAAGGTTTGTTTTTACAAAAGATGTTGTGGCAAAAGTGGGAGGGTTGTTTTCAAAAATAAAACTTGATGGTGAATCCATCATGGCCGTGATGGATTCAACATCGGAAAAGATGTACCTCTGCCAGGTACCAAACTTTGGGTTTTAAATGATTAAGCTGAGACCGGGCGGGTGACTTGCACGAGAAGAGAGTCTCGGTGTAGTGTCTCCGTCTGAGTCGATTAAGGACCTTGTCGATGTAGGCTTGATGATCGAGGACCCTTTAACTGGTCACATGCCTCGTCATGGGTAAGCCTTGCCTCGGGCAGACTAAGGCCAGAATAAGATAACACGAAATGGGCGTGGAGCGGTGGCGAGAGTAGCGTGTACCCTCCGTGGCAAGAGGCTGGACGGTGGTGTATCTGTGCTCTCGGTTTGCGTGAACCTGATCTGGTCTTAAGAACCCCGGTGGCGGGTTGACATATGCAAGGGTTAAGTGCTACATATGTCGTGTGATTGGAGATCCTCAGCTGAGTATAATCGATTTGGATCGCCGTACCTTCGCGGTTATGAAGACTTGGTCACTGCCCTACACGTAGCATTCCACTGAAGACGATGGGCTTTTGTTAAGAAATTGGCTAGTGCAGGACCAGTGATTGAACTAGGGTAGAAAGAACTCTAGTGCAGGTAATTTTACTTAACTTGACAAATAAAATTGGATTTTTAAGGATCCACTTTAGTAAGCATTTCTGCAAAACAAAGTCTTTTGATTATTGAAAAGCCTTACCTTGACTCCCATATAACCAGCATACCCTTGAGAGTCTTTTCTTTAGTCGGGTAAGACTTGCTGAGTAATTCCATACTCAGGGTTTATCCCTTCGTTGTTTTTAGGTGAGGAAGTAGCAGATTTTTGCTGCTTCTGTGCCAAGGTGGTTCCCAAAGAAGAAAAACAAGACTGAAGTGCGGGAGGACTCGGTCCTCCACTTAGGATCTTTTGCTTATAACTTATCGGGAGAAGTTTGTGCCTCCCTTGGTTTGTATAATATTACTACTCTGCACTCACTTTTTAGCTCTGGTCTGTAATAAAATAACTCAAGCTTGCTTTTGAAATAAATGTAATTTATGTAATCGCTTCCGCATTTCTTTATCTCCGATGTTCTGTAATGTCTGCAAGACGGGTGAGACGTTCCTGGTAAGGTAAGGAAAGATACCGAACTTGTCAAGTGGCTTAGGAACATCTACAGGGTGTCTGATGTCTGTTAGACAAGGACAACTGTAGGTGGGCCTAATTACTTGGGAGGTTCTGTCACAGCTGGTATCGGAGCGTAGCCCTTCTTTGCAGATATTATGAGGCATCTTCAAAAGGATTTTCAAAAGTCTTACCTAAAAACTCTTTTCTCTTCTTACCTGAGTATTCTGAAGAGTCTATCTTAAAGACCAGACAGGAAGAGTGCAATGTATAGAAGGTTGAATCAACTAAGGTTGATTCTGTAATTATACATGCATCATGACTAAGCACTATACTAATAACATTTTCCCCCTTAGAAAGATGCCGCCACGCACCAGGCTAACGGCACGCAAGTCCACGGGACCAATTGGGGTGCCTCGGCATCAACTGGCTCCCCGATATGAAAGCAGCAGCAGTGGAAGTAATGACCCCATAGGAGATCTGGAAGCCCGAGTGAGTCGACTTCAAGCAGCGCTACAACACAGGACTGATGCTTGGGTCGCCGACAGAGATAGGATCAATGAACTAAGAAGGGACATCCGACATCTGCAGGATCAACTTGCTGATCGAGACTTAGCACTTGACTGGGCCGTACAGTCTCGTTTGCTAATGTGTGCTAAGGAAGCAAGGGCTCAGGCCCGAATTAAAGAACTTAGCTCAACTGTCGACAACCTGCAGGTTTACTGCAATACGTTGCATGAGGAAGTCCATATACTATACTCACAATTACACCCTAGTGTGCCTGCACACCCTGCTGAGGCGGAAGCCGGACCATCTCACGTTGTGGGACGCGCACTGGGTGGGGAGTTAGACCTTTTTGAGCCCCCTCCTTCCTTGAGGTTGGTTGATGTCTGGACTCCCACACCTGACGATGAGGCCGCCAAGAGTAATGGAAAGCAGGAATAATGGTGTAATAGAAGTAGAGTAGTGTATTGTAGGGAGTATTGTTGTATAATAGGTTGGACTTTTGTATAATGGGTAATGTATCCTGTTATGTAATATCGAGTCTGTATCATTACTTTTTATAGTAATGTAAAATGGAAGGTTTCTTTGGCGCATTATGTTTACTTCAAATATTCTTTGCCACAGGTGCCGACCAGGACTCGAGGACAGGACGCAGCCGGAACTTCTGGGGGAAGGGATGTTACCCCAAACCCACCTCCGGTTCCTCCCACGTTAGCCGAGGCGATTGCCGCCTTGGTGAATGCCACCGCAGACAATACCCGCTTCCTTAGGGAAATGGCGGGTCAGCAGCAATTCCAGCAGCAGGCAGGAAGGGGTTTTCAGCAAGGCCCTCGTGAAACTACTTATTTGGATTTCTCGGAAACCCGCCCACCTCTATTCGTCAAGGCAGAAGATCCACTAGAAGCTGATGAGTGGATTCGGGTTATTGAACAAAAGTTTGGTCTTCTCCGTTGTTCAGAGACGCAGAAGCCGTTATTTGCAGCACAACAACTACGTGGTCCTGCCAGTACCTGGTGGGGAAATTTTGTGGCTATTCAACCTGTCAACCATCAAGTCACATGGGATGAGTTTAAAGCAGCCTTCCGTGAGCACTACATACCCGAAGGAGTGCTGCATATGAAACAAGAGGAATTTATGAAATTAAAACAAGGGGGAGATACCGTCAACCAATATCTCAACAAGTTTAATCACCTGTCGCAGTATGCCATCGACCAGGTGAATACTGATTTAAAGAAGAAGAACTGTTTTATGCGGGGACTAAATGATCGGCTACAGAGAAAGATGGCCACATGCATAGATCTCACATATGGAAAGGCTGTCAGCACAGCCTTATCTGTTGAAGCCAAATACGCAAATTCTGGGAAGAATAAGGGATTTGGTGGTGAGAGGCCTAATCAGGGCCAGGCGAAGAAGCAACGGTTTGTGATCCGACCTTCAAACCAAAATCGCACTTTTTCTCGTCCACCCTCATTTCCTTTCAAACAACCTATCATTATTCGCCCCAACAATACCCCCACTACCCCAAATCAGCCGGGTGCCCCAGGCACTCGATTCCCTGCCTTGCCTAGTTCTTCAACTGGGTGTTTTAATTGCGGCAAGTCGGGACACTTCATCAAAGACTGCTCATATCCTAGGCAAAATCAATCAAATGCTCCGCAAGGATCTAGGAGATCAGCTCAGCCCAAAGGAAATGCTGTGGGGAAAAATACAAAGAAGACGGGGCGTGTATATTACACCCAAGTGGCCACTACACCGGAAGGAGAGCCGGTGATGATGGGTACGTTTCCCGTGGCCAGTCACCCAGCAATTATTCTTTTTGATTCTGGTGCTTCGCATACATTCATTAGCAAGAAATTTGTGGAGAAACATCATATTACATGCCATGAATCAAAAGAGGGATTTAAAATTCATTCACCTGGGGGACATATTTTTACTAGAGAAGTGGCCTATGAAGTGCCAGTAACAATGGCCGAGCGGAACTTTCCTGCTAACATGATTGTTCTGAAGGGCCAGGATATAGATGTAATATTGGGTATGAATTGGTTAACCCAACACAAGGCAATTCTCAACACTGAACTCAGAACCGTCAGGTTGAGCTATAATCAAGAAGAGATTCTTTTGACTCTCCCCGCGACCAATCCAGCCAAAGCTTCTGGTAGAATATATGAAGCCATTGTACCGGAGATCAAGAACATTCCGGTAGTATGTGAGTTTCCAGATGTATTTCCGGAAGATTTGCCTGGACTGCCCCCTGAAAGAGATGTAGAATTCGTAATTGAGCTAAAGCCCGGTACGGCTCCCATCTCCCGAAGGTCGTACCGTATGCCCCCTAATGAGTTGGCGGAATTGAAGATTCAATTACAAGATCTACTGAATAAGGGATTCATCCGGCCAAGCTCGTCCCCATGGGGTTGCCCCGCCATTTTTGTTAAGAAGAAGGATCAAACCTTGAGAATGTGCGTGGATTATCGACCCCTAAATGAGGTCACCATCAAGAATAAGTACCCTCTTCCAAGGATCGACATCTTATTTGATCAACTGACTGGGGCGAGGGTATTTTCCAAAATTGATCTCAGGTCGGGCTATCATCAAATCCGTATTCGGCCCGAGGATATACCGAATACCGCGTTTACTACGCGGTATGGATTGTTTGAATATCTGGTAATGTCTTTCGGGCTCACAAATGCTCCTGCCCACTTCACCTATTTGATGAACTCGGTGTTCATGCCCGAGTTGGACAAGTTCGTGGTGGTCTTCATCGACGATATTTTGATATATTCTAAGAATGAAGAGGACCATGCTCAGCATTTACGGATTGTATTGACGCGCCTCAGGGAACATCAGCTATATGCCAAGTTCAGCAAGTGCGCGTTCTGGCTGGAAGAAATTCAATTTTTGGGGCATGTGTTATCGGCTAAAGGAATTGCGGTAGATCCTAGCAAGGTCAAAGATATTATGGAGTGGAAACCCCCAACAACTGTTCACCAAGTCCGGAGTTTTCTTGGACTAGCTGGATATTATCACAGATTCATACCAGATTTTTCTAAGCTTGTGAAGCCAATCACAAGTTTATTGAAGAATGACATTAAGTTCAATTGGTCTTCTAAATGTAATGAAGCCTTTGAGCAATTGAAGACACTATTAACCACTGCTCCGGTATTGGCTCAACCGGACATCACTAAGCCTTTTGATGTATATTGTGATGCATCTGGCAGTGGGCTCGGCTGTGTACTGATGCAAGATGGCCGAGTAATTGCGTATGCTTCAAGGCAGTTGCGCCGACATGAGGAGCATTATCCAACTCATGATCTGGAGCTAGCTGCTGTGGTTCATGCCCTGAAGATTTGGCGTCACTATCTGCTGGGAAATATCTGTCACATATATACAGATCATAAAAGTTTGAAGTATATTTTCACCCAGTCAGAATTAAATATGAGGCAAAGACGATGGCTTGAGCTTATTAAAGACTATGAACTGGAGATCCATTATCACCCAGGCAAGGCCAATGTGGTGGCAGATGCACTGAGTCGTAAGACTTCCTGCCACTGTGTTATGGTGAAGACCTCTGACAACACTTTGTGTCAAGAGATGGAAAAACTAAACCTGGGGATAATCCAACAAGGGACTCTGAATCAGCTAAAGCTTGAGTCAATCATTTTGCAAAGGATAATTGATGCTCAAAAAGATAATCTGGGTATGAAGTACATACGAGAGAAGATAAGGGCTGGAATAGCCAAATGTTTCAAGGAAGACGATCAAGGTGTGATATGGTTTAAAAACCGCATAGTAGGGCCAAAGAACGAAGAACTCCGCCAGCAAATTCTTGATGAAGCACATCTTAGTCGTTATTCTATTCATCCCGGAAGTACTAAGATGTACCAAGACTTAAAGCAACATTACTGGTGGACAAAGATGAAGATTGAAATTGCACGCTATGTGGCTAAGTGTGACACTTGCAGACGTGTCAAGGCCATACACATGAAAACTGCTGGTCCATTACAATCTTTGCCAATCCCAACATGGAAATGGGAAGACATCAGTATGGACTTTATTGTGGGATTGCCAAAACCGCAAAAGGATATGACTCTATTTGGGTTATCATTGATCGACTTACCAAGATCGCCCACTTCCTCCCTGTCAAAGTAAAATATCCTGTCATTACCTATGCGGAGCTGTACATCGCCCGTATTCTCAGTTTGCATGGTGTTCCAAAGACTATAGTGTCGGATCGTGGACCACAATTTGTATCCAAATTCTGGGAAGAACTTCATAAATCCCTGGGTACTAAGTTACTCCACAGTTCGGCCTACCATCCTCAGACCAGTGGACAGACTGAGAGAGTGAACCAAATACTTGAAGATATGCTGCGGGCATGTGTTCTGGACTTCTCACAGAAATGGGATGAATGTTTGCCCCTAGCGGAGTTTTCATATAATAATAGCTATCAAGAAAGTATCAAGATGGCACCCTTTGAAGCTTTATATGGACGTCAATGTCGAACTCCGCTAAATTGGTCTGAACCTGGTGAAAGGTGCTTCTTTAGGCCTGATATGGTGAAAGAGGCCGAGGATAAGGTTCAGAAAATTATTTATAATATGAAGAAGGCACAAGCTCGTCAGAAGAGTTATGCAGACACACGACGAATGCCCTTATATTTCCTGGAAGGAGACTATGTTTACCTGAAAGTCTCACCAATGAAAGGAGTATCGCGTTTTGGGGTTAAAGGGAAACTTGCACCCAGGTACATTGGTCCATTCCTGGTGCTTGAGCAATGTGGACCAGTGGCATACCGACTTCAGCTCCCCAAAACATTGTCTGTTGTGCATAATGTGTTCCACGTGTCACAATTGAAGAAGTGTCTTCGGGTTCCTGATCGAACCGTTGAAGTGACTGATGTTGTCCTGAAACCAGATTTAACATACTCGGAGCATCCTATTCGAGTTATGGATCAAAAGGACAGGGTTACCCGGAGAAAAACTCTCAAGTTTTATAAGATACAGTGGAACCAGCATTCTAAAGATGAAGCTACTTGGGAAACTCAAGACTTCTTGAATAAGAATTTCCCAGGCTTTCTAGCCTCATGTAATTTGTAAAGTGTATATAGTTATAAAGGAATGAACCCCCACATCACCCCTGCCTTGTACCAGAAATAAGGAAATAAAAATGTGATGTGTTTCCTTTACCATTACCTACCCTAGGATTTTTAATCTCGGGACGAGATTCTTTTATGGGGGGAAGGATGTAACACCCCTGGTGTTACTATAACTAAAACTTGGGCATGGCATCATAAGCATTGGCATTGCATATGTTTGACACACCTAGAGTGCATTCACTAGGTAAAAATTTCAAACAAGTTGTATTGTTTTAATGTCTTTGCAAATAGAACCCTGGTTAAAGGACTTAACCCTATATAGTGGTTAAAGGGGTAAAACTTAACCCAAGTTGAGAAAACCTAAAAGCTTTAGGGTAAAAGTCATAAAATGACCCCAAAAACAAAGTTGAATCACATTTATACCCCTGGGATACCAGAAACCCTAATTGGAACCCTGGAAAACCCTAAAACCAAATCCTAGGGACTTATGTGCAAAAGTGATGAACCTTTGGACTAAAGTGTAAAAACTACCATGTTTAAACATATAAAGTCATTTGGTTCACAAATATGTGAATTTGTAAGTTAAACCCTAAGTTTTGGGCTTATTTGCAAAAATCACTTCTTAAGCACTATAGAGCCTAAGTCTGAAATTCAGTTTAGTTGGTTCAACTTTGGAGCCCTGTATCTTCTGAAATATAGGGTTTTTGCCCAAAGTGACCACAACAAGTTTGTAGCCCAATCATAGGAGAACAACTTTGTTTAAGGATTCAAGCCATGGTCTTATGAGAAATTTGGAGAAAAAACCAATCAAAGATGGACTGTCAGGCTGCCTGAAGTCTGAAATACAGATTAACAGTGCTGTGAGATAAACTTTGAGCTCGATTTTGAAGAGGATCCAGTGACTTTTTGTGGGAGCACATTGTAGCAAAATGATAGATGGATTATAGCTCTATAACTTTGCTGCAGAGTTTGGTTTGCGTTGCCACAGAAATTTTGAAGAAAATCGACCCTCAACTCTGGCTGTCAGGTTCTCTGATGGGGTGTTCGCCATGGTACAGTAAAGACACCGGATCAGATCGCCAGCGCGACGGTTCTCACCGCCGGTGGCCTACCGTCGCGATTCGTGCTGCGGTTGCCGTGATCTGAGCTCGGCTTGGTTGGATAGCACTTTGGGTCACGTAGATATCCTCGCCGTGGATAACTCCGGCCATAAACAAGTTCGGCCACCGTACATGCGTCACCGCGGCGGAGATCGATAAGAACGCCGGTGACCGCCGCCTCCTAGCCTTGCGCCGCGTGGCTTTAACTTTCCACCGCGTCGCCATGACTCTCTATACCCGTCCCATCGTCGACGGGGAGCTTGCCACGGCGATAGCCACGAATTCACCGCGCCGCTTTCTTCCTCAGCTCCGGCCGCCAACACGGCTCGGCCGAATTGATCACCACCGCCCGTCCTCCCTATAAATTGAGCCCGTGACTAGCTCCGTGAGGTCGTCAGCTAACTAGCCACCGCTAATCGGCCACAATCATCCACCAGTGAGCTCGAATTCGCGTTTTCCCCCAAATCTCTTTCCGCCACCGTGAAACAAGCTTCACCGTCGCCAGCCATACTCCGGTTAGCTCCTCCCCTCTGCTCCCTTGTTTAAGCATTCTTATGCGTCTACGATGCTTGCCGAGCCACTGAATTGAACTAAGAGTCCCCTGGTCGCCGGGAACACGACCATATAGCCGCCATGCTCATGGCCACCGTGGCCAGAGCTCCGTAGTTGATTATAAACGCAATTAAGTTAGGGGAAATGATCATGGTAACCCCGATTTCATGTCCGCCGCTCGGAGAACCCAGCCATAGCCCCAATCGGCCGGTCCAGAACCTCGCCGGAGTGCTCCCCGCGCTGCCGTCGTTGTGGACGTGGGCGTGTAAAGAATTAGAAGTTGGAGGGCTCTTCAGCAAAGTGTCAGTGACTGTGTTAAATAGTGAAAGGGCTCGTTCGCAGTTAGTTAAAACCCCAAGGGCCTCTGTGCAAGTCTGCCAGCGCGGGGGCGCCTTTCTGCCCTAGCTGGGCCGCCTGGGCTGAATCCAGCCCATTACTGTTGAAACCTTTTCTTTTTCTTTTTCAGCAGAGCTTTAGAAATATGTAGAAAAATATAGAAAAATGCTAAAATTGTGAAACTAATTTTCCTAGGCTTGTTATTTTCCCTAGAATTTAGTAAAAATAGTTTTATGATTTTTAGTGGAAATAAGAAATTTTAGGGTATTTAAAGTAGTTAAAAGTATTAGTTATTGATTTTTAGAAAATAATTGGTAAGTCCAAAAATGCCCAAACTTTTTATGGGAACTTAAAACAATATTTAGAAGCCTTGGGTAGAGTTTGAATTGATTTGGACCTTTTTGGTCACCAAAACCCAAAACCACCCCCCTGCCCTATGAACTCCTTTACCGACTCCGGAAACCCTAAGTTCTCGGAGTTCCGTGAAGGAAAGTTGTATTCAAGACATAGATAATAAGTTTATATTATCTTTGCATCCTCATGAGCATTCCATGGCATCCATTCTTATACCTATGTATGGTTATGATTAGAACGTGAAGAAGAGATAGAAGTCACCGAAGACAGGACACCACCCCCTTCGGATTCGCAAGCAGGCAACTGCTTCTACTTCGATATCTGTGGATCCGAACCCGAATCACCTGTAAACGAAGGCAAGCCCCGGTGCATTTGCCACCTCCTTTGATATTTTTAAAATCTTTCTCACTTGCTTGATGCATTAGGTGATAGGAGTTGATTGTTAAAACAATTCCTGCATTACCTTCCTTGAATTTGATTACCTTCCTTGATCACCTATTTTACAAAAGATTTTTGATGCTTAGCCTTGCTTTAGAAAAACAAAAGGTTTGTTTTTACAAAAGATGTTGTGGCAAAAGTGGGAGGGTTGTTTTCAAAAATAAAACTTGATGGTGAATCCATCATGGTCGTGATGGATTCAACATCGGAAAAGATGTACCTCTGCCAGGTACCAAACTTTGGGTTTTAAATGATTAAGCTGAGACCAGGCGGGTGACTTGCACGAGAAGAGAGTCTCGGTGTAGTGTCTCCGTCTGAGTCGATTAAGGACCTTGTCGATGTAGGCTTGATGATCGAGGACCCTTTAACTGGTCACATGCCTCGTCATGGGTAAGCCTTGCCTCGGGCAGACTAAGGCCAGAATAAGATAACACGAAATGGGCGTGGAGCGGTGGCGAGAGTAGCGTGTACCCTCCGTGGCAAGAGGCTGGACGGTGGTGTATCTGTGCTCTCGGTTTGCGTGAACCTGATCTGGTCTTAAGAACCCCGGTGGCGGGTTGACATATGCAAGGGTTAAGTGCTACATATGTCGTGTGATTGGAGATCCTCAGCTGAGTATAATCGATTTGGATCGCCGTACCTTCGCGGTTATGAAGACTTGGTCACTGCCCTACACGTAGCATTCCACTGAAGACGATGGGCTTTTGTTAAGAAATTGGCTAGTGCAGGACCAGTGATTGAACTAGGGTAGAAAGAACTCTAGTGCAGGTAATTTTACTTAACTTGACAAATAAAATTGGATTTTTAAGGATCCACTTTAGTAAGCATTTCTGCAAAACAAAGTCTTTTGATTATTGAAAAGCCTTACCTTGACTCCCATATAACCAGCATACCCTTGAGAGTCTTTTCTTTAGTCGGGTAAGACTTGCTGAGTAATTCCATACTCAGGGTTTATCCCTTCGTTGTTTTTAGGTGAGGAAGTAGCAGATTTTTGCTGCTTCGGTGCCAAGGTGGTTCCCAAAGAAGAAAAACAAGACTGAAGTGCGGGAGGACTCGGTCCTCCACTTAGGATCTTTTGCTTATAACTTATCGGGAGAAGTTTGTGCCTCCCTTGGTGTTGGGGACTTGTTCTCAAATGCTATGAGTCAAGAACAAGGCAACATAGAAAATGTTAATCGGTAAAGTCCTTCGTCCTTCGAAGCATTATTCCCCTTAGGATATAATGGTTTTCGGACGAAGGTTATGAAGGGCGCACCTTCATAAATTCACTATACAGTGACGAAGGATGAATTGTAAGGAATATAAAGGACAACATAAACAATTATATATTACTATCATGTGTAAACAGAAATAACGTTGAATTACAAATGTACCTTCAACTTGAAGGAGATGAAAGTACAAGCGTGACGCAAAAAGCGAATGCCAAATCAGCGTGAACAGTACGGGGGTACTGTTCACCTATTTATAGGCACAGGACACAACCCATACAAAATTACATTCATGCCCTTTACATTTGATAATAATTCTATAGTAATCTATCGAGGTCTGAATAGCCTTTTCATCTTTAAGTCGGTTTCACTTTTTGCTGCCACGCCGAAGCTTTCCTGCTCACACCTTCGGCGCTGTATCAACCTTCGTATTATTCTGATCTGCTGTGATGCCGACTTGAGTTCGAAGATACCTGTTCACACATTATACTCCAGAAATACTGTTAAATCCTGTTTTTGAGGACCTTCGGAAGCCGAAGGCCCCCAACAGTAGCCCCTCGCAATATTAATTTGTTTAAAATAATAAATTTAGATTGCGACATGGACGAAGGCTTTACGCCGAAGGTCCGAAAAAACACCTTCCCTTTGCTAGAATAGCAATATTCACTGACAAGCGGGGTCTTTTAATTTTCAACGCACCGGGCGTATAAATACGGTCATACCGCAAACTCATTTGGCACGCTCTCTTGCCATCTGCCCCCGCTCACTCAATTCTTAGCTCTTGTGCACTAAGATTTGCTGAGTTTTTAGTTTTGAAGCTTCGGCTTTGAAAACAGTTTTTTTTAGTGCTTCCGAAGATGTCTGAAGATAAGAAGGCTGCTGCTGAAATGAAGCTGAGCCTTGACGAAGAGAAGAACTTGGGGTTTCTTATAGCGATGTCGAAGACCAACACAGAAAAAATTACCAAGGAGATTCTGGAAGGTTTGTCTGAAGATACCGGTGACAGCGACAGTTATGATGTGGACAGTGGTGGTGGAGACTCCGAAGATCGCCCTTGGCGACCAAGCCATTCAGTTTATGGTAAATCAACTATCAAAGAGAATCATCTTGTCAACATGAGAGGAAGGTATTTCCGGGATTTGTCCGTTGTGAGGGCCGACGAAGGGGAGAAGACTTGTCCACACCCTGAAGAGAATGAAGTCGTAGTGTACCGAAGCTTTTTGAAAGCTGGACTGCGATTTCCCTTGAGCAGCTTCGTTGTAGAGGTGCTGAAAATATTCGAAGTCTATCTTCACCAACTTACCCCCGAGGCAATCATAAGGCTGAATATCTTCGTGTGGGCCGTGAGAAGCCAAGGTCTGAAGCCTGATGCAAAAAGTTTCTGCAATATACACGAACTATCGTACGAAACAAAACCTTGGGGTAAGGAACAGTATCACAATAACTTTGGCTGCTACAATTTTGTTTCTCGGTCTGGGTCAAGCTGTCCCGTGCCAACCTTTCGGAAGAGATGGCCCGGCGACTGGATGACAGAATGGTTTTATGTGAAAAATGATCTGAAAGCACGAGAAGATATCAAAGGTATAATTATGCGCCCTATTTGGCAAAGCTTCGGCCTTCGGAGGCCGAAGGTTGAAATGAATGAAGCTGCCGAAGAATGCCAGAGAGCCTTCGGCGCTGTCTGTTCTTTTATTGGAACGAGAGATTTAGTACAAGAGCATATTGCCTTCAGGGTATGGCCGCTCGCGGAGAAATGGGAAATGCCGCAAGAAACCATAAAAGAGGCCGAGGAAGGTGGACTTATCAGGCTGAAGTACACTTTCAAGTTCGGAGATAAATTCGTTGAGCCAGATGATGACTGGTTAAAAAGCATTGAAAATTTAAGTGATGAACTGCTTGGGGCTTATTCGAAGGCCGAAGATACTGCACTGTCAGCAGCCTTCGGAGGCCGAAAAAAGAAGAGACTGAATCGGGTGTTTGATGCAATCGGGTTCTTCTACCCTGACTATCGTTATCCCATTCGAGGTCAGAAGAGAAGAAATACAACCTCTGCAAAAGAAGAAGCTGCAACTGCCCCTAGCGAGCCAGAACCGAAAAGAAAAAGGATAAAGGTCCTCACACATCGGCCGCGCTATATTGAACCAGCTTCGGTGCCCGAGTTCACCGGAGAAACTTCTTGGCCACCGAGGCTGAAAACCCAACCAAACCAACCTTGCTGCCGGAAGTTGCAGAAATGGCCGAAGCGCCATCCACAGAAAAAATGGAAGAAGTGAAAAAACCAACTGAAGAAAAAACATCAGAAGTTTTGAGTCCTGCAGCAAATGTTGAGACAGTAAAAAATCAAAAAGTGCCAGCAGTGACTCCGAAAAGAAAGAGAATGGCAAATGTGCTAGATGTACTGGAAACAATTAAATCTTCAAGCACACCTCCGAAGAAGACTACTGCCATTCCCGAAGCGAAAACTGAAATTTCTGATACTAAAGCTCCAGAGCAAGAAACTGAAGCTGAAGCTGGGTCCTCAGAACCCGCGAGGATAAAATCCTTGGAAACTGAGGAAGAAAAAATAACAAAGCCAACTTTTGTTGAAGAAATCGGTGTCATTGCCCCCGAAGCATCCTCCAAAGTCCGTGATTATATTGTTCGTCATGCTTCGGGGAAAAAATTATCAGAAAAAGAAGAGCAAGAGGCCCAGCGCTACGCCCAAAAACTGAAGTATCCAAAGGGGGCGTTAATATTCAATGGCAGTGGAGAAGAAGACTTTTTGTATTGTCTCCCTGACAGCAAGGAGATTTCTGTCTGTCGGGAGATGAGCAAGAGCTTCGGATTCCCAACATTAGAGGACGGGCTCTCAGTGCTGTCGAAGAACGATCTGGCCGACAGCCTGGCATATAATAGCTTAAAGGTGCAACAAATGGGATCTTTGTATTCTTTGTTGAGACCAAAATTTTTCATTTACTTAAATCTATTGACGCACACATATTTCTTTTTGCAGGGCCTGATACTTAGCAATGCCCTCAGGGCACAGAAAGATGCTGAAGACGAAGGGTGTGCTATAGCCCTGAGCAACCTTCGTTCCGAAGTAATTGAACTGAGGAACGAAGGTCTCGAAAAAGATAAAATATTACACTCATTGATAAATAAAATAAAGGAAGACGAAGCTGCTTTTAAAGGTCAAGCTGAAGCTCAGAAGCGCGAAATTGAAGATCTTCGGAAACAACTGGCCAGAGCCAAGGAAGAACGCATACTTGAAGAAACAAAGCGAGAACTCAGCGACCAATGGGCAGATCACTTAGAAGGAACTGTTGAAGAGCTTCGTTCGTCCAAGAAGAGATGCTATAACAAATCTATAGAGTGTGTTAAGAAGTTAAAAGCTAGCTTCGCCAGGGTCGGCGCATTCTCAAGCGAAGAAAACTTCACAAGAGGCAATCCCGAAGGTCCCATCGAATGGATCGACCACGAAGCTGAGGCCTTCGAGGAAATTTTAAATAGCCGTGGAGATATATGTGCTTTCTCGGGTGCCAGAGGGATTGCCACCATTTTAGAGAAAAAAGGCTGCGAACATGTAAAAATTTTAGCGCAATCCGAAGCTGCTTTGTCCTTCGAAGATGCAAGAGATCCTTCGGCCGAAGCTAGCGTGGTTGGTGGAAAATTTTTCACCGATATCTGGGATAATGGTGGCCGAGAAATGGCCGGAGAAATTATTCGAAAAAGTGAAAAGGGCATTCACGATGCTAGAGAAGTGGCTGAAGCTGCTGAAAAAAGCGCAGAGCCTGAAGGGCAAATAGGTATCAACTGATGGTTTTATTGTGTTGTAATTTTCGATTTTAAACTTCGTTCGCAATTTGTAATAGCAATGTAGCCGTATCCTGTCCTCCTTCAGATCCTACTAAAGCGTCTTCGGGACCTCCCCCGAAAGGAGACGACGAAATTAAAAAGATGGCTGAAGCTATCATGGATGAAGTTGTCAATCGGCTCCTGAATGAGGCTGCAGAAGTCGTGTTGAGAGAAGATTAAGTATTATTGTAAAAACTTCTGAACTGTAATATATTGTAACATTTTGTAATCCTGAATGTAATATACCTGTTTTTATTGTTCAATTCTTTACGATGCATGAAATTTTACACATACCGCTTTTGAGTCTTTGACGAAAAAACATCTTCCCTTCTTTTCATGCTTCGTGAAGAAGAATTTTTCTTTATCCCAACAATATCCAGTGTTCTGCTGAATAATATCCAGGCTTCGTGAAGATATTTTCCGAAGCTATACTTCCGAAGATCAATAATGTATCTCCTTGTGACATTATGATTTTTTCCCTTTTTCAAAACATTCTTCTGTAGATCGATATTGTGTCCACCTCTTGTGCCAAATGCAACATGATGTATGATGCTTATGCTATGCGAAATGATGTGATGATGTTATGTTATGTGAGGTGATATTTATTCCGAAGATACACACGTATCCCTGCAATAAAACACAATCTTTTATAAGCCTCCCTTAGGAGCTTCTTCGCCTTTTACTTCAGCGGAATCAGCGTTTATTTTTCACTGTAAGCCTCCCTTAGGAGCTTCTTCGCTATTTACTTTCAGCGGTATTCGCGTTGACTTTTCGCGCTTCGCCTTTTACTTAGGCGGTATCAGCGTTGACTTTTCGCTGTATGCTCTGCATTCCCTTTGGAACGACTTTGGAGCAGAAAACTTACACTACGCTCCCTTTGGAACGGCTTTTTGTGACTTCGGCAAACTTACTCTGCGTTCCTTAGAACGACTTTTTGTTGCTTCGAAGAATTTTCGATAATTCGAAGGTCCTCTTTGTTATCACAAATCTTTAAACTTCAACAACTTAAGCCTGTGAAGAAAATATATTTTCCTTGTGGCAAACAACGAAACTGTTTACGTGAAATCTAAACAATGTCCTTTATTACACAGAAAATAAGACTGAATAAGAAAGACTGCTATTAAGGTAGGATATTTGTCAATAGATGTGCTTTGACTCCGGCACAGTGCTGTTGACTGTATGAGCTTCGGACTGCTCTCTGAAGTCCCTTTGGTGTGGAGCATACTGGCTCCCTTCTGGCTGCTGGCCTTGTTGCAGCGGAGGTGGAGGCGGAGGCTGTTGCCAGGAAGCTTGAGGTTGACTCGCCGAAGCAACAGAAACTGCAGGGTGATTGCCCACATACTCTGGGATGTAGGGCGAATGATACGAAGCAGTATGCATGACCTGCTTCGGCTGAGCTTGTTGTGCTGCGGCTTCGGCTATTTCCTTTTGCTTCTGGATGGTAACATGGCACATTCTGGTGGTATGGCCTTTGTTCTCACCGCAAAACTAGCAAAAGATTCTTCTTGGTTGATCTCCAAATCTTCCGCCGAAGCCCCTGACGCCTCTGCCTCTTGGAGCTGGTGGTCGGAAGGAGCCTTGCTGTTGCCCCGAAGCCTGTGAGGAACACTGTGGCCTTTGCTGTTGGCTCCCTCGATCATCATTTTGGGTAGAGTTATGAATTGATCTAACGTGCCTCGGATAGAACCTTCCTCCGAAGCCCCTGGTCATTTCAGAAAACCTAAAAGCCTCCTCCCTTCTTTGGCGAAAATCATTATCGGTCCGAATGTACTCGTCCATCTTCTGGAGCAGCTTCTCCAAAGTTTGAGGAGGCTTCCTAGCGAAGTACTGAGCTGACGGTCCTGGCCGAAGCCCCTTGATCATGGCCTCAATGACAATTTCATTGGGCACCGTTGGTGTCTGTGCCCTCAAACGCAAGAACCTCCGGACATACGCCTGAAGGTATTCTTCGTGATCCTGGGTGCACTGGAATAGAGCTTGAGCATTGACCGGCTTCGTCTGAAACCCTTGGAAGCTAGTTAACAACAAGTCCTTCAGCTTCTGCCATGAAGTGATCGTTCCTGGTCGAAGGGAGGAATACCAGGTTTGAGCAACACTTCTGACAGCCATAACAAAAGATTTGGCCATGACTGCAGCATTGCCACCATAGGAAGATACTGTTGCTTCGTAGCTCATCAAAAACTGCTTCGGGTCTGAGTGGCCATCGAATACGGGAAGCTGAGGCGGCTTGTAAGACGGAGGCCAAGGTGTAGCCTGCAGCTCAGCGGACAAAGGAGAAGCATCATCGAAAACAAAATTCCCATGATGGAAATTATCGTACCAGTCATCTTCATTGAGGAAACCCTCCTGATGAAGGTCTTGGTGCTGAGGCCTTCGGTGCTGCTCATCCTGAGCAAGATGACGAACTTCTTCACAGGCTTCGTCTATCTGCCTTTGCAGTTCAACTAGCCTGGCCATCTTTTCTTTCTTCCTCTGCACCTGTTGATGAAGCATTTCCATGTCTCTGATTTCTTGATCTATCTGGTCCTCTGGTGGTGTCGGGCTGACAGCCTTCCTTTTCTGGCTTCGGGCCTCCCGAAGAGAGACAGTCTCCTGATTGTGGTCCAGCGGTTGAAGAGCTGCAGTGCCAGTTGCTGAAGCTTTCTTCGGCGCCATAACGAAGGTTTATGATCGCCGAAGGTGTTCAGAAAACTCAGAGTGTGGAAGTGAGTTCACCGGAGGTGGGCGCCAATGTTGGGGACTTGTTCTCAAATGCTATGAGTCAAGAACAAGGCAACATAGAAAATGTTAATCGGTAAAGTCCTTCGTCCTTCGAAGCATTATTCCCCTTAGGATATAATGGTTTTCGGACGAAGGTTATGAAGGGCGCACCTTCATAAATTCACTATACAGTGACGAAGGATGAATTGTAAGGAATATAAAGGACAACATAAACAATTATATATTACTATCATGTGTAAACAGAAATAACGTTGAATTACAAATGTACCTTCAACTTGAAGGAGATGAAAGTACAAGCGTGACGCAAAAAGCGAATGCCAAATCAGCGTGAACAGTACGGGGGTACTGTTCACCTATTTATAGGCACAGGACACAACCCATACAAAATTACATTCATGCCCTTTACATTTGATAATAATTCTATAGTAATCTATCGAGGTCTGAATAGCCTTTTCATCTTTAAGTCGGTTTCACTTTTTGCTGCCACGCCGAAGCTTTCCTGCTCACACCTTCGGCGCTGTATCAACCTTCGTATTATTCTGATCTGCTGTGATGCCGACTTGAGTTCGAAGATACCTGTTCACACATTATACTCCAGAAATACTGTTAAATCCTGTTTTTGAGGACCTTCGGAAGCCGAAGGCCCCCAACACTTGGTTTGTATAATATTACTACTCTGCACTCACTTTTTAGCTCTGGTCTGTAATAAAATAACTCAAGCTTGCTTTTGAAATAAATGTAATTTATGTAATCGCTTCCGCATTTCTTTATCTCCGATGTTCTGTAATGTCTGCAAGACGGGTGAGACGTTCCTGGTAAGGTAAGGAAAGATACCGAACTTGTCAAGTGGCTTAGGAACATCTACAGGGTGTCTGATGTCTGTTAGACAAGGACAACTGTAGGTGGGCCTAATTACTTGGGAGGTTCCGTCACAGCCTCCGGCGCGGACCATCCGGTAGGTGAGGAACCGAAAAACCCGAAGGTGACAGGTTCAGTAAAATGGATTATAGCGTCCTCGCGGACCGTCCGGGATGCACGACCGGACCGTCCGCGACTGCCTTTATCTGACATCTGACGACGCATTTAATGCATTATAGCTGTTGATATAGCCGTTACTACTGACCGTTGCGTTTTTAGCCGTTGATGTGCAGGGGCGGACCGTCCGGACCAGGGGCGCGGACCGTCCGCGGTTGGCAGAATTGGAGCAACGTCTAGGAAGTAGTTGGTGGCTATAAATACAACCCCAACCGCTTCCATTCACTTCACCCAAGCATTCCAACCTTCAACATTCAATACAAGAGCTAGCAATTCATTCCAAGACACAATCAAAACCTCCAATCTCTCCAAGTTCCACAATTAAGACAAGTGATCATTAGTGATTAGTGACTTGAGAGAGAGAGTGATTCGTGTGTTATTTGTCGCTCTTGTCGCTTGGCTTTTGCAATCGTTCTTTCTTCTTCCCCATTCTTATTCTCAAGACACTTGTAATCAAAGCAAGAAACACTAAATTTGTAGTGGTCCTTGTGGGGTCTAAGTGACCCATTTGATTAAGGAGAAAGCTCACTCGGTCTAAGTGACCGTTTGAGAGAGGGAAAGGGTTGAAAGAGACTCGGTCTTTGTGACCACCTCAACGGGGAGTAGGTTTGCAAGAACCGAACCTCGGTAAAACAAATCACCGTGTCATCCACTCTTATTTTCTTGTGATTTGTTTTCGCCCTCTCTTTCGCACTCGCTTATATTTCTAACGCTAATCCCGACTTGTAGTTGTGCTTAAAGTTTATAAATTTCAGATTTGCCTATTCACCCCCCCCCTCTAGGCGACTTTCAGATGGCCCCATTAGTGCATTAAGAGTAGCAAGTATGCGTCCATTGTTCTCATTAACCTTGGTCAGGTCAAGTGAGAGTTTGTGCTTATTACTCTTGGTGAATGGTGATCAATATCACCTAGATGGTTTAATGGTGACCGAGAGTTTGGTGATCACCCAATGAAGATTGTGGGTGGCCCAAAGCAAAGTGTAAATAGTCGTGGGTGATTCATCATTCCAGAGTGGCAAAAATCAATCCATAGAGATTACTTGATCCTTACACGGATCAAGGAGTGACACCCTTACATGGGTGCTCCAACGAGGACTAGTAGAGTGTTGACTTGCCAATACCTCAGACGAACATTGTCATGTTTCTAATCCTTTTTTAGTTTGAGGATTGACATTAAGAAATTAAATTCGTGTCTTGACATTACTAGAATTTGCATGCTAGGATAGAGTTGGAACATATGGTATAAAACTTTTGCGAAATAATAGTAACATATTTGCATGTGCTCTTCCTTCACGCATTGTAATTATGTGATACTCCCATATTTTGTGTGTACTTTTCCTTCATGCATTGTATTATACTTTATCTTTACAGGTATATGATATGGTGTGACATGCCCCGCTACCTTTTTATTAATATTGAAAGGGAATTAGGCTTACACCTAGTTCCTAAATAATTTTGGTGGTTGAATTGCCCAACACAAATATTGGACTGACTAGTTTGCTCTAGTGTATAAGTTATACAGGTGCAAAAGGTTCACATCTAGCCAATAAAAAGACCAAGTGTTGGATTCAATAAAGGAGCAAAGGGGCAACCGAGGGCACCCCTGGTCTGGCGCACCGGACTGTCCGGTGTGCCACCGGACAGTAAACAGTACCTGTCCGGTGCACCAGGGGACTCAGACTCCAACTCTTCACTCTCGGGAATTCTCGGAAGCCGGCACGCTATAATTCACCGGACTGTCCGGTGTGCACCGGACATGTCCGGTGCTCCAAGGAAGCTCGGCCTCCTGAACTCGCCAGCCTCGGGTTCGCGCGGCAGCCGCTCCGCTAAAATTCACCGGACTGTCCGGTGTGCACCGGACTGTCCGGTGTGACAGCGGAGCAACGGCTCTCTGCG
The DNA here is from genome assembly GCF_902167145.1 of Zea mays. Lineage (NCBI taxonomy): Eukaryota > Viridiplantae > Streptophyta > Magnoliopsida > Poales > Poaceae > Zea > Zea mays. The sequence continues at coordinate 37,602,251 of NC_050098.1, read as the reverse complement.
GCGCCAACGGCTCTCTGCGCAGCATTAAATGCGCGCGCAGCGCGCTCAGACGTCAGGGCTGCCCATACCGGTGCACCGGACATCAAACAGTGCATGTCCGGTGTGCACCGGACACCCAGGCGGGCCCACAAGTCAGAAGCTCCAACGGCTAGAATCCAACGGCAGTGATGACGTGGCAGGGGCACCGGACTGTCCGGTGCGCCATCGAACAGAAGCCTCCAGCCAACGGTCAAGTTTGATGGTTGGGGCTATAAATACCCCAACCACCCCACATTCATTGCAATCCAAGTTTTCCACTTCTCAACCACTTACAAGAGCTAGGCATTCAATTCTAGACACACCCAAAGAGATCAAATCCTCTCCAATTCCACACAAACCCTAAGTGACTAGTGAGAGTGATTTGCCGTGTTCATTTGAGCTCTTGCGCTTGGATCGCATTCTTTCTTTCTCTTTTGCTCTTGTGACCAACACTCAATTGTAACCGAGGCAAGAGGCACCGATTGTGTGGTGGCCCTTGCGGGGAAGTTTTGTTCCCGGTTGATTGAGAAGAAGGAAAGCTCACTCGGTCCGAGGGACCGTTTGAGAGAGGGAAGGGTTGAAAGAGACCCGGCCTTTGTGGCCTCCTCAACGGGGAGTAGGTTTGCAAGAACCGAACCTCGGTAAAACAAATCCGCGTGTCACTCTCCTTATTTGCTTGCGATTTGTTTTGCCCCCTCTCTCGCGGACTCATTTATTATTCCTAACGCTAACCCCGGCTTGTAGTTGTGTTTATATTTGTAAATTTCAGTTTCGCCCTATTCACCCCCCCCTCTAGGCGACTATCAATTGGTATCGGAGCCCGGTGCTTCATTAGAGCCTAACCGCTCGAAGTGATGTCGGGAGATCACGCCAAGAAGGAGATGGAGACCGGCGAAAAGCCCACTACAAGCTACGGGAGCACTTCATCGGAAGAGTCCCGCACCAAAAGGAGAGAGAAGAAGAAGAGCTCCTCCAACAAAGGGAAGGAGAAGAAATCTTCTTCTCACCACAAAGAGAAGAAGGAAAAATCTTCTTCCCACAAGCCGCATCGGAAAGGCGACAAGCACAAGAGGATGAGGAAGGTGGTCTACTACGAGACCGACACTTCATCAACTTCTACCTCCGACTCCGATGCGCCCTCCGTCACTTCTAAGCGCCAAGAGCGAAAGAAGTATAGTAAGATCCCCCTACGCTACCCTCGCATTTCCAAACATACACCTTTACTTTCCGTCCCATTAGGCAAACCACCAACTTTTGATGGTGAAGATTACGCTAGGTGGAGCGATTTAATGCGATTTCATCTAACCTCGCTCCACAAAAGCATATGGGATGTTGTTGAGTTTGGCGCGCAGGTACCATCCGTAGGGGATGAGGACTATGATGAGGATGAGGTGGCCCAAATCGAGCACTTCAACTCTCAAGCAACAACAATACTCCTCGCCTCTCTAAGTAAAGAGGAGTATAACAAAGTACAAGGGTTGAAGAACGCCAAGGAGATTTGGGATGTACTCAAAACCGCGCACGAGGGAGATGAGCTCACCAAGATCACCAAGCGGGAAACGATCGAGGGGGAGCTCGGTCGGTTCCGGCTCAACAAAGGGGAGGAGCCACAACACATGTACAACCGGCTCAAGACTTTGGTAAACCAAGTGCGCAACCTCGGGAGCAAGAAGTGGGACGACCACGAAGTGGTAAATGTTATTTTAAGATCTCTCATTTTTCTAAATCCCACTCAAGTTCAATTGATTCGTGGTAATCCTAGATATACTAAAATGACCCCCGAGGAAGTTATCGGGCATTTTGTAAGTTTTGAGTGCATGATAGAAGGCTCGAGGAAAATCAACGAGCTTGGCGACCCATCCGAAGCCCAACCCGTTGCATTCAAGGCAACGGAGGAGAAGAAGGAGGAGTCTACACCAAGTAGACAACCAATAGACGCCTCCAAGCTCGACAATGAGGAAATGGCGCTCGTCATCAAGAGCTTCCGCCAAATCCTCAAGCAAAGGAGGGGGAAGGACTACAAGTCCCGCTCCAAGAAGGTTTGCTACAAGTGTGGTAAGCCCGGTCATTTTATTGCTAAATGTCCTATATCTAGTGACAGTGACCGAGGCGACGACAAGAAGGGAAGAAGAAAGGAGAAGAAAAGGTATTACAAGAAGAAGGGCGGCGATGCCCATGTTTGTCGGGAATGGGATTCCGACGAAAGCTCAAGCGACTCCTCCGACGACGAGGACGCCGCCAACATCGCCGTCACCAAGGGACTCCTCTTCCCCAACGTCGGCCACAAGTGCCTCATGGCAAAGGACGGCAAAAAGAAGAAGGTTAAATCCAACTCCTCCACTAAATATGAATCGTCTAGTGATGATAATGCTAGTGATGAGGAAGATAATTTGCGTTCCCTTTTTGCCAACCTTAACATAGCTCAAAAAGAAAAATTAAATGAATTGGTTAGTGCTATTCGTGAAAAGGATGACCTTTTGGATTCCCAAGAGGATTATCTAATTAAAGAAAACAAGAAGCATGTTAAGGTTAAAAAGGCTTATGCTCTAGAAGTAGAAAAATGTGAAAAATTATCTAGTGAGCTAAGCACTTGCCGTGAAATAATCGACAACCTTAGGAATGAAAATGCTATTTTAAATGCTAAGGTTGATTCTCATGTTTGTGATGTTTCAATTTCCACTCCTAGAGATAATAATGATGATTTGCTTGCTAGGATTGAAGAATTGAACATTTCTCTTGCTAGCCTTAGAGTAGAAAATGAAAAGTTGATTACTAAGGCTAAAGAACTAGATGTTTGCAATGTTACAATTTCTGACCTTAGAACTAAAAATGATATGCTGCACGCTAAGGTTGTAGAATTAGAATCTTGCAAACCCTCTACATCTATTGTTGAGCATGTATCTATTTGTACTAGATGTAGAAATGTTGATATTGATGCTATTCATGATCACATGATTTTAATTAAGCAACAAAATGATCATATAGCTAAACTAGATGCTAAAATTGCCGAGCACAACTTAGAAAATGAGAAATTTAAATTTGCTCGTAGCATGCTTTATAATGGGAGACGCCCTGGCATCAAGGATGGCATTGGCTTCCAAAGGGGAGACAATGTCAAACTTAATGCCCCTCCTAAGAACTTGTCTAACTTTGTTAAGGGCAAAGCTCCCATGCCTCAGGATAACGAGGGTTACATTTTATACCCTGCCGGCTATCCTGAGAGCAAAATTAGGAAGATTCATTCTAGGAAGTCTCACTCTGGCCCTAATCATGCTTTTATGTATAAGGGTGAGACATCTAGTTCTAGGCAACCAACCCATGCTAAGTTGCCTAAGAAGAAAATTCCTAATGCATCAAATGATCATGCCATTTCATTTAAAACTTTTGATGCATCTTATGTGCTTACTAGCAAATCCGGCAAGGTAGTTGCCAAATTTGTTGGGGGCAAACACAAGGGCTCCAAGACTTGTGTTTGGGTACCCAAAGTTCTTGTTTCTAATGCCAAAGGACCCAAAACCGTTTGGGTACCTAAAGTCAAGAACTAAAATTGTTTTGTAGGTTTATGCATCCGGGGGCTCAAGTTGGATACTCGATAGCGGGTGCACAAACCACATGACCGGGGAGAAAAGAATGTTCTCCTCATATGAGAAAAACCAAGATCCCCAACGAGCTATCACATTCGGGGATGGAAATCAAGGTTTGGTCAAAGGACTTGGTAAAATTGCTATATCTCCTGACCATTCTATTTCCAATGTTTTTCTTGTTGATTCCTTAGACTACAACTTGCTCTCAGTTTCCCAATTATGTCAAATGGGCTACAACTGTCTTTTTACTGATATAGGTGTCACTGTCTTTAGAAGAAGTGATGATTCAATAGCATTTAAGGGTGTGTTAGAGGGTCAGCTATACTTGGTAGATTTTGATAGAGCTGAACTCGACACTTGCTTAATTGCTAAGACTAACATGGGTTGGCTCTGGCACCGCCGACTAGCCCACGTTGGGATGAAGAATCTTCATAAGCTTCTAAAGGGAGAGCACATTTTAGGATTAACAAATGTTCATTTTGAGAAAGACAGGATTTGTAGCGCATGCCAGGCGGGAAAGCAAGTTGGAGTCCATCATCCACACAAGAACATCATGACGACCGACAGGCCGCTTGAGCTACTCCACATGGATCTATTCGGCCCGATTGCTTACATAAGCATCGGCGGGAGTAAGTATTGTCTTGTAATAGTGGATGATTATTCTCGCTTCACTTGGGTATTCTTTTTACAGGAAAAATCTCAAACCCAAGAGACCTTAAAGGGATTCTTGAGACGGGCTCAAAATGAGTTCGCCTTAAGGATCAAGAAAATAAGAAGCGACAACGGAACGGAGTTCAAGAACTCTCAAATTGAAAGCTTCCTTGAGGAGGAGGGCATCAAGCATGAGTTCTCTTCTCCATACACACCTCAACAAAATGGTGTAGTGGAGAGAAAGAATCGAACTCTATTGGACATGGCAAGAACCATGCTTGATGAGTACAAGACACCGGACCGGTTTTGGGCCGAAGCGGTAAACACCGCCTGCTACGCCATCAACCGGTTATATCTTCACCGAATCCTCAAGAAGACATCATATGAACTCCTAACCGGTAAAAAGCCCAACATTTCATATTTTAGAGTTTTTGGTAGCAAATGCTTCATTCTTATTAAAAGAGGTAGAAAATCTAAATTTGCTCCTAAAACTGTAGAAGGCTTTTTACTTGGTTATGACTCAAACACAAGGGCATATAGGGTCTTTAACAAGTCCACTGGACTAGTTGAAGTCTCTTGTGACGTTGTGTTTGATGAAACTAACGGCTCTCAAGTAGAGCAAGTTGATCTTGATGAGATAGGTGAAGAACAGGCTCCATGCATCGCGCTAAGGAACATGTCCATCAGGGATGTGTGTCCTAAGGAATCCGAAGAGCCTCCAAGTACACAAGATCAACCATCCTCCTCCATGCAAGCATCTCCACCAACTCAAAATGAGGATGAGGCTCAAAATGATGAAGAGCAAAATCAAGAAGACAAGCCACCTCAAGATGATAGCAATGATCAAGGGAGAGATACAAATGATCAAGAACAGGAGGATGAGGAAGAACCAAGACCGCCACACCCAAGAGTCCACCAAGCAATCCAACGAGATCACCCCGTCGACACCATCCTTGGCGATATTCATAAGGGGGTAACCACTAGATCTCGTGTTGCTCATTTTTGTGAACATTACTCTTTTGTTTCCTCTATTGAGCCACACAGGGTAGAGGAAGCTCTTCAAGATTCGGATTGGGTGGTGGCGATGCAAGAGGAGCTCAACAACTTCACTAGAAACGAGGTATGGCATTTAGTTCCACGTCCTAATCAAAATGTTGTAGGAACCAAATGGGTCTTCCGCAACAAGCAAGATGAGCATGGTGTGGTGACAAGGAACAAAGCTCGACTCGTGGCCAAAGGGTATTCACAAGTCGAAGGTTTGGATTTCGGTGAAACCTATGCACCCGTAGCTAGGCTTGAGTCAATCCGCATATTATTAGCCTATGCTACTTACCATGGCTTTAAGCTTTATCAAATGGACGTGAAAAGTGCCTTCCTCAACGGACCGATCAAGGAAGAGGTCTATGTTGAGCAACCTCCCGGCTTTGAAGACAGTGAGTACCCTAACCATGTCTATAGGCTCTCTAAGGCGCTTTATGGGCTCAAGCAAGCCCCAAGAGCATGGTATGAATGCCTAAGAGATTTCCTTATTGCTAATGGCTTCAAAGTTGGCAAGGCCGATCCTACACTCTTTACTAAAACTCTTGAAAATGACTTGTTTGTATGCCAAATTTATGTTGATGATATTATATTTGGGTCTACTAACGAGTCTACATGTGAAGAGTTTAGTAGGATCATGACACAGAAATTCGAGATGTCGATGATGGGGGAGTTGAAGTATTTTCTAGGATTCCAAGTCAAGCAACTCCAAGAGGGCACCTTCATTAGTCAAACGAAGTACACTCAAGACATTCTTGCTAAGTTTGGGATGAAGGATGCCAAACCCATCAAGACACCCATGGGAACAAATGGGCATCTCGACCTCGACACGGGAGGTAAGACCGTGGATCAAAAGGTATACCGGTCGATGATTGGTTCATTGCTTTATTTATGTGCATCTCGACCGGACATTATGCTTTCCGTTTGCATGTGTGCAAGATTCCAATCCGACCCTAAGGAATCCCACCTTACGGCCGTAAAACGAATCTTGAGATATTTGGCTTATACCCCTAAGTTTGGGCTTTGGTACCCTCGGGGATCCACATTTGATTTGATTGGTTATTCGGATGCCGATTGGGCGGGGTGCAAAATCAATAGGAAGAGCACATCGGGGACTTGCCAGTTCTTGGGAAGATCCTTGGTGTCTTGGGCTTCAAAGAAGCAAAATTCGGTCGCTCTTTCCACCGCCGAAGCCGAATACATTGCCGCAGGTCATTGTTGCGCGCAATTGCTTTGGATGAGGCAAACCCTGCGGGACTACGGTTACAAATTAACCAAAGTCCCTTTGCTATGTGATAATGAGAGTGCAATCAAAATGGCCGACAATCCCGTCGAGCATAGCCGCACTAAGCACATAGCCATTCGGTATCATTTTCTTAGGGATCACCAACAAAAGGGGGATATCGAGATTTCTTACATTAATACTAAAGATCAATTAGCCGATATCTTTACCAAGCCACTTGATGAACAATCTTTTACCAGACTTAGGCATGAGCTCAATATTCTTGATTCTAGAAATTTCTTTTGCTAGCTTGCACACATAGCTCATTTAAATACCTTTGATCATATCTCTTTTATATGCTATGACTAATGTGTTTTCAAGTCTATTTCAAACCAAGTCATAGGTATATTGAAAGGGAATTGGAGTCTTCGGCGAAGAAAAAGGCTTCCACTCCGTAACTCATACTTCGCCATCACTCCGAGCAACTCTCTCTTCTTTGGGGGAGAAATGAGCATCAAGGAAAAGGACTTCATCCTTGAGGGAGAGAGTAAAAGCTCAAAAGCAAAAGGACCGGACCTCGTCTTTGGTATAATCTTAACTCATTTTCTTATGACCAAAGGGGGAAGAAATTACTTAGAGGGCTCTAATGATTCCGTTTTTGGCGATTCATGCCAAAAAGGGGGAGAAATGAGCCCAAAGCAAAAGGACCGCACCACCACCACCAAATTCAAAACTTAGTGCTTTCCAAAAGTCTTTATCATTTGGTATCCTATTGTGTTCAAAAGGGGGAGAAAGTAGTATTTCAAAAATGGTATATCAAAACCCTCTTGAACACTAAGAGGTGGATCTCTTTTAGGGGGAGTTTTGTTTAGTCAAAGGAAAAGCATTTGAAATAGGGGGAGACAATTTCAAATCTTGAAAATGCTTTGCAAACTCTTATTCATGTACCTTTGACTATTTGCAAAAGATCTTTGAAATGGATTAAAAAAAAAATTTGCAAAAACAAAACTCGTGGTGCAAACGTGGTCCAAAATGTTATATAAGAAAGAAACATTCCTTGCATATCTTGTAAGTAGTTATATTGGCTCAACTCCAAGTAACCTTTGCACTTACATTATGTAAACTAGTTCAATTATGCACTTCTATATTTGCTTTGGTTTGTGTTGGCATCAATCACCAAAAAGGGGGAGATTGAAAGGGAATTAGGCTTACACCTAGTTCCTAAATAATTTTGGTGGTTGAATTGCCCAACACAAATATTGGACTGACTAGTTTGCTCTAGTGTATAAGTTATACAGGTGCAAAAGGTTCACATCTAGCCAATAAAAAGACCAAGTGTTGGATTCAATAAAGGAGCAAAGGGGCAACCGAGGGCACCCCTGGTCTGGCGCACCGGACTGTCCGGTGTGCCACCGGACAGTAAACAGTACCTGTCCGGTGCACCAGGGGACTCAGACTCCAACTCTTCACTCTCGGGAATTCTCGGAAGCCGGCACGCTATAATTCACCGGACTGTCCGGTGTGCACCGGACATGTCCGGTGCTCCAAGGAAGCTCGGCCTCCTGAACTCGCCAGCCTCGGGTTCGCGCGGCAGCCGCTCCGCTAAAATTCACCGGACTGTCCGGTGTGCACCGGACTGTCCGGTGTGACAGCGGAGCAACGGCTCTCTGCGGCGCCAACGGCTCTCTGCGCAGCATTAAATGCGCGCGCAGCGCGCTCAGACGTCAGGGCTGCCCATACCGGTGCACCGGACATCAAACAGTGCATGTCCGGTGTGCACCGGACACCCAGGCGGGCCCACAAGTCAGAAGCTCCAACGGCTAGAATCCAACGGCAGTGATGACGTGGCAGGGGCACCGGACTGTCCGGTGTGCACCGGACTGTCCGGTGCGCCATCGAACAGAAGCCTCCAGCCAACGGTCAAGTTTGATGGTTGGGGCTATAAATACCCCAACCACCCCACATTCATTGCAATCCAAGTTTTCCACTTCTCAACCACTTACAAGAGCTAGGCATTCAATTCTAGACACACCCAAAGAGATCAAATCCTCTCCAATTCCACACAAACCCTAAGTGACTAGTGAGAGTGATTTGCCGTGTTCATTTGAGCTCTTGCGCTTGGATCGCATTCTTTCTTTCTCTTTTGCTCTTGTGACCAACACTCAATTGTAACCGAGGCAAGAGGCACCGATTGTGTGGTGGCCCTTGCGGGGAAGTTTTGTTCCCGGTTGATTGAGAAGAAGGAAAGCTCACTCGGTCCGAGGGACCGTTTGAGAGAGGGAAGGGTTGAAAGAGACCCGGCCTTTGTGGCCTCCTCAACGGGGAGTAGGTTTGCAAGAACCGAACCTCGGTAAAACAAATCCGCGTGTCACTCTCCTTATTTGCTTGCGATTTGTTTTGCCCCCTCTCTCGCGGACTCATTTATTATTCCTAACGCTAACCCCGGCTTGTAGTTGTGTTTATATTTGTAAATTTCAGTTTCGCCCTATTCACCCCCCCTCTAGGCGACTATCAAATATCATGTCACCTTTTGTTGTTTATGCTCTTCCATTTAAATTTCATGCAAATGAGCTTATTTAGGGCCTGTTTGTTTAACCCCATGGATTATATAATCTAGATTATTTTTGGAGTATTATATAATCTGGATTATATAATCTGGATTATATAATCTGAGTAGTCCCGTTTGTTTATCCAGATTATTTGAGTTGTTAATAGGATTCTTTTGTATGAGGAAGACAATAATGCCAATGATTGGTTATAATGGCAATGGTGGGTAATTTTTATAAAACTTGAAAGGGTAGTGGGGAAGTGGGAAAAAAATAATCTGAAATAAGCACCTCCTCACTTGCTTATGGATTATCATAATCCAAGGGGTTAGATTATATAATCTCGGCAAATAAGCTGGACTGTTTGTTTGCCTCTTAGGATTATTTAATCCAGATTATATAATCTGAGGGGTAAACAAACAGGCCCTTAATCATGTACTCGTGCTTAATCTTTCACTTCTAAAGTACATGTTGTGGACTTTGTTTGTATGAACTTGAACTAACAACCTTGTTATTAATGTCACAAGTTCATTCAAATCAAGTACTTTGAAAACTTGTTTAGATTAGAGAGAGCATCGGTATGTCCAATGTGCATTGAATAGGCACCTAGATAGCATTGCAAACGACTGTAATAGGTTGTACACTCACCGGACATGTCCGATGAGGCACTAGATATGGTACCAAACTGGGCACCCAAAGAGGGTTATGGATGAGTGTGAGAGACTAAGTAGTCATTGTCCATGTCTCATGAGGCATCAGATATAGCACCAATAAGGCACTTAGAGTGGTCTGGAATTGTGCACCTCAAGCGTTATACTTACCGGACATGTTCAGTGAGGCATCGGTCACAACACTAGATACTAGTACAATAATGGCTAGTTTATGAAGCTAGCCATTGAAGCATGCACTAGACGTGTCTAGTGTAAGAGATAGGTGTGCACCGAACATGTCTGGTGCACCCGTGAAAGTTGAATGGAGGGACAATGGCTAGTTCCTTGCCTTAGAGCTATATATACCCCCTCCATCTCATCCTTTTGAGGTCTCTTGCCCATTTTTCAGCAAAATAAACCTATTGGAGTGAAAGGGATAACCTTTTCCTTGTGAGGTAATTGAGATTCTTTTAGGGATTAGTGACCTCATTACTACATTGAGAGTGTCAAGTGTGTATCCACTATTTTCATTAGCCTTGTCTAGGTTATGTGAGAGTTTATGCTTATTACTCTTAATGATTGGTATGGTGGTGATTGAGAGTTTGGTGATCACCCAATGGAGATTATGGGTGGCCCAATTCAAGTTGTAAACATCTATGGGTGATTCACTATGGCCCAACCCATAGAGAGCACTTGATCCTTGTGTTGTGTAAGAGAAGTGAACCCTATGTGTCATTAGGTTTGTATTTTGGTATTTGATAAACAACATGATCATTTGGACTAATCTTATTTGCTAGTATACCAAGAATAGTTCAAATTGGATGCATGGTAGACTTAGACTTATAAATAGTTCACAAGATAAAATTTGGCTAATTCGGGTGTTATATTAGCTAGACACAGCGACAACTCTCCATATAGAAATGATAAGGGCTTTTGATCAAGAAGAAGTCATACAAAATATCGAACCCTTATTTTCTCTTATACCAATTGCCAAAAAAAACAATGTAATCTTAACATCACTTTAAACACAAATCTATTGATGCAAATCATACACTTCAAAATATTCTGATTTATTGTTGGTGAAAAGGCTGTAATTTTTTTTTTTGTTTTTTCTTCCCGTCTAGGCAAATATGATTGTCCTTTCTGGTATTATTTGTAGAAGTGACTGGTAGTACATTGACCAAAACGATTGATTGTGTTTGACCGGTTCCGTAGCGCGCCTCCTTGTATTGGAAGCAGGCGCCAACGAGTCAACGACACTCTGCTCTGTCTTTTGCCCAGTCTTGCGATGCACACTACCGAGTAGTATAAAAGGTGTGGCGAAAGCAGAGCACTCAACATGTCAGAACCAAAGCGATGCCGCACTCGCATCGCACGCACCCCGCTTGACATGGAGATGCAAGCGCACCACCGGATCAAGCGTGGAGACATGGAGGTACAGGAGCAGAGGGAGGACCGGCTGAGCAGGCTCCCCGACGACATCCTCCACTCCATCCTCCGCGGTATCCCACTCAAGCACGCCGCGCGCACCAGCGCCCTCTCGCGGCGCTGGGCGCGCACGTGGCTCCGCGCGCTCGCCTCCTCCAGGGTGCTCGATTTCACCGACCGCGACTTCGCACGCGGCCAGGCCCCGGCGCGGGCCGCGGCCACGGTGAGCCGCTGCCTCCAGCTCCACGCCGAGTACGGCGCGCCGCTCGACGTGTTCCGCCTGGCGGTTACGGCGCCGGCGCCGGCGCCGGGCAGCACCGGCGCGTTCGAGCGAGACGTCGTCGGGTGGGTCGTGTCCGCCGTGGCGAGAGGCGCCAGGGAGGTGGAGGTGGACCTGAGGCCGCCGCCGCCGCCGTTGGCGGCAAAAGCGGACGCCGGTGACGAAAGTGCGGCGTTCGTGGAGCTGCCTGGCGACCTGTTCGTGGCCACGAACTCGCTGGCGCGCCTCGCGCTGGGCGGGTTCAGGCTCCGCGCTGTCCCGGCCGGCCTAGCGGAGGGTCTCCGCTCGCTCTCCCTCAGCCACGCCGACGTCACAGACGAGGCGGTCCGGGACATCGTGTCCAGCTGCCGGGCGCTGGAGGTCCTCAGTCTCCAGGGCTGCAACCTCCTCAGATCGGTTAGGATCGACGGCGAGACGCTGCGGTCCCTGGAGATCGTGCGCTGCTTGGGCGTGCGGGAGCTCCGGGTCAACGCGCCCTCGCTCGAGTCGTTCGCCTTCCACGGCGACAACGTCTACTCGACGAGCGACGACGACGACGACGACTTGTCTTCTGCCGTCGACCTGGGATCCACGCCGGCTCTGCGGGACGCGTACCTTTCTCACATCGGCTTCGACGACGCCAAGAACGCGTACGATGAGCGCGAGTACGCCTACTCCAACTTCTTGAGCTGCGTCGCTCATGCCCGGGTTTTGACGCTCTGTTCCGTCGGCTTGCTGGTATGTAGCAGAAAGAACCCGTCATTTGAATCAGGGAAAATGCCATCCGTGAAATTTAGTAACCACTAGTTTTACTCGCGGATCAGCATCTGTGGGCACAGCTTAGTTATGATCCGCTCGTGGAAATTGATATGACGAGCGTACAAGAGCTGCAGCTGCTGATGTCCTCCCTAGGTGAAGACGACGAAGGCCTCCATAGCTTCTCCAGTTTCTTCGAGCTTTACCCGCTTCCACTCCTGGGCCGCTTGTTTGTCAGCGTAAGGCTCTCTCCGTTTCGCCTATCCTCCAGTTTTCCACGTGCAACGCGGTCACCGGACATTTTACTTTCTGAAACCCGCAGCTGCCCAGCCACACTGCCGAGGCGACGACGGCACTGCCCGGCGAAGTCGTAGACGACTCAAAAATGATGTTTTACTGCTACGACGACGACTTCGTCCTTGACCAGCTGAGCTACATCAAGCTGGTGAATTTCAGAGGGACGAGGTTCGAGCTGCAGCTGCTCGCCTTCCTCCTGAAGAGGACCCCTGCCCTGGAGCAGCTGGTGCTTGTCACTGTAGGAGAAGAGGGAGGAGCTCCGGGAGACGAGCGCGTCATCCAAGGCTGGGTGTCGGCGATACAAAAGGCGTCCCCAGAGGCTCAGCTCACCGTGTGCCAGTCGAGCGAAGATCGCAGCCAGAATCCTGTGCACACAAGGTTCTACCACGAACTTTTGGAAGAATAAACGGGCACCATTGATCCCTCAACATATACCCTTCGTTGAAAGCATTAGGTGTCGACAATGACATGCCGTACTTGTAAGTACTATAAAGTGCACTACTGTAACTGTTGTGAAGCAAGCAGCGATAACACTATGGGGGTGTTTGGTTCTGTGGACTAAATGGTTCTGTGGACTAAAGTTTAGCCTGGGTCACATCAAGCGTTTGACTTTCAAATAGGAGTATGAAATATAGATCCTACCAACTGTACTAGATTCGTCTCACTTTTTAATCTTCGGCTGAAAAATTAGTTTTATAATCCGACTACATTTAATATCCCGAACGGAGGTTCAAACATTCGATGTGATAGGGGCTAAATTTTAGCAGTGGCAAACCAAACACCCCCTATATCAGCTCAGCTTAGCACACCAACAGGAACAGCGCAACAAAGATAACCTTTCACATACCAAAAACAGAACGATACATAGCGGTATTTCAGCACCACGCAACAGGTTGCTCCCAGGTCAAACAACACCGGGCACTCCAGCAAAAAATTCTGCATGGATAAAATGAGAACCGGAAATTCATAAAGAAACCTGAACGTGAACTTCCAGCACAGCTGCTCGAGCCACTGATTGATAATTCAAGGGAAACTTGATCACCTGCCAAGGTGACACTACTACTCAACGATCTTATCCTTCTTCCTCCTCTTCTTTGATTTTTCCGGTGGCGACTGTGGCATCTCTGAAGCCGTGTTGCTCCCCGCGCCTCGAGCCTCAGATCCTTCTGTGGCCTTGCCCGACACATTTGAGTGCCCCAGGCTGCTTTCATCCTTTCTCTTCCCCTTGTGTTTGGGTGTTGGCTCTGCGCTCCTTTGGCCCAGTGAAAGCGCCGAACCTTGGCTACTGGGATTCTTTGATACACCGGTGAACCGAGACATGGTCTTCTTAGAACCTGAGAAAGTGGGAACCCAGCAACCACAGTTCAACAAATACGTCCCTTACAAATAAAAAAAAAAGAAAGAAAAAGAAAACCTGCCACATTTCCTTTGAGTGTTTTAAGTTACAGGAAGGAGGCACTCGTACAACCTTATTGAGCCTTGTGTTGCAGCAGGGCTGGGCTCTTTTCCTTAGTATGCAAAGCGGTACAATTTATATCTACATATATGCAGCGCTGCTAGCTTGGGCGGCAAGAAAAGAGCCCAGTCCAACTACAGCTACAAGGCCCAATAGGATTGTACAGTTAATACTAACAAACTCATGGATAAGAGTATACCATCAAACGTTTGTACGTCAGAAAAGGTTACAAAATTTTATGGATATTTTTGGCCAATGTCCTTGCTCAAATGGATAAGAGTAAATCATCAAAATTCTTATAGTGTATCTACTTTTCTTAGGATAAAAGATCAGTTTTTTTTACCTAGCACTGAAACACAAATCAAAGAAAAGGTTGGACCAGACTTGTCGTTTCCTTTGTTGAACAGTTATGATAATAAGAGTTTCAACAGAAAATCAAGTGGTAACAAGATAAAACTGCCAGCCACGAAATACCCAAGTTCGACCAGTATCTATCTACAACGCCATATCCTGCCTAACTTAGCTAGCAGTAGAAAAGTGCAAACAGTGAAGAAAACATACGGTAAGAAAGAATTACCTGCAGATTTCTTTATGCTAGGAGTAAGACTCCCAAAACTTGGTTTTGTAAATTCCTCAGGTTTAGGATAACGAACTAAGGATACTCGCCGTGAAATCTTCCCCACTGCATTTCATTTGTTCATCAGTGGGAAAAATATTTGCATATAAAAGAGCATACAACATGATGAATAACAGGTGAGAAAAGCCAAAATAGTTCTTCTAACACAAGAAGGTGAATTCCTATAGTATTACCAAAACTATTATGATATCTAACAGAGTATGTTTACTTCGTAGCCCTGTTTTCTCGATGAGCTTCTTTAAAAATCTTAAACATAATAAATAAACATATTTACTACAGGTTTCACACACCAACCTTTAAGTAAGGGAATATTGATTTAGATTAATTTCCTGTTTTACATGATCAAATGATAGCAGTGGCAGATTAAGGATTAAATAACAGCGGGGCCAAGTTAGTTGATTTTTAAGTCAATTAACACAAGCACTACACAATTGAGATATATATAGTTGCAAATTCTATGAAGAGGGATAAACATATTTTTGGCAAAAACATGTGGGGCCAGGTGGCCCCACAGGATAACATATATCCACCACTGATAGCTGCCATGGAAGTTGTTTTCATGATCGGGTCAAACTATGCCATGTGGAATATCACCGATCATCACAATTACAACAATAAAGGCTTCAGTGAAGAAGGTACTTCATCAGTTGGCAGGCATATGATCCAACTTCTACACTTCCCACTGTCATGTTCAACAACGTATCCCAAGATATTACAGTATCTCAGTTGCTATCCTTCAATAAACAGAGAACTGAAATTGCCTTATCTCCAGGTTCGACACTTTGAGATAATCATTCAAAGATGGGAATCAATTGCCCTGCTTCTCCTCTTCCTATTTCAGTGTATTACTTAAAGATCAAAACCACACAAACTAAAAAGTAGCACTAGTGCACTAACATGGTGACATAGCAGACAAAATGATATATTAAAAACTCAATAGATTTTACATACTATAATGTGAAAACCTTTTTCACTGTAGCAGAAGGTCATTATATTAGCATTATACATGAACGGTAATTAACGTTTCAGCAAATGGCAAGCGAAGTGGTATCAAGGCTTTATACTGAGAGCAAGCCATCAAATGCAGTGCCCATATAGCCTGTAAAACTAACCCAGAAACCAAATATGAATATATGCAGCACCATTTTAATAACATTCCTATCGAATGAAAGAGGCAAACACAACTGTGCAAAATATCACGCAATTAAAAGAATTAGTTGATATTTCACCATACCAGCCTTTGTTTCTGACCCTGAAGGCAGGAAGACGGTTGCATCTGGTTTCTGAGCTGCAAAGCTCGCAATCTCATAAGATTTCCCTGGCAAAGTGCATTAGCTGTAGGTGATCAATAGTTATTTGCCACAACCACAACAATTGGACAATGATGTTCTCCACATGACGACTGACTACAGTGACACTATTTAATAATGGGGCATTATGAGAGATGAGTCCATGATAAAGCTGACAAGGAAATTTCATTCAGTGATCAAACTTTTAAATATTGATGACGAGAACTGTCTTACTTACATAAGAGACCGTAAGTCATACTTTTGCTTTCAATTTATATTCTTAAGAACCCATAAATAACAACTGATCACGTAATGATGCAAGGATTGTATAAGGAAATTGGTAGAAGAGTAGATTCACAACAAGCTAAAATTCCAGCTGTTTAAGTTATGAAACACTAACTAATAAATAGAAATGAGATCAAGACACAATCTTTGCCATGGAAATGCAATTGGTTCCATTGACGTCTCTAGTATAGGATAAAGATGATGCTCAGAGAAACCAATCTGGCCGAAGTTGTAGTGAATGGTACCCAAAATGTAGTATGGGTAAGAGCATCTCCAACAATGCCTCAAACTGGTGCCTTAAATTGAAATATGGAGCTCTACGCGGAAAAAACTACTCCAACAGTGTCTCATTTCATAAAATTTGGTCAAAGAATTATAGGGCACCCTCTCAAGTGTCAAATATACTACACCGTAGTGGACTGCCGCCCTATAATCTAGATTTGAGGCTTTCCTGTTGGAGCGGAACGTTTTATTGGTGGCCTAAATTCTACAAACCATACTCCTTTTAAAATTATAGGGCGTTTTTATAGGTCACATTGTTGGAGATGCTCTAACTAGAAAGTTGAAATGCAACTAAATCATGTAATCAAGTCAAAGCAACTTCAAAACAGTCCATATAAGCTATGTTACCTGAGGAATTTTCCAAGTTGCCCAAGTTTCCATCACTATGCAGCTTGAGAGAAAGCTCTTTGCCATGAAAATCCAAAACATCTATCTGCATTGTCACAAAGAAACACTAAGATGTCAAACACCCAAGATGGCAGCATATTATAAGAACACTACTAGGATGCAAAAGATGAATGGTACCTGGTCTTTAGGCCACTGAATTAACCAAAACTCTGTCGAGTCTGTTGGTGATATATCAAGCATGGCTTCTTCTTTGACCTCCTCAAAAGCCGGTCCAGGCTCATAGCTACAGCAGTTCACACAAAGTTCAGATATCAAAGAACACAGCATACAAGTAGACAAGGTGCCCTGTCGAAAGTATACTGTAACTCAATTTGTGGCAAGAAGGCAAGCCGAACTTGTTAAGCTTTATGGTAGGAAGAAGATATGCAAATGTGATACTCCTACTCACATTGAATTAAATGGGCAGCAAAAAGTAGGAAAATGCAGTGAAAACAATGAATTCCATTTCAGAGTACTGAGCAGTTTATCAAAATGATACTCATAACTGTTGCAAATTATTCAGAATACTGAGCACTCGAAGTGTCCCCATTCACACCACCGCAGTAACGCAAAGGAACAAAGGGAACGTCAATATCATACCGGACCCTTGCTTTTGCCTTCACCATCTCTAGCACGAGTCCAGCCTCTAGTGATCCCTCACCCGCACGGGTGCAGTTGACGCGGTTTTTGCTGAACACCCCCAAATATAGTTTGGGAAATTAACTGCACCCAGCGCCTCAGTGGATTGATATCACGCACTGAAGAACGAGAACCTAATCGAACCAAGGATAGATGGATGGATTAGATTAGATTAGCAGGGAATCAAGCATCAAAGAAAATTGGAACCGATCGAGCGAAATGAAATGGACTTGCTTGCTCTCAAACATAACAGAAATTAGTAGTTCCTGCGACAGTGAAGTGCAAGAAAAAAAACGTCGAGGACCAGAAGCTATGTAGTAATTAGTACAGGAATTGGCAAGAACGGAGGAAAAAAATCACACTCCTGCGGGGACGGGAGTCTTGTACCTAAAGGGAAGGAGAGGTAGATGCCCCCACTCAGAGGAGGCTTCAGTCGAAGGGGCCGGGGGGACTTCCTGTGCGGCTGTGTCCCTACGCCAGACGTGTGTGCGGCCACCGGTGGTGGAGCGAGGCGGACGGGGATGGCAGCTGCAGGAAACAAAGGAATCAGGAAACCCTAATTTGGGCTTCTAGGCTTGTATTGCCCATTCTGCCATCTCGGCATGACATGCTCCATGGGCCGAGGCAACAAGGTCAGGTCCACTAGCTGGGCCTTCAGTTGACACGTCCATAACGAATGACCACACGTGCACGCCGTACGCGTCAATCCCGTATTCCCTGGGACGGACCTCTGCCGGCCGTTCAACACTTGTCGTGGATGAAAACGGTTTTTGAGACCGAGCGAGCGAGCGAGCAGTGCGCGGCAGCAGCGACACCCGGCTGCGCGCCAAGTACGACGCCGCTGTCTGTCTACATCATCCGCCGCGCCTACGCCTTGTACTCATATGTACGCCGCCCCGAGCCATACAGTACGCTTATTATTTATTTTATGTTCATGATGGTTGGAATCGAATCGACAGGTGCTGCTGCATTTGCTTCGGGCAGGCTACTACCTCCACAGAACAAGTTCAGGGCGCGTAGACAGCACGTCCATCCAAACCGTTAAAAACTTGCCCGTGTTGTGCAGTGCAGTTACGTCTTGCCACTGGAAACGGCGATCCCAACACGGTGACTCCCTTAAATTGATGATCCTGTTTTAATCCATTTTGTTGTCATTCTACACCTCTTATGGTTTATTCCATTTTGCAACAAATTGAGGGTTCATGATGGTAATTACGGTGCGACATTGTTGTAGGTCGGTCAACAAGAGTTCTCCCCTAGTTCGCCAGGCTGGCCCTACTACTGCATCCTCTATGATCAAGGATTCAAGGGTACGTTCTTTTCAGTGTATGTTCAAAATCTCTTAGCGAGCATCATCGTGCATCTAATTAGTTATGGTTGCTCCGCCTTCAGGTACACTTCTTTTGGCAACATACATAACACTGTTCCAAACAAGCTTCTGCGTGATGGCTCGGACGGGTACAGACCGACATACACGCTGTCAGATGGGAGCCTTGAAAGGGCTCGTAGAGCAGAGAAGGCTGTGAAGAAATATGATCCGCTTAACTAGTATGGTGTGCGCGCTCTACGCGTGTCTAATGTAACAGTGACAATATGCTGAATATACAGTACTCCCTCAGTGCCAAAATAAATTTTGTTTTGCTTTTGTATATGATTCATACAATACTTAGTGTATGTGTTCCATGACTATATGTGTGTCTAGATTTATCATCATTTAATTAAATATAGACATAAAAATCTAGAGGTAAATCGAATACAGTTTTGAAACGGAGGGAGTACAAATTAAAGATAGAGGTGAAAATTGTGCAAAGATTAGAACACGAGTGTGGCAGGTTCAGGATTTAAATGATGGGTATTCAAAATTGGTAAGTGGGTAAATTTTTTTGGTATACATAATACCATATAAAGTCTAACTATTTGGTATGTATAATATCACAATATATTATATATTTACATAACAACAATTTCATAGCAAACACATGATATATATCAAGCAAAATTTGGTCTTAGATGAGCATAAAATTGTTCAATACTAGTGAGTAGTGATAAGCACCAATATTTAAACTATATAAAGGATAGTAAATATCTAGATTATAAGAAAGTTATAGTACAATACAAGTTTTGGATCCTTCATATTTTAAAAAAAACGAACGATATGTCTTTATCCTTGGCTTGTAAAAAGAATTTCATTTCAATAAATGTAACCAAACAACCATTCAAGAATCCTTGCCCCCATTTTTTCGTAATAATAATTATTTTTCCGCAACAAAGAAAACAACAACTCATGAACTGTAAATAGTAAATAGGAGTACCATACAGTTCGACTTTGATGAACTGTACATATACAATATACTGCTATTTGTGAAGCGATATAATGGTATTCCTGATTGATGTATTAATCTATCTATCAATTAGAGAATTAAAAAATCATCAGTTCATCGCATTTAAATTGTTGAAGGCTTAAAGCAACGAAGCTACCTGTAGGAGAGACCTGTAGTCTGCGCCTCTGCGGATCGGTGGATGTGGATCGAACTTCAGACTTTGGGGTTGGCCACGCGCGAATGCGGCGCTTGGACTGTTGGAAGGCGAGGCGCGAGCCCGGGGGCGTCCGACTCCGGCTAGGCCGTCGGACGGTGGGTGGCGGCGCCGGCGTCACGCGTCGAGCCGGCGAGGGCCGATCGTCGAGGGCGAGGCCGCGAGGGGTCGGCCGACGGCGGGGGCGGGACACTGTCGGCGGCGAGGGCACGCCAGCGCCGCGCGTGTGGCGAGTGCTAGCAGGTGGCGGCAGCCGGTTCCGGGCTTGGCGGCGGTTGACTGTAGGGCTAGGCGGCAGTGGAGATAGGAGAAAGCAAGCTAGTAGTGTCTCTGTGCGAGAGAGATTGCCAGATTGGTGGGCTTACTGGGCTGCTGGGCTATGGTAATCTGATGGGCTGCATGGATGACGGCTCGTCAACATGTATTTTTATTTTATTTATTTATTTATTATTATTATTATATTGATTATATGTATTTATTTTCCCCTAAAATCTTGGGTATTCATTTGAATACCCATATATCATGGTGGGCCCACCCAGAGTGTTGCCCCCATGTAGAGCCAACAATGTAGTTAATATAAATTTACATATATGATAGTTTTGGCTAATATTTAGTTTATGCCAACGTCTTCTATGTTGCAAAAGGCAGAGTTTAGAACTTAGCACAACCAGTAGATATTTACATAGGTGGCATGTTCAGATAATGAAGAATTGTATGTACCATCTAGCTTATCTCAATGTTCCATCTACACCAAAATGCTAGCTGCGATCAAGTGGGATTAGATCTACAGTTACTCGTGGCATTCAACATACTACAAAATGGTATATTTGGTGAGTTGTAAGTAGGTAAGGTGGTGTGTAGCTCCTAGTAGGTCTCTGTGTCGCTTCTCTGTTAAACACTGTCATTGATACGTAGGGCATCGTGTTTTAGCCTGATGGAAAGCATATAATCAAAAATGTCTGCGGCGTAGATATGTTATGTACTCATTCTATCCCAAATTAAAATTAATTTTAGATACTTAATGGATTCATGCAATGTTTGATGTATTTGTTATATATATATATATATATATATATATATATATATATATATATATATATATATATTAGTTAAGTGCCCGTGCGTTGCGACGACACACAAATTATTGAGAGATCTATTGCTGCTCGTCCGTGTCAATGAGCTGCTCGTCTGTATCAATGACGGGCTATCATTGGTGGCTCACGTCTTGTGAAATGTAATAGACGTGTCCATCTTGCGAAACACGATGCAGATCTTCTTGCGTGGACAACAGAAATAACATTAAAAACCACAAGATTGATTAAGCTAAAGTAAACATTCAATATCCACAAACGCCTTAGTCATTTGTCGTGAAAATTCACGCAAGTACTGTAGTGCAATGTATTTGAATACGCAAACACTCCCTAGTAAGATGCCCGTGCTAACGATACGACAAATCAAATCTTACATATAGTTTATCATCCATGGACCACAAGATAAAATAGTATAAATAATAGGAAAAAATACACCAATGTGAGCCCAAGCAAATATAGGAAAGAGCTGACCAACCAGAACTACTCATCCTTCATTCCATCCGTACACAAAATCCAACAATAAAATTGGTGTGAATTATATGCAAGATACAGACCGAAACTTTAACTATTTATTTAAGTAAAACTAACTACAATAGGCTAAGTATATGTCGGTGCTGCCCAAGCTCTCCGGCTCCAAAGCCTCTAAAGCTTTGGATGCACGAGCTCATGCATCATATATGTGAGAAGCATTTGTCATCTCCCTAACAAATAGCTCAAAACATTCGGAGCCATTATTACTTGTTTGGTAATTATTTACAGTTGGAGGATGTTTTGTAGTCATATCCACACCACCATTTGAAATTCCTACACGGAATGCAAGATTGATGCTACTTGTCGGGGACCATAATTAGGGGTACCCTCAAGACTCCTAATTCTCAGCTGGTAACCCCCATCAGCATAAAGCTGCTAAGGCCTGATGGGTGCGATTAAGTCAGGGATCAGTCCATTCGAGTGACTCGATCACGCCTCGCCCGAGCCTAGCCTCGGACAAGGGCAGCCGACCCCGGAGGATTTCCGTCTCGCCCGAGGCCCCCCCCCCCTCCGACGGTGTCGGGGACCATAATTAGGGGTACCCTCAAGACTCCTAATTCTCAGCTGGTAACCCCCATCAGCACAAAACTGCAAAGGCCTGATGGGTGCGATTAAGTCAGGGATCAGTCCATTCGAGCGACTCGATCATGCCTCGCCCGAGCCTAGCCTCGGACAAGGGCAGCCGACCCCGGAGGATTTCCGTCTCGCCCGAGGCCCCCCTCCAACGGCGGACACATCTCCGACTCGCACGAGGCCCTGCCTTCGCTAAGAAGCAACCCTGACTAAATCGCCGCACCGACCGACCGAATCGCAGGAGCATTTAACGCAAAGGTGGCCTGACACCTTTATCCTGACTCACGCCCCCCGGAAGAGCCGAAGTGACCGCCGTCACTTCGCCGCTCCACTGACCGGCCTGACAAAAGGACAGCGCCGCCTGCGCCACTCCGACTGCAGTGCCACTTGACAGAGTGAGACTGACAGGCAGTCAGGCCTTGCCAAAGGCACCACAGGAAGCTCCGCTCCGCCCGACCCAAGGCTCGGACTCGGGCTAGGTCCCGGAAGACGGCGAACTCCGCTCCGCCCGACCCAGGGCTCGGACTCGGGCTAAGTCCCGGAAGACGGCGAACTCCGCTCCGCCCGACCCAGGGCTCGGACTCGGGCTAAGTCCCGGAAGACGGCGAACTCCGCTCCGCCCGATGATAGTCGCCTAGAGGGGGGGTGAATAGGGCGAAACTGAAATTTACAAATATAAACACAACTACAAGCCGGGTTAGCGTTAGAAAGATAATTGAGTCCGCGAGAGAGGGCGCAAAACAAATCGCAAGCAAATGAAGAGTGTGACACGCGGATTTGTTTTACCGAGGTTCGGTTCTCGCAAACCTACTCCCCGTTGAGGAGGCCACAAAGGTCGGGTCTCTTTCAACCCTTCCCTCTCTCAAACGGTCCCTCGGACCGAGTGAGCTTCTCTTCTCAAATCAAAGCCGGGAACAAAACTTCCCCGCAAGGGCCACCACACAATTGGTGCCTCTTGCCTTGATTACAATTGAGTGTTGATCACAAGAACAAGTGAGAAAGAAAAGAGGCAATCCAAGCGCAAGAGCTCAAAAGAACACGGCAAATCTCTCTCGCTAATCACTAAAGCCTTGTGTGGAATTGGAGAGGATTTGATCTCTTTGGTGTGTCTAGAATTGAATGCCTAGCTCTTGTAAGTGGTTGAGAAGTGGAAAACTTGGATACTATGAATGTGGGGGTGGTTGGGATATTTATAGCCCCAACCACCAAACTTGACCGTTGGTGGAGGCTGTCTGTTCGATGGCGCACCGGACAGTCCGGTGCACACCGGACATGTCCGGTGCTCCAGCCACGTCACCAATGCCGTTGAATTCTGACCGTTGGAGCTTCTGACTTCTGGGCCCGCCTGGATGTCCGGTGCACACCGGACATGTACTGTTCAATGTCCGGTGCGCCAGTATGGGCGTGCCTGACATCTGCGCGTGCTGCGCACGCATTTAATGCGTCGCAGGTAGCCGTTGGCGCCGAAATAGTCGTTGCTCCGGAGTTGCACCAGACAGAGCGGAGCAGCCTTCGTAAAATCCCGAGGCTGGCGAGTTCCAGAGCCGCGTCCCGTTGGAGCACCGGACACTGTCCGGTGTACACTGGACAGTCCGGTGAATTATAGCGCGTCGGCTCTGGATTTTCTCGAAGGTGGCAAGTTCGAGCTGGACTCCTCTGGTGCACCGGACACTGTCCGGTGGTGCACCGGACAGTCCGGTGCCCCCAGACCAGAGGTGCCTTCGGTTGCATCTTTGCTCCTTTGTTGAATCCAAAACTTGATCTTTTTATTGGCTGAGAGTGAACCTTTTACACCTGTATAACTTATACACTAGAGCAAACTAGTTAGTCCATTTGTTTGTGTTGGGCAATTCAACCACCAAAATTAATTAGGGACTAGGTGTAAGCCTAATTCCCTTTCAATCTCCCCCTTTTTGGTGATTGATGCCAACACAAACCAAAGCAAATATAGGAGTGCATAATTGAACTAGTTTGCATAATGTAAGTGTAAAGGTTGCTTGGAATTGAGCCAATATAAATACTTACAAGATATGCATGGATCGTTTCTTTCTTATTTAACATTTTGGACCACGCTTGCACCACAGGTTTTGTTTTTGCAAATTCTTTTGTAAATCCTTTTCAAAGTTCTTTTGCAAATAGTCAAAGGTAAACGAATAGGATTTGGCAAAGCATTTTCAAGATTTGAAATTTTCTCCCCCTGTATCAAATGCTTCTCCTTGACTAAACAAAACTCCCCCTAAATGAGATCCTTCTCTTAGTGTTCAAGAGGGTTTTGATATGTCAATTTGAAATACCACTTCCTCCCCCTTTTGAACACAATAAGAACAATAAGATACCAATTGAAAATACTCTTTGAAAAACTAAGTTTTTGAAATTGGTGGTGGTGCGGTCCTTTTGCTTTGGGCTCATACTTTCTCCCCCTTTGGCACGAATCGCCAAAAATGGAACCATTTGAGCCCTTGAAGTGCTTTCTTCCCCTTTGGTCATAAATAAATGAGTTAAGATTATACCAAAGACGAAGTCCTTTTGCTTGGTGCTCATGCTCTCTCCCCCAAGAATGGAGAATTGCTTGGAGTGACGGCGAAGGATGAGTTACGGAGTGGAAGCCTTTTGTCTTCGCCGAAGACTCCAATTCCCTTTCAATATACCTATGACTTGGTTTGAAATAGACTCAAAAAAACACATTAGTCATAGCATATGAAAGAGACATGATCAAAGGTATATAAGAGAGCTATGTGTGCAATTTTAACAAAAGAAATTGCGCGAATCAAGAATATTTAGCTCATGCCTAAGTTTGTTAAAAGTTTGTTCATCAAGAGGCTTGGTAAAGATATCGGCTAATTGATCTTTAGTGTTAATATATATGAGATCTCGATATCTCCCTTTTGTTGGTGATCCCTAAGAAAATGATACCGAATGGCTATGTGTTTAGTGCGGCTATGCTCGACGGGATTATCCGCCATCTTGATTGCACTCTCATTATCACATAGTAAAGGGACTTTGGTTAATTTGTAACCGTAGTCCCGCAGGGTTTGCCTCATCCAAAGCAATTGCGCGCAACAATGACCTGCGGCAATGTACTCGGCTTCGGCGGTGGAAAGAGCAACCGAATTTTGCTTCTTTGAAGCCCAAGACACCAAGGATCTTCCCAAGAACTGGCAAGTCCCCGATGTGCTCTTCCTATTGATTTTGCACCCTGCCCAATCGGCATCCGAATAACCAATTAAATCAAAAGTGGATCCCCTAGGATACCAAAGCCCAAACTTAGGAGTATAAGCCAAATATCTCAAGATTCGTTTTACGGCCGTAAGGTGAGCTTCCTTAGGGTCGGCTTGGAATCTTGCACAAATGCATATGGAAAGCATAATATCCGGTCGAGATGCACATAAGTAGAGTAAAGAACCTATCATCGACCGATATACCTTTTGATCCACGGACTTACCTCCCGTGTCGAGGTCGAGATACCCATTGGTTCCCATGGGTGTCTTGATGGGCTTGGCATCCTTCATCCCAAACTTGTTGAGAATGTCTTGAGTATACTTTGTTTGGCTAATGAAGGTGCCCTCTTGGAGTTGCTTCACTTGAAATCCTAAGAAGTACTTCAACTCCCCCATCATAGACATCTCGAACTTTTGTGTCATGATCCTACTAAATTCTTCACATGTAGACTCGTTAGTAGACCCAAATATAATATCATCAACATAAATTTGGCATACAAACAAGTCATTTTCAATAGTTTTAGTGAATAGAGTAGGATCGGCCTTTCCGACTTTGAATTCATTAGTGATGAGAAAATCCCTAAGGCATTCATACCATGCTCTTGGGGCTTGCTTGAGCCCATAAAGCGCCTTAGAGAGTTTGTAAACATGATTAGGGTACTCACTATCTTCAAAGCCGGGAGGTTGCTCAACATAGACCTCTTCCTTGATTGGTCCATTGAGGAAGGCACTTTTCACGTCCATTTGATAAAGCTTAAAGCCATGGTAAGTAGCATAGGCTAATAATATTCGAATTGACTCAAGCCTAGCTACGGGTGCATAGGTTTCACCGAAATCCAAACCTTCGACTTGGGAGTATCCCTTGGCCACAAGTCGAGCTTTGTTCCTTGTCACCACACCATGCTCGTCTTGCTTGTTGCGGAAGACCCATTTGGTTCCTACAACATTTTGGTTAGGACGTGGAACTAAATGCCATACCTCATTCCTAGTGAAGTTGTTGAGCTCCTCTTGCATCGCCACCACCCAATCCGAATCTTGGAGTGCTTCCTCTACCCTGTGTGGCTCAACAGAGGAGACAAAAGAGTAATGTTCACAAAAATGTGCAACACGAGATTTAGTAGTTACCCCCTTATGAATGTCGCCGAGGATGGTGTCGACGGGGTGATCTCGTTGGATTGCTTGGTGGACTCTTGGGTGTGGCGGCCTTTGTTCCTCTTCATCCTTGTCTTCCTCATTTGCATCTCCCTCTTGATCATTGCCATCATCTTGAGGTGGCTCATTTGCTTGATCTTCTACTTCATCAACTTGAGCTTCATCCTCATTTTGAGTCGGTGGAGATGCTTGCGTAGAGGAGGATGGTTTATCTTGTGCGTTTGGAGGCTCTTCGGATTTCTTAGGACACACATCCCCAATGGACATGTTCCTTAGCGCGATGCATGGAGCCTCTTCATCACCTATCTCATCAAGATCAACTTGCTCTACTTGAGAGCCGTTAGTTTCATCAAACACAACGTCACATGAGACTTCAACTAGTCCAGTGGACTTGTTAAAGACCCTATAAGCCCTTGTGTTTGAGTCATAACCAAGTAAAAAGCCTTCTACAGTCTTAGGAGCACATTTAGATTTTCTACCTCTTTTAACAAGAATAAAGCATTTGCTACCAAAGACTCTAAAATATGAAATGTTGGGCTTTTTACCGGTTAGGAGTTCATATGATGTCTTCTTGAGGATTCGGTGTAGATATAACCGGTTGATGGCGTAGCAGGCGGTGTTGACCGCCTCCGCCCAAAACCGATCCGAAGTCTTGTACTCATCAAGCATGGTTCTAGCCATGTCCAATAGAGTTCGATTCTTCCTCTCCACTACACCATTTTGTTGTGGCGTGTAGGGAGAAGAGAACTCATGATTGATGCCCTCCTCCTCAAGGAAGCCTTCGATTTGAGAGTTCTTGAACTCCGTTCCGTTGTCGCTTCTAATTTTCTTGATCCTTAAGCCAAACTCATTTTGAGCTCGTCTCAAGAATCCCTTTAAGGTCTCTTGGGTTTGAGATTTTTCCTGCAAAAAGAATACCCAAGTGAAGCGAGAATAATCATCCACAATAACTAGACAGTACTTACTCCCGCCGATGCTTATGTAAGCAATCGGGCCAAATAGATCCATGTGGAGTAGCTCAAGCGGCCTGTCGGTCGTCATGATGTTCTTGTGTGGATGATGGGCACCAACTTGCTTTCCTGCTTGGCATGCGCTACAAACCCTGTCTTTCTCAAAATGAACATTTGTTAGTCCTAAAATGTGTTCTCCCTTTAGAAGCTTGTGAAGATTCTTCATCCCAACATGTGCTAATCGGCGATGCCAGAGCCAGCCCATGTTAGTCTTAGCAATTAAGCAAGTGTCGAGTTCAGCTCTATCAAAATCCACTAAGTATAGCTGACCCTCTAACACTCTCTTAAATGCTATTGAATCATCACTTCTTCTAAAGACAGTGACACCTATATCAGCGAAAAGACAGTTGTAGCCCATTTTGCATAATTGAGATACAGAAAGCAAATTGTAATCTAATGAATCTACAAGAAAAACATTGGAAATAGAGTGGTCAGGGGATATAGCTATTTTACCAAGACCTTTGACCAAACCTTGATTTCCATCCCCGAATGTGATAGCTCGTTGGGGATCTTGGTTTTTCTCGTAGGAGGAGAACATCTTCTTCTCCCCTGTCATGTGGTTTGTGCACCCGCTGTCTAGTATCCAACTTGAGCCCCCGGATGCATAAACCTACAACACAAGTTTAGTTCTTGACTTTAGGTACCCAAATGGTTTTGGGTCCTTTGGCATTAGACACAAGAACTTTGTGTACCCAAACACAAGTCTTTGACCCCTTGTGCTTGCCCCCAACATATTTGGCAACTACCTTGCTAGATTTGTTAGTCAAAACATAAGATGCATCAAAGGTTTTAAATGAAAGATCATGATCATTTGATGCACTAGGAGTTTTCTTCTTAGGCAACTTAGCACGGGTTGGTTGCCTAGAGCTAGATGTCTCACCCTTATACATAAAAGCATGATTTGGATCAGAGTGAGACTTCCTAGAATGAACTTTCCTAATTTTGCTCTCAGGATAACCGGCAGGGTATAAAATGTACCCCTCGTTATCCTGAGGAATGGGAGCCTTGCCCTTAATAAAATTGGACAATTTTTTAGGAGGGGCACTAAGTTTGACATTGTCTCCCCTTTGGTAGCCAATGCCATCCTTAATGCCAGGGTGTCTCCCATTATAGAGCATACTTCTAGCAAATTTAAACTTTTCATTTTCTAAGTTATGCTCGGCAATTTTTGCATCTAATATTGCTATATGATCATTTTGTTGTTTAATTAAAGTCATATGATCATGAATAGCATTAATATCAACATCTCTACATCTAGTACAAATGGAAACATGCTTAATACTAGATGTAGAGGGTTTGCATGAATTAAGTTCAACGATCTTAGCACGCAAGATATCATTATTATCTCTAAGATCGGAAATTGTGACATTGCAAACATCTAGTTCTTTAGCCTTAGCAATTAAATTTTCATTTTCTACTTTAAGGCTAGCAAGAGAAATGTTCAATTCTTCAATCTTAGCAAGCAAATCATCATTATCATTTCTAAGATTGGGAATTGAAACATTACAAACATGTGAATCAACCTTAGCATTTAAACTAGCATTTTCATTTCTAAGGTTGGTAATAGTGTCATGGCAAGTACTTAGCTCACTAGATAATTTCTCACATTTTTCTACCTCTAGAGCATAAGCATTTTTAACCTTAACATGCTTCTTATTTTCTTTAATAAGGAAGTCCTCTTGGGTGTCCATAAGATCATCCTTTTCATGAATGGCACTAATCAATTCATTAAGTTTCTCTTTTTGT
The DNA here is from genome assembly GCF_902167145.1 of Zea mays. Taxonomy (NCBI): domain Eukaryota; kingdom Viridiplantae; phylum Streptophyta; class Magnoliopsida; order Poales; family Poaceae; genus Zea; species Zea mays. The sequence continues at coordinate 37,572,971 of NC_050098.1, read as the reverse complement.
TGCATGTTGAGGTTGACAAAAAGAGTACGCAAATTATCTTCCTCATCACTAGCATTATCATCACTAGAGGATTCATATCTAGTGGAGGATTTAGATTTAACCTTCTTTTTGCCGTCCTTTGCCATGAGGCACTTGTGGCCGACGTTGGGGAAGAGAAGTCCCTTGGTGACGGCGATGTTGGCGGCGTCCTCGTCGTCGGAGGAGTCGCTAGAACTTCCGTCGGAGTCCCACTCCCGACAAACATGGGCATCCCCGCCCTTCTTGTTGTAGTACCTCTTCTTCTCCTTTCTTCTCCCCTTCTTGTCGTCACCCCTGTCACTATCACTTGATAATGGACATTTAGCTATAAAGTGACCGGGCTTACCACACTTGTAGCAAACCTTCTTGGAACGGGATTTGTAATCTTTCCCCTTTCGTTGCTTGAGGATTTGGCGAAAGCTTTTGATGATTAAAGCCATCTCCTCATTGTCGAGTTTGGAGGCGTCAATTGGTTGTCTACTCGGTGTAGACTCCTCCTTCTTCTCCTCCGTTGCCTTAAGTGCCACCGGTTGTGCTTCGGACGTGGAGGGTTCATCAAGCTCGTTGATCTTCTTGGAGCCTTTGATCATGCATTCAAAGCTTACAAAATTCCCGATAACTTCCTCAGGGGTCATTGATGTATATCTAGGATTACCACGAATTAATTGAACTTGAGTGGGGTTAAGGAAGATGAGTGATCTAAGAATAACCTTAACCACCTCGTGGTCATCCCATTTCTTGCTCCCGAGGTTGCGCACTTGGTTCACCAAGGTCTTGAGCCGGTTGTACATATCTTGTGGCTCCTCCCCTTGGCGAAGACGGAAGCGACCGAGCTCCCCCTCGATCGTTTCCCGCTTGGTGATTTTGGTGAGTTCATCACCCTCGTGCGCGGTCTTGAGTAAGTCCCAAATCTCCTTTGCATTCTTCAACCCTTGCACTTTGTTGTATTCCTCCTTGCTTAGAGAAGCGAGGAGTATGGTTGTAGCTTGAGAGTTGAAGTGCTCGATTTGGGCCACTTCGTCTTCATCATAGTCTTCATCCCCTACGGATGGTACCTGTGCACCAAACTCAACAACATCCCATATGCTTTTGTGGAGTGAGGTTAGATGAAATCGCATTAAATCACTCCACCTAGCGTAATCTTCACCATCAAATGTTGGTGGTTTGCCTAATGGGACGGAAAGCAAAGGTGTATGTTTGGAAATGCGAGGGTAGCGTAGGGGGATCTTACTATACTTCTTGCGCTCTTGGCGCTTAGAAGTGACGGATGCCGCGTCGGAGCCGGAGGTGGATGGTGATGAAGAATCGGTCTCGTAGTAGACCACTTTCCTCATCCTCTTTTTCTTGTCCCCACTTTGACGTGTCTTGTGAGAAGCGGATTTCTCCTTCTTCTCCTTTTGGTGTGAAGAAGACTTCTTCTCCTTCCCTTTGGAGGAGTTCTTCTTCTCCTTTCTCTTGGTACGGGACTCTTCCGATGAAGTGCTCCCATGGCTTGTAGTGGGCTTTTCGCCGGTCTCCATCTCCTTCTTGGCGTGATCTCCCGACATCACTTCGAGCGGTTAGGCTCTAATGAAGCACCGGGCTTTGATACCAATTGATAGTCGCCTAGAGGGGGGTGAATAGGGCGAAACTAAAATTTACAAATATAAACACAACTACAAGCCGGGTTAGCGTTAGAAAGATAATTGAGTCCGCGAGAGAGGGCGCAAAACAAATCGCAAGCAAATGAAGAGTGTGACACGCAGATTTGTTTTACCGAGGTTCGGTTCTCGCAAACCTACTCCCCGTTGAGGAGGCCACAAAGGCCGGGTCTCTTTCAACCCTTCCCTCTCTCAAACGGTCCCTCGGACCGAGTGAGCTTCTCTTCTCAAATCAAAACCGGGAACAAAACTTCCCCGCAAGGGCCACCACACAATTGGTGCCTCTTGCCTTGATTACAATTGAGTGTTGATCACAAGAACAAGTGAGAAAGAAAAGAGGCAATCCAAGCGCAAGAGCTCAAAAGAACACGACAAATCTCTCTCGCTAATCACTAAAGCCTTGTGTGGAATTGGAGAGGATTTGATCTCTTTGGTGTGTCTAGAATTGAATGCCTAGCTCTTGTAAGTGGTTGAGAAGTGGAAAACTTGGATACCATGAATGTGGGGGTGGTTGGGATATTTATAGCCCCAACCACCAAACTTGACCGTTGGTGGAGGCTGTCTGTTCGATGGCGCACCGGACAGTCCGGTGCACACCGGACATGTCCGGTGCTCCAGTCACGTCACCAATACCGTTGGATTCTGACCGTTGGAGCTTCTGACTTCTGGGCCCGCCTGGATGTCCGGTGCACACCGGACATGTACTGTTCAATGTCCGGTGCGCCAGTATGGGCGTGCCTGACATCTGCGCGCGCTGCGCGCGCATTTAATGCGTCGCAGGTAGCCGTTGGCACCGAAATAGTCGTTTCTCCGGAGTTGCACCGGACAGTCCGGTGCACACCGGACATGTCCAGTGAATTATAGCGGAGCAGCCTTCGTAAAATCCCGAGGCTGGCGAGTTCCAGAGCCGCGTCCCGTTGGAGCACCGGACACTGTCCGGTGTACACCGGACAGTCCGGTGAATTATAGCGCGCCAGCTCTGGATTTTCCCGAAGGTGGCAAGTTCGAGCTGGACTCCTTTGGTGCACCGGACACTGTCCGGTGGTGCACCGGACACTGTCCGGTGTACACCGGACAGTCCGGTGCCCCCAGACCAGAGGTGCCTTCGGTTACATCTTTGCTCCTTTGTTGAATCCAAAACTTGATCTTTTTATTGGCTGAGAGTGAACCTTTTACACCTGTATAACTTATACACTAGAGCAAACTAGTTAGTCCATTTGTTTGTGTTGGGCAATTCAACCACCAAAATTAATTAGGGACTAGGTGTAAGCCTAATTCCCTTTCACCCGACCCAGGGCTCGGACTCGGGCTAAGCCCCGGAAGACGGTGAACTCCGCTCCGCCCGACCCAGGGCTCGGACTCGGGCTAAGCCCCGGAAGACGGCGAACTCCGCTCCGCCCGACCCAGGGCTCGGACTCGGGCTAAGTCCCGGAAGACGGCGAACTCCGCTCCGCCCGACCCAGGGCTCGGACTCGGGCTCAGCCCCAGAAGACGACGAACTCCGCTCCGCCCGACCCAGAGCTCGGACTCGGGCTCAGCCCCAGAAGACGACGAACTCCGCTTCGCCCGACCCCAGGGCTCGGACTCCGCCCTGGCCTCTGCCGAACGACCTCCGCCTCGCCCGACCCAGGGGCTCGGACTCGGCCTCGGCCATGGAAGACAGACTCGACCTCGGCTTCGGAGGAGCCTCCACGTCGCCCAACCTAGGGCGCAGGCCAGCCACGTCAACAGGAAGCGCCATCATCACCCTACCCCGAGCCGACTCGGGCCGCAGAGAACAAGACCTGTGTCCCATCTGGCTAGCTCCGCCAGATAGGCAATGATGGCGCCCCGCAAGCTCTGTGACGACGGCGGCTCTCAGCTCTCTTACGGAAGCAGGAGGACGTCAGCAAGGACTCAACCGCTCCGACAGCTGTCCCTCCGCCAGGCTCCGTTGCTCCTCCGACGGCCACGACATCACACCAGTTGGGTGCCAAGATCTCTCCGGCTGCCACATCGGCATGTACTTAGGGCACTAGCTCTCCCCCGCTAGACACGTAGCACTCCGCTACACCCCCATTGTACACCTGGATCCTCTCCTTACGCCTATAAAAGGAAGGACCAGGGCCCTCTTAGAGAGAGTTGGCCGCGCGGGGACGAGGACGGGACAGGTGCTCTCTTGGGGCCGCTCGCTTCCCTCACCCGCGTGGACGCTTGTAACCCCCTACTGCAAGCGCACCCGACCTGGGCGCGGGACGAACACGAAGGCCGCGGGATTTCCACCTCTCTCACGCCCATCTCCGGCCACCTCACTTCCCCCCTTCGCGCTCGCCCACGCGCTCGACCCATCTGGGCTGGGGCACGCAGCGACATTCACTCGTCGGCTTAGGGACCCCCCCGGTCTCGAAACGCCGACAGTTGGCGCGCCAGGTAGGGGCCTGCTGCGTGTTGACGAACAGCTTCCCGTCAAGCTCCAGATGGGCAGTATCCAGCAACCTCTCCGACCCGGGACGGTGCTCCGTTTTGGGAGTCTTGAGTTCATGTCCTTCGACGGCAGCTACAACATGATACTCCTTCCACCGCCGCGCGACAACGACAATGGCGGCCGACAGCCCGCCCGCCGGCGGCGGGATCGACGACGTCTTCCCCGCGTGGTGGAAGAACAACATTCGAGCTCGCCCCGTCCTCTCCCCCGCCAACGGAGGAGGAGGCGGGGCAACCAAGGCCAAGCGGGAGGCTGCGCCTCGTCGGCTGTCGAGCGAGTCGACGTCCCCAGCGCCCCAACGGGGGGCGCGTCGGGCGTCGACCTCGCGTTTGAGACGAAGGCGAGTGCCATCTCCCCGCGACACGCCAATCCTGAGCAAGTGGACGACGCCAGTGCGCTCACGGAGAGCTTGCAGGACGTTGCCCTCGTACCTGAGACGGCGGTGCAATCAGTCCCCGACGTGACTATGTCGCTGCCCGCCGACCGAAAGGTACCAACCGATTCCCATCCTACGTCATTTCGACTCAGCCTCAACCCGCCTAGCGACCTTGCTTTGGCGGGCGCTCTCGTAGAGGCGAGATCAAACCCTCTGGGGTTTCGCATGCGGTCGCCTTGGGACCGGTTGACGGACGTCTCGACCTACGGGCCCTCTGGGTCCGAGGAAGATGACGACCCCAACATCTGTTGGGATTTCTCTGGATTTGGCAACCCCAGTGCCATGCGGGACTTCATGACCGCATGTGACTACTGCCTCTCCGACTGTTCCGACGGTAGCCGCAGCCTCGACGACGAGGACTACGGCCCAAGCCGCGAATGTTTCCACGTCGAGCTAGGGGATCCCTCCGAAGGCAATCATCTCGGCATGCCGGAGGACGGTGATCTCCCTAGGCCGGTGCCTCACGCTGATATCCCGCGGGAGCTAGCTGTGGTCCCCGTTCCGGCGGGGGGGTCACGACCCACAACTCGAGCAAGTCCGCGAGGCGCAGGCCAGGCTCGACGAGGGAGCAGGAGCGCTTGAGCCGATCCGCCGGGACGTCGGGCAGGCGTGGGCGGGCCAACCCCCGGCCGGAAAAATAAGTCACCTGCCCCAGGGTTTCCAGCACCGCGTCGCCAACGATGTCAGGGTCAGGCCGCCACCCGCATCCAGTGGGGTCGGTCAGAACCTGGCTGCAGCAGCGATGCTTCTCCGCGCGATGCCGGAGCCATCAACCACCGAGGGTCGGCGAATCCAGGGAGAGCTCAAGAATCTCCTGGAAGGCGCTGCGGTTCGACGGGCCGAGAGCTCTGCCTCCCGAAGGCAGGGATACCCCTCGGGGCCTCATGCCGCGACTTCCCGATTCATGCGGGAAGCCTCGGTCTACACCGGGCGCACGCGCAACACCGCGCCTGCAGCCCCGGGCTACCTCGGCAACGAGCACCATCATCGCGACCGTCGGGCCCACCTCGACGAGAGGGTGCGCCGAGGTTACCACCCCAGGCGTGGGGGACGCTACGACAGCGGGGAGGATCGGAGTCCCTCGCCCGAACCACCCGGTCCGCAGGCCTTCGGCCGGGCCATCCGACGGGCGCCGTTCCCGACCCGGTTCCGACCCCCGACTACTATCACAAAGTACTCGGGGGAAACGAGACCGGAACTGTGGCTCGCGGACTACCGCCTGGCCTGCCAAATGGGTGGAACGGACGACGACAACCTCATCATCCGCAACCTCCCCCTGTTCCTCTCCGACACCGCTCGCGCCTGGTTGGAGCACCTGCCTCCGGGGCAGATCTCCAACTGGGATGACCTGGTCCAAGCCTTCGCCGGCAATTTCCAGGGCACGTACGTGCGCCCCGGGAATTCCTGGGACCTCCGAAGCTGCGGGCAGCAGCCGGGAGAGTCTCTCTGGGACTACATCCGGCGATTCTCGAAGCAGCGCACCGAGCTGCCCAAAATCACCGACTCGGATGTCATCGGCGCGTTCCTTGCCGGCACCACCTGCCGCGACCTGGTGAGTAAGTTGGGTCGCAAGACCCCCACCAGGGCGAGCGAGCTGATGGACATCGCCACCAAGTTCGCCTCTGGCTAGGAGGCGGTCGAGGCTATCTTCCGAAAGGACAAGCAGCCCCAGGGCCGCCCATCGGAAGATGCTCCCGAGGCGTCTACTCCGCGCGGCGCCAAGAAGAAAGGCAAGAAGAAGTCGCAAGCGAAACGCGACACCGCTGACGCGGACCTTGTCGCCGCCGCCGAGTACAAGAACCCTCGGAAGCCCCCCGGAGGTGCTAACCTCTTCGACAAGATGCTCAAGGAGCCGTGCCCCTATCATCAGGGGCCCGTCAAGCACACCCTTGAGGAGTGCGTCATGCTTCGGCGCCACTTCCACAGGGCCGGGCCACCCGCGGAGGGTGGCAGGGCCCGCGACGACGACAAGAAGGAAGATCACCAAGCAGGAGAGTTCCCCGAGGTCCGCGACTGCTTCATGATCTACGGTGGGCATGTGGCGAATGCCTCGGCTCGGCATCGCAAGCAAGAGCGTCGGGAGGTCTGCTCGGTGAAGGTGGCGGCGCCAGTCTACCTAGACTGGTCCGACAAGCCCATCACCTTCGACCAAGCTGACCACCCCGACCACGTGCCGAGCCCGGGGAAATACCCGCTCGTCGTCGACCCCATCGTCGGCGACGTCAGGCTCACCAAGGTCCTTATGGACGGAGGCAGCTGCCTCAACATCATCTACGCCGAGACCCTCAGGCTCCTGCGCGTCGATCTGTCCTCCGTCCGAGCAGGCGCTGCGCCCTTCCACGAGATCATTCCCGGGAAGCGCGTCCAGCCCCTCGGACGACTCGACCTTCCCGTCTGCTTCGGAACGCCCTCCAACTTCCGAAGGGAGACTCTGACGTTCGAGGTGGTCGGATTCCGAGGAACCTACCACGCGGTACTGGGGAGGCCATGCTACGCGAAGTTCATGGCCGTCCCCAACTACACCTACCTGAAGCTCAAGATGTCGGGCCCCAACGGGGTCATCACCGTCGGCCCCACGTACAAACACGCGTTCGAATGCGACGTGGAGTGCGTGGAGTACGCCGAGGCCCTCATCGCCGACCTGGAAAGCCTCTCAAAAGAGGTGCCCGACGTGAAGCGCCATGCTGGCAACTTCGAGCCAGTGGAGACGGTCAAGGCCGTCCCTCTCGACCCCAGTGGCGACACCTCCAAGCAGATCCGGATCGGTTCCGGGCTCGACCCCAAATAGGAAGCAGTGCTCGTTGACTTTCTCCGCGCAAACGCCGACGTCTTTGCGTGGAGTCCCTCGGACATGCCCGGCATACCGAGGGATGTCGCCGAGCACTTGCTGGATATTCGGGCCGGAGCCCGACCCATCAGGCAGCCTCTGCGCCGATTCGACGAGGAGAAGCGCAGAGTGATAGGCGAGGAGATCCACAAGCTAATGGCAGCAGGGTTCATCAAAGAGGTATTCCATCCCGAATGGCTTGCCAACCCTGTGCTTGTGAGAAAGAAAGGAGGGAAATGGCGGATGTGTGTAGACTACACTGGTCTCAACAAAGCATGTCCGAAGGTTCCCTACCCTCTGCCTCGCATCGATCAAATCGTGGATTCCACTGCTGGGTGCGAAACTCTGTCCTTCCTCGACGCCTACTCAGGGTATCACCAAATCAGGATGAAAGAGTCCGACCAGCTCGTGACTTCTTTCATCACGCCCTTCGGCATGTACTGTTATGTCACCATGCCGTTCGGTTTGAGGAATGCGGGCGCGACGTATCAGCGGTGCATGAACCATGTGTTCGGTGAACACATCGGTCGCACGGTCGAGGCCTACGTCGATGACATCGTAGTCAAGACAAGGAAGGCTTCCGACCTCCTCTCCGACCTTGAAGTGACATTCCGATGTCTCAAAGCGAAAGGCGTCAAGCTCAATCCCGAGAAGTGTGTCTTCGGGGTGCCCCGGGGCATGCTCTTGGGGTTCATCGTCTCCGAGCGGGGCATCGAAGCCAACCCGGAGAAGATCGCAGCCATCACCAGCATGGGGCCCATCAAGGACTTAAAAGGCGTACAGAGGGTCATGGGATGTCTCGCGGCCCTGAGCCGCTTCATCTCACGCCTCGGCGAAAGAGGTCTGCCTCTGTACCGCCTCTTAAGGAAGACCGAGTGCTTCGCTTGGACCCCTGAGGCTGAGGAAGCTCTCGGGAACCTGAAGGCGCTCCTCACAAAGGCGCCTATCTTGGTGCCTCCAGCTGACGGAGAAGCCCTCTTGTTCTACGTCGCCGCGACCACTCAGGTGGTTAGCGCCGCGATTGTGGTCGAGAGGCAAGAAGAGGGGCATGCATTGCCCGTTCAGAGGCCAGTTTACTTCGTCAGCGAGGTACTGTCCGAGACCAAGATCCGCTACCCACAAGTTCAGAAGCTGTTGTATGCAGTGATCATGACGAGGCGGAAGTTGCGACACTACTTCGAGTCTCATCCGGTAACTGTGGTGTCATCTTTCCCCCTGGGGGAGATCATCCAGTGCCGAGAGGCTTCGGGCAGGATTGCAAAGTGGGCGGTGGAAATCATGGGCGAGACAATCTCGTTCGCCCCTCGGAAGGCCATCAAGTCCCAGGTATTGGCGGACTTCGTAGCCGAATGGGTCGACACCCAGCTACCGACGGCTCCGATCCAACCGGAGCTCTGGACCATGTTTTTCGACAGGTCACTGATGAAGACGGGAGCCGGCGCGGGCCTACTCTTCATCTCGCCCCTCGGGAAACACCTACGCTATGTGCTACGCCTCCATTTCCCGGCGTCCAACAATGTGGCTGAGTACGAGGCTCTGGTCAACGGGTTGCGGATCGCCATCGAGCTAGGGGTCAGGCGCCTCGACGCCCGCGGTGACTCGCAGCTCGTCATCGACCAAGTCATGAAGAACTCCCACTGCCGCGACCCAAAGATGGAGGCCTACTGCGATGAGGTTCGGCGCCTGGAAGACAAGTTCTACGGGCTCGAGCTTAACCACATCGCTCGGCGTTACAACGAGACGGCGGACGAACTGGCAAAAATAGCCTCGGGGCGAATAACGGTTCCCCCGGACGTCTTCTTCCGGGATCTGCATCAACCCTCCGTCAAGATCGACGACTCGCCCGAGCCTGAGGCGCCCTCGGTCCAGCCCGAGGTACCCTCGGCACAGCCCGAGGCACCCTCAGCTCGGCCCGAGGCGCCCTCGGTTCAGCCCGAGGTACCCTCGGCCTCCGAGGGCGAGGCACTGCACGTCGAGGAGGAGCGGAGCGGGGCCACGCCTGATCGAAATTGGCAGACCCCGTACCTGCAATATCTCCGCCAAGGAGAGCTACCCCTCGACCGAGCTGAGGCTCGGCGGGTAGCGCGACTGAGAGCACCTAGAGGGGGGGGGGGTGAATAGGTGATCCTGTAAAACTTAAACTTATAGCTACAAAAACTTGTTAAGTGTTAGCACAATTATTGCCAAGTGGCTAGAGAGGAGATCTTGCACAATATGATAATCACAAGAGGTTCAACACAGAGAAGACACAGTGATTTATCCCGTGGTTCGGCCAAGTACAAAACTTGCCTACTCCACGTTGTGGCGTCCCAACGGACGAGAGTTGCACTCAACTCCTCTCAAGTGATCCAATGATCAACTTGAATACCACAATGTTATGCTTTTCTTCTCAATATCCCGTTTGCGAGGAATCTCCACAACTTGGAGCCTCTCGCCCTTACACTTGAGATTCACAAAGAAATACGGAGTAAGGAGGGAACTAGCAACGCACACAAGACTCAAAATCACAGCAACAACACGCACACAAGTCGCAACAAAAGCTCGCAACACAACTCAATGAGTTCACAACTCAACAAGAGCTCTATATGCTATCACAATGAAACGAATGCGCGAGATCGATGTCTTGGTGCTTAGAAGTGTTGTAGGAATGCTTGGTGTTCTCCTCCATGCGCCTAGGGGTCCCTTTTATAGCCCCAAGGCAGCTAGGAGCCGTTGAGAACAAATCTGGAAGGCCATCCTTGCCTTCTGTCGTCGGGCGCACCGGACAGTCCGGTGCACACCAGACACTGTCCGGTGCCCGATTTCCTTCCTTAAACAGAGCAATCGACCGTTGCAGATCTGGCGCACCGGACAGTCCGGTGCACACCGGACAGTCCGGTGCCACTTTCCGACCGTTGGCCAGACCACGTGTCGCGCGCAGATTCCGCGGCCGACCGTTGGCTCGGCCGACCGTTGGCTCACCGGACAGTCCGGTGCACACCGGACAGTCCGGTGAATTTTAGCCGTACGCCGTCGGCAAATTCCCGAGAGCGGCGTCTTCAGGTCGAGGCAGCCTGGCGCACCGGACACTGTCCGGTGCACCACCGGACAGTCCGGTGCCCCAGACCGAAACAGCCTGTTGGCTGTACACAGCCAACATTCTCCTTTTCTTCTTCTCTCTGTTTCTAACACTTAGACAAATATATTAGTACACAAAACCAATGTACTAAGGCTTAGAAACATACCTTTACTTGTGATTTGCAACTTGTCAATCCATGGGCATAGATTCACATTTAAGCACTTGTGTTGGCACTTAATCACCAAAATACTTAGAAATGGCCCAAAGGCACATTTCCCTTTCAGCGACGCGCCAAGTCGTTCGTCTTGCTGGGCGATGAGAAGGAGCTCTACCACCGCAGCCCCTCGGGCATCCTCCAGCGATGCATCTCCATTGCCGAAGGTCAGGAACTCCTGCAAGAGATACACTCGGGGGCTTGCGGCCATCACGCAGCGCCTCGAGCCCTTGTCGGGAATGCTTTCCGGCAAGGCTTCTACTGGCCAACGGCGGTGGCTGACGCCACTAGAATTGTCCGCACCTGCGAAGGGTGTCAATTCTATGCGAAGCAGACCCACCTGCCCGCTCAGGCTCTGCAGACGATACCCATCACCTGGCCCTTTGCTGTGTGGGGTCTGGACCTCGTCGGTCCCTTGCAGAAGGCGCCCGGGGGCTACACGCACCTGCTGGTCGCCATCGACAAATTCTCCAAGTGGATCGAGGTCCGACCTCTGAACAACATCAGGTCCGAGCAGGCGGTGGCGTTCTTCACCAACATCATCCATCGCTTCGGGGTCCCAAACTCCATCATCACCGACAACGGTACCCAGTTCACCGGCAGAAAATTCTTGGACTTCTGCGAGGATCACCACATCCGGGTGGACTGGGCCGCCGTGGCTCATCCCATGTCGAATGGGCAAGTAGAGCGTGCCAACGGCATGATCCTACAAGGGCTCAAGCCTCGGATTTACAACGACCTCAACAAGTTCGGCAAGCGATGGATGAAGGAACTCCCCTCGGTGGTCTGGAGCCTGAGGACAACGCCGAGCCGAGCCACGGGTTTCACGCCGTTCTTCCTGGTCTACGGGGCCGAGGCCGTCTTGCCCACTGACCTGGAATACGGCTCCCCGAGGACGAGGGCCTACAGCGATCAAAGCAACCAAGTTAGCCGAGAAGACTCGCTGGACCAGCTGGAAGAAGCTCGGGACAAGGCCTTACTACACTCGGCGCGGTACCAGCAGTCCCTGCGACGCTACCACGCCCGAGGGGTCCGGCCCCGAGACCTCCAGGTGGGCGACCTGGTGCTTCGGCTGCGGCAAGACGCCCGAGGGAGGCACAAGCTCACGCCCCCCTGGGAGGGGCCATTCGTCATCGCCAAAGTTCTGAAGCCCGGAACATACAAGCTGGCCAACAGTCAAGGCGAGGTCTACGGCAACGCTTGGAACATCCAACAGCTACGTCGCTTCTACCCTTAAGATGGTTTCAAGTTGTTCATATACCTCGCACCCACGCAAAGTTTAGTCATCAAGGAAGGGTCGGCCTCGCCTCGGCAAAGCCCGACCCTCCCTCGGGGGCTAAAAGGGGGGGAACCCCCTCTGCGTTGAAATTTTCCTCGAAAAAAGATCTCTTCTGCCAGAATGTCTTTCGTGCTTTCTGACTACTTCGAAAAGTGGATCCTGAAAACGACGGAGTACACGTAAGCAACCAAGGCTGACCGAGCCGAGGGACTCCTACGCCTCCGGGATACAGATACCTCACTCATCACCTTCTGCGATAAGTAACTCGCGTTCGGATAAAGTGATTCCGCGGACCGAACAAGTCTTCACGTTCGGAAGCTCTTCTGCCGAAGCGATCCTTCGAGCCTTCTCGACTGAGTCGGTGACAGGGCCTCATGGACGGGTGAAAGTACGCGTAAGCGGCAAGGCCGACCGAGCCGAGGGACTCCCACGCCTCCGGGATACAGATACCTCACTCATCACCTTCCGCGAGAAGCAACTCTTGCTCGCACAAACATCCCTGTTACCGACAAAATAGTCCAGATACTCGAAACAAGAGGAAAAGAGACGCAGCTTTACAACGCAGCGAGGGTGTGTGTTCTGGCCTCGGCGGCCGCAGAAGGCACACGCTACAAGACAATCTGATCCTGCAGGCTTGGGTCTTGACGCTGGAAGGGGGCAGCAGCACCCTCGGCATCCACGACAACTTCGGCGAGGTTCGACCTAGCCTCGGACGGCGACGCGGTCCGAAGACCTCCACTCCGAAGGACGACGTCATCACCACGCCCGGGCCATCGCTGCCAGGGACTTCTCCGGGAATCCGGCCCGAGCAGGCGGCTTGGCCGGTCACCTTTGAGGCCTCGGCCAACCATCTTCCAAGGGCGCCAGCCCGACCCGAGGCCTCGGCTGATCAACTCCGGCGTCGGTCCCGCTAACGGACAACCCGGCTAGGCTCCGACCAACCAGGTTTTCATTTTCGAGCCAACTCCGCCTCTGTTCATGCTGATATCGCTACCCCTAGCCTCGGCTCGTCGAAGAGCGGCCAAGGGGTCCCTTTAACTAAGCTAGAGGAGCCTCAGACAACAAGGCCGACCGAGCCGAGGGACTCCTACGCCTCCGGGATACGGATACCTCACTCGTCACCTTGACACGGGGCGACTCATGCTTGGTGAAGCGGTTCAGATAATCAACAGGCGAGTCTTAGTGCTCGAAAATGAGGAAAAAACACGGCTCCGTGCCAAAATTACATACATGTTCAGGCCTCGACAGCCATAATGAACAAAAACACTGGCATTCAAAGTGCCATTACAAACGGAACTCCGGTTCCCCCTCCGTAGGTACGAACAACCCCACTCGATAGGGTGGGCCTGCGGAGCAACAGAAGACCGACGAACGGCGCGCCGTCACCTGCTCCAGCAGCAGCGACGACGACGACTTCTGCTCCGGGGGGCCGAACAGCGGCAGCACTGACCTCAGGGCGGGTGCTGCTGCCAGGAGGCCCCCGCCCATGCCCAAACTCGTAAGGCAAGGACGGGCAGAAGGCCGTAGAGTTGGAGGTCGGTCCGTGGCCGGCCTTGGCTATCTCGCCAGCGGAAGAACTTCTTCCAGCTGCCGTGGCAGACGCCGGCGCCGCGAGCGGCTCCGAAGCCACTCGCGTCCGAGAGCCAGGCACGGTGCAGCTGCCGGCGCCACGGACGACGACCGCCCTTCCCTTCGATCACTGAGTGAAGGAGCGGGCCGCCGCCCACGCAGGGGCCGACCACAACTCGGCACACTCCCCTCCCCAGCCCTGGTGATGAAAATCCTTGAGGCTGAGGGAGGGGCAGAGGCCGCAGCCCGGCTCGCTTTCCCCCACCATCAAGCTGGAGGTCACCATCTTGGGTGACCGCCGGTGGAGGGGTGCAGCCGGGCTGCATGATGAAAATCCTTGAAGCCGAACGATGGCTGAAAGGTACCAACTCCCACGGAGTTGCGTTCCTCCAACGATGAGGCGAAAAGACGGCGGGTATCCCCCATCCGGGGGCATGGAAGGTGGAGAGACGCGATGCATAAGGGAGCGAGAAGACATGGTCGCCTTCCGAAAAGGGTCGCCCTCCTTTTAAAGGCAACTCTCCCTACTTGCGCCCTCAACCGTCACGGGCTGAGTCTTCTCCAACACGTTCCAAGGCCCTCCCCTGCGGCGCGGGGGCTGGGTCCCGCATGTCATGCAAACCGGCTCAGAGCAGAAGAAGCCAAACCGCCGCGCGTGGTGCACTCAACCGCCCAGCGGTTACAAGTGACCCTCCACTTCTGCCCAGACCAACGGGCGAAAGAGGCGGGCAGCCATGCAGGCGGCATGCAACCGCGCCAAGTGGATGTGCTTCTCTGACTCCCAACGCGCCCAGCCTAGAGGCCCAGGCCCACGCGTCATGCAACCGGCGCGCCGGATGCTTCATGCAAGCAACTGCACCGCCACTCGTGCCACCACCTCGCCTCCTCGATTGTGGAACCAATACCGCGACTCAAGGCGACCCAGCGCGCGACCCAGCAGCGCCAGCCTGGCGCGGCGGTCAATGCGACCGAAAGTGGGCCGGCAGTAATGACGGTGGCGGGCGGGCGGGAGCAGTGGTCACGTCGTCAGCCAAGCTCACGTCCCATCCGGGGGCAGCAAGAGAACCTCCTCTCACGGCGTGAAGACAATGCGCCCGTGATCTGTTCCTCGAACAGCTCGCGCACGCGCGACGGCCGCCCCGCCAACCACTCGCCCCGTCGCATTAACTCCGCGGCGGGACAGGCGGCACCTATGGCAGGAGAAGCGGGCGACGCTTCGCCTTCGCCGTAATAACCGCGCCAAAAAAAGGTACGCCACGTCGTTCGATTTCGTATCCTTTTCCTTTTTTCCTCTTTCTCTCTCTCTTGCAACAGGGACCGGGAAAGGGGGATACCCCGAAAAGGATCCTTCCCCGTGAAGGAACCGGGCTCCGAGCCTCCCTACTGATCAGAGGTTCGAAGGCTGGCCCCCCGAGGGGTTCAACAGCCGCCTCAGATCGCGTGGGCCCTACACCCACTACTGGTCAGAGGTTCAAAGGCCGGCCCCCCGAAGGGTTCCACGGCCGCCTCAGGCTACTCGGGCTCCGCGCCCATTACTGATCAGGGGTTCGAAGGCTAGCCACCGAAGGGTTCACAGCCGCCTCAGACGCCGAGCGAGGGATGACCAGGGGTACGTTCGATACATAACCAAGGCTCGGGCTGCGCTCCCGAGGTACCCTAGGACATTTCCGAGACCAGCGAGAGCGATCTTGTAACGGAATCCCATCGGAGGGAGGCATCGAGCCCTCGGACCCCGTCGCCAGGGGACCGGGTCCGGCAGATCACCCGCAGGTACTTTTGGGCGTGCCTCTGGGCCCCTAGCCGACCCCTAACGAACGGGGCACGGACGTCCACTCGGATTACCCGCTTGCAGCTCACCGGAGACACCATGTTCGGCGCCCATCGAGGGTAACATGGCGCTTTCCCCCCTCCTCCTTGCGGAAAGGCGACGCAGGGGCGTATGTAAAAAAGCCGAGTCTGTCCCTGATCATCCTCTCGCCCTGTGCGGAGGCTCGGGGGCTGCTCTCGCAAACTCGGCTCTGGCCGAACCGTTGACAGCGTCAACATACCAGCCCGAGAACTTGGGCCCCGACCGTACACCCGGACTACGGCCAGTTCGCATGAGGGAACAACCAGACCAGCCGAAGCATTACGCAAGGCATTAAGACCTCGAAGGAGTGAAACCACTCCTCCGAGGCCTCGGGGGCTACACACCGGCGGGTGCGCTCGCGCACCCACCGGAACAAAATGCAACCGAGAAAGGCTGGTCCCCTTGCAAAAAATTGCGACGAAAGCCTCCAAGCGAGTGCTAACACTCCCTTCGAGGCTCGGGGGCTACTGTCGGGGACCATATTTAGGGGTACCCTCAAGACTCCTAATTCTCAGCTGGTAACCCCCATCAGCACAAAGCTGCAAAGGCCTGATGGGTGCGATTAAGTCAGGGATCAGTCCATTCGAGCGACTCGATCATGCCTCGCCCGAGCCTAGCCTCGGACAAGGGCAGCCGACCCCGGAGGATTTCCGTCTCGCCCGAGGCCCCCCTCCAATGGCGGACACATCTCCGGCTCGCCCGAGGCCCTGCCTTCGCTAAGAAGCAACCCTGACTAAATCGCCGCACCGACCGACCGAATCGCAGGAGCATTTAACGCAAAGGTGGCCTGACGCCTTTATCCTGACTCACGCCCCCCGGCAGAGCCGAAGTGACCGCCGTCACTTCGCCGCTCCACTGACCGGCCTGACAAAAGGACAGCGCCGCCTGCGCCACTCCGACTGCAGTGCCACTTGACAGAGTGAGACTGACAGGCAGTCAGGCCCTTCCAAAGGCACCACAGGAAGCTCCGCTCTGCCCGACCCAGGGCTCGGACTCGGGCTAGGTCCCGGAAGACGGCGAACTCCGCTCCGCCCGACCCAGGGCTCGGACTCGGGCTAAGTCCCGGAAGACGGCGAACTCCGCTCCGCCCGACCCAGGGCTCGGACTCGGGCTAAGTCCCGGAAGACGACGAACTCCGCTCTGCCCGACCCAGGGCTCGGACTCGGGCTAAGCCCCGGAAGACGGTGAACTCCGCTCCGCCCGACCCAGGGCTCGGACTCGGGCTAAGCCCCGGAAGACGACGAACTCCGCTCCGCCCGACCTAGGGCTCGGACTCGGGCTAAGTCCCGGAAGACGGCGAACTCCGCTCCGCCCGACCCAGGGCTCGGACTCGGGCTCAGCCCTAGAAGACGACGAACTCTGCTCCGCCCGACCCAGGGCTCGGACTCGGGCTCAGCCCCAGAAGACGACGAACTCCGCTTCGCCCGACCCCAGGGCTCGGACTCCGCCCTGGCCTCTGCCGAACGACCTCCGCCTCGCCCAACCTAGGGGCTCGGACTCGGCCTCGGCCATGGAAGACAGACTCGACCTCGGCTTCAGAGGAGCCTCCACGTCGCCCAACCTAGGGCGCAGGCCAGCCACGTCAACAGGAAGCGCCATCATCACCCTACCCCGAGCCGACTCGGGCCGCAGAGAACAAGACCGGTGTCCCATCTGGCTAGCTCCGCCAGATAGGCAATGATGGCGCCCCGCAAGCTCTGTGACGACGGCGGCTCTCAGCTCTCTTACGGAAGCAGGAGGACGTCAGCAAGGACTCAACCGCTCCGACAGCTGTCCCTCCGCCAGGCTCCGTTGTTCCTCCGACGGCCACGATATCACACCAGCTGGGTGCCAAGATCTCTCCGGCTGCCACATCGGCATGTACTTAGGGCACTAGCTCTCCCCCGCTAGACACGTAGCACTCCGCTACACCCCCATTGTACACCTGGATCCTCTCCTTACGCCTATAAAAGGAAGGACCAGGGCCCTCTTAGAGAGGGTTGGCCGCGCGGGGACGAGGATGGGACATGCGCTCTCTTGGGGCCGTGTTGGCGACTTGTTCTCAAATGCTAAGAGTTAAGAACAAGGCAACATAAAAAGTGTTAAGTGTTAAAGTCCTTCGTCCTTCGAAGCATTATGTCCCTTCGGGAAATAATGAGTTTCGGACGAAGGTCATAAGAGACATACCTTCGTAAACATAACAAGTAATGACGAAGGATTCATATAAAGCATGAAATATAATATAAGCATCATCATAGAATCATTTCTATTTTATTAACATGGAAAAATAGAAATGATTTCAAATTACAAATGTACCTTCGGTCCTGAGAGAAGATAAAAAGTACAAGCGTGACGCAAAAGCAAATGCCAAGTCAGCGTGAACAGTACGGGAGTACTGTTCATCTATTTATAGACGCGGGATACAACCCATACAAAATTACATACATGCCCTTTACATTTGGTGATAATTCCATAGCAATCTATCGAGGTCTAAATGGCCTTTTCATCTTTAAGTCGGTTCCCTTTTCTGCGAACATGCCGAAGCTTTCCTGCTTCACAGCTTCGGCACTGCCAACCTTCGTATCTTTTGAGGTTCTCCCTCTTTGATATAAGTCCGAAGGTACCTGTTCACACATTTCACTCTAGAAACACTGTTAAATCATGTTTTTGAGGACCTTCGGAAGCCGAAGGCCCCCAACAGTAGCCCCTCGCAATATTAATTTGTTTGAAATAATAAATTCAGATTGCGATATGAACGAAGGCTTTATGCCGAAGGTCCGAAAAAACACCTTCCCTTTGCTAGAATAGCAACATTCAATGACAAGAACAGTACCATAACAACTTTGGCTGCTACAGCTTCGTCTCTCGGTCCGGGGCAAGCTGTCCCGTACCAACCTTTCGGAAGAGATGGCCCGGGGATTGGATGACAGAATGGTTTTATGTGAAGAATGACTTATCAGCACGAGAAGACATCAAAGGTATAATTATGCGTCCTATTTGGCAAAGCTTCGGCCTTCGGAGGCCGAAGGTTGAAATGAACGAAGCCGCCGAAGAGTGCCAAAGAGCCTTCGGCGTTGTCTGCTCTTTTATAGGAACAAGGGACTTAGTACAAGAGCATATTGCCTTCAGGGTGTGGCCGCTTGCGGAGAAATGGGAAATGCCACAAGAAACCGTTAAAGAGGCCGACGAAGGTGGACTTGTCAGGTTTAAGTACACTTTTAAATTTGAAGATAAATTTATTGAGCCAGACGATGAGTGGTTGAAAAGCATTGACAATTTAAGTGATGAGCTGCTTGGGACATACTCGAAGGCCGAAGATACTGCAATGTCAGCAGCCTTCGGAGGCCGAAAAAAGAAAAGGCTGAATCGGGTATTTGATGCCATCGGGTTTGTCTACCCTGACTATTGCTACCCCATTCGAAGGCAGAAGAGAAAAAATACAACCTCTGCAAAAGAAGAAACTGCAGCTGCTCCTAGCGAGCCAGAACCGAAAAGGAAGAAGATAAAGGTTCTTACTTATCGACCGCGTTATATTGAACCAGCTTCGGTGCCTGAGTTTACCAGAGAGACTTCTTCGGCCACCGAAGCTGAAAAACCAGCCGAGCCAACTTTGCTGCCAGAAGTCACAGAAACAGCCGAAATACCAACGAAGACAAAATTGGAGCAATCAAAAATTTTGTTACCAGAAACGAAAGAGAAGGCCGAAGCGCCATTCACAGAAAAAATGGAAGAGGTAAAGGAAGCAACCGAGGACTCCAAAACATCAGAAGTTTTGAGTCCTGTGGCAAACATTGAAACAGTAAGTAATCAAAAAGTGCCAGCAGTGACTCCGAAAAGAAGGAGAATGGCTAATGTGCTAGATGTGCTGGAAACGATCAAATCTTCAAGCACCCCTCCGAAGAAGGCTGCCGTCACTCCTGAAACA
Source organism: Zea mays (assembly GCF_902167145.1). Taxonomy (NCBI): domain Eukaryota; kingdom Viridiplantae; phylum Streptophyta; class Magnoliopsida; order Poales; family Poaceae; genus Zea; species Zea mays. Next base: position 37,553,713 of record NC_050098.1, on the reverse strand, counting down.
ACAGTCGAAGCTTCGGGTTCTAAAGCTCCAGAGCAAGATACTGAAGCCGAAGCTGGGCCCTCAGAGCCCTCAAAGGCAAAAACCTTGGAAAGTGAGGCAGAAAAAATAACAAAGCCAACTTTTGCTGAAGGAACTGGTGTTGTTACCCCCGAAGCATCCAAAATTCGTGATTATATTTTTCGTCATGCTTCGGGGAAAAAATTAACAGAAAAAGAAGAACAAGAGGCTCAACACTATGCCCAAAAGTTGAAATATCCAAAGGGGGCGTTGATATTTAATGGCAGTGGAGAAGAAGATTTCTTGTATTGCCTCCCCGACAGCAAGGAAATTTCTGTCTGTCGGGAGATGAGCAGAAGCTTCGGATTTCCAACTTTAGAAGACGGACTTTCGGTGCTGTCAAAGAACGATCTGGCTGACAGCCTAGCTTACAACAGTTTAAAGGTGCGACAAATGGAATTCTTATATTTTTGTTGAGTTCAAGATTTTTCGTTTGTTTAAAACTATTAACACAGACATATTCCTGTCTGCAGGGCCTGATACTCAGCAATGCCCTCAGAGCACAGAAAGATGCTGAGGACGAAGGATGTACTATAGCCCTGAGCAACCTTCGTTCCGAAGTAATTGAACTGAGGAACGAAGGTCTCGAAAAAGACAAAATATTGCATTCCTTAATAAATAAAATAAAAGAAGACGAAGCTATTTTCAAAGGTCAGGCCGAAGCTCAGAAGTGTGAAATTGAAAACCTTCGTAAACAATTAGCCAGAGCTAAAGAGGAATGCATACTTGAAGAAACAAGGCGAGAACTCAGCGACCAATGGGCAAATCATTTAGAAGAAACTGTTAAAGAGCTTCGGTCAGCCAAGAAGAAATGCTTCGACAAATCTATAGAGTGTGTCAAGAAAATAAAAACTAGCTTCGCCAGCGTTGGCGCATTTTCGCAAGAAGAAAACTTTATAAGAGGTAACCCCGAAGGTCCCCTGGAATGGATCAATCATGAGGCGGAGGCCTTTGAAGAAATTTTAAATAGTCGCGGAGACATCTGCGCTTTTTCTGGTGCCAGAGGGATTGCCACTATTTTGGAGGGGAAAGGATGTGAACATGTAAAGATTTTATCGCAGTCCGAAGCCACCTTGTCCACTGAAGATATAAAAGATCCTTCAGCCGAAGCTAGCGCGGTTGGGGGAAAATTTTTCACCGACATCTGGGACAACGGTGGTAGAGAAATGGCCCAAGAAATCATTCAGAAAAGCGAGAAAGGGATTCATGAGGCTAGAAAAGTAGCCGAGGCTGCTGAGAAAAACGCAGAGCCCGAAGGGCAAATAGGTACTAACGAATAGTTTTCATTGCATTATAACTTTTAATTTTATAGTTCGTTCGCGATCTGTAATAATGATGTAATAGTATCCCGTCCTCACTCAGATCCTACTAAAGCATCTTCGGGCCCTCAGCCTAAAGATGACGACGAAATTAAAAAGATGGCCGAAGCTATCATGGATCAGGTTGTCGATCGACTGCTGAACGAAGCTGCAGAGATAGTACTTAGGGAAGACTAAGTGCTATTGCAAAAAACATTTGATATATGATTTGTGTAATATTTTGTAATCCTGTATGTAATATACTTGTTTTATGATTCAATTCTTTACGATGCATGAAACTTTAAACACGTACCATTTTTGAGTCTTCGACGAAAAAACACCTTCCCTTCTTTTCATGCTTCGTGAAGAAGAATTTATCATTTATCACGACAATATCCATAGTGTTCTGATAAGAAATATCCAAGCTTCGTAAAAATAATCTCCGAAGCTATACCTCGAAAATCAATATTGTTTCTCCCTGTAACTTGGCATGATTTGCCCTTTTTCAAAGCATTTTCCGAAGATCGATAACATGCCCCCTTCTTGTGCCACATGCAGCATGATGTATGATGATTATGCTATGCAAAATGATGTGATGATGTTATGTTATGCAAAATGATATTTTGTGCCGAAGATACGCACATTCCTGCAATGGGGCACAATCTTTTGTATCAATACTGACTTTTTCATTATAAGCCTCCCTTAGGAGCTTCTTCGCCTTTTACTTCAGCGGAATCAGCGTTTATTTTTCGCTGTAAGTTCTGCATCCCCTTAGGAACGTCTTTGGAACTTCTTCGCCTTTTACTTAGGCGGTATAAGCTCTGCATTCCCTTAGGAACGTCTTTGGAGCTTCTTCGCCTTTTACTTAGGCGGTATAAGCTCTGCATTCCCTTAGGAACGTCTTTGGAGCTTCTTCGCCTTTTACTTAGGCGGTATCAGCGTTGACTTTTCGCTGTATGCTCTGCATTCCTTTTGGAACGACTTTGGAGCAGAAAACTTACACTGCGCTCCCTTCGGAACGACTTTTTGTGACTTCGTCAGACTTACTCTGCGTTCCTTAGAACGACTTTTTGTTGCTTCGAAGGATTTTCGATAGTCCGAAGGTCCTTTTTATTATCACAAACCTGTGAAGAAAACATATTTTTCTTGTAGGAATCAACGAAACTAATTACATGAAACCTAAACAATGTCCTTTATTACAAAAAATAAAACTGAATGAAAAAGATTGCTATTAAGGTAGGATATTTGTCAATAGATGTGTTTTGACTCTGGCACGGTGCTGTTGACCGTGCGAGCTTCGGACTGTTCTCTGAAGTCCCTTTGATGTGGAGCATATTGGCTCCCTTCTGGCTGCTGGCCTTGTTGCAACGGAGGTGGAGGCGGGGGCTGTTGCCAGGAAGCTGAAGGCTGACTTGCCGAAGCAGCAGAGACTGTAGGATGGTTGCCCACATATTCTGGGATGTAGGGCGAATGATACGAAGCAGTGTGCATGACCTGCTTCGGCTGAGCCTGTTGCGCGGCAGCTTCGGCTATCTCTTTTTGCTTCTGAATGGTAACATGACACATCCTGGTAGTATGACCTTTGTTTTCACCACAGAATAAGCAAAATATTCTTCTGGGTTGATCCCCGAATCTTCCGCCGAAGCCCCTGGCGCCTCTGCCTCTTGGAGCTGGTGGTCGGAAGGAGCTTTGCTGTTGCCCCGAAGCCTGTGAGGAGTACTGTGGCCTTTGCTGCTGGCTCCCCTTATCATCATTTTGATTGGAATTATGAATTGATCTGACATGCCTCGGATAGAATTTTCCTCCGAAGCCCCTGGTCATCTCAGAAAATCTGAAGGCCTCCTCCCTTCTTTGGCGAAAATCATTGTCAGCTCGAATATATTCATCCATCTTCTGGAGCAGCTTCTCCAGCGTTTGTGGTGGCTTCCTGGCAAAATACTGCGCTGATGGCCCTGGCCGAAGAGAAGAGTACCAGGTCTGAGCAACACTTCTGACGGCCATGACGAAGGATTTTGCCATGACTGCCGTATTGCCACCGTATGAAGATATTGTTGCCTCGTAGCTCATTAGGAATTGCTTCGGGTCTGAGTGACCGTCATATATGGGAAGCTGGGGTGGCTTGTAAGTCTGTGGCCAAGGTGTAGCCTGCAATTCTGTTGAAAGAGGAGAAGCATCATCAAAAGCAAAGTTTCCATGATGGAGATCTTCATACCAGTCGTCTTCATTGCGGAAATCTTCCTGATGAAGCTCTCTGCGTGGAGGCCTTCGGGTTTGATCGCCTTGAACGAAATGACGGACCTCTTCCGAAGCTTCATCTATCTGTCTCTGAAGATCAGCTAGACGAGCCATCCTTTCCTTCCTGCGCTGAACTTGTTGCTGAAGGATCTCCAAATTTTGAATTTCCTGATCAAGATCATCATCCGGAGGTGTTGGACTGACAGCCTTCCTTTTCTGGCTTCGGGCTTCTCTAAGAGAAATAACATCCTGATTGGGATCCAGCGACTGCAGTGTGCCAGCTCCTGTTGTTGAAGCCTTCTTCGGCGGCATGACGAAGGTGACGCTCGCCGAAGGTATTCAAAGCTCAAGAAATGGAAGTGAGTTCACCGGAGGTGGGCGCCAATGTTGGCGACTTGTTCTCAAATGCTAAGAGTTAAGAACAAGGCAACATAAAAAGTGTTAAGTGTTAAAGTCCTTCGTCCTTCGAAGCATTATGTCCCTTCGGGAAATAATGAGTTTCGGACGAAGGTCATAAGAGACATACCTTCGTAAACATAACAAGTAATGACGAAGGATTCATATAAAGCATGAAATATAATATAAGCATCATCATAGAATCATTTCTATTTTATTAACATGGAAAAATAGAAATGATTTCAAATTACAAATGTACCTTCGGTCCTGAGAGAAGATAAAAAGTACAAGCGTGACGCAAAAGCAAATGCCAAGTCAGCGTGAACAGTACGGGAGTACTGTTCATCTATTTATAGACGCGGGATACAACCCATACAAAATTACATACATGCCCTTTACATTTGGTGATAATTCCATAGCAATCTATCGAGGTCTAAATGGCCTTTTCATCTTTAAGTCGGTTCCCTTTTCTGCGAACATGCCGAAGCTTTCCTGCTTCACAGCTTCGGCACTGCCAACCTTCGTATCTTTTGAGGTTCTCCCTCTTTGATATAAGTCCGAAGGTACCTGTTCACACATTTCACTCTAGAAACACTGTTAAATCATGTTTTTGAGGACCTTCGGAAGCCGAAGGCCCCCAACAGGCCGCTCGCTTCCCTCACCCGCGTGGACGCTTGTAACCCCCTACTGCAAGCGCACCCGACCTGGGCGCGGGACGAACACGAAGGCCGCGGGATTTCCACCTCTCTCACGCCCATCTCCGGCCACCTCACTTCCCCCCTTCGCGCTCGCCCACGCGCTCGACCCATCTGGGCTGGGGCACGCAGCGACATTCACTCGTCGGCTTAGGGACCCCCCGGTCTCGAAACGCCGATAGACGACGAACATATCTCCGGCTCGCCCGAGGCCCTGCCTTCGCTAAGAAGCAACCCTGACTAAATTGCCGCACCGACCGACCAAGTCGCATGAGCATTTTATGCAAAGGTAGCCTGACACCTTTATCCTGACGTGCGCCCTCCGGCAGAGCCGAAGTGACCGCCGTCACTTCGCCGCTCCACTGACCGGCCTGACAGAAGGACAGCGCCGCCTGCGCCACTCCGACTGCAGTGTCACCTGACAGAGTGAGACTGACATGCAGTCAGGCCCTGCCAAAGGCACCATAGGAAACTCCGCTCCGCCCGACCCAGGGCTCGGACTCGGGCTAAGCCCCGGAAGACGGTGAACTCCGCTCCGCCCGACCCAGGGCTCGGACTCGGGCGAAGCCCCGGAAGACGACGAACTCCGCTCCGCCCGACCCAGGGCTCGGACTCGGGCTAAGCCCCGGAAGACAGTGAACTCCGCTCCGCCCGACCCAGGGCTCGGACTCGGGCTAAGCCCCGGAAGACGACGAACTCTGCTCCGCCCGACTCAGGGCTCGGACTCGGGCTCAGCCCCAGAAGACGACGAACTCCGCTTCGCCCGACCCCAGGGCTCGGACTCCGCCCTGGCCTCTGCCGACGGCCTCCGCCTCGCCCGACCCAGGGGCACGGACTCGGCCTCGGCCGTGGAAGACAGACTCGACCTCGGCTTCGGAGGAGCCTCCACATCGCCCAACCTAGGGCACAGGCTCGCCACGTCAACAGGAGGCGCCATCATCACCCTACCCTGAGCTGACTCGGGCCGCAGGGAACAAGACCGGTGTCCCATCTGGCTAGCTCCGCCAGATAGGCAATGATGGCGCCCCGCATGCCCTGTGACGACGGCGGCTCTCAGCCCCCTTACGAAAGCAAGAGGACGTCAGCAAGGACCCAACCGCTCCGACAGCTGTCCCTCCGCCAGGCTCCATCGCTCCTCCGACGGCCACAACATCACACCAGCTGGGTGCCAAAATCTCTCCGGCTGCCACATCGGCATGTACTTAGGGCGCTAGCTCTCCCCCGCTAGACACGTAGCACTCTGCTACACCCCCCATTGTACACCTGGATCCTCTCCTTACGCCTATAAAAGGAAGGACCAGGGCCCTCTTAGAGAAGGTTGGCCGCGCGGGGACGAGGACGAGACAGGCGCTCTCTCGGGGCCGCTCGCTTCCCTCTCCTGCGTGGACGCTTGTAACCCCCTACTGCAAGCGCACCCGACCTGGGCGCGGGACGAACACGAAGGCCGCGGGATTCCCACCTCTCTCACGCTGGTCTCCGGCCGCCTCGCTTCTCCCCCCTTCGCGCTCGTCCTCGCGCTCGACCCATCTGGGCTGGGGCACACGGCGACACTCACTCGTCAGCCCAAGGGACCCCCCGGTCTCGGAACGCCGACAGTTGGCGCGCTAGGTAGGGGCCTGCTGCGTGTTGACGAACAACTTCCCGTCAAGCTCCAGATGGGTAGTCTCCAGCAACCTCTCCAACCCGGGACGGTGCTCCGTTTCGGGAGTCTTGAGTTCATGTCCCTCGACGGCAGCTACGACATGATGCTCCTTCCACCGCCGCGCAACAACGACATTGGCGGCCGACAGCCCGCCCGCCGGCGGCGGAATCGACGACGTCTTCCCCGCATGGCGGAAGAACAATCTTCGAGCTCGTCCCGCCTTCTTCCCCGCCGGCGGAGGGGAAGGCAGGGCAACCAAGGCCAAGCAGGAGGCAGCGCCTCGTCGGCTGTCGAGCGAGTCGACAGCTCCGGCACCCCAACGAAGGGCGCACCGGGTATCGACTTCGCGCCTGAGACAAAGATGAGCGCTGTCTCCCCGCGACACGCCAATCCCGAGCGAGCGGACGACGGCAGCGCGCTCGCGGAGGGCTTGCTGGACGTCACCCTCGTACCTGAGACGACGGTGCAGTCAGTCCCCGACGTGACTTCATCGCCGCTCGTCGACCAAGAGGTACCGACCGATTCCCATCCTACGTCATTTGTATTCAGCCTCAACCCGCCTAGCGACCTCGCTCTGGCGGACGCTCTCGTAGAGGCGAGTTCAAACCCTCTGGGGTTTCGCATGCGGTCGCCTTGGGACCAGTTGACGGACGTCTCGACCTACAGGCCCTCTGGGTCCGAGGAAGACGACGACCCCAGCATCTGTTGGGATTTCTCTGGACTTGGCAACCCCAGTGCCATGCGGGACTTCATGACCGCATGTGACTTCTGCCTCTCCGACTGTCCCGACGGTAGCCGCAGCCTCGACGACGAGGACTGCGGCCCAAGCCGCGAATGTTTCCACGTCGATCTAGGGCGTCCCTCCGAAGGCAATCATCTCGGCATGCCGGAGGACGGTGATCTCCCTAGGCCGGTGCCTCGCGCTAACATCCCACGGGAGCTAGCTGTGGTCCCCGTTCCGGCGGGGGGTCACGACCCACAGCTCGAGCAAGTCCGCGGGGCGCAGGCCAGGCTCGACGGGGGAGCAGGAGCGCTTGAGCCGATCCGCCTGAACGTCGGGCAGGCATAGGCGGGCCAACCCCCGGCCGGAGAAATACGTCACCTGCCCCAGGGCTTCCAGCACCGCGTCACCGACGACGCCAGGGTCAGGCCGCCACCCACATCTAGTGGCGTCGGCCAGAACCTGGCTGCAGCCGCGATGCTCCTCCGCGCGATGCCGGAGCCATCCACCACCGAGGGTCGGCGAATCCAGGGGGAGCTCAAGAATCTCCTGGAAGGCGCCGCGGTCCGACGGGCCGAGAGCTCTGCCTCCCGAAGGCAGGGATACCCCTCGGAACCTCATGACGCGACTTCCCGACTCATGCGGGAAGCCTCGGTCTACACCGGGCGCACGTGCAACACCGCGCCTGCGGCCCCGGGCCGCCTCGGCAACGAGCACCATCATCGCGATCGTCGGGCCCACCTCGATGAGAGGGTGCGCCGAGGCTATCACCCCAGGCGTGGGGGACGCTACGACAGCGGGGAGGATCGGAGTCCCTCGCCCGAACCGCCCGGTCCGCAGGCCTTCAGCCGGGCCATCCGACGGGCACCATTCCCGACCCGGTTCCGACCCCCGACTACTATCACAAAGTACTCGGGGGAGACGAGACCGGAACTGTGGCTCGCGGACTACCGTCTGGCCTGCCAACTGGGTGGAACGGACGACGACAACCTCATCATCCGCAACCTCCCCCTGTTCCTCTCCGACACCGCTCGCGCCTGGTTGGAGCACCTGCCTCCGGGGCAGATCTCCAGCTGGGACGACCTGGTCCAAGCTTTCGCCGGCAATTTCCAGGGCACGTACGTGCGCCCCGGGAATTCCTGGGATCTCCGAAGCTGCCGGCAGCAGCCGGGAGAGTCCCTCCGGGACTACATCCGGCGATTTTCGAAGCAGCGCACCGAGCTGCCCAACATCACCGACTCGGATGTCATCGACGCGTTCCTCGCCGGCACCACTTGCCGCGACCTGGTGAGCAAGTTGGGTCGCAAGACCCCCACCAGGGCGAGCGAGCTGATGGACATTGCCACCAAGTTCGCCTCTGGCCAGGAGGCGGTCGAGGCTATCTTCCGAAAGGACAAGCAGCCCCAGGGCCGCCCATCGGAAGATGCTCCCGAGGCGTCAACTCAGCGCGGCGCCAAGAAGAAAGGCAAGAAGAAGTCGCAGGCGAAACGCGACGCCGCCGACGCGGACCTTGTCGCCGTCGCCGAGTACAAGAACCCTCGGAAGCCCCCGGAGGTGCCAACCTCTTCGACAAGATGCTCAAGGAGCCGTGCCCCTACCACCAGGGGCCCGTCAAGCACACCCTCGAGGAGTGCGTCATGCTTCGGCGCCACTTCCACAGGACCGGGCCACCCGCGGAGGGTGGCAGGGCCCGCGACGATGACAAGAAGGAAGATCACCAAGCAGGAGAGTTCCCCGAGGTCCGCGACTGCTTCATGATCTACGGCGGGCAAGCGGCGATTGCCTCGGCTCGGCACCGCAAACAAGAGTGCCGGGAGGTCTGCTTGGTGAAGGTGGCGGCGCCAGTCTTCCTAGACTGGTCCGACAAGCCCATCACCTTCGACCAAGCTAACCACCCCGACCATGTGCCGAGCCTGGGGAAATACCCGCTCGTCGTCGACCCCATCATCGGCGACGTCAGGCTCACCAAGGTCCTTATGGACGGAGGCAGCAGCCTCAACATCATCTACGCCGAGACCCTTGGGCTCCTGCGCGTCGATCTGTCCTCCGTCCGAGCAGGCGCTGCGCCCTTCCACGGGATCATTCCCGGGAAGCGCGTCTAGCCCCTCGGACAACTCGACCTTCCCGTCTGCTTCGGAACGCCCTCCAACTTCCAAAGGGAGACTCTGACGTTCGAGGTGGTCGGGTTCCGAGGAACCTACCACGCGGTACTGGGAAGGTCATGCTACGCGAAGTTCATGGCCGTCCCCAACTACACCTACCTGAAGCTCAAGATGCCGGGCCCCAACGGGGTCATCACCGTCGGCCCCACGTACAAGCACGCGTTTGAATGCGACGTGGAGTGCGTGGAGTACGCCGAGGCCCTCGCCGAGTCCGAGGCCCTCATCGCCGACCTGGAAAGCCTCTCCAAAGAGGTGCCAGACGTGAAGCGTCATGCCGGCAACTTCGAGCCAGTGGAGACGGTCAAGGCCGTCCCCCTCGGCCCCAGCGGCGACGCCTCCAAGCAGATCCGGATCGGCTCCGGGCTCGACCCCAAATAGGAAGCAGTGCTCGTCGACTTTCTCCGCGCGAACGCCGACGTCTTCGCGTGGAGTCCCTCGGACATGCCCGGCATACCGAGGGATGTCGCCGAGCACTCGCTGGATATTCGGGCCGGAGCCCAACCCGTCAGACAGCCTCTGCGCCGATTCGACGAGGAGAAGCGCAGAGTGATAGGCGAGGAGATCCACAAGCTAATGGCAGCAGGGTTCATCAAGGAGGTATTCCATCCTGAATGGCTTGCCAACCCCGTGCTTGTGAGAAAGAAAGGGGGGAAATGGCGGATGTGTGTAGACTACACTGGTCTCAACAAAGCATGTCCGAAGGTTCCCTACCCTCTGCCTCGCATCGATCAAATCGTGGATTCCACTGCTGGGTGCGAAACCCTATCTTTCCTCGATGCCTACTCAGGGTATCATCAAATCAGGATGAAAGAGTCCGACCAGCTCGCGACTTCTTTCATCACGCCCTTCGGCATGTACTGCTATGTCACCATGCCGTTCGGCTTGAGGAATGCGGGCGCGACATATCAGCGGTGCATGAACCATGTGTTCGGCGAACACATTGGCCGCACGGTCGAGGCCTACGTCGATGACATCGTAGTCAAGACGAGGAAAGCTTCTGACCTCCTTTCCGACCTTGAAGTGACATTCCGATGTCTTAAGGCGAAAGGCGTCAAGCTCAATCCCGAGAAGTGTGTCTTCAGGGTGCCCCGAGGCATGCTCTTGGGGTTCATCATCTCCGAACAGGGCATCGAAGCCAACCCGGAGAAGATCGCAGCCATCACCAGCATGGGGCCCATCAAGGACTTAAAAGGCGTACAGAGGGTCATGGGATGTCTCGTGGCTCTGAGCCGCTTCATCTCACGCCTCGGCGAAAGAGGTCTGCCTTTGTACCGCCTCTTAAGGAAGGCCGAGTGCTTCACTTGGACCCCTGAGGCCGAGGAAGCTCTCGGGAACCTGAAGGCGCTCCTCACAAAGGCGCCTATCTTGGTGCCTCCAGCTGCCGGAGAAGCCCTCTTGGTCTACGTCACCGCGACCACTTAGGTGGTTAGCGCCGCGATTGTGGCCGAGAGGCAAGAAGAGGGGCATGCATTGCCCGTTTAGAGGCCAGTTTACTTCGTCAGCGAGGTACTGTCCGAAACCAAGATCCGCTACCCACAAGTTCAGAAGCTGCTGTATGCGGTGATTCTGACACGGCGAAAGTTGCGACACTACTTCGAGTCTCATCCGGTAACTGTGGTGTCATCCTTCCCCCTGGGGGAGATCATCCAGTGCCGAGAGGCCTCGGGCAGGATCGCAAAGTGGGCGGTGGAAATCATGGGCGAGACAATCTCGTTCGCCCCCCGGAAGGCCATCAAGTCCCAGGTCTTGGCGGACTTCGTGGCCGAATGGGTCGACACCCAGCTACCGACGGCTCTGATCCAACCGGAGCTCTGGACCATGTTTTTCGACGAGTCGCTGATGAAGACGGGAGCCAGCGCGGGCCTACTCTTCATCTCGCCCCTCGGGAAGCACCTACGCTATGTGCTACGCCTCCATTTCCCGGCGTCCAACAATGTGGCTGAGTATGAGGCTCTGGTCAACGGGTTGCGGATCACCATCGAGCTAGGGGTCCGGCGCCTCGACGCCCGCGGTGACTCGCAGCTCGTCATCGACCAAGTCATGAAGAACTCCCACTGCCGCGACCCGAAGATGGAGGCCTACTGCGATGAGGTTCGGCGCCTGGAAGACAAGTTCTACGGGCTCGAGCTTAACCACATCGCTCGGCGCTACAACGAGACTACGGACGAGCTGGCTAAAATAGCCTCGGGGCGAACAACGGTTCCCCCGGACGTCTTCTCCCGGGACCTGCATGAACCCTCCGTCAAGATCGACGATACGCCCGAGCCTGAGGCGCCCTCGACCCAGTCCGAGGTACCCTCGGTCCAGCCCGAGGTACCCTTGGCACAGCCCGAGGCACCCTCAGCTCTGCCCGAGGCGCCCTTGGTTCAGCCCGAGGTACCCTCGGCCCCCGAGGGTGAGGCACTGCGCATCGAGGAGGAGCGAAGCGGGGCTACGCCTGATCGAAACTGGCAGACCCCATACCTGCAATATCTCCGCCGAGGAGAGCTACCCCTCGACCGAGCCGAGGCTCGGCGGGTGGCGCGGCGTGCCAAGTCGTTCGTCTTGCTGGGCGATGAGAAGGAGCTCTACCACCGCAGCCCCTCAGGCATCCTCCAGCGATGCATCTCCATCACCGAAGGTCAGGAACTCCTGCGAGAGATACACTCGGGGGGCTTGCGGCCATCACGCAGCGCCTCGAGCCCTTGTCGGGAACGCTTTCCGACAAGGCTTCTACTGGCCAACGGCGGTGGCTGACGCCACTAGAATTGTCCGCACCTGCGAAGGGTGCCAATTCTATGCGAAGCAGACCCACCTGCCCGCTCAGGCTCTACAGACGATACCCATCACCTAGCCTTTTGCCGTGTGGGGTCTGGACCTCGTCGGTCCTTTGCAGAAGGCGCCCGGGGGCTACACGCACCTGCTGGTCGCCATCGACAAATTCTCCAAGTGGATCGAGGTCCGACCTCTGAACAGCATCAGGTCCGAGCAGGCGGTGGCGTTCTTCACCAACATCATCCATCGCTTCGGGGTCCCGAACTCCATCATCACCGACAACGGCACCCAGTTCACCGGCAGAAAGTTCTTGGACTTCTGCGAGGATCACCACATCCGGGTGGATTGGGCCGCCGTGGCTCATCCCATGTCGAATGGGCAAGTAGAGCGTGTCAACGGCATGATTCTACAAGGGCTCAAGCCTCGGATTTACAACGACCTCAACAAGTTCGGCAAGCGATGGATGAAGGAACTCCCCTCGGTGGTCTGGAGCCTGAGGACGACGCCGAGCCGAGCCACAGGTTTCACGCCGTTCTTCCTAGTCTACGGGGCCGAGGCCGTCTTGCCAACAGACCTGGAATACGGCTCCCCGAGGACGAGGGCTTACATCAATCAAAGCAACCAAGCTAGCCGAGAAGACTCGCTGGACCAGCTGGAAGAGGCTCGGGACAAGGCCTTACTACACTCGGCGCGGTACCAGCAGTCCCTGCGACGCTACCACGCCCGAGGGGTCCGGCCCCGAGACCTCCAAGTGCGCGACCTGGTGCTTCGGCTGCGACAAGACGCCCGAGGGAGGCACAAGCTCACGCCCCCCTGGGAGGGGCCATTCGTCATCGCCAAAGTTCTGAAGCCCAGAACGTACAAGCTGGCCAACAGTCAAGGCGAGGTCTACGGCAACGCTTGGAACATCCAACAGCTACGTCGCTTCTACCCTTAAGATGTTTTCAAGTTGTTCATATACCTCGCACCCACGCAAAGTTTAGTCATCAAGGAAGGGTCGGCCTCGCCTCGGCAAAGCCCGACCCTCCCTCGGGGGCTAAAAGGGGGGGGAACCCCCTCTGCGTTGAAATTTTCCTCGAAAAAAGATCTCTTCTGCCAGAATATCTTTCGTGCTTTTTGACTACTTCGAAAAGTGGATCCTGAAAACGACGGAGTACACGTAAGCAGCCAAGGCTGACCGAGCCGAGGGACTCTCCTACGCCTCCGGGATACGGATACCTCACTCATCACCTTCTGCGATAAGTAACTCGCGTTCGGATAAAGTGATTCCGCGGACCGGACAAGTCTTCACGTTCGGAAGCTCTTCTACCGAAGCGATCCTTCGAGCCTTCTCGACTGAGTCGGTGACAGAGCCTCATGGACGGGTGAAAGTGCGCGTAAGCGGCAAGGCCAACCGAGCCGAGGGATTCCCACGCCTTCGGGATACGGATACCTCACTCGTCACCTTCCGCGAGAAGCAACTCTCGCTCGCACAAACAACCCTGTTACCGACAAAAAGGTCCAGATACTCGAAACAAGAGGAAAAGAGACGCAGCTTTACAACACAACGAGGGTGTGTGTTCTGGCCTCGGTGGCCGCAGAAGGCACACGCTACAAGACAATCTGATCCTGCAGGCTCGGGTCTTGACGCTGGAAGGGGGGAGCAGCACCCTCGGCATCGATGACACCTTCGGCAAAGTTCGACCTAGCCTCGGACGGCGACGTGGTCCGAAGCTCTCCACTCCGAAGGACGACGTCATCACCACGCCCGGGCCATCGCCGCCAGGGTCTTCTCCGGGAATCCGGCCCGAGCAGGCGGCTCGGCCGGTCACCCCTGGGGCCTCGGCCAACCATCTTCCAAGGGCGCCAGCCCGACCCGAGGCCTCGGCTGGTCAACTCCGGCGTCGGTCCCGCTAACGGACGACCCGGCTAGGCCCCGGCCAACCAGGTTTCATTTTTGAGCCAACTCTGCCCCTGTTCATGCTGATATCGCTACCCCTGGCCTCGGCTCATCGAAGAGCGGCCAAGGGGTCCCTTTAACTAAGCCTGAGGAACCTCGGACAACAAGGTCGATCGAGCTGAGGGACTCCTACGCCTCCGGGATACGGATACCTCACTCGTCACCTTGACACGGGGCGACTCACGCTTGGTGAAGCGGTTCAGACAATCAACAGGCGAGTCTTAGTGCTCGAAAATGAGGAAAAAACACAGCTCCATGCCAAAATTACATACATGTTCAGGCCTCGACGGCCATAATGAACAAAAACACTGGCATTCAAAGTGCCATTACAAACGGAACTCTGGTTCCGTCCCCGCGGGTATGAGCAACCTCGAGCCTGCGGGGCGACGAACGTCGGGCGACCTGCCAGCGACCTCTGCAGCAGCAGCCATGGTCCCGGGTAGACGCGGCCGCCGGAGGGCTTTCGTTCGCGTTCCCGCTCAAGGGAGGCGAACCAGCTATTAAAGCCAAAGAGCGGGCCGCTCCCAAGCGCACCGGCAGGTCCTCGCTGCCGTCCTCGCCGCGAATGCGAGGGAGAGGGCGGAATGTTGCATCCTAGCTGGGCAGCAACAGTTCGCCTTCCCCGGCATGGCTGGAGGACGTCTCTGCCGCAGGGCTGGAGGGCGATTGCCACCACCAGAAGCTGGAAGAAGAGGTGGCCCGTCGACCCGTGCAGGAGGTAGAGCCCCAGCTCGCCTCGTTCCTCGCCCCAGTGAGGATGACGAACACCCTCGACACTGAGGGCGGGATCGAGATCACAGCCCGGCTTGCCTCTCCCCATCCAGGAGCTGGAGGTCACCGTCTTGGGTGACCACTAGCGGAGGGGTGCAACCGGGCTGTAAGATGAAAATCCTTGAAGCCGAACGATGACTGAAAGGTACCAACTCCCACGGAGTTGCGTTCCTCCGACGATGAGGCGAGAATACGGCGGGTATCCCCCATCCGGGGGCTTGGAAGGTGGAAAGACACGATGCATAAGGGAGCGCGAAGACATGGTCGCCTTCCGAAGGGGGTCACCCTCCTTTTAAAGGCGACTCTCCCTACTTGCACCCCCAGCCGTCACGGGCTGAGTCTTCTCCAACACGCTCCAAGGCCCTCCCCTGCGGCGCGGGGGCTGGGTCCCACACGTCATGCAAACTGGCTCAGAGCAGAAGAAGCCAAACCGCCGCGCGCGGTGCGCACGACCGCCCAGCGGTTACAAGTGACCCTCCACTTTTGCCCAGACCAACGGGCAAAAGGGGCGGGCAGCCATGCAGACGGCATGCAACCGCGCCAAGTGGGCACGCTTCTTCGACTCCCAACATGCCCAGCCTGGAGGCCCAGGCCCACGCGTCACGCAACCGGCGCGCTGACTGCTTCGTGCATGCAACTGCACCGCCACTTGCACCACCACCGCGCCTCCTCGATTGCGGAACCAAAACCGCGACTCGAGGCGACCCAGCGCACGACCCAGCAGCGCCAGCCTTGCGCGGCGGTCAATGCGGTCAAAAACGGGCCGACAGTAATGACGGTGGCAGGCGGGAGGGAACAACGGTCACTCGTCAGCCAAGCTCACGTCCCATCCGAGGGCGGCAAGAGGACCCCCTCTCACGGCGTGAAGACAACGCGCCCGTGATCCGTTCCTCGAACGGCTCGCGCACGCGCAACGGCCGCCCCGCCAACCACCCGCCCCGTCGCATTAACTCCGCGGCGGGATAGGCGACGCTTCAGTAGGGGAAGCGGGTGACACTTCGCCTTTGCCGAAATAACCGCGCCAAAAAAGGTACGCCGCGTCGTTCGATTTCGTATCCTTTTCCTTTTTTCCTCTTTCTCTCTCTCTTGCAACAGGGACCGGGAAAGGGGGATACCCCGAAAAGGATCCTTCCCCGTGAAGGAACCAGGCTCCGAGCCTCCCTACTGATCAGAGGTTCGAAGGCTGGCCCCCCGAAGGGTTCGACAGCCGCCTCAGATCGCGTGGGCCCTACACCCACTACTGGTCAGAGGTTCGAAGGCTGGCCCCCCGAAGGGTTCCACGGCCGCCTCAGGCTGCTCGGGCTCCGCGCCCATTACTGATCAGGGGTTCGAAGGCTGGCCCCCGAAGGGTTCACAGCCGCCTCAGACACCGAGCGAGGGATGACCATGGGTATGTTCGATACATAACCAAGGCTCGGGCTGCGCTGTCGAGGTACCCTAGGACATTCTTGAGACCAGCGGGAGCGATCTTGTAACGAAATCCCATCATAGGGAGGCATCGAGCCCTCGGACCCCGTCGCCAGGGGACCGGGTCCGGCAGATCACCCGCAGGTACTTTTGGGCGAGCCTCCGGGCCCCTAGCCGACCCCTAACGAACGGGGCACAGACGTCCACTCGGATTACCCGCTTGCAGCTCACCGGAGACAACATGTTCGGCGCCCATCGAGGGCAACATGGCGCTTTCCCCCCTCCTCCTTGCGGAAAGGCGACGTAGGGGCGTATGTAAAAAAGCCGAGTCTGTCCCTGATCGCCCTCTCGCCCTGTGCAGAGGCTCGGGGGCTGCTCTCGCAAACCCGGCTCCGGCCGAACCGTTGACAATGTCAACATACCAGCCCGAGAACTTGGAACCCGACCGTACACCCGGGCTACGGCCAGCTCGCATGAGGGAACAACCAGACCAGCCGAAGCATTACGCAAGGCATTAAGACCTCGGAGGAGTGAAACCACACTCCCTTCGCTAAGAAGCAACCCTGACTAAATCGCCGCACCGACCGACCAAGTCGCAGGAGCATTTAATGCAAAGGTAGCCTGACACCATTATCCTGACGCGCGCCCTCCGGCAGAGCCGAAGTGACCGCCGTCACTTCGCCGCTCCACTGACCGGCCTGACAGAAGGACAGCGCCGCCTGTGCCACTCCGACTGCAGTGTCACCTGACAGAGTGAGACTGACAGGCAGTCAGGCCCTGCCAAAGGCACCATAGGAAACTCCGCTCCGCCCGACCCAGGGCTCGGACTCGGGCTAAGCCCCAGAAGACGGTGAACTCCGCTCCGCCCGACCCAGGGCTCGGACTCGGGCTAAGCCCCGGAAGACGACGAACTCCGCTCCGCCCGACCCAGGGCTCGGACTCGGGCTAAGCCCCGGAAGACGGTGAACTCCGCTCCGCCCGACGCAGGGCTCGGACTCGGGCTAAGCCCCGGAAGACGACGAACTCCGCTCCGCTCGACCCAGGGCTCAGACTCGGGCTCAGCCCCAGAA
The DNA here is from genome assembly GCF_902167145.1 of Zea mays. Lineage (NCBI taxonomy): Eukaryota > Viridiplantae > Streptophyta > Magnoliopsida > Poales > Poaceae > Zea > Zea mays. The sequence goes on along the minus strand of NC_050098.1, from coordinate 37,536,566 downwards.
GACGACGAACTCCGCTTCGCCCGACCCCAGGGCTCGGACTCCGCCCTGGCCTCTGCCGACGGCCTCCGCCTCGCCCGACCCAGGGGCACGGACTCGGCCTCGGCCGTGGAAGACAGACTCGACCTCGGCTTTGGAGGAGCCTCCACATCGCCCAACCTAGGGCACAGGCTCGCCACGTCAACAGGAGGCGCCATCATCACCCTACCCCGAGCTGACTCGGGCCGCAGGGAACAAGACCGGTGTCCCATCTCGCTAGCTCCGCCAGATAGGCAATGATGGAGCCCCGCATGCCCTGTGACGACGGCGGCTCTCAGCCCCCTTACGGAAGCAAGAGGACGTCAGCAAGGACCCAACCGCTCCGACTGCTATCCCTCCGCCAGGCTCCATCGCTCCTCCGACGGCCACGACATCACACCAGCTGGGTGCCAAAATCTCTCCGGCTGCCACATCGGCATGTACTTAGGGCGCTAGCTCTCCCCCGCTAGACACGTAGCACTCTGCTACACCTCCCATTGTACACCTGGATCCTCTCCTTACGCCTATAAAAGGAAGGACTAGGGCCCTCTTAGAGAAGGTTGGCCGCGCGGGGACGAGGATGAGACAGGCGCTCTCTCGGGGCCGCTCGCTTCCCTCTCCCGCGTGGACGCTTGTAACCCCCTACTGCAAGCGCACCCGACCTGGGCGCGGGACGAACACGAAGACCGCGGGATTCCCACCTCTCTCACGCCGGTCTCCGGCCGCCTTGCTTCTCCCCCCTTCGCGCTCGTCCTCGCGCTCGACCCATCTGGGCTGGGGCACGCGGCGACACTCACTCGTCGGCCCAAGGGACCCCCCGGTCTCGGAACGCCGACACTACTGTCAGCAATACAATCTAGAAAACTACTTCAACGCTTTCTAAAAAAATAATATAACGCATTAGTAAGTAAGTGTGACGCAACCAATTCATTCCCTATGGTACTAACACCATTCTAGCTGACAAATTCCAACTACCACCAAATACATTGTGGGCTTGATGTCATATCAGAATACAGGTAAAGCAGAGGCAACATAGGATATTTGATGGTCCAATTGTACATAAATTTAATTCCTTAGCAAAATCAAATAGAAACATGTGTTTAAATTGAGTAGCATATGATAGTGTAGATATATAACAGTAACAAAATATGAATCAAGGAAATTTGAAATAGTGAAATAAAATAGCTCTAGACAAAATTGGTGGCACCAAGAACCACACTCCCATTGAATAATTGATAGGTCACTATTATTAAGTACATCTAGAACATTTGACAGGGAAAACAAGAATCTAGTAGAGAACTAACGTTCAACAGAAGGCTGAATTGCAGTATGCTGATCATTTTCGCACAATACAAACTAAGTTGTGTATATTGCATCCAATACCTCCATTTGCAACAGAGTGTGAGTAGACTCATAAAATTGAAATGAGTGAAATTGTGAACAAGCTAATACCTCCATTTGCAACAACGTTCACTTCCATACTGGTTTGTGAAGATGGACAAAGGATCAACAACAATAGAAGGAAAAACATGTGCTATCACACTAAAATTGCATGTTTGATGTTCTGAACATCGGATAGGCAACTATAAGGATTATTCCATCCTTCACGTCACTCCAAAACCTTTCCATGGTGGATAGATAATTTTTTTGCTACTGCAGAAACATTCAACTGCATGTAGCAAACTTGAGAGACGGCTCTACTGCAGCCCAGTCCAATCCAACGGAAACACCGCTAAAATGGGATGGTGGGTTTAGAAGGAACAAACCTGGTTAGCGAGTGAGATGAAGTGATATTGCATCTGTGGGCTTTGCCTGATGTCACCCAGTTTTGGGTGCTAGAAATGAACTTTTTGGATGCAAGCATCAACATTGTTTGCATTGCAACCATCACTCACATCAAGCATTCTAGCTCAGACTAATGAGATTGTTCTATAGAAACATCACCTTTATTATTAACAATTACAAAAAGAAGACATCTATTTAAGAGGGTTCATTTTAGTTGTGTAGGCTCTTCTTGTTCTAGCAGATCAGCAAGATGCCATATTAGAGAAATTGTTGTATAACTGCAAGAAGGAAAGATTAAGTTTGTTGTGGACTCACACAATGCAAATGTGGATTGAATAGAGCCACAGCTAGCAGGGAGTGATGGAACAACACAGCAACATCGTTCTAGTTCCTAATCTCTTTTTTGCTAGGCTAAATTCAGCAAGAACCTGGAACCACCTTTCAATCCTGCAGAACAAACATGTTATATGAAGTGCAAAAAATTGACACAGATCTGAATATTGATGATTCCACATAGGGCAAATGATAAAAAAGGCAGACACTCCTACCTTAGACCTCCTATCATGTAGATCGAAACCCTGTCTTGCTCGGTGCCCTGTCCCTGTCCCTTGGTGAATCCTAGGTCAACAAGTGTGGGGGAGGCACCATGCAGCGCCTGCCCACCGTGCCGCCGCTGTAACGACCACTCCTGTTCGCCGTGCCGTCACCACGACGTGAACCAGGCGCCGTAGGTCGCAGGGAGCGCCCTAGCGCTAGAGGATGACGAGGAGGACCCGGACGCGGCAGCCTTGTCGTCGTCGCCCAACGACAGTGTGGGGTCCTTCCCGCTGGACCTGGGTGGCCCACAGGCCCACGCCAAGGCCGTCGCGGCGCAGGCTGACGGCGAGTGGTCCTTGTCTCGCGCGAGCGATGAGGACGAGGGTGCATCCGCATGCAAGAATCTGCGCTTCTCCAAGGAGCAATCCGCGCAGAGTTGCGCGCGCTTAAGACGACGCCACCCTTCTTCATGCGCCTCCCAACCACCACCCTCTCCATGTGCCTGTCCTGCAAGCGCATCGCCTCTAGACCCAGCCCTGCCTCCACCTCGGCACCTGCATTGTCCATGCCGCCTTGATTTTGAGGTCGACTATGGGTAAGAGGGCTTGGGTTGAGAATGAGACTTGGCGGAGAAAAAATGGGGGGCAGCGGGGAGGTGAGGCAGGCAAAATCGACGACGTGCACGCGGGCATCTAGGGGTGGGGTGCGGACCTCCTAGCAGGAGAGATCGAAGGCGATCTCGAGGTGGGAGGGGATACAGGATGCAGAACTCTGGCCATGGCGTGTGGCAATCTCGGGGGGGGGGGGGGACGCGACGGTGGAGGGGAAGGGCGCGGGCACGGCAGGGAGGGGAGGGGCGGTCGCGGCGGGGAGTGGCAAGCTTTGACATCGGCTGCTCTGTGGCGGCGGCAGAGCGCGTCACGGGGGCAGGGGCAGGGCCACGGGCAGCGGGCAGGTGAAAGGGAATTAGGCTTACACCTATTTCCCAATTGATTTTGGTGGTTGAATTGCCCAACACAAATAATTGGACTAACTAGTTTGCTCTAGTCTATAAGTTATACAGGTGCCAAAGGTTCACAAAAAGCCAATAAAAAGACAAAAAAGGGTTCAACATTAAGAGCAAGGGACAACCGAAGTGTGCCCTGGTCTGGCGCACCGGACAGTGTCCGGTGCACCAGGGGACTCTAAGCTAAACTTCGCACCTTTGGGAATTCTCAGAGGCGCTTCGCTATAATTCAACGGACTGTCTGGTGCACCACCGGACAGTGTCCGGTGCTCCAGAGGAGAGCGACTCTGAACTCGCCAGCTTCGGGAATGCGCTCCGCTATAATTCACCGGACATGTCCGGTGCACACCGGACTGTCCGGTGAGCCAGCGGAGCAACGGCTACTTCGCGCCAACGGTCGACTGCAACTGAAAGTTGCCTAGAGGGGGGTGAATAGGCAAGTTAAAACTTTTTCAACAAAAACTAGAAGCAAACTGGGTAAAACTGAATTGGTCTCAAAATTCACCCAGTTAACTTTGGAAATGAGATGTTCTAAATGATCCACAGGGTTCAAAGTAGTAGATCTGAGAAGGGCACTTCTCAAAATCCACACACCAAAAGGATATAAACAAATCTTCCACGAAATGGTGAGAGAACGAAGAACACAAACACACAATGAGCAAGAACACAAGAGACACAAGATTTATCCCGAGGTTCGGTCACACCACTAAGGTGCCCTACTTCCTCGTTGAGGCGCCCACAAAGAGCCGGGTCTCTTTCAACCCTAATCCTCCCTTTGCCGACCACAAAGGTCAAGCCCACACAATAATCTTTGCTCAAACGAGCGGGTAATACAAACTTTCTTGTGGTCTTCCACAAGATTTGGAGACTCACAAGAGACACCTAGTCGTCTAGGAGCTAGAAGCTCCAAGAGTAATGAATCCACAAAGAACTCGATGTAGTACCAAAGCTCGAATCAAGAAGAGCAAGAGAGATTTGGAGATGAAGCACAAAAACTGCAGCTCTCAAACTCACTCAAAGATTTCTCTCCAAAGATTTGAAATGGGAGAGGCAAGAGGTGTGTGAGAGAGAGTGGGAGGTGTTTCTCAGGTTAGGAATGGAGTCCAAGTCGTGCTGTTCTGTGGAGGAGAGAGGTGGGAGTGAGTATATATAGGTGGGGCTCCAAAACTAGCCGTTTTTGACTTTTCTGCCCAAAAACCGGTTGAACCGGTCCCAAAACCGGTTGAACCGGTTTTTCAAAAAGCTGCGCACAGTTTTTTTGGCTGACACAGCAGACTGGCAGAAAAAAGTGAACAGTGCAAAAACCGGTTGAACCTGTTTTAAAACCGGTTGAACCTGTTTTTCCAAAAAGCAATTTTGGCCAAGATAGACTTAAAAAGGTTGTACTACATACTTTCACTAAGGATTAACAAGGGTAAAATGGAAGTTTTAGATCACGGATTTTGAGCTTTAGTACCAACACCAACCTTCTTTTTGGATCCCCCTTGATAGTACGACGATTCCTATACTCAAGTTAAATAAAATATAATTAAGTAAACTCCTTGAGTCATTGGTGTCTCAAGTGTGTTTTCTCCATGATGTTGCTTCATAAGGATCACAAACATCTTTGTCTCACCTTTTGAAGCAAACACAAATCGAGCCTGTGACTTGTGCCATTTCACCATATATGAGTTCAAATCATGGCTTCAAGTCACCTTACTGATGCATCAACATGTTGTAACTCTTCATAGCTGATTAGTTCATCGACTTAGTGCAAGTACTCTCTTCTTCACCTTAGCCATGGTACCTCGGTCTACAAGCCGTCGCTTGGCCTTCACCTTCGCTTAGTTCCTCGAAGCCCTTTCCTTGCTATCTTCACCCTATCAAGCCATTCTTGAGTCACATCCTATTGAGCATCCATTGAGAGAATCATTTCTTCAATATTGTGAACCTTGCTTGAATGTCATCTAGATATAACTGCTAAGATCAATCAAGCTCTAGTTTGATTCTCATATATTATTCACTTTGGCTTGACCAATCCTCTTAATCACTTCAACCTCTATTATGATCATATTTATGCATAGTTATTTCTCAGGACTTGTCCATATATTCAAACCAATATAGAGACCATATTATATCCATTTGCATTGTCTCACTGGTTATTTGACCCTTTGTTGAACCTTGCTCACTGATCATTATACACTATTCAAGTATGTTCATCATACTGAATTTCCTGTTCAACACTTAGCAAACTTGTTAGACCTTTAAATGTGTTGTTATCCAAATCACCAAAACTCACAAAAGGGATGAATGCACTTTCAATCTCCCCCTTTTTGGTGATTGATGACAACACATTTAAAGCTTACATAAGATTTGATAAATAAGATTTTGAATCCTATGATATAGTTTCCTCCCCCTAAATATGTGCATTTCAGAAAATACCAATTTTGTACTTAAATGCCAAAACCACATATTTGGGTCAAAGAGTGAAGACAACTTATATCATACTATTCATAGGGTGCTTTGTGTCATAAATAAACGTGATGCTCATGACATATTATGCACTCATCAATTTCCTTCATCTTATGTTTTACTTATGATTCAACCCCCATTTTGTCAATTATTTCTCCCCCTTTTCAAAAGTCTTCTTACACTTAGTTACATAAGACTAAAGGTAAGCTTTAATGCACAATTTCTCCCCTTTTGTCATAAATCTCCAAAAAAAAGATATAAAGAATATAAAGGGTAGAAATTATGATTAATCAAGATTTGAATACACTATCATGAAAAGGGTCCTTATATGGCACAAAGGTAATGGAGAAGTGTCATAAGTGATGTACCTTTGCGTTTTACCTTTTCAAAGGGGTGTTCCACACTTGTGTTGTATTTAGAGTTCATTTTGCAATCTCTTGTTGGCATAATTGTGACATAGGTCCAAGATATCAAATGAATATTGTCATACTAATTGAAAGATAAATCTTGATACCTGGAGTCTAGATGTCACCTAGTATTTTCTTATCATAACAAGAGGCAGCATAAAAATTGCACAAGTATGAATTATACAACTAGTGATCATGTACGAAAAATATCAATTGAAAACCACCAATTGATACAATTTGATAGATAATCAGATCACTAATTGCATATTACACTAAGTTCTCCTCAAGTTTTAGTGCACACATATATATGAATTCAATTGATACCTGTTGAGAGTACTTATTTGCAACTTAAAGTACCATTGGCATAAAAGGAGTATCAATTGAACATAATCATGCAACATAAGAAACATGTGCACTATTTAATCAATTAAGTTCTAGACAGGAGAATCTATAAGCTATGCTACTTCAGATATTTGTAATCCAAAACGATGTGATACATATTTACCAATTTTAGATGACGTTGGAGTAGCATATACAAGAGAAACTCATTCTCTTATGAAATGTATAGAAGATACATTTATTGGAGCAAAGAATCTTTGATACCCATCAAAATTTGCAGTGGAAGCGATTGTCTTTGCCCGAAGATTCCTTTCTAATTTGAGACTACACACATAATAGACTTGAAAATGAAGTTAGTCTCAAAGATTCAAATTATAGACCATTCTCCCCCTAAATGTGTGCATACAAGTGATGAATACTTGTTTTACCTTATGCACTTGGAATTGTGAGGTCAGGGGATTAAGTTCTACAATTTGAACCTTGGTACAAATAAAGTATGAAAATATGAAATTGCACCAATTGAAGGAATTACTCATAATCAAAAGGTATACTAATAGACATGATATACAATATTTTAAGCCAAGATTCTTGAGAAGTTAGCATGTTTGACTCATACCTCACTAAGATGACTTAAGACAAACTTATGACATCACCACAAGAGGTATTAATCAAATATCTAGAGATTCTATAATCATCACCACTAGTGCAACCTTATGGTGAGACTTAAGATATTGCATATACATGCACACACTAGCATGTAAGAGCCTATATACAAAAAATGTAATACAATAGTTCATGGAGTGACACACCTTTGTTCTACGCCACATGGTCTCCATTATAATCATGAATTTCCATCTTAGCTTTTGATAGGCTTGACATTATTTTTGCACAAAGCAAGATGATTTTCATTCATGCCCATCAGTCTTCATTACAACATGTATTGAGTAAATTTAGCATGCCAAGGACAAACATATCCTCTAAAAAAATCAAGAGAAACCCATTCTTTTCAAAGAACTACACAAGTTCACTAAAAGAAAATGTTAGTATTTAAGGACACATGATATAGAATGAGCTCCCCCTAAATGTGTGCATCAAGTACTCAAATTACTTGTAACATGCACTTGATTCAATTAAGATTCTTAGAGGGGTTCATCATATATCTTGGCCAGGGCATAATAAATTTGCAACAATTGAAATCATGCTAGAGAACACATATCGTTCCCCCAAAAAAAACTAATCCATGGGGTGACATGTGGTAATTATTTGATCATTTCTTTGGAACCACTCATCCTCATTTGATGTTCTTCTTTCACCAAGGTGTGAGACTACACAACATGAACTTGAAAGAAATCATTAGTCTCACAAGATATAGGCTAAACTCTCCCTCAATTTGTGCATGTAAGAGTACACAAAGTACACTTATGCACATCAACAATACGAGGTTAAAGGAGATGTTTGTACTATATCTTGGTTTAACATAACATGCTTTACATAGATGATGAAAATTAAACCAATTGAAAGTTTAAGAACTGAAAGTATATCAATTGAAATTCTAAAGGGTAAAGCATGCTAATATGAACCTCAAACCTCATAATGAAGGATATCATATAAATATGTCACTACATCTTCATTATTTGGTTGACAAAAAGTGTAACTCCCTTCTTGAATCACTATGATTTCTTTTATCTTTATGATTTCATCCAACCAGGCAATCTTGAACTTCATTCATCTTGGCATGGTTCAATCATACATGATATGAGACCCATTGAAACTCAATGATTGAAATAACCAAGACTCTTATATCCGTAGATTTTGAATCCATCTTGAAAGCACTTGGAAGGACCTTGTTCAAACACTTAGAAAAGAGAGCATTAAAAACACATGGGAAGGTTTCACAAATGATGATCCTTATATGTGGATGAAAATGAACCATCATTCTTGAAACCCAAAAGGATAGACTAAATTCCTTTAAATTAGTGCACACATATAGTTGATGTCAAAGTTATATGCACTATTGAACATTTTATAATGCAATGAATTTAACCTATACTATGGTACATCCCACTAAGGATAGAATACTAAAACAACTGAAGGATAGGAAGTTTTCATACCTTGGCCTCTTATCAACTTCATCTTACTTTAGTTGAATAGTATCCTTTAAGCTTGTGATTTATCCAATTTAAAACAAGCACCATCTCTTAACATAGATTTTCTATGGACAAACTCAACACAAGAGATGGCATTAGTAGAACAAGCACTAGTTTCTTATTTAGCAACCCTTTTTTATGTGAAAGGCAGGTGAGTTGCTAAAAATAAAGAAACCTCATAATATGGACTAAATTTCTCTTAATCCCTTATACACAATACATTATTGAATGACATAGATTTAGATATGCATGGTTATTCAATGAAGTCCAAAGGTCTAATTTAAGCCATATTATGGTGAGTGTCTAATATGGAAGAATCAAATCCAAATTAATTAGAGAGAGATAATACATCACATAGTTTTGAATTATTGATCATATGATACGATTCATTTTTCTTCCAATTGGACCTTTATTTCATAATCAACAACTGATGTATGTCCTCAGGTGCTTCTTCTTCCTTAGTGGCTACACAAGTCACAAAGGAGATAAGATTTTAAAAAAATATGCACTTGAGATTCAGTTGTTACCACAGTTGCTACTATCTCCAAATATGATTTATACATTCATTATCGAACAGCCAACTTGATCCATTGAAGGAGTGATCCTGCAAAACAAGTTTAAGCTTCATATCTTGGTACCCAATTTGAATTGGGTCCTTTGAGATTAGTAGTAAGAGCCTTGAGTACCCACACAATCCTTATTGTGGCCTTTCTCTTTGTGTAGGCACCCACATATACTTGACAACCATCTTACATGGTTTCAAGTCAATATTTAATCACACAGATAAAAGCAAGAGTTAAGAATAGGAGCCTTTTCTCCTTTTCTTGATACATCGTTGTGTTGCCTTCTCGATGATGAACCTAGCTTGACCTTGGGTGCACCTAGCTTATCAAGGTTAGTCGCATAAGCATTCATAAAATGAAGACAAGTTATGCATGGAATTTACAACTTAGTGATCCAATTCAATGTGAAGCATATGGATACCGATTTAAGTAGATTTCTAAGATATGAAAATATGGGTTTCCAAATTTTAGAGAGTATGGATCACTAATTGTACCTTTTACAGTTTAAAAATCATATCCATGTTAGTGCATATGTATGTCATGAATATCAACAAAAAGATTCTTATGCACTTTTAGATTTAACGATAAGGGAATTTTAAACTGTATCAAGAGTAGCTATTTAGAAAACAAAGATTACAATCCATATGAATGAGATACAAATTTACCATTTTGGATTGTCTTAGTATAGCTTACTCAAGGGAAACTTATTCTCTACGACACAAGATATATATAATGTGCTCCCACTAGATATGTGCATCAAGTATTTGAATGACTTATCAAATGCACTTTCAATTCAATGAAGATTCTCAAGAGGAGTACATTACATATATTGGTCAAGGCATGAAAAATTTGCAATGAATTAACTTATGCCTAAGAATACTTACCACCATATAGAATGTACCATTTGTTATATCAATTGAAAGATCTTACTATATGATATGGTGTCATCTAAGTATTCTTCTTTTCTTCAATTGTGGAGACTTCCTTCTTTAGCTTGTTATCTCTTTTCCTTTTAAAACTAGTAAAAAAAGCACTTTGAAAAGAGGTATTAGTAGTACAATGAAGTATTTAATGAATGATGATATTTATATATGAGTGTCAAATAAATCATCATTTATGAGGCATAAAGGCATAAATTAAATTCCTTTTAAGTCAATGCACATGTATGAGTGAATTAACAATATGCACCAATTTACAAATTTAATCCAAAAGGAATTTAACCTTCATATTGACATTTCTTTTCATAAAATAGATTATTACTAATTGAAAGTATGCCACTTGAAAGGAACTACTATTGATCAACTACCAATTGAAGCAATTAGTTCCATACCTTTGCCTTGAGCATTCCTAATCTTTCTTTTAAGTGAAGATTAACCTTTAAAGCTTGTGATTTTACCAATTGAAAGAGCACAATCTCTACTTATGAATTTCATGAAATAGCTTAAAAGAGATTGCATTAGTAACACAAGCAATAGTTTTCTATTTAGCAACCTCTAGTATATGAATGACAAGAAGGTTACTAAAATAAGGAAACCTCATTATATGAACTAAATTACCCTTACAAGCATCATGCATAACATCAATTGAAAAAGGATGAAAGTAGCATGATTATTTAATTAAGTTTATAGGGCAACTCTAATTCATAACATGGTGAGTGATTAATGGAGAAGACTCAAAACCAATTTAAACAAGAATGAATACATCACATAGTATTGGTTCGATCTTCTTTGAATGTTGAATGGCACACTCCATTTGGGAAACACATTCTCATGTTGTGAGACTACATAAACACTTAGATAGAAACATTAGTCTCACAACTCTAGTCATATAGAGAATTCCCCATTTGGTAAGTGCTATAAGAATTTGAATTTCTTACTTAGCACTCTATTCATTTAAGAACATGGGGTAATCCTCTTTATGTCTAGGTCTGTCACACCCAGTTTTAGAAGGCAAACCGAATGCGAACCATGTACGTGCCAGGATCAGTTATTCACGTACACAGCAGTTACATAACATGGACATCATCACACAGTGCTCAAAATAGTATTAAGAAGGGAAATAGTCGATTACATCATACGTCTGAGACGTCCATATAGTCCTTACAATAAATCAAAGTGTGGAAAAGAAACATAGATAACCGCGGCCTTCATAGGCAGCCGACTGGGGGTTGCCGCTAACCCACACCTAGAACTCGTCGTAGTCTTGGAACTCCTAGAAGTCTCCTTCCACAGCTTCATCTTCGCCTGAGCAGTGGTTGCAATGCTGACAACCTGGGGATGGGGGGGGGGGTTTGGTGTGTAGAGCAAGGGTGAGTACACATCAACATACTCAGCAAGTATCCTGTTTGGCTGTAGTGGACTAGCTTTATGTGGGGATAAGTCAAGCAGTTGCTTTTAGTTGGTCAGATTATTATTTACTAATAGAAAGCCGAGTTTTAGCATTAACCCAAGTTATTAACCCGATGTACCCTTTCCAAACGGAAAGAATACCACTTACCAGCACCATAGTCATAACCGAAACCATCGATCTCATAGCCACCTGTACCAAAGTATCTCTGATCAAGTACCACTAATCACTGGAGCTCCCTTGGCCGCTCATAACCGCGAGCACGGCTGATATATCAGTTTCCAAACACTCTGCAGAGGTTGTGCACTTTACCCACAAGCCGTGATTCCCATTTTGCCCGGAGATCATGACTCTCCATTGATCACTACCAAGGTGACCCAGCAGGGCATCACTATGTAGCCTTTACAAAGATTCCCCGGGGCTGTAGCCACCCGTTAGGTTTCCTAAATGCACCGCCCTCCTCCCCAAGGGGCGAACCCAAACTTGGCAGAGCGAGCCGCATACACCGAGCCCCATTGACGGCACGACGGCTAAGTGAACTACACCCCGGATCCTCTAATTATTCAGCTAAGGGCATCCCATTCCACCCTCATGGTTGCACTATTTTCCCGGGCGGTCATCCATAGAACAGGTCCTTACGGAGAGGCACTCGAGAAACCGCTCGAGCCCCCTTAATGACCACAAGTACAACATCATAATAAGAGAAGGGAAAACAGCGTATCATAGATATTCTCATCATGTTCATTGATTAGAGTTTGAGCAATAGCATAAAGCTAAACAATAATAATCCAACCCAGATAGGTAGACAAGGATATGGATAACAAAAGCTAGTCAATCCTTAGGCATAAATGTGTAGAGCGGGAGGTGAATTAAATAATGAATAAGACAGAGATAGGTCAAGGGACACTTGCCTCCACCAACCGACTGCTGCTCAGGGGCTTCTCCTGCGAGTTCCTCGGGCTCTTCGACCGGATCGTTCTCTATGCGATTGCAAGCATACATACATTCATCCATTCAAATTGGGAAACAAACAGTACATCATACAAGGGAACAAATAAAGTGACTATGCATCAAGTATGACATTCGATATCGCATTCGTTATGGTTAGAAAGAAACGGGAAAAGGTCTCGCGGGGGGGTTAAAGCTTATGCACTAATGATTAGTTACAATTGGTTCTAACAAAAGAATTTAGTTATATGCACTAATGGAAACCTAGTCATTTTTAGTTGATCAACATTGAACTGGATAAACAATTGATTATATGAATTAACTAGCGTAACGGAATTCTAAATTAAGTTTCCTATTTCAATAACATGAACAATGATTAATCTGCCTAAAATAAAATAAATAACAGTAATGAAAGAAAATAAAATAAAATAAAAAAGGGGGGCGGTTGAACCGGCCTGGGGCAGGGGCGGGGGCGGCCAAGCTGGCGGCGGGCGGCCGAGCTAGGGTAAGGGGCGGCCGGGCTGGGCGCGCAGGGGCGGCCGGGCAGGGGCGGCCGAACCGGCGGGGGGCTGGGCCGGCCAAGGCGGCGGCCGAGCCGGCAGCCGAGCCGGCGGCCGAGCTGGGCGGGCGGGCGGCCGGACCGGGGCGCAGGGGCGGCCGAGCGGCGGGGCCGAGCCGGGTAGGGGGAAGGGGAGGGGAGATGGGGGAGGGAGGAGAGGGGGAGGGGGACTTCACCGGGGACGGGGACGGGCGGCCGAACCGGCGACGAGCAGGGGCGGCGGCTAGGGCAGGGGGCGGCGGCTAGAGAGAAAATGAGAGAAAGGGAGGGAGAGAGAGGGATTTGGGGGAAAGAGGGAGGGGCGGCTGGGCCAGCTGGGCCCAAAGGGGGCGCGCGGGGGGGGGGGGCGGCTGGGCCGGCCAGGGGCGGCCCACGACGCGGGAGAGAGAAAAAGGGAGGAGAGAGAGAAGGGAAAAAGAAAAAAAGAAAAGAAAAATAAAGAAAAGGTTTTTCTCCTTTTCGAAATCCGTTTTTTCCTGGATGAATGCACTTACATTTTTAAGCAATCGAAAGAATGCATGGTTCGGCATGTTGCATCAAACAACATAAAGTATTTTAAGGTTTTGCTTAACACGGGAATTACAAGCCGATCCCCGCTAAAACTTTGGAAAAGATCAAGGTTTAGCGAGGGAACGAGAAAAGAAAAGGGTAACGCCTGAATTTGGTGAGAGAAAAGAAGAAAAAAAATTCTACCCCCAAATTCAGGGCGTTACAAACCTATCCCCCTTAAAAGAATCTCGCCCTCGAGATTCAGGGTTGGCTAGCAAAGAGCTCAGGGTATTTGGCCATCAGATCAATCTTGGAGAACACATTGGCTCCTCTCAACTGGTCGAACAGATCTTCTATTCTAGGCAAGGGGTACTTGTTCTTGATCGTGACCTCATTCAAAGCTCGATAATCGATGCACATCCTCTTGGTGCCATCTTTCTTCTCCACAAATAGGACAGGGGCGGCCCAAGGCGAGGTGCTTGGCCGGATGTAACCTTTCTCTGTCAGCTCATCAATTTGCTTCTTAAGCTCAACCAACTCTGGTCCAGATATTCTTTAAGCTCTCTTGAAGATAGGGGCGGTTCCGGGAAGAAGCTCTATGGCAAACTCAACTTTCCGCTCTGGTGGCATACCCGGTAAGTCCTTTGGAAACACATCTGGGAACTCAGACACAACCTTGATACTCTCAATTAGGTCTGCTTCACTGCTATCAACAGCTAGCTGATAACAACTTCCTTTCTTTGGCTCAGGCAGGACTAACTCGGTCACCACTTTCTCCTCCTAGTGGGGACATCAACTTGATGGTCCTTTTATCACAACTGATAACTGCCTGGTACTTATCTAGCCAATTCATCCCTAGGATGACATCTATTCCCTAAGTACCCATTACTATAAGGTTGGCGGGAAACGCTATCCCCCTTATTTCCACACTTATATTCAAACAAATGCTATCGGCTCGAATTCTACCACCGGCTGAGTCAATTTGAATGGGGGTTGACATGGTAGTTATTGGAAGATTATGTGCTTCTACCCATGATGCAGTAATGAAAGAATGTGTTGCTCCAGTATCAAATAACACTTCTGCAATATGGGAGTCGACTGGGAACATACCTACTATCATGCCGGGGGTCTCCTGAACTGCTTCAGCCTCCAAGTGGTTCAGTCTCCCATGGTTATAGCGCGGCTGAGAGCGATTGCCTGCTCCAGGCTGAGGCACATTCTGCTTTGCTGGGGCGTTGGGGCCTGACTGCTGCTGGGCTGCCTTCTTCGGACATTGCATCACCCAGTGGCCTTGCTCTCCACAGTGGAAACATGCTCTGTTTCCAACCTGAGCTGGTGCTGCCTGATTGTTCTGCTGGGCTGTTGGGGCAGGAAGACGAGGTGCTTGCTGATTCTGCCTCTGAAACTGACCTCCTGACTGATTGCTCTGACGGTTCTGGTACTGATGCTGAGGATACTGCCTCTGAAACTGCTGATGCTGCTGAGGTGGACGCTAGTTCTGCCTGAACTGCTGAGGTTGATTGCCTGAGAAACGAGGACGATTGCTGCTTCTAGGCTGGGGTCCACTGATCTTGCGTTTACGATCCTCCATCTCCTTACGCTTCCTCTCTGTCATGATTGCTCTGTCAATCAGGTGCTGGAATGTCGGGAAGGTGTGATTCATCAGTTGGTACTGCAGAGGGTCAACCAAGCCTCTCAGGAAACGGTACTGTCGCTTGGCGTCGGTGTTGACATCTTCAGGAGCATAGCGAGACAACTGCAGAAACCTGTCCCGGTACTCACTGACAGACAATGGCCCTTGCTTGAGGGCCAGGAACTCCTCCTTCTTCACTGTCATCAGACCTGCAGGAACATGGTACTGACGGAAGCTACCTCTGAACTCTTCCCAGGTGATGGCGTCAGGGTGGGCATGGGTGGCGAGGTAAGACTCCCACCATGATTGGGCTGCTCCTCTCAACAAACGGGGACCATACAAGACTTTCTCCCTGTCATCGCACTGAGCGGTATGCAACTCCCGCTCCACAGTGCGCAGCCAGTCTTCAACATCCATGGGGTCAGAAGAATGAGCGAACGTTGGTGGATGACCTCTCATTAATTTAGCACGCTTGTCTCTGGGCATCTGAGGCATCTGAGGTTGAGGTGGGGCCTGCTGCTGCTGCTGCTGCTGAATGGCGACCAAAATCTGACCGATGGCTTGAACTGCCTGAGTCTGCATCAGAAACATCTGCTCGATGGACATCGGGGGCGGGGGCGGCAGATGCTGCTGCTGGGGCACCTCCTCCTGTTGAGCGGCTTGCTCCTGTTGAGCACGCCTTCCTCCTCTGCGCCTGTTCTCTGACATCTGCAGAATGCAACCACACATCAGAACTGATCTGGCAAATCTTGCAGCATAAGAAAAGAGTATAGAATTCTTCAACAGCACTGAACAGACGAGCATCTTCACTGATCTCCAACACAGACCACACAGCTTCTCAGATAAAGAGGAAAGTGGAATGAAAGGTTTCCCAACTATATAACTAACTCTATTAACATAATAGGTAAACCAAAATGCAGGGGATACCCACACTCTGGTGACAGTCATTACAAAGATCCAAACCAAACATAGTTCATCAGGACAAACATAGATGCACAGGATATAGCAAACTACCCTATCTAACTAAGACTAACTAAGAGCGAGACTAACGCTAAGACTGTAGCTTCTACGTATATATTTCGTATTAATTACAAGATCCAACTCTAACGAGCTATGGTTCTAGAGTTATCTTGGTCTTGCAGTCGGGATTGCCATAAGACTGGTGTCCATGCCGAGGTGAGCGGTACGGGTGCTGAGTCCCGACGGGAGCGAGGGAACCACCATCCAGGTGACGACGTTCCGCGCGCTCAGCCCGCAGCAGGGCGATCTCAGCACGAGCTCTACTCAGCTCGTCTAGTGCATGGTCCAGCTCCGTGTTTAGCACGGCGGCTAGGTTGACTGTGCTGCTCAACCTAGGATTGCCCTCATCGACAGGTGAGACAATCACGCCTCCTGTGCTGCCAGATGGACGGCGGGGGTAATACTTCAGGTCAAGACCATCAGCTGCCCCACCGAAAACCGAGCAGTAGTGCGAAAGCGCACGCCGTGCAGCATCTTGCATGGCTGCCTCAGCTGAGTCCCGCTCAGAGATAGAATAGTGCTCTGAGCAGGCCTCCGCACCCTGGAGACTGTTCTCCGGACAGCGCACCAAGCAGGTTGCCTCCCAGCGGTCCGGGTAGACCCCGCGACTGTGCTGGTAGACCACACAGCGATACTCGATAGACCAAGTATGTCGGTTAAATGCCCGACGTAGCAGGGTGTCGAGCGCATCGTGGAAGTGACACCCGCGAGCAGCGTCGCGAGTGATGGGTCGAGCAACCCATCCTTCCGGCTCATGGTTAGCAGAGAAGTCGGTGTCGTGGCTCGAGCTGTCGTCGCCACCTCCGTCGTCTGGGTCTCCTCCAGCAGCTACTCCAGAAGCTGGGGCGCCCAGTGGTGGTGCAAGGGGCGCCTCCAGAGGAAGCACAGGGGAGCAGCTCCTCATAGACTCTATCTCCTGGTGGAGCGAGAAAGAAGAGCCCTGCTGCTCCTGTCATCGACGTTCCTGCTCGTCATGCAGGCGGTGGTGCAGTCTCTCCAAGTGGCTGGACTGTCCGGCCACGGGACGGCGAAGCGGACGCTCAGCAAGGCGGGAGGGTAAGAAGGGGATGACAGACTTTCGTGCAGTGTGTCTAAGTCGAGCCATCTACAAAAGACATCGCAAGCAAAAGGGTGAGAATAGAATCAATATGACCAGCAAGTAATGAATCATAGATAAATGAAGGATTAGAATAAAACACAATTTTCAGCAAGGTATATTATATAGTAGAACATAGGTTTGGTCGGTATGACCAACTTTTGAAGGGATATCAAAGTCAAGGCAAGGACAGAGGTCTATAGTCCTTAGAACGACCATTCTATTCTAGGTTAGCGGTCCTACAGTCAGCACGGCTCTGATACCACTTATGTCACACCCGGTTTTAGAAGGCAAACCGAATGCGAACCATGTACGTGCCAGGATCAGTTATTCACGTACACAGCAGTTACATAACATGGACATCATCACACAGTGCTCAAAATAGTATTAAGAAGGGAAATAGTCGATTACATCATACGTCTGAGACGTCCATATAGTCCTTACAATAAATCAAAGTGCGGAAAAGAAACGTAGATAACCGCGGCCTTCACAGGCAGCCGACTGGGGGTTGCCGCTAACCCACACCTAGAACTCGTCGTAGTCTTGGAACTCCTGGAAGTCTCCTTCCACAGCTTCATCTTCGCCTGAGCAGTGGTTGCAATGCTGACAACCTGGGGATGGGGGGGGGTTTGGTGTGTAAAGCAAGGGTGAGTACACATCAACATACTCAGCAAGTATCCTGTTTGGCTGTAGTGGACTAGCTTTATGTGGGGATAAGTCAAGCAGTTGCTTTTAGTTGGTCAGATTATTATTTACTAATAGAAAGCCGAGTTTTAGCATTAACCCAAGTTATTAACCCGATGTACCCTTTCCAAACGGAAAGAATACCACTTACCAGCACCATAGTCATAACCGAAACCATCGATCTCATAGCCACCTGTACCAAAGTATCTCTGATCAAGTACCACTAATCACTGGAGCTCCCTTGGCCGCTCATAACCGCGAGCACGGCTGATATATCAGTTTCCAAACACTCTGCAGAGGTTGTGCACTTTACCCACAAGCCGTGATTCCCATTATGCCCGGAGATCATGACTCTCCATTGATCACTACAAAGGTGACCCAGCAGGGCATCACTACGTAGCCTTTACAAAGATTCCCCGGGGTTGTAGCCACCCGTTAGGTTTCCTAAATGCACCGCACTCCTCCCCAAGGGGCGAACCCAAACTTGGCAGAGCGAGCCGCATACACCGTGTAACAGCCCAGGTGTTACCCTGGCTAAAACCCACTTTGGCACTAGAAGTTGTGTTCACAAGGGGTCAAGACTTAGGGCACCACATAAGAACTTGGAGATCAAATGCTAATAAAGTTGCCAATGGCATGAGAAGCATTACCCTAATCCTTACTCACTCACCACCTTGGATAAAAGGGGAGAAGACCCCTAGGCCCTCTCCTAAACCCTATCTTCCAAAACCCTAGGTAAGAGGGGAAAGAGAGTGAACAAGTGTGCAAAGTGTGTGTAACTTTTGCCCAAACCCTAAGCAACATTATAACCATCAATTAGGGGAGAGAAATATTGCAAAAAGACCTCTGGAGAAACCCCAATTCAAATCTCCAAGTGGAGAGAGAGCTAGAGCTCTCTATTTCCCTCTAAGTCACATTTTAGCCCTAATCCAAAGACCAGCCGTGTTCACTTTGAAGATGGTGCCAAAACCACTTGGGTTCTATACCAAAAATGTGGTATACCACTTAAGGCACCCCGTAGAAAAATTGGAGACCGAGACTCAGACGTTTGACAGCACTTGACATCAGTTTTGTCGCTGGGTGGGCAGTGAGACAAGCCAGATTTGGCGCCCGTCTATCTCCCGATCTAGGGCGTATCATCCCTTGGAACTCACACATGTGAGATAGCCCTAGGTGCCAGGAGGAGGTCTGCGCCGGATTCATGGTGAGATTCGCACGTTTGCGATCTCTGGAGACGTTTGAACACTGGAAGAAACTCACCTCCACGTGTTCGACGCCTTCTGCCCGCGCCAGAGCACGCTCGCGCGCGTCCCCGCATGCCCCGCGCCGCGCCCGAGCCAAACCAGCGCCGTGGCCCGCGCCCGAGCTTATAAAGCCCTCCCAGGCTTCGACTACACCCTTCCGCGCACCCTCCACACCTCACCGGAGTTAGCTCGTCGCCGTTTGCCCGTGCGCAGCGAGTCCGCGGCCGCCCAATCCCTCTGTCACCATAGACCGGCCAGTAGAGCCATTCCCAACCCCGTCCAGCCCTCGGAGAAGGCTGTACACACCTCCGTGAGGCTCCCTGAGCAAGGAATCGGAGTTTACTTCGCCGGAGAAGCCAGTCCACGCTCGCCGGAGCTCTCGCCCCCGCCGGAGTACGTGGACCGGGTAAACCACTCCACCATCCTTCGATTCCTTGGGCACACAGTCGCTGCGTGACCCCATGAAGCTCACCGTGCCCTCGGATTGAACCAGTTCGTCGTGGTTTGGCCGGTATACTCACCGCCGACGAGGACGCCCGCCTGCACGCGTGGACCGGGCGATTCCGGCCATCTCCGACGTCGAGCCGTACCTCGACGTGACCGCCAGAGTCTCCCCGAGCCGACCCCACCCTTTGCCGGACCTCCCTCGCCGCCGGTAAGCCGCGCCGCCCTTTTCTTTCCCGCGGTTACTGTTTGCATAAGGGGAAGGACTGCGGGTGAGAGGGAGAGAAGGTCAGGGGGTTTTGTGAAATGTCAGAGACACAGGGGAATAGTGGCGTGGGGGTAGATTTGTGATGGTGGATTTAGTTTAAACCCAGGGACCTCGGTGTAAACTGTTTTTCCAGAAAACCTTAATTAAATCTGTTTTTAAATTGGACAGCAACTTTGAAAATGCATAACTTCTGTTTAAATCATCCAAATTTGGTCAAACCAATTTTGTCAGACTCTAAATAATGTAACCTACTTAAGAAAAATATAAACCCCCTATGTACTATAGAGAACCTTAAAGCTCTGATTTAATTATAGTTTTGACCAAAAGCTAAATAATAGGGCCAAAATTAGTTGCACTATTTGACTGGGGTTAGAAAAATTTTGAGAAGTTTATGTATACCTCCTAAACCCAATAAAAATGTTAAACCTTTCTGTCCACTCCATTCAAGTTAGTTTTACCCCTTATTCTATAATATGCTTAAGGATAAGGAAAAATGGAAAATGTAATTTAATTAATGAACCAGAGAGTACATCTATTTTTTTTAGGTTACTTATTCAATATAGTTCACTGGAAAAATATATCATACCCTGTTTTAATGTAAAATAAGTAAGATCTCTTTTGTTTTAATAAAACAAGTGAAACTTAGAAAAACTCTACAAAAATAACCCCAAGGTAAAAACACTCCCACCCTTGGGATGACTATTGTTTTATTAGAGAGAACTTAGGAAAAATATGAAATCTGCTGTTTGACATTTTTCAAATAATAATGTAGTAGAAAGTGCCTTTTTGACATTAAACTTAAGAAAATCATAACTAAATAACCACCCCTTAGTTTTCTGTGATTTTTAGCACAGAGACCTATTATTACTATGGGATGCCAGCAAAAATAACCTTTAGGACAGAACCTACCTCTAACTAAGAGGTGTAGTGTAAAGTGGCCCATTTTGCCTAACTGTTGTTATTTTTGTTTAAAGCCTAGCTTTTATACTTTAAGCCTCAAATTCTTAAAACAAGCTAGAATAGCCAGTGACAACCCACTGTAATTTTTACAGAATTTTTGGAAATTATTAAAACCCTGTTGTAGTTCAAACCTACACTAAAAACCCTAAATGGAAATTAAGGAAAGAAAAATAAAAGATGTGAATTAATGTTATCCTAAAACCTTTGTAATCTGTCCACTAAAATGTATCAAGACGATACCAATCCACTATGTTAACCTCACTGAAAACCCAAGCCTAAGGAGTTTTGAGCCTAACCCACTGGAAGCCCCCGCATGACTAAGAAAACCCTAAGTTACTTCTTAACTTAGTTTCTTTAGCTTAATGTTCTTAAATCTTGCATAATCATGACATACATGTTCATTGCATTTCGATAGACTGTAATCTTGCTGACGGAGAGTACATCCTCGTGCCGGAGCAAGGAGCTGCTTAGGAGGTAGCCCCAGATCCAGCACCCGAGCCTGCACCAGAGGACCTGCCTGCCACTGCTTTGGAAGGCAAGCCCCGGTTTTATGCATAACCTGTTATTTATGCTATTTTACTTCACTTAATGATTGTAGGATTGATTGTGCACTTAGGTGTAGGAATTGTTTGAAGCCCTAGTTGCATGATCTCAGGAATCCTTTTGAAATGAATACTAGTATGACAGGTCGAGTAGTTGCTTTATTTAATTAGGATCTCGGTAGAAGACGAGTGATTTTTCTAGCACTCGCGCGAGATCAGGAAATTGATTGTACCCACTTTCACATTGTCATGATACTAGTTGGTGGACAACAATCCATGGGGATTGGTTGTTTACAAGGTAAAAATGGGAATAAGGATTAAGGTGTGGTACCGTGTGTCAAGCGTTTGAACGTACTAAACACATACCGAGAAATATGGTAAATCGGTAAGCCTAGTACTTGATTGAACCTGGCAGTAGACTTTGCCCCTCACGCGACCTGAGACGAGGTCTCCCATTCCGGTTATGGTGGGTACAAGTGCGGTCACTGCACGACGGCCAGTCGGGGTCAGTGAGGCATTGTACGCCAAGGCGGTGAGCCCTGTTCTGCTGACGGGGAATCGATGGGGACGGTTGATATGTGTGGGGACGGAGTGCCCCTGCATGTCGTGTGTTTAGGTTTACCTTGCAAGGTTTAAAAACTCGATTCGAATCGTCTGCTTCTCGCAGCTAATGAGACTACTTGATCCATGCTGCTACATTGAGTAACAAGTGGAATGATGCGGAGATGATACAAGATATTGATTGCTAAAATGTTTGCTACTTTGTATGAATAGATAGTTCATTTTTAGCCTTAAGAGAGTCACACTTAACTTTGACTAAGTTAAAATCTTGATTTAGAAACTCAGCTAGTGCTTTTGGCAACCAAACCCCACAGCCAAACAGCTGCATGTCTAGAGGTAGAGGAGTAGACTCCTCACACCGGGTAAGTCTAGCTGAGTATTAGTATACTCAGCCTTGCTTGTGGCATAATTTTTACAGGTTCTCTGGAGGAGATGGTTGCTGGGATAACTTGGCCGTCCACCTTGCCACCGGGTTGGACTGTTGAGTGAGACCCTGCCTCGGCTGAGGAGGAGCATGAGGAGTGATGGGACAGGCTTCCCCATCTCTCTGTTTAATTACCGTTAGTTTTATTCCGCTGCACTTCGAACAATGATGGTTACTTTTGCAAAAACTCCGATGATGATGATGGTGATGTAATAATTTAACATTATGACATGTATGGTTTTATGCTTTATTGTATTTGCTCTGTGACTCACCTTCGAGTGAGATTGTGGTACTTGATCCTGTCAGTGGCCGTGTCGGACTAGATCCGAGGGATTGACGGGTTATTCCCATTTAAGTGTGGTCTAGCCTCTAAGGCGGGACTGGGGCACTTAAGTTGGAATAATTCGGGCAGTTCCGCCACAGCTGGTATCGGAGCTTGTACCACCACAGAGGAATCAATAAAATGTAAATACCATCAATTTTCTAAATAAAACTTGATAGAAACAAGGTTGGATAGATAGTAGGACGAGCAGGATAGACCTAGGACGTGAAGCCTTAGGTTAATAGAAGGGTAGCTAGGTGGCTAAGTAACTAGGCCCTACAGGCCACTTTTACAGGGTGGGAGTTCTTCCCTATCCCTTTATCTTGTTGTGAGGACGTTCAGGGCGAGCATGCATGCATTCATGATTAAGCAAATGGATAACTGAGTAAAGAACTTAAAAACAAGATAACAACCAACTAGGTCTCCAGTGCCTTTTCATTAACTAGAGAAGGGCTGAGTTTTATTTTTCCTTGTTCTTTTATAATTCTTTTTCTTTTACTTACGCTTAACCGTACACAGATGACTTCCCACGGATCCTCCGATGACGGAAATGCACTGACCCACACTGACGGACTTGCACGAGAGGGCTTTCCCCGCATTTTGTGGGAGGTACTTCAGGGGGCCGGATACACGACACCCCCTCAGTACGCGGTGCAGCAGTTCGAGAAGCACCGAGTGCCTCGCTGTAGGGTGAGGATGACCTTGGAGCCTCATCCCTTGCAGCCAGGATGGCGCTCCTTGGACTCCGAGTCTTTCGGGTACCGGGCAGAGGACACGATCGAGGCGATCGCTCTGCATGGATTGACTACCTTCTGCGGATTCCATCCCTTGGAGCTGGCTACCCACCCCATTGGCTTGTTCCCCACTGAGAAGGAGGACGACCCAATGTGGAAGGATCGGGTGGAGCATGCCAAGGACATCTGGGCCATCTACCCAGGTCAGACTGCACACTTGACAGTACGGTGCATGAATGCTTTGTACCGTCTGCAGGTGATGCGCGGTGAGGCAATGTCCCATCTGATGGCACTGCTGGAGGCAACAAAGATCACGTTGGATAACAGAGAGGAGCTCGTGGTTGATTTATCTCAAGAAATGGTGGAGAAGGACTTGCAGGTGGAGCAGCTATCCACTGATATTCAGGAGTTGGAGGAGCTGGTGGGCACCAGGGAGAACACCATCGAGGTCCTAGAGGATCAGCTCATTAACACTCAGCAGCAGCTTGCTGAGGCTAACGAGCACCTGGACATGCATCACCAGGAGATCCAGGACCAGGAGGCCAACGAGGACGTCGACATTGAGGGAGGAGATGAGCCTGCCTCCAGTGTGGACACTGCTGGCTCGGGAAGACCACCTTCCCCCGAGTCGAGTGTTGCTTCGTTCGCTCACTAGGTGTTCAGGATAGGCTTAGAAGTTGGATAGTCGGACTCCTCGCAGCTAGCTTAGCTTTTGCACCCTTGGGGTACTAGGCTAGATAGAGTTGAGTCATTTTGGAACAAATTGATGTAATCGTGCTAAAACTCTCTTGGGAGCTTGTTTGATGGATGCTATTATCAGTTTAAATTTTGGAAGGAGGAATTTATGCCTCTTAAAATCCCTTTTGTTGAAGTCGGAGTCTATCATGCTGTTTTAACTTTTTCCCCGTGATAAAATCTTGAAATTTGGAACTGTGGTGTTAAGTAAGTATGTGGTTTTTCAGATGGCCGGGAGGCAGCGTCGTGGCCAGAACGAGCGTGTTCCCCCACCGCCGCCACCACCTCCCACTCTGCAGGAGCTCATGGCTCAGCAGAATGAGATCCTGAGACAGCTGGCTCAACGTCAGCCACCACCTCAGCATTATGGTGGTGGAGACCACCAACGTCACCCCGCGGCGGCTACATACCAGGAATTCCTTAGCACCCAGCCTCCATTGTTCACAAGGGCGGAGGACCCACTTGACGCAGATGTGTGGCTGCGAGTGGTGGAATCCAAATTCCCACTGCTCCATGGAGTTTGCTCAGAGGTCACCAAAGTCAGGTTTGCCACCCAGCAGCTTCGCGGACCCGCAAGGACTTGGTGGGATCATTTTCTTGCTATGCAGCCAGAGGACCGAGAGGTGGAGTGGAGGGAGTTCAAGGCAGCTTTTAGAGGACACCATATACCAGCCGGGATCATGGACAGGAAGCTCAATGAGTTTTTGGCACTCACTCAGGGCAACAGGATAGTGTTGCGGTATGCCCAGGCCTTTAATGATTTGTGCCAGTATGCGGGATATCATGCAGATACAGATGAGAAGAAGAGGGACAGATTCAGAAGGGGGCTCAGCACTAAGCTCCGGGATCGTCTCAACACCGTCAGGGCCAACAACTACAATGAGTTGGTCAACATGGCCATCTCCCAAGAGGACTGCATTACAGCTAGACAAGCAGAGAAGAAGAGGAAGACCCCTGTGGCAGGACATTCAGCTCAGCCACAGCGCTTCAGGATTGTGTCCGACACCCAGGGCAGGGGACCCCAGCAGCAGCAAGGGCGATGGGTAATCCGACCTCGGCAGCAGCAGCAGGCACCCAACCGCAACCAGTTTCTAGCTCAGAGGAATAATCAGCAGCAGCAGTACCGCCAGGCAAATGACAACAGGTGCTTCACTTGTGGCAACACCGGGCATTACGCCAAAAATTGCCCCAGGAACCAGCAGAGGCAGGGGCAGAATGTTAATCAGAACCAAGGGAAGAGGCAGAAGGTGCAAGTGAGGCAGGGCAGGCTGAACTTCACCACCATGGTTGATATCCCAGAAGGAGCACCCGTCTTGACTGGTATCTTTACCGTTTTGAATTATCCTGCTATTGTTCTTTTTGATTCCGGTGCATCACACAGTTTTATCAGTACCAAATTTAGTGCCAAGTGCCAATTGCCTTTCCACCACACCAATGGGGGTATTACAATCTCAACACCAGGAGGCAGGGTTGCCTCCTATCAGATCTGTAGGCACGTACCAATTAAGCTGGGTAGTCTCATTTTCAAAACTACCCTAATGATAATGGGATTGGATAGTGTGGATATCATCTTAGGGACTGATTGGTTGTCACGACACCACGCAGTGATTGATGTCGCAGCCAGAGCCATAGAAATCCGCTCCCCTTTGGATGGCGAGATCACCTTATATCTACCCGATCAGGGGTGCACCCGTTCTTGTGCCTTTGTTATGTTAGAATCCCCAGTGGAAAAGATCCCAGTGGTCTGTGACTATCCGGATGTTTTTCCGGATGAATTGCCAGGGATGCCACCTGACCGAGATATTGAGTTCGCCATCGAATTGCAACCCGGGACCGCTCCTATCTCCAAGAGACCCTATAGGATGCCTCCCGCGGAATTGGCAGAATTGAAGAAACAATTGCAAGAGTTGTTGGACAAAGGATTTATTCGTCCAAGCACTTCACCATGGGGATGTCCAGCATTATTTGTGAAGAAAAAGGATGAGAGTTTGAGGATGTGTGTTGACTACCGTCCTCTTAATGCGGTGACTATAAAGAACAAATACCCACTGCCCCGCATTGATGTTCTGTTTGATCAGTTGGTTGGAGCCAAGGTATTCTCCAAGATAGACCTTCGCTCAGGATACCATCAGATCAAGATCCGTGCTAGCGATATTCCCAAGACGGCTTTCTCTACCAGATATGGACTGTATGAGTTTCTGGTGATGTCTTTTGGGCTGACCAATGCCCCGGCTTATTTTATGTACCTGATGAACTCAGTGTTTATGCCAGACTTAGACAAGTTCGTGGTCGTTTTCATTGACGACATTCTGGTCTATTCCAAGAATGAAGATGAACATACTGAGCACCTGCACATCGTGCTTCAACGGCTGCGCGATCATCATCTTTATGCTAAGTTGTCTAAGTGTGAGTTTTGGCTGAAGGAGATCAAATTCTTGGGTCACACAATTTCTCAAGATGGGATATCGGTTGATCCTGAGAAGGTACAAGAGGTAATGGACTGGAAACCCCCGACTACAGTGAAGCAAATTCGGAGTTTTCTGGGATTGGCAGGGTATTATCGACGATTTATTCCGGATTTCTCTAGAATTGCCAAGCCAATGACTGAACTGTTGAAGAAGGGAGTCAAATTTGAGTGGAGCCAAAAGTGTGAAGATGCCTTTCATACCTTGAGGCAGCATTTGACAACAGCCCCAGTGCTGGCCCAACCTGATAACACCAAGCCATTTGAAGTTTATTGTGATGCTTCTGGTACCGGGTTGGGATGTGTTTTGATGCAAGAGAACAGAGTGATTGCTTATGCTTCCCGGGCACTCAGGCCCCATGAGCAGAACTACCCCACTCATGATCTGGAATTGGCAGCTATGGTTCATGCTCTTAAGATATGGAGACACTACTTGATGGGAGCTCACTGTAACATCTACACTGATCACAAGAGTCTCAAATACATCTTCACTCAGGCAGATCTGAACATGAGGCAAAGGAGATGGTTAGAGTTGATCAAGGACTATGATTTGGAGGTGCATTACCACCCAGGGAAGGCCAATGTTGTGGCAGATGCCTTGAGCAGAAAGGCCCAGTGTAATTGTATGAGCATGGATGTGGGAGTGACCACCCTGTGTGATGAGTTGTGCAAGCTGAACCTGGAAGTTGTTTCTTCGGGTAACCTAAGCTATATCTCGGTGGAGCCCACATTGCAAGAACAGATAGTCAGGGCACAGGTTGAGGATAAGGGTGTTCAGGTTATCAAGGATATGATCAAGCAAAAGGCAGAGAAATACAAGTGTTTCCGACAGGACAGCAAGGGAATTCTATGGTTTGGAGATCGATTGGTTGTTCCCAAGGACCCTGAGCTCAGAAAGAAGATACTGGATGAAGCTCACCTTTCCAAATTCTCCATGCACCCTGGTAGCAACAAGATGTACCATGATCTCAGATCTCTTTATTGGTGGACTAGAATGAAAAGGGAAATTGCCAAGTACATATCCGAATGTGACACCTGCCAGAGAATTAAAGCTAGTCACTTGAAGGCAGCAGGCCCTTTGCAACCCCTTCCCATACCATCTTGGAAATGGGAGGACATTTGCATGGACTTCATAGTGGGATTACCCAATACCTCCAGGCACCATGATTCAATTTGGGTTATCGTGGACAGGTTGACCAAGACTGCTCATTTCTTGCCAGTGCATACCACCCACAGGGCAGAGAAGTACGCTGAAATTTATGTTGATCAGATAGTAAGGTTGCATGGTATTCCCAAGACCATTATATCTGACAGAGGAGCACCATTTGTGGCACGATTTTGGGAACAATTGCAAGAGTCACTTGGGACCCAGGTCATCCGAAGCTCAGCATATCACCCTCAAACAGATGGCCAAACAGAAAGGGTGAATCAGATTTTGGAAGACATGTTGCGAGCATGTGCACTACATTACGTGAAGGATTGGGACAAGTGTCTGTCTTTGGCGGAGTTTTCTTACAATAACAGTTATCAATCCAGTCTGAAGATGGCACCTTTTGAGGCATTATATGGGAGAAGGTGTAGGACCCCACTAAATTGGTCTCAAGCAGGAGAAAGGGAAATTTTTGGGCCAGACTTGGTACTCGAGGCAGAGGCAAAAGTCAGAGTTATTACCAAGAACTTGGAAGCTGCTCAGGCTAGGCAAAAGAGCTATCATGACAAGAGGCGGAAACCTCTGCAGTTTGAGGTGGGAGATCATGTTTATCTTAAGGTATCACCCACCAAGGGTGTTCAGAGATTCGGGATCAAGGGCAAGTTAGGTCCTCGCTATATTGGACCCTACGAGATCAAGGAGGCTTGTGGACCCGTAGCCTATCAAGTGGAATTGCCACCTCACATGTCAGCAGTTCACAATGTGTTCCATGTATCTCAGCTGCGAAATTGTGTTCGTCTACCCACTGAAGTACTACCGGAACCAGACATTGAGATAGAACCAGACTTGTCCTACCAAGAGTACCCCGACAAGGTGCTAGATCAAAAAGAGAGATCAACTCGGGCAAGGTCGATCAGAATGTACAAGGTTCAGTGGAGTCACCATTCAGCGGAAGAAGCTACATGGGAGACTGAGGATTTTCTACGCTCTCGCTTCCCCGACTTTCTGCCCAAAGGAGTCGGTATGTAACCCCCAAAACCCCCCCACCTGCCCTTTGAATTCAATTATAAGAAAAACTTAGATAACAAGGATAGTCTAAGTTGTGGATTTAACTTAAGAAGGGCTTCCTTCTGAAGTTGCAAAGAGGATGACATTCGAAGAGCAGTTAATAAGAGAAACTTAAGTGTAAAGGAAAAACAACACCAGCACACCTTCAAGCACCCTCCAAGGGACTCTACCTAAATCTCGGGACGAGATTCCTTTAAGGGGGGAGGGCTGTAACACCCCAGGTGTTACCCTGGCTAAAACCCACTTTGGCACTAGAAGCTGTGTTCACAAGGGGTCAAGACTTAGGGCACCACATAAGAACTTGGAGATCAAATGCTAATAAAGTTGCCAATGGCATGAGAAGCATTACCCTAATCCTTACTCACTCACCACCTTGGATAAAAGGGGAGAAGACCCCTAGGCCCTCTCCTAAACCCTATCTTCCAAAACCCTAGGTAAGAGGGGAAAGAGAGTGAACAAGTGTGCAAAGTGTGTGTAACTTTTGCCCAAACCCTAAGCAACATTATAACCATCAATTAGGGGAGATAAATATTGCAAAAAGACCCCTGGAGAAACCCCAATTCAAATCTCCAAGTGGAGAGAGAGCTAGAGCTCTCTATTTCCCTCTAAGTCACATTTTAGCCCTAATCCAAAGACCAGCCGTGTTCACTTTGAAGATGGCGCCAAAACCACTTGGGTTCTATACCAAAAATGTGGTATACCACTTAAGGCACCCCCTGGAAAAATTGGAGACCGAGACTCAGACGTTTGACAGCACTTGACATCAGTTTTGTCGCTGGGTGGGCAGTGAGACAAGCCAGATTTGGCGCCCGTCTATCTCTCGATCTAGGGCGTATCATCCCTTGGAACTCACACATGTGAGATAGCCCTAGGTGCCAGGAGGAGGTCTGCGCCGGATTCATGGCGAGATTCGCACGTTTGCGATCTCTGGAGACGTTTGAACACTGGAAGAAACTCACCTCCACGTGTTCGACGCCTTCTGCCCGCGCCAAAGCACGCTCGCGCGCGTCCCCGCATGCCCCGCGCCGCGCCCGAGCCAAACCAGCGCCGTGGCCCGCGCCCGAGCTTATAAAGCCCTCCCAGGCTTCGACTACACCCTTCCGCGCACCCTCCACACCTCACCGGAGTTAGCTCGTCGCCGTTTGCCCGTGCGCAGCGAGTCCGCGGCCGCCCAATCCCTCTGTCACCATAGACCAGCCAGTAGAGCCATTCCCAACCCCGTCCAGCCCTCGGAGAAGGCTGTACACACCTCCGTGAGGCTCCCTGAGCAAGGAATCGGAGTTTACTTCGCCGGAGAAGCCAGTCCACGCTCGCCGGAGCTCTCGCCCCCGCCGGAGTACGTGGACCGGGTAAACCACTCCACCATCCTTCGATTCCTTGGGCACACAGTCGCTGCGTGACCCCGTGAAGCTCACCGTGCCCTCGGATTGAACCAGTTCGCCGTGGTTTGGCCGGTATACTCACCGCCGACGAGGACGCCCGCCTGCACGCGTGGACCGGGCGATTCCGGCCATCTCCGACGTCGAGCCGTACCTCGACGTGACCGCCAGAGTCTCCCCGAGCCGACCCCACCCTTTGCCGGACCTCCCTCGCCGCCGGTAAGCCGCGCCGCCCTTTTCTTTCCCGCGGTTACTGTTTGCATAAGGGGAAGGACTGCGGGTGAGAGGGAGAGAAGGTCAGGGGGTTTTGTGAAATGTCAGAGACACAGGGGAATAGTGGCGTGGGGGTAGATTTGTGAAGGTGGATTTAGTTTAAACCCAGGGACCTCGGTGTAAACTGTTTTTCCAGAAAACCTTAATTAAATCTGTTTTTAAATTGGACAGCAACTTTGAAAATGCATAACTTCTGTTTAAATCATCCAAATTTGGTCAAACCAATTTTGTCAGACTCTAAATAATGTAACCTACTTAAGAAAAATATAAACCCCCTATGTACTATAGAGAACCTTAAAGCTCTGATTTAATTATAGTTTTGACCAAAAGCTAAATAATAGGGCCAAAATTAGTTGCACTATTTGACTGGGGTTAGAAAATTTTTGAGAAGTTTATGTATACCTCCTAAACCCAATAAAAATGTTAAACCTTTCTGTCCACTCCATTCAAGTTAGTTTTACCCCTTATTCTATAATATGCTTAAGGATAAGGAAAAATGGAAAATGTAATTTAATTAATGAACCAGAGAGTACATCTATTTTTGTTAGGTTACTTATTCAATATAGTTCACTGGAAAAATATATCATACCCTGTTTTAATGTAAAATAAGTAAGATCTCTTTTGTTTTAATAAAACAAGTGAAACTTAGAAAAACTCTACAAAAATAACCCCAAGGTAAAAACACCCCCACCCTTGGGATGACTATTGTTTTATTAGAGAGAACTTAGGAAAAATATGAAATCTGCTGTTTGACATTTTTCAAATAATAATGTAGTAGAAAGTGCCTTTTTGACATTAAACTTAAGAAAATCATAACTAAATAACCACCACTTAGTTTTCTGTGATTTTTAGCACAGAGACCTATTATTACTATGGGATGCCAGCAAAAATAACCTTTAGGACAGAACCTACCCCTAACTAAGAGGTGTAGTGTAAAGTGGCCCATTTTGCCTAACTGTTGTTATTTTTGTTTAAAGCCTGGCTTTTATACTTTAAGCCTCAAATTCTTAAAACAAGCTAGAATAGCCAGTGACAACCCACTGTAATTTTTACAGAATTTTTGGAAATTATTAAAACCCTGTTGTAGTTCAAACCTACACTAAAAACCCTAAATGGAAATTAAGGAAAGAAAAATAAAAGATGTGAATTAATGTTATCCTAAAACCTTTGTAATCTGTCCACTAAAATGTATCAAGACGATATCAATCCACTATGTTAACCTCACTGAAAACCCAAGCCTAAGGAGTTTTGAGCCTAACCCACTGGAAGCCCCCGCATGACTAAGAAAACCCTAAGTTACTTCTTAACTTAGTTTCTTTAGCTTAATGTTCTTAAATCTTGCATAATCATGACATACATGTTCATTGCATTTCGATAGACTGTAATCTTGCTGACGGAGAGTACATCCTCGTGCCGGAGCAAGGAGCTGCTCAGGAGGTAGCCCCAGATCCAGCACCCGAGCCTGCACCAGAGGACCTGCCTGCCACTGCTTTGGAAGGCAAGCCCCGGTTTTATGCATAACCTGTTATTTATGCTATTTTACTTCACTTAATGATTGTAGGATTGATTGTGCACTTAGGTGTAGGAATTGTTTGAAGCCCTAGTTTCATGATCTCAGGAATCCTTTTGAAATGAATACTAGTATGACAGGTCGAGTAGTTGCTTTATTTAATTAGGATCTCGGTAGAAGACGAGTGATTTTTCTAGCACTCGCGCGAGATCAGGAAATTGATTGTACCCACTTTCACATTGTCATGATACTAGTTGGTGGACAACAATCCATGGGGATTGGTTGTTTACAAGGTAAAAATGGGAATAAGGATTAAGGTGTGGTACCGTGTGTCAAGCGTTTGAACGTACTAAACACATACCGAGAAATATGGTAAATCGGTAAGCCTAGTACTTGATTGAACCTGGCAGCAGACTTTGCCCCTCACGCGACCTGAGACGAGGTCTCCCATTCCGGTTATGGTGGGTACAAGTGCGGTCACTGCACGACGGCCAGTCGGGGTCAGTGAGGCATTGTACGCCAAGGCGGTGAGCCCTGTTCTGCTGACGGGGAATCGATGGGGACGGTTGATATGTGTGGGGACGGAGTGCCCCTGCATGTCGTGTGTTTAGGTTTACCTTGCAAGGTTTAAAAACTCGATTCGAATCGTCTGCTTCTCGCAGCTAATGAGACTGCTTGATCCATGCTGCTACATTGAGTAACAAGTGGAATGATGCGGAGATGATACAAGATATTGATTGCTAAAATGTTTGCTACTTTGTATGAATAGATAGTTCATTTTTAGCCTTAAGAGAGTCACACTTAACTTTGACTAAGTTAAAATCTTGATTTAGAAACTCAGCTAGTGCTTTTGGCAACCAAACCCCACAGCCAAACAGCTGCATGTCTAGAGGTAGAGGAGTTGACTCCTCACACCGGGTAAGTCTAGCTGAGTATTAGTATACTCAGCCTTGCTTGTGGCATAATTTTTACAGGTTCTCTGGAGGAGATGGTTGCTGGGATAACTTGGTCGTCCACCTTGCCACCGGGTTGGACTGTTGAGTGGGACCCTGCCTCGGCTGAGGAGGAGCATGAGGAGTGATGGGACAGGCTTCCCCATCTCTCTGTTTAATTACCGTTAGTTTTATTACGCTGCACTTCGAACAATGATGGTTACTTTTGCAAAAACTCCGATGATGATGATGGTGATGTAATAATTTAACATTGTGACATGTATGGTTTTATGCTTTATTGTATTTGCTCTGTGACTCACCTTCGAGTGAGATTGTGGTACTTGATCCTGTCAGTGGCCGTGTCGGACTAGATCCGAGGGATTGACGGGTTATTCCCATTTAAGTGTGGTCTAGCCTCTAAGGCGGGACTGGGGCACTTAAGTTGGAATAATTCGGGCAGTTCCGCCACACACCGAGCCCCATTGACGGCTCGACGGCTAAGTGAACTACACCCCGGATCCTCTAATTATTCAGCTAAGGGCATCCCATTCCACCCTCATGGTTGCACTGTTTTCCCGGGCGGTCATCCATAGAACAGGTCCTTACGGAGAGGCACTCGAGAAACCGCTCGAGCCCCCTTAATGACCACAAGTACAACATCATAATAAGAGAAGGGAAAACAGCGTATCATAGATATTCTCATCATGTTCATTGATTAGAGTTTGAGCAATAGCATAAAGCTAAACAATAATAATCCAACCCAGATAGGTAGACAAGGATATGGATAACAAAAGCTAGTCAATCCTTAGGCATAAATGTGTAGAGCGGGAGGTGAATTAAATAATGAATAGGACAGAGATAGGTCAAGGGACACTTGCCTCCACCAACGGACTGCTGCTCAGGGGCTTCTCCTGCGAGTTCCTCGGGCTCTTCGACCGGATCGTTCTCTATGCGATTGCAAGCATACATACATTCATCCATTCAAATTGGGAAACAAATAGTACATCATACAAGGGAACAAATAAAGTGACTATGCATCAAGTATGACATTCGATATCGCATTCGTTATGGTTAGAAAGAAACGGGAAAAGGTCTCGCGGGGGGGTTAAAGCTTATGCACTAATGATTAGTTACAATTGGTTCTAACAAAAGAATTTAGTTATATGCACTAATGGAAACCTAGTCATTTTTAGTTGATCAACATTGAACTGGATAAACAATTGATTATATGAATTAACTAGCGTAACGGAATTCTAAATTAAGTTTCCTATTTCAATAACATGAACAATGATTAATCTGCCTAAAATAAAATGAATAACAGTAATGAAAGAAAATAAAATAAAATAAAATAAAAAAGGGGGGCGGTTGAACCGGCCTGGGGCAGGGGCGAGGGCGGCCAAGCCGACGGCGGGCGGCCGAGCTAGGGCAGGGGGCGGCCGAGCTGGGCGCGCAGGGGCGGCCAGGCAGGGGCGGCCGAACCGGCGGGGGGCTGGGCCGGCCAAGGCGGCGGCCGAGCCGGCAGCCGAGCCGGCGGCCGAGCTGGGCGGGCGGGCGGCCGGACCGGGGCGCAGGGGCGGCCGAGCGGCGGGGCCGAGCCGGGTAGGGGGAAGGGGAGGGGAGATGGGGGAGGGAGGAGAGGGGGAGGGGGACCTCACCGGGGACGGGGACGGGCGGCCGAACCGGCGACGAGCAGGGGCGGCGGCTAGGGCAGGGGTGGCGGCTAGGGCAGGGGGCGGCGGCTAGAGAGAAAATGGGAGAAAGGGAGGGAGAGAGAGGGATTTGGGGGAAAGAGTGAGGGGCGGCTGGGCCAGCTGGGCCCAAAGGGGGCGCGCGGGGGGGGGCGGCTGGGCCGGCCAGGGGCGGCCCACGGCGCGGGAGAGAGAAAAAGGGAGGAGAGAGAGAAGGGAAAAAGAAAAAAAAGAAAAGAAAAATAAAGAAAAGGTTTTTCTCCTTTTCGAAATCCGTTTTTTCCTGGATGAATGCACTTACATTTTTAAGCAATCGAAAGAATGCATGGTTCGGCATGGTGCATCAAACAACATAAAGTATTTTAAGGTTTTGCTTAACACAGGAATTCCAAGCCGATCCCCGCTAAAACTTTGGAAAAGATCAAGGTTTAGCGAGGGAACGAGAAAAGAAAAGGGTAACACCTGAATTTGGTGAGAGAAAAGAAGAAAAAAATTCTACCCCCAAATTCAGGGCGTTACAAGGTCATGGCAATAACACGATAATTAATTTGAAATATGCCACAAGATACATATAATCAATTTAAAGCATGTAGATTGTCACAATATAAAAATATTAACTTGCAATCTACCATATAATTAGATCCTTTCCAAAGCAAGGTAAAATCTCTTAAGTTCATTCTCAAGTGCTTCATTTTTCCTATGTGGCTACAAAAGACACAAAGGAATATACCAATTAAAAGCAATGTGCACTTAAGAATTAATTGTTACCATCCTTTTGATATCACTTGGTTGTAGGCCTTTTGCTTGATTCCCACAAAGGTTAATCCTTATTCCCTACAACACAAGTTCTTGCTAGAGATGAATATGAAGTTAGTGATATAACAACTCAATTCATCTTTGGGTCAATCTTAAAGGATAGACAATGTAAGATTGATAGCTTGAGATAAGAATTGAGTTAAACCGCTCAAGCACCCCCAAAGCTTCATATCATCTCTGGGTACCTGCAAAACTTATTAAGTACATTTTGGTACCCATTTTTGGATGGGTCCACCAAGGTTAGCTAATAAGTACTTAGGCACCCAAATGGCCTTTGTGCTAGTTTTAGGTGAACTAATTACCTTTCTAGCACAAATGTCATTTTTGGGTCTCCTAAGCGAATATGAATGAATTGACATGGTAGGCTTAGGATACTTACTCATGGGACAATCCTTGCATAGGTGTCCCTTTCTTCGGCAAGTGTAGCAAATCTGATTTTTAATTTTGCAAGACTCCTTCTTTCCTTGCTTCTTGTTTGCTACATGGTTAGTGAGCCTCTTTCTTTCTAAAGTTAAGCCACTATCCTTTGTGTAGGGACATGACTTAATCTCATGTCCCTTCTCATGACATTGATAACACTTTCTAGCGCATCTTCTCTTATTTGGAAGAGTGACTTGTTTGTTACCTTGTGTGGAGCATGTGGAGGCGTGGTTGAGACACTTGTCATGACCTTTGGCTTTCTTCTCTTGATGTTTGCTCATGTCCTTCTTGGAAAGCTTGATATTCTTTTGAAGGGGTTTTGTGCATGCTACTATTGTCCCCTTCTCAAGCTTTTTCACCATATTATCACGGTTATCTTGAGAAGGTTGAGCATGACACTTTCCCTTCAATTGAATCAAGCTCCTTTTTAGCCTCTCATTTTCTTCCTTGAGTTCATTGTTTTCTTTTGCATAGGAAACATTACTTGTTCCTGAAAGTTTTAGCTCAATGGAAGATTGGCTTTCTTGAGAGCAACATTTGTTAGCACATGATAATATAGTTTCTGTTTGAGTACATGTGCATAAGTGAGGTTGGTATGATTTCAAATTAGTTAACACAACCTCATGAGCCATTTCTAACATGATATGTGAATCCATAAATTTATTATGAGAGCACACAAGCATATCATGTTTTTCTTGTAAAGCTAGATTTTCAATATTTAGCCTTTCTATCGTGTTCCTGAACATAGCATTTTTATTTTCTAATTGAGCAATATATGATGAATGATTAACAACTTTAATTTGCTCAATTGAAATGTCTTCATACCTTTGGACCAAATCATCATGAGAGCACTTTAGCTTCTCATGCTCTTTGGTCAACTTCTCTAAGTCTTCGATTTTTCTAATGAGGAAGTCTTCTTGCTTATAAAGCATTTCTTTTTGTTCTTCTGCTCTTTTCATGAGTTTGAGCAAGCTCATCCGATGTTTCTTGCTTAGCTGAGCGAAGAATTGTTGAAGATCATCCTCATCTTCACTATCACTTTCTTGCTCCTCCTCATCCTCACTTTCGCTTTCACTGTCACTCCCATTAGCAATAAAGCACATATGAGAAGTGGATTTGAAAGACAAACCTTGTGAAGAGGTGGATTCGTCGTTTGGTCTCCATCGATCATTTTCTTCTTCAATTTTGTTCTTCGCCTCATCTTCCTTCATTTTGAGGAACATCCTTTCGGCGATTCTCATGGCAAGATCTATTGCCATAGGATCAACATCTGCACCAAAAGATGAAGTCGAGACAATCTCAACTTTTTCAAGCTTAGAAGCACTTTCGTTTCTTAGTCCCCCCGACATGATCTTTTCCTCACGCGGTTAAGAGTTAGAACGAGGATTAGGCTCTGATACCAATTGAAAGTTGCCTAGAGGGGGGGTGAATAGGCAAGTTAAAACTTTTTCAACAAAAACTAGAAGCAAACTGGGTAAAACTGAATTGGTCTCAAAATTCACCCAGTTAACTTTGGAAATGAGATGTTCTAAATGATCCACAGGGTTCAAAGTAGTAGATCTGAGATGGGCACTTCTCAAAATCCACACACCAAAAGGATATAAACAAATCTTCCACGAAATGGTGAGAGAACGAAGAACACAAACACACAATGAGCAAGAACACAAGATACACAAGATTTATCCCGAGGTTCGGTCACACCACTAAGGTGCCCTACTTCCTCGTTGAGGCGCCCACAAAGAGCCGGGTCTCTTTCAACCCTAATCCTCCCTTTGCCGACCACAAAGGTCAAGCCCACACAATAATCTTTGCTCAAACGAGCGGGTAATACAAACTTTCTTGTGGTCTTCCACAAGATTTGGAGACTCACAAGAGACACCTAGTCGTCTAGGAGCTAGAAGCTCCAAGAGTAATGAATCCA
Source organism: Zea mays (assembly GCF_902167145.1). Taxonomy (NCBI): domain Eukaryota; kingdom Viridiplantae; phylum Streptophyta; class Magnoliopsida; order Poales; family Poaceae; genus Zea; species Zea mays. The sequence goes on along the minus strand of NC_050098.1, from coordinate 37,498,686 downwards.
CAAAGAACTCGATGTAGTATCAAAGCTCGAATCAAGAAGAGCAAGAGAGATTTGGAGATGAAGCACAAAAACTGCAGCTCTCAAACTCACTCAAAGATTTCTCTCCAAAGATTTGAAATGGGAGAGGCAAGAGGTGTGTGAAAGAGAGTGGGAGGTGTTTCTCAGGTTAGGAATGGAGTCCAAGTCGTGCTGTTCTGTGGAGGAGAGAGGTGGGAGTGAGTATATATAGGTGGGGCTCCAAAACTAGCCGTTTTTCACTTTTCTGCCCAAAAACCGGTTGAACCGGTCCCAAAACCGGTTGAACCGATTTTTCAAAAAGATGCGCACAGTTTTTTTGGCTGACACAGCAGACTGGCAGAAAAAAGTGAACAGTGCAAAAACCGGTTGAACCTGTTTTTCCAAAAAGCAATTTTGGCCAAGATAGACTTAAAAAGGTTGTACTACATACTTTCACTAAGGATTAACAAGGGTAAAATGGAAGTTTTAGATCACGGATTTTGAGCTTTAGTACCAACACCAACCTTCTTTTTGGATCCCCCTTGATAGTACGACGATTCCTATACTCAAGTTAAATAAAATATAATTAAGTAAACTCCTTAATTCATTGGTGTCTCAAGTGTGATTTCTCCATGATGTTGCTTCATAAGGATCACAAACATCTTTGTCTCACCTTTTGAAGCAAACACAAATCGAGCCTGTGACTTGTGCCATTTCACCATATATGAGTTCAAATCATGGCTTCAAGTCACCTTACTGATGCATCAACATGTTGTAACTCTTCATAGCTGATTAGTTCATCGACTTAGTGCAAGTACTCTCTTCTTCACCTTAGCCATGGTACCTCGGTCTACAAGCCGTCGCTTGGCCTTCACCTTCGCTTAGTTCCTCGAAGCCCTTTCCTTGCTATCTTCACCCTATCAAGCCATTCTTGAGTCACATCCTATTGAGCATCCATTGAGAGAATCATTTCTTCAATATTGTGAACCTTGCTTGAATGTCATCTAGATATAACTGCTAAGATCAATCAAGCTCTAGTTTGATTCTCATATATTATTCACTTTGGCTTGACCAATCCTCTTAATCACTTCAACCTCTATTATGATCATATTTATGCATAGTTATTTCTCAGGACTTGTCCATATATTCAAACCAATATAGAGACCATATTATATCCATTTGCATTGTCTCACTGGTTATTTGACCCTGTGTTGAACCTTGCTCACTGATCATTATACACTATTCAAGTATGTTCATCATACTGAATTTCCTGTTCAACACTTAGCAAACTTGTTAGACCTTTAAATGTGTTGTTATCCAAATCACCAAAACTCACAAAAGGGATGAATGCACTTTTAGCAACGCATTAAATGCGCGCCTGCGCGCGCAGAGGAGCAGTGCACACGCGGGTGGCACACCGGACAGTCTACAGGACTTGTCCGGTGCACCACCGGACAGCCAGGCGGGCCCACACGTCAGAGCTCCAACGGTCGGAACCCAACGGCCTGGTGACGTGGCTGGCGCACCGGGCAGTGTCCGGTGGCGCACCGGACTGTCCGGTGGCGCACCGGACTGTCCGGTGCGCCCGTCGACAGCAGCCTTCACCAAACGACTAGTTTGGTGGTTGGGGTTATAAATACCCCCAACCACCCCACATTCAAGTCATCTAAGTTTTCCACTTCCCAACTACTTACATGAGCTAGCATTCAATACAAGACACATCAAAGAGATCAAATCCTCTTCCAACTCCACACAAAGCCTTAGTGATTAGAGAGAGTGATTTGTCGTGTTCATTTGAGCTCTTGTGCTTGGATCGCTTCTTTTCTTTCTCATTCTTTCTTGAGATCAAACTCACTTGTAATTGAGGCAAGAGACAACAATTGTGTGGTGGTCCTTGCGGGAACTTTGTGTTCCATTTGTTTGAGAAGAAGAAGCTCACTCGGTCCGAGGGACCGTTTGAGAGAGGGAAAGGGTTGAAAGAGACCCGGTCTTTGTGACCACCTCAACGGAGAGTAGGTTTGCAAGAACCAAACCTCAGTAAAACAAATCATCGTGTCTCGCTCTTTATTTGCTCACGCTTTGTTTTGCGGCCTCTCTCTCGGACTCGTTTCTATTTCTAACGCTAACCCGACTTGTAGTTGTGATTAAGTTTGTAAATTTCAGATTCGCCCTATTCACCCCCCTCTAGGCGACTTTCAATTGGTATCGGAGCCCGGTGCTTCATTAGAGCCTAACCGCTCGAAGTGATGTCGGGAGATCACACCAAGAGGGAGATGGAGACCGGCGACAAGCCCACTACAAGCCACGGGAAGGCTTCATCGGAAGAGTCCCGCAACAAGGGGAAGGGGAAGGAGAAGAAATCCTCTTCCCACAAGTCGCATCGGAGTGGCGACAAGAAAAAGAAGATGAGGAAGGTGGTCTACTATGAGACCGATACTTCATCACCTTCCACCTTCGGCTCCGACGTGCCATCCATTACTTCTAAGCGCCATGAGCGCAAGAAGTTTAGTAAGATCCCCCTACGCTATCCTCGCATTGCTAAACATACGGCTTTACTTTCCGTCCCATTAGGCAAACCACCAACGTTTGATGGTGAAGATTATGCTAGGTGGAGTGATTTGATGCGATTTCATCTAACCTCACTCCACAAAAGTATATGGGATGTTGTTGAGTTTGGTGTACAGGTACCATCCGTAGGGGATGAAGATTATGATGAGGATGAAGTGGCCCAAATCCAACACTTCAACTCCCAAGCCTCAACTATACTCCTCGCCTCTCTAAGTCGAGAGGAGTATAACAAGGTGCAAGGGTTGGAAGGTGCCAAGGAAATTTGGGACACGCTAAAAACCGCGCACGAAGGAGATGAGGTGACCAAAATCACCAAGTGGGAAACGATCGAGGGGGAGCTCGGTCGCTTCCGACTTCTCCAAGGGGAGGAGCCACAAGACATGTACAACCGGCTCAAAACCTTGGTGAACCAAGTGCGCAACCTCGGGAGCAAGAAATGGGATGACCATGAAATGGTCAAGGTTATTCTAAGATCCCTCGTTTTTCTTAACCCTACGCAAGTTCAATTAATTCGAGGGAATCCTAGATATACACTAATGTCTCCCGAGGAAGTAATCGGGAATTTTGTGAGCTTTGAATTGATGATCAAAGGCTCAAAGAAGATCAACGAGCTTGATGGCCCCTCCACGTCCGAAGCACAACCGGTCGCATTTAAGGCGACGGAGGAGAAGAAGGGGGAGTCTACATCGAGTAAAACACCCATGGACGCCTCCAAGCTCGACAATGAGGAAATGGCGCTCATCATCAAGAGCTTCCGCCAAATCCTCAAGCAAAGGAGGGGGAAGGACTACAAACCCCCCTCCAAGAAAGTTTGCTACAAATGTGGTAAGCCCGGTCACTTTATTGCAAGATGTCCTATTTGTAGTGACAGTGACAGGGGCGACGACAAGAAGGGGAGAAGAAAGGAGAAGAAGAAGTACTACAAGAAGAAGGGCGGCGATGCCCATGTATGTCGCGAGTGGGACTCCGATGAAAGCTCTAGCGACTCCTCCTCCGACGAGGACGCCGCCAACATCGCCGTCACCAAGGGTCTTCTCTTCCCCAACGTCGGCCACAAGTGCCTCATGGCAAAGGACGGCAAAAGGAAGAAGGTAAAATCAAGATCCTCCACTAAATATGAAACCTCTAGTGATGAGGATGATGCTAGCAATGAGGAGGATAACTTACGCATTCTTTTTGCCAACCTCAACATGCAACAAAAGGAAAAATTAAATGAACTTATTAGTGCCATCCATGAGAAGGATGACCTCTTGGATTCCCAAGAGGACTTCCTAATCAAGGAAAATAAAAAGCATGTTAAGGTTAAAAATGCTTACGCTCTAGAAGTAGAAAAATGTGAAAAACTATTTAGTGAGATAAGCACTTGCCATGAGACTATCGACAACCTTAGAAATGAGAATGCTAATTTGTTAGCTAAGGTTGATTCAAATGCTTGTGATGTTTCAATTCCCAATCCTAGAAATGATAATGTTGATTTGCTTGCTAAGATTGAAGAATTGAACATTTCTCTTGCTAGCCTTAGAAATGAAAATGAAAAATTGCTTGCTAAGGCTAAAGAATTAGATATTTGCAATGCTTCCATTTCCGACCTTAGAAGTAAAAATGATATATTGCATGCTAAGGTTGTAGAATTAAAATCTTACAAACCCTCTACATCTACCGTTGAACATACCTCCATTTGTACTAGATGTAGAGATATTAACATTGATGCTATTCATGATCACATGGCTTTAATTAAACAACAAAATGATCATATAGCAAAATTAGATGCTAAAATTGCCGAGCATGAACTTGAAAATAAAAAAATTAAATTTGCTCGTAGTATGCTTTATAGTGGGAGACGCCCTGGCATTAAGGATGGCATTGGCTTCCAACAGGGAGGCAATGTTAAACTTAATGGCCCTCCTAAAAGATTGTCTAATTTTGTTAAGGGCAAGGCTCCCACGCCTCAATATAACGAGGGTTACATTTTGTACCCTGCCGGTTATCCTGAGAGCAAAATTAGGAGAATTCATTCTAGGAAGTCTCACTCTGGCCCTAATCATGCTTTTATGTATAAGGGTGAGACATCTAGCTCTAGGAAACCAACCTGTGCTAAGTTGCCTAGGAAGAAAACTCCTAGTGCATCAAATGATCATGACATCTCATTTAAAATTTTTGATGCATCCTATGTTTTAACTAACAAATCCGGCAAGGTAGTTGCCAAGTATGTTGGGGGCAAGCACAAGGGGTCAAAGACTTGTGTTTGGGTACCCAAAGTTCTTGTGTCTAATGCCAAAGGACCCAAAACCATTTGGGTACCTAAAGTCAAGAACTAAACTTGTTTTGTAGGTTTATGCATCCGGGGGCTCAAGTTGGATCATCGATAGCGGGTGCACAAACCACATGACAGGGGAGAAGAAAATGTTCTCCTCCTACGAGAAAAACCAAGATCCCCAACGAGCTATCACATTCGGGGACGGAAACCAAGGTTTGGTCAAATTAAAGGATTGGGTAAAATTGCTATATCTCCTGACCATTCCATTTCCAATGTTTTTCTTGTAGATTCCTTAGATTACAATTTGCTTTCCGTTTCGCAATTATGTCAAATGGGCTACAACTGTCTTTTTATTGATGTAGGTGTCACTGTCTTTAAAAGAAGTGATGATTCAATAGCATTTAAGGGAGTGTTGGAGGGTCAGCTATACTTGGTAGATTTTGATAGAGCTGAGCTCGACACTTGCTTAATTGCTAAGACTAACATAGGTTGGCTCTGGCACCGCCGACTAGCCCATGTTGGGATGAAGAATCTTCATAAGCTTCTAAAGGGAGAGAACATTTTAGGATTAACAAATGTTCATTTTGAGAAAGACAGGGTTTGTAGCGCATGCCAAGCAGGAAAGCAAGTTGGTACTCATCATCCACATAAGAACATCATGACAACTGACAGACCACTGGAGCTCCTACACATGGACCTATTCGGCCCGATAGCTTACATAAGCATCGGCGGGAGTAAGTACTGTCTAGTTATTGTGGATGATTATTCTCGCTTCACTTGGGTGTTCTTTTTGCAGGAAAAATCTCATACCCAAGAAACCTTAAAAGGATTCTTAAGACGGGCTCAAAATGAGTTCGGCTTAAGGATCAAGAAAATTAGAAGCGACAACGGGACGAAGTTCAAGAACTCTCAAATCGAAGGTTTCCTTGAGGAGGAGGGCATCAAGCATGAGTTCTCTTCTCCCTACACCCCACAACAAAATGGTGTAGTGGAGAGGAAGAATAGAACTCTATTGGACATGGCAAGAACCATGCTTGATGAATACAAGACTTTGGATCGGTTTTGGGCCGAGGCGGTCAACACCGCCTGCTACGCCATCAACCGGTTATATCTACACCGAATCCTCAAGAAGACATCGTATGAACTCCTAACCGGTAAAAAGCCAAATATTTCATACTTTAGAGTCTTTGGTAGCAAATGCTTTATTCTTGTTAAAAGAGGTAGAAAATCTAAATTTGCTCCTAAGACTATAGAAGGCTTTTTACTAGGATATGATTCAAACACAAGGGCATATAGAGTCCTTAACAAGTCCACTGGACAAGTTGAAGTTTCTTGTGACGTTGTGTCTGATGAGACTAACGGCTCTCAAGTAGAGCAAGTTGATCTTGATGAGATAGGTGATGAAGAGGCTCCGTGCATCGCACTAAGAAACATGTCCATTGGGGATGTGTGTCCTAAGGAATCCGAAGAGCCTCCAAATGCACAAGATCAACCATCCTCCTCCACGCAAGCATCTCCACCAACTCAAAATGAGGATGAGGCTCAAGTTGATGAAGGAGAAGATCAAAGAGATGAGCCACCTCAAGATGACGGTAATGATCAAGGGGGAGAGACAAATGATCAAGACAAGGAGGATGAAGAACCAAGACCGCCACACCCAAGAGTCCACCAAGCAATCCAACGAGATCACCCCGTGGACACCATCCTCGGCGACATTCATAAGGGGGTAACCACTAGATCTCGTGTTGCACATTTTTGTGAGCATTACTCTTTTGTTTCCTCTATTGAGCCACACAGGGTAGAGGAAGCACTTCAAGATTCGGATTGGGTGGTGGCGATGCAAGAGGAGCTCAATAACTTCACTAGAAATGAGGTATGGCATTTGGTTCCACGTCCTAATCAAAATGTTGTAGGAACCGAGTGGGTTTTCCGCAACAAGCAAGACGAGCATGGTGTGGTGACAAGGAACAAAGCCCGACTTGTGGCCAAGGGATACTCCCAAGTCGAAGTTTGGATTTCGGTGAAACCTATGCACCCGTAGCTAGGCTTGAGTCAATTCGTATATTATTGGCCTATGCTACTTACCATGGCTTAAAGCTTTATCAAATGGACGTGAAGAGTGTCTTCCTCAATGGACCAATCAAGGAAGAGGTCTATGTTGAGCAACCTCCCGGCTTTGAAGATAGTGAGTATCCTAACCATGTTTATAAACTCTCTAAGGCGCTTTATGGGCTCAAGCAAGCCCCAAGAGCATGGTATGAATGCCTTAGAGATTTCCTTATCACTAATGGATTCAAAGTCGGAAAAGCCGATCCTACACTCTTTACCAAAACACTTGAAAATGATTTGTTTGTATGCCAAATTTATGTTGATGATATTATATTTGGGTCTACTAACGAATCTACATGTGAAGAGTTTAGTAGGATCATGACTCAAAAATTCGAGGTGTCTATGATGGGGGAGTTGAAGTACTTCTTGGGATTTCAAGTGAAGCAACTCCAAGAGGGCACCTTCATTAGCCAAACAAAGTATACTCAAGATATTCTAGGCAAGTTTGGGATGAAGGATGCCAAGCCCATCAAGACACCCATGGGAACAAATGGGCATCTCGACCTCGACACGGAAGGTAAATCCGTCGATCAAAAGGTATACCGATCGATGATAGGCTCTTTACTATATTTATGTGCATCTCGACCGGACATTATGCTTTCCGTATGCATGTGTGCAAGATTCCAAGCCGACCCTAAGGAAGCTCACCTTACGGCTGTAAAACGAATCTTGAGATATTTAGTTTATACTCCTAAGTTTGGGCTTTGGTATCCTAGGGGATCCACTTTTGATTTAATTGGTTATTCGGATGCCGATTGGGCAGGGTGTAAAATCAATAGAAAGAGCACATCGGGGACTTGCCAGTTCTTGGGAAGATCCTTGGTGTCTTGGGCTTCAAAGAAGCAAAACTCTGTCGCTCTTTCTACCGCCGAAGCCGAGTACATTGCCGCAGGACATTGTTGCGCGCAACTACTTTGGATGAGGCAAACCCTTAGGGACTACGGTTACAAATTAACCAAAGTTCCTCTTCTATGTGATAATGAGAGTGCAATCCGCATGGCGGATAATCCCGTTGAACATAGCCGCACTAAACACATAGCCATTCGGTATCATTTTCTAAGGGATCACCAACAAAAGGGAGATATCGAGATTGCATATATTAACACTAAAGATCAATTAGCCGATATCTTTACCAAGCCACTAGATGAACAAACCTTTAATAAACTTAGGCATGAGCTAAATATTCTTGATTCTAGGAATTTCTTTTAATGTCTTACATACATAGCTCATAAATATACTTTTGATCATGTCTCTTTCATGTGCTATGACTAATGTGTTTTCAAGTATGTTTCAAACCAAGTCATAGGTATATTGAAAGGGAATTGGAGTCTTCGGCAAAGACAAAGGCTTCCACTCCATAACTCATCCTTCGTCGTCGCTCCGAGCAACTCTCCGTCTTTGGTATAATCTTCACTCATATATTATTTGCCAAAGGGGAGAAAGTAGTTATAAGGGCTTATATCTCATTCAAGTATCCGTTTTGGCGATTCATGCCAAAGGGGGAGAAAGTATTAGCCCAAAGCAAAAGGACCGCACCACCACCACTATTTTTTTAAAAAGAGTTTTTCAATTGGTATGATTTTCAAATTGGTATCTCATAGTGTTCAAAAGGGGGAGAGAGTAGTATTTTCAAAATCAATATCTTAAAACCCTCTTGAACACTAAGAGGAGGAATTTATTGAGGGGGAGTTTTGTTTAGTCAAAGGAAAAGCATTTGAAACAGGGAGAGAAAATTTCAAATCTTGAAAATGCTTCTCAAAATCTTACTCATTTACCTTTGGCTATATTGCAAAATAACTTTGAAAAGGATTTACAAAAGAATTTGCAAAAACAAAACAAGTGGTGCAAGTGTGGTCCAAAATGTTAAAAATGAAGAAACAATCCATGCGTATCTTATGAGAATTTCTATTGGCTCAATTCTAAATAACCTTTGCACTTACAATTATGCAAACTAGTTCAATTATGCACTTCCATATTTGCTTTGGTTTGTGTTGGCATCAATCACCAAAAACGGGGAGATTGAAAGGGAATTAGGCTTACACCTATTTCCCAATTGATTTTGGTGGTTGAATTGCCCAACACAAATAATTGGACTAACTAGTTTGCTCTAGTTTATAAGTTATACAGGTGCCAAAGGTTCACAAAAAGCCAATAAAAAGACAAAGAAAAGGGTTCAACATTAAGAGCAAGGGACAACCGAAGTGTGCCCTGGTCTGGCGCACCGGACTGTCCGGTGTGCCACCGGACAATGTCCGGTGCACTAGGGGACTCTAAGCTAAACTTCGCACCTTCGGGAATTATCAGAGGCGCTTCGCTATAATTCACCGGAGTGTCTGGTGCACCACCAAACAGTGTCCGGTGCTCCAGAGGAGAGCGACTCTGAACTCGCCAGCTTCGGGAATGCGCTGCGCTATAATTCACCGGACATGTCCGGTGCACACCGGACTGTCCGGTGAGCCAGTTGAGCAACGGCTACTTCGCGCCAACGGTCGACTGCAACGTATTAAATGCGTGCCTGCGCGCGCAGAGGAGCAGTGCACGCGCGGGTGGCACACCAGACAGTCTACAGGACTTGTCCGGTGCACCACCGGACAGCCAGGCGGGCCCACACGTCAGAGCTCCAACGGTCGGAACCCAATGGCCTGGTGACGTGGCTGGCGCACCGGACAGTGTCCGGTGGCGCACCGGACTGTCCGGTGCGCCCGTCGACAGCAGCCTTCACCAAACGGCTAGTTTGGTGGTTGGGGTTATAAATACCCCCAACCACTCCACATTCAAGTCATCTAAGTTTTCCACTTCCCAACTACTTACAAGAGCTAGCATTCAATACAAGACACATCAAAGAGGTCAAATCCTCTTCCAACTCCACACAAAGCCTTAATGATTAGAGAGAGTGATTTGTCGTGTTCATTTGAGCTCTTGCGCTTGGATCGCTTCTTTTCTTTCTCATTCTTTCTTGAGATCAAACTCACTTGTAATTGAGGCAAGAGACACCAATTGTGTGGTGGTCCTTGCGGGAACTTTGTGTTCCATTTGTTTGAGAAGAAGAAGCTCACTCGGTCCGAGGGACCGTTTGAGAGTGGGAAAGGGTTGAAAGAGACCCGGTCTTTGTGACCACCTCAACGGGGAGTAGGTTTGCAAAAACCGAACCTCGGTAAAACAAATCATCGTGTCTCGCTCTTTATTTGCTCACGATTTGTTTTGCGCCCTCTCTCTCGGACTCGTTTCTATTTCTAATGCTAACCCGGCTTGTAGTTGTGATTAAGTCTGTAAATTTCAGATTCACCCTATTCACCCCCCCTCTAGGCGACTTTCAGCAGGCAGGGATGGTATCGCGTGCGCCCACTCGCGGGCGAGATTTCGAGGAGACGATGTGGGCGGAGACGACTCACGGCAGGGCAGGGGGACGAGCAAGAGCAACGCGAGGCGGGGGCGGGCGGGGGCATTGCATGTGTGGACGCTGACACTATAGACTTAATACAATAGTATAGATATGCAGGGTCGTGCCTAAGGCAGGGCGTGAGGGGCGGTCGACCTGGGCCTCCATCTCCCAGGGGCCCCACCGCACACAAAGTCCAATAGGAATATAGGATAGAAACTAGGTTAGTAGGGCAGCCGCACCGCACGTCCTGTATTCCTGTTGCATGCTTGCCTGTCGTCGCCTGCCTGTCGCACTGCCTGTCGCCGCCTGCCTCTGACGTCCACTGTCCTTGCCGCCTTGCCGGTTGTCGCCGCCTGTTGCCTATCTATAATCTATCTGCCCACTGCCCTCTAGTAGTCTAGCACGCCGCACGCGTCGCCGCTGCTGGGGAGCCCAACCGACGAGGCGGCGTAGACGCAGGCTCTGGCCTTCTGCCAGCTCGTGATCGACAGGTTCTCGTTCTTTTCTTTTTATGGATTATTTTATTGATTTTGTGCAGATTGTTTTATTAATTTATTTTTATTGATTTCTTGCATATTGTTGTTGACATCATGCCTCCTAGAAAATATGCATCAGGTAGTCGAAAAAGAAAAAGAAGGAAAGACACGGATGATTTTGTCTTGTCACAGAAAAGAGCCATGTATAAATTTCTTAAGAGGGATATGGGAGATCCGAGAAACACAAATGAATTGGCAATAGTGATTGTGGAGCCGATGGACGAATAAATTGGTGGGAATTCATAATACCAAGGACCTACAGACCATAATGTAAGTGACCATGATAATATATCTCATCTTTACAATGAACAAAATGGAAATTTTTGAGTTTGTTAGGAGAATGAATTGATATCCCAATATATTTGTTGCTTATCGGATATTATTTACTATACCAATAACTGTGGCATCAGCTGAAAAGAGCTTCTCAAAGCTTAAGTTATTGAAGAATTATTTAAGGTCTACAATGTCCCAAGAAAGATTAAACGGGCTAGCAACTTTATGTATTGAGAAGAAATTATTAGATGGTGTCAATATTGAAGCCATCATTGATGATTTTGCATCTAAAAATGTTAGAAGACATTTTTAAGTTGATCTCTATAATATATATTGAGGTAATAATCTTACTTCTATTTTTTTACTACTCAAGTCTTTCTGTGGTACATCAAGTATAATTAGTTGATATATATAATAGTAAAAAACAGTTTTTATGGTGTTGGGGCCTCTGTTTATAATCTTGTCCCGGACATCTCAAAAGTCAGAAATGACCCTATATATGTCTAGATTTATTATCGTCTATTTAAATATAGATATAAAAAATAAGAACTAAAACAAATACTATTTTAAGACGGAAAGAGTATTGTATAAGGAAGATTGAGCGTCTTGTTGTGATAGCTCAAACTACTGCGTACCACTTTGTTGGCGAAGCGGCAGGGCTTGAACGTCCTGGTTTGGAATCAGCGACAGGTTTCTATAACTATACAATGTAGAGAACATATATAATAAAGCAAACAAAACTATGGCTAAAAGTAATTAGCTACAACTGAACATTTATAAAGGTCTAAGGGGTGTCATATGTGGACATTTTCCTTGTTGGCAGCATTTTTTTGTATTGCTTGGAGGTGACATGTATATGGCAGCAAATATGTTAATGGACGGGGTCATGAGGTCATTATGTTTTATTGAGCAATATTTTATTATTTTATAATATTTGGCGAGAAATACATACATCTGTTTAGGTGATTATTTTTGACTTATTACCTATTCGAGACTATGGGTGGATAGCTTGTCCGTCGCAGTAGTGAGGAAGTCCTCTAATGTCATGGTGTTTTTTTTTAGTAGATGGCCCTCTTCATTTGTGGTAGAGATTTCTGCCTGCCATGCACCGATTCAATATGATGGATATAAAAGTTACACCAGCTTATTATCGAAGTAGAACCAAAGAGGCCGGAGCCAGCAGCAGCAGGTGAAAGTCCGAGTTCCAGTCCACGCCGGCGAGGCCTCCGCGTATGCTGCTCGTGCTCGCTTCTCCATATTCTAGTCTAGTCCAGGCCGCATGCCAGCATATATACTTGTTCCAGTCCGCCCCGAGCTAGCACGTGTTCCATCCAAGCTCCGTGTGTTCCATCCAATCCAATCCAACTAACAATCATTGAAACATACAAAGTTCGAGGAGCTAGCTGGCTTTCGAGTTTCAACGGGGGGCAAGGATTCAACGGTGCATTCTTCCTGCCTTCATCTGCTGCTCATCATCATACTTCTCTTCCATTTGACTTGTTTGTTTAGGCTCATGACGGTTGCGAACCACCGGCGCGGTGTTGAATCGAATCGAATCAAATCAAATCAAATCGATTCGAATCGATAGGTTGCTGCTGCATTTGCTTCGAGCAGGCTATAGTACCTCGTTCATAGAGCACGTGGACAGCACGGTCCAGACCGGCATACGCGCTGTCAGATAGGATGGGTCATGGGAGCCTATATTGTTTTGTGTTGTAAATAAATCATGTAAATGAACGTTCTAGAGACGCGTGTGCTCACTGTATTGAGCACCTATATGTTTATGAGATTTATTAACACTCCTATTAATTTACGGGCTTGTTTATAACACATGACAGCATATAAAAATGTGTGTGCCTATTTAGTTATTTAAGCATAGAGTTAAAACATTAAGTACAAGGTAATTTTAATTCTAATTTAAATCTACCCCTGATACATTTTTAGATGCTCCTAGATTTTTTTAGGAGTTATTTTCTAGGGAGATGCTCTAAAAACCTTGTCATAGCAAGCATTTAGCTAACGAACAAAAAATATAACTGTGACCAATATTTTTTGTTAAAATACAAATAAACTCTTAATAAATTTATACTTTTATAAAAGTACTTGTTAAGAAAAATCGGTGTATATAAACATTATGTTTCAAAACTACACGATAAAATAGTTATTTATAGTTAAAATTTTATAGGTTTGACTTAAACTTTGTCCAAAACGGTAACTAATAGGACACCAGACTACCAGAGGAAGTAAGATTGTGTAACGCTTTAGTGCTGTAGAATTTGGTATCTTTTTCTAGGACATTTTCATTTGTTTAAATAGAAGATTATATATTAAGTAAATTGCAGTCCTGTAATCAAATAAGTAAAGACAAGTTTTCTAATATAAGTAACATACCAAAATAAGCAACAAACTTATTAGCACCAAGGTCAAATACGTAAAAACTTATCTCTAGTTTGAGTAACGTAACAAACTTAACATCCAATGTTTTATTTTTAACATTGTGGTCGTCGGAATAGTGTGTGCGAGGTGTTTGACGGGGCCCGATGGTCTGAGATGGCGACGTCGAATGACATCGAAGGGAGGACGACGGAATCCGTCCATCTCCCAAACGGCGTCGGCCATGCGAGAGCAGAGGGACGCGCGCTCCCTCTAGCGAGCCAGAGCACCTCTAATAATATCTCAAATTGATGTCTTAAATTTAAACTAGGTGCATGCCCGTGCGATGCGACGGGAGTAAAAAAATTTATATGAAACATATATGTTACGTTGCAAGAAAGGGAATAAATCAATCTGCATGAGCTCCATCTTTGTTGAAAAAAAAATAGTTCATCCAAGGCGCCAACAGCATGAATGACTCTGTTATTGTGAATAGCATATATACATAGTGTCGATATAAGGCAATATTGAATGATAACATAGACCATTAAAAGGCAATTGGTTTCATTTGTCTCGTCCTCATCAGAATCATCAGTCTCGTCCTCATCAGAATCATCGTCATCCTTGCTCTTCTTGGAAGTCGGACTTGATTTTGAAGATGCAGCAACTGCCTATTCTTGACTTTTATGTTTCTTCCCATCAGCTTTGCCCGTGCGGTTCACTCTGTGCTTCAGTAGTACTACTACTACAACACAACAGCACACGAATCGTCGTTCGCTGATGATGACTGCGTTTCAGGGGTGTTTGGTTTGTAGGGAGGTCCATCCCATGTGACATGTGAGAACTGAGTGTATCAGAAGCTTTGAGACCGATTAATCTGCAAGAGGAAAAAAGACAAGTGGACATTAGCCACAGTGTATAACCAATTGGGAAAAAATACTCCAGGTTTTACTCCATTGGTGGCTTGGATCAACAAAATGGAACACTATAAACATTACAGGATCCAATCCATGACCAAATACAGAAGAGATTCAGGGCAATTACTTGACTCAAATACAAAAGCATTAAAGATCTTGACACTTAAAATCATGGGGTCATTTTAGAAAACCAGGCCAATCTTGCCCAATGAACAAATCTAGAACTACTCTGACATAATCAAGCCACATTTTCAAGAAAAGTAGAGGAGCAAAAGGCATGAAATTTGTGCCACTATACTCCTCCAAGAGACCGAGACCAAATTAGATGTGCTTGAACCAATCTGACCGAATGGGCAAGCACTCAATACAGGAGAGGGAAGAAAACCTGATCTCGCAGATTCTATCTCCATAAAGCAACATATAAAGACATTATGTCTCAAGTCTAAAAACACCTCTAGTTTGAGATACCACGGATAATTTTAGAAATTAACATAAGCATTACTGATGTTTCAGAAAAAATGGAACGCCGCGAGATCGGAAAAAAACCCGCTAGTTCTTCCCTGTCATATGTCGCCAGTCCTACCAACCACGGCGCTGCTCGCTCCCACCACGTCTGCTTGCATCCCCAGCTGGGCGCCAAGCGGTCTGCTGCATCTGGAACCCGCCACCATACGGCCTTCTTCCTGCATAAGAACTTCCCAACTCCTTCACGACTCTTGGAAATCTCAGTTTCAGTTATAGTCTGCAGATCATGAAGGCATTGTTTCTTTTATATGGTGGCAAATAAATGCCCCTGAACGAACGAAATGTGCAGCTAAAGAGACATCATGATATACCTTTTCAGGTTTCTTGACATCATCAAGCAGTCTTGGAATAACAACATTTTCAGAAATACAAGGAAGCCTTTCTTTGAGAAGCTCACGTGGCAGATGGTTCAGATACAATAAACTGTGATTATGAGGAACTGTTTGGAGGTCTTCACAAGACAGTCATCCTTAAGGGTGGATTCAACACTCCTGCCAATAGGATCCATACGGTTAGAAGGTACCCTTTACAGGATGTTGTTGCTCTTGACAGCTCAAATATCATTGCAATTGAGGGATTTAGCACTGGTGACATCAGGTCTGCTATGCAACAACAGCTTGGTATACCCACACGATGACACCAAGTGCGATCTATTTTGTTATTAATAGAAAGAAACAAAGAAAAAAATGGCCAATACAAATATACGATACAAACACTTCGTTTCCATTCTATTGGAAATGCCCGATTTTGCTTGCCAGTCGTTTAATGTATGTGTGCCAGTGTGTGGTCCCTGCATGGGTTATGAATGACATTCCCTTGGATCCCTGCACTGGAAATTTTTGGAGCGAAGAGCATGTCAATGGATACATCCAGCTATACAGAAGAAACAAATTTGTTCAAATGCTGATAGTGAAAACATTTTATGGAAGCATTTTCAGCAACAAAGCTTCCAATATACAAAGCTCACACTTTCACATCACTTCAAAGTGGAGCTTATGATTACAGAGCAACCCTCTAAACCTTTTTTTGCCTTTCTAAGAGGGATGCCTTACATTTGTGTAAATACTGTGTCACATAATTTAGCACCAATGCACCATCTTATTTTCTTGTTTCCTGAATTAATATGCGTTAATGTTTACTCTCTTTCTATATGTTTTTCCAACAGCCTGTCTTGTGGTTACATCATGAATACCTTTATTCATCTGCTGTTGTATTGGTTATGAAATTATTGTAGCAAGCGTGGTGCTCCCCAACTATGACTTCATCATGCATGTATAGCCTTACATTATCTGCGTAAACATCATTAGTTGATATGACTTGCACTCAAAGCGCCTTCTAAGTTGGTGTAGTAGCTGCAACAATTACACGACGCCCATCTGCTCTCCTACCGCTCGCCTATGGATGATCGTGTTTTTTACTTTGGAGTAATTATAATTGCACCAGATTAGGCATGGATTCGCGGCACGCCACATATCAGATTCAGACAGAGATAGATCAGTGTCTTACAGATAGTGGCATAGTGGAATGATTGATCCCTAGTTCAGATTTTTCAGGGATTGGGTTGGGCATATTTGTTGGCACATAAACCACACGCAGCAATTGTTTTGCGCCAACACAAAGCATCTGCAACCTTCGTAAGTGCAATAAGCATCTAACAAAATAGCAGTTGTACAGTGCTGAAAGAAAAAAAAATGATGAAATCGTTGAGCTAAATTAAACAGGTGCGTAATCAAACAATCCTTGCAAGTATATTGTGAAGCTCGAATACCTGGTTACCCAGGACGGGGAGGAGAACGACCAGGCTCGTTCGGGCTTGCTAGCGACGGGCGCCCCAGGGGCGTCGTGCGTGTGGGCGCCGCTGCCTGGCTCGCTCTTGCTGCGATGGAGGAGCATGTCCCTGATGAACACCCAGCGCCGGGACCCGCGCGCTGACGACGTGCCCGACGAGGACGTGGAGGACGACGAGGACGAGCGGGACGAGGCGGTTACCGGCGGGGCTGCCTCCCCGTGTGTTCCCGTCGCGTCGGGGCCGGGGCCGAGATCCGGCGCCGGGACGACGAGCGCATTGATAAGCTTGAGCCGCGGTGACGCGCTGTGGAGCGGGGACATGGACCGAGCGCGGCGGTGCACGGACGCGCTCTGGGGCGTGAGGTCGCGGCCGCGCGTCGGCGCGTGGCCGCCCACACAGTCCTCGTCGTCGTCGCTTCCGGGGTCGAGATCCGGGAGTGGGGGCAGGGTGAGCGGCCGGATATGGTCGTTGTGGAAGAGCTCGTCGGGCGGGCGGTTCGCGGAGCTGGAGGAGCGGCGGGCGATTCGCGAGAGATCGAGAAGCGGCGGGCGATTCACGAGAGATCGAGAAGCGGCTCCGCAGGCGGGGTGCGGGTAGAGGCGGGTTCCGCGGCGGGGGAGGCGCGGGATTCGTGGCGCTTGAGGTGCGGGCGGGCGATGGCTGGTATCGCGAGGGCGTGCGGGCGAAGGCTGGTTTCGTGGCGGGGGAGGGGGAGCGGCGGGTGGGATTCGCAGGCGGGGGCAGTCTACACTGCCCCCTTAATAGTTAGTAGAGAATTAGAGTTCTATGCAGAAAAACTACTCAAATAATATCTTATTTTATAAAATTTGGTTCAAAAACTATAAAGAACTCTCTCAGGTGTTTCAAATATACTACACTCTATAATATAGATTTAAGACTTTACTATTAGAGCGAAATGTTTTGTTGGTGCCCTAAATTCTATAAAATATATTTATTTTTAAATTATATAGTATTTTTATATTATAGGTCACTTTGTTGGTGTCTTCTTTTCGATGTTTTTATTTCTATGCTCTTTTAAATTACCAGATTCGTGCATGGTGAGTCACATACTAAGTATGTTTCTTTTCCCCATTTTTCATCTAACAATAGAACCAATAGGTAAATAAACTATGAGCAGGGCATGGTAATGGATCACGATCCAAATATCTCTTTACAATAAGTTTTAGCTAAAATAAAGATAATATTTATTAGTATCAGTTTAATATCTAATATTTGAACATATACTTATTTTAATATTAAATTTATTTTTTATGAGTATTAAATATGATTGTGTGTTGTGGCACCATTGTACTAGTAGTTTCCTGAGCTAAAAAGAATTGAAAAAAAAACTGGACCCGCCAGGAGGAGGAGGTGAAGTCCGTATTCTGCTCGTGTTCGTTTCTCCGTATTCCAGGCCGCATGCCACCATATATACCCCGCGTCGCCGCCGCGTTCTTCGTCTCTGCTTGCTAGCTCGTGCCTGCCAAAGTGCCAACGAAGAACAAAGGATCCATCCGCGGATCGGCGATCGCGATGGAGATCGAGCAGGCGATGCGCGGCAGCAGCGACGTCCGGCTGCGCGCCAAGTACGACGCCGCTGTCTACATCGTCCGCCGCGCCTACGCCTTGTACCCGTACGTCCGTACGACGCCGCCACGCGCGCACGCTCTCTGCTCCTCTCTGTCTATTTATGCACACACCAGCTGCTTCACCACGTACGGCCACGCCATACATGTTTGTGTGATCTTCCAGAGGTGTTTACAGGTTCGAGGAGCTGGCTTTCAGTTTCAACGGGGGCAAAGATTCAACTGTACATTCTTCCTGCCCTCACGGTCACGGCCGTCGGCCGGCCTCATCTTCTTCCTCTTGACTTGTTGATTTATACGCTCAGTCACGATGGTTGCTAACCACCGACGCGACGTCGAATCGAATCGAATCGACAGGTGCTGCTGCATTTGCTTCGGGCCGGCTACTACCTCCACAGAGCAAGTTCAGGTGGTGACGTGGACGACGACAGCACGGTCCTCCAGACCGTGAAGAACTGCCCCATGCGGACCATCTACTTCGAGGACCCCGATGCTTTCCCCGAAATCGACTGCTTCACGTACGAGACGGCATCGACGTAAGAGCGCGTGATCTGCAGTCATCAGTTGTTCCATTCCAGCCCTTTGTTTTGTTTTTCTTGGCAAGTTGATACTCTCGTCTTGTGCAGGTACGGCTTGCCACTGGAAAGTATCAGGACAGGGTACAAGTCCGGACTAGAAGCCCTGCTCAAGGAGAAGCCTACCAAGGCGATCTTACTTGGCACTAGAAACGGCGACCCCAACGCGGTGACTCCCCTTGAATTGAGTGCTCCCGTTTTAGTCTACTTCACTGTCGTCATTCTACACCTCTATCGATCTAGCTAGTATACTGGTTCATGCCATTCTGCAACATTTTGGGGGCCGGGTTCATGACATGTGATGGTAATTGCGGTGTGGAAAAAAATACTTGTAGGTTGGTCAACAAGAGTTCTCCCCTAGCTCGCCTGACTGGCCTCCTTTCATGAGGGTGAACCCTATCTTGGATTGGTCCTACAGGTTTGGCTCCTGAATATATTCCTGCTGCTCTGCTCGCCCGAGTTAACTCAACTCAATAGAGACCATTTGTTTTTCTTTAGTAATTCTAATGCCTTGCTTGCTTGCTTGCTTGCATACTTGCTGTGGGCGGCATGCAGTGACGTCTGGTCTTTCCTGTTAACGTGCAAGGTCCAATACTGCAGCCTCTATGACCAAGGGTATTATTATACGTTACTGTCTTATCTTCAGTGCATGTTCATATCGCACGTGTTTTTTTTGGTAGTCGTCACAGTTGCTTTGCCTTTAATTTAGGTACACTTCTATTGGCAGCGTACACAACACTGTTCCAAACCAGCTTCTGCGTGATGGCCCGGGCGGGTCGTACAGGCCGGCGTATACGCTGTCAGATGGGAGTCTTGAGAGGGCTGGTCGAGCAAAGAAGACCGGGAAGAGAGATGGCTCGGCTAATGGCACGAAGAACAACGGCAATGAAACGAAACAATAGCCTATCAACTCTGGTTGTTCTCAGGTTTATTGTGAAGAAAAAGAATTTCGTATGAAAAAAATGACAACTGTACATGTGCGCGTTCGAAGGCAACTCACTATTTTATTTACTACTTGATTTTATGATGTGGTGGGTGAGGGACCAAGTATCGTGAACGTTTTCTTTGTGTGTGTGTGTGTTTGGGAATAATGGTTCCTCCACCAAAATATGTTCTTTTTAAGTGAAAACAACAAACACCATATGCTCTGGTCTGTCATTGTGGTAAAGAAACATCTCCATAAGTTACGACAGTATTGGAAAAATTTCTAAAGTCTAATTTAGGGACTCTAATTTCCCTTGAAAAAATGAGTTTGCCAAACTAGCCTTAAGGGTTAATTTAGAAATTTAAATTATCTCCGGGATTCCTGGTGATTGAGTGGGAAATGATCTAATTTTCTACTCAATCTCTAGGAATTCCGAAGATGATTTAAGTTTCCAAACTAGACCTAAGATAATTTTTTAAGTAAAGTGTTTTAGTGGTTCCTGCAATTGTTATTCAACTCACTAATCGACAATTTATGAATCCACCATAAATAATCCTTACCATCAAAGTGAGGTGGTTTACCAAGAGAAACAGAAAGTAATTGGGAATTTGAATTGCAAGGAACGTGGGAATAATTAAAAAAAAGTTTTAGTACGGTTTGGTTTAACCGCCTTTTGACGATGCTTGGAGGTGGATTCTTGCTTGCTCAACGTGGATGATGATGTCAAAGAATCGATTTCGTAGTAGACGATCTTCTATCCTTTTCTTCTTCTTGTTCTTGGAGGAATGTGTGGATCAACAACCTTCCATAATTTCCTCCCAGGGGTGTCTTATTCTTGTTCATGTCCCCCAATAGCGCCTTCTCGTCCCCCCAACATCACTTCGAGTGGTTAAACTCAAAAAGAAGTGTTGGGCTCTAATACCAATTGATAGTCACTTAGAGAGGGTGAATAGGTGACACCCGAAAGTTCACAACTCAAAAACAAACTTGGACCCTACATTAGTCGAATGAACTCTTATTAATTGTGACCTCTTATTTAATTGGGATGATATCTACTTATACTTAGTAACTGCTAATAAAATTTTTGACCAACTTGTTAAAAGCAACGCTCAGCCTTAATCATTCTATTTGATAAGCCTTACACTTCACATGAGCCCCCACCGTAAGTGAACTCATGCACATTATTCCTCACAACTTGTTGAACGATAAATGTATGTGAGCTTACCCTTGTTGTACTCATCCCAAGGTCAAGGACAAATACCACCAAGATGAGGAGCATGAAGGATGCAACGATGAATTCGTGAGAGGTATAGGCCGTCATCTCCCAATAACCTATGGTTGCGGAGGATCATTGACGTCATATGATGTAATTATTTAGTTATTTTGTGCAGAACCCCTATTATATAATAAAGATGTGACATTCATTTCTATACCATGAGTTACTATGGGCCTGTTTGGTTGTTTGTATGGGTGGACTTGGCTCGTATCTAGGGAACCTAGCTCTTGGTAGCCTGACTGAGAGCATGCAATATACCTACGTTTGGTTGACTGTATGAGCTTAGCTTGGTCTATTCGAGATGATGTTTGGTTGCTTGCATGAATGCTTGGTGCATGAGCTTAAAAGCTATAAAGTTTATTATATTTTCATGCGATGATGTTGCAGTAGTCTATAATATGGCATACCAAGCCTTAATCCACTTTTAAATAAATTAAAATTTATCTAATAGACACTAATTACATGTTAATGTGTCATTAGGAAAGACTAATGGTTGCACCGGCAGAGCCTGGCTCTGGAGAAACGGCCATATCCTACGTATCTCGGGAGCCAGGCCCAAGGGGAATCTTTGTATCCCGTGAGCCAGGCTGAAGAGGCTGATCAGGCAACCAAACAGAAGAAAGCTGCATCTCGTGAGCCTAGCCAGATCATATGCAGGCAACCAAACGCACCCTATATGTATAAGACTAGATCATATCACACATTTGAGACGCGTCCGTGTTTGCCCTTAAATCTGGATGTGACAAACAGTAACATGTCTGGGGCCTAGGACAGTAAACAGTAACATATCCGCCGCATATATAGTATGAACAGTACCCTGTCCGGTGCACACAGTACATCAAACAGTAGCACACCAACGACTATCCCTTTAAGAGAAGAAAACAACAAATAAGATCTAGCAGATTTCCTGATTTTGTGTCAACGGCTATGGAACGCCTTAAGGCTATAAAAGGACCCCATAAGCGCTCATTTTCAAGTGTCCATGGCTCCCGATTGCAGCAATACTTTGCAAACACACTTCAAGTCATTTATGTCTCCCTTTCTTGTGTATTTCTCTCTAGTCTTTGTGTTGGCCTAGTTATAAGTCAAAAGAGAGTAGAGGAGTGATGCTGCAAGTTAGAGCAAGGTCTGGAGCGTGTAGTTAATCTGTCGGAGAGCCACCGACATCTGTGAGACTGTGACAACCCCGGCTTTGTGTAACTCAACATCGACATAGTGGAAGACTTGATCTGTCACCTGGTGACAGATCTGAGCTATGGAGGACGAAGTTGAAATAGATTCCAAACCAGGTTGGCTAACTCCAACGTGGACTAGACAAACATTTCAGGTTTGGCTGAACCACGGGGAAAAAACCCCATGTCATGTATGCTCTTGCTGTGATATTCTCTATATCTCACTTCTATTGCTTTATCCTTTACACTTCTATATTTATCTTTGGTATAAATTATTTTTTGAGTGCAGTCTATCTTGAGACAGGGACAACATATGTCCATATATAATCATAAAATAAATGGACTTCATCATTCTAAATATTTTATGAATCACTCTAAATATCTAAGTTTCAACATAACCAATACTTCACTTCATCATTTTCATATGTGGACTTGAGATTGTCTTATTATAGAATGTTTATTACTCTTGTTAACTTATTTGCATTTTTTGTCGATAATAGAACATTTTCTGAATTTAATTGCATTTTGATGATTTTCTGCAGATAGAGACTAATAATACATAAATAGTCTCAGAAATTCATGAACTCCGCCTATGTTGATTGGAAGACTTCCTTGAGTCGTTTCAACATAGCCAGTCCCAAGCCCGGTAAAGGAGGAGGGTTGTGTTAGGTCCGGCAAACCAACGTAAAAACCAGCCAAATCTTATGGAGATGAAACCACAAAGAAAATCGTTGGGGCGTAACCCTCTTAGCGACGCGCCATATCGGAACCCGGGTATGGTGTTAAATGAGCAAGGGTCGGGCCGTCACCCCTTAAGTGACGCACCGTCTCTTGATCTAGAGTCGGTGATAAGTGAGCAAGGATCGGGTCGTCGCATCCTTAGTGGCGCGCTACATCGGCGCCCGGGTGTAGTGGAAAATGAGCAAGGGTCTTTGCATCTTCCTCGGCGGGTGCGATGGGTAAGGAAGCTAGTCGAGCCAACTAGGGTCCGTGTAGGTAGTTGGAACGTAGTTTCCATAACAGGTAAGTTACGAGAAATAGTCGACGTTGCGGTGAGGAGACGGGTAAATATTTTATGCATTCAAGAGACCAAGTGGAAAGGACAGAAGACGAAGGAAGTGGAAGGTATAGGCTTCAAGTTGTGGTACATGGGGACTGTAGCAAACAAGAATGGAGTAGGCGTCTTGATCGATAAGAGCCTTAAAGATGGGGTAGTAGATGTTAAGAGGCTAGGAGATAGAATCATCCTAGTCAAACTGGTCATTGGGGACTTGGTTCTCAATGTTATCGGCGCGTATGCTCCTCAAGTAGGCCTTAATGAGAACTCAAAGAGGGTGTTCTAGGAAGGCCTGGAGGACATGGTTAGTAGTGTGCCAGTTGGCGAGAAGCTCTTCATAGGAGGAGATCTCAATGGCCATGTGGGTACATCTAGCACCAGTTTCGAGGGTGTGCATGGAGGCTTCGGCTTTGGGACTAGGAATCAAGAAGGAGAGGAAATCCTAAACTTTGCCCTAGCCTATGACATGTTTATAGCAAACACTTTCTTTAGGAAGAGGAAATCCCACCCGGTGATCTTCAGTAGTGGCCAACACACTAGCCAGATTGATTTCGTCCTCTTGAGAAAAGAGGACAGGCATGCCTGCTTAGATTGCAAGGTTATACCTAGAGAGTGTGTGGTAACCCAACATAAGCTTGTCGTAGATGACTTTCGTTTTAAGATTCGTTTACAACGGAATAAGCATAACAAGGTCACTAGAACAAAGTGGTGGAAGCTTAAAGGGGATGTGGCCCAAACTTTCAAGGAGAGAGTTATCGAGGAGGGCCCTTGGGCAGAAGAGGGAGACACAAACATCATGTGGAGGAAGATGGCGACATGCATCCAAAAGATTGCTTCAGAAGAGTTTGTGTTGAGTCAAGGAAACTGAAGGGAAGTTAAAGACACTTTGTGGTGGAACGAAGAGGTCCAAAAGGCTATCAAGGAGAAGAAAGATTGCTACAAACGCTTACATCATGACAAGTGTGCAAACAACATAGAGAAGTACATGATAGTGAAGAAGTCTGCAAAGCGAGCGGTTAGTAGAGCCCAGGGTCAAGCCTATGACGACCTTTATCAATGGTTGGACACAACGCAGGGAGAAAAGGATATCTATAGGATGGCCAAAATTCATGAAAGGAAGACAAGGGATGTCAACCAAGTCAAATGCATCAAG
The DNA here is from genome assembly GCF_902167145.1 of Zea mays. NCBI lineage: Eukaryota > Viridiplantae > Streptophyta > Magnoliopsida > Poales > Poaceae > Zea > Zea mays. Next base: position 37,474,216 of record NC_050098.1, on the reverse strand, counting down.
GATGAAGCAAACCAACTATTAGTGAAGAATGAAGTGATCAAGAACAGATGGAAGGAGTACTTCAACAAATTGTTCAATGGAGAGAATGAGAGTCCTACAATAGAATTGGACGAACCATTTGATGACAACAATAGGGGGTTTTGTACAAAGGATACAAGAATATGAAGTTAAGGAGGCGCTAAAAAGGATGAAGGTAGGAAAGGCGATGGGCCCTGATGGTATCCCTATCGGGGTATGGAGATGCCTTGGATACATAGCAATCGTATGGCTGACTAAGCTTTTCAACACCATCTTTCGAACAAACAGAATGCCCGGCGAGTGGCGGCGGAGTACGTTAGTACCAATCTTCAAGAACAAAGGAGATGTTCAGTTGTACTAATTACCGTGGATAAGCTCATGAGCCATACAATAAAGCTATGGGAGAGAGTCATTGAACACCGCCTATGGAAGATGACGAGCGTGACCCAAAATCAGTTTGGTTTCATGCCTGGGAGATCAACTATGGAGGCCATTTTCTTACTAAGACAACTTATGGAGAGATTCAGAGAACAAAAGAAAGACCTGCATATGGTCTTCATAGACTTGGAGAAGGCTTATGACAAAGTACCTAGGAGTGTAAGGTGGTGGGCCTTGGAAAAACACAAAGTATCAACAAAGTACATTAATCTTATTAAAGATATGTACACTAATGTTGTGACAAGTGTCCGAACAAGTGATGGAGACACTGATGACTTTCCAATTAACATAGGACTACATCAAGGGTCGGCTTTGAGCCCTTATCTTTTCGCTTTGGTGATAGATGAGGTCACAAGGGACATACAAGGATATATACAGTGGTGTATGCTTTTTGCCGATGATGTGGTACTTATTGAGGAGAGTAGGAGTGGTGTTTCACAAAAGTTGGAATTGTGGAGGCAGACGTTGGAAGCAAAAGGTTTTAGGCTTAGTAGGTCTAAAACAGAGTATATGAAGTGTGATTTCAGTGCCATGGGGTATGAGGATGGCGATGTTAGTCTTAATGGGCAAGTGGTACCCAAGAAAGACACTTTTCCTTACTTAGGATCAATGCTTCAGAAGGAGGGAGACATCGATGAGGATGTCAGTCATAGAATTAAAGCTGGATGGTTGAAGTGGCGGCAAGCTGCGAGTGTCTTATGCGACCCCCGGGTGCCACAAAAACTAAAAGGCAAATTCTACAGGACAGCAATCCGGTCGGCTATGTTGTATGGAGCAGAATGTTGGCCCACTAAAAGACGACATGTCCAACAACTAAGTGTGGCAGAGATGCGTATGTTGCGCTGGATATGTGGCCACACAAGGAGAGATCGAGTCTGGAATGATGATATACGAGAGAGAGTAGGAGTGGCACCAATTGAGGAGAAGCTTATGCAACATCGTTTGAGATGGTTTGGACATATCCAACAAAGACCTGAAGAGGCACCAATGCATATCGGAATAATTAGGCGTCTCGAGAATGTGAAGAGAGGTAGAGGTCGACCAACCTTAACGTGGACAGAGGCTGTGAAGAGGGACCTGAAGGAGTGGAATATTGATAAAGAGCTCGCCATGGATAGGAAGGGGTGGAAGTGTGCAATTCACGTGTCAGAACCCTGATTTGTAGTTTCGCTTTTCCTCCTTAATCGTTTGACCTTTTCTTGTGCCCCTTTAGATCTTGCTGGTTCTTGTGGGTTTTATCTCTTTTTATGTGTTTCCCCGTTTCGTCATTTTTCGGTTCTCCTTTGCCTTTGTCTCCCTTTTCTTTTCTTTGGAGGTTGAGCTCTGAGGTTTTCATATGGGGTTTCATCTCTAGCCTACCCCAACGTGCTTGGGACAAAAAGGCTTTGTTGTTGTTGTTGTTGTAGTCTCAGAAATTCATGAAATTTTACTGAGGCAAAACATATGTCCACATATAATCCTAAAAATGTTGGGGACATAAAATCCACAACATGTCAACATTTCATTCATTTGACCTCCACTTGTTGCGTGAGTTACACGTGAAATTACTCTAACTATCCAATTTTCAACATAATCAATACTTCGCTTTATCATTTTCAAGTGGGGACTTGAGGTTATATTATTATTAGTCTCGTTAACTTATTTGCAATTTTTTATTGACGCTATAATAATTTACAAATTTAATTGCATTTTGATGGTTTCTGAAGAAAGAAATTATTAGTACGCAAATAGCCTTAGAATTTCACGAACTTTCACAGAGACACACCATATGTCCAAATATAATCCTATAAATGTTTGGACTATAAAATTCATATGATGACAATGTTTCTTCTATTTTCCACTTTCACTTGCTACATAACTTACACGCGGAATCACTCTAAGCATCCAAGTTTCAACACAATCAATACTTCACTTTATCATTTTAATGTGGGGACTTGCGGTTATCTTCTTATATAACGGTTATTATTCTTGGTAACTTAATTGCAATTTTTGGACGATAATAGAATTATTTAATGAATTTAATTGCATTTAATGTTTTTTTGCTAAAATTTAACAGTACACAAAATAGCCTTAGAAAATCATGAGATTTTATAGAGGCACAACATATGTCCATATATAATCGTAAAGTAAATATTTGGACCACAAAATGCACCAGATGTTAGCGTTTCTTCTATTTCACTTTCCACTTGCCAGGTGAGTTACACGTGAAATCACTTTAGATATCCAAAATTTAACATAATCAATACTTCACTTTATCATTTCTATGTTGGGACTTGAGGTTATCTTCTTATAAAATGTTTATTAGTCTTGGTAACTTATTTGCAGTTTTCAGTTGAAACATGAATATTTTATGAATTTAACTGTATTTTGATGATTGTTTGCAGAAAGAAAATAATAATACACAAATAGCCTCAGAAACCCACGGAATTTTATAGAGGCACACAATATGTCCACATATAATCCTAAAAATATTTAGACTCAAAGAGTGGCTAAATGATTACAACATTTGCGATATTGTTTGGAATGATGTCTTACATGGTATCCAATAAAAAAAGCTATTGCAGACGATATTCGTGTTCGACTAGTTTCGTATTCGACACACAAATTTCCATATTTGCATCTGAAAACATTTGTATTTATATTCATATTCGAAGCTACTCGTATTTAAATTCGAATTCAAATAAAAATATAAAAACAAATATAGTTTCGATGATATCCATTCGTATTTGATCCGATTACACCCCAATAGCTGTGCAAAACACTGTTTTGTAATGTAGACCACACTGTTTGTATAGTGGAGTTTGAAACGACAGAGGATGAGGAGTAAGCTATTGTAGATAGACTTAGTAGAAACCAGGGCCACTCCGAGGTTACTTTTCCACCACATCAACGTCACACCATGTCCAAGGTGAAGCTCAAGCAAAAGTAATTAAAGTTTAATCACTTTATGAGTTAAAGATCTTGAATGTCACCTAGAGGGGGGTGAATAGGCGAAACCTAAAATTTACAAACTTAAACACACACTAAAGGTCGGGGTTAGCGTTAGAATTAAACTCAAGTCCAAAAGATTGTTTATCTTGCTAGGAGTTGCTCAAAGAATGCGGATGGCGTGTGGGAGCCAACTCAAATCAATACTAGCAAGGAAACATTATAGAGGGAAAACAAATCAAACTAGAATCAAAGCGACTGAACACGATGATTTGTTTTACCGAGGTTCGGTTCCAAATAACCTAGTCCCCGTTGAGAAGGTCACAAAGACCGGGTCTATTTCAACCCTTTCCCTCTCTCAAACGGTCACTTAGATCGAGTGAGCCTTTTCCTTAATCTCACGGGTCACTTAGACCTCGCAAGGACAACCACACACTTAGGTGCCTCTTGCTTTGATTACAAGTCTCTTGTGAATAAGAAGGAAATAAAAAGAAAAGGCCAAACCAAGTGACAAGAGCAACAAAGAACACAAGTGATCCTCTCACAAGCCCTAATGCACTAGATTTGATTTTGGGGCTTTGAGTGGATTGATTGCTTTGATTGTGTCTTAGAGTGTTGGGCTATTGCTCTTGCAATGAATGAAGATTTCAGAAGGCTTGGATGGGAGTGAATGAGGTGGTTGGGGGGTATTTATAGCCTCCCAACCACTTCTAGCCATTGGCTGATTTCTGCTGGTGATGGGCGCACCGGACAGTCTGGTGCGCCACCGGACAGTCACTGTGCACTGTCTGGTGCGTGCCACGTCAGTGCAACCGTTAGGGTTCTGAGCAGTTGACCGTTGGGGCGCCTTGTCGTCTTGCTGTACCGGACAGTCCGGTGTCACACCGGACATTCCGATGCCCTCTAACTTCTGCACTCTGACTTCTACATTTGCACTGTTCACGCAAAGCGTCTTTTGCAGTCGACCGTTGGCGCTAGTTAGCCGTTGCTCCGCTGGCTCACTGGACAGTCCGGTGGCACACCGAACAGTCCGGTGAATTATAGCGGAGCGCGCCAGGAATTTCTCGATGGTGGCTGGTTCGGAGGGCGCCAGGTTGGCGCACCGGACAGTGTCCGGTGCGCCAAAGATTAGCACAATCAAGTCATTTTGCTCCAATTAAATTGTGTCACTAACTTGATTTCTTTCTTGGTTTGTGTTGAACCTTTTGCATCTGCAATATATGAATTCTAGACAAACTAGTTAGTCCATGTGTTTGTGTTGATCATCAATCACCAAAATTAATTATAGTAAATGGTTAACCCAATCTCCCTTTCAATCTCCCCCTTTTTGGTGATTGATGCCAACACAAACCAAAGCAAATATAAAGTACAGAATTGTAACTAGTTTGCATTTATGATGAATGTAACACCCCTAGTGTTACTGTAACTAAAACTTGAGCATGGGATCATAAACATTGGCATTGCATATGTTTGACACACCTAGAGTGCATTCACTAGGTAAAAATTTCAAACAAGTTGTATTGTTATAGCATTTTGCAAATAGAACCCTGGATAGGGAACTTAACCCTAAGTAGGGATTAAAGGGGTAAGACATAACCCAAATTGAGAAAACCTAAAAAAACCTTAGGGGAATAGTCATAAAATGTTCCCAAAAATGAACTTGAATCACATTTATACCCCTGAGATACTAAAAACCCCCATTGGAACCCTGGAAAACCCTAAGTCCAAACCCTAGGGGCCTATGTGCAAAAAACTGTACACATTTGGACTAAAGTGTAAAAACTACAATGTCAAGACATATTAAGTCCTTTGGTTCACAAATATATGAATTCGCAAGTTAAACCCTAAGTTTTGGGTCTATTTGCAAAAATCACCTCTTAAGTCCTAAATAACCTAAGTCTGAATTTCAGAGTTTTTGATCAACTTTTGAGTCTTGTAACTTTCAAATTCTAGGATTTTTGCCCTATGTCACCACATCAAAGTTGTAGACCAATCATAGGAGAACAACTTTGCTTAAGAATGTGAGCTCAGTTGTTAAGAAGAATTTAGAGATAATTAAGCCCAAAGTTGGGTTGTCAGGCTGTTAAGGTCTGAATTTTCAGACAGACAGTGCAATCACTACGACTTTGGGCATAAATTCAACCTTGATCCAGTGCTCAACCGAGTTTAATCCCTATAGTCGATTTGTAGCTGGTATGTAGCACTACAACTTTGCTGTAGAGATCTGGATGTGTTGCCACAGAAATTTGGAAGAAATCTGGCCCTAAACTATGGCTGTCAGGCTTACTGATGGAGCACTCGCGATGGTACAGTACCCTGAATCAGATCAGACCGCCAGCGCAGCCGCTTCATCGCCGACGACCGCTCCTCGCCGTGATTCGCGCCACCGCCGTGGGATTCACGTCGCCGATGACCCGATAAGGCCGCCAGGTAAAAGCCATGCGCTGGACGCCACTCCGGTGACCCCCATCGTACTTCCCCTCTGCCTTGCGGCTGGAACCGATAAGAACGCCGGTGAACCGCCGTCGCTCGGTCTTGCGCCGCGTGTCCGGGCGCTTTACCACGTCGCGGATAGTTACACTAGGAGCGTCCGGTGATCGCCGGAGATACCGCCACGGTAGAAGCCACCTAGCGCCTGCGCCAGTGCCTTCTTCTTCCTCTGGCCGCCGCGCGTCTCGCCCGATTCACCAGCCACCGCCGTTGAGCCCTATAAATTGAAGCCCCCACCAGCCCCGCAGGGTCATCACCCACCCAGCCACCGCAAATCGCTAGCAATCGTTCGCTAGAGCTCGCGAATTTTGAATTTCTCCCAAAACCGTTCTCCGCCGCCGTGAAAGCACCTCGCCGTGGCCAGCTCTAGTATCCTCTGCTGCTTGTTCTAGTATCCTTAGGTACCCCGCAAACCCCTCGACCCCTTTAATTGAACCAGACCGCCAGGGATCACCGGGAACGCGTGCCATTGTCCTCATCGTTCGCGGTTCACGTGGACAGAGCTTGGTAGCTTACCAATCGTGAAATTAAGTTAGGGGAATCGTTCGGGGATGGTTTAATCCGGTGTATGCCACTCGGGAGCACCGACCGCTGCATAAATCCATCGGTACAACCTCACCGGAGTTCATCCTCCGCGCTGCCGTCGTCGTGGATCTCGTGCGGTAAAGGAACAGAAACCGGAGGGCTTTTCTGTAACGCGTCAGTGACTTCGAGTAACTGTGAAGGAACCCGTTCGTAGTTAGTGAAGAACCCGAGGCCTTTTCTGTAAAGTCACCAGCGCGTGGGCGCGGGCGCGCTTTCCCTCTGGTGTTGGGCCGCCTGGGCTGGAATCGGCCCAGCACTGTTCCTGTTTTTTCCCTTTTCTTTTTCGGTAGAACTTTGAAAAGCTGTAAAAAATGGTAGAAAATTCCTAAAATTCTCAAACCAATTTTCCTAGGCTTCTTATTTTCCATAGAATTTAGTAAAAATAGTTGACTGATTTTTAGATAAAATAAGGAATTTTGGAGGATTTAAAGTAGCTTAAAACATTAGTTCTGGATTTTTAGAAAATAAATGGTAATCTCAAAATTGCTCAAACTTTTTGTATAATCTCTACACATTATTTAGAAGCCTTGGGTAGAGTTTGGGTTGATTTGAACCTTGTTTGATACTTAGAACCCAAAACCCCCTGCCCTTTGAACTCCTTTACTGACTCCGGAAACCCTAAGTTCTCGGAGTTCCGTGAAGGAAAGTTGTATTCAAGACTTAGATAATAAATCTTTATTATTTTTGCACACTCATGAGCATTACATGGCATTCATTCTTATATATACCTATATGGTTATATTTAGAAAACGAAGAAGAGATCGAAGTGACTGAAGAGAAGACACCACCACCTTCGGAATCTCAGTCCGGAAATTGTTTCTACTTCGTTATCTGCGGGTCCGAGCCTGACTCACCTACTAACGAAGGCAAGCCCCGGTGCATTTGCCACCTTCCTTGATGTTTTTAAAATCTTTCTCACTTGATTGCTGCATTAGGTGATAGGAGTTGAATGCTTAAACAATTCCTGCATTACCTTCCTTGAACTTGATCACCTTCCTTGAAACCCTGTTTTTACCAAAAGGTTTTACTATGCTTAGTATTGCTCTAGAAAAACAAAAGGATTTGTTTTACAAAAGATGATTGGCAAAGTGGGAGGGTTGTTTCCAAAAATAAAACTTGATGGTGGATCCATCATGGCCATGATGGGTTCAACATCGGAAAAGATGTACCTCTGCCAGGTACCAAGATTTGGGTTTAAATGATTAAGCTGAGACCGGGCGGGTGACTTGCACGAGAAGAGTCTCGGTGTAGTGTCTCCGTCTGAGTCGATTAAGGACTGTCTCGATGTAGGCTTGATGACCGAGGACCCTTTAGCTGGTCACATGCCTCGTCATGGGTAAGCCTTGCCTCGGGCAGACTAAGGCCAGAATAAGATAACATGAAATGGGCGTGGAGCGGTGGCGGGAGTAGCGTGTACCCTCCGTAGCAAGAGGCTGGACGGTGGTGTATCCATGCTCTCGGTTTGCGTGAACCTGATCTGGTCTTAAGAACCCTGGTGGCGGGTTGACATATGCAAGGGTTAAGTGCTACATATGTCGTGTGATTGGAGATCCTCAGCTGAGTATAATCGATTCGGATTGCCGTACCTTCGCGGTTATGAAGACTTGGTCACTGACTTACACGTAGCAATCCACTAAAGATGAATGGTTTTGTTAAGAAATTGGCTAGTGCAGGTCAAGTGATTGAACTAGGGTAGAAAGAACTCTAGTTGCAGGTAATTTTACTTAACTTGACAAATAAAACTGGATTTTTAAGGATCCACTTTAGTAAGCATTTCTGCAAAACAGAGTCTTGATTATTGAGAAGCCTTACCTTGACTCCCTTAACCAGCATACCCTTGAGAGTCTTTTCTTTAGTCGGGTAAGACTTGCTGAGTAATTCCGTACTCAGGGTTTATTCCCCCGTTGTTTTTAGGTGAGGGAGCGACAAATTTTTGTTGCTTTTGCTCCAAGGTGGTTCCCAATGAAGAAAAACAAGAGTGAAGATGCGGGAGGACATGGTCCTCCATAAAACTTTTAAGTAAAAACTATCGAGAGGAGTTTTTGCCTCCCTTGGTATTTTAATAATATTACTCTGCACTCCTAGGATAACTCTGGTCTGTAATAAGTAACTTGATCTTACTTTCTAAATAAATGTAAGTTTATGTAATCGCTTCCGCATTTCTATATCTCCGATGTTCTGTAATGTCTGCAAGACGGGTGAAACGTTCCTGGAAAGGTAAGAAAGAAGATACCGAACTTGTCGAGTGATTCAGGAACATCTATAGGGTTGTCTGATGTATGTTGGACAAGGACAACTGTAGGTGGGCCTAATTACTTGGGAGGTTCCGTCATAGCTGGTATCGGAGCGAAGCCCTTCTTTGCAGATATTATGAGGCATCTTCAAAAGGTTTTCTAAAAAGACTTATCTAGAAACTCTCTTCCCTTCTTACCTAAGTATTCTGAAGAGTTTATCTTAAAGACCAGGTAGTAAGAGTGCAACATATAGAAGGTGTGAATCAACTAAGGTTGATTCTGTAATTATACATGCATCATGCTAAGAACTATACTAATCAAAATTTTCCCCCTTAGAAAATGCCGCCGTGCACAAGGAGAACAGCGCGCAAACATACTGGACCGATTGGTGTGCCGTGTCACCAGCTGGCCCCAAGACATGATAATAGTAGTAGTGGAAGCAACGATCCTATAGGGGATCTCGAAGTAGAAGTAAGTCGGCTCCAAGCGGAACTCCGACGCAGGACGGCTATATGGGTCATAGATGGCGACCGAATAAATGAGTTGAGAAGAGACGTCCGCCATCTGCGAGATCAGCTCGCGGACCGGGATTTGGCACTCGACTGGGTTGTTCAATCTCGTTCGCTTGCATGGGACAAGGAGCAAAAATCTCAAGCTCGAGTAGCAGAGCTCAACTTGGCCGTTGATGACCTGCAGACATATTGCAATACCTTACATGAAGAAGTTCATGTATTATATTCGCAACTGCATCCCAGTGAGCCTACGAATCTTGTCGAGTCGGAAGCCGGACCCTCGCATGTTGCGGGACAAGCGCTTGGTGGTGAGTTGGACCTTTTTTAGCCCCCTCCTTCTATGAGGCTGGTCGATGAATGGTCTCCCACACCCGACGACGAGGCCGCCAAAAGCAACCGGAAGCAGGAATAGTGGTGTAGTAGTAGAAATGGAAGTAGTGTATTGTATAATAGGTTGTACTATTGTATAATAGGTAGTGCTATTGTATAATACGTAATGTATCCTGTTGTAAAAATCTGAGTTTGTAACATTACTCTTTTTGGTAATGTAAAATGGATGGTTTTTCTTTGGCATATCATATTGTTTCCAAATGTTGTTGCCACAGATGCCGTCCAAGACCCGATCACAGGATGTAGCTGGAACTTCCAGTGGGAGGGAGTCTACCCCAAATCCAGCTCCTGTCCCTCCCACACTGGCCGAGGCGATTGCCGCCTTGGTAAATGCGACCGTGGATAATACCCGTTTTCTGAGAGAGATGGCGGGTCAACAGTTTCAACAGCAAGGCGGGCGGGGTTATCAACAGGGTCCATGTGAATCCTCTTACTTGGACTTCTCAGAGACGCGACCACCGCTGTTTGTCAAAGCCGAAGACCCGTTAGAGGCAGATGAATGGCTTCGTGTTATCGAGCAAAAGTTCGGACTTCTGCGATGTTCGGAAACCCAGAAGCCCTTATTCGCAGCCCAGCAACTGCGCGGCCCTGCCAGCACTTGGTGGGGAAATTTTGTGGCCGTTCAACCGGCCAATCATCAGATAACTTGGGAAGAATTCAAGGTGGCCTTCCGCGAACACTATATACCTGAAGGTGTCCTTCACATGAAGCAAGAAGAATTTATGAAGCTGAAACAAGGAGGGGATACTGTTAATCAGTATCTCAATAAGTTCAATCATTTGTCGCAATATGCAATCGATCAAGTGAACACAGATTTGAAGAAGAAGAATTGCTTTATGAGAGGTTTAAATGATCGACTGCAAAGAAAGATGGCAACCTGCATAGATCTTACTTATGGAAGAGCTGTCAGTACAGCATTGGCAGTTGAAGCAAAGTATGCAGGCGCTGGAAAATCCAAGGGTTTTGGAGGTGACAGGCCTAGTCAGGGCCCGGTGAAGAGGCAACGGTTTGTCATCCGGCCTTCCAACCAGAATCGCTCTTTCTCTCATCCACCCTCCTTCCCTTTTAAGCAGCCAGTCTTTATTCGTCCCAATAATGCCCCCACTGCATCAAATCAGCTGGGTGCCCCAGGCACTTGATTCCCTGCCCTTCCCAGTTCATCGACTAGATGTTTCAATTGTGGGAAGTCTGGGCATTTTATCAAGGATTGCCCTTATCCAAAGCAGAACCAGTCAAATAATCAGCAAGGATCTGGGAATTCATCTCAAGTCAAGGGAAATACTATGGGCAAAAATACAAAGAAGACGGGACACATATATTATACGCAAGTGGCCACTACACCGGACGGTGAGCCGGTAATGATGGGTACGTTCCTTGTGGCCAATCATCCCGCAGTTATTCTCTTTGATTCTGGTGCTTCACATACATTCATCAGCAAGAAATTTGTGGAGCAACATTGCATCTCATGCCATGAATCAAAAGAAGGGTTTAAAATTCACTCACCAGGGGGACAAATATTTACTAGAGAAGTGGCCTATCAAGTGCCCGTAACATTGGTCGGACGGGACTTTCCTACTAATATGATCATTCTGAAAGGCCAAGATATAGATGTCATTTTGGGCATGAATTGGTTAGCCAGACACAAAGCAACCCTCAATACTGATCAGAGAATTATCAGGTTGAGTTATAACCAAGAAGAAATTCTTTTGCCTATCCCCATTCCAACCAAAGCTACTGGCAGAGTTTATGAAGCTGTTATACCGGAGATCAAGGATATTCCGGTAGTACGCGAGTTTCCCGATTTCTTTCCCGAGGATTTGCCTGGACTGCCACCTGAACGGGAGGTAGACTTTGTAATTGAGTTGAAGCCCGGTATGGCTCCCGTATCTAGAAGATCGTACCAAATGCCTCCAAATGAGTTGGCAGAATTGAAGATTCAATTACAAGATCTACTTGAGAAAGGATTTATCCGGCCAAGCTCGTCGCCATGGGGTTGTCCAGCCATATTCGTCAAGAAGAAGGATCAAACTTTACGGATGTGTGTGGATTATCGACCCCTGAATGAGGTCACTATCAAGAACAAGTACCCTCTTCCGCGGATTGACATTCTATTTGATCAACTGAATGGAGCGAGGGTCTTCTCCAAGATTGATCTCAGATCGGGCTATCACCAGATCCGTATTCGGCCCGAGGATATACCAAAGACTGCATTCACTACGCGGTATGGATTATTTGAATATCTGGTAATGTCTTTCGGATCGACAAATGCTCCTGTCCACTTCACGTATTTGATGAACTCGGTATTCATGCCCGAGTTGGACAAGTTTGTGGTGGTCTTCATAGACGATATTTTAATATATTCCAAGAATGAAGAGGAGCATGCACAACACTTACGGATCGTGTTAACGCGCCTGAGAGAACATCAGTTATATGCCAAGTTCAGCAAATGCGCGTTTTGGCTGGAGGAAATTCAGTTTCTGGGACATGTACTGTCTGCCAGGGGGATTGCGGTAGATCCCAGCAAAGTCAAGGACATTTTGGAGTGGACACCCCCGACCACTGTTCATCAGGTCCGAAGTTTCCTTGGACTGGCTGGATATTATCGCCGATTCATACCAGATTTTTCTAAGCTTGTGAAGCCAATCACAAGTTTATTAAAGAATGATATTAAATTCAATTGGTCTTCAAAGTGTGATGAAGCTTTTGAACAATTGAAGATATTATTAACCACTGCTCCGGTATTGGCTCAACCGGATATTAATAAGCCCTTTGATGTGTATTGTGACGCATCAGGCAGTGGCCTCGGTTGTGTGCTAATGCAAGAAGGCCGAGTAATTGCATATGCTTCAAGACAGTTGCGCCGACATGAGGAACAATATCCTACTCATGATCTGGAGTTAGCTGCGGTGGTTCATGCCCTAAAGATCTGGCGTCATTATCTGCTGGGTAATGTCTGTCATATTTATACAAACCATAAAAGCTTGAAATATATCTTCACCCAGTCAGAATTGAATATGAGACAAAGGCGATGGCTTGAGCTGATCAAGGATTATGAATTAGAAATCCATTATCACCAGGAAAAGCAAATGTAGTGGCAGATGCGCTCAGTCGCAAGGCTTCCTGCCATTGTCTAACAGTGAGGACTTCTGACATTACATTATGCCAGGAGATGGAGAAATTAAACCTGGGAATGATTCAACATGGGACTTCAAATCATCTGAAGCTGGAGTCAGTCATCTTACAAAGAATAATTGACGCACAAAAAGACGATGAGGGTATGAAGCACATACGTGAGAAGATAAGGGCTGGAACAGCCAAATGTTTCAAAGAAGACGATCAAGGTGTGATATGGTTCAACAACCGCATAGTGGTGCCAAAGAATGAAAAGCTCCGCCAGCAAATTTTAGATGAAGCACATCTTAGTCGCTATTCTATTCATCCGGGAAGCACTAAGATATACCAAGATCTGAAACAACATTATTGGTGGACGAAAATGAAGATTGAAATTGCACGCTATGTGGCTAAGTGTGACACTTGCAGACGTGTCAAGGCCATACACATGAAGACTGTTGGTCCATTACAATCCTTGCCGATCCCAACATGGAAATGGGAAGATATTAGTATGGACTTTATTATGGTATTGCCTAGAACCGCAAAGGGGTATGACTCTATCTGGGTTATTGTTGATCGGCTCACGAAAATTGCTCACTTTCTGCCGGTCAAGACATATTACCCGGTACTTACCTATGCGGAATTATACATTGCTCGCATTCTCAGTTTGCACGGTGTTCCAAAGACTATAGTGTCGGATCGTGGACCTCAATTCGTATCCAAATTCTGGGAGGAACTTCATAAATCCCTGGGTACCAAATTGCTCCATAGTTCGGCCTACCATCCTCAAACCAGTGGACAGACTGAGAGAGTGAACCAAATACTTGAAGATATGCTGCGGGCATGTGTATTGGACTTCTCACAAAAATGGGATGAATGTTTGCCGTTAGCGGAGTTCTCATATAATAATAGCTACCAGGAAAGCATCAAGATGGCACCGTTTGAAGCTTTATATGGACGACGATGTCGTACTCCGCTAAATTGGTCTGAACCTGGTGAAAGGTACTTCTTCAGGCCTGATATGGTGAAAGAGACTGAAGAAAGAGTTCAAAGGATAATTCATAATTTGAAGAAGGCTCAAGCTCGTCAAAAGAGTTATGCAGACAAACGGCGAATGCCCTTATATTTCCTTGAGGGGGACTATGTCTACTTAAAGGTTTCACCAATGAAGGGCGTATCGTGTTTCGGGGTTAAAGGAAAGCTTGCACCACGATATATTGGTCCTTTTCTTATCCTGGAAAGATATGGGCCAGTGGCATACCGACTTCAGTTACCCGAAACCTTGTCTGCTGTACATAATGTGTTCCACGTGTCCCAATTGAAGAAGTGTCTTCGGGTTCCCGACCGAACCATCGAAGTGACAGATGTTGTCCTTAAACCGGACTTGACATATTCTGAGCACCCTATTCGAGTCTTGGATCAAAAGGACAGGGTTACCCGGAGAAAAACTCTCAAGTTCTACAAGATACAGTGGAACCAACATTCCGAAGATGAGGCTATGTGGGAAACTCAAGATTTTTTAGATAAGAATTTCCCAGGCTTTTTAGCCTCTTGTAATTTGTAAAGCATGTATAGCTTTTGTAATAAAGGAGTGAGTTTCAAACCACCCCTGCCTTGTACCAAGAATAAGGAAATAAGAATGTGACACATTTCCTTTTCCATTACTTACCCTAGGACTTTTAATCTCGGGACGAGATTCTTTTATGGGGGGAAGGATGTAACACCCCTGGTGTTACTGTAACTAAAACTTGAGCATGACATCATAAACATTGGCATTGCATATGTTTGACACACCTAGAGTGCATTCACTAGGTAAAAATTTGAAACAAGTTGTATTGTTATAGCATTTTGCAAATAGAACCCTGGATAGGGAACTTAACCCTAAGTAGGGATTAAAGAGGTAAGACATAACCCAAATTGAGAAAACCTAAAAAAACCTTAGGGGAATAGTCATAAAATGTTCCCAAAAATGAACTTGAATCACATTTATACCCCTGAGATACCAAAAACCCCCATTGGAACCCTGGAAAACCCTAAGTCCAAACCCTAGGGGCCTATGTGCAAAAACTGTACACATTTGGACTAAAGTGTAAAAACTACAATGTCAAGACATATTAAGTCCTTTGGTTCACAAATATATGAATTTGCAAGTTAAACCCTAAGTTTTGGGTCTATTTGCAAAAATCACCTCTTAAGTCCTAAATAACATAAGTCTGAATTTCAGAGTTTTTGCTCAACTTCTGAGTCTTGTAACTTTCAAATTCTAGGGTTTTTGCCCTATGTCACCACATCAAAGTTGTAGACCAATCATAGGAGAACAACTTTGCTTAAGAATGTGAGCTCAGTTGTTAAGAAGAATTTAGAGATAATTAAGCCCAAAGTTGGGCTGTCAGGCTGTTAAGGTCTGAATTTTCAGACAGACAGTGCAATCACTACGACTTTGGGCATAAATTCAACCTTGATCTAGTGCTCAACCGATTTTAATCCCTATAGTCGATTTGTAGCTGGTATGTAGCACTATAACTTTGCTGTAGAGATCTGGATGTGTTGCCACAGAAATTTGGAAGAAATTTGGCCCTAAACTATGGCTGTCAGGCTTACTGATGGAGCACTCGTGTAACACCCTGAATTTGGGGGTATAAAATTTCTTTGCTCATATTCACAAATTCAGGTGTTACTTCCCTTTTTTTCATCCTTTCCCAATCTTCTCTTTCTCATTTCTATAGGAGAAAAGTGGTTAATTTATTTGTAATTATAGTCTATTAGCTCAAACCCTAAGGGAATATGAATTGTTGCATCATGTTGAACCCTAGATTTCACTTTTGTTTGGTGCATAATTCTCAAAAAGTCTAATTTGAATTTGGGGCTCATTTGATTTTGAATCAAATAGAATAAATAAAAGAAAAGGAGAAAACAATTCCAAAATAAAAGAAAAAGGCAAAGCAGCCCACTTCCCCGCCCCCCTCGGCCTTTCGGCCCAGTCGGCCCACCTCGCGCGCGCGCCTCTCCCCCCTCCTCTCTCTGCGCAGCGGGCCCGGCCTGTCGGCGCGGCCGCCTTCCGCGCACCCGCCTCCCTCTCTCTCTGCTCGCCCAGCCCCACCTGTCGGCGCTGCCGCTTCCCCGCGCGCGCCCGCTCCCTCGCTCTCTCTCTGCCCGTGGGCCCGGCCCGTCAGCCCCGCTTCCCTCGCGCCCGCACCCGCTTTCTTCTCTCTCTCTGCGCCGCGGGCCCGGCTTGTCAGCTTCTCCGTCTTCGCGTAACCGCCGCCGTGCGTGCCGCGGTCTCCGCGCCCACGTCGTGCGTGGGGCTCGCCCCACCTCGCCCTCGGCCACTTGAGCCCCGAGCCTTGCTCGCCATCTCCCCCTCCCTCATTTGCGCACCAACCGGCCCCCCTCTTCCACCTCTCCCTCGCTGTGCGCACGCCAGAGCGCCGCCGCCGTAAACCCTGCCGTTCCGAGCTCGGTTCCCGGCCGCCGTTGGAGCTCCGCCGTGTCCATTGCCACGGTGAGCTTCGCCCCGACGTCCGCAACCCGGAACGCGCACCAATTTCCCCTTCCCCTCCCTATTTCTCTCTGCCCGCGCTCACCCGCCGTCCGCCGTGCAGCCGCCACCGTCGACCCGGGCCACCGTCGCGTCTTCGTCGCCGCCGAGGAGTCCCCGGAGCCCGCCTTGAGGTAAAGAACCTCTCCCGCCCCTATTGGCCTTTATTTTGCTCTCTGCTGCGTTTGATTGCTCGTCGGAGTTGCTTACCGCCGCCGCCGAGCCACTCCGCCGTGAGCCACCCCCCTCCGGTGCCCCTGCCCCGACCCAGACCCCACCAATGGATTCCCCGTGCCCTCCTTAACCTCCCCGGCCACTCGGATCGCCCCAAGGACCCGCAGGGCCCCCGCGCCCCTCGTCTCCGGCGAGCTCCTCCGCCGCGGGGACGAGCACCGCCGCCCCAGCTAGCCGAAGGAGACGGGAGCCAGCCACCCCATCCCCGCCGTCTATATTAGATCGGACGACACGGATTCAAATAACCCGAACCCAACCTCAACCGTCCGCCCAAGATCCAACGGCCCAGAGCCGTTTCCCCCGCGCCCCGCCTCCCTGCCAACTGGGCCCCGCCTGCCAGTCGCCCGCGCCCGCGCTGCCCGCCCGGCCCCGCCTGTCAGCCCCGCGCCCGCGCTGCCCGCCCGGCCCCGCCTGTCAGCCCCGCGCCCGCGCTGCCCGCCCGGCCCCGCCCGTCAGCCGCTCACGCCGCCGCGCGCCCGCGCGCCCGCCGCGGGATCTAATCCTGGCCGTCGATCTGAGATCCAACGGCTGTAGGCGCCCGATACCCCTTCGCCCGCGCATTTTCTTAAAGAACCCCCCTGTTTTCTGGAAATTGCGCCCGCCGTCCCTGGTTTCTCGCAGTTAGGTCCTCGGACCTTTTATTTAATTCAAAATAGGTCCTTAGGGTATAATTTTAACCCCTAAACTTGTAAAATTCATAACTTTGTCATATGAACTCCAAATTAGGTGCTTCAAATTGCAAAATGTTCATAATATTATTATCTATCTGTTTATGCAATGTTTCCCTGCTGTTTCCATGTCCCAATTAATGGTTAATCATTAGGATAAAGTTAATGTTATGGGAACCCTATTTGAGATAAATAAAAGATAGTAGACTTTAATAAAAGTTGGAGCACTTAAGTTTATGGACTCAAACACTTAAGTTTAGGAACTTAAACCAGATAATTATTTAATCCCACCACTGACTTAAACTTGATTAGTGGATGATGAATCACTTTGTATAGTCCTCTACCCCAGACCTAGGGAACACCAGAGTGCCTATCCCTTTTCAACTATGAACATGTGACCTTTCTCTGCTGCATATGTTTGGTATATTGTTTTTGTTTGTTATTTTCCCAAGTGCATAGTGTGAATGATTGCTTTACGTAGACAACGAGCAGTCTGTGTTTCCCGAGGCAGTTGCAGAGGAAGTCCCTGATCAGCAGTTTGGTGAAGGCAAGTGTCCTCTGTCCCATTATGTCCTATTCATTTATAACTTACTACCCCGCATTACTTACTTGAGACCTAAGGATTGACTAGCTTTACACTTTACTTTATCCTTGATGACCATATGGGTTGTTATGGTTAGCACTCTGCTATTGCCTTAACTTAATCAATGAACATGATGTGACTATTTATGATACTGTTATCCTGATGATGTGGATGATCTTGTGATACTCTAGGGGGCTCAGGCTGTTTCCTGAGTACCTCTCCGTAAGGACTGGTTCGTTGAGAGACCACCCGGGATAACAGTGCAACCATGAGGGTGAAATGGGATGCCCTTAGCTGATTAATTAGATGAACTAGAGGTGTAGTTGCTTAGCCGTCGTGCCGTCAATGGGGTCCAGGCACAGTGCTTGCTCTGCCGAGGCTGAGTGCCGAGGTTCTTTTGTTTTGCTCTTTGTTAGTCACTCTCCTGCGGGGAGGGGTACTGTGTTTATCAAACTGGAGAAACCTAACGGGCAGCTATGATCTCTAGGGAATCTTTGTAAAAGCTATGTAGTGATGCCCTGCCGGACCACCTAGGTAGTGGTTAATGGGGATTAGCTCTCCCCGGGTAGAAGGGGAATCATGACTCATGGGTAAAGTGTGCAACCTCTGCAGAGGGTAGTGAAACTGGTATATCAGCCGTGCTCACGGTTAAGAGCAGCCTTGGGATCCTCTTTGATTAGAGATACAGATGGTTCGAGATACAAGGATTATGTTATGGTTTTGGTTCGACTATGATGATGTTGTTCCTCGATGAGGAAAGGGTTTACGGGTTGGTTAATGTTAAAATCTGGCTTCTACTAATGATAAATACTTGACCAACTAAAAGCAACTGCTGGAGCCTAACCCCACATAAAGCTAGTCCACTTCAGCCAAACGGGACATTTGCTGAGTACGTTGATGTGTACTCATCCTTGCTTTACCACAAAACACCAGGTTGTCCGCATTGCAACCACTGCTCAGGAGGAGATGAAGTCGTGGAAGGAGACTTCCAGGAGTTCCAAGACTACGACGAGTTCTAGGTGTGGGTTGGCGGCAACCCCCAGTCAGCTGCCTGTGAAGGCCTTATCTTTACTGCGTTTCGCTAGTACTTCGATTTACTTGTTAAGACAATGACTATGTGGATGTCTATGACTCTGTGATGTAATAAGTTAATACTCTTTTATGTTATTATTCGAGCATTGTGCGATGATGTTCATTTATGTAATCGCTGTGTACGTGAGTTCTGATCCTGGCACGTACATAGTTCGCATTCGGTTTGCCTTCCAAAACCGGGTGTGACATAAGTGGTATCAAAGCCGTGCTGACTGTAGGACCGCTGACCTAGAGTAGCACTGGTCGTTCTAAGGACTATTGACCTTCCCTCTCACCTTGACCTCTGTTGTTACTTCAAAAGTCGGTCACTTCGACCAACCCTATGTTTTACTACATATATATACTATATTATACCTTGTCCAAAATTTTTTTTTATGTTATTCTGTCTATGGTTTATTCACTTGTCATATTAGTTCTGCTCTTACTCTTGTGCTTACGGTGTCTTTTGTAGATGGCTCGCCTTAGACACACTGCACGTAAGTCGGTGATTCCTTTCCTGTCGTCTCGACTTGCGGAGCGTCCTCTGCACCGCACCGTGTCCGGACAGTCAAGTCACCTGGAGAGGCTGCACCACCGCCTGCGTGAGGAGCAGGAACGCCGGCGCCAACACGGAGAGCAGCAGGGCTCTTCCTCCTCACCTCAGCAGGAGGTGGAGACCGTGAGGCCCCGTTCCTCTGTTGCCCAGCTGGAGGCGCCCCTTGTACCACCGCGGGACGCCCCGGCTGTTGGAGGAGCTACTGGAGGAGATCCCGACGACGACGACTCAGACCACAGCACGGAGTCTTCTGAGCCGCAGGAGGCGGAAGGATGGGTCGCCCGACCCATCACCCGTGACGCCGCTCGCGGTTGTCACTTCCACGACGCACTCGACACCTTGCTGCGCCAGGCTTTCGACCGGCACACCTGGTCGATCGAGTATCGTTGTGTAGTCTACCAGCACAGTCGCGGGAGGTACCCGGACCGCTGGGAGGCTACCTGCCTAGTTCGCCGTCCGGAGGATGACCTCCGGGGTGCGGAGGCCGTTTCGGAGCACTATTCCATCTCCGAGAGGGACACTGCAGAGGCGGCTATGCAGGATGCAGCACGACGTGCACTCTCCCAGTACTGTTCCTTGTTCGGTGGGGTGGCCGACGGTCTTAACCTTCGGTACTACCCCCGCCGTCCTACTGGCAGCACAGAGAGTGTGGTTGTCTCACCCGTTGGTGAGGCTAACCCTAGGTTGAGCAGCACAGTCAACCTAGTCGCAGTGCTTAACACTGAGCTGGACCACTCTCTGGACGAGCTAAGCAGGGCTCGAACGGAGATTGCGGAGTTGCGTGCTGAGTTGGCAGAGCGCCATCACCAGGAGGGTGGTTCTCCCGCTCCTGTTGGGACTCAGCACCCATACCGCTCACCGCCACGTGGTCACCACACTTATGGTTCCCCTGTCTGTAAGACCAGGATAGATCTGGATCCTTAGACCGTTAGCGTCGGAGTTTGTAATAATCCTTAAGTCAGATGTCTCAGTCTTAGGTAGTCAGTTTAGTTTGCTTATCAGTTGCTTCCATTTAGTTTAGTTTGCTTATCAGTTGCTTTATTGCTTGTTATGGTGAACTTGTGCTGGATTTGAATCTTTGTAATGACTGTTGCCAACCTGTGGGTTTCCCCTGCAGTTTGGCCTAGCTAGTAATGTTAATGAAGTCAGTTGTTTAGTTGGGAAACCATTTACTCTTACTTTCCTTTCTTATCTGATAAGCTGTGTTGAATCATAATGAGGATCAGTGAAGCTCTTTGTTCACTCAGTGTAACACCCCTGGTGTTACTCTAACTAAAACCTGAGCATGGCATCATGAGCATGGGCATTGTATATGTTTGTCACACCTAGAGTGCATTCACTAGGCAAAAATTTCAAACAAGTTGTATTGTTTAAAAGTTTTACAAATAGGACCCTGGTTTAAGGACTTAACCCTAAATAGTGGTTAAAGGGGTAAAACTTAACCCAAGTTGAGAAAAACTTTAGGGTTTGTGAGAAAAGTCATAAAATATCCCCAAACACTAAGTTGAATCACATTTATACCCCTGGGATGCCAGAAACCCTAATTGGAACCCTGGAAAACCCTAAATCAAACCCTAGGGGCTTATGTGCAAAATTAGCCCACTTTTGGGCTAAAGTGCAAAAACCAAGCCAAATAGGTTTCTTAAGTCCCTTGGTTCACAAAAATGTGTACTTGAAAGCAAAACCCAAGGTTTTGGACCTAAATGCAAAATGGACCTCATTTGAGTTTTACTCTAAGTCTGAAAAATCAGTGTAGGGGCTCAACTTTGGGGCTTTGTAACTTGCAAAGTATAGGGTTTTTACCCTAGGTCACCACATCAAAGTTGAAGACCCATTATAGGAGAACAACTTTGCTAAAGGGTGCAAGCATAGTTGTTATGAAGAATTTGGAGAAAAACCCAGTCCAAAACTGGCTGTCAGACTGTTTGGAGCTGAATTTCAGAGTTGCAGTGCTATGGGGTGAACTTTGAGCTTGATTTTGATTTGGATCCAGTGCTCAAATGTGATCAAGTCCTATAGTTGAGTTGTAGCTGGTATGTAGCACTACAACTTTGGTGCAGAGACTTGGACCTGTCGTCACATGAAATCTGGAGAAAAATGGCTCTCAACTCGCTCGGTCAGGTGCACTGATGAACTATGGCCATGGTACAGTAACCGTTAAACCTGAAGAAGATCTTTCCCGTGCCCGTCGCCGGTAGCCGTCGCCGTCGATCGTCGTCGCTGTGATTCGTGCTCGGCGGTCACTAGATAAGTCTGTCGCGGTAAGGTCCTCGTCACCAGTGAGCTGGCCACCACTCCGACGAACCCCCCCTGTCTTCCTTCGACTTTGCGGCTGGCGGTAAGTACTCGCCGTCGACCGCCGCCTCTCGGCCGGGTGCCGCGTGGCTCTACACTTTCACCGTGTCGCCATGACCTTCTCTGAACCCTCCGTGGCTCACCGGAGTTACTGCCACGTCGTTGGCCACGTACCCGCGAAGCCAGTGCTTCTTCCTCCTCTCCGGCCGTCGACGCATCGCGATCAAATTAAGTGCCACCGCTTCGGAGCTCTATAAATTGACCCCGCCGTGAGCTTCACCACATCCTTACGCATCCAGCCACCGCTAATCGGCCACAATCATCCACCCGCGCACTTGAATTTCTCGTTTCCCCCAAATCCATTTTCCGCCGCCGTGAATCGAGCTCGCCGTGGACAGCCCGTTTCAGGTCCGATCTCACCCTCGGTTCTCTTGTTTCAACATCTTTGTGTCCTCTTGATGCTTACCGAAGCATTGAATCGAACTAGACCGCCCTGGGTCGCCGGGAACACGATCATGTCCCCATTTTGCTTACGGCCACCGTGGCCGGAACTCCCCAGTCCACCATTAGTACAATTAGGTTAGGGGAAATGCTCCGTAGGAGTTTAATTCCGTGGATGTCGCTCGGGAGCACCGGTCACTGCCCCAATCGGCCGGTCTGCTTGCTCGTCGGAGCACGGCCGCGCTTGAGCGCCGTCGGGGATCTCGTGTTGTGAATTGACAGAACCCCAAGGGCATTTGTGCAATCCGTCAGTGACTCAAAACAATAGTAAAGGGACCTAGTTCTGTTTAGCCAGAAGCGCGAGGCCCTTTCTGCAAAATTGCCTGGGCGCGGGCGCGCGCGCACGGGCGCGAGCACTGTTCTCCCTGGACCTGGGCTTGTTGGGCCAGAATCGGCCCAGTACTGTTTTATTGTTTTCCTTTTTCTTTTACAGCAGAACTCTAGAAATCTGTAGAAAATTATAGAAAAATCCTAAAAATATGAGACTAATTTTCCTAGGCTTGTTATTTTCCATAGTATTTAATAAAAATAGTTTTATGATTTTTAGTTTGAACAAGGAATTTTAGGGTATTTAAAATAACCTAAACTACTGATTCTGGATTTTTAGAGAATAAATAATAAGCCCAAAATTTCCCAAACTTTTTATGTAAGCTTATCACATTATTTAGAAGCCATGGGTAGAGTTTGGTTTGAGTTGGACCTTGTTTGATCACTAAACCCAAAACCACCCCCCCTGCTCCATGAACTCCTTTACCGACTCCGGAAACCCTAAGTTCCCGGAATTCCGTGAAGGAAAGTTGTATTCAAGACCTAGTTAATAAACCTTTATTATCTATGCACTCTCATGAGCATGACATGGCATTCATTCTTATATATATACCTATATGGTTATATTTAGAAAACGAAGAAGAGAGTGAAGTGACTCAAGAGAAGACATCACCACCTTTGGAATCTCAGGCAGAGACTTGGCTCTACTTCGACATCTGTGAGTCCGAGCCTGACTCACCTACTAACAAAGGCAAGCCCCGGTGCATGCAACCCCTTTCCTTGTATTTTTAAATACTTTTCGCACACTTAAGTCTAGTAAAATGTGCATTAGGTTCATAGGAATTGCTTGAAACCCTTTGATGCATTGCTTTCCTTGATATCCACACCTTTATAGATACTTCTGTGAAGTATCAAAATATGATTTACAAAAATGCTTAGCCTTGCTTAGATCTTGTGGATAGAGGTTGTCCTTAATTTAACTCGAGAAAGGATGGCTTCTACCTGCAAGAATATTTTCATTTGGAGCAATGGTGGGATCTTACTGCAAAGTTCCCTGTGATGCTCTTTCATCCTAAGGAACAGACACAATCCTAAGGATGGAAATACTTAAATTGTGACTTGGGGTAGGAACAGGTGATGTTCTACCCAGGTTGATTAAGGATTAACGCGTATGTAGGCTTGATGATCGAGGACCCCTTTAACTGGTCACATGCCTCGTCATGGGTAAGCCTTGCCTCGGGCAGACTAAGGCCGGAATAAGATAACACGAAATGGGCGTGGAGCGGTGGCGAGAGTAGCGTGTACCCTCCGTGGCAAGAGGCTGGACGGTGGTGTATCTGTGCTCTCGGTTTGCGTGAACCTGATCCGGTCTTAAGAACCCCGGTGGCGGGTTGACATATGCAAGGGTTAAGTGCTACATATGTCGTGTGATTGGAGATCCTCAGCTGAGTATAATCGATTCGGATCGCCGTACCTTCGCGGTTATGAAGACTTGGTCACTGCCCTGCAACCTAAAGTCAGGATATGAACACTATGGATAAAAATGATGTTGTATGGATGAGATGTTGAAATTAGACTAGATGCAAATAGAGTCTATTAATACTTAATATGGCGTTAAAAGATTGAAAGTAAGGACTCACTTTAGTAAGCTGCTTCTGCAAAAGTATAAGTTGATTTTTGCTAAAGCCTCTCCTTGACTCCTATTTATCCAGCATACCCTTGAGAGTCTTTTCCTTAGTCGGGTAAGACTTGCTGAGTAATTCCATACTCAGGGTTTATCCCTTTGTTGTTTTTAGGTGAGGAAGCGACAAAGTTTTGTTGCTTTTGCTCCAAGGTGGTATCTAATGAAGAAAAACAAGAATGAAGATACAGGAGGACTTGGTCCTCCACATAGGATCTTTTTGTTTGATAATTACTTGGGAGGTTCCGTCACAGCAATTTCTTGGGAGGAGTTTTTGCCTCCCTTGATATGTGTACTCAGCACTCGTTTATAGCTCTGGTCTGTAATAAGTAACTTGATCTTACTTTCTAAATAAATGTAAGTTTATGTAATTGCTTCTGCACTTCTATATCTCCGATGTTCTGTAATGTCTGCAAGACGGGTGAAACGTTCCTGGTGAGGTAAGGAAAGATACCGAACTTGTCAAGTGACTTAGGAACATCTACAGGGTGTCTGATGTCTGTTGGACAAGGACAACTGTAGGTGGGCCTAATTACTTGGGAGGTTCTGTCATAGCTGGTATCGGAGCGTAGCCCTTCTTGGCAGATATTATGAGGCATCTTCAAAAGATTTTCAAAAGTCTTACCTCAAAATTCTTTTCTCTTCTTCCCTGAGTATTCTGAAGAGTCTATCTTAAAGACCAGATAGGAAGAGTGCAACGTATAGAAGGTATGAATCAACTAAGGTTGATTCTGTAATTACACATGCATCATGTCATACAAACTTTAAGTTAAACCCCCTGCGTAGCTAGTTTAGTACATGATTCATCTACCTTGTTCATACATCCTTAGTAAATAGAGTGTGTCCGTTGCCCTTCTCTATAGATGAATCAACAAGAAGCTCCTACAGGAGTTGGAGAGTTTCTACGAGATTTTGGTGTTCCAGTGGTCCTGTGGCGACTACTTCAAGAGGTTGGATATATCGAAGCACCCAAGTACCAGTGGTCACGCACTGTTCTTAGAGGACAACCATGGTATGAGGTAGTAGTGCGTATTCCAGAACGTGCTAGAAAACCATCTTGGCCGTATTGGATGTTCCATGCCGAAGGAATGACTCCTTGGGAGGGTGCTCAGGTAGCTGCCTTAGAGGTACTAACAACCATTTGTTACCAGAAAAGGGAAGAAATACAAGCCACATCTATGAGGTTGTTCCCTGCAGTTGCCTTAAGTGACCCGTTGGTGTATCATTACCAGGCCCGATTAATGGAAAGCATTCCTATTGGGCAAGATTCTGTTGAATCGGCATCTGCTCGAGTTTTGATGGCCGTGCTAGAGTTGCAACTTACTCGGGGGCACAGTCGTCAAAAGTGGCAGCAGTTGTACACTGGGAGCTATGCAGCATTTAAGATGATGGAAAAGGCCAAGAACAATGCTTGTACTCAAGCACAAGAACGACTTGAGGAAATAAAGGTTCAAGCGGAACAGGTTATTGGACTAGAGCATCAGGTGATAGAACTTCAGATACAACACCAAGCTGATCAGAATCGCATTAAGGAGCTTGAGCATCAGCTAACTAATGCTCATTCTAAATTAAAAATTTTGAGTCAGCAACAAGAAGAAATTTGTCTGTATGCTATTGCTGTTAGAGAAGACCTTAAGGAAACCATGAGCTTTATAAGCTATCAGGATCAGGCGATCAAAGAATTGAATCGTGCTCATCCCATGGAGTTTCAAGTAGCACAACGGCTTGTCAACCATCTGCAGCAAGCAGTGCATAGGCTCAATGTTGCCTTTTATCCTACTCCTGCACCGGCGGACTAAGGGTTCCTTGGAAGAATGGCAACAAACATCTGGCAGATGGTGTAGCTAGAGAAGATGTAGTAGATCAATGTAATAAGGTAGGTGTAGATAGACCAGCTTGGTAATAAAAACAGGTTAAACTTTGTTGGAAAGAGTTTTCCTGTTTTACCTGGATCATGTAACATGTGAGCTTTTATATGACTATGGTGTAAGAAACGACTGCCGATTTATGAAGCAACTTTTAATATCTATAGTAGTTTCTCAAAATTCAAGAGTTAAGATGGCTATTCCTTTGGATATTCCATGTGGATCACCATGTTGCCTTATTAACCTAACTTAGGAAAGGCATGTTATCTATCGAAGGCATACCAACTTAATCCTTGACCTTGTGATCCCTATGATGGGCATAGAAATATGCTTGGGCTGAAATAACAGTCTCCCATCATACTTCTTTCATCAAGTTTAGGTTATGGCCATGCCTTGTTCACTTCCTTGGGCCATGATCTATTTGGATCTCTACTTGTGATCGTACTTACAGGTGGAGTCTCTTTTGTACCTTGTCATCCTTGATCAATCTATTTGTGCTGTGTGAGATTCCTTATTGGTTATGTCTGGTATTGGCGTTATGACTAAAATTGATGATGCTGCGCTAAAACCGAGGGCCTCTTGTGGGTATACACACAAGGTTGTGCTGCTCGATGCACGCTTGTATCACAGTTAGTAGTCATAATCCATTATGAGATTATATCAATATGTTATCTCTACGCAAATCGTTCTTATCACGTGAGATCCATTATTGGTGCCAGTTTTGTAATGGTGTCATGGTTAAGAACTTATGGTACCGCGGCGAAACTGAGAGCCTCCTTTGAATGTACACATAGGATTCTGCTGCTTGGCGCATGTTGGTATCGAGGTCTCTGGTCATGATCCATTGTGAAACTACACTGATGTGTGATCTTCTGTGGACTCCTTCCTTAAAACAATTTCTTGTTGTTTGTGAGGAAATCAAGCAACATCTGTCATCTCCGTTGGATCAAAAGGATATACCACTTACATGTGTGGTCTTATTTCTTTTGATCTTGGTAGTGACTACTCATACAAGTTTCCTTTGCATCCTTTGTGTAAAGGTGAAGCCTTGGATCTTTTTAGTGTAAGAAAACAAATGATTAGCTCTCAAAATGAAGACTGGTTTTCCCTGCTGCTGAAATGCAGGAGTTTGTTCATTCGCTTTCCTAATTAATCTATGTATTCCCTAACCAAGTGGATAATTCATCTCGCTTGAAGAAACGGATGAACAACCTGACCAAATGGAATTCTATCCAAATGCATGACCTTTGGCTTGCAAATGTGAACTCTCAACCCTTGGCTTACCGATGGTACTGAGAGGACTTGCTCAATGTCAAAAGTAGTTCAACAAGTTGGTTTTGACTAACTTGTAACTGCTCAATGAACACATGCTGAGTTTAGAGATCATTTTATCAAGTTGTCTAAACTCACTTTAGTTCAACCCACCCTAAAGA
This sequence comes from Zea mays, assembly GCF_902167145.1. NCBI lineage: Eukaryota > Viridiplantae > Streptophyta > Magnoliopsida > Poales > Poaceae > Zea > Zea mays. The sequence continues at coordinate 37,446,818 of NC_050098.1, read as the reverse complement.
AAGTACTTACAAGAATCGAGATTAAGTCGGTCAATAACCACCTAACCATCGCTCTAGTCGTGCCTCGATTGTCTCATGTATGCTTTTCCAGCATAAGTGATTGGGTCGAGCCATGTCTAGTGCCCGATAAAATGGACTAGTTGCAAAGTCCGCATTTTTAGATCCCTCCACTGGTGATTTTTCTTGAATCAATATCACCTTTCGTGAATTCGGATTCCTTGGCTAACACGAGTTGACCGTGATGTTATTCGACATTCACACTCGTCTCGTGTGCTATGAACTTACTGTAACCGCTTGTTGGTAAACCTCTTCTTGTGTGTTTTACCCAAGATGGTGCATCTGATTCTATTTGGGTAAAGTTGCATAATTTCCACCCAACAGACTCAGATAGTACAGTGTCATCAGAAAAAGCAAGTTGCACACGTGGAAATGGGAAGATATTGTATGGATTTTATCATGGGATTACCCAGGACTACAAAAGGGTATGACTCTATCTGGGTTATTGTTGATCGGCTTACGAAAATTTCTCATTTTCTGCCAGTCAAAATAGACCACCCAATTATTGTCTATGCCCAATTGTACATTGCTCGTATTCTTAGTCTGCATGGTGTTCCGAAGACCATTGTGTCGAATCGTGGATCACAATTCGTATCCAAATTTTTGGGAAGAACTTTATAAATCCCTAGGTACTAAGTTACTCCACAGTTCGGCCTATCATCTTCAAACCTGTGGACAGACTGAGAGGGTAAACCAAATACTGGAAGATATGCTACGAGCATGTATTCTGAAATTCCCACAGAAGTGAGATGAATGTTTGCCCTTAGCGGAGTTTTCATTTAATAATAGCTATCAAGAAAGTATCAAGATGGCGCCCTTTGAAGCTTTATATGGACATCGATGTCGAACTCCGCTAAATTGGTCTGAACCTGGAGAAAGATACTTCTTTAGCCTGATATGGTGAAAGAGGTTGAAGAAAAGGTTCAGAGAATTATTCATAATATGAAGAAAGCTCAGACTCGACAAAAGAGTTATGCAGACCGACGACGACAACCCTTATGCTTTCTAGTAGGCGATTATGTCTACTTAAAAGTTTCACCAATGAAAGGTGTATCGCGTTTCGGGGTTAAAGGGAAGTTTGCACCCTGGTACATTGGTCCATTCCTGGTACTTGAGCAATGTGGACCAGTGGCGTACCAACTTCAACTACCCGAAACATTGTCTCCTGTGCATAATGTGTTCCACATGTCACAATTGAAGAAGTGTCTTCGGATTCCCGATCGAACCGTTGAAGTGACTGATGTTGTCCTGAAACCAGATTTAACATACTCGGAACATCCTATTCGAATTCTGGATCAAAAGGACAGGGTTACCCGAAGAAAGACTCTCCAGTTCTACAAGATACTGTGGAACCAGCATTCTGAAGATGAAGCTACTTGGTAAACTCAAGACTTCTTGAATAAGAATTTCCCAGGCTTCCTAGCCTCATGTAAATTGTAAAGCCTGTATAGCTATTGTAATAAAGAAGTAACCCCCACATTACCCCTACCTTGTACCAAAATTAAGAAAATAAAAATGTGATGTGTTTCCTTTACCCTTACTTACCCTAGGACTTTTAATCTCGGGACGAGATTCTTTTATGGGGGGAAGGATGTAACACCCCTGGTGTTACTCTAACTAAAACCTGAGCATGGCATCATGAGCATGGGCATTGTATATGTTTGTCACACCTAGAGTGCATTCACTAGGCAAAAATTTCAAACAAGTTGTATTGTTTTAAAGTTTTACAAATAGGACCCTGGTTTAAGGACTTAACCCTAAATAGTGGTTAAAGGGGTAAAACTTAACCCAAGTTGAGAAAAACTTTAGGGTTTGTGAGAAAAGTCATAAAATATCCCCAAACACTAAGTTGAATCACATTTATACCCCTGGGATGCCAGAAACCCTAATTGGAACCCTGGAAAACCCTAAATCAAACCCTAGGGGCTTATGTGCAAAATTAGCCCACTTTTGGGCTAAAGTGCAAAAACCAAGCCAAATAGGTTTCTTAAGTCCCTTGGTTCACAAAAATGTGTACTTGAAAGCAAAACCCAAGGTTTTGGACCTAAATGCAAAATGGACCTCATTTGAGTTTTACTCTAAGTCTGAAAAATCAGTGTAGGGGCTCAACTTTGGGGCTTTGTAACTTGCAAAGTATAGGGTTTTTACCCTAGGTCACCACATCAAAGTTGAAGACCCATTATAGGAGAACAACTTTGCTAAAGGGTGCAAGCATAGTTGTTATGAAGAATTTGGAGAAAAACCCAGTCCAAAACTGGCTGTCAGACTGTTTGGAGCTGAATTTCAGAGTTGCAGTGCTATGGGGTGAACTTTGAGCTTGATTTTGATTTGGATCCAGTGCTCAAATGTGATCAAGTCCTATAGTTGAGTTGTAGCTGGTATGTAGCACTACAACTTTGGTGCAGAGACTTGGACCTGTCGTCACATGAAATCTGGAGAAAAATGGCTCTCAACTCGCTCGGTCAGGTGCACTGATGAACTATGGCCATGGTACAGTAACCGTTAAACCTGAAGAAGATCTTTCCCGTGCCCGTCGCCGGTAGCCGTCGCCGTCGATCGTCGTCGCTGTGATTCGTGCTCGGCGGTCACTAGATAAGTCTGTCGCGGTAAGGTCCTCGTCACCAGTGAGCTGGCCACCACTCCGACGAACCCCCCCCTGTCTTCCTTCGACTTTGCGGCTGGCGGTAAGTACTCGCCGTCGACCGTCGCCTCTCGGCCGGGTGCCGCGTGGCTCTACACTTTCACCGTGTCGCCATGACCTTCTCTGAACCCTCCGTGGCTCACCGGAGTTACTGCCACGTCGTTGGCCACGTACCCGCGAAGCCAGTGCTTCTTCCTCCTCTCCGGCCGTCGACGCATCGCGATCAAATTAAGTGCCACCGCTTCGGAGCTCTATAAATTGACCCCGCCGTGAGCTTCACCACATCCTTACGCATCCAGCCACCGCTAATCGGCCACAATCATCCACCCGCGCACTTGAATTTCTCGTTTCCCCCAAATCCATTTTCCGCCGCCGTGAATCGAGCTCGCCGTGGACAGCCCGTTTCAGGTCCGATCTCACCCTCGGTTCTCTTGTTTCAACATCTTTGTGTCCTCTTGATGCTTACCGAAGCATTGAATCGAACTAGACCGCCCTGGGTCGCCGGGAACACGATCATGTCCCCATTTTGCTTACGGCCACCGTGGCCGGAACTCCCCAGTCCACCATTAGTACAATTAGGTTAGGGGAAATGCTCCGTAGGAGTTTAATTCCGTGTATGTCGCTCGGGAGCACCGGTCACTGCCCCAATCGGCCGGTCTGCTTGCTCGTCGGAGCACGGCCGCGCTTGAGCGCCGTCGGGGATCTCGTGTTGTGAATTGACAGAACCCCAAGGGCATTTGTGCAATCCGTCAGTGACTCAAAACAATAGTAAAGGGACCTAGTTCTGTTTAGCCAGAAGCGCGAGGCCCTTTCTGCAAAATTGCCTGGGCGCGGGCGCGCGCGCACGGGCGCGAGCACTGTTCTCCCTGGACCTGGGCTTGTTGGGCCAGAATCGGCCCAGTACTGTTTTATCGTTTTCCTTTTTCTTTTACAGCAGAACTCTAGAAATCTGTAGAAAATTATAGAAAAATCCTAAAAATATGAGACTAATTTTCCTAGGCTTGTTATTTTCCATAGTATTTAATAAAAATAGTTTTATGATTTTTAGTTTGAACAAGGAATTTTAGGGTATTTAAAATAACCTAAACTACTGATTCTGGATTTTTAGAGAATAAATAATAAGCCCAAAATTTCCCAAACTTTTTATGTAAGCTTATCACATTATTTAGAAGCCATGGGTAGAGTTTGGTTTGAGTTGGACCTTGTTTGATCACTAAACCCAAAACCACCCCCCCTGCTCCATGAACTCCTTTACCGACTCCGGAAACCCTAAGTTCCCGGAATTCCGTGAAGGAAAGTTGTATTCAAGACCTAGTTAATAAACCTTTATTATCTATGCACTCTCATGAGCATGACATGGCATTCATTCTTATATATATACCTATATGGTTATATTTAGAAAACGAAGAAGAGAGTGAAGTGACTCAAGAGAAGACATCACCACCTTTGGAATCTCAGGCAGAGACTTGGCTCTACTTCGACATCTGTGAGTCCGAGCCTGACTCACCTACTAACAAAGGCAAGCCCCGGTGCATGCAACCCCTTTCCTTGTATTTTTAAATACTTTTCGCACACTTAAGTCTAGTAAAATGTGCATTAGGTTCATAGGAATTGCTTGAAACCCTTTGATGCATTGCTTTCCTTGATATCCACACCTTTATAGATACTTCTGTGAAGTATCAAAATATGATTTACAAAAATGCTTAGCCTTGCTTAGATCTTGTGGATAGAGGTTGTCCTTAATTTAACTCGAGAAAGGATGGCTTCTACCTGCAAGAATATTTTCATTTGGAGCAATGGTGGGATCTTACTGCAAAGTTCCCTGTGATGCTCTTTCATCCTAAGGAACAGACACAATCCTAAGGATGGAAATACTTAAATTGTGACTTGGGGTAGGAACAGGTGATGTTCTACCCAGGTTGATTAAGGATTAACGCGTATGTAGGCTTGATGATCGAGGACCCCTTTAACTGGTCACATGCCTCGTCATGGGTAAGCCTTGCCTCGGGCAGACTAAGGCCGGAATAAGATAACACGAAATGGGCGTGGAGCGGTGGCGAGAGTAGCGTGTACCCTCCGTGGCAAGAGGCTGGACGGTGGTGTATCTGTGCTCTCGGTTTGCGTGAACCTGATCCGGTCTTAAGAACCCCGGTGGCGGGTTGACATATGCAAGGGTTAAGTGCTACATATGTCGTGTGATTGGAGATCCTCAGCTGAGTATAATCGATTCGGATCGCCGTACCTTCGCGGTTATGAAGACTTGGTCACTGCCCTGCAACCTAAAGTCAGGATATGAACACTATGGATAAAAATGATGTTGTATGGATGAGATGTTGAAATTAGACTAGATGCAAATAGAGTCTATTAATACTTAATATGGCGTTAAAAGATTGAAAGTAAGGACTCACTTTAGTAAGCTGCTTCTGCAAAAGTATAAGTTGATTTTTGCTAAAGCCTCTCCTTGACTCCTATTTATCCAGCATACCCTTGAGAGTCTTTTCCTTAGTCGGGTAAGACTTGCTGAGTAATTACATACTCAGGGTTTATCCCTTTGTTGTTTTTAGGTGAGGAAGCGACAAAGTTTTGTTGCTTTTGCTCCAAGGTGGTATCTAATGAAGAAAAACAAGAATGAAGATACAGGAGGACTTGGTCCTCCACATAGGATCTTTTTGTTTGATAATTACTTGGGAGGTTCCGTCACACTCAGTGTCATGAAGGATTCTGTATTCTCTTTTCTTATGCTGAAGGGTTGTAAGATCAATGCTGATGTATGAATGTCTTCCACAGATGTCTGACAACAGGTGCCGATGCAACAGGCGTGCTCAGCTGGAGCAGCATGACCAGCAGGAGGAACAACAGAGGCAGCCTCCTCCACCACCCCCGATGTCAGTGGAGCAGATGTTCTTGATGCAGACCCAGGCAGTGCAGGCCATTGGGCAGACTCTGGCAGCCATGCAGCAGGCTCAACAGCAACCCCAACCCCAATTGCAAGTGCAGATGCCCCAGATGCCACGAGATAAGCGTGGTGAGTTCATGAGAGGACACCCTCCTACCTTCGCCCATTCTGCTGACCCCATGGATGCAGAAGACTGGCTGCGCGCAGTGGAAAGGGAACTGCGCACCGCCCAATGTGACGACAGGGAGAAGGTTCTATATGGTCCCCGTCAGCTAAGGGGAGCAGCCCAGTCCTGGTGGGAGTCCTACCTCGCCACCCATGCTAACCCTGAAGCCATCACCTGGGAGGAATTCAGCGAGAGTTTCCGCAGGTACCATGTGCCGGAGGGACTGATGATCTGAAGAAGGAGGAGTTTCTGGCTCTGAAGCAGGGACCCCTGTCTGTTAGTGAGTACAGAGACAAGTTCCTGCAGCTGTCCCGTTATGCACCTGAGGATGTCAACACTGATGCTAAAAGGCAGTACAGGTTCATGAGAGGTTTGGTGGATCCCCTGCAATACCAGCTGATGAATCACACCTTCCCCACCTTCCAGCACCTGATCGATAGGGCAGTTATGACTGAGAAGAAGCGTAAGGACATGGAAGATCGAAAGCGCAAGATGAGTGGACCCCAGTCCGGAGGCATCAGCCGTCCACGTTTCTCAGGCAGTTCATCTCAGCAAGGCAGACCTGGTCACCCACAGGGATATCAGAATCAGAATCAGCGTCCGCATCAGCAGCAATTTCAGAGGCAGTACCCGCAGCAGCAGCAGCAGTATCGTCAGCACAGCCAGCAGGGAGGTAATCAATATCAGAAGCAGAACAACCAGGCACCTCGCCTTCCTGCCCCAGCAGCAAATCAGAGCAATCAAGCAGCCCCAGCACAAGGAGGCAGAGGATGTTTCCACTGCGGAGATCAAGGCCACTGGGCGATGCAGTGCCCAAAGAAGTTGGCGCAGCAGCAGACCAACCCCAATGCTCCAACAAGGCAAGGTGTACTGCAGCCAGCAGCAGGCAATCGTAACCAAGCGTACAACCGTGGAAAGGTGAACCACTTGGAGGCCGAAGCGATCCAGGATGCACCAGATGTGGCAGTAGGTATGTTCTCAGTCGAATCTCATCCCGCAAAAGTGCTATTTGATACTGGTGCAACTCATTCGTTTGTCACTACAACATGGGTAGAATTGCATAACATCTCAGTAGAGGCAATGATGCCGCCCATGAGGATTAATTCGGTTGGTGGCAAGGTGCAAACAGACAAAATATGCTCAAATGTAAGGGTGGAAATAAGGGGGATAGGGTTCCCCAGTGATCTAATAGTAATAGACACCCTTGGGGTAGATATCATCCTAGGGATGAATTGGTTAATGAAGTATGAGGCGAATGTTAGTTGTGACAAGAGGACCGTAACATTGAAGTCCCCGTCAGGAGAAGAGGTAGTGGCCGAGCTATGGATGCCTAAATCGGCGGAGGGAGCCTGTCATCAGATTTCAGTTGATAGTAAGGAGCCCAACCCGCTCGAGACTATCAAGGTTGTGTCGGACTTTCCGGATGTGTTTCCCGAGGAGCTAACGGGCATGCCACCCGAAAGAAAGGTTGAATTTGCCATAGAGCTTGTCCCTGGTACCGCCCCCATTTCCAAAAGAGCCTATCGAGTGTCTGGACCAGAACTGGTAGAACTCAAGAAGCAGATAGATGAGATGTTAGAGAAAGGTTACATCAGGCCAAGCACCTCGCCTTGGGCCGCTCCAGTGTTGTTTGTAGAGAAGAAAGATGGTACCAAAAGGATGTGCATAGATTACAGAGCCCTGAATGAAGTCACTATTAAGAACAAGTACCCCCTGCCAAGAATAGAAGATCTGTTTGACCAGCTTAGAGGTGCCAGCGTATTCTCGAAGATAGATCTGAGATCAGGTTACCATCAACTCAGAATCCGACCCTCGGACATACCGAAGACGGCATTCATCACCAAGTATGGGTTATATGAGTTCACAGTTATGTCCTTTGGTTTGACAAATGCACCCGCCTTCTTTATGTACCTGATGAACAGTGTGTTCATGGATTATCTGGACAAGTTTGTGGTAGTGTTCATCGACGACATTCTCATATACTCTCAAAGTGAGGAAGATCATGTAGAGCATTTGAAGATGGTATTGCAAAGGCTTCGAGAACATCGGTTGTATGCCAAGCTGGGCAAATGCGAGTTCTGGATTCATGAGGTCTTGTTTCTGGGTCACATCATAAATCAAGATGGGTTGGCAGTAGATCCAAAGAAAGTAGCAGATATCCTGAACTGGAAAGCACCGAAGGATGTTCGCGGGATCAAGAGCTTCATCGGAATGGCTGGATATTACAGGCGTTTCATTGAAGGCTTTTCAAAGATTGCTAGACCGATGACAGCGTTACTAGCGAAGAAAGTTGAGTTTAAGTAGACCCAAAAGTGTCAGGAAGCATTTGAAGAACTGAAGAATAGATTGACTACAGCTCCTGTGTTAGTCCTGCCTGATGTTCACAAGTCATTCTCAGTGTATTGCGACGCTTCTTACACCGGATTGGGATGTGTGCTAATGCAAGAAGGGAGAGTTGTAGCATACTCGTCTCGACAGCTGAAGATCCATGAGAAAAACTATCCCACACATGACCTGGAGTTGGCAGCAGTGGTTCATGCTTTAAAGACCTGGAGACATTACCTGTATGGGCAGAGGTGCGACATCTACACAGATCATAAAAGTCTGAAGTACATATTCACCCAGTCAGAGTTAAACATGAGGCAGCGAAGATGGTTGGAACTTATCAAAGACTATGAGTTGGAGATACATTACCATCCGGGCAAAGCCAATGTTGTTGCAGATGCTCTGAGCAGGAAAAGTCAAGTTAATATGTTGGCCTCGCACCCAATGCCATATGAGTTAGCCAAGGAATTTGACAGACTGAGCCTCGGTTTCCTGAATAGTACGCAAGGAGTGACAGTGGAATTAGAGCCCACCCTAGAGCGGGAGATCAAAGAAGGGCAGAGGGATGATGAAAACATCAACAAGATCCAGCAGCTGATCCTAGAAGGAAGAGGCAAAGACTTTCGAGAGGATGAAGAAGGGGTAATATGGTTCAAAGACCGATTGTGTGTTCCCGACCTCAAACCTATCCGGGAACTGATCCTCAAGGAAGCTCATGAGACAGCCTACTCCATACACCCTGGAAGTGAGAAGATGTACCAGGACTTAAAAAGAAGGTTTTGGTGGTATGGCATGAAAAGAGAGATCGCAGAATATGTCGCCATCTGTGATAGCTGTCAGAGAACCAAAGCAGAGCATCAGAGGCCTGCCGGATTGTTGCAGCCATTGCGGATTCCTCAGTGGAAGTGGGATGAGATCGGGATGGATTTTATAGTTGGCCTACCTCGCACCCGGGCCGGTTATGACTCCATCTGGGTGGTTGTGGACCGCCTAACAAAGGTGGCCCATTTCATACCTGTGAAGACAACATACACCGGAGCAACGTTAGCTGAGTTATACATGTCACGGATAGTCTGCCTTCATGGTGTGCCGAAGAAGATAGTGTCAGATCGAGGAACGCAGTTCACATCTCATTTTTGGCAGCAGCTACAAGAAGCTTTGGGCACCCATTTGAACTTCAGCTCAGCTTATCACCCGCAGACAGACGGTCAGACTGAAAGAACTAATCAGATCCTAGAAGATATGTTGAGAGCCTGTGCGTTACAAGACAAGTCAGGATGGGACAAAAGATTACCTTATGCAGAATTCTCCTACAACAATAGTTACCAGGCCAGCTTGAAGATGTCACTGTTTCAGGCACTCTATGGACGGAGTTGTAGGACTCCGCTGCATTGGGACCAGCCTGGAGAGAGACAGGTGTTTGGCCCCGACATCTTGCTTGAAGCTGAAGAGAATATCAAAATGGTTCGGGAGAATCTAAAGACAGCCCAGTCAAGACAGAGAAGCTATGCGGACCGAAGGAGAAGAGAACTGAGTTTCGAAGTGGGAGACTACGTCTATCTGAAGGTGTCACCTATCAGGGGAGTCAGAAGGTTCGGAGTTAAAGGCAAGTTAGCACCCCGGTACGTCGGACCATATCAGATTCAAACAAAGCGTGGAGAAGTGGCTTACCAACTCAACCTACCAGAAAGTTTATCGGCAGTGCACAACGTGTTCCACGTGTCGCAATTGAAGAAATGTCTGCGAGTACCAGAAGAGCAGTTGCCAGTGGAGGGTTTGGAAGTTCAGGAAGATCTGACCTACATAGAGAAGCCAACGCAGATTTTGGAGTTTGCAGACAGGGTCACCCGGAGAAACACCATCAGAATGTGCAAAGTCAGATGGGGTCACCACTCTGAGGAAGAAGCAACCTGGGAACGAGAAGATGATCTAAAAGCCAAATACCCTGAACTCTTTGCTGACCAACCCTGAATCTCGGGGGCGAGATTCTTTTAAGGGGGATAGGTTTGTAACACCCTGAATTTGGGGGTATAAAATTTCTTTGCTCATATTCACAAATTCAGGTGTTACTTCCCTTTTTTTCATCCTTTCCCAATCTTCTCTTTCTCATTTCTATAGGAGAAAAGTGGTTAATTTATTTGTAATTATAGTCTATTAGCTCAAACCCTAAGGGAATATGAATTGTTGCATCATGTTGAACCCTAGATTTCACTTTTGTTTGGTGCATAATTCTCAAAAAGTCTAATTTGAATTTGGGGCTCATTTGATTTTGAATCAAATAGAATAAATAAAAGAAAAGGAGAAAACAATTCCAAAATAAAAGAAAAAGGCAAAGCAGCCCACTTCCCCGCCCCCCTCGGCCTTTCGGCCCAGTCGGCCCACCTCGCGCGCGCGCCTCTCCCCCCTCCTCTCTCTGCGCAGCGGGCCCGGCCTGTCGGCGCGGCCGCCTTCTGCGCACCCGCCTCCCTCTCTCTCTGCTCGCCCGGCCCCACCTGTCGGCGCTGCCGCTTCCCCGCGCGCGCCCGCTCCCTCGCTCTCTCTCTGCCCGTGGGCCCGGCCCGTCAGCCCCGCTTCCCTCGCGCCCGCACCCGCTTTCTTCTCTCTCTCTGCGCCGCGGGCCCGGCTTGTCAGCTTCTCCGTCTTCGCGTAACCGCCGCCGTGCGTGCCGCGGTCTCCACGCCCACGTCGCGCGTGGGGCTCGCCCCACCTCGCCCTCGGCCACTTGAGCCCCGAGCCTTGCTCGCCATCTCCCCCTCCCTCATTTGCGCACCAACCGGCCCCCCTCTTCCACCTCTCCCTCGCTGTGCGCACGCCAGAGCGCCGCCGCCGTAAACCCCGCCGTTCCGAGCTCGGTTCCCGGCCGCCGTTGGAGCTCCGCCGTGTCCATTGCCACGGTGAGCTTCGCCCCGACGTCCGCAACCCGGAACGCGCACCAATTTCCCCTTCCCCTCCCTATTTCTCTCTGCCCGCGCTCACCCGCCGTTCGCCGTGCAGCCGCCACCGTCGACCCGGGCCACCGTCGCGTCTCCGTCGCCGCCGAGGAGTCCCCGGAGCCCGCCTTGAGGTAAAGAACCTCTCCCGCCCCTATTGGCCTTTATTTTGCTCTCTGCTGCGTTTGATTGCTCGTCGGAGTTGCTTACCGCCGCCGCCGAGCCACTCCGCCGTGAGCCACCCCCCTCCGGTTCCCCTGCCCCGACCCAGACCCCACCAATGGATTCCCCGTGCCCTCCTTAACCTCCCCGGCCACTCGGATCGCCCCAAGGACCCGCAGGGCCCCCGCGCCCCTCGTCTCCGGCGAGCTCCTCCGCCGCGGGGACGAGCGCCGCCGCCCCAGCTAGCCGAAGGAGACGGGAGCCAGCCACCCCATCCCCGCCGTCTATATTAGATCGGACGGCACGGATTCAAATAACCCGAACCCAACCTCAACCGTCCGCCCAAGATCCAACGGCCCAGAGCCGTTTCCCCCGCGCCCCGCCTCCCTGCCAACTGGGCCCCGCCTGCCAGTCGCCCGCGCCCGCGCTGCCCGCCCGGCCCCGCCTGTCAGCCCCGCGCCCGCGCTGCCCGCCCGGCCCCGCCTGTCAGCCCCGCGCCCGCGCTGCCCGCCCGGCCCCGCCCGTCAGCCGCTCACGCCGCCGCGCGCCCGCGCGCCCGCCGCGGGATCTAATCCTGGCCGTCGATCTGAGATCCAACGGCTGTAGGCGCCCGATACCCCTTCGCCCGCGCATTTTCTTAAAGAACCCCCCTGTTTTCTGGAAATTGCGCCCGCCGTCCCTGGTTTCTCGCAGTTAGGTCCTCGGACCTTTTATTTAATTCAAAATAGGTCCTTAGGGTATAATTTTAACCCCTAAACTTGTAAAATTCATAACTTTGTCATATGAACTCCAAATTAGGTGCTTCAAATTGCAAAATGTTCATAATATTATTATCTATCTGTTTATGCAATGTTTCCCTGCTGTTTCCATGTCCCAATTAATGATTAATCATTAGGATAAAGTTAATGTTATGGGAACCCTATTTGAGATAAATAAAAGATAGTAGACTTTAATAAAAGTTGGAGCACTTAAGTTTATGGACTCAAACACTTAAGTTTAGGAACTTAAACCAGATAATAATTTAATCCCACCACTGACTTAAACTTGATTAGTGGATGATGAATCACTTTGTATAGTCCTCTACCCCAGACCTAGGGAACACCAGAGTGCCTATCCCTTTTCAACTATGAACATGTGACCTCTCTCTGCTGCATATGTTTGGTATATTGTTTTTGTTTGTTATTTTCCCAAGTGCATAGTGTGAATGATTGCTTTACATAGACAACGAGCAGTCTGTGTTTCCCGAGGCAGTTGCAGAGGAAGTCCCTGATCAGCAGTTTGGTGAAGGCAAGTGTCCTCTGTCCCATTATGTCCTATTCATTTATAACTTACTACCCCGCATTACTTACTTGAGACCTAAGGATTGACTAGCTTTACACTTTACTTTATCCTTGATGACCATATGGGTTGTTATGGTTAGCACTCTGCTATTGCCTTAACTTAATCAATGAACATGATGTGACTATTTATGATACTGTTATCCTGATGATGTGGATGATCTTGTGATACTCTAGGGGGCTCAGGCTGTTTCCTGAGTACCTCTCCGTAAGGACTGGTTCGTTGAGAGACCACCCGGGATAACAGTGCAACCATGAGGGTGAAATGGGATGCCCTTAGCTGATTAATTAGATGAACTAGAGGTGTAGTTGCTTAGCCGTCGTGCCGTCAATGGGGTCCAGGCACAGTGCTTGCTCTGCCGAGGCTGAGTGCCGAGGTTCTTTTGTTTTGCTCTTTGTTAGTCACTCTCCTGCGGGGAGGGGTACTGTGTTTATCAAACTGGAGAAACCTAACGGGCAGCTATGATCTCTAGGGAATCTTTGTAAAAGCTACGTAGTGATGCCCTGCCGGACCACCTAGGTAGTGGTTAATGGGGATTAGCTCTCCCCGGGTAGAAGGGGAATCATGACTCATGGGTAAAGTGTGCAACCTCTGCAGAGGGTAGTGAAACTGGTATATCAGCCGTGCTCACGGTTAAGAGCAGCCTTGGGATCCTCTTTGATTAGAGATACAGATGGTTCGAGATACAAGGATTATGTTATGGTTTTGGTTCGACTATGATGATGTTGTTCCTCGATGAGGAAAGGGTTTACGGGTTGGTTAATGTTAAAATCTGGCTTCTACTAATGATAAATACTTGACCAACTAAAAGCAACTGCTGGAGCCTAACCCCACATAAAGCTAGTCCACTTCAGCCAAACGGGACATTTGCTGAGTACGTTGATGTGTACTCATCCTTGCTTTACCACAAAACACCAGGTTGTCCGCATTGCAACCACTGCTCAGGAGGAGATGAAGTCGTGGAAGGAGACTTCCAGGAGTTCCAAGACTACGACGAGTTCTAGGTGTGGGTTGGCGGCAACCCCCAGTCAGCTGCCTGTGAAGGCCTTATCTTTACTGCGTTTCGCTAGTACTTTGATTTACTTGTTAAGACAATGACTATGTGGATGTCTATGACTCTGTGATGTAATAAGTTAATACTCTTTTATGTTATTATTCGAGCATTGTGTGATGATGTTCATTTATGTAATCGCTGTGTACGTGAGTTCTGATCCTGGCACGTACATAGTTCGCATTCGGTTTGCCTTCCAAAACCGGGTGTGACAACTCGCGATGGTACAGTACCCTGAATCAGATCAGACCGCCAGCGCAGCCGCTTCATCGCCGACGACCGGTCCTCGCCGTGATTCACGCCACCGCCGTGGGATTCGCATCGCCGATGACCCGATAAGGCCGCCAGGTAAAAGCCATGCGCTGGATGCCACTCCGGTGACCCCCCCCCCCCCCACCGTACTTCCCCTCTGCCTTGCGGCTGGAACCGATAAGAACGCCGGTGAACCGCCGTCGCTCGGTCTTGCGCCGCGTGTCCGGGCGCTTTACCACGTCGCGGATAGTTACGCTAGGAGCGTCCGGTGATCGCCGGAGATACCACCATGGTAGAAGCCACCTAGCGCCTGCGCCAGTGCCTTCTTCTTCCTCTGGCCGCCGCGCGTCTCGCCCGATTCACCAGCCACCGCCGTTGAGCCCTATAAATTGAAGCCCCCACCAGCCCCGCAGGGTCATCACCCACCCAGCCACCGCGAATCGCTAGAAATCGTTCGCCAGAGCTCACGAATTTTGAATTTCCCCCAAAACCGTTCTCCGCCACCGTGAAAGCACCTCGCCGTGGTCAGCTCGATTCAGGTTAGCTCAAGCCCCTCTGCTGCTTGTTCTAGTATCCTTAGGTACCCCGCAAACCCCTCGACCCCTTTAATTGAACCGGACCGCCAGGGATCACCGGGAACGCGTGCCATTGTCCTCATCGTTCGCGGTTCACGTGGACAGAGCTTGGTAGCTTACCAATCGTGAAATTAAGTTAGGGGAATCGTTCGGGGAGGATTTAATCCGGTGTACGCCACTCGGGAGCACTGGCCATTGCATAAATCCACCGGTACAACCTCACCGGAGTTCATCCTCCACGCTGCCGTCGTCGTGGATCTCGTGCGGTAAAGGAACAGAAACCGGAGGGCTTTTCTGTAACGCGTCAGTGACTCTGAGTAACAGTGAAGGAACCCGTTCGCAGTTAGTGAAGAACCCGAGGCCTTTTCTGTAAAGTCGCCAGCGCGCGGGCGCGGGCGCGCTTTCCCTCTGGTGTTGGGCCGCCTGGGCTGGAATCGGCCCAGCACTGTTCCTGTTTTTTCCTTTTTCTTTTTCAGTAGAACTTTGAAAAGCTGTAGAAAATGGTAGAAAATTCCTAAAATTCTCAAACCAATTTTCCTAGGCTTCTTATTTTCCATAGAATTTAGTAAAAATAGTTGACTGATTCTTAGATAAAATAAGGAATTTTGGAGTATTTAAAGTAGCTTAAAACATTAGTTCTGGATTTTTAGAAAATAAATGGTAATCCCAAACTTGCTCAAACTTTTTATATAAGCTCTACACATTATTTAGAAGCCTTGGGTAGAGTTTGGGTTGATTTGAACCTTGTTTGATACTTAGAACCCAAAACCCCCCTGCCCTTTGAACTCCTTTACTGACTCTGGAAACCCTAAGTTCTCGGAGTTCCGTGAAGGAAAGTTGTATTCAAGACTTAGATAATAAATCTTTATTATCTTTGCACTCTCATGAGCATTACATGGCATTCATTCTTATATATACCTATATGGTTATATTTAGAAAACGAAGAAGAGATCGAAGTGACCGAAGAGAAGACACCACCACCTTCGGAATCTCAGGCCGGAAATTGTTTCTACTTCGTTATCTGCGGGTCTGAGCCTGACTCACCTACTAACGAAGGCAAGCCCCGGTGCATTTGCCACCTTCCTTGATGTTTTTAAAATCTTTCTCACTTGATTGCTGCATTAGGTGATAGGAGTTGAATGCTTAAACAATTCCTGCATTACTTTCCTTGAACTTGATCACCTTCCTTGAAACCCTGTTTTTACCAAAAGGTTTTACTATGCTTAGTATTGCTCTAGAAAAACAAAAGGATTTGTTTTACAAAAGATGATTGGCAAAGTGGGAGGGTTGTTTCCAAAAATAAAACTTGATGGTGGATCCATCATGGCCATGATGGGTTCAACATCGGAAAAGATGTACCTCTGCCAGGTACCAAGATTTGGGTTTAAATGATTAAGCTGAGACCGGGCGGGTGACTTGCACGAGAAGAGAGTCTCGGTGTAGTGTCTCCGTCTGAGTCGATTAAGGACCGTCTCGATGTAGGCTTGATGACCGAGGACCCTTTAGCTGGTCACATGCCTCGTCATGGGTAAGCCTTGCCTCGGGCAGACTAAGGCCAGAATAAGATAACACGAAATGGGCGTGGAGCGGTGGCGGGAGTAGCGTGTACCCTCCGTAGCAAGAGGCTGGACGGTGGTGTATATGTGCTCTCGGTTTGCGTGAACCTGATCTGGTCTTAAGAACCCCGGTGGCGGGTTGACATATGCAAGGGTTAAGTGCTACATATGTCGTGTGATTGGAGATCCTCAGCTGAGTATAATCGATTCGGATCGCCGTACCTTCGCGGTTATGAAGACTTGGTCACTGACTTTCACGTAGCAATCCACTAAAGATGAATGGTTTTGTTAAGAAATTGGCTAGTGCAGGTCAAGTGATTGAACTAGGGTAGAAAGAACTCTAGTTGCAGGTAATTTTACTTAACTTGACAAATAAAATTGGATTTTTAAGGATCCACTTTAGTAAGCATTTCTGCAAAACAGAGTCTTGATTATTGAGAAGCCTTACCTTGACTCCCTTAACCAACATACCCTTGAGAGTCTTTTCTTTAGTCGGGTAAGACTTGATGAGTAATTCCGTACTCAGGGTTTATTCCCCCGTTGTTTTTAGGTGAGGGAGCGACAAATTTTTGTTGCTTTTGCTCCAAGGTGGTTCCCAATGAAGAAAAACGAGAGTGAAGCTACGGGAGGACATGGTCCTCCATAAAACTTTTAAGTAAAAACTATCGGGAGGAGTTTTTGCCTCCCTTGGTATTGTAATAATATTACTCTGCACTCCTAGGATAACTCTGGTCTGTAATAAGTAACTTGATCTTACTTTCTAAATAAATGTAAGTTTATGTAATCGCTTCCGCATTTCTATATCTTCGATGTTCTGTAATGTCTGCAAGACAGGTGAAACGTTCCTGGAAAGGTAAGAAAGAAGATACCGAACTTGTCGAGTGATTCAGGAACATCTACAGGGTTGTCTGATGTCTGTTGGACAAGGACAACTGTAGGTGGGCCTAATTACTTGGGAGGTTCCGTCACAATGAATGTGCATAGGTTACTTGGAGTTAAACCAATTGAAAGTATGACTAAGAATGCATGGATTGCTTTTCTTTTTATAACATTTTGGACCACATTTGCACCACTTGTTTATTTTTGCAAACCTTTTGGAAAAGTGCTTTTAAAATCTTTTGCAAATAGTCAAAGGTATAAGAATGTGATTTCAAGAAGCATTTTTAAGATTTGAAATTTCTCCCCCTGTTTCAAATACTTTTTCCTTTGACTAAATAAAAGTTCGACCTGAATGAAATTCTCCTCTTAGCTTTCAAGAGGGTTTTGAAATAGATACCAATTTGAAATTTTACTTATACATATCAATTGAAATTAGGTACCAATTTTGAAAAATACATCAATTGAAAAATTCATTTCGAAATTTTTGAAATAAATGGTGGTGCGGTCCTTTTGCTTTGGGCTTTAATTCTTTCTACCCCTTTGGCATTAACCGCCAAAAACGGAGAACTTGAGAGCCCTTTTTCATCTGTCTTCCCTTTTGGGGCCTAGTACCTTCTCCTAAATGGTAATATAAATACGAGTGAAGGGTCATAGCATTGAGAGTGACATGAGTAATGACAAATGGTAAGTGATACCGTCATAGTTGGAGTGGAAGCCTTTGTCTTTGCCGAATACTCCATTTCCCTTTCAATCTAAGACTAATCATAGAGATATACTTGAAAGCACATTAGTATTATCCTTGGCACAAGAAGAATAAGAAATATGCATTTGTACCAAAAGATATGATCAAAGGTATATAAATTAGCTATGTGTGCAATGTTTCAATCAAAGTTCCGAGAATCAAGTATATTTAGCTCATTCCTAAGCCTGCTAAAAGTTTCCTCATCTAGTGGCTTGGTAAAGATATCGGCTAATTGGTTGTGGGTGCTCACATAAGTTATTTCGATATCCCCGTTTTGTTGGTGATCTCTCAAAAAGTGGTACCGGATGTCTATGTGCTTAGTGCGGCTATGTTCAACGGGATTATCCGCCATACGGATTGCACTCTCATTATCACATAGGAGAAGACTTTGCTCAACTTGTAGCCATAGTCCCTAAGGGTTTGCCTCATCCAAACCAATTGCGCACAACAATGGCCTGCGGCAATATACTCGGCTTCGACGGTGGAGAGAGCTACTGAATTTTGTTTCTTTAAAGTCCATGACACCAGGGATCTTCCCAGAAACTGACAAGTCCCTGATGTGCTCTTTCTATCTATTTTACATCCGGCATAATCGGCATCGGAATACCCGATAAATCAAAGGTAGATCCCTTATGGTACCAAAGTCCAAACTTAGGAGTGTAAACTAAATATCGCATGATTCTCTTTATGGCCCTAAGGTGAACTTCTTTAGGATTTGCCTAGAACCTTGCACACATGCATACAGAAAGCATAATATCCAGTCGAGACGCACATAAGTAGAGTAAAGATCCTATCATCGACCGGTATACCTTTTGATCTACGGATTTACCTCCCGTGCCGAGGTCGAGATGCCCATTAGTTCCCATGGGTGTATTGATGGGTTTGCCATCCTTCATTCCAAACTTCTTAAGTATGTATTGAATGTACTTTGTTTGGCTGATGAAGGTGCCAACTTGGAGTTGCTTCATTTGAAATCCTAGGAAATACTTCAACTCCCCCATCATAGACATCTCGAATTTTTGTATCATTATCCTACTAAACTCTTCACAAGTTGACTTGTTAGTAGACCCAAATATAATATCATCACATAAATTTGGCATATAAACAAGTCTTTTGCAACAATTTTAGTAAAGAGAGTAGGATCGGCTTTTCTGACTTTGAAACCATTAGTGATAAGAAAATCTCGCAGGCATTCATGCCATGCTCTTGGAGCTTGCTTGAGCCCATAAAGCGCCTTTGAGAGTTTATACACACGGTTAGGATACTCGCTGTCTTCAAAGCCGGGAGGTTGCTCAACATATACCTCTTCCTTGATAGGTCCATTGAGGAAGGCACTCTTTACGTCCATTTGATAAAGCTTGAAGCCATAGTAAGTAGCATAGGCAAGTAATATACGAATTGACTCAAACCTAGCTACGGGTGCATAGGTTTCATCGAAATCCAAACCTTCGACTTGTGAATATCCCTTTGCCACAAGTCGGGCTTTGTTCCTTGTCAGCACACCATGCTCATCTTGTTTGTTGCGGAATACCCATTTGGTACCTACAACATTTTGATTAGGACGTGGAACTAAATGCCATACCTCATTCCTTGTGAAGTTGTTGAGCTCCTCTTGCATTGCCACCACCCAATCTGGATCGGCTAATGCATCCTCTATCCTGTATGGCTCAATATAAGACACAAAAGAGTAATGTTCACAAAAATGTGCAACTCGAGATCTAGTGGTTACCCCCTTATGAATGTCACCAAGTATGGAGTTAACGGGGTGATCTCTTTGAATTGCTTAGTGGACTCTTGGGTGTGGCTGTCTTTGATCCCTAATTTCTTGATCATCTTCCTTATCTTCATTATCTCCCCCTTGATCAGTGTCCTCCTCTTGAGGTGGCTCATCCTCTTGATCTGCATCTTCATCATCTTGAGCCTGGTCCTCATCTTGAGTTGGTGGAGATGCTTGCATGGAAGATGATGGTTGATCTTGTGCTTGTGAAGGCTCTTCGGATTTCTTAGGACACACATCCTCAATGGACATGTTCCTTAGTGCGACGCATGGAGCCTCTTCATCATCTAATTCATCAAGATCAACTTGCTCCACTTGGGAGCCACTAGTCTCATCAAACACAATGTCATGAGAAACTTCAACTAAACCAGTGTACTTGTTGAAGACTCTATATGCCCTTGTGTTTGAGTCATAACCTATTAAAAAAACCTTCTACTGCTTTAGGAGCAAATTTAGAACTTCTACCTCTTTGAATAAGAATAAAACATTTGCTCCCAAATACCCTAAAATATGAAACATTGGGCTTTTACCAGTGAGGAGTTCATACGATGTCTTCTTGAGGATTCGGTGAAGATATAACCGGTTGATGGAGTAGTAGACGGTGTTAATCGCCTCCGCCCAAAACCAGTCCGGTGTCTTATACTCATCAAGCACGGTTCTTGCCATGTCCAGTAGAGTTCTATTCTTCCTCTCCACTACACCATTTTGTTGAGGTGTGTAGGGAGAAGAGAACTCATGCTTGATGCCCTCCTCCTCAAGAAATCCTTCGATTTGTGAATTCTTGAACTTCATTCCATTGTCGCTTCTAATCTTTTTGATTCTCAATCCGAACTCATTTTGAGCCCGTCTCAAGAATCTCTTTAATGTCACTTGCGTTTGAGATTTTTCCTGTAAAAAGAATACCCAAGTGAAGCGAGAATAATCATCCACAATAACAAGACAATACTTACTCCCACCGATGCTTATGTAAGAGATCGGGTCGAATAGATCCATGTGGAGTAGCTCGAGTGGCATGTCAGTCGTCATTACGTTCTTGTGTGGATGATGGACTCCAACCTGCTTTTCTGCTTGACATGCGCTACAAATCCTGTCTTTCTCAAAATGAACATTTGTTAGTCCTAAAATGTGCTCTCCCTTTAGAAGCTTATGAAGATTCTTCATTCCAACATGGGCAAGTCGGCGATGCCAGAGCCAACCCATGTTAGTCTTAGCAATTAAGCAAGTGTCTAGTTCAGCTTTGTTATCATTAAAATCAACTAAATATAGCTGACCATCTAACACTCTCTTAAATGCTATTGAATCATCACTTCTTCTAAAGACAGTAACACCTACATCAGTAAATAGACAGTTGTAGCCCATTTTGCATAATTGAGAAACAGAAAGCAAATTGTAGTCTAAAGATTCTACAAGAAAACATTGGAAATGGAATGGTCAGGAGATATAGCAATTTTACCCAAACCTTTAACCAAACCTTGATTTCCATCCCCGAATATGATAGCTCTTTGGGGATCTTCATTTTTCTCATATGAGTAGAACATCCTTTTCTCCCCTGTCATGTGGTTTGTGCACCCGCTATCGATTGTCCAACTTGGTCCACCAGATACATAAACCTACAAAACAAGTTTAGTCCTTGTTCTTAGGTACCCAAACGGTCTTGGGTCTTTTCATATTAGAAACAAGCACCTTGGGTACCCAAACACAAGTCTTTGGACTCTTGTGTTTGCTCCCAACATATTTGGCAACTATTTTTGCCTGATTTGTTAGTGAGCACGTAGGAAGCATCAAAAGTTTTAAATGAAATATTATGTTCATTTGATGAATTAGGAATTTTCTTCTTAGGCATTTTAACATTAGTAGTATGCCTAGAACTAGAAGCCTCATTTTTATACATAAATGCATGATGAGAGACAGAATGAGGTTTCCTAGCATGAATTTTCCTAATTTTATGCTCAGGATAGTTTGCAGGATATAAAATGTAACCCTCTCTATCCTGAACCATGGGAGCCTTACCCTTAACAAAATTAGACAATTTCTTAGGGGCATTAAGCTTGACATTGCTTTGGCTCCCTTGCTGGAACCCAATGCCATCCTTAATGCCAGGGTGTCTCCCATTATAGAGCATGCTTCTAGCAAATTTAAACTTTTCATTTTCAAGTTCATGCTCTGCAATTTTGGCATTTAATGTAGCTATGTGTCGGGTACCGTAATTAGGGGTACCCCCAATGCTCCTTAACCTGGCTGCAAAACATCTTCAGAGCAGACCGTGTAGACCGGTAAACGCGGTTCAAAGTTGAAACCTCAGGGACGCGATCTTGTCACGCTCGAGCCCATCCTCGGGCAAGAACAAAAGTCCCGGACGGATTCACGCCTCGCCCGAGGGCCTCCTCAGGCAGTGGGT
Organism: Zea mays; assembly: GCF_902167145.1. Taxonomy (NCBI): domain Eukaryota; kingdom Viridiplantae; phylum Streptophyta; class Magnoliopsida; order Poales; family Poaceae; genus Zea; species Zea mays. Next base: position 37,425,073 of record NC_050098.1, on the reverse strand, counting down.
GCACCCTCGGCTCGCCTGAAGTCCAGCGCGGGCAAGCTTTGTTGTGCAGCGGTCTCGGCCAAATCGCCTCACCAACCGACCGTATTGCATGCGCATTTAATGCGGGGATCGCCTAACACCTTATCCTGACACGCGTGCCTCAGTCGGCAAGGTTGAAGTGACCGCAGTCACTTCGCCTTTTTACTGACCGTTCTGACAGGAGAACAGCGCTATTCACCCCGTTCTGACTACTGTGCCAACCACCAGGGGAAAACTGACAATAGCAAGTCACGACCTCCCCCGAGTTCAGCCTCGGGCGCAACAAGAAGCTCCGCCTCGCCCGACCCCAGGCCTCGGCCTCGGGAGAAGGTCTCCGCCTCGCCCAACCTCAGGCCTCGGCCTCAGCCTCAGCCTCGGGAGGAGTCGTATTCTCGCCCGAGCTCAGCCTCGGCCTCATGAGAAGTCTCCGCCTCGCCCGACCTCGACCTCGGACCGACTACGCTACAGGGGATACATCATTACCCTACCCCTAGCTAGCTGCCTCAGGCTATGAAGGAACAAGACCGGTGTCCCATCTAGATTACTCCGGTAATAGATAATGATGGTTCCCCGCGTGCGCCCATGACGTTGGTTGCTCTCAACCCCCTACGGAAGCAAGGAAACATCAGCAGGATCCATGCCGCACCGCCAGCTATGCTTCTACAGGGCTCAAGGCACTTCTCCGATGGCCACGTTAGTACATCATGTATAGGGCTCAAGGCACTTCCGCGCCAGCCACGTTAGCACATAGCTACACCCCCATTGTACAGACGCACAACGCAGACGAGCGGAGGCAGGTAGAGTAGGAGAGACGCGGTGGAGGCAAACTCAGACAGCTCACCTCAGGGCCGAACTCTCTCCCTCTCTCTCTCTCTCTCGCTCTCTCGCGACGCTTGTAACCCCTACTACGAGCACCCCGGTGCAAGATAACATAAGCCTCATTCCCCTCTTGTGTTCCATCTTGCATCAACCCATCTGGGCAGGGACACGCAGCGACAAATTCACTGGTCGGTTGACGGTCCTCGCGGGTCCAAAACACCGACAGTTGGCGCGCCAGGTAGGGGCCTGCTGCGTGTTGACAAACACTCTCCCATTGAAGTTCCAGATGGGTAGCTTTCAGCAGCCTCTCCAGCCCGGGACGGTGCTCCGCTTCGAGAGTCTCGAGTTCATGTCCCGCGACGGCAGCTACGACATGGTACTCCTCCCCTCGCAGTACGACAACAACGACGATCGTCGGCTCGCCCGGTGGAGGCGAACTCGACGACGGCGTCTCCCCGCGGCAGAAGAGGAACACCCGGGTTTGCCCCGCCACCCTCCTCGCCGGAGGAGGAGGAGACGGGGCAACCGTGGCCAGGCAGGAGGTGGCACCTCATCAGCTGTCGAACCAGAGCGAGTCGACGACGTCGGCACCCCTGCGGGGGACATGTCGGGTGTTGTCCTCGCACCTGAGACAATGTTGGGGCGAAGGCGAAGACGCCACCCTTCGCTCGATGCCTTCGCCGTAGTCGTTGGTCCAACGGAGACAAGACAACGGGCAGGGACACCCTTTGCCCCATACGACATCGGACGAAGACCTGTGACGAGGTCGTCCCACTTTGCGACCTCATCCAGCATGGAGGCCCACGTGTGATCCGGCCCATTGTAACAGGCCCTGCGTGGCCGTTGCGCGTTACGGGCCTAATTTGTAAAGGCATCCCTGTAATTATAGTCTGTAACCCCGCTTTATGGGAATATTCCGGGGATAACCTAGGTGTCTGAGGGCACATGCGTCCTTAACACTGGACGCTGGGCACTCAGATACCTATAAATACCCCCGCACAGTGCCCTTGAGAGGCTAGATGAACAGAGCTTTTGCCATCTCGTGCGAGAACCCTGTTTACGTCAACTCTCACCCCCGTTGGATCCCCTTGCACCTGGTAGCAAGTTCCAATAGACAACGACGGATGTCGCTTCCCAGCAACGTGCCAACCCCAAGCGGGCTGACGACGCCAGCACCCTCACGAAGGACTTGTTGGGCGTTAGCCTCGTACCTGAGATAACGATGCATTCCGTCCCCGATGCGACTTCACCATCGTCCATCAACCAAGAGGTACCATCCATTTTCCACCCTGTTCCCTTTAGATTCAGCTTCGATCCACCAAGCGACCCCCGCTTCGGTGAGCGCTTTTGCAAAGGCATATCCTGACCTACCAGGGTACCATATGTGGTCAACTTGGGACCGACTGACGACCGTCTCAACCTCCGGACCTGCAGGTTCCGAGGAAGAAGACGACCCCGACTTCGGTTGGGATTTCTCCGGACTTCGTGATCCTAGTGCCGTGCGAGACTTCATGTCCGCATGTGACTACTGCCTCTCTGGCTGCTCCGACGATGACCACAACCTTGACGACAAGGGTTATGGCCCAAGTCGCGAGTGTTTCCACATCGATCAGGGGGATCACGAAGAAGACAACCACCTCGGCATGTCGGAAGATGACGACGCCCCTGTGCCTACGTCTCGCGTTGAGATCCCGCAGGAGCTAGCTGTGGTCCAAGTCCCTGCGGGGGGTCAGGACACACAGCTTGAGTAACTCCGCGAGATGCAGGCCAAGCTCGACGAAGAAGCAGGGCGACTTGTGCAGCTCCGACAAAACATCGAGCAGGAGTGGGCAGGCCGGGCACTCGCCGGAGGAGTGCGTCATCGGGCCCGGGACATCCAGCGCCGTATCGTTGACGATGCCAGAGCAGGGCTGCCCCCGGCCTTCAGCGGGGCCGGCCAGAACCTGGCTGCAGCGGCGATGCTACTTCGAACGATGCCGGAGCCGTCCACCACCGAAGGGCGGCGTATCCAGGGCGAGCTCAAGGGCCTCCTGGAAGACGCCGCTGTCCAACGAGCCGAGAGCTCTGCCTCCCGGAGGCGAGGAGACCCCTCGGAGCATCGCGCAACGCCCTCCTGACGCATGAGGGAGGCCTCGGTCCACACCGAGCACACACGGGACGGGACGCCTGCAGCCCTAGATCGCCTCGGCGACGAGCAACACCGCCGCGACCGTCGAGCCCGACTCGAGGAAAGGGTGCGCCGAGGCTACCACCCCAGGCGCGGGGGACGCTACGACAATGAGGAGGACCGGAGTCCCTCGCCTGAGCCACCAGGTCCGCGAGTCTTCAGCCGGGCCATACGACGAGCGCCATTCCCGGCCCGGTTCCGAGCCCCGACTACCATCACCAAGTACTCAGGGGAGACAAGGCCGGAGTTGTGGCTTGCGGATTACCGGCTGGCATGCCAGTTGGGAGGGATGGACGACGACAACCTCATCCTCCGCAACCTCCCCCTTTTCCTCTCCGACGCTGTCCGGGCCTGGCTGGAGCATCTGCCTCCTGCGTAGATCTCCGACTGGGACGACCTGGTCAAGGCTTTCGCTGGAAATTTCTAGGGTACGTACGTGCACCCTGGGAACTCAGGGATCTCCGAAGCTGTCACCAGCAGCCAGGGGAATCCCTGCAAGAGTACATCCGGCGGTTTTCCAAGCAGCGCACCGAGTTGCCCAACATCACCGACTCGGACGTCATCGGGGCATTCCTCGCCGGCACCACTTGTCGAGACCTAGTGAGCAAACTGGGACACAAGACTCCCACCAAGGCGAGCGAATTGATGAACATCGCCACCAAGTTCGCCTCTGGTCAGGAGGAAGTCGAAGCCATCTTCCGGAAGGACAAGCAGCCTTAGGGAAGACAGAAGGAAGACGCCCCAAGGCGTCCGTCCAGCGTGGCACGAAGAAGAAGGCCAAGAAGAAGGCGCAAGCAAAGCGAGACGCCGTTGACGCGTATCTCGTCGCCGCTGCCGAGCACAGGAACCCTCGGAAGCCTCCCGGAGGGGCCAACGCGTTCGACAAGATGCTCAAGGAGTCGTGCCCCTATCACAAGGGTCCCGTCAAGCACACCCTTGAAGAGTGCGACATGCTCCGGCGCTACTTCAACAAGGCTGGACCCTCGGCAGAAGGTGGCAAGGACCAAGGCAACAACAAGAAGGGGGCGACAAGGAAGAGGAGTTCCCGGAGGTCCACAACTGCTTCATGATATACAACGGACAGGTGGCGAATGCCTCGGCTCGGCATCGCAAGCAGGAGCGCCGGGAGGTCTGCTCGGCGAAGGTAGCGGCGCCAGTCTACCTAGACTGGTCCGACAAGCCCATTACCTTTGACCAAAGCGACCACCCCGACTGCGTACCGAGCCCAGGAAGGTACCCGCTCGTCGTTGACCCTGTCATCGGCAACGCTAGGCTCACCAAGGTCCTCATGGACGGAGGCAGCAACCTCAACATCATCTGCACCGAGACCCTAAGGCTCCTGGGGGTCGATCTGTCCACGATCCGGGCCGGTGCAGCACCATTTCACGGGATCGTCCCCAGTAAGCGCGTCTAGCCCCTTGTGCAACTTGACTTGCCCGTTTGCTTCGGAACTCCCTCCAATTTCCGAAAGGAAACCCTCACTTTCGAGGTGGTTGGGTTCCGAGGGACCTACCACGCGGTGTTGGGAAGACCGTGCTACGCCAAGTTCATGGCCGTCCCCAACTACACGTACCTCAAGCTCAAGATGTCGGGCCCCAACGGAACCATCACCGTCGGATCCTCATACCGCCACGCTTACGAGTGCGATGTGGAATGCGTGGAGTACGCCGAGGCCCTTGCCGAGTCCGAAGCCCTCATCGCCGACCTGGATAGCCTCTCCAAGGAGGCGCCTGATGCGAAGCGCCACGCCGGCAACTTCGAACCGGCCGAGGCGGTTAAGACTGTCCCTCTCGACCCCAGCAACGACGCCGGCAAGAAAGTCAGGATCGCCTCCGAGCTCGACCCCAAATAGGAAGCAGTGCTCGTCGACTTTCTCCGCGCAAACGCCGAAATTTTTGTGTGAAGTCCCTCGGACATGCCCGGGATACCGAGGGATGTCGCCGAGCACTCGCTGGACATCCGAGCCGGTGCCCGACCCGTGAAGCAGCATCTGCGCCGTTTTGATGAAGAAAAGCGCAGAGCCATAGGCGAGGAGGTCCACAAGCTAATGGCTGCAGGGTTCATCAAAGAGGTATTCCATCCAGAATGGTTAGCTAACCCTGTGCTTGTAAAGAAAAAAGGCGGGAAATGGAGGATGTGCGTAGACTACACTAGTTTAAACAAAGCATGTCCAAAGGTTCTCTACCCTCTGCCTCGCATCGATCAAATTATGGACTCCACTGCTGGGTGCGAAACCCTGTCTTTCCTCGACGCCTATTCAGGCAATCACCAAATCAAGATGAAAGAATCCGACCAGCTCGCGACTTCTTTCATCACACCTTTTGGCATGTATTGTTATACTACTATGCCATTTGGCTTGAGGAATGCAGGTGCAACCTACCAAAGGTGCATTAACCATGTGTTCGGAGAGCACATCGGCCGAACGGTCGAGGCTTATGTCGATGACATCGTTGTCAAAACAAGTAAAGCCTCCGACCTCATCTCTGACCTTGAAGTGACATTCAGGTGTCTAAAAGCGAAGAGCGTAAAACTCAACCCCGAGAAGTGTGTCTTCGGAGTTCCCCGAGGCATGCTCCTAGGGTTCATCGTCTCCGAACGAGGCATCGAGGCCAACCCGGAGAAAATCACGGCCATCACCAACATGGGACCCATCAAAGATTTAAAAGGAGTACAAAGGGTCATGGGATGCCTTGCGGCTCTGAGCCGCTTCATCTCGCGCCTCGGCGAGAAAGGATTTCCCTTGTACCACCTCTTAAGGAAGGCCGAGCGCTTCACTTGGACCCCCGAGGCCGAAGAAGCTCTCGGAAACTTAAAGGCACTCCTTACTAATGCACCCATCTTGGTGCCCCCGCTACGGGAGAAGCCCTCTTGATCTACATAGCCGCAACCACTCAGGTGGTCAGCGCCGCGATCGTAGTCGAGAGACGAGAAGAGGGGCATGCACTGCTCATCCAGAGGCCGGTCTACTTCATCAGCGAGGTGCTATCCGAGACCAAGATCCGCTACCCACAAATCCAGAAGCTACTGCACGCAGTAATTCTAACACGACGAAAGTTGCGACACTACTTCGAGTCTCATCCGGTGAATGTGGTGTCATCCTTCCCCCGGGGAGAGATCATCCCCGGGGAGAGATCATCCAGTGTCGAGAGGCCTCGGGTAGGATAGCAAAATGGGCAGTGGAACTCATGGGCGAAACACTTTCATTCGCTCCTCGGAAGGCCATAAAATCTCAAGTCTTGGCAGACTTCCTAGCTGAATGGGTTGACACCCAATTGTCGACAGCTCCAATACAGCCCGAACTTTGGACCATGTACTTCGATGGGTCGCTTATGAAAACAGGAGCAAGTGCTGGCTTTCTCTTCATCTCACCCCTCGGGAAACATGTACGCTACGTACTGCGCTTCCATTTTCCGGCGTCAAACAACGTGGCCGAGTACAAGGCTTTGGTTAATGGGTTGCGCATCGCCGTCGAGCTAGGGGTTCGGCGCCTCGACGCTCGTGGTGACTCGCAGCTTGTTATTGACCAAGTCATGAAGAACTCTCACTGCCGCGATCGGAAAATGGAGGCCTACTGCGACGAAGTTCGGCGCTTGGAAGACAAGTTCTATGGGCTGGAGCTCAACCATGTTGCTCGACGGTACAACGAGACCGCGGATGAGCTGGCGAAAATAGCCTCAGGGCGAACGATGGTTCCCCCGGACATCTTCTCCAGGGACATATACCAACCATCCGTCAAACTCGACGACGCGCCCGAACCTGAGGAGACCTCGGCCCAGCCCGAGGTACCCTCGGCCGCTAAGGGTGAGGCCCTGCGCGTTGAGGGAGAACAGAACGGGGTTGCACCAAACCAAAACTGGCAGACCCCGTACCTGGAATATCTCCTCTGAGGAGAGCTGCCCCTCGACAAGGCCGAAGCTCGGCGACTGGCTCGGCGCGCCAAGTCGTTTGTTTTACTGGGTGATGAAAAAGAGTTGTACCATCGCAGCCCCTCGGGCATTCTCCAACGATGCATATCTGTCGCCCAAGGACAAGAGCTGTTACAAGAAATACACTCGGGGGCTTGCGGTCACCATGCAGCACCTCGATCCCTTGTGGGAAATGCTTTCCGACAAGGTTCCTACTGGCCGAACGCAGTGGCCGACGCCACTAGGATTGTACGCTCCTGCCGAAGGTGTCAATTCTAGGCGAGACAAACGCACCTGCCCGCTCAAGCCCTGCAGACAATACCTATCACTTGGTCGTTTGCCGTATGGGGTCTGGACCTCGTCGGTCCCTTATAGAAGGCACTCGGGCGCTTCACGCTCCTGCTGGTCGCCATCGACAAATTCTCCAAGTGGATCGAGGTCCGACCCTTAACCAGCATCGGGTCCGAGCAGGCGGTGGCGTTCTTCACGAATATCATCCATTGCTTTGGGTCCCAAACTCCATCATCACCGACAATGGCACGTAGTTCACTAGGAAAAAGTTCCTAGACTTCTGTGAAGACCACCACATCCGTGTGGACTAAGCCGTCGTAGCTCACCCAATGACAAATGGGCAGGTGGAGCGCGCCAACGGCATGATTTTGCAGGGACTAAAACCGAGGATCTACAACGACCTCAATAAGTTTGGCAAGTGGTGGATAAAAGAACTACCCTCGGTGGTTTGGAGTCTGAGGACGACGGCGAGCCGGGCCACGGGCTTCTCGCCGTTTTTCCTAGTCTATATGGGGCCAAGGCCATCTTACCCACGGACTTGGAATACGGTTCCCCGAGGACAAAGGCTTACGACGACCAAAGCAACCAGACTAGCCGAGAGGATTCATTGGACCAGCTGGAAGAGGCTCGGGACGTGGCCTTACTACACTCGACGCGGTATCAGCAGTCTCTGCGACGCTACCACGCCCGAAGGGTTCGACCCCGAGACTTCCAAGTGGGAGACTTGGTACTTCGGCTGCGACAAGACGCCCGAGGGCGCCACAAGCTTACTCCTCCCTTGGAAGGGTCGTTCATCATCGCCAAGATTTTGAAGCTCGGGACATACAAGCTGGCCAACGATCAAGGCGAGGTCTACAGCAACGCTTGGAACATCGAACAGCTACGTCGCTTTTATCCTTAAAATGTTTCAAGTCGTTCATGTATCTCGCTTTCTTTACATGCATAAATAAAGTCTAACCATCAAGGAAGGATCAACCTTGCCTCGGCAAAGCCCGACCCTCCCTCGGGGGCTAGAAGGGGGGGAACCCCCTCTGCGTCAAAATTTTCCTTGGAAAAGTTTTCTACCAAAACGACTTTCGTGCTTTTCGACTCATATCGATAACAGAATCCTAAAAACGACAAGAGGAAACTTAAACGGCAAGGTCGACCGAGCCGAGGGACTCCTACGCCTCCGGGATACGGATACCTCACTCATCACTTTCCGCAAAAAGTAACTCACGCTCGGTTAAGTGGTTCTGCTACCGACGAACAAGTCCTAACGCACGAAACGAGAGGGAAGAAAATGACTTTCGTGCTTTTCGACTACATCGATAACAGAATCCTAAAAACGACGAGAGGAACCTTAAACGGCAAGGCCGATCGAGCCGAGGGACTCCTACGCCTCCGGGATACGGATACCTCACTCATCACCTTCTGTGAAAAGTAACTCATGCTCGGATAAGTGATTCTGCTACCTACGAACAAGTCCTAACGCACGAAACAAGAAGAAAGAAAACACAGCTTTATAATTCGATAATAAAAATGTTTAGGCCTCAGCGGCCGCAAAAAACATACGCAGACTTAGAACAAACTGTTCCTGTAGGATCAGACATCGGCAGGGGGAGGAGCAGCACCCTCGGCGTCGTTTCCACCATCGGCAGGATCTGGCCCGGCCTCAGACGGCGACACAGGCGGAAGGATCTCCACCTCAAAGGAGGAAGCCAGCGCCGCGCTTGGGCCCTCGACGACCGCGTCAAGCCTCTGGACCTCGGCTAAGGCAGCCTCCTCTTCGTCGGGTAAGCAGTACCCCTCGCTGACCCGCTCTAGATCCACGTCGTAGTGGGAAGCGAGCACGGCGAAGGCCCGCCTAACGCCGTGGTGCAGCACCCCGCGGAGTCTGCTGCGCACATGGCCGCCTAAGGCCCGCAGGTGACTCTGGGGGGAGCTACCCGAGGGGACGTCGTCGAGACCAAAGGCCCGGCAGAAAGCCGAGATAGCCTCGGACATGGCCACGCGCTCGGCCTCCTTCTGCTCAGCCGCCTCGGCAAGCGCCTTGCAGTTCTTGACGGACTCGTTAAGAGCCGTCTCGAACTCTGCAGACAGCCGGACAAAATTCTTCAGACACAAGGTGAAGAATGGAGACAAAAAACAAAGTCACAAAGCGGGCAAAACAGACCTTCGGCTCGGGCACGCTGCTGTGAGGTCATGGCTTGGGCGGACCGGCCAGACCCGACGGCCACGACCAGGCCCTCCATAGGGGTCCCGGCCCAAGCGGTCGCCTCGGGTCTAGAAGGGAAAGGAACCCCCTCTGCGTCAAAATTTTCCTCGGAAAAGTTTTTCGCCAAAACGACTTTCGTGCCTTTCGACTGCGTCGATAATGGAATCCTAATGACGAGCAAGAGAGACCTTGAACGACAAGGTCGATCGAGCTGAGGGACTCCTACGCCTCCGGGATACGGATACCTCACTCATCACCTTCTGCGAAAGGTAGCTCACGCTCGGATAAATGATTCTGCTACCGACGAACAAGTCCTAATGCTCGAAACAAGAGGAAAGAAGCACGACTTTATACCCAAATGTTCAGGCCTCAGCCGCCACAAAGAATAAACACACAAACTTGGGATAACTATGCTACCTAGGCCTACGTGTCAGCAGCGCCCTCGGCGGTTTTCCCGGCCTGCGGCAGATGTCTTAGTACTTAAAGCTATTACATCTTGCTCTTAAGAAAGTACCATTACAAACGGGACTCCGGCTCCATTCCCGCGGGAATGAACAACCTCCACACCAGAAGGCATGTGGGATAACAAACTCCAGGCGGCTCGCCGGCAACCACTGCACCAGCAGCGACATCGACCTCCGCCTCGGGCGGCTAGACAGCAGCAGCGATTGCCTCAGGGCAAACGCTACTGTGAAAAGGCCCTCGCTCACGTTCCCTTACGAGGGACGAGAACCAGCCATTAAAGCCAAAGAGCCGGAGGTCCGGAGCGCAGGTGGCGCTGACGGTCTCGTCGACCGAGGCAACCGCTTCTGCAAGGGGAAGCCTCACCTATGGCGACCACCACCTCAGCACCGACAACAACGGCTACCTGCGCGCCAACGCCACACCGGCGAACGGCGGCTGCCCCAATGCGCACCGACAAGTCCTCACTCCCGTCCTCGCCGAGGCTGTCCCAGAACACGAGTGCCGCCCTCGCGGCGTACGACATGTTGTGCGACCCCCGGTGCAGCCGACGGCGCAAGGAGGACCTAGACGTGGCCGGCCCGTGCACGGCGCGACCGACACCCGTGCGGCGGACGGGCAGCCACGCTCTGCCCAGCGGTAGGAGGCGGCACCGGAAGCAGCACCAGAGCCGCTCAGGCCGGGGAGCCAGACACGCGGCAGCTGACAGCGCCACGGACGGCGAAGGCCCTTCTCCCCCGATCACTGAGGGAAGGAGCGGGCCGCTGCCCACGCGGAGGCAGGACCCAACTCGGTGCACCCTCCTCCCCAACACGGATGATGAACATCCTTGAAGCTGAGGGTAGGTGGGAGGCCACGGCCCGGCTCGCTCTTCCCCACCACGAGGCCTGCGGTCATCATCCTGGGTGACTGCCGGTGGGGGACTGCAGCCGGGCTGCATGATGAAAATCCTTGAAGCCGAGCGATGACTGAAGAGCACCAACCCCCACGAGGTCGCGCTCCTCAAACAGCAGTAAAAAGAAGGCAACATAGGTGCACCCCATCTGGGGGCTCGAAAGGTGGAAAGACGCGATGAATGCGAGGAGTGTGAAGGCATGGCTACCGCCCGGGGGGTCAATCCCTTTTTAAAGGCAGATCTCCTCACTCGCGCCCCCAAGCGTCACGGGCAAAGTCTCCACTGACGTGCTCCAGGGTTCTCACCCTACGACACGGGGGCTGGATCCCACACGTCATGCGAGCTGACCCGAAACGCGAAGAAGGCAAACCGCCGCACGCGAAGCATGTAACCGCCCCGCGGTTATAAGCATTCCCTCATCCTCGCCGAAACCAGTGGTCGAAAGGGCGGACCGCCACGCAGGAAGCATGCAACCGCACCATGGTTGTGCACCCTTTTGGCTTTGTCGCATCCGACGGTCCAGCATGGAGGCCCGGGCCCACCTATCATGTAACCAGCGTGCCGGTTACTACGTGCAAGGAAACCACACCGCCACTTGCGCCAATGTCGCGTCTTCTCAACTGCAGAACCAGCGCAGCGACTCAAGGCAGCCCTGCGCGTGACCCAACAGTGCCAACTATGTGCAACGATCACGGGTCAGTCAGCCGCGGGGATAGGCACGACGGTTGATATGACCAGAGGCGGGCCGGCAGTAATTGCAGCAACAGACATGCGAAAGCAGCTGTCCAATCACCTACAGGCTCGCATCCTCTCCTGAAATGGCAGGGGAGCCCTCTCCCACAGCATAAAAGACGACACGCTCGTGTTCCATTCCTCGAACGACTCGCGCACGCGCAACAGACGCCCTACGAATCGCCCGTCCCATCGCATTAACTCCCTGGTAGGACAAGCGACACCTCCGGCAGGCGAAGCGGGCGCCGTTTCGTCTCTGTCATGATGACCGCGTCAAAAAAGGTGTGCCACATTATTTAAATTTATATCCTTTTCCTCTCTCTCTCTCTTCCCACAGGGACCGGGAAAGGGGATATTTCAAAAAGGATCCTTCTCAGTGAATAAAACGGGCCATGAGCCCTCCTATTGATCAGGGGTTCGAAGGTTGCGCCCCCCGGGGGTCGGCAACCGCCCCAGAGCACTCGGGCTCCGAGCCCTTTACTGATCAGGGGTTCGAAGGCTGGCCCCTCGGAAGTGTTCTGTAATACCCACTTTGTAAAAAAAACCTAAAAGGGAGGAATTATATTCCTTTATATATATGAGTGTGTCATCTCTATTTATCATTCATGTGAACACATTACTTACACAAATAAATAATTAGCAAGAGACACTCAAATAAATTGTGCATCATGCTGGGGTTTTATGTGGTGTGCATTTTTGTGACATAACATTAAAAAAATCATGTGAAAAGAAATATATAAAAGTCCAAAGTGGAATTTAACATCTAAAAGAAATTCTAGAAAATAGAGAAAAAAAATAAGAAAGATATTGTACATATAAAATAAATATAATAATTAATTCAATGAGGTTCATATAGGTATTGTACAATTGATCTAGGTATGAAAGTCACACATATAAATTCAAATTGGGATTTAAATTTGAAATTTAAAGAGAAAAGAATAGGGAAAGTAAAAGAAAAAGGAAGGAAAAATGGGAAAACGACTGTTGGGCCGATTCCTCCACTGCGGCCCACTTCCCCTTTCCCTCTCCTCGGCCCAGGAATGCCTCCACCGACGCTGTCGGGTGGGCCGGTCTCACATGCACCCACTGCCACGCGGGTCCCGCCTGGCAGTCACACGCGGCGCGCGCGCGCGCCCACACCACCGTGTGCACCGACAACGCAGCCCCTCTGTTAGCCGCTGACTGTGGGCCCCTATCGTCGGCTCTATCCTCACCAACGGGGCGCGCGAACCGGGTCTTCCGCCAGCGACTCCGGACCTTCTCAACCACCTCCGCTCCTTGCCGCGGATCGCTAGGGAGTCCGGCCCAACCCCGTGGAATCTATAAGCTAGGCAGCTGGTTTCCTCCTTCTCTGCCCTCCTCGTAGGTTCGACTACCATAGACATAACCGTGCGCAGGAGGGGGGGAATCGTCGTTGCAAGACCCCGGACATCGCCGGTGTCGCTCGAGCTTCGTCGTGTGATTCGTTTGTGTCATCGCGCCATTGTGCTCCTGTGGTGGCTTCCCATCGTCACGAACCTCCCGGAATGCTCATGGAGGCACGAGGTGGCGACTGTGACCTTGAGGACTCGTCGGAAGTTGGAGTTTGGGAGGAGCGCACCGTCACGGGGGTCTGGGTCACCGCACTGCTATCCTTTGGTGAGAATCCCCTCACAGCCCTTACCTTCACCTCTACGTGATTTAGCATCGAGTGCGGTAGATCGTAGTGCGCCTGGGGCTAGCAATTTGTGGCCGGAGCCTGGGCGCCGCCGCAGTGCTGCATAACACCGTGAGCCCTGCCCAAATCCCAGCACCTCCAACGCTAAACCCACCATTCACATGTTCGCCCTGACCTCCACACCACGTAGCACGTTTTGGATCATAGTCTCGTGCTTGGCAGGGGAAACTTGGGTGCTCGGATCTGCGCAGCAGTGGTTGGGGCATGGCGTCGTCGCCCAGCTCGGGGGAGGGAAGAAGATAACGCTGTGGCCATCGATCTGATATTCTACGGTCGAGATTATACCCTAGATACTGATTCGACCGAGTCAATCTGCGGTGTTCGATTCAGATCTGGCGGGAGCTATTCGATCTGGTCATTACTAAATCTGAATCATCCATCGGGGATCCGATGGCCAGGGTTACTCGCGGGGTTGAGGGGCGTCGGATCTAATCTGAGCCATTCAAATCGGATCCAACGGCTCATCTCCACCGATACCCCTTCGGCCGACGACTTTGCATAAGAGCCCTCCTAAAATTAGGAAACCAACCCGCAGTCTGTCCTGTGGTTGCCTGTGTCTTAGTGCAAATTGCGCCAGGGCCCCTGCATTTCCTGAATTTTGACGCACAATCCAAAAACAGTAAAAACAGAGAAGTAATATTAGAAACTGATTTTTTATCACAAAAATAATTCTAGAAACTTCGAAATTTTATATCTAATTCATTTTAATTCCAAATGGATCCATTCTAATTTCTATAATTTTGTAATAATATTGTTTATCACCTATTGCCACTGATTTGTTATGAAAGCCACTTTAAAAATGTATTTCTTAATTAATCTTGTATCAAATACATGAAACCTTAGGAAATTCACAACTTCTTCGTTTTAAATCTGATTTGATCCGTCCAAGTTGCGTTAGTCTCGTAAAAATGTGTAGATCATTATTACGCAGTTTTATTATTATGATTGGTGTGATGTTAATTTTGTCCATACCATGTTTGTTCGTATTGCTACGTCTAGCGCGAGGTTTCGAGGATCTGAAGAATCACCCTGGTAACTGGAATCTCAAGTGCCAGGCAAGTTGTGCCCTTGATCACTTTTGTTTACCCAATAATGTTCTTTATTATCACTATTCAATGCATAGGTTTAATTTTGATGGGACCCAATAGGTCACCCTAGTCTGTTTACCCTTTTACCTTGTTTACCCCTGAATCACTTGGGTAGTTTTGCTATTGCTTTATTGGTTTTGGGATTAATATTTCATTATATCCATGTTCCAATTATTCTGTTACGTTATTTATGTTCATGATAAGATCATTATGTTAATTGGAACATGGAGCGACCACCCGGGAAAACAGTGCTACCACAAGGGTTTAATGGGACGCCCTTGGCTGATTAACTAGGAAAGCTAGTGGAGGTCTTCCTTACCCGAAAGGGGCAAGGGCAGTAGGGGAGTGGTCAGTGTAGGGAGGTCCTTGTGTTGATTTTGCTGCGATGGCGGTCAGGCGAGGGATTCCTGCACTGGAGCTTCCTATAAACTGTAGCTGGATTTCTGAAGCTAGTGGAACTTTGTAAAGGCCTCGTAGTGTTACCCTGCCTCGCTTCCTTGGTAGAGGTGTATGGGATTCATGACCCCTTGGCAGATGGGTAACGCGGCTTGTGGGTAAAGATGCGCAACCTCTGCAGAGTGTAAAACTAGTATACTAGCCGTGCTCACGGTCATGAGTGGCTCGGACCCTCACATGATTAATTTATGGAACCTAAATTCAATTTGTCATATGCATTTGCATGGGATTATTTATTAATTTTGTTCTATTATTTATTATGGTTTGGTATTTACTTACATCTAGTAATTGCTAATAAAAGTTTGACCAACATTAAAAGCAATGCTCAGCTTTAACCATTTTCTTTGATAAGCCTTACACTTCATGAGCTCCCACCTTTGGTGAGTTCATGCCACATTATTCCCCACAACTTGTTGAGCGATGAACTTTGTGAGCTCACCCTTGCTGTCTCACACCCCCCACAGGAGAAGAACAGGTGGTTCAAGTGGAGCATCATATCAAGGAGTTCGATTCGATCTAGGTGGCGTCTCCCAGTTGACTTTCTAGCGCCAAGGATGGATTTTAGATCCTGCTATATTTATCTTTTATTTTGTAAGACTTCCGCTATGTAATAAGTACTCTGATTATTGTGACATTTATCTCTATACACTTTGTGATTATATATGTTGTCTTCTTTGGCGCATGTATGAGATGCACCTGGCTTTGTTCCCTTAAAACCAGGTGTTACAGAAGTGGTATCAGAGGAAATGTTGACTGTAGGACGAAACCTAGATAGAAATGGACAAACCCTTACCTACTTATCTACTCTGATTCTTTCTATACTCATCTTGTCTTGATCCTGTCTCACCTTTTGCTATCATACTCTGATTACTCTTATCTCCTCTATTCTAAGACAAGACGGATTTCGCACCTTGGAATCCCTACCCTTATGACATTTTTAAGAGATAGTAGGCCTAAGACCAAACCAAAACTATTTTCTATATTTAAAAATGTTGTTTGATTGTTCTGATGATAGATGTCTGATTTGCTTCTTTGATTGATTGAAATAGTATAGACGGGCATCTTAGCATGTACCACCATAAGGTAATGTTTAGCTTTAGTGGATAACACACTAATCTACTTAGCTAATGAATCCCCCGCAGTAACATTCCTCATAATTACTCACCTTGTCTACAATTCTTCCTTTCTTACCCTGTATTTCTAACCCAGATGGGCTACCCCTATACTGTTAGAAGAGAGCAGTATAGACTTGATCCTTGGTATGTCGTGTTTAAGAAAGGCAAAGGCAGTTTATACACTGTGCTAAAGGAACCAAAGAACTCACCAGTTCCAAAGGAGAAAGATTTGAAGTTGCAGTAACTACCACCATCATACTAGCGGCATTCTTAGTAGATGAGAAGTTTTTGGGTGACAACATCCGTGCAGTTAGGGATTTTCCGGATGTATTTCTAGAGGAGTTACCAGGGATGCCACCAAATAGGGAAGTTTAGTTTGTCATTGATCTCTTACCTGGGACTACTCCTACTCCCAAACGGTCATACATGATGTCTGTAGAAGAGTTAAAGGAACTTAAGAAACAATTAACGGAGTTACAAGAGGCTGAGTACATTTGTCCGAGTTCCTCACCTTGGGGAGCGCCGGTTCTGTTTGTACAAAAGAAGGATGTGTGTGGATTATAGATCACTTAATGATGTTATCGTGAAGAACAAGTATCCATCACCCTACATTGAAGATTTATTTGATCATCTGAGATTGGTGCTATAGAAACTACGAGACAATCAACTCTACGTCAAGTACAGCAAATCTGAGTTTTGGATTGACGAGGTGCCATTCCTTGGACATATCATTTCTAATGGAGGAATACCAGTGGATCCTGCTAAAGTCAAGGAGATAGTGGTGTGGAGCATACCCACTATAGTTACTGAGGTTCGGAGTTTCTTGGAACTTGCAGGATATTATCGAAGATTTGTTGAAGGATTTTCTAAGATTGCTAAGCCATGACCTCGCTTCTGGAGAAGGGAAGAGAGTTTAACTGGGACGAGAAGTACTAAGATAGTTTTAACCAACTGAAGTTGAGATTGATGTCACCCCAGTGTTGTTTATGCCAGATCTACAGAAGGGATTTGATATTTATTGTGATGCATGTGGCCAAGGCTTAGAATGTGTGCTCATGCAAGAAGGACATGTGATCGCCTACGTGTCTCGCCAGTTGCGGAAACATGAATTGAACTATCCCACTCATGACTTGGAACTGGCAGCCGTTGTGCATGCGCTTATGATTTGGAGACATTATATTATGGGAAACAAGTGTCAAGTGTATACGGATCATAAGAGTTTGAAACATATATTCACACAGAAGGATCTCAACCTTAGGCAACGCCGTTGGTTGGAGCTTATTAAGGATTATGATTTGGAGATTCACTATCACCCGGGCAAGGCAAATTTGGTTGTAGATGCCTTGAGTCAAAAGGAGCATGTTCATTCAGCTGTTGTTGCCCAGCTACCCGATGAGATTGTTGAGGATTTCAGGAGACTTAACCTGGGGATAGTTGCTCACACTGAAGGAGTTACTATTGATGTGGAACCTACCTTGGAGCAAGAAATCCACAAAGGACAGGTTGGTGGTGCTAAAATACAAGAGATTAAGGATCTGATTACTGAAGGATGAGGTCCGGAATTCACGGAAGATGAGCAAGGCACCGTATGGTTCAAGGATCGGATATGTGTTCCTGAGATTGATAGCCTTCGTGAGACCATACTGAAGGAGGCCCATGACTTGGATTATTCTATTCATCCTGGTGGCACTAAGATGTATCAGGATTTGAAGCAGATGTGTTGGTGGTATGGATTGAAGAGAGATGTGGCTACACGTGTGGCTATGTGCGAGGTGTGTCAGAAATGTTAAGGCCGAACACCAAAGACCAGCTGGACTATTATACCCATTAAAGATACCCGACTGGTAGTGGAAAGAGATTAGTATGGACTTTATTACTGGATTGCCTCGCACCTCAAAAGGATAGGATTCTATATGGGTTATTGTGGATAGACTGACCAAAGTGGCTCATTTGATTTCGGTCAAGACTACTTATAAAGGTTCTCAATTGGTAGAGTATATATGGCTCGGATTGTGTCTCTACATAGTATACCGAAGTGGATCATTTTGGATAGAGGATCACAATCTACCTCCAGATTTTGGAAAAGTTTTTATGAGAATATGGATACGAAGTTGAATTTTAGTATGGCCTACCATCGTCAGACTGATGGACAAATTGAAAGGACTAATCAAGTATTGGAGGTCATGTTGGGAGCTTGTGCCCTTCAGCATGGTAGTAGTGGGACAAGAGTCTACCTTATGCTGAGTTCTCATATAATAATAGTTACCAGGCCAGTCTGAAGATGTCACCATTCGAGGCTCTATTTGGCAGGAAGTGCAGGACTCCTCTATATTGGATCAGACTAGGGGAAGTCAGTTCTTTGGACCTGAGCTTATTCAAGAGGCAAAAAAAAGGTCCGTATGATTCGAGTGAATTTGAGGGTAGCTCAGACCAAGCAAAAGAGCTACGCTGATAATAGAAGAAGACCACTGGAGTTTGAGGAAGGTGATCATGTGTACCTCAAGGTGTCACCACTTCGTGGAATGAAGAGATTTAAAGTCAAGGGCAAATTGTCCCCTCACTATATTGGACCATTCTGAGTTTTTAGGCAAGTTGGAGAGATGGCCTATTAACTCGAGCTACCTGATAATCTATCTGATGTGCATAATGTATTTCATGTGTCTCAACTTAAGAAATGTCTCCGTGTCCCTGAGGATCAGTTACCAATGGAAGAGCTCAGTGTCAGGGTGACTTGACTTACACGGAATATCCTATCAAGATTCTTGACACTTTGACTAGAATTACAAGGAAGAAGGTGATAGAGATGTGCAAAGTGCAATGGAGTCATCATGAAGAAGATAAAGCCACATGGGAAAGAGAAGAAGATCTTCGAATAAATTTTCTCCATCTTTTCCCTAGTCCTTCCTAAATCTCGAGGACGAGATTCTTTTTAAGGGGGGTAGGATTTGTAATACCCACTTTGTAAAAAAACCTAAAAGGGAGGAATTATATTCCTTTATATATATGAGTGTGTCATCTTTATTTATCATTCATGTGAACACATTACTTACACAAATAAATAATTAGCAAGAGACACTCAAATAAATTGTGCATCATGCTGGGGTTTTATGTGGTGTGCATTTTTGTGACATAACATAAAAAAATCATGTGAAAAGAAATATATAAAAGTCCAAAGTGGAATTTAACATCTAAAAGAAATTCTAGAAAATAGAGAAAAAATAAGAAAGATACTGTACATATAAAATAAATATAATAATTAATTCAATGAGGTTCATATAGGTATTGTACAGTTGATCTAGGTATGAAAGTCACACATATAAATTCAAATTGGGATTTAAATTTGAAATTTAAAGAGAAAAGAATAGGGAAAGTAAAAGAAAAAGGAAGGAAAAATGGGAAAACGACTGCTGGGCCGATTCCTCCACTGCGGCCCACTTCCCCTTTCCCTCTCCTCGGCCCAGGAATGCCTCCACCGGCGCTGTCGGGTGGGCCGGTCTCACATGCACCCACTGCCACGCGGGTCCCGCCTGGCAGTCACACGCGGCGCGCGCGCGCCCACACCACCGTGTGCACCGACAACGCAGCCCCTCTGTTAGCCGCTGACTGTGGGCCCCTATCGTCGGCTCTATCCTCACCAACGGGGCGCGCGAACCGGGTCTTCCGCCGGCGACTCCGGACCTTCTCAACCATCTCCGCTCCTTGCCGCGGATCGCTAGGGAGTCCGGCCCAACCCCGTGGAATCTATAAGCTAGGCAGCTGGTTTCCCCCTTCTCTGCCCTCCTCGTAGGTTCGACTACCATAGACATAACCGTGCGCAGGAGGGGGGAATCGTCGTTGCAAGACCCCGGACATCGTCGGTGTCGCTCGAGCTTCGTCGCGCGATTCAGTTGTGTCATCGCGCCATTGTGCTCCTGTGGTGGCTTCCCATCGTCACGAACCTCCCGGAATGCTCATGGAGGCACGAGGTGGCGACTGTGACCTTGAGGACTCGTCGGAAGTTGGAGTTTGGGCGGAGCGCACCGTCACGGGGGTCTGGGTCACCGCACTGCTATCCTCCGGTGAGAATCCCCTCACAGCCCTTACCTTCACCTCTACGTGATTTAGCATCGAGTGCGGTAGATCGTAGTGCGCCTGGGGCTAGCAATTTGTGGCCGGAGCCTGGGCACCGCCGCGGTGCTGCATAACACCGTGAGCCCTGCCCAAATCCCAGCACCTCCAACGCTAAACCCACCATTCACATGTTCGCCCTGACCTCCACACCACGTAGCACGTTTTGGATCATAGTCTCGTGCTTGGCAGGGGAAACTTGGGTGCTCGGATCTGCGCAGCTGTGGTTGGGGCATGGCGCCGTCGCCCAGCTCGGGGGAGGGAAGAAGATAACGCTGTGGCCATCGATCTGATATTCTATGGTCGAGATTATACCCTAGATACTGATTCGACCGAGTCAATCTGCGGCATTCGATTCAGATCTGGCGGGAGCTATTCGATCTGGTCATTACTAAATCTGAATCATCCATCGGGGATCCGATGGCCAGGGTTACTCGCGGGGTTGAGGGGCGTCGGATCTAATCTGAGCCATCCAAATCGGATCCAACGGCTCATCTCCACCGATACCCCTTCGGCCGACGACTTTGCATAAGAGCCCTCCTAAAATTAGGAAACCAACCCGTAGTCCGTCCTGTGGTTGCCTGTGTCTTAGTGCAAATTGCGCCAGGGCCCCTGCATTTCCTGAATTTTGACGCACAATCCAAAAACAGTAAAAACAGAGAAGTAATATTAGAAACTAATTTTTTTATCACAAAAATAATTCTAGAAACTTGGAAATTTTATATCTAATTCATTTTAATTCCAAATGGATCCATTCTAATTTCTATAATTTTGTAATAATATTGTTTATCACCTATTGCCACTGATTTGTTATGACAGCCACTTTAAAAATGTATTTCTTAATTAATCTTGTATCAAATACATGAAACCTTAGGAAATTCATAACTTCTTCGTTTTAAATCCAATTTGATCCGTCCAAGTTGCGTTAGTCTCGTAAAAACGCGTAGATCATTATTACGCAGTTTTATTATTATGATTGGTGTGATGTTAATTTTGTTCATACCATGTTTGTTCGTATTGCTACGTCTAGCGCGAGGTTTCGAGGATCTGAAGAATCACCCTGGTAACTGGAATCTCAAGTGCCAGGCAAGTTGTGCCCTTGATCACTTTTGTTTACCCAATAATGTTCTTTATTATCACTATTCAATGCATAGGTTTAATTTTGATGGGACCCAATAGGTCACCCTAGTCTGTTTACCCTTTTACCTTGTTTACCCCTGAATCACTTGGGTAGTTTTGCTATTGCTTTATTGGTTTTGGGATTAATATTTCATTATATCCATGTTCCAATTATTCTGTTACGTTATTTATGTTCATGATAAGATCATTATGTTAATTGGAACATGGAGCGACCACCCGGGAAAACAGTGCTACCACAAGGGTTTAATGGGACGCTCTTGGCTGATTAACTAGGAAAGCTAGTGGAGGTCTTCCTTACCCGAAAGGGGCAAGGGCAGTAGGGGAGTGGTCAGTGTAGGGAGGTCCTTGTGTTGATTTTGCTGCGATGGCGGTCAGGCGAGGGATTCCTGCACTGGAGCTTCCTATAAACTGTAGCGGGATTTCTGAAGCTAGTGGAACTTTGTAAAGGCCTCGTAGTGTTACCCTGCCTCGCTTCCTTGGTAGAGGTGTATGGGATTCATGACCCCTTGGCAGATGGGTAACGCGGCTTGTGGGTAAAGATGCGCAACCTCTGCAGAGTGTAAAACTAGTATACTAGCCGTGCTCACGGTCATGAGCGGCTCGGACCCTCACATGATTAATTTATGGAACCTAAATTCAATTTGTCATATGCATTTGCATGGGATTATTTATTAATTTTGTTCTATTATTTATTATGGTTTGGTATTTACTTACATCTAGTAATTGCTAATAAAAGTTTGACCAACATTAAAAGCAATGCTCAGCTTTAACCATTTTCTTTGATAAGCCTTACACTTCATGAGCTCCCACCTTTGGTGAGTTCATGCCACATTATTCCCCACAACTTGTTGAGCGATGAACTTTGTGAGCTCACCCTTGCTGTCTCACACCCCCCACAGGAGAAGAACAGGTGGTTCAAGTGGAGCATCATATCAAGGAGTTCGATTCGATCTAGGTGGTGTCTCCCAGTTGACTTTCTAGCGCCAAGGATGGATTTTAGATCCTGCTATATTTATCTTTTATTTTGTAAGACTTCCGCTATGTAATAAGTACTCTGATTATTGTGACATTTATCTCTATACACTCTGTGATTATATATGTTGTCTTCTTTGGCGCATGTATGAGATGCACCCGGCTTTGTTCCCTTAAAACCGGGTGTTACAGGTTCGACAGCCGCCCAGAGCACGCAGAGTCAGGGATGACCATGGGTACGTCTGTTACATGGCCGAGGCTCAGGCTACACTCCCGAGGTACCCTAGAACATTTCTGAGACCAGCGGGAACGATTTGTAATGGAACCCCACCGGAGGGAGGCACCGAGCCCTTGGACCCTATCGAATGGGTCCGGGTCTAGCAAATCACCTGCAGGTACTTTTGGAGCGTGCCTCTGGGCCACTAGCCGACCCTTATCGAACGGGGCTCGGGCGTCCACTCGGATCACCCGCTAGCAACTCACTGGAAACACCATGTTCGGTGCCCTCCGAGGGTAACATGGCGCTTTCCCCCTTCCTCCTTGCGGAGAGGCGACGAAGGGGCGTACGATAAAATTCGAGACGGTCCTTGATCGTCCTCTCGCTCCGTGCAGAGGCTCGAGGGCTGCTCTCGCGCCAGGCTACGACCAAACTGTTGACCACATCAACAAACCAGCTTAAAAACTCGGAGCCTGACCGTGCACCCGGGCTGCGGCCATGCCGCATGAGGGAACAACAAGGCTGACTGAGGCATCACAAAAAGAATTAAGACCTCAGAGGAGTCAAACCACTCCTCCGAGGCCTCGGGGCTACACCCGACGGGTGCGCTCGCGCGCACCCATCGGAACAAAATATAACCGAGAAGGGTTGGTCCCCTTGCAAAAAATCCGGCAGAACCTCCAAGCGAGTACCTACACTCCCTTCGAGGCTCGGGGGCTACTGTCGGGTACCGTAATTAGGGGTACCCCCAATGCTCCTTAACCTGGCTGCAAAACATCTTCAGAGCAGACCGTGTAGACCGGTAAACGCGGTTCAAAGTTGAAACCTCAGGGACGCGATCTCGTCACGCCCGAGCCCAGCCTCGGGCAAGAACAAAAGTCCCGGACGGATTCACGCCTCGCCCGAGGGCCTCCTCAGGCAGTGGGCGCACCCTCGGCTCGCCCGAAGTCCAGCGCGGGCAAGCTTTGTCGTGCAGCGGTCTCGGCCAAATCGTCTCACCAACCGACTGTATCGCATGCACATTTAATGCGGGGATCGCCTGACATCTTATCCTGACACGCGTGCCTCAGTCGGCAAGGTCGAAGTGACCGCAGTCACTTTGCCCCTTTACTGACCGTTCTGACAGGAGAACAACGCTATTCACCCCATTCCGACTACTGTGCCAACCACCAGGGGAAAACTGACAACAGCAAGTCACGACCTCCCCCGAGTTCAGCCTCGGGCGCAACAAGAAGCTCTGCCTCGCCCGACCCCAGGCCTCAGCCTCAGCCTCGGCCTCGGTTGAAGGTCTCTGCCTTGCCCGACCTCAGGCCTCGGCCTCAGCCTCGGGAGGAGTCGCATCCTCACCCGACCTCGGCCTCGGACCGACTACGCTACAGGGGATACATCATTACCCTACCCCTAGCTAGCTGCCTCGTCCTATAAAGGAACAAGACCGGTGTCCCGTCTAGATTACTCTGGTAACAGGTAATGATGGTTCCCCGCGTGCGCCCATGACGTTGGTTGCTCTCAACCCCCTACGGAAGCAAGGAAACGTCAGCAGGATCCATGCCGCACCGCCAGCTATGCTTTTACAGGGCTCAAGGCACTTCTCCGATGGCCACGTTAGTACATCATGTACAGGGCTCAAGGCACTTCCGCGCCAGCCACGTTAGCACATAGCTACACCCCCATTGTACAGTTGGACATCTCCTTGTATCTATAAAAGGGGATGTCCAGGGCCTTCCTAAGGCACGTACGAACGTACAAAGGCACGGACGCACAACGCAGACGAGTGGAGGCAGGCAGAGTAGGAGAGACGCAGTGGAGGCAAACTCAGACAGCTCACCTCAGGGCCGAACTCTCTCCCTCTCTCCCTCTCGCTCTCTCGCGACGCTTGTAACCCCTACTACGAGCACCCCGGTGCAAGATAAAATAAGCCTCATTCCCCTCTTGTGTTCCATCTTGCATCAACCCATCTGGGCAGGGACACGCAACGACAAATTCACTGGTCGGTTGACGGTCCTCGCGGGTCCGAAACGCCGACACTATGTGATCATTTTGTTGTTTAATTATAGCAAGGTGATCATCAATAGCTTCATCATTAATTTCTTTACATCTAGTACAAATGGTAACATTTTCAACAGTAGATGTAGATGCTTTGCAAATACTCAATTCCTCAATCTTAACATTTAAATTATCATTCTCAATTCTAAGACTAGAAATTGAATCATTGCACATACTAAGCTCTTTAGACAAGTTTTCATATTTTTCTACTTCTAGAGCATAAGCAATTTTCAACTTAACAAAATTTTTTATTTTCCTTAACGAGTAGGTCCTCTTGGCATTCCAAGAGATCATCCTTCTCGTTAATGGTCTCAATCAATTCATTTAATTTTTTTGTTCCATCTTAAGGTTGGAAAAAAGAGAAAGTAAATCAT
Source organism: Zea mays (assembly GCF_902167145.1). Taxonomy (NCBI): domain Eukaryota; kingdom Viridiplantae; phylum Streptophyta; class Magnoliopsida; order Poales; family Poaceae; genus Zea; species Zea mays. The sequence goes on along the minus strand of NC_050098.1, from coordinate 37,400,355 downwards.
ATTCATTATCGCTAGAACTACCCTCATCACTAGATGTAGTATATTTGGGGGTACTTCTAGAATGCACCTTCTTCTTCTTTCCATCCATTGCCATGAGACATTTGTGGCCGACGTTGGGGAAGAGGAGGCCCTTGTTGACGATGATGTTGGCGGCGTCCTCGTCGGATGAGGAGTCGGTGGAGCTCTCGTAGGAGTCCCATTCCTGGCACATGTGCGCATCACCGCCCTTCTTCTTGTAGTATCTCTTCTTCTCCTTCCTCTTCCCCTTTCTTGTCTTCATCCCTGTCACTTTCACTAGAATTTGGACATTTAGCTATGAAATGACCGGACTTACCACACCGGTAGCACACCCTCTTGGAGCGGTGCTTGTAATCCTTCCCCCTCCTTTGCTTGAGGATTTGGCGGAAGCTCTTGATGATGAGCGTCATCTCCTCATTGTCGAGCTTGGAGGCATCGATTGGAATCCTACTTGGTGTAGACTCCTCCTTCTTTTCTTCTGTCGCTTTGAATGCGACGGGTTGCACCTTGGGTGTAGAGGTGGCGCCTTACTCCAAGTTGACAATGTGTTTGGAGTCTTTGATCATAAGTTGACAATTAGCTTGTATCTAGGATACCCACGTATTAATTGAACTTGAGTAGGATTACGAAAAACAAGGGATCTTAGAATAACCTTGACCATTTCATGGTCATCCCATTTTGTGCTCCCGAGGTTGCGCACTTGGTTCACCAATGTCTTGAGCCGGTTGTATATGGCTTGCGGGTCTTCCCCTTTGTGAGGACGAATCGACTGAGTTCTCCCTCGATCATTTCGCGCTTGGTGATCTTGGTCACCTTGTCCCCTTCGTGCGCCGTTTTGAGGACGTCCCAAATCTCTTTGGCGTTCTTCAACCCTTGCACCTTATTATACTGCTCTCGACATAAAGAGGCGAGGAGTATAGAAGTTGATTGTGAGTTGAAGTGCCTAATTTGGGTGGCCTCATCCGAGTCATAGTCATCATCTCCCACCTTTGGTGCCTGCGCTCCAAACTCAACACTATCCCAGATACTTTTGTGGAGTGAGGTTAGATGGTGCCTCATTTTATAACTCCACATGGAATTATATTCACCATCAAAATATGGTGGTTTTCCTAGGGGTACGGAAAGTAATGGAGCGTGTTTTGAAATACGAGGATAGCGTAGGGGCATCTTACTATACTTCTTGCGCTCGTGGCGCTTAGAAGTAGTGGATGACTCGGTGTCGGACGTGGGGGTGACGAAGAGTCGGTCTCGTAGTAGACCACTTTCTTCATCTTCTTCTTCTTGTCACCTCTCCGATGTGACTTGATGGAGGAAGAAGATTCCTCCTTATACTTGTTGCCAGCCTCCCTTGAGAGAGTCCTCCCTGAGCCTGTGGGCTTTTCACCGGTCATGATCTCCCTCTTGGCGTGATCTCCAGACATCACTTCAAGTTGGTTAGGCTCTTAATGAAGCACTGGCTTCGATACCAATTGAAAGTTGCCTAGAGGGGGTGAATAGGAGAAACCTGAAATTTACAAACTTAAACACACACTAAAGGTCGGGGTTAGCATTAAAATTAAACTCAAGTCCAAAAGATTGTTTCTCTTGCTAGGACTTGCTCAAAGAATGTGGATGACGTGTGGGAGCCAACTCGAATCAATACTAGCAAGGAAACGTTAGATCACTTGTGCGTTGACCTATAGGGCTGCACTACTATCACAAGAAAACCATGTTGTATCTGCATTATGAAATGTAGGATCCTCTCAATTGCGTAACTATGAGTTGTTTTATATCAAATGTTTTTTCATTATTTAAAATTTTAAATTGACAAAATGTCAGTTCCTAGTATCAATTTATCTCTGCTTTGCATTAGCATAGGCTCCTGATGAAGAATTTGAAGATTATCTTATTCAACTCATGGGAAATAATTACACTGGTGATCGAAATGAGGTAATCTGGACTTCAAGTATTAAACTTCTTGAATGTAAATTGGCTTGTGATTGCATGTGCTTATTCTAGCAAAGTGCACTCTTTTTACGAGTTACCTTTCTCTCTCTCTATTTTTCCCAGATGGCACTGTTGCCAGAAGGTATTACTCAATTACTGCATCACAAAACACTACCATTACCATTGGTATGTTTTGTAGTTTGGTGCATTTACGTTTGTTCAGTATTATGAAACTACACTATCTTTTTTATTTTCCCAATGACATAATAGGTTCTATGATATAATTCTGATGCAGTAACGGTCAAGTTCATACATTTTTTACATAAAAATGTACCTATGTGTCAGGGCCCAAGAGGGCCGCTACAGTGATGTCGGTACTGTAGCACGCCCCTCGGGTAAGTTAGGTAAAGATAAGGCTAGTTTGGGATAGGATTAGAATAAGAGATAAGATTAGATCTAGTTCTTAGAGGTCAAGTAACCCTCTCTATATAAGGAGAAGGATTGTATCAATTGAAGGTAAGCAAGTGATTAGAAGGAAATCCCTTATCTTGTCGGTCGTGGGCAAAGTTCTGTGGGCTGTGGCCGGCCTCCCCAGCGCCTCTAACCCTAGCTGTCACCCTCAAACCCTCGCAACCCCATCCAACGAACAGTACCCGTGAAACTGTAGCATTGCGGGTACTGTTGCACCACAGCCATCTACTGCCCCTCAACAATTTTTGCACTCAACACTAGCAACCACATAACATCAACCCCAAACGTTGTCCATAACAATCTGGTATCAGAGACCCCACTGATCCTAGGATGTCAGACAACCCTCCCCAGCCTTCTGTTCCCCCGGTGAAGGGCCCCATCCCGGTGACCTCCGTGGCAGCAGCCGCCACCAGCACGTCGCCCGCTGCGCCCGTGTTGCAGGACTCCTTCATGGCGTTCCAGCGGCAGGCGCATGACTCCCTAATGTTGATCAACAACCACCTATTGGCATTGACCACCCGATTGTAGGAAATCAAGGTCCATTTTGCATCGGCCTCATCCGTGTTCGATCCTTCGTCGTCGTCCACATCTTCCCCTACACTGCGCAAGATTACCCCTACGACCTTCCTGGCTATGGGGCCATCCCCACCGCGCACCCTCCCTGCCCCTGGTAGCCGTTGCGAGACAACTTTCGCCCTCTACGACGCCCCTGCTACAGTATGGTCTACCATGGTTCGGGGGCATCCCGGCCCTTCTGGCGTTGGTTCCAGTCATTTCGGAGGTCTTCTCTACGCTGCATGTCCCGCCTGCGAGTTTGGTGCCCGACCCTTTTCTGTAGCGGATCAACTAGCCACCGCCATAACTGGCCAGCAGTCTCCTGAGAGTCGAGGAGAGCAGCAGTCCAGGGCTGCTTTCCACCACTTCTTCACCGCCCCATGCCTGTGCCGCCATAGTAGCATTGCGATGGCGTCTTCTACGGGGGTGTAGATGGCATCCGAGCATGGACGACGTAGCTACAGGCGGCGGCACGCTGCCTCCTAGCGTTTTAGCAAGGACAACGCCCCATCTTCAAGTAGCGGTGCCCAGTTGTCCTAGCAACCTTACAACAGCTCGTGGAGATGAAGGCGATTGTGCGTGTGAGTGCCTGCAAGGTGTCTGCGGTGGTGTGGCTACAGGCTGCGGCGCGTGACATCCTAGTGCGCCGGCAGCTGCAGGAGGTGCACCGACAGACGCTTGGGGCAGCCTTGGTGGTGGTTGACCTCGACACACGGGGGCGCGACCTCACCGAGTCGGACGACCATCAGCAACTATGTTGGCCCGCTGTCTCCAAGTGCGAGCATGTCCCATGGGCAACAAACTCCAACTCTACAACAACGGTGGTAGGGAAGGCACTCCCCTCCTTATCATCGGTGAGGGTGCACTGCTTAGCGCCACCACATTCTGCTATTGTCCGCCACGAGGGCGCCTCCGCTGGTCATTGTTGCGACCCATTCCAGGTGGCCTTCCATGTTCTCCCCTTTTGTGTCCAGATGGCGTCCATGGGATCCAGGTGTAGGTCCAGTGCGCGGAAGGTGTCTGTCTCATTTTAAGGGATCAAAAAAATAAAGAATCATATTCTATTTCAGATTCGGAATAATAAAATAAGCCAAGATGTAAAATGCTTATTTTAGGTGTTAGTGAAAGGGAATTAGGCTTACACCTAGTTCCTAAATAATTTTGGTGGTTGAATTGCCCAACACAAATAATTGGACTAACTAGTTTGCCCAAGTGTATAGATTATACAGGTGTAAAAGGTTCACACTCAGTCAATAAAAAGACCAAGTTTTGGATTCAACAAAGGAGCAAAAGGCAACCGAAGGCACCTCTGGTCTGGGGGCACCAGACTGTCCGGTGCACCAGAGGACTCCAACTTGAACTCGCCACCTTCGGGAATTTCCAGAGGCACTCGCGCTATAATTCACCGGACTGTCCGGTGTACACCGAACAGTGTCCGGTGCGCCAAGGAAGAGCGGCCTCAGGAACTCGCCAGCTTCGGGAAACGCCAACGGCTAGTCCGCTAAAATTCACCGGACATGTCCGGTGTGCACCGGACTGTCCGGTGCAACTCCGGAGCAACGGCTAGTCGGCGCCAACGGCTACCTGCGGCGCATTAAATGCGCGCGCAGCGCACGCAGAAGTCAGGCGCGCCCATACTGGCACACCGGACAAGGAACAGTACATGTCCGGTGTGCACCGGACACCCAGGCGGGCCCACAAGTCAGAAGCTCCAACGGTCAGAATCCAACGGCAGTGATGACGTGGCGGGGGCACCGGACATGTCCGGTGTGCACCGGACTGTCCGGTGCGCCATCGAACAGACAGCCTCCCAACGGCCACTTTTGGTGGTTGGGGCTATAAATACCCCAACCACCCCACCATTCATTGCATCCAAGTTTTCCACTTCCCAACTACTACAAGAGCTCTAGCATTCAATTCTAGACACACCAAAGAGATCAAATCCTCTCCAATTCCACTCAAGCCTTTAGTGACTAGCGAGAGAGATTTGTCGTGTTCTTTTGAGCTCTTGCGCTTGGATCGCTTTCTTTCTTTCTCACTTGTTCTTGTGATCAAAACTCAATTGTAACCAAGGCAAGAGGCACCAATTGTGTGGTGGCCCTTGCGGGGAAGTTTTGTTCCCGTTTGATTGAGAAGAAGAAAAGCTCACTCGGTCCGAGGGACCGTTTGAGAGAGGGAAGGGTTGAAAGAGACCCGGCCTTTGTGGCCTCCTCAACGGGGAGTAGGTTTGCGAGAACCGAACCTCGGTAAAACAAATCCGCGTGTCTCACTTACTTATTCGCTTGCGATTTGTTTTGCGCCCTCTCTCGCGGACTCGTTTATATTTCTAACGCTAACCCGGCTTGTAGTTGTGTTTATATTTGTAAATTTCAGTTTCGCCCTATTCACCCCCCCCCCCCTCTAGGCGACTTTCAATTGGTATCAAAGCCCGGTGCTTCATTAGAGCCTAACCGCTCGAAGTGATGTCGGGAGATCACGCCAAGAAGGAGATGGAGACCGGCGAAAAGCCCACTACAAGCCATGGGAGCACTTCATCGGAAGAGTCCCGCACCAAAAGGAGGGAGAAGAAGAAGAGCTCCTCCAACAAAGGGAAGGAGAAGAAATCTTCTTCTCACCACAAAGAGAAGAAGGAAAAATCTTCTTCCCACAAACCGCATCGGAGTGGGGACAAGCAAAAGAGGATGAGAAAAGTGGTCTACTACGAGATCGACACTTCATCAACATCGACCTCCGACTCCGATGCGCCCTCCGTAACTTCTAAACGCCAAGAGCGTAAGAAGTTTAGTAAGATCCCCTTACACTATTCTCGCATTTCTAAACATGCACCTCTACTTTCCGTCCCATTAGGCAAACCACCAACTTTTGATGGTGAAGATTATGCTAGGTGGAGTGATTCAATGCGATTTCATCTAACCTCACTCCACAAAAGTATATGGGATGTTGTTGAGTTTGGTGCACAGGTACCGTCGGTAGGGGATAAAGACTATGACGAGGATGAGGTGGCCCAAATCGAGCACTTCAACTCTCAAGCGACAACAATACTCCTCGCCTCACTAAGTAGAGAGGAGTATAACAAAGTGCAAGGGTTGAAGAGTGCCAAGGAGGTTTGGGATGTGCTCAAAACCGCGCACGAGGGAGACGAGCTCACCAAGATCACCAAGCGGGAAACGATCGAGGGGGAGCTCAGTCGGTTCCGGCTTCGCAAAGGGGAGGAGCCACAACACATGTACAACCGGCTCAAGACCTTGGTGAACCAAGTGCGCAACCTCGGGAGCGTAAAGTGGGATGACCATGAAATGGTTAAGGTTATTCTAAGATCTCTTATTTTCCTTAACCCTACTCAAGTTCAATTAATTCGTGGTAATCCTAGATATACTAAAATGACCCCCGAGGAAGTAATCGGGCATTTTGTAAGTTTTGAGTGCATGATCGAAGGCTCGAGGAAGATCAACGAGCTTGATGATCCCTCCACATCCGAAGCTCAACCCGTCGCATTCAAGGCGACGGAGGAAAAGAAGGAGGAGTCTACACCAAGTCGACAACCAATAGACGCCTCCAAGCTCGACAATGAGGAAATGGCGCTCGTCATTAAGAGCTTCCGCCAAATCCTCAAGCAAAGGAGAGGGAAAGACTACAAGTCCCGCTCCAAGAAGGTTTGCTACAAATGTGGTAAGCCCGGTCATTTTATTGCTAAATGTCCTATATCAAGTGACAGTGACCGAGGCGACGACAAGAAGGGGAGAAGAAAGGAGAAGAAGAGGTACTACAAGAAGAAGGGCGGCGATGCCCATGTTTGTCGGGAGTGGGACTCCGACGAAAGCTCTAGCGACTCCTCCGACGACGAGGACGCCGCCAACATCGCCGTCACCAAGGGACTTCTCTTCCCCAACGTCGGCCACAAGTGTCTCATGGCAAAGGACGGCAAAAGGAAGAAGGTAAAATCAAGATCCTCCACTAAATATGAAACTTCTAGTGATGATAATGCTAGTGATGAGGAGGATAATTTGCGTACCCTTTTTGCCAACCTCAACATGCAACAAAAGGAAAAACTTAATGAATTGATTAGTGCCATCCATGAAAAGGATGATCTCTTGGACACCCAAGAGGACTTCCTTATTAAAGAAAATAAGAAGCATGTTAAGGTTAAAAATGCTTATGCTCTAGAAGTAGAAAAAATGTGAAAAATTATCTAGTGAGCTAAGCACTTGCCGTGAGATGATTGACAACCTTAGGAATGAAAATGCTAGTTTAAATGCTAAGGTTGATTCACATGTTTGCATTGTTTCAGCTTCCAATCCTAGAGATAATAATGATGATTTGCTTGCTAGGATTGAAGAATTGAACATTTCTCTTGCTAGCCTTAGAGTAGAAAATGAAAATTTAATTGCTAAGGCTAAAGATTTTGATGTTTGCAAAGTTACAATTTCCGATCTTAGAGATAAAAATGATATTCTTCATGCTAAGATTGTTGAACTTAATTCTTGCAAACCATCTACATCTACCATTGAGCATGTCACTATTTGTACTAGATGTAGAGATGTTGATGTTAATGCTATTCATGATCATATGGCTTTAATTAAACAACAAAATGATCATATAGCAAAACTAGATGCTAAAATTGCCAAGCACAACTTAGAAAATGAGAAATTTAAATTTGCTCGTAGCATGCTTTATAATGGGAGACGCCCGGGCATCAAGGATGGCATTGGCTTCCAAAGGGGAGACAATGTCAAAATTATTGCCCCTCCTAAAAGATTGTCCAACTTTGTTAAGGGCAAGGCTCCCATGCCTCAGGATAACGAGGGTTACATTTTATACCCTGCCGGTTATCCCGAGGACAAAATTAGGAAAATTCATTCTAGGAAGTCTCACTCTGGTTCTAACCATGCTTTTATGTATAAGAGTGAGACATCTAGCTCTAGGCAACCAACCCGTGCTAAGTTGCCTAAGAAGAAAATTCCTAGTGCATCAAATGAACAAAGCATTTCATTTAAAACCTTTGATGCATCTTATGTGTTGACTAACAAATCCGGCAAAGTAGTTGCCAAATATGTTGGGGGCAAGCACAAGGGTTCAAAGACTTGTGTTTGGGTACCCAAAGTTCTTGTGTCTAATGCCAAAGGACCCAAAACCATTTGGGTACCTAAAGTCAAGAACTAAACTTGTTTTGTAGGTTTATGCATCCGGGGGCTCAAGTTGGATACTCGACAGCGGGTGCACGAACCACATGACTGGGGAGAAAAAGATGTTCTCCTCATATGAGAAAAACCAAGATCCCCAAAGAGCGATCACATTCGGGGATGGAAATCAAGGTTTGGTCAAAGGATTGGGTAAAATTACTATTTCTCCTGACCATTCTATTTCCAATGTTTTTCTTGTTGATTCTTTAGATTACAATTTGCTTTCCGTATCTCAATTATGTCAAATGGGCTACAACTGTCTATTCACTAATGTAGGTGTCACTGTCTTTAGAAGAAGTGATGATTCAATAGCATTTAAGGGAGTGTTAGAGGGTCAGCTATACTTGGTAGATTTTGATAGAGCTGAACTCGACACTTGCTTAATTGCTAAGACCAACATGGGCTGGCTCTGGCATCGCCGACTAGCACATGTTGGGATGAAGAATCTTCATAAGCTTCTAAAGGGAGAACACATTTTAGGACTAACAAATGTTCATTTTGAGAAAGACAGGGTTTGTAGCGCATGCCAAGCAGGAAAGCAAGCTGGCACTCATCATCCGCATAAGAACATAATGACGACCGACAGGCCACTGGAGCTCCTGCACATGGATCTATTCGGCCCGATCGCTTACATAAGCATCGGCGGGAGTAAGTACTGTCTAGTTATTGTGGATGATTATTCTCGCTTCACTTGGGTATTCTTTTTGCAGGAAAAATCTCAAACCCAAGAGACCTTAAAAGGATTCTTAAGACGGGCTCAAAATGAGTTCGCCTTAAGGATCAAGAATATAAGAAGCGACAACGGAACGGAGTTCAAGAACTCTCAAATCGAAGGCTTCCTTGAGGAGGAGGGCATCAAGCATGAGTTCTCTTCTCCCTACACACCTCAACAAAATGGTGTAGTGGAGAGGAAGAATAGAACTCTATTGGACATGGCAAGGACCATGCTTGATGAATACAAGACTTCGGATCGGTTTTGGGCTGAGGCGGTCAACACCGCTTGCTACGCCATCAATCGGTTATATCTACACCGAATCCTCAAGAAGACATCATATGAACTCCTAACCGGTAAAAAGCCCAACATTTCATATTTTAGAGTCTTTGGTAGCAAATGCTTTATTCTTATTAAAAGAGGTAGAAAATCTAAATTTGCTCCTAAGACTGTAGAAGGCTTTTTACTTGGTTATGACTCAAACACAAGGGCATATAGGGTCTTTAACAAGTCCACTGGACTAGTTGAAGTCTCATGTGACGTTGTGTTTGATGAAACTAACGGCTCTCAAGTAGAGCAAGTTGATCTTGATGAGATAGGTGATGAAGAGGCTCCATGCATCGCGCTAAGGAACATGTCCATTGGGGATGTATGTCCTAGGGAATCCGAAGAGCCTCCGAATGCACAAGATCAACCATCCTCCTCCACGCAAGCATCTCCACCAACACAAAATGAGGATGAAGCTCAAATTGATGAAATAGAAGATCAAGAAAATGAGCCACCTCAAGATGATGGCATTGATCAAGGGGGAGATGCAAATGAGGAAGACAGGGAGGATGAGCAAGAACCAAGACCGCCACACCCAAGAGTCCACCAAGCAATTCAACGAGATCACCCCGTCGACACCATCCTCGGCGACATTCATAAGGGGGTAACTACTAGATCTCGTGTTGCACATTTTTGTGAACATTACTCTTTTGTTTCCTCTATTGAGCCACACAGGGTAGAGGAAGCACTCCAAGATTCGGATTGGGTAGTGGCGATGCAAGAGGAGCTCAACAACTTCACTAGGAATAAGGTATGGCATTTAGTTCCACGTCCTAACCAAAATGTTGTAGGAACCAAATGGGTCTTCCGCAACAAGCAAGATGAGCATGGTGTGGTGACAAGGAACAAAGCTCGACTTGTGGCCAAGGGATACTCCCAAGTCGAAGGTTTGGATTTCGGTGAAACCTATGCACCTGTAGCTAGGCTTGAGTCAATTCGCATATTATTGGCCTATGCTACTTACCATGGCTTTAAGCTCTATCAAATGGACGTGAAAAGTGCCTTCCTCAATGGACCAATCAAGGAAGAGGTCTATGTTGAGCAACCTCCCGGCTTTGAAGACAGTGAGTACCCTAATCATGTCTATAAGCTCTCTAAGGCGCTTTATGGGCTCAAGCAAGCCCCAAGAGCATGGTATGAATGCCTTAGGGATTTTCTTATTGCTAATGGCTTCAAAGTCGGAAAGGCCGATCCTACGCTCTTTACCAAAACACTTGAAAATGATTTGTTTGTATGCCAAATTTATGTTGATGATATTATATTTGGGTCTACTAACGAATCTACATGTGAAGAGTTTAGTAGGATCATGACACAAAAGTTCGAGATGTCAATGATGGGAGAGTTGAAGTACTTCTTAGGATTTCAAGTGAAGCAACTCCAAGAGGGCACCTTCATTAGCCAAACGAAGTACACTCAAGACATTCTAAACAAGTTTGGGATGAAGGATGCCAAGCCCATCAAGACACCCATGGGAACCAATGGGCATCTCGACCTCGACACGGGAGGTAAGTCCGTGGATCAAAAGGTATACCGGTCGATGATAGGATCTTTACTCTATTTATGTGCATCTCGACCGGATATTATGCTTTCCGTTTGCATGTGTGCAAGATTCCAAGCCGACCCTAAGGAAGCTCACCTTACGGCTGTAAAACGAATCTTGAGATATTTGGCTTATACTCCTAAGTTTGGGCTTTGGTATCCTAGGGGATCCACATTTGATTTAATTGGTTATTCGGATGCCGATTGGGCGGGGTGTAAAATCAATAGGAAGAGCACATCAGGGACTTGCCAGTTCTTGGGAAGATCCTTGGTGTCTTGGGCTTCAAAGAAGCAAAATTCGGTCGCTCTTTCCACCGCCGAAGCCGAGTATATTGTCGCAGGTCATTGTTGCGCGCAATTGCTTTGGATGAGGCAAACCCTGCGGGACTACGGTTACAAATTGACCAAAGTCCCCTTGCTATGTGATAATGAGAGTGCAATCAAAATGGCCGACAATCCCGTCGAGCATAGCCGCACTAAGCACATAGCCATTCGGTATCATTTTCTTAGGGATCACCAACAAAAGGGAGATATCGAGATTTCATACATTAATACTAAAGATCAATTAGCCGATATCTTTACCAAGCCTCTTGATGAACAATCTTTTAACAAACTTAGGCATGAGCTAAATATTCTTGATTCTAGGAATTTCTTTTGTTAACTTGCACTCATAGCTCATTTGTATACCTTTGATCATATCTCTTTCATATGCTATGACTAATGTGTTTTCAAGCCTATTTCAAACCAAGTCATAGGTGTATTGAAAGGGAATTGGAGTCTTCGGCGAAGACAAAGGCTTCCACTACGTAACTCATCCTTCGCCGTCGCTCCAAGCAACTCTCCGTTCTAGGGGAGAAAACATGAGCACCAAGCAAAAGGACTCCATCTTTGGTATAATCTTCACTCATTTGTTTTGACCAAAGAGGGAGAATGTAACTTAGAGGGCTCTAATGATTCCGTTTTTGGCGATTCATGCCAAAGGGGGAGAAAGTAAGAGCCCAAAGCAAAAGGACCGCACCACCACCAATTTCAAAAACTTAGTGTTTCCAAGAATATTTTCAATTGGTATCCTATTGTGTTCAAAAGGGGGAGAAAATAGTATTTCAAAAATGACATATCAAAACCCTCTTGAACACTAAGAGGAGGATCTCATTTAGAGGGAGTTTTGTTTAGTCAAAGGAAAAGCATTTGAAATAGGGGGAGAAAATTTCAAATCTTGAAAATGCTTTGCAAAATCTTATTCATTTACCTTTGACTATTTGCAAAAGAACTTTGAAAAGGATTTACAAAATAGTTTGCAAAAACAAAACATGTGGTGCAAGCGAGGTCCAAAATGTTAAATAAGAAAGAAACAATCCATGCATATCTTGTAAGTATTTATATTGACTCAATTCCAAGCAACCTTTGCACTTACATTATGCAAACTAGTTCAATTATGCACTTCTATATTTGCTTTGGTTTGTGTTGGCATCAATCACCAAAAAGGGGGAGATTGAAAGGGAATTAGGCTTACACCTAGTTCCTAAATAATTTTGGTGGTTGAATTGCCCAACACAAATAATTGGACTAACTAGTTTGCCCAAGTGTATAGATTATACAGGTGTAAAAGGTTCACACTCAGTCAATAAAAAGACCAAGTTTTGGATTCAACAAAGGAGCAAAAGGCAACCGAAGGCACCTCTGGTCTGGGGGCACCGGACTGTCCGGTGTACACCGGACAGTGTCCGGTGCACCACCGGACAGTGTCCGGTGCACCACCGGACAGTGTCCGGTGCACCAGAGGACTCCAACTTGAACTCGCCACCTTCGGGAATTTCCAGAGGCACTCGCGCTATAATTCACCGGACTGTCCGGTGTACACCGGACAGTGTCCGGTGCGCCAAGGAAGAGCGGCCTCAGGAACTCGCCAGCTTCGGGAAACGCCAACGGCTAGTCCGCTAAAATTCACCGGACATGTCCGGTGTGCACCGGACTGTCCGGTGCAACTCCGGAGCAACGGCTAGTCGGCGCCAACGGCTACCTGCGGCGCATTAAATGCGCGCGCAGCGCGCGCAGAAGTCAGGTGCGCCCATACTGGCACACCGGACAAGGAACAGTACATGTCCGGTGTGCACCGGACACCCAGGCGGGCCCACAAGTCAGAAGCTCCAACTGTCAGAATCCAACGGCAGTGATGACGTGGCGGGGGCACCGGACATGTCCGGTGTGCACCGGACTGTCCGGTGCGCCATCGAACAGACAGCCTCCCAACGACCACTTTTGGTGGTTGGGGCTATAAATACCCCAACCACCCCACCATTCATTGCATCCAAGTTTTCCACTTCCCAACTACTACAAGAGCTCTAGCATTCAATTCTAGACACACCAAAGAGATCAAATCCTCTCCAATTCCACTCAAGCCTTTAGTGACTAGCGAGAGAGATTTGCCGTGTTCTTTTGAGCTCTTGCGCTTGGATCGCTTTCTTTCTTTCTCACTTGTTCTTGTGATCAAAACTCAATTGTAACCAAGGCAAGAGGCACCAATTGTGTGGTGGCCCTTGCGGGGAAGTTTTGTTCCCGTTTGATTGAGAAGAAGAAAAGCTCACTCGGTCCGAGGGACCGTTTGAGAGAGGGAAGGGTTGAAAGAGACCCGGCCTTTGTGGCCTCCTCAACGGGGAGTAGGTTTGCGAGAACCGAACCTCGGTAAAACAAATCCGCGTGTCTCACTTACTTATTCGCTTGCGATTTGTTTTGCGCCCTCTCTCGCAGACTCGTTTATATTTCTAACGCTAACCCGGCTTGTAGTTGTGTTTATATTTGTAAATTTCAGTTTCGCCCTATTCACCCCCCCCCCCTCTAGGCGACTTTCAGTTAGGTTTGTGCCTAATAGAGTCATCGTTAGGTTGCAGCTCAAGGACGACCTGCTTGTTCAGGAGGGGTGTAGTGTCAGGGCCCAAGCCCCCCTACAGTGACGTCGGTATTGTAGCACGCCCCTCGGGTAGGTTAGATAAAGATAGGCCTAGTTTGGTATAAGGTTAGAATTAGAGATATTAGATCTAGTGCTTAGAGGTAAAAAACCTCTCTATATAAGGAGAAGGATTGTCTCAATTGAAGGTTAACAAGAGATTAGAAGGAAATTCCTTCTCTCTTGCCGGCCGTGGGCAAAGCCCTATGGTTGGCCTCCCTAGCGCCTCTAACCCTAGCCGTCGCTCTCAAACCCGTGCAGCCCCATCCAGCGTACAGTACTCGTGGTACTGTGGCCACGTGGGTACTGTAGCACTACAACCATCTGTCGCCCCCTCAACAATTTCTGCCCTCAACACTAGCAACCACATAACATCAGCCCCAAACGTTGTCCATAACACTATTCTTATCTTGGAAGCTTATGGGGCATGTGAGAATGTAAAGTCTGGCATTGATCCAGCAGCTGATAAGGAAATGTGCATACATATATTTTAAAGTTTTCTCACCATGATTATTTTTAAATATTGTAGTCAATTTTGTATGTATTACCTTATAGATATTTTTTGCTTATGCGGATCAAATGTGGAAATGCCATTGCTCTTGCTGCAACCAATATGGATGAACTAGACACTTAGTGGGGTTGTCTTCTAGATACTCAGGAGAGTGGTTTTATGCCAGCAAAACTTTTTGTGTCAAAGCATCTCAGCAGTACACTTTCAGATGTATGCTTCTGCCATAATGGATTTGTCATTTGTCTCAAATCTATCCTTTGGAAACGCATACCAAATTTCTTGGGAATGAATGCCTTCAGATTGAGCAATTGAACCTGTTTAGTCTATACCAGCCAAAATTATTTTTTAAAACTTTAAAGTAGAAAAATCCATATGTCCTTAGTGTTAGAGTATTATGGGCCTTATGTTTGCTGGCCCATTAGGGTTCCATATTTGTACCCGTTACTGTAGGTAGGGTTTTAATTCAGTCTTGCAACATGGTACCAGAGCCATAGATCCTGTTCCCCAGCCGCCGCCGCCACCCCTCTCCTTCCCCTAGTCGTCGCTGCCCCCATGGTTGGCTGGCCCCCTCTCCCCTCCTCTGGCGAGCTCTTCACTCGTCTCCCTCCTCTCCCTCTCTCCTATAGGGCTGCGTTGGCCGCGCCCCCTACTCCCGCGCGTGGCGCGACTCTAGGGATGGCCCCCATGGCCGGGAATCCCGCGCCGCCGCCACCCTCTGTTGGATCCGGCGCCCGGCCCGCGCCGGCCGCGCCAAACCCACCCGAGGGGCTGGCCCTCATGGCCGGGAACCCCGCGTCGCCGCCGACCTCGGCCGGCTCTGGCCCCACCGGCGCTCGGCCCGCGTTGGCCACGCCTCCATCGCCGAGTCCGCCCGCCCCCGGCCCCGCTGGCACCCCTCCCGCGCTCCTGCGCCGCCGGCGCTTCCCTCGCCCGCGCCGCTGCCGGGTTCGGCCATCTCCGGCTTTGCCTGTGTCTGCCCCGCGCCGATCTCTCTTCCTCTCCACGCGTCTCAGACCACCGTGCTCGGCCACGACGATGCCCTGCTGTTGCCACTGGTTTTTCCCGGTGGCGCCATTGGCACGACGACGTCCGCTATCACCTCTACACTACGTGCTCCTTCCCCTTCGGATGATGCTACAGCCATCCTCGCTGCCACCCGTGCTACCGTTGCGGTAACTCGCCAGTGGGCCCAGGACGCCGCCCGTGCCCTTGAGCAGGAATAGGCGGTTGTCGACGCCATCGAGCGCCAGTACGCCGACACCTACCGTCGTCTCGCTGGCAAGGCCGTGTCAGATGGTTCTCCCATGTTCGCTCGTCACAGCGCTGACACTTTCGAGCTCGCGCTCGTCCCAACCTTGACCCTTCACGCCTCTCTTCATGCCCAGGCGGTGGCCCTCACCAGCATCCGGACAACTGTCACCGACATTCTCGCGCCGTACTCCACTCAATATCCTCGGTGGTGTGACCAGGTCCTGCAAACCCTCTGCCACTACGCCCTCGCCGACCACGTACTACCCACGGTCGCTGCACCAATGGAGGATTGGCTCCTGATGGATGAAGTGGTGCTCTCTTGGATCCATGGCACCCTCACGGCCGATCTTCAAGACATCGTTCGAGTGCCGGACGATACTGGTCACCGTATCTAGGGTGCCCTTGAGGCTCAGTTCCTCGGCAACCGCCATACTCGGATTCTGTACCTAGAGACCGCCTTCCACCATCTTGTTCAGGGCGATCTCTCTGTGGACGAGTACTACCGTCAGATGAAGACGATGGCGGACACTCTCCGCACTCTCGGAGCCCCATGACCGATGAGAGCCTCGTGCTCAATCTCCTCTGTGGTCTGAGTCCTCGCTTCGATCGCGCGGCGCCCATCCTCACCCGCATGAAGCTGTTTCCCACCTTTGCGGAGGCCAAGAACGATCTGCTTCTTGAGGAGCTTCGCCTCTCCACCACTACAACCACCGCTTCCGCCACGGCCTTCTACAGCGCACATCGGGCTGCCCCCTCTGACTTCGGGGGGTTCCTCCTCACCGCACTCCGGCCCTGCTGCCCTTTGGAGCTCCGCGACAGACTGCTGGCTTTAGGGGGCTCGCAACCGCGGTCGCGGCCGCGGTCATAAGGGCAGACGAAGTGGCGGTAGCCCGTCGGGCGGCCATGGTGGCACATCAGGTGGCTCTCAGTGGCCATCCTTCTACAACCCGTGGACTGGCACCATTCACATGTGGCCCGGGCCGTCCGCGGGTGCCTCGACCCCTCGCCCCACCGCCTCTCAGCAGGTCTTCTTTGCCACTGCACCCCGGCAGCACCCTCGGCTCCTCCCCAGCCTCAGCAAGGTCTTATACCACTCCCAGGGTCTCCGACCTATCCCATGTGGGGGCCCTGGACTACCGGGTGGGACGCGCAGTCCCTCGCCAGCTCCTTCTCCACGATGACGCTAGCCCCGCCCACCTCGGTCTCTAATTGGGTGGCGGATTCCGGCGCCTCCTACCACACCACCCTGGACGCAGGTATTCTGTCTTCCACCTCCCCCGCCTACCCCTCTCTTCCCTCTTCCATCATTGTTGGAAATGGGTCCGCCCTTCCCGTCACCTCAGTAGGTGATGCGGTCCTTCCCGGTCCTTTCCGTTTAACCAACGTCCTTGTTGCCCCCACATCATTCAAAATCTTCTTTCCGTACATCAATTCACTACTGACAACTCTTCTTCCATGGAGTTTGACCCGTTTGGTCTTTCTATGAAGGATCTTGCCACCAGGACCCTTCTCGCTCGGTGTGACAGCCCTAGGCCTCTCTACACGCTTTGCCTGCCTGCTCCCACTACTTCGACCTCTGCCCCACATGTTCTTGCAGCGGCCGCCTCTTCTGCGACTTGGCATCGTCGTCTCGGCCACCCCGGGCGTGATGTGATGTCCAAGCTCTCCAGTAGTACTTCTGTTTCTGGTTGTAGGGGATCTTTTGAGCACCTCTGTCATGCTTGTGAGTTAGGTCGCCATGTAAGGCTCCCATTCCACACCTCCTCCTCTAGAGCAGCAGGCATTTTTGATCTGATACACTGTGATGTATGGACATCCCCTGTAATCAGCATTTTTGGCTATAAGTATTATTTACTCATTCTCGATGACTTCTCGCATTATTTGTGGACTTTTACTTTACGTCAGAAGTTGGACACTTTTCCCACCCTGTCTCACTTCTTCGCCTAGGTCTCTACTCAGTTCGGTCGCACCATCCGGAGCATCTAGTGTGACAACGGGCACGAGTTCTATAACAATGGGTCCCGTGACTTCTTCCTCTCTCGCAGCATCCACCTCCGCATGTCATGCCCCTACACGTCTCCTCAAAACGGTAGGGCTGAACGCATGATTCGCACGACGAACGATGTCGTGCGCTCTCTACTCTTTCAGGCTTCCCTTTCTGCTCACTACTGGGCTGAGGCCCTCGCCACTGCCACCTACCTCCTCAACCGTCTTCCCACCAAGGCGGTTTCCCACCCCACTCCTTACTTCGCTCTTTTCGGCATCCACCTCTCCTATAACTATCTTCGTGTTTTCGGGTGCGCTTGGTACCCTAATCTCGCCTCCACTGCTCCTCATAAGCTAGCCCTTCGCTCCACTCGCTGTGTCTTCCTCGGATACTCCCCCGACCATAAGGGGTATCAGTGTCTCGACCTCACCTCCCACAGAGTCCTCATCTCTCGTCATGTCATTTTCGATGAGCCGGATTTCCCCTTTTCCTCCTCTTTCGCTGCTTCTCTCACCGAGCTCGACGCGTTCCTCGACCTTGACTCTGTGTCCCCCACAGTCGTGCCCCCTTCCCTGCAGGTCTGTCCACTGCTCCGCCTCATGCGGCCCCACTTGTGACGCCCTCCTCCGCACAGCCACGTGCGGCCTCGACGCCTCCTGAGTCGCCCTGCGTGGCCCCACCGGCGCCACCCTCCCTCGCACAACCACGTGCGGCCTCGGCGTCCCCTCCGCCGCCTTGCGCGGCCCCACCATCTCCCCCACAGCCCATAGCCCTGTGCGGCTCCGGTGCCTCCCGCACCGACGCACGCTGCCCCGTCATCTCGCTACACCGATCCCATCCAGACGTACCATCGTCGTGGTTGACGTGGTGCCCCGGTTCGCTCTCGCGACGAGCCCCCAGCCTATCACCCCGTCGTCGTCCACGAGGATCCTCGACACATCCACCCGATGGTCACCCGGCGCACGGCAGGTGTCCTCCGGGCACCGATCTCCTGATTCTCTCCGTGACCTCTTCTCTGGCTCTTCCACCGGTGTTCACGACTGTCTGTGGTGCGCTTGCCGACCCACAGTGGCGACGTGCCATGGAAGCAGAGTACAAGGCTCTCCAGGCTAGCCACACCTAGGACCTGGTGCCGCCTCCCCCACGGCGCCAACGTGGTCACCGGGAAGTGGATCTTCAAGCTGAAGTTGAATGGCGACAGGTCCCTGGAGCGGTACAAGACCCACTATGTGCTCCGGGGCTTCACCTAGCGCCCCAGGGTCGACTACGACGATACCTTCAGTCCGGTGGTCAAGCCTGCCACCGTCCAGACTGTTCTGGCTCTGGCTCTGTCTAGGGACTGGTCGGTCCACCAACTCGACGTGAAGAACGCCTTCCTCCACGGCACCCTGACGGAGACAGTCTACTACACTCAACCCGTTGGGTTTGTCGACCCTGCTCACCCCAACATGGTCTGCAAGCTCAACAAGTCCCTCTACGACCTCAAGCAGGCCCCGGGCTTGGTACAGTCGCTTCGCCACTTTCTTGTTTTCACAGGGTTTCGTCGAGGCCAAGTAGGACATGTCCCTGTTCATCCTCCGTCGCGGTCCGGATACTGCGTACCTCCTCCTCTACGTCGACGATATCATGCTCACCGCCTCCTCCCCTGGGCTCCTGCGTCGCATCATCTCCTGCCTCTAGCAGGAGTTTGCGATGAAGGACCTCGAGGCCCTCCACCACTTCCTAGGGGTCACCGTCGAGCGCAGGCCCCAGGGCATGTTCCTTCACCAACGACAGTACACTGTCGACCTCCTCGAGCGCGCTGGCATGGCCGAGTGCAAGCCCTGCGTGCCCCAGTGGACACGCATGGCAAGGTCTCTGCCGCAGGCCCCCTGTCGCTGATCCGACTGGCTACCGCTGCCTTGTTGGGGCCCTGCAGTACCTCATCTTCACCCGGTCTGAGATCGCTTACGCCGTCCAGCAAGTGTGCCTTCACATGCACGACCCTCGGGAGTCGCACCTCATCGCGATGAAGCGCATCCTGCGGTACTTGCGTGGCACCATCGACTTCGGGCTCCTTCTCCGTCGATCCTCGACCACGGAGCTTCGCGTCTACACCGATGCGACTGGGCGGGCTGTCCAGACATGCGTCGGTCCACCTCGGGCTATGTCGTCTTCCTAGGGGACAACCGTGTCTCTTGGTCATCGAAGCGCCAGCCGGTCGTCTCCCGCTCCAGTGCCGAGGCCGAGTACCGCGCCGTGGAAAACGACGTGGCTGAGGCGACCTGGCTCCGTCAGCTGCTCCAAGAGTTCCACAGTCCGCTAGCACGGAGCACCCTCGTCTTCTGCAACAACGTCAGCACCGTCTATCTCTCCACCAACCCCGTCCAACACCAGCGCACGAAGCATGTCGAGATCGATCTCCACTTTGTCCGTGAGAGGGTCGCCTGTGGAGATGTTCGCGTCCTCCACGTCCCGACCGTCTCCCAGTTCGCCGACGTCTTCACCAAGGGACTTCCGACGACCGTGTTTGCGGAGTTTCGGTCCAGCCTCAACATCTGCAGTGGCTAGAGTTTCGACTGCGGGGGTTTTAGAGTATTATGGGCCCTATGTTTGCTGGCCCATTAGGGTTCCATATTTGTACCCGTTACTGTAGCTAGGGTTTCAATTCAGTCTTGCAACACTCAGTAAACATGATTTTGCTTTAGCATCATCTTTATGAACCTATTCGTTCTGCCAAACCATACTTCTTTAAACTTCTTGGGAATGAGTATATCTATGGTTCCAGATGGTACCTTGGGGTTTATAACAGAATACTGTCTAACTGCATAAATATCAAGAGTCCTGATTCATGAATTACATTGTTCTTCAATATATTCTTGTATTTTTCCCGAATATTGTCCTTCGAGGCTTTTCTTCTAGAGTTATATTATTAATCCATTAGTGGTCTAATGTGAACTTATCTGCTGCATGCTTGTTCAGGTTCAAATTGCTCCGATCCTTGCAAAACTGTGCTTAGAGTTTTCTGATGTTTATATAGGTACGATGCATGAGGGGATCTCGGATCCCCTTATTTTTGTGTAGCTTATGTGCCCTTGTGACCCTCTTGATTATACTTGGTGATATATTTCATGCAGGGTTAAAATTCATGTCAATTTTTCTACAAGAATAGAGATTCTCTGTTTGCGGGCTACTCATTTAGGAAGGCTAGCCTTTGCCTTGTTCATCAAATTTTTGGCCACTTCATCACTATTTTCATGTGTATTGATGAAATTACTCATAACAAAAATAATAGGCATAATATGAGAGCACTTATAAAAATTTTAACAGAAATGGCCATAGTAAAATGCACAACACACTCACTATCAAACATAGAAACCCAAAAGACAATGGCAGCTTCGTTAAACAGTCACAAGCTAGAACCAGCATTTGTAGAGACGACATAAGCTATTAAAACCAGGTTTTATTAAGAAACACACGTACTGACACAAATTTTTTAGATCTGGCCTGGTCCATGCTATGTGGGTTGAATCCTGCAGGTGCATTCGTAGATGAAATCAGCCTGCTACAATAAAGTCACTGTTCTGCAAGTCTATAAGACGGAGGTCTGAGGGGACAGAGGAAGTAGAAGGAGAGAATGAGAAGGAGAAAGAGGTGGGGATTCACCATTGACATCATCACGTAGCTGCAGGACCAGCTCGACGAGATGGCCATGCTCACCGTCAAGACCTTCGGCATGTTGCAGAGGGACGTGTCGCCCGACCGCCTCTCCAGCAACTACTCGAACCCGCTCAACCCCAACCCTAGATGGCCATGCGAGTTGTCAAGATCTTCGGCACGCCGCAGGGGGACGCGCCGCACGTCCGCCTCTCCCGCAGCTACCCGAACCCGCTCAATCCAATACTAAGCCTAAGGACAACTCCAAACTCTTCGCCATGCATGTTGCAGAGGGAGGTGAAGGGGTCACAGTCGCGGTCGCGCGAGCTGAAGGATTCGAGCGTGGTGGGGACATGTGCGCTAGGGGAGGGGGAGCTGGACGGTGGGGCGGAAAGGGGGAGCTGCCGTCGCTCAAGGTGTGGCCGGAGGCTTTTGCTCGTCGTCGTCTCACGCACGAGGGGGGAGGAAGGTGCCGACGGTGTGGGGCTTGAGGTGGTCCAAGACGGCGGCTAGGGTTTCATCGGAGGCCGACGCCTTCATCTCCATATCAGGCGCTGGCGGCGGGATCCGGGCTGAGGAGGAGGCAGGCGCGTAGAGGGAGCTTGGCGGGTCTCAGGCGGGCGGGGGAGGAGGCACAGGCACGACGGAGATAGGGCGCATGGCGGCTGTCGCGGGGGAGGGCGAGCGCGGCGGCGGGGTGGGTCGGGGTCTCGGGTGGAGACGCGAGCGGCTTCGGAGAGACGGGCGCGGGGGCACGCGGGGCAGAACCGTGCACCAAGTGGTTGTGTGGACGCCTACAATATTCCTTTAAAGAGTAGTATAAATTTAACGGTATTCTACCACTCTAACCTACACTACACTTTCTCTGTCCCAAAATAAATACACATCTGACATCTCACTCATCAAGAAGTCAAGCTTTTCAAATTTGGCCATATATATAATGCTTATGATTTATAATAAATATCATTAAACTTATTTAGTGATTTTGTCGACGTTCGTCAAAGACATACCACTGAATATTAGCAAAACACCATTCATGACTCAACGCTAGGCTAGCATTTTTACCACGACATGGCCGTGCCGGTCCGTTAGCACCAAAAAAAAACACATATCACATATCAAGAAGTCAAACTTTTCTAAATTTGACCATATATATAATACTTATGATTTGTAATACATGTCATTAGATTAGTTATCATATATGTTTTTTCACTAAGCTTATTGAGTGATTTTGTCAGCGTGGAAAGACATGCCACCAATATTAGCAAAACGCCCTTCATGACTCAACGCTAAGCTAGCATTTTTACCACGACACGCTTGGACTGGTTCTTTAGCACTGCATGCCCATCGTGTCCCATTCGAATAAATGGTGAAAATGGCCAAAAAAATGGGGCGGCACATAGGGGGCTCAAACCGTGGTAGAGAACGGAAGCTATCCTCTACTAACCAGTGCATACCATATTTATTTATGCTATATTAAAATATATGTTATAAATATACATACACTAATAATTTTAAATTTTAAAATATAATCATACCAGACACTGCATGTCGGCCCAAGTCTTATGCTAGGCCAGCACAAACTCATTTTCTATCGTGTCCTAGACCGACCCACTAGACACGATCCACACCACTATCCACATGTATTCCTATCCGACGATATATTTTAGAGACAAATTTACCTAATTGGTGATCTTATCCATGTGGTAGAGGTGCCAATAAAAAGTCACCAAAATTACACGTGCGAAAAACCTTCTCTGGGCTAGTTGTTTGGCTGGGCATTCAGGTTTACTCGAAATTTCGGGTTGGGCTTTTCGGGTTTTTTATATTTCGGGTTTCAAACAGCTAAACCCAAACCCGTATCCAAACCTTCGAGTACCCGTAATTTCGGGAATGGGTTCGGGTAATAGTAAATTACCCGATTTTACCAACCATGCATCGAACAATATATACAAAATTCCAGTTCCAATCACTCACACCAGTCACTCGACTCACACATAGCAGAGAGCACACACATCTAGTCTAGTCGTCCACAGTTCACACAACACAACACAACACAGCACTACAGGCCTACGACAATACACATTCCAACAGTACACAACCACACAACACAGTAGCAGGACTAGCAGCACAGTACGCATTCTAGCTTGCAGCAGCACACGATACAGGTAGCAGCACACGACGGTACGACACAATGGCTCACTGGCTAGGGTTAGGGTCTCGGGTGTGGGCGTCTGTCTGTTGTCTCACTGTTCGGGCGAGTGGGCGTGGACGACTTGGCTAGTTAGCTAGGCCGTGGGGCATGGCGTACTGGCGTGGGGTACTAGGGTGTGGGCACTGGGCCACTAGCCACTAGGCGCAACACGCTGGCAGGCTGGCGACCTGCTACTATAGCTAGTGCGCACACGAGGCTATGATATTTCGGGTTAAATGAGTAATTCGGGATCTACACGCTATTACCTGATTAGGCCCAAGCTAAATTCAGGTTTTTTGTTTTAATATCCGTTGGAACTATTTGGGTACTGGGCTTCAGGCTAAACAGGTATGGGTTCAGGTATTTTGGATTTTAGGCTTCGGACTCAGGTTTTATGTCCACATCTAGCTAGTGGGGCCTTGTTGCCAAACTACAAACTAAAACTTAAGGGCCTGTTTGGTTCGTGGCTAACTGTGCCACACTTTGCCTAAGGTTAGTCGTTCAAATTGAAGAACTAACCTTATGCAGAAAAGTTAGGCAAAGTGTGGCAAGTTAGACACTAAACCAAACAGGCCCTAAGTCTGTTTAGTTCGTCTTGCTCCGAGATCTAATTACAGTGCAAAGACAATTATATTATTTTACGTTTGGTTTTCATATGCTACAAATCCGTGCTTGTTACCTATTCCATTAAGATCACGGTGGTATCCATTCATGTAGTCCTAACCAAACAACACCTTATAAATTGACGCAGGGTCCGAAATGAAAAAGGCGCAACCAAACAACGTTAAGAAGGGAAGATAAGAGGATTTCAAATTCAAAAAAGAGAGCGTCTGCGCCTCCGCACGCACGGACACCGGGACACGGGCGGTTCATTGCTTCAAATCGTTGCCTGACCCAGGCAAAAATCTCAGACGTTGGATTTCGGTTGCCTGATCACTTGGCATCCAAACAGGCCCTACTAGCCGAGCGAGCGGCCGTCTCAAAAATCCCGCCCACTCTCTCTCTCTCTCACCAGGCACCCCCATTCCCTCCCCGTCTTCCTCCCCCATTTCTACCACGGCCTCGGCATCCCAAGTCTCAAACGTCAAACCCTTACCTCATCAGCGACGAGAGGGGAGCCCCGCCTCCGCCTCCTGCTTCTCTACTATGAACAACTTCCATGTCTACGAGGCCATCGGCCGCGGCAAGCACTCGGTAACTCTCCTCACTTCCTTTCCCCCGCCCCGTATGGTTTCAGTTCCGCTTTTCCCTCTCTCCGCCCTGGATCCGTTGTGTTTTTCCTCTCGGTAACTCGGGGCGGTCTGGGTTCCAGCCCGAGCGATTTGTGTTTTTTTCTCTGGTTTGTTGTTTGATTTGATGCTGGTGGTTGTGTGGAGCGAAGACGGTGTATAAGGGGCGGAAGAAGAAGACCATCGAGTACTTCGCTGTTAAGAGCGTCGACAAGTTGCAGAGCTCCAAGGTCCTCAACGAGGTGAGCCCTCTCCTTCCCCGCGTGCATCTTGAATCACCGTGACTGAGTCGCTACACCTTTGGTTTCTGTGGTCGTAGGCTGTTAATTTTTCTCCAGGACTTGATGTATCCTATTCAGCTACAAGGATCGGTTAGGTGTTGCTGTCTATGCAGAACTATATATTTGGCAGGGCCTGCCAAATCTTAAATCTCTGACAGTTAGGCTTGCTGATTTTATATTTCCAGTGGCTAATTACTGATAAGATGCCCACAGGAGACATGTTACAATAATACAGTCTGCATTTGCTTATGATGATGCTGTGTTATGATTTTAGATTGAGAACTCATTTCTGTGACCATGATTATACAACTATTGGCATGCGTGTACTTGTTTAGTTGTCTAGTTCTGTTCTTTCATACTAATTTTGCTTCTGAACTTATCTATACAGGTTCGGATGCTCCATTCCTTAGACCATGCCAATGTCCTGAAATTTTACTCTTGGTAAGGTTATTGGGTGTTTGAGTTGTCCTATAGATTCAGCTTGGCTGATTTTGCAATGTGATAACGATTTCTAGTTTCATAATAGGTTGATGCCCTTTTTCCTTTATGGCTCTATAAGAGTATGTGACCAGCCCAGTACATAGCATACTTATGTTGTACTTTTCTTCCCCAGGTATGAGACAACCGTACATTTCTGGTTAGTGTTGGAGTATTGCGTTGGTGGAGACCTGAAGGGCTTGCTTGAACAGGTTTCTTGCTTGTCAATTTAGTTACTGCATGCAATTTTCTCTAGCTCTAAAACGATATACAGTACATGCCATGTCTTTATGTGGTTGATAAATTGTAACCAGTCTGTTTAAGTTAGCAAGTACTGACCATATACATCAATGCAAAAAAATACAACATTATTGGTTTGCACTTGCTAGTTGTAATTGGCTACTTCAAAATAATAGTAATCAATGTGAAATGTTGAAATTAAGAGCTAAAAATTATAGTACACTTTGGTTTGAGAAATTGATTGAACAAATGAACAATCATCTACACATGTGGCTTTCTATGTTATTAAATAAAGGCATAGAAAAATTGAACAGATGCTTTTATGTTCTCAATTTCTCATCAGATGCACCTCATATGCATATCAGATCATTGCTGGCCTTTTGGTATCTTTTGCTGTTACATCATTGGTGTACTACTTTAATTTCGCTTTCCCCTTTGGATTGAAATAAATAAAGTGCTGTGAATTGTTCTTTTGTCCAGAAGAGAGAGAATGGAACAGTGATGAAATCCTGAAAACCCAATGTTTTCAAGTCGTCCGATTAATCGTCCAAGTCGGTTTGGATCAATCACGATTAATCGCCAAGTCGTCTGACTAATCATGATTAATCGCAATTAATCGTCCAAGTCGATCAGCCGGAACGACCAGCAAGTCGTCCGACTTGAAAACACTAACCCATTCTGCACACTGCAGCATTGCAGAATCTTCTACTCTAAACTAGACTACTAGGGCTACTTGTTATCTTGCTAGCGCTGATTGTTTTTTAATAGTTCATTGGCATTGTTGTTGTTGTGGCCAACTGCAAAGTGCAAAGGGCCATCCAATTATATGCCACCTGTTGTTACTTGTTATCCTCATGATAGACATTGGCTAGCATTTTCTGGAAAGTTAAGTTTGCTATATGCCAAGATCAATTATATTCTGCTTAGGAAGTACACAAGGTTGTTTTGCAAGGCATGTTTGTTGCTTTCAAGTTATTTACATTTTTGCCTTGAGTCCCCAGCCCCTTGCTCTAATTATTTTCTCGTACCTGTGTTGGCAACAACCACCTTGTGAGTACATATGCAGAACCTGTATCACATGCTATTTATCTGTTACCCTGTTTTTGCTGTTTTGCCTTTATGTACTGTTTTCTTACCATTGATTATGCTTCTATGCAGGATAAAAAGCTTCCTGAAAATTCTATACATGACCTGGCTTACGATCTCGTCAAAGCACTTCAGTGAAGTTCTTTTGGAAACCTTTTATCATGATTTATTTTCACAATAACCGATGTACTTTGATTTACTGGGAACATTTGGGTAGGTTCTTGCATTCTCAAGGAATTGTATATTGTGATCTGAAGCCATCAAACATTCTGCTTGATGAATTTGGATGCATGAAGGTCATTACTGATCCACAGCAAAATTTGTCACTCTACTATCAAAGCAGGGCATGATAATTCACAACCAATGATATTTTTCTTTCACTTTGTTCTACCAGCTGTGTGATTTTGGATTAGCAAGGCGCTTAAAAGACATTGAGAAAACCAATCCTGGAGATGTAA
This sequence comes from Zea mays, assembly GCF_902167145.1. Classification (NCBI taxonomy): domain Eukaryota; kingdom Viridiplantae; phylum Streptophyta; class Magnoliopsida; order Poales; family Poaceae; genus Zea; species Zea mays. The sequence continues at coordinate 37,373,333 of NC_050098.1, read as the reverse complement.
GCTTTCATTTTCTTTTAGTACATAGTTTCCTTTCCTAATGTTATCATATCCATTTGATCTATATCTCTATCCTTAATTTCTACTGTCTTATAGGTGCCACAACCCATGAGGGGAACACCATGCTATATGGCTCCTGAGTTATTTCGAGATGGAGGAGTTCACTCATATGCTTCTGATTTCTGGGCACTTGGATGTGTTTTGTATGAATGCTATACAGGAAGGCCCCCTTTTGTAGGTAGAGAATTTACGCAGTTGGTCAAATCTGTAATTTCTGATCCTACACCACCTTTACCTGATAATCCATCAAGGTCCTTGCAAAATTTGATTGATTGCTTACTCATGAAAGATCCGGCAGAAAGATTACAGTGGTCTGAATTGTGTGAACACAACTTCTGGAGAACAAGTATCCTGATGATTCCTTTACCTCCTCAGCCTGCTTTTGACAACATGATTGAACTTTCTGCTACACCATATCTAGCTGAGAGAAATGGTGACAAACCTTCCAGACAGTTGACACCACCTAAACATCGTGAAAATATTGGCCTTCGGAAGAAGGATGAAAATTCTACTAAGCCATCCATGACACCTGTTAAAAATGTGCAAAGTGGCAAGAAAAATAGTGCAAAACCAAAAGCTGTGGGTTTCAAAGGGGTAAATATCCTCCGAATGTCTCGCATTGCTAAATTGAATTTGCAAAGGGAAAGGGATAAGGAGAACTACAGGCGTCCGCCCACAGAAACAACTGAAAATGAGACTGAAGTTAATATAGAAAATAATGACATGGAACTTGATTTTGGTGAAAATCCAGAGGGTGATGCACCTGATGACACCGATGGATCAGATAATCCTGGATCTGCAGGAAATGAAAATCCTCAAAGCACTGACGCTAATGAAGAGAATTATATGGAAAATCAGGTTGACATGCTTACAGATGAGGGATCAGTTAAGCCTGATATCATGGTGGAAACTGAGCAGAATTCTTGTTCAGATAACCTGGATGTGGCGGCAAGTCCACCTAGTAGCATGCGAAAAGCACATCGTGCAAAGGTAACTCCATGTCCTGCAACTGGTTCTGAGCCATCTAACATCTTTGAAGCATTCTGGCATCCAACAGATCTTGCAGTTAAACCAGTTATGCCTATTAGGAAAGCAGATAAAGCTGTGGACATGATCCCCACACTTCCTTTTGAAGCTCTTACAGCAGGTGATTATACTAAGTTACCAAAGGAACAGATGAATGCATTCAACAGTCAGATACTTCAGAGTTTAAGTGGAACTTATCAGGTTTCACAAAAACAAAATACTATCAGATACCTGGAGATGTTAAGCATGAACTCAGATGCTGCGAACAAAATAACTAATGGACCAATTATGTTGCTACTAATAAAAATGCTTCGACTGTCAAAAACTTCAGTCTTGCGTGTCCAAATTGCCTCACTCATGGGGTTGCTGATACGCTATTCCACTGCTCTTGATGTGGAGCTGGCAAGTTCAGGAATTTTTAATGCACTATCAGATGGGTTAAGGGATAAACATGATAAACTCAGGCGATTCTGTATGGCAACACTAGGAGAGTTATTATTCTATATTTCTACCCAGTCTGATCAAGATAACAAGGAAATCAATACCCAAGAGTCTCCTTTGAAGGGTAACAGGCCTGCAACATCTTGGCAGGTCAGAATCAAAATAAGTAGTATGTTATTGTTTTGTTGATTTAGTTAGTCAAGTCTATTATATATCATTATTGTGTAGTTAGATGATACATTACCTTAGTAAAGTACTGGGTGCTAGAAATAATCAGTACTGGTTCTGGTGGTGCATCGCTGCCTTTCCCTATGGTGAGGTTCCTAGCTTGAAATTTGTAATTGTTGTTTTTTTCTTTAATTCACATAAGCACACTGCAGTACTGCTCACGTACATTCGAAATTTCGAAGTGCATTGATGTAGAAGAAATGTGTTTGTATTCTAGACGTGCTCTTGACTCATGTGTAAGTGTAAAGTTTTTGGTGTTATGCAGAACTCTTGTTTGTTACAGAGGCTTAAAACTAATTATGCTGTACAAGCTAGGTTGTCATCTTAGCCAAGAACTAATTCTGTAGTATTTTCTTTGCAGTGTTCATGATTAATATACCTATAGGTTGGTATAATATGCAAAGGTGTCAATTAATATTTTGCTCTTGCAATGCTAACCTGATTTCTTTGAATGCAATGATTCTTGGTTTTGTGAGGTCATTTATTATCAGCTGTTTAACGGCATATTGATGGAGTGATCTATACCTCCGCACATGCTAGTTTCCTATGAAACAACTGTATAAGTATTTACCAACTGTAGTTTTAGTACATGTGCATTTGAAGCTCTTTCCATTAATTTCTGATGTGCCAATCCTTGATTTAAACTGTACAGGTTCCTAGTGCTGTAATTGCACTGGTGTCATCTATCTTGCGAAAGGGCGAAGATGATCTAGATCAGCTATATGCCTTACGGACAATTGATAATATATGTAGCCAAGGAACTGAATGGACATCCCGTTTTGCATCTCAGGATGTGATTGGACATCTGTGCTACATCTATAAAGCAACTGGAAAGCAAGAGAGTACAAGGCTCATTGCAGGATCTTGTTTGGCCCGCCTCTCCCGCTTCAGTCCATCATGCATTCATTTAATTCTGGAAAAGATATCATTCAGGGATATTGCATCCACACTTATCAAGGGAAATGGACGTGAACAGCAGATTAATCTCAATATTCTCAATTCGGCATTAGTTAACAGTCACACTGTGACAAGCATGAACCGGTATATTCTTTCATTATCAGATGACAAACAATTGGTCCCTGGGCTCATTTCTCTGATAGAACAGGGAACTGATGTTCTGCGTGGGAAGGCCTTTTTGTTTGTTGCTCTGCTTTGCAAGAATAGTCGAAGGTGGCTTCCTCATTTCTTTTGCAATGCAAAATTAATATCAGCTGTTGATAGATTTGGAAAAGAGAAGGAGGGTTTCATTCATCAATGTACAGAAGCATTTGTGCAGTTGGTTGCTTCTTTGGTCCCTGGTATCCTTGAAACTGTCTCCAGTGATATACAGCAGATTATGTGTGGCAAACGCCATGGACCTGTTACTGCTTTAGCTGGGCGAGCTCATCCAAAGAGCACAATTCATCTGTTCCCTGTCATTCTTCGTCTTCTGGGAAGTGCATCTTTCAAGCACAGAGTTGTGACAGGCCATGTATTGCTTCAGTTGGCAAATCTTATTAAGATTTTGGAGGCACCGTTTCAGGTATGGTTTTTGTGAACTATATGTAATTATGGATATTTTGTCCTGATGAGAGTATGTTGAGATTTCCTTCATCATATAACTGCAACTTCGGTGCTGTCTTTCCTTTTCAATGTTTTGTATTACATGATCTATTTGTTGAAAAATCCTTGCCTTGAGGAATTATTTATGCCCATGTACTTTCAGGCTAGGGATGATTTCCAAATGACATTGTTGCGAGTTCTAGAAGCTGCTACAGAGGAGCCTTCTGTTATACTTGATGAACACACAATATTCACAAGTCGTATCATTCCAAGCTTATCTGTCTTGTACAACGGCAATAAAGATGGTGATGCTAGATTTCTGTGTTTGAAGATACTCTCAGATGTCATGATTGTGATCTTCAGTGACTCTTCATTAACTTCTGACGAACAAATATTAACTGATTTGAAATCAATCTCTCAGAGGCATTTTCTGCCACTGTACCCTTCTTTTGCAGAGGATGAAGATCCCATACCCATATTTGCTCAAAAACTGCTAGTAATGCTAATGGAACATGGTTATATAAAAGTCTCTGATATTCTACACAAAGCAACAGTATCCCAATGCTTTGATTTTTTGCTAGGAGATCTGTCAAATGCAAATGTAAGCAATGTCAAGCTTTGCTTTGCCCTGGCATCTGCACCTGAGATGAACACCCATATTCTTTCTCAGCTTCAAGTTGTTAGAAGGATAGGGAACCTACTTGAGTTTGTCGCTGCAAAAGACATGGATGATTTTCTTGAACCAACCCTGGAGTTTTGCAGAGCTTTCATTATTCGTGGCACTGGCAGCAACAGAAGTGGTGTCGCCCTCTCCGAAAACCCAGCACTTCTTGTTGACAGTGCCTTCAGCATGAGTATTGCTGTTGATCAACAAACTTGTGTCACGGATATATGCGACTTTGGTGGCAACATGGGTACTTTTCTTGAGCTAGTTGGCAATTCAGATCCACAGATAAGTAATTTAGCGTCAGACTGTGTAGTGTTGTTATCCAAGGCAGCACCTCGAGAGGCTACAGTGGGCTTGTTGACAAATCTTCCTAAATTAAGCACTGCCATGGACTTGCTGAAGCATGAGAGCTCCCTACGTCTGATTCGCTTATTATACGGCCTAGCCTTCTCATGCAGACAATACTTGGCCCAGGGAATGATCCTGTCAATATCAGTGTCAGCTTTGATGCGAGTTGAAGCACTTGTTTCAGTTTTCAAGGGCTCCAATGATAGCCTTCTTGCTGATGCTGCTTCTTATTTGAGCGCCGAACTGCAGCGCTTACCTCGCTGTGGTTGAAGCTGCAACTTGTCCAAGGAGGCAAGGATGCACTTGTTTTTGCTGTGGTTGAAGCTGCAACATGAGCTGAGCAAGTGAGCAGGACATCAAGTACAGGTACTTTATATCAGTGACTGATCTCAGTTGCCACAATTGCTAAGTGGTAGTTTCGCTCGTAAATGTGCAGCCAGGGTGTTTTATGCTATCATTTATGTCCAGTTCGGGGCTGCTGTATATGGTGCTTTTGAACCATATTTGGAAGGTGGCTAGAAGGAAAGAACACTTTGTTTCCTCGCGACTTTGGTTGGCAATTACCCCAGTTTCATGTAATTCTGTAATACCTGTAATTTCTCTGAGAATACTGTAGTTCAATATCATGTGTAAATAAATCATCTATAAATGCATGTGAAGTTCATGTACAGTAGCTGTTAAAGAGTTATTGTAAGTCTTTGTTTGGATACTCTATTATTCACATGAATCTACATGTATTGAGGTGTATTAGGGTATAATCAATACATATGGATTGAGGTGAATACTAGAGTATGCAAACAAATCATAACTCATGAATCTTGGTACTATTGTGTAGTTTTTACTTTTTACAAATGGTGATAACGTTCTGTGCAAATAACTGGCTATTTTATCGATCATTACTGTTTGCTCTTGTTCAGTTTTTCAGTTTGCGAGTTCTACATCCTTTGACAGCAAATTTGTGCAGATATACTACTCTGCTTACGTGTCCACTACTAGTTGGCAGAAGGCATCGTACCAATGGTCAATAGGGTAAGACGAAGATTTCGTCCTCATGTTTCGTCATGACTCATTTGACTGGCCATATGGCCGCCCATATCCATGTGGTCGTTATTAGTCCTCGAGAAGATTTTTCCTTGTGCACTGTATCTGTCACGACTTGTACAGTAAAGCGACTGTACAAAAAACCGATACGCTGGTGTTGTCGTTTGCTTTGGCTACCATTTTTAGAAATTGGCCCTCGAGAACGACCTGCCTATAGCTCCGCGCTGTTTGTGGCATGCAAATTTTTCGTCCGAAATCTGCTGTGCGATTTAGATCAAAATTTGAAGAGCCAGACACTTGAGATGCGGTTATCATTGAATTAAACTGTTAGTTTAGTTTGAACTCTGAAGGCGCCTGGTAAATACTCCCTCCGTTTCATTTTAGTTGTCGCTGGATAGTGCAAAATTGAACTATCCAGCGACAACTAAAAAGAAACGGAGGGAGTATAACTATTAAACGAGCCACATAGTGCCATCCAAAAAGTGCATTGACATTGTGCTTTTGTTTAACACTCGCTCGTGCATATAAGCATATGGCAGTGTTATCAAAATTTGTCCACTTCATTAAAAAAAAAGGGTGCGGATGTTCATACTCAGGGTCAATCTATTATTTGACATATCTGCAGCCATCACCGAACTCATGATTCTGTGAAGTATTGAACCAGAACCTTGAAGCTTATGCTAACAAGACCGAGGACTTGCTGCGTGGTCGTAGACTCGTAGCTCACAATTCACGTCCCACTCCCAGTGTACATTACATTACTTGCAGCCGTTGTACCAACTAGTCAATATACTGACTGACGCTTGTTTGGTGCATGTCATCGCAACGCTTCAAAGGAAAAAAAAAAGAAGTGCTTTCGAAGAGCAGTTGACCCAGAGAGACGGAGATACTTCAACAACTATAACAAGGACAAGGACGCGCATCCAGGCATCGCTCTTGAGCTTGCCCGCTTGCAGCTGAAGGCCCCTCTGCACCGCCATTCCCCAGGCTGCGAGTCCGTCCATGGGGAAGGTGTGCCTGCTCACCGTCGACGAGAGCATCCTCGTGGCGTTGGCCCTCGTCGCCGTCGCCGCCTTGATGCTCGTCGCCCTCTTGCTGCCCCCGCCGCGCCGCCGCGGCTTCTTCTGAGAGCACGGCCACGGGCCATGGCCGGGCGTGCCGTTGGTCCGGTTCGGAGTCGTGGTGAGTGATCGGTTCAGAGTCGCTGTGACCCGCCAGTAGTGCCATGCCTCGTCGATCTGGAACTGCTTGCGTGTTTGTACGCCGGGTAGCATCTGTTGCTCTGTAAACCATCATGCATATGACAGTTCATGTATGTGGGTGTGGGATCGTCTTGTACAAGTTCATGGTATATGTATATGTGCAGAGAGCGACCAAAGTATCCCCCCTCGATACCGATCGTATTTACCCGCGCATGCGCAGCAGACGCACCAGTAGAGTAGTGCGGCGGTTAGCATCAGCGTCTCCTTCTTCCTCTTTTTTTACCAGGGCAGGGGGCAGCGGATTGAAGACGTGTTTGACAAGAGCAGCAAAGACGCGCGCGGCCAGACCGGCGCGGGAGAGCGCGGTGGGGTGGGGGCTAGCTACAGCGAGTGCAGGGGGCAAGCGGCCAGAGGCCATAGCTGCTTTGGGACCACAAACAGACGCGAACAATCGCCTATGAGTTTTTAGAGCACAAGTCCATTACATATTGTCTGAGCAGTGCGGAGGCTACGAGCCACGGTCCTCCGCAGGTGTTGATAGAGACCTGACCTGATAATCCGAACGACACAGCAACCAGACTGCTCTAAGATTGTTGCTGATCTTGTGTTTTGGCATGTAATCGAGCTGTTTCGTTTTCGTAGAATACACACGACAATCGCCTAATTTTGTACTTCATCCGTTCCAAACACCTGTACAACAGATAAAATAAGGTAAACAAAACCCGCTTTAAAACGGTTGTACAGAGGAATAAGATGAAAACAAACTGCCCCAGTTTTTTCAAATTCCTCCCCCGGTCGCTGACATCGCGGGCCACAGGCGGAGCTGCTGCGAACGCGCGGGTTGGCAGGGTTGCCGCGCCCGCTGCTCCGAGGAGCGGCCGAGAGCAGGCTCCTCGAAATGGCCGAGCAGACATGCGCACGGACGCATGAGAAATAAGAACGACGGAGATCAAGGAAACCAGAAGAGAATAAAAAAGGTATGTGAGGCATATGGCTGGCAGGCCTATCGCCATATCAGCTAAAGGCGGTCTATATAGTTCATATTATCAGTTTTTTTATCTATAACGCTCTAGTGCATAATTTTTATCATCAGTCTATAGTTACTCAATCGCTGGATTAGCTTTATTTTACAGACTTTTAGTTGACATTAAACACTAAATTTTAATAAAATTCAAATACATCTAATTATGTAATCAAGCGAAAATTGCATAATTCACAACAACAATTAAAAATTATATAACTCAAGCATAATAATAAAATATATAATTTAAAAATAAAGTTACAAAACATAAACATAAATATTATAATTCATAAATAATATAGTTTATATATTAGATTCACAATTTTTATTGAGTTTTTTCCGAGTTTTTGGACTTGATAAAGTAAAAAAATAGTTAACTGTCGTGGCGCACGCGTGGACCAATCAAAACATGCCACCGATCACTAAAGTCGGTCGTCACCGATCGATTAGTCCAATGCAATGGTTGATACTGACCAATCGATACCAACCGGTTCGACTCCAACGTAGACGGTATCAACCGGTTCGGACAGTCAAACACTGTGGTCGACCATAAGGTAGGAGTCGCTACCGACTCGCGTTGCACCCAGCCTAAAGGGAGTGCACTGTCTCTGTAACTTGGAGCTTTGTTTTCTTTGGAGATTTAGTTTTGAGAGGTACTATTAGATATGTATTATGTATAGATACACAATTAGAAACTATATATATTTAAAGAAGTTAAACGATGTATAATTTACATGGCATCTTCAACAAGGCCTACAAGACGATAACCAGAAGGCAATGTGTAACTGCAAGCAAGCCCAAATTGTGGGTTTTGGTGATAATAACTATACAATTAGAGGATTAATCTTGTTTACCAAGCATTGTGACACGAAAAGCAAAAAAGGAGAATGCTCATGACAAAGGAAGCATCCCAAAACCCAATATAATCTATTGTATGCTTTTATCTTACTAGATGAGTGCCCCGTGCGTTGCAACGGAAACACACAATACCATGATAACTTATATATATAATGTGTCTTATATTGTTATAAGAAAATGTTTCATAATTCATTTGTGATCCTAGCCATATATAAATTTTGTTATTTTAATTTAACTGTTTCACTACTACATTACAACCATCAGTATCATACAGACTTCGATATATACCATGATTTGCATGGTCTCATCATTGGAGAGCACGTGCCACACCTATCGGTAGAAGTTCTCTCGTACATCGTCAGTCATCAGGCACGCACAACCATACATGTTTGCTTAAATAAAAAGGCAAGTGTGTGCGTTTGCGAAGAGAATTAAAGGCAGGCCAGCACAAAAGCTACCTCGGCGATGGCAAGTGGTCATTGTTGTCGGTCCTCCTCTGCGTCACCTCTGTCGCTAAGATGACGCCACAGTTTTTGATATAGTAGTCGTCGAACGTGCGTGACATGGCGAGTACCGATGACTTTTGGCTGGGCTGCTAAACGAAGTGCACCCCGGGCTCATCAGCGAGGTAGTACACCTAGCCGTTGCACCTCCAGATGTGCTACTCCTCTACATACATCTTGTTCGAGGACACTCACACAACATCAACAACAACCGACGTCCCAGCGCACAAGAATTTATGGTCGGTCAGTAGCGACTTACGTGGCCGGTTGAGCTTCAGATGGATGATGAGCTAGATGGCGTGACGGCGCCGTCGTCGGATGCGGTGCCCAGAACAACCCGAGAGTCGCCGGCGTTGGCAACGACTATGAGGTCCCTCGTTTGAATATGGACAGCGGTGTAGCCGCTCTGGACCGCGTCCAAGCGACGGCTGCGCCGGAGCTTGCCGAACATAGCGACGCATGCGGCCAAGTAGGACAGCTTCCAGAGGTCGAACTGGCAGTTGCCAAGCTTCTTCTCATCGTCGATGAGCGACGCCAACGCGAGCGCCTCCTGTCAGTGGTGTTTGTTCGGGGTTTCCAAGTAAGAAACATGGATTCATCTTTGGCGTTAGTTTATAAAAATGACTCACAAGTCAGATCCATGGACAAAATATTACGGAGAATAAATGTCACACATATAAAAAAGGAATTTAAGTTGAAAACTTATTCAAACAAAAGAAGTTGCATGCAAGGCTCTTCTTTAAATACTACTCTCTCCATCCAAAAATATAATTCGGGAATCTCGTTGATAATTATCTACTAATACACATTGTGTAAGGGTAGCAGGTGGGCTTTGGGAGAGATGTAGTAGATATTTTTACTGTAACAAATATTAACATAAACACACATGTGGTGTAGTGGTAGCTACGAGCATATTTACTTGAGAGGTCGTGGGTTCGAATTCCATTAGGGCCACATTTGTGTTTTTTTAATTTAATTTTAGCTAGGCGTGGGATGCACGTGGGAATGAGAACGGGTCAGGACACAGTTGGGAATGGGAATGAAAACACACAGGGCGCATGGGAATGGGAATGAAAACACACAAGAGTTCGGAATGGGAATGACAGAACCAGGAATGGGGCAGCCTACCCCTTAGAGTCTTAATAGGTAGTATAGATTTCATAGTGTAGAGATGCTATACTATTAAGAATCAGTGTGTTCGTTAGTCAAACTTTGTCCTCTAATGCTCAAACTCCACATAACACCTCTACTTATGTCTAAAAAGCCAGTGCTTAAATTTCATATATGTTTGATCACTCTGGCCTATGTGGCACTGCCGGACTTTCCCCGACACAGATAGACTTTAAAATATCCGTTAGGCTTGGAGAAGCTTTGAATTGTTTATTCCTTGTGTCTCCAACAGTCACCTGCTGCGTATCCTGACATAGGGATATGGCAGAAAGGTTACTTATACCTCCCTTGTCCTTTTGAATAGTGCTCTCACTCGCTCCATTCTTGGCTCTGAGAAGAACACCTAGAACATCAAGAACCCGGACTCTTCTTCAGTTCATCTTTGAGGATTAGAGTCTCTCAATGCCAGCATTCCTCATTTAATTCTTGGAGCTTGCTCCTAGCCGGCGTGTTGCATCTTCCACGAGTTGCAAAGGTTGTTCCAGCCTTAGATCTCTGTAAGTCACCCTTTATATATTAAAAAAACCCTCTTATACTAAGAACAAGAGATCGAGGAAGTGAAAGTTCCCTTTGCTCGGGAACATGATCTAGATGTTGCATAGAGAGGATGGGGGGTGAATAAGCGAATAAAAAATAACACTTAAAAACTAGAGTTTCTTACTTTACTCGAAGACTGAATCATAGAGGAATGAAAGACACTTCGAGTAGACCGCAACGGAAATAAAGTTCCTATCTCAAAATACCCTGCACTTCAAAGACAACTTATACCATAGATAAGTATTGAAGTGCAAGTATAAAATCAATACAGAAAAAGAGATAGAACACATCACAGAGCAGAGCACACATTCACAGGGATTTGTCTCGAGGTTCGGCCAAGCCTGAAATGCTTGCTTATTCCTCGTTGGAGTTAGCCACACCTTGGATTAGAGTCTATTTCAACTCCTTCCTTTATTTGCTCAGATCTGTCAATGTGATAGATAGAGGGGCTGTTTGGTTTGCTACCTAAGACGCCACAACGTGCCAAACTTTTCTGCCTAACCTTAGCTCTTCAATTCGAGCGACTAAGGTTAGGCAGATTGTGGCGCCTTAGGTAGGAAACCAAACAGGCCCAGAACCTTCCACTATGTTGATGATGGTTACAACAACACCGTGTCTGCTTACCGTCTTCTTGACAACACTCCGGCAGAGTAACAACGCGCTTAAGATCTTGCTCTTGCTCCCAGCAGCACCTTGTTGGGGACTTATTCTCAAATGCTATGAATTAAGAACAAGATAACACAAAATGTTAAATGTTAACGTCCTTCGTCCTTCGAAGCATTATTTCCCTTAGGATATAACGATCTTCGGACGAAGGTTATGAAGGACATACCTTCATAAGTATGACATGTATAAACAGAGGATGAAGCTTATGAAACATAGGAAAACAACATAAACAATTATATGACATCATAATATAAATATCTATTATTAAATAATCATGAATACATGAGAGTAATATCAAATTACATTTGTACCTTGAGCTTGACAGAAGGCAAAGGTAAAAGTAAGATGCGAAAGCGTGAACAGTACGAGGGTACTGTTCACCTATTTATAGGCATAGGGCGCAACCTGTGTGAATTTACATTCATGTCCTCTACAAATGATTACAATCATAACACAGGTTATCATGGGCCGATTGGTCATTTCATCTTTAAGTCGGTGCATCTGGAAATACGATACGAAGCTCCTTGTTTGGTAGCTTCGGCATTGTTCCTATTCTAGCCTTCCGAAGGTGTTTCTTCTCACAGGACCTTCAGCGATGAAGCAGACCCCCAACAATAGCCCCTTCACGGTGCCAGATCGTTTTTCGTAACGAGCTCGACCCGTGAAACATTCTTTTAGGCTTCGGAATGTCGAAGGTCCGAAAAACACCTTCCCTGAGCTCGTTGTCGAGAAACGATTTAAATATTCCGAGTGAGAGGTGGTCCCACCATAGGACGGGTACACACGATCTGGTGATTCTCCTTCTCGCGCCCTACTGTCCACCGTTCAGTGAATGTGAGCGACTGTTCGGCGGGTGCAGGTGGCTTGACGATTCACCCTCCCACCTGCAGCACTATATAAACAAACGGGTAGGTGTGAAGTTACCACATCATTCATTACTATCATACTATTGTGCTGCTGAAAAATTTGACCATAGCCGAAGCTTATTCTTCGTATTCTCAATTAGAGCATCGTCTTGTTTTTTAGCTTCGTCATAAGAGGGAGCTTCGACAAAATCAAAAAGTAATCAACTTTGTCAAAACCGCAAGAAATTCAGCATCAAATGGCCAGGGTGCGTTCAACTGCTAGAGTCACACGCGACGGGGAAGAGGCTGAAGCTGCCGAGACTGCCCCAATCTCCGAAGTAATGAGACAATCAGGCCTGGTTGTGCCAGAGGGTGCTTCTAACGAAGGTGCACCTGCTGCCAAAGCCGAGCAGGCTAACATTGAAGAAGGTGAGGCTGATGAAGAAGAGATAGATTATTCCGTCATGCCATCTAAACCCAGCCACCTGGAATTTGGAAAGTCTACTGTCTCCAAGGCCGATATGCCCATGATGAAAAAGCTAGGCTACTTCGGGGAAGCTGAGAAGAAGCTGATTCGTTTTGGCGGAGAAGAAATCACTCCGAAGCCAGAAAATGATGAGGTGATAGTTTTCAGAAGTTTCTTTAAAGCAGGATTGAGGTTTCCTCTGCATGGAATGATTGCGGATGTTTTGGAAAATTTCGAAATTTATCTTCATTAGCTGACTCCTAACGCTATCGTTAGGCTCAGCGTCTTTATCTAGGCTCTTCGAAGCCAAGGAGTGGAGCCGCTTGCCGAAGCCTTCTGCCAGGTGCACGAACTTCACTATCAGACGAAGGCTAGAGAAGATGGACTGCACGAGAATTTCGGCTGCTATAATTTTGCCTACCGCAAAGACATGAAGACACCGGTGGTTAGCTACCGCACCAAATGGCCAACCGGTTGGAAAACTGAATGTTTTTATGTTAAGGTTGATGAGAAAAAGGAGAAGCTAGTTCAGAGCCCACTGGACCTAACCTTCGGGTTAACTAGGCCCCAGTGCTGCATGACGCCGGGGTCATCATGCCTAGATGCTGTGGGCGAATTTAGAGTTGTGTCTGAGCATATTGGTACTAGGGATTTGGTTCAGGAATACTTAGCCAATAGAGTATTTTCGACGTTAAAGGAATGGAGTATGCCGAAGCTTAAAGGAGAGAAGAAAAAGAATGAACTTGTTCGACTGCCCTATCATTTTAAGTTCAAGAAACACTTCAAAGAACCCTGCCAAGAATGGTTGGATATGATTGAAGCTATGTGCAATGAAATCTTGGGCAATTATACGAAGAAAGAAGATCAATTGATGACGGCAGCCTTCGGCAACCGACCAAAACGAAGGCTGAACCGAGTAATGGACGCTCTGAAATTTGAATACCCAAACTATGAACGGTTAAGCAAAGGTGCCGAAGGGCCAAAACGAAAAAGAGTTGTCAGTGTTATGCAAAGACAAGCTGCCAGAATGATAAAAGAAGATGAAAATTTAGCAAAAAAGAAAAAATCCAGCCCTGAGCCGAAGGTGGCCGTTTCAAAGAAAAGAAAAGCTACAGCTCCGAAGCCAAAAGCTGACTTAGAAGAAGAAATTCCCTCAACACCTTCTGCCACTGACGCAGAAGAAATTTTAAAGGTAATGACCGAATCTCTACCTAATAAGCTAAGTTCGCTGGGATCGAAACTGATGAAGCTTTTACAGAAGAATAAGGAGCCTTCGGTTGTCGAGAAGCCCGCTGAACCAAAAAAGCGAAGGATTATTACTGTCATTGAGGCTATTGAAGAAACACCACCGTCGGCCTCAGCGCCGAAAACAGCAGCAGCCGAAGCTGCTCCTGCCGAAACTTCTACTTCTGAAGCTGCAGCAGCCGAAGCCACAAATTTGGAAAACACACTTTCTGACATTGATGAAATGATTTTGAATATGGCTGGGGAAGAAACTGCTGCAGCTGCTGAGGAAACCCTGGCTGCAGTGCCTGAAAAAAGGGAGAAGATGCCTGGAAAAGAGAAGGAGCTTGCCGAAGATGCTTCGGAAGAGAGAAATTTCAACTTTCAAAACATAATTGGGCAAGAGTTGTCTAAGGCTGAAAAAGAAGAGCTGAGGGACTATGCTATATCTTGCGGGTACCAGCCAGGGGCGCTGCTCTTCGGTGGTATAGACGAAGAGAGCTTAGGTTGCCTTCGAGACCGGACTGGGGCGAAAGTTGTCAGCACTTTATCAAAAAGTGTTGGTTTCCCAAAGCTCGAAGCCGATCTCAGCAGATACCGACGACAGCATATCGCCGATAACTTGTTTTATTCTAACTTTAAGGTAAAATTCTTCCCTTAACTTTTTTTTATTGTTTTGATATGAAGATGTTTTCTGATGAAGGTTATTTTGTCAGAGCCTACTACTAAGCAAAACCTTGAGGATGCAACAAGACCTCAAGGACAAGAAAAACGAAGTTATAATTGAGGGCTTAGAGAACAAGATTAAAGATCATGAAGCTGCCCTAGAAAAGAAAGACTTCGTGATTCAAACAATGGAAGGTTCACTGGCAGAAGCTCAAGCCGAGATCACCAGATTGAATAGTGAACTTTCCATGAAGTCAAAAAGCTTTGAGCAAGAGAAGATAGATTTCAAAACAAAACTCGAAGCTGAAGTTGAAAAAAGTTCAAATTTGCAGAAATCACTGAAAGATCTTCAAGAAAGATGTTTAGGCTTCGGCACCCGGTGCATTCAACGGCTGAAGAAGGTCTTCAACTTAGTTGGAGTCAGTTCCGAAAAGTTTAAACCTTCGGTTGAAGATCTGTCGGGCACATTTGATCATATTAAAGGTGAAGTTGATGCTCTCGACGAAGTTATAGCTGGACATGGTGACTTTTGTGCTCTGCTAGCTTCTCGAGGCACAGCTGTTGCTTTCATGAAGGCTGGCTGTACACATGGAAACATTATAAACAGACCAAACTTCAGCCTGTCGCCAGCAGACTTGGATGACATCCCTATCCTGGCCCGAAGCATCGGAAACAGATTCGTTACTCAAATCTGGGCAAAGGGTGGACGAAACTTGGCTAGTGACGAAGCTCGAAGCCACCTCAAACCGGTAATAAACTTGTGCCTGCTGCTTTACCTTCTCCTTGAAATTTGCACTTTCCTTATACCGCTTTGTTATGTACAGGATGACGAAGCCGAAAATCAGTAAGCCGAAGCTTAATGAGTAATGATGAAGTGATGAATCTGCTGCAAAAGAGCCCTAGAGAAATTTTTGGATTATCCTTGTAAAAAATATTGTAATTTAGAAATCAAACAATGCTTTGTAAATTTGTCAATACCTTGTAATATATTTTACCTTTCCATCCATGTATGAACTGCTTTGATGTGGACGAAACTTGTCCCTTTTGAGCCGAAGGCGAAAAACACCTTCCCTTCTTTTCGTACAGAACAAAGCATAAATCTGTTTTTTTCATATTTGCCGAAGCCTTATCATTGGAGCTGAAGCAATTGTCTGTACTCTATGATATGATGATGATGATCCTACGGATGTCGAAATGAATGTATATTTATGCAATGTATGATGTAATGTAACGTGCAAATGAATGCCCAAACACACACATACGAAGCCACATCCATAACCTTCATTCCCTTAGGAATGACTGAAGTCTCTTTGCCGCTTATTTTTCGGCTTCACCGCTTATTTTTCGGTGTAAGTTCTGCATCCCCCTAGGAACGTCTTTTGAACTTCTTCGCCTTCTATTTCGGCGGTATTTTTCGTGTTGACTTTTCGCGCTTCGCCTTATATTTCGGCGGTATTTTTCGCGTTGACTTTTCGCGCTTTGCCTTATATTTCGGTGGTATTTGGCTCTGCATTCCCTTAGGAACGACTTTTGAGCAGAAAACTTACGCTGCGCTCCCTTAGGAGCGGCTTTTTGTAGCTTCGTCGTGCTCTGCATCCCCTTAGGGACGACTTTCGAGCTTCTCCCTGTTCTCTTTTTTTTCTCTCTGCACTCGATGGTGCATGCTCATATTTTACATTTTATATATTTTGGGGGATTTTGCTCTCGTAGAGCTGAATAAGAAAAGGAAAGTTACATGCTATGGCCCCATTAAAAACCTTTCTCCCCCTTTAAAAAGGAAAAGGGTGCCATAGGAAAAAAACAAAAAGTTTACATCAAGTTACACATAGTATCGTCGAAGCTCATCCGCATTCCAAGATCTAGGAATGTCGTTGTCGTCCATATCCTTTAATCTGTAAGAACCGGGTCTTGACGAAGATACTACCAGAAAGGGTTCTTCCCACTTGAGCTAAAGCTTGCCTACTGTGTCAGGGTTGGCTACTCTCCGAAGCACCAGATGTCCTGGCTTAATGTTTTTCAACCAAACTTTTCTATCACACCATTTTATTGTTTTGGCTTGATATTTGTTGATATTTTCCACAGCCTGAAGTATGGTCCCTTCTATAGTATCTTTTTCCACAGAATAATTAGCTTCATCTTCTACCGAAGCTACTGTTCTTATTGACCCCGCTTTAGCCTCTTCGGGGGTTATAGCTTCGTCACCGAACAATAACTTGAATGGTGTAAAACCTGTTGACCTTGATATAGTTGTATTGTGGCTCCACACCACTTTAACCAACTCATCTGGCCACTTTCCTCTGGGCTGATTGAAGATTAACTTCATTATTCCCGTCATTATAATACCATTTGCCCTTTCAACTAGTCCGTTTGATTCCGGGTGCCTGACTGATGCAAAATGAATTTTCGTGCCGATCTGATCGCAGAAATCTTTGAAAGTTTCAGCATCAAACTGTGTTCCATTGTCCACAGTTATAGCCTTCGGCACACCGAAGCGACAAACTATATTCTGCCAGAAGAATTTTTGGACTGTAGCCGAAGTTATTGTAGGCAAAGGCTTCGCTTCGATCCACTTAGAAAAATATTCTACCACCACCACGACATATCTCAAGTTGCCCTGCGCTGGTGGAAGTGGACCTAGCAGATCCAGACCTCATCTTTGCAACGAACAAGTTGGTTGTATTAGCTGAGTCAATGACGATGGTTGCTTCTGATCTCTTGCACATTTTTGGCAATTTTCGCACTTTTGAACCAAATTTGCTGCGTCCGAAGCTGCCTTTGGCCAATAGAATCCTTGTCGGAAAACCTTTCCCAGAAGAGGCCTGGACCCAATGTGGGATCCACACAATCCTGCATGTATCTCCTTCATCAGTTCTATACCTTCCGTTCTGGATAAGCATTTGAGAAGTGGGGAACAAACTCCATGTTTATATAATTCCCCTTCTATTATGACATATGGTCTTGTTCTTGCTTCCATTCTTTTGTTATAAACCTCATCATCCGAGAGACAGTTACCCTGGAGGAAAGATATAATCTCAGTCCTCCAATCTTCACTATGGACAGGAGATATTGTGAGCACTGCTCTTTCGAGGAGTTCAACAAGAGTGCTCTTATTGTCTCAAAAAATACTTCCGAAGGTAGAGGAAGCCCCTGTGCTGCTGACTTGGCTAGCAGATCAGCATGCTCATTTTCCCCTCTTGGAATATTCTTAAAAAAATCCTTCGAAAGAAGCTTCAAGCCTTCGAACTGTGTCCAGATATTTCTTAAGCTTTGGATCTCTTGCCTTGCAACTCTTGTCAACATGACCAGAAATAACTTGAGAGTCTGTTTTAAGGACTGCCCTTCTTATTCCCATTGCCTTTAACTTTCGAAGCCCCAAAAGTAAAGCTTCGTATTCAGCAATATTATCTGTACAGCTGAAGTCAAGCCTTGCTGCATAGCATGTTCTGACTTTGGAAGGTGCAACTAGGACAGCAGCCGCACCTGCACCGAAGGTTCCCCAGGAACCGTCGCAGAACATTGTCCAAGCTTCGGCATCTTTATTTGCTTCTTCTTCCTGAGCCCCTGGTGTCCACTCAGCAATGAAGTCTGCTAACGCCTGGGACTGAATTGAGGATCTATGCACATAGTCAATACTGAATTCGTTAAGCTCCGCAGCCCACTTTCCAATCCTTCTAGTAGCTTCTCTATTCCTCATAATATCCTTTAGAGGCTGTGATGAAGGAACAATTATGTGGTATGCTTGAAAATAATGCCGAAGCTTCCTGGAGGCCATTAACACAGCATACAACACCTTCTCCAATTATGTATAGTTTTTCTTTGATAAACTTAGAACTTCGGAGACAAAGTATACTGGGGCTTGCTTTTTAATTTGTCCTTCAAGCTTCTCCTGTACAAGCGCCGCACTCACTGCAGAGTGCGAAGCTGCCACATACAATAGTAATGGAGCCCCTCGCGCAGGTGGAGTTAATGTTGTTAGATCAATCAAGTATTGCTTCAGCTCTTCGAAGGCTTTCTGTTGAGCTGGGCCCCATTGAAAAACTTCGGCTGACTTTAGTATTTCAAAGAATGGCAAGTTTCTTTCTGCTGATCTAGATATAAATCTATTCAATGATGCTAGTCTTCCTGTCAGCCATTGGGCCCCCTTATTTGTGCTTGGTGGCTCCATCCGAAGGATAGCTTCGATCTTGCTTGGGTTAGCTTCAATCCCCTTTGTTGAAACTAGACAGCCAAGGAACTTACCCTTCTTCACTCCAAAGACACATTTTTCTGGATTTAATTTCAGGCCAGCTTGCCTGAAATTAGCAAATGTTTCTTGCAGATCACTAATGTGATTTTCTTGCTTCGTGCTTTTGACTATGATATCATCAACATATGTTAGCACATTTCTGCCTATCTGGGAATGAAGGACCTTGGCTGTCATTCTGCTGAAGCTTCCTGCAGCATTCTTGAGCCCCTCAGGCATCCAAAGATAGCAATAGGTGCCACTGGGAGTTATGAAGCTAGTCTTCGGCTCATCCTCCTTCTTCATCCATATTTGATGATATCCTGAGTAGCAATCCAGCAGACTCATAAGTTCTGAAGAAGCTGCTGCATCTACAAGAGAGTCTATTCTTGGTAATGGAAATTCGTCTTTTGGACAAGCCTTGTTAAGATCTGTGAAGTCAATACACATTCTCCATATGCTTTGGCCTTCTTCACCATAACAGTATTGGCTAGCCACTCTGGATATTTTACCTCTCTGATGACACCAGCACTGAGAAGTCTTTTTACTTCATTCCGAGCACCTTCGACTTTATCATTAGACATTTTCCGAAGCCTTTGCTTTCTTGGCCTGAAGGATGGGTCGACATTGAGTGAATGTTCAATGACGTCTCTGTTGACACCACAGAGATCATTGGCCGACCAAGCAAAAACATCTTTGTTATTGAATAAAAACCTTATCAAAGTTTTCTCCTGCTCTTCAGATAGTTGAGACCCCAGGAGTACCTTCTGCTCTGCTATGTCTTCACATAGAAGCATGGGCTTCGGCTGATCAGCCAAAGCAGCCTTCTCTCTTCTGTACTTGTACTGTTCTCAAGCTTCGGCTCCATCTATATTGTGGATCGCTTTTGAGTCTGTCCAATTTCCTTCTGCCTTTCTGGTAGCTTCTTGACTTCCATGAATAGCAATGGGCCCTTGTTCCGAAGGTATCTTCATGCATAGATATGCTGGGTGAAGTATTGCTTCAAAAGCATTGAGTGTTCCTCGGCCAATTATTGCATTGTAGGGGTATTCCATGTCGACAATGTCAAAGACAACCTGTTCGGTCCTTGTGTTATGAACAAAGCCGAAGGTTACTGACATTGTGATTTTATCGAGTGCCACAATCTGTCTTCCTCCGAAGCCGCATAGAGGATGTGTAGCATCATTAATCTTGTCTTCTGGCTCTTGAATTTTTCTGAAGGCCTTAGTAAATATGATATCCGCTGCACTGCCTGTATCAACCAGAACATTATAAACTAGAAATCCCTTGATGACACATGACCATAGCATCATTGTGAGGATAATCTTTGAGCTGAAGATCCTCCTAAGAGAAGGTGATTGGGATGTGAGACCATTTTGATTTGATGAAGGGCCCCTGCACCCCAACATGTTGTACCCTTCTCTGAGCTTCCTTCTTCTTCTTCTTGTTGGCCGGTTCTGAGCATGAACCGCCTGTTATCGGGAGCACCAGCTTCGTAGCCGAAGCAACTTCAGCTTGATTGTTGAACGAAGCCATCAGCTCAACAGTGGAAGTGAGTTCACCGGAGGTGGGCGCCAATGTTGGGGACTTGTTCTCAAATGCTATGAATTAAGAACAAGACAACACAAAATGTTAAATGTTAACGTCCTTCGTCCTTCGAAGCATTATTTCCCTTAAGATATAACGATCTTTGGACAAAGGTTATGAAGGACATACCTTCATAAGTATGACATGTATAAACAGAGGATGAAGCTTATGAAACATAGGAAAACAACATAAACAATTATATGACATCATAATATAAATATCTATTATTAAATAATCATGAATACATGAGAGTAATATCAAATTACATTTGTACCTTGAGCTTGACAGAAGGCAAAGGTAAAAGTAAGATGCGAAAGCGTGAACAGTACGGGGGTACTATTCACCTATTTATAGGCACAGGGCGCAACCTGTGTGAATTTACATTCATGTCCTCTACAAATGATTACAATCATAACACATGTTATCATGGGCCGATTGATCATTTCATCTTTAAGTCGGTGCATCTGGAAATACGCTACGAAGCTCCCTGATTGGTAGCTTCGGCATTGTTCCTGTTCTGGCCTTTCGAAGGTGTTTCTTCTCACAGGACCTTCAGCGACGAAGTAGACCCCCAACACACCTCCCTCTCTCTAAAGGCTTATAACTACGCCTCTGCACAAACTAGAGAGATACACAAGAGAGGGAGAGAAAGAATATGATCACTTGATGTATGGACTTGTTGGCTGTGCTTCACACCTCCAAATCGGCACCTAGGGGTCCCTTTTATAGCCTTAAGAGAGCCCCTAGCCGTTGCCCCCTTTTCTTGCAAAGAAAATCTCAATTTCCTTCTATCTGTGGTCTGTTTCCTTCCACGGCCGATGACTGCTCAGCGAGGCCCAGACTAGCCCAAGTTTGGCCAAACTTAGCCAAACTTCTTCTCTTTTTGTCTCTTCTTGAGAGGTTTCCTAGCACTTAGACAAACATAATTAGAGCATAACCCAATTGACTAAGTGATAGGTTCATACCTCCTTCACTTCTTTTCTCCAGGATTTCTGTTTCACCTTAACTAGAGCTCCAAATGACACTTTCTCTATAGACAAGGTTAGAGAGCAAAACTAAAGTACCATATGCATAGTAGAAGGTGTATGGAACATATTTTAACACTCAAACCTGCATACTTAACCTTTGTATTCATTTTGCTCCTTTTGGCCTGTTTGAGGTCGTTGTTGGACTCCAAAACTCCAAGTCTCCAAGACTTGATCTAGATTGCCATCTATGATCTCCAACACCCTGCATAGGTCACATAGGACATATCCAAACACAGGAACAACCCAAACTCAGGGCCAAAGTAAACTTAGCTCTTTTGGGTTGCTTCCAGGTTCTGGCTTTAACACTACTCCTTTTAGTGACCTTGCTCTATGTCTTGAGCTTGATCTTGAGCCTTGTGACTTACACCACATAACCATAGTATTACCTCATTGGTTATATGTCACGTTCTTAAGTCGCGATCCTCGATGCACCATATCTCTTCTCAACTCGATCAACCTTGACTTTGCAAGTCTTCTTCTTCACCCTTGACTTTGGGTTCCTCGGCCTCCTTGACCTTCTCCCATGCACTCGGTACCTTGAAGCTCTTCTTGCCTCCATCCTTGGCTTGATCAGTTGTCTCCGAGTTACGCACACCAAGTCTCACTTAAGCAATGTTCTTCTTCACTTGTGATGTGCACGACCCTAATCAACTTAGACTTTGGACCATCACTCTTGAACACTTGTGTTGAACTTTATAAGTTTTGCACTAAGCACATGTCCAACACTTAACACATATGCTAGTCCTTTAATTGGGTTGTCATCCAAACCACCAAAACCCACAAGATAGCTTTCAATCTCCCCCTTTTTGGTGATTGATGGCAACACAATTAAAGCTTACACAAGATTAAGATTTAAAGCACAATTTTGAATTCTAAGCTATAGAATGCCCCCCCTAAATATGCACTTATATGAAAAATCTCAACTTTGGCCTCATATGGCAAATAGCACATACTTAGGCTAAGTGCGAAGCACTACTACAACTTAGCATCCGTGGGGTGCAAAGTATCAAGAATCAAATCGTGAAGCACATGACACATAAATGCACAAAATCTGAGTTAAACAACAATTAAACAGATATACCACAGGGATATCAACCTACCACTATTCACCATCAAGATACCAATTTAAAGCACCATAAATACAAGAAACACATCAATATCTATCACAAGATAAACAACATGCACAATAGATACCAATTGATTGATCTACACACTAAACACAAGATGATATCAATATTAAAGCATCAATTAGCAACGAAAGCACTAACTATGTATTATCACCATATAATACAACAAGAAGCATATGATAAGCATTATCAACAAAACTAAAGCATTCTCCCCTTAAGGTCAAAAGGAACTCAAGAAAACCCCACCTTAACCAAGGTGAGCTCATCCTCATCACAAGGTTGAGCTTTGAGCTCTTTAGCACACAAAACAACTTCACCCTAAAGATAAGATTTCCTCTCAGGTTGGAAAGCTTTAATGCACAAATTATTGCCCTTTGACATCAAACACCAAAACCATATTCAAACAAGAACATAGGATGATGTCAAGGGACAACACGACATGAAGTAGGGAAAATGCAAAACACTAACATTTCTCCCCCTTACATATTAAACATATACCATACTAGTATCAGAGGGAAACCAAGGTATGAATACTTAATATATAATAAAGTTAATACCTACTTTTATACTGTACCATGTGATGGTATCCTTTCCATCTATGTTGGTGGAGTTCCCTTTGTCATCAATTTAAGATTTCCACCTTGAAAGCTTTAACTCTAAGGAGCTCCTGCACACTTATGCGTGATATTTTATTGTTACTAAGACACCAAACTTAGAACAAGCTATAGCATTGTGGCACAAGAGGAAACTTCTATTCTAGTGATCACCAAAAGATAACAATTGGAACACACTACTAAGGCTACCAATTGAAAGATCATCACTAACATAGCTCCGTGGTATTTAAAGATAAGAATCTAGGATCACCAACTATCATAGAGCACGAGAAATCTTTAAATACACAATTACTCACAACTTTAGATACCAATTACTCGATTTGTAGAGGTACCCAAGTCCTGATTTCTCCATATCTTGCTCATATTCCCTTTTCCACCTTGAGACTATATAGGATCACTCAAGAAACATTTAGTCTCAAAAGACACAAGTTATGAGTGCCCCCTAAAGTTTTGCATCAAGTCTTTGAATGACTTGCACCTTGCACATTCTAGCATCCTCAGTGTAAGGAAAATGGACCTCGAGCCATTTGGCTAAGTGATTTTGGTGTTTGATGATCAACATAACCATGTGGACTAATGAGTTTGCTAGTGTTTGTTTTTATAGTTCATAGGATGCGAAGATGATTGGACTAAGACACTAAGGATGCAACACCTCAAAAGAAGACATAAAAGATGTGTAGAAGTCCAGGACTCAAGAGGAAAAGAAGCCCAAAAGAAATAATAAAGAAATCCATGAAGTGGGCAGTCAGCCAGCGCACTGGCGGCGCACCGGACAGTGAACAGTAACCTGTCCAGTGTGCATAGGACTGTAAGGTGGACACCAGCCAGTCTACACAGAGGGGCCCACAACCAGGCACCCTCGGCCTATAGCACCGGACAGTCTGGCAACGGTCGGATCCAACGGTCGACTGCTGCAGACCCCAATGGTCGGTTGAGGTGACCATGGTACCGGACAGTGAACAATGCATATCCGGTGTGCACCGTCGACAGAAACAACAGCTTTCTGTCCGACGACTAATTGAGGGGGAAGGCTATAAATACCCCCAACCGGCCATTTGAACGTGTGGGAGCCCAAGAAACATACCAAAGCATATTGTAGACATTTCCTAGTGCTCAAACACGTATGTGCTTAATAGAATCACTCGGTGATTAACGTAGGTGCTTTGTGAAGTGCTTAGGTTAATTAGACCGTATTAGCGCTTGCTCTAGGTAAACCCTAGTAAGTTGAGTGAGTTTAGAAAAACCACACAACCCCTTGACTCTTATGCGAGTCATTGTAATTGTACCGAGTGGGGCTAGAGTCTTGTGAGACCGTTACAACTGAGTTTGTGTCACGACCGCCACAGTGTACCGGAGGGAACGAGTCCCGCGACGTTTTGGCCGGAAGCTCGATAGTGGAGACGACGAGGAGTGTCACACCAGGTTTTAGAAGGCAAACCGAATGCGAACCATGTACGTGCCAGGATCAGCAATTCATGTACACAACAGTTACATAACTGGACATCATCAGACAATGCTCAAATAATGACATAAAAGAGGGTATAATAGTCGATTACATCATGATGTCCAAGACATCCACATAGTCTTTAACAATTATCAAAGTGCGGAAAAGAAACGTAGATACACACGGCCTACACAGGCAACCGACTGGGGGTTTGCCGCTAACCCATGCCTAGAATTCGTCGTACTCTTGGAACTCTTGGAAGTCCTCCTCCACGGCTTCATCTTCACCTGAGCAGTGGTTGCAACGAGGACAACCTGGGGGGGGGGGTTTGGTGTGTAAAGCAAGGGCGAGTACACATCAACATACTCAGCAATATGTCCCGTTTGGCTGTAGTGGACTAGCTTTATGTGGAGTTAAGTCAAACAGTTGCTTTTAGTTGGTCAGGTTATTATTACTAGTATAAAGCCATGTTTTAGCATTAACCCAAGTTATTAACCCAAAGTACCCTTTCCAAACGGAAAGAATACCACTTACCATTACCATAAGCATAATCATAACCATCCTCCTCATCACCACCTGTAAACCATGCATCTTTGATCAAGTATCTCTAATCAATGGAGCTCCCTTGGCCGCTCATAACCGCGAGCACGACTGATATATCAGTTTCATAACACTCTTCCGAGGTTGCACACTTTACCCACAAGCCGTGATTCCCTCTTGCCTCAGGCCGATCAAACCCTTAAACACTACCAAGGTGAATAAGCAGGGTCTCACTACGTAGCCTTTACAAAGATTTCCTGGGGCTGTAGCCGCCCGTTAGGTTTCCTAAATGCACCGCACTCCTCCCCAAGGGGCGAACCAACCTTGGCAGAGCGAGCCGCATAAACCGAGCCCCAATAACAGCACGACGACGAAGCGAACTACACCCAGTTCCTCTAATTACTCAGCTAAGGGCGTCCCACTCCACCCTCATGGTTGCACTATTTTCCTAGGCAGTCATCCAACGAACTAGTCCTTACGGAGAGGCACTCGAGAAACAGCTCGAGTCCCCTTAAATGCCACATAACCATCATCATAATCAAAAGGGAAAACAACGTATCATAGATAATCTCATCATGTTCATTGATTAATGTGAAGCGCTAGCATAAAGCTAAACCAAAATAACCCAACCAAAATAAGTAAATAAGAACAAGATAAGCAAAAGCTAGTCAATCCTTAGGTATAAACTGTGTAAATGCGGGGAGTGAATTATAAGAATGAGTAGGATATATATGGGTCAAGGGACACTTGCCTTCACCAACCAGCTGCTGCTCAGGGTCTTCACCTGCAATTCCTTCGGGCTCCACCAACTGACCGTTATCTATACGAGTTCAAACATACATTCCACACATTTAATACAAAAGAATAGTATACCATACAATAGAATGTTATAAATAAACAGACATTCGGCGCAGGGCTCACACCTACGACTAAGCGAGAAAGAGAGAGTAACGATCGAGGTTACGGTCGAAGAGCGATCACGTCACACGATTATAAATTAAATACTCGTTTAAACAGAATAGTATTAATTTAGCCATCGCGTTTAGCATAGGGTAAAGTCATGTTCCATGTTTAATTATTATGAACAGATAAAGGTAAATTAAAAGGATTGTCGCACGGCGAAACACGCGACACAACACTTAAATTGAATTAAGAAATAAACGACTTGTCGCGCCACGGAGCGCGCAACGAGACACTTGCATTAATTATAAATAGACGTTAAGCATCGCGCAACGAAACACACGACGACATACGTCATCTAAACTTAATTTAAAACGAAACGTCGCGTGACTGGACGCGCGACGCCACATATTAAATAATCTGAAATTAAGAAGAATCGTCGCGTGACGAAGCGCGCGACACAGCTCATTAATAAAGATAAATTTAAAACGAATCGTCGAGTGACGAAGCACGCGAATCAGCACATTCATTAAACTAAATTCAAAACTAATTAAACTGAAAATCGATCGTTGCGCGCACTGGGGCTGCGCACGCGGGAACACGTTGCGCGTGCCGGGGCGCGCAAGGCCGCGTCGGGGATACACGAGACCACGCGAGTCACGTCTGGGGCGCGCATCCGCGCTGGGGACAGGGTGGGCGCCGCCGGGGAGGGGCCGCATGGGGGGCGCGCGGGGGCCGCGAGGGGGAGTGCCGCCGGGGCCGAGAGGGAGCGCGCGCTCAGGGGGCCGCGCAGGGGGAGGGGAAGGGCGCTGGGGGCGCGCGGGCCAGAGGGGCCGACTGGGCCAGGCTAGGTCGGGCTGGGTTGCGTCGTGGGGCAAAGACCCATGACACGCACAACCACCGATCGGAATCCGATCGGCGAAACGAGACTAAGAAAAACACGCGATTAAACACAACATCAGACAAGAAATATGGTTCGGCATGATGCAACACCCATTACAACTTAGGTTTTTGTTCACACGCCATACAGACACCAGTCGCTATGCTGCTTTGAAATTGGGAAGAAGGAGCGAAACGGGAAGAGAAAAGAGAGTAACGCCTGAATTTGGTGAGTAAAAAGAAGAAAAATTTCTACCCCCAAATTCAGGGCGTTACAAGGAGCGTCCAAGAGGAGCCGGAAGCGGAGCACCACTTGCGTGTGGTGAAGGCCCGTGACTCTCTATAGAGTTACTTGACCGAGGTGCTTGGACCTATTGTGGGCTTCCCTTTGCGTAGGGGCACCAATAAGGATTAGTCGGAACCTTGCGTGGTTCCGGATACCTCGGTAAAAAAACTGACATCATCCACAAGAGTTTGCATCTCTACCTTGCTCTTTATCTTCTGCATTATATTAAGTTTTTAAGTTTCAATCTTGTCTTCTTGTTAGATTATTTAGGATTGAAACTTAGGCTTTACGATAGAGATAGCAACACTTAGACAAAACCTAATTTGCACATTCTAGATTGTTTATTTGCATAGGTTTTGCTCTAGTGATTTGATGGCCTAGTTTAGAGAAAGTTATTAGAAGTCCTAATTCACCCCCTCTTAGGCGTCACCGTTTCATTCAATTGGTATCAGAGCCTAGTTTGGCTCAATTGAAACATTTTAACTTCAACGCTAATCGAGCCGATGCTTTTTAGAGAAAGGGGATGGATACCCATAGGACACCACACTTCGACGGCACTAACTTCCCATATTATAGTGCTAGAATGGCTTATTACCTTGAGGCTGTTGATCTATGTGTTTGGAGAGTCACTCGTGACGGGATGAAACCACCTAAAAATCCTAAGAAGCTCACCACAAGTGAAGAAAATGAAATTCATTTGAATGCTAGAGCAAAAAATTGCTTGTATGAATCTCTTAGCATGGAAATTTTTAATCAAGTTTTTACATTAAAAACTGCTAATGAGATTTGGCTAAAACTGTATGAGCTCCATGACGGCACATCCAATGTCCGTGAGCAAAATATGCCTAGTTTTAAATGAGTACAATTCTTTTGCCATGAAATAAAATGAGCTTGTTAGAGACATATATTCTCATTTAAATCTAATCATAAATGAGCCCAATTCTATTGGCATTAATAAGCTAGGTGATGCGGACATTGTGAGGAAAATTATCTCCCTACTACCACAACAAAGATATGGGAGCATCATCACCATTCTTCACAACATGGAGGACTTGAGTACAATGACCTCGGCAATTGTGACCGGAAAGATTGCGGCATTTGAAATGTCGCAGAAAATTGGTCGACAAGAGGAGCCAACTTCTTCAAGACTGATAGTCACCTAGAGGGGGGGTGAATAGGGCGAAACTGAAATTTACAAATATAAACACAACTACAAGCCGGGTTAGCGTTAGAAATAAAAACGAGTCCGCGAGAGAGGGTGCAAAACAAATCGCAAGCAAATGAAGAGTGTGACACGCGGATTTGTTTTACCGAGGTTCGGTTCTCGCAAACCTACTCCCCGTTGAGGAGGCCACAAAGGCTGGGTCTCTTTCAACCCTTCCCTCTCTCAAACGGTCCCTCGGACCGAGTGAGCTTCTCTTCTCAAATCACTTTGGGAATCAAACTTCCCGCAAGGACCACCACACAATTGGTGTCTCTTGCCTCAATTACAAGTGAGTGTTTGATCACAAGAAAGAATGCCAAAGAAAAGAAGCGATCCAAGTGCAAGAGCTCAAAGAAACACTACAAATCACTCTCTCTAGTCACTAAGCCTTTGTGTGGAGTTGGGAGAGGATTTGATCTCTTTTGGTGTGCTTTGCAATGAATGCTAGCTCTTGTATAGTGGTTGGAAGTTGGAAAACTTGGATGCGATGAATGGTGGGGTGGTTGGGGTATTTATAGCCCCAACCACCAAACATGACCGTTGGTGGAAGCTGTCTGTCGTATGGTGCACCGGACAGTCCGGTGTACACCGGACATGTCCGGTGCGCCAGCCACGTCACCAATGCCGTTGGGATTCGACCGTTGGAGTTCTGACTTCTGGGCCCGCCTTGATGTCCGGTGGCGCACCGGACATGCCCTGTAGAGTGTCCGGTGCGCCAGTATGGGCACGCCTGACTTCTGCGCGCGCTAGCGCACATTAAATGCCGTTGCAGGTGACCGTTGGCGCGAAGTAGCCGTTGCCCCGCAGGTACACCGGACAGTCCGGTGTACACCGGACATGTCCGGTGAATTATAGCGGAGCAGCCGCTCGGTTTTCCCGAAGCTGGCGAGTTCTTGAGGCGCCGTTCCTTGGAGCACCGGACACTGTCCGGTGTGCACCGGACAGTCCGGTGAATTATAGCGGAGCGCCTCTGGAAATTCCCGAAGGTGGCAAGTTTGAGTTGGAGTTCTCTGGTGCACCGGACACTGTCCGGTGTGCACCGGACAGTCCGGTGCTCCAGACCAGAGGTGCCTTCGGTTGTCCCTTTGTGTAACACCCCGGGTTCCACAAACAACCCAGAATGCTACTGAACTACACTTCTGACGTCCATATATACAATTTCGGCAGCATCCCCTTTGCAAGATTGCATAAATAAGGGGGCAACAGGGTATAAACATATATCATGACAAAAACATACTAAGTATTATTAATCAGCTAGCAAGGAAAGATAAACGTACGACCTGAACTGAATTAACCAGTGCGCACGACTATATAAAAAAACAAACTTCCTTTGACAATAAGTTTCTAATTAAATCATGGCTGCGCCTGGGCAGCGTTATTGTGAGAGTGTAAGTGGACGTGCTGCTACTCCCCTCATTCCCAACATGTATCAAGTACCTGCATTGAGTAATGCAAGAGTGAGATGACACATCTCAGCAAGTAAAATAATATCAAACTATTCAACCACATAAGAACATTGTTTTACCACCACCTGATTCCACAACCTTCTTATTACCAAGGTGCATCACGTATACAACGTACAACACACCTAGTTACCACACCTCGCAGGTAGAAAACCACAATAGTAACATAGTAATGTCACACTTCATATATTCCTCATGAATGCAAATGTCTGCAAATGCAAGGATGACTTCTGCCTTCATACCTCTAAGGATATGAAGCTGCATCGTACCCCTCCTCGGGCAACGTACGATGCTAAAAATGTACCGGTACGGTCGGACCATAAGATCACGACATAACTTCAAAATGCAAGATGGATGATGCGATGTGCATGTCATGCCTACAACACTTCATATAACGTGATTCAAAAAGATACTTCAACTTCATCCAAGATGGGAATCAACCACATATATCATAACCAAATTATGATCATCCACAATATTAGACAATTGAGAATTAATACTTCCAAACAAATAAACTTCATCATAGAATTCAATGATTAACATAATTAAAAACTTAAGCATACTCAATGACAGGGAATAGGATGCAAACCAAACGGTAGCAACCACCACTATATTTACTTGCCTTTACCGGAAGTTCGGGCAAATCCCTAAGTACGATCCGGAAGTCCACCACCTGTTTTTGACATACAACTTAGTGCACCTATTTCACATAATCAGGCTCATAAACGACGCCGCACCTACGCACAAACTCAAACCCCGCCGCGGGTTACATCTCTCCCCACACCCACCAAACTGCAGCGGCGCTTCTTAATAATTTCATAACTTTAAAATTATGACAACAGTGGTAACAAACAAAAACTCCAGAGGCATCTACATAAAATTCCCCACAAGTTTTGTATACAATTTATAATTAAATTCTAACATCTAATTAGCCCAAAACAGTCCACAAGATGAACCCTGTAATCTGTTTTTTTGTCTTTTGGACAGCGACATACCCGGATTCAAACAGCGATATCTTTTAAAATATAATTCCAAATCAAGCGCATAAGTACTCATTAGAAAGATAAGACAAAGCCCTACATGATTATCATACTGGTTAACAGTAATTACCCACGAAAAATTCACAGAAACTGCTAATACTACTGTTGTTCACCCACCTGAAAAATCTGTTTTTTTTTTGGACAGCAACAAAACCGGATTCAAACAACGATATCTCCTAAAATATAACTCCGAATCGAGCGCATAAGTACTCGTTGGAAAGGTATGACAAAGATCTACATGATTCTCATATTGATTATCACTAATTTCCCACGAAAAATCCCCAGAAACTGCTAATACTACTGCTGTTCATCCACCTGAAAATCTGTTTTTTTGGACAGCAACATAACCGGATTCAAACAACGATATCTCCTAAATTATAACTCCGAATCGAGCGCATAAGTACTCGTTGGAAAGGTATGACAAAGCTCTACATGATTCTCATATTGATCATCACTAATTTCCCACGAAAAATCCCCAGAAACGGCTAATACTACTGCTGTTCATCCACCTGAAAATCTGTTTTTTTGGACAGCAACATAACCGGATTCAAACAACGATATCTCCTAAATTATAACTCCGAATCGAGCGCATAAGTACTCGTTGGAAAGGTATGACAAAGCTCTACATGATTCTCCCACTGATCCCCACTAATTGCCCACGAAAAATTCCCAGAAACCCCTAGAACTACTGCTGTTCATCCTTCCACAAAAAATCTGGACAGCACCTATACCGATTCGCATAGGTAAACATGTAAACAATTGGATTGCAACACAAATACTAAAAAGAATGATCTTAAAATCACCTTGGGTTCCTCTTTTCCTCCTTCCATTCTTCCTTCTTCCTCCCTCCAAACTCCAATGGAAGACTCGCACCCACACGACGGGGTACCAAGCGGGGAGGATGCACCATGGAGAGGAGGGGGGCGGCTAGGGTTGAGGGGGGGGGTGCTGCAATCACTTGGGGGGAGAAGGAGAGGGAGAGAGAGAGGGGTGGCGGCCACAAAGGGGAATAGGGAAGGGGGGCGGCTGCAACCAAAGGGGAATAGGGGAGGGGGTGGCTAGGGTTAAGGGGGGAGAACTAATGGGCTCCCCACCGCCGGATCGAGATCCACGGCCCAAACTCGCTCTCACGTCCGTTCCCGATCCCAGGGCACCAGTCCAACAAGAATTCTACTGTTTTACTAGTGAATGCTTCCTAAAAGTTCCAAACCCCTGTTGCACAGGACCCGAAAGAGAAAACAAGGAAAAAAAAGAATAATCTTCAATTTCTCTTCCTTTTGGAAATTGGGTATCACACTCTACCCTCCTTAAAAAGAATTCGACCTCGAATTCCGACGCTTCTATCGGAATGACGAAAGAAAGATTAATGAATCAACAAAACTCACACATAACGAAAAGTTCGGGTACTTCTGCCGCATCAGCTCCTCAAGTTCCTAGGATTCTAAGATACGCAGCAGACGACACTCAAGAGTCTGGTCTTGCTACACGGGAATCGGCTCTAGCTCGATTAGATGGTCTAGATTCCACAAATACTTCCTCAACATAAATACATGGAATACATGGTGTACTCTGATCATAGATTCCGACAATTGCAAGTGATAAGCCCAGCTGCCACCTCGGCTAAGATAGTAGACGGTCCTATATACCTCGGACAAAGCTTTCTAGACACCAAATCAATATTGACATATGCAAGTACTTCAATGAATGTATATATTAATGCAATTCATATAGTGTTCCTATAGCCTAAACAAAACTTAGCTAAACAAGAGCAACTTCAAGAGAGTAACTTAATGCTTGCATATTTCTAGACAACAACACAGCGGTTAATTATTTTGCTCCTAACTCACAAAATATGCATCGAAAATTAGTAAACTAGGACTTTATGGAAAGCTTATAAAGTCCACTATACCCTTGGTATTATCATCACAACAAGATTTGACACTTAGAAAGGTCAAACAATGCTAAACGTAAATTCTGTCCAGACTTGGACATAATTCAACTACTCAATTCAAAAATCCATAATTGGAGTCTCAATCATCCAATTCAGGTGCTCCCAGACTTTTTAGAAAGCTAGTAGAATTGTCTATAATTCATTTATAAACATATCAAGTTAATTCAATGCATATCAAGGTCAAAAGACACGAGAAAGGCTCTGCTGTCCAAATTTGGACAGATTCAGAGATCACACTTAAAACAGCTGTAACTTAACTTATAGATATCCAAAAAAAGTAATCCAAAATTTGTTGAAAAGATTAAGAAAAGTACTACAACTTCTTTATAATTTATAATAAGTTATTCGAAGTTTAAATTGGGCAAACAAGGTCAGCTTCGAAATATGTACAGAATCTGCACAGATTTCAAGACTGGACTTGAGAAAATCATAACTCCCAAACTTCTAGACCTATGGTCATGAAATTTTTACACAAGTAAGATAAAGAAGTTGGCTACAACTTTTACATATAACATCTCTACAGAAAAGATGGTTTACTTCATTGAACTAGCTGCATAACTAAAACTGGTCATGCAATCCCAACAACAAGCAATAGATTTTATCAGGTTCATTACTCTTCTAAGATTAAGTGGTCATTGAAAGACTAATAACTTTAGGTTCTTCATTACGAGACACCTAGAACAAATATAAGTATAGAAGCAATATGATAACTTTTTAAATCATTTAAGCCTAATCTCACATCATGCAAACAAGAATCAATTTAAGCATGTTATGTCTGCCCACATATTCATCCAAGCACATTCTATACATTATATCATAACTCCCTGCAGCTAACAAAATTTTGCAAATATAAACTCATTGAAAAGATTATAACATTCCCTAGAACTCTTATTATAATGAGTGTCTTGGAATTGGTTTCCAAACTGATAAAACAATGCAACTCTTTTGTTGCAAAACTGATAGGATTGAAACAATGGACAACTAAAATTCAAAAACTTATAACTCCTGCTATACTCAACTTAAACTACAACGAACACGCGTTGGAAAAGTTTTGAAAATTGTCCACGACTTTTGCAATGAAGTTGCACCCAAATTTATCCTTATAGCCCTCAACTCTGCATGACCTGCAGCTAAACTCAGCCTGAGATACTGCACATTAGAGATTCGACTTATATCCGGGCAACCACCTCTCCAAATCTATTTAACAGACAATTACAAGTAAATACCCATTAAAAGGGTACTGAAAATACCTACAAGTTTTGCTTAAAGAGAATTCGCAAATTTGTGCTCTGCAACTATCAAAACGCGGTCGATTTATTGGTGATTATAACGACGCCTAAAGTTCAGACACAACAGTGCAACAACTTCAGAGCAACCTAACTCCAATTATATGCAATGAGAATTAGAAACCCATACTCTTTGAAAAGATCATGAAATTACTAAAACTTTCATAATCCACAAAGACCAAATTATACCATCTTCAATGTCTACTCTTCCGTACAAAATTAAAGACTCACTCTGCTAGAGACACCAACAAAGATGTTTTAAGAAACCCATATCTCTCAAATGTTTAGACCAAACATGGTGATTAAGCATCCTATGGAAAGATGCAGAAACATACTACAAAACATTCTAGATAAGTGAAGCCTGATTCAGCCTCCAACTAATTTAAAATGCCTCCCGAAACCAAACAACACATTATCAACAATAATAAAAAAACAATATAAAATGAAACCCAAGTCATTGGCAGGTGCCATCAACACTAGGATTTTCCACTACCAAACTGGGATGCAACTCCACAAAGTCTTTAAATAACACTCTACCAAATAGGTTAGAACACTAAGCACAACAATCAATGAATTCAACAACCTCGTTTGTTAATGCCACTAAGGTCAAACATCCATGTACCGACAATGTATGAAACACCTGACATACCCGTCTCTAGCTCTATAAAACATGGTTGTTATTACACTAGAATCCAACTACTAGAAATCTCCAAAACCATTCTGTTGACGTGAAGCAAATGGTGCTCATGTCATATAACATCTTTTCCCCCTCTCAAAAGAGATAAAATTTGCAATACTCATAAAGCAATGGAGGGATAACAACAAGAAAAAACTAATGTACTTCTTGACACAGACTCATGCAAAAGCTTCATAAATATTACTTTCAACACTAAAATAATAACACGATACTATGCTCAACAGGAGTAATTGGACTTCAATAAGATAATCCACCTAACCCAACTACTTTGATTAACCTCACATACAACAATACCTCCTATTATTGCACTTGAACAATTTGTACCTAGTGATGTCATAGGATGACTTCAAAGTAGTAGACATACATGATCTATCAAACCATCATTCATATAAAAAAAATCTCCATCTGATGCAACAACCACATCATTATAGAGATAGAGGACTAACAAACATAAGCAACTTCCAGTTAAACATTGACTTTGTTTAAGATAAAGCGGTCCAAATAATAATTCAACAAGCATGCATAGAGAACTGATCATATAAAAAAACTACCATATATCATCGGCGATTAAAAACAATATAAAACGGGTTGTCCATATCGTCCACATGACTAGCCTCCAACAAATAAAAATTATGCATAACCTTTTTGGCTATAGAAACAAACCATAGAAGGAAAACATGCATGCCTCTTCAACTATAATATAGACATAAAATCCACTTAAAATCACCTTATTTATTATTAAAGATAAGGTTGCACACAATAAGAAAACTTATCATGTAAACATGGTTGAACTTATCTATCCACGTCATCTTACAAATTCACTTGAGTTCTACCAGCCTCAAGATTTCATAGACAGTCCAACATTGCCTTTGCTCTATGGAGACAAACCTATTGTACTCTAAGATCAAGTTGGCAAGTAGCCACACTAGCCAAAAAAGGTGAGGTGTAAAGCACTGCACCCATGGAAATATTACATTGATAAGTTGGGTTGTAACCCAACAGTCAATCAAACTCAACAACACCATAAAACTACATTGTATAGTGTTTTCACACTACACCAAGTCGGAATAGATCCTTTATACACAAGCTCAATAAACAATCGGTCCTATAAGTACTAGAACCCAAGAATCCTTTTGGAAAAAAAACATCCACAGTCAAGCATACAGAAATGTATGATAGTAATAGCTCAGAGATTAGTAAACATTGCATCCAAAAACAACATTATGACGATATGTATATAAAACAAGTACATTAGTAGCTTCACTTGCATAATAATTTCAATAACAACCACATCAAGAAACCAATATTAAATAGTAGTAACATTTCATATCAAGCATTACGTCGTTAACGACATACCTCATCAAACCATAAAGGGGTTTGGAGTCAGGAAATTCTAGTCATCTATACAATAAAATACTAATATGAAAGATATATGAACCCATACCCTTCCTATATGTGCAAGTGTGTCAAATTTATCTTCAAATTGTGTAGAATCTAAAGCCTATCCTCTGATACCAACTGTAACACCCCGGGTTCCACAAACAACCCAGAATGCTACTGAACTACACTTCTGACGTCCATATATACAATTTCGGCAGCATCCCCTTTGCAAGATTGCATAAATAAGGGGGCAACAGGGTATAAACATATATCATGACAAAAACATACTAAGTATTATTAATCAGCTAGCAAGGAAAGATAAACGTACGACCTGAACTGAATTAACCAGTG
The DNA here is from genome assembly GCF_902167145.1 of Zea mays. Lineage (NCBI taxonomy): Eukaryota > Viridiplantae > Streptophyta > Magnoliopsida > Poales > Poaceae > Zea > Zea mays. Next base: position 37,336,826 of record NC_050098.1, on the reverse strand, counting down.
CGCACGACTATATAAAAAAACAAACTTCCTTTGACAATAAGTTTCTAATTAAATCATGGCTGCGCCTGGGCAGCGTTATTGTGAGAGTGTAAGTGGACGTGCTGCTACTCCCCTCATTCCCAACATGTATCAAGTACCTGCATTGAGTAATGCAAGAGTGAGATGACACATCTCAGCAAGTAAAATAATATCAAACTATTCAACCACATAAGAACATTGTTTTACCACCACCTGATTCCACAACCTTCTTATTACCAAGGTGCATCACGTATACAACGTACAACACACCTAGTTACCACACCTCGCAGGTAGAAAACCACAATAGTAACATAGTAATGTCACACTTCATATATTCCTCATGAATGCAAATGTCTGCAAATGCAAGGATGACTTCTGCCTTCATACCTCTAAGGATATGAAGCTGCATCGTACCCCTCCTCGGGCAACGTACGATGCTAAAAATGTACCGGTACGGTCGGACCATAAGATCACGACATAACTTCAAAATGCAAGATGGATGATGCGATGTGCATGTCATGCCTACAACACTTCATATAACGTGATTCAAAAAGATACTTCAACTTCATCCAAGATGGGAATCAACCACATATATCATAACCAAATTATGATCATCCACAATATTAGACAATTGAGAATTAATACTTCCAAACAAATAAACTTCATCATAGAATTCAATGATTAACATAATTAAAAACTTAAGCATACTCAATGACAGGGAATAGGATGCAAACCAAACGGTAGCAACCACCACTATATTTACTTGCCTTTACCGGAAGTTCGGGCAAATCCCTAAGTACGATCCGGAAGTCCACCACCTGTTTTTGACATACAACTTAGTGCACCTATTTCACATAATCAGGCTCATAAACGACGCCGCACCTACGCACAAACTCAAACCCCGCCGCGGGTTACATCTCTCCCCACACCCACCAAACTGCAGCGACGCTGCTTAATAATTTCATAACTTTAAAATTATGACAACAGTGGTAACAAACAAAAACTCCAGAGGCATCTACATAAAATTCCCCACAAGTTTTGTATACAATTTATAATTAAATTCTAACATCTAATTAGCCCAAAACAGTCCACAAGATGAACCCTGTAATCTGTTTTTTTGTCTTTTGGACAGCGACATACCCGGATTCAAACAGCGATATCTTTTAAAATATAATTCCAAATCAAGCGCATAAGTACTCATTAGAAAGATAAGACAAAGCCCTACATGATTATCATACTGGTTAACAGTAATTACCCACGAAAAATTCACAGAAACTGCTAATACTACTGTTGTTCACCCACCTGAAAAATCTGTTTTTTTTTTGGACAGCAACAAAACCGGATTCAAACAACGATATCTCCTAAAATATAACTCCGAATCGAGCGCATAAGTACTCGTTGGAAATGTATGACAAAGATCTACATGATTCTCATATTGATTATCACTAATTTCCCACGAAAAATCCCCAGAAACTGCTAATACTACTGCTGTTCATCCACCTGAAAATCTGTTTTTTTGGACAGCAACATAACCGGATTCAAACAACGATATCTCCTAAATTATAACTCCGAATCGAGCGCATAAGTACTCGTTGGAAAGGTATGACAAAGCTCTACATGATTCTCATATTGATTATCACTAATTTCCCACGAAAAATCCCCAGAAACGGCTAATACTACTGCTGTTCATCCACCTGAAAATCTGTTTTTTTGGACAGCAACATAACCGGATTCAAACAACGATATCTCCTAAATTATAACTCCGAATCGAGCGCATAAGTACTCGTTGGAAAGGTATGACAAAGCTCTACATGATTCTCCCACTGATCCCCACTAATTGCCCACGAAAAATTCCCAGAAACCCCTAGAACTACTGCTGTTCATCCTTCCACAAAAAATCTGGACAGCACCTATACCGATTCGCATAGGTAAACATGTAAACAATTGGATTGCAGCACAAATACTAAAAAGAATGATCTTAAAATCACCTTGGGTTCCTCTTTTCCTCCTTCCATTCTTCCTTCTTCCTCCCTCCAAACTCCAATGGAAGACTCGCACCCACACGACGGGGTACCAAGCGGGGAGGATGCACCATGGAGAGGAGGGGGGCGGCTAGGGTTGAGGGGGGGGGTGCTGCAATCACTTGGGGGGAGAAGGAGAGGGAGAGAGAGAGGGGTGGCGGCCACAAAGGGGAATAGGGAAGGGGGCGGCTGCAACCAAAGGGGAATAGGGGAGGGGGTGGCTAGGGTTAAGGGGGGAGAACTAATGGGCTCCCCACCGCCGGATCGAGATCCACGGCCCAAACTCGCTCTCACGTCCGTTCCCGATCCCAGGGCACCAGTCCAACAAGAATTCTACTGTTTTACTAGTGAATGCTTCCTAAAAGTTCCAAACCCCTGTTGCACAGGACCCGAAAGAGAAAACAAGGAAAAAAAAGAATAATCTTCAATTTCTCTTCCTTTTGGAAATTGGGTATCACACTTTGCTCCTTTGTTGAACCCAATACTTGGTCATTTTATTGGCTGAGTGTGAACCTTTTACACCTGTATAACTTATACACTAGAGCAAACTAGTTAGTCCAATTATTTGTGTTGGGCAATTCAACCACCAAAATTATTTAGGAACTAGGTGTAAGCCTAATTCCCTTTCAATCTCCCCCTTTTTGGTGATTGATGCCAACACAAACCAAAGCAAATATAGAAGTGCATAATTGAACTAGTTTGCATAATGTAAGTGCAAAGGTTGCTTGGAATTGAGCCAATATAAATACTTACAAGATATGCATGGATCGTTCCTTTGTTTTTAACATTTTGGACCACGCTTGCACCACACGTTTTGTTTTTGCAAATTATTTTGTAAATCCTTTTCAAAGTTCTTTTGCAAGTAGTCAAAGGTAAGTGAACAAGATTTGGCAAAACATTTACAAGATTTGAAATTTTCTCCCCCTGTTTCAAATGCTTTTTCTTTGACTAAACAAAACTCCCCCTAAATGAGATCCTCCTCTTAGTGTTCAAGAGGGTTTTGATATATCATTTTGAAATACTACTTTCTCCCCCTTTTGAACACAATAGGATACCAAATGAAAATACTATTTGGAAAACTGAGTTTTTGAAATTGGTGGATAGGATACCAAATGAAAATACTATTTGAAAAACTGAGTTTTTGAAATTGGTGGTGGTGCGGTCCTTTTGCTTTGGGCTCATACTTTCTCCCCCTTTGGCATGAATCGCCAAAAACGGAATCATTAGAGCCCTTAGAAATACTTTCTCCTTCTTTGGTCAAGAATAAATGAGTGAGGATTGTACCAAAGATGGAGTCCTTTTGCTTGGTGCTCATGCTTTCTCCCCCAAAAATGGAGAGTTGCTTGGAGTGATTGCGAAGGATGAGTTACGGAGTGGAAGCCTTTGTCTTCGCCGAAGACTCCAATTCCCTTTCAATACACCTATGACTTGGTTTGAAATAGACTTGAAAAACACATTAGTCATAGCATATGAAAGAGACATGATCAAAGGTATGTAAATGTGCTATGTGTGCAATTTAGCAAAAGAAATTTCGCGAATCAAGAATATTGAGCTCATGCCTAAGTTTGTTAAAAGTTTGTTCATCAAGAGGCTTGGTAAAGATATCGGCTAATTGATCTTTAGTATTAATGTAAGAAATCTCGATATCTCCCTTTTGTTGGTGATCCTTAAGAAAATGATACCGAATGGCTATGTGTTTAGTGCGGCTATGCTCAACGGGATTATCCGCCATCTTGATTGCACTCTCATTATCACATAGCAAAGGGACTTTGGTTAATTTGTAACCGTAGTCCCGCAGGGTTTGCCTCATCCAAAGCAATTGCGCGCAACAATGGCCTGCGGCAATGTACTCGGCTTCGGCGGTGGAAAGAGCGACCAAATTTTGCTTCTGTGAAGCCCAAGACACCAAGGATCTTCCCAAGAACTGGCAAGTCCCCGATGTGCTCTTTCTATTGATTTTACACCCCGCCCAATCGGCATCCGAATAACCAATCAAATCAAATGTGGATCCCCTAGGATACCAAAGCCCAAACTTAGGAGTATAAGCCAAATATCTCAAGATTCGTTTTACGGCCGTAAGGTGAGCTTCCTTAGGGTCGGCTTGGAATCTTGCACACATGCATACGAAAAGCATAATATCCGGTCGAGATGCACATAAATAGAGTAAAGAACCTATCATCGACCGGTATACCTTTTGATCCACGGGCTTACCTCCCGTGTCGAGGTCGAGATGCCCATTAGTTCCCATGGGTGTCTTGATGGGCTTGGCATCCTTCATCCCAAACTTGTTGAGAATGTCTTGAGTATACTTTGTTTGGCTAATGAAGGTGCCCTCTTGGAGTTGCTTCACTTGAAATCCCAAGAAGTACTTCAACTCCCCCATCATAGACATCTCGAATTTCTGTGTCATGATCCTACTAAATTCTTCACATGTAGACTCGTTAGTAGACCCAAATATGATATCATCAACATAAATTTGGCATACAAACAAGTCATTTTCAAGAGTTTTAGTGAATAGAGTAGGATCGGCCTTTCTGACTTTGAAGCCATTAGTGATAAGGAAATCTCTAAGGCATTCATACCATGCTCTTGGGGCTTGCTTGAGCCCATAAAGCGCCTTAGAGAGTTTGTATACATGGTTAGGATACTCACTATCTTCAAAGCCGGGAGGTTGCTCAACATAGACCTCTTCCTTGATTGGTCCATTGAGGAAGGCACTTTTCACGTCCATTTGATAAAGCTTAAAGCCATGGTAAGTAGCATAGGCCAATAATATACGAATTGACTCAAGCCTAGCTATGGGTGCATAGGTTTCACCGAAATCCAAACCTTCGACTTGGGAGTATCCCTTGGCCACAAGTCGAGCTTTGTTCCTTGTCACCACACCATGCTCATCTTGCTTGTTGCGGAAGACCCATTTGGTTCCTACAACATTTTGATTAGGACGTGGAACTAAATGCCATACCTCATTCCTAGTGAAGTTGTTGAGCTCCTCTTGCATCGCCACCACCCAATCCGAATCTTGAAGCGCTTCCTCTACCTTGTGTGGCTCAATAGAGGAAACAAAAGAGTAATGTTCACAAAAATGTGCAACACGAGATCTAGTGGTTACCCCCTTATGAATGTCGCCGAGGATGGTGTCGACGGGGTGATCTCGTTGGATTGCTTGGTGGACTCTTGGGTGTGGCGGCCTTTGCTCTTCATCCTCCTTGTCTTGATCATTTGCATCTCCCCCTTGATCATTGCCGTCATCTTGAGGTGGCTCATTAGCTTGATCTTCTACTTCATCAACTTGAGCTTCATCCGCATTTTGAGTCGGTGGAGATGCTTGCGTGGAGGAGGACGGTTGATCTTGTGCATTTGGAGACTCTTCGGATTCCTTGGGACACACATCCCCAATGGACATGTTCCTTAGCGCGATGCACGGAGCCTCTTCAATACCTATCTCATCAAGATCAGCTTGCTCTACTTGAGAGCCGTTAGTCTCATCAAACACAACGTCACAAGAAACTTCAACTTGTCCAGTGGACTTGTTAAAGACTCTATATGCCCTTGTGTTTGAATCATATCCTAGTAAAAAGCCTTCTACAGTCTTAGGAGCAAATTTAGATTTTCTACCTCTTTTAACAAGAATAAAACATTTGCTACCAAAGACTCTAAAATATGAAATATTGGGCTTTTTACCGGTTAGGAGTTCATAAGATGTCTTCTTGAGGATTCGGTGTAGATATAACCGGTTGATGGCGTAGCAGGCGGTGTTGACCGCCTCGGCCCAAAACCGATCCGAAGTCTTGTACTCTTCAAGCATGGTTCTTGCCATGTCCAATAGAGTTCTATTCTTCCTCTCCACTACACCATTTTGTTGTGGCGTGTAGGGAGAAGAGAACTCATGCTTGATGCCCTCCTTCTCAAGGAAGCCTTCAATTTGTGAGTTCTTGAACTCCGTCCCGTTGTCGCTTCTAATTTTCTTGATCCTTAAGCCGAACTCATTTTGAGCCCGTCTCAAGAATCCCTTTAAGGTCTCTTGGGTTTGAGATTTTTCCTGCAAAAAGAATACCCAAGTGAAGCGAGAATAATCATCCACTATTACAAGACAATACTTACTCCCGCCGATGCTTATGTAAGCAATCAGGCCGAATAGATCCATGTGGAGTAGCTCAAGCGGCCTGTCGGTCGTCATGATGTTCTTGTGTGGATGATGAGCACCAACTTGCTTTCCTGCTTGGCATGCGCTACAAACCCTGTCTTTCTCAAAATGAACATTTGTTAGTCCTAAAATGTGTTCTCCCTTTAGAAGCTTGTGAAGATTCTTCATCCCAACATGTGCTAGTCGGCGATGCCAGAGCCAGCCCATGTTAGTCTTAGCAATTAAGCAAGTGTCGAGTTCAGCACTATCAAAATCTACCAAGTATAGCTGACCCTCTAACACTCCCTTAAATGCTATTGAATCATCACTTCTTCTAAAGACAGTGACACCTACATCAGTGAAAAGACAGTTGTAGCCCATTTTGCATAATTGAGATACAGAAAGCAAATTGTAATCTAATGAATCAACAAGAAAAACATTGGAAATGGAATGGTCAGGGGATATAGCTATTTTACCCAAACCTTTGACCAAACCTTGATTTCCATCCCCGAACGTGATAGCTCGTTGGGGATCTTGATTTTTCTTGTAGGAGGAGAACATCCTTTTCTCCCCTGTCATATGGTTTGTGCACCCGCTGTCGAGTATCCAACTTGAGCCTCCGGATGCATAAACCTACAAAACAATTTTAGTCCTTGACTTTAGGTACCCAAATGGTTTTGGGTCCTTTGGCATTAGATACAAGAACTTTGGGTACCCAAACACAAGTCTTTGACCCCTTGTGTTTGCCCCCAACATATTTGGCAACTACTTTGCCGTATTTGTTAGTCAACACATAAGATGCATCAAAAGTTTTAAATGAAATGCTATGTTCATTTGATGCACTAGGAGTTTTCTTCTTAGGCAACTTAGCACGAGTTGGTTGCCTAGAGCTAGATGTCTCACCCTTATACATAAAAGCATGGTTAGGGCCAGAGTGAGACTTCCTAGAATGAATTCTCCTAATTTTGTCCTCGGGATAACCGGCAGGGTATAAAATGTAACCCTCGTTATCCTGAGGCATGGGAGCCTTGCCCTTAACAAAGTTAGACAATCTTTTAGGAGGGGCATTAAGTTTGACTTTGTCTCCCTTTTGGAAGCCAATGCCATCCTTGATGCCAGGGCGTCTCCCACTATAGAGCATACTTCTAGCAAATTTATATTTTTCATTTTCTAAGTTATGCTCGGCAATTTTAGCATCTAATTTTGCTATATGATCATTTTGTTGTTTAATTAAAGACATGTGATCATGAATAGCATTAATATCAACATCTCTACATCTAGTACAGATAGATACATGCTCAACGATAGATGTAGCGGGTTTGCAAGATTTTAATTCTACAACCTTAGCATGTAACATGTCATTCTTAGTTCTAAGGTCGGAAATAGTAGCATTGCAAACATCAAAATCTTTAGCCTTAGCAAGCAATTTTTCATTTTCGATCCTAAGGTTAGCAAGAGAAATGTTTAATTCTTCAATCCTAGCAAGTAAATCATCATCATTATTTCTAGAATTGGCAATTGAAACATTACAAACATGAGAATCAACTTTAGCTAACAAATTAGCATTTTCATTTCTAAGGTTGTCTATTGTCTCATGGCAAGTGCTTAGCTCACTAGATAGTTTTTCACATTTCTCAATTTCTAGAGCATAAGCATTTTTAACCTTAACATGTTTCTTATTTTCCTTAATTAGGAAGTCCTCTTGAGAATCCAAAAGGTCATCCTTTTCATGAATATCACTAATTAATTCATTTAATTTTTCCTTTTGTTCCATGTTAAGGTTGGCAAAAAGGGTACGCAAATTATCTTCCTCATCACTAGCATTATCATCACTAGAGGACTCATATCTAGTGGAGGATTTAGATTTAACCTTCTTCTTTTTGCCGTCCTTTGCCATGAGGCACTTGTGGCCGACGTTGGGGAAGAGGAGTCCCTTGGTGACGGCGATGTTGGCGGCGTCCTCGTCGTCAGAGGAGTCGGTGGAGCTCTCGTCGGAGTCCCATTCGCGGCACACGTAGGCATCACCGCCCCTCTTCTTGTGGTACCTCTTCTTTTCTCTCCTCTTGCCCTTCTTGTCATTATCCCTGTCACTGTCACTTGATAGTGGACATTTGGCAATAAAGTGACCGGGCTTACCACACTTGTAGCAAACCTTCTTGGAGCGGGACTTGTGGTCTTTCCCTCTCCTTTGTTTGAGGATTTGGCGGAAGCTCTTGATGACGAGCGCCATTTCCTCATTGTCGAGCTTGGAGGCGTCGATTGGTTGTCTACTTGGTGTAGACTCCTCCTTCTTTTCCTCCATCGCCTTGAATGCGACGGGTTGAGCTTCAGATGTGGAGGGATCATCAAGCTCGTTGATCTTCCTCGAGCCTTCGATCATGCACTCAAAACTTACAAAATTCCCGATTACTTCCTCGGGGGTCATTAGTGTATATCTTGGGTTGCCACAGATTAATTGAACTTGAGTAGGGTTAAGGAAAATAAGAGATCTTAGAATAACCTTAACCACCTCGTGGTCATCCCACTTTTTGCTCCCGAGGTTGCGCACTTGATTCACCAAGGTCTTGAGCCGGTTGTACATGTTTTGTGGCCCTCCCCTTTGCGAAGCCGGAACCGACCGAGCTCTCCCTCGATCGTCTCCCGCTTGGTGATCTTTGTGAGCTCATCTCCTTCGTGTGTGGTTTTGAGCACATCCCAAACCTCCTTGGCGCTCTTCAACCCTTGCACTTTGTTATACTCCTCTCTACTTAGAGAGGCGAGGAGTATTGTTGTTGCTTGAGAGTTGAAGTGCTCGATTTGGGCCACCTCATCCTCATCATAGTCTTCATCCCCTACGGATGGTACCTGTGCACCAAACTCAACAACATCCCATATACTTTTGTGGAGTGAGGTTAGATGAAATCGCATTAAATCACTCCACCTAGCATAATCTTCACCATCAAAAGTTGGTGGTTTGCCTAATGGGACGGAAAGTAGAGGTGTATGTTTAGAAATGCGAGGGTAGTGTAGGGGGATCTTACTATACTTCTTGCGCTCTTGGCGCTTAGAAGTGACGGATGCCGCATCGGAGCCGGAGGTGGAGGTTGATGAAGAATCGGTCTCATAGTAGACCACTTTCCTCATCCTCTTTTTCTTGTCCCCACTCCGTTGCGGCTTGTGGGAGGAAGACTTCTCCTTCTTCTCTTTGTGTGAAGAAGATTTCTTCTCCTTCCCTTTGGAGGAGTCCTTCTTCTCCTTTCCTTTGGAGGAGTCTTTCTTCTCCTTCCTCTTGGTGCGAGACTCTTCCGATGAAGTGCTCCCGTGGCTTGTAGTGGGCTTTTCGCCGGTCTCCATCTCCTTCTTGGCGTGATCTCCCGACATCACTTCGAGCGGTTAGGCTCTAATGAAGCACCGGGCTCTGATACCAATTGATAGTCGCCTAGAGGGGGGGTGAATAGGGCGAAACTGAAATTTACAAATATAAACACAACTACAAGCCGGGTTAGCGTTAGAAATAAAAATGAGTCCGTGAGAGAGGGTGCAAAACAAATCGCAAGCAAATGAAGAGTGTGACACGCGGATTTGTTTTACCGAGGTTCGGTTCTCGCAAACCTACTCCCCGTTGAGGAGGCCACAAAGGCCGGGTCTCTTTCAACCCTTCCCTCTCTCAAACGGTCCCTCGGACCGAGTGAGCTTCTCTTCTCAAATCACTTTGGGAATCAAACTTCCCGCAAGGACCACCACACAATTGGTGTCTCTTGCCTCAATTACAAGTGAGTGTTTGATCACAAGAAAGAATGCCAAAGAAAAGAAGCGATCCAAGCGCAAGAGCTCAAATGAACACTACAAATCACTCTCTCTAGTCACTAAGCCTTTGTGTGGAGTTGGGAGAGGATTTGATCTCTTTTGGTGTGCTTTGCAATGAATGCTAGCTCTTGTATAGTGGTTGGAAGTTGGAAAACTTGGATGCGATGAATGGTGGGGTGGTTGGGGTATTTATAGCCCCAACCACCAAACATGACCGTTGGTGGAAGCTGTCTGTCGTATGGTGCACCGGACAGTCCGGTGTACACCGGACATGTCCGGTGCGCCAGCCACGTCACCAATGCCGTTGGGATTCGACCGTTGGAGTTCTGACTTCTGGGCCCGCCTTGATGTCCGGTGGCGCACCGGACATGCCCTGTAGAGTGTCCGGTGCGCCAGTATGGGCACGCCTGACTTCTGCGCGCGCTGGCGCGCATTAAATGCCGTTGCAGGTGACCGTTGGCGCGAAGTAGCCGTTGCCCCGCAGGTACACCGGACAGTCCGGTGTACACCGGACATGTCCGGTGAATTATAGCGGAGCAGCCGCTCGGTTTTCCCGAAGCTGGCGAGTTCCTGAGGCGCCGTTCCTTGGAGCACCGGACAGTTCGGTGAATTATAGCGGAGCGCCTCTGGAAATTCCCGAAGGTGGCAAGTTTGAGTTGGAGTTCTCTGGTGCACCGGACACTGTCCGGTGTGCACCGGACAGTCCGGTGCCCCAGACCAGAGGTGCCTTCGGTTGTCCCTTTGCTCCTTTGTTGAACCCAATACTTGGTCATTTTATTGGCTGAGTGTGAACCTTTTACACCTGTATAACTTATACACTAGAGCAAACTAGTTAGTCCAATTATTTGTGTTGGGCAATTCAACCACCAAAATTATTTAGGAACTAGGTGTAAGCCTAATTCCCTTTCAAAGACCATATGCTTTTGCATGTGATGAAAAGAACAAGGGAAAGAAGAAGGCTCCCACTCCAAGCCCCTCAAGTGAAGAAGAGGAAGAAGAAGAAAGTGATGATGATGAAGGTAATCAACCATCGACATCATCCTCTGAGGAAGAAGAAACAATTCGACGCGTCGGAAAGGCAATGGGGATGATCCACAAGATTAATCTAATGGGTGTGCCTCTGTAGGTCGAGGATCTTCTCTTTAACATCGACATCAAAGAAAGAGAGGACGCTTCGCATGTGGGGAGAAGGACCACTTCAGGGACAACTGTCCAAATATGACCGAACCCAAAAAGGGGAGGAGCAAAGGTAAGGCGCTTATAAGTGTCAAAACATGGGATGACTCTTCAAGCGAAGACGAACCTCCAAGGACACACAACCACTGATCGTCATCACTCTCATCACGGTCATCACACAAGTGTCTTATGGCAAGAGGTAAAACGTGTATTCCATCCTCTAGTGATGATAACAGTAGTGATGATAATGAAGGAGAGGGAAAGCCCTCATTAGATGAGCTTGCAGAAGCCGTTAATTTTTTAAGGATGTATGCACTAAACTAAAGGCTCAACTTAAAACTTTGAAAAATAAGATGGCTAGCTCTCAAAATGATTATAAATGTTTGCTAGAAAAAATTGAAACATTTGTAAATTTGAATTGTGAGCTAACAACTAAAATTGAGAAATTAGAGTCTAATGCTCCATCTTCAGCTATCGATGAAAGCCTTATTAAAAAGAATGAAAAACTTAAGGCTAAGTTAGCTAGCTCTCAAGAAGCCATTGAAAACTTGCTAGGGAAAATGGAAATTCTTAGCATACATAATAATGAGTGTTGGGGACTTGTTCTCAAATGCTGTGCATTAAGAACAAGGCAACACAAAAATAGGTTAATGGTTAATACCCTTCGTCCTTCGAAGCATTATTTCCTTAAGGATATAACGATCTTTGGATGAAGGTCATGAAGGAGGTACCTTCATCATCACAGCATATATCAATGAAAGACGAAGCATATGAAACATGAGGAATAACATGAATAATCATATGACACCATTGTTATATCTTTTATTATATAATCATGAATGAATAAGAACAATATTGAATTACATTGGTACCTTCAGCTTGACAGAAGGTAAAGGTACAAGCGTGATGTACGAGCAAGTACAAGTCAGCGTGAACAGTACAAGGGTACTGTTCATCTATTTATAGGCACAAGTCGCAGCCTGTATGAAATTACATTCATATCCTTTACAACTAGTTACAATCATGACACAAATTATCATGGGTTGATCGGTCTTTTCATCTTTAAGTCGGTGCATCCCTTCGTCTCAAGGCGTATCGCTATGCTGAAGCTCCCTGGATGGCAGCTTCAGCGTTGCTTCTGTGTTGATCCTCCGAAGGTGTTTCTTCTTACAGGACCTTCGGCGATGAAGCAGACCCCAACAGTAGCCCCTTTGTGGTGCTAGATCGTTTTTCGTAACAAGCTTGACCCGTGAAAAATTCTCCAAGGCTTCGGAATGCCGAAGGTCCGAAAAACACCTTCCCTGAGCTCGTTCCCGAGAAATGATTAAAATATTCCGAGCGCGAGGTGGCCCACCATGCGGCGGGTATGCGCGATCTGGCGATTCACCTCCCGCACGCCGGGTGGTCCACCGGTTAGTGGGTGCAGGTAACTGTTCAGCGTGTGCGGGCGACTTGACGATTCACCTTCACACCTGCAACACTATATAAACAGACGGGTAGGTGTGAAGTTACCACAACATTCATTGCCATTGCACTGTTGTGCTGCTGAAAAATTTAACCATAGCGGAAGCTTTTTCATCGCATTCTCGAGCAAAGCATCGTCTTGATTTAGCTTCGTCATAAGAGAAAACTTCGTCAAAACTGTAAAAACCATCAACTTCGTAGGAACTGCAAGAAATTCAACATCATATGGTCAGAGTACGTTCAACTGCAAGGGTGACTCGTGACGGAGAGGAGGCTGAAGCCACCGAGACTGTCCCAATCTCCAAAGTGATGAGACAGTCGAGACTAGTTGTGACAGAGGAAGCCATTGAACAAGGTGCACCTGCTGCCGAAACTGAACAAGATATTGAGGAAGAAATCGTTGATGAAGAAGAAGAAGATTATGGCACTCTGATCCCGTCAAAACCTAGCCACTTGGATTTTGGAAAATCTACCATTTCTGAAGCTGATATGCCCATGATGATGAAGCTGGGTTATTTTGGGGAGACTGAGAAGAAGCTTATTCGCTTTGCCGGAGAAGAAATCACTCCAGAGCCCAAAAAAGATGAAGTGGTGGTTTTCAAGAGCTTTTTTAGAGCGGGATTGCGGTTTCCCTTGAATGAGATGATTGGGGAAGTTTTAGATAATTATGAAATATATCTTCATCAGCTGACCCCTACGCTATCGTTAGGCTCAGCGTCTTCATCTGGGCCCTTTGAAGCCAAGGAGTGGACCCGAATGCTGAATCTTTCTGCCGAGTGCATGAGCTACATTACTAGACGAAGGCTAGAGAAGACAGGCTGCATGAAAACTTTGGCTATTATAACTTCGCATATCGCAAGGATATGAAGGCCCCGGTGCTTAGCTATCGCACCAAGTGGCCAACCGGTTGGAAAAGTGAATGGTTCTATGTCCAGGCCGATGAAAAGAAGAGGAAGAAGTTGAAAACGCTAGTGATGAGCCCGCTGAGCTTAAGCTTCGGGTTGACTAGGCCCCTGTGTCGCATGACGTCAGGGTCACCATACTAACAAGCTGTGGCAGAATTCAGGGTGGTAGCCGAACAGATCAGCACCAGAGATCTAGTTCAAGAATATTTGGCTAACAAAACATCTCCGACTTTGAGCGAATTTAGCATGCCGAAGCTAAAAGGAACGAAGAAAGGACTTATGCTTGTGCGACTTCCTTATCGGCTTAAATTTGAGAAACAATTTAAAGAACCTTGCCAAGAGTGGCTGGAAATGATTGAAACAGTGTGTAATGAAGTGCTGGGAAATTACACCAAAAAAGAGGATCAACTAATGACTGCAGCCTTTGGCACCCGACCGAAATGAAGGTTGAATCGGGTGATGGATGCTTTGAACTTTGAATACCCTGACTATGAACGATTAAACAAGGGTGCTAAAGGGCAAAAAAGAAAAAGGATTGTTAGCATTCTAAGCAGACAGGCTGCTAGGATGGTGAAAGAAGATGAAGAAGCTCTGAAAAAGAGAAAATCCAGTCCTGAGCCGAAGGTGACTGCTTCGAAGAAAAGAAAGACTGTAGCTCTTGAGCCAGAAGCGGCTGAGATAGAGGAGGAAACTCCTTCGACACCTTCTGCTGCCTAAGTAGAAGAAATTTTAAAGGTAATGACCGAATCTTTACCTGTCAAGCTGCTAAGTCCACTGAGGCCGCAATTGACGAAGCTTTTACAGAAGAAGGACGAGCCTTCGGCAGCGAAGAAGGCGGTTGGGCGAAAAAGCGAAGGATTGTTACTGTTATGCAAGCAATTGAAGAAACGCCACCGCCGGCCTCAGGATAAAAAATAACACCAGTTGCCGAAGTTGTTGCCTCTGCCGAAGCTGCTCCACCCGAAGCTACAACTATCGAAGATGCCAATTTGGAAAGCACATTCTCTGATATTGATAAAATGCTCTTGGATATGACGGCGGAAGAAGCTGCTGCAGCTGCCGAAGAAACCCTGGTCGTAGTGCCTAAAAAAGGGAAGGAAATCACCAAAGATATTTCGGAGGAAAAAGGCTTCAATTTTCAAAATATAATTGGTCAAGAATTGTCCAAGGCTGAGAAAGAGGAGCTGCATGACTATGCTATATCCTGTGGCTACCAGCCAGGAGCGATGCTCTTTGGCGGAATTAACGAAGAGAGCCTAGGATGCATTCGAGATCGAACTAGAGAAAAAATTATCAGCACTCTGTCGAAGAGTGTTGGTTTTCCGAAGCTTGAAGCTGACATCAATCGCTACCGACGACAGCATATCGTCGGCAGTTTATTTTATTCTAATTTCAAGGTAAAATTTTCCATCAGCTTTTTATTGTTTTACGATGAAGGTGATTTCTGACGAAGGTTGTTTTGAACAGAGTATGCTACCGAGTAAAGCCTTGAGGATGCAACAGGACCTCGAAGATAAGAAAAATGAGGTTATAATTGAAGGCTTGGAAAGCAAAATCAAAGATCATGAAGCTGCTCTTGAAAAGAAAGATTTTGTTCTTCAATCAATGGAGGGTTCATTGGCAGAGGCTCAAGCCGAAATTACCAGATTAAACAGTGAACTCCTCTTGAAGTCAAAAAACTTCGAGCAAGAAAAGAAGAATTTTGATGCGAAGCTTGAAGCCGAATTCGAGAAGAGTTCGAATTTGCAAAAATCGCTGAAGGAGCTTCAGGACAAATGTCTAGACTTCAGCAACCGATGCGTGCAACGACTGAAGCAGGTCTTCAACTCAGTTGGAGCTAGTTCTGAAAAATTTGAACCTTCAGTTGAAGATCTGCCAAGCACCTTCGATCATATTGAGGGAGAAGTTGATGCACTCGACGAAGTTATTGCTGGGCATTGTGACTTCTGTGCCCTGCTAGCTTCTCGCGGCACAGTTGTTGCTTTCATGAAGACTGGTTGCACACATGGGAAAATTGTTAACATACCAAACTTCAGCCTGTCACCAGCGGATTTAACTGACATCCCCAGCCTGACCCGAAGCATTGGAAATAGATTTATAACTCAAATATGGACAAAGGGAGGTCGATACTTAGCTGGTGACGAAGCTCGAAGTCATCTCAAGCCGGTATTTAAACTTGTGCCTGTCGCTTACCTTCTCCTGAGATTTCTATTTACCTTATACCGCTTTGTTATGTACAGGATGATGAAGCCGAAGATCAATGATCCGAAGCTTGACAGATACTGATGAAGCTGCTGCAAAAAGCTCTTAGAGAAATTTTGAATTAACTTTGTAAAAGATATTGTAATTTAGGAATCAAACACTGCTCTGTAAATTTGTTCATACCTTGTAATATATTTTTACCTTTCCATCCATGTATGAACTGCTTTGATGTGGACGAAACTTGTATTTTTTGAGCTGAAGGCGAAAAACACCTTCCCTTCTTTTCGTACACAACGAAGCATAACGTCTTGTATGCTCATCGAAGCCTTGTCATCAGAGCCGAAGCATCTGTTTGTATTCTATGTTATGATGATGATGATCCTATGAATGTCTAAATGAATGTGTATGAATGCAAATGAATGATGTGATGTAACGTGCAAATGAATGTCCAAACACACGCTTACGAAGCCACACCCAGACTCTGCATCCCCTTAGGAACGACTTTTGAGTCTTCTTCACCGTTTATTTTTTGGTGTTCACTGTTTATTTTTCGGTGTAAGTTCTGCATCCCCTTAGGAACTACTTTGGAACTTCTTCGCCTTTTATTTTGGCGGTATAAGTTCTGCATCCCCTTAGGGACGACTTTGGAACCTCTTTACCTTATATTTCGCCGGTATTTGGCTCTGCATTCCCTTAGGAACGACTTTTGAGCAGAAAACTTACACTGCGCTCCCTTAGGAACGACTTTTTGTAGCTTCGTCGTGCTCTGCATCCCTTCAGGGACGACTTTTGAGCTTCTCCCTGCTTTTTTCCTTTTTCCTGCACTCGATGGTGCATGCTCAGATTTTACATTTTACATTCTTTTGGGGGATTTGCTCTCGTGGAGCTAAGTAAGAAATAAAAAATTACAAGCTATGGCCCCATTAAAAACCTTTCTCCCCCTTCGGAAAGGAAAAGGGTGTCATAGGAAGAAATGAAAAGAGATTACATCAAATCACACATAATATCGTCGAAGCTCGTTCGCATTCCAAGATCTAGGAATGTCGTTGTCGTCCATGTCTTTCAATCTGTAAGAGCCGGGCCTCGACGAAGATACTACCAAAAAAGGTCCTTCCCACTTCAGCTGCAATTTTCCTGCTGTGTCCGGATTAGCCACTCTTCTAAGCACCAAATGCCCTGGCTTAATATTTTTCAACCGAACTTTTCTGTCACGCCATTTTACTGTTTCGGCTTGGTATTTATTGATATTCTCCACAGCCTGAAGTCTGGTCCCTTCTATAGTATCTTTTGCTACGTGATAATCAGCTTCGTCTTCTGCCAAAGCTGCTATTCTTATTGACCCTGCTTTGGCTTCTTTTGGGGTTATAGCTTCGTCACCAAATAATAATTTGAACGGTGTAAAACCTGTTGATCTTGATATAGTTGTATTGTGGCTCCACACCACTTTAATCAACTCATCTGGCCACTTCCCTCTAGGCTGATTGAAGATTAGCTTCATTATTCCCGTCATTATAATGCCATTTGCTCTTTCGACCAGCCCGTTTGACTCCGGATGCCTAACTGATGCAAAATGAATCTTCGTGCCAATCTGATCACAGAAATCCTTGAAAGTTTCGACATCAAACTGTGTTCCGTTATCCACAGTTATAGCCTTCGGCACACCGAAGCGACAAACAATATTTTGCTAGAAGAATTTCTGGACTGTAACCGAAGTTATTGTAGCCAAAGGTTTCGCTTCAATCCACTTAGAAAAATATTCTACAGCTACCACAACATATCTCAAATTGCCTTGCGCTGGTGGAAGTGGGCCTAACAAATCCAGGCCCCATCTTTGCAACGGCCAGGTGGGCTGTATTAGCTGAGTGAGAGATGAAGGTTGTTTCTGGTTTCTTGCACATTTTTGGCAATTTTCACATTTTTGAACTAGCTCTACTGCATCCGAAGCTGCCTTCAGCCAGTAAAATCCTTGTCTAAATACTTTTCCCAGCAAGGGCCTAGACCCGATATGAGATCCACACAGACCTACATGTATCTCCTTCATTAATTCAATACCTTCAGTTCTTGATAAACACTTGAGGAGTGGAGAACAGACTCCATGTTTATATAATTCGCCTTCTATTATCACATATGGTCTTGTCCTTGCTTCCATTCTCTTATTATAAGCTTCGTCATCCGAAAGATAATTACCTTGGAGGAAAGATATAATTTCAGTCCTCCAATCTTCACTATGTACTGGAGAAATAGCAAGCACTGCTCTCTCCATGAGTTCAACCGAAGGTGCCTTTATTGTTTCAAAAAATACTTCCGAAGGTAGAGGGAGCCCCTGAGCCGCTGATTTGGCTAGCAGATTTGCATGCTCATTTTCACCTCTTGGAATATTCTTAACAGAAAAACCTTCGAAAGAAGCCTCCAACCTTCGAACTGTATCCAGATATTTTTCGAGCTTTGGGTCTCTTGCCTTGCTACTTTTATCTACATGGCCAGAAATGACTTGAGAATCAGTTTTCAGGATGGCCCTTCTTATTCCCATTGCTCTTAACTTTCGAAGCCCCAACAGAAGTGCTTCATATTCAGCAATATTATTTGTACAACTAAAGTCAAGCTTGGTTGCGTAACATGTTCTGACTTTCGAAGGTGCTACAAGGACGCAGCCGCTCCTGCACCGAAGGTTCCCCAAGAACCATCACATAACATTGTCCAAGCTTCAACGTCTTTATTTATTTCTTCTTCCTGAGCCCCTGGTGTCCAGTCAGCGATGAAGTCTGCTAACGCCTAGGACTGAATTGAAGATCTATGCACATAGTCAATAGCGAATTCGTTAAGCTCCGCAGCCCATATTCCAATCCTTTCAGTAGCTTCCCTATTCCTCATTATGTCCTTCAAAGGCTGTGACGAAGGAACAATTCTGTGATATGCTTGAAAATAGTGTCGAAGCTTTCTGGATGCCATTAACACAGCGTACACACACCTTTTCTAATTCTGTATAATTCTTCTTTGACAAACTCAAGACTTCAGAAACGAAGTATATTGGAACTTGCTTTTTGACTTGGCCATCTAGCTTCTTCTGTACAAGCGCCGCACTTACTGCAGAGTGTGAAGCTGCCACATATAAGAGCAATGGAGCCCCTGGCGAAGGTGGAGTTAGTGTTGTTAAATCAATCAAGTATTGCTTGAACTCTTTTAAGGCTTTTTGTTGAACCGGACCCCATTGAAAAACTTCGGCTGACTTCAGTATTTCAAAGAATGGTAGATTTCTTTCTGCTGATCTAGATATGAATCTGTTTAATGATGCTAGTCTACCCGCTAGCTGCTGGGCCCCCTTCTTTGTGCTTGGCGCTTCCATCCGAAGGATAGCTTCAATCTTGCTTGGGTTGGCTTCAATTCCCTTCGTTGATACTAAACAGCCAAGGAACTTGCCCTTCTTTACCCCAAAAACACACTTTTCTGGATTTAACTTCAGACCAGCTTGCCTAAAATTGGCAAATGTCTCTTGCAAGTTAGCAATGTGATTTTCTTCCTTCGTGCTTTTCACTATAATATCACCAACATAGGTCAGTACATTCCTGCCTATTTGAGAATGAAGGACCTTAGCTATCATTCTGCTGAAGCTTCCTCCAACATTTTTGAGCCCCTCAGGCATCCGAAGATAGTGAAAGGATCATGATGCCCAAGAGGGGGGGGGGTGAATTGGGCTTTTCTAAAAATCAACACTAATTAAACCCTAAGCAAGAGCCCAAATTCACCCCAACAACTAGCACTAAGAGAATAATACTAGAAATACAACAATGCTAAGACAATACTTCAAATACTTGCTAAACAAATACGCAATGTAAAATGCTTGAATTAAGTGCGGGATGTAAAGCAAGGTTTAGAAGACTCCTCCAATTTTTCCCGAGGTATCGAAGAGTCGGCACTCTCCACTAGTCCTCGTTGGAGCACCCGCGCAAGGGTATCGCTCCCCCTTGGTCCTCGCAAGAACCAAGTGCTCACTACGAGGTGATCCTTTGCCACTCCGGCGCGGTGGATCCCTCACGACCGCTTACAAACTTGAGTCGGGTCACCAACAAGATCTCCACGGTGATCACCGAGCTCCCAACGCCACCAAGCCATCTAGGTGATGCCGATCACCAAGAGTAACAAGTCGTAGACTTTCGCTTGACCAAGAGAAGCCTAATGCAAGTGGTGTGTGCTCTAGGTGGCTCTCGCTAGCGCTAATGAGGTCCAAATGCGGGATTAAGATTCTCTAATCGCCTCACTAGGCTTTTGGTGCTTGCAATGCTCTACCAATGTGCAGGAATTAATGTGGGCAGCAAGACCTTGAATATGGTGGGTGGAGGGGGTATAAATAGCCCTCACCCACCAACTAGCCGTTACCAGCACTGATCTACGCATGGGCGCACCAGACAGTCCGGTGCGCCACCGGTGCGCCAACGGTCGACTCCAACGGCTAGTTCTGACAGCTTGCCGTTGGGCTGATGGCGCACCGGACAGTGAACAGTCACAGTCCGGTGCACTGTCCGGTGCGCTGTCTGGTGCGCCACTAAAAATCCACTCAGGAACCTTGCTCTCTCGGGTTTCTGCGTGGGGAAACCCTTCCCCTGGGCCACGCTGGCTCCACCTGGCAGAGGGCGCACCGGACAGTCCGGTGCACACCGGACAGTCCGGTGCCCCAAAGTCAGAAACCCTATTTTCTATTTTCTGCTGTTTTTCAAATCGGTTTTCGTTCTAACTTGTGAGTATGTTCTAGAGTGTCACCTAGCACTATATGTGAGTGTGAATATGCACCAACACTACACTAGAACTCTCTTGGTCAAACTACTCATCGACAACCCCTCTTTATAGTACGGCTAAAACAAAATAAAAGACCAAACTAAATCACGAGTGTCCGCAACTCCTTGACACTCGGACTACGTAGACCTTCACTTTGTGTTTCGTCGCTTTAGCTGTTGCTTCGAGTTCTTATCTCCGGGATTGTTTTCACTGTTGTAGTACTTCTACCTGTAATGCGACCTAACTTACCATTTATCTCTGCAGAACACACGTTAGTCACATATAACATTACGTTGTCATTACTCACTAAAACCAACCAGGGGCCTAGATGCTTTCAATCTGCCCCTTTTTGATGATTGATGACAACCCTACAAGATTTGTGAGAGTAGGTTGTTTTGAAATTTCTATCAATAGAGAAGATGGTTAGTTGTACTAAGTAATCTTTGACAGAAAAAGTGTGTAACATAATAATAGGAATGAGCGCATACACATCGTAAGTTTCTTGTTCATATAAAAGTGAAATCAAATCGATGAACAAGAACTAGAAGACTGGTGATAACATATAAGGTGAAAACATAATACACACACAGTCAACATAAGCATCGATAGTATATAATAGAGTTTGTGAGCCAAAAGCATCTTACAAAAGTGAAGCTAGTACAGAGAGTAACAAGCACATATATTACATCAAAATGACTCTCTACTAACTTACTAACTCCCCCTAGCTCTCACAACTCATATCTCTCCCCCTTTGGCATCAAACACCAAAAGGGAACCCAAACCTACACATCAGAAGAGGAAGGAGGTGGCGAGGGCGCATCCGGTCGCGGTCATGGTAGTAGAGCAAATGCCAGCTGTGGGTCAGAGTCAGTCTCGGATCCAGGATCTGCTGTAGAAGCTGGAGCTGGCACTGACTCAGACGGAGGCTGCGCTGCAGGAGCTATCGGAGCCGAAGAAGTCACAGACACCGCCACAACGGCAGTGGTAACAGCAGGAGCTGGTGGCACTGGCAGCTGAGTGTTGACGGAGCCGATGACCGGCAACGTGAAAACCAGGGTGACCGGCCGGAGCGGAGAGGAAGAAGGACCAACTGTAGAAAGAGGGGGTCCTGGCTGAATAACTGGCACAATACGAGCCTGAAGAGGTGGAGGCGGTGCTGACTGAACTGGGGAAATCAGAACGCTGGTATGCTGAAGCATGAGAGTCATGAATGCCCTGTTCTCAGCCCGATCCTGGAGAAGCTACTGCTGCTGCAGAGTATCCTGCCTGTCCTAAATCGTCTGAAACATCGAGAGCATTCTCTCGAACATCTGCTGCTGGACCGCTGCCAAGTGAGCCTATTGCTGAGTAAGGGTTTGGAGGATCGCAGCAAGAGCAGGGTCAATGGTAGGAGGGGCAGCACCACTAGAACTCCCAGCCTCATGATCAAGAGTGCGAGGGGGCTTAGGAGACGGAGGCGGAGGTGGAACCCCAAATCCATCATCAACTGTTGCGCCCTGAGTCTCGAACTGGTGAAAAGCGGTATCCTCGGCCTGAGTATCAACCACTGGAGCAGGTATCGGCACAGGATCCTCTGGAGCTGGACGGTACGACCCAAAGAGGAGGCGAGAGGCCTCAAGAGTACCCTGGAACTGTGGTGGCCGAATCAGCTGAGCAAAGATGTGGCAAAGATAGTGAGCATACGGTAGCTGTCGACGAGCACGTAGACCATCCAGTACGGTGACCTTGATCTCACAAATGAGGAAATCCACAACATCAAACTCGGAGTGAGAGACCAGGGCACCAAGTAGCCAAAGCTAAATATGAGTGGCAGCCACCCTGTAACCCATCCGTTGTAGAAGCGTCCGTCTCATAAGCTGATATAGAAACTTGGCTGTTGTGGTGAAGTCTGCCGGAGAACGTCGCGACCCATCTGAGAAGGGCGGTCGGAACAGAGCCGCGACGTGAGCTATACCAGGAGCAACTCTGCCGTGAGGGCGACGAGGAGGATCAGAGGTGCCATAACACAAGCTGTGAAGATGAGTCGATGACTCGTTGAATCCAAACAACTGGTGAATCTGGCTGGCATGAATGGTAACATCCGGAATCTCATCCAGTGGTGATCAGGGTCGATCCATACAGTAGCATAGAAAACTCGGACCCATTCCTCAACATATCTGCCGCTGGTAGTCAACAGAGAGAGAAGTCGAGGCAGATATGAGAGGTGTACCTCAGAGTCAACACCGACGGCAAGCAGAAACACAGGAAGGTCCAAAAGCCGGTGCACTCACAGAGCAATCTGTGCAGACATATGAGCTTTGAAGAAAGACTCCTGAATACAGGTGTTGAAGAGATCAACTGCAGCAGGGTCTCTCTGAGCCGGTAGCCAAGTCTCCACGGGTACGTGTCTGAACCGACGTACCCGTGCCGCTGTAGCACGCTGAAGATCAAACAGTCTGGGATCCGCAGCGAGAGGTAGCACCTCAGTCTCATCGCACTCTCGAAAGCGAGCAGGTGGGATAGGTGGAGCAGAAAGGGGAGCGGGAGGAGAAGCAGTGGAAGCTGGAGTAGTGGAGGTGGTGGGTATGGCTGAGGTGGTGGATGGCGCAGGAGTGACGGGAGCAGGCAAAGTGGGTGGTGGAGTGGTAGCAGTGGTGGGTGTGGTAGAAGCGGAGGAGCGAGGACAAGAAGCGAGGCGACGAACTCGATAGGCAATCTGATCGGAAGGAATCTGTAACTGAGCTCCTCGCTCTGCCTGCTCAGTGGCTGCTGCTGCTGATATTGCTGCTTGGGCTGCTCTGTCCAGACGCCGCTTCTTGCGGCCTTCCTGCTGCTCCAAATACACTGTCTTCCCCTTGACCTGCCTAAAGGATCGAGGAGGGTCCTCGTCATCTCCTCCTCCTGGCGCCGACACATTCTTCGTGCGTGGCATCCTGACCTGACGACTACAGATGAGAGAGTGAAGCTAAGTACAAGTCGATAATAACCGATAGGATGTCAAAAGAACAAATAGCTACCTGGAAATCTCACACAAGAGGGAGAGAATCCAGGCAGGACAGGAGACGGCTCACGGGTAGGCAAGGTCACTGAAATGACAAAAGAGGTGAGCACGTATTAGTCACATAGTCATAAGTATATGAAATATGAATAAATACATACACAGAGTATTATGGCACAGAAAACGAGAGATATGGCGATCGAGAGGTCAAACGACGCGAAAACGGCGTTTGAACGAGAAATAGTGCTATAGGAGGTTTGGAATTCGAATTGAGGTATGAAATGACGTGGAATTGAGCCGATACTTCACGAATAGGTTTATATGGGTAAATATGAGTGAAGTGTGTGCTTGGTTTGAATTTAGGCGAAGAAAATGGAATTTGGGCACTCGGCTCAGAATTGATCGCTTGAAACGGGGAATTGTGTGAAATTGAAGCCTGGTATATCGGATTGGCGTGAAATTGTGTGAATATGTTACTGGAGGTGTTGTAAAGGTGCCTGAAAAGTTTGGGTTCAATCGGAGCAATTTTGAGTGGTTGGTGCATTTCATCGAACATGTGATGTGCGGGGATTTAGGTTTTGAATGAAATGGCTATTGGAGGTGGGGAAACCCTCCCGAAGGAGCTAGGAACCTGCAGAGATGTTCAAGAGACACAAAAGAACACATCCCACCACTTGGATTCACAGGAATATCAAGAATTTGGATTGAGCAACAAGGGGTGGGCTTGAAAGGGCATGAGCTCCACTGAATTTGAGAGACAGAGGAAAGGGAAGGGGAGGAGCTAGGGCTGCTCACCAGAGGAAGAGCAGAGGCTGGAGATCGCCGGAGGATCGCCGCCAGCGAGAGGAAGTCGCCGGAGAGGAGACTGGATCGCCAGAGACAAACAGAGAGTGAGCATAGCAGAGAAGAGTGAGCCTGGCCTCGGGCTCGGGCAGGGAAAAGATTTTTAAAAACCGATTATGGACGCACCGGACAATCTACAGTGCCTATCCGGTGCACACCGGACAGCGCACAGTAGCTATCTGGTGAACCACCGGACAACGCACAGGAGAAGGTGATCTGCGCGCGGCAGCCGGTGCACCGGACATTGCACAGTGCAGTGTCCGGTGCACACCGGACTGTCCGGTGAGTCTAGATAGAGGGAAATTTTGAAAATTTTCAAATATTCTATCTAGTTTTCAACCAAACCAAATCCCAACTTATAATCACACAAAATAACACTTGTTGGGATAGGTATTGGCACCCTCATATATTTCTCATAATTTTCAAAATATTTTGCCATAGGCTAGATAATTTTTAGAGAAAATAGGCAAATGATGATATTTGCATTTTGGCGTTGCACTAGGGGTTTCCATGAGATATTTGAGTTTTGAATACTCCCCCTAAGTGTAGTGCCTCATGCATATCTCAAGAACCAACAATTGCATAGTAAGTAAGAATTCAAGTACTAAAAGCTTAAAACTAAGACTTGTCAAGTTTGAGCCTGAGTTAAGCTTTTTCACTCGCTTTATTGGCGGTTATCTCAACTAGGTTAGACAAGCCCTAGATGCAATACAAGAAATTTAAATATGCAATGCAAGCTTGACAACACCATTTGACATCTTAAATAAAATTTCTAAGATCAAGTATATTTAATTCATTTCTCAACATGCAAAAGCGGGTCTTATCAAGTGGCTTAGTGAAAATATCCGCTAATTGATCTTCCGACCTCACTCCTTCTAAAATGATATCTCCTTTCACAACATGATCTCTAAGGAAGTGATGACGGATATCAATGTGCTTGGTGCGAGAGTGTTGTACAGGATTATTGGCAATTTTAACAGCACTCTCATTGTCACACAACAAAGGTACCTTTTCTAGAACTACGCCATAGTCTAGAAGAGTTTGTTTCATATAAAATTTGTGTGCAACAAGCACCCGCGGCAATGTATTCCGCTTCGGCGGTTGACAAGGCAACACTATTTTGCTTTTTGGATGTCCATGATACTAGTGATCTCCCAAGCAGATGGCATCCCCCAGAAGTACTTTTTCTATCAATTTTGCAACCGACATAATCCGAATCGGAATAGCCAATTAAGTCAAAAGTAGCTCCTTTGGGATACCACAGACCAACGCTTGGGGTGTGCCTGAGATACCTAAGAATTCTTTTAACAGCGCGAAGATGAGCTTTCTTAGGATTAGATTGAAATCTAGCACACATGCAGACACTAAACATGATATCGGGCCTAGATGCGGTAAGATACAATAAACTACCAATCATAGAGTGGTAGAGTGTTTGATTAACCGGGTTACCTCCCTCATCTAGGTCAAGATGTCCATTTGTTGGCATAGGTGTCTTGATTGGTCTGCACTTCTCCATGTTGAACCTTTTCAACAAGTCTTTGGTATACTTCTCTTGAGAGAGAAAGTTACCATCTTTCATTTGCTTGACTTGAAAGGCGAGGAAGTACGTCAGCTCACCAATCATTGACATCTCGAACTCCTTCGACATCAACTCACCAAATTTCTTGCAATGATAGTCATTTGTCGAGCTAAATATTATGTCATCAACATATACTTGACAAATGAAAATATCACCGTTATGTTTCTTTGTGAATAGAGTTGTGTCGACGGTCCCGATCTTGAAGCCCTTTTCGATGAGGAAGTCGTGAAGACACTCATACCAAGACCTTGGAGCTTGCTTTAACCCATATAGCGCCTTGGACAACCTGTAAGCATGGTTAGGATATCTAGGGTCTTCAAATCTAGGTGGTTGCTCAACATATACAAGTTCATTTATGAAGCCATTTAAAAATGCACTTTTTACATCCATTTGATAAAGCTTTATATCATAGCATGATGCATATGCGAGTAGGATACGGATGGCTTCGAGTCGAGCAACCAGTGCAAAGGTCTCTCCAAAATCTAAGCCTTCAACTTGAGAGAATCCCTTTGCAACAAGTCTTGCCTTGTTCCTTACAATCACGCCTTGATCATCTTGTTTGTTTCTGAACACCCACTTTGTTCCAATGATTCTTGCATCTTGTGGGGGCTTCTCCAGGGTCCAAACTTGGTTACGGGTGAAGTTGTTAAGTTCTTCATGCATGGCATTCACCTAGTCCGAATCCTGTAGCGCCTCATCTATACATGTAGGCTCAACACAAGAAACAAAGGAGTGATGTTCAATAAAAGAAGCATGTCTATGTGATCGAGTAATAACCCCTTGTGAAGGACTCCCAATGATTTGGTTTTGAGGGTGTGCTTGAAGTAGTGATGAGTTTCTCCTGTCAACCACTTGGGAAGAAGATCCTGGAGCATCAACATATTTGGCTTGTACCCTTGCTTGTTCATAAGAGACAAATGTATCTTCATTTGCATGCCTCTCATCTTTTTCATCATCTTGTGGTACACATGATGAAGAAGGTCTGTCAATGTTTTGCACCTCTTCTTCATCTTCTTTTGGTTTGATAGCTCCAATTGGCATGTTCTTCATTGCTTCCCTAAGTGGCTCATCACCTACATCATCAAGATTTTCAAGTGCTCCTTGGGAGCATTAGTCTCATCAAATTCCACATCATATGTTTCTTCTACCACGCCAGTGGCATGATTCAATACTCGATATGCTTTGGACTTTAATGAATAACCCAATAGAAAACCAATATCACAACGTCTTTGAAACTTTGCTAGGTGATGGCGTTTCTTGTAAATGTAGCATTTGCATCCAAACACCCGGAAGAAGGAGACGTCTGGATTTTTCCCATTTAGCAGTTCATAGGGAGTCTTCGCAAGTAGCCGGTGAGGGAATAGCCTGTTTGATGCATAACATGCAGTGTTGACATCTTCAGCCCAAAACCTCACTAGTGTGTTATACTCATCAATCATTGTTCTTGCAAGTGTGATCAAGGTCTTGTTTTTCCTTTCAACAACTCCATTTTGTTGAGGTGTATATGTTGCAGATACTTCATGCTTGATCCCAATCTCATCACATTATTCATGAATGTTGGTGTTGTCAAATTCTTTACCATTATCACTTCTAATCTTCTTGATCTTGCAATCAAATTCATTTTGAGCTTTCTTGGCAAACTTCTTGAATATAGATGCAACTTCAGATTTATCATGGAGAAAGAACACCCAAGTGTATCTTGAGAAATCATCAACAATCACCAGACAGTAGAGGTTGCCACCAACACTTACATAATTTGTAGGTCCAAATAAATCCATATGAAGTAGTTCCAGTGGCCTTGATGTTGACATGAAAGCTTTTGTAGGATGT
Organism: Zea mays; assembly: GCF_902167145.1. Taxonomy (NCBI): domain Eukaryota; kingdom Viridiplantae; phylum Streptophyta; class Magnoliopsida; order Poales; family Poaceae; genus Zea; species Zea mays. Next base: position 37,309,129 of record NC_050098.1, on the reverse strand, counting down.
GTGTTAGCAACTTGTTTCCCAGCTTGACATGCACTACAAGGCTTGTCTATTTCAAACACAACATCCTTTAATCCTCTAACTATGTCCTTCTTTAATACTTTCTTGAGTGTGCTCATTCCAACATGTGCAAGCCTCCTATGCCAAAGCCATCCAAGTGATGCTTTGGTAAAGAGACAAGTTCTTAAGTCTGCATCTTCAGAGGTGAAATCCACTAAGTAGAGATTGTTGTATCTAAAACCTTTGAACACCATTGATTCATCATCCATTTTTGATACAATAACCTCTGTTGGAGTGAATAAGCATTGAAGTCCAAGGTCATAGAGTTGACCCACTGATAATAAGTTGAAGCTCAAAGGTGCAACCAAGAGAACATTTGAAATTGATAGATCATTTGAAATTGCCACCTTGCCAAGTCCTTGAACTTTCCCTTTTGAATTATCCCCAAATGTGATTTTGTCTTGTCCATCAACATTCTCATCAAGTGAGGTGAACATCCATGGGTTGCCTGTCATATGTTGTGTGCATCCACTGTCAATAACCCAATGGCTTCCACCGGTCTTGTAGTTCACCTACATCCACAGACAAATCAAGCTTGAGTTTTGAGGGTCCTATATTGCATAGGACTAGTGACTCTCTCAATCAAGGACTTTGCAACCCAAATTTGTCTAGGTCTACTCTTGCTTGGTGGACCTAGGAATGTAACTTTGACCTTTCCATTTGCTACTTTTCTTAGAACATAATGAGCATTGAAAGCAAATGGTCTTGAGTGCTTATGCAAGGGAGTTGGTGGTTTGGCTTTGCAGTTGTGGGCAAAGTGACCTTCTTTTCCACACTCAAAGCATTTGATAGGCTTATGAGTCTGCTTTGGCTTGTATTGAGTAGTAGCTTTCTTTTGCACAAAAGCATTGTATCCAATACCACTCTTGTTGTTTTTCATGACAGTGTTCATGAGCAATTCATTTTGGAGGTATTGGCCCTTGTTGAACTTTTGCACACTTGTTGCAAGATGTTCATTTTCACTCTTAAGTTTCTTGACCTCATTTTTAAGCCTTTCATTATCCACTGCCAACTCATTGTTGAAATCATTTTTCTCAATGGCAACCTTTCCTCTAGTAGTTGCATCAGTCAAGTATCTCTTCAATTTTTGGTTGTCTAAAGTCAAGACTTCAACTTTTTCGGTCAATTCATCATGTAGACTAGTTTGATCTCCTTGACTCAAATCATCACATGAGGTTGCTACATCAATCTTAACAACAGGGTTAATAGCCTCATGTGTATTGCAAGATAAAAGTTCATTTTCAACAAGAAGATTATCATGATCAAATTTAATCCTAGTATAGTCTTCCTTGATTTTCACTAGTCTATCTTTCAACTCCCTATTAGCTTCATTTAACTTGTCACATTTATCCTTAGCATCTTTTAGGGAGGATGTGAGCTCATTTACAGTGGATGACATTGTTTTGTTTTCTTCTTTCATTTCATCACTAGCTTTCATAAATATGTCATATTTGGCATTCAAAGATTCATTTTCATTTTTCAACTTATCACATTTAGCTTTTGACTTCCTAATGATTTGAGTGTATTCTTTAAGCAAGTCAGCTAGTTCATCATAGGAAGGTGAAGCAAATTCCTCATCACTATCACTATCATTAGTAATATCAATACATTTTGTACCTTCCGTTCACCTCTAGCCATGAGGCATAGGTGAGAAGTCGATGATGGCGATGGTGGTGGTGAAGAGAAGTCCCCGGCGATGGCGGCAACTTTTTCATCATTTTCTTCTTCACTTGAAGAAGACCCACTTGATGACTCAATGTCAGTGAGCCAATCACCAACAATATATGCCTTTCAATTTTTCTTTTTGTGGAACCTCTTGTGCTTCCCATCCTTCCTCTTGAAGAATCTCTTTTCTTTTTTCTCATCATCGCTGTCATCTTCTTTCTTGCCCTTGAACTTGTTCTTCTTGGGCTTGTTACATTGATGAGCAAGATGACCAAGCTCTCCACATTTGTAGCAATCCATCTCGGAAATGGGCTTTCTTTTGCTGGAAAAGAATTTCTTCTTTCTTGAATCAAATTTGATGCCTTCTCTGTTGAGCTTCTTTAACATCTTGGTGGTCTTCGTCACCATCAAGGCAATGTTAGCATCAAGGTCATCACTTGAGGATTCTTCCTCAATTTGTACTTTAGCTTTTCCTTTTCTTTCTTGATTTGCTTTGAGAGCCAAATCCTTTCTCTTAGAAGATGACTCATCCTTGTCATTGATGTACATGTACATCTCATGAGCATTGATCTTTCCCAATATCTGTGTAGGTGTGGTAACTGAAAGATCCATCTGATGCAGCACATTGACAATGTGTCCATATTTGTCAATAGGGAGGACACTAAGAATCTTCCTCACAACATTCGGTTGTGAAATTTGTGTAAGACTCAAGCCATTTACTTCCTCTACAAGAATATTGAGACTTGAGTACATAGCATTGGCATTTTCATTAGCAAGCATTTCAAAAGAATTTAACTTTCTCATAGCAATGTGATATCTCTCCTCACGCTCACTTCTAGTTCCTTCATGTAGAGCACATATGTCCATCCACAAATCATGAGCATTTTTATGATTTCTAACTCTATTAAACACATCCTTACAAAGGCCTCTAAAAAGGGTGTTTTTGGCCTTGGCATTCCATTTCTCATAATTAAACTCTTCACCTACAAGATTTGTGGGATCTCTAGGTTCAGAGAATCCTTGTGTGGCGGCTTTGTAGACACCAATGTCTATATCCTCTAAATATGCTTCCATACGAATTTTCCAATATGGAAAATCGTCACCATCAAAAACGGGAGGAGGTCCATCCCCACCGGACATCGTTACTCTAGCGGTTAAGCTAATCTAAGAGCAACAAGGCTCTGATACCAATTGAAAGGATCACGATGCCCAAGAGGGGGTGAATTGGGCTTTTCTAAAAATCAACACTAATTAAACCCTAAGCAAGAGCCCAACTTCACCCCAACAACTAGCACTAAGAGAATAATACTAGAAATACAACAATGCTAAGACAATACTTCAAATACTTGCTAAACAAATACATAATGTAAAATGCTTGAATTAAGTGCGGAATGTAAAGCAAGGTTTAGAAGACTCCTCCAATTTTTCCCGAGGTATCGAAGAGTCGGCACTCTCCACTAGTCCTTGTTGGAGCACCCGCGCAAGGGTATCGCTCCCCCTTGGTCCTCGCAAGAACCAAGTGCTCACTACAAGATGATTCTTTGCCACTCCGGCGCGGTGGATCCCTCACGACCGCTTACAAACTTGAGTTAGGTCACCAACAAGATCTCCACGGTGGTCACTGAGCTCCCAACGCCACCAAGCCGTCTAGGTGATGCCGATCACCAAGATTAACAAGCCGTAGACTTTCTCTTGACCAAGAGAAGCCTAATGCAAGTGGTGTGTGCTCTAGGTGGCTCTCGCTAGCGCTAATGAGGTCCAAATGCGGGATTAAGATTCTCTAATCTCCTCACTAGGCTTTTGGTGCTTGCAATGCTCTACCAATGTGCAGGAATTAATGTGGGCAGCAAGACCTTGAATATGGTGGTTGGAGGGGGTATAAATAGCCCTCACCCACCAACTAGCCGTTACCAGCACTGATCTGCGCATGGGCGCACCGGACAGTCCGGTGCGCCAACGGTCGACTCCAACGGCTAGTTCTGACAGCTTGCCGTTGGGCTGATGGTGCACCGGTCCGGTGCACACCGGACAGTCCGGTGCACTGTCCGGTGCGCCGCTAAAAATCCACTCGAGAATCTTGCGCTCTCGGGTTTCTGCGTGGGGAAACCCTTCCCCTGGGCTAGCCTGGCCCCATCTGGCAGAGGGCGCACCGGACAGTCCGGTGCCCCAAAGTCAGAAACCCTATTTTCTATTTTCTGCTGTTTTTCAAATTGGTTTTTGTTCTAACTTGTGAGTATGTTCTAGAGTGTCACCTAGCACTATATGTGAGTGTGAATATGCACCAACACTACACTAGAACTCTCTTGGTCAAACTACTCATCGACAACCCCTCTTTATAGTACGGCTAAAACAAAATAAAAGACCTAACTAAATCACGAGTGTCCGCAACTCCTTGACACTCGGACTATGTAGACCTTCACTTTATGTTTCGTCGCTTTAGTCGTTGCTTCGAGTTCTTGTCTCCAGGATTGTTTTCACCATTGTAGTACTTCTACCTGTAATGCGACCTAACTTACCATTTGTCTCTGCAAAACACACGTTAGTCACATATAAAATTACATTGTCATTAATCACTAAAACCAACCAGGGGCCTAGATGCTTTCAGATAGCAATAGGTGCCACTGGGAGTTATGAAGCTAGTCTTCGGCTCATCTTCCTTCTTCATCCAAATTTGGTGATAACGTGAGTAACAGTCCAGTAGACTCATGAGCTCTGAAGAAGCTGCTGCATCTACTAGAGAGTCTATTCTTAGCAATGGGAACTCGTCGTTTGGACAAGCCTTGTTAAGATATGTAAAATCAATGCACATTCTCCATTTACCATTGGCCTTCTTCACCATAACAGTGTTGGCTAGCCATTCTGGGTATTTCACTTCTCTGATAACACCAGCACTAAGAAGTCTCTTCACTTCGTTCTGAGCACCTTCGACTTTGTCTTCAGACATTTTCCGAAGCCTTTGTTTTCTTGGCCTGAAGGATGGATCCACATTGAGTGAAAGTTCAATGACGTCTCTGTTAACACCACAAAGATCATTGGCTGACCAGGCAAAGACATCTTTGTTGTTGAATAGAAATCTTATCAAAGTCTTCTCTTGTTCCTCCGATAGTTGAGACCCCAGCAGTACCTTTTGCTCTGTTATATCTTCACATAGAAGCATAGGCTTCGGCTGATCCACCGAAGCAGCCTTCTCTCTTTTGCATTTGTACTGCTCACAAGCTTTGGCTCCATCTATATTATGAATTGCCTTTGAATCTTTCCAGTTTCCTTCGGCTTTTCTGACATCTTCTTGACTCCCATGGACAGCAATGGGTCCTTGTTCCGAAGGTATCTTCATGCATAGGTATGCTGGATGAAGTATCGCTTCGAAAGCATTAAGTGTCCCTCAACCAATGATTGCATTATATGGGTACTCCATGTCAACAATGTCAAAGACAACCTATTCAGTCCTTGTGTTATGGACAAAGCCGAAGGTCACTGACATTGTTATTTTGTCGAGCGCTACAATATGTCTTCCTCCGAAGCCACAAAGAGGGTGTGTAGCATCATGAATCTTGTCTTCTGGCTCTTGCATCTGTCTGAAGGCCTTAGCAAATATGATATCTGTTGCACTGCCTGTATCAACCAGAGCATTATGGACCAGAAATCCCTTGATGACACAAGATATGACCATAGCATCATTGTGAGGGTAATCTTTGAGCTGAAGGTCATCCTGGGAGAAGGTGATTGGGATGTGAGACCATTTTGACTTGATGAAGGGTCCCTGCACCCCAACATGTTGTACCCTTCTCTGTGCTTCCTTCTTCTGGTTCTTGTTAGCCGGCTCTGAACTTGAACCGCCTGTTATTGGGAGCACCAGCTTCGTAGCCGAAGATGCTGGAGGAAGAGATGGTGGATTACGGGACATCACAAGAGCACCAAGGTATGGAAGTTAATATCATTACATTTTCAGTCGATCACGATATTATAAAAAATAATGAACCTATGGTTGCGCAGTTTGATTTTGGTCCTATGGAAGTGGTCTTCACCAAACGAAAGGATTCAGTCAATCATTTAAATTCGCACTATGTGTGCGACCATATTAATGGGACGCTGATTTCTAGGATGTTGGTTTATGGTGGAGCGACAGTCAATTTAATGCCTTATTCCTTGTACCAAAAGCTTGACAAATAGGATAGCAAGCTGATCAGGACCAATATGACACTCATCGGTGTTGGGAGCAAGAATCCGATCGAAGCTAAGGGTGTCATGTTCATTGAATTGACCATCGGGACAAAGACCCTCACCGCTAATTTCTTCGTCGTTGAAGTATAAAGCAATTATAGTGTTATCTTAGGTATAGATTGGATACATGCTAATCAATGTGTACATTCTACTTTACATCAAATGTTAATACAATGGGTGGGTGATGAAATTGAAACAATAAATGCAGACTCATCGACTTGTATTGTTATGGATGATGCCCCTATACTTTGGACCTATGAGTCTACAAAATGTTTGACAAGAGTTGATTTTTAGATTACCAATTCATAAGTGTATGTAGGGAAGGCTTCACTCCTGTAATGTTAGAGCCAATGAAAATCGGCTAAACCATAAGTGAACAATGATGCATACACCCGAAAAGTCATGTGAGGTCACGGACGATCTGGCCCTAAGGTCGAATGGTCCGAAGTCCAGCAGAGATGTCTGCAGTTTGCAACCTCTCTCACGGATGGTCCGGCCTATAGTCTGACGGTCCGGAGTCTAGCAGAGAGGTCTGTAGTGCGCAGCCCCTCTCGCGGATGGTCCTGCTCCTATGGTCGGACGGTCCACCACCCAACAGAGAGTAGCAAATACCTTTGACATGAGCGCAATAGAAGAATTTATGAATTTAGACATGTTAGGTCAGGGATTTACATTGGCTGATCCTTTAGAGGAAGTTGACATAGGAGATGGTAGCACTCCAAGGCCGACTTTTGTAAACAAAAACTGAAATATGATTCTAGGAGTAAAATGATTGAGTATTAATAGAGTACTCTGATTGCTTTGCTTGGAGCTATAAGAATATGCCATACTTAAGCGGAGAGCTACTTAAGCATCAGTTACCTATCAAACCTGGTTTTAGGCCATTAACGCAAAGTTTGAGACCATTTTGTTCAGACTTGCATCCTAGGACCAAGGACAAAATTCACCGGCTTTTAGAGGCTAACTACATTAGGCCTTGTAAGTATGCAAATTGGGTTTCTAACATTGTGTTGGTGGAGAAGAAAGATTCTAGTAAGCTCAGAGTATGCATTGATTTTCTTAATCTAAATAGAGCAACTCCTAAATATGAATATCTTGTGCCTGTAGACGACATTTTGATTAATAATACATTAGAAAATAGAGTTATTAGCTTTCTTGATGGTAATGCTAGATATAATCAATTTTTTTATGGCCAAAGAGAATACTTCCAAAATGACCTTTATATGTTCAGGCTTTATTGGTTTATTTTAGTGGATTTTTATGACATTTTGTTTAAAGAATGTCGGTGCCACTTATCAAAGGGTTATAAATTTAATCTTTCATGTGTTGTTAGGGAACATTGTGGAAGTCTATATTGATGATATAGTAGTCAAATCGATCGCATTTTATTCCCATCTAGCCAATTTGCGCAAAGCCTTTGATAAAATGTGACATTATGGTTTAAAAATGAACCCCGCAAATGCGCCTTTGGAGTGTTGACGGAAAAGTTCTTAGGATTTATTATTAATGAACATGATATAGAAGTAGATCCCGACCAAATTAGAGCTATTCAGAATGTGGGAGCCCCAACTTATAAACTTGAAATGCAAAAGTTTCTCGGCAAGGTGAATTATCTATGGAGATTTATCTCTAATTTGGCTAGGAAAATTAATGCTTTCATTCCTATTCTTAGGCTTAAAATAATGCTGATTTTACTTGGGGGCAGAATAGCAGCACACATTCGACCTTATCAAGGATTATTTAGCTTTGGTCCCAGTGTTGAAAGCGCCAAAGAGTGGGTTGCCTTTCAGGTTATATATTGTCGCGAAAGATAAAGTTATTGGAGCTATTCTGACTTAGAAGACTGAAGAAAAGGGGCATGTTGTGACATATCTAAGTCGAAAGTTGGTAGATGCTGAAACAAGGTACACCTTTATTGAGAAGTTATGTATATGCTTGTTTTATGCATGCACCAAACTTATATATCATGTACTCTCTATCTCACACTATTTCTTGTCAAACCAATGTAATTAAATATATGTTGAAAAACCCAATCATGAGTGAAAGAATCGATAAATAGGCCCACACACTTTTAGAATATGACTTGGCTTATGAATCACCGAAATCTATGAAAGGTCAGATTGTAGCTGATTTTATTGTAGAACATCAGATTGATGATACTCCTGAGCTAGACATATTATATATTACTATTACTCCCTAGACTCTATATTTTGATGGATTGGTTTGCAATGAAGGACAATGGATTGGCATCGTTCTTGTTTCACCAAGGAATGCCACTTTTGACTTCTCTAGCCGACTGAAAGCTCATTGCACTAACAATTAAGTTGAATATGAAGCTCTCTTGTTCAGCTTAAAACTTTTTAATTATATGGGAGTAAAACATGCAAAAGTATCCAATGATTCTCCGCTAGTTGCCCAACAAATTTTTGGGGAGTATCAATGTTTAGATGATATTTTGAATGACTACCTTGAGAGATGTTGGGACATAATTCGATCTTTTGACGAAGTTAACATTCGACATATATCTAAAGATGAGAATCACATAGCTAATGACTTAGCACATGAAGCTTCAGGTTATCAGATAACGCGAGGAAAATTCTATGTTTCTGAAAATCTGATGATCAAAGTTAGGCCAAGTGTCTAGGTTGCGGACCGTCCGGATGGGGTCATCGGACCGTCCGGATGGGGTCATCGGACCGTCCGCTATAATATCAGACCATCCAAGGAAAGACGCCAGACCATCCGACGATAATAGAGACGTCACCTTAGTTGATTCGGCTAACAATGTGGCCAATGCAGTTGATTGGAGAACGCATTTGATTGTATACCTATATAATCCAAGTGTTAGGACAGACATGAACATTCAGCAGATAGCTTTCAAGTATGTTTTAATTGATGACGAACTTTATCGTTGAACTCCTAGTGATGTCTTGCTTAAGTGCTTAGGCCCTGATGATGTCGTATTAGCTATGGTCGAAGTACATGAAGGAATTTGTGGTACTCATCAATCGGCTCCAAAGATGAAGTGGCTATTGAGGAGATCAGGGTTTTATTGGCCTGACATGATAATCAATTGTTTTAAGTACTACTAATGATGTCAAGTATGTTAGAAGTTTGGTGATCTGCAATTGATTTCTGTCGCCGAACTTCATCCTATCATCAAACCTTATCCCTTTAGGTGATGGGGTTTGGACTTTATAGGAGAAATCCACCCTTTGTCATCAAAGGCATCAATCCGTACTAGTTGCCGATTATTTTACCAAATGGACCGAAGGCGTTGCTCTAAAACACATGGCGCATAGGGAGTTAATTGGGTTTGTGACTAAGCATATCATTCACAGATTCGACATTCCTCAGACTTTGACTACAGACCAAGGGATGTCTTTCATGTCAAGGGAGATATGTGAGTTTGCCAAATTATATAAGATTAAATTGCTCAACTCATCTCCATATTATGATCAGGCCAAGTCTAGCAATAGGACATTGATTAGCCTTATTAAAAAGAAGATATATGATCATCCTAGACATTGGCATAAGGTTTTGTCTGAGGTTTTATAGGCTCATAGAATATCTAAACACCGTGCTACTAAAGTTTCTCCTTTTAAGCTTTTATATGGACATGAATCTATTTTGCGTGTAGAGGTAAGTCTGAATGCTATCAAGTTTGCTAGGCAAAATGATTTAACTGTCGATGATTAATATGATCTAATGATGGATAATATTGATGAGGCGACCGATAAGAGACTGATGGCTCTGAGGGAGATTGAGAAAGACAAGATCATGGTTATCAAGGCTTACAACAAGAAGATAAAGGCTAAATCATTTTTAGTTGGAGAGTCTTGCCATTAAGGAGTAGGGACCGGAAGCTTGGCAAATTGTCACCAAGCTGGGAAGGGCCTTATAGAGTTACACAAGTAATATTTGGTAATGCATACATGTTACAAACACCGCAAGGCAATGAGCTACCTAAACCATTAAATGGTCGTTTCCTGAAACAATATCATCCTAGTGTATGGCAAGATGCTTAGAAAACCGATGGATTTACTTCTGGTTGTTTATGGGTTATACATGTGTTTTTTGGTTCGCTTAAGCTTATCCAAAAGGCAGAGGGCATGTGTTGAGCACCATATGTAGCACCTTAGAAGGTCGGACGGTCTGCGCTCTGGATAGTCCATGGGGTAGCCCGAACGGTCCGCGATAGGATTAGCTCAAGCAAAAAGACCCCTTTTCTGTGCATGCTTATCCATCTAATCACACGGATTATGTTGGAGAACGCCTAGAAACGGATCTTCTCTCTCTCTCTCTCTCTCTCTCTCTATATATATATATATATATATATATATATATATATATATATATATATATATATATATATATATATATATATATATATATATATAAAGGGATACGTCCGATTGTGCACACCTACAATCGAACCAATCAATCAAAAAATATATCATTTCCTTTATTTTTTTGCCCTAGGAGTAGCAGTAATCTAGCCTTAATATTAGTCTTTCTCGACCTATTTCTTCAACCTATGCGACTCTACGATGTTTGGGGACGTCCCGAGTGACCTACCGACCCTAGAGCACCCTCCCTGACGGGATCCCTCCGAGGAGGCGAGATATAGGGTTCTATGCCTCAAGAAGACTCACTGCACCATCGCGGACCGTCCGGTGTGACACAGAGAAGATCTGCTCCTGCAGCGAGGTCGCAGACTGTCCGCGTTCCACAAAAAGCACCGGCAGGAGGTACATCCAGTGTTTGGCCCCAAATCTGAGCTGACACCTCCATAAAAGGTATTAATATTATTAAGTGTAAATAGGTATACCAAATTTAAATAAAGCAAGACGACTATCTTGACAGACACAAAGCTCGACTAGTTACCAAATGTTTTAAATAACATTTTGGTATAGATTATAAAGACACCTTTAGTCCGGTAATTAAGGGGTTGTTTGATTTCTAGGGACTAATTTTTAGTCCCTTTATTTTAGTCTCTTTTGGTCTGTAAATTACCAAACATAGGGACTAAAATAAAGATAATACCTCTTTTAATTTATGTGTTTGGCAATTTAGGGATTAAAAGAGACTAAAAATTAGTCTCTAGAAATCAAACACCCCATAAGCTCTATCAAAGTTGTACTATCAATTGTTGTCTTCAGTATCATAATTATTTTTAACAGTACCAACTTAGAAGTCTTAATTGTATATTTCATCATGTAAATGGTTGAACGATGTACAAATATGTAGACGTTGACCCAATAGAGAATGCAAGACCCGCCAACGGATCATAGCATTTCATGCAACCTAACGGCGGATCCTATGTTATTAATTTTCCAAAACCGCTGAACTACAGACAGATTGTGTAGTCTACTGTGCCTATTATTGAGCTATTACATGCATCTATGGAGTGTGAAGTGTCTGTGTATAAAGTAAGCTAAATCCATGTACGCACTGAAACAAGTCTGAGTACTGTAGATTCACCGGTGAAATCTTCGAAGCGCTCACTCTGGTGAAGCTCTGCATTTCCACTGCGCATTATTCCTCTTTCTATTCTAACAACCCTTCGTGTAGCCCACAGTTCTCTTTCAAAATGTATGCAAAGTAAGCATCTTTGCAGTGACATGTCAAAACTCATGCAGTCAGGCTCTGGTCGCTATCGCATCTTGCTTGCCTTCTCCTGGCGCCTCCAAGCCTCGGCCCACACGTTGGCGTCCGCAAGTGCACGCTCCCTATCAGCGCCATTCGGGGTAACCCTGCCCCGTCCTCCACGATGTGAACCACTACAGGAAGCTTCCTTCACTTCAGGCATGGCGTGGTCTGTCCCGACATGCATGGACATCTGAGCTCCCTGTTGATTAGCTAATGTGCAGGTGTCCTGGCCAATCTGGTCGTCCAGAACTCTCGGTGTTGAAGGCCCGGCACGATTACGATGAGCAGCAGCGTTGTTGTTCCTGTCGTATGCTTGTGATGCTAAATAAGAGAGAGCTGCGGCAACTTCCCTCATGGGAGGTCGGCTTTTTGCCTTCTCCTGCAAACACATTGCTGCAATAGCCAGTGCCTGGAATAAACCCCTCTTTGGGAAGCGGCCACACAACGAAGGATCAGCCATCTTGCGAAACTTCTTTTGGTCTTTGAACAATGGACGAGCCTGTACACAGATCAGTATAAGGTGCTGTTTAGTTCACGAAATATAACGTAAATGGCAACGATAATGATTCACGTTCTAGTAGCAGTGGTAATAATTTTGAATAGGCTGGTATCAATTTCTAGTGTGGTATCTGATTACAGTTGGAGTTAAACAAACATGATTTAACATTATCAATTACCCATTACATTACAAATATGTGAATCAAACGTCACCTAAACTTCAACGGTTTACATAGATTGTGCCATCGAATGGGGAAAAAAGGTGTCTGTATAATTCAAGCAACACAACAACTTCACTACTAACGTGTCCTATATAATATCTGTGTTTGAAAATAAGGCAGAGTTCTGGAGACATAAATGATTATTATTTCCAGAGTAATTAGATGCGTACAGAATGACACTTTTTTTAACTAAATGAATATTGATTTTCAGATGGTTCACACAACACCATTTCGACAGTTATAGATATCTCCAAAACCCAACCCATGTAATGTTAATTTACTTAAGGCTAGTTTGAAAAATTAAATCCCCTCCTGGATTCCCGAGAATTGAGAGGGGAAAATTAGCTTAATGGCTGATTTGCTGACCAGGGATTTGAAGGGGATCCCAAGGGGAGGAAACCCCTTGCTATTCCATATTTTGAATAGCAAGGGGTTTCTTCCCCGGGATCCCCTCCAAATCCTTGATCACCAAATCATTGGGGAAGAAAACCCCTTCCAATTCAATTTTGAATAGCAAGGGATTTCCTTCCCTAGAGATCCCCTCCAAATCTCTGCTCACCAAATCAGTCCTAATTTTTCCCTCAATCCCCGGAAATCACGGAGGGGATTGAAGCTTCCAAACTAGCCCAACAAGGGTATTGGAGGGGATTGATATGGTTAGAATACCTTACTATTTAATTTTGAGTAGTAAGGGATTCTAGTCCCCTCAATTTCCTCCATTATCTTTACTCCCAAATAAACCATAAAGAGTAAAATGCACCAGGGGTCTATTAACCATAGGCAAAGTTTCAAGATGACAATCTAACAATAACATGTTATTCTTTAACACATTTGATAATTCTTTTGGTCATTATTAAATTAATTTATCTTCAATAGCTATTTTAATATATGCTCTGATTTTCTTTATATAAAACTAATTATTGGAGCACTTCAATGCATTCTAAAATAAAAACATACCCATGCAACTAGGTCTTGTTCCTCAGGAGGCCGATCACTGTCTTGTGGTCTTCGACCTGTAATTAGCTCAAGGAAAACGACGCCAAAACTATAGATGTCAGACTTCACTGTCAGCTGTCCAGTTAAGGCATATTCAGGAGCACAATAACCATGTGTCCCCATGACGCGTGTTGTCACATGAGTCTTGTCGCCTACAGGACCAAGCTTAGCAAGTCCAAAGTCGGACAATTTTGCATGATAGCCTTCGCCAAGGAGAATGTTTGATGGTTTAATGTCTCGGTAAATAACTGGAGGATTTGCCTTATCATGGAGGTATTCCAAACCAGCCGCTGCACCAGCAGCTATCTTCATCCGTGTTTTCCAATCTAGAGGTTGTTGATTAGGTGCAAGATCTATTGAAAGCAACAATAAATTAGTACAACTGGCAATAAAAAATGGCAAATAATCACAATAACGATTCAGTGCCCAATTTCAATGTAAACATGTCAGAGGGCTACTTTAATTCTTATGAAGCAAATACTTCAAACATTTTGTTCAACGTATTGGTTATGGTAAACTTAACTAGGTAGCATCTTCGGTCTCAAGTTCAGTTTACATTTCTGTTTTTACCCATAATTTGTGATAAGAACTGACAGTAAAATTAGTGTGCATTATGGGTAGAACAATTTATCTTAACATGTTTTAATACTTAAACATGTTTGTAGGAAAAACTTGATGCTGCATAGCATATGTTGGAAGGTCCTTCAATATACAAAACACCCAGTGTTTTTATGTTAACAGTATTATTATGAAATGCAAATTACAAGTAGGATAATTTAAGTTGCTCCTGGTGCTGAGGATATCATACATTTAAAACATAAAACAGTAACTAACCATGTAGATGATCTTCTAGTGATCCCAATGGCATATACTCATAAACGAGCAAGCGTTGATCGCCATCAACACAGTACCCATGCAGATTGACAAGATTAGGGTGATGCAGGAGGTTGAGCATGAGAACCTCCACGAGGAATTCTCTGTTCCCTTGAAGCCCATTTAGATCAAGTTGTTTGACTGCAACAACCTGCCATGTAGCAAAAGCTAAAGCAGCATTAGACATATATAGAAAACAAAAATTAAGTTACAATAGTTTGAAACAGCTCACATTGCAATCAGCACAACGAAAGATTTCTTAAAAGCATTAACATTAAGAATGCAATGTAATGACTTTTTGTTGAAGTGTATAAGTTGATTGGCTATCTTCATTCATTATCTTAAGCTTTTGAGTTAAACTGGTTAGTTCGTCCACTCTAACATTGTTGGTTGCTCCTATATTTCACGTCAGAGACCTAAAACAGACTCGAAGTGAGGGGGAGTGTTAGAATATAATATAAGTGAATTGTCCAACTCCTCCTATCAGATTAAGTTTTTGGATTGAACTGGTTGGTCCATGCAACTTAATATGGTATCAGAACCAAAGGTTTCCAGTTTGAATTCTAGTTAGCACAATTAAATAAAATAATTGTTGCTCGCTCATATATTCTACGTCAGAGACCCAAAAGAGGGTCGACATGAAAAAGAGTGTTAGGATATAATAAAAGTGAATTGTCCACCTCTTCCCATTAATTTAAACTTCTGTGTTGAACTGGCTGATGCATGCAAGTAAATATGGTATCAAAGATAGAGATCTCGAGTTCGAATCCTGGCGGAGACTTTATTTGTGCCTCCACACATTTATTTCTATATTTACGCCTTTCTCTCTGGCTGCACGTGAGTGAGAATGTTGAAGTGTATAAGTGGATTGACTACCTTCTCTCATCAGATTAAGCTTTTGGATTGAACTAGTTAGTTCGTCCACTCTAACACTTTTCACAAAACTTTAGTGAGCTTGCAGAATAGCAAAAGCAAGAGAAACATGAACCAGGATCACAAACCTGTCCATTACTAAGAGTTGCCTTGTAGACGCAACCGAATCCCCCTCGCCCCAAAAGAGAGTCCTGCCTAAAATTATTGGTAGCCTCAGCAAGCTGACGCAACGTGAAGATTGTTGCTTCATCATGTCTACCAATTAGCTGGGCTCCGTCCATATGAACCACTCTCTCAGCCTTCAATGGGCTGCTTTCAGAAGATTTTGGGTAGTCCACTGTCAATGGCCCATTGAAAACCAAAAGATACAATTGAGTATTAATGAATAAGAATACAGCTGGAAAGAAAATCAAACAAGAACACCCAATACTGTTTTCAAGCATTTATTTTCTTCAGGACTCTTGGTTTCCTTTGTACTGATTTTCTTGTCTCGTCTTATGAGATAAGAAATAATGGTAGACACATAAGAGTTTTTGCACTCTGTTGTTCGCTAGCATTTTATTGAAGCCACTAGCAAAATTGAAATAACGGAGGGTAGTGTGCATGCCTAAATGCATAGTTCAGAATAGAATTCCATTCACACATAAAAAAAGACATAAGAGATCTGCAATATCGAGAAGTCGAGACCTTTGTTGGAACCACTCCTCGCTATGTGGTTGGAATTGCATCACTCAACTATCTCACAATCTCTCTCACGGAGGCTCTTCTTGCAGACGGACACGCGAGAACAGAACTGCACAAGCTAACAAGGATTTTTTGGTCCACGCCTGCCATGGCCTCACGCGGTTTTCTATTCATTGTATAAACTCAAAGATACATGCAAAGGGATAAGGGCCAGCCAAGTCACTCGGCCAGCACTCATCCATGATGCTAAACTCACGCCACTACTAATGATCATGCACACACCAATAAAGACTTAAACCGGCTGATTGGATGGACGGACGAGCAGCGCCTGGCTCTAGCGAGCGTGGCCCACCAGAACCTGAACGCCGGAGCGTATGCACACATACAGTAAAGGGATATATTTTTTACCTATGCTGCATTTGCGGGTGTAGGCTCAGTCTGACTCTATACAGTTAATCAAACAGCGGCTGCTTTTTAGTCAATGCACGCGCTCAGTCCGGACGAATATGTGCAGCATACCAATCACAAGGAAAGAGACTAATGGCTGCATGCAGCTACTACTCTCCTGATCATGTCTATCTTGTGTGCACTCCACACGTGTATGCACTTGACACGGCATGGTCTCTAGTGCTGGGAATTGAGCTAAGCCGGACCAAAGGCCATCGTGTTTTAGGCCTAACGGGCTCAAGTTAAGAAGGCCTAAATTTTTTTTGATTATACCATGCAAGCCTAAATAGTAGAAATAGTGGATCAGCATAGCCCTAAAGCACGTCATGCCTACGTTGGACCGTGCCGACCTAAGCCTAAGTATATATTTGAATCACATAAAATTCAAATATTACAACCACATAAAGTCTATAGCTTACTAAATTAACGATATTAAACAATGCTAACGTCATTTGACCACATAAAGTTCAAATATTACAACGATATAAAGTCTATAAATTACTAAATTAAAGAAATTAAACAATATTAACTTTAATAGGTTATGTAGATCCAAGCCTGACTCATGTGCTCGTGCTGGCCCAAAAAGTCTCGGTCCATATTCTCAGTGACAGTCTCACACACCATGACCATGAGTATGTAACCGCTCAAGGCAACAACAGCGTACTAGTCTCACACGTTTTGCTGCTACGCACTTGATCAGCCACAGCCTATTGTTTCTAGCTACACAATGGCAAGATTAAATCTAACAGCCTTGGTTGCTAAAGGAATTCGTCCGCGAGGCTGGGTGCCGTGTGATAAAGAAAAGGTTGACCATGCTATTCAGAATAAAAAAAAAAGTTCATGATGGCTGAGTATGAGTACAATTCTTCACTCGCGTAAATAAACAACTAAAAACCGGTTACGCTACCAAGTTCACGAATCAGTAGACTTGGTTTTATTTTCATTTTGTAGAATTAAACGTCCCTCTGACAGCAAGCGCGAGTTCAGCTTCACAGGAAGCATGGTACCGGAGTATAGTATCAGGGCCACACATACCGCGAACAAGCTAGTATCAGAACGAAGCACCAAGAAACGAGAATTTCCTAGCCAGACGAACTGACGAAGTATGCTTGCTACAACTAACGAAGGCAAAAGCAGGAAACATAACGCAAGAAAGAAAGAATTTTTTTTGAAGCATGAGCATCGCCCGTCACCTGAGGCGACCTGGTGGTTGATTCTGAACTGCTCCCCCTCCTTCTCGTCGTCGTCCCCGTCCTGAGGGCATCGGCACAAGCACGCCAAGAAGCCCATCTCTCATCACCCGAATCAACGCCTACAGCAGGAGAAGGAGAACACGAAGCAAAAAAAAATCCCCAATCCTGTTAGGCTGCTGCTGCTGCTGCTCGGACGGGGGCTTTGGGTCGCCGGGGGTATCAACAGAGGACTCGCGCAGCTGCCGAGGAATGTATCAATTTTTTTCCTGGTGCGCCCAGAAGGAGATGGGGGGAAAAGCGGAGAAGACTGATGAGGATAGCAGCGTGCGGCCTAAAAGATTTGAAAACATGTTAAAAAAAACCGACGGAAAGCGGAGGACGGAAAACGGCGCCGAGGGAAGGCGGAAAAGTCAGCATCGATGGGACGTCGGAGACTCACTAGTGGCAGGAAAGATTAATTGCTAATTGAAGGGGTTTAGTATAGTTTTGCTTGACGAATTGTGAAGGTATAGTTATGTATGGAGTTGTTTATTTGGGGTCAACCTATAAAAAGTAGGTACACGAAGGACTCTTGTTCCAATTTCGAGCCAAATGCGTTCGTCCAAAACACTATTCCCTGTACTGTTTCAGGAAACTAAAATACAATTTTTTTTAAAATAAAGACTTTGTGAATCAAGTGCGGATTTTCACTCTGCACTGCAAAAGTCCATAGAACAACACGTACATCTAGAGAAACACGAGCGAGCAGGCCGGGTCGTTTTTGGTACTCGCTTTGAAAATCAAGTTAAAAAAACTCATCTTATTATTAGTCACCAGTGTGGTAAATATTGACTGCTGGTCAGTTAGAAAACAACTAGGACGAACGGATCATTTTTTTCCGTTAGGTTTTTACTTTGTTCAAAAGGTTTGGCCCATCTCCATCACTACCATAGCACCTAGTGCGGCAGGGCAAAATGGGTATTTTATCTAAAAGAAAGGATAGCTTTTGGTTGGACAATAAAGGGGGGAAATGTGTGATTATATTTTTCTTACACGGATCACAAAAGGTTGCTGTTGTTATCGCTCACATAGACCGTTCTTTACAGTAAAAAAAAGACAGCACTCCCAGAAAGGATGGGGCATGTAGTTGACAAGTCAAGAACGGGTGACGGGTCGCTACAGTGCTACGTGCATTACGGTTAAGCTTATCCTTATCCACCGATTAAGACATGGAGCAGGAGCGGGTTTAGAGCGCCATGATTCTACTAATAAATACGTATATCCATTATTGTTAGGCGTGCTTTCCAGCCTAACCCCCGTTCCACCCTCACCCTCGTGCAGACGGGCCCAACTATGTTCGGTTCTACCCCAATCCATATGGATTGAGAGGGATTGAGGGGGATTCAATCCCTATTAAGTCAAAATCCCCTTCAATCCGTATCAATCCCCTTCAATCCATATGGATTGAAAATAACCGAACAAGCCCTCGATTGTTATTGAACGACGACAACCAACCTGCTGCATCCGGAGGACACCCAGGTGCGCGGCCGCACCGTGAAGGCGACCTCCGGTGCCACTGTTGTCCGCGTGCACGGCGCGAAAAGGACGGCCATTCGGGGGGCCCGGGCAGGCGCCGCGCGGCGAAGGGTGTGGACTGTGTGAACCGTGGTGGGGTCGGCAGATCCCGGCCGCCTTCTTCTAGTATGTCCCGGGTCCCGGGGCCCGTTGTCTGCTCGTCGGCTTTTCAGAGCAAGCAGCGTGTCCCGGTGGCCTTCGCGCGACGCCACCCACCCACCTGTCCGGCGCCCGCGACGCCCGGCTGCCTGCCTGCCTGGGGTGGAAGTGGACGCACAGTGCCATACTGGACAAGAGCAACGCACCCATTTCGCACTGTATCGTTCGGAGTTCGGACAGTCGGCAAGACGCAAGATCGGTTGCAGTTGTATTGTTGTTTTCGCACGTGAATGGCTGGCTACACGGGGCCGGTCAGTGACTGGCGGTGGCACACGATAGTGAGACATCGTACGGCGCTAGGGCTCGGGCTCATTCTTAGTGTTGAGCCGGTCCGAACCGAGCCGAGCTGCTGCGAGTCCGAGCCAGCTCGTCGAGCTCGAGGTTTTTTTCCAAGCCCTATCGTACCCCCAGCTGCCTTTTCTTAATTTGGATGGTTGGTTTACGTTATTATATATATTGCACAATATAAACGTGTCACACCAGGTTCTCCAGTCGTGTGCCGTATTAGTAAGCGGGGCCAGAAAAGGGCGCGGCTGCTGGATGGGCCAGCGAACAGAGGTTGGGCTACCTGAATTTTGACCAAATCCTAGTGTTTGGGACCCGGCCCATGAACTTCAGCTGCTACCAAATAAAGTGCCGTGGTGCTGCACGCCCAGCCTTTGTGTTTAGCTCAGGTTGTAGACAAATACTTCTACTACTAAAAAACACTAACCAAACGGGTAAACATATAGAATCATCAATAAATAGATATATATATATATATAAACACCAGCTTTCCCGTATTAGCCATTTTACAGCTCACAACTGAACTAGATAGGTCCACACTTTTCTCTGTTCCTGAAACAACACAATTCTAGCACTCGTGTGTTGTCCCAAACACAGAATGCATGCTATTCTAAAAAATATATATTATGTATAGGTATACAATGCAATAAATGCCGAGTTTACGGTCATTTACTCGTGTTTAATCAGAGAATCAGAAAAGGAGGTACATGTGTCTTTTTTTTATTGCGGGCTATTTTTTCTTCGACACTAACTATACATTATAAATCCTGAGCTTTCAATAACTAGAGGAAGCTTTAGCCTAATAGTGTCATTTGGTTCAGCCACACCAGGTTCGGGGGCTATAAAAACATCCTCATGTCGCAAGGGATTAGATTTTATCGGCAGCAGCGGTTCCCTCGGTCGTGCGAGAGGCGGCGATCCTAATGGCCAACGGCAGTGCCGCCCCGAGGTGGGCGACTGGCGGCGACGCTCCCCTATGATGGAGCGATAGCGACGCTCATAAGGCAGGCAGGCAAGCTGCGATGGCGCTCCTGAAGCGGACGAGCAGCGACGGCGGTTGCACAATAGGCTTCGACAGCGGCAGTGGTGTCCACGGGAGACGCGGGTTGCTCCGGCGGTCGCGCGAGGTGCGGTTGTCTTCGGCGATGGCGGCCATGCGAGGCGTGGGTGGATCCGGCATACTTCGATGACCAACTCCTTCGATCCAGTGGCTTCGGCGGCAGCCTTTGATCTAGCGGCCTCAGGATCGTCCTCCAGCGACGAACTATCCGATCCATGTTTATGTCATCGATGATTACGTTTCATGTCTTCTATTTACACTATTTATGCATTTCAGTGATGATTTTTACGACGATAAATACAATTTTTACATCTGTTATAAAAATGTCCCTAATTCCCGTGGGGGCTGTTAGTTGAACTGATATTAGGTTTTTTTATCAATTATACTACACCGTGTATGTATTTATGCGCCTTTATATAAGAATTTATGCTCTGCGTGAATCATGTCATCCTATGTTTTTGCATGCGTGCAGTGGAAACGAAAATATCATCTAAAATCTGCGCATGCAATGAAACGGCGATCTGCCATAATTTTTGAATCTGAATAAAAATAAAAACTGCATACATTCGACTCACATAATTTTTTGATCTACCATAAAAATAGGATCACGAATACAACGCACCAGAGTTATCAACCACTCTCACATGGCTCTGTAAGGGAATTAGGCTTACACCTATTTCCTAAGGCCTTGTTCGGTTATTGACATTCCATGTGGATTAGAGTGTATTGAGTGGGATTGAGATGGATTTTGACTTACTATGGATTTAATCCGACTCAATCCCACCCAATCCACATGGATTAACACAAAAGCGAACAAGCCCTAAATGATTTTGGTGGTTGAATTGCCCAACACAAATAATTGGACTAACTAGTTTTGCTCCAGTGTATAAGTTATACAGGTGCCAAAGGTTCACACTTAGCCAATAAAAAGACCAAGAATTGGGTTCAACAAAGAGAGCAAGGGATAACCGAAGGCAGCCCTGGTCTGGCGCACCGGACTGTCCGGTGTGCCACCGGACAGTGTCTGGTGCACCAGGGGACTTCAAGCCAAACTCTTCACCTTCGGGAAAATTCAGAGGCGCTCCGCTATAATTCACCGGACTGTCCGGTGTACACCGGACTGTGTCCGGTGCTCCAAGGAAGAACGCCTCAGGAACTCGCCAGCTTCGGGAATTCGCTCCGCTATAATTCACCGGACATGTCCGGTGTGCACCGGACTGTCCGGTGAGTCAGCGGAGCAACGGCTATTCGGCGCCAACGGTCACCTGCTACAGCATTAAATGCGCGCCAGAGCGCGCAGAAGTCAGGCACGCGCGAAGTGGCGCACCGGACAATCTAAAGTACATGTCCGGTGTGCCACCGGACATCCAGGCGGGCCCAGAAGACAGAGCTCCAACGGTCGGAACCCAACGGCCTTGGTGACGTGGCTGGCGCACCGGACATGTCCGGTGTGCACCGGACTGTCTGGTGCACCATGCGACAGACAACCCCACCAAACGGCTAGTTTGGTGGTTGGGGCTATAAATACCCCCAACCACCCCACATTCAAGTCATCCAAGTTTTCCTACTTCAACCACTTACAAGAGCTCTAGCATTCAATTCTAGACACACCCAAGTGATCAAATCCTCTCCAAATTCCACATAACGCCTTAGTGATTAGTGAGAGAGATTTGCTTGTGTTCTTTCGAGCTCTTGCGCTTGGATTGCTTTCTTCTTTCTTTGATTCTTTATTGCGATCAAACTCACTTGTAATTGAGGCAAGAGACACCAATCTTGTGGTGGTCCTTGTGGGAACTTTGTGTTCCAAGTGATTGAGAAGAAAAGCTCACTCGGTCCGAGGGATCGTTTGAGAGAGGGAAAGGGTTGAAAGAGACCCGGTCTTTGTGACCACCTCAACGGGGAGTAGGTTTGCGAGAACCGAACCTCGGTAAAACAAATCCACATGTCTCACTCCTTATTCACTTGCGATTTGTTTTGCACCCTCTCTCGCGGACTCGATTATATTTCTAACGCTAACCCGGCTTGTAGTTGTGATTATTTTTGAGAATTTCAGTTTCGCCCTATTCACCCCCCCTCTAGGCGACTTTCAGGCTCGGTATTTACGCATATAACTAAGTGGTTTTACCCTCAAAACTTAAGATTTTTAAGCTAAAATCTAGAGATGTGTCTACCAGTGTACCACGTGCAGCGTTTCGTATTGTATAAATACCAAGACCGTGTAGTATAATTAATATCAGTATATATCATAAACTGGTTGTAATGAGCCTATATATATGACTGTAAGAGCGACCATATATTTATGCAGGAAATGCAACATTTAAAATAAGATTTTTTATTTCCATGCATGCCAATCAATTTCCATTCATCACACATTTCTGTCATCATAAATTTATGCGCATGTAGTAGGAAACAGATTTCTACGCAGTGTACCGAATTACATTAATATCTATACCGTGTAGCATAATTAGTATCAGCAAATATCATAATCTGAGTGGTCCTATATTTATGAAGCCATCTAATTTTTGCGTGCATGCACTAGAGACAAAAATGTGATCCAAATTTACGTACATGCAATGAAAACTACCATGATTTATCATAAATATCAGATCTACCATAAAAATAGGATCTCCATGCATGCACTGCGCGTGTGCACGTGGTCCAGTGGCTGGACAGGGTTTTTATGCTATCTCTGTGAACCATTTACGCTTATTATGTGGACTATTTACGCTATTCGTGCAAAAAAATAGAACCGCAATTTATGGCTTGTATCCCACACAGAAGGTTAATTGTTGAGCCGGGAGTTTGACTAACGACGTGAGGGAGGTTCACCTGGTGCATGAGCGGGGGACGCACCTGACTGCCTGGCGTGGGTTGTAGGGGCGCTCTGGTGCGGTCCGACCAGGTGGAGGTGGTCGACCAGGGCTTTCACTAACATTTGGAAGTCCAACTAGAGGTAGCCTTGGCTCAATGGTGCCATCCGGTTCAGCAGCACCAGGTTCGGGATGCTATAAAAACACCCCTAGACCGCTAGGGATTAGGTTTTAGCGGGAGCGGTGGTTCCCTCGGGCGAGCGAGCGGCGATGGAGGTTTTCTCGGATGTGCAAGCGGCGGCGATCCCGAGGGCCAGCGGCAGTGGTGCCCTGAGGAGGGCGACCAGCGGCGGCGCTCCTCCAGGATCGAGCGACGGCGATGCTCCTGAAGCGGACGAGCGGCAGCGATGTACCCTAGGCCCGGTGGCGACGGCGGTTGCGCGAGGCACGGTAGGCTTCAACAGCGTCGATGGTGGCCTTGAGGGAGCGCGGCGACAATGGATCTGTGAGGCGTGCACGCGCAGGCAGATCGCAAAGGCGTGCGCGCGACGTCGGCTTCTCATAGGCACGTGCCCCAGAGTGACGCCCGCTGCGTCCCACCTCCGGCGACGACGCCGACCTTCTCTAGGCACGTGCGACGATGATGGACTTTCCTAGACACGAGCGGTGGTGGATCGACGGCCCTATTTTTGTACGATTTTGTATACATTGCCAGCGTCAATATGTTTTTATGATACCTTTTCAGTTTATGTCTCTCATTCCATCTTTGTATGTTTATGATATTTCTATTCACATTTTATATAAATGTTGTTGATTTTTATGTAGTGTACCGCAATGCATAATTAACTTCCACATGTAGCATAATTAGTATCAGTATATATTATAAAATAGTTCTAACGAGCCTAACTGCATGGATGTTTGAAAGATCCTATTTTTATAGATGAAATAAAACATTGAAAATCAAAATTTTATTTCCATAAATGCCAGTCCATTTCATTTCAACCACATTCCTGTCATCCTAAATTCGTGCGTATACAACAAAAAACATATTTTGTACACAGTGTATCATGATGCATAAATACCTTCACCGTGTATTATAATTAGTCTCATTATATATCATAAACTAGTTCTAACGAGACTACATGTATGGCTGTTGAAGAGATCCTATATTTATGGAGGAAAAATTAAATGTTTAAATCAGATTTTTTTATTTCCATGCATGTCAATCCATTTACTTTCAACATCCATTCTTGCCATCGTAAATTTATGTGCATACAACATGAAACAGATTTTTTACACGGTGTGTCACACTGCATAAATATCTATACAGTGTAGCATAATTAGTATCAGTATATATCGTAAACTGGTTCTAACGATCCTAACTATATGGCTATTGTAGAGATCTTATTTTTATGGACGAAATATAGCATTTAAATCGGACTTTTTGTTTCCATACATGTTAATAGTCAAACTCTCACAATTCCAAAGAAAACCATCAGCCTTTAATTTCTCCAAACACCGGAAATCTACAACCCACAACAATCACAGGTTGCTTCAGGAACATGATGAGAAAGAATGTTTTAATAACTGCAGGCAAAAACTCTAAGGTAACAAGAGCCATATTGTTCTCAAGAATAAACTATATTGCTAACAAATGAACTGTAAAGAAACTATGCTACCAATAAATACTGATGGGAAGAAGAGAAAAAGAAACGCATGGACACAATGAACGGATGCCCCTTCTGCAGCATATAAGTTGGAGCAATATACAATGACAAAGCAACAAGGTAGATACACATATTTTAAAAAAGTAAACATAGTACACTACATAGATCGGTTCTATAATTTTATTAGAAGATGAAAAAGAATTTAAAAAGATCTCACTATATCTCTACGAATTGCCCTATAAAGATACAATATTTTTATGACTTATATTATGAATCAATTTTCTATGCGCGGGACGAGCGGGCAAGTTACTAGTGGGAACCAATACTGGCATCCAATGGGCTCCGCGTGACGGGTTTAGCGTCAAAAAAACACTTTTCTCTATGACATTTTGGATGCACGGATTAGCTCATCTTTAACAGGCCAATATTCAATAGACCGTGTAAATAATCGTGTAAAATAGTATTTTATAATATAGATTACACTGTTTATAAAATAAAATTTAAAATATAGTATAAAATAAAGAGTGAAATATAAAGTCTGGTGGAGGTAGTGAGAACGTCAGACCCCACAGATACAATCCAACGACCATCTGTCGCCTGGGCGGGACCGTGGATGACCATAGCTACTCTAGGGGAACCCATGCGTCGTGTTCTTGTTGGCATATTGCCATTATCTTTGGGCGTGTTCGGCTGGCTACAAGCCGACACTGTTGCAGCTGTTTGGATTGCTGCAGCTGCAATCCATAGAGAGAAAAATACTGTAGAAGCCGCAGCCGCAGCCGGATTGCAGCCGCAGCAAGCCGCAGCGAACAAGCTGTTTCTCTTCTGCCCACCGCGGTCATTTATGATTTCTTGTAGGTGGGACTAGTGCATCTATATAAATATTTGAATTGTCTAGGGTCTATTTGGAAGATTCAGTTTTAAAAAACTGGTTTATAGTTTATGTCCTAGTTTATAGGAACCGGATTTTCAGTTTTTTAAAACCAAGGAGCTATTCTCCCCTAGCTAAAACCACCTGTTGTTGTTTAATTACATCATGCCTTTATTGGTTTACACCTATTACCACCGCTTTTTAAAATAGAAGAATGATATGCTTGTAATTGTGTATAAAAAAAAAATTAGAAACTGGTTTATTAGAAACTGAGTTCCAAACATTTTTACCTAATTTTTTTCACAAACCATTTGTGGAAACTGTTTTTTTAAACTAATGTTGTGCTTCCAAATATACACCTAGTTAAACCAATAAATTATACATTTAATAAGGATTTTCGAGCTAAGATGTAGATTGTGTCGCTGGGGCATTGGCAGAGTAAAAAGATGCACACACACGAGGGATGGTGAGATGACACGACAAGATCCCAAGTCAAGTTGAGGTATAGCGATGATAGAGAATTAGTCCGAAATATATGGGGCAGGCATGGATATATCTACATGCCGGTAGGTAGGATTGGATACAGAGCCACAGCTCAGCTAGCTCGTTTGAGTTTTAGGTGACTCGTTAAACTAACGATATAGCTCGGCTCGGCTAGTTAAGCTAACGAGTCACAGTATCATTTCGGCTCGACTCGATTAGCTCGCGACACACACATAATATATATATATATATATATATATATATATATATACTTAATTTGTAGTTAATTTCAAACTAATTTAACAGTATATAGTAATTATACTCATAGTTTCACATACCACATCAATATAACACTAAATTAATACAACTCATCAATTCACAATTCATACAAATTAATGTTCATTAGTTTAATCCATAATTATATTCACATAGACCAATTTAACACATAAACATAGTTTATCAATCATTAGTTTAACTCATAGGCTATAAACACCACACATACATATAACATGTTCATCGGTTATTACGTAAATGATATGCATATAGTTTTATTTTGCTAAAATATAATAGCTTGTTTAGCTCATGAGCTTGCTCGTTAACAAACCAAACTAGATCGTTAACGAACCGAGCTAGTATGTCAGATCAGCTCGTGAAAAAATTTAAACGAGTAGATTCGATTTAGCCAAGCTTACCACGAGCCGATAGCTGATCGGTTGTGGTGTAGGGCCGGCTATGGTTTAGTCTCACACAGTAAATATGACCGACGTGCTACCACATAAGGACTAGATTGAGAACCCTGTTTTCCCAAAGAATTTTTATTTTCCAAAAAAAATTAGTTCATTTTTTCTTGGAAAAACAAGGTTCCTAAACTAGTCCTAAAAGTAAAAATTACGCACCCTTCTACCTATTCAAGGTACATACCGGCTTTCACAGCACATGTGGGTAGTGCATTTCCATCGAATAGAAGACACATGTGGGTAGTGCATTTCCATCGAATAGAAGAGTCTACAAGTGCTTAATTATTTATATGTCACTCTCTCCGTCTTAAATTAGTATTCGTTTTAACTTTTAGTTTTTATATCTAAATTTAAATAGATGATAATAAATCTAAATATATATACAAAATGCATACATCAATTATTATATGAATTCATGAAAAATCTAAAATAAATTTTAATTTAGGACGGGAGGATTATTTATTTGTGTGAGATTAGCAAGCCCTATATTAGAGATCAGTTCGTCCAGATACTAATATAAGATTTTTTTTGCGAATAGATAAATTTATTAATAATCAGGTAGCGTCATTACAAATAAGAGACAAAAAGGTACTCTAGAAAAAAAATGCAAAAAAGAGTTGGCTACGATCAAACTTAATAGCAAAATATCTCTATCTCTACTATATTAAAGTATCAGTTTCAACGGTCGTCGCGTGTCATATTTTTACAAATAACCCCTTCTATTGTTTGAAATGACCCCTCACCAACTCCGGCCGTTGTCAATCTAACTGGAGGTTGGATCGCTAGATGTAAATAGGGGAAGCAGCGACACATTTGTGCAGACAAATCTGTCGAACCTATCGACGGTCACGAGGTCGGCTTGGCGTTGTGTGTCCTCGTCACCAAATCTCACCACGGTTCAGGTTCTTCGGGTGGTTCCTTAGTGCCTGCATCATCAGCCGCAAGCAAAGCAAGTGTAGCTTCATCCAAATCACTAGCAGAGGAATACCCACCATCGTATTTTACCACCAAACACGCTGATTAGGACAATCATGCTGCACGTGTCCATAGCCCTTGCATCGATAACACAGAACATCTCTTGTTCTACCCGTGGAGGCTACTGAATAGGCACTACCTGCTGGTTTCTGGGCAGATTTGGTTGCTGAATTTCTGGAAGATGCACGTGGTTTGTCGTCGGAGGAAGGCGGTGGTGCTGGTCGACTCAGCGAGTGAGTTGGTGCTGGTATACGACCGGTCATGGACGTAGTCGTGCGCTGCTGCCATGGTGTAGATTTTCCTACAGAAACATTAGACCTTGCACTAGCATGTCGTCCCTGCACTTCTCTTTCAGCTTTGCAAGCAAGATGAAACAATCGGGTTACATTAGCATAATCTTTATAAGTAAAGATGTACTGAATTTCCCTATTTAACTCGCCCAAAAAATCTAGCCATAGCAGATTTCTCACCCTCCTCTATGTTACAACGCAACATACCCATTTGTAATTCCTGATAATATTCTTCTACACTTTAGTACCCTGTCTCAATTGTTGCAACTTGTTTAACATATCACGTGCATAATAAGAAGGAACAAATCTTGCACGCATGACCCGTTTCAACGCATCCCAAGTTTGTGGCATGTTATTAGGATTCTTCTTACCATGTTCTATCCACCAAACAGAAGCAAATTCAGTAAACTCACTAGTAGCAGCTCTAACCCGCGCATTCTCAGGAAATTCATGACATGCGAACTTTTGATCAACCGCAATCGCCCAAGTAATGTAAGCATTAGGGTCATAATTACCATCAAAAGGAGGTATTTTAAATTTAACCTTACTAAAAGCATCATCATTACCATGTACCTCACGTCAACGAAAACCACCCATACCTCTACAGTTAGTACGTAGTCGCCGGCGATTAGGTGCTTCTTGGTCATCTTGTTCAGTACCAGCAACATAGTCATCCCAGTTACCTTCGGCGCCCTCATCACGCCCACCATTGGTATTAGCATGCATCTCATCAAATAGCCTCAAGAGTGCGACAAGGCTCTTGTCAATATGAGCAACTGTCATTTCCACATTTGCAAGTTTGGTGTTTGTGTCGATCTATGTGGCCTCCAATTGCCCCATCATTTTATTCGTCACCTGCAAGTCATTATCAAGACCTTCCATGTGCGTCTTCACCAGCCTTACAAAGTGTTGTATGATGCCCTTGGTGCGAGGAGAATGTGGCATATTACGAGAAGCATCATCAACCTCCAATCTTGCCATGGTTAGACGAACAGAGGCAACAAGATAAAAAAAGAAGTGAAGGAATAAAAACTCTACAACTATTAGGATGTAGCTACTGCAAGGCGCTCACTTTCAACCTGCCACACAAGCTCTTACCAATTCTTACCTTGCTAAACAGGATGGGTCAGCAACCAACAAGTCTGCAACCGTGGAATAAGTGTAACGGTGCCGCAACAACACGACCTGTCAAGCTGTAGTCGAAATATGTAGAGTTGTAGGTGGGCTGAAGCAAGGAATACACTAGTACCACGTTAGTTACAAAATCAAGTTGAATAATCGTTCAACGGTGGTACTGTGCTGGTCCTAGGCTAAACCATGCTAGAGACGTGAGCCTAGGCACAAAGGTAGTCACTGGAAAAGAACAACTAGCACAGCACAAAAAGAAACAACAGATTTAGAGATTCAGCCCCCTTCTTTCTTCATCTTTTCCTTTTTTTCTTTTTTTCTTCTTTTTTCTTCAGGGGCCTAAACCCTTTTTTTACTATAACAACCCAAACAATAAGACTATTGCTAATAACCCCTTTGAAACCAGATTTAACAAATCTTGTTAATATAGAAGGTCTAGAAATCTCTACGATGATTGCAGAGCGCTCAGAATGAATTTTTAGGCAAGGTCAGATCCATTGGAAAGAAGATAAGATAAGCTTTCTAGATTGTATTTAAACTTCCAAATCCGACATGAGATGTATCCGTGGTGGCAAAAACGAGCCAGAGATGTTTATGTTGATGGTGGATCTCGTGGTGACCAAAACGTGGTAGAACTCAAAACTCTAAAGGAATAAACTAAGACCAGCAACTCGACACAACCGATGCAACCGAAAATTCAACAAGCCCTTGCTATGTAGTACTAGTAAAGGCTCAATGGTTTATAGGATTGCGGTAAAACTAATCTACTATTTTTTGGCTTTTTCTGGACTATAGGAGATAAGAAAACAGCGAAGAAAAGTAAATCTCTCACCGATAAACCTTGCTCTGATTACCAACTAATGTGCACCAGTTGGGTGAATGCCCGATCTTTCGATGAGAGGGTGTGGAATAACTCGATTGGTGGAGGAGACGACGTTCACGACCCGACTACAGCCTTCCAAAGACGCTGCGTCTTAGCAACCGATACACCACCTCCTATGGCTGTCACGATCTTGTGGAACATGACACCCCGGCCACTAGGGAACTCGTCCTGCAAGCAATCGAAAAACTAACAAGAATAAGTAGAACAAGTACTGAATTACTAGATGTAAATGTAGGTTTAAAAATCAAACTCCAATATGGTGGGGTTCCGAAGACAAGAAGACGAGCGACTGAACCAGCACGCACGCTTACAAGCAAGTAGCAAGAGATAAACTTGATCTAAACAAAACCCACTGTTCTTGGTGGCGGGTAGGGGGTTTATAAACATGGGAGGACGACCACAAGGTTATTGGGGTCATGCTGAAACCCTAGGATGCGTCCCTAATGGACCCAACTCGATACACGACCCATTGGGCTAAAATAGGGTGACGCAGCACCATGGGCAGAAAAGGCAGGAAATGTCTCGGTAAGGAAACAATGATTACGGCGGCCTCAGAACAGATATGACTATAATTCCAGATCCATATGAAAGTAGACTTGATAAGCTTTCCATGTTGTGCTTGAACATTACAATCCGAGCCCGCATGTGACCGTGGTGACCATCACAAGTTGGTGTTCTTCTGCAGTCCGAATCCAGCATGTTCAAATCCTTTTCCCTTTCGGTCTTCTCCCTGGTTCCTAAGCAAAACAAGAGTGCACGGGTCTCCATGGTCTAAATATGATGGACATGAACTCAAGAGTGTAATCACCTTATGGTTGATTTGACGAGCACGAGCGCGAGTAATGGGACCAGAAATTGGTACTTGTATTGGCCTAGATGTATCAGTAGTGTGGATGTCTTCATCATTCTCCCCTTCTTGCATTTGAGTCGTCCTCGACTCAAGCTCAACTTCCTCTCCCAAGTAGGGCTTTAAATCTGCAGTGTTAAATGTGGGGCTAACCCCAAAGTCTGTAGGCAGATCTAGACTATATGCATTGTCGTTAATTTTCTCTAGCACTTTAAACGGTCCATCGGGTCGAGGCAACAATTTAGATTTTTGCAATTCAAGACACCTTTCCTTTCTCAAATGCAACCAAACTAAATCTCCAAGTTCAAAATTTAATTCCTTTCTACCTTTATCACTAGCAAACTTATATCTAGCATTCATACGCTCTATGTTTTCTTTAGTAGTTTCATGTAGTTTTAACATCAATTCAGCACGCCTAGTAGCATCAAAATTTAGTTTTTCAGAAGATGGCAAAGGCATTAAATCAATAGGAGCACGAGGCAACAAACCATATACAATTTGAAATGGGCACATCTTTGTAGTAGAATGCAATGATCGATTATAAGCAAATTCAACATGAGGCAAACGGTCCTCCCACATCTTAATATTCTTCTTTAGAACAACCCTTAACATAGTAGACAAAGTTCTATTCACAACTTTAGTTTGACCATCAGTTTGGGGATGACATGTAGTAGAAAATAAAAGCTTAGTCCCCAATTTTGCCCACAAAGTCCTCTAAAAATGACTAAGAAATTTAGCATCACGATCAGAAACGATTGTGTTGGGCACACCATGCAAGCGAACAATTTCACGAAAGAACAAATCAGCAATATGAGTAGCATCGTCAGTTTTATGACATGGTATGAAATGTGCCATCTTAGAAAATCTATCAACAAACACAAACACATTATCACGTCCCTTCCTAGTCCTAGGCAATCCCAGCACAAAATCCATAGAAATATCTTCCCAAGGAGCACTAGGAACTGGTAGAGGCAAATACAAATTGTGTGGATTTAACCGTGACTTCGCCTTTTGACATGTCATGCAAAGAGCAACCAATCTCGCCACATTTCTTCTCATCTTGGGCCAAAAGAAATGACCAGCAAGTATGTCCTCCGTTTTCTTCGCTCCAAAATGTCCCATTAAGCCACCTTCATGTGCTTCCTGTAACAACAACAAACGAACGGAGCTAGCTGGAATGCATAGCTTGTTAGCTCTAAACACAAACCATCACTAACGATATATTTGTTCCATCCTTTTCCATATTTACAATGCAGCAACACATCTTTAAAATCAACATCATGAACATATTGGTCTTCAATCGTCTCTAATCAAAAGATTTCGTAGTCAAGTTGATTCAACAAAGTATATCTCCTAGACAAAGCGTCAGCAATGATATTCTCTTTTCCTTTCTTGTGCTTAATAACATAAGGAAAAGATTCGATAAATTCAACCCACTTAGCATGTCTACGGTTCAGTTTTCCTTGACTATGAATATGTTTCAAAGATTCATGATCAGAATGAATAACAAACTCTCTGGGCCACAAATAATGCTACCATGTTTCTAATGTTCGCACAAGAGCATATAATTCCTTATCATAAGTAGAATAATTTAGAACAGACCCACTCAATTTTTCACTAAAATATGCAACAGGTTTGCCTTCTTGTAACAAAACACCACCCAATCCAATTCCACTAGCATCACATTCAAGCTCAAAAGTCTTATTAAAACCAGGAAGTTGGAGGAGAGGTGCATGTGTCAACTTATCTTTCAGCACGTTGAAAGAGTGCTCTTGTACTTTGCCCCAACTAAAATGCACTCCCTTCTTCGTAAGCTCATTCAAAGGTGCAACAATAGTACTAAAGTCCTTCACAAAACGGTGATAGAAGCCAGCAAGTCCTAGGAAACTCCGCACCTGTGTGATAGTCTTTGGCATAGGCCATCCATGTATCGCTTCTACCTTGGCTTGATCAACCTCAATTCCCTTTGGAGTCACAACATAGCCAAGAAACGACACTCGATCGGTGCAAAATGTGCACTTCTCAAGGTTACCAAATAAACGTGCATCTCATAAAGCATTAAAAGCAGCACGCATGTGATCAACATGTTCATCCATAGATTTGCTGTAGATCAATATGTCATCAAAGTATACTACCACAAATTTTCCAATGAAGGCACGCAAAACCTCGTTCATTAATCTCATGAAAGTGCTAGGTGCATTAGTTAACCCGAAAGGCATGACTAACCACTCATACAATCCGAACTTAGTTTTGAAAGCAGTTTTCCATTCATCTCCCAATTTCATACAAATCTGGTGGTACCCACTACGCAAATCAACTTTAGAAAACACGATAGCACCACTCAATTCATCAAGCATATCATCTAAACGTGGAATAGGGTGTCGATACCGTATGGTGATATTATTAATAGCTCTGCAATCAACACACATACGCCATGTTCCATCTTTTTTAGGCACTAAAATAACCGGAACAACACAAAGACTAAGAGACTCACGCACGTAACTTTGTCGAGTAGTTCTTGCACTTGTCGCTGAATTTCTTTTGTTTCCTCCGGATTTGTCCTATATGGCGCACGGTTTGGCAAAGATGCACCAGGAATAAGATCAATTTGGTGCTCAATCCCTCATATAGGTGGCAGCCCCTCTGGTATCTCACTTGGAAATACATCAGAATACTCCTGCAAAATGTTAGCAACAACAGGAGGCAAAGAATGCTGCATATCTTGAATTGAAATCAAAGCATCCTTGCATACCAAAGCGTAGGCAACAGAAGTGGAAGCAAATAATTCATTAGCATCAAATTTTGTTGCAAGCAAGCAATGTCCTTTCAATTTTATCCCATCTTTGTTATTACCAACAACTTTAATATTCTTGTTGTTCTCAGTTTTAGCTTTTGTAGCTTTAGCAACATCATCATGCACAATAGCCTCAGGGGACATGGGAAGCAAAATAAGTTTCTTATCATGGTGTATGAGAGAATATTGATTTGATCTACCATGATGCATACAATCTATATAAAATTGCCATGGTCTACCTAGTAGAATATTACAAGCATCCATAGGCACAACGTCACAGTCAACAACATCACGATATGAACCAATAGCAAAATTAATTTGTACCAGCTTGGTTACCTTGACCTTACCACTATTGTTAAGCCATTGAATGTGATATAGATGGGGGTGCGGTTTGGTCGTAAGTGCAAGCTTCTCCACCATGTCGCTGCTAGCCAAGTTGTTGCCGCTACCTCCATTAATGATCAAACGACATGAACGCTCCTTAATGACACACTTTGTTTGAAACAACGTGTGTCGCTGATTCTGCTCTGCCTTATCCATTTGTGCACTAAGCACATGCTGTACAATGAGGCTCTCATAATGCTCTGCATCATCTGCACCAATCTGTTCTTCGGGTGGTTCCTTAGTGCCTGCATCATCAGCCACAAGCAAAGCAAGTGTAGCTTCATCCAAATCACTAGCAGAGGAATACCCACCATCGTATTTTACCACCAAAACACGCTGATTAGGACAATCACGCTGCACGTGTCCATAGCCCTTGCATCGATAACACGAAACATCTCTTGTTCTACCCGTGGAGGCTACTGAAAAGGCACTACCTGCTGGCTGGGCAGATTTGGTTGCTGAATTTGTGGAAGATGCACGTGGTTTGTCGCCGGAGGAAGGCGGTGGTGCTGGTCGACTCAGCGAGGGAGTTGGTGCTGGTGTATGACCGGTCATGGACGTAGTCGTGCGCTGCTACCATGGTGTAGATTTTCCTGCAGAAACATTAGACCTTGCACTAGCATGCCGTCCCTGCACTTCCTTTCAGCTTTGCAAGCAAGATCAAACAATCGGGTTATGTTAGCATAATCTTTATAAGCAAGGATGTCCTGAATTTCCCTATTTAACCCGCCCAAAAATCTAGCCATAGCAGATTCCTCACCCGCCTCTATGTTATAACGCAACATACCCATTTGTAATTCCTGATAATATTCTTCTACACTTTTAGTACCCTGTCTCAATTGTTGCAACTTGTTTAACATATCACGTGCATAATAAGATGGAACAAATCGAGCCCACATGACCCGTTTCAACGCATCCCAAGTTTGTGGCATGTTATTAGGATTCTTCTTACCATGTTCTATCCACCAAACAGAAGCAAATTCAGTAAACTCACTAGTAGCAGCTCTAACCCGCGCATTCTCAGGAAATTCATGACGAACTTTTGATCAACCGCAATCTCCCAAGTAATGTAAGCATTAGGGTCATATTCACCATCAAAAGGAGGTATTTTAAATTTAACCTTACTAAAAGCATCATTATTACCATGTACCTCATGTCGGCGAAAACCACCCATACCTCTATGGTTAGTACGTAGTCACCGGCGATTAGGTGCTTCTTGGTCATCTTGTTCAGTATCAGCAACATAGTCATCCTAGTTACCTTCGGCGCCCTCATCACGCCCACCATTGGCATTAGCATGCATCTCATCAAATCGCCTGAAGAGTGCGACAAGGCTCTTGTTAATATGAGCAACTGTCATTTCCACATTGCAAGTTGGTGTTTGTGTCGATCTATGTGGCCTCCAATTACCCCATCTTTTCATTCGTCACCTGCAAGTCATTATCAAGACCTTCCATGTGCGTCTTCACCAGCCTTACAAAGTGTTGTATGATGCCCTTGGTGCAAGGAGAATGTGGCATATTACGAGAAGCATCATCAACCTCCAATCTTGCCATGGTTAGACGAACAGAGGCAACAAGATAAAAAATAAGTGAAGGAATAAAAACTCTACAACTATTAGGATGTAGCTACTGCAAGGCGCTCACTCTCAACCTGCCACACAAGCTCTTACAAATTCTTACCTTGCTAAACAGGAGGGGTCAGCAACCAACAAGTCTGCAACCGTGGAATAGGTGTATCGGTGCCGTAGCAACAGGACCTGTCAAGCCATAGTCGAAATATGTAGAGTTGTAGGTGGGCTGATGCAAGGAATACACTAGTACCACGTTAGTTACAAAAGCAAGCTGAATAATCGTTCAACGGTGGTACTGTGCTGGTCTAGGCTAAGCCATGCTAGAGACGTGAGCCTAGGCACAAAGGTAAGTCACTGGAAAAGAACAACTAGCACATCACAAAGAGAAACAACAGATTCAGAGATTCAGCCTCCTTCTTTCTTATTCTTTTCCTTTTTTTTATTTTTTTCTTCTTTTTTCTGCAGTGGCCTAAACCCTTTTTTTACTATAACAACCCAAATAATAAGGCTATTTGATGAGGACATCACTATGAGTACGACTACACCAGCAGCACCTCCACATCAAGCGCCACTTCCTTCATTAGTTGGGCCAATCACTCGGGCCCGTGCCAGAGATCTTAACTTTGTCATGCTACTGAAGAATGAGGGCCCAGAAGAATAGACGACCAGCCCAACTGCGGCCCATAGTGGACGACCTAGGGTTGGCCGCCCTTAGGGGCTGCGCCCCCTTTATTTATCCAGGAGCTGCGCCTCCTTTATTTTCGAGTTTTGTTTTACGTTAGCCTTAGCTACTCTCGAACACGCGCAAATCTGCGCTGTCTTCGTGTATTCAGAACTCCACCCTCGAGTAATAGATTAGATTGCTCGCATCTTTTTCTTGTTCGTTCTTCGATTGCGCACAGGAAACGATCTTCGTGATCAGGCCGATCTCGCATCAGCAAGGTCGGTAACCACAGGGAGTTGGTTCAGCGATTGCATTGGCGCCTCGGGCTTGCTCGTCGTAGTCGGAACGCAAGGGTCATCTTCTGCCAAATCGGAATTATCTCTACTCGCCGAAAGACCGGGCACCTCAGCTACATCAATTGGTATCAGATTTCCAGGTTGATCGGTGAGTTTATCGAGCGTTTGTTTCCTACAGTCCACAAAACCACATAAAAATTCAGATTAGATCTTATCCCAGCACCCTTTTGAGCCTCGCACTTTCTTTCAATAATCTGCATTGTTGAATTTGTGTGCTTTCGCGTCATTTGTTGCTGGTTGCATTGTGTTCTTCCACCATTCAAACCCTAGCGCCGCCACCATCTCCCGTTTGATCACGCCACAAACCGAGTCAACATCGTTTCCTTGTTTTTCTCCTTCGGTTACGTCAAAAAAACAGAAAAAACAAACCGAGTCAACGACCGTTTCCTTGTTTTTCTCCTTCGGTTACGAAAAAAAAACAGAAAAAAACAAACCGAGTCAACGACCGCTTCCTTGTTTTTCTCCTTCGGTTACTAAAAAAAACAGAAACAAAAAAAACGAAGGAGAAAGGATACGGTTGTTTCATTCCGGTCGTTTTTAAAACATAACTTGATGTACCTTCCGTAAAACGGGCATAACTTTTCGCTCGGGTATCCAAAAAATCTGAAATTTTTACAGGAGCTTGTTGACACCATTCTGAGGCCGGCCAAACTCACCTACGATCTGTTTGGGGTTCGACAAAATTGTCAAAAAAATTCAGGAAAATAAAGAAAAACATTCGTCAAAGTTCTCGCACGCTTTTCAGAGAACTTCCTGATTTTCTATAGACCACATCTGATTTCTGTTTTAGGTGAAACTTCGTGTAGCTCCTATTTTGTTGCTTCTTGTGCTGAGAAAATATCAAAAAAATCATACAAAAAAGAAAAACAAAATCACTTGTGATTCCTACTAGTGGCCTCGCTAGTACAATATTTACGGTACTGCCATTCTGCTAGTTCCATCCGTCCTTTGCACTTGTGGCCAGCAATATAGTTTCGTGTTTTGCACTATAATTCAACTTTGCATTATTGTTTGATCGTGCTAATCCTTGACTTGAGTGCAGCCTACCCAAAACTCCACATATTTCTACGACGAGAAGGTTTCTGTTTCTCCAGGCAATCGCTCATCCAATCTTTCACCGGTTCCACCTGTTGGTTGCAGTTCACCACTGTGGCTTGGTAAGAACGGATAAGAACTTGATAACAGCACTAGTGTGAGCGCCTTGTGAGCAGTACACCCCTGTTTTTGTCGTTGGTTTTTCTCCTTTTGGTGTTTTGGTGTTTGCGCTAACTATGGCAGGAGCACACGACATGGTGGATGCCCAGTTGCAGGAAGTAAGGGGACAAGTTGATGGACTTGCTGCTGACATTAGGACGATGCATGAACGGCTTGATTCAACGATCACTTCGACGACCGAGCGTTTCAACCAACTTGACCTTGCTCAAACGGCGACTCGCACCACACTCGACACCATCCTGGCACGCCTTGATGCATTGACCACAAAGATGGACCAGGAATACGGCGGTGACACTGAGCAGGACGATGGAGATCGCCGTGGTCGTGCACGTCGTGTGGTTCGTCATCCCCCTAATGACTTATTTTCTAAGATTAAATTTAAAATTCCATCTTTTAATGGTAAATATGATCCTGCTGCATATCTTGATTGGGAATTGGAGGTAGAACAGAAATTTTCATGCCATGATATTCCTGCTAATAGCCAAGTGAAGGCTGCCATTAGTGAATTTACTGATTTTGCTTTAATTTGGTGGCGTGAGTATAAACAAAAACTTCCCATTAACAGTGTCATTACTTGGACCCAATTAAAAACTGCCATGCGCCTCAGATTTGTTCCTTCCTATTATGCTCGTGATTTGCTTAACAAAATGCAGCGTTTTCAACAAGGGTCACTATCTGTTGAGGAATATTACCAGGAGTTACAAAAGGGTATGCTTCGTTGTGGTTTGGTTGAGTCGGATGACGCTGCTATGGCACGTTTTCGTGGTGGTTTGAACAGGGAAATTCAGGATATACTTGATTATAAGGATTATTTTGATATAACCACATTGTTTGAATATGCTTGCAAAGCTGAACGTGAAGTGCAGGGACGACGATCAAAGACATATACTAACTCTTTTGCAGACCGGGGTCCAACACACAGCTCAACTCCTTCCAGCCCTGCACCTTCTACGCCTAGCACTACATCACGCACATGGACGACCAAGCCAGTGGCGCCCCATACCAAAGGCGCTGCTTCTTCCACAGGACATACACGGGATATTCAATGCCATCGTTGCAGAGGGTTTGGGCACATGATTCGGGACTGCCCAAACAAGCGTACCTTGCTTATACGTGACAATGGTGAGTACTCTTCAGCCAGTGATTCTGAGGAAACTAGTCATGCTATGATTGCCACTAACCATGCAGAAAATGAGGAAGTCCACGTTGATCCCATCGACGCCGATAGGTTTGAGAGTCTTGTTGTACAGCATGTTCTCAGCACACAGGTTGCCCAGGCCGAAAAAAATCAGCGACACACTCTATTCCATACCAAGGGCGTCGTGCACGAACGGTCGATTCGCATCATCATCGATAGTGGCAGCTGCAACAATTTGGCAAGTACAGCGTTGGTAGAGAAATTATCCTTGCCCACTCGCACACATCCACATCCGTATCACATTCAATGGCTTAATGATGGTGGTAAAATAAAGGTAACACGTTCGGTACGTGTCCCCTTTTCGCTGGGTTCTTATTCTGATTATGCTGATTGCGATGTTATTCCTATGGAAGCATGCTCTTTGTTATTGGGTCGACCTTGGCAATATGATACTGATAGTTTACATCATGGTCGTTCAAATCATTATTCTTTCATGTTTAAAGGTCAGAAAATAATTATACATCCAATGACCCCTGACCAAATTTTGAAAGATGATCTTACTAGGGCTGCTAAAACTGCACAACAAGTCAAATCGACATCAGCCGCACCTATTAAATCTGAAATCAAGTTGCACTCTCCTGTTTTACTTGCTACACGTGCTGATTTTGATGAT
Source organism: Zea mays (assembly GCF_902167145.1). NCBI lineage: Eukaryota > Viridiplantae > Streptophyta > Magnoliopsida > Poales > Poaceae > Zea > Zea mays. The sequence continues at coordinate 37,269,203 of NC_050098.1, read as the reverse complement.
CTCCATGAAGCTCATATGCCCTGTTATGCACTTGTATGCTCGTGCATGCTTGTTCCGCTTGATGATGCACCGTCTTTGGATATACCCCCTGCTGTTGTTAACCTTTTGCAGGAGTATGCTGATGTTTATCCTACAGACTTACCACCGGGTCTTCCTCCCCTCCGTGGCATTGAGCATCAGATCAATCTCATCCCCGGCGCTTCTCTTCCGAACCGCGCCCCGTACCGTACAAATCCAGAGGAGACGAAGGAGATCTAGCGCCAGGTGCAGACGCTGCTTGATAAGGGTTACATTCGTGAGTCTCTTAGCCCTTGCTCGGTTCCTGTTTTACTCGTTCCAAAGAAAGATGGGTCATGGCGTATGTGCGTAGATTGTCGTGCTATTAATAACATCACAATTCGTTATCGATATCCTATTCCACGCCTTGATGATATGTTAGATGAGCTTAGTGGTGCCGTTATTTTCTCTAAGGTTGATTTGCGTAGCGGTTACCATCAGATTAGAATAAAACTCGGTGATGAATGGAAAACGGCTTTTAAAACGAAATTTGGTTTATATGAATGGTTGGTTATGCCATTTGGATTGACTAATGCTCCCAGCACCTTTATGCGTTTAATGAACGAAGTTCTACGGGCCTTCATAGGTTTGTTTGTTGTTGTTTATTTCGATGATATCCTTATTTACAGCAAGTCTATAGAGGAGCATTTAGAACATTTGCGTGCTGTTTTTGATGCTTTGCGTGCTGCTCGCTTGTTTGGTAACATGGAAAAGTGCACATTTTGCACGCAACGTGTCTCGTTTCTTGGTTATGTGGTTACTCCGCAGGGCATTGAGGTGGATAGCAGCAAGATTGCTGCCATTCGGGAGTGGCCTACACCGACGACGGTCACACAAATTCGGAGCTTTCTTGGACTTGCCGGTTTCTATCGCAGATTTGTTCGTGATTTTAGCTCCATTGCAGTGCCTCTACATGAGCTTACAAAGAAAGATGTGCCGTTTGCTTGGAGTGATTCGCAGGAGGTAGCGTTCAACACTTTGAAAGATAAGTTAACCCAAGCTCCCCTCTTGCAATTGCCTGATTTTAATAAAGTTTTTGAGCTTGAATGCGATGCTAGCGGTATTGGGCTAGGTGCTGTTTTGTTACAAGAAGGAAAACCAGTTGCTTATTTTAGTGAAAAATTAAGCGGTGCTAGTCTGAAATATTCTACTTATGATAAGGAGCTTTACGCTTTAGTGCGCACTTTGCATACATGGCAGCACTATCTTTGGCATCGTGAGTTCATAATTCATTCTGATCATGAGGCTTTAAAACATATTCGTACCCAAACAAATCTGAACCGTCGTCATGCTAAATGGGTCGAATTCATTGAGTCCTTTCCTTACATTATTAAACACAAGAACGGGAAGGACAATGTTATTGCTGATGCTTTGTCTCGTCGCTATACCATGCTGTCACAATTAGATTTTAAAATCTTTGGTTTGGACACTGTGAAGGATCAATATGTTGACGATGCTGATTTTAAAGATGCTTTCGGCCATTGTATTAATGGGATACCATGGGGCAAATTTCACATACAGGATGGGTTCCTGTTTCACGCTAACAAGCTGTGTGTTCCAGCTAGTTCGGTTCGTCTTTTGTTGTTACAGGAGGCGCATGGAGGCGGTCTCATGGGGCATTTTGGCGTCTACAAAACGCATGAGGTGTTGGCTGCCCACTTCTTTTGGCCTCGGATGCGCGCTGATGTTGAGCGCCTTGTTGCACGCTGCACTACTTGTCAGAAAGCTAAGTCACGGTTGAACAACCATGGTTTGTATATGCCTTTGCCTGTCCCTTCTTCTCCTTGGCTTGTTATCTCTATGGACTTTGTGTTGGGCTTGCCTAGAACTAAGAAGGGGAGGGATAGTATTTTTGTGGTTGTTGATAGATTCTCTAAAATGGCTCACTTTATACCTTGTCATAAAACTGATGATGCTAGCATTGTTGCTGAATTGTTCTTTAGAGAAATTATTCGTTTACATGGTATTCCAAAAACAATAGTCTCTGATCGCGATGCTAAGTTTCTAAGCCATTTTTGGAGATCTCTTTGGAATAAATTGGGAACTAAATTGTTGTTTAGCACTACTTGTCACCCTCAGACTGATGGACAAACTGAGGTAGTAAATAGAACTTTATCTACCATGCTTAGGGCTGTTTTAGACAAGAATTTGAGACGTTGGGAGGATTGCTTTCCTCATGTTGAATTTGCTTACAATCATGCCACGCATTCTTCTACAAAGATGTGCCCTTTCCAGATTGTTTATGGTTACATCCCTAGGGCACCTATTGATTTGATTTCACTTAATGTTGCAAACGCCCCACATGTAGATGCTGCTGCACATGTTGAACAAATGATTACCATACATGAACAAACGAAACAGAACATTGCTGCTACTAATGCAAAAAATCAGGTTGCTGGTAGTAAAGGAAGAAAACATGTTACTTTTGAGCCAGGTGATATGGTTTGGTTGCACTTGAGAAAGGATCGGTTTCCTACTTTGCGCCGTTCTAAATTAATGCCTCGTGCTGCTGGTCCTTTTAAGGTGCTAACAAAGATTAATGATAATGCTTATATCCTTGACCTGCCTGCGGAATTTGGTGTTTCCACTAGTTTTAATGTTGCAGATTTGAAACCATATTTGGCCGAGGATGAGGAGTTGTCGTCGAGGACGACTTCACTTCAAGAAGGGGAGGATGATGAGGACATCACTATGAGTACGACTACACCAGCAGCACCTCCACATCAAGCGCCACTTCCTTCATTAGCTGGGCCAATCACTCGGGCCCGTGCCAGAGATCTTAACTTCGTCATGCTACTGAAGAATGAGGGCCCAGAAGAATAGACGACCAGCCCAACTGCGGCCCATAGTGGACGACCTAGGGTTGGCCGCCCCTAGGGGCTGCGCCCCCTCTATTTATCCAGGAGCTGCGCCTCCTTTATTTTCGAGTTTTGTTTTACGTTAGCCTTAGCTACTCTCGAACACGCGCAAATCTGCGCTGTCTTCGTGTATTCAGAACTCCACCCTCGAGTAATAGATTAGATTGCTCGCATCTTTTTCTTGTTCGTTCTTCGATTGCGCACAGGAAACGATCTTCGTGATCAGGCCGATCTTGCATCAGCAAGATCGGCAACCACAGGGAGTTGGTTCAGCGATTGCATTGGCGCCTCGGGCTTGCTCGTCATAGTTGGATCGCAAGGGTCATCTTCCGCCAAATCGGAATTATCTCTACTCGCCGAAAGATCGGGCACCTCAGCTACATCACTATTGCTAACATCCCCTTTGAAACCAGATTTAACAAATCTTGTTAATATAGAAGGTCCTGAAATCTCTACGATGATTGCGGAGCGCTCAGAATGAATTTTGAGGCAAGGTCAGATCCATTGGAAAGAAGATAAGATAAGTGTTGGGGACTTGTTCTCAAATGCTATGAATCAAGAACAAGGCAACACAAAATGTTAAATATCAAAACCCTTCGTCCTTTGAATCATTATTTCCCTTCGGATATAATGGGTTTCGGACGAAGGTCATGAAGGACAAACCCTCATGATCATGATTGTTGGGGACTTGTTCTCAAATGCTTCGGGTTAAGAACAAGGCAACACAAAATGTTAAATGTCAATATCCTTCATCCTTCTAAACATTATTTCCTTAAGGATATAATGATTTTCGGACGAAGGTTATGAAAGACATATCTTCATAAGCATAAAAATATAATAATGAAGAAGGAATCATATGAAGCATATAAGTTAATATCAACGATTATATATTATTGACAATCCATTTTTATTTTATTATGATGACGGAATAAAAATGATATCAAATTACAAATGTACCTTCGGCTTGTTAGAAGGTAAAAGTACGAGTGTGACGCAAAGTTCAATGCCAAATCAGCGTGAACAGTACATGGATACTGTTCATCTATTTATAGGCACGGGTCGCAGCCCATGGAAAATTACAATAATGTCCTTCACATTTATCAATAACTCTATGATAACTCTTCGAGGTTTAATCTGGTTTTTCATCTTTAAGTCGGTTGCCTTTTCTGCCGCTACTTCGAAGCTCTTCTAAACACAGCTTCGGCTCTGTACTTCTTCGTACCGTGACTCTGATCCAAATCCGAAGGTACCTGTTAATGAACTTTACTCCAGAAACATTGTTAAATCATACTTTTGAGGACCTTCGGAAGCCAAAGGCCCCCAACAGTAGCCCCTCACAATATTAATTTGTCAGAATGATGAATTCAGATTGCGAAATGGACGAAGGCTATAAGCCGAAGGTCCGAAAAAACACCTTCCTTTTGCTAGAATAGCAACAGTCATTGGCAAATGGGGCCCTCCAGTCCTCGACACAATGAGTTTATAAATACAGGCTCGCCACAATTTATTCGGCACGCTCCCTTGCCATCTGTTTTGCCTGCTCAAATAGTTTTCTGCCCACAAATATTTTGTTGCCTTCCTAGCTTTAAGCTTCGTAAGCGAGAGGCAAGAATTCCAAAGAGATGTCTGAGGAGAAGAAGGTTGTTGCCGAAATGAAGCTGAGTCTTTCTGAAGAGATGCATCTGGGTTTTCTTCAATCTATGTCGAAGACTAATACTAAGAAGATCACTAAAGAAATTTTGGAAGGTTTATCTGAAGATACTGGTGAGAGCGACAGCTATGATGCGGATAGTGGTGGCGAAGACTCCGAAGATCGACCTTGGCGACCAAGCCATGCGGTTTTCGGCAAATCAAGTCATCTTGCCAATATGAGGGGAAGATATTTCTGGGATTTGTCTATTGTAAGGGCTGACGAGGGAGAGAAGACTTCCCCAACTCCTGAGGAAAATGAAGTTGTAATATTTCGAAGCTTCTTGAAAGCTGGATTACGATTTCCCCTGAGCCGTTTTGTTGTGGAGGTGCTGAAGATATTTGAAATCCACCTTCACCAGCTTATCCCTGAAGCGATCATAAGGATGAATATTTTCGTGTGGGCTGTGAGGAGCCAAGGCTTGGAACCTGATGCAAAGAGCTTCTGTATATACACGAATTGTTATACGAGACAAAACCCTGGGGTAAGGAACAATATCACAACAACTTTGGCTGCTACAGCTTCGGCTCTCGTTCTGGGTCAAGCTGCCCTGTGCCAACCTTCCGCAAGAGGTGGCCTGGCGTCTGGATGACGGAATGGTTTTACGTGAAAAATGACTTGAAATCTCGAGAAGATATAAAGAAGATCATTATGCGTCCCATCTGGCAACGCTTCGGCCTGCGAAGGCCGAAGGTGGAAATGAATGAAGCAACCGAAGAATGCCAGAGAGCCTTCGGAGTTGTTTGCTCTTTTATTGGGACGAGGGATTTAACACAAGAACATATTGCCTTCAGAGTGTGGCCTCTTGCGGATAATTGGGAAATGCCGAAAGAAACTATTAAAGAAACTGACGAAGGTGGGCTAGTCCGGCTGAACTACACATTCAAGTACGGAGACAAATTCGTTGAACCAGATGATGATTGGTTAAAGAGCATTGAGACTGTAAGTGATGAACTGCTTGGGGCATATTCGAAGGCCGAAGATACTGCTTTGTCAGCGGCCTTCGGAGGTCGAAAAAGGAAAAGACTCAACCGGGTATTTGATGCAATCGGGTTCGTCTACCCCGACTATCGCTATCCCATTCGAGGGCAGAAAAGAAAAGACACAACTTCTGCGAAAGAAGAAACTGCAGCTGCTCCTAGTGAGCCAGCACCGAAGAGAAAAAGGGTAAAGGTTCTCACACATCAGCCACACTATATTGAACCAGCCACGGTGCCTGAGTTTACCGGAAAGACCTCTTCGGCCACCGAGGCTGAAGAGCCAACCCTGCTGCCAGAAGTCGCAGAAATGGCCGAAGTGCCAGCGACAGAAAAGATAAAAGAACCAGAGACTGAAGAAGCAAAAGCATCAGCCGAGGGAGTGAAGGCATCAGAAATTTTAAGTCCTTCAGAAGAAATTGAAGCATCAAAAATTAAGAAGGGGCCGACAGTGACCCCAAAAAGGAAAAGAATGGTTAATGTGTTAGATGTTTTGGAAACAATTAAACTTCCAAGCACAACTCCAAAGAAAACTGCTGAAACTTCTGAGGCACTTGCTGAAGCGTTTGTTGCTGAAGCTCCAAAGCAACAGACTAGAGTTGAAACTGGGCCTCCAGAACCAACCAAGGTAATACCTTCGGAAGCAGAAGAAGTAAAAATTGCAAAGGCAACCGAAGAAATGAAAATGTCAGAGCCAGCTTCGGTTGAAGGAATTGATACCGCCGTCCCCGAAGCATCTTCCAAAATGTATGACTATATTGTGCGACATGCTTCGGGGAAAAAGTTATCAGAAGAAGAGATTTATGAAGCTAACCACTATGCCAAAGAATTGAAATATCCGAAGGGGGCACTAGTATTCAATGGAACGGACGAAGGGGATTTCCTATACTGCCTTCCAGACAACAAAGAATTATCCGTCTGTCGGGAGATGGCTAGGAGTATGGGGTTCCCGAAGCTCAAAGCTGGCTTATGTGCTATGACGAAAGAAGATCTCGCAGATAGCCTTGCGTATAATAGCCTGAAGGTATGGGGATTAGACGTTTGAAAATTTTATAATTCGTAACTCATTCTTTTATTCTTATATGGACTCTTTTTCGTATAGGGTTTAATTCTAAGCAACGCATTAAGAGCACAAAAGAGTGCCGAAGACGAGAGCTATGAAATCGCGTTCAACAATTTACGATCAGAAGTTATTAAACTGAGAAACGAAGCTCTTGAAAAAGATAAAATTCTGCTTACATTGGTAGACAAGATAAAAAAGGACGAAGCTGCTTCAAAGGTTCAGGCCGAAGCTCACAGGCGCGAAATTAAAGATCTTCAGAAGCAACTAGCTAGAGCTAAAGAAGAACGTATGCTTGAAGAGACAAAACGAGAGCTTAGTGACCAATTGGCCAATCATTTGGAGATAAGTGCTAAGGAGCTTCGTGCATCCCAGAGAAAATGCTATGTTAAATCCATAGAGTGCGTTAAGAAAATAAAATCCAGCTTCGCCAGCGTTGGTGCATTTTCTAGTGAAGAGAATTTTTCAAGAGGCAATCCTGAAGGTCCCATGGAATGGATCAGTCACGAAGCAGAAGCCTTCGAGGAAATTCTGAACAGCCGCGGCGACATCTGCGCTTTTTCGGGTGCTAGAGGGATTGCTACTGTTTTGGAGAAGAAGGGCTGCGAGCACGTAAAATCCTTAGCGCAGACCGAAGCTACTTTGTCTACTGAAGATATTAAAGACCCCTCACCCGAAGCAAGCATGGTCGGCGGAAAAATTTTCACCGATATCTGGGATAACGGCGGCCGAGAACTGGCGCAAGAAATTATCCAAAGGAGTGAAAAGGCATCAACGATGCTAGAAAAGTAGCAGAAGCTGCCGAAAAAAGTACAGAGCCCGAAGGGCACATAGGTATTAATTAGTGGTTTTTATCATGCTGTAATTTCTATTTCCAAACTCCGTTCTTGGTTTGTAATAGTAATATAGCCGTATCTTTTCTTCCCTCAGAAGCTGTTGAAGCATCTCCGGGCCCCCACCCGAAGGGGGACGATGAAATTAGACAAATGGCCGAAGCCATTATGGACAAGGTTGTCAATCAACTATTGAACGAAGCTGCAGAAATAGTGCTTAAAGAGGATTGAATGCCATTGTAGAAACATTTGAAATGTAAAAATGTGTAATATATTGTAACTTTAAATGTAATATACAATCTATTTGTAGTTTTATTCTTTACGATGCATGAAACTTTGCATACATACCATTTTTTGAGCCTTCGGCAAAAAAAAACACCTTCCCTTCTTTTCATGCTTCGTGAAGAAAATCTTTTTCTATATCATAAGAATTTGCTTACTTCTCTGATGAAAAATGTTCAAGCTTCGTGAAATGTTCTTCGAAGCTGTAAAGAAGTTTTGTGTTGCTTTTCTGATGAGGCTACACTTCATCTCGATTTGCCTTGTGCCTTAGCACGATTTTTTCTTTCCCAAAATATGTTCCGAAGGTCAATACTGTATCCCCTTCTTGTTCCAGATGCATTATGCTGTATGATGCTTATGTTATGCAAAAATGATGTGATGATGTTATGTTATGCAAAAATGATGTTTGTGCCGCAGATACATATCCCTGTAATAAAGCACACACACTTTTTATATCAGCGCTGACTTTTCGCTGTAAGCCTCCCTTAGGAGCTTCTTCGCCTTTTACTTTCAGCGGAATCAGCGTTTATTTTTCGCTGTAAGCCTCCCTTAGGAGCTTCTTCGCCTTTTACTTTCAGCGGAATCAGCGTTTATTTTTCGCTATAAGCCTCCCTTAGGAGCTTCTTCGCCTTTTACTTTCAGCGGAATCAGCGTTTATTTTTCGCTGTATGTTTAGAAAACTTACACTGCGCTCCCTTAGGAACGACTTTTTACTGCTTCGAACAATTTGTACTGTGTCCATTAGATCGAATTTTTGATAATACAAAAGTCCTTCAAATCAGTACAAGTTCGTATGCTTCGGCAACTCGAGCCTATGGAAAAAACATATTTTTATTATGGTAGAAGACAGAAGTATTACAAGAAATTGAAATTCAATTAAAGACATTTGAACTCTTCATAATTGTTCCTTATTAACAAAAAAGTAATAGCGAATGTAGGAAATGCAAAAGAACTGCTGTTGATGTAGGATATTCGTCAGTAGATGTGCTTCGACTCTGGCACAATGCTATTGACTGTGCGAGCTTCGGATTCCTCTCTGAAATCCCGCTGAAGGTTAGTGCGCTGACTCCCTTCTGGCTGCTGACCTCTTTGGATCGGCGGTGGCGGTGGAGGTTGCTGCCAGGATGCTTGGGGTTGACTCGCCGAAGCAACAGAAGCTGCAGGGTGGTTGCCTACATATTCTGGAATATAAGGTGAGTGATACGAAGCAGTATGCATGACCTGCTTCGGCTGACTCTGTTGCGCTGCTGCTTCCGCTATTTCCTTCTGCTTCTGGATGGTAACATGGCACATTCTGGTAGTATGGCCCTTGTCTTCACCACAGAATAGGCAATATATTTTTCTTGGCTGGTCTCCAAACCTTCCCCCGAAGCCCCTGGCGCCTCTGCCCCTTGGCGCTGGCGGCCGAAAAGAACTCTGCTGTTGGGCCGAAGCTTGTGAAGAATGTTGTGGCCTTTGCTGCTGGCTTCCTCGATCATCAGTTTGAGCAGAGTTATGGATTGACCTAACATGCCTCGAGTGAAATCTTCCTCCGAAGCCCCTAGTCATTTCAGAAAACCTGAATGCTTCCTCCCTTCTTTGGCGGAAGTCATTGTCAGCTCGAATGTATTCGTCCATCTTCTGGAGCAGCTTCTCCAACGTTTGTGGTGGCTTCCTAGCAAAGTACTGCGCTGACGGCCCCGGCCGAAGCCCCTTAATCATGGCCTCAATGACAATTTCATTAGGCACTGTTGGCGCTTGTGCCCTCAGGCGCAGAAACCTCCGAACATACGCCTGAAGGTACTCTTCATGGTCCTGGGTACATTGAAAGAGAGCCTGAGCGGTGACTGGCTTTGTCTGAAACCCTTGGAAGCTAGTTATCAGCATATCCTTCAATTTCTACCAAGAAGTGATTGTCCCTGGCCGAAGGGAAGAGTACCAAGTCTGAGCAACGCTCCTGACGGCCATGACAAAAGATTTTGCCATGACTGCCGTATTGCCACCATACGAAGATATTGTTGCTTCATAACTCATTAGAAATTGCTTCGGGTCTGTGTGACCGTCATACATGGGGAGCTGGGGTGGCTTGTAAGACTGTGGCCATGGTGTAGCCTGCAATTCTGTTGAAAGAGGAGAAGCATCATCAAAAGCAAAGTTTCCATGATGGAAGTCTTCATACCAGTCATCCTCATTGTGAAAGCCTTCTTGATGAAGCTCTCTGCGTGGAGACCTTCGGCTTTGATCATCTTGAACAAGATGACGAACCTCTTCAGAAGCTTCGTCTATCTGTCTCTGAAGATCAGCTAGACGAGCCATCTTCTCCTTCTTGCATTGCACCTGTTGCTGAAGGATCTCCAGGTTTTGGATTTCCTGATCCAGGTCATCCTCCGGGGGTGTTGGACTGACAGCCTTCCTCTTCTGGCTTCGGGCCTCTCTGAGAGAAAGGACATCCTGATTGGGATCCAGCAGCTGTAAAGTACCAGCCCCTGTCGCTGAAGCTTTTTTCGGCGGCATGACGAAGGTGATACTTGCCGAAGATGTTCAAAACTCAAGAAATGGAAGTGAGTTCACCGGAGGTGGGCGCCAATGTTGGGGACTTGTTCTCAAATGCTTCGGGTTAAGAACAAGGCAACACAAAATGTTAAATGTCAATATCCTTCGTCCTTCTAAACATTATTTCCTTAAGGATATAATGATTTTCGGACGAAGATTATGAAAGACATATCTTCATAAGCATAAAAATATAATAATGAAGAAGGAATCATATGAAGCATATAAGTTAATATCAACGATTATATATTATTGACAATCCATTTTTATTTTATTATGATGACGGAATAAAAATGATATCAAATTACAAATGTACCTTCGGCTTGTTAGAAGGTAAAAGTACGAGTGTGACGCAAAGGTCAATGCCAAATCAGCGTGAACAGTACAGGGATACTGTTCATCTATTTATAGGCATGGGTCGTAGCCCATGGAAAATTACAATAATGTCCTTCACATTTATCAATAACTCTATGATAACTCTTCGAGGTTTAATCTGGTTTTTCATCTTTAAGTCGGTTTCCTTTTCCACCGCTACTTCGAAGCTCTTCTACACACAGCTTCGACTCTGTACTTCTTCGTACCGTGACTCTGATCCGAATCCGAAGGTACCTGTTAATGAACTTTACTCCAGAAACATTGTTAAATCATACTTTTGAGGACCTTCGGAAGCCGAAGGCCCCCAACAATGATAAAAGACAAAGAATATTCAAAAACAGAATACAGAAAATAACATAACCTTTGTAAACATTATTATTAGTTTATTTTTACATATATTACTTATGTAAACAACGGTAAATTACAAATGTACCTTCGGCTTGAAGGAATGTGAATACAGGTGCGATGCAAAAGCAAATGTCAAATCAGCGTGAACAGTACAGGAGTACTGTTCATCTATTTATAGGCACGGGTCGCAGCCCATGCAAAATTACATTAATGCCCTTTACATTTAACAATAACTCTATAGTAATTCTTCGAGGCCTAATTTGGCTTTTCATCTTTAAGTCGGTTCCCCTTTTCTGCCGTTATGCAGAAGCTTTTCTGCACATAGCTTCGTGATCGTCTTGTCCTTCATCGTGATCGCCTTTCGTCCCAGTCAAGCTTCGTCTTTAACCGTGCTTTTGTATACCCGCAATCTAACTTCGAAGGTACCTGTTTACATATTTCTATTGGAAAACATTGTCAAATCATGTTTTTGAGGACCTTCGGAAGCCGAAGGCCCCCAACAGTAGCCCCTCGCAATATTAATTTACTGTAAAGATAAATTTATATTGCGATACGGACGAAGGCTATGAGCCGAAGGTCTAAAAAAACACCTTCCTTTTGCTAGAATAGCAACAGTCATTGACAAGTGGGACCCTCCAGTTTTCGACATACTGGGTGTATAAATAAGAGCTTACTACAAGTTATTTGGCACGCTACCTTGCCATTTGCTCTGCCTGCTCAACTAGCTCTCTGTCCACAAATATTTGACTGCCTCTTCTAGATTTTAAGCTTCGGACAAAAAGCACTTTTTAAAAGGACTTCCGAAGGGATGTCTCAGGAAAAGAAAGTTGTTGCCGGAGTGAAGCTGAGCCTTTCTGAGGAGAAAAATCTGGGCTTCATTGAATCAATAGCAAAAACAAATGCAGAGAAAATTACTAGGGAAATTTTGGAAGGCTTATCTGAAGATACTGGTGAAAGTGATAGTTATGACGCAGACAGCGGAGGTGAAGATTCCGAAGACCGACCATGGCGACCAAGCCATTCAGTCTTCGGAAAATCAACTATTGGACAAAGTCACCTTGAAAACATGAGGGAAAGATATTTTCGAGATATATCCATCGTGAGGGCAGATGACAGAGAGAAGACTGTGCCGAGTCTCGAAGATAATGAAGTCGTGATCTTCCGAAGCTTTTTTAAAGCTGGGCTACGATTCCCTTTAAGCAGGTTTGTGGTAGAAGTTCTGAAAATATATCAGGTTTATCTTCATCAACTTACCCCTGAAGCAATAATAAGAATGGGAGTCTTCGTCTAGGCCGTGAAGAGCCAGAGCCTGGAACCAAGTGCGAAAAGCTTTTGCAATATACATGAGTTAGTATATGAGACGAAGCCCTGGGGTAAGGAGCAATATCATAACAACTTTGGTTGTTATAGCTTCGGTGCTCGCTCTGGATCAAGCTGTCCCGTGCCAACCTTTCGGAAGAGATGGCCCGGGGAATGGATGAAAGAATGGTTCTATGTAAAAAATGATTTGAAGGTTCGAGAAGATATTAAAGATATCATCATGTGCCCTATCTGGCAGCGCTTCGGGCTCCGGAAACCGAAGGTAGAAATGGATGAAGTAGCCGAAGAATGCCAAAGGGCCTTCGGCGTAGTCTGCTCTTTTATTGGGACAAGGGATTTAATACAAGAACACATTGCCTTCAGAGTATGGCCACTTGCAGATAACTGGGAAATGCCGAAAGAAACTGTTAAAGAAACTGACAAAGGTGGACTAGTCAGGCTGAAGTACACATTCAAGTACGGAGACAAGTTCGTTGAGCCAGATGATGATTGGTTAAAGAGCATTGAGACTGTAAGTGATGAATTGCTTGGGGTATATTCAAAGGCCGAAGACACTGCATTATCAGCGGCCTTTGGAGGCCAAAAGAAGAAAAGACTTAACCGAGTATTTGACGCAATTGGGTTTGTCTACCCCGACTACCGCTATCCAGCGTGGGGTCAAAAAAGAAAAAGCACAACTTCTGCAAAAGAGACTGCTTCAGCCGCTCCTAGCGAGCCAGCGCCGAAGAGAAAAAGGGTAAAGGTTCTCACACACCGGCCACGCTATATTGAACCAGCCACGGTGCCTGAGTTCACCGGTGAGACCTCTACGGCCACCGAAGCTAGAGAACCAACTCCACTGCCAAAAATCGTAGAGCTGGCCGAAGTGCCGGCGTCAGAAAAGACAGAAGAATCGAGGGCTGAAGAAGAAAAAATATCAGTTGAAGAAGTAAAAATATCAGGAATTTTGAGTCCTTCAGGAGAAATCGAGGTAACAAAAAGTCAAAAGGGGCCAACAGTGACTCCGAAAAGAAAAAGAATGGTTAATGTGCTAGATGTTTTGGAGACAATTAAATCTTCAAGCATCACTCCAAAGAAAACTATTGAAACTCCTGAAGTGCCTAGTGAAACCCTTTCTGTTGAAACTTCGAAGCAACAACCTGAAACTGAAGCTGGGCCGTCAGAACCTACGAAGATAAATCCCCTGGAAGCTGAAGAACCAAAAAGGACAGAGTCAATTTTGGTTGAAGAAGCTGACACTGCTGCCCCCGAAGCATCCTCCGAGGCCCTCAATTATATTATACGACATGCTTCTGGAAAAAGATTATCTGAAGAAGAGATTTTTGAGGCTAATCACTATGCACGGGAATTGAAGTATCTGAAGGGAGCCTTAGTATTCAATGGCACGGACGAAGATGACTTTTTATACTGCCTCCCAGACAACAAAGAATTATATGTCTGCCGGGAGATGGCTAGAAGTATAGGGTTTCCGAAGCTTGAAGCTGGACTCTGCGCTATGACGAAGGACGATCTTGCAGATAGTCTTGCATATAATAGTCTGAAGGTATGAGAACTGTATATTTAGAAATTTATAATCTTCAAATCATTCTTTTATTCTTATACTAATTCTTGTATATATAGGGTTTAACATTGAGCAACGCGCTGAGAGCGCAAAAGAATGCCGAAGACGAGAGCTATGATATTGCTTTCAACAATCTACGATCAGAGGTTATTAAGCTGAGGAACGAGGCTCTGGAAAAAGATAAAATTCTGCTTACATTGGTGGACAAGATAAAGGAAGACGAAGCTACCTCTAAGGCTCATGCTGAAGCCCAAAAACGCGAAATTAAAGATCTTCAGAAACAGCTAGCCAGAGCTAAAGAAGAACATATACTTGAAGAGACAAAACGAGAGCTTAGTGATCAATGGGCCAATCATTTAGAAATAAATGTTAAAGAGCTTCGTGCATCCCAGAGAATATGCTATGATAAATCCATAGTGTGTGTTGAGAAGATAAAATCCAGCTTTGCCAACGTTGGCGCATTTTCTAGCGAAGAGAATTTCTCAAGGGGCAATCCCGAAGGTCCGATGGAATGGATCAGTCACGAAGCTGAGGCATTCGAGGAAATCCTGAATAGCCGCGGAGACATATGTGCTTTTTCGGGTGCTAGAGGAATTGCTACTGTTTTGGAGAGGAAAGGTTGCGAGCATGTAAAATCTTTAGCGCAATCTGAAGCTACTTTGTCCTCCGAAGACATTAAAGACCCCTCAGCCGAAGCAAGCATGATCGGCGGAAAATTTTTCACCGATATTTGGGACAACAGCGGCCGAGAAATGGCCCAAGAAATTATTCAAAAGAGCGAAAAAGGCATCCACGATGCTAGAAAAGTAGAAGAGGCTGATGAGAAAAGTACAGAGCCCGAAGGGCAAATAGGTATTAATTAGTGGCTTTTATTCTGTTGTAATTTTTGATTCCAGACTTTGTTCGCGGTTTGTAATGGTGATATAGCCGTATCTTCTCCTCCCTCAGAACCTACTGAGGCATCTCCGGGCCCCCACCTGAAGGGAGACGATGAAATCAGAAAAATGGCCGAAGCCATCATGAACAAGGTTGTCGACCAGCTACTGAACGAAGCTGCAGAAATAGTTCTTAAGGAGGATTGAATGCTATTGTAGAAACATTTGGAACGTGACATGTGTAATACATTGTAACTTTGAATGTAATATATAATCTGTTTATATTTTAATTCTTTACGATGCATGAAATTTTGCATACATACCATTTTTTAAGCCTTCGGCGAAAAAACACCTTCCCTTCTTTTCATGCTTCGTGAAGAAAATCTTTTATATATCACAAGAATTTGCATACTTCTCTGATGGAGAATATCCAAGCTTCGTGAAATATTCTTTGAAGCTATAAAAAAGTTTTATGTTGCCTCTCTAATGAAGCTACACTTCTTCTCGATTTATCTTGTGCCTTAGCACGATTTTCTCTTTTTCAAAACATTCTCCGAAGATCAATGTTGTATCCCCTTCTTGTTCCACATGCAACATGCTGCATGATGCTTATGTTATGCAAAATGATGTGATGATGTTATGTTATGCAAAATGATATTTGTGCCGAAAGTACACACATCCCTGCAATAAAGCACACAATCTTTTTATATCAGCGCTGACTTTTCGCTGTAAGCCTCCCTTAGGAGCTTCTTCGCCTTTTACTTCAGCGGAATCAGCGTTTATTTTTCACTGTAAGCCTCCCTTAGGAGCTTCTTCGCCTTTTACTTCAGCGGAATCAACGTTTATTTTTCGCTGTAAGCCTCCCTTAGGAGCTTCTTCGCGTTTTACTTTCGGCGGAATCAGCGTTTATTTTTCGCTGCAGGCTCAGAAAACTTACACTGCGCTCCCTTAGGAACGGCTTTTTGCTGCTTCGAATAAATTGCACTGCGATGCTTAGGACAAATTTTTGATAACTCGAAGATCCTCCTTGCCAATCATAAATTCTCATGCTTCGACATCTTAGGCCTATGGAGAAGATATATTTTCATTACGGTAAAGAGCGAAACTATTACAAGAAATTGAAAGGCGATAAAAGACGTTAAAACTACCCTTAATTGTTCCTTATTAAAAAGAAAGCAACACTGAATGTGAAAATGCGAAAAACTGCTGTCGAGGTAGGATATTTGTCAGTAAATGTGCTTCGACTCTGGCACAGTGCTATTGACCGTGCGAGCTTCAGACTCCTCTCTGAAGTGCCGCTGGAGGTTAGTGCGCTGACTCCCTTCTGGCTGCTGGCCTCTTTGTGTTGGTTGTGGCGGCGGAGGCTGCTGCCAAGATGCTTGGGGTTGGCTTGCCGAAGCAACAGAAGCTGCAGGGTGATTGCCTACATATTCTGGAATGTAAGGCGAATGATACGAAGCAGTATGCATGACTTGCTTCGGCTGACTTTGTTGTGCTGCAGCTTCTGCTATCTCCTTTTGCTTCTGGATAGTAACGTGACACATCCTGGTAGTGTGGCCCTTGTCTTCACCACAGAATAGGCAGTAAATCTTTCTTGGCTGATCTCCAAATCTTCCTCCAAAGCCCCTGGCGCCTCTGCCCCTTGGCGCTGGCGGTCGAAAAGAGCTTTGATGCTGCCCCGAAGCTTGTGAAGAATATTGTTGTCTTTGCTGCTGACTCCCTCTATCGTCATTTTGAGTAGAGTTATGAATTGACCTGACATGCCTCGGGTGAAATCTTCCTCCGAAGCCCCTGGTCATTTCAGAGAACCTGAATGCTTCCTCCCTTCTTTGGCGAAAGTCATTGTCAGCTCGAATATACTCGTCCATCTTCTGGAGCAGCTTCTCCAAAGTCTGTGGTGGCTTCCTGGCAAAGTATTGTGCTGAAGGTCCCGGCCGAAGTCCCTTAATCATGGCCTCAATGACAATTTCATTGGGCACTGTTGGCGCCTGTGCCCTCAGACGCAGAAACCTTCGGACATACGCCTGAAGGTATTCTTCGTGGTCCTGGGTACACTGGAATAGAGCCTGAGTGGTGACTGGCTTTGTCTGAAATCCTTGGAAGCTGGTTATCAACATATCCTTTAGCTTTTGCCATGAAGTAATTGTCCCTGGTCGAAGAGAGGAGTACCAAGTTTGAGCAACACTCTTGACAGCCATGACAAAAGATTTTTCCATGACTGCCGTATTGCCACCATACGAAAATATGGTTGCCTCATAGCTCATCAAAAATTGCTTCGGGTCTGAATGACCGTCATACATGGGGAGCTGAGGTGGCTTGTAAGACTGGGGCCATGGTGTAGCCTGCAATTCTGTTGATAGAGGAGAAGCATCATCAAAAGCAAAATTTCCATGATGGAAATCTTCATACCAGTCATCCTCATTGTAGAAACCCTCCTGATGGAGCTCTCTGCGCGGAGGCCTTCGGTTCTGGTCATCCTGAACAAGATGACGAACCTCTTCCGAAGCTTTATCTATCTGTCTCTGAAGGTCAGCTAGACGAGCCATCTTCTCCTTCTTTCGTTGCACCTGTTGTTGGAGCATCTCCAGGTTTTGGATTTCCTGGTCCAAGTCGTCCTCCGGAGGCGTTGGACTGGTGGCCTTCCTCTTCTGGCTTCGGGCCTCCCTAAGAGAAAGGACGTCCTGATTGGGGTCCAGCGGCTGCAGAGTGGCAGCCCCTGTCGCTGAAGCTTTCTTCGGCGGCATGACGAAGGTGATGTTTGCCGAAGATGTTCAAAAGCTCAAGAAATGGAAGTGAGTTCACCGGAGGTGGGCGCCAATGTTGGGGACTTGTTCTCAAATGCTATGAATCAAGAACAAGGCAACACAAAATGTTAAATATCAAAACCCTTCGTCCTTTGAATCATTATTTCCCTTTGGATATAATGGGTTTCGGACGAAGGTCATGAAGGATAAACCCTCATGATCATGATAAAAGACAAAGAATATTCAAACACAGAATACAGAAAATAACATAACCTTTGTAAACATTATTATTAGTTTATTTTTACTTATATTACTTATGTAAACAACGGTAAATTACAAATGTACCTTCGGCTTGAAGGAATGTGAATACAGGTGCGATGCAAAAGCAAATGCCAAATCAGCATGAACAGTACGGGAGTACTGTTCATCTATTTATAGGCACGGGTCGTAGCCCATGCAAAATTACATTAATACCCTTTACATTTAACAATAACTCTATAGTAATTCTTCGAGGCCTAATTTGGCTTTTCATCTTTAAGTCGGTTCCCCTTTTCTGCCGTTATGCAGAAGCTTTTCTGCACATAGCTTCGTGATCGTCTTGTCCTTCGTCGTGATCGCCTTTCGTCCCAGTCAAGCTTCGTCTTTAACCGTGCTTTTGTATACCCGCAATCTAACTTCGAAGGTACCTGTTTACATATTTCTCTTGGAAAACGTTGTCAAATCATGTTTTTGAGGACCTTCGGAAGCCTAAGGCCCCCAACAATAAGCTTTCTAGATTGTATTTAAACTTACAAATCCGACATGAGATGTATCCGTGGTGGCAAAAACAAGCCAGAGATGTTTATGGTGATGGTGGATATGAAAGGGAAATATGGTCAAACCTTTTCCTAAAACCCCGTTTGGATGTAGATATTGGAGCACGGAATTAGGAATTGGAATCAGCTTTCCATAATTCTATTGTTTGGTTGCACATGGAATTGAGATTTGGAATCAGAGACCCAATTCTTTGGAATTGATCTATAACTAGAAACTCCCTCTCCCAATACAGAGCATCATTCCTCGGTATTGAGTGGAATTGGACCGCACAATTTCAAACTCCAATTCAGTGACATCCAAACAATAGAATTAGAATTACAACTCATTTCAATACCATGGATGATTTGTAATTGAACACAATTCAATTCCAAGTCCTCCAATATCGACATCCAAACGGAGCATAAATGATTTTGGTGGTTAAAGTGCCCAACACAAATAATTGGACTAACTAGTTTGCTCTAGATTATAAGTTCTACAGGTGCCAAAGGTTCAACACAAACCAATAAAAAGTCCAAGATAGGGTTCAAAAGAAAGGAGCAAAAGAAAACCAAAGGCTGCCCTGGTCTGGCGCACCGGACTGTCCGGTGCACCAGGGTGGATCAACTCCAACTTGTCACCTTCGGGTTTCTGGAAATGCCAGTCCGCTATAATTCACCGGACTGTCCGGTGTGGCACCGGACTGTCCGGTGTGGCACCGGAGCAACGACTACAACGCAACAGTTGACTCCAACAGAAACCTGTAAAAGCGCTACAGTGCGCGTACAGTGCACGCAGAGTCAGAGCAGACACCAGAAGGCACACCGGACAGTGAACAGTACCTGTCTGATGCACCACCGGACTGTCCGGTGGCCCCATCTGTTAGAGCTCCAACGGTCGAACCCTAACGGTTGGGTGACGTGGCTGGCGCACCGGCAGTGTCCGGTGGTGCACCGGACTGTCCGGTGCGCCCATCGACAGACAGCCTTCCCAACGACCATTTTGGTGGTTGGGGCTATAAATACCCCCAACCACCACACTTGAAGGAATGCTTGGTGTACTGCTCCATGCGCCTAGGGGTCCCTTTTATAGCCCCAAGGCAGCTAGGAGCCGTTGAGAGCAAATCTGGAAGGTTGATCTTGCCTTCTGTCAACTGGTGCACCGGACAGTCCGGTGCACACCGGACACTGTCCGGTGCCCGATTTCCTTCCTAAAATGGCGCGGCCGACCGTTGCAGATCTGGGAGCCGTTGGCGCACCGGACATGTCTGGTGCACACCGGACAGTCCGGTGCCCCCTTCCGACCGTTGGCCCGGCCACGTGTCGCGCGCAGATTCCGCGGCCGACCGTTGGCCCGGCCGACCGTTAGCTCACCGGACAGTCCGGTGCACACCGGACAGTCTGGTGAATTTTAGCCGTACGCCGTCGGCGAGTTCCCGAGAGCGGCCACTTCACGTCGAGTCAGCCTGGCGCACCGGACACTGTCCGGTGTGCCAGACTGAGCTGAGTCTTGGCTGTACACAGCCAAGCCTTTTTCACCTCTTTTCTTTTCTTCTTCTTTCTGTTTCTAACACTTAGACAAGTATATTAGTACACAAAACCAATGTACTAAGGCTTAGAAACATACCTTTACTCTTGATTTGCACTTTGTCCATCCATGAGCATAAATTCACATTTAAGCACTTGTGTTGGCACTCAATCACCAAAATACTTAGAAATGGCCCAAGGGCACATTTCCCTTTCAATCTCCCCCTTTTTGGTGATTTATGCCAACACAACATAAAGCAACTAGAACAAGTGCAATATCACTTCAAATAAAACTCAAATTTATTTTGATTCAATTTTGGCATATATGGATCATCCTTTGCCACCACTTGGTTTGTTTTTGCAAATCAACCTCAAATTTCTATCTCTAAGTCAAACACACATGTTAAGGCATAAAGAGAGTCATTCCAAGAGTATTTGATTCAAGATTTCAAAAACTCCCCCTTTTTCCCATAATCAACATTTCTCCCCACAAGAAGCCAATTTTTGACAAGAGAGACAAAGAGCTCTATTCTACTATTTTCAAAGTCTCTCAAGTGGTAGCTGATCCATTTATCGCTTTGGCCTTTATTTTCTCCCCCTTTGGCATCAAGCACCAAAACGGGATCAATCTTGGCCCTTTAACCCCATTGCCTCACCAAAATCTTCAAAATAGGCAATAAGAGTTTAAAGATGAACTTGGAAACGTTACTCTTTTCATCGGAGTGCAGTGGAAGTCTTGCATGGTCCAAGTCCACCTTTTCCCTTCCAATTCTCCTTCGAGACTAAATCAAGCAAACTCAAGCATATGGTTAGTCTCAAAGGGTCAAGTTGTAACACATCTCCCCCTAAATATGTGCATCACTTGCACAAGGACTTGTGAGGTCCGGGGAGTGCTTGTACAACTTGAGCACCATAATAAGCAACAAAATGCAGAATGAACATGATCAAAGGCATAAACACATGTATGCTACAATTCAATCCAAGTTCCGCGAATCTAAGACATTTAGCTCACTACGCAGCCTGCAAAAGGTCTTCTCATCTAGAGGCTTGGTAAAGATATCGGCTAGCTGGTTCTCGGTGCTAACATGAAACACTTTGATATCTCCCTTTTGCTGGTGGTCTCTCAAAAAGTGATGCCGGATGTCAATGTGCTTTGTGCGGCTGTGTTCAACAGGATTTTCTGCCATGCGGATAGCACTCTCATTGTCACATAGGAGTGGGACTTTGCTCAGATTGTAGCCAAAGTCCCTGAGGGTTTGCCTCATCCAAAGTAGTTGCGCGCAACACTGTCCTGCGGCAACATACTCGGCCTCAGCGGTGGATAGGGCAACGAAGGTTTGTTTCTTAGAGTTCCATGACACCAGGGACCTTCCTAAGAATTGACACGTCCCTGATGTACTCTTCCTATCGACCTTACATCCAGCATAGTCGGAGTCTGCATATCCAATTAAGTCAAAGGTAGACCCCTTTGGATACCAGATCCCGAAGCAAGGCGCAGCAACTAAATATCTGAGGATTCGCTTCACTGCCACTAAGTGACACTCCTTAGGATCGGATTGAAATCTAGCACACATGCATACGCTAAGCATAATATCCGGTCTACTAGCACATAAGTAAAGTAATGACCCTATCATTGACCGGTATGCTTTTTGATCAACGGACTTACCTCCTTTGTTGAGGTCATTGTGTCCATCGGTCCCCATCGGAGTCTTTGCGGGCTTGGCGTCCTTCATCCCAAACCGCTTCAGCAAGTCTTGCGTGTACTTCGTTTGAGAGATGAAGGTGCCATCCTTGAGTTGCTTCACTTGGAACCCAAGGAAGTAGTTCAACTCGCCCATCATTGACATCTCGAATTTCTGCGTCATCACCCTGCTAAATTCTTCACAAGACTTTTTATTAGTAGAACCAAATATTATGTCGTCGACATAAATTTGGCACACAAAAAGATCACCATCACAAGTCTTAGTAAAGAGAGTTGGATCGGCTTTCCCAACCTTGAAAGCATTAGCAATTAAGAAATCTCTAAGGCATTCATACCATGCTCTTGGGGCTTGCTTAAGTCCATAGAGCGCCTTAGAGAGCTTACACACGTGGTCGGGATACCGTTCATCCTCGAAGGCAGGGGGTTGCTCCACGTACACCTCCTCCTTGATTGGCCCGTTGAGGAAAGCGCTCTTCACATCCATTTGGAATAACCTGAAAGAATGGTGAGCGGCATATGCTAGCAAAATACGAATGGACTCTAGCCTAGCCACAGGAGCAAAAGTCTCCTCAAAGTCCAAACCTGCGACTTGGGCATAACCTTTTGCCACAAGTCGAGCCTTGTTCCTTGTCACCACTCCGTGCTCGTCTTGTTTGTTGCGGAACACCCACTTGGTTCCCACAACATTTTGCTTGGGACGAGGCACCAGTGTCCACACTTCATTGCGCTTGAAGTTGTTGAGCTCCTCTTGCATGGCCAATACCCAGTCCGGATCTAGCAAGGCCTCTTCTACCCTGAAAGGCTCAATAGAAGAGACAAAGGAGTAATGTTCACAAAAATTAACTAATCGAGACCGAGTAGTTACTCCTTTGCTAATATCACCCAGAATTTGGTCGACGGGATGATCCCTTTGAATCATCGCTCGAACTTGGGTTGGAGGTGCCGGTTGCACTTCTTCCTCCATCACATGATCATCTTGTGCTCCCCCTTGATTACACGCCTCCTGTTGATGAACCTGTTCATCGTCTTGAGTTGGGGGATGCACCATAGTTGAGGAAGAAGGTTGATCTTGCTCATCTTGTTCCTGTGGTCGCACATCACCAATCGCCATGGTTCGTATAGCGGCCGTCGGAACATCTTCTTCGTCTACATCATCAAGATCAACAACTTGCTCTCTTGGAGAGCCATTAGTCTCATCAAATACAACGTCGCTAGAGGCTTCAACCAAACCCGATGATTTGTTGAAGACTCTATACGCCTTTGTATTTGAGTCATAACCTAACAAAAACCCTTCTACAGCTTTGGGAGCAAACTTAGAATTTCTACCCTTCTTCACTAGAATGTAGCACTTGCTCCCAAATACACGAAAGTAAGATACATTGGGTTTGTTACCGGTTAGTAGCTCATATGAAGTCTTCTTGAGGAGGCGGTGAAGGTAGACCCTGTTGATGGCGTGGCAAGCCGTGTTCACGGCTTCCGACCAAAAACGCTCGGGGGTCTTGAATTCTCCAAGCATCGTCCTCGCCATATCGATTAGTGTCCTGTTCTTCCTCTCTACCATACCATTTTGCTATGGTGTGTAGGGAGCGGAGAACTCGTGCTTGATCCCTTCCTCCTCAAGAAACTCCTCCACTTGAAGGTTCTTGAACTCGGACCCGTTGTCGCTTCTTATCTTCTTCACCTTGAGCTCAAACTCATTTTGAGCTCTCCTGAGGAAGCGCTTGAGGGTCCCTTGGGTTTCAGACTTATCCTGCAAAAAGAACACCCAAGTGAAGCGGGAAAAGTCATCAACAATAACTAAACCATACTTACTTCCTCCTATGCTTAGATAGGCGACGGGTCCGAAGAGGTCCATATGTAGCAGCTCCAGGGGTCTTGATGTCGTCATCACATTCTTGCTGTGATGCGCTCCTCCCACCTGTTTACCTGCCTGACAAGCTGCACAAGGTCTATCTTTTTCGAATTGTACGTTAGTCAAACCTATCACGTGTTCTCCCTTTAGAAGCTTGTGAAGGTTCTTCATCCCCACATGTGCTAAGCGGCGATGCCACAACCAGCCCATGCTAGTCTTAGCAATTAAGCATGCATCTAGACCGGCCTCTTCTTTTGCAAAATCAACTAAGTAAAGCTTGCCGTCTAATACACCCTTAAAGGCTAGTGAACCATCACTTCTTCTAAAGACAGACACATCTACATTTGTAAAAATACAATTATATCCCATATTGCATAGTTGACTAACAGATAGCAAATTGTAACCAAGAGACTCAACTAAAAACACATTGGAGATAGAGTGCTCATTAGAAATTGCAATTTTACCTAACCCTTTTACCTTGCCTTGATTCCCATCACCGAATATAATTGAATCTTGGGAATCCTTATTCTTGACGTAGGAGGTGAACATCTTCTTCTCCCCCGTCATATGGTTTGTGCATCCGCTGTCGATAATCCAGCTTGAACCCCCGGATGCATAAACCTGCAAGGCAAATTTAGGCTTGGGTCTTAGGTACCCAACTCATGTTGGGTCCTACAAGGTTAGTGCAAATATCCTTAGGGACCCAAATGCAAGTTTTGTCTCCCTTGCATTTTGCCCCTAACTTCCTAGCGACTATTTTCCTATCCTTTCTACAAATAGCAAAGGAAGCATTTAAAGCATGATAAATTGTAGAGGGTTCATTCATTACTTTCCTAGGAACATTAACAACATTTCTCCTAGGCATATTATGAACAACATTTCTCCTACCAACATTTCTATCATGCACATAAGAAGAACTAGAAGCAAACATGTCATGAGAATCAAAAGCATAATATGCGTTACATCTCCTATAAGCATTTCTAGATTGTCTCCTATCATGGTACATAAAGGCATGGTTCTTTTGCACACTACTAGCCATAGGGGCCTTCCCTTTCTCCTTGGCGGAGATGGGAGCCTTATGGCTTGTCAAGTTCTTAGCTTCCTTCTTGTAGCCAAGTCCATCCTTAATTGAGGGGTGTCTACCAATTGTGTAGGCATCCCTTGCAAATTTTAGCTTATCAAAATTACTCTTGCTAGTCTTAAGTTGAGCATTAAGACTAGCCAATTCATCATTAAGTTTGGAAATTGAAACTAGGTGTTCACTACAAGCATCAATGTCAAAATCTTTACACCTATTGCAAGTTTCAACAATTTCTACACAAGATGTTGATTTACTAGCTATTTCTAACTTAGCATTCAAATCATCATTAACACTTTTTAATTTAGAGATGGATTCATGACAAGTAGATAATTCACTAGAGAGCATTTTATTCCTTTTAATTTCTAGAGCAAGAGAATTTTGTGCACTAACAAATTTATCATGCTCTTCATATAAAAGATCCTCTTGTTTTTCTAGTAATCTATTCTTGTCATTCAAAGCATCAATCAACTCATTAATCTTATTAATTTTAGATCTATCTAATCCCTTGAATAAGCATGAGTAATCTATCTCATCATCATCACTAGACTCATCCTCACTTGAAGAAGCATAAGTACTAGTATCATGAGTGCTTACTTTCTTCTCCCTAGCCATGAGGCAAGTGTGACTCTCGTTGGGGAAGAGGGATGACTTGTTGAAGGCGGTGGCGGCGAGTCCTTCATTGTCGGAGTCAGAGGAAGAGCAATCCGAATCCCACTCCTTTCCGATATGTGCCTCGCCCTTGGCCTTCTTGTAATGCTTCTTCTTCTCCCTTTTGTTCCCCTTTTCCTGGTCACTTTCATTATCGGGACAGTTAGCAATGAAATGACCAATCTTACCACATTTGAAGCACGAGCGCTTCTCCTTTGTCTTGGTCTTGCTTGGCTGTCCCTTGCGACCTTTAAGCGACGTCTTGAAGCGCTTAATGATGAGGGCCATCTCCTCATTATTTAGCCCGACCGCCTCAACTTGCGCCACCTTGCTCGGTAGCGCCTCCTTGCTCCTCGTTGCCTTGAGAGCAATGGGTTGAGGCTCATGAATAGGACCGTTCAACGCGTCGTCCACATATCTTGCCTCCTTGATCATCATTCGCCCGCTTACGAACTTCCCCAGAACTTCTTCGGGCGACATCTTGGTGTACCTAGGATTTTCACGAATATTGTTCACCAAATGAGGATCAAGAATGGTAAAGGACCTTAGCATTAGGCGGACGACGTCGTGATCCGTCCATCGCGTGCTTCCGTAGCTCCTTATTTTGTTGATAAGGGTCTTGAGCCGGTTGTATGTTTGAGTTGGCTCCTCGCCCCTTATCATTGCGAACCGTCCAAGCTCGCCCTCCACCAACTCCATCTTGGTGAGCAAGGTGACATCATTCCCCTCATGAGAGATCTTGAGGGTGTCCCAGATCTGCTTGGCATTGTCCAAGCCGCTCACCTTATGGTACTCGTCCCTGCACAAAGAGGCTAGCAACACAGTAGTAGCTTGTGCATTTTTATGAATCTGTTCATTAATAAACATGGGACTATCCGTACTATCAAAGTGCATTCCACTTTCTACAATCTCCCATATGCTAGGATGGAGAGAGAACAAGTAACTACGCATTTTGTGACTCCAAAATCCGTAGTCCTCTCCATCAAAATGAGGAGGTTTACCAAGTGGAATAGATAATAAATGAGCATTAGTACTTTGAGGAATATGAGAGTAATCAAAAGAAAAGTTCGAATTGACCGGTTTCTTTCTCTCGTATTCGTTGTGGTCGTCGTCCTTTTGGGAGGAAGTAGACTCATCGCTGTCGTAGTAGACGATCTCCTTGATGCGTCTTGTCTTCTTCCTCTTCCCATCTTTGCGTCTGTGGCCCAAGCCCGAGTCGTTGGCTTGTCATCCCTTGGCTCGTTGACGAAGGACTCCTTCTCCTTGTCGTTGATCACGATTCCCTTCCCTTTAGGATCCATCTCTTCGGGCGGTTAGTCCCTTTGTGAAGAGAACGGCTCCGATACCAATTGAGAGCACCTAGAGGGGGGGTGAATAGGTGATCCTGGGAAACTTAAACTTATAGCCACAAAAACTTGTTAAGTGTTAGCACAATAATCGCCAAGTGGCTAGAGAGGAGTCTCAACAAAACACGATATCACAAGAGATCAAACACAGAGATGACACAGTGGTTTATCCCGTGGTTCGGCCAAGACCAACGCTTGCCTACTCCACGTTGTGGCGTCCCAACGGACGAGGGTTGCAATCAACCCCTCTCAAGCGGTCCAAAGACCAACTTGAATACCACGGTGTTTTGCTTTGCCTTTCAATATTCCGTTTGCGAGGAATCTCCACAACTTGGAGCCTCTCGCCCTTACACTAGAAATTCACAAAGAAATACGGAGTAAGGGAGGAACTAGCAACGCACACAAGACTCAAAATCAGAGCAACAGCACGCACACAAGTCGCAACAAGAGCTCGCAACACCACTCAATGAGTTCACAACTCAACAAGAGCTCTAGATGCTACCACAATGAACCAAATGCACGGAATCGATGTCTTGGTGCTTAGGAATGTTGTAGGAATGCTTGGTGTACTGCTCCATGCGCCTAGGGGTCCCTTTTATAGCCCCAAGGCAGCTAGGAGCCGTTGAGAGCAAATCTGGAAGGCTGATCTTGCCTTCTGTCAACTGGTGCACCGGACAGTCCGGTGCACACCGAACACTGTCCGGTGCCCGATTTCCTTCCTAAAATGGCGCGGCCGACCGTTGCAGATCTGGGAGCCGTTGGCGCACCGGACATGTCCGGTGCACACCGGACATGTCCGGTGCACACCGGACAGTCCGGTGCCCCCTTCCGACCGTTGGCCCGGCCACGTGTCGCGCGCAGATTCCGCGGCCGACCGTTGGCCCGGCCGACCGTTAGCTCACCGGACAGTCCGGTGCACACCGGACAGTCTGGTGAATTTTAGCCGTACGCCGTCGGCGAGTTCCCGAGAGCGGCCACTTCACGTCGAGTCAGCCTGGCGCACCGGACACTGTCCGGTGCACCACCGGACAGTCCGGTGTGCCAGACTGAGCTGAGTCTTGGCTGTACACAGCCAAGCCTTTTTCACCTCTTTTCTTTTCTTCTTCTTTCTGTTTCTAACACTTAGAAAAGTATATTAGTACACAAAACCAATGTACTAAGGCTTAGAAACATACCTTTACTCTTGATTTGCACTTTGTCCATCCATGAGCATAAATTCACATTTAAGCACTTGTGTTGGCACTCAATCACCAAAATACTTAGAAATGGCCCAAGGGCACATTTCCCTTTCAATACTACAAGAAGAAGGGCAGCGATGCCCATGTATGCCAGGAGTGGGACTCCGATGAAGCTCCACCGACTCCTCCTCCGACGAGGACGCCGCCAACAAGGGTCTTCTCTTCCCCAACGTCGGCCACAAGTGCCTCATGGCAAAAGGCGGCAAAAAGAAGGTAAAATCTAGAGCCTCCACTAAATATGCAACATCTAGTGATGAGGATAACTCTAGTGATGATGAAGATAGCTTGCTTGCTCTTTTTGCCAACCTAAACATGCAACAAAAAGAAAAATTAAATGAATTGATAGGTGCTATTCATGAGAAGGATGAACTCTTGGATAGCCAAGAGGACTTCCTTATTAAGGAAAACAAGAAGCATGTTAAGGTTAAAAATGCTTATGCTCAGGAGATAGAAAAATGTGAAAAATTGACTAGTGAGCTTAGCATTTGCCATGATACTATCTACAACCTTAAAAATGAGAATGCTAAATTAATTGCTAAGGTTGAGAAGTTAAATGTTTATGATGATACTCTTGTCAACCTAAAAAAAGATAATGTTAGTTTGATTTCTAAAATTGACAAGTTGAATGAATCACTTTCTAGCCTTAAGATTGAGAATGATAATTTAATTGCTAAGGCTAAGGATTTAAATGTTTGCAATGATTCTATTTCCAAATCTTAGAGATGAGAATGTCATGTTACATGCTAAGATTGATTGCAAACCCTCTACATCTACTGTTAGCCATGTTTCCATTTGTACTAGATGTAGAGACATTAATGTTGATGCTATCCATGATCACCTAGCTTTAATTAAACAACAAAATGATCACATAGCTCAACTTAGTGCTAAAATTAATGAGCATGACTTAGAAAATGAAAAATTTAAATTTGCTAGAAGTATGCTCTATAGTGGGAGACGCCCTGGCATTAAGGATGGCATTGGCTTCCAACAGGGAGACAATGTCAAGCTTAATGCCCCTAAGAAATTGTCTAACTTTGTTAAGGGCAAAACTCCCATGGTTCAGGATAACGAGGGCTATATTCTATATCCTGCTGGTTATCCTGAACATAAGATTAGGAGAATTCATTCTAGGAAGTCTCACTCTGGCTCTCATCATGCTTTTATGTATAAGAGTGAGCCATCTAGTTCTAGGCAATCCACTCATGTTAAATTGCCTAAAAAGAAATCTCCTATTGCATCAAATGAACCTATTGTTTCATTTAAGACTTTTGATGCTTCATATGTTTTAACTAACAAATCAGGCAAAGTAGTTGCCAAATATGTTGGGGCCAAACACAAGGGCTCAAAGACTTGTGTTTGGGTACCCAAGGTGCTTATTTCTAATGTGAAAGGACCCAAGACCGTTTGGGTACCTAAGAACAAGGCCTAAACTTGTTTTGTAGGTTTATGCATCTGGGGGCTCAAGTTGGATCATTGATAGCGGGTGCACAAACCACATGACTGGGGAGAAAAGAATGTTCTCCTCCTATGAGAAAAACCAAGATCCCCAAAGAGCTATCACATTCGGGGATGGAAATCAAGGTTTGGTCAAAGGACTTTGTAAAATTGCTATATCTCCTGACCATTCTATTTCCAATGTTTTTCTTGTAGATTCTTTAGATTACAACTTGCTTTCAGTTTCTCAATTATGCAAAATGGGCTACAATTGTCTTTTTACGGATATAGGTGTTACTGTCTTTAGAAGAAGTGATGATTCAGTAGCATTTAAGGGAGTATTAGAGGGTCAGCTATACTTAGTTGGTTTTAATAGAGCTGAACTCGATACTTGCTTGATTGCTAAGACTAATATGGGTTGGCTCTAGCATCACCGACTAGCCCATGTTGGGATGAAGAATCTTCACAAGCTTCTAAAGGGAGAACACATTTTGGTACTAACCAATGTTCATTTTGAGAAAAACAGGGTTTGTAGCGCATGTCAAGCAGGGAAGCAAGTTGGTGTTCATCATCCACACAAGAACATCATGACAACCGACAGGCCACTTGAGCTACTCCACATGGATCTATTCGGCCCGATAGCTTACATAAGCATCGACGGGAGTAAGTACTGTCTAGTTATTGTGGATGATTATTCACGCTTCACTTGGGTGTTCTTTTTGCAGGAAAAATCACAAACCCAAGAGACCTTAAAGGGATTCTTGAGACAGGCTCAAAATGAGTTCGGATTGATAATAAAAAAGATAAGAAGCGACAACGGGACGGAGTTCAAGAACTCTCAAATAGAAGGCTTTCTTGAGGACGAGGGCATCAAGCATGATTTCTCTTCTCCCTACACACCACAACAAAATGGTGTAGTGGAGAGGAAGAATAGAACTCTACTTGACATGGCGAGGACCATGCTTGATGAGTACAAGACTTCAGACAGGTTTTGGGCGGAAGCAATCAACACCGCTTGCTACGCCATCAACCGTCTCTACCTTCACCGAATCCTCAAGAAGACATCCTATGAACTCCTCACCGGTAAAAAGCCCAATGTTTCATATTTTAGAGTCTTTGGTAGCAAATGCTTTATTCTTGTTAAAAGAGGTAGAAAATCTAAATTTGCTCCTAATGCTGTAGAAGGCTTTTTACTTGGTTATGACTCAAACACAAGGGCATATAGAGTCTTTAACAAGTCCACTGGACTAGTTGAAGTTTCTTGTGACATTGTGTTTGATGAGACTAACGGCTCCCAAGTGGAGCAAGTTGATCTTGATGAGCTAGATGATGAAGAGGCTCCATGCGTCGCGCTAAGGAACATGTCCATTGGGGATGTATGTCCTAAGGAATCCGAAGAGCCTCCACAAGCACAAGATCAACCTTCATCTTCCATGCAAGCATCTCCACCAACTCAAGATGAGGATCAAGCTCAAGATGATGAAAATGAAGATCAAGAAGAGCCACCTCAAGAGGAGGACAATGATCAAGGGGGAGATGGCAATGATCAAGACAAGGAAGATGATCAGGGTTCAATACCATCACACCCAAGAGTCCACCAAGCGATACAACGAGATCACTGCGTGAACTCCATCCTCGGCGATATTCATAAGGGGGTAACCACTCAATCTCGTGTCGCACATTTTTGTGAACATTACTCTTTTGTGTCTTCTATTGAGCCATACAGGGTGGAAGACGCATTAAGAGATTCAGATTGGGTGTTGGCTATGCAAGAGGAACTCAACAACTTCATGAGGAATGAGGTATGGCATTTAGTTCCACGTCCTAACCAAAATGTTGTAGGAACCAAGTGGGTATTCCGCAACAAGCAAGATGAGCATGGTGTGGTGATAAGGAACAAAGCCCGACTTGTGGCCAAGGGATATTAACAAGTCAAAGGTTTGGATTTTGGTGAAACCTATGCACCCGTAGCTAGGCTTGAGTCAATTCGCATATTACTTTCCTATGCTACTTACCATAGCTTTAAGCTTTACCAAATGGACGTGAAAAGTGCCTTCCTCAATGGACCAATCAAGGAAGAGGTCTATGTTGAGCAACCTCCTGGCTTTGAAGATAGTGAGTACCCTAATCATGTCTATAAAATCTCAAAGGCGCTTTATGGGCTCAAGCAAGCCCCAAGAGCGTGGTATGAATGCCTAAGAGATTTTCTTATCACCGATGGCTTCAAAGTCGGCAAATGTGGGGGACAGATATCCCCCGGGTCCATTGGAAGGCTAGAAGACCTCGCGAAAGGCTTTGGGCCTAATATTTCGCAAGGCCATCCCTTCATGGGCCTGGGGAGGAACGTCTGGTGAAGTGGATCGACGCAGGATTGGATCAACTCGAGCCCAGACGGCCCAATGGATTTGAGTGTCATCCACAGCAATGACCCGACTTTCCCGCGCTGTGTCCTCAGGCGTCGGAACTGAATGAAGATAAGTCGGCAAAATTATAGGAAGATAGACTCAGTCGGTTCACTATTACTTAGGCACACGTTGTTATCATATCCGCATGTAACGCCGCACGGTCGAGTATATAAGGCCTAGGGGGCACCCCCTCAAAAGCATCTCACTCATTAGCCATCTACTCAGCTCTCTAGCATCTCTCGTACTAGAGAACTCCCCTGTAACCCACCACATAAAAGATCCACACCAGGACGTAGGGTGTTACGCATCTCAAAGTGGCCCAAACCTGTACAAGATTGTCTACTGTCTCTCGTGCATCTAGCACGAACCATCGAGCTACAGTCGGTAACACCGTCCTACTTCAAAAAGCACCTCGAGGGGCAACCCTGGGTGCGCGGTCGGACCCAAAACACCGATAGCTGGCACACTAGGTAGGGGGTGTGTCACTGATCCAAGCTAGCTCAATGGCCATCACTTTCCAGCACAAGATCATCCTCCGCCCTGGGTCCATGTTCTGCTTCAGAACCATTTCATCCGTGGCAGATGAAGAGGGAACTCTACATCATATCGCGGATCCGCCAGAGAGAAAACCTTCCTCGATAATCTATGGGAAAGCTGGAGCGAAGCAGGAGAAAGCACCACCTCCAGTGGTCCGAGCGAAGACTACCTCCTGCAAGCCAGGAGCAGAGGATCCGTCCACGGATCACAAGGAAGAAGGAAATGAATGAGGTGAAGGCTCGCCAAGATGCTCTTTTGGTACCTCCGCCCTCAAAGGAAAACAGAAAGAAGCTTGTCGCTACGACAGTTCCATTCGACCCCGACGTCCTCTTCATCGGGGGGAGAGTGGAATCGTACCCCGTCTCCGACGATGAACCAACCGCGCCGGGGGAGGAACCTCTTCAGCGGGAATCTCGCCGACGAAGGAACCGACACCGAAATATCCAGCGACATCATGAAGCCGGAGAGAGGGACCCGGCGCAGCTTGTGTCACGATATGAGATCTCGGAGGTGAGAGAAACTCCAGAAGAACACGTCTGCAGGGAATGAAGGAATTCCCGAGGACGTGATCGTCGACAAGCTCAAGAACAGGCCGAACAGGAGGCGAGACAACGTCGAGAGAACCCTCTTTTCGGACGGAACTTGAACCCCGACTTCGCCCGAGCCATGAACACACCGAGCGAGGTCGGTGGAGTGTTAGCTCGGATAGCCGATGGCCTCCCCCAGACTCCGGACACCGAGGGCTATCGACGGCTGCTCACTCGAGCAGCTAATCACCTTCTACCTCTCGCTCATTGTGACACCCCAGTGTCACCTAGGGTTTATCTCAAATGCCAAACCAAGAACCATTATTTTATGTGAGCCAAAGTAAGCATGAGCATCAAAATAACTTAAGTAATAAAGAAGTCACCAAGTATATACTTAAAAGTGTCATGATCAAAACAATTGAGTCTTTGAAAAGGGTAGAATGTGCAACCCTAATTAAAAACCCTAAGTGAGCCCCATGAGCAAAATTCAAGAAAATAAGAAAAAGGGG
Source organism: Zea mays (assembly GCF_902167145.1). Lineage (NCBI taxonomy): Eukaryota > Viridiplantae > Streptophyta > Magnoliopsida > Poales > Poaceae > Zea > Zea mays. Next base: position 37,236,097 of record NC_050098.1, on the reverse strand, counting down.
ATGAAAAGTTTAAAATTATGACTTGAGCCAATTATATAAGTTAAAGTATATTTATTGAGCAACAAGAAAGGTTGAGAAAGCTTAGCCAAAATAACTCAAATAAATCTCCAAATCAGCCCTTGATCTATGAACCCTTAGAGAAATTCAGATTTCTGAATTTCTGAATTTCAGACCTCTTCCCAAAGATCATCTGCGTTCTCTGTTTTTCGAAACTCAAAGCCAGGAGATCCAAATATCAAAGTCGTGCCAAATTCCCTTGAACACATCCTGGAAAAGTTTGAACTCAAACCAAATTCATTTGGCATGGTTTTGGCGCAGCTTGACCTCGGGACCAGACATTCTGACACTTGCACCTTGGTGACGCTACAACTCCCTGTCCCTAGCCTAAAACCGCGCGACGACCATTCACAAAAGACAAGGCTTGGTTAGGTGAACAAATCCTTCACAGTGATCTTGCCCAAATTCGCGAAGATTTGCTCCCAATCGGCGCTTGAACAGGGGCAGAGGCAACGGGAACACGTGTTCGACCGTGGCTGACACCCCCGGTTCACGCCCGTTCGCGCACCGCGCCTCCCAGTGCACGCCCGCGCGCACTCACCGGTCCATGACCACCCGTGCACCGCGCCACGCCTATAAAGCCTTCCCAGGCGCGCCCCACTTCGCCCCGCACTCACCCTCACCGGCCAGCCACTTTTCATTAGCTCCGGCGAGCTCAATTTCGCCCGCCATTGCCGCCAGAGCTTCGGCCATCGTGGCCAGCCCACTCCAGCCATCCTCTGGGCAAGCCAGTGCTTCGGCTAGCTCCGCCAGTAGCCCGTGAAGCTTGCCAAGCCCTCGGACCCGGCCGGACTTCACCGGAGGCCCGAGATCGACCTCACCGGACTTCGGTCTTCCGCCGCCGCGTGTGGACCGAGCTATCCAGTGAGTCTCCGCCCAATTCCTTGCGCTCATGTCTTCTCTGGCATCCCGTGGACCTCCCTGACCCATCTAATTGAACTATCTCGCCATGACTAGGCCGGTCTCCTCGCCGCCGACGAGCATCCCCGCCTACGCGCGTGAACCGACCGACTCCGGCCATCTCCGACAGCGTCCCGCACACCGTTGTGATCCCCGAGACCTCCCCTTCGTCCTCGACCACTTCACCGGAGCAATCTCGCCGCCGGTAAGCCCCTCCGCCCTTTCTTCCGCCGCGGTTACTATTTCAGGTAGAAGAAGGACCTCGAGTTAGGATTTGTAGAACCCGAGGGGTTTTCTGTAACGTCAGTGACTCATGTGAATAGTAGCTTAAGGACCTATCCGCAAAGAAAACTTAAAAACCCGCCAGGGACCCCAGTGCAAAGTGGATTTCCATTAAACCAATTCTGTTATTCTTTTTAAAATGACCAGAGAACTTAGAAAATCCATAACTTGATGAATTCTTAATCAAAAGTTGTCAAACTAATTTTGCTAGATCCTAAATATTAGGAACTGTCATTTAAAAATGGTAAACCTTATGCTTTCTGTTCTAAATTTTAGAGTTTGAATTTAAAAACAGAAACCCACCAAACCTTGTTTAATTAAGGAAATTTAGTTTTTCTTCTGTGCTGAACTTAAGAAAATTTGTAGATGTTTAAACCTCATTTAGACACTGTTTAAAAATAATAGGAACCCCAGCATTGAAAAATATGATGTAGTTATTCCTTTAAAGCTAATTTGTCCAAAACTTAGAGAAAATCAGAAAGGCATTAGAAATTAATGAACAGTGATTAAGATTATTTTTCCTAGTTTACTTATGTAACAGAGAAACTAGGAAAAATACAGAGGCCATTAAATTGGACCAGTTTTAAATTAAAATGTTTTATTTAGCCTTATTTGGACTGAAAATCAATTATTAGAGAGGCAAAACTATAACCAAAATGCTTAATAAAAATCCAGTGGACTTACAACCACCAGAGCCCCACTACAAAAATACAGAGCACCTCAGCCCAACTTTTTAAGTAAGGAAAATAAATGCAAAGTGATAATAAGGCATTTTCCAAATAAATCTTGAACAACCCCTATTAATGTGATAATGGGCAACCAAAAATTTGCTAAGTCCATGATGAGATAAATTACCAGAGAAAAATGCAAAACCATGAAAAAGAAGCAAACTCATACCAATTGCTAATGATTTATGAGAAAGACCACTTAATTCAAATAATGCATACCACCCCTTCCCTTAAGCAAAAAGATGCCAAACTTCAGAATGATTGCTCTTGCACAAAATAATAACTAAGAAAAATAAGAACTCTGTTGTTTGATGTGTTTCAAATATAGTGGTAGTAGAAAGCACCCATTTGGCTAGAAACTTGAGAAAACCATAGAAAAATAGTTAAAAGGTATTAATGACTAGAAATTTGTATCAAGTCATGTTATAACACCTAAAAGCCAGCAAAAATAAGTTTTGGAGAATTGTCCACTGTCAATTAGTAGTTGTAGTTCAAAGTACCCCTTCTGCCCTAGAGTTTAATAATTTTGTCCAGAGAAAACTATTCACTTTCTGATCCCCAAATTTTGAGACAGAGAAACACACACCAGTAACAAGCCACTGTAATTTTTGCAGAATTTTTGGAATTTTATAAAAGCAACTTGTAGTTCAAACCTACTCCAAAACATTAAAGAGAATAAAGGAAAAAGGAAAGAAGAAATAAACCCCACCTCAATAAGTCTAACTTGAGTACTAAACCAACTCTCACCAAGACTTAAAAGAATTCAGTGGAACCCCAAAAATGAACCTACCACTTACCTTAGCTAACTTTTAACCCAATTTACCAAGTATACCACTAAAGGGTCTTACATAGGTAAAGTTAACTTTGTTTAACTCAAGAAAGATCATATACCTTTAAAGTTGTAATTTCTAAAAGCACATGTCATATCATGCATATATCTTACGCATTGCATTCATTAGATTGTAATCTTGCCGACAGAGAGTACGTGCTCATCCCCGAGCAAGGATCTGTCCAAGAGGAGGACCAGGAGCAGGCTTCAGAGACTGCTATTGAGGATCTCCCCGCAGCCCCAGCAATTGAAGGCAAGCCCCGGTTTTATGCATAACCTGTTAATTATGCTATTTTACTACACTTAATGCTTGTAGGATTGCAATGTGCACTTAAGTGTAGGAGTTGCTTGAAACCTCTAGTTGCATGAACTTAGGATTCCTTTTGAGGTGAATACTTGTATGATAGGTCGAGTAGCTGCTTGCTAATCTGGATCTCGGTAGAAGTCGAGTGATTTTTCTAGCACTCGCGCGAGATCAGGAATTGATTGTATTCATCTTGATAATGGGATATATGTTAGTCTATGGACTTGGATCCAGGGAGGATGCCTTGTCCATGAGACGGGAAAAATGAATTAAGGATTAATGTGTGGATACCCAAGTCAAGCTTTTGAACGTACTAAGCACATGCCGGGAAAAATGGTAACCGGTAAACCTAGTACCTGATTGAAGCCGGGCGCGGACTTTATCCCTCATGCGACCTGAGACTGGGTCTCCCATGCTAGCTATGGTGGGTACAAGTGCGGTCACTGCACGACGGCAGCCGGGGTCAGTGGAGCATTGTATGCCAAGGCGGTGAGGCCTGGACGCGAACGGGGAATCGATGGGGACGGTTGTCATGTGTGGGGTCGGAGTACCCTGACATGTCGTGTGTTTAGGTTTACCTTGCAAGGTTAAAACTCGATTCGAATCGTCTGCTTCTCGCAGCTAATGAGACTGCTTGATTCCTTGTACTGCATCGAGTAAGAAGTGAAATGTGGTTATATGAGATAACTTGTTGATTGAACTAATTGATTGTTACCATGTATGCTTAGAAGGAGCAAATCTAGCTAAGTTAATGATGGTAGAATTTGGAAAGATAAAAATTGATTTTAGAAACAGCTAGTGCTTTTGGCAAACCAAACCCCTCAGCCAAACAGCTGCATAGTCTAGAGGTAGAGGAGTAGACTCCTCACACCGGTTAAGTCTAGCTGAGTATTAGTATACTCAGCCTTGCTTGTGGCACCATTTTTGCAGGTACCATTCAGGAAATGGTTGATGGTGTGACTTGGCCTACCACCCTACCACCGGGTTGGACGGTCGAGTGGGATGTTGCTCCGGCAGGAGAGGAGCATGAGGAATAGTGGGCTAGGCCTTGCCCATTTCCTCATTACCGACGACATCGATTATCCGCTGCACTTTATTTTGTGAACTTTATTTGCTACTCAAAAACTCTGATTTATGTAATAACTCCGCACTTAATTTGAGGTTTCCTATTTTATTGTATTTCTTCTGTGACTCACCTTCGAGTGAGATTGTGGAATTTGATCCTGGTTAAGTGGCTCTATCAGACTAGATCTGAAGGACTGACGGGTTATTCCGATTTAAGTGTGTTACGGCCCCTGAGGCGTGACTTAGGCACTTAAGCTGGAATAATTCGGGTGGTTCTGCCACACTCATCCTCCGAGTGATCTACGACACGCCATCAACAGTCGGCGGGACACACGGAGCTCCATCAATGCTTCACGTGAACGACGACACGAGAACGAGATTCAGCGCCGAGAAGAGTATGATCGGGATCACGGCATCCCTGCGCGAAGTTAGGCCACCAGAGTTGAGTCAGCCACTGCTTCAACCGGCGGAACGACCCGGGGACGGTCGAGGCACCACGTCGACAACTCCCCTCCCCGGTACCAACATCATCATCGACAAGAGGACACATGTGGAGTATCGGCGCTCACTCCACGTCTCAGGGCCATTCAATGGCCCCCTAACTTCAAAGTCTCCAACGTCGACAAGTACAAGCCTAAGCAGGACCCGAGAGGCTGGTTGGCCGTCTATACCACTGCTGCCCGAGCCGCCGGGGCAACTGAAGATGTGATGACTACATACTTGCCGGGGCAGCTGGTCTTCAACAGTCTGTGATGATATCGGTGGAATCTTAATCCAGAAAAATGTGTCTTTGGAGTGCCAGCAGGGAAGTTGCTTGGATTCATTGTCAGCCACCGAGGAATTGAAGCTAACCCGGAAAAGATTGAGGCTATCATGAGGATGGAAGCACCACGGTCACAGAAGAAAGTGCAAAGACTTACTGGATGCATGGCAGCTTTAAGCAGATTCATATCAAGGTTAGGAGAAAAAGGCTTACCATTCTACAAATTGCTCAAGTAGGTGGATAAGTTCCAATGGACCTCAGAAGCTCAGGAAGCCCTTGATGCACTGAAAAAGTTCCTGACAACACCGCTAGTGTTAAAGCCACCGCGCCGAGCCACGCCGAGTTAGCCGACCGAATATCTAATGTTGTACATCTCCTGCATGACTCACGTGGTGAGCACCGTGTTGGTAGTCGAGCGAGCAGAGGAAGGACATGCATATCCAGTATAGCATCCCGTCTATTTCATCAGTGAAGTTCTGGGACCCTCGAAGAAGAAATATCCTCAAGTTCAAAAACTGTTGTATGCAGTACTTCTAACTGCACGAAAGCTCTGTCACTACTTTGACGACCACAAAGTCATAGTAGTCACTGGATTTCCAATAGGGGATATTCTCCACAACAAAGAAGCCATCAGAAGAATAGCCAAGTGGGCCTGCGAGCTGGGATCTCATGACATCGAGTTTTGGCCTCGCACTGCAATAAAGACTCAAGCACTAGTTGACTTCATATCAGAGTGGACCGAGCAACAAGTACCAGATAACCCGGAGACCGCAGAAGTATGGCAGATGTATTTTGATGGCTCACTGAAGCTGCAGGGGGCAGGCGCAGGGATCCTCTTCATTGCTCCTGGAGGTGAACAACTCAAATATGCTCTTCAGTTGTTATTCTCAGCATCCAATAATGCAGCAGAATATGAAGCTTTGATCCACGGATTGAACATTGCCATATCGCTGGGCATTAAGAGGTTGATGGAATACGGAGATTCACTGGTGGTCATAAGTCAGATAAATAAAGAATGGGATTGCTCGAATGACTCTATGGGAAAGTACTGCACAACCGTCCGAAAGTTGGGAAAAAATTTGAAGGGCTGGAATTTCATCATGTGGAAAGAGATCGCAATGCGGCAGCAGACGCGTTGTCAAAACTAGGATCCAGTCGGACCCAGGTCCCACTTGGAGTTTTCGTCCAAGAAGTATCAAGCCCGAGTATTTCCTTAGATCTGGCAGAAGAGTGCAATGTTTTGAGCCAGCCAGAGTCAGACTCTAATGACTGGAGGGAGCCTATTATTAAGTATATAAAAAAATGAAGAGGAGCTGGATGATAAAGCTGCAGCAGAACGCATCGCAAGACAGTCAGCCTACTACACCCTCATTGGGGATACACTGTACAAGAGGGGCGCAACAGGAATCCTCATGAGGTGCATTCTTTCGGCTACTGGGAAGCAACTGTTAGATTAGATCCATGCCGGACAGTGCGGGATACACGCAGCATCCAGGACTCTGGTTGGGAAGGTCTTCAGGTCTGGTTTCTACTAGCCGACAACAAAGAGTGATGCAGCCGAGTTAGTCTAGAGGTGTGAAGCTTGCCAATACTTATCAAAGCAGCAGCATTTACCAGCACAGCAACTGCAAACCATACCTGTAACCTGGCCATTTGCGTGCTGGGGATTGGACATGATTGGACCCTTCAAGAAAGCTCAGGGAGGATACACTCACGTGCTGGTTGCCATTGACGAATTCACTAAATGGATAGAGTACAAACCCATTGCTTCTCTGACTTGAGCTAAGGCGGTAGAATTCATACAAGATATAATATTTAGGTTTGGAATACCGAATAGCATTATAACCGACTTGGGATCCAATTTCACTAGCTCTGAATTCTTTGATTTCTGCGAACAAAGAAGCATCCAGATCAAGTTTGCGTCAGTAGCACACCCAAGAGCCAACGGTCAGGTAGAACGGGCTAATGGAATAATATTGGAAGCACTTAGGAAGAAAGTCTTCGACAAGAATGAAAAGTTCGCGGGAAAGTGGATCAGAGAGTTGCCGTATGTGGTTTGGAGCCTAAGAACTCAACCTAGTCGAGCCTTGCATGGAAACACTCCCTTCTTCATGGTCTATGGTTCGGGGGCAGTGCTACCTGCCGACCTCAGGTTTGGGGCACCAAGGCTGGTCTTCGAAAACATAGCTGAGGCAGAAGCTACCAGACTAGAGGATATTGATATATTGGAAGAAGAACGATTGAATACAGTGATTGAGCCAGCTAGATACCAGCAAACCCTGAGGCGCTATCATGATAAGGCCATACGACATCGATCCTTCACAATGGGAGATTTGGTCCTTCGCCGAATTCTAACGGGGGAATGACGACACAAATTGTCGCCACTATGGGAAGGGCCATTCATGGTAGCAGAAGTCACTCAGCCAGGATCATATCGGCTTACTCAAATGGATGGCACGGAAATAAGGAATTCATGGAATATGGAGCATCTCAGAAAGTTTGACCCATAGCTAGATTTCAAAAGCTATCGGGGCAGCATTGTATTCTGTAATCGGAAAATACATCATCAATAAAAAGACTTCATTCTCAAGGGCACTCGAACTATTTATTATCAATCTACATGCTTACTCGACTTAGGGTGATCACTATACCCTACCAACAGAGCAATTAGCTTAAGTCGGCAATGACTTAAGACGGTGCAACATGCTCACGCTTACTTAACTTAGGGTGACCACTATACCCTACTAACGGAGCAATCGGCTTAAGTCGGCAATGACTTAAGACGGTGCAACATGCTCACGCTTACTTAACTTAGGGTGATCACTATACCCTACCAATGGAGCAATCGGCTTAAGTCGACAATGATTTAAGACGGTGCAACATGCTCACGCTTACTAAACTTAGGGTGACCACTATACCCTACTAACGAAGCAATCGACTTAAGTCGGCAATGACTTAAGATGGTGCAACATGCTCACGCTTACTTAACTTAGGGTGACCACTATACCCTACTAATGGAGCAATCGGCTTAAGTCGGCAATGACTTAAGACGGTGCAACATGCTCACGCTTACTTGACTTAGGGTGACCACTATACCCTACTAACGTAGCAATCGGCTTAAGTCGGCAATGACTTAAGACGGTGCAACATGCTCACACCTACTCGACCTAGTATAACATGCTTACGATCACTCGTCTTAAGGCGATCTCTATGCCTCATCAGCTAATCAATTAGCATAAAATAGGAAAAAGTTTCAAAACCAGCACACTGCATTTACTTCTGCAATCATAACAACTGTTGAATTCCAACAACAGAAAACAAAAATAGCATTCAGTATTTGGACACATTGACCACACACACATATATAGCTCACGAATGCATTCAATATTTCTACTTGGCAATGTTTTTTCTCAGGAGCAACCAATGAAGAAGGACGACTCAAGGAGTCAGGAGCAACTCTGACATCAGCAACTATATCATCGGGAACAACTACGCCTGGCCTTCTCATCAAGATCCGCCCCGCGCGAATGGCTTTATCCATAGCCTTGTCGCGCTGAGCCTTCAGAATGGTGGAATTGTCTTCTGCAACCTTGGTAGCCAGTCGAGCAGCTTCTAGCTCCTGGACGACTGATCTCTTGGAGGCGCGCAGATCCTTGATGACGGAATATTTGCTCGACACCAACTGCCTAAGACGAAGGACCTCATCCTGGGATACTTGCAGCTCGTGATGGTGATGATCCAAATCTGCCATGGTAAAACGGTGGCTCCTCTCCAAGATGGTCAGAGAATTACTGGCGTCATGATACAACCTATCAAGGTTATCGCGGGAGGCCGCAAGTAACCGTTTCTCCTCCTACAGAAAAGAATCAACTCTCAAGTATCCAGTAAGCAATAAACACAGCAGAGAAAGTCAAGTAAGCTTACCTCGTTAGCCGCCCTTTCAGAGTCAAGCTGAGCACTAAGAGAGGAATTCAAAGAATTGGCATCGTCTAAGAAAGCAGAAACCCAAGCCAGATCAATCTAGCCTTGGGAATACTTCTCCTCGAGTTTAGAATACCGCCGACCCATATCTAACAAAAAACAGTAGAATACCGCCGGCCCATATCAGATATCTGCTTTTGAAGCAGCAATGGATTCCATTGCGTCAGAGACAGAGCTCCTTCTGGGATAGAGGCACCTTGTGATCTCAATTGACCAACCATCTCGTCGACCAAAGCCTGATATTAAAAAACAAATGAGTACAAAGATAGTAATTTGACAGAAGTATTGCCAGAATAGGAAAAGCCGAATTACCTGAAGATTAGAGAAGAACGAAGGAAATCCCAAGTCACAAGAAGCTAGGTGGTGACTCGACGAAGGAATATCAACCGGGGCAATCTGAAGAACATCACCAGGGATTAATTCAACACCACTAGCAGGCATCAGAACTCCAACATCCGATGTGCCGACCTCTAAGGTGACTCCTTCACTTGAAGCATGCACTGCTATTATGCCACCAGAATGTGGTGGATAAGACCCGACGTGGACATCCATGGAGGTATGAGAAGGGGAGCCCGCTCGGACACCCTCGGGTGCTGGGTTACAGCTTGCGCTACCCACCCAAGCCGGATCATTACCGGCAACACCCTCGGGGGCTGGGCAACCGCTTGCACCACCCTTGAGGACTGGGTTCTCCGCAACAGCCACCTCTAAGGCTGAAGGATTCTCAGTCACCTCCATGGGAATTGAGCGACCTTGACCAACCTCTTGGCTCCGAAGACCGCCTTCCAAGGTCGACGATGCACGAGACGCTACCCGGGATACCTCTAATCCCACATCTGGAATGTTAGAGCAGACGTCCTTCATATCACCATCAGTTGGCTCTGACAGCAGATCTTCAGGAACAACATCCTCGAGAGCCTGATCAAAATTCGCTATGGATAATTCTTGCAGACCAACAAGAGCAGACAGAGCTGGAGAAGGAATATCGCTACTCCCCCACTGACTCTGTAACGCCGACTGTTCTTTTGAATTAATGGGACTTCCTCTTCTTCTTCTTTGTCCTCGTCAACAATACGGACAATAAACGGCATAGGGTCACACTCATTGGGATCAGCTCTGACAGGGTCACACCCATTGGGATCAGCTCTGGCAGGATCACACCCATTGGGATCAGCATCAGTAGGGTCACACCCATTGGGATCAGCATCAGTAGGGTCACACCCATTGGGATTAGCATCGGCAGGATCACACCCATTGGGATCAGCTCCAGTAAAGAGTTCCACGGTACTTTTTCAGCAGTAGGAGCAGAAGGGCCAGCATCCTGGTCCAAACACGACACTCGCCGAAGTCGTTTCTTTTTTCTTTTTCTTCCCCTCGGCAGGTGCAGTTGGATGACTGACCTGGCAGAGACGTTTCGGGCGAGTACCCTCAGGCCTTTGAGTATCCACGGTTTTTTGAAGCTCTGAGATAGTTGCAACAGCCATTGTTTCAGCAGGAACCGAGTCAGAAGAATCCCCAGCCAACATGTCCAGCATAGCACTTATCTCTGCATCACCTGGACTCAGGCATTTCAAAGTGAACTTTCCTCTCATCATTGGGAAGATCACCAAGTGAAGCAACCAGGACCTCAATATCTTTGAGAGCGGGTCACACTCTAAGACCCAAACCACTATCACCAGCAGGAGGATTGGACACAAAATTGAAAAAGGACTTAGAAGCTGGCAGATTCCAAGCAGAATATGCAATAGGAGCACCAATATTTGATACTTTGCCTCTAAGGATCATCTCCAGTCGGCTCACCAAATCCACAACAGGAATCCTCTTGTTGGTAACCCAGGTTGAGTCGGTAACACCACTATACAAATAAGCCGGGTATGCTCTATTGTTGGGGGCCTTCGTCCTCCGAAGGTCCTCAAAAATGTAATTTAACAACGTCTTCCAAGTATGGTTTATGGATAGGTACCTTCGAACTCAGAGTAAAAGCATACACGACGGGAGGAGCATGGTCATGACGAAGGTTGCTGCTGCTCCGAAGTCACGCTCAAGAAAGCATTGGCTCAATCGTAGAAAAGGGAACCGACTTAAAGAGGAAAGGGCTGTTTAGTCCTTATAGATTCATATATAAGTCAATAATAAATGTAAAGGGCATGATTGTAATTTCTCACAGGCTGCGTCCTGTGCCTATAAATAGATGAACAGTACCCTCGCACTGTTCACGCTAACTTGTATTCGCTCGTGCGTCACACTTGTATTCTTTTGCCTTCTATCAAGCCGAAGGTACTTTTTGTAATTCAATATTGTTCCTGCCTTTCCATGATTATATAAAATGAATCAATAATGTTATGTGATTGCATATATATATTGTTTCCTACATTTCATATGCTTCTTCTTCTTTTACTTAACATACACTGCGATGATGATGAAGGTATGTCCTTCATGACCTTCGTCTGAAGATCATTATATCCTAAGGGAAATAATGCTTCGAAGGACGAAGGGCTTTAACATTTAACATCTTGTGTTGCCTTGTTCTTAATTCATAGCATTTGAGAACAAGTCCCCAACATTGGCGCCCACCTCCGGTGAACCCTTTTCGACAACCTTCGGTAAGCACTGACCTTCGTCATGCCGCCGAAGAAAGCTTTAGTGCCAGGGGCTGCCGCACTACAGCCACTGGACCCAAATCAGGAGACCCTTTCTCTTCGAGAGGCCCGAAGCTAGAAGAGGAAGGCCACTAGCCCAACGCTCCAGGAGGAGTTGGACCAAGAAATCAGAAACATGGAGATAATCCATCAACAAGTGCAAAGGAAGAAGGAGAAGATGGCCGAACTGGCTGATCTTTAAAGGCAGATCGACGAAGCCACTGAAGAAGTACGCCATCTTGCTCAAGACGTGCAAGATCGAAGGCCTCAACATAGGAAGCTTCATCAAGAAGGCCTATTCAATGAGGATGGATGGTATGATGATTTTAATCATGATACCTTTACCTTTGATGATGCTTCTCCCTTGGCAGCAGAACTGCAGGCTATCCCATGGCCTCCATTATACCAGCCACCTCAGCTCCCTATGTATGATGGGCATTCGGATCCGAAGCAGTTTTTGATGAGTTATGAAGCAACCATATCTTCATATAGAGGCAATGCAGCTGTCATGGCCAAATCTTTCGTCATGGCAGTTCGGAATGTGGCCCAAACATGGTATTCTTCTCTTCGGCCAGGGATGTCGGTGTTTTGGGTCTGACCGCGCACCCGGGGTTGCCCCTCAAGGTGCTTTTTGGGGTAGGACAGTGTTATCGACTGTAGCTCGATGGTTCGTGCTAGTTGCACGAGAAACAGTGGACAGTTATGTACAGGTTCGGGCCGCTTTGAGATGCGTAACACCCTACGTCCTGGTGTGAGCACTTTATATGGTGGGTTACAAAGAGGTTCTCTAGTATTGGGAACGTAGAGAGCTAGTGTGGGTGGCTAAGTAGAATGAGGTCGATCCTCTTGAAGGGGTGCCCCCTAGGCCTTATATACTCGACCATGGGGCATTACATGTGGATATGATAACAATGTGTGCCTAAGTAATAGTGAACTAACTGAGTCTATCTTCCTATAATTCAGCCGACTCATCCTCGCTTAGTTCCGATGTACGGGGCCCCTGCGCGGGAAGGTTGGGTCACTGTTGCGATCACGGCTCAAATCCATCGAGCCGTCTGGGCCTGCGTTGATCCAGTCTTGTGTCAATCTGTCTTACTGAACATTTCTCCCAGGCCCTCGAAGGGACGACCTCACGAACTATTGGGTCCACGGGCCTTTCGTGAGGTCTTTTATCCTTCTGGTGGACCCGGGGGATATCTGTCCCCCACAAGCCCCCGATCTCTGGGTTGATTTTGAAATAACCGGCCCAAAGATCCTAGGTCCAGCTTGCAGTCTTTGATTTTACCAAGAAATGTCTTGAAAATAAGCCTACCGGGTCACTACTTCTGAACTCTGAGTGATCCGTTAACAACGATCTTTTAATGTCTTCTTCCACTATTGCTCCTCGAAATTTGGTGTTCTGTCTCTGGTTCATGCTTTAGAGGTCAGCATTTTGTATTGTTGAACTTTGAAGTTCATTGGGTGCACCAAAGGTGCACCCAATGGGTGTAGCCCCCGAGCTTTGAGTGGATTTTTGCAGATAATCCACTCGAAGGTCTTCATTTCAAGTCTTCTCAGAAATTATTTTTATCTTCCACCTGTGCTTTTTCAGAGGCCAGCCTTGCCTTAGTTTTGCCATATGCTTCAGAGGTCAGCATTTTATCTTTCGGGAATGATAGCTTCGAGTAGATTTTTGAAAATAATCCGCTCGAAGGTCTTCATCTCATGGTGTCTCTTTTTTTTCTTTAGGAATCATCCTTTTCTTTTGTCGAATGCCTTAGAGGTCAGCATTATGTCATCAACATTATGCTTCAGAGGTCAGCATATATTTTTGTCTTTGAAGCCGAGTACGCAATCTGCCCATATCTTGCTAGGTCTGGCAATTTATTTGATCTGCGACTGATTGGACGTTCGATAGATGGCTTTTGGCTAGTCTTCATATCACTTCGTGCTTCAATGCTTCTGTCGATTAGACTTGTACCTCATTGGCTATATTTGGCTTTCCTCTGATATCTGTTGATATCCTTCTTTTGTCTTGGGGTATTCATTGCATATACTGTATGAATGTGACTGCTTGGGAAAATCTATTGAAAATTCCTTGACGTCCCCCCAATGGGTGTAGGCAAGGGACGGCTTGGTGCACTGAGCGTTTAGCAAACTGCTTCTTAGTAGTAACTTGATGTGACCGCGGGTGTAATCATATCGCCCAAGCAGTTGACTGAAGTCCCAATGGGTGTAGTGTTACGTGGAACGGCGTCAGCCGCCTGAGGTGTCTTCAGACGGTTTGAATTGCATATTGAATTTTTGCGACTGTTCAGTGGTCGTGGTAGGAGGTGAGCGGTTGCCTTCTTCTTCTATAAATAGTGTTCTTGCTTCTCCGGCATTTTCACATCTCTTACCACTGCTCGCTGTTTACTTTCTTCTCTTTCCTTCCACTCCACCATGAGCAAGAACAAGAAGGGTGGTAGTTCTTTGCATCACTCCGGCGACAAACACAAGCGTGAGCCGACTCCTCCCTCGGAGGACTTCGGCGACTCGGAGTACTCGGAGGAGGAGTTCTCCTCCGAGTCCGAGGGTTCACTGGCTCCTGCCTCTCCCCCGGCGTCGTCTGATGACTCAGACGACTCCTAGGGGATCGCCGCAGAGGTATGGACCTACATCCGGGCCGTCGAGCGCGCCGGGCTCGAGAGCTCGGATGAGTCGGAGTACTCCTCGGACGAGGAGAACTCCTCGGACTCGTCCGAGGAGGGCAACAGCGGCGATGGCGGTGACGGCGACATCGACGGAGGTGATGGTGATGGTGGCGGAGGCGACGGCAAGAGCGGTGACGGCGGCGGCAAAGGTGGCAGCGGCGACGGCGGTGGCGGCAGCAAGGGCAACAGCAGAGGCAGCAACAAGGCCAGTGGCTAGATGCCACTGGTTTTAAATGTTAGTATATATTAGTAGTAGAAGTAGTATTAGTGAAATAATGTAGTAGTAGCTAGTAGTATAGTGTAGTGAAATATGATGTAGTAATGGGAAGGTCATCAACTCATAATGAGTTGATTTGTAAGTTCAGTAGTGCTTCCCTTATAATGAAGAATGATTTCGCTCCATCTTGTGTGTATCATTTTGCCTTCTTGCTGATCCTCGATCGTGTTAATGCCTACTGCAGAGGCTGTTTCTGAATGTAATACTTGAGTAGCGACTTAGAATCATTGAGTCGTGCTTTAGATTGCCTTTTTTGCGATGCCAGCGCTTTAGTAGTGGCGGTCGAGTGATTATCAGCGATGTTGGGGCTTTAGAAGTGATAGCCGAGTGATAGCGGGCCATGTCGGTGTTTTAGAAATAACGACCGAGCGGTTACTGGCGATGTCGGTGTTTTAGAGGTAACAGCCGAATCCTCTGGAGCCATGTCACTGTTTTAGGAATAACAGCCGAGTGACAGCTGGCGACGTCGGCGTTTTAGAAGTAACAGCCGAGTGATAACGGGCCATGTCGGCCGCTTTGGAAATAGTGGCCGAGTGAAGTCCGGTAACGTCAGTGTTTTAGAAATAACAGCTGAGTTAATTTGGACTGCGTCGGCCGTTCTGGAAATAACAGCCGAGTGATGACATGGCATGTCAGCGTTTTAGAAATAACAGTGGGGTGATGACATGGCATGCCAGCGTTTTAGAAATAACCACTGGGTGATGACATGGCACGCCAGCATTTTAGAAGTAACCGCCGGGTGATGACTGGGCGCTTTTTAGAAATGGCGTCTGGCCCGAGAAAACCCCATATGTACTGCACTGTCGCATGCCTCTGCGTTCCGTGCCCTAGTTTTGCTTTTCTGCATCCAGGCCTTCTCTGCTATCTTGCAATACTTCCTTCGCTCTGTTCGCCAGCACGGTTGAGATGGCGCCCAAGCGGAAATCCCAGAGTTCGTCTGCCGCAGTCATTCCCCCCATCGATCCCAACAGTCAGTTGCCTTTCGCAGGTAACCATATGTCTGTTGTCTCTGAATCTGACCTTTTCCATCTCGTATCCATCGGAGTTCTTCCTCCAAAGGAGCTTTGTTCTTGGCGGATCTGCCGTGGGGTCACTGTTCCGACAGAAGACACCCACGAATCTGTCATTTACGTTCCTTTTCTCATCTGCGGCCTTGCCCTTCCCATTTCTTCTTTCTTCAGCGGTCTCCTTGACTTCTATCACTTGAATCTGACCCATCTGAATCCCAATTCCATTCTGCAAGTTTCCGTTTTTGTTCATTTGTGCGAAACTTTCCTTGGTATTTTGCCACACTTTGGTCTATGGAAGTACTTGTACCACTGTCGGCCTGGGATGGCTGGAGGGCAGCACCAGCTTGTGGGGGCGCGAGTTTGGAGATACGCCGTGGGAGGAAGACCGACTACCTCGACATCCCACTCAAGGACATCATCAAAGGATGGCGCCTAGAGTGGTTTATCGTGGAGAACCACAGGAATTCCTTCCCCCCATGGTCAGGGAGACAGCCAGATGTTCGCACTCCGAGCTGGACCGAATCCCCCATAGACCTGGAGGTGGCTGAGGCAGGGGCTCTGCTTGCTGAGGTTGGACTGTTGAAAGAGAGGGGTCTGACTGCAGAAGCTGTGGTCGCTGATTTCATTTTCAAGAACATTCAGCCATTAAAGGACAAAGCCTACCCAGCTTATCTGTATCGAGGCCTCGCTGATTCGACCCGGGTTACCAACAGAAGAATTCCTGCAGTGGATTTGGTCAGCCGACTCGAGATGATACTCAGAGGCAAGGTGTCGAACATTGGTGCTCCTGTTGCATATTCAGCCTGGAATTTGCCTCCTTCTAAGGCTTTTACCAGTTTTGTGTCGAATCCTCCTGCTGGTGATAGCGGTTTGGGCCTTAGAGTGCGACCCTCCCCCGAAGAGGTTAGTGCTTTGGTTGCCTCACTTGGTGAAGTCCCTGATGACGAGAGGCAGGTTCATTTCGAGGTGCCTTTGAATCCAAGTGATGCAGAGATAAGTGTCATGCTGGATATGTTGGCTGAAGATTCCTCTGATGCAGCCCCTGCTGAAACACTGACTGTAGCACCCATCCCAGAGACTGACAAAGCTTTGGATACTCAGAGGTCTGATAGTGTTCGCCCAAAGCGTCCTCGCCGAGCCACTCAACCAACTTCTCCTGCTGAGGGGAAGAAAAAGAAAAAGAGATGTCTTCGCCAAGTGTCATGCTTGGATCAGGATGCTGGTCCTTCTGCTCCTGCTGCTGAGGAAGTGCCAGTACTGGTTTTTACTGAAGCTGACCCCAATGGCTGTGACTTAGATGATACTGACCCCAATGGGTGTGATCCGGCCAACGCTGATCCCAATGGGTGTAACTTTGCTGAAGCTGACCCCAATGGGTGTACCATCCGCATTGTTGATGAAGATGAGGAAGAGGAGGATGAAATCCCTCTAGTTCGGAAGAACAGCCAACGCTACATAGCCAGCGGGGAAACTAGTGGTGTTCCTTCTCCAGCTTTATTTGCCCTCATTGGTCTGCAAGAATTGTCTCTAGCCAACTTTGATTAGACTCTTGAAGATATGGTCCCAGAAGATCTGTTGTCAGAGCCGGTAGATGGTGGAATGATGGATATTTGTGCTGATGTGCCTGATGCCGGGCTGGAGTTATCTCGAGCAGCGTCCCATGCCTCGTCGACCTTAGAGCGCGGTCTTAAGGGTCAGGAGGCTGGTCTGGATTGTTCTGCTCCCATGGAGGTGGGTGAAGGTCCTTCAGCATTAGAGGTGGCTGTTATAGAGAGTTTGGCCCTCAAGGATGGCGCTAGCGCTTACCCAGCCCCAGAGGGTGTTGCCGGGGATGATCCGGCTCGGATGGGTAGCGCGAGCTATGACCCAGCCCCCGAGGGTGTCCGAGTTGGCTCTCCCTCTTGAGAGCACCTAGAGGGGGGTGAATAGGTGATCCTGAATAACTTAAAACTTAACACCACAAACTTGATCAAGAGTTAGAGCAATGGAATCAAGTGAGTAGATAGGAGAGCTCTTGTGAAACACAATAGACACAGTAAGGACAAGCACAAGAGACACAAGGATTTATCCCGTGGTTTGGCCAAGTACAAAACTTGCCTACTCCACGTTGTGGCGTCCCAACGGACGAGAGTTGCACTCAACTCCTCTCAAGTGATAAAAATGATCAACTTGAATACCACAGTGTTCTTCTTTACTTTACTCTTTTCCCGTTTGCGAGGAATCTCCACAACTTGGAGTCTCTCGCCCTTACAATAAGAATCAATATGAAACACAAGAGTAAGGGAGGGAAGCAACACACTCAAAGCCATAGCAAATACGCACACACAAGACCAGAACTTGAGCTCAAGACAATATCTCGTGGTTCTCACTAGAACGGAGCTCAAATCACTAAGAATGTCGAACAAGTGCGCGAGAATGAAGTGTGAGTGATCAACAATGCTCAAGGAATGCTTGGTTTTCTCCTCCATGCGCCTAGGGGTCCCTTTTATAGCCCTAAGGCAGCTAGGAGCCGTTGAGAGCATTCCAGGAAGGCAATTTTTGCCTTCTGTCGCCTGGCGCACCGGACAGTCCGGTGCACCACCGGACACTGTCCGGTGCGGATTTCTTTCCTTCTTTGGCGAAGCCGACCGTTGGAGTTTCAGAGCCGTTGGCGCACCGGACACTGTCCGGTGCACACCGGACAGTCCAGTGCCCCCTTCTAACCGTTGGCTCTGCCACGCGTCGTGCGCGGATTACGCGGCCGACCGTTGGCCCGGTCGACTGTTGGCTCACCGGACAGTCCGGTGCACACCGGACAGTCCGATGAATTTTAGCCGTACGCCGCCGACGAAGTCCCGAGAGCAGCTAGTTGACAGACGCCAGCCTGGCGCACCAGACACTGTCCGGTGCACCACGGACAGTCCGGTGCACCACCAGACAGTCTGGTGCACCCAGACTACGCAGAGTCTTGGCTGCTCAGCCAAGTCTTTTCCAAATTGGTCTTTTCCTGTTTCTAGCACTTAGACACAATACATTAGTCTTCAAAATAATGTACTAAGTCTAGAAACATACCTTTAATCTTGATTTGCACTTCTTGAGTCCTTGGCACAATTTAACACTTAGGTACTTGTGTTGGACACTTAATCACCAAAATACTTAGAAATGGCCCAAGGGCACATTTCCCTTTCAATCTCCCCCTTTTTGGTGATTAATGCCAACACAACTAAAAACAACTAAAAGAAGTGCAACATCAATGCAAATAAGAACACAATTTTGTTTTAATTCAAATTTGGCATATTTGGATCATTCTTTGCCACCACTTGGTTTGTTTTTGCAAATCAAACTCAATTTTCTATCTCTAAGTCAAACACACTTGTTGAGACATAAAGAGAGTTGTTCCAAGAGAAATTGATCAATGATTTCAAAAACTCCCCCTATTTCCCATAATCAACCATTCTCCCCACAAGAGATCAACTTTTGACAAAAAGAGACATTTAGAATTTTGACAAACCAAAAGCTCTATTCTAGTATTTTCAAAATTCTCAAGTGGTAGCTAATCCATTTATTGCTTTGGCCTTATTTTCTCCCCCTTTGGCATCAAGCACCAAAACGGGATCAATCTTGGCCCTTAAACCCCATTGCCTCACCAAAATCTTCAAATAAGTTACCCTCTCATCGGAGTGCAGTGGAAATCTTGCATGGCCCAAGTCCACCTTTTCCCTTTCAAACCTCCTTTGAGACTAGATTAAGCAAACTCAAGCACACAGTTAGTCTCAAAGGGTCAAGTTGTAGCACATCTCCCCCTAAATATGTGCATCACTTGCAAATGGACTTGTGAGGTCCGGGGAGTGCTTGTACAACTTGAGCACCATAAATAAACAACAAAATGCATTAAGGAACATGATCAAGGCATAACACATGTATGCTATAAATCAATCCAAGTTCCGTGAATCTAAGACATTTAGCTCACTACGCAGCGTGCAAAAGGTCGACTCATCTAGAGGCTTGGTAAAGATATCGACTAGCTGGTTCTCGGTGCTAACATAAAACACTTCGATATCCCCCTTTTGCTGTGGTCTCTCAAAAAGTGATGCCGGATGTCTATGTGCTTTGTGCGGCTGTGTTCAACAGGATTATCCGCCATGTGGATAGCACTCTCATTATCACATAGGAGTGGGACTTTGCTCAGATTGTAGCCAAAGTCCCTGAGGGTTTGCCTCATCCAAAGTAGTTGCGCGCAACATTGTCCTGCAGCGACATACTCGGCCTCAGCGGTGGATAGGGCAACAGAAGTTTGTTTCTTAGAACTCCACGACCCAGGGACCTTCATAAGAATTGGCACGTCCCCGATGTACTCTTCCTATCGACCTTACATCCAGCATAATCGAAGTCTGAATATCCAATCAGGTCAAAGGTAGACCCTTTTGGATACCAGATCCCGAAGCAAGGCATAGCGACTAAATATCTAAGAATTCGCTTCACGGCCACTAAGTGACACTCCCTTGGATCAGATTGAAATCTAGCACACATGCATACGCTAAGCATAATATCCGGTCTACTAGCACATAAATAAAGTAAAGACCCTATCATGGACCGGTATGCCTTTTGATCAACGGACTTACCTCCTTTGTTGAGGTCGGTGTGTCCGTCGGTTCCCATTGGAGTCTTGGCGGGCTTGGCGTCCTTCATCCCAAACCGTTTGATCAAGTCTTGCATGTACTTCGTTTGAGAGATGAAGGTGCCATCCTTGAGTTGCTTCACTTGGAACCCAAGGAAGTAGTTCAACTCGCCCATCATCGACATCTCAAACTTTTGAGTCATCACCCTGCTAAACTCTTCACAAGACTTTTGGTTAGTAGAACCAAATATTATGTCGTCGACATAAATTTGGCACACAAATAAATCGCCATCCCATGTCTTAGAGAAAAGAGTTGGATCGGCTTTCCCAACCTTGAAAGCATTAGCAATTAAAAAGTCTCTAAGGCATTCATACCATGCTCTTGGGGCTTGCTTAAGTCCATAGAGCGCCTTAGAGAGCTTACACACGTGGTCGGGGTACCGTTCATCCTCGAAGCCAGGGGGTTGCTCCACGTACACTTCCTCCTTGATTGGCCCGTTGAGGAAAGCGCTCTTCACATCCATTTGGAACAACCTGAAAGAATGGTGAGTAGCATAGGCTAACAATATGCGAATTGACTCTAGCCTAGCCACAGGAGCAAAAGTCTCCTCAAAGTCCAAACCTGCGACTTGGGCATAACCTTTTGCCACAAGTCGTGCCTTGTTCCTTGTCACCACCCAGTGCTCGTCTTGTTTGTTGCGAAACACCCACTTGGTTCCCACAACATTTTGCTTGGGACGAGGCACCAGTGTCCAAACTTCATTTCTCTAGAAGTTGTTGAGCTCTTCCTGCATGGCCAGCACCCAGTCCGGATCTAGCAAGGCCTCTTCTACCCTGAAAGGCTCAATAGAAGAGACAAAAGAGTAATGCTCACAAAAATTAACTAATCTAGAGTGAGTAGTTACTCCCTTGCTAATATCACCCAAAATCTGGTCGACGGGATGATCCCTTTGAATCGTCGCTCGAACTTGGGTTGGAGGTGCCGGATGCGCTTCTTCCTCTATCACATGAACATCTTGTGCTCCCCCTTGATCACACGCCTCTTCTTGATGAACCTGTTCATCGTCATGAGTTGGGGAATGCACCATTGTTGAGGAATAAGGTTGATCTTGCTCCTTTTGTTCTTGTGGTCGTACATCACCAATCGCCATGGTACGTATTGCGGCCGCGGAACATCTTCTTCATCTACATCATCAAGATCAACAACTTGCTCTCTTGGAGAGCCATTAGTCTCATCAAATACAACATCGCTAGAGACTTCAACCAAACCCGATGATTTGTTGAAGACCCTATACGCCTTTGTATTTGAGTCATAACCTAACAAAAACCCTTCTACAGCTTTGGGAGCAAACTTAGAATTCCTACCTATCTTCGCTAGAATGTAACATTTGCTCCCAAATACACGAAAGTAAGACACATTGGGTTTGTTACCGGTTAGAAGCTCATATGAAGTCTTCTTGAGGAGGCGATGAAGGTAGACCCGGTTTATGGTGTGGCAAGTCGTGTTCACGGCTTCCGACCAAAACCGCTCGGGTGTCTTGAATTCTCCAAGCATTGTCCTCGCCATGTCTATGAGCGTCCTGTTCTTCCTCTCTACCACACCGTTTTGCTGTGGTGTGTAGGGAGCGGAGAACTCGTGCTTGATCCCTTCCTCCTCAAGGTATTCCTCCACTTGAAGGTTCTTGAACTCGGACCCATTGTCGCTCCTTATCTTCTTCACCTTGAGCTCAAACTCATTTTGAGCTCTCCTTTGGAAGCGCTTGAGGATCTCTTGGGTTTCAGATTTATCCTGCAAAAAGAATACCCAAGTGAAGCGGGAAAAATCATCAACTATAACAAGACCATACTTACTTCCTCCTATACTTAGATAGGCGACGGGTCCGAAGAGGTCCATATGAAGTAACTCCAGGGGTCTTGATGTTGTCATCACATTTTTGGCATGATGAGAGCTTCCCACCTGTTTTACCTGCTTGACAAGCTGCACAAGGTCTATCTTTTTCGAAAGTTACATTAGTTAGACCTATCACGTGTTCTCCCTTTAGAAGCTTGTGAAGGTTCTTCATCCCCACATGTGCTAAACGGTGATGCCACAGCCAGCCCATGCTAGTCTTAGCAATTAAGCATGCATCTAGACTGGCCTCCTCTTTTGCAAAATCAACTAAATAAAGTTTGTCGTCTAGTACACCCTTAAAAGCTAATGAACCATCACTTCTTCTAAAGACAGACACATCTACATTTGTGAATAAACAGTTATATCCCATATTACAAAGTTGACTCACAGACAACAAGTTATATCCAAGCGACTCAACTAAGAACACATTAGATATAGAGTGCTCGGATGAAATAGCAATTTTTCCTAACCCTTTCACCTTGCCTTGGTTCCCATCACCGAATATGATTGACTCTTGGGGATCCTTGTTCTTGACGTAGGAAGAGAACATCCTCTTTTCCCCCGTCATGTGGTTTGTGCATCCGCTGTCGATAATCTAGCTTGAGCCCCCGGATGCATAAACCTACAAGGCAAACTTAGGCTTGGGTCTTAGGTACCCAACTCATGTTGGGTCCTATAAGGTTAGTTACAATACTCTTAGGGACCCAAATGCAAGTCTTGTCTCCCTTACATTTGGCCCCTAATTTCCTAGCAATTACCTTCTTATCCTTTCTACAAATAGCAAAGGAAGCATTGCAAGCATAATAGATTATAGAGGGTTCATTCATTACTTTCCTAGGAACATGAACAATATTTCTTCTAGGCATATGATGAGCAACATTTTTCCTAGTCAAATTTCTATCATGCATAATAGAAGAACTAGAAGCAATCATGGCATGAGAATTAAAAGCATCATAACTTCTATAAACATTCCTAGAATGTCTCCTATCATGATACATGAAAGCATGGTTCTTTTGAGCACTACTAGCCATAGGGGCCTTCCCTTTCTCCTTGGCGGAGATGGAAGCCTTATGGCTTGTTATGTTCTTGACTTCCCTCTTGAAGCCAAGACCATCCTTAATTGAGGGGTGTCTACCAATCGTGTAGGCATCCCTTGCAAATTTTAGTTTGTCAAATTCACTCTTGCTAGTCTTAAGTTGGGCATTAAGACTAGCCACCTCATCATTCAATTTAGAAATTGAAACTAGGTGTTCACTACAGGCATCAACATTAAAATCTTTACACATATTGCAAACTACAACATGTTCTACACAAGATGTTGATTTATTAGCTATTTCTAATTTAGCACTCAAATCATCATTTATGCTCTTTAAGCTAGAAATAGAGTCATGACATGTAGACAATTCACGAGAAAGCATTTCATTCCTCTTTATTTCTAAAGCAAGGGATTTTTGTGCCTCTACAAACTTATCATGTTCTTCATACAAAAGATCCTCTTGTTTTTCTAATAACCTATTTTTATCATTCAAGGCATCAATTAATTCATTAATCTTATCAACCTTAGTTTTATCTAGGCCCTTGAATAAACATGAATAGTCTATTTCATCATCGCTAGATTCTTCATCACTTGAGGAAGCGTAAGTACTAGTATCACGAGTGCTTACCTTCTTTTCCCTTGCCATGAGGCAGGTGTGATGCTCGTTGGGGAAGAGGGCCGACTTGTTGAAGGCGGTGGCGGCGAGTCCTTCGTTGTCGGAGTCGGACGACGAACAATCCGAGTCCCACTCTTTTCCAAGGTGTGCCTCGCCCTTAGCCTTCTTGTACGCCTTCTTCTTTTCCCTCTTGTTCCCTTGTTCCTGGTCATTATCATTATCGGGACAGTTAGCGATAAAATGACCAATCTTACCACATTTGAAGCATGAGCGCTTCCCCTTCGTCTTGGTCTTGTTTGGATGCTCCTTGCGACCCCTTAGCGCCGTCTTGAAACGCTTAATGATGAGAGCCATTTCTTCCTCATTGAGTCCCGCCGCCTCAACTTGTGCCACCTTGCTAGGTAGCACTTCCTTGCTCCTCGTTGCTTTGAGAGCAACGGTTTGAGGCTTGTGGATTGGGTCGTTCAACGCATCGTCAACGTATCTTGCCTTCTTGATCATCATCCGCCCGCTTACAAACTTTCCAAGTATCTCCTCGGGCGTCATCTTGGTGTACCTAGGATTCTCACGAATATTGTTCACAAGATGTGGATCAAGGACAGTAAAAGACCTTAGCATTAGGCGGACGACGTCGTGGTCCGTCCATCGCGTGCTTCCATAGCTCCTTATTTTGTTGACGAGGGTCTTGAGCCGGTTGTACGTTTGGGTTGGCTCCTCGTCCCTGATCATTGCGAATCTCCCAAGTTCGCCCTCCACCAACTCCATCTTGGTGAGCATGGTGACGTCGTTCCCCTCATGTGAGATTTTGAGTGTGTCCCAAATCTGCTTGGCGTTATCCAAGCTGCTCACCTTATGGTATTCATCCCTGCACAATGAAGCTAGAAGAACAGTAGTAGCTTGTGCATTTTTGTGAATTTGCTCATTAATGAACATGGGACTATCCGCACTATCAAAGTGCATTCCATTTTCTACTATCTCCCATATACTTGGATGGAGAGAGAACAAGTGGCTACGCATTTTGTGACTCCAAAATCCGTAGTCCTCTCCATCAAAGTGGGGAGGTTTACCGAGGGGAATGGAAAGTAAGTGAGCATTGGAACTTTGCGGAATACGAGAATAATCAAAGGAAAAGTTTGAATTAACCGTCTTCTTTTTCTCGTAGTCGTTGTCGTCGTCCTTTTGGGAAGAGGAAGATTCATCGCTGTCGTAGTAGACTATCTCCTTGATGCGCCTTGTTTTCTTCTTCCTCCCGTCTTTTCTTTTGTGGCCCGAGCCTGAGTCAGTAGGCTTGTCATCCTTTGGATCATTGACGAAGGACTCCTTCTCCTTATCATTGACCACCATCCCCTTGCCCTTAGGATCCATCTCTTCGAGCGATTAGTCCCTTTCTTGAAGAGAACGGTTCTGATACCAATTGAGAGCACCTAGAGGGGGGGTGAATAGGTGATCCTGAATAACTTAAAACTTAACACCACAAACTTGATCAAGAGTTAGAGCAATGGAATCAAGTGTGTAGATAGGAGAGCTCTTGTGAAACACAATAGACACAGTAAGGACAAGCACAAGAGACACGAGGATTTATCCCGTGGTTTGGCCAAGTACAAAACTTGCCTACTCCACGTTGTGGCGTCCCAACGGACGAGAGTTGCACTCAACTCCTCTCAAGTGATCCAATGATCAACTTGAATACCATGGTGTTCTTCTTTACTTTACTCTTTTCCCGTTTGCGAGGAATCTCCACAACTTGGAGTCTCTCGCCCTTACAATAAGAATCAATATGAAACACAAGAGTAAGGGAGGGAAGCAACACACTCAAAGCCACAACAAATACGCACACACAAGACCAAAACTTGAGCTCAAGACAATATCTCGTGGTTCTCACTAGAACGGAGCTCAAATCACTAGGAATGTCGAACAAGTGCGCGAGAATGAAGTGTGAGTGATCAACAATGCTCAGGGAATGCTTGGTTTTCTCCTCCATGCGCCTAGGGGTCCCTTTTATAGCCCCAAGGCAGCTAGGAGCCGTTGAGAGCTTTCCAGGAAAGCAATTTTTGCCTTCTGTCGCCTAGCGCACCGGACAGTCCGGTGCACCACCGGACACTGTCCGGTGCGGATTTCTTTCCTTCTTTGGCGAAGCCGACCATTAGAGTTTCAGAGCAGTTGGCGCACCGGACACACCGGACAGTCCGGTGCCCCCTTCTGACCGTTGGCTCTGCCACGCGTCGTGCACGGATTACGCGGCCGACCGTTGGCTCGGTCGACTGTTGGCTTACCGGACAGTCCGGTGCACACCAGACAGTCCGGTGAATTTTAGCCGTACGCCGCCGACGAAGTCCCGAGAGCAGCTAGTTGACAGACGCCAGCCTGGTGCACCGGACACTGTCCGGTGCACCACCGGACAGTCCGGTGCACCCAGACTGCGCAGAGTCTTGGCTGCTCAGCCAAGTCTTTTCCAAATTGGTCTTTTCCTGTTTCTAGCACTTAGACACAATACATTAGTCTTCAAACAATGTACTAAGTCTAGAAACATACCTTTAATCTTGATTTGCACTTCTTGAGTCCTTGGCACAATTTAACACTTAGGTACTTGTGTTGGACACTTAATCACCAAAATACTTAGAAATGGCCCAAGGGCACATTTCCCTTTCACCTCTCACACTTCCATGGATGTTCATGTAGGGTCTTCTCCTCCGCATTCTGGTTGCATGGCAGCAGCTCAAGCTTCGGGTCAGGAAGTCACCTTAGAGACTGGCGCCCCTGATGACAGAGTTCTGATTTCTGCTGTTGACACTGACTTGGTCGCCACTAATGCATTGCGGGTTGCTCCGGGTGTTGATCCTTCATCGAGCCATCAATTGATTTCTCACGACTTGGGAGTTCCTTCGTTCTTCTCCAACCTCCAGGTAACTTGGTTTTTCCTGATCTGGCTGCACCCCGGGTGTGATATTGTTCTTACACTCATTTGTTTTTAATGTCAGGCATTGGTTGATGAAATGGCTGGTCAGTTGAGGTCGCAGGGTGCTTCTGTCCCGGAAAGAGCTCTATCTCTAGCGCATTGGAATCCAGTGCTGCTTCAGCGGCGAGTATCTGATTTGGAGGTGGCAAATGCTGGTTAGTGCCCTTTGTTTCTTCTTTGACTACTTGATTAATCTACTTTGTAGCTGAACACTCTTGCTTGACTATTTCTTGACAGATATGGCTCGGCGGTACTCTGATCTTGAAGAAAAATATTCTCAAGGTCAGACTGAACTAGCCCGGGTTTCTGCTTCTCTGAATGATGCTAACACGCTGAACTCCACTCTCCATACTCAGCTCGACTCTGAAAAGGTGACCAGTGAATTAAGCTTTATTTGGCTTTGTCTGCTGTGCTCTTAGTGCTTGCTTGACATTGGTGAAACTGATTCTTGTCTGCAGGAGGAAAAACATGCTCTTGCCACTTCTCGCGATAACCTTGACAAGCTATATCGCAATGCCAGCAACTCGTTGACCATCTTGGAGAGGAGTCATCGCTTCACCATGGAAGATTTGGATAATCATCGTTATAAGCTGCAAGAGTCCTTGGATGACATGATTCGCCTTAGGCAAGTGGTGTCGAACAAGGATACTATCATCAAGGATCTGCGTGCTTCCAAGAAATCAGTCGTCCAGGAGCTTAAAACTGCTCGGTTGGCTGTCAAGGCTGCTGAAGAGACTTCTGCTACTCTGAGGACCCAACGCGACAAAGCTATGGACAAAGCTATTCGCGCAGGGCGGATCCTGATGAGGAGACCCGGTGTGGTTGTTCCTGATGACATAGTGGCTGATGTGAATGCCGCTCCTGATTCCTCGAGTCGTCCCTCTTTGTCGGTTGCTCCTGAGAAGAACATTACCAAATAGAAACACTGAATGCTTTGAATACGTAGTTAGTGTGCCTAGATATTTTGTTAGAAAACACTTTTTAGTACTGAATGCCGCTATTGTTTTCTCGTTGTTAGAATACAACAGTATCTCCAATCGCAGAAGTAAATGCAGTATAACATTTCTTCGTGGGGCATAGAGGTCGCCCTAAGATGAGTAATTGCAAATGTGCTTGTGTTGGATTAGGTAAGCGCGAATATGCCGTGCCGTTTTAAGTTATTACCAACTTAAACTGATCGCTCCGTTAGTAGGGTATAGTGGTCACCCTGAGTTAGGTGAGCGTGAGCATGTTACACCGCCTTAAGTCATTGTCGACTTAAGCCAATTGCTCCGTTAGTAGGGTATAGTGGTCACCCCGAGTCAAGTAAGCGTGAGCATGTTACACTGCCTTAAGTCATTGCCGACTTAAGTCGATTGCTCCGTTAGTAGGGTATAGTGGTCACCCCGAGTCAAGTAAGTGTGAGCATGTAACACCGCCTTAAGTCATTGCTGACTTAAGCCGATTGCTCCGTTAGTAGGGTATAGTGATCGCCCCGAGTCAAGTAAGCGTGCAGGTTGATAGTGAACAATTCGAGTGCCTTTGAAGTCTTTTTATTGATGATATATTTCCCAGTTTACAGAGTACATTGTTGTCCCAATAGCTTTTGAGATATAGCTAGAGATAAAACTTCCTGAGATGTTCTATGTTCCATGAGTTCCCAACTTCTATGTCGTCCATCTGAGTGAGACGATATGATCCAGGCCGAGTGACTTCCGCTACCATGAATGGTCCTTCCCATAGAGGCGACAGTTTGTGCCGTCCCTCCCCCGTTAGAATTCGGCGGAGGACGAGGTCTCCCACTGTGAAGGATCGATGCCTTATGGCCTTGTCATGATAGCGCCTCAGAGTTTGCTGATATCGGGCCGACTGAATCACTGTATTCAATCGTTCTTCTTCTAGTATATCGACGTCCTCCAGTCTAGTAGCTTCATCTTCTGCTATGTTTTCAAAGATTAACCTTGGTGCCCCAAACTTGAGATCAGCAGGTAGCACTGCTTCTGAACCATAGACCATAAAGAAAGGTGTGTTTCCATGCAAAGCTCGACTAGGTTGAGTTCTCAAGCTCCAAACAACATACGACAGCTCTCTGATCCACTTTCCTGCGAACTTTTCATTCTTGTCGAAGACTTTCTTTCTGAGCGCCTCCAATATCATCCCGTTGGCTCTTTCTACCTGCCCGTTGGCTCTTGGGTGTGCCACCGAGGCATATTTGATCTAAATGCTCTTTTGCTCGCAGAAATCGAAGAACTCTGAGCTTGTGAAGTTGGATCCCAGGTCGGTTATGATGCTATTCGGTATTCCAAACCTGAATATTATGTCTTGTATGAATTCCACTGCCTTAGCTGAAGTTAGAGAAGCAATGGGTTTGAACTCTATCCATTTAGTGAATTTATCGATAGCAACCAGTACATGAGTGTGTCCTCCTTGAGCCTTCTTGAAAGGTCCAATCATATCCAATCCCCAGCACGCGAACGGCCACATTACGGGTATGGTTTGCAGTTGTTGTGCTGGTAGATGTTGCTGTTTTGACAAGTATTGGCAGGCTTCGCACTTCTGGACTAACTCGGCTGCATCACTCTTTGCTGTTGGCCAGTAGAAACCCGACCTGAAGACCTTCCCAACCAGGGTCCTAGATGCTGCGTGTATCCCACATTGCCCAGCATGAACCTCTTCTAGCAGTTGCTTTCCGGTGGCTGAGAGAATGCATTTCATGAGGACTCCCGATGCGCCCCTTCTATACAGTGTTTCCCCAATGAGAGTATAATGAGCTAATTGCCTTGCAATTCTTTCTGTTGCATTTTTGTCGTCTGGTTCCTCCTTATTTTTTATGTACCTGATGATCGGCTCCCTCCAGTCATCAGAATTTGACTCTGGTTGGCTCAGAGCGTTGCATTCCTCCACCCGATCTAGTGAGATGCTCGGGTGCAGTATTTCCTGTATGAAAACTCCAGGTGGGACCTGAGTCCGACTGGACCCGAGCTTGGACAATGTGTCAGCTGCCGCGTTGCGATCTCTCTCCACATGATGAAATTCCAGTCCTTCAAATTTATCTTCTAGTTTCCGGACAGCAGTGCAGTATTTTCCCATGGAATCATTCGAGCAATCCCATTCTTTGTTTATCTGACTTATGACCACCAGAGAATCTCCATATACCATCAGACTCTTGATACCCAGTGATATGGCAATGTTCAGTCCATGAATCAGGGATTCGTATTCTGCTGCATTGTTGGATGCTGGAAATAACAATTGAAGAGCATATTTGAGTTGTTCACCCCCAGGAGCAATAAAGAGGATCCCTGCACCTGCTCCCTGCAGCTTCAACGAGCCAACAAAATACATTCGCCACACTTCTGCGGTTTCTGGGTTATCCGGCACCTGTTGCTCGGTCCACTCTGATACAAAGTCAACCAGTGCTTGAGTTTTGATTGCGGTGCAAGGTCGAAACTCGATGTCATGAGATCCCAATTCACAGGCCCACTGGGCTATTTTTTCCAATGGCTTCTTTATTGTGGAGAATATCCCCTATCGGAAATCCAATGACTACTATGACTTTGTGGTCGTCGAAGTAGTGACGGAGCTTGTGTGCAGTTAGAAGTACTGCATATAATAGCTTTTGAACCTGAGGATATTTCTTCTTTGAAGGGCCCAGAACTTCACTGATAAAATAGACAGGGTGTTGTACTGGGTATTCATGTCCCTCTTCCGCTCGCTCTACTACCAACACGGTGCTCACCACGTGAGTCGTGCAAGAGATGTATAATAGCAGATCTTCAGCCGGTTGAGTCGGTGTGGCTCGGTGCGGCGGTTTGGCACTGGTGGTGTTGTCAAGAATTTTTTCAGCGCATCTAGAGCTTCTTGTGCTTCTGAAGTCCACTAGAATTTGTCTACCTTCTTGAGCAACTTATAGAATGGTAAGCCTTTCTCTCCCAGCCTGGATATGAATCTGCTCAGAGCGGCCATACATCCGGTAAGTCTTTGTACTTTCTTCTGTGATTGTGGTGCTTCCATCCTCATGATAGCCTCGATCTTTTCTGGATTGGCTTCAATTCCCCAGTGGCTGACAATAAACCCGAGCAACTTTCCTGCTGGTACTCTGAAAACACATTTTTCGGGATTAAGCTTCCATCGATATCGTCGTAGACTGTTAAAGACTAGCTGTAAATCTTCAATGAAATTTTCTGAATTCTCTATTTTGATCACCACATCATCCACATAAGCTTCTACACGCTTGCCCCAGTGATCAGCTAAGCATGTTTGAATATCTCTCTGATAAGTCGCTCCAACGTTCTTGAGGTCGAACGACATGGAGGTATAGCAGAAAGCTCCGAATGGAGTGATGAATGCTGTTTTTCCTCGTCTTCTTTTGCCAGACTAATCTGATGATACCCAAAGTAGCAATCCAAGAAAGACAACACAGAACATCCGACGGTTGAATCTACCACCTGATCTATCCTAGGAAGCCCGAAGGCATCCTTCGGACAGTGTTTGTTGAGATCTGTATAGTCGACGCACATGCGCCAATCCACTTTATTCTTTTTTAGTACAAGAATAGGATTAGCTAACCACTCAGGATGTAACACCTCTCTAATGAATCCTACCGTGACCAAGTGAGCCAACTCAGCACGGATGGCTTCTCTCTTGTCGGGCGTGAAGCGGCGTAATTTTTGTCGGATCGGCCTTGCCTGGGGGTAGACCTTCAGTTTGTGCTTGGCCAGTTCTCTCGGGACTCCCGGCATATCCGCAGGTTTCCATGCGAATACGTCTCGGTTATCTTGCACAAATTGGACGAGCGCGCCTTCCTATTTGTCATCCAGACTGGAACTGATGACAACAGTTTTGCGCTCGTCGGCGAACCCAAGGTTGATTCTCTTGGTTTCTTCAGTCGGTCGCATAGAGGTCACGGCTTGAGCTTCATTCGCGGGTATCGTGAGGTCTTCCTCAGGCTTTGAGTTCGCCTACGCAGAAGAAGTCGCCGATGGTTTGGTAGTGAGGGCCGCCTGAATGGCCACTCAGAAACACTCTGCGGCGCCTTGGAAGTCAGCGCGCACAGTTATGATTCCTTGTGGTCCTGGCATCTTCAATATCATGTATGTATAATGCGGAATGGCCATGAATTTCGCCAACCCAGGCCTCCCGATGATGGCGTTGTATCCACAGTCGAAGTTCGCCACCTCGAACCTCAGGAACTCGGTTCTGTAGTTCTCCGGAGTTCCGAAGGTGACCGACATGTAGATGTGGCCTAGCGGATATTCTCCTTCAATCGGCACGATGCCGAAGAAGGGTGTGTCTGACTCGTGGAGCTCTTTGAGGGGAACTCCCAAGCCTTGGAGCGTCCGGGGGAAGGTGACGTTGATGCTGCTTCCCCCATCCACCAACACCTTCTTTACGCTGCTCTCTCGGATCACCGGATTGACGAGGAGCGGGTGCTTGCCTGGGTGGTCGAAGTTGAGCCACTGATCTGCCCAGGTGAAGGTGATCGGGTGCTCAGACCATTGGTACGGGGCGGGTGGATCAGTAGCCGCCACCAGTATCTGACGATCGTTGAGCTTTTGTTGTCTCTTGCTTTCCTGTGACCCGTGTCCGCCAAAGATGATGTTGACTTCTCTGTCAACGCGCGGGAAGGCTCCACCTCCTCCCTCCTCCTGTTGCTGGGGTTGTCGCAGTTCTCTTGGTCCTCCTCGCGGCGGGGGTGGAGGTAGAGGTTGGAAGGGTCGGTCGTTCCCCACGGAGTGCTTGAAGTCTCTGCAGTTCCGGAGGGTGTGGCACATGTTCTTGTGGTACGGGCACTGGGCGTCGAGGATGTTGTCCAGCGTGTGTTTGCCTCCGCGAGGTCCTCCTCGGACGCGAGAGGCGGGCGATCCGGTGGCGTGGACCTCTTCACGAGGCCTCTTCTCCCAGCGTTTGTCGGGTTGCTGGTTCGTGTCACGTCGCGGTGCTATCGGGCCATCTAGGCCTGCGTCGATCCAGTCTTGTGTCAATCTGCCTTACTGAACGTTTCTCCCAGGCCCTCGAAGGGATGACCTCGCGAACTATTGGGTCCACGGGCCTTTCGTGAGGTCTTTTATCCTTCTGGTGGACCTGGGGGATATCTGTCCCCCACAAGGGACTATTACTTCGTGGCAGAAGCTCAAGGATATGCTACTGACAAGCTTTCAAGGCTTTCAGACGAAGCCGGTCATAGCTCAGGCTTTGTTTCAATGTACGCAAGACCATGAGGAGTATCTTCAAGCATACGTCTGAAGGTTCTTGTGTCTCAGAGCACAGGTGCCTACAGTGCCCAATGAAATTGTCATTGAGGCCATGATCAAGGGGCTTCGTCCAGGACCTACTACCTAGTATTTCGCCAGAAAGCCTCCACAAACTCTGGAGAAGTTGCTTCAAAAGATGGATGAGTACTGTTTGGGCGAAGGCGAAGACGCCACCCTTCGCTCGATGCCTTTCCTGTTACAACTGGCAGACTCCACCCTTCATCCCATGCGTCGCAGGACGAAGGCCTATGACAAGGTTGCCCCATCCCGCGGTCTCGTCCAACACGGAGGCCCACGTGTGATCTGGCCCATTGTAACATGCCCCGCGTGGCCACTGCGCATTACGGGCCTAATTTGTAAAGGCTTCCCTGTAATTACGGTCTGTAACCCTGCTTTATGGGAATATTCCGGGGATAACCTGGGCGCCTGAGGGCACATGCGTCCTTAACTCAAGATGCTGGGCACTCAGGCACCTATAAATACCCCCGCACATTGCCCTTGAGAGGCTAGATCAACAGAGCAATTGCCTTCCTAAGAAAAAACCTTGTATGTATTACTTTCACTCCCCCGTTGGATCATCTTGCTCGGGAGAGCAAGTTCCAACATTTGGCGCCCACCGTTCGTGCTACAAAAAACCACCCGCGATGGCACCCAAGAGAGCTAGCTCGAAGGCAGCCCCATCCTTTGACGAAGTTGCGAAGGCAGCGCTGCTGGCTGAGAAAAAGGGCAAGGCCCTTGTCGACACCACCCACCAAGAAGGCTGCGAAGACGACGCACTCAGCAAGAGGCAACGCAATGAACAACTCACACCCGAAGGCAAACTTCGCACCTGTAGCTCCGGAGGACAACCGCAATCTCCCCAGGCTTCGCTGCGCAAGAGGGTGCGGACGGCACCGAGGACGGCGAAGTCATCGGCGTTTCCGCAGAGGAACAACTATAGCTGCATGCCTTGCGCATCAAGAACCGCAACCTCCAGAAGCAAAAGGAGATCCTCGAGGCCAAACACCAACGTGTGTCTGCGCAAGCCAAGGTGCGCCAGATGATACGCGATGAAGAGCAAAAGGCTCAGGAGCTTGAGCAAGAAATCACACTCATGCAGCGCGAAGGCCAACTTGGTCTGCAACACGGCCCACCCCTCCAACAGCATGCGCAAATCAAAGACCTGTTCATCCCTCAGCGCGGACACGCCATTCCGCACGCCACGGCATTCCAAGGTGTCAACTACCTTGACGAGCGGAGTCCCCTGGCGCCCCACCTGCAAGTATCACCATGGCCCGCCAACTTCAGGGCAGGGACCTATCCCAAGTACAACGGAAGCACCGACCCAGCACAGTATATCATGAGCTATCAGGTCGTCGTTGCATCATCCAGAGGGGACGACGCCACGATGGCCAAGTCATTCATCATCGCACTCGAAGGCCTGGCCCTCACCTGGTACACCAGGTTGCCCCCGCTGTCCATCGACTCCTGGAGAAGTCTCCGGGACAAATTCCTGCTCAACTTCCAAGGCTACCGCCCAGACATCGACGCCTTGGCTGAACTTTCACTCTGCAAGCAGCTGGAAAGAGAGACTCTGCGGGAGTACTACCGCAAGTTTCTGACTCTCAAGTCACAACTGCCATCGGTTGATGACCAAATCGCCATTCACTACGCCATCAGTGGCCTTCGGGCTGGCGTCCTTTACACCCACTGCATCAGAGATCCGCCCAGAAATCTCCAGGAGCTGTACCAGCTATTCGAAAAATACGCCAGATCCGAAGAGCTCCACCAGCTCAAAGTCGAGTCTCAGAGGAAACCCAAAGACCCTCCGCAGTCAAGCCGTACGTGGACGAGGCCTTCGCAGGCAGACTCCGGTCGGGACAGCCGCAATCAGCAGCAGGTACACAACATCGCCAACCAGCACCCCGCTGGCGAGGCCCCTCACCGCCAGGAGTACCCCCCCCCCCCCCAGGGCCGCGGAAACGGAACCTGTGGTCGGGGCCGGGGACGTGCGCAGCAGTCACGCAGATTTTACTGCTTGTTCCACGGTGAAGACTGCGTGCACCCCACAAGAGACTGCCCAGAGACGAAGGCCACCAGAGACAGGATGGCACGGGCGCAACCAGCCGACAACCCTAGAGTTGTCGCGCACACATATCAACAACCCCCTCAACCATACAACCACGGCCCCGCTCCACATCCACCGCACCACGCATACCAACACCACCAGGAGGTACAAATCGTACCTCCCCCACCCCCACCTCCACACCCGCAATAGCAAAATATCCACCACCACAACCACCCCCAAGCCCCAAAGCAAGAAGACTTTGCCGATCAGTCGTATCGCGGAGTCATTCACATGATTACTGGGGGTCCAGCGTCGACTTTGACACGAAGCGACAGAAGAGGGACCATTACCGCAGCATCAACCACGTCGTCGTCACCGGTCCAGTCGTGCAGACGAAGTGGTCCCATGTGCCATTGACCTTCGACGCCTGAGACGTCGATCTACGCAGCGCACCCCACATCGACGCCATGGTTATCAACTGCAGCGTGGCGGGCTGGGACCTGCACAAAGTATTAGTCGACAATGGCAGCCAGGCGGATATCATTTTCCTCCACGCCTTCGATCGCATGGGCATAAGCCACAGCCTGCTCAAGCCTTCGGACAACCCACTGTATGGCTTCGGCGGCAAGGGCACCTTTCCTGTCGGCAAAATAGAGTTACCCATCTCCTTCGGTGTAGCACCCAATGCACAAAGTGAGCAAGTCACATTCGACATCGTCGACATGGTGTACCCGTACAACGCCGTAATGGGTTGGGGCTCCATCAACAAGTTTGAGGCAGCCATTCACGGACTATACCTGTGCATGAAGATCCCAGGTCCGCAAGGCGCCATCACAGTCTACGGCAACCAGCAGGCTGCGCTCAACATAGAAAGAGACTTTGTTCCTAGACAAAGGAACGTACACTGCCTCACGGCCCAGCGCGAGGTTCCCGAGTCTGCCAGCCCAACCGCCAAAGAGCATGACAAGGCACAGCTGCAGAGCAACGACGGGACCAAGACTGTTCCCCTCGACCAGGCAACGCTCAAGCAAACAGTCACCATCAGCGAATACCTCACTTCGCATGACGAGGAGAGACTCCTCTGCTGTCTATCCAAAAATAAAGACGTCTTCGCCTGGTCCGCCCTTGACCTGGTCGGAGTTAGTCGCTCCATCATCGAGCACAGCTTGGGAATCGACCCTTCAGTGAGGCCGAAGAAACAGCGGCTGCGCAAGATGTCTGATGAGAAGACAGAAGCCTGCTTGAGGCCAAATTTATCGAGCCAATCGCCTACCCTACATGGCTCGCCGACGTAGTGATGGTGCAGAAGAAGAGCGGCAAATGGCGGATGTGCATTGATTTCACCAGTCTCAACAAGGCCTGCCCCAAGGACAACTTCCCGCTGCCTCGGATCGAAAAAATCATCGATAGTGCGGCCGGGTGCGAAGTCATGTCACTCCTTGATTGTTTTTCCGGCTACCATCAGATATATATGAAGGAGGAAGACAAGGCAAGCACTAGTTTCATAACACCCTTCGGCACATATTGCTTCATCAGAATGCCGGAGCGATTCAAGAACGTCGGGTCCACATTCTCTCGGCTCACCAAAACGGTGCTCGAGAGCCAAGTCGGTAGAAACATATTTACGTATGTGGACGACATCGTCGTCGCCAGCAGAAGCAAGGAAGACCATTTGGCTGACCTCGCCGAAACGTTTGCGAACATGCGGGATGCACGACTTCGCCTAAACCCCAAAAAGTGCGTCTTCAGCGTTCGCCAGGGGAAAATATTGGGCTACCTGGTGTCGCACCGCGGGATTTAAGCCAATCCAACCAAAATCCAGGCCATCATCAACATGACGCCCCCGTAGTCGGCCAGAGATGTCCAACGACTGACAGGCAGATTGGCCGCCCTCAACAGATTCATCTCCAAATCCGCAGAGCGAAGCCTCCCTTTCCTCAGAACACTCCGCGGCACAAAAGACTTCGCATGGGGACCAGAGCAGGCGGCGGCCTTCGCTTCATTAAAGCAGTACCTGTCAGAGTTGGCGATTCTTACAAGCCCCGACCCCTCGCTACCCCTGTTGCTCTACATCTCAGCTTCGCCGCATGCGGTCAGCGCAGCACTGGTTCAAGAGCAGAACAGAGAGGGCACGATCAGGCAATGTCCAGTTTATTACGTCTCCGAAGTACTCACGACATCAAAATGCAATATGACAGAGCTGGAAAAAATTGCCTACGCAGTCATTATGGCTTCGCGCAAATTGCGCTATTATTTTGAAGCGTTCAAGGTCCGGGTCACCTCAGATAGGGGACTCGGCGAACTGTTTAGAAACCCGGAGGCATCAGTCCGGATCGCCAAATGGGCCACCGAACTCTCCGGCTACCACATCACATTCGAACCCAGGACAGCCATCAAGTCACAAGTCCTGGCAGACTTCGTCGTCGAGTGGACTGGGCCAATAACACAGCTGGACTCGTCCACGGAGAAGGTGTGGACAATCCATTGCGACGGCGCATGGTGCCATGCGGGGGCAGGCGTCGCTGCAGTCATTACTTCACCCATAGGGGTCAAGCACAGATACGTAGCATGCCTCAGCTTTGCTTTGGAGTCAGACAGATGCACTAACAATATAGCAGAATACGAAGCTGTCATCCTCGGCCTTCGCAAGCTAAGGGCACTTGGTGTCACCACCTGCATCATCAGAACAGACTCCAAGGTAGTCACCGGCCAGGTCGAGAAAGACTACGCAGCGAAGGACCCCGCACTTATGCAGTACCTCGCGGCCATCCGCGGTCTCGAAAGACAATTCAAAGGTTTTACCTTGCAGCATGTGGATCGAGCCAAGAATGAGGAGGACGACGCATTGGCCAAGGCAGCCGCCAGAGGCGAGGCCCTGCCCTTCGACGTATTCTACCATGTCATCGGCATGCCAGCCGTCCGCAGCCCAGAGGGGCTCCAAATAACCAATGACAGCGAGGGCCACCGCATAGTCAACCTCATCATGACCGAAGACTGGCGGGCACCAATAACCCTGTTCCTGCAGGGGTACTATCATCCAACCGATATCAATGAGGCCAAGCGCCTCAAACATCAAAGTCGGGACTTCGCATTAATCGAAGGACAACTTTACAAGAAGGGGGTCAGTCAACCCATGCTTAAATGTGTCACCGAGACCGAGGGCGTCCAAATCCTGCGCGAAGTCCACAGCGGCACTTGCGGCTCTCACGCAGGGCCTAGGGCCCTAGCCGCAAAGGTGATCCGTCAAGGTTTCTACAGGCCTGCCATGATCTGCGCCGCAAATTGGGTCACAAGGTCCTACAAAGCCTGCCAGAAATTTTCTCCACGCTTGGGAAGCCCTTCGCAGTTCACAAAGCTAATCGCCCACACGTGGCCTCTTCAGCGCTGGGGCCTGGACATTGTCGGGCCCCTACCCACGGCCCAGGGGAACCTCAAGTTCACCTTCGTCGCCGTCGAGTATTTCACCAAATGGATCGAGGCGAGGGCAGTATCCACGATAACATCGAAGACTGCCTAGAAATTCTTCTGGCAAAACATTGTTTGCCGCTTCAGAGTCCCGTCCGAACTCACAGTTGACAATGGCAAGCAATTTGGCAGCCAAGACTTCAAGGATTTCTGCTTCTCCATTGGCACCAAGCTCTCCTTCGCCTCAGTGTACCACCCGCAATCCAACGGAGTCGTGGAACGCGCCAATGGTAAAATTTTCACAGCCATCAAGAAAATGCTCCTCGACGGCAAAAAGGGCAAGTGGGCAGACCTGTTACCTGAAGCAGTCTGGGCACTGAACACGACTGAGTGCAGGGCGACTAGGTTCACCCCTTTCTGCCTTCTATATGGATCGGAGGCCATGACCCCGCAAGAAATAAAACATGGGTCACCACGGACAGTCACGTCAGCCGTCCTCGATGTAGACGAGCCTACTTCGAAGGACCTCATCGACGGTGACCGTGTCTTCGCCCTACAGGCTCTAAACAAATACCAAGCTCAAACAAAAGCATGGCACGACCACACAGTCATCCCGAGGGAATTCAGCGAAGGAGACCTCGTACTCGTCCGGATAGCTCGGACGGAGTCCCGGGGCAAGCTAGAACCAAAGTGGGAGGGCCCTTTCATCGTCAAGACGAAGGCGTCCCCCAGCGCGTACAGGCTCACAACGCCATCCGGCGAAGACTTAGAGCATTCTTGGAACATTGACAATCTTCGCAAATTTTTTGTTTGACTCCTCAGGGCCAGCTCGCCCTTGTAATTCGCAAAACAGTTTTATTCCGGCCCGCACTCTTTTCCTCCCGGGGGGTGAGGTTTTTAACGAGGCGGAGCCATGTAATATACACGCGAAAAATCCCCCGCAAAAATTACGTCGAAAAAGACCGCACCGACGGTCTTCGGCATTCGACCAATACAAAAGTCACCGTGAGGGGCAGCGCTGGCTACCCTCGCGTGAGACACTCCGCGCAAAAGTCGCCTAAGGGTGCAGCCAGACCAGCACAACAAGTGCGTAAAATCGAAGTCTTCATCAAAAGACTATCCATGCAAAAGTCGCCTAAGGGTGCAGCCGGACTAGCACAACAAGTGCATAAAATCGAAGTCTTCACCAAAAGACTATCCGTGCAAAAGTCGCCTAAGGGTGCAGCCGGACTAGCACAACAAGTGCGTAAAATCGAAGTCTTCATCAAAAGACTATCCGTGCAAAAGTCGCCTAAGGGTGCAGCCGGACTAGCACAACAAGTGCGTAAAATCGAAGTCTTCATCAAAAGACTATCCGTGCAAGAGTCGCCTAAGGGTGCAGCCGGACTAGCACAACGAGTGCGCAAAATCGAAGGCACATTACATCCGTGCAAAAATCTTCGTCGACAAACTATCCGCGCAAAGACCGACTACAGGTGCAGCCGGACCGACATAACAAACGTGCTAGACCAAGTGCACAAGTCCCCCATGGGCACGGCCGGATCAGCGAAAGCACACAACCTCATAATACAAATTATAGTTACATACATACAACGAGGGCATCACACCTTACATTGGTTCAACCTTCGGGATGATACCCATCTTCCTATAGTTAAACAACATTAACCTCAGCTCCTCACCCTCAAAAAGACTTCGCAACTCCCCCTCACCTACACTCGCCCCAACCGGCGAGGGCAACAATTCTCGCTTGCCAGCCCGGTCCACACGAAGTCGACCACCATACACCTCACTCACTCTACACTTCGCCACCGCCCTTCGCATCCTACGCCCAGCACTCGGACCAGGAAAAACTTCAGCATCCGTCACACGCGGAGAAGCCTCCACCGCAGCCACATCCAAGGCCGCAAAGTAATCCAAGTCCTCATCCGAAGACTCTTCCGTCCACACAACCGAACTCCCAGAATCATCAAACTCAGAAAACTTAGACACAGACTCATCCGATTCATTTCCAGCAACCACGGTCGAAGCCGCCACAAAATTAGCAATAGCGGTTGCATGCGCAGGCCCAAAATCCTGAACCTGCGCAGCAACCAAGGTTCAATAACACAGACAAAATTCACTAACTCCCCCACACCCACTAAGCCACCTGCGAAGACCCAGCCGCCGCCATGGGATCCTCTGCTGCCAGCTCCGCCGCTTCCTTCGGGGGATCCTCCGCCATCGGCGCAGGGGCTGGCGACGAGCCTCCACAAGACACAGTAGACGCAGGGGCAGCGAGGGAGCCTTCACTAGTTTTTGGGGGCGGTGCCGGGTCGACCTCAGCCTCGGGCAGCACCGGGTTGACCTCCGCCTCGGGCTGCATGCCATTCAGATGTCCGAGGTCTTCCACATCCTCGGCACGCGCCATCTGCAGCAACAGCACACTGATTCAGCAAAACCATGCGTACCCACATTCAACGACACGAAACAAAAGACAAACTTTACCTGCTCCCTCGCCCGGTCAGACCGCTCCCTAACCGCCTCTCGACCATGAGGGCCCCACATCCGATCGAAGAGTGCCCCCGCGGAATCCTTCACCACAGGGTCTTCAACCTTAAAAATCTCCCGCTCGAAGTTGTCATCTGACTGGTCGAAGACCTCATAGTGTTTGCACCCCTCGCGTGACAACGCGTTCATGGCCCCCTCGCATGTGACGAGGGAGGCGTAGGACATGAAGCCCTGCATAATCGTCGGGAGCACCAGCAGCTCCTCCTGCAACCATTCAAGGAAGCGGAGGCTGGCCTCGCGGTCGGGCACTTCGAAATCTGCAGTCCGTGCACCCAGATCGCGGTATGCCTCCATGAGCTGCGCGTGCGTCCGCACGACTTCTAAGCGCACCGAAGTCTCGGCCTTGTCTACGCGACTGCGCAGGGCGTTGAACCTTGCCTCCCACTCCTCGGCGAGTAGGCTGGCGAGGCTACCCTTCGCAAGCGCCACCTTAGCCTCCGCTTGCGCAGCCTGCGCTTCAGCGATGGCCTGGTTAGCCTCCCTCCTCTCCTCCGCCAGCCGGCGTCGGAGGTCAGTCTTCTTGGCCTCCAGGGCGGCCACCTTCTCCGCCAGCCTGCGGTTCTTGCTCTCCGTGGCCGACTTATCCCGGACAGCATCCGTGTGCTGCGCCCGAAGATTCTCGACTTCGGCGGCGACGTCCGTAGTCAGGACGCCCGACGCAACACAGTCGGCGAAGTCGGCCGCCTGGCAAAAACACAAGTCAAACCTTCACGAGACAAAAGCATGAACCCAAACATAGCAAACATCAAAGTCCAGCGCAACTTACTTGCTTCAGCTGCTGCGTCAGCTGCTGCGACAACTGCTGATACACTTCCCTCAACCGCTGGGACATGGTGCCCGCCATGTCCCTAGTGGCAGCGGCCATCAAAATCTCGCCGCTCACACAAAAGTAGGCCCACGGGTCCTGTGTGGCCCCCTTCGCCTTTACCACCGCCGATGGCGATGTGGCTGCCACCGAAGGCGGGACAACAACCAACTGTCCCTCGCCCGACCCTGCAACACGTCTCCGGTCAAAAAAAACACTTACCACCCAGATAATCCTCGACACTGATATTTGTGCCGAAGTCAGCAACACGCTTCCCCGGCGGAGGCAGCTTCGCCGGCGACGGTCCGCCCGGGAGAGGCTTGGTTCCGACAGCGGCCGCAGCCTTCTTGCCTGTCGACGCTTTGCTGCCCCTGGGCGCAGCCGTTTTCGCAGCCGGCACCAGCTTGCCACTGCCAGAGGCTGCAGCCTTCATGCTTCCTCGCGCCCTCTTCGCCTCGCGCACGGGATCGACCATCCTGATGACCGCCCGGCGCTTCTGCACAGCATCTTGACGGTCCTTGTTCATCACTGCCGACACAACAGCAGCAATATTCGGCCCATAAGGAAACACTCTCAAGTCACGAGCCATGCGAGACGTAGAGAAGTCTTCGCCAGCCGCGCGGGGGATAGGAACGTTCTTGGGCCATCGACCCCCGGTAACCTCCAGCATCCGCGCCGAAGACTCCCGGAGCTCAGGCGAAGACATCCTTCCCCCGGGGGCCGCGCATGTCCCCATCAACTCCATAGCAAAACTATCGGAGACCCCCAGTTCTCCCACCGCAGTACCTAGCTTCCTTTTCTTAGTAGCTGGGGCGGCCTCCGGCGCGGGGTCGTCTTCAGTCACAGCCGCTGGTTTTTTCCCGCGGCGGTCGACAACGTCTTCCCCAGGATAACCGTCATACGGCAAACGATTCAACTCGAAGACCCTATTCAAGCAGTCGTTGGATCCACGTATATCCCAGCACCGTTGGGACTCCGTCTTCGGCACGTAGCGCCCAACAATTCGCACCGCTCCATCCTCCGCCTCGCGCACAACCGCGGCAGGATCCCGCCCTCGCACATCCAAAGCAAAAAGCGGACTTCGCACTTTCTGCCCACCCAGGGAGGGCATCTCGTGAGGGCATACTTCGCCCAGCGCCCATCCATGCGCCAAGGGCCACACCCCATACCCTATGAATTCCTCAACTAGATCACGCCCACTACTCGTACGGGCAGCGATCCGAAGGGCCCTTTCATTCTCTTCATCCTCCGCCACTTCAAACGGCGGGTATGTCACATAATAATGAGAGCACATAATGGTAGCAGGGAGCCCTGGGTGGTCTTCGACTTCAGCCTCTGAAACATAGAACCAGTAGTCCCACCAGTTGCCCCACTTATTTCGGGCACAAGGGACCAGCTCCACAACTTCCATCGAAGACTTCCCGGACTTCGGCGTGAAAGTGCACGATCCGAATTGCACAATCTTATGTCCAATTTTTCTCTTCTGCCAGTGCAGACAATATTGTTTGGCGAAGACTTCCACCGAAGGCTGACCGCCATACGACGTCGTTGCCTAGACATACTTCGCCAACGCCACCACGACGTTCGGTGTCAGCTGATGAACCTGGACTTCGAACTTCTGCAGAACCTCCAACACAAAACGATGCGCAGGCAGACGAAGGCCGGCGATGAAAAATGCCTCAAAAACAACCAATTCACCCTCGGGCTCAGGAACCTCCTCTGCCCCCGGGACATGCCCAACCCCGCCGCCAAAATACCCCAACCGTTGCATATCTTGCACGCGGACCGACGACATCCGCGAAACACCGAATTCCACCGTATCACCCGGTCGTAACTCCGCCGCCGCCACAGTGCCCGAGGTATCTTCGGACGACG
Source organism: Zea mays (assembly GCF_902167145.1). NCBI lineage: Eukaryota > Viridiplantae > Streptophyta > Magnoliopsida > Poales > Poaceae > Zea > Zea mays. The sequence continues at coordinate 37,192,585 of NC_050098.1, read as the reverse complement.
CCTCGGTCGTCGGCGTGGTCGCAGCAGACGAGGAGGAAGACGGCATGGCTACGTACCGTCGACGGCGGCGCGCGGTCTGCTTCACGCGGGCCAGATCTCTGACAAACAGGAGCAAGGAGGGAAGACGAGAAAGTGAGCAGTTTGAAAGGGAGGTTAGGGTTTTCGCGGCGCGCAGAAAGGTAAATTTCAATCTGCGCCGCCCCCACCCCCTTTTATACACAGGGCGCGACGCTTCAGGAAACCCGCAATCCAACAGTGTGGCGTCAATCAACGGTCATGTCAAAAACCCCCGCGGAACCACTTCGAGCGAGGGCAGCGTCTCCACCATCTAGAGACGCCTACGGCACCAGATGACTTAGTCGAACTGGTCCCTCGGAGGGCAAATGTTGGGGCGAAGGCGAAGACGCCACCCTTCGCTCGATGCCTTCGCCAGTCTCGCTGCACCAACGGAGACAAGACGACTGGCAGACTCCACCCTTCGTCCCATGCGTCGCAGGACGAAGGCCTATGACGAGGTCGCCCCATCCCGTGGTCTCGTCCAACACGGAGGCCCACGTGTGATCTGGCCCATTGTAACAGGCCCCGCGTGGCCACTGCGCATTACAGGCCTAATTTGTAAAGGCTTCCCTGTAATTACGGCATGTAACCCTGCTTTATGGGAATATTTCGGGGATAACCTGGGCGCCTGAGGGCACATGCGTCCTTAACTCAAGATGCTGAGCACTCAGGCACCTATAAATACCCCCGCACAGTGCCCTTGAGAGGCTAGATCAACAGAGCAATTGCCTTCCTGAGAAAAAACCTTGTCTACATTACTTTCACTCCCCCGTTGGATCATCTTGCTCGGGAGAGCAAGTTCCAACAAGTACATCAGGGCTGACAATGACTTCCGCCAAAGAAGGGAGGAAGCTTACAGGTTCTCTGAGATGACCAGGGGCTTCGGAGGAAGAATCCACCCGAGGCATGTCAGGTCAATTCACAACACTCAGAATGTTGACAGAGGAAGTCAGCTACAGAGGCCGCAGTATTCTTCACAATCTTCGGGGTAGCAACAAAGCTCTTTTCGGCCGCCAGCTCCAAGAGGTAGAGGCGCCAGGGGCTTCGGAGGAAGATATGGGGACCAACCCAGGAAGATTTTCTATCTATTTTGTGGTGAAGACAAGGGTCATACTACAAGAATGTGCCAAATCACCATCCAAAAGCAGAAGGAGATCGCAGAAGCCGAAGCCCGGCAAAGTCAACCGAAGCAGGTCCTACATACTGCTTCGTGTCACTCACCCTACATACCAGAGTATGTGGGTAATCATCCTGCAGCTCTGTTGCTTCGGCTAGTCAGCCACAGGCTTCTTGGCCACAACTTCCACCTCCACCACCACTACAACCTGCCTATTCACGAGGTCAGCAGCCAGAAGGGAGCCATCAGACTCATCAGCAGTGAGATCTCAGGGAGGAATCCGAAGCTCGCATAGTCAACAGTACTGTGCTAGAGTCAAAACACATCTATTGAGAGATATCCTACCTCTAAAGCATTTTACATTCATTGTCATTTTCTTTTTAATAAGGAACAATTGAAGTAAATCTAGTCTTCTTGTCACTTTTAATTTCTTGTAATAGCTTCGTTCTTGTCATAATGAAATATATCTTTCCTATAGACTTACGAAGCTCAAAAACTGTCGAAGCTAAAAAGTCGTTCCTAAGGGAATGCAGACCTAAAAATTGCATTGCAAGTTTTACCGAAGCTACAAAAGTCATTCTTAAGGAGCGCAACATAAATGTACCGAAACTACAAAAGTCATTCCTAAGGAGCGCAACGTAAGTTTGCCGAAGCTACAAAAAGTCGTTCCCAAGGGAGCGCAGTGTAAGTTTTCTGCTCAAAAGTCGTTCCAAAGGGAATGCAGAGCCAAATACCGCCGAAATACAAGGCGAAGCGCAAAAAGTCAACACGAATATCGCCAAAATATAAGGCGAAGCGCGAAAAGTCAACGCGAATACCGCCGAAATAGAAGGCGAAGAAGTTCAAAAGACGTTCCTAAGGGGATGCAGAACTAACACCGAAAAATAAGAGGTGAAGCCGAAAAATAAACGGCAAAGAGATTTTTTATGGTTCCTAAGGGAACGCATATATTGTGTTTCAGCGTGGGTATGTGTCTTCGGCATTAGCATCATTCTTTGCATCATATCATCGCATCATATCGCATAGCATCACATCAATAACATTAATTGGAAGCGAGGCCGATCTTCGGAGAATGCTTTACAAAAAATGAAAAGATGCCAAGGCACAAAGTAAGCTGAGAGTTACAGCTTCATCAGTTCTGATGTGGAAAGAGGGATCTATTGTTTACGAAGCATTGATGATTTTACAAAGGGTGGATGATTCTTACGAGGCATAAAAACTCTTCTTTACGAAGCATGAAAAGAAGGAAAGGTGTTTTTTTTCGCCGAAGGCTAAAAAACGGTATGTACATAAAGTTTCATGCATCGCAAAGAACTGAATTCCAAACAATTCATATATTACATTCAAATCTATAAGCACCGAATATTATAAACTTAGTTCAGCAAATGTTACATTAATATTCTAGAAAATGTTTTTACAATAGCTACTCTTCTTCCTTCAGAACTTTTTCTGTAGCTTCGGTTAGCAGTTTGGTAACAACTTCATCTACAATAGCTTCGGCCATATTAATAATTTCTATTGCTGTCTTTGTCTCTGGATCGGCCAGTGGGTCGAATGGCTCTAGGGGAGGAGATAGTTCAGCTGCGGTAGAAGACATAAATTAGTTCGAAGTCACAAAAATAAACAACAAAGCTAAAAGCCATTAAGTGATACCTATCCGTCTTTCGAGTTCCGCAGCTTTTTCAGCTTCTTTCGTTGCTTCTCGAGCGTCATGAATATCTTTTTCGCTCTTCTTCATTATTTCATGAGCCATCCCTCGGCCGCCATTTTCCCATATATCAGTAAAAAAAATTCCACCTATTGAACTCGCTTTGGTCGAGGGGTCCTTCGTATCATCGACGGAGAAGGCAGCTTCGGCCTAGGCCAAGATTTTAACATGTTCACAACATGCCTTCTCCAAATTGGCTGCAACCCCCCTCGCACCAGAGAATGCACAGACGTCCCCGCGGTCACTCAAAATCTCCTCAAAAGCTTCGGCTTCATTACTGATCCACTCGATGACGCCCTCAGGGTCGCCCCGTATGAAGTTGTCTTCGTTTGAGTAAGCGCCCACGTTGGTGAAGCTAGTCTTTATCTTTTTTACACATTCCACAGATTTTTCAAAACATCTTTCTTTTGATGCGCGAAGCTCTGCAACTGTTTTTTCAAAATAATTTTTCTAGTACTCACTGGCATCTCGATCAGCTTCGGCAACATCACATTTTAATCTGCCCTCAGCCAGTTGTTTTTGAAGGTCTTCAATCTCATTCTTTTGAATTTCAGATTGAGCCTTGAAGTTAGCTTCATCCCCCTTTACTTTGTCCACCAATGTAAGTAGAATTTTGTCTTTTTCCGTGGCTTCGTTTCTCAGCTTGATAACCTCTGTTCGAAGGTTGTTGAGAGCAATAGTGCAGCTCTCGTCTTCAGCATTCTTTTGCGCCCTTAAGGCGTTGCTAAGTATTAAGCCCTATAAGAAAGAATGAATGGATTAACATGAGAATAAAAGACTCTATTACATAATCCATAAACTTCAAAATTCACAACTTTTTGTACGTTCAGACTATTGTATGCAAGGCTATTCGCAAGATCGTCCTTCATCATGGCACAAAGGCCAGCTTCGAAAAACCCATACTTCTAGCCATCTCCCGGGAGACGGATAATTCTTTGTTGTTCGGGAGACAATACAAGAAATCATCTTCATCCGTACCATTAAACACTAAGGCCCCTTTCGGGTACTTTAGTTCTCGGGCATAATGTTTAGCTTCAAAAATTTCTTCCTCAGATAATCTTTTTTCCGAAGCATGTCGAATGACATAATCAAGGTCTTCGGAAGGTGCTTCGGGAGCAGGAGCGGCAGCTTTTTCAGGCAAAGTCTGTTCTATAGCCTCTTCCTCCACTGCCTTCTCTTTAATTTCCGAGGGTTTTTTCTTAGCAGGCTCTGAAGGCCCAGCTTCGGCACTAGCCTGGCTCATTGCAGCTTCGACTTCGGTCAGTTTTGTTTTAGCTTCGATTTGCATTTTCGAAGCCTTGGCAATTTTCCCTGGAGTAGAGCTTGAAGCCTTTACCATTTCTAGCACATCTAGTACACTTACCATCCTTCTTCTTTTGGGAGTGGCCGCAAGACCTTTTGTATCTTCGGCACTGTTACTTCCGCCGAAGGGCTTAAAACTTCTAACATTTTTGTTCCTTCAGTCTTTGGCTCTTCGGCCTTATCTTTACCTGTCTTTGCCTCAGCTTGCTCGGCTGAGGGTGCCTTCGGCATGGTAGCCGGTTCTTTAGCCTTCTGCGAAGGAGGAATTGGCTCCTTTGGATCAGCAGCTGAAGAAGTCTTCCCGCCAAACTCGGGCACCACGGCCGGCTCAATATAACGGGGCCGGTGGGTGAGGACTTTCAACTTTTTACTCTTCAGCGCAGGCTCGCTTGGAGCAGCCGAAGTAGCAACCTTTCCAGAAGTTGCACCCTTTCTTTTCTGCCCCCGTGGCGGGTAGCGATAGTCAGGGTACACAAATCCAATAGCATCAAAAACCCTATTTAATCTTTTCTTTTTTCGGCTCCCAAAGGCCGCAGATAGTGCATTATCTTTGTACTTGGAATATGCTCCAAGTAACTCATCGCTAGTATTTCCAATACACTTCAGCCAGTCATCATCTGGTTCGACAAACTTGTCACCAAACTTGAAGGTGTATTTCAATCGAACCAGGCCGCCTTCGCTAGGGTTAGTGATGGTTTCTTTCGGCATTTCTCAGCTGTCTATAAGTGGCCATATCCTGTAGGCTATATGTTCTTGAAGTAAGTCTCTTGTCACAATAAAAGAGCAAACTGTGTTGAAGGCCCATCGGCATGCTTCGGCTACCTCATCAATTTCTACCTTCGGCTTTCGGAGGTCGAAGCGGGACCAGATGGGGCGCATGATGATCTCTTTAATGTCTTCTCTCGCCTTCAAATCATTTTTCACATAAAACCACTCTTCCATCCAGGCCCCGGGCCATCTCTTCTGAAACGTTGGCACTGGGTAGCTTGCGCCAGAGCGAGCAACGAAGCTATAGCAACCGAAATTGTTATGATATTGTTCTTTACCCCAGGCCTTCGTCTCATACGAAAGTTCATGCATACTGCAAAAACATCTTGCACTTGGCTCTAGACCTTGACTTCTCACAGCCCAGACGAAGATCCCCATTCTAATAACTGCTTCGAGAGTGATCTGGTGAAGGAAAATCTGGTATGTCTTTAAAACTTCAACCACAAATCTGCTCAACGGGAACCGAAGTCTAGCTTTGAAGAAGCTTCGGAAGATCACAACTTCGTTTTCTTCGGGAGCAGGAACGGCCCTGTCTACGTCAGCCCTCACAATAGACATATCTTGAAAATACCTTCCTCTCATATTATCAAGATGACTCTGTTTGATAGTTGATTTCCCGAAGACTACATGACTTGGTCGCTAGGGCCGATCTTCAGAGTCTTCGCCTCCACTCTCCACATCATAGCTATCGCTATCATCAGTATCTTCAGACAAGCCTTCCAGTATCTCTTTAGTAATCTTCTCTGTATTTGTTTTTGCTATTGACTCAACAAATCCAGTAGTCTTCTCCTCAAGGAGCTTCTCCTCTTCGGTTAGCTTCATCTTAGCAACTGTCTTCTTGTCTTGAGACATCTTTTCTTCGGAAATAACGAAAACATGTCCTTAAAACCAAAGCTTAGAAAAGTTTGAGAAACTAAGCAAGCGTTGGTGAGAAAGAGCTAAAAAATTGAGCAAACAAAGAAACTGGCACAAGTAGCGTACCAAATGTGGTCAGGGTGAGTTCTTATTTATACGATCGACGCGCTCCAAATTGGAGGGTCCCGTCTGTCATTGACTGTTGCTATTCTAGCAAAGGGAAGGTGTTTTTCGGACCTTCGACTTAAGGCCTTCGTCCATGTCGCAGTCTGAATTCATTATCCTAAACAAATTAATACTGCGAGGGGCTACTGTTGGGGGCCTTCGTCCTCCGAAGGTCCTAAAAAATGTAATTTAACAACGTCTTCCAAGTATGGTTTATGGACAGGTACCTTCGGAATCAGAGTAAAAGCATACACGACGGGAGGAGCATGGTCATGACGAAGGTTGTTGCTGCTCCGAAGTCACGCTCAAGAAAGCTTCGTCTCAATCGTAGAAAAGGGAACCGACTTAAAGAGGAAAGGGCTATTTAGTCCTTATAGATTCATATATAAGTCAATAATAAATATAAAGGGCATGATTGTAATTTCTCACAGGCCGCGTCCTGTGCCTATAAATAGATGAACAGTACCCCCGTACTGTTCACGCTAACTTGTATTCGCTCGTGCGTCACACTTGTATTCTTTTGCCTTCTATCAAGCCGAAGGTACTTTTTGTAATTCAATATTGTTCCTGCCTTTCCATGATTATATAAAATGAATCAATAATGTTATGTGATTGCATATATATATTGTTTCCTACATTTCATATGCTTCTTCTTCTTTTACTTAACGTATATTGCGATGATGATGAAGGTATGTCCTTCATGACCTTCGTCTGAAGATCATTATATCCTAAGGGAAATAATGCTTCGAAGGACGAAGGGCTTTAACATTTAACATCTTGTGTTGCCTTGTTCTTAATTCATAGCATTTGAGAACAAGTCCCCAACATCTGTCCTTCAGCGACTGAATATTCTTAAAAACAAAGTCTGCAACCACAGCTTCAGCGGTCAAACCTCTCTCCTTCAACAAACAAATTTCGGCAAGCAGAACCTTGGCTTCTGTTATCTCCAAGTCTATAGGAGACTCAATCCAACTTGGAGTACGAACATCCGGATGTCTCCCTGGCCGAGGGGGGGAGGGATTTGCCATGGTTTTCCACAATGAACCACTCCAAACGCCATCCTTTAATGCTATCCTTAAGTGGGATATCAAGGTATTTTGTTTTCCTCCCACGGCGCATCTCCAGACTCGCACCGCCCACGAGCTGGTGCTGTCCCCCAGCCATCCCAGGATGACAGTGATACAAATACTTCCACAAACCGAAGTGAGGAAGAATTCCAAGGTAAGCCTCACACAGATGAACAAAGATAGAAATTTGCAGAATAGAGTTGGGATTCAGGTGAGTCAGATTCAAATCGTAGAAGTCAAGGAGACCACGAAAGAAGGGAGAAATGGGAAGAGCAAGGCCACGGATAAGAAAAGGGATGTAAACAACGGACTCGTGGGTATCCTTTGTCGGGACATTAACCCCACGACAAATCCGCCAAGAGCAAAGCTCCTTCGGAGGAAGAACTCCAACATCGACAAGGTGAAGAAGATCCGACTCGGAAACAATAGACATATGATTACCTGCGAAAGGCAACTGGCCGTTGGGATCGATAGGAGGAATGACCGCGGCAGTAGAATTCTGGTTCTTCCGCTTAGGCACCATCACAATCTCGTCGGTGGACTAAGCGGAAGCGAAATCAAAGGGAAACATAGGATATTCAGAGGCAAAAAAGTGAGGCTAGGGCTCAGAACATAGAGCCATGCAGCGACGTGATATAAATGGGGTTTCCCCGGGTCAGACACCATTTCTAAAAAGTGCTTAGTCACCACTCGGTTGTTATTTCTAAAACGCCGACGTGGCTCGATATGACTCGGTTGTTACCTCTAAAACGCTGATGTCGCCAAGCACCACTCGGCTGTTATTTCTAAAATGCCGACGTGGCTCAGTATGACTCGGCTATTACTTCTAAAACACTGACGTGGCTCAGCATTACTCGGCTGTTACCTCTAAAACACCGATGCAATTTAGCATAATTCGGTTGTTACCTCTGAAGACACCAGTCGTAACTCAGCCGTTTTTTTCTCTACATAAATGCATGCAGAATTAAGTATGACGCAGCAATTACAAGTCGTTACTCGAGTGTTACCTCTAAGAACAATGGCTGCGTTGGGCACAAATACAAGCTGTCGATCGACTATAAAGGAACGATGGAAAGGGCAAAAGATATGCACAGAACAAGCCAAAGTTTTCTTCATTATATAAAAGGGGAAGTCCTTCCACAAACTTAAAGACCGACTCATTATGAGACGGTCTTCTCCCCATTTTTCGATACATTACTACATTACATTACTACCTACACTACACTATACGACTAACTACTACTACATTATTCCACTAATACTACTTCTACTACTTATCTATACTAATATTTAAGCTAGTGGCGCTTTGCCACTGGCCTTGCTGCCGCCACCGCCGCTCTTGCAGCCGCCACCGTCGCCGTCGCCCTTGCCGCCGTTGTCGTCACCACCACCGTCGCCTCCGTCGTCGCCGTCGCCCTCGTCGTCGCCGTCACCGCCGCTCTCCTCCTCGAACGAGTCAGAAGAGTTCTCCTCGTCCGAGGAGACCTCCGACTCATCCAAGCCCTCGAGCCCGGAGCGCTCGACGGCCCGGATGTATGTCCACACCTCGGCGGTGATCCCCTGGGAATCGTCTGAGTCATCGGACGATGCTGGGGGAGAGGTGTAGACCGGCGACCCCTCGGGCTCGGAGGAAAACTCCTCCTCCGAGTACTCGGAATCGCCGAAGTCCTTCGAGGGAGGGCTCGGCTCGCGCTTCCGCTTGTCGCCGGAGTGGTGCGACGAACTTCCACCTTTCTTGCTCTTGCCCATGGTGGAGTAGAAGAGAAGAGAAAAGAAGAGAGTAAGCAACAAACGGCAGAGAGATGTGCCAGTGAAGCAAGCGCTCTATTTATAGAGGAAGAAGGCAACCGCTCGTCTCCTACCACGGTCACTGAATAGTCGCAAATATTCAATATGCAATTCAAATCGTCTGGAAACAAGTCAGGAAGCAGACGCCGTTTCACATAACTCGACACCCATTGGGACTCAAGTCAACTGCTTGGACGATATGATTACACCCGCGGTCACGTCAAGTTACTACTCAGAGACAGTTTGCTAAACGCTCAGTGCACCAAGTCGTCCCTTGCCTACACCCATTGAGGGGGACGTCCAAGAATTTTCAATAGATTTTCCTAAGCAGTCACATCCATACAGTATACGCAATGAATGTATCAAGACAGAAGGAAGATATCGATGGAGATCACAGGAAAGCCAAAAATAGATGCTGAAGTACAAGTCTAATCAACAGAAGCATTGAAGCACGAAGTGAAATGAAGACCAGCCAAGAGCCATCTACCGGATGTCCAATCTGTCGCAGATCAAATAAATTTCAAACCTAACAAGACATGGGTAGACCGCGTTGATGATCTCAAAGGCAAAACCGTATGCTGATCACTAAAGCATAAAGCTGATGATATAATGCTAAATTCTAAGGCATTCGATGAAGATAAAAGGATGATTTCTAAAATCATGAGATGAAGACCTTTGAGTGGATTATTTTTAGTAATCCCACTCAAAGCTCGGGGGCTACACCCATTGGGTGCACCTCCAGTGCACCCAATGAATCATTAACCCCAAAAGACAGAATGCTGATTTCTAAAGCATGAACTAACGATAAAATGATGATTTCTAAAGCATGAGATGAAGATAAAACAATGCTGATTTCTAAAGTATTAGGTGAAGATAAAAATGATTTCTAAAAAAGCTTGAGATGAAGACCTTCGAGTGGATTATTTTCAGTAATCCACTCAAAGGTCGGGGGCTACACCCATTGGGTGCACCTTCGGTGCACCTAATGAATCCTGAACCCCAAAGAGTAGAATGCTGATCTCCAAAGCATAAGCCTGAGACAGAGCACCGATTTCTGAAGAATAAAGCGAAGACCGATGAATAATTACATGAGAGGATAACAGAAGATCGTTTTTACCGAGTTACTCAGAGTTCAGAAGCAACAACTCGATAGACCTATTTTCGAGGCATTCCTTATCAAAATCAAAAACTGCAAGCTGGACCTAGAATCTTTAGGCCGATTATTTCAAAATCAACTCAAAGATTGGGGGCTTGTGGGGGACAGATATCCCCCGGGTCCACTAGAAGGCTAGAAGACCTCGCGAAAGGCTTTGGGCCTAATATTTCGCAAGGCCATCCCTTCGTGGGCCTGGGGAGGAACGTATGGTGAAGTGGATCGACGTAGGATTGGATCAACTCGAGCCCAGACGGCACAATGGATTTGAGCGTCATCCACAGCAATGACCTGACTTTCCTGCGCTGCGTCCTCAGGCGTTGGAACTGAATGGAGATAAGTCGTCAGAATTATAGGAAGATAGACTCAGTCGGTTCACTATTACTTAGTCACATGTTGTTATCATATTTGCATGTAACGCCCCACGGTCGAGTATATAAGGCCTAGGGGGCACCCCCTAAAAAGCATCTCACTCATTAACCATCTACTCAGCTCTCTAGCATCTCTCGTACTAGAGAACTCCCCTATAACCCACCACATAAAAGATCCACATCAGGACATAGGGTGTTACGCATCTCAAAGCGGCCTGAACCTGTACAAGATTTTCTACTGTCTCTCGTGCATCTAGCACGAACCATCGAGCTACAGTCGGTAACACTGTCCTACTTCAAAAAGCACCTCGAGGGGCAACCCTGGGTGCACGGTCGGACCCAAAACACCGACAGCAAAGCCGATCCTACTCTCTTTACTAAAACCATTGCAAATGATTTATTTGTATGCCAAATTTATGTTGATGATATCATATTTGTGTCTACTAACAAATCTACTTGTGAAGAGTTTAGTAGGATTATGATTCAAAAATTCGAGATGTCTATGATGGGGGAGTTGAATTATTTCCTAGGATTTCAAGTGAAGCAACTCCAAGAGGGCACCTTCATCAGCCAAACTAAGTAGATTCAAGACATACTCACCAAGTTTGGAATGAAGGATGCCAAACCCATCAAGACACCCATGGAAACCAATGGGCATCTCGACCTCGACACGGGAGGTAAATAAGTAGATCAAAAGGTATACCGGTCAATGATAGGATCTCTACTCTATTTATGTGCATCTCGACCGGATATTATGCTTTCCGTATGCATGTGTGCAAGATTTCAAGCCGATCCTAAGGAAATTCACCTTAGAGTCGTGAAAAGAATCTTGAGATATTTAGTTCATACACCTAAGTTTGGTCTTTGGTACCCCAAGGGATCCCCCTTTGATTTAATAGGTTATTCAGATGCTGATTGGGCAGGGTGTAAGATTGATAGAAAGAGCACATCGGGGACTTGTTAGTTCTTGGGAAGATCCCTGGTGTCTTGGGCTTCAAAGAAACAAAATTCAGTAGCTCTTTCTACCGCCGAAGTCGAGTACATTACCGCAGGCCATTGTTGCACGCAATTGCTTTGGATGAGGCAAACCCTTAGGGACTATGGTTACAAATTAACCAAAGTCCCTCTCCTATGTGATAATGAGAGTGCAATCCGCATGGCGGATAATCTCGTTGACCACAGCCGCACTAAGCACATAGCCATTCGATATCACTTTTTGAGGGATCACCAACAAAGGGGGGATATCGAGATTGCTTATGTTAGCACCAAAGAACAATTAGCCGATATTATTTACCAAGCCACTAGATGAGAAAACCTTCACAAAACTTAGGAATGAGCTAAACATTCTTGATTCTAGAAACTTTGATTGATACTTTGCACACATAGCTCATTTATGTACCTTTAATCATATCTGTCGGGTACCATAATTAGGGGTACCCCCAACACTCCTAAACTCGGCTGGTAATCACCATCAAGCACAAGCTGCAGAGACTGATGGGTGCAATTCAGGTCAAGGCTCCGTCTACTCAAGGGACACGATCTCGCCTCGCCCGAGCCCAGCCTCGGGCAGGAACAGTAGTCCCAGGAGAATTCACGCCTCGCCCGAGTGCCTCCTCAAGCAACGGGCGCACCCTTGACTCGCCCGAGGCCCAGCTCGGACAGGCTTCGCAGTGAAGCAACCTTGGCCAGATCGCCACGCCAACCGACCGTATCGCAGGAGCATTCAATGCGAGGATCGCCTAACACCTTATCCTGACGCATGTTCCTCAGTCGGTAGGGCCGAGGTGACCGCAGTCACTTCGCCCTTCCACTGACCGACCTGATAGGAAAACAGTGTTGCCTGCCCCGCTCCGACTGCTGTGCCACCCGCCAGGGTGAGGCTGACAATAGCTAAGTCCAGCCTCAGGCGCAACAGGAAGCTCCGCCTCGCCCGACCTTGGGCCTCAGCCTCAGAAGGAGGTCTCCGCCTCGCCCGACCTCAGGGCTCGCCCCTCGCCTCGGCCTCGAAAGGTGGTCTTGGCCTCGCCCGACCCCAGGGCTCGGCCTCAACCTCGGCCTCAAAGGATGGTCTCCGCCTCGCCTGACCCTAGGGCTCGGCCTCAACCTCGACCTCAGAAGGAATCGCGTCCTCACCCCACCCCGGCCTCGGCCTCAGGAGGAGTCTCCGCCTCGCCCAACCTTGGGCTCGGACCGACCACGCCACAGGGGGTACATCATTACCCTACCCCTAGCTAGCTCAGGCTACGAGGAACAAGACCAGCGTCCCATCTGGCTCGCCCCAGTAATGATGGCACCCCGCGTGCGTCCATGACGACGGCGGTTCTCAAGCCCCCTACAGAAGCAAGGAGACGTCAGCAAGGTCCCGGCAGCCCTGATAGCTGTGCTTCTACAGGGCTCAAGCGCTCCTCCAACGGCCACGACACCGCGTGCACAGGGCTCTAGCACCTCTCCAACAGCCACGTTGGCATGTACATAGGGCTCTGGCTCCTCTCTGTCGGACACGTTAGCATATAGCTACACCCCCATTGTACACCTGGACCCTCTCCTTGCATCTATAAAAGGAAGGTCCAGGGCCCTCATACGAGAGGGTGGTCGCGCGGGAGGATGGGCCGACGAACAGGCTCACACACACTCTCTCTCTCTCTCTCCCTCGCGAATGCTTGTAACCCCCTACTGCAAGCGCATCCGCCCTGGGCGCAGGATAACACGAGTCGCGGTTCTCCCCCCTTGTGTTCCATCTCGCGCCAACCCATCTGGGCTGGGACACGCAGCGACAATTTTACTCGTCGGTCCAGGGACCCCCGGGTCGAAACGCCGACAGTTGGCGCGCCAGGTAGGGGCATGCTGCGTGTTGATGAACAACTTCCCGTCGAGCTCCAGATGGGTAGTCTCCAGCAACCTTTTCAGCCCGGGACACTGCTCCGTTTTAGGAGTCTCAAGTTCATGTCCCTCGATGGCAGCTACGACATGGTACTCCTTCCTCCGTAGCGTGACAGCGACAATGGCGGCCGTCAGCCCGCCCGGCGACGGCGGACTCGACGACGTCTTCCCCCCATGGCGGAAGAGCAGCATCTGGGTCTGTCCCGCCACCTTCCTCGCCGCAGGAGGAGGAGGCGGGGCAACTGTGGCCAAGTAGGAGGCGGCACCTCATCGGCTGTCGAGCGAGTCGACGACGCCGGCACCCCAGCGGGGGACATGTCGGGCGTTGACCTCGCGCCCGAGACGACGGCGAGTGTCGTTTCCCCGCAACATGCCAACCCCAAGCGGACAAATGACGCCAGCACTCTCGCGGAGGACTTGCTGGGCGTTAGCCTCGTACCTGAGATAACGGTGCAGTCCGTCCCCTACGCGACTTCGTCACCGTCCGTCGATCAAGAGGTACCGTCCGTTTTCCACCATGTGCCTTTTAGATTCAGCTTTGATCCACCGAGCGACCCCGCTTCGGTGAACGCTTTCATAAAGGCATATCCTAACCTTCCAGGGTACCATATGTGGTCAACCTGGAACCGACTGACGGCCGTCTCGACCTACGGGCCCCTGGGTTCCGAGGAAGAAGACGAGCCCGACTCTGGTTGGGATTTCTCCGGGCTCCGTGCTCCTAATGTCTTGCGAGACTTCATGACCGCATGTGACTACTGCCTCTCCGATTGCTCCGATGATGGCCACAGCCTTGACAACGAGGGTTGTGGCCCAAGTCGTGAATGTTTCCACGTCGATCTAGGGGGTCTCGACGAAGGCAACCACCTTGGTATGCCGAAGGACGACAATCCCCCTAGGCCTGCGCCTCACGTTGACATCCTGCGGGAGATAGCTGTGGTCCTAGTCCCTGCGGGGGGTTAGGACACACAGCTCGAGCAAATCCGCAAGATGCAGGCCAAGCTCGACGAGGAAGCAGGACAACTTGTGCAGCTCCGGCAAAACATGGAGCAGGAGTGGGCAGGTCGAGTACTCACCGGAGAAGCGCGTCATCAGGTCTGGGATGTCCAGCACCGTGTCGCTGACGATGCCAGGGCAAGACTGCCCCCGGCCTCCAGCAGGGTCGGCCAGAATCTGGCTGCAGCGGCAATACTACTCCGAGCGATACCGGAGCCATCCACCACCGAGGGGTGTCGTATCCGGGGAGAACTCAAGAATCTCCTGGAGGATGCCGCGGTACGACAGGCCGAGAGCTCTGCCTCCCGAAGGCAAGGGTGCCCCCCGGAGCATCGCGCAGCGACTTCCCAATTCATGCGGGAAGCCTCGGTCCACACCGGGCGCACGCGGGACGCAACGCCTGCAGCCCCAGGCCGCCTCGGCAACGAGCACCACCACCACGACCGTCGATCCTGCTTCGATGAGAAGGTGCGCCAAGGCCACCACCCCAGGCGTGGGGGACGCTACGACAGCGGGGAGGATCGGAGCCCCTCGCCCGAACCACCGGGTCCGCAAGCTTTCAGCCGGGCCATACGACGGGTGCCGTTCTCGACCCGGTTCCGAGCCCCGACTACCATCACTAAGTACTCGGGGGAAACGAGGCCGGAACTATGGCTTGCGGACTACCAGCTGGCCTGCTAGCTGGGTGGAACGGACGATGACAACCTCATCATCCGCAACCTCCCCCTGTTCCTCTCCGACGCCGCCCGAGCCTGGCTGGAGCATCTGCCTCCTGCGCAGATCTCCAACTGGGACGACCTGGTCAAAGCCTTCGCTGAAACTTCCAGGGCACATACGTGCGCCCTGGGAACTCTTGGGATCTCCGAAGCTGCCGCCAGCAGCCGGGGGAATCCCTACGGGACTACATCCGGCGATTTTCGAAGCAGCGCACCGAGCTGCCCAACATCATCGACTCGGATGTCATCGGGGCGTTCCTCGCCGGCACCACTTGTCGTGACCTGGTGAGCAAGCTGGGTCGCAAGACTCCCACCAAGGCGAGCAAGTTGATGGACATCGCCACCAAGTTCGCCTCTGGTCAGGAGGCGGTCGAAGCCATCTTCCGTAAGGACAAGCAGCCTCAGGGACGCCAGCAGGAAGACGTCCCCGAGGCGTCCGCCCAGCGCGGCACGAAGAAGAAGGCCAAGAAGAAATCGCAAGCGAAACGCGACGCCGCCGACGTAGATCTTGTCGCTGCCGCCGAGCACAGGAACCCTCGGAAGCTTCCCGGAGGGGCCAACCTGTTCGACAAGATGCTCAAGGAGTCGTGTCCCTATCACCAGGGTCCCATCAAGCACACCCTTGAGGAATGCGTCATGCTTAGGCGCTACTTCCATAAGGCCGGGGCCCCGGCGGAAGGTGGCAAAGGCCAAGACAACGACAAGAAGGAGGGTGACAAGGCAGAGGAGTTCCCCGAGGTCCACGGCTGCTTTATGATCTATGATGGGCAAGTGGCGAACGCCTCGGCTCGGCACCGCAAGCAGGAGCGCCGGGAGGTCTGCTCGGTAAAGGTGGCGGCACCAGTCTACCTAGACTGGTCCGACAAGCCCATCACCTTCGACCAAGGCGACCACCCCGACTGCGTGCCAAGCCTGGGAAAGTACCCGCTCGTCATCGACCCCGTCATCGGCAACGTCAGGCTCACCAAGGTCCTCATGGACGGAGGCAGCAGCCTCAACATCATCTACGCCGAGACCCTTGGGCTCTTGCAAATCGATCTGTCCATGATCTGGGCCGATGCAGCGCCCTTTCACGGGATCATCCCCAGGAAGCGCGTCCAGCCCCTTAGACAACTCGATCTGCCCATCTGCTTCGGGACTCCCTCCAACTTCCGAAAGGAAACCCTCACGTTCGAGGTGGTCGGGTTCCGAGGAACCTACCATGTAGTGCTGGGGAGACCATGCTACGCCAAGTTCATGGTCGTCCCCAACTACACCTACCTCAAGCTTAAGATGTCGGGCCCCAATGGGGTCATCACCATCGGATCCACGTACCGACACGTGTACGAATGCGACGTGGAGTGCGTGGAGTACGCTGAGGCCCTCGCCGAATCCGAGGCCCTCATCGCCGACCTGGAGTGCCTCTCTAAGGAGGTGCCTGATGCGAAGCGCCACACCGGCAACTTCGAGCCAGCGGAGGCGGTTAAGTCCGTCCCCCTCGACCCCAGCAACAACGCCTGCAAGCAAGTCCGGATCGGCTCCGAGCTCGACCCCAAATAGGAAGCAGTGCTCGTCGACTTTCTCTGCGCGAACGCCGAGGTATTTGCATGGAGTCCCTCGGACATGCCTGTCATACCGAGGGATGTCGCCGAGCACTCGCTGGATATCCGAGCTGGAGCCCGACCCGTGAAGCAGCCTCTGTGCCGATTCGACGAAGAAAAGCGCAGAGCCATAGGCGAGGAGATCCACAAGCTGATGGCTACATGGTTCATCAAAGAGGTATTCCATCCAGAATGGCTAGCCAACCCTGTGCTTGTGAAAAAGAAAGGGGGGAAATGGAGGATGTGTGTAGACTACACTGGTCTAAACAAAGCATG
Organism: Zea mays; assembly: GCF_902167145.1. NCBI lineage: Eukaryota > Viridiplantae > Streptophyta > Magnoliopsida > Poales > Poaceae > Zea > Zea mays. The sequence goes on along the minus strand of NC_050098.1, from coordinate 37,175,789 downwards.
TCCGAAGGTTCCCTACCCTCTGCCTCGCATCAATCAAATCGTGGATTCCACTACTGGGTGTGAAACCCTGTCATTCCTCGATGCCTACTCAGGTTATCACCAAATCAAGATGAAAGAGTCCGACCAGCTCGCGACTTCTTTCATCACACCTTTTGGCATGTACTGCTATATTACTATGTCATTTGGTTTGAGGAATGCAGGGGCGACATACCAAAGGTGCATGAACCACGTGCTCGGAGAGCACATCGGCCGAACGGTCGAGGCTTATGTCGATGACATCGTAGTCAAGACAAGGAAAGCCTCCGACCTCCTCTCTGACCTTGAAGCGACATTCAAGTGTCTGAAGGCGAAGGGCGTAAAACTCAATCCCGAGAAGTGTGTCTTCGGAGTCCCCCGAGGCATGCTCCTGGGGTTCATCGTCTCCGAGCGGGGCATCGAGGCCAACCCGGAGAAAATCGCGGCCATCACCAACATGGGACCTATCAAAGACTTGAAAGGAGTACAGAGGGTCATGGAATGCCTTGCGGCTCTGAGCCGCTTCATCTCGCGCCTTGGCGAAAAAGGCCTACCCTTGTACCGCCTCTTAAGGAAGACCGAGCGATTCACTTGGACCCTCGAGGCCGAGGAAGCCCTCAGAAACTTAAAGGCGCTCCTTGCAAGCGCGCCCATCTTGGTGCCCCCTGCTGCGGGAGAAGCCCTCTTGATCTACGTAGCCGCAACCACTCAGGTGTCAGCACCACGATCGTGGTCGAGAGACGAGAAGAAGGGCATGCATTGCTCGTCCAGAGGTCGGTCTACTTCATCAGCGAAGTGCTATCTAAGACCAAGATCCGCTATCCGCAAATTAAGAAGCTACTGTACGCAGTAATTCTGACGCGGCAAAAGTTGCGACACTACTTCGAGTCTCATCCGGTGACTGTGGTGTCATCCTTCCCACTGGGGGAGATCATCCAGTGCCGAGAGGCCTCGGGCAGGATAGCAAAGTGGGCAGTGGAGATCATGGGCGAGACAATCTCGTTCGCTCCTCGGAAGGCCATCAAGTCCCAAGTCTTGGCGGACTTCGTGGCTGAATGGGTCGACACCCAGCTACCAATAGCTCCGATCCAACCGGAACTCTGGACCATGTATTTCGATGGGTCGCTGATGAAAACAGGAGCAGGTGCGGGCCTGCTCTTCATCTCACCCCTCGGGAAGCACCTCCGCTACGTGTTGCGCCTCCATTTCTCGGCGTCAAACAACGTGGCCAAGTACGAGGCTCTGGTTAATGGGTTGCGCATCGCCATCGAGCTAGGGGTTCGGCGCCTCGACGCTCGTGGCGACTCGCAGCTTGTCATTGACCAAGTCATGAAGAACTCCCACCACCGCGACCCGAAGATGGAGGCCTACTGCGATGAGGTTCGGCGCCTGGAAGACAAGTTCTACGGGCTCGAGCTCAACCACGTCGCTCGACGGTACAACGAGACTGCGGATGAGCTGGCTAAAATAGCCTCGGGGCGGACAACGGTTCCCCTGGATGTCTTCTCCAGAGACATACATCAACTCTCCGTCAAGACCGACGACACGCCCGAGCCCGAGGAGGCCTCGGCCCAGACCGAGGTATCCTCGACCGTCGAGGGTGAGGCACTGCGCGTCGAGGAAGAGCGGAAAGGGGTCACGCCTAATCGAAACTGGAAGACCTCGTACCTGCAATATCTCCACCGAGGAGAGCTACCCCTCGACAAAGCCGAAGCTCGGCGACTCGCGCGGCGCGCCAAGTCGTTCGTCTTATTGGGTGATGAAAAGGAGCTCTACCACCGCAGCCCCTCAGGCATCCTCCAACGATGCATATCTATCACCGAAGGTCAGAAGCTATTGCAAGAAATACACTCGGGGGCTTGCGGTCACCACGCAGCACCTCGAGCTCTTGTTGGGAACGCCTTCCGATGAGGCTTCTACTGGCCGACTGTGGTGGCCGACGCCACTAGGATTGTACGCTCCTGCCAAGGGTGTCAATTCTACGCAAGGCAGACGCACCTGCCCGCTCAGGCCCTACAAACAATACCCATCACCTGGTCGTTTGCTGTGTGGGGTCTGGGTCTCGTCGGTCCCTTGCAGAAGGCACCCGGGGGCTTCACGCACCTGCTGGTCGCCATCGACAAATTCTCCAAGTGGATCGAGGTCCGACCCCTAACCAACATCAGGTCCGAGCAGGCAGTAGCATTCTTCACCAACATCATCCATTGCTTTGGGGTCTCGAACTCCATCATCACCGACAATGGCACCCAGTTCACTGGCAAGAAGTTCCTGGACTTCTGCGAGGACCACCACATCCATGTGGACTGGGCCGCCGTAGCTCACCCCATGATGAATGGGCAGGTAGAGCATGCCAATGGTATGCTTCTGCAGGGACTAAAACCGATGATCTACAACGACCTCAACAAATTCGGCAAGTGATGGATGAAGGAACTACCCTCGGTGGTCTGGAGTCTGAGGGCGACGCCAAGCCGAGCCACGGGCTTCTCGCCGTTCTTTCTAGTCTATGGGGCCGAGGCTATCTTGCCCATAGACTTAGAATACGGTTCCCTGAGGACGAGGGCGTACGACGACCAAAGCAACCAGACCAGCCGAGAAGACTCACTGGACCAGCTGGAAGAGACTCGGGACATGGCCTTACTACACTCGGCACGGTATCAGAGGGGTTCGGCCCCAAGACCTCCAGGTGGGAGACTTGGTACTTCGGCTGCGGCAGGACGCCCGAGGTCGCCACAAGCTTACTCCTCCCTGGGAAGGGTCGTTCATCATCGCCAAGATTTTGAAGCCCGGAACATACAAGCTGGCCAACAGTCAAGGCGAGGTCTACAGCAACGCTTGGAACATCCGACAGCTACGTCGCTTTTACCCTTAAGATGTTTTCAAGTCGTTCATATACCCCGTTCTCTATACATACACAAATAAAGTCTAACCGTCAAGGAAGGGTCAGCCTTGCCTCGGCAAAGCCCGACCCTCCCTTGGGGGCTAGAAGGGGGGAACCCCCTCTGCGTCAAAATTTTCTTCAGAAAAAGTCTTTCTGCCAGAACATCTTTCACACTTTTCGATTACTTCGATAGCGGGATCCTAAAAACGACGGAGTACACGTAAGCGGCAAGGCCGACCGAGCTGAGGGACTCCTACGCCTCCGGGATACGGATACCTCACTCATCACCTTCCGTGATAAGTAACTCACGCTCGGATAAGCGATTCCGCTGCCAAACAAGTCTTAACGCTCAAAAACTTTTCTGGCAGAACGATTTTTCGTGCCTTCTCGACTATATCGATAACAGAATCCTGCGGACGAGTAAGAGTACACGTAAGCGGCAAGGCCGACCGAGCCGAGGGACTCCTACGCCTCCGGGATACGGATACCTCACTCATCACCTTCCGCGATAAGTAACTCTCGCTCGGATAAGTGATTCTGCTACCGATGAATAAGTCCTGATACTCGAAACAAGAGGAAAGGAAACACAACTTTATAACACGACAATAATATGTTTGGGCCTCGGCCGCAAAAAACATACGCATACTACAGACAAACTATTCCTGCAGGTTCAGACATCGACAGAGGGAACAGCAGCACCCTCGGCGTTGTTTCCACCTTCGGCGGGATCTGGCCCGGCCTCGGACGGCAACACAGGCGGAAGGATCTCCACCTCGAAGGAAGATGTCAGCACCGCGCTTGGGCCATCACAGCCAGGGTCTCCTCCAGGATCTCGGCCCGAGCAGACGGCTCGGCTGGCCGCTCCGTAGCCTCAGTCAGCTGTCCCCCGAGGACATCAGCCCGGCTCACGGCCTCGGAAGCGTGACTCCGAAGTTGGTCCTCACGAATGACCCGGCCAGGCTCTAGCCGCCGCTGCTGCACCTCCTCGGCCTGGGAAGCCACTCGCTCCTGGGCCGGCGAAGCCCCTTTTCGAGCCAACTACGCCTCTGTCCATGCTGACACCGCTGCCTCCGGCTCCGGCTCATCGCAGAGCAGCCGGGGGTTCCGTAACTGAGCAGGAGAAGCCTTGAGTGGCAAGGCCGACCGAGCCGAGGGACTCCTACGCCTCCGGGATACGGATACCTCACTCGTCACCTTTCGCGCAAAGCAACTCACACTCGGTTAAGCGGTTCAGCTAGTCGACAGGCGAGTCCCAATGCTCGAAATGAGGGGAAAACACGGTATTACACTCAAATACCCAGATGTTCAGGCCTCGACAGCCACAATGAACATACACCGGCACTCAACCAGCCATTACAAACGGAACTCCGGTTCCACTCCCGCGGGTATGAACAACCTCCACATCGGAGGGCCTGCGGGACGATAAACTCCGGGTGGCTCGCCGGCGACCTCTGCAGCAGCAGCGACAACGACCTCCGTCTCAGGCGGCTAAACAGCAGCAGCGATGACCTCAGGGCAAATGCTGCTGTGGGAAGGCCCTCGCCCATGTCCCCACACGAGGGGTGAGGACAAGCCGTCAAAGCCAAAGAGCCGGAGGTCTGTCCACGAGTGGCCCCCCAGCCTGCACCTGCAGATCCCACTCAAGTCCTCACGGACGGGCAGGCACCAACCTCCGTGCGGAGGCATTGTGCTAGAGCGAGGACAAGACAATCCAAGAACACGAACGCCGCCCTGGCGGCGTGCGACTTCTTGGACGGTCCCCCGGTGCATACGACGCAACAGCCACCCGTACGGTGGGTGGGCAGCCGCGCTCCGCCCCAGCGGTGGGAGGTGGCACCGGAAGCAGCGCCAGAGCTAGCTGAGCCAGCGAGCCAGGCATGCTGGAGCTGACGACGCTTGCGGCCGACCGGCCCCGTGTTGTCAAAGTCCGCCCCTCCGCTAGGCCAATGAGCGCCCTCTCTCCTGAATGCTGAAGGAAGACGTGGCCCGCCGGCCCGTGTAGGAGGTAGAGCTCCGACTCAGCTCGCCCCCCGCCGCAGCAAGGATGATGAAGATCCTTGAAGCTGAGGGCAGGGCAGAGGCCGCAGCCCGGCTTGCTTCTCCCCACCATCGAACCGGTGGTCACCATCCTGCGTGACCATTGGTGAGGGAATGCAGCCGGGCTGCCTGATGAAAATCCTTGAAGCCGAGCGATGGCTGAAGGGTGCCAACCTCCGCGAGGTTGCGCTCCTCCAACAACTACAAGACGAGAGCAACACGGGTGCTCCCCATCCGGGGGCTCGGAAGGAGGAAGGTCGCAATGCATGAGGGGAGTGCGAAGGCATGGCTACCGCCCGGGGGATCAATCCCTTTTTAAAGGCGGCTCTCCCTACTCGCGTCCTCAGGCGTCGCGGACTAAGTCTTCACCGACATGCTCCAGGGGCATCCCCTACGATACGGGGGCTGGGTCCCACACGTCATGCAAGCTGGCCCAGAACAGAAGAAGCCAAACCGCCGCGCGCGGAGCGTGTAACCGCCCCGCGGTTACAAGCACTCCTCCATCCTCGCCGAAACCAGCGGTTGAAAGGGCGGACCACCATGCAAGTGGCGTGCAACCGCACCACGGGGGGGCACCCCTTCGACTTCGACGCATCCAGCATGGAGGCCCAGGCCCACACGTCATGTAACCGACGCGCCGGTTACTACGTGCGAGAAACTGCACCGCCACTTGCGCCAATACCGCGCCTTCTTGACTGTGGAACCAATGTCGTGACTCGAAGCAACCCTACGCGTGGCCCAACAGTGCTAGCCGAGCACATCGATCACGGGTCAGTCAGCCGCGGGAGGAGGCGCGACGCTCGATATGGCCAAAAGTGGGCTGGCAGTAATGGCGGCAACAGACGGGCGGAAACGGCGGTCAAATCGTCTGCAGGCTCACGTCCCCTCCTGGGGCAGCAGGGGAACCCTCTCCCATGGCGTGAAGACGACACGCCCGTGTTCCGTTCCTCGAACGGCTTGCGCAACGACCGCCCCGCGAACCACTCATCCTGTCACATTAACTCCGCGGCAGGGCAAACGACGCCTTTGGCAGGCGAAGCGGGCGACGTTTCACCTCCGCCATGATGACCGCGTCAAAAAAGGTGCGCCACGCCGTTTAAATTCATATCCCTTTTCCTTCTCCCCTTTCTCTCTCTTGCTACAGGGATCGGGAAGGAGGATACTCCGAAAGGGATCCTTCTCCGCGAAGGAAGCGGGCCCCGAGCCCTCCTAATGATCAGGGGTTCGAAGGCTGGCCCCTCGGAAGGGTTCGACAGCCGCCCCAGAGCACTCGAGCTTCAGGCTCATTACTGATCAGAGGTTCGAAGGCTGACCCCTCGAAAGGGTTCGATAGCCGCCTCAGAGCACTCGGGCTTCGCGCCCACTACTGATCAGGGGTTCGAAGGCTGGCCCCTCGAAGGGTTTGACAGCCGCCAAAGAGCACGCAGAGCGAGGGATGACTCCGAGTACGTCCGATACATGGCCGAGGCTCAGGCTATGCTCCCGAGGTACCCTAGAACATTTCCGAGACCAGTAGGAGCGATTTTGTAACGGAATCCCACCAGAGGGAGGCATCGAGCCCTCGGACCCTATCGAACGAGACCGGGTCCGGCAAATCACCTGTAGGTACTTTTGGAGCGCGCCTCTGGGCCACTAGCCGACCCTTATCGAATGGGGCACGGGCGTCCACTCGGATCACCCGTTAGCAACTCACTGGAGACACCATGTTCGGCGCCCTCCGAGGGCAACATGACGCTTTCCCCCTCCTCCTTGCGGAAAGGCGACGAAGGGGCGTATGATAAAAGTCGAGTCAGTCCTTGATCGTCCTCTCGCTCTGTGCAGATGCTCGGGGGCTGCTCTCGCAAACCTGGCTACGGCCAAACCGTTGACAGCGTCAACAGACCAGCCTGAAAACTCGGAACCCGACCATGCACCCGGGCTACCATCAGATCGCATGAGGGAACAATCAGACCGGCCAAGGCATCGCGAAAGGCATTAAGACCTCGGAGGAGTCAAACCACTCCTCCGAGGCCTCGGGGCCTACACCCGGCAGGTACGCTCGCGTGCACCCACCGGAACAAAATGTAACCGAGAAAGGCCGGTCCCCTTGCAAAAAAGTGTGACAAAGCCTCCAAGCGAGTACCAACACTCCCTTTGAGGCTCGGGGGCTACTGTCGGGTACCATAATTAAGGGTACCCCCAACACTCCTAAACTCGGCTGGTAATCACCATCAAGCACAAGCTGCAGAGACTGATGGGCGCAATTCAGGTCAAGGCTCCGTCTACTCAAGGGACGCGATCTCGCCTCACCCGAGCCCAGCCTCGGGCAGGAACAGTAGTCCTAGGCGAATTCACGCCTCGCCCGACGGCCTCCTCAAGCAACGGGCGCACCCTCGACTCGCCCGAGGCCTAGCTCGGGTAGGCTTCGCAGTGAAGCAACCTTGGCCAGATCGCCACGCCAACCGACCGTATCGCAGGAGCATTCAATGCGAGGATCGTCTGACACCTTATCCTGACGCACGTTCCTCAGTCGGCAAGGCCGAGGTGACTGTAGTCACTTCGCCCTTCCACTGACCGACCTGACAGGAAAACAGCGCCGCCTGCCCCGCTCCGACTGCTGTGCCACCCGCCAGGGTGAGGCTGACAACAGCTAAGTCCAGCCTCAGGCACAACAGGAAGCTCCGCCTCGCCCGACCTCAGGGCTCGGCCCCCGCCTCGGCCTCGCCCGACCCCAGGGCTCGGCCTCAACCTCGGCCTCGGAGGATGGTCTCCGCCTCGCCCGACCCTAGGGCTCGGCCTCAACCTCGACCTCAGAAGGAATCGCGTCCTCACCCCACCCCGGCCTTGGCCTCAGGAGGAGTCTCCGCCTCGCCCAACCTTGGGCTCGGACCGACCACGCCACAGGGGGTACATCATTACCCTACCCCTAGCTAGCTCAGGCTACGAGGAACAAGACCGGCGTCCCATCTGGCTCGCCCCAGTAATGATGGCACCCCGCGTGTGTCCATGATGACGGCGGTTCTCAAGCCCCCTACGGAAGCAAGGAGACGTCAGCAAGGTCCCGGCAGCCCCGACAGCTGTGCTTCTACAGGGCTCAAGCGCTCCTCCAACGGCCACGACACCGCGTGCACAGGGCTCTAGCACCTCTCCAACAGCCACGTTGGCATGTACATAGGGCTCTGGCTCCTCTCTGCCGGACACGTTAGCATATAGCTACACCCCCATTGTACACCTGGACCCTCTCTTTGCATCTATAAAAGGAAGGTCCAGGGCCCTCATATGAGAGGGTGGTCGCGCGGGAGGACGGGCCGATGAACAGGCTCGCACACTCTCTCTCTCTCTCTCTCTCGCGAACGCTTGTAACCCCCTACTGCAAGCGCATCCGCCCTGGGCGCAGGATAACACGAGCCGCGGTTCTCCCCCCTTGTGTTCCATCTCGCGCCAACCCATCTAGGCTGAGACACGCAGCGACAATTTTACTCGTCGGTCCAGGGCCCCCCGGGGTCGAAACGCCGACAATATCTCTTTCATTTGTTATGACTAATGTGTTTTTCAAGTGTATTCCTTGCTAAATCATAGATTGAAAGGGAAATGGAGTCCTCGGCGAAGACAAGGCTTCCACTCCACTCCATCGTATTATTTACCCTTTGCCATCACTCCACATCGCTCTCCACTTTGGTATAATCCTTCACTCATATATTGTTTGCCAAAGGGGGAGAGAATTTAATAAGGACTCTAAAGGCTCCGTTTTTAGCGATTAATGCCAAAGGGGAGAGAGTATTAGCCCAAACCAAAAGGACCGCACCACCATGCCAATTTTAAAATTTTTCGAAACAAGTCTAAGTTTTAAATGTTGTTTTCAATTGGTATTCTTCAAATGTGTAGTCCTCTATGAAATTCTATCGCATTTGATATTTATATCTTAAGGAGGAGTTTTTCAAAATTGGTATCTAAAATATTTGATCTTCTTTCAATTTGTAAAATCCTCTTGAACACTAAGAGGAGAATTTCATTAAGGGGGAGTTTTGTTTAGTCAAAGGAAAAGCATTTGAAACAGGGGGAGAAAATTTCAAAATCTTAAAAATGCTTCTCGAAATCTTATTTATATACCTTTAACTATTTGCAGAAGGACTTTGAAAAGAATTTCCAAAAACATTTACAAAAACAAAACAAGTGGTGCAAGCATGGTCCAAAATGTTAAAAGAAAGAAAGCAATCCATGCATATCTTATGAAAATGTAAATTGGTTTAATTCCAAGCAACCTTTGCACTTACCTTAGGCAAACTAGTTAAATTCTGCACTTATATATTTTCTTAGGTTTGTGTTGGCATCAATCACCAAAAAGGGGGAGATTGAAAGGGAAATAGGGTCAAACATTTTCCTAAATGATTTTGGTGGTTGAAGTGCCCAACACAAATAATTGGACTAACTAGTTTGCTCTAGATTATAAGTTCTACAGGTGCCAAAGGTTCAACACAAACCAATAAAAAGTCCAAGATAGGGTTCAAAAGAAAGGAGCAAAAGAAAACCGATGGCTGCCCTGGTCTGGCGCACCAGACTGTCCGGTGGCACACCGGACAGTGTCCGGTGCACCAGGGTGGATCAACTCCAACTCGTCACCTTCGGGTTTCTAGAAATGCCACTCCGCTATAATTCACCGGACTGTCCGGTGTGACACCGGACTGTCCGATGTACCAGCGGAGCAACGACTACAGTGCAACGGTCGACTCCAACGGAAACCTGTAAAAGTGCTACAGTGCGCGCAGAGTCAGAGCAGGCGCCAGAAGGTGCACCGGACAGTGAACAGTACCTGTCCGGTGCACCACCGGACTGTCCGGTGGCCCCATCTGTCAGAGCTCCAACAGTCGAACCCTAACGGTTGGGTGATGTGGCTGGCGCACCGGACAGTGTCCGGTGCGCCCATCGACAGACAGCCTTCCCAACGGCCATTTTGGTGGTTGGGGCTATAAATACCCCCCAACCACCACACTTTAAGGCATCCAAGTTTTCAGCCATTGCATTCAATACAAGAGCTCTAGACTTCACTCCAAGACACAAACAAGAGATCAAATCCTCTCCCAAGTCTGGAATCACTCCAAACAAATAGTGACTAGTGAGAGAGAGATATTTGTGTTCATTTGAGTTCTTGTCGCTTGGATCGCTTTTCTTCTTCCTCCATTCTTGTTCTCAAGCAACTTGTAATCAAGCAAGAGACACCAAGTTGTGGTGGTCCTTGTAAGGGGTCTAAGTGACACGTTGATTAAGGAGAAAAGCTCACTCGGTCTAGGTGACTGTTTGAGAGAGGGAAAGGGTTGAAAGAGACCCGATCTTTGTTACCACCTCAACGGGGAGTAGGTTTGCAAGAACCGAACCTCGGCAAAACAAATCACCGTGTCATCCGCTCTATTTCTTTGGTTGATTTGTTTTCGCCCTCTCTTTCGGACTTGCCTTTATTTCTAACGCTAACCCCGGCTTGTAGTGGTGCTTAAAGTTTATGAATTTCAGATTTGCCTATTCACCCCCCCTCTAGGCGACTTTCAGGATCTCGTGGTGACCAAAATGTGGTAGAACTCAAAACTCTAAAGGAATAAACTAAGACCAGCAACTCGACACAACCGATGCAACCGAAAATTCAACAAGCCCTAGCTAAGTAGTACTAATAAAGGCTCAATGGTTTATAGGATTGTGGTAAAACTAATCTACTATTTTTTTGCTTTTTCTAGACTATAGGAGATAAGAAAACAGCGAAGAAAAGTAAATCTCTCATCGATAAACCTTGCTCTGATTACCAACTAATGTGCACCCGTTGGGTGAATGCCCGATCTTTCGATGAGAGGGTGTGGAATAACTCGATTGGTGGAGGAGATGACGTTCACGACCCGACTACAGCCTTCCAAAGATGCTGCACCTTAGCAACCGATACACTACCTCCTATGGTTGTCACGATCTTGTGGAGCGTGACACCCCGGCCACTAGGGCACTCGTCCTGCAAGCAATCGAAGAAATAGCAAGAACAAGTAGAACAAGTACTGAATTACTAGATGTAAATGTAGGTTTAAAAATCAAACTTCAATATGGTGGGGTTCCGAAGACAAGAAGACGGGCGGCTGAACCAGCACGCGCGCTCACAAGCAAGTAGCGAGAGCTAAACTTGATCTAAACAAAACCCGTCGTTCTTGGTGGCGGCTAGGGGCTTTATAAACATGGGAGGACGGCCACAAGGGTATTGGGGTCGTGCTGCAACCCTAGGATGCATCCCTAATGGACCCAACTCGATACACGACCCATTGGGCTAAAATAGGGTGACGCAGCACCATGGGCAGAAAAGGCAGGAAATGTCTCGGTAAGGAAACAATGATTATGGCAGCCACGGAACATATATGACTATAATTCTAGATCCATATGAAAGTAGACTTGATAAGCTTTCCATGTTGTGCTTGAACATTCCAATCCGAGCCCGCATGTGACCGTGGTGACCGTCACAAGTTGGTGTTCTTCTGCAGTCCGAATCCAGCATGTTCAAATCCTTTTCCCTTTCGGTCTTCTCCCTGGTTCCTAAGAAAAACAAGAGTGCACGGGTCTCCATGGTCTAAATATGATGGACATGAATTCAAGAGTGTGTAATCACCTAATGGTTGAGTTGACGAGCACGAGTGCGAGTAATGGGACCAGAAATTGGTACTTGTATTGGCATAGATGTATCAGTAGTGTGGATGTCTTCATCACGTGCCAAATGCACCGCGATAGGAGACCAACAACCCATTCATGTCGCTCCGTATGGGACGGGGAAAGCGGTTTCAGCAGACCCACACATGCCACGTCTTCCATGCTTAGAAACGCGGGGAAAACGGTTTTAGAAGCTGAGGGGTGGAGCCGTTTTACTCATCATAATCCGTCCACCAACCTGGCTACAAAAAGTCATATCAAGGCCCCTCAAGCGATAGCGGTTGTGGATCTGCTCGTCGCCGGTGGCCCGACGCTCTCTAGCTACTTCGTCTCGCCTACGTCCTCCAAGCTACGCACGTACATACATCTGATTTTTTGGCTCACTGACTCCATGAGTATCTTCACAGGCCTATCCACCGAGTTCGTGTCGCGTTCGTGGGACCTAATGGAGACCGATGCTACCGGGATGGAGGGCATCGACGGTTAGGCACGGGCCACACGGAGGGCATCGGTGGTAAGTCACCAACCTTAGGCACGATGACGGGCATTGTCGACAAGGCACCAACCTTCGGCATGATGGCGGGCATTGGCGGCAGCATCACTTTTGGCATGACGGCGGGTACTACAGCCGGCATTGGGGCAGCGCAGCGGTGTTCGTCACCACATGGATCTGTGGCACGGCGTCCACCGTGGTAACCTTAGGTATGGCAAGCATCAGTGGAAGGGTGGCCACGGGCACGATCGATGGATTCGACACGATAGGAATGCCCGGGATGGCGACAAGAGCGATGGGGGGGCGGAGCGTGAGCAAGATGTCACATGGCGTGGCACGTAGTGCTGTCGTCGCCGATGAGCATGATGAGCGCCATCGTCACTAGCGCTGTGGCGGAGAAGAGATACGAAGCGTCACAAGTCATTGTTAGTGGCTAGGATAAGTGCTTCCTCGGGAGAGAGGAGCTACAAGGTCGTCGTGCGCTTGCGATGGGTCCTTGACGAGCATTTTATTGTAGCTCCATTTGAAGCTGAGTGTGTACTGTTTTGCTAGGGCTAGGCCAGTTGGGAACGAGATAGAGATGGTTGGTGGCCTTCCGATGCAAAGCATGGACGACAGATACATAGTGGATGGCTGTTGTTCGAGTCATTTGATTCATTAGCTCATCTGTTTCTTGTAGCTGGATCGGAATTAATCACCCCTCATGCATGACGCAAGACGATACTGGACATCGCTTAACTCATGCATGGTTCATGCATGCTGCATCATGAATCCATACATGGCCTCTATTTGATAATTGTTGAGGCATGTTTTGTTCTCTATCAGATTATTGTGCAATAGCCAGAGACATCTTTATGGTTCTATCTGTCCATAAATTATGTGTTTAATGCGTGTGTCTAAGAGAAAATAAAAGGGCATAGGTTTATTGGAAGATGTTGTGGGTCTTTAAAACCAGCAGTCATACTGTGTGTTTATATGAAGTCAATGTCTTGAGTCATATGATTGGTATTTTTTGGGAGGGTCCATATGATTGGTTACTTCGGTCAACCATTGATTGCATTGCGGGTACGACCTTATCCTTCCCAACCAATATCATAAAATACGATTGTATACGGCCGTAACGCACAATTATTATACTAGTATTAGTTCATGTGCCATTTCATTTATGCTAATCTTGATAACATCGAGGCGACAAAGTTCTTCCATTTGAAGACAAGTTTCATGAAAATTAAAAGTTAAAGACAATCCAATGATCGTTAATAGCTTTCTCCTCCATGACCATGACGTTCGACCACAAGCACTGGTGGTACCATGGCTTCATCCTCCGCGCAGATCTCTCTCAGCGCCCGACCCTGCGCAACTAACTACCACGTCGTTCCAGCACCCGTCCTGTTCGTGCATCTACAACACTGCACAAAAAAAGTGCAGAGCGAGCACTCGAACCAACGTCCTTGTTTTAGAAATTTAGGACTAACTATTAAACCACACGTAGCTTAGTGTTTATAAATCAATAATAATTATATAATATATAACAATCGTAGCAAAGCACGGACGAGTGAAATTTTAGATTTTAGATGAGTTGTTATTAAAATATTAGTTATTTTAACGCTGAAAAAGATCTGAGTGTGGCTATTGACGAAACACTGGCTTCAGGAAGAAACATCCTGAGCCCGCATGAGCAGAGCAGAAGACTACCAAATACGGTGCTCTGATCTCCTTTTACTAGTCGTTTTCCGCACGCAATTCGCAGTCTGTTACACACCCGCAGTATCAGTGTATCACTAAAATAAGGGTGCACGTGCGCGAGTGCTGAAGAACGCCATGTGTAGGCGAGGGTGCTGCCTTTTCTGCCCCCCGTTTCTTCGTTTCCACGTTAGCCTGCCGCTGGATTAGAATTAGAAATCATTTCAATTATCAAGATTATATAAAATGTTCAACCATTCTAACTAAAACCGTTTCCAAAACCAAGAGATTCTTATTTTTTTCCTTTAAGAAAATAAAAATTCATAAGTAAAATTGAGTTCCCAAATTAACCGTTAGACTAAGCGCTGATACGGAAAATGTTAGAATTATAGGCATTTTTCATATTATTTTAATTCCATAAATTAACATTATGATGATGACATATAAAAGATAATTAACCATAGAAATCATGATCTCAAATTGATCCATACCAATATGGACCAAGAGAACATAAAGCATATGATTCATATAAATCATATAAATACGATAAGCATATAAAATGACTGAACAATTGAAAATAAATAGATAGTAACATAAACAACATGACTGTAAAATTTAAACAAACAGATATATCATATTATAATAAGACAAAACAGATAAGATAAAATCATTGCTACATATGAAACAGCACAGATGAATATATGTAATCTGCAGAACGCAAAACAGTAAGAACATAAATTGATCATACCCTCCCATGCGCTCGTATGATCCAGATCCTTGTCCAGCTTCCTTTGTCATGTCGCCAGGAAGAAGATGTTTTGGGCAGTCGCGTAGACGCTCCCCAAAAACCTAATTGTCGATCCTCCGTGCAAGGTCTCGAACGGCAAGGGCTCCGGAGGCACCTGCCCTCTCGCTTCTCTGTGCGCGCAGAGTCACGCGATGGAAATACTCTTACTTGCGGCTGGGTTGTGACTCTGAAAAGGTTATGTCCTTGTGTACCAAGTGCCAGGGGTTCTCCTCTACTTAACTTCTCGCAGAGGGAAGCTGAAGGAGAAGGGTCACCTGCTGCACGCTAAGGGACAGGTAGCTGAAGGACAAGAGTCTCGCATGCAGCTGACGAAGAGACAGGCAACTGAAGGATTTACCACCACGCCCGCTCACCTGCCTGCCTGCCTCGCCTCGCCACGCCCGAGCCCGGCCCGGCCCGGGCGGCGGCGGCGCGCGCGCGTGTGGCACGCCCTTGTCCGTTTCTTGACTTCTTAAATTAAGTGGAATAATTCCCACCATATAAGTCAAGCCAACAGACCCTTGGACTTCCAATATGGTACTATTGGTATTCTCCACCATTACACACCATAGAGTTTATTCAATAAATGGGCCAAGCCCATAAAAGATCCAACAATCCCCACCAAACTCTAGGGTTTGTAATGATGAAGTATCAGAATCACAATCCTTTGATATACCAGTGTTTCGATGGAGACTGTTAAGTTGAACATCCATCTAGAATAAGAGTTTCACTCATTCACAACTGAACAATGGACTAAGTCTTGAATTGACAGTTTTGTGCGAAATAAGATTCACTCAAATTCTTTGCTGATACTAGGCTGCAAAAGGGTATCCCCGCTGTTTAGAAGCATATAAGTCACACTTCAGTGCCTTTCATGAGTATTTAGGGATTACCCAAGTCCCATAGACTGTGACCAGCAGTCTGACTCATATAGGTGTATTCCTCAAAAGATGTTCTGTAGGACAACATCTCACCTTTATAAGACTCTTGGAATACATTAAGGTAAAAACCATCCTGCCTTAAAGATAGGAAAGATGTGCATCAGAAATGAGTTAAAGAAGGGATCTTTCCTCACAATCTACTCCTAGCTTGTTTCTCCACTCTACTTCACGGGATCTCCGATCACATAGAGCAGGTTACCACTAGAGTAGATCTCACATGGTTCTCATACCCATTTCTCTCGATGCACTTTCTATCACATTGCGTGACATACCCTTAGTGAATTGATCTGCCAGATTATTCGATGTGTGGACATAATCCACCGTTATAACTCCGGAGTTTTTCAGCTTTCTGACAGATTTCAATCTCCTCTTAACATGCCTTGTAGACTTCATGTTATTCCTAGAACTGTTAACCTTTGTAATCACAGTTTGGTTGTCACAGTTCATGGAAATAGCCGGTATCGGTTTTTCAACTACCGGTAAATCCAATAGGAAATCACGAAGCCACTCGGCCTCAGCCCCAGCAATGTCTAATGCTACGAGTTCTGCTTCCATTGTAGACTTCGTTAAGATAGTCTGCTTGCAAGACTTCTAGGAAACAGCTCCACCTCCAAACAGAAACACATATCCGCTTGTGGCATAAAGCTCATCAGCATCAGAAATCCAGTTGGCATCACAATAGCCTTCCAACACTTTTGGGTTTCCAGTATAATGAATACCGTATGTCATAGTACCTTTCAAATACCGCAACACTCTCTCAAGAGCACGCCAGTGATCATCTCCTGGTTTCGACACAAACCGACTTAGCTTACTCACCGCATAAGAGATGTCTGGCCTTGTTGCACTTGCAAGGTACATGAGCGAGCCAATGATCTGGGAGTATGTCAATTGATCCCTTGCTATTCTCTGATTCTTTCTCAATAGCACACTAGGGTCATAAGGTGTTGGAGCAGGATCACGGTCACTAAAACCAAAGCGACTCAATACCTTTTCCACATAATGGGATTGTAACAAAGTTACCCCACCATCAGCTTCTCTAACAAGCTTAATGTTTAGAATGACATCAGCTTCTCCCAAATCTTTCATTTCAAAATTGCTCGATAGAAGATTTTTAACTTCCTCAATCACATTGAGATTTGATCCAAAGATCAAGATGTCATCAACATAAAGGCATAGCATAACAGACTCGCCCCCACCATATCGATAGTACACACACGTGTCAGATTCATTTACAGCAAAGCCAGCAGCTGTAAGAGTATTATCAAACTTTTCATGCCAGTGCTTAGGTGCTTGTTTTAGGCCATACAAAGATTTTATCAACCTGCACACCTTGTTCTCTTGACCATCTGCAATGAACCCTTCTGGCTGATCCATATAGATCTCCTCATCCAACTCTCCATTTAGGAAAGTTGTCTTAACATCCATCTGATGAATGATAAGACCATCAGAGGTTGCCACGGCTATTAATGTGCAAATTGTAGTCAATCGAGCCACTGGTGAGTAGGTATCAAAGAAATCTTCACCCTCTTTTTGGGTATATCCTTTGGCCACAAGCCTTGCCTTGTACCTCTCAATTGTACCATCAGGCCTAAGCTTTTTCTTAAAGATCCATTTGCAGCCTATAGGTTGGCAACCATAAGGACGATCAACGATCTCCCAAGTACCATTAGACATAATAGATTCCATCTCACTCCTTACTGCTTCCTTCCATAAGTCAGCATAAGGAGAGGAATATGCCTCACTAATGGTAGTTGGTGTGTCTTCCACAAGGTACACTATAAAGTCATTACCAAAGGATTTTGCAACCCTCTGTCTCTTGCTCTTTCGAGTGACTATAGTGTCATACTCCTCAGGGATGTGCACGTGAGAATCCTCAGCATGAGCTATAGGAATCGACAGTTCATGCTCATGGGGAATTATAGTCTCATGACTTGTATCACTAGGTGTATTCTTCATGGGAAACTCATTCTCAAAAAATGTTGCGTCTCTTGATTCCATGATAGTATCAACATACATATCAGACACATCAGATTTTATAATTAAGAACATGTACCCAGTACTGTGAAAAGAGTACCCAAGGAATATACAATCAACAGTTTTAGGCCCAAGTTTACGCTTTTTGTTGATTGGCACATTCACTTTAGCCAAGCAACCCCAAGTGCGCAAATATGAGAGATTTAATCTTCTCTTTTCCCATTCCTCAAATGGTGTGATCTCTTTGTTCTTTGTTGGAACTCTATTCAGGACATGACACGCTGTCAAAATCGCCTCACCCCACCATGCCTTGGATAATCCCACTGTACTCAACATGGCATTCACAAAATCTGTTAGAATGTGGTTTTTCCTTTCAGCAATCCCATTAGATTGTGGTGAGAATGGTGGTGTCCTCTCATGAATAATACCATGTTCCACGCAGAACTCATCGAACACATTAGAGAAATATTCTCCACCTCGATCGGACCTTAACCGTTTTATTTTCCTCTCAAGTTGGTTCTCAACTTCAGCTTTATAGGCCTTAAAATAATTAAACGCCTCATCTTTTGTTTTTAAGAGATACACATAGCAAAATCTAGTAGAGTCATCTATAAAAGTGAGAAAGTATCTTTTACCACCTTTGGTCAAAATTCCATTCATCTCGCGCAGATCAGAATGAACAAGTTCTAGAGGTGCCAAACTCCTCGCCTCAGCAGCCTTGTGTGGCTTGCGGGGTTATTTTGATTCAACACACACATGGCACTTAGACTTCTTGACCAAGTTAAATTTAGGAATTAGATTTAGGTTTTCTAACCGCATAAGACAACCAAAGCTTGCATGACAAAAACGTGAATGCCATAAATCTGACTCATCAGAAAAATGAACAGAATTCACCATTTTATTACACACATCATGCAGTGATAAGCGGAACAAGCCTCCACAATCATATTCTTTACCAAAAAAAGTACCATGTTTCGACACAACACATTTATTAGACTCAATAACAACTTTGTATCCATCTCGACATAGCATCGAAGCGCTAACGAGATTCTTCTTGATAGAGGGCACATGCTGCACGCTCTTCAATGGCACCGTCTTTCCCGAAGTAAACTTTAGAATGACCGTACCAACACCAAGAACATGAGCACGCGACCCATTTCCCATTAACAAGGCGCCAGACCTCCTGACCTGATAGGAAGTGAACATAGAGGCATCAGCACACACATGAATGTTTGCACCACTGTCCATCCACCACTCAGGTGAATTACAAACTGAAAGAACAAATGGTAAAGAATTATCATACCCAGATGTTCCATCTTCAGTTTCAGTGGTTACAACATTAGCTGATTTCTTGTCTTGTGTGAACTTGCGATCAGGGCACTCTCTAGCCCAATGTTGATCACTGCCACAGACAAAGCATCCTCCCTTTCCCTTGTTGTTGTTCTTCTTTTTAAATTGTGCTGTTTGAACAGGTTTATTTGTATTCTCTTGTTTGTTCTGGTTTTTCTTCTTATTAAACTTGCGGAAGTTTCTCTTCTGCACCACATTAGCAGTAGAGGTCTCAACACCTTTTCCATTGTCCTTTGTTCTAGCCCTTTCCTCAACATCAAGAGTACCAATGAGCTCTTCCACATTGAACTCTTGTCTCTTATTTTGAGAGAGGTAGCAAAGTCCTTCCAAGAAGGTGACAACTTGGCGATTATACCGCCAGCCACAAACTTATCAGGCAGAGGACAAGGAAAAAGTTCGAGTTCCTTAGCTAGTGCCTGAAACTCATGAGCCTGTTTCACTATAAATCGGTTCTCAACCATCTTGTTTTCATGCAGCTGCTCCATGAGATACAGCTCGCTACCGGCGTCAGTTACTCTAAACTTTCCAACAAGTGCATCCCACAGCTCTTTCCCTGTAGGAAGGATGATATAGCTTTTCTGGAATTTTGTATCTAGTGCGCTAATTACTGCTCCTCGAAAGAGGTTATCTTCAGCCTTAAACTTAGCCTCATCCTCAGGAGGTAAGTTGACAGGCTTGCCCTCAGCGGCATGAAAATAAGACATTGCAGTAAGCCACAATTCTATCTTAGCTTTCCATATCAAGAAGTTTTTACCATCAAAAGGATCAGGCTTTAGCACAACAGCAAAACCTCTGACAGAAAAATGCCTAACATTATGTTTTTGGATTGTTAGAATTATAGTCATTTTCCATATCATTTTAATTCCATAAATTAACATTATGATGATGACATATAAAAGATAATTAACCATAGAAATCATGATCTCAAATTGATCCATACCAATATGGATCAAGAGAACATAAAGCATATGATTCATATAAATCATATAAATACGATAAGCATATAAAATGACTGAACAATTGAAAATAAACAGATAGTAACATAAACAACATGACTGTAAAATTAAAACAAACAGATATATCATATTATAATAAGACAGAACAGATAAGATAAAATCATTGCTACATATGAAACAACACAGATGAATATATATAATCTGCAGAACGCAAAACAGTAAGAACATAAATTGAGCATACCCTCACATGTGCTCGGATGATCCAGATCCTTGTCCAGCTTCCCTTGTCATGTCGCCAGGAGAAGGGTCACCTGCTGCACGCCAAGGGACAGGCAGCTGAACACACGTCCGCCCGCCTGCCTGCCTCGCCTCGCCTCGCCTCGCTACGCCACGCCACGCCACGCCCGGCCCGAGCCCGGCCCGGCCGGCGGCGGCGACGCGCGCGCGCGTGTGGCACGTCCTTGTCCGTTTCTTGACTTCTAAAATTAAGTGGAATAATTCGCACCAAAGTCAAGCCAACAGACCCTTGGACTTTCAATATGGTACTATTGATATTCTCCACCATTACATACCATAGAGTTTATTCAATAAATGAGCCAAGCTCATAAAAGATCCAACAGAAAATCTGCTTCCATTAGTCGCGTCATCGAAAATAGTCCGGTTCGAGCAGCTCGCGAAAAAGAGAGGTTACCCAGATTTGGACACGCTCGTAGACGATAACTTTTTTCTATCCTCGTCCATGATCTTCTGGATTGATCTGCAGAAACGGGATCTTCTATTTTCCGCATGAGGGAGGTGATTAGGGTGTCTTCAACGGACATACAAATCGCTAGCAGAGAATATATAAAGATATTAAGACAGTAAGGGGTAGGCTGTCACATTCCGTGTTCTGCCATTCCCATTCCGTCCTCACTGCAAAGCCCATTCCCATTCCCAGCTGTCTGTCTTTCTCATTCTCCCTCCCTGCAAAGCCCATTCACATTTCCATTCCCGGCTATCACGTGTCTTTCTCATTCCCCCTCCCACAAAGCCTATTCTCATTCCCACGTGCATCCCACGCCTAGCTAAAATTAAATTAAAAAAACAGACTCCAAGGGGATTCGAACCCACGACCTCTCAAATAAATGTGTTTGTAGCTACCACTACACCACATGTGTGTTTATATCTACATCTATTATAGTAAAAATATATAATACATCTCTTCCGAAGCCCACCTGCTACCCTTGCACAATGTGTAGTAGTAGATAAGTATCACTGAGATTATTAAATTATATTTTTGGATTGAGGGAGTAGTATTTAAAGAAGAGCCTTGCATGCAATTTCTTTTGTTTGAATAATGTTTTCAACTTAAATACTTTTTTTGCATGTGTAACATTTATTCTTCGTAATATTTTTCCATGGATCTAACTTATAAATTATTTTCATAAACCAATGCCAAAGATGAATTCATGTTTCTTACTTGGAAACCCCGAACAAACACCACTAGCACGAGGCGCTCGCGTTGGCATCGCTCACCGACGACGAGAAGAAACTTGGCGACTGCGAGTTCGACCTCTGGAAGCAGTCCTACATGGCCCATACGCCGCTGTGTACAGCAAGCTCCGGCGCAGCCGCCGCTTGGACGTGGTCCAGAGCGGCTGCACCGCGCTGTCCATCGTCAAACATGGGGACCTCATGGTCGTCGCCAATGTCGACGACTCTCGGGTTGTTCTGGGCATCACAATCTACGACGACGCCATCACGCCGTATAGCTCATCATCCATCTGAAGCCTAACCTGCCACGTAAGTCGCTACTGACTGGCCATGAATTCTTGTGCGCTGGAATGACGACCATTGTTGTTGTTGTGTGAGTGTCCTTGAACAAGATGTATGTAGAGGAGTAGCACATCCGGCAGTGCAACGATCAGGTGTACTACCTCGCTGATGAGCCCGGGGTGCACTTCATTTGGCAACCCAGCCAAGAGTGATCGGTACTCACCATATCGCGCGCGTTCGACGACTATTATATCAAGGATTGTGGCGTCATCTCGACACCGGAGGTGAGCAGAGGTGGACCGACAACAATGACCACTCGCCATCGTCGGGGTACCTTTTGTGCCGGCCTGCCTTTAATTCTCTTCGCAAACACACACTTGCATTTTTTGTTTAAGCAAGCGTGTATGGTGGTGCGTGCCTGATGACTAATGATGTACGACGGAACTTCTACCGGCAGGTGTGGCACGTGCTCTCCAATAATGAGACCATGCAAATCATGACATATATTGAAGTCTGCATGATACTGATGGTTGCAATGTAGTAGTGAAACAACTAAATTAAAATAACAAAATTTATGTATGGCTAGGATCACAAATGGATTATGAAATATTTTCTTATAACAATATAAGACACATTTTGTATATAAGTTATCATGATATTATATGTTCCCGTTGCAACGCACGGGTACTGACCTAGTATATAAAGAATAGAAGAAAACACTAGAAGAAAAAAGGGACCACGGAGTCGGAGACAGTAGATTTCTTGAACTTCGTGCGAGCTTGCTGTTTAAGTCCAAACTAGCGACGATATTTTAACCAATCTCTTTCATCAGTACAAAATAAAATATAATTTGTGGTAGCTATTTGAGTCGTCGTTGGAGACGTCCTTAAGGCGTCTAAAAGAGAGATTCTAAACATGATTTTATTTTAAATATAAGGTTCAAAACCATAAAACACTCTTCCAACAACGGCTTTATTTTATAAAATTTCATCAAATAATTATAGAACTCGGTTTCTCGGATCCTAAATATAATACCTTAGAGCATCTCCAACAACAAACCCTAAAATAGAGTCCTAAAATTTGAAATAGGACCATATTTAGAATGTTTAGGGTCTCAAAAGAAATGTTTACTCCAATAGTCAGACCTTAAATAATGCTATTTAGGAAATAAATTATAATATTAGGAAATAAATGGTTGGAGATTAAGTGGAAATGAGAATAGGGCTCCAGTATATGGGTACTATATTTAGGACCCGAGGGACCGAGCTCTATAACCATTTGATGAAATTTTATAAAATAAGGCCGTTGTTGGAAGAATGTTTTATGATTTTGAGCCCTATATTTAAAATAGGACCATGTTTAGAGCCTCTCTTGGAGATGCTCTTATATACTCGAGCTCTATCATCGTTTCCAATTAATCTCCAACCATTTATTTTCCAATAACATGATTTATTTTTTAAATAGCATTATTTAAGGTCTGACTGTTGGATTAAACATTTCTTTTGAGACCCTAAACATTCTAAATACGACCCTATTTCATATTTTAGGACTCTATTTTAAGGTTTGTTGTTGGAGATGCTCTTAGTGACGACGCACTGTTTATATTCGCTTCAAATTATTTCCTACTATGGTCACCGTCGAATATAAAAGGACCTCTAATTGAGTTAGTTAATTGATCCGAGTAACAGGTCCTAGATTTGACTCCGTATAAGCGAATTTTCTAGCTATTTTTTTAAAATAACTCATTTGTCTCACGCCAAAGCACATGTCTAAGCAGTGCCGGCCCTGGCGGGGGTCGAGCAGTGCCCCCGACCAGGGCCCCCAAATTAATGGGGCCTCACTTTAGTTACTAAATAACAGTATATATATATATAGCCATATAGCGTATATTGTATATATATATGTCTGTTAGCTCTACAAAACTTTTAAAGACCTAATTATAAGTCAACAACACGGCAACAACCAGCAAGAAGAATTAGACGTAACCCATTAATCTTGATTTCTATATTCTAGTAGTAGTACTTCTTAGTCTCAGGCCTATCTGTCTAGTCGCAAACAGACAGGCGGTCGTACCCTCTCCTCTCGGTAGCCAACACAAGACATTAGGTACGACAGCACTTTTGTCTTTCCCTACATAGCGAACACGAAACTAACATGACATAATCGATTGATCTCACAACGTATTACATCTATTTGATCATTGTTCGAGGTAACCTTCTTTTGAGTCATCTGGACACATATATACCCCATTTTTCTACGAGATGTTATATTATATTTTAGTTACTTTGTATTTAATATGAACAACGTTTTCAAATATACATAAATATTTATTAACAATATATATATATATGCACTATAATTATGTGTAATAATTAATATTATCAAGGGCCTCCATTATAAGTCTTGTCCCGGGCCTCTAAAATGTCAGGACCGGCACTGTGTCTAAGATCTTAATCTAATAATGTCGTTTACCCTAAGTTTTTTTAGTGACCATCATCATGGGATCAGTTGACTTTCTGCTCTCAAAAACGGCGGCTCCATCATGTCCGTGCATGCAAGCACATGTGCTTTCAGAATGTAGGCTATAAAGTGCTTTTTCTTCTGTTGCTAACAAAGTAGTGCCCTTGCTTGATATAGCCGCGACTGAATTTCAACCATTCAATGAAAGCAACATTTTAAACTAGGGCTGAGAGGGTTGGACGTTCGGTCTATTTGGTCTGTTTATTAGGTTCTGAAAATTTTGGATCTCCGAATAGTATATGCCCGTGCGTTACTATGGAACCAATATAATAAAATATATTGGTATGTAAAAGCACTAAACAGCTGCTTGGTTGGGTTTATTTTGGTCCGTAACTGTTCCCACCGCAACCCAACACTGTTGCTTTTGTTTGTTTCGGACGGTTCGTGATCCATCATGGTGGGAGTCGGCTCCGCCCCGTTCCATCTTATTACCACTCCATTTGTGGTACAGTCGGAGATCTACCATCTTCTCGGTAAATGTAAAGTTGCTTTAGACATCTACCAAAACAACTTCAGAGAAGGGACAAAATAATAAAATGATTATAATGCCATCCTTCTTTCTTACCCTTTATCTGTTATATCACCTCTTCCCAAAATCACATCCACCAACAAATATCTCTTCTTTCAAACACCGCATGCTCCATGGTGAAAAGTTAAGGAGTGTTTGGTTCTATTGACTAAAGTTTTATTTAGTTTAGTTCATGTCACATCAAATATTTAGATAATAGTTATGAATATTAAATATAGGATTAATTAGGTTTAATAAATCTGTCTCGTCTTCTAGTCGTCATCTATGTAATTAAATTTATAATTTGACTATATTTAATATATATAATTATTATTTAAATATTCGATGTGACAGAGACTAAATTTTAATTGGGAAAAACCAAACAACAAATTAGTTCCACCAATCACATGTGCATCTCTATGTCCGGGTTGCACACACTCCAAAGGTAAGGACATGCACGAGGCCTAGGGTCAATCTAAGAAAAGGATTTGTTGGTCCTTGCCGTAGCAAGACACTAAGATACAAATGACACTTGAGGAAGGATTGCTAGATGAGCGGTTAGTGAGTCTTAATACCGTAGAGTATGTCTATTAGATCACCGAAAAGAATGTGAATGTCTAGAGGGGTAAATTAGGATAACTATTTTTTCACTAATCTAGCTCTCCAACTTTTTGTCTTAAACAAAACATAAGCGGATAACCAAGTGTTGATATGTGTAACTATGGTTTTGTATAATTGTTGCTATCTTTACTGCAAACAGATTTATGTAACCTAGGTTTTGTTCCTACCAACTAGCAGGTAACTAAGATAGAAAAGGTAAAACACACAAACAGAGGACGAAGAAAAAATTAGGTACGGCTCTACGCTGTATAGTATGTAGCACATAACCAATTAAATTGTAGAATAAAAATGCATAACATATATAGAAGTAGAACATTGTCTAAAATGAGAATAAATTGCTAAGAAACATATGTGCGGTAAATAATACATAATACAAAATCATACCGATAATTTTACTAGATACGTCTTGGAGACATAGGAAATTGTGCTTAAAAGGCGACTTGTGAATTATATGATTTGTGTCCATTATCACATTTCTCAGTTAAATGCCTTTTTCAACTAGGTATGGTTTGGACCTAGCCATAATTGGGCCCTTCGCCCCCCTGACAATAGGGTTTGGATATTTTTTGTTGTTGTTGCGATGTACTATTGTGTGCTATGTTACTTCATTAGGCCTTACGTGCCACGACAATCTATTGAGTTGGCTGGGTGTGAGAGGTATGAAGGAGATACTTTGGCCCAAATTAAGATAACATCATTTATTTAATTTATTTTCTATTTTCTATGTATTTCCTATTTTCAATGGTATTCAATTGAATAGCATTGAATCCAATGAGGCTCGCCCCAGATTGAATCTGTTTTGAAAGGATTTGCTTGGCAAAAAAGAACTTCAAATAACTTGAAATTAGTAGTAAAGCTATGTCAAATAACTGAATAAGGCAGTCTATCTATATGTGCTCTTATGTGGTAGAGACGTCACATTTCACTTACCTTGGCGATAGTGAAACCAATTACGTATAAAAGTCAGATTCCCATGTTAAAAAAATCCATGGAGATCACGAGTCAACAAGCAACGTAACTTGGCCCTCAAGTGCTATTACAACAGTCTTAACTCCAACCGTTATCTCAACTAACCAACGAAAACCACCATAAATCCGCCCCCTAGATAGCTTAGCTAAGCTACCTCAAGCGTGGTCCAGCAGCAAAGGCACAGGACCGAAAAAATAAACAAACCTTCCGTCGGAAAAATTAAAAGGAAAGTGAAACGAACACCTACCCCTCTGTGTATATTCCGAACAGGTGCACACGCGACACGAGCGAGACTGCGAGACACAGGCAGCGGAAAAATAGAGACAAAGAAGGGGCAGGAGCAGTGACCTGCCACACCAGAGGAAACGAGAGAGAGAAAAACAGCCCGATCTCCTCCTCCCACTCCGATCGCCCTACCGATCGCCGCCTCGTGAAGCTTCCCTGTTCCCTCCCCGCCGCCCGCGACGCCATGGAGCCGCCGCACACCGAGGAGGCCGCCGCTGCTGCAGCAGGAGGAGCAGAGGGCGGCAGCGCAAGCCCGGGCACCGGCCTCGAAGGTACTGCCTGCCTAACGGTTTCTCGGTGTCGTTCAGATCTCCGGCCGGGCGTACGGCCGCACCGGATCTCTGGTGGGTTCCCGGGTGTGACCGCGTGGCTGTTGCAGGGCCGATGCTGAGGCTGGGGCTGGACGGCGGCGGGGAGGGGGAGGACGGGGAGCTGGGGGCTGGGGAGGAGGCGGACACGTGGCTTCCAGAGCGGCCTGGCGAGGCGGACTGTGGCTACTACCTCCGCACGGGCGCCTGCGGCTTCGGGGAGCGCTGCCGCTACAACCACCCTCGCGATCGTGGCGGCACTGAGGTGAGCGCGTCGCGTCCAGAAGCCTTCACTCTCCCCGATCTGATCCGTGTCCGCGTCCGAGCTGCTTGCTGCTATCGGCGAATTGTTCCGTTTCGGGTAGATTCGCAGTGTGGTTGAGGTAGTTACTGTTTCAACTATCGTGAGGATCGAACCGTAGAAACTATTAATTTGAGTAATGTGGTTCGTTCATAGCGTGTTATGCACCGTATCGCTAGCAACTGCATTTTTGAGCTTGCTTTCTTTTATGGTTGAGACAATTGTTTCTCTTTCTTGTTTGCTTTAAATAAATTTACTACTAGTTTATCTCTATTGGCTTCCAAATAAATCCCTACTACTATTAAGAACAGAAGGTGGTCACCTGGTGCTACCACGGTTTCACCCCGCGCTGACACACGGGACCCGCCCCACGCGTCCCCGTCTCGGCATCGTGTCATGTTGGCCCCACGCTCAGCTACTGCCTGCACAGGCACCACCAGACCACACGTACCTTTGTGTTTAGAAATAAACAATAATTATATAAAAATAGTGCAAAACGAGCATTTAAAGACACACCCCTACTCTAGAAATTTGTGGCTAACCACCGACTACATATATCTTAGTGTTTAGAATTAAACAATAATTATATTTGAATGAATATCTCAATATTTATTTATATGATATATAAAAAACGTAGCAAAAAGCACGGGCAAATGGCTAGTATAGGAAGCCAATTGCTGAGCCCCTGATTTCCATTTAGATGTTGTTATGGTGATCCTGAGTTCCTGACAAGCCATGATACAACATAACAACTTACTTTTCTTCTCCCATTTTGTAGTTTTTTTCTTTGTTCCTGTGTTCAATGTGAAAAGTAGGGGAGGTCATCTTTGTATCCAAGATTTGTATTAACAAAATGCTGCTGTATTTGGTAGCTTCAAGTTATTATTTTTTAATCTTGAGTGTTTTCTGGATTAGATGCTTTATGGCCTGTTATGCTTTCAAATAATCACAACTTGGAGTGCTGCTATTACTCATTATTTGCATTTAACACCTGCAAGTCAGCTTCTGTTCCCATTTGCTAATCCTAAATGATTTAGGATATTTGAGGCCTGCTGCAACCGAATCTCTAGTTGCCAATTGCTCATGTTTTCTAATAGATTCCTAGTGCATAAATTTACAAAATTCCCTGAAATGCCAATCTGACAAATAGTTTCTTTAAAATTTATTTCAAAAATATTAGTTTGGTGGAGGTGCCAAGAATGGAGCAGCACAATACTTTCCAGAACGACAAGGGCAACCTGTATGTGAGGTACATTAACACCTTCACACATGATTTAACAATCATCTATAGAAATCTGGGCATCAATCAGACATTGAAGCATTAACCTGGCAACTCCTGCACACTATTTGCATGCTCCCAGTGTAGCATGTACTGCTGCTTGTCCATGGGTATGCAGGGTGCACAAATATAAAAGGAAAATAAACATTCATGCCTGACTTGTTAATGTTGGTGCTTTACCACCTGTTCTTTTGTTTTTCTATAGTATTATTTGAAGACTGGGACTTGTAAATTTGGTTCCAATTGCAAATATCACCATCCTAAGCAAGATGGATCTGTGCAATCTGTTATATTAAACAACAATGGATTCCCTCTACGCCCGGTATGAGAATTCTCCTATGGATGTGCTTCTTTGTAACATTTTTAACTGTTTTTGGGAAAAAATTTACATTAATGAAATGCAGGGTGAGAAAGAATGCTCCTACTATATGAAGACTGGGCAATGCAAGTTTGGTTCTACATGTAAATTTCATCATCCAGAATTTGGTGGTATTCCGGTAACCCCTGGCATATATCCAGCATTACAATCAGCATCTGTGCCCTCCCCCCTTACATATGCTTCAAATTGGCAAATGGGAAGGTCACCCGCAGTTCCTGGATCATATATAGCAGGCTCATACACTCCAATGGTGCTCCCATCTGGAATGGTTCCATTGCAAGGATGGAGCCCTTATCCGGTAAATAATCTGGACAAAATGCTTTATTTTGATAGAAGAAAAGGTTCCTAGCAAGAAGCTTATATGAAGATACTCCCTCTATTCCAAATTATAAGATGTTTTATCTTTTCTAGATGTATTCCTTTTATATGTATCTAGACATAGTGTATATTTAAATGCGTAGCAAAAGCAAAACATATCTAGAAAAGCCAAAATGTCTTATAATTTGGAACAGAGGCAATATAAAGCAAACGATCAAGCCCTTTTATGAGTTAGTCTTAAGATTCTCAGTTGATCATTGTCTAGGCAAGATCTGAAAGACATTCA
Source organism: Zea mays (assembly GCF_902167145.1). Classification (NCBI taxonomy): domain Eukaryota; kingdom Viridiplantae; phylum Streptophyta; class Magnoliopsida; order Poales; family Poaceae; genus Zea; species Zea mays. The sequence continues at coordinate 37,146,501 of NC_050098.1, read as the reverse complement.
AGTATGTACCTGAAATTTCTTGGCATTGTCAAGAAAATAAATAATGTAGGGCAATAAAGTTGACTTGTTTGATAATTAATAGGTATTAAGTTGCATGCACCAACCAATTCAACCCAAAAGCTTAAGCTGATAGGAGGAGGTGGACAATTTACTTATATTATATTTCTAACACTCCCCCTCACGTCAAGCCTCTCTTAGGTCTCTGACGTGGAATAGCAGCGAGCAACAATTATTTTATTTTAATTATGCTAACTAGGATTCGAAGTCGTGACATCTAGTTATGATACCATATTAAGGTGCATGCACCAATCAATTCAACACAAAAGTTTAAGCTGATAGGAGCAGGTGGACAATTCACTTATATTATATTCCAACAATAGGGAGGAAACTAAGGAAAATATTTTGTTACCTAAAAGAGCGAGGGACTATTCTCCGCCAAGTTTTAACTCTTTTGTTTGATGCAGGCACCGGTAAATCATGTAGCATCAGGTGGAGCACAACAAACTATTCAAGCTGGACCATTATATGGTATAGGACACCATGGATCTTCCACTGCAATTGCTTATGGTGGTACATACTTGCCATACTCTTCCTCAACTGGACAATCGAGCAATAATCATCAAGAACATGGATTTCCTGAGAGACCAGGGCAGCCTGAGTGTCAATATTATATGAGGACTGGAGATTGCAAATTCGGAACTACATGTAAATATAACCATCCTCAAGATTGGAGCACTTCTAAGTCCAATTACATGTTCAGTCATCTCTGCCTTCCGCTTCGTCCGGTGAGCATCCAGAACTCGTTATGTATGTATTGATGGGACTAATTCAGTAATATGTCATGTTAATCACTATTGTCCAGTAATCGTTTAATTCATAGTTTTAGCAAATCCAGACAAATCAAGCTTATCAATCCACGCCTCCTTACCATTATAGGTACTAAAAATGCATACATTATTCATAAAAAATCTTGAAGATAATTTGTCTAATAGTCTATAGGAGTATCCATGTTTTTCTATCCAGATGAATGACTATCGAGTTTAGTATCTTAGTTCCTTTTCTATGAGCAAAGGTCAAGAAAACCCATGAACGTCTGCTCCACTCATACACAACGGAGCCGTAGCCCATGTGAGAACGACAGTGATCGTGCTCTTAGAGTACTCTGGTATTTATAAGCTTTTATTATACATGCACACAACAGTATTAATGTGTAATCATGCTTGACTTATCACTTATCAGGATTCACTATCACATTTTTTTTCTTGCAAAATTATTTGCTTGATTAAGGTACAAATTGGCTTTTGTTTGTTTCTTTAAAAATTCCCTTTTTGTGAGCCATATAGAGCAAATGCAAGGTACAATTCGGCTCTTTCCATTGATGATTAGTTCTTATCAGCTAGATATTGTTTTTTAACTAATGGAGGTTATAGAGTTTTTTTTGTCTTTCCTATGATAATGAAGTGCTATACAATGACTCACTGTGGCAGGTATCATAAACTATGTAAGGTGTAAATTCAATGAAGTTTGATCATAACAATAACCAACCAATTTCTACTTTGTTAGTTGCTTTGAATCATGATACTTCTTGTTATGGAGAACAACAAAAAAAGATATAAATTTTGATACAAACTATTTGTTTTTTTCACCAAGTGTATCCGTGTTGCACTAACTCAAGGTTACTACTTCCCTGTCTAACTAAGGTGCTCAGTTCAATAAAGCAAACAGATTTAGTGGGGCCTATTGTACCTGCAATATGTCCCATATATTGTAGAAGTGTGTACTCCTCGCAATTAAATTTGTTTCCTTTAGTTTCGTTTTTGCATGTTGTTGATGTTTAGTTGCATACTGCAATTTCTTATTGACGGATTATAGGGATGAAATCCAGTATGAGTTTGTAATGACCTAGAGATTGATACCTCTCACTGAATCCATACACACATCCTTTGACAACCCCCCCCCCCCCCCCCCCCTGCATGATTGCCTACTGCCGCTGGAAGCTACAGTTGAGTTCAAGCATGTAGGATGTTATGTTTCTTTTTTACATGTGAAGAAAAATTGTGCTGATCATGTAGATTCTAATTTGTTTTTGAAAAAAAAAACTCTTGTAGTTTATTACTCAATCTTACTATGTTATCTAAAATGTACAGGGTGCTCAGCCTTGCACGTACTATGCCCAAAATGGATATTGCAGATATGGAATTGCATGCAAATATGATCACCCAATGGGTACACTAGGCTACAGTTCATCTGCTTTACCCCTATCTGACATGCCAATTGCTCCCTACCCTATGGGCTTCTCTGTTGCGACGTTGGCTCCATCTCCATCTTCCCCAGAATATATCTCAACCAAAGATCCATCTATCAACCAAGTAGCATCACCAGTGGCGGCACCTGAACCTGTTGGAGCAATCTTGCCAAAAGGGGTATTCCCTCCGGATACCATTATGCGAACTCAGACTTCTACAAGTGTTGGCAGTTCAAGCCCTGGTGGTGGTCGCTGATTTTTCTGAGCTGGTGGGAGTGATCCTATCAGCACAATTTTTTTCTGTCACTTGACACAGGTACCTTTAGCCTCCGATTGTATTTTTCATCATCTCGTTAAAACATACTGCTGCCGACAAATGATTATTATCTTGCTTTATTGATATCAGTTCTGATAGGCCTTTACAATGTGAATAAGAAGCTGTGGCCTCTGTAGAGAAGCCGTGGCGAGGGTGGTTTTCTCTACCATCAGAATAAGAGAGCATTGATCGGTTACAAGCAAGCTCGATTCACCTGCAATTTTTTGCGTTGTTCCGTTCGTGTCCAAAACGGGAAAAGGAAGGTTTTTTTTTTTGGATGTCAGGTTCTATAGCATGTTGGGCGCGGTTGTGAGGCTCCAGGTCCATTCCCTCGGTAAATAATTCTGGGGCAAGAAAGTTTTCGTTGTTATCAAGAAAATTTTCACACGCAGAGTTACTGGGTTCCTCCGCCTTTCAATTTTTTTTGTTCTATGTATATTGTTATATATATAGTACACACATATATATCTTCATCAGACTTGAGACATGTAATTACGTATATATAGATGTTTATATTGGGAGCAAGGCGCATTGTAATGGACCGAAAAATGCTGAATTGAAGAGATCTTGCTGTCGATACTGAAATGGCTGCATCGATGAGGCCAACTTGACACTTTATGGTGGGGTCCTCTTTAATAGTACCGTTGTTTCATAAGTACACCGTTTCATAGAGTGGTTTTGTCCTAAGCCAAAGTGTCTTTTTTTAATCAAATTTAATAGAGAAGATTATCAATATTTACAATGTTATTAAAATATCGTTTAAAACAAAACGCTGTTTAAATGAAGTTTAAAAGCTAAAACGCTATCAGGAGTCTAAAACGTTGTAACGTTTAAAGAAACAACGTAAAAGATGTTTTTTTTTGGCACTTGTGTTTTAGACCTCGTGCCCAACAGCGAATTTGGTCCAGTCCATTTACGTTTTAGGGGGTGTTTGAATGCACTAAAACTAATAGTTAGTCACTAAAATTAGTTGAGACATCCAAACACCCCTAGCTAATAGTTCAACTATTAGCTATTTTTAGTAAATTAGTTAATAGTTAGGTAGTTATTTGTTAGCTAGCTAATTCCACTAACGCCCCGTTTGGATCATTGGAATTGAATTCCATTCTAATAATAGTAATTTATGCATATATCAATTAAGCTAATTCGGTTTTATGCAAAATATATTTGTATATTATTATTAGCAAGATATCAGATATATTTATGTGCTATATTTTTACTATAGGGGAGTGAGACGAAGAATGTCATGTAAGTTATAGATTAGAAACCAATTCTAGTAATGCATAAAATCATTTCCCACCCTCCACCACATGAATTTGAGATAGGCTTATATCTGAACTTTAGAAAGTGGTGGAATGTCAAATTCCAAACTAAATAAGTTACTTTATTGAGTGAATTCCAATTCCTCTAAAATGAAGGGATCCAAACGCCCCGTAATAATTTTTAACCAACTAACTATTAGTTTTAGTGCATTCAAACACCTCCTTAGTCTATCTAATTCTAGCCCTATTCTGCCCATGCTCATGCAGTCATGCTCGCTCCTCCTCTGTCCCTCTCGTCAGTCCGTCGGCTCAAGGTCGCCGCCGCTCCAGGCCGTTCGTTAGTTCCTGGAGAGATCTACGCCGCCTCTAGGCTACTAGAGCTCTGTCCGCGGCGCAAGGGGAGCATGTGCTCCATCAGTCCGTCCGTGCAAGGGGATGTGATATTCTAGCAATGCGACCACGAAATCTCACTGGTTTATTTCTCCTTCCATTCAGTTCTAGGAATCTCAGTTACAAAGAGAATTGGGAGTGGGAAGAAACAGAAGAAGAAGATAGAATATGAGTTCAAAAGAGACGTGATTCTGATGAACATCCAGCCCAACGTCGCTGTTACCATCAGCTCCCATCTTGGCGCCTTCACCGTTTGCCGTTGCCTCCTGTGTCCTGTCCGTAACGGCATCAGACTGGCACATGACACTGCCTCCCCCTTGAAACACCGGTTGTCCCCAAATAGCAGCAGCAGCAGCCGGAAATCGAGCCTTCAGATTGTAAAAATCCTCCCATGTAGCGATAGAATCCGGCAGTCGTGTCCAAGGCACACGCACCTGCACCACGGCAGAGTCCCCCTTCAGAAGTGTCCAATGCAACAGAGGTAGGCAAATCACTGAAAATTGGTGTGGAGTTTGGAGTAAATGGCTTCAATTGCGAAACGTGGAAAACGGGATGAATGTGACTGTAAGGCCTTGTTCGGTTAGCTCTCAATCCATGTGGATTGATCGGGATTGGATGGGTTTGAATCTCAAATAAGTCAAACTTCTTCTCAATTTTTTTCCAATCCTATCCAATCCATGTGTTTTAGAAATAACCGAACAAGCCCTAAGGAGGAAGATCCAGCTTGTATGCCGTGGAACCAATCCGCTCAAGCACCTTATAAGGTCCAAAAAAATTATATGCCAGTTTGTGACAAGGCCTGTTAACCACGGAGCTCTGGGCATATGGTTGAAGCTTGAGAAGAACCATTGAGCCCACTTGAAAACGACGGTCAGAGAGATTAGCGTCTGCATAATGTTTCATACGAACTTGAGCGCGTGCCAAATTATCCTTCAGTTGCTCCAGAGCTAGTTGGCGTTCTTTGACAGCAGCTACTACATCACTGTTATAAGTGGTATGTAATGGAGGCAAAAGTCCAAGGTGAGGATCAGTACCGTACAGGGCCTTGAAAGCGGAACACTAGAGGGAAGTATGGTAAGTAGAGTTATAACATAATGCTGCAAGAGATAGCCAGTGAACCCAATTGCTAGGAATGTCTTGTACTGCACAACACAAATACATTTCAAGCCATTGATTGATTCTTTCGGTTTGGCCATCCGTTTGTGAGTGGTATACCGAGCTCAGCTGCAGAGTAGTGTCCATGAGCAGTGAATGGGTGTTTGATGGGTAGTGTTGAGCACCAAAAGTGGCGGACACTCTGCAGCCCCGCGATCAGATTAACTCGAGCGATTATCCTTATCTCGTGTGTGGTTATCCATCTAATCACGTGGGGTTTGTTAGCTATCGTCTAGGAACGAATCCAGACCTCCCACCTATATATATGAAGGGGTACGACCGATTGAAAACCCCCGAATATATTCCAATCGAACCTATCTACTTTATTTACCTTTCCTGCCCTAGGAGTAGATGTAGCGTAGTTCTAGTTGTAGCCTTCCGCATATCCACCCACATCCCTATTCGACTCTACGTCGTCTAGATCCGTCTTGGGTGGCCTGCCGACCCCAAGTTGACCCTAGAATCTTACCCCTCCCGGAGGCAAGATCTAGTTGTCCACCCAAGGCCTATTTTTCGAATTGATTTCTTAATTCCTAGGTGACTCCACGTCGTCTGGGGAAGCTCCGGGTGACCTGTCGATTCGGAGCGCCCTAAGATCTCTTTCCGAGGGGCGAGATCTAGGTTCTAGCGAGGAGGAGGAATACGACCCTGCGCCATCACGGACCGTCCGTCCCTGTGTGTGGACCGTCCGGTGTCACGCAGGGAAGGTGTCGCTCCTGCGTCCAGGTCGCGGACCGTCCGGCCTAGAGCCACGGACCGTCCGCGCCGCCGTAGAGGGCACCGCCAGTCGGTACCCCTAGTGATTGGTGCTACACAGATCAACACTAACACACTTTTTGGCGACTCCACTGGGACGAGACTGCAGATCTACAAAATCAGGTTTATATGGTCGATTCTAAAGATCTCAACAGTGCTTCTCCAAACAACGACACAAGGCTGACTAATTTGTCGGACGCTGAGCAGAAAAGATTAGAATATGACGTGAAGAAAATAGACGAGGAGGTCCAACGACAACAAGATCAGGTGCTCAAGGTGGCGGAGAAGTGGTTCCTCTTGCACTTCAGGGTAGATTGCCACCAGAAGACCGTCCGGGAGAGGGAAATAAACGTCGATTACATGTTAGCCGTGCTACAACAGCTCCCCATGATAGGTGATGCCAGGTCAGCCGATGATATTCCATCTATTAAAATTTCTTTTGATAATCACATTAAAAGTATCACAGAGGATATAGAGAAGATGACACAAGCATTAGAAAAAACTCACATGCCTACTTTTTTATCACATAAATTAGGCGCCGAAACAATTGCGCCAAACACATCGGCAACAAATGGGTTTCCCCAGCCATACTCTGGTATGTCGATGGACTCATATCCAGGACGACCGTCATCGCTATCTCCGCCATCTCCGCTAAATGGTGGGTCAACTCTAAGCATGGTTGGACCGTCCGCACACGATTTCGGACCGTCTGGGCCTCCGTCAAATCGTCCGACACCCTACACCGGACAGTCCGGAGTCACACAGAGCCCACCACAAGGGTCGTAGGCGTTGCCCGACGCGGCAGGTACCGGACCGTCTGGTCCATTCGTAGACCGTCCGACTGCACAGGTCGGACCATCCGGAGCACCTGAAATCACCTGTGATCCTCCTAGTGCGGAAGGGTGGAAGGCCGACATAAAGATAGCCGACCACATAATCCCCAAGAGCCAGAAAAGTCACCTGTCACTGAGCTTGTTTGGCCCGCTAAGGCCAAATATTTTGTTCACTCTCACCCGCACTCGACACAAAGAGAAAGTTAAGTTTACATTTAATATTGCTAAGTGTGATAAAATATTTGATGAGTTACTTAAACATGGTAATATTAAGTCGTCACATATAATTCCTCCGTTTGAAGAATTAAAAGGGTGTTTATATTGTAAATGGCATGGATCCTTTCTTCATAACAACAATGATTGTGTTGCCTTCCGTTGGCAAATACAATTGGCTATAAACGAAGGCTGGTTGAGATTTCAAAAGGAGGTGAAGATTGACAGGCCACCTGTCCCTATCACCACATTAGAGCAGACGAGCAAAAAAAGTCATAGTTCGGCCATGTGCGACCGATAAAATCAAAGATAAAAACATCGTCATTTGTGATACACATGCGCCAAGTATATCACGCAGAGTGGTTACTCAGAAGGCTCCGAACAAAACAAAGACCGGAGGCACCGGGGGGCAAGCGCGATCAGACACCCGATCACAGTCACCTGTCCTGCGTACGTCGGACGATCCGGGTACTAAGGCCGGACAGTCTGAGACAGGCGTAGACAGTCCAGCTATGAAGGCAGGATGGTCCGCAAATGACCAGAAGAAGTAGCAACCTCAGACCGTCGAGCCACAATGTTCCAAAACAAGTATTAGGAAGCAAAACATTTCCAAGACGTCTGGCCGACTCAGCAGAGTCGGTCCTACTTTTGATGAGCCGCTTGCTAATTATATGAAGAAGTCTGTTCCACGCAACCGGCCAATAAAATAAACGAAGTCAAAAGGGTGATCTGTGCGAAAGCAAAAGCCAACTAAACCGGCCCAAAAGGTAGCACAACCAAGATCGCCTAGTCATCCTCCTCCAGGGATAGCATGGTGCTTCCCGGTGTATCCATCGCCGATGAGTTCTCCTACTCATGTGTGGGGTGGTACAGTGATGAATCCATATTACTGGCCCAATCTGTTTGCTTATTTGGGCTGGGGGCACCACAAGTTTTTTCCTATTGACATGTTGATCAGGCAGACATGGACGAAGAGGATGCAATCCGAAACGGCCTCTATGCATCAAAGTTCTATCAAGTATTTATATTATTTGATCGCAAGAGCCGATGACTTGCATTGTGCTGAGCCCTTACTTCGGCAACAAAATAACTCATGAGGTCAATTGTTTCTGAAGTGTTCGCTGGTGCTTTTGGTTCGCCAAGCTCCACCAAAAGGCAGGGGGCATGTGTTGAGACCAAAGTGGTGGACAGTCCGGCCTTAGGGCTCGAACGGTCCGCGGTCTCGCGATCAGATTAACTCGGGCGATTATCCTTATCTCGTGCGCAGTTATCTATCTAATCATTTGGGGTTTGTTAGCTATCGCCTAGGAACGAGTCCAGACCTCCCCCTATATATATGAAGGGGTACGGTCGATTGAAAACCTCCAAACATATTCCAATCGAACCTATCTACTTTATTTACCTTTCCTGCCCTAGGAGTAGATGTAGTGTAGTTCTAGTTGTAGCCTTCCGCATATCCACCTCCACCCCTATTCGACTCTACGTTGTCTAGATCCGTCTTAGGTGGCCTGCCGACCCCAAGACGACCCTAGGATCTTACCCCTCAAAGGGGCAAGATCTAGTTGTCCATCCAAGGCCTCTTCCTCGAATTGTTCTCTTAATTCCTATGCGACTCCACGTCGTTTGGGGAAGCCCCGGTTGACCTGTCGACCCGGAGCGCCCTATGATCTCTTCCCCTAGGGGGCGATCTAGGTTCCAGCGAGGAGGAGGAATACAACCTCCTGCCATCGCGGACCGTCCGGCCCTGTGCGCGGACCGTCCAGTGCCACGCATGGAAGGCGCCGCTCCTGCGCTTAGAGTCGCGGACCGTTTGGCCCAGAGCCACGAACCATCCGCGCGCACCGTAGAGGGCACTGCTAGGTGGTACACCATTAGTGATTGGTGTTGCCTAGATCGGCGCCAACAGGTTGAACCTAATAACCATTTGATTTGGGCAAACCCTCGATAAAATCCATCGATATGTTAGACCATGCAGAGACAAGAATTGGCAAGGGCTGGAGTAAACCCGGTTGGTTGAAGTGCTCATGTTTAGCTTGTTGACAAATTTGGCATTGTTTCACAAAGTTATCCACATCTTGTTTCATCCTAGTCTAGTAAAAGATATTTGTTGGGGACTCGTTCTCAAATGCTATGAATTAAGAACAAGGCAACATAAAATGTTAAATGTTAATGCCCTTCGTCCGTTGAAGCATTATTCCTTTAAGGATTTAATGAACTTCGGACGAAGGTTGAGGACGATACAATTACGAAGGTTGAATCTTCGTAATTGAACTCTAATAGATTATATAAAATAATACAAAATATGAAGCATTAAAGATAAATAAATTATAAATGAACGACATCACTTTCATATTATATCAACTTAATGTATTCAAATATTAGATACATTTATACCTTCGCCTTGGCAAAGATTAATTCCCGAGTGATGCGATTGCAATTACAAGAATGTGTGAACAGTAAAGGAATACTGTTCACTATTTATAGGCACAAGACACAGCCTGTGAGGAATTACAAACATGCTCCTCATAAAAGTTTACAACAATGACTCAAACACTTATGGACTAAAAGGTCATTCTACTTTTAAGTCGGTTTGTAATTCCGAAGCTTCATGAACAGCAACCTTCGGTCATCACGTGCAGACAGCTTCAGCCGAAGCTGTTTCTTCCTGCAGGACCTTCGACGACGAAGCATGGTCCCAACAGTAGCCCCTTCGCGGTGCTAGATCGTTTTTCGTAACGAGCTTGATCCGTGAAAAAAGTCTCTTAGGCTTCAGGAAGCCGAAGGTCCGAAAAACACCTTCCCTGAGCTCGTTGTCGAGAAACGAGCGCGTAGCGGTCCCACCCTGCAGGGTTACTATTTGGTCTCTGCGGTCCACCGCGCAGCGGGTGTAAGCAACTGTTTGCCTGGTGTAAAAATCCTGACGATTCACCTTCTTACCTGCAGCACTATATAAACAGACGGGTAGGTGTGAAGTTACCACAGCATTCATTGCTATTGCACTGTTTTGCTGCCAAAATTTTTAACCATAGCCGAAGCTTGACTCTCGCAATCAGACGAAGCTCCAGTTTAAAGCCTACTTCGTCAGAAGAAAAAGTTTCGGAAGAAAAAGTTTTTTAGTTCCCAAGAAATTCAGAATTAAATGGCCAGAGTGCGCTCTACCGCTAGAGTTGAGCGTGAGGGAGGCGAAGCCGAAGGAGCGGAGACTGTTCCTATCTCCGAAGCGATGCAACGATCCGGACTGGTGACCTCGGAAGGAATCCGTACTGCCGAGACAGAGCAAACTGTTGCCGAGACAGAACAAGTTGCTGCCAAAGTGGAAGAAGGAAATATTAAGGAAGCTGATCCTGATGACGATTACCATATTGCCGTGCCAAGCAAGCCCAGCCACTTGGACTTCGGAAAGTCGACTGTCTCCAAGGCTGATCTCTCCAAGATGGTGAAGTCGGGTTATTTTAGTGAGAATGAGAAGAAGCTACTTCGCTTAGGGGGGAAGAAACTACCCCGAAGCCAGAAAAAGGATGAAATAGTTATTTTCAAGAGCTTTCTAAAAGCTGGGTTGAGATTCCCCTTAAATAGGATGATCTCTGATGTGCTGCAAAGATTTGGTATCTATTTTCACCAACTGACGCCCAATGCGATTGTCAGGCTCAGCGTCTATATCTGGGCTCTCCGAAGCCAAGCGGTGGAGCCGTTTGCCGACAGCTTCTGTCGTGTTCATGAGCTGCATTACCAAACTAAGGCCAGAAAAGATGGATTGCATGAAAATTTTGGTTGCTATAATTTTGCTTATCGGAAAACCACGAAGTTTCCCGTGATTAGCTACCGAAGCAAATGGCCGGCAGGCTAGAAATCAGAATGGTTTTATGTCAAAGTTGACGAAGACAAAGAGAAACTGGTTCAGAGCCCTCTTGAACTAACCTTCAGAGAAACAAGACCCCGATGCAGAATGGAAGTAGAAGGTCCAACTTGGGCTGCATTGGGCGAATTCAAAATTATTGCAGAACATATTGGCACTAGAGATTTAGTGCAGGAATTCCTGGCCTTCAGGGTTTTTCCAACTATGAAAGAGTGGACAATGCCGAAGCTTAAAGGGGAAAAGAAAAAGGGGGAACACGTCCGACTGCCCTACCATTATAAGTTCAAGAAATACTTTAAAGTACCCTGCAAAGAATGGCTTGATACAATTGAAATGATGAGTAATGAAATTCTTGGGAATTACTCTAAAAAAGAGGACCAACTGATGACAGCGGCCTTCGGCACTCGGTCGAAACGAAGGCTGAACAGGGTACTTGATGCCATAGGATTTGAATACGCTGACTACGGTCGACTGGGCGGAGATGTTGGAGGCCCGAAGCGAAAAAGAATTGCCAGCGCTGCTAACGAAGAGGTCGTCAAGGTGGCCAAAAAGAAAAAGAAAGATTCTGAAAGTCTTAGCGCTGAAGAGTTAAATCCTGAGCCGAAGGTGGCTACTACAAGAAAGAGAAAAAGTGCATCCCCAGAGCTGGAAACATCGGTCCGAGAAGAAGATACTCCTGCTTCTCCTTCTGCTGTTGAAGTAGAAGAGATTATGAAGGTAATGACTGAACCCTTGCCTATCAGGCTAAGTCCGCTGGCACTAGAACTGACGAAATTTTTTCAGAAGGACAAGACAGCTTCGGCAGCAGAAAGTCCTGCGAAGCCGAAAAAATGGAGAATTATTCAAGTAACAGATGTGATCCATCAGACGCCACCACCGGCAACGGCGTCAAAAATTGTCTTTGCTGAAACCGCCAAAGCCGAAGCTACTGGAACGAAAACTACTGAAGCTGAAACCAGCGAAGCCGAAGCTACCGGGGCCGAAGCCGGGGGCACCGAAGAGTCAAACCTGGAAACTACACTTGAGGTTATTGACAATATACTCCTGAAAATGGCTGAAGAAGAAGCTATTGTGGCTGCAGTGAATACGGCAACTGAAAAGGGGAAAGAGCAGATTGATGAAATTTCAGAAGAAGGAAATTTTAACTTTCAAGATCTGCTCGGACAAGAATTAACAAACGCCGAAAAAGAGGAGTTGAAAAAATATGCCATATCTTGCGGATACAAATCAGGGGCTATGCTATTTGGTGGGGTCAACGAAGGGAAACTAAGATGCCTTCGGGACCGCACCGAGGCCAAAATTGTTAGAACCCTTTCCAAAAGCATTGGCTTACCGAAGCTGGAAGCGGACTTATGCCGTTATCAACGACAACATATCGCCGGAAGCTTGCTTTATGCTAACTTCAAGGTAACGAATATTTTTGTTATTTTATTACTATTATTATTAACTTTTGGGTCGTGTCCTAATGAAGATCATTTCGACAGAGCATATTGTTAAGCAAGGTTCTGAAAATGCAACAAGATCTGGAGGAAGAGAAAAACAAAGCCTTCATTCAAGATTTGGCTGAAAAAGTTGAAAATCACGAAGCCAATTTGCAAAAGAAAGACTTCGTAATCCTAAACCTTGAAATTATGGTCAAAGAGCACGAAGGTGCATTGGAAAAGAAGGATTTTGTTATTCAGACCATGGAAGGCTCTTTGGCTGAAGTCCAAACTGAAAATGACAAATTAAAGAATGAATTCCTCCGTCAATCAGAAAAATTCGAGCAAGAAAAGAAATATTTTGAAGCAAGCCTGAAAGCTGAAGTGGATAAATACTCAAATTTGCAGAAATCCTTTAAAGAACTTCAGGAGAAATGCTTAAGCTTCGGCAGCCGATGCGTGCAGCGGCTGAAGGATGTGTTTCACTCTGTCGGAGCTAGCTCTTCGAAATTTACACCTTCAGCTGAGAATCTGCCAAGAACATTAGAATATATTGAAGGCGAAGTTGACGCCCTTGACGAAGTTATTGGTGGGCACGCCGACTTCTGCGCCCTGGTAGCTTCTCGGGGCACAACTACGGCTTTTTTGAAGGCAGGCTGCACGCATGGAAACATTGTGAATAGACCAAACTTCAGCTTGTCAACTTCAGATTTGATGGATATCCCAAGCTTAGCCAGAAGTATCGGAAATAGATTCATGACCCAGATCTGGGTAAGTGGCGGGCGGAAAATGGCAGGCGACGAAGCTCGAAGCCATCTTAAGCCGGTAAGAAACTTATGTTCGTTACTTTTACCTTCTCCTTTGAATTTTGTACCTTTCTTACTCTGCTATTTGGTATATACAGGATGACGAAGCTGAAGATTGACAATGCTGAAGTTTGACAAAACTGAAGACGAAGCCTTAGCTGAAGCTTGAAGTTGCTTATAATAAGCTTTCCTGCAAAAATTCTTGGAGAAATTCTTGTAATATAGATATGGAATAACTTATGTAAATTTGTTCATACCTTGTAATATATTCTGTCTCCCTTATCCGCATCCAGTCTGCTTTGCTGTGGACGAAACTTCTCTTTTGAGCCGAAGGCGAAAAACACCTTCCCTTCTTTTCGTACACAACGAAGCATAGAAAATTTTTCCTTCGGATCTTTTCTTTATTTTCTGAAGCACCTGTCTTTTTTGTGCAGCATGATGATGATTCTATATATGTCTAAATGGATGTTTATGAATGCAAATGACATGGTGACATGTAATGTGCGAATGAATATTAGGACACATTCAAAAAACCATAAGCACGGCCCTTCGTCCCCTCAAAAAATCTTTTTTTGCCGTTTACTTTTCGGTGTATCAGCGTTGACTTTTCGCTGTAAGCCTCCCTTAGGAGCTTCTTCGCCTTTTACTTTCGGCGGAATCAGCGTTTATTTTTCGATGTAAGCCTCCCTTAGGAGCTTCTTCGCCTTTTACTTTCGGCGGAATCAACGTTTATTTTTCGCTGTAAGCTCTGCATTCCCCTAGGAACGACTTTTGAGCTTCTTCCTGTTTTCTTTTCTTTTTCTTTGCACTCGAAGGTGCGTTCTCAGCTTTTACATTTACATTTTTGGGGGATATCACTCTTATAGAATTGAAATAAAGATAAGAAAAATTACATGTTGTGGCCCCATTAAAAACCTTTCTCCCCCTTTGGAAAGGAAAAGGGTGCCACAAAAAAGAATATAAAAAATTACATCGAACTAAACATAATATCTCCGAAGCTCATCCGCATTCCACGATCTAGGAATGTCATTGCCGTCCAAATCCTTCAATCTGTAGGAACCGGGTCTTGACAAAAATACTACCAAAAAGGGGCCTTCCCACTTCAGCTGTAATTTGCCTACTGTTTTAGGGTTAGCTACTCTTCGAAGTACCAAGTATCCTGGTTCAATGTTCTTCAGCTTGACCTTTCTATCACGCCATTTTATTGTTTCAGCTTGATATTTATTGATGTTTTCCACAGCTTGAAGTCTGATCCCTTCAATAGCATCTTTTTCTACAGAGCAATCAGCTTCGTTTTCGCCCTCTGCCGAAGCTACTGTCCTTATTGATCCTGTTTTAGCCTCTTCTGGAGTTATTGCTTCGTCACCAAACAATAGTTTAAAGGGTGTAAAGCCTGTTGATCTTGAGATGGTTGTGTTATGACTCCACACCACTTTGATTAACTCCTCTAGCCACTTTCCCCTTGGCTGATTGAAGATTGACTTCATTATTCCTGTCATTATGATCCCATTGGCTCTTTCAACAAGTCCATTTGATTCTGGGTGTCGGACCGATGCAAAATGGATCTTCGTGCCGATTTGATTACAAAATTCTCTGAAGGCTTCAGAATCAAACTGTGTCCCATTATCCACAGTGATAGCCTTCGGCACTCCGAAGCGACAAACAATGTTTTGTCAGAAAAACTTTTGAATAGTAAACGAAGTTATTGTGGCTAAGGGTTTCGCCTCAATCCATTTGGAAAAATATTCCACTGTCACCACCACATATCTTAAGTTCCCCTGTGCTGGTGGTAATGGACCTAGCAAATCGAGACCCCACCTTTGCAACGGCCAAGTGGGTTGTATTAGTTGAGTTAAAGACGAAGGTTGTTTTTGATCTCTTGCACATTTCTGACAACCTTCGCACTTTTGAACTAAATCCGCTGCATCCGAAGCTGCCTTTGGCCAGTAAAATCCTTTGCGAAAAACTTTCCCAAGCAAGGGCCTAGATCCAATGTGAGATCCACACATACCTGCATGTATGTCCTTCATTAATTCTATACCTTCGGATCTGGATAAACACTTGAGCAATGGGTAACAGACCCCGCGCTTGTATAACTCCCCTTCTATTATGACATATGGTCGAGCTCTTGCTTCTATTCTCCTGTTATAAGCTTCGTCATCTGAAAGAAAATTACCCTGAAGGAAAGAGATGATTTCAGTTCTCCAATCTTCACTATAAACAGGGGATATGTTGAGGATTGCTCTTTCAAGAAGCTCGACCGAAGGTGCTTTTATTGTTTCAAAAAATACTTCCGAAGGTATAGGCAGCCCCTGGGCTGCTGACTTAGCCAATAGATCAGCGTATTCATTTTCTCCACGAGGAATATTTTTGACAGAGAAACCCTCGAAGGAAGCCTCAATCCTTCGGACTGTATCTAGATACTTTTCAAGCTTCGGGTCTCTTGCTTTGTAACTTTTGTCAATATGATCAGAAATAACTTGAGAATCAGTTTTAAGAATGGCCCTTCTGATTCCCATTGCCTTTAATTTCCGAAGACCCAAAAGCAGAGCCTCATACTCGGCGATATTATTTGTGCAATTAAAATCAAGTCTTGCCGCATAACAAGTTTTAACTTTGGAAGGTGAAACCAACACAGCAGCCGCTCCCGCTCCGAAGGTTCCCCAAGACCCATCGCAAAACACTGTCCATGCTTCGGCGTATTTATTTGTTTCTTCCTCCTGAGCCCCTAGCGTCCAGTCACCAATGAAGTCTGCTAATGCCTGGGACTGAATCGAAGATCTATGAACATATTCAATACAAAATTCATTGAGCTCTGCAGCCCATTTTCCAATCCTTCCAGTAGCTTCTCGGTTCCTCATAATATCCTTCAGAGGTTGTGAAGAAGGAACAATTATGTTGTAAGCTTGAAAATAGTGCCGAAGCTTCCTGGAGGCCATCAAGACAGCATACAATACCTTCTCCAACTCTGTATAATTTTTCTTTGATAAACTAAGAACCTCGGATACAAAATATATTGGGGCCTGCCTCTTAACTTGGCCTTCAAGCTTCTCCTGAACAAGTGCTGCACTTACCGCTGAGTGCGAAGCTGCCACATATAATAACAAAGGAGCCCCTGGCGTCGGTGGGGTTAATGTTGTTAGATCTATTAAATACTGTTTCAGCTTTTCAAAGGCCTTCTGCTGGATTGGTCCCCATTGAAAGACTTCGGCTGACTTCAGCACTTCGAAGAATGGTAAGTTTCTCTCTGCTGATCTAGATATGAATCTGTTGAGAGACGCCAGCCTTCCTGTCAATCTTTGAGCCCCCTTTTTTGTACTTGGTGGTTTCATTCGAAGAATTGCTTCGATTTTGCTTGGATTAGCCTCGATTCCCTTTGTTGAGACTAGGCAACCGAGAAATTTCCCCTTCTTTACTCCGAAGACACATTTTTCTGGATTTAATTTTAGACCAGCCTGTCTAAAATTAGCGAAGGTCTCCTGCAAATCAGCAATGTGGTTATCTTGCTTCGTGCTTTTTACAATGATATCATCGACATAAGTTAACACATTCCTTCCTATTTGAGAGTGAAGGACCTTCGCTGTCATTCTGCTGAAACTTCCTCCAGCATTTTTAAGCCCCTCAGGCATCCGAAGGTAGCAATATGTCCCACTAGGGGTTATGAAGCTGGTTTTTGGTTCATCTTCCTTCTTCATCCATATTTGATGATAGCCTAAATAACAATCCAGCAAACTCATAAGTTCTGATGAAGCTGCTGCATCAACTAAGGAATCTATCCTTGGCAATGGAAACTCGTCCTTCGGACAGGCTTTATTGAGGTCAGTGAAATCGATACACATTCTCCATTTACCATTGGCCTTCTTCACCATAACAGTGTTAGCCAACCATTCTGGATACTTTACTTCTCTAATAACTCCGGCACTGAGGAGTCTTTTTACTTCATTCCGAGCACCTTCGGCCTTGTCGTCAGACATTTTCCGAAGCCTCTGCTTTCTGGGCCTGAAGGATGGATCAACATTGAGCGAATGCTCAATAACATCCCTGTTAACTCCACAAAGATCATTAGCTGACCAAGCAAAAACATCTTTATTGTTGAACAGAAACCTGATCAAGGTTTTCTCCTGCTCCTCGGACAATTGAGATCCCAATAATACCTTCTGCTCTGCTATATCCTCACATAGGAGCATGGGTTTCGGCTGGTCAGCCGAAGCAGCTTTTTCCCTTCTGAACTTGTATTGCTCACAAGCTTCAGTTCCATCTATATTATGGATTGCTTTTGAGTCTGTCCAATTTCCTTCGGCCCTTCTGGCAGCTTCTTGACTTCCATGAATAGCAATGGGCCCTTGGTCCGAAGGTATCTTCATGCAAAGATAAGCTGGATGCAGAATTGCTTCGAAGGCATTAAGAGTACCACGACCAATGATTGCATTATAAGGGTACTCCATGTCAACGATATCAAACATAACTTGTTCAGTCCTTGTGTTGTTGATGAATCCGAAGGCCACTGACATTGAGATTTTGCTGAGTGCTACAATCTGCCTTCCTCCGAAGCCACAGAGGGGATGTGTGGCATCAAGAATTTTATCTTCGGGCTCTTGCATCTGTCTGAAGGCCTTAGCAAATATGATATCAGCTGCACTGCCTGTATCAACCAAAACATTGTGGACCAGAAATCCTTTGATAACACAAGAGATAACCATAGCATCATTGTGTGGGTAATCCTTGAGTTGAAGATCCTCTTGGGAGAAGGTAATAGGAATGTGAGACCATCTTGACTTGATGAAGGGTCCTTGCACCCCGACATGCTGTACCCTTCTCTGTGCTTCCTTCTTCTGCTTCTTGTTGGCTGGTTCTGAACATGATCCGCCTGTTATCGGGAATACCAGCTTCGGAACCGAAGCAGCTTCAGCTTGAATATTGAACGAAGCCATCAACTCAGAAAAGTGGAAGTGAGTTCACCGGAGGTGGGCGCCAATGTTGGGGACTCGTTCTCAAATGTTATGAATTAAGAACAAGGCAACATAAAATGTTAAATGTTAATGCCCTTCGTCCGCTGAAGCATTATTCCTTTAAGGATTTAATGAACTTCGGACGAAGGTTGAGGACGATACAATTACGAAGGTTGAATCTTCGTAATTGAACTCTAATAGATTATATAAAATAATACAAAATATGAAGCATTAAAGATAAATAAATTATAAATGAACGACATCACTTTCATATTATATCAACTTAATATATTCAAATATTAGATACATTTATACCTTCGCCTTGGCAAAGATTAATTCCCGAGTGATGCGATTGCAATTACAAGAATGTGTGAACAGTAAAGGAATATTGTTCACTATTTATAGGCACAAGACACAGCCTGTGAGGAATTACAAACATGCTCCTCATAAAAGTTTACAACAATGACTCAAACACTTATGGACTAAAAGGTCATTCTACTTTTAAGTCGGTTTGTAATTCCGAAGCTTCATGAACAGCAACCTTCGGTCATCACGTGCAGACAGCTTCAGCCGAAGCTGTTTCTTCCTGCAGGACCTTCGGCGACGAAGCATGGTCCCAACAATATTCTTCAAGCGTGTGTATGTTGCCTGAATACCAGAGTGGCCTCCTAAAGCAGACTATGAAAGACATTCAATAGTTTAGATTGCAGAGCAGAATGTGCAGGTAACCATAGCCTAGTTTTGTAGTAAATAACTCCATTGGACAAGGAAAACCCTACAGGATTAGGAGACACTATTGCCAATGCCAATTCTGTTAACAATGTTTGAGCCTTAAGATCAGTATGATAGGCATTTAATAGTTCCTAAACCTAGACAGGAACAACAACAGGAAAGGTTGAAATAATGGCCTATCCGAGATAATGCATCAGCCACTTTGTTCTATGTCCTTCTTTTATACTGGAATTTAAATTGCAGCCCAACAAGTTTTGACATAGCTTTTTCTGCAAATCTGTTGACAATGATTGATCTTGGAGAAGGCAGAGGCTTTTGTGACCATTTTTATGACAAATGGGCCTTTGTTAAGATAACACCTCCATTTATCAACAACCATCATGACAACCAAAAGTTCTTTCTCATAAGTATTGAGCTTTTGATTGTTGACACTTGTCAAGTGCCATAATTAGGGGTACCCAGATTATATCCCTAAATGTACCAAGACACCCGAGTACCAGGGAATCATAGAGCAAAACGCGCTCCCTGGCCTCCAAGGTCACGCAGGACCAAAATCACGATTCGTCTGAGGCTCCGTGTGCTAGCCGCACAACTACGCTTTGCCCAATCCTAACCTTGGGCAAACACTACGCCTGCATGGGTCCGCAACTCACCCCAAGGGCACCCTTGGGCGGAAAATGCATATCCGCCTCGCCCGAGGGCATCTCGGTCGAGGTCTAGGTACGAGCCCGGCCTCGGCCAACTTCTTAGAACCTCATGACATGTGCATTTAATGCACACTATACGAACACCTGCACCGCTGAAGACGCCAAAGTCAACAAAGAACGATGCGACCACGTTCAATCTATTTTCACCGCCCACAACGATGCACGTGTGCGAATACCGGGCACTATCCCCCACTTCAGTTACCGTTTCAACAACTCCGTGCGGGACATGCGATGTCTGATAAAGGCCTCGGCCTCAGGCGAAAACTCTGCCTCGCCCGAGCTCGGCCTCGGCCAACTGCCTTGGCAAGAGCACATTAAATGCCCCCAACTCTCCCGTGAATCCCACAGGAGACCACTCTGACTGCTATTCCAACCACTCTAGGCATGACATCGTATTCATGCGCTAACCTGGCCTCGGCCTCGGGAGAAATCTCTGTCTCGCTAGAGCCCGACCTCAGCCAACAACACCAACAGAAAAACACATGACGCTGCTGACCCTCCCGCGAACCTTGCTGGAGACAGGATGGCTACAGAAACCGCAAGGCCGGTGTCCAATCTGCTTTTCGCCATCCCGGATGACACACGGGCCAGCTTACCACACACTTTTCACCATGACGAGCGCTATTTCAACCACTATGACTCGATATACTTCTTAACGTTTCATCCACGCCCCTCACAGGACAGGCTTGGGTAAGCGTCCGAGCCCCCGATGCTGGCCTCGGCTCTCTACCCGGTCAAAGCGCAGGTTACAGGGATCAGACATCCTTCTCTTGGTCAAAAGCAACATCCAGGATAAGGGCCATCCTGTCGACCATACTGCTACAGGGGCTCAGATTCATCTCCTCTAAACATAACAGCAGCACAACAACCCTTGTACTCCTAGGCTTCCCCCTTGCGGCTATAAAAGGAGGAGTCCAAGGTCCCCAAGGTGGGGACACAACACTTACCATTGACTCTTCACTCCTGATATTGGCACTCGCCTCAATCACTCTCAGAGACTTGGGACTGACTCCATGTCTTGACTAGCTTGTACCCCCCCTACTATGAGCACCTAGGTGCAAGGTAATATAAGTCTCATCCCCCATCACTGGATGTAGGGCCTTCTCTCGCCCGAACTAGGATAAATCTTGTGTCTTCATAAATCACCCATTTGGACCAGGGCATAGAACACAAATTCACTTGTTGGTTAGGATCCCCAGGGTCAAAACACCGATAGTTGGCGTGCCAGGTAGGGGCTTTGCGTGTTGATAGCACATTCCCATTAAGGCTCCAGATGGCCAATCCTGAACACCTTTGCTGCAGAATTTACATCGACATACCCCAGCTCCTCCACAGATGGGCTGGGGGTGGCCTCGGCAGGCGTTGGCACTAGCGTCAGAACCGGCACTCGAGGCATGTTGGGGAGCGCTGCAACGACCGCGGCTCCCCCTGGCGGCGACATAGCCTCGACAACAGCATCCACCTGTGCAGTCTGCTCTCCTAAAGCAAGTCGCACCGCCTCAGCCCCCCGTTGGAGAGCATCCCATGTAGTGTCGACCCAGGGGATCTATCGAGCCGCAGCCCCGGCCAACAAGGTCGCGCCCGTCTTGATGGCCTTTGCAGGAGCTAGGGTCGGCGCACCCGCTTTGCGCTTCTGGCTGAAAAAAGCATGCAGGAACAAAGGTTCACATAGAGATCAAAGAGAACCCAACCTCAAATATACCCAGATCGAGGCAGGACTAGCCTCCTTGGCGCCAAACTCTTTGGGCCCCTGGTCCCCGTGTTAAGCGTCGGGAGTTGGTAGGCAACCCGCTCCGCTGTCACCTCCTCCTCCTCGACCACGGGGAAAGTCCCCCGCTCGGTGGATGTCTACGTATCGAGCAAAGGCGTCGTCACCTCAATCCCAAGCACAGGCGCATCCAGACCATCAGATGGGCCTGCTGAGGATGGCTCAGACCAAAGTCTCACCTCGGGGCTGAAGCCGAGCCAAACCTCCATCCCCTCATCATCATCACCATCGTCATCGTCATCGAACGTATCTAGGGATGCCTCCAGAGGCAACCCCTCCCTCTCCTGCGCTCGGCGATGCTTCTCGAGCTCGTCACGAGCCGCCCTTTTCTCGTGGGCTCGCTTCTTTTCCTCGTCCTTCTTTTTCTTCTGCTGCTCTGTAGCCAACCTGCGCGCCGCCCGACTCGCCGCATCCTCAGGGACCGGAGGCAAGGTGGATTTGTAACCCCGTAGCCCCTATGAATAAACAGAAGGGCATATAATCAGGTTAAGATGAAGAAACAAAGATAAAATCAGAAGTAGGTTCTGTGGTTTACGACTTACACGTGACCGCACTCAGGACGCATAGGGGCAAGGACGCTGTAATCGACCTTCCCCACCATGCCCTTGACCCTCTTGAGGAGGTCGTTAGTGGTGAGGGTGGTCGATGACATCCGAGAACTTTCCACTGAAACCTCAGGCGTCATCTCATGCATGCGCAGGCGTTGCTCAACCAACATCAGCATCCTTCGACGGTGAAAGGCGGTGACGAGCCCGACTGTGATAAGACCGTGATCATGGAGCTTCCATAGGGCATCCAAGAGGGGCTCTAGCTGAGGCTGATGCTCCCGCAGAGTTGAGAGAACCAAGAGGAGGGTGAATCGGTGATTCTGCAAAAATCAACTCTAAACAACACAAATCTGGTTTATAATGAGTGTTAGTGAAAGCTAAAACTAAGTTGGTATGAGTAGAGATGTAGAGATGAGAACTCTTCACTTGATTGCTCCTTTGAAATGTGTATCAAACTTAGGAGCAATAATACAAGACAAGTGAATATGAGAGCTCAAGAAGACAATAATCGCAATAAGGTAAAATGACAAGAGACACAACGATTTTATCCCGTGGTTTAGCCAATGCCTACTCCACGTTGTGGTGACCTCCTTCGGTCATGGGTTGCACTCAAACCCTCCCAAGTGATCCAAAGATCAAACTTGAGTACCACAGTTGTCTTCCTTATATCAACTCCTGGTTGTGAGGAATCTCCACAATTTGGAGTCTCTCACACCTTACACAAATATTTACAATCAAAACCGAAGTAAGGGGGAGTAGAAACACGCACAAGAACACAATCGCGGCAACAATACGGATGCAAGCCAAGAAGAGAGCGCAAGAATCAAAGCGGTAGAGTCACAACTCAAAAACGCGCTCAAATATCTATCTAATGAATCGACAGCGTGGTCGCGGAGTCTAGGAGTTGTAGATTTCTCAAAGTGTGCTTGTTTTTTCTCCATGGCACCTAGGGTGTCCTTTTATAGCCCCAAGGAACCTAGGAGCTATTGGAACTCTATTTGGAACACCCAAGGAACTCCATTTTTCAAGAATAGTTTTGATCAAACATAAAAAAACTTCTCATTTTTCCCATAACAAAGATTTCTTCCCCATAAGAGGGTAGTTTGAAATAAGAGAATTTTGATAAAAAGATAAGTACTAACACAATATTTTTTGAAATTCACAAGTGGTAGTTGATCCAGTTGCTTTGGCGTTAATTTCTCCCCCTTTGGCATTAAGCACCAAAATGGAGAAACTAGTGGCCTAAAAACCTCATTGCCTTACCAAAAATTGAGAATGAAAAGCAAGAAGGCAATGAATACCAAGGGCAACTTGAGTGTGATACCTTTATGCAGTGGAAGCCTTGTTTGTTCCCTTTCCATTCACCTTTGAGACTACACCAAAACCACTTAAGCAAACATGTTAGTCTCAAAGCGCCAAGTTGTGGCATATCCTCCCCTAAACATATGCATCATTTGTACAAGGACTTGTTAGGTCTGGGGATGATGTTTTACAACTTGAACACCACAAATACATATAAACTTATAATGATATGATCAATACATGAAGAGACATATATGCTCTAGATCACTCTAGGTTCCGCGAATCTAAGACATTTAGCTCACTACGTAGCTTACAAAACCTTTTCTCATCTAAAGGCTTGGTAAAGATATCGGCTAGATGGTGATCGGTGTTAATATGGCAAACATCGATATCTCCCTTTTGCTGGTGATCTCTCAAAAAGTGATGCCGGATGTCTATGTGCTTAGTGCGGCTGTATTCAACGGGATTATCCGTTAAACAGATTGCACTATCATTATCACATAGGAGTGGGATTTTGCTCAGATTGTAGCCAAAGTCTCGGAGGGTTTGCCTCATCTAAAGTAGTTGCGTGCAACACTGACCTGCGGCAACATACTCTACCTCGACGGTGGATAAGGCAAGAAAAGTTTGTTTCTTTGAACTCCAAGACACCAGGGACCTTCTCAGAAACTGACAAGTTCTTGATGTGCTCTTCCTTTCAACCTTGCACCCGACATAGTCAGAGTCTAAATATCCGATCAAGTCAAAGGTAGACCCCTTAGGATACCAGAGCCCGATGTAAGACATATGAACTAAATATCTAAGAATACGCTTCATAACCACAAGGTGACATTCCTTGTGATCGTATTGAAATCTAGCACATATGCAAATACAAAGCATAATGTTCGGTCTGCTTGCACAAATATAAAGCAATGATCCTATCATAGACCGGTATACCTTTTGATCTACTGACTTACCTCTTGTGTTGAGGTCCAAATGTCTGTTAGTTCCCATTAGCGTCTTAGCAGGTTTTGCGTCCTTCATTCCAAACTTCTTTAGGATATTTTGGATGTACTTAGTTTGAGAGTTGAATGTCCCTTGTTTGAGTTGCTTTACTTGAAATCCGAGGAAGTAAGTCAACTCTCCCAGCACGGACATCTCGAATTTCTATGTCATCACCCTGTTAAACTCTTCACATGACTTTTGATTAGTAGAACCAGATATTATGTCATCAACATATATTTGGCATATAAACAAATCACCATTGCAAGTCTTAGTGAAACCAGTAGGATCAGCTTTCCCGACCTTGAAAGCATTAGAAATAAGGAAATCTCTAAGGCATTCATACTATGCTCTTAGGGCTTGCTTAAGTCCATATAGCGCCTTAGAGAGCTCGTACACATGGTCGGGGTACCTATCATCCTCGAAGCCAGGGGGTTGTTCCACATACACCTCCTCCTTGATTCACCCATTTAGGAAAGCGCTCTTTATGTTCATTTGATAGAGCTTAAAAGAACGGTGAGCAGCATAGGCTAATAATATATGAATAGACTCAACCCTAGCTATAGGAGCAAAAGTCCACTCAAAATTCAAACCTACAACTTGGGCATAACCTTTTGCCACAAGTCTTGCCTTGTTTATTGTCACCAGTCTGTATTCATCTTG
This sequence comes from Zea mays, assembly GCF_902167145.1. Lineage (NCBI taxonomy): Eukaryota > Viridiplantae > Streptophyta > Magnoliopsida > Poales > Poaceae > Zea > Zea mays. Next base: position 37,121,598 of record NC_050098.1, on the reverse strand, counting down.
TTTTTTGCGAAACACCCACTTGGTGTCCATAACATTTTGCTTTAGACGTGGCACCAGACTCCATACTTCATTTCTCTTAAAGTTGTTGAGCTCCTCTTGCATGGCCAACACCCAGTCCGGATCATGCAAAGCTTCTCCTACCCTGAAAGCTTAATAGAAAAACAAAAGAGTAGTGTTCACAAAAATTTGCAATGCGTGAATGAGTAGTAACTCCCTTGCTAATGTCACCAAGAATTTGATCCACCGGATGATCTCTTTGAATGTCGGTGCAGACTTGGGGTCGGAGGTGCATGTGGTACTCCTTCATCCTCTCTTCCTTCTTGTTCTTGTGCTCCCCCTTGATCCATGCTATTATTTTGAGGTACTTGTTCCTCATCTTGAGTTGGGAGTTGCACCATCGTTGAGGAAGAAGGTTGATCTTGCACTTGTTGTTCATGTGGTCGCACAACGCCTATCACCATAGTCCTCATTGTGGTCATCATAACCTCATGTGCATCTATGTCATCAAGATCAACTTGCTCTCTTTGAGAGCCGTTAGTCTCGTTAAATACAACGTCACTAGAGACTTCAATTAAACCCGAAGATTTGTTGAAGACTCTATATGACTTTATATTTGAGTCATAACCAAGTAAAAACCCTTCAACGACTTTGGGAGCAAATTTTGAATGCATACCTTTCTTAACCAAGATGTAGCATTTTCTCCCAAGTACACGAAATTAAGAAACATTGGGTTTGTTACTAGTGAATAGCTCATATGTAGGTTTCTTGAGGAGGCGATGAAGATAGAGACAGTTTATGACATGACAAGCTGTATTTATGGCTTCCGACCAAAACCATTACGCGTGTCTTGTATTCTCCCAGCATTGTCCTCGCCATGTCAATGAGTGTCATGTTCTTCCTCTCCACTACACCATTTAGTTGTGGCGTGTAGGGAGCGGAGAACTCATGCTTGATGCTTTCCTCCTCAAGATATTTCTCCACTTGAAGATTTTTGAACTCAGATCCATTATCGCTCCTTATCTTCTTCACTTTTAGCTCAAAATCATTTTGAGCTTGTCTTAGGAAGCGCTTGAGAGTTTCTTGGGTTTTAGATTTATCATGTAAAAAGAATACCCAAGTGAAGTGGGAATAGTCTTCAACAATTATTAGACCATACTTACTTCCACCGAGACTAAGGTAAGCAACAGGCCCGAAGAGATCCATGTGGAGAAGCTCTAGTGGTCTTGATGTTGTCATCACGTACTTGCCTGGATGACTTGTTCCCATCTATTTACCTGCTTGACAAGCTGCACAATGTCTGTATTTCTCAAAACAGACATCTGTTAGTCCTAACACATGTTCTCCCTTTAGAAGTTTATGAAGGTTCTTCATTCCAACATGTGCTAGACGACGATGCCAAAGCCAGTCCATGTTGGCCTTAGCAAGTAAACATGTGTTTAGATCGACATTTTCTTTAGTAAAATCTTCTAAATAAAGCTTGCCACCAGATACACCTTTAAATGCTAATGAACCATCACTTCTTCTAAAGACAGTTACATCAACTTTTGTAAATAAACAATTGTAACCCATGTGACATAACTGACTAACAGAAAGCAAATTATATCCAAGCGATTCTACCAAAAAGACATTAGAAATTGAATACTCGATAGTAATCGCTATTTTACCTATCCCCTTTACCTTGCCTTGATTCCCATCATCCAAAGATGATCGTGTCATGAGAATCCTTCTTCTTGACATAGGAGGTGAACATGTTCTTCTCCCCCGTCTTGTGGTTTGTGCATCCGCTATCAATGATCCAGCTTGAGCCCTCGGATCCATAAAACTGCAAGGTATTTAGGCTTGGGATTTAGGTCCCCAACTTGTGTTGGGTCCTTACAGGTTAGTTACATAGGATTTTGGAATACAAATGCAAGTCTTACCTTTCTTGCATTTTGGTCCCACATTTGTAGCAACAATTTTATCATTTTTACAATGAATCACATAGGATGCATCAAAAGTGCGGAATAAAATGAAAGGTCCATGAGATGCATTCCTATCCTTAGGCATATGAGAAACAACATGAGGAGCATAGCGCCTAGTTCTACTCCTATTAGAATCACTAGATGACGCGAATATAGTGTGAGCAGTAAAACTATCATTGCAAGTATTATGATAAGCATTATGAGAGACATTCTTGACATGAGAATACAAGTAAGCATGCCTTTTCTTTTCATGAACAAAATGCAAGCTACTCGCCAAAGGTGCCTTTCCCTTCTCCTTTGTGAAGTTGAGGACCTTTTGGCTCTTAGTGTTCTTGGTTCCCTTTTGGAAACCAAGTTCATCCTTAATGAAAAGATGTCTACCAATGATAAAGGCATGCCTCGCAAATTTAAATTTTTCTACTTCATTTCCGCAAGTTTTGAGTTGAACATTTAATTGAGCAATTTCATCATTTAATTTTGCAATAGTAGAAGCATGATTATTACAAGCATTAAAATTGTGGTCTTTGCATTTAGCACAAATTGAAACATGCTTAACAGATAAACTAGCAACATTTAATTTCTCTATTCTAGCATTCAAATCATCATTTAAACTCTTAAGGCTACTAATAGAGGAATGACAAGAAGACAATTTAAAAGCAAGCATTTCATTCTTCTTTATTTCTAAAGCAAGAGATTTTTCTACTTGAACTACTTTATCATGTTCCTCATAAAGCAGATCCTCTTGTTTTTCTAGCAATCTATCCTTTTCATTAAGAGCATAAATTAATTCATTAATTTTATCTACCTTAAATCTATCTAAGCCCTTAAAAGATTGCTATAGTCTATGTCGTCATCATCATCGCATTCTTCATCACTAGAAGAGGTATACTTAGGAGTATCGCGAGTACGTACCTTCTTGTCTTTTGCCATGAGGCAAGTGTGATGCTCGTTGGGGAAGAGGGAGGATTTGTCGAAGGCAGAGGCAAGAAGTCTTTCATCGTCGGACTCGATGAAGAGCAGCCTGAGTCCCATTCATTGTTGATGTGCGCCTCGCCTTCGTCTTTCTGTAGAATTTCTTTTTCTCCTTCTTCTCTTTCTTGTCTTATACTTGGTCATTCTCATTATTGGGACATTGAGCAATAAAATGACCAGTATTACCGCACTTGAAGCATGAACACTTTCCCCTTGATTTATGCTTGTTGGGTAGTCCTTGCGTCCTTTCAATGCAGTCTTGAATCTCTTTATTACAAGCACCATTTCCTCCTCATTAAGTCCAGTCGCCTCTACTTGTGCCACCTTGTTTGGGAGCGTCTCCTTGCTGGTCGTTGCTTTGAGTGTTAAGGGTTGCGACTCGTAGAGAGGAAGAGGTTTGTTGGCGATGTCGTCGACGTACCTTACTTCTTTTACCATCATGCGCCCACTTACAAACTTACCAAGGATTTCCTTGGACAACATTTTGGTATACCTAGGATTTTCACAAATAAGATTGACAAGATGGAGATCAATTACAGTAAATGATCTTAACATGAGGTATACGACGTCGTGATCCATCCATCTTGTTCTTTCATAGCTTCGAATCTTGTTCTCCAGGGCCTTGAGCCTATTATATGTTTCAGTTGGCTCCTCTCTCCTTTTCATGGTGAATCTCCTCAGCTCGCCTTCCACCAACTCCATCTTGGTGATCATTGTAGCATCATTATCCTCATGAGAGATCTTGAGGGTGTCCCATATTTGCTTGGTGTTGTCCAAACCACTCACCTTGTTGTATTCATCCTTGCATAGAGATGCTAAAAGAATAGTAGTGTTGGGGGTCTTATTCTCCGCCGAAGGTCCTCAAAATGTAAACCATCGGCAAAGTGATACTAAGAATTTCCTTTAACTCTCTGTCGAAGCTCCTCAAGACGAAGATCTCGTCTGGAAGCAACGATGGCAAGCGCCAAAGCTACAACTAGCTTCGGCTTAAACCAAACAGAGGATGAAAAGACTAGCTAGTTGTTGGAACTTGCTCTCAGCAGCAAGTAAGCCAACAAGGGTGAACGGTGGTGACAACAGGGTTACGTGCACGGGGGCAATAGCTCTGTTGATCTAGCCTCTCACGGGCACTGTGCGGGGGTATTTATAGGTATCTGAGTGCCCAGCGCCTTGTGTTAAGGACGCATGTGCCCTCAGACACCTAGTTTATCCCCAGAATATTCCCATAAAGCGGGGTTACAAGCCGTAATTACAAGAATGCCTTTACAAACTAGGCCCGTAACACAAAGGCGGCCACGCGGGGCCCGTTACAATGGGCCAGATCACACGTGGGCCTCAGAGCAGGACGAGGCCGTGCTACGGGGAGACGTCACCGCAGGCCTTCGTCTGGTGCTGAATGAAGCGAAGGGTGTCCCTGCCCGTTTTGTCTTCGTCAAACCAGCGACTGCAGCGAGAGACGACGAGCGAAGGGTGGCGTCTTTGCCTTCGCCCCAACACTAGTCCCTAGTGATTTATGTCACGATTATGAGCAAATGTTGAAGGTCATAAATGTAATTTTACCCGGGCTACGTCCCATGCCTATAAATAGATGAACTGTAGCACCGTACTGTTCACGCTGGATTGTATTCACTCTCACGTCAACACCTTCGAGCAAGCCGAAGGTATAAATGTAATACAGATTCTATTAATATCCATATATATTTTATGAAATGCGAATACTAATGGGTTAATGATTTGTATTCATTATATTTATCCTTGTGTATTCTTATTTATCTATAACATGATGAAGGCATGTCCTTCATGATCTTCGTGTGATGATCATTAAATCCGAGAGGAGGTAATGCTTCGAAGGACGAAGGTCCTTAATACTTAACAAATGGGTTGTCTTGTTCTTGATTCATAGCATTTGAGGACAAGCGAACAACATTGGCGCCCACCTCCGGTGAACTACTTCCACGACCGTGACAATGGCTTCACAAGGAACCCAAACCATGGCACCTTCGGCTACAAAGCTGGTGCTCCCAATCACAGGTGGTTCAAGTTCTGAACCAGCTAACAAGAAGCAGAAGAAGTAGGCACAAAGAACGGTACAACATGTTGGAGTGCAGGGACCCTTCATCAAGTCCAAGTGGTCTCATATACCAATCACCTTCTCCCAGGAAGACCTTCAGCTCAAGGACTACCCTCATAATGATGCAATGGTCATATCTTGTGTCATAAAGGGGTTCCTGGTGCACAACGTCCTTGTAGACACAAGAAGTGCGGCAAATATCATCTTTGCAAAAGCTTTTAGACAGATGCTGGAGAAGGATGATAAGATACATGATGCAACACATCCCCTGTGTGGCTTCGGAGGAAGGCAGATAGTGGCACTCGGGAAGATAACAATGCCAATTACCTTCAGTTATATTCACAACATAAGGACAGAGCAAGTTGTTTTTGACATTGTTGATATGGAATATCCCTACAATGCAATCATTGGTCGAGGAACATTAAATGCCTTTGAAGCAAAACTTCATCCAGCATATCTATGCATGAAGATACCATCTGACCAAGGTCCCATAGCTGTGCATGGAAGTCAAGAGGCTGCTAGAAGGGCCGAAGGGAACTGGATAGATTCAAAGGCTATCCATAATATAGATGAAGTCGAAGCTCATCAACAGTATAAGCATAAAAGAGATAATCCCATGCTTCTGTGTGAAGACATAACCGAGCAGAAGGTGTTGCTGGGGTCTCAATTGTCTGGTGAACAAGAAAAAACTTTGTTGAGGTTTCTATTCAACAACAAAGATGTTTTTGCTTGGTCAGCCAATGATCTTTGTGGTGTCAACAGAGATGTCATTGAGCACTCACTTAAAGAAGATCCGGCTATCAGGCCAAGGAAGCAAAAGTTTCGGAAGATGTCCGATGACAAAGCCGAAGGTGCAAGAAACAAAGTCAAAAGGCTCCTAAGTGCCGGAGTAATTAGAGAGGTGACATGTCCAGAGTGGCTAGCCAATACTGTGATGGTGAAGAAGGCCAATGGAAAATGGAGGATGTGCACTGATTTTATGGATCTCAACAAGGCATGTCCAAAGGATGAGTTCCCCTTGCCAAGAATAGACTCCCTTGTGGATGCAGCAGCTACTTCGAAGCTCATGAGTCTATTGGACTGCTATTCAGGCTATCATCAAATCTGGATGAAGAAGGAAGATGAGCCTAAGACAAGCTTCATAACCCCTAGTGGGACCTACTGCTACCTTTGGATGCCCATGGGGCTCAAGAATGTTAGGGAAAGCTTCATCAGGATGACTGCTAAAGTCCTTTGCTCTCAGATTGGTAGGAATGTTCTAACATATGTCGATGATATTATAGTGAAAAGTATCAAGCAAGAAAATCACATTGTTGATTTACAAGAAACATTTGCCAATTTTAGAAAGGTCGACCTCAATCTCAACCCAGAGAAATGTGTCTTCGGAGTGAAGAAGGGGAAATTTCTTGGGTGTCTTGTGTCAACAAAAGGAATTGAGGCTATCCCAAACAAGATAGAAGCTATACTACGGATCGAACCACCGAAGTCAAGAAAAGCTGCCCAAAGATTGATAGGAAGGTTGGCCTCATTGAACAGATTTATTTCAAGATCAACAGGAAGGAACTTGCCATTCTTTGAAGTGCTGAAATCAGTCGAAGTCTTCCAATGGGGACCAACCCAACAAAAGGCTTTCGAAGAGCTGAAGCAATATCTAATAGAACTGACAACATTAACCCCACCTTTGTCTGGAGCCCCATTGCTGTTGTATGTAGCTACTTCTCACACTGCAGCTAGTGCAACGTTGGTGCAAGAAAAGCAAGATGGCCAAGCGAAGAAGCAAGTGCTAGTGTACTTCGTCTCTGAAGTACTTAATCCGTCAAAGAGAAATTACACAGAGTTAGAGAAGGTACTATATGTTGTATTGATGGCCTCTAGAAAGCTTCGGTATTATTTCCAGTCATACCATATTATAGTACCTTGTTCTCAGCCTCTCAAGGACATAATAAGGAACAAAGAAGCCACGGGAAGAGTTGGAAAGTGGGTGCAGAGCTGAATGAATTCACTATAGATTATGTCCATAGGTCTTCAATCCAATCTCAAGCGTTAGCAGACTTTATTGCTGATTGGATGCCAGGGGCTCAAGACGAGGAAAGAACAAAAGATAACGAAGCTTGGACAGTGTTCTGTGATGGGGCATATGGGGAACCTTCGGTGCAGGTGCAGCTGCTATCCTAATTTCACCATCTAAGATCAGAACCTGCTACGCAGCCAGGCTGGAGTTCAACTACACAAATAACATAGCAGAATACGAAGCCCTTCTCTTGGGCTTCGAAAACTCAAGGCAATGGGAATAAGAAGGCAATCCTCAAATCTGATTCACAAGTTATCACAGGCCACATCGACAAAAGCAGCAAAGCAAAAGATCTGAAGCTTGAGAAATATCTGGATACGGTCCAAAGATTGGAAGCCTCTTCCGAATGTTTCTCAGTAAAGAATATCCCAAGAGGAGAAAATGAACATGCAGATCTATTAACTAAGTCAGCGGCACATGGGCTCCCATTACCTTCAGAAGTATTTTTTGAAACAATAAAAACACCTTCAGTCGAGCTCATGGAGCGAGCCGTGCTTATGATCTCACCACTGCACAGTGAAGATTGGAGGACTCAGATTGTATCTTTCTTATAAGGAAATTATCCTTCGGACGATGAAGCTTATATAAAAATAATGGAAGCCAGGATAAGGCCTTACATGATCATAGAAGGAGAATTATATAAAGAAGGAGTTTGCTCTCCATTGCTGAAGTGTTTGTCTAGAGCCGAAGGTCAGGAGCTAATGAAGGAAATACATGCAGGGCTATGCAGAGCTCATATTGGGTCTAGGCCTTTACTTGGAAAAGTTTCTAGACAAGGATTTTATTGGCCGAAGGCAGCTTCGGATGCAACGGATTTAGTTCAAAAATGTGAAAACTGCCAGAAGTGTGCCATAGATAAAAAACAACATTCGTCTTTAACTCAGCTAATCCAACCCACTTGGCCATTGCAAAGGTGGGGTCTAGATTTATTAGGCACACTTCCACCAGCGCAAGGAAATTTAAAATATGTTGTGGTAGCGGTGGAGTATTTTTCAAAGTGGATTGAAGCTAAACCTCTAGCTACAATCACTTCGGCCACGGTTCAGAAGTTTTTCTGGCAGAATATTGTTTGTCGGTTCAGTGTGCCGAAGGACTTTACAGTTGATAACAGAACTCAGTTTGATGCTGAAACGTTCAAAACTTTTTGTGACAAAATCGGTACAAAAATACATTTTGCATCTGTGAGACATCCATAATCAAATGGACTGGTAGAACGAGCTAATGGGATCATAATAATAGGAATAATGAAGTCAATCTTCAATCAGCCAAAAGGAAAGTGGCCCGATGAATTAATAAAAGTGGTATGGAACCACACCACTGTTGTCTCAAGGTTAACACGATTTACCCCATTCAAGCTTTTACTCAGTTACAAGAAACATTTGCCAATTTTAGAAAGGTCGACCTCAATCTCAACCCAAAGAAATGTGTCTTCGGAGTGAAGAAGGGGAAATTTCTTGGGTGTCTTGTGTCAACAAAAGGAATTGAGGCTAACCCAAACAAGATAGAAGCTATACTACGGATCGAACCACCGAAGTCAAGAAAAGGTGCCCAAAGATTGATAGGAAGGTTGGCCTCATTGAACAAATTTATTTCAAGATCAACAGGAAGGAACTTGCCATTCTTTGAAGTGCTGAAATCAGTCGAAGTCTTCCAATGGGGACCAACCCAACAAAAGGCTTTCGAAGAGCTGAAGCAATATCTAATAGAACTGACAACATTAACCCCACCTTTGTCTGGAGCCCCATTGCTGTTGTATGTAGCTACTTCTCACACTGCAGCTAGTGCAACGTTGGTGCAAGAAAAGCAAGATGGCCAAGCGAAGAAGCAAGTGCTAGTGTACTTCGTCTCTGAAGTACTTAATCCGTCAAAGAGAAATTACACAGAGTTAGAGAAGGTACTATATGTTGTATTGATGGCCTCTAGAAAGCTTCGGCATTATTTCCAGTCATACCATATTATAGTACCTTGTTCTCAGCCTCTCAAGGACATAATAAGGAACAAAGAAGCCACGGGAAGAGTTGGAAAGTGGGTGCAGAGCTGAATGAATTCACTATAGATTATGTCCATAGGTCTTCAATCCAATCTCAAGCGTTAGCAGACTTTATTGCTGATTGGATGCCAGGGGCTCAAGACGAGGAAAGAACAAAAGATAACGAAGCTTGGACAGTGTTCTGTGATGGGGCATATGGGGAACCTTCGGTGCAGGTGCAGCTGCTATCCTAATTTCACCATCTAAGATCAGAACCTGCTACGCAGCCAGGTTGGAGTTCAACTACACAAATAACATAGCAGAATACGAAGCCCTTCTCTTGGGCTTCGAAAACTCAAGGCAATGGGAATAAGAAGGCAATCCTCAAATCTGATTCACAAGTTATCACAGGCCACATCGACAAAAGCAGCAAAGCAAAAGATCTGAAGCTTAAGAAATATCTAGATACGGTCCAAAGATTGGAAGCCTCTTCCGAATGTTTCTCAGTAAAGAATATCCCAAGAGGAGAAAATGAACATGCAGATCTATTAACTAAGTCAGCGGCACATGGGCTCCCATTACCTTCAGAAGTATTTTTTGAAACAATAAAAACACCTTCAGTCGAGCTCATGGAGCGAGCCGTGCTTATGATCTCACCACTGCACAGTGAAGATTGGAGGACTCAGATTGTATCTTTCTTATAAGGAAATTATCCTTCGGACGATGAAGCTTATATAAAAATAATGGAAGCCAGGATAAGGCCTTACATGATCATAGAAGGAGAATTGTATAAACAAGGAGTTTGCTCTCCATTGCTGAAGTGTTTGTCTAGAGCCGAAGGTCAGGAGCTAATGAAGGAAATACATGCAGGGCTATGCAGAGCTCATATTGGGTCTAGGCCTTTACTTGGAAAAGTTTCTAGACAAGGATTTTATTGGCCGAAGGCAGCTTCGGATGCAACGGATTTAGTTCAAAAATGTGAAAACTACCAGAAGTGTGCCATAGATAAAAAACAACATTCGTCTTTAACTCAGCTAATCCAACCCACTTGGCCATTGCAAAGGTGGGGTCTAGATTTATTAGGCCCACTTCCACCAGCGCAAGGAAATTTAAAATATGTTGTGGTAGCGGTGGAGTATTTTTCAAAGTGGATTGAAGCTAAACCTCTAGCTACAATCACTTCGGCCACGGTTCAGAAGTTTTTCTGGCAGAATATTGTTTGCCGGTTCGGTGTGCCGAAGGACTTTACAGTTGATAACAGAACTCAGTTTGATGCTGAAACGTTCAAAACTTTTTGTGACAAAATCGGTACAAAAATACATTTTGCATCTGTGAGACATCCAGAATCAAATGGACTGGTAGAACGAGCTAATGGGATCATAATAATAGGAATAATGAAGTCAATCTTCAATCAGCCAAAAGGAAAGTGGCCCGATGAATTAATAAAAGTGGTATGGAACCACACCACTGTTGTCTCAAGGTTAACAGGATTTACCCCATTCAAGCTTTTACTCAGTTACAAGAAACATTTGCCAATTTTAGAAAGGTCGACCTCAATCTCAACCCAAAGAAATGTGTCTTCGGAGTGAAGAAGGGGAAATTTCTTGGGTGTCTTGTGTCAACAAAAGGAATTGAGGCTAACCCAAACAAGATAGAAGCTATACTACGGATCGAACCACCGAAGTCAAGAAAAGGTGCCCAAAGATTGATAGGAAGGTTGGCCTCATTGAACAAATTTATTTCAAGATCAACAGGAAGGAACTTGCCATTCTTTGAAGTGCTGAAATCAGTCGAAGTCTTCCAATGGGGACCAACCCAACAAAAGGCTTTCGAAGAGCTGAAGCAATATCTAATAGAACTGACAACATTAACCCCACCTTTGTCTGGAGCCCCATTGCTGTTGTATGTAGCTACTTCTCACACTGCAGCTAGTGCAACGTTGGTGCAAGAAAAGCAAGATGGCCAAGCGAAGAAGCAAGTGCTAGTGTACTTCGTCTCTGAAGTACTTAATCCGTCAAAGAGAAATTACACAGAGTTAGAGAAGGTACTATATGTTGTATTGATGGCCTCTAGAAAGCTTCGGCATTATTTCCAGTCATACCATATTATAGTACCTTGTTCTCAGCCTCTCAAGGACATAATAAGGAACAAAGAAGCCACGGGAAGAGTTGGAAAGTGGGTGCAGAGCTGAATGAATTCACTATAGATTATGTCCATAGGTCTTCAATCCAATCTCAAGCGTTAGCAGACTTTATTGCTGATTGGATGCCAGGGGCTCAAGACGAGGAAAGAACAAAAGATAACGAAGCTTGGACAGTGTTCTGTGATGGGGCATATGGGGAACCTTCGATGCAGGTGCAGCTGCTATCCTAATTTCACCATCTAAGATCAGAACCTGCTACGCAGCCAGGCTGGAGTTCAACTACACAAATAACATAGCAGAATACGAAGCCCTTCTCTTGGGCTTCGAAAACTCAAGGCAATGGGAATAAGAAGGCAATCCTCAAATCTGATTCACAAGTTATCACAGGCCACATCGACAAAAGAAGCAAAGCAAAAGATCTGAAGCTTGAGAAATATCTGGATACGGTCCAAAGATTGGAAGCCTCTTCCGATTGTTTCTTAGTAAAGAATATCCCAAGAGGAGAAAATGAACATGCAGATCTATTAACTAAGTCAGCGGCACATGGGCTCCCATTACCTTCAGAAGTATTTTTTGAAACAATAAAAACACCTTCAGTCGAGCTCATGGAGCGAGCCGTGCTTATGATCTCACCACTGCACAGTGAAGATTGGAGGACTCAGATTGTATCTTTCTTATAAGGAAATTATCCTTCGGACGATGAAGCTTATATAAAAATAATGGAAGCCAGGATAAGGCCTTACATGATCATAGAAGGAGAATTGTATAAACAAGGAGTTTGCTCTCCATTGCTGAAGTGTTTGTCTAGAGCCGAAGGTCAGGAGCTAATGAAGGAAATACATGCAGGGCTGTGCAGAGCTCATATTGGGTCTAGGCCTTTACTTGGAAAAGTTTCTAGACAAGGATTTTATTGGCCGAAGGCAGCTTCGGATGCAACGGATTTAGTTCAAAAATGTGAAAACTGCCAGAAGTGTGCCATAGATAAAAAACAACATTCGTCTTTAACTCAGCTAATCCAACCCACTTGGCCATTGCAAAGGTGGAGTCTAGATTTATTAGGCCCACTTCCACCAGCGCAAGGAAATTTAAAATATGTTGTGGTAGCGATGGAGTATTTTTCAAAGTGGATTGAAGCTAAACCTCTAGCTACAATCACTTCGGCCACGGTTCAGAAGTTTTTCTAGCAGAATATTGTTTGCCGGTTCGGTGTGCCGAAGGACTTTACAGTTGATAACAGAACTCAGTTTGATGCTGAAACGTTCAAAACTTTTTGTGACAAAATCGGTACAAAAATACATTTTGCATCTGTGAGACATCCAGAATCAAATGGACTGGTAGAACGAGCTAATGGGATCATAATAATAGGAATAATGAAGTCAATCTTCAATCAGCCAAAAGGAAAGTGCCCCGATGAATTAATAAAAGTGGTATGGAACCACACCACTGTTGTCTCAAGATTAACAGGATTTACCCCATTCAAGCTTTTACTCAGTTACAAGAAACATTTGCCAATTTTAGAAAGGTCGACCTCAATCTCAACCCAAAGAAATGTGTCTTCGGAGTGAAGAAGGGGAAATTTCTTGGGTGTCTTGTGTCAACAAAAGGAATTGAGGCTAACCCAAACAAGATAGAAGCTATACTACGGATCGAACCACCGAAGTCAAGAAAAGGTGCCCAAAGATTGATAGGAAGGTTGGCCTCATTGAACAAATTTATTTCAAGATCAACAGGAAGGAACTTGCCATTCTTTGAAGTGCTGAAATCAGTCGAAGTCTTCCAATGGGGACCAACCCAACAAAAGGCTTTCGAAGAGCTGAAGCAATATCTAATAGAACTGACAACATTAACCCCACCTTTGTCTGGAGCCCCATTGCTGTTGTATGTAGCTACTTCTCACACTGCAGCTAGTGCAACGTTGGTGCAAGAAAAGCAAGATGGCCAAGCGAAGAAGCAAGTGCTAGTGTACTTCGTCTCTGAAGTACTTAATCCGTCAAAGAGAAATTACACAGAGTTAGAGAAGGTACTATATGTTGTATTGATGGCCTCTAGAAAGCTTCGGCATTATTTCCAGTCATACCATATTATAGTACCTTGTTCTCAGCCTCTCAAGGACATAATAAGGAACAAAGAAGCCACGGGAAGAGTTGGAAAGTGGGTGCAGAGCTGAATGAATTCACTATAGATTATGTCCATATGTCTTCAATCCAATCTCAAGCGTTAGCAGACTTTATTGCTGATTGGATGCCAGGGGCTCAAGACGAGGAAAGAACAAAAGATAACGAAGCTTGGACAGTGTTCTATGATGGGGCATATGGGGAACCTTCGGTGCAGGTGCAGCTGCTATCCTAATTTCACCATCTAAGATCAGAACCTGCTACGCAGCCAGGCTGGAGTTCAACTACACAAATAACATAGCAGAATACAAAGCCCTTCTCTTGGGCTTCGAAAACTCAAGGTAATGGGAATAAGAAGGCAATCCTCAAATCTGATTCACAAGTTATCACAGGCCACATCGACAAAAGCAGCAAAGCAAAAGATCTGAAGCTTGAGAAATATCTGGATACGGTCCAAAGATTGGAAGCCTCTTCCGAATGTTTCTCAGTAAAGAATATCCCAAGAGGAGAAAATGAACATGCAGATCTATTAACTAAGTCAGCGGCACATGGGCTCCCATTACCTTCAGAAGTATTTTTTGAAACAATAAAAACACCTTCAGTCGAGCTCATGGAGCGAGCCGTGCTTATGATCTCACCACTGCACAGTGAAGATTGGAGGACTCAGATTGTATCTTTCTTATAAGGAAATTATCCTTCGGACGATGAAGCTTATATAAAAATAATGGAAGCCAGGATAAGGCCTTACATGATCATAGAAGGAGAATTGTATAAAGAAGGAGTTTGCTCTCCATTGCTGAAGTGTTTGTCTAGAGCCGAAGGTCAGGAGCTAATGAAGGAAATACATGCAGGGCTATGCAGAGCTCATATTGGGTCTAGGCCTTTACTTGGAAAAGTTTCTAGACAAGGATTTTATTGGCCGAAGGCAGCTTCGGATGCAACGGATTTAGTTCAAAAATGTGAAAACTGCCAGAAGTGTGCCATAGATAAAAAACAACATTCGTCTTTAACTCAGCTAATCCAACCCACTTGGCCATTGCAAAGGTGGGGTCTAGATTTATTAGGCCCACTTCCACCAGCGCAAGGAAATTTAAAATATGTTGTGGTAGCGGTGGAGTATTTTTCAAAGTGGATTGAAGCTAAACCTCTAGCTACAATCACTTCGGCCACAGTTCAGAAGTTTTTCTAGCAGAATATTGTTTGCCGGTTCGGTGTGCCGAAGGACTTTACAGTTGATAACAGAACTCAGTTTGATGCTGAAACGTTCAAAACTTTTTGTGACAAAATCGGTACAAAAATACATTTTGCATCTGTGAGACATCCAGAATCAAATGGACTGGTAGAACGAGCTAATGGGATCATAATAATAGGAATAATGAAGTCAATCTTCAATCAGCCAAAAGGAAAGTGGCCCGATGAATTAATAAAAGTGGTATGGAACCACACCACTGTTGTCTCAAGGTTAACAGGATTTACCCCATTCAAGCTTTTACTCTGTGATGAAGAAATAACACCGGAAGAAGCAAGAGCGGGTTTGATAAGGACCTTAGCTTCGCATAAGACGAAGAGGATTGTAAAATAACAAAAGATACCATAGAAGTGATCAGACTTCAGACAATAGACCACATCAATAAGTATCAAGCTAAAACATTCAAATGTCGTGATCGGAAGGTAAGACTAAAGAATATCAAGCCAGGACATTTGGTACTTCGGAGAGTGGCCAACCCAGATACAGTGAGAAAACTTTAGCTTAAATGGGAAGATCCTTTCTTGGTGGTATCTTCATCAAGACCTGGGTCATACATGTTGAAAGACATGGACGACAATGACATTCCAAGATCTTGGAATGCAGATGAGCTTCGGAGATATTATGTGTAAATTTTGTAATTTTCTTACTTTTTCCTTATGACACCCTTTTCCTTTCAAGAGGGGGAAAGGTTTTTAATGGGGCCATAGGTTGTAATTTTTATTTTTTTTGTGCAGCCCAATGCAATACAAGGGCCAGATTCCCCCACATGTAAAATGTAAAGATCTGGGATTACACCAACGAGTGTAAAAAATGTTTGAAGAAGCTCCAAAGTCATCCCTAAGGGGATGCAGAGCTTAAATGCCACCTAAGTGAAAGGTGAAGAAGCTCCAAAGTCGTTCCTAAGTGGATGCAGAGCTTAGCTCCAAAGTCGTTCCCAAGGGAAGACAGAGCTAAAGTACCACCTAAGTAAAAGGTGAAGAGACTCCAAAGTCATTCCTAAGGGGATGCAGAGTCTGGGTATGCGTTCGTGTGCATTTTTTACCTTCGACATACATTTGCACACTTCATTACATCATCTTTTGCATTCATACAAACATGCATTAGGCATCCGTAGATTCATCATCATGACATAAAGCATAAAGCATTAACAGGGAAAGCGAAGGTTTCTATATATGAAGATGCTTCGTCTCATTGCATATGAGGGAGCCGATGTTTAATTTTGCTAAAAAGGTGCTTCGATGTGAACGAAAAAAAGGGAAGGTGTTTTTCACCTTCGTCTTAAAAAGCAACGAGCATTAGTTTCATCCACAGCAAAGCAGATAACACACGGAGGAAAGGTAATTAGGTAAAATAGCATTACAAAGCATTTACAAATATTTACAAATAGTTGTTCATAGTCAAT
Organism: Zea mays; assembly: GCF_902167145.1. Lineage (NCBI taxonomy): Eukaryota > Viridiplantae > Streptophyta > Magnoliopsida > Poales > Poaceae > Zea > Zea mays. The sequence continues at coordinate 37,105,646 of NC_050098.1, read as the reverse complement.
TACAATTCTTCATTAAAATAATACATCTCTTTCCACAAAGAGCTTCCAAAAGTATTTCTACAGATGCTAGCAAACGAAGCCTCCGAAGTTTCCTCTAATGCTTCAGATATAGCTTCGGCCCGCTAGCTTTTGGTATCATCATCCTGAAGAATGACAAAGGCAGCTACTTAGGAACATGTAAGATAAAATAAAAGCACAAAGGTAAAAATATTTTTATACCTTGTTAAGCAAATTTCAAGCTTCGTCTCCAGCCAGTTCTTGGCCGCCCTTTGGCCAGATCTGGGTAATAAATCTGTTACCTATGCTTTAGGATTCGACCGGAATGTCAATAAGGTCGGTTGGAGACAGGCTGAAGTTTGGCCTATTAACGACTCTTGCATGATTGCATCCGGCTTTTATGAAAGCAGCAGCCGTACCACGAGAAGCTACTAGCGTACAGAAGTCACTGTGGCCAGCTATGACTTCATCAAGGATGTCAACTTCTTTCTCAATGCATTCAAGTGCTCGGGGATATCTTTGGTAGAAAGACTGGCTTCTTCGGATGCGGCTCCGACTGAATTGAATATACTTTTTAACCGAGCAGTGCATCGGGCCGTAAAATTGAAACATTTATTCGTAAGAGCTTTGAGTGCTTCACTCAGTTTCAGGTTCTTCTCAGCTTCAACCTTGATTCTCATATTTAAAGCTTCGGTTTCACGACTGAACCGGCTAGAGTTCTCTTCCAAAAGTATTTGAGTCTCCTTCAACTCTTTGCTTAGTTTCTCATTCTGAACTTGAGCCTCGACAAGTGATCCTTCGGTTGAATGCAGCAGGCTATCTTTTTCTTTCAAAGAATCTTCAAGTTTTCTAATTTTATCTTAAAAGCCTTTGACGACAAATTCATTCTTCCTATCTTCGTCATCTTGTTGCATCTTCAAGGCTATGCTTAGCAATAAACTCTAGAAAAATGAACTAAAGTTAGAATACAAAAATCAACACGAAGATACCATCGATAACTTGCAAAGGAGTCTTACTTTGAAGTTCGAGTAAAATAAGCTGCCAATGATATGCTGGCGTCTATAACAGCTAATATCCTTTTCAAGCTTGGGGAATCCAATGCTCTTAGGCACAATGCTTATAATTTTAGCTCTGGCATGGTCACGAATGCATCCCACAATTTCTTCATCAACCCCGTCGAAGAGCATTGATCCAGGCTGGTAGCCGCAGGATATGGTGAATTCCTTTAATTCTGATATGTCCTCTCCGAAAAGTTGTTGGCCGCCCAGGTGCCGAAGGTCGAAATTCATACTTTCCGAAGAGGTTTCTTCAATTTTTTCCCCTTATCAGAAGGCATTGTGGCTACATCTTTCTCTACAACCACGTCTGATATAAGTCTGTCGATTTTCGACAGGGTGGTTGTGAGATTCTCGGCTTCGGGTGCGGCGGTAACTTCGACATCGATGGGTATAGTAGCTTTGTTCGCAGAAGCTGAGGGCGGGGTCTCTTCAATAGCTTCCATTATATTCATCATACGCCGCTTCTTTTGCCCCCCGTTTTCCCATCGGCAGCCAAAGCGATTTCCTTTGACTGCAAGAGGCTATTCAGATCCAACCTCAAAGGACTTAGCAGGGCAAATGGGAAAGGTTCAGTCATTACCTTAAAAATCTCCGAGACCTCGGCAATAGAAGATGAAGAAGGGCTCATAATCTGCTTCAACACATCTTGTACCTTCGTCTCCTCAAAAGATAACTTGGCAAGTTTTCGTTTCTTGGGAGCCGATTCCTTCGGCTACGATAAAGTTTTTTGCTTTTTCAAAGTATTCTGGTCCTCTTTAACTGACCGCATGGCCTACCTATTCAGAATGCTGACAATTCTCTTCCTTTTAACTCCTCCGGCCCCTTCATCAATCCTTTCATAATCAGGATACTCAAAGTTCAGAGCATCCATCACACGGTTTAGCCTTCGCTTTGGGCGGGTGTCGAAGGCAGCAGTCATTAACTGATCTTCTTTCTTTGTATAATTTCCAAGAATTTCATTACACATGGTTTCTATTAATTCTAACCATTCATTGCATGGTTCTTTGAATCTTTTCTGAAACTTAAAACGGTAGGGCAACCGAACAAGCTCATATGTTTTTCCCTCTTCTTTCTTCTTCGGCATTCCCCAACCGCCAGAGGTCAGAAATGTCTAGTTCGCCAGATATTCTTGTACTAAATCTCTAGTGCTGATATGCTCAGCCACAACCTTGAACTCCACTTCATCTAGCTGACAACGAGACCCGAACTGCATATTGCACAGGGACCGAGTCATGTCGAAGTTCAGTCTCAACAGACTCATCACCATGCTCATAAGATTTTCCCTTCTCTTCTAGTTAGCTTTCACATAAAACCACCCGCTTGTCCATCTAGTCGACCATTTGGTGTGGTAGCCTATCACAGGGGCCTTCATGTCCTTTCGGTATGCGAAGTTGTAGCATCCAAAGTTCTTGTGCAGGCCGTCAGCCCTTGCCTTCGTCTGGTAATGAAGCTCGTGTACCCGGCAGAACCCTTCGGCGTTAGCGTTCTTTCCTTGGCTTCAGAGAGCCCAGATGTATACGCTGAGCCCAACAATGGCGTTCGGGGTCAACTGATGCAGGTAGATCTCAAACTTCTTCAAAACCTCACCTATCATCTCATAAAGAGGGAACCAAAGTCCTGCCCTGAAGAAGCTCTTGAATACCACAACTTCATCTTCCTTCGGCTCTGGAATTGTTTCCTCTCCAGCAAAGCGAACCAGATCATCATCATTTTCTCCAAAATATCCTAGTTTCTTTATTATAATTAGATCTTCAGCCTTAACTGTGGACCTCCCAAATTCAACATGGCTAGGCTTAGTTGGACATATAATGCTATCGTCATCTTCACTTTCATTATCACTCTCAACTTCAGTCGCGCCCTGTTCAGCTTTGGCATTAGAGGTACCTTCGGCAATAGCTCCTTTCTGCACAACCAGCCCCGATCGCCTCATCGTTTCTGAGATGGGGGCAGTCTCAGTCGTTCCAGTTTCATCTCCCTCGTAGGATACCCTTGCAGTTGATCTTACTCTGGTCATTTCGTTGTTCAGCCTCTCTCAGACGAAGTTGTTCTTAAGCGATGAAATGCTTGATCGAAAGTACAATGCAGAGAGCTTCGGCTTCGGTGAAAATTTACAATAGCATAGCGGTGCAATAGCAATGAATGTTGTGGTAACTTCTCACCAACCTGTCTGTTTATATAGCCCTGTAGGAGAAGAAGGCGAACCTTCAAAACACGCATACTGGCTGATCGGTGGACTGTCAAGCGCTAGGAATATTTTATTCTTTTTTTATAACAAGCTCACGGAAGGTGTTTTTTGGACCTTCGGCATTCCGAAGCCTTCGTATTATTTGTGGATCGAGCTCGTTATGAAAAAACGATCTAGCACCACGAAGGGCTACTGTTGGGGGTCTTCTTCTCCACCGAAGGTCCTCAAGACGTAAACCATCGGCAAAGTGATACTGAGGATTTCCTTTTTCTCTCTACCGAAGCTCCTTAGGACGAAGATCTTATCTGGAAGCAACGATGGCAAGCGCCGAAGCTGCCACTAGCTTCGGCTTAAACCAAACAGAGGATGAAAAGACTAGCTAGTCCCTAGTGATTTATGTCACGATTATGAGCAAATGTTGAAGGTCATAAATGTAATTTTACCCGGGCTGCGTCCCGTGCCTATAAATAGATGAACAGTAGCAACATACTATTCACGCTTGTAACACCCCTGGTGTTATGTGAACTAAAACTCTGACATATCATCATAAGCATTTGCATTAACTTGCTTGTTACACTTAGAATGCATTTATTAGGTTAAAATTTTCGATTCAAAAGTGTGATGTGGTGTGTTGAGTATAGGACTTAGGTTGAAAAACTTGCTTGGGATTACGGATAAACAAAATAATTCCTAAACCGAGGACTTGATGGGAATGAGCTGCATATACTAGAGTTGGATCTTAGACTAGAGAGTAACTTTGTTTTTGATGGATGGATCAAAGGGATGAATCCTTGAAAGAAGCTTAAAAATAGATGAAACTCATTTGAAACCCTAAACTAACCCCAAATGTGGAATTTAAAATCTAGAAGAATTTAGCTAAAAGTCCATATACCAAGGTTGTAGAACTTGGAAAAGTGAACAAATTTCATATCTGGAGAATTCCAAGTTGTGTGGAGAAATTTGGAGTAATTTGCAAAATTTCAGCTTGGGTTCAGTTTGAATTGGGCTGAAAACAGTTTCATATAGCTGTTTTTGGACCCTTATAACTTTTGATCTATGGACTTTTGGTAAGGAGTTGCTATAACAAATTTGTAGAGTAATTGTTGGAGCACAATCCTTATTAAGTGTACTAGCCCTAAAACTACATGATACGAGGAGCAAAGGTGGTCCAAAGATGGGATGCTAGGTATTGTGTTTTCAGACTTAGCTGAATCATTGCAGCTGAGTTTTAGTGAGATTTGTGCAGTTTTGGAGCTCTCTATTGCTCTATCCATAGGGTTATAGATTATGATCATTAAAACAAAATTATAAAGCTACATGAGGAGTATAAGTTTGATTAAGTCTCCTAGCCCTAAAGATATTCGAAACTTGGAGTAAAACTGGTCCAAAATAGAGCTGTCAGAGATTGTCAAATTCAGACTTGGAGTAAATTCAGATTCTGAATTTCTGTGTTTGATGCCAACTTTGGGCTGTGGTAGATTGGAGTCCAAAAGGGTTTAGCTAACGGTCACTATGTAAAACCTATAGAGGAACTATTGGAGTATAAATTTTAATAAGCAACTTGCCCCTAAAACCATATGCTACTAGGAGTAAAGGTGGTTCAAAGTGGTGTGGGCTGAATTCTGAATTTTCAGATTCAGAATAGTGCCTAAGTCTGAATTTCAGTGATTGTGACAGACTTTGGAGCTTCCTTGTGCATAATCCATAAGGTTTTGAACTATGGTTTCTATAGAGGAGTTGAAGGCCATAAGTTGGTGTGCAAATGTATTTAATGGTGATGGATATGATCCTACACAAAAAGTGGAGTAAAACTTGCTCAAAGTTGGACTGCCTTGTGACTGAAACTGAATTTTTCTCATTTCACTAAAAACTGAAAATTAGTGTTTGGTGCCCAGTTTGATGTCCTTTTGTGACTAAATCATGGGGTGTTGGACTAAGAACTATATAGCAAAGTTGGAGCCCATAATACAGAGAATATGTTTTGTAAAGAAGGATGGACGCAGTACTACATAAAAAGTGAAGTCACTGACCCCTAAAGATGGGCTGTCAGACGTTTGGAATTTTTCAGATAAGAAATAGTGATCATATCTGAATTCTAGTGTTTGGTTTAACTTTGGAACTATATGGTGGCTGTTTTGGACAGTTTTGGACTGTGATCTTTATAGAAAAGTTGAAGAGTGGATATTGATGTACAAGTTTACTTAACAATGATTAACTTGGTACCATGCAAAATAAGTAGTAAAATACCCTTAAAGTTGCCTTGACAGTCTGCAAGTCTGGGTTCAGTTTCAGCAAACTGAAACCATGGTCCCTGTGTGATGTGCCTCACTTTGGGGCTTTATAACTCAAAACATGTGAGGTATTGACCTTGGAAGTTTGCAAGAAAGTGAAAGACCAATGTTCAGTGAACAAGTTTGATGTGGGAGGGTAGCTCTGTTCCTATGAAGAAATAGGAGAAAAAGGAAGCTGAATCTGGGTCTGCAGTTGACTGAATAAGATCAGCACAATCCAGAAATCTCTGAAAAATATCTAACTCCACTAGTTTTCTAGGCGATTCTGGTGTGTAACCGTAGGCCTAAACAGATGGGTTGAAGGGGGGGATATTTTCCATCTTGTGCAGTCCCTTTTTAATGAAGATACAACTAACAACTTAGAGAACTATCTAGTGGTGACTCAGCTGCTTGAACTATTTGTAGTGCTGTCCAACATGCAGTGAAAGAGTACTCCTGGTCACACTGTGTTTCTCTTTGACGTGGTAGTCATGCAGGAGAAAGATGGAGCATGTTGGCTCCCTTTTACCCTCTATATATGACCCCAAAGGGAAGTCCAAGCTAGCTGCAACTGCTGTCCTTGTTTGGGGCATACAAGAACACAACCTGAGATTTCCCCCAAGTTCTAGCCGACTTCATACTTCTCCACCAGTCCAGCTGAACTCGAGGACATCTGCCCCTATCCTGGTTGCTTTAGAACCTGGATCAGTGAATCCTCTTCCCTGTCCTTGAGACCTTGAGCTGTAGCCCTAGTTTCTCTGCATGTGTGGGGTGGTCTTCGTGCCTTCAGGTTTGTGTAGCTTCCCTCCCTAGCCCCTGGGTTTGCCCTGTCCCAGCGCCTTGCATGCCATGTCCCTGCGCGTGGTGACCAAATCCACCCGATTGTTCACCTCACCATGGCCAGGGATCCTCGACGGGTTTTTCAGCTGTGTTGTGCTCGTTCCATAATCTCCAGAGGTCAGTGAAACTCATCAGCTTGGAATTTTTAACTCTACTATTTTGTGCTGACCAGAACAGAACTCCACCGCCTTGGTTTAGTGCCGTGAATTACCTCTGCACCGACCCGTTAACTCGTGCCATTTCCTGTCGAGTTCACGCGCGCACTATAGGTTTGTGACATCACTGAGCTCTCTGGTAAATATGTTTTTGGGATCTTTAGTGCAGTTTACAAATTTTAAGTAGTTTAAGTGTGCTCTAAAAAGGATTAATTGAATATTTAGGGAGCAAATGTGAGCACCAAAAATTGTGAAAACTTGTGGAGAGTCTTGTTATCAGAAGATAAGGTCTTGGTAAAAGTTTGGTGCTATTTGTAAGCCATTTGCTCAGAAATCCTTGTAGAGTCCCTAATTAGAATAATAAGAAGAACATAATCACATGTGGACTAGAAATTTGGAAAAAGGAACAAGTTTAACAAGTGAAACCTGATCTTTGATAAAGAAGCAAGAGTGTCTAGTGGGATCTGGATTTTTGGCGTAGTTGGAAGATTGTTCTAATCCTCTAGAAGTTCAAGTTGTAGGATTCAAATCAGAGAAGTAAGTCCTTACTTAAGGCAAGCATAGAGTTCTTGGTTATGAAGGCAGAGTTCTCTGGTGTGGTTTGAGAGCTTAGTGATGATATTAGAATGTTTAGCTCCCCTGTTGTTTGGTTAGTTTTGTGTGCACCTTTAGTAAGGTGTAGTTTGTACTGCTTTAAAGTATCCTCTTTGTAGTTGCACAAGTATATGCATTCATGTTCATATCATTTCATGTAGAGCTCCTAGCAGAAGGAGTGTAAATTCAAGATGAAGTGGTTGTGGAAGAGGAGTTTGCACCAGTGCCTATTCATCAAGTGGATGGAGCTATCTAACTGGGTATTGGGTAGAAAGGTCTTGAGCCTCTTCACTGCAACAAAGGCAAGCCCCGGTGCATGCAACCCCTTGTGTTTTTAAAAGATTTTTATACACTTTAAGTCTAGTGAAATGTGCATTAAGTTTATAGGAGTTGCTTGGAAACTATTGGATGCATTGCTGTTGGGGCGAAGGCAAAGGCGCCACCCTTCGCTCGAAGCCTTCGCTGCAGCAGCTGAGCTAACAGAAACAAAACAGGCAGGGGCACCCTTCGCTTGTTCCGCACCAGACGAAGACCGGCGATGAAGGGCATCCCACAGTGCGGCCTCGTCCAGCTCAGAGGCCCACGTGCGATCTGGCCCGTCGTAACGGGCCCCGCGTGGCCGCCGTGCGTTACGGGCCGAATTTGTAAAGGCATCCCTGTAATTACGATCTGTAACCCCGCTTTATGGGAATATTCTGGGGATAACCTAGGTAGCTGAGGGCACATGCGTCCTTAGCTCAAGGCGCTGCGCGCTCAGGTACCTATAAATACCCCTGCACAGTGCCCGTGAGAGGCCAGATTAACGGAGCTATCGCCATCTAGCGCAAGCACCCTGTTAACGTCACTGTTCACCCTTGTTGGATCCCCTTGCAGCTGAGAGCAAGTTCCAACATTTGGCGCCCACCGTTCGTGCTACGAGAAAACCACCCGCGATGGCACCCAAGAGAGCTAACCCGAAGGCTGACGAGGCTGCGAAGGCAGCACTGCTCGCCGCAAGAAAGGGCAAGGCCCTCGCCCTCACCCAATCCACCCACCAAGAGGCCACTGAAGACGATGTTCCTCGCACCTGCGAAGACGACACTCTCCGCACCTGCGGCCCTGAGGGACAACCGCAGCCACCCTCAGGCTTCGCACCACCGGAGGGCGCGGACCTCACCGAGGACGGTGAAGTCCTCGGCGTCTCAGCAGAAGAACAGCTACAGCTGCGCGCCCTGCGCCTCAAGAACCGCAATCTCCAGAGGCAGAAGGAGATACTGGAGGCCAAGCGCCAGCGTGTGTCCGCACTAGCCAAAGTGCGGCAAATGATACGCGACGAAGAGCAGAAGGCCCAGGAACTCGAGCGGGAGATTGCGCTGATGCAGCGCGAAGGCCACCTCGGCCTGCAGCACGAGCCACCCCTCCAGCAGCGCGCACAACTCGAAGACACGCGCGAAGGCCACCTCGGCCTGCAGCATGGGCCACCCTTGCAACACAGCGCGCAACCGGAGGACCCGCGTTTCCCCCAGCGCGACCACACCTTCCCGCACGCCGCGCCTTTCCAAGGGGTCAACTATCTCGACGAGCGAAGTCCCCTGGCGCCACACCTGCAAGTGACGCCTTGGCCAGCTAACTTCCGAGCAGGGACCTATCCCAAGTACAACGGCAGCACCGACCCGGCGCAATACATAATGAGTAATCAGGTCGCCGTTGCATCCGCCGGAGGGGACGACGCCACAATGGCGAAGTCTTTCATCATCGCCCTAGAGGGCCCAGCTCTCACCTGGTTCACCAGATTGCCTCCGCTATCCATTGATTCCTGGAGAAGTCTCAGGGACAAGTTCCTGCTCAACTTGCAAGGGTACCGCCCAGACACCGACGCCTTGGCCGAGCTCTCGCTTTGCAAGCAGCTGGAAAAGGAGACTCTGCGGGAGTATTACCGCAAATTTTTAACACTCAAGTCACAGCTGCCCTCCGTTGATGATCAGATAGCTATCCACTACGCCATCAGTGGCCTTCGTGCCGGCGTCCTCTACAGCCACTATATCAGAGATCCGCCCAAGAACCTCTAGGAGCTGTATCAACTCTTTGAAAAATATGCCAAATCCGAGGAGCTCCACCAGCGCAAGGTTGAGTCACAGCGGAAACCCAAAGATGCCCCACAGTCCAGCCGCACGTGGACGAGGACTCCGCAGCCAGACTCCGGTCGAGACGGCCGCAATCAGCAGTAAGTGCACAACATCGCCAACCAGCATCCCGCTGCTGACCCCCCTCGTCGCCAGGAATATCCCCCCCAGGGCCGCGGAAATGGAACTCGTGGTAGGGGCCGAGGGCGTGCGCAGCCGCCGCGCCGATTCTACTGCCTCTTCCATGGCGAAGATTGCGCCCACCAGACCAAAGACTGCCCCGAAACGAAGGCCACCAGAGACAGAATGGCACGGGCACAGCCAGCCGACAACCCCAGAATTGTCGCGCACAATTACCAGCAACCCCCTCCACCATATATCCACGCTCCCGCCCCGCATCCACCGCACCACGCTTACCAACACCATCAGGAAGTACAAATCGTACCTCCTCCACCCCGACCACCACACTAGCAACATCAAAACATCCCCCATGCTCCAAAGCAGGAAGACTTCGCCGATCAACCATATCGCGGAGTCATCCACATGATAACTGGGGGGTCCAGCACCGACTTCGACACCAAGCGGCAGAAGCGGGACCACTACCGCAGCATCAACCATGTCGCCGTCACTGGCCCAGTCGTGCAGACAAGGTGGTCCCACATACCGCTAACCTTCGACGCACGAGACGTCGACCTGCGCAGCGCCCCCCACTGCGACGCCATGGTTATCAATTGCAGCGTGGCAGGCTGGGACCTGCACAAAGTCCTAGTTGACAACGGCAGTCAGGCGGACATCATCTTCCTCCACGCCTTCGATCGCATGGGCATAAGCCACAGCCTGCTTAAGCCTTCGGACAACCCGTTGTATGGCTTCGGCGGCAAGGGCACCTTCCCCGTCGGCAAAATAGAGCTGCCTCTCTCCTTCGGTGTAGCACCCAATGCCCGAAGTGAGCAAATAACCTTTGACATTGTGGACATGGTATATCCTTACAATGCCATCATGGGCTAGGGCTCCATCAATAAGTTCGAAGCAGCCATTCACGGACTGTACCTATGTATGAAGATACCAGGTCCGCTAGGCGTCATCACAGTCTTCGGCAATCAACAGACTGCGCGCAACATAGAGCGGGACTTCGTGCCCGGTCAAAGAAACGTGCACTGTCTCACGGCCCAAAGCGAGGTCCCCGCGCCCGCCAGCCCAACCAATAAGCAGCACGACAAGGCACAGCTGCAAAGCAACGACGGGACCAAGACTGTCCCCCTCGACCAGGCCACGCCCAGGCAGACAGTCATTATCAGCGAAGACCTTACTTCGCATGAAGAAGAGAAGCTCCTCTGCTGCCTGTCCAAGAACAAAGATGTCTTCGCCTGGTCGGCCCTCGATCTGGTCGGGGTTAGCCGTTCAATAATTGAGCACAGTCTGGGAATCGACCCTTCGGTAAGACCGAAAAAGCAGCGGCTTCGCAAGATGTCCGACGAGAAGACGGAGGCCGCCAAGGCAGAAGTGCACCGCCTCCTGGAAGCCAAATTCATCGAGCCGGTGGCTTACCCCACATGGCTCTCCAATGTCGTGATGGTGCAGAAAAAGAGCGGGAAGTGGCGAATGTGCATCGACTTCACCAGTCTCAATAAAGCCTGCCCAAAGGACAATTTCCCGTTGCCGCGGATCGACAAAATAGTCGATAGCGCGGCCGGATGCGAAGTCATGTCCCTCCTCGACTGCTTCTCCGGTTACCACCAGATATACATGAAGGAAGAAGACAAGGCTAGCACCAGCTTTATAACACCCTTCGGCACATATTGCTTCATCAGAATGCTGGAGGGACTCAAGAACGCCGGGTCCACCTTCTCCAGGCTTACCAAAACAGTGCTCGAAGGGCAAGTTGGCAGAAACATATTCACATATGTGGACGACATTGTTGTCGCCAGCAAGAGCAAGGAGGACCACCTCGCCGACCTCGCCGAAACATTCGCGAACATGCGAGACGCACAACTCCGCCTAAACCCGGAAAAGTGCGTCTTCGGCGTTCGCCAAGGCAAAATATTGGGCTACCTGGTATCACACCGCGGCATCAAGGCCAACCCAACCAAGATTCAGGCCATCATAGACATGACGCCTCCGCAGTCCGTCAGGGATGTCCAGCGTCTGACAGGCAGATTGGCCGCTCTCAACAGATTCATCTCCAGGTCCGCCGAGCGAAGTCTCCCCTTCCTCAAGACACTCTGTGGTGCAAAAGACTTCGCCTGGGGACCAGAGCAGGCGGCGGCCTTCGCCTCATTAAAACAGTACCTGACAGAGTTGGTCGTCCTTACCAGCCCCGACCCCTCGCTCCCCCTGCTGCTCTACGTCGCGGCTTCGCCACATGCGGTCAGCGCGACACTAGTGCAGGAGCAGACTGTCGAGGGCGTGGTCCGGCAGTGCCCCGTGTACTATGTCTCCGAGGTACTGACACCGTCCAAGTGCAACATGACAGAGCTGGAGAAGATTGCCTACGCAGTCGTTATGTCTTCGCGCAAACTGCGCCACTACTTTGAAGCATTCAAAGTCCGAGTCACCTCTGACAGGGGACTCGGCGAATTATTCAGAAACCCGGAGGCATCAGTGAGGATTGCCAAGTGGGCAGCCGAACTCTCCGGCTACCACATCAGCTTCGAGCCCAGGACAGCCATCAAGTCACAAGTCCTGGCAGACTTCGTCGTCGACTGGACTGGGCCAATAACACAACCAGACCCATCCACAGAGAAGGTTTGGACGATCCATTGCGACGGCGCATGGTGCCATGCGGGGGCAGGCGCCGTTGCAGTCATTACCTCACCAGCCGAGGTCAAGCACAGATATGCAGCGCGCCTCAGCTTCACTCTGGAATCCGACAGATGCACAAACAATATAGCAGAATATGAAGCAGTCATCCTCGGCCTCTGCAAGCTGAGGGCCCTCGGAGTCACCACCTGTATCATCAAAACAGACTCCAAGATAGTTGCCGGCCAGGTCGAGAAAGACTACGCAGCAAAGGACCCCGCACTCATGCAATACCTCTCGGCCATCCGAAGTCTCGAGAGGCAATTCAAGGGGTTCACCTTGCAGCATGTGGATCGGGCCAAGAATGAAGAGGCCGACGCATTGGCCAAGGCTGCCGCCAGGGGCGAAACTCTGCCCTCCGACGTGTTCTTTCATGTCATCGGCACGCCAGCCGTCCGGAGCCCCGAAGGGCTCCAAATAACCAATGACAGCGAGGGCCACCGCATAGTCAACCTTATCATGACTGAAGACTGACGGGCACCAATAACTCTGTTCCTACAGGGGTATTATCATCCAGCCGACATCAGTGAGGCCAAGCGCCTCAGACATCGAAGCCGAGACTTCGCACTGATTGAAGGCCAACTCTACAAGAAAGGGGTCAGTCAACCAATGCTCAAGTGCGTCACCGAAGCCGAAGGCATGCAGATCCTACGAGAAGTCCACAGTGGCACGTGCGGCTCACACGCAGGGCCAAGGGCCCTAGCTGCTAAGGTGATCCGCCAGGGCTTTTACTGGCCCGCAATGATCTGCGCCGCAAATCGGGTCACACGGTCCTGTGAAGCCTGCCAGAAGTTTTCTCCTCGGTCAGGCAGCCCCTCGCAGTATACAAAGCTGATCGCCCATACATGGCCCCTCCAGCGCTGGGGCCTGGACATTGTCGGGCCCCTGCCCACCGCTCAGGGGAACCTTAAGTTCGCCTTCGTCGCTGTCGAGTACTTCACCAAATGGATCGAGGCGAGGGCTGTTTCCACAATAACATCAAAAACTGCCCAAAAATTCTTCTGGCAAAACATTGTTTGCCGCTTCGGAGTACCGTCCGAACTAACAGTTGACAACGGCAAGCAGTTTGACAGCTAAGACTTCAAGGATTTTTGTTTCTCCATTGGCACCAAGCTTGCCTTCGCCTCAGTCTATCATCCGCAGTCCAACGGGGTCGTGGAACGCGCCAATGGGAAAATCTTCACAGCTGTCAAGAAGATGCTCCTTGACGAAAAAGGGTAGATGGACCGATCTGCTACCTGAGGCAGTCTGGGCACTAAACACGACTGAGTGCAGGGCGACTGGGTTTACTCCCTTCCGCCTTCTATACGGATCGGAGGCCATGACCCCGCAAGAAATAAAGCATGGGTCCCCGCGAACAGTTCCGTCAGCTGTCCCCGACGTGGACGAGCCAACTTCAAAGGATCTCATTGACGGAGACCGAGTCTTCGCCCTACAAGCCCTCAACAAATACCAAGCCCAGACCAAAGCATGGCGCGACCACACAGTCATCCCGAGGGAGTTCAACGAAGGGGACCTCGTACTCGTCCGAACGGCTCGGACGGAGTCCAAGGGCAAGCTGGAGCCCAAGTGGGAGGGCCCCTTTATAGTCAAGACAAAAGCTTCCCCCAGCGCCTACAGGCTCACAACGCCAAACGACGAGGACCTGGAGCACTCCTGGAACATCGACAACCTCCGCAAATTTTTTGTTTAACTCCTCAGGGCTGATTTCGCCCTTGTAATTCGCAAAAACAATCTTGTACCGGCCCGCACTCTTTTCCTCCCGGGGGGTGAGGTTTTTAACGAGGCGGAGCCATGTAATATATGTGTGAAAAATCCCCCGCAAAACACATGCGTCGAAAAAAGACCGCGACGACGGTCTTCGATATTCGACCAATACGAGGTCACCGCGAGGCTAAGCGCTAGCCACCCTCGCGTGCGACAAATCCGCGCAGAAGTCGCCTAAGGGTGCAGCCGGACTAGCACAACAAGTGCGAAAAAAACCGAAGTCTATCGCGAAGACTATCCGCGCAGAAGTCGCCTAAGGGTGCAGCCGGACTAGCACAACAAGTGCGAAAAAACCGAAGTCTATCGCGAAGACTATCCGCGCAGAAGTCGCCTAAGGGTGCAGCCGGACTAGCACAACAAGTGCGAAAAAACCGAAGTCTATCGCGAAGACTATCCGCGCAGAAGTCGCCTAAGGGTGCAGCCGGACTAGCACAACAAGTGCGAAAAAACCGAGTCTATCGCGAAGACTATCCGCGCAGAAGTCGCCTAAGGGTGCAGCCGGACTAGCACAACAAGTGCGAAAAAACCGAAGTCTATCGCGAAGACTATTCGCGCAGAAGTCGCCTAAGGGTGCAGCCGGACTAGCACAACAAGTGCCAAAAAACCGAAGTCTATCGCGAAGACTGTCCGCGCAGAAGTCGCCTAAGGGTGCAGCCGGACTAGCACAACAAATGCAGAAACGACAACATCAAACCGTCCGCGCCAAGACCGACTATAATTGCACCAGCACAGCATAACAAAACACACCAGACAAAGTACACAACGCCTTCGCAGGCATAGACAAGCGAGGGCACACAACTTCATCACACAAGCCTTCACACATATACAAGCGAGGGCACCACACTCTACTTCGGCTCAACCTTAGGAATAATTCTCATCTCCCTATAATTAAATAACATTATCCTAAGCTCCTCACCCGCAAAAAGACTTCGCAGTTCCCCTTCACCTGTACTCGCGGCGGCCGGCAAAGACAACAGTTCCTGCCGGCCAGCCCTACTCACACGAAGCCGAGCCCCCTCCGCCCCACTAACTCTACGCTTCGCAACAGCCCTTCGTCGTCGGCGCCCGGTGCTAGGACCTGGCACATCTTCTGCGTACGCGGCGTGCGGCGAAGCCTCCGCCGCAGCCACATCCAAAGCCGCAAAGTAGTCCAAGTCCTCCGACGACGACTCCTCAGTCCACTCAACCGAGCTCCCAGAGTCAGCAAAACCAAAAAACTCAGATGCAGATCCACCACATTCATTATCACCTTCCGCGGTCGAAGCCGCCAAAAATATAGTAGTGGCGGTTGCGTGCGCAGGCCCAAAATCTTGAACCTGCGCAGCAACCAAAATTCAGCAACATATCCAAAATTCCCCAACCCTCTACACCCACTACGCCACCTGCGAAGGCCCTGACGTTGCGGGAGCCTCCGCCGTTGGCTCCGCCGTTGCTTCCGCTGTTGTTTCCGCCGCCACCGCCGCGGGATCTTCAGCACTCGGCGCAGCAGCTGCGGGGGCATCAGGAGCGCCTTCGGCGACCTCTGGGGGCAGGTCTTCGCCGGCCGCAGCGGATGCGGGGGCCCCCGGCGCGTCTTCTGCAGTCTCCGGGGTCGGCTCCAGGGCGATCCTAGACACGGCCTCCGCCGGGGTCGGCTCCGGGTCAGACAGCATGCTGTTCAACGACCCGAAGTCGTCCACCCTCTCGCCACGCGCCGCCTAAGACAAAACACACAAAATTCAGCAAACACACACACAGCCTACATCCAACAAACACCAAACAAACGAAAACGTTACCTGAGCCCTCGCCGTCTCGGCCCGCTCCCTGACCACCTCGCGACCGTGCGGACCCCACATCCGGTCGTAGATGGCTCCGGCGGATTCCTTCACTACGGGGTCTTCAACCTTAAAGATATCTTGCTCAAAATCTTCATCGGCTTGGTCAAAGACCTCGAAGTGCCGGCACCCTTCGCGGGAGAGCGCGTTCATCGCCCCCTCGCAGGTGACCAGGGAGGCATACACCATAAACCCCTCCACGACAGTGGGGAGTGCCTGCAACTCCTCCTGCACCCACTCCAGGCAGCGAAGTCCGGGCTCTCGGTCCGGCACTTCGAAATCACCGGTCCCCGCGCCCAGCCCACGGTATGTATCTATAAGCAGTTGGTGCGTCCGCTCTGCCTCCGCGCGTGACGCGGCCTCGGCCCTCTCCACGCGGCTCTCCAGGGCGGTGAGCCGCTCCTGCAACTGCTCGGCGCGCTGCCTGGCAAGATTGCCCTCCGCCCGTGCCAGGTTAGCCTCCGCCTGCGCAACCTGCGCCTTGACAAGGGCCTCGTTGGTCTCCCTCCTTTCCCCCGCCAGCTGGCGCCGGAGGGCAGCCTTCTCTCCCTCCAGCGTGGCCACCTTGTCCGCTAGCTTGCGACACTTGCTGTCGGCGGCCGATTTCTCACGAACGGCGTCGGCATGTTGGGTCCGAAGTCTCTCGACTTCGGCAGCCACAGCTGTCGTGAGGGCCCCCGACGCAGTGCGGCTGGCGAAGTCAGCCACCTGCAGAGCAATCGTAAGACCGCGGCCCCAGCAAGCCGATAAAAAAAAAGAGGACGAAGTCCAGCTCAGCGGACCTGACTTAGCGCCTCCGTCACCTCCTTCAGCCGGCGGGACGCGGCGCCCACCTCATCCCTGACAACCGCGAGGGCCGACACCTCGCCTCCGGCGCTAAGAGCCCCGCCCTTCGTCTTCGGCACTGCGGCAGCCGTCGTGGTCGCCGCGGCAGGCGCAACTATAGCAAGTTGGCCTTCGCCCGACCCTGCGACGTACCAACGAATAAATTAAAAAAATATATAATAATAATAGAGCCAACGACTTACCACCGAGATAGTCGTCCACACTAATATCGGTGGCGAAGTCGGCGACACGTTTGCCCGACAACGGCAACGCTCGGGCCGCCTTCGCGACCTCCGCCACTCCGCTGGACGGCGGCACCGCCTTCGCCGATTTCGAGCCTCCGGCGCCTGTCGTTGCCTCCGGCGCCTTGCTAGATGCAGGGACGCCCAACTTCGCCGCCAGCGGCGGCCTGCTTCCGCCGGGGGCCGCAGCCTTCGCAGCCCCCCGCTGCCTCTTCGGCCTGGCTTCAACAAGCCTGACAGCTGCCTGGCGCTTTTGTGCAGCTCCCTGGCGATCCTTGTCCATCACTGCTGACACAACAGCACCAATATTCCGCCCGTAAGGAAAAACCCTCCATTCACGAACCATGCGAGATGTAAAAAAGTCCTCGCCAGCCGCGCGGGGGATAGGAACATTCCTAGGCCAACAACCCCTGGTAACCCTCAGCATCCGAGCCGAAGACTCCCGGAGCTCGGGCGAAGACATCCTTCCCCCCGGGGCCGCGCATGTCCTCATCAACTCTCTAGCAAAACCATCAGAAACCCCAAGCCCTCCCATAGCAGTACCTAATTTTCTCTTTTTAGAGGATGGGGCGGCCGCCGGCGCAGGGTCGTCTCTAGTCTCCATCGCCGGCTTCTTCCCACGGCGGTCCACATCGTCTTGACCAGGGTAGCCGTCATATGGCAATTGATTTAATTCAAAAACCCTGTTCAAACGGTCATTCGACCCGCGGATATCCCAGCTGCGCTGGCCCTCTGTCCTCGGCACGTAACGTCCAACGAGCCGCACCGCCCCATCCTCCGCCTCACGCACAAAGGCGGCCGGATCGCAGTTTTGCAGATTCAGCGCGAAGGCAGGACTCCGCACCACCCTTCCGCCATGGAAACACATCTGGCGAGGGCACACTTCGCCCAACGCCCAGCCATGCGCCAAGGGCCATACCCCGTACGCCACAAATTCTTCAACCAAGTCGCGCCCACTGCTCAGGCCGGCGGCGCACCGGAGGGCTCCTTCGTCCACATCCTCCTCCGCCACTTCAAAGGGCGGGTACGCTGAGTAAAAATGAGAACACATCTCGGACACGGGGAGTCCCTCATGGCCTTCGACGGTACCCTCAGCAACGTAAAACCAAAATTCATTCCAGTTGCCCCACTTGTTGCGGGCGCAAGTGACCAACTCGACTACCTGCATCGTGGTTTTGCCGGTCTTCGGCGTGAATGTGCAGGACCCAAACTGAGCAACTTCGTCTCCAATCATCCTCTTCTGCCAGTGCAAACAATAATACTTCGCAAAAACTTCGACCGATGGCTGTCCGCCGTACGAAGTCGTCGCCCAGACATACTTCGACAGAGCCACCATCGCATTCGGTGTCAGGTGATGTATTTGAACGTTGAACCTGCGCAGGACTTCGCCAACAAATCGGTGCGCAGGCAAGCGGAGTCCGGCGGCGAAGAACGCCTCGAAAACAACCAACTCGCCCTCCGGCTCGAGGACTTCCTCCGTCCCCGGGACTCGAGCGACTCCGTCGCCGAAGTAACCCAAGAGCTGCATATCTTGCACGCGGACCGACGACATCCGCGATACGCCAAAATCAACAGAATCGCCGGCGCGTAACTCCTCCGCCATCAAACTACTCAGCGTCTCCTCAGACGAGGCGGCGGCCGGCGGCGAGGGATCGGCCGGCGGCGTAGCGGTAGCGGAAGAAGACGAGGACGGCATCGCTACGTACCGTCGGCGGCGGCGGGCGGTCTGCTTCACTCGAGCCAGATCTCCGGCGAACAAGAGCACGGCGGGCAGACGAGCAGCAAGACGGCGGAAAGGGCGGCTAGGGTTTTCGCGGAGCGCGGAAAGTGAAGTTCAAAAAGCGCCGACCCCCGCCCCCTTTTATAGGCAGGGCGCGGCTCTTCGGGAAACCCACAATCCAACAGGGCGCGGCGCTTCGGGAAACCCGCAATCCAACAGTACGCCGTCAATCAACGGTCATATCAAAAAAACCCCGCGGAACCACTTCGAGCGAGGGCAGCGTCTCCGCCATCTAGCGACGTCTTCGGCACCAAGTGACTTTGTCGAACTGGTCCCTCGGAGGGCAAATGTTGGGGCGAAGGCAAAGGCGCCACCCTTCGCTCGAAGCCTTCGCTGCAGCAGCTGAGCTAACAGAAACAAAACAGGCAGGGGCACCCTTCGCTTGTTCCGCACCAGACGAAGACCAGCGACGAAGGGCATCCCACAGTGCGGCCTCGTCCAACTCAGAGGCCCACGTGCGATCTGGCCCGTCGTAACGGGCCCCGCGTGGCCGCCGTGCGTTATGGGCCGAATTTGTAAAGGCATCCCTGTAATTACGGTCTGTAACCCCGCTTTATGGGAATATTCTGGGGATAACCTAGGTAGCTGAGGGCACATGCGTCCTTAGCTCAAGGCGCTGCACGCTCAGGTACCTATAAATACCCCTGCACAGTGCCCGTGAGAGGCCAGATTAACGGAGCTATCGCCATCTAGCGCAAGCACCCTGTTAACGTCACTGTTCACCCTTGTTGGATCCCCTTGCAGCTGAGAGCAAGTTCCAACAATTGCCTACCTTGATATCCATACCTTTATAGATACTTCTGATGAAGTATCAAAATATGATTTACAAAAATGCTTAGCCCTGCTTAGATCTTGTGGATAGAGGTTGTCTTTTGCAATAATGCCTAGCTCAGGGGTTATCCTAAGGAAGGATGGCTTCTACCTGCAAGAATATTTTCATTGGGAGCATGGTGGGATCTTACTGCAAAGTTCCCTATAATGCTCTTTTCATCCTAAGGAACACAAACAATCCTAAGGATGGAAGTACTTAAATCGGGACTTGGGCTAGGAACAGGTGATGTTCTACCCAGGTTAATTAAGGATTGGATGTGTATGTAGGCCTATATGATCAAGGACTATCTTAACTGGCCACATGCCCTAGATATGGGACAGGGTAAGCTTGAACCCGACTATTCCATACATGAAAAGACAATCGCGCACTGGGAGTGGAGAGATAGCGAGAGTGGCACGTACCCTCCTGGCAAAGGACCGCCAAAAAGGAGTGGTGTGCTCTCGGGTGGCGCGGACCTGTTCATGCAGTGGAGGATCCGTGGGAATGGTAGACATATATAAGAGTTACGAGAAACATATGTCGTGTGGTTAGAGATCCTCAGCTGAGTAAATCGATTCGGATCGCCGTTATATCCCCGGAGAGTGGAGACTTGATCTCCGACCTACAACCTAAGTCAGGATGTAAACATTATGAATAAAAATGATGTTGTATTGATGAGATGGTGAAATTAGACTAGATGCAACCAGAGTCTATTAATATTTAATCTGGCGTTAAAATATTGAAAGTAAGGACTCACTTTAGTAAGCTATTTCTGCAAAAGTATCTAAGTTGATTCTTGTTAAAGCCTTTCCCTTGATTCCTATTTAACCAGCATATCCTTGAGTCATTTTTCCTTAGTCGGGTAAGACTTGCGAAAGTACACTTCGTACTCAGTGTTTTCGAACCCATGTTGTTGTAGGTGATGAGGAGTACTCTAGGTGTTCCTAAGGCTGGAGGGCTTTTCCAGTTCTGGAGGAGGATTAGTTAGGCTTGTGTATAAGCTTTGGAGGGTTCCTACCTTCCTGCTATTGTAATAAGTTATGTACTTTGAGTATATCAGGACTTGTAATAAATGTAACTCTTCCTATGTAATAACCTTCAGTTTTAGAAATGAAAAGAATGTTTTGTAAAGTCTTCTGCTCTTATCTCCGAAGTGCGTGTATCGAATGTGATTACTGTAATATGCATGTATGGTGGGAGATCCTTAGGATGATGAGTTCAAGTTGTTGAACTCGTGATAGCCTTGTTAAGTTACCTGGTACACGTGCATAGCCATCTGAGGCCATCAAGGCAAGGATTGGTGCATGTGGGCCCAATTTTGGGAGGGCTATCACAACGTTGGATTGTAATCAGTCTCATGTCAACACCTTCGAGCAAGCCGAAGGTATCAATATAATACAAATTCTGTTAATATTCATATGTATTTTATGGAATGCGAAAACAAATGGGTTAGTGATTTGTATTCATTATATTTATTCTTGTGTATTCTTATTTATCTATAACATGATGAAGGTGTGTTCTTCATGATCTTCGTCCAATGATCATTAAATCCGAGAGGAGGCATTGCTTCAGAGGACAAAGGTCCTTAATACTTAACAATTGTGTTGTCTTGTTCTTGATTCATAGCATTTGAGGACAAGGGAACAACAAGTAGTGACTTGGGAATTTTTATGAATTTGCTCATTAATAAATATGGCATTATCGCTACTATCAAAATTCATTCCATTTTCTACTACTTCCCAAATCCTAGGATGAAGAGAAAATAAATGACTACGCATTTTATGGCTCCAAAAAAAAATCTTCCCCATCAAAGCGAGGGGGCTTGCCATGAGGAATGGATAATAAATGAGCATTGTAGTTATATGGAATATGGGAATAATCAAAAGAATAATTTTGATTAACCGTCTTTTTCTTTGAAGTGGAATCATCATCGTCGTCGTCCTTTGGTGAAGATGAGGAGATGTCGCTATCATAGTAGATTATCTTCCTAATGCGCCTCTTCTTGAAAGGGAAATGTGCCCTTGGGCCATTTCTAAGTATTTTGGTGATTAAGTGACCAACACAAGTGCTTAAGTGTTAAATTATGCCAAGTGATGGACAAAGTGCAAATCAAGAGTAAAGGTATGTTTCTAAGACTTAGTACATTGTTTTGGAGACTAATGTATTGTGTCTAAGTGCTAGAAACAGGAAAATACCAATTTGGAAAAGACTTGGCTGAGCAGCCAAGACTCTACGCAGTCTGGATGCACCGGACAGTGTCCGGTGCGCCAGGCTGGCTCTGGCGAACTGGCTGCTCTCGGGTTTTGTCGGCGGCGTACGGCTATAAATCACCAGACTGTCTGGTGAGCCAACAGTCGGTCGGGCTAACGGTCGGCCGCGTAATCCGCACGCGACGCGTGGCAGAGCCAACGGTCAGAAGGGGGCACCGGACTGTCTGGTGTGCACCGGACAGTGTCCGGTGCGCAAACGGCTCTGAATCTCCAACGGTCGGCTTCGCCAAAGAAGGAAAGAAATCCGCACCGGACAGTGTCCGGTGGTGCACCGGACTGTCCGGTGCGCCAGGCGACAGAAGGCAAAAATTGCCTTCCTGGAATGCTCTCAACGGCTCCTAGCTGCCTTGGGGCTATAAAAGGGTCCCCTAGGCGCATGGAGGATGACACCAAGTATTCTCTAAGCATTCCTAAGCACCAAGACTCCAATTCCGCGCATTCGATTCTTTGTGATAGCAACTAGAGCTCCATTTGAGTAGAGATCTCTTTGGGTTGTGTTGTGAGCTCGAGTTATGACTTGTGTGCGGTTTGTGCTCTGATTTTGTGTCTTGTGTGTGTTGCTCATCCCAGCCTTACTTTCGTGCTTCTTTGTGAACATCAAAGTGTAAGGGCGAGATGCTCCAAGTTGTGGAGATTCATCGCAAGCGGGATATAGTAAAGTAAAGCAAAACACTATGGTATTCAAGTGGGTCTTTGGACCGCTTGAGAGGGGTTGATTGCAACCCTCGTCCGTTGGGACGCCACAACGTGAAGTAGGCAAGTGTTGGACTTGGCCGAACCACGGGATAAACCACTGTGTCTATCTGTGTTGATCTTCTTGTGGTTATCGTGTCTTGCAAGAACTCCTCTCTAGCCACTTGGCTTTATTGTGCTAACTCCTAATCAAGTTTTGTGGCATTAAGTTTCAAGTTTTTACAGGATCACCTATTCACCCCCCCTCTAGGTGCTCTCAATTGGTATCAGAGCCGTTCTCTTCACGTGAGGGACTAATCGCCCGAAGAGATGGATCCTAAGGGCAAGGGGATGGTGGTTAATGATAAGGAGAAGGAGTCCTTCGTCAATGATCCAAAGGATGACAAGCCTACTGACTCGGGCGCGAGTCACAAAAGAAAAGACGGGAAGAAGAAAATGAGGCGCATCAAGGAGATTGTGTACAACGACGACAGCGACGAGTCCTCTTCTTCCCAAAAGGACGACGACAACGACTATGAGAAAAAGAAGACGGTTAATTCAAAATTTTCCTTTGACTATTCTCGTATTTCGCAAAGTTCCAATACTCATTTGCTTTCCATTCCCCTCGGTAAACCCCCTCACTTTGATGGAGAAGACTACGGATTTTGGAGTCACAAAATGTGTAGCCACTTGTTCTCTCTCCATCCAAGTATATGGGAGATAGTAGAAAATGGAATGCATTTTGATAGTACGGATAGTCCCATGCTCATCAATGAACAAATCCATAAAAATGCACAAGCTACTACTGTCCTTTTAGCATCTTTGTGCAGGTAAGAATACAATAAGGTGAGCGACTTGGACAATGCCAAGCAGATCTGGGACACCCTCAAGATATCACATGAGGGAAATAACGTCACCATGCTCACCAAGATGGAGTTGGTGGAAGGCGAACTTGGGAGATTTGCAATGATCAGGGGAGAGGAGCCAACCCAAACGTACAACTGGCTCAAGACCCTCATCAACAAAATAAGGAGCTATGGAAGCACACGATGGACTGACCATGATGTCGTCCGCCTACTACTAAGGTCTTTTACTGTCCTTGATCCACATCTTGTAAACAATATTCGTGAGAATCCCAGGTACACCAAGATGTCGCCCGAAGAAGTGCTTGGAAAGTTTGTAAGCGGGCGGATGATGATCAAGGAGGCAAGATACGTCGACGATGCATTGAATGGCCCAATCCACGAGCCTCAAACCGTGGCTCTCAAAGCAACAAGGAGCAAGGAGGCGCTACCTAGCAAGGTGGCGCAAGTTGAGGCGGCCGGGCTTAATGAGGAAGAAATGGCCCTCATCATCAAGCGGTTCAAAACGGCGCTAAAGGGTCGCAAGGAGCACCCCAACAAGAACAAGACGAAGGGGAAGCGCTCCTGCTTCAAATGTGGTAAGATTGGTCATTTTATCGCTAATTGTCCCGATAATAATAGTGACCAGGAACAAGATAAGAAGAGGGAAAAGAAGAAGGCTTACTAGAAGGCTAAGGGCGAGGCACACCTTGGCAAGGAGTGGGACTCGGATTGCTCGTCGTCCGACTCCGACAACGAAGGACTCGCTGCATCGGCCTTCAACAAATCATCCCTCTTCCCCAACGAGCGTCACACATGCCTTATGGCAAAGGAGAAGAAGGTATGTACTCAAAACAATACTACTTATGCTTCTTCAAATGATGATGAGTCTAGTAATGATGATGAAATAGACTATTCTAGTTTATTCAAAGGTTTAGATAGAAATAAAATTGATAAGATCAATGAATTGATTGATGCTTTGAATGATAAGAATAGATTGTTAGAAAAGCAAGAGGATCTTTTGTATGAAGAACATGATAAATTTGTAGAGGCACAAAAATCTCTTGCTTTAGAAGTTAAAAGGAATGAAATGCTTTCTTGTGAACTATCTACATGCCATGAGTCTATTTCTAACTTAAAGAGTATTAATGATGACTTGAATGCTAAGTTAGAAGTAACAAATAGATCTAACTCTTGTGTAGAACATGTTGTGATTTGCAATAGGTGTAAAGGTTTTAATGTTGATGCGTGTAGTGAACATCTAGTTTCCATTGCAAAACTAAATGGTGAAGTGGCTAGTCTTAATGCCTAACTTAAGACTAGCAAGGATGAATTTGACAAACTAAAATTTGCAAGGGATGCCTACACTATTGGTAGACACCCCTCAATTAAGGATGGGCTTGGCATCAAGAGGGAAGCCAAGAACTTAACTAGTCATAAGGCTCCCATTCCCGCCAAGGAGAAAGGGAAGGCTCCTATGACTTATAGTTGTCAAAAGAACCATGCTTTCATGTACCATGATAGGAAATTTTCTAGAAATGATTATGATAGGAGTTGTAATGCTTACAATTCAAATGCAATGATTGCCTCAAGTTCCTCTATTATGCATAATAGAAATTTGACTAGAAAAAAATGTTATGCCTAGAAGAAATGTTGTTCATGTTCCTAGGAAAGTAAACAATGAACCTTCTACAATTTATCATGCTTGCAATGCTTCCTTTGCAATTTGTAGAAAGGATAGAAAGGTGATTGCTAGGAAATTAGGGGCAAAATGCAAGGGAGAAAAAACTTGCATTTGGGTCCCTAAGGATATCGTCACTAACCTTGTAGGACCCAACAAGAGTTGGGTACCTAAGACACAAGCCTAAATTTGCCTTGCAGGTTTATGCATCCGGGGGATCAAGCTGGATTATCGACAGCGGATGCACAAACCACATGACGGGGGAGAAGAAGATGTTCACCTCCTACGTCAAAAACAAAGATTCCCAAGACTCAATCATATTCGGTGACGGGAATCAAGGCAAGGTGAAAGGGTTAGGAAAAATAGCTATTTCATCCGAGCACTCCATTTCCAATGTGTTTTTAGTTGAGTCAGCTTTGTAATATGGGATATAACTGCTTATTCACAAATGTAGATGTGTCTGTCTTTAGAAGGAGTGATGGTTCATTAGCTTTTAAGGGTGTATTAGACGACAAACTCTACTTAGTTGATTTTGCAAAAGAGGAGGCCGGTCTAGATGCATGCTTAATTGCTAAGACTAGCATGGGCTGGCTGTGGCATCGCCGCTTAGCACATGTGGGGATGAAGAACCTTCACAAACTTCTAAAGGGAGAACACGTGATAGGTCTAACAAATGTTACTTTCGAAAAAGATAGACCTTGTGCAGCTTGTCAAGCAGGTAAACAGGTGGGAAGCTCTCATCATACCAAAAATGTGATGACTACATCAAGACCCTTGGAGTTACTTCATATGGACCTCTTCGGACCCGTCGCCTACCTAAGCTTAGGTGGAAGTAAGTATGGTCTTGTTATAGTTGATGATTTTTCCCGCTTCACTTGGGTATTCTTTTTGCAGGATAAGTCTGAAACCCAAGGGACCCTCAAGCGCTTCCTAAGGAGATCTCAAAATGAGTTTGAGCTCAAGGTGAAGAAGATAAGGAGCAACAACGGGTCCGAGTTCAAGAACCTTCAAGTGGAGGAGTACCTTGAGGAGGAAGGGATCAAGCACGAATTCTCCGTTCCCTACACACCACAGCAAAACAGTGTGGTAGAGAGGAAGAACAGGATGCTCATTGACATGGCAAGGACGATGCTTGGAGAGTTCAAGACCCCCGAGCGGTTTTGGTCGGAAGCCATGAACACGGCTTGCCACGCCATCAACCTGGTCTACCTTCATCGCCTCCTCAAGAAGACTTCATATGAGCTTCTAACCGGTAACAAACCCAATGTGTCTTACTTTCGTGTATTTGGGAGCAAATGTTATATTCTTGTGAAGAAAGGTAGAAATTCTAAGTTTGCTCCCAAAGCTGTAGAAGGGTTTTTGTTAGGTTATGACTCAAATACAAAGGCGTATAGGGTCTTCAACAAATCATCGGGTTTGGTTGAAGTCTCTAGCAACGTTGTATTTGATGAAACTAATGGCTCTCCAAGAGAGCAAGTCGTTGATCTTGATGATGTAGATGAAGAAGATATTCCAACGGCCGCAATACGCACCATGGCGATTGGAGAAGTGCGGCCACAGGAACAAAAGGAGCAAGATCAACCTTCTTCCTCAACAATGGTGCATCCCCCAACTCAAGATGATGAACAGGTTCATCAAGAGGAAGCGTGTGATCACTCAATTGGTGAACAGGTTCATCAAGAGGAAGCGTGTGATCAAGGGGGAGCACAAGATGATCATGTGATGGAGGAAGAAGCACAACCGGCACCTCCAACCCAAGTTCGAGACGATTCAAAGGAATCATTCTGTCGACCAAATTTTGGGTGACATTAGCAAGGGAGTAACTACTCGTTCTAGATTAGTTAATTTTTGTGAGCATTACTCCTTTGTCTCTTCTATTGAGCCTTTCAAGGTAGAAGAGGCCTTGCTAGATCCAGACTGGGTGTTGGCCATGCAAGAAGAGCTCAACAATTTCAAGAGAAATGAAGTTTGGGCACTGATGCCTCGTCCCAAGCAAAATGTTGTGGGAACCAAGTGGGTGTTCCGCAACAAACAAGACGAGCACGAGGTGGTGACAAGGAACAAGGCTCGACTTGTGGCAAAAGGTTATGCCAAAGTCGCAGGTTTGGACTTTGAGGAGACTTTTGCTCCTGTGGCTAGGCTAGAGTCCATTCGTATTTTGCTAGCATATGCCGCTCACCATTCTTTCAGGTTGTTCCAAATGGATGTGAAGAGTGCCTTCCTCAACGGGCCAATCAAGGAGGAGGTGTATGTGGAGCAACCCCCTGGCTTCGAGGATGAACGATACCCCGACCACGTATGTAAGCTCTCTAAGGCGCTCTATGGACTTAAGCAAGCCCCAAGAGCATGGTATGAATGCCTTAGAGACTTTTTAATTGCTAATGCTTTCAAGGTTGGGAAAGCCAATCTGACTTTATTCACTAAGACTTGTGATGGTGATTTATTTGTGTGCCAAATTTATGTCGATGACATAATATTTGGTTCTACTAACCAAAAGTCTTGTGAAGAATTTAGCAGGGTGATGACTCAGAAATTCGAGATGTCGATGATGGGCGAGTTGAACTACTTACTTGGGTTCCAAGTGAAGCAACTCAAGGACGGCACCTTCATCTCCCAAACGAAGTACACGCAAGACTTGCTAAAGCAGTTTGGGATGAAGGACGCCAAGCCCGCAAAGACTCCGATGGGAACCGACGGACATGTCGACCTCAACAAAGGAGGTAAGTCCGTTGATCAAAAGGCATACCGGTCTATGATAGGGTCTTTACTTTATTTATGTGCTAGTAGACCGGATATTATTCTTAGCGTATGCATGTGTGCTAGATTTCAATCCAATCCAAGGGAGTGTCACTTAGTAGCCGTGAAGCGAATTCTTAGATATTTAGTCGCTACGCCTTGCTTCGGGATATGGTATCCAAAGGGGTCTACCTTTGACTTAATTGGATATTTAGACTCCGATTATGCTGGATGTAAGGTCGATAGGAAGAGTACATTGGAGACGTGCCAATTCTTAGGAAGGTCCCTGGTGTCATGGAGTTCTAAGAAACAAACTTCCGTTGCCCTATCCACCGCTGAGGCCGAGTACGTTGTCGCAGGACAGTGTTGTGCGCAACTACTTTGGATGAGGTAAACCCTCTGGGACTTTAGCTACAATCTGAGCAAAGTCCCACTCCTATGTGATAATGAGAGTGCTATCTGCATGGCGGACAACCCCGTTGAGCACAGCCGCACAAAGCACATTGACATCCGGCATCACTTTTTGAGAGACCACCAGCAAAAGGGAGATATCAAAG
Organism: Zea mays; assembly: GCF_902167145.1. Lineage (NCBI taxonomy): Eukaryota > Viridiplantae > Streptophyta > Magnoliopsida > Poales > Poaceae > Zea > Zea mays. The sequence goes on along the minus strand of NC_050098.1, from coordinate 37,077,649 downwards.
TGTTTTATGTTAGCACCGAGAACCAGCTAGCCGATATCTTTACCAAGCCTCTAGATGAGTCGACCTTTTGCAGGCTGCGTAGTGAGCTAAATGTCTTAGATTCGTGGAACTTGGATTGATTTATAGCATACATGTGTTTTATGCCTTGATCGTGTTCCTTATGCATTTTGTTGTTTACCAATGGTGCTCAAGTTGTACAAGGACTCCCCGGACCTCACAAGTCCATTTGCAAGTGATGCACTTATTTAGGGGGAGCTGTGCTACAACTTGACCCTTTGAGACTAACCATGTGCTTGAGTTTTCTTAATCTAGTCTCAAAGGAGGTTTGAAAGGGAAATGATGGACTTGGACCATGCAAGACTTCCACTGCACTCCGATGAGAGGGTAACTTATTCCAAGTTCATCTCCGTGCTCTTATTGCCTTTTTACTCTTAATTGAAGATTTTGGTGAGGCAATGGGGTTCAAGGGCCAAGATTGATCCCGTTTTGGTGCTTGATGCCAAAGGGGGAGAAAATAAGGCCAAAGCAATAAATGGATCAGCTACCACTTGAGAATTTTGAAAATAGTAGAATAGAGCTTTTGGTTTGTCAAAAATCTCTTATTGTCTCTTTTGTCAAAAGTTGGCATCTTGTGGGGAGAATGGTTGATTATGGGGAAAAGGGGGAGTTTTTGAAATCTTTGATCAATTTCTCTTGGAATATCTTTCTCTATGCATCAACAAGTGTATTTGACTTAGAGATAGGAAATTGAGTTTAATTTGCAAAAACAAACCAAGTGGTGGCAAAGAATGATCCAAATATACCAAATTTGAATCAAAACAAATTTGAGTTTTCATTTGCATTGATGTTGCACTTCTTTAGTTGCTTTTAGTTGTGTTGGCATTAATCACCAAAAAGGGGGAGATTGGAAGGGAAATGTGCCCTTGGGCCATTTCTAAGTATTTTGGTGATTAAGTGACCAACACAAGTGCTTAAGTGTTAAATTATGCCAAGTGATGGACAAAGTGCAAATCAAGAGTAAAGGTATGTTTCTAAGACTTAGTACATTGTTTTGGAGACTAATGTATTGTGTCTAAGTGCTAGAAACAGGAAAAGACCAATTTGGAAAAGACTTGGCTGAGCAGCCAAGACTCTGCGCAATCTGGATGCACCGGACTGTCCGGTGGTGCACCGGACAGTGTCCGGTGCACCAGGCTGGCTCTGGCGAACTGGCTGCTCTCGGGTTTCGTCGGCGGCGTACGACTATAAATCACCGGACTGTCTGGTGAGCCAACAGTCGGCCGGGCCAACGGTCGGCCGCGTAATCCGCGCGCGATGCGTGGCAGAGCCAACGGTCAGAAGGGGGCACCGGACTGTCCGGTGTGCACCGGACAATGTCCGGTGCGCCAACGGCTCTGAATCTCCAACGGTCGGCTTCGCCAAAGAAGGAAAGAAATCCGCACCGGACAGTGTCCGGTGCGCCAGGCGACAGAAGGCAAAAATTGCCTTCCTAGAATGCTCTCAACGGCTCCTAGTTGCCTTGGGGCTATAAAAGGGTCCCCTAGGCGCATGGAGGATGACACCAAGTATTCTCTAAGCATTCCTAAGCACCAAGACTCCAATTCCGCGCATTCGATTCTTTGTGATAGCAACTAGAGCTCCATTTGAGTAGAGATCTCTTTGGGTTGTCTTGTGAGTTCGAGTTGTGACTTGTGTGCGGTTTGTGCTTTGATTTTGTGTCTTGTGTGTGTTGCTCATCCCAGCTTTACTTCTGTGCTTCTTTGTGAACATCAAAGTGTAAGGCCGAGAAGCTCCAAGTTGTGGAGATTCCTCGCAAGCGGGATATAGTAAAGTAAAGCAAAACACCATGGTATTCAAGTGGGTCTTTGGACCGCTTGAGAGGGGTTGATTGCAACCCTCGTCCGTTGGGACGCCACAATGTGGAGTAGGCAAGTGTTGGACTTGGCCGAACCACGGGATAAACCACTGTGCCTATCTGTGTTGATCTTCTTGTGGTTATCGTGTCTTGCAAGAACTCCTCTCTAGCCACTTGACTTTATTGTGCTAACTCCTAATCAAGTTGTGTGGCATTAAGTTTTAAGTTTTTACAGGATCACCTATTCACCCCCACCTCTAGGTGCTCTCACTTCTTCTTCCCGTCCTTCCCCTTATTGTTCGAGCCTGAGTCGTTGGGCTTATCTCCTTTTGGCTCGTTATTGTTGAGGGTATCCTTCTTATCGTTGATCACAATCCCCTTGCTATTAGGATCCATCTCTTCAGGCGGTTAGTCCCTTGATGAAGAGAACCTGACTTTGATACCAATTGAGAGCACCTAGAGGGGTGGGTGAATAGGCGATTCTACAAAAATCAACTCTAAACAACACAAACTTGGTTTATAATGAGTGTTAGTGAAAGCTAAAACCAAGTTGGTATGAGTAGAGATGGAGAGATGAGAACTCTTCACTTGATTGCTCCTTTGAAATGTGTATCAAACTTAGGAGAAATAATACAAATGAATATGAGAACTTAAGAAGACGATAATCGTAATAAGGTAAAAGGACAAGAGAAACGATGATTTTATCCCGTGGTTCGGACAATTCCTACTCCACGTTGTGGTGACCTCCTTCGGTCAAGGGTTGCACTCAGCCCCTCTCAAGTGATCCAAAGATCAAAGTTGAGTACCACAGTTGTCTTCCTTATATCAATTACCGGTTGTGAGGAATCTCCACAAATTGGAGTCTCTCACGCCTTACACAAATGTTTACAATCAAAACCGGAGTAAGGGGGATAGAAACACACACAAGAACACAATCGCAGCAACAACAACACACACAAGCCAAGAAGAGAGCGCAAGAATCAAAACGGCAGAGTCACAACTCAAGAACGCGCTCAAATCTCTATCTAATGAATCGACAACGTGGTCGCAGAGTCTATGAGTTGTAGATTGCTCAAAGTGTGCTTGTTTTTGCTCCTTGGCGCCTAGGGGGTCCTTCTATAGCCCCAATGAACCTAGGAGCCGCATGGAACTCCATTTGGAAGGTCCTGGTTGCCTTCTGTCCGTGGGTGCACCGGATTGTCCGGTGCACACCGGACACTGCACAGTAGACGGTTGCTTTCCTTCCCTAGCGAAGCCGACCGTTGATCACTTGGCACACCGGACAGTTCGGTGTACACCAGACAGTCCGGTGCGACCTTGTGGTTGTTGGCCCGACTGACGTGGTCGACGTTGATTGCGCGGCCGACCGTTGGCCAGACGCGCGGCTGGCACACCAAACAATCATGTGAATTATAGTCACGACGTTCTGGCGAATTCTCGAGAGCGCCCTGTTCGCTGGCTGACCAACCTGGGCACCAGACGCTGTCCATGCACACCGGATAGTCTGGTGCTCCTATACTGGTACAAGTTTGGCCACACTTAGCCAAACACCATTTCACCAAAAATGGTTCGACTTGAGAAGTTTCCTAGCACTTAGATAACACATAGTTAGTAACTCAAACAATTTACTAAGTGCTAGAATCATACCTTTGTTCCTTCCATAGATAGGATTTGCAATATATACAAATATACACTTTTCTCATGTTTATTTGCCTTTCAAATACATGTGCCTATGCTCATACATCAAGATGTCAGTCCAAGACAATATGTTGAAAATTTAACCACCAAAACAAATTAGAAAATGGCCCAATGGGACATTTTCCTTTCAAGAGCGCCCATTGCCAGTTCTCCCTCGCAGCGGTCATGACTCGCTTGGTGTATGAGGGCAGCCTCCCATCATCGTTGTGGAGGTAGAACCAACGGTTCTGCCACCCCTTGTTTGAAGATGTGAGGGAGGCAGGGATGTACAACTGCGCCCGATCCAAACTTACCTGGAGAATACAACCACCGCCCCTCACCGCAGTGCGGACCTTCTTCATCTCCATCGACAGAGAAAACGACTCTGCACGGAAGAGATGAAGCTAGAGATCCCAGTGAGGGTTGATCCTGAGGTACCCCTCGTAGACCGCTGCGAAGATTGCCGCCTGAGCGATGGAGTTCGAGTTGAAGTTATGAAGTTCCACCCCATAGTAGTGCGAGAGCGCTCGCATAAAGCGGCTTGCCATCATCCTGAACCCACGCTCGTGGAATGGCACGAAGCTAAAGATGTAGACCGCGGGCGGGGTCAGCTCCTCGTCATCCCCAGTGAAAGTCGCCTAGAGGGGGGGTGGATAGGCGGAAACTGAAATTTACAACTTTAAACACACTACAAGCCGGGGTTAGCGTTAGAATAAAAGTTAAGTCCGAGAGAGAGGGGAAAACAAATCAACCAAGAAAATAGAGCGAACAACACGATGATTTGTTTTACTGAGGTTCGGTTCCAAAGAACCTAGTCCCCGTTGAGGTGGTCACAAAGACCGGGTCTCTTTCAACCCTTTCCCTCTCTCAAATGGTCACTTAGACCGAGTGAGGCTTCTTCTTTAATCTCACAGATCACTTAGACCCCGCAAGGATCACCACACAATTGGTGTCTCTTGCCTCGCTTACAAAGCACTTGAGAGTAAGAAGTGAGAAATAAAAGAAAGCCAAGCCAAGCAAACAAGAGCAACAAGAAACACAAGAGATCCTCTCACAAGTCCTAGAACACTAGAATTGAATTGGGGACTTTGATTGGATCGGTGGCTTTGATTTGTGTCTTGGAGTGTTGCACTTTGCTCTTGTATTGAATGAGGAGTAGTGAATGCTTGGATTGGTGGTGGTTGGCGGTATTTATAGCCCACAACCACCACATAGCTGTTGGGGAGGCTGTCTGTCGATGGGCGCACCGGACAGTCCGGTGCTCCAGCTATGTCACCCAACTGTTAGGGTTCTGACGGTTTCGACCGTTGGAGCTTTGACTTCTTAGGGGAACCGGACAGTCCGGTGCCGCACCGGACATGCACTGTTGAAAGGGAATTAGGCTTACACCTATTTCCTAATTGATTTTGGTGGTTGAATTGCCCAACACAAATAAGTGGACTAACTAGTTTTGCTCTAGTGTATAAGTTATACAGGTGCCAAAGGTTAACACTTAGCCAATAAAAAGACCAAGAATTGGGTTCAACAAAGAGAGCAAAGGATAACCGAAGTGTGCCCTGGTCTGGCGCACCGGACTGTCCGGTGTGCCACTGGACAGTGTCCGGTGCACCACCGGACAGTGTCTGGTGCACCAGGGGACTTCAAGCCAAACTCTTCACCTTCGGGAAAATCCAGAGCCGCTCCGCTATAATTCACCGGACTGTCCGGTGTGCCACCGGACAGTGTCCGGTGCTCCAAGGAAGAGCGCCTCTGGAACTCACCAGCTTCGGGAATTCGCTCCGCTATAATTCACCGGACATGTCCGGTGTACACCGGACTGTCCGGTGAGCCAGCGGGGCAACGGCTACTTCGCGCCAATGGTCACCTGCAGAGGCATTAAATGCGCGCCAGAGCGCGCAGAAGTCAGGCACGCGCGAAGTGGCGCATTGGACACTCTACAGTGCATGTCCGGTGTGCCACCGGACATCCGGGCGGGCCCAGCAGTCAGAGCTCCAACGATCGGAACCCAACGGCCTGGTGACGTGGCTGGCACACCGGACACTGTCCGGTGTGCACCGGACTGTCCGGTGCACCATGCGACAGACAGCCTCCACCAAACGGCTAGTTTGGTGGTTGGGGTTATAAATACCCCCAACCACCCCACATTCAAGACATCCAAGTTTTCACACTTCCAACCACTTACAAGAGCTAGGCATTCAATACAAGACACACCCAAGTGATCAAATCCTCTCCCATTTCCACAAAAGCTTTAGTGACTAGTGAGAGTGATTTGTCGTGTTCTTTTGAGCTCTTGCACTTGGATAGCTTTCTTCTTTCTCATTCTTTCTTGTGATCAATACTCTTTTGTAACCGAGGCAACAGACACCAATTGTGTGGTGGTCCTTGCGGGGAAGTTTTGTTCCCGGTTGATTTGAGAAGAGAAAGCTCACTCGGTCCGAGGGACTGTTTGAGAGAGGGAAGGGGTTGAAAAAGACCCGGCCATTGTGGCCTCCTCAACGAGGAGTAGGTTTGCGAGAACCGAACCTCGGTAAAACAAATCCTTGTGTCTCACTTCCTTATTCGCTTGCGATTTGTTTTTACGCCCTCACTCGGACTTGATTATATTTCTAACGCTAACACGGCTCGTAGTTGTGATTAATTTTGTAAATTTCAGTTTCGCCCTATTCACCCCCCTCTAGGCGACTTTCAATTGGTATCAGAGCCCGGTGCTTCATTAGAGCCTAACCGCTCGAAGTGATGTCGGGAGATCACGCAAAGAAGGAGATGGAGACCGGCGAAAAGCCCACTACAAGCCACGGGAAGGCTTCATCGGAAGAGTCCCACAAAAAGGGAAAGGGGAAGGAGAAGAAAGCTTCTTCCCACAAGTCGCATCGGAGTGGCGACAAGATAAAGAAGATGAGGAAGGTGGTCTACTACGAGACTGACACTTCATCACCTTCCACCTCCGGCTCCGACGCGCCCTCCGTAACTTCTAAGCGCCATGAGCGCAAGAAGTTTAGTAAGATCCCCCTACGCTATCCTCGCATTCCTAAACATACACCTTTACTTTCCGTCCCATTAGGAAAACCACCAACTTTTGATGGTGAAGATTATGCAAGGTGGAGTGATTTAATGCGATTTCATCTAACCTCACTCCACAAAAGTATATGGAATGTCGTTGAGTTTGGTGTACAGGTACCATCCGTAGGGGATGAGGATTATGATGAGGACGAGGCGGCTCAAATCGAGCACTTCAACTCCCAAGCAACAACTATACTCCTCGCCTCTCTAAGTAGGGAGGAGTACAACAAGGTGCAAGGATTCAAGAGCGCCAAGGAAGTTTGGGACATGCTCAAGACCGCGCACGAGGGTGATGAACTCACCAAGATCACCAAGCGGGAAACGATCGAGGGGGAGCTCGGTCGCTTCCGTCTACGCCAAGGGGAGGAGCCACAAGACATGTACAACCGGCTCAAAACCTTGGTGAATCAAGTGCGCAACCTCGGGAGCAAGAAATGGGATGACCACGAGGTGGTTAAGGTTATTTTAAGATCACTTATTTTCCTTAACCCCTACTCAAGTTCAATTAATTCGTGGTAATCCTAGATATACACTAATGACTCCCGAGGAAGTAATTGGGAATTTTGTGAGCTTTGAATTCATGATCAAGGGATCAAGGAAGATCAACGAGCTTGACGACCCCTCCACGTCTGAAGCTCAACCCGTCGCATTCAAGGCGACGGAAGAAAAGAAGGAGGAGTCTACACCGAGTAGAACACCCATCGACGCCTCCAAGCTCGACAATGAGGAAATGGCGCTCGTCATCAAGAGCTTCCGCCAAATCCTCAAGCAAAGGAGGGGAAAGATTACAAGCCCCGCTTCAAGAAGGTTTGCTACAAGTGTGGTAAGCCCGGTCACTTTATAGCAAAATGTCCTATTTCTAGTGACAGTGACAGGGGTGACGACAAGAAGGGGAGAAGAAAGGAGAAGAAGAGGTACTACAAGAAGAAGGGCAGCGATGCCCATGTTTGTCGCGAGTGGGACTCCGACGAAAGCTCTAGCGACTCCTCCGACGACGAGGACGCCGCCAACATCGTCGTCACCAAGGGACTTCTCTTCCCCAACATCGGCCACAAGTGCCTCATGGCAAAGGACGGCAAAAAGAAGAAGGTTAAATCCAAATCCTCCACTAGATATGAGTCCTCTAGTGATGATAATGCTAGTGATGAGGAAGATAATTTGCGTACCCTTTTTGCCAACTTAAACATACAACAAAAAGAGAAATTAAATGAATTAATTAGTGCCATCCATGAGAAGGATGACCTCTTGGACTCCCAAGAAGACTTCCTAATCAAGGAAAACAAAAAGCATGTTAAAGTTAAAAATGCTTATTCTCTAGAAGTTGAAAAATGTGAAAAATTATCTAGTGAACTAAGCACTTGCCATGAGACTATAGACAACCTTAGAAATGAGAATGCTAATTTGTTAGCTAAGGTTGATTCCATTGCTTATAATGTTTCAATTCCCAATCTTAGAAATGATAATGATGATTTGCTTGCTAAGATTGAAGAATTGAACATTTCTCTTGCTAGCCTTAGAGATGAAAATAAAAAATTGCTTGCTAAGGCTAAAGATTTTGATGTTTGCAATGCTACCATTTCCGACCTTAGAAGTAAAAATGATATATTACATGCTAAGGTTGTAGAATTAAAATCTTGCAAACCCTCTACATCTACCGTTGAACATACTTCTATTTGCACTAGATGTAGAGATGTTGATATTGATGCTATTCATGATCATATGGTATTAATTAAACAACAAAATGATCATATAGCAAAATTAGATGCTAAAATTGCCGAGCATGAACTTGAAAATGAAAATTTTAAATTTGCTCGTAGTATGCTTTATAGTGGGAGACGCCCTGGCATTAAGGATGGCATTGGCTTCCAAAAGGGGGACAATGTCAAACTTAATGCCCCTCCTAAGAAATTGTCCAACTTTGTTAAGGGCAAGGCTCCCATGCCTCAGGATAACGAGGGTTACATTTTGTACCCTGCCGGTTATCCAGAGAGCAAAATTAGGAGAATTCATTCTAGGAAGTCTCACTCTGGCCCTAATCATGCTTTTATGTATAAGGGTGAGACATCTAGCTCTAGGCAACCAACCCGTGCTAAGTTGCCTAAGAAGAAAACTCCTAGTGCATCAAATGACCATAGCATTTCATTTAAAACTTTTGATGCTTCTTATGTGTTAACTAACAAATCCGGCAAAGTAGTTGCCAAGTATGTTGGGGGCAAACACAAGGGATCAAAGACTTGTGTTTGGGTACCCAAAGTTCTTGTGTCTAATGCCAAAGGACCCAAAACCATTTGGGTACCTAAAAGTCAAGAACTAAAATTGTTTTGTAGGTTTATGCATCCGGGGGCTCAAGTTGGATCATCGACAGCGGGTGCACAAACCACATGACAAGGGAGAAGAAGATGTTCTCCTCCTACGAGAAAAACCAAGATCCCCAACGAACTATCACATTCGGGGATGGAAATCAAGGTTTGGTCAAAGGATTGGGTAAAATTGCTATATCACCTGACCATTCTATTTCCAATGTTTTTCTTGTAGATTCATTAGATTACAATTTGCTTTCCGTTTCTCAATTATGCAAAATGGGCTACAACTGTCTTTTCACTAATGTAGGTGTCACTGTCTTTAGAAAAAGTGATGATTCAATAGCATTTAAGGGAGTGTTAGAGGGTCAGCTATACTTGGTAGATTTTGATAGAGCTGAACTCGACACCTGCTTGATTGCTAAGACTAACATGGGTTGGCTATGGCACCGCCGACTAGCCCATGTTGGGATAAAGAATCTTCATAAGCTTCTAAAGGGAGAGCACATTTTAGGATTAACAAATGTTCATTTTGAGAAAGACAGGATCTGTAGCGCATGCCAAGCAGGGAAGCAAGTTGGCACTCACCATCCACACAAGAACATCATGACGACTGACACGCCGCTCGAGCTCCTACACATGGACCTATTCGGCCCAATAGCTTACATAAGCATCGACGGGAGTAAGTACTGTCTAGTTATTGTGGATGATTATTCTCGCTTCACTTGGGTATTCTTTTTGCAGGAAAAAACTCATACCCAAGAGACCTTAAAGGGATTCTTGAGACGGGCTCAAAACGAGTTCAGCTTAAGGATCAAGAAAATTAGAAGCGACAACAGGACGGAGTTCAAGAACTCTCAAATTGAAGGCTTCCTTGAGGAGGAGGGCATCAAGCATGAGTTCTCTTCTCCCTACACGCCACAGCAAAATGGTGTAGTGGAGAGGAAGAATAGAACTCTATTGGACATGGCAAGAACCATGCTTGATGAGTATAAAACTTCGGATCGGTTTTGGGCTGAGGCGGTCAACACCGCTTGCTATGCCATCAACCGGTTATATCTACACCAAATCCTCAAGAAGACATCATACGAACTCCTAACCGGTAAAAAGCCCAATATTTCATATTTTAGAGTCTTTGGTAGCAAATGCTTTATACTTGTTAAAAGAGGTAGAAAATCTAAATTTGCTCCTAAGACTGTAGAAGGCTTTTTACTAGGATATGATTCAAACACAAGGGCATATAGAGTCTTTAACAAGTCCTCTAGACAAGTTGAAGTTTCTTGTGACGTTGTGTTTGATGAGACTAACGGCTCTCAAGTAGAGCAAGTTGATCTTGATGAGATAGGTGATGAAGAGGCTCCATGCATCGCGCTAAGGAACATGTCCATTGGGGATGTGTGTCCTAAGGAATCCGAAGAGCCTCCAAATGCACAAGATCAACCATCCTCCTCCATGCAAGCATCTCCACCAACTCAAAATGAGGATGAGGCTCAAGTTGATAAAGGAGAAGATCAAGCAAATGAGCCACCTCAAGATGACGGCAATGATTAAGGGGGAGATGCAAATGAGCAAGACAAGGAGGATGAAGAGCAAAGACCGCCACACCCAAGAGTCCACCAAGCAATTCAACGAGATCACCCCGTCGACACCATCCTCGGCGACATCCATAAGGGGGTAACCACTAGATCTCGTGTTGCACATTTTTTGTAAGCATTACTCTTTTGTTTCCTCTATTGAGCCACACAGGGTAGAGGAAGCACTTCAAGATTCGGATTGGGTGGTGGCAATGCAAGAGGAGCTCAACAACTTCACTAGGAATGAGGTATGGCATTTAGTTCCACGTCCTAATCAAAATATTGTAGGAACCAAATGGGTGTTCCGCAACAAGCAAGACGAGCATGGTGTGGTGACAAGGAACAAAGCACGACTTGTGACCAAGGGATACTCCCAAGTCGAAGGTTTAGATTTCGGTGAAACCTATGCACCCGTAGCTAGGCTTGAGTCAATTCGTATATTATTGGCCTATGCTACTTACCATGGCTTCAAGCTTTACCAAATGGACGTGAAGAGTGCCTTCCTCAACGGACCGATCAAGGAAGAGGTCTATGTTGAGCAACCTCCCGGCTTTGAAGATAGTGAGTACCCTAACCATGTCTATAAACTCTCTAAGGCGCTTTATGGGCTCAAGCAAGCCCCAAGAGCATGATATGAATGCCTTAGAGATTTTCTTATCACTAATGGATTCAAAGTCGGAAAGGCCGATCCTACACTCTTTACCAAAACACTTGAAAATGATTGGTTTGTATGCCAAATTTATGTTGATGATATTATATTTGGGTCTACTAACGAATCTACATGTGAAGAGTTTAGTAGGATCATGACACAAAAATTCGAGATGTCTATGATGGGGGAGTTGAAATATTTCTTAGGATTTCAAGTAAAGCAACTCCAAGAGGGCACCTTCATAAGCCAAATGAAGTATACTCAAGATATTCTAAGCAAGTTTGGGATGAAGGATGCCAAACCCATCAAGACACCCATGGGAACCAATGGGCATCTCGACCTCGACACGGAAGGTAAGTCCGTGGATCAAAAGGTATACCAGTCGATGATAGGCTCTTTGCTATATTTATGTGCATCTCGACCGGATATTATGCTTTCCGTATGCATGTGTGCAAGATTCCAAGCCGACCCTAAGGAAGCTCACCTTACGGTCGTAAAACGAATCTTGAGATATTTAGTTTATACTCCTAAGTTTGGGCTTTGGTATCCTAGGGGATCCACTTTTGATTTGATTAGTTATTCGGATGCCGATTGGGTGGGGTGTAAAATTAATAGAAGAGCACATCGGAGACTTGCCAGTTCTTGGGAAGATCCTTGGTGTCTTGGGCTTCAAAGAAGCAAAATTCCGTAGCTCTTTCTACCGCCGAAGCCGAGTACATTGCCGCAGGCCATTGTTGCGCGCAACTACTTTGGATGAGGCAAACCCTTAGGGACTATGGTTACGAACTAACCAAAGTTCCTCTTCTATGTGATAATGAGAGTGCAATCCGCATGGCAGATAATCCCGTTGAGCATAGCCGCACTAAACACATAGTCATTCGGTATCACTTTTTAAGGGATCACCAACAAAAGGGAGATATCGAGATTTCTTACATTAATACTAAAGATCAATTAGCCGATATCTTTACCAAGCCACTAGATGAACAAACTTTTAACAAACTTAGGCATGAGCTAAATATTCTTGATTCTAGGAACTTCTTTTGTTGATTTGCACACATAGCTCATTCATATACCTTTGATCATGTCTCTTTCATATGATATGACTAATGTGTTTTCAAGTCTATTTTAAACCAAGTCATAGGTGTATTGAAAGGGAATTGGAGTCTTCGGCGAAGACAAAGGCTTCCACTCCGTAACTCATCCTTCGCCGTCGCTCCGGGCAACTCTCCATCTTTGGGGGAGAAAGCCTAAGTACAAAAAGACTCCGTCTTTGGTATAATCTTCACTCTTATGTCTTTTATCAAAGGGGGAGAAAGTAGTTATAGAAAGAGCTCTAATGACTCCGTTTTTGGCGATTCATGCCAAAGGGGGAGAAAGTATTAGCCCAAAGCAAAAGGACCGCACCACCACCTAATTTTAAAATGATTTTCAATTGGAAATTTCAAATTAGTATACTTTTATGTTCAAAAGTGGGAGAAAGTAGTATTTCAAAATTGATATATCAAAACCCTCTTGAACACTAAGAGGAGGATTTCATTTAGGGGGAGTTTTGTTTAGTCAAAGGAAAAGCATTTGAAACAGGGGGAGAAAATTTCAAATCTTGAAAATGCTTCGCAAAATCTTATTCATTTACCTTTGACTATTTGCAAAAGAACTTTGAAAAGGATCTACAAAAGAATTTGCAAAAACAAAACAAGTGGTGCAAGCATGGTCCAAAATATTAAAAATGAAGAAACAATCCATGCATATATTATAAGTATTTATATTGGCTCAATTCCAAGCAACCTTTGCACTTACATTATGCAAACTAGCTCAATTATGCATTTTCATACTTGCTTTGGTTTGTGTTGGCATCAATCACCAAAAAGGGGGAGATTGAAAGGGAATTAGGCTTACACCTATTTCTTAATTGATTTTGGTGGTTGAATTGCCCAACACAAATAAGTGGACTAACTAGTTTTGCTCTAGTGTATAAGTTATACAGGTGCCAAAGGTTCACACTTAACCAATAAAAAGACCAAGAATTGGGTTCAACAAAGAGAGCAAGGGATAACTGAAGTGTGCCCTGGTCTGGCCCACTGGACTGTTCGGTGTGCCACCGGACAGTGTCCGGTGCACCATCGGACAGTGTCTGGTGCACCAGGGGACTTCAAGCCAAACTCTTCACCTTCGGGAAAATCTAGAGCTGCTCCGCTATAATTCACCGGACTGTCCGGTGTGCCACCGGACAGTGTCCGGTGCTCCAAGGAAGAGCGCCTCTGGAACTCGCCAGCTTCGGGAATTCGCTCTGCTATAATTCACCGGACATGTCCGGTGTACACCGGACTGTCCGGTGAGCCAGCGGGGCAACGGCTACTTCGCGCCAACGGTCACCTGCAGAGGCATTAAATGCGCGCCAGAGCGCGCAGAAGTCAGGCACGCGCGAAGTGGCGCACCGGACACTCTACAGTGCATGTCCGGTGTGCCACCGAACATCCGGGCGGGCCCAGCAGTCGGAGCTCCAACGGTCGGAACCTAACGGCCTGGTGACGTGGCTGGCACACCGGACACTATCCGGTGTGCACCGGACTGTCCGGTGCACCATGCGACAGACAGCCTCCACCAAACGGCTAGTTTGGTGGTTGGGGTTATAAATACCCCCAACCACCCCACATTCAAGACATCCAAGTTTTCACACTTCCAACCACTTACAAGAGCTAGGCATTCAATACAAGACACACCCAAGTGATCAAATCCTCTCCCATTTCCACAAAAGCTTTAGTGACTAGTGAGAGTGATTTGTCGTGTTCTTTTGAGCTCTTGCACTTGGATAGCTTTCTTCTTTCTCATTCTTTCTTGTGATCAATACTCTTTTGTAACCGAGGCAAGAGACACCAATTGTGTGGTGGTCCTTGCGGGGAAGTTTTGTTCCCGGTTGATTTGAGAAGAGAAAGCTCACTTGGTCCGAGGGACCGTTTGAGAGAGGGAAGGGCTTGAAAAAGACCCGACCTTTGTGGCCTCCTCAACGGGGAGTAGGTTTGCGAGAACCGAACCTCGGTAAAACAAATCCTTGTGTCTCACTTCCTTATTCGCTTGCGATTTGTTTTTACGCCCTCTCTCGGACTCGATTATATTTCTAACGCTAACCCGGCTTGTAGTTGTGATTAATTTTGTAAATTTCAGTTTCGCCCTATTCACCCCCCCCTCTAGGCGACTTTCAACTTTACGGTGTGCCTTCTGGCGCTGCTCTGACTCTGCGCGAACTGTCCGCGCACTGTTCACGTTGCAGGCGACCGTTGCGCTTGCTAGCCGTTGCTCCGTTGGCACACCGGACAGTCCCGTGAATTATAGAGGAGCGGCTCTCCAGAAACCCGAAGGTGGCAAGTTTGAAGTCGTACGGCCCTGGGCACCGGACACTGTCCGGTGGCACACTGGACAGTCCGGTGCGCCAGACCAGGGTTCTCTTCGGTTTCTTTTGCTCCATTCTTTTGAACCCTAACTTTGGTCTTTTTATTGGTTTGTGTTGAACCTTTGGCACCTATAGAATATATAATCTAGAACAAACTAGTTAGTCCAATTATTTGTGTTGGGCATTTCAACCACCAAAATCATTTAGGAAAAGGTTAAACCCTATTTCCCTTTCAATCTCCCCCTTTTTGGTGATTGATGCCAACACAAACCAAAGCAAATATATAAGTGTGAAATTGAACTAGTTTGCATAAGGCAATTGCAAAGGTTGCTTGGAATTAAACCAATTTATACTTTTACACGATATGCATGGATTGCTTTCTTTCTTTTAACATTTTGGACCACACTTGCACCACTTGTTTTGTTTTTGCAAATTCTTTTGGAAAATCTTTTCAAGGTCTTTTTGCACATAGACAAAGGTATAGGAATAATATTTTGAGAAGCATTTTCAGGATTTGAAATTTTCTCCCCCTGTTTCAAAACTCTCCCTGGATGAAATTCTCCTCTTAGTGTTCAAGAGGGTTTTACCAATTGAAAGAAGATCAAATAATTTTTTAGATACCAATTTGAAAAATCCTAACCAATTGGAAAACATACCAATTCAGAAATATGTCTATTAAATTTTTTTATCATAAGATGCCAATTGAAGAGACAAACATAAATTATCATTTCAAAAAATAATTTTTGAAGTTTGGTGGTGCGGTCCTTTTGCTTTGGGCTTAATATTTCTCCCCCTTTAGCATTAATCGCCAAAAACGGAGCCTTTTTAAAGCCCTTTTACTTTTCTCCCCCAATGGTACATATGAACAAGAGTGAAGATTATACCAAAGTGGAGAGTGGAGTGATGGCGAAGGGTAAATGATACCGATAGAGTAGAGTGGAAGCCTTGTCTTTGCCGAAGACTCCATTTCCCTTTCAATCTACGACTTAGCATAGGAATACACTTGAAAGCACATTAGTCGTAGACATAAAAGAGATGTGATCAAAAGTATATAAATGAGCTATGTGTGCAAAGTGTCAATCAAAGTTCTGAGAATCAAGAATGTTTAGCTCATTCCTAAGTTTGGTAAAGGTTTTCTCATCTAAAGGTTTGGTAAAGATATCGGCTAATTGTTCTTTGGTGCTAACATAAGCTATCTCGATATCCCCCTTTGTTGGTGATCCCTCAAAAAGTGGTACCGAATGGCTATGTGCTTAGTGCGATTGTGTTCAACGGGATTATCCGTCATGCGGATTACACTCTCATTATCACATAGGAGAGGGACTTTGCTCAATTTGTAGCCATAGTCCCTGAGGGTTTGCCTCATCCAAAGTAATTGCTCACAACAATGACCTGCAGCAATATACTCAGCTTCGGCGGTAGAAAGAGCTACTGAGTTTTGTTTCTTTGAAGCCCAAGACACCAGGGATCTCCCCAGAAACTGATAAGTCCCTGATGTGCTCTTCCTATCAATTTTACACCCTGCCCAATCAGCATATGAATAACATGTTAAATCAAAGGTGGATCCCTTGGGGTACCAAAGACCAAACTTAGGTGTATAAACTAAATATCTCATGATTCTTTTCACGGCCCTAAGGTGAACTTCCTTAGGATCGGCTTGGAACCTTGCACACATGCATACAGAAAGCATAATATCCGGTCGAGATGCACATAAGTAGAGTAAAGATCATATCATCGACCGGTATACCTTTTGATCTACGGATTTACCTCCCGTGTCGAGGTCGAGATGCCCATTAGTTCCCATGGGTGTCTTGATGGGTTTGGCATCCTTCATTCCAAACTTTGTAAGAATGTCTTGAATGTACTTCGTTTGGCTGATGAAGGTGTCTTCTTGGAGTTGCTTGACATGAAATCCTAGAAAATACTTCAACTCCCCCATCATAGACATCTCAAATTTCTGTATCATGATCCTACTAAACTCTTCACAAGTAGATTTGTTAGTAGACCCAAATATGATATCATCAACATAAATTTGGCATACAAACAAATCATTTGCAATAGTTTTAGTAAAGAGAGTAGGATCAGCTTTTCCGACTTTGAAGCCATTAGTGATAAGGAAATCTCTTAGGCATTCATACCATGCTCTTGGGGCTTGCTTGAGCCCATAAAGCGCCTTTGAGAGTTTATAAACATGGTTAGGGTACTCACTATCTTCAAAGCCGGGAGGTTGCTCAACATAGACCTTTTCCTTGATTGGTCCATTGAGGAAGGCACTTTTCACGTCCATTTGGTAAAGCTTAAAGCCATGGTGAGTAGCATAGGCAAGTAATATACGAATTGACTCAAGCCTAGCTACGGGTGCATAGGTTTCACCGAAATCCAAACCTTCGACTTGTGAATATCCCTTGGCTACAAGTCGGGCTTTGTTCCTTGTCACCACACCATGCTCATCTTGCTTGTTCCGGAATACCCACTTGGTTCCTACAACATTTTGGTTAGGACATGGAACAAGATGCCATACCTCATTCCTCGTGAAGTTGTTGAGCTCCTCTTGCATTGCCAACACCCAATCCGAATCTCTTAATGCGTCTTCCACCCTGTATGGCTCAATAGAAGACACAAAAGAGTAATGTTCACATAAATGTGTGACTCGAGATCGAGTTGTTACCCCTTATGAATATCACCAAGGATTGAGTTGACGAGGTGATCTCTTTGAATCGCTTGGTGAACTCTTGGGTGTGGCGGTCTTTGACCCTGAACTTCTTGCTCATCTTCCTTGTCTTTGTCATGATCATCTCCCCCTTGATCATTGTCTTCCTTTTGAGGTGGTTCATCCTCTTGATCTTCATTTTCATCATCTAGCTCATCAAGATCAACTTGCTCCACTTGGGAGCCATTAGTCTCATCAAACACAATGTCACAAGAAACCTCAACTAATCTAGTGGATTTGTTGAAGACTCTATATGCCCTTGTGTTTGAGTCATAACCAAGTAAAAAGCCTTCTACAGCCTTAGGAGCAAATTTATATTTTCTACCTCTTTTAACAAGAATAAAACATTTGCTACCAAAGACTCTAAAAATATGAAACATTGGGATTTTTACCGGTGAGGAGTTCGTATGATGTCTTCTTGAGGATTCGGTGAAGGTAGAGCCGGTTGATGGAGGAGCAGGCGGTGTTAATCGCCTCAGCCCAAAACCGGTCCGGAGTCTTGTACTCATCAAGCATGGTCCTTGCCATGTCCAGTAGAGTTCTATTCTTCCTCTCCACTACACCATTTTGTTGAGGTGTGTAGGGAGAAGAGAACTCATGCTTGATGCCCTCCTCCTCAAGAAAGCCTTCTATTTGTGAGTTCTTGAACTCTGTCCCATTGTCGCTTCTTATCTTTTTTATCCTTAATCCGAACTCATTTTGAGCTCGTCTCAAGAATCCCTTTAAGGTCTCTTGGGTTTGAGATTTTTCCTGCAAAAAGAATACCCAAGTGAAACGAGAATAATCATCCACAATTATAAGACAGTACTTACTCTTGCCGATGCTTATGTAAGCTATCGGGCCGAATAGATCCATGTGGAGTAGCTCAAGCGGCCTGTCGTTCATCATGATGTTCTTGTGTGGATGGTGGGTGCCAACTTGCTTTCCTGCTTGACATGCGCTACAAACCCTGTCTTTCTCAAAATGAACATTGGTTAGTCCCAAAATGTTTTCTCCCTTTAGAAGCTTGTGAAGATTCTTCATCCCAATATGGGCTAGTCGGCGATGCCAGAGCCAACCCATATTAGTCTTAGCAATTAAGCAAGTATCGAGTTCAGCTCTATTAAAATCAACTAAATATAGTTGACCCTCTAATACTCTCTTAAATGCTACTGAATCATCACTTCTTCTAAAGACAGTAACACCTATATCCGTAAAAAGACAGTTGTAACCCATTTTGCATAATTGAGATACAGAAAGCAAATTGTAATCTAAAGAATTTACAAGAAAAACATTGGAAATAGAATGGTCAGGTGATATAGCAATTTTACCAAGTCCTTTGACCAAACCTTAATTTCCATCCCCGAATGTGATAGCTCTTTGGGGATCATCGTTTTTCTCGTAGGAGGAGAACATCCTTTTCTCCCCTGTCATATGGTTTGTGCATCCGCTATCAATGATTCAACTTGAGCCCCCGGATGCATAAACCTGCAAAACAATTTAGGCCTTGTTTTTAGGTACCCAAACGGTCTTGGGTCATTTCACATTAGAAACAAGCACCTTGGGTACCCAAACACAAGTCTTGGAGCCCTTGTGTTTGCCCCCAACATATTTGGCAACTACTTTGCCTGATTTGTTAGTAAGCACATAAGAAGCATCAAAAGTTTTAAATGAAACATTAGATTCATTTGATGTAGTAGGAGTTTTCTTTTTAGGCATTTAATATGAGTGGAATGCCTAGAGCTAGATGCCTCATTCTTGTACATAAAAGCATGATGAGAGACAGAATGAGACTTCCTAGCATGAATTCTCCTAATCTTGTGCTCAGGATAACCAACAGGATATAAAATGTAACCCTCTTTATCCTGAGCCATGGGAGCCTTGCCCTTTACAAAGTTAGACAATCTTTTGGGGGCATTAAGCTTGACATTGCTTCCCTGTTGGAAACCAATGCCATCCTTAATGCCAGGGCGTCTCCCATTATCGAGCATGCCCCTAGCAAATTTAAATTTTTCATTTTCTATCTAATGCTCATTAATTTTACTAGTTAGTTGGGCTATATGATCATTTTGTTGTTTAATTAAAGCTAGGTGATCATGAATAGCATCAACATTGATGTCTCTACATCTAGTACAAATAGTGACATGATCAATACTAGATGTGGATGGTTTGCAAGCATTTAATTCATCAATCTTAGCATGTAACATGGCATTCTCATCTCTAAGATTGGACATAGAAATATTGCAAACATTCAATTCTTTAGCCTTTGAAATTAAACTAGCATTTTCAGTTTTAAGGCTAGAAATTGATTCATTCAATTTATCAATCTTAGCAATTAAACTAGCATTATCATTTTTAAGATTGACAATTGAATCATGACAAATATTTGATTTTTCAACCTTAGCAGTCAAATTAACATTCTCAGTTCTAAGGTTGGAAATGGTGTCATGGCAAATGCTAAGCTCCTTAGTTAAATTTTCATTCTTCTCTACTTCCTGAGCATAACCATTATTTACCTTAACATGCTTTTTATTTTCCTTAATAAGGAATTCCTCTTGTCTATCCAAGAATTCGTCCTTCTCATGAATAGCACCTATCAATTCATTTAATTTTTCCTTTTGTTGCATGTTAAGGTTGGCAAAAAGGTTAAGCAAGTTATCCTCATCTTCGCTAGAGCTACCCTCATCACTAGATGTTGTATATTTAGTGGAGGCTCTAGATTTTATCTTCTTCCTTTTGTCGTCCTTTGCCATGAGGCACTTGTGGACGACGTTGGGGAAGAGAAGACCCTTGTTGACGGCGATGTTGGCGGCATCCTCGTCGTCGGAGGAGTCGGTGGGGCTCTCATCGGAGTCCCATTCCCGACAAACATGGGCATCGCCCCCCCTTCTTCTTGTAGTACCTCTTCTTCTCCTTCTTCTTTCCCCTCTTGTCGTCGCCCATGTCACTATCGCTAGACATAGGACATTTAGCAATAAAATGACCGGGCTTACCACACTTGTAGCACACCCTTTTGGAGCGGGGTTTGTAATCTTTCCCCCTCCTTTGCTTGAGGATTTGGCAAAAACTCTTGATGATGAGTGCCATCTTCTCGTTGTCGAGCTTGGAGGCATTGATGGGAATCCTACTTGGCGTAGGTTCCTTCTTTTCTTCTTTCGTCGCCTTGAATGCGACGGGTTGCACCTCGGGTGTGGAGGTGCCGCCTTGCTCCAAGTTGACGATATGTTTGGAGCCTTTGATCATCAACTCAAAGCTCACAAACTTTCCTATAACCTCCTCGAGAGACATTAGCTTATATCTAGGATCACCACGAATTAATTGAACTTGCGTAGGATTACGAAAAATGAGTGATCTTAGAATAACCTTGACCATTTCATGGTCATCCCATTTTGTGCTCCTGAGGTTGTGCACTTGATTCACCAAGGTCTTGAGCCGGTTGTACATGGCTTGTGGCTCCTCTCCTTGGTTGAGGATGAATCGACCGAGCTCCCCCTCGATCATTTCCCGCTTGGTGATCTTGGTCACCTCATCCCCTTCGTGCGCGGTCTTGAGGACGTCCCAAATTTCTTTGGCCGTCTTTAATCCTTGCACCTTATTATACTCCTCTCGACACAAGGAGGCGAGGAGTATAGTTGTAGCTTGGGAGTTAAAGTGCCGAATTTGGTCGGCCTCGTCTGAATCGTAGTCCTTGTCCCCTACCTTCGATACCTGCGCTCCATACTCAACAATATCCCATATGCTTTTGTGGAGTGAGGTTAGGTGATGCCTCATTTTGTCACTCCACATACAATAATCCTCACCATAAAAAATGGTGGTTTGCCTAGGGGAATGGAAAGTAATGGAGTGCGTTTGGAAATGCGAGGATAGCGGAGGGGCATCTTACTATACTTCTTGCGCTCATGGCGCTTAGAAGTGACGGACGCCGATTCGGAGCTGGAGGTAGAGGGTGACGAAGAGTCGATCTCATAGTAGACCACTTTCTTCATCTTCTTCTTCTTCTTGTCACCTCTTCATTGTGACTTGATGGAGGAAGAGGATTCCTCCTTGTTCTTGTGGCCGGACTCCCTCGATTGAGTTCTTCCCGAGCTTGCGGACTTGTCGCCACCAGTCACGATCTCCCTCTTAGCGTGATCTCCCGACACCACTTGGAGTTGTTAAACTCTAATGAAGCACCAGACTCTGATACCAATTGAAAGTCGCCTAGAGGGGGGCTGGATAGGCGGAAACTGAAATTTACAACTTTAAACACACTACAAGCCGGGGTTAGCGCTAGAATAAAAGTTAAGTCCGAGAGAGAGGGGAAAACAAATCAACCAAGAAAGTAGAGTGGATGACACAGTGATTTGTTTTACCGAGGTTCGGTTCCAAAGAACCTAGTCCCTGTTGAGGTGGTCACAAAGTCCGGGTCTCTTTCAACCCTTTCACTCTCTCAAACAGTCACTTAGACCGAGTGAGGCTTCTTCCTTAATCTCACGAGTCACTTAGACCCCGCAAGGATCACCACACAATTGGTGTATCTTGCCTCGCTTACAAAGCACTTGAGAGTAAGAAGTGAGAAAGAAAAGAAAGCCAAGCCAAGCAAACAAGAGCAACAAGAAACACAAGAGATCCTCTCACAAGTCCTAGAACACTAGAATTGAATTGGGGTCTTTGATTGGATCGGTGGCTTTGATTTGTGTCTTGGAGTGTTGCACTTTGCTCTTATATTGAATGAGGAGTAGTGAATGCTTGAATTGGTGGTGGTTGGGGGTATTTATAGCCCTCAACCACCACATAGCTGTTGGAGATGCTGTTTGCCGATGGGCGCACCGGCCAGTCCGGTGCGTCAGCCACGTCACCCAACCATTAGGGTTCTGACGGTTTCGACTATTGGAGCTTTTACTTCTTGGGGCATCGGACAGGCACTGTTCACTGTCCGGTGTGCCTTCTGGCGCTGCTCTGACTCTACGCGAATTATCCGCGCACTGTTCACGTTGCAGGCGACCGTTGGAGTCGACCATTGCGCTTGCTAGCCGTTGCTTCGTTGGCACACCGGACAGTCCGGTGAATTATTGAAAGGGAAATGTGCCCTTGGGCCATTTCTAGTATATTTTGGTGATTAAGTGCTCAACACATATTGAGTGAGTAATTATGTGCCAAATGATGAATGAAGTGCAAATCAACAAAAAGGTATGATTCTAAACTTAGTACATTGGTTTTTGTGTACTAATATATTTGTCTAAGTGCTAGAATCAGAGAAAACAGAAAAAGGAAAAGACTTGGCTGGAGCAGCCAAGACTCAGCGCAGTCTGGCACACCGGACTGTCCGGTGGTGCACTGGACAGTGTCCGGTGCGCCAGGCTAGACTCCTGCGAACTGGCCACTCTCGGGAAACTGTGGCGGCGTACGACTATAATTCACCGGACTGTCCGGTGGTGCACCGGACTGTCTGGTGAGCCAACGGCCGCCAGCGCAACGGTCGGCCGCCAAATCCGCGGGCGACGCGTGGCCCGCTCCAACGGTCGGCAGGGGGCACCGAACTATCCGGTGTGCACCGGACATTATCTGGTGTGCCAACCAGCCCGAAGATCCAATGGTCGGCTATGCCAGGAATGGAAGGAGGTCCGCACCGGACAATGAACAATGGATGTCCGGTGGTGCACCGGACTGTCCGGTGCGCCACCCGACAGAAGGCAAGTATTGCCTTCCAAGAATGCCTCCAACGGCTCCTAGCTGCCTTGGGGCTATAAAAGAGACCCCTAGGCGCATGGAGGAGACACACAAGCATACTTTGGGCATTCTAAACCTTCCACACTCCGTCTCCGCGCACTTGATTGATATTCTTAGTGATTTGAGCTCCGTTCTAGTGGTGAACTTATTGCGATTCATTCGAGCTCAAGTCTTGGGTGTGTGTGTGCGTATTGCTGCGGATTTGTGTGTGTTGCTTCCCTCCCTTACTCTAGTGCTTTCACTTTGATCTTTGTTGTAAGGGCGAGAGAATCCAAGTTGTGGAGATTCCTCGCAAACGGGAAAGAGTATAAGAAAGAAAACAATCGTGGTATTCAAGTGGATCATAGGATCACTTGAAAGGGGTTGAGTGCAACCCTCGTCCATTGGGACGCCACAACGTGGAGTAGGCAAGTGTTATACTTGGCCGAACCACGGGATAAATCATCGTGTCTCTTGTGCTTGTTTTCTTTGTGACCATTGTGTTTCACAAGAGCTCGGTCCTTAGCCACTTAATTCCATTGTGCTAACACTTAACCAAGTTTTGTGGCTATAAGTTTAAGTTTTTACAGGATCACCTATTCACCCCCCTCTAGGTGCTCTCAATTGGTATCAGAGTCGTTCTCTTCATGAAAGGGACTAATTGCCCGAAGGGATGGATCCTAAGGGAAAGGGGATGGTGGTCAACGACAAGAAGAAGGAGTCCTTCCTCAATGAGCCAAGGGACGACAAGCCCACTGACTCTGGCTCAAGTCATAATAAGAAGGACGGGAAGAAGAAGAGGCGCATGAAAAAGATAGTCTACTACGACAGCGACGAGTCTTCTTCTTCCCAAAAAGACGACGACGACGAGAAAAAGAAATCGGTTAACTCAAACTTTTCTTTTGATTATTCTCATATTCCGTTTAACTCCAATGCTCATTTACTTTCAATTCCACTTGGGAAACCTCCGCACTTTGATGGAGAAGACTACTCATTTTGGAGTCACAAAATGCATAGTCACCTATTCTCTCTCCATCCAAGTAATTGGGAGATCATTGAAAACGGAATGCTTTTTGATAGTATTGACAACCCCGTTTTCGTTAATGAGCAAATCCATAAAAATGCACAAGCTACCACTGTTTTGCTAGCATCCTTATGCAGGGACGAGTACCACAAGGTGAGCGGCTTGGATAATGCCAAGCAAATTTGGGACACCCTCAAGATTTCTCATGAGGGGAATGACGCCACCATGATCACCAAAATGTAGTTGGTGGAAGGCGAACTGGGAAGGTTCGCAATGATCAAGGGGGAGGAGCCAACCCAAACGTACAACAGGCTCAAGACCCTGGTCAACAAAATCAGGAGCTATGGAAGCACGAGATGGACGGACCACGACGTCGTCCGACTTATGCTCAGGTCCTTCACTGTACTTGATCCTCATCTTGTGAACTCAATCCATGAGAATCCTAGGTACACCAAGATGACGCTCGAGGAAATACTCGGAAAGTTTGTAAGCGGGCGTATAATGATCAAGGAAGCAAGATACGTTGATGAGGCATTGAATGGTCCAATGCCCATCTACGAGCCTCAAACCGTTGCTCTCAAAGCAACAAGTAGCAGGGAGGCGCTACCTAGCAAGGTGGCACAAGTTGAGGCGGCCGGGCTAAACGAGGATGAAATGGCCCTCATTATCAAGCGCTTCAAGACCGCATTAAAAGGACGCAAGGAGTACTCAAACAAGAACAAGGCAAAGGGAAAGTGTTCCTGCTTCAAGTGCGGTAAGACAGGTCATTTTATTGCTCAATGTCCCGATAATGAAAATAACCAGGGAGACGAAAGACATGGGAAGAGGGAGAAAAAGAAGGCCTACAAGAAGGCGAAGGGCGAGGCACACCTTGGCAAAGAGTGGGACTCGGATTGTTCTTCGTCCGACTTCGACAACGAAGGACTCGCTGCCTCAGCCTTCAACAAATCGTCGCTCTTCCCCAATGAGCTCCATACTTGCCTAATGGCAAAGGAGAAGAAGGTAAACGCTCGAGAAACTCCTAAGTACTCGACTTCTAGTGATGAGGACTCTAGTGATGATGAAGTAGATTACACTAGCTTATTCAAAGAATTAGATAGAGCTAAAGTAGAAAAGATTAATGAGTTGATTGATGCCTTGAATGAAAAAGATAGACTACTAGAAAGGCAAGAGGACATTTTGTATGAGGAACATGAAAAATTTGTTAGTGTTCAAAAGTCTCTTGCCTTAGAGATGAAAAGGAATGAATTACTATCTTCTGAGTTATCTATTTGCAATGAATCTATTTCTAGCTTGAAGATTTTGAATGGTGATTTAAATGCTAAGCTAGAAGTAGTTAATAAATCTAGTCCTTGTGTAGAGCACGTTGTGATTTGTAATAGGTGTAAGGATTTCAATATTGATGCATGTGTTGAGCACCTTACTTCAATTGCAAAATTAAATGATGAAGTGGCAAGTCTTGATGCCCAACTTAAGACTTGCAAAGATGACTTTGATAAATTAAAATTTGCTAGGGATGCCTACACCATTGGTAGACATCCCTCAATTAAGGATGGGCTTGGCTTTCGAAGGGAAGCCAAGAACTTAACAAGCCAAAGGGCTCCCATTCTCAACAAGGAGAAAGGGAAGGTTCCTATGGCTAGTAGTAGTCAAAAGAATCATGTATTTATTTATGATAGAAAATTTTCTAGGAATGTTCATTATAATAGGAGTTATAATTCTTATGATTCACATGCCATGATTTCTTCAAGTTCTTCCTTTGTGCATGGTAGAAATATGACTAGGAAAAATGTTGTTCATCGTATGCCTAGGAAAATGCAAAATGAATCTGCTACTGTTTTTCATGCCTGCAACACTAATTTTGTACTCTCATGTAAAAATAAGAAAGTGGTTGCTAGGAAATTGGGGGCCAAATGCAAAGGAGACAAAACTTGCATTTGGGTCCCTAAGGCTATTGTTACTAACCTTGTAGGACCCAACAAGAGTTGGGTACCTAAAACCCAAGCCTAATTTGCCTTGCAGGTTTATGCATCCGGGGGCTCAAGCTGGATTATCGACAGCGGATGCACAAACCACATGACGGGGGAGAAGAAGATGTTCACCTCCTACGTCAAGAACAAAGATTCCCAAGATTCGATCATCTTTGGAGACGGGAATCAAGGCAAGGTTAAAGGACTAGGAAAATAGCTATTTCATCCGAGCATTCCATATCTAATGTGTTCCTAGTTGAATCGCTTGGGTATAACTTGTTGTCCGTTAGTCAACTATGTAATATGGGTTACAATTGCTTATTTACCAATGTAGATGTGTCTGTCTTTAGAAGGAGTGATGGTTCATTAGCTTTTAAGGGTGTACTAGACGACAAACTCTATTTAGTTGATTTTTCGAAGGAGGAGGCTGTTCTAGATGCATGCTTAATCGCTAAGACTAGCATGGGCTGGCTGTGGCATCGCCGTCTAGCACATGTTGGGATGAAGAACCTTCATAAACTTCTAAAGGGAGAACATGTGTTAGGTCTAACCAATTTAACTTTCGAAAAAGATAGACCTTGTGCAGCCTGTCAAGCAGGTAAACAGGTGGGAAGTTCTCATCATAGCAAGAATATGATGACCACATCAAGACCTTTGGAACTACTTCACATGGACCTCTTCGGACCTTCGCCTACCTCAGCATCGGGGGAAGTAAGTATGGTCTTGTTATTGTTGATGATTTTCCCCGCTTCACTTGGGTATTCTTTTTGCAGGATAAAACAGAAACCCAAGGGACCCTTAAGCGCTTCCTAAGGAGAGCTCAAAATGAATTTGTGCTCAAGGTGAAAAAGATAAGGAGCGACAATAGGTCCGAGTTCAAGAATCTTCAAGTGGAGGAATACCTTGAGGAAGGAATCAAGCATGAGTTCTCCACTCCCTACACACCACAGCAAAACGGTGTGGTAGAGAGAAAGAACAGGACGCTTATATACATGGCGAGGACGATGCTTGGTGAATTCAAGACGCCCGAACGATTTTGGTCGGAAGCCGTGAACACGGCTTGCCACGCCATAAACAGGGTCTACCTCCATCGCCTCCTCAAGAAGACGTCGTACGAACTTCTAACTGGTAACAAACCCAACATTTCATATTTTCGTGTATTTGGGAGTAAATGTTATATTCTAGTGAAGAAAGGTAGGAATTCCAAATTTGCTCCCAAAGCTGTAGAAGGGTTTTTGTTAGGTTATGACTCAAATACAAAGGCGTATAAGGTCTTCAACAAATCATCGGGTTTGGTTGAAGTCTCTAGCGACGTTGTATTTGATGAGACTAATGGCTCTCCAAGAGAGCAAGTTGATCTTGATGATGTAGATGAAGATGATATTCCAACAGCCGCAATACGCACCATGGCGATTGGAGATGTGCGACCACAGGAACAAAAAG
This sequence comes from Zea mays, assembly GCF_902167145.1. NCBI lineage: Eukaryota > Viridiplantae > Streptophyta > Magnoliopsida > Poales > Poaceae > Zea > Zea mays. Next base: position 37,050,332 of record NC_050098.1, on the reverse strand, counting down.
AGCAAGATCAACCTTCTTCCTCAACAATGGTGCATCCCCCAACTCAAGATGATGAACAGGTTCATCAAGAAGAGGCGTGTGATCAAGGGGGAGCACAAGATGATCAAGTTATGAAGGAAGAAGCATCACAGGCCCCTCCAACTCAAGTCCGAGCGACGATTCAAAGGAATCATCCCGTCGACCAGATTTTGGGTGATATAAGCAAGGGAGTAACTACTCGCTCTAGATTAGCTAATTTTTGTGAGCATTACCCGTTTGTCTCTTCTATTGAGCCTTTCAGGGTAGAAGAGGCCTTGCTAGATCCGGACTGGGTGTTGGCCATGCAAGAAGAGCTCAATAACTTCAAGAGAAATGAAGTTTGGACCCTGGTGCCACGTCCAAAGCAAAACGTTGTGGGAACCAAGTGGGTGTTCCGCAACAAACAGGACGAGCACGGAGTGGTGACAAGGAACAAGGCTCGACTTGTGGCAAAAGGTTATGCCCAAGTCACAGGTTTGGACTTTGAGGAGACTTTTGCTCCTGTGGCTAGGCTAGAGTCTATTCGCATTTTGTTAGCCTATGCCACTCACCATTCCTTCAGGTTGTTCCAAATGGATGTGAAGAGCGCTTTCATCAACGGGCCAATCAAGGAGGAGGTGTGTAAGGAAAATGGACCCCGGGCCATTTGGCTAATTGAGTTTTGGTGTTTGATGAACAACACAATCTGTGAACTAATAAGTTTTCTAGTGTTTGTGTTTGTAGTTCACAGGATGCGAAGAGAATTGGACCAAGGCAATGAGGATGCAACACCTCAAAAGAAGACATAAAAAGATGCATAGAAGTCCAATACTCAAGAACAAAGAAGCCCGAAGAAATCAGCGAAGAAATCCAAGATAAGGGCTGTCAGCCAGCGCCTGGTGGCGCACCGGACATTGGTGTCCGGTGTGCACCGGACTGTCCGGTGAGGCACCGGACAGTCTGAGCAGAGAAGCCGCAGATAGGCGCTCTCTGGCTGTAGCACCGGACTGTCCGGTGTGCACCGGACTGTCCGGTGTGCCAACGGGCAGACGGCAACGGTCGGATCCAACGGTCGACTGCTACAGGCGCCAACGGTCGGCTGACGTGGCGTGCACCGGACATCTACTGTTCAGTGTCCGGTGGTGCACCGGACTGTCCGGTGCACCCGACGACAGAAAGCTGCTGCTTTCTGTCCAACGGCTAGTTTTGGGTGTGGAGGCTATAAATACCACCCCAACCGGCCATTCTCAGGTGTGGGAGCCCAAGCAACATACCAAGGCATATAGTGCACATTTCCAAGAGCTCAAACACCCAAGTGCTTAATAGAATCACTCGGTGATTAGCGTAGGTGCTTTGCGAAGTGCTTAGGTTAGTTAGACCGCATTAGCGCTTGCTCTAGGTGAATCCTAGTTAGTTGAGTGAGTTTAGACAAACCATACAACCCCTCGGCTCTTGCGCGGGCCGTTGTAATTGTACCGAGTGGGGCGAGAGTCTTGCGAGACCGTGACAACCGTGTTTGTGTCACGGCCGCCACCGTGTACCGGAGGGAACGAGGCCCGCGGCGTTTCGGCCGGAAGCTCGATAGTGGAGACGGCGGGAAGCGTCCGAGAGGAGCCGGAAGCGGAGCACCACTTGCGCGTGGAGAAGGCCCGCGGCTCTCTACGGAGTTACTCGACCGAGGTGCTTGGCCCTCGCGTGGGCTTCCCCTTTGCGTAGGGGCACCAACGAGGATTAGTCGGAACCTTGCGTGGTTCCGGATACCTCGGTAAAAATACCGGCGTCATCCACGAGAGTTTGCTTCTCTACTTAGCTCTTTACATTCCGCATTTATATTAAGCATTTAAGTTTCAATCTTGTAGTCATACTTATTTAGTGTAGATTGAAACTTAGCCTTTGCGGTAGAGATAGCAACACTTAGACAAAACCTAGTTTGCACATTCTAGTTTTGATTATTTGCATAGGTTTTGCTCTAGGGATTTAATTGTGGCCTAGTTTAGTAAAAGTTTTAGAAGTCCTAATTCACCCCCCCCTCTTAGGCGTCACCCGTTTCCTACAAGTGGTATCAGAGGCCGGTTTGGCTCATTTGAAACGCTTTAGCTTCACCGCTAAAAAGAGCCGACGCTTTTTAGAGGAAGGGATGGATACCCATAGGCCACCACACTTCGACGGCACTAACTTCCCATATTATAGTGCTAGAATGGCTTGTTACCTAGAAGCCGTTGATCTAGGTGTTTGGAGAGTCACTCGTGACGGGATGAAACCTCTCAAGAATCCCGAGAAACCCACCACGAGTGAGGAAAAAGAAATTCATTTAAATGCTAGAGCCAAAAATTGCTTGTATGAATCTCTTAGCATGGATATTTTTAATCAAGTATTTACCTTGAGAACTGCTAATGAGATTTGGCTAAAATTGCATGAGCTCCATGACGGCACATCCAATGTCCGTGAGCAAAAACATTGCCTAGTCTTAAATGAGTATAATTCTTTTGCTATGAAAGATGATGAGCTTGTTAGAGACATGTATTCTCGCTTGAATCTAATTATCAATGAGCTCAATTCCATTGGCATTAATAAGCTAGGTGATGCGGACATTGTGAGGAAGATTATCTCCCTGCTACCACAACAAAGATATGGGAGCATCATCACCATCCTTCACAACATGGAGGATTTGAGCAACATGACCCCGACCATTGTGATTGGGAAAATCGCGGCCTTTGAGATGTCGCGAAAAATGAGTCGGGGAGAGGAGCCAACTTCCTCAAGGCCATATGCTTTTGCATGTGATGAAAGGAAGGGCAAAAAGAAGGCTCCCACTCCAAGTTCCTCAAGTGAAGAAGAGGAAGAAGAAGAAAGTGATGATGATGAAGATAATCAACCATGCACATCATCCTCCGAGGACGAAGAAACAATCCGACGAGTCGGAAAGGTAATGGGGATGATCCGCAAGATTAATCTAATGGGTGTGCCCCTGCAGGTCGAGGATCTTCTCTTTAACATTGACAGGAAAAAGCAAAGGAAGAGAGGATGCTTCGCATGTGGGGAGAAGGGTCACTTCAGGGACAACTGTCCAAACATGGCCAAACCCAAAAAGGAGAGGAGCAAAGGCAAGGCGCTAACAAGTGTTAGAACTTGGGATGATTCTTCAAGTGAAGATGAACCTCCAAGGACGCGCAGTCACCGGTCCTCGTCACGATCATCACGGTCATCACACAAATGCCTTATGGCAAGAGGTAACAAAAGCATTCCATCCTCTAGTGATGAAAGTAGTAGTGATGATGAAGGTGAGGGAAAGCCCTCTCTAGATGAGCTTGCGGAAGCCGTAGAATTTTTCCAGGATGTTTGCACTAAGCAAAAAGCTCAACTTAAAACTTTGAAAAATAAGTTGGTTAGCTCTCAAAATGATTACAAAGGTCTGCTAGAAAAATTTGAAACTTTTGCAAACTTAAATAGTGAGCTATCAACTAAAATTGAGCTATTAGAATCTAGTGCTCTATCCACTGCTACCGATGATAGCCTTATTAAAAAGAATGAAAAACTTAAGGCTAAGTTAGCTAGCTCCCAAGAAGCTATTGAAAATTTGCTAGAGAGAATGGAAATTCTTAGCATACACAACAATGAGCTAACTACTAAGCTAGAAAACATTGGTAGCACCCCAGCAGCATCTTTAGTTGAAATACCTGAAATAATTAAGAAAGATGCTTCTACTTCCTGCTTTGATTTAATTGATGATTCTAACCCCTGCAACCAAGTCGTTGTTGAGAATATTGTTGTAGAGACATGTTCGGATGAGGTTGCAAAGGAAAATGAACAATTAAAGCAAGAAGTGGCTCGCCTTGGCAAGGCTTTGTATGACAAGAAAGGCAAAGCCAAACAAATCCAACCTCCACAGGATAACACCACTGCGGGAGTGAACAAGCCTATGAAGGGAGAAACTGTGATTTGTAGGCTATGCCACAAGGAAGGCCACAAGTCTTTCAAATGCAAGGCGATGACCGGGGATAAACAAAGACAAAAGCTCAAGCAAAAGCCATCGAGCAAAATCTCAAACTCCTACATCAAAAAGGTGAACAAAAAGGATGCTACACCATATTTGATCAAGAAGAAAAAGAACGGAAAGGTGATAGCAATCAAGGCCAACAAGCAAGCCAACAAAGGAAAGGGGGCCAAACGCATCTGGGTGCCAAAGGAGATAATTTCAACCATGAAAAGCACCAAGAAGGTTTGGATCCCGAAAGGGAAGTGAGTGGACCAAAGGTCTTCGGGAAATTTGGAGACTTGGCAAAATTGGGATGTATATCATGGGATACCTCATATTGGATCAAGTTTATTGCCAAGCGGGTTAGTGAAAATTTTGGACCCAAATTTCCCACCCATGACTAAGGTAACTAGTTTTATTGTATTTCTCGTTTTTAGATATGCGTATCTATTTATCTTTGATCTAGTTTACCTTTCTTGCCTAGTATTAAATTTGTTATGTACTTTTGTTCAAAATCATGCATACTAGGTAAATCATATGGTAGGATTGCTTGTTTTTAATTCATATACTTAAGCAAACCTACATGGTTTAAAATGTTTATTTAAGCACGGCACATAGCTTTTATATCACTCCATAGTAAATGATGCATCAATTGAAAATTTTTGATTTCCACAAGTGTATCATTTAACTTATATGTGCCAAAGTTTGGATTATGGATAATTTGCCCCTCTTGATATCAAATCAAAGTGCATGTCTCCTACAAGTATTCAAAACTTGTATGCACACCTTTAGGGGGAGGTTACTCTATAATCTAACACTTTGAGACTAACACCTTTTCAAGTCTATTTCATGTGATAGTCTCATTGTAAGGAAAATGAAGTCCCCGGAGAAAGACAACAATCTTCCACTGCAAAATCTCCAAGAACTCTCATGTCTCTCAAGCTCACCATTGACTTTCAATTGGTATCTTTTGAGACTACATTTAGTATCATTTACATGTCTTCTCCAATATTTGACTAGACTATATTTCATATCATATGCTTTCATGTTGCTATAAATGCATAAGTAGTTAACTCATATTCTGTTACCTATGCATAAGGGAAGTTAGTCTTTTCAAACCATGTCTTGCACCTCTAATTTTTCACATGCTTTTTCCTAAGTAGAGGATCTCTGTCAAGGGGAGTATTTCTTCATCTCTAAAGGGGGAGAAAAACTCTTTCTAAAGGAGACAACTCATTTAGGGGGAGTAATCTTTTGAGGACTCCTTCAAGTGGTATCACTCACACAGTTTAATTTAATATCCTTCTGGTGATATCATTTGATACAATTCTTGATGAGGGCAAGCTTTTATTTACTTCCTACATGCTTTTAATGTCTTCCTTTTCGGTGGTTGATGCCAAAGGGGGAGAAGTTTAGGGTCCAAAGCAATGAAAACATATCAAACACCAAACACCACTAATTTAAAATTTTATATCTCCAAATGACTTTTTCAAGTGGTTTTGGTTATTTGGTCCAAAAATAGGAAGTAAGTGAATTATGGAGTTAGGGTGAGGCTTAAGTCCATAATATCACATTGTGGGGACAATCATGCATCTTAGCAAGTAAAATGCATATTTTCATTCAAATATGTGTATTATTTGCTTGCTTTGGTTGTGTTGTCATCAATCACCAAAAAGGGGGAGATTGTAAGGAAAATGGACCCCGGGCCATTTGGCTAATTGAGTTTTGGTGTTTGATGAACAACACAATCTGTGAACTAATAAGTTTTCTAGTGTTTGTGTTTGTAGTTCACAGGATGCGAAGAGAATTGGACCAAGGCAATGAGGATGCAACACCTCAAAAGAAGACATAAAAAGATGCATAGAAGTCCAATACTCAAGAACAAAGAAGCCCGAAGAAATCAGCGAAGAAATCCAAGATAAGGGCTGTCAGCCAGCGCCTGGTGGCGCACCGGACATTGGTGTCCGGTGTGCACCGGACTGTCCGGTGAGGCACCGGACAGTCTGAGCAGAGAAGCCGCAGATAGGCGCTCTCTGGCTGTAGCACCGGACTGTCCGGTGTGCACCGGACTGTCCGGTGTGCCAACGGGCAGACGGCAACGGTCGGATCCAACGGTCGACTGCTACAGGCGCCAACGGTCGGCTGACGTGGCGTGCACCGGACATCTACTGTTCAGTGTCCGGTGGTGCACCGGACTGTCCGGTGCACCCGACGACAGAAAGCTGCTGCTTTCTGTCCAACGGCTAGTTTTGGGTGTGGAGGCTATAAATACCACCCCAACCGGCCATTCTCAGGTGTGGGAGCCCAAGCAACATACCAAGGCATATAGTGCACATTTCCAAGAGCTCAAACACCCAAGTGCTTAATAGAATCACTCGGTGATTAGCGTAGGTGCTTTGCGAAGTGCTTAGGTTAGTTAGACCGCATTAGCGCTTGCTCTAGGTGAATCCTAGTTAGTTGAGTGAGTTTAGACAAACCATACAACCCCTCGGCTCTTGCGCGGGCCGTTGTAATTGTACCGAGTGGGGCGAGAGTCTTGCGAGACCGTGACAACCGTGTTTGTGTCACGGCCGCCACCGTGTACCGGAGGGAACGAGGCCCGCGGCGTTTCGGCCGGAAGCTCGATAGTGGAGACGGCGGGAAGCGTCCGAGAGGAGCCGGAAGCGGAGCACCACTTGCGCGTGGAGAAGGCCCGCGGCTCTCTACGGAGTTACTCGACCGAGGTGCTTGGCCCTCGCGTGGGCTTCCCCTTTGCGTAGGGGCACCAACGAGGATTAGTCGGAACCTTGCGTGGTTCCGGATACCTCGGTAAAAATACCGGCGTCATCCACGAGAGTTTGCTTCTCTACTTAGCTCTTTACATTCCGCATTTATATTAAGCATTTAAGTTTCAATCTTGTAGTCATACTTATTTAGTGTAGATTGAAACTTAGCCTTTGCGGTAGAGATAGCAACACTTAGACAAAACCTAGTTTGCACATTCTAGTTTTGATTATTTGCATAGGTTTTGCTCTAGGGATTTAATTGTGGCCTAGTTTAGTAAAAGTTTTAGAAGTCCTAATTCACCCCCCCCTCTTAGGCGTCACCCGTTTCCTACAAGGTGTACGTGGAGCAACCCCCTGGCTTTGAGGATGAACGGTACCCCGACCACGTGTGTAAGCTCTCTAAGGCGCTCTATGGACTTAAGCAAGCCCCCAAGAGCATGGTATAAATGCCTTAGAGGTTTTCTAATTGCTAATGCTTTTAAGGTTGGGAAAGCCGATCCAACTCTTTTCACTAAGACTTGTGATGGTGATCTATTTGTATGCCAAATTTATGTCGGTGACATAATATTTGGTTCTACTAACCAAAAGTCTTGTGAAGAATTTAGCAGGGTGATGACACAGAAATTCGAGATGTTAATGATGGGCGAGTTAAACTACTTCCTTGGGTTCCAAGTGAAGCAACTCAAGGACGACACCTTCATCTCCCAAATGAAGTACACGCAAGACTTGATCAAGCGGTTTGGGATGAAGGACGCCAAGCCCGCAAAGACACCAATGGGAACTGACGGACACGTCGACCTCAACAAAGGAGGTAAGTCCGTTGATCAAAAGGCATATCTGTCTATGATAGGTTTCTTGCTTTACTTATGTGCTAGTAGCGGATATCATGCTTAGCGTATGCATGTGTGCTAGATTTCAATCCGATCTAAGAGAGTGCCACCTAGTGGTCGTTAAGCGAATTCTTAGATATTTAGTTGCTACACCTTGCTTCGGGATCTGGTATCCAAAGGGGTCAACCTTTGACTTGATTGGATACTCAGACTCCGATTATGCTGGATGCAAGGTTGATAGGAAGAGTTCATCAGGGATGTGCCAATTCCTAGGAAGGTCCCTGGTGTCTTGGAGTTCTAAGAAACAAACCTCTGTTGCCCTATCCACCGCTGAGGCCGAGTACGTTGCCGCAGGACAGTGCTGCTCGCAACTACTTTGGATAAGGCAAACCCTCCAGGACTTTGGCTACAATCTGAGCAAAGTCCCACTCCTATGTGACAATGAGAGTGCAATCCGCATGGCGGATAATCCTGTTGAACACAGCTGCACTAAGCACATAGACATCCGACATCACTTTTCGAGAGACCACCAGCAAAAGGGAGATATCGAAGTGTTTTATGTTAGCACTGAGAACCAGCTAGCCGATATCTTTACCAAGCCTTTAGATGAGAAGACCTTTTGCAGACTGCGTAGTGAGCTAAATGTCTTAGATTCGCATAACTTGGATTGATCTATAGCATACATGTGTGTTATGTCCTTGATCAGGTTCCTTTATGCATTTTGTTGTTTATTTATGGTGCTCAAGTTGTGCAAGCAATCCCCGGACCTCAAAAGTCCATGTGTGAGTGATGCACATATTTAGGGGGAGATGTGTTACAACTTGATCCTTTGAGACTAACCGTATGCTTGAGTTTACTTAATTTAGTCTCAAAGGTGGATTGAAAGGGAAAAGTGAACTTGGACCATGCAAGACTTCCACTGCACTCCGATAAGAGGGTAATTTACTCCAAGTTCATCTCCATACTCATATTGCCTTTTGCTCTTAGTTGACAATTTTGGTGAGGCAATGGGGTTAAAGGGCCAAAAATGATCCCGTTTTGGTGCTTGATGCCAAAGGGGGAGAAATGAAGGCCAAAGCAAGCAAATGGATCAGCTACCACTTGAGAATTTTGAAAATAGTAGAGTTCGAACTTTTGATTTGTCAAAATACTCTTATTGTCTCGTGTTGTCAAAAGTTGGTCTCTTGTGGGGAGAATGTTTGATTATGGGAAAATGGGGAGTTTTTGAATCTTTGATCAATTTCTCTTGGAATACCTCTCTTTATGCCTAAACAAGTGTGTTTGACTTAGAGATAGGAAATTGAATTTGATTTGCAAAAACAAACCAAGTGGTGGCAAAGAATGATCCAAATATGCCAAATTTGAATAAAAAACAATTCTTGTTCTCATTTGCATTAATGTTGCACTTCTAGTTGTTGCTTTTTGATGTGTTGGCATAAATCACCAAAAAGGGGGAGATTGAAAGGGAAATGTGCCCTTGGGCCATTTCTAGTATATTTTGGTGATTAAGTGCTCAACACATATTGAGTGAGTAATTATGTGCCAAATGATGAATGAAGTGCAAATCAACAAAAAGGTATGATTCTAGACTTAGTACATTGGTTTTTGTGTACTAATATATTTGTCTAAGTGCTAGAATCAGAGAAAACAGAAAAAGGAAAAGACTTGGCTGGAGCAGCCAAGACTCAGCGCAGTCTGGCACACCGGACTGTCCGGTGGTGCACCGGACAGTGTCCGGTGCGCCAGGCTAGACTCCGGCGAACTGGCCACTCTCGGGAAACTGTGGCGGCGTACGACTATAATTCACCGGACTGTCCGGTGGTGCACCGGACTAACCGGTGAGCCAACGGCCACCAGCGCAACGGTGGACCGCCAAATCCGCGGGCGACGCGTGGCCCACTCCAACGGTCGGCAGGGGGCACCGGACTGTCCAGTGTGCACCGGACAGTGTCCGGTGCGCCAACCAGCTCGAAGATCCAACGGTCGGCTGCGCCAGGAATGGAAGGAGATCCGCATCGGACAATGAACAGTGGATGTCCGGTGGTGCACCGGACTGTCCGGTGCGCCACCCGATAGAAGGCAAGTATTGCCTTCCAAGAATGCCTCCAACGGCTTCTAGCTACCTTGGGGCTATAAAAGAGACTCCTAGGCGTATGGAGGAGACACCCAAGCATACTTTGAGCATTCTAAACCTTCCACACTCCGTCTCCGCGCACTTGATTGATATTCTTAGTGTTTTGAGCTCCGTTCTAGTGGTGAACTTGTTGCGATTCATTCGAGCTTAAGTCTTGGCTGTGTGTGTGCATATTGCTGCGGATTTGTGTGTGTTGCTTCCCTCCCTTACTCTAGTGCTTTCACTTTGATCTTTGTTGTAAGGGCGAGAGACTCCAAGTTGTGGAGATTCCTCGCAAACGGGAAAGAGTATAAGAAAGAAAACAACCGTGGTATTCAAGTGGATCATAGGATCACTTGAAAGGGGTTGAGTGCAACCCTCGTCCATTGGGACGCCACAACGTGGAGTAGGCAAGTGTTATACTTGGCCGAACCACGAGATAAATCATCGTGTCTCTTGTGCTTGTTTTCTTTGTGACCATTGTGTTTCACAAGAGCTCGGTCCTTAGCCACTTAATTCCATTGTGCTAACACTTAACCAAGTTTTGTGGCTATAAGTTTAAGTTTTTACAGGATCACCTATTCACCCCCTCTAGGTGCTCTCAATTATAGCGGAGCGGCTCTCCAGAAACCCGAAGGTGGCAAGTTTGAAGCCATACGACCCTGGGCACCGGACAGTCCGGTGCGCCAGACCAGGGTTCTCTTCGGTTTCTTTTGCTCCATTCTTTTGAACCCTAACTTTGATCTTTTTATTGGTTTGTGTTGAACCTTTGGCACCTGTAGAATATATAATCTAGAACAAACTAGTTAGTCCAATTATTTGTGTTGGGCATTTCAACCACCAAAATCATTTAGGAAAAGGTTAAACCCTATTTCCCTTTCACCCAGGCACAAGCCATTCGGGGCGCGCTCCGAAGGTGATGGGGCGGAGCAGACCCCGATCGATGAGGTTATGCAAATCTTCCTCGATCACGGAGTTGTAGGGCCACGAGTCACGGGGAGCAAGGACGTTCAATCTCTCGGCCATGGCGAGGCAAGAAGGCAACAACGGAAAGGTACCCGGATCTCATGCTCCTCTCGTCCCAACACAATCTTTGGCCGCAGCCAAAAAAGCAAAAGTGGCTGAGGCTAGGAAGACGAATGCGGGGTGAGAGCCAGGCAGGGGCGGACCCATGTTGGTCTCAGCGAGGGCACATGCCCCGGCTCAAAATTTGTTAAATATAGTTAGTAGACAAATTTTCACCATTAGTGCCCCATCTCAAAAAAATTAGAGGCCCTCACTCATGTACATGTTCAGCTAAATTTCATATGTGGCTAGAAGTATGCCCCAGCTTAGTTTTTTGGCTGGGTCCGCCCCTGAGCCAGGGGCGCCCCTCCCATATATATATATATATATATATATATATACACACACACATATATATAGCGAACCCGCTAAGGTCAGTGCCGAGCCCCCCGCACTTAAAAATCAAATCTGTAAACAGATTTTGTTTCTCGAATCTCGCGCGCCGGAACGGATAGCCCATGGGCTTCACATCCCATCACATTAAATCCTGCATAGGGGCAACACGTTTCACCCCGCTGACGCAACCATCAGGCACCATTCCGCCTCCCAAGGTGGGCGCCTAAAAAGATGTCTCTCTCTCTCCCTTTCTTCTTCTCCATAGGTGATGGGAAATGAATATTTGTTTGGATTTCCTTCGTAGTGAAGGAAACGTGCACTGAGCCCCTTACTGATTAGGGGTTCGAAGGTTGGCCCCTCGGCGGGGTTCGACAACCACCCTAGAGCACACATGCTTGAGCCCTTTACTGATCAGGGGTTCGAAGGCTGACCCCTCGGCAGGGTTCAACAACCGCACAGAGCATAGAGTCAGGGATAACCATGGGTACGTCCGTACATGGCCGAGGTTCGGGCTACAATCCCGAGGTACCCTAGGACATATTCGAGACCCACATGAACACTTTGTAATGGTATCCCACCAGAGGAGGCACTAAGCCCTCGGATCCTATCGAATGGATCCGGACTAGCGAATCACCTGCAAGTATATTGGGGCGTGTCTCCGGACCGCTATTCGACCTCTATCGAAGGGGGCTCAGGCCTCCACTCGGGTCACCCGCTAACAACTCACAGGAAACTTTGTAGCATGGCACTTTCCCTCTCTTCGTGCTTGTAATGCGCCTAGGAAAATATATCTCCTCTAATTATCTTAATTACGTTTATTTTCACTGTAGATTATACTGTTATAGAGTGAAGTTTAAAATATGAAATATGATAGGGATAAAATAGGAAGTGTGCCGTAGGCCAAATAAGGAGTCGCCCGGATCCTAGGATGCGACTACGGTCTACGGGAGGAGCCCGCCCACGCCCAGTCTACTACTGTGGCAGCGGCACGTGACCTTGCGGTCTAGCAGGCCACGGTCAGGCCTCAGAGGAAAGCAACGAACCACCATCGTCCCGAAGCGGGCCCACCACGGCGACCGCGCATTTATTGCAACACGCGGCTGCCTGCCTGCCCCTTTCCTTTTCCGTTTCGCATGCACATTGGCGCCGCGCTTCTGCTACAGCCTACAGGCAGCCCACAGCTAAACACCAGGCCTATGCGACGCCACGCCACGCCACGCCACGCCGTACTCGTGCCCCGGTGCCGGTAGGAGCAACTCCAATAGTTCTCTAAGGGTCTGTTTGGTTGCCTGCATCTGCGCGTGCTTGCATCGTGGGATGCGGGTAGCTGCTGTTTGGTTGCTATGAGCCTGGCTATGCGCGTGCGAGCTCTGTGTTTGGTTGCCTGCATGTAGATTTGGATCCAGACTCGCACGATCCTTAAAGCACCTTGGGCCAGGCTCACCAGATACGAGCAGATTGGTCGCATCTCCAGAGCCAGGCTCCAGTGATCCTGGCTCACACAGCCAGGTTGGCGAGAGAAACCAACCAAACAGACCCTAAAAGACTTCCTAAATCAATAATTTAGGTAGTTAACATAAAAACTATTCTCCAACAGTTCTCTAAATGAACTTTCTAAATTTAACAACTTGTCATCTAACCTCATTTTCTCTCTACATTTGGCAACCATTTAACAACTCCCTAAACAAAAATATTGACTGCATTATATAGTTTTTGCGACTTATTTTTTTATGTGGATAGATACAAAACAAAATTACAACCTATATTTAGAGAACTATTGGAGAACTCACATTTTTTTACTCCAAAAACCATTTAGCAACTTCTTAAATCTATGATTTAGAGAGCTAAAATTTACATAACTATTGGAGTTGCTCCAGCAGCGCCGCGCGGTTGCGGTAGCGGTTGCCCGAGCGAATCCACGCGTCCGCCCGTTTCGCTCGCTGTCTCCCGCGGCACGGGGCTCCAGCGCCGAACGGAAAACCCCACCCCACCACCACTGGCTACTCCCGATCCCCAGTCCCCATCCCTCTCCTCGCAAAAGGCCACCGCGACGCGACCGCGTACTGGGGGCGAGACGCCAGTGCAGGCAGGCAGGCAGAAGAGGAGTCGCCAGGAAGCAACCGCGAGGGAGCTGCAAGCGAGCACAGCAGCAGCGCAGAAAAAAAATTCTGGAATAATTTTTCTTCCCTTTGGCTCCGTGAGGTTCCGGTGCTCGCTCGCTCGCCTGAGCTTCGATCGAGCCCGGTCGGCGAGGCAGGCGCCCGATCGCCGCTCTCCGGGAGCTTCCGGGGGGCCGTCGGATGGAGCCGTACGCGGCGGCGAAGAGCGGCGGGGCCGACGCCGGCACCGGCACCGGACTGGAAGGTACGCTTGCCGCCCGGTCCGACCTCGTCCACGTAACTGGGGGCTCCGCTGCGTCCGTGGGGGTTTCGCCGCTCTGCTTTTGCCCACTCACTCGCTAGGGTTTTGGATCTCCGATGCGACTGCTTGGACCCGGCGTGTGCTGCTGACCGTGCTGTTGACGTGGATGCTTTCGCAGACTCGATGCGGAGGCTGGGGCTCGGCGACGACGGGGAAGCAGGGGAGGAGAAGCTTCCGGAGCGGCCGGGCGAGGCGGACTGCGCCTACTACCTCCGCACGGGCGCCTGCGGCTACGGGGAGCGCTGCCGCTACAACCACCCCCGCGATCGGCCGGCCCCGGTGAGAACCAGCCTAATCCACGCCGCTCCCCCACCCCTATCCCTGCTCTGCTCTGTTTTTGTGTCTCGTGCTCAGCTCGATGGTTACTGGTGAGCTAAGCGCTTCTGCTATCCTGACAATGACGGGCGCTGCGTGATGATTACAGCTGGTTGGTGGGTGGCAAGTTTGTTGCTTAAAGTTGACGGTTTTCGGCGAGTTGATGATTATATAACGTCATGGAAGTGTGGAAGTTATGAAATTTTGGTGTCTTGTGGTTGAGGAGGGGGAATTTGGATTTGCTATCTTTGCCCTGGATAGTGAATATTGCCATACTGTTTAGGCGTTTACTAGCTTGCATTGCAGGCTGCTCTGCGTCTGCAGTTCTACTCCTATTAGGATTGTATTGTCTATGTGCATGTGCTTGTCTGATGTCTTGCATCTTTGGTACTCCGTTCCTCTATTCCAAATTATAAGACGTTTTGGCTTTTTTAGATTCATAGCTTTCGCTATACACATAGTATACACTATGTCTAGATACATAGTAAAACTAATGTATCTAAAACAAGCCAAAATGCCTTATAATTTGGAATGGAGGAGTATATAATAGCTATTCTTCATATATCTACATTGAGTGGGAGATTGGAGTCTGATAGGAGCTAGAACCCTCATATGTCACACCAGAATGAATGGGTGATTGGAGTCGAATGTACAGACTTGTAGGATATTCCAGAAATGTTTTAGCATGCCTTTTGATTTAAGCATGTACCTGTTAAAAGTCTTCTGTGTTTTCCAGGTTAATGGAGTTGGAAAGACCGCAGTTACAGTGGAGTACCCAGAGCGTCCTGGACAGCCTCTCTGTGAGGTAAATAAACCAATTCTAAAGCTATTTCTGATTGATATTTTAGGTCCAAATGTATTATATTTTGTTGTCATGTGGTGGAAACTCTGGTTACGAATGTTCTTGTTATTTTCAGTACTATGCAAAGAATGGCACCTGTAAATTTGGTTCCAATTGCAAGTTTGATCATCCCAGGGAGGGTGGTTTTGTACCTGTCACATTGAACAGCGGTGGATTCCCCCTGCGTCTGGTGGGTGTTCTCATTGCAATCCACGTTTCTGTTTAATCTAGGATCTTGTTTGTTTATTTTATGAAAAATTCCATGTTTAATGCAGGGTGAAAAGGAATGTTCCTATTACATGAAAACTGGACATTGCAAGTTTGGAGCTACATGTAAATTCCATCACCCAGAACTTGGTTTCCTTACGGAGACGCCTGGCATGTACCCACCAGTTCAACCACCACCTATTTCCTCCTCGCATCCATATCCACATCTTGCCAATTGGCAAATGGGGAGGCCTCCTGTTGTGCCAGGGTCATTTTTACCAGGCTCGTATCCACCAATGGTGCTTCCACATACAGTTATACCAATGCAGGGATGGAACCCTTATGTTGTATGTTTCTATTATCATTTTGTACTTTATTACTTTATATAAGGCACTCCATTATATAAATTAGGAAGATATCTTTGTTCCAAATTGGCTGGTCTAATATTAAGCTAAATAATGAGAATCCAGAGATAAGTTCATGCTGTCCTTTATGTAACATTTTTGCCTATCACAAGTTCACGAATCACGACAAAACGGAAGCAATGGCCTTAAAATGGAGATTTTATAAGGCCGCAAATAATTGGATGCTAGTAATTCCTTCATGTCTTGAAAATGCAATTGTAGTCATGATTATAAGAGACCGCTGATCACCTAATGATTTTTTTACTCTATATGGTTCTCAGCCACCTATGAACCAAGTTACACCAGCTGGAGGACAGCAAGCTGTTCCAGTAGGGGCATCTTATGGTTTGTCGCACCAGGGGCCTACCTCTGCCATGACTTATGGCAGTCATTATGCGCAATTATATTCTTCATCTGGGACTTCAAGCAGCAACATACAAGAATATGCCTTTCCAGAGCGACCGGGGCAGCCTGAATGTGAACATTACATGAAGACTGGAACCTGTAAATATGGGGCAGCCTGCAAATATCATCATCCTCAATACTTCAGTGGACCAAAGTCTAACTGCATACTGAGCCCTCTGGGTCTCCCCCTCCGTCCTGTGAGTAGATCTCATCATGTTTTCATTCAGGAAATTTCTATGTTGTCTACATGAAATATAATGCATATTGGTTTGCATCCTTTGATTACCACTTTGCATTTTATTGCCTGATACAATCTAATTGACTATTTACATTTAATTTGCACGCAAGGTGATCTTTTTTTGGCCAATTCCACATGCATTTTATTTGCCCTATTGCACCATTATTGCGACCTTCTGATCACTCGAACACATTCATATTTTATAATGTTTAGAATGCCCAGAATTCATGTCATAAAACTTTAGATTGTGGCATTTAGGTAAGATTCTGACGGAAACCAGCTGCATTTTAAATATATCAATTTTGGACAGAACATATGAACTGCTGCAGCTTCAACAGCTGTCCACTCAACACCTTAGTTTTAGGACCTAAGTTTGTCCATTAGTTTCTTCATTGTTCATTCGGAGCATGGCCCTAGTAGTCAACTAGGCCGTTTCATTTCCAAGTCCATAAATCAAGACTTGCTATGATTGAGATTTTGGTTATGTCTGAACTGTATTTTCATTTCGAAGTCTACATCCTTTTATGCTTAAAAAGTGGTACCTTGTACTTGGTATCGAAGATTTTTATTGTTGAACGAGTTAAAAATTGATGGCTACCTTTTCTTCGCACATTAAAGATTTCAAAGATCCACCAGTTCTGTACCATGATGTTGGAAAGCTAAGTAGGGGAAGGCAAACTGTAGAATTTAACTGGAGCAAGAAACATGTGTCAAATTGTACAATCTATATCCTAGCAAATTTTGTCTACGACGCCTTTTGGTTGATATAAAACAGTTTTCTATCCATATGCCTGAGGCAACCATCCTTGTGATAGAAGTTGGTTAAAAGATTCTTTTCAGCTATGAAATCACAAAAGAGGTTGGGAGGGAAAAGTTATTGAATATCTGACCACTGACCATCTTCATTTGTCGCGGCATGGATCTGTCTTGGATTCAGTTTCTTTTATTTGTGAAGTTGAGCCTTGCAACAGTTATGAATATAGGCATGCCCCCATCCTCGTTTTCTTGCATTTGGCAAACTTTTTTTTTTCCAAATTTATCTGGACACAGACAGTTTTTAATGTTCCACTGGAACTGATACGAAGCATACCAGTCTTTGCTGACATACTTTTTTTTTGTTATAATAGCATTTTGGTGAACATTAATGTTAACACACAAGGTTAAGATTGACATCTTCTGTTGCCCTTTTTTTAGTTCCTTTTTGCACTTTTTTAGTTCTTGTTTGTGCCTTTTCAGTTTTCAATACATCTTCATCTGAAGCTTCTCTTGATGTGCAGGGTTCTCAGCCATGTGCTTACTATGCACACCATGGGTATTGCAAGTTTGGGCCGACATGCAAGTTTGATCACCCGATGGGTACTCCAAACTATAGTATTTCAACATCTTCACTTACTGATGTGCCAATCGCTCCATATCCTCAGAGTTTCCCTGTTACTCCTATGCCTTCATATCTGCCATCTTCTGATCTGCGTCCACAATACACTCAAGTCAAGGATTCCTCTGCTAATCCACCACCATCGCCTGGAACTACTTATGGTCCTGTTGGGTCTATATCAAAGGTTTATGCTCCCCACACGCTTATCCGATCCCCGGCTTCTGCAGCTGCTGGCATGCAAGCGTCCTAATGAGACACGGTTGAGAGCATTAGTCCTCTCTGTCATGAAGATAGTTCTTGGGCAATCTTCTCAGGTTTTTCTACCATTGGCGGAATGAGGTCTCGATTCTTTTTTGCTCCAGTTCGACTTCCCAGCAATTGTGAATAAAGGCTGCAGCTGACATAGAAAAGTCTCAATAAATGCAAAGATAGGAATTGGCAAGCTCATTCACTTGCCATTTTTCTGTCCATCTCGGAAATGAGAGGAGAAAATTCTGATTGTAGTAGGATCCAGAGCTACGTTATTATCCTGTATAAGATGCACCGATGCAAGGGATTCGTATCTGAAAGCTGATGGGTTCTGTAGCTCAAAACCTTTTGTTTATCTCACCATCATATATATAGAGAGGGCAGATCACCCTAGGTGATGATTATCCACGCTGGAATGGTTTAACAAATCTTCAATAATTGTTAAACCATTCGTGCTTTTTGTTAAACCATCTCAGGATGGGTGATCATCACCTAGGTGACGAATAGCCATATATATGAATATGAGCAGCAGCTATGACTTCACAACATGTATATCTACCTATATATATGAACTGGGAACACGGCATGTTGTAGCGAGACGCTTTGGAACCCTTGATTGAATCATCTGAAACCATTCGCTGGTCATCCCCTGATTTTCGGGTGTTTTAGTTCTGCTAACTTTCAGATTCCTTGTTTATATGAATCGGTTGGGTTTAACGTCTTGTTTGTAAACCGTGGAATTTATTGCCTGCCTGTTTTTTTTACCTCGGAGCAACATCTTTGCTTTGCTACTACGTGGATTGCTTTGAGATCAATGCGGACAGGTGGATGGGTCATCCAACCTAGCCGAATTTTTTGTATTTTAGCCCCTAAACCGAAGTAAATTTACGTTTAGACCTAAAAAATTTTTAAATGCAGTTTTGGACCCTTAGCTCGGCGCCATAGGCCGTGGCGCCGAGCTAACACAGCTCGGCGCCACAGCCTATGGCGCCGAGCTTCGTGACGTGGCAGCCCGTGTGGCACACCTAGCTCGGCGCCACAGATCTTGGCGCCGAGCTAGGAAACTTAACCGAAACGCCTTTCCTCTTCGTTTCTTCTCTGTTTCGCTCGCGTCTTCATTTTCCTACGCCCGCCGTCGCTCATACCGCCGCCGCCGCCGAGCTCGCCGCCAGCCCGCCGCCGCCGAGCTCGCCGCCCGCCCGCAGCCCGCCGAGCGCGCCCGGCGAGCGCGCCGCCCGCCCGCAGCCCGCCGAGCTCGCCGCTCGCCCGGCGCCCGCCTCTCCCGCCGAGCTCGCCGCCGAGCTCGCTCGACTCCGGCCGCCGCCTGCTCTCCTCCGCCTGCCGCTCTCCCTCCGGCCTTCCAGCTCACAAGGTAATAATTTTTTATAATTATTACTTAATATTTTTGTATTTAGTTGGTATTACCTAGTTATTTAGTGTTTAGTTGTTCGTTAGTGGTTAGTTATTATTTAGCTTTTAGCATTTTAGGGTTTAGTGTTTAGGGTTAGTGGTTACATTAGTGTTTAGCATTTAGTTAGTATTTATTTAGTTTAGTATTTAGTATACTAGCTAGCCATTTACTTGTAAATTGTTTAGTAAATTGTTAGCTCTTGTTCGTGTTTAGTAAATTGTTAGCATATTGTTAGTGTTTAGTAAATTCTTAGTGATTATATAGTTACCATTTTGTTTAGCGCATTGGTATTACATGTTTTCTGTGTTGGCAACCATCGTGTTGTCGTTTATTCGCAGGTTCTATAAACATCACTTTACAGGGGAGGTGCTGCCAAATTTTTTACTGACAATAAGTTTTTTTGTACGTAGGTGTTCGTCCGACTTGACCTTCTCCACCGTTAGCTGGAGTCGTACGCGTTCTCAGGTATACATAGTTTTCGTACATTATTTATAGATTATGTAATTTCGTTTGATGTGTTTATTTAATATTTATTGTATAGTTATTAGTTAATATATATTTATTACTTAGTAAGTTAGTAGGCTTAAGTATGTAGCCATTATTGAGTTAGTAATCCATTTTTGAAATAGATGGACAGCCTAGTAACACTATACCATGGAGGAAGGGTGGAGATAGATGCTTATGGGAGTGTTACTTTTGATGGTATGAAGATCGTGACCATGTTGTTCGTTGAAAGACCAACTTTTGACCAGCTTTTGGCTCGAGCTTGTGAGGAGATTAGTTGCGACATAAACGACCCTAGAATATCAATTCAGGGTTTGTTGTCCCATATTACATATGGAACAGTTGTCCGACGGTTGATCTCCATTACCTCAGAAGATGATTGGGTGATATATTTAAGAATTGTGAAGACGATGGTTCCACCATGTTTGGATGTGGTTGTTCAAAAGTTACCTGTTAGTCATTGCGGAGGTCCAGTCGGGTTGTCTCCACAAATGCCAAATGCATCTCGTATTGAAGCTCCTTTGGTAGAGCTTCATGAAGAAGTCGTTGTTGTGCCCGATGCTCAATCGGGTCCACACGAGTATGGGATTTCTCGTCCTATTCCCGGCGTTTGTGGGGCTTCTAATGCGGTGGTACCCCCCAAGAGATCCCATTGACCCAGGATCCAGTTGACGATCATCCTAGTAAGTGTCTTCGACACATTGTTCGTATCCATCATTATTTCGTTTGATTAGACTTTTTAATGTGGTTTTTCTTGCTCCGACCCGATGCAGGATCTCCACATATCAATAATGCTGATGTTCAGATTGATGTGCCTGTGTCATATAATATGGACAACATATGCAGGGCATCCAATAGTGTTGATGTTCAGATTGAGGATGAGGAGGAGCCATATGAGGCTGCACGGGCCGTAGATTCTGATGATGACCGTCCGGTTCAAGAAATGACCGAGCAAGAAATTGAACTCATAAGACGTTTGTGTCCGGAGCGAGACCCTGCAGTACATGAATTTAGCAGTTTAAGTCATTCCACCCGTGCGTATGCTGAAGGACGTGACGATGAACTGCTAGAGGCTCCGGATAACGCCGACAGCATTGAGATTAAGGTTGGCTTACTTTTCAAGGATCTGCCTACACTGAGACGATGGCTACAGGAATATTCTGTGAACCGGAAGAGGCCGTTCAAGGTGAGACATTCGTATGCACAGCGTCGTTACACTGTTGTTTCCGGTCGCAGTAGGAGAGGACGAGCGTCCCCCTTTCTCGTGGACCCAGAGCAGAATGAATGCGGAAAATGCGGTAGACTTGGCCACAACTCACGTACATGCATCTGGACACTTAGTCAGGTGTGATATATTTTTTTATACACAAATTTTATTCTACTATGTCGATGTTTTTGTTACACTTTGTACACAACTTATATTCTAATATGTTGATATCTTAATTTGCAGGATGGCGCAGTTCCACTTGCTGGACCCTCACTACGACGAGCACCACAGGGGCCGTCTCACCGCAGAGGGAGAGGTAATATTTTGTTTGCTATATTTGCGACCTATATTTGAATTAATATATGCGACCTATATTTGACTAATGAAAAATCTTTTGATTGCTAGGTGTTGCCCGTTCTGCGGGTCCGGACCCACGACCGGTTTCTGGAGGAGATGAGGTACGATGAGAGGTACACTCCTCTCCTACAGAGGGCTGGCTTGGACGTCTTATCGTACCAGGTCCGCCGTGGGCTGCCCACTTTCAACCTAGCGGCGTTGACGGCTCTGGTCGACAGGTATAGACTTCTCTAGTTGTTTAATATTTACAATTATCAAATCTACTTTGCATACTAATGATTTTTGTATTCTTTTGTCTTCCAATAGGTGGCGGCCAGAGACTCACACTTTCCACCTTCCCTGCGGTGAGATGACTGTGACGCTTGAAGATTGCCAGAAGATTCTTGGTCTCAGCATTATGGGTCGTCCAGTGACCGGTCAGGCATCACCAGGCGGTTGGAGGCAGAGGGTGGAGGCCTTTCTTGGGAGACTGCTTCCGGATGAGCTACGAGGTAGCCACAACACCGGAGTCCCACTGACCTGGCTTAGGCAGAGCTTTGGGCAGTGTCCACCTGGTGCAGATGAGCAGACGGTTGGATACCATTGTCGAGCTTGGATTCTCCATCTCTTTGGTTCAGTTCTTTTTCCAGACGCAACAGGCGACAGCGCGTCATGGATGTTTCTGCCCTGCCTGACTGACTGGGATACGACCGGAGGTTACAGCTGGGCTTCAACAGTGTTGGCCTTCCTGTACAGGCAACTTTGCGAGGCTTGTCGTCGTTCGTCGAGGACGGCCAGCTTAGGTGGATGTGTCTACCTACTACAGCTGTGGATGTGGGCACACATACCAGTCGGGCGACCCAGAGAGTTTCCTCCTCGTGAGTGGTTCGTGGTAGCCGGACATCGGCTTAAGCCCACGGCTGCTTACCGCTGGGACCAGGTCGAGGAGCCATTCGCACGACACCAGCGTGCTTACGTGGAGTACTCAAACGAGCTCGACGCACTTACTCCTTCGATGGTCAGTTGTCTCCTTTTTTCTTTTTACATGTCCTTTCTACTTTTATCACACGACACCAGCGTGCTTACATGGGCTTTCTAAAACTTTTGCAGGTGACTTGGCAACCGTATCTTGATCCATATTTCGCCAGCATACAGTTGAGCAGCATGTGCTCAATAGACGAGAACCTCTACCTCATGAGGTGTCCCCTCATCTGTTTTTATGCTGTTGAGTACCACTTGCCCCACAGAGTTGCTCGACAGTTCGGATTGCGCCAGGAGTTTCCGGTGGAGCCATTCTCGACTTCAATACAACTTCATAAGTGAGTTACTACATGCACTTGTTATTCTAACTAATAATTGAAATATCAGTTAGTCGCTAATATATGGTTCTAACTTTTGCAGGTTCGACAGACAGAGACAGAAGAAGGTCACGGACTTCGAGACGCACCATCGTGATTACATTGATGAATGGGACCAGCAGGGGGATCTGAACTATGAGAATGACCAGGCGCACACAAACTACAACTTCCGGAGGTATTTGATTTGGAATTCGGGTGTGACTAGGTGCAAGCTGAAGGGACAGTGGACAGCAGCAGACTACGCCGAGCAAGAATCGTCAGATGACGAAGACACAGCTTTCGACATAGCTGCTCGGCACGGGTCCCAAATTGAGGCTGCTCCAATCCTTGATAGAGTGGTAACTATTTCTTTACTAAAATTAGAGATTTCAATTCAATGTTTTATGTCTAGTTTTGAGCATCCTAATGTCTTAACTTGTGATAGGGAAACTCTATGCTCGTATCTGTTGTTGAACTCGAGCGTATCTCACAGAGAACTTCAGATACTACTACGCTATCGTTACTATCAGTGAGTATCAATGTCTAACAGAAAACTTGTTTATTTGTAATGGTGTAACATATGTCTTTAACTAACATTTCGATTACAGAGGGTATCACGTCGTCTTCGTCGAGCAGCGGCTCGGTGTGGATGCCGGTCTCTAGCGGGCGTTGACGTGCAGCTGCCTGTGCCTCGTATGCAGCAGGACGTTCTGCCTCCCATGTGTGCAGTTGGACCATCTACAGCAGGACTCAGCTCGTCGCGATCGACGCGGGACACGTTTGAGAACGTGGCCCAGGACGACGACGACGACGACGACGACGACGACGACGACGCTGGCGCTGGCGCTGGCGCCGCAGGTCAGGTGGAGATTGGACCGTCTCAGTTGCAGGATGCTCCTACAACTCAGCCATCACAGCTGACACCACGTAGAAGGCGTCCACGAGACCCTTACACTCCAGGCACCGACGCTCTTGGGGCCAAGGGCAAGGGTAAGACTAGGAGGAAATGAATACTTTTGTGATATGGACTGTGTGATTTGGACTTATGCTGGAGACGTTGTAATATGAACTATGTTATGTGTTTTGGACAATGTGTTGGGGAACTTGTATTTTGGACTTTGTTTGTGGACATTATATGAAGAACTATGTTCTGTGGATGTTTTTATATTCGATGTTATTTTGTGATGTATTATATGTTGAAATGCTTATATGTCTTATAATATGTGATTATTTGAACTGTGGTTGTTAATAAAACAAGGGGAACTCTTGCAAATTTTTTTTGTGAACTGTAAAAAACATAATAAGCAATAAGTAACGCATCTTTAGAGTTCTAAATTATTTTTGATACGTAAATACTACATAATAGGCTACAATTCTTCAGTCTGAATCACAATCTATGAGTAACTCATCTTCGGAGTCATCCGTCGCGCAATCCTCAACAACAACCTCATTCCACTTGCTGCATTGTCCTGCATCACACTTGTCACCAGTTCTTTTGTAATAATTGGCTTCTGCTTCATCTGCAGCTTGGGAGAATAGCTCATCCTCAGCCTCAGCCTCATCAGACTTCTTCTTGTAATAAGCTGCCTCTACCTCTGCGGCGGCCTGTGACATAAACTCATCCTCTTCCTCTTGAGCACGTAATCCAGCCTCAGCTAGTGCTATGAGCTCACTCAACCTTGACATGTCGTCCTCCTCTTCTTCATGTAATCCTGCCTCTGCGAGGGCGATAAGCTCACTCAATCTAGATGTGTCGTCGTCCTCCTCCTCCATCAGCTCAACCGTTGCCATTTTATCCTGAACATATCTCGCATGCGCCTCATCGGCCAAATAGTTTACGCCGCTTCCAATCTCTGCAAATATAATGAGAAAATTAAGTTAGCAAAGTCAGGATAAATAAATTGTACTAACATAATTATAATATCATTTATCTCACTTACTTCCCTTGAGGCGATCAGCAAGATTATCCAACATCTATTTCTCGGCTTGAGCCGCTTCCCATTCCCTTGCATCCTGTGCTCTCTTCTCATCTGCCGCCTTCAACCTCCTATACTCTGCACGCTTCGGGCTATCATAAAAGGCAGATTTTGCTTCCCTACGCATGTCGCGTATGCGATCGTTAATGTACGAATCAACGAGCCGAGATCCACAACGCATCTTCTGTCCCATTATTCTCTTCGACTCTATTGTGCGCATCACCTCTCCTTTGTCGTCGTAACTCTCCCAACTGCATTTCCTCGTCTCCTACAAAAAATATAGTAAGTACCGCTATAACATTACATCTGGTGCAAAAAAAATACCAACCTCATCGTAATCGACCATATGTCCACAAAAATATCCAACACCAAGCTCCGAAGGAACTAATCCATACTTAGCTTCAATACCACATTTGCAGAGTACTGGATCAAATTTGACCTCTTCTGCCGCCCACCCCATGTATCTCTTTTCCTTTACCTCTGGCTCTGGCCAATGGGACAAAGGACCATACAACCACTCTCTGAAACGACACTTACGCCACCCGTATGGCTGCAAGAGAAAAAATTAGTAATTTATTGTAAATAAAAACTAGTTCATACATTTAGCATATCAATGGGCTCACATAATCAATGTTCGGACAACAGAACTGCTTGTCATAGTCTTCGTCGATGACAGCACGGTCTCCACAATCACATCGAGGCGGTGAGTCCATCCGTCTTTCTGTTGCTACCTCCTTCTCCGCATCCGTCATTGGTGGAGGATTCGGGGGAGGAGGTACCCAACGCTTAAAACGCTCATGACTGGTCCTTCCACTCAACCAATTAACGAAAAGAAGATATCGAGGGTCAAATTTATCAGGACCATCGATCCACTGGAAAAAGAAACACCTCTGATGTCCCTAAAATAATGGAAAGATGCACTATTACATATCTACAAAATAATGAACGCGAACAAAATTAAGTGACAAGTCATAAGCTACGTACGTCCAAAGTGCCACAAAGGTAGTAGCAGCGAGCAGCCGTGTCTGGATGTTGTGATTGATGTACCCAAGCCAGTCTGCCACAGTCACAGTTAGGCACGGGGAGTTCAGGAGGAACAGGAGCATCCTTACTAGATACGTCCGGATATAACTCCCGAGGACGACCTCTCTTCTGCCACAACGCCTCTCGGTACATGTCTTTCATCTAATAAACGATTATAATTATCACTTGTACCTATTATGCTTTATAATAAGTTTACACAAACTAATAATCGAAATGATAATATAATAGGTGTATACAAATTATTAAACTAACAACCTAATATACAAAAGGAATCAGTTGGAAATCATACCTTGGTCTACGAAGTGAACCAACTCAAATCTTTGAATCCAGGAAATTTTTACGAAGTTTGGAAATGGGATGAAATGAGCTGCTCTCGGCCAGTCGCGCGGGCGTTTTTATAGGAATTCGTAGCTCGGCGCCAAGATCTGTGGCGCCGAGCTACGAGGCCGCGCCGCCGCCACGTCAGCGCCAGGTCAGCCCTGGACGCAGCTAGCCGTTGCGGCCACGTCACAGCTCGGCGCCATAGGCTGTGGCGCCGAGCTGTGTTAGCTCGGCGCCACAGCCTATGGCGCCGAGCTAAGGGTCCAAAACTGCATTTAAAATTTTTTTAGGTCTAAACGTGAATTTACTTCTGTTTAAGGGCTAAAATACAAAAAATTCGGTCCAACCTAGACTGTTAGAGAATACATCCAACAAGCGAATTACCCATCTCTACTCGCTCTTATTCTATGTTATTCTGGTTAGCATAATAAATAAAAATAATTCTTGCTCGTTCTTATTTTATATTTAAGAGAATATAAGTGAATTGACAATCCCTTTTTATCAGCTTAAGGACCGGTTTGGTGATTAGGGAATTGGAGGGGAATAAATCCCTAACTATTTAAAAAATTAAATAGTTAGAAGATTTCTTTCCATAGATCCCCTCCACTTTATTAATCACCAAAGTAGCCCGTTCTTATTCTATATTTAAGAGAATATAAGTGAATTGATAATCCCTTTTTATTAGTTTAAGAACTTGTTTGGTGACTAGGGAATTGGAGGAGATCAATGGGGAATGAATAACTAATTAAAAATTAAATAGCTAGGAGATTTATCCTCATAGATTCCCTCCACTTTCTTGATCACTAAAGTAGTCCTAACTGATATGATGTGACATGAAAGACGCCGATGGTGGATATAGTCAAAAATAGTGTTTGGTTCGCGCGAGAGTTATACCGATACACAAGAGTATTTTTGTAGGTTAGATATTTTTTTACAAAAACGTTTTGAGGAGTCATCTATGTTCTCTAATCTTTATCATTATCAGCAAATAAATTAAGGATTATTAAAAATTACTAGCATGTTATATTATCACTTAGTAATTATGATGATAAGATTAATTTTAATAAGTGCTAATACAATAATTAGTATATGAATAATTTGCTAAATAGGGTAGTAGCAGTAGTCCCAATCAACATATTTTATATTAAATTAGTACATACGTAACAAAATTAGTGTCACTATATATTTGTTAATGTATAGTTAGTTATTATTGTTTCTTATATAAGATACACAATTTGTTAGCTGTTTTTATCCCATCAACTCTTATATAGATCTAAAAATAGCTTGTCTTATCCATCTAACCAAACAGAATGCATAAGTCTCTCTAGTGGAGTGTGTAAAATAGGAGACGCGAAACTGTAAATGACATTGTTTGACACTTTTTGTAGATAGAAGTTTGAAACAGAGAATAAAATAAGAAATGAGATAGGAGATCTGTTAGAGATATTCTAAATAACTATATTTCACCTATCCTTATTCTCAAAGCTCGTGCTCTCGGGGCCTATTATTCGATGGGTTTGTAGAACAAAGAAGAGTGAAACTGAAAGATCAATTTGGAAACCTTTGAGATAGAACTAAGACTGTGTCTAACAGTTTACCCATTGTTGGTGCCTTTTTGGGGGCGCCAATCACTCAATACGAACTAGCGGCGGTGCTCTCTGGTCAGGCGCGGACGGTCCGTGGCACAGGGCCAGACGGTCCGTGGCCTGGCTCGAGGCTAGGGTTCCCTGTCTGACGGCCGGACAGTCCGCGCCCTAGGGCCGGACGGTTCGCAACCTCGCGACAGGGTCGTCTTCCTCCTCCTTGCTGGAATCTAGATCTCGTCCCCGGGGGGAAAAAGATCTTAAGGTGCTCTGGGTCGATAGGTCACCTGGGGCGTCCCCAGACGACGTGGAGCCGCCTAGGAATTAAGAGATCAATTCGAGGAAGAGGTCTTGGATGGACAACTAGATCTTGCCCCCCGGGAGGGGTGAGATCCTAGGGTTGTCTTGGGATCGGCAGGCCACCCAAGACGGATCTAGACGACGTAGAGTCGAATAGGGATGGAGGTGGATATGTGGAAGACTACAACTAGAACTATGCTACATCTACTCCTAGGGCAGGAAAAGTAAATAAGGTAATTGGTTCGATTGGAATGTGTTCGGGGTTCTCAATCGGCCGTACCCCTTTATATTTATAGGGGAGGAGGTCTGGACCTTTTCCTAAGAGATAGCCAACAAACTCCCACGTGATTAGATGGATAACCACGCACGAGATAAGGATAATCATCCGAGTTAATCTAATCTCGGGACACGCGGACCGTCCGGGCGCATGGGCCGGACCGTCCGCTCATTTTGGTGTCCAACATATGCCCCTGCCTTTTGGTGGAGCTTGGCGAACCAAAAGCATCAGCGAAAACTTCGGAAACAATTGACCTCATGAGGTTTTGTTCCCGAAGTAAGGACTCAGCTCGATGCAAGTCATCGGCTCTTGCGATCAGATAATATAAATACTTGATGGGACTTTAATGCATAGAGGCCGTTTCGGATCGCATCCTCTTCGGCCATGTCTACCTGATCAACCTGTCAATAGGAAAAAAACTTGTGGTGCCCCCAGCCCAAATAAGCAAACAGATTGGGCCAGTAATACGAATTCATCGCCGTACCACCCCACACATGAGCAGGACAACACATCGGCGATGGATAGAACGGGACACACCATGCTATCCCTGGAGGAGGATGACAAGGCGATCTTGGTTGTGCTACCCTTTGGATCCGTTTAGTCGGCTTTTGCTTTCGCACAGGTCGCCCTTTTGACTTCGTTTGTTTTATTGGCCGGTTGTGTGGAACGACCTTCTTCATATATTTGGCAAGCAACTGACCAAAAGTAGGGCCGACTCTACTGAGTCGTCCAGACGTCTTAGTAGTGTTTTGTTTCCTAACACTTGTGTTGGAACGTTGTGGTCCGATGGTCTGAGGTTGCTGCTTCTGACCATCTGCGGACCGTCCGGCCATCATAGCCGGACTGTCCGCGCCTGTCCCGGACTGTTCGACCTTAGTACCCGGATCGTCCGGCGTACGCAGGACATGTGACCGTGATCGGGTGTCCGATCGTGCTTGCCCCCCGGTGCCTCCGGTCTTTCTTTTGTCCGGAGCCTTCAGAGTAACCATTCTGCGTGACATATTTGGTGTGCGAGGATCACCAATGACGATATTTTTATTTTTACTTTTATCGGCCGCACAAGGCCGAATTATGGCCTTTTTGATCGTTGGCTGTAATGTGGTGATAGGAACAGGTGGCCTGTCACTTTTCACCTCTTTTTGAAACCTCAACTGGCCTTCGTTTATAGCCGATTGTATTTGCCGACGGAAGACGACACAATCATTGGTGTTATGGAGAAAGGAGCCATGCCATTTGCAATAAACGCGCCCTTTTAATTGTTCAACCGGAGGAATTACATGTGACAATTTAATATTACCATGTTTAAGCAACTCATCAAATATTTTATCACATTTAGTAATATTGAATGTGAACTTAACCTTTTCCTTTTGTGTCGAGTGCGGGTGAGAGCGAACAGAAGGTTTGGCCTTAGTGGGCCAAACAAGCTCAGGGACATGTGACTTTTTTGGTTCTTGGGGCTTGGGTGGCCGGTTATATTTATGTCGGCCTTCCGCACTAGGCGGATCACAGGTGACTTCTGGTGCTCCGGACGGTCCGACCTGCACAGTCGGACGGTCTGTGGGTGGATCGGACGGTCCGGTACTATCCTCGGACTGTCCGGTCACGTCAGGCAACACCTGTGACCCTTGTGGTGGGCTCTGTGTAACTCCGGACTGTCCGGCGTAGGGTGCCGGACGGTCTGACGGAGGGTCGGACGGTCCGCAATTGTGTGCGGACGGTCCGACCGTGCTCAGAGTTGACTCACCATTTAGCGAAGATGGTGGTGACGCTCGTCCTGGATATGAGTCCATCGGCATACCAGAATATGGCTGGGGAAACCCATTTGTTGCCGATGTATTTGGCGCAATTGTTTTGGCGCCTAATTTATGTGATAAAAAATTAGGCATGTGAGTTTTTCCTAATGTATGCGCCATCCTTTCTATATCCTCCGTGATACTTTTAATCCGATTATCAAAAGAAATTTTAATAAATGGAATATCATCGGCTGACCTGGCATCACCTATCATGGGGAGCTGTTGCAGCACGACTGACATGTACTCGGCGTTTATCTCCCTCTCTTGGACGGCCTTCTGGTGGCAATCTACCCTGAAGTGCGAGAGGAACCACTTATCCGCCACCTTGAGCACCTGATCTGCTTGTCGCTGGACCTCCTCGTCTATTTTCTTCATGTCATCTTTTAATCTTTCACGCTCAGCGGCCGATAAATTAGTCAGCCTTGTGTTGCTGTTTAAAGAAGCACTGTTGAGATCTTTAGAATCGGCCATGTAAGCTTGATTTTGTAGACCTGCAACCTCTTCCCCAGCGGAGTCGCCAAAAAGTATGTTGGTGCCTTTTTGGGGCGCCAATCACTCAATACGAACCAGCGGCGGTGCTCTCTGGTCAGGCGCGGACGGTCCGTGGCACAGGGCCAGACGGTCCGTGGCCTGGCTCGAGGCTAGGGTTCCCTGTCTGACGGCCGGACAGTCCGCGCCCTAGGGCCGGACGGTCCGCGACCTCGCGATAGGGTCGTCTTCCTCCTCCTTGCTGGAATCTAGATCTCGTCCCCGGGGGGAAAAGATCTTAAGGTGCTCTGGGTCGATAGGTCACCTGGGGCGTCCCCAGACGACGTGGAGCCGCCTAGGAATTAAGAGATCAATTCGAGGAAGAGGTCTTGGATGGACAACTAGATCTTGCCCCCCGGGAGGGGTGAGATCCTAGGGTTGTCTTGGGATCGGCAGGCCACCCAAGACGGATCTAGACGACGTATAGTCGAATAGGGATGGAGGTGGATATGTGGAAGACTACAACTAGAACTATGCTACATCTACTCCTAGGGCAGGAAAAGTAAATAAGGTAATTGGTTCGATTGGAATGTGTTCGGGGGTTCTCAATCGGCCGTACCCCTTTATATTTATAGGGGAGGAGGTCTGGACCTTTTCCTAAGAGATAGCCAACAAACTCCCACGTGATTAGATGGATAACCACGCACGAGATAAGGATAATCATCCGAGTTAATCTAATCTCGGGACACGCGGACCGTCCGGGCTCATGGGCCGGACCGTCCGCTCATTTTGGTGTCCAACACCCATATAGTTACAAAAACACTGGTTTATACGGTAGAGTGTATTATTCGCAGAGCAAAGTTTAAATATGAATATATGAATGTGTAAACTGCTGGAGATAGCTTAACACACTGTAAATAGACTACCAATACTCTCCCAAACAACATGGGTATGGGTTTGGTACTTCGGTATGGGCAGTGGGGGTCCAATTGCAACAGCTCCATCCGAGCTGGGGCTCACAAGGGACGGGACTGCATCACATCTTCAGCATAGGAAACCTGAAGCATATGGAACGTTGTCTCGATCGATCGGAAAGAAGTTCACGCTTGGTTTGCACTAGGGTCTATACTATACACGCCAAGTTCAGAAGAAGCTTCCTACCAATAGAGCTCAAGGTTGTGGGTCAAGCACACGTGACATAGAGACGCCTGTCAGTGTCTTGGACGTGTTCGATATGATACCCATATATTCGATCGATCGCAATTTCCACGAGCACGATCAATTGATTGCCCATCCTAGATTTAATACTGTAAGCACGAATCTGGTTCTGAGCTATAGCCTATGTACCATGTAGGCTTTTTACGTAATAGAGAAATAGAAAATTTTCGTGAACCAAGATCATAGCCTTAGTTTAGTTCACGAAATTTAGACGATTGGCACAACTGATACAGTAATATTTTCAGCCAGGAGGACTAACCTACGCAGCCCCGCGCCTCGTCGTGTCGTCCGGTCCCGTGTCATTTCTACGAGGTTTTTGCCTTCATAAATGACAACGGTAATAATTCACACTCGAGTGACCGTGGTAATAAATTTGAACATGTTGGTATCCATTTTCAATATGGTATCTGATTACGGTGAACTTAAACAAATATGATTTAATGACCATTATCTGTTACCCATCACGTTACAACTATGCAAACCAAACAACACCTGCGTCTCTTTTCCTTCGCCCTGGTTGTCCGTTCCCGTCTTACCTTCATTGTCCATCTATAAAATGTGTAGTATTTATTAAGCTAATAAATATTAGTTATTGCATGATTAATTTAGTAGATAGTTTGTACTTTGGTATGTTAGTTTGATAAACCTTATTACAATGAAATATTAAATGGTAAGTTTTTAAGTTATTAGATCTAGTAATAAGTATTAATATTTAAATGAAACACAATAGTGTATAAAATAATTTAATTTAAAAGCACGTAATATATCAATAGGTTGATGAAATGTATACATCATCTGTTTCATATGCCTCATATGCATCTCATATGCGAGTTATGTTATTTTATATTTTTTGAATAGTCTTAGAGTGTCACACAATGCGATATTTATGGTAAACTACAAGTTCAATTGAGATTTTGGCGTTATAACCCTGTTGTTCTCTATTGCACCGTAGTTGCGTATGACATGGAGAATGTCAGAGAGGAAATTCTCCGGCCGGGTGGCGGAACGCACCCGCCCTAAATCCTGAGATGAGGAGGGGCCTAAGCGTTTTGCTTGCTAGATGGATTCGGGATGAACACAAGAACACACAAGGGTTTAGAGTGGTTCGGGCCGCCGGAGCGTAATACCCTACTCCACTGTCTGTGTATTGTATGAGAGTCTGAGTCTAAGTGAGCTTGAGAGCGTCTGAGTTGGGTCTGCCTTGTAACGTCGTGTGCCCTCCCTTTTATAGCTCAAGGGGGGCACGTACAAGGATACTGAGCCCCGACATGTGGGCCCAGGGGCAAAATGGAAGGAAATAACTAACGCCTGTAACGCCTGGGCGAACTTCGAGCGCCATAATGTCCGTAGTCCATATAGTATTGATATGCCGCGCTGCTTCCTCGATAACGCGCGAGTGATGATGAGCATAGTGTACGCCGCAACACGGGCGTACTGCCTGCCAGTGGAATGGACAGGCACGTCGCCTGCGAGATGGTCTGGTCACCATCTGCCAGCAGGGTGACATGGCTCATTAAATGCTGAGGCGGCACATCGCCTGCCAGTGGAATGGATAGGGCTCATTAAATGCTGAGGCGGCACATCACCTGCCAGTAGAATAGATAGGCGGCGCGTATTATCCGCAATAAATGCAGAGGTCGCGCGGCCCAGAGGTCTTACGTCAGGCTCCGCCCGTTGGCTTATGTCACGTGTACCGTGCCACGTGGCAGCATCGGGGCTCCGCCTGAGCGGGGAGCAGAAGCATACACGGTATGGTCCGGACACGTGTCGGCTCCGGACCCCCGCCTGTCCTTGATTAAGGCCTGGGTATTCTTTATCCCAGATTCCCGGGACCCTGCTGTGAGTGGTCCGGATCCCACACAGAGGGGTCCAAAACCCATCCTAGGGGTCCGGTCTGCGCCGGTGGAGGTCTTGGACCTTACCCGGAGGTCCGCTCTATATATACAGGGGTCTGACACTTTCCCATGGGGTCCGGACCCACTGTTGATACCTTGGGGTATATTATCTTCTCTGGCCACGCGGCGGCCCCAGAGCCGTCCACGTGGTGGGATCGGGCGCTGTTCACCACGCGATTAGAGATAGCCTCGTGGACACCGTGTCTTCATACTATAGTAAGGGGTACCCCTGTTCCAGGGTACCGACAGTGGCCCCCGGGCCCACCTCAGGGGAGGATACGAGCCTGCAGGTGGGGCCAAAGCTTGATTGGTGAATGGCGCAGCCTCCGTGCGTTTGCTGACGTAATCACCGCCAATCCACCTTCGGCCACACCAACTGCCACGCCTGTCCCCGCGGCTGACTGACCCACGACCCCCATGCCTGATGGTTTCACCGGGCCACGCGCGAGGTGACTCGGTACCGCTGCATTGATTTTTTTTAAAAATCACCTTCTCTGTCTTCTGCGGCGGCCCCGAGGAGGCACAGTACTGGCGCGAGCGGCGGTTCGCTCTTTCTGCACCCGGGAACCGACGCCCAAGGAGTATGACTTGTGGGCCTGGGCCCCCATGTCATAGACTGGGCGGTTGTTTTCGGCGGAGATGGAGAGGCGCACTACCGCGGGCGGTGGTTCGCTTCTCGCATGGCGGTTCGCCTTCTCCGCACTCAGAGACCAACACACCAGCTGTATGACTTGTGGACCCGAGCCCCCATGTCATAGGCTGGGTTGCTTTGGTGCGCGTCGGGCGAGATTTTTCACGGCATCTCGGGGCGCGAGCAGGAGAGCCTGCCCTAAAAAAGGGATTCACCCCGTGTGCAGTAGTTACGCTCTCGCATTCTCTCCCAATGGCTGCGCCCTTTTGCCTCCGAGCTCTCTACGCTCCTTTGCCTTCGAGGTCTCTGCTTTGCGCCGCCGCCGACGCCATGACTTCGCTTGGCCAACCCGATCACTTCCAGACCGAGGCGACACTCAATGTGGTGCGCCACCTGCTCGGATGGAGCGCGCCGGCGCCACTCCCCTCGGTGATCTTGCCGCCGGGGAGTTCGTGCTCTTCGTCTACCTCTCCGAGATGTTCGTATGGATGGTCCTCTTCTGCCAGTGCTCAGATGAAAGGATGTTGCGCAGCGACCTTCCGGAGATGGAAAGCGAGTTGAGCTACGACTCCACCCTTCACATGAACTCCATCGCCTCCTGTAGCGGCCTCGTCAGCTCCTCCCTAAACTTCACCAGCATCTCGTGGTACACCTCCATGAACTAGTCCAGCTCCGGCTCCGTCGCAGCGGCCAGGCCGCCGAGCGTCGTGCACTACCGTGCCTCCACCTCCTGCGATATCTCCGTCAGCCTCGCCGACACCTCCGGTGGTGTCCCCACTTTGTTGCATTCGAGGTAGGCAGTGAGGAGCGAGTAGTAGTGTGGGTACGAGATGATCTTAGACTTGATGGCCTCGATGTCGCCTCCGTAGGGAGATGACGATGAGGGTTCCAGGCGGCGCAGGTGGCACCGGGGCCCCAGGCGGTGGAAGCGACGAAGAAGGCACTTGAAGATCTCCTTGGAGTTGGTGATCGCTGGTCTGGTGGTCGATACTGAAGACGTCGCCCGGGAGGCCGTACAAGATGTCGTGGAGACGGTGGCCACCCTGCTGAAGCCGAGTAGTTCATACCTGTAGGAATGAGGCTAGGGCTCCGCTTGAAGGCGGATGTAATAACATTTGTTTTTGTAAGATACTTTTGGGAACTATCAATTAAACAACTTTTATCTGTATGCTATTTGTTCTTGCTGTGTGTGGCGTTACCAACTCCTCCCTGGTACTTGGCCCCCCTGGAATGTAGGCTCAATGTGTCGAGGTTGGATACCAGTATACCTAAGAAAGAGTTGGTGACCCGGCCACAGGAGGTAGCTTCGACTGGGACCTGAACCTGTACACAGCTTCGGCTAGGGAGCGTTAGTAGCACACCCATAGGACCCATCGTCTGGTATCAGCCATCCTTTAATTCATGCAACAGGACCTGCATGATTTAGCCTGGGAAGCCAAGCCGTGTGCCCGGACCCCCTAAGTCACAGCTCTAGATACTAGGACACCCATCGCAGAGTGGTGGAGCGTGCAGGCTTAGGGTACGGGACCAGGCTAAGCGGCTACACAGTTCCGGACCACCCTAGGAGACGTGCGTCCATTCTCTAGAACCGGACCCAGGGTTGCCGGATCCACAAGGCTATAGTTCCAAATACTAGGATACCTGTCATAGAGTGGTGGAGCGTGCAGGCTTAGGGTACGGAACCAAGCTAAGCGGCTACACAGCTCCAAACCACCCTAGGGAACGAGTACCCATTCTCTAGAATTGACCCCCAGGCTACCAGACCCCCCTGCCTTCGTAGAGGGGTCCTAAACTGCAAGCGTGACTACTCAATTTGGATGTCATCATACCAGCAAGGGTGGAAAACTGTATGGGTGGGTTAGATAAAAAATATTATCCAGAAACTGCAGCAGAATAAAACCATCACAGAAGCACATCTGAGGGGGTAAATTCTTTCTTTATAACTTGATATGCATGAGTGCAGGCCAACAGACCGGGTTTATGAGGGCGGACCTCACCGGGCTGACGTACACGTATGCACAACCTAGTTACAAAAAAGAAGAAACCTTAACCCCTCAGACTTGCTCCTATGGATAGAACTTACGGAGATGCTCTATGTTCTAGGGATTGGGAAGAGACACTCCTTCAGTTGTGGCGAGGCAGACACATCCGGGTCGGCATACTTCCATCACCTTGAAGGGTCCTTCTCAACTCGGGGAGCGTTTGTGGAGCCCTTCTCGGTTCAGTACTCGCCTTAGGACTAGGTCCCCGACCCGGAGCTCCCTACTATGCACGAACCGCTGGTGGTAACGCTTGAGCGCTTGGTTGTACCGTGCTTTTCGGATCGCCGCTTGCCATCTGCGCTCGTTGATGAAGTCCACGTCCTCACGCCGTAGCTGTTCCTGCATAGACTCATCAAAAGACTGGACCTGTGGGGAGCCCATAAGGGTTTCCGGGGGAAGGCAGGCTTTGGCCCCGTAGACCAGAAAGAACGGGGTCTCCTCGGTAGCTCGGCTAGCTGTCGTCTCCGGAGTCGGAGTCTCCAGTGAAAACATCCTTCAGGATCCTCTCGGGTGACTGATACCCGAGGTCCCGTTCTCCCGCGGCCACCTTGCCGTCATCGACCCTCTCCTTGCCAGGCCGGTGACGAGGTGGAGAGCCATCCTTGGAAGACTGCTCGCGCCACTCGCTGACGCGCTTCGCGAGCTTGATGATCTCGCGACACTCCGCGACGCTATGGCGACTGTTGGGGTGCAGAGGACATGAGCCGCTGTTGCCTCCCTGGGGTCATGGGCGCTTGTTGCGCTCGTTCCGGCCCCCAGCCGCAGCAGCAACGACCGGAGCAGCAGTCTGCGGCCTCTCTTGGCTGCAGTTCTTCTTCTTGCCGTCTTGGGTGACGACACCCGAGCCACCCGTCTGGGCGACTCCGGTCTGTGGTGCCGAGTGCCATGCACGGCCCTCGGCAGCTCTGGCACACTTATCAGCCAGAGCGAAGAGTGTGGTGACAGTCTCCACGTCATGCGTGGCTAACTTCTCCAACATCTTTTCATCACGTACTCCCTGGCGGAAAGCGGTGATGATGGAAGCATCGGAAATATGAGGTATAGTGCCTCGTACCTTGGTGAAGCGGGAGATAAACGCCCGGAGATGTTCCTCGGGCTCCTGCCTCACTACATGGAGGTGGGCCTCCATGCCATGCTGCTGATAAGTGCTGGCGAAGTTCGCTGTGAACCGCGCGCAGAGCTCTTCCCAGGAGTAGATTGATCCCGGGGTAAGGTTCATGAGCCAAGTCCGGGCTGGCCCAGACAAGGCTACATGGAAATAGTGTGCCATTACAGCGGTGTCTCCACCTGCTGCCGTAATGGCGGTGATGTACACTTGCAAGAATTCCAACGGGCTTGACGTACCGTCGTACTTTTCCGGCAGGTGTGGCCAGAACTTGGATGGCCAAGTTGCCACGCGGAGATGATCCGCCAGTGCGGCGCAGCCCACACCGGCCAAGGGGACACCCGCCTGGATCCGGGCACCCACTGGGGTTCGCGGTGCAACCACAGCGAAGTCGTAGTTAAGGTTGCGACCCTCGACATTCTGTCGGCGCTCACGCGCCTTCTCCAGAGAGACGCGGGCATCCTCGCCCGACACCTGCGGCTGAGTTCTGCTCGCAGGTCATCAGACCTCTCTAGAGAGACTGGAGCGTCCTCTCCCGCACGCCTGCGGTTGAGCTCTGCCCGGAGGTCGTCGGTCTGTGCACCCCTCACCGAGGGTGAGGGCACAGATGTCGTCGCCTCGCGCTAGCGCCGGGATGACCGCGGCCTAGATCTGGTCGAGCCAGAATGCGCCATGCCGAGCAGACGGTCGATGTCGTCACGCCACTGCTTCATGGCTGTTGGGGCGAAGGCGAAGATGCCACCCTTCGCTCGATGCCTTCGCCAGTCTCGCTGCACCAACGGAGACAAGACGACTGGTAGACTCCACCCTTCGTCCCATGCGTCGCGGGATGAAGGCCTATGACGAGGTCGTCCCATCCCGCGGTCTTGTCCGACACGGAGGCCCACATGTGATTCGGCCCATTGTAACAGGCCCTGCGTGGCCGCTGCGCATTACGGGCCTAATTTGTAAAGGCTTCCCTGTAATTACAGTCTGTAACCCTGCTTTATGGGAATATTCCGGGGATAACCTGGGCGCCTGAGGGCACATGCGTCCTTAACTCAAGATGCTGGGCACTCAGGCACCTATAAATACCCCCGCACAGTGCCCTTGAGAGGCTAGATTAACAGAGCAATTGTCTTCCTGAGAAAAAAACCTTATCTGCATTACTTTTACTCCCCCGTTGGATCATCTTGCTCGGGAGAGCAATTTCCAACATTTGGCGCCCACCGTTCGTGCTACGAAAAACCACCCACGATGGCACCCAAGAGAGCTAGCTCGAAGGCAGCCCCATCCATTGACGAAGCTGTGAAGGCAGCGCTGCTGGCTGAGAAAAAGGGCAAGGCCCTTGTCAACACCACCCACCAAGAAGGATGCGAAGACGACACACTCAGCAAGAGGCAGCGCAATGAACAACTCACACCCGAAGGCAGTCTTCGCACCTGCAGCTCCGGACGACAACCGCAACCTCCCCCAGGCTTCGCTGCGCCAGAGGGTGCGGACCCACCGAGGACGGCGAAGTCATCGACGTTTCCGCAGAGGAACAACTACAGCTGCGTGCCTTGCGCATCAAGAACTGCAACCTCCAGAAGCAAAAGGAGATCCTCGAGGCCAAACACCAACGTGTGTCTGCGCAAGCCAAGGTGCACCAGATGATACGCGACGAAGAGCAAAAGGCTCAGGAGCTTGAGCAAGAAATCACACTCATGCAGCGCGAAGGCCAACTCGGCCTGCAACACGACCCACCCCTCCAACAACATGCACAAATCGAAGACCTGTTCATCCCTCAGCGTGGACACGCTGTTCCGCACGCCGCGGCATTCCAAGGTGTCAACTACCTTGACGAGCGGAGTCCCCTGGCGCCCCACCTGCAAGTATCACCATGGCCCGCCAACTTCAGGGCAGGGACCTATCCCAAGTACAACGACAGCACCGACCCAGCACAGTATATCATGAGCTATCAGGTCGCCGTTGCATCATCCGGAGGGGACAACACCACGATGGCCAAGTCATTCATCATCGCACTCGAAGGCTCGGCCCTCACCTGGTACACCAGGTTCCCCCGCTGTCCATCGACTCCTGGAGAAGTCCCCGGGACAAATTTCTGCTCAACTTCCAAGGGTACCGCCCAGACACCGACGCCTTGGCTGAACTTTCACTCTGCAAGCAGCTGGAAAGAGAGACCCTGCGGGAGTACTACCGCAAGTTTCTGACCCTCAAGTCACAACTGCCTTCGGTTGATGACCAAATCGCCATCCACTACGCCATCAGTGGCCTTCGGGCCGGCGTCCTTTACAGCCACTGCATCAGAGATCCGCCCAGGAACCTCCAAGAGCTGTATCAGCTATTAGAAAAATACGCCAGATCCAAAGAGCTCCACCAGCGCAAAGTCGAGTCCTAGAGGAAACCTAAAGACCCTCCGGAGTCCAGCCATACGTGGACCAGGCCTTCGCAGGCAGACTCCGGTCGGGACGGCTGCAATCAGCAGCAGGTACACAACATCGCCAACCAGCACCCCACTGGCGAGGCACCTCGCCGCCAGGAGTATCCCCCAAGGCCGCGGAAACGGAACTCGTGGTTGGGGCCGGGGACGTGCGCAGCAGCCGCGCAGATTTTACTGCTTGTTCCACGGCGAAGACTGCATGCACCCTACAAGAGATTGCCCAAAGACGAAGGCCACCAGAGACAGGATGGCACGGGCGCAACCAGCCGACAACCCTAGAGTTGTCGCGCACACATATCAACAACCCCCTTAGCCATACATCCACGGCCCCGCTCCGCATCCACTGCACCACGCATACCAACACCACCAGGAAGTACAAATCATACCGGCGAGGCCGTGGAGCTAGGAGGGTGGCGTAGCAACTCCCTGGCCGCAAACAACGCCCCAGAAGATGCTCTTGACGGAGTCCGGGACGTCTGCGCAGGCGTGTGCTGCCGTGCAGCGTGCACAGCAGTAGCCCTAGGCGCAGGGTGGTTAGACACTCGTGGAGTGGAGGATGCTGCTTCTTCCTCCACCAGGAAGTCCTCAGAGGTCTCGGCGCGGTGCTCGACGATCTGGACCATTGTGTCGAGCAGAAAGACAAGCAAAAACCTAAAGCCTAAGCCCCTACCTGGCGCACCAAATGTCGGAGAGGAAATTCTCCGGTCGGGTGGCAAAACGCACCCGCCCTAAATCCTGAGATGAGGAGGGGCCTAATCTTTTTGCTTGCTAGATGGATTCGGGATGAACACAAGAACACACAAGAGTTTAGAGTGGTTCGGGCCGCCGGAGCGTAATACCCTACTCCACTGTCTGTGTATTGTATGAGAGTCTAAGTCTAAGTGAGCTTGAGAGCGTCTGAGTTGGGTCTGCCTTGTAACGTCGTGTGCCCTCCCTTTTATAGCTCAAGGGGGGCATATACAAGGATACTGAGCCCCGACATGTGGGCCTAGGGGCAAAATGGAAGGAAATAAATAACGCCTGTAACGCCTGGGCGAACTCCGAGCGCCATAATGTCTGTAGTCCATCTAGTATTGATATGCCACGCTGCTTCCTCAGTAACGCGCGAGTGATGATGAGCATAGTGTACGCCACAGCACGGGCGTACTGCCTGCCAGTGGAATGGACAGGCACGTCGCCTGCGGGATGGTCTAGTTGCCGTCTGCTAGCAGGGTGACAGGTCTCATTAAATGCTGAGGCGGCACATCGCCTGCCAGTGGAATGGACAAGGCTCATTAAATGCGAAGGCGACACATCACCTGCTAGTGGAATAGACAAGCAGCGCGTCTTATTCACAATAAATGCAGAGGCTGCGCGGCCCAGAAGTCTTACGTCAGGCTCCGCCCGTTAGCTTACGTCACGTGTATCGTGCCATGTGGCAGCATCGGGGCTCCGCCTTAGCGGGAAGCAGAAGCGTACACGGTATGGTCCGAACACGTGTCGGCTCCGGACCCCCGCCTGTCCTTGATTAAGGCCTGGGTATTCTTTATCCCAGATTCCCAGGACCCTGCTGTGAGTGGTCCGGACCCCACACAGAGGGGTCTGCAACCCATCCTAGGGGTCCAGTCTGCGCTGGTGGAGGTCTTGGACCTTACCCGGAGGTCCGATCTGTATATACAGGGGTCCGACACTTTCCCATGGGGGTCCGGACCCACTGTTGATACCTTGGGGTATATTATCTTCTCTGGCCACGTGGTGGCCCCAGAGCTGTCCACGTGGTGGGATCGGGCGCTGTTCACCACGTGCCTCGAGATAGTCGCGTGGACACCGCGTCTTCATACTGTAGTAAGGGGTACCCCTGTTCCAGGGTACCGATAGAGAACATCGGAATTATGCTGTCGAAATCTCATCCAGACTCTACCGAAGACCCAGATTCATACATTAACCTTGAAGGAGGGGATCCAACGAATGCACCTTCTAACACCATAGAGGATTCTGCTAATATAAATGAAATTATTCATGTACTTGTAATAAAGTATATACCTACATCATTGATTATTAATTTTGTTATGTATTCTTTTTTAGTCATCTGGTTCTGGACCAAAAAAGGTTTGTAAGCCTTGAGTTCCAAACAAGGCCAAGAACTTCGAAGGCAGTTACATTAGTAGCAAAGTTGCAGTAGACGGGAAACCATGAGAACAATTGTTAACTGCAACCAAGTTTCAAACTATTGCGAGTATCTTGTTAGGGAGTACATGATCATTATAATTTAGAGATGAAAATCAAATAGTTGCGATGATCAGCACACAATCTCATAAGCACATAAGGAAATGTGTGGGCAGAAGTAAGGTAAAGTCCATGATTAACAAGAAATGTGACGAGAGAGTTAAATAACAGACCATGAAGAAAATGACTGTCGTATTCCAAAACCATAAGAAAAGCTATACCATGCTTTGAAGAAGAAAGGAAATTGATAGTCGCCTAGAGGGGGGGTGAATAGGGCGAAACTGAAATTTACAAATATAAACACAACTACAAGCCGGGTTAGCGTTAGAAATATAAACGAGTCCGCGAGAGAGGGGGCAAAACAAATCGCAAGCAAATAAGGAGAGTGACACGCGGATTTGTTTTACCGAGGTTCGGTTCTTGCAAACCTACTCCCCGTTGAGGAGGCCACAAAGGCCGGGTCTCTTTCAACCCTTCCCTCTCTCAAACGGTCCCTCGGACCGAGTGAGCTTTCCTTCTTCTCAATCAACCGGGAACAAAACTTCCCCGCAAGGGCCACCACACAATCGGTGCCTCTTGCCTCGGTTACAATTGAGTGTTGATCACAAGAGCAAAAGAGAAAGAAAGAATGCGATCCAAGCGCAAGAGCTCAAATGAACACGGCAAATCACTCTCACTAGTCACTTAGGGTTTGTGTGGAATTGGAGAGGATTTGATCTCTTTGGGTGTGTCTAGAATTGAATGCCTAGCTCTTGTAAGTGGTTGAGAAGTAGAAAACTTGGATGCAATGAATGGAGGGGTGGTTGGGGTATTTATAGCCCCAACCACCAAACTTGACCGTTGGCTGGAGGCTTCTGCGCGATGGCGCACCGGACAGTCCGGTGCACACCGGACAGTCCGGTGCCCCCTGCCACGTCATCACTGCCGTTGGATTCTAGCCGTTGGAGCTCCTGACATGTGGGCCCGCCTGGGTGTCCGGTGCACACCGGACAGGTACTGTTTGATGTCCGGTGTGCCAGCATGGGCGATTCTGACTTCTGCGCGCGCAGACGGCGCATTGAATGCGCGGCAGAGAGCCGTTGGCGCGGAGACGACCGTTGTCCCGGAGTTGCACCGGACAGTCCGGTGCACACCGGACAGTCCGGTGATTTATAGCGGACGAGCCGTTGGCTTTTCCCGAAGCTGGCGAGTTCCTGAGGCCGACCTCCTTTGGCGCACCGGACACTGTCCGGTGTACACCGGACAGTCCGGTGAATTTTAGCCGAGTCGCCCCTGGAATTCCCGAAGGTGAAGAGTTTGAGTCTGAGTCCCCTGGTGCACCGGACAGGTACTGTGCACTGTCCGGTGGCACACCGGACAGTCCGGTGCGCCAGACCAGGGGTGCCTTCGGTTGCCCCTTTGCTCCTTTATTGAATCCAAAACTTGGTCTTTTTATTGGCTGAGTGTGAACCTTTTACACCTGTATAATCTATACACTTGGGCAAACAAGTTAGTCCAAAGATTTGTGTTGGGCAATTCAACCACCAAAATTATTTAGGAACTAGGTGTAAGCCTAATTCCCTTTCAATCTCCCCCTTTTTGGTGATTGATGCCAACACAAACCAAAGCAAATATAGAAGTGCATAAATGAACTAGTTTGCATAATGTAAGTGTAAAGGTTGCTTGGAATTAAGCCAATATAACTACTTACAAGATATGCATGGAATGTTTCTTTCCTATTTAGCATTTTGGACCACGTTTGCACCACATGTTTTGTTTTTGCAAGTCCTTTTGTAAATCCATTTCAAAGATCTTTTGCAAATAGTCAAAGGTAAATGAATAAGAGTTTGCAAAGCATTTTTAAGATTTGAAATTTTCTCCCCCTGAATCAAATGCTTTTCCTTTGACTAAACAAAACTCCCCCTAAAAGAGATCCACCTCTTAGTGTTCAAGAGGGTTTTGATATATCATTTTGAAATGCTACTTGCTCCCCCTTTGAACACAATAGGATACCAATTGATAGATACTTCTTTGAAAATACTAAGTTTTTGAAATTGGTGGTGGTGCGGTCCTTTTGCTTTGGGCTCATTTCTCCCCCTTTTTGGCATGAATCGCCAAAAACGGAATCATTAGAGCCCTTGAAGTAAGTTCTTCCTCTTTGGTCATAAATGAATGAGTTAAGATTATACCAAAGACGAAATCCGGTCCTTTTGCTTTTGAGCTTTTATTCTCTCCTCAAGGATGAAGTCCTTTTCTTTGATGCTCATTTCTCCCCAAGGAATAGAGAGTTGCTCGGAGTGATGGCGAAGCATGAGTTACGGAGTGGAAGCCTTTGTCTTCGCCGAAGACTCCAATTCCCTTTCAATATACCTATGACTTGGTTTGAAATAAACTTGAAAACACATTAGTCATAGCATATAAAAGAGATATGATCAAAGGTATTCAAAAGAGCTATGTGTGCAAGCTAGCAAAAGAAATTTCTAGAATCAAGAATATTGAGCTCATGCCTAAGTCTGGTAAAAGATTGTTCATCAAGAGGCTTGGTAAAGATATCGGCTAATTGATCTTTAGTGTTAATGTAAGAAATCTCGATATCTCCCTTTTGTTGGTGATCCCTAAGAAAATGATACCGAATGGCTATGTGTTTAGTGCGGCTG
This sequence comes from Zea mays, assembly GCF_902167145.1. Classification (NCBI taxonomy): domain Eukaryota; kingdom Viridiplantae; phylum Streptophyta; class Magnoliopsida; order Poales; family Poaceae; genus Zea; species Zea mays. The sequence goes on along the minus strand of NC_050098.1, from coordinate 37,006,084 downwards.
TGCTCGACGGGATTGTCGGCCATTTTGATTGCACTCTCATTATCACATAGCAAAGGGACTTTGGTTAATTTGTAACCGTAGTCCCGCAGGGTTTGCCTCATCCAAAGCAATTGCGCGCAACAATGTCCTGCGGCAATGTACTCGGCTTCGGCGGTGGAAAGAGCGACCGAATTTTGCTTCTTTGAAGCCCAAGACACCAAGGATCTTCCCAAGAACTGGCAAGTCCCCGATGTGCTCTTCCTATTAATTTTGCACCCCGCCCAATCGGCATCCGAATAACCAATCAAATCAAATGTGGATCCCCGAGGGTACCAAAGCCCAAACTTAGGTGTGTAAGCCAAATATCTCAAGATTCGTTTTACGGCCGTAAGGTGGGATTCCTTAGGGTCGGATTGAAATCTTGCACACATGCAAACGGAAAGCATAATGTCCGGTCGAGATGCACATAAATAAAGCAATGAACCAATCATCGACCGGTATACCTTTTGATCCACGGACTTACCTCCCGTGTCGAGGTCGAGATGCCCATTTGTTCCCATGGGTGTCTTGATGGGTTTGGCATCCTTCATCCCAAACTTAGCAAGAATGTCTTGAGTGTACTTCGTTTGACTAATGAAGGTGCCCTCTTGGAGTTGCTTGACTTGGAATCCTAGAAAATACTTCAACTCCCCCATCATCGACATCTCGAATTTCTGTGTCATGATCCTACTAAACTCTTCACATGTAGACTCGTTAGTAGACCCAAATATAATATCATCAACATAAATTTGGCATACAAACAAGTCATTTTCAAGAGTTTTAGTAAAGAGTGTAGGATCGGCCTTGCCAACTTTGAAGCCATTAGCAATAAGGAAATCTCTTAGGCATTCATACCATGCTCTTGGGGCTTGCTTGAGCCCATAAAGCGCCTTAGAGAGCCTATAGACATGATTAGGATACTCACTGTCTTCAAAGCCGGGAGGTTGCTCAACATAGACCTCTTCCTTGATCGGTCCATTGAGGAAGGCACTTTTCACGTCCATTTGATAGAGCCTAAAGCCATGGTAAGTAGCATAGGCCAATAATATGCGAATTGACTCAAGCCTAGCTACGGGTGCATAGGTTTCACCGAAATCCAAACCTTCGACTTGTGAATACCCTTTGGCTACGAGTCGAGCTTTGTTCCTTGTCACCACACCATGCTCATCTTGCTTGTTGCGGAAGACCCATTTGGTTCCTACAACATTTTGGTTAGGACGTGGAACTAAATGCCAGACCTCATTCCTCGTGAAATTGTTGAGCTCCTCTTGCATCGCCACCACCCAATCCGAATCTTGGAGAGCTTCCTCTACCCTGTGTGGCTCAATAGAGGAAACAAAAGAGTAATGTTCACAAAAATGAGCAACCCGAGATCGTGTAGTTACCCCCTTATGAATGTCGCCGAGGATGGTGTCGACGGGGTGATCTCGTTGGATTGCTTGGTGGACTCTTGGGTGTGGCGGTCTTGGTTCTTCCTCATCCTCCTTTTCTTGATCATTTGTATCTCCCCCTTGATCATTGCTATCATCTTGAGGTGGCTCGTCTTCTTGATTTTGCTCTTCATCATTTTGAGCCTCATCCTCATTTTGAGTTGGTGGAGATGCCTGCATGGAGGACGATGGTTGATCTTGTGCATTTGGAGGCTCTTCGGATTCCCTAGGACACACATCCCCAATGGACATGTTCCTAAGCGCTATGCATGGAGCCTGTTCTTCACCTACTTCATCAAGATCAACTTGCTCTACTTGAGAGCCGTTAGATTCATCAAACACAACGTCACATGAGACTTCAACTAGTCCAGTGGACTTGTTAAAGACCCTATATGCCCTTGTGTTTGAGTCATAACCAAGTAAAAAGCCTTCTACAGTTTTAGGAGCAAATTTAGATTTTCTACCTCTTTTAACAAGAATAAAGCATTTGCTACCAAAAACTCTAAAGTATGAAATGTTGGGCTTTTTACCGGTTAGGAGTTCATATGATGTCTTCTTGAGGATTCGGTGAAGATATAACCGGTTGATGGCGTAGCAGGCGGTGTTGACCGCTTCGGCCCAAAACCGGTCCGATGTCTTGTACTCATCAAGCATGGTTCTTGCCATGTCCAAAAGAGTTCGATTCTTCCTCTCCACTACACCATTTTGTTGTGGCGTGTAGGGAGAAGAGAACTCATGCTTGATGCCCTCCTCCTCAAGGAAGCCTTCAATTTGAGAGTTCTTGAACTCCGTCCCGTTGTCGCTTCTTATTTTCTTGATCCTTAAGGCGAACTCATTTTGAGCCCGTCTCAAGAATCCCTTTAAGGTCTCTTGGGTTTGAGATTTTTCCTGTAAAAAGAATACCCAAGTGAAGCGAGAATAATCATCCACTATTACAAGACAATACTTACTCCCGCCGATGCTTATGTAAGCGATCGGGCCGAATAGATCCATGTGGAGTAGCTCAAGCGGCCTATCGGTCGTCATGATGTTCTTGTGTGGATGATGGACTCCAACTTGCTTCCCCGCCTGGCATGCGCTACAAATCCTGTCTTTCTCAAAATGAACATTTGTTAATCCTAAAATGTGCTCTCCCTTTAGAAGCTTATGAAGATTCTTCATCCCAACATGGGCTAGTCGGCGATGCCAGAGCCAACCCATGTTAGTCTTAGCAATTAAGCATGTGTCGAGTTCAGCTCTATCAAAATCCACTAAGTATAGCTGACCCTCTAACACACCCTTAAATGCTATTGAATCATCACTTCTTCTAAAGACAGTGACACCTGTATCAGTAAAAAGACAGTTGTAGCCCATTTGACATAATTGAGAAACAGAAAGCAAGTTGTAGTCTAAGGAATCAACAAGAAAAACATTGGAAATAGAATGGTCAGGAGATATAGCAATTTTACCCAATCCTTTGACCAAACCTTGATTTCCATCCCCGAATGTGATAGCTCGTTGGGGATCTTGGTTTTTCTCATATGAGGAGAACATCCTTTTCTCCCCTGTCATGTGGTTTGTGCACCCGCTGTCGAGTATCCAACTTGAGCCTCCGGATGCATAAACCTACAAAACAAATTTAGTTCTTGACTTTAGGTACCCAAACTGTTTTGGGTCCTTTGGCATTAGATACAAGAACTTTGGGTACCCAAACACAAGTCTTGGAACCCTTGTGTTTGCCCCCAACAAATTTGGCAACTACCTTGCCGGATTTGCTAGTAAGCACATAAGATGCATCAAACGTTTTAAATGAAATGGCATCATCATTTGATGCAATAGGAGTTTTCTTTCTAGGCAACTTGGCACGGGTTGGTTGCCTAGAGCTAGATGTCTCACCCTTATACATAAAAGCATGATTAGGGCCAGAGTGAGACTTCCTAGAATGAATCTTTCTAATTTTGCTCTCAGGATAGCCGGCAGGGTACAAAATGTAACCCTCGTTATCCTGAGGCATGGGAGCCTTGCCCTTAACAAAGTTAGATAAGTTCTTTGGAGGAGCATTAAGTTTGACATTGTCTCCCCTTTGGAAGCCAATGCCATCCTTAATGCCAGAGCGTCTCCCATTATAAAGCATGCTACGAGCAAATTTAAATTTCTCATTCTCTAGGTTGTGCTCGGCAATTTTAGCATCTAATTTTGCTATATGATCATTTTGTTGTTTAATTAAAGCCATATGATCAAGAATAGCATTAACATCAATATCTCTACATCTAGTGCAAATAGAAACATGCTCAACATTAGATGTAGAGGGTTTGCAAGATTTAAGTTCTACAACCTTAGCATGCAACATTTCATTCTTAGTTCTAAGGTCGGAAATAGTAGCATTGCAAACATCAAAATCTTTAGCCTTAGCAATTAAACTTTCATTCTCTAATCTAAGGCTAGCAAGAGATACATTCAATTCATCAATCTTAGCAAGCAAGTCAATATTATCATCTCTAAGATTGGGAATTGAGACATTACAAGCATGTGAATCAACCTTAGCATTTAAGATAGCATTTTCATTTCTAAGGTTGTCAATCATCTCACGACAAGTGCTTAGCTCACTAGATAGTTTTTCACATTTCTCAATTTCCAGAGCATAAGCCTTTTTAACCTTAACATGTTTTTTGTTTTCTTTAATTAGACAATCCTCTTGGGAATCCAAAAGGTCATCCTTTTCATGAATAGCACTAACCAATTCATTCAATTTTTCTTTTTGAGCTATGTTAAGGTTGGCAAAAAGGGAACGTAAATTATCCTCCTCATCACTAGCATTATCATCACTAGAAGATTCATATTTAGTGGAGGAGTTAGATTTAACCTTTTTCCGTTTGCCGTCCTTTGCCATGAGGCACTTGTGGCCGACGTTGGGGAAGAGGAGTCCCTTGGTGACGGCGATGTTGGCGGCGTCCTCGTCGTCGGAGGAGTCGCTAGAGCTTTTGTCGGAATCCCATTCCCGACAAACATGGGCATCGCCGCCCTTCTTCTTGTAGTACCTTTTCTTCTCCTTTCTTCTCCCCTTCTTGTCGTCGCCTCGGTCACTGTCACTAGACATAGGACATTTAGCAATGAAATGACCGGGCTTACCGCATTTGTAGCAAACCTTCTTGGAGCGGGACTTGTAGTCTTTCCCCCTCCTTTGTTTGAGGATTTGGCGGAAGCTCTTGATGACGAGCGCCATCTCCTCATTGTCAAGCTTGGAGGCGTCTATTGGTTGTCGGCTTGGTGTAGACTCCTCCTTCTTTTCTTCCGTCGCCTTGAATGCAACGGGTTGAGCTTCGGATGGCTCGCCAAGCTCGTTGATTTTCCTCGAGCCTTCTATCATGCACTCAAAACTTACAAAATGCCCGATAACTTCCTCGGGGGTCATTTTAGTATATCTAGGATTACCACGAATCAATTGAACTTGAGTGGGATTTAGAAAAATGAGAGATCTTAAAATAACATTTACCACTTCGTGGTCATCCCACTTCTTGCTCCCGAGGTTGCGCACTTGGTTCACCAAAGTCTTGAGCCGGTTGTACATATGTTGTGGCTCCTCCCCTTTGTGAAGCCGGAACCGACCGAGCTCCCCTTCGATCGTTTCCCGCTTGGTGATCTTGGTGAGCTCATCTCCCTCGTGCGCGGTTTTGAGTACATCCCAAATCTCCTTGGCGTTCTTCAACCCTTGTACTTTGTTATATTCCTCTTTGCTTAGAGAGGCGAGGAGTATCGTCGTTGCTTGAGAGTTGAAGTGCTCGATTTGGGCCACCTCATCCTCATCATAGTTTTCATCCCCTACGGATGGTACCTGCGCACCAAACTCAACAACATCCCATATGCTTTTGTGGAGCGAGATTAGATGAAATCGCATTAAATCGCTCCACCTAGCGTAATCTTCACCATCAAAAGTTGGTGGTTTGCCTAGTGGGACGGAAAGTAAAGGTGTATGTTTGGAAATGCGAGGGTAGCGTAGGGGGATCTTACTATACTTCTTGCGCTCTTGACGCTTAGAAGTGACGGAGGGCGCATCGGAGTCGGAGGTCGATGTTGATGAAGTGTCGGTCTCGTAGTAGACCACCTTCCTCATCCTCTTGTGCTTGTCGCCTTTCCGATGCGGCTTGTGGGAAGAAGATTTTTCCTTCTTCTCTTTGTGGTGAGAAGAAGATTTCTTCTCCTTCCCTTTGTTGGAGGAGCTCTTCTTCTTCTCCCTCCGTTTGGTGCGGGACTCTTCCGATGAAGTGCTCCCGTAGCTTGTAGTGGGCTTTTCGCCGGTCTCCATCTCCTTCTTGGCGTGATCTCCCGACATCACTTCGAGCGGTTAGACTCTAATGAAGCACCGCGCTTTGATACCAAATGATAGTCGCCTAGAGGGGGGGTGAATAGGGCGAAACTGAAATTTACAAATATAAACACAACTACAAGCCGGGTTAGCGTTAGAAATATAAACGAGTCCGCGAGAGAGGGGGCAAAACAAATCGCAAGCAAATAAGGAGAGTGACACGCGGATTTGTTTTACCGAGGTTCGGTTCTTGCAAACCTACTCCCCGTTGAGGAGGCCACAAAGGCCGGGTCTCTTTCAACCCTTCCCTCTCTCAAACGGTCCCTCGGACCGAGTGAGCTTTCCTTCTTCTCAATCAACCGGGAACAAAACTTCCCCGCAAGGGCCACCACACAATCGGTGCCTCTTGCCTCGGTTACAATTGAGTGTTGATCACAAGAGCAAAAGAGAAAGAAAGAATGCGATCCAAGCGCAAGAGCTCAAATGAACACGGCAAATCACTCTCACTAGTCACTTAGGGTTTGTGTGGAATTGGAGAGGATTTGATCTCTTTGGGTGTGTCTAGAATTGAATGCCTAGCTCTTGTAAGTGGTTGAGAAGTAGAAAACTTGGATGCAATGAATGGAGGGGTGGTTGGGGTATTTATAGCCCCAACCACCAAACTTGACCGTTGGCTGGAGGCTTCTGCGCGATGGCGCACCGGACAGTCCGGTGCACACCGGACAGTCCGGTGCCCCCTGCCACGTCATCACTGCCGTTGGATTCTAGCCGTTGGAGCTCCTGACATGTGGGCCCGCCTGGGTGTCCGGTGCACACCGGACAGGTACTGTTTGATGTCCGGTGTGCCAGCATGGGCGATTCTGACTTCTGCGCGCGCAGACGGCGCATTGAATGCGCGGCAGAGAGCCGTTGGCGCGGAGACGACCGTTGTCCCGGAGTTGCACCGGACAGTCCGGTGCACACCGGACAGTCCGGTGATTTATAGCGGACGAGCCGTTGGCTTTTCCCGAAGCTGGCGAGTTCCTGAGGCCGACCTCCTTTGGCGCACCGGACACTGTCCGGTGTACACCGGACAGTCCGGTGAATTTTAGCCGAGTCGCCCCTGGAATTCCCGAAGGTGAAGAGTTTGAGTCTGAGTCCCCTGGTGCACCGGACAGGTACTGTGCACTGTCCGGTGGCACACCGGACAGTCCGGTGCGCCAGACCAGGGGTGCCTTCGGTTGCCCCTTTGCTCCTTTATTGAATCCAAAACTTGGTCTTTTTATTGGCTGAGTGTGAACCTTTTACACCTGTATAATCTATACACTTGGGCAAACAAGTTAGTCCAAAGATTTGTGTTGGGCAATTCAACCACCAAAATTATTTAGGAACTAGGTGTAAGCCTAATTCCCTTTCAGAAATGCACCTAAATTTATGAAGTTTCCAAAGTACAAAGGCCTTTAGGACAAGTTCCTTTGTTACAAGGCATCTAAAGAAGGCTAGACCAGGGCATCGATAAATAAAGAAAATGATAGTAATGAGTACTTTCATAGATTATGGCCTAGAGGTTATAAAAGAGGTGTGTAGAAGTGGATAAAGATGGAATATGACCTCGAGCAATGAGGTGTTATTCCCTAAAATCATGAATGGTCAGAACGCTTAAGATGTTGGTATTATGACCCTGGGGTAGTGTATCTGAGAATAACAGCCTACCTTTCATAGATAGCATCAAAGACATCATAGAAAAGATAATTGGTGTTGTGGATAAGATGTTCAAAGGGAAATTTGTCCCTGATAGAGAAAAAGATAAGCTAACTCTTGCCCTAAATAAACCAGAGCACCCATGCCATACAAGAGGTTACAAGAGTTTGTCATGAAAGTTTGGCCTTGCTTAGAATATGGACGCCTATAGAAGTCGATAAAGAGGCAAAGTCGAGGAGGACAGGGTGTGAAATATTGAGGAAAAAATAGCCAGAAAAAGCATACATTCTAGACGATGTTCCACACCAAGTGGTAATTGCTATTAGGCAGCTAACCTAGCCAGAGTTAATGCCTCCTCCTACCAACATGGTGAGTCCAAGAAGCCTACGAAGTAGCTGTGCTTCCATGAAACTCCAAAACCAGCAATATCCAGACCGTGCAACCGACACTGAAAATTTGACACCTTTAGTCTCGGTTGCCTAATACTGGTTGGGAATCTGATATTGTATCCAATTTCCATCCACTACTAGAGATGTGTTCTTTGTCGAGTGCTAAAACGTTTGTCGAGAGCCAAATGCCGGACACTCGGCAAAGGTTGGGGTTGTTGTTTTGTTGTTTAATTAGAGCAAGGTGATCATTTATAGCATCAATATTAACATCTCTTGACCTTCATTTTCATCATTTTGTTGTTTAATTAGAGCAAGGTGATCATTTATAGCATCAATATTAACATCTCTACATCTAGTACAAATAGTAACATGATCAACAGTAGATGTAGAGGGTTTGCAAACATTTAATTCTTCTATCTTAGCATGTAATATGACATTCTCATTTCTAAGACATGAAATAGAATTTGTGCAAACATTCAATTCATCAATCTTAGCAATTAGACCAGCATTTTCATTTTTAAGATTGGAAATTGAATCGTTACAAACATTTAACTTTTCAACCTTAGTAATTAAACTAGCATTCTCAGTTCTAAGGTTTGAAATAGACTCATGGTAAATACTAAGCTCTTTGGTTAGGTTTTCACATTTCTCTACTTCCTGAGCATAGGCATTCTTCACCTTAACATGATTTTTATTTTCCTTAATAAGGAATTCCTTTTGGCTATCCAAAAGTTCATCCTTCTCATGCATAGCTTATATTAATTCATTTAATTTTTCTTTTTGTTGCATGTTAAGGTTGGCAAAAAGGGTAAGCAGATCATCTTCATCTTCACTAGAACTATCCTCATCACTAGATGTAGTATACTTGGGGGTGGTTCTAGATTGTACCTTCTTATTTTTGCCATCCTTTGCCATGAAGCATTTGTGGCCGACGTTGGGGAAGAGAAGTCCCTTGTTGACGGCGATGTTGGCGGCATCTTCGTCGAAGGAGGAGTCGATGGAGCTCTCATCGGAGTCCCATTCCCAACACACATGGGCATCGTTGCCCTTCTTCTTGTAGTACCTCTTCTTCTCCTTCTTCTTCCCCCTCTTGTTGTCGCCCCTGTCACTATCACTAGACATAGGACATTTAGCAATAAAATGACCGGACTTACCACATTTGTAGCACACCCTCTTGGAGCGGGGTTTGTAGTCTTTCCCCCTCCTTTGCTTGAGGATTTGGCAAAAGCTCTTGATGATGAGCGCCATCTCCTCATTGTCAAGCTTGGAGGCATCGATGGGAGCCTACTTGATGTAGACTATTCTTTCTTCTCTTCCATCGCTTTGAATGCGATGGGTTGCACCTAGGGTGTGGAGGTGCTGCCTTGCTCCAAGTTGACGATGTGTTTGGAGTCTTTGATCATTAGCTCAAAGCTCACAAACTTTTCTATCACTTCCTCGGGAGACATTAATTTGTATCTAGGATCCCCACAAATTAATTGAACTTGAGTAGGGTTACGAAAAACAAGGGATCTTAGAATAACCTTGACCATTTCATGGTCATCCCATTTGGTACTCTCGAGGCTGCGCACTTGGTTGACCAAGGTCTTGAGCCGGTTGTACATTGCTTGTGGCTCCTCTCCTTGGTTGAGGACGAATCGACTGAGCTCCCCCTCGATTGTCTCCCGCTTTATGATCTTGGTCACCTCATCTCCTTTGTGCGCGGTCTTTAGGACGTCCCAAGTCTCCTTGGCACTTTTTAACCCATGCACCTTATTATACTCCTCTAGACACAAGGAGGCAAGGAGTATAGTAGTTGCTTGGGAGTTAAAGTGTCGTATTTGGACGACCTCGTCCGAGTCGTAGCCCTCGTCCCCCACCGTAGGCTTGTGTGGAGTGAGGTTAGGTGATGCCTCATTTTATCACTCCACATACAATAATCCTCACCATCAAAATATGGTGGTTTGCCTAATGGAACAGAGAGTAGAGAAGCGCGCTTAGAAATAAGGGGATAACGAAGTGGCATCTTACTATACTTCTTGCGCTCATGGCGCTTAGAAGTGACGGACGCCGCATCGGAGCCGGATGTGGAGGGCGACGAAGAGTCGGTCTCGTAGTAGGCCACTTTCTTCATCTTCTTCTTCTTGTCGTCACTCTGACGCGACTTGACGCGGGGAGGGGATCCCTCCTTGGCTTTGGTGCCGGACTCCCTTGATGGAGCCTTCCCGTGACTTGTGGCCTTCTTGCCGGTTTCCATCTCCCTCTTGGCGGATCCTCTCGACATCACTTCGAGTTGTTAGACTCGAAGCACCGGGCTCTGATACCAATTGAAAGTCACCTAGAGGGGGGGGGGGGTGAATAGGCGCAATCTAAAAATTATAAACTTAAGAACACACTACAAGCCAGGGTTAGCGTTAGAAATGAATCCGAGTCCAAAAGAGAGGGGGAAAACAAATCAATAGCGAATCAAGCGGATGAACACGATGATTTGTTTTACTGAGGTTTGGTTCTAAAGAACTTAGTCCCCGTTGAGGTGATCACAAAGACCGGGTCTCTTTCAACCCTTCCCCTCTCTCAAATGGTCACTTAGACCGAGTGAGCCTTTTCCTTAATCTCCCGGGTTACTTAGACACCGCAAGGACCACCACACACTTAGGTGTCTCTTGCTTCGATTACAAATCACTTGAGAAAAGAACTGAGAAAGGAAGAAGGCAATCCAAGAGGCAAGAGCTCAAAAGAACACAAAATCTCTCTCTCTCTCTCTCAAGTCACTAAGTGTTTGAGATGAATTGGAGACTTGGAGAGGCTTTGATCTTTTCAAATGTGTCTAGGAGTGAATGCTAGAGCTCTTGTAATGAATTTGATACTTAGAAATCTTGGATGCTTGGGGGGTATTTATAGCCCTCAACCACCAAACAACCATTGGGGCAGGCTGTTGTCGATGGGCGCATCGGACACTGTCCGGTGCGCCAGCCACGTCACCCAACCGTTAGGGTTTTTGACCGTTGGAGGCTTTGTCCTCTATTGGCACCGGACAGTCCGGTGCCGCACCGGACAGGCACTGTTCAGTGTTCGGTGCGCCTCTGACCTATGGCTCTGACTCTGCGCGCACTGTTTCTCACTGTTCATCTAATCACCACGCTTTTGCAGTCGACCGTTGCACGAAGTAGTTGTTGCTCCGCTGTCACACCGGACAGTCTGATGGCACACCGGACACTCCGGTGAATTATAGCAGAGCGCGCCCGGAGAAACCCGAGAGTGGCTAGTTGGACTCTGTACGGTCTTGGTGCACCGGACAGTCCGGTGCGCCAGACCAGAGCACACTCAATTTCTTCGCTCCTTTGTATTTGAATCCTTAACTTGATTATTTATTGGTTTGTGTTGAACCTTTGTGGACCTGTAGAGCATGTATTCTAGAGAAAACTAGTTAGTCCATATATTTGTGTTGGACATTCAACCACCAAAATTAATTGTGGGAAAAAGGTTAACCCTATTTCCCTTTCAGGATATTCTGTAGAGTAGACCCCAACATAAGTCATACCATTTATTTATTGATACACAATTTAGGAGAAGATATATCATCCTACTCTCTCCAATCCCACGATAAGAATATTAATGTTGGAGTCAATGCAAGGTTAGGCTTTTATTATTTTTTGTTTATGGAGTGGGCGGAATGCTAGCAGAAATGTTAGGGAATTTCATTGGACTGATTATGTGGTGGCTACTAACTTGTGGATGACTTAAGGACTAGTTGAGTTCTAGATTTGCAATCGATTCAAGTAATATTTGTTCAGTATTTATATTGTCTTTTATAGTGCATAGATTGAGTTCTTCTGCATGGATTGAAAATATATATGTGGTTATCGTTCATCGTGCCATTGATGTATATATGCATGTCAACCATCGTGCTATTAGTATTTTGCAGGTTTTAGAAACCACACTATGCAGGGAAGGTGCTGTAGAAATTTTGTATTGATATGCTTATGTTCCTTTTTTGCAGAGAAGAGACTGTTGGAGCCAAGACAGAGTACTTATGCGACTCCGATCGCTTTCCTAGCCACTACGGGTCTACCTGCACCGCGTCGCCTCACGACTGCACCGACCCACCACGACCTTGCTAGCCAGACTCCACCGCCACCATAGGTATAACCCCTCTTTTCGTATCATGGTCATTGATCATGTAACCAAGTTAGGGGTCTCCCGTCCAAAAGAGATACAATTGCAAATATGCAGATCTTTGCATATCTATAACCGTATAGGTTTTAAATTGTCCATGTTTTTGGACAGTCTGTGGATGCATAGAAGGGGTTAGTTTCCATGGTTTGGTCCGATCCGACATAGAGTTAGGGCGTCATCTCCATGTTATTCTCCGGATACACACTCCCTACCAGGACATGTATTTGGAGAAACATGGGGATGTGCTGCGAAAATTTTATCTCGGATAGGAGTAGATCATGGAAACTAACCTCATCTACATGTCCTCGGGTGGGATTGGGAAATATCCTCATATATTAGATAGTAGGAACATCATGTAGATGCAATTGATGTTTACATTACTCTCTGCTATATATGTTAGAGGTAAAACAAGAAAAAATGTCGATCATTTTAAGCCGAAGTTCTTAAATTGGTTAAGAACGTCGGTTTATGTCGGTCGACGGTCTTAACATTAAGAACGTCGGCCTGCACACATGCCAATGTACTTAATCTTAAGTATGTCGGTTCTCCCTTGGCCAACATTCTTGAGAGCACCTAGAGGGGGTGAATAGGCGATCCTACAAAAACTTAACTAAAAACAACAAACTTGGTCTATAGATAGGGTTAATGAAATCTAAAACCATGTTCAATGGAGAATAGGAGGATTTCTTCACTTAATTGCTCTCACAAGATGTGTATTGAAACTAGAGCAATAATGAAAGTGAAGTGGAGAGCCCAGAAGAACAAAATCGCAATGAAAGAAAGTAGACAATGAGACACCGTGATTTATCCCGTGGTTCGATCGAGGCCTACTCCATGTTGTTGCATCCCAATGGACGAGGGTTGCACTCAACCCCTCTCAAGTGATCCAGAGATCAGAGTTGAGTACCACAGTTGTCTTCCTTATAGTATGTTCTTGTTTGTGAGAAATCTCCACAAGTTGGAGTCTCTCACACCTTACACAATATGATCACAATCAAGAACAAGAGTAAGGGAGGGAATAGCAACACACACAAGAGCACAAATACAACAAGACCACACACACAAGTGAGAAAAAGAGTGCATGAATGAAAACTGACAGAGTCTCAACTCAAAACGTGCTCAAATCTCTCTCGAATGAACCAAAGCGTGATTGTAGTTTCGAAGTTTGTTGTATGTTCTTGTAATGTTCTGGTGTGTTGCATAGGTTCCACTCCATGGCGCCCAGGGTGTGACGGAACCTCCCAAGTCATTAGGCCCACCTACAGTTGTCCTTGTCCATCGGACCTTAGACAACCCTGTAGATGCACCTGATCACTTGACAAGTTCGGTATCTAAATTCTTTACTTTTCCCAAGAGCGCTTCACCCGTCACGTAGATATTACAACACATCGGAGGAACGAATAAGCGAAAGCAATTACAGTAACTTAATTTACATTCAAATATAGGAAGAGTGTTGTTATTACAGACCAGTAATATATAGGAGTGAAGGAGTAAAATTATTACAAACCCCGGAGGCAAAAACCCCTCCTATTTAACAGTAAAGTGTTTTTTAAAAGGAGGACAACATCCTCCAAGGACTTCATTCTTGAGATTCTTCTTTCGGCACCACCTTAGAACAGAAGCAACAAAAGTTTGCTGCTTCCTCACCTACAACAACATGGGTTCGAAAACCCTGAGTATGAAGTGTACTTTCACAAGTCTTACCCATCAAAACAAAAGACTCTCAAGGATATGCTGGCTTGAGGGAGTCAAGGTAAGGCTTAAGCAAGAATCAAGACTCTATTTGCAAAAATGCTTACTAATAGTGGATCCTTAAAAATCCAGTTTTATTAGCAAGTTAAGGCATTACCTAAATCTAGAGTTCTTTCTACCCTAGTTCAAGCACTTGGCCTATACCAGCCATCTTTTTATCAACCCTTCTTGTTCACTGGAATGCTACGTGTAAGTCAGTGACCAAGTCTTCATGTCCGAGAAGTAACGGCGATCCGAATTGATTAATACTCAGCTGAGGATCTCCAATCACACGACATATGTAGCACTTAACCCTTGCATATGTCAACTCGCCATCGGGGTTCTTAAGACCAGATCAGGTTCACGCCAACCGAGAGCACAAATACACCACCGTCCAGCCTCTTGCCACGGAGGGTACACACTACTCTCGCCATCTCTCCACTCCCATTGCGTGTTATCTTATTCTGGTATTAGTCTGCCCGAGGCAAAGCTTACCCATGATGAGGCATGTGACCAGTTAAAGGGTCCTCGGTCAGCAGGCCTACATCGACAAGGTCCTTAATCGACTCAGACGGAGACACTACACTGAGACTCTCTTCTCGTGCAAGTCACCCGCCCGGTCTCAGCATTATCATTTCAAACCCAAAGTTTGGTACCTGACAGAGGTACATCTTTTCCGATGTTGAACCCATCAAGGCCCTGATGGATCCACCATCAAGTTTTATTTTTGAAAACATCCCATCCCATTTGAGGCATCATGTTTTGTCAAAACAAAACATTTTGTTTTTCTAGAGCAAGACTAAGCATAAGAAAAACCTTTTCATAAAACAGGTGATCAAGGAAAGGTAATCAATCTTCCAAGGAAGGAAATGCAGCAAGTGTTTAGCACACAACTCCTATCACCTAATGCATCAAGCAAGTGAGAAAGATTTTAAAATAGCAAGGAGGTGGCAAATGCACCGGGGCTTGCCTTGTGTTATAGGAGAGTCGGGCTCTGCTCCACAAATATCGAAATAAAAGCAGTTCCCGGCATGTGGGTCTTCAGGTGGTGGTGTAGCTCTTCCTTCTTCAACTTCTACTTCTTCGTTTTCTATATATATCATATATATAACCATGAATGCTCATGTAATGCTTATGAAAATGCAAATATAATAAAAGTACATCATATTAGGTCTTGAATACAATTTTCCTTCACGGTATTCCAGGAAACTAGGTTTTTTGGAGCCAGTACTGTAGTTCATAGGACAGGCATCACTAGAAGATTAGGGTTTTGGGGTTTAGGTATCAAACATTATCCAAACCATGCCAAACTTTACCCAAGGCTTCTAAATATCATTTTAAGCTTATCCAAAAAGTTTAGTGATTTTTGGAGTTATTAATCAATTTCTAAAATTCTAGGAGTCTAGGTTTTGGCTATTTTAAATACTCATAATTCCTTATTTAGACTAAAAATCATAAAACTATTTTTATTAAATACTATAGAAATTTAGGAGCCTAGCAAAATTTATCTCATATTTTTGTCATTTTTCTACAATTTTCTAGAAATTCTCTAATCCTGTAAGAAAAAAGAAAAGGGAAAAGCATGAATAGTATTGGACTCATTTCAGTCCGAGATGGCCCATGATAGGCAAAATGCCCCTGCGCGCGCCCGCGCTGTTGGTTTTGCAGAAATGTCCCTACCGGTTCAAAAATCAGAACATCAGTCCTCGACACTATTCACGCGTCTCACTGACACTTTACACTAAGGTCCTCAACTTTCTATTTCTTCTCCAGAACAGACCCTGGCCGCGATGCGCACGCCGTCGACCACCTAGTTGCTCGGACCGGCCAAGATCGGTGGTGGCTGCCCAAATTAACTATTGGGTAAGCATCACAGACCCGAGACAAACCTAGAACAAGCTTTAATTGGATTATTATGGCCTTGGCCTAGCACGACCATGGCGACGGTGAATACCAGAACCAAACTCAAGCGTTCCGGTTGATTGAGTATGGTCAAGCATAAATGATTGAGCCGATGAGTATCACGAGTATGCATGGGTGCTAAAACATGATCAGGGAGAGCAGGAGTAGACCTGGAAACGGCTGGCCACGGAGCACGGAGGATTTTTTCTCACCAGTGACTAAGAAGGGGGAAAATGGTGCCACGACAGATTCTGGTGGAATTAGGAGGTCATGTTGGGGCTACACGGTCACAAAGGGCTACTGATTCACCGTGCACCACTAATTTTAAGAGAGGTGGAGAGGATTCCGTGAATTTCTGCTTCAACTGAGCTTACTAATGGAGTGGTGAGTACCTCGCCGTGGGTGGCGGGGCTATTTATAGGTGCGGTGGTCCGGCTAGCGGTCCGCGGCTACGGATTGCATTGTTCGTGCATGGTTACCACGTAAAGAACAGACATAGTGAGGGAGGAGCGAGGCATGAGCGACACAGCGGCGGAATGACCGAGCCACAGTGACCGCCGGTGAATTATCTCCGGCCAGGCTCTGGCTAGGTTCGCGAAATCGTGACACATCCGAAGCTATCTCCCCGCGGTCGATCCTTTCCCCAAATCACTCGAACACATTCGATTCTACAGTGCCCCTAATCTTTGTCCTTGTTTTTCAGATATTTCAGTGTTCTGATCTTCAATGCTTTACTGAACCGACCCCCTTTCACCCTCCTTTTCTCTTGATTCGTGTTAAGAACAAGGTGATCTCCATTAATAAAGATTGTTCACTGAACAACAGTGTTCAAACTTAATATAGGATCCTTGGACCAAAACTGAATGGAATCAAAGATATGGTGCTTCCAATTCAGCCCCATTCCACTGTGACCATTCATGTTCTTGAATTCAGTTTTCAGTAATACTTCAACAGCTCGACATAGTTCTGACAGAGCAACTTTGGGCTGTTGTTTCTTTAATTTTTTGTACAACAACCAGAGAAGATGACTGTACCAAAGTTACTCCCCTATAAACCAACTTGAATCTTGTTACAAAGGTCTTAGTCAATTACCCATTAAATCGAGCTCCACCGATCCTGAAGTTGGTTCTATACCACTGGTTTTTCTGAACATCACAGATTCTCAGCCTGACAGCCAAACTTCAAACTCATTTAACTCTTAATTTTGTACAATACCAAGACTTAAGTACTTAAGCAAAGTTGTTCTCCTATTATAGTTCTACAACTTTGATGGGTTGACCCTAGGCAAATTCCTTGTATTTTTAGAACTATAGAGTTCCAAAGTCAGCCCTGTTCACTAGTTTTCATACTTAGTCACACATGATTCCTAGGGCACCTTTTTACAAATAGGCCTAATTTCCATGATTTGCTTTGCAATTCCACCAAGGTGTGAACCATATGACTTGTGGTATTCTAATACCTTGGTTTTTGCACTTGGATCCAAAAGGGCACAAATTTTACACTTAGCCCCCTAGGGTTTTAATTTGGGGTTTTCTAGGGGTCTTTTTAGGGTTTTTGGAACTTCTAAGGTTTGGGTGCCACTTAAGTCCATTAAATGTGATATCTTATGATTATTTCTCATGAGTTTTGAAGTTTTCTCATGCTTGGGCTTTATTATCACTCTTAAGCCTGGTTTAGGGTTAAGTACCCTACCCTAGGGTTTCACACATAACAAGTCACATCAATACAACTTATTTGAAATTTTTACCTAGTGAATGCACTCAAAGTGTAACAAACACATGATATGCTAATGCTCATGATGTTATGCTCAAGTTTTAGTGACAGTAACACCAGGGGTGTTACACAGGGTTCCTTTTACAGCCGCAAGGAGCCTAGTAGTTGTTGGTTCTTCATTAGGGAATCAACCAGCCTTCCCTGTCTGCATGCATCATATTGAACAATCAGCGATCGGTTTCCTTCATCGTCTGAGCCGATCGTTGTGCGCCTTTGGTCGCTTGGAACACCGACTCGTCCAAGGCCACAACTCACCTGAGGCGGCAGCTCGCCCAAGGCCACAACTTGCCCAAGGCAGTCACGACTCGCCCGAGGCAGTCATGACACGCCCGAAGCCAACCTTGGTAGGATACGCAGTTTCGATTCGCCCGAGGCCAACCTCGGTGGGAGACACAGTCATGGTTCGCCCGAGCGCAGCTCTGACTCGTCCAAGCGTAGTCATGATTCGCCTGAGCGCATCTTGGGTGACTGTCCTGTGAGGCCGAGACTGGCCCAAGTTTGGCCGTGCTTAGCCAAACTTCTTCACTACATTTTGCTCTACTTGAGAAGTTCCCTAGCACTTAGATGAACATTGTTAGCACCTAAAATGAATGACTAAGTGCTAGAAACATACATTTATCTTTTTTATTTATAGAGGTTTGCAATATGCCCAATTTCAAGCCTAAAGTGCTTTTCTTATTTTCCTTAATCTTTTAGACTTGATTGCTTCAAATTGCTTTCTAAACACCTAAACCGAGCTTAGTGCTTTCAAGTGGCAGGGTAAAGGGGTCAGAGCTTCTACCTCACATATTGTAGATACGATGGATGAAAGTCGCATAGAGGGGGGGTGAATAGGGCGAATCTGAAATTTACAAACTTAATCACAACTACAAGCCTGGTTAGCGTTAGAAATAATAACGAGTCCGAGAGAGAGGGCACAAAACAAATCGTGAGCGAATAAAGAGCGAGAAACGCTGATTTGTTTTACCGAGGTTCGGTTCTTGCAAACCTACTCCCCGTTGAGGTGGTCACGAAGACCGGGTCTCTTTCAACCCTTTCCCTCTCTCAAACGGTCACTTAGACCGAGTGAGCTTCTCTTCTCAATCAAACGAAACACGAAGTTCCCGCAAGGACCACCACACAATTGGTGTCTCTTGCCTTGGTTACAATTGAGTTTGATCACAAGAAAAAATGAGAAAAAGAAGCAATCCAAGCGCAAGAGCTCAAATGAACACAACAAATCTCTCTCACTAATCACTAAAGCTTTGTGTGGAATTGGGAGAGGATTTGATCACTTTGGTGTGTCTTGTATTGAATGCTATAGCTCTTGTAAGGTGTAGAAGTGGGAAAACTTGGATGCCATTGAATGTGGGGTGGTTGGGGTATTTATAGCCCCAACAACCAAAAATGGCCGTTGGAAGTGTGCTGTCGCATGGCGCACCGGACACCGTCCGGTGTGCCAGCCACGTCAGCAGACCGTTAGGGTTCGACCGTTGGAGCTCTGACTTGTGGGGCCTCTGGGCTGTCCGGTGGTGCACCGGACAGGTCCTGTGGACTATCCAGTGTGCCAACTGCGCGTCCTCTGACCTCTGCGCGCGCAGACGTTGCATTTAATGCGTTGCAGTCGACCGTTGCGCGCGAAGTAGCCGTTGCTCCGCTGGCACACCGGACAGTCCGGTGTGCACCAGACATTGTCCGGTGACTCACCGGACAGTCCGGTGAATTATACCGAAGCGCCCTCTGAATTTCCCGAAGGTGAAGAGTTCAGCCTCGAGTGCCCTGGTGCACCGGACACTGTCCGGTGGCACACCGGACAGTCCGGTGCGCCAGACCAGGGTGCCTTACGGGTGGTCTTTTGCTCTTTTGTTTGAACCCTTTTCTTGGTCTTTTTATTGGCTTATTGTGAACCTTTGGCACCTGTAGAACTTATAGACTAGAGCAAACTAGTTAGTCCAATTATTTGTGTTGGGCAATTCAACCACCAAAATCAATTAGGAAAAAGGTGTCAGCCTAATTCCCTTTCAATCTCCCCTTTTTTGGTGATTGATGCCAACACAAACCAAAGCAAGTATGGAAGTGCATAATTGAACTAGTTTGCAAAATGTAAGTGCAAAGGTTACTAAGAATTGAACCAATAAATATTTTCATAAGATATGCATGGATTGTTTCTTTATATTCTCAACATTTTGGACCACGCTTGCACCACATGTTTTGTTTTTGCAAATTCTTTTGTAAATTCTTTTCAAAGGTCTTTTGCAAATAGTCAAAGGTAAATGAATAAGATTTTGAGAAGCATTTTCAAGATTTGAAATTTTCTCCCCCTGTTTCAAATGCTTTTCCTTTGACTAAACAAAACCCCCCCTATATAAGATCCTCCTCTTAGTGTTCAAGAGGGTTTTAAGATACCATTTTTGAAAAGACTACTTCCCCCTTTTGAACACAATAAGATACCAATTTGAAAACATCATTTAAAATTAGGTGGTGGTGCGGTCCTTTTGCTTTGGGCTAATACTTGCGGTCCTTTTGCTTTGGGCTAATACTTTCTCCCCCTTTGGCATGAATCGCCAAAAACGGATACTTGAGTGAAATATAAGCCCTTTCCTAACTACTTTCTCCTCCTTTGGCAAACAAAATATGAGTGAAGATTATACCAAGGTAGGAGAGTTGCTCGGAGCGACGGCGAAGGATGAGTGATGGAGTGGAGTGGAAGCCTTTGTCTTCGCCGAAGACTCCAATTCCCTTTTAATACACCTATGACTTGGTTTGAAATATACTTGAAAACACATTAGTCATAGCATATAAAAGAGACATGATCAAAGGTATACCTATGTGCAAGACATCAAAAGAAATTCCTAGAATCAAGAATATTTAGCTCATGCCTAAGTTTGTTAAAGGTTTGTTCATCAAGTGGCTTGGTAAAGATATCGGCTAATTGATCTTTAGTGTTAATATATGCGGCCTCGATATCTCCCTTTTGTTGGTGATCCCTTAGAAAATGATACCGAATGTCTATGTGTTTAGTGCGGCTATGCTCAACGGGATTATCCGCCATGCGGATTGCACTCTCATTATCACATAGAAGAGGAATTTTGGTTAATTTGTAACCATAGTCCCTAAGAGTTTGCCTCATCCAAAGCAATTGTGCGCAACAATTACCTGCGGCAATATACTCTGCTTCGGCGGTAGAAAGAGCGACGGAATTTTGCTTCTTTGAAGCCCAAGACACCAAGGACCTTCCCAAGAACTGGCAAGTCCCCGATGTGCTCTTTCTATTAATTTTACACCCCACCCAATCGGCATCCGAATAACCAATTAAATCAAATGTGGATCCCCGAGGATACCAAAGCCCAAACTTAGGAGTATGAACTAAATATCTCAAGATCCGTTTTACGGCCGTAAGGTGAGCTTCCTTAGGGTTGGCTTGGAATCTTGCACACATGCATACGGAAAGCATAATGTCCGGTCGAGATGCACATAAATAGAGTAAAGAGCCTATCATCGACCGATATACCTTTTGATCGACGGATTTACCTCCCGTGTCGAGGTCGAGATGCCCATTGGTTCCCATGGGTGTCTTGATGGGTTTGGCATCCTTCATCCCAAACTTGCTTAGAATGTCTTGAATATACTTCGTTTGGCTAATGAAGGTGCCCTCTTGGAGTTGCTTCACTTGAAATCCTAAGAAGTACTTGAACTCCCCCATCATTGACATCTCGAATTTTTGTGTCATGATCCTACTAAATTCTTCACATGTAGATTCGTTAGTAGACCCAAATATAATATCATCAACATAAATTTGGCATACAAAGAAATCATTGTTAAGAGTTTTAGTGAACAAAGTAGGATCGGCTTTTCCGACTTTGAAGCCATTAGTGATAAGAAAATCTCTTAGGCATTCATACCATGCTCTTGGGGCTTGTTTGAGCCCATAAAGAGCCTTAGAGAGTTTATACACATGGTTAGGATACTCACTATTTTCAAAGCCGGGAGGTTGCTCAATATAGACCTCTTCCTTGATTGGTCCGTTGAGGAAGGCACTTTTCACGTCCATTTGATAAAGCTTGAAGCCATGGTAAGTAGCATAGGCAAGTAAAATGCGAATTGACTCAAGCCTAGCTACGGGTGCATAGGTTTCTGAGAGCACCTAGAGGGGGGTGAATAGGTGATCCTGTAACACTTAAAACTTAAGCCACAGAAACTTGGTTAAGTGTTAGCGCAATAACCGCCAAGTGGCTAGAGAGGAGTTTTCGACAAAACCCAATAACCAATAAGAGATCAATCACAGAGATGGCACGGTGGTTATCCCATGGTTCGGCCAAGACCAACGCTTGCCTACTCCACGTTGTGGCGTCCCAACGGACGAGGGTTGCAATCAATCCCTCTCAAGCGGTCCAAAGACCCACTTGAATACCACGGTGTTTTGCTTGCTTTTCTTAATCCCGTTCGCGAGGAATCTCCACAACTTGGAGCCTCTCGCCCTTACACTTGAAGTTCACAAAGAAGCACAGAGCAAGGGAGGGATTAGTAACTCACACAAGACACTAAGATCACAGCAAAAGCACACACACAAGACCCAGACTTAAGCTCAAGAGACTAGCACACTAGAACGGAGCTTAAATCACTAGAATGTCGAACAAGTGCGCAAGGATGAAGTGTGAGTGATCAAGAGTGCTCAAGGAATGCTTGGTTTTCTCCTCCATGCGCCTAGGGGTCCCTTTTATAGCCCCAAGGCAGCTAGGAGCCGTTGAGAGCAATCCTGGAAGGCAAATCTTGCCTTCTGCCGCATGGCGCACCGGACAGTCCGGTGCACATCGGACACTGTCCGGTGTGGATTTCTTTCCTTTTGTAGCGTAGTCGACCGTTGGCGCCTGGGAGCCGTTGGCGCACCGGACAGTCCGGTGCCCCCTCCCGACCGTTGGCTTGGCCACGTGTCTTGCGCAGATCGCGCAGCCGACCGTTGGCCCGGCCGACCGTTGGCTCACCGAACAGTCCGGTGCACACCAGACAGTCTGGTGAATTATAGCCGTATGTCGCCGATGAATTCCCGAGAGCGGCCAATTCGCTCGAGCCAGCCTGGCGCACCGGACACTATCCGGTGCTCCCAGACTGGGCAGAGTCTTGGCTGCTCGAGCCAAGACATTTCCAATTCAATCTTTCCTGTTTCCAGCACTTAGACACAATACATTAGTCCATAAAACAATGTACTAAGTCTAGAAACATACCTTTTGATATGATTTGCACTTTGTCCACCATTTTACATAGATTAACACAAAGACACTTGTGTTGGCACTCAATCACCAAAATACTTAGAAATGGCCCAAGGGCACATTTCCCTTTCAATCTCCCCCTTTTTGGTGATTTATGCCAACACAACATAAGGCAACTAGAACAAGTGCAATATCAATGCAAATGAAAACCAAAAGTTGTTTTGAATCAATTTTGGCATATATGGATCACTCTTTGCCACCACTTGGTTTGTTTTTGCAAATCAAACTCAATTTCCTATCTCTAAGTCAAATCCACATGTAGAGACATAAATAGAGGTGTTCCAAATGAAATTGATCAAGGATTTCAAAAGCTCCCCCTTTTTCCCATAATCAACACTTCTCCCCACAAGAAGCCAACTTTTGACAAAAGAGATAATAAAAGAGTTTTGACAAACCAAAAGCTCTTAATCTACTATTTTCAAAATTTCTCAAGTGGTAGCTGATCCATCTATTGCTTTGGCCTTTACTTTCTCCCCCTTTGGCATCAAGCACCAAAACGGGATCAATCTTGGCCTTGAAACCCCATTGCCTCACCAAGACCTTCAAATAAGAGTACAAAGGCAATAAGAGGACATGAGGTGAACTTGGAATAAGTTACCCTCTCATCGGAGTGCAGTGGAAGTCTTTCATGGTCCAAGTCCACCTTTTCCCTTCCAAACCTCCTTTGAGACTAAATCAAGCAAACTCAAGGAAACAGTTAGTCTCAAAGGGTCAAGTTGTAGCACAACTCCCCTTAAATATGTGCATCACTTGCACAAGGACTTGTGAGGTCTGGGGAGTGATTGTACAATTTGAGCACCATAGTAAGCAACAAAATGCATAAGGAACATGATCAAAGGCATAAATACATGTATGCTATAAATCAATCCAAGTTCCGCGAATCTAGGACATTTAGCTCACTACGCAGCCTGCAAAAGGTCTTTTCATCTAAAGGCTTAGTGAAGATATCGGCTAGCTGGTTCTCGATGCTAACATGAAACACTTCAATATCTCCCTTTTGCTGGTGGTCTCTCCAAAAGTGATGCCTGATGTCAATGTGCTTTGTGCGGCTGTGCTCAACAGGATTTTCCGCTATTCGGATAGCACTCTCATTGTCACATAGGAGTGGGACTTTGCTCAGATTGTAGCCAAAGTCCCGAAGGGTTTGCCTCATCCAAAGTAGTTGCGCACAACACTATCCTGCGGCAACGTACTCGGCCTCAGCGGTGGATAGGGCAACGGAAGTTTGTTTCTTAGAATTCCACGACACCAGGGACCTTCCTAAGAATTGGCACGTCCCCGATGTACTCTTCCTATCGACCTTACATCCAGCATAGTCGGAATCTGAATATCCAATCAAGTCAAAGTTAGACCCCTTTGGATACCAGATCCCGAAGCACGGCGTAGCGACTAAATATCGAAGAATTCGCTTCACAGCCACTAAGTGACACTCCTTAGGATCGGATTGAAATCTAGCACACATGCATACGCTAAGCATAATATCCGGTCTACTAGCACACAAATAAAGTAAAGACCCTATCATAGACCAGTATGCTTTTTGATCAACGGACTTACCTCCTTTGTTGAGGTCGGTGTGTCCGTCGGTTCCCATTGGAGTCTTTGCGGGCTTGGCGTCCTTCATCCCAAACCGCTTCAGCAAGTCTTGCGTGTACTTCGTTTGAGAGATGAAGGTGCCGTCCTTGAGTTGCTTCACTTGGAACCCAAGGAAGTAGTTCAACTCGCCCATCATCGACATCTCGAATTTCTGCGTCATCACCCTGTTAAACTCCTCACAAGACTTTTTATTAGTAGAACCAAATATTATGTCATCGACATAAATTTGGCACACAAAAAGATCACCGTCACAAGTCTTAGTGAACAGAGTTGGGTCGGCTTTCCCAACCTTGAAAGCATTAGCAATTAGAAAATCTCTAAGGCATTCATACCATGCTCTTGGGGCTTGCTTAAGTCCATAGAGCGCCTTAGAGAGCTTACACACGTGGTTGGGGTACCGTTCATCCTCGAAGCCAGGGGGTTTCTCTACGTACACCTCCTCCTTGATTGGCCCATTGAGGAAAGCGCTCTTCACATCCATTTGGTACAACCTGAAAGAATGGTGAGCGGCATATGCTAGCAAAATACGAATGGACTCTAGCCTAGCCACAGGAACAAAAGTCTCCTCAAAGTCCAAACCTGCGACTTGGGCATAACCTTTTGCCACAAGTCGAGCCTTATTCCTCGTCACCACCCCGTGCTCGTCCTGTTTGTTGCGGAACACCCATTTGGTTCCCACAACATTTTGCTCGGGACGAGGCACCAGTGTCCAAACTTCATTGCGTTTGAAGTTGTTGAGTTCCTCCTGCATGGCCAATACCCAGTCCGGATCTAGCAAGGCCTCTTCTACCCTGAAAGGCTCAATAGAAGAGACAAAAGAGTAATGCTCACAAAAATTAACTAATCTTGAACGAGTAGTTACTCCCTTGCTAATATCACCCAATATTTGGTCGACAGGATGATCCCTTTGGACCGTCGCTCGAACTTGGGTTAGAGGTGCCTGAGGTGCTTCTTCCTCTTCTACTTGAACATCCTGTGCTCCCCCTTGATCATGCGCCTCCACTTGAGGTACCTGTTCGTCATCTTGGGTTGGGGGATGCACCATAGTTGAGGAAGATGGTTGATCTTGCTCCAATTGTTCCTGTGGTCGCACATTGCCAATCGCCATGGTGCGCATTGCGGCCGTTGGAACATCTTCTTCATCTACATCATCAAGATCAACAACTTGCTCTCTTGGAGAGCCATTAGTCTCATCAAATACAACATCGCTAGAGACTTCAACCAAACCCGATGATTTGTTGAAGACCCTATACGCCTTTGTATTTGAGTCATAACCTAATAAAAACCCTTCTACAGCTTTGGGAGCAAATTTAGAAGTTCTACCTTTCTTCACAAGAATATAACACTTGCTCCCAAATACACGAAAATAAGACACATTGGGTTTGTTACCAGTTAGCAGCTCATATGAAGTCTTTCTGAGGAGGCGGTGAAGATAGACCCTGTTGATGGCGTGGCAAGCCGTGTTCACGGCTTCCGACCAAAAACGCTCGGGGGTCTTGAACTCTCCAAGCATAGTCCTCGCCATATCGATGAGCGTCCTGTTCTTCCTCTCTACCACACCATTTTGCTGAGGTGTGTAGGGAGCGGAGAACTCGTGCTTGATCCCCTCCTCCACAAGGAACTCCTCCACTTGAAGGTTCTTGAACTCGGACACGTTGTCGCTCCTTATCTTCTTCACCTTGAGCTCAAACTCATTTTGAGCTCTCCTGAGGAAGCGCTTGAGGGTCCCTTGGGTTTCAGATTTATCCTGCAAAAAGAATACCCAAGTGAAGCGGGAAAAATCATCAACTATAACAAGACCATACTTACTTCCTCCTATACTTAGATAGGCGACGGGTCCGAAGAGGTCCATATGAAGCATCTCCAAGGGTCTTGATGTGGTCATCACATTTTTGGTGTGATGAGAGCCTCCCACCTGTTTCCCTGCTTGACAAGCTGCACAAGGTCTATCTTTTTCGAAATGTACATTAGTTAGACCTATCACGTGTTCTCCCTTTAGAAGCTTGTGGAGGTTCTTCATCCCCACATGTGCTAAGCGGCGATGCCACAGCCAGCCCATGCAAGTCTTAGCAATTAAGCATGCATCTAGACCGGCCTCTTCTTTTGCAAAATCAACCAAATAAAGTTTGCCGTCTAGTACACCCTTAAAAGCCAGTGAACCATCACATCTTCTAAAGACAGACACATCTACATTTGTAAATAGACAATTAATATCCCATTTTGCATAATTGACTAACAGATAACAAATTATATCCAAGCGACTCAACTAAAAACACATTAGAAATAGAGTGCTCAAATGAAATAGCAATTTTACCTAACCCTTTTACCTTGCCTTGGTTCCCATCACCGAATATTATTGAATCTTGGGAATCCTTGTTTTTGACGTAGGAGGTGAACATCTTCTTCTCCCCCGTCATATGGTTTGTGCATCCGTTGTCGATAATCCAGCTTGAACCCCCGGATGCATAAACCTGCAAGGCAAATTTAGGCTTGGGTCTTAGGTACCCAACTCTTGTTGGGTCCTACAAGGTTAGTCACAATTGTCTTAGGGACCCAAATGCAAGATTTATCTCCCTTGCATCTTGCCCCTAATTTCCTAGCAATTACCTTCTTACCCTTTCTACAAATGGTAAATGAAGCATTGCAAGCATGATATATTGTAGAAGGTTCATTGACTTTCCTAGGAACATTAACAACATTTCTCCTAGGCATATTATGAACAACATTTCTCCTACCAACATTTCTATCATGCACATAGGAAGAACTAGAAGCAAACATGGCATGAGAATCAAAAGCATCATATGCATTACACCTCCTATGAGTATTTCTAGATTGTCTCCTATCATGGTACATAAAAGCATGGTTCTTTTGCACACTACTAGCCATAGGGGCCTTCCCTTTCTCCTTGGCGGAGATGGAAGCCTTATGGCTTGTTAAGTTCTTGGCTTCTCTCTTGAAGCCAAGACCATCCTTAATTGAGGGGTGTCTGCCAATCGTGTAGGCATCCCTTGCAAATTTTAATTTGTCAAATTCACTTTTGCTAGTCTTAAGTTGGGCATTAAGACTAGTTACTTCATCACTTAATTTTGCAATAGAAGCTATGTGTTCACTACAAGCATCAATGTCAAAATCTTTACACCTATTGCAAATCATAACATGTTCTACACAAGATTTAGATTTACTTGCTATCTCTAACTTAGCATTCAAACCATCATTTATGCTCCTTAAGCTAGAAATTGTCTCATGGCAAGAAGATAGTTCACAAGAAAGCATTTCATTTCTTTTACCTTCTAAAGCATAAGATTTTTGTGCCTCTACAAATTTGTCATGCTCTTCATATAAAAGGTCCTCTTGTTTTTCTAAGATTCTATCCTTTTCATTCAAGGCATCAATCAATTCATTAATCTTATCTACTTTAGTTCTATCCAATCCCTTGAACAAACTAGAGTAATCTATTTCTTCATCACTAGATTCATCATCACTAGAATAATCATAAGTAGTGCTGTCTCGAGTACATACCTTCTTCTCTTTTGCCATGAGGCATGTGTGACGCTCGTTGGGGAAGAGGGATGACTTGTTGAAGGCGGTGGCGGCGAGTCCTTCATTTTCGGAGTCGGATGACGAACAATCCGAGTCCCACTCCTTTCCAAGGTGTGCCTCGCCCTTAGTTTTCTTGTATGCCTTCTTCTCCCTCTTGCTCCCTTGTTCCTGGTCACTTTCATTATCGGGATAGTTAGCAATAAAATGACCAATCTTACCGCATTTGAAGCATGAACGCTTCCCTTTTGTCTTGGTCTTGCTTGGCTGTCCCTTGCGACCCTTTAGCGCCGTCTTGAAGCGCTTGATGATGAGGGCCATCTCTTCCTCATTGAGCCCGGCCGCCTCAACTTGCGCCACCTTGCTAGGTAGCGCCTCCTTGCTTCTCGTTGCCTTGAGAGCAATGGGTTGAGGCTCATGGGTTGGACCGTTCAACGCGTCGTCCACGTACCTTGCCTCCTTGATCATCATTCGCCCGCTTACGAACTTTCCAAGGACTTCTTCGGGCGACATCTTGGTGTACCTGGGATTTTCACGAATATTGTTCACCAAATGTGGATCAAGTACAATAAAAGACCTTAGCATTAGGCAGACGACATCGTGATCCGTCCATCGCGTGCTTCCGTAGCTCCTTATTTTGTTGATAAGGGTCTTGAGCCGGTTGTATGTTTGGGTTGGCTCCTCGCCCCTTATCATTGCGAATCTTCCAAGCTCGCCCTCCACCAACTCCATTTTGGTGAGTAAGGTGACGTCGTTCCCCTCATGAGAGATCTTGAGGGTGTCCCAGATCTGCTTGGCATTGTCCAAGCCGCTCACCTTATGGTACTCGTCCCTACACAAAGAGGCTAACAACACAGTAGTAGCTTGTGCATTTCTATGAAACTGTTCATTGATAAACATAGGACTATCCGAGCTATCAAATTTCATTCCACTTTCCACAATCTCCCATATGCTTGGATGGAGAGAGAACAGGTGACTACGCATTTTGTGGCTCCAAAATCCGTAGTCCTCTCCATCAAAGTGAGGAGGTTTGCCAAGTGGAATGGAGAGCAAATGAGCATTTGTACTTTGCGGAATATGAGAGTAGTCAAAAGAAAAGTTCGAATTAACCGGTTTCCTTCTCTCGTAGTCGTTGTCGTCGTTGTCCTTTTGGGAAGAAGTGGACTCATCGCTGTCGTCGTAGTAGACGATCTCCTTGATGCGTCTTGTCTTCTTCTTCTTCCCATCTTTGCGTCTATGGCCCGAGCCCGAGTCAGTAGGCTTGTCATCCTTGGGCTCGTTGACGAATGACTCCTTCTCCTTGTCATTGATCACAATCCCCTTGCCCTTAGGATCCATCTCTTCGGGCGGTTAGTCCCTTTCTTGAAGAGAACGGCTCCGATACCAATTGAGAGCACCTAGAGGGGGGGGTGAATAGGTGATCCTGTAACACTTAAAACTTAAGCCACAGAAACTTGGTTAAGTGTTAGCGCAATAACCGCCAAGTGGCTAGAGAGGAGTTTTCGACAAAACCCAATAACCAATAAGAGATCAATCACAGAGATGGCACGGTGGTTATCCCGTGGTTCAGCCAAGACCAACGCTTGCCTACTCCACGTTGTGGCATCCCAACGGACGAGGGTTGCAATCAACCCCTCTCAAGCGGTCCAAAGACCCACTTGAATACCACGGTGTTTTGCTTGCTTTTCTTAATCCCGTTCGCAAGAAATCTCCACAACTTGGAGCCTCTCGCCCTTACACTTGAAGTTCACAAAGAAGCACGGAGCAAGGGAGGGATTAGTAACTCACACAAGACACTAAGATCACAGCAAAAGCACACACACAAGACCCAGACTTAAGCTCAAGAGACTAGCACACTAGAACGGAGCTCAAATCACTAGAATGTCGAACAAGTGCGCAAGAATGAAGTGTGAGTGATCAAGAGTGCTCAAGGAATGCTTGGTTTTCTCCTCCATGTGCCTAGGGGTCCCTTTTATAGCCCCAAGGCAGCTAGGAGCCATTGAGAGCAATCCTGGAAGGCAAATCTTGCCTTCTGCCGCCTGGCGCACCGGACACTGTCCGGTGTGGATTTCTTTCCTTCTGTAGCATAGTCGACCGTTGGCGCCTCGAAGCCGTTGGCGCACCGGACAGTCCGGTGCCCCCTCCCGACCGTTGGCTCGGCCACGTGTCTTGCGCAGATCGCGCAGCCGACCGTTGGCCCGGCCGACCGTTGGCTCACAGGACAGTCCGGTGAATTATAGTCGTACGTCGCCGATGAATTCCCGAGAGCGGCCAGTTCGCTCGAGCCAGCCTGGCACACCGGACACTGTCCGGTGCTCCCAGACTGGGCAGAGTCTTGGCTGCTCGAGCCAAGACATTTCCAATTCAATCTTTCCTGTTTCCAGCACTTAGACACAATACATTAGTCCATAAAACAATGTACTAAGTCTAGAATCATACCTTTTGATATGATTTGCACTTTGTCCACCATTTTACATAGATTAACACAAAGACACTTGTGTTGGCACTCAATCACCAAAATACTTAGAAATGGCCCAAGGGCACATTTCCCTTTCAGTTTCACCGAAATCCAAACCTTCGACTTGTGAATATCCCTTGGCCACAAGTCGGGCTTTGTTCCTTGTCACCACACCATGCTCATCTTGCTTGTTGCGGAAGACCCACTTGGTTCCTACAACATTTTGGTTAGGACGTGGAACTAAATGCCATACCTTATTCCTAGTGAAATTGTTGAGCTCCTCTTGCATTGCCACCACCCAATCCGAATCTTGTAGTGCTTCCTCTACCCTGTGTGGCTCAATAGAGGAAACAAAAGAGTAATTTCACAAAAATGAGCAACACAAGATCTAGTGGTTACCCCCTTATGAATGTCGCCGAGGATGGTGTCGACGGGGTGATCTCGTTGGATTGCTTGGTGGACTCTTGGGTGAGGCGGTCTTGGAGTTTGTTCATCTTCCTCATCTTGATCATGGGCATCTCCCCCTTGATCATTGCTCTCCTCTTGAGGTGGCTCAACTCCTTGATCTTCTCCTTCATTATTTTGAGCCTCATCCTCATCTTGAGTTGGTGGAGATGCTTGTGTGGAGGAAGATGGTTGATCTTGTGCATGTGGTGGCTCTTCGGATTCCTTAGGACACACATCCCCAATGGACATGTTCCTTAGCGCGACGCATGGAGCCTCTTTATCACCTATCTCATCAAGATGAACTTGCTCTACTTGAGAGCCGTTAGTCTCATCAAACACAACGTCACAAGAAACTTCAACTAGTCCAGAGGACTTGTTAAAGACTCTATATGCCCTTGTGTTTGAATCATATCCTAGCAAAAAGCCTTCTATAGTCTTAGGAGCAAATTTAGATTTTCTACCTCTTTTAACAAGAATAAAGCATTTGCTACCAAAGACTCTAAAATATGAAATATTTGGCTTTTTACCGGTTAGGAGTTCGTAAGATGTCTTCTTGAGGATTCGGTGTAAATACAATCGGTTGATGGCGTAGCAGGCGGTGTTGACCGCCTCGGCCCAAAACCGATCCGAAGTCTTGTACTCATCAAGCATGGTCCTTGCCATGTCCAATAGAGTTCTATTCTTCCTCTCCACTACACCATTTTGTTGTGGCGTGTAGGGGCATGCTTGATGCCCTCCTCCTCAAGGAAACCTTCAATTTGTGAGTTCTTGAACTCCGTTCCGTTGTCGCTTTTTATTTTCTTGATCCTTAAGTCGAACTCGTTTTGAGCCCGTCTCAAGAACCCCTTTAAGGTCTCTTGGGTATGAGATTTTTCCTGCAAAAAGAACACCCAAGTGAAGCGAGAATAATCATCCACAATAATTAGACAGTACTTACTCCCGCCGATGCTTATGTAAGCTATCGGGCCGAATAGGTCCATGTGTAGGAGCTCGAGTGGCCTGTCGGTCATCATGATGTTCTTATGTGGATGATGAACACCAGCTTGCTTCCCTGCCTGACATGAGCTACAAATCCTGTCTTTCTCAAAATGAACATTTGTTAGTCCCAAAATGTGTTCTCCCTTTAGAAGCTTGTGAAGATTCTTCATCCCAACATGTGCTAGTCGGCGATGCCATAGCTAGCCTGTTGGGGCGAAGGCAAAGACGCCACCCTTCGCTCGAGGCCTTCGCTGCAGTCGCTGGTCTGACAGAGACAAAACGGGCAGGGACACCCTTCGCTCGATTTGGCGCCAGACGAAGGCCTGCGACGACGTCATCCCACAGTGCGGCCTCGTCCAGCTCAGAGGCCCACGTGTGATCCGGCCCATTGTAACGGGCCCTGCGTGGCCGCCGCGTGTTACGGGCCTAATTTGTAAAGGCATCCCTGTAATTACAGTCTGTAACCCTGCTTTATGGGAATATTCTAGGGATAACCTAGGTAGCTGAGGGCACATGCGTCCTTAGCACAAGGCGCTGGGCGCTCAGGTACCTATAAATACCCCCGCACAGTGCCCGTGAGAGGCCAGATTAACAGAGCTATTGCCCACACACGCGAGAACCCTGCTTAGCAATTAAGCAAGTGTCGAGTTCAGCTCTATCAAAATCTACTAAGTATAGCTGACCCTCTAACACTCCCTTAAATGCTATTGAATCATCACTTCTTCTAAAGACAGTGACACCTACATCTGTAAAGAGACAGTTGTAATCCATTTTGCATAATTGCAAAACTGAAAGCAAGTTGTAATCTAGAGAATCTACAAGAAAAACATTGGAAATGGAATGGTCAGGTGATATAGCAATTTTACCCAATCCTTTGACCAAACCTTGATTTCCATCCCCGAATGTGATAGCTCGTTGGGGATCTTGGTTTTTCTCATAGGAGGAGAACATCTTCTTTGTAACACCCTGAATTTTGGGGTATAAATTTTCTTTTCTAATATCCACCAAATTCAGGTGTTACTCTCTCGTTTCCATGCTTTTCTTTTCTTTTGCCTAAAGAGTGAGGAATTATTTTGTTATATATTAGCATAAGTCTACTGAATTGAACCCTAGGGAAGCTTTGTGTGCTGCATTTCATGCTGAAGCATAGTTTTGCTTGCTATCGTATTTAATTTCATTTAAATTATTTGGCATGATATAAAATGAAAAAAAACATATATATTTATATAAATAAGTGTATATCTATGTCTATATATAAAGAAACAAAGAAAAAAAGAAAAAAACAAATAAAAGTAACGAGCATCTCTCGAGTGGCCCAATGTCATGACGCTCGTTCCCACTTCCCTCCCTCTCAATTGCGTCAGCTAACAGGTGGACCTCATTGTTTTTTTATCCAGTATTCCTGCTCCTGCTCATCTTCCACGCTCGACAAATGCAGCTTGTGGGTGGAAAACTGCTCTGCTACTCGGCACGTGACCACAGTGCCAAAACTCTGGAACCGTCCCTGCTCCCCACGTCTCCCTCCATCACTTGCCCCACTCCTCTCTCTCATGCGCCCAAATAGCCCCCACCCTGTCCCTCTTGCTACGCTCGTGTCCGCTCAGGCCACTGCCACGCAACTGCCGCCGCGTGCTTGCGCGCTCGCAGTCGTCCGCCTCGACATGATCTCTGCTCGTCGCCGCGAGTCTGAGCTACGTTCGGGCATAGGAAGGAGACCAGCAACAGTCGTGCTCTCTTCTTGCTCAACCTCCCAAGCGCGCTCACCTCGTGGTCGCCCAAATTGTTGGTTTCCTGGTGCCGGTGTCCTCTTCACTAGACTGCAGCGAGCGCCGTCGTCCAAGCTCATCGCGTTGGCACGTCCTTGCTGTCCCCGCGCAAGCGTCCCCTCCTGCTTGTTCGGTTGTCGAGCTCCTCCATCGATCTCTACCTCGTCGTACAGGCCGTCAGACGCCGCACCTTCATCTCTGATCTCGCCCGCCCTCGATGTCACGCTCGGAGCCATCTCGCTCGCCCAGCCGGGTGTGCAGCAGCAGTCTCGCGCCGCTGCCATCGGGTCTCCCAGTGTGCGCAGCCCCACCACCATGTTGGCTCGTCGTTGATCGCCCTCGCCGTTGTGAGTCGCCGAGCCATGCTCGCTTGCGAGCACCGCACGCCGGAGCAAGCTACGTCTTCAGCCTCGCCTCGCCTCGCCTCGCCGTGCGTCATCGTGAAGGTGAGAATCCCGCGTCTACCCCCTGCGCTGATTAATTCCCTATTTAGTTGTCGATCATTAAATTAACTACTCAATCGGATCAAATTTATGATTTTAACTATGCGATTGTAAATACGTGGTAATGTGATTTTAACAACTTAGATGTTGTAGTTAATATCTATTTAGTGTTTAGTATAAAACGATATTTGTTAGTGATCCTCGCGTGTCGCATACGCTGTTCGCTCGTTGTTGCGCGCATTATGTCACGTGTCAATCGCGCGCTGTTTGCACGTCGCCATTGTCCGTTCGTGCGTTCGCGCCGCGTGTCTGGTGCACGCATTTTCGCGTGCTGTTCGCGCGCATCGTCGCGCGTCATTTGCTCGTGGTCACACGTGGTCGTGCGCGCTTTCTGTGTGCTCCTTCACACGTGATGCGCGCGCTCTGTTCCCACGGGTGGCGCTCGTTGTCGTCATGTCGCATGTTTTAGTTGAGTAAATAATTATTGGTTTGTTCGAGGGTTAATAAAATAACAATTTAATTAGAACGAGTCTATAGTTTTTACTTGTGCTTTATAAATATAAATGTTAATTAACTTGATTACTACCAGCTTAAATACTTTTAATTAATTATTTGTTTGTTATTGTTCGTGTGCGGCATCGTTTGCGGGTCATCGTGTTGTTCGCGCCATAGCCGCGTTGACTCGCGCGTGTCGCGCCCGTCGTGCGTGTTGTTTCGCGTGCGTCGCGTGGGCCATTTGCACGTGTTGCTTGCCTTGCCACGCGTCGTTAACGCGTGTCTCGTAGGTCGCGCCGCATCTGCGCGTGATAATAAATTGTTTTCGCTTATAGACACTCATGTTAATAACGTTAATTCGTCAGGTCACATATTTTAGACAATTAACTTAAAGTTTGCTCGACTAATATTTATTAGATTAATATTTCCATTAGATTAAATGTGTAGTGTTCAACTTGGACTTTTATAATAAACATTGACATGACAAATATCAAGTTAACTTCTTTTTATGTATTTAATATTTGTTTAGTACAAATGTGTCACCTGTTTAGTTTCTCGCCTGTTGCGCGTGCTGTTCCGCACGTGGTAATGTGCTGGTCCGCGCGTCGTTCGCGCCGGTCGCCCGCACTGTCTCGTGCGTCGTTCGCGTGCTATGTCGCGCGTGTCCGCGCATCGTCTGCACGCTGTCGTATTGTTTCATGCGTCATAAATTTGCCTCGCTTAGAATCCCTCGTGCTAATTATATTGGTTATTTGTTTGATAGCTACTAGTGTGGTAGATTTAGTCAAAACTACATAGCGGTTATAAGTTATATTTTATAATGTCAAATTAAATGTCCTGATAACTACTTGCGTAGCGTAAACGTTATAACTTCTCGACCGTAGCTTCGACTATCGCGTTTCTTTTTTCTCGCGTGACCGTAATAACCCGCTCTATTTCATTTTGCATGTTTTATTATGTTTTTCTTTGAATGGCATAATGTTCTTATGCATATATGTTTGTTTGCTTGTGCCTGTTTGTCTTCGCTTCGCGTTGCGATTAGATCGCGATTTGTTTCCAAGCTTCGAGGAATCGACGATCAAGCGTTGGCGACCAAGTGATCTGGCTCTTCGAGTTCTACGAGGTTGAAGACCCTGAGCATCTGTTTAGTGAAGGCAAGTGTCCTATGACCCATTATGTCCCATTTACTTTATAATACACTGTCCCGCATACTATGAACAACCTAAGGATTTACTAGCTTTCTACTTACCTTGTCCTTGATTTACCTTTTGGGTTACTATGGTTAGCTACATGCTAGTGCTTTACTTTAATCAATGAACATGATGAGATACAATGATGATACTATGATTTTATTCTGGATATGATGATATACTTGTGGCATTTAGGGGACTCGGGCTGTTTCTCGAGTACCTCTCCGTAAGGACCTGTTCGTTGAGAGACCACCCGGGATAACAGTGCAACCATGAGGGTGAAATGGGATGCCCTTAGCTAATTAATTAGAGGAACTAGAGGTGTAGTTGCTTCGCCGTCGTGCCGTCAATGGGGTCCAGGCACAGTGCTTGCTCTGCCGAGGCTGAGTGCCGAGGTTCTTTCGTTTTGCTTTTGTTAGTCACCCTCCTGCGGGGAGAGGTACTGTGTTTATCAAACTGGAGAAACCTAATGGGCGGCTATGACCTCTAGGGAATCTTTGTAAAGGCTACGTAGTGATACCCTGCCGGACCACCTAGGAAGTGATCAATGGGGAGTCATGATCCTCGGGCAAAACGGGAATCACGGCTCATGAGTAAAGTGTGCGACCTCTGCAGAGGGTAAGGAAACTGATATATCAGTCGTGCTTGCGGTTAAGAGCAGCCTTGGGATCCTCTTTGATTAGAGATACTCCAGATACACCTCAGATGATGACTTTAATGATGATGGTTAATGATGGTGACTTTAATTATGTATTCTAGTATTTCCTCTCCGAGGAGGTACTTTTTGGGATTATAACTTGGGTTTTATGGTAAAACCTGGCTTCTACTAACAATAAATACTTGACCAACTAAAAGCAACTGCTTGAGCCTAACCCCACATAAAAGCTAGTCCACTTCAACCAAACGGGGCATTTGCTGAGTACGTTGATGTGTACTCATCCTTGCTTTACCACAAAACACCAGGTTGTCCACATTGCAACCACTGCTCAGGAGAAGACGAAGCCGTGGAAGGAGACTTCCAGGAGTTCCAAGACTACGACGAGTTCTAGGTGTGGGTTGGCGGCAACCCCCAGTCAGCTGCCTGTGAAGGCCCTATCTTTTCTGCGTTTCGCTTAGCACTTTGATTTACCCGTTATTTGGATGACTATGTGGATGTCTCTGACTCTGTGATGTAATAAGTTAATACTCTTTTATGTTATTATTCGAGCACTATGCGATGATGTTCATTTATGTAATCGCTGTGTACGTGAGTTCTGATCCTGGCACGTACATGGTTCGCATTCGGTTTGCCTTCTGAAACCGGGTGTGACATAAGTGGTATCAAAGTCGTGCTGACTGTAGGACCGCTGACCTAGAGTAACATTGGCCGTTTTAAGGACTTATTGATTATTACTTCACCTCATCCTTGATTCTGCTTCAAAATATTGGTCATCTCGACTAATTCTATGTTGTGCTCCTATATGCCCCCTTGCCAAAAGTATTTTATTCTAGTATGATCTATACTTCTCTCAATCCATTAGATCTGATCTCAGTCTTGTGCTTGCAACATCTTTGTAGATGCCCCTGACCATAACCTTTATGTCTGTTGGGATTCTTCCCTCTCCCGTCATTGAATTTCTACCCTTTAACTATCTTTATTCCCTTAGTATTGACATGCTCGTACCATTGGACTCTTCAATACTCTTGTTTCAACTACTTACTTCTAAATTTATACTGCCTACTTAAACATTCCAGTTTATATGTCCATGACCTTTCTGTCCTTTGAGTCCTTTTCCTTTTCTGTTGTTAAGTCGCTATTTTTCGGCAATTTCTTGTCTCTTGGTATTGGTATGCTCATCTCCTTGAGATCTCACATACTTTCATCTTTTTTATATGCTTACCTTTATATCCAATGTCTATTTAAAACATTTTAGTTTACATGTCCTTGACTACCCTTGTTTCTTAATGATCCATGAGCGGTCATTTTATTTTGCACATCCTTGGTGACCTTGTTGTTCCTTGTAACTTCCTTGGGTAATGAATTTTTACTTTAAACCTTATGTTGGAACCATACCTATCTTACCCTTGATTATTTTCTCCACTTTGCCACTTCGCGAGTCTTGCCTTAACTCTATCCTTTGTCATGCCTTTTGTTATAATCACCTTCACCTTAGACACCTCTATATCTTATTTGATGTTTGTCTCATACTTGCCCTTTAAAATCACCTCTCTTCCATCTCATTCTGAGAGCTATACTTTACATATCTTTACCTTGGTCGTATCCTCTTCTTTGGCTTGCGAGTTTGTAACTTCGTCCTTTGATGTGCTTTTGTTTGTTATTGCCTCCACCTTTCTCATCTCTCGATCTTACCTTGGTGATTACCCTATGCCCGTTATCTGAAATCTCCAATCTCCTATCCCAATTTAAGAGCGGTGTTTTACTTATCTCACCCTTGACAACATCCTCTTCTTTACGGCGTGCAAGCCTTGACTTAACTCCATTCCTTGTTGTACATGTACCACTTGCTCTTCTATGCCTTCATCTTTTCTCTTACACCCTTGTCCGTTATCGCCTTTGGCCCTTGTGATATTTATGTCTTTACCTAAATGCTTACTTTGAACCTATCCTTTAAAAATCTCCTCTTTCTTTCAACCCAGTTTGAGGGTTGTGAGTTACCTATCTCTCCCTTGATTTCTTTTCCCTCCTTGTCACCTTACAAGTTTTGTCTTAATTCCATCCTTTGCTGTGTGTTTTATTTGCTATCATCATCTCCTTGTCATCCATCGATCTTGCCTTGATACTCATCATTATTCTGGCTCCTTAAAAATCTCATCTCTTCCACCTCAATTGGGAAGTGGCTGCTCACTTATTTGGTCCTTAGACGTACCCTCTCCTTTTCCATTTGCAGGTCCCATCTTAACTCCATCCTTTATGCTACTTATATCTTTGGTTCTTATGTGCATTTACCTCCTCTCTTACATTCTTGTCCGGTATCACCTTTAACCCTTGCAATATTCATACCCTTACCTTCATGCTTACTTTGAACCTCCCATTTAAAGTCTTCTCTTTTCCATCCCTATTCAAGGATAATGCCTCGCCTACTTCACCATTGATTGCTCCCCCTTCTTTGGCACCTTGCCAGTTTTGTCCAAAATACATCCGGTGTTGTGTGTTTGTCTGTTGTCACCTTAACCCTTGTCATCCCTCGATCTTTACATTGATGCATATCATGTACTTGCATTTTAATGCTTCCCCTCCCATTTCAATTCAAGAGTGTTGTCTTACCCGTCCCGCTCTTGGTCGTTTCTTTTTCCTCTGTCGCATTGCAAGTCTTAGCTTTTGTTTGATTTCACCATTACCTTCGTAATCACTAGATCCTATCTGGATGCTTATCTTAGACCTGCTTTTTGAATCTCCCCTTGTCTATCGCAACTCGAGAGTAGTGTTCTGCCCATTATGCCCTTGGTCATATCCTTTTCCTGGTCGCCTACAATGCTTGCTTTAGCTATAACCCTTATGGTGCTCATGTCCCTATCATACACGTCTTGTTCTTCTCCTCGTCCTTCGACAACCTTAGAGATTAGTTATTCCCTTTTTATAGAAGATCACCATCTAGATAGCATTAACGTGTAGCAACGAGATGTTTGTTGTTGTGTGCTCGTGATGTTTGTCTTTGTGTAATGACTGATTTGCTTCTTTGAAATGAGTGTTGATGTGTTGTGGCCCTTGGTCCGCAATGACATCAGTTTATTAGCTGAGTGACATATAGTTAGGTAGCTGGGTGCTCTCCCTTTTCTCTCTTTAATCCATCAACGCTTACCTTTTCTATCTATACCCTTCCTTCTTGCACCTGTCTGGTTGGCATTGTCCAACCTCTCTTAATCAGTCAAGATCAGAGTCGTCAGCATCTTCACCAAGCGCATATCAATGCTCCTGTTAAGGGGGTTAGCTGCTAACCCCACTGAAGACAATGCGATCAACATCAACCAATAAATTGAAGTGACGCAGCGGAAACGTGTGCGGGTCCTAACCCACATGTCCAGGAGATCCTCAAGAATTGCATCAGTTGGTCTCGAACATCTGAAGGTCAAAGCAACCAGTCCACAAGTTAATCTTGTAGATAAGTCAACTCAAGAAAGTTGTGAACAACCTATGAAACAACCTTGTTGTCTTGCCAGCCTCTTCTTGAATCTCGAGGGCGAGATTCCTGTTAAGGGGGTTAGATCTGTAACACCCTGAATTTTGGGGTATAAATTTTCTTTTCTAATATCCACCAAATTCAGGTGTTACTCTCTCGTTTCCATGCTTTTCTTTTCTTTTGCCTAAAGAGTGAGGAATTATTTTGTTATATATTAGCATAAGTCTACTGAATTGAACCCTAGGGAAGCTTTGCGTGCTGCATTTCATGCTGAAGCATAGTTTTGCTTGCTATCGCATTTAATTTCATTAAAATTATTTGGCATGATATAAAATGAAAAAAACATATATATTTATATAAATAAGTGTATATCTATGTCTATATAAAAGAAACAAAGAAAGAAAGAAAAAACAAATAAAAATAATGAGCATCTCTCGAGTGGCCCAATGTCATGACGCTCGTTCCCACTTCCCTCCCTCTCTCTTGCGTCAGCTAACAAGTGGACCTCATTGTTTTTTTATCCTGTATTCCTGCTCCTGCTCATCTTCCACGCTCGACAAATGCAGCTTGTGGGTGGAAAACTACTCTGCTACTCGGCACGTGACCACAGCGCCAAAACTCTGGAACCGTCCCTACTCCCCACGTCTCCCTCCATCACTTGCCCCACTCCTCTCTCTCATGTGCCCAAATAGCCCCCACCCTGTCCCTCTTGCTACGCTCGTGTCCGCTCAGGCCACAGCCACGCAACTGCCGTCGCGCCACGTGCTTGCGCGCTCGCAGTCGTCCGCCTCGACATGATCTCTGCTCGTCGCCGCGAGTCTGAGCTGCGTTCGGGCATAGGAAGGAGACCAGCAACAGTCGTGCTCTCTTCTTGCTCAACCTCCCCAGTGCGCTCACCTCGTGGTCGCCCAAATTGTTGGTTTCCTGGTGCCGGTGTCCTCTTTGCTAGACTGCAGCGAGCGCCGTCGTCCAAGCTCATCGCGTTGGCACGTCCTTGCTGTCCCCGCGCCAGCGTCCCCTCCTGCTTGTTCGGTTGTCGAGCTCCTCCATCGATCTCTACCTCGTCGTACAGGCCGTCAGACGCCGCGCCTTCATCTCTGATCTCGCCTGCCCTCGATGTCGCGCTCGGAGCCATCTCGCTTGCCCAGCCGGGTGTGCAGCAGCAGTCTCGCGCCGCTGCCGTCGGGTCTCCCAGTGTGTGCAACCCCACCACCACGTTGGCTCGTCGTTGATCGCCCTCGCCGTTGTGAGTCGCCGAGCCATGCTCGCTTGCGAGCACCGCATGCCGGAGCAAGCTACGTCTTCAGCCTCGCCTCGCCTCGCCGTGCGTCATCGTGAAGGTGAGAATCCCGCGTCTACCCCCTACGCTGATTAATTCCCTATTTAGTTGTCGATCATTAAATTAACTACTCAATCAGATCAAATTTATGATTTTAACCATGCGATTGTAAATACGTGGTAATGTGATTTTAACAACTTAGATGTTGTAGTTAATATCTATTTAGTGTTTAGTATAAAACGATATTTGTTAGTGATCCTCGCGTGTCGCGCACGCTGTTCGCGCGTTGTTGCGCGCATTATGTCACGTGTCAATCGCGCGCTGTTTGCACGTCGCCATTGTCCGTTCGTGCGTTCGCGCCGCGTGTCTGGTGCACACATTTTTGTGTGCTGTTCGCGCGCATCGTCGCGCGTCATTTGCTCGTGGTCACACGTGGTCGTGCGCGCTTTTCGTGTGCTCCTTCACACGTGATGCGCGCGCTCTGTTCCCACGGGTGGCGCTCGTTGTCGTCATGTCGTATGTTTTAGTTGAGTAACTAATTATTGGTTTGTTCGAGGGTTAATAAAATAACAATTTAATTAGAACGAGTCTGTAGTTTTAACTTGTGCTTTATAAATATAAATGTTAATTAACTTGATTACTACCAGCTTAAATACTTTTAATTAATTATTTGTTTGTTATTGTTCGTGTGCGGCATCGTTTGCGGGTCATCGTGTTGTTCGCGCCATAACCGCGTTGACTCGCGCGTGTCGCGCCCGTCGTGCGTGTTGTTTCGCGTGCGTCGCGTGGGCCATTTGCACGTGTTGCTTGCCTTGCCACGCGTCGTTAACACGTGTCTCGTAGGTCGTGCCGCATCTGCGCGTGATAATAAATTGTTTTCGCTTATAGACACTCATGTTAATAACGTTAATTCGCCAGGTCGCATATTTTAGACAATTAACTTAAAGTTTGCTCGACTAATATTTATTAGATTAATATTTCCATTAAATTAAATGTGTAGTGTTCAACTTGGACTTTTATAATAAACATTGACATGACAAATATCAAGTTAACTACTTTGTATGTATTTAATATTTGTTTAGTACAAATGTGTCACCTGTTTAGTTTCTCGCCTGTCGCGCGTGCTGTTCCGCACGCGGTAATGTGCTGGTCCGCGCGTTGTTCGCGCCGGTCGCCCGCACTGTCTCGTGCGTCGTTCGCGTGCTATGTCGCGCGTATCCGCGCATCGTCTGCACGCTGTCGTATTGTTTCATGCGTCGTAAATTCGCCTCGCTTAGAATCCCTCGTGCTAATTATATTGGTTATTTGTTTGATAGCTACTAGTGTGGTAGATTTAGTCAAAACTACATAGCGGTTATAAGTTATATTTTATAATGTCAAATTAAATGTCCTGACTACTACTTGCGTAGCGTAAACGTTATAACTTCTCTACCGTAGCTTCGACTATCGCGTTTCTTTTTGCTCGCGTGACCGTAATAACTGAGAGCACCTAGAGGGGGGGTGAATAGGTGATCCTGTAGAACTTAAAAACTTAAGTTACAAAACTTTGATTAAGCGTTAGCACAGTTAATGCTAAGTGGCTAGAGAGAAGATCTTGCACAATACGATAACCACAAGGAATTCAACACAGAGAAGACAAAGTGGTTTATCCCGTGGTTCGGCCAAGTACAAAACTTGCCTACTCCACGTTGTGGCGTCCCGACGGACGAGAGTTGCACTCAACTCCTCTCAAGTGATCCAATGATCAACTTGAATACCACAGTGTTATGCTTTTCTTTTCTTATCGCGTTCGCGAGGAATCTCCACAACTTGGAGTCTCTCGCCCTTACACTTGAAGTTCACAAAGAAGCACGGAGTAAGGGAGGGAAGCAACACACACAAATCCACAGCAAAATGCGCACACACACGGCCAAGAATCGAGCTCAAAAGACTATCTCAAAGTTCTCACTAGAACGGAGCTCGAAACACTGAGAA
The DNA here is from genome assembly GCF_902167145.1 of Zea mays. Classification (NCBI taxonomy): domain Eukaryota; kingdom Viridiplantae; phylum Streptophyta; class Magnoliopsida; order Poales; family Poaceae; genus Zea; species Zea mays. The sequence goes on along the minus strand of NC_050098.1, from coordinate 36,963,200 downwards.
TGACAAACGAATGCACAAAGACTGAGTGTGGATGATCAAGAATGCTCTAAGGTTGCTTAGTGTACTCCTCCATGCGCCTAGGGGTCCCTTTTATAGCCCCAAGGCAGCTAGGAGCCGTTGAGAACAAATCTGGAAGGCCATCCTTGCCTTCTGTCGTCGGGCGCACCGGACAGTCCGGTGCACACCGGACAGTGCCCGGTGCCCGATTTCCTTCCTTAAATGGTGAAGCCGACCGTTGGCAGACTTGGAGCCGTTGGCGCACCGAACATGTCCGGTGCACACCGGACAGTCCGGTGCCCCCTTCTAGCCGTTGGCTCGGCCACGTGTCCCGCGCAGATCGCGCGGCCGACCGTTGGCCCGGCCGACCGTTGGCTCACCGGACAGTCCGGTGTACACCGGACAGTCCGGTGAATTTTAGCCGTACGCTGTTGGCGAATTCCCGAGAGCGGCCACTTCACGCCGAGTCAGCCTGGCGCACCGGACACTGTCCGGTGCACCACCGGACAGTCCGGTGTGCCAGACTGAGCTGAGTCTTGGCTGTACACAGCCAAGCCTTTTTCACCTCTTTTCTTTTCTTCTTCTTTCTGTTTCTAACACTTAGACAAGTATATTAGTACACAAAACCAATGTACTAAGGCTTAGAAACATACCTTTACTCTTGATTTGCACTTTGTTCATCCATGAGCATAAATTCACATTTAAGCACTTGTGTTGGCACTCAATCACCAAAATACTTAGAAATGACCCAAGGGCACATTTCTCTTTCAATCTCCCCCTTTTTGGTGATTTATGCCAACACAACATAAAGCAACTAGAACAAGTGCAAAATCACTTCAAATAAAACTCAAGTTTATTTTGATTCAATTTTGGCATATATGGATCATCCTTTGCCACCACTTGGTTTGTTTTTTGCAAATCAAACTCAAATCTCTATCTCTAAGTCAAACACACATGTTGAAGCATAAAGAGAGTCATTTCAAAAGAGATTGATCAAAGATTTCAAAAACTCCCCCTATTTCCCATAATCAACACTTCTCCCCACAAGAGGCAACCTTTTGACACAAGAGACAATGCAAGAGTTTTGACAAACCAAAAGCTCTATTCTACTATTTTCAAAGTTTCTCAAGTGGTAGCTGATCCATCTATTGCTTTGGCCTTTATTTTCTCCCCCTTTGGCATCAAGCACCAAAACAGGATCAATCTTGGCCCTTTAACCCCATTGCCTCACCAAATTCTTCAATTAAGAGCAAATAGGCAATAAGAGTTTAAAGATGAACTTGGAATAGTTACTCTTTTCATCGGAGTGCAGTGGAAGTCTTGTATGGTCCAAGTCCACCTTTTCCTTTCAATCCTCCTTTGAGGCTAAAACAACCAAACTCAAGCATATGGTTAGTCTCAAAGGGTCAAGTTGTAGCAGAACTCCCCCTAAATATGTGCATCACTTACACAAGGACTTGTGAGGTCCGGGGAATGTTTGTACAACTTGAGCACCACAATAAGCAACACAATGCAGAATGAACATGATCAAAGGCATAAACACATGTATGCTACAATTCAATCCAAGTTCCGCGAATCTAAGACATTTAGCTCATTACGCAACCTGCAAAAGGTCTTCTCATCTAGAGGCTTGGTAAAGATATCGGCTAGCTGGTTCTCGGTGCTAACATGAAACACTTCGATATCTCCCTTTTGCTGGTGGTCTCTCAAAAAGTGATGCCGGATGTCAATGTGCTTTGTGCGGCTGTGTTCAACAGGATTTTCCGCCATGAGGATAGCACTCTCATTATCACATAGGAGTGGGACTTTGCTCAGATTGTAGCCAAAGTCCTGGAGGGTTTGCCTCATCCAAAGTAGTTGCGCGCAACACTGTCCTGCGGCAACATACTCGGCCTCAGCGGTGGATAGGGCAACGGAAGTTTGTTTCTTAGAGTTCCACGACACCAGGGACCTTCCTAAGAATTGGCACGTCCCCGATGTACTCTTCCTATCGACCTTACATCCAGCATAGTCGGAATCTGAGTATCCAACCAAGTCAAAGGTAGACCCCTTTGGATACCAGAGCCCGAAGCAAGGCGTAGCAACCAAATATCTAAGAATTCGCTTCACCGCCACTAAGTGACACTCCTTAGGATCGGATTGAAATCTAGCACACATGCATACGCTAAGCATAATATCCGGTCTACTAGCACATAAATAAAGCAAAAAACCTATCATGGACCGGTATGCTTTTTGATCAACGGACTTACCTCCTTTGTTGAGGTCGGTGTGTCCGTCGGTTCCCATCGGAGTCTTTGCGGGCTTGGCGTCCTTCATCCCAAACCGCTTTAGCAAGTCGTGCGTGTACTTCGTTTGGGAGATGAAGGTGCCGTCCTTGAGTTGCTTCACTTGGAACCCAAGGAAGTAGTTCAACTCGCCCATCATTGATATCTCGAATTTCTGCGTCATTACCCTGCTAAACTCTTCACAAGACTTTTGATTAGTAGAACCAAATATTATGTCATCGACATAAATTTGGCACACAAAGAGATCACCATCGCAAGTCTTAGTGAAAAGAGTTGGATCGGCTTTCCCAACCTTGAAAGCATTAGCAATTAAAAAGTCTCTAAGGCATTCATACCATGCTCTTGGGGCTTGCTTAAGTCCATAGAGCGCCTTAGAGAGCTTACACACGTGGTCGGGGTACCGTTCATCCTCGAAGCCAGGGGGTTGTTCCACGTACACCTCCTCCTTGATCGGCCCATTGAGGAAAGCGCTCTTCACATCCATTTGGTACAACCTGAAAGAATGGTGAGCGGCATATGCTAGCAAGATACGAATGGACTCTAGCCTAGCCACAGGAGCAAAAGTCTCCTCAAAGTCCAAACCTGTGACTTGGGCATAACCTTTTGCCACAAGTCGAGCCTTGTTCCTCGTCACCACTCCGTGCTCGTCTTGTTTGTTGCGAAACACCCACTTGGTTCCCACAACATTTTGCTTAGGACGAGGCACCAGTGTCCAAACTTCATTCCTTTTGAAGTTGTTGAGCTCCTCCTGCATGGCTAACACCCAGTCCGGATCTAGCAAGGCCTCTTCTACCCTGAAAGGCTCAATAGAAGAGACAAAGGAGTAATGCTCACAAAAATTAACTAATCGAGATCGAGTAGTTACTCCCTTGCTAATATCACCCAGAATTTGGTCGACGGGATGATCCCTTTGAATCGTCGCTCGAACTTGGGTTGGAGATGCCGGTTGCGCTTCTTCCTCCATCACGTGATCATCTTGTGCTCCCCCTTGATCACACGCCTCGTTTTGATGAACCTGTTCATCGTCTTGAGTTGGGGGATGCACCGTTGTTGAGGAAGAAGGTTGATCTTGCTCCAAATGTTCTTGAGGCCGTACATCTCCAATCGCCATGGTGCGTATCGCGGCCGTTGGAACGTCTTCTTCATCTACATCATCAAGATCAACAACTTGCTCTCTTGGAGAGCCATTAGTCTCATCAAATACAACATCGCTAGAGACTTCAACCAAACCCGATGATTTGTTGAAGACCCTATATGCCTTTGTATTTGAATCATAACCTAATAAAAACCCTTCTACGGCTTTGGGAGCAAATTTGGAATTCCTACCCTTCTTCACTAGAATGTAGCATTTACTCCCAAAAACACGAAAATACGATACATTAGGTTTGTTACCGGTTAGCAGCTCATACGACGTCTTCTTGAGGAGGCGGTGAAGGTAGACCCTGTTGATGGCGTGGCAAGCCGTGTTCACGGCTTCCGACCAAAAGCACTCGGGGGTCTTGAATTCTCCAAGCATAGTCCTCGCCATATCTATGAGCGTCCTGTTCTTCCTCTCTACCACACCATTTTGCTGAGGTGTGTAGGGAGCGGAGAACTCGTGCTTGATCCCCTCCTCCTCAAGGAACTCTTCCACTTGAAGGTTCTTGAATTCGGATCCGTTGTCGCTCCTTATCTTCTTCACCTTGAGCTCAAACTCATTTTGAGCTCTCCTTAGGAAGCGCTTGAGGGTCCCTTGGGTTTCAGACTTATCCTGCAAAAAGAACACCCAAGTGAAGCGGGAAAAGTCATCAACAATAACTAAACCATACTTACTTCCTCCTATGCTTAGATAGGCGACGGGTCCGAAGAGGTCCATATGTAGCAGCTCGAGGGGTCTTGATGTGGTCATCACATTCTTGCTGTGATGCGCTCCTCCCACCTGTTTACCTGCCTGACAAGCTGCACAAGGTCTATCTTTTTCGAATTGTACGTTAGTCAAACCTATCACGTGTTCTCCCTTTAGAAGCTTGTGAAGGTTCTTCATCCCCACATGTGCTAAGCGGCGATGCCACAACCAGCCCATGCTAGTCTTAGCAATTAAGCATGCATCTAGACCGGCCTCTTCTTTTGCAAAATCAACTAAGTAAAGCTTGCCGTCTAATACACCCTTAAAGGCTAGTGAACCATCACTTCTTCTAAAGACAGACACATCTACATTTGTAAAAAGACAATTATATCCCATATTGCATAGTTGACTAACAGATAGCAAATTGTAACCAAGAGACTCAACTAAAAACACATTTGAGATAGAGTGCTCATTAGAAATTGCAATTTTACCTAACCCTTTTACCTTGCCTTGATTCCCATCACCGAATATAATTGAATCTTGGGAATCCTTATTCTTGACGTAGGAGGTGAACATCTTCTTCTCCCCCGTCATATGGTTTGTGCATCCGCTGTCGATAATCCAGCTTGAACCCTCGGATGCATAAACCTGCAAGGCAAATTTAGGCTTGGGTCTTAGGTACCCAACTCATGTTGGGTCCTGCAAGGTTAGCACAAATATCCTTAGGGACCCAAATGCAAGTTTTGTCTCCCTTGCATCTTGCCCCTAATTTTCTAGCAACTATCTTCCTATCCTTTCTACAAATAGCAAAAGAAGCATTTAAAGCATGATATATTGTAGAAGGTTCATTTACTTTCCTAGGAACATTAACAACATTTCTCCTAGACAAATTATGAACAACATTTCTCCTACCAACATTTCTATCATGCACATAAGAAGAACTAGAAGCAAACATGGCATGAGAATCAAGGGCATTATATGCATTACAACTCCTATAAGCATTTCTAGATTGTCTCCTATCATGGTACATAAAAGCATGGTTCTTTTGCACACTACTAGCCATAGGGGCTTTCCCTTTCTCCTTGGCGGAGATGGGAGCCTTATGGCTTGTCAAGTTCTTGGCTTCCCTCTTGTAGCCAAGTCCATCCTTAATTGAGGGGTGTCTACCAATCGTGTAGGCATCCCTTGCAAATTTTAGCTTGTCAAATTCATTCTTGCTAGTCTTAAGTTGGGCATTAAGACTAGCTAATTCCTCATTTAATTTAGAAATTGAAACTAAATGATCACTACAAGCATCAATGTCAAAATCTTTACACCTATTACAAGTTTCAACAATTTCTACACAAGAGTTAGATTTACTAGCTACTTCTAGTTTAGCATTTAAATCATCATTAAAACTTTTTAACTTAGCAATAGTTTCATGACAAGAAGATAATTCACTAGAGAGCATTTCATTCCTCTTAATTTCTAGAGCAAGAGATTTCTGAGCTTCTACAAATTTATCATGTTCTTCATACAACAGATCCTCTTGCTTTTCTAACAGTATATTCCTATCATTCAAGGCATCAATCAATTCATTAATTTTGTCTACCTTAGTTCTATCTAATCCCTTGAATAAGCATGAGTAATCTATCTCATCATCATCACTAGACTCATCCTCACTTGAAGAAGCATAAGTACTAGTATTAGGAGTGCTTACTTTCTTCTCCCTTGCCATGAGGCAAGTGTGACGCTCGTTGGGGAAGAGGGATGACTTGTTGAAGGCAGTGGCGGCGAGTCCCTCATTGTCGGAGTCGGACGAGGAGCAGTCCGAATCCCACTCCTTGCCAAGATGAGCCTCGCCCTTTCCCGTCTTATAGTTCTTCTTTTTCTCCCTCTTATTCCCTTGATCCTGGTCACTATCATTGTTGGGACAGTTAGCAATAAAATGACCAAGCTTACCGCATTTGAAGCATGAGCGTTTCCCCTTGGCTTTGGTCTTGCTTGGCTGTCCCTTGCGGCCTTTAAGCACCGTCTTGAATCTTTTGATGATGAGAGCCATCTCTTCATCATTAAGTCCGGCCGCCTCAATCTGTGCCACCTTGCTAGGTAGCGCCTCCTTGCTTCGTGTTGCCTTGAGAGCAAGCGGTTGCGGCTCGTTGATCGGACCATTCAAGGCGTCGTCCACGTATCTCGCCTCCTTGATCATCATTCGCCCGCTAACGAATTTCCCAAGAACTTCTTCGGGCGACATCTTGGTGTACCTGGGATTTTCACGAATATTGTTCACCAAATGAGGATCAAGAACGGTAAATGACCTTAGCATTAGGCGGACGACGTCGTGATCCGTCCATCGCATGCTCCCGTAGCTCCTTATTTTGTTGATAAGGGTCTTGAGCCGGTTGTATGTTTGTGTCGGCTCCTCGCCCCTTATCATCGCGAACCGTCCAAGCTCGCCTTCCACCAACTCCATTTTGGTGAGCAAGGTGACGTCGTTTCCCTCATGAGAGATCTTGAGGGTGTCCCAGATCTGCTTGGCATTGTCCAAGCCACTCACCTTGTGATACTCGTCCCTGCACAAAGAGGCTAGCAACACAGTAGTAGCTTGTGCATTTTTATGAATCTGTTCATTAATAAACACAGGGCTATCCGAGCTATCAAATTTCATTCCACTTTCCACAATCTCCCAAATGCTTGGATGGAGAGAAAACAGGTGAGTACGCATTTTGTGGCTCCAAAATCCGTAGTCCTCTCCATCAAAGTGAGGGGGCTTGCCAAGTGGAATGGGGAGCAATTGAGCATTTGAACTATGCGGGATGCGCGAATAATCGAAAGAAAAGTTTGAGTTAACCGTCTTTCGTCTATCGTGGTCGTCGTCGTCCTTTTGGGAGGAGGAAGATTCGTCGCTGTCGTAGTAGACAATTTCCTTGATGCGCCTTGTCTTCTTCTTCCTCTCGTCTTTTCTTTTGTGGCCCGAGCCTGAGTCGGTGGGCTTGTCATCATTGGGCTCGTTGACGAAGGTCTCCTTCTCCTTGTCGTTGATCACCATCCCCTTTCCCTTAGGATCCATCTCTTCGGGCGGTTAGTCCCTTTCTTGAAGAGAACGGCTCTGATACCAATTGAGAGCACCTAGAGGGGGGGTGAATAGGTGATCCTGTAGAACTTAAAAACTTAAGTTACAAAACTTTGATTAAGCGTTAGCACAGTTAATGCCAAGTGGCTAGAGAGAAGATCTTGCACAATACGATAACCACAAGGAATTCAACACAGAGAAGACATAGTGGTTTATCCCGTGGTTCGGCCAAGTACAAAACTTGCCTACTCCACGTTGTGGCGTCCCGACGGACGAGAGTTGCACTCAACTCCTCTCAAGTGATCCAATGATCAACTTGAATACCACAGTGTTATGCTTTTCTTTTCTTATCGCGTTCGCGAGGAATCTCCACAACTTGGAGTCTCTCGCCCTTACACTTGAAGTTCACAAAGAAGCACGGAGTAAGGGAGGGAAGTAACACACACAAATCCACAGCAAAATGCGCACACACACGGCCAAGAATCGAGCTCAAAAGACTATCTCAAAGTTCTCACTAGAACGGAGCTCGAATCACTGAGAATGACAAACGAATGCGCAAAGACTGAGTGTGGATGATCAAGAATGCTCTAAGGTTGCTTGGTGTACTCCTCCATGCGCCTAGGGGTCCCTTTTATAGCCCCAAGGCAGCTAGGAGCCGTTGAGAACAAATCTGGAAGGCCATCCTTGCCTTCTGTCGTCGGGCGCACCGGACAGTCCGGTGCACACCGGACAGTGTCCGGTGCCCGATTTCCTTCCTTAAATGGTGAAGCCGACCGTTGGCAGACTTGGAGCCGTTGGCGCACCGGACATGTCCGGTGCACACTGGACAGTCCGGTGCCCCCTTCTAGCCGTTGGCTCGGCCACGTGTCCCGCGCAGATCGCGCGGCCGACCGTTGGCCCGGCCGACCGTTGGCTCACCGGACAGTCCGGTGTACACCGGACAGTCCGGTGAATTTTAGTCGTACGCTGTCGGCGAATTCCCGAGAGCGACCACTTCACGCCGAGTCAGCCTGGCGCACCGGACACTGTCCGGTGCACCACCGGACAGTCCGGTGTGCCAGACTGAGCTGAGTCTTGGCTGTACACAGCCAAGCCTTTTTCACCTCTTTTCTTTTCTTCTTCTTTCTGTTTCTAACACTTAGACAAGTATATTAGTACACAAAACCAATGTACTAAGGCTTAGAAACATACCTTTACTCTTGATTTGCACTTTGTTCATCCATGAGCATAAATTCACATTTAAGCACTTGTGTTGGCACTCAATCACCAAAATACTTAGAAATGACCCAAGGGCACATTTCTCTTTCAATAACCCGCTCTATTTCATTTTGCATGTTTTATTATGTTTTTCTTTGAATGGCGTAATGTTCTTATGCATATATGTTTGTTTGCTTGTGCCTGTTTGTCTTCGCTTCGCGTTGCGATTAGATCGCGATTTGTTTCCAAGCTTCGAGGAATCGAGGATCAAGCGTTGGCGACCAAGTGATCTGGCTCTTCGAGTTCTATGAGGTTGAAGACCCTGAGCATCTGTTTAGTGAAGGCAAGTGTCCTCTGACCCATTATGTCCCATTTACTTTATAATACACTGTCCTGCATACTATGAACAACCTAAGGATTTACTAGCTTTCTACTTACCTTGTCCTTGATTTACCTTTTGGGTTACTATGGTTAGCTACATGCTACCGCTTTACTTTAATCAATGAACATGATGAGATACAATGATGATACTATGATTTTATTCTGGATATGATGATATACTTGTGGCATTTAGGGGACTCGGGTTGTTTCCCGAGTACCTCTCCGTAAGGACCTGTTCGTTGAGAGACCACCCGGGATAACAGTGCAACCATGAGGGTGAAATGGGATGCCCTTAGCTAATTAATTAGAGGAACTAGAGGTGTAGTTGCTTCGCCGTCGTGTCGTCAATGGGGTCTAGGCACAGTGCTTGCTCTGCCGAGGCTGAGTGCCGAGGTTCTTTTGTTTTGCTTTTGTTAGTCACCCTCCTGCGGGGAGAGGTACTGTGTTTATCAAACTGGAGAAACCTAATGGGCGGCTATGACCTCTAGGGAATCTTTGTAAAGGCTACGTAGTGATACCCTGCCGGACCACCTAGGAAGTGATCAATGGGGAGTCATGATCCCCGGGCAAAACGGGAATCACGGCTCATGGGTAAAGTGTGCGACTTCTGTAGAGGGCAAGGAAACTGATATATCAGCCGTGCATGCGGTTAAGAGCAGCCTTGGGATCCTCTTTGATTAGAGATACTCCGGATACACCTCAGATGATGACTTTAATGATGATGGTTAACGATGGTGACTTTAATTATGTATTCTAGTATTTCCTCTCCGAGGAGGTACTTTTTGGGATTATAACTTGGGTTTTATGGTAAAACCTGGCTTCTACTAACAATAAATACTTGACCAACTAAAAGCAACTGCTTGAGCCTAACCCCACATAAAAGCTAGTCCACTTCAACCAAACGGGGCATTTGCTGAGTACGTTGATGTGTACTCATCCTTGCTTTACCACAAAACACCAGGTTGTCCACATTGCAACCACTGCTCAGGAGAAGACGAAGCCATGGAAGGAGACTTCCAGGAGTTCCAAGACTACGACGAGTTCTAGGTGTGGGTTGGCGGCAACCCCCAGTCAGCTGCCTGTGAAGGCCCTATCTTTTCTGCGTTTCGCTTAGCACATTGATTTACCCGTTATTTGGATGACTATGTGGATGTCTCTGACTCTGTGTTGTAATAAGTTAATACTCTTTTATGTTATTATTCGAGCACTATGCGATGATGTTCATTTATGTAATCGCTGTGTACGTGAGTTCTGATCCTGGCACGTACATGGTTCGCATTCGGTTTGCCTTCTGAAACCGGGTGTGACATTCTTCTCCCCTGTCATGTGATTTGTGCACCCGCTATCGATGATCCAACTTGAGCCCCCGGATGCATAAACCTACAAAACAAGTTTAGTTCTTGATTTTAGGTACCCAAACGGTTTTGGGTCCTTTGACATTAGATACAAGAACTTTGGGTACCCAAACACAAGTCTTGGAGCCCTTGTGTTTGTCCCCAACATATTTGGCAACTATCTTGCCGGATTTGTTAGTTAAAACATAGGATGCAGCAAAAGTTTTAAATGAAATATTATGATCATTTGATGCAATAGGAGTTTTCTTCTTAGGCAATTTTGCATGGGTTGATTGCCTAGAACTAGATGTCTCACCCTTATACATAAAAGCATGATTAGGGCCAGAGTGAGACTTCCTAGAGTGAATTCTCCTAATTTTGCTCTCAGGATAACCGGCAGGGTACAAAATGTAACCCTCATTATCCTGAGGCATGGGAGCCTTGCCGTTTACAAAGTTAGACAATCTTTTAGGAGGGGCATTAAGTTTGTCATTGTCTCCCTTTTGGAAGCCAATGCCATCCTTGATGCCAGGGCGTCTCCCACTATAGAGCATGCTTCTAGCAAATTTAAATTTTTCATTTTCTAAGTCATGCTCATGAATTTTTGCATTAAGTTGAGCTATGTGATCATTTTGTTTCTTAATTAAGGCTAGGTGATCATGAATAGCATCAACATTAATGTCTCTACATCTAGTACAAATGGAAACATGCTCAATGGTAGATGTAGAGGGTTTGCAAGAGTTAAGTTCAACAATCTTAGCACGTAGAATATCATTCTTGTCTCTAAGATCGGAAATAGAAGCATTGCAAACATCTAAATCCTTAGCCTTAGCAATCAAATTTTCATTTTCATTTCTAAGGCTAGCAAGAGTAACATTCAATTCATCAATCTTAGCAAGTAAATCGATATTATCATCTCTAAGATTGGGAATTGAAGTATCACAAACATTAGAATCAACCTTAGCAATTAATTTAGCATTTTCATTTCTAAGGTTGGCAATAGTATCATGGCAAGTGCTTAGCTCACTAGATAATTTTTCACATTTTTCTACTTCTAGAGCGTAAGCATTTTTAACCTTAACATGCTTCTTGTTTTCTTTAATTAGGAAGTCCTCTTGAGAGTCCAAGAGATCATCCTTCTCATGAATAGCACGAATTAATTCATTTAATTTTTCCTTTTGTTGCATGTTGAGGTTGGCAAAAAGGGTACGCAAATTATCCTCCTCATCACTAACATTATCTTCATCACTAGAGGTTTCATATTTAGTGGAGGATTTTGATTTTACCTTCTTCCTTTTGCCGTCCTTTGCCATGAGACACTTGTGGCCGACGTTGGGGAAGAGAAGACCCTTGGTGACGGCGATGTTTGCGGTGTCCTCGTCGTCGGAGGAGTCGGTGGAGCTCTCGTCGGAGTCCCACTCTCGGCAAACATGGGTATCGCCGCCCTTCTTGTTGTAGTATTTCTTCTTCTCCTTTCTTCTCCCCTTCTTGTCGTCGCCCCTGTCACTATCACTAGATAATGGACATTTAGCAATGAAATGACCGGGCTTACCACATTTGTAGCACACTTTCTTAGAGAGGGGCTTGTAATCCTTCCCCCTCCTTTGCTTGAGGATTTGGCGGAAGCTCTTGATGATGAGCGCCATTTCCTCGTTGTCGAGCTTGGAGGCGTCGATGAGTATTCTACTTGATGTAGATTCCTCCTTCTTTTCCTCCGTTGCCTTGAATGCAACCGGTTGTGCTTCGGATGTGGAGGGGCCATCTAGCTCGTTGATTTTCTTTGAGCCTTTGATCATCAATTCAAAGCTTACAAAGTTTCCTATCACTTCCTCGGGAGTCATTAGTGTATATCTAGGATTACCATGAATTAATTGAACTTGAGTAGGGTTAAGGAAAACAAGTGATCTAAGAATAACCTTAACCACTTTGTGGTCATCCCATTTTTTGCTCCCGAGGTTGCGCACTTGGTTCACCAAGGTTTTGAGCCGATTGTACATGTCTTGTGGCTCCTCCCCTTGGCAAAGACGGAAGCGACCGAGCTCCCCCTCGATCGTTTCCCGCTTGGTGATCTTGGTCACCTCGTCTCCTTCATGCGCGGTCTTTAGCATGTCCCAAATCTCCTTAGCACTCTTCAACCCTTGCACCTTATTATACTCCTCTCGACTTAAAGAGGCGAGGAGTATAGTTGTGGCTTGGGAGTTGAAGTGTTGGATTTGGGCCACTTCGTCCTCATCATAATCTTCATCCCCTACGGATGGTACCTGTACACCAAACTCAACAACATCCCATATACTTTTGTGGAGTGAGGTTAGGTGATATCGCATCATATCACTCCACCTAGCATAATCTTCACCATCAAATGTTGGTAGTTTGCCTAATGGGACGGAAAGTAAAGGCGTATGTTTAGGAATGCGAGGATAGCGTAGGGGATCTTACTAAACTTCTTGCGCTCATGGCACTTAGAAGTTACGGACGGCGTGTCGGAGCCGGAGGTGGATGGCGACGAGGTGTCGGTCTCTTAGTAGACCACTTTCCTCATCTTCTTCTTCTTGTCACTGCTCCGACGTGATTTGTGTGAAGAGGATTCCTTTTCCTTCCCTTCCCTTTGTTGTAGGACTCTCCAGATGGAGCCTTCCCATGGTTTGTAGTGGGTTTCTCGCCGGTCACCATCTCCTTCTTGGCGTGATCTCCCGACATCACTTCGAGCGGTTAAGCTCTAATGAAGCACCGGGCTCTGATACCAATTGAAAGTCGCCTAGAGGGGGGTGAATAGGGCGAATCTGAAATTTATTTACAAACTTAATCACAACTACAAGCTGGGTTAGCGTTAGAAATAATAACGAGTCCGAGAGAGAGGGCGCAAAACAAATTGTGAGCGAATAAAGAGCGAGACACGATGATTTATTTTACCGAGGTTCGGTTCTTGCAAACCTACTCCCCGTTGAGGTGGTCACGAAGACCGGGTCTCTTTCAACCCTTTCCCTCTCTCAAACGTTCACTTAGACCGAGTGAGCTTCTCTTCTCAATCAAACGGAACACGAAGTTCCCGCAAGGACCACCACACAATTGGTGTCTCTTGCCTTGGTTACAATTGAGTTTGATCACAAGAAAGAATGAGAAAAAGAAGCAATCCAAGCACAAGAGCTCAAATGAACACAACAAATCTCTCTCACTAATCACTAAAGCTTTGTGTGGAATTGGGAGAGGATTTGATCACTTTGGTGTGTCTTGTATTGAATGTTATAGCTCTTGTAAGGTGTAGAAGTGGGAAAACTTGGATGCCATTGAATGTGGGGTGGTTGGGGTATTTATAGCCCCAACCACCAAAAATGGCCGTTGGAAGTGTGCTGTCGCATGGCGCACCAGACAGTCCGGTGCGCCACCGGACACTGTCCGGTGCGCCAGCCACATCAGCAGACCGTTGGGGTTCGACCGTTGGAGCTCTGACTTATGGGGCCTCTGGGCTGTCCGGTGCGCCAACTGCGCGTCCTCTGACCTCTGCGCGCGCAGACGTTGCATTTAATGCGTTGCAGTTGACGGTTGCGCGCGAAGTAGTCGTTGCTCCGCTGGCACACCGGACAGTCCGGTGTGCACCGAACAGTCCGGTGAATTATAGCGGAGCGCCCTCTGAATTTCCCGAACGTGAAGAGTTCAGCCTCGAGTGCCCTGGTGCACCGGACACTGTCCGGTGGTGCACCGGACAGTCCGGTGCGCCAGACTAGGGTGCCTTCCAGGTGGTCTTTTGCTCTTTTGTTTGAACCCTTTTCTTGGTCTTTTTATTGGCTTATTGTGAACCTTTGGCACCTGTAGAACTTATAGACTAGAGCAAACTAGTTAGTCCAATTATTTGTGTTGGACAATTCAACCACCAAAATCAATTAGGAAAAGGTGTAAGCCTAATTCCCTTTCAATGGAGCACAAAGAATCATTGCTTTTCTTGTACAACAATATGGAGAAACTTCATCCATATTTTAAAATCTTTGAGAACATGTATCAAGTAACTTCTCAATGACTTACAATGAAGGAATTGGATGACCTACGCTTAAATGGGGTGTCTGGTGGTCCTTCCATTGTTCAGTGGTTTCATGAACATGTAACTATCTCCATACTCATTTTCTTGAACTTCTATTCCATATATTTTGAATAATTTAACAATACCAATTTTCTTGCACATACATGTAGTGTACGAAACCTGATGTTGAAGTCTCCGAGGATTTGATACAGATATCACATGGTCAACTAATCACAAAGAAATTCAACTGTTATGATATCAATGGGTACTGTTTTCGAACGGATAAACTTGAAGCAAGCCATCCATGTGATATTTGTACCAACGGAAGTTGCGGGAGGATATGCAACAAATGCGACAACAGATGCAAATGATGTAATCACAACAGATGTATATGTGGATGTGTCGGTACCCAGAAACTAGGGTACCCCTTGCTACTGTATAAAGACGCAGTACCCATGCGGCTATCTCTTAGTCGCGTGATGAAAGTGATGTGTGTGGGACCAAGCCATGACTCGCCCCAGCCTCGGGCGACTGCTCTGGGTCCACAACAGCGCCTGACCCCACCACATGGGTGGGTCCGGAGCCGCCATGTGTCCAGAGAAAGTGATAGACCCCAAGGCCTCAACAATAAGTCTGGACCCCCATGGGAGAGTGTCGGACCCCTGGATATACAGTCCAGACCTCCAAGTTTGGTCCAGGACCCCCATGTGTACGAACCGGACCCCTGGAATGGGATCCGGACCCCCCCCCCCCCCCCGTATGGGGTTTTGGCCACCCACAGTAAGGTCCCAAGGTCCCAGGACAAAACACACCCAGTCCTTAATCAAGACCCAGGTGGGGGTCCGATGCCGACACATGTTCGGACCTATCCGCATACACTCCTGCTCCTTGCTCAGGCGGAGACCCGATGCTGCCACGTGGCATACTGCACGCGGCATAAGCCAACGGGTGGAGCCTAGCATGACGCCTCTGGGCTACACGCGCCTTCACATTCATTACGGATAAGGCGTGCGCCTGTCCATTCCACTAACAGGTGCCGTGCTCAGTCCACGATACGTGGGCTGTGCAGTTACTCACCATTACTCACTCATTACTCGTACGGTAACTGCCCATCAATGCAGCATGGATTGCGGGCATCAAGACTTCCGCTGATTACTCATGCGTTACTAAGGCGGAGGACCCTTATGTACTGTCGGCATTTACTATCCACATAATGTATTCCTAGTATTATGCTCCTAGGCCCACATGTCGGGGCTCAACATCCTTGTATGTGCCTCCCTTAAACTATAAAAGGGAAGGCACACAGCGTTTCTGAAAGGGAAATGTGCCCTTGGGCCATTTCTAAGTATTTTGGTGATTGAGTGCCAACACAAGTGCTTAAATGTGAATTCATGCTCATGGATGGACAAAGTGCAAATCAAGAGTAAAGGTATGTTTCTAAGCCTTAGTACATTGGTTTTGTGTACTAATATACTTGTCTAAGTGTTAGAAACAGAAAGAAGAAGAAAAGAAAAGAGATGAAAAAAGGCTTGGCTGGGTACAGCCAAGACTCAGCTCGGTCTGGCACACCGGATTGTCCGGTGGTGCACCGGACAGTGTCCGGTGCGCCAGGCTGACTCGGCGCAAAGTGGCCGCTCTCGGGAATTCGCCGACGGCGTACGGCTAAAATTCACCGGACTGTCCGGTGTACACCGGACTGTCCGGTGAGCCAACGGTCGGCCGGGCCAACGGTCGGCCGCGCGATCTGCGCGGGACACGTGGCCGAGCCAACGGCTAGAAGGGGGCACCGGACTGTCCGGTGTGCACCGGACATGTCCGGTGCGCCAACGGCTCTCTGGCGGCCAACGGTCGGCTGCGCCATTTTAGGAAGGAAATCGGGCACCGGACAGTGTCCGGTGTGCACCGGACTGTCCGGTGCACCCGACGACAGAAGGCAAGATTGGCCTTCCAGATTTGCTCTCAACGGCTCCTAGCTGCCTTGGGACTATAAAAGGGACCCCTAGGCGCATGGAGGAGCACACCAAGCAACCTTAGAGCATTCTTGATCATCCACACTCAGTCTTTGCGCATTCGTTTGTCATTCTCAGTGATTCGAGCTCCGTTCTAGTGAGAACTTTGAGATAGTCTTTTGAGCTAGATTCTTGGCCGTGTGTGTGCGCATTTTGCTGTGGATTTGTGTGTGTTGCTTCTCTCCCTTACTCCGTGCTTCTTTGTGAACTTCAAGTGTAAGGGCGAGAGACTCCAAGTTGTGGAGATTCCTCGCGAACGCGATAAGAAAAGAAAAGCATAACACTGTGGTATTCAAGTTTGTTGGGGACTTGTTCTCAAATGCTATGAATTAAGAACAAGACAACATAAAGTGTTAAATGTCAATGTCCTTCGTCCATGAAACATTATTCCCTTGAAGATAATGGGCCTTGGACGAAGGCTGATAAGAGCATAATTACGAAGTTTAAGTCTTCGTAATAAAATTTCAGTAAAAATTATAAGATAACACAAAAAGGTATAAAAGGGATAAATACATCATAGACAAATTACATTGTATCTATTTAATGTATTGAATCATTGAATACAATAATACCTTTGCCTTGGCAAAAGGTTGGATTCCAGAAGATGCGATTGCAATAACTCGAATGCGTGAACAGTAATGGAATACTGTTCACTATTTATAGGCACAGGACGCAGCCTGTGAGGAATTACAAGTAAGCCCCTTATAAAAGCTTACAACATTGACTCAGACCTTTATGGACTAAAAGGTCATTCTATCTTTAAATCGGTTTGCAATACCGAAGCTTCTCAAAGAGGAACCTTCGGCCATTTTATACAAACAGCTTCCGCCGAAGACTGCTTCTCCTTGTAAGACCTTCGGCGACGAAGCATAGGCCCAACAGTAGCCCCTTTCGCGGTGCTAGATCGTTTTTCGTAACGAGCTTGATCCGTGAAAAAAGTCTCTTAAGCTTCGGAGCGCCGAAGGTCTAAAAAACACCTTCCCTGAGCTCGTTGTCGAGAAACGATTCAATCTCCCAGCGCGTAGCGGCCCCACCTTGCAGAGTTACTGTTCGGTCTCTGCGGTCCACCACGCAGCGAGTGCGAGCGGGTGTCCGCCTGGTGTAAAAATTCTGGCGCTTCGCCTTCTTACCTGCAACACTATATAAACAGACGAGTAGGTGTGAAGTTACCACAGCATTCATTGCTATTTGCACTGTTTTGCTGCCAAAATTTTTAACCGTCGCCGAAGCTTGTCTGTCGGAATCGAACGAAGCTCCAGTTTGAAGCCTGCTTCGTCAGAAAAAACTTGGGAAGAAGAAAGTGTTAAATTTCCACATATTCATAATTAAATGGCCAGAGTGCGTTCTACTGCCAGGGTTGAGCGTGAGGGAGGCGAAACTGAAGCTTCGGAGACTGTTCCCATCTCCGAAGCCATGCAACGATCCGGGCTGGTAGTTTCTGAAGAGATCCCTAGTGAAGATGCAGAACAAGCACAACAAGCACCTGCCGGAGTAGAAGAAGAAGTTATTGAGGAAACTGATCCCGAAGACGATTATCATATTGCCATGCCAAGTAAGCCCAGCCACTTGGACTTTGGAAAATCCACCGTTTCGAAGGCTGATCTCTCCAAAATGGTAAAGTCAGGCTTTTTCAATGAAGATCAGAAGAAGCTATTACGCTTCGGGGGAGAAGAGACTACCCCGAAGCCGGAAAAGGATGAAATTGTTATTTTTAAGAGCTTTTTAAAGGCTGGATTAAGATCCCCCTTCATGGGATTATTGCAGAGGTGCTGAAGAGGTTCGGTATCTATTTTCACCAGCTGACCCCTAACGCTATCGTTAGGCTCAGTGTTTATATCTGGGCACTCCGAAGCCAAGCAGTGGAGCCATTTGCGGACAGCTTTTGCCGGGTTCACGAGCTGCATTATCAGACGAAGGCTAGAAAGGATGGGTTGCATGACAATTTTGGTTGCTACAATTTTGCTTATCGGAAAACTACGAAGTTTCCTGTAATCAGCTATCGGAGTAAATGGGCAGCAGGGTGGAAGTCTGAGTGGTTCTATGTCAAGGTTAATGATGACAAGGAGAAGCTCGTGCAAAGTCCACTCGAACTAATCTTCGGAGAAACCCGACCTCTCTGCAACATGTCAGTAGACGGTCCCACACAACAAGCAATGAATGAATTCAGAATTGTTGCAGATCATATTAGTACAAGAGACCTGGTTCAGGAGTTCTTGGCTTTCCAAGTTTTTCCTAGCTTAAAAGAATGGGAAATGCCGAAGCTGAAGGGGAAAAAGAAAGAAGGTGAACTTGTGCGTTTGCCTTACTATTACAAATTTAATAAATACTTTAAAACACCTTGCCAAGAGTGGCTGGAAACAATTGAAGCAATGTGCAACGAAATACTTGGGAACTATTCCAAAAAAGAGGATCAATTGATGACCGCGGCCTTCGGCACCCGTCCGAAGCGAAGACTAAACCGAGTGTTGGACGCCCTGGGTTTCGAATACCCTGATTACGAAAATCTGAACAAAGGTGCCGGAGGCCAAAAAAGGAAAAGGATAACTGAAGCCTTAAATGAAGGTGAAAAAGAACCATCAAAGAAGAAAATTCCGAAGAAGAGGAAAACTTCTTCTCCGAAGCAACAAATATCCGAGGCAGAAGAAACCCCCGCATCACCTTCTGCTGCTGTCGTTGAGGAAATTCTGAAGGTAATGACTGAATCCTTACCTGCGAAGCTAAGTCCACTGGGCCCTCAACTGACAAAGTTTTTTCAGAAGGACAAGGAGCCCGAAAAATCGAAGAAAACAATCAAGGCAAAGAAACAAAGAATTATCACTGTAACTGAGGTAATTGACAAGACGCCGCCAAGAGCTTCAGCCCAGAAAACACAAGCGGCTACAGAGGGGACAGATATTGAAATTGCACCTTCGGAGGCCGCAGCTGCCGAAGCTGCCTCAGCTGAAGAGTTGAATCTGGAGAGCACAATTGAACATATTGACCAAATACTGCTAGACATGGCTGCAGAAGAAGCTACCACCGCCGCCGAAGAGGCCGTGACCGCAGCGTCGGGGAAAGGAAAAGAAATTGCTGATGAAGCTTCAGAAAACGAAGCCTTCATGTTCCAGAATTTAGTTGGAGAACAACTATCAAAAGCTGAAATAGAAGAGCTTAGAGAGTATGCCAAATCCTGTGGATACAAACCTGGGGCACTCCTCTTCGGAGGCGTTGATGATGAAAAAATAGATTGCATTCGAGATCAAACAGGAGCCAAAGTTATCAGTACTCTGTCCAAGAGTATCGGATTCCCGAAGCTAGAAACAGACATCAGCCGCTACCGACGACAACATGTCGTTGGTAGTTTATTTTATTCCAACTTCAAGGTGAACTACTTGTCCCTTAACTTTTATTGTTTCTAATAATAAAAACATATCTGACGAAGGTTGTTTTCGTGCAGAGTATGCTGTTGAGCAAAGCCTTGCAAATGCAACAAGATTTTGAAGATAAAAAGCATGAAGTTATAATTGAAAATTTGGAAAGCAAAATAAAGGAACAATCAGATGCTTTCGAGAAAAAGAACTTTGAGCTCCAGGCAACCGAAGGTTTATTATCGGAAGCTGAAGCAAAAATAACAGAACTGAACACGAAGCTTCTCCGCCAGTCTGAGCAGTTCGAACGAGAAAAACAAGATCTTAATGCAAAACTTGAAGCCGAAGCTCAACAAAATTCAGATTTGAGAAAACTACTGACAAGTCTTCAAGAAAAATGCTTGGAATTTAGCAACAAGTGCATTCAGCGATTAAGAAAGATTTTTTACTCAGTTGGAGCCAGCAGTGAAAAATTCACCCCCTCAGCTGTAGATCTACCGAAGACCTTCGAACATATTGAGGGGGAGATTGACGAGCTCGACGAAGTCATAGCTGGGCATGGTGACTTCTGTGCCTGGGTGGCTTCTCGAGGGACTGCTGCAGCTTTCCTGAAGGCTGGCTGTGATCATGGAAAGATTGTCAATAGGCCAAATTTCACTTTAACACCATCAATCCTGGACGACATTCCTGACCTTGCCCGAAGTATCTCGAACAGATTTGTAAAAATGATATGGACAAAAGGTGGGCGAGAGAAGGCTGGAGACGAAGCTCGTAGCCACCTTGAACCAGTAAGAAACCATACCTTGTGCTTACCTTTTCTTGTAAGCTTGATTTTGACTTACAACGACCTTATTCATGTAGGATGATGAAGCCGAAGCCGAAGATCAAGAATGACGCCGAAGCCGAAGCTCCTTGGGGATTAGATAGTAGACTGTAGACAGTACTTGAGAAACTTTTGAGATAACTTTTGTAAATGTAAACAAAACTTGTTTTTAATGTATTCTGTTCATACCTTGTAATATATCCTTATCCTTTCATTGATGTATGAGAAATGCTTTGATGTGGACGAAATTTTCTTTTTTGAGCCGAAGGCGAAAAAACACCTTCCCTTCTTTTCGTACGCAACGAAGCATAGAAAACAACATTTTCCTTTTTTCCGAAGCTCTCCTTTTTGTACACGAAGCTCTTTCTTTCCGAAGCTCTCTTTTTTTTACTTGCCGAAGCAACCGCTTATGCTATGAAGATGATTATCCTACATATGCCTGGATGAATGTTTATGAATGCAAATGTTATGATGTAATGCGATGTGCAAATGAATGGCCAAACAATCACACTTCAAGCCATACTCATAGCCATTATTTCCTTAAAAACAATCACACCTCAGCTCTGCATCCCCTTAGGAACGACTTTGGAGCTTCTTCGCCTTTACTTTCGGCGGAATCAGCGTTGACTTTTCGCTGTAAGCTCTGCATTCCCTTAGGAACAACTTTGGAGCTTCTTCGCCTTTACTTTTGGCGGAATCAGCGTTGACTTTTCGCTGTAAGCTCTGCATTCCCTTAGGAACGACTTTGGAGCTTCTTCGCCTTTACTTTTTGGCACTCGATGGTGCGTTCTCAGCTTTTACATTTACATTCCTTGGGGGATTTTGCTCTTATAGAACTAAAAAAGGAAATTACATGTGCTGGCCCCATTAAAAACCTTTCTCCCACTTCGGAAAGGAAAAGGGTGCCATGAAAGAAAAAATAAAAAATATGAAAAATTACATCGAGTTATACATAATATCGCCGAAGCTCATCCGCATTCCAAGACCTAGGAATGTCGTTGCCGTCCATATCCTTCAATCTGTATGAACCGGGTCTTGACGAAGATGCTACTAAGAAAGGTCCGTCCCATTTCAACTGCAACTTGCCCACTGTTTCTGGGTTGGCCACTCTCCGAAGCACCAAGTGCCCTGGCTCAATATTTTTTAGCCGAACCTTTCTATCCCGCCATTTGATTGTTTCGGCTTGATATTTATTGATATTCTCTACGGCTTGCAGTCTGATCCCTTCTAAAGCATCTTTTTCTACAGAATAAGTAGCTTCAGAATCTGATTCTGCCGAAGCTAATATCCTGATTGATCCGGTTTTAGCTTCCTCCGGAGTTATTGCTTCGTCACCGAATAACAACTTAAATGGAGTAAAGCCTGTAGACCTTGATGTTGTTGTGTTGTGGCCCCACACCACTTTGGTTAACTGATCTGGCCATTTTCCCCTGGGTTGGTTGAAGATTAATTTCATTATTCCTGTCATTATGATGCTGTTGGCTCTTTCAACGAGTCCATTTGACTCCGGGTGCCTAACTGATGCAAAATGGATCTTCGTACCAATTTGGTCACAGAAATCCCTGAAAGCTTCGGAGTCAAACTGTGTCCCATTATCCACAGTGATAGCCTTTGGCACCCCAAAACGACAAACGATATTCTGCCAGAAAAACTTTTGGACGGTGGCCGAAGTTATTGTGGCTAAAGGCTTCGCCTCAATCCATTTAGAAAAATATTCCACAGCTACTATAACATATCTCAGGTTCCCTTGGGCCGGTGGTAATGGACCTAACAAATCAAGGCCCCACCTTTGCAATGGCCAAGTGGGTTGTATGAGCTGTGTTAAGGACGAAGGTTGTTTTTGATCTCTTGCACATTTCTGACAACCTTCGCACTTTTGAACCAACTCTGCTGCATCCGAAGCTGCCTTCGGCCAATAAAATCCTTGGCGGAAAATTTTTCCAAGTAATGGCCTAGATCCGATGTGAGATCCACACAGGCCTGCATGTATTTCTTTCATTAACTCTATACCTTCGGCTCTGGATAAACATTTGAGTAGCGGAGCACAAACTCCATGCTTGTACAACTCCCCTTCTATTATGACATATGGACGAGCTCTTGCCTCTATCCTCTTGTTATAAGCTTCGTCATCTGAAAGGAATTTACCCTGAAGGTAAGAGATGATCTCAGTTCTCCAATCTTCGCTGTAAACAGGAGATATACTGAGGACTGCTCTTTCAAGAAGTTCCACCGAAGGTGCTTTTATTGTTTCGAAGAACACATCCGAAGGTAAGGGCAGCCCCTGCGCTGCTGACTTAGCTAACAAATCAGCATGCTCATTTTGTCCTCGAGGGATATTTTTGACAGAAAATCCCTCGAAAGAAGCTTCAACTCTTCGAACCATATCCAAATACTTTTCAAGCTTCGGATCTTTAGCCTTGCAACTTTTGTCAATATGACCCGAAACAACCTGGGAATCAGTTTTAAGTATGGCCCTTCTGATTCCCATTGCTTTTAACTTCCGAAGACCTAGAAGCAATGCTTCGTACTCGGCAATGTTATTTGTGCAACTCAAATCAAGCTTTGCCGCATAACAAGTTTTGACTTTGGAAGGTGAAACCAACACAGCAGCCGCTCCTGCTCCGAAGGTTCCCCAAGATCCATCACAAAATACTGTCCATGCTTCGTTGTCTTTATTCGTTTCTTCCTCCTGAGCCCCTGGCGTCCAGTCAGCAATGAAGTCTGCCAACGCCTGGGACTGAATCGAAGATCTATGAACATATTCAATACAAAATTCATTGAGCTCTGCAGCCCATTTTCCAATCCTTCCAGTAGCTTCTCGGTTCCTCATAATATCCTTCAGAGGTTGTGAGGAAGGAACAATTATGTTGTAAGCTTGGAAATAGTGCCGAAGCTTCCTGGAGGCCATCAAGACAGCATACAGTACCTTCTCCAACTCTGTATAATTTTTCTTTGATAAACTAAGAACCTCGGAAACAAAATATATTGGGGCCTGCCTCTTGACTTGACCATCAAGCTTCTCCTGGACAAGCGCTGCACTTACCGCTGAGTGCGAAGCTGCCACATATAATAATAAAGGAGCCCCTGGCATTGGTGGAGTCAATGTTGTTAGATCTATCAAATACTGTTTCAACTCTTCAAAAGCCTTCTGCTGGATTGGTCCCCATTGAAAGACTTCGGCTGACTTCAGCACTTCGAAGAATGGTAAATTTCTCTCTGCTGATCTGGATATGAATCTATTGAGAGATGCCAATCTTCCTGTCAATCTTTGAGCCCCCTTCTTTGTAGTTGGTGGCTCCATCCGAAGTATAGCTTCAATTTTACTTGGATTAGCTTCAATTCCCTTTGTTGAAACCAAGCATCCAAGAAATTTCCCCTTCTTTACTCCGAAGACGCATTTTTCTGGATTTAACTTTAAGCCAGCTTGCCTGAAACTGGCGAAGGTCTCCTGCAGATCAGCAATATGATTCTCCTGCTTCGTGCTTTTTACAATGATGTCATCAACATAAGTTAGCACATTTCTGCCTATTTGAGATTGGAGAACCTTCGCAGTCATTCGGCTGAAACTTCCTCCAGCGTTTTTGAGCCCCTCAGGCATCCGAAGATAGCAATATGTGCCACTTGGAGTTATGAAGCTAGTCTTCGGCTCATCTTCCTTCTTCATCCAAATTTGGTGATAGCCTGAATAACAGTCTAACAGACTCATGAGCTCTGAAGAAGCTGCTGCATCAACTAAAGAGTCTATCCTTGGTAATGGGAATTCATCCTTCGGACAAGCCTTGTTAAGATCTGTAAAATCGATGCACATTCGCCACTTGCCATTGGCCTTTTTTACCATAACAGTGTTAGCTAGCCATTCTGGGTACTTCACTTCTCTGATAACTCCTGCACTGAGGAGTCTTTTGACTTCGTTGCGAGCACCTTCGGCCTTATCATCTGACATTTTCCGAAGCCTTTGCTTTCTGGGTCTGAAGGATGGATCGACATTGAGCGAATGTTCAATAACATCTCTATTAACTCCGCAGAGATCATTGGCTGACCATGCAAAAACATCTTTGTTATTGAACAAAAACCTTATCAAGGTTTTCTCCTGCTCTTCGGATAATTGAGAGCCTAACAGCACCTTCTGCTCTGCTATGTCCTCACATAAGAGCATAGGCTTCGGCTGATCTGCTGAAGCTGCTTTCTCCCTTCTGAATTTGTACTGTTCACAAGCTTCAGCTCCATCTATGTTATGGATTGCTTTTGAGTCAGTCCAATTGCCTTCGGCCCTTCTTGCAGCTTCCTGACTTCCATGGATAGCAATAGGTCCCTGATCCGAAGGTATCTTCATGCAAAGATAGGCAGGATGAAGGATTGCTTCGAAGGCATTGAGGGTACCACGACCAATAATTGCATTGTAAGGGTATTCCATGTCAACAATGTCAAACACAACTTGCTCAGTTCTAGTGTTGTTGATGAACCCGAAGGTCACTGACATGGTGATCTTGCCCAGTGCTACAATCTGTCTTCCTCCGAAGCCACAGAGAGGATGTGTAGCATCATGAATCTTATCTTCTGGCTCTTGCATTTGTCTGAAGGCCTTAGCAAATATAATGTCAGCTGCACTGCCTGTGTCAACCAAGACATTGTGGACCAGAAATCCTTTGATAACACAAGAGATAACCATGGCATCGTTGTGTGGGTAATCTTTGAGCTGAAGGTCCTCTTGGGAGAAGGTAATAGGAATGTGAGACCATCTTGACTTGATGAAGGGTCCTTGCACCCCAACATGTTGTACCCTTCTCTGTGCTTCCTTCTTTTGTTTCTTGTTAGCTGGCTCTGAGGACGAGCCACCTGTGATCGGGAGCACCAGCTTCGGGTCCGAAGCAGCTCCAGTTTGGTCGTTGAACGAAGCCATTAGCTCAAAAAAGTGAAAGTGAGTTCACCGGAGGTGGGCGCCAATGTTGGGGACTTGTTCTCAAATGCTATGAATTAAGAACAAGACAACATAAAGTGTTAAATGTCAATGTCCTTCGTCCATGAAACATTATTCCCTTGAAGATAATGGGCCTTGGACGAAGGCTGATAAGAGCATAATTACGAAGTTTAAGTCTTCGTAATAAAATTTCAGTAAAAATTATAAGATAACACAAAAAGGTATAAAAGGGATAAATACATCATAGACAAATTACATTGTATCTATTTAATGTATTGAATCATTGAATACAATAATACCTTTGCCTTGGCAAAAGGTTGGATTCCAGAAGATGCGATTGCAATAACTCGAATGCGTGAACAGTAATGGAATACTGTTCACTATTTATAGGCACAGGACGCAGCCTGTGAGGAATTACAAGTAAGCCCCTTATAAAAGCTTACAACATTGACTCAGACCTTTATGGACTAAAAGGTCATTCTATCTTTAAATCAGTTTGCAATACCGAAGCTTCTCAAAGAGGAACCTTCGGCCATTTTATACAAACAGCTTCCGCCGAAGACTGCTTCTCCCTGTAAGACCTTCGGCGACGAAGCATAGGCCCAACAAAGTTGATCATTGGATCACTTGAGAGGAGTTGAGTGCAACTCTCGTCCGTTGGGACGCCACAACGTGGAGTAGGCAAGTTTTGTACTTAGCCGAACCACGGGATAAACCACTGTGTCTTCTCTGTGTTGAACTTCTTGTGGTTATCGTATTGTGCAAGATCTTCTCTCTAGCCACTTGGCATTAACTGTGCTAACGCTTAATCAAAGTTTTGTGGCTTAAGTTTTTAAGTTTTACAGGATCACCTATTCACCCCCCTCTAGGTGCTCTCAATTGGTATCGGAGTCGTTCTCTTCAAGAAAGGGACTAACCGCCCGAAGAGATGGATCCTAAGGGCAAGGGGATGGTGATCAACGACAAGGAGAAGGAGACCTTCGTCAACGAGCTCAATGATGACAAGCCCACCGACTCAGGCTCGGGCCACAAAAGAAAAGACGGGAGGAAGAAGAAGACAAGGCGCATCAAGGAAATTGTCTACTACGACAGCGACGAATCTTCCTCCTCCCAAAAGGACGACGACGACCACGATAGACGAAAGACGGTTAACTCAAACTTTTCTTTCGATTATTCGCGCATCCCGCATAGTTCAAATGCTCAATTGCTTCCCATTCCACTTGGCAAGCCCCCTCACTTTGATGGAGAGGACTATGGATTTTGGAGCCACAAAATGCGTACTCACCTGTTTTCTCTCCATCCAAGCATTTGGGAGATTGTGGAAAGTGGAATGAAATTTGATAGCTCGGATAGCCCTGTGTTTATTAATGAACAGATTCATAAAAATGCACAAGCTACTACTGTGTTGCTAGCCTCTTTGTGCAGGGACGAGTATCACAAGGTGAGCGGCTTGGACAATGCCAAGCAGATCTGGGACACCCTCAAGATCTCTCATGAGGGAAACGACGTCACCTTGCTCACCAAAATGGAGTTGGTGGAAGGCGAGCTTGGACGGTTCGCGATGATAAGGGGCGAGGAGCCGACACAAACATACAACCGGCTCAAGACCCTTATCAACAAAATAAGGAGCTACGGGAGCACGCGATGGACGGACCACGACGTCGTCCGCCTAATGCTAAGGTCATTTACCGTTCTTGATCCTCATTTGGTGAACAATATTCGTGAAAATCCCAGGTACACCAAGATGTCGCCCGAAGAAGTTCTTGGGAAATTCGTTAGAGGGCGAATGATGATCAAGGAGGCGAGGTACGTGGACGACGCCTTGAATGGTCCGATCAACGAGCCGCAACCCCTTGCTCTCAAGGCAACACGAAGCAAGGATGCGCTACCTAGCAAGGTGGCACAAATTGAGGCGGCCGGACTTAATGATGAAGAGATGGCTCTCATCATCAAAAGATTCAAGACGGTGCTTAAAGATCGCAAGGGACAGCCAAGCAAGACCAAAGCCAAGGGGAAGCGCTCATGCTTCAAATGCGGTAAGCTTGGTCATTTTATTGCTAACTGTCCCGACAATAATAGTGATCAGGATCAAGGGAACAAGAGGGAGAAAAAGAAGAACTATAAGAAGGCAAAGGGCGAGGCTCATCTTGGCAAGGAGTGGGATTCGGACTGCTCCTCGTCTGACTCCGACAATGAAGGACTCGTCGCCACTGCCTTCAACAAGTCATCCCTCTTCCCCAACGAGCGTCACACTTGCCTCATGGCAAGGGAGAAGAAAGTAAGCACTCCTAATACTAGTACTTATGCTTCTTCAAGTGAGGATGAGTCTAGTGATGATGATGAGATAGATTACTCATGCTTATTCAAGGGATTAGATAGAACTAAGGTAGACAAAATTAATGAATTGATTGATGCCTTGAATGATAGGAATATACTGTTAGAAAAGCAAGAGGATTTGTTGTATGAAGAACATGATAAATTTGTAGAAGCTCATAAATCTCTTGCTCTAGAAATTAAGAGGAATGAAATGCTCTCTAGTGAATTATCTTCTTCTCATGAAACTATTGCTAAGTTAAAGAGTTTTAATGATGATTTAAATGCTAAACTAGAAGTAGCTAGTAAATCTAATTCTTGTGTAGAAATTGTTGAAACTTGTAATAGGTGTAAAGATTTTGACATTGATGCTTGTAGTGATCATTTAGTTTCAATTTCTAAATTAAATGAGGAATTAGCTAGTCTTAATGCCCAACTTAAGACTAGAAAAAATGAATTTGACAAGCTAAAATTTGCAAGGGATGCCTACACGATTGGTAGACACCCCTCAATTAAGGATGGACTTGGCTACAAGAGGGAAGCCAAGAACTTGACAAGCCATAAGGCCCCCATCTCCGCCAAGGAGAAAGGAAAGGCCCCTATGGCTAGTAGTGTGCAAAAGAACCATGCTTTTATGTACCATGATAGGAGACAATCTAGAAATGCTTATAGGAGTTGTAATGCATATAATGCCTTTCATTCTCATGCCATGTTTGCTTCTAGTTCTTCTTATGTGCATGATAGAAATGTTGGTAGGAGAAATGCTGTTCATAATTTGCCTAGGAGAAATGTTGTTAATGTTCCTAGGAAAGTAAATGAACCTTCTACAATATATCGTGCTTTAAATGCTTCTTTTGCTATTTGTAGAAAGAATAGGAAGATAGTTGCTAGAAAATTAGGGGCAAGATGCAAGGGAGACAAAACTTGCATTTGGGTCCCTAAGGATATTTGTGCTAACCTTGCAGGACCCAACATGAGTTGGGTACCTAAGACCCAAGCCTAAATTTGCCTTGCAGGTTTATGCATCCGGGGGTTCAAGCTGGATTATTGACAGCGGATGCACAAACCATATGACGGGGGAGAAGAAGATGTTCACCTCCTACGTCAAAAACAAAGATTCCCAAGATTCAATAATATTCGGTGATGGGAATCAAGGCAAAGTAAAAGGGTTAGGTAAAATTGCAATCTCAAATGAGCACTCTATCTCTAATGTGTTTTTAGTAGAGTCTCTTGGATATAATTTGCTATCTGTTAGTCAATTATGCAATATGGGATATAACTGTTTGTTTACAAATGTAGATGTGTCTGACTTTAGAAGATGTGATGGTTCACTAGCCTTTAAGGGTGTACTAGACGGCAAGCTTTACCTAGTTGATTTTACAAAAGAAGAGGCCGGTCTAGATGCATGCTTAATGGCTAAGACTTGCATGGGCTGGCTGTGGCATCGCCGCTTAGCACATGTGGGGATGAAGAACCTCCACAAGCTTTTAAAGGGAGAACATGTGATAGGTTTAACCAATGTTCATTTCGAAAAAGATAGACCTTGTGCAGCTTGTCAAGCAGGGAAACAAGTGAGAGGCTCTCATCACACCAAAAATGTGATGACAACATCAAGACCCCTGGAGCTGCTACATATGGACCTCTTCGGACCCGTCGCCTATCTGAGCATAGGAGGAAGTAAGTATGGTCTAGTTATTGTTGATGACTTTTCCCGCTTCACTTGGGTGTTCTTTTTGCAGGATAAGTCTGAAACCCAAGGGACCCTCAAGCGCTTCCTAAGGAGAGCTCAAAATGAGTTTGAGCTCAAGGTGAAAAGATAAGGAGCGACAACGGGTCCGAATTCAAGAACCTTCAAGTGGAAGAGTTCCTTGAAGAGGAGGGGATCAAGCACGAGTTCTCCGCTCCCTACACACCTCAGCAAAATGGTGTGGTAGAGAGGAAGAACAGGACGCTCATAGATATGGCGAGGACTATGCTTGGAGAATTCAAGACCCCCGAGTGCTTTTGGTCGGAAGCCGTGAACACGGCTTGCCACGCCATCAACAGGGTCTACCTTCACCGCCTCCTCAAGAAAACTTTGTATGAGCTACTAACCGGTAACAAACCCAATGTATCTTACTTTCGTGTATTTGGGAGCAAGTGCTACATTCTAGTAAAGAAGGGTAGAAATTCTAAATTTCCTCCCAAAGCTGTAGAAGGGTTTTTGTTAGGTTATGACTCAAATACAAAGGCGTATAGAGTCTTCAACAAATCATCGGGTTTGGTTGAAGTCTCTAGCGACGTTGTATTTGATGAGACTAATGGCTCTCCAAGAGAGCGAGTTGTTGATTGTGATGATGTAGATGAAGAAGATGTTCCGACGGCCGCTATACGAACCATGGCGATTGGAGAAGTGCGACCACAGGAACAAGATGAACGAGATCAACCTTCTTCCTCAACAACGGTGCATCCCCCACCTCAAGATGATGAACAGGTTCATCAAAAGGAGACGTGTGATCAAGGGGGAGCACAAGATGTTCACGTGATGGAGGAAGAAGCGCAACCGGCACCTCCAACCCAAGTTCGAGCAATGATTCAAAGGGATCATCCCGTCGACCAAATTCTGGGTGATATTAGCAAGGGAGTAACTACTCGATCTCGATTAGTTAATTTTTGTGAGCATTACTCCTTTGTCTCTTCTATTGAGCCTTTCAGGGTAGAAGAGGCCTTGCTAGATCTAGACTGGGTGTTGGCCATGCAGGAGGAGCTCAACAACTTCAAAAGGAATGAAGTTTGGACACTGGTGCCTCGTCCTAAGCAAAATGTTGTGGGAACCAAGTGGGTGTTTCGCAACAAACAAGACGAGCACGGAGTGGTGACGAGGAACAAGGCTCGACTTGTGGCAAAAGGTTATGCCCAAGTCGCAGGTTTGGACTTTGAGGAGACTTTTGCTCCTGTGGCTAGGCTAGAGTCCATTCGTATCTTGCTAGCATATGCCGCTCACCATTCTTTCAGGTTGTACCAAATGGATGTGAAGAGCGCTTTCCTAAATGGGCCGATCAAGGAGGAGGTGTACGTAGAGCAACCCCCTGGCTTTGAGGATGAACGGTACCCCGACCACGTGTGTAAGCTCTCTAAGGCGCTCTATGGACTTAAGCAAGCCCCAAGAGCATGGTATGAATGCCTTAGAGACTTTTTAATTGCTAATGCTTTCAAGGTTGGGAAAGCTGATCCAACTCTTTTTACAAAGACATGTGATGGTGATTTGTTTGTGTGCCAAATTTATGTCGATGACATAATATTTGGTTCTACTAACCAAAAGTCTTGTGAAGAGTTTAGCAGGGTGATGACGCAGAAATTCGAGATGTCGATGATGGGCGAGTTGACCTACTTTCTTGGGTTCCAAGTGAAGCAACTCAAGGACGGCACCTTCATCTCCCAAACGAAGTACACACAAGATTTGCTAAAGAGGTTTGGGATGAAGGACGCCAAGCCCGCAAAGACTCCGATGGGGACCGACGGACACACCGACCTCAACAAAGGAGGTAAGTCCGTTGATCAAAAGGCATACCGGTCAATGATAGGGTCTTTACTTTATTTATGTGCTAGTAGACCGGATATTATGCTTAGCGTATGCATGTGTGCTAGATTTCAATCCGATCCTAAGGAGTGTCACTTAGTGGCAGTGAAGCGAATTCTTAGATATTTAGTCGCTACGCCTTGCTTCGGGATCTGGTATCCTAAGGGGTCTAACTTTGACTTAATTGGATACTCAGATTCCGACTATGCTGGATGTAAGGTCGATAGGAAGAGTACATCGGGGACGTGCCAATTCTTAGGAAGGTCCCTGGTGTCGTGGAACTCTAAGAAACAAACTTCCGTTGCCCTATCCACCGCTGAGGCCGAGTATGTTGCCGCAGGACAGTGTTGCGCGCAACTACTTTGGATGAGGCAAACCCTCCGGGACTTTGGCTACAATCTGAGCAAAGTCCCACTCCTATGTGATAATGAGAGTGCTATCCGCATGGCGGAAAATCCTGTTGAGCACAGCCGCACAAAGCACATTGACATCCGGCATCACTTTTTGAGAGACCACCAGCAAAAGGGAGATATCGAAGTGTTTCATGTTAGCACTGAGAACCAGCTAGCCGATATCTTTACCAAGCCTCTAGATGAGAAGACCTTTTGCAGGCTGCGTAGTGAGCTAAATGTCTTAGATTCGCGGAACTTGGATTGAATTGTAGCATACATGTATTTATGCTCTTGATCATGTTCCTTTTTGCATTTTGTTGCTTAGTATGGTGCTCAAGTTGTACAAACACTCCCTGGACCTCACAAGTCCGTTGCAAAGTGATGCACAGTTTTAGGGGGAGATGTGTTACAACTTGACCCTTTGAGACTAACCATATGCTTGAGTTTGCTTGATTTAGTCTCAAAGGAGAATTGAAAGGGAAAAGGTGGACTTGGACCATGCAAGACTTCCACTGCACTCCGATGAAAAGAGTAACTTTTCCAAGTTCATCTTTTAACTCTTATTTGCCTATTTGCTCTTAATTGAAGATTTTGGTGAGGCAATGGGGTTAAAGGGCCAAGATTGATCCCGTTTTGGTGCTTGATGCCAAAGGGGGAGAAAATAAAGGCCAAAGCGATAAATGGATCAGCTACCACTTGAGAGATTTTGAAAATAGTAGAATAGAGTTTTTTGTTTTGTCAAAACTCTTTTATTGTCTCTCTTGTCAAAAGTTGGCTTCTTGTGGGGAGAAATGTTGATTATGGGAAAAAGGGGGAGTTTTTGAAATCTTGAATCAAATACTCTTGGAATGACTCTCTTTATGCCTTAACATGTGTGTTTGACTTAGAGATAGAAATTTGAGGTTGGTTCGCAAAAACAAACCAAGTGGTGGCAAAGGATGATGCATATATGCCAAAATTGAATCAAAATAAATTTGAGTTTTATTTGAAGTGATATTGCACTTGTTCTAGTTGATTTATGTTGTGTTGGCATAAATCACCAAAAAGGAGGGGATTGAAAGGGAAATGTGCCCTTGGGCCATTTCTAAGTATTTTGGTGATTGAGTGCCAACACAAGTGCTTAAATGTGAATTCATGCTCATGGATGGACAAAGTGCAAATCAAGAGTAAAGGTATGTTTCTAAGCCTTAGTACATTGGTTTTGTGTACTAATATACTTGTCTAAGTGTTAGAAACAGAAAGAAGAAGAAAAGAAAAGAGATGAAAAAAGGCTTGGCTGGGTACAGCCAAGACTCAGCTCGGTCTGGCACACCGGACTGTCCGGTGGTGCACCGGACAGTGTCCGGTGCGCCAGGCTGACTCGGCGCAAAGTGGCCGCTCTCGGGAATTCGCCGACGGCGTATGGCTAAAATTCACCGGACTGTCCGGTGTACACCGGACTGTCCGGTGAGCCAACGGTCGGCCGGGCCAACGGTCGGCCGCGCGATCTGCGCGGGACACGTGGCCGAGCCAACGGCTAGAAGGGGGCACTGGACTGTCCGGTGTGCACCGGACATGTCCGGTGCGCCAACGGCTCTCTGGCGGCCAACGGTCGGCTGCGCCATTTTAGGAAGGAAATCGGGCACAGGACAGTGTTCGGTGTGCACCGGACTGTCCGGTGCACCCGACGACAGAAGGCAAGATTGGCCTTCCAGATTTGCTCTCAATGGCTCCTAGCTGCCTTGGGACTATAAAAGGGACCCCTAGGCGCATGGATGAGCACACCAAGCAACCTTAGAGCATTCTTGATCATCCACACTCAGTCTTTGCGCATTCGTTTGTCATTCTCAGTGATTCGAGCTCCGTTCTAGTGAGACCTTTGAGATGGTCTTTTGAGCTCGATTCTTGGCCGTGTGTGTGTGCATTTTGCTGTGGATTTGTGTGTGTTGCTTCTCTCCCTTACTCCGTGCTTCTTTGTGAACTTCAAGTGTAAGGGCGAGAGACTCCAAGTTGTGGAGATTCCTCGCGAACGCGATAAGAAAAGAAAAGCATAACACTGTGGTATTCAAGTTGATCATTGGATCACTTGAGAGGAGTTGAGTGCAACTCTCGTCCGTTGGGACGCCACAACCTGGAGTAGGCAAGTTTTGTACTTAGCCGAACCACGGGATAAACCACTGTGTCTTCTCTGTGTTGAACTTCTTGTGGTTATCGTATTGTGCAAGATCTTCTCTCTAGCCACTTGGCATTAACTATGCTAACGCTTAATCAAAGTTTTGTGGCTTAAGTTTTTAAGTTTTACAGGATCACCTATTCACCCCCCCTCTAGCCTCTAGGTGCTCTCAGTTTCAAGGGACAGACTCAATAACATACTCAATACTGCTTACACACAGTGGTGGTAGGGTATTACGCTCCGGCGGCCTGAACCACTTTAAACCCTCGTGTCCTCGTGTGTTCATCCACGTTCCGACAGACAGGCAAACCGCTTAGGCCCCTCCTCATCTTAGGATTAGGGTGGGTGCGTTCCGCCACCCAGCCAGTGGATTCTCCCACTGACATTTGGCGCGCCGGGTAGGGGCCTTGGATTTAGGTTTTTAGCCTGTCTTCTTGCTCGACACGATGGTTCAAATCATAGAGCACCATGACTTCATTCTCGAGGACTTCCCGATGGACGAAGAGGTTGCGTCTTCCATGTCATGGGGCTCCAATCGCCCTGCGCCTGCACAGACATCCCGGGCTCTATCAAGGGCTGCTCCTGGGGCATTATCTTTAGCCAGGGAGTTGTTACGTCACCCTCCAAGTTCCACGGCCTCACCGGGGGCCATGAAGCAGTGGCGTGACGATGTTGACCGTCTCCTTGGCATGGTGCATTCTGTCTCGGCCAGACCTAGGCCTTGGTCATTCCGACGTCAACATGAGGCATCAGCGTCAGTATGTTCACCCTCAGTGAAGGTCGCACCGACTGAGGACCTGCGGGCGGAGCTCAACCGCAGGCGTGCGGGAGAGGATGCTCCAATATCTCTGGAGAGGCCTGATGACCTGCGGGCAGAACTCAACCGGAGGCGTGTGGGCGAGGACGCATGAGTCTCTCTGGAGAGGGCGCATGAGCACCGACTAAACTTCGAGGGTCGCAACCTCGACCAGGACTTCGCTCCACTTGCGCCACAAACTCCAAGGGGTGCCCGAATCCACATGGGTGTCACACTGGTTGGCGTGGGCTGTGCCGCACTAGCGGATCACCTCTGCGCGGTGACTTGGCCGCCCAAGGTCCGGCCGCACCTACTGGAGAAGTACAACGGTACGTCAAACTCGTCGGATATCTTGCAGGTCTACGTCACTGCCATTACGGCAGCCGGTGGAAACACTGCCATAATGGCGAGTTACTTCCATGTAGCCTTGACCGGGCCGGCCCAGACCTGGCTCATGAATCTCACCCCGGGGTCCATCTACTCCTAGGAAGAGCTCTGTGCACGGTTCACAGTGAACTTTGCTAGTGCTTATCAGCAGCATGGCGTGGAGGCTCATCTCCATGCCGTAAGGTAAGAACCCGGGGAGACCCTCCGGGCTTTCATCGCCCGCTTCACCAAGGTACAAGGGACTATACCTCGTGTCTCCGATGCCTCCATTATCACTACTTTCCGACAGGGGGTGCGTGATGAGAAGATGTTGGAGAAGCTGGCGACGCATGACGTGGAAACCGTCACCACGCTCTTCGCTCTGGCCAACAAATGTGCTAGAGCTGCCGAGGGCCGTGCATGGCACTCGGCACCACAGACTGGAGTTACCCAGACAGGTGGCTCGGGTGCCGTCACCCAGGGCGGCAACAACAACAAGAAGAAGAACCGCGGCCATGAGAGGTCACAGTCTGCTGCTCCGGTCATCGCAGCTACAACTGGGGGCCAAAACGAGCGCGGCAAGCGCCCATGGCCACAGGGAGGCAACAGTGGGTCATGCCCTGTGCACCCCAATAGTCGCCACAGCGCCTCGGAATGCTGCGAGATCATCAAGCTCGCATAGCGTGTCAGCGAGCGGCGCGAGCAGGCTTCCAAGAATGGTTCGCCGCCTCATCGCCGACCTGGCAAGGAGAAGGTCGACGAAGGTGATGCGGCCGCGGGAGAACGGGACCTCGAGTATCAGTCACCTGAGTGGGTCCTCAAGGACGTTTTCACTGGAGACTCTGACTCTAGTGACGACAACAACCGCCGCAAGAAGCTGTACGTGATGTACGGCGGGAGCTGGGAGCTCACCTCCCGTAGGAACGTCAAGTCCCTACGCCGAGAGGTCCTTTCGGCGGTCCCAGGGGTCCCGAAGGCTGCTCCACATCAGCGGTGGAGGAGCACAACTATCTCCTTTGGGGCATCTGACTGCCCCGAAAACATGGCAGGGGCTGGTATACTACCGTTCATCACCGCCCTTATCATCGCCATCATGCGGTTGCATCATGTCCTGATTGGTGGTGGGGCTGGGTTCAACGTCATCAGCCACGCTGCAGATCCCAGGGTCTCGACTAGGACCCTCTTGTCCATTCTCCGGAGTGGGCCCACAACCGGTGTATCCCCTTGGGAGCATCGCACTCACGGTTACATTCGGGACCGAGGAAAACTTCCGCACAGAGAACGTCCAGTTCAACGTCGCGGAGGTGAACCTCCCCTTCAATGCCATCATTGGCAGGCCGGCCCTGTACCGGTTCATGGCCATTACCCATTACGGGTATTTGGTCCTCAAGATGTCGTCCCCTGCTGGGGTCCTCACCGTGCGGAGTGACCGCGCCGCTGCGCTTGCGGCTGTCGAGAAGCTGCACGCCCTAGCGGCAGAAACTGCTCACCCGGACGATGGAGGGAGGGACCCCTCAACTTCCGATACCAAGGCACCTGCCAAGGTGCCAAAGGTGCAGCCATCTGGAGCAGACAGTGGTCCCGTCAAGGCCATCCAGGTCGGTGTGGACTCCTCCTAGACCACCCGCATCGTGGGCAATGTGGAGGAGAAATAGGAACTCGCGCTCGTCGCCTTCCTCCAGGCAAATGCTGACGTGTTCGCATGGCAACCGTCACAGAAGCCAGGGATCCATAGGGAGGTGATTGAGCACCATCTGAAGATCCACCCTAACGCTAAATCGGTGAGTTAGAAGCCTCGGAGACAGTCCGTTGAGCGGCAGGCCTTCATCTGTGAGGAGGTCCGGAAGTTGCTACACGTCGGCTTCATCGAAGAGGTTCATCACCCAGTGTGGCTGGCCAACCCAGTCATCGTTCCAAAGACAAACGAGAAGCTTCGGATGGGCATCGACTACACCAGCCTTAATAAGGCTTGTCCCAAGGACCCGTATCCACTTCCACGCATAGATCAAATCGTGGATTCTACCTCCGGGTGTGACCTCTTGTCCTTCTTAGATGCTTACTCTGGTTTCCATCAGATCTAGATGTCTAGGGAAGATAGGAAGCATGCCGCTTTTGTAACAATTGATGGGCTTTACTGTTATGTTGTAATGCCTTACGGTCTAAAGAACGCCTTGCCGACATTTGTACGGGCGATGAGTAAGACCTTTGGGGACCTAATTAGGGACAGGATAGAGATATACATCGATGACATCATGGTCAAAACTAAGAGAGGGTCGACTCTAGTGGAAGATTTGACCCTGGTCTTTGACAAGCTGCGGGCAACACGCACGAAGCTGAACCCGGAGAAGTGCGCCTTTGGTGTCTCCACAGGGAAGTTGCTGGGATTCCTGGTTTCGCACTGGGGCATTGAAGCAAACCTGGAGAAGATCAGGGCAATTGAGGCAATGAGGCCTCCGGCCCGGATCAAGGATGTCCAGAAGCTTACGGGGTCCCTGGCCGCCCTTAGCCGCTTCATCTCACGGCTGGCTGAGAGGGCGCTACCCTTCTTCAAACTCTTACAGAAGTTCGACCCATTCTCTTGGACCGAGGAGGCAGAGCGAGCCTTCCAAGAGTTGAAGCAGCACCTTGTGTCCCTACCAATACTGGTAGCTCCGGAGCCAGGAGAGCCGCTGTACTTGTACATTGCAGCGGCTACAAAGGCGGTGAGCATGGTGCTGGTTGTCGAAAGGACGGAGCAACATTCCCAAGGGAGTCAAGAGGTTCCCATAGGAGAAGGTGGTGGTCCGACCACAATGGACCTTGAGGGCTCGGGACCAACCGTAGGGGGTCCGGACCATACAGAAGTCGGTCTACTACACCAGCAAGGTCCTCCATGAGGCGAAGGCTAGGTACCTTGAGACGCACAAGCTTATCTACGATGTGCTTGTTGCGTCTAGGAAGTTGTGCCACTATTTTCAGGCACATAGGGTTGTGGTGGTGACCTCCTTCCTGTTAAGGGCCATCCTCCACAACTCTAACGCCACAGGTAACATCACCAAGTGGGCAACAGAACTTGCTGAGTTCCAGCTGGACTTCCAGCCTCGCCACACTGTCAAGAGCCAAGTCCTGGCTGACTTCATCGTGGAGTGGACCCCTCCCCCGAGTACTCCTAGGGGTCCGGATCCCGATTTGGACCCCACACCTGCGGAGCCCATGGTCCCGGTCTTTATCGGGCCACACTGGACGCTCTTCTTCGATGGATCCGCCCGCCAGCAGGGTGGCGGTGCTAGAGTGGTCCTCGTCGACCCAAGCGGAGATCAAGTGAAGTACATGGTGCACCTTGAGTACAAGGCCACCAACAACATGGCAGAGTACAAGGCGTTGATCTTCGTTTTGTCTATGACCCTATCCCTAGGGATCCGCCAGCTCCTTGTGAAGGGGGACTCCCAGCTGATTATCAAACAAGTCCGCGGGGAATGTAGCTGCAACGAGCCTAGGCTCGCAGCTTACCTCCTCCATGTAAGGAAGCTAGAAAAGGACTTCACGGCCCTGGAACTGCAACATGTTCCTTGGGCTAACAACTCAGCGGCAGATGAACTCTCCACGAGGGCATCAACTTGGGCACCCGTACCCGAGGGCGTCTTCAAAAGACAACTATTGAGACCTACCGCCTAGCCTGCCGAACCGGGCAAAGGGGACGAGACTAGCACCTCGAAGCTAGCGGTCTCGGTGGCGTACCATCTACAGAACCCACCAAAAATTGTGTGCGCTACACAGGGTCCTGCCAACCTCTTAGCGCCACAGCAAGTATCTCAGAGTGGTCCCGATGCATGGATCTCCGAGATCCGGGACTACCTGAAGGAAAATATCCTTCCTGAAGATCATGTGTCCATAGAGCGCATAGTGCGGTTGGCTAAACGATACGCGGTGGTAGAAGGGGATCTCTATCGCCGAGGTGCCAACAACATTCTCATGTGGTGCATCACCTAGGAGGAGGACCATGAGTTGCTCGCGGAGATCCATGGAGGTGAGTGCGGAAATCATTCGCCATCCCGCACACTGGTCGGTAAGGCCTTCCGGCACGGCTTCTACTGGCCAACCGCTCTCCAGGATGCATCTACTAGCCATCCGATCATCGCGGCACTGCTTCTACTAGCCATCCGATCATCGCCGGTGAGTCCGCCACGGTATACTCCATGAATCAACTGCGCTAGTGACCTCCTATTTCTCCGACCGCTGCGCGTCTTCGTCCAATTCCCCGACCACCGCTTATACCTGCTATAAATTGAGCACGCCGTGAGCTCCGTAGGGTAATCACCCATCCATAGCACCAACGCTTGTCTTCAATTGTCCACCAGAGACCGTGAATCGCTCATTCCCCCTATCTGAGTTTCCGCCACCGCGAAAGAGACATCACCATGGTCAGTGAATCCCAGGTCTGTTCATGTCCTCTGAGTTCTCGTTTCAGTGTCCTTGGATGCTCCTGATACTCTCTGACCCGTCCAATTTACCTAGAGTCCCTAGGATCGCCGGGAACGTGCTCGGTTACCCGTGGTGTCCGCTGTCACCGTGGGCAGGGCATGTTAGTGCGCCATTAGTAAAATTGGTTGAGGGAAAACCCTCTTTAGGTCTTGAATTCGGTCTCTGCCAAAGTAGGGCACCAGTCATCGAGTAAATTAGCCGGTGTAAGCTCGCCGGAGCGCAGCCCAGCGCCGTTCGCTGTCGGGGACTACAAGCTGTGAAGAGATAGAAGTGCGAGGGCCTTTTCGCAAGTGTCAGTGACTCAGTTAAATAGTGCGCAGGACTCTTCCTTAGTTATTCAAACCGATGGGGGGTTTCTGCAAAACTGGTAGTGCGGGCGTGCGCAGGCGCGTTTTCATTAGTGGATGGGCCGACTTGGGCCGGTTGCGGTCCAGAACTGTTCATTATTTTTCTTTTTCCTTTTCTACCAGAGCTAAAGAAATTCTAGAAAATTACAGAAAAATGCAAAAAATACCAAACCACTTTTGCTAGGCTTCTAATTCCCTATAGTGTTTAATAAAAATAATTTCATGATTTTTAGTTCCAATAGGGAACTTTGGGGTATTTTAAACAGTTAAAATACATACTTCTGGAATTTTATAGAGTAATTTATAATCCCAAAATTCACCAAACTTTTTAGGTAAACTTTAAATATTATTTAGAAGCCTTGGGTAAAGTTTGGTATGATTTGGACCATGTTTGATACTTAGAACCCAAAACCCTAGCCCCCCTGCCCTATGAACTTCACTATAGACTCCGCGAACCCTAGTTTCTTGGAGATCCGTGAAGGAAAGTTATATTCAAGACATTAGATAATAAACTTTTATTATCTTTGCATCTTCATGAGCATTACATGAGCATTCATTATTATATTTGGCTATATTTAGAAAACGAGGAGGAAGTAGAAGTCGAAGAAGCAAGGACTTCACCACCACCACCTGAAGAACATCAGGTAGGAGACAATTTTTATTTTGATATCTGCGGAACAGAGCCTGATTCACCAGTAACATAAGGCAAGCCCCGGTGCATTTTCCACCTCCTTGTTCCTTTTAAAATCTTTCTCACTTGCTTGATGCATTAGGTGATAGGAGTTGTGTGCTAAACCAATTCATGCATTTCCTTCCTTGGATTTGATTACTTCTCCTTAAGTCCCTATTTTACAAAAGGTTTTTCTTATGCTTAGCTTTGCTCTAGAAAAACAAAATGTTTTGTTTTCACAAAAGATGATGCTTCAAAGTGGGTGGGATGTTTTCGAAAATAAAGATGGTGGATCCATCATGGCCATGATGGGTTCAACATCGGAAAAGATGTACCTCTGCCAGGTACCAAACTTTGGGTTGAAATGATAAAGCTAAGACCGGGCGGGTGACTTGCACGAGAAGAGAGTCTCGGTGTAATGTCTCCGTCTGAGTCGATTAAGGACCGTGTCAATGTAGGCCTGCTGACCGAGGACCCTTTAACTGGTCACATGCCTCGTCATGGGTAAGCCTTGCCTCGGGCAAACTAATACCAGAATAAGATAACACGCAATGGGAGTGGAGAGATGGCGAGAGTAGCGTGTACCCTCCGTGGCAAGAGACTGGACGGTGGTGTATCTTTGCTCTCGGTTGGCGTGATCCTGATCTGGTCTTAAGAACCCCGGTGGCGAGTTGACATATGCAAGGGTTAAGTGCTACATATGTCGTGTGATTGGAGATCCTCAGCTGAGTATAATCGATTCGGATCGTCGTAACTTCGCGGACATGAAGACTTGGTCACTGACTTACACGTAGAATTCCAGTGAATAAGAAGGGTTGATAAGAAATTGGCTAGTACAGGTCAAGTGATTGAACTAGGGTAGAAAGAACTCTAGATGCAGGTAACTTTACCTAACCTGACAAGTAAAACTGGATTTTTAAGGATCCACTATTAGTAAGCATTTCTGCAAATAGAGTCATTGATTATTGATAAGCCTTACCTTGACTCCCTTAAAGCTAGCATATCCTTGAGAGTCTTTTATTTGACAGGTAAGACTTGCGAAAGTACACTTCATACTCAAGGCTTTGTCCCATATTGTTTTAGGTGAAGAAGCAGCAAACTTCTGTTGCTTCTGTTCCAAGGTGGTACCAAAAGAAGAGAATCAAGACTGAAGCTGCGGGAGGAAAGGTCCTCCGTTAAGAAAAACTTTTTACTGCTTATTCGGTAGGGGTTTTTGCCTCCCAGGTTATGTAATAATAATACTCAGCACTCATATATTATGTTCTGGTATGTAACTATATAACTCTGTCTTACTTTTCAATAAAGTAAGTTACTGTAACTGCTTCCGCATTTTCGTACCTCCGATGTATTGTAATGTCTGCGTGACGGGTGAAACGCTCTTGGGAAAGGTAAAGAATTCAGATACCGAACTTGTCAAGTGATCAGGTGCACCTGTAGGGTTGTCTGAGGTCCGTTGGACAAGGACAACTGTAGGTGGGCCTAATGACTTGGGAGGTTCTGTCACAGCTGGTATCGGAGCGAAGCCCATCTCTGCAGATATTATGAGACATTTTAAAAAAGAATTTTCAAAGACTTATCTAGAAAATTTCTTTCCTATCCAATCACTTTCTGAGGTACTTATTTTAAAGACCAGATAGTAGAGTGCAATGTATAGAAGGTGAATCAACTAAGGTTGATTCTGTAATTATACATGCATCATGCTAAAAACTATACTAATAAGATTTTCCCCCTCATGGAGATATGCCGCCGCGCACAAGAAAAACCGCGCGCAAGTCTACCAGAGCTATTGGCGTACCCCGCCATCAACTAGCTCCAAGGCATGAAGACAGTAGTAGTGGTAGCAATGATCCAATCGGGGATCTAGAAGCTCAAGTAGGACAGCTTTGATCAGAGCTCCGTCACAGGAATGATATATGGGTCACGGATGGTGAGAGAATAAACGAATTGAGAACTGACATCCGCCACCTGCAAGACCAACTTGCTGAACGAGACCTAGCGCTCGATTGGGCTGTTAACTCTCATTCACTTGCTTGGGCCAAGGAAGCCAAAGCTCGAGACCACGTGGAGGAGCTTAGCACAGCCGTGGACAACTTGCAGGTTTATTGTAATACACTACATGAGGAAGTTCATCTATTGTATTCACAACTACACCCTAACGTACCTGTGGATCCTGTCGGGATGGAAGCCAGACCTTCTGGAGTAGCAGGAGAAGCACTTGGTGGTGAACTGGACCTTTTCAAGCCTCCTCCCTCTATGAAGCTGGTTGATGAATGGTCTCCTACCCCCGACAGCGAGGCTACCAAAAGTGATAAGAAGCTAGAGTAGTGTAGTATAGAAGTAGTGATAATGTGTAATAGGTAATGTAATCCTGTTGTAAATTCGAGTCTGTATCATTACCCTTTCAAATTAATGTAAAATGGATGGTTTGCTTTGGCATATTATATTTTTTTCTAAATGTTCTCGCCTCAGATGCCATCCAAGACTCTTGCACAGGATGGTGCAGGAACCTCCCGTAGAAGGGAAGCAACTCCTAATCCACCCCCAGTACCTCCAACAATAGTTGAGGTCATCGCTGCCTTAGTTAATGCCACGACCGATAACACCCGCTTTCTGCGGGAAATGGCGGGACAATAGATGCAACAGCAAGGCAGGCGAGCGTATCCGCAAGGACCCCACAAAACTTCATATCTAGATTTCTCAAAGACACGTCCCCCATTATTTATCAAGGCGGAAGATCCTCTGGAAGCAGATGAGTGGATCCGAGTTATTGAACAAAAGTTCGGGCTTCTCCGATGCACGGAGACTCAAAAGCCCTTATTTGCGGCACAACAGTTGTGAGGCCCTGCCAGTACCTGGTGGGGAAATTATGTAGCC
This sequence comes from Zea mays, assembly GCF_902167145.1. Classification (NCBI taxonomy): domain Eukaryota; kingdom Viridiplantae; phylum Streptophyta; class Magnoliopsida; order Poales; family Poaceae; genus Zea; species Zea mays. The sequence continues at coordinate 36,920,090 of NC_050098.1, read as the reverse complement.
GTTCAGCCGGTCGGCCATCAAATTACATGGGACGAGTTCAAGCTGGCTTTCCGGGAGCTCTATATTCCTGAAGGGGTGCTCCATATGAAGCAGGAGGAATTTATGAAGCTCAAACAAGGTGGGGATACTGTCACTCAGTATCTCAACAAATTCAACCACTTGTCCCAATATGCCATCGATCAAGTCAACACTGATTTAAAGAAGAAAAATTGCTTTATGAGAGGTCTCAATGACCGGTTGCAGCGGAAAATGGCCATGTGCCTCGACCTCACTTATAGCAGGGCTGTCAGCACGACGCTGGCAGTTGAAGCCAAATATGCAGGCCTAGGAAAATCAAAGGGCTATGGAGGCGACAGGCCCAATCCGGAGCCTGAGAAAAAACAAAGGTTGGTAATCCGACCTTTTAACCAGAATCGTTCTTCGTCACGTCCACCCTCCTACCTTCTTCAAACAACCGGTTTTTATCCGTCCTGCCACTGCCCCCACCTCCACAAATCAGTCGGGTGCCCCTGGTACTCGTTTCCCCGCCCTCCCAAGCTCCTCAACAGGCTGCTTTAATTGTGGAAAGTCCGGACATTTTATCAAGGATTGTCCATACCCGAAGCAGAACAGATCAAATAATCAGCAGAGTTCTGGGAGTTCCGCTCAAGGCAAGGGAAATGCGGCAAACAATACTGTGGGCAAAAATATGAGGAAAACTGGGCGGATTTATTATACTCAAGTGGCCACAACACCGGAAGGCGAACCAGTTATGATGGGTACGTTTCTCGTGGCCAATCACCCTGCAGTTATCCTTTTTGATTCTGACGCTTCACAAACATTCATAAGCAAGAAGTTTGTGGAGCAACATTGCATTTCATACAATGAATCAAGGGAAGGGTTTATAATTCATTCGCCTGGGGACAAATATTTACTAAAGAGGTGGCTTACCATGTGCCCGTAACATTGGCTGAACGGGACTTTCCTACAAACATGATTGTTCTAAAAGGCCAAGATATAGATATAATTTTGGGCATGAATTGGTTAGCCCAGCATAAAGCAATCCTCAACACTGATCTGAGAACCATCAGGTTGAGTTATGGTCAAGAAGAGGTTCTTTTGTCTATCCCCGTAGCTATTCCAGCTAAACCATGTGGCAGAGTATATGAAGCCATCATACCGGAGATCCAAGATATTCTGGTAGTATGTGAATTCCTGGACGTCTTCTCGGAAGATCTGCCTGGATTACCTCCAGAAAGAGATGTAGAATTTGTGATTGAGTTGAAGCCCGGTACGACTCCTATTTCTAGAAGGTCGTACCGAATGCCTCCGAATGAATTGGCAGAACTCAAGACCCAATTACAAGATCTACTAGAAAAAGGATTCATCCGACCAGGTTCATCACCTTGGGGTTGTCCAGCCATCATTGTCAAGAAGAAGGACCAAACACTACGGATGTGCGTGGATTATAGACCCCTTAATGAGGTCACCATCAAGAATAAGTACCCTCTTCCCTGGATTGACATCCTATTTGATCAACTTACCGGAGCCCGAGTATTTTCCAAGATTGACCTCAGGTCGGGTTATCTTCAGATCCATATCTGACCCGAAGATATACCAAAGACCGCATTCACCACGCGGTATGGATTATTTGAATCTCTGGTTATGTCTTTCGGACTAACAAATGCTCCTGCCCACTTCACATATCTGATGAACTCAGTATTTATGCCCGAGTTGGACAAATTTGTGGTGGTATTCATTGAAAATATCTTAATATACTCCAAGAATGAAGAGGAGCATGCTCGGCATTTGCGGATCGTATTAACGCGCTTAAGGGAACACCAATTATATGCTAAGTTCAGTAAGTGCGCATTCTGGCTGGAGGAGATCCAATTTCTGGGACATGTATTATCTGCCAAGGGAATTGTGGTGGATCCCAGCAAAGTCAAGGATATTTTGGATTGGAAACCCCCAACCACTATACATCAAGTCCGAAGTTTCCTTGGACTGGCCGGTTACTACCGCCGATTCATTCCAGATTTTTCCAAGCTTGTGAAACCAATCACAAGTTTATTGAAGAATGATACCAAATTCAATTGGTCTTCGAAATGTAATGAAGCCTTTGAGCAGCTGAAAGTATTATTGACCACTGCTCCGGAATTAGCTCAACCGGACATTGAAAAGCCCTTTGATGTGTATTGTGACGCATCAGGTAGTGGTCTAGGTTGTGTTCTAATGCAAGAAGGCCGAGTGATAGCTTATGCTTCAAGGCAATTGCGCCGGCATGAGGAACATTATCCAACTCATGACCTGGAGTTAGCTGCTGTGGTTCATGCCCTAAAAATATGGCGTCATTATCTGCTGGGAAATGTCTGTCACATTTACACAGATCATAAAAGTTTAAAGTACATCTTTACCCAGTCAGAGTTGAATATGAGGCAGAGGAGATGGCTTGAACTGATTAAAGATTATGAATTAGAGATTCATTATCACCCAGGCAAGGCTAATGTAGTGGCAGATGCATTGAGTCGCAAGGCTTCCTGCCATTGTTTGACGATAAAGACTTCTGACATTACGTTATGCCAAGAAATGGAGAAGTTGAACCTGGGAATGATACAACACGGAACTGTAAATCATTTGAAGCTTGAGTCAGTCCTCCTGCAAAGAATAATTGACGCACAAAGAAATGATGAGGGAATGAAACACATTCATGAGAAAATAGAGGCCGGTAAAGCCAACTGCTTCAGAAGAGATGATCAATGTGTTGTATGGTTTAACAACCGCATAGTTGTGCCTAAGAATGAGGAGATCCGCCAGCAAATTCTAGATGAAGCACATCTTAGTCGCTATTCTATTCATCCCGGAAGCACTAAGATGTATCATGATCTAAAACAGCATTATTGGTGGACAAAGATGAAGATTGAAATTGCACGCTATGTGGCAAGATGTGACACTTGTAGACGTGTCAAGGCCATACACATGAAAGTTGCTGGTCCATTACAATCTCTACCTATACCAACATGGAAATGGGAGGATATAAGCCTGGACTTTATTGAGGGATTGCCCAGGACAGCAAAAGGGTATGATTCTATTTGGGTTATAGTTGATCGACTTACCAAGATAGCCCATTTTCTGCCAGTCAAGACAGATCACCCGGTTGCTGTCTATGCCCAATTGTACATTGCTCGTATTCTCAGTTTGCACGGTGTTCCGAAGACTATAGTGTCAGATCGTGGACCTCAATTTGTATCCAAATTCTGGGAAGAACTTCACAAATCCTTGGGTACTAAATTGCTCCACAGTTCGGCCTATCATCCTCAAACTAGTGGGCAAACTGAAAGAGTAAATCAAATACTTGAAGATATGTTGCAAGCATGTGTTCTGGAATTCCCACAGAAATGGGATGATTGTTTACCATTATCGGAGTTCTCATATAATAATAGCTATCAAGAAAGCATTAAGATGGCACCCTTCGAAGCTTTATATGGACGACGGTGTCGTACTCCGTTAAACTGGTCTGAACCAGGTGAAAGAAATTTCTTCTGGCCTGATATGGTAAAGGAAACAGAAGAGAAAGTTCAACGAATAATTCATAATTTAAAGAAAGCCCAAGCTCGACAGAAGAGTTACGCGGACAAACGCCGGATACCCTTGTACTTTCTAGTTGGAGATTATGTCTACATGAAAGTTTCACCAATGAAGGGTGTATCCCATTTCGGGGTAAAAGGGAAGCTTGCACCCCGGTACATTGGTCCTTTTCCTGTTCTTGAACAATGTGGACCAGTAGCATACCGACTTCAGTTACCCGAAACATTATCTGTTGTGCATAATGTGTTCCACGTGTCTCAATTAAAGAAGTGTCTTCGGGTTCCCGATCGAACCATTGAAGTAACGGATGTTGCCTTAGAACCAAACTTGACATATTCAGAACATCCTATTCGAGTCTTGGATCAAAAAGATAGAATCACCCGAAGGAGGACTCTCAAATTTTACAAGATACAGTGGAACCAACATACAGAGGATGAAGCTACTTGGGAAACTCAAGACTTTTTAGATAAGAATTTCCCAGGCTTTTTAGCTACGTGTAAATTGTAAAATGTGTACATTTGTTGTAATAGAGGAATGAACCCCAAACCACCCTTGCCTTGTACCAAAAATAAGGAAATAAAGATATGTCGCATTTCCTTTTCCATTACTTGCCCTAGGACTTTTAATCTCGGGATGAGATTCTTTTATGGGGGGAACGATGTAACACCCCTGGTGTTACTGTCACTAAAACTTGAGCATAACATCATAAGCATTGGCATATCATGTGATTGTTACACTTAGAATGCATTCACTAGGCAAAAAGTTCAAACAAGTTGTATTGATGTGACATGTTATAAGTGAAACCCTAGGGTACAGTGCTTAACCCTAGATTGGGCTTAATAGAGCAAACAAGGCCTAATAAGAGAAAACTTCAAAACTCATTAGAGATGGTCATAAATTGTCACCATGGATAAACTTAAGTAGCATCCAAACCCTAGAAGTATCAAAAACCCTAAATAGAACCCTGGAAAGCTCTAGACTAAAACCCTAGGGGGCTAAGTGCAAAACTAGTGCATTTTTGGACCTAAGTGCAAAAACCATGAAATTAGGGTATCTTAACTCATATGATTTACATGTATGTGGATTTGCAACTTAAACCCTAAGTTTTGGGCCTATTTGCAAAAAGCCACATTTGAGCTCTAATGAGTTAAGTCTGATTTTCAGTGCATTTGGCTCAACTTTGAAGCCCTATATCTTCCAAATCATGAGGAGTTTGCCCTAGATCAACACATCAAAGTTGTTGAGCTATCATAGGAGAACAAGTTTACTTAAGTGATTAAGCACTGGTGCTGAACAGAAATTGGAGAAAAATGTGCCTAAAGTTTAACTGTCAGACTGTCTTAAGTTTGAATTCAGACTAACAGTGTGTTTGAGCCATCTTTGAGCTGGGATTCGAGCCTAATCCAGTAAAGATTTGGCATTGCTATAGTAAGATTGAAGCTGGATAGTAGGGCAACAACTTTCTTAAAGATGAATTAGGGAGTCGCCACATGAAAAATCGAGATTCAAGCCGACTGACTGATAGAGCCTTGCGATGGTACAGTAGCCAAAAGATTAGCAGATTCAGTGAGCTGGCCACCGGTGACCCTTCGCCGGGATTAGTGCTGCTCGCCGCGATTCGTGCGTGTGGGCTGTGGATTGAGTTCGCCGGCGAAAAGATCTCGTCGCGGATGGGTTCAAGTACTGTGGCCACGCTGTCCCTCGGTTCCCCGCGCCGGCGACGTGGCCTTACGGCCGTCACCGGAATTCGCGATACTCACCGCGGTTGCGCCATGCCTCTAGCCTTACCGTGCCGCCGTGACTCACGTTAGCCATCCGATCATCACCGGTGAGTCCGCCACGGTATACTCCACGAATCAATTGCGTCAGTGACCTCCTATTTCTCCGACCGCTGTGCGTCTTCGTCCAATTCCCCGACCACCGCTTATACCTACTATAAATTGAGCACACCGTGAGCTCCGTAGGGTAATCACCCATCCATAGCACCAACGCTTATCTTCAATTGTCCACCAGAGACCGCGAATCGCTCATTTCCCCCAATCTGAGTTTCCGCCACCGCGAAAGAGACCTCACCGTGGTCAGTGAATCCCAGGTCCGTTCATGTCCTCTGAGTTCCCGTTTCAGTGTCCTTGGATGCTCCTGATACTCTCTGACCCGTCCAATTGAGCTAGAGTCCCTAGGATCACCGGGAACGTGCTCGGTTACTCGTGGTGTCCGCTGTCACCGTGGGTAGGGCATGTTAGTGCGCCATTAGTAAAATTGGTTGAGGGGAAACCCTCGTTAGGTCTTGAATTCGGTCTCTGCCAAAGTAGGGCGCCAGTCATCGAGTAAATTAGCTGGTGTAAGCTCGTCAGAGCGTGGCCCAGCGCCGTTCGCTGTCGGGGACTACAAGCTGTGAAGAGATAGAAGTGCGAGGGCCTTTTCGCAAGTGTTAGTGACCCAGTTAAATAGTGCGCAGGACTCTTAGTTATTCAAACCGATGGGGGGTTTCTGCAAAACTGGTAGCGCGGGCGCGCGCGGGCGCGTTTTCATCAGTGGATGGGCCGACTTGGGCTGGTTGCGGTCTAGAACTGTTCATTATTTTTCTTTTTCCTTTTCTTCCAGAGCTAAAGAAATTCTAGAAAATTACAGAAAAATGCTAAAAATACCAAACCAATTTTGCTAGGCTTCTAATTTCCTATAGTATTTAATAAAAATAATTTCATGATTTTTAGTTCCAATAGGGAATTTTGGGGTATTTTAAACAGTTAAAATACATACTTCTGGAATTTTATAGAGTAATTTATAATCCCAAAATTCACCAAACTTTTTAAGTAAACTTTAAATATTATTTAGAAGCCTTGGGTAAAGTTTGGTATGATTTGGACCATGTTTGATACTTAGAACCCAAAACACTAGCCCCCGTGCCCTATGAACTTCACTATAGACTCTGCGAACCCTAGTTTCTCGGAGATCCATGAAGGAAAGTTATATTCAAGACATTAGATAATAAACTTTTATTATCTTTGCATCTTCATGAGCATTACATGAGCATTCATTATTATATTTGGCTATATTTAGAAAACGAGGAGGAAGTAGAAGTCGAAGAAGCAAGGACTTCACCACCACCACCTGAAGAACATCACGCAGGAGACTGTTTTTATTTTGATATCTGCGGAATAGAGCCTGATTCACCAGTAACACAAGGCAAGCCCTGGTGCATTTGCCACCTCCTTGTTCCTTTTAAAATCTTTCTCACTTTCTTGATGCATTAGGTGATAGGAGTTGTGTGCTAAACCAATTCCTGCATTTCCTTCCTGGGATTTGATTACTTCTCCTTAAGTCCCTATTTTACAAAAGGTTTTTCTTATGCTTAGCGTTGCTCTAGAAAAACAAAATGTTTTGTTTTCACAAAAGATGATGCTTCAAAGTGGGTGGGATGTTTTCGAAAATAAAACTTGATGGTGGATCCATCATGGCCATGATGGGTTCAATATTAGAAAAGATGTACCTCTGCCAGGTACCTAACTTTGGGTTGAAATGATAAAGCTGAGACCGGGCGGGTGACTTGCACGAGAAGAGAGTCTTGGTGTAGTGTCTCCGTCCAAGTCGATTAAGGACCGTGTCGATGTAGGCCTGCTGACCGAGGACCCTTTAACTGGTCACATGCCTCGTCATGGGTAAGCTTTGCCTCGGGCAGACTAATATCAGAATAAGATAACACGCAATGGGAGTGGAGAGATGGCGAGAGTAGCGTGTACCCTCTGTGGCAAGAGGCTGGACGGTGGTGTATCTGTGCTCTCGATTGGCGTGAACTGAACCCCGGTGGTGAGTTGACATATACAAGGGTTATGTGCTACATATGTCGTGTGATTGGAGATCCTCAGCTGAGTATAATCGATTCGGATCGCCGTAACTTCACGGACATGAAGACTTAGTCACTGACTTACACGTAGAATTCCAGTGAATAAGAAGGGTTTATAAGAAATTGGCTAGTACAGGTCAAGTGATTGAACTAGGGTAGAAAGAACTCTAGATGCAGGTAACTTTACCTAACCTGACAACTAAAACTGGATTTTTAAGGATCCACTATTAGTAAGCTTTTCTGCAAATAGAGTCATTGATTATTGATAAGCCTTACCTTGACTCCCTTAAAGCCAGCATATCCTTGAGAGTCATTTATTTGACGGGAAAGACTTGCGAAAGTACACTTCGTACTCAGGGCTTTGTCCCATATTGTTTTAGGTGAAGAAGCAGGAAACTTTTGTTGCTTCTGTTCTAAGGTGGTACCAAAAGAAGAGAATCAAGACTAAAGCTACGGGAGGAAAGGTCCTCCGTTGAGAAAAACTTTTTACTGCTTATTCGGGAGGGGGTTTTGCCTCCCAGGTTATGTAATAATAATACTTAGCACTCATATATTCTGTTCTGGTCTGTAACTATATAACTTTGTCTTACTTTTCAATAAAGTAAGTTACTGTAACTGCTTCCGCATTTTCGTACCTCCGATGTATTGTAATGTCTGTGTGACGGGTGAAACGCTATTGGGAAAGGTAAGGAATTCAGATACCGAACTTGTCAAGTGATCAGGTGCACCTGCAGGGTTGTCTGAGGTTCGTTGGACAAGGACAACTGTAGGTGGGCCTAATGACTTGGGAGGTTCTGTCACACCACATCTCTTGTAGGGTTCGGGTTTGCGTCATACTTCGGACGGTGCTACGGACTTCGTCAACCAGATCTTCAACACGAGCGACTTGTGTCCTGATGATCCACCTCAAGACCGATGGACTTGTGGACTTCTAGACTTGTTTATGTGATGTTTGGACTTGTTTATGCGATGTTTGGACTTTTGTCGTGTGGACTTATGGACTTGTTTGGACTATTGTGTATATATGTGTTTGGACTTGTGTATGAGACTTGTATGTACTTGTGCTTGGACTATTGTGTATATACGTACGCAGTTTTAAAATATAAACCCTGTTCTGGAGGCTTCCCATCTGGGGAGAGAGCCAGAACAGAATTTATATTTAAAAAATAAGAACGTCGGTGTCGACGCCATCTAAGAACGTCGGTTTGAGCGACGTTCTTATAGACACGTGGCAACGCCCATGGATGGCCAGATGGCTGTTTAAGAATGTCGGCCACCTCGACTGACGTACTTAATTCCTTAAGTACGTCGGTCGACCGACGTTCGTACGTCCATGTGGCTCGCCCACAGAGCCCCAACACGTGGCTCGTCATTAAGTAGGTCGATTAAGCACTGCTTGACATTCTTAATGTAAGAACATTGGCCCAACGTTCTTAGTCGGTTAAGTATGTCTAATAGTGTACGCCAGTTAAGAACATCGACAAACCGACATTGTTAATCTAAGTACGTCAGCCTATTAGAGTAAGAACGTCGGTTCCTGGCCAACATTTTTTTCTAGTTCTGTAGTGGATGGAGGACCTTGTGTGGATGGACACGGGTCACATAAGTAAGGGTCAGGTCACAAATGAATGGATTAATAAGAACAATGCTTTCTTGAAATAGGCATTTGGCGAAGCTGCTAAAGAAGCGAGTCAAATCCCATATCCGTGTAGCAAATGTGTAAACAAGAAAATGCAAATAAAGAATGTGACATGGGAACATATTTGGAGAAATGGATTTTCGACAGACTATAGCTGGTGGGTCTACCATAGTGAAGCCGATCATATGAGAGAGGGGTGGTGAGACAATGTATTATGCGAACAATGTCTCCATTAGTGAACAAACACTGATAGTCTGTCCTCGAGTAGTGAAACGATCATCTTATAGGGTGCGTTTGGTTGTCTGCATCTAGTGTGCTTGCATCGTGGAATGCGGGTAGTTGCTGTTTGGTTGCTGTGAGCCAGGCTATACGCGTGCGAGCTCTATGTTTGGTTGCCTGCATGTATATTTGTTTGGTTGCCTGCATGCATATTTAGTTTCAGGCTCGCATGATCCTCAAAGCACCCTAGGTCAGGCTCACCAGATACGAGCAGATTGATCGTATCTATGGAGCCATGCTTCAGCGGTCCTGTCTCACACAGTCAGGTTGCCTAGAGAAACCAACCAAAACCTATAGAGACTAATTTCTAGCCGTCTATACGGTTGTTTTTTAGTAGTGACTCACTGGTCAGAGACAAATCCAATATATTTTTAGTTGTGACTCAGAGACAAATCAAATATAGCTTCTTCCGGCTATCTTGGTGACCAATACAAGCATGTATATCTGGCCTGATCCCTAGCAAGAGCTGACTGACACGATCGAGAATCATGATCGTCAAAACGCAGTGTGAAACACGGACAATTCCCTGCTTGCATTGGTTTGAACAACATCTAGAATCTTTGAGCTTGACCTGAGAGCAGTGTGCTGTAACTTGTGGAACCATGCATCCTATACATATAGTCACCGCCACCAGTCATCTAGTCATCAGATCCGTCTAATAAGAATACAACTTTTACTTAACAAAGTTAGATTTGTCTAGAATACAACTTTTACTTAACACAAAGTTAGATTTGTCTAGAACTCTAAATATTCTCACGCGGGCTGAAAAGTGAAAACGAGAGAGAGAGAATCACATGAAAGATCAAAGATGCATGCATGGAAATATGGACTGGTCAGCTCGCCCATGCATGCAGCCTGTTCAGGGATATATTATTAATATTGTAGGCGATCGATCATCAGGCCCCATCATCAGCACGTCGTGTTCGATCAACTCGCCAAAAATAGTTAGGCATGCACGAGCTCGCCTTTTCGGCTAGCTTACTATCTTAAAGATTTGGTGTACAGTTTACACGTACGTACGTGAGAATATGTGTGTGTGTGTACAGCGCATGCGATATACGCGTACGATCCATCGAATAGGATTCCCCATCTAGCTATAGAGCTTGTTGGCTGTAAGTAATTGCGCGTACGGAAAGTGCCATTCACAAGTTGATGTACTTGTTAATGTACGTATCCACTTACCTAATCATATATCCTTGATATATATGGTTCATTCCTTGCTTGCCTTTGTATTATTAATACTGTTGAATAATTAGACAAATTCTAAATTAAATTCTGAATATAAATCATGACCAAATCAGAAGAACTGAAATAAAAAGCCAAATCAGATGATGCGTACTGATTAGACTTACTGATAGATGATGCGCGCCGGAATCAGCAGGGTCGAGGAGGTCGAAGTAGCGAAATCAGCAGGGTCGACGAGGTCAGAAGATCACGAGCAGTCGCGTGAAGACGCTTCCCAAAAACCTTATTCGCCCTCTCCTGGTGCAGGATCTAGAAGACGAAGGGTTCCGGAGACCTGCTCTCCTGATCGCAGATGCACCTCTGCGGTCGGGACGAAGGGAACTAAAAGGCGGCTCAGCTATGAAGATAGACGAAAGCGAAACTGAGATTATCTGTAGGCTGGCTGTCGGGCTCCTTATATAGGGCCGAGTCCGCGACCCCCGATCTTATCCGCCCACAAAAATCTCGCGACCAGTTGAGATTTTATAGCGATCGGTTAGGATAAACGTAACAGCCAAGAAACCAAAAAATCAAACGGCAAATGGTAGTCGCGCCCCCGCAAGGCGAGGGGCCGGATTTCGGCGGACCATTCACGCGCATGTCGTGCGCCCTTCGCCGGGCCGGGCCGGCCCGGCCCGGCCCGGCGAGGCGAGCGCGCGCGTGTGGCTCTCCACACTCTCTCCTCTCATCCATGACTTGGTGAGTGAGTGTGGCTTCCATATTTAAGCTAGCTCTACTCCACTAGAACTAGCAATATGGTGCTATTGGTTCCACCAATTTCCTAGCCATCCACTTGTATGGGCTTTTGAGATTTTCCTGAGATTTATTAGAATTTCTTAACTGGGCCAAGCCCATAAATCCTAACAATCCCCCACCAGATCTCAAATGCCCATCTGCAGTTTTTGCCACTGTTCACTACTGTTTAATATACTAGTTTTTCAGCAGAGACTGTTAAGTTGAACTTTCGCCTAGAACTCCAAGCTACACCAACCCACAACTTGGACAATGGACTATGCCTTGAATTGCAAGTTTTGCGTGAATGGGTTTCACTTGAAGTCATGACCAGTACTTGGCTACCAGTAGTCCCCTTCTCGGGTGGAGCATATACGTCGTACTCCAAGGTCTCTTCATGAGTTTACTAGAGATCACCCAAATCTCATAGACTGCGACGTTAGACAGTCTAACTCATATAGGTGTGTTCTTTCAAAGAATGTTCTGCAGGACAACATCTTCGCTAATACAAGCCAACAGAACACATTAAGGCACAAAGCCAACCTGCCTTACAGCATTTGAGAGTATTGCATCTTTACTTAGAGAGGGTCAAAGATTACTCTCCTCAATTCACCAATGGCTTGTTCTTCCCAGGACCTAATTCACGGGATCTCCGATCACATAGACTGGGTTTCCACCATGGCAACTTTATTCGGGTCTCATACCCATCTCTCTCGATGCGATTTCTATCACATTACGTGGTAGTCCCTTGGTAAAAGGATCTGCCATATTTTTATCTGTTGAAATATAAGTCACACTTATAACTCCGGAGTTTCTCAACTTTCTGACAAACTTCAAATGTCTTTTGACATGTCTTGATGACTTTCCATTATCCTTAGAACTCGTCACTTTAGCAATCACTGTCTGATTGTCACAGTTCATAAGGATAGCTGGTATTGGTTTCTCAACCACCGGCAAGTCCATCAAGAGTTCACGCAACCATTCTGCCTCAACGGTTGCTGTGTCAAGTGCAGCTAGCTCGGCTTCCATGGTTGACCTCGTCAAAATGGTCTGCTTGCATGACCTCCATGATACCGCACCTCCACCAATAGTAAAGACATAACCACTGGTGGCATAAAGCTCGTCTGCATCAGATATCCAGTTCGAATCACTATATCCTTCAAGTACTGCATGCTGACCAGAATAGTGAATTCCATAACTCATTGTACCTTGCAGGTAGCGCATAACCCGCTCAAGTGCATGTCAATGATCAGTCCCGGGGTTTGACATGAACCTACTCAATTTGCTCACAGCAAACGAGATATCGGGCCTTGTTGCACCAGCAAGATACATGAGTGAACCGACAATCTGAGAGTATCTCAATTGGTCTAAACCAATTCTCTTGTTCTTTCGTAGTGTCACACTGGGATCATAAGGTGTTGGAGAAGGTTTGCACTCAGAGAAGCCAAATCGCTTCAAAAACTTTTCAACATAGTGAGATTGCGAGAGAGTAATCCCATCATCTGCCTTAATCAGCTTGATGTTTAGAATCACATCAGCTTCTCCCAGATCTTTCATATCAAAACTCTTTGATAGAAAAGACTTGACTTCATTGATCACATCAATGTTTGTGCCAAATATCAATATATCATCAACATATAAGCACAATATAACTCCTTCGCCCCCACCATAGCGATAATATACACACCTGTCTGCCTCATTAATGGCAAAGCCTGCAGACGTTAGAGTCGTGTCAAACTTCTCATGCCACTGCTTTGGTGCTTGCTTCAGACCATACAAAGATTTCAATAACTTGCACACCTTGCTTTCTTGACCCTTTACTACAAATCCATCAGGCTTTTCCATATAGATTTCCTCGTCCAGCTCTCCATTAAGAAAAGCTGTCTTTACATCCATCTGATGAACAAGGAGACCATATGAGGCAGTCAAAGAAAGTAGTACTCGAATAGTGGTCATTCTAGCAACAGGTGAGTAAGTATCAAAGAAGTCTTCTCCTTCTTTCTGAGTATAGCCTTTAGCCACAAGCCTAGCCTTGTACTTTTCAATTGTACCATCAGGCTTGAGCTTCTTTTAAACACCCACTTACAACCCACAGGTTTGCATCCATAGGGTCAATCAGTGACTTCCCACGTACCGTTTGAAAGAATGGAGTCCGTCTCATTATGAACTGCTTCTTTCCAATCATCTGCATCTGGAGATGCAAATGCTTCTGCAATGGTAGTAGGAGTATCGTCCATAAGGTACACAATGAAATCATCACCAAAGGATTTTTCAACCCTTTGTCTCTTGCTCCTTTTAGGAGCATCATTGTCATCCTCCTCTAGGACAATTTCATGTGGCTGTTCAAAACTCTCAATAGGTGTACTATGTTCAGGAGTTATCTCAGAAGAGTATCTAGAATTGCTATGAATGTCTTTCATTGGAAATATATGTTCAAAGAAAGTAGCATCACATGATTCCATAATAGTATCAACATACACATCAGGAACTTCAGATTTAACTACTAAAAATCTATATGCTATGCTACACGAAGCATACCCAAGAAAGACACAATCCACTGTCCTTGGACCAAGCTTGCGCTTTTTATTAATTGGTACATTGACTTTCGCCATGCACCCCCAAGTGCGCAAGTATGAAAGTGATGGTTTTCTCCCAACCCACTTCTCATAAGGAGTTTTCTCTTCTTTGCCCATAGGAATTCTATTCAGAACATGACATGAAGTCAGGACTGCCTCCCCCCACCATGCCTTAGATAAACCACAAGTGTCTAACATGGCATTCACCAGGTCAGTTAACGTACGATTTTTCCTTTCAGCAATCCCGTTTGACTCGGGTGAATAGGGAGGAGTCCTCTCATGAATAATGCCATGTTCTGCACAGAAATCATCAAAGACTTTGGGAAAGAACTCGCCACCACGATCTGATCTAAGACGTTTGATCTTTCTCTCTAGTTGGTTTTCAACTTCAGCCTTATAGATTTTAAAGTAGTCTAAAGCCTCATCTTTAGTTTTTAGCAAGTATACATAGCAAAATCTAGACGCATCATCAATCAATGTCATGAAGTATCTCTTACCACCTTTTGTCAACACACCATTCATCTCACAAAGATCAGAATGTATGAGTTCTAGCGGTGCCAGGTGTCTCTCCTCAGCAGCCTTATGAGGCTTTCGAGGTTGCTTCGACTGCACACAACTATGGCACTTAGAACCTTTGACTATGGTGATATTCGGAATTAAACTCATGGTTGCAAGCCGAGACATAGAGCCAAAATTAATATGACACAAACGAGAATGCCAAATACTCGCAAGATCATCAACATTAGCACAAATATGGTTCACAGACTTATTATTGAAATCTAACAAAGAAAAGCGGAACAAGCCTCTGCAATCATAGCCTTTACCAATAAATTGTCCAGACTTGGACACAACTAATTTATTGGACTCCAAAACTACCTTGAACCCATCTCTACATAGAAGGGTTCCGCTAACGAGATTCTTGTGTATAGAAGGGACATGATGCACGTTCTTCAGCTGCACGATCTTTCCCGAAGTAAACTTCAGATCCACCGTGCCAGTGCCATGAACAGAAGCATGTGATCCATTCCCCATTAGCACGGAAGAATCCCGGGCGCCCTGATAAGAAGAGAACAAGTTAATGTCAGAACACACATGAACATTAGCACCAGTATCAAGCCACCAGCTAGGTGGTTGAAATACTGAGAAGATGAAAGGTAAATTACCATACCCTTTGTCTTCCTCATTGCTAGCGACCACTGTGTTGACATTGCCCTTTTTGCCACGGCGATCCGCTCGATCGGGACAATCCTTGGAAAAATGACCCGCCTCGCCACATGCGAAACATGTCAATTCAGCCTTGTTCTTCTTCTTCTTGAAGTTGGTAGTTTTGTTGGGCTTGTTAGATGTTGGCTTTCCTTTCCCCTTGTTGTGGTTCCTTTGAACCATGTTGGCGCTGGAGTGGCCCTCGCCTCCTTTAGATCCCGTGTCCTTAGCCCGAGCTTTCTCCTCAACATCCAGAGACGCTATCAGATTTTCAACTGATATCTCCTGTCTCTTATGTTTCAGAGATGTGGCGAAGTTCCTCCATGTAGAAGGCAACTTTGCAATAATGCACCCAGCCACAAATCGGTCAGGAAGGACTATCTTAAGGTGGTCGAGCTCCTTGGCTATACACTGTATTTCATGAGCTTGCTCTACAATAGAGCGATTATCAACCATCTTATAATCATGAAAGTTCTCCATGATATACAAGTCACTGCCAGCATCTGATGCACCATACTTAGTAGTAAGTGCATCCCACAACTCTTTTCCGTCTGTGCACTGAATATTCGCATCAACCAGACGGTCAACAAGGGCGCTAAGAACGGCTCCCGTAAAGATAGTATTGGCATGGTCGTTGATAGTCGCCTAGAGGGGGGTGAATAGGGCGAAACTGAAATTCACAAATATAAACACAACTACAAGCCGGGTTAGCGTTAGTAATAAGGAAACGAGTGCGAGAGAGGGCGCAAAACAAATCCCAAGCGAATAAGCAAGTGAGACACGGAGATTTGTTTTACCGAGGTTCGGTTCTTGCAAACCTACTCCCCGTTGAGGAGGCCACAAAGGCCGGGTCTCTTTCAACCCTTCCCTCTCTCAAACGATCCCACGGACCGAGTGAGCTTTCTCTTCTCAATCACTTGGAACACAAAGTTCCCACAAGGACCACCACAAGTTTGGTGTCTCTTGTCTCAATTACAAGTGAGTTTGATCGCTATGAAAGAATCAAGAACGAAGAAAGCAATCCAAGCGCAAGAGCTCGAAAGAACACAAGCAAATCACTCTCTCTAGTCACTATTGTGTTGTGTGGAATTTGGAGAGGATTTGATCTCTTTGGTGTGTCTAGAATTGAATGCTAGAGCTCTTGTAGTAGTTGGGAAGTGGAAAACTTGGATGCAATGAATGGTGGGGTGGTTGGGGTATTTATAGCCCCAACCACCAAACTTGACCGTTGGCTGGGTTGTCTGTTCGATGGCGCACCGGACAGTCCGGTGCACACCGGACAGTCCGGTGCCCCCTGCCACGTCATCACTGCCGTTGGATTCTGACCGTTGGAGCTTCTGACTTGTGGGCCCGCCTGGGTGTCCGGTGCACACCGGACAGGTACTGTTTGCTGTCCGGTGTGCCAGCATGGGCGTGCCTGCCATCTGCGCACGCAGAGCCCGCATTAAATGCGCGGCAGAGAGCCGTTGGCGCGAAGATAGCCGTTGCTCTGGAGTCGCACCGGACAGTCCGGTGCACACCGGACAGTCCGGTGAATTATAGTGGACGAGCCGTTGGCTTTTCCCGAAGCTGGCGAGTTCCTGAGGCCGACCTCCCTTGGCGCACCGGACACTGTCCGGTGTACACCGGACAGTCCGGTGAATTATAGCCGAGTCGCCTCCGGAAATTCCCGAAGGTGGCGAGTTCGAGTCTGAGTCCCCCTGGTGCACCGGACATGTCCGGTGGCACACCGGACAGTCCGGTGCGCCACACCAGGGGTGCCTTCGGTTGCCCCTTTGCTCCTTTGTTGAATCCAAAGCTTGGTCTTTTTATTGGCTGAGTGTGAACCTTTTACACCTGTATCATCTATACACTTGGGCAAACAAGTTAGTCCAAAGATTTGTGTTGGGCAATTCAACCACCAAAATTATATAGGAACTAGGTGTAAGCCTAATTCCCTTTCAATCTCCCCCTTTTTGGTGATTGATGCCAACACAAACCAAAGCAAATATAGAAGTGCATAATTGAACTAGTTTGCATAAAGTAAGTGTAAAGGTTGCTTAGAATTGAGCCAATATTAATACTTACAAGATATGCATGGATTGTTTCTTACTTATAACATTTTGGACCACGCTAGCACCACATGTTTTGTTTTTGCAAAATCTTTTGTAAATCTTTTCTAAGTTCTTTTGCAAATAGTCAAAGGTAGTGAATAAGAGTTTTGCAAAGCATTTTCAAGATTTGAAATTTTCTCCCCTGTTTCAAATGCTTTTCCTTTGACTTAAACAAAACTCCCCCTAAATGAGATCCTCCTCTTAGTGTTCAAGAGGGTTTTGATATGCCTTTTGAAATGCTACTATCTTCCCTTTTTTGAACACAATAGGATACTAATTGAAAATATTCAACACTAAGTTTTTGAAATTGGTTGGTGGTGCGGTCCTTTTGCTTTGGGCTCATTTCTCCCCCTTTTTGGCATGAATCGCCAAAAACGGAACCATTAGAGCCCTTAAAGTGCTATCTTCCCCTTTGGTTATAAATAAATGAGTTTAGATTATACCAAAGACGAAGTCCCTTTGCTTGGTGCTCATGTTTTCTCCCCCTAGAACGGAGAGTAGCTTGGAGCGACGACGATGGATGAGTTACGGAGTGGAAGCCTTTTTGTCTTCGCCGAAGACTCCAATTCCCTTTCGATATACCTATGACTTGGTTTGAGATAGACTTGAAAACACATTAGTCATAGCATATGAGAGAGATATGATCAAAGGTATGTAAAAGAGCTATGTGTGCAATCTAGCAAAAGAAATTGCGTGAATCAAGAATATTGAGCTCATGCCTAAGTTTGTTAAAAGATTGTTCATCAAGAGGCTTGGTAAAGATATCGGCTAATTGATCTTTAGTGTTAATATAAGAAATCTCGATATCCCCTTTTTGTTGGTGATCCCTTAAAAAGTGATACCGAATGGCTATGTGTTTAGTGCGACTATGCTCGACGGGATTGTCAGCCATTTTGATTGCACTCTCATTGTCACATAGCAAAGGGACTTTGGTTAATTTGTAACCGTAGTCCCGCAGGGTTTGCCTCATCCAAAGCAATTGCGCGCAACAATGACCTGCGGCAATATACTCGGCTTCGGCGGTGGAAAGAGCGACCGAATTTTGCTTCTTTGAAGCCCAAGACACCAAGGATCTTCCCAAGAACTGGCAAGTCCCTGATGTGCTCTTTCTATTGATTTTGCACCCCGCCCAATCGGCATCGGAATAACCAATTAAATCAAATGTGGATCCCTTAGGATACCAAAGCCCAAACTTAGGAGTATAAGCCAAATATCTCAAGATTCGTTTTACGGCCGTAAGGTGAGCTTCCTTAGGGTCGGCTTGGAATCTTGCACACATGCATACGGAAAGCATAATATCCGGTCGAGATGCACATAAATAGAGTAAAGAACCTATCATCGACCGGTATACCTTTTGATCTACGGACTTACCTCCCGTGTCGAGGTCGAGATGCCCATTAGTTCCCATGGGTGTCTTGATGGGTTTGGCATCCTTCATCCCAAACTTGGTTAGAATGTCTTGAGTGTACTTTGTTTGGCTGATGAAGGTGCCCTCTTGGAGTTGCTTCACTTGGAATCCTAGAAAATACTTCAACTCCCCCATCATAGACATCTCAAACTTATGTGTCATGATCCTACTAAACTCTTCACATGTAGACTCGTTAGTAGACCCAAATATAATATCATCAACATAAATTTGGCATACAAACAAGTCATTTTCAAGAGTTTTAGTAAAGAGTGTAGGATCGGCTTTACCGACTTTGAATCCATTTGCAATAAGAAAATCTCTAAGGCATTCATACCATGCTCTTGGGGCTTGCTTGAGCCCATAAAGCGCCTTAGAGAGCTTATAGACATGATTAGGATACTTACTGTCTTCAAAGCCGGGAGGTTGCTCAACATAGACCTCTTCCTTGATTGGTCCATTGAGGAAGGCACTTTTCACGTCCATTTGATAAAGCTTAAAGCCGTGGTAAGTAGCATAGGCTAATAATATGCGAATTGACTCAAGCCTAGCTACGGGTGCATAGGTTTCACCGAAATCCAAACCTTCGACTTGGGAGTATCCCTTGGCCACAAGTCGAGCTTTGTTCCTTGTCACCACACCATGCTCGTCTTGCTTGTTGCGGAAGACCCATTTGGTTCCTACAACATTTTGATTAGGACGTGGAACTAAATGCCATACCTCATTTCTAGTGAAGTTGTTGAGCTCCTCTTGCATTGCCACCACCCAATCCGAATCTTGGAGTGCTTCCTCCACCCTGTGAGGCTCAATAGAGGAAACAAACGAGTAATGCTCACAAAAATGTGCAATACGAGATCTAGTGGTTACCCCCTTATGAATGTCGCCGAGGATGGTGTCGACGGGGTGATCTCGTTGAATTGCTTGGTGGACTCTTGGGTGTGGCGGCCTTTGTTCCTCATCCACCTTGTCTTCCTCGTTTGCATCTCCCCCTTGATCAATGCCATCATCTTGAGGTGGCTCATTGTCTTGATCTTCTCCTTCATCAACTTGAGCTTCATCCTCATTTTGAGTCGGTGGAGATGCTTGCATGGAGGAGGATGGTTGATCTTGTACATTTGAAGGCTCTTCGGATTCCTTAGGACACACCTCCCCAATGGACATGTTCCTTAGCGCGATGCATGGAGCCTCTTCTTCACCTATCTCATCAAGATCAACTTGCTCTACTTGAGAGCCATTAGTCTCATCAAACACAACGTCACATGAGACTTCAACTAGCCCAGTGGACTTGTTAAAGACCCTATATGCCCTTGTGTTTGAGTCATAACCAAGTAAAAAACCTTCTACAGTCTTAGGAGCAAATTTAGATTTTCTACCTCTCTTAACAAGAATAAAGCATTTGCTACCAAAAACTCTAAAATATGAAATGTTGGGCTTTTTACCGGTTAGGAGTTCATATGATGTCTTCTTGAGGATTCGGTGAAGATATAACCGGTTGATGGCGTAGCAAGCGGTGTTGACTGCCTCCGCCCAAAACCGATCCGAAGTCTTGTATTCATCAAGCATGGTTCTCGCCATGTCTAAAAGAGTTCTATTCTTCCTCTCCACAACACCATTTTGTTGAGGTGTGTAGGGAGAAGAGAACTCATGCTTGATGCCCTCCTCCTCAAGGAAGCCTTCTATTTGAGAGTTCTTGAACTCCGTTCCGTTGTCGCTTCTTATTTTCTTAATCCTTAAGGCGAACTCATTTTGAGCCCGTCTCAAGAATCCCTTTAAGGTTTCTTGGGTTTGAGATTTTTCCTGTAAAAAGAATACCCAAGTGAAGCGAGAATAATCATCCACAATAACTAGACAGTACTTACTCCCGCCGATGCTTATGTAAGCGATCGGACCGAATAGATCCATGTGTAGGAGCTCTAGTGGACTGTCGGTCATCATTATGTTCTTGTGTGGATGATGAGTGCCAACTTGCTTCCCTGCTTGGCATGCGCTACAAATCCTGTCTTTCTCAAAATGAACATTTGTTAATCCTAAAATGTGTTCTCCCTTTAGAAGCTTGTGAAGATTCTTCATCCCAACATGGGCTAGTCGGCGGTGCCAGAGCCAACCCATGTTAGTCTTAGCAATTAAGCAAGTGTCGAGTTCAGCTCTATCAAAATCTACCAAGTATAGCTGACCCTCTAATACTCCCTTAAATGCTATTGAATCATCACTTCTTCTAAAGACAGTAACACCTACATCAGTGAATAGACAGTTGTAGCCCATTTGACATAATTGAGATACAGAAAGCAAGTTGTAATCTAAAGAATCAACAAGAAAAACATTGGAAATGGAATGGTCAGGAGATATAGCAATTTTACCCAAACCTTTGACCAAACCTTGATTTCCATCCCCGAATGTGATCGCTCTTTGGGGATCTTGGTTTTTCTCATATGAGGAGAACATCTTTTTCTCCCCAGTCATGTGGTTTGTGCACCCGCTGTCGAGTATCCAACTTGAGCCCCCGGATGTATAAACCTACAACACAAATTTAGTTCTTGACTTTAGGTACCCAAATGGTTTTGGGTCCTTTGGCATTAGACACAAGAACTTTGGGTACCCAAACACAAGTCTTGGAGCCCTTGTGCTTGCCCCCAACATATTTGGCAACTACTTTGCCGGATTTGTTAGTTAAAACATAAGATGCATCAAAAGTTTTAAATGAAAGACTATGTTCATTTGATGCACTAGGAGTTTTCTTCTTAGGCAACTTAGCATGGGTTGGTTGCCTAGAACTAGATGTCTCACCCTTATACATATAAGCATGATTAGGGCCAGAGTGAGACTTCCTAGAATGAATTTTCCTAATTTTGTCCTTGGGATAACCGGCAGGGTATAAAATGTAACCCTCGTTATCCTGAGGCATGGGAGCCTTGCCCTTAACAAAATTTGACAATCTTTTAGGAGGGGCACTAAGTTTGACATTGTCTCCCCTTAGGTAGCCAATGCCATCCTTAATGCGAGGGCGTCTCCCATTATAAAGCATGCTACGAGCAAATTTAAATTTCTCATTTTCTAAGTTGTGCTCGGCAATTTTAGCATCTAGTTTTGCTATATGATCATTTTGTTGTTTAATTAAAACCATATGATCATGAATAGCATCAATATCAACATTTCTACATCTAGTACAAATAGTGACATGCTCAATGGTAGATGTAGATGGTTTGCAAGAATTAAGTTCTACAATCTTAGCACGAAGTATATCATTCTTATCTCTAAGATCGGCAATTGTAACTTTGCAAACATCACAATCTTTAGCCTTAGCAATCAAATTTTCATTCTCTAATCTAAGGCTAGTAAGAGAAATGTTTAATTCTTCAATCCTAGCAAGCAAATCATCATTATTATCTCTAGGATTGGGAATTGAAACATTACAAACATGAGAATCAACCTTAGCATTTAAACTAGCATTTTCATTTCTAAGGTTGTCAATTATCTCACGGCAAGTGCTTAGCTCACTAGACAATTTTTCACATTTTTCAACTTGTAGAGCGTAAGCATTTTTAACCTTAACATGTTTTTTATTTTCCTTGATTAGGAAATCCTCTTGGGAGTCCAAGAGATCATCCTTCTCATGGATGGCACTTATTAGTTCATTTAATTTCTCCTTTTGTTCCATGTTAAGGTTGGCAAAAAGAGTACGCAAATTATCTTCCTCACCATTAGCATTATCATCACTGGAAGACTCATATTTAGTGGAGGAGTTGGATTTGACCTTCTTCTTTTTGCCGTCCTTTGCCATGAGGCACTTGTGGCCGACGTTGGGGAAGAGGAGTCCCTTGGTGACGGCGATGTTGGCGGCGTCCTCGTCGGAGGAGGAGTCGCTTGAGCTTTCGTCGGAGTCCCACTCCCGACAAACATGGGCATCACCGCCCTTCTTCTTGTAGTACCTCTTCTTCTCCTTTCGCTTGGTGCGGGACTCTTCCGATGAAGTGCTCCCGTGGCTTGTAGTGGGCTTTTCGCCGGTCTCCATCTCCTTCTTGGCGTGATCTCCCGACATCACTTCGAGCGGTTAGGCTCTAATGAAGCACCGGGCTCCGATACCAATTGATAGTCGTCTAGAGGGGGGGTGAATAGGGCGAAACTGAAATTCACAAATATAAACACAACTACAAGCCGGGTTAGCGTTAGTAATAAGGAAACGAGTGCGAGAGAGGGCGCAAAACAAATCCCAAGCGAATAAGCAAGTGAGACACGGAGATTTGTTTTACCGAGGTTTGGTTCTTGCAAACCTACTCCCCGTTGAGGAGGCCACAAAGGCCGGGTCTCTTTCAACCCTTCCCTCTCTCAAACGATCCCACGGACCGAGTGAGCTTTCTCTTCTCAATCACTTGGAACACAAAGTTCCCACAAGGACCACCACAAGTTTGGTGTCTCTTGTCTCAATTACAAGTGAGTTTGATCGCTATGAAAGAATCAAGAACGAAGAAAGCAATCCAAGCGCAAGAGCTCGAAAGAACACAAGCAAATCACTCTCTCTAGTCACTATTGTGTTGTGTGGAATTTGGAGAGGATTTGATCTCTTTGGTGTGTCTAGAATTGAATGCTAGAGCTCTTGTAGTAGTTGGGAAGTGGAAAACTTGGATGCAATGAATGGTGGGGTGGTTGGGGTATTTATAGCCCCAACCACCAAACTTGACCGTTGGCTGGGTTGTCTGTTCGATGGCGCACCGGACAGTCCGGTGCACACCGGACAGTCCGGTGCCCCCTGCCACGTCATCACTGCCGTTGGATTCTGACCGTTGGAGCTTCTGACTTGTGGGCCCGCCTGGGTGTCCGGTGCACACCGGACAGGTACTGTTTGCTGTCAGGTGTGCCAGCATGGGCGTGCCTGCCATCTGCGCACGCAGAGCCCGCATTAAATGCGCGGCAGAGAGCCGTTGGCGCGAAGATAGCCGTTGCTCTGGAGTCGCACCGGACAGTCCGGTGCACACCGGACAGTCCGATGAATTATAGTAGACGAGTCGTTGGCTTTTCCCGAAGCTGGCGAGTTCCTGAGGCCGACCTCCCTTGGCGCACCGGACACTGTCCGGTGTACACCGGACAGTCCGGTGAATTATAGCCGAGTCGCCTCCGGAAATTCCCGAAGGTGGCGAGTTCGAGTCTGAGTCCCCCTGGTGCACCGGACATGTCCGGTGGCACACCGGACAGTCCGGTGCGCCACACCAGGGGTGCCTTCGGTTGCCCCTTTGGTCCTTTGTTGAATCCAAAGCTTGGTCTTTTTATTGGCTGAGTGTGAACCTTTTACACCTGTATCATCTATACACTTGGGCAAACAAGTTAGTCCAAAGATTTGTGTTGGGCAATTCAACCACCAAAATTATATAGGAACTAGGTGTAAGCCTAATTCCCTTTCAGTCGTACTCTTTCTCCTGTTCAGGAGTCAGTGGACCCTCAGGTCTGCCTTTACTAACATGGAAGACATTCATAGCAGTAAGCCAGAGCGTGGCCTTGACTTGCCATCTCTTAAAGTGCATACCATTAAACTTTTCTGGCTTCAGCGCGTCGGCAAAAGCAGCCATAGAAAAACTAGGAAATTGTATACAATAAGGTTTTTGGATTGTTGAATAATTAGACAAATTCCAAATTAAATTCCGAATATAAATCATGACCAAATCAGAAGAACTGAAATAAAAAGCCAAATCAGATGATGCGTACTGATTAGACTTACTGATAGATGGCGCGTGCCGGAATCAGCAGGGTCGACGAGGTCGAAGTAGCGAAATCAGCAGGGTCGACGAGGTCAGAAGATCATGAGCAGTCGCGTGAAGACGCTTCCCAAAAACCTTATTCGCCCTCTCCTGGTGCAGGATCTAGAAGACGAAGGGTTCCGGAGACCTGCTCTCCTGATCGCAGATGCACCTCTGCGGTCGGGACGAAGGGAACTAAAAGGTGGCTCAGCTATGAAGAGAGGCGAAAGCGAAACTGGGATCAGCTGGAGGCTGGCTGCCGGGCTCCTTATATAGGGCCGAGTCCGCGACCCCCGATCTTATCCGCCCACAAAAATCTCGCGATCAGTTGAGATTTTATAGCGATCGGTTAGGATAAACGTAACAGCCAAGAAACCAAAAAATCAAACGGCAAAAGGTAGCCGCGCCCCCGCAAAGCGAGGGGCCGGATTTCGGCGGACCATTCACGCGCATGTCGTGCGTCCCGCCCAGGCGAGGCGAGCGAGAGCGCGCGCGTGTGGCTCTCCACACTCTCTCCTCTCATCCATGACTTGGTGAGTGAGTGTGGCTTCCATATTTAAGCTAGCTCTACTCCACTAGAACTAGCAATATGGTGCTATTGGTTCCACCAATTTCCTAGTCATCCACTTGTATGGGCTTTTGAGATTTTTCTGGATTTATTAGAATTTCTTAACTGGGCCAAGCCCATAAATCCTAACAAATACATGAACAACCAAAATAAAGACCCCAGCCGGGTTCCAAAACACGGGTCATATGTTGCGTAGGACTTCGAACGAAAACAGAATCAATTCGAATTCGTATGTGAATATATAGAGAGGTAAATTGTTCCTATATATCACACAAATGAGAAGTTCACTTCGATCGAATGAGAATCAATTCAATTCGAATGAGAAGTTCTTGAAAATGTGTGTGAGTCACATGTGAATTAAAATAGATACGATCATTCTTTTGGTCGGTATTCACTTGAAGGACACAAAAGCAAAGACAATGAAAAATCTCTTTGAATGTTACGGACAGCAGCAGCACTCTTAGGACAGTTAGCTAGCGTAAAGATACAATTCATCAATCTGAAATTACTACTGGATTATGACGATTGAAAAATAATTTATCAAGATATGAAGAATGCATACATCTGGGAAACGAGAGCACTCTCCGCGACGACGCCGGTTTCCACAGCCGCCGCCGTTGGGCAGGGAGCAAGCGGCGGCCTGCTGGACATGGATGCGGGGCGCGGCGGCGGCGGCGGCGGCGGCGGCGGCGGCGGCGGCGGCGGCCACTGCGCACACGGACGCGGAAAAGGGATCAGAACAGCGCGCGGGAGGCCGGCCGGGAGAGAGCGCACATAACCTCGCTGTTCTGCTCCATATTTAGCGTGCAAATGTTCTCTGTACTTGGATCTAGTGATAGATTCAAACTTATTGCGCTGTGTTTAATTTGCATGAATTCTGTTCTTAAGGTGTACGTCACTGCTTCTAGAACAACTAGCTAGCAGTGCATGGTATATATACTCTTAATTATAATACGGTACTGAATTAGATAGCCGCACATACATATACATATACATACATACTATCACAAATTATTCTCTCCAGCAGGATGGTTTAGCAAATACGTACCAATGCAAGCAGGTCACGTACATCAAATACTAGGCAACCAGGATATATAAGCCAAAATCTCTCTTTGCAGATGGCTTGCCTGCCTACGTCCCGCATGTTATTCCTGCCGTACATCAAAATATATACTTGACAAGGAGCGGGCATATATCAGTTTTGTTCCCGATAAAAGCAGGCCGCCGCACGGCTGATCTCGACGATCGAATTCCCTTTCGCTAAAAAAAAGAAGAATCGATCTGAGGATGAGCACGTACAGCTCTCTTGCGTGCGTGATGGCTAAGTAAAGGAGAGCTATAGTAAACTAGAGCGTGTGAATCGTATTCCCTTGTTGAGTGAGAATTAATTTTAGCCGGCTAGCCGCTCCGGTCCTTTTTGTTTTCTTTTCGGGGGAAAAGGCTATAGCTGGTAGTAGGATTCGACACACAACGTATATATTATATATATTTTCTCTCGATCGCGCGCTCGACAGCCGATCGAATCCTTATCTAACTTGCACAGGCAGGGTGATTATTAGCTTTATATTATTAAGTATATATATGCAAAATAATGCGTGCACGACAATTTCGTAGCTAAGATTAAATAGATAATTAAGCAGAAAAACATTTCCGCTCCACCGTGCATCCGATCCCGCATCATCAAAGCATGCAGAAACTTTTTTTTGGCGGTATGCAACGTACGTGCCGCGATCGATGGTGCACCGACACGTGGTGGAATCGCGCGCGAAACTGCTCTGTCGCCCGAATTCAGTCCGGACATAAAATATGGCAGTAGCCAGGTTCCAATATTCCATGCAACGATTATTTGTTTCCGGCGGACACTCACGTACAGCACAGGCCCCGCTCATTTCTTTGTTCTAAGTAGTACTAGAGTCTAAATTTTCATCCTAATTTTCTCTGCTCAGTCCAATTTAGATGTCCCTACTCTGATATTATAGTGCTTGTCCTTACAAATTGCCATATTTTGTTTTAGGCCTCCGTACGACGGTGCAATTATATATGGACGATGTATGTCGGATGCACTGCACATTATCGCACACACTTTTCTACTACAGTGTCGGGCTGTGGGGATCTTTCGTTTATTTCTTTTCGCAAATATATTCCAGGTAGCTTATCAAGCACATTGCATTGGGCCGGGGATCGAATGGGAGAATCCTTAACTAACAACTGTTACACAGTGTGTAGAGAGAGATACATACGCATATATTCTCCGATCTCTCTCCGGTGTGTAGACTCAAGTTTAATCCCTCTGTTCCTTCTCTCTTGTTTAATTAATTTCGATGTTCAGAATAAAAACAGCATCTTTGGTGTGACCTAACCAACCTAACTGTGCGACCCCACTGCACACTACTACTACTGCATGCAAACCAAGACATATGTTCTCTGATCTCTTGCTACCTTTGATTTGTCTTCTATATATCGGCATCATGGTATCTAGTGCCCCCCTTAATTAGCTAGCTATTAACGTACGTAACATATATACATGTATGTCTCCTCCATGCATACATGTCACATCTACCCGGCGCCCACATCATCAATATATATACCTTTGCCACTTTTTGCCTGGCTGGCGGGCTTCGTGCTCTATATATACACCCCTTGATCGATCGGCCTCCGCCATCCATATCCCCAGCAGTACTTCCAACTTCCAAGCAGGAGCAAACGCTAGCCATCTCCACCTCAAGTTAGCTCTCTAGCTATACTAAGCTATAGCAGCGGTGCTGATCATCGCTCGCTACCACACCATCACCACCGACCAACCCATCAGCTAGCTAGCTATAGCATGTCGGGCGTGTGGGTGTTCAAGAACGGCGTGGTGCGCCTGGTGGAGAACGGCGCGGCGGTGGGCGGCGAGGCGGCGGTGCGGCGGCGGAAGGCGCTGGTGCACACGCCGAGCGGGCAGGTGGTGCGGTCGTACGCGGAGCTGGAGGCGGAGCTGCGCGCGCTGGGCTGGGAGCGCTACTACGAGGACCCGGCGCTGTACCAGTTCCACAAGCGCGGCTCCCTCGACCTCATCTCCCTCCCCGCCGACTTCGCCAGGTTCTCCTCCGTCCACATGTACGACATCGTCATCAAGAACCGCGACTCCTTCAGGGTCGTCGACGTCTGATCGATGTCGGTCGTCATCGATCTGCGTGCTGCCCGTGTACATACGCGTGCAGTGCATGCATGCATGGTCGACTCCTACTCCGATCCTTAACTATATACATATATATACATGCATCTTAATTTGTTACTTTGTGAGTTGTTCATCAGTACGTGCATATCAGCTAGCTAGCTAGTGTTTGACAACAGTCGTCGTTACGTTGTATTGTGTCAGTGAAGTTGCTAGCTCTAGCTAGCTACTTGCTGTGTGTGAGTGTGTGCAGCTGATCTGAATCAGTAGCGTGTGCAGCATGCATATCCTAGCAGTGTGTGCGTCCAGGTGTGTACACGTACGTCTCGGAGTGACGATCGATGTGTGCCCTAGTTGCTCAAGATCCATCACGCATGTGCGTGTGCGTGACTGTACATTTATTTATCGTTTGTGCCAGTGACCACCATTATTGATGTGCGTGCATTAATTTCTCACTACATATTGTACACATGAATATATATCATGGTATATGTATCGAATGGAACCATGCATGGATGAAGTACAGAAGTAGTAGTAGTAGTAGAGCGACGCGGACGCGGAACTAGATGGCAGGGTGCGCTGCTGTCGCGAAAACGGCAGAGCAACCGGAGGGGGGGGGGGGGGGGGGGGGGCAGAGCGAGCGAGCGTCTACGGCAGAGCGATGGCGATGCCCCCAAGGCCGGGTCACTTCTCCAAAAAAAAAGGCCCTCTAACGAACGGTTCAACGAAATTCGGCCCAATGTTCCATAGGAACCGCCGCGGAAACAAACATGCGGTTGCCACTTAGGAGGCCCATGGTCCACAAAGGATAATAGAGCACGGACGGCGGCGCACCTTTCTCCGTTTTCTTTCTTGTCTTGGTGGCCCCCTGGTAGCGATAGCAGCTCCAAGAGTATTGGTCTCTCTAGTCTATCTAAATCTTCGAATTAAGTACATCCGTAACATAATATCCACATCAGGCAATATTTTTAAAAGCCCGTGTGTCAGCGTGATGGCACGTAGAACCAGAGACTCTGACTCAGTTTTTCAAGTACAAGAGACATGTAAGAGACTGTATGATACAATCATGAGCCATTAAATTATAAATACACTCAAGACATAATATGTATAGAGAGTCGTGCAGAGAACATACTTTTCGTAAATAGCTTGTCTTTTTTTCATTTAAGCCTCTAAAGACTCCTCAAAAAGATGCCTCATTTAATTGGCTGTCCTAAGCGATCAGAAAAAATATACTGTATCACTAATGGCATTAGACGATGCGGAGCTCGCCGCTAACAGTGAGCGTGAGTGATGCTGCGATGGCAAGGCCAAAACGGACGGCCCAACACAGTTGTTGACCCAGATGACGTTGACGGGCCGAGGCAAGATGCTGTGGTGCCAGATGCCAAGGTACTGGCGAGAGGGCTGATTTGGGCTTTGGCTCCGGCGAGAAGAAGCCAGCCTCGAACACCCAACTCCTGATGCTCTCATTCTCTATCCTCCGATAAAAAAATGGTTTTTTTAATTCTCTAAGCTAAACTTTACTCCATTCATTCTAAAATATGTACACTTTTAGCATTTGAAATTTGTTCCAAAATTTATATATTTTTAAGTGTGATGCACACCCACCTAGTTGTTATAGCTTTTTTATGTTCTCTACTTCCACAATGCAAAATTTACATTATGACATACATTTGGAAATGGATAGATGTGTAAATTTCAAGTAGCGCTCAACCCTTCCAAGAATTATAGAAGCCCATTTATTCTAAGACGGGTGGTATTGTATGATGCGTGAATAAAAAAAATAAGTTACTTTTCTCATGTCCTAACCACATATAGTTCATTTCAAAGAATTATTCCATATAAATAAAAGCTTATTCACAAAGCTTGAAGAGAGACTCTTGTCAAAACAGTTTTATCAACCCATCTATCATCTTACTGCCTCTAACAAAAAATGGTAAATTCAAAAGGTTGATCAAATAAGAAGTGCTTTTCTTCGAAAAGGTGATGAGGTGGAGAATGTAGGAACTTCCTTTTTTAGTGCACAACTACAAGCAAAGTCAAAAAACCTAAGAATAGAGAAGGTCTTGGATTTTTAGAAGTTCAATGTTTTGTGAGAGATCTTTGCTTAAGGTGGTTGTGGTTGAAAAAGAGAAGGAAAGGCGTGGATTGAGCTGGACATACCTTGTGATGAGGTTAATTTGAATCTCTTCTGATGAGGACATCACTTCTATACATACAATGAATGGACCGATAACACGATCGCGTGCACGACAGCTAATTCTCTAGGTACGTTCTACCCTAGTCAATTGTGTTTCAGAGCTTACGCTTGGGGCCGTGGATGTTTTGTTGATTAGGAACCTTGGAGAGGACCAGCAAGGACTTGGGAAAGGCCTAGGTGTTGAGGAGGAGCAGCAAGGCACCCACAACAGGAAGGCGATCAAGTCCGACTCGGCTGCGACTCCATCTCGGGTTTCAGGACCAGTCTACACTAAAATGGACGCCCAAGATGCATCCGGACTCCGATTGTGACGAACTTGATATGGTTGGAAAGATAAAGAGATTATCTAACCAACCCAACTGGTTCCACCCTAAAATTCATCCGGAGTCAACGGAAATTGTCGAAACAATTCAGCGTTCAGATTCTGTTTTGGTGCTGCGACACCGTCTGTTGGGCCGTTGTGTCGTGTATCGCGTCGGAGCCCATTAGGGGCGAGTCCAGGGGTCATGCACGCCCTAATACTCTATTTATTCAACAGTCGCCGCCACATTAGGTTTGGGTTTTGCTTAGATCAATTCTGTCATCGAACAATGTCGCCGTTATCGGTTTGTGAGACCCCATCCCGTGATCAATACAATTTTGGTTGCGTTTCTTTCATGTTCTTGCTTGTATTCTTGATTGCGCTTGCAGGGATAAGCCTTCGTGGCGAGGTCATTCGTGTGTCACGGGTGATAAACAAGGGAGCCGCGGTGTAGTGATTGCGAGGAACCGTTCGCTCGGAGCCTTGAATCATCAACGTCGAGATCTCCATTCAATCAAATTATCGCATCTCACGGAAGATCGGACCGCGTCTACTATCAATTGGTATCAGATTTCTAGGTTGCCCGTGAGGTATAATTCTACATTTAGATTAGTTTTGTTTCGTCCCATAGTCCACAAAAAGCCAAAAAAATTAATATAATTACGATCAGTTTATTCCGACCTAAAACCATCGCCTTAGCCTTTGCACAATTCAGTTTTAGAGTCCGCAGTTCTGAGTTCGTGTTCTAGGTTGAGTTTGGTTGTTGGTTTAGATTTGTTTTTGTTCAGTTTGATTCTGTCCATCCGCTTCATCCTACAAAATCGACCCTATCTACAAAACAGATCCTATATCTAAAACCGACCCTATCCACAAAACAGATCATATCTCTAAAACCGACCCTATCCACAAAACAGATCCTATCTCTAAAACTGACCATATCCACAAAACAAATCCTATCGCTAAAACCGACCATATCCACAAAATAGTCCTATCTCTACAACCGACCCTATCCACAAAATAGATCATATCTCTAAAACCGACCGTATCCACAAAACCAAACCCCCACCCTTCCAACACCTCGCCAGAAACCCTGATTCGGAGTCCAAACTTAAAACAGCCGTAACTTTCGCCTCGGAATTCGAATCGGGCCCATTTTTTTCAAATCGCATAGAATTAAATTTCACATCCGATTCTTTTCGGCTTTACCGGATTCTCTGTTTTTAAAATTCCCAAATTCGTCTTGGAAATAGGACTTCTCATTTTCCAAACATTTATTTCGATTTTAGGGCAAACTTGTAGAAATTCCAGAGGATGCGTCATTGCACAAAAAAATCTGAAACTCGGTGTGTTTTCTTCTTATGTGCTGCTGCAAAAGAGAAAAATATAAATAAATATTTGAAAAAAATCGCTAACAAAAAAGAGAAAAAAAGAAAAGAGTAGCACATAAATAGAAACACCAGTGTTCTGTGCACCTCTGTGATTATTTTGCCCCAAGCCTGTTTTCTTGCTACACCTAGATACTTGTACCTCCTTTCTTATGCCTTGGTCCAATTGTTCTATTTCATTTTCTAGGCCAGCAACTAGGACGAGTACTTGGAACACTTATTCAGCATTGCTATCTGTTACTGACTTGTGTGCCACATATATATATTTAGTCAGCCTTTCCAGAACTCCAGCTTTCTCTCGAGCAGAACATGTACTCCTTTGCAATCACACCCACGATCGTTGGACAGTCACACCGGTCACCGTTTGCCACATGCAGTGCTGGTAAGAACGGTGTAAGAGCGGGGTAAGACGCTTCATAATTTGTATTCCACCTCCACCACCACCTTGAGAGATAGTTGTAGGATTCACATTGTTTGTTTCCTTTTTGTCTCTGTTTTGTGCTAACAATGATAGGACCAAAGAATCAAATGGACAAGGACAAGGGGCCTAAGCTTAACGACGATGAGTGTGTCTCTCAGATGGAATTGAAGGAGATGATGCACGCGATGACTGAAGCTTTTAAAAAATACCAGGACTCTGCGGCAACATCCTATGAGCAGCTTGATCGACGAGTTGTTGAACTTGTTACACGCATGGACATACTGGAGGCTCGTCCCCCACCACCAACTCCAGCCCCAGCTCACTCTCCTGTGGACGACGATGACGACGATGTTTATGCACCGCTGCGACAACGCCTCGCACGTAATCGACAAGGTATGGGAGGTAATGGTAGACGTCGTCATAATCCTGAACCAGACCATGATCCATTTGCTAAGATTAAGTTCTCTATTCCACTGTTCATGGGTTTTTATGATGCTGAAGCTTACTTAGACTGAGAGATGACGGTAGAACAAAAATTTAATTCCCATCTTGTTCCAGAGCAGCATAGGGTTAGACAAGCCAATAGTGAATTTAGAGATTTTGCTATCATTTGGTGGAATGAACTTGTTAACACACGTGCTGCACCACAAACATGGAATGCGTTAAAAGAGGAGATGCGAGCTCGCTTTGTTGCCCCTTCTTATAGACGTGATCTTCGAAAAAATTGCAACGCTTAAATCAGGGAGACATGTCGGTACAGGAATACTAGGTAGTTGAGGATCCGGAGGATCAAATGGTTAGGTTTTATGGGGGATTGAGGCGGGAGATTTAGGATATTGTTGATTATTGAAAGGGAATTAGGCTTACACCTATTTCCTAAATGATTTTGGTGGTTGAATTGCCCAACACAAATAATTGGACTAACTAGTTTGCTCTAGTGCATAAGATATACAGGTGCCAAAGGTTCACACTTAGCTAATAAAAAGACCAAATATTGGGTTCAACAAAAGAGCAAAGGGACAACCGAAGGCACCTCTGGTCTGGCGCACCGGACTGTCCGGTGTGCCACCGGACAGTGTCTGGTGCACCACCGGTCAGTGTCCGGTGCACCAGAGGACTCCAAGTCGAACTCGTCACCTTCAGAAAAATCCAGAGGCGCTCCGCTATAATTCACCGGACTGTCCGGTGTACACCGGACAGTGTCCGGTGCTCCAAGGAAGAGCGGCTCTGGAACTCGCCAGCTTCGGGAAAACACAACGGCTAGTCCGCTATAATTCACCGGACATGTCCGGTGTACACCGGACTGTTCGGTGTGACAACGAAGCAACGGATACTTCGGCGCCAACGGCTACCTGCAGCGCATTGAATGCGCGCCAGTGCGCGCAGAAGTCAGGCACGCCTATGCTGGCGCACCGAACACTCTACAGTACATGTCCGGTGCGCCACCGGACATCTAGGCGGGCCTAGAAGACAGAGCTCCAACGGTCGGAACCCAACGACTTTGGTGACGTGGCTGGCGCACCGGACATGTCCGGTGCACCATTCGACAATCAGCCCCAGCAAACGGCTAGTTTGGTGGTTGGGGCTATAAATACCCCCAACCACCCCACATTCAAGTAATCCAAGTTTTCATACTTCCAACCACTTACAAGAGCTAGGCATTCAATTCTAGACACACTCAAGAGATCAAATCCTATCCTAAATTCCACACAAAGCTTTAGTGACTAGTGAGAGAGATTTGCTTGTGTTCTTTCGAGCTCTTGCGCTTGGATTGCTTTCTTCTTTCTTGATTCTTTATTGCGATCAAACTCACTTGTAAACTGAGGCAAGAGACACCAATCTTGTGGTGGTCCTTGTAGGAACTTTGTGTTCCAAGTGATTGAGAAGAGAAAGCTCACTCGGTCCGAGGGACCGTTTGAGAGAGGGAAAGGGTTGAAAGAGACCCGGTCTTTGTGACCACCTCAACGGGGAGTAGGTTTGCAAGAACCGAACCTCGGTAAAACAAATCCACGTGTCACACTCTTTATTTGCTTGCGATTTGTTTTGCACCCTCTCTCGCGGACTTGATTATATTTCTAACGCTAACCCGGCTTGAAGTTGTGATTATTTTGAGAATTTCAGTTTCGCCCTATTCACCCCTCTAGGCGACTTTCAATTGGTATCAGAGCCCGGTACTTCATTAGAGCCTAACCGCTCGAAGTGATGTCAGGAGAACTCGCCAAAAAGGAGATGGAGACCGGCGACAAGCCCGGTACGCACGGGAAGGCTTCATCGAAAGAGTCCCGCAACAAGGAGAAGAGGAAGGAGAAGAAGAAGCAAAAGAAGACCTCTTCTCACAAGTCGCATCGGAGTGGCGACAAAATTAAGAAGATGAGGAAGGTGGTCTACTACGAGACCGACACTTCATCACCTTCTACCTCCGGCTCCGACGCCCCCTCCATAACTTCGAAGCGCCATGAGCGTAAGAAGTTTAGTAAGATCCCCTTACATTATCCTCGTACTTCTAGACATACTCCATTACTTTCCGTTCCATTAGGCAAACCGCCAACCTTTGACGGTGAAGATTATGCTAGGTGGGGTGATTTAATGAAATTTCATCTAACCTCACTCCACAAAAGTATATGGAATGTTGTTGAGTTTGGAGCACAGGTACCATCCGTAGGGGATGAGGATTATGATGAGGACGAGGTGGCCCAAATCGAGCACTTCAACTCCCAAGCCACAACAATACTCCTTGCCTCTCTAAGTAGGGAGGAGTACAACAAGGTGCAAGGACTAAAAAGCGCCAAGGAAGTTTGGGACGTGCTCAAGACGGCGCACGAGGGTGATGAACTCACCAAGATCACCAAGCGGGAGACGATCGAGGGGGAGCTCGGTCGCTTCCGTCTTCGCCAAGGGGAGGAGCCACAAGACATGTACAACCGGCTCAAAACCTTGGTGAACCAAGTACGCAACCTCGGGAGCAAAAAGTGGGATGACCACGAGGTGGTTAAGGTTATTCTAAGATCTCTTATTTTCCTTAACCCTACTCAAGTACAATTAATTCGTGGTAATCCAAGATATACACTAATGACTCCCGAGGAAGTAATCGGGAATTTTGTGAGCTTTGAATTCATGATCAAGGGCTCACGGAAGATCAACGAGCTTGACGGCCCCTCCACGTACGAAGCGCAACCGGTCGCATTCAAGGAGACGGAGGAGAAGAAGGAGGAGTCTACACCAAGTAGACAACCAATCGACGCCTCCAAGCTCGACAATGAGGAGATGGCGCTCGTCATCAAGAGCTTCCGCCAAATCCTCAAACAAAGGAGGGGAAAGGACTACAAACCCCGCTCCAAGAAAGTGTGTTACAAATGTGGTAAGCCCGGTCATTTTATTGCAAAATATCCTATATCTAGTGACAGTGACAGGGGTGATGACAAGAAGGGGAGAAGAAGAGGTACTACAAGAAGAAGGGCGGCGATGCCCATGTTTGTCGGGAGTGGGACTCCGACGAAAGCTCTAGCGACTCCTCCGACGAAGAGGACGCCGCCAACATCGTCGTCACCAAGGGCCTTCTCTTCCCCAACGTCGGCCACAAGTGCCTCATGGCAAAGGACGGCAAAAAGAAGAAGGTTAAATCTAAATCCTCCACTAGATATGAGTCCTCTAGTGATGAAAATGCTAGTGATGAGGAAGATAACCTACGCACTCTTTTTGCCAACTTAAACATGCAACAAAAAGAGAAATTAAATGAATTGATTAGTGCCATCCATGAGAAGGATGATCTCTTGGACTCCCAAGAGGACTTCCTAATCAAGGAAAACAAAAGGCATGTTAAAGTTAAAAATGCTTATGCTCTAGAAGTTGAGAAATGTGAAAAATTATCTAGTGAGCTAAGCACTTGCCATGAGACTATAGACAACCTTAAAAATGAGAATGCTAATTTGTTAGCTAGGGTTGATTCTATTGCTTGTAATGTTTCAATTCCCAATCTTAGAAATGATGATGATGATTTACTTGCTAAGATTGAAGAATTAAACATATCTCTTGTTAGCCTTAGGAAGGAAAATGAAAAATTGATTGCTAAGGCTAAAGATTTTGATGTTTGCAATATTACAATTTCCGATCTTAGAGATAAGAATGATATATTGCGTGCTAAGATTGTTGAACTTAATTCTTGCAAACCCTCTACATCTACCGTAGAACATACTTCCATTTGTACTAGATGTAGAGATGTTAACATTGATGCTATACATGATCACATGGCTTTAATTAAACAACAAAATGATCATATAGCAAAATTAGATGCTAAAATTGCCGAGCATAACTTAGAAAATGAAAAATTTAAATTTGCTAGAAGTATGCTCTATAGTGGGAGACGCCCTGGCATCAAGGATGGCATTGGCTTCCAACAGGGAGGCAATGTCAAACTTAATGCCCCTCCTAATAAATTGTCCAACTTTGTTAAGGGCAAGGCTCCCATGCCTCAGGATAACGAGGGTTACATTTTATACCCTGCCAGTTATCCCGAGGACAAAATTAGGAGAATTCATTCTAGGAAGTCTCACTCTGGCCCTAACCATGCTTTCATGTATAAGGGTGAGACATCTAGCTCTAGGCAACCAACCCGTGCTAAGTTGCCTAAAAAGAAAACTCCTAGTGCATCAAATGAACATAACTTTTCATTTAAAACTTTTGATGTGTCTTATGTTTTAACTAACAAATCCGGCAAGGTAGTTGCTAAGTTTGTTGGGGGCAAACACAAGGACTCCAAGACTTGTGTTTGGGTACCCAAAGTTCTTGTTTCTAATGCCAAAGGACCCAAAACCGTTTGGGTACCTAAAGTCAAGAACTAAACTTGTTTTGTAGGTTTATGCATCCGGGGGCTCAAGCTGGATCATCGACAGCGGGTGCACAAACCACATGACAGGGGAGAAGAAGATGTTCTCCTCCTACGAGAAAAACCAAGATCCCCAACGAGCGATCACATTCGGGGATGGAAACCAAGGTTTGGTCAAAGGATAGGGTAAAATTGCTATATCCCCTGACCATTCTATTTCCAATGTTTTTCGTGTAGATTCATTAGATTACAATCTGCTTTCCGTTTCTCAATTATGTCAAATGGGCTACAACTGTCTTTTTACTGATATAGGTGTCACTGTCTTTAGAAGAAGTGATGATTCAATAGCATTTAAGGGAGTGCTGGAGGGTCAGCTATAATTGGTAGATTTTGATAGAGCTGAACTCGACACTTGCTTAATTGCTAAGACTAACATGGGTTGGCTCTGGCACCGCCGACTAGCCCATGTTGGGATGAAGAATCTTCATAAGCTTCTAAAGGGAGAGCACATTTTAGGAGTAACCAATGTTTATTTT
This sequence comes from Zea mays, assembly GCF_902167145.1. NCBI lineage: Eukaryota > Viridiplantae > Streptophyta > Magnoliopsida > Poales > Poaceae > Zea > Zea mays. The sequence goes on along the minus strand of NC_050098.1, from coordinate 36,882,412 downwards.
GAGAAAGACAGGATTTGTAGCGCATGCCAAGCAGGAAAGCAAGTTGGTGCCCATCATCCACACAAGAACATCATGACGACCGACAGGCCACTGGAGCTCCTACACATGGACCTATTCGGCCCGATCGCTTACATAAGCATCGGCGAGAGTAAGTACTGTCTAGTTATTGTGGATGATTATTCTCGCTTCACTTGGGTATTCTTTTTGAAGGAAAAATCTCAAACCCAAGAAACCTTAAAGGGATTCTTGAGACGGGCTCAAAATGAGTTCGCCTTAAGGATCAAGAAAATTAGAAGCGACAACGGGACGGAGTTCAAGAACTCACAAATTGAAGGCTTCCTTGAAGAGGAGGGCATCAAGCATGAGTTCTCTTCTCCCTACACCCCACAACAAAATGGTGTAGTGGAGAGGAAGAATAGAACTCTATTGGACATGGCTAGAACCATGCTTGATGAGTACAAGACTTCGGATCGGTTTTGGGCCGAGGCGGTCAACACCGCCTGCTACGCCATCAACCGGTTGTATCTACACCGAATCCTCAAGAAGACATCTTATGAACTCCTAACCGGTAAAAAGCCCAATATTTCATATTTTAGAGTTTTGGTAGCAAATGCTTTATTCTTGTTAAAAGAGGTAGAAAATCTAAATTTGCTCCTAAGACAGTAGAAGGCTTTTTACTAGGATATGACTCAAACACAAGGGCATATAGGGTCTTTAACAAGTCCTCTGGACAAGTTGAAGTTTCTTGTGACGTTGTGTTTGATGAGACTAACGGCTCTCAAGTAGAGCAAGTTGATCTTGATGAGTTAGGTGATGAAGAGGCTCCGTGCATCGCGCTAAGGAACATGTCCATTGGGGATGTGTGTCCTAAAGAATCCGAAGAGCCTCCAAATGCACAAGATCAACCATCCTCCTCCACGCAAGCATCTCCACCAACTCAAAATGAGGATGAAGCTCAACTTGATGAAGAAGAAGATCACGCAAATGAGCCACCTCAAGATGACGACAATGATCAAGGGGGAGATGCAAGTGATCAAGACAAGGAGGATGAAGAACAAAGGCCGCCACACCCAAGAGTCCACCAAGCAATCCAACGAGATCACCCCGTCGACACCATCCTCGGCGACATTCATAAGGGGGTAACCACTAGATCTCGTGTTGCACATTTTTGTGAACATTACTCTTTTGTTTCCTCTATTGAGCCTCACAGGGTAGAGGAAGCACTCCAAGATTCGGATTGGGTGGTGGCGATGCAAGAGGAGCTCAACAACTTCACTAGGAATGAGGTATGGCATTTAGTTCCACGTCCTAATCAAAATGTTGTAGGAACCAAATGGGTCTTCCGCAACAAGCAAGATGAGCATGGTGTGGTGACAAGGAACAAAGCTCGACTTGTGGCCAAGGGATACTCCCAAGTCGAAGGTTTGGATTTCGGTGAAACCTATGCACCCGTAGCTAGGCTTGAGTCAATTCGAATATTATTAGCCTATGCTACTTACCATGGCTTTAAGCTTTACCAAATGGACGTGAAAAGTGCCTTCCTCAATGGACCAATCAAGGAAGAGGTCTATGTTGAGCAACCTCCCGGCTTTGAAGATAGTGAGTACCCTAACCATGTGTATAAACTCTCTAAGGCGCTTTATGGGCTCAAGCAAGCCCCAAGAGCATGGTATGAATGCCTTAGAGATTTTCTTATCACTAATGGATTCAAAGTCGGAAAGGCCGATCCTACACTCTTCACTAAGACTCTTGAAAATGACTTTTTTGTATGCCAAATTTATGTTGATGATATTATATTTGGGTCTACTAACGAGTCTACATGTGAAGAATTTAGTAGGATCATGACACAAAAATTCGAGATGTCTATGATGGGGGAGTTGAAATATTTCTTAGGATTTCAAGTGAAGCAACTCCAAGAGGGCACCTTCCTAAGCCAAACGAAGTATACTCAAGATATTCTAAGCAAGTTTGGAATGAAGGATGCCAAACCCATCAAGACATCCATGGGAACCAATGGGCATCTCGACCTCGACGAAGGAGGTAAATCCGTCGATCAAAAGGTATACCGGTCGATGATAGGTTCTTTACTTTATTTATGTGCATCACGACCGGATATTATGCTTTTCGTATGCATGTGTGCAAGATTCCAAGCCGACCCTAAGGAAGCTCACCTTACGGCCGTAAAACGAATCTTGAGATATTTGGTTTATACTCCGAAGTTTGGGCTTTGGTATCCTAGGGGATCCACATTTGACTTGATTGGTTATTCGGATGCCGATTGGGCGGGGTGTAAAATCAATAGAAAGAGCACATCGGGGACTTGCCAGTTCTTGGGAAGATCCTTGGTGTCTTGGGCTTCAAAGAAGCAAAATTCCGTAGCTCTTTCTACCGCCGAAGCCGAGTACATTGCCGCAGGACATTGTTGCGCGCAACTACTTTGGATGAGGCAAACCCTTAGGGACTACGGTTACAAATTAACCAAAGTTCCTCTTCTATGTGATAATGAGAGTGCAATCCGCATGGCAGATAATCCCGTTGAGCATAGCTGCACTAAACACATAGCCATTCGGTATCACTTTTTAAGGGATCACCAACAAAAGGGAGATATCGAGATTTCTTACATTAATACTAAAGATCAATTAGCCGATATCTTTACCAAGCCACTTGATGAACAAACTTTTAACAAACTTAGGCATGAGCTAAATATTCTTGATTCTAGGAACTTCTTTTGTTGATTTGCACACATAGCTCTTTTATATACCTTTGATCATGTCTCTTTCATGTGCTATGACTAATGTGTTTTCAAGTGAATTTCGAACCAAGTCATAGGTATATTGAAAGGGAATTGGAGTCTTCGGCGAAGACAAAAGGCTTCCACTCATTTATTGATGACCAAAGGGGGAGAAAGTAATTAAAAGGGCTCTAATGATTCCGTTTTTGGCGATTCATGCCAAAGGGGGAGAGAGTATGAGCCCAAAGCAAAAGGACCGCACCACCACCAATTTCTAAAAATTTAGTTTTTCAAAGAGTGTTTTCAAATTGGTATCTCACTTGTGATATAATTTCAAATTGGTATACCCTCTTCAAAATTAATATCAAAACCCTCTTGAACACTAAGAGGAGGATTTCATTAAGGGGGAGTTTTGTTTAGTCAAAGGAAAAGCATTTGAAACAGGGGGAGAAAATTTCAAATCTTGAAAATGCTTTGCAAAATCTTATTAATTTACCTTTGACTATATGCAAAAGAACTTTGAAAAGGATTTACAAAAATTTGCAAAAACAAAACATGTGGTGCAAGCGTGGTCCAAAATGTTAAAAACAAAGAAACAATCCATGCATATCTTATGAGTAGTTATATTGGCTCAATTCCAAGCAACCTTTGCACTTACATTATGCAAACTAGTTCAATTATGCACTTCTGTATTTGCTTTGGTTTGTGTTGGCATCAATCACCAAAAAGGGGGAGATTGAAAGGGAATTAGGCTTACACCTATTTCCTAAATGATTTTGGTGGTTGAATTGCCCAACACAAATAATTGGACTAACTAGTTTGCTCTAGTGCATAAGTTATACAGGTGCCAAAGGTTCACACTTAGCCAATAAAAGACCAAATATTGGGTTCAACAAAAGAGCAAAGGGACAACCGAAGGCACCTCTGGTCTGGCGCACCGGACTGTCCGGTGTGCCACCGGACAGTGTCCGGTGCACCAGAGGACTCCAAGTCGAACTCGTCACCTTCAGAAAAATCCAGAGGCGCTCCGCTATAATTCACCGGACTGTCCGGTGTACACCGGACAGTGTCCGGTGCTCCAAGGAAGAGCGGCTCTGGAACTCGCCAGCTTCGGGAAAACACAACGGCTAGTCCGCTATAATTCACCGGACATGTCCGGTGTACACCGGACTGTCCGGTGTGACAACGAAGCAACGGATACTTCAGCGCCAACGGCTACCTGCAGCGCATTGAATGCGCGCCAGCGCGCGCAGAAGTCAGGCACGCCCATGCTGGTGCACCGGACACTCTACAGTACATGTTCGGTGCGCCACCGGACATCCAGGCGGGCCCAGAAGACAGAGCTCCAACGGTCGGAACCCAATGGCTTTGGTGGCGTGGCTGGCGCACCGGACATGTCCGGTGTGCACCGGACTGTCCGGTGCACCATTCGACAGTCAGCCCCACCAAACGGCTAGTTTGGTGGTTGGGGCTATAAATACCCCCAACCACCCCACATTCAAGTAATCCAAGTTTTCATACTTCCAACCACTTACAAGAGCTAGGCATTCAATTCTAGACACACTCAAGAGATCAAATCCTCTCCCAAATTCCACACAAAGCTTTAGTGACTAGTGAGAGAGATTTGCTTGTGTTCTTTCGAGCTCTTGCGCTTGGATTGCTTTCTTCTTTCTTGATTCTTTATTGCGATCAAACTCACTTGTAAATTGAGGCAAGAGACACCAATATTGTGGTGGTCCTTGTAGGAACTTTGTGTTCCAAGTGATTGAGAAGAGAAAGCTCACTCGGTCCGAGGGACCGTTTGAGAGAGGGAAAGGGTTGAAAGAGACCCGGTCTTTGTGACCACCTCAACGGGGAGTAGGTTTGCAAGAACCGAACCTCGGTAAAACAAATCCACGTGTCACACTCTTTATTCGCTTGCGATTTGTTTTGCACCCTCTCTCGCGGACTTGATTATATTTCTAACGCTAACTCGGCTTGAAGTTGTGATTATTTTGAGAATTTCAGTTTCGCCCTATTCACCCCCCCTCTAGGCGACTTTCAATTATAAAGAATATCATTCTATACAACGCTTGTTCCATCTTTCTATGTTGGCAGAAAAAGAATTACAGGGTCGTCAACAGCGGAGGAGCAACACTTTCGCGCCACGCTAGCCACCGGCGCCAGCCAAGGCGTCATCATCTTCGGGCGTACGGACGTCCACATCTTCCGTTGTGCCTTCGGGTGTTGCAGCAAAACCTGCTATGACCAACTCTTCCACAGGCCGCTCCTCCGACATCAAGTGCCACCGCTGCCAGGGACTTGGCCATATTCAGCGAGATTGCCCCAGCAAACGGGCATACATTGCTACTGGTGATGGTGGGTATGTTAGTGCTTCTTATGTTGAAGATGAAGATACTATTGGAGCTAACATTGCAGAGACTTATGATGGTGATGAAGAGGTTCTTGGTACAACAGCGACCGAGACCTATAAGGCCTTGATTGTGCAACGAGCTTTGAGTGCCATGGCTAGTGACGACGACAACAGACAGTGCCACAACCTCTTCAACATGTTCCTCATTGTCAAGGACTGCCGTGTACATACCATCATTGACGGTGGTAGTTGCAACAACTTGGTGAACGTTGAGGTGGTCAAGAAGCTTGGCTTGACCACACGACAGCATCCCCACCCTTATCACATTCAATGGTTTAACAACAACGGTAAGTTCAAGGTAACAAAAACAGTAAGGGTGCATTTTTCTATTGGCTCTTACCATGACTTTGCTGATTTCTATGTGGTGAGTATGGATGCTTGCTCTCTTTTACTGGGACGTCCTTGGGAGTTTGATACTGATGCTATTCACCATGGTAGATCTAATAAATATACTTTCATGCATAAGGGAAAAAAATTGTGTTGCTTCCTATGACTCCCACTGAAATGGTCCACTTTGAACATGAGAAAAAGACTAATGCTAAGCAAAAAGGTGTTTTGAACTCTGAAAATCAGCAACCTATTAAGTTAAAAACTCCTACTTTGCTAGCCACTAAATCTGATCCTGATGAGTTACATGCCTCTGTTGGACTTTGCTATGCCTTAGTGTGCAAAAATGCTTTCTATTCCATTGATGATATGTCTATTGCTTTCACACCGGCTATTGCTAACCTTTTGCAAGAGTATATGGATGTGTTTCCCTCTGAGATACCCCCTGGATTACCACCTGAGTTGCCTCCAGATTTTTGGGTTAGTCCCACACTTAACATTTCAGATTTGAAGCCATATATGGGTGACGAAGATGAGATCGAGTCGAGGACGACTCCAATTCAAGAGGAGGAGGATGATGAAGACATCACTTCTATACATACAATGAATGGACCGATAACACGATCGCATGCACGACAGCTAATTCTCCAGGTACGTTCTACCCTAGTCAATTGTGTTTGAGAGCTTACGCTTGGGGCCATGGATGTTTTGTTGATTAGGAACCTTGGAGAGGACCATCAAGGACTTGGGAAAGGCCTAGGTGTTGACGAGGAGCAGCAAGGGCGCTCACAACAGGAAGGCGATCAAGTCTGACTCGGCTGCGACTCCATCTCGGGTTCCAGGACCAGTCTGCACTAAAATGGACGCCCAAGATGCATCCGGACTCCGATTGCAACGGACTTGATATGGTTGGAAAGATAAAGAGATTATCTAACCAACCCAACTAGTTCCACCCTAAAATTCATTGGAGTAAACGGGAATCATCGAAACAATTCAGCGTTCAGATTCTGTTTTGGTGCTGCGACACCGTCTGTTGGGCCGTTGGGTCGTGTATCGCGTCGGAGCCCATTAGGGGCGAGTCCAGGGGTCACGCACGCCCTAATACTCTATTTATTCAGCAGCCGCCGCCACATTAGGTCTGGGTTTTGCTTAGATCAATTCTGTCATCGAACAGTGTCGCCGTCATCGGTTTGTGAGACCCCATCCCGTGATCAATACAATTTTGGTTGCGTTTCTTTCATGTTCTTGATTGCGCTTGCAGGGATAAGCCTTCGTGGCGAGGTCATTCGTGTGTCACGGGTGATAACCAAAGGAGCCGTGGTGTATTGATTGCGAGGAACCGTTCGCTCGGAGCCTTGGATCATCAACATCGAGATCTCCATTCAATCAAATTATCGCATCTCACGAAAGATCGGGCCGCGTCTACTATCATCTTCCATGCATCAAAGGGTGGTCTCAAACTCTTGATTGGGGAGGGGAATAAAGCATCCTTTTGGTGTTCTAGCTAATTAAGCATTTAGAAGAAAACATGTTGGAAAAATCAATGTGGAGTGTGTGGTATTAAAGGAAAATAGATGTATGAGACAAATTCCCCCTTTTGTCTTCCTACATGGCAATAGATTTCATGTTGTCTTGGAAAGTTATCGAGGGATATTAACCAAGATGACCATAACTTGAAGATGGACTACGGATGGGACAACTCAACATGTTGTGCTTATGTTGTCCAATTATATCGTGGGAAAGACACCACAATACCAAAGGTACCTATCGGGTACCGTAATTAGGGGTACCCCCAACACTCCTTAACATGGCTGGAAAACATCTTCAGAACAAACCGCAAAGACTGATAGGCACAGTTCAAGTCAAGGCCTCGTCTACCAACGGACGTGATCTCATCCGAGCCCAGCCTCGGGCAAGAACAGTAGTCCCGGATGGATTCACACCTCGCCCGAGGACATCCTTAGGCAGTGGGCGCACCCTCGGCTCGCCCGAAGCCAAGCTCGGGCGAACTTTGTCGTGCAGCGACCTCGGCCAAATCGCCTCACCAACCGACCGTATTGCATGCGCATTTAATGCGGGGATCGCCTGACACCTTATCCTGACATGCGCGCCTCAGTCGGCAAGGTCGAAGTGATCGCAGTCACTTCGCCCCTTTACTGATCGTTCTGACAGGAAAACAACACTATTCACCCTGTTCCGACTACTGTGCCAACCACCAGGGTAAAACTGAGTCACGACCTTCCCCGAGTTCAGCCTCGGGCGCAACAGGGAGCTCCGCCTCGCCCGACCTCAGGCCTCGACCTCAGCCTTGGCCTCGGGAGAAGGTCTCCGCCTCGCCCGACCTCGGGCCTCGGCCTTAGCCTCGGCCTCTGGAGGAGTCACATCCTCGCCCGACCTCAGCCTCGGCCTCAGGAGAAGTCTCTGCCTCGCCCGACCTCGACCTTGGACCGACCGCGCCACTAGGGATACATCATTACCCTACCCCTAGCTAGCTGCCTCAGGCTACGAAGGAACAAGACCGGTGTCCCATCTAGATTACTCTGGTAACAGGTAATGATGGTTCCCCGCGTGCGTCCATGACGTCGATGGTTCTCAGCTCCCTACGGAAGCAAGGAAACGTCAGCAGGATCCATGCCACACCGCCAGCTACGCTTCTACAGGGCTCAAGCACTTCTCCGACGGCCACGTTAGCACCTATACAGGGCTCAGGCACTTCTCCACCGGCCACGTTAGCACATAGCTACACCCCCATTGTACACCTGGGTCATCTCCTTGTATCTATAAAAGGGGATGTCCAGGGCCTTCCTAAGGGGGGAGAAGGGCGGGCAGAGGCAGGCAGAGTGGGAGAGACGCAAAGGAGGCTAACTCATACAGCTCACCTCAGGGCCAGACCCTCTCTCTCTCTCTCTCGCTCTCTCTCTCTCTCGCGACGCTTGTAACCCCTACTACGAGCACCCCGGTGCAAGATAATATAAGCCTCATCCTCCCTCTTGTGTTTCATCTTGCATGAACCCATCTAGGCAGGGACACGTAGCGACAAATTCACTAGTCGGTTGAGGGTCCTCGCGGGTCCAAAACACCGACAGTTGGCGCGCCAGGTAGGGGGCAGCTGTGTGTTGACAAACACTTTACCGTTGACTTCCAGATGGGTAGCCTTCAACAGCCTCTTTAGCCCAGGACGGTGCTCCGCTTCGGGAGTCTCGAGTTCATGTCCCACGACGACAGCTACGACATGGCACTCCTCCCCTCGCAGCACGACAACAACGACGGTCGACGGCTTGCCCGGCGGCAGCGAACTCGACGACGGCATCTCCCCGCGGCAGAAGAGGAACATCCAGGTTTGCCCCACCACCCTCCTCGCCGGAGGAGGAGAAGACGGAGCAACCGTGGCCAGGCAAGAGGCGGCACCTCATCGGTTGTCGGACTAGAGCGAGTCGACGACGCCGGCACCCCTGCAGGGGACATGTTGGGTGTTGTCCCCACACCTGAGACAACGACAGGTGTCGCTTCCTAGCAACGTGCCAACCCCAAGCGGACTGATGACGCCAGCACCCTCGTGAAGGACTTGTTGGGCGTTAGCCTCGTACCTGAGATAACGGTGCATTCCGTCCATGATGCAACTTCACCACCGTCCATCAACCAAGAGGTACCATCCGTTTTCCACCCGGTTCCCTTTAGATTTAGCTTTGATCCGCCAAGCGACCCCGCTTCGATGAGCGCTTTCACAAGGGCATATCCTAACCTTCCAGGGTACCATATGTGGTCGACCTGGGACCAACTGACGGTCGTCTCAACCTATGGACCCGCGGGTTCTGAGGAAGAAGACGACCCCGACTTCAGTTGGGATTTCTCCGGACTCAGTGATCCCAGTGCCATGCGAGACTTCATGTCCGCATGTGACTACTGCCTCTCCGGTTGCTCTGACGATGGCCACAGCCTCGGCGACGAGGGTTACGACCCAAGTCGCGAGTGTTTCCACATCGATCAAGGGGATCACGACGAAGACAACCACCTCGGCATGCCAGAAGATGACGACGCCCCTGTGCCTGCGTCTCGTGTTGAGATCCCGTGGGAGCTAGCTGTGGTCCGAGTCCCTGCGGGGGGTCAGGACACACAGCTTGAGCAACTCCGCGAGATGCATGCCAAGCTCGACGAAGAAGCGGGGCGACTTGTGCAGGTCCGACAAAACATCGAGCAGGAGTGGGTAGGCCGAGCACTCGCCGGAGGAGCGCGTCATCGGGCCCGGGACGTCCAGCGCCGTATCATTGATGATGCCAGGGCAGGGCTGCCCCCAGCCTTCAGCGGGGCCGGCCAGAAGCTAGCTGTAGCGGCGATGCTACTTCAAACAATGCCGGAGCCATCCACCACCGAGGGTCGGCGTATCCAGGGCGAACTCAAGGATCTCATGGAAGATGCCGCAGTTCGACGAGCCGAAAGCTCTGCCTCCCGAAGGCGAGGGTGCCCCTCGGAGCATCGTGCAGCGTCCTCCCAACGCATGTGGGAGGCCTCGGTCCCCACCGAGCGCACAAGGGACGGGACGCCTGCAGCCCCGGACCGCCTCGACAGCGAGCAACACCACCGCGACCATCGAGCCTGCCTCGAGGAAATGGTGCGCCGAGGATACCACCCCAGGCGCGGAGGACGCTACGATAGTGAGGAGGATCGGAGCCCCTTGCCCGAACCACCGGGTCCACGAGTCTTCAGCCGGGCCATACGACGAGCGCCGTTCCCGGCCCGGTTCCGGGCCCCGACTACCATCACCAAGTACTTAGGGGAGACAAGGCCGGAGTTGTGGCTTGCGGATTACCAGCTCACGTGACAGTTGGGAGGGACGGACGACGACAACCTCATCATCCGCAACCTTCCCCTTTTCCTCTTCAACACTGCCCGGGCCTGGCTGGAGCATCTGCCTCCTGCGCAGATCTCCGACTGGGACGACCTAGTCAAGGCCTTCGCGGGAAATTTCCAAGGTACGTACGTGCGCCCTGGGAACTCATGGGATCTTCGAAGCTGCCGCCAGCAGCCAGGGGAATCCCTGTGAGAGTACATCCGGCGGTTTTCCAAGCAGCGCACCGAGTTGCCCAACATCACCGACTCGGACGTCATCAGGGCATTCCTCGCCGGCACCACTTGCCGAGACCTGGTGAGCAAACTGGGATGCAAGACTCCCACCAAGGCGAGCGAATTGATGGACATAGCCACCAAGTTGGCCTATGGTCAGGAGGCGGTCGAAGCCACCTTCCGGAAGGACAAGCAGCCTCGGGGAAGACAGAAGGAAGATGCCCCCGAGGCGTCCGCCCCGCGTGGCACGAAGAAGAAGACCAGGAAGAAGGCGCAAGCAAAACGCGACGCCGTTGACATGGATCTCGTCGCTGCTGCCGAGCACAGGAATCCTCGGAAGCCTCCCGGAGGGGCCAACATGTTCGACAAGATGATCAAGGAGTCGTGCCCCTATCACAGGGGTCCCGTCAAGCACACTCTTGAAGAATGCGACATGCTCCGGCGTTACTTCAACAAGGCCGGACCCTCGGCAGAAGGTGGCAAGGACCAAGGCAACAACAAGAAGGGGGGCGACAAGGAAGAGGAGTTCCCGGAGGTCCACAACTGCTTCATGATCTACGGTGGGCAAGTGGCGAACGCCTCGGCTTGGCACGGCAAGTAGGAGCGACGGGAGGTCTGCTCGGTGAAGGTAGCGGCACCGGTCTACCTAGACTGGTCCGACAAGCCCATCACCTTCGACCAAGGCGACCACCCCGACTGCGTACCGAGCCCAGAAAGGTACCCGCTTGTCGTCGACCCCGTCATCGGCAACGCTAGGCTCACCAAGGTCCTCATGGACGGAGACAACAGCCTCAACATCATCTACGCCGAGACCCTAGGGCTCTTGGGGGTCGATCTGTCCATGATCCGGGCCGGTGTAGCACCCTTTCACGGGATCGTCCTCGGTAGGCGCGTCCTGCCCCTTGGGCAACTTGATTTGCTCGTCTGCTTCAGAACTCCCTCCAACTTCCGAAAGGAAACCCTCACTTTCGAGGTGGTTGGGTTTCGAGGGACCTATCACGCGGTGCTGGGAAGACCGTGCTACGCCAAGTTCATGGCCGTCCCCAACTACACGTACCTCAAGCTCAAGATGTCAGGCCCCAACGGAACCATCACCATCGGATCCACGTACCGCCACGCTTACGAGTGCGCGTGGAATGCGTGGAGTATGCTGAGGCCCTCGCCAACTCCGAGGCCCTCATCGCTGGCCTGGATTGCCTCTCCAAGGAGGCGCCTGATGCGAAGCGCCACACCAGCAACTTCGAACCGACCGAGGCGGTTAAGTCTGTCTCTCTCGACCCCAGCAATGACGCCGGCAAGAAAGTCAGGATCGGCTCTGAGCTCGACCCCAAATAGGAGGCAGTGCTCGTCGACTTTCTCCGCGCAAACGCCGAATTTTTTGCGTAGAGTCCCTCGGACATGCCCGGCATATCGAGGGATGTCACCGAGCACTCACTGGACATCCGAGCCGGTGCCCGACCCGTGAAGCAGCATCTGCGCCATTTTGATGAAGAAAAGCGCAGAGCCATAGGCGAGGAGGTCCACAAGCTAAAGGCTGCAGGGTTCATCAAAGAGGTATTCCATCCAGAATGGTTAGCTAACCCTGTGCTTGTAAAGAAAAAGGTGGGAAATGGAGGATGTGCGTAGACTACACTGGGTTGAATAAAGCATGTCCAAAGGTTCCCTACCCTCTGCCTCACATCAATCAAATTGTGGACTCCACTGCTGGGTGCGAAACCCTGTCATTCCTCGACGCCTATTCAGGCTATCACCAAATCAAGATGAAAGAGTCCGACCAGCTCGTGACTTCTTTTATCACACCTTTTGGCATGTATTGTTATACTACTATGCCATTTGGCTTGAGGAATGCAGGTGCAACATACCAAAGGTGCATGAACCACGTGTTCGGAGAGCACATCGGTAGAACGGTCGAGGCTTACGTCGATGACATCGTTGTCAAGACAAGGAAAGCCTCCGACCTCCTCTCTGACCTTGAGATAACATTCATGTGTCTAAGAGCGAAGGGCGTAAAACTCAATCCCGAGAAGTGTGTCTTCGGAGTCCCCCGAGGCATGCTCCTAGGGTTCATCGTCTCCGAACGGGGCATCGAGGCCAACCCGGAGAAAATTGCGGCCATCACCAACATGGGACCCATCAAAGATTTAAAAGGAGTACAAAGGGTCATGGGATGCCTTGCGGCTCTGAGCCGCTTCATCTCGCGCCTCGGCGAGAAAGGATTGCCCTTGTATCGCCTCTTAAGGAAGACCGAGCGCTTCACTTGGACCCCCGAGGCCAAAGAAGCCCTCGGAAACTTAAAGGCACTCCTTACTAATGCGCCCATTTTGGTGCCCCCCGCTGCGGGATAAGCCCTCTTGATTTACGTAGCCGCAACCACTTAGGTGGTCAGCGCCGTGATCGTAGTCGAGAGACGAGAAGAGGGGCATGCACTGCTCATCTAGAGGCCGGTCTACTTCATCAGCGAGGTGCTATCCGAGACCAAGATTTGCTACCCACAAATCCAGAAGCTACTGTACGCAGTAATTCTAACACGACGAAAGTTGCGACACTACTTTGAGTCTCATCCGGTGACTGTGGTGTCATCCTTCCCCCTGGGAGAGATCATCCAGTGCTGAGAGGCCTCGGGTAGGGTAGCAAAATGGGCAGTGGAACTCATGGGCGAAACACTTTCATTCGCTCCTCGGAAGGCCATAAAGTCCCAAGTCTTAGCAGACTTCCTGGATGAATGGGTCGACACCCAATTGCCGACAGCTCCAATCCAGACCGAACTTTGGACCATCTACTTCGATGGGTCGCTTATGAAAACTGGAGTAGGTGCTGGCTTGCTCTTCATTTCACCCCTCGGAAAACATGTGCGCTACGTAATACGCCTCCATTTTCCGGCGTCAAACAACGTGGCCGAGTACGAGGCTTTGGTTAATGGGTTGCGCATCACCGTCGAGCTAGGGGTTTGGCGCCTCGACGCTCGTGGCGACTCGCAGCTCATTATTGACCAAGTCATGAAGAACTCCCACTGCCGCGATCGAAAAATGGAGGCCTATTGCGACGAAGTTCGGCGCTTGGAAGATAAGTTCTACGGGCTGGAACTCAACCATGTTGCTCGACAGTACAACGAGACTACGGATTAGCTGGCTAAAATAGCCTCGGGGCGGACGACAGTTCCCCCGAATGTCTTCTCCAGGGACATATATCAACCATCCATCAAAATCGACGATACGCCCGAACCCGAGGAGACCTCGGCCCAGCCCGAGGTACCCTCGGCCGCCGAGGGTGAGGTCCTACGCGTCGAGGGAGAGCAGAACAGGGTTACGCCAAACCTGAACTGGCAGACCCCCGTACCTGGAATATCTCCTCCGAGGAGAGCTGCCCCTCGACAAGGTCAAAGCTCGGCGATTGGCTCGGCGCGCCAAGTCGTTCGTTTTACTGGATGATGAAAAAGAGTCGTACCACCGCAGCCCCTCAGGCATTCTCCAACGATGCATATCCGTCGCCCAAGGACAAGAGCTGTTACAAGAAATACACTCGGGGGCTTACGGTCACCATGCAGCACCTCGGGCCCTCGTGGGAAACGCTTTCTGACAAGGTTTCTACTGGCCGACCGCGGTGGCCGACGCCAATAGAATTGTACGCTCCTGCCGAGGGTGCCAATTCTACGCGAGACAGACGCACCTGCCCGCTCAGTCCCTGCAAACAATACCCATTACCTGGCCATTTGCAGTGTGGGGTCTGGACCTCGTCGGTCCCTTGCAGAAGGCACTCGGGGGCTTCACGCACCTGCTGGTCGCCATCGACAAATTCTCCAAGTGGATCGAAGTCTGACCCTTAACCAACATCGGGTACGAGCAGGCGGTGGCGTTCTTTACAAATATCATCCATCGCTTTGGGGTCCCAAACTACATCATCACCGACAATGGCACGCAGTTCACTGGGAAAAAGTTCCTAGACTTCTGCGAAGACCACCACATCCGTGTGGACTAGGCCGCCGTAGCTCACCCCATGACAAATGGGCAGGTGGAGCGCGCAAATGGCATGATTTGGCAGGGACTAAAACCGAGGATTTACAATGACCTCAACAAGTTTGGCAAGCGGTGGATAAAAGAACTACCCTTGGTGGTTTGGATTCTGAGGACGACGCCGAGCCGGGCCACGAGTTTCTCGCCGTTCTTTCTAGTCTATGGGGTCGAGGCCGTCCTACCCACGGACTTAGAATACGTTTCCCCGAGGACAAAGGCATACGACGACCGAAGCAACCAGACCAGCCGAGAGGATTCATTGGACCAGCTGGAAGAAGCTCGGGACGTAGCCTTACTACACTCGGCGCAGTACCAGCAGTCTCTGCGACGCTACCACGCCCGCAGGGTTCGGCCCTGAGGCTTCCAAGTGGGAGACTTGGTACTTCGGCTGCGACAAGACGCCCGAGGGCGCCACAAACTTACTCCTCCCTAGGAAGGTCCGTTCATCATCGCCAAGATTTTGAAGCCCGGGATATACAAGCTGGCCAATGATCGAGGTGAAGTCTACAACAACGCTTGGAACATCCAACAGCTACGTCGCTTCTACCCTTAAAATGTTTCAAGTCATTCATGTATCTCGCTTTCTTTACGTGTATAAATAAATTCTAACCGTCAAGGGAGGATCGGCCTTGCCTCAGCAAAAACCGAACCTCCCTCGGGGGATAGAAGGGGGGAACCCCCTCTACGTCAAAATTTTCCTCGGAAAAGTTTTCCGCCAAAACGACTTTCGTGCTTTTCGACTGCGTCGATAACAGAATCCTAAACACGAGCGAGAGAGACCTTGAACGGCAAGGCCGACCGAGCCGAGGGACTCCTACGCCTCCGGGATACGGATACCTCACTCATCACCTTCCGCGAAAGGTAGCTCACGCTCGGATAAGTGATTCTGCTACCGATGAACAAGTCCTAATGCTCGAAACAAGAGGAAAGAAAACGACTTTCGTGCTTTTCGACTGTGTTGATAACGGAATCCTAAACACGAGCGAGAGAGACCTTGAACGGCAAGGCCGACCGAGCCGAGGGACTCCTACTCCTCCGGGATAGAGATACCTCACTCATCACCTTCCGCGAAAGGTAGCGCACGCTCGGATAAGTGATTCTGCTACCGACGAACAAGTCCTAATGCTTGAAACAAGAGGAAAGAAAATGCAGCTTTATAATCCAACACTAAAAATGTTTAGGCCTCAGCGGCCGCAAAAAACATACGCATACTTAGAACAAACTGTTCCTGCAGGCTCAGACATCGGCAGGGGGAGGAGCAGCACCTTCGACGTCGTTTCCACCCTCGGCAGAATCTGGCCCGGCCTCGGACGGCGACACGGGCAGAAGGATCTCCACCTCAAAGGAGGAAGCCAGCGCCGCGCTTGGGCCCTCGACAGCCGCGTCAAGCCTCTTGACCTCGGCTAAGGTGGCCTCCTCATCGTTGGGTAAGCAGTACCCCTCGCTGACCCACTCCAGATCCACGTCTTAGTGGGAAGCGAGCACGGCGAAGGCCCGCCTAACGACGTGGTGCAGCGCCCCGCGGAGTCTGCTGCACACATGGCTGCCCATGGCCCGCAGGTGACTCTAGGGGGAGCTAGCCGAGGGGACGTCGTCGAGGTCGAAGGCCCGGCAAAAGGCCGAGATAGCCTCAGACATGGCCACACGGTTGGCCTCCTTCTGCTCAGCCGCCTGGGCGAGCGCCTTGCAGTTCTTGACGGACTCGTTAAGAGCCGTCTCGAACCCTGCAGACAGCCGGACAATGTTTTTCAGACACGAGGTGAAGAATGAAGACAAAAACAAAGTCACAAAGCGGGCAAAACATACCTTCGGCCCGGGCACGCTGCTGTGAGGCCATGGCTCGGGCGGACCGACCAGACCCGACGACCACAACCAGGCCCTCCGCAAGGGTCCCGGCCCGAGCGGTCGCCTCGGGTCTAGAAAGGGGGGAACCCCCTCTGCGTCAAAATTTTCCTCGGAAAAGTTTTACACCAAAACGACTTTCGTGCCTTTCGACTATATCGATAACGGAATCCTAAATACGAGCGAGAGAGACCTTGAACGGCAAGGCCGACCGAGCTGAGGGACTCCTACGCCTCTGGGATACGGATACCTCACTCATCACCTTCCGCGAAAGGCAGCTCACGCTCGGACAAGTGATTCTGCTACCGACGAACAAGTCCTAATGCTCGAAATAAGAGGAAAGAAGCACGACTTTATACCCAAATGTTCAGGCCTCAGCAGCCACAAAGAACAAACACGCATACTTGGGATAACTATGCTACATGGACTTAGACGTCAGCAGCTCCCTCGGCGGTTTTCCCGACCTGCGGCAGATGTCTTAGTACTTAAAGCTATTTCATCTTGCTCTCAGGCAAGTACCATTAAAAACGGGACTCCAGCTCCATTCCCGCGGGAATGAACTACCTCCACACCAGAAGGCCTGCGGGATAACAAACTCCAGGCGGCTCGCCGGCGACCACTACACCAGCAGCGACAACGACCTCCACCTCGGGCGGCTAGACAGCAGCAGCGATTGCCTCAGGGCAAACGCTACTGTGAAAGGGCCCTCGCTCGCGTCCCCTTACGAGGGACGAGAACCAGCCATTAAAGCCAAAGAGCCGGAGGTCCGGAGTGCAGGTGGCACTGACGGTCTCGTCGGTGGAGGCAACCACTTCTGCAGGGGGAAGCCTCATCTATGGCGACCACCACCTCAGCACCGACGACAGCGACCACCTACCCACCAACACTACACCAGCGAATGGCGGCCGCCCCAGTGCGCACCGGCAGGTCCTCACTCCCGTCCTTGCCACAGGAATGAGGACGGGACTGTCCCAGAACATGAACACCGCCCTCGCGGCGTACGACGTGTTGTGCGACCCCCCGGTGCAGCCAGCGGCGCATGAAGGACCTGGACGTGGCCGGCCCGCGCACGGCGCAACTGACACCCGTGCGGCGGACGGGCAGCCACGCTCTGCCCCAGCGGTAGGAGGCAACACCGGAAGCAGCACCAGAGCCGCTCAGGCCGGGGAGCCAGACACGCGGCAGCTGACAGCGCCACGGACGGCGAACGCCCTTCTCCCACGAACACTAAAGGAAGGAGCAGGCCGCTGCCCACGCGGAGGCGGGTCCCAACTCGGCGCACCCTCCTCCCCAGCACGGATGATGAACATCCTTGAAGCTGAGGGCAGGGGGAGGCCACGGCCCGGCTCGCTCTTCCCCACCATGAGGCCTACGGTCATCATCCCGGGTGACCGCCGGCGGGGGACTGTAGCCGGGCTGCTTGATGAAAATCCTTGAAGCCGAGCGATGACTGAAGAGCGCCAACCCCCGCGAGGTCGCGCTCCTCAAACATCAGCAAAAAGAAGGCAACACAGGTGCACCCCATCTGGGGGCTCGGAAGGTGGAAAGACGCGATGAATGCGAGGAGTGTGAAGGCATGGCTACTGCCCGAGGGATCGATCCCTTTTTAAAGGCGGATCTCCCCACTCGCACCCCAAGCGTCATGGGCAAAGTCTCCACCGACGTGCTCCAGGGTTCCCACCCTACGACACGGGGGCTGGGTCCCACACGTCATGCGAGCTGACCCGAAACGCGAAGAAGGCAAACCGCCGCACGCGAAGCATGTAACCGCCCCGTGGTTATACGCCCTCTCATCCTCGTCGAAACCAGCGGTCGAAAGGGCGGACCGCTGTAACACCCTGAATTTGGGGGTATAATTTTTTTCCCTAATATCCACCAAATTCAGGTGTTACCTTTATCCTCATCTTCCTTTTCGCTCTTTTCCTATGTTTCAAAGTAGCAGAAAGATTTATTTTGGTGTCATGTATTAATAAAAACCCTAAGGGAATAATGGTTGTTGCATCATGCTGGAAATGCATTTATTTTCTGTTTGACGTATTGTCTTGGTATGTATCTATTTAATTTGTAGCTCTTTCTTTTGAATAAATCTGAATAGAAATAAAAGAAGAGAATAAAAAGAAGAAAAATAGAAAAAGGCCACCTTCATTTTTTTTCCAGCCAGCCCAACCGGCCTGCCCCGCTCGCGAGCCGGCCCACGCGCGCGTGCGCGCTCCTTTCCTGCGCGCTGCCCAGCCAGCAGCTGCCCCGCGCCCAACCCAAGCGCGCCGCCGCTCCCTGCGCAACCGCTCGCCCACGCGCCTGCTCGCGGCGGCGGCGGCCAGCCAGCCTGCTCGCGGCGGCGGCGGCCAGCCAGCCTGCTCGCGGCGGCGGCGGCCAGCCAGCCTGCTCGCAGCGGCTGTGGCCCGCGCGCCATCTAGCGACGGCAGGTCCGGCGCGGCTCGCCGGCGTGGTGGCCTGCGGCTGGCCTGCGCGCGGCGGCCCGGCGCGGCTTGCTGCCCAACGCAGCGATGTCACGGTCGGCCCTCGCTGATCCGTCCGAAGCTCGTGTCATGTGCAAACCGCTGCTCGAGCCCAAGAGTCCATGGCGAGCTGAATGTTGGAGCGGTCCGCCAGATCGACTCACCGACCGTCCGTCCGGCCAATCCTCGGCACTGATTGGGTCCGCCTTGCCTTGGTTCGTTCGCGGGGTCGGGCGCGTGTGCCCATGACACCTCGCTAGTCTGGCCAGGACCGGGACCATGCACATCCATCGCCGGTTGTCTCCTGCGCGCTATAGCCGTCCGGCTGTAACCGCTGGTGTGCCCGAAGCCCCACCCCGGCCGATCTCGGTCCTCCGGTGATGCCCCTGGGTCGGTCAGTCACTCGCTCTGGATGGCCGCAGAGCCGTCTCGCCCGCACTCGACGTCGCGCCCGGAGCCGTCTCGCTCGCCCAGCTGCCACCGTCGAGTCTCCCAGCGTGCGCAGCCCCACCTCCACGTTGGCTCCCCATGGATCGCCCTCGCCATTGTGAGTCGCCGAGCCGAGCTCGCTTGCAAAGCACCGCGCGCCAGAGCAAGCTGCGTCTTCAGCCTCGCCTCGCCATGCGTCATCACGAAGGTGAGGATCCCGCGTCTATACCCTACACTAATTAATTCCCTACCGAGTTGTCGATCATTAATTTAACTACTCAATCGGATTAAAATTATGATGTTAGTCAGGCGATTGTAAATAGGTGGTAATGTGATTTTAACAATGTAGACGTGGTATTTAATACCTATTTAGTGTTTAGTATAAGCACGATGTCCATTAGCGACTCTTGTGAGTCATGCGCATCGTCGCACGGTCTATGCGCTTGTCGGCGTTTCGAGATCGGGGGGTCCCTAGGCCGACGAGTGAGTGTCGCCGCGTGCCCCAGCCCAGATGGGTCGAGCGCGAGGGCGAGCGCGAAGGGGGAGAGCGAGGCGGCCGGAGACCAGCGTGAGAGAGGTGGGAATCCCGCGGCCTTCGTGTTCGTCCCGCGCCCAGGTCGGGTGCGCTTGCAGTAGGGGGTTACAAGCGTCCACGCGGGAGAGGGAGCGAGCGGCCCCAAGCGAGCGCCTGTCCCTGGTCCTTCCTTTTATAGGCGTAAGGAGAGGATCCAGGTGTACAATGGGGGGTGTAGCAGAGTGCTATGTGTCTAGCGGAGGAGAGCTAGCGCCCTAAGTACATGCCGTTGTGGCAGCCGGAGAGATTTTGGCACCTAGCTGGTGTGATGTCGTGGCCGTCGGAGGAGCGATGGAGCCTGGCGGAGGGATAGCTGTCGGAGCGGTTGGGTCCTTGCTGACTCCTCTTGCTTCCGTAAGGGGGCTGAGAGCCGCTGTCGTCACAGAGTACGCGGGGCACCATCATTGCCTATCTGGCGAAGCTAGCCAGATGGGACGCCGGTCTTGTTCCCTGCGGCCCGAGTCAACTCGGGGTAGGGTGATGATGGCGCCTCCTGTTGACGTGGCTGGCCTGCGCCCTAGGTTGGGCGATGTGGAAGCTCCTCCGAAGCCGAGGTCGAGTCTGTCTTCCGTGGCCGAGATCGAGTCCGAGCCCCTGGGTCGGGCGAGGCGGAGGCCGTCGGCTGAGGCCAGGGCGGAGTCCGAGCCCTGGGGTCAGGCGAAGCGGAGTTCGTCGTCTTCTGGGGCTGAGCCCGAGTCCGAGCCCTGGGTCGGGCGGAGCGGAGTTCGTCGTCTTCCGGGACTTAGCCCGAGTCCGAGCCCTGGGTCGGGCAGAGCGGAGTTCGTCGTCTTCCGGGACTTAGCCCGAGTCCGAGCCCTGGGTCGGGCGGAGCGGAGTTTGTTGTCTTCCGGGACTTAGCCCGAGTCCGAGCCCTGGGTCGGGCGGAGCGGAGTTCGTCGTCTTCCGGGACTTAGCCCGAGTCCGAGCCCTGGGTCGGGCGGAGCGGAGTTCGCCGTCTTCCGGGACTTAGGGCCTGTTTGGATAGGCTCCTACGGCGCCGCTGCACGCCTAAGGTGCGGCGGCCGATTTGGGCGCCACACCCGCGGCGGCCAGAGTGTGGCGCGGTGTGGCGCCCGAGGCAGCCTACCAAACAGGCTCTTAGCCCGAGTCTGAGCCCTGGGTCGGGCGGAGCGGAGTTCGCCGTCTTCCGGGACTTAGCCCGAGTCCGAGCCCTGGGTCGGGCGAAGCGAAGCTTCCTATGGTGCCTTTGGTGGGGCCTGACTGCCTGTCAGTCTCACTCTGTCAAGTGGCACCGCAGTCGGAGTGGCGCAGGCGTCGCTGCCCTTCTGTCAGGCCGGTCAGTGGAGCGGCGAAGTGACGGTGGTCACTTCGGCTCTGCCGGGGGGCGCGCGTCAGGATAAAGGTGTCAGCCACCTTTGCATTAAATGCTCCTGCGATTTGGTCGGTCGGTGCGGCGATTTAGTCAGGGTTGCTTCTTGGCGAAGGCAGGGCCTCGGGCGAGCCGGAAATATGTTCGCCGTTGGAGGGGGGCCTCGGGCGAGATGGAAATCCTCCGGGGTCGGCTGCCCTTGTCCGAGGTTAGGCTCGGGCGAGGCGTGATCGAGTCGCTCGAATGGACTGATCCCTGACTTAATCGCACCCATCAGGCCTTTGCAGCTTTATGCTGATGGGGGTTACCAGCTGAGAATTAGGAGTCTTGAGGGTACCCCTAATTATGGTCCCCGACAGTAGCCCCCGAGCCTCGAAGGGAGTGTTAGCACTCGCTTGGAGGCTTTCGTCGCACTTTTTTGCAAGGGGACCAGCCTTTCTCGGTTGCGTTTTGTTCCGGTGGGTGCGCGCGAGCGCACCCGCCGGGTGTAGCCCCCGAGGCCTCGGAGGAGTGGTTTCACTCCTTCGAGGTCTTAATGCCTCACATAATGCTTCGGCTGGTCTGGTTGTTCCCTCATGCGAGCTGGCCGTAGCCCGGGTGTACGGTCGGGTCCCAAGTTCTCGGGCTGGTATGTTGACGCTATCAACGGTTCGGCCGGAGCCGGGTTTGCGAGAGCAGCCCCCGAGCCTCTGCATAGGGCGAGAGGGCGATCAGGGACAGACTCGGCTTTTTTACATACGCCCCTGCGTCGCCTTTCCGCAAGGAGGAGGGGGGGAAAGCACCATGTTGCCCTCGATGGGCGCCGAACATGGTGTCTCCGGTGAGCTGCAAGCGGGTAATCCGAGTGGACGTCCGTGCCCCATTCGTTAGGGGTTGGCTAGGGGCCCAGAGGCACGCCCAAAAGTACCTGCGGGTGATCTACCGGACCCGGTCCCCTGGCGACGGGGTCCGAGGGCTCGATGCCTCCCTCTGATGGGATTCCGTTACAAGATCGCTCCCGCTGGTCTCGGAAATGTCCTAGGGTACCTCGGGAGCGCAGCCCGAGCCTTGGTTATGTATCGAACGTACCCATGGTCATCCCTCGCTCGGCGTCTGAGGCGGCTGTGAACCATTCGGGGGCCAGCCTTCGAACCCCTGATCAGTAATGGGCACGGAGCTCGAGTAGCCTGAGGCGGCCGTGGAACCCTTCCGAGGGGCCGGCCTTCGAACCTCTGACCAGTAGTGGGTGTAGGGCCCACACGATCTGAGGCAGCTGTCGAACCCTTCCGGGGGGCCAGCCTTCGAACCTCTGATCAGTAGGGAGGCTCGGAGCCTGGTTCCTTCACGGGGAAGGATCCTTTTCGGGGTATCCCCCTTTCCCGGTCCCTGTTGCAAGAGAGAGAGAAAGAGGAGAAAAGGAAAAGGATACGAAATCGAACGACGCGGCGTACCTTTTTTGGCGCGGTCATTATGGCGAAGGCGAAGCGTCGCTTGCTTCTCCTGCCAGAGGCGCCGCCTGTCCCGCCGCGGAGTTAATGCGACGGGGCGAGTGGTTCGCGGGGCGGCCATTGCGCGTGCGCGAGCTGTTCGAGGAACGGAACACGGGCGCGTTGTCTTCGCGCCGTGAGAGAGGGTTCTCTCGCTGCCCCCGCATGGGACGTGAGCTTGGCTGGCGACGTGACTGCTGCTCCTGCCCGCCTGCCACCGTCATTACTGCCGGCCCATTTTTGGCCGCACTTACCGCCGTGCCAGGCTGGCGCTGCTGGGTCATGCGCTGGGTCGCCTCGAGTCGCGGTATTGGTTCCGCAGTCGAGGAGACGCGGTGGTGGCGCAAGTGGCGGTGCAGTTGCATGCACGAAGCGTTCGGCGCGCCGGTTGCATGACGTGTGGGTCTGGGCCTCCATGCTGGGAGTGTTGGGAGTCGGAGAAGCGCGCCCACCTGGCGTGGTTGCATGCCGCCTGCATGGCTGCCCGCCCCTTTTGCCCGTTGGTCTGGGCCAAAGTGGAGGGTCACTTGTAACCGCTGGGCGGTCGTGCACACCGCGCACGGCGGTTTGGCTTCTTTTGCTCTGAGCCGGTTTGCATGACGTGTGGGACCCAGCCCCCGCGCCGCAGGGGAGGACCTTGGAGCGTGTTGGAGAAGACTCAGTCCGTGACGGCTGGGGACGCAAGTAGGGATAGTCGCCTTTAAAAGGAGGGTGACCCCCTTGGAAGGCGACCATGTCTTCGTGCTCCCTTATGCATCGTGTCTTTCCACCTTCCAAGCCCCCGGATGGGGGATACCCACCGTCTTTCCGCCTCATCGTTGGAGGAACGCAACTCCGTGGGAGTTGGTACCTTTCAGCCATCGTTCGGCTTCAAGGATTTTCATCATGCAGCCCGGCTGCGCCCCTCCGCCGGCGGTCACCCAAGATGGTGACCTCCAGCTTGATGGTGGGGGAAAGCGAGCCGGGCTGCGGCCTCTGCCCCTCAAGGGTGTGCCTCAGCCTCAAGGATTTTCATCACCAGGGCTGGGGAGGGGAGTGTGCCGAGTTGGGGTCGGCCCCTGCGTGGGCGGTGGGCCGCTCCTTCACTCAGTGATCGGAGGGAAGGGCGGTCGTCGTCTGTGGCGCCGGCAGCTGCAGCGTGCCTGGCTCTCGGGCGCGAGTGGCTTCGGAGCCGCTCGCAGCGCCGGCGTCTGCCACGGCAGCTGGAAGAGGTTCTTCCGCCGACGAGATAGCCAGGGCCGCCCACGGACCGACCTCCAACTCTACGGCCTTCTACCCGTCCTTGCCTCACGAGTTTGGGCATGGGCGGGGGCCTCTTAGCAGCAGCATCCGCCCTGAGGTCAGTGTTGCCGCTGTTCGGCCCCCCGGAGCAGAAGTCGTCGTCGTCGCTGCTGCTGGAGCGGGCGACGGCGCACCGTTCGTCGGTCTTCTATTGCTCCGCAGGCCCTCCCCCATCGAGTGGGGTTATTCGTACCTGCGGAGGTGGAACTGGAGTTCCGCTTGTAATGGCACTTTGAATGCCAGTGTTTTTGTTCATTGTGGCTGTCGAGGCCTGAACATGTATGTAATTTTGGCACGGAGCCGTGTTTTTTCCGCATTTTCGAGCACTAAGACTCGCCTGTTGGTTGCCTGAACCGCTTCACCAAGCGTGAGTCGCCCCGTGTAAAGGTGACGAGTGAGGTATCCGTATCCCGGAGGCGTAGGAGTCCCTCGGCTCGGTCGGCCTTGTTGTCCGAGGCTTCTCTAGCTTAGTTAAAGGGACCCCTTGGCCGCTCTTCGATGAGCCGAGGCCAGGGGTAGCGATATCAGCATGAACAGGGGCAGAGTTGGCTCGAAAATGAAACCTGGTTGGCCGGAGCCTAGCCGGGTCGTCCGTTAGCGGGACCGACGCCGGAGTTGACCAGCCGAGGCCTCGGGTCGGGCTGACGTCCTTGGAGGACGGCTGGCCGAGGCCCCAGGGTGTCCGGCCGAGCCGCCTGCTCGGGCCGGATTCCTGGAGAAGACCCTGGCAGCGATTGCCCGGGCATGGCGATAACGTCGTCCTTCAGAGTGGAGAACCTCGGACCGCATCGCCGTCCGAGGCTAGGTTGGACCTCGCCGAAGGTGTCGTCGATGCCGAGGGTGCTGCTGCCCCCTTCCAGCGTCAAGACCCGAGCCTGCAGGATCAGATTGTCTTGTAGCGTGTGTCTCCTGCGGCCGCTGAGGCCAGAACACACCCTCGCTGTGTTGTAAAGCTGCGTCTCTTTTCCTCTTGTTTCGAGCATCTGGACTTTTTTGTCGGTAATAGGGATGTTTGTGCGAGCGATAGTTGCTTCTCGCGGAAGGTGATGAGTGAGGTATCCGTATCCCGGAGGCGTAGGAGTCCCTCGACTCGGTCGGCCTTGCCGCTGACGCGCACTTTTACCCGTCCATGAGGCTCTGTCACCGACTCAGTCGAGAAGGCTCGAAGGATCGCTTCGGCAGAAGAACTTCCGAACGTGAAGACTTGTTCGGTCCGCGGAATCACTTATCCGAACGTGAGTTACTTATCGCAGAAGGTGATGAGTGAGGTATCCGTATCCCGGAGGCGTAGGAGTCCCTCGGCTCAGTCAGCCTTGGCTGCTTACGTGTACTCCGTCGTTTTCAGGATCCACTTTTCGAAGTAGTCAAAAAGCACGAAAGATATTCTGGCAGAAAAGATCTTTTTTCGAGGAAAAATTCAACGCAGAGGGGGTTCCCCCCTTTTAGCCCCCGAGGGAGGGTCGGGCTTTGCCGAGGCGAGGCCGACCCTTCCTTGATGACTAAACTTTGCGTGGGTGCGAGGTATATGAACAATTTGAAAACATCTTAAGGGTAGAAGCGATGTAGCTGTTGGATGTTCCAAGCGTTGTCGTAGACCTCGCCTTGACTGTTGGCCAGCTTGTACGTTCCGGGCTTCAGAACTTTGGCGATGACGAACGGCCCCTCCCAGGGGGGCGTGAGCTTGTGCCGCCCTCGGGCGTCTTGTTGCAACCGAAGCACCAGGTCGCCCACCTGGAGGTCTCGGGACCGGACCCCTCGGGCGTGGTAGCGTCGCAGGGACTGCTGGTACCGCGCCGAGTGTAGTAAGGCCTTGTCCCGAGCCTCTTCCAGCTGGTCTAGCGAGTCTTCTCGGCTAGCTTGGTTGCTTTGATCGCTGTAGGCCCTCGTCCTCGGGGAGCCGTATTCCAGGTCTGTGGGCAAGACGGCCTCGGCCCCGTAGACTAGGAAGAACGGCGTGAAGCCCGTGGCTCGGCTCGGCGTTGTCCTCAGGCTCCAGACCACCGAGGGGAGTTCCTTCATCCATCGCTTGCCGAACTTGTTGAGGTTGTTGTAGATCCGAGGCTTGAGCCCTTGTAGAATCATGTTGTTGGCACGCTCTACTTGCCCATTTGACATGGGATGAGCCACGGCGGCCCAGTCCACCCGGATGTGGTGATCCTCGCAGAAGTCCAAGAACTTTCTACCGGTGAACTGGGTGCCGTTGTCGGTGATGATGGAGTTCGGGACCCCGAAGCGATGGATGATGTTGGTGAAGAACGCCACCGCCTGCTCGGACCTGATGCTGTTCAGAGGTCGGACCTCGATCCACTTGGAGAATTTGTCGATGGCGACCAGCAGGTGCGTGTAGCCCCGGGGTGCCTTCTGCAAGGGGCCGACGAGGTCCAGACCCCACACAGCGAAGGGCCAGGTGATGGGTATCGTCTGCAGAGCCTGAGCGGGCAGGTGGGTCTGCTTCGCATAGAATTGACACCCTTCGCAGGTGCGGACAATTCTAGTGGCGTCGGCCACCACCGTCGGCCAGTAGAAGCCTTGTTGGAAAGCATTCCCGACAAGGGCTCGAGGCGCTGCGTGATGGCCGCAAGCCCCCGAGTGTATCTCTCGCAGGAGTTCTTGACCTTCGGCGACGGAGATGCATCGCTGGAGGATGCCTGAGGGGCTGCGGTGGTAGAGCTCCTTCTCTTCGCCCAGCAAGATGAACGACTTGGCGCGCCGCGCCACCCGCCGAGCCTCGGCTCGGTCGAGGGGTAGCTCTCCTTGGTGGAGATATCGCAGGTACGGGGTCTGCCAGTCTCGATCAGGCACGGCCCCGCTTCGCTCCTCCTCGACGCGTAGTGCCTCACCCTCGGGGGCCGAGGGTACCTCGGGCTGAACCGAGGGCGCCTCAGGCCGAGCTGAGGGTGCCTCGGGCTGTGCCGAGGGTACCTCGGGCTGGGCCGAGGGTACCTCGGACTGGGCCGAGGGCGCCTCAGGCTCGGGCGTGTCGTCGATCTTGACGGAGGGTTGATGCAGATCCTGGGAGAAGACGTCCGGGGGAACCGTTGTTCGCCCCGAGGCTATTTTAGCCAGCTCGTCCGCAGTCTCGTTGTAGCGCCGAGCGATGTGGTTGAGCTCAAGCCCGTAGAACTTGTCCTCCAAGCGCCGAACCTCATCGCAGTAGGCCTCCATCTTTGGGTCGCGGCAGTGGGAGTTCTTCATGACTTGGTCGATGACGAGCTGCGAGTCACCGCTGGCGTCGAGGCGCCGGACCCCTAGCTCGATGGCGATCCACAACCCGTTGACCAGAGCCTCATACTCAGCCACATTGTTGGACGCCGGGAAATGGAGGCGTAGCACATAGAGTAGGTGTTTCCCGAGGGGCGAGATGAAGAGTAGGCCTGCGCCGGCTCCCGTCTTCATCAACGACCCGTCGAAAAACATGGTCCAGAGCTCCGGTTGGATCGGAGCCGTCGGTAGCTGGGTGTCGACCCATTCGGCCACGAAGTCCGCCAAGACCTGGGACTTGATGGCCTTCTGAGGGGCGAACGAGATTGTCTCGCCCATGATTTCCACCGCCCACTTCGCAATCCTACCCGAGGCCTCTCGGCACTGGATGATCTCCCCCGGGGGGAAGGATGACACCACAGTTACCGGATGAGACTCGAAGTAGTGTCGCAACTTCCGCCGTGTCAGGATCACTGCATACAGCAGCTTCTGAACTTGTGGGTAGCGGATTTTGGTTTCGGACAGTACTTCGCTGACGAAGTAAACTGGCCTCTGAACGGGCAATGCATGCCCCTCTTCTTGCCTCTCGACCACAATCGCGGCGCTAACCACCTGAGTGGTTGCGGCGACGTAGACCAAGAGGGCTTCTCCGGCAGTTGGAGGCACCAAGATAGGCGCCTTTGTGAGGAGCGCCTTCAAGTTCCCGAGAGCTTCCTCGGCCTCAGGGGTCCAAGTGAAGCACTCGGTCTTCCTTAAGAGGCGGTACAGAGGTAGACCTCTTTCGCCGAGGCGTGAGATGAAACGGCTCAGAGCCGCGAGACATCCCATGACCCTCTGCACGCCTTTCAAGTCCTTGATGGGCCCCATGCTGGTGACGGCTGCGATCTTCTCCGGGTTGGCTTCGATGCCTCGCTCGGAGACGATGAACCCCAAGAGCATGCCCCGGGGCACCCCGAAGACACACTTCTCGGGATTGAGCTTGACGCCTTTCGCCTTGAGACATCGGAATGTCACTTCAAGGTCGGAAAGGAGGTCGGAAGCTTTCCTTGTCTTGACTATGATGTCATCGACGTAGGCTTCGACCGTGCGGCCAATGTGTTCGCCGAACACATGGTTCATGCACCGCTGGTACGTCGCGCCCGCATTCCTCAAGCCGAACGGCATGGTGACATAGCAGTACATGCCGAAGGGTGTGATGAAAGAAGTCACGAGCTGGTCGGACTCTTTCATCCTGATTTGATGATACCCTGAGTAGGCATCGAGGAAAGACAGGGTTTCGCACCCAGCAGTGGAATCCACGATTTGATCGATGCGAGGCAGAGGGTAGGGAACCTTCGGACATGCTTTGTTGAGACCAGTGTAGTCTACACACATCCGCCATTTCCCCCCTTTCTTTCTCACAAGCAAAGGGTTGGCAAGCCATTCGGGATGGAATACCTCTTTGATGAACCCTGCCTCCATTAACTTGTGGATCTCCTCGCCTATGGCTCTGCGCTTCTCCTCGTCGAAGCGGTGCAGAGGCTGCTTGACGGGTCGGGCTCCGGCCCAAATATCCAGCGAGTGCTCGACGACATCTCTCGGTATGCCGGGCATGTCCAAGGGACTCCACGCGAAGACGTCGGCGTTTGCGCGGAGAAAGTCGACGAGCACTGCTTCCTATTTGGGATCGAGCCCGGAGCCGATCCGGATCTGCTTGGAGGCGTCGCCGCTGGGGTCGAGGGGGACGGCCTTAACCGTCTCCACTGGCTCGAAGTTGCCGGCATGACGTTTCACGTCTGACACCTCCTTAGAGAGGCTTTCCAAGTCGGCGATGAGGGCCTCGGACTCGGCGAGGGCCTCGGCGTACTCCACGCACTCCACGTCGCATTCGAACGCGTGTTTGTACGTGGGGCCGACGGTGATGACCCCGTTGGGGCTCGGCATCTTGAGCTTCAGGTAGGTGTAGTTGGGGACGGCCATGAACTTCGCGTAGCATGGCCTTCCCAGTACCGCGTGGTAGGTTCCTCGGAACCTGACCACCTCGAACGTCAGGGTTTCCCTTCGGAAGTTGGAGGGTGTTCCGAAGCAGACGGGAAGGTCGAGTTGTCCGAGGGGCTGGACGCGCTTCCCGGGAATGATCCCGTGGAAGGGCGCAGCGCCTGCTCGGACGGAGGACAGATCGACACGCAGGAGCCCGAGGGTCTCGGCGTAGATGATGTTGAGGCTGCTGCCTCCGTCCATGAGGACCTTGGTGAGCCTGACATCGCCGATGACGGGGTCGACGACGAGCGGGTATTTCCCCGGGCTCGGCACATGGTTGGGGTGGTCGGCTTGGTCGAAGGTGATGGGCTTGTCGGACCAGTCCAGGTAGACTGGCGCCGCCACCTTCACCGAGCAGACCTCCCGGCGCTCTTGCTTGCGGTGCCGAGCCGAGGCATTCGCCGCTTGCCCACCGTAGATCATGAAGCAGTCGCGGACCTCGGGGAACTCTCCCGCTTGGTGATCTTCCTTCTTGTCGTCGTCGCGGGCCCTGCCACCCTCCGCGGGTGGCCCGGCCCTATGGAAGTGGCGCCGAAGCATGACGCACTCCTCAAGGGTGTGCTTGACGGGCCCGTGGTGATAGGGGCACGACTCCTTGAGCATCTTGTCGAAGAGGTTGGCACCTCCGGGGGGTTTCCGAGGGTTCTTGTACTCGGCGGTGGCGACAAGGTCCGGTCGGTGGCGTCGTGTTTCGCTTGCGACTTCTTCTTGCCTTTCTTCTTGGCGCCACGCTGAGTCGACGCCTCGGGAACATCTTCCGATGGGCGGCCCTAGGGCCGCTTGTCCTTTCAGAAGATAGCCTCGACCGCCTCTTGGCCGGAGGCGAACTTGGTGGCAATGTCCATCAGCTCGCTCGCCCTGGTGGGGGTCTTGCGACCCAACTTGCTCACCAGGTCGCGGCAGGTGGTGCCGGCGAGGAACGCGCCGATGACATCCGAGTCGGTGATGTTGGGCAGCTCGGTGCGCTGCTTCGAGAATCGCCGGATGTAGTCCCGGAGAGACTCTCCCGGCTGCTGTCGGCAGCTTCGGAGGTCCCAGGAATTCCTGGGGCGCACGTACGTGCCCTGGAAATTGTCGGCGAAAGCTTGGACTAGGTCGTCCCAGTTGGAGATCTGCCCCGGAGGCAGGTGCTCCAACCAGGCGCGAGCGGTGTCGGAGAGGAACAGGGGGAGGTTGCGGATGATGAGGTTGTCATCGTCCGTTCCACCCAGTTGGCAGGCCAGACGGTAGTCCGCGAGCCATAGTTCCGGTCTCGTCTCCCCCGAGTACTTTGTGATAGTAGTCGGGGGTCGGAACCGGGTCGGGAACGGTGCCCGTCGGATGGCCCGGCTGAAGGCC
This sequence comes from Zea mays, assembly GCF_902167145.1. Lineage (NCBI taxonomy): Eukaryota > Viridiplantae > Streptophyta > Magnoliopsida > Poales > Poaceae > Zea > Zea mays. The sequence goes on along the minus strand of NC_050098.1, from coordinate 36,851,931 downwards.
TGCGGACCGGGCGGTTCGGGCGAGGGACTCCGATCCTCCCCGCTGTCGTAGCGTCCCCCACGCCTGGGGTGGTAGCCTCGGCGCACCCTCTCGTCGAGGTGGGCCCGACGGTCGCGGTGATGGTGCTCGTTGCCGAGGCGACCCGGGGCCGCAGGCGCGGTGTTGCGTGTGCGCCCGGTGTAGACCGAGGCTTCCCGCATGAATCGGGAAGTCGCGGCATGAGGTTTCGAGGGGTACCCCTGCCTTCGGGAGGCAGAGCTCTTGGCCCGTCGGACCGCGGCGCCTTCCAGGAGATTCTTGAGCTCCCCCTGGATTCGCCGGCCCTCGGTGGTTGATGGCTCCGGCATCGCGCGGAGAAGCATCGCTGCTGCAGCCAGGTTCTGGCCGACCCCACTAGATGCGGGTGGCGGCCTGACCCTGACGTCGTCGGCGACGCGGTGCTGGAAGCCCTGGGGCAGATGACGTATTTCTCCGGCCGGGGGTTGGCCCGCCCATGCCTGCCCGACATCACGGCGGATCGGCTCAAGCGCTCCTGCTCCCTCGTCGAGCCTGGCCTGCACCCCGCGGATTTGCTCGAGCTGTGGGTCATGGCCCCCCGCCTGAACGGGGACCACAGCTAGCTCCCGTGGGATGTCAACGCGGGGCACCGGCCTAGGGAGATCACCGTCCTCCGGCATGCCGAGATGATTGCCTTCGGAGGGACCCCCTAGATCGACGTGGAAACATTCGCGACTTGGGCCGCAGTCCTCGTCGCCGAGGCTGGGGCTACCGTCGGAACAGTCGGAGAGGCAGTAGTCACATGTGGTCATGAAGTCCCGCATGGCACTGGGGTTGCCAAGTCCAGAGAAATCCCAGCAGATGCTGGGCTCGTCGTCTTCCTCAAACCCAGAGGGCCCGTAGGTCGAGACGTCCGTCAGCCGGTCCCAAGGCGACTGCATGCGAAACCCCAGAGGGTTTGGACTCGCCTCTACGAGAGCGCCCGCCAAAGCGAGGTCGCTAGGCGGGTTGAGGCTGAATCCAAATGACGTAGGATGGGAATCAGTCGGTACCTCTTGGTCGACGAGCGGCGATAAAGTCACGTCGAGAACTGATTGCGCCGTCGTCTCAGGTACGAGGGTGACGTCCAACAAGCTTTTCACGAGCGCGCTGGCGTCGTCCGCTTGCTCGGGATTGGCGTGTCGCGGGGAGACGGCGCTCGTCCTCGTCTCAAGCGCGAAGTCGATACCCGGTGCGCCTCCCGTTGGGGTGCCGGCGTCGTCGACTCGCTCGACAGCCGACGAGGCGCTGCCTCCTGCTTGGCCTTGGTTGCCCTGGCTTCCCCTCCGTCGGCGGGGAAGAAGGCGGGATGAGCTCGAAGGTTGTTCTTCCACCACGCGGGGAAGACGTCATCGATTCCGCCGCCGGCGGGCGGGCTATCGGCCGCCATTGTCGTTGTCGCGCGGCGGTGGAAGGAGTATCATGTCGTAGCTGCCGTCGAAGGACATGAACTCAAGACTCCCGAAACGGAGCACCGTCTCGGGTTGGAGAGGTTGCTGGAGACTGCCCATCTGGAGCTTGACGGGAAGCTGTTCGTCAACACGCAGCAGGCCCCTACCTGGCGCGCCAACTGTCGGTGTTTCGAGACCGGGGGGTCCCTGGGCCGACGAGTGAGTGTCGCCTCGTGCCCCAGCCCAGATGGGTCGAGCGCGAGGGCGAGCGTGAAGGGGGAGAGCGAGGCGGCCGGAGACCGGCGTGAGAGAGGTGGGAATCCCGTGGCCTTCGTGTTCGTCCCGCGCCCAGGTCGGGTGCGCTTGCAGTAGGGGGTTACAAGCGTCCACGCGGGAGAGGGAGCGAGCGGCCCCAAGCGAGCGCCTGTCCCGTCCTCGTCCCCGCGCGGCCAACCCTCTCTAAGAGGGCCCTGGTCCTTCCTTTTATAGGCGTAAGGAGAGGATCCAGGTGTACAATGGGGGGTGTAGCAGAGTGCTACGTGTCTAGCGGAGGAGAGCTAGCGCCCTAAGTACATGCCGTTGTGGCAGCCGGAGAGATTTTGGCACCCAGCTGGTGTGATGTCGTGGCCGTCGGAGGAGCGATGGAGCCTGGCGGAGGGACAGCTGTCGGAGCGGTTGGGTCCTTGCTGACGTCCTCTTGCTTCCGTAAGGGGGCTGAGAGCCGCCGTCGTCACATAGTACGCGGGGCGCCATCATTGCCTATCTGGCGGAGCTAGCCAGATGGGACGCCGGTCTTGTTCCCTGCGGCCCGAGTCAGCTCGGGGTAGGGTGATGATGGCGCCTCCTGTTGATGTGGCTGGCCTGCGCCCTAGGTTGGGCGATGTGGAAGCTCCTCCGAAGCCGAGGTCGAGTCTGTCTTCCGTGGCCGAGATCGAGTCCGAGCCCCTGGGTCGGGCGAGGCGGAGGCCGTCGGCTGAGGCCAGGGCGAAGTCCGAGCCCTGGGGTCGGGCGAAGCGGAGTTCGTCGTCTTCTGGGGCTGAGCCCGAGTCCGAGCCCTGGGTCGGGTGGAGCGGAGTTCGTCGTCTTCCGGGACTTAGCCCGAGTCCGAGCCCTGGGTCGGGCGGAGCGGAGTTCGTCGTCTTCCGGGACTTAGCCCGAGTCCGAGCCCTGGGTCGGGCGGAGCGGAGTTCGTCGTCTTCCGGGACTTAGCCCGACTCCGAGCCCTGGGTCGGGCGGAGCGGAGTTCGTCGTCTTCCGGGACTTAGCCCGAGTCCGAGCCCTGGGTCGGGCGAAGCGGAGTTCGCCGTCTTTCGGGACTTAGCCCGAGTCCGAGCCCTGGGTCGGGCGGAGCGGAGTTCGCCGTCTTCCGGGACTTAGCCCGAGTCCGAGCCCTGGGTCGGGCGAAGCGGAGCTTCCTATGGTGCCTTTGGCGGGGCCTGACTGCTTGTCAGTCTCACTCTGTCAAGTGGCACCGCAGTCGGAGTGGCGCAGGCGGCGCTGCCCTTCTGTCAGGCCGGTCAGTGGAGCGGCGAAGTGACGGTGGTCACTTCGGCTCTGCCGGGGGGCGCGCGTCAGGATAAAGGTGTCAGGCCACCTTTGCATTAAATGCTCCTGCGATTTGGTCGGTCGGTGCGGCGATTTAGTCAGGGTTGCTTCTTGGCGAAGGCAAGGCCTCGGGCGAGCCGGAAATATGTTCGCCGTTGGAGGGGGGCCTCAGGCGAGACGGAAATCCTCCGGGGTCGGCTGCCCTTGTCCAAGGCTAGGCTCGGGCGAGGCGTGATCGAGTCGCTCGAATGGACTGATCCCTGACTTAATCGCACCCATCAGGCCTTTGCAGCTTTATGCTGATGGGGGTTACCAGCTGAGAATTAGGAGTCTTGAGGGTACCCCTAATTATGGTCCCCGACAGCGCTGTTCACACGTGTGGCGCTCGCCGTCGCCGTGTTGTTCGTGCGTATAGTTCATGCGTTATTCTCGCGTTGACGCGTGCCGTTCGCACGCGTTGTCGCATGTCACGTGCGTACGTCACGTGTGTCGGTGCATCGTCATGCATCATTGCACGCTATCGCGCTGCCTGCACGATATCGCGTGCATATTCGCGTGTCATTCCCGCGCTGTTTGCGTGTCGTTGATATTTCCTTCGCGTGTTCGTGCCATGCGCCTGGTTCATGTGTCGCGCGACGTCGGCGTGTGATAATGAATTAGTTTCGTCTATAACTAATATTATTAACGTTAACTCGTCGGGTCGCATATTTTAGATAATTAACCTGAGGCTTGCTCGACTAATATTTATTTGATTAATATTCTAACTAGATTAAATGTGTAGTGTACAATAAATATTCACACGGTAAATATTAATTTAACTACCTTCTATTTATTTAACCTTTGTTTAGTATAAACATGTCACCTGTTCAGTTATTCTTGTCTGTCGCGGGTGTTGTTCCGCGCGTGGTGGCGTGCTGCTTCGTGCGTCATGCACGTGTTGTCTGCGCATTGTTCGTGCGTGATATACCCATGGTCGCGTGCTGATTCGTGCGCGTTTGCGCCCGCCGCGCGTACTATTTTGTGTGTCGTCAGCATTCTATGTCGCGCGTGTCCGCGCGTCGTTTGCACGCTGTCGTATTGTTTCGCTTGTCGTAAATTCAACTTGCTTAGAGACCCTCATGCTAATTATATTAGTTATTTATTTGATAGCTGTTAGTGTGGTAGATTTAATCGAAACTACGTAGCGATTATAAGTCATATTTTATAATGTCAAATTAAATGTCTTAACTATTACTTGTTTAGCGTAAACGCGATACCTTCTCAACCGTAGCTTCGAGTTCGACGTTTCTTTCCCTCGCGTGACCGTAGTGTCGAGCTCTACTTTATGTTGCATATTTTTATAACATTTTATCTTGTATGGTGTAATGTTCTTATGCTTATATATATATGTTTGTTTGCTTGTTCCTGTTCGTCTTCGCTTCGCGTTGCGAGTAGTTTGCGATCCGTTTCCGAGCTTCGAGGGATCGAAGAGTTGGCGACCAAGTGATCTAGCTCTTTGAGTTCTGCAGAATGAAGACCCTGAGCATCTGTTTGGTGAAGGCAAGTGTCCTCTGACCCATTATGTCCCATTCACTTTATAATTCATTGTCCCGCATACTATGAACAACATAAGGATTGACTAGCTTTCTATTTACCTTGTCCTTGATTACCTTTTGGGTTACTATGGTTAGATTCACGCTATTGCTTTACTTTAATCAATGAACATGATGTGAACACTTATGATACGATGTTGTCTCTATGATTATGATGTTGGACTGGTGATACTTTAGGGGGCTCGAGCGGTTTCTCGAGTGCCTCTCCGTAAGGACCTGTTCGTTGGATGACCGTCCGGGAAAACAGTGCAACCATGAGGGTAGAATGGGACGCCCTTAGCTGAATAATTAGAGGAACTGGGGTGTAGTTCGCTACACCGTCGTGCCGTTAATGGGACTCGGTGTATGCGGCTCGCTCTGCCAAGGTTGGTTCGCCCCTTGGGGAGGAGTGCGGTGCATTTAGGAAACCTAACGGGCGGCTACAGCCTCAGGGAATCTTTGTAAAGGCTTCATAGTGAATCCCTGGCCATTCACCTCGGGAGTGAATAAGGGTCTTGCAAGCCCGGGCTAGAGAGGGAATCACGGCTTGTGGGTAAAGTGTGCAACCTCTGCAGAGTGTTATGAAACTGATATATCAGCCGTGCTCGCGGTTATGAGTGGCCAAGGGAGCTCCATTGATTAGAGACACTTGATCAGAGATGGTTTGTTTACAGATGATGATGAGGAATATGGTTATGATTATGCTTATGGTAATGGTAAGTGGTATTCTTTCCATTTGGAAAGGGTACTTTGGGTTAATAACTTGGGTTAATGCTAAAACCTGGCTCTCTATTAGTAAATAATAATCTGACCAACTAAAAGCAACTGCTTGACTTATCCCCCACATAAAGCTAGTCCACTACAACCAAACAGGATACTTGCTGAGTATGTTGATGTGTACTCACCCTTGCTCTACACACCAAACCCCCCCATCCCCAGGTTGTCAGCATTGCAACCACTGCTCAGGAGAAGATGAAGCTGTGGAAGGAGACTTCCAGGAGTTCCAAGACTACGACGAGTTCTAGGCGTGGGTTAGCGGCAACCCCCAGTCGGCTACCTGTGAAGGCCGCGTTTATCTATGTTTCTTTTCCGCACTTTGATTTATTGTAAAGACTATGTGGATGTCTCAGACATATGATGTAATCGACTATTATTTCCCTTTTTAATATTATTTGAGCACTGTTGGGGGCCTTCGGCTTCCGAAGGTCCTCAAAAATGTAATTTGACTGTTTTCCAAGAGAAATATGTGAACAGGTACCTTCGAAGTCAGATTGCGAGTATACAAGAGCATGATTAAGACGAAGCTTGACTGGGACTGCGATCACGACGAAGGATAAGACGATCACGAAGCTATGTGCAGAAGAGCTTCGGCATAACGGCGGGAAAGGGAAACCGACTTAAAGATGAAAAGTCAAATTAGACCTCGAAGAATTACTATAGAGTTATTGATAAATGTAAAGGGCATTAATGTAATTTTGCATGGGCTGCGACCCGTGCCTATAAATAGGTGAACAATATTCCCGTACTGTTCACGCTGACTTGGCATTCACTTTTGTGTCACGCCTGTAATCTCATTCCTTCAAACCGAAGGTACATTTGTAATTTACCATTGTTTACATAAGTAATATAAATGGAAATAGATTAATAATAATGTTTACAGAAATTATGTTACTTTCTATACTTTGTATGAATGTTCTTCATCTTTTATCATGATCATGAAGGTATGTCCTTCATGACCTTCGTCCTAGATTCGTTATATCCGAAGGGAAATAATGATTTGAAGGACGAAGGACTTTGATATTTAACATTTTATGTTGCCTTGTTCTTGATTCATAGCATTTGAGAACAAGTCCCCAACATTGGCGCCCACCTCCGGTGAACTCACTTCCATTTTTTGAGTCTTGAACACTTTCGGCAAGCATCACCTTCGTCATGCCGCCGAAGAAAGCTTCAGCGACAGGGGCTGGTACTCTACAGCCGCTGGATCCCAATCAGGACGTCCTTTCTCTCAGGGAGGCCCGAAGTCAAAAGAGGAAGGCTACTAGTCCAACGCATCCGGAGGACGACTTGGACCAGGAAATCCAAAACTTGGAAATGCTTCAGCAACAGGTTCAACGGAAGAAGGAGAAGATGGCCCGTCTAGCTGACCTTCAGAGGCAGATAGATGAAGCGTCGGAAGAGGTTCGTCATCTTGTTCAAGATGACCAGAGCCGAAGGCCTCAGCGCAGAGAGCTCCATCACGAGGGTTTCTACAATGAGGAAGACTGGTATGAAGATTTCCATCATGGAAATTTTGCTTTTGACGATGCTTCTCCTTTGTCAACAGAATTACAGGCTACACCATGGCCCCAGTCTTACAAGCCACCTCAACTCCCCATGTATGACGGTCATTCAGACCCGAAGCAATTCTTGATGAGCTATGAGGCAACCATATCTTCGTATGGTGGCAATACGACAGTCATGGCAAAGTCTTTTGTCATGGCCGTCAAGAGTGTCGCTCAGACTTGGTACTCTTCTCTTCGGCCAGGGACAATCACCTCATGGCAAAAGCTGAAGGATATGTTGATAACCAGCTTCCAAGGATTTCAGACAAAGCCAGTCACCGCCCAGGCTCTATTCCAGTGTACTCAGGATCACGAAGAAGAATACCTTTAGGCGTATGTCCGAAGGTTTCTACGTCTGAGGGCACAGGCGCCAACAGTGCCCAATGAAATTGTCATTGAGGCCATGATTAAGGGGCTTCGGCCGGGACCTTCAGCGCAGTACTTTGCCAGGAAGCCACCACAAACGTTGGAGAAGCTGCTCCAGAAGATGGACGAGTATATTCGAGCTGACAATGACTTCCGCCAAAGAAGGGAGGAAGCATTCAGGTTCTCTGAAATGACTAGGGGCTTCGGAGGAAGATTTCACCCGAGGCACGTTAGGTCAATCCATAACTCTACTCAAAGTGATGATCGAGGGAGCCAGCAGCAAAGGCCACAATACTCTTCACAAGCTTCGGGGCAGCAGCAAAGTTCTTTTCGGCCGTCAGCGCCAAGGGGCAGAGGCGCCAGGGGCTTCGGGGGAAGGTTTGGAGATCAGCCAAGAAAAATTTACTGTCTATTCTGTGGTGAAGACAAGGGCCATACCACCAGGATGTGTCACGTTACCATCCAGAAGCAGAAGGAGATAGCAGAAGCAGCAGCGCAACAAAGTCAGCCGAAGCAGGTCATGCATACTGCTTCGTATCATTCGCCCTATATTCCAGAATATGTAGGCAACCACCCTGCAGCTTCTGTTGCTTCGGCAAGCCAACCCCAAGCATCTTGGCAGCAGCCTCCACCGCCACCACCAACACAAAGAGGTCAGCAGCCAGAAGGGAGTCAGCGCGTCAACCTTCAGCGGGACTTCAGGGAGGTGTCTGAAGCTCGCACAGTCAATAGCACTGTGCCAGAGTCGAAGCACATTTACTGACAAATATCCTACCTCAGCAGCAGCTCTTTCGCATTTTCATATTCACTATTACTTTCTTTTTAATAAGGAACAATTAAGGGTAGTTTTAATGTCTTTTATCGCCTTTCAATTTTTTGTAATAGTTTCGCTTTTTTCTGTAATAAAAATATATCTTCTCCATAGGCCTAAGCTGCTGAAGCATGAGAATTTATGTTGGCAAGAAGGATTTTCAAATTTGTCAAAAACTTGTTCTAAGGAACAAAGTACAATTTATTCGAAGCAACAAAAAGCCGTTCCTAAGGGAGCGCAGTGTAAGTTTTCTGAGCCTACAGCGAAAAATAAACGCTGATTCCGCTGAAAGTAAAAGGCGAAGAAGCTCCTAAGGGAGGCTTACAGCGAAAAATAAACGCTGATTCCGCTGAAAGTAAAAGGCGAAGAAGCTCCTAAGGGAGGCTTACAGCGAAAAATAAACGCTGATTCCGCTGAAGTAAAAGGCGAAGAAGCTCCTAAGGGAGGCTTACAGCGAAAAATAAACGCTGATTTCATCAATCTTCGGCAAATATCATTTTGCACAACATTACATCATTACATCATTCGCATAGCATAACATCATACATCATAGTGCATCAACAATGCAAGAAGGGAGGGTTTTGATATTGATGGCCGAAGATGGTTTCAAAGAATCACTGACAAGACACAAGAAATAGCCGCTGAAGAGTTATACCTTCGTCAATTACCGAAATGAAAGGATCTATTGGTTACTAATTTTACAAGGATTGATTATTCATTTTTACGAAGCATGAAAAGAAGGAAAGGTGTTTTTTCGCCGAAGGCTCAAAAATGGTATGTGTATGATGTTTCATGCATCATCAAAAATGGAGTTATAAACAGCTAATATGTTACACAATGTTACTCGATTTTTGACAAATATTACAAACTAAATGTTTTTACAGTAGCATTTAATCTTCTTTTAAGACTACTTCTGCAGCTTCATTTAAAAGTTGATCAACAACTCTATCCATGATGGCTTCTGCCATTTGTCTAATTTCATCATCCCCCTTTGTCTGAGGGCTTGGGGCTCGCTCAGCAGGTTCTGAGAAAAGAAAAGGTACGGATATATTATTACAAGCCGTGAACAAGTTCAAAATCAAAAGATTACAGCGAAGAGCCAATTATCACTAATTAGTACCTATTTGCCCTTCGGGCTCTGTACTTTTCTCAGCAGCCTATGTTATTTTTCTAGCTTCGTGAATGCCTTTTTCGCTCTTTTGAATAATTTCTTGAGCCATTTCTCGTCCGCCGTTGTCCCAAATATCGGTGAAAAATTTTCCGCCGATCATGCTTGCTTTAGTTGACGGGTCTTTAATGTCTTCGGGGGACAAAGTAGCTTCAGATTGCGCTAAGAACTTTACATGCTCGCAACCTTTCCTCTCCAAAACAGTAGCAATTCCTCTAGCACCTGAAAAAGCACATATGTCTCCGCGGCTATTCAGTATTTCCTCGAAGGCCTCAGCTTCGTGACTGATCCATTCAATCGGACCTTCGGGATTGCCCCTTGAGAAATTCTCTTCGCTAGAAAATGCGCCAACATTGGCGAAGCTGGATTTTATCTTCTTAACACACTCTATGGATTTAACATAGCATCTTCTCTGGGATGCACGAAGCTCTTTAACATTTATTTCCAGATGATCGGCCCATTGATCACTAAGCTCTCGTTTTGTCTCTTCAAGTGTACGTTCTTCTTTAGCTCTAGCTAGCTGTTTTTGAAGATCTTTAATTTCGCGTTTTTGGGCTTCAGCCTGGGCCTTTGAGGCAGCTTCGTCCTCTTTTATCTTGTCCACCAATGTAAGTAGAATTTTATCCTTTTCCAGAGCTTCATTTCTCAGCTTAATAACCTCTGATCGTAGGTTGTTGAAAGCAATATTATAGCTCTCGTCTTCAGCATTCTTTTGCGCTCTCAGCGCATTGCTCAATATTAAACCCTATATATATAAGAATTAGTATAAGAATTAAAGAATGATTCAAAAATTGTAAATATACAATTCTCGCACCTTCAGGCTATTGTATGCAAGGCTATCCGCAAGATCCTCCTTCGTCATAGCGCATAATCCAGCTTCAAGCTTCGGAAACCCCATACTCCTAGCCATTTCCCGGCAGACAGATAATTCTTTGCTGTCAGGAAGGCAGTATAGGAAGTCATCTTCGTCTGTTCCATTGAACACTAGTGCCCCCTTCGGATATTTTAATTCTCTAGCATAGTGATTAGCTTCATAAATCTCTTCTTCAGATAGTTTTTTCCCCGAAGCATGTCGCACAATGTAATCGCGTATGTTGGAAGGTGCTTCGGGGGCAGCAGTGTCAATTTCTTTAACCGAAATTGGCTCTGACATTTTTATTTTTTCGGCTTCCAATGCTGCCTTTGTAACCTTTATTTCTTTGGTTTCCAAAGGTTGTTCCTTGGAGGGCCCTGAAGGCCCAGCTTTAGCTTCAAGTTGTTGCCTCGAAGTTTCAGCAACAAAGGCTTCAGCAGACGCTTCAGAAGTTTCAGCGGTCTTCTTTGGAGTTATGCTTGAAGATTTAATTGTCTCCAAAACATCTAACACATTAACCATTCTTTTTCTCTTCGGGGTCACTGTTGGCCCCTTTTTAATTTCTGCTACTTCAATTTCTCCTGAAGGACTTAAAATTTCTGATATTTTTATTCCCTCAGCTGATGTTTTTGCTTCTTCAGTCCTTGGTTCCTCCATCTTTTCTGTTACTGGCAATTCAGCCAACTCTTTGATTTCTGGCAACAGGGTTGGTTCTTTAGCTTCGGTGGCCGAAGAGGTCTCACCGGCGAACTCAGGCACCGTGGCTGGTTCAATATAGCGTGGCCGGTGTGTGAGAACCTTTACCCTTTTTCTCTTCGGCGCCGGCTCGCTAGGAGCAGCTGAAGCAGTTTCTTTCGCAGAAGTTGTGCCTTTTCTTTTTTGCCCCCGCGCTGGATAGCGGTAGTCGGGGTAGACAAAACCAATTGCATCAAATACTCGATTGAGTCTTTTCTTTTTTCAGCCTCCGAAGGCCGCTGACAATGCAGTGTCTTCGGCCTTCGAATATGCCCCAAGCAATTCATCACTTACAGTTTCAATGCTTTTCAGCCAGTCGTCATCTAGCTCAACGAATTTATCTCCGAACTTAAATGTGTACTTCAGCCTGACTAGTCCACCTTCGTCAGTCTCTTTAATGGTCTCCTGCGGCATTTCCCATTTTTCCACAAGCGGCCATACTCTGAAGGCAATGTGTTCTTGGACCAAATCCCTCGTCCCAATAAAAGAGCAAACAACTCCGAAGGCTCTCTGGCATTCTTCGGCTGCTTCATTCATTTCCACCTTTGGCCTCCGCAGGCCGAAGCGTTGCCAGATGGGACGCATAATGATCTTCTTTATATCTTCTCGTGATTTCAAGTCATTCTTCACGTAAAACCATTCCGTCATCCAGTCGCCAGGCCATCTCTTTCGAAAGGTCGGCACTGGGCAGCTTGACCCAGATCGGGAGCCGAAGCTGTAGCAGCCAAAGTTGTTATGATATTGTTCCTTACCCCAGGGTTTTGTCTCGTATAACAATTCGTGAATGTTGCAGAAACTTTTCGCATCAGGTTCCAAGCCTTGGCTTCTCACGGCCCACACGAAGATATTCATCCTTATGATTGCTTCGGGGGTAAGTTGGTAAAGGTAGATTTCAAATATCTTCAGCACCTCTACAACAAAGCTGCTTAGGGGAAATCACAGTCCAGCTTTCAGGAAGCTTCGGAATACTACGACTTCATTTTCCTCAGGAGTTGGACAAGTCTTCTCTCCTTCGTCGGCCCTCACAACAGACAAGTCCCGGAAATATCTTCCCCTCATGTTGACAAGATGATTTTCTTTAATACTTGATTTGCCGAAAACCGCATGGCTTGGTCGCCAAGGTCGATCTTCGGAGTCTTCACCGCCACTGTCCACATCATAGCTGTCGCTGTCACCAGTATCTTCAGATAAACCTTCCAAAATTTCTTTAGTAATCTTCTCTGTGTTAGTCTTCGACATAGATTGAAGAAAACCCAGATGCATTTCCTTAGAAAGGCTCAGCTTCGAACCACCAACAGCTTTGTTATCTTCAGACATCTTCGCAAGTGCTGAGAAAGTACTCCTGAAACCGAAGCTTAAAAATTTAAAAAACCAAGCAAGTGTTGTCGCGCGCAGGCTAAAAGATGGTTGAGCAAGAGCAGTTGGCAAGAGAGCGTGCCAAATAAACTCGGGATGAGTTCTTATTTATACACCCAGTATGTCGAAAACTGGAGGGTCCCGCTTGTCAATGACTGTTGCTATTCTAGCAAAAGGAAGGTGTTTTTTCGGACCTTCGGCCCATAGCCTTCGTCCATATCGCAATATAAATTTATCTTTACAGCAAATTAATATTGTGAGGGGCTACTATTGGGGGCCTTCGGCTTCCGAAGGTCCTCAAAAATGTAATTTGACTGTTTTCCAAGAGAAATATGTGAACAGGTACCTTCGAAGTCAGATTGCAAGTATACAAGAGCATGATTAAGACGAAGCTTGACTGGGACGGCGATCACGACGAAGGATAAGACGATCACGAAGCTATGTGCAGAAGAGCTTCGGCATAACGGCGGGAAAGGGAAACCGACTTAAAGATGAAAAGTCAAATTAGACCTCGAAGAATTACTATAGAGTTATTGATAAATGTAAAGGGCATTAATGTAATTTTGCATGGGCTGCGACCCGTGCCTATAAATAGGTGAACAGTATTCCCGTATTGTTCACGCTGACTTGGCATTCACTTTTGTGTCACGCCTGTATTCTCATTCCTTCAAACCGAAGGTACATTTGTAATTTACCGTTGTTTACATAAGTAATATAAATGGAAATAGATTAATAATAATGTTTACAGAAATTATGTTACTTTCTATACTTTGTATGAATGTTCTTCATCTTTTATCATGATCATGAAGGTATGTCCTTCATGACCTTCGTCCTAGATTCGTTATATCCGAAGGGAAATAATGATTTGAAGGACGAAGGACTTTGATATTTAACATTTTATGTTGCCTTGTTCTTGATTCATAGCATTTGAGAACAAGTCCCCAACAAGCACTGTGTGATGATGTCCATGTTATGTAACTGCTGTGTACGTGAATTGCTGATCCTGGCACGTACATGGTTCGCATTCGGTTTGCCTTCTAAAACCGGGTGTGACATAATTGGTATCAAAGTTGTGCTGACTGTAGGACCACTGACCTAGAGTAGCATTGGCCGTTTTAAGGACTTATTGATTACTACTTCACCTCATCCTTGATTCTGCTTCAAAATATTAGTCAGCTCGACTAATTCTATGTTGTGCTCCTATATGCCTCCTTGCCAAAAGTATTTTATTCTAGTATGGTCTATACTTCTCTCAATCTATTAGATCTGATCTCACTCTTATGCTTGCGACATCTTTGTAGATGCCCCTGACCATAGCCTTTAGTCTCTTGGGACTTTTTCCTCATCCATTATTAAATTACTACCATTTGACCATCTCTATTCCATTTTGTTATTGACACGATCGTATCCTTGCATTTTTAATACCCTTATCCTTTATTCTAAAGTACTTACCCTTGTACCTCTATTGCTCATTTAAACAGTTCAGCTTAGGTGTCCATGACCTTCTTGTCTTCTGGGATCATTTCTTATTCGGTTGTAAGTCGCTATCTTTTGACAATTTCTATGCCCTTGGTCTTGGTAAGCTCGCACCATTGGAATCTTGCCTACTCTTATTTTTATATGTGCTTACCTTTATTTCCCAATATATGTTTAAGACATTTCAGTTAACGTGCCCTTGACCACCCTTGTTTCTTAATGATCCATGAGCGATCATTTTATTTTGCACACCTGTGGTAACTTCGTTGTTTCCTTGTAACTCCACTCGGTAATGAATCTTTACTTCAACCCTTCTGTTGGAACCTTACCGATCTTACCCTTGATTGTTTTCTCCACTTCGTCGTTTCGCGAGTCTTGTCTTAACTAGATCATTTGTTATGCTTTTTAATTATTATCATATGCACCCTTGACACCTCTATACCCTACATTGATGTTTGTCTCATACCTGCCCTTTAAAATCACCCCTCTTCCGTCTCATATCTTCTCTCTCTTGGTCGTATCCTCTTCTTTGGCCCACAAGTTTGTAACCTCATCCTTTGATATGCTTTTATTTCTTATTGCATGTACCCTTCTCATCTCTCAATCTTACCTTGGTGATTACGCTATGTTCGTTATCTAAAACCTCCAATCTCCCACCTTAGTTCAAGCGTGGTCTCTTACTTATCTCACCCGTGGTTATATCCTATACTTTACCTCTTGTAAGACTTATCTTATCTCTATTCTTGATTGTACCTAGATTCCTGGTTTTTTATGCACATTTACCTCTTCCTTTATATCCTTGCCTATTATCACCTTTGACCCTTGACCTCTCTCCATATTACCATGATGTTTACCTATTTTTTCTTAGCCTCACTTATTCCATTTCAATCCGAGAGTGTTGTTTTCCCTATCCCGCTCTTGTTCGTTTCCTTTCCCTTTGTCGCTTTGCAATCTTGCCTCACCCTAACTTCATCCTTTGTTGAGCTTTTGTTTGATATCATCCTTACCTTTGTAATCTGTAGATCTTGCCTTGATACTTATCTTAGGTCTGCTTGTTGAAATCCCCTCTTTTTGATCTCAATTTGAGAGCTATGTTTTATCTATCTCGCCCTTGGCTATATCCTCTTCTTTACCGCGTAAGCCTTGACATACCTCCATTCTTTGTTGTACTTATACCACTGACTCTTCTGTGCTTTCATCTTTTCCGTTATGCCCTTATCTATTATCGCCTTTGACCCTTGTGATATTGAGGCCTTCCACCTAAATGTTTACTTTGAACTTATCCTTTAAAAGTTCCCCCTTTCTTTCAACCCAGTTTGAGAGCTGTGAGTTACCCATCTCTCCCTTGATTTCTTTTCAATTCTTGTCGCCTTACAAGTCTTGTCATAATTCCATCCTTTGTTGTGTTTTATTTGCTATCACCATCACCTTGTCATCCATCGATCTTGCCTTGATACTCATCTTTATTCCCACTCAAAAAAAATCTCCTCTCTTCCACCACAATTTGAGTGTGGCAGTTTACCTATCTGGCCCTTGGACGTACCGCCTTCTTTCCCACTTGCATGTCTTGTCTTGACTCCATCCTCTGTGGTACCAATATCCTTTATTCTTATGCCCATTTACCTCCTCTCTTACATTCTCGTCCATTATCACCTTTAACCCTTGTAATATCTATTCCCTTACCTTTATGCTTCCATTGCACCTACCCTTTGAAGCCTCCTCATTTCCATCCCTGTTCGAGGATAATGTCTCACCTATTTCACCATTGACTGCTCCTCCTTCTTTGATGCCTTGCAAGTCTTGTTCGAATACATCCTTTATTGTGTGTTTGTCCGTTATTACCTTAACCCTTGTCATCCCTCGATCTTAACCTTGATGCTTATCATGTACCCGCATTTTTAAAGCCACCTCTCCCATTTAATTCCAAGAGTGATGTCTTACCCATCTCACTCTTGTTTGTTCTCTTCTCCTCCGTCGCGTTGCAAGTCTTAGCCTTTGCTCGATATCACCCTTACCTTCCTAATATCTAGATCTTTCCATGATGCTTATCCTATACCTACCTTTTGAAATATCATCTTTCCCATCCCGATTTGAGAATGGTGTTTTGCCTATCCTGACCTTGGTTGCATTCTCTCCCTGTCGAACACAATCCTTGCTTTAGCTCCATCCTTTATTATGCTCATGCCCTTATCCTGCATGTCTTATTATTCCCCTTGCCTTTCTATAGCCTTAGAGTAGATTCTTCTTTGTAAGGAAAGAATGCCATTTAATTAAAAGTAACGAATAGCGACGAGATGTTTGTTGTTGTATGCTTGTGTTGTTTGTCTTTGTGGGATGACTGATTTGCTTCTTTGTGATGAGTGTTGATGTGTTGTGGCCCTTGGTTCGCAATGACATCAGTTTACTAGGTGGGTGCCATAGAGTTAAGTGGTTGGGTTCTCCCCCTGCTCTCTCTAATCCATCTATACTTACCTTTTCTCGCTATTCTTTACTCTTGCACCTATCCATTTGCAACCTCCAACTCCTCCAAATCAGTCAAGATCAGAGTCGGCAGCATCTTCACCAAGTGTGTATCAATGCTCCTGCTAAGGGGGTTAGCCGCTAACCCCAATGAAGACAATGCAATCAACATCAAGCCACAAGACCAAAGTGGCGCAACAAAAGCGCGTGTGGGTCCTAACCCATAGGTCTAGAAGATCCTCAAGAATTGCATTAGTTGGTCTCGAGCATCGGAAGGTCAAAGCAACCAGTTCACAAGTTAAGCTTGCAGATTCAAACTCAACTCAAGCAAGCCATGGACAATCTCTGGACCAACCTTGCTTCCTTGCTAGCTTCTTCTTGAATCTCGGGGGCAAGATTCTGTTAAGAGGGTTAGATTTGTAACACCCTGAATTTGGGGGTATAATTTTTTCCCTAATATCCACCAAATTCAGGTGTTACCTTTATCCTCATCTTCCTTTTCGCTCTTTTCCTATGTTTCAAAGTAGCAGAAAGATTTATTTTGGTGTCATGTATTAATAAAAACCCTAAGGGAATAATGGTTGTTGCATCATGCTGGAAATGCATTTATTTTCTGTTTGACGTATTGTCTTGGTATGTATCTATTTAATTTGTAGCTCTTTCTTTTGAATAAATCTGAATAGAAATAAAAGAAGAGAATAAAAAGAAGAAAAATAGAAAAAGGCCACCTTCATTTTTTTTCCAGCCAGCCCAACCGGCCTGCCCCACTCGTGAGCCGGCCCACGCGCGCGTGCGCGCTCCTTTCCTGCGCGCTGCCCAGCCAGCAGCCGCCCCGCGCCCAACCCTAGCGCGCCGCCGCTCCCTGCGCAACCGCTCGCCCACGCGCCTGCTCGCGGCGGCGGCGGTCAGCCAGCCTGCTCGCGGCGGCGGCGGCTAGCCAGCCTGCTCGCGGCGGCGGCGGCCAACCAGCCTGCTCGCAGCGGTTGTGGCCCGCACACCATCTAGCGACGGCAGGCCCGGCGCGGCTCGCCGGCGTGGCGGCCTGCGGCTGGCGTGCGCGCGGCGGCCCGGCGCGGCTTGCTGCCCAACGCAGCGATGTCACGGTCGGCCCTCGCTGATCCGTCCGAAGCTCGTGTCGTGTGCAAACCGCTGCTCGATCCCAAGAGTCCATGGCGAGCTGAATGTTGGAGCGGTCCGCCAGATCGACTCACCGGCCGTCCGTCCGGCCGATCCTCGGTGCTGATTGGGTCCGCCTTGCCTTGGTTCGTTCGCGGGGCCGGGCGCGTGTGCCCAGGACACCTCGCTAGTCTGGCCAGGACCGGGACCGTGCACATCCATCGCCGGTTGTCTCCTGCGCGCTATAGCCGTCCGGCTGTAACCGCTGGTGTGCCCGAAGCCCCACCCCGGCCGATCTCGGTCCTCCGGTGATGCCCCTGGGTCAGTCAGTCGCTCGCTCTGGATGGCCGCAGAGCCGTCTCGCCCGCACTCGACGTCACGCCCGGAGCCGTCGAGTCTCCCAGCATGCGGAGCCCCACCTCCACGTTGGCTCCCCGTGGATTGCCCTCGCCATTGTGAGTCGCCGAGCCGAGCTCGCTTGCAAAGCACCGCGCGCCAGAGCAAGCTGCGTCTTCAGCCTCGCCTCGCCATGCGTCATCACGAAGGTGAGGATCCCGCGTCTATACCCTACACTAATTAATTCCCTACCTAGTTGTCGATCATTAATTTAACTACTCAATCGGATTAAAATTATGATGTTAGTCAGGCGATTGTAAATAGGTGGTAATGTGATTTTAACAATGTGGACGTGGTATTTAATACCTATTTAGTGTTTAGTATAAGCACGATGTCCATTAGCGACTCTTGTGAATCGTGCGCATCGTCGCACGGTCTACGCGCTGTTCACACGTGTGGCGCTCACCGTCGTCGTGTTGTTTGTGCGTATAGTTCATGCGTTATTCTCGTGTTGACGCGTGCCGTTCGCATGCGTTGTCGCATGTCACGTGCGTACGTCGCGTGTGTCGGTGCATCGTCACGCATCGTTGCACGCTATTGCGCTGCCTGCACGATATCGCGTGCATATTCGCGTGTCATTCCCGCGCTGTTTGCGTGTCGTTGATATTTCCTTCGCGTGTTCGTGTCATGCGCCTGGTTCATGTGTCGCGCGAAGTCGGCGTGTGATAATGAATTAGTTTCGTCTATAACTAATATTATTAACGTTAACTCGTCGGGTCGCATATTTTAGATAATTAACCTGAGGCTTGCTCGACTAATATTTATTTGATTAATATTCTAACTAGATTAAATGTGTAGTGTACAATAAATATTCACACGGTAAATATTAATTTAACTACCTTCTATTTATTTAACCTTTGTTTAGTATAAACATGTCACCTGTTCAGTTATTCCTGTCTGTCGCGGGTGTTGTTCCGCGCGTGGTGGCGTGCTGCTTCGTGCGTCATGCACGTGTTGTCTGCGCATTGCTCGTGCGTGATATACCCATGGTCGCGTGCTGATTCGTGCGCGTTTGCGCCCGCCGCGCATACTATTTCGTGTGTCGTCAGCATGCTATGTCGCGCGTGTCCGCGCGTCGTTTGCACGCTGTCGTGTTGTTTCGCTTGTCGTAAATTCACCTCGCTTAGAGACCCTCATGCTAATTATATTAGTTATTTATTTGATAGCTGTTAGTGTGGTAGATTTAATCGAAACTACGTAGCGGTTAAGTCATATTTTATAATGTCAAATTAAATGTCTTAACTATTACTTGTTTAGCGTAAACGCGATACCTTCTCAACCGTAGCTTCGAGTTCGACGTTTCTTTCCCTCGCGTGACTGTAGTGTCGAGCTCTACTTTATGTTGCATGTTTTTATAACATTTTATCTTGTATGGTGTAATGTTCTTATGCTTATATATATGTTTGTTTGCTTATGTCTGCTCGTCTTCGCTTCGCGTTGCGAGTAGTTTCCGATCCGTTTCCGAGCTTCGAGGGATCGAAGAGTTGGCGACCAAGTGATCTAGCTCTTTGAGTTCTGCAGAATGAAGACCCTGAGCATCTGTTTGGTGAAGGCAAGTGTCCTCTGACCCATTATGTCTCATTCACTTTATAATTCATTGTCCCGCATACTATGAACAACATAAGGATTGACTAGCTTTCTATTTACCTTGTCCTTGATTACCTTTTGGGTTACTATGGTTAGATTCACGCTATTGCTTTACTTTAATCAATGAACATGATGTGAACACTTATGATACGATGTTGTCTCTATGATTATGATGTTGGACTGGTGATACTTTAGGGGGCTCGAGCGGTTTCTCGAGTGCCTCTCCGTAAGGACCTGTTCGTTGGATGACCGTCCGGGAAAACAGTGCAACCATGAGGGTAGAATGGGACGCCTTTAGCTGAATAATTAGAGGAACTGGGGTGTAGTTCGCTTCGCCGTCGTGCCGTTAATGGGACTCGGTGTATGCGGCTCGCTCTGCCAAGGTTGGTTCGCCCCTTGGGGAGGAGTGCGGTGCATTTAGGAAACCTAACGGGCGGCTACAGCCTCAGGGAATCTTTGTAAAGGCTTCGTAGTGAATCCCTGGCCATTCACCTCGGGAGTGAATAAGGGTCTTGCAAGCCCGGGCTAGAGAGGGAATCACGGCTTGTGGGTAAAGTGCGCAACCTCTGTAGAGTGTTATGAAACTGATATATCAGCCGTGCTCGCGGTTATGAGCGGCCAAGAGAGCTCCATTGATTAGAGACACTTGATCAGAGATGGTTTGTTTACAGATGATGATGAGGAAGATGGTTATGATTATGCTTATGGTAATGGTAAGTGGTATTCTTTCCGTTTGGAAAGGGTACTTTGGGTTAATAACTTGGGTTAATGCTAAAATATGGCTCTCTATTAGTAAATAATAATCTGACCAACTAAAAGCAACTGCTTGACTTATCCCCCACATAAAGCTAGTCCACTACAGACAAACAGGATACTTGCTGAATATGTTGATGTGTACTCACCCTTGCTCTACACACCAAACCCCCCCATCCCCAAGTTGTCAGCATTGCAACCACTGCTCAGGAGAAGATGAAGCTGTGGAAGGAGACTTCCAGGAGTTCCAAGACTACGACGAGTTCTAGGCGTGGGTTAGCGGCAACCCTCAGTCGGCTGCCTGTGAAGGCCGCGTTTATCTACGTTTCTTTTCCGCACTTTGATTTATTGTAAAGACTATGTGGATGTCTCAGACATATGATGTAATCGACTATTATTTCCCTTTTTAATACTATTTGAGCACTGTGTGATGATGTCCATGTTATGTAACTGCTGTGTACGTGAATTGCTGATCCTGGCACGTACATGGTTCACATTCGGTTTGCCTTCTAAAACCGGGTGTGACAACCGCCACGCAAGAAGCATGCAACCGCACCACGGTTGTGCACCCTTTCGGCTTCGTCGCATCCGGCGGTCCAGCATGGAGGCCCGGGCCCACATGTCATGTAACCGGCGCGCAGGTTACTACGTGCAAGGAAACCGCACCGCCACTTGCGCCAATGCCGCGTCTTCTCGACTGCAGAACAGGTGCAGCGACTCGAGGCAGCCCCGCGCATGACCCAACAGTGCCAATTAAGTGCGACGGTCATGGGTCAGTCGGCCGCGGGAATAGGCACGATAGTTGATATGACCAAAGATGGGGCGACAATAATTACAGCAACAGACGTGCGGAAGCAGCGGTCCAATCACCTACAGGCTCGCATCCTCTCCTGAAGCGGCAAGGGAGCCCTCTCCCACGGCGTAAAAGACGACGCACCCGTGTTCCGTTCCTCGAACGACTCGCGCACGCGCAACAGACGCCCCGCGAATCGCCCGTCCCGTCGCATTAACTCCTTGGCAGGGCAAACGACACCTCTGGCAGGCGAAGCAGGCGCCGTTTCACCTCCGTCATGATGACCGCGTCAAAAAAGGTGCGCCACATTATTTAAATTCATATCCTTTTCCTTTTCCTCTCTCTCTCTCTCTTGCCACAGGGACCGGGAAAGGGATATTTCGAAAAGGATCCTTCTCAGCGAAGGAAGCGGGCCCCGAGCCCTTCTACTGATCAGGGGTTCGAAGGTTGCACCCTGCGGGGTTCGGCGACCGCCCCAGAGCACTCGGGCTCCGAGCCCTTTACTGATCAGGGGTTCGAAGGCTGGCCCCTCGGAAGGGTTCGACAGCCGCCCCAGAGCACGCAGAGTCAAGGATGACCCTAGGTACGTCCGTTACATGGCCGAGGCTCGGGCTACGCTCCCGAGGTACCCTAGGACATTTCCGAGACCAGCGGGAACGATTTGTAATGGAATCCCACCGGAGGGAGGCACCGAGCCCTCGGACCCTATCGAATGGGTCCGGGTCCAGCAAATCACTTGTAGGTACTTTTGGAGCGCGCCTCTGGGCCACTAGCCGACCCTTATCGAACGGGGCTCGGGCGTCCACTCGGATCACCCGTTAGCAACTCACTGGAAACACCGTGTTTGGTGCCCTCCGAGGGTAACATGGTGCTTTCCCCTCCTTCCTCCTTGTGGAAAGGCGACGAAGGGGCGTACAATAAAAGACGAGACGGTCCTTGATCGTCCTCTCGCTCCGTGCAGAGGCTCGGGGGCTGCTCTCGCACCAGGCTACGGCCAAACTATTGACCACGTCAACAAACCAGCTTAAAAACTCGGGGCCTGATCATGCACCCGGGCTGCGGCCAGGCCGCATGAGGGAACAACAAGGCCGACCGAGGCATCACAAAAAGAATTAACACCTCAGAGGAGTCAAATCACTCCTCCGAGGCCTCGGGGGCTACACCCGACGGGTGCGCTCGCGCGCACCCATCGGAACTAAATATGACCAAGAAGGGCTGGTCCCCTTGCAAAAAATCCGGCAAAACCTCCAAGCGAGTACCTACACTCCCTTCGAGGCTCGGGGGCTACTGTTGGGTACCGTAATTAGGGGTACCCCCAACACTCCTTAACATGGCTGGAAAACATCTTCAGAACAAACCGCAAAGACTGATAGGCACGGTTGAAGTCAAGGCCTCGTCTACCAAGGGACACGATCTCATCTGAGCCCAGCCTCAGGCAAGAACAGTAGTCCCGGACGGATTCACACCTCACCCGAGGACATCCTCAGGCAGTGGGCGCACCCTCGGCTCGCTCGAAGCCAAGCTCGGGCGAACTTTGTCGTGCAGCGACCTCGGCCAAATCGCCTCACCAACCAACCGTATCGCATGCGCATTTAATGCGGGGATCGCCTGACACCTTATTCTGACACGCGTGCCTCAGTCGGTAAGGTCGAAGTGACCGCAGTCACTTCGCCCCTTTACTGATCGTTCTGAAGGAAAACAACACTATTCACCCTGTTCCGACTACTGTCCCAACCAACAGGGTAAAACTGAGTCACGACCTCCCCCGAGTTCAGCCTCGAGCGCAACAGGGAGCTCCGCCTCGCCCGACCTCAGGCCTCGACCTCAGCCTCGGCCTCGGGAGAAGGTCTCCGCCTCGCCCGACCTCGGCCCTCGGCCCTAGCCTCAGCCTCGGGAGGAGTCACATCCTCGCCCGACCTCAGCCTCGGCCTCAGGAGAAGTCTCCGCCTCGCTCGACCTCGACCTCAGACCGACCGCGCCACTGGGGATACATCATTACCCTACCCCTAGCTAGCTGCCTCAGGCTACGAAGGAACAAGACCGGTGTCCCATCTAGATTACTCCGGTAACAGGTAATGATGGTTCCCCGCGTGCGTCCATGACGTCGATGGTTCTCAGCTCCCTACGGAAGCAAGGAAACGTCAGCAGGATCCATGCTGCACCGCCAGCTGCGCTTCTACAAGGCTCAAGCACTTCTCCGACGGCCACGTTAGCACCTATACAGGGCTCAGGCACTTCTCCACCGACCACGTTAGCACATAGCTACACCCCCATTGTACAGCTGGGCCATCTCCTTGTATCTATAAAAGGGGATATCCAGGGCCTTCCTAAGGGGGGAGAAGGGCGGGCAGAGGCAGGCAGAGTGGGAGAGACGCAAAGGAGGCTAACTCATACAGCTCACCTCAGGGCCAGACCCTCTCTCTCTCTCTCGCTCTCTCTCTCTCTCGCGCGACGCTTGTAACCCCTACTACGAGCACCCCAGTGCAAGATAATATAAGCCTCATCCTCCCTCTTGTGTCTCATCTTGCATCAACCCATCTGGACAGGGACACGCAGCGACAAATTCACTAGTCGGTTGAGGGTCCTCGCGGGTCCAAAACGCTGACAATACCTGAGGAAGGTGATAGGGGAGCGAGGAGTGAATCACGCTACTATATAGTATGTCTATGCTCATCGTGGTGCGCCCTGCCAGTGGTGAAGGAAACAATGACGCCTAAGAGGGGGTGAATTAAGACTTCTAAAAACTATCTCTTAACTAGGCCACAAATAAATCCCTAGAGTAAAACCTATGCAAATAATCAAACTAGAATAGTGGTAGGGCTGGGCAAAAAAACCTGTAACCCGAAACCCGAACCCGGAAAAACCGAACCTGAAATACCCGAAACCCGAATTTTGTTCGAGAATTTTGGGTAGCAACTTGCAAAACCCGAATTTATTTCGGGTAATTCGGGTATCATAATCGGGTACCCGAATTACCCGAACTTTCATGTGTCATGTACTCATGTCATGCTTAATTATTATTGTACATCTATAATTATGTGTAAGTGTGCATAACTTATGATTGTAGATTGCTTGTGTTTTATATGTTCATGTATATTATTATTCAAATTCTATTTTTATACTAATTTCATAGGGTGTATGTGTTTTTATGAAGCCAACACAACAGTTCGGGTAGTTCGGGAATACCTGAACCCGAACCCGAAATTCCGGGTACCCAAATTTTCGGGTATTATAAAACCCGTTGTAATTTTGGGTTTCAATTCCCAAAACCCAAAATTTTAAATACCCGAATTACCCGACCCGAAATTTTTGGGTAACCCAAACGCCCACTCCTAAAAAGTGGCCACATCAGCCGACCGTTGGGGTCTGTAGCAGTCGACCGTTGGATCCGACCGTTGCCCAGACTGTCTGGTGCACACCGGATAGTCCGGTGCTACAGCCCGAGAGTGGTTGTTGTGGGCCTCTCTCCGTAGACTGTCCGGGTGTTCCACCAAACAGTCCGGTGCACACCGGACAAGTACTGTGCACTGTCCGGTGCACCACTAGTGCGCTGGTTGACTGCCCTCTTCATGGATTTCTTCGCTGATTCCTTGGGTTTCTTTTGTTCTTGAGTCTCAGACTTCTACGCTCTTTTTATGTCTTCTTTTGAGGTGTTGCATCCTCAGTGCCTTAGTCCAATCCTCTTCGCATTCTGTGAATTATAAATACAAACACTAGCAAACACATTAGTCCACAAGTTATGTTGATCATCAAACACCAAAACCTATTGAGCCAAATGACCCGGGGTCCATTTTCCATACAAGTGGCCCGCGCACTCAGGCCTATTCCTGATAGGTCATGAGTGTGCCACCGGCTCAGGGACACGCGAGCCATAAATGCGCCACAGTTCGAGGGACTCGTAGGTCATGAGTGGGAGGTAGACCGGTGTCCCCGCTGTGGCTCGACACTAGGCACAGTTTAGTGGGGCCGATCATTTATGATGGGGTCGGTCTTGAGCTATGCGTGGGATCCACTCGAGTGATTTCCCTTGTCTACGCTAGGCCCCTATGTCCGGTTCCACCATGCCCGACCCTGGGCTCGGTGCCAAGGGGTTCGTCTGAGGCGAGTTCTTTTAGGGTAGGCGTTACCTATTTCCTCCAACTGGCCAGCGGGGCCTAGTTGCTAGAGACTTTTTCCTCAGTGTGCTCGCTAACCGACGAGCCCTAGGGACCGGGGATCATATCCCCAGCACATAGCATAACAAGTGCACCAAATTCAAGAAACAATAGTCCTACTCCAACCTGGTGCACCAATTGTCATGATGATATGACCCCAGGGTATCATAATAAGTACCCAAAAGAGGAAGAGAAAGTTTATGGATAGAGCGAGGAGCATAGGTTAGATATGATGCACGCTAGTCCTAGGCGCAACCTGGTTACCAGCATATGGGCATTTTATAGATATTTGGGCCATAAAACATGTAATACACTATATCCTCTTTTCTATGAGTGGTTTGGTGAACACAAAGGTGAAGAGTATTACAAATTCAGATATCAATTAAGCACCATGACTCCTATCTCCCTTCTTATTTGATTCTAGTTAGAGTTCTAGACTACTAGCATCTAGTTCATCTCTATGTCTACCCTTTTAGTACCTTTGAATGAGTCCTCTAAGTTGTATCTTCCATGTTAGAACAAGCTGAATTGATTCTCCTCTTCTATGTTGCTCTACCCATCCCTTTTACAGATAAAAGGGAGGAGAGAGTGTTACATGACTATTATGTGGCATACCCCACCCATCAAAGGCTCAATGACTCCTATCATAGCTTATCATAGTCATGAAGTCATACACAATGGCATGCCTTGGTCATGCCATAGTGTCGAGGATGTCTTAATGTAGTGTCATATATGTCTTGCCGTAGAGGTAGGTATGACCTGTCGCAACAACGGATACTAGAGTGTACAACGTTGGGCACGATATAATTGGTAATAACCAGATAGTGACAATGATAGTTATGATCTTGACAACATCTGAAGTTATGATCTTCCGCAAATAGTGACAATATATTTTTGACAATAAATGGTCCATACAACTGTTAGCAAAAGTTTTGAATAGGTAAGGGCTAACAAGGTGGTTAGCTAAGCTTTAGCAGACTATTTTTTTAATCAAGGCTAACAACTAGTCACATCCATCCAAATAAAATATTTAGCTAACTAATAATAACTAAATACTTAACTAGTACTTATCTTACTGCAGGTTAAACCAAACCAGCTAATAAAATAGTAATAGTTAGCTAGCTAGCTAATAATAGCTATATATGGTATTAGCTATAGCTAACTATATTAGTAATGAAGGATTGTTTTTAAGTGACGGGCCGTCGAGGAGGGGGTTGGCAACAAGTCATGTCTACGGTATGTTTGAGAGACAGAGAGAGAGAAATACATATTGCACCAGCGGCGAAGTGTTAAAACTTGTATCATTTTTGTTACTTGAAAAAACATTTTATATATATTAAACAAAAGAACCAGATCGACGTCCCAGACCAGACAACCAAACAATCATTTTTTTGCATATATCCATGATATACTCCATGATTTGTGTTATTTGTGTTATGAATTCAGCGTCCACGCCGTACGTGCCATATGGTTTATGATGACTGTGCCTGGATGAACCGACAGAACAAGCACCGAACGGCGGCTAGCTAGACACGATGGCTATGGTGTCAGCCTCACGGTCACAGCACAGAGGGCTCGATCGGACGGCGACGTGAGAAGGGTTTGCAGGTGCTACTGTCCCGATGTCTCCTACCGTACCGCCGAAGCAGATCCAGCTGAAACGGACGGACGGGTTTGTATTGTACCTGCGCGCCTGTTGCCTTGCCGCACGTTGACCGCCGCGCCGCGCATATAACAAGCTGCCATGATTATTAGTGTAAGAAATATGTATACATGGACATTGCAACGGCCATGGACTATACTAATAATGAAAATATTAGAATATAAGTATAGGATACGTATATAGTTTGTTAAAGAAAGGATCTGCAGTTGGCCACCACCATCCGTCCATCCATCAGAATCGGTCAGCTAGCAGGACGTCGTCCTATGCGCGCATGGAGAGATCAGCGCGTGTACACACGTGGCACGACACCTTGTTCAGAAAAGGCTAGTACGTACTCAGTTTAGTTCTCTGAACCTGAACGACAGTCATTTTTTTTATTAAGGCAACATGGCCAGAGGCCGCCGGAAATAAATCGCTCTCATAAAAAAAAAGTATATCTATTCGTCATCTGATGGATACTACACAAGCCACGTACGACCACGTGTGCCCAGGCTGACCCGGCCGCGCTGGCCCTGCTGCTAGCTGGTCGACCTGCCGACCGCGTGTGCATGCAATGCATGGCTGCTACGCTACGCTATAGCGTCGATCCGTCCTGGAGAATCTGTGCTGTGCGTCGTTCCAAACTCCAAGCCAAAGGAGCAGAGCAACCGCCGAGTCCGAAGACGACTTCGCGCCCGCGTACGACTTCCGTCATCGTGCATCGATCTCGTCTCGCCGGCCGATTGGATTGGCCGTGTCCGTCCGTCCCGGTCCCGCACCAACCGTGCATGCACCCGGTCCCGCGGCTCCTGTTGAATCGGTAGTACGTACGTACGCGTGCCGGTGTAACCACTCCTGCGCGCCTACGCATTCGTTTAATTTCGTTGCCGTAGCTATCTGCAACTTCAATTCTCGCAATGTAACTGCCCGCCGTCGTTAGGTGCACGGTGCACCGGAACGCCGTCGAGTCAACTGCTTGTAACAGATCACGACGGCTCAGCTCGACCGATTCTGTATTCACGTTGATTTTAGACGGTTTTCAACAAAACGATTTTCATAAAAACAGACTAAAAAAGCTAGTATGACAGCACATCTGCTGGCCAGAAGATGAAAAAAAATGAAGCAAACATGCCCATAATACGTGTGGTTGGCGGTGGTACTACTATTTCGGCCTTGCGGACTCGGTAATATAGCCTGCTTCTTCTGCGGAGCTAGGTCTCTAGACCGTGATCCATGACATAATTACTATAAAAAACAACTAATGTTTCGTCAAAATAAATGTAGGGATGCAAGATACTAAGAGGTGTAATAAACCATGTATATTTAGGACAAAAATACAACTTCGAAACCCTCCTATTACATGACACTACAAAATCCATAACGCAGATAATTTGTTGTATAAACATAGAAGCGCATCGATTTAAGTAGATGGTATGCATAACTTGGGAGTAAAGGAAAGTTGACGTCGGTCTATTACTTGACTCAAGCGGCTATTAGGAAAGGATACCTAATAAGGAAGTAAATCAAGGTCTGTATAATCGATGTGCATTGATGAAAATTAGAGCAAAATGTAAAGAGGTGAGGTGCTTGCCAAGGGGGAAAAAAAGGAGAACCACTTCATAAGTATCTATCTCCGTGAGTATACCTAGATACTCAGAGAAGTAATAATGAGTAACAATAAAAACATCGCTCTAGCTTGGAATTTTGCGGTGCTATTCTATATTTAGGGCTGTTCGGTGGATAACAATCCTCTTTCTATTCATTTTTGAATAAGAGGGACATTCCTCTCCATAAATCTCCTCGTGATCCTTATCCATCAAATCAGTCCTTAGTGTTTGGTTAAGGAAAGTCTATAATTAAACAGAGGTGTTCTCACTACAACAGCTACAGTCATTTTCGGCGGCCAGAAGCCACCGAAAATAAGCCAGTTGCCGCCGAAAATAAGCTATTTTCGGCGGCAATTGGCTTATTTTCGGTGGCTTCTGGCCGCCAAAAAAAACTGGCCGAAAATAAGGCTTTATTTTCGGCGGCCAGGGTCTGGCCGCCGAAAATAGCTTATTTTCGGCGGCTGGCTACCTGGCCGCCGAAAATAACAGATTATTTTCGGCGGCTAGCCAGTCAGCCGCCAGAAATAACAACTGCCGAAAATAAAATACCTATTTTCGGCGGCCAGAGGGGCCGCCGAAAATTACTAATTTCAGAGCAAAAAAAATTGAAAAAAATGCGAAAAATAACAGAATTTCATACAAAATTCATACAATAACAGAAATTCCATACAATCATAGAAAATTCATACTTGAGTTCACAACATAAAACTTGAGTCCATACAAATATAAAGTCCACAAATAGTCCATACAAACATAAAGTCCACAAAATAGTTCATTACAACACAGTGCGACACAAAGCTAACTTAATCACACATTGGGGTCGTTGGAGTTGTGTCCACTACCTCTAGAAGCCAATAACTGGTCGACGAAGTCGTGTAACGGGGTTGGATCCTAAAAAAAAGATGACATTAATAACGGCATTGGTTACATGTATAACGACTATTCAAACAAATTGTTTCTCAAACTAACCTCTCCTGCATAAGCTCCCTCCCCTGCATAAGCTCCCTCCCCTGCATAAGCTCCTGGTGCTGGTATGACCGGTGGTGGCGTGTTGTGGCCCATGACCCCGGATCCCTACAAAATCAAGTTTAGTAAAGATTTGACAATTAGGTTGATACAAACGACAAGTCTTAACTAAATTGAATAACCTGAGGTGGAGGTGGAGGTGGAGGTGGCG
Source organism: Zea mays (assembly GCF_902167145.1). Classification (NCBI taxonomy): domain Eukaryota; kingdom Viridiplantae; phylum Streptophyta; class Magnoliopsida; order Poales; family Poaceae; genus Zea; species Zea mays. The sequence continues at coordinate 36,822,614 of NC_050098.1, read as the reverse complement.
GAGCATGTAATCCCCACTGAGGCATCGGCGGCTGAAATTGAGGGAAAACAAATGGTTGCTGCTGTGCCTGCTGTGGAAACCAAGACTGTTGCAAATATAATATATTAGTTATAGAACCAATATCGAGCGTGTTGAGAATAAATAAGACACTCACGTTCATTGCTTGTTGCGCCTGTGCGTTGTAAGCAGCCATGTACTCTGATTGCTGTTGGAGAAATGCCATTTGTTGTTGCCGCATCTCTTCACGAAACTTTTCTTGCTGCTCCCTCATAGCTTCCTCCATGCTAGATACAGAGCGGCGACTACGGCTGCTACTACCACAGCCCGCCTGCGACGAAGAGCCGCCACGAGAACGCAACTCCGTCGAATCGATAACACTGGTAAACATAGAATATCTTTAAGAACAAGAAAATTAGCTATTCGGTCGTAGTTTCAATATTATTGAAAACAATTCACAAGTTCATACCGTCCATGCGCCTTGCCGCCAAGTGAATGCACAACCTCAGCGTCGATGGTAGGCGCTCCTCGCCAATCGTAGTCTTCTCCATACTTCTTAACCATCTCCTGCCCGTATGTCTCCTGCAATACAATATGAAGGTTCAGCACACATGTAATTTATAGCTATATGGGAAGAAAACATTAATCATAACAACAACTAACCATACGCTCAACGGCCGCTTGACTACACAGCTCATCGGAGATTTCACTGTTTTTCGCTCGATGCCCTCTCCTATAAACATCGATTGGGCTCGGGACAACTCCAGTTTGAGCCTCCTGCAAATATATGAGTTCAATCCTGTTTCATTTCTGAGTAAAACAGAATACTACATACTCACCATTCGCTTAGCCAACCGAATGTGTCCATCAGCCCCATAGGTATGGTTGACTACGACCTCATCATCGTCCTCGTCCTGCTGATGGCGCTGTCTATGTCGATTTCTGTTTGACTTCTCAATCCACTCGGGCGAAGCCCATATCTCACACAAAGCCTTGTAAGCCTGCGGCCGGTGTTCCATCCATGGAAGAGTTACCTGCATATAAAGCGTTAGCTCAAAATTACATTCACATCTGAATGAGCTGTTAAATTAGATTTTTACCTCCATGTACTGGTCTACAGTCAAGTAGACATCTGAATATTGTCGAAAGTTGTTGATAGAATGACCTCGGCGCTTCATGTACGCGTTCACAACCTGTAGACGAGCATTGGAAAATGCATCCCTGCACACCTTTTTCGCATTTTTCTCTAATACTCGGTCTGCATGCTCTTGAGCCTCAGGTTCCACACGATAGCGTCTCTGTCCAACATCGAAAATAAAATTAGTTCAAAAACAACTAATAAATGTTAGGTTGAAACAACTAATAAATGTTAGTTCGAAAAAATTACCCAAAAGTCGTGCTTGACGGCGCTTTGAGCTGTTCCATATGTAGCATGTGGAGCCAGTGCGAAGTGCGACCAGCTAGTGCAAGGAACCACCACACCTTTCGGGTCGGTGACAATTCCTGGGTTATGTAGACGACAGAGGTTACCTAAGACTTGATTAACCTGTCTATGGTGACCTCGACCGTCAAATGACGTGTCTTCCCATTGGCTGCATGACAAAAAACAAGAAAGTCATGTCATATATATAGTGTAAAATAAACAAATAAGTAAGAACAAAGTGGCCAAACGTGAGTACCTATCACCAACCGGAATGATTAGTACTCGAGCTTCAGATTATGCAGGCGCCGACGGAGGTAGGACAAAGTGGCCCTTCCGAGTGCCCCTTCGTCGAACGACAGGAGCCTCGGTGGTATCGTCATCCGCCTCAGCATCTAAGCCCTCATGGGCCTGCTCGTCCTCCTCGTCATCCTCCTCATGGGCCTGCTCGTCCTCGTCCTCCTCCTCATGGTGTTGCACCTCCTCCTCGTCGTCCTCCTCTTCCTATGCACATGAAATAGAGACACGTAAAAATTTACATAAACATTTACATAAGATCATTTATATAAGTGACTGACAAATAAGATCAATTACATAAACATTTACATCGGTAGTCCGTTGTAGAGCTATAGGTGTATCACGTAGTTCTGGCCGAGCGTGTCTCAGCAACGCCTCCTGTCTGCTCTGGCTAGAAGAACTCCCTTGGAAAAGGGAACGTGCACCAGGGAGTATCCTGCTAGCCGCATTAAGAAACCCCCTAGCAGTGCGCTTTGGTTTATTCCTACCACTCATCATGTTCAATAGAAAAACATTAAATGTATTAGCTCCATAAAATTAAGTGAACTAACAAAAAATCAAATAATACATCACATAATATGAAATTTTGCATTACACATCAAAATTCATCAGAATCACGATCAAGGAGTCTTCTTCGATCCAAAGCTCGCAATGTGGCTTTTTTGTTCCTTGGATTTCGTTTTCGTTTCGGTGCAACACACTCATCAGTAGTGACATCGTTACGGTCTCCGACTAGTGAGTTCAGTGCAACACCCTCATCGATAGTAAAAGTAGTTGGCAATTCTTCTTCTTGATAAACATCATCGGCCTGTTCGTCTTCGAATTGATAACCAGCAGTGCAAGGAGTATGTAAACGTTCCCTAGGGTTCACCTTATGAACTACCCACCATGCTTCAAACTTCGGATTTGGGTACGACATATAGTAGACCTGCTCGCACTGGTGTGCAAGGATAAAATTATCATGGCCTCGAAGTCGTTCCTTGTGCTTTACTTCAGTTATACCATATTGACTTTGTCTAATCCCATTAGTGCTGTCAAACCAATCACATAGAAAGAATACTAATTTCAAAGGTTTGTTCCCTGCAAAATTAAACTCTAGGATGTTTTGAATGATGCCATAATAATTAGTTTCTCTGCCGAGTGCATCGAGTGCCCTAGTCAGAACTCCAGTGTTACGTGTGGCTGCACGAGGCCGAGACTTTTCAAATTGGTCTGAACGAAAACGAAAGCCATTCACATCATATCGACCAAATGTTCTGCAAGTGACCGTCCCATAAGATAGTTGTCTCAAGTCCTCGTGTATGTTAGGAGTCTTTGTGCACTGCAAATAATATACAGTTAAAATGACTACCTCGCGTAAAAGGCTAAATGACATGAAAGTAAGGAATATAGAGAGTTTACATGCTCGCGAAACCAGTCAACAAAATTAGGTCTTCCTTGCCTCCCATGTCGTCGCATAGTATCTAGTTGTTTGCTTGTAGGCTGATGGGAATAAGTCCAATTTTCCTCGTCGAACTTACTGTACGACAAATAAGTAATTAAATATGGCTCCTTTGGTACAGAAATTAAGGGGTAAAATAAAGACTTACATGAAATATGGCTCCATCTCTTCCATATTAGAGTACATGTATAGCAATGCGGACATTCTTTCATCCATGCTAAGGTGGTAGAACGTGCCCTTACTAGTACTTGTGCCTCTCCATTGGAAAATGTTGAGATCACTGACAGGAGGTTCCTCATCGACATTGTATCGCATGGTAGCAGCATAGACATTATGTTCCTCTGCGAAATACACACTCGTGAAGTATGAAACCTCCTTTAGCAAAAAAGCTTCAGCGATGCATCCTTCTACTCTAGCCTTATTTAGAACCATGCCTCGCAGGTTTTTGAGTGCACGTTCAATGTGATACATCCACCTATATTGTACAGGTCCACCAACCTTTGCCTCATATGGAATGTGAATAAGTAGATGCTCCATCGGATTGAAGAATCCAGGTGGGAATATTTTTTCTAGCTTGCATAACAACACTGGTATTTGTTTCTCCAACTTCTCCATCATATTTTTACTTATTTCTTTGGCACAGATTTGCCTGTAGAAATAACTTAGCTCAGCTATTGCTTGCCACATGGCGTCGGGCATATAACCACGAAACATGACAGGGATAATCCTCTCCATTAATATATGGAAGTCATGGCTCTTTAACCCAGTTAGTTTTCCCGTTTTCAAATTCACAGCTCTTTTCAAGCCCGCAGCATAACCATCAGGAAATTTAATTTTTTTCATCCATCTCATTACCTCGATCTTGTCTTTAGAGGTAAGACAGAACAAGGCACGGGGCGGCCTACCGTTGTCATTGAGCACTTGGGTTGGTCGGTCACAAAGCATTGCTAGATCTCTTCGAGCTTTCAGATTGTCCTTTGTTTTGTCAAAATGCATGCAGGTGTGTATGATGGCTTCAGCAACATTACTTTCTTGGTGCATGACATCAATGTTGTGCACAAGAATCAATGACGACATATAAGGGAGCTCCCAGAGACCACATATATGTGTCCAGTTGTGGTCCACTCCGAATCCTTCGTACTTGTCCCCCTTTTCATTTAGGACAAGGTTGTTCAGCTGAGCATATATTTCTGCCGCGTTAAGACGTTTAGGCGGACCTTTGGTGACCACAGTGTTCTTTATAAAGTTTTTCTTATCGCTCCTAAAGGGGTGTTTCCTGGGCAACCAGCGTCGATGACAATCGAAGTAAGTGATCTTTCCACCATGAGCAAGACGGAAGCAATCTGTATCTGAACCGCAATATGGACATGTCAATCTACCATGTGTACTCCAACCGGTAAAAATAGCATACGCCATGAAGTCATGCACCGACCACAAATACGCAACTCGAAGTTTGAATATCTGTTTTGTAAAAACATCGTATGCTTCAACACCTTTCCAAAGCTCCTTCAACTCTTCAATCAAGGGTTTTAACATGACATTGAGGTTCTTTCCAGGATAGTCTGGGCTAGGAATGATTAAGCAAAGAAATATAAATTCATATTTCATACAAAGAGAAGGTGGAAGGTTGTATGGAATAACAAAGACGGGCCAACATGAGTATGATGATGCCATTTGACCAAAAGGTGTGAAGCCATCGGTCGCGAGGCCAATTCGAACATTCCTCGGATCAGCTGCAAACTCGGGATCAAACGTGTCGAGAGCCTTCCATGCATCCCCATCTGAAGGGTGCACGATTAGGTCATCGTTATCACGGACACCTTCTTTGTGCCATCGCATGTGCATAGCGGTTTTTTAGATAGAAACATCTGTTTCACTCGAGGAGTTAGTGGCAAGTAGCGGAGCTGCTTATGTGCAACATCTGTCATCACCTTCTCACCCTCATCATTAACAACTTCCACAAATCTAGATTGTCCACATTTCAGACATTTTTTCTCTTCCGCATGCTCCTTCATGAAAAGCATACAATTATTTTTGCACGCATCAACCTTCTCATAATCCATACCGAGACCTTTGATAATTGTCTTTGATTGGTACATGTCTTTAGGCAACTTATTGGGCTTTGGGAGCACATCTCCTAATAACTTTAAAATCTCATTGTAACAATTGTTCGAGAAAAAGTACTTGGACTTAATGGACATGAGCCGAGTCACAAAAGCGAGTATACTCACATCTGTGTGTTCATGCAACGGCTCTTCAGAGTCTTTTAGTAGTTTAAAAAATCTGGAAACCTCTGGTGTGGCAGGATCCTCGGAGCTTAGGTTGAATTCTGGACGTAGCGAATCTAGCATCTCATGCATCGCATCATCGCCAGCCCAATCATTGTTCTCCTCCTCTTCTACATTCCTGTTGGGTACTACCTCACCATGATGTTCCCACACCTCATATCCGAGCATAAATCCAAACTGACAAAGATCTAGGCTAACTCTTTCCTTATTAAGAAATATACTGTTTTCGTGACGCCTACAAGGGCATCTAACAGTGCCGGTTAAGGACAAGGCGAATACGTGGTCCACAAAATCTTTGGTCTTGGCTATCCATTCATCAGAATGACGTCCATTTCTACTCCAGCCATTGTACATCCATGCACGATCTTCAGCCATGCCTGAGACTATTAAACGGAACAATATCGTGAAAAAAAATTCAACTTCGTCAAGGGTATCGGTCCTACATGTATGTACGACATGGATAGGTTCTAAACCCACATGAACCTAGCAGGACCCAAAATAATTTGGCAGCATAACTTCGCTGCCACTAAATAATATTACTTCTATACAAAACAATCAAATCAAACTAAGTACCACATACAATAATTATGCAACTATTATACGTACCAATATAATATACTATTAAAGCTAATAATATAATAGTAATCAAATTAAACAATATAATATACTATAACATACTTGCATTCTAATAATATAATTGCATACTAATAATATAATAGTAATCAAATTAAACAATATAATATACTATAACATACTTGCATTCTAATAATATAATTGCATACTAATAATATAATAGTAATCAAATTAAACAAAATTACAAACAGTAATCAAACAAACATAATTACAAATATATAATAATTTCGGCGGCATCTAAATAACAGCCGTCGAAAATAAGAAATAAAATACTAAAAAAAATTACCTCTCCGACGGGGCGGTGGCGGCTCGAAGCGCGGCGGCTCTGCTCGGGGCGCGGCAGCGGCGGCCGAGGCCGGGCTTCCCGGCGGCGGGTGGCCGGCGACCGGCGGCAGGGGCGGGGCGTGGCCGGCCGGGGGCGCAGGGACGGAAGGGAGCGACGGCGGCGGCTCTGCTCGGGGCCGGGCGGCGGCGGCCGAGGCCGGGCTTCCCGGCGGCGGGTGGCCGGCGGCGGGGGCGGGGGTGGCCGGCCGGGGGCGCAGGGACGGCAGGGAGCGACGGCGCGGGCGGACAGGGAGCGGCGGCGCGGGAGAGGCCAGGGGAAGACAGAAAGAAAGAGAAGAAGAAGGGGGCTGACCGTTTTTTAACGTTTAATTTTCGGCGGCTAACCCCGGCCGCCGAAAATAAGCACAAATTTTCGGCGGCCTTGTCAGAAGCCGCCGAAAATTACGCAATTTTCGGCGGCTGTGTCAGAAGCCGCCGAAAATTACTCTATTTTCGGCGGCTGTGTCAGACCGCCGAAAATAGTCCGCAATTTTCGGCGGCTACCCTCTGGCCGCCGAAAATTACGGTGGCCGCCGAAAATGTTGCGTACTGCTGTTGTGTCTAAAAGGTGAATATTTCTATAATATGCGGAATTCCAAAAACTGTCAAACCTTACCGGCCGCTCGCGAGTGTTCCTGCTCGAAGCTTCTTTGCTCAAAATCATTGCGAGCGAGCATCGTCTGTTCCTTTTAATATTGGAGTCTTTTGAGAGGTTTTAAGGGTTAATTAAGAAAAATACAAAACAGCTGGCTCTTCACGACTCTTTATACTTATTTTCTTTTAACTATATTTATGTGGTCTCTTGATTCTATTGTCTCATACATGCCCTAACAAAAACCACACAGATGTGACATTGGCTCTTCTGGCTAATATTTCGAGGGTCATGACGATACCGTAATGTACTCAAAATATAAAGTTGCAGAGAGGACGCGCAGGCAGCGGTACCATGCATGGAGCTCAGGGCAGATAGTACTGCCGTGACACATGTGATAATTTCATCGAGCACAATTCACAATAGATAGAGATCTACGGCTCAAACATGTCCTAGGTGCGAGGTGCACTCAACCTGTTCTCAGTGTGTAGTGTCTTGGTGCGTGAGCGACTAAATTGTACCGTGTTTATACATATAAAAAGGTATAACAGAGATATGTCCATTGGCTGGCTATCTGAGACCAACTCCAACAAACACACACTCCGTAGCTTGGGCATGGATGGGTAGCCACCAGACTCCATATTACACACTCTATTCGCATGCACGTGTTAGACTGACAGTTAGATCCCATGAGCATAGGCTTTAATTGCACCATTTCTCATACTTGTGCCATTTCTCATACTTGTGTGGAGAGAAGACATGAGAAAGAGAGTGGAGATGCCCGACGTGCATTATGGGGAGAGGGATGCGGAGTCTGGTAGAGTGTGAACAATGCTATAGAACACGCAAAATGCAGATGCGGAATGTAATAGAGTGCCTGGCTAGATGTAACACCCTAATTTTCGAAACCAACAAAAGGTACCAAAATCCAGTTAATTTGGTAAGATTTGAGTAGCTTAGAATCATGAATTTTAACTTTAAGTATTTTCTTTTACAAATCAATTAGAGACAAATTATAGAGTTAAATGAGGAGGCCCTTATGTAAGAAAGACTATTCCCTTGTAGGCTAAAACAATTGGAAAAATCCCTAAAAGTATGAAAACTAGAATTTAAGTTCTTGGAATATAATAGAAAGAATCTTCCCTCGTTATTTAAGGTAATCGTTCTTTTATGAAATATGTGTTTAGAAGCTTTCACCCAAATTAATATAATAATAAACAAATAAATAAATATAAATTTATACATACATGTTGAAGTTTTGTTTATACATTTAAAATTGATTACTGAATCGTGAAACTACATTTAAATTCGAATTTTGAATAGTTTGGAATCGTGAAACAAAAAAACAGAAAAAATAGAATACCCAACCGTGCTCTTGGGTCGAATTTCCTGGCCCAACTCCTTTTTCCGCCAAACCCAGCCCCTCACCGGTGGGCCGCCAGGGATCTCGGCCCACTTGCGCTCGCTTCCCCACTAATGCATGGGGGAGGATGACAGGTGGGCTCCACCACCCAGTCCCACTATGCGACACGCTCGGGTTCCTTACACGCTGATGTGTGGGACCACCTTCGGCGGGTCCGTCTTCCTGGCTGGCGTGCTCCACGCGGAGCTCCAACGGAATTGTTGTGCCGCCGCCGGGTATCTTAGACCGACCCGGCCGATAGCGCGCGACTACTCCCATTTGGACTCCGCATCTCGCGACTATATATGTGACCGCCCGCACACAGCTCCTTCCATCGGCAAACTCTACAAATCACCATTGCGGACGGGGTTGGAAGAGACAGAGTGTGACGCCCTCCGTCGACGATCGGGCCCCTGCGCTGTCCGATACTCCGGTAAGACCCTCCTCTTAGATACATTCTCTGGTTCAATTCGCGTCGAATCGATTCTGATTAGCGTACTGAGGCATCGGCAATTGCTCGCCATTGTTTCTCACGCCATAGATCCGCGCCTCATCGTGGCTCGGCGTCACCACGAGCCGATTCGTAATGTGATCACTTCCCTGGAACTCGCCACTCTCCCTACTATGTATAGCAACTAGCTAATTTTTTAATAAGGCACTGAGGTGTCGAATAGCCGTGCTCTGATGATGCTACGCCGTGGGAAGTAATGGCGCCACCGCCTGCTGTTCAGCGGGGTTGGGGGAGGGGGTGGTCGGTGGCACCGTGGCCGTTGGATGGCATCTGGACGACCCTGATTACAAGTCGCGTACCCCTTCTATCAATAGGATTTCGGTCATTCGATTCAGATCCTCGCAGGAGAATCATTGGTGTTGTTTTAAATCATATCCGTTCATTGCGGATCGTGTGGTCCGTGATCGCGTACCGGTTCGGCTATGAAGCGATCTAATCTGGATCCTAGATTTTAGATCGAATGGTCAAGATCTCATCGTACTCTTTCGCCATGCAACTTTTACAAATGAACCCCAACCTTAATAGAAAACAACCCGCCATCCATATGCAATGAAGAGTTATTACAGACGTCGGGGACCATAATTAGGGGTACCCTCAAGGCTCCTAATTCTCAGCTGGTAACCCCCATCAGCATAAAGCTGCAAAGGCCTGATGGGTGCAATTAAGTCAGGGATCAGTCCATTCAAGGGACTCGATCACGCCTCGCTCGAGCCTAGCCTCGGACAAGGGCAGCCGACCCCGGAGGATTTCCGTCTCGCCCGAGGCCCCCCTCCAGCGGCGAACATATTTCCGGCTCGCCCGAGGCCCTGCCTTCGCCAAGAAGCAACCCTGACCAAATCGCCGCACCGACCGACCAAATCGCAGGAGCATTTAATGCAAAGGTGGCCTGACACCTTTATCCTGACGCGCGCCCCCCAGCCGGCAGAGCCGAAGTGACCGCCGTCACTTCGCCGCTCCACTGACCGGCCTGACAGAAGGACAGCGCCGCCTGCGCCACTCCGACTGCGGTGCCACTTGACAGAGTGAGACTGACAGGCAGTCAGGCCCTGCTGAAGGCACCATAGGAAGCTCCGCTTCGCCCGACCCAGGGCTCGGACTCGGGCTAAGTCCCGGAAGACGACGAACTCCGCTCCGCCCGACCAAGGGCTCGGACACGGGCTAAGTCCCGGAAGACGGCGAACTCCGCTCCGCCCGACCCAGGGCTCGGACACGGGCTAAGTCCCGGAAGACGGCGAACTCCGCTCCGCCCGACCCAGGGCTCGGACTCGGGCTAAGTCCCGGAAGACGGCGAACTCCGCTCCGCCCGACCCAGGGCTCGGACTCGGGCTAAGTCCCGGAAGACGGCGAACTCCGGTCCGCCCGACCTAGGGCTCGGACTCGGGCTCAGCCCCAGAAGACGACGAACTCCGCTCCGCCCGACCCAGGGCTCGGACTTGGGCTCAACCCTAGAAGACGACGAACTCCGCCTCGCCCGACCCAGGGGCTCGGACTCGACTTCGACCACGGAAGACAGACTCGACCTCGGCTTCGGAGGAGCTTCCACATCGCCCAACCTAGGGCGCAGACCAGCCACGTCAACAGGAGGCGCCATCATCACCCTACCCCGAGCTGACTCGGGCCGCAGGGAACAAGACCGGCGTCCCATCTGTCTCGCTCCGCCAGATAGGCAATGATGGCGCCCCGCATACTCTGTAACGACGGCGGCTCTCGGCCCCCTTACGGAAGCAAGAGGACGTCAGCAAGGACTCAACCGCTCCGACAGTTGTCCCTCCGCCAGGCTCCATCGCTCCTCTGACGGCCACGACATCACACCAGCTGGGTGCCAAAATCTCTCCGGCTGCCACAACGGCATGTACTTAGGGCGCTAGCTCTCCTCCGCTAGACACGTAGCACTCTGCTACACCCCCCATTGTACACCTGGATCCTCTCCTTACGCCTATAAAAGGAAGGACCAGGGCCCTCTTAGAGAGGGTTGGCCGCGCGGGGACGAGGACGGGACAGGCGCTCGCTCGAAGCCGCTCGCTCCCTCTCCCGTGTGGACGCTTGTAACCCCCCTACTGCAAGCGCACCCGACCTGGGCGCGGGACGAACATGAAGGCCGCGGGATTCCCACCTCTCTCACGCTGGTCTTCGGCCGCCTCGCTTTCCCCCCTTCGCGCTCGCCCTCGCGCTCGACCCATCTGGGCTGGGGCACGCGGCGACATTCACTCGTCGGCTCAGGGACCCCCCGGTCTCGGAACGCCGACAGTTGGAGCGCCAGGTAGGGGCCTGCTGCGTGTTGACGAACAGCTTCCCGTCAAGCTCCAGATGGGCAGTCTCCAGCAACCTCTCCAACCCCGGACGGTGCTCCGTTTCGGGAGTCTTGAGTTCATGTCCCTCGACGGCAGCTACGACATGATACTCCTTCCACCGCCGCGCGACAACGACAATGGCGGCCGACAGCCCGCCCGCCGGCGGCGGAATCGACGACGTCTTCCCCGCGTGGTGGAAGAACAACCTTCAAGCTCATCCCGCCCTCTTCCCCGCCGACGGAGGGGAAGGCAGGGCAACCAAGGCCAAGCAGGAGGCAGTGCCTCGTCGGCTGTCGAGCGAGTCGACAGCGCCGGCACCCCAACGGGGGGCGCACCGGGTATCGACTTCGCGCTTGAGACGAAGACGAGCGCCGTCTCCCCGCGACACGCCAATCCCAAGCAAGCGGACGACGCCAGCACGCTCGCGAAAAGCTTGCTGGACGTCACCCTCGTACCTGAGACGACGGCGCAGTCAGTCCCCGACATGACTTTATCGCCGCTCGTCGACCAAGAGGTACCGACCGATTCCCCTCCCACGTCATTTGGATTCAGCCTCAACCCGCCTAGCGACCTCGCTTTGGCGGGCGCTCTCGTAGAGGCAAGTCCAAACCCTCTGGGGTTTCGTATGCGGTCACCTTGGGACCGGCTGACGGACGTCTCGACCTACGGGCCCTCTGGGTCCGAGGAAGACGACGAGCCCAGCATCTGTTAGGATTTCTCTGGACTTGGCAACCCTAGTGCCATGCGGGACTTCATGACCGCATGCGACTATTGCCTTTCCGACTGTTCCGACGGTAGCCACAGCCTCAGCGACGAGGACTGCGGCCCAAGCCGCGAATGTTTCCACGTTGATCTAGGGGGTCCCTCCGAAGGCAATCATCTCGGCATGCCGGAGGACGGTGATCTCCCTAGGCCGGTGCCTCGCGTTGACATCCCACGGGAGCTAGCTGTGGTCCCCGTTCAGGCGGGGGGCCATGACCCACAGCTCGAGCAAATCCGCGGGGTGCAGGCCAGGCTCGACGAGGGAGCAGGAGCGCTTGAGCCGATCCGCCGGGACGTCGGGCAGGCATGGGCGGGCCAACCCCCGGCCGGAGAAATACGTCATCTACCCCAGGGCTTCCAGCACCGCGTCGCCGACGACGTTAGGGTCAGGCCACCACCTGCATCTAGTGGGGTCGGCCAGAACCTGGCTGCAGCAGCGATGCTTCTCCGCGCGATGTCAGAGCCATCAACCACCGAGGGGCGGCGGATCCAGGGGGAGCTCAAGAATCTCCTGGAAGGCGTCGCGGTCCGACGGGCCGAGAGCTCTGCCTCCCAAAGGCAGGGGTACCCCTCGGAACCTCATGCCGCGACTTCCCGATTCATGCGGGAAGCCTCGGTCTACACCGGGCGCACGCGCAACACCACGCCTGCGGCCCCGGGTCGCCCCGGCAACGAGCACCATCACCGCGACCGTCGGGCCCACCTCGACGAGAGGGTGCGCCGAGGCTACCACCCCAGGCGTGGGGGACGCTATGACAGCGGGGAGGATCAGAGTCCCTCGCCCGAACCACCCGGTCCGCAGGCCTTCAGCCGGGCCATCCGACGGGCGCCGTTCCCGACCCGGTTCCGACCCCCGACTACTATCACAAAGTACTCGGGGAAACGAGACCGGAACTGTGGCTCGCGGACTACCGTCTGGCCTGCCAACTGGGTGGAACAGACGATGACAACCTCATCATCCGCAACCTCCCCTGTTCCTCTCCGACACCGCTCGCGCCTGGTTGGAGCACCTGCCTCCGGGGCAGATCTCCAACTGGGACGACCTAGTCCAAGCTTTCGCTGGCAATTTCTAGGGCACATACGTGCGCCCCGGGAATTCCTGGGACCTCCGAAGCTGCCAGCAGCAGCCGGGAGAGTCTCTCCGGGACTACATCCGGCGATTCTCGAAGCAGCGCACCGAGCTGCCCAACATCACTGACTCGGATGTCATCGGCGCGTTCCTCGCCGGCACCACCTGCCGCGACCTGGTGAGCAAGCTGGGTCGCAAGACCCCCACCAGGGCGAGCGAGCTGATGGACATCGCCACCAAGTTTGCCTCCGGCCAGGAGGCGGTCGAGGCTATCTTCTGAAAGGACAAGCAGCCCTAGGGCCGCCCATCGGAAGATGCTCCCGAGGCGTCAACTCAGCGCGGCGCCAAGAAGAAGGGCAAGAAGAAGTCGCAAGCGAAACGCGACGCCGCCGACGCGGACCTTGTCGTCGCCGCCGAGTACAAGAACCCTCGGAAACCCCCCGGAGGTGCCAACCTCTTCGACAAGATGCTCAAGGAGCCGTGCCCCTATCACCAGGGGCCCGTCAAGCACACCCTTGAGGAGTGCGTCATGCTTCGGCGCCACTTCCACAGGGCCGGGCCACCCGCGGAGGGTGGCAGGGCCCGCGACGACGATAAGAAGGAAGATCACCAAGCAGGAGAGTTCCCCGAGGTTCGCGACTGTTTCATGATCTACGGTGGGCAAGCGGCGAATGCCTCGGCTCAGCACCGCAAGCAAGAGCGCCGGGAGGTCTGCTCGGTGAGGGTGGCGGCGCCAGTCTATCTAGACTGGTCCGACAAGCCCATCACCTTCGACCAAGCCGATCACCCCGACCATGTGCCGAGCCCGGGGAAATACCCGCTCGTCGTCGACCCCGTCATCGGTGACGTCAGGCTCACCAAGGTCCTCATGGACGGAGGCAGCAGCCTCAACATCATCTACGCCGAGACCCTCGGGCTCCTGCGTGTCAATCTGTCCTCCGTCCGAGCAGGCGTTGCGCCCTTCCATGGGATCATTCCCGGGAAGCGCGTCCAGCCCCTCGGACAACTCGACCTTCCAGTCTGCTTCGGAACACCCTCCAACTTCCGAAGGGAGACCCTGACGTTCGAGGTGGTCGGGTTCCGAGGAACCTACCACGCGGTACTGGGAAGACCATGCTACGCGAAGTTCATGGCCGTCCCCAACTACACCTACCTGAAGCTCAAGATGTCGGGCCCCAACGGGGTCATCACCGTCGGCCCCACGTACAAACACGCGTTTGAGTGCGACGTGGAGTGCGTGGAATACGCAGAGGCCCTCGCCGAGTCCGAGGCCCTCATCGCCGACCTGGAGAGCCTCTCGAAGGAGGTGCCAGACGTGAAGCGTCATGCCGGCAACTTTGAGCCAGCGGAGACGGTTAAGTCTGTCCCCCTCGACCCAAGCGGCGACGCCTCCAAGCGGATCCGGGTCGGCTCCAGGCTCGATCCCAAATAGGAAGCAGTACTCGCCGACTTTCTCCGCGCGAGTGCCGACGTCTTCGCGCGGAGTCCCTTGGACATGCCCGACCTACCGATGGATGCCGCCGAGCACTCGCTGGACATCCGAGCCGGAGCCCGACCCGTCAAGCAGCCTCTGCGCCGATTCGACGAGAAGTGCAGAGCCATAGGCGAGGAGATCCACAAGCTAATGGCGGCGGGGTTCATCAAAGAGGTGAAAGGCGTCAAGCTCAATCCCGAAAAGTGGGTCTTTGGGGTGCCCCGGGGCATGTTCTTGGGGTTCATCGTCTCCAAGCGGGGCATCGAAGCCAACCCGGAGAAGATCGCGACCATCGCGCAGCACCCCGAGCCCTTGTTGGGGACACCCGGGGGCTACACGCACCCCTGGGAAGGGCCGCTTGTCATCGCCAAAGTTCTGAAGCCCGGGACGTACAAGCTGGCCAACAGTCAAGGCAAGGTCTACGGCAACGCTTGGAACATCCAACAGCTACGTCGCTTCTACCCTTAAGATGTTTTCAAGTTGTTCGTATACCTCACTCCCACGCAAGTATTAGTCGTCAAGGAAGGGTCAGCCTCGCCTCGGCAGAGCCCGACCCTCCCTCGGGGGCTAAAAAGGGGGGAACCCCTCTGCGTCAAGATTGGGGAACCTCTCCGCGTCCAAAATTTTCAATCAAAAAGGCTTTTGCGTTCCCCGGCTATGTCGGAAGAAGGACCCCAAGGAGCGAACGCGGGTGCATGTAAGTGGCAAGGCCGACTGAGCCGAGGGACTCCTATGCCTCCGGGTTACGGACACCTCACTCGTCACCCGCCACGAAAAGTGACCCCTACTTGGAGAAGCCACCCTGTTACTAACAGGCGAAGCCGGACAAGCAAAACAAAAGGGAAAGGAGTACGACTTCATGCAACGGTAACAAAGTGTTCAGGCCTCAGCGGCCGCAGAAAGACACACATGCATCCAACAGAAACTGTTCCAACAGAGTTAAGCGTCGCCTCGGGAAGGAGCCGTGCCTTCGGCTTCGTCCCCACCTTCGGCAAAGTCCATCCCGGCTTCCGGCGACGGCGCAGGTGGGAGGATCTCTGCCTCAAAGGTGGTCGCCAGCACTGCGCTCGGACCCGCGGCGGCCGCATCGAGCCTCTGGACTTCTGCCAGGGCGGCTTCATCTTCGTCGGGAAGGCAATACCCCTCGCTGACCCGCTCCAGGTCCACAACGTAGTGGGAAGCGAGCACGGCGAAGGCCCGCCTGACGCCGTGGTGTAGCGCCTCACGGAGTCTGCCGCGCACATGATCGCCCAAGACTTGAAGGCGACTTTGAGGGGAGCTTCCTGAGGGGACGTCGTCGGAGCCAAGGACCCAGCAAACGTCCGAGACGGCCTCGGACATGGCCGCGTGGTCGGCCTCCCTCTGCTCGGCCGCCCCGGCAAGCGCCTCGGCAAGCGCCTTGGCGGACTCATCGAGGGCGGACTCGAGCTCTGTGAACAGCCAGAAGAAAGATCTCAAACACAAGCAGAGGAAACAAGCAGGAACGAAAACCGAAGATGGCCAAGGCGTACCTCCGGCTCGGGCACGCTGCTCCGAGGCTGCGACCTGGGCTACGGCTAGGTCGGCTGCAAGGGTTTCAGCCCGGCTTTCGGCCTCGGCAGCCCGGCCTCGAGATTGGTCCTGCTCCTTGACGACCCGGTCGAACTCCGATTGCTGTCGTTGCGCTTCTGCGCGCGCCGCGGCCACCTCCGCGCGCGCCGCTGCCACCTCGGCTCTCAAATCGGTGCAGAGCAACCGAAGGTCCGCCACCTTGGCACCCTGCTGAGAGAGGCGCGCAGTAGCCCCGGCGAGCGAGGTCCTCAGGGATCGCAGCGAGCCCCAGACGTCGACCTCGCGGTGGATGAACGACGACTTGGCGGCGCTCCGATCCGTCAGATCCTGAGGGAAGGAAGCGGGGCGTCACGAAAGACGCCTTGGTCACAAAAGAGAAAAGGTATGCCTGAAACCGTTACCTGGAGGATTTTGGGGACGTCTCTGCAGAAAACCTCCAGCGACGACCGGAGCGACCACACCGTTGCTTCGGCGCACTCGCGGAGCTCGTCCCAGGACTGGTCCTCCCGTTCATCGTCGAGAACGAAGACGGGATCCGAGGCCTCACGGGTCCGGAACCGGAGCAACTGGCGCCGGCCCTCAGAGCTCCGCCGCACAGCGACGAGGCTGCCGCCCGGCGGGACGGATCGCGTCTCCACGCCCCCCTCTTCGGAGGCACCGAGCGCCGACGCCTCAGCCGTCTCAACGTCGGCAGCGACCGGTCGCTCCCCGACTGGGACGGCGGCGACTTCAGTAGCGACAGGTGCCGGCATCGCCGGCACGTCCGGTGGGCACAGGGCCACGTCCGCGTCGGCCGCCTCCCCTATCGCAACGGCCGCCTCAGCAGAAGAGCCAGCCTCGGGAACCCGCTCCACGGCGACTGGTGCCGCCTGAGCCCCCTGCTGTGGAGCACCTTGCGAGAAGGTCAGCTGAACGGCAAGGCCCAAAGCGGTGCTGGCCGCGCAAGCCGGCGCCGTCTTAAGGGCCTTTCGGGGTGCCAGGTCGGTCAGGCCATGGCTTCGCTTGCTGAGGGAGAAAGAAAAATCACGGCCGGGACATACGAATGAAAAGCCAGGACGAAGACATTCCGAGATACTTACCCACTCCGGGCCATGATCAATCGTGCCTGGGGGGAGGTCTCTCGGATCTCGACCCCTGGAGCCGCCGCCGAGGTCCGCTTCACCGGCAGCTTCGGCACCGCCCTTGCTTTGGGCGCCCTGGACGCCCGGGGGGCGGACTGCCCAGGCAGTGCCACGACGACCTGAGGGTCGCTCCCCTGCGCTGCCAGCGTGGGCGGCGGCTCTCGGGGAGCAGGCGCCTCGGCCTGGCTCCCCGGGGTCGCCTCAACTCCTCCAGCCAAGGGGTCAAGTACCCTCTCGGATTGCCCCCGCCCCTCGGGCCGGGACCCCGGCGTCCCGACTCCGGGGACTGACGGCATCAGCCCGCTCGGGGGCTGGCTTGATGGCTCCTGGCCTAACCCCAAGCCAGGGCTGAGGGCAAGGCGGGCAGCCATGTCGTCTTCCTCGTCATCATCTTCATCATCGTCGTCGTCGTCGGGCGTTTCCGGCGACGGCTCCCTCGGGAGCCCCTCCCTCTCCTGCCGGTGACGAAGCTTTTCCAAGGCGTCTCGAGCCCGCCTCCGCTCACGGGCCCGGGCCTTCTCCGCGTCCTTCTTTTTCTTCTTCTCCTCCGCGGCAACCCACCACGCCGCTCGGTCCACCGCATCCTGCGGGACCCGTGGCAGGGAAGGCTTGTGCCACCCCACCTCCTGAAGAAGGGGGAAAATCCCAATCGTAAGAACTAGGAGCAACCCGATGCAAGAGAAAGGAAGAAGCGGACACTCACCAGAGTCACGCACCCTTGGTCTGGGCGCATCAAAAGCTGGGAGAAGGCGCTGGGGTCCGGTTTCCCCAACGCGACGGACACCCGCCCGTGGAGGACGTCGAAAGGAAGAGGATCAGAGGACATCTGCGAGCCCTCCAAGTCAGCCTCCGGTGTCATCTCCCAAAGCGACAGCCGTCGCTCCATCAAGGGAAGCACCCTCCGGCGGTGGATGGCGGCAATCACTCCCGCAGCGGTGAGTCCCCCCTTCCGCAACGCCTCCAAGGCCTTGAGAAGGGGTTCGAGGTTCTTTTGTCTTTCGTGCGGGGTCCCGTGGCGCCAAGCATCGGCGGCGGTGGTGACTACTCGCTGGGAGAACGGCGGGAGCAACTTGCCGTCATTCCGGAGGTAGAACCACCGGCGCTGCCACCCCTTGTTCGAGGACGCGAGGATGGCGGGAATATACAGCGACGCCCGCGACTGCCTCAGCAGGAGGGTGCAGCCGCCAGCCCGCACCGCTGCGCGGACCTTCCTCTCCCCCGTCGGCGAGGCAAAAAGCTCCGCGAAAAAGAGATGGGTCCACAAATCCCAATGGGGGGCGATCCCCAAGTACCCCTCGCACACCGCTACGAAGATGGCGGCCTGCGAGATGGAGTTGGGGCTGAGGTTGTGCAACTCCACCCCGTAGTGGTGCAGGATCGCCCGCATGAAGCGGCTCGCCGGCACGCCAAATCCCCGCTCGTGGAAGGAGACGAAGCTCACGATGTACCCCGACGGTGGGGACGGAGCGGCTCCGCCCACGGGGGGAATCCATTCCGGTCGCTGCTCATCGGTGAGAGGGCGAAGTAAACCCTCGCCAACAAGATCCTCCAGATCACTCGCCGTCACCGTGCAAAAAGGCCATGGGTCGCGCGGCGAGATGATGGTCACCCGGTCAGCCATCACCGAGCGGAAGGGGTGGCGACGCAAGGGACAGGGAGGGCAGTTTCCTCTTCTCTGGCTAAAGTCTCTCGGGTTGCGAAAACCTAAGAGGAAGGCAGGAAGCGGAGCAAAGAACCATCGCCAGACCCTCTCTCGAGTATATAAAGACCAAGGTGAGACCGGTTCAAACGTTCCGCCCGGACCGGACGCGGGATTCAAAAACGCAAAGCGAAACAACCGTTCCCCGAACGGCTCGCGCACACGCAACGGTCGCCCCGCGAACGACTCGCCCCGTCGCATTAACTCCGCGGCGGGACAGGCGGCACCCCTGGCAGGAGAAGCGGGCGACGCTTCGCCTTCGCCATAATGACCGCGTCAAAAAAGGTACGCCGCGTCGTTCGATTTCATATCATTTTCCTTTTTTCCTCTTTCTCTCTCTTGCAACAGGGATCGGGAAAGGGGATACCCCGAAAAGGATCCTTCCCCGTGAAGGAACCAGGCTCCGAGCCTCCCTACTGATCAGAGGTTCGAAGGCTGGCCCCTCGGAAGGGTTCGACAGCCGCCTCAGATAACGTGGGCCCTACACCCACTACTGGTCAGAGGTTCGAAGGCCGCCCCCCCGGAAGGGTTCAACGACCGCCTCAGGCTACTCGGGCTCCGCGCCCACTACTTATCAGGGGTTCGAAGGCTGGCCCCCGAAGGGTTCACAGCCGCCTCAGACACAGAGCGAGGGATGACCATGGGTACGTTCGATACATAACCAAGGCTCGGGCTACGCTCCCGAGGTACCCTAGGACATTTCCGAGACCAGCGGGAACGATCTTGTAACGGAATCCCATCAGAGGGAGGCATCGAGCCCTCGGACCCCGTCGCCAGGGGACCGGGTCCGGCAGATCACCCGCAGGTACTTTTGGGCGTGCCTCTGGGCCCCTAGCCGACCCCTAACGAACGGGGCACGGACGTCCACTCGGATTACCTGCTTGCAGCTCACCGGAGACACCATGTTCGGCGCCCATCGAGGGCAACATGGCGCTTTCCCCCCCTCCTCCTTGCGGAAAGGCGACGCAGGGGCGTATGTAAAAAAGCCGAGTATGTCCCTGATCGCCCTCTCGCCCTGTGCAGAGGTTCGGGGGCTGCTCTCGCAAACCCGGCTCCGGCCGAACCGTTGACAGCGTCAACATACCAGCCCGAGAACTTGGGACCCGACCATACACCCGGGCTACGACCAGCTCGCATGAGGGAACGACCAGACCAGCCGAAGCATTACGCGAGGCATTAAGACCTCGAAGGAGTGAAACCACTCCTCCGAGGCCTCGGGGGCTACACTCGGCAGGTGCGCTCGCGCGCACCCACCGGAACAAAACGCAACCGGGAAAGGCTGGTCCCCTTGCAAAAAAGTGCGACAAAAGCCTCCAAGCGAGTGCTAACACTCCCTTCGAGGCTCGGGGGCTACTGTCAGGGACCATAATTAGGGGTACCCTCAAGGCTCCTAATTCTCAGCTGGTAACCCCCATCAGCATAAAGCTGCAAAGGCCTGATGGGTGCGATTAAGTCAGGGATCAGTCCATTCAAGGGACTCAATCACGCCTCGCCCGAGCTTAGCCTCGGACAAGGGCAGCCGACCCCGTAGGATTTCCGTCTCGCCCGAGGCCCCCCTCCAGCGGCGAACATATTTCCGGCTCGCCCGAGGCCCTGCCTTCGCCAAGAAGCAACCCTGACCAAATCGCCACACCGACCGACCAAATCGCAGGAGCATTTAATGCAAAGGTGGCCTGACACCTTTATCCTGACGCGCGCCCCCTAGCCGGCAGAGCCGAAGTGACCGCCGTCACTTCGCCGCTCCACTGACCGGCCTGACAGAAGGACAGCGCCGCCTGCGCCACTCTGACTGCGGTGCCACTTGACAGAGTGAGACTGACAGGCAGTCAGGCCCTGCCGAAGGCACCATAGGAAGCTCTGCTTCGCCCGACCCAGGGCTCGGACTCGGGCTAAGTCCCGGAAGACGACGAACTCCGCTCCGCCCGACCCAGGGCTCGGACACGGGCTAAGTCCCGGAAGACGGCGAACTCCGCTCCGCCCGACCCAGGGCTCGGACACAGGCTAAGTCCCGGAAGACGGCGAACTCCGCTCCGCCCGACCCAGGGCTCGGACACGGGCTAAGTCCCGGAAGACGGCGAACTCCGCTCCGCCCGACCCAGGGCTCGGACTCGGGCTAAGTCCCGGAAGACGGCGAACTCCGCTCCGCCCGACCCAGGGCTCGGACTCGGGCTAAGTACCGGAAGACGGCGAACTCCGCTCCGCCCTACCCAGGGCTCAGACTCGGGCTCAGCCCCAGAAGACGACGAACTCCGCTCCGCCCGACCCAGGGCTCGGACTTGGGCTCAACCCTAGAAGACGACGAACTGCCTCGCCCGACCCAGGGGCTCGGACTCGACTTCGACCACGGAAGACAGACTCGACCTCGGCTTCGGAGGAGCTTCCACATCGCCCAACCTAGGGCGCAGACCAGCCACGTCAACAGGAGGCGCCATCATCACCCTACCCCGAGCTGACTCGGGCCGCAGGGAACAAGACCGACGTCCCATCTGTCTCACTCCACCAGATAGGCAATGATGGTGCCCCGCATACTCTGTGACGACAGCGGCTCTCAGCCCCCTTACGGAAGAAAGAGGACGTCAGCAAGGACTCAACCGCTCCGACAGCTGTCCCTCCGCCAGGCTCCATCGCTCCTCTGACGGCCACGACATCACACCAGCTGGGTGCCAAAATCTCTCCGGCTGCCACAACGGCATGTACTTAGGGCGCTAGCTCTCCTCCGCTAGACACGTAGCACTCTGCTACACCCCCCATTGTACACCTGGATCCTCTCCTTACGCCTATAAAAGGAAGGACCAGGGCCCTCTTAGAGAGGGTTGGCCGCGCGGGGACGAGGACGGGACAGGCGCTCGCTCGAAGCCGCTCGCTCCCTCTCCCACGTGGACGCTTGTAACCCCCCTACTGCAAGCGCACTCGACCTGGGCGCGGGACGAACACGAAGGCCGCGGGATTCCCACCTCTCTCACGCCGGTCTCCGGCCGCCTCGCTTTCCCCCCTTCGCGCTCGCCCTCGCGCTCGACCCATCTGGGCTGGGGCACGCGGCGACATTCACTCGTCGGCTTAGGGACCCCCCGGTCTCGGAACGCCGACAACAGATCAGTCCAGTTTTATCCAAAACTAACCCTAGACTTTCTGGTAATTATGTCCGCAGTCCAAAACTATTAGGAATATTCATAATTAAATTAGAAAATGATTCTTAGTATAAAAATAATTCCAAAAACTTGTTTAAATCATATTTAATTCATTTAAACTCATTTTTTATATATTCCAGTTGCAATAAATTCATATTAATATTGTTTATCATCTGGTAACCTTATTTTGGTATAAAACATAGGTAGAAACTATGCACTTAATTTCTTTTGCATCCAACACTTAAACCTTCGAAAAACCATAACTTTGTAACTGTAACTCCGAACTAAGTGGTTCTCGAACCTAGGATCTCGCTACGACGCGTAGAACATTATTATGCAGTTTGTTCTTATGTTTGGTATGATGTTAATTTTTCCTATACCATGTTTGTTTGTTTTGTTATAAATAGCAGTGAGGTTATGAGTCACTTGAAGACCAAGTTGGTACCTGGGAACCTCGAGCCTAAGGCAAGTTGTGCCCTTGATCACTTTTCTTTACCTAATAATGTTCCTGTTAATCACTGTGACATGCTCAGGTTAATTTGATGGAACCCAATAGATTTTCCTAGCATTGTTTATCCCCTACCTTGCAAACAAAAGCATTATTGGGTAGTTTTGCTATTGCTCTACCTGATTTTGGGAAATTAATGTTACATTATGATCATGTTCTAGTTATGTTGTTGTTTTAATTATTGTTCATGACAAGATTATTGTGTTAATTGGAACATGGAGCGACCACCTGGGAAAACAGTGCTACCACAAGGGTGGTATGGGACGCCCTTGGCTGACTAATTAGGAAAGCTAGTGGAAGGCTACCTTACCCGAAAGGGGAAAGGGCGGTAGAGGAGCATGTGTATAGAGAGGTTCTCGGGTCAATCATGCTGCGATGGCTTTTCGGACGAGGGATTCCTATATTTCCCTTCTCAGAAACTGTAATGGGGTTTCAGAAGCTAGTGGAACTTTGTAAAAGGCCTCGTAGTGGTACCCTACCTCGTCTCCTCGGCAGAGATGAATGGGAAGTCACGATCACTTGGCAAATGGGTAACACGACTTGTGGGTAAAGATGTGCAACCTCTGCAGAGTGTAAAACTGGTATATCAGCCGTGTTCACGGTCATGAGCAGCTCGGACCCTCACATGAGTCAATTATGGAACTAAACTTAATCTGTCATATGCATTGCATCGCGGGTGTTATTATTAATTTTGATCTCTTACTTATTTGGGTTGGTATCTAATTATACTTAGTAACTGCTAATTTTTTGACCAACTTTAAAAGCAATGATCAGCTTTAACCATCTTCTTTGGTAAGCCTTACACTTCACATGAGCTCCCACCTTTGGTGAGTTCATGCACATTATTCCCCATAACTTGTTGAGCGATGAACATATGTGAGCTCACCCTTGTTGTACTCACATCCCTCAGGTCAAGAACAGGTACCGCATGATGAGGCGCATGAAGGATGATGTGATGAGTTCGTGAGAGGTCTAGGTTGTCGTCTCCTAGTCAACTTTGGGTTGTTGGATCGTTGTCTTCGTATAACGTAATTATTTAACTATCTTGTACAAAACTCTGTTATATATTAAAGATGTGACATTCGTTTCTGTACCATGAGTCATCATATGTGTGAGACTTGATCCCAGCACACTTGTTGAAGTTCGTGCCCATGTTTTGCCCCCCTAAAATCTATGTGTGACACCAGAGTTGGTCTGAGATTCTGCCAGACCTGTTTGATTCATTTAATCACCCTTCTAAACTTTAGATATGAAACTTTAGTCCCTAAAATACTCTATTTGGTTCTAGCCACTAACACTAGTAGAAAAGAGCTGGCACACAGAAATTTATACTGGCAGTTTTAGTTACCACGCGCCAGTGAAAATAAACAGGTGGGCCCGCCTTAAGGAACTGCCCGTGTAAATTAATTTCCACCGCGGTTCACTTAACTGAACTGCTAATGGAAAGGAGATATTTACACTGACGGTTGTTTTAAGCGAACCGCCAGTGAAAATATCATTTACACTAGCGATTCACTTAACACACCCGTTAGTGGAAAAGAGCTATTTACACTAACAGTTGTTTAAAGTGAACCGCCGGTAGAAATATCATTAATTATTGTGTCCATTTGCCCCCTAACTAGTACAGGTGGTCCAGTTTAAAAAAAGTTATGAAACATATCATATGAGCGGTAGATCCACTAAAAGTGGAAATTAGTCACCTTACTTAAGGTGACTAATAGGCTAAAGTTTAGAAGGTCCTCTTCAGTCATCCTATTAAGGGTGTTTGGTTCCCCTTACTAAAATTTAGTTCGTGTCACATCAAATATTTGAATATCAATTATGAGTATTAAATAAAGGTTAACTAGTTTAATAAATTTGTCTCATCTTTTAGTCTTCGTATATGTAATTAGTTTTATAATTAGACTATATCTAATACTCGTAATTATTATTCAAACATTATATGTGACAGGGACTAGGTACAAACACTCCCTTAGTAGTTTAGGAACTAAGAGTGCCTACAATTTAGCCACTAAGGGCATATGCAACCTAGATACTATGTTGAGGTTCTCTAAGCACTAGATACACCTAATAACTCGTTCATACAACATAAGGTCATGTACAACCCACATAAATAACCTATATTTCAAAGGGTATCTAAGAGGGTGGTGTAAAAAACATAAGAGATGTATCTTGACAAAGGAACATCTCTAGCACATCTCTTTAAGTTTAGATAAGGTTGAACTCATACAACATGTATAAATGAGTTGTATTTTAAGAGGTTCTAGTGAATAAGCTACAAGACTTACATACATCGAGTTGTATAAACGAGTTTCTTAGATGTATCTTGTGTTTGAAGGACCACAACATAGTATCTAAATCTTATACATGCCCTGATGTTTCTAAATCTTGTATCTTATTCATTGAAACCTCTCAAGACACAGCTCATTTATGAGAACCGTATCTTAGACTTTGAGAACTATGCTCGAGATGTTTTTTTCACCAAGATATGTCTCTTGTGCTTTTTACACTTATCCTTTTAAAATATAAGTCATTTATATAGGTTGTACATGTCCTAATGTTGAACTTCTGAGACTTCGCAGTAGATCGTGTAAAATAAAAAATTTATATTATAGATTATATTATTTAAAGAGTAAAATTTAAAATAAAGAACAAGACATGAGATGAGATAGGGCAGCAGTCCCGTACGACTTCCTCACTATTCATCGTAGATCGAGGACCAGTAGCAAGCGAATAAGCTGCCAGGCACGTGGAGTGCTAGATATCGTAGAATGTAAGGAACTGAATTGATGTTGATCAATGCGGCGCCATTAATCACAGGATTTATACATGGTTGTACCATTGAATTGGACATTAATTTATTTCTACTCGCTCCATTTCAAATTATAAAATATTCTAATTTTTGTATGTATATATAGACAACATATCAGATGCAAACCAAGTTTCTATATAAACTTCGTGCAAACCAACTAACAAAAGTTACAAAAAAAATTATAGATGTATTTCATTGCCTACTCTACCACTATATAAAATTTCAAATTCAAATTCATCATATTTTAAGAGATACAAAAAAGAGAAAATTCTTAGATACAAAAAATGAAAATTATCTCAGAATTTTTTCTTTTTTATATCTTTTGAAATTGAAATTTTATACATGATAGAGTGTGCAAAGAAGTACATCTATAATTTTTTAAGAAGTTTTTGTGATTTTTGTGAATTGGTTTGTACGAGGTTTACATGAAAACTTGGTTTGCACCTATATATATTATTTTGCTATGTATATAGATACAGAGTATGCCTATATATATGATAAAAATTATTTATATAATACAAAACAACTTATAATCTAAAATAAATGAATAACAATTTCTTTGGTAAATACTACTGGGGTGTGTTTGGTAAACACTATTTAGGAAATAAAAAAATGAATAGTCAACGAAAATTCTCAATTTTCCCGTGAAGTGGATACGAAAGAGGCGGGGGACGAGAGGTTAGAAGAAATGTTATATGTTTACGGTCGATTTAGGAAATAAAAATAA
Source organism: Zea mays (assembly GCF_902167145.1). Classification (NCBI taxonomy): domain Eukaryota; kingdom Viridiplantae; phylum Streptophyta; class Magnoliopsida; order Poales; family Poaceae; genus Zea; species Zea mays. The sequence continues at coordinate 36,796,567 of NC_050098.1, read as the reverse complement.
AAACAATTTTTTTTGAAAATGAAAAGAAAACATGAATAGACTAGTTAATAAATAAGTGGACTGCAAATGTATACGACGAGCAACGTTCTGTAATATTGATTTGTGCTGTTAGACCGTGTTCCAGCAGTTTACTCAAAACACTGTTTTTTTTAACGAAGCGACAGAGCCCCCTATTTTATTAGGAAATAGGAACAAGTTCATTACAGTCCACCATGATGTGAAGAGACCCATCACCAAAAGGAGAAACTAGTAGAACTAACCTCTACAATCTAACAGGAAATATAAAGATCAGACTCCACTAACCACCGTTCAAGTAGCACCATAGTTTTTAAGCCACGCTTATTTATAATGGACAAAGGCCAAAAGTAGCAACCCAGCTAACATCTCCCAGATGTAACAAACCCACTAACATAACTTCCAAAAGTACTTGGGCTGCGCTGATCACCAAAAGAAGCAACTCGAGCCAAACCGAAGTCTTCAAACAGTAATACGACGATCCCTCGGACTCCACCCAAAGGCCCTGCTCATCGCTTCACTTACTATCTTTCGGATTAGTTGGCTTCCTTGGACCACCATCTTTTTTCCCTCTCTTTCTGTCGAATGGCCCAAGAATCCAACCAAAAGCAACAAAGAAATATTATGTTAGCAGGGTCAATTAAAATATTCTCACCAAAAAACCAATCATTTCTGGTTCTCCAAATAGCCCAAAATATAGCACCCCAACCAAAGATCAATAAGTTTGAAATTTTGTCTTTAGGTTTTTTTCATCCATCTGTCACAGATTTCATCAATGTTTTTTGAATGTAATCCAGATTAAGAGCAATTTGAACCACTCTCCACACAAATCTGGCAACAGAGCATTTAAAGAATAAATGATCAATCGATTCCATGCCACCACAAAAACATCACTCATTAGATCCCTTCCAGTTCCTTTTTTTCAAGTTGTCTTTTGTAAGAATTTTATTTCTTATCACCAACCAAAAGAAAACTTTATTTTTCTGTGGTAACTTAGACTTCCACAGAAATCTGTATGGCACCTTAATCTGATCAATAGAGTTTTTCTTATACAAAGAATTGACAGTAAAACCTTTGTTGCCCAAACCCCAAATAAGTTTATCTTCTTGACTTGTCAGATTGTAATCAGAACATAAAGCAACTAAATCACCATAGAACCCCTGAAGGTTACCCGTCATTCTTCTTCTCAAAACATTGTTCTTGTATTTATTTTTTCTATTGAACTGTGTTTAAGCAGTTTACTCAAAATACTGTTTTTGCATTATTATGTACCGTAGACCGTACTGTTCGTATAATAAACTTTAAATATAGATAGGATGATGAGTAAAATATTGCAGATAGTCTTACTCACCAAGGTAAGCTGGTGTCATGTCACCTACTACTGCCTCAACGCTCACGTGTGCCGTGCAGGCGCTGGGGTGCATCGTCCGTTGTTCCGGCCGAGGGACCAATTGCCAACGTGCCTGCGATGCACGCACGTACGCGAGGCCCAGCGTACCCAGTCCCCACCCTGGACCTGGAGGCCGTGCGTATACGTGTCCCTTGTTGGTTCCTACTTCCTAGTCGCGTCGTCGTACCGAGCTAGCGTCTCTCGCTGCCTTTCCCCGAGCACCTGGGCTCGCTGAGCGACGCTAGCTCGTGATCCGATGCACACACACCGACTGCCTTCAACTGCCACTGCCGCTGCAAGCGTCGAGATCACGCCGCCCGCCCGCTACTCCTTCGTTGCTACTACGTGTACACAGGAGAGGAGACAGGCGAATAAGCGATGGGCCCGCGTGTGCCGCCTCCGACGCCCGATCGAGCGCAATGATCAGGTGGTGACTGACCGCGTCGCGAGGCTTTTATATGTACGTTGATCGATCGAGACCTGACCAGGCAAGAGGCAACGGTCGCTGTCAATCCCCCACCTACTGCCGACGCGACATCTCTCCCTCCCTTTCTCATCGCCGGTCCTCTCGCGCGCCCTCACCTACTGCCGTCCGCTCGTCCCGCCATTGCCATGACCCATGTTATAACACCCCCCATTCCCACCCCTCATTCTCCCACGCCACCACCAAACGCCTCTCTCTCTCTCTCTCTCTCTCTCTCTCTCTCTCTCTCTCTCTCTCTCTCTCTCTCTCTCTCTCGGCCGCCGGCCCTCCGTCGCATTCAACACGTACGCCATGGCGCGCCTGCTCCGCGCCGCCGCCGTCCTGGCGCTCCTGGCCGTCTCCACCGCCGCGCTGTCGGCGCCGGCGTGGGCGGGCGGCGTGTCCGCCGGCGACCTGGCCCATCTGGGCGCCGCCGTCGTGATTCGGCGCGGCGGCGGGCGGGCGTGCCGCGGCGGTACGACGGTGGGCGAGTGCATGGAGTACCTGGACGTGGACGCCGAGGGCGAGGCCGACGTCGCCGGCATGGCCACGGGCGGCAGCAAGCGCCGGGTGCTGCAGGGCGGCTCCGGCTACATCGGCTACGACGCGCTGCGCCGGGACAACGTGCCCTGCTCGCAGCGCGGCGCGTCCTACTACAACTGCCAGCCCGGCGCCGAGGCCAACCCCTACTCCCGCGGCTGCAGCGCCATCACCCAGTGCAGGGGCTGATCGATGCATGCATGGTTTCACATTCCATTCTCCGGCAGCAGGGTAAATCGGTTGCTGCTAGCTTCATTCATGCATGTGTGTGGTGCTTGATTTTCTTTTTTGGGGTCTTTAATTGTCGTCCGTCGATTATTGTGGTGCAGTGGAGATGTGTCTGTGCTGTTGCTAGCATCCTTTTCAGGATGAATCTAAAAGTAATAATAATAATTATATATGATGATCCTGTAATAATTCTGGTGTCGATGATATTCACAGCCAACGTATAATTTGCAGTGCCTGCCTTTCATTTCATATACTCCAATTCCTTTCGAGTTGAGCTGTCCGTTCTGAGCACCAACTTCCCTCCTTTTTTTTCCAACTTTATAATCTGTTTGGGTGATCCGCATGCATATTCGGATCAGACCAGTCACTAATAATCTTTAGGCCTTGTTCGTTTCCGTCGGATTACACCTGAAATCGTTTCAGCTAATCAAAGTTTATATAAATTAGAGAAGCAATCCGGTTAGGAATCGTTTCGACCCACCAATCCGGCAGAAACGAACAAGGCCTTAGTCATCTTTCATCTATCGAGGGAAAACGACTTTTTCGCTTATATGTAATCCATATCGATTTCTTCTACAATATTTTGTTTATATAGATTAAAACTGCAAAATTGAACAACCCCTACTAGAAAAAGACCAGTTCAAATGGCTCAGCAGTGTTCAGAGACATAGTCTTCAAAACCAAGACATTAGTTGATGCCACCAACTGTGGTTGGGCTGTCGTTTTTCATCATATGGAGAGTCAATGTACCCAGGACCTTTATTGTTGCCATAAATAAAAGCAGATTCTTTTGCTTTTTCAGAGAGACAGATAACCAATCCTTTCATTTCTACAGCCATAGCTAAGTGCCAGTAAATCTTAACAACGGCCAGCTTGTGGACCACCTAAAATATGTATATTGTCCTTCCTTTTCACAGCTCAGCCCCGCAGAGTGACGGTTATAGTTTCGCTCTAAACATCCCGGACCGGACTCCTTTTTACTCAAATTTAAATAGGGGATTCTGAACTCTCCAATCCGCTCCAGTTTTGTGACTTACAAACTAGCCCTTAGCGCCTTTCTAAATATGACATTTATTCTGGCATGTCTTCCTATAACGTATTCTTCGTCCGGTCTAGAGATGGCAATGGGTAAATACCCACCGGGTATTACTACCCCATACCCATACCCACGACAAAAAAATAACCCCACCGGGTCACCCATATACACTGGTGGGTATGGATTTACCCCCATACCCATACCCACGTGGGTATGGATCACCCATCGGGTCACCCGTACCCACAAAAATTTAACATATATCAAAATATTATATTATACAAATATGAAGTATATCCATCTAAATATCATTACAAAAATTCTAGCATCATTTAACCATCCATTCAACACACATTGGGTGAATTACATGTTCCATTACATGATCATTAAATTGTCGTTAAGCCTTCTATGACATAATGGCCTAAAAGATTATTAAATAGTAAAAAAGATGGATGACTAAAATCTAAGTTCATGCTTGGGATAAGTTTATATTGGGTATTTTATACCCACGGGTTAACGGGTATGAGTGACGGTGGAACGTTCTAATACCCGTTTACCCGTTGGGTGAAGATTTTTGCCCAATAACAGACCCACGGGTAGAATATTTAGCCCACATATATACCCTAATGGAGTAAATACCCACCGGGTATCGGGTCGCGGGTACCCATTGCCATCTCTTTCCGGTCCATAATATTTACCTCTTGAAGACGAATATGGAAGAATTAGGCACCTTTGAATTGCAAAATTTTCATTTGGTTGGCAATCAAGAACAGAGTGTGGACAAACGATAGACTTGCTAAAAGAGAGCTGCCTCATCCTAATGCATGCCCTCTTTATGATCAGTTCGAGACCATTCAACATATTCTCATTGCTTGTGTTTTCGCCCGTGAAGTCTGGACTTTGATCCTCACCAAGTTTGGTCTGCTCCCCATTGCCCCTTTGCCGGACTACACGCATTTGTCGAACCGGTGGAGCCAAAGCAGCAAGAGTGTTGGAAAGGACATGAGGAAAAGACTCAATTCCTAATCATTCTAGTGGCATAGCTTTGGAAACATCGTAATTCTTGTATCTTTGAGGGTTCTAGGTCTTATGTTCAAAACGTGGTGTTAGCAGTGGTCGAGGAAGGGCGTACTTAGTGCTTACCTGGTGCTTCAGCCCTCCAAGACCTCCTGCTACGTGTCGCCTCGAGGACTCCACCATAATTCGATGAAGATAGTGGTCGTTTCTCTACCTTGTGTGTGGCACGCTATTCTTAGCCGCAGTCTGTACTTGGGGCTGGCATATCTTGTCCTACATTTTTGTATTTTTTTTCTTCTTACACGCGCAACTCTCCTGCGTTTGTTTAAAAAACTATTGTATTTCTTGTTAGCAGCATTCTTCTCGTCTACCAAATCCTTTTGCTTTGAATGTTATTTGACTTACTTGTTCCAACAATGAATTGATTGGAATGAGTTGTTGTCTCTGTCTTTGCCTTTTACATAAAGCCATCGCATCACGTACAGTTGTCATTGTAGATGAGAATGGGTAAAAACAAAAAAAAACAACAAAATGGTAGGCTTGTTCTGAATAGTATGTCCACTTTGATTTCTACGATCAACCTAACTGTAGTATCCACAAAACTTGTGTGTATATATATATATATATATATATATATATATATATATATATGTATGATCAAATAGTCAACCATTTATGCATAAAAAAACTCGTAGAGCGATCTCATACGAAGTGCTTGTTTGTAATGTAGTGCTCTCCATTTCTCTTTCAAAAATTACCACAAGTGAAAGTCGCCTAGATGTGGGTGAATAGACAAAACCTGATATTATAACTTTAAACCCAGACTTGATCTGTTGATTAGTGGTTAGAACAAGATACGCAATTATCGGAGTATAAAATTAAGTCCTTTGCAAAGAGTATTGCTTGAAAGGAATGCAAAATTAATACAAAGCAACACAACTAAAATGTTTATGGAGAATAATGCAAGAGGGATTAGATAAGAAGTGAAATAACACAAATTCTTTCTTGCAAGGCGTTGCTTCTAAATATGAGAATTTAACTTGAGGCAACACGAAGTGATATCAACAAAGAATAGTGCAAGAGAACTTAAAGAGGGAGAAGACAAACAAATCACAAGCAATAAACACAAGTGATACGAGTGATTTGTTTTATCGAGGTTCGGTTCACCAAGAACCTAATCCCCGTTGAGGAGTCCACTAAGGATGGGTCTTTTTCAACCCTTTCCCTCTCTCCACCGATCACCAAGACCGGCGAGTGCTTCTTCTTAATCTCAAGGATCACTAAAACCCCGCAAGGACCACCACACTCTTAGGTGTATCTTGCTAGATTTACATGTCTCCAAAAAGTTTGGAGGAAGATGAATGGGAGTCAAAACTCCACGCTCAAATGATCACAAGATGTAGCACACACTTTTTCTCAATGATTCTCACAAGGCACTATCGCTAAACACACACGAGTAGCTCTCTTTTGCTTGATCTCTCTTTTGTGGCACTTGTGAGGCTTTGATGTGGCCTAAATCTTGTGTATGAGATAGATCAATGAATGGAGGTGGTTGGGAGGGCTTGGATATGTCAACTATATGCCTTGATATGTTGCTTAGGCTCCCACACTTTGAAATGGCCGGTTGGGGTGGTATTTATAGGCTCCAACCCCTCATATGGTCGTTGGACAGAAAGCAACAGCTTTCTGTCGACGGGCACACCGGACAGTCCGGTGCGCACCGGACACTGCACTGTTTATTGTCCGGTGCGTGCCACATCAGTCGCCTGTAGGAGTCGACTGTTGGATTCGTCTGCCCTTGTGGCGCACCGGACAGTCTGGTGACACATCGGACAGTCTGGTGCGACAGACTTTCTCTAATCGCTTCTGCCCTTCTGTCCTTTCTGATCGGGTAGCAGTCGACCGTTGGTGAAGATGACTGTTGGCCCTAGGCTCACCGGACAGTCCGGTGCACACCGGACAGTCCGATGAATTTTAGCCACGGAGCACTTCGTTTTTCCCGAGAGTGGCAGTTTGTGGGGCGTGCGAGCCTGGGCATCGGACACTGTCCGGTGCGCCGCAGGCTGGAGCAAGCTTGTCTTGCCCTATTGTTGGATTTCTTTGCTGACTCTTTTGGGTTTCTTTTGATCTTGAGTCTTGGACCTTTTTGTTTCTTTTTATGTCTTCTATTGAGGTGTTGCATCCTCATTTCCTTAGTCCAATCTTCTTTGCATTTTGATTCTTTCACTCATATATCTTCTTTTGCCCAATACTAGCTCCACAATAGCGATATGTTTATTTTGAGCTTTCCAACCTTTCTAGTCGTGTTGAAGGGGTTCCTCGGGGTATTTAGAATTTGTCCAGAGAGTAGAACTATTGGTAGTTCATCTATTCCATGTATTACCCCTATTTGGTTGGAACTAAGCTGATTCTGACTTAGAAACTGAACTGTTGATCTTATGAACCTGTGAATCAGAGACTAGGAAAACTGGTCAGTCCGAATGGTTGTGATGGTCATCAAGCACCAAAATATAAGAAATGGGTTTAATGCCATTTTCCTTTCAATCTCCCCCCTTTTGGTGATTGATGCCAACACAAACCAAAGCAAATATGAAGTATGAAATTGTAACTAGTTTCAATTGGTCAAGTGTTCATAAGCTATTGAAATGGAAGTAGTTATAAGTGAATATGAGTGAAATTGACATGATTGTAAATTTGGACCACATTTGCACCACTTAGCTTGTTTTTTTGCAAATCTTTTGTAAAATTATTTTAAAATTATTTTTGCAAATAGCCAATGGTATAAGAATATAATTTCAAAAAGCATTTTCAAGATTTTGAAAATTCTTTCCCTGTTTCAAATGCTTTTCCTTTGGCTAAACAAAGGCTCCCCTTGAAAAAGTTCTTCCCTTAGCTGTCAAGAGGGTTTTTGTAATTGAAATTATTTCCATTTTTGAAAACAGATATCAAATGAAATATCAATTGAAATTTTTGAATTTCAACATAGTGGTGCGATCCTTTTTCTTTGGCCTAATGCTTTCTCCCCCTTTGGCATTAAGCACCAAAAATGAAGAAATTTTGAGGCCTTTTCAATAGATTTGTAATTGAAGTGTATGAGTTTTAGCAAGGGTGTTTGATACCGAACGAATATGAAGTGGAAGCGCTCCCTTTGCTCAAAACTCAATTTCCCTTTCAATTTGAGACTAAGCACAACATATACTGGAAGAATGGTTAGTCTCAAAGATTTAATGTGTAGAGAATTGCTCCCCCTAAACTTGTGCATACAAGTGATGAATATTTGTAGGTTAATGCACTCTAGAACATGTACAGTCCGAGGATGCAAGTTCTACTTATTGAACTTTGGTATAAGCAAAAATATGAACTGAGAGCAAGTACCAACTGAAAGAGATATATAAGATCAAAAGATATGTCAATTAAGCTATATCATTGTTCTATAATATAGATTTCTCCCCCTGAGTATGTGCCTTGAGAGGAATACATATTTGGGCCTTAAATGCCAAATGCACATGATGAGGTTAATAAGAACATATCTATATCATAGAAATTGTGAAGTGCAATGTGTCATAATATAAACATGAGGCTCATGACAGATTGTGCACTTGAGAAAGCATGTTATAAACATTTAAAGCATTTACCCGTAAGGATTTAAAGAAGCTTAAGGAACCTCCACCTTTGAAATAAAAGTAGCTTATCCTCGTTACAAGGAAAGCTTTAAGCTCTTTGACAAGAATATTACTTCACCCAGATTTAACAGAAATGCATCAAAGCAGGAATGAAATTTTGAGAGGTTAAACTAGTTATGAAGCAGGGTTATGCATAGACATGCTTTTTCTTCCTCTTGTATCTTAAGGATATGCAATATATGTATAAGAGAAAGATCTAGGTACACGTGTAAATGATAGCAAGTAGTTTTACCCTTTTGTACCTTCATATAGAGACTCTCTCTTCATTGTGCTTTGCCATTGGTATTGGTTACTTAAGTCCTATGCTCAAGACAATGTACAAAATTATTTTGCACAAAAGCGAATTCTACAACTAGTGACCCCTTTCTCTAAACAAATCATTATTGTCACATATCAAGTAGATCACAAGTATAATAATGAAGCTAAGGTTGCACAAATCATATGCACATACTTGAGTGTTAGTTTCAATATAATCAAGATATAGAAATGGGTTCCCCCTAAAGATGTGTATCAAGTATTTGAATGACTTGGTTAGATACATTCTCTTTTAATAACAAATTGGGGGGAAGCATTGTACATCTTGATTAAGGCATATAAAATTTTCAATAATTAGCTTATGCCTGGTATTCTCGAAATGAAAGAGGTTTAGAATACTTACAACCACACCATTGATTAATTTGAAGATCTTACTGTCTAAGTAGGTGTCGTTGTTCTTGACGTCTTCCTTTTCATTTGAGTGTCCTCCCTTTATAGTTGTCTCTTTTTCCTTTCAAACTTATTAACAATACTCAAAAAAAGAGATATTAGCAGCACAAGGGAGTATAAGATGAATGATGATTTCTTTAGATAAGAGATATAGACAAATCATCATCCACAAGTCACACAGATATGAAGTAAAATCTTTAATATTAGTGCATAGCGACAGAAAAGAGGAATATGCACCTTTTAACATTTATAGTCAATTCAAAGGAAATTTACTTCTTCATATTGATGTTTCTTCACACAAAATTGATTGACATAACTTGGAAGCATATCAATATGAGCACAGATATAGCAAAGGCATGAATTAGATTATAATGAACTAGTGTACATATGAAAGCAAGATTGTAAGCACTTTTAGCTGATCTAAGTCTAATAAGGAATCTAATCTTCACATAGGTGGATTATGATAGCTTAGAAGAAATACCAATTGATGGGAACTATTATTGATTAAGGAGATGAGTTCCCATACCTTTGCTTTTACCTTTCTTCCTTTAGGTGAAGAGCAACTTTGAGGCTTATGTCTTTTAATAAATTGAACATGCAATCACTCTCTTGTAGATTTTCATAAATATTCTCAAGATATATGTCATTAGTAACACAAGCACTAGTTTCCTTTTTAGTAATCCTTTTGAGAAGCAATGACAGGTAGATTACTAAAACATGGAAACTTCATAACATGAACTAGATTATCCCATAGATGATGTTATGCTCAGTTTTAACTCATTAAAACAAGCATAGTTAATCTCTCAAGATCATGGGAACAAATCTAATTCATAACATGGAGAGCGATTAATGTAGAAGAATCATATTCAATTTAAGCAAGAAGAAATACAACATAAATCATTGGATTGATTTTTCTTTTTAAGTTAGATTACACATTCCATAAAGAAACTCATTCTCTAGATGTGATACTACTTAAGTCATTTAGACAAAAGCATTAGTCTCACGATTCTAGTCATAAAGAGAGATTCCCTTTATAAGTGTCCTAAGGATTTGAATTCCTTATATGACACCTTTTTCTTTTAAGAACTTGGAATATCTCTCTATGTCTAGAATATGAAAATAATAGGATGATTAATGTAAAACTTGCCATGAGGTACTTACAATAATTTAAAGCATGTAGATTGCCATAATATAGAAATGATGAATATGCAATTTACCATATGAGAGGAATTTTCTCCAAAGAATGGTGACAAAATTTAAAAACATTTTTAAGTGCTTCATTTTTTTAATGTGACTACACAAGACATAAGGGAATTATAATTGTAGATACTTGCACTTAAAGACAAAAGTGTTACCATCCTTTTGCTTTCCTCCATGCTGTAGGCTTTGATTTTCCACACAGGATAATCCTTTATTTCATACAACATCAATATCTTGCTCGAGATGATATGAGTTTCAAAATAACTTTGGGTCAATCTTAGAGATATAGAACATTGTAAGATTGATAGCTTGAGTCAATAAGAATTGAATTAACCCGCTCAAGCACCTCCAAAGCTTCATATCATCTCCTTTCCCTTGCAAGGCTTGTCATGCATATTTTGGTCCCCGTCTCTTAATGGGCCCATCAAGGTTAGTCAACAAAGATCTAGGAACCCAAATGTCCTTTGTTCTAGCACTTGGTAAACTCATTACCTTTCTAGCACAAGTTGCAATTTTGGGTTGCCTAGTTACATATGAATTAATTGACAAGCTAGGAGCGAGATAGTTACCAATAGGACAATCCTCACATAGATGTCCCTTCTTTCAGCATATGTAGTAGAGGCGATCTTCATGTTTTGAAGATTTCTTCTTTACTTGTTTCTTGCTTGCTACATGGTTAGTAAATATTTTTCTTTTCTAAAACTATCCCTTTTTGTTTTACATAGGGTCATGACTTGACTAGATGTCCCTTCTCAGAGCATCTAAAACAATGTTTATCATCCTTGTTAATAATCAAGCCATTTTCTTTAATATACGGACATGACCTAATCAAGTGCCCCTTTTCAAAGCATTCACTACACTTCTTACTTTTCTTAGTGTGAAGTGTGGCTTGATCATTACCTTGGATGTTACCTTGCATGGAGGCATGGTTGAGGTTTTTGGCAGAGGTATTGATTTTCTTCTTTTGTTCCTTCCTCTTGACATTCCTCAAGTCCTTGACATTTTCTTCAAGGGATTTTGTGCATGCCACGATTGTTCCCGTCTCAAGCTTCTTCACCATGTAATCACGGTTATCTTGAGAAGGTTGAGCAGTGCACTTCCCTTTTAGTTGTATCAAGCTCGTTCTTAGCCTCTCATTTTCTTCCTTGAGCTCTTGACATGCATCTTCTTTTATTCCTGGAAATTCTAGCTCAAAGGAGGATTTGCTTGCTGATGAGAAACAAGCATTAGCACATGGCAATATAGTTTCAATTTGAATACATGTGCATGAGTGAGGTTGTTGAGATTTTAAGTTTTCTATCACAACCTTATGACAAATGTTTAACATGATATGATCATCCATAAGATTTTCATGATAACGTAGAAGCATATCATGTTTCTCTTGAAAAGCTAGATTTTCAACTTTTAGCCTTTCTACTTGGTCCTTAAGCAAGGCATTCCTATTTACTAATTGAGCGACACAGAATAAAGAGTTATCTTGCTCAATTGAAATAGTTTCATACCTTTGGACCAAATCAACATGAGAGCACTTTAGCTCCTCATGTTCTTTAGTCAACTCTTCCAAGCTTTGGATTTTTGTGATGAGGACATCTTCTAGCTTGTGAAGAGCTTCGCTTTGCTCTCTCGCTCTTTAAAAGACCGAGCATGACCGCTTTATCTTCTAGGCATAGATGAGCGTAGAGTTGCATGAAGCTTCTTTCATCCTCCTCATCCTCATTTGTGCTTCCGCCATCATTTTCATTAGCCACACAACATATGTGAGAATTGAAATGGAAAGACAAACCTTTTGGAGAGGTGGATTCATTGTTTGGTCTCCACCGTTCATTTTCTTCTTCTTCCTTTAAAAGGTTAGTTTCACAAGGACTAAAGGAAGTAGAAGCATCATATGAACGAACATGTTTGGACTCATCAAATCTATTTTTAATTCTAGTCCAAATATCATGCGCATCATGAATAGGTTCATTATATCTAAATATGAAGGCATGACAATCTTCTTTGCTAAGAGAATTACCTAAGATGTCAAAAGCAAGATGATTTAAGCGTAAACATCTTCGATCTTCTTCGCAACCATTTTTCTTATCATAACTAGAAGGTATAATACTCTTGTCTAAGATTTGTTCTAATTGTGAGTCTATGGTTCTAAAAGCATTTATCACACTAGTAGACCATGAAGCATAATTAGAACAATTGGAAAGTAATATCTCAAGAGTTACCTCATTGTTCTCCTTCGGATGTGTCTTCTTGTTCTTTTGGGATCTTCTTCGAGCCATCACTTCGAGTTGTTAGACTCAATATGAAGTGACTTGTTTTGAAACCAATTGAAAGTCGCCTAGAGGGGGGGTGAATAGGCGAAACCTGAATATTATAACTTTAAACCCATAGTTGATCCCTTGATTAGTGGTTAGAACAAGATGCACAATTATCGGAGTATAAAACTAAGTCCTTTGCAAAGAGTATTGCTTGAAAGGAATGCGGAATTAATACAAAGCAACACAACTAAAATGTTTATGGAGAATAATGCAAGAGGGCTTAGATAAGAAGAGAAATAACACAAGTTCTTTCTTGCAAGGCGTTGCTTCTAAATATGAGAATTTAACTTGAGGCAACACGAAGTGACATCAACAAAGAATAGTGCAAGAGAACTTAAAGAGGGAGAAGACAAACAAATCACAAGCAATAAACACAAGTGACACGGGTGATTTGTTTTACCGAGGCTCGGTTCACCAAGAACCTAATCCCCGTTGAGGAGTCCACTAAGGACGGGTCTTTTTCAACCTTTCCCTCTCCACCGATCACCAAGACCGACGAGTGCTTCTTATTAATCTCAAGGATCACTAAGGCCTCGCAAGGACCACAACACTCTTAGGTGTCTCTTGCTAGCTTTACAAGTCTCCAAAAAGTTTGTAGGAAGATGAATGGGAGTCAAAACTCCACACTCAAATGATCACAAGATGTAGCACACACTTTCTCTCAATGATTCTCACAAGGCATTATCGCTAAACACACACAAGTAGCTCTCTTTTGCTTGATCTCTCTTTTGTGGCACTTGTGAGGCTTTGATGTGGCCTAAATCTTGTGTATGAGATAGATCAACGAATGGAGGTGGTTGGGAGGGCTTGGATATGTCAACTATATGCCTTGATATGTTGCTTGGGCTCCCACACTTTGAAATGGCCGGATGGGGTGGTATTTATAGGCTCCAACCCCTCATATGGCCGCTGGACAGAAAGCAACAGCTTTCTGTCGACGGGTACACCAGACAGTCCGGTGTGTGCCACGTCAGTCGCCCGATGGATTCGTCTGCCCCTGTGGCGCACCGGACAGTCCGGTGGCACACCGAACAGTCCGGTGCGACTGAATTTCTCTGATCGCTTCTACCCTTATGTCCTTTCTGACCGCGTAGCAGTCGACCGTTGGTGAAGATGACTGTTGGCCCTGGGCTCACCGGACAGTCCGGTGCACACCGTACAGTCTGATGAATTTTAGCCACGTAGCACTTCGTTTTTCCCGAGAGCGACCAGTTCGTGGGGCGCGCCAGCCTAGGCACCGGACAGTCCGGTGCACTCCAGGCTGGAGCAAGCTTGTCTTGCCCTATTGTTGGATTTCTTTGCTGACTCTTTTGGGTTTCTTTTGATCTTGAGTCTTGGACCTTTTGCTTCTTTTATGTCTTCTATTGAGGTGTTGCATCCTCATTTCCTTAGTCCAATCCTCTTTGCATTTTGATTATTTCACTCATATATCTTCTTTTGCCCAATACTAGCTCCACAATAGTGATATGTTTATTTTGAGCTTTCCAACCTTTCTAGTCGTGTTGAAGGGGTTCCTCGGAGTATTTAGAATTTGTCCAAAGAGTAGATCTATTGAAAGTTCATCTATTCCATGTATTACCCCTATTTGGTTGGAACTGAGGTGATTCTGACTTAGAAACTGAACTGTTGATCTCATGAACCTCTGAATCAGAGACTAGGCAAACTGGTTAGTCCGAATGGTTGTGATGGTCATTAAGCACCAAAATATAAGAACTGAGTTTTAATGCCATTTCCCATTCAACAAGTTTGATTACTTTAATTTGACCATTGGATCTTTGCTAACATTCAACCAAACCGACACAAGTAGTTCATCACCATCCCCATCCCCCCTTTTTTGCCTTTTTTCCTTTTTGGGCCTTGCACCAGGAGTACCTACAGCAGCAATAGAAGATAGGAGGACCTCAGGTTGATTGAACAATTCATGACAAGCAGATCCTCATTCTTAGTTCTCACCATTTACAAAGGCGATCCAAGAACTTATTCTGCATGGTATATATTACAAACAATAAAAATATAGTAAATACAATATTGAATAGGTCATATAGTATTTCTCTTACAAACAAAATTCCTATTTTAAATTAATTGTGTTGCCCACCATGTTGTAACTGTTAGAGCGCAGTGAAAACGAGACACAGAAATGACAGAGACAATCACTGTTGTGTTTATTGCAGGGAGAATCTTGTTTATATACAAGTAACAGGGGTCATCCCCAAGGGGTGTGTCCCTTGGGGATGCGTTCGTCGAGCCCCGTGGATTGGTCACTGTGTGACATGTAACTTTGTAACATGTTATTCTGTAACACTCCTCATTGATCAATCCAAGTCCATTTGATCATTTGCAAGATGTCTTCAAATATATGATCTCAAAAACCCTGTGGGAAAAATAAGGAGTACACAATATCTTTTGGATCATGAGTAAAACTCACACTGACCTCCAAAAGAAAAACATGTATGTAATCATCATTCTTAAAAACCCCTGTGGGGAAAATCAATGATGAAGCATATGGCTTAGTTGATATTACCTCGTTAAAAACTTTAGATGAGAAAACCTTAGAAAGGCAAAACTCATACAAAGAAAAGGTTCAAAACAGGTCAAATATCACGGAGAATTACTCCCCTGATCCTTGCAAGCACTTAAGTCTTCTCATATCAATCCCCTCAACACATTTCTGAAACATGGAGTATGGTAGAGATTTTGTGAATAGATCAGCAAGATTATCACAAGACTTTGTTTGCAAGATGTTTATATCTCCATTTTCCTGAAGTTCATGGGGTTAATACAATTTAGGAGCAATATGCTTATTAATGTTGCTCCTGATATAACCTGACTCCATCTGAACAACACAAGCTGAATTATCTTCGTAGATAATGGTCGATGATTCAATCGAATCATGGTACGTCATTGTTCTCCCATGGACCTCTAGCGCAAAGAACAATAATATGTCTACAGTCATCATCTCAAAAACTCCAGTAGGGAAAATAAATGATGAGACATATAACTCAGGCAAATATTTCTCTAAGATAATCTAGTCAGAAAATCTGAGAAATCACATATCAGTCAAGTCTCCTTAAAACCCCAATGGGAAAATAAGGAGAGTAGTCATACTCCATTATTAATACATTTGAACTCTAGGGAGATAAACTCATAACCTAGTTCAAATATAACAATAGCTATGTCATAATGTATCATCTTTGAAAACTGCTACGGGAAAAATAGATGATACGACATAGGCCTTGTGGTTATGTTGCCTCGTTAAAAACTTTGAATGAGAAACCTAAACATGGAAAAACTCATGCAAAGAAAAGAGTAAAACATGATGTAGAAACAAGTTCTTCCGATCAAGAGGAAACTCCCCCTGATCTTTGCAAATTACTAAGTCATCCCATACCTGCTCTCAAACACATTTAAAATGTGGACTAAGGTAGAGACTTAATTTGTAACTTGTTTTTCATCTAAACAACACAAAGTAATATTATCTTCATAGATAATAAGGTCAATGATATAAAAATCATGACCACCACATATCCTTAGTATGTAGTATATCATTCTGTTCAATCCCACGAAGTGTGCTACAGAATGATTAGTGTAAGTGACCAATAATCTCTGTTGATCGACATTTATCAAATAGTAGGTCCAACTTACTAGAATTATGTCATTTATCTTGTACCTAGGGATCTTCTATAGATATCCAAGATCAGTATATCCAACTGTAACCAAATCATGAGTACTCATAGAGAACATAAGTAGATCTCATGTGTTGTTAGCTAGCAAATCATTGCAAAGCAATATCCAGTCGGATGCTCTTGCAATATACAATAGCACATCTCATGATCTGAAAGAATCAAATAACCATGATTCCATTATATTGAATTTCTTCAATATACGTTGAATATAGACAACTACACCATTTTGTTGAGGCGTGTAGGGAGAAGAAAACTCATGCTTGATGCCCTCCTCCTCAAGGAAGCCTTCAATTTGTGAGTTCTTGAACTCCGTCCCGTTGTCGCTTCTAATTTTCTTGATCCTTAAGCCGAACTCGTTTTGAGCTCGTCTTAAGAATCCCTTTAAGGTTTCTTGGGTTTGAGATTTTTCCTGCAAAAAGAATACCCAAGTGAAGCGAGAATAATCATCCACTATTACAAGACAATACTTACTCCCGCCGATGCTTATGTAAGCAATCGAGCCGAATAGATCCATGTGGAGTAGCTCAAGCGGCCTGTCGGTCGTCATGATGTTCTTGTGTGGATGATGGGCACCAACTTGCTTTCCTGCCTGGCATGCGCTACAAACCCTGTCTTTCTCAAAATGAACATTTGTTAGTCCTAAAATGTGTTCTCCCTTTAGAAGCTTATGAAGATTCTTCATCCCAACATGGGCTAGTCGGCGGTGCCATAGCCAACCCATGTTAGTCTTAGCAATTAAGCATGTGTCGAGTTCAACTCTATCAAAATCTACTAAGTATAGCTGACCCTCTAGCACACCCTTAAATGCTATTGAATCATCACTTCTTCTAAAGACAGTGACACCTACATCAGTAAAGAGACAGTTGTAGCCCATTTTGCATAATTGAGATACAGAAAGCAAATTGTAATATAATGAATCAACAAGAAAAACATTGGAAATGGAATGGTCAGGGGATATAGCTATTTTACCCAAACCTTTGACCAAACCTTGGTTTCCATCCCCGAATGTGATAGCTCGTTGGAAATCCTGGTTTTTCTCGTAGGAGGAGAACATCTTTTTCTCCCCTGTCATGTGGTTTATGCACCCGCTGTCGATTATCCAACTTGAGCCCCCGGATGCATAAACCTACAAAACAAGTTTAGTTCTTGACTTTAGGTACCCAAATGGTTTTGGGTCCTTTGGCATTAGAAACAAGAACTTTGGGTACCCAAACACAAGTCTTTGATCCCTTGTGTTTGCCCCCAACATATTTGGCAACTACCTTGCCAGATTTGTTAGTCAAAACATATGATGCATCAAAGGTTTTAAATGAAAAGCTATGTTCATTTGATGCACTAGGAGTTTTCTTCTTAGGCAACTTAGCACGGGTAGGTTGCCTAGAGCTAGATGTCTCACCCTTATACATAAAAGCATGGTTAGGGCCGGAGTGAGACTTCCTAGAGTGAATCCTTCTAATTTTGCTCTCGAGATAACCGGCAGGGTACAAAATGTAACCCTCGTTATCCTGAGGCATGGGAGCCTTGCCCTTGACAAAATTAGACAATCTTTTAGGAGGGGCATTAAGTTTGACATTGTCTCCCCTTTGGAAGCCAATACCATCCTTGATGCCAGGGCGTCTCCCATTATAAAGCATACTACGAGCAAATTTAAATTTTTCATTCTCTAAGTTATGCTCGGCAATTTTAGCATCTAATTTTGCTATATGATCATTTTGCTGTTTAATTAAAGACATGTGATCATGAATAGCATTAATATCAACATCTCTACACCTAGTACAAATAGATACATGCTCAACGATAGATGTAGAGGGCTTGCAAGATTTTAATTCTACAACCTTAGCATGTAACATCATTCTTAGTTCTAAGGTCGGAAATAGTAGCATTGCAAACATCAAAATCTTTAGCCTTAGCAAGCAATTTTTTATTTTCATTTCTAAGGCTAGCAAGTGAAATGTTCAATTCTTCAATCCTAGCAAATAAATCATCATTATCATCTCTAGAACTGGAAGTTGAAACATTACAAACATGGGAATCAACCTTAGCTAACAAATTAGCATTTTCATTTCTAAGGTTGGCAATAGTGTCATGGCATGTGCTTAGCTCACTAGTTAATTTCTCACATTTTTCTATCTCTAGAGCATAAGCATTTTTAACCTTAACATGTTTCTTATTTTCCTTAATTAGGAAGTCCTCTTGGGAATCCAAAAGGTCATCCTTTTCATGAATAGCACTAATTAATTCATTTAATTTTTCTTTTTGTTCCATGTTAAGGTTGGCAAAAAGGGTACGTAGGTTATCCTCCTCATCGCTAGCATTATCATCACTAGAAGACTCATATTTAGTGGATGATTTGGATTTAACCTTCTTCCTCTTGCCGTCCTTTGCCATGAGGCACTTGTGGCCGACGTTGGGGAAGAGGAGTCCCTTGGTGACGGCGATGTTGGCGGCGTCCTCGTCGGAGGAGGAGTCGGTGGAGCTCTCATCGGAGTCCCACTCGCGGCACACGTGGGCATCGCCGCCCCTCTTCTTGTGGTACCTCTTCTTTTCTCTCCTCTTGCCCTTCTTGTCGTTATCCCTGTCACTGTCACTTGATAATGGACATTTAGCAATAAAGTGACCGGGCTTACCACACTTGTTGCAAACCTTCTTGGAACGGGATTTGTAATCCTTCCCCTTCCGTTGCTTGAGGATTTGGCAAAAGCTTTTGATGATTAAAGCCATCTCCTCGTTGTCGAGTTTTGAAGCGTCGATTGGTTGTCTACTTGGTGTAGACTCCTCCTTTTTCTCCTCCGTCGCCTTGAATGCCACCGGTTGTGCTTCGGATGTGGAGGGATCATCAAGCTCGTTTATCTTCTTTGAGCCCTTGATCATACATTCAAAGCTCACAAAATTCCCGATAACTTCCTCGGAAGTCATTAGTGTGTATCTAGGATTACCACGAATTAATTGAACTTGAGTGGGTTAAGGAAGATGAGTGATCTAAGAATAACCTTAACCACCTCGTGGTCATCCCATTTCTTGCTCCCGAGGTTGCGCACTTGGTTCACCAAGGTTTTGAGCCGGTTGTACATATCTTGTGGCTCCTCCCCTTGGCAAAGACGGAAGCGACCGAGCTCCCCCTCGATCGTTTCCCGCTTGGTGATCTTGGTGAGTTCATCACCCTCGTGTGCGGTCTTGAGTAGATCCCAAATCTCCTTCGCATTCTTCAACCCTTGCACCTTGTTATATTCCTCTCTACGTAGAGAGGCGAGGAATATGGTTGTGGCTTGGGAGTTGAAGTGCTCGATTTGGGCTACTTCATCCTCATCATAGTTTTCATCCCCTACGGATGGTACCTGTGCACCAAACTCAACAACATCCCATATACTTTTGTGGAGCGAGGTTAGATGAAATCGCATTAAATAACTCCACCTAGCGTAATCTTCACCATCAAAAGTTGGTGGTTTGCCTAATGGGACGGAAAGTAAAGGTGTATGTTTAGAATTGCGAGGGTAGCGTAGGGGAATCTTACTATACTTCTTACGCTATTGGCGCTTAGAAGTGACGGACGCCGCGTCGGAGCTGGAGGTGGATGCCGATGAAGAATCGGTCTCGTAGTAGACCACCTTCCTCATCCTCTTTTTCTTGTCCCCACTTCGATGCGGCTTGTGGGAAGAGGATTTCTCCTTCTTCTCTTTGTGGTGTGAAGAAGATCTCTTCTCCTTCCCTTTGGAGGAGTCCTTCTTCTTCTCCTTCCTCTTGGTGCGGGACTCTTCCGATGAAGTGCTCCTGTGGCTTGTAGTGGGCTTTTCGCCGGTCTCCATCTCCTTCTTGGCCTGATCTCCCGACATCACTTTGAGCGGTTAGGCTCTAATGAAGCACCGGGCTTTGATACCAATTGATAGTCGCCTAGAGGGGGGGTGAATAGGGCGAAACTGAAATTCTCAAAATAATCACAACTACAAGTCGGGTTAGCGTTAGAATAAAAACGAGTCCGCGAGAGAGGGTGCAAAACAAATCCCAAGCAAATAAGGAGTGTGACACAAGTATTTGTTTTACCGAGGTTCGGTTCTCGCAAACCTACTCCCCGTTGAGGTGGTCACAAAGACCGGGTCTCTTTCAACCCTTTCCCTCTCTCAAACGGTCCCTTCGACCGAGTGAGCTTCTCTTCTCAAATCAAAACCGGGAACAAAACTTCCCCACAAGGGCCACCACACAATTGGTGCCTCTTTCCTTGATTACAATGGAGTTATGATCACAAGAACAAGTGAGAAAGAAAAGAAGCAATCCAAGCGCAAGAGCTCAAAAGAACACGACAAATCTCTCTCGCTAATCACTAAAGCCTTGTGTGGAATTGGAGAGGATTTGATCTCTTTGGTGTGTCTAGAATTGAATGCCTAGCTCTTGTAAGTGGTTGAGAAGTGGAAAACTTGGATGCAATGAATGATGGGTGGTTGGGGTATTTATAGCCCCAACCACCAAACTAGCCGTTTGGTGGGGCTGACTGTCGTATGGTGCACCGGACAGTCCGGTGTACACCAGACATGTCCGGTGCGCCAGCCACGTCACCAAAGCCGTTGGATTCCGACCGTTGGAGCTCTGTCTTCTGGGCCCGCCTAGATGTCCGGTGGCGCACTGGACATGCACTATAGAGTGTCCGGTGCACCAGTATGGGCGTGCCTGACTTCTGCGCGCGCTGGCGCGCAATAAATGCGCTGCAGGTAGCCGTTGGCGCCGAAATAGCCGTTGCCTCGCAGTTACACTGGACAGTCTGGTGTACACCGGACATGTCCGGTGAATTATAGCGGAGCAGCCGTTGCGAATTCCCGAGACTGCCAAGTTCCAGAGCCGCGTCCTCTTGGAGCACCGGACACTGTCCGGTGTACACCGGACAGTCCGGTGAATTATAGCGCGCCGGCTCTGAGAATTCCCGAGGCTGAGGAGTTCAGCGCGAAGCCCCCTGGTGCACCGGACACTGTCCGGTGCGCCACCGGACAGTCCGGTGCGCCAGACCAGGGAGCCTTTCGGGATGCCTTTAGCTCTCTATTTAAACCCAACATTGGTCTTTTTAATTTGCTTGTTGTGAACCTTTGGCACCTGTACAACTTATATACTAGAGCAAACTAGTTAGTCCAATCATTTGTGTTGGGTAATTCAACCACCAAAATTATTTAGGAACTAGGTGTAAGCCTAATTCCCTTTCAAGCACCAAATGGGATGACCATGAGATGGTCAAGGTTATTCTAAGATCCCTCGTTTTTCTTAATCCTACTCAAGTTCAATTAATTCGTGGTAATCCTAGATATACACTATAGTCTCCCAAGGAAGTAATAGGAAACTTTGTGAGCTTTGAGTTGATGACCAAAGGCTCAAAGAAAATCATCGAGCTAGATGGCCCCTCCACGTCCGAAGCACAACCGGTCGCATTCAAGGCAACAGAGGAGAAAAAGGAGGAGTCTACATCAAGTAGACAACCCATCGACGCCTCTAAGTTCGACAATGAGGAGATGGCACTCATCATCAAAAGTTTCCGCCAAATCCTCAAACAAAGGAGGGGGAAGGACTACAAATCCCGCTCCAAGAAAGTGTGCTACAAGTGTGGTAAGCCCGGTCATTTCATTGCTAAATGTCCATTATCTAGTGATAGTGATAGGGGCGACGACAAGAAGGGAAAGAGGAGAGAAAAGAAGAGATACTACAAGTAGAAGGGCGGCGATGCCCATGTGTGTCGCGAGTGGGACTCCGACGAGAGCTCCTCCGACTCCTCATCCGACGAGGACGCCGCCAACATCGCCGTCACCAAGGGACTCCTCTTCCCCAACGTCGGCCACAAGTGCCTCATGGCAAAGGACGGCAAAAGGAAGAAGGTAAAATCAAAATCCTCCACTAAATATGAAACCTCTAGTGATGAGGATAACTCTTGTGATGAGGAGGATAATTTGCGCACCCTTTTTGCCAACCTAAACATGCAACAAAAGGAAAAATTAAATGAATTAATTAGTGCTATTCATGAGAAGGATGAACTCTTGGACTCTCAAGAGGACTTCCTAATTAAGGAAAATAAGAAGCATGTTAAGGTTAAAAATGCTTATGCTCTAGAAGTAAAAAAATGTGAAAAACTATCTAGTGAGCTAAGCACTTGCCATGATGTTATTACCAACCTTAAAAATGAGAATGCTAGTTTAATTGCTAAGGTTGATTCAAATGTTTGTGATGATTCAATTTCCAATCTTAGAGATGATAATGCTAATTTGTTTGCTAGGATTGAAAAATTGAATGATTATCTTGCTAGCCTTAGAAATGAGAATGAAAAATTGATTGCTAAGGCTAAAGAATTAGATGTTTGCAATTCCGATCTTAGAGATAAGAATGATATTCTACGTGCTAAGACTGTTGAACTTAATTCTTGCAAACCCTCTACATCTACCATTGAGCATGTTACTATTTGCACTAGATGTAGAGATGTTAATATTGATGCTATTCATGATCACATGACTTTAATTAAACAACAAAACGATCATATAGCAAAATTAGATGCTAAAATTGCCGAGCATGAGATAGATAATGAAAAATTTAAATTTGCTCGTAGTATGCTTTATAGTGGGAGACGCCCTGACATCAAGGATGGCATTGGCTTCCAAAATGGAGACAATGTCAAACTTAATGTCCCTCCTAAAAGATTGTCTAATTTTGTTAAGGGCAAGGCTCCCATGCCTCAGGATAACGAGGGTTACATTTTGTACCCTGCGGGTTATCCCGAGCATAAAATTAGGAGAATTCACTCTAGGAAGTCTCACTCTGGCCCTAATCATGCTTTAATGTATAAGGGTGAGACATCTAGCTCTTGGCAATCAACCCGTGCTAAATTGCCTAAGAAGAAAACTCCTAGTGCATCAAATGATTCTAACATTTCATTTAAAACTTTTGATGCATCTTATGTTTTAACTAACAAATCCGGCAAAGTAGTTGCCAAGTATATTGGGGACAAACACAAGGGATCAAAGACTTGTGTTTGGGTACCCAAAGTTCTTGTATCTAATGTCAAAGGACCCAAAACTGTTTGGGTACCTAAAATAAAGAACTAAATTTGTTTTGTAGGTTTATGCATCCGGGGGCTCAAGTTGGATCATCGATAGCGGGTGCACAAACCACATGATAGGGGAGAAGAAGATGTTCTCCTCCTATGAGAAAAACCAAGATCCCCAACGAGCTATCACATTCGGGGATGGAAATCAAGGTTTGGTCAAAGGATTGGGTAAAATTGCTATATCTCCTGACCACTCCATTTCCAACGTTTTTCTTGTAGATTCTTTAGATTACAACTTGCTTTCAGTTTCGCAATTATGTAAAATGGGTTACAACTGTCTTTTTATGGATACTGGTGTTACTGTCTTTAGAAGAAGTGATGATTCAATAACATTTAAGGGAGTGTTAGAGGGTCAGCTATACTTAGTAGATTTTGATAGAGCTGAACTCGACACTTGCTTAATTGCTAAGACTAACATGGGCTGGCTCTGGCATCGCCGACTAGCACATGTTGGAACGAAGAATCTTCACAAGCTTCTAAAGGGAGAACACATTTTGGGACTAACAAATGTTCATTTTGAGAAAGACAGGATTTGTAGCGCATGTCAGGCAGGGAAGCAAGTTGGTGTTCATCATCCACACAAGAACATCATGACGACTAACAGGCCACTCGAGCTCCTACACATGGACCTATTCGGCCCGATAGCTTACATAAGCATCGGCGGGAGTAAGTACTGTCTAGTTATTGTGGATGATTATTCTCGCTTCACTTGGGTGTTCTTTTTGTAGGAAAAATCTCATACCCAAGAGACCTTAAAGGGATTCTTGAGACGGGCTCAAAACGAGTTCGGCTTAAGGATCAAGAAAATAAGAAGCGACAACGGGACGGAGTTCAAGAACTCTCAAATTGAAGGCTTCCTTGAGGAGGAGGGCATCAAGCATGAGTTCTCTTCTCCCTACACACCACAACAAAATGGTGTAGTGGAGAGGAAGAATAGAACTCTATTGGACATGGCAAGGACCATGCTTGATGAGTACAAGACTTCGGATCGGTTTTGGGCGGAGGTGGTCAACACCGCTTGCTACGCCATCAACCGGTTGTATCTACACCGAATCCTCAAGAAGACATCTTATGAGCTCCTAACCGGTAAAAAGCCTAATGTTTCATATTTTAGAGTCTTTGGTAGCAAATGCTTTATTCTCGTTAAAAGAGGTAGAAAATCCAAATTTGCTCCTAAGACTGTAGAAGGCTTTTTACTAGGATATGATTCAAACATAAGGGCATATAGAGTCTTTAACAAGTCCTCTGGACAAGTTGAAGTTTCTTGTGACATTGTGTTTGATGAGACTAACGGCTCTCAAGTAGAGCAAGTTGATCTTGATGAGATAGGTGATGAAGAGGCTTCGTGCGTCGCACTTAGGAACATGTCCATTGGGGATGTGTGTCCTAAGTAATCCGAAGAGCCACCACATGCACAAGATCAACCATCTTCCTCCACACAAGCATCTCCACTAACTCAAGATGAGGATAAGGCTCAAAATGATGAAGGAGAAGATCAAGGAGTTGAGCCACCTCAAGAGGAGAGCAATGATCAAGGGGGAGATGCCCATAATCAAGATGAGGAAGATGAACAAGTTCCAAGGCCGCCACACCCAAGAGTCCACCAAGCAATCCAACAAGATCACCCCGTGAACACCATCCTCGGCGATATTCAAAAGGGGGTAACTACTCGATCTCGTGTTGCTCATTTTTGTGAACATTACTCTTTTGTTTCCTGTATTGAGCCACACAGGGTAGAGGAAGCACTTCAAGATTCGGATTGGGTATTGGCGATGCAAGAGGAGCTCAACAACTTCACTAGGAATGAGGTATGGAATTTAGTTCCAAGTCCTAATCAAAATGTTGTAGGAACCAAGTGGGTCTTCCGCAACAAGCAAGATGAGCACGGTGTGGTGACAAGGAACAAAGCCCGACTTGTGGCCAAGGGATATTCACAAGTCGAAGGTTTGGATTTTGGTGAAACCTATGCACCCGTAGCTAGGCTAGAATCAATTCGCATTTTACTTGCCTATGCTACTTACCATGGCTTCAAGCTTTATCAAATGGACGTGAAAAGTGCCTTCCTCAATGGACCAATCAAGGAGGAGGTCTATGTTGAGCAACCTCCCAGCTTTGAATATAGTGAGTACCCTAATCACGTATATAAACTCTCTAAGGCGCTTTTTGGGCTCAAGCAAGCCCCAAGAGCATGGTATGAATGCCTAAGAGATTTCCTTATCACTAATGGCTTCAAAGTCGGAAAGGTCGATCCTACTTTATTTACTAAAACTCTTGACAATGATTTGTTCGTATACCAAATTTATGTTGATGATATTATATTTGGGTCTACTAACGAATCTACATGTGAGGAATTTAGTAGGATCATGACACAGAAATTCGAGATGTCTATAATGGGGGAGTTGAAGTACTTCTTGGGATTTCAAGTGAAGCAACTCCAAGAGGGCACCTTCATCAGCCAAACGAAGTATATTCAAGACATTCTAAACAAGTTTGGGATGAAGGATGCCAAACCCATCAAGACACCCATGGGAACCAATGGGCATCTCGACCTCGACACGGGAGGTAAATCCGTCGATCAAAAGGTATACCGGTCGATGATAGGCTCTTTACTCTATATAAGTGCATCTCGACCGGACATTATGCTTTCCGTATGCGTGTGTGCAAGATTCCAAGTCGACCCTAAGGAAGCTCACCTTACGGCCGTAAAACGAATCTTGAGATATTTAGTTCATACTCCTAAGTTTGGGCTTTGGTACCCTCGGGGATCCACATTTGATTTAATTGGTTATTCGGATGCCGATTGGGAAGGGTGTAAAATTAATAGAAAGAGCACATCGAGGACTTGCCAGTTCTTGGGAAGGTCTCTGGTGTCTTGGGCTTCAAAGAAGCAAAATTCCGTAGCTCTTTCTACCGCCGAAGCCGAGTATATTGCCGCAGGTCATTGTTGCGCACAATTGCTTTGGATTAGGCAAACCCTTAGGGACTATGGTTACAAATTAACCAAAGTTCCTCTTCTATGTGATAATGAGAGTGCAATCCGCATGGCGGATAATCCTGTTGAACATAGTCGCACTAAACACATAGCCATTCGGTATCATTTCTTAAGGGATCACCAACAAAAGGGGGATATCGAGATTGCGTATATTAACACTAAGGAACAATTAGCTGATATCTTTACCAAGCCACTAGATGAACAAACTTTTAACAAACTTAGGCATGAGCTAAATATTCTTGATTCTAGGAATTTCTTTTGATGTTTTGCACACATAGCTCATGGGTATACCTTTGATCATATCTCTTTTATATGCTATGACTAATGTGTTTTCAAGTGAATTTCAAACCAAGTCATAGATTGAAAGGGATTTGGACAAAGGCTTCCACTCCACTCCATCGAATCACTCACCCTTCGCCGTCACTCTGAGAAACTCTCCAACTTTGGTATAATATTCACTCATATTTTGTTCGCCAAAGGGGGAGAAATTAGTTCTAAGGGCTTCTATTTCACTCAAGTATCCGTTTTTGGCGATTCATGCCAAAGGGGGAGAAAGTATTAGCCCAAGCAAAAGGACCGCACCACCACCAATTTTCAAAATTTGAGTTAAGAAAAGGTTTTGAAATGATGCATTTTTCAATTGGTATCCTATTTTTTTGAACTTCAAAATTATCTAAAAGCCTCTTGAACACTAAGAGGAGGATTTTATTGAGGGGAAGTTTTGTTTAGCCAAAGGAAAAGCATTTGAAACAGGGGGAGAAAATTTCAAATCTTGTAAATGCTTCTCAAAATCTTATTCATTTACCTTTGACTATTTGCAAAAGAACTTTGAAAAGAATTTACAAAAGAATTTGCAAAAACAAAACATGTGGTGCAAGCGTGGTCCAAAATGTTAAAAATAAAGAAACAATCCATGCATATCTTATGAAAATATTTATTGGTTCAATTCTAAGTAACATTTGCACTTACATTATGCAAACTAGTTCAATTATGCACTTCTATACTTGCTTTAGTTTGTGTTGGCATCAATCACCAAAAAGGGGGAGATTGAAAGGGAATTAGGCTTACACCTTTTTCCTAATTGATTTTGGTGGTTGAATTGCCCAACACAAATAATTGGACTATCTAGTTTGCTCTAGTCTATAAGTTTTATAGGTGCCAAAGGTTCACAATAAGCAAATAAAAAGACCAAGAAAGGGTTCAAACAAAGAGAGCAAAAGACAACCCAAAGGCACCCTGGTCTGGCGCACCGGACAGTGTCCGGTGCACCAGGGCACTCGACGCTGAACTCGCTACCTTCGGGAAAACGGGAGGCCGCTCCGCTATAATTCACCGGACTGTCCGGTGTTCTAGAGAAGCAACGACTACTTCGCGTGCAACGGTCGACTGCAATCGCATTCAATGCGCTACAGTGCGCGCCAGAGTCAGAGCACGCGCAGTTGGCGCACCGGACAGTCTACAGGACCTGTCCGGTGCACCACCGGACAGCCAGAGGCCCCACCAGTCAGAGCTCCAATGGTCAGAACCCAACGGCCCGCTGACGTGGCTGGCACACCGGACAGTGTCCGGTGGCGCTCCGGACTGTCCGGTGCGCCATGCGACAGCAGCCTTCCAACGGCCACATTTTGGTGGTTGGGGCTATAAATACCCCAACCAACCCACATTCAATGGCATCCAAGTTCTCCACTTTCAACACATTACAAGAGCTATAGCATTCAATTCTAGACACAACCAAAGAGATCAAATCCTCTCCCAAGTCCGGAATCACTCCAAATCAAATAGTGACTAGAGAGAGCGACATTTGTGTTCATTTGAGCTCTTGTGCTTGGATTGCTTCTTTTCTTTCTCATTCTTTCTTGTGATCAAACTCAATTGTAACCAAGGCAAAAGACACCAATTGTGTGGTGGTCCTTGCGGGAACTTTGTGTTCTGTTTGATTGAGAAGAGAAGCTCACTCGGTCTAAGTGACCGTTTGAGAGAGGGAAAGGGTTGAAAGAGACCCGGTCTTTGTGACCACCTCAACGGGGAGTAGGTTTGCAAGAACCGAACCTCGGTAAAACAAATCATCGTGTCTCGCTCTTTATTTGCTCACGATTTGTTTTGCGCCCTCTCTCTCGGACTCGTTTATATTTCTAACGCTAACCCGGTTTGTAGTTGTGCTTAAGTTTATAAATTTCAGATTCGCCCTATTCACCCCCCTCTAGGCGACTTTCAAAGAGCACTTGCAGGAATCCCTTGTCTGACCGCCATCGCAACAAAATCAACCCGAGAACCTCCCTGCATGCAACTCCCTACTGCCCTTGCCCCTTTCGGGTAAGGCAGTCTCCCACTAGCTTTCCTAATTAGTTAGCCAAGGGCGTCCCATTCCACCCTTGTGGTGGCACGTGTTTCTCAAGTTAAGCTCCATGTTCCAATTAAAGAATATGATGATCTTGACATGAACATAAATAAATGACAGAATAATTGGAACATGGATATAATGAAATATTAACCCAAAATCATATAAAGCAATAGCAAAACTATCGAAATGATTCAGGGGTAAACAAGGTAAAAGATAATCAGACTAGGCTGACCTATTGGGTCCCATCAAAATTAAACCTATGCATGAATAAGCGATATTAAAGAACATTATTGGGTAATAAAAGTGATCAAGGGCACAACTTGCGTGACACTTGAGATTCCAGGTACCAGGGTGTTTCTTCAGATCCTCGTGACCGCGCTGCTAGTCATAGAAATTCAAACAAACATGGTATAGACAAAAGTAACATCACACCAAACATAAGAACAAACTGCATAATAATGATCTGCGCGTCGCTACGAGATCGTGGGTTCGTGAACCACTAAATTTGGAGTTACGGTCATCAAGTTATGATGTGATTAAATGATTAAAACTAGGTTCTATGTGTATTTTATAATTCCAGAGAAAAGATAACCTAAAGTAGTAATTAATTCAACTTTAATCTAAATTATAAATTGACCATAGATTATATTTTAGTAGATTATGATGATAAGCATATTAACAAGACTAACCAACATAAGTTAAATACAGATCTAATTATAAAAGAATGAGACATGGCATAATAAATGTTGTTATTGCATAGTAAGTATTCATATGAATCTAACGCAACCGAAATGAGCCAATTCGGAATTAAAACGGAGGAGTTATGAATTTCTCAAGGTTTTATGTGTCTAGCATAAGATTAATTAAGAAATCAATTTTATTACTGTTTTCATGTCAAAACAGAGACACTAAGCATTAAACAATATTAATACAAAATTATAGGAATTGGAATGCATTAATTTGGACTAAGTATGAATTTTCTATGATTTAAACAAGTTCTAGCATTTATTTTTACATTAAAAATCCTTTTCTATATTTATTTCTCTGATTTTCTAATTCCCTGGACAGCGCGTCAAATACCAGAGAAGGCAGGGTCTCTAGCGCAAAATAAACCGAGACACAGAACACTGTTGCACTGGACGGCGGGTTGATTCGTAAAGACCGCATGGGTTCTTTTGTGAAATGAGCGATCGAAGGGGTATCATTTAACTGGATCCGTGCGATCGTTGTTCAACCGTCCAGATTAGACCTAGCATTTTGTGAAGCGGTACGCGACGATCACCGCACGATCAAAACTCTACGTACCTGATTCAATTATCCTAGAATCATTTGTCAACGGTCCGATCTAAATCGGACGGCTCTCAGTTTCCTACGCGAATCGATATAACTCAATTTAATCTGAGCCGTTCAACTACAAGCCAGCGTCCGAGATCCGTTCGCCCCAACTGGCCGGACTCCGGCGGCGGGGCGAAGTTCCCACGGTGACG
This sequence comes from Zea mays, assembly GCF_902167145.1. Lineage (NCBI taxonomy): Eukaryota > Viridiplantae > Streptophyta > Magnoliopsida > Poales > Poaceae > Zea > Zea mays. The sequence continues at coordinate 36,766,415 of NC_050098.1, read as the reverse complement.
CGCCATGGCCGAAAACTCCATACCGGCCCTCGGTGCACAATTCCACCGAACGCTAGGTGCTACACGAAGCCTATACGCCGGCGAATACGGGAAGGATGTGCTCACCTGCGATTAAAGTAGGGGCGAGCCGGACCACGGGACGGAGCGGCTTCACGGCGGACGGGCTGCTCAGGCGACAAATTCCGGTCAAACGGCTAGGTTATCCGTCCTGAGACTCCCACGGACCCGTTCCTGGTGATCTCGTGGAGCTTCTGTATGGCATTCCTTGGCCGGAGTGTCACCCCAGGGGAGGATCAACGATGGCGGCTGCGCACACAGTTCTGCGCCCTCATCAATCTCTCTCCCACGACTTGATGGTGGCTGCGGAAACGTAGGGGGTGGTCTTTGGTCTTGGGTTTAGGAGCGCAGGTTCCCCGCACGGATACGCAACCACTTAGGGCTTGTTCGTTTACGTCGGATTGCACCAGCTAATCAAAGTTTATATAAATTAGAGAAGCAATCCAGCTAGGAATCGTTCCGACCCACCAATCCGACACAAACGAACAAGTCCTTATACACGGAGCGAGCCACCCGCAGGGCGATTCTCCCAAGATCCGCTGAGAGCTCAGCGCACTTTGCGGAGACGACGGCTCTGACCTGAGGGACCCACAGGTAAGCGACCCAGCGCGAGGAGAACAAGTCCGACCCGCGGGGTCCAACTGCCAGCGGTGCCCAGGCACGTGCGTGTGAACGATTCCGGCCCAGTGGCCCACGCGTCATCGTCCCAGAGAAACCAGTGAGCGGCGGGGTCGAGTTGGGCTGGTGCGGGATTAGGGAGATGGGCCGCGGATGGAAATTCGGCCCAGATGTTAGTTAGTTCTCCTTTTCTTTATTTATTTTCTCATTTCCAACTTATGCTCAAATTCAATCTCAAACTTAAACCTAATTCCACTTTCTGGTTTTGAATTTCAAATTCCCCTTCTTAAGTATAAACCTAATGTGAATATATACTCTACTATTTATAATATTACCATTTATTCTCTTCCTTGCTATTTATTAATGGAATAAATAATTTCATTGAAATTCCCTTTCTTATTCTCTATTTATCTACAAATTTAAAATTCAAATCCAAGATAGAGTTTAGGAATTCAAATTTTTAATACATACTCAAAATCAATTATGATGTAATGGATATATATTTATTTGAATTAATTTATTTGCTTGGTATATGTTTGAAATATGATAAACACTCATATTGTTTTCTTTCTTTTTAGAAAATAGTATTTTGAATGTGGGATAAGAAGTAAAAGTTACTTCTAAATTAACTATTCATGTAAATAAATGCTTATGGTGCATCATTTAATGATATGCATAATCACTTAGTTGAATAGAAAACTTTTCTATTACTTCTTTTCTAAAATAATTCTTGGTTTTCAAACTTCAGTCCTCAAATTTTAACACTCAAGTATAATTTAAGATATCTGAATTTGCTATTTTATTTCTTCATATATTTATTTTATTATTATTTTTTTCTTATAAAAATTTTGGGCCTTACAAATCTACCCCCTTAACATAAATCTCGTCCTCGAGATTTGTAAGAAAAGGGTGTATAATCATATTGCCTCAAAACATATGCACAAACAAAGTCTCAGCATGATGCATAATTTATTAGCAACACATAGGGTCAATTAGACCTTATTATTCCTCCTAAAATAGTATCATAATAAATACTAATTAAAGTAACATTTTAGGTCTTACAAATAGTAATATATATATATATATATATATATATATATATATATATATATATATATGTAGCTTGGTGGAGCTGGTGGTGGTGGTGGAGGTAGTGGGCGTTGTTGTTGTTGTCTTTCCAACCGTGCTTGTCTTATTGCTTGTCGCATCTTCAGCCGGTCCTGACGTATTTCCTTGCGTTCTTGCCTTATCTGATTTTGCATTTCATTATCCACGTTCATCATTTGTTGTAGTACTTCTGTCATTTGTTGTAGTACTTCTGTCATTTGTTGTAGCACCAGCATTTGGGCGGCAACCACTGGATCGGTTCCAGCCGATGGAGGATCTGGAGGATTCATTTCTGTTTGTTGTTGCCTGATAATCTTCCCTTCCTGGTATTGACCATGAGAGTTAGAAGCATATGGTAGGATAGTTTTGCAATGGAAAGTATTTGGTAAGCAGAATGAATAGGCTAGTAGCTGGTTATGATCTGAATATCCTTTAGCAGCTTAATCTTTGTTTTATGTCTAGATTGGGGTAACTAGTCATATAAGGTGAATATCCAAAGATAGGATAGAATTTTGTCAAGATGAGATAGTCTACATAATGTAGGTTAAAAGTTTGTTTGATGTTAGGTGGGGATAGATAGATTATACCATTCATCATGACTCTATGGGTTGGGTTAGCTCTTATGCTCATGGTTGAGTTGGTCTAATGTGCTAAGTTAAGTTAACACCTGGCTAGTAGGGTTTAATCTCTTCCACCAGTATCCCTAATCTGTTTAAGTAGACCACATTAGATTAGGTCATATTAGCTTAGATCACATTAGATTCTATAATCCCATTCAAGAATGTCTTTTAGTCAAGCATATCAAGCTGACTTTATCTTTATAAAATTCTAGTATATATATATATATATATTAAGTGGAACTTCCAATTAGTATATTTTTTCTTTATACACCTAAAATTTTCATGCCATTAGTAGGTGTGGCATAGAAAATAAGGTTACATCAGGTTTTAACTATTAGGTGAGTGTAGAGAAGATTTGGGGTAAAAAGGAAGTTAGGTAAGGGAGACTTTTATTCCAGGTGATGGATCTTGTTTCACCTGAAGATCTATTTCTACTCATTTTCTTCATTGTCAAGGTTAACTTTCTTCTTGGGTCTGATTTAGGGACCATCTATTTTGGTGTTAGATGCCATTATCCGACTTGAGACAACAATTGCGGGTACATGGGGTAGGTAGGTTAAAAAGAATTTTACTTTGCTTTTGGGATAAATGGGTTGGGGAAACCTATAACATAGGCTGGGTCGTGATTTCATGGACGAGTTGGTCTAAGACACCAATTTAGGTTAAAACATATTTATAAGAGTAGAATCCAATCTTATTTTACCAGTATTATCTAACATGTTTGTCCATTAGATTGGATCTGACCAGATTAGATGGGATCAGAATTAAATTGGTGTACTCAGATTAGACTAGATAAAATCTACATAATTTATTTTGGAATAGAACATGTTTGTTACACTATTATGAGTTAAGCAAAGTGGCGGGGATAAGTATGCTTATTAGGACAAGATGAGTCTCTAAGAATAAGATAGAATCTTTTGAGATTAGTTAGATCTGTTAGGATAGGATAGAATCTTTTCGAGATAAGATGAATCTATTAAGATAAGAGAGAACCTTTCAAGATAAGATGGATCTATTTGATATATTCTAGTGGGAGTACTTTTAGTTGGTCTAGTTTATCTTATAAACAATTTAAGAGGATAAGATATTATTTTTTTACACAAGATGAACCTATTAGGATAAGATAGATTCCTTTAAGTTAAGAGGGATCTATTTAAAATAGATACACTTTAATGGAGGATAATCTAGGTTGTTTAGTTATCTTATGAATTCTATTTATGTCTATATGTATATGCAGATGTAATTGTGGACATTACTCCACAACTCATCACACTCAATCAAAGATCCAAATCAAACAAGTATCATAAGAACAAGCACTCAAGCGTATAGATACTCTATAAAAAATAGTTTTGTTTTTCTTCCTACGAGTAGGTCTCTTATTCCTAAAGGTCACTTTAGGCACGGGATTTCAAAAGTGTGAAATCCACATTTGTCTTTAGAAGGAAAAGGTAAGAATAATCATAGTAAAGCGGAAATAGATGAGAAAAGATTAAGAAAAGTTTAGAAAGGGTCAAAGTAGCAAAGGTAAGAAAGTAAGGGTTGTTCAGTTCTATCTAGGTTGCGTCCTACAGTCAACATTTCCTCTGATACCACTTCTGTCACCCCCGAAATTAAGGGACAAAGTCGGGTGCATCTCATATATGCGCCAAGAAGACAACACATATAATAACAGAGTGTATAGAGATAAATGTCACAATAACATAAGAGTACTTATTACATTGCAGAAGTCTTACAAAATAAAAGATAAATATAAAACGAACTAAAGTCCATCCTTGGCGCCAATAAGTCAAGTGGGAGACGCCACCTAGATCAGATCAAACTCCTCATTGTGTGGCTCCTCTTGAACCACATGTTCTTCTCCTGTGGGGGGTGTGAGACAGCAAGGGTGAGCTCACACATGTTCATCGCTCAACAAGTTGTGGGGAATATTGTGCATGAACTCACCAAAGGTGGGAGTTCATGTGATGTGTAAGGCTGATCAACAATGGGGTTAAAGCTGAGCATTGCTTTTAATAAGTTGGTCAAATTTTATTAGCAATTACTAGATGTAAGTAAATACCAAACCATAATAAGAATAATAGAACAAAATTAATAAATAATCCCATGCAATGAAAACGACAAATTGAATTTAATTCCATAATTTAATCATGCGAGAGTCCTGAGCTGCTCTTGACCGTGAGCTCGGCTAGTATACCAGTTTTACACTCTGCAGAGGTTGTATCGTGTACCCACAAGTCGTGTATCCAATGTCGCTAGGGTTTGCAAGGCCCTTAGACACTACCGAGGTGAATGGCTAGGGATCCACTATGAGGTCTTTACAAAGTTCCACTAGCTTCTGAAAACACGCTACAGTTTTTGGGAAGAGCACTTGCAGGAATCCTTCGTCTGACCGCCATCGCAGCAAAATCAACCCGAGAACCTCCCTACATGCAACTCCCCTACTTCCCTTGCCCCTTTCGGATAAGGTAGTCTTCCACTAGCTTTCCTAATTAGTCAGCCTCTTTCGGGTAAGATAGTCTTTCCGGTGGCAGCAACATACTTCTGTAAAAATCAGAAGGAACTGAATACATCGCACGTACAGTTTCTAGACATTGAAGTCCCAACTTTCGATCTTGCGAGCGACAACCTCTTTTTCTTTCTTTTGTTTCTCTGATCTCACGAGCACTATCTCGCGAGCAGTGCTGATAACGTGTTAGAGCGCAGTGAAAACGAGACACAGAAATGACAGAGACAATCACTGTTGTGTTTATTGCAGAGAGAATCTTGTTTATATACAAGTGACAGGGGTCATCCGCAAGGGGTGTGTCCCTTGAGGATGTGTTCGTCGAGCCCCTTGGATTGGTCACTATGTGATATGTAACTTTGTAACATGTTATTTTGTAACAGTAACTAACCCTTGCCGGCTGTAGCAAGCTGCAAGCCCTTGTGGTTGGCTGGGAAATAGGAATGGATATGGTCGGTCATGCCTTGTTGTCGTTAGAAATATAGGCAATTTTCATGTCATTTTAATTCCATAAATTATCGTTATGATGATGACATATTGTTGGGGACTTGTTCTCAAATGCTATGGATCAAGAACAAGGCAACATAAAATGTTAAATATCAAAGCCCTTCGTCCTTTGGATCATTATTTCCCTTCGGATATAATGAATCTAGAACGAAGGTCATGAAGGACATACCTTCACGATCATGATAAAAGATGGAGAACATTCATACAAAGTACAGAAAGTAACATAATTTCTGTAAACATTATTATTAATCTATTTCCATCTATATTACTTGTGTAGACAATGGTAAATTACAAATGTACCTTCGGTTTGAAGGAATGAGAATACAGGCGTGACGCAAAAGTGAATGCCAAGTCAGCGTGAACAGTACGGGAATACTGTTCACCTATTTATAGGCACGGGTCGCAGCCCATGCAAAATTACATTAATGCCCTTTACATTTATCAATAACTCTATGGTAATTCTTCGAGGTCTAATTTGGCTTTTCATCTTTAAGTCGGTTTCCCTTTCCCGTCGTTATGCCGAAGCTCTTCTGCACATAGCTTCGTGATCGTCTTATCCTTCGTCGTGATCGCCGTCCCAGTCAAGCTTTGTCTTAACCATGCTCTTGTATACTCGCAATCTGACTTCGAAGGTACCTGTTCACATATTTCTCTTGGAAAACATAGTCAAATTACGTTTTTGAGGACCTTCGGAAGCCGAAGGCCCCCAACAGTAGCCCCTCGCAATATTAATTTGCTGTAAAGATAAGTTTATATTGCGATATGGACGAAGGCTATGGGCCGAAGGTCCGAAAAAACACCTTTCTTTTGCTAGAATAACAACAGTCATTGACAAGCGGGACCCTCCAGTTTTCGACATACTGGGTGCATAAATAAGGGCTCACCACAAGTTATTTGGCACGCTCTCTTGCCATCTGTTTTACCTGCTTAAATAGCTTTCTGCCCACAAATATTTGACTGCCTCCCTAGTTTTAAGCTTCGGAGCCGAGAGGCAGGATTTCCGAAGGGATGTCTCAGGAAAAGAAAGTTGCTGCCAGAGTGAAGCTAAGCCTTTCTGAGGAGAAAAATCTGGGCTTCATTGAATCAATAGCAAAAACAAATACTGAGAAAATTACTAGGGAGATTTTGGAAGGCTTATCTGAAGATACTGGTGAAAGTGATAGTTATGATGCAGACAGCGGGGGTGAGGATTCCGAAGATCGACCATGGCGACCAAGCCATTCAGTCTTCGAAAAATCAACTATTGGGCAAAGTCACCTTGAAAACATGAGAGGAAGATATTTTCGAGATATGTCCATCGTGAGGGCAGATGACGGAGAGAGGACTGTGTCGACCCCCGAAGATAATGACGTCGTGATCTTCCGAAGCTTTTTTAAAGCTGGGCTACGATTCCCTATAAGCAGGTTTGTGGTAGAAGTTCTGAAAATATATCAGGTTTACCTTCATCAACTTACCCCTGAAGCAATAATAAGAATGGGAGTCTTCGTCTGGGCCGTGAAGAGCCAGGGCCTAGAGCCAAGTACGAAAAGCTTTTGCAATATACATGAGTTATTATATGAGACGAAACCCTGGGGTAAAGAGCAATATCATAACAACTTTGGTTGTTACAGCTTCGGTGCTCGCTCTGGATCAAGCTGTCCTGTGCCAACCTTTCGGAAGAGATGGCCCGGGGAATGGATGAAGGAATGGTTCTATGTAAAAATGATTTGAAGGTTCGAGAAGATATTAAGGATATCATCATGTGCCCTATCTGGTAGCGCTTCGGACTCCGGAAACCGAAGGTAGAAATGGATGAAGTAGCCGAAGAATGCCAACGAGCCTTCGGCGTAGTCTGCTCTTTTATTGGGACAAGGGATTTAATTCAAGAACACATTGCCTTCAGAGTGTGGCCACTTGCAGATATCTGGGAAATGCCGAAAGAAACTGTTAAAGAAACTGACGAAGGTGGGCTAGTCAGGCTGAAGTATGCATTCAAGTATGGAGACAAGTTCGCTGAACCAGATGATGATTGGTTAAAGAGCATTGAGACTGTAAGTGATGAATTGCTTGGGGTATATTCGAAGGCTGAAGACACTGCATTGTCAGCGGCCTTCGGAGGCCGAAAAAAGAAAAGACTCAACCGAGTATTTGATGCAATTGGTTTTGTCTACCCCGACTACCGCTATCCAGCGCGGGGGCTAAAAAGAAAAGGCACAACTTCTACGAAAGAAACTGCTTCAGCCGCTCCTAGCGAGCTAGCGTCGAAGAGAAAAAGGATAAAGGTTCTCACACACCGGCCACGCTATATTGAACCAGCCACGGTGCCTGAGTTCGCCGGTGAGACCTCTTCGGCCACCGAAGCTAAAGAACCAACCCTGTTGCCAGAAATCAAAGAGTTGGCCGAAGTGCCAGTAACAGAAAAGACGGAAGAACCAAAGACTGAAGAAGCAAAAACATCAGCTGAGGGAGTAAAAATATCAGAAATTTTAAGTCCTTCAGGAGAAATTGAAGTAGCAAAAATTAAAAAGGGGCCAACAATGACCCCGAAAAGGAAAAGAATGGTTAATGTCTTAGATGTATTGGAGACAATTAAATCTTCAAGCATAACTCCAAAGAAGACTGCTGAAACTTCTGAAGCGTCTGCTGAAGCATCTGTTGCTGAAGCTTCGAAGCAACAGACTGGAACTGAAGCCGGGCTTTCAGAGCCAACCAAGGTAAAACCTTTGGAAACAGAAGAAACGAAAATTGCAAAGGCAACCGAAAAAATGAAAATGTCAGAGCCAATTTTGGTTGAAGAAATTGATACTGCTGCCCCCGAAGCACCTTCTAAAATATACGATTATATTGTGCGACACGCTTCGGGGAAAAAATTATCCGAAGAAGAAGTTTTTGAAGCTAATCACTATGCCAAAGAATTGAAATATCCGAAGGGGGCACTAGTGTTCAATGGGACAAACGAAGATGACTTCCTATACTGCCTCCCAGACAACAAAGAATTATCCGTCTGTCGGGAGATGGCTAGAAGTATGGGGTTTCCGAAGCTTGAAGCTGGACTCTGTGCTATGACAAAGGACGATCTTGCAGATAGTCTTGCATATAATAGCCTGAAGGTATGAGAACTGCGTGTTTGGAAATTTTATAATTTGCAAATCATTCTTTTATTCTTATACCAACTCTTTTATATGTAGGGTTTAATACTAAGCAACGCGTTGAGAGCGCAAAAAAATGCCGAAGACGAGAGCTATGATATTGCTTTCAACAACCTACGATCAGAGGTTATTAAGCTGAGAAACGAAGCTCTGGAAAAGGATAAAATTCTGCTTACATTGGTGGACAAGATAAAAGAGGACGAAGCTGCCTCAAAGGCCCAGGCTGAAGCCCAAAAACGCGAAATTAAAGATCTTCAGAAACAGCTAGCTAGAGCTAAAGAAGAACGCATACTTGAAGAGACAAAACGAGAGCTTAGTGATCAATGGGCCAATCATTTAGAAATAAATGTTAAAGAGCTTCGTGCATCCCAGAGAAGATGCTATGTTAAATCCATAGAGTGTGTTAAGAAGATAAAATCCAGCTTCGCCAACGTTGGCGCATTCTCTAGTGAAGAGAATTTCTCAAGGGGCAATCCTGAAGGTCCGATTGAATGGATCAGTCACGAAGCTGAGGCCTTCGAGGAAATCCTGAATAGCCGCGGAGACATATGTGCTTTTTCGGGTGCTAGAGGAATTGCTACTGTTTTGAGAGGAAAGGTTGCGAGCATGTAAAATCTTTAGCGCAGTCCGAAGCTACTTTGTCCTTGGAAGACATTAAAGACCCCTCAGCCGAAGCAAGCATGGTCGGCGGAAAATTTTTCACCGATATTTGGGACAACGGCGGACGAGAAATGGCTCAAGAAATTATTCAAAAGAGCGAAAAAGGCATCCATGATGCTAGAAAAATAGCAGAGGCTGTTGAGAAAAGTACAGAGCCCGGAGGGCAAATAGGTATTAATTAGTGGTTTTTATTATGTTGTAATTTTTGATTCCAGACTTTGTTCGCGGTTTGTAATAGTAATATAGCCGTATCTTCTCTTCCCTCAGAACCTGCTGAGACATCTCCGGGCCCCCACCCGAAGGGAGACGATGAAATTAGAAAAATGGCCGAAGCCATTATGGACAAGGTTGTCGACCAGCTACTAAACGAAGCTGCAGAAATAGTTCTTAAGGAGGATTAAATTCTATTGTAGAAACATTTGGAACGTAATATGTGTAATACATTGTAACTTTGAATGTAATATATAATCTATTTATAGTTTAATTCTTTACGATGCATGAAATTTTGCATACATACCATTTTTTTGAGCCTTCGGCGAAAAAACACCTTCCCTTCTTTTCATGCTTCGTGAAGAAAATCTTTTCTATATCACAAGAATTTGCATACTTCTCTGATGAAGTATATCCAAGCTTCGTGAAATATTCTCCGAAGCTATAAAAGAGTTTTATGTTGCCTCTCTAATGAAGCTACACTTCTTCTTGATTTATCTTGTGCCTTAGCACGATTTTCTCTTTTCCAAAATATTCTCCAAAGATCAATATTGTATCCCCTTCTTGTTCCACATGCAATATGCTGTATGATGCTTATGTTATGCAGAATGATGTGATGATATTATGTTATGCAAAATAATATTTGTGCCGCAGATACATATCCCTGCAATAGAGCACACACACTTTTTATATCAGCGCTGACTTTTCGCTGTAAGCCTCCCTTAGGAGCTTCTTCGCCTTTTACTTTCAGCGGAATCAACGTTTATTTTTCGCTGTAAGCCTCCCTTAGGAGCTTCTTCGCCTTTTACTTTCGGCGGAATCAGCGCTGACTTTTTGCTGTAAGCCTCCCTTAGGAGCTTCTTCGCCTTTTACTTTCGGCGGAATCAGCGCTGACTTTTCGCTGTAGGCTCAGAAAACTTACACTGCGCTCCCTTAGGAACGACTTTTTACTGCTTCGAATAAATTGCAGTGTGCCTCTTAGAACAAATTTTTGATAGTACAAAGGTCCTTCATACCACCATAAATTCGTATGCTTTGGGAACTCAATCCTATGGAGAAGACATATTTTTATTATGATAAAAGACGAAATTGTTACACGAAATTAAAAAACGATAAACGACACTTAGACTTCCCATAATTGTTCCTTGTTAACAAGAAAGTAATACTGAATCTAAAAATGCGAAAAAACTACTGTCGAGGTAGGATATTTGTCAATAAATGTGCTTCGACTCTGGCACGGTGCTATTGACTGTGCGAGCTTCGGACTCCTCTCTGAAGTCCCTCTGAATGTGAGTGTGCTGACTCCCTTCTGGCTGTTGTCCTCGCTGCGTTGGTGGTGGTGGAGGAGGCTGTTGCCAAGATGCTTGGGGTTGACTCGCCGAAGCAACAGAAGCTGCAGGGTGATTGCCTACATATTCTGGAATGTAAGGCGAATGGTACGAAGCAGTATGCATGACCTGCTTTGGCTGACTCTGTTGTGCTGCAGCTTCTGCTATCTCCTTTTGCTTCTGGATGGTGACGTGGCACATCCTGGTGGTATGGCCCTTGTCTTCACCACAGAATAGACAGTAAATTCTTCTTGGCTGATCCCCAAATCTTCCCCCGAAGCCCCTGGCGCCTCTACCCCTTGGCGCTGGCGGCCGAGCGGAGCTTTGCTGTTGGCCCGAAGCTTGCGAAGAGTATTGTGGCCTTTGCTGTTGGCTCCCTCTATCATCACCTTGAGTGGAGTTATGAATTGACCTGACATGCCTCGGATGAAATCTTCCTCCGAAGCCCCTGGTCATTTCAGAGAACCTGAATGCCTCCTCCCTTCTCTGGCGGAAGTCATTGTCAGCTCGGATGTACTCGTCCATTTTTTGGAGCAGCTTCTCCAAAGTTTGTGGTGGCTTCCTGGCAAAGTATTGTGCTGAGGGTCCCGGCCGAAGTCCCTTAATCATGGCCTCAATGACAATTTCGTTGGGCACTGTTGGCGCTTGTGCCCTCAGACGCAGAAACCTTCGGACATACGCCTGAAAGTATTCTTCATGGTCCTGGGTACACTGGAATAAAGCTTGAGCAGTAACTGGCTTCGTCTGAAACCCTTGGAAGCTAGTTATCAACATATCCTTCAACTTCTGCCAAGAAGTGATTGTTCCTGGCCGAAGAGAGGAGTACCAGGTCTGAGCGACGCTCTTGACGGCCATGACAAAAGACTTTGCCATGACTGCAGTATTGCCACCATACGAAGATATGGTTGCTTCATAGCTCATCAAGAATTGCTTCGGATCTGTATGACCGTCGTACATGGGGAGCTGGGGTGGCTTGTAAGACTGGGGCCATGGTGTAGCCTCCAATTCTGTTGAGAGAGGAGAAGCATCATCGAAAGCAAAATTTCCATGATGGAAATCTTCATACCAGTCGTCCTCATTGTAAAAGCCTTCTTGATGAAGCTCTCTGCGCGGAGGCCTTCGGTTCTGATCATCTTGAACAAGATGACGAACCTCTTCCGAAGCTTCATCTATCTGCCTCTGAAGGTCAGCTAGACGAGCCATCTTCTCCTTCTTCCGTTGAACCTGTTGCTGAAGCATTTCTAGGTTTTGGATTTCTTGGTCCAAGTCGTCCTCCGGAGGCGTTGGACTAGTAGCCTTCCTCTTTTGACTTCGGGCCTCCCTGAGAGAAAGGACGTCCTGATTGGGATCCAGCGGCTGTAGAGTACCAGCCCCTGTCGCTGAAGCTTTTTTCGGCGGCATGACGAAGGTGATGCTTGCCGAAGGTTTTCAAGGCTCGAAAAATGGAAGTGAGTTCACCGGAGGTGGGCGCCAATGTTGGGGACTTGTTCTCAAATGCTATGGATCAAGAACAAGGCAACATAAAATGTTAAATATCAAAGTCCTTCGTCCTTCGGATCATTATTTCCCTTCGGATATAATGAATCTAGAACGAAGGTCAGGAAGGACATACCTTCACGATCATGATAAAAGATGGAGAACATCCATACAAAGTACAGAAAGTAACATAATTTCTGTAAACATTATTATTAATCTATTTCCATCTATATTACTTGTGTAGACAATGGTAAATTACAAATGTACCTTCGGCTTGAAGGAATGAGAATACAGGCGTGACGCAAAAGTGAATGCCAAGTCAGCGTGAACAGTACGGGAATACTGTTCACCTATTTATAGGCACGGGTCGCAGCCCATGCAAAATTACATTAATGCCCTTTACATTTATCAATAACTCTATGGTAATTCTTCGAGGTCTAATTTGGCTTTTCATCTTTAAGTCGGTTTCCCTTTCCCGTCGTTATGCCGAAGCTCTTCTGCACATAGCTTCGTGATCGTCTTATCCTTCGTCGTGATCGCCGTCCCAGTCAAGCTTCATCTTAACCATGCTCTTGTATACTCGCAATCTGACTTCGAAGGTACCTGTTCACATATTTCTCTTGGAAAACATAGTCAAATTACGTTTTTGAGGACCTTCGGAAGCCGAAGGCCCCCAACAAAACATAATTAATCATAGAAATAATTTCAAATGTATCCATAACTATATGGAACACGTGAACCAAAAGCTTGTGAATCATATAAATATCATAAGCTTGTAAGCATGATACATGTATCATAATTGAATAGTCGAAAACAAAGAAACAACTTAACATATATGGCATATAACTAGCATGAACATGCATCATACATGTTATGGTACGATATGACAGAAGAGATGAAATAAACTCATGGCTACATACGAAACAGTAGAGATGAACAGATGAAACATATATAATCTAGAAAACATAAAACTATAAGGAGATGAATCGATCATACCCTCCCATGCGCTCTGAGGATCCAGATCCTTGTCTAACTTCTCTCGTCATTCCGTAGGAGATCAAGACGTCTCTCCGTCAGGAAGAAGAAGATGTCACCCTTGAGGAAGACAACAACAAACGACAGTTTCGGTTCAGGCAGTCACGTAGACGCTCCCCAAAAACCTATTTGACGATCCCTCGTCCAAGGTCTCGAACGGCAAGGGCTTCGGAGGCACATGCCCTCTCGCTCCTCTGTGCGCACAGAGTAACGAGATGGAAATACCCATACTTTTGGCTGGCTTGTGCTTTTGTATTGTACCGAAGAGATAAGAGTTCTCACCCTTTTACCCTCTCATCGCTGGAAGGGAAGGTGAAGGGAAAGGGTCTCGTGTGTGGCTATTCAAGATACGGGCATCTGAAAAGTTTAACCCGGAGTTGACACTCCCGTGGTTAATGAGTGCTAAAAATTAACACAACCACACCACGCCTCGCTCGGTCGCCGCCTGCCTGCCTCGCCATGCCTGGCCCGACTCGAGCCAGTGCCCATGCCTGGTCTGACCAGCCAGCGGCGCGCATGTGTGGCACGCCTTTGTTCATTCCTTAGCAACTCAAATTAAGTGGAATAATTCACACCATATAAGTCAAGCCAACGACCCTTGGAATTCCAACTCGGTACTATTAGTATTGTTCACGATTACACACCATAGAGTTCACTGATTTATCAAATTTAAATAGGCCTAGCCCACAATAAATCCAACAATCCCCACCAAACTCTAGGGTTTGTAATGATGAAGTATCAGAATCACAATTCTTTGATATACAGTGTTCCGATGGAGACTATTAAGTTGAAAACATCAATCTCAAATAAGAGTTTCACTCATTCACAACTGAACAATGAACTAAGCCTTGAATTGGCAGTTTTGTGCGAGATGAGATTCGCTCAAATCCTTTGCTGATACTAGGCTGCAAAAGGCATCCCCGCTATTTTGAAGCATATAAGTCACACTTCAGTGCCTTTCATGAGTATTTAGGGATTACCCAAGTCCCATTGACTCATGTTGGTGTACTCCTCAAAAGATGTTCTCTAGGACAACATCTCACCTTTATAAGACTCTTGGAATACATTAAGGTAAATGCCATCCTGCCTTATAGATTGGAAAGATGTGCATCAGAAATGAGTTAATAAAAAGGATCTTTCCTCTCAACCTACTCCTAGCTTGTTTCTCCACTCTACTTCACGGGATCTCCGATCACATAAAGCATGCTACCACTATAGTAGATTTCACATGGGTCTCATACTCATTTCTCTCAATGCACTTTCTATCACATTGCATGACAGACCCTTAGTGAATTGATCTGCCAGATTATTCGACGTGTGGACATAATGCACCGTTATAACTCCAGAGTTTTTCAGCTTTCTGACATATTTTAATCTTCTCTTAACATGCCTTGTAGACTTCATGTTATTCCTAGAACTGTTGACCTTTGTAATCACAGTTTGGTTGTCACAATTCATGGAAATATCTTGTATCGGTTTTTAACTACTGGTAAATCCAATAGAAAATCATGGAGCCACTCGGCCTCGGCCCCAACACTATCTAAAGTTGTGAGTTCTGCTTCCATGGTAAACTTCATTAAGATAGTCTGCTTGCAAGACTTCTAGGAAACAGCGCCACCTCTAAACAGAAACACATGTCCGCTTGTGGCATAAAGCCCGTCAGCATTAGAAACCCAGTTGGCATCACAAAAGTCTTCCAGCACTTTTAGGTTTCCAATATAATGAATATTGTATGTCATAGTACCTTTGAAATACCGCAACACTCTCTCAAGAACACACCGGTAATCATCTTCTGGATTTGACACAAACTGACTCAGCTTACTCACAGCATATGAGACGTCCTGTCTTGTTGCACTCGTAGGGTACATTAGCGAGCCAATGATCTAGGAGTATGCCTATTGATCCCTTGCTATTCTCATATTCTTTCTCAATAGCATGCTATGGTCATAAGGTGTATGAGCAGGATCACAGTCACTAAAACCAAAGCGACTCAATACCTTTTCCACAAAATGAGATTGTTACAAAGTTACCCACCATCACCTTCTCTAACTAGCTTGATGTTTAGAATGACATCAGCTTCTCCCAAATCTTTCATTTCAAAATTGCTCGATAGAAGATTTTTTACTTTCTCAGTCACATTGATATTTGATCCAAAGATCAAGATGTCATCAACATAAAGGCACAACATAACAAACTCACCCCACCATACCGATAATACACACACGTGTCAGTTTCATTTATAGCAAAACCAACAGTTGTAAGAGTATTATCAAATTTTTCATGCCATTGATTAGGTGCTTGTTTTAGGCCATACAATGATTTCATCAACCTGCACACCTTGTTCTCTTGACCATCCACAATGAACCCTTGTTGGGGACTTGTTCTCAAATGCTATGAATTAAGAACAAGGCAACATAAAGTGTTAAATGTTAACGTCCTTCGTCCACGAAACATTATTCCCTTGAGGATAATGGACCTTGGACGAAGGTTAATGAAAGTATAATTACGAAGCTTAAGTCTTTGTAATAAAATTTCAATAGATATTGTAGGATGACATAAAAAGGTATAAAAAGGGGTAAATAAATCATAGACGAATTATATCATATTTACTTAATATATTGAATCATCGAATACAATAATACCTCTGCCTTGGCAAAGATTGGATTCCAGAATATGCTATTGCAATTATCAGGATGCCCGAACAGTAAAGGAATATTGTTCACTATTTATAGGCACAGGACGCAGCCTGTGAGGAATTACAAATATGCCCCTTATAAAAGCCTACAACACTGACTCAGACCTTTATGGACTAAAAGGTCATTCTATTTTTAAGTCGGTTTGTAATACCGAAGCTTCACGAAGAGGAACCTTCGGCCATCTTATACAAACAGCCTCAGCCGAAGACCGCTTCTTCCTATAAGACCTTCGGCGACGAAGCATAGGCCCAACAGTAGCCCCTTTCGCGGTGTTAGATCGTTTTTCGTAATGAGCTTGATCCGTGAAAAAAGTCTCTTAGGCTTCGGGGAGCCGAAGGTCCAAAAAACACCTTCCCTGAGCTCGTTGTCGAGAAACAATTCAATTTCCCAGCGCGTAACGGTCCCACCTTGCAGAGTTACTGTTTGGTCTCTGCGGTCCACCGCACAGCGAGTGTAAGCAGGTGTCCGCCTGGTATAAAAATCATGGCGCTTCGCCTTCTTACCTGCAGTACTATATAAACAGACGAGTAGGTGTGAAGTTACCACAGCATTCATTGCTATTTGCACTGTTCTGCTGCCAAAATTTTTAACCATCGCCGAAGCTTGTCTGTTGGAATCAAACGAAGCTCCAGTTTGAAGCCTGCTTCGTCAGAGAAAAAAAAAACTTCGGAAGAAAAAAGTGTTAAATTTGCACACATTCGTAATCAAATGGCCAGAGTGCGTTCTACCACCAGGGTTGAGCGTGAGGGGGGCGAAACTGAAGCTTCGGAGACTGTTCCCATCTCCAAAGCCATGCAACGATCCGGGCTGGTGACTTCCGAAAAGATCCCTAGTGATGATGCAGAACAAGCAGAACAAGCAGAACAAGCAATCGCTGAAGCAGAGGAAGAAGATATTGAGGAAACTGATCCCGAAGATGATTACCGCATTGCCATGCCAAGCAAGCCCAGCCACTTGGACTTCGGGAAATCTACTGTTTCAAAGGCTGATCTTTCCAAGATGGTAAAGTCGGGCTTTTTTAATGAAAATCAGAAGAAGCTATTACGCTTCGGGGGGGAAGAGACTACCCCAAAGCCGGAGAAGGATGAAATTGTCATTTTCAAAAGCTTTCTAAAGGCTGGATTGAGATTCCCCCTACATGGAATTATTGCAGAGGTACTGAAGAGGTTCGGTATCTATTTTCATCAGCTGACCCCTAACCCTATCGTTAGGCTTAGCGTTTATATCTGGGCACTCCGAAGCCAAGCAGTGGAACCATTTGCGGACAGCTTTTGCCGAGTTCACGAGCTGCATTATCATACGAAGGCTAGAAAGGATGGATTGCACGACAATTTTGGTTGCTATAACTTCGCCTACCGGAAAACCACAAAGTTTCCTGTAATCAGCTATCGAAGCAAATGGGCAGCAGGCTAGAAGTCGGAGTGGTTTTATGTCAAGGTTGATGACGACAAGGAGAAGCTTGTGCAAAGTCCACTCGAACTAATCTTCGGAGAAACCCGACCTCGCTGTAACATGACACCCGAAGGTCCAACACAACAAGCAATGAATGAATTCAGAATTATTGCAGAGCATATCAGTACAAGGGACCTGGTTCAGGAGTTTTTGGCTTTCAAAGTTTTTCCCAGTTTGAAAGAATGGGAAATGCCGAAGCTGAAGGGGGAGAAGAAAGAAGGTGAACTTGTACGTTTACCTTACTATTTCAAGTTTAAGAAATACTTTAAAGCGCCTTGCCAAGAGTGGCTAGACACAATTGAGGTAATGTGTAATGAAATACTTGGCAATTATTCCAAAAAAGAAGATCAATTAATGACTGCGGCCTTCGGCACCCGTCCGAAGCGAAGACTGAACCGAGTGTTGGACGCCTTGGGTTTTGAATACCCTGACTATGAAAATCTGAACAAAGGTGCCGGAGGCCAGAAAAGGAAAAGGGTAACCGAAGCCTCAAATGAAGATGAAAAAGAGACACCAAAGAAGAAAATTCCAAAGAAGAGGAAAGCGTCTTCTCCAAAACGGAAAATACCCGACGAAGAAAAATCCCCCGCATCACCCTCTGCCGCTGACGTTGAGGAAATTCTGAAGGTAATGACTGAATCCTTACCTGCGAAGCTAAGTCCACTGGGGCCTCAACTGACAAAGTTTTTTCAGAAGGACAAGGAGCCCGAAAAATCGAAGAAAATAATCAAAGCAAAGAGACAAAGAATTATCACTGTGACAGAAGTAATTGACAAGACACCGCCAAGAGCTTCAGCTCAGAAAACACCAGCGGCTGCGGAAGGGACAGATATTGAAATTACACCTTCGGAGGTCGCAGCTGCTGAAGCTGCCTCAGCTGAAGATTTGAACCTGGAGAGCACAATCGAACACATAGACAAAATACTGCTAGACATGGCTGCAGAAGAAGCTACCACCACCTCCGAAGAGGCCACGACCGCAGCGTCGGAGAAAGGGAAAGAAATTGCTGATGAAGCTTCAGAAAACGAAACCTTCATGTTCCAGAATTTAGTTGGGGAAAAACTATCAAAAGCTGAAATAGAAGAGCTTAGAGAGTATGCCAAATCCTGCGGATACAAACCTGGAGCACTCCTCTTCGGAGGCGTTGATGATGAAAAATTAGATTGTATTCGAGATCAAACCGGAGCCAAAGTTATCGGTACTCTGTCAAAGAGTATCGGTTTTCCGAAGCTGGAGACAGACATCAGCCGCTACCGACGACAACATATCGTTGGTAGTCTATTTTATTCCAATTTCAAGGTGAACTATTTTTCCCTTAACTTCTATTGTTTCTAATAATGAAAACACGTCTGACGAAGGTTGATTTCGTGCAGAGTATGCTGTTGAGCAAAGCCTTAAAAATGCAGCAAGATTTTGAAGACAAGAAGCACGAAGTTATAATTGAAAATTTGGAAAGCAGAATAAAGGAGCAATCAGATGCTATCGAGAAAAAGAACTTCGAGCTCCAGGCAACCGAAGGTTCACTGGCGGAAGCCGAAGCAAAAATAACAGAACTGAACTCGAAGCTTCTTCGCCAATCTGAGCAGTTCGAACGAGAAAAGCAAGACCTTAATGCAAAACTTGATGCCGAAGCTCAACAAAATTCAGATTTGAGAAAACTATTGACGAGCCTTCAAGAAAAATGTTTGGAATTTAGCAACAAATGCATTCAACGATTAAGAAAGATTTTCCACTCAGTTGGAGCCAGCAGTGAAAAATTCACCCCCTCGGCTGAAGATCTACCGAAGACCTTCGAACATATTGAGGGTGAGATTGACGAGCTCGACGAAGTCATAGCTGGGCACGGTGACTTCTGTGCCTGGGTAGCTTCTCGGGGAACTGCTGTAGCTTTCCTAAAAGCTGGCTGCGATCATGGAAAGATTGTCAATAGGCCAAATTTCACTTTATCACCATCAATCCTAGATGACATTCCTGATCTCGCCCGAAGTATCTCTAATAGATTTGTAAAAATGATATGGACAAAAGGTGGGCGAGAAAAGGCTGGAGATGAAGCTCGGAGTCATCTTGAACCAGTAAGAAATCATACCTTGTGCTTACCTCTTCCTTCAAGTTCGATTTTGACTTACAACAACCTTATTCATGTAGGATGACGAAGCTGATGATTAAAAAATGACGCCGAAGCTGAAGCTCCTTGGAGATTAAATAGTAGACTGTAGACAGTTCTTAAGAAACTTTTGAGATAACTTTTGTAAATGTAACTAAAACTTGTCTTTAATGAATTCTATTCATACCTTGTAATATATCCTTATCCTTCCAATGGTGTATGGGAAGTGCTTTGATGTGGACGGAATTTTCTTTTTTGAGCCGAAGGCAAAAAAACACCTTCCCTTCTTTTCGTACGCAGCGAAGCATAGAAAACAACATTCCCCTCTTTCCGAAGCTCTCCTTTTTGTATACGAAGCTTTTTCTTTCTCTTCCCCCTTTTTTTTCTTTTTGCCGAAGCAACCATTTATGCCATGATGATGATTATCCTACATATGCCTGGATGAATATTTATGAATGCAAATGCTATGATGTAATGTGATGTGCAAATGAATGTCCAAACACATATCCGAAGCCATACTTATAGCCATTATTTCCTTAGAAACAATCACACCTCAGCTCTGCATTCCCTTAGGAACGACTTTGGAGCTTCTTCGCCTTTACTTTTGGCGGAATCAGCGTTGACTTTTCGCTGTAAGCTCTGCATTCCCTTAGGAACGTCTTTGGAGCTTCTTCGCCTTTACTTTTGGCGGAATCAGCGTTGACTTTTCGCTGTAAGCTCTGCATTCCCTTAGGAACGTCTTTGGAGCTTCTTCGCCTTTACTTTTGGCGGAATCAGCGTTGACTTTTCGCTGTAAGCTCTGCATTCCCTTAGGAACGTCTTTGGAGCTTCGTCACTTTTTTCTTTTCGGCACTCGATGGTGCGTTCTCATCTTTTACATTTACATTCCTTGGGGGATTTTGCTCTTATAGAACTAAAAAAGGAAATTACATATGATGGCCCCATTAAAAACCTTTCTCCCCCTTCAGAAAGGAAAAGGGTGCCATGAATGAAAAATTACATCGAGCTATACATAATATCGCCGAAGCTCATCCGCATTCCAAGATCTAGGAATGTCGTTGCCATCCATATCCTTCAATCTGTATGAACCGGGTCTTGACGAAGATGCTACTAAGAAAGGTCCATCCCATTTCAACTGCAACTTGCCCACTGTATCTGGGTTGGCCACTCTCCGAAGCACCAAGTGTCCTGGCTCAATATTCTTTAGCCGAACCTTTCTATCTCGCCATTTTATTGTTTCGGCTTGATATTTATTGATGTTCTCCACGGCTTGCAGCCTGATCCCTTCTAAAGCATCTTTTTCCACAGAATAAGCAGCTTCGGAACCTGATTCTGCCGAAGCTACTACTCTTATTGATCCGGTTTTAGCTTCCTCCGGAGTTATTGCTTCGTCGCCGAATAATAACTTGAATGGAGTAAAGCCTGTAGACCTTGATGTTGTTGTATTGTGGCTCCACACCACTTTGGTTAACTGATCTGGCCACTTTCCCCTAGGTTGATTGAAGATTAACTTCATTATTCCTGTCATTATAATGCCATTGGCTCTTTCAACGAGTTCGTTTGACTCCGGATGCCTGACTGATGCAAAATGGATCTTCGTACCAATTTGATCACAGAAATCCCTGAAAGCTTCGGAGTCAAACTGTGTTCCATTATCCACAGTGATGGCCTTTGGTACCCCGAAACGACAAACAATATTCTGCCAGAAAAACTTTTGAATGGTGGCCGAAGTTATTGTGGCTAAAGGCTTTGCCTCAATCCATTTGGAAAAATATTCCACAGCCACTACAACATATCTTAAGTTCCCTTGAGCCGGTGGTAATGGACCCAACAAGTCAAGGCCCCACCTTTGCAATGGCCAGATGGGTTGTATGAGCTGTGTTAAGGACGAAGGTTGTTTTTGATCTCTTGCACATTTCTGACAACCTTCGCACTTTTGAACTAATTCCGCCGCATCCGAAGCTGCCTTCGGCCAATAAAACCCCTGACGGAAAACTTTTCCAAGTAACGGCCTAGATCCAATGTGAGATCCACACAGGCCTGCATGTATTTCTTTCATCAACTCTAGGCCTTCGGCTCTAGATAAACACTTGAGTAATGGAGCACAAACTCCATGCTTGTACAACTCCCCTTCTATCATGACATATGGACGAGCTCTTGCCTCTATCCTCCTGTTATAAGTTTCGTCATCTGAAAGGAATTTACCCTGAAGGTAAGAGATGATCTCAGTTCTCCAGTCTTCACTATAAACAGGAGATATATTGAGGACTGCTCTTTCAAGAAGTTCCACCGAAGGTGCTTTTATTGTTTCGAAGAACACATCCAAAGGTAAGGGCAGCCCCTGTGCTGCTGACTTAGCTAGCAAATCAGCATGCTCATTTTGTCCTCGAGGGATATTTTTAACAGAAAACCCTTCGAAGGAAGCTTCAACTCTTCGAACCATATCCAGATATTTTTCAAGCTTCGGATCCTTAGCCTTGCAACTCTTGTCAATATGACCCGAAACAACCTGGGAATCAGTTTTAAGCATAGCCCTTCTGATTCCCATTGCTTTTAGCTTCCGAAGACCCAAAAGCAGGGCTTCGTACTCGGCAATGTTATTTGTGCAACTAAAATCAAGTTTTGCCGCATAGCAAGTTTTAACTTTGGAAGGTGAAACCAACACAGCAGCCGCTCCCGCTCCGAAAGTTCCCCAAGACCCATCACAAAACATTGTCCATGCTTCGGCGTCTTTATTTGTTTCTTCCTCCTGAGCCCCTGGCGTCCAGTCAGCAATGAAGTCAGCTAACGCCTGGGACTGAATCGAAGATCTATGAACATATTCAATACAAAATTCGTTGAGCTCTGCAGCCCATTTTCCAATCCTTCCAGTAGCTTCTCGGTTCCTCATAATATCCTTCAGAGGTTGTGAAGAAGGAACAATTATGTTGTAAGCTTGAAAATAATGCCGAAGCTACCTGGAGGCCATCAAGACAGCATACAGTACCTTTTCCAACTCTGTATAATTTTTCTTTGATAAACTAAGAACCTCGGATACAAAATATATTGGGGCCTGCCGCTTAACTTGACCATCAAGCTTCTCCTGGACAAGCGCTGCACTTACCTCTGAGTGCGAAGCTGCCACATATAATAACAAAGGAGCCCCTGGCGTCGGTGGAGCTAATGTTGTTAGATCTATCAAATACTGTTTCAGCTCTTCAAAGGCCTTCTGCTGAATTGGTCCCCATTGAAAGACTTCGGCTGACTTCAGCACTTCGAAGAATGGTAAGTTTCTCTCTGCAGATCTGGATATGAATCTATTGAGAGATGCCAACCTTCCTGTCAATCTTTGAGCCCCCTTTTTTGTAGTTGGTGGCTCCATCCGAAGTATAGCTTCAATTTTACTTGGATTAGCTTCAATTCCCTTTGTTGAAACCAAGCACCCAAGAAATTTCCCCTTCTTTACTCCGAAGACGCATTTTTCTGGATTCAACTTTAAACCAGCTTGTCTGAAACTGGCGAAGGTCTCCTGCAAATCAGCAATATGATTCTCCTGTTTTGTGCTTTTTACAATGATGTCATCAACATAAGTTAGCACATTTCTGCCTATCTGAGACTGGAGAACCTTCGCAGTCATTCTGCTGAAACTTCCTCCAGCGTTTTTGAGCCCCTCAGGCATCCGAAGATAGCAATATGTGCCACTTGGAGTTATGAAACTAGTCTTCGGCTCATCTTCCTTCTTCATTCAGATTTGGTGGTAGCCTGAATAACAGTCTAACAGACTCATGAGCTCTGAAGAAGCTGCTGCATCAACTAAAGAGTCTATCCTTGGCAATGGGAATTCATCCTTCGGACAAGCCTTGTTAAGATCTGTAAAATCGATACACATTCGCCACTTGCCATTGGCCTTTTTTACCATAACAGTGTTAGCTAGCCATTCTGGGTACTTTACTTCTCTGATAACTCCTGCACTGAGGAGTCTTTTGACTTCGTTACGAGCACCTTCGGCCTTATCATCTGACATTTTCCGAAGCCTCTGCTTTCTGGGCCTGAAGGATGGATCAACATTGAGCGAGTGCTCAATAACATCCCTATTAACTCCACAGAGATCATTGGCTGACCATGCAAAAACATCTTTGTTGTGAAACAAAAACCTTATCAAGGTTTTCTCTTATTCTTCGGATAATTGAGAGCCCAGCAGCACTTTCTGCTCTGCTATGTCCTCACATAAGAGCATGGGCTTCGGCTGATCTGCTGAAGCTGCTTTCTCCCTTCTGAATTTGTATTGTTCACAAGCTTCAGCTCCATCTATGTTATGGATTGCTTTTGAGTCGGTCCAGTTTCCTTCGGCCCTTCTGACAGCTTCCTGACTTCCATGAATAGCGATGGGTCCTTGATCCGAAGGTATCTTCATGCAGAGATAAGCAGGATGAAGAATCGCTTCGAAAGCATTGAGAGTGCCACGACCAATAATTGCATTGTAAGGGTATTCCATGTCAACAATGTCAAACACAACTTGCTCAGTTCTAGTGTTGTTGATGAACCCGAAGGTCACTGACATGGTGATCTTGCCGAGTGCTACAATCTGTCTTCCTCCGAAGCCACAGAGAGGATGTGTAGCATCATTAATCTTATCTTCTGGCTCTTGCATTTGTCTGAAGGCCTTAGCAAATATGATATCAACTACACTACCTGTGTCAACCAAGACATTGTGGACCAGAAATCCTTTGATAACACAAGAGATAACCATGACATCATTATGTGGGTAATCCTTGAGCTGAAGGTCCTCTTGGGAGAAGGTAATAGGAATGTGAGACCATCTTGACTTGATGAAGGGCCCTTGCACCCCAACATGTTGTACCCTTCTCTGTGCCTCTTTCTTCTGTTTCTTGTTGGCTGGCTCTGAGGACGAACCACCTGTAATCGGGAGCACCAGCTTCGAGTCCGAAGCAGCTCCAGCTTGATCATTGAACGAAGCCATCAGCTCAAAAAGTGGAAGTGAGTTCACCGGAGGTGGGCGCCAATGTTGGGGACTTGTTCTCAAATGCTATGAATTAAGAACAAGGCAACATAAAGTGTTAAATGTTAACGTCCTTCGTCCACGAAACATTATTCCCTTGAGGATAATGGACCTTGGACGAAGGTTAATGAAAGTATAATTACGAAGCTTAAGTCTTTGTAATAAAATTTCAATAGATATTGTAGGATGACATAAAAAGGTATAAAAAGGGGTAAATAAATCATAGACGAATTATATCATATTTACTTAATATATTGAATCATCGAATACAATAATACCTCTGCCTTGGCAAAGATTGGATTCCAGAATATGCTATTGCAATTATCAGGATGCCCGAACAGTAAAGGAATATTGTTCACTATTTATAGGCACAGGACGCAGCCTGTGAGGAATTACAAATATGCCCCTTATAAAAGCCTACAACACTGACTCAGACCTTTATGGACTAAAAGGTCATTCTATTTTTAAGTCGGTTTGTAATACCGAAGCTTCACGAAGAGGAACCTTCGGCCATCTTATACAAACAGCCTCAGCCGAAGACCGCTTCTTCCTATAAGACCTTCGGCGACGAAGCATAGGCCCAACAACCCTTATGGCTGATCCATGTAGATCTCCTCATCCAACTCTCCATTTAAAAAAATTGTCTTAATATCCATCTGATGAATGATAAGACCATAAGAGGCTACCACAACTATTAATGTGTGAATTGTAGTCAATCACTGGTGAGTAGGTGTCAAAGAAATCTTCACCCTCTTTTTGGGTATATCCTTTGGCCACAAGCCTTGCCTTGTACCTCTCGATTGTACCATCAGGCCTAAGTTTTTTCTTGAAGATCCATTTGCAGCCTATAGGTTGATAACCATAAGGATGGTCAATGACCTCCCAAGTTCCATTGGACATAATAGACTCCATCTCACTCCTTATTGCTTCCTTCCATAAGTCAGCACCAGGAGAAGAATATGACTCACTAATGGTAGATGTGTCTTCCACAAGGTACACTATAAAGTCATTGCCAAAGGATTTTGCTACCCTCTGTCTCATGCTCTTTCGAGTGACTATAGTGTCATCCTCCACAGGGATGTGCATGTGAGAATCCTCAACATGATCTATAGGAATAGACACGTGCTCATGGGGAATTATAGTCTCATGACTTGTATTACTAGGTGTATTCTTCATGGGATTCTTGTTCTCAAAGAATGTGGCATCTCTTGATTCCATGATAGTATCAACATACATATCAGGCACATCAGAGTTTATAATTAAGAGCCTATATCCAGTGTTGTGAAAAGAGTACCCAAGGAATACACGATCAACAGTTTTAGGCCCAAGTTTACGTTTTTTGTTGATTGGCACATTCAATTTAGCCAAGCAACCCCAAGTGCGCAAATATGAGAGATTTAATCTTCTCTTTTCCAATTCCTTAAATTGTGTGATCTCTTTGTTCTTTGTTGGAACTCTGTTCAGGACATGACATGCCGTCAAAATCGCCTCACCCCACCATTCCTTGGATAATCTTGTTGTACTCAACATGGCATTCACCAAATCTGTTAGAATGCAGTTTTTCCTTTTAGCAATCCCATTGGATTGTGGTGAGAATGGTGGTGTCCTCTCATGAATAATACCATGTTCCACGTAGAACTTATCGAAAACATTAGAGAAATATTCTCCACCTCAATCGGACCTTAACCGTTTTATTTTCCTCTCAAGTTGGTTCTCAACTTCAGCTTTATAGGTCTTAAAATAATTAAAAGCCAAATCTTTTGTTTTTAAGAGATACACATATATAGCAAAATATGGTAGAGTCATCTATAAAAGTGAGAAAGTATCTTTTATCTCCTTTGGTCAAAATTCCATTCATCTCGCACAAATCAGAATGAACAAGTTCTAGAGGTGCCAAATTCCTCGCCTTAGCCGCCTTGTGAGGCTTGTGAGGTTGTTTTGATTCAACACACACATGTCACTTAGACTTTTTGACCAAGTTAAATTTAGGAATTAAATTTAGATTTGCTAACCGCATAGGACAGTCAAAACTTGCATGACAAAAGCATGAATGCCATAAATCTGACTCATCAGAAATATTAACAGAATTCACAATTTTATTACACACATCATGTAGTGATAAATGGAACAAGCCTCCGCAATCATGTCCTTTACCTACAAAAGTACCATGTTTCAACACAACACATTTATTTGACTCAAGAACAACTTTGTATCCATTCTCGACATAACATAGAAGCACTAACAAGATTCTTATTGATATAGGGCACATGCTGCTACTCAATGGCACCATCTTTTCTGAAGTAAACTTTAGAATGATCGTACCAACAACAAGAACATGAGCACGCGACCCATTTCCCATCAACAAGGCGCCAGACCTCCCAACCTGGTAGGGTGAAAACATATAGACATCAGCACACACATGAATATTGGCACCACTATCCATTCACCACTCATGTGAATTACAAACTAAAAGAACAAATGGTAAAGAATTACCATACCCAGTTTTTCATCTCCAGTTTCAGTAGTTACAACATTAACGGATTTCTTGTCCTGTGTGAACTTGCGATCAGGGCATTCTCTAGCCCATGCTGATCATTGCCACAAACAAAGCATCCTCCCTTTCTCTTGTTGTTGTTGTTGCTCTTCTTTTTAAATTGTGCTGTTTGAACAGGTTTATTTGTGTTCTCTTGCTTCTTCTGGTTTTTCTTCTTGTTAAATTTGCGAAAGTTTCTCTTTTGGACCACATTAGTAGTAGAGGTCTCAACACCTTTTACATTGTCCTTTCTTCTAGCCCTCTCCTCAACATCAAGGGTACCAATGAGCTCTTCCACATTGAACTCCTGGCTCTTATGTTTGAGAGAGGTAGCTAAGTCATTCCAAGAAGGTGGCAACTTGGCGATTATACCGCCAGACGTAACTTGTCAGGCAAAGGACAAGGAAAAACCTCAAGTTCCTTAGCTAGTGCCCGAAACTCATGAGCATGTTCCACTATAGATTGGTTCTCAACCATCTTGTAGTCATACATCTGCTTCATAAGATACAACTCACTACCAGCATCAGTAACTCCAAACTTTCCAACAAATGCATCCCACTGCTCTTACCCTGTAGGAAGGATGATATAACTTTTCTGGAATTTTGTATCAAGTGTGCTAATCACTGCTCCTCGAAAGAGGTTGTCATCAGCCTTAAACTTGCCTCATCCGCAGGAGGTAAGTTGGCAGGCTTGCCCTCAGCGGCATGATAACATGACATTGCAGTAAGCCACAATTCCATCTTAGCTTTCCAAATCAAGAAGTTTTTACCATAAAAAGGATCAGGCTTTAACACAACAGCAAAATCTCTAACAGAAAGATGTCTAATATTAGGTTTTTGGAATGTTAGAAATATAGGCAATTTCCATGTCATTTTAATTCCATAAAAATTATCATTATGACGATGACATATAAAACATAATTAATCATGAAAATGGTGATGTCAAATGTATCCATAACAATATGGAACATGTGAACAAAAAGCATGTGAATCATATAAATATCATAAGCATGTAAGCATGATACATGTATCATAACAAAACAACTGAAAATAAAGAAACGACTTAACAGAACAACTGAAACATATAGATAGCAGCATAAACAACGTGACTGTATAATTGAAACAAACATATATGGCATATAACTAGCATGAACAAGCATTAGACATGTCATGGTATGATATGACAACACAGATGAAATAAACTCATGTCTACATATGAAACAGTAGAGATGAACAGATGAAACATATATAATCTGGAAAACATAAAACGATAAGGAGATGAATCGATCATACCCTCCTATGCACTCCAAGGATCCAGATCCTTGTCCAACTTCTCTCATCATTCTGTAGGAGATGAAGACGTCTCTCCGCCAAGAAGAAGAAGAAGATGTCACCC
Source organism: Zea mays (assembly GCF_902167145.1). Lineage (NCBI taxonomy): Eukaryota > Viridiplantae > Streptophyta > Magnoliopsida > Poales > Poaceae > Zea > Zea mays. The sequence goes on along the minus strand of NC_050098.1, from coordinate 36,737,987 downwards.
GTGAGGAAGACAACAACGAACGGTGGTTTCGGTTCAGGCAGTCGCGTAGGACTAAGAGTTGAAACTCCCGCGATTAATGAGTGCTAAAAATTAACACAACCATCCCACGCCTCGCGTGCCTGCCTGCCGCGCCGCGCCCGTGCCCGACCGGCGACGGCACGTGTGCGTGTGGCACGACTTTGTTCGTTTCTTAACATCTCAAATTAAGTAGAATAATTCCCACCATATAAGTCAAGGTGAGAGCACCTAGAGGGGGTGAATAGGTGATCCTGTAAAAATCAACACTAGATAACACAAACTTGGTTTATGAAATGTTAGTGGAATCAAAACCAAGGTGCTATGTATATATAGAGAGAGAGATGACTTCTTCACTTAATTGCTCTTAACAAGATGAGTATTAAACTTAGAGCAATTATCAAGTGAGTAGAAGCAGAGAGAATCGCACAAGAATAACAACAGGTGACAGCGATTTTTATCCCGTGGTTCGGCCAAGTAGAACACTTGCCTACTTCCACGTTGTGGCGTCCCAATGGACGAGGGTTGCACTCAATCCCTTTCAAGCGATCCAATGATCTACTTGAATACCACAATTTTCTTTCTTATAGCAGATGTTTACCTTTGTGAGGAATCTCCACAAGTTAGAGCCTCTCACCTTTACAATATTGATCACAATGAAAACCACAATAGTAAGGGAGGGAATAGAAACACACGCAAGAGCTATAGTCACAGCAACGACACGCACACAAGTCAAGAAACGAGCACACAAACACAGTGCAGCGAGTTCACGACTCAACAAGTGCTCAAATCTCAAACACAATTATCCGGATGCATGCTTGCGGAGTCTAGGCGTCTTAGGATGTTCAATGGAGGCTTGGTGTACTGCTCCATGCGCCTAGGGGTCCCTTTTATAGCCCCAAGGCATCTAGGATTCGTTGGATCTCTATTTGGTAGGCAATTCTTGCCTTCTGTCCGTTGGCGCACCGTACAGTCTGGTGCACCACCGGACATGAACATTGCGCGATTTCTTTCCTTGTTTAGCGAAGCCGACCGTTGCACACGCGGTCCCCTTGGCGCACCGGACAGTCTGGTGCGGTCTTGTGACCGTTGGCTCTAGCCACACGTCGCCCGTTGATTGCGCGCTGATCGCGCTACCGACCATTGGCGCGGACGATGTTGGCTCACCGGACAGTCCGGTGAATTTTAGCCGCAGTGTCCTCGGCGATTCCTGAGAGCATCGAGTTCGTCCCTGAGCCAGCCTGGGCACCGGACAGTGTCCGGTGCACCCGCAGCTGGTGCAATACTAGTTGTTTCAGCTGAATTCTTTTTGCTCCTTTGAACTTGACTTAATTGAGTTCCTGTCACTTAGACAAGTATGTTTTGCATATAAAACAATTGACTAAGTGTCTAGAACTTACCTTCATATTTAATTTATCTAGATATTCCTTTGCTCAACATTTGTTAGTTCTCACCTAGTGTGTTGTGCATCTAATCACCAAAACAATATAGAAATGGTCCAATGACACATTTCCCTTTCACAAGGCATCAACCCTTGGAATTCCAATTCGGTACTATTAATATTGTTTACAGTTACACACCATAGAGTTTATTGATTTATCAAATTTAAATGGACCTAGGCCATAATAAATCCAACAGTTGTGGCATGGCTGGAGGTAGAATGACTTATTATTACATGTCAGAAACAATTCATATGATGGCAAATCAATTTATACTAAAAATGAATGACGTACACTTACACATGTGAGGGTAATATTCATCGGCTGCCAATACAATATAACAATACAATTTGCCATGCACGTACAATTCATCAAATGACAAAGCTAGTTCATATGTAAAATAAATTCAATAGAAACTAAGAACCATTACTACAGAAAGGGGCTTCCGAACCTTAGCATTTTGTACTAGTTGAGTTAGAATCAATACTAATGTAAGCATCGGTACTAGTACTAATTGCCAGGACCTTGGTGGATAGCTTCAGCCGATACTAATACCCTGACTTTAGTATTTGTTAGAGCCGCCAACCGGTACTAATTTCTCAAGCACACATTAGTACCAATTGGATTCTCCAACCGGTACTAAAGCCAAGATATTAGTACTTGTTACAGCCACTAATTAGTACTAATCTTTACTACTCTATAAGCATGTAACAAGGGCGTGCACAGGGCTTCACCATGCCTCCACCCGCGCGTCCCCTCCGCGCGCCCGCAGACCCCGCCTCGGTCCTAGCCCCCGTCGCCGCAACGACATTGGCGGCGTCCTCCCCGCGCCCGCAGCCCTCGCCCCGTGACCATGACCCTGCCCCCGTCCTCGACCGATCGCTTCAAGTGACCCAAGCACATGCGCCCCTCCTTTCTCCTTTTCTCCCCTCGGCCCCGTCCCTCTCAGCCCCTATGACCTCTTCCGCTTCCCCGAACCCTAGCCCCGTCCCCGTCCCCACTCCGATCACCACCGCGAACGGGACCACCTCATCACCGAAGGATCAGCCGCGGCCTCCGCCTTCGCTGCTGCCGCAGCAGCAGCAGGGGCGGCCAGGAGGAGGCAGAGGCAGCGGATGGGGGAGGCGCCGAGGCTGCGGAGGCGTGAGTATTAGCTGGTGTTGCGGCCGAGGCTATGGAAGTGGATGCGGAGGCGGAGGCGGGCGGCTCGGTTGCGGGAGGAGTAGGTGCTGGGGCGGGTGGAGGAGCGCAGCAGGCCTCACCGGCGACCGTGTTCTGGATTAAGCTCAAGTAGTCGCCTGTGAGTCTCCGTCACAAGATGCGCGTGCCCGAGCTGTGCAGAAACATCAGGTGAGCACCCCTACGCTTCTGTTTCTATTTTCTTTGTTTGTGCCAAAATCAAGTGTTTGTTTTGAACTCAGCTCGTTGGATCAGTGTTGGATGTGACTAAAAAATTTGAGGAATAGGACATCTGATTTTACACGTAAGAGGGTGAAGTAGACAACTACGAAATTCAGACGTTAAATAGACTTTTTTCCCATGCATGCTGCCACAGCCATGCACCAATGACCTATCTTTGTTGTGTCTTGGGTGGTTTAAGGGTTCAATGTAGTGTACAAGTGCAGAACGACACTTCAAGGAGCGATCGGTTGATTTCCAACAAATGTGCAGCCCGGATGAATGGAATTCAGTTTCGAGCTCTCCTCCATCACAGTTGAACTGAAACCACCAAAATCTGATCCACATAGCGAGCTCTGAACAACTGTCCAGTAGTCTGACTAGGCATCCAGAGAAGAAACGGCGATGATCTCGCTGGAGGAGTACTTGGACGAACTGCAACTGCGCGGTGGTGGTGATGAGCAAGCACGCCAAAACTGTGGCGTGGAAACTGATCTGCCTTCCCACCGGTAGATAATGAAAAGATCTTAACCAACAATAGTGAACTGAGAGCAACAAATTCGTCTCCTAAGCACATACTAATGTTCAGAAACATTCACCTTTGCTGCAGATACAACAGCTCCACCAATATGAGACTGAAACGCAGCTGACACATTTGGTTGCACAACATATAACAGACAACTTAATCGATTATTCTATCGAAGTAAATTTCAGGGCACAAACAGCTAGCAAATCTTTAGAGCTTCCTCAATATGTTTTCAAGCAAGCTCCAAGTTTTTGTTGGATAACATATCCTTACAGCTGGAGCTTCCTCGATGATCTTCTGATGCCTTCTTTGTAGACTGCAGTCTCTCTCATAAAGGTATATCGCATTTCCATGTTGGTCACCAAATACCTTCAAACATTAATGCAGTACCAGGGAAGACAACAAAGAGTTACTGCAGGTTTCCAATTATATGAAGGACCGCGGCAGGTCCAAAATCAATCGAGTCTTACCTCGACTTCCACATGTCTTGGTTGAGTAATATACTTCTCAATCAATAGTGTGTTTACACCAAACAATGATGCAGCTTCCCGTTGAGCGCTCAGTACAGAATCCACAAATTCATCAGGCTTTTCGACTATTCTCATCCCCTTAAGAAAGGATATAGGATGAAAAAGGTTACACACACAAGACACACATAAGATAGGTCATGCAGCTACAGAGCAGGCTTCTCTGGAACACTTGAAAGCTATATGCCTAGCAAATCATAATAAGAACTTCTCCATGCATGAGACAATCTGAGAAACAGTTTAGCACACCTTGCCCCCTCCACCATGGGTGGGTTTGATTAAAACAGGATAACTGATTTTATTGGCTTCGAGTTTCAACAGCTCAACGTCCTGGTCGGCCCCGATGTACCCTGAACCAGCGACACGCCAGCAGCACCCATGATCCTCTTGGATGCATTGTATTTTACAAATTATGTTCGGTTACAAATTATGTATTACAAATTATATATATGTGGCTCTCCTCTGCATTCTTATTGTTTCTGGATACTAATTTTATTGTGTTATTGGATTAGCGAGCTCAAAGTTCCATGTATAGGTAAGAACATATGTTTGGGACTTCATGTCTGCCACGATGGCATGTCCATAGTGCCTGATATTTAGATGATCTTAAGAATGGGAAATGTTTACAGGTAGAATTTTCTTGCTACCCTTTATACATGCTTGAGCACATCTTGTTTGAAATATCAGGTGTTTGGGACCTCTCAGATAATTATCTTCCACACACATGTCCGCCCTGTCAATGCACTAGGAGCTACCATTGCCATCCTTGGTTGTGCTTTTCCTCGATATAATGAAACGATTAGTTTCTTCAGAATCGAGTCAAGTGCGGCTACTGGTGGCGCAACAGAAGCTTCTTCACTGCTCGCCGCGAGGCCGCACTGGCCTGGATCGCAGCTGCCAACGAAGGCCTTTTCTGTGCGCCAGCATGGTGGTGCCTGTTTTGATCTTCTCCTTCACCCCTTCTCCTGCCTTACCCTTCAGCCATGGGTTTACCCCCGTTCTTGTGAATGACATTCTGGTTTTATCTATATATATTTCGTTTCTCAGTGGTTCTTTGACTTCGGCCTTACCAATCTTTCATTATATTGCTTGCAGCATTATATGTCGATTCTGAAGTCAAGCACCGTTTGATGGGCCTCGCAAAGGGTTATCAAACCATAGTAAAATGATATGAAGATCAACAGCAGCATGATGACCTATTTAGTTCAAGCAAAGCTAAATAGAAAGTATGTATATTTATTTCTTTTGGGATCTCTATGAAATTTATGATAGATGGGCTATAGAAAGCCACCAGAAACTGCGACATCATATCATTTAAATTGACGTTTCACTCTGCAGCAATTAGTATTTAGTTCTCTCATTCATCAAGCTAATTTTTATTTTGCAGAAAAGGAAATTTCTAGATTTAGAAGAGGAAAAATCAAGACAGTAGAGGAATCTTAATTGGACAGATTGAAAATCCATGTGCTTGGTGTGTCATTCTGTGCCTATACCCATTCGTCTTCTCAAGTACAAGGCTATTGGTTAGTTATAATCTGTTTGACCATGTCTACAAATTTTAGCTAATTTTATTCCAACCAACTGTTGTGAAACGAAATCCATGTAATAATCATTTACTTCTACTATGTCATGTTTTGAGGTTTTTTATTGACAAAAATGAATTCACCTCATCTCTGGTTAGCATGGGAAAGTTGAAGCAAACATCAAGTTTGTGCTTGTTTGACACAGTTCACAAGTTCTGAACCTTTCTACAATTTTTCTTTAATATTCTACTCCATGCGTCCCAAATTATAAAATGTTTTAGCTTGTTTATTTTTCCCTAAATGGTCAGCAAGTTTTAGGTTGGGAGGAATTGTGAAATAAGGGATCACTATTGTTGCATCTTATGAAAAGAAAATATACTTTTTGCCATTGAAAGCTAAAGTTATATGGGTTGTTTTGGTTCTGAGAGGCCCTCCTTGCTCTAGAGAGGATTGGAAGGCACTACACGATTGTGGTTAAGAAACCCTGAACATTGGAAGGCCTAGTTCTGCCGTAGTATCTTTCAAAATGGCGCAGTTAATAGAGCAATATACACCCTCCTTCAGGCTTCACTGCTTCAGAGCTTGAGGCTGCCATCTGTAGTTCTTCTAAACGATGACAAATATAACCATTTTGCCCAGTAGAGGTGAATGGGGAACATGTTTCTGTCCATGTGCGTGAGCAGCTACTAAACTTGACTGGACTCGTAACGAAATCTAACACATTTGGGTCTGACAATTTGTCGATTATTTCACTCTTTAGTCTTGATGCTAACTCCTGGTAATAGAGGATGCGTTGTGCAGATTTCACGGTGGTGATATGCGATAAGCGTGGAAACAAAATCGTTCTCACATGTATAGTTGCTAAGTGATGGCAAAAGATTATCACTTGTGGAATTTTTTTCTATGCCGGACATGGAGTCCCTTGGAAACACTGAACGGTTTTGGATATCATATATGCATCTTTGAATATTTATTATAGTGGCGCAGCAACTATGATAATGAGTTTAGATAACTTCAGATTTGATAGCGAGAAAGTGTTTAAGAAATAGCACATAGAGCTGATTTTGATGGACCTGGAGCATTTGCAGTTGTCCTAAACAAGTCTTACACCATGTCATAACATCATAGCTACCTAACACACATAGATTTTGAGTATGGCTGATCCATATTTGTTGTTTCTTACTGAAAATGTAGAAAGACATGACTGATCTTGACACATGCGTCGTATGAGACCCATATGCCAAATTGTATGAGGCCATGTGCCACGGGAAATGAAAAAAACCTAGCGGTCTCCTCCGCCAGCGACCTCCACCGCCCATTCCTCTTCACTGCGTGGCACATCGGCCACATCCCCCGTTGGTGGCCTCCACCGCGCCACAGGTCGCTCCTCTCCCACCGGTGGCCTCCCCCCATGAATTTGCCTTATGCGATTGTCGCCTGAGTGACCTCTTAGTGTTTAGGGAAAATGTTGATAATATGCTCTTTTAGTATTCAAATGTGAAATGTCTACAGTTTACATTATGGTTGGAGCCAATATTTATTTTTACATCTATCTCCAACAATCATGTTGCATGATGTACCCATGTTAGGTTGGTTAAGCACTCTGATTTTCCCACCGGTAGCCTCATGCAGTGGGGGGATGATCCTGTTTCTATAGTAATCAGCCAACAGGCATGCTGACTCTAATAGAATTTTACCGATGTCCCTGACATATTGTGCATTCAACTTACTCTAACATATAAAATTAGAAACAAACAAGTGCTTTTGAGAAGCCGTCATGTTGCTAAATGAATCCAAATACTATAGTGGACTAATTATCTGTATTTTCAGGGAACTTTGGTGAAGTGGTGAATGCAGAGCTATCATTGGACCGAATGGTATTGAATGTGTTGCTCTCTTATTCTCTTGTTCTAGGGATCTGTGTCGGTTGCTCTCCTTAACACCTACTATTTGTTTTCTTAGGTTAACCTTCCTCGTGGCCATGGATATATTGCGTTCAAGAAGAGAGCTGATGCTGAGAAGGCTCTTCTCTACATGGATGGTGTATGCATTCTACCCTATGCTTATTCTTTTTTTGTTGAAAGGTAAATGGCCAACAAGTTCTAAAAATCTGCATAGTGTCAAATTGATGGAAATGTTGTTAAGTTGAGATTCACTCTTCAACCACGCTAAAGGGTTGCATCACCTATGAAAGCTCTGCCCCTCCAAAACGAGATGTTGCTCAGATTGAAAAAGGTGTTAACAGTGCTGAAAAGGATGCCCAGCAGCGTCCTAGGGAATGTAATCTTCTGAAGCTTTCAAACCATATAATCACTATTCATTATTTTTCGCTTGTTACTTCTGCTCGTATCAAGGAATTTCCTTCCTGAAGGTGCATGTTCAGCTCTATCACGATTTAATTGTTTACATACTTGTCTGCAGCATCTCCACGAAGGAAGTCAGCTTCACCACATGAGAAACGGTCTCCAAATCAAAGGGCTGAATCACCCAGGCGTCCACCTGACCCATCACCTAGGTGTCGTCCTAATTCTTCACCTATTCGTCACCGACCAGATCCTTCTCCTGTCAGGCGTGGTGGCACACCTCCTCGCACGAGACCACTATCTCCAGTTAGAAGGCACTCGCCTTAATGTCACTTGATTGGAAGTTCAGCAGGGTAGATTCGATCACCTGTCTAATGTAGCTAAGATATTTGGTAACTGAAGATGTTATGTAGCTAAGATATTTGGTAACTGAAGATGTTAGGTAACTAAATTTGATAGAAAAAAGTTGCTCTAATGTAGCTGAGATATTTGTCCTCACCATCACCTGTAACCTCGCAAATGAAACTACTGGTAATGTACTTGTAATAAAATATGCGATACTATTATTAGAGAACTGACATATTTTGTGGATGAAATCTTTCAACAGATATATAGGTTGTCCATAAAATGTATTCAAAATCGAAGATCAAAACTAAAACATTCATCGAGACAATTAAACATTCAAACTATTATTATGAGTAAAAACCAGCATACCAATAGCAATCAAAATGAAACAGATGGTCTGAAAAAAGCAATGTTGTTGATATTGACTACATAAAAATGTTTTTATAATATAAAAACATTATAACTACAAAAATAGTTAAAGAAGACCAAATATTTATTTATTTTCATTCGCAAGGAATCTTAATTATCATAAAAGAGGAACACATTATGGTAAACCGATACAGGAAGATGGTGGGTTGTCTTTCTCTAATAAAATATGGATAATTTATGATAGGTCATAAAACTATAAATATAAGTAGTACAACAACATTATATGTACGTAGAGAATATTTCATCAGATTTTGTAAAGCTTCTCATCAAATTGGGCCAACTAGGCACAATTTGCTATGATTTCCTTTCTAAAAAAGGGAGTTTGCATATCAATGAATTTTATCATATTAATCACTATTCTTATAATATCTTGTTCTGCCTCTCGCCCACGTGGGTTGTTGGCCGATCGACCTAGCATCGTAGCTGACGTCTGTTGCCCCCGACTCTCGCACCGCACTCTCCCTCGCACGCCGCTGCTATCGTCGTCCCTAGATTCGTGTTCTTCTTCCCTGTACAGACGACAACAACGACGCCTCCTGACACCCTCCCATGTGCTCCCTTCCTCCAACGGTATTACATGTTCCCGTTGCAACGCACGGGCACTCACCTAGTACTCTATTAAAACATCTAATCATCTATATGAGTTTCTGTGATTAATGATATCGTAAGATTATTATGACTATATTTTATAGATATAAATTGAGTTGGGTCATAATAATAGAGATTAATTGAGCTTATATAGCATTTGTGCCCTTTTGTTGGAGATTAATTTTCGCTTTCAAAGGATGAGCAATAGGGTTAATGATCGACTAGTTCTAAGCTGTTGGGGCCTTCTATGCCGAAAATCCTTGTTTAACCTTTTGCTTGGGCACAAGCAAGTGTATTTCAGAAATATTTCTAATGGTGAACGAAGCAAGCCTTCGACCGGGAAAGCGTGCAAAGAAGCTTCGACCATGTATACAAGTGGAAAAGGTGCTAGCTAGAATTGAAAGCTTCGGCAAAAAATTAACTTCGGACGTAAGCCAAAGGAGAAAGTGACGAAGGGCTGAACCCGTGAAGCCGAGGATAGAGAAAAATATGTCATTGCTCTAATGTAATTTGTAAACAATGTGTGTAAGACCCTGAAGGGCATGGTTGTAATTTTGTACAAAAGTGAATCATCGCCCTTCTCCTCGTGCTTCTCTCTCGAGGGCACCTTCTTGCTATTGTGGGATCTTTTCTCCAACGTCACTTCAGGTTGTTAGACCCTAAATGAAGTGTTGGGCTTCAATACCAATTGAAAGTCACCTAAAGGGGGTGAATAGGCGAAACCTAAAATTTATCACTTAATAATAAAAACTTGATCCCCAATTTGGTGTTAGAGCAAGAAGTAATTTGATCAGAGTAGGGAGATAAGTTCCTTTTGCCACGTGTTGCTATTTGAAAGTCGCCTAGAGGGGATGAATAGGCGAAACATGAAAATTATAAACTTTGAACACCAACTTCACCCAAGGTTAGGATTAGAAATAAGTAATAACGAGATCGGAGTGCGGAAGAGAGTTCTTCTTGCCATGAGTTGCTCAATCAATGCAGATTTTATAAGCAAGAGAACTTAGAGAGAGGGGAGACGAAGAATAAATTTGTAAGGTAATGATCAACACAAATGAATACGATGATTTGTTTCTCGAAGTTCGGTTCCAAAGAACCTACTCCCCGTTGAGGAGGCCAAACTTGCACTAGCCTACGGGGCACCGGACTTAGCTTTTGGTACTGACTATGTTCTACTAAGTGCTAGGGAACTTCTCAAAATGAGAGAAATTTTATTGGAGAAGTTTGGCTAAGGGTAGCTAAACTTGCACCAATCTGTGGTGCACCGAACAGTGTCTGGTGCCAGGCTGGCGCACCCGGTGAATAGGTCGATCTCGGAAAAAAGCTAGGGCGTCGCGGCTATAATTCACTGGACTGACCGGTGTGCACCGAACTGTCCGGTGTACCAGCCGTGCGCCTGGTTAATGGTCGGCAGCGATCAACGGGCGCCACGTGTGCCCAGCCAACGGTCACCAGGCTGCCCCAGACTGTCCGGTGCGCCACCGGACTGTCCGGTGTGCCGTGGGACCAGAGGATGGCAATGGTCGGCTTCGCCAAATAAGGAAGGAAATCATGCACTATTCACTGTCTGGTGGTACACCGGACTGTCTGGTGCGCCCACGGACAGAAGGCAATCAAAGCCTATCTAATGGAGCTCCAACGGCTCCTGGGTCCCTTGGGGCTATAAAGGGACCCCTAGGCGCATGGAGCGCCACACCAAGCATCCTTTGAACATCCTAAGGCACCGAGACACTGCGATCACGCTAGAGCTTTGATAGTTTGAGATTTGAGCAAGGGTTTGAGTTATAATTTTGTTGTATTGTTTCTTGTGTTCCTCTCTCAACTTGTGAGCGTGTGCTGCTGTGATTTTTATCTCTTGTGTGTGTTTATACTCCCCCTTACTCTTGAGTTTATTTGACATCAAATTATGTAAGGCGTGAGAGACTCCAAATTATGGAGATTCCTCACAGCGGGGTAAACTTGAGTTAAGAAAGAAAATCGTGGTATTCAAGTTGATCTTTGGATCACTCGAGAGGGGTTTAGTGCAACACTCGTCCATTGGTACGTCACAACGTGGAGTAGGCAAGCTTACGCTTGACCGAACCACGGGATAAAAATCGTCGTGTCACCTGTCTATTCCACTTTACTGTAATTCTATTCTTTCTAGCACATCTTTTCACTTATAATATTGCTCTAAGTTTAACACTCATCTTGTGAGATCAATTAAGTGAAGAAGTCCTCTCTTCTCTCGCTCTTCATTTGAACTTGGTTTTGATTTTACTAATTCACTTTAGACCAAGTTTGTTTTTGTTGAGCTATTTTTATAGGATCACCTATTCACTCCCCCTCTAGGTGCTCTAAATTGATACTTCTCCATCTTCTTCTTCCCTTTCTTGTCGTCATCCCTGTCACTATCACTTACATATGGACATTTAGCAATATAGTGACCAGACTTACCACATCGGCAGCAAACCCTCTTGGAGCAGGGTTTGTACTCCTTCCCCTTCCTTTGCTTGAGGATTTGCCGAAGCCCTTAATGATAAGAGCCATCTCCTCGTTGTCAAGTTTGGAGGCATCAATTGGGAGCCTTTTGGTTGGTGTGGGCTCCTCCTTTTCTTTTGTTGTCGTGAATGCAACATGTTGTGCCTCGGGTATAGTGGTGCCACCTTGCTCCAAGTTGAAAATGTGTTTGGAGTCTTTGACCATAAGTTCAAAGCTCACAAACTTGCCAATCACCTCCTCGGGAGACATTTGCTCATACCTAGGATTCTCATGGATTAATTGAACTTGAGTGGGGTTACGAAAAACAAGAGATCTTAGAATAACATTGACCATTTCATGGTCATCACACTTGGTGCTCCCAAGATTGCGGACTTGGTTCACCATAGTCTTGAGCTGGTTGTACATAGCTTGTGGCTCTTCTCAGTTGTTGAGGATGAACCGACCGAGTTCTCTCTCGATTGTTTCCTGCTTGGTGATCTTGGTGACCCTGTCCCCTTCATGCATCGTCTTGAGGACGTCCCAAATTTCTTTAGCACTTTTCAACCCTTGCACCTTTTTGTACTCCTCTCTACACAAGGAAGCAAGGATTATGGAGGTGGCTTGGGAGTTGAAGTGCCTCACTTGGGCGGATCAGAGTCATATTCCTCATCGCCCACTTGTGGTGCCTGCGCTCCAAACTCAACAATATCCCAAATGCTTTCATGGATTGAGGTTAGATGGTGCCTCATTTTATCACTCCACATAGAATAATCTTCACCATCAAAGTATGGTGGTTTTCTTAAGGGAACGGAAAGTAAAGGAGCACGTTTAGGAATGCGAGGATAGCGAAGAGGGATCTTACTATACTTCTTACGGTCTGGGCGCTTTGAAGATGTCGACTCGGCGTCAGAGGTTGAGGGCATGGATGAGTCGGTCTCGTAGTAGACCACCTTCTTCATCTTCTTTTTCTTCTTGTCGCCCTTCTTGTGTGATTTTATGGAGTTGGCGGATTCTTTCTTGTCCTCCTTATGCTTGTCGTCGGATATCTTGGCCTCCTTTGATGGAGTCTTGCCTTCATTCTTCTTCCCCGAAGATCCGGGCTTTTCCCCGGTGATCAACTCCTTTTTGGCATGTTCTCCCGACATCACTTCGAGTTGTAAGACTAATGAAGTACCAGGCTCTGATACCAATTGAAAGTCGCCTAGAGAGGGTGAATAGGCGAAACCTGGAAATTATAAACTTTGAACACCAACTTCACTCGGGGTTAGGATTAGAAATAAGTAACAACGAGATCAGAGTGCGAAGAGAGTTCTTCTTGATATGAGTTGCTCAATCAATGCGGATGACTTTGGGAGCAAATTCAAAAAGATTGTAAGCAAGAGAACTTAGAGAGATGGGAGAAGAAGAATCAAATAATAAGTTAATGATCAACACAAATGAATATAACAATTAGTTTCCCAAGGTTCGGTTCCAAAGAACCTACTCCCAATTGAGGAGGCCACGTAGGTCGGGTCTCTTTCAACCCTTTCCCTCTCTCCAACGATCACTTAGGCCGGTTGAGTGCTTCTCCTTAATCTCGAGGGTCACTTAGACCTCGCAAGGATCACCACACACTTAGGTGTCTCTTACTAGCTTTACAAAACACTTGAGAGTTTAGAAGGAGATGAAGAAAGCACGATTAAGAAAACCAAGCAACAAGAGCAACAAATGAAACACCGGATCACACTCTCTCAAGTCACTAGTCACTAATCACTAATGATCACTAGTCACAATTATGGCGCTTGGAGAGGTTTGGAAGCTATGAATGTGTCTTGAGATGAAGTGCTTTCTCTTGTATTGAATGTGAGTGAATAGAATGCTTGGATGAAATGAATGGGGGTGGTTGGGTTGTATTTATAGCCACTAACCACTTCCTTGTTGTTGCCTTGTTTCTGCCATCCGCGGACGGTCTGCGCTCCTAGTCCGGACGGTCCACCCCTACACATCAACGACTGAAATTGCAATGGTCAGCAGTAACGGCTATATCAATGGTTATAGTGCATTAAATGTGTCGTCAGATGTCAGATAAAGCAGTCACGGACGGTCCGGCCATGCACCCCGGATGGTCTGCGTGGATGCTAAAAATGCATTTTACCGAACCCGTCACCTTCAGGTTTTTCTGGTTTTTCAACAAGTGAGCGGTCTGCGCCTTAGGCCATACGGTCCAAGCTTGGTTCCGGATGGTTCTCTCTTCTGCTTCAGACAGTCTGTAGTATAAATGCGAGTTTTGCATAGTTCCTATCAAAGGCACACCTTGGTGTCACGGACAGTCCGCGGGAAGGGCCCGGACGGTCCGCGCACAAGTGATTTTTTTCAAAAAAAACTTCTCATGTCCGAAATAATCTACGGTATTCCAGACAGTCAACTTAGAATTGATATAGATGAACTTATGCACCTTAGAAATAATCAACTAGGCAACATAAGTGATTAGATTGAATATCTAAGCAAGAGAACTTAGAGAAGAAGAAGGGAAAACAAATAGCAAACAATAGTACACAAGAGACATGATGATTTGTTTACCGGAGTTTGGTTTCCAAACAAAACCTACGTCTCTGTTGATGCATCCCAAGGGGGTCTCTTTCAACCTTCTCAAGTGATTCCAAAGACCAAACTTGAGTTCTCCCGCTTTTATCGATTGAGAGACCTAAGTCTCTGCAAAGTACTTCACATGTTGAAGCCCCTTACTAGCTTTACAATGAATGGAGTTAAAACTCCAAACTCAGAGATCCCAAGCTGCAACACACACACACACACTTTCTTCTAGCTCTCTCACAATGAACTATCTCAATTCACAAGAATATGGCCTTCTCAATGCTCAATTCACTCTATTTTGGCACTTGGGAGGCTTGATCACTTTAGGAGTGTTGCTCTTGAATGTAGGAGTTATTGCTCAGCTCTTGTGTATTGAATGGATAAGTTGAAGGTGTATTTATAGCCCAAAACAACCCATATAGCAATTGAGATTAAATCCCAAAATATGTTGTGTCTGCTGGTGCATTGCACCTGCTACAGTACTAGTCTGGTGTGCCACCAGACCTCTGCCAGACTACAGATTCAGTGTCCGTCCTAAAAAAGTTGTAAGTTGTTAGGTGGCACCGAACCCTACCATATCACTGCCACGTCAGCTCTTGAACTTTGAAGTCGATCGCTGGACTTAGAAAGTCTAACTCTCACCGGACTGAGGTCTGGTGTGCCAACTGCTCCAAGTCCTCAAAATAGTGTCTTTGTGTAATGGGTTCGGTGCACCATCGGACTGTTTCGGTGCACCACCCCATTCAAGCTTAGAATATTGTCTCTCTGTGTAATCGATCCGGTGACCCACCGAACTGGTCCAGTGCATGTCGGACACTCAAACTCGATCCAGTGTGTCGTAGAGCAGTACAGTTAAGTCATTTTTGGACTTTTCTCCTTTGTCTTTGTTTGGTTGTCTTCTTGAGCACTTATATGACTTAGATAAGCATATCTAGAGTCCATCCAACTAGTCTAAGTCATAGTTCCATATGTTTTCAATCAATACAACATATTTCCTTGTTCTACCTCAAACTTGGCAGTAAGAGACTAATTTTAATGTATGATATTTCCAACCTATCTTAGGTGCTCAATTATGTTCCTAAGGACATTTAGAACTTATTCCAACACTTGACCTACTCATAGTTCATCTTATCCAAGATATGCCCTTTTTAGCCTAGTGTTGAGCTATTGATTACATTAAACTCTTCAATTTCATTCCTATGAACCTACGACGTTCACTTAGCGAATTATTTAGTCCATAAAGTTGTGATGGCCATTAAACACCAAAACTAATATAGAAATGACTTTAAGACCCAATTCCCTTTTAGGCGTCCCAAGGGATTGGGTCTCTTTCAACCCTATCAAGTGATTTTGAAGATCAAACTTGAGTCCTCTCACTTTTCTCGATTAAGAAACCAAAGCCTCCACAAGGTACTTCACACATCAAAGCCTCTTGCTAGCCTTACAATGGATGGGAGTCAAAACTCCAAGATCAAGAGCACAACACAACACCACAAAGTTGAGCACTCAAGCACACTAACTTTCTTTCTCACAGGCAATGCTATCTCTAAACACTTCTTCTCAATTATGGCGATTGGATCACTTGAAATGAATTAGAGGTGTTGCTCTATGCATATGAATTATTGCTATAGCTTTTTTGTCTTGAATGGGATGGTTGGGGTGTATTTATAACTGAAAGTCGCCTAGAGGGGGGTGAATAGGGCGAATCTGAAATTTATAAACTTAAGCACAACTACAAGCCGGGGTTAGCGTTAGAAATATAAACAAGTCCGAGAGAGAGGGTGAAAAACAAATCACGAGCAAATAGGGAGTGAGACACGATGATTTGTTTTACCGAGGTTCGGTTCTTGCAAACCTACTCCCCGTTGAGGTGGTCACAAAGACCGGGTCTCTTTCAACCCTTTCCCTCTCTCAAACGGTCACTTAGACCGAGTGAGCTTCTCTTCTCAATCAAATGGAACACAAAGTTCCCGCAAGGACCACCACACAATTAGTGTCTCTTGCCTCAGTTACAATTGAGTTTGATCACAAGAAAGAATGAGAAAAAGAAGCAATCCAAGCGCAAGAGCTCAAATGAACACAAGTCACTCTCTCCCTAGTCATTATTTGATTTGGAATGAACTAAGGACTTGGGAGAGGATTTTGATCTCTTTGGTGTGTCTTGTATTGAATGCTATAGCTCTTGTAAGGTGTAGGAAGTTGGAAAACTTGGATGCAATGAATGGTGGGGTGGTTGGGGTATTTATAGCCCCAACCACCAAAAGTGGCCGTTGGGAGGCTGTCTGTCGCATGGCGCACCGGACACTGTCCGGTGCGCCAGCCACGTCAGCCGGTCGTTGGGTTCTGACCGTTAGAGCTCTGACTGGTGGGGCCTCTGGGCTGTCTGGTGGTGCACTGGACATGTCCTGTAGACTGTCCGGTGCCCCTTTGTAACGCCCTGAATTTGGGGGTAGAATTTTTTCTTCTTTTCTCTCACCAAATTCGCACGTTACTCTCTTTTCTCTTCCTGTAGACTACGATGAGTTCTAGGCGTGGGTTAGCGGCAACCCCCAGTCGACTGCCTGTGAAGGCCGCGTTTATCTACGTTTCTTTTCCGCACTTTGATTTATTGTAAAGACTATGTGGATGTCTCAGACATATGATGTAATCGACTATTATTCCCTTTTTTAATACTATTTGAGCACTGTGTGATGATGTCCATGTTATGTAACTGCTGTGTACGTGAATTGCTGATCCTGGCACGTACATGGTTCGCATTCGGTTTGCCTTCTAAAACCGGGTGTGACATAGGTGGTATCAAAGTCGTGTTGACTGTAGGACCACTAACCTAGAGTAGAATGGTCGTTCTAAGGATTATAGACCTCTGTCTCTGCCTTGACTTTGGTATCCCTTTAAAAGTTGGTCATATCGACCAAACCTATGTTCTACTATATATTATACCTTGCTGAAAATTGTGTTTTATTATAATCCTTCATTTATTTATGGTTCATTACTTGCTGGTCATATTAGTTCTGTTCTCACTCTTGTGCTTGCGGTGTCCTTTGTAGATGGCTCGTCTTAGACACACTGCACGGAAGTCTGTCATCCCCTTCTTACCCTCTCGTCTCGCGGAGCGTTCGCTTCGCCGTCCTGTGGCCAGTCAGTCCAGCCATTTGGAGAGGCTGCATCACCGCCTGCATGAGGAGCAGGAGCGTCGACGACAGGAGCAGCAGGGCTCCTCTTTCTCGCTCCAACAGGAGATAGAGTTTGTGAGGAGCTGCTCCCCCGTGCTCCCCTAGAGGCGCCCCCTGCACCACCACTGGATGCCCCAGCCCCTGGAGTAGCTGCTGGAGGAGACCTAGACGACGGAGGTGGCGACAGCAGCTCGAGCCACGACACCGACTTTTCTGCTGACCAGGAGCCAGAAGGATGGGTTGCTTGACCCATCACTCGCGATGCTGCTCGTGGGTGTCACTTCCACGATGCGCTCGACACCCTGCTACGTCGGGCACTTGACCGGCGTACTTGGTCCATCGAGTATCGCTGTGTGGTCTACCAGCATAGTCGCGGGGTCTACCCGGACCGCTGGGAGGCGACCTGCTTGGTGCGCCGTCCGGAGAACAGTCTCTGGGGTGCTGAGGTCTTCTCAGAGCACTATTCCATCTCTGAGCGGGACTCAGCTGAGGTGGCCATGCAAGATGTCGCACGGCGTGCGCTTTCTTACTACTGCTCAGTTCTCGGCGGGGTAGCCGACGGTCTCAACCTGAAGTATTACCCCCGCCGTCCATCTGGCAGCATAGGAGGCATGATTGTTTCACCTGTTGGTGAGGACAATCCTAGGTTGAGCAGCACAATCAACCTAGCTGTCGTGCTAAACACAGAGCTGGACCATGCATTAGACGAGTTGAGTAGGGCTCGTGCTGAGATCGCCCTGTTGCGAGCTGAGCGTGTGGAGCGTCGTCACCTGGACGATGGTTCCCCCGCTCCCGTCGGGACTCAGCACCCGTACCGCTCACCTCGGCGTGGACATCAGTCTTATGGCAATCCCGACTGTAAGACCAAGATAGACTTAGAACCATATATCGTCAGAGTCGGATCTTGTAACTAATACGAAAATGTATGCATATAAGCTATAGTCTTAGCATTAGTCTTAGTTAGTTTGCTTATCCTGTGCATTTATGTTTGTCATGATGAACTATGTTTGCTTTGGATCTTTGTAATGATTGTCACCAGAGTGTGGATATCACCTGCATTTTGGTTTACCTGTTATGTTAATGGAGTTAGTTATCTAGTTATGAAGCCTTTTATTCCACTTTCCTCTTTATCTGAGAAGCTGTGTTGGTCTGTGTTGGAGATCAGTGAAGTTTCTCATCTGCTCAATGTTGTGGAGAATTCTATACTCTTTTCTTATGATGCAAGATTTGCAAGATCAGTTCTGATGTGTGGTTGCATTCTGCAGATGTCAGAAAACAGGCGCAGAGGAGGAAGGCGTGCTCAGCAGGAGCAAGCTGCTCAGCAGGAGGAAGTACCCCAGCAACAGCAGCTGCCGCCCCCGCCCCCGATGTCTATCGAGCAGATGTTCCTGATGCAGACCCAGGCAGTTCAAGCCATCGGTCAGACTCTGGCCGCCATTCAGCAGCAGCAGCAGCCACCACCTCAGCCTCAGATGCCTTAGATGCCTAGAGACAAGCGTGTTGAATTCATGAGAGGTCATCCCCCAACGTTTGCTCATTCTTCTGACCCCATGGATGCTGAAGACTGGCTGCGCACTATGGAGCGAGAGTTGCATACCGCTCAGTGCGATGACAGGGAGAAAGTTCTGTATGGTCCCCGTCTATTGAGAGGAGCAGCCCAGTCTTGGTGGGAGTCTTATCTCGCCACCCATGCCAACCCCGACACCATCACCTGGGAAGAGTTCAGAGGTAGCTTTCGTTAGTACCATGTTCCTGCAGGTCTGATGACAGTGAAGAAGGAGGAGTTCCTGGCCCTCAAGCAAGGGTCATCGTCTGTCAGTGAGTACCGGGACAAGTTTCTGTAGTTGTCTTGCTATGCTCCTGAAGATGTCAACACCGATGCCAAGCGACAGTATCGTTTCCTGAGAGGCTTGGTCGACCCTCTCCAGTATCAGCTGATGAATCATACCTTCCTGACATTCCAGCACCTGATTGACAGAGCAATCATGACCGAGAGGAAGCGTAAGGAGATGGAGGATCGTAAGCGCAAGATCAGTGGACCCTAGCCTGGAAGCAGCAATCGTCCTCGTTTCTCAGGCAATCAACCTCAGCAGTTCAGGCAGAACCAGCGTCCACCTCAGCATTAGCAGTTCCAAAGGCAGTATCCTCAACACCAATATCAAAATCGCCAGAACAATCAGTCAGGAGGAGGTCAGTTTCAGAGGCAGAATTAGCATACACCTCGTCTTCCTGCCCCCGCAAACCAGCAGAACAATCAGGCAGCACCAGCTCAGGTTGAAAACAGAGCATGTTTCCACTGTGGAGAGCAAGGCCATTGGGTGATGCAATGTCCGAAGAAGGCAGCCCAGCAGCAGTCAGGCCCCAATGCCCCAGCAAAGCAGAATGTGTCTCAGCCTGGAGCAGGCAACCGCTCTCAGCCACGCTACAATCATGGGAGACTGAACCACTTGGAGGCTGAAGCAGTTCAGGAGACCCCCGGCATGATAGTAGGTATGTTTCCAGTCGACTCCCATATTACAGAAGTGTTATTTGATACTGGAGCAACGCATTCATTCATTCATTACTGCATCATGGGTAGAAGCACATAATCTTCCAATAACTGTCATGTCAATCCCCATTCAAATTGACTCAGTCGGTGGTAGAATTCAAGCCGATATCATTTGTTTGAATGTAAGTGTGGAAATAAGGGGGATAGTATTTCCCGCTAACCTTATAGTAATGGGTACTCAGGGAATAGATGTCATCCTAGGGATGAATTGGCTAGATAAGTATCAGGCAGTTATCAGTTGTGATAAGAGGACAATCAAGTTGGTGTCCCCACTAGGAGAGGAAGTGGTGACCGAGTTAGCCCCGCCTGAGCCGAAGAAAGGAAGTTGTTATCAGATGGTTGTCGATAGCAGTGAAGCAGACCCAATTGAGAGTATCAAGGTTGTGTCTGAGTTCCCAGATGTGTTTCCAAAGGACTAACCAGGTATGCCACCAGAGCGGAAAGTTGAATTTGCCATATAGCTTCTTCCTGGCACCGCCCCCATCTTTAAGAGAGCTTACAGAGTATCAGGACCAGAGTTGGTTGAACTTAAGAAGAAGATCAATGAGCTATCAGAGAAAGGTTACATCCGGCCAAGCACCACGCCTTGGGCCGCCCCTGTCCTATTTGTGGAGAAGAAAGATGGCACCAGAAGGATGTGTATCGATTATCGAGCTCTGAATGAGGTCACCATCAAGAACAAGTACCCCTTGCCTAGAATAGAAGATCTGTTTGACCAGTTGAGAGGAGCCAGTGTGTTCTCCAAGATAGATCTGAGGTCAGGTTATCATCAGCTCAGGATCCGACCTTCAGATATTCCGAAGACGGCATTGATTACCAAGTATGGGTTGTATGAGTTCACTGTGATGTCTTTCGGTCTAACAAATGCACCAGCCTTCTTCATGAACTTGATGAACAGTGTATTCATGGATTATCTTGATAAAATTGTGGTGGTATTTATTGATGATATTCTAATATACTCTCAAAGCGAAGAAGAGCATGCAGATCATTTGAGGATGGTATTGCAGAGATTGCGAGAGCACCAACTGTATGCAAAGTTGAGCAAGTGCGAGTTATGAATCAGTGAAGTCCTGTTCTTGGGTCACATAATCAACAAAGAAGGATTGGTTGTGGATCCGAAGAAGGTGGTAGACATTCTGAACTAGAAAGCGCCAACAGATGCTCGAGGAATCAAGAGCTTCATTGGAATGGTCGGATATTATCGGCGATTCATTGAAGGGTTTTCGAAGATTGCGAAACCAATGACAGCTTTGCTAGGCAACAAGGTTGAGTTCATGTGGACCCAAAAATGTCAAGAGGCCTTTGAAGCGTTGAAAGAGAAGTTGACTACAGCGCCTGTCTTAGTCTTGTATGATGTGCACAAGCCCTTCTCGGTGTATTGCGATGCTTGTTACACTGGTTTGGGATGTGTGTTGATGCAAGAGGGAAGAGTTGTGGCTTACTCGTCCCGACAGCTGAAGGTTCATGAGAAGAATTACTCAATCCATGATCTAGAGTTGGCAGCAGTGGTTCACGCACTGAAGACGTGGAGGCACTATCTATATGGACAGAAATATGATGTTTACACAGACCACAAGAGTCTGAAGTACATATTCACTCAGTCAGAGTTGATTATGAGGCAACGAAGATGGTTAGAGCTGATCAAAGACTATGAATTGGAGATTCATTACCATCCAGGCAAAGCGAACGTAGTAGCAGATGCTTTGAGCAGGAAGAGTCAAGTCAATCTGATGGCCGCCCGTCCGATGCCTTACGAGTTGGCCAAAGAGTTTGACAGGTTGAGTCTCGGATTTCTGAACAACGCGCGAGGAGTCACAATTGAGTTGGAACCTACCTTGGTGCGGGAAATCAAAGAAGCGCAGAAGAATGATGAGAAGATCAGTGAGATCCGGTGACTGATTCTAGATGGCAGAGGCAAAGATTTTCAGAAATATGCAGAAGGTGTGATATGGTTCAAAGACCGCTTGTGTGTTCCCAATGTCCAGTCTATTCGGGAATTGATTCTCAAGGAAGCTCATGAGACAGCTTATTCGATTCATCCTGGTAGTGAGAAGATGTATCAGGATCTGAAGAAGAAATTCTGGTGGTACGGAATGAAGAGAGAAATTGCAGAGCATGTGGCTATGTGTGATAGTTGTCGGTGGATCAAGGCAGAGCACCAGAGACCGGCTGGATTGTTGCAACCGTTGCAAATTCCTCAGTAGAAATGGTATGAAATCGGTATGGACTTCATAGTCGGATTGCCTCGCACTCGAGCCGGCTACGATTCCATTTGGGTAGTGGTGGACCGCTTAACCAAGTCAGCCCACTTCATACCTGTCAAGACCAACTACAGCAGTGCAGTATTGGCAGAGTTGTACATGTCTCAGATCGTTTGTCTTCACGGTGTGCCAAAGAAGATAGTGTCAGACAGAGGAACGCAGTTCACCTCTCATTTCTGGCAGCAGTTGCATGAAGCCTTGGGCACACATCTGAATTTCAGTTCCGCCTATCATCCGCAGACAGATGGTCAGACCGAAAGGACCAATCAAATTCTTGAAGACATGTTGAGAGCCTGTGCGTTGCAAGATCAATCTGGATGGGATAAGAGATTGCCTTATGCAGAGTTTTCCTATAACAACAGTTAACAGGCCAGCTTGAAGATGTCACCATTTCAGGCGCTTTATGGAAGGAGTTGTAGAACTCCACTGCAATGGGATCAGCCTGGAGAGAAGCAAGTATTCGGGCCCGACATTCTGCTTGAAGCCGAAGAGAACATCAAGATGGTTCGAGAGAATCTGAAGATAGCGCAATCAAGTCAGCGAAGCTATGCAGACACAAGAAGAAGAGAGCTGAGTTTCGAGGTTGGAGATTTTGTCTATCTGAAAGTGTCACCAATCAGAGGAGTCAGAAGGTTCGGAGTCAAAGGCAAGCTAGCACCCCGCTACATTGGTCCGTATCAGATTCTCGCAAGGCGTGGAGAAGTGGCCTATCAGCTCAGTCTGCCAGAAAATTTGTCTGCAGTGCATGATGTCTTTCATGTGTCTCAGTTGAAGAAATGCCTGCGAGTGCCAGAAGAGCAGTTGCCAGTGGAAGGTCTTGAAGTCCAGGAGGACTTGACTTACACGGAGAAACCAGCGCAAATCCTTGATACTGCAGACAGAGTCACCCGAAGGAAGACCATCAGAATGTGCAAAGTCAGATGGAATCACCACTCTGAGGAAGAAGCAACCTGGGAGCATGAAGATGATCTGATGGCTAAATATCCTGAGCTCTTTGCGAGCCAACCCTGAATCTCGAGGGCGAGATTCTTTTAAGGGGGGTAGGTTTGTAACGCCCTGAATTTGGGGGTACAATTTTTTCTTCTTTTCTCTCACCAAATTCGGGTGTTACTCTCTTTTCTCTTCCTGTTTCACTCCTTCTTCCTAATTTCAAACCAGTATAGTGACAGGTGCCCATGTCATGTATAAACCAAAACCTAAGTGTCATGGGTGTTGCATCATGCCGAAGCGCATTTCTTTGTCTGATGTCGTGTGTTCGTCTCGTTCTGTTTCGGATTTCGGTTCGCGATTGGAGTCCATTTAATGGTCGTGTGTGTCGTGGGTTTTGATCCACAATGTGACCCAGCCCGGTCCGGCCCGGCCCGCGCGCCCCTGGCGCCCCTGCCCTCCCCCTGGCGCCCCCCTTCCCCCAGATCCGTTTGGCTCATTTGATTTCTCCCGCGCAGTAACCTCCCCCTCCTTCTTCCACCTCTCTCTCTCCTCGTGGTGCCCTAGGGTTTGGAGTTGAGATCGCCGGAGTTTGGATCCTCGGAGGTGAGTTTTTCCCCTCCCCTTCCCTTTCCTCTCTCTCCTCCCCCTTCCCTTCTTCTTCCCCCACGCGGCCTCCCTGCCCGCGCGCGTCCCGCGTCCGCGCTCGCGCCACTCCCCTCCCTGGCGGCCGCGCCCTCCCTCCCCTCGGTCGTGCCCTCCCCGTCCCACGCCACGGCGAGCTCGGCCGCCCGCGCCCTCCCTCCCCCGCGCGCGCTCGGCCCCGGCGAGCCCCGCCCCCGCCCTACCCCGGCGAGCCCGGCCGCGCCGCCCCCGTTGAGCCCCTCCCCGGTCCCGTGCCCGGCAAGCCCTGGCGGCCGCGCCGTGCCCCGCCCCGGCGACCCCATGCCCTCCCCTGCCCCGGCGAGCCGTGCCCCGGCGAGCCCTCCCCCGGCCGTGCCCCCCCCCCCCCTCGGCGAGCCCCTCCCCGTCCGCGTCCCGGTCACGCCCTCGTCCGCGCGCCCTTGCCCGAACCCGTGCCTCGGCAGCCTCGCGCCACGCGTGCCTGCACGATTCGCGTGCCCTCGGCACACGTAGTGTGCTCTCGCGCATACGACCGTAATCGTACTGCACTTAACCTCATTTTAATTTACTTTAATCTATTTAGTCGATGTGCTGCGTCGCGCGCTTCGTCGCGCGACGATTCTTTTAATTTATATTTATCAATGTGTTGTGTCGCGCGCTTCGTCGCGCGACGATCCATTTTAATTTCAGGTTGTTTAATGTGTGACGCCGCGCGTCTAGTCACGCGACGTTCCACTTTAAACTCAGTTCTGTTGACGTATGCCGTCGTGTGTTTCGCCGCGCGATGCTCAACGTCTCTTTATAATTAATGCGAGTGTCTCGTTGTGCGCTCGGTCGCGTGACGAGTCGTTGATTTCTTAATTCGATTTAAAGTGTTGTGTCGTACGTTCCGCCATGCGATGCGACCCCTCCCTTTCATTCATCTTTATCTATCTATAACGATTAAAACATGAAACATGACCGTATTTTATACTAAACGTAATATCCAAACTAATTCCCTTCGGTTGATCGAGTGGTTTAATTTATAATAATGTAACGCGATCGTTTCTCGACTGTCTTTTTCTCTTTTCTTTCTTAACCGTAGTTGCGAGCCCGCGTGAAACGTCTGTCTACTTACTGCATTCTATTGTATGGTGTATTGTTCTTTTGTATTAAATGTGTGGATGTATGTATGTTTGCGCTCGCATAGAGAACGATCCGGTTGAGGAGCCCGAAGAACTCGCAGAAGAAGCCCCTGAGCAGCAGTCGGTTGGTGGAGGCAAGTGTCCCTTGACCTATCTCTGTCCTATACATTCTTTAATTCACCTCCCACATTTCACAGTTATACCTAAGGATTGACTAGCTTTTGTTATCCATGTCCTTGTTACCTATCTAGGTTGGATTATTATTGCTTAGTCTTATGCTATTGCTCAACTCTAATCAATGAACATGATGAGAATTATCGATGATACGTTGTTTTCCCTTCTTTTATTACGATGTTATACTTGTGGTCTTCAATGGGGCTCGAGCGGTTTCTCGAGTGCCTCTCCATAAGGACCTGTTCGTTGGATGACCGCCCGGGAAAACAATGCAACCATGAGGGTGGAATGCGGTGCCCTTAGCTGAATAATTAGAGGATCCGAGGTGTAGTTCGCTTAGCCGTCGTGCCGTCAATGGGGCTCGGTGTATGCGGCTCGCTCTGCCAAGCTTGGGTTCGCCCCCCTTGGGGAGGAGTGTGGTGCATTTAGGAAACCTAACGGGCGGCTACAGCCCCGGGGAATCTTTGTAAAGGCTACGTAGTGATGCCCTGCTGGGTCACCTTGGTAGTGATCAATGGAGAGTCATGATCTCCGGGCAGAAAGGGAATCACGGCTTGTGGGTAAAGTGCACAACCTCTGCAGAGTCTTTGAAAACTGATATATCAGTTGTGCTCGCGGTTATGAGCGACCAAGGGAGCTCCAGTGATTAGTGGTACTTGATCAGAGATGTTCGGATTACTGGTGGTGTTGAGAACATTGGTTTTGGTATTGACTCTGATAATGGTAAGCGGTGCTCTTTCCGTTTGGAAAGAGTACGTTTGGGTTAATAACGTGGGTTAATTCTAAAACTTGGCTTTCTCTACTAGTAATAATAATCTGACCAACTAAAATCAACTGCTTAACTTACCCCCCACATAAAGCTAGTCCACTACAGCCAAAACAGGATACTTGCTGAGTATGTTGATGTGTACTCACCCTTGCTCTACACACCAAACCCCCCCCCATCCCCAGGTTGTCAGCATTGCAACCACTGCTCAGGAGAATATGAAGCCGTGGAAGGAGACCACCAGGAGTTCCAAGACTACGATGAGTTCTAGGCGTGGGTTAGCGGCAACCCCCAGTCGGCTGCCTGTGAAGGCCGCGTTTATCTACGTTTCTTTTCTGCACTTTGATTTATTGTAAAGACTATGTGGATGTCTCAGACATATGATGTAATCGACTATTATTCCCTTTTTAATACTATTTGAGCACTGTGTGATGATGTCCATGTTATGTAACTGTTGTGTACGTGAATTGCTGATCCTGGCACGTACATGGTTCGCATTCGGTTTGCCTTCTAAAACCGGGTGTGACACCCTTCTGCGCGTGCTCTGACTCTGGCGCGCACTGTAGCGCATTTAATGCGGTTGCAGTCGACCGTTAGCGCGAAGTAGCCGTTGCTCCGCTGGCACACCGGACAGTCCGGTGTGACACCGGACACTGTCCGGTGCTTCACCGGACAGTCCGGTGAATTATAGCGGAGCGGCCTCCCATTTTCCCGAAGGTAGCGAGTTCAGCATCAAGTTCCCTGGTGCACCGGACAGTCCGGTGTGCTAGACCAGGGTGCCTTTGGGATGTCTTTAGCTCTCTTTATTTGAACCCATCTTTGGTCTTTTTATTGGCTTGTTGTGAACCTTTGGCACCTGTAAAACTTATAGACTAGAGCAAACTAGTTAGTCCAATTATTTGTGTTGGGCAATTCAACCACCAAAATCAATTAGGAAAAGGTGTAAGCCTATTTCCCTTTCAATCTCCCCCTTATTTGGTGATTGATGCCAACACAAACCAAAGCAAATATAGAAATGCATAATTGAACTAGTTTGCATAATTGTAAGTGCAAAGGTTGCTTGGAATGAAACCAATATATTCTCATAAGATGCGCATGGATTGATTTCTTTTTCATTTTCAACATTTTGGACCACGCTTGCACCACATGTTTTGTTTTTTGCAAATTCTTTTGTAAATTCTTTTCAAAGTTCTTTTGCAAATAGTCAAAGAATAAATGAGTAAGATTTTGAGAAGCATTTTCAAGATTTGAAATTTTCTCCCCCTGTTTCAAATGCTTTTCGTTTGACTAAACAAAACTCCCCCTCAATAAAATCCTCCTCTTAGTGTTCAAGAGGGTTTTAGATATTAGTTTTTGAAGAGGGTGATCCAATTTGAAATTTTATCAAAAATAGGATACTAATTGAAAAATTCATCATTTCAAAATCTTTTCTTAACTCAAATTTTGAAAATTGGTGGTGGTGCGGTCCTTTTGCTTTGGGCTAATACTTTCTCCCCCTTTGGCATGAATCGCCAAAAACGGATACTTGAGTGAAATATAAGCCCTTCGGAACTACTTTCTCCCCCTTTGGCGAACGAAATATGAGTGAAGATTATACCAAAGACGGAGAGCGGAGTGATGGCGAAGGATGAGTAATTCGATGGAGTGGAGTGGAAGCCTTTGTCTTCGCCGAAGACTCCAATTCCCTTTCAATCTATGACTTGGTTTGAGATACACTTGAAAACACATTAGTCATAGCATATAAAAGAGACATGATCAAAGGTATATTAATGAGCTATGTGTGCAAAACATCAAAAGAAATTCCGAGAATCAAGCATATTTAGCTCATGCCTAAGTTTGTTAAATGTTTGTTCATCTAGTGGCTTGGTAAAGATATCGGCTAATTGTTCTTTGGTGTTAATATATGCAATCTCGATATCCCCCTTTTGTTGGTGATCCCTTAGAAAATGATACCGAATGGCTATGTGTTTAGTGCGGCTATGCTCAACGGGATTATCCGCCATGCGGATTGCACTCTCATTATCATATAGAAGAGGAACTTTGGTTAATTTGTAACCATAGTCCCTAAGGGTTTGCCTCATCCAAAGTAATTGCGCGCAACAATGGCCTGCGGCAATATACTCGGCTTCGGTGGTAGAAAGAGCTACGGAATTTTGCTTCTTTGAAGCCCAAGACACTAGAGACCTTCCCAAGAACTGGCAAGTCCCCGATGTGCTCTTTCTATTAATTTTACACCCCGCCCAATCGGCATCCGAATAACCAATTAAATCAAATGTGGATCCCCTAGGATAGCAAAGCCCAAACTTAGGAGTATAAACTACATATCTCAAGATTCATTTTACGGCCCTAAGGTGAGCTTCCTTAGGATCGGCTT
The DNA here is from genome assembly GCF_902167145.1 of Zea mays. Lineage (NCBI taxonomy): Eukaryota > Viridiplantae > Streptophyta > Magnoliopsida > Poales > Poaceae > Zea > Zea mays. The sequence goes on along the minus strand of NC_050098.1, from coordinate 36,709,892 downwards.
GGAATCTTGCACACATGCATACGGAAAGCATAATATCCGGTCGTGAAGCACATAAATAGAGTAAAGAACCTATCATCGACCGGTATACCTTTTGATCTACTGATTTACCTCCCGTGTCGAGGTCGAGATGCCCATTAGTTCCCATGGGTGTCTTGATGGGCTTGGCATCCTTCATCCCAAACTTGTTTAGAATGTCTTGAATATACTTCGTTTGGCTAATGAAGGTGCCCTCTTGGAGTTGCTTTACTTGAAATCCTAAGAAGTACTTCAACTCCCCCATCATAGACATCTCGAATTTTTGTGTCATGATCCTACTAAATTCCTCACATGTAGATTCGTTAGTAGACCCAAATATAATATCATCAACATAAATTTGGCATCCAAACAAATCATTGTCAAGAGTTTTAGTAAATAAAGTAGGATCGGCCTTTCCGACTTTGAAGCCATTAGTGATAAGAAAATCTCTTAGGCATTCATACCATGCTCTTGGGGCTTGCTTGAGCCCATAAAGCGCCTTAGAGAGTTTATATACGTGGTTAGGGTACTCACTATCTTCAAAGCCGAGAGGTTGCTCAACATAGACCTCTTCCTTGATTGGTCCATTGAGGAAGGCACTTTTCACGTCCATTTGATAGAGCTTAAAGCCATGGTAAGTAGCATAGGCAAGTAATATACGAATTGACTCAAGCCTAGCTACGGGTGCATAGGTTTCACCGAAATCCAAACCTTCGACTTGTGAATATCCCTTGGCCACAAGTCGGGCTTTGTTCCTTGTCACCACACCATGCTCATCTTGCTTGTTGCAGAAAACCCACTTGGTTCCTACAACATTTTGGTTAGGACGTGGAACTAAATGCCATACCTCATTTCTAGTGAAGTTGTTGAGCTCCTCTTGCATCGCCACCACCCAATCCGAATCTTGAAGTGCTTCCTCTACCTTGTGTGGCTCAATAGAGGAAACAAAAGAGTAATGTTCACAAAAATGAGCAACACGAGATCGAGTAGTTACCCCCTTTTGAATATCGCCGAGGATGGTGTTCACGGGGTGATCTCGTTGAATTGCTTGGTGGACTCTTGGGTGTGGTGGTCTTGGAACTTGTTCATCTTCCTCATCTTGATCATGGGCATCTCCCCCTTGATCATTGCTCTCCTCTTGAGGTGGCTCAGCTTCTTGATCTTCTCCTTCATCATTTTGAGCCTCATCCTTATCTTGAGTTGGTGGAGATGCTTGCATGGAGGAAGATGGTTGATCTTGTGCTTGTGGAGGCTCTTCGGATTCCTTAGGACACACATCCCCAATGGACATGTTCCTTAGCGCGATGCACGGAGCCTCTTCATCATCTAGCTCATCAAGATCAACTTGCTCTACTTGAGAGCCGTTAGTCTCATCAAACACAATGTCACAAGAAACTTCAACTAGTCCAGAGGACTTGTTAAAGACTCTATATGCCCTTGTGTTTGAATCATATCCTAGTAAAAAGCCTTCTACAGCCTTAGGAGCAAATTTGGATTTTCTACCTCTTTTAACAAGAATAAAGCATTTGCTACCAAAGACTCTAAAATATAAAACATTGGGATTTTTACCGGTTAGGAGTTCATACGATGTCTTCTTGAGGATTCGGTGTAGATACAACCGGTTGATGGCGTAGTAGGAGGTGTTGACCGCCTCGGCCCAAAACCGATTCGAAGTCTTGTACTCATCAAGCATGGTTCTTGCCATGTCCAATAGAGTTCTATTCTTCCTCTCCACTACACCATTTTGTTGTGGGGTGTAGGGAGAAGAGAACTCATGCTTGATGCCCTCCTCCTCAAGGAAGCCTTCAATTTGAGAGTTCTTGAACTCCGTCCCGTTGTCGCTTCTTATTTTCTTGATCCTTAAGCCGAACTCGTTTTGAGCCCGTCTCAAGAATCCCTTTAAGGTCTCTTGGGTATGAGATTTTTCCTGCAAAAAGAACACCCAAGTGAAGCGAGAATAGTCATCCATAATAACTAGACAGTACTTAATCTCGCCGATGCTTATGTAAGCTATCGGGCCGAATAAACCCATGTGTAGGAGCTCGAGTGGCCTGTCAGTCGTCATGATGTTCTTGTGTGGATGATGAACACCAACTTGCTTCCCTGCCTGACATGCGCTACAAACCATGTCTTTCTCAAAATGAACATTTGTTAGTCCCAAAATGTGTTCTCCCTTTAGAAGCTTGTGAAGATTCTTCATTCCAACATGTGCTAGTCGGCGATGCCAGAGCCAGCCCATGTTAGTCTTAGCAATTAAGCAAGTGTCGAGTTCAGCTCTATCAAAATCTACTAAGTATAGCTGACCCTCTAACACTCTCTTAAATGCTATTGAATCGTCACTTCTTCTAAAGACAGTAACACATATATCTGTAAAAAGACAGTTGTAGCCCATTTTACATAATTGCAAAACTGAAAGCAAGTTATAATCTAAAGAATCTACAAGAAAAACATTGGAAATGGAGTGGTCAGGAGATATAGCAATTTTACCCAATCCTTTGACCAAACCTTGATTTCCATCCCCAAATGTGATAGCTCGTTGGGGATCTTGGTTTTTCTCATAGGAGGAGAACATCTTCTTCTCCCCTGTCATATGGTTTGTGCACCCGCTATCGATGATCCAACTTGAGCCCCCGGATGCATAAACCTACAAAACAAATTTAGTTCTTGATTTTAGGTACCCAAACGGTTTTGGGTCCATTGACATTAGATACAAGAACTTTGGGTACCCAAACACAAGTCTTTGACCCCTTGTGCTTGCCCCCAACATATTTGGCAACTACCTTGCCGGATTTGTTAGTCAAAACATAGGATGCATCAAAAGTTTTAAATGAAATGTTAGAATCATTTGATGCAATAGGAGTTTTCTTCTTAGGCAATTTTGCACGGGTTGATTGCCTAGAGCTAGATGTCTCACCCTTATACATAAAAGCATGATTAGGGCCAGAGTGAGACTTCCTAGAGTGAATTCTCCTAATCTTGTGCTCGGGATAACCGACAGGGTACAAAATCTAGCCCTCGTTATCCTGAGGCATGGGAGCCTTGCCCTTAACAAAGTTAGACAATCTTTTAGGAGGGGCATTAAGTTTGACATTGTCTTCCTTTTGGAAGCCAATGCCATCCTTGATGCCAGGGCGTCTCCCACTATAGAGCATGCTTCTAGCAAATTTAAATTTTTCATTTTCTAAGTCATGCTCATTAATTTTGGCATTAAGTTGAGCTATGTGATCATTTTGTTTCTTAATTAAAGCTAGGTGATCATGAATAGCATCAACATTAATATCTCTACATCTAGTGCAAATGGAAACATGCTCAACGGTAGATGTAGAGGGTCTGCAAGATTTTAGTTCAACAGTCTTAGCATGTAGAATGTCATTTTCACTCCTAAGATTGGATATGGTACCATTGCAAACATCTAAGTCCTTAGCCTTAGCAATTAATTTTTCATTTTCGTTTCTAAGGCTATCAAGAGAAACATTCAATTTTTCAATCTTAGCAAGTAAATTAACATTATCATCTCTAAGATTGGAATTTGAATCATCACAAACATTTGAATCAACCTTAGGAATTAATCTAGCATTCTCAATTTTAAGGTTGGCAAAAATATCATGGCAAGTGCTTAGCTCACTAGATAGTTTTTCACATTTTTCTACTTCTAGAGCGTAAGCATTTTTAACCTTAACATGCTTCTTATTTTCATTAATTAGGAAGTCCTCTTGGGAATCCAAGAGTTCATCCTTCTCATGAATAGCACTAATTAATTCATTCAATTTTTCTTTTGTTGCATGTTTAGGTTGGCAAAAAGGGTGCGCAAATTATCCTCCTCATCACTAGAATTATTTTCATCACTAGAGGATGCATATTTAGTGGAGGATTTTGATTTTACCTTCTTCCTTTTGCCGTCCTTTGCCATGAGGCACTTGTGGCCGACGTTGGGGAAGAGGAGTCCTTTGGTGACGGCGATGTTGGCGGCATCCTCGTCGGAGGAGGAGTCGGAGGAGCTCTCGTCGGAGTTCCACTCATGGCACACATGGGCATCGCCACCCTTCTTCTTGTAGTATCTCTTCTTTTCTCTCCTCTTCCCTTCTTGTCGTCGCCCCTGTCACTGTCACTTGATATTGGACATTTTGCAATAAAGTGATCGGGCTTACCACACTTGTAGCACACTTTCTTGGAGCGGGACTTGTAGTCCTTCCCTCTCCTTTGCTTGAGGATTTGGCGGAAGCTCTTGATGATGAGCGTCATTTCCTCGTTGTCGAGCTTGGAGGCATCGATGGGGAGTCTACTTGATGTAGACTCTTCCTTCTTCTCCTCCGTCGCCTTGAATGCGACCGGTTGTGCTTCGGGCGTGGAGGGGCCATCTTGCTCGATGATCTTTTTGGAGCCTTTGATCATTAGCTCAAAGCTCACAAATTTACCTATGACCTCCTCGGGAGACATTAGCGTGTATCTAGGATCACCTCGAATTAATTGAACTTGCGTAGGGTTAAGGAAAACGAGGGATCTTAGAATAACATTGACCATCTCATGGTCATCCCATTTGGTGCTCCCTAGGTTGCGCACTTGGTTCACCAAGGTCTTCAAGCGGTTGTACATGGCTTGTGGGTCCTTGCCTTGGTTGAGTCGGAACCGACTGAGCTCCCCCTCGATCGTCTCCCGCTTTGTGATTTTAGTCACCTCATCTCCTTCATGCGCGGTCTTGAGCACGTCCCAAATCTCCTTGGCGCTCTTTAGTCCTTGCACCTTGTTGGCGGACTCCCCGGATGGAGCCTTCCCATGGCTTGTGGCGGGCTTCTCGCCGGTTCCGATCTTCCTCTTGGCGGATGCTCCCGACATCACTTTGAGCGGTTAGGCTCTAATGAAGCACCGGGCTCTGATACCAGTTGAAAGTCGCCTAGAGGGGGGTGAATAGGGCGAATCTGAAATTTATAAACTTAAGCACAACTACAAGCCGGGGTTAGCGTTAGAAATATAAACAAGTCCGAGAGAGAGGGTGAAAAACAAATCGCGAGCAAATAGGGAGTGAGACACGATGATTTGTTTTACCGAGGTTCGGTTCTTGCAAACCTACTCCCCGTTGAGGTGGTCACAAAGACCGGGTCTCTTTCAACCCTTTCCCTCTCTCAAACGGTCACTTAGACCGAGTGAGCTTCTCTTCTCAATCAAATGGAACACAAAGTTCCCGCAAGGACCACCACACAATTGGTGTCTCTTGCCTCGGTTACAATTGAGTTTGATCACAAGAAAGAATGAGAAAAAGAAGCAATCCAAGCGCAAGAGCTCAAATGAACACAAGTCACTCTCTCCCTAGTCACTATTTGATTTGGAATGAACTAAGGACTTGGGAGAGGATTTTGATCTCTTTGGTGTGTCTTGTATTGAATGATATAGCTCTTGTAAGGTGTAGGAAGTTGGAAAACTTGGATGCAATAAATGGTGGGGTGGTTGGGGTATTTATAGCCCCAACCACCAAAAGTGGTCGTTGGGAGGTTGTCTGTCGCATGGCGCACCGGACAGTCCGGTGCGCCACCGGACACTGTCCGGTGCGCCAGCCACGTCAGCCGGTCGTTGGGTTCTGACCGTTGGAGCTCTGACTGGTGGGGCCTCTGGGCTGTCCGGTGGTGCACCGGACAGGTCCTGTAGACTGTCTGGTGCCCCTTCTTCGCGTGCTCTGACTCTAGCGCGCACTGTAGCGCAATTAATGCGGTTGCAGTCGACCGTTGGCGCGAAGTAGCCGTTGCTCCGCTGGCACACCGGACAGTCCGGTGTGACACGGGACACTGTCCAATGCTTCACCGGACAGTCCGGTGAATTATAGCGGAGCGGCCTCCCATTTTCTCGAAGGTAGCGAGTTCAGCGTCAAGTTCCCTGGTGCACCGGACACTGTCCGGTGGTGCACCAGACACTGTCCGGTGGCACACCGGACAGTCCGGTGCGCTATACCAGGGTGCCTTTGGGATGTCTTTAGCTCTCTTTATTTGAATCCACCTTTGGTCTTTTTATTGGCTTGTTGTGAACCTTTGGCACCTGTAAAACTTATAGACTAGAGCAAACTAGTTAGTCCAATTATTTGTGTTGGGCAATTCAACCACCAAAATCAATTAGGAAAAGGTGTAAGCCTATTTCCCTTTCAATAACCCCCAATAACCTATATAGTAGTTGGGATCAAGTCCCAAAATCTGTATGTGGGTGCACCGAACCTGCTATAGTACTAGTCTGGTGGACATCGATCAGACTATAGGTTTAGTGACTATTCTGAAAAAGTTGTCAGCTCTCAAATGGCATCACAGCGATCCGGTGTACCACCGGACCCTGCAATGTTGAACTCTAAAGTCGATCATTGGACACGGAAGGTCTGGTGTTCACTGGATTGAGGTTCGATGTGCCTACTGCTCCAAATCCTAAAACAACGTCTTTGCGTAGTGGGTCCGTTGCATCATCAAACTGGTCTAGTGTTCCAACCCACACAAGCCCAAAATATTGTCTCTTTGCGTAACCGGTCCGGTGCACATTGAACTCTATCTAGTGTGCCATAGAGCAACATAATTAAGTCCTTTTGGGATTTTCCTTTTTGTCTTCATTCGGTTGCCTTCATGACCATTCCAATGACTTAGACAAATGTATCTAGAGTCTAGACAATTAGTCTAAGTCATAGTTCTTCATATTTTTAAATTCTCCAACCCATATTCTGATTTTGGCTCAAACTTGGCTCCAAAGTGTCATTATCAATTTTTGAACTTCCCATCCTCTCTTAGATGCTCAAATATGTTCGTAGGGCAACTTAGAACTTATCCAAGTACTTGAACTACGCATAGTTCATCTTTGCCAAAAATGTGTCCATATTAGCTGGGATTTGAGCTATTTCTGACTTGGATATTCTATTCTTAATCTTATGAACTTGCGACCATTCGCTTAGCAAACTAGTTAGTCCATAGGGTTCTGATGGTCATCAAACACCAAAACTAATATAGAAATGATTTTAAGGCTCATTTCCCTTTCACAAGGTAACATAATATACATGCAGGATCTTAAATGCGATAGAATTAGAAACTATCGTTGATGTGTTAATATTTTTAATGAGGTATCGACGACGCATAAGCTTGTCTCTAATCCTCATTGGATCCTCATGCAATAGAATGCCCACATGAGGGCCAAGATCTTGATCAGGTAACTCTATGGATAGCCTCAAATTTTCTTGAGGGCCAAGATCGCAAGTGGTGCTTTGGTGGTGGCCTCTTCCCAATGCTCTCTGACGTCTTCGCTATCGAATTTGTAGCCAAAATGTCATGGGTCTCGTTCCCTCCAGTACACGGTGATGGCCGCACCACAAACATAGTTGGTATGATCTATCAAGATTACAAGCTCCTCTAGTACAGCTAAATACAATGGTGCACACAAGCACCAACAGGTAGAGGTCTTTAATCCTCACTTATAATCACTACACAAAACCTAGAGCAAACACTATGTAAAGTGGTGTAAACTAACCTAAGCACTTTGCAAAGCACATATGGTAATCACTGAGTGATTCCATAAGCACTTAGTTGTCTTGAGCTACTAGAGATGAGATCAACTCTCTTCTGGTGTTCTTTTGCTCCAACACATCTCAAGTGGCCGGTTGGTGTGGAGTACATAGCCCCCAGTCAAATAGATGTTGAAAATGACACATAAATTATGCATACTCACCAAACATGGGTACAGTCACCAGACACATTCGGTGCATACACATTAGCTAGCACATTAGAATTAACCATCATCGACTATTTGAGTAACGACATCTAGTGCTTTGACCAGTGTTACACTAGACACATCTAGTATAACCTTCTCGGGTTGTTGTGCAACCTCTCTGTGCACTCTGCCTGATAGTGTATTCGATGGAACATCAGACACATCTTGTTCCTTATGGATTTCTATAAACATGTTGTAGACCTCTCTTAGTGTCGTATCTAGCGCCCTTGCATGATTTGACGTTCGATTGGCACTTGGTGTTCAGTGTACTCTTTCTTAGTGCACCTGTTAAGCTTAGTAACACCCATATCTCGAGACATCTAGTGTAGCTTAGTGTTCTGTTTTTCTTTGCTTCTCCACATGAATTTTTCTAGGCTTTTTCCATATTGTGTCTTGGACCCTTGATTGATCTTGTAGGTCTCTAATGTCTTTTTATTGAGGTGTTGATATTCCATATCACCTCTTTGCATTCGTCCAAGTCCATGTTGCATTCTTTGAACTATATCTAAAATATTAACAAAAAGTCATTCCAAATGGTTATGGTGTTCATTAAACACCAAAAACTCAACTATCAAATAAGTCGTAATCCATTTTCCTTACAATCCCCCCTTTTTGGTGATTGATAACAACACACGAAGGCAAGAAAATATTAGATGCCAAAATGTAAGATGCAATATATTTGCTAGAATGTAAATGCAAACACAAGATTTATGTGATGCTAAAAGATACCACATGTAATTTTTTGATAGAAACCATCTTGCCCATTTTAAACATCGCCATAGTTGTATTATGGACTTAAGCCCCATAATTCGTTGGCCTCGAAAGGCAGGGCTGGCCTGTGTTCCTCACGCCGCCTGCGTGGGGCGATGCTGAGGCTGCCAAGGGCCTTCGAGATGATGTCAGGGTTTTCGAGTGGAGGAGGTCGGGCGGGCACCGCTCTGACCATACTGCCCTCCTAGTTGATGACTAAATCAAGGTTTCTGAAGTGGATGGCTGCTCTAGGTGTGTAGCCGACGCGGGGGCCGCCTCTAGCGCTTGTGGTCGTGCCGAGACTCCTTGACGGAGGGGTTTGAGCTTCTAGGGCCCTGACCGCTTTGCCTTCGCCATCGAGGGAAAAGTTGAGGCTCCCAAAACAGATCACCGTTTGGGGGATAAATTAGCGTCATGGATAGCCATCTAGAGCTTGAACAACTTCGTCGAGAACGCGCAAGTCCCCTACCTGGCGTGCAACTGTCGTTGTTTCGAACCTAACCCCGACAAGTAAATTTGTGTGTGTGTTCTGGGCTTCGGACTATGTGCGCAGTGGGCACAAGATTTATACTGGTTCGGGCAGAATGTCCTTACATCTAGTCTTCCATGGCTTGCACTACTGGCACATTTGTCAAGGAAACGGTGACGCCTAAGAGGGAGTGAATTAGGACTTCTAAAAACTTATCTCTAAACTAGGCCACAATTAAATCCCTAGAGCAAAACCTATGCAAATAAACAATATAGAATGTGCAAACTAGGTTTTGTCTAAGTGTTGCTATCTCTACCGCAAAGGCTAAGTTTTAATCTAAATAATCTAACCTCAAAGACAAGATTGGAACTTAAATACTTAATGTAAATATGGAAGATAAAGAGCAAGGTAGAGATGCAAACTCTCATGGATGACGTCGGTATTTTTATCGAGGTATCTGGAACCACGCAAGGTCCCGACTAATCCTCGTTGGTGCCCCTACGCAAAGGGTAGCCCACGCTAGGGCCAAGCACCTCGGTCGAGTAACTCTGTAGAGAGTCGTAGGCCTTCTCCACACGCAAGTGGTGCTCCACTTTCGGCTCCTCTCGGACGCTCCCTGCCGTCTCCACTATCGAGATTCCGGCTGAAACGCAAAGGGTAGCCCACGCATAGGTGTTTTTCCAAAAAACTTCTCCTGTCCGGAATAATCTACGGTATTCCGGACATTCGACTTAGAATAGATGTAGATGAACTTATGCACCTGAGAAATGATCAACTAGACAAACTGGTTAGTCAATAAGGTTTGTGAAGGTCGTCAAACACCAAAATCGATCATAGGAAATGTTGAGACCATTTCCCTTTCAGCAAGCACTAATGCGGTCTAACTAACCTAAACACTTCGCAAAGCACCTACTCTAATCACAGAGTGATTCTATTAAGCACTTGGGTGTTTGAGCACTCAATATGCCTTGGTACGTTGCTTTGGATCCCACACCTTCAAATGGCCGGTTGGGAGGTATTTATAGCCTCCTCTCACAATTATAGTCGTTGGACAGAAGCAGCAGCTTTCTGTCGACGGGCGCACCGGACAATCCAGTGCCCCCCGGACATGCAATGTTCATTGTCCGGTGCCCTGCCACGTCAGCCAACTGATGGGGTCTGTAGCAGTCAACGCTTGGATCCGACCATTACCCAGACTATCTGGTGCTACAACCCGAGGGCGCCTGGTTACGGGACACTCTGCACAGATTGTCATGCGTCCCACCGGACAGTCTGGTGCACACCGAACAAGTTACTGTTCACCGTCCGGTGCGCCACCAGTGCGCCGGCTAACTACCCACTTCATGGATTTCTTCGTTGTTTCTTTGGGCTTCTTTTGTTCTTGAGTCTTGGATTTCTACAGTTTTTAATGTCTTCTTTTGAGGTGTTGTATCCTCAATGCCTTAGTCCAATCATCTTTACACTCTGTGAACTATAAATACAAACACTAACAAACATATTGGTCCATAGGTTATGTTGATCATCAAACACCAAAATCACTTTAGCCAAATGGCCCGGGGTCCATTTTCCTTACAATCTCCCCATTTTTGGTGATTGATAACAACACAACCAAAGCAAGCAAATATAACAAATATTTCAATGAGTTGGTATTAACCAAATATTAAATTTAAATATCTTTGTTGGTATTAACCATTAACAATTATTTATAAAATGTGTAGGTTAGAACTATAAATTAGATTAACTAGATTGTCTAGCTAATTAACATTAAATAAACAAATAATTAATAAATTAAAACATGTGACATAACCAAAATAATGTTATTACTACGTACAAAAAATTAATATGAACCTAGCGTAGTTTGAATGGAATAAATCAGACATCTAACAACAATATATCACATGTTTAATAAATTAGTAGGGCTGCACAAAAATAGGTAGCACGATGTTGTTGGGGACTTGTTCTCAAATGCTATGAATCAAGAACAAGGCAACACAAAATGTTAAATATCAAAACCCTTCGTCCTTTGGATCATTATTTCCCTTCGGATATAATGGATTTCGGACGAAGGTCATGAAGGACAAACCTTCATGATCATGACAAAAAAAATAAAGAACATTCAAACACGTAATACAGAAAATAATATAATTTCTGTAAACATTGTCATTAATTTATTTTTTACTTATATTACTTATGTAAACAACGGTAAATTACAAATGTACCTTTGGCTTGAAGGAATGTGAATACAGCTGTGATGCAAAAGCAAATGTCAAATCAGCCTCTCCAGTACAGGAATACTGTTCATCTATTTATAGGCACGGGTCGCAGCCCATGCAAAATTACATTAATATCCATTACATTTAACAATAACTCTATAGTAATTCTTCGAGGTCTAATTTGGCTTTTCATCTTTAAGTCGGTTCCCCTTTTCTGCCGTTATGCCGAAGCTTTTCTGCACATAGCTTCGTGATCGTCTTATCCTTCGTCGTGATCGCCTTTCGTCCCAGTCAATCTTCGTCTTTACCCGTGCTTTTGTATACCCGCAATCTAACTTCGAAGGTACCTGTTTACATATTTCTCTTGAAAAACATTGTCAAATCATGTTTTTGAGGACCTTCGGAAGCCGAAGGTCCCCAACAGTAGCCCCTCGCAATATTAATTTACTGTAAAGATAAATTTATATTGCGATACGGACGAAGGTTATGAGCCGAAGGTCCGAAAAAACACCTTCCTTTTGCTAGAATAGCAACAGTCGTTGACAAGCGGGACCCTCCAGTTTTCGACATACTGGGTGTATAAATAAGGGCTCACCACAAGTTTATTTGGCACGCTATCTTGCCATTTGCTCTGCCTGCTCAAATAGCTCTCTGCCCACAAATATTTGGCTGCCTCTCTAGATTTTAAGCTTCGGATCAAAAAGCACTTTTTTTAAAAGGACTTCCGAAGAGATGTCTCAGGAAAAGAAAGTTGTTGCCGGAGTGAAGCTGAGCCTTTCTGAGGAGAAAAATCTGGGCTTCATTGAATCAATAGCAAAAACAAATACAGAGAAAATTACTAGGGAAATTTTGGAAGGCTTATCTGAAGATACTGGTGAAAGTGATAGTTATGACGCAGACAGCGGAGGTGAGGATTCCGAAGATCGACCATGGCGACCAAGCCATTCAGTCTTCAGAAAATCAACTATTGGACAAAGTCACCTTGAAAACATGAGGGGAAGATATTTTCGAGATATATCCATCGTGAGGGCAGATGACGGAGAGAAGATTGTGCCGTCTCCCGAAGATAATGAAGTCATGATCTTCCGAAGCTTTTTTAAAGCTGGGCTACGATTCCCTTTAAGCAGGTTTGTGGTAAAAGTTCTGAAAATATATCAGGTTTATCTTCATCAACTTACCCCTGAAGCAATAATAAGAATGGGAGTCTTCGTCTGGGCCGTGAAGAGCCAGAACCTGGAACCAAGTGCGAAAAGCTTTTGCAATATACATGAGTTAGTATATGAGACGAAGCCCTGGGGTAAGGAGCAATATCATAACAACTTTGGTTGTTACAGCTTCGGTGCTCGCTCTGGATCAAGCTGTCCCGTGCCAACCTTTCGGAAGAGATGGCCCGGGGAATGGATGAAAGAATGGTTCTATGTAAAAAATGATTTGAAGGTTCGAGAAGATATTAAAGATATCATCATGTGCCCTATCTGGCAATGCTTCGGACTCCGGAAACCGAAGGTAGAAATGGATGAAGTAGCCGAAGAATGCCAAAGGGCCTTTGGCGTAGTCTGCTCTTTTATTGGGACAAGGGATTTAATACAAGAACACATTGCCTTCAGAGTATGGCCACTTGCAGATAACTGGGAAATGCCGAAAGAAACTGTTAAAGAAACTAACGAAGGTGGACTAGTCAGGCTGAAGTACACATTCAAGTACGGAGACAAGTTCGTTGAGCCAGATGATGATTGGTTAAAGAGCATTGAGACTGTAAGTGATGAATTGCTTGGGGTATATTCGAAGGCCGAAGACACTGCATTATCAGTGGCCTTCGGAGGCCGAAAGAAGAAAAGACTCAACCGAGTATTTCACGCAATTGGGTTTGTCTACCCCGACTACCGCTATCCAGTGCGGGGTCAAAAAAGAAAAAGCACAACTTCTGCAAAAGAAACTGCTTCAGCCGCTTCTAGTGAGCTAGCGCCGAAGAGAAAAAGGGTAAAAGTTCTCACACACCGGCCACGCTATATCGAGCCAGCCACGGTGCCTGAGTTCACCGGTGAGACCTCTACGGCCACCGAAGCTAGAGAACCAACTCCACTGCCAAAAATCGTAGAACTGGCTGAAGTGCCAGCGACAGAAAAGAAAGAAGAACCGAGGGCTGAAGAAGTAAAAATATCAAAAATTTTGAGTCCTTCAGGAGAAATCGAAGTAGCAAAAAGTCAAAAAGGGCCAACAGTGACTCCAAAAAGAAAAAGAATGGTTAATGTGCTAGATGTTTTGGAGACAATTAAATCTTCAAGCATAACTCCAAAGAAGACTATTGAAACTCCTGAAGTGCCTGGTGAAACCCTTGCTGTTGAAACTTCGCAGCAACAACCTAAAACTGAAGCTGGGCCTTCAGAACCTACGAAGATAAATCCCCTGGAAGCCGAAAAACCAAAAAGGACAGAGCCAATTTTGGTTGAAGAAACTGACACTGCTTCCCCCGAAGCATCCTCCGAGGCCCTCAATTATATTATACGACATGCTTCTGGAAAAAGATTATCTGAAGAAGAGATTTTTTAGGCTAATCACTATGACCGGGAATTGAAGTATCCGAAAGGAGCCTTAGTATTCAATGGCACGGACGAAGATGACTTTTTATACTGCCTCCCGGACAACAAAGAATTATCTGTCTGCCAGGAGATGGCTAGAAGTATAGGGTTTCCGAAGCTTGAATCTGGACTCTGCGCTATGACGAAGGACGATCTTGCAGATAGTCTTGCATATAATAGCCTGAAGGTATGAAAACTTTATATTTAGAAATTTATAATTTTGAAATCATTCTTTTATCCTTATACTAATCCTTGTATATATAGGGTTTAATATTGAGCAACGCGCTGAGAGCGCAAAAGAATGTCGAAGACGAGAGCTATGATATTGCTTTCAACAATCTACAATCAGAGGTTATTAAGCTGAGGAACGAAGCTCTAGAAAAAGATAAGATTCTGCTTACATTGGTGGACAAGATAAAGGAAGACGAAGCTACCTCTAAGGCTCAAGCTGAAGCCCAAAAACGCGAAATTAAAGATCTTCAGAAACAGCTAGCCAGAGCTAAAGAAGAACGTATACTTGAAGAGACAAAACGAGAGCTTAGTGATCAATGGGCCAATCATTTAGAAATAAATGTTAAAGAGCTTCGTGAATCCCAGAGAAGATGCTATGATAAGTCCATAGTGTGTGTTAAGAAGATAAAATCCAGCTTCGCCAACGTTGGCGTATTCTCTAGTGAAGAGAATTTCTCAAGGGGCAATCCCGAAGGTCTAATGGAATGGATCAGTCACGAAGCTGAGGCCTTCGAGGAAATCCTGAATAGCCGCGGAGACATATGTGCTTTTTCGGGTGCTAGAGGAATTGCTACTGTTTTGGAGAGGAGAGGTTGCGAGCATGTAAAATCTTTAGCGCAATCCGAAGCTACTTTGTCCCCTGAAGACATTAAAGACCCCTCAGCCGAAGCAAGCATGATTGGCAGAAAATTTTTCACCGATATTTGGGACAACGGTGGCCGAGAAATGGCTCAAGAAATTATTCAAAAAAGCGAAAAAGGCATCCACGATGCTAGAAAAATAGCAGAGGCTGCTGAGAAAAGTACAGAGCCCGAAGGGCAAATAGGTATTAATTAGTGGTTTTTATTCTGTTGTAATTTTTGATTCCAGACTTTGTTCGCGGTTTGTAATAGTAATATAGTTGTATCTTCTCCTCCCTCAGAACCTGTTGAGGCATCCCCGGGCCCCCACCCGAAGGGGGACGATGAAATTAGAAAAATGGCCGAAGCCATCATGGACAAGGTTGTCGACCAGCTACTGAATGAAGCTGCAGAAATAGTTCTTAAGGAGGACTAAATGCTATTGTAGAAACATTTGGAACATATCATGTGTAATACATTGTAACTTTGAATGTAACATATAATCTATTTATAGTTCAATTCTTTATGATGCATGAAATTTTGCATACATACCATTTTTTGAGCCTTCGGCGAAAAAACACATTCCCTTCTTTTCATGCTTCGTGAAGAAAATCTTTTATATATCACAAGGATTTGCATACTTCTCTGATGGAGAATATCCAAGCTTCGTGAAATATTCTCCGAAGCTGTAAAAAAGTTTTATGTTTCCTCTCTAATGAAGCTACACTTCTTCTCGATTTTCTCTTTTTCAAAACATTCTCCGAAGATCAATACTGTATCTCCTTCTTGTTCCACATGCAATATGTTGTATGATGCTTATGTTATGCAAAATGATGTGATGATGTTATGTTATGCAAAACGATATTTGTGCCGAAAGTACACACATCCCTGCAATAAAGCACACAATCTTTTTATATCAGCGCTGACTTTTCGCTGTAAGCCTCCCTTAGGAGCTTCTTCGCCTTTTACTTCAGCGGAATTAGCGTTTATTTTTCGCTGTAAGCCTCCCTTAGGTGCTTCTTCGCCTTTTACTTCAGCGGAATCAGCGTTTATTTTTCGCTGTAAGCCTCCCTTAGGAGCTTCTTCGCCTTTTACTTTCGGCGGAATCAGCGCTTATTTTTCGCTGTAGGCTCAGAAAACTTACACTGTGCTCCCTTAGGAACGACTTTTTGCTGCTTTGAATAAATTGCACTGCGTTCCTTAGAACAAATTTTTGATAGCTCGAAAATCCTCCTTGCCAATCATAAATTCTCATGCTTCGGCATCTTAGGCCTATGGAGAAGATATATTTTCATTACGGTAAAGAGCGAAACTATTACAAGAAATTGAAAGGCGATAAAAGACATTAAAACTACCCTTAATTGTTCTTTATTAAAAAGAAAGCAATACTGAATGTGAAAATGCGAAAAACTGCTGTCGAAGTAGGATATTTGTCAGTAAATGTGCTTCGACTCTGGCACAGTGCTATTGACTGTGCGAGCTTCGGACTCCTCTCTGAAGTCCCGCTGGAGGTTAATGCGCTGACTCCCTTCTGGCTGCTGGCCTCTTTGTGTTGGTGGTGGCGGCGGAGACTGCTGCCAAGATGCTTGGGGTTGGCTTGCCGAAGCAACAGAAGCTGCAGGGTGATTGCCTACATATTCTGGAATGTAAGGCGAATGATACGAAGTAGTATGCATGACTTGCTTCGGCTGACTTTGTTGTGCTGCAGCTTCTGCTATCTCCTTTTGCTTTTGGATGGTAACGTGACACATCCTGGTAGTGTGGCCCTTGTCTTCACCACAGAATAGGCAGTAAATCTTTCTTGGCTGATCTCCAAATCTTCCCCCGAAGCCCCTGGCGCCTCTGCCCCTTGGCGCTGTCGGCCGAAAAGAGCTTTGCTGCTGCCCCGAAGCTTGTGAAGAATATTGTGGCCTTTGTTGCTGACTCCCTCTATCGTCATTTTGAGTAGAATTATGAATTGACCTGACGTGCCTCGGGTGAAATCTTCCTCTGAAGCCCCTGGTCATTTCAGAGAACCTGAATGCTTCCTCCCTTCTTTGGCGAAAGTCATTGTCAGCTCGAATATACTCGTCCATCTTCTGGAGCAGCTTCTCCAAAGTCTATGGTGGCTTCCTGGCAAAGTATTGCGCTGAAGGCCCCGGTCGAAGTCCCTTAATCATGGCCTCAATGACAATTTCATTGGGCACTGTTGGCGCCTGTGCCCTCAGACGCAGAAACCTTCGGACATACGCCTGAAGGTATTCTTCGTGGTCCTGGGTACACTGGAATAGAGCCTGAGCGGTGACTGGCTTTGTCTGAAATCCTTGGAAGCTGGTTATCAACATATCCTTCAGCTTTTGCCATGAAGTAATTGTCCCTGGTCGAAGAGAAGAGTACCAAGTCTGAGCAACACTCTTGACGGCCATGACAAAAGACTTTGCCATGACTGCCGTATTGCCACCATACGAAGATATGGTTGCCTCATAACTCATCAAAAATTGCTTCGGGTCTGAATGGCCGTCATACATGGGGAGCTGAGGTGGCTTGTAAGACTGGGGCCATGGTGTAGCCTGCAATTCTGTTGATAGAGGAGAAGCATCATCAAAAGCAAAATTTCCATGATGGAAATCTTCATACCAGTCATCCTCATTGTAGAAACCCTCCTGATGGAGCTCTCTGCGCGGAGGCCTTCGGTTCTGGTCATCCTGAACAAGATGACGAACCTCTTCCGAAGCTTCATCTATCTGCCTCTGAAGGTCAGCTAGACGAGCCATCTTCTCGTTTTTTCGTTGCACCTGTTGTTGGAGCATCTCTAGGTTTTGGATTTCCTGGTCCAAGTCGTCCTCCGGAGGCGTTGGACTGGTGGCCTTCCTCTTCTAGCTTCGGGCCTCCCTAAGAGAAAGGACGTCTTGATTGGGGTCCAGCGGCTGCAGAGTGGCAGCCCCTGTCGCTGAAGCTTTCTTCGGCGGCATGGCGAAGGTGATGTTTTCCGAAGATGTTCAAAAGCTCAAGAAATGGAAGTGAGTTCACCGGAGGTGGGCGCCAATGTTGGGGACTTGTTCTCAAATGCTATGAATCAAGAACAAGGCAACACAAAATGTTAAACATCAAAACCCTTCGTCCTTTGGATCATTATTTCCCTTCGGATATAATGGATTTCGGACGAAGGTCATGAAGGACAAACCTTCATGATCATGACAAAAAAATAAAGAACATTCAAACACGTAATACAGAAAATAATATAATTTCTGTAAACATTGTCATTAATTTATTTTTTACTTATATTACTTATGTAAACAACGGTAAATTACAAATGTACCTTTGGCTTGAAGGAATGTGAATACAGATGTGATGCAAAAGCAAATGTCAAATCAGCCTCTCCAGTACAGGAATACTGTTCATCTATTTATAGGCACGGGTCGCAGCCCATGCAAAATTACATTAATATCCATTACATTTAACAATAACTCTATAGTAATTCTTCGAGGTCTAATTTGGCTTTTCATCTTTAAGTCGGTTCCCCTTTTCTGCCGTTATGCCGAAGCTTTTCTGCACATAGCTTCGTGATCGTCTTATCCTTCGTCGTGATCGCCTTTCGTCCCAGTCAATCTTCGTCTTTACCCGTGCTTTTGTATACCCGCAATCTAACTTCGAAGGTACCTGTTTACATATTTCTCTTGAAAAACATTGTCAAATCATGTTTTTGAGGACCTTCGGAGGCCGAAGGTCCCCAGCAGATGTGATCTGATTAGTTAGATCGGGGTCACCTAAAGAATTACGAGGTAAATAGACTTGATATATGGGATTTAGGTGTGGCCATCTTCTACCTTCCTTTTCTGCTATCCGTGCGTAGAGATGGCAATGGGTACCCGCTACCCGAAACTCGGTGGGTTTTTGCTCTATTAGGGTACGGGTTTGGGTCAATTTCTGTACCCATGGGTTTATTAATGGGTTCAAATAGAAACCCAACGGGTACGTGGGCATGTGTTTATTCTTCCACTACTCATACCCGCAAACCCATGGGTTTTTAAAACTCGTCTTAAAATCAACATATCTTATAAATATGTCTCATAATATTATTAATTGAATATGTTCTAATTGAAATAAACTCCACGTAACAAATTTTAAGCTAAAATTAGTTATCACTTGTTCATTTTATTCTGGCTTATTAATACATTGACTATCATTTACATGATGAATTATTTTTTGTGTTGATGTTAGTGGGTATGGGAAACCCGTTGGGTACCCGAAACCCGCATGGGCATGGGTTTAGGCAAAATTTGATACCCGTCATGGGTATGGATTTTTTAGCGGTCATATTTTTTCTCCGTGGGTACAGGTTTAGGCAAGTAATACTCAACAGATTTTTACCCATTGCCATCTCTATCCGTGCGGCAACGGAGCAAGCATCTTCTCATCAAGTCGCCGCCAGGCTTCGACTCTTCAAGGAAACCAAAGACTCGCAGCAGGCTGGGATGCGCTGTGGAGACGGGGACACGGAGGGCTTGGGTACCGACGTGGATTCAATGGGGCACGCTCGGCCAGGTGGTGACTCTGTTGCTTGATGAAATGAGAGAGAGAGGGTGCTTATTTATACTCTAGCGCTAGCTCTCAACAACCTGCTCCTCATCACAATACGCGTGATTGGTTGGTTGGTGGCGTCCAGACCCACGGCGTCACGTTGACCGCGCTCGGCTCCATCCACGGCGTCGCGTTGACCGCGCTTGGCTCATGTTTAGATGGCTGTAGTATATGGCGTCTGTTTGCATCCACACGTGTAGCCTATAGCTTTTTTTGCTCGCTTTACCTGCACAAGCAGAAACGAAGGGGAGCTACGTTCCCAGCGGCCCAGGCTGACGTGAGACCGACGCTCGACGTGCTGGTAACCAATTACACGGAATGAGTCCCGTTGAAACCGCACGGACGGTTACCAGTTTTCATTGTCTCGTAACAAACTGTGTATGTCGTGATGAAGCAGCTGGCAGAAAGAATAAAGAAATAAGAAAAGGGTTAAAAAGAAATTTTATGCGGACTCATGCTTGCATGTCGAGTGAAATGGGCTGGCCTTTTTATGGTTAGCCCGGTTTAATCCCTTCCTTTCTCTCTCTTTTTTCTATTTTTAATTTCTTTACTAAAATTTAATTCCAAATTCGAACTGTGTTTTGAAGTTTAAATCTAAGTCAAGTGCACATTTAAAGACCCAGTGTGATGTATAATTTATATATTTAGATAATTATTATTTGCCTTAACTGGACCCACATTGTTGATATGTATAAAATAAAGTCACAAAATCATATAATCAAAGATCCTATTTTATTTCTAAGATTTTGGGTATTACAACCGACACCTCTACCGTGGCTCGACGTAGTTAATATGGTCGGTCACATATGGCGGGTCGATCTCAGTTCGAGCGAGGGATCCACTCGAGTTGTTTCTCTTCAGTTCACCTGACCCTGTCTAGCTCCACCATGTTCGACCCCAGGCTCGGTGTCATGGGGTTCGTCTGGGGGCGAGTGCTTTTAAGGTAGACGTTTCCTTTCCTCTCCCGCTGATCGATGGGCCCCAGTCGCCAGAGGCTTTTTCCTGTGCGCTTGCTGGCCGAAGGGCCCTAGGGACCGGGGATCTGTCCCCGACGATACTGTCGGCGTTTCGACCCCGGGGGTCCCTGGACCGACGAGTAAATTGTCGCCGCGTGCCCCAGCCCAGATGGGTCGGCGCGAGATGGAGCGCGAAGGGGGGAAAGCCGGAGGGAGACAGGCGTAGAAAGGGGAAACCCGCGGCCTTCGTGTTTGTCCCGCGCCCAGGTCGGGTGCGCTTGCAGTAGGGGGTTACAAGCGTCCGCGCGGGAGGGAGCGAGAGGCCTACGCACGCGCCGTCCCGTCCTTCCCCGCGCGGCCAACCCCCTGTAAGAGGGCCCTGGACCTTCCTTTTATAGGCGTAAGGAGAGGGTCTAGGTGTACAATGGGAGATGTAGCAGTGTGCTAACGTATCTAGCAGAGAGGAGCTAGTGCCCTAAGTACATGCCGTCGTGGCAGCCGGAGAGGTTTTGGCACCCTGTTTGTGTGATGTCGTGGCCGTCGGAGGAGCGCTGGAGCCTGGCGGAAGGACAGCTGTCGGGGCTGTCGAGTCCTTGCTGACGTCTCCTTGCTTCCGTAAGGGGGCTGAGAGCCGCCGTCGTCATGGAGCATGCGGGGCGCCATCATTACTTGTTTACCGGGGCGAGCCAGATGGAACGTCAGTCTTGTTCCCCATAGCCAGGGCTAGCTAGGGGTAGGGTAATGATGGCCCCTCCTGTGACGTGGTCGGTCTGAGCCCTGGGTCGGGCGAGGCGGAGGCTCCTCCGAGGTCGAGGTTGAGTCTGTCTTCCGAGGTTGAGGTCGAGTCCGAGCCCTTGGGTCGGGCGAGACGGAGACCGTCGGCTGAGGCCGAGGCCGAGTCCGAGCCCTAGGGTCGGGCGAGGCAGAGTTCGTCGTCTTCCGGGGCCGAGCCCGAGTCCTAGCCCTGGGTCGGGCGAGGCGGAGTTCGTCGTCTTTCGGGGACGAGCCCGAGTCCGAGCCCTGGGTCGGGCGAGGCGGAGTTTGTCGTCTTCCGGGGCCAAGCCCGAGCCCTGGGTCGGGCGAGGCGGAGCTTCCTATGGCGCCCGAGGCCGGACTTGGCCGCTGTCAGCCTCACTCTATCGAGTGGCACAGCAGTCGGAGCGACGCGGGCGACGATGTCTTCTTGTCAGACTGGTCAGTGGAGCGGCGAAGTGACTGCGGTCACTTCGGCTCAGTCGAGTGAAGGGCGCGCATCAGGATAAGGTGTCAGGCCATCTTTGCATTAAATGCTCCTGCGATACGGTCGGTCGTCGTGGCGATTTGGCTAAGGTTGCTTCTTGGCGATGACTGGGCCTCGAGCGAGCCGAAGGTGTGTCCGTTGCTTGAGGGGGCCCTCGGGCGAGACGTAAACCCTCCGGGGTTGGCTGCCCTTGCCCGAGGCTGGGCTCGGGCGAGGCGAGATCGTGTCCCTTGAGTGGACCGAGCTTTGACTTAATCGCACCCATCAGGCCTTTGCAGCTTTGTGCTGATGGGGGTTACCAGCTGAGATTAGGAGTCTTGGGGGTACCCCTAATTATGGTCCCCGACAGTAGCCCCCGAGCCTCGAAGGGAGTGTTAATACTCGCTTGGAGGCTTTTGTCGCACTTTTTTACAAGGGGACCGACCTTTCTCGGTTGCGTTTTGTTCCGGTGGGTGCGCGCGAGCGCACCCACCGGGTGTAGCCCCCGAGGCCTCGGAAGAGTGGTTTGACTCCTTCGAGGTCTTAATGCGTTTCGCGATGCTTCGGCTAGTCTGGTTGTTCCCTCATGCGAGCTGGCCGTAGCCCGGGTGCACGGTCAGGTCCCAAGTTCTCGGGCTGGTATGTTGACGCTGTCAACGGTTTGGCCGGAGCCGGGTTTGCGAGAGCAGCCCCCGAGCCTCCGCACAGAGCGAGAGGACGGTCAAGGACAGACTCGACTTTTTTACATACGCCCCTGCGTCGCCTTTCCGCAAGGAGGAGGGGGGGAAGCGCCATGTTGCCCTTGGAGGGCGCCGAACATGGTGTCTCCAGTGAGCTGCTAACGGGTAATCCGAGTGGACTCCCGTACCCCATTTGTTAGGGGTCGGCTAGAGGCCCGGAAGCGCGCTCCAAAAGTACCCGCAGGTGATTTGCCGGACCCGGTCCCCTTTTGACGGGGTCCAAGGGCTCGATGCCTCCCTCTGATGGGACTCCGTTACAAAATCGTTCCCGTTGGTCTCGGAAATGTCCTAGGGTACCTCGAGAGCGTAGCCCGAGCCTTGGTTATGTATCGAACGTACCAAGGGTCATCCCTCGCTCTGCGTCTGAGGCGGCTGTGAACCCTTCGAGGGCCAGCCTACGAACCCCTGATCAGTAGTGGGCGCGGAGCCCGAGTGGCCTGAGGCGGCCGTTGAACCCTTCCGAGGGGCCGGCCTTCGAACCTCTGACCAGTAGCGGGCGTGGAGCCCGGGCGCTCTGAGGCGGCTGTTGAACCCCTCCGAGAGGCCAGCCTTCGAACCTCTGATCAGTAGGGGGGCTCGGGGCCCGTTTCCTTCGCGGAGAAGGATCCCTTTCGGGGTATCCCCTTTCCCGGTCCCTGTTGTAAGAGAGAGAAAGAGGAAAAGGAAAAGGAAAAGGATACGAAATCGAATGACGTGGCACACCTTTTTTGACGCGGTCATTATGGCGAAGGCGAAGCGTCGCTCGCTTCTCCTGCCAAAGGTGCCGCCTGTCCCGCCGCAGAGTTAATGCTACGGGACGAGTGGTTAGCGGGGCAGCCGTTGCGCGTGCGCGAGCCGTTCGAGGAACGGGCGTTTCGCTTTGAGTTTTGAATCCCGCGGCGGGTTCGGGCGAAGTGTTGAACGGGTCTCGCCTGGGTCTTTATATATTCGGGAGAGGGACCGGTGATGGTTTTTTACTCTTGCTACTTGCCTCCCTCTTAGGTTTTCGCAACCCGAGGGAATAGCCAGAGAAAGGAAACCGCTCACCTAGTCCTTTTCGCCGCCACCTCTTCTGCTTGGTGATGGCCGACCAGGTGACCATTGTTCCGTCGCGCGACCCGTGGCCCTTCTCCACCGTCACGGCGGATGACCTGGATGCCCTTGTTGCTGAGGGTTTACTTCGCCCTCTCTCCGGTGACTCGCAGCCGGAGTGGATGCCTCCCCCGAGTGGAGCCGCCCCGTCCCCGCCGCCGGGGTATGTCGTGAGCTTCGTCTCCTTTCACGAGCGGGGGTTCGGAGTGCCGGCAAGCCGTTTTATGCGGGCGATTTTGCATGTCTACGGGGTGGAGCTGCACAACCTCAGCCCCAACTCCATCTCGCAAGCCGCCATCTTCGTGGCGGTTTGTGAAGGATACTTGGGGATTGACCCTCACTGGGACCTGTGGACTCATTTCTTCTCCGCGGAGCTTTTTGCTTCGCCGACGGGGGAGAGAAGGGTCCGCACGAGGCAGACCTTGGGGGTACCTTCGGGGGTCGAGGTTCGAGAGACCTCCCCACAGGCACGGTTGATTATGGCCCGGAGTGGGTAAGTATCTTAGGATATCTTTGTCCTGGCTCCTCCTTCGTATGTCCCGCCCCTGATTCTCCTTTTCTCCTTAGCAAGCGGAGTCACGGTCTGACCGATCTGGCTCCCCGGAAGGTCCTCAAGACGGCGTTGGCTTCCGCAGCTAGTGCCGCGCCGGGCCTCGCCGGCCAGCTGACCTCCTCGCAAGACGCCCCACAGCGGGGGGCTCAGGCGGCACCAGTTGCCGTGGAGCGAGCTCCCGAGGCTGGCTCTTCTATCGAGGCGGCCGTCGCGCTGGGGGAGGTTGCTGGCGCGGCCGTGGTCTCGGGCCCATCGGACATGCTGCCGGCGTTGGCGTCGGCTGCTGCCGAGGCCGTCGACGTCCTAGCCGTGGAGCGACCCGTCGCCGCCGACGCTGAGATGGCCGAGGCGTCGCTACTTGGTGCCTCGGAGGAGGGGGGCGCGGGACCGCGACCCGTCCCGTCGAGCGGCAGCCTTGTCCCCGCGCGGCGGAGTTCCGAGGGGCGGCGCCAGTTGCTTTGGTTCCGGACCCGTGGGGCCTCGGATCCCCTCTTCGTTCTTGACGATGAGCGGGAGGAGCAGTCTTGGGACGAGCTCCGTGAGTGTGCCGAGGCAACGGTGGGGTCGCTCCAGTCATCCTTGGAGGTTTTTTGCAGGGACGTTCCCAAGATTCTCCAGGTAATGATTTCAGGCATACCTTTCTCGTGATCAAGGCATTCTTTGTGACGCCCCGCTTCCTTCCCTCAGGATCTAACGGATCTGAGCGCCGCCAAGTCGTCGTTCATCCGCCGCGAGGTCGATGTCTGGGGTTCGCTGCGGTCCCTGAGGACCACGCTTGCCGGGGCTACCGCGCGCCTCTCCCAACAGAGCGCCGAGGTGGCGGACCTTCGGTTGCTCTGTGCCGATCTTGGAGCAGAGGCAGCAGCGGCACGCGCAGAGGTGCAGCGGCGGCAGTCGGAGCTTGATCAGGTCACCGGCGAGCGGGACCAATCTCAGGGCCGGGCCGCCGAGGCCGAAAGCCGGGTCGGAGCCCTTGCAGCAGACCTAGCCGTGGCCCAAGCCGCATCCTCGGAGCAGCGTGCCCGAGCCGGAGGTATGTCTTGGCTGTTTTAAGTTTTTGTTTCAGCTCGGTTCCTCAACTTGTGTTTGAGGTCTTATGCTTTGGCTGTTCGCAGAGCTCGAGTCTGCCCTTGATAAGTCCACCAAGGCGCTTGCTCAGGCGGCCGAGCAGAGGGAGGCCGACCATGCGGCCATGTCCGATGCCATCTCGGCTTTCTGCTGGGTCTTTGGCTTCGACGACGTCCCCTCGGGAAGCTCCCCTCAAAGTCGCCTGCAGGCCTTGGGTGACCATGCGCGTGGCAGGCTCCGCGAGGCGCTACATCACGGCGTCAGGCGGGCCTTCGCCGTGCTTGCTTCCCACTATGTCGTGGATCTGGTGCGGGTCAGCGAGGGGTATTGCCTCCCCGACGAAGATGAAGCCGCCCTGGCCGAAGTCCAGAGGCTCGACGCGGCCGCCGCGGGCCCGAGCGCGGTGCTGGCAACCACCTTCGAGGCAGAGATCCTCCCGCTTGCGCCGTCGTCCGAGGCCGGGGCGGACCTTGCCGAGGGTGGGGACGAAGCCGAGGGCGCGTCTCCTTCTCCGGGCGACGCCTGACTCTGCCGGAGCAGTTTTCTTTGAATGCATATGTGTCTTTTGCGACCGCTGAGGCCCGAACACTTTATTATCGTAGTATAAGGTTGTGCTCCTTTTCCTTCCGTTTTGCGTATCCGGCCCCGTTCGTCAGTAGCAGGGTGGCTTGCCCAAGTAAGAGTAATTTTTCGTGGTAGCTGACGAGTGAGGTATCCGTATCCCAGAGGCGTAGGAGTCCCTCGGCTCGGTCGGCCTTGCCACTTACATGCGCCCTCATTCGCTTCTTGGGGTCCTGCTACCGATATAGCCGGGGAACGCAGAAGCCTTTTTGATGGAAGACTTTTTTCGAGGAAAATTTTGACGCGGAGGGGGTTCCCCCCTTCTAGCCCCCGAGGGAGGGTCGGGCTTTGCCGAGGCAAGGCTGACCCTTCCTTGATGGTTAGACTTTGTGTGTGAATGAGGTGTACGAACGACTTGAAAGCATCTTTAAGGGTAGAAGCGACGTAGCTGTCGGATGTTCCAAGCGTTGTTGTAGACCTCGCCTTGACTGTTGGCCAGCTTGTACGTCCCGGGCTTCAGAACTTTGGCGATGACGAACGGCCCTTCCCAGGGAGGCGTGAGCTTGTGCCGCCCTCGGGTGTCTCGTCGCAGCCGAAGCACCAAGTCACCCACCTGGAGGTCTCGGGACCGAACCCCTCGGGCGTGGTAGCGTCGCAGGGACTGATGATACCGCGCCGAGTGTAGTAAGGCCATGTCCCGAGCCTCTTCCAGCTGGTCCAGTGAGTCTTCTCGGTTAGCTCGATTGCTTTGGTTGTCGTAGGCCCTCGTCCTCGGGGAACCGTATTCTAAGTCTGTGGGCAAGATGGCCTCGGCCCCATAGACTAGAAAGAACGGTGTGAAGCCCGTGGCTCGGCTCGGCGTCGTCCTCAGACTCCAGACCACCGAGGGGAGCTCCTTCATCCATCGCTTGCCGAACTTGTTGAGGTCGTTGTAGATCCGTGGCTTGAGTCCTTGCAAAATCATGTCGTTGGCACGCTCTACTTGCCCATTCGTCATGGGGTGAGCCACGGCTGCCCAGTCCACCCGGATGTGGTGATCCTCGCAGAAGTCCAGGAACTTTCTGCTTGTGAACTGGGTGCCATTGTCGGTGATGATGGAGTTCGGGACCCCAAAGCGATGGATGATGTTGGTGAAGAACGCCATCGCCTGTTCGGACCTGATGTTGTTTAGGGGTCGGACCTCGATCCACTTGGAGAATTTATCGATGGCGACCAGCAGGTGCGTGTAGCCCTCGGGTGCCTTCTGCAAAGGGCCGACGAGGTCCAGCCCCCACACAGCAAACGGCTAGGTGATGGGTATCGTCTGCAGGGCCTGAGCGGGCAAGTGTGTCTGCCTCGCATAGAATTGACACCCTTGACAGGTGCGGACAATTCTAGTGGCGTCGGCCACCGCGGTCGGCCAGTAGAAACCTTGTCAGAAGGCGTTTCCAACAAGGGCTCGAGGCGCTGCGTGATGACCGCAAGCCCCCGAGTGTATTTCTTGTAAGAGCTCCTGGCCTTCGGCGATGGATATGCATCGCTGGAGGATGCCTGAGGGGCTGCGGTGGTAGAGCTCCTTCCTGTCCCCCAGCAAGACGAACGACTTGGCGCGCCGCGCTAACCGCCAGGCTTCGGCTTGGTCAAGGGGTAGCTCTCCTCGGTGGAGATATTGCAGGTACGGGGTCTGCCAGTTTCGATTAGGCGTGACCCCGCTCCGCTCCTCCTCGACGCGCAGTGCCTCACCCTCGGGGGTCGAGGGTGCCTTGGGCTGGGCCGAGGGTGCCCCGGGCTGGGCCGAGGGTGCCTCGGGCTGAGCCGAGGCCTTCTCGGGCTCGGGCGCGTCGTCGGTCTTGACGGAGGGTTGATGCAGGTCTCAGGAGAAGACGTCCGGGGGAACTGTTGTCCGCCTCGAGGCTATCTTAGCCAGCTCGTCCACAGTCTCGTTGTGTTGTCGGGCGATGTGGTTGAGCTCGAGCCCGTAGAACTTGTCTTCCAGGCGCCGAACCTTATCGCAGTAGGCTTCCATCTTCGGGTCGCGGCAGTGGGAGTTCTTCATGACTTGGTCGATGACGAGCTGCGAGTGACCGCGAGCGTCGATGCGTCGGACCCCTAGCTCGATGGCGATGCGCAACCCGTTGACCAGAGCCTCGTACTCGGCCACATTGTTGGACGCCGGGAAATGGAGACGTAGCACGTAGCGTAGGTGCTTCCCGAGGGGCGAGATGAAGAGCAGGCCCGCGCCTGCCCCTGTCTTCATCAGCGACCCGTCGAAAAACATGGTCCAGAGTTTCGGTTGGATCAGAGCTGTTGGGAGCTGGGTATCGACCCATTCAGCCACAAAGTCCGCCAAGACTTGGGACTTGATGACCTTCCGAGGGGCGAACGAGATTGTCTTGCCCATGATTTCCACCGCCCACTTTGCAATCCTACCCGAGGCCTCTCGGCACTGGATGATCTCCCCCAGGGGGAAGGATGACACCACAGTCACCGGATGAGACTCGAAGTAGTGTCGCAACTTCTGCCGTGTCAGGATCACCGCGTACAACAGCTTCTGAATTTGTGGGTAGCGGATCTTGGTTTCGGACAGTACCTCACTGATGAAGTAGACTGGTCTCTGGATGGGCAATGCATGCCCTTCTTATCGTCTCTCAACCACGATCGCGGCGCTGACCACCTGAGTGGTAGCGGCGACGTAGATCAAGAAGGCTTCTCCGGCCGTGGGGGGTACCAAGATGGGCGCGTTCGTGAGGAGCGCCTTCAGGTTCCCGAGGGCTTCCTCGGCCTCAGGGGTCCAAGTGAAGCACTCGGCCTTTCTTAAGAGGCGGTACAGAGGCAGGCCTCTTTCGCCGAGGCGCGAGATGAAACGGCTCAGAGCCGCAAGGCATCCCGTGACCCTCTGTACGCCTTTCAAGTCCTTGATGGGCCCCATGTTGGTGATGGCCGCGATTTTCTCCGGGTTGGCCTCGATGCCCCGCTCGGAGACGATGAACCCCAAGAGCATGCCTCGGGGGACCCCGAAAACGCACTTCTCGGGATTGAGCTTTACGTCTTTCGCCTTGAGACACCGGAATGTCGTTTCAAGGTCGGAAAGGAGGTCGGAGGCTTTCCTCGTCTTGACTACGATGTCATCGACGTAGGCCTTGACCGTTCGACCAATGTGTTCGCCGAACACATGGTTCATGCACCTTTGGTATGTCGCACCCGCATTCCTCAAACCAAACGGCATGGTAACATAGCAGTACATGCCGAAAGGTGTGATGAAAGAAGTCGCGAGCTGGTCGTACTCTTTCATCCTGATTTGGTGATACCCTGAGTAGGCATCGAGGAAAGACAGGGTTTCGCACCCGGCAGTGGAATCCACGATTTGATCGATGCGAGGCAGAGGGTAGGGAACTTTTGGACATGCTTTGTTTAGACCAGTGTAGTCTACACACATCCGCCATTTCCCTCCCTTCTTTCTCACAAGCACAGGGTTGGCAAGCCATTCGGGATGGAATACCTCTTTGATGAACCCTGCCGCCATTAGCTTGTGGATCTCCTCGCCTATGGCTCTGCGCTTTTCCTCGTCGAATCGGCGCAGAGGCTGCTTCACGGGTCGGGCCCCAGCTCGGATATCCAGCGAGTGCTCGGCGACATCCCTCAGTATGCCGGGCATGTCCGAGGGACTCCACGCGAAAACGTCGGCGTTTGCGCGGAGAAAGTCGACGAGCACTGCTTCCTATTTGGGATCAAGCTCGGAGCCGATCTAGATCTGCTTGGAGGCGTCGTTGCTGGGGTCGAGAGGGACGGATTTAACCGTCTCCGCTGGCTCGAAGTTGCCGGCGTGGCGCTTCACGTCTGGCGCCTCCTTAGAGAGGCTCTCCAGGTCGACGATGAGGGCCTCGGATTCGGCGAGGGCCTCGGTGTACTCCACGCACTCCACGTTGCATTCGTACGCGTGTCGGTACGTGGGGCCGACAGTGATGACCCCGTTGGGGCCCGGCATCTTGAGCTTGAGGTAGGTGTAGTTGGGGACGGCCATGAACTTGGCGTAGCATGGCCTCCCCAACACTGCGTGGTAGGTTCCCCGGAACCCGACCACCTCGAACGTGAGGGTTTCCCTTCGGAAGTTGGAGGGAGTCCCGAAGCAGACATGTAGATCGAGTTGTCCGAGGGGCTGGACGCGTTTCCCAGGGATGATCCCGTGAAAAGGCGCAGCGCCTGCCCGGACCGAGGACATATCGATCCACAGGAGCCCGAGGGTCTCGGCGTGGATGATGTTGAGGCTATTGCCTCCGTCCATGAGGACCTTGGTGAGCCTAACGTTGCTTATGACGGGGTCGACAATGAGCGGGTATTTCCCTGGGCTCGGCACGCGGTCGGGGTGGTCGCCCTGGTCGAAGGTGATGGGCTTGTCGGACCAGTCTAGGTAGACTGGTGCCGCCACCTTTACCGAGCAGACCTCCCGACGCTCTTGCTTGCGGTGCCGAGCCGAGGCGTTCGCCACTTGCCCACCGTAGATCATGAAGCAGTCGTGAACCTCGGGGAATTCTTCTGCCTTGCGATCCTCCTTATCATCGTCGCGGGCCTTGCCACCTTCCGCGGGTGGCCCGGCCTTGTGAAAGTGGCGCCGAAGCATGGCGCACTCCTCAAGGGTGTGCTTGACGGGCCCCTGATGATAGGGGCACGGCTGCTTGAGCATCTTGTCGAAGAGATTGGCGCCTTCGGGAGGTTTCCGAGGGTTCTTGTACTCCGCGGCGACGACAAGGTCCGCGTCGGCGGCGTCGCGTTTCGCTTGCGACTTCTTCTTGCCCTTCTTCTTGGTGCCGCGCTGAGTAGACGTCTCGGGGACATCTTCCGGCGGGCGGCCCTGGGGCTGCTTGTCCTTCCGGAAGATGGCCTCAACCGCCTCCTGGCCAGAGGCGAACTTGGTGGCGATGTCCATCAGCTCGCTCGCCCTGGTGGGGGTCTTGCAACCCAGCTTGCTCACCAGGTCGCGGCAGGTGGTGCCAGCGAGGAACGCGCCGATGACATCCGAGTCGGTGACGTTGGGCAGCTCGGTGCGCTGCTTCGAGAATCGCCGGATGTAGTCCCGGAGAGACTCTCCCGGCTGCTGGCGGCAGCTTCGGAGATCCCAGGAGTTCCCAGGGCGTACGTACGTGCCCTGGAAGTTGCCGGCGAAGGCTTGGACCAGGTCGTCCCAGTTGGAGATCTGCCCCGGAGGCAAATGCTCCAGCCAGGCTCGAGCGGTGTCGGAGAGGAACAGGGGGAGGTTGCGGATGATGAGGTTGTCATCGTCCGTTCCACCCAGGTGGCAGGCCAGCCGGTAGTCCGCGAGCCACAGTTCCGGCCTCGTCTCCCCCGAGTACTTTGTGATAGTAGTCGGGGTTCGGAACTGGGTCGGGAACGGCGCCCGTCGTATGGCCCGGCTGAAAGCCTGCAGACCGGGTGGTTCGGGCGAGGGACTCCGATCCTCCCCGCTGTCGTAGCGTCCCCCACGCCTGGGGTGGTAGCCTCGGCGCACCTTCTCGTCGAGGTGGGCTCGACGGTTACGGTGATGGTGCTCGTTGCCGAGGCGTCCCGGGGCCGCAGGCGCTGTGTTGCGCGTGCGCCCGGTGTGGACCGAGGCTTCCCGCATGAATCGGGAAGTCACGGCGCGATGCTCCGAGAGGTACCCCTGCCTTCGGGAGGCAGAGCTTTCGGCCCGTCGGACCGCGACATCCTCCAGGAGATTCTTGAGCTCTCCCTGGATACGCCGCCCCTCGGTGGTTGATGGCTCCGGCATCGCGCAGAGAAGTATTGCCGCTGCAGCCAGGTTCTGGCCGACCCCACTGGAAGCCGGTGGCGGCCTTGCCCTGACATCGTCGGCGATGCGGTGTTGGATGCCCTGGGGTAGATGACGCGCTTCTCCGGCCGGAGGTTGGCCTGCCCATTCCTGCCCGATGTCCCGGCGGAACGGCTCAAGTGTTCCTGCTCCCTCGTCGAGCCTGGCCTGCATCTCGCGGATTTGCTCGAGCTGTGAGTCCTGACCCCCCGCAGGGACTGGGACCACAGCTAGTTCCCGTAGGATGTCAACGCGAGGCGCAGGCCTAGGGGGATCACCGTTCTCCGGTATACTGGTTGCCTTCACCGGGACCCCCTAGATCGACGTGGAAACATTCACGACTTGGGCCGCAATCCTCGTCGCCGAAGCTGCGGCTACCGTCGGAACAATCGGAGAGGCAGTAGTCGCATGCGGTCATGAAGTCCCGCATGGCACTGGGGTTACCAAGTCCGGAGAAATCCCAACAAAAGTCGGGCTCGTCATCTTCCTCGGAACCCGAGGGCCCGTAGGTCGAGACGGCTGTCAGCCGGTCCCAGGGTGACCGCATACCGTACCCCGGAGGGTTTGGACTCGCCTCTATGAAAGCGTCCACCGAAGCAAAGTCGCTTGGTGGGTCGAGGCTGAATCCAAAAGGCACGAGATGGGAATCGGTCGGTACCTCTTGGTCGACGGGCGGTGACGAAGTCACGTCAGGGGCAGACTGCACCGTCGTCTCAGGTACGAGGGTGACGCCCAGCAAGTCCTTTTGCGAGCGTGCTGGCGTCGTTCGTCTGCTTGGAGTTGGCGTGTTGCGGGGAGACGGCGCTCGTCTTCGTCTCAGACGCGAAGTCGATGCCCGACGTGTCCCCCGTTGGGGCGCCGGCGCCGTCGACTCGCTCGACAGCCGACGAGGTGCCACCTCTTGCTTGGCCTTGGTTGCCCCGCCTCCTCCTCCGTCGGCGGGGGAGGCGACGGGATAAACCCGAATGCTGTTCTTCCGTCACGTGGGGAAGACGTTGTCGATTCCACCGCCAGCGGGCGGGTTGTCGGCCGCCATTGTGGCTGTCGCGCGGCGGGGGAAGGAGTATCATGTCGTAGCTGCCGTCGAGGGACATGAACTCAAGACTCCCGAAACGGAGCATCGTCCCGGGCTGGAAAGGTTGCTGGAGACTGCCCATCTGGAGCTTGATGGGAAGCTGTTCGTCAACACGCAGCAGGCACCTACCTGGCGCGCCAACTGTCGGCGTTTCGACCCCGGGGGGTCCCTGAACCGACGAGTAAATTGTCGCCGCGTGCCCCAGCCCAGATGGGTCGGCGCGAGACGGAGCGCGAAGGGGGGAAAAGCCGGAGGGAGACAGGCATAAAAGGGGAAACCCGCGGCCTTCGTGTTTGTCCCACGCCCAGGTCGGGTGCGCTTGCAGTAGGGGGTTACAAGCGTCCGCGCGGGAGGGAGCGAGAGGCCTACGCACGCGCCGTCCCGTCCTTCCCCGCGCGGCCAACCCCCTGTAAGAGGGCCCTGGACCTTCCTTTTATAGGCGTAAGGAGAGGGTTCAGGTGTACAATGGGAGATGTAGCAGTGTGCTAACGTATCTAGCAGAGAGGAGCTAGTGCCCTAAGTACATGCCGTCGTGGCAGCCGGAGAGGTTTTGGCACCCTGTTTGTGTGATGTCGTGGCCGTCGGAGGAGCGCTGGAGCCTGGCGGAAGGACAACTGTTGGGGCTGTCGAGTCCTTGTTGACGTCTCCTTGCTTCCGTAAGGGGGCTGAGAGCCGCCGTCGTCATGGAGCATGCGGGGCGCCATCATTACTTGTTTACCGGGGCGAGCCAGATGGGACGTCGGTCTTGTTCCCCGTAGCCAGGGCTAGCTAGGGGTAGGGTAATGATGGCCCCTCCTGTGACGTGGTCGGTCCGAGCCCTGGGTCGGGCGAGGCGGAGGCTCCTCCGAGGTCGAGGTTGAGTCTGTCTTCCGAGGTCGAGGTCGAGTCCGAGCCCTTGGGTCGGGCGAGACGGAGACCGTCGGCTGAGGCCGAGGCCGAGTCCGAGCCATGGGGTCGGGCGAGGCGGAGTTCGTCGTCTTCCGGGGCCGAGCCCGAGTCCGAGCCCTGGGTCGGGCGAGGCGGAGTTCGTCGTCTTCCGGGGCCGAGCCCGAGTCCGAGCCCTGGGTCGGGCGAGGCGGAGTTCGTCATCTTCCGGGGCCGAGCCCGAGTCCGAGCCCTGGGTCGGGCGAGGCGGAGCTTCCTATGGCGCCCGAGGCCGGACTTGGTCGCTGTCAGCCTCACTCTGTCGAGTGGCACAGCAGTCGGAGCGACGCGGGCGGCGCTGTCTTCTTGTCAGACTGGTCAGTGGAGCGGCGAAGTGACTGCGGTCACTTCGGCTCAGTCGACTGAAGGGCGCGCGTCAGGATAAGGTGTCAGGCCATCTTTGCATTAAATGCTCCTGTGATACGGCCGGTCGTCGTGGCGATTTGGCCAAGGTTGCTTCTTGGCGAAGACTGGGCCTCGGGCGAGCCGAAGGTGTGTCCGTTGCTTGAGGGGGCCCTCGGGCGAGACGTAAACCCTCCGAGGTCGGCTGCCCTTGCCCGAGGCTGGGCTTGGGCGAGGCGAGATCGTGTCCCTTGAGTGGACCGAGCCTTGACTTAATCGCACCCATCAGGCTTTTGCAGCTTTGTGCTGATGGGGGTTACCAGCTGAGATAAGGAGTCTTGGGGGTACCCCTAATTATGATCCCCGTCAGATACCAATAAAAAAAATAAAAATTGAATATTTTGTGGTTTTGGTATTTGATATGGGTTGATATTGTTTTTGATCCTAAAACTTCACTTTATTTGGAATCAATTGCTAAAAAGAAAAACATTAAAGCACTAGGGTGGGTCGAAATTTGTGATCCTATAAAAATACCCCTTTAGGGCAAGTTTGGGAACCTCATTTCCCCAAGTGATTTTCATTTTCCCAGGGAAATTATTTTATTTTCCCTTGGGAAAATAGGAATCCCTTCGAAAAATAGTGTTCCCAAACTAGCCCTTATAATGAAATTTCCCCCGTTAGATGAGGATGGGATCACAAAAATTGACTTTTGTATTATATAGGCTAAGGTCATGTTTGTTTCGGATTATAATCTCTCTGTATTATATAATCCAGTGCAAAAAATCTAGCATGTAAACAAAAACCTAAATTATGGGTCCAGATTATATAATCTAAAGCCTAAAGTATGATAATCTCATAATCTCCTCAAGAGTAGCTTATTTAAGATTATTTTTGGCAAAAGACCCACTACCCATGGTTATGTAAATAGAAATTACAGTTCATGCCATCATTCTTTCCTCACCTAATACACGATCAAATTATCCATTGTGCCTCCCGTTGCCAATCTTTTTTACCACCGCTAATAGTTCATCGCGCCGCCTCTTGATGTTCCAAGTGATAGAATGTCATAACTCTACTAAATATCAAATAAGCAAACAAAGATATTATTGTCTTTGTAAATAATTTACATTTATATAATCTAGGCTACCAAAAAGTTATATGTAGATTATAATCTAGACATATTATAATATAGAATAATATGATCTAGATTATAATCCAGATTATATAATCTATAAGTTGAAACAAAGAGGCCTTGAATATTATGTGGTTTTGGTATTTGATATGGGTTGATATTGCTTTTGGTCCTAAAACTTCACTTTATTTAGAATTAATCACTAAAAAGAAAGATATTAAAGCACTAGGGTGGGTCAAAATTTGTGATCCTATAAAAATACCCCCTTTATTGAAATTTCCCCCGTTAGATAAGGATGGGATCAAAAAAAATTGACTTTCGTATTATATAGGCTAAGATTCCTCTATATGTATACAGTAAATTTTAATCATATCACTAATCGGAGAATCTCTTTCGACTAGAATGCGACAAGAATGAGGTTGTTACCAACTCGTTTGAGAGGTTAGAATTAGATTACACTCAGTCGTAGATGGTGTATCCGATAAACAAGACTTAATGTTAGTATGCTTACATCTTAATTATTTTACACTAGAAATGTTCTCTTTGTTAAATCTTTTAAACTATGACATGTAACAATTTAGTGTGGGACTTCATAAAAGCCTTTAGAGCTTGTTTTGTAGCGGGGGATTAGAAAGTATTGAGATAGTCTTCAGCGGCTTACTCGCCTCATCTCTTATCCCATTACACATTTCAAATTTCACTCTATAAATAATATAATATACAGTAAAAAATAATATTTTACACAATTATATGCACGGTCTAGTGGAGGTCGAGTGGCAGGAGGCGGTGGGTTCAACACCTCAAACTTTACTTTTGGCCGTGTTTAGTTACTGTAGGCTAAATTTTAGTTCCTGCCACGTTGGATATTTGATAGAACTAAACAACAAGGCGAACTTATTAAACTTAAGGGAAATTTGGATCCATACCATTAAAAGATCACCACTTTGGATCCATACCATTACTATCTCACTTACATGTGGGTCCAAATGAGTCAATGACATGTGGGGTCCATGATATATATCTAAAGTTTGGATCTTTTAATGGTATAGATCCAATTATTCCTAAACTGGGAAATTTGGATCCATACCATTAAAAGATCACCACTTTGGATCCATACCATTACTATCTCACTTACATGTGGGTCCAAATGAGTCAATGACATGTGGGGTCTATGGTATATATCTAAAGTTTGGATCTTTTAATGGTATAGATCCAATTATTCCTAAACTGGGAAATTTGGATCCATACCATTAAAAGATCACCACTTTGGATCCATACCATTACTATCTCACTTACATGTGGGTCCAAATGAGTCAATGACATGTGGGGTCCATGGTATATATCTAAAGTTTGGATCTTTTAATGGTATAGATCCAATTATTCCTAAACTAGGAAATTTGGATCCATACCATTAAAAGATCACCACTTTGGATCCATACCATTACTATCTCACTTACATGTGGGTCCAAATGAGTCAATGACATGTGGGGTCCATGGTATATATCTAAAGTTTGGATCTTTTAATGGTATAGATCCAATTATTCCTAAACTGGGAAATTTGGATCCATACCATTAAAAGATCACCACTTTGGATCCATACCATTACTATCGTAAATGTTTCGATCATAGAGTGCTATCGTAAATATTTGTTAATAATAAGTTAATTAGACTTAAATTTTTGTTTTGACGTTTAGCCTTTAGTTGTATAACTAAATTTATTATTAAACTATATT
Source organism: Zea mays (assembly GCF_902167145.1). NCBI lineage: Eukaryota > Viridiplantae > Streptophyta > Magnoliopsida > Poales > Poaceae > Zea > Zea mays. The sequence goes on along the minus strand of NC_050098.1, from coordinate 36,673,577 downwards.
TAATACTGGTAAAATACATCCAAACACCTCCTTAACGGGTCCGGGCCTGACGTATGGTACCCGGTACTTTTTTCTCTAGATTTGGCGTCGCGAGACTCCTCGCGCTTCTCGCCGAGAGAAAACTAGGGTTTTGCTCCTGGAATCTCCTCCCCCGCAGCCGCCGCCCGACCGTGCGCCAACGATACATCCTTCTCCCTCCTCCGATCCGGCCTTTTTGATCCCCGGATCCCGTACAATATGGTGTGTATTTTCCCCTTCCATTCGTTTACAGCTCGATCCCCAAAACTGAGATGTGGTTGGTGGTAGCGTCTGATTCGAATATTTTGTTCTTGTGCAGCTTCCCCTCTCGCTCCTCAAGACCGCCCAGGGGCACCCCATGGTAAGGACGTAAGGTCCCGTTGGCCTTCTTCTTTCGTCGTCGTTTTTGGCGTCTGATTCTCCGTTCAATCTATTGTTAGTCCTGACCGTTGAATTGAAACTATTGTGATCTCAGCTCGTGGAGCTGAAGAATGGTGAGACATACAACGGGCATCTGGTCAATTGCGACACGTGGATGAACATCCATCTTAGGGAGGTTATTTGCACCTCAAAGGTGAAAAATCTGGTGCCCTTGATTCACATTGTGAAAGGCTCTAGTTAGCAAAAGATTAGTTAAGTGCACTGTCTGATTTTTGGGTGAATCTCTTACCCGAAGCAAGCATGGTTGAAATTCAAATAGTAACAATGTGGGGTCTCAGTTATCCTGCTCTATTAGCTTGTGAGTTTCCTGTAGTTATGGTTTATGATGGCTCGAATTGCAGGACGGTGACAAGTTTTGGAGGATGCCAGAGTGTTACATTCGCGGGAACACCATTAAGTATCTTCGAGTTCCTGATGAGGTATGGATTTCTTGGTTAATGAGCCTAGCCAATCTCTATTTCAGTTTTGCTTGGTTATTTATGTGCTTCTCCCTGATTTCTTCCTTGTCATTATGACATGTATTTCAGTATGGAATCATTTCTTTGTAGTTTCTTTCATGATGGGAAACCTGAATTTTATTACCATAAAGCAACAATTTTCCAAGACAGTTTACTAGTTCGAACCAACTCCGTAATGTATACAAAGCCAGCACAGCTAAACACTGAGGGCTTGAACTGTGTGGCCAGCCTGCTGTTTTAACTTTTAACCCTGTGAAGATCATTAGCTTGAATTTAATTCTAAACTGAAAAATTAATATGGTATACTATATAACCATTTCTTTTAATTGCTCGAGATTATCAGTATCTGCTCTTGTATTTCTTGATAATTTGTTTTTTTAGACTAAGTTTTCAACATAAGAGGTCTCTTTTGTATTTGTTAAAGACATGACCTTATGAATTACTTGATCTATGTAGTCGTTGTGGAGGTTATTCAAGATAGATGCTGTAATCTTGACAAACTGGTGCATTGACCATTGATTATATGAAATATAGTAGCAAGTCATCCAGCATTGTGTACATAAATCATAAAAGAAATTTGCATCTCATTTCTTTAGATAAATAAGAAAAGATTGCGCTGTCCTTTAATTTTTACTTGTTCATTTCTTTGGATAAGTACTTGTGCCGAAATAAGACCATTTTGGTTTCTGACAGTCATTTTGATTTCGCCAACAATATTTATAGAAGTATTTATATTCCAAGCATATGATTCCTGAGAGTAATTATATGCATCAAGTACTTTGTACTTCCATAGATAAAACCTTTTCAGATTTTGTTTTATTGTAGAATATGATGTAGGGGTCAAGTCAAACTGGAACCATGGAGTATTGGAGACCATGAGAAACCTAATAGCTGTACCAAGGGAATTTTTGGGGGTGCCTGTGGGCTACGTATCTTGCCCTTGCTTTGTTATCACAAAATTGAAACTGAGTATTTCACAAAGAAATTAGTTTTGTCACTAGTGCACTAGTGTTGCATTATTTTTTAGAACATCACCGAGTATAACACCAAGTAAACTTCGCCTTGTGATAGCCTTACTAGATTGTTATCAATGCAAAACTGCCTTCCTCCAGTGAAGCGTAATGTGAATAAGTAATTGAGATTATCTGATCATATGGAACCACATATCTGACTAATCACTAATACAAGCGCCATACTAAGCACAAGTGCATGCAAATTTCTAGTGAACTTCTCAAAAGCATGAGTGTTGTCCCTGAGCTTCACATAAAAACCTGATTCTGTTAGGAGTTAAGTTGTATCAGTGATATTGTAGTTATGTTACACATTACTTGTAGTTTAGTGTTACAACGGTGAGTTGGTGACAAGACTTGTAAAAGGCACTTTAAAATTTCTTATATGGACACGAACAATAAAGTGTAGCATTCTATTTAGCACATGTCTTGAATAGTTAGTTCTGAAGTACTCAATGGCCAATATCTGAGGTGTGAAGCACGAAATATGTCACACTGCCTTCTCGGTGTCTGGTGCTCAGAATGATGTTGTTGGAATGTGTTGTTCATTGATAAAACTCAGACAGTAATTAACGCGTACAGGATATGATTTTGGGTTTTCATAAGATAAATTGTTTATGCTCCCATGTTATGCTCACTTGCTCAGTCTTCCTTATTTGGTCCCTTGCTAGATTTTCTTAGGAACTTCTTCAGTCTACCAAACTGTCATTGTTGATTGTAGTTCAAACTTCAGCTGTAATTAATGTGCTCAGCAGCCATCAGTTCTTTTGCAGTGTGCTAAGATTTTTTCCCTAAATTTATTTACATCCTTTTCTTCACACGCCATTCTTGTTTGTATTCTGTCATTTGATTACTTTCTGTATACTAATATAAATTAGCATTATTCTGTCATACAGTATGTAGTCTTATTTGAATGGTTCATTTCCTTCTTCAGGTGATTGACAAGGTTCAGGAGGAAACTTCTAAAAGCCGATCAGGTATGGAGTGGTCAACATTACTTTGGCAGCTTAATTACATGTTTGCTCTGTTCGTTAACCACATAATATATGAATTGAAACAATACTTCCATAAGTATTACCCCATATCGTAATATTAGTCAGGTTTGATCATATCTAGTCTCTAATAGGCATTTTTTTACTTATGTCGCCAATCAAAGAATGTGAATGCAGAGTATAGTGTTTAAAATGTTGGATGACTGTCTGTATCATTTTCATGCAGCCAGCCAATGCTGATGTTCTTAATTGTACTCCTGTCCCAAAAAGAATGTGATTATCATTTCCCGAGGAGTCAAATATATTCAATTTTGACTACATTTATATGAAAATACTAATAATTATGATGCCGAATAAGTATCATTATATTGAATATGGATTTTTTTCTAAAGTAAACCTATTCGAAAAATATATTTTTGATATTATTTTCTATAAATTTTAAACTTAAGAAAGTTTCACTTGTGCTAAACCTAGAATTGCATTATTTTTGGGACTGAGGGAGTATTAGTAAATAAGATGTCTTGTTGGCCGTTGCTTAAACTTCACTTGGTTCAATTTGTGTGGTAGTAGTACCACACTTCCACTACTCTTTTGCATCCACAACTTTCTGATTTTGTATATACTAATATTGATTTCAGTTTCGAAATTAAGCACTGGCACATGTTTATATAACAAAAAAACTGCCCTAACTAGTTCATGGTAAGAACAATGTCTGAATCACTACCATGTTTTTCACAGTTTGCAGTGTGTTGGTATGGACGACTGTGCCTGTTTTCCATTCTTTTGTTTCGTGTAGGCAAAAGATAGTCTACTTGGTATCAGTCATGTAGGGTGTGTTTGGTTTAGGGTCAAAGTAGGATGAGTCAGGGGTGCCACCGTCCCCTCAATTTTTTGGGATCACCCCGCCCCCAAAAATCACTCCGGTGTTCACCTCGCCCCTGCTTGACTTTCAACCAAACACTATAGAAAACATGGCTGCCTCATTCCATCCCTCTTTGTACATTCAACCAAACGCACCCTAATGTTCTATTCTATTATTGAATTGATAAATATTGCAGCATCTGTTCATGTAGAATTTGAGTCATTCGTTGCATATTAATTGGTTACCTAGTCAGGATTAACTTTTTATACTGCCATAAACAGATAGGAAGCCACCAGGTGTTGGCCGTGGAAGAGGAAGGGGGGACGTCGGTGCTAAACCTGGAGGCAGAGGCATTGGACGTGGCCAAGATGATGGAGGTAGAGGCAGTGGTGGCCGTGGAAGGGGTGGAGTTGGTGCCAAAGGTGGTAACAAAGGTACACACTTCGTAACCACTTACATATATTTACAGTCCCACCCCATAGTTTCAAGGGATACCACCAATCTGTGGGACGCGTTACTTGTTAGTGCAGGTGGGGGCCGTGGTCGTGGCTGAAGCTGGTCGACACAAGGGAGAATGCCGCTTTTTGAGGCCTGTAATTGTGTTGCATAGATTGCTTAGGACATGATGAATGAACCAAGTTGGCTGGTTGTATTGGGGCACAAACCAGAATGGTTCCTGTGATCTAGACACCGAGGATGCGGCGGCAACCAGGCTTGTTGCTATTCCCCAAAACTGTTTGGTTGATATCTTGAGTATGATCCAATTTGTTCATTTGCTTAGAGTTATCCCGGTTAGATGACTAATTGATTGATGTTGCCCATTATTTTGCTAGTGGCGCACGTTGTGCTGAGTATGAGCATTTTCAGCGTGAGATGTTCGAATACGATAGAATGTTTTTTTATATATAATTTTCAATTTAGCAAGCTGTGGTTTCAACATTCAAAGGTCAGGGAAAGCCAAAGCTATCAAAACGGTATTTAGAGGATGCGGTTGTTTAGGCTTGCACTGTCAGTTAAAAAGGATAATGTTCATATGAGGAACCACTGTTTGTTTAAAGTATTGGATTCATGTCATTTTTAAGGTTAGCCTCAAGTGGTGGTGGGGGTTTTATGTCCCAATTTTTAACATACTGTATAACGGTGCAGAAGAGTTTTATTGCATGAAACTCCCTTTGAACGTGATTTTTTTATCATCTCTCTATCAATAAATGCGCACGAAACATTATGCAAATTATTGAGAGATCTCTACTATATTAAAGCACTAAGTTTACGACTTTTTTACAAATACCCCTCTAAAATTCTACGAATTAACCCGCTGTTCTACGCACTTATCTGTCCTGCCTCTCTATCTTTGTCCTCAACCTCCCTCCCCACTTGGGTGCTACGCCTGTCGCCTCCCCGCGACCTCCCTCCCTCTCCATGCCGCCTCCGCCATGCCTCCATTGATGTGGAGCTTGCAACCAGCCCGAGCACCCTGAAAATCTTGCAACCCCTCTCTCGCCATGAGCCCAACCGTAACCACGGGCCCTCCAAGCAAGGCCGCCATCCTCGCCCGTGGGTGCTCCAATCGCGGCCTCTCGAAATCCACGCCATGCTCCATCTTGCCGTGTCTACTCCAACCGCGTCCGTGCATGTCGTGACCGCCATCCTCGCCTGCCTGTTATCTACGCATTTTGCGCTCACCCAACAACCTTATCGCGCCTTCCACCCTCGTCAGCCCACGTTCGACACATGCGCTAACCTTATCGCGCCTGCCATCCTTGCTCGCCTGTGTTCCCAACCGTCGTCCTGCCAGCCTTATGCACCTCGTCCCACGGTAGCCACGAGCTGGAGAAGCATCACTTCCAACATCCTGTTCTTGAGACTCTGCGCCTCACAACATACCGTCTTGAGCCACTCCGCCTCACAACATACCATCTAGTGAGTCTCTAACTAACCTAAACGTGATTGTGGCACCTTCTATTTTGACATGAAATTGGTTCTAGCACCTTGCTAATTGTGGTTGTACATCGATCTGGTGAAGCTACCTGTGGATAGATATTTTTGTTTATTGCTATCCAAATATTTTTTTGTTTTTCCCCTCTGTTTTTCTTGCTTCAATTTTTGGAAGGAACGCCATTTTTTACTACAATTGTCTGTGGCTTGATGCTATTCTCAATTACTTATTCGACAAAAAAGTTACAATAAGTGGTGAATTTAACACATGATGTTATTTGTTGCATAGACTTAATGATACTCTTTATCATCTTAATAGAAATCCATTTATGCAATATTTTTTGTGATGTACAAAGCTCCTGCTAGTTAGAAAATAGAAACACATGGCATTTTGGTTGAGGTTATCTCCTGCTCCAAATGTGAACCACAAAATATTTCATGTTGCTAACATGTATTTGCTACGAATGTATTCGTCATTTTAGATTACTCAAATGTTCAGATAAACAATAGCAGTAATTTGGATAGTTGTTGATATAACCAAATATGCCAATAATATGGATTACTTTTATAAATACCCCCTGAAATTCTACGAATCAACCCGCTGTCCTACGCACTTCTCTGTCCCGCCTCCCTTCGAACCCAGATCATCTTCGTCGCTGAAAGTGCATTCATCCCTTTTGTGAGTTTTGGTGATTTGGATGACAATATATTTAAAAGACTAACAAGTTTGCTAAGTGTTGAACAGGAAATTTAGTACGATGAACATACTTGAATAGTGTATAATGACAATGAACAAAGGTTCAACACAAGGTTAAATAACCACTGAGACAATGCAAATGGATATAATATGATCTCCTGGCCTCATAAGTCCAAGTGCATAAGCTAAACAAGTATTCATCACTTGTATGCACACATTTAGGTGGAGAATGGTCTATAATTTGAATCTTTGAGACTAACTTCATTTCCAGGTCTATTATGTGTGTAATCTCTAAAAGTCGCCTAGAGGGGGGGAGTGAATAGGCAAATCTGAAATTTATAAACTTTAAGCACAATCTACAAGCCGGGTTAGCGTTAGAAATAAAAGCGAGTCCGAAAGAGAGAGCGAAAACAAATCACAAGCAAATGAAGAGTGTGACACGGTGATTTGTTTTACCGAGGTTTGGTTCTTGCAAACCTACTCCCCGTTGAGGTGGTCACAAAGACCGGGTCTCTTTCAACCCTTTCCATCTCTCAAACGGTCACCTAGACCGAGTGAGCTTTTCTCCTCAATCAATTGGGACACTTAGTCCCCACAAGGACCACCACACAATTGGTGTCTCTTGCTTTGATTACAATGTTGTTGAGAACAAGAAATGGGGAAGAAGAAAAGCGATCCAAGAACAAGAGCTCAAAGAACACGAGCAAAAACTCTCTCTCTAGTCACTATTGCTTGGAGTGGAAATGGGACTTGGAGAGGCTTTGATTCTATTGAATTTGTGTCTTGTATGGATTGCACTAGCTCTTGTATTGAATATGAAGTCTGAAAACTTTGATACATTGAAGTGTGGTGGTTGGGGGGTATTTATAGCCCCAACCACCAAAGTGGCCATTGGGGAGGCTGTCTGTCGATGGGCGCACCGGACAGTACGGTGTGCCACCGGACACTGTCCGGTGCGCCAGCCACGTCACCCAACCGTTAGGGTTCGACCGTTGGAGCTCTGACAGGTGGGGCCATCGGACAGTCCGGTGGTGCACCGGACAAGTACTGTTCACTGTTCGGTGCGCCTTCTGGCACATGCTCTGACTCTGCGCGCACTATCCGCGCACTGTAGCGCTTTTACAGGTTTCCGTTGGAGTCGACCGTTGCGCTGTAGACGTTGCACCGCTGGCACACCAGACAGTCCGGTGCTACACCGGACAGTCCGGTGAATTATAACAGAGTGACATTTCCAGAAACCCGAAGGTAGCGAGTTGGAGATGATCCACCCTGGTGCACCGGACACTGTCCGGTGGCACACCAGACAGTCCGGTGCGCCAGACCAGGGTAGCCGTCGGTTTTCTTTTGCTCCTTTCTTTTGAACCCAATCTTGGACCTTTGATTGGTTTGTGTTGAACCTTTGGCACCTGTAGAACTTTTAATCTAGAGCAAACTAGTTAGTTCAATTATTTGTGTTGGGCAATTCAACCACCAAAATCATTTAGGAAAAGGTTTGACCCTATTTCCCTTTCAATCTCCCCCTTTTGGTGATTGATGCCAACACAAACCAAAGTAAATATATAAGTGCAGAATTGAACTAGTTTGCATAAGGTAAGTGCAAAGGTTGCTTGGAATTAAACCAATTTACATTTTCATAAGATATGCATGGATTGCTTTCTTTCTTTTAATATTTTGGACCATGCTTGCACCACTTGTTTTGCTTTTGCAAATCTTTTGGAAATTCTTTTCAAAGTCTTTTTGCAAATAGTCAAAGGTATAAGAATAAGATTTCGAGAAGCATTTTTAAGATTTGAAATTTTCTCCCCCTTGTTTCAAATGCTTTTCCTTTGACTAAACAAAACTCCCCATTAATGAAACTCTTCCTCTTAGTGTTCAAGAGTTTTTTTTAAATTGAAAGAATGTCAAATATTTTAGATACCAAATTTTGAAAAACTCCTTAAGATAGATATAGTTTGAGATAGAATTTCTTAGAGGAATACTAATTTCAAAGATACCAATTGAAAACAACATTTAAAACTTAGACTTGTTTCAAAAAGTTTTGAAATTGGCATGGTGGTGCGGTCCTTTTGCTTTGGGCTAATACTCTCTCCCCCTTTGGCATTAATCGCCAAAAACGGAGTCTTTAGAGCCCTTATTAAATTCTCTCCCCCTTTGGCAAACAATATATGAATGAAGGATTATACCAAGGTGAAGAGCGATGCGGAGTGACGACGAAGGGTAAATAATACAATGGAGTGGAGTGGAAGCCTTGTCTTCGCCGAAGACTCCATTTCCCTTTCAATCTATGACTTAGCATGAAATACACTTGAAAACCACATTAGTCATATCACATGAAAGAGAGATGATCAAAGGTACATAAATGAGCTATGTGTGCAAAATATCAATCAAAATTCCTAGAATCAAGAATGTTTAGCTCATGCCTAAGTTTGGTAAAAGTTTTCTCATCTAGTGGTTTGGTAAAGTTATCGGCTAATTGTTCTTTGGTGCTAACATAAGCAATCTCGATATCCCCCCTTTGTTGGTGATCCCTCAAAAAGTGATACCGAATGGCTGTGCTTAGTGCAGCTGTGCTCAACGGGATTATCCGCCATGCGGATTGCACTCTCATTATCACATAGGATAGGGACTTTGGTTAATTTGTAGTCATAGTCCCCAAGGGTTTGCCTCATCCAAAGCAATTGCGCGCAACAATGGTCTGCGGCAATGTACTTGGCTTCGGCGGTAGAAAGAGCTACTGAATTTTGTTTCTTTGAAGCCCAAGACACCAGTGCTCTTCCCAAGAACTGACAAGTTCCTGATGTGCTCTTTCTATCAATTTTACACCCTGCCCAATCAGCATCTGAATAACCTATTAAATCAAAAGTGGATCCCTTGGGGTACCAAAGACCAAACTTATGTGTATAAACTAAATATCTCAAGATTCTTTTCACGGCCCTAAGGTGAACTTCCTTAGGATCGGCTTGAAATCTTGCACACATGCATACAGAAAGCATAATATCCGATCGAGATGCACATAAATAGAGTAAAGATCCTATCATCGACCGGTATACCTTTTGATCTACGGATTTACCGCCCGTGTCGAGGTCGAGATGCCCATTGGTTCCCATGGGTGTCTTGATGGGCTTGGCATCCTTCATTCCAAACTTGGTGAGTATGTCTTGAATGTACTTCGTTTGGCTGATGAAGGTGCCCTCTTGGAGTTGCTTCACTTGAAATCCTAGGAAATACTTCAACTCCCCATCATCGACATCTCGAATTTTTGAATCATAATCCTACTAAACTCTTCACATGTAGATTTGTTAGTAGACCCAAATATAATATCATCAACATAAATTTGGCATACAAACAAATCATTTGCAATTGTTTTAGTAAAGAGCGTAGGATCAGACTTTTCGACTTTGAAGCCATTAGTGATAAGGAAATCTCTTAGGCATTCATACCATGCTCTTAGGCCTTGCTTAAGCCCATAAAGCGCCTTAGAGAGTTTATACACATGGTTAGGTTACTCACTATCTTCAAAGCTGGGAGGTTGCTCAACATAGACCTCCTCCTTGATTTGGTCCATTGAGGAAGGCACTTTTCACGTCCATTTGGTAAAGCTTAAAGCCATGGTAAGTAGCATAGGCAAGTAATATACGAATTGACTCAAGCCTAGCTACGGGTGCATAGGTTTCACCGAAATCCAAACCTTCGACTTGTGAATATCCCTTGGCCACAAGTCGGGCTTTGTTCCTTGTCACCATACCATGCTCATCTTGCTTGTTGCGGAAGACCCACTTGGTTCCTACAACATTTTGACTAGGACGTGGAACTAAATACCATACCTCATTCCTCGTGAAGTTGTTGAGTTCCTCTTGCATCATCAGCAGCCAATCCGAATCCCTTAATGCGTCTTCCACCCTGTATGGCTCAATAGAAGACACAAAGGAGTAATGTTCACAAAAATGAGTGACACGCGATCGAGTGGTTACCCCCTTATGAATATCCCCGAGGATGGAGTTCACGGGGTGATCTCTTTGTATCGCTTGGTGGACTCTTGGGTGTGGCGGTCTTGGACCCTCATCGTCTTCCTTGTCTTGATTATTGGCTTCTCCCCCTTGATCATTGTCCTCCTCTTGAGGTGGCTCATCTTCTTGATCTTCATTTCCATCCTCTTGAGCTTGATCCTTATCTTGGGTTGGTGGAGATGCTTGCATGGAAGAAGATGGTTGATCTTGTGCTTGAATGGACTCTTCGGATTCTTTAGGACACACATCTCCAATGGACATGTTCCTTAGCGCGACGCACGGAGCCTCTTCATCATCTAGCTCATCAAGATCAACTTGCTCTACTTGAGAGGCGTTAGTCTCATCAAACACAATGTCACAAGAAACTTCAACTAGTCCAGTGGACTTGTTAAAGACTCTATATGCCCTTGTGTTTGAGTCATAACCAAGTAAAAAGCCTTCTACAGCCTTAGGAGCAAATTTAGATTTTCTACATCTTTTAACAAGAATAAAGCATTTGCTACCAAAGACTCTAAAATATGAAACATTGGGCTTTTTACCAGTGAGGAGTTCATAAGATGTCTTCTTGAGGATTCGGTGAAGGTAGAGACGGTTGATGGCGTAGCAAGCGGTGTTAATTGCCTCCGCCCAAAACCGGTCCGAAGTCTTGTACTCATCAAGCATGGTCCTCGCCATGTCAAGTAGAGTTCTATTCTTTCTCTCCACTACACCATTTTGTTGTGGCGTGTAGGGAGAAGAGAACTCATGCTTGATGCCCTCGTTCTCAAGAAAGCCTTCTATTTGTGAGTTCTTGAACTCCGTTCCATTATCGCTTCTAATCTTTTTGATCCTTAAGCCGAACTCATTTTGAGCCCGTCTCAAGAATCCTTTTAAGGTCTCTTGGGTTTGAGATTTATCCTGCAAAAAGAACACTCAAGTGAAGCGAGAATAGTCATCCACAATTACAAGACAATACTTACTCCCGTCGATGCTTATGTAAGCTATCAGGTCGAATAAATCCATGTGGGGTAGCTCAAGCGGCCTGTCGGTCGTCATGATGTTCTTGTGTGGATGATGGACACCAACTTGCTTCCCTGCTTGACATGCGCTACAAACCCTGTCTTTCTCAAAATGAACATTGGTTAGTCCCAAAATGTGTTCTCCCTTTAGAAGCTTGTGAAGATTCTTCATCCCAACGTGGGCTAGTCGGCGATGCCAGAGCCAACCCATATTAGTCTTAGCAATTAAGCAAGTATCGAGTTCAGCTCTCTTAAAATCAACTAAGTATAGCTGACCCTCTAATACTCCCTTAAATGCTGCTGAATCATTACTTCTTCTAAAGACAATAACACCTATATCCGTAAAAAGACAATTGTAGCCCATTTTGCATAATTGAGAAACGGAAAGCAAATTGTAATCTAAAGAATCTACAAGAAAAACATTGGAAATAGAATGGTCAGGTGATATAGCAATTTTACCAAGTCCTTTGACCAAACCTTGATTTCCATCCCCGAATGTGATAGCTCTTTGGGGATCATCAATTTTCTCGTAGGAGGAGATCATCCTTTTCTCCCATGTCATGTGGTTTGTGCACCCGCTATCAACGATCCAACTTGAGCCCCCGGATGCATAAACCTACAAAACAAGTTTAGGCCTTGTTCTTAGGTACCCAAACGGTCTTGGGTCCTTTGACATTAGAAACAAGCACCTTGGGTACCCAAACACAAGTCTTGGAGCCCTTGTGTTTGCCCCCAACATATTTGGCAACTACTTTGCCTGATTTGTTAGTGAGCACATAAAAAGCATCAAAAGTCTTAAATGAAACATTAGGTTCATTTGATGCAATAGGAGATTTCTTTTTTAGGCAATTCAACATGAGTGGATTGCCTAGAACTAGATGCCTCACTCTTATACATAAAAGCATGATGAGAGCCAGAGTGAGACTTCCTAGAATGAATTCTCCTAATCTTATACTCGGGATAACCAGCAGGATATAAAATATAGCCCTCGTTATCCTGAGCCATGGGAGCTTTGCCCTTAACAAAGTTAGACAATTTCTTAGGGGCATTAAGCTTGACATTGTCTCCCTGTTGGAAGCCAATGTCATCCTTAATGCTAGGGCGTCTCCCACTATAGAGCATACTTCTAGCAAATTTAAATTTTTCATTTTCTAAGTCATGCTCATTAATTTTAGCGCTAAGTTGAGCTATGTGATCATTTTGTAACTTAATTAAAGCTAGGTGATTATGGATAGCATCAACATTAATGTCTCTACATCTCATGCAAATAGAAACATGCTCAACGGTGGATGTAGAGGGTTTGCAAGCATTTAATTCATCAATCTTAGCATGTAACATGACATTCTCATTTCTAAGATTGGAAATAGAAACACTGCAAATATTTAAATCCTTAGCCTTAGAAATTAATGTATCATTCTCAATCTTAAGGCTAGAGAGAGATTCATTCAACTTGTCAATCTTAGCAATCAAACTAGCATTATCATTTTTAAGTTTGACAAGAGAATCATCACAAACATTTAATTTCTCAACCTTAGTAATTAATTTAGCATTCTCATTCCTAAGGTTAGAGATAGTGTCATGGCAAATGCTAAGCTCACTAGTTAGTTTTTTCACATTTTTCTACTTCCTGAGCATAAGCATTTTTAACCTTAACATGCTTCTTGTTTTCCTTAATAAGGAAGTCATCTTGGCTATTCAAGAGTTCATCCTTCTCATGAATAACACTAATTACTTCATTTAATTTTTCCTTTTGTTGCATGTTTAGGTTGGCAAAAAGAGTAAGCAAATCATCCTCATCATCACTAGAGCTAGCCTCATCACTAGATGTTGCATATTTAGTGGAAGCTCTAGATTTTACCTTCTTCTTTTTGCCGTCCTTTGCCATGAGGCATTTGTGGCCGATGTTGGGGAAGAGGAGACCCTTGTTGACGGTGATGTTGGCGGCGTCCTTGTCGGAGGAGGAGTCAGTGGAGCTCTCATCGGAGTCCCATTCCCGACACACGTGGGCATCGCCGCCCTTCTTCTTGTAGTATTTCTTCTTTTCCTTCCTCTTTCCCTTCTTGTCGTCGCCCCTGTCACTATCACTTGATAATGGACATTTTGCAATGAAATGACCGGGCTTACCACACTTGTAGCAAACTTTCTTGGAGCGGGGTTTGTAATCCTTTCCCCTCCTTTGCTTGAGGATTTGGCGGAAGCTCTTGATGATGAGCGTCATTTCCTCGTTGTCGAGCTTGGAGGCGTCGATGGGAAACCTACTTGACGTAGACTCTTCTTTCTTCTCCTCTGTCGCTTTGAATGCGACGGGTTGCACCTCGGGTGTGGAGGTCGCGCCTCGCTCGATGATTTGTTTGGAGCCTTTGATCATCAATTCAAAGCTCACAAACTTTCCTATAACCTCCTCGGGAGACATTAGCTTATATCTAGGATCACCACGAATTAATTGAACTTGTGTAGGATTAAGAAAAACAAGTGATTTTAGAATAACCTTGACCATTTCATGGTCATCCCATTTTGTGCTCCCGAGGTTGCTGTGGCAGAACCTCCCAAGTTATCGGGCCCACATGCACCTGTCCTCGTCTCAAAGACCTCAGACGACTATGCATGTGCACCAAATAACTTAATAGGATCCGTCCGATTGCCCCAAGGACACCGGATAAACCACTTACAACCAGAACTGCGGGATTAAGTAACACAAAATCACACACACAACATTTTAGCAGCGGAAATCTTATTATCAAATTTTACAGGTTACAAAAATTTTACAATATTTTATCGGAGTGATTACAAGAGTATAAGTTTGAAATATATGCTAGCTCAAATGACCATCCTCAGTAAGAAGATAAAGACGGGGTATACTTATATAAGAAGGCCGAGCCCACTGGCACTTAACACCATCACAGCAGCACAAAGTTATATCCTGAAAAACAACAAGGAATAAAACCCTGAGTATGGAATTACTCAGCAAGACTTACCCGACTAAAGAAAAGACTCTCAAGGATATGCTGGATTTAGGAATCAAGGAGAGGCTTTAGCAAGAATCAACTTAGATACTTTCGCAGAAATAGCTTACTAAAGTGAGTCCTTACTTTCAATATTTTAACGCCAGATTAAATATTAATATACTCTGTTTGCATCTAGTCTAATTTCACCATCTCATCAATACAACATCATTTTTATTCATGAGGTTCACATCCTGACTTAGGTTGCAGGTCGGAGATCAAGTCTCCACTCTCCGGGGATATAACGGCGATCCGTATCGATTTACTCAGCTGAGGATCTCTAACCACACGACATATGTAGCACGTAACCCTTGCATATGTCAACCGTTCCCACAGATCCTCCACAACGTGAACCGGTCCGCGCTACCCGGGAGCACAGTACTCCTCCATCCAGCCTCTAGCCAGGAGGGTACACGCTACTCCCACCATCTCCCACGCCCAGTGCGCAGTTGTCTTTTCGCGTATGGAATAGCCGGGTTCAAGCTTACCCTGTCCCATTTCCAGGGCATGTGGCTAGTTAAGATAGTCCTTGATCAACAGGCCTACATACGCATCCAATCCTTAATTAACCTGGGCGGAGCATCACCTGTTCCTAGCCCAAGTCCCGATTTAAGTACTTCCACCCTTAGGATTGTTTGTGTTCCTTAGGATGAAAAGAGCATCACAGGGAACTTTGCAGTAAGATCCCACCATGCTCCTAATGAAAATATATTCTTGCAGGTAGAAGCCATCCTTCCTCAGGATAACTCCTGAGCTAGGCAGTATTGCAAAAGACAACCTCTATCCACAAGATCTAAGCAGGGCTAAGCATTTTTGTAAATCATGTTTTGATACTTCACCAGAAGTATCTATAAAGGTATGGATATCAAGGAAAGCAATGCATCAAAGGGTTTCCAAGCAACTCCTATAAACCTAATGCACATTCACTAGACTTAAAGTGTGTAAAAATAATTTAAAAACACAAGGAAGGGGTTGCATGCACCGGGGCTTGCCTTTGCTGCAGTGAAGTGGTTCTAGATCCCTCTATCCAATACCCAGTTAGATGGCTTCATCCACTTGAGGAGCAGGCATTGGAGTAGACTTCTTCAAATACCACCTCGCCTAGGTGTTCTACAAGTCAATTACAAATACATGAATGCTTATGTAATGACATGTAATGCAAACTCTCACAAGGAGAGGTGGGGAACAGAAACACTATAAAGCACATGGCAAGAATACACCTATTTCTTAACGCTCGATTAAAGTGACCAATTTGAATTCACTTAGGTAAACCAGGGAATTAATCCAACTTATATCTCATCCAAAAGCTTAAAACTTCTTAAGCAACTTTATCTCTTCCCTAGATAAACTTATCTCCTTTCCAAAGCACTAACCCACACTGAACTGCTATTTCAGCTAACTGAATAAAATTCAGTCACAGTCACTCTGGCAGTCCAGTTTTGGACAGCTGTTATTTCCTACTTTATGTGGATTCAAGCCTAACTTGCTTAAAGGGATTTGTTCCTTATAACATGGTCTTTCACTTTGCTATAACATTCCTACCCCAATTCTTCTTGGATTAATTACCACAAGGACCCAAATTGAATAAAAACACACAAATTCAGACTTAAATATTATTCTAAGTCTGAATCCTAACACCTGACAGTCCACCTTTTGGCCACTTTTACTTCCAAATTTATGTGGAACCAAGTCCACCTCACTTTATAAAACTTGCTCTCTTTACTATGGTCTCCAGCTTTGCTATGGAAACTTTAATCAAATACCCCATGAATCAGTCACAAATGAATTCCAAACTAGGCATCCTGCTGCAATTCAGTTTTTAGAACTGAACAAAAATTCTGTTATGTGTCCAGCCTGACAGACAAACTTTAGCCAACCCTTTTCTCCAATTTTTACAAAGCAACAGACCAAGCTCACATAACCAAAGTTATTCCTTAAATATAGCTCTACTACTTTGGTATAGTACCCCTAGGTTGAAAACATTCAGAACAATTTTTATGAAGCACCAAAATGGAGCTGAACACACTAAAACCTAGTTTCAGCCTTATGCACTAAGTCTGGGATCCAGAAACCTGACAGCCTATATTTGAGCAAATTTCACACCTAGTTCCAGGCAATAAACAGTGGTAGAGTTCAAGAACTAACTTGTGTGAACTTCATCGACCAACAAAGATTACCGAACAAGCAACATGGACAATTACCTGCTGGAGTTACTCTGGCTACGGCAAGGTGAAGTTCCACTGACCTAAACTGAAGGACACTGATCAAGGGCAGGTTTCACTGAATATATAGGCAAAAGGATCCCTGGCCTTTGCCCACAATTCGGTGGGGATATAATACCAGGGTGCCAGCAGTACATGGACATCCCCCACGTGGCTTTCATGCACAAGTTCCTCACAAATGCACAAACACACTTATAACACTGAATTTAGTCAAGCTCACCCCAAAATATCTAACCAGTTCACTGGATATGGACAGAGATAAAGACAGATAAAAACTCCACGGTAGACAGGCTCAAACACATCCAAAGGTGATATTTTAGTGGAGGAATGGCTCTAGATCTTTTGCTGCTCCCTTCAAGCTTATCCCAGTTATATACACCAGTAGCTCCTTTATCGTTTCCTGTATACAAACGATAAAACAGTTAAGACTTCACTGCTCCCAATTCACCAACACAGTCCAATTAGATATTTTTAGTGGTGAGGGAGCCTTTAGATCTTTACCTATGTACTTCATCTATATTTCCATCTATACCAGCATCCAAACATATAAGCACAGCACAGGAAGAGAGGATCTTCTTCAGTCACTTGAACAGACTCTGAATCCAACTTATCAGTCATGCTGCTTCATTCCATTCCTCCCAGTTCCGGCCCTCTGATCTCCCAATTATTTGCAGCAACAAACCACTCTCCCTTAACCAAAATTATTCTCTACTTGTAGCTCTACCTATTTTGTATAGCAACCCATAGCTAAAAACATATAGAACAAAAGTTATGGTACCCCGAAGTACAGCCAATATCACTAAAAATTCTGTTTCAGAAATCTGAAACAGCACTACACAGAGTCTGACAGAGGAAGTTTAGAGGTGTTTTACTCCCATTTTTTTGTAAAACCAAGTCCAACCCTCTTGATAAAACTTATTCTCTGTACTATGGACTCCAACTTTTCCACATAGTTCATAGTCCAAAACCACAAGAGTTGGTCGCAATAGGGCTCTAAACTTTGCATCACGCACTGATTTCAGACTTTAAATTCTGAATAAACTAAGTCACTAGCCACCTGAGAGTCAAATTTTGAGCAGCTGTTACACCGCTTTTTATGTGGGATCATGTCCATGATCCTTTAATAAAGTTGTTCACCATTAGGTGGTATTCACTTCCACTACAAAAACCTCAGTACAAAACCTTATAGAACAACCACAAAAGGGCTCCAAACTTGGCACCATACAGCAATTTTCAGATTTCAGAACTGAACCAAATGCAGTTAACGTACTATCTGTCAGTCCAACCTTGAGCAAGCTTTTCTCCATTTTCTGTGTGGAATCAAGTCAAAGACACTTTAGTAGATTTGTTCACTATCATATAGGCTTCAACTTCTCTATAAACATCCCAGCACAAAACATTACAGAACAGCCACAAACCAGCTCCAAAACTGCTATCCACACTGAAATTCAGCTACTATTTCCAATCTGAAAATTCAGAAACACAGCAGCACCACTTTAAATCACTCTTTTTCCTGGGTTCCAAATGTTTCTAGGGGACAATTGCTTAATAAAGTTTATACTCCTATAGTTCCTCTACAAGTTTGGTATAGTGACCAATAACCAAAACCTCTTGGATTCCAAACTACACTAGCCCAAAGTTTGCACAAAATACTGAAATTCAGACCCTGAATTTCACTAAGTCTGAAATATACAAAATCTGACAGCTCTAATTTGGACCACTTTTTCAACTAGTTGCATATAGTTTTAGGGCTGGTACACTTAATAAGGATTGTTCTCCAACAGTCACTTTACAAGTTTGTTATAGCAACTCCTTACGAAAAGTCCATAGATCAAAAGTTATAAGGGTCCAAAAACAGCTATATGAAACTGTTTTCAGCCCAATTCAAACTGAACCCAAAACTGAATTTCTGCAAATTACTCCAAATTTCTCCACACAACTTGGAATTCTCCAAATAAGAAACTTATTCACTTTTCCAAGCTCTACCATTTTGGTATATAGACTTTTAGCTAAATCCTTCTAGATTTTGAATTCCCCTTTTGGGCTAGTTTTAGGGTTTCAAATGAGTTTCATTTGTGTTTCAGCTTCTTCTAGGGATTCATCCCTTTGATCCCTCCACCTAGAGCAAAGTTACTCTCTAGCTCAAGATCCAATCTTTGATACACATAGCTCATATCCAAAATGTCCTGGTTTAGAATTTCCTTTACTTAACCATCTATTCCAAGCAAAGCTCAAGTTAAGGTTTGGAGTTATTTCAGCTTCTTAAGCGCTTCTCCCACTTGACCATCATTCCAAAACAAGGCTACTCTAGGCTCTAAGACTTACCTTTAACATTTAAGACTCCAAGCCAATTTGTTACTTGCTCAAGAGGTGACCTACTCTTGTCTAGCTTAAGCCAAGTCCTTAACCCAACACACAACATCACACTTTTTGAAAAAAAAATTAACCTAGTGAATGCATTCTAAGTGTAACAAGCACATTAATGCAGATGCTTATGATGACATGTCAGAGTTTTAGTTTACGTAACA
The DNA here is from genome assembly GCF_902167145.1 of Zea mays. Classification (NCBI taxonomy): domain Eukaryota; kingdom Viridiplantae; phylum Streptophyta; class Magnoliopsida; order Poales; family Poaceae; genus Zea; species Zea mays. The sequence continues at coordinate 36,654,407 of NC_050098.1, read as the reverse complement.
CTAGGGGCGTTACAGTTGCGGACTTGGTTCACCAAGGTCTTGAGCCGGTTGTACATGGCTTGTGGCTCCTCCCCTTGGTTGAGCATGAATCGACCGAGCTCCCCCTCGATCGTCTCCCGCTTGGTGATCTTGGTCACCTCATCTCTTTTGTGTGCGGTCTTGAGCACGTCCCAAATTTCTTTGGCACTCTTCAACCCTTGCACCTTGTTATACTCCTCTCGACTTAGAGAGGCGAGGAGGATAGTAGTGGCTTGGGAGTTGAAGTGCCGGATTTGGGCAACTTCGTCCGAATCATATCCTTCAACCCCTACGGATGGTACCTGTGCTCCAAACTCAACAACATCCCAAATACTAGTGTGGAGTGAGGTTAGGTGATGCCTCATTTTATCACTCCACATACAATAATCTTCACCGTAAAAAACCGGTGGTTTGCCTAATGGGACGGAAAGTAATGAAGTATGTTTAGAAATCTGAGGGTAGCGTAAGGGGATCTTACTAAACTTCTTGCGCTCATGGTGCTTAGAAGTGACGGACGGCGCATCGGAGTCGGATGTAGAAGGTGACGAAGAATCGGTCCCGTAGTAGACCACCTTCTTCATTTTCTTTTTCTTCTCGCCGCTCCGATGCGACTTGTTGTGTGAAGGGGATCCCTTCATCTTGTTGCCGGACTCTCCCGATGGAGCCTTCCCGTGGCTTGTGGCGGGCTTCTCGCCGGTCACCATCTCCTTCTTGGCGTGATCTCCCGACATCACTTCGAGCGGTTAGGCTCTAATGAAGTACCGGCTCTGATACCAATTGAAAGTCGCCTAGAGGGGGGTGAATAGGCAAATCTGAAATTTATAAACTTTAAGCACAATCTACAAGCCGGGTTAGCGTTAGAAATAAAAGCGAGTCCGAAAGAGAGAGCGAAAACAAATCATAAGCAAATGAAGAGTGTGACACGGTGATTTATTTTACCGAGGTTCGGTTCTTGCAAACCTACTCCCCGTTGAGGTGGTCACAAAGACCGGGTCTCTTTCAACCCTTTCCCTCTCTCAAACGGTCACCTAGACCGAGTGAGCTTTTCTCCTCAATCAATTGGGACACTTAGTCCCCACAAGGACCACCACACAATTGGTGTATCTTGCTTTGATTACAATGTTGTTGAGAACAAGAAATGGGGAAGAAGAAAAGCGATCCAAGAACAAGAGCTCAAAGAACACGAGCAAAAACTCTCTCTCTAGTCACTATTGCTTGGAGTGGAAATGGGACTTGGAGAGGCTTTGATTCTATTGAATTTGTGTCTTGTATTGAATGTGAAGTCTGAAAACTTGGATACATTGAAGTGTGGTGGTTGGGGGTATTTATAGCCCCAACCACCAAAGTGGCCATTGGGGAGGCTGTCTATCGATGGGCGCACCGGACAGTCCGGTGCACCATCAGACACTGTCCGGTGCGCCAGCCACGCCACCCAACCGTTAGGGTTCGACCGTTGGAGCTCTGACAGGTGGGGCCACCGGACAGTCCGGTGGTGCACCGAACAGGTACTGTTCACTGTCCGGTGTGCCTTCTGGCGCCTGCTCTGACTCTGCGCGCACTGTAGCGCTTTTACAGGTTTCCGTTGGAGTCGACCATTGCGCTGTAGTCGTTGCTCCGCTGGCACACCGGACAGTCCGGTGCTACACCGGACAGTCCGGTGAATTATAGCGGAGTGGCATTTCCAGAAACCCGAAGGTAGCGAGTTGGAGATGATCCACCCTGGTGCACCGGACACTGTCCGGTGCGCCAGACCAGGGCATCCTTCGGTTTTCTTTTGCTCATTTCTTTTGAACTCAATCTTGGACCTTTGATTGGTTTGTGTTGAACCTTTGGCACCTGTAGAACTTTTAATCTAGAGCAAACTAGTTAGTCCAATTATTTGTGTTGGGCAATTCAACCACCAAAATCATTTAGGAAAAGGTTTGACCCTATTTCCCTTTCAGTCTCAAATTAAAAAAAGGAAATTTCGGGCAAAGACAATCGCTTCCACTGCAAATTTGATGGGTATCAAAGATTCTTTGCTCAATAAATGTATCTTTTATACATTTCATAAGAGAATGAGTTTCTCTTGTATATGCTACTCCAACGTCATCTAAAATTGGTAAACATGTATCATATTCTTTTGGTTTGCAAATGTATAAAGTAGCATAACTTATAAATTCTCCTTTCTAGAACTTAATTGATTAAATAGTGCACATATTCCTTATGTTGCATGATTATGTTCAATTGATACTTATTTTATGCCAATGGTACATTAAGTTGCAAATAAGTACTCTCAACAAGTATCAATTGAATTCATATATATATGTGCGCACTAAAACTTGAGGAGAACTTAGTGTAATATGCAATTAGTGATCTGCTTAACTAACTAATTGTATCAATTGGTGTTTTTCAATTGATATTTTTCGTACATGATCACTAGTTGTAGAATCCATACTTGTGCAATTTTCATGTTGCCTCTTGTTGTGATAATAAAATGCTAGGTGACATCTAGACTCCAGATATCAAGCTTCACCTTCGATTTAGTATGACAATCTTCATTTAATATCTTGGACCTATGTCACAACTATACCAACAAGAGCTTTCAAATGAATTCTAAATCCAACACAAGGTTGGAACACCCCCTTGAAAAGGTAAAACACAAAGGTACATCACTTCATGTCACTTCTACATTACTTTTGCGTCATCTAAGGATCCTTTTCATGATAGTGTGTTCACATCTTGCTTAATCATAATTCCTACCCTTTATATTATTTGTATCCTTTTTGGAGATTTATGACAAAGGGAGAGAAATTTTGCATTAAAGCTTACCTTTAGTCTTATGTAACTAAGTGTTAGAAGACTTTAAAAAGGGGAGAAATAATTAACAAAAGGGGAAGTCATAAGAAAAACATAAGATGTAGAAAATTGATGAGTGCATACTATGTCATGAGTATCACGTTTATTTTATGACACACTGCACCCAATGAATAGTATGATATAAGTTGTCTCCATACTTTGACCCAAATATGTGCTTTTGGCATTTGAGTACAAAAGTGTTATTTTCTGAAATGCACATATTTAGGGGGAGGAAACTATATCATAGTATTCAAAATCTTATTTATCAAATCTTATGTAAGCTTTAAATGTGTTGTCATCAATCACCAAAAATGCGGAGATTGAAAGTGCATTCATCCCTTTTGTGGGTTTTGGTGATTTGAATGACAACATATTTAAAAGACTAACAAGTTTGCTAAGTGTTGAACATGAAATTCAGTATGATGAACATACTTGAATAGTGTATAATGACAGTGAACAAAGGTTCAACACAAGGTTAAATAACCAGTGAGATAATGCAAATGGATATAATATGATCTCTATATTGGTTTGAATATATAGACAAGACCTGAGAAATCACTACATACATATGATCAGAATAGATGATGAAGTGATTAAGAGGATAGGTCAAGCCAAAGTGAATAAGATATGAGGAATCGTGAATTGGCTTGACCATATTACTATCAGTCCATATATGCTTCTATGAGAATCAAACTAGAGCTTGATTATTCTTAACAGTTATATCTAGAAGACATTCAAGCAAGGTTCACAATATTGAAGAAATGATTCTCTAAATGGATGCTCAAAATGATGTGACTCAAGAATGGCTTGATAGGGTGAAGATAGCAAGGAAAGGTCTTCGAGGAACTAAGCGAAGGTGAAGGCCAAGCGACGGCTTGTATACCGAGGTACCATGGCTAAGGTGAAGAAGAGAGTACTTGCACTAAGTCGATGAACTAATCAGCTATGAAGAGTTATAACATGTTGATGCATCAGTAAGGTGACTTGAAGCCATGATTTAAACTCATATACAAGTCACAGGGTTTGAGTTGTGTTTGCTTCAAAAGGTGAGACAAAGATGTTTGTGATCCTTATGAAGCAACTCCATGGAGAAATCACACATGAGACACCAATTACTCAAGGAGTTTACTTAATTATATTTTACTTAACTTGAGTATAGGAATCGTCGTACTATCAAGGGGGGTCCAAAAAGATGGTTTGTGTTTGCCAAAGCTCAAGCCTCTATATTCAAAAGCTATTTTTTGAAAACCAAAAATCTCTTTAAAATTCTATGGTTGACCGTGGTTAGGTTTGAGAAACCTAGAGTGTTTTTGTTGAAAAGCAGTTGAGCTTCTTCAGCTGTAGCTGCGCTTTTCAGCTGAACTAAACTTCAGCTGAGTTGAGCTTCTTCAGCTGCAGCTGAGCTTTTCAGCTGAGCTGAACTTCAGCTATGTTGAGCTTTCTCAACTCCAGTTGAACTTCAACTTCAACGGGGGTCCAGGCAAGTTCAACCGGGGTCCAGGCAGGTTCAATCGGGGTCTAGGGCAAGTTCAACCGGGGTCCAGAGAGGTTTAACCGGGGTCTAGGAAAAGTTCAATTGGGGTCCAGAAAGGTTCAATTGGGGTTTTTTTCTCTGACCTCACTGGTCAAAACCGATTGAACCGGTCCTAGGGGCGGTTCAACCGGTGTCAGGGTCACCTGACCGGTCTGACCTCCTAACTGGCAGACTGACTGTCAGTCTGACCACCAGGCGGTTGAACCGGCCCTAGGGGCAGTTCAACCGGTGTTAGGACCTGTTTTTGCAGTCTGACCTGCAGTCTGCTAGTCTGACTGGCATACTGACTGTCAGCCTTCCCCAGGCGGTTGAACCGGCCCTAGGGGCAGTTCAACCGGTCCTCCACAGTCAAAATCAGCCCAACGGCTAGTTTTGAAGCCCCACCTATATATACTCACTCCTACCTCTCTCCCACACTAGAGCACGACCCAAACCCCATTTCTAACTTGAAGAACACCTCCCACTCTCTCACACATCTCTTGCCTCTCCCATTTGAAATCTTTGGAGAGAAATCTTTGAGTGAGTTTGAGAGCTGCGGTTTTTGTGCTTCATCTCCAAATCTCTCTTTCTCTTCTTCATTCGAGCTTTGGTACTACATCGAGTTCTTTGTGGATTCATTACTCTTGGAGCTTCTAGCTCCTAGATGACTAGGTGTCTCTTGTGAGTCTCCAAATCTTGTGGAAGACCACAAGAAAGTTTGTATTACCCGCTCGTTTGAGCAAAGATTATTATGTGGGCTTGACCTTTGTGGTCGGCGAAGGGAGGATTGGGGTTGAAAGAGACTCAGTTCTTTGTGGGCGCCTCAACGAGGAAGTAGGGCACCTTTTGTGGTGTGACCGAACCTCAGGATAAATCTTGTGTCTCTTGTGTTCTTGCTCATTGTGTTTGTTTGTGTTCTTCGTTCTCTCACCCTTCCGTGGAAGACTTGTTCATATCTTTTTGGTGTGTGGATTTTGAGAAGTGCCCTTCTCAGATCTACTACTTTGAACCCTGTGGATCATTTAGAAAATCTCATTTCCAAAGTTAACTGGTTTTACGTAGTTTGTTTCTAGTTTTTGTTGAAAAAGTTTTAACTTGCCTATTCACCCCCCTCTAGGCAACTTTCAGTCCCCAACCTCCCTCCCCATGCCGCCTCCCCGCGCCTCCCTCCCCACACCGCCTCCTCCACGCCTCCGCTCGTCTGGATCTCCCCGCGGCCTCCCTCCCCATTTCGTTGCTCCGCCTGTCGCCTCCCCACGACATCCTTCCCCACGCCGCCTCCGCTACGCCTCCATTGATGTGGAGCTTGCAATTGCCCCTAAGAGCCCTGGAAATCTCGCAACCCCTCCACTCACCATGAACCCACCTGTAACCGCGGCCGCTCCAACCACGGCCTCCTGAAATCCATGTCGTGCTCTGTTTTACCGCGTCTGCTACAACCGTGTCCATGCACACCGCGACCGCCATCCTTGCCCCACGGGCGCTCCAATCGTGGCCTCCTGAAATCCACACTGTCCGTCCATGTCGCGACCGTCATCCTCGCCCGCCCGCTTTCTACGCATTTTGCGCTCACCCAACAACCTTATCACGCTTATAAGGAAAATGGACCCAAGGCCATTTGGCTAAGTGATTTTGGTGTTTGATGATCAACATAACTGAAAGTCGCCTAGAGGGGGGTGAACAGGCGGAAACTGAAATTTACAAACTTTAAGCACAACTACAAGCCGAGGTTAGCGTTAGAAATAAAATCGAGTCCAAAAGAGAGGGCGAAAATAAATCAACCAAGAAATAAAGCGAGTGACACGGTGATTTGTTTTACCGAGGTTCGGTTCTTGCAAACCTAGTCCCCATTGAGGTGGTCACAAAGACCGGGTCTCTTTCAACCCTTTCCCTCTCTCAAACGGTCACCTAGACCGAGTGAGCTTTCTCCTTAATCAAACTGGTCACTTAGACCCCTCACAAGGACCACCACAACTTGGTGTCTCTTGCTTTGATTACAAGTGTTTGAAGAACAAGAATGGGGAAGAAGAAAGCGATCCAAGAACAAGAGCTTAAAGAACACGAGCAAAATTCTCTCTCTAGTCACTATTTGCTTGAAGTGGATTTGGGACTTGGAGAGGCTTTGATTCTATTGAATTGTGTCTTGTATTGATTGCACTAGCTCTTGTATTGAATGAGATGTCTGAAAAACTTGGATTCTTGAAGTGGTGGTGGTTGGGGGGTATTTATAGCCTTAACCGCCAAACCAACCGTTGGGGAGGCTGTCTGTCGATGGGCGCACCGGACAGTCCGGTGCGCCACCGGACACTGTCTGGTGCGCTAGCCACGTCACCCAACCGTTAGGGTTCTGACGGTTTCGACCGTTGGAGCTCTGACAACTTGGGGCACCGGACAGTCCGGTGCCGCACCGGACAGTCTGGTGCCGCACCGGACAAGCACTGTTCACTGTCCGGTGCGCCTTCTGGCGCTGCTCTGACTCTGCACGAACTGTCCGCGCACTATTCACGTTGCAGGCGACCATTGGAGTCGACCGTTGCACTTCTTAGCTGTTGCTCCGTTGGCACACCGGACAGTCCGGTGACCCACCGGACAGTCCGGTGAATTATAGCGGAGCGGCTCTCCAGAAACCCGAAGGTGAAGAGTTTAGCCTGTACGGTCCCTGGTGCACCGGACAGTCCGGTGCGCCAGACAAGGATTATCTTCGGTTTCTTTTGCTCCTTTCTTTTGAACCCTAACTTAGATCTTTTTATTGGTTTGTGTTGAACCTTTAGCACCTGTAGAATATATAATCTAGAGCAAACTAGTTAGTCCAATTGTTTGTGTCGGGCATTTCAACCACCAAAATCATTTAGGAAAAGGTTTTGACCCTATTTCCCTTTCAATCTCCCCCTTTTTGGTGATTGATGCCAACACAAACCAAAGCAAATATATAAGTGCAGAATTGAACTAGTTTGCATAAGGTAAGTGCAAAGGTTGCTTGGAATTAAACCAATTTATACTTTCACTAGATATGCATAGATTGCTTTCTTTCTTTTAACATTTTGGACCACGCTTGCACCACTTGTTTTGTTTTTGCAAATTCTTTTGGAAAATATTTTCAAAGTCCTTTTGCAAATAGTCAAAGGTATATGAATAAGATTGCAAGAAGCATTTTCAAGATTTGAAATTTTCTCCCCCTGTTTCAAATGCTTTTCCTTTGACTTAAACAAAACTCCCCCTCAGTGAAAATCTCCTCTTAGTGTTCAAGAGGGTTTTACCAATATGAAAAAGATTTAGATACTAAAAACTTCTTTTAACAACTTTGAAATTGGTGGTGGTGCGGTCCTTTTGCTTTGGGCTAATACTCTCTTCCCCTTTGGCATTAATCGCCAAAAACGGAGACATTTGAGAGCCCTTTTTACTTTATCCTCAATGGTACAAATGAATATGAGTGAAGATTATACCCAAAGTAGAGAGTGGTGCGGAGTGACGGTGAAGGGTAAATAATACCGATAGAGTGGAGTGGAAGCCTTATCTTCGCCGAAGACTCCATTTCCCTTTGAATCTACGACTTAGCATAGGAATACACTCGAAAACACATTAGTCGTAGACATAAAAGAGATATGATCAAAGGTATATAAATGAGCTATGTGTACAAAGTATTAATCAAAGTTCCGAGAATCAAGAATGTTTAGCTCATTCCTAAGTTCGGTAAAAGTTTTCTCATCTAATGGTTTGGTAAAGATATCGGCTAGTTGTTCTTTGGTGCTAACATAAGCAATCTCGATATCCCTCCTTTGTTGGTAATCCCTCAAAAAGTGATACCGAATGGCTATGTGCTTAGTGCGGCTGTGTTCAATGGGATTATCCGCCATGCGGATTGCACTCTCATTATCACATAAGAGAGGGACTTTGCTCAATTTGTAGCCATAGTCCTTGAGGGTTTGCCTCATCCAAAGCAATTGCGCGCAACAATGGCCTACGGCAATATACTCGGCTTCGACGGTAGAAAGAGCTACTGAGTTTTGTTTCTTTGAAGCCCAAGACACCAGGGATCTTCCCAAAAACTGACAAGTCCCTGGTGTGCTCTTCCTATCAATTTTACACCCTGCCCAATCAGCATCTGAATATCCTATTAAATCAAAGGTGGATCCCTTGGGGTACCAAAGACCAAACTTAGGTGTATGAACTAAATATCTCAAGATTCTTTTCACGACCCTAAGGTGAACTTCCTTTGGATTGGCTTGGAACCTTGCACACATGCATACGGAAAGCATAATATTCGGTCGAGCTGCACATAAATAGAGTAAAGATCCTATCATCGACCGGTATACCTTTTGATCTACGGATTTACCTCCCGTATCGAGGTCGAGATGCCCATTTATTCCCATGGGTGTCTTGAAGGGCTTGGCATCCTTCATTCCAAACTTGGTAAGTATGTCTTGAATGTACTTAGTTGGCTGATGAAGGTGCCCTCTTTGAATTGCTTCACTTGAAATCCTAGAAAATACTTCAACTCCCCCATCATAGACATCTCAAATTTTTGAATCATAATCCTACTAAACTCTTCACAAGTAGATTTGTTAGTAGACCCAAATATGATATAATCAACATAAATTTGGCATACAAACAAATCATTTGCAATGGTTTTAGTAAAGAGTGTAGGATCGGCTTTACCAACTTTGAAGCCATTAGTGATAAGGAAATCTCTTAGGCATTCATACCATGCTCTTGGGGCTGGCTTGAGCCCGTAAAGCGCCTTAGAGAGTTTATAAACATGACTAGGGTACTCACTATCTACAAAGCCAGGAGGTTGCTCAACATAGACCTCTTTCTTGATTGGTCCATTGAGGAAGGCACTTTTCACATCCATTTGGTAAAGCTTAAAGCCATGGTAAGTAGCATAGGAAAGTAATATACGAATTGACTCAAGCCTAGCTACGGGTGCATAGGTTTCACCGAAATCCAAACCTTCGACTTGTGAATATCCCTTGGCCACAAGTCGTGCTTTGTTCCTTGTCACCACACCATGCTCATCTTGCTTGTTGCAGAATACCCACTTGGTTCCTACAACATTTTGGTTAGGACGTGGAACAAGATGCCATACCTCATTCCTCGTGAAGTTGTTGAGCTCCTCTTGCATTACCAACACCCAATCCGAATCTCTTAATGCATCTTCCACCCTGTATGGCTCAATAGAAAACACAAAAGAGTAATGTTCACAAAAATGAGCGACACGAGATTGAGTGGTTACCCCCTTATGAATATCGTCGAGGATGGAGTTCACGGGGTGATCTCTGTGAATCGCTTGGTGGACTCTTGGGTGAGGCGGTCTTTGACCCTGTACTTCTTGATCATCTTCCTTGTCTTGATCATTGTCATCTCCCCCTTGATCACTGCCCTCCTCCTCTTGAGGCGGCCCATCTTCTTGATCTTCTTCTTCATTGTCTTGAGCCTGATCCTCATATTGAGTCGGTGGAGATGCTTGATTTGAAGATGATGGTTGATCTTGTGCTTGTGGAGGCTCTTCGGATTCCTTAGGACACACATCCCCAATGGACATGTTCCTTAGCACGACGCATGGAGCCTCTTCATCGTCTAGCTCATCAAGATCAACTTGCTCTACTTGAGAGCCATTAGTCTCATCAAACACAATGTCACAAGAAACCTCAACTAATCCAGTGGATTTGTTGAAGACTCTATATGCCCTTGTGTTTGAGTCATAACAAAGTAAAAAACCTTCTACAGCCTTAGGAGCAAATTTAGATTTTCTACCTCTTTTAACAAGAATAAAACATTTGCTACCAAAGACTTTAAAATATGAAACATTGGGCTTTTTACCAGTGAGGAGTTCATATGATGTCTTCTTGAGGATTCGGTGAAGGTAGAGCCGGTTGATGGAGTAGCAGACAGTGTTATTCGCCTCAGCCCAAAACTGGTCTGGAGTCTTGTACTCATCAAGCATGGTCCTCGCCATGTCCAGTAGAGTTCTATTTTTCCTCTCCACTACACCATTTTGTTGAGGTGTGTAGGGAAAAGAGAACTCATGTTTGATGCCCTCCTCCTCAAGAAATCCTTCAATTTGAGAGTTCTTGAACTCCGTCCCGTTGTCGCTTCTTATCTTTTTTGATTCTCAATCCGAACTCATTTTGAGCCCGTCCCAAGAATCCCTTTAAAGTCTCTTAGGTTTGAGATTTTTCCTGCAAAAAGAATACTGTTGGGGGCCTGCTTCGTAGCTGAAGGTCCCATAAGAAGAAACACCTTCGGAAGATTGACACAAAGCCGAAGCTATCAATCAGAAGGCTTCAGAGTACATTTCCAAATGCACCAACTTAAAGATGGAATGACCAATCGGCCCATGATAACTTGTATTATGATTGTAAACCTTTGTAAAGGGCATAAATGTAATTCCTCACAGGCTGCGTCCTGTGCCTATAAATAGATGAACAGTACCCCCGTACTGTTCACGCTAGCTTGTATTCGCTCGGACACAACACTCGGATTTTTGCCTTCTGTCAAGCCGAAGGTATAAATGTAATTAAATATCGTATTTAAATATCCAAGTTTATATAATGAAGACATGTGAATGATATTATATGTTTGTTCATGTTATCTTTCATATTTCATATGTTTCGCCTTTCATCTTCTTATATCATGATGATGAAGGTACGTCCTTCATGACCTTCGTCCGAAGATCGTTATATCCTAATGATAAAGCCGAAGGTGCTCGGAATGAAGTAAAAAGACTTCTCAGTGCTGATGTCATTAGAGAAGTAAAATATCCAGAGTGGTTAGCCAATACTGTTATGGTGAAGAAGGCCAATGGCAAATGGAGAATGTGTATTGATTTCACGGATCTCAACAAGGCCTGTCCGAAGGACGAATTTCCATTACCAAGGATAGACTCTCTTGTGGATGCATCAGCTTCGTCAGAACTTATGAGTCTTCTGGATTGCTACTCAGGATATCATCAAATATGGATGAAGAAGGAGGATGAGCCGAAGACTAGCTTCATAACTCCCAGTGGAACCTATTGCTATCTTCGGATGCCTGAGGGGCTCAAAAATGCTGAAGGCAGTTTCAGCAGGATGACAGCCAAGGTCCTTCATTCCTAGATAGGCAGAAATGTGCTAACATATGTTGATGATATCATAGTAAAAAGCACGAAGCAAGAAAATCATATCACTGATCTGCAAGAAACATTTGCTAATTTCAGACAAGCTGGCCTGAAATTAAATCCTGAAAAGTGTGTCTTTGGAGTGAAGAAGGGTAAGTTCCTTGACTGTCTGGTTTCAACGAAGGGGATTGAAGCTAACCCAAGCAAGATCAAAGCCATCCTTCGAATGGAACCGCCGAGCACAAAGAAGGGGGGGCCCAACGGTTGGCAGGAAGACTGGCTTCATTGAATAGACTTATATCTAGATCAGCAGAAAGAAACTTGCCATTCTTTGAAATACTAAAATCAGCCGAAGTCTTTCAATAGGGCCTAGCTCAGCAGAAAGCCTTTGAAGAGCTGAAGCAATACTTGATTGATATAACAACATTAACTCCACCCATGCTAGGGGCTCCGTTGCTATTGTATGTGGCAGCTTCACACTCTGCAGTAAGTGCGGCACTTGTGCAGGAGAAATTGGAAGGACAAATCAAAAAGCAAGCCCCAGTATATTTTGTCTTCGAAGTCCTAAGCTTATCAAAGAAAAATTATACAGAATTGGAGAAGGTGTTGTATGCTGTCTTAATGGCCTCCAGGAAGCTTCGACATTATTTTCAAGCATTCCATATAATTGTTCCTTCATCACAGCCTCTGAAGGATATCATGAGAAACAGAGAAGCTACTGGAAGGATCGGAAAGTGGGCTGCGGAACTCAACGAATTCAGCATTGATTATGTGCATAGATCCTCAATTCAGTCCAAGGCGTTAGCAGACTTCATCGCTGACTGGACGCCAGGGGCTCAGGAAGAAGAAGCAAATAAAGATGCTGAAGCTTGGACAGTGTTCTGCGACGGTTTCTAGGGAACCTTCGGGGCAGGTGCAGCTGCTATCCTAGTCGCACCTTCCAAAGTCAGAACATGCTATGCAGTAAAGCTTGATTTCAGCTGCATAAATAATATTGCTGAATACAAAGCTTTGCTTTTGGGGCTTCGGAAGTTAAAGGCAATGGGGATAAGAAGGACGGTCCTTAAAACCGATTCCCAAGTTATTTCTGGTCATGTTGATAAGAGTTGCAGGGCAAGAGACCCGAAGCTTGAGAAATACTTGGACACAGTTCGAAGGCTTGAAGCTTCTTTCGAAGGGTTTTCTATCAAGAATATTCCACGAGGAGAAAACGAGCACGCTGATCTGCTAGCCAAGTCAGTGGCACAGGGGCTGCCTCTACCTTCGGAAGTATTCTTTGAGACAATAAGAGCACCTTCAGTGGAACTTCTCGAAAGAGCAGTGCTCAATATATCTCTTGTCCATAGTGAAGATTGGAGGACTGAGATCATATCTTTTCTCCAAGGTAACTGCCTTTCAGATGACGAAGCTTATAATAAGAGAATGGATGCAAGAACAAGACCATATATAATAATAGAAGGGGAGTTATACAAACATGGAGTCTCCTCTCCACTTCTCAAGTGTCTATCCAGAACCAAAGGTATAGACCTGATGAAGGAAATACATGCAGGATTGTGTGGATCTCACATTGGATCTAGACCTTTGCTGGGAAAAGTCTTCAGACAAGGATTTTATTGGCCGAAGGCAGCTTCGGATGCAGCGGATCTGGTTCAAAAGTGTGAAAATTGCAAAAAATGTGTAAGAGACCAGAAACAACCTTCGTCGTTAACCCAACTGATACAACCAACCTGGCCATTGCAAAGATGGGGCCTAGATTTGTTAGGTCCACTTCCACCAGCACAGGGCAATTTAAGATATGTTGTGGTGGCTGTAGAATATTTTTCCAAGTGGATTGAAGCAAAACCTTTGGCCACAATAACTTCGGTCACAGTCCAGAAATTATTTTGGCAAAACATTGTTTGTCGCTTCGGCGTACCAAAGGCTATAATTGTGGACAATGGAACACAGTTTGATGCCGAAACCTTCAAGGAATTCTGTGATCAGATCGGCACGAAGATTCATTTTGCATCAGTCAGACATCCAGAATCAAATGGACTTGTCAAAAGAGCAAATGGTATTATAATGACAGGAATAATGAAGTTAATTTTTAACCAGCCCAGAGGAAAGTGGCCAGAAGAGTTGATTAAAGTGGTGTGGAGCCACAATACAACTGTATCAAAATCAACAGGTTTTACGCCATTCAAGTTATTATTTGGCGACGAAGCTATAACCCCAGAAGAAGCTAGAACAGGGTCAATAAGAACAACAACTTCGGCAAAAGACGAAGCTGATTATCATGTGGCAAAAGACACTATAGAAGGGGGTCAGACTTCAGACTGTGGAAAATATTAATAAATATCAAGCTGAAACAATAAAATGGCTCGACAGAAAAGTCCGACTGAAAAATATCAAGCCAGGGCATTTGGTGCTTCGGAGAGTGGCTAATCCGGACACAGTAGGCAAACTACAACTGAAGTGGGAAGGACCTTTTTTGGTAGTATCTTCGTCAAGGCACGGTTCTTATAGATTAAAGGATATGGATGGCAACGACATTCCTAGATCTTGGAACGCGGATGAGCTTCGACGGTATTATGTATAGATTGATGTAATCTTTTTCATTTTTCTATGGCACCCTTTTCCTCTCCAAAGGGGGAGAAAGGTTTTTAATGGGGCCATAGTTTGTAATTTTTCTTTTCTTATTCAGCTCCATGAGAGCAAAATCCCCCATATGTAAATGTAAAATCTGAGCATGCACCATCGAGTGCAGAGAAAAAGAAAAAACAGGGAGAAGCTCGAAAGTCGTCCCTAAGGGGATGCAGAGCATGACGAAGCTGCAAAAAGCCGTTCCTAAGGGAGCGCAACATAAGTTTTCTGCTCAAAAGTCGTTCCTAAGGGAATGCAGAGCCAAATACCGCCGAAATATAAGGCGAAGCGCGAAAAGTCAACGCGAATACCGCCGAAATAGAAGGCGAAGAAGTTCAAAAGACGTTCCTTAGGGAATGCAGAACTTACACCGAAAAATAAACGGCAAAGAGATTTTAGTTATTCCTAAGGGAATGAAGGTTGTGGGTGAAGCTTCGAATGTGCGTGTTTGGGCATTCATTTGCACGATACATTACATCATACATTGCATTCATAAACATTCATTTAGACATACATAGGATCATCATCATCGTACCATACAAATACAGAAAGTTGCTTCGGCTCTAAGCATACAGCTTCAAAAAGCATATTCATGCTTCGTTGTGTACGAAAAGAAGGGAAGGTGTTTTTCGCCTTCGGCTCAAAAAAATACAAGTTTCGTCCACATCAAAACATTTCTTACATCGATGGAAAGGTAAAAATATATTACAAGGTATGGACAAAGTTACAGAGTAGAATCTAATTCTTAAGTTACAATATTCTTTATAACGGATAATACAAGAGTTTTTCTTAGAATCTTTCCACAGTTAGATATTCGAGCTTCATCATCATCTATTGAGCTTTGGCTAGGCTTCGGCTTTGTGTTATTTGGCTTCGTCATCTTGTACATATCAAAGCATTATAAGGAAAATTCAAGTTTCAAGGAAAAGGTAAGCACAAGGTATGATTTTATTACCGACTTAAGATGACTTCGAGCTTCATCACCAGCTAGGCTCCGACCACCCTTCGTCCAAACTAGCTTTATAAATCTGTTTCCTATGCTTCGTGCAAGACTAGGAATATCAATCAGATCTGTTGGTGATAAGTTAAAGTTTGGTCTATTGACAACCTTCCCATGTGTGCAACCAGATTTCAGGAAGGCAATAGCTGTGCCTCGAGAAGCTACCAGGGCACAGAAATCGCCGTGTCCAGCTATAATTTCATCAAGAGCATCAATTTCACCCTCAATGTGTTCGAAGGTCCCTGGCAGGTCTTCAATCGAAGGACTAAATTTCTCATAGCCGGCTCCAACTGAATTGAAAACCTGCTTTAGCCGTTGCACGCATCGGTTGCTGAACTCTAAACATTTATCTTGAAGCTCTTTCAATGATTTTTGCAAACTTGAACTTTTTTCAACCTCAGCTTCAAACTTCGTATCAAATTTCTGTTTTTCTTGTTCGAAGCTTTCTGATTTTGAGAGAAGCTCCTTATCCAATTTTGCAATTTTTGCTTCAGCTTCTGCCAGTAAGCCTTCCATTGTATGAAGTTCGAAATCTTTCTTTTCAGGAGCAGCTGCCTGATCTTTTATTTTGCTTTCTAAACCTTCAATTATAACTTCATGCTTCTTATCTTCAAGATCTTGTTGCATCCTCAAAGCTTTACTCAATAGCATACTCTGTGCAGAAACAACCTTCGTTAGAAAACACCTTCGTTGTTAAAAACAATAAAAAGTTGAAAAAGTTTTTTACCTTGAAATTAGAATAGAATAAACTACCGACGATATGCTGTCGTCAGTAGCGGCTAATGTCTGTCTCAAGCTTCGGGAAACCAATACTCTTCGACAGAGTACCGATAACCTTCGCTCCGGTTCGGTCTCGGAAACAACCTAAGCTTTCATCGTCCACGCCGCCGAAGAGTAGCGCCCCTGGTTCATACCCACAGGATATGGCATAGTCTCTCAACTTTTCTTTCTCAGCCTTCGACAATTCTTGTCCAATTAAGTTTTGAAAATTGAAATTTTCTTCCGAAGCATCTTCGGCTATTTCCTTTTCTTTCTCAGGCACTGTGGCCATGGTTTCTTCAGCGGCTACAGCAACTTCTTCTGCAGCCATGTCCAGAAGTATTTTATCAATATTAGAAAGTGTGCTTTCTAAATTTGCATCGTCAGTTGTTGCAGTTTCAGTAGGTGCAGCTTCGGCAGCTGTAGTGCTCTCGACAACTGGTGTCTTTTACGCCGAAGCTGGCCGTGGTGTTTCTTCAATGGCTTCGGTCATAGTAATAATTCTTCGCTTTTTCGGCCCAACAGACTTCTTCATTGACGAGGGCTCTTTCTTCTTCTGTAAAAGCTTCGCCAGATGCGGCCCTAGTGGACTTAGCTTGATAGGCAAGGATTCAGTCTTTACCTTTAGAATTTCCTCCACGTTGGCAGCAGAAGGTGTTGAAGGAGCTTCTTCTCCCATATCAGTCGCCTTCTGCTTCGGAGCCGCAACTTTCCTTTTCTTCGGAGCAGCTGCCTTCGGCTCAGGGCTCAATTTTCTCTTCTTCAGGTTTTCTTCATCTTCTTTTACCATTCTAGCGGCCTGTCTGCCCACAACACTAACAACTCTTTTTATTTTTTGCCCTTCGGCAACTTTGTTCAAACGCTCATAATCAAGATATTCAAAATTCAGTGCATCCATTACCCGATTCAATCTTCACTTCGGACGAGCGCCGAAGGCTGCAGTTAGCAACTGATCTTCTTTTTGGTATAATTGCCTAAAATCTCATTGCACATAACCTCAATTGTATCCAACCATTCTTGGCAGGGTTCTTTGAAGTGTTTTTTGAACTTGAAATGATAGGGCAGCCGAACGAGTTCTTTCTTCTTTTTCTCTCCTTCAAGCTTCGGCATGCCCCATTCCCTTAGCGTTGGAAATACTCTGTTGGCTAAGTATTCCTGGACTAGATCCCTAGTTCCAATATGTTCAGACACAATTCTAAACTCATACACAGCATCTGGGCATGGTGTCCCTGGTGTCATGTTGCACTGAGGCCTAGTCAGCCCGAAGGTTAGCTCAGGCGGGCTCTGAACTAGCTTCTCCTTTTTCTCATCAATCTTAACATAAAACCATTCAGATTTCCAACCGGTCGGCCATTTAGTACGATAGCTAACCACCGGTGTCTTCATATCCTTCCGATAAGCAAAGTTATAGCAGCTAAAGTTCTCATGCAGTTCGTCTTCTCTAGCCTTCGTCTGATAGTGAAGTTCATGTACTTGGCAGAAGGCTTCGGCGAGCGGCTCCACTGCTTGGCTTTGGAGAGCCCAGATGTACACGCTGAGCCTAACAATGGCGTTAGGGGTCAGCTGATGAAGGTAAATCTCAAAATTTTCCAAGACATCTGCAATCATCCCGTGCAGAGGAAATCTCAGCCCTGCTTTGAAGAAGCTCTTAAAGACCACCACCTCATCATTTTCTGGTTTTGGGATAGTTTCTTCCCCACCAAAGCGAATCAACCCCTTGTCGGCTTCTCTGAAGTAGCCTAACTTCGTCATCATAGCCATATCAGCTTCAGACAGAGTCGACTTTCCAAAATCGAAATGGCTAGGCTTCGATGGCATAATGGTGTTAAAATCAATCTCTTCTTCACCAGCATCGCCCTCTTCAATATCTGCCTGCTCAGCTTCAGTAGCGGGTGTATCTTCATCAGAAGTGCCCTTAGTTTCAACCAATCCCGACCGCCTCATAACTTCGGAGATCGGGGCAGTTTCAGCAGCTTCGGTTTCCTCTCCGTCGCGTGTAACCCTGGCTGTTGAACGCACCCTGGCCATCTGATATTGAATTTCTTGCGTTTTGACGAAGTTGAGAATTTTTTATCTTTTGTCGAAGCTCCTTCTTGTCACGAAGCTGGAGCAAATTGATCCTTCGGTTGAGAATGTAGTGAACAAGCTTCGGCTGTGGTCAAATTTTTTGGCAGCACAACAATGCAATAGCACTAAATGTTGTGGTAACTTCACACCTACCCGTCTGTTTATATAGTGCTGCAGGTGGGAAGGTGAATCGTTAAGCCGCTCACACCCGCCGAACAGTCACCCGCACTCGCTGAACGGTGGACCATAGTGCCCAAGAAGCTGAATCGCTAGATCGCGCGTGCTCGTTGCATGGTGGGACCATCCTTCACTCAGAATATTTAAATTGTTTCTCGGCAACGAGCTCAGGGAAGGTGTTTTTTGGACCTTCGGCATTCTGAAGCCTGAGAGAGTTTTTCACGGATCAAGCTCGTCATGAAAAACGAGCTTCGGCTTCGGAGTAACACCTTCGGAAGATTGACACAAAGCCGAAGGTCCCATAAGAAGAAACACCTTCGGAAGATTGACACAAAGCCGAAGCTATCAATCAGAAGGCTTCGGAGTACATTTCCAAATGCACCGACTTAAAGATGGAATGACCAATCGGCCCATGATAACTTGTATTATGATTGTAAACCTTTGTAAAGGGCATAAATGTAATTCCTCACAGGCTACGTCCTGTGCCTATAAATAGATGAACAGTACCCCCGTACTGTTCACGCTATCTTGTATTCGCTCGGACACAACACTCAGATTTTTGCCTTCTGTCAAGCCGAAGGTATAAATGTAATCAAATATCGTATTTAAATATCCAAGTTTATATAATGAAGACATGTGAATGATATTATATGTTTGTTCATGTTATCTTTCATATTTCATATGTTTCGCCTTTCATCTTCTTATATCATGATGATGAAGGTACGTCCTTCATGACCTTCGTTCGAAGATCGTTATATCCTAAGGGAAAATAATGCTTCAAAGGACGAAGGGCATTAACATTTAATACTTTGTGTTGCCTTGTTCTTGACTCATAGCATTTGAGAACAAGTCCCCAACAAATACCAAGTGAACCGAGAATAATCATCCATAATTACAAGACAATAATTACTCCCGTCGATGCTTATGTAAGCGATCAGGCCGAATAGATCCATGTGGAGTAGTTCAAGCGGCCTGTCGGTCGTCATGATGTTCTTGTGTGGATGGTGGGTACCAACTTGCTTCCCTGCTTGACATGCGCTGTAAACCCTGTCTTTCTCAAAATGAACATTTGTTAGTCCCAAAATGTGTTCTCCCTTTAGAAGCTTGTGAAGATTCTTCATCCCAACATGGACTAGTCGGCGATGCCAGAGCCAACCCATATTAGTCTTAGCAATTAAGCAAGTATTGAGTTCAGCTCTATTGGAATCAACTAAGTATAGCTGACCCTCGAGTACTCCCTTAAATGCTACTGAATCATCACTTCTTCTAAAGACAGTAACACCTATATCCGTAAAAAGACAGTTGTAATCCATTTTGCATAGTTGATAAATAGAAAGCAAATTGTAATCTAAAGAATCTACAAGAAAAACATTGGAAATGGAATGATCAGGTGATATAGCAATTTTACCAAGTCCTTTGACCAAACCTTGATTTCCATCCCCAAATGTGATAGCTCTTTGGGGATCTTCGTTTTTCTCGTAGGAGGAGAACATCATTTTCTCCCCTGTCATGTGGTTTGGGCACCCGCTATCAATTATCCAACTTGAGCCCCCGGGTGCATAAACCTTCAAAACAAGTTTAGGCCTTGTTCTTAGGTACCCAAACAGTCTTGGGTCCTTTCACATTAGAAACAAGCATCTTGGGTACCCAGACACAAGTTTAGGCCTGATTTGTTAGTTAAAACATAAGAAGCATCAAAAGTCTTAAATGAAACATTAGGCTCATTTGATGCAACAGGAGATTTCTTTTTAGGCATTTTAACATGGGTAGAATGCCTAGAACTAGATGTCTCATTCTTATACATAAAAGCATGATGAGAACCAGAATGAGACTTCCTAGAATGAATTCTCCTAATTTTATGCTCAGGATAACCAGCAGGATATAAAATGTAACCCTCGTTATCCTGTGCCATGGGAGCCTTGCCCTTAACAAAATTGGACAATCTTTTAGGGGCATTAAGCTTGACATTGTCTCCTTGTTGGAAGCCAATGCCATCCTTAATGCCAGGGCGTCTCCCATTATAGAGCATGCTTCTAGGAAATTTAATTTTTTCATTCTCTATCTCATGCTCATTAATTTTAGCATTTAGTTGAGCTATGTGATCATTTTGTTCTTTAATTAAAGCTAGGTGATCATGAATAGCATCAACATTAACATCTCTACATCTAGTACAAATAGAAACATGATCAACACTAGATGTAGAGGGTTTGCAAGATTTTAATCCATCAATCTTAGCATGTAAAATGGTGTTCTCATTTCTAAGATTAGAAATAGAGATATTGCAAACTTTTAAATCTTTAGCCTTAGAATTAATTTGTCATTTTCAATTTTAAGGCTAGAAAGTGATTCATTTAATTTATCAATCTTAGCAATTAAACTAGCATTATTATTTTTAAGATTGACAAGAGAATCATCACAACCATTTAACTTCTCAACCTTAGCAAGTAATTTGGCATTCTCAGTTCTAAGGTTAGAGATAGTGTCATGGCAAATGCTAAGCTCCTTAGACAAGTTTTCATTTTTCTCTACTTCCTTAGCATAAGCATTTTTAATTTTAACATGCCTTTTGTTTTCCTTAATAAGGAATTCCTCTTGGCTATCCAAGAGTTCATCCTTCTCATGAATGTCACCTATCAATTCATTCAATTTTTCTTTTTGTTGCATGTTTAAGTTGGCAAAAAGAGCAAGCAAATCATCTTCATCATCACTAGAGCTACCCTCATCACTAGATGTCGTATATTTAGTGGAGGCTCTAGATTTTACCTTCTTCTTTTTGTCGTCCTTTGCCATGAGGCACTTGTGGCCGACGTTGGGGAAGAGGAGGCCTTTGGTGACGACGATATTGGCGGCGTCCTCGTCGGAGGAGTCGGTGCAGCTCTCATCGGAGTCCCATTCCCGGCATACATGGGCATCACCACCCTTCTTCTTGTAGTATCTTTTCTTTTCCTTCCTCTTTCCCTTCTTGTCGTCGCCCCTGTCACTATCACTAGATAATGGACATTTAGCAATAAAATGACCAGGCTTACCACATTTGTAGCACACTTTCTTGGAGCGGGGTTTGTAATCCTTCCCCCTCCTTTGCTTGAGGATTGGGCGGAAGATCTTCATGATGAGCGTCATTTCCTCGTTATCGAGCTTGGAGGCGTCGATGGGGAGCCTACTTGATGTAGACTCTTCTTTCTTCTCCTCCGTCGCTTTAAATGCGATGGGTTGCACCTCGGGTGTGGAGGTGCTGCCTTGCTCGACAATTTGTTTGGAGCCTTTGATCATCAACTCAAAGCTCACAAACTTTCCTATCACCTCCTCGGGAGACATTAGCTTATACCTAGGATCACCATGTATTAATTGAACTTGAGTAGGATTATGAAATACGAGTGATCTAAGAATAACCTTGACCATTTCATGGTCATCCCATTTTGCGCTCCTGAGGTTGCGCACTTGGTTGACCAAGGTCTTGAGCCGGTTGTACATTGCTTGTGGCTCCTCTCCTTGGTTGAGGATGAATCAACCAAGCTCCCCCTCAATCGTTTCCCGCTTGGTGATCTTGGTCACCTCATCCCCTTCGTGCGCGGTCTTTAGCACGTCCCAAATCTCCTTGGCACTCTTTAACCCTTGCACCTTATTGTACTCCTCTCGACATAGAGAGGCGAGGAGTATAGTGGTGGCTTCGGAGTCAAAATGCCGGATTTGGGCGACCTCGTCCGAATCATATCATTCATACCCCACGGATGGTACCTGCGCTCCAAACTCAACAATGTCCCAAATGCTAGCGTGGAGTGAGGTTAGATGATGCCTCATTTTATCACTCCACATACAATAATCTTCACCGTCAAAAACCGGTGGTTTGCCTAATGGGACGGAAAGTAAAGGAGTGCGTTTAGAAATGCGGGGATAGCGTAGGGGGATCTTACTAAACTTCTTGCCCTCATGGCGCTTAGAAGTGATGGACAGAGTGAAAGGGAAATAGGCTTACACCTTTTCCTAAATTGATTTTGGTGGTTGAATTTGAGAGCACCTAGAGGGGGGTGAATAGGTGATCCTGTAAAAACTTGAAACTTAATGCCACAAAACTTGATTATGAGTTAGCACAATAATGCCAAGTGGCTAGAGAGGAGTTCTTGCAAAACACAATAACCACAAGAAGATCAACACAGATAGGCACAGTGGTTTATCCCGTGGTTCGGCCAAGTCCAACACTTGCCTACTCCACATTGTGGCGTCCCAACGGACGAGGGTTGCACTCAACCCCTCTCAAGCGGTCCAAAGACCCACTTGAATACCACGGTGTTTTGTTTTGTTTCACTATATCCCGCTTGCGAGGAATCTCCACAACTTGGAGCCTCTCGCCCTTACAATTTGATGTTCACAAAGAAGCACAGAAGTAAGGATGGGATGAGCAACGCACACAAGACACAAAATCAGAGCACAAACACGCACACAAGTCACAACTCGAGCTCACAACACAACTCGAAGAGTTCTCTACTCAAATGGAGCTCTAGTTGCTATCACAAAGAATCAAATGCGCGGAATTGGAGTCTTGGTGCTTAGGAATGCTTAGAGAATGCTTGGTGTACTCCTCCATGCGCCTAGGGGTCCATTTTATAGCCCCAAGGCAGCTAGGAGCCGTTGAGAGCATTCTAGGAAGGCAATTTTTGCCTTCTGTCGCCTGGCGCACCGGACAGTCCGGTGCACCACCGGACACTGTCCGGTGCGGATTTCTTTCCTATTTTGGTGCAGCCGACCGTTGGAGATTTGGAGCCGTTGGCGCACCGGACACTGTCCGGTGCACACCAGACAGTCTGGTGCCCCCTTCAGACCGTTGGCCCGGCCACGTGTTACGCGCGGATTGCGTGGCCGACCGTTGGCTCACCGGACAGTCCGGTGCACCACCGAACAGTCCGGTGAATTTTAGCCGTACGCCGCCGACGAATTCTCGAGAGCGGCCTTTTCACCAGAGCCAGCCTGGTGCACCGGACACTGTCTGGTGCACCACCGGACACTGTCCGGTGCTCCCAGACTGAACTGTCTTTGGCTAAACAAAGCCATCTCTTTTCCAAATTGATTTCTCCTGTTTCCAGTACTTAGACACAATACGTTAGTCCTTAAAACAAAGTACTAAGTCTTAGAAACATACCTTTATGTTGATTTCCACTTTGTCCATCATTTGGCATAGATTAACACATGACCACTTGTGTTGGCACTCAATCACCAAAATACTTAGAAATGGCCCAAGGGCACATTTCCCTTTCAATCTTCCCCTTTTTGGTGATTTATGCCAACCCAACAAAAAGCAACTAAAGAAGTGCGACATCAATGCAAATGAGAACACAAACTTGTTTTGATTCAAATTTGGCATATTTGGATCATTCTTTGCCACCACTTGGTTTTGTTTTTGCAAATCAACCTCAATTTCCTATCTCTAAGTCAAACACACTTGTTGAGACATAAAGAGAGTTGTTCCAAAATAAATTAATCAAAGATTTCAAAAACTCCCCCTTTTCCCATAATCAACCATTCTCCCCAAAAGAGGCCAACTTTTGACACAAGAGAGACAATAAGAGAGTTTTGTCAAACCAAAAGCTCTATTCTACTATTTTCAAAATCAAAATTCTCAAGTGGTAGCTGATCCATTTATTGCTTTGGCCTTAATTTCTCCCCCTTTGGCATCAAGCACCAAAACGAGATCATTTTTGGCCCTTAAACCCCATTGCCTCACCAAAATCTTTCAACTAAGAGTAAAAAGGCAATAAGAATATGAAGATGAACTTGGAGTGAGTTACCCTCTCATCGGAGTGCAGTGGAAGTCTTGCATGGTCCAAGTCCACCTTTTCCCTTTCAAACCTCCTTTGAGACTAAATTAAGAAAACTCAAGCACATGATTAGTCTCAAAGGGTCAAGTTGTAGCACATCTCCCCCTGAATATGTGCATCACTCACACATGGACTTTTGAGGTCCGGGGAGTGTTTGTACAACTTGAACACCATAAATAAACAACAATATGCATAGAGGAACATGATCAAAGCATAAGACACATGTATGCTACAAATCAATCCAAGTTCCGCGAATCTAAGACATTTAGCTCACTACGCAGCCTGCAAAAGGTCTTCTCATCTAGAGGCTTGGTAAAGATATCGGCTAGCTGGTTCTCGGTGCTAACATAAAACACTTCGATATCTCCCTTTTGCTGGTGGTCTCTCAAAAAGTGATGCCGGATGTCTATGTGCTTTGTGCGGCTGTGCTCAACAGGATTGTCCGCCATGCGGATAGCACTCTCATTGTCACATAGGAGTGGGACTTTGCTCAGATTGTAGCCAAAGTCCCGGAGGGTTTGCCTCATCCAAAGTAGTTGCGTGCAACACTGTCCTGCGGCAACGTACTCGGCCTCAGCGGTGGATAGGGCAACGGAGGTTTGTTTCTTAGAATTCCACGACACCAGGGACCTTCCTAGAAATTGGCACGTCCCTGATGTACTCTTCCTATCGACCTTACATCTAGCATAATCGGAGTCTGAATATCCAATTAAGTCAAAGGTGACCCCTTTGGATACCAGATCCCGAAGCAAGGCGTAGCGACTAAATATCTAAGAATTCGCTTCACCGCCACTAAGTGACACTCCCTTGGATTGGATTGAAATCTAGAACACATGCATACACTAAGCATAATATCCGGTCTACTAGCACATAAATAAAGCAAGGAACCTATCATGGACCGGTATGCTTTTTAATCAACGGACTTACCTCCTTTGTTGAGGTCGACGTGTCCGTCAGTTCCCATTGGAGTCTTTGCGGGCTTGGCGTCCTTCATCCCAAACCGCTTTAGCAAGTCTTGCGTGTACTTCGTTTGGGAGATGAAGGTGCCGTCCTTGAGTTGCTTCACTTGGAACCCAAGGAAGTAGTTCAACTCGCCCATCATCGACATTTCAAATTTTTGAGTCATCACCCTGCTAAACTCTTCACAAGACTTTTGGTTAGTAGAACCAAATATTATGTCATCGACATAAATTTGGCACACAAATAAGTCACCATCACATGTCTTAGTGAAAAGAGTTGGATCGGCTTTCCCAACCTTGAAAGCATTAGCAATTAAAAAGTCTCTGAGGCATTCATACCATGCTCTTGGGGCTTGCTTAAGTCCATAGAGCGCCTTAGAGAGCTTACACACATGGTCGGGGTACTGTTCATCCTCAAAGCCAGGGGGTTTCTCCACGTACACCTCCTCCTTGATTGGCCCGTTGAGGAAAGAGCTTTTAACATCCATTTGGTACAGCCTGAAAGAATGGTGAGAGGCATAGGCTAACAAAATACAAATTGACTCTAGCCTAGCCACAGGAGCAAAAGTCTCCTCAAAGTCCAAACCTGCGACTTGGGCATAACCTTTTGCCACAAGCCGAGCCTTGTTCCTCGTCACCACCCCGTGCTCGTCCTGTTTGTTGTGGAACACCCACTTGGTTCCCACAACATTTTGTTTGGGACGCGGCACCAGTGTCCAAACTTCATTACGCTTGAAGTTGTTGAGCTCTTCCAGCATGGCCAACACCCAGTCCGGATCTAGCAAGGCAAATTAGGCTTGGGTCTTAGGTACCCAACTCTTGTTGGGTCCTACAAGGTTAGTGACAATAGTCTTAGGAACCCAAATGCAAGTTTTGTCTCCCTTGCATTTTGCCCCTAATTTCCTAGCAACCACTTTCTTATCCTTTCTACAAATATCAAAGGAAGCATTGCAAGCATGGTAAATTGTAGAAGATTCATTACTTGTTTTCCTAGGTACATGAACAACATTTCTTCTAGACATAACATTTTTCTTAGCCAAATTTCTATCATGCATAATGGAAGAACTTGAAGCAAACATGGCATTTGAATCATAAGCATTACAACTCCTATTATAATGAACATTTCTAGAATATCTCTTATCACCATAAATGAAAGCATGATTCTTTTGACTACTATTAGTCATAGGAGCCTTCCCTTTCTCCTTGGCGGAGATGGGAGCCTTATGACTTGTTAAGTTCTTGGCTTCCCTCTTAAAGCCAAGTCCATCCTTAATTGAGGGGTGTCTACCAATCGTGTAGGCATCCCTTGCAAATTTTAGTTTATCAAATTCACTTTTGCTAGTCTTAAGTTGAGCATTAAGACTAGCCACTTCATCCTTTAATTTAAAGATGGAGACTAGGTGTTCACTACAAGCATCAATATTAAGATCTTTACACCTATTGCAAATCACAACATGTTCTACACAGGAGTTAGATCTATTTGCTTCTTCTAGTTTAGCATTTAAATCATCATTAACACTTTTTAAACTAGAAATGGTCTCATGGCAAGTAGATAGTTCACAAGAAAGCATTTCATTCCTTTTAACTTCTAAAGCAAGAGCTTTTTGTGCCTCTACAAATTTATCATGTTCTTCATACAAAAGATCCTCTTGCTTTTCTAACAATTTATTCTTATCATTCAAAGCATCAATCAATTCGTTGATCTTATCAATTTTAGTCCTATCTAATCCTTTGAATAAATTAGCATAGTCTACTTCATCATCGCTAGATTCATCATCACTTGAAGAGACATAAGTAATAGCATTTCAAGTGCTTACCTTCTTCTCCTTTGCCATGAGGCAGGTGTGATGCTCGTTGGGGAAGAGAGACGATTTGTTGAAGGCGATGGCGGCGAGTCCTTCGTCGTCGGAGTCGGAAGAAGAGCAATCTGAATCCCACTCCTTTCCAAGGTGTGCCTCGCCTTTAGCCTTCTTGTAAACCTTCTTGTTCTCTCTTTTCCCATTCTTTCCTTGTTCCTGTCACTATCATTATCGGGACAGTTAGCGATAAAGTGACCAATCTTACCACACTTGAAGCAGGAGTGCTTTCCCTTCGTCTTGCTCTTTTTGGGATGCTCCTTGCGACCCTTTAGCGCCGTCTTGAAGCGCTTGATGATGAGTGTCATTTCTTCCTCATTGAGCCCTGCCGCCTCAACTTGTGCCACCTTGCTAGGTAGCGTCTCCTTGCCATTTGTTGCCTTGAGAGCAATGGCTTGAGGCTCATGAATTGGACCATTCAATGCCTCATCGACGTACCTTGCCTCCTTGATCATCATCCGCCCGCTTACGAACTTTCCAAGTATTTCTTCGGGCGACATCTTGGTGTACCTAGGATTTTCACGAATATTTTTTACAAGATGTGGATCAAGGACAATGAAAGACCTTAGCATTAGGCGGACGACGTCGTGGTCCGTCCATCGCGTGCTTCCATAGCTCCTTATTTTGTTGACGAGGGTCTTGAGCCTGTTGTATGTTTGGGTTGGCTCCTCCCCCTGATCATTGCGAACCTTCCTAGTTCGCCTTCCACCAACTCCATCGTGGTGAGCATGGTGACATCGTTCCCCTCATGTGAGATCTTGAGGGTGTCCCAAATCTGCTTGGCGTTGTCCAAGCCGCTCACCTTATGGTACTCATCCCTGCACAATGAGGCTAACAACACAGTAGTAGCTTGTGCATTTTTATGAATTTGTTCATTGATGAACAAGGGACTATCCGTGCTATCAAATTGCATTCCATGTTAACTGTCTTCTTTTTCTCGTAGTCGTTGTCGTCGTTGTCCTTTTGGGAAGAAGAGGACTCGTCGCTGTCGTCGTAGTAGACGATCTTCTTGATGCGCCTCTTCTTCCCGTCCTTCTTCTTATGACTTGAGCCCGAGTCAGTGGGCTTGTCGTCTTCCGGCTCATTGATGAAGGACTCCTTCTCCTTGTCATTGATCACTATCCCCTTTCCCTTAGGATCCATCCCTTCGGGCAATTAGTCCCTTTGAAGAGAACGACTCTAATACCAATTGAGAGCACCTAGAGGGGGGGTGAATAGGTGATCCTGTAAAAACTTGAAACTTAATGCCACAAAACTTGATTAGGAGTTAGCACAATAATGCCAAGTGGCTAGAGAGGAGTTCTTGCAAAACACAATAACCACAAGAAGATCAACACAGATAGGCACAGTGGTTTATCCCGTGGTTCGGCCAAGTCCAACACTTGCCTACTCCACGTTGTGGCATCCCAATGGACGAGGGTTGCACTCAACCCCTCTCAAGCGGTCCAAAGACCCACTTGAATACCACGGTGTTTTGCTTTGTTTCACTATATCCCGCTTGCGAGGAATCTCCACAACTTGGAGCCTCTCGCCCTTACAATTTGATGTTCACAAAGAAGCACAGAAGTAAGGATGGGATGAGCAATGCACACAAGACACAAAATCAGAGCACAAACACGCACACAAGTCACAACTCGAGCTCACAACACAACCCGAAGAGTTCTCTACTCAAATGGAGCTCTAGTTGCTATCACAAAGAATCAAATGCGCGGAATTGGAGTCTTGGTGCTTAGGAATGCTTAGAGAATGCTTGGTGTACTCCTCCATGCGCCTAGGGGTCCCTTTTATAGCCCCAAGGTAGCTAGGAGCCGTTGAGAGCATTCTAGGAAGGCAATTTTTGCCTTCTGTCGCCTGGCGCACCGGACAGTCCGGTGCGGATTTCTTTCCTATTTTGGCACAGCCGACCGTTAGAGATTTGGAGCCGTTGGCGCACCAGACACTGTCCGGTGCCCCCTTCAGACCGTTGGCCCGGCCACGCGTCACGCGCGGATTGCGCGGCCGACCCTTGGCTCGGCCGACCGTTGGCTCACCGGACAGTCCGGTGCACCACCGGACAGTCCGGTGAATTTTAGCCGTACGCCGCCGACGAATTCCCGAGAGCGGCCTTTTCACCAGAGCCAGCCTGGCGAACCGGACTCTGTCCGGTGCACCACCGGACAGTCCGGTGCTCCCAGACTGAATTGTCTTTGGCTGAACAAAGCCATCTCTTTTCCAAATTGATTTCTCCTGTTTCCAGTACTTAGACACAATACATTAGTCCTTAAAACAAAGTACTAAGCCTTAGAAACATACCTTTATGTTGATTTCCACTTTGTCCATCATTTGGCATAGATTAACACATGACCACTTGTGTTGGCACTCAATCACCAAAATACTTAGAAATGGCCCAAGGGCACATTTCCCTTTCAGAATTGCCCAACACAAATAATTGGACTAACTAGTTTGCTCTAGTATATAAGTTTTACAGGTGCCAAAGGTTCACAATAAGCCAACAAAAAGACCAAGAAAGGGTTCAAACAAAGAGAGCAAAAGACAACCCAAAGGCACCCTGGTCTGGCGCACCGGACTGTCCGGTGCACCAGGGAACCCGACGCTAAACTCGGTACCTTCGGGAAAATCGGAGGCCGCTCCGCTATAATTCACTGGACTGTCCGGTGTGCCAGCGGAGCAACGACTACTTCGCGCGCAACGGTCCACTGCAACTGCATTAAATGCGCTACAGTGCGCGCCAGAGTCAGAGCACACGCAGAAGGGGCACCGGATAGTCTACAGTACCTGTCCGGTGCACCACCGGACAGCCTAGAGGCCCCACTTGTCAGAGCTCCAACGGTCAGAACCCAACGGCCGGCTGACGTGGCTGGCGCACCGGACAGTGTCCGGTGGTGCACCGGACTGTCCGGTGCGCCATGCGACAGCAGCCTCCCAACGACCACTTTTGGTGGTTGGGGCTATAAATACCCCAACCACCCCACATTCAATTGCATCCAAGTTTTCCACTTTCAACACCTTACAAGAGCTATATCATTCAATTCTAGACACAACCAAAGAGATCAAATCCTCTCCCAAGACCGGAATTACTCCAAATCAAATAGTGACTAGAGAGAGTGACATGTGTGTTCATTTGAGCTCTTGCGCTTGGATTTTTTCTTTTCTTCCTTTATTCTTGTGATCAAACTCAATTGTAACCGAGGCAAGTGACACCAATTGTGTGGTGGTCCTTGCGGGGACTTTGTGTCCCGTTTGATTGAGAAGAGAAGCTCACTCGGTCTAAGTGACCGTTTGAGAGAGGGAAAGGGTTGAAAGAGACCCGGTCTTTGTGACCACCTCAACGGGGAGTAGGTTTGCAAGAACTGAACCTCGGTAAAACAAATCATCGTGTCTCATTCTTTATTTGCCCGCGATTTGTTTTTCACCCTCTCTCTCGGACTTATTCATATTTCTAACGTTAACCTGGCTTGTAGTTGTGCTTAAGTTTATAAATTTCAGATTCGCCCTATTCACCCCCCTCTAGGCGACTTTCAATTGGTATCAAAGCCGGTTCTTCATTGGAGCCTAACCGCTCGAAGTGATGTCGGGAGCATCCGCCAAGAGGGAGATCGGGACCGGCTAGAAATCCGCCACAAGCCATGGGAAGGCTCCATCCGGGGAGTCCGCCAACAAAGTGAAGGGATCCCCTTCACACGACAAGCCGCGTCAGAGCGGTGACAAGAAGAAGAAGATGAAGAAGGTGGTCTACTACGAGACCGACTCTTCGTCGCCATCCACCTCCGGCTTCGACACGTCGTCCGTAACTTCTAAGCGCCATGAGCGCAAGAAGTTTAGTAAGATTCCCCTACGCTACCCTCGCATTTCCAAACGTACTCCTTTACTTTCCGTCCCATTAGGCAAACCACTTATGTTTGATGGTGAAGATTATAATATGTGGAGTGATAAAATGAGGCATCATCTAACCTCACTCACACTAGCATTTGGGATGTTGTTGAGATTGGAGTACAGGTACCATCACTGGGGGATGAGGACTATGATTCGGACGAGGTCGCCCAAATCCGACACTTCAACTCCCAAGCCACCACTATACTCCTCGCCTCTCTAAGTCGAGAGGAGTATAACAAGGTGCAAGGATTAAAGAGCGCCAATGAGATTTGTGACGTACATAAAACTGCGCACAAAGGAGATGAGGTGACTAAAATCACCAAGCGGGAGACGATCGAGGGGGAGCTCGGTCGGTTCCGACTTAACCAAGGCGAGGACCCTCAAGCCATGTACAACCGCTTGAAGACCTTGGTGAACCAAGTGCGCAACCTCGGGAGCACAAAATGGGATGACCATGAAATGGTCAAGGTTATTCTTAGATCATTTGTTTTTCTTAACCCTACGCAAGTTCAATTAATCCGTGGTAATCCTAGATACACACTAATGTCTCCCGAAGAAGTGATAGGAAATTTTGTGAGCTTCGAGTTGATGATCAAAGGCTCAAAGAAAATCATCGAGCTCGATGGCCCCTCCACGCCCGAAGCACAACCGGTCGCATTCAAGGCAACGGAGGAGAAGGAGGAGTCTACATCAAGTAGACAACCCATCGACACCTCTAAGCTCGACAATGAGGAAATGACGCTCATCATCAAGAGCTTTCGCCAAATCCTCAAGCAAAGGAGGGGGAAAGATTACAAGCCCCGCTCCAAGAAAGTTTGCTACAAGTGTGGTAAGCCCGGTCATTTTATTGCAAAATGTCCACTATCTAGTGACAGTGACAGGGGCGACGACAAGAAGGGCAAGAGGAGAGAAAATAAGAGGTACCACAAGAAGAGGGGCGGCGATGCCCATGTGTGCCGCGAGTGGGACTCCGACGAGAGCTCCACCGACTCCTCCTCCGATGAGGACGCCGCCAACATCGCCGTCACCAAGGGCCTCCTCTTCCCAAACGTCGACCACAAGTGCCTCATGGCAAAGGACGGCAAAAGGAAGAAGGTAAAATCAAAATCCTCCACTAAATATGAAACCTCTAGTGATGAGGATAACTCTTGTGATGAGGAGGATAATTTGCGCATCCTTTTTGCCAACCTAAACATGCAACAAAAAGAAAAATTAAATGAATTAATTAGTGCTATTCATGAGAAGGATGAACTCTTGGATTCTCAAGAGGACTTCCTTATTAAAGAAAACAAGAAGCATGTTAAGGTTAAGAATGCTTATGCTCTAGAAGTAGAAAAATGTGAAAAATTATCTAGTGAGCTAAGCACTTGTAATGATATTATTGCCAACCTTAGAAATGAAAATGCTAAATTAATTGCTAAGGTTGATTCTAATGTTAGTGATATTTCAATTCCCAATCTTAGAGATGATAATGTTAGTTTACTTGCTAAGATTGAAGAATTGAATATCTCTCTTGCTAGCCTTAGAAATGATAATGAAAAATTAATTGCTAAGGCTAAAGATTTAGATGTTTGCAATGCCTCCATTTCCGATCTTAGAGATAAGAATGATATTTTACATGCTAAGATTGTTGAACTTAATTCTTGCAAACCCTCTACATCTGTCGTTGAGCATGTTTCCATTTGCACTAGGTGTAGAGATGTTAACATTGATGCTATTCATGATCATATGGCTTTAATTAAACAACAAAATGATCATATAGCAAAATTAGATGCTAAAATAACCGAGCATGACTTAGAAAATGAAAATTTTAAATTTGCTATAAGCATGCTCTATAGTGGGAAACGCCCTGGCATCAAGGATGACATTGGCTTCCAAAAGGGGGACAATGTCAAACTTAATGCCCCTCCTAAAAGATTGTCTAACTTTATTAAGGACAAAGCTCCCATGCCTTAGGATAACGAGGGTTACATTTTGTACCCTGCCGGTTATCCCGAGAGCAAAATTAGGAGAATTCATTCTAGGAAGTCTCACTCTGGCCCTAATCATGCTTTTATGTATAAGGGTGAGACATCTAGCTCTAGGCAATCAACCCGTGCAAAATTGCCTAAGAAGAAAACTCCTATTGCATCAAATGATTCTAACATTTCATTTAAAACTTTTGATGCATCTTATGTTTTAACTAACAAATCCGGCAAGGTAGTTGCCAAGTATGTTGGGGGCAAACACAAGGGATCAAAGACTTGTGTTTGGGTACCCAAAGTTCTTGTATCTAATGTCAAAGGACCCAAAACTGTTTGGGTACCTAAAATCAAGAACTAAATCTGTTTTGTAGGTTTATGCATCCGGGGGCTCAAGTTGGATCATCGATAGCGGGTGCACAAACCATATGACAGGGGAGAAGAAGATGTTCTCTCCTCCTATGAGAAAAACCAAGATCCCCAACGAGCTATCACATTCGGGGATGAGAATCAAGGTTTGGTCAAAGGATTGGGTAAAATTGCTATATCACCTGACCATTCCATTTCCAATGTTTTTCTTGTAGACTCTTTAGACTATAACTTGCTTTTAGTTTCGCAATTATGTAAAATGGGCTACAACTGTCTTTTTACGGATACAGGTGTTCTTGTCTTTAGAAGAAGTGATGATTCAGTAGCATTTAAGGGAGTGTTAGAGGGTCAACTATACTTGGTAGATTTTGATAGAGCTGAACTCGACACTTGCTTGATTGCTAAGACTAACATGGGCTGGCTCTAGCATCGCCGACTAGCACATGTTGGAATGAAGGATCTTCACAAGCTTCTAAAGGGAGAACACATTTTGGGGCTAACAAATGTTCATTTTGAGAAAGACAGGATTTGTAGCGCATGTCAGGCAGAAAAGCAAGTTGGTATTCATCATCCGCACAAGAACATTATGACGACTGACAGGCCACTCGAGCTCCTACACATGGACCTATTCGGCCCGATAGCTTACATAAGCATCGGCGGGAGTAAGTACTATCTAGTTATTGTGGATGACTATTCTCGCTTCACTTGGGTGTTCTTTTTGCAGGAAAAATCTCATACCCAAGAGACCTTAAAGGGATTCTTGAGACGGGCTCAAAATGAGTTCGGCTTGAGGATCAAAAAGATTAGAAGCGATAACGGGACAGAGTTCAAGAACTCACAAATCGAAGGATTCCTTGAGGAGGAGGGAATCAAGCATGAGTTCTCCTCTCCCTACACGCCACAACAAAATGGTGTAGTGGAGAGGAAGAATCGAACTCTATTGGACATAGCAAGAACCATGCTTGATGAGTACAAGACTTCGGATCGGTTTTGG
The DNA here is from genome assembly GCF_902167145.1 of Zea mays. Lineage (NCBI taxonomy): Eukaryota > Viridiplantae > Streptophyta > Magnoliopsida > Poales > Poaceae > Zea > Zea mays. The sequence goes on along the minus strand of NC_050098.1, from coordinate 36,620,495 downwards.
GCCGAGGCGGTCAACACCGCTTGCTACGCCATCAACTGGTTATATCTACACCGAATCCTCAAGAAGACATCACACGAACTCCTAACCGGTAAAAAGCCCAATGTTTCATATTTTAGAGTCTTTGGTAGCAAATGCTTTATTCTTGTTAAAAGAGGTAGAAAATCTAAATTTGCTCCTAAGGCTGTAGAAGGCTTTTTACTAGGATATGATTCAAACACAAGGGCATATAGAGTCTTTAACAAGTCCTCTGGACTAGTTGAAGTTTCTTGTGACATTGTGTTTGATGAGACTAACGACTCTTAAGTAGAGCAAGTTGATCTTGATGAGCTAGGTGATGAAGAGGCTCCGTGCGTCGCGCTAAGGAACATGTCTCTTGGGGATGGGTATCCTAAGGAATCCGAAGAGCCTCCAAATACACAAGATCAACCATCTTCCTCCATGCAAGCATCTCCACCAACTCAAGATGAGGATGAGGCTCAAAATGATGAAGGAGAAGATCAAGAAGTTGAGCCACCTCAAGAGGAGAGCAATGATCAAGGGGGAGATGCCCATGATCAAGATGAGGAAGATGAACAAGTTCCAAGACCGCCACACCCAAGAGTCCACCAAGCAATCCAACAAGATCACCGCGTGAACACCATCCTCGGCGATATTCAAAAGGGGGTAACTACTCGATCTCGTGTTGCTCATTTTTGTGAACAATACTATTTTGTTTCCTCTATTGAGCCACACAGGATAGAGGAAGCACTTCAAGATTCGGATTGGGTGGTGGCGATGCAAGAGGAGCTCAACAATTTCACTAGGAATGAGGTATGGCATTTAGTTCCACGTCCTAATCAAAATGTTGTAGGAACCAAGTGAGTCTTCCGCAACAAGCAAGATGAGCATCGTGTGGTGACAAGGAACAAAGCCCGACTTGTGGCCAAGGGGTATTCATAAGTCGAAGGTTTGGATTTCGGTAAAACCTATGCACCCGTAGCTAGGCTTGAATCAATTCGCATATTACTTGCCTATGCTACTTACCATGGCTTCAAGCTTTATCAAATGGACGTGAAAAGTGCCTTCCTCAACGGACCAATCAAGGAAGAGGTCTATGTTGAGCAACCTCCCGGCTTTGAAGATAGTGAGTATCCTAATCACGTGTACAAACTCTCTAAGGCGCTTTATGGGCTCAAGCAAGCCCCAAGAGCATGGTATGAATGCCTAAGAGATTTTCTTATCACTAATGGCTTCAAAGTCGGAAAGGCCGATCCTACTTTATTTACTAAAACTCTTGGCAATGATTTGTTTGTATGCCAAATTTATGTTGATAATATTATATTTGGGTCTACTAACGAATCTACTTGTGAGGAATTTAGTAGGATCATGACACAAAAATTCGAGATGTCTATGATGGGGGAGTTGAAGTACTTCTTGGGATTTCAAGTAAAGCAACTCCAAGAGGGCACCTTCATTAGCCAAACGAAGTATATTCAAGACATTCTAAACAAGTTTGGGATGAAGGATGCCAAGCCCATCAAGACACCCATGGGAACCAATGGGCATCTCGACCTCGACACGGGAGGTAAATCCGTAGATCAAAAGGTATACCGGTCGATGATAGGTTCTTTACTCTATTTATGTGCTTCACGACCGGATATTATGCTTTCCGTATGCATGTGTGCAAGATTCCAAGCCGACCCTAAGGAAGCTCACCTTACGGCCGTAAAACGAATCTTGAGATATTTAGTTTATACTCCTAAGTTTGGGCTTTGGTACCCTCGGGGATCCACATTCGATTTAATTGGTTATTCGGATGTCGATTGGGCAGGGTGTAAAATTAATAGAAAGAGCACATCGGGGACTTTCCAGTTCTTGGGAAGGTCTCTGGTGTCTTGGGCTTCAAAGAAGCAAAATTCCGTAGCTCTTTCTACCGCCGAAGCTGAGTATATTGCCGCAGGCCATTGTTGCGCACAATTACTTTGGATGAGGCAAACCCTTAGGGACTATGCTTACAAATTAACCAAAGTTCCTCTTCTATGTGATAATGAGAGTGCAATCCGCATGGCGGATAATCTCGTTGAGCATAGCCGCACTAAACACATAGCCATTCGGTATCATTTTCTTAGGGATCACCAACAAAAGGGGATATCGAGATTGCATATATTAACACCAAAGAACAATTAGCCGATATCTTTACCAAGCCACTAGATGAACAAACTTTTAACAAACTTAGGCATGAGCAAAATATTCTTGATTCTCGGAATTTCTTTTGATGTTTTGCACACATAGCTCATGAATATACCTTTGATCATGTCTCTTTTATATGCTATGACTAATGTGTTTTCTAGTGTATTCCATAATAAGTCATAGATTGAAAGGGAATTGGAGTCTTCGGCGAAGACAAAGGCTTCCACTCCACTCCATCAAATTACTCATCCTTCGTCGTCGCTACGAGCAACTCTCCATCTTTGGTATAATCTTAACTCATATATTTTGCGCCAAAGGGGGAGAAAGTAGTTTCAAAAGGGCTTATATTTCACTCTAGTATCCGTTTTTGGCGTTTCATGCCAAAGGGGGAGAAAGTATTAGCCCAAAGCAAAAGGACTGCACCACGACCAATTTTCAAAGTTTGAGTTAAGAAAAGGTTTTGAAATAATGAAATTTTCCATTGGTATCCTATTTGGTATCCTTTTTTGATAGAATTTCAAATTGGAACACCCTCTTCAAAAACTAATATCTAAAACCCTCTTGAACACTAAGAGGAGGATTTTATTAAGGGGGAGTTTTGTTTAGTCAAAGGAAAAGCATTTGAAATAGGGGAAGAAAATTTCAAATCTTGAAAATGCTTCTCAAAATCTTATTCATTTACCTCTGACTATTTGCAAAAAGACTTTGAAATGAATTTACAAAAGGATTTGCAAAAACAAAACATGTGGTGCAAGCGTGGTCCAAAATGTTAAAAATATAAAGAAACAATCCATGCATATCTTATGAGAATATATTGGTTTCATTCCAAACAACCTTTGCACTTACAATTATGCAAACTAGTTCAATTATTCACCACTATATTTGCTTTGGTTTGTGTTGGCATCAATCACCAAAAAGGGGGAGATTGAAAGGGAAATAGGCTTACACCTTTTCCTAAATTGATTTTGGTGGTTGAATTGCCCAACACAAATAATTGGACTAACTAGTTTGCTCTAGTCTATAAGTTTTACAGGTGCCAAAGGTTCACAATAAGCCAATAAAAAGACCAAGAAAGGGTTCAAACAAAGAGAGCAAAGGACAACCCAAAGGCACCCTGGTCTGGCGCACCGGACTGTCCGGTGTGCCACCGGACAGTGTCCGGTGCACCAGGGAACCCGACGCTGAACTCGCTATCTTCGGAAAATCGGAGGCCGCTCCGTTATAATTCACCGGACTGTCCGGTGAAGCACCAGACAGTGTCCGGTGCACACCGGACTGTCTGGTGTGCCAGCGGAGCAACGACTACTTCGCGCGCAACGGTCGACTGCAACCGCATTAAATGCGCTACAGTGCGCGCCAGAGTCAGAGCACGCGCAGAAGGGGCACCGGACAGTCTACAGTACCTGTCCGGTGCACCACCGGACAGCCCAGAGGCCCCACCTGTCAGAGCTCCAACGGTCAGAACCCAACGGACGGCTGACGTGGCTGGCGCACCGGATAGTGTCCGGTGGCGCACCGGACTGTCCGGTGCGCCATACGACAGCAGCCTCCCAACGACCACTTTTGGTGGTTGGGGCTATAAATACCCCAACCACCCCACATTCAATTGCATCCAAGTTTTCCACTTTCAACACCTTACAAGAGCTATAGCATTCAATTCTAGACACAACCAAAGAGATCAAATCCTCTCCCAAGTCCGGAATCACTCCAAATCAAATAGTGACTAGAGAGAGTGACATTTGTGTTCATTTGAGCTCTTGCGCTTAGATTGCTTCTTTTCTTCCTTCATTCTTGTGATCAAACTCAATTGTAACCGAGGCAAGAGACACCAATTGTGTGGTGGTCCTTGCGGGGACTTTGTGTCCCGTTTGATTGAGAAGAGAAGCTCACTCGGTCTAAGTGACCGTTTGAGAGAGGGAAAGGGTTGAAAGAGACCCGGTCTTTGTGACCACCTCAACGGGGAGTAGGTTTGCAAGAACCGAACCTCGGTAAAACAAATCATTGTGTCTCATTATTTATTTGCCCGCGATTTGTTTTTCACCCTCTCTCTCTCGGACTTATTCATATTTCTAACGCTAACCCGGCTTGTAGTTTTGCCTAAGTTTATAAATTTCAGATTCGCCCTATTCACCCCCTCTAGGCGACTTTCACGGAGCGTCAGAGCCGGAGGTGGAGGGCGACGAAGAGTCGGTCTCGTAGTAGACAACTTTCTTCATCTTTTTCTTCTTGTCGCCACTCCGATGCGACTTGACGTGAGGAGGTGAGTCCTCTCTAAAAGGGAAATAGGGTCAAACCTTTTCCTAAATGATTTTAGTGGTTGAATTGCCCAACACAAATAATTGGACTAACTAGTTTGCTCTAGATTATAAGTTCTACAGGTGCCAAAGTTTCAACACAAGCCAATAAAAAGTCCAAGATAGGATTCAAAAAGAAGGAGCAAAAGAAACCGAAGTGAAAGGGAAATAGGCTCACACCTTTTCCTAAATGATTTTGGTGGTTGAAATGCCCAACACAAATAATTGGACTAACTAGTTTGCTCTAGATTATAAGTTCTACAAGTGCCAAAGGTTCAACATAAACCAATAAAAAGTCCAAGAAAGGGTTCAAATAAAAGGAGCAAAGAAAACCGAAGACCACCCTGGTCTGGCGCACCGGACTGTCCGGTGTGCCACCGGACAGTGTCCGGTGCACCAGGGAGAATTCCCTCAAACTTGCTAGTTTCGGGTTTTCTGGGAGCCTCTCCTCTATAATTTACCGGACTGTCCGGTGTAGCACCGGACTGTCCGGTGTGCCAAGCGGAGCAACGGTCGCCAGCGCAACGGTCGAGTTCAACGGTCGGCTGACAATGCTACGGTGCGCGGACTGCGCGCGCAGAAGTCAGAGCAGGCGTAGATGGCGCACCGGACAGTGAACAGGACCTGTCCGATGCACCACCGGACTGTCCGATGGCCCATATGTCAGAAGCTCCAACGGTCGAACCCTACCGTTTGGGTGACATGGCTGGCGCACCGGACTGTCCGGTGCGCCCTTCGACAGCAGAGTTCCCCAACGGCCATTTTGGTGGTTGGGGCTATAAATACCCCCCAACCACCACTCTTCAAGGAATCCAAGCATTCACTACTCCTCATTCAATACAAGAGCAATACACAACACTCCAAGACACAAATCAAAGCCACCGATCAAATCAAAGTCCACAATTCAACTCTAGTTTTTAGGACTTGTGAGAAGATCGACTTGTGTTCTTTTGTTGTTCTTGTTGCTTGGTTGGCCTTTCTTCTTTCACTCATTCTTACTCTCAAAACCTTGTAAGCGAAGCAAGAGACACGAATTGTGTGGTGGTCCTTGTGGGGTCTAAGTGACCCAGGAAATCAAGGAAGGAAGCTCACTCGGTCTAAGTGACCGTTTGAGAGAGGGAAAGGGTTGAAAGAGACCCGGTATTTGTGACCACCTCAACGGGGAGTAGGTTTGCAAGAACCTAACCTAGGTAAAACAAATCATTGTGTCATCCGCTCTTATTCGCTTGTGATTTGTTTTCGCCCTCTCTTTCGGACTCGATTATATTTCTAACGCTAACCCCGGCTTGTAGTTGTGCTTAAACTTTATAAATTTCAGATTTGCCTATTCACCCCCCCTCTAGGCGACTTTCAATTGGTATCAGAGCCGGTACTTCATTAAGAGCCTAACCGCTCGAAGTGATGTCGGGAGCTCACGCCAAGAAGGAGATGGTGACCGGCGAGAAGCTCGCCACAAGCCATGGGAAAGCTCCATCGGGGGAGTCCAGCAACAAGAAGAGGGAGGAATCACCTCCCCGCGTCAAGTTGCACAGGAGTGGCGACAAGAAGAAGAAAATGAAGAAAGTGGTCTACTACGAGACCGATTCTTCTTCGCCTTCCACCTCCGGTTCCGACACGCCGTCCGTCACTTCTAAGCGCCATGAGCGCAAGAAGTTTAGTAAGATCCCCTTACGCTATCCTCGCATTTCCAAACGCACCCCTTTACTTTCCATCCCACTAGGCAAACCACCGGTTTTTTACGGTGAAGATTATTGAGTGATAAAATGAGGCACCATCTAACCTCACTCCACGCTAGTATTTGGGACATTGTTGAATTTGGTGCGCAGGAACCATCCGTGGGGGATGAAGGCTATGACTCGGACGAGGTAGCCCAAATCTGGCACTTCAACTCCCAAGCCACTACTATACTCCTTGCCTCTTTAAGTCGAGAGGAGTATAATAAGGTGCAAGAGTTGAAGAGTGCCAAAGAGATTTGGGACGTGCTCAAGGCCGCGCACGAAGGAGACGAGGTGACCAAGATCACCAAGCGGGAGACGATCGAGGGGGAGCTCGGTCGATTCATGCTTCACCAAGGGGAGGAGCCACAAGCCATGTACAACCGGCTCAAAACCTTGGTGAACCAAGTGCGCAACCTCAGGAGCACAAAGTGGGATGACCATGAAATGGTCAAAGTTATTCTTAGATCACTCGTTTTTCTTAACCCTACTCAAGTTCAATTAATTCATGGTGATCCAAGATATAAACTAATGTCTCCCGAGGAAGTGATAGGAAAATTTGTGAGCTTTGAGTTAATGATCAAAGGCTCCAAGAAAATCATCGAGCAAGGCGCCACCTCCACACCCGAGGTGCAACCCGTTGCCTTCAAAGCAACGAAAGAGAAGAAAGAAGAGTCTACGTCAAGTAGGCTCCCCATCGACGCCTCCAAGCTCGATAATGAGGAGATGGCTTTAATCATCAAAAGCTTTCGCCAAATCCTCAAGCAAAGGAGGGGGAAGGACTATAAGCCCCGCTCCAAGAAAGTTTGCTACAAGTGTGGTAAGCCCGGTCATTTCATTGCTAAATGTCCATTATCAAGTGATAGTGACAGGGACGACGACAAGAAGGGGAGAAGGAAGGAGAAGAAGAAGTATTACAAGAAGAAGGGCGGCGATGCCCATGTTTGCCGGGAGTGGGACTCCGACGAGAGCTCCACCGACTCCTCCTCCGACGAGGATGCCGCAAACATCACCGTCAACAAGGGTCTTCTCTTCCCCAACGTCGGCCACAAGTGCCTCATGGCGAGGGATGGCAAAAAGAAGGTAAAAGCTAGAGCCTCCACTAAATATGCAACATCTAGTGATGAGGCTAGCTCTAGTGATGATGAGGATGATTTGCTCACTCTTTTGCCAACTTAAACATGCAACAAAAAGAAAAATTGAATGAATTGATTAGTGCTATTCATGAGAAGGATGAACTCTTGGATAGCCAAGAGGACTTCCTTATTAAAGAAAATAAGAAGCATGTTAAAGTTAAAAATGCTTATGCTCAGGAGATAGAAAAATGTGAAAAATTAACTAGTGAGCTAAGCACTTGCCATGACACTATTTCCAACCTTAGATTTGAAAATGATAAATTGATTGCTAAGGTTGAGAAATTAAATGTTAGTGATGATTCTCTTGTCAACATTAGAAATGATAATGCCAATTTGATTGCTAGGATTGACAAATTGAATGCATCTCTCTCTAGCCTTAAAATTGAGAATGAAAAATTAGCTACTAAGGCTAAAGATTTAAATGTTTGCAATGATGTTATTTCCAATCTTAGGAATGAAAATATCATGTTACATGCTAAGATTGATGAATTAAATGTTTGCAAACTCTCTACATCTACTATTGAGCATGTTACTATTTGTACTAGATGTAGAGATATTAATTAAACAACAAAATGATCACATAGCTCAACTTAGTGCCAAAATTAATGAGCATGACTTAGAAAATGAGAAATTTAAATTTGCTAGAAGCATGCTCTATAGTGGGAGACGCCCAGGCATTAAGGATGGCATTGGCTTCCAACAGGGAAACAATGTCAAGCTTAATGCCCCTAAGAAATTGTCTAATTTTGTTAAGGGTAAGGCTCCCATGGTTCAGGATAACAAGGGTAACATTTTATACCCTGTCGGTTATCCCGAACACAAAATTAGGAGAATTTATTCTAGGAAGTCTCACTCTGACTCTCATCATGCATTTATATATAAGAGTGAGGCATCTAGCTCTAGGCAATCAACCCATGTTAAATTGCCTAAAAAGAAATCTCCTATTGCATCAAATAATCATAACATTTCTTTTAAGACTTTTGATGCTTCATATGTTTTAACTAACAAATCAGGCAAAGTAGTTGCCAAATATGTTGGGGGCAAACACAAGGGGTCAAAGACTTGTGTTTGGGTACCCAAGGTGCTTGTTTCTAATGTCAAAGGACCCAAGACCGTCTGGGTACCTAAGAACAAGGCCTAAATTTGTTTTGTAGGTTTATGCATCCGGGGGCTCAAGTTGGATAATTGATAGTGGGTGCACAAACCACATGACAGGGGAGAAAAGGATGTTCTTCTCCTACGAGAAAAACCATGATCCCCAAAGAGCTATCACATTCGGGGATGGAAATCAAGGTTTGGTCAAAGGACTTGGTAAAATTGCTATATCACCTGACCATTCCATTTCCAATGTTTTTCTTGTAGATTCTTTAGATTACAATTTGCTTTCTGTTTCTCAATTATGCAAAATGGGTTACAACTGTCTTTTTACGGATATAGGTGTTACTGTCTTTAGAAGAAGTGATGATTCAGTAGCATTTAAGGGAGTGTTAGAGGGTCAGCTATACTTAGTTGATTTTAATAGAGCTGAACTCGACACTTGCATAATTGCTAAGACTAACATGGGTTGGCTCTGGCATCGCCGAATAGCCCACGTTGGGATGAAGAATCTTCACAAGCTTCTAAAGGGAGAGCACATTTTGGGACTAACAAATGTTCATTTTGAGAAAGACAGGGTTTGTAGCGCATGCCAAGCAGGAAAGCAAGTTGGTGCTCATCTCCACACAAGAACATCATGACGACTGACATGCCGCTCGAGCTACTCCACATGGACCTATTCGGCCCGATAGCTTACATAAGCATCAACGGGAGTAAGTACTGTCTAGTTATTGTGGATGATTATTCTCGCTTCACTTGGGTGTTCTTTTTGCAGGATAAATCACAAACCCAAGAGACCTTAAAGGTATTCTTGAGATGGGCTCAAAATGAGTTCGGCTTAAGGATAAAAAAGATTAGAAGCGACAACGGGACGGAGTTCAAGAACTCACAAATAGAAGGCTTCCTTGAGGACGAGGGCATCAAGCATGAGTTCTCTTCTCCCTACACACCTTAACAAAATGGTGTAGTGGAGAGGAAGAATAGAACTCTACTTGACATGGCAAGGACCATGCTTGATGAGTACAAGACTTCGGACCGGTTTTGGGCGGAAGCAATCAACACCGCTTGCTACACTATCAACTGTCTCTACCTTCACCGAATACTCAAGAAGACATCATATGAACTCCTCACCGGTAAAAAGCCCAATGTTTCATATTTTAGATTCTTTGGTAGCAAATGTTTTATTCTTGTTAAAAGAGGTAGAAATCTAAATTTGCTCCTAAGGCTGTAGAAGGCTTTTTACTTGGTTATGATTCAAACACAAAGGCATATAGAGTCTTTAACAAGTCCACTGGACTAATTGAAGTTTCTGGTGACATTGTGTTTGATGAAACTAACGGCTCTCAAGTAGAGCAAGTTGATCTTGATGAGCTAGATGATGAAGAGGCTCCGTGCGTCGCGCTAAGGAACATGCCCATTAGGGATGTGTGTCCTAAGGAATCCGAAGAGCCTCCACATGCATAAGATCAACCATCTTCCTCCATGCAAGCATCTCAACCAACCCAAGATGAGGATCAAGCTCAAGATGATGAAAATGAAGATCAAGAGGAGCCACCTCAAGAGGAGGACAATGATCAAGGGGGATGCTAATGATCAAGATAAGGAAGATGATGAGGGTCCAAGACCGCCACACCCAAGAGTACACCAAGCAATACAACGAGATCACCCCGTGAACACTATCCTTGGTGATATTCAAAAGGGGTAACCACTCGATCTCGTGTTGCTCATTTTTGTGAACACTATTCCTTTGTGTCTTCTATTGAGCCATACAGGGTGGAAGATGCATTGAGGGATTCGGATTGGGTGTTGGCAATGCAAGAGGAACTCAACAACTTCACGAGGAATGAGGTATGACATTTAGTTCCACGTCCTAATCAAAATGTTGTAGGAACCAAGTGGGTCTTCCGCAACAAGCAAGATGAGCATGGTGTGGTGACAAGGAACAAAGCCCGACTTGTGGCCAAGGGATACTCCCAAGTCGAAGGTTTGGATTTCGGTGAAACCTATGCACCCGTAGCTAGGCTTGAATCAATTCGCATTTTACTTGCCTATGCAACTTACCATGGCTTTAAGCTTTATCAAATGGACGTGAAAAGTTCCTTCCTCAATAGACCAATCAAGGAAGAGGTCTATATTGAGCAACCTTCCGGCTTTGAAGATAGTGAGTACCCTAACCATGTCTATAAACTCTCTAAGGCACTTTATGGGCTCAAGCAAGCCCCAAGAGCATGGTATGAATGCCTAAGAGATTTTCTTATTGCTAATGGCTTCAAAGTCGAAAAAGTCGATCCTACTCTCTTTACTAAAACAATTGCCAATGATTTGTTTGTATGCCAAATTTATGTTGATGATATTATAATTGGGTCTACTAACAAATCTACATGTGAAGAGTTTAGTAGGATTATGGTTCAAAAATTCGAGATGTCTATGATGGGGGAGTTGAAGTATTTTCTAGGATTTCAAGTCAAGCAACTCCAAGAGGGCACCTTCATCAGCCAAACGAAGTACATTCAAGACATACTCACCAAGTTTGGGATGAAGGATGCCAAGCCCATCAAGACACCCATGGGAACCAATGGGCATCTCGACCTCGACATGGGAGGTAAATCCATAGATCAAAAGGTATACCGGTCGATGATAGGATCTCTACTCTATTATGTGCATCTCGACCAGATATTATGCTTTCCGTATGCATGTGTGCAAGATTCCAAGCCGATCCTAAGGAAGTTCACCTTAGGGCCGTGAAACGAATCTTGATATATTTAGTTTATACTCCTAGGTTTGGCCTTTAGTACCCCAGGGGATCCACTTTTGATTTAATTGGATATTCAGATGCTGATTGGGCAGGGTGTAAAATTGATAGAAAGAGCACATCAGGGACTTGTCAGTTCTTGGGAAGATCCATGGTGTCTTGGGCTTCTAAGAAACAAAATTTTGTAGCTCTTTCTACCACCGAAGCCGAGTACATTGCCGCAGGCCATTGTTGTGCGCAATTGCTTTGGATGAGGCAAACCCTTAGGGACTATGGTTACAAATTAACAAAAGTCCCTCTCCTATGTGATAATGAGAGTGCAATTCGCATGGCGGATAATCCCGTTGAGCACAGCCGCACTAAGCACATAGCCATTCGGTATCACTTTTTGAGGGATCGCCAACAAGGAGGGGATATCAAGATTGCATATGTTAGCACCAAAGAACAATTAGTCGATATCTTTACCAAGCCATTAGATGAAAAAACTTTTACCAAACTTAGGCATGAGCTAAATATTCTTGATTCTCGGAATTTTGATTGATGTTTTGCACACATAGCTCATTTATATATATTTGGTCATCTCTCTTTCATGTGTATGACTAATGTGTTTTTCAAGTGTATTTCATGCTAAGTCATAGATTGAAAGGGAAATGGAGTTCTTCGGCGAAAACAAGGCTTCCACTCCACTCCATCATATTATTTCTCCTTCGTCGACACTCCGCTTCGCTCTCCAATTTGGTATAATCTTCACTCTTATATTATTTACCAAAGGGGGACAAAGTTTGAAAAAGGGCTTATATTTCACTCACAAGTACCCGTTTTTGGCGATTCATGCCAAAGGGGGAGAAAGTATTAGCCCAAAGCAAAAGGACCGCACCACCATCAATTTCAAAATTTTGTAGTCTTTCAATTTGTATTAAAGAAGTTTTTCAATTGATATCTTATTTTTGATATAATTTCAAATTGGTTTGAGCTTTTCAAAATTAATATCTAAAACCCTCTTGAACTCTAAGAGGAGAAATTTCATTAAGGGGAGTTTTGTTTAGTCAAAGGAAAAAGCATTTGAAACAGGGGGAGAAAATTTCAAAACTTGTAAATGTTTCTCGAAATCTTATTCATTTACCTTTGACTATTTGCAAAAAGACTTTGAAAAGAATTTCCAAAAGATTTTGCAAAAACAAAAAAACATGTGTGCAAGCGTGGTCCAAAATGTCAAATATGAAGAAAGCATCCATGCATATCTTATGAAATGTATATTGGTTTAATTCCAAGCAATCTTTGCACTTACCTTATGCAAACTAGTTCAATTCTGCACTTATATATTTGCTTTGGATTGTGTTGGCATCAATCACCAAAAAGGGGGAGATTGAAAGGAAAATAGGCTCACACCTTTTCCTAAATGATTTTGGTGGTTGAAATGCCTAACACAAATAATTGTACTAACTAGTTTGCTCTAGATTATAAGTTCTACAGGTGCTGTTGGGGGCCTTCGGCTTCCGAAGGTCCTCAAAAACAAGATTTAACAGTGTTTCTGGAGTATAATGTGTGAACAGGTATCTTCGGACTCGAGTCGATATCACAGTAGGAGAAGCCCGAATAATACGAAGGTTGATACAGCGCCGAAGATGTGAGCAGGAAAGCTTCAGCGTGGTAGCAGAAAAGGAAACCGACTTAAAGATGAAAAGGCTATTCAGACCTCGGTGGATTACTATAGAATTACTACCAAAATGTAAAGGGCATGGATGTAATTTTATATGGGCTGTGTCCCGTGCCTATAAATAGGTGAACAGTACCCCCGTACTGTTCACGCTGACTTGGCATTTGCTTTTGCGTCACGCTTGTACTTTCGCCTTCTTTCGAGCCGAAGGTACATTTGTAATTCGATATTATTTCTACTTTTCTATAATAATAATACAGAAATGAGTTGATAATAATACATAATGATTTATGCTATCTTTTGTGTCTCATATGATTCCTTCTTCATTATTATATGTTGAATTTATGAAGGTATGTCCTTCATAACCTTCGTCAGAAAATTATTATGCCCTAAGGGAAATAATGTTTCGGAGGACGAAGGGCTTTAACGTTTAACATTTCTTGTGTTGCCTTGTTCTTAATTCGAAGCATTTGAGAACAAGTCCCCAACATTGGCGCCCACCTCCGGTCAACTCACTTCCACCCTTTGAGTTTTGAACACCTTCGGCGATCATAAACCTTCGCTATGGCGCCGAAGAAAGCTTCAGCAACTGGGGCTGCAGCTCTGCAACCGCTAGACCCCAATCAGGAGACTCTCTCTCTTCGGGAGGCCCGAAGCCAGAAGAGGAAGGCTGTCAGTCCGACACCGCCAGAGGATGAGCTAGACCAAGAAATCAGAGACATGGAGATGCTTCATCAACAGGTGCAGAGGAAGAAGGAAAAGATGGCCAGGCTAGCTGAACTGCAAAGGCAGATAGACGAAGCCTATGAAGAAGTTCGTCATCTTACTCAGGATGAGCAGAACCGAAGGCCTCAGAATAAAGACCTTCATCAGGAGGGTTTCCTCAACGAAGATGACTGGTATGAGAATTTTCACCATGGAAATTTTGCTTTTGATGATGCTTCTCCTCTGTCCGCTGAGCTGCAGGCTACACCTTGGCCTCCGTCCTACAAGCCGCCTCAGCTTCCCATATTCGACGGCCATTCAGACCCGAAGCAGTTTCTGATGAGCTACGAAGCAACAGTATCTTCGTATGGTGGCAATACTGCAGTCATGGCAAAGTCTTTTGTTATGGCTGTCAGGAGTGTTGCTCAAACCTGGTATTCCTCCCTTCGGCCAGGAACGATCACTTCATGGCAAAAGCTGAAGGACATGTTGTTAACCAGCTTCCAAGGGTTTCAGACGAAGCCGGTCACTGCTCAAGCTCTATTCCAGTGCACCCAGGATCACGAAGAATACCTTCAGGCGTATGTCTGGAGGTTCTTGCGTTTGAGGGCACAGGCACCAACAGTGCCCAATGAAATTGTCATTGAGGCCATGATCAAGGGACTTCGGCCAGGACCTTCAGCTCAGTACTTTGCTAGGAAGCCTCCTCAAACTTTGGAGAAGCTGCTCCAGAAGATGGACGAGTATATTCGTGCCGACAATGATTTTCGTCAAAGAAGGGAGGAGGCTTTCAGGTTTTCTAAAATGACCAGGGGCTTCGGAGGAAGATTTTATCCGAGGCATGTTAGGTCAATTCACAACTCTACTCAAAATGATGATAAGGGAAGTCAGCAGCAAAGGCCACAGTGCTCCTCACAGGCTTCGGGGCAACAGCAAAGCTCCTTCCGGCCGCCAGCTCCAAGAGGCAGAGGCGCCAGGGGCTTCGGCGGAAGGTTTGGAGATCAACCAAGGAGAATATTTTGCTTGTTCTGTGGTGAAAACAAGGGCCATACCACCAGGATGTGCCATGTTACCATCCAGAAGCAAAAGGAGATAGCCGAAGCTGCAGCACAACAGGCTCAGCCGAAGCAAATCATGCACACTGCTTCGTATCATTCGCCTTACATCCCAGAATATGTAGGCAACCACCCTGCAGTTTCTGTTGCTTCGGCGAGTCAACCTCAAGCTTCCTGGCAACAGCCTCCGCCTCCACCACCGCTGCAACAAGGCCAGCAGCCAGAAGGGGGCCAATATGCTCAACACCAAAGGGACTTCAGAGAACAGTCCGAAGCTCGCACAGTCAATAGCACTGTGCCAGAGTCGAAGCACATCTATTGACAAATATCCTACCTTGATAGTAGTCTTTTCCATTCAGTTTTATTTTCTGTGTAATAAAGGACATTTTTTAAATTTCATGTAATAGTTTCGTTGTTTGCCACAAGGAAAATATATTTTCTCCACAGGCTTAAGTTGTTGAAGCTTAAAGATTTGCGATAACAAGGAGGACCTTCGAATTATCAAAAATTCTTCGAAGCAACAAAAAGTCGTTCTAAGGAACGCAGAGTAAGTTTGCTGAAGTTACAAAAAGCCGTTCCAAAGGGAGCGCAGTGTAAGTTTTCTGCTCCAAAGTCGTTCCAAAGGGAATGCAGAGCTTACAGCGAAAAATAAACGCTGATACCGCCTAAGTAAAAGGCGAAGCGCGAAAAGTCAACGCGAATACCGCTGAAAGTAAAAGGCGAAGAAGCTCCTAAGGGAGGCTTACAGCGAAAAATAAACGCTGATTCCGCTGAAGTAAAAGGCGAAGAAGCTCCTAAGGGAGGCTTACAGCGAAAAGTCAACGCTGATTTAAAAAGATTATGTGTTTTATTACAGGGATGTGCGTGTATCTTCGGAATAAATACCATCTTACATAGCATAACATCATCACATCATTTCGCATAGCATAAGCATCATACATCATGCTGCATATGGCACAAGAAGGGGACACAATATCGATCTTCAGAAGAATGTTTTAAAAAAGGGGAAAATCATGCTAAGTCACAAGGAGATACACTATTGATCTTCGGAAGTGTAGCTTCGGAAAATATCTTCACGAAGCTTGGATATTCTTCATCAGAACACTACGGATATTGTTGTGATAAATGAAAATTCTTCTTCACGAAGCATGAAAAGAAGGGAAGGTGTTTTTTCGTCAAAGACTCAAAAACGGTACGTATGTAAAATTTCATGCATCGTAAAGAATTGAACCATAAAAACAAGTATATTATATTCAGGGTTACAAGATGTTACACATATTACATTTCAGAAGTTTTTACAATAGCACTTAATCTTCTCTAAGTACAACTTCCGCAGCTTCGTTCAGGAGCCGATTAACAACTTCATCCATGATAGCTTCAGCCATCTTTTTAATTTCGTCGTCTCCTTTCGGGTGAGGGCCCGGAGACGCTTTAGTAGGATCTGAAGGAGGACAGGATACGGCTACATTGCTATTACAAATTGCGAACGAAGTTTAAAACCAAAAATTACAACACAATAAAAACCATTAGTTAATACCTATTTGCCCTTCGGGCTCTGCGCTTTTCTCAGCAGCCTCTGCTACTTTTCTAGCATCATGGATGCCCTTTTCGCTTTTTTGGATAATGTCTCGGGCCATTTCTCGACCACCATTATCCCAGACATCGGTGAAAAATTTTCCACCAACCATGCTAGCTTCGGCTGAAGGATCTTTTGCATCTTCGAAGGACAAGGTAGCTTCGGATTGCGCTAAAATCTTTACATGCTCGCAGCCCTTTTTCTCCAAAATGGTGGCAATCCCCCTGGCACCCGAGAAAGCACATATGTCTCCGCGGCTACTTAAAATTTCCTCAAAGGCCTCAGCCTCGTGATTAATCCATTCGATGGGACCTTCGGGGTTGCCTCTTGTAAAGTTTTCTTCGCTCGAGAATGCGCCAACGCTGGCGAAGCTAGCTTTCATCTTCTTAACACACTCCATAGATTTATCATAGCATTTTTTCTTGGACGAACGAAGCTCTTCAACAGTTCCTTCTAAATGATTTGCCCATTGGTCGCTAAGTTCTCGCTTCGTTTCTTCAAGTATGCGTTCCTCTTTAGCTCTGTCCAGTTGTTTTCGAAGATCTTCAATTTCACGCTTCTGGGCCTCAGCTTGACCTTTAAAAGTAGCTTCGTCTTCTTTTATTCTATTTATCAATGAATGTAATATTTTATCTTTTTCGAGACCTTTGTTCCTTAGTTCAATTACTTCGGAACGAAGGTTGCTCAGGGCTATAACGCACCCTTCGTCTTCGGCATCTTTTTGGGCCCTGAGGGCATTGCTAAGTATAAGGCCCTGCAAAGAAAAATGTGTGTGCGTCAATAAATTTAAGCAAACGAAAAATTTTGGTCTCAAGAAAAAATACAAAGATCCCATTTTTTGCACCTTCAAGCTATTGTACGCCAGGCTGTCGGCCAGTTCGTTTTTCGACAGCACCGAGAGCCCGTCTTCTAGTGTTGGGAATCCGAAGCTCTTGCTCATCTCCCGACAGACAGAAATCTCCTTGCTGTCAGGGAGACAATACAAGAAGTCTTCTTCTCCGCTGCCGTTGAATATTAACGCCCCCTTTGGATACTTCAGTTTTTGGGCGTAAAGCTGGGCCTCTTGCTTTTCTTTTTCTGATAATTTTTTCCCCGAAGCATGTCGAACAATATAATCAAGGACTTTGGGGGATGCTTCGGGGGCAACAGCACTGATTTCTTCAACAAGAATTGGCTCCGTCATTTTTTCTTCCTCGGTTTCCAAGGATTTTACCTTCGTGGGCTCTGAGGGCCCAGCTTCAGCCTCAGTTTCTTGCTTTGGAGCCTTAGTATCAAAAATTTCAGTTTTCGCTTTGGAAGTTTCAACAGTCTTCTTCGGAGTTGTGCTTGAGGACTTAATTGTCTCCAGAACATCTAGCACATTGACCATTCTTTTTCTTTTCGGAGTCACCGCTGGACCCTTTTGGTTTTTTTATTGTCTCAACATTCGCTGAAGGACTTAAAACTTCTGATATTTTTGATCCCTCAGTTGATCCTTTTGCTTCTTCCATTTTTTCTGTCGATGGCGCTTTGGCCATCTCTTTGGTTTCTGGTAACAAAATCTTTGGTTCTTCAAATTTTGTTCTTGTTGGCGCTTCGGCCATTTCTGCGACTTCTGGCAGAAAGGTTGGCTCTTCAGCCTCGGTGGCCGAAGAGCTCTCTCCGGTGAACTCAGGCACCGAGGCTGGTTCAATATAGCGTGGCCGATGTGTGAGGGCCTTTATCCTTTTTCTTTTCGGTGCTGGCTCACTAGGAGCAGCTGCAGCTTCTTCTTTCGCAGAAGTCGTGCCTTTTCTTTTCTGCCCTCGAATGGGATAACGATAGTCAGGGTAGACGAACCCGATTGCGTCAAACATTCGGTTCAGTCTTTTCTTTTTCCGGCCTCCGAAGGCTGCTGACAATGCAGTATCTTCGGCCTTCGAATAAGCCCCAAGTAGTTCATCACTTACATTTTCAATGCTTTTTAGCCAGTCATCATCTGGCTCAACGAATTTATCTCCGAACTTGAAAGTATACTTCAGCCTGATAAGTCCACCTTCGTCAGCCTCCTTTATGGTCTCTTGCGGCATTTCCCATTTTTCCGCGAGCGGCCATACTCTGAAGGCAATATGCTCTTGGACCAAATCTCTCGTTCCAATAAAAGAACAAATAACTCCGAAGGCTCTCTGGCATTCTTCGGCAGCTTCATTCATTTCAACCTTCGGCCTCCGCAGGCCGAAGCTTTGCCAAATAGGGCGCATAATTATACCTTTAATATCTTCCCGTGCTTTCAGGTCATTCTTCACATAAAACCATTCTGTCATCCAGTCGCCGGGCCATCTCTTCCGAAAGGTTGGCACGGGACAGCTTGACCCAGACCGAGAAACGAAGCTGTAGCAGCCAAAATTATTGTGATACTGTTCCTTACCCCAGGGTTTTGTCTCGTATGATAATTCGTGTATGTTGCAGAAACTTTTCACATCAGGTTCCAGACCTTGGCTTCTCGCGGCCCACACGAAGATATTCAGCCTTATGATTGCTTCGGGGGTAAGTTGGTGAAGATAGACTTCAAATATTTTCAGCACCTCTACGACAAAGTTGCTCAGGGGAAATCGAAGTCCAGCTTTCAAAAAGCTTCGGTACACTACGACTTCATTTTCTTCAGGGTTCGGACAAGTCTTTTCTCCTTCGTCGGCCCTCACAACGGACAAGTCCCGGAAATATCTTCCCCTCATGTTGACAAGATGATTTTCTTTGATACTTGATTTGCCGAAAACCGCATGGCTTGGTCGCCAAGGGCGATCTTCGGAGTCTTCACCACCACTATCCACATCATAATTGTCGCTGTCATCAGTATCTTCAGACAAACCTTCTAAAATCTCTTTGGTGATTTTTTCTGTATTGGTCTTCGACATTGCTATAAGAAACCCCAGGTTTTTCTCTTCAGAGAGACTCAGCTTCATCTCGGCAGCAGCCTTCTTATCTTCAGACATCTTCGGAAACACTAAAAAACTGTTTTCAACGCTGAAGCTTAAAAACTTAAAAAGCTAAGCAAGTCTTGGTGCGCAAGAGCTAAAAATTGAGTGAGCAAGAGCAGATGGCAAGAGAGCGTACCAAATGAGCTCGCGGTATGCTCTTATTTATACGTCCAGTGCGTTGAAAATTGAAAGACCCCGCTTGTAAGTGAATGATGCTATTCTAGCAAAGGGAAGGTGTTTTTTCGGACCTTCGGCTTAAGGCCTTCGTCCATGTCGCAATCTAAATTTATTATTCTAACAAATTAATATTGCGAGGGGCTACTGTTGGGGGCCTTCGGCTTCCGAAGGTCCTCAAAAACAAGATTTAACAGTGTTTCTGGAGTATAATGTGTGAACAGGTATCTTCGGACTCGAGTCGATATCACAGTAGGAGAAGCCCGAATAATACGAAGGTTGATACAGCGCCGAAGATGTGAGCAGGAAAGCTTCGGCGTGGTAGCAGAAAAGGAAACCGACTTAAAGATGAAAAGGCTATTCAGACCTCGGTGGATTACTATAGAATTACTACCAAAATGTAAAGGCCATGGATGTAATTTTATATGGGCTGTGTCCCGTGCCTATAAATAGGTGAACAGTACCCCCGTACTGTTCACGCTGACTTGGCATTTGCTTTTGCGTCACGCTTGTACTTTCGCCTTCTTTCGAGCCGAAGGTATATTTGTAATTCGATATTATTTCTACTTTTCTATAATAATAATACAGAAATGAGTTGATAATAATACATAATGATTTATGCTATCTTTTGTGTCTCATATGATTCCTTCTTCATTATTATATGTTGAATTTATGAAGGTATGTCCTTCATAACCTTCGTCCGAAATTATTATGCCCTAAGGGAAATAATGTTTCAGAGGACGAAGGGCTTTAACGTTTAACATTTCTTGTGTTGCCTTGTTCTTAATTCGAAGCATTTGAGAACAAGTCCCCAACAGGTGCCAAAGGTTCAACATAAACCAATAAAAAGTCCAAGAAAGGGTTCAAATAAATGGAGCAAAGAAAACCGAAGACCACCCTGGTCTGGCGCACCGGAGTGTCCGGTGTGCCACCGGACAGTGTCCGGTGCACCAGGGAGAATTCCCTCAAACTTGCTAGTTTCGGGTTTTCTGGGAGCCACTCCGCTATAATTCATCGGATTGTCCGGTGTAGCACCGGACTGTCCGGTGTGCCAAGCGGAGCAACGGTCGCCAGCGCAACGGTCGAGTTCAACGGTCGGCTGACAACGCTACAGTGTGCGGACTGCGCGCGCAGAAGTCAGAGCAGGCGCAGATGGCACACCGGACAGTGAACAGGACCTGTCCGGTGCACCATCGGACTGTCCGGTGGCCCACATGTCAGAAGCTCCAACGGTCGAACCCTAACGGTTGGGTGACGTGGCTGGCGCACCGGACTGTCAGGTGCGCCCTTCGACAGCAGAGTTCCCCAACGGCCATTTTGGTGGTTGGGGCTGTAAATACCCCCAACCACCACTCTTCAAGGAATCCAAGCATTCATTACTCCTCATTCAATACAAGAGCAATACACAACACTCCAAGACACAAATCAAAGCCACCGATCGAATCAAAGTCCACAATTCAACTCTAGTTTTAGGACTTGTGAGAAGATCGACTTGTGTTCTTTTGTTGTTCTTGTTGCTTGGTTGGCCTTTCTTCTTTCTCTCATTCTTACTCTCAAAACCTTGTAAGCGAAGCAAGAGACACCAATTGTGTGGTGGTCCTTGTGGGGTCTAAGTGACCCAGGAAATCAAGGAAGGAAGCTCACTCGGTCTAAGTGACCGTTTGAGAGAGGGAAAGGGTTGAAAGAGTCCCGATCTTTGTGACCACCTCAACGGAGAGTAGGTTTGCAAGAACCGAACCTCGGTAAAACAAATCACCGTGTCATCCGCTCTTATTCGCTTGTGATTTGTTTTTTCCCTCTCTTTCGGACTCGATTATATTTCTAACGCTAACCCCGACTTGTAGTTGTGCTTAAACTTTATAAATTTCATATTTGCCTATTCACCCCCCCTCTAGGCGACTTTCACAAAGGTTGCCATGGTCTGGCGCACCGGACTATCCGGTGCACCAGGGTGGATCAACTCCAACTCGCTACCTTCGGGTTTCTGGAAAATACCCTCCGCTATAATTCACCGGACTGTCCGGTGTGCCAGCGGTGCAATGGCTACAGCGCAACGGTCAACTCCAACGGAAACCTGTAAAAGCACTACAGTGTGCGGACAGTGCGCGCAGAGTCAGAGCACGCGCTAGAAGGCGCACCGGACAGTGAACAGTACCTGTCTAGTGCACCACCGGACTGTCTGGTGGCCCCACCTGTCAGAGCTCCAACGGTCGAACCCTAACGGTTGGGTGACGTGGCTGGCGCACCGGACTGTCCGGTGCGCCCATCGACAGACAGCCTCCCCAACGGCCATTTTGGTGGTTGGTGCTATAAATATCCCCCAACCACCACACTTCAAGGTATCTAAGTTTTTCAGACTTCACATTCAATACAAGAGCTAGTGCAATCAATACAAGACACAAATTCATTAGAATCAAAGCCTCTGCAAGTCCCATTTCCACTCCAAGCAATAGTGACTAGAGAGAGAGTTTTTTCTCGTGTTCTTTGAGCTCTTGTTCTTGGATCGCTTTTCTTCTTCCCCATTCTTGTTCTCAAGTCACTTGTAATCAAAGCAAGAGACACCAATTGTGTGGTGGTCCTTGTGGGGACTAAGTGTCCCAATTGATTGAGGAGAAAAGCTCACTCGGTCAAGGTGACCGTTTGAGAGAGGGAAAGGGTTGAAAGAGACCCGGTCTTTGTGACCACCTCAACAGGGAGTAGGTTTGCAAGAACCGAACCTCGGTAAAACAAATCACCGTGTCATCCGCTCTATTTCTTTGGTTGATTTGTTTTCGCCCTCTCTTTCGGACTCGCTTTTATTTCTAACGCTAACCCATCTTGTAGATTGTGCTTAAAGTTTATAAATTTCAGATTTGCCTATTCACCCCCCTCTAGGCGACTTTCAATTGGTATTGGAGCCCGGTACTTTATTAGAGCCTAACCGCTCGAAGTGATGTCGGGAGCTCACGCCTAGAAGGAGATGGTGACCGGCGAGAAGCCCGCCACAAGCCACGGGAAAGCTCCATCGGAGGAGTCTGACAACAAGAAGAGGGAGGAATCACCTCCCCGTGTCAAGTCGCATCGGAGTGGCGACAAGAAGAAGAAAATGAAGAAAGTGGTCTACTACGAGACCGATTCTTCGTCGCCTTCCACCTCCAGCTCCGACACGCCGTCCGTCACTTCTAAGCGCCATGAGTGCAAGAAGTTTAGTAAGATCCCCTTACGCTATCCTCACATTTCTAAACGCACTCCTTTACTTTCCGTCCCATTAGGCAAACCACCGATTTTTTATGGTGAAGATTATTGTATGTGGAGTGATAAAATGAGGCACCATCTAACCTCACTCCACGCTAGCATTTGGGACATTGTTGAGTTTGGAGCGCAGGAACCATCCATAGGGGATGAAGGCTATGATTCGGACGAGGTAGCCAGAATCTGACACTTCAACTCCCAAGCCACTACTATACTCCTTGCCTCTCTAAGTCAAGAGGAGTATAATAAGGTATAAGGGTTGAAGAGTGCCAAAGAGATTTGGGACGTGCTCAAGACCGCGCACGAAGGAGATGAGGTGACCAAGATCACCAAGCTGGAAACGATCGAGGGGGAGCTCGGTCGATTCATGCTCAACCAAGGGGAGGAGCCACAAGCCATGTACAACCAACTCAATACCTTGGTGAATCAATTGTGCAACCTCGGGAGCACAAAATGGGATGACCATGAAATGGTCAAGGTTATTCTAAGATCACTCGTTTTTCTTAATCCTACACAAGTTCAATCAATTCGTGGTGATCCTAGATATAAGCTAATGTCTCCCGAGGAGGTTATAGGAAAGTTTGTGAGCTTTGAGTTAATGATCAAAGGCTCCAAAAAGATCATCGAGCGAGGTGCCACCTCCACACCCGAGGTGCAACCCGTCGCATTCAAAGCGACGGAGGAGAAGAAAGAAGAGTCTACGTCAAGTAGGCTCCACATCGACGCCTCCAAGCTCGACAACGAGGAGATGGCACTAATCATCAAAAGCTTTCGCCGAATCATCAAGCAAAGGAGGGGCAAAGATTACAAGCCTCGCTCCAAGAAAGTTTGCTACAAGTGTGGTAAGCCCGGTCATTTTATTGCTAAATGTCCATTATCTAGTGATAGTGACAGGGGCAACGACAAGAAGGGAAAGAGGAAGGAAAAGAAGAAGGGCGGTGATGCCCACGTGTGTCAGGAATGGGACTCCGATGAGAGCTCCACCGACTCCTCCTCCGACGAGGACGCCGTCAACATTGCCGTCAACAAGGGACTCCTGTTCCCCAATGTCGGCCACAAGTGCCTCATGGCAAAGGATGGCAAAAAGAAGAAGGTAAAACCTAGAGCTTCTACTAAATATGCAACATCTAGTGATGAGGCTAGCTCTAGTGATGATGAGAATGATTTGCTCACACTTTTTGCCAACCTAAACATGCAACAAAAGGAAAATTTGAATGAATTAATTAGTGCTATTCATGAAAGGATGAACTCTTGGATAGCCAAGAGGACTTCCTTATTAAGGAAAACAAGAAGCATGTTAAGGTTAAAAATGCTTATGCTCAGGAAGTAGAAAAATGTGAAAATTTGACTAGTGAGCTAAGCACTTGCCATGACACTATTTCTAACCTTAGATTTGAGAATGCTAAATTGATTGCTAAGGTTGAGAAGTTAAATATTTGTGATGATTCTCTTGTCAACCTCAAAAATGATAATGCTAATTTGATTGCTAAGATTGACAAGTTGAATGAATTAATTGCTAGCCTTAAAATTGAAAATGATAAATTAATTACTAAGGCTAAGGATTTAAATGATTGCAATGATTCTATTTCCAATCTTAGAAATGAGAATGCCATGTTACATGCTAAGATTGATGAATTAAATGCTTGCAAACTCTCTACATCTACTGTTAGCCATGTTTCCATTTGTACTAGATGTAGAGACATTAATGTTGATGCTATCCATGATCACCTAGCCTTAATTAAACAACAAAATGATCACATAGCTCAACTTAGTGCTAAAATTAATGAGCATGACGTAGAAAATGAAAATTTTAATTTTGCTAGAAGTATGCTCTATAATGGGAGACGCCCTGGGATTAAGGATGGCATTAGCTTCCAATAGGGAGACAATGTCAAGCTTAATACCCCTAAAAGATTGTCTAATTTTGTTAAGGGTAAGGCTCCCATGGCTCAGGATAACAAGGGCTATATTTTATATCCTGTTGGTTATCCCGAGCACAAAATTAGGAGAATTCATGCTAGGAAACCTCATAATGTTTCACATCATACTTTTATGTATAAAAATGAGGCTTCTAGCTCTAGGCAATCAACCCATGTTAAATTGCCTAAAAAGAAATCTCCTATTGCATCAAATGAACCCAAGGTTTCATTTAAAACTTTTGATGCTTCCTATGTGCTCACTAACAAATCAGGCAAAGTAGTTGCCAAATATGTTGGGGGCAAACACAAGGGGTCAAAGACTTGTGTTTGGGTACCCAAGGTGATTGTTTCTAATGTGAAAGGACCCAAGACCATTTGGATACCTAAGAACAAGGCCTAAACTTGTTTTGTAGGTTTATGCATCTGGGGGCTCAAGTTGGATCATTGATAGCAGGTGCACAAACCACATGACTGGGGAGAAAAGGATGTTCTCCTCCTACGAGAAAAACAATGATCCCCAAAGAGCTATCACATTCGGGGATGGAAATCAAGGTTTGGTCAAAGGACTTGGTAAAATTGCTATATCACCTGACCATTCTATTTCCAATGTTTTTCTTGTAGATTCTTTAGACTATAACTTGCTTTCAGTTTCTCAATTATGCAAAATGGGTTACAACTGTCTTTTTACGGATATAGGTGTTACTGTCTTTAGAAGAACTGATGATTCAGTAGCATTTAAGGGAGTAGTCGAGGGACAACTATACTTAGTTGATTTTAATAGAGTTGAACTCAATACTTGCTTAATTGCTAAGACTAACATGGGTTGGCTCGGGTACCGCCGACTAGCCCACGTTGGGATGAAGAATCTTCACAAGCTTCTAAAGAGAGAACACATTTTGGGACTAACAAATGTTCATTTTGAGAAAGACAGGGTTTGTAGCGCATGTCAAGCAGGGAAGCAAGTTGGTGTTCATCATCCACACAAGAACATCATGACGACTGACAGGCCGCTTGAGCTACTCCACATATGGATCTATTCGGCCCGATCGCTTACATAAGCATCGGCGGGAGTAAGTATTGTCTTGTAATTGTGGATGATTATTCTCGCTTCACTTGGGTGTTCTTTTTGTAGGATAAATCTCAAACCCAAGAGACCTTAAAGGGATTCTTGAGACGGGCTCAAAATGAGTTCGGCTTAAGGATCAAAAATATTAGAAGCGACAATGGGACGGAGTTCAAGAACTCTCAAATTGAAGGCTTTCTTGAGGATGAGGGCATCAAGCATGAGTTCTCTTCTCCCTACACACCTCAACAAAATGGTGTAGTGGAGAGGAAGAATAGAACTCTACTTGACATGGCGAGGACCATGCTTGATGAGTACAAAACTTCGGACCAGTTTTGGGTGGAAGCAGTCAACACCGCTTGCTACGCCATCAACCGACTCTACCTTCACTGAATCCTCAAGAAGACATCCTATGAACTCTTCACCGGTAAAAAGCCCAATGTTTCATATTTTAGAGTCTTTGGTAGCAAATGTTTTATTCTTGTTAAAAGAGGAAGAAAATCTAAATTTGCTCCTAAGGCTGTAGAAGGCTTTTTACTTGGTTACAACTCAAACACAAGGACATATAGAGTCTTCAACAAATCCACTGGATTAGTTGAGGTTTCTTGTGACATTGTGTTTGATGAAACTAATGGCTCTCAAGTAGATCAAGTTGATCTTGATGAGCTAGATGATGAAGAGGCTCCATGCGTCGCGCTAAGGAACATGTCCATTGGGGATGTGTGTCCTGAGGAATCCGAAGAGCCTATTCAAGCACAAGATCAACCATCATCTTCCATGCAAGCATCTCCACCAACCCAAGATGAGGATCAAGCTCAAGATGATGAAAATGAAGATCAAGAAGAGGAGCCACCTTAAGAGGAGGAAAATGATCAAGGGGAGATGCTAATGATCAAGACAAGGAAGATGATCAGGGTCCAAGACCGTCACACCCAAGAGTCCACCAAGCGATACAACGAGATCACCCCGTGAACTCTATCCTCGGCGATATTCATAAGGGGGTAACCACTCGATCTCGTGTCACTCATTTTTGTGAACATTAATCTTTTGTGTCTTCTATTGAGCCATATAGGGTGGAAGACTGAAAGGGAAATAGGCTTACACCTTTTCCTAAATAATTTTGGTGGTTGAAGTGCCCAACACAAATAATTGAACTAATTAGTTTGCTCTAGATTATAAGTTTTACAGGTGCCAAAGGTTCAACACAAACCAATAAAAAGTCCAAGAAATGGTTCAAATAAGAAGAGCAAAAGACAACCCAAAGGCAGCCCTGGTTAGGCGCACCAGACTATCCGGTGTGCCACCGGACAGTGTCCGGTGCACCAGGGAGCTCAACTCCAAACTTGCCACCTTCGGGAATTCGGGGAGGCCGCTCCGCTATAATTCACCGGACTGTCCGGTGTAGCACCAGACTGCCCGGTGTGCCAGCGGAGCAACAGTCGTTCGCGCAAACGGTCGTCTGCAAAGGAACAATGAAACGCTACAGTGCGCGCCTGCGCGCGCAGAAGTCAGGACAGGCGTCAGAAGGCGCACCGGACAGTGAACAGTGACTGTCTGATGGCCTCGGTGTCAGAAGCTCCAACGGTCGGAACCCAACGCCCTGGTGACGTGGCTGGCGCACCGGACAGTGTCCGGTGGCGCACCGGACTGTTCGGTGCGTCATACAACAGCAGCCTCCACCAACGATCATTTTGGTGGTTGGGGCTATAAATACCCCCAACCACCACACTTCAATGCATCCAAGTTTTCAGCCATCAAACCTCATACAAGAGCTCTAGACTTCATTCCAAGACACAAACAAAGAGATCAAATCCTCTCCCAAGTCCGGAATCACTCCAAACAAATTAGTGACTAGAGAGAGAGAGACTTTTGTGTTCTTTTGAGCTCTTGCACTTGGATCGCTTTTCTTCTTCCCCATTTCTTGTTCCCAAGATCATTGTAATCAAAGCAAGAGACACCAATTGTGTGGTGGTCCTTGTGGGGACTTAGTGTCCCATTTGATTGAGAAGAGAAGCTCACTCGGTCTAGGTGATCGTTTGAGAGAGGGAAAGGGTTGAAAGAGATCCGGTCTTTGTGACCACCTCAACGGGGAGTAGGTTTGCAAGAACTGAACCTCGGTAAAACAAATCACCGTGTCATCCGTTCTTATTCGGTTGTGATTTGTTTTCGCCCTCTCTTTCGGACTCGTTTACATTTCTAACGCTAACCCCGGCTTGTAGTTGTGCTTAAACTTTATAAATTTCAGATTTGCCTATTCACCCCCCCTCTAGGCGACTTTCAATTAGTATCAGAACCAAGTACTTCGTTAGAGCCTAACTGCTCGAAGTGATGTCGGGAGCATCCGCCATGAGGGGGATCGGGACCGGCAACAAGTCCGCAAGCTCGGGGAGAACACACTCAAGGGAGTCCGCCCACAAGCACAAGGAGGAATCCTCTTCCTCCATCAAGTCCCAACGGAAGGGTGACAAGAAGAAGAAGATGAAGAAGGTGGTCTACTACGAGACCGACTCTTCGTCACCCTCCACCTCCGGCTCAGAATCGGCATCCACCACTTCTAAGCGCCATGAGCACAAGAAGTATAGTAAGATGCCCCTTCGCTACCCTCATATTTCAAAACGCACTCCATTACTTTCCGTCCCATTAGGAAAACCACCTATGTTTGAAGGTGAAGATTATTCTATGTGGAGTGATAAAATGAGGCATCACCTAACCTCACTCCACAAAAACATATGGGATATTGTTGAGTGTGGAGCGCAGGTACCAAAGAAGGGGGACAAGGATTATGATTCGGAGGAGGTCGAACAAATCCAACACTTCAACTCTCAAGCCACTACTATACTCCTCGCCTCTCTAAGTCGAGAGGAGTATAATAAGGTGCAAGGGTTGAAAAGTGCCAAAGAGATTTGGGACGTGCTCAAGACCGCGCACGAAGGAGATGAGGTGACCAAGATCACCAAGCGGGAAACGATCGAGGGGGAGCTCGGTCGCTTCATGCTTCACCAAGGGGAGGATCCACAAGCGATGTACAACCGGCTCAAAACCTTGGTGAACCAAGTGCGCAACCTCGGGAGCACCAAATGGGATGACCATGAAATGGTCAAGGTTATTCTTAGATCACTTGTTTTTCTCAACCCTACTCAAGTACAATTAATTCATGGTGATCCTAGATATAAACTAATGTCTCCCAAGGAAGTAATAGGAAAGTTTGTGAGCTTTGAACTCATGATCAAAGGCTCCAAACAAATCATTGAGCGAGGCGCCACCTCCACACCCGAGGTGCAACCCGTTGCCTTCAAAGCGACGGAGGAGAAGAAGGAAGAGTCTACACCAAGTAGGCTTCCCATCGACGCTTCCAAGCTCAACAACGAGGAGATGGCTTTAATCATCAAAAGCTTTTGCCAAATCCTCAAGCAAAGGAAGGGGAGAGATTACAAGCCCCGTTCCAAGAAGGTGTGCTACAAGTGTGGTAAGCCCGGTCACTTTATAGCAAAATGTTCTATTTCTAGTGACAGTGATAGGGGCGACGACAAGAGGGGGAAGAAGAAGGAGAAGAAGAGGTACTACAAGAAGGGCGATGATGCCCATGTTTGCCATGAGTGGGACTCCGACAAGAGCTCCACCGACTCTTCCTCCGATGAAGACGCTGCAAACATCGCCGTCACCAAAGGGCTTCTCTTCCCCAACGTCGGCCACAAGTGCCTTATGGCAAGGGACGGCAAAAAGAAGGTAAAATCTAGATCCTCCACTAAGTATGCAACTTCTAGTGATGAGGATAACTCTAGTGATGATGAGGATAACTTGCTCACCCTTTTGTTGGGGCGAAGGCAAAGACGCCACCCTTCGCTCGAGGCCTTCGCTGCAGTCGCTGGTCCGACAGAGACAAAACGGGCAGGGACACCCTTCGCTCGATTCGGCACCAGACGAAGGCCTGCGACGGCGTCATCCCACAGTGCGGCCTCGTCCAGCTCAGAGGCCCACGTGTGATCCGGCCCATTGTAACGGGCCTTGCGTGGCCGCCGCGTGTTATGGGCCTAATTTGTAAAGGCATCCCTGTAATTACAGTCTGTAACCCTGCTTTATGGGAATATTCTGCGGATAACCTAGGTAGCTGAGGGCACATGCGTCCTTAGCACAAGGCGCTGGGCGCTCAGGTACCTATAAATACCCCCGCACAGTGCCCGTGAGAGGCCAGATTAACAGAGCTATTGCCATCTAGCGTGTAACCCTGTTAACGTCACTGTTCACCCTTGTTGGCCCCCCTTGCGAGTGAGAGCAAGTTCCAACATTTGGCGCCCACCGTTCGTGCTACGAGAAAACCACCCGCGATGGCACCCAAGAGAGCTAACCCAAAGGCTGACGAGGCTGCGAAGGCAGCACTGCTTGCCGCAAGAAAGGGCAAGGCCCTCGCCCTCACCCAATCCACCCACCAAGAGGCCACTGAAGACAACGTTCCCCGCACCTGCGAAGATGACACTCTCTGCACCTGCGGCCCTGAAGGACAATCGCAGCCACCCCCAGGCTTCGCCCCACTAGAGGGCGCGGACCTCACCGAGGATGGTGAAGTCCTTGGCGCCTCAGCGGAAGAACAGCTACAGCTGCGCGCCCTGCGCCTCAAGAACCGCAATCTCCAGAGGCAGAAAGAGATACTGGAGGCCAAGCGCCAGCGTGTGTCCGCACTAGCCAAAGTGCGGCAAATGATACGCGACGAAGAGCAGAAGGCCCAAGACCTCGAGCGGGAGATCACGCTGATGCAGCGCGAAGGCCACCTTGGCCTGCAACAAGGGCCACCCCTCCAGCAGCGCGCACAACTGGAAGACACGCGCGAAGGCCACCTCGGCCTGCAGCATGGGCCACCCCTGCAACACCGCGCACAACCGGAAGACCCGCGTTTCCCCCAGCGCGACCACACCTTCCAGCACGCCGCGCCATTCCAAGGGGTCAACTATCTCGACGAGCGAAGTCCCCTGGCGCCACACCTGCAAGTGACGCCTTGGCCAACTAACTTCCGAGCAGGGACCTATCCCAAGTACAACGGCAGCACCGACCCGGCGCAATACATAATGAGTTATCAGGTCGCCGTTGCATCTTCCGGAGGGGACGACGCCACAATGGCGAAGTCTTTCATCATCGCCCTAGAGGGCCCAGCTCTCACCTGGTTCACCAGATTGCCTCCGCTGTCCATTGATTCCTGGAGAAGCCTCAGGGACAAGTTCTGCATTGGCCGAACTCTCGCTCTGCAAGCAGCTGGAAAAGGAGACTCTGCGGGAGTATTACCGCAAATTTTTAACACTCAAGTCACAGCTGCCCTCAGTCGATGATCAGATCGCTATCCACTACGCTATCAGTGGCCTTCGCGCCGGCGTCCTTTACAGCCACTGCATCAGAGATCCGCCCAAGAACCTCCAGGAATTATATCAGCTGTTTGAAAAGTACGCCAAATCCGAAGAGCTCCACCAGCGCAAGGTTGAGTCCCAAAGGAAGCCAAAAGATGCCCCACAGTCTAGCCACACGTGGACGAGGACTCCGCAGCCGGACTCCGGTTGAGACGGCCGCAATCAACAACAAGTGCACAATATCGCCAACCAGCACCCCGCTGCTGACGCCCCTCGTCGCCAGGAGTATCCCCCCAGGGCCGCGGAAATGGAACTCGCGGTAGGGGTCGGGGGCGGGCGCAGCCGCCGCGCCGATTCTACTGCCTCTTCCATGGCGAAGACTGCGCCCACCAAACCAAAGACTGCTCAGAAACGAAGGCCACCAGAGACAGGATGGCACGGGCGCAGCCTGCCGACAACCCCAGAGTTGTCGCACACACTTACCAGCAACCCCCTCCACCATATATCCACGCCCCCGCCCCGCATCCACCGCACCACGCTTACCAACACCATCCGGAAGTACAAATCGTACCTCCCCCACCCCCACCACCACACCAACAACATCAAAACATCCCCCATGCTCCAAAGCAGGAAGACTTCGCCGATCAGCCATATCACGGAGTCATTCACATGATAACTGGGGGGTCCAGCACTGACTTCGACACAAAGCGGCAGAAGCGGGACCACTACCGCAGGATCAACCACATCGCCGTCACCGGCCCAGTCGTGCAGACAAAGTGGTCCCACATACCGTTAACCTTCGACGCACGAGACGTCGACCTACGCAGCGCCCCCACTGCGACGCCATGGTTATCAATTGCAGCGTGGCAGGCTGGGACCTGCACAAAGTCCTAGTTGACAATGGCAGTCAGGCGGACATCATCTTCCTCCACGCCTTCGATCGCATGGGCATAAGCCACAGCCTGCTCAAGCCTTCGGACAACCCGTTGTATGGCTTCGGCGGCAAGGGCACCTTTCCTGTCGGTAAAATAGAGCTGCCTCTCTCCTTCGGTGTAGCACCCAATGCCCGAAGTGAGCAAGTAACCTTTGATATCGTGGATATGGTATATCCATACAATGCCATCATGGGCCGGGGCTCCATCAATAAGTTCGAAGCAGCCATTCACGGACTGTACCTATGTATGAAGATACCAGGTCCGTTAGGCGTCATTACGGTCTACGGCAATCAACAGACTGCGCGCAACATAGAGCGGGACTTCGTGCCCGGTCAGAGAAACGTGCACTGCCTCACGGCACAGCGCGAGGTCCCCGCGCCCGCCAGCCCAACCAATAAGCAGCACGACAAGGCACAGCTGCAGAGCAAGGACGGGACCAAGACTGTCCCCCTCGATCAGGCCACGCCCAAGCAGACAGTCACTATCAGCGAAGACCTCACTTCGCATGAAGAGGAGAAACTCCTCTGCTGCCTAACCAAGAATAAGGATGTCTTCGCCTGGTCTGCCCTCGATCTGGTCGAAGTCAGCCGATCCATAATTGAGCACAGCTTGGGAATTGACCCTTCGGTGCGACCAAAAAAGCAGAGGCTTCACAAAATGTCCGACGAGAAGACAGAGGCCGCCAAGGCGGAGGTGCACCGCCTCCTGGAAGCCAAATTCATCGAGCCCGTGGCTTATCCTACGTGGCTCTCCAATGTTGTAATGGTACAGAAAAAAAGCGAGAAGTGGCGAATGTGCATCGACTTCACCAGTCTCAACAAGGTCTGCCCAAAGGACAATTTCCCGTTGTCGCGGATCGACAAAATAGTCGATAGCGCGGCGGGATGCGAGGTCATGTCTCTCCTCGACTGCTTCTCCGGTTACCACCAGATATACATGAAATAGGAAGACAAGGCTAGCACCAGCTTTATAACACCCTTCGGCACATATTGCTTCATCAGAATGCCGGAGGGACTCAAGAACGCTGGGTCCACCTTCTCCAGGCTTACCAAAACAGTGCTCGAAGGGCAAGTTGGCAGAAATATATTCACATATGTGGACGACATTGTCGTCTCCAGCAGGAGCAAGGAGGACCATCTCGCCGACCTCGCCGAGACATTCGCGAACATGCGAGACGCATGACTCCGCCTTAACCCGGAAAAGTGCGTCTTCGGCGTTCGCCAAGGCAAAATATTGGGCTACCTGGTATCACACCGCGGCATCGAGGCCAACCCAACCAAGATTCAGGCCATCATAAGCATGACACCTCCGCAGTCCGCCAGAGACGTCCAGCGCCTGACAGGCAGATTGGCCGCTCTCAACAGATTTATCTCTAGGTCCGCCGAGCGAAGTCTCCCCTTCCTCAAAACACTCCGTGGTGCAAAAGACTTCGCCTGGGGACCAGAGCAGGCGGCGGCCTTCGCCTCATTAAAACAGTACCTGACAGAGTTGGCCGTCCTCACAAGCCCCGACTCCTCGCTCCCCCTGTTGCTCTACGTCGCGGCTTCGCCGCATGCGGTCAGCGCGGCACTAGTGCAGGAGCAGACAGTTGAGGGCGTGGTCAGGCAGTGCCCTGTTTACTATGTCTCCGAAGTGCTGACACCGTCCAAGTGCAACATGACAGAGCTGGAGAAGATTGCCTACGCAGTCGTCATGTCTTCGCGCAAATTGCGCCATTACTTCGAAGCATTCAAGGTCCGAGTCACCTCAGACAGGGGACTCGGTGAATTGTTCAGAAACCCGGAGGCATCGGTGAGGATTGCCAAGTGGGCGGCCGAACTCTCCGGCTACCACATCAGCTTCGTGCCCAGGACAGCCATCAAATCACAAGTCCTGGCAGACTTCGTCGTCGACTGGACTGGGCCAACAACACAGCCAAACCAGTCCGCAGAGAAGGTTTGGACGATCCATTGCGACGGCGCATGGTGCCATGCGGGGGCGGGCGCCGCTGCAGTCATCACCTCACCAGTCGGGGTCAAGCACAGATATGCAGCACGCCTCAGCTTCGCTCTGGAATCCGACAGATGCACAAATAATATAGCAGAATACGAAGCAGTCATCCTCGGCCTCCGCAAGCTAAGGGCCCTCGGAGTCACCACCTGCATCATCAAAACAGACTCCAAGGTAGTTGCCGGTCAAGTCGAAAAATACTATGCAGCAAAGGACCCCGCGCTTATGCAATACCTCGCGGCCATCCGTGTGACGGAACCTCCCAAGTAATTAGGCCCACCTACAGTTGTCCTTGTCTCACAGACATCAGACAACCCTGTAGGTGCCCCTGAACTACTTGACAAGTTCGGTATCTTTCCTTACCTTACCAGGAACATCTCACCCATCTTGTAGACATTACAGCACATCGGAGATAAAGAAATGCGGAAGCGAATTACATAACTTACATTTTATTTCAAAAGCAAGCTTGAGTTATTTTTATTACAGACCAGACTAAAAGTGAGTGCATAGGAGTAATATTATACAAACCAGGGAGGCACAAACTCCTCCCGAGAAGCTAAAAGCAAGAGATCCTAGGTGGAGGACCGAGTCCTCCCGCACTTCAGTCTTGATTTTCTTCTTTTGGAACCACCTTGGCACAGAAGCAGCAAAAGTCTGCTACTTCCTCACCTAAAAACAACGAAGGGATAAACCCTGAGTATGGAATACTCAGCAAGTCTTGCCCGACTAAAGAAAAGACTCTCAAGGGTATGCTGGTTATATGGGAGTCAAGGTAAGGCTTTTCAATAATCAAAGACTCTGATTTGCAGAAATGCTTACTAAAGTGGATCCTTAAAAATCCAGTTTTAATTTGTCAAGTTAAGTAAAATTACCTGCCCTAGAGTTCTTTCTACCCTAGTTCAATCACTAGTCCTATACTAGCCAATTTCTCAACAAAAACTCTTTATCTTTTGGTGGAGTTCTACGTGTAGGGCAGTGACCAAGTCTTCATAACCGCGAAGGTACGGCGATCCGAATCGATTATACTCAGCTGAGGATCTCCAATCACACGACATATGTAGCACTTAACCCTTGCATATGTCAACCCGCCACCGGGGTTCTTAAGACCGGATCAGGTTCACGCAAACCGAGAGCACAGATACACCACCGTCCAGCCTCTTGCCACGGAGGGTACACACTACTCTCGCCACCGCTCCACGCCCATTTCGTGTTATCTTATTCCGGCCTTAGTCTGCCCGAGGCAAGGCTTACCCATGACGAGGCATGTGACCAGTTAAAGGGTCCTCGATCATCAAGCCTACATCGAGACGGTCCTTAATTGACTCAGGCGGAGACACTACACCGAGACTCTCTTCTCGTGCAAGTCACCCGCCCGGTCTCAGCTTAATCATTTAACCCAAAACTTGGTACCTGACAGAGGTACATCTTTTTCGATGTTGAATCCATCACGGCCATGATGGATCCATCATCAAGTTTTATTTTTAAAAACATCCCACCCACTTTTGCCACAACATCTTTTGTAAAAGCAAAACCTTTTGTTTTTCTAAAGCAAAGCTAAGCATCAAAAAGCTTTTGTAAAACAGGTGATTAAGGAAGGTAATCAAGTTCAAGGAAGGTAATGCAGGAATGGTTTTAGCAATCAACTCCTATCACCTAATGCATCAAGCAAGTGAGAAAGATTTTAAAAGTATCAAGGGAGGTGGCAAATGCACCGGGGCTTGCCTTCGTTCACAGGTGAATCAGGCTCAGGTCCACAAATGTCGAAGTAGAAACTATTCCCGGCCTGAGTGTCCAAAGGTGGTTGTGGTGTCTCCTCTTCGGTAACTTCGATTTCTTCCTCACGTTCTAATCATAACCATACATATGTATAAGAATGGATGCCATGGGATGCTCATGAGGATGCAAAGATAACATAAACTTATTATTTATGTCTTGAATACAACTTTCCTTCACGGAGTTCCGGGAACTTAGGGTTTCCGGAGTCGGTAAAGGAGTTCATAGGGCAGGGGGGGTGTTTTGGGGTTTGGTGATCAAACAAGGTTCAAATCAACTCAAACTTTACCCAAGGCTTCTAAATATTGTATAACACTCATATAAAAATTTTGGGCATTTTAGGACCTATCAATTATTTTCTAAAAATCTATAACCAAGACTTTTAACTACTTTAAATACCCTAAAATTTCTTACTTTCACTAAAAATCACCAACTTATTTTTATTAAATACTATGGAAAATAACAAACCTAGGAAAATTAGTTTCATAATTTTAGCATTTTTCTACATTTTTCTACATATTTTTGAAGCTCTGCTGAAAAAGAAAAAGAAAAAGGTCGAAATAGTAATGGGCCGGTTTCAGCCCAGACGGCCTAGTCCAGAGGGGAAAGCGCCCACGCGCGGTCGCGCCCTGGCGGTTTTGCGCAGAGACCCCCGCACTTTAGACTATCTACGACCAGGTTCTTTTACTGTTTATTCAAGTCACTGACTATTCGCACAAAAGTCCTTTCTCTTTTCCCTATTCTGTGTTCGAGGTCCCCGACGGCGCTCGCGCACCGCCACGCTCCGGCGAGCAGCAGACCAACCGATTTACGCAAGGACTGGCGCTAATCTTTGGTAGAGATCAAATCTGAGACCTAACGAGGGTTTCCCCTCAAACAATTTCATGATTAGCTACCCGATTTGCTCTGGCTACGGCGACCGTGGATGTTGCGGGTGGATGAACGCGTTCCCGTGGATTCATGGTGGTCCAGTACAATTAAGGGGTTTAGGAAGCTTTAGAAGAGTCTAGGGATGCTAGAACGAGCAATAAAGCAACATGAACCGACCTGAAATGGGCTGGCCGCGTCGAGCTCGGTTCACGGCGGCGGAGAATGGGTTTGGGAAGAAACCCGAATTGCGAGGCTACGGCGAACGAGTGGAGATGAGAGGGGGTGCTATAGCTGCGTGAGTACTTGACGGAGTTGAA
Organism: Zea mays; assembly: GCF_902167145.1. Classification (NCBI taxonomy): domain Eukaryota; kingdom Viridiplantae; phylum Streptophyta; class Magnoliopsida; order Poales; family Poaceae; genus Zea; species Zea mays. The sequence goes on along the minus strand of NC_050098.1, from coordinate 36,583,801 downwards.
GACGCGCTCAATTTATAGACGGCTGGCCGGCGACGGATGAGGCTTGGGGAGCTCGGGATCGCGCTGGCGAGCATACCACGCTGCGGATTCCGGGGACAGCACGGCGGTCGCCGTTTAACCGGAGCCTGCCACCTCGGTAACTCATGGACACGTCGCCGGTAACTTTTTTTTGTGACCGCCGACGACCATACTGGGCCACCGCGGCATCCCTATCACCGGCGACGAGCGATCCAGCTGGCGGTCTGATCTCCTTCAGTCGCGACACTGTACCATGGTGAGCGCTACAAAGAGCAACTGACAGAGCAACATCAGAGCTCATTTTCTCCAAATTTTCTATGGTACCAAGTCCAAATCTCCACAGCAATAGTGGAGTGCTATAAACCAGCTACAATTCGACTATAGGAATTAAACCTATTTAAGCACTGGATCAAGGTTTAATTCAAGTCCAAAGTTAGCTCTGTTGCACTGAACTTCTGAACTTCTGACTGAATCAGCCTGACAGCCAATCTTCAGGCTTAATTATCTCCCAAATTCTCTTAACAACTTTGCTCACTTCCTTAAACAAAGTTGTTCTCCTATGATTGAGCTACAAACTTGATGTGGTGACCTAGGGCAAAAACCCTATAATTTGAAAGTTACAAAGCCCCAAAGTGGAGCCTTTAACACTAAATTTCAGACTTGGTATAGAGCTCAAATGAGGTCCATTTTGCATTTAAGTCCAAAACTTAGGGTTTGGCTTGTAAATTCACATATTTGTGAACCAAAGGACTTAAGACACTTATTTGGCTTGGTTTTTGCACTTTAGTCCAAAAGTGGACTAATTTTGCATATAAGCCCCTAGGGTTTGGTTTTAGGGTTTTCCAGGGTTCCAATTAGGTTTTCTGGTATCCCAGGGGTATAAAAGTGATTCAAGTTTATTCTTAGGGTCTTTTTATGACTTTTACCCTGAAGTATTTAGGTTTTCTTAACTTGGTTTAAGTTTTACCCCTTTAACCACTATTTAGGGTTAAGTCCTTTAACCAGGGTTCCATTTGCAAAAACAGTAAAACAATACAACTTGTTTGAAATTTTTGCCTAGTGAATGCACTCTAGGTGTGTCACACATATGCAATGTCAATGCTTATGATGTTATGCTCAAGTTTTAGTTATAGTAACACCAGGGGTGTTACATCCTTCCCCCCATAAAAGAATCTCGTCCCGAGATTAAAAGTCCTAGGGTAAATAATGGAAAAGGAAACGCGGAATACTTTTATTTCCTTAATTTTGGTACAAGGCAGGGGTAATGTGGGGGTTACTTCTTTATTACAACAGCTATACAGGCTTTACAATTTACATGAGGCTAGAAAGCCTGGGAAATTCTTATCTAAGAAGTCTTGGGTTTCCCATGTAGCCTCATCTTCCAAATGCTGGTTCCACTGTATCTTGTAGAACTTGAGAGTCTTTCTTCGGGTGACCCTGTCCTTTTGATCCAGAACTCGAATAGGATGTTCCGAGTACGTTAAATCTGGTTCCAGGACAACATCAGTTATTTCAACAGTTCGATCAGGAATCCGAAGACACTTCTTCAATTGTGACACGTGGAACACATTATGCACAGCAGACAATGTTTCGGGGAGTTGGAGTCGGTACGCCACTGGCCCGTATCTTTCCAGAATAAGAAAAGGACCAATATATCGTGGTGCAAGTTTTCCTTTAACTCCGAAACGCGATACGCCCTTCATTGGTGAGACCTTCAAGTAGACATAGTCTCCTTCCAGGAAATATAAGGGCATTCGCCGTTTGTCTGCATAACTCTTTTGCCGTGCTTGAGCTTTCTTCATATTATGGATAATCCTCTGAACCTTTTCCTCAACCTCTTTCACCATATCAGGTCTAAAGAGGTATCTTTCTCCAGGTTCAGACCAATTTAGCGGAGTCCGACACCGTCGTCCATATAAAGCTTCAAAGGGTGCCATCTTGATACTTTCTTGATAACTGTTATTATATGAAAACTCCGCTAAAGGTAGACATTCATCCCATTTTAGTGAGAAATCCAGGACACATGCCCGTAGCATATCTTCAAGTATTTGGTTCACTCTCTCAGTTTGTCCACTGGTTTGAGGATGATAGGCCGAACTGTGGAGCAGTTTAGTACCCAGGAATTTATGAAGTTCTTCCCAGAATTTAGATACAAATTGAGGTCCACGATCCGACACTATAGTCTTTGGAACACCATGCAAACTGAGAATACGGGTAATGTATAACTCCGCATAGGTAATGACGGGATATTTAACTTTGACCGGGAGAAAGTGGGCGATCTTTGTAAGTCGATCGATGATAACCCAGATGGAGTCAAAGCCTTTTGCGGTTCTGGGCAATCCCACAATGAAGTCCATGCTGATGTCTTCCCATTTCCATGTTGGGATTGGCAAAGATTGCAATGGACCAGCAGTTTTCATGTGTATGGCCTTGACACGTCTGCAGGTGTCACACTTAGCCACATAGCGTGCAATTTCAATCTTCATCTTAGTCCACCAGTAATGTTGTTTTAAGTCTTGATACATCTTAGTGCTTCCGGGATGAATAGAGTAGCGACTAAGATGTGCTTCATCCAGAATTTGCTGGCGGAGCTCTTTGTTCTTTGGCACAACTATGCGGTTTTTAAACCATATCACACCTTGATCGTCTTCTTTGAAACACTTGGCTACTCCAGCCTTTATCTTCTCTCGAATGTGCTTCATACCCAGATTATCCTTTTGAGCATCAATTATCCTTTGCAAAATGATTGACTCGAGCTTTAACTGATTTAGAGTCCCTTGCTGAATGATCCCCAGGTTTAGCTTTTCCATTTCTTGACACAAAGTGTTCTCGAAGATCTTCGCCATAAGACAGTGGCAGGAAGTCTTACGACTCAATGCATCTGCCACCACATTGGCCTTACCTGGGTGATAATGGATCTCCAGTTCATAATCTTTAATGAGCTCAAGCCATCGTCTTTGCCTCATATTCAACTCTGACTGGGTGAAGATGTACTTCAAACTTTTATGATCTGTATATATGTGACAGATATTACCCAGCAGATAGTGACGCCAGATCTTTAGGGCATGAACCACAGCAGCTAGCTCCAGATCATGAGTTGGATAGTGCTCCTCATGCCGGCGCAACTGCCTTGAAGCATACGCAATCACTCGGCCCTCTTGCATCAGTACACAGCCGAGCCCACTGCCAGATGCATCACAATATACATCAAAAGGTTTAGTGATGTCCGGTTGAGCCAAAACCGGAGCAGTGGTCAATAGTGTCTTCAGTTGCTCAAAGGCTTCATTGCACTTAGAAGACCAATTGAACTTGATGTCATTCTTCAACAAACTTGTGATTGGCTTCACAAGCTTAGAAAAATCTGGTATGAATCTGCGATAATACCCAGCTAGTCCAAGAAAACTCCGGACTTGGTGAACAGTCGTTGGGGGTTTCCATTCCAGAATATCTTTGACCTTGCTCGGATCTACCGCAATTCCTTTAGCTGATAACACGTGCCCCAAAAATTGAATTTCTTCCAGCCAGAATGCGCACTTACTGAACTTGGCATATAGCTGGTGTTCCCTCAGGCGCGTCAATACAATCCGTAAATGCTGAGCATGGTCTTCTTCATTCTTAGAATATATCAAAATATCGTCGATGAAGACTACCACGAACTTGTCCAACTCGGGCATGAACACCGAGTTCATCAAATAGGTGAAATGGGCCGGAGCATTTGTGAGCCCGAAAGACATTACCAAGTATTCAAACAATCCATATCGCGTAGTAAACGCAGTCTTCGGTATATCCTCGGGCCGAATACGGATTTGATGATAGCCCGGCCTGAGATCAATTTTGGAAAATACCCTTGCCCCAGTCAGTTGATCAAATAAGATGTCGATCCTTGGGAGGGGGTACTTATTCTTGATAGTGACCTCATTTAGGGGTCGATAATCCACGCACATTCTCAAGGTTTGATCCTTCTTCTTAACAAAAATGGCGGGACAACCCCACGGGGACGAGCTTGGCCGGATGAATCCCTTATTCAATAGATCTTGCAATTGAATCTTCAGTTCCGCCAATTCATTAGGGGGCATACGGTACGACCTTCGGGATATGGGAGCCGTACCGGGCTTTAGCTCAATTACGAATTCTACATCTCTTTCAGGGGGCAGTCCAGGCAAATCTTCCGGAAATACATCTGGAAACTCACATACTACCGGAATGTTCTTGATCTCCGGTACAATGGCTTCATAGACTCTACCAGAAGCTTTGGCTGGATTGGTTGCAGGGAGAGTCAAGAGAATCTCTTCTTGGTTATAGCTCAACCTGACGGTTCTGAGTTCAGTGTTGAGGATTGCCTTGTGTTGGGTTAACCAATTCATACCCAAGATTACATCTATATACTGGCCCTTCAGAACAATCATGTTAGCAAGAAAGTTCCGTCCGGCCATTGTTACTGGCACTCCATAGGCCACTTCTTTAGTATAAATGTGTCCCCCAGGTGAATGAATTTTAAATCCCTCCTTTGATTCATGGTATGCAATATGATGTTGTTCCACAAATGTCTTGCTAATGAATGTATGTGAAGCACCAGAATCAAAAAGAATAATTGCTGGGTGACTGGCCACGGGAAACGTACCCATCATCACCGGCTCTCCTTCCGGTGTAGTAGCCACTTGAGTGTAATATACACGCCCCGTTTTCTTCATATTCTTCGCCGTAGCATTTCCTTTAGGCTGAACTGATTTCCCAGATCCTTGCGGAGCATTAGATTGATTTTGCCTAGGATATGGGCAGTCTTTGATGAAGTGTCCTGACTTGCCGCAATTAAAACACCCAGTTGAAGAACTAGGCAAGGCAGGGAATCGAGTGCCTGGGGCACCCGGCTGTTTTGGGGTAGTGGGGGTATTACTGGGGCGGATAATGATAGGCTGTTTGAAGGGAAATGAAGGTGGACGAGAAAAAGTGCGATTTTGGCTTGAGGGTCGAATCACAAACCGTGGTTTCTTCGCCTGGCCCTGATTAGGCCTCTCACCACCGAATCCCTTATTCTTTCCAGAATTTGTGTATTTGGCTTCAACAGATAAGGCTGTGCTGACAGCCTTTCCATACGTGAGGTCTATGCATGTGGCCATTTTCCTTTGTAGCCGATCATTCAGTCCCCGCATAAAACAGTTCTTCTTCTTCAAATCTGTATTCACCTGATCGATAGCATACTGCGACAGGTGATTGAATTTGTTGAGGTATTGAGTGACGGTATCTCCACCTTGTTGTAACTTCATAAACTCCTCTTGTTTCATATGCAGCACTCCTTCGGGAATGTAGTGTTCACGGAAAGCTGCTTTAAACTCATTCCAGGTGACTTGATGGTTGTCGGGTTGAATAGCCATAAAGTTTCCCCACCAGGTACTGGCAGGACCACGGAGTTGTTGTGCGGCGAACAACGGCTTCTGCGTCTCTGAGCAACAAAGAAGACCAAACTTTTGCTCGATAACCCGAATCCACTCGTCAGCTTCTAGGGGATCTTCTGCCTTGACGAATAGAGGTGGACGAGTTTCCGAGAAATCCAAATAGGTGGTCTCACGGGGACCCTGCGGATAACCTCTTGCTGCTTGCTGCTGGAATTGTTGCTGACCCGCCATTTCCCTAAGGAAGCGGGTATTATCGGCGGTGGCATTCACCAAGGCGGCGATCGCCTCGGCTAACGTGGGAGGAACCGGAGGTGGGTTTGGGGTAACATCCCGTCCCCCAGAAGTTCCTGCTGCATCCTGTCCTCGAGTCCTGGTCGGCATCTGTGGCAAAAACATTTGAAGTAAACATAATGTGCCAGAGAAAACCTTCCATTTTACATTACTATAAAAAGTAATGATACAGACTCGATATTACATAACAGGATACAATACCCATTATACAAAAGTTCAACCTATTATACAACAGTACACCCTACAATACCCTACAATATACTACTCTACTTTTATTACACCCTTATTCCTGCTTGCCATTACTCTTGGCGGCTTCATCGTCAGGTGTGGGAGTCCAGACATCAACCAACCTCAAGGAAGGAGGAGGCTCAAAAAGGTCTAACTCCCCACCCAGCGCACGTCTCGCAACGTGAGATGGTCCAGCTTCGGCCTCAGCAGGTGGTGCAGGCTCACTTGGGTGTAGTTGTGAGTATAATACATGGACTTCCTCGTGCAACGTATTGCAGTAAACCTGCAGGTCATCGACAGTCGAGCTAAGTTCTTTAATTCGGGCCTGAGCCCTTGCTTCCTTAGCACACATTAGCAAACGAGACTGCACGGCCCAGTCAAGTGCTAAGTCTCGATCAGCGAGTTGATCCTGCAAGTGTCGGATGTCCCTTCTTAGTTCGTTGATTCTATCTCCGTCAGCGACCCAAGCATCAGTCCTATGTTGCAGCGCTGCTTGAAGTCGACTCACACGAGCTTCAAGGTCTCTGATGGGGTCGTTACTTCCACTGCTGCTGCTTTCATGTCGGGGAGCCAATTGATGCCGAGGCACCCCAATTGGTCCCGTAGACTTGCGTGCCGTTAGCCTGGTACGTGGCGGCATCTTTTCTAAGGGGGAAAATGTTATTAGTAAGATTCTTAGCATGATGCATGTATAATTACAGAATCAACCTTAGTCGATTCAACCTTCTATATGTTGCACTCTTCCTATCTGGTCTTTAAGATAGACTTCTTCAGAATACTTAGGTAAGAGGAGAAAAGAATTTTTAGGTAAGACTCTTAAAAATCCTTTTGAAGATGCTTCATAATATCTGCCAAGAAGGGCTACGCTCCGATACCAGCTGTGACGGAACCTCCCAAGTAATTAGGCCCACCTACAGTTGTCCTTGTCTCACAGACTTCAGACAACCCTGTAGGTGCCCCTGAACTACTTGACAAGTTTGGTATCTTTCCTTACCTTACCAGGAACGTCTCACCCATCTTGTAGACATTACAGCACATCAGAGATAAAGAAATGCGGAAGCGAATTACATAACTTACATTTTATTTCAAAAGCAAGCTTGAGTTATTTTTATTACAGACCAGACTAAAAGTGAGTGCATAGGAGTAATATTATACAAACCAGGGAGGCACAAACTCCTCCCGAGAAGCTAAAAGCAAGAGATCCTAGGTGGAGGACCGAGTCCTCCCGCACTTCAGTCTTGATTTTCTTCTTTTGGAACCACCTTGGCACAGAAGCAGCAAAAGTCTGCTACTTCCTCACCTAAAAACAACGAAGGGATAAACCCTGAGTATGGAATACTCAGCAAGTCTTACCCGACTAAAGAAAAGACTCTCAAGGGTATGCTGGTTATATGGGAGTCAAGGTAAGGCTTTTCAATAATCAAAGACTCTGATTTGCAGAAATGCTTACTAAAGTGGATCCTTAAAAATCCAGTTTTAATTTGTCAATTTAAGTAAAATTACCTGCCCTAGAGTTCTTTCTACCCTAGTTCAATCACTAGTCCTATACTAGCCAATTTCTCAACAAAAACTCTTTATCTTTTGGTGGAGTTCTACGTGTAGGGCAGTGACCAAGTCTTCATAACCGCGAAGGTACGGCGATCCGAATCGATTATACTCAGCTGAGGATCTCCAATCACACGACATATGTAGCACTTAACCCTTGCATATGTCAACCCGCCACCGGGGTTCTTAAGACCGGATCAGGTTCACGCAAACCGAGAGCACAGATACACCACCGTCCAGCCTCTTGCCACGGAGGGTACACGCTACTCTCGCCACCGCTCCACGCCCATTTCGTGTTATCTTATTCCGGCCTTAGTCTGCCCGAGGCAAGGCTTACCCATGACGAGGCATGTGACCAGTTAAAGGGTCCTCGATCATCAAGCCTACATCGAGACGGTCCTTAATCGACTCAGGCGGAGACACTACACCGAGACTCTCTTCTCGTGCAAGTCACCCGCCCGGTCTCAGCTTAATCATTTAACCCAAAACTTGGTACCTGACAGAGGTACATCTTTTTCGATGTTGAATCCATCACGGCCATGATGGATCCATCATCAAGTTTTATTTTTAAAAACATCCCACCCACTTTTGCCACAACATCTTTTGTAAAAGCAAAACCTTTTGTTTTTCTAAAGCAAAGCTAAGCATCAAAAAGCTTTTGTAAAACAGGTGATTAAGGAAGGTAATCAAGTTCAAGGAAGGTAATGCAGGAATGGTTTTAGCAATCAACTCCTATCACCTAATGCATCAAGCAAGTGAGAAAGATTTTAAAAGTATCAAGGGAGGTGGCAAATGCACCGGGGCTTGCCTTCGTTCACAGGTGAATCAGGCTCAGGTCCACAAATGTTGAAGTAGAAACTATTCCCGGCCTGAGTGTCCAAAGGTGGTTGTGGTGTCTCCTCTTCGGTAACTTCGATTTCTTCCTCACGTTCTAATCATAACCATACATATGTATAAGAATGGATGGCATGGGATGCTCATGAGGATGCAAAGATAACATAAACTTATTATTTATGTCTTGAATACAACTTTCCTTCACGGAGTTCCGGGAACTTAGGGTTTCCGGAGTCGGTAAAGGAGTTCATAGGGCAGGGGGGGTGTTTTGGGGTTTGGTGATCAAACAAGGTTCAAATCAACTCAAACTTTACCCAAGGCTTCTAAATATTGTATAACACTCATATAAAAATTTTGGGCATTTTAGGACCTATCAATTATTTTCTAAAAATCTATAACCAAGACTTTTAACTACTTTAAATACCCTAAAATTTCTTACTTTCACTAAAAATCACCAACTTATTTTTATTAAATACTATGGAAAATAACAAACCTAGGAAAATTAGTTTCATAATTTTAGCATTTTTCTACATTTTTCTACATATTTTTGAAGCTCTGCTGAAAAAGAAAAAGAAAAAGGTCGAAATAGTAATGGGCCGGTTTCAGCCCAGACGGCCCAGTCCAGAGGGGAAAGCGCCCACGCGCGGCCGCGCCCTGGCGGTTTTGCGCAGAGACCCCCGCACTTTAGACTATCTACGACCAGGTTCTTTTACTGTTTATTCAAGTCACTGACTATTCGCACAAAAGTCCTTTCTCTTTTCCCTATTCTATGTTCGAGGTCCCCGACGGCGCTCGCGCACCGCCACGCTCCGGCGAGCAGCAGACCGGCCGATTTACGCAAGGACTGGCGCTAATCTTTGGTAGAGATCAAATCTAAGACCTAACGAGGGTTTCCCTCAAACAATTTCATGATTAGCTACCCGATTTGCTCTGGCTACGGCGACCGTGGATGTTGCGGGTGGATGAACGCGTTCCCGTGGATTCATGGTGGTCCAGTACAATTAAGGGGTTTAGGAAGCTTTAGAAGAGTCTAGGGATGCTAGAACGAGCAATAAAGCAACATGAACCGACCTGAAATGGCCTGGCCGCGTCGAGCTCGGTTCACGGCGGCGGAGAATGGGTTTGGGAAGAAACCCGAATTGCGAGGCTACGGCGAACGAGTGGAGATGAGAGGGGGTGCTATAGCTGCGTGAGTACTTGACGGAGTTGAAGACGCGCTCAATTTATAGACGGCTGGCCGGCGACGGATGAGGCTTGGGGAGCTCGGGATCGCGCTGGCGAGCATACCACGCGGCGGATTCCGGGGACAGCACGGCGGTCGCCGTTTAACCGGAGCCTGCCACCTCGGTAACTCATGGACACGTCGCCGGTAACTTTTTTTTGTGACCGCCGACGACCATACTGGGCCACCGCGGCATCCCTATCACCGGCGACGAGCGATCCAGCTGGCGGTCTGATCTCCTTCAGTCGCGACACTGTACCATGGTGAGCGCTACAAAGAGCAACTGACAGAGCAACATCAGAGCTCATTTTCTCCAAATTTTCTATGGTACCAAGTCAAAATCTCCACAGCAATAGTGGAGTGCTATAAACCAGCTACAATTCGACTATAGGAATTAAACCTATTTAAGCACTGGATCAAGGTTTAATTCAAGTCCAAAGTTAGCTCTGTTGCACTGAACTTCTGAACTTCTGACTGAATCAGCCTGACAGCCAATCTTCAGGCTTAATTATCTCCCAAATTCTCTTAACAACTTTGCTCACTTCCTTAAACAAAGTTGTTCTCCTATGATTGAGCTACAAACTTGATGTGGTGACCTAGGGCAAAAACCCTATAATTTGAAAGTTACAAAGCCCCAAAGTGGAGCCTTTAACACTAAATTTCAGACTTGGTATAGAGCTCAAATGAGGTCCATTTTGCATTTAAGTCCAAAACTTAGGGTTTGGCTTGTAAATTCACATATTTGTGAACCAAAGGACTTAAGACACTTATTTGGCTTGGTTTTTGCACTTTAGTCCAAAAGTGGACTAATTTTGCATATAAGCCCCTAGGGTTTGGTTTTAGGGTTTTCCAGGGTTCCAATTAGGTTTTCTGGTATCCCAGGGGTATAAAAGTGATTCAAGTTTATTATTAGGGTCTTTTTATGACTTTTACCCTGAAGTATTTAGGTTTTCTTAACTTGGTTTAAGTTTTACCCCTTTAACCACTATTTAGGGTTAAGTCCTTTAACCAGGGTTCCATTTGCAAAAACAGTAAAACAATACAACTTGTTTGAAATTTTTGCCTAGTGAATGCACTCTAGGTGTGTCACACATATGCAATGTCAATGCTTATGATGTTATGCTCAAGTTTTAGTTATAGTAACACCAGGGGTGTTACAATCCGAAGCCTCGAGAGACAATTCAAGGGATTCACCTTGCAACATGTGGATCGGGCCAAGAACGAAGAGGCCAACGCATTGGCCAAGGCCGCCGCCAGGGGCGAGTCCTTGCCCTCCGACGTGTTCTTTCATGTCATCGGCACGCCAGCCGTCCGGAGCCCCGAAGGGCTCCAAATAACTAATGACAGCGAGGGCCACCGCATAGTCAACCTTATCATGACCGAAGACTGGCGGGCACCAATAACCCTGTTCCTACAGGGGTACTATCATCCAACCGACATCAGTGAGGCCAAGCGCCTCAGACATCGAAGCCGAGACTTCGCACTGATTGAAGGCCAACTCTACAAGAAAGGGGTCAGTCAGCCAATGCTTAAGTGTGTCACCGAAACCGAAGGCATCCAGATCCTACGCGAAGTCCACAGTGGCACGTGCGGCTCGCACGCAGGGCCAAGGGCCCTAGCTGCTAAGGTGATCCGCCAAGGCTTTTACTGGCCCGCAATGATCTGCACCGCAAATCGGGTCACAAGGTCCTGCGAAGCCTGCCAGAAGTTTTCTCCTCGGTCAAGCAGCCCCTCGCAGTATACAAAGCTGATCGCCCACACATGGTCTCTCCAACGCTAGGGCCTGGACATTGTCGGGCCCCTGCCCACCGCTCAGGGGAACCTTAAGTTCGCCTTCGTCACTGTCGAGTACTTCACCAAATGGATCGAGGCAAGGGCTGTTTCCACAATAACGTCGAAAACTGCCCAGAAATTCTTTTGGCAAAACATCGTTTGCCGCTTCGGAGTACCGTCTGAACTAACAGTTGACAACGGCAAGCAGTTTGACAGCCAAGACTTCAAGGATTTTTGCTTCTCCATTGGCACCAAGCTTGCCTTCGCCTCAGTCTATCATCCGCAGTCCAACGAAGTTGTGGAACGCGCCAATGGGAAAATCTTCACAGCTGTCAAAAAAATGCTCCTCGATGAAAAAAGGGCAGATGGACCGATTTGTTACCCGAGGCAGTTTGGGCACTGAACACGACTGAGTGCAGGGCGACCGGGTTTACTCCTTTCCGCCTTCTATACGGATCGGAGGCCATGACCCCACAAGAAATAAAACATGGGTCCCCGCGAACAGTTCCGTCAGCCGTCCCCGACGTGGACGAGGCAACTTCAAAGGATCTCATTGACGGAGACCGAGTCCTCGCCCTGCAAGCCCTAAACAAATACCAAGCCCAGACAAAAGCATGGCACGACCACGCAGTCATCCCGAGAGAATTCAGCGAAGGGGACCTCGTACTCGTCCGAACAACTCGGACAGAGTCCTGGGGCAAGCTGGAGCCCAAGTGGGAGGGCCCCTTTATAGTCAAGACGAAAGCTTCCCCCAGCGCTTACAGGCTCACAACGCCAAACGGCGAAGACCTGGAGCACTCCTGGAACATCGACAACCTCCGCAAATTTTTTGTTTGACTCATCAGGGCTGATTTCGCCCTTGTAATTCGCAAAAACAATCTTATACCGGCCCGCACTCTTTTCCTCCCGGGGGTGAGGTTTTTAACGAGGCGGAGCCATGTAATATATGTGTGAAAAATCCCCCGCAAAAACATGCGTCGAAAAAAGACCGCGACGACGGTCTTCGACATTCGACCAATACGAGGTCACCGCGAGGCTAAGCGCTAGCCACCCTCGCGTGCGACGAATCTGCACAGAAGTCGCCTAAGGGTGCAGCCGGACTAGCACAACAAGTGCGAAAAAACCAAGTCTACCGCGAAGACTATCCGCGCAGAAGTCGCCTAAGGGTGCAGCCGGACTAGCACAACAAGTGCGGAAAAAACCGAAGTCTACCGCGAAGACTATCCGCGCAGAAGTCACCCAAAGGTGCAGCCGGACTAGCACAACAAGTGCGAAAAAACCGAAGTCTACCGCGATGACTATCCGCGCAGAAGTCGCCTAAGGGTGCAGCCGGACTAGCACAACAAGTGCGAAAAAAACCGAAGTCTACCGCGAAGACTATCCGCGCAGAAGTCGCCTAAGGGTGCAGCCGGACTAGCACAACAAGTGCAAAGAAACCGAAGTCTACCGCGTAGACTATCCGTGTAGAAGACGCCTAAGGGTGCAGCCGGACTAGCACAACAAAAGCAAAAACGACAACACCAAACTGTCCGCGCCAAGACCGACTATACGCGCACCAGCACAGCATAACAACGCCTTCGCAGGCATAGACAAGCGAGGGCACACAACCTCATCATACAAGCCTTTACACATATACAAGCGAGGGCACCACACTCTACATCGGCTCAACCTTAGGAATAATTCCCATCTCCCTATAATTAAATAACATTATCCTAAGCTCTTCACCCGCAAAAAGACTTCGCAGTTCCCCTTCACCTGTACTCACAGCGGCCGGCAAAGACAACAGTTCCTGCCGGCCAGCCCTACTCACACGAAGCCGACCTCCCTCCGCCCCACTAACTCTACGCTTCGCAACCGCCCTTCGCCGCCGGCGCCCGGTGCTAGGACCAGGCACATCTTCTGTGTCCGCGACGTGCGGTGAAGCCTCCGCCGCAGCCACATCCAAGGCCGCAAAGTAGTCCAAGTCCTCCTCCGACGACTCCTCAGTCCACTCAACCGAGCCCCCAGAGTCAGCAAAATCAGAAAACTCAGATGCAGACCCATCACATTCATTACCACCATCCACGGTCGAAGCCGCCAAAAATTTAGTAGTGGCGGTTGCGTGCGCAGGCCCAAAATCTTGAACCTGCGCAGCAACCAAAATTCAGCAACATATCCAAAATTCCCTAACTATCTACACCCACTACGCCACCTGCGGAGCCTCCGCCGTTGCCTCCGCTGTCGCCTCCGCCGCCACCGTCGCAGGATCTTCAGCACTCGGCGCAGCGGCTGCGGGGGCATCAGGCGCGCCTTCGGCGGTTTCTGGGGGCAGGTCTCCGCCGGCCGCAGCGGATGCGGAGGTATCCGGTGCGCCTTCTGCGGTCTCCGGGAGTGGCTCCAGGGCGGCCCCGGACACGGCCTCCGCCGGGGTCGGCTCCGGGTCAGGCAGCGCGCTGTTCAACGCCCCGAAGTCATCCACCCTCTTGCCACGCGCCGCCTAAGTCACAGCACGCAAATTCAGCAAAAACCACATATAGCCCACATCCAGCAAACTCCAAACAAACGCCAAACGTTACCTGAGCCCTCGCCGTCTCGGCCCGCTCACTAACCACCTCGCGACCGTGCGGACCCCACATCCGGTCATAGATGGCTCCGGCGGATTCCTTCACTATGGGGTCCTCAACCTTGTAGATATCTCGTTCAAAGTCTTCGTCAGCTTGGTCGAAGACCTCGAAGTGCCGGCACCCTTCGCGAGAGAGCGCGTTCATCGCCCCCTCGCAGGTGACCAGGGAGGCATACGACATAAACCCCTCCACGATAGTGGGGAGTGCCTGCAACTCCTCCTGCACCCACTCCAGGCAGCGAAGTCCGGGCTCTCGCTCCGGCACTTCGAAGTCACCGGTCCGCGCGCCCAGCTCATGGTACGAATCCATAAGCTGTTTGCGCGTCCGCTCGGCCTCCGCGCGCGTCGCGGCCTCGGCCCTCTCCACGCGGCTCTCCAGGGCGATGAGCCGCTCCTGCAGCTGCTCGGCGCGCTCCCTGGCAAGATTGCCCTCCGCCCGTGCCAGATTAGCCTCCGCCTGCGCCTTGACGAGGGCCTCGTTGGTCTCCCTCCTCTCCCCCGCCAATTGACGCCGGAGGTCAGCCTTCTCTCCCTCCAGCGCGGCCACCTTGTCTGCCAGCTTGCGGCACTTGCTGTCGGCGGCCGATTTTTCACGGACGGCGTCAGCATGTTGTGTCCGAAGTCTCTCGACTTCGGCAGACACAACTGCCGTGAGGGCCCCCGACGCTGTGCGGTTGGCGAAGTCAGCCACCTGCAGAACACACGTAAGACCGCGGCCCCAGCAAGCCGACCAAAAAAACGAAGTCTAGCTCAGCGGACCTGGCTTAGCGCCTCTGTCACCTCCTTCAGCCGGTGGGACGCAGCGCCCGCCTCATCCCTGACAGCCGTGAGTGCCGACATCTCGCCTCCGGCGCTAAGAGCCCCGCCCTTCGGCACTACGGCACTACGGCACTCGCCTTCGGCACTACGGCAGCTACCGCGGTCGCCGCGGCAGGCGCAACTATAGCAAGTTGGCCTTCGTCCGACCCTGCAACGCATCAACGAGTTAAAAAAAACCGAGCCAACGGCGTACCACCAAGATAGTCGTCCACACTAATATCGGTGGCGAAGTCAGCGACGCGCTTGCCGGACGACGGCAACACTCGGGCCGCCTTCGCGACCTCCGCCACTCTGCTGGACGGCGGCACAGCCTTCGTCGATTTGGAGCCTCCGGCGCCTGCCGCTGCCTCCGGCGCCTTGCTAGATGCAGGGACGCCCGACTTCGCCGCCAGCGGCGGCTTGCCTCCGCCGGGGGCCGCAGCCTTTGCAGCCCCCGCTGCCTCTTCGGCCTGGCTTCATGAAGCCTGACAATCGCCTGGCGCTTTTGCGCAGCTCCCTGGCGATCCTTGTCCATCACTGCTGACACAACAGCAGCAATATTCCGCCCGTAAGGAAAAACTCTCCATTCACGAACCATGCGAGATGTAAAAAAGTCTTCGCCTTTCGCGCGGGGGATAGGAACATTCCTAGGCCAACAACCCCCGGTAACCCTCAGCATCCGAGCCGAAGACTCCCGGAGCTCGGGCGAAGACATCCTTCCCCCCGGGGCCGCGCATGTCCTCATCAACTCTCTAGCAAAACCATCGGAAACCCCAAGTCCTCCCATAGCAGTACCTAATTTTCTCTTTTTAGAGGATGGGGCGGCCGCCGGCGCAGGGTCGTCTCTAGTCTCCACCACCGGCTTCTTCCCACGGCGGTCCACATTGTCTTGACCAGGATAGCCATCATACGGCAATTGATTCAATTCAAAAACCCTGTTCAAACGGTCATTCGACCCGCGGATATCCCAGCTGCGCTGGCCCTCTGTCCTCGGCACGTAACGACCAACGAGCCGCACCGCCCCATCCTCCGCCTCACGCACAAAGGCGGCCGGATCGCGGCTTTGCAGATTCAGCGCGAAGGCGGGACTTCGCACCACCCTTCCACCATGGAAAGGCATCTGGCGAGGGCACACTTCGCCCAACGCCCAGCCATGCGCCAAGGGCCATACCCCGTACGCCACAAATTCTTCAACCAAATCGCGCCCACTGCTCAGGCCGGCGGCGCACCGAAGGGCCCCTTCGTCCGCATCCTCCTCCGCCACTTCAAAGGGCGGGTACGCTGAGTAAAAATGAGAACACATCTCGGACACGGGGAGTCCCTCATGGTCTTCGACGGTACCCTCAGCAACGTAAAACCAAAACTCATTCCAGTTGCCCCACTTGTTGCGGGCGCAAGGAACCAACTCGACTACCTGCATCGTGGTCTTGCCGGTCTTCGGCGTAAACGTGCAGGACCCAAACTGAGCAACTTCATCCCCAATCATCCTCTTCTGCCAGTGCAAACAATAATACTTCGCAAAGACTTCGACCGATGGCTGTCCGCCGTACGAAGTCGTCGCCCAGACATACTTCGACAGAGCCACCACGGCATTCGGTGTCAGCTGATGTATCTGAACGTTAAACCTGCGCAGGACTTCGCCAACAAATCGGTGCGCAGGCAGGCGGAGACCGGCGGCGAAGAACGCCTCGAACACAACCAACTCGCCCTCTGGCTAGGGGACTTCCTCTGTCCCCGGGACACGAGCAACTCCGCCGCCGAAGTAACCCAACCGCTGCATATCTTGCATGTGGACCGACGACATCCGCGACACGCCAAAATCAACAGAATCGCCGGCGTGCAACTCCTCCGCCATCAAACTACTCAGCGTCTCCTCAGTCGAGGCGGCGGCCGGCGGCGAGGGGTCGGCCAGCGGCGTAGCGGCAGCGGAAGAAGAGGAGGTCGGCATCGCTACGTACCGTCGGCGGCGGCGGGCGGTCTGCTTCACTCGAGCCAGATCTCCGGTGAACAAGAGCACAGCGGGCAGACGAGCAGCAAGACGGTGAAAAAGGCGGCTAGGGTTTTCACGGAGCGCGGAAAGTGAAGTTCAAAAAGCGCCGACCCCCGCCCCCTTTTATAGACAGGGCGCGGCTCTTCGGGAAACCTGCAATCCAACAGGGCGCGCGCTTCGGGAAACCCGCAATCCAACAGTACGCTATCAATCAACGGTCATGTCAAAAACCCCCGCGGAACCACTTCGAGCGAGGGCAGCGTCTCCTCCATCTAGCGACGTCTTCGGCACCAGGTGACTTTGTCGAACTGGTCCCTCGGAGGGCAAATGTTGGGGCGAAGGCAAAGACGCCACCCTTCGCTCGAGGCCTTCGTTGCAGTCGCTGGTCCGACAGAGACAAAACGGGCAGGGACACCCTTCGCTCGATTCGGCACCAGACGAAGGCCTGCGATGGCGTCATCCCACAGTGCGGCCTCGTCCAGCTCAAAGGCCCACGTGTGATCCGGCCCATTGTAACGGGCCCTGCGTGGCCGCCGCGTGTTACGGGCCTAATTTGTAAAGGCATCCCTGTAATTATAGTATGTAACCCTGCTTTATGGGAATATTCTGGGGATAACCTAGGTAGCTGAGGGCACATGCGTCCTTAGCACAAGGCGCTGGGCGCTCAGGTACCTATAAATACCCCCGCACAGTGCCCGTGAGAGGCCAGATTAACAGAGCTATTGCCATCTAGCGCGTAACCCTGTTAACGTCACTGTTCACCCTTGTTGGCCCCCCTTGCGAGTGAGAGCAAGTTCCAACACCTTTTTGCCAAATTAAACATGCAACAAAAGGAAAAATTAAATGAATTGATTAGTGCCATTCATGAGAAGGATGAACTCTTGGATAGCCAAGAGGACTTCCTTATTAAAGAAAATAAGAAGCATGTTAAGGTTAAAAATGCTTATGCTCTAGAGGTAGAAAAATGTGAAAAATTAACTAGTGAGCTAAGCACTTGACATGACACTATTTCTAGCCTTAGAAATGAAAATGCCAAATTAATTGCTAAGGTTGAGAAATCAAATGTTTGTGATGATTCAATTGTAAATCTTAGAAATGGTAATGCTAGTTTAATTGCTAAGATTGACAAATTGAATGAATCTCTTGCTAGCCTTTAGTTTGAGAATGATAAATTAATTGCTAAGGCTAAGGAATTAGATGTTTGTAATATTTCTATTTCTAATCTTAGAAATGAGAATGCTATTTTAGAAGCTAAGATTGTTGAATTAAATGATTGCAAACCCTCTACATCTACGGTTGATCATGTTACTATTTGCAATAGATGTAGAGATGTTAATATTGATGCTATTCTTGATCATATTGCTATGATTAAACAACAAAATGATCATATAGCAAAATTAGATGCTAATATTGCCGAGCATGAATTAGAGAATGAAAATTTTAAATTTGCTCGTAGTATGCTTTATAGTGGGAGACGCCCTGGGATTAAGGATGGCATTGGCTTCCAAAAGGGAGACAATGTCAAGCTTAATGCCCCTAAGAAATTGTCTAACTTTATTAAGGGCAAAGCTCCCATGGTTCAGGATAACGAGGGTTACATTTTGTACCCTACCGGTTAAACCAAACACAAAATTAGGAGAATTCACTCTAGAAAGTCTCACTCTGGCTCTCATCATGCTTTTATGTATAAGAGTGAGGCATCTAGTTCTAGGCAATCCACTCATGCTAAATTGCCTAAGAAGAAAACTCCTATTGCATCAAATGAACCTAATATTTCATTTAAGACTTTTGATGCATCTTATGTTTTAACTAACAAATCAGGCAAATAGTTGTCAAATATGTTGCGGCAAACACAAGGGCTCCAAGACTTGTGTTTGGGTACCCAAGGTACTTGTTTCTAATGTCAAAGGACCCAAGACCGTTTGGGTACCTAAGGACAAGGCCTAAATTTGTTTTGTAGGTTTATGATCCGTGGGCTCAAGTTGGATTATTGATAGTGGGTCCACAAACCACATGACTGGGGAGAAAAGGATGTTCTCCTCCTACGAGAAAAACCATGATCCCAAAGAGCTATCACATTCGGGGATGGAAATCAAGGTTTGGTCAAAGGACTTGGTAAAATTGTTATATCACCTGACCATTCCATTTCCAATGTTTTTTCTTGTAGATTCTTTAGATTATAACTTGCTTTCAGTTTCTCAATTATATAAAATGGGCTACAACTGTCTTTTTACGGATATAGGTGTTACTGTCTTTAGAAGAAGTGATGATTCAGTAGCATTTAAGGGAGTATTAGAGGGTCAGCTATACTTAGTTGATTTTAATAGAGCTGAACTCGACACTTTCTTAATTGCTAAGACTAACATGGGTTGGCTCTGGCATCGCCGACTAGCCCACGTTGGGATGAAGAATCTTCATAAACTTCTAAAGGGAGAACACATTTTGGGACTAACAAATGTTCATTTTGAGAAAGACAGGGTTTGTAGCGCATGTCAAGCAGGGAAGCAAGTTGGTGTTCATCATCCACACAAGAACATCATGACGACCGACAGGCCGCTTGAACTACTCCACATGGATCTATTCGGCCCGATCGCTTACATAAGCATCGACGGGAGTAAGTATTGTCTTGTAATTGTGGATGATTATTCTCGCTTCACTTGGGTATTCTTTTTGCAGGATAAATCTCAAACCCAAGAGACCTTAAAGGGATTCTTGAGACGGACTCAAAATGAGTTCGGCTTAAGGATCAAAAAGATTAGAAGCGACAATGGGACGGAGTTCAAGAACTCACAAATAGAAGGCTACCTTGAGGATGAGGGCATCAAGAATGAGTTCTCTTCTCCCTACACGCCACAACAAAATGGTGTAGTGGAGAGGAAGAATAGAACTCCACTTGACATGGCGAGGACCATGCTTGATGAATACAAGACTTCGGACTGGTTTTGGGCGGAAGCAATCAACACCGCTTGCTACACCATCAACCGTCTCTACCTTCACTGAATCCTCAAGAAGACATCATATGAACTCCTAACTGGTAAAAAGCCCAATGTTTCATATTTTAGAGTCTTTGGTAGCAAATGCTTTATTCTTGTTAAAAGAGGTAGAAAATCTAAATTTGCTCCTAAGGCTGTAGAAGGCTTTTTACTAGGATATGATTCAAACACAAGGGTATGATTCATCCACTGAATCTAAATTTGCTCCTAAGGCTGTAGAAGGCTTTTTACTAGGATATGATTCATCCACTGGACTAGTTGAAGTTTCTTGTGACATTGTGTTTGATGAGACTAACGGCTCTCAAGTAGAGCAAGTTGATCTTGATGAGCTAGATGATGAAGAGGCTCTGTGCATCGCGCTAAGGAACATGTCCATTGGGGATGTGTGTCCTAAGGAATCCGAAGAGCCTCCACAAGCACAAGATCAACCATCTTCCTCCATGCAAGCATCTCCACCAACTCAAGATGAGGATCAAGCTCAAGATGATGAAAATGAAGATCAAGAGGAGCCACATCAAGAGGAGGACAATGATCAAGGGGGAGATACTAATGAAGACAAGGAAGATGATGAGGATCCAAAACCGCCACACCCAAGAGTCCACCAAGCAATACAACGAGATCATGCCGTGAACTCCATCCTCAGCGATATTCATAAGGGGGTAACCACTCGATCTCGTGTTGCTCATTTTTGTGAACATTACTCCTTTGTGTCTTCTATTGAGCCATACAGGGTAGAAGACGCATTAAGGGATTCGGATTGGGTGTTGGCAATGCAAGAGGAACTCAACAACTTCACGAGAAATGAGGTATGGCATTTAGTTCCATGTCATAATCAAAATGTTGTAGGAACCAAGTGGGTCTTCCGCAACAAACAAGATGAGCATGGTGTGTTGACAAGGAACAAAGCCCGACTTGTGGCCAAGGGATATTCACAAGTCAAAGGTTTGGATTTCGGTGAAACCTATGCACCCATAGCTAGGCTTGAGTCAATTCGTATATTACTTGCCTATGCTACTTACCATGGCTTTAAGCTTTACCAAGTGGACGTGAAAAGTGCCTTCCTCAATGGACCAATCAAGGAAGAGGTCTATGTTGAGCAACCTCCTGGCTTTGAAGATAGTGAGTACCCTAACCATGTTTATAAACTCTCTAAGGCGCTTTATGGGCTCAAGCAAGCCCCAAGAGCATGGTATGAATGCCTAAGAGATTTTCTTATTGCTAATGGCTTCAAAGTCGGCAAAGCCGATCCTACTCTCTTTACTAAAACAATTGCAAATGATTTGTTTGTATGCCAAATTTATGTTGATGATATCATATTTGGGTCTACTAACAAATCTACATGTGAAGAGTTTAGTAGGATTATGGTTCAAAAATTCGAGATGTCTATGATGGGGGAGTTGAAGTATTTCTTAGGATTTCAAGTCAAGCAACTCCAAGAGCCAAACGAAGTACATTCAAGACATTCTTACCAAGTTTGGGATGAAGGATACCAAGCCCATCAAGACACCCATGGGAACCAATGGGCATCTCGACCTCGACACGGGAGGTAAATCCATAGATCAAAAGGTATACCGGTCGATGATAGGATCTTTACTCTATTTATGTGCATCTCGACCAGATATTATGCTTTCCGTATGCATGTGTGCAAGATTCCAAGCCGATCCTAAGGAAGTTCACCTTAGGGCCGTGAAACGAATCTTGAGATATTTAGTTTATTCTCCTAAGTTTGGCCTTTGGTACCCCAAGGGATCCACATTTGATTTAATAGGATATTCAGATGCTGATTGGGCAGGGTGTAAAATTGATAGAAAGAGCACATCAGGGACTTACCAGTTCTTGGGAAGATCTCTGGTGTCTTGGGCTTCTAAGAAACAAAATTTTGTAGCTCTTTCTACCGCCGAAGCCGAGTACATTGTCGCGGGCCATTGTTGCGCGCAATTGCTTTGGATGAGGCAAACCCTTAGGGACTATGGTTACAAATTAACCAAAGTTCCTCTCCTATGTGATAATGAGAGTGCAATCCGCATGGCGGATAATCCCGTTGAGCACAGCCGCACTAAGCACATAGCCATTCGGTATCACTTTTTGAGGGATCACCAACAACGGTGGGATATCAAGATTGCTTATATTAACACTAAATAACAATTAGCCGATATCTTTACCAAACCATTAGATGAGAAAACTTTTACCAAACTTAGGCATGAGCTAAATATTCTTGATTCTAGGAATTTTGATTGATATTTTGCACACATAGCTCATTTATACCTTTGATCATCTCTCTTTCATGTGCTATGACTAATGTGGTTTTCAAGTGTATTACATGCTAAGTCATAGATTGAAAGGGAAATGGAGTCTTCGGCGAAGACAAGGCTTCCACTCCATTTTGGTATAATCTTCACTCCTATATTATTTACCAAAGGGGGAGAAAGTTTGACAAAAGGGCTTATATTTCACTCACAAGTATCCGTTTTTGGCGCTTCATGCCAAAGGGGGAGAAAGTATTAGCCCAAAGCAAAATGACCGCACCACCACCAATTTCAAAAATCTTTCAAATTTGTATTAAAAGAAGGTTTTTCAAATGGTATCTTATTGTTGATAGAATTTTCAAATTGGGATAACCCCTTTCAAAATTAATATCTAAAACCCTCTTGAACACTGAGAGGAGAATTTCATTAAGGGGGAGTTTTGTTTAGTCAAAGGAAAAGCATTTGAAAGAGGGGGAGAAAATTTCAAATCTTGAAAATGCTTCTCAAAATCTTATTCATTTACCTTTGACTATTTGCAAAAGGACTTTGAAAAGAATTTCCAAAAGAGTTTGCAAAAACAAAACAAGTGGTGCAAGCGTGGTCCAAAATATTAAATATGAAGAAAGCATCCATGCATATCTTATGAAATGTAATATTGGTTTCATTCCAAGTAACCTTTGCACTTTCATTATACAAACTAGTTCAATTTTGCAATTATACATTTGCTTTGATTTGTGTTGGCATCAATCACCAAAAAGGGGGAGATTGAAAGGGAAATAGGCTTACACCTTTTCCTAAATAATTTTGGTGGTTGAAGTGCCCAACACAAATAATTGAACTAACTAGTTTGCTCTAGATTATAAGTTTTACAGGTGCCAAAGGTTCAACACAAACCAATAAAAAGTCCAAGAAAGGGTTCAAATAAGAAGAGCAAAAGACAACCCAAAGGCAGCCCTGGTTACGCGCACCGGACTGTCCGGTGCACCAGGGAGCTCAACTCCAAACTTGCCACCTTCGGGAATTCGGGGAGGCCGCTCCGCTATAATTCACCGGACTGTCCGGTGTGCCAGCGGAGCAACGGTCGTCCGCGCCAACGGTCGTCTACAAAGGAACAGTGAAACGCTACAGTGTCATCCGTTCTTATTCGCTTGTGATTTGTTTTCGCCCTCTCTTTCTGACTCGTTTACATTTCTAACGCTAACCCCGGCTTGTAGTTGTGCTTAAACTTTATAAATTTCAGATTTGCCTATTCACCCCCCTCTAGGCGACTTTCAAAGACGCATTAAGGGATTCAGATTGGGTGTTGGCGATGCAAGAGGAACTCAACAACTTCACGAGGAATGAGGTATGACATCTTGTTCCACGTCCTAACCAAAATGTTGTAGGAACCAAGTGGGTCTTCCGCAACAAGCAAGATGAGCATGGTGTGGTGACAAGGAACAAAGCTCGACTTGTGGCCAAGAGATATTCACAAGTCGAAGGTTTGGATTTCGGTCAAACCTATGCACCTGTAGCTAGGCTTGAGTCAATTCGCATATTACTTGCCTATGCTACTTACCATGGCTTTAAGCTTTATCAAATGGACGTAAAAAGTGCCTTCCTCAATGGACCAATCAAGGAGGAGGTCTATGTTGAGCAACCTCCCGGCTTCGAAGATCGTGAGTATCCTAATCATGTTTACAAACTCTGTAAGGTGCTTTATGGGCTCAAGCAAGCCCTAAGAGCATGATATGAATGCCTAAGAGATTTTCTTATCACTAATGGCTTCAAAGTCGGTAAAGCCGATCCTACTCTCTTTACTAAAACCATTGCAAATTATTTGTTTGTATGCCAAATTTATGTTGATGATATCATATTTGGGTCTACTAACAAATCTACTTGTGAAGAGTTTAGTAGGATTATGATTCAAAAATTCGAGATGTCTATGATGGGGGAGTTGAAGTATTTCTTAGGATTTCAAGTGAAGCAACTTCAAGAGGGCACCTTCATTAGCCAAACCAAGTATACTCAGGACATACTCACCAAGTTTGGAATGAAGGATGCCAAGCCCATCAAGACACCCATGGGAACCAATGGGCATCTCGACCTCGACACGGGAGGTAAACATGTAGATCAAAAGGTATACCGGTCAATAATAGGATCTCTACTCTATTTATGTGCATCTCGACTGAATATTATGCTTTCCGTATGCATGTGTGCAAGATTCCAAGCCGATCCTGAGGAAGTTCACCTTAGGGCCGTGAAAAGAATATTGAGATATTTAGTTCATACACCTAAGTTTGGTCTTTAGTACCCCAAGGGATCCACCTTTGATTTAATAGGTTATTCATATGCTGATTAGGCAGGGTGTAAAATTGATAGAAAGAGCACATCATGGACTTGTCAGTTCTTGGAAAGATCACTGGTGTCTTGGGCTTCAAAGAAACAAAATTCAGTAGCTCTTTCTACTGTCGAAGCCGAGTACATTGTCGCAGGTCATTGTTGCGCGCAATTGCTTTGGATGAGACAAACCCTTAGGGACTATGGTTACAAATTAACCAAAGTCCCTCTCCTATGTGATAATGAGAGTGCAATCCGCATGGCGGATAATCCCGTTGAGCACAACCGCACTAAGCACATAGCCATTCGGTATCACTTTTTGAGGGATCACCAAGAAAGGGGGGATATCGAGATTGCTTATGTTAGCACCAAAGAACAATTAGCTGATATCTTTACCAAACCATTAGATGAGAAAACTTTTACCAAACTTAGGAATGAGCTAAACATTCTTGATTCTCGGAATTTTGATTGATACCTTGCACACATAGCTCATTTATGTACCTTTGATCATATCTCTTTCATTTGCTATGATTAATGTGTTTTTCAAGTGTATTTCTTGCTAAGTCATAGATTGAAAGGGAAATGGAGTCTTCGGCGAAGACAAGGCTTCCACTCCACTCCATCGTATTATTTACCCTTCGCCATCACTCTGCATCGCTCTCCACTTTGGTATAATCCTTCACTCATATATTGTTTGCCAAAGGGGGAGAGAATTTAAAAAGGGCTCTCAAGCCTCCGTTTTTGGCGATCAATGCCAAAGGGGGAGAGCGTATTAGCCAAAAGCAAAAGGACCGTGAAAGGGAATTAGGATTACACCTAGTTCCTAAATAATTTTGGTGGTTGAATTGCCCAACACAAATAATTGGACTAACTAGTTTGCTCTAGTGTATAAGTTATACAGGTGCCAAAGGTTCACAACAAGCCAATTAAAAAGACCAATATTGGGTTCAAAATAGAGAGCTAAAGGCATTCCGAAAGGCTCCCTGGTCTGGCGCACCGGACTGTCCGGTGCACCAGGGGACCTCGCGCTGAACTCCTCAGCCTCGGGAATTTTCAGAGTCGGCGCGCTATAATTCACCGGACATGTCCGGTGTGCATCGGACAGTGTCCGGTGCTCCAAGAGGACGCGGCTCTGGAACTTGGCGGCCTCGGGAATTCGTAGCAGTTGCTCCGCTATAATTCACCGGACATGTCCGGTGTACACCGGACTGTCCGGTGTAACAACGGGGCAACGGCTACTTCGGCGCCAACGGCTACCTGCGGACGCATTAAATGCGCGCCAGCGCGCGCAGAAGTCAGGCACGCCCATGCTGGCGCACCGGACACTCTATAGTACATGTCCGGTGCGCCACCGGACATCCAGGCGGGCCTAGAAGACAGAGCTCCAACGGTCAGAACCCAACGGCTTTGGTGACGTGGCTGGCGCACCGGACTGTCCGGTGTGCACCGGACTGTCCGGTGCACCATGCGACAGACAGCCCCACCAAACGGCTAGTTTGGTGGTTGGGGCTATAAATACCCCCAACCACCCACCATTCATTGCATCCAAGTTTTCCACTTCTCAACCACTTACAAGAGCTAGGCATTCAATTCTAGACACACCAAAGAGATCAAATCATCTCCAACTCCACTCAAAGCTTTAGTGATTAGCGAGAGAGATTTGCCGTGTTCTTTTGAGCTCTTGCGCTTGGATTGCTTCTTTTCTTTCTCACTTGTTCTTTTGATCAAAACTCCATTGTAATCAAGGCAAGAGGCACCAATTGTGTGGTGGCCCTTGTGGGGAAGTTTTGTTCCCGGTTTTGATTTGAGAAGAGAAGCTCACTCGGTCGAAAGGACCGTTTGAGAGAGGGAAAGGGTTGAAAGAGACCCGGTCTTTGTGACCACCTCAACGGGGAGTAGGTTTGCGAGAACCGAACCTCGGTAAAACAAATCCTTGTGTCACACTCCTTATTTGCTTGAGATTTGTTTTGCACCCTCTCTCGCGGACTCGTTTTTATTTCTAACGCTAACCCGGCTTGTAGTTGTGTTTATATTTGTAAAATTCAGTTTCGCCCTATTCACCCCCCCCCCTCTAGGCGACTATCAATTGGTATCAGAGCCTGGTGCTTCATTAGAGCCTAACCGCTCGAAGTGATGTCGGGAGATCATGCCAAGAAGGAGATGGAGACCGGCGAAAAGCCCACTACAAGCCACGGGAGCACTTCATCGGAAGAGTCCCGCACCAAGAGGAAGGAGAAGAAGAAGGACTCCTCGAAAGGGAAGGAGAAGAAATCTTCTTCACACCACAAAGAGAAGGAGAAATCCTCTTCACACAAGCCGCATCGGAGTGAACAAGAAAAAGAGGATGAGGAAGGTGGTCTACTACGAGACCGATTCTTCATCGGCATCCACCTCCGGCTCCGACGCGGCGTCCGTCACTTCTAAGCGCCAAGAGCGCAAGAAGTATAGTAAGATTCCCCTACGCTACCCTCGCATTTCTAAACATACACCTTTACTTTCCGTCCCATTAGGCAAACCACCAACTTTTGATGGTGAAGATTACGCTAGGTGGAGTGATTTAATGCGATTTCATCTAACCTCACTCCACAAAAGTATATGGGATGTTGTTGAGTTTGGTGCACAGGTACCATCCGTAGGGGATGAAGACTATGATGAGGATGAGGTGGCCCAAATCGAGCACTTCAACTCCCAAGCCACAACCATACTCCTTGCCTCTCTAAGTAGAGAGGAATATAACAAGGTGCAAGGGTTGAAGAGTGCAAAGGAGATTTGGGACTTACTCAAGACCGCGCACGAGGGTGATGAACTCACCAAGATCACCAAGAGGGAAACGATCGAGGGGGAGCTCGGTCGCTTCCGTCTTCACCAAGGGGAGGAGCCACAAGACATGTACAACCGGCTCAAAACCTTGGTGAACCAAGTGCGCAACCTCGGGAGCAAAAAGTGGGATGACCACGAGGTGGTTAAGGTTATTCTAAGATCTCATATTTTCCTTAACCCTACTCAAGTTCAATTAATTCGTGGCAACCCAAGATATACACTAATGACCCCCGAGGAAGTTATCGGGAATTTTGTGAGCTTTGAATGTATGATCAAGGGCTCAAAGAAGATCAACGAGCTTGATGATCCCTCCACATCTGAAGCACAACCGGTGGCATTCAAGGCGACGGAGGAGAAGAAGGAGGAGTCTACACCAAGTAGACAACCAATCGACGCTTCAAAGCTCGACAACGAGGAGATGGCTTTAATCATCAAAAGCTTTCGCCAAATCCTCAAGCAACGGAAGGGGAAGGATTACAAATCCCATTCCAAGAAGGTTTGCTACAAGTGTGGTAAGCCCGGTCACTTTATTGCTAAATGTCCATTATCAAGTGACAGTGACAGGGATAACGACAAGAAGGGCAAGAGGAGAGAAAAGAAGAGGTACCACAAGAAGAGGGGCGGCGATGCCCACATGTGCCGCGAGTGGGACTCCGACGAGAGCTCCACCGACTCCTCCGACGACGAGGACGCCGCCAACATCGCCGTCACCAAGGGACTCCTCTTCCCCAACGTCGGCCACAAGTGCCTCATGGCAAAGGACGGCAAAAAGAAGGTTAAATCTAAATCCTCCACTAGATATGAATCCTCTAGTGATGAAAATGCTAGTGATGAGGAGGATAACTTGTGCACTCTTTTTGCCAACTTAAACATGCAACAAAAGGAGAAATTAAATGAATTAATTAGTGCTATCCATGAAAAGGATGATCTCTTGGACTCCCAAGAGGACTTCCTAATCAAGGAAAATAAAAAGCATGTTAAGGTTAAGAATGCTTATGCTCTAGAGGTAGAAAAATGTGAGAAATTATCTAGTGAGCTAAGCACATGCCATGACACTATTGCCAACCTTAGAAATGAAAATGCCAAACTAATTGCTAAGGTTAATTCTCATGTTTGCAATGTTTCGACTTCCAATCCTAGAGATGATAATGTTGATTTACTTGCTAGGATTGATGAATTGAATGATTCTCTTGCTAGTCTTAGGATTGAAAATGAAAAATTAATTGCTAAGGCTAAAGATTTTGATGTTTGCAATGTTACTATTTCTAACCTTAGAAGTGAGAATGATATATTACATGCTAAGGTTGTAGAATTAAAATCTTGCAAACCCTCTACATCTACTGTTGAGCATGTTTCTATTTGTACTAGATGTAGAAATGTTGATATTGATGCTATTCATGATCACATGGCTTTAATTAAACAACAAAATGATCATATAGCAAAATTAGATGCTAAAATTGTCGAGCATAACTTAGAGAATGAAAAATTTAAATTTGCTCGTAGTATGCTTTATAGTGGGAGACGCCCCGGCATCAAGGATGGCATTGGCTTCCAAAGGGGAGACAATATCAAACTTAATGCCCCTCCTAAAAGATTGTCTAATTTTGTAAAGGGCAAGTCTCCCATGCCTCAGGATAACGAGGGTTACATTTTGTACCCTGCCGGTTATCCCGAGAGCAAAATTAGGAGGATTCACTCTAGGAAGTCTCACTCTGGCCCTAACCATGCTTTTATGTATAAGGGTGAGACATCTAGCTCTAGGCAACCAACCCGTGCTAAGTTGCCTAAGAAGAGAATTCCTAATGCATCAAATGATCATGACATTTTATTCAAAACTTTTGATGCATCATATGTTTTGACTAACAAATCCGGCAAGGTCGTTGCCAAGTATGTTGGGGGCAAACACAAGAGCTCCAAAACTTGTGTTTGGGTTCCCAAAGTTCTTGTTTCTAATGCCAAAGGACCCAAAACCGTTTGGGTACCTAAAGTCAAGAACTAAACTTGTTTTGTAGGTTTATGCATCCGGGGGCTCAAGTTGGATCATCGATAGCGGGTGCACAAACCACATGACAGGGGAGAAGAAGATGTTCTCCTCCTACGAGAAAAACCAAGATCCCCAACGAGCTATCACATTCGGGGATGGAAATCAAGGTTTGTTCAAAGGATTGGGTAAAATTGCTATATCACCTGACCATTCTATTTCCAATGTTTTTCTTGTAGATTCATTAGATTACAATTTGTTTTCCGTATCTCAATTATGCAAAATGGGCTACAACTGTCTCTTTACTGATGTAGGTGTCACTGTCTTTAGAAGAAGTGATGATTCAATAGCATTTAAGGGTGTGTTAGAGGGTCAGCTATACTTAGTAGATTTTGATAGAGCTGAACTCGACACATGCTTAATTGCTAAGACTAACATGGGTTGGCTCTGGCACCGCCGACTAGCCCATGTTGGGATGAAGAATCTTCATAAGCTTCTAAAGGGAGAGCACATTTTAGGACTAACCAATGTTCATTTTGAGAAAGACAGGGTTTGTAGCGCATGCCAAGCAGGAAAGCAAGTTGGTGCCCATCATCCACACAAGAACATCATGACGACCGACAGGCCGCTTGAGCTACTCCACATGGATCTATTCGGCCCGATTGCTTACATAAGCATCGGCGGGAGTAAGTATTGTCTTGTAATAGTGGATGATTATTCTCGCTTCACTTGGGTATTCTTTTTGCAGGAAAAATCTCAAACCCAAGAGACCTTAAAGGGATTCTTGAGACGGGCTCAAAATGAGTTCGGCTTAAGGATCAAGAAAATAAGAAGCGACAACGGGACGGAGTTCAAGAACTCTCAAATCGAAGGCTTCCTTGAGGAGGAGGGCATCAAGCATGAGTT
Organism: Zea mays; assembly: GCF_902167145.1. Classification (NCBI taxonomy): domain Eukaryota; kingdom Viridiplantae; phylum Streptophyta; class Magnoliopsida; order Poales; family Poaceae; genus Zea; species Zea mays. Next base: position 36,553,842 of record NC_050098.1, on the reverse strand, counting down.
CTCTTCTCCCTACACACCATAACAAAATGGTGTAGTGGAGAGGAAGAATCGAACTATATTGGACATGGCAAGGACCATGCTTGATGAGTACAAGACTTCGGATCGGTTTTGGGCCGAGGCGGTCAACACCGCCTGCTACGCCATCAACCGGTTATTGAAAGGGAAATGTGCCCTTGGGCCATTTCTAAGTATTTTGGTGATTGAGTGCCAACACAAGTGCTTAAATGTGAAATCATGCTTGTGGATGGACAAAGTGAAAATCAAGAGCAAAGGTATGTTTCTATGTCTTAGTACATTGGTTTTGTGTACTAATATACTTGTCTAAGTATTGGAAACAGGAAGAAAAAGAAAAGAAAAGAGTTGGCTGTGTACAGCCAAGGGGCTATTTCGGTCTGGGGCACCGGACTGTCCGGTGGTGCACCGGACAGTGTCCGGTGCGCCAGGCTGCCTCGGCCGAAGAGTCCGCTCTCGGGAATTTTGCTGACGGCGTACGGCTAAAATTCACCGGACTGTCCGGTGTGCACCGGACTGTCCGGTGAGTCAACGGTCGCCAGGGCCAACGGTCGGCCGCGGATTCTGCGCGCGACACGTGGCCAAGCCAACGGTCGGAAGGGGGCACCGGACTGTCCGGTGTGCACCGGACATGTCCGGTGCGCCAACGGCTCCCAGATCTGCAACGGTCGGCTTCGTCATTTAAGGAAAGGAATCGGGCACCGGACACTGTCCGGTGTGCACCGGACTGTCCGGTGCGCCCGATGACAGAAGGCAAGGATGGCCTTCCTGATTTGTTCTCAACGGCTCCTAGCTGCCTTGGGGCTATAAAAGGGACCCCTAGGCGCATGGAGGATGACACCAAGCATTCCTACAACATTCTTAAGCACCAAGACATCGCTCTCGCGCATTCGTTTCATTGTGATAGCATCTAGAGCTCTTGTTGAGTTGCGAACTCTTTGAGTTGTGTTGCGAGCTCTTGTTGCAACTTGTGTGCGCGTTGTTGCTCTGATCTTTTGAAGTCTTGTGTGCGTTGCTCATTCCCCCTTTGCTCTGTGTTCTTTGTGAACTTCAATTGTAAGGGCGAGAGGCTCCAAGTTGTGGAGATTCCTCGCAAACGGGATTGAGAAAAAGCAAGCAAAACACCGTGGTATTCAAGTGGGTCTTTGGACCACTTGAGAGGGGTTGATTGCAACCCTCGTCCGTTGGGACGCCACAACGTGGAGTAGGCAAGCGTTGGTCTTGGCCGAACCACGGGATAAACCACTGTGTCAACTCTGTGATTGATCTCTTGTGGTATTGTGTTTTGTTGAGACTCCTTTCTAGCCACTTGGCATTTATTGTGCTAACACTTAACAAGTTTTTGTGGCTATAAGTTTAAGTTATACAGGATCACCTATTCACCCCCCCCTCTAGGTGCTCTCAGTTATATCTACACCGAATCCTCAAGAAGACATCTTATGAACTCCTAACCGGTAAAAAGCCCAATATTTCATATTTTAGAGTCTTTGGTAGCAAATGTTTTATTCTTGTTAAAAGAGGTAGAAAATCTAAATTTGCTCCTAAGACTGTAGAAGGCTTTTTACTAGGATATGATTCAAACACAAGGGCATATAGAGTCTTTAACAAGTCCTCCGGACAGGTTGAAGTTTCTTGTGATGTTGTGTTTGATGAGACTAACGGCTCTCAAGTAGAGCAAGTTGATCTTGATGAGATAGGTATTGAAGAGGCTCCATGCATCGCGCTAAGGAACATGTCCATTGGGGATGTGTGTCCTAAGGAATCCGAAGAGCCTCCAAATGCACAAAATCAACCATCCTCCTCCACGCAAGCATCTCCACCAACTCAAAATGAGGATGAAGCTCAAGTTGATGAAGTAGAAGATCAAGCAAATGAGCCACCTCAAGATGACGGCAACGATCAAGGGGGAGATGCAAATGATCAAGACAAGGAGGATGAAGAACAAAGGCTGCCACACCCAAGAGTCCACCAAGCAATCCAACGAGATCACCCCGTCGACACCATCCTCGGTGACATTCATAAGGGGGTAACTACTAGATCTCGTATTGCACATTTTTGTGAGCATTACTCTTTTGTTTCCTCTATTGAACCACACAGGGTAGAGGAAGCACTACAAGATTCGGATTGGGTGATGGCAATGCAAGAGGAGCTCAACAACTTCACTAGGAATAAGGTATGGCATTTAGTTCCACGTCCTAATCAAAATGTTGTAGGAACCAAATGGGTATTCCGCAACAAGCAATACGAGCATGGTGTGGTGACAAGGAACAAAGCTCGACTTGTGGCCAAAGGATACTCCCAAGTCGAAGGTTTGGACTTCGGTGAAACCTATGCACCCGTAGCTAGGCTTGAGCCAATTCGCATATTATTGGCCTATGCTACTTACCATGGCTTTAAGCTTTATCAAATGGACATGAAAAGTGCCTTCCTCAATGGACCAATCAAGGAAGAGGTCTATGTTGAGCAACCTCCCGGCTTTGAAGATGGTGAGTACCCTAACCATGTCTATAGGCTCTCTAAGGCGCTTTATGGGCTTAAGCAAGCCCCAAGAGCATGGTATGAATGCCTAAGAGATTTCCTTATAGCTAATGGCTTCAAAGTCGGCAAGGCCGATCCTACTTTATTCACTAAAACTCTTGACAATGATTTGTTTGTATGCCAAATTTATGTTGATGATATTATATTTGGGTCTACTAACGAATCTACATGTGAAGAATTTAGTAGGATCATGACACAAAAGTTCGAGATGTCTATGATGGGGGAGTTGAAGTACTTCTTGGGATTTCAAGTGAAGCAACTCCAAGAGGGCACCTTCATTAGCCAAACAAAGTATATTCAAGACATTCTAAACAAGTTTGGGATGAAGGATGCCAAGCCCATCAAGACACCCATGGGAACTAATGGGCATCTCGACCTCGACACGGGAGGTAAATCCGTCGATCAAAAGGTATACCGGTCGATGATAGGTTCATTACTATATTTATGTGCATCTTGACCGGACATTATGCTCTCTGTTTGCATGTGTGCAAGATTCCAATCCGACCCTAAGGAATCTCACCTTACGGCCGTAAAACGAATCTTGAGATATTTGGCTTATACTCCTAAGTTTGGGCTTTGGTATTCTAGGGGATCCACATTTGATTTGATTGGTTATTTGGATGCCGATTGGGCGGGGTGTAAAATCAATAGAAAGAGCACATCGGGGACTTGCCAGTTCTTGGGAAGATCCTTGGTGTCTTGGGCTTCAAAGAAGCAAAATTCGGTCGCTCTTTCCACCGCCGAAGCCGAGTACATTGCCGCAGGCCATTGTTGCGCGCAATTGCTTTGGATGAGGCAAACCCTGCGGGACTACGGTTACAAATTAACCAAAGTCCCTTTACTATGTGATAATGAGAGTGCAATCAAGATGGCGGATAATCCCGTCGAGCATAGCCGCACTAAACACATAGCCATTCGGTATCATTTTTTAAGGGATCACCAACAAAAGGGAGATATCGAGATTTCTTACATTAATACTAAAGATCAATTAGCCGATATCTTTACCAAGCCTCTTGATGAACAAACTTTTAGCAAACTTAGGCATGAGCTCAATATTCTTGATTCGCGCAATTTCTTTTGCTAAATTGCACACATAGCTCATTTGTACACCTTTGATCATGTCTCTTTCATATGCTATGACTAATGTGTTTTTCAAGTCTATTTCAAACCACGTCATAGGTATATTGAAAGGGAATTGGAGTCTTCGGCGAAGACAAAGGCTTCCACTCCGTAACTCATCCTTCGCCGTCACTTCAAGCAACTCTCCATTTCTGGGGGGGGAAAGCATGAGCACCAAACAAAAGGACTCCATCTTTGGTATAATCTTCACTCATTTATTTATTACCAAAGGGGGAGAGAGTAATTCTTAGGGCTCTAATGATTCCGTTTTTGGCGATTCATGCCAAAGGGGGAGAAAGTATGAGCCCAAAGCAAAAGGACCGCACCACCACCTAATTTTAAAATTGGAGATTTTCAATTGGTAAATTTCAAATTGGTATCTCATTGTGTTCAAAAGGGGGAGAAAGTAGTATTTTCAAAATTGATATCTTAAAACCCTCTTGAACGCTAAGAGGAGGATTTCATTAAGGGGGAGTTTTGTATAGTCAAAGGAAAAGCATTTGAAACAGGGGAGAAAATTTCAAATCTTGAAAATGCTTTACAAAATCTTACTCATTTGCCCTTGACTATTTGCAAAAGAACTTTGAAAAGGATTTACAAAAGAATTTGCAAAAACAAAATCTGTGGTGCAAGCGTGGTCCAAAATGTTAAAAATGAAGAAACAATCCATGCATATCTTGTAAGTATTTATATTGGCTCAATTCCAAGCAACCTTTGCACTTACATTATGCAAACTAGTTCAATTATGCACTTGTATATTTGCTTTGGTTTGTGTTGGCATCAATCACCAAAAAGGGGGAGATTGAAAGGGAATTAGGCTTACACCTAGTTCCTAAATAATTTTGGTGGTTGAATTGCCCAACACAAATAATTGGACTAACTAGTTTGCTCTAGTGTATAAGTTATACAGGTGCCAAAGGTTCACAACAAGCCAATTAAAAAGACCAATATTGGGTTCAAAATAGAGAGCTAAAGGCATTCTGAAAGGCTCCCTGGTCTGGCGCACCGGACTGTCCGGTGCACCAAGGGACCTCGCGCTGAACTCCTCAGCCTCGGGAATTTTCAGAGCCGACGCGCTATAATTCATCGGACATGTCCGGTGCTCCAAGAGGACGCGGCTCTGGAACTTGGCGGCCTCGGGAATTCGTAGCAGCTGCTCCGCTATAATTCACCGGACTGTCCGGTGTAACAACAGGGCAACGGCTACTTCGGCGCCAACGGCTACCTGCGGACGCATTAAATGCGCGCCAGCACGCGCAGAAGTCAGGCACGCCCATGCTGGCGCACCGGACACTCTACAGTACATGTCCGGTGCGCCACCGGACATCCAGGCGGACCCAGAAGATAGAGCTCCAACGGTCAGAACCCAACGGCTTTGGTGACGTGGCTGGCGCACCGGACATGTCCGGTGTGCACCGGACTGTCCGGTGCACCATGCGACAGACAGCCCCACCAAACGGCTAGTTTGGTGGTTGGGGCTATAAATACCCCCAACCACCCACCATTCATTGCATCCAAGTTTTCCACTTCTCAACCACTTACAAGAGCTAGGCATTCAATTCTAGACACACCAAAGAGATCAAATCCTCTCCAACTCCACTCAAAGCTTTAGTGATTAGCGAGAGAGATTTGTCGTGTTCTTTTGAGCTCTTGCGCTTGGATTGCTTCTTTTCTTTCTCACTTGTTCTTTTGATCAAAACTCCATTGTAATCAAGGCAAGAGGCACCAATTGTGTGGTGGCCCTTGCGGGGAAGTTTTGTTCCCGGTTTTGATTTGAGAAGAGAAGCTCACTCGGTCGAAAGGACCGTTTGAGAGAGGGAAAGGGTTGAAAGAGACCCGGTCTTTGTGACCACCTCAACGGGGAGTAGGTTTGCGAGAACCGAACCTCGGTAAAACAAATCCTTGTGTCACACTCCTTATTTGCTTGAGATTTGTTTTTCACCCTCTCTCGCGGACTCGTTTTTATTTCTAACGCTAACCCGGCTTGTAGTTGTGTTTATATTTGTAAATTTCAGTTTCGCCCTATTCACCCCCCCTCTAGGCGACTATCAGACCGCACCACCACGCCAATTTCAAAAAAATTTGAAACACGTTTAAGTTTTTAAATGTTCTTTCAATTGGTATCTTTGAAAGAAGTATTCCTTTAAGAAAATTCTATCTCAATTGGTATCTATATTCTAAGGAGGCGTTTTTTTCAAAAATTTGGTATCTAAAATATTTGATCTTCTTTCAATTGATAAAACCCTCTTGAACACTAAGAGGAGAATTTCATTAAGGGGGAGTTTTGTTTAGTCAAAGGAAAAGCATTTGAAACAAGGGGAGAAAATTTCAAATCTTAAAAATGCTTCTCAAAATCTTAGTCATATACCTTTGACTATTTTCAAAAACTTTGAAAAGAATTTCCAAAAGAATTTGCAAAAACAAAACAAGTGGTGCAAGCGTGGTCCAAAATGTTAAAAGGGAGAAAGCAATCCATGCATATCTTATGAAAATATAAATTGGTTTAATTCCAAGCAACCTTTGCCCTTACCTTAGGCAAACTAGTTTAATTCTGCACTTATATATTTGCTTTGGTTTGTGTTGGCATCAATCACCAAAAAGGGGGAGATTGAAAGGGAAATAGGGTCAAACCTTTTCCTAAATGATTTTGGTGGTTAATTGCCCAACACAAATAATTGGACTAACTAGTTTTCTCTAGATTATAAGTTCTACAGGTGCCAAAGGTTCAACACAAGCCAATAAAAAGTCCAAGATAGGATTCAAAAAGAAGGAGCAAAAGAAACCAAAGGCTACCCTGGTCTGGCGCACCGGACAGTGTCCGGTGCACCAGGGTGGATCAACTCCAACTCGCTACCTTCGGGTTTTTGGAAAATACCCTCCGCTATAATTCACCGGACTGTCCAGTGTGTGTAACACCCAAAATTATGATCTTTGAGATTAGTGAAAGAAATCAAAGGTGTAACACCCCTGGTGTTACTATAACTAAAAACTTGAGCATGATATCATGAGCATTGGCATTGCGTATGTGTGACACACCTAGAGTGCATTCACTAGGCAAAAATTTCAAACAAGTTGTATTGTTTTACTGTTTTTGCAAATGGAACCCTTGTTAATGGACTTAACCCTAAATAGTGGTTAAAGGGGTAAAACTTAAACCAAGTTAAGAAAACCTAAAGACTTTAGGGTAGAAGTCATAAAATGACCCTAAGAATAAACTTGAATCACTTTTATACCCCTGGGATACCAGAAACCCAAATTAAAACCCTGGAAAACCCTAAAACCAAACCCTAGGGGCTTATATGCAAAATTAGTCCACTTTTGGACTAAAGTGCAAAAACCAAGCCAAATAAGTGTCTTAAGTCCTTTGGTTCACAAATATGTGAATTTACAAGCCAAACCCTAAGTTTTGGACTTAAATGCAAAATGGACCTCATTTGAGCTCTATACCAAGTCTGAAATTTAGTGTTAAAGGCTCCACTTTGGGGCTTTGTAACTTTCAAAGCATAGGGTTTTTGCCCTAGGTCACCACACCAAATTTGAAGATCTATCAAAGGAGAACAACTTTGCTTAAGGTGGTAAGCATAGTTGTTAAGAGTATTTGAGAGATAATTAAGCTCAAAGTCGGGCTGTCAGTCCCTCCCTGAACTGAATTTCCAGGAGCAGTGAGATGGGATGAACTTTGAGCTCGATTTCAAAGGGAATTTAGTGACTTTTTGTGGTAACACCATATAGCAATCTTGTAGATGGAATATTGCTCCACCACTTTGCTGCAAAGTGTTGATCTTGCTGCCATAGAAATCTGAGAGGAAATGAGACCCAAACTCTGTCTGTCAGGTTGACTGAATGGCTATCGCCATGGTACAGTACCCGGCTGGGATCAGACCTACTGCGCCCCCAAAAGATCTCACCGCCGATGTGCCTCGCCGTGATTCGTGTCACCGGCGCCAGGATTCACGCTTGGGGTAGATGGATAACGTCGCGGGGTAAAGGATCTTTGCCGCCGATGAGCTGGAGGTCACTCCGGTGACTCACCGTCGTCTCCCCCTTCTGCTTTGCGGTTGGGGTGATAGGCACGCCGGTTATCGCCGTCGCTCGGTCTTGCGCCGCGTGTCTGCCCCTTTCCACCGCATCGCCGTGACTCACCCTTGCTCCTCGTTGATCGCCGGAGCAAGTGCCACGGTGCTGGACACCCAGCCACTGCACCAGTACCCTTCTTCCTCCTCCGACCGCCGCGCGTTGTCGCTCGATTCCTCGGCCACCGACGTTGAGCCCTATAAATTGAAGCCCCCACTAGCTTCGCAACATCATCACCCACCTAGCCACCGTGAATCGCTATCAATCGTGCATCAGTGCGCTTGAATTTTGGTTTTCCCCCAAATCAAATTTCCGCCACCCGAAATCAACCTCACCGCGGCCAGCCCTCCACAGGTCTGCTCATACCCTCCTTGTTCCTGTTCTAGCATCTGTGCATGTTAGTGATGCTCGCCGACCCACGCAATTGAACTAGAAACCCTCTGGTCGCCGGGAACATGGTTATCTCGCCACAACATTCTCGGTCACTGTGGCCAGAACCAACCAGGCACCCATTTGCGAAATTGGGTTGGGGGAATTGATCGGGGAAGATCCAATTTGGCATTAGCTGCTCGGGGATGCCAGTACTTGCCCCAATCGGCCGGCCTACGAGCTCACCGGAGCTCGGTCGCGTTCACCGTCGTCGTGGACCTTCCCCCGCGAAGGAATAGAAATCAGAGGGGTGTTCTGCAAACAGTCAGTGACTCAACGTAACAGTGACCGAACCCATCTCCAGTTAACAAAAACTCCGAGGACCTTTCTGTAAAGCCGCCAGGGCGCGGCCGCGCGCGGGCGCTTTCCTCCCTGGTCTTGGGCCGCTGGGCTGAATCCGGCCCAGTTCCCCTTAATCTTTTTCTTTTTCTTTTTCCAGCAGAGCTTTAAAATATGTAGAAAAATGTAGAAAAATGCTAAAATTATGAAACTAATTTTCCTAGGTTTGTTATTTTCCATAGTATTTAATAAAAATAAGTTGGTGATTTTTAGTGAAAGTAAGAAATTTTAGGGTATTTAAAGTAGTTAAAAATCTTGGTTATAGATTTTTAGAAAATAATTGGTAAGTCCTATAATGCCCAAAATTTTTATATGAGTGTGATACATTATTTAGAAGCCTTGGGTAAAGTTTGAATTGATTTGGACCTTGTTTGATCACCAAACCCCAAAACACCCCCCCTGCCCTGCGAACTCCTTTACCGACTCCGGAAACCCTAAGTTCCCGGAACTCCGTGAAGGAAAGTTGTATTCAAGACATAAATAATAAGTTTATGTTATCTTTGCATCCTCATGAGCATCCCATGGCATCCATTCTTATACATATGTATGGTTATGATTAGAACGAGAAGAAGAGGTAGAAGTAACTGAAGAGGAGACACCACAACCACCTTTGGACACTCAGGCCGGGAATAGTTTCTACTTCGACATTTGTGGACCTGAGCCTGATTCACCTGTGAACGAAGGCAAGCCCCGGTGCATTTGCCACCTCCCTTGATACTTTTAAAATCTTTCTCACTTGCTTGATGCATTAGGTGATAGGAGTTAATTGCTAAAACCATTCCTGCATTACCTTCCTTGAATTTGATTACCTTCCTTGATCACCTGTTTTACAAAAGCTTTTTGATGCTTAGCTTTACTTTAGAAAAACAAAAGGTTTTGTTTTTACAAAAGATGTTGTGGCAAAAGTGGGTGGGATGTTTTCAAAAATAAAACTTGATGGTGGATCCATCATGGCCGTGATGGATTCAACATCGGAAAAGATGTACCTCTGCCAGGTACCAACTTTGGGTTTGAAATGATTAAGCTGAGACCGGGCGGGTGACTTGCACGAGAAGAGAGTCTCTGATAGTCGCCTAGAGGGGGGGTGAATAGGGCGAAACTGAAATTTACAAATATAAACACAACTACAAGCCGGGGTTAGCGTTAGTAACAATAAATGAGTCCGCAAGAGAGGGCGCAAAACAAATCCCAAGCGAATAAGCAAATGAGACACGGAGATTTGTTTTACCGAGGTTCGGTTCTTGCAAACCTACTCCCCGTTGAGGAGGCCACAAAGGCCGGGTCTCTTTCAACCCTTCCCTCTCTCAAACGGTCCCACGGACCGAGTGAGCTTCTCTTCTCTAATCAAAGCCGGGAACAAAACTTCCCCGCAAGGGCCACCACACAATTGGTGCCTCTTGCCTTGATTACAATGGAGTTGTGATCTCAAGAACAAGTGAGAAAGAAAAGAAGCAATCCAAGCGCAAGAGCTCAAATGAACACGGCAAATCACTCTCTCTAGTCACTAGGGTTTTGTGTGGAATTGGAGAGGATTTGATTTCTTTGAATGTGTCTAGAATTGAATGCCTAGAGCTCTTGTAGTAGTTGAGAAGTGGAAAACTTGGATGGCAATGAATGTGGGGTGGTTGGGGTATTTATAGCCCCAACCACCAAATGTGGCCGTTGCTGGGAGCTCTCTGTTCGATGGCGCACCGGACAGTCCGGTGCACACCGGACAGTCCGGTGCCCCCTGCCACGTCATCGTTGCCGTTGGATTCTGACCGTTGGAGCTCTGACATGTGGACCCGCCTGGGTGTCCGGTGCACACCGGACATGTACTGTTTGATGTCCGGTGCACCGGTATGGGCAAGTCTGACGTCTGCGCGCGCTGCGCGCGCATTTAATGCTGCGCAGGGAGCCGTTGGCGCCGCAGAGAGCCGTTGCTCCGCTGGCACACCGGACAGTCCGGTGCACACCGGACAGTCCGGTGAATTATAGCGGAGCGGCTGTCGTGAAAACCCGAGGATGACGAGTTCCGGAGGCCGCGGTTCGTTGGCGCACCGGACATGTCCGGTGCACACCGGACAGTCCGGTGAATTATAGCGCGCCGGCCCTCCGCGAATTCCCGAGGGCGAAGGCAAGCCCCGGTGCATTTGCCACCTCCCTTGATACTTTTAAAATCTTTCTCACTTGCTTGATGCATTAGGTGATAGGAGTTAATTGCTAAAACCATTCCTGCATTACCTTCCTTGAATTTGATTACCTTCCTTGATCACCTGTTTTACAAAAGCTTTTTGATGCTTAGCTTTACTTTAGAAAAACAAAAGGTTTTGTTTTTACAAAAGATGTTGTGGCAAAAGTGGGTGGGATGTTTTCAAAAATAAAACTTGGTGGTGGATCCATCATGGCCGTGATGGATTCAACATCGGAAAAGATGTACCTCTGCCAGGTACCAACTTTGGGTTTGAAATGATTAAGCTGAGACCGGGCGGGTGACTTGCACGAGAAGAGAGTCTCGGTGTAGTGTCTCCGTCTGAGTCGATTAAGGACCGTCTCGATGTAGGCTTGATGATCGAGGACCCTTTAACTGGTCACATGCCTCGTCATGGGTAAGCCTTGCCTCGGGCAGACTAAGGACGGAATAAGATAACACGAAATGGGCGTGGAGCGGTGGCGAGAGTAGCGTGTACCCTCCGTGGCAAGAGGCTGGACGGTGGTGTAGCTGTGCTCTCGGTTTGCGTGAACCTGATCCGGTCTTAAGAACCCCGGTGGCGGGTTGACATATGCAAGGGTTAAGTGCTACATATGTCGTGTGATTGGAGATCCTCAGCTGAGTATAATCGATTCGGATCGCCGTACCTTCGCGGTTATGAAGACTTGGTCACTGCCCTACACGTAGCATTCCACTAAAGACAATGGGCTTTTGTAAGAAAAATTGGCTAGTGCAGGACTAGTGATTGAACTAGGGTAGAAAGAACTCTAGTGCAGGTAATTTTACTTAACTTGACAAATTAAAACTGGATTTTTAAGAATCCACTTTAGTAAGCATTTCTGCAAAATAGAGTCTTTGATTATTGAAAAGCCTTACCTTGACTCCCATATAACCAGCATACCCTTGAGAGTCTTTTCTTTAGTCGGGTAAGACTTGCTGAGTATTCCATACTCAGGGTTTATCCCTTCGTTGTTTTTAGGTGAGGAAGTAGCAGACTTTTGCTGCTTCTGTGCCAAGGTGGTTCCAAAAGAAGAAAATCAAGACTGAAGTGTGGGAGGACTCGGTCCTCCACTTAAGATCTCTTGCTTTTAGCTTCTCGGGAGGAGTTTGTGCCTCCCTGGTTTGTATAATATTACTTCTATGCACTCACTTTTAGTTTGGTCTGTAATAACATAACTCAAGCTTGCTTTTGAAATAAATGTAAGATTATGTAATTCGCTTCCGCATTTCTTTATCTCCGATGTTCTGTAATGTCTACAAGATGGGTGAGACGTTCCTGGTAAGGTAAGGAAAGATACCGAACTTGTCAAGTAGTTCAGGGGCACCTACAGGGTTGTCTGATGTCTGTGAGACAAGGACAACTGTAGGTGGGCCTAATTACTTGGGAGGTTCCGTCACAGCTGGTATCGGAGCGTAGCCCTTCTTGGCAGATATTATGAAGCATCTTCAAAAGGATTTTTAAGAGTCTTACCTAAAAATTCTTTTCTCCTCTTACCTAAGTATTCTGAAGAAGTCTATCTTAAAGACCAGATAGGAAGAGTGCAACATATAGAAGGTTGAATCGACTAAGGTTGATTCTGTAATTATACATGCATCATGCTAAGAATCTTACTAATAACATTTTCCCCCTTAGAAAAGATGCCGCCACGTACCAGGCTAACGGCACGCAAGTCCACGGGACCAATTGGGGTGCCTCGGCATCAATTGGCTCCCCGACATGAAAGCAGCAGCAGTGGAAGTAACGACCCCATCGGAGACCTTGAAGCTCATGTGAGTCGACTTCAGGCAACACTACAACAAAGGACTGATGCTTGGGTCGCTGACGGAGATAGAATCAACGAACTGAGAAGGGACATCCGACACTTGCAGGATCAACTCGCTGATCGAGACTTAGCACTTGACTGGGCTGTACAGTCTCGTTTGCTAATGTGTGCTAAGGAAGCAAGGGCTCAGGCCCGAATTAAAGAACTTAGCTCGACTGTCGATGACCTGCAGGTTTACTGCAATACGTTGCACGAGGAAGTCCATGTATTATACTCACAACTACACCCAAGTGAGCCAGCACCACCTGCTGAGGCAGAAGCTGGACCATCTCACGTTGCGGGACGTGCGCTGGGTGGGGAGTTAGACCTTTTTGAGCCCCCTCCTTCTTTGAGGTTGGTTGATGTCTGGACTCCCACACCTGACGATGAAGCCGCCAAGACTGATGGCAAGCAGGAATAAAGGTGTAATGGAAGTAGAGTAGTATATTGTAGGGTATTGTAGGGTGTACTGTTGTATAATAGGTTGAACTTTTGTATATTGGGTATTGTATCCTGTTATGTAATATTGAGTCTGTATCATTACTTTTTACAGTAATGTAAAATGGAAGGTTTTCTCTGGCACATTATGTTTACTTCAAATGTTTTTGCCACAGATGCCGACCAGGACTCGAGAACAGGATGCAACAGGAACTTCTGGGGGACGGGATGTTACCCCAAACCCACCTCCAGTTCCTCCCACGTTAGCCGAGGCGATCGCCGCCTTGGTAAATGCCACCGCCGATAATACCCGCTTCCTTAGGGAGATGGCGGGTCAGCAACAATTCCAGCAGCAAGCAGCAAGAGGTTATCCGCAGGGTCCCCGTGAGACCACCTATTTGGATTTCTCAGAAACTCGTCCACCTCTATTCGTCAAGGCAGAAGATCCCTTAGAAGCTGACGAGTGGATTCGGGTTATCGAGCAAAAGTTTGGTCTTCTTCGTTGCTCAGAGACGCAGAAGCCGTTGTTCGCCGCACAACAACTCCGTGGTCCTGCCAGTACCTGGTGGGGAAATTTTATGGCTATTCAACCCGACAACCATCAAGTCACCTGGAATGAGTTTAAAGCAGCCTTCCGTGAACACTACATCCCCGAAGGAGTGCTGCATATGAAACAAGAGGAGTTTATGAAGTTACAACAAGGTGGAGATACCATTACTCAATATCTCAACAAATTCAATCACCTGTCGCAGTATGCTATCGACCAGGTGAATACAGATTTGAAGAAGAAGAACTGTTTTATGCGGGGACTGAATGATCGGCTACAAAGGAAAATGGCCACATGCATAGACCTCACATATGGAAAGGCTGTCAGCACAGCCTTATCTGTTGAAGCCAAATACACAAATTCTGGAAAGAATAAGGGATTTGGTGGTGAGCGGCCTAATCAGGGCCAGGCGAAGAAACCACGGTTTGTGATTCGACCCTCAAGCCAAAATCGCCCTTTTCCTCGTCCACCTTCATTTCCCTTCAAGCAGCCTATCATTATCCGCCCCAGTAATGCCCCCACTACCCCAAAACAGCCGGGTGCCCCAGGCACTCGATTTCCTGCCTTGCCTAGTTCTTCAACTGGGTGCTTTAATTGCGGCAAGTCGGGACACTTTATCAAAGACTGTCCATATCCTAGGCAAAATCAATCTAATGCTTCACAAGGATCTGGGAAATCAGCTCAGCCTAAAGGAAATGCTACGGGGAAGAATATGAAGAAAACGGGGCGTGTGTATTATACTCAAGTGGCTACTACACCGGAAGGAGAGCCGGTGATGATGGGTACGTTTCCCGTGGCCAGTCACCCAACAATTATTCTTTTTGATTCTGGTGCTTCACATACATTTATTAGTAAGAAGTTTGTGGAACAACATCATATTGCATACCATGAATCAAAGGAGGGATTTAAAATTCATTCACCTGGGGGACACATTTATACTAAAGAAGTGGCCTATGGAGTGCCAGTAACAATGGCCGGCCGGAACTTTCTTGCTAACATGATTGTTCTGAAGGGCCAGGATATAGATGTAATCTTGGGTATGAATTGGTTAACCCAACACAAGGCAATCCTCAACACTGAACTCAGAACCGTCAGGTTGAGCTATAACCAAGAAGAGATTCTCTTGACTCTCCCCGCAACCAATCCAGCCAAAGCTTCTGGTAGAGTCTATGAAGCCATTGTACCGGAGATCAAGAACATTCCGGTAGTATGTGAGTTTCCAGATGTATTTCCGGAAGATTTGCCTGGACTGCCCCCTGAAAGAGATGTAGAATTCGTAATTGAGCTAAAGCCCGGTACGGCTCCCATATCCCGAAGGTCGTACCGTATGCCCCCTAATGAGTTAGCGGAACTGAAGATTCAATTACAAGATCTACTGAATAAGGGATTCATCCGGCCAAGCTCGTCCCCATGGGGTTGTCCCGCCATTTTTGTTAAGAAGAAGGACCAAACCTTGAGAATGTGCGTGGATTATCGACCCCTAAATGAGGTCACTATCAAGAATAAGTACCCTCTCCCAAGGATCGACATCTTATTTGATCAACTGACTGGGGCAAGGGTATTTTCCAAAATTG
This sequence comes from Zea mays, assembly GCF_902167145.1. Classification (NCBI taxonomy): domain Eukaryota; kingdom Viridiplantae; phylum Streptophyta; class Magnoliopsida; order Poales; family Poaceae; genus Zea; species Zea mays. The sequence goes on along the minus strand of NC_050098.1, from coordinate 36,538,779 downwards.
ATCTCAGGTCGGGCTATCATCAAATCCGTATTCGGCCCGAGGATATACCGAAGACTGCGTTTACTACGCGATATGGATTGTTTGAATACTTGGTAATGTCTTTCGGGCTCACAAATGCTCCTGCCCATTTCACCTATTTGATGAACTCGGTGTTCATGCCCGAGTTGGACAAGTTCGTGGTAGTCTTCATCGACGATATTTTGATATATTCTAAGAATGAAGAAGACCATGCTCAGCATTTACGAATTGTATTGACACGCCTGAGGGAACATCAGCTCTATGCCAAGTTCTGTAAGTGCGCATTCTGGCTGGAAGAAATTCAATTTTTGGGGCACGTGTTATCAGCTAAAGGAATTGTGGTAGATCCGAGCAAGGTCAAAGATATTCTGGAATGGAAACCCCCAACAACTGTTCACCAAGTCCGGAGTTTTCTTGGACTAGCTGGGTATTATCGCAGATTCATACCAGATTTTTCTAAGCTTGTGAAGCCAATCACAAGTTTGTTGAAGAATGACATCAAGTTCAATTGGTCTTCTAAGTGCAATGAAGCCTTTGAGCAACTGAAGACACTATTGACCACTGCTCCGGTATTGGCTCAACCGGACATCACTAAACCTTTTGACATCTATTGTGATGCATCTGGCAGTGGGCTCGGCTGTGTACTGATGCAAGAGGGCCGAGTGATTGCGTATGCTTCAAGGCAGTTGCGCCGGCATGAGGAGCACTATCCAACTCATGATCTGGAGCTAGCTGCTGTGGTTCATGCCCTAAAGATTTGGCGTCACTATCTGCTGGGTAATATCTGTCACATATATACAGATCATAAAAGTTTGAAGTACATCTTCACCCAATCAGAGTTAAATATGAGGCAAAGACGATGGCTTGAGCTCATCAAGGACTATGAACTCGAGATCCATTATCACCCAGGCAAGGCCAATGTGGTGGCAGATGCGTTGAGTCGTAAAACTTCCTGCCACTGTCTTATGGCAAAGACCTCCGAGAACACTTTGTGTCAAGAAATGGAAAAGCTAAACCTGGGGATCATTCAGCAAGGGACTCTAAATCAGTTAAAGCTTGAGTCAATCATTTTGCAAAGGATAATTGATGCTCAAAAAGATAATCTGGGTATGAAGCACATTCGAGAGAAGATAAAGGCTGGAGTAGCCAAGTGTTTCAAAGAAGACGATCAAGGTGTGATATGGTTTAAAGACCGCATAGTTGTGCCAAAGAACGAAGAGCTCCGCCAGCAAATTCTGGATGAAGCACATCTTAGTCGCTATTCTATTCATCCCGGAAGCACTAAGATGTACCAAGATTTAAAGCAACATTACTGGTGGACTAAGATGAAGATTGAAATTGCACGCTATGTGGCTAAGTGTGACACCTGCAGACGTGTCAAGGCCATACACATAAAAACTGCTGGTCCATTGCAACCTTTGCCAATCCCAACATGGAAATGGGAAGACATCAGCATGGACTTCATTGTGGGATTGCCCAGAACCGCAAAAGGCTTTGACTCCATCTGGGTTATCATCGATCGACTTACAAAGATCGCCCACTTTCTCCCTGTCAAAGTTAAATATCCCGTCATTACCTATGCGGAGTTATACATCGCCCGTATTCTCAGTTTGCATGGTATCCCAAAGACTATAGTGTCGGATCGTGGACCTCAATTCGTATCTAAATTCTGGGAAGAACTTCATAAATTCCTGGGTACTAAACTGCTCCACAGTTCGGCCTATCATCCTCAAACCAGTGGACAAACTGAGAGAGTGAACCAAATACTTGAAGATATGCTACGGGCATGTGTCCTGGATTTCTCACTAAAATGGGATGAATGTCTACCTTTAGCGGAGTTTTCATATAATAACAGTTATCAAGAATGTATCAAGATGGCACCCTTTGAAGCTTTATATGGACGACGGTGTCGGACTCCGCTAAATTGGTCTGAACCTGGAGAAAGATACCTCTTTAGACCTGATATGGTGAAAGAGGTTGAGGAAAAGGTTCAGAGGATTATCCATAATATGAAGAAAGCTCAAGCACGGCAAAAAAGTTATGCAGACAAACGGCGAATGCCCTTATATTTTCTTGAAGGAGACTATGTCTACTTGAAGGTCTCACCAATGAAGGGCGTATCGCGTTTCGGAGTTAAAGGAAAACTTGCACCACGATATATTGGTCCTTTTCTTATTCTGGAAAGATATGGGCCAGTGGCGTATCGACTTCAGCTCCCCGAAACATTGTCTGCTGTGCACAATGTGTTCCACGTGTCACAACTGAAGAAGTGTCTTCGGGTTCCTGATCGAACCGTTGAAGTGACTGATGTTGTCCTGGAACCAGATTTAACATACTCGGAACATCCTATTCGAGTTCTGGATCAAAAGGACAGGGTCACCCGAAGAAAGACTCTCAAGTTCTACAAGATACAGTGGAACCAGCATTCTGAAGACGAGGCTACATGGGAAACCCAAGACTTCTTAGATAAGAATTTCCCAGGCTTCCTAGCCTCATGTAAATTGTAAAGTCTGTATAGTGGTTGTAATGAAGAAGTAACCCCCACATCACCCCTGCCTTGTACCAGAAATAAGGAAATAAACATGTGACACATTTCCTTTTCCATTATTTACCCTAGGACTTTTAATCTCGGGACGAGATTCTTTTATGGGGGGAAGGATGTAACACCCCTGGTGTTACTATAACTAAAAACTTGAGCATGATATCATGAGCATTGGCATTGCGTATGTGTGACACACCTAGAGTGCATTCACTAGGCAAAAATTTCAAACAAGTTGTATTGTTTTACTGTTTTTGCAAATGGAACCCTTGTTAATGGACTTAACCCTAAATAGTGGTTAAAGGGGTAAAACTTAAACCAAGTTAAGAAAACCTAAAGACTTTAGGGTAGAAGTCATAAAATGACCCTAAGAATAAACTTGAATCACTTTTATACCCCTGGGATACCAGAAACCCAAATTAAAACCCTGGAAAACCCTAAAACCAAACCCTAGGGGCTTATATGCAAAATTAGTCCACTTTTGGACTAAAGTGCAAAAACCAAGCCAAATAAGTGTCTTAAGTCCTTTGGTTCACAAATATGTGAATTTACAAGCCAAACCCTAAGTTTTGGACTTAAATGCAAAATGGACCTCATTTGAGCTCTATACCAAGTCTGAAATTTAGTGTTAAAGGCTCCACTTTGGGGCTTTGTAACTTTCAAAGCATAGGGTTTTTGCCCTAGGTCACCACACCAAATTTGAAGATCTATCAAAGGAGAACAACTTTGCTTAAGGTGGTAAGCATAGTTGTTAAGAGTATTTGAGAGATAATTAAGCTCAAAGTCGGGCTGTCAGTCCCTCCCTGAACTGAATTTCCAGGAGCAGTGAGATGGGATGAACTTTGAGCTCGATTTCAAAGGGAATTTAGTGACTTTTTGTGGTAACACCATATAGCAATCTTGTAGATGGAATATTGCTCCACCACTTTGCTGCAAAGTGTTGATCTTGCTGCCATAGAAATCTGAGAGGAAATGAGACCCAAACTCTGTCTGTCAGGTTGACTGAATGGCTATCGCCATGGTACAGTACCCGGCTGGGATCAGACCGACTGCGCCCCCAAAAGATCTCACCGCCGATGTGCCTCGCCGTGATTCGTGTCACCGGCGCCAGGATTCACGCTTGGGGTAGATGGATAACGTCGCGGGGTAAAGGATCTTTGCCGCCGATGAGCTGGAGGTCACTCCGGTGACTCACCGTCGTCTCCCCCTTCTGCTTTGCGGTTGGGGTGATAGGCACGCCGGTTATCGCCGTCGCTCGGTCTTGCGCCGCGTGTCTGCCCCTTTCCACCGCATCGCCGTGACTCGCCCTTGCTCCTCGTTGATCGCCGGAGCAAGTGCCACGGTGCTGGACACCCAGCCACTGCACCAGTACCCTTCTTCCTCCTCCGACCGCCGCGCGTTGTCGCTCGATTCCTCGGCCACCGACGTTGAGCCCTATAAATTGAAGCCCCCACTAGCTTCGCAACATCATCACCCACCTAGCCACCGTGAATCGCTAGCAATCGTGCATCAGTGCGCTTGAATTTTGGTTTTCCCCCAAATCAAATTTCCGCCACCCGAAATCAACCTCACCGCGGCCAGCCCTCCACAGGTCTCCTCATACCCTCCTTGTTCCTGTTCTAGCATCTGTGCATGTTAGTGATGCTCGCCGACCCACGCAATTGAACTAGAAACCCTCTGGTCGCCGAGAACATGGTTATCTCGCCACAACATTCTCGGTCACTGTGGCCAGAACCAACCAGGCACCCATTTGCGAAATTGGGTTGGGGGAATTGATCGGGGAAGATCCAATTTGGCATTAGCTGCTCGGGGATGCCAGTACTTGCCCCAATCGGCCGGCCTACGAGCTCACCGGAGCTCGGTCGCGTTCACCGTCGTCGTGGACCTTCCCCCGCGAAGGAATAGAAATCAGAGGGGTGTTCTGCAAACAGTCAGTGACTCAACGTAACAGTGACCGAACCCATCTCCAGTTAACAAAAACTCCGAGGACCTTTCTGTAAAGCCGCCAGGGCGCGGCCGCGCGCGGGCGCTTTCCTCCCTGGTCTTGGGCCGCTGGGCTGAATCCGGCCCAGTTCCCCTTAATCTTTTTCTTTTTCTTTTTCCAGCAGAGCTTTAAAATATGTAGAAAAATGTAGAAAAATGCTAAAATTATGAAACTAATTTTCCTAGGTTTGTTATTTTCCATAGTATTTAATAAAAATAAGTTGGTGATTTTTAGTGAAAGTAAGAAATTTTAGGGTATTTAAAGTAGTTAAAAATCTTGGTTATAGATTTTTAGAAAATAATTGGTAAGTCCTATAATGCCCAAAATTTTATATGAGTGTGATACATTATTTAGAAGCCTTGGGTAAAGTTTGAATTGATTTGGACCTTGTTTGATCACCAAACCCCAAAACACCCCCCCTGCCCTGCGAACTCCTTTACCGACTCCGGAAACCCTAAGTTCCCGGAACTCCGTGAAGGAAAGTTGTATTCAAGACATAAATAATAAGTTTATGTTATCTTTGCATCCTCATGAGCATCCCATGGCATCCATTCTTATACATATGTATGGTTATGATTAGAACGAGAAGAAGAGGTAGAAGTAACTGAAGAGGAGACACCACAACCACCTTTGGACACTCAGGCCGGGAATAGTTTCTACTTCGACATTTGTGGACCTGAGCCTGATTCACCTGTGAACGAAGGCAAGCCCCGGTGCATTTGCCACCTCCCTTGATACTTTTAAAATCTTTCTCACTTGCTTGATGCATTAGGTGATAGGAGTTAATTGCTAAAACCATTCCTGCATTACCTTCCTTGAATTTGATTACCTTCCTTGATCACCTGTTTTACAAAAGCTTTTTGATGCTTAGCTTTACTTTAGAAAAACAAAAGGTTTTGTTTTTACAAAAGATGTTGTGGCAAAAGTGGGTGGGATGTTTTCAAAAATAAAACTTGATGGTGGATCCATCATGGCCGTGATGGATTCAACATCGGAAAAGATGTACCTCTGCCAGGTACCAACTTTGGGTTTGAAATGATTAAGCTGAGACCGGGCGGGTGACTTGCACGAGAAGAGAGTCTCTGATAGTCGCCTAGAGGGGGGGTGAATAGGGCGAAACTGAAATTTACAAATATAAACACAACTACAAGCCGGGGTTAGCGTTAGTAACAATAAATGAGTCCGCAAGAGAGGGCGCAAAACAAATCCCAAGCGAATAAGCAAATGAGACACGGAGATTTGTTTTACCGAGGTTCGGTTCTTGCAAACCTACTCCCCGTTGAGGAGGCCACAAAGGCCGGGTCTCTTTCAACCCTTCCCTCTCTCAAACGGTCCCACGGACCGAGTGAGCTTCTCTTCTCTAATCAAAGCCGGGAACAAAACTTCCCCGCAAGGGCCACCACACAATTGGTGCCTCTTGCCTTGATTACAATGGAGTTGTGATCTCAAGAACAAGTGAGAAAGAAAAGAAGCAATCCAAGCGCAAGAGCTCAAATGAACACGGCAAATCACTCTCTCTAGTCACTAGGGTTTTGTGTGGAATTGGAGAGGATTTGATTTCTTTGAATGTGTCTAGAATTGAATGCCTAGAGCTCTTGTAGTAGTTGAGAAGTGGAAAACTTGGATGGCAATGAATGTGGGGTGGTTGGGGTATTTATAGCCCCAACCACCAAATGTGGCCGTTGCTGGGAGCTCTCTGTTCGATGGCGCACCGGACAGTCCGGTGCACACCGGACAGTCCGGTGCCCCCTGCCACGTCATCGTTGCCGTTGGATTCTGACCGTTGGAGCTCTGACATGTGGACCCGCCTGGGTGTCCGGTGCACACCGGACATGTACTGTTTGATGTCCGGTGCACCGGTATGGGCAAGTCTGACGTCTGCGCGCGCTGCGCGCGCATTTAATGCTGCGCAGGGAGCCGTTGGCGCCGCAGAGAGCCGTTGCTCCGCTGGCACACCGGACAGTCCGGTGCACACCGGACAGTCCGGTGAATTATAGCGGAGCGGCTGTCGTGAAAACCCGAGGATGACGAGTTCCGGAGGCCGCGGTTCGTTGGCGCACCGGACATGTCCGGTGCACACCGGACAGTCCGGTGAATTATAGCGCGCCGGCCCTCCGCGAATTCCCGAGGGCGAAGGGTTGAAGTCGAAGTCCTCTGGCGAAGGGTAGAAAACGAAGTCTACGGGCGCACCGGACACTGTCCGGTGCACACCGGACAGTCCGGTGCCTCCAGCCAGAGGTGCCCTCGGTTGCCTTATTGCTCCTTTGTTGAATCCAACACTTGGTCTTTTTATTGGCTAGATGTGAACCTTTTTCACCTGTATAACTTATACACTAGAGCAAACTAGTCAGTCCAATATTTGTGTTGGGCAATTCAACCACCAAAATTATTTAGGAACTAGGTGTAAGCCTAATTCCCTTTCAATCTCCCCCTTTTTGGTGATTGATGCCAACACAAACCAAAGCAAATATAGAAGTGCATAATTGAACTAGTTTACATAATGTAAGTGCAAAGGTTACTTGGAATTAAGCCAATATAACTACTTACAAGATATGCAAGGAATGTTTCTTTCTTATATAACATTTTGGACCACGTTTGCACCACATGTTTTGTTTTTGCAAATTCTTTTTGTAAATCCATTTCAAAGATCTTTTGCAAATAGTCAAAGGTACATGAATAAGAGTTTGCAAAGCATTTTCAAGATTTGAAATTGTCTCCCCCTATTTCAAATGCTTTTCCTTTGACTAAACAAAACTCCCCCTAAAAGAGATCCACCTCTTAGTGTTCAAGAGGGTTTTGATATACCATTTTTAAAATACTACTTTCTCCCCCTTTTGAACACAATAGGATACCAAATGATAAAGACTTTTGGAAAGCACTAAGTTTTTGAATTTGGTGGTGGTGGTGCGGTCCTTTTGCTTTGGGCTCATTTCTCCCCCTTTTTGGCATGAATCGCCAAAAACGAAATCATTAGAGCCCTCAAAGTAATTTCTTCCCCTTTGGTCAAAAGTAAATGAGTTAAGATTATACCAAAGATGAAGTCCGGTCCTTTTGCTTTTGAGCTTTTACTCTCTCCCCCAAGGATGAAATCCTTTTCTTTGATGCTCATTTCTCCCCAAGGAATAGAGAGTTGCTCGGAGTGATGGCGAAGCATGAGTTACGGAGTGGAAGCCTTTGTCTTCGCCGAAGACTCCAATTCCCTTTCAATATACCTATGACTTGGTTTGAAATAGACTTGAAAACATATTAGTCATAGCATATAAAAGAGATATGATCAAAGGTATTTAAATGAGCTATGTGTGCAAGCTAGCAAAAGAAATTTCTAGAATCAAGAATATTGAGCTCATGCCTAAGTCTGGTAAAAGATTGTTCATCAAGTGGCTTGGTAAAGATATCGGCTAATTGATCTTTAGTATTAATGTAAGAAATCTCGATATCCCCCTTTTGTTGGTGATCCCTAAGAAAATGATACCGAATGGCTATGTGCTTAGTGCGGCTATGCTCGACGGGATTGTCGGCCATTTTAATTGCACTCTCATTATCACATAGCAAAGGGACTTTGGTTAATTTGTAACCGTAGTCCCGCAGGGTTTGCCTCATCCAAAGCAATTGCGCGCAACAATGTCCTGCGGCAATGTACTCGGCTTCGGCGGTGGAAAGAGCGACCGAATTTTGCTTCTTTGAAGCCCAAGACACCAAGGATCTTCCCAAGAACTGGCAAGTCCCCGATGTGCTCTTCCTATTGATTTTGCACCCCGCCCAATCGGCATCCGAATAACCAAGTAAATCAAATGTGGATCCCCGAGGGTACCAAAGCCCAAACTTAGGGGTATAAGCCAAATATCTCAAGATTCGTTTTACGGCCGTAAGGTGGGATTCCTTAGGGTCGGATTGGAATCTTGCACACATGCAAACGGAAAGCATAATGTCCGGTCGAGATGCACATAAATAAAGCAATGAACCAATCATCGACCGGTATACCTTTTGATCTACGGACTTACCTCCCGTGTCGAGGTCGAGATGCCCATTAGTTCCCATGGGTGTCTTGATGGGTTTGGCATCCTTCATCCCAAACTTGGTTAGAATGTCTTGAGTGTACTTCGTTTGGCAAATGAAGGTGCCCTCTTGGAGTTGCTTGACTTGGAATCCTAGAAAATACTTCAACTCCCCCATCATTGACATCTCGAATTTCTGTGTCATGATCCTACTAAACTCTTCACATGTAGACTCGTTAGTAGACCCAAATATAATATCATCAACATAAATTTGGCATACAAACAAGTCATTCTCAAGAGTTTTAGTAAAGAGTGTAGGATCGGCCTTGCCGACTTTGAAGCCATTAGCAATAAGGAAATCTCTAAGGCATTCATACCATGCTCTTGGGGCTTGCTTGAGCCCATAAAGCGCCTTAGAGAGCCTATAGACATGATTAGGATACTCACTGTCTTCAAAGCCGGGAGGTTGCTCAACATAGACCTCTTCCTTGATCGGTCCATTGAGGAAGGCACTTTTCACGTCCATTTGATAGAGCTTAAAGCCATGGTAAGTAGCATAGGCCAATAATATGCGAATTGACTCAAGCCTAGCTACGGGTGCATAGGTTTCACCGAAATCCAAACCTTCGACTTGTGAATACCCTTTGGCTACGAGTCGAGCTTTGTTCCTTGTCACCACACCATGCTCATCTTGCTTGTTGCGGAAGACCCATTTGGTTCCTACAACATTTTGGTTAGGACGTGGAACTAAATGCCAGACCTCATTCCTCGTGAAATTGTTGAGCTCCTCTTGCATCGCCACCACCCAATCCGAATCTTGGAGAGCTTCCTCTACCCTGTGTGGCTCAATAGAGGAAACAAAAGAGTAATGTTCACAAAAATGAGCAACCCGAGATCGAGTAGTTACCCCCTTATGAATGTCGCCGAGGATGGTGTCGACGGGGTGATCTCGTTGGATTGCTTGGTGGACTCTTGGGTGTGGCGGTCTTGGTTCTTCCTCATCCTCCTTTTCTTGATCATTTGTATCTCCCCCTTGATCATTGTTATTATCTTGAGGTGGCTCGTCTTCTTGATTTTGCTCTTCATCATTTTGAGCCTCATCCTCATTTTGAGTTGGTGGAGATGCTTGCATGGAGGAGGATGGTTGATCTTGTGTACTTGGAGGCTCTTCGGATTCCTTAGGACACACATCCCCGATGGACATGTTCCTTAGCGCGATGCATGGAGCCTGTTCTTCACCTATCTCATCAAGATCAACTTGCTCTACTTGAGAGCCGTTAGTTTCATCAAACACAACGTCACAAGAGACTTCAACTAGTCCAGTGGACTTGTTAAAGACCCTATATGCCCTTGTGTTTGAGTCATAACCAAGTAAAAAGCCTTCTACAGTTTTAGGAGCAAATTTAGATTTTCTACCTCTTTTAATAAGAATGAAGCATTTGCTACCAAAAACTCTAAAATATGAAATGTTGGGCTTTTTACCGGTTAGGAGTTCATATGATGTCTTCTTGAGGATTCGGTGAAGATATAACCGGTTGATGGCGTAGCAGGCGGTGTTGACCGCTTCGGCCCAAAACCGGTCCGGTGTCTTGTACTCATCAAGCATGGTTCTTGCCATGTCCAATAGAGTTCGATTCTTCCTCTCCACTACACCATTTTGTTGTGGCGTGTAGGGAGAGGAGAACTCATGCTTGATGCCCTCCTCCTCAAGGAAGCCTTCAATTTGAGAGTTCTTGAACTCCGTCCCGTTGTCGCTTCTTATTTTCTTGATCCTTAAGCCGAACTCATTTTGAGCTCGTCTCAAGAATCCCTTTAAGGTCTCTTGGGTTTGAGATTTTTCCTGTAAAAAGAATACCCAAGTGAAGCGAGAATAATCATCCACAATAACAAGACAATACTTACTCCCGCCGATGCTTATGTAAGCAATCGGGCCGAATAGATCCATGTGGAGTAGCTCAAGCGGCCTGTCGGTCGTCATGATGTTCTTGTGTGGGTGATGGACTCCAACTTGCTTCCCCGCCTGGCATGCGCTACAAATCCTGTCTTTCTCAAAATGAACATTTGTTAATCCTAAAATGTGCTCTCCCTTTAGAAGCTTGTGAAGATTCTTCATCCCAACATGGGCTAGTCGGCGGTGCCAGAGCCAACCCATGTTAGTCTTAGCAATTAAGCAAGTGTTGAGTTCAGCTCTATCAAAATCTACCAGGTATAGCTGACCCTCCAACACTCCCTTAAATGCTATTGAATCATCACTTCTTCTAAAGACAGTGACACCTACATCAGTAAAAAGACAGTTGTAGCCCATTTGACATAATTGGGAAACAGAAAGCAAGTTGTAATCTAATGAATCAACAAGAAAAACATTGGAAATGGAATGGTCAGGTGAAATAGCAATTTTACCCAAACCTTTGACCAACCCTTGATTTCCATCCCCGAATGTGATAGCTCGTTGGGGATCTTGGTTTTTCTCATATGAGGAGAACATCCTTTTCTCCCCTGTCATGTGGTTTGTGCACCCGCTATCGAGTATCCAACTTGAGCCCCCGGATGCATAAACCTACAAAACAATTTTAGTTCTTGACTTTAGGTACCCAAACGGTTTTGGGTCCTTTGGCATTAGAAACAAGAACTTTGGGTACCCAAACACAAGTCTTGGAATCCTTGTGTTTGCCCCCAACAAATTTGGCAACTACTTTGCCGGATTTGCTAGTAAGCACATAAGATGCATCAAAAGTTTTAAATGAAATGGCATGATCATTTGATGCATTAGGAATTTTCTTCTTAGGCAACTTAGCATGGGTTGGTTGCCTAGAGTTAGATGTCTCACCCTTATACATATAAGCATGATTAGGGCCAGAGTGAGACTTCCTAGAATGAATCTTTCTAATTTTGCTCTCAGGATAGCCGGCAGGGTACAAAATGTAACCCTCGTTATCCTGAGGCATGGGAGCCTTGCCCTTAACAAAGTTAGATAAGTTCTTTGGAGGAGCATTAAGTTTGACATTGTCTCCCCTTTGGAAGCCAATGCCATCCTTAATGCCAGGGCGTCTCCCATTATAAAGCATGCTACGAGCAAATTTAAATTTCTCATTTTCTAGATTGTGCTCGGCAATTTTAGCATCTAATTTTGCTATATGATCATTTTGTTGTTTAATTAAAGCCATATGATCAAGAATAGCATTAACATCAATATCTCTACATCTAGTGCAAGTAGAAACATACTCAAGATTAGATGTAGAGGGTTTGCAAGATTTAAGTTCTACAACCTTAGCATGCAACATTTCATTCTTAGTTCTAAGGTCGGAAATAGTAGCATTGCAAACATTAAAATCTTTAGCCTTAGCAATTAAATTTTCATTCTCTAATCTAAGGCTAGCAAGAGATGCATTCAATTCATCAATCTTAGCAAGCAAGTCAATGTTATCATCTCTAAGATTGGGAATTGAAACATTACAAACATGTGAATCAACCTTAGCATTTAAAATAGCATTTTCATTTTTAAGGTTGTTAATCATCTCACGGCAAGTGCTTAGCTCACTAGACAATTTTTCACATTTTTCTACTTCTAGAGCATAAGCCTTTTTAACCTTAACATGTTTCTTGTTTTCTTTAATTAGACAATCCTCTTGGGAGTCCAAAAGGTCATCCTTTTCATGAATAGCACTAACTAATTCATTTAACTTTTCTTTTTGAGCTATGTTAAGGTTGGCAAAAAGGGAACGCAAATTATCCTCCTCATCACTAGCATTATCATCACTAGAAGATTCATATTTAGTGGAGGAGTTGGATTTAACCTTCTTCTTTTTGCCGTCCTTTGCCATGAGGCACTTGTGGCCGACGTTGGGGAAGAGGAGTCCCTTGGTGACGGCGATGTTGGCGGCGTCCTCGTCGTCGGAGGAGTCGCTTGAGCTTTCGTCGGAATCCCATTCCCGACAAACATGGGCATCGCCGTCCTTCTTCTTGTAGTACCTTTTCTTCTCCTTTCTTCTCCCCTTCTTGTCGTCGCCTCGGTCACTGTCACTAGATATAGGACATTTAGCAATAAAATGACCGGGCTTACCACACTTGTAGCAAACCTTCTTGGAGCGGGACTTGTAGTCCTTCCCCCTCCTTTGCTTGAGGATTTGGCGGAAGCTCTTGATGACGAGCGCCATTTCCTCATTGTCGAGCTTGGAGGCGTCTATTGGTTGTCTACTTGGTGTAGACTCCTCCTTCTTCTCCTCCGTTGCCTTGAATGCGACGGGTTGGGCTTCGGATGGGTCGCCAAGCTCGTTGATTTTCCTCGAGCCTTCTATCATGCACTCAAAACTTACAAAATGCCCGATAACTTCCTCGGGGGTCATTTTAGTATATCTAGGATTACCACGAATCAATTGAACTTGAGTGGGATTAAGAAAAATGAGAGATCTTAAAATAACATTTACCACTTCGTGGTCATCCCACTTCTTGCTCCCGAGGTTGCGCACTTGGTTCACCAAAGTCTTGAGCCGGTTGTACATGTGTTGTGGCTCCTCCCCTTTGTGAAGCCGGAACCGACCGAGCTCCCCCTCGATCGTTTCCCGCTTGGTGATCTTGGTGAGCTCGTCTCCCTCGTGCGCGGTTTTGAGTACATCCCAAATCTCCTTGGCGCTCTTCAACCCTTGTACTTTGTTATACTCCTCTTTGCTTAAAGAGGCGAGGAGTATCGTCGTTGCTTGAGAGTTGAAGTGCTCGATTTGGGCCACCTCATCCTCATCATAGTTCTCATCCCCTACCGACGGTACCTGTGCACCTAACTCAACAACATCCCATATACTTTTGTGGAGCGAGGTTAGATGAAATCGCATTAAATCGCTCCACCTAGCGTAATCTTCACCATCAAATGTTGGTGGTTTGCCTAGTGGGACGGAAAGTAAAGGTGTATGTTTGGAAATGCGAGGGTAACGTAGGGGGATCTTACTATACTTCTTGCGCTCTTGGCGCTTAGAAGTGACGGAGGGCGCATCGGAGTCGGAGGTCGATGTTGATGAAGTGTCGGTCTCGTAGTAGACCACCTTCCTCATCCTCTTGTGCTTGTCGCCTTTCCGATGCGGCTTGTGGGAAGAAGATTTTTCCTTCTTCTCTTTGTGGTGAGAAGAAGATTTCTTCTCCTTCCCTTTGTTGGAGGAGCTCTTCTTCTTCTCCCTCCTTTTGGTGCGGGACTCTTCCGATGAAGTGCTCCCGTAGCTTGTAGTGGGCTTTTCGCCGGTCTCCATCTCCTTCTTGGCGTGATCTCCCGACATCACTTCGAGCGGTTAGGCTCTAATGAAGCACCGGGCTTTGATACCAATTGATAGTCGCCTAGAGGGGGGGTGAATAGGGCGAAACTGAAATTTACAAATATAAACACAACTACAAGCCGGGGTTAGCGTTAGTAACAATAAATGAGTCCGCAAGAGAGGGCGCAAAACAAATCCCAAGCGAATAAGCAAATGAGACACGGAGATTTGTTTTACCGAGGTTCGGTTCTTGCAAACCTACTCCCCGTTGAGGAGGCCACAAAGGCCGGGTCTCTTTCAACCCTTCCCTCTCTCAAACGGTCCCACGGACCGAGTGAGCTTCTCTTCTCTAATCAAAGCCGGGAACAAAACTTCCCCGCAAGGGCCACCACACAATTGGTGCCTCTTGCCTTGATTACAATGGAGTTGTGATCTCAAGAACAAGTGAGAAAGAAAAGAAGCAATCCAAGCGCAAGAGCTCAAATGAACACGGCAAATCACTCTCTCTAGTCACTAGGGTTTTGTGTGGAATTGGAGAGGATTTGATTTCTTTGAATGTGTCTAGAATTGAATGCCTAGAGCTCTTGTAGTAGTTGAGAAGTGGAAAACTTGGATGGCAATGAATGTGGGGTGGTTGGGGTATTTATAGCCCCAACCACCAAATGTGGCCGTTGCTGGGAGCTCTCTGTTCGATGGCGCACCGGACAGTCCGGTGCACACCGGACAGTCCGGTGCCCCCTGCCACGTCATCGTTGCCGTTGGATTCTGACCGTTGGAGCTCTGACATGTGGACCCGCCTGGGTGTCCGGTGCACACCGGACATGTACTGTTTGATGTCCGGTGCACCGGTATGGGCAAGTCTGACGTCTGCGCGCGCTGCGCGCGCATTTAATGCTGCGCAGGGAGCCGTTGGCGCCGCAGAGAGCCGTTGCTCCGCTGGCACACCGGACAGTCCGGTGCACACCGGACAGTCCGGTGAATTATAGCGGAGCGGCTGTCGTGAAAACCCGAGGATGACGAGTTCCGGAGGCCGCGGTTCGTTGGCGCACCGGACATGTCCGGTGCACACCGGACAGTCCGGTGAATTATAGCGCGCCGGCCCTCCGCGAATTCCCGAGGGCGAAGGGTTGAAGTCGAAGTCCTCTGGCGAAGGGTAGAAAACGAAGTCTACGGGCGCACCGGACACTGTCCGGTGCACACCGGACAGTCCGGTGCCTCCAGCCAGAGGTGCCCTCGGTTGCCTTATTGCTCCTTTGTTGAATCCAACACTTGGTCTTTTTATTGGCTAGATGTGAACCTTTTTCACCTGTATAACTTATACACTAGAGCAAACTAGTCAGTCCAATATTTGTGTTGGGCAATTCAACCACCAAAATTATTTAGGAACTAGGTGTAAGCCTAATTCCCTTTCAGTCTCGGTGTAGTGTCTCCGTCTGAGTCGATTAAGGACCGTCTCGATGTAGGCTTGATGATCGAGGACCCTTTAACTGGTCACATGCCTCGTCATGGGTAAGCCTTGCCTCGGGCAGACTAAGGACGGAATAAGATAACACGAAATGGGCGTGGAGCGGTGGCGAGAGTAGCGTGTACCCTCCGTGGCAAGAGGCTGGACGGTGGTGTAGCTGTGCTCTCGGTTTGCGTGAACCTGATCCGGTCTTAAGAACCCCGGTGGCGGGTTGACATATGCAAGGGTTAAGTGCTACATATGTCGTGTGATTGGAGATCCTCAGCTGAGTATAATCGATTCGGATCGCCGTACCTTCGCGGTTATGAAGACTTGGTCACTGCCCTACACGTAGCATTCCACTAAAGACAATGGGCTTTTGTAAGAAAAATTGGCTAGTGCAGGACTAGTGATTGAACTAGGGTAGAAAGAACTCTAGTGCAGGTAATTTTACTTAACTTGACAAATTAAAACTGGATTTTTAAGAATCCACTTTAGTAAGCATTTCTGCAAAACAGAGTCTTTGATTCTTGAAAAGCCTTACCTTGACTCCCATATAACCAGCATACCCTTGAGAGTCTTTTCTTTAGTCGGGTAAGACTTGCTGAGTATTCCATACTCAGGGTTTATCCCTTCGTTGTTTTTAGGTGAGGAAGTAGCAGACTTTTGCTGCTTCTGTGCCAAGGTGGTTCCAAAAGAAGAAAATCAAGACTGAAGTGCGGGAGGACTCGGTCCTCCACTTAAGATCTCTTGCTTTTAGCTTCTCGGGAGGAGTTTGTGCCTCCCTGGTTTGTATAATATTACTTCTATGCACTCACTTTTAGTTTGGTCTGTAATAACATAACTCAAGCTTGCTTTTGAAATAAATGTAAGATTATGTAATTCGCTTCCGCATTTCTTTATCTCCGATGTTCTGTAATGTCTACAAGATGGGTGAGACGTTCCTGGTAAGGTAAGGAAAGATACCGAACTTGTCAAGTAGTTCAGGGGCACCTACAGGGTTGTCTGATGTCTGTGAGACAAGGACAACTGTAGGTGGGCCTAATTACTTGGGAGGTTCCGTCACAAAAGGAAAGTGTCCTAATAAAATAATTATAATATGGATTTTTTTTAAATAAAATAGAAACATAAGCTCAATTATAAATTTCAAGAAATAATGAGAATAGCGTCCATTTATTAGAATGGATTAACCCTCTTCTAAGGCTATATATAAAATATTCCCTTATGTGTTAAAGTAACCCATGATAAAAGATATCCAAAATAAAACTTGCATCATGCTGGGATTTTATTTTTGTGTGCATTTTGTGACAACATAAGATAATGTGAAAAGAAATATGTTAAAGTACAAAGTGGAATTTAAAACTAGAAGAGATTCAAAAATTTAGAAGAGAGAAACAAACAAATATTAGGGAAATAAAAACATAAATAATATCCACAAATTAGAACTTGTCATGGCATAATGTAATCTGTGGATAAAGAAATTGCCACAAAACCTTTGAATTTGAATTTGGAGCTAAATGGAATTGGAATTGAAAGGGGAACAAAAATAGAAAATATTAGAAAAGAAGAAGACATGGCGCCTGGGCCGGCTACCTTCATTCTGGCCCACCTCCTCTACCTTACGCTCGCGGCCCATCTTCATTCCCATCCCGCGCAGCCCACTCGTGTGTTGGTGCCGACAGCTGGGTCCCGTTGGACAGCCTCGCTCTTGTCTCAGGCCGCGCCAACCTCACCGCTTACAAGTGGGGCCCACTGTCTAGAAGCGTCATCTTCAACAACTCGCGCATCTCATGGCTCGCGACGGGATTCCTCCTGGTCGCTGCGCAAATCTCGCTGGGCAGGTGCAACTAACCGGCCGAAAAATCCCCTCATCCGCGCTGGGCGCTTGCCCTGCCCCTATAAAGATTGGCGTGACCCTCGTCCTCCAGCACAGAAGCACCGTCGTCGTGACCACGCTCTGCGTCGCCGCGAGCTCTGCGTGTGGTGTGGCCGCGACCGGACCGGGAAGAAGCACCTGGGCATCCGCATACCCTCGCAATGGCACGGCCTTGACTTGGCCGGACTGGTGACGGCGAGTGGAGCACGGATTTCGTCATCAGGGTTGAAGTTCGTGGTGAATCCGCACTTCCGCGTGTGCTGGCTTCGGTGCCGACTAATTGCTTGTAAGAACTCCCTCCTTCCTCTTGAGACCTTCTCTGCTTCAATTAGCGATGAATCGAGCGCTGATTAATGTGCTGATGCCGCCCGATTGGTCATCGGTGATGCCTTAGCCGCCAAGCCGCATATTCCTGTGGGCGCGATTCCTTGTGCCGATAACCTTGGTAGGGATTTGTGGATCAATTCGCCTTGGACTGCCCTCCGTATAGCACTCTCTATGGAGAAGAATGGCATGTGTGAGCCAGGGCGGTATCCACGGTGAGCTCGCCGGGAGCACCGCCGTGCGAATCGCTCGCACTTGCCCTGTTGCGTGCGCAGGGAGGGAGAAAGGCACCGACCGTTGGATCCCTTTCTTGCGGCTGTGATCAGATTGCCTGAGAGAGCTATTCGACCGATTGAATCCTGACCGTTGATTAACCAGTTGAAGGGCTAGGATTAGATCTAGGTAATGTTTCACCCGCGACCGTCGGATCACAATCGGACTGCTCATGGCGCGTACCGATTCAGACCCCTCAGGATTTAATCTGGTGCGTCCGGAGTTGATCGGACGGCTCTGAATCAACGATACCCCTTCGCCCTGGCTTTCTTTCTAAGAGCCCCTGCCTTTTTATTTATTCAACCCGTCGTCCACCTGTAGGTTAATCTGAGTCTAGGAAATATTTGTAGATCCATCCCTGGGTTTTTCAGAATTTAGCGCCCAATCCAGAGATCAGAAATAATTAGAAAAATAATTATAGAAATCGTTTTTTAATACAAAACAATTTTAGAAACTTGTATAATTCATATTAAATCCATTTTAAATCCAAATTGAGTCATTCCAGAGACATTAATTTTGTTTTAATATTGTTTATCACATAGTACCTTTGTCTAACCATGAAACTTGATTTAAAATTATTCACATGAATTACTCTATTCTAGGTGCTAAATAATTTCAGAAATTCATAACTTAATAATTGTAGCTCCGAATTTAGTGGTTATTGTTTCTACGATCTCATTACGACACGTAGAATATTCTTACACAGTTCATTCTTATGTTTGGTGTGATATTAATTTTGCCTATACAATGTTCGTTTGTATTGCTACGACTAGAGCAAGGTCACGAGTCACCTGAAGAGCAAGTTGGTACCTAGAATCTCAAGTCCCAGGCAAATTGTGCCCTTAATCACCTCTTTTACCCACTCATGTTCTAATTAATCATAATGATCTGCATAGGTTAATTTGATGGGACCTAATAGGTTACCCTAGTTTGTCTATCTTTATGCCTTGTTTACCACTAAACTTTCTGGGTAGTACTTGCTAGTGCTATATGTGGATTTGGGCATTGAGATACATATTATTCATACTTTTGTTATCAGTTGCTATTTACTGTTCATGATAAGATCATTATGTTAATTGGAACATGGAGAACCACCCGGGAAAACAGTGCTACCACAAGGGTTTAATGGGACGCCCTTGGCCGATTAATTAGGAAAGCTAGTGGAAGACTACCTTACCCGAAAGGGGCAAGGGCAGTAGGGGAGTGGTCAGTGTAGGGAGGCCCTCGGGAGGATTTTGCTGCGATGGCGGTCCTGCAAGGGATTCCTGCATTGGAGCTTCCTATAAACTGTAGCGGGTTTTCTGAAGCTAGTGGAACTTTGTAAAGGCCTCGTAGTGTTACCCTGCCTCGCCTCCTCGGTAGAGGTGTATGAGAAGTCGCGATCCCTTGGCAGATGGGTAACATGACTTGTGGGTAAAGATGCGCAACCTCTGCAGAGTGTAAAACTGGTATACTAGCCGTGCTCACGGTCATGAGCGGCTCGGACACTCACATGATTAAATTATGGAACAAAATTCAATTTGTCATATGCATTGCATCGCAGGTGATGTTGTTACTTTTGTTCTACTATTTAATTGGGTTGGTATTTACTTATACTTAGTAATTGCTAATAAAATTTTGACCAACTTTAAAAGCAATGCTCAGCTTCAACCATCCTCTTTGGTAAGCCTTACACTTCACGTGAGCTCCCACCTTTGGCGAGTTCATGCACATTATTCCCCACAACTTGTTGAGCGATGAACGTATGTGAGCTCACTCTTGCTGTCTCACACCCCCCACAGGTCAATAACAGGTACTGCAGGATGAGGCGCATGGAGGATGCTGTGATGAGTTCGTGAGTGGTCTAGGCTGTCGTCTCCCAGTCAACTTTGGGTTGTTGGATCGTTTCCTCATATGATGTAATTATTTAATTATTTTGTATAGAACTCCTGTTATATAGTAAATATGTGACATTCGATCCTGTGCCACTATGCATCATATGTGTGAGACTTGGTCCCAGCACACCTGGTGTTTATGTTCGCGCCCGGGCTTTGGACCCCTAAAACCCGGGTGTGACAGTGTGCCAGCAGTGCAACGGCTACAGCGCAACGGTCGACTCCAACGGAAACCTGTAAAAGTGCTACAGTGCGCGGACAGTGCGCGCAGAGTCAAAGCAGGCGCCAGAAGGCGCACCGGATAGTGAACAGTACCTGTCCAGTGCACCACCGGACTGTCCGGTGGCCCCACCTGTCAGATCTCCAATGGTCAAACCCTAACGGTTGGGTGATGTGGCTGGCGCACCGGACAGTGTCCGGTGGCGCACCGGACTGTCCGGTGCGCCCATCGACAGACAGCCTCCCCAACGGCCATTTTGGTGGTTGGGGCTATAAATACCCCCCAACCACCACACTTCAAGGTATCCAAGTTTTCAGACTTCACATTCAATACAAGAGCTAGTGAAATCAATACAAGACACAAATTCAATAGAATCAAAGCCTCTCCAAGTCCCATTTCCACTCCAAGCAATAGTGACTAGAGAGAGTTTTTGCTCGTGTTCTTTGAGCTCTTGTTCTTGGATCACTTTTCTTCTTCCCCATTCTTGTTCTCAAGTCACTTGTAATCAAAGCAAGAGACACCAATTGTGTGGTGGTCCTTGTGGGGACTAAGTGTCTCAATTGATTGAGGAGAAAAGCTCACTCGGTCTAGGTGACCGTTTGAGAGAGGAAAAGGGTTGAAAGAGACCCGGTCTTTGTGACCACCTCAACGGGGAGTAGGTTTGCAAGAACCAAACCTCGGTAAAACAAATCACAGTGTCATCTGCTCTATTTCTTTGGTTGATTTGTTTCCGCCCTCTCTTTTGGACTCGCTTTTATTTCTAACGCTAACCCGACTTGTAGATTGTGCTTAAAGTTTATAAATTTCAGATTTGCCTATTCACCCCCCCTCTAGGCGACTTTCACTCCCATCCTTTTGCGTCGGACTCCTTCGATGGAGCCTTCCCGTGGCTTGTGGCCGTTTCCATCTCCCTCATGGCAGATCCTCCCGACATCACCTCGAGTGGTTAGACTCTTAATGAAGTACCAGGCTCTGATACCAATTGAAAGTCGCCTAGAGGGGGGTGAATAGGCGGAAACTGAAATTTACAAACTTTAAGCACAACTACAAGCCAAGGTTAGCGTTAGAAATAAAATCGAGTCCAAAAGAGAGGGCAAAAACAAATCAACCAAGAAATAAAGCGAGTGACACGGTGATTTGTTTTACCGAGGTTCGGTTCTTGCAAACCTAGTCCCCGTTGAGGTGGTCATAAAGACCGGGTCTCTTTCAACCCTTTCCCTCTCTCAAACGGTCACCTAGACCGAGTGAGCTTTCTCCTTAATCAAACGGGTCACTTAGACCCCTCACAAGGACCACCACAACTTGGTGTCTCTTGCTTTGATTACAAGTGTTTGAAGAACAAGAATGGGGAAGACGAAAGCGATCCAAGAACAAGAGCTTAAAGAACACGAGCAAAACTCTCTCTCTAGTCACTATTTGCTTGAAGTGGATTTGGGACTTGGAGAGGCTTTGATTCTATTGAATTGTGTCTTGTATTGATTGCACTAGCTCTTGTATTGAATGAGATGTCTGAAAAACTTGGATGCTTGAAGTGGTGGTGGTTGGAGGGTATTTATAGCCTCAACCACCAAACCAACTGTTGGGGAGGCTGTCTGTCGATGGGCGCACCGGACAGTCCGGTGCGCCACCGGATACTGTCTGGTGCGCCAGCCACGTCACCCAACCGTTAGGGTTCTGACGGTTTTGACCGTTGGAGCTCTGACAACTTGGGGCACTGGACAGTCCGGTGCCGCACCGTACAAGCACTGTTCACTGTCCGGTGCGCCTTCTGGCGCTGCTCTAACTCTGCGCGAACTGTCCGCGCACTGTTCACATTGCAGGCAACCGTTGGAGTCGACCGTTGCGCTTCTTAGCCGTTGCTCCGCTGGCACACCGGACAGTCCGGTGACCCACCGGACAGTCCGATGAATTATAGCGGAGCGGCTCTCCAGAAACCCGAAGGTGAAGAGTTTAGCCTGTACGGTCCCTGGTGCACCGGACACTGTCCAGTGGCACACCGGACAGTCCGGTGCGCCAGACTAGGGTTCTCTTCGGTTTATTTTGCTACTTTCTTTTGAACCCTAACTTAGATCTTTTTATTGGTTTGTGTTGAACCTTTAGCACCTGTATAATATATAATCTAGAGCAAACTAGTTAGTCCAATTGTTTGCGTTGGGCATTTCAACCACCAAAATCATTTAGGAAAAGGTTTTGACCCTATTTCCCTTTCAATAACCTTGCACTAATGTGTTTGCTAGTGTTTGTGTTTTATGGTTCACATGATGCAAAAAGGATTGGACTAAGGCACTAAGGATGCAACACGTCAAAAAAGACCTAAAAGATGCGTAGAAGTCCAAGACTCAAGAACAGAAGAAGCCCAAGGAAATAGCGAAAAAATCCATGAAGTGGGCAGTCAGCTAGCGCTCTAGTGCCGCACCGGACAGTGAACAGTACCTGTCTCATGTGCACCAGACTGTCTAGTGAGGCACCAGGCAGTCTGCGCAGAGAGCCCGCAACCAGGGGCTCTCAGGGCTATAACACCGTACTGTCCAGTGTGCACCGGACTGTCTGGCAACGGTCGAATGCTACAGACCCTAACGGTCGGCGGACGTGGCTAGGGCACTGGACATATCCGGTGTGCACCGGACTGTCCGGTGCGCCCGACAACAGAGCAGTCTGCTTTCTGTCCAACAACTATAATTGTGAGGTAGGTTATAAATACCCCACCAGCCAGCCATTTGAAGGTGTGGGAGCCCAAGCAACATACCAAGACATATTGTAGTCATTTCCAAGTGCTCAAACACCTGAGTGCTTAATATAATCACTCGATGATTAGCGTATGTGGTTTACGAAGTGCTTAGGTTAGTTAGACCGCTTATGCGCTTGTTCTACGTTGTTCCTAGTAAGTTGAGTGAGTTTAGGAAAACCACACAACCCCTCGGCTCTTGCGCGAGTCGTTGTAATTGTACCGAGTGGGGTGAGAGTCTTACGAGACCGTGACAACAAAGTTTGTGTCGCCGCAACCGGCGTGTACTAGAGGGCATGAGGCCCACGTTGTTTCGGCTGGAAGCTCGATAGTGGAGATGACGGAGAGCGTTCGAGAGGAGCCGAAATCGGAGCACCACTTGCGCGTGGAGAAGGCCCGCAGTTATCTATGGAGTTACTCGACCGAGGTGCTTGGCCCTCGCGTGGGCTACCCTTTGCGTATGGGCACCAACGAGGATTAGTCGGAACCTTGCGTGGTTCCAGACACCTCGGTAAAAATACCGACGTTATCCACGAGAGTTTGCATCTCTACCTTACTCTTTACCTTCTGCATTTATATTAATTATTTAAGTTTCAATCTAGCATTTCTAGTTAGATTATTTAGGATTGAAACTTAGACTTTGTGGTAGAGATATCAACACTTAGACAAAACCTAGTTTGCACATTCTAGATGGTTTATTTGCATAGGTTTTGCTATAGGGATTTAATTGTGGCCTAGTTTAGAGATAGTTTTTAGAAGTCCTAATTCACCCCTTCTTAGGCGTCAATGTTTCCTACAACGCCTTCCACCCTCACCAATCCACGTTCGACGGATGCGCTAACCTTATCGCGACCGCCATCCTTGCTCGCCTGCGTTCCCACCCGCCGTCCTGCCAGCCTTATGCACCTCGTCCCACGATAGCCACGAGCTAGAGCAGCAGCACTTCCAACATCCTGTTCTTGAGACCCTGCGCCTCACAACATACCGTCTTGAGTGAAAGGGAAATGTGCCTTTGGGCCATTTCTAAGTATTTTGGTGATTGAGTGCAAACACAAGTGCTTAAATGTGAAAATATGCCCATGGATGAACAAAGTGCAAATCACAAGTTAAGGTATGTTTCTAAGCCTTAGTACATTGGTTTTGTGTACTAATATTCTTGTCTAAGTGTTAGAAACAGAAAGAAGAAGAGAAGAGAAGACTTGGCTGTGTACAGCCAAGGGGCTGTTTCGGTCTGGGGCACCGGACTGTCCGGTGGTGCACCGGACAGTGTCCGGTGGTGCACCGGACAGTGTCCGGTGCGCCAGGCTGCCTCGGCCGAAGAGGCTGCTCTCGGGTTTTTCTCCAGCGACTTCGGCTAAAATTCACCGGACTGTCCGGTGTGCACCGGACTGTCCGGTGAGCCAACGGTCGGCCGGGCCAACGGTCGGCCGCGCGATCGGCGCGCGACACGTGGCCGAGCCAACGGTCGGAAGGAAGCACCGGACTGTCCGGTGCGCCAGATCTGCAACGGTCGGCAACGGTCGGCTGCGCCTGTTAAGGAAAGAAATCGGGCACCGGACAGTGTCCGGTGTGCACCGGACTGTCCGGTGCGCCCAACGACAGAAGGCAAGGATAGCCTTCTGGATTTGTTCTCAACGGCTCCTAGCTGCCTTGGGGCTATAAAAGGGACCCCTAGGCGCATGGGGGAGTATACTAAGCATTCCTACAACCTCTCTAAGCACCAAGACATTGATCTAGCGCATTCGATTCATTGTGATAGCATATAGAGCTCTTGTGGAGTTGTGTACTCTTTGAGTTGTGTTGCGAGCTCTTATTGCTGCTTGTGTGTGTGTTGCTCTGATATTTTGAAGTCTTGTGTGCGTTACTCATTCCCTCCCTTGCTCCGTGATTCTCTGTGAACATCTTTTGTAAGGGCGAGAGGCTCCAAATTGTGGAGATTCCTCGCAAGCGGGATTGAGAAAAGAAAAGCAAGAACACCGTGGTATTCAAGTTGATCATTGGATCACTTGAGAGGAGTTGAGTGCAACTCTCGTCCGTTGGGACGCCACAACGTGGAAGTAGGCAAGTTTTGTACTTGGCCGAACCACGGGATAACCACCGTGTCATCTCTGTGATTGATTTCTTGTGGTTATTGTGTTTTGACTCCTCTCTAGCCACTTGGCCATAATTGTGCTAACACTTAACAAGTTTTTGTGGCTTAAGTTTTGAAGTTTCACAGGATCACCTATTCACCCCCCCTCTAGGTGCTCTCAATTGGTATCGGAGTCGTTCTCTTCAAGAAAGGGACTAACCGCCCGAAGAGATGGATCCTAAAGGGAAGGGAATTGTGATCAACGACAAGGAGAAGGAGTCCTTCGTCAACGAGCCAAGGGATGACAAGTCCAATGACTCGGGCTCGGGCTACAAGCGAAGAGATGGGAAGAAGAAGAAGACAAGACGCATCAAGGAGATCGTCTACTACGATAGCGATGAGTCCTCTTCTTCCCAAAAGGACGACGACCACGACAAACAAAGGAAACCGGTTAATTCTAACTTTTCTTTTGACTACTCTCGTATTCCGCAAAGTTCAAATTCACATTTGCTTTCCATTCCACTCGGCAAGCCCCCACACTTTGATGGAGAGGACTACGGATTTTGGAGCCACAAAATGCGTAGTCACCTATTCTCTCTCCATCCTAGCATATGGGAGATTGTAGATAGTGGAATGCACTTTAATAGTTCGGATAGTCCTATATTCATTAATGAGCAAATCCATAAGAATGCACAAGCTACTACTGTTCTTCTAGCCTCATTGTGCAGGGATGAATATAATAAAGTGAGTGGCTTGGATAACGCCAAGCAAATCTGGGATACCCTCAAGATCTCTCATGAGGGAAATGACGCTACCTTGCTCACCAAAATGGAGTTGGTGGAGGGCGAGCTTGGACGGTTCGCGATGATAAGGGGCGAGGAGCCAACTCAGACATACAACCGGCTCAAGACCCTTATCAACAAAATAAGGAGCTACGGAAGCACGCGATGGACGGACCACGACGTCGTCCGACTAATGCTAAGGTCCTTTACCGTTCTTGATCCTCATTTGGTGAATAATATTCGTGAGAATCCCAGGTACACCAAAATGTCGCCCGAAGAAGTCCTAGGAAAATTCGTCAGCGGGCGAATGATGATCAAGGAGGCAAGGTATGTGGACGACGCCTTGAATGGACCGATCAACGAGCCGCAACCTTTTGCTCTCAAAGCCACAGGGAACAAGGAGGCGCTACCCAGCAAGGTGGCGCAAATTGAGGCGGCCGGTCTTAATGAAGAAGAAATGGCCCTCATTATCAAGAGATTCAAGACGGTGCTAAAGGGTCGCAATGGACAGCCAAGCAAGACTAAGACCAAGGGGAAGCGATCATGCTTCAAATGCGGTAAGCTTGGTCATTTTATTGCTAACTGTCCCGATAATGATAGTGACCAGGAAAAGGGAAACAAGAGGGAAAAGAAGAAGCATTACAAGAAGGCAAAGGGCGAGGCGCATCTAGGCAAGGAGTGGGACTCGGATTGCTCCTCGTCCGACTCCGACAATGAAGGACTCGCCGCCACCGCCTTCAACAAATCAACCCTCTTCCCCAACGAGCGTCACACATGCCTTATGGCAAGGGAGAAGAAGGTATGTACTCACAACTCTACCTATGCTTCTTCAAGTGAGGACGAATCTAGTGATGAGGATGAAGTAGATTATTCATGTTTGTTCAAGGGCTTAGATAGATCTAAGATAGACAAAATTAATGAATTAATTGATGCCTTGAATGAAAAGAATATACTTTTAGAAAAGCAAGAGGATTTGTTGTATGAAGAGCATGATAAATTTGTTGAGGCACAAAAATCCTATGCTTTAGAAGTTAAAAGAAATGAAATGCTTTCTTTTGAACTATCTACTTGTCATGAAACCATTTCTACTTTGAAAGGTGTCAACAATGATTTAAATGCTAAATTAGAAGTAGCAAATAAATCCAATTCTTGTGTAGAACATGTTGAAATTTGTACTAGGTGTAATGATTTTGACATTGATGCTTGTAGTGAACACCTAGTTTCAATTTCCAAGCTTAATGATGAACTGGCTAGTCTTAATGCTCAACTTAAGACTAGCAAGAATGATTTCGATAAGCTAAAATTTGCAAGGGATGCCTACACAATTGGTAGACACCCCTCAATTAAGGATGGACTTGGCTTCAAGAGAGAAGCTAAGAACTTAACAAGCCATAAGGCTCCCATTCCCGCCAAGGAGAAAGGGAAGGCCCCTATGGCTAGTAATGTGCAAAAGAATCATGCTTTTATGTATTATGATAGAAGACAAACTAGAAATGCTTATAGGAGTTATAATGCTTTTGATGATTTTGACTCTCATGCCATGATTGCTTCTAGTTCTTCCTATATGCATGGTAAAAATATGTCTAGGAGAAATGCTATTCATCATGTGTCTAGAAAGAATGTTATTCATGCTCCTAGGAAAGTAGTGAATGAACCTTCTACAATTTATTGTGCTTTGAATACTTCGTTTGCAATTTGTAGAAAGGATAGAAAAGTAATTGCCAGGAAGTTAGGGGCAAAATGCAAAGGTGATAAAACTTGCATTTGGGTCCCTAAGGAAATTGTGACTAACCTTGTAGGACCCAACAAGAGTTGGGTACCTAAGTCCCAAGCCTAAATTTGCCTTGCAGGTTTATGCATCCGGGGGTTCAAGCTGGATTATTGATAGCGGATGCACAAACCATATGACGGGGGAGAAGAAGATGTTCACCTCCTACGTCAAGAATAAGGATTCCCAAGATTCAATCATATTCGGTGATGGGAATCAAACAGTGTTATCCTAAACGGTATTAAACGGCCGTTTAGACCGGTCTAAACGGTGAACGGCACCCCACCGTCCAGTTTAGGGCCTGGGCGGTTTCCTAAACGGGTCAACCGTCTAAACGGTCAACTCGGCGTCTAAACGGCCTGAACGGGCTGAACGGGACGGCTTGTAGACGGGTTTGGACGGCGTTCAGGCCGTTTTAAGGCCCGTTTAGAGTATGGTGTTATTTTACGCGGGGAAACTGAAACCAGGCCTCTGGCGGGCCTTTTTCGCGCCAAAGCTAGGGTTCCCTCGTGTTTTTTTTTTGCCTCTGCACCCTTATCCATCTGCACGACGCACGGCCGCCAGGGACTTCCTCTCCTCTGCGCGCCCAGCCGCCGGCGCTGCTTCCTCTCCTCTGCGCGCCCAGCCGCCGGCGCTGCTTCCTCTCCTCTGCGCGCCCAGCCGCCGGCGCTGCCTCCTCCATCCTCTCCTCTGCTCACCCAGCCGCCCAGGTAGGGCTCCTCCCTCCTCTCCTCTGCTCGCCCAGGGCTCCTCCTTCTCCTCTCCTCTCAATCTCCTCTCCTCTGCTCGCCCATTAGCACTATCTAATTATCTTATCTATTTGTCTATGTTGAAAATGAACTTATGGACTATTGCTTTTATGCTTTGTTTGGCATTTGTGAGAACTATTTCTATTTGTGCTTTGTGAAAGTGTTTGTTCTCTATTGTGTCTATCAACCTACCATTTGTGCTGAAAGTTGTTCTTGTTCAGTGTATCAACTATCAAGTGGACCCTTATACATATCACATGGGCACATACTAACAAATCTCGCTTCTTTTTCAGGTACATATCTCAAATTGGGACAAGGACAACAAAAGCTTCATGTTTGCTTCAAAAAAGGTTAGGAAAAAATCTTTTTTATCCTGCTGAAACTATGCTACAGTAACATACCGTTTAGGCCGTTTAATTCCGTCTAAACACGTCTAAACACGTCTAAACCTTAGACAGCTCCTCACCGTCCGTCTACCGTTTTCCGTCTAAGAAAACACTGGAATCAAGGCAAGGTAAAAGGGTTAGGTAAAATTGCAATTTCTAATGAGCACTCTATCTCTAATGTGTTTTTAGTAGAGTCACTAGGATATAATTTACTATCTGTTAGTCAATTGTGCAATATGGGATATAACTGTCTGTTTACAAATATAGATGTGTCTGTCTTTAGAAGAAGTGATGGTTCACTAGCTTTTAAGGGTGTATTAGACGGCAAACTTTATTTAGTCGATTTTGCAAAAGAAGAGGCCGGTCTAGATGCATGCTTAATGGCTAAGACTTGCATGGGCTGGCTGTGGCATCGCCGCTTAGCACATGTGGGGATGAAGAACCTTCACAAGCTTCTAAAGGGAGAACATGTGATAGGTCTAACCAATGTTCATTTCGAAAAAGATAGACCTTGTGCAGCTTGTCAAGCAGGGAAACAGGTGGGAGGAGCGCATCACAGCAAGAATGTGATGACCACTTCAAGACCCCTGGAGCTGCTGCATATGGACCTCTTCGGACCCGTCGCCTATCTAAGCATAGGGGGAAGTAAGTATGGTCTAGTTATTGTTGATGACTTTTCCCGCTTCACTTGGGTGTTCTTTTTGCAGGATAAGTCTGAAACCCAAGGGACCCTCAAGCGCTTCCTCAGGAGGGCTCAAAATGAGTTTGAGCTCAAAGTGAAAAAGATAAGGAGCGACAACGGGTCCGAGTTCAAGAACCTTCAAGTGGAGGAGTTCCTTGAAGAAGAAGGGATCAAGCACGAGTTCTCCGCTCCCTACACACCACAGCAAAATGGTGTGGTAGAGAGAAAGAACAGGACGCTCATCGACATGGCAAGGACGATGCTAGGAGAGTTCAAGACCCCCGAGTGCTTTTGGACGGAAGCCGTTAACATTGCTTGCCACGCCATCAACAGGGTCTACCTTCATCGCCTCCTCAAGAAGACGTCGTATGAGCTACTAACCGGTAACAAACCCAATGTATCGTACTTTCGTGTATTTGGGAGTAAATGCTACATTCTAGTGAAGAAGGGTAGAAATTCTAAGTTTGCTCCCAAAGCTGTAGAAGGGTTTTTGTTAGGTTATGACTCAAATACAAAGGCGTATAGAGTCTTCAACAAATCATCGGGTTTGGTTGAAGTCTCTAGCGATGTTGTATTTGATGAGACTAATGGCTCTCCAAGAGAGCAAGTTGTTGATTGTGATGATGTAGATGAAGAAGATGTTCCGACGGCCGCTATACGGACCATGGCGATTGGAGAAGTACGGCCACAGGAACAAGATGAACGAGATCAACCTTCTTCCTCAACTATGGTGCATCCCCCAACCAAAGATGACGAACAAGTACCTCAAGTGGAGGCGCTTGATCAAGGGGGAGCACAAGATGATCAAGTGATGGAGGAAGAAGCGCAACCGGCACCTCCAACCCAAGTTCGAGCGATGATTCAAAGGGATCATCCCGTCGATCAAATTCTGGGTGACATTAGCAAGGGAGTAACTACTCGATCTCGATTAGTTAATTTTTGTAAGCATTACTCCTTTGTCTCTTCTATTGAGCCTTTCAGGGTAGAGGAGGCCTTGCTAGATCCGGATTGGGTATTGGCCATGCAGGAGGAGCTCAACAACTTCAAGCGCAATGA
Source organism: Zea mays (assembly GCF_902167145.1). NCBI lineage: Eukaryota > Viridiplantae > Streptophyta > Magnoliopsida > Poales > Poaceae > Zea > Zea mays. The sequence goes on along the minus strand of NC_050098.1, from coordinate 36,508,776 downwards.
AGTTTGGACACTGGTGCCTCGTCCGAAGCAAAATGTTGTGGGAACCAAGTGGGTGTTCCGCAACAAACAGGACGAGCACGGGGTGGTGACGAGGAACAAGGCTCGACTTGTGGCAAAAGGTTATGCCCAAGTCGCAGGTTTGGACTTTGAGGAGACTTTCGCTCCTGTGGCTAGGCTAGAGTCCATTCGTATCTTGCTAGCATATGCCGCTCACCATTCTTTCAGGTTGTATCAAATGGATGTGAAGAGCGCTTTCCTCAACGGGCCAATCAAGGAGGAAGTGTACGTGGAGCAACCCCCTGGCTTCGAGGATGAACGGTACCCCGACCATGTGTGTAAGCTCTCTAAGGCGCTCTATGGACTTAAGCAAGCCCCAAGAGCATGGTATGAATGCCTTAGAGACTTTCTAATTGCTAATGCTTTCAAGGTTGGGAATGCCGATCCAACTCTTTTTACAAAGACATGTGATGGTGATTTGTTTGTGTGCCAAATTTATGTCGATGACATAATATTTGGTTCTACTAACCAAAAGTCTTGTGAAGAGTTTAGCAGGGTAATGACGCAGAAATTCGAGATGTCGATGATGGGCGAGTTGAACTACTTCCTTGGGTTCCAAGTGAAGCAACTCAAGGACGGCACCTTCATCTCCCAAACGAAGTACACGCAAGATCTGCTAAAGCGGTTTGGGATGAAGAACGCCAAGCCCGCCAAGACTCCGATGGGGACCGACGGACACACCGACCTCAACAAAGGAGGTAAGTCCGTTGATCAAAAAGCATACCGGTCAATGATAGGTTCTTTGCTTTACTTATGTGCTAGTAGACCGGATATTATGCTTAGCGTATGCATGTGTGCTAGATTTCAATCCGATCCTAAGGAGTGTCACTTAGTGGCGGTGAAGCGAATTCTTAGATATTTGGTTGCTACGCCTTGCTTCGGGCTCTGGTATCCAAAGGGGTCTACCTTTGACTTAGTTGGATACTCAGACTCCGACTATGCTGGATGTAAGGTCGATAGGAAGAGTACATCGGGGACGTGCCAATTCTTAGGAAGGTCCCTGGTGTCATGGAACTCTAAGAAACAAACATCCGTTGCCCTATCCACCGCTGAGGCCGAGTACGTTGCCGCAGGACAGTGTTGCGCGCAACTACTTTGGATGAGGCAAACCCTCCGGGACTTTGGCTACAATCTGAGCAAAGTCCCACTCCTATGTGACAATGAGAGTGCTATCCGCATGGCGGAGAATCCTGTTGAGCACAGCCGCACAAAGCACATAGACATCCAGCATCACTTTTTGAGAGACCACCAGCAAAAGGGAGATATCGAAGTGTTTCATGTTAGCACCGAGAACCAGCTAGCCGATATCTTTACCAAGCCTCTAGATGAGAAGACCTTTTGCAGGCTGCGTAGTGAGCTAAATGTCATAGATTCGCGGAACCTGGATTGAATTATAGCATACATGTACTTATGCTTTTGATCATGTTCCTTTTTGCATTTTGTTGCTTATTATGGTGCTCAAGTTGTACAAACACTCCCTGGACCTCACAAGTCCGTTGCAAAGTGGTGCACATGTTTAGGGGGAGATGTGTTACAACTTGACCCTTTGAGACTAACCTTGTGCTTGAGTTTGATAATTTAGTCTCGAAGGAGGATTGAAAGGGAAAAGGTGGACTTGGACCATGAAAGACTTCCACTGCACTCCGATGAGAGGGTAACTAATTCCAAGTTCATCTCATGAAATCTTATTGCCATTTGATCTTAATTGAAGACTTTGGTGAGGCAATGGGGTTAGAAGGCCAAGATTGATCCCGTTTTGGTGCTTGATGCCAAAGGGGGAGAAAATAAAGGCCAAAGCGATAAATGGATCAGCTACCACTTGAGAGATTTGAAAATAGTAGAGTAGAGCTTTTGTTTTGTCAAAACTCTTTTATTGTCTCTTTTGTGAAAAGTTGGCTTCTTGTGGGGAGAAGTATTGATTATGGGATTTAGGGGGAGTTTTTGAAATCTTTGATCAATCTCTTTTGGAATGACTCTCTTTATGCTTCAACATGTGTGTTTGACTTAGAGATAGAGATTTGAGGTTGATTTGCAAAAACAAACCAAGTGGTGGCGAAGGATGATCCATATATGCCAAAATTGAATAAAACTCAAAGTTAGTTTTTATTTGAAGTAGTTTTGCACTTGTTCCACTTGCTTTATGTTGTGTTGGCATAAATCACCAAAAAGGGGGAGATTGAAAGGGAAATGTGCCTTTGGGCCATTTCTAAGTATTTTGGTGATTGAGTGCAAACACAAGTGCTTAAATGTGAAAATATGCCCATGGATGAACAAAGTGCAAATCACAAGTTAAGGTATGTTTCTAAGCCTTAGTACATTGGTTTTGTGTACTAATATTCTTGTCTAAGTGTTAGAAACAGAAAGAAGAAGAGAAGAGAAGACTTGGCTGTGTACAGCCAAGGGGCTGTTTCGGTCTGGGGCACCGGACTGTCCGGTGGTGCACCGGACAGTGTCCGGTGCGCCAGGCTGCCTCGGCCGAAGAGGCTGCTCTCGGGTTTTTCTCCAGCGACTTCGGCTAAAATTCACCGGACTGTCCGGTGTGCACCGGACTGTCCGGTGAGCCAACGGTCGGCCGGGCCAACGGTCGGCCGCGCGATCGGCGCGCGACACGTGGCCGAGCCAACGGTCGGAAGGAAGCACCGGACTGTCCGGTGTGCACCGGACTGTCCGGTGCGCCAGATCTGCAACGGTCGGCAACGGTCGGCTGCGCCTGTTAAGGAAAGAAATCGGGCACCGGACAGTGTCCGGTGTGCACCGGACTGTCCGGTGCGCCCGACGACAGAAGGCAAGGATAGCCTTCTGGATTTGTTCTCAACGGCTCCTAGCTGCCTTGGGGCTATAAAAGGGACCCCTAGGCGCATGGGGGAGTATACTAAGCATTCCTACAACCTCTCTAAGCACCAAGACATTGATCTAGCGCATTCGATTCATTGTGATAGCATATAGAGCTCTTGTGGAGTTGTGTACTCTTTGAGTTGTGTTGCGAGCTCTTATTGCTGCTTGTGTGTGTGTTGCTCTGATATTTTGAAGTCTTGTGTGCGTTACTCATTCCCTCCCTTGCTCCGTGATTCTCTGTGAACATCTTTTGTAAGGGCGAGAGGCTCCAAATTGTGGAGATTCCTCGCAAGCGGGATTGAGAAAAGAAAAGCAAGAACACCGTGGTATTCAAGTTGATCATTGGATCACTTGAGAGGAGTTGAGTGCAACTCTCGTCCGTTGGGACGCCACAACGTGGAAGTAGGCAAGTTTTGTACTTGGCCGAACCACGGGATAACCACCGTGTCATCTCTGTGATTGATTTCTTGTGGTTATTGTGTTTTGACTCCTCTCTAGCCACTTGGCCATAATTGTGCTAACACTTAACAAGTTTTTGTGGCTTAAGTTTTGAAGTTTCACAGGATCACCTATTCACCCCCCCCTCTAGGTGCTCTCATTGAGCCCCCCGCCTCACAGCATACCGTCTGGTGAGTTTCCAACTAACCTAAACGTGATTGTGGCACTTTCTATTTTGACATGAAATTGGTTCTAGCACCTTGCTAATTGTGGCTATAATCGATCTGGTCAAGCTACTTGTGCATAGATATTTTTTGTTTATTGCTATCCAGATATTTTTGTTTGTCCCCTCTATTTTTTCTTGCTTCAGTTTTTGGAAGGAGCATCAATTTTTTACTACAATTGTCTATGACTTGATACTATTCTCAATTACTTATTCAACAAAAAAATTACAGTAAGTGGTGAATTTAACACATGATGCTATTTGTTGTAGAGACTTAGTGATACTCCTTATCATCTTGATAGAAATACATTTATGCAATATTTTTTGTGATGTACAAAGCTCCTGCTGGTTAGAAAATAGAAACACTTGGCATTTTGGTTGAGGTTATCTTCTGGTCTATTGTGAACCACAAAATATTTCATATTGCTAACATGTATTTGCTACGAATGAATTCATCATTTTAGATTACTAGAATGTTTAGATAAACAAAAGCAGTAATTTGAATAATTGTTGATATAACCAAAGCTGCCAATAATATGGATTACTTTTACAAATACTCCCTGAAAATCTACGAATCAACCCGCTATCCTACACACTTCTCTCTCCCGCCTCCCTTCGGGCCCACACCATCTTTGTCCCCAACCTCCCTCCCCATGCCGCCTCACCGCGCCCTCCCTCCCCACGTCGCCTCCTCCACGCCTCCGCTTGTCCGAATCTCCCCGCGACCACCCTCCCCACTTTGCCGCTCCGCCCATCGCATCCTCGCGACCTCCCTCCCCACGCCGCCTCCGCCACACCTCCATTGCCGTGGAGCTTGCAACCAACCCGAGCGCCTTGAAAATCTCGCAACCCCTTCGCTCGCCATGAACCCACCCGTAACCACGGCCACCATCCTCGCCCGCGGGCGCTCCAATCGTGGCCTCCCGAATTCCACGCTTTGCTCCATTTTGCTGCGTCTGCTCCAACCGCGTCCGAGCATGCCGCGACTGCCATCCTCGCCCACCCGCTGTCTACGCATTTTGCGCTCACCCAACAGCCTTATCGCGCCTTCGACCCTCGCAAGCCCACATTTGACGCATGCGCTAACCTTATCGCGCCCGCCATCCTCGCTCGCCTGCGTTCCCAACCGCCGTCCTGCCACCCTTATACACCTCGTCCCACGGTAGCTATGAGATGGAGCAGCAACACTTCCAACATCTTGATCTTGACCTCTCCGCCTCACAACATACCATCTTGAGCTACTCCGCCTCACAACTATAAAGCCCATAGCGGAATTCATGATCGGCCCATTTACCTACCACTAAACCCTAAGCCCTTCCGTTAAAACTCACTTTCTCCGTTGCCGCCACGCGCTCACTCCGCCACTCCCACTCCCCCCTCCGCCGCTCCACTTCTCCTCCGTCGCGAAAACCCTAGAAACTACCGACCCCCTCGGCCCGCCGTCATGTCGTCCCCGCCGCCGGCTGTCGCGTCGCCTGCCTCTGAGCAAGCCAAATCGAAGAAGAAGAAGCATAAATCGAAGAACGACACCGTTGCCGCTGACCCGCCGTCGCTTGCTGAGGCCGAGGAGAAAACTGATGGCTACCTCATCAAGCCGCAGTCCCTTGTACCTTCCCTCGACACCTCCACCTGGCCGCTCCTCCTCAAGAACTACGACCGCCTCAACGTCCGCACCGGCCACTACACCCCGCTACCCTCCGGCCACTCGCCGCTCAAGCGCCCCCTCGCCGAGCATCTCCGTTACGGCGTCATCAACCTCGACAAGCCGTCGAACCCGTCCTCCCACGAGGTGGTCGCCTGGATCAAGCGCATCCTCCGCGCCGAGAAGACCGGTCACAGCGGCACGCTCGACCCCAAGGTCACAGGCAATCTCATCGTCTGCATCGACCGCGCCACGCGCCTCGTCAAGTCGCAGCAGGGCGCCGGCAAGGAGTACGTCTGCGTCGCCCGCTTCCACGCCGCCGTGCCGGACACCGCGCGAGTGGCCCGAGCGCTAGAGGCGCTCACTGGCGCCGTGTTCCAGCGCCCACCGCTTATCTCTGCAGTCAAGCGCCAGCTCAGGGTGCGAACAATCTACGAGAGCAAGCTCCTGGAGCACGATCCCGAGCGTCACCTTGCCGTGTTCTGGATCTCCTGCGAGGCAGGTACCTACGTCCGGACTCTCTGTGTGCACCTTGGGCTGCTCCTTGGTGTTGGTGCGCATATGCAGGAACTGCGCCGTGTCAGGTCGGGGATCCTCGGGGAGCAGGACAACATGGTCACCATGCACGATGTGATGGACGCGATGTGGTCGCTCGACAACTACAAGGATGAGTCATACTTGAGGCGTGTCGTGATGCCACTAGAGGTACTGCTCACTAGCTACAAGAGGCTTGTTGTGAAGGACTCTGCTGTAAATGCTATCTGCTATGGTGCTAAGCTTATGATTCCTGGGTTGCTCCGATTTGAGAATGATATTGAGACTGGGGAGGAGGTGGTTCTCATGACGACGAAAGGGGAGGCTATTGCTATTGGTATTGCTGAGATGACTACTGCTGTGATGGCGACCTGTGATCATGGTGCAGTTGCAAAGATCAAGAGGGTGGTGATGGACAGAGATACATACCCGAGGAAGTGGGGGCTTGGCCCGGTGGCACTCAAGAAGAAAAAACTGGTTGCTGAGGGTCTCCTTGACAAGCATGGGAAGCCAAATGAGAAAACGCCAGCTGAATGGCTTCGGAATGTGGTGCTTCCCACTGGTGGTGATGTCTCAATTGCCAGCATTGCAGCTGCTCCTGAGCCAGAGAAGGTGAAGGTGGAGCAGGACACAGCTGTGACTGAAGAAGTCAAGGAGAATAAAAAGAAGAGGCGGAAGGATGATGAGGACAATGATGCCGATGCTTCTATTCCTGCGAAGAAGATCAAGGTTGAGGAAGCTGCTGAAGCAGTGGAAGGGGAGAAGAGTGAGAAGAAGAAAAAGAAAGGCAAGGGGGAATCAAGATCAGCTAAAGCTGTGGAGGTCAAGGAGGAGGTTGATGCAGCTGATGAGAAGGGGAGTGAAAAGAAGAAGAAGAAGAAGAGCAAGGAAGGAAGTGATGCTGATCCAGAGAGTGCTCAGAATGGAGATGATGGCACACATGCTGAGAGAAGTGAGAAGAAAAAGGAGAAGAAAAAGAAGAACCGAGATACAGAGGGGACACAATAGTTGTAGTTTATGTTGGCTGGTTACCTTTATTTAAAGTTGTCGGGGAAGATTGAAATACTTTTCTTGCTTCCCTTGTGTCTGCTGTGCCTAATGTACCATCCTTAGGTAGTTAGGTTATTGCTATTCTACTGCTTTGAATTGCTATGCCAAGTGGTGATATTTTCATTGGAACTCTTGAACGATGGCTCATACCAGATAATGCAATGAGTTCTGCTCTCATCTTGATTTGCATGGCTCCTTGAGCTAAAGTAGCAAATCTTAGTTTGTATTGGATCTCAACATCTACACCACACTGGGAGTAGCTTATGATCTGGCTACATTTTTTAGTGAACTGAGGGCCTATGTTACTCCCCCTAAATTGTTTTTCATGCTTTGGCTCACTGATTTAGAAAAATTATAAACTTTGCTTTGCCAAATGTTTTCTTGGCTCTCAAGAGATGCATTTCTATTTTGGTCCATGGTGCCAAGGTAAAAGGAATGCTTAGGGTGTATTTACTCTAGGTTGTTGCTTTTACCATTTTCACCTGAATTCTTGAGGTTGCTATTATCATTTATTCATAATGTTTGCTGAGTTGTACTTTATGTCATTGTAGGTTGTCACGTCGTACGCCACTTGAATTCCAGCTGTTTCTAAGGACCAATATTCTTGTTCCTCGCATGATTGTTCATTTGGACTGTAAGTATTGGTAAAATGGTAACTATGTGTATTTGGGGTTTTGTTGAGATGTGATAAGGGCAAAATTGTGTTGCTAACCACACGTTGCTTTCTAGTTAGTATCGTGCTTGCTCATTCTTTTCTTTATCAGGATGAGGTTAGGCATAACTTGTGAACTGGTTATCAGACTGGCACTTGGCTCCAACCATCAAGATGCCAGGGTGGTACTTCATATTCTTAAGTGAACATACAATGCACTCAAGTATTTTGAGCTAACACAGTGGTGTTTTGGGTCTGCATCCCCGAGGGATCCTCTCAACTGGGACTTTAATGGTTAAATTCAGTTCCGGAGAATGTTCAAAGTGCATGATGGGTTTATTGAGGCAATTGTCCCTGCCAGGATCAAACCCTAGCTGTTGTAGAGCGCCCTTTGCTCTATCAGGAATCGGAGGAATTGAGGTTAGCCCTAGCTGTCGGAGGACTTTAATGGTTAAATTCAGTTCCGGAGAATGTTCAGAAAGTGCAGGTATGCTGCTAAATTCAATATGTGCATTGTATAATCAAAATCCAGCATGATCATAAGTTAGGTATGCAAACGTTAAGACTAAATGTCATGTGGCTTTAATCTTGTCAGTTTACACCATTCTTAATGTTTATCGGAAACCTGTTTGAACATCTCTGCGTACAAATATTCTCAACTACAAAGCATAATTTCCGCTAGTGATTGTTTAGGTGGAAAGATTGGCAAGAGCAATGTTTTCAAGTCTAACCTAGTCCTATAGCTACCGACCAGTCGCGATTAGTTGTCGACCAGATTGACTAATCGACCCTAGTTGAGCTGGTAGACCATTTTGTCGTCCATATGTTTCTGGATATATATACTTATATATTATATAATAATAAATAATAAAATGTAGTATATATAATTACAATACAATATAGCAACATCAAGCATCAAGATGGTGACTTACTATATGTTTGTTGTTCGTAACTCCCCATTCCTTCTCCAAAACTCCATGTTCTTGCTGATTTGCTGCTGAAATAACAAAGAATTGAAGTAATAAGTACAAAAATAGGTGTAAACTCTAAAGTCACTATCATCTATTAGCATTAGCCATTAGGAAAACACAACAGCTGAACAGCATACATAACCAAGCAATATTCAACAGTGCAGCAGTCTGCTAGCAACAGTAGCAGTACAGCACTGCACTACACCATCTAAACCATGTTCTCAAGTCCAACAATGCAAACGTAAAGTAGAAAACAGCAGCTTGCAGCTGCTAGGCCTAGCAATACAGCGACACAAGCAGGATCTAAATAGTAGGTCATCATTTAAATGGAAGTCTTCTTCATTTCTATCTTGTGGTGGTCCATAAGAATCATCCTCTTCCATTGTTGCTGAATCAGATTCTTCTAGGTGGTGTTGTGCCTGATCTCTCTCATCACTATCATTTTTCTTCAGCCATATACTGCCCTGGTGTGTTCCTTGGACGCTTCCTTTGCCTAACATAGGTTTGTTTGACAGGCTGTAGCACGAGCAACAGCAGCCCTAGGCAAAGTTGCGACCCAATAGCCCTTGAGTAGCATCAACAACCTCATCCACATGAGCCAATTCCAGTCATCAACAACACCTTCATGAAGTGGCTCACAGTTTTCATCAACCCATTCACCTTCCCATTTAAATTCTTCAAGCAAGCTTTCTTTCCTTTGGAACTAAGCTCTCTAATATTTTAAAATATGATTTCCATCTTATTATAGCTAACATATACCAAATTATTTAGCCTTTTATGCTCAATCGATTTCTCGTTTTGGTATGCATCTACAAAAATACAACGCAAAATCAGTACATCATATTGTTATGCAAGGAATATTAGCTACAAAGTCCAAAGTACTTACATGAGAAACCACTGTCCAATTACGCTCACATCCAGATGCAGCACAACGGAGGCTAACAATTCTTTTTTGCTAAACTTTGGAGCTCATATGCTAGGCTGACATATGAATTCCACCAAAGAACTGCAATATAATGCACAATTTCATATTAGTTATTTGTTGCATTACCAAATAAAGTTGTTAGGGAAGGAAACAATAGAATTGTGCAGACTTACTAGGATTTTTTTTATCTCTATCTCATTGCTAATGGCTTTGAGAAGCACCCGCTTTCTGACCTCTCATAATAGTCTGTTTGCTTACTAATCTTGGTTTGCTCATCATCATCTCTCACCATCTTCCACAAACACATCAATGGGCATGCTTTACGTGTGTTGGTATTAATCACCAAAAAGGGAGATTGGAGGGAAATGTGCCATACAACTTTTTCTACCTGTTTTGGTGATTAAGTGTTCAACACACCACATTGAACTAACTACTTTGATGTGAGTATAATCGCATGTTCAAGTAAAGGCAAATTGAAGGAACTAAGTCCAAATGAGCAAATATGGAGGTTAAAAGTGCAACTTTAGGTAAAACAATATAAACAAGAGGTTTAAATTTTTGAATAAATTGCACATACCCTATTTTATGTTTCTAGCACTTTGGTTTGGCTTCTAACTCATTTATGCAAGAAAAGTGTATTTTGGATTTGGTATTGGCCATATTGAAAAACCCTGGCGAAACTATGGAGAAGAGGTAAGTTCCCTACACTTGGGACTAGTTTGAGAACTCCATTTTTCCAAGGGATTCCTATTTTTCTAAAGAAAAATGAGTTATTTTTCCTTAGGAAAATGAATATCACTTAATAAAATAGGTTTCTCAAACTAACATTTAGTCAATTGAATTACATGCTAATTATGTTTGTCTAAGTTATAGGAAAACCCTCAAAGAAATCTAAAAAAGTTTGGAGGAGATAGGCTAAAAGAGCCTTATCTGGTATCGTTTGGACCGCAACGGACTGGTCTGGTGGTGCACCGAATAAGATCAGTGCGTCCTAGTCATACTGCTTGTTATTTTTTTATTAAGAATCTCTGGACCTTTACTGTTCACGACCCGTTGTTCTGCCAGATCGCCTCCAACAGTTGACATCTCCGCGTGCAGGCGAGTCAACAGATAGGCTCGGTCTGGTGGCACAATGGACCGATCTGGTGCCCGCCAGATGAAGAAGGCACACAATTAGATCTAGATTGGGGGCACATGGACCTAATCCGGTGCGCCGCAAACGACCTAAATCTACATTTTTACAAGGAGGCAACGACTCCTTAGCGTCATGGGGCTATAAATAGAGCCCCCCTAGGCGCCTCAAACCAGTACCTAAGTACTCTAAGAGCACAACAACACTTCGACACTTTGCAGTATAGCGTTCTAAGACCAACTCCAGCAGACTCCCTCTCCGTATCCCTAAAACGCGTGGCCAACACATTCTCTCTCCTCTCCGTCTCCGTTTCCAGCAACACTCCCCATCCCACTCCGCATGCAGTCTATGACACCTGGGGCCCGCGAGCAGCCGCGCGCGCACGCAGAGAGCTGCGGAGAGGAGAGAGAAAGCGTGGAAATGGGGAGTGCAGGGACACGGCGTCTATTTTGCGGAGACGGATGCGGAGCCTGCTGGAGAGCGCAATAGTGCCTCAGACCGTGCAAAATGCGGATGCGGAGTGGGATGGGGAGTGTTGCTGGAGTTGGTCTAATGATTTAGTGAGATTTAAGTGACAATACTGAGCTGTTCTTGTGTCTTTGTGCAATCGTGATGTTCCTTCTTGCGTGTGTTGCTGTGATTTGCTCTTGTATGCGTACTTTTTTTCTCTCCACTTTACTATTTTGTAAGGCTGTAAGAGACTCCAGTTTGTGGAGATTCCTTGCAAACCGGAACACACTTGTTATAAGGAAGTATTGTGGCACTCAAGTTTGATGTACATGATCACTTGAAAGGGGCTGAGTGCAACCCTTGTCCAAAAGAGTACACCACAACGTGGATGTAGGATTTGTTGAACCATGGGATAAAAATCATATGTCTCACTTGTCTTTTACTTTCTTGCGATTTGTCTTCTTCCCAAGTTCTCTGCGAACATAAGGTTGATTTGTCTCTTATGGTTCGGCCCGATGATGAGTGATTATCAATGGGTAGCGTCTCAGATCGACCCGATGACTGACCGAGGTGTGAGATTATGTATGCGCAATCATGTCAGTCGGCTTGTGGTGTGCAGACAGGGTGGAGGGCCCCATTGTGGCCTATTATGTCCCATGCCATATCGTGTCTTGTAATCTGCTACAATTAATCCGAAGGAGGGTGGTTGGTTCCACCATAGGTTTTGGTTGGTCGTCACCTAGTTTCGCAGTGGGGTTGACCTCCGCGCTTCTATGGACCTTCCCTAGGATATGGGTGAAAACGGGACGAATACAGCCGGATATAAAGTCATCATCCTGTATCCTACCGGGCAAGGTGAGAGGAAGGGGAGAGGTTTTTTTGTTTTTATATTAAAACCCTAACGAGCGCTTAATAATGGGTCTAAACGTTTTCTATTTTTTTAATGGGTTAAATGAGACTAAATTTAAATACGTTGTGTATTAGATTACTCATTTTCTCATATTATATATATTTATATATTTAAATTTTTAAAATTTGGATTGAAATTTTAAAATAAACCGGTGGTGACGGCTTTGACCTAGTGCGGTGAGTGGCGCCAGGCTGGCACCCGGCACCCATCGTGCCACGCGCCACACTCGTATTGGCAGACCCCCACAGGCACCTCGTCCTCCTGTCCAGCGGCCCCCTGCGGAGTGCGGACGACGCAGTCTGCGGTCGTCCAAGCCGACGCCGACCCAGGCAGATACGACCTGGCCAGCTGACGCCTTGCGCGGCCCGTCGGCCGCCTCCACCAGTCGGCGCCTCGCCCGCACGCACCTTCCCGCCGCGCCAAGGGACAACGGGAACGGGGAGCTTTGCCCTTTCGGCGGAACCAGACTGGTCCGCGGGGCCCCAGCGTGTCTGGACGCCCCGCACGCTGGCCTGACATTTATTATTTTTACCTCAACTTCCCTTGGAAAACCGAGGCGCGCGAGGTTCGCCGCGCCGGCGTCCGGGAGGAAAAAGGTGAAGCAGAGGAGGAAATATCGGCGACGCCGGCGTGTTGGAGCGTGACGTGACTCAATGACGCTCCCCCTCCATTGAGGTCAGTCAGGTCGCGCCGCGCACTCAGTTCGCAGTGGACCTGAGACGTGGCTCGTGGCTCGTGGCCAGCAGACGGCGGCACAATCGATGCGGACGGTGGGATTTTCTTTTTGTAGTTTGGTTGTGAAAAAACAAACTATTAGTACTCCCTCGGCCTACCTAGCGCAGTGGTCGACTTGTATGTAGCCCCCTCGTGCCCACCCACCAACCACGAACGCATACGTTATCCCTCGGCCGACATGCATCATCGAGGAGCCACGAAGTGGAGAATTAGGACTGCTCCACTGCCACCTTCTTTTACCCCTATATTCATACTCTACAAATAGAAAATTAAACATACGGGCAGAGGAGGACGGGGGCTGGAGTAGGCAATTTCGCTCGCTCCTTCCGAGCGGACCCGTCGGCATCGGGCGTTGTCCGTCCCTACGATCCCGTCGCGCAACGCCGGCCGAACGGATGCACAGATCTGCAGCAGCGAGACTTTCCAAACCACGCGACCGTATCGAAGGGTGATGACGACGACGACGACGTCTCGATTACTCAAACACAAGCAGTGAACCCGCGGCGCCGTTTCCTGCCACCGCGCACGTGCCACCGCTTTTGACGCTTTCCCGGTTCCCGAGGCCCGTCGCGATCCGAGAAAAAGCGCGGGGAACCCGGGTGGCCCGTTTGCCTATCGCACCGGCACCAGCCCACCTCCAGCTCCCCCTCCGCCTCCCTCCCAGCCCCCAGGCTCTTCTTTATAAACCCCGCCCCCTCCTCCGCTCTCATCCTCCACCACACCACACCACACCGGCCGGCTCACACGCGCCGCAAAGCAGAGCACGGGGGGCTGAGACCAGAGCAGAGCGGAGCGCCACCAGCCAATCCTTTGCCTGCCCAAGCAGCAGCAGCAGCTGGCCCGATGGCTCTGTCTCTCTCCGGCACCTCCGCCCGCTTCGCCCTCGCGTCGCTGGTCCCCCGGGCCAGGGCCTACGCGGCGTCGGCGGCGTCCGGGGCCATGAGGCGCGCGGCGGAGGGCGCGGCCGCGGGCGAGGCCAAGGAGGCCGGGCGCGCCGCCGCCGCCGCCGCCGAGGGCTCGTGGGTGCCCGACCCCGTCACGGGCCACTACCGCCCCGCCAACTGGGCCGCCGCCGTCGACCCCGCCGACCTCCGCGCCGCGCACCTCGCCCGCACCTACGCCCGGGCCTGAGCGGCCCCGGCTCCCTTCACCCTGCTCCGCCTCGTCTCGTATGACATACGCGCACCGTACCAGGGTGAGACGAGGTGGGGGCTGGGGGTTCGTGTGGCGAACGGCGTGTTGAGCCACGCGCGCGTGCGGCCGCGCTCTGCGACGCCCGGAACGTTCTTGGGAGAGCGCGAGCGAGGTCTTCTGTCTTCTCGGTGCGGGTCGCTGTGCCATGAGATGTGACGCTGGGTCGTTTTGGGTCCGACCAACGGGAGAAGAGCGGCCTGTGGTCGGTGGTCGCCGCCGTGTGTGGGCTGGATGGCCTGCTCTCTTGTGCTCCTCCTATATATCAGATGTACTTCCTCCGAGGAGCAGGGTTTCGCCCTTTCGCTACCTTTTCGTACTCGCTAGTCGCTACAGCTACAGCTAGTACGTACTATACTATACTAATAAAAGCTACAGTTTCTTCCGGTTCTTGTCCTACCTTTCACGTCATCTCGATTACGTGGTGAACTTGTATGCAGTATGCTGTATTTTTTTCATCGGACAAAATATATCTTTTTTTATTGAACATAAACGAGCGGAAAGGTGGTGTTTATCCCTGTATAAACAAGCAGTAGTGGTTAGGGCTGGACGAAAAACACGTAGCTCGTTAACTCGCTCGATTCGATTTGATAGTGGTTCGACTCGACTCGTTTATAATTTGTAACGAGTTGAGCTTGTATTAACGAGCCAGATCGAACTGGCTCACGAGCTGACTCGCGAGCCAAACGAGTTGAAGTAATTAGTCAAATCACAATAATCTCCGATCCAAAATAGTTAATCTTGTACTCTACTATAGTTAATTTTGTTCTTTGTTGAGTGTGAAATATTAAGTTGCAAAATCTATTCTTTTTTCTAAATAGATCTCCTTTTCTTTTGCTACATGATTTTATATCTGTTCGTAGACACTAGACATGGTATTATCGAGCTGGCTCGCGAGCTAAATGAGCCAGCTCGAGTTGTCAAATGAGTCGAGCCGAGTTAGATCTTTAGCTCGTTAACATAACGAGTCGAGCCGAGCCAGCTCAATATCCACCCCTAGTAGTGGTGTACAGTATTGCTACAGCGAGAACCCCTACAGATCTCTTGGTAGACGCCCGTGGGCTTGCAAATCGATGGTACGTACTTGGCTGGTGAAGAGAACCTGGCCGGTGGGTATTACTTGGTTGGTCCCACGCGCCTAGCCTGCCACGGTACCACCGCCTACCAGTCTACCACTGGCAGCATCACCGCCCGGTCGTTGACCTAAACACGCGCTACTCCTGTTTTTACTACCCTTTCCTCAGCACCTCAGGAAATAGAAAGGAATATATATCCTTGATTCCTGCAAGTAGATAAGCCACGCAATCCGACCCGTCCAAAAGAAAACTTAACCGACCAATATAAAGGACGGGAAGGACCCATACAATCCAATGGTCAGGTATAGATCATGATGTTTGCTCCAAAACTCGACTCAATAAAATAAACCGACCCAATGTGTTCAATAGTGAGCCACGGGCTAACCCGACCTAACACTATGCACGGACTAAATAAATCATGACCTGACCTAAATAGAGATGGCAATGGGTACTCGCTACCCGAAATCCGGTGGGTTTTTGCTCTATTAGGGTATAAGTTTAGGTCAATTTCTGTACCCATGGGTTTGTTAATGGGTTCAAATGGAAACCCAACGGGTACGTGGGCATGAGTTTGTTCTTCCACTACCCATACCCGCAAACTCATGGGTTTTTAAAACTCGCCTTAAAATCAGCATTCCTTATAAATATATCTCATAATATTATTAATTGAATATGTTCTAGTTGAAATAAATTTCATGTAACAAATTTTAAGCTAAAATTAGTTATCACTTGTTCCTTTTATCCTAGCTTATTAATGTATTGATTGTTATTTACATGATAAATTATTTTTTATGTTGATGTTAGTGAGTATGGGAAACCCGTCGGGTACTCGAAACCCGCGTGGGTATGGGTTTGGGTAAAATTTTATACCCGTCATGGGTATGAGTTTTTTAGCGGGCATATCTTTTCTTCGCGGGTATATGTTTGGGCAAGTAATACCCATCGAGTTTTTACCCGTTGCCATCTCTAGACCTAAACTTGACCTAACCTGAACTTGATCCGACTCAATGTTTGAACATGTGTACTGCCAAGACATGTTCAAATATGCTAATATAAAATGCTTGCTTTTAGATCCATAAGCACGACACCACTACTCTTGAACATGTATGGCCTAGAGATCTCCGTTATCCCTACTAGATAGGTGGCTCTGAATTGGTTTATACAAGAGTATACCCTATACTATCTTCATATCAGCATCACATGACATGTACTCATAGGCGTCTCGTGTTCCAACCGTACAAGCCCTCTGGGTCTCTCCGATGCATCTTACACTATAAACCTATAGGACCCTGTATCGCGGAGCACATAACATAACGGTATAAGCCCTCAAGATCTCTCACACCCAAGGCACTTGATGGTGTAACGTTGTAAACCTTCGAAGCCACATGTGTCTAGGACAGTGTGGAACATGTATCCTAAGGTTCTTGACCGCGTACTCCCCTTTGGGGCTCAGGGACACACTAGAAGGGCTTGTTTGGGATAAAGTGTAATGAAGGGGATTAAGGGGCCGTTCGGTTAGCTTGGAATACAGCTGAAATTGTTCCGGCTTATCAAAAACTATATAAATTAGTGAATAGTTTTGACAGGGAATTATTCCGGCCCGTCGTTCCGAAAGAAGCGAACGGGCCCTAAGGGGGCTAGAATCCCTCACTATTTAAAATTGAGTAGTGAGGGATTCTAGCCCCCTTAATCCACTCCACTACCTTTGATCCCAAATAAACCCGAAGAGGTATTATTGCTCACCAAATTGTGTGTCATCCATATACAACTATCTATGACCTTGGCCGTGTACTCCCCTTCGAGGCTCAGGGACACCCTAGAGGATGCATTATTGCTCACCAAATTAGAGCTGGTACCTTTGTGTATCATCCACATACAACAATGTATGATCAATAAGTGGACATAAAGTATTACCCACACTACGGTTCAAACCTCTACTTTTCTGAGTTAGATTCTTGATGATGTGACCTTGTAGACATACTCTATGCTACTCGGGACTCACTCCCTGCTCGCACCAATCCATCATCGAACACCTCTTGGTACCCTGGTACCTTTGTTACGACATTTGGCACCATCTTTGTGGATCATTGGCACATGTAGCAGGGTTCTGCCAACATGGCATCCCTACCTTCCTTCCATCTGGACCAGAGCACTTCGTCTCTGTCTCCAGCATCTCGGACTGTGATCCCCACTGACTCTGTTGGGGTGTGTTTAGTTGCAATGACAGGACGGGACAGGATGAGACAATCCCTCAAATAAGATTATTTGGCTCAGGATCAAATATTGGGACATGACTATCTCAGTGTTGTTCCCAGTTATCCCTCAAAATTAGAGAGACAAAAGAGGACGTCAGGGGACGTCTCTGTCCTGGCTGTCTCGCAACCAAACACACCCTTGGTGTCTTGCTCAGTCTTGCCCCCTCACTACCCACTAGAGCCAGTATTGCAACATAATTAGACGAGAGGCAGGCAGTTCCAGTTGTCCGGCAATCATAATGCAACAAGATAATGTACTCACAACACCAAGATATATCAGACATAAATAAGATGCAACCTGATCTCACACTATGGCATGCGAAGAATAATCCGTTGCTGATACATCAACATGCAGGCTCATAAGATTACCGGCTTCCAGGCTTGGCTGCAGACGACTCTGAGGGGAAAGGGGAGGGGATGGAGCATACATGAGAGAAAGAAAATGTAGGCATGCAAGGTTGACTGTATTGGCTGCGACAATCACCCAGACTTGAATAGCAAGACAGCTTTAGAGTCGATGTAGAAATATACAAAGTAGTTTGTCTCGTGCGTCACGTAAGAACCTGCATCATGGACGGAAAAAAAAAGCTTAGCGAAACAGTTGGCAATCGATAGGTATACCGTGAACGACGGTAAATGGAATGGGTTAATAAGTGAATTCAAATCCTCATGCTACTCTTTAGCTCACTTTTTCATTCCCAAGTAATGCATAGGAGGATGGAACTTGTTTGGAGGGTCACTCATGGGCTCACACGAGAGAAACTGAAACTTAAGGAACTAGATGTTTACGACGTAGATTAACAGATCAAAACAGTTTATCACAGAAACTCCAGCAGCACTGGCCATTGTTAGAGACATTGTAAACAAGATAAAAGATAAAATGTTTACCAAAGACAGATGAGGATATACCGTGGCTGTCACTCTATGGATATTAACTCTCATCTAACTGGACAACTGATTATAATATAAATGTTTACCGAAGACAGAAGAGGATATACCGTGGCTGTCGCTCTATGGATCTTAGCTCTCATCTAACTGGATAATTGATTATCATATAAATGTTTACCAAAGACAGACGAGGATATACCGTGGCTGTCACACACATATACACATCTATTGCCTATAGAAGAACACAAATACATGTGACATGACATAGCAGGCAGAATTTCGCTGGTCTCAAATTGTTAACATATGCCTGACACGACCTACAATCATAAAACAGGCTGCCGTATAAATATAAATAAGAAGAAAATCAAAGAAATCTGGAAGAGAAGAAATTACAACAGTAAGTCCAAGATAGAAAATTGTTCTCTTAAATCCATGTTTATAACTTGGCCGTGCAAATTGCAGTAGAGGTTGCTAAACTTCCCTTGTTGCACAGCAATTGCGGGGGTGTTTTTGAAAGTGATGTGGCATGCCATATGGATTCTTTGAGAGGATAGGACACTTCAAAATATTGGAGTGACATGGCATACACAGTCAATTGGGAGTCCAAATAAAATGTGATACATTTCATCAATACATCTGATTACAGATATATTTTTTTTTCGAAAATACAGGAGAGTTGTGCTTCTTTGTATTAGAAAGAAAAGGTCCCCATACATCACACACCTCTCATAAGGGGACCACATATGAGAGGTGGTTATAATAGCCTACATGGTCAACTTGAATATAGAAAATAAAATACTTGACCACCACATCAAACTCTAGCACTAAGCTCTAGACCTTGTAGTATCTTAGCTCCGGCCATGCACCACAGGCTATGCTTCTGATTACAGATATAGTAAGGTGACATCAAGCTAAGGAGGTACCAAGTAAAATACGTACTACCTTAAACAGATAGCTTAGATAGTTAGATTTATACAAGAAATAGTGAACAGAAAGTTGAAATACTTCCTTGAGCACTGTTAAAAGTTTCTGATGGAGTGAATCCTTCCTTGAGCACTGTTAAAAGTTTGTTTTTAGATGAGTTAAGTTGTTGGGATAGGGCTAATGCTAAGCATATAGCGGGTCTTGGCCTTGGTGCTGCTTTTGATAGGGCCTTGGCTATTCCTGATTTTTAAGGTTTTCAAACTGGTCGGGTCTGCCCATAGGCATTGTACTTTGGTCCACTTTGGACCTTTTTTCCTCTCCTAATATAATGATGTGTAGCTCTTCTGCGCGTTTGAGAGAAAAAAATAAAGTTGAAATACAACAATTAAAAATGCAGTAAATTGAATGATAGCTTGCTAAGTTGGATTTGGTTGATAACAATAGTAAATTTTAAAATTTAAGCCATGCCATAAGCAAAGAGATAAAGCTCACAATAAAACAACTAAACATGGTCGTGCATGCCCTGACCACACTACCTGAAAGGCTGAAACAATACTTCATCTGGGGCTCTACTGGACTAAGGGGTGTTTGAATGCACTAGAGCTAATAGTTATTTGGCTAAAAATTGCTAGTAGAATTAGCTAGCTAACTACTCCCTCCGTTCTTTTTTATTTGCCGCGTTTTAGTTCAAAAATGAACTAGCAGACGACAAATATTCGAGAACGGATTTGCTAAAAGTAGCTAGACGGTTTGGATATCTTCAACTAATTTTAGCAGCTAACTATTAACTCTAGTGCATTCAAACACCCTCTAAGTATATAGATCATAATCGTTAGAACATTCTCTTTTTGAAGTATAACTTATGTAGATCTTTAACCATTTAACTTCACTTTCCGAAGTTCATTTCCTTTTTAATATCTTTTAGAAAAAAAATCATGTGGCTTCTATCGACAGAATAAACAATGTTCCCTTGTTTTCAAGTCGTCGACTAGTCGTTGGGTTGGCCCTGGGATCTCAACTGGTGAGGTCGGCTCGACTTTTCTGGCAAGTCGAGTGACTTGGCAACGACTCGAAATTCTCAGTCGACTTGTGTCCCAGTTCGGCCCAAGCAGCCCAAAGGCCCATTATACAACATAAACCCTACCTCCCAACACTTATGTGGCTGATCTTGATTTGGATGATCTTGATTTGAGAGATATTTAGGGTATCTAGTATCTAGCTAGTTGTAGCAGCATCTTAGCTATCTAATGGAGCTTATTTCCTTTTAGGTTTGAACTATATTTTCTTGCTATTTGATTTCCAATTTGAACTATATGTCAATATATGGCTATTATGACTTATGAGTTTATGGCTTATCACTTATGTGGCTGATTTGGTTCAGTTTGAGGCTTCAAATGAGGTAAGACTTGCTGTTTATTTCAGTTTCGTTCAATTTCAGGCTTCAAATGAGGTAAGACTTGCCCTTTCTTCATACCACTATATTGGCAAGTCGACGACTAGTCGACTGACTTATCGACTTGAAAATCGGTACCTTGTCGACTCGACTTATCGACTTGAAAACATGGCAATGTTCTACAATGTCCATTCTATCAATCATGTGCGAACCTCTATGAACTAGCACGTACGAAATCGACCACAGAATAACCAACAACGCAAGCATATCAGACTAGACACCAACCACAACTTGCGCAATCATTCAGTACTAATTAAGGAGGGTTCCCATAAGGGGTTGGGAGAAGAGCATTACCGAAGTTGCGGCCGACGATGCAGTGCCAGGTGGGGCCGTGGTTCTTGTCGAACTCCTTCTTTATGTACTCCGCGATGTCCTTCTCCATACTGTGCTTCTCGAATGCCTGACCGACAGAGAAGGAATCGACAGAAAAGTCCCCAAATGGCCAAATCCCATTCCCAACGAAGAACCGGTCAACAAGGGGAGCGACGGAAACCAAATCGAGCGCAGGAAGAAGGCAGAGCGAGAGCAAGGGCATAAGGTTCTTACGATGCGAGCAATTTCGAAGGCCTCCTGCCGCATCTCCTCCTTCATGTCGGCACTCTTGAGCTGGATCTTGTGCGCAACCGCAGTCGCGGTCGCTGCCGGCGGCGGAGACCCCGAGCCCACCGGCTTGCGGTCCTCGGAGGAGGCCCGAAGCACCACCTGCGCGGCGCCCGCGGGCCCGCGCCTGGCCTCGTCTGACATTCTTGGGGGCGGACGGACTGACGGAGCGGAGCTGCCGGGTACGCTTCTCCCTCTCGAGGAACCCTCTAGCTTTTTGAAAGGCGACGGTGGGCGACGGTGCGCGCTGGAGCGGAATCTGCCGAGAGTCCAGCAGAGAGGACTGGAGAAGGTGAAACTGGGAGCGTCGTGGTGGGCTGGTGGCCGTGGGCCTAGGACTAAAGTCCAGCCGAAATACGTGACCATACGGTTTGTAACGCAAGATTTATTTATTTTTTCCAAATCGTTGCAGAAATTGTAGAACATTTTCAATCGTTTCAGTATTTAAGAAAAGTGAATTCACATTGGAAATAAGTTCTAATTTTTTTTATTATAAAAATATACTCTCTCTGATTCAAGTCATAAGACATTTTTTCTTCTAAATTCATAGTTTTTCTACATACCTAAATGTTGAGGCCTACTTTGCTGAAGATCATCAAAATACCTCATCGGATTGAGAAAATGAGTTTCAAGTACAACATGAGTAGACAATGAAGCAAACCTTCAACATGTGCAACTTGCAAACTAGAAAAGAGAAGCTACGAAGCTCAACGTAAGCATTGATGCTGCAACGGAGCACAACGTAAGCATTGATCTAACCCAATTCAAATATTTTTCGCTTCACTAGCAAAATTTGGATCAAAGTCATCTAGAGCCTTCCACTCATCACTATCAGACGGATGCATCATCACTTGAGGGTCCTCCCATTCACATTCTTTGTGTCATATCATGTGCTTAGTCGTGTGCTTTGAAAGAAACAAACGCTTCACCCGAGATGCAAGAGGCATGTAACGAAGTTGCTTATGGGCTACAATTGATTTCAACATTTCACCATCCTCGTTTTCAACATCTATGTATCTCGACTTACCACACTTTAGACACTTATTCTCTTTCTCATGATCCTTCTAGAAAAGCATACAATTATCTAAACATACATCAATTTTCTGATATTCCATACCTAGACGAGCAATTTCCTGCACTAATACACGTCTTTGGGCATCTTGCGATTTAGCATAAGGACTTTGCTTATCAAGTTCAAGAGATCGTTATAACAACAGTTCTAGAATGCAAACTTAGACTTAGTAACCATAAGCCGAGTCATCAAAGCGAGGATGATAACTCTTGTGTTTTTGTGCAACGACTCTTTGTAGCCTTAAGAACGTTGAAGAACTTTTTATGCACCAGAGGAAGTTGATCCTCAAGATTACATGGAAACACTAAATCCAGATACCCTCTTAAATATTCAAGCATCCCATCCATTCTATCGTAGTCCGCGTCATAATTCTCTTGGGCTTCCGACACATTTTCATGAGAGAACTTGTCACACCCGGTTTTAAGGGCAAAACCGAATGCATAACATATGTGTGCCAAGATCTATTTCCACACATATGTTGACATCACAAGTGTAATATATCAAAAAAACAATGCATAAAAACGTAAATAAAGATTATATTGACATATTACACTTCGAGTAGACTTAATGTCTTAACCTTTATTCATCAAAGTACAATAGAACATGGGCATCCTTCCACAGGAAGATGACCGAGGAATCACTAGACTAGCATCCATCGAGTTCACCATCAAAATCTCCATATGCAAACGTCTAATCAAAATTAAGCAAGGGTGAGCTCACTTATGGTGGGGGCTCAGCAAGTGGGGTGAAAATGCAAGGTTAACAAGGTAAGTCTAAGGTGTCATTTGGTTCACGAAATATAACGTAAATGCTAATGGTAATGATTCACACTCGAATATCGGCGGTAACAAATTTGAATAAGGCGGTATCCATTTGTAGTGTGGTATCGATTACAGTTGGACTTAAACAAACATGATTTAATGTTATCTGTTACCCATTACGTTATCAATATGAAGCGTCCCGGTCCTCTGGGACTCAAATGTGATACAATTACTAGTCCCAGGAGGCTAGTAAACACATTTATACATCAGATGATTACAGATTTGCTTAAACGAGACAAACTTATAAAGGTGGTGATCAACTTTAAGAGTTGGTCCACAACTCAGGACATATCATCAGAGTGGGGCCAAAGCAGCCCGATATACGCAGCGAAGCAAATCAGCGGTCCAACAGCCACAGGCAAGGTTGGGAACAGTCGTAACTCTTACCCGATCTCCTTTTTCTGAAAAACAACAAATAAGCAAGGGTGAGTACAAACGTACTCAGCAGCCCACCTTCACCCGCGGAATGGGGAAATCAGATATAATGCATGGAATATGTGGAGCTCAGGATATTTTGCAGAAACAGCAATATTTTATGCAGGGTTGTTTTGTAAACATTTTGTATTTTTCCAAGCGCATCCCCTCCCAAAGGAGCAGGAAGTTTTTCAATATTAGAACAAAATCCCCTGGACTAAACCATCCAGGTATCTCAGCAGTTTCCCACTGGTTTTCATTTTCAAAATCAGCTACTGGACTTCCCGTCCACCATAGCTCACGGCTCAAACGCTGGACCTTTTAAAAACCACTTTTCTCAAACGCACCTTTTTTTAAAACAAAACACTAATTTCCATACCACACCAGACCCGTCCATTCCTGTGGACACAGACTATTCGAATAGGTTTGAACTCTACGCAGAGGGGTACACTTTACCCACTAGTCTGGCTCTGCGATCTCATGATCAATGAGATCCGAATCCGAATCTCTTTCTTTCCTCGCACGTCCTAACCTTAACGGTTATACCAGAAGGAGTCAGGCCACCGCCATGTCCAAACCGGACAAAACATTCCCCCTCCTCATCCTCCCGATGCTCCCCAGCCTTCATAACCCTGGGGTTGGACCGTACGAGTTCAGATTGAGTGACTGCCCACACAGTCTCGAGTGGTTGTACTTATCAAGAGTACATGTAGTGAAAAATGACAAACCGGTCCTTATATGAGGGGACAATCCTTCTGATCACGCCTAAACCAGCTGAGCCTTCACCTTAGGCCCTCCCCTAAACCAGGGAGTCCCTGATCATCCCTACTAAAAGGTGATAAGGGTGAAAACCCTTCATCATACACATTTTGAAAAGCATTTTCTTTTGAAAACTCACACCTTTTCTCAAATCATTGGTAACAAATATATCAAGGATTGATTGCGGCAAGCGGCTTGGGTGGCCATAATAACTTGTCTCAAAATCATATCATGCATAAAATAACAGGCTGAGGGTTGTGGTTGTGAAACATAGGTAATTTATGCATCAAAGGGATCCAGTGAGCTTGCCGTGCTTATCCGGCGAAGGGGGGAAGGAGAGCTCGCGGAACTGGCTTCTGGCTCCACCGCCTGGCGTAGACTTGCAGATCTGGCCTCCATGAGACGGCACAAACGCTCTGATAACTATGCAACATGAATAAGCAAACATACAAACAAGCAAGTATACCAACAAATATTTAGTATAGTGGTTAGAATAGCGATATATGGATGGGTAGAGTCTTGAGTAGAATCTGTGTCATGTGGTGTTGTGATATTACTGGTGGTGGAGCGGAGGTGCTTACCAGGAGGGTGGACTGGAGGCGAAGCGACACTATTAAGATTTTGGTGATTAAGTGCTCCACACAAATGCTTTGAGTAATATTTGTGCCAAAGACTTAAGAAGTGCAAATCAAGAGTAAAGGTATGTTTCTAAGACTTAGTACGTTGTTTTGGTGACTAATGTATTATGTCTAAGTGCTAGAAACAAGAAAAGACCAAATTGGAAAAGACTTGGCTGAGCAGCCAAGACTCTGCGCAGTCTGGGAGCACCGGACTGTCCGGTGGTGCACCGGACAGTGTCCGGTGCGCCAGGCTGGCGTCTGTCAACTGGCTGCTCTCGGGACTTCGACGACGGCGTACGGCTATAAATCACCGGACTGTCCGGTGGTGCACCAGACTGTCCGGTGAGCCATTCACAGGCGAAGTCGTCGCTCTCGGGAAGCGATCAACGGCGTACGGCTATAAATCACCAGACTGTCCGGTGGTGCACCAGACTGTCCGGTGAGCCAACAGTCGGCTGGGCCAACGGTCGGCCGCGTAATCCGCGCGCGACGAGTGGTAGAGCCAACAGTCAGAAGGGGGCACCGGACAGTGTCCAGTGCGCCAACGGCTCTGAATCTCCAACGGTCGGCTTCGCCAAAGAAGGAAAGAAATCCGCACCGGACAGTGTCCGGTGGTGCACCGGACTGTCCGGTGCGCCAGGCGACAGAAGGCAAGAATTGCCTTCCTGGAATGCTCTCAACGGCTCCTAGCTGCCTTGGGGCTATAAAAGAGACCCCTAGGCGCATGGAGGAGAATACCAAGCATTCTCTAAGCACTCCTAAGCACCAAGACTCCAATTCCACGCATTTGATTCTTTGTGATAGCAACTAGAGCTCCATTTGAGTAGAGAACTCTTCGGGTTGTTTTGTGAGCTCGAGTTGTGACTTGTGTGCGTGGTTGTGCTCTGATTTTGTGTCTTGTGTGCGTTGCTCATCCCATCCTTACTTTCGTGCTTCTTTGTGAACATCAAATTGTAAGGGCGAGAGGCTCCAAGTTGTGGAGATTCCTCGCAAGTAGGATATAGTAAAACAAAGCAAAACACCGTGGTATTCAAGTGGGTCTTTGGACCGCTTGAGAGGGGTTGATTGCAACCCTCGTCCATTGGGACGCCACAACGTGGAGTAGGCAAGTGTTGGACTTGGTCGAACCACAGGATAAACCACTGTGCCTATCTGTGTTGATCTTCTTGTGGTTATCGTGTCTTGCAAGAACTCCTCTCTAGCCACTTGGCTTTATTGTGCTAACTCCTAACCAAGTTTTGTGGCATTAAGTTTCAAGTTTTTACAGGTTCACCTATTCACCCCCTCTAGGTGCTCTCAATTGGTATTGGAGCCGTTCTCTTCAAGAAAGGGACTAATCGCCCGAAGGGATGGATCCTAAGGGAAAGGGGATGGTGGTCAACGACAAGGAGAAGGAGACCATCTTCAACGAGCCGAGGGACGACAAAGCAAATGACTCCGGCTCGAGTCAAAAGAAGAAGGAAGGGAAGAAGAAGAGGCGGATCAAGAAGATCGTCTACTACGACGACAGCGACGAGTCCTCTTCTTCCCAAAAGGACGACGACGACTACGAGAAAAAGAAAACGGTCAATTCAAACTTTTCTTTTGATTATTCTCGTATTCCGCAAAGTACAAATGCTCATTTACTCTCCATTCCACTTGGTAAACCTCCTCACTTTGATGGAGAGGACTACGGATTTTGGAGTCACAAAATGCGTAGTCACTTGTTCTCTCTCCATCCAAGCATATGGGAGATAGTAGAGAGTGGAATGCAATTTGATAGTACTGATAGCCCCATATTTATCAATGAGCAAATTCATAAAAATGCACAAGCTACTACTGTGTTGTTAGCCTCATTGTGCAGGGATGAATATCATAAAGTGAGCGGCTTGGATAACGCCAAACAGATTTGGGGCATCCTCAAGATCTCACATGAGGGGAACGATGTCACCATGCTCACCAAGATGGAGTTGGCGGAGGGCGAACTTGGGAGATTCGCAATTATCAGGGGAGAGGAGCCAACCCAAACGTACAACCGGCTCAAGACCCTTGTCAACAAAATAAGAAGCTATGGAAGCACGTGATGGATGGATCACGACGTCGTCCGCCTAATGCTAAGGTCCTTCACTGTCCTTGATCCACATCTTGTAAACAATATTCGTGAAAATCCTAGGTACACCAAGATGTCGCCCGAAGAAATACTTGGAAAGTTCGTAAGCGGGCGGATGATGATCAAGGAGGCAAGATACGTCGATGATGCGTTGAATGGCCCAATCCACGAGCCTCAAACCGTGGCTCTCAAAGCAAAAAGGAGCAAGGAGGCGCTACCTAGCAAGGTGGCGCAAGTTGAGGCGGTCGGGCTTAACGAAGAAGAAATGGCCCTCATCATCAAGCGATTCAAGACAGCACTAAAGGGTCGCAAGGAGCATCCCAACAAGAACAAGACGAAAGGGAAGCGCTCATGCTTCAAATGTGGTAAGATTGGTCATTTTATCGCTAATTGTCCCGATAATGATAGTGACTAGGAACAAGAGAAGAAGAGGGAAAAGAAGAAGTCTTACAAGAAGGCTAAGGGCGAGGCACACCTTGGCAAGGAGTGGGACTCGGATTGTTCGTCATCCGACTCCGACAACGAAGGACTCGCCGCCTCGGCCTTCAACAAGTCGTCCCTCTTCCCCAACAAGCATCACACATGCCTAATGGCAAAAGAGAAGAAGGTAAACACTCGAAAGTCTACTTATGCTTCTAGTGATGATGAATCTAGCGATGATGAAATAGACTATGCTAGTTTGTTCAAGGGCCTAGATAGAACTAAGATTGATAAGATCAATGAGTTGATTGATGCCTTGAATGACAAAAATAGATTATTAGAAAAGCAAGAGGATCTTTTGCATGAAGAACATGATAAGTTTGTAGAAGCACAAAATTCTCTTGCTTTAGAAGTTAAACGAAATGAAATGCTTTCATGTAAATTGTCTACATGCCATGAATCTATCTCTAGCCTAAAAAGTGTTAATGATGATTTGAATGCTAAGTTAGAAATAGCTAGTAAATCAACCTCTCGTGAAGAACATGTTACGATTTGCAATAGGTGTAAAGGTTTTAATATTGATGCTTGTAGTGAACACCTAGTTTGCATTTCTAAACTAAATGATGAAGTGGCTAGTCTTAATGCTCAACTTAAGACTAGCAAAAATGATTTTAATAAACTAAAATTTGCAAGGGATGCCTACACGGTTGGTAGACATCCCTCAATTAAGGATGGGCTTGGCTTCAAGAGGGAAGCCAAGAACTTAACAAGTCATAAGGCTCCCATTCCCGCAAAGGAGAAAGGGAAGGCCCCTATGACTAATAGTAGTCAAAAGAATCATGCTTTCATTTATGGTGATAAGAGATATTCTAGAAATGTTCATAGGAGTTGTAATGATTCAAATGCCATGTTTGCTTCAAGTTCTTCCTATGTGCATGGTAGAGATATGCCTAGGAGAAATGTCATTCATCATATGCCTAGGAGAAATGTTGCTAATGTTCCTAGGAAAATTAATGAACGTTCTACAATTTACCATGCTTGCAATGCTTCCTTTGCTATTTGTAGAAAGGACAAGAAAGTGGTTGCTAGGAAATTAGGGGCAAAATGCAAGGGAGATAAAACTTGCATTTGGGTCCCTAAGGCTATTTGTACTAACCTTGTAGGACCCAACAAGAGTTGGGTACCTAAGACCCAAGCCTAAATTGCCTTGCAGGTTTATGCATCCGGGGGCTCAAGCTGGATTATCGACAGCGGATGCACAAACCACATGACGGGGGAGAAGAAGATGTTCACCTCCTACGTCAAGAACAAAGATTCCCAAGACTCAATCATATTCGGTGTCACACCCGGATTTTAGGGGTTCAAAACCCGGGCGCAAACATAATCACCAGGTGTGCTGGGACCAAGTCTCACACATATGATGAATCATGGCACAGGATCGAATGTCACATCTTTATATATAACAGGAGTTCTATACAAAATAAATAATTACATTATAAGGAGACAACGGTCCAGCAACCCAAAGTTGACTGGGAGATGACGGCCTAGATCTCTCACGAACTCATCGCAGCATCCTCCATGCGCCTCATCCTGCGGTACCTGTTCTTGACCTGTGGGGGGGGGGGTGTGAGACAGCAAGAGTGAGCTCACATACGTTCATCGCTCAACAAGTTGTGGGGAATAATGTGCATGAACTCGCCAAAGGTGGGAGCTCACATGAAGTGTAAGGCTTACCAAAGAGGATGGTTAGAGCTGAGCATTGCTTTTAAAGTTGGTCAAAATTTTATTAGCAATTACTAAGTATAAGTAAATACCAACCCAATTAAGTAGTAGAACAAAAGTAACAACCTCACCTGCGATGCAATGCATATGACAAATTGAGTTTAAGTTCCATAATTTACTCATGTGAGTGTCCGAGCTGCTCATGACCGTGAGCACGGCTAGTATACCAGTTTTACACTCTGCAGAGGTTGCGCATCTTTACCCACAAGTCATGTTACCCATCTGCCAAGGGATCGCGACTTCCCATACACCTCTACCGAGGAGGCGAGGCAGGGTAACACTACGAGGCCTTTACAAAGTTCCACTAGCTTCAGAAAACCCGCTACAGTTTATAGGAAGCTCCAATGCAGGAATCCCTTGCAGGACCGCCATCACAGCAAAATCCTCCCGAGGGCCTCCCTACACTGACCACTCCCCTACTGCCCTTGCCCCTTTCGGGTAAGGTGGTCCTCCACTAGCTTTCCTAATTAGTCAGCCAAGGGCGTCCATAAACCCTTGTGGTAGCACTGTTTTCCCGGGTGGTTCTCCATGTTCCAATTAACATAATGATCTTATCATGAACAGTAAATAATAACTGATAATAAAAGATAATCATGAATAAAATGTATCTCTATACCCAAAACCACATAAAGCAATAGCAGGTACTACCTGAAAATCCAATGGTGAACAAGGTATAAAGATAGTGAAACTAGGGTAACCTATTGGGTCCCATCAAAATTAACCTATGCAGATCATTATGATTAATCAGAACATGACTGGGTAAAAAGAAGTGATCAAGGGCACAACTTGCCTGGGACTCGAGATTCCAGGTACCAGGATGATCTTCAGATGACTCGTGACCTCACTGCTAGTCGTAGCAATACAGACAAACATTGTATAGGCAGAATTAACATTACACCAAACATATATGCAAAATACATATTAATAATCTACACATTGAAATAAGATCAGAGGAACAGAAATTATTAATTTTGGAGTTATAGATTTTAAGTTATGGATTTTCAAAGGTTTTATGTGTTTAAAATAGGATTAAGTGTGGGATTAATTTTCTTACTGTGGTTATGATAAAACAGAGACACTAAGTGCTAGAGAATAAAATTACAAAATTTTAGGAACTGAAATGAAGTAATTTAGAGTTCATATGCATTTTCTATGAATTATTGAAGTTCCAGCAGTTATTTTCCTATAAAAAAATCTATTTTCTATTTCATTTATTCAATTTAAACGATTTCTGGACTAGGCCTCATTTTCCAGAAAACCCAGGGGCTATCCCGCAAGATCGCCAAGACACAGAGAATAGTTGAGAGGGACGGCGGGTTGATATAGGTAAAGGTCAGGGGTTCTTTTATTAATTTGCAGAGGCCGAAGGGGTATCTAGGGTTTTCGGCCATCCGATCGGAAATCAGGGGCCCGGATTAGATCCCAACCCCAAATGAGTCCGCACGCCTTGCTACCCGTCGGATCAAGGATCCACGGCCCACAGTATGATCGCACGCGGATCCCATCAGAGCCCCAGGATGTTGATCTAACGGTTACTAACTTCGAATCCCGCCCAAAACACCCGACCGTTCGATCTTATATCAACGGTCCAAATCTACCAGCCCCCAGATCTAATCTTAACCGCACCTTTACCATCCAAGGGCCAAGCGCCCTCATCCCCCTCCTCCAGCCATTGCCAGCGGCAATGTCCAGGACCGCGGCGGAGCTTGGCCGGAGCTACCTGGTTTCCCAACCCCGACGCCCTAAATCCCGATTGAGTTGCTTCTATACGCTGCGAGGCACGAAACGAGTACGCGGGTGGGTAACGTACCTAGCTTGGTGACCGGCGAAGAAGTGTTTCACGGTGCGGCGCGACGCACGCCGATGGTGAGAAATTCTGAGCTTCCCGGGCTTCAAGTCCACACGGCGGTGCCCTGAACACAACCCAAGGAACCCCGTGAACCCACAAGGCCAGCCCTTTTGGTCCGAAAAGCTTCGCAGGCTAGGTTCCACGGCGGCGATGGATCACGGCAGCAATTTCTCCACACGGCGAAGGAGTTCTCTCTCTCACCGACGATGGCGCGAGGAACAGGGAGTATGCGAGGGTATGGAGCGAACGAGTCCATGGTATACTACTTTATAGTCATGGAGGAACGGCCCAAGGCGCCCGCAACGGACTCCACGATTGGCGCAGACGCACCGAGCTCCGCGGAAGCCGCGGCCGAGAAGGAGAAGACCGGCTGCCTGATGCCTGGTTACTGGACCCCGCAAATCGGTGAGTCCGCGCGCCAGACGGAGAGAAATCCTGGGTGGTAGCGAACGGATTCCGCGGATGAGTTCGTTGGCGCTTGCCTGAGATCTCGGCTGATCCGTTTGCAACGTTGCCGTCTGAGTCAAACGGGGAAGAAGACCCCGCTGTCGAGGGGGTCCCACAAGCAGCGAGTGAGTGGGGCAGTACTAGCACAAGCAGGACCGGGCCCACGAGTCAGTGCCAGTTAACCAACGCGCGCGCGCGGTGGAGATTGAGTTGAGACTGGCGGCTAGGTTTTGGGTGCAGTGGAAGCGCGCGCGGTGGAGAGTAGAAGTGGGCCGCCGCGGAGGTAAGTGAGACTTGGGCCAAAACGCAGAATCAAGCCCATACTCCATTTTCCCATTTTTTTCCTTTTATTATTTTCTGTTTATTTCTTTTGATTTCTTTCCAAATTCAAATTTCAGTGTTTGAAATTCACATTTGAGTTGTGAATCCATCCTAGAGGTTAAGTGCATAATTAAAATAAACGAATTACCAGCGTGACATGGTATATTTATTTATAAAATTTGCTTTGCATTTTATATAGAGTTTCCCTATTTATTTTAAATATGCAAATTCAAATACTGGACTAAAATAGTTTCTTTATTTGTATATTTATTTTCTCTATATGTTATAGTATTTTCCTTCTCTTCTCAAATTATAGAATTCCCTTTAGAATTCAATTCCAAATTTGGATTTTTAACATATATCTTTTTACATTATTTTATGTTGTCACATAATGCACACAAAATAAAATCCCAACATGATTTATTTTTGGGTGTCTTTTGTTATTTATTTATTTGTTTTCATGTGATGTTCTCATGAAATGATAAATATGGATAACCCACATATATACAATGGAATATCATTTCTCTTTTTAGGTTATCCTCCACAAATTACAAGTTGGGTATTACATTCGGTGACGGGAATCAAGGCAAGGTCAAGGGACTAGGGAAGATTGCCATTTCATCCGAGCACTCTATTTCTAATGTGTTTTTAGTTGAGTCGCTTGGATATAATTTATTGTCTGTGAGTCAGCTTTGTAATATGGGATATAATTGCTTATTCACAAATGTAGATGTGTCCGTCTTTAGAAGGAGTGATGGTTCATTAGCTTTTAAGGGTGTATTAGATGGCAAACTCTACTTAGTTGATTTTGCAAAATAGGAGGCCGGTCTAGATGCATGCTTAATTGCTAAGACTAGCATGGGCTGGCTGTGGCATCGCCGCTTAGCACATGTGGGGATGAAGAACTTTCACAAACTTCTAAAGGGAGAACACATGATAGGTCTAACAAATGTTACTTTCGAAAAAGATAGACCTTGTGCAGCTTGTCAAGCAGGTAAACAAGTGGGAAATGCTCATCATAGCAAGAACGTGATGACCACATCAAGACCCCTGGAGCTGCTTCATATGGACCTCTTCGGACCCGTCGCCTATCTAAGCATAGGAGGAAGTAAGTACGGTCTTGTTATAGTTGATGATTTTTCCCGCTTCACTTGGGTATTCTTTTTGCAGGATAAATCTGAAACCCAAGGGACCCTCAAGCGCTTCCTAAGGAGAGCTCAAAATGAATTTGAGCTCAAAGTGAAGAAGATAAGGAGCGATAACGGGTCGGAGTTCAAGAACCTTCAAGTAGAAGAGTACCTTGAGGAGGAAGGGATCAAGCACGAGTTCTCCGCTCCCTACACACCACAGCAAAACAGTGTGGTAGAGAGGAAGAACAGGACGCTCATAGACATGGTGAGGATAATGCTTGGAGAATTCAAGACATCCGAGCGATTTTGGTCGGAAGCCATGAACACGGCTTGCCACGCCATAAACCGGGTGTACCTTCATCGCCTCCTCAAGAAGACTTCGTATGAGCTTCTAACCGGTAACAAACCCAATGTTTCGTACTTTCGTGTATTTGGGAGCAAATGTTATATTCTAGTAAAGAAAGGTAGAAATTCTAAGTTTGCTCCCAAAGCTATAGAAGGGTTTTTGTTAGGTTATGACTCAAATACAAAGGCGTTAGGGTCTTCAACAAATCATCGGGTTTGGTTGAAGTCTCTAGCGACGTTGTATTTGATGAGACTAATGGCTCTCCAAGAGAGCAAGTTGTTGATCTTGATGATGTAGATGAAGAAGACGTTCCAACGGCCGCAATACGCACCATGGCGATTGGAGATGTGCGGCCACAAGAACAAAAGGAGCAAGATCAACCTTCTTCCTCAACAATGGTGCATCCCCCAACTCAAGATGATGAACAGGTTCATCAAGAGGAGGCGTGTGATCAAGGGGGAGCACAAGATGATCATGTAATGGAGGAAGAAGCACAACCGGCACCTCCAACTCAAGTTCGAGCGACGATTCAAAGGAATCATCCCGTCGACCAAATTTTGGGTGATATTAGCAAGGGAGTAACTACTCGCTCTAGATTAGTTAATTTTTGTGAGCATTACTCTTTTGTCTCTCCTATTTAGCCTTTCAGGGTAGAAGAGGCCTTGCTAGATCCGGACTGGGTGTTGGCCATGCAGGAAGAGCTCAACAACTTCAAGAGAAATGAAGTTTGGACACTGGTGCCTCGTCCCAAGCAAAACGTTGTGGAAACCAAGTGGGTGTTCCGCAACAAACAAGACGAGCACGGGGTGGTGACAAGAAACAAGGCACGACTTGTGGCAAAAGGTTATGCCCAAGTCACAGGTTTGGACTTTGAGGAGACTTTTGCTCCTGTGGCTAGGCTAGAGTCAATTCGCATATTGTTAGCCTATGCTGCTCACCATTCTTTCAGGTTGTTCCAAATGGATGTGAAGAGCGCCTTCCTCAACGGACCAATCAAGGAGGAGGTGTACGTGGAGCAACCCCCTGGCTTCGAGGATGAACGGTACCCCGACCACGTGTGTAAGCTCTCTAAGGCGCTCTATGGACTTAAGCAAGCCCCAAGAGCATGGTATGAATGCCTTAGAGACTTTTTAATTGCTAATGCTTTCAAGGTTGGGAAAGCCGATCCAACTTTATTCACTAAGACTTGTGACGGTGATCTTTTTGTATACCAAATTTATGTCGATGACATAATATTTGGTTATACTAACCAAAAGTCTTGTGAAGAGTTCAGTAGGGTGATGACTCAGAAATTCGAGATGTCGATGATGGGCGAGTTGAACTACTTCCTAGGGTTCCAAGTGAAGAAACTCAAGGATGGCACCTTCATCTCACAAACGAAGTATACACAAGACTTGCTCAAGAGGTTTGGGATGAAGGACGCCAAGCCCGCAAAGACTCCAATGGGAACCGACGGACACGTCGACCTCAACAAAGGAGGTAAGTCCGTTGATCAAAAGGCATACCGGTCTATGATAGGGTATTTACTTTATTTATGTGCTAGTAGACCGGATATTATGCTTAGCGTATGCATGTGAATCCGATCCAAGGGAGTGCCACCTAGTGGTCGTTAAGCGAATTCTTAGATACTTAGTTGCTACGCCTTGCTTCGGGATCTGGTATCCAAAGGGGTCTACCTTTGACTTGATTGGATATTCAGACTCCGATTATGCTGGATGTAAGGTCGATAGGAAGAGTACATCGGGGACGTGCCAATTCTTAGGAAGGTCCCTGGTGTCGTGGAGTTCTAAGAAACAAACTTCTGTTGCCCTATCCACCGCTGAGGCCGAGTATGTTGCCACAGGACAGTGTTGCACGCAACTACTTTGGATGAGGCAAATCCTCAGGGACTTTGGCTACATTCTGAGCAAAGTCCCACTCCTATGTGATAATGAGAGTGCTACCCGCATGGCGGATAATCCTGTTGAACACAGCCGCACTAAGCACATAGACATCCGACATCACTTTTTGAGAGACCACCAACAAAAGGGAGATATCGAAGTGTTTTATGTTAGCACCGAGAACCAGCTAGCCGATATCTTTACCAAGCCTCTAGATGAGTTGACCTTTTGCAGGCTGCGTAGTGAGCTAAATGTCTTAGATTCGCGGAACCTGGATTGATTTATAGCATACATGTGTTTTATGCCTTTGATCATGTTCCTTTATGCATATTGTTGTTTATTAATGGTGTTCAAGTTGTACTCATGATCCCCGGACCTCACAAGTCCATTTGCAAGTGATGCACTTATTTAGGGAGAGGCATGCTACAACTTGACCCCTTGAGACTAACTGTATGCTTGAGTTTGCTTGATTTAGTCTCAAAGGTGAATTGAAAGGGAAACGGTGGACTTGGACCATGCAAGCCTTCCACTGCACTCCGATGAGAGAGTAACTAACTCCAAGTTCATCTTTATGCTCTTATTGCCTTTTTACTCTTAATTGAAGATTTTGGTGAGGCAATGGGATTTAAGGGCCAAGATTGATCCCGTTTTGGTGCTTGATGCCAAAGGGGGAGAAAATAAGGCCAAAGCAATAGATGGATCAGCTACCACTTGAGAATTTTGAAAATAGTATAATAGAGCTTTTGGTTTGTCAAAAATCTCTTATTGTCTCTTTTGTCAAAAGTTGGCCTCTTGTGGGGAGAATGGTTGATTATGGGAAAAAGGGGGAGTTTTTGAAATCTTTGATCAATTTCTCTTGGAATATCTTTCTCTATGCTTCAACAAGTGGATGTGACTTAGATATAGGAAATTGAGTTTGATTTTCAAAAACAAACCAAGTGGTGGTAAAGAATGATCCATATATGCCAAATTTGAATCAAAACAAATTTGTGTTCTCATTTGAATTGATGTTGCACTTCCTTTAGTTGTTTTTTGTTGTGTTGGCATTAATCACCAAAAAGGGGGAGATTGAAAGGGAAATGTACCCTTGGGACATTTCTATAAGATTTTGGTGATTAAGTGCTCCACACAAATGCTTTGAGTAATATTTGTGCCAAAGACTTAAGAAGTGCAAATCAAGAGTAAAGGTATGTTTCTAAGACTTAGTACGTTGTTTTGGAGACTAATGTATTATGTCTAAGTGCTAGAAACAGGAAAAGACCAATTTGGAAAAGACTTGGCTGAGCAGCCAAGACTCTGCGCAGTCTCGGAGCACCAGACTGTCCGGTGGTGCACCAGACAGTGTCCGGTGCGCCAGGCTGGCGTCTGTCAACTGGCTGCTCTCGGGACTTCGACGACGGCGTACAGCTATAAATCACCGGACTGTCCGGTGAGCCATTCATAGGTGAAGTCGTCGCTCTCGGGAAGCGATCAACGACGTACGACTATAAATCACCGGACTGTCCGGTGAGCCAACAGTCGGCTGGGCCAACGGTCGGCCGCGTAATCCGCGCGCGAAGCGTGGCAGAGCCAACAGTCAGAAGGGGCACCGGACTGTCCGGTGTGCACCGGACAGTGTCAGTGCGCCAACAGCTCTGAATCTCCAACAGTCGGCTTCGCCAAAGAAGGAAAGAAATCCGCACCGGACAGTGTCCGGTGGAGCACCAGACTGTCCGGTGCGCCAGGCGACAGAAGGCAAGAATTGCCTTCCTGGAATGCTCTCAACGGCTCCTAGCTGCCTTGGGGCTATAAAACAGACCCCTAGGCGCATGGAGGAGAATACCAAGCATTCTCTAAGCACTCCTAAGCACCAAGACTCCAATTCCGCGCATTTGATTCTTTGTGATAGCAACTAGAGCTCCATTTGAGTAGAGAACTCTTCGGGTTGTGTTGTGAGCTCGAGTTGTGACTTGTGTGCGTGGTTGTGCTCTGATTTTGTGTATTGTGTGCGTTGCTCATCCCATCCTTACTTCCGTGCTTCTTTGTGAACATCAAATTGTAAGGCGAGAGGCTCCAAGTTGTGGAGATTCCTCGCAAGCGGGATATAGTAAAACAAAGCAAAACACCGTGGTATTCAAGTGGGTCTTTGGACCGCTTGAGAGGGGTTGATTGCAACCCTCGTCCGTTGGGACGCCACAACGTGGAGTAGGCAAGTGTTGGACTTGGCCGAACCACGGGATAAACCACTGTGCCTATCTGTGTTGATCTTCTTGTGGTTATCGTGTCTTGCAAGAACTCCTCTCTAGCCACTTGGCTTTATTGTGCTAACTCCTAACCAAGTTTTGTGGCATTAAGTTTCAAGTTTTTACAGGTTCACCTATTCACCCCCCCCTCTAGGTGCTCTCAACTATGCGTGTAGCCGGCAGAGCGGAGTACCTGAGTGGGTGGGGTGTTTGCCTTGGCTGAGGGTGTTGAGTGTGTGTGGAGAGGGTAGCTGGGTGTATTTATAGCTGAGTGTATGTGGTGTAGCACAGTGAAGTTCACTATTGGTGAGAATAGTGACGAATGAATCGTCTGACTTAGTATGAACAGGAGAATTATAGGCAGAATATGGGACAAGAGTATTTTGAGAGTTTTCTCGAACATGAACCATGCTTAAGGGATGACATGGTTGGATAGGGAATAGTTTGATAAGAATTTAGAAACAAGAATTATTGGAATCTGAGTTTGGAAGCCTGGTTCAAAGGAATCTCAAAGTTAAGCATGATCAACTTGGAGAAACCTAGGATGGGTGACCAGATGGGAAGTTCCCTACTGGAAGGAAAATCACAGTCACCGGAGTTCGTATGACTGAAATATTGGTCTGGCTGGTCTTAGGTGGACTGGACAGCATGTCGGATGAGTAGTTGAAATTTGGGGTGATCAAATGATCGATGAATATTAATGATGAATAGTGACGACGAAAAGGCTGCCACAGATATCATCGATGAATAGTAACGATGCTGAATAGTAATGGTGAATAGTAACGATGAATAGTAATGGTGAATAGTAATGGTAAATAGTGATGGTGAATAGTCCTATGAACGAACGATGAATAGTGACGATGAACGAACAATGAATAGGAACTATGAACGAACAGACGAACGATCGAATGATCGGACGAACGAACAATCGAAATTTTGGCAGCATAACGGCAGGACAAAGATTATCTGGAAGAAATATGAATAGGGACTATGAACGAACGATGAACGATCGAATGATCGAACGAACGAATGATCGGAATTTCGGCAGCATAACAGTAGGGAAAAGATTATTTGGACGAATGAATGGACGAACGATCGAATGATCGGACGAACGAACGATCAGAATTTCGGCAGCATAACGGCAGGACAAAGATTATCTGGAAGAACGATGAATAGGGACTATGAACGACCGATGAACGATGAATAGAAACTATGAACGAACGATGAACGATCGAATGATCGATCGAACGAACGATCGGAATTTTGGCAGCATAATGGCAGGGAAAAGATTATTTGGACGAACGAACGGACGAATGAACCAAGAATAGGGGGATGAACGATCGAAGAACGACTGAACGATCCTTGTGCTAGTGTGTGCTTGTGTGGAACATGGAGTGGGTGTGTGTGGGGGGAAGAGAGTTGCCATGAAATGGCTTGGGGTGGGATGAGAGGAGGCCCTTGCCCCTCTATTTATAGCCATGGTGGGGGGATTAGGGGGAGGGATGAGAGGATTAGTGAGAGGATGAGATGATTAGTGGGAGATTAGCATGGATTTGTCTTGTATGAGTGTAATTAGCTTGTAGAGCTCACCGTATGACACTGGAGGCTTACGTATACGTATGGGCATGAGGAAAGTTATGAAGAAAATATTTGTAGGGACTTGAAAAATGATTCTGAAGGTATTTCTCAAGAGGAAAATATCTGGAGATATATCGGTGGAATATTTGGGCAGTATTTCTGGAAAGAACTTGAAGGGGATCACTAGGGAAATATCTGGGCAGTATTTCTGGAAAGAATTTGAGGGGGATCACGCGGGAAATATTTGTAGGATACTTTGAGGAGGATTTTGGAGATAATATAGACCACTATATTTTATTTGTTGATATCAACTTGCAAACAAACATTTTGAAACAAAATTTGAAATTCATTTTGAATTTAGAGGGAGTTTGAGAAATTTTCAAGATTTGAATTTTTGGGATGCTACAA
Source organism: Zea mays (assembly GCF_902167145.1). NCBI lineage: Eukaryota > Viridiplantae > Streptophyta > Magnoliopsida > Poales > Poaceae > Zea > Zea mays. The sequence continues at coordinate 36,469,677 of NC_050098.1, read as the reverse complement.
ATCTACCCCACTTAAAAGGAATCTCGTCCTCGAGATTCGGCTTAGAAGGGTTATGGGTATAGCTTTACTTCAACTACATATCTTCACTTTGCAACTCTTCGAGGAGATGGAACTTCAACAAAATCTGGCCCTGAGGAGCATCTGGTTGCCGATTGCAAACACTGATTCTGGCTACTCAAGATCATCTTCAGGCTTCTAGGTTTCGCTTGGCAGCTAGCTTATTGGAGAAGCATCGATGCCAACACGCAAACCTTTCTCTTGCGAACTCCCACATGGATTCCTTCCTTGATTAGTCTTCTGGTGCTTCATCAACGGAACTTGGGTGACCACTTCTTTTCCAAAAACTTATATGCTTTGATGATCTGGTCCTCCACAAGCTCGCTACATGCCTTCTTCTTTTTCTCCATAGCAGGAACCTTACTGGAACACTACCCCACTTAAAAAGAATGAGGGTAGAATTCTTGAATCTTGGGGATTTGAACTCCTTGAAGTACCACATAACAAGGGTGTTACGGGTCCTTCTGCTGATGTTGCTGCTTGAGCAGGCTGCGGAGAGATGACTGGCACAGGGTTGATTCTGGGAGAACCTTCTTCTTATCTTCTCTTCACTATCTTCTTTTATCTTCTCACTTTTCACTGCCTCTTTCTTTCTCTTTGCTCTTCCCACTGGAGGATTCTATCAAAGAGTATTACTATCATACACTAGAGGAAACCAAAGACTATGAACCATGTACAACAGTCTTCAACCCAAGAATCACCAAGCATTGTGATCTTAGGGACGAGGGAGTGGAAAAATGGAGTTGCTTGCTATTTGGCAGAGGGGATTTTATCAGGTGTGTGCTTTGCTTTGAGTGAGATGGGAGTTGAGGGAGTTGGTGCGGGAGTTTTATAGGCGAGCGTTGGTGTTCGGTTGCGGAGTAGTGGTGATGGAGCAGGTGACACAAGGCAACAAGTGTGATGGAGGGGGGATGGTGTTACTGGCGGTAATGGTGGTGGGTGCGCTGCAAAAGGGGGGTGGGTGGCGGTAGTGCGCTGCAAAGGGGGGCGAGGGGTGGTGGTAGTGCGCATGGAGGTGGGGCACACGTGCGAGGGGCACGAGTGAGTGGTGGGGTCAATGACCCTGATGTTTGTGGTCTCTGGTTCCAAAAATCTTTGCCTCACTATATGGTAATAACTCCTTTGTCCTCTTTTTCTGTTTACTTTGACTTAGGGGTAGTGCTTTGATTCTCACGGTCGGTCCTTTTGACTGAGCGACTGGATATGTTCCTCTGTAGCTTATTCCATGCTTCAAGGGTAAGCTTCCCGGTATCTTCTTGGGTAAGGTGCTTTTCTCTTGAGATGGGTTAAGGGGAGAATGGAAGCATAAGATGAGGATTAGCTCTAATTTGTGATCTATGTTTTAAGAGAAAACCTTTCTTAAAAAGAAAGAAAACACACAAGCTCAACAATGATAAGCACAAACAAATCAAATGTTTTGAATAAGGGAAGAATAGAGTTTTTCCAAATCACGAACTACTTGGATTCGGGGGCTAAGCATAACTACTATTGCTCGGCTCCTGAACTGAGAACTATGCTAAATGCGACTTATAAGCACTAACGTTAAGGCATCACATATGCACACGAAAGGGGAGAAAACATCAAGCGAAATTCATTTTGAAATGCCAGAGTTTTGCAAAACACGAGTCTACACGATTACCTCTCATACATGCAGGGCTCTAGCCAAAGTGAAGAAAAACTCCACTACCCAATGCATGCGGAGGACTGGGCATAACTAACTTCAGACCAGGCAGCTTCTCTTCTGGCAAGGCTGATGAAAGTCACCTAGAGGGGGGTGAATAGGGCGAATCTGAAATTTATAAACTTAAGCACAACTACAAGCCGGGTTAGCATTAGAAATATAAACGAGTCTGAGAGAGAGGGCGCAAAACAAATCGTGAGCAAATAAAGAGCGAGACACGATGATTTGTTTTACCGAGGTTCGGTTTTTGCAAACCTACTCCCCGTTGAGGTGGTCACAAAGACCGGGTCTCTTTCAACCCTTTCCCTCTCTCAAACGGTCACTTAGACCGAGTGAGCTTCTCTTCTCAATCAATCAGAACACAAAGTTCCCGCAAGGACCACCACACAATTGGTGTCTCTTGCCTCGATTACAAATGAGTTTGATCACAAGAAGAATGAGAAAGAAAAGAAGCGATCCAAGCGCAAGAGCTCAAATGAACACAAATGTCGCTCTCTCTAGTCACTATTTGATTTGGAGTGATTCCGGACTTGGGAGAGGATTTGATCTTTTAGAGTGTCTAGAATTGAATGCTATAGCTCTTGTAATGTGTTGAAGGTGGGAAACTTGGATGCCATTGAATGTGGGGTGGTTGGGGTATTTATAGCCCCAACCACCAAAAAATGGCCGTTGGAAGGCTGCTGTCGCATGGCGCACCGGACAGTCCAGTGCGCCACCGGACACTGTCCGGTGCGCCAGCCACGTTAGCAGACCGTTGGGGTTCGACCGTTGGAGCTCTGACTTGTGGGGCCTCTGGGCTGTCCGGTGGTGCACCGGACAGGTCCTGTAGACTGTCCGGTGTGCCAACTGCGCGTGCTCTGTCCTCTGCGCGTGCATGCGCGCATTAAATGCGTTGCAGTCGACCATTGCGCGCGAAGTAGCCGTTGCTCCGCTAGCACACCGGACAGTCCGGTGTGACACCGGACACTGTCCGATGCTTCACCGGACAGTCCGGTGAATTATAGCGGAGCGCCCTCTGATTTTCCCGAAGGTAGCGAGTTCAGCTTCGAGTGCCCTGGTGCACCGGACACTGTCCGGTGCGCCAGACCAGGCTGCCTTTCGGGTCTTTTGCTCTCTTTGTTTGAACCCTTTCTTGGTCTTTTTATTGGCTTATTGTGAACTTTTGGCACCTGTAGAACTTATAGACTAGAGCAAACTAGTTAGTCCAATTATTTGTGTTGGACAATTCAACCACCAAAATCAATTAGGAAATAGGTGTAAGCCTAATTCCCTTTCAATCTCCCCCTTTTTGGTGATTGATGCCAACACAAACCAAAGCAAGTATAGAAGTGCATAATTGAACTAGTTTGCATAATGTAAGTGCAAAGGTTACTTAGAATTGAACCAATAAATATTTTCATAAGATATGCATGGATTGTTTCTTTATTTTCATCATTTTGGACCATGCTTGCACTACATGTTTTGTTTTTGCAAATTCTTTTGTAAATTCTTTTCAAAGTCCTTTTGCAAATAGTCAAAGGTAAATGAGTAAGATTTTGAGAAGAATTTTCAAGATTTGAAATTTTCTCCCCCTGTTTCAAATGCTTTTCCTTTGACTTAAACAAAACTCCCCCTCAATAAAATCCTCCTTTTAGTGTTCAAGAGGGTTTTAAGATACCAATTTTGAAAATGCTACTTTATCCCCCTTTTGAATATAATAAGATATCAATTGAAAAATTCATCATTTTAAAACCTTTTGAAAATGGGTGGTGGTGCGGTCCTTTTGCTTTGGGCTAATACTTTCTCCCCCTTTGGCATAAATCGCCAAAAACGGATACTTGAGTGAAATATAAGCCCTTGTAACTACTTTCTCCACCTTTGGCGAACATAATATGAGTGAAGATTATACCAAAGTTGGAGAGTTGCTCGGAGCAACGACGATGGATGAGTTATGGAGTGGAGTGGAAGCCTTTGTCTTCGCCGAAGACTCCAATTCCCTTTCAATACACCTATGACTTGGTTTGAAATATACTTGAGAACACATTAGTCATAGCACATGAAAGAGATATGATCAAAGGTATATTAATGAGCTATGTATGCAAGACATCAAAACAAATTCCTAGAATCAAGAATATTTAGCTCGTGCCTAAGTTTGTTAAACGTTTGTTCATCTAGTGGCTTGGTAAAGATATCGGCTAATTGTTCCTTAGTGTTAATATATGCAATCTCGATATCTCCCTTTTGTTGGTGATCCCTTAAGAAATGATACCGAATGGCTATGTGTTTAGTGCGGCTATGCTCAATGGGATTATCCGCCATGCGGATTGCACTCTCATTATCACATAGAAGAGGAACTTTGGTGAATTTGTAACCATAGTCCCTAAGGGTTTGCCTCATCCAAAGTAATTGTGCGCAACAATGGCCTGCGGAAATATACTCGGCTTCGACGGTAGAAAGAGCTACAGAATTTTGCTTCTTTGAAGCCCAAGACACCAGGGACCTTCCCAAGAACTGGCAAGTCCCTGATGTACTCTTTCTATTAATTTTACACCCCGGCCAATCGGCATCCGAATAACCAATTAAATCAAATGTGGATCCCCTAGGATACCAAAGCCCAAACTTAGGAGTATGAACTAAATATCTCAAGATTCGTTTTACGGCCGTAAGGTGAGCTTCCTTAGGGTCGGCTTGGAATCTTGCACACATGCATACGGAAAGCATAATATCCGGTCGAGATGCACATAAATAGAGTAAAGATCCTATCATCGACCGGTATACCTTTTGATCGACGGATTTACCTCCCGTGTCGAGGTCGAGATGCCCATTGGTTCCCATGGGTGTCTTGATAGGCTTGGCATCCTTCATTCCAAACTTGTTTAGAATGTCTTGAATATACTTTGTTTGGCTAATGAAGGTGCCCTCTTGGAGTTGCTTCACTTGAAATCCTAAGAAGTATTTCAACTCCCCCATCATAGACATCTCGAATTTCTGTGTCATGATCCTACTAAATTCCTCACAAGTAGATTCATTAGTAGACCCAAATATAATATCATCAACATAAATTTGGCATACAAACAAATCATTGTCAAGAGTTTTAGTAAATAAAGTAGGATCAGCCTTTCCGACTTTGAAGCCATTAGTGATAAGAAAATCTCTTAGGCATTCATACCATGCTCTTAGGGCTTGCTTGAGCCCATAAAGCGCCTTAGAGAGTTTATATACATGATTAGGGTACTCACTATCTTCAAAGCTGGGAGGTTGCTCAACATAGACCTCTTCCTTGATTGGTGAAAGGGAAATGTGCCCTTGGGCCATTTCTAAGTATTTTGGTGATTGAGTGCCAACACAAGTGCTTAAATGTGAATCTATGCCCATGGATGGACAAAGTACAAATCAAGGTTAAAGGTATGTTTCTCAGGCTTAGTACATTGTTTTATGGACTAATGTATTGTGTCTAAGTGCTGGAAACAGGAAAAATCGGATCGGAAATGAGTTGGCTCGAGCAGCCAAGAACCTGCCCAGTCTGGGAGCACCGGACTGTCCGGTGGTGCACCGGACAGTGTCCGGTGCGCCAGACTGACTTGGGCGAACTAGCCGCTCTCGGGAATTTACCGGCGACGTACGGCTATAATTCACCGGACTGTCCGGTGTGCACCGGACTGTCCGGTGAGCCAACGGTCGGCCGGGCCAACGGTCGGCCGCGCGATCTGCGCGGGACACGTGGCCGAGCCAACGGCTAGAAGGGGGCACCGGACTGTCCGGTGTGCACCGGACATGTCCGGTGCGCCAACGGCCCCAAGGCCGCCAACGGTCGGCTTCGCTATTTAAGGAAGGAAATCGGGCACCGGACAGTGTCCGGTGTGCACCGGACTGTCCGGTGCGCCAAACGACAGAAGGCAAGAATGGCCTTCCAGATTTGCTCTCAACGGCTCCTAGCTGCCTTGGGGCTATAAAAGGGACCCCTAGGCGCATGGAGGGATACACCAAGCAACCTTAGAGCATTCTTGATCATCCACACTCAGTCTTTGCGCATTCGTTTGTCATTCTCAGTGATTCGAGCCCCGTTCTAGTGAGAACTTTGAGATAGTCTTTTGAGCTCGATTCTTGGCCGTGTGTGTGCGCATTTTGCTGTGGATTTGTGTGTGTTGCTTCCCTCCCTTACTCCGTGCTTCTTTGTGAACTTTAAGTGTAAGGGCGAGAGACTCCAATTTGTGGAGATTCCTCGCAAGTGGGATAAAGATAAGCAAAGCAAAACATCATGGTATTCAAGTGGGTCTTTGGACCGCTTGAGAGGGGTTGATTGCAACCCTCGTCCGCTGGGACGCCACAACGTGGAGTAGGCAAGCGTTGGTCTTGGCCAAACCACGGGATAACCACCGTGTCATCTCTGTGATTGATCCTTGTTGGTTGTTGTGTTTTGTTGAGGATTCCGATCTAGCCACTTGGAAATTATTGTGCTAACGATTAACCAAGTTTTGTGGCTTAGGATTTTGAAGTGTTACAGGATCACCTATTCACCCCCCCTCTAGGTGCTCTCAATTGGTCCATTGAGGAAGGCACTTTTCACGTCCATTTGGTAAAGCTTAAAGCCATGGTAAGTAGCATAGGCAAGTAAAATGCGAATTGATTCTAGCCTAGCTACGGGTGCATAGGTTTCACCGAAATCCAAACCTTTGACTTGTGAGTATCCCTTGGCTACAAGTCGGGCTTTGTTCCTTGTCACCACACCATGCTCATCTTGCTTGTTGCGGAAGACCCACTTGGTTCCTACAACATTTTGGTTAGGACGTGGAACTAAATGCCATACCTCATTCCTAGTGAAGTTGTTGAGCTCCTCTTGCATCGCCACCACCCAATCCGAATCTTGTAGTGCTTCCTCTACCCTGTGTGGCTCAATAGAGGAAACAAAAGAGTAGTGTTCACAAAAATGAGCAACACGAGATCGAGTAGTTACCCCCTTCTAAATATCGCCGAGGATGGTGTTCACGGGGTGATCTCGTTGGATTGCTTAGTGGACTCTTGGGTGTGGCGGCCTTGTAGCTTGTTCTTCTTCCTCAACTTGATCATGGGCATCCCCCCCTTGATCATTGCTCTCCTCTTGAGGTGGCTCAACTTCTTGATTTTCTACTTCATCATTTTGAGCCTCATCCTCGTCTTGAGTTGGTGGAGATGCTTGCATTGAGGAAGATGGTTGATCTTGTGCATTTGGTGGCTCCTTGGATTCCTTAGGACACACATCCCCAATGGACATGTTCCTTAGCGCGACACACGGAGCCTCTTCATCACCTATCTCATCAAGATCAACTTGCTCTACTTGAGAGTCGTTAGTCTCATAAAACACAATGTCACAAGAAACATCGTGGAGATTCCTCGCAAGTGGGATAAAGATAAGCAAAGCAAAACATCGTGGTATTCAAGTGGGTCTTTGGACCGCTTGAGAGGGGTTGATTGCAACCCTCGTCCGCTGGGACGCCACAACGTGGAGTAGGCAAGCGTTGGTCTTGGCCGAACCACGGGATAACCACCGTGTCATCTCTGTGATTGATCCTTGTTGGTTGTTGTGTTTTGTTGAGGATTCCGATCTAGCCACTTGGAAATTATTGTGCTAACGATTAACCAAGTTTTGTGGCTTAGGATTTTGAAGTGTTACAGGATCACCTATTCACCCCCCCTCTAGGTGCTCTCAATTGGTATCAGAGACGTTCTCTTCAAGAAAGGGACTAACCGCCCGAAGAGATGGATCCTAAGGGCAAGGGGATGGTGATCAACGACAAGGAGAAGGAGACCTTCGTCAACGAGCCCAATGATGACAAGCCCACCGACTCAGGCTCGGGCCACAAAAGAAAAGACGGGAGGAAGAAGAAGACAAGGCGCATCAAGGAAATTGTCTACTACGACAGCGACGAATCTTCCTCCTCCCAAAAGGACGACGACGACCACGATTGACGAAAGACGGTTAACTCAAACTTTTCTTTCGATTATTCGCGCATCCCGCATAGTTCAAATGCTCAATTGCTCCCCATTCCACTTGGCAAGCCCCCTCACTTTGATGGAGAGGACTACGGATTTTGGAGCCACAAAATGCGTACTCACTTGTTTTCTCTCCATCCAAGCATTTGGGAGATTGTGGAAAGTGGAATGAAATTTGATAGCTCGGATAGCCCTGTGTTTATTAATGAACAGATTCATAAAAATGCACAAGCTACTACTGTGTTGCTAGCCTCTTTGTGCAGGGACGAGTATCACAAGGTGAGCGGCTTGGACAATGCCAAGCAGATCTGGGACACCCTCAAGATCTCTCATGAGGGAAACGACGTCACCTTGCTCACCAAAATGGAGTTGGTGGAAGGCGAGCTTGGACGGTTCGCGATGATAAGGGGCGAGGAGCCAACACAAACATACAACCGGCTCAAGACCCTTATCAACAAAATAAGGAGCTACGGGAGCACGCGATGGACGGACCACGACGTCGTCCGCCTAATGCTAAGGTCATTTACCGTTCTTGATCCTCATTTGGTGAACAATATTCGTGAAAATCCCAGGTACACCAAGATGTCGCCCGAAGAAGTTCTTGGGAAATTCGTTAGCGGGCGAATGATGATCAAGGAGGCGAGGTACGTGGACGACGCCTTGAATGGTCCGATCAACGAGCCGCAACCCCTTGCTCTCAAGGCAACATGAAGCAAGGAGGCGCTACCTAGCAAGGTGGCACAGATTGAGGCGGCCGGACTTAATGATGAAGAGATGGCTCTCATCATCAAAAGATTCAAGACGGTGCTTAAAGGCCGCAAGGGACAACCAAGCAAGACCAAAGCCAAGGGGAAGCGCTCATGCTTCAAATGCGGTAAGCTTGGTCATTTTATTGCTAACTGTCCCGACAATGATAGTGACCAGGATCAAGGGAATAAGAGGGAGAAAAAGAAGAACTATAAGAAGGCAAAGGGCGAGGCTCATCTTGGCAAGGAGTGGGATTCGGACTGCTCCTCGTCCGACTCCGACAATGAGGGACTCGCCGCCACTGCCTTCAACAAGTCATTCCTCTTCCCCAACGAGCGTCACACTTGCCTCATGGCAAGGGAGAAGAAAGTAAGCACTCCTAATACTAGTACTTATGCTTCTTCAAGTGAGGATGAGTCTAGTGATGATGATGAGATAGATTACTCATGCTTATTCAAGGGATTAGATAGAACTAAGGTAGACAAAATTAATGAATTGATTGATGCCTTGAATGATAGGAATATACTGTTAGAAAAGCAAGAGGATTTGTTGTATGAAGAACATGATAAATTTGTAGAAGCTCAGAAATCTCTTGCTCTAGAAATTAAGAGGAATGAAATGCTCTCTAGTGAATTATCTTCTTGTCATGAAACTATTTCTAAGCTAAAAAGTTTTAATGATGATTTAAATGCTAAACTAGAAGTAGCTAGTAAATCTAATTCTTGTGTAGAAATTGTTGAAACTTGTAATAGGTGTAAAGATTTTGACATTGATGCTTGTAGTGATCATTTAGTTTCAATTTCTAAATTAAATGAGGAATTAGCTAGTCTTAATGCCCAACTTAAGACTAGCAAGAATGAATTTGACAAGCTAAAATTTGCAAGGGATGCCTACACGATTGGTAGACACCCCTCAATTAAGGATGGACTTGGCTACAAGAGGGAAGCCAAGAACTTGACAAGCCATAAGGCCCCCATCTCCGCCAAGGAGAAAGGAAAGGCCCCTATGGCTAGTAGTGTGCAAAAGAACCATGCTTTTATGTACCATGATAGGAGACAATCTAGAAATGCTTATAGGAGTTGTAATGCATATAATGCCTTTGATTCTCATGCCATGTTTGCTTCTAGTTCTTCTTATGTGCATGATAGAAATGTTGGTAGGAGAAATGCTGTTCATAATTTGCCTAGGAGAAATGTTGTTAATGTTCCTAGGAAAGTAAATGAACCTTCTACAATATATCATGCTTTAAATGCTTCTTTTGCTATTTGTAGAAAGGATAGGAAGATAGTTGCTAGAAAATTAGGGGCAAGATGCAAGGGAGACAAAACTTGCATTTGGGTCCCTAAGGATATTTGTGCTAACCTTGCAGGACCCAACATGAGTTGGGTACCTAAGACCCAAGCCTAAATTTGCCTTGCAGGTTTATGCATCCAGGGGTTCAAGCTGGATTATTGACAGCGGATGCACAAACCATATGACGGGGGAGAAGAAGATGTTCACCTCCTACGTCAAAAACAAAGATTCCCAAGATTCAATAATATTCGGTGATGGGAATCAAGGCAAGGTAAAAGGGTTAGGTAAAATTGCAATCTCAAATGAGCACTCTATCTCTAATGTGTTTTTAGTAGAGTCTCTTGGATATAATTTGCTATCTGTTAGTCAATTATGCAATATGGGATATAATTGTCTTTTTACGAATGTAGATGTGTCTGTCTTTAGAAGAAGTGATGGTTCACTAGCCTTTAAGGGTGTATTAGACGGCAAACTTTACTTAGTTGATTTTGCAAAAGAAGAGGTCGGTCTAGATGCATGCTTAATTGCTAAGACTAGCATGGGCTGGTTGTGGCATCGCCGCTTAGCACATGTGGGGATGAAGAACCTTCACAAGCTTCTAAAGGGAGAACACGTGATAGGTTTGACTAACGTACAATTCGAAAAAGATAGACCTTGTGCAGCTTGTCAGGCAGGTAAACAGGTGGGAGGAGCGCATCACAGCAAGAATGTGATGACCACATCAAGACCCCTCGAGCTGCTACATATGGACCTCTTCGGACCCGTCGCCTATCTAAGCATAGGAGGAAGTAAGTATGGTTTAGTAATTGTTGATGACTTTTCCCGCTTCACTTGGGTGTTCTTTTTGCAGGATAAGTCTGAAACCCAAGGGATCCTCAAGCGCTTCCTCAGGAGAGCTCAAAATGAGTTTGAGCTCAAGGTGAAGAAGATAAGGAGCGACAACGGGTCCGAGTTCAAGAACTTTCAAGTGGAGGAGTTCCTTGAGGAGGAAGGGATCAAGCACGAGTTCTCCGCTCCCTACACACCACAGCAAAATGGTGTGGTAGAGAGGAAGAACAGGACGCTAATCGACATGGTGAGGACGATGCTTGGAGAATTCAAGACCCCCGAGCGTTTTTGGTCGGAAGCCGTGAACACGGCTTGCCACGCCATCAACAGGGTCTACCTTCATCGCCTCCTCAAGAAGACTTCGTATGAGCTACTAACCGGTAACAAACCCAATGTATCTTACTTTCGTGTATTTGGGAGCAGGTGCTACATTCTAGTGAAGAAGGGTAGAAATTCTAAATTTGCTCCCAAAGCTGTAGAAGGGTTTTTGTTAGGTTACGACTCAAATACAAAGGCGTATAGAGTCTTCAACAAATCATCGGGTTTGGTTGAAGTCTCTAGCGACGTTGTATTTGATGAGACTAATGGCTTTCCAAGAGAGCAAGTTGTTGATTGTGATGATGTAGATGAAGAAGATGTTCCGACGGCCGCTATACGAACCATGGCGATTGGAGAAGTGCGGCCACAGGAACAAGATGAACGAGATCAACCTTCTTCCTCAACTATGGTGCATCCCCCAACCGAAGATGACGAACAGGTACCTCAAGTGGAGGCGCTTGATCAAGGGGGAGCACAAGATGATCAAGTGATGGAGGAAGAAGCGCAACTGGCACCTCCGACCCAAGTTCGAGCGATGATTCAAAGGGATCATCCCGTCGACCAAATTCTGGGTGATATTAGCAAGGGAGTAACTACTCGATCTCGATTAGTTATTTTTTGTGAGCATTACTCCTTTGTCTCTTCTATTGAGCCTTTCAGGGTAGAAGAGGCCTTGCTAGATCCGGACTGGGTGTTGGCCATGCAGGAGGAACTCAACAACTTCAAGCGCAATGAAGTTTGGACACTGGTGCCTCGTCCTAAGAAAAATGTTGTGGGAACCAAGTGGGTGTTTCGCAACAAACAAGACGAGCACGGAGTGGTGATAAGGAACAAGGCTCGACTTGTGGCAAAAGGTTATGCCCAAGTCGCAGGTTTGGACTTTGAGGAGACTTTTGCTCCTGTGGCTAGGCTAGAGTCCATTCGTATCTTGCTAGCATATGCCGCTCACCATTCTTTCAGGTTGTACCAAATGGATGTGAAGAGCGCTTTCCTCAATGGGCCGATCAAGGAGGAGGTGTACGTGGAGCAACCCCCTGGCTTCGAGGATGAACGGTACCCCGACCACATGTGTAAGCTCTCTAAGGCGCTCTATGGACTTAAGCAAGCCCCAAGAGCATGGTATGAATGCCTTAGAGACTTTTTAATTGCTAATGCTTTTAAGGTTGGGAAAGCCGATCCAACTCTTTTCACTAAGACTTGCGATGGTGATCTTTTTGTGTGCCAAATTTATGTCGATGACATAATATTTGGTTCTACTAATCAAAAGTCTTGTGAAGAGTTTAGCAGGGTAATGACGCAGAAATTCGAGATGTCAATGATGGGCGAGTTGAACTACTTCCTTGGGTTCCAAGTGAAGCAACTCAAGGACGGCACCTTCATCTCCCAAACGAAGTACACACAAGACTTGCTAAAGCGGTTTGGGATGAAGGACGCCAAGCCCGCAAAGACTCCGATGGGAACCGACGGACACACTGACCTCAACAAAGGAGGTAAGTCCGTTGATCAAAAAGCATACCGGTCCATGATAGGTTCTTTGCTTTATTTATGTGCTAGTAGACCGGATATTATGCTTAGCGTATGCATGTGTGCTAGATTTTAATCCGATCCTAAGGAGTGTCACTTAGTGGCGGTGAAGCGAATTCTTAGATATTTAGTCGCTACGCCTTGCTTCGGGATCTGGTATCCTAAGGGGTCTAACTTTGACTTAATTGGATACTCATATTCCGACTATGCTGGATGTAAGGTCGATAGGAAGAGTACATCAGGGACGTGCCAATTCTTAGGAAGGTCCCTGGTGTCGTGGAACTCTAAGAAACAAACTTCCGTTGCCCTATCCACCGCTGAGGCCGAGTATGTTGCCGCAGGACAGTGTTGCGCGCAACTACTTTGGATGAGGCAAACCCTCCGGGACTTTGGCTACAATCTGAGCAAAGTCCCACTCCTATGTGATAATGAGAGTGCCATCCGCATGGCGGAAAATCCTGTTGAACACAGCCGCACAAAGCACATTGACATCCAGCATCACTTTTTGAGAGACCACCAGCAAAAGGGAGATATCGAAGTTTTTCATGTTAGCACCGAGAACCAGCTAGCCGATATCTTTACCAAGCCTCTAGATGAGAAGACCTTTTGCAGGTTGCGTAGTGAGCTCAATATCTTAGATTCGCGGAACTTGGATTGAATTGTAGCATACATGTGTTTATGCCTTTGATCATGTTCCTTATGCATTTTGTTGCTCAGTTATGGTGCTCAAGTTGTCCAAACACTCCCTGGACCTCACAAGTCCGTTGCAAAGTGATGCACATGTTTAGGGGGAGATGTGTTACAACTTGACCCTTTGAGACTAACCATGTGCTTGAGTTTGATGCTTTAGTCTCAAAGAAGGATTGAAAGGGAACAGGTGGACTTGGACCATGAAAGACTTCCACTGCACTCCGATGAGAGGGTAACTTATTCCAAGTTCATCTCATGTACTCTTATTGCCTTTGTATTCTTATTGAAGATTTTGGTGAGGCAATGGGGTTAAAGGGCCAAGATTGATCCCGTTTTGGTGCTTGATGCCAAAGGGGGAGAAAATAAAGGCCAAAGCAATAGATGGATCAGCTACCACTTGAGAAACTTTGAAAATAGCAGAATAGAGCTTTTGGTTTTTAAAACTCTTGAATTGTCTCTTTTGTCAAAAGTTGGCCTCTTGTAGGGAGAAGTGTTGATTATGGGAAAAAGGGGGAGTTTTTGAAATCTTGATCAATCTCTTTTGGAATGACTCTCTTTATGCTTCAACATGTGTGTTTGACTTAGAGATAGAAATTTGAGTTTTGATTTGCAAAAACAAACCAAGTGGTGGCAAAGGATGATCCATATATGCCAAAATTGAATCAAAATAAATTTGAGTTTTATTTGAAGTGGTATTGCACTTGTTCTAGTTGCTTTATGTTGTGTTGGCATAAATCACCAAAAAGGGGGAGATTGAAAGGGAAATGTGCCCTTGGGCCATTTCTAAGTATTTTGGTGATTGAGTGCCAACACAAGTGCTTAAATGTGAATCTATGCCCATGGATGGACAAAGTACAAATCAAGGTTAAAGGTATGTTTCTCAGGCTTAGTACATTGTTTTATGGACTAATGTATTGTGTCTAAGTGCTGGAAACAGGAAAAATCGGATCGGAAATGAGTTGGCTCGAGCAGCCAAGAACCTGCCCAGTCTGGGAGCACCGGACTGTCCGGTGGTGCACCGGACAGTGTCCGGTGCGCCAGACTGACTTGGGCGAACTAGCCGCTCTCGGGAATTTACCGGCGACGTACGGCTATAATTCACCGGACTGTCCGGTGTGCACCGGACTGTCCGGTGAGCCAACGGTCGGCCGGGCCAACGGTCGGCCGCGCGATCTGCGCGGGACACGTGGCCGAGCCAACGGCTAGAAGGGGGCACCGGACTGTCCGGTGTGCACCGGACATGTCCGGTGCGCCAACGGCCCCAAGGCCGCCAACGGTCGGCTTCGCTATTTAAGGAAGGAAATCGGGCACCGGACAGTGTCCGGTGTGCACCGGACTGTCCGGTGCGCCAAACGACAGAAGGCAAGAATGGCCTTCCAGATTTGCTCTCAACGGCTCCTAGCTGCCTTGGGGCTATAAAAGGGACCCCTAGGCGCATGGAGGGATACACCAAGCAACCTTAGAGCATTCTTGATCATCCACACTCAGTCTTTGCGCATTCGTTTGTCATTCTCAGTGATTCGAGCCCCGTTCTAGTGAGAACTTTGAGATAGTCTTTTGAGCTCGATTCTTGGCCGTGTGTGTGCGCATTTTGCTGTGGATTTGTGTGTGTTGCTTCCCTCCCTTACTCCGTGCTTCTTTGTGAACTTTAAGTGTAAGGGCGAGAGACTCCAATTTGTGGAGATTCCTCGCAAGTGGGATAAAGATAAGCAAAGCAAAACATCATGGTATTCAAGTGGGTCTTTGGACCGCTTGAGAGGGGTTGATTGCAACCCTCGTCCGCTGGGACGCCACAACGTGGAGTAGGCAAGCGTTGGTCTTGGCCAAACCACGGGATAACCACCGTGTCATCTCTGTGATTGATCCTTGTTGGTTGTTGTGTTTTGTTGAGGATTCCGATCTAGCCACTTGGAAATTATTGTGCTAACGATTAACCAAGTTTTGTGGCTTAGGATTTTGAAGTGTTACAGGATCACCTATTCACCCCCCCTCTAGGTGCTCTCAATTGGTCCATTGAGGAAGGCACTTTTCACGTCCATTTGGTAAAGCTTAAAGCCATGGTAAGTAGCATAGGCAAGTAAAATGCGAATTGATTCTAGCCTAGCTACGGGTGCATAGGTTTCACCGAAATCCAAACCTTTGACTTGTGAGTATCCCTTGGCTACAAGTCGGGCTTTGTTCCTTGTCACCACACCATGCTCATCTTGCTTGTTGCGGAAGACCCACTTGGTTCCTACAACATTTTGGTTAGGACGTGGAACTAAATGCCATACCTCATTCCTAGTGAAGTTGTTGAGCTCCTCTTGCATCGCCACCACCCAATCCGAATCTTGTAGTGCTTCCTCTACCCTGTGTGGCTCAATAGAGGAAACAAAAGAGTAGTGTTCACAAAAATGAGCAACACGAGATCGAGTAGTTACCCCCTTCTAAATATCGCCGAGGATGGTGTTCACGGGGTGATCTCGTTGGATTGCTTAGTGGACTCTTGGGTGTGGCGGCCTTGTAGCTTGTTCTTCTTCCTCAACTTGATCATGGGCATCCCCCCCTTGATCATTGCTCTCCTCTTGAGGTGGCTCAACTTCTTGATTTTCTACTTCATCATTTTGAGCCTCATCCTCGTCTTGAGTTGGTGGAGATGCTTGCATTGAGGAAGATGGTTGATCTTGTGCATTTGGTGGCTCCTTGGATTCCTTAGGACACACATCCCCAATGGACATGTTCCTTAGCGCGACACACGGAGCCTCTTCATCACCTATCTCATCAAGATCAACTTGCTCTACTTGAGAGTCGTTAGTCTCATAAAACACAATGTCACAAGAAACTTCAACTAGTCCAGAGGACTTGTT
Source organism: Zea mays (assembly GCF_902167145.1). Classification (NCBI taxonomy): domain Eukaryota; kingdom Viridiplantae; phylum Streptophyta; class Magnoliopsida; order Poales; family Poaceae; genus Zea; species Zea mays. Next base: position 36,453,744 of record NC_050098.1, on the reverse strand, counting down.
AAAGACCCTATATGCCCTTGTGTTTGAATCATATCCTAATAAAAAGCCTTCTACAGCCTTGGGAACAAATTTTGATTTTCTACCTATTTTAACAAGAATAAAGCATTTGCTACCAAAGACTCTAAAATATGAAACATTGGGCTTTTTACCGGTTAGGAGTTCGTATGATGTCTTCTTGAGGATTCGGTGTAGATACAACCGGTTGATGGCGTAGCAAGCGGTGTTGACCGCTTCGGCCCAAAACCGATCCGAAGTCTTGTACTCATCAAGCATGGTTCTTGCCATGTCTAATAGAGTTTGATTCTTCCTCTCCACTACACCATTTTGTTGTGGCGTGTAGGGAGAAGAGAACTCATGCTTGATGCCCTCCTCCTCAAGGAAGCCTTCGATTTGTGAGTTCTTGAACTCCGTCCCGTTGTCGCTTCTAATCTTCTTGATCCTTAAGCCGAACTCGTTTTGAGCCCGTCTCAAGAATCCCTTTAAGGTCTCTTGGGTATGAGATTTTTCTTGCAAAAAGAACACCCAAGTGAAGCGAGAATAGTCATCCACAATAACTAGACAGTACTTACTCCCGTTGATGCTTATGTAAATGATTGGGCCGAATAGGTCCATGTGTAGGAGCTCGAGTGGCCTGTCAGTCGTCATAATGTTCTTGTGTGGATGATGAACACCAACTTGCTTCCCTGCCTGACATGCGCTACAAATCCTGTCTTTCTCAAAATGAACATTTGTTAGTCCCAAAATGTGTTCTCCCTTTAGAAGCTTGTGAAGATTCTTCATTCCAACATGTGCTAGTCGGCGATGCCAAAGCCAGCCCATGTTAGTCTTAGCAATTAAGCAAGTGTCGAGTTCAGCTCTATCAAAATATACCAAGTATATCTGACCCTCTAACACTCCCTTAAATGCTACTAAATCATCACTTCTTCTAAAGACAGTAACACCTACATCCGTAAAAAGACAGTTGTAGCTCATTTTACATAATTGCGAAACTGAAAGCAAGTTGTAATCTAAAGAATCTACAAGAAAAACATTGGAAATGGAATGGTCAGGAGATATAGCAATTTTACCCAATCCTTTGACCAAACCTTGGTTTCCATCCCCAAATGTGATCGTTCTTTGGGGATCTTGGTTTTTCTCATAGGAGGAGAACATCTTCTTCTCCCCTGTCATGTGGTTTGTGCACCCGCTATCGATGATCCAACTTGAGCCCCCGGATGCATAAACCTACAAAACAAGTTTAGTTCTTGACTTTAGGTACCCAAATGGTTTTGGGTCCTTTGACATTAGATACAAGAACTTTGGGTACACAAACACAAGTTTTTGACCCCTTGTGCTTGCCCCCAACATACTTGGCAACTACTTTGCCGGATTTGTTAGTTAAAACATAAGATGCATCAAAAGTCTTAAATGAAATGTTAGAATCATTTGATGCAATATGAGTTTTCCTCTTAGGCAATTTTGCACGGGTTGATTGCCTAGAGCTAGATGTCTCACCCTTATACATAAAAGCATGATTAGAGCCAGAGTGAGACTTCCTAGAATGAATTCTCCTAATTTTGCTCTCGGGATAACCGGCAAGGTACAAAATGTAACCCTCTTTATCCTGAGGCATGGGAGCCTTGCCTTTAACAAAGTTAGACAATCTTTTAGGAGGGGCATTAAGTTTGACATTGTCCCCCTTTTGGAAGCCAATGCCATCCTTGATACCAGGGCGTCTCCCACTATAGAGCATGCTTCTAGCAAATTTAAATTTTTCATTTTCTAAGTCATGCTCATTAATCTTAGCATTAAGTTGAGCTATGTGATCATTTTGTTTCTTGATTAAGGCTAGGTGATCATGGATAGCATCAACATTAATGTCTCTACATCTAGTGCAAATGGAAACATGCTCAATGGTAGATGTAGAGGGTTTGCAAGAATTAAGTTCAACAATCTTAGCACGTAGAATATTATTGTTATCTCTAAGATCAGAAATGGAAGCATTGCAAACTTCTAATTCTTTAGCCTTAGCAATTAATTTTTCATTTTCAATCTTAAGGCTAGCAAGAGAGATGTTCAATTCTTCAATCTTAGCAAGTAGACTAACATTATCATCTCTGAGATTGGGAATTGGAACATCACTAACATTAGAATCAACCTTAGTAATTAATTTAGCATTTTCATTTCTAAGGTTGGCAATAATATCATGACAAGTGCTTAGCTCACTAGATAATCTTTCACATTTTTCTACTTCTAGTGCATAAGCATTCTTAACCTTAACATGCTTCTTGTTTTCTTTAATTAGGAAGTCCTCTTGAGAGTCCAAGAGATCATCCTTCTCATGAATAGCACTAATTAATTCATTTAGTTTTTCCTTTTGTTGCATGTTTAGGTTGGCAAAAAGGGTGCGCAAATTATCGTCCTCATCACTACAATTATCCTCATCACTAGAGGTTTCATATTTAGTGGAGGATTTTGATTTTACCTTCTTCTTTTTGCCGTACTTTGCCATGAGGCACTTGTGGCCGACGTTGGGGAAGAGGAGTACCTTGGTGACGGTGATGTTGGCGGCGTCCTCGTCGGAGGAGTCGGAGGAGCTCTCGTCAGAGTCCCACTCGCGACACACATGGGCATCGCCACCCTTCTTCTTGTAGTACCTTTTCTTTTCTCTCCTCTTACCCTTCTTGTCGTCGCCCCTGTCACTGTCACTAGATAGTGGACATTTTGCAATAAAATGACTGGGCTTACCACATTTGTAGCACACTTTCTTGGAGCGGGGCTTGTAATCCTTCCCCCTCCTTTGCTTGAGGATTTGGCGGAAACTCTTGATGATGAGTGCCATCTCCTCATTGTCGAGCTTAGAGGCGTCGATGGGTTGTCTACTTGATGTAGACTCCTCCTTTTTCTCCTCCGTTGCCTTGAATGCAACCGGTTGTGCTTCGGGCGTGGAGGGGCCATCTAGCTCGATGATTTTCTTTGAGCCTTTGATCAACAACTCAAAGCTCACAAAATTTCCTATTACTTCCTCGGGAGACATTAGTGTATATCTAGGATTCCATCGAATTAATTGAACTTGTGTAGGATTAAGAAAAACGAGGGATCTTAGAATAACCTTGACCATCTCATGGTCATCCCATTTGGTGCTCCCGAGGTTGCGCACTTGGTTCACCAAGGTCTTCAAGCGGTTGTACATGTCTTGTGGCTCCTCCCCTTGGCGAAGCCGGAAGCGACCGAGCTCCCCCTCGATCATCTCCCGCTTGGTGATTTTGGTCACCTCATCTCCTTCGTGCGCGGTCTTGAGTACATCCCAAATCTCCTTGGCGCTCTTTAATCCTTGCACCTTGTTATACTCCTCTCGACTTAGAGAGGCGAGGAGTATAGTGGTGGCTTGAGAGTTGAAGTGTCAGATTTGGGCGACCTCGTCCGAATCATAGTCTTCATCCCCTGGTGATGGTACCTGTACTCCAATCTCAACAACATCCCAAATGCTAGTGTGGAGTGAGGTTAGATGATGCCTCATTTTATCACTCCACATATTATAATCTTCACCATCAAACATAGGTGGTTTGCCTAATGGGATGGAAAGTAATGGAGTACGTTTGGAAATGCGAGGGTAGCGTAGGGGAATCTTACTAAACTTCTTGCGCTCATGGCGCTTAGAAGTTACGGACGCCATGTCGGAGCCGGAGGTGGATGGCGATGAAGAGTCGGTCTCGTAGTAGACCACCTTCCTCATCTTCTTCTTCTTGTCACCGCTCCGACGCGACTTGTTGTGTGAAGGGGATCCCTTCACCTTGTTGGCGGACTCCCCGGATGGAGCCTTCCCATGGCTTGTGGCAGGCTTCTCCCCGGTCCCGAACTCCCTCTTGGCGAATGCTCCCGACATCACTTTGAGCGGTTAGGCTCTAATGAAGCACCGGGCTCTGATACCAATTGAAAGTCGCCTAGAGGGGGGGGGGGGGTGAATCGGGCGAATCTGAAATTTATAAACTTAAGCACAACTACAAGCCGGGTTAGCGTTAGAAATATAAACGAGTCCGAGAGAGAGGGCGCAAAACAAATCGTGAGCAAATAAAGAGAAAGACACGATGATTTGTTTTACCCAGGTTCGGTTCTTGCAAACCTACTCCCCGTTGAGGTGGTCACAAAGACCGGGTCTCTTTCAACCCTTTCCCTCTCTCAAACGGTCACTTAGACCGAGTGAGCTTCTCTTCTCAATCAATCGGAACACAAAGTTCCCGCAAGGACCACCACACAATTGGTGTCTCTTGCCTCGATTACAAATAAGTTTGATCACAAGAAGAATGAGAAAGAAAAGAAGCGATCCAAGCGCAAGAGCTCAAATGAACACAAATGTCGCTCTCTCTAGTCACTATTTGATTTGGAGTGATTCCGGACTTGGGAGAGGATTTGATCTTTTGGAGTGTCTAGAATTGAATGCTATAGCTCCTGTAATGTGTTGAAGGTGGGAAACTTGGATGCCATTGAATGTGGGGTGGTTGGGGTATTTATAGTCCCAACCACCAAAAATGGCCATTGGAAGGCTGCTGTCGCATGCACCACCGGACAGTCCGGTGCACCACCGGACACTGTCCGGTGCGCCAGCCACGTCAGCAGACCGTTGGGGTTCGACCGTTGGAGCTCTGACTTATGGGGCCTCTAGGCTGTCCGGTGGTGCACCGGACAGGTCCTGTAGACTGTCCGGTGTGCCAACTGCGCGTGCTCTGTCCTCTGCGCGTGCAGGCGCGCATTAAATGCGTTGCAGTTGACCGTTGCACGCGAAGTAGTCGTTGCTCCACTGGCACACCAGACAGTCCGGTGTGAAACCGGACACTATCTGGTGCTTCACCGGACAGTCCGGTGAATTATAGCGGAGCGCCCTATGATTTTCCCGAAGGTAGCGAGTTCAGCTTCGAGTGCCCTGGTGCACCGGACACTTTCCGGTGCGCCAGACCTGGGTGCCTTTCGAGTCTTTTGCTCTCTTTGTTTGAACCCTTTCTTGGTCTTTTTATTGGCTTATTGTGAACTTTTGGCACCTGTAGAACTTATAGACTAGAGCAAACTAGTTAGTCCAATTATTTGTGTTGGACAATTCAACCACCAAAATCAATTAGGAAATAGGTGTAAGCCTAGTTCCCTTTCAGCTGACGCACAACTTCAATCTGAGATATCTCCTGGATGGGTCATGAGGGAGCTGATGTTGATGACTTCTTCTAGCGGCGACTGAGATGGCAAGATGGGGTTGAACTCTTCTTCAAGCGCGACTGGCTCTTGTAGCTCCTCAGAGGGCGGCAGTGCTGGCGGGGTGCTTGCAGCTTCTTCCTTGACTTCAAGGGATGGTGCTGGAATCTTCTTCATGGTGAGGGGCTAAAACAACTCTGGCGGGGGATCTTGGGAGGACTCGGGGTGCTCTTGATTATCCATAGCCTGAGGGAAGATTGGAATTCCTTTCAAGACTATGGCTCCTTCCGGTAGTTCCCAAGTCTTCTTCTCTCCTCTGATAGAGATCGAGTGACCTTCAAGAATATGGGGATCTTCAACTCTCACAGATTGAACTGGGTTGGATGAAGCAGGCTCTTGGATTCGCAGGGCTCTACAATGGTTGTGGGTTACCAAGTAGGCCTCCATCAACTTCTAGACGTGCTCATCCTTGGCTTGCTTCAGGGCTTCAGCAGCAATGACTTCACGACTTTCCAAGGCAGTTGCACGGGCTTGAGCTGTGGTGAGATCCACATGGAGCTTACGGTTTCGCTTCTCTGCATCTTCTGCTCGGGCAATCATCTGACGGTGGTGCTGAGCCAAGAAATCATACTGTGCATCTAGGGTGAGCAGGTAGGCAGTGAGGTACACGACTATGGGGTCATCCCCATGCAGCTGCTTCCCTTCCAATGCACGCATCCTGGCCATCCAAACTGGACGGTCTCTCTGAAAGGGCGGAAAGAATCTGAGCGGTGTGTCGGCCACTTCCTCTTCATAAATCTGACATAGGGCCCGCAATGCCTTGTGAGCGATGACTTGGCAGGTGTCTCTGAATCTGTGCCTAGCAGCAGTGACACTCCATTCCACATGGTGCGGACTGGATCCAATGTATACAGTCACGACACACTTCTTTGTGCCATGCTCGACGAATTCACGACCATCATACTCTGGTTGGCTCCTGATTCCGAGACGAACTGTGCATGCTCTCAGCAACTTGGGGAAACCATCTTCATTCTGGCAAAAGCTGGTTTGGCAATGAACCTCCATCTGACTTCTGAGAGAAGGAAAGGGGGAAAGCATTTTGAATTGAAGGGATGAGAGCAATAATTTTTTTTAAGAAAATAGTTTTGACTCAAAAACTTTTGATTAGGCTAAGGGTTACGTCCTGCGGCCAACCTAACAGCTCTGATACCACCTGAAGCGTCCCGGTCCTCTGGGACTCAAATGTGATACAATTACTAGTCCCAGGAGACTAGTAAACACATTTATACATCAGATGATTACAGATCTGCTTAAACGAGACAAACCTATAAAGGTGGTGATCAACTTTAAGAGTTGGTCCACAACTCGGGACATATCATCAGAGTGGGGCCAAAGCAGCCCGATATACGCAACGAAGCAAATCAGCGGTCCAACATCCACAGGCAAGGTTGGGAACAGTCGAAACTCTTACCCGATCTCCTTTTTCTAAAAAACAACAAATAAGCAAGGGTGAGTACAAACCTACTCAGCAGCCCACCTTCACCCGCGGAATGGGGAAATCAGATATAATGCATGGAATATGTGGAGCTCAGGATATTTTGCAGAAACAGCAATATTTTATGCAGGGTTGTTTTGTAAACATTTTGTATTTTCCAAGCGCATCCTCTCCCAAAGGAGCAGGAAGTTTTTCAATATTAGAACAAAATCCCCTGGACTAAACCATCCAGGTATCTCAGCAGTTTCCCATTGGTTTTCATTTTCAAAATCAGCTACTGGACTTCCCGTCCACCATAGCTCACGGCTCAACCGCCGGACCTTTTAAAAACCACTTTTCTCAAACGCACCTTTTTTTAAAACAAAACACTAATTGTCATACCACACCAGACTCATCCATTCCTGTGGACACAGACTATTCGAATAGGTTTGAACTCTACGCAGAGGGGTACACTTTACCCACTAGTCTGGCTCTACGATCTCATGATCAATGAGATCCAAATCCGAATCTCTTTCTTTCCTCGCACGTCCTAACCTTAACGGTTATACCGGAAGGAGTCAGGCCACCACCATGTCCAAACCGAACAAAACATTCCCCCTCCTTATCCTCCCGGTGCTCCCCAGCCTTCATAACCCTGGGGTTGGACCGTACGAGTTCAGATTGAGTGACTGCCCACACAGTCTCAAGTGGTTGTACTTATCAAGAGTACATGTAGTGAAAATGACAAACCGGTTCTTATATGAGGGGACAATCCTTCTGCTCACGCCTAAACCAGGTGAGCCTTCACCTTAGGCCCTCCCCTAAACCAGGGAGTCCCTGATCATCCCTACTAAAAGGTGATAAGGGTGAAAACCCTTCATCATACACATTTTGAAAAGCATTTTCTTTTGAAAACTCACACCTTTTCTCAAATCATTGGTAACAAATATATCAAGGATTGATTGCGGCAAGCGGCTTGGGTGGCCATAATAACTTGTCTCAAAATCATATCATGCATAAAATAACAGGCTAAGGGTTGTGGTTGTAAAACATAGGTAATTTATGCATCAAAGGGATCCAGTGAGCTTGCCGTGCTTATCCGGCGAAGGGGGGAAGGAGAGCTCGCGGAACTGGCTTCTGGCTCCATCGCCAGGCGTAGACTTGCAGATCTGGCCTCCATGAGACGGCACAAACGCTCTGATAACTATGCAACATGAATAAGCAAACATACAAACAAGCAAGTATACCAACAAATATTTAGTATAGTGGTCAGAATAGCGATATATGGATGGGTAGAGTCTTGAGTAGAATCTGTGTCATGTGGTGTTGTGATATTACTGGTGGTGGAGCGGAGGTGCTTACCAGGAGGGTGGACTGGAGGCGAAGCGACACTATGCGTGTAGCCGGCAGAGCGGAGTAACTGAGTGGGTGGGGTGTTTGCCTTGGCTGAGGGTGTTGAGTGTGTGTGGAGAGGGAGAGGGTAGCTGGGTGTATTTATAGCTGAGTGTATGTGGTGTAGCACAGTGAAGTTCACTATTGGTGAGAATAGTGACGAATGAATCGTCTGACTTAGTATGAACAAGAGAGTTATAGGCAGAATATGGGACAAGAGTATTTTGAGAGTTTTCTCGAACATGAACCATGCTTAAGGGATGACATGGTTGGATAGGGAATAGTTTGATAAGAATTTAGAAACAAGAATTATTGGAATCTGAGTTTGGAAGCCTGGTTCAAAGGAATCTCAAAGTTAAGCATGCTCAACTTAGAGAAACCTAGGATGGGTGACCAGATGGGAAGTTCCCTACTGGAAGGAAAATCACAGTCACCGGAGTTCGTATGACTGAAATATTGGTCTGGCTGGTCTTAGGTGGACTGGACAGCATGACGGATGAGTAGTTGAAATTTGGGGTGATCGGATGATCGATAAATAGTAATGATGAATAGTGACGACGAAAAGGTTGCCACAGATATCATTGATGAATAGTAACGATGCTAAATAGTAACAATGAATAGTAATGGTGAATAGTGATGGTGAATAGTCGTATGAACGAACGATGAACGATGAATAGTGACGATGAACGAACGATGAACGATGAATAGGAGCTATGAACGAATGGACGAACGATCGAATGATCGGACGAACGAACAATCGAAATTTCGGCAGCATAACAGCAGGACAAAGATTATCTGGAAGAAAGATGAATAGGGACTATGAACGAACGATGAACGATGAATAGGAACTATGAACGAACGATGAACGATCGAATGATCGAACGAATGAACGATCGGAATTTCGGTAGCATAACGGCAGGGAAAAGATTATTTGGACGAATGAATGGACGAACGATCGAATGATCGGACGAACGAACGATCGGAATTTCGGCAGCATAACAGTAGGACAAAGATTATCTGGAAGAACGATGAATAGGGACTATGAACGACCGATGAACGATGAATAGGAACTATGAACGAACGATCGGAATTTTGGCAGCATAACGGCAGGGAAAAAATTATTTGGACGAACGAACGGACGAACGATCGAACGATCGGACAAACGGACGAACAAACCAAGAACAGGGGGATGAACAATCGAAGAACGACTGAACGATCCTTATGCTAGTGTGTGCTTGTGTGGAACATGGAGTGGGTGTGTGTGTGGGGGGGAAGAGAGTTGCCATGAAATGGCTTGGGGTGGGATGAGAGGAGGCCCTTGCCCCTCTATTTATAGCTATGGTGGGGGGATTAGGGGGAGAGATGAGAGGATTAGTGAGAGGATGAGATGATTAGTGGGATATTAGCATGAATTTGTCTTGTATGAGTGTAATTAGCTTGTAGAGCTCATCGTATGACACTGGAGGCATACGTATACGTATGGGCATGAGGAAAGTTATGAAGAAAATATTTGTAGGAACTTGAAAAATGATTCTGAAGGTATTTCTCAAGAGGAAAATATCTGGAGATATATCGGTGGAATATTTGGGCAGTATTTCTGGAAAGAACTTGAAGGGGATCACTAGGGAAATATCTGGGCAGTATTTCTGGAAAGAATTTGAGGGGGATCACGCGGGAAATATTTGTAGGATATTTTGAGGAGGATTTTGGAGATAATATAGACCACTGTATTTTATTTGTTGATATCAACTTGCAACAAACATTTTGAAACGAAATTTGAAATTCATTTTGAATTTAGAGGGAGTTTGAGAAATTTTCAAGATTTGAATTTTTGGGACGCTACACAATATGTGAACCAAACGACACCTAAGGTTTAATGTGGTTAGCATTTTTGTTGGTCAACATTTTATTATCAACACCTCATTACTAAGTATAATTATATACCAAACCCATTTAAGCATACGCAATAATCCTCAACACATATATCGTCAACATAAATAATCACCAGCATAAGTTTAGAACAACTTGAACCAAAAAGGGCCATGGTTTATTTTCATCTTCAAGTTCAATTATCATATGAGGGTCCATGTCGCTCTTAACCGTGAGCACGACTGATATATCAGTTTTACACTCTGCAGAGGTGGTACACTTTACCCATGAGTCATTATTCCCTTCTAGCTTGGGTTAGCTAGACCCGTATTCACTTCCGAGGTGAGTGGCTAGGGTCTCACTACGAGGCTTCTCCCTAGAGTCCTCACTATGCAGATGTTGGAAATGGTCAAACTGCATAGAGTACATCTGACGTAACCTAATCTTATACCCTAGTCTACAGGAAAAGCATGGGAACTATGCCCATATCCAATCCACCTGAGCTAGAAATATAAGCGCATGGCAGATACCCCCGTTCCTATTAACAAGACCAGCACCTAAGATAAGACTTTCCTAGTTATTTAGCCAAGGGCGTCCCATACCACCCTCATGGTCGCACTATTTTTCTGGGTGGTCACTCCATGTTCCAATTATCTCAATATGATCTTGCTTAATCATTAGATTAACAACAATAATATAAACTTACCATTTGGAACATTGATATCATTAGCAGGAGTACCAGCATAAAGTTAAAGTTGAAGCAATAACATAGCTACTTAAGTAGAGTACAAAACCCAGGTTTGATCAAGGAATAAGGTTGGAAATGTTAGGTGTATTTGAACAGGTAACCCATCAAATTATGTAGATCATGAATATAAACTTAGTTATCATGTGTTGATTAGGTTCAAACAGAATATGCAGGGAGAGAAGTCCACTTGCCTTGCTTAAAGAAAACTTGAGGTTCTTCTTCAAAATTGAATATTGATTCTCAAATAAGGGATCAATGACTGAACATCACATAAACTAACAAGAAGAAACAAACACCACTCAATAACATACAACATTCACCTTAGACAAAACTAAAAGAAAGCATAACGAAAAGAGCATTTGCTTTTCAAAACATCACAAACAATGGTTATTGTAACACCCCTGGTGTTACTGTCACTAAAACTTGAGCATAACATCATAAGCATTGGCATATCATGTGTTTGTCACACCTAGAGTTCATTCACTAGGAAAAAATTTCAAACAAGTTGTATTGATGTGACATATCATGGGTAAAACCCTAGTGTAGGGTACTTAACCCTAAACTAAGCTTAGGGGGTCAATAAAGCCCAAATGAGTTAAATTCTCAAAACTTCTTCAAAACTTTAGAATCCAAATTCTAATAGGAATTGATAGCATCCGAACTTTAGAAGTGCCAGAAACCCTAAAAAGGACCACTAAAAACCCCAAATAGAAACCCTAGGGGGGGTTATATGCAAATGTTGCACACTTTTGGACCTAAGTGCAAAAACCATGGAGATTGGGTACCTTAAGTCATATGGTTTACCTATTTGAAGATTTGCAAAAGAAGCCATGAGATTTGGACCTAATTGCAAAAAGGCCACTCTAGTGATCCTATGGTTAAGTTTGAAATATAGTTGAACAAGGCTGACTTTGGAGCCCTACATCTCATGATTCTTTAAGTTTTTGCTCAAAGTCAATATAGCAAAGTTGTAGAGCTATCATAGGAGAACAAGTTTGATTAAGTGACTGAGCACTGGTGTTGAATAGAAATTGGAGTAAAATAAGCACAAAGTTGGGTTGTCAGTCAATTTTGAAACTGAAACATGGCCACTAGTGCCACTGACCGAACTTTGGGATCAAGTTTAGGTAGGATCTAGTGCTCGATTGAGGATAGTTGCTATAGTCGAATTAAAGATGGATTGTTGAGCTACAAATTTGTTACACAGAGATTAACACATTCTCACGCAAAAATCCAAGATCTTGGCGTCACAAGTTGCTTGGTCAGGCACTCTGAATCAGATCTTCAATGGTACAGTGCCACACAAATATCAACAGATTCAGGGTACCTCGCCGCCGGTGATCCACGTGTCCGGATTTGCGCTGGTCGTCGGGATTCGTGCTGGGCACGTTGTTGATATTCACGGGGAGGTGAAAGATCTCGCGGGGAGGCAGATAGGGTCGAAGGGGAAGCTTATCACCGTGCCTGTAGCCGTTGCGACGTGGCCGGACCGCCGGTGTCGTCGTGGACACTCCGGCGACCTCAATTATACCACGTCGTGACTCTTCACTACGTGGTAGTAACCGTGGCACACTTAGGCTTACCCTCTCTGAACCACTACACCGGTGAACGCCATGATTGCGCCACCAGTGACCTCTTCCTTCTCCGGCCGCCACCGCGCCAACTCCAAATTCACAGGCCACCGCCCCCAGAGCCTATAAATTGAGTGTGCCGTCGAGTCCGTAAGGTAGTCAAGCACCCAACCCACCAAGTCGTGCCTCCAATTGCTCACCAGCAAGCCCCAATTTGGGATTTCCCCCAAATCAACCAAGAACACCGTGCGGTGTGAGCTCACCGTGGCCAACCTGCTCCAGGTTGATTCATAACCCTCTGTTGAATGTTCTAGCATCTCTAGGATCTCCTGTTGCTCATAGGCTCGATTGATTGAACTAGACCATACCGAATTGCCCATAACACCGTAGCTTCTTCTCGAGTTTTGTCGTCGACGTGAACAGGCGTGCTCCGGCCCAGATTAGTGCGATTGATTGAGGGGTTAGTGTCGCCGAGGGTCGAATTCGGTGCCGGCTAAGTTAGGGGTCCGGTCTTGGCATATTCCGGCCAATATAGGCTCATCGGAGACGTGCTCGTCGCCGACCACCATCGCAGACCTGGTGTTGCGAAGGAATAGAACTTCGAGGGTCTTGGTGCAAACGTCGGTGAGACAAACAAATAGTGCTCGGGGTTATTTACTGCTTATTCAAAAAGCTGAGGTCTTCTGTGTAAAACCGCCAATGCAGGCGCGCGCGACGCATTTCGCCTGGGCGTGGGCTGTATTGGGCCAGTTTCAGCCCAGAACTGTTCACAGTTTTCTCCTTTTTCTTTTCTACCAAGCTTTAGAAATCCATAAGAAACTATAGAAAAATGCTAAAAATATCAGACCAATTTTGCTAGGCTCCTGATTTTCTATAGTATTTAATAAAAATAGTTTTAGGATTTTTATTCCAAATAAGGAATTATGGAGTATTTAAAATGGCCAAAACCCTTACCCCTAGAATTTTAGAAATTTATTAATAATTCCAAAAATCACTAAAATTTTTAGATAAGCTTTAAATATTATTTAGAAGCCTTGGGTAAAGTTTGGTATGATTTGGACCATGTTTGGTACCTAGAACCCAAAACCCTAGTCTCCTGCCCTATGAACTTCACTATAGACTCCAAAAACCCTAGTTTCCCGGAGATTCGTGAAGGAAAATTATATTCAAGACCTAAGATAATGTACTTTTATTATCTTTGCATTTCATGAGCATTCATGATTATATATGGCTATATATAGAAAACGAAGAAGAGATAAAAGTTGAAGAAGCAAGGACTACACCACCACCACCACCTGAAGAACCTCAGGCAGGGAACTGCTTTTATTTTGACATATGTGGAGCAGAGCCTGACTCACCTATAACACAAGGCAAGCTCCTGTGCATTTTCCACCTCCTTGCTATTTTAAAATCTTTCTCACTTACTTGATACATTAGGTGATTAGAGTTGTGTGCTAAACAAGTTGCTGCATTTCCTTTCTTGAGAATCTGATTACCTTTCCTTGATCCCCTGTTTTATAAAAAGGTTTTTCTTATGTTTAGCCTTGCTCTAGAAAAACAAAATGTTTTGTTTTAACAAAAGATGATGCTTCAAGTGGGTGGGATGTTTTCAAAATAAAACTTGATGGTGGATCCATCATGGCCATGATGGGTTCAACATCGAAAAAGATGTACCTCTGCCAGGTACCAAACTTTGGGTTTGAAATGATAAAGCTGAGACCGGGCGGGTGACTTGCACGAGAGGAGAGTCTTGGTGTAGTGTCTCCGTCTGAGTCGATTAAGGACCGTCTCGATGTAGGCTTGATGATCGAGGACCTTTTAACTGGTCACATGCCTCGTCATGGGTAAGCTTTGCCTTGGGCAGACTAATACCAGAATAAGATAACACGCAATGGGAGTGGAGAGATGGCGAGAGTAGCGTGTACCCTCCGTGGCAAGAGGCTAGACGGTGGTGTATCTGTGCTCTCGGTTGGTGTGAACCTAATCTGGTCTTAAGAACCCCGGTGGCGAGTTGACATATGCAAGGGTTAAGTGCTACATATGTCGTGTGATCGGAGATCCCCAGCTGGGTATTAATCGATTCGGATCACCGTTACTTCTCGGACATGAAGACTTGGTCACTGCCCTACACGTAGCAATCCAGTGAACAAGAAGGGTTGATAAGAAATTGGCTAGTATAGGTCAAGTGCTTGAACTAGGGTAGAAAGAACTCTAGACTCAGGTAATGACTTAACATGCTAATAAAATTGGATTTTTAAGGATCCACTATTAGTAAGCATTTTTGCAAACAGAGTCTCGATTCTTGATTAAGCCTTACCTTGACTCCCTTAAAGCCAGCATATCCTTGAGAGTCTTTTATTTTGATGGGTAAGACTTGTGAAAGTACACTTCGTACTCAGGGCTTTGTCCCATGTTGTTTTAGGTGAGGAAGCAGCAAATTTTTGTTGCTTTTGTTCCAAGGTGGTGCCTAAAGAAGAAAATCAAGACTGAAGCCTCAGGAGGAAGTGTCCTCCTTTAAAACTTTTTACTGTTTATCGGGAGGGGTTTTTCCCCCCAAGTTATGTAATAATATTACTCCAGCACTCTTATATTTGCTCTGGTCTGTAATAATACTACTCTTTCTATACTTTAATCTAAAATAAAGTTGTTGTAACTGCTTCCGCATACTCGTACCTCTGATGTGTTGTAATATCTGCGTGACGGGTGAAATGCTCTTGGGCAACGTAAAGAATACAGATACCGAACTTGTCAAGAGATCAGGTGTACCTGCAGGGTTGTCTAAGGTCCGTTGGGCAAGAACAACTGTAGGTGGGCCTAATGACTTGGGAGGTTCTGTCACAGTTATAACAAAAAGACGCTCTTTTGAAAAAGGTTTGGTTCATTATTTATAAAATAAGACTTAAGCTTGAATATATTTTAATTACAAATATACAAATATTAGGTTTACCAATTTAGTCTTTTATAAAAGTCATGCAGTATGTCTAAGGTTAAGGGTTCATAAGGTTATAAACACTTTATAAAACATTAATTTTATGAAAAGCTAATAAACAACTAAACAAATTTTATATGAAAAGATCATAATTATATAATTATATTGTTAAACACCTATTTATGAAGAGCTACGATATATGCCTTAAGTGAACTTGTACATGGCTTATAATCTTTATTAAGAAAGCTATACACAAAACAATATGTAAACTATCATTTTAATTATAAAAGAATATGAACACTAATTTTATTATTTTTTAGGAAAAACAAAGTGATATACATAAATAATACATAGATTAATTATATCTAACATAATTAAAATTACGAAAACATGTAATTTGTTACTAGCGCTACTTACGAAACTAGCAACACAAGAATCCAATTGTTTGGACTCTAATTAATCTTTTTTTACAATTTGAAAAATATCGTAGGGCTAAAATATGTAGATGTGAAAATAAATCGGACATTTCTTCTATCTTCGGACCATGGATAGAAAATAGATCGCTGCGTGAGGAAGAAATGCAGGGATCCGATGTGACTTCACGATGTCGATTCTTCAGCACGACGAGGATGAGTAGGGGCGTCGGTGAATTCCGGCAAGCACGAACGATGGCGACTTCGACGCTGCAGTGAGAGCAGAGCAGCGGTTGCAGTGGCTGACAAGGGCGATAGCTTTGATGAGCTAGGACAGAACGACGGTGAGCACAGGCACGACACAACACAGCAATGGCGAGCAGTAGGTTGCCCGTGCGGAAACTTGGGCGCAGCACGTCATGAAAAGCAGGGTAACAGGTACACCAGCGAGGTGGGGGCTTCGGGGGATGACGGCGTGATACTACAGAGGACGACACGCCACACTGGCAACTCCGGCGATGGGTGCGTGCAGCGAAGCTAGACGATGGCACGCAATGCCGCAGGAGGAGGGTGACGCCAACGCGGCAATAGAGGGAGCGCGAAGGGAGAGCAGGGGGAGAACGAGCGTTCTGCGCTGCTTATATAGGCAACGAGAGAGGGAGTGGAGAGGACGCTAGTGGTGGAGCTCGGCCATGTCCATTAATAGCATGAGGTGGGTGGGAAGAAGAGGCTACGGGTCGCGGCGGCAGTGGAGGAAACAGGCAGGAAAGGCGGCTGTATAGGTGTACATTTGGGTCAGGCCTGATGGGCCGGACCGAAGCATGGAAAAAAAAAGCAAGGTTCAGGCACGGCACGACCCAAAATAATTTAGGGTCTCTTTAGCAGGGCTCTGGCTTCTCCAAAAATGGCTTTGGCTCTGGCTCACGAGGTGAAGCCACTTCTTTAGATGAGCCAAAGCCATTCTGAAAAATCATTTGGCAAAACGGCTTATAGGTTGTTTTTCAGAAAGACCCTTGTATAGTTTACTTTTTATAGATACTTTTATATGTATAGCTGAAATATCATTATAGAAGACACAAGCAAACATTATAAACTCAAATTCGAGAATAAATATTCAATTACAAAACAAAGTACATCTATGCTCCCGATGATCTTGAAAGAAATATTGCCTTAGCAATATCATCTCCAAATCTATCCATAGTCCTATCATTGGATTGAGTAGTTGATGTATCCAAAGCATTTTGAGAAGGCTGAAATCTTGCGTATCTCTCTGGAATAGTAGGGATATAATCTGGATTCCGATCACACTTACTGAAATCTTTATCTAAAGCATGATTCTCTCGAATAAAGTTATGAAGACACATTGTAGCTGCAACAATCATCTTTTGCACTTCCATCTTGTAGGTAGGCATTTTCAAAAGTATCCTCCACTTCATTTTCCAAACTCCAAATGCACGCTCCACCACATTGCGAATACTCGAATGCAAATGGTTAAAATGTTCTTGCTCACCATTAGGAGATGGCCCCCTCCTCCAATCTGGTATATGGTACCTTTGACCTTTGTATGGTGCCAAATATCCAGGACGATTTGGATATCCCGCATCAACACAATAATATTTTCCTACCGGAGGGTGGGGAAAATTATCGCTATCATTCTTCAATGCATGGAAAAGCACATTGGTGTCATGCATAGACCCAGGCTGCCCTACTGAAGCATATATGAATCTCATATCAAAATCAACTACAGCAAGAACATTTTGAGTTGCTTTACCACTTCTTCCAATGTACCTAATGAGATCTTCTGGTGGAGGTGTTGCCATAATATGAGATCCATCAAGTGCACCAATACAATCTTTGAAATGTGGCATCATTCTATCATCATCAGTAATCCTACTATGTGTTGTTGAGAAATTAGGATCAATAGGTCTTATATATGCTTTGCACATGGCCACCACACAATGCAAAACCTCATGAAATTTTCTGCTAATTGTCTCACCCGAATGTCTGAAGATGTTACACAAAGCACTATTGGACCACCCATGTCCACATGTAACAAGAAATATGGCCAATGATTCCATAGAACTCATGTGAATAGATGATTTAAGTCCATATGAACTAACAAGCAAATCATGCAAACTATGAAAGAGTGAAGCATTCATTCGAAACATGTGATGACTACCTCCTGATGTTTCCAAAGTATCCATTACCCAACCATATCCACTTTGTCCAGCAATTCTAGATCCATTTTTCTCATGATACTTGAAGTAGTAATCAGATGCGAGAAGAGTAGCACATAAAAGACTGGTTTGTACAGACCTTATAATTGGGACAACCTGTGCAACAATGTTTTCATCATCAGAGTCACTGTCACTTATATCAGCAGCCATATCATCAGACATATGCATATCATCAGACATATTAATATCATCATTCATATTCATATCAACTCTGCGCAACATAGATAAGACAGATTCATTAATAAAAATATTGTAACAGGTACAAGTACTAATGCAAATATGAATTACAGTTCCAATATAACTAAACAAAATGGTTCCAATCTGAATTAAACAAAGCAAACAACAATATAAAGGTGATCCTAGATCCTCCTTGGCACATCATTTCTTGTCATCCACTCGTGCTTACTTGTCAACCAATAAAACCTTTCTTCTGGTGTGTCAATGGTCATGAAAATCTCTCTTTCTGCTCTCTTGGTGAACAAGACAGTAGCTATGAAATGCTCCTTTGTACCAATAGTTGCTCCACACTCTTTAACCAAAGTCATAACTTCCTTGATTGAACAACCTGATGTATCCTCTCTCCTAACAATAGACTCACATGACTCCGTAGTTCTCTTGGTCATTTCGAGAATTTGATCAAAACCTTCAGCAACCCAGTTTGCTCTAACCATTTTCTTCTTCTTTTCCTTGGAGCCGCTAGCCATCTTTCTCTTTCCTTTGTTACTGGTCGGTGTTACCTCTTCAGCCTCACTTTCATCTTTGAAAGGGAATTAGGTTTACACCTATTTCCTAAATGATTTTGGTGGTTGAATTGCCAACACAAATAAATTGGACTAACTAGTTTTCTCTAGTGCATAAGTTATACAGGTGCCAAAGGTTCACACTTGGCCAATAAAAGGACCAAAAATTGGGTTCAACAAAGAGAGCAAGGGATAACCGAAGTGTGCCCTGGTCTGGCGCACCGGACTGTCCGGTGTGCCACCGGACTGTGTCCGGTGCACCAGGGGACTTCACGCTGAACTATTCACCTTCGGGAAAAACCAGAGGCGCTTCGCTATAATTCACCGGACTGTCCGGTGTACACCGGACAGTGTCCGGTGCACCAGGGAAGAGCTACTCTGGAACTCGCCAGCTTCGGGAATTTGCTCCGCTATAATTCACCAGACGTGTCCGGTGTACACCGGACTGTCCGGTGAGTCAGCGGAGCAACGGCTACTTCGCGCCAACGGTCACCTGCAGAAGCATTAAATGCGCGCCAGAGCGCGCAGAAGTCAGGCACGCGCAAAGTGGCGCACCGGACACTCTACAGTACATGTCCGGTGTGCCACCAGACATCCAGGCGGGCCCAGCAGTCAGAGCTCCAACGGTCGGAACCCAATGGCCTGGTGACGTGGCTGGCGCATCGGACACTGTCCGGTGTGCACCGGACTGTCCGGTGCACCATGCGACAGACAGCCCCACCAAACGGCTGGTTTGGTGGTTAGGGCTATAAATACCCCCAACCACCCCACATTCAAGTCATCCAAGTTTTCCTACTTCAACTACTTACAAGAGCTCTAGCATTCAATTCTAGACACACCCAAGTGATCAAATCCTCTCCAAACTCCACACAACGCCTTAGTGATTAGTGAGAGAGATTTGCTTGTGTTCTTTCGAGCTCTTGCGCTTGGATTACTTTCTTCTTTGATTCTTTCTTGCGATCAACTCAATTGTAACCAAGGCAAGAGGCACCAATTGAGTGGTGGCCCTTGCGGGGAAGTTTTGTTCCCGTTTGATTGAGAAGAAGAAGCTCACTCGGTCCGAGGGACCGTTTGAGAGAGGGAAAGGGTTGAAAGAGACCCGGTCTTTGTGACCATCTCAACGGGGAGTAGGTTTGCGAGAACCGAACCTCGGTAAAACAAATCCGCGTGTCACACTTCTTATTTGCTTGCGATTTGTTTTTCACCCTCTCTCGCGGACTCGATTATATTTCTAACGCTAACCCGGCTTGTAGTTGTGATTAACTTTGTAAATTTCAGTTTCGCCCTATTCACCCCCCTCTAGGCGACTTTCAATTTTCATTGACATGTTCATCCCCTTCAGTTCCATCCACTTCAACATGCGAATTGTCCATAGATATGTTCGGCTGGGATGGAGGAACACCACTACCGGCACTCCAATGGTCATCACCGGTATTGCGAAGGTCTTCAAACATAATTGCCAATTTGTCCTCATTTTGAAGGCCTCTAAGCCTAAACTGTAGTGATCCTTTAATAGCCTGAAGGACAAATAAAAAACATTCAATTAGCATGTGAATATTACCTGAATTACTTGAAAAATAACTTCAAAACTGAAATGAATACTCACTTTTGCCATTCTTTTCCACCAATCCTCAGGCATGTCAATATTTCCATTAGCATCCCATCCTAATCCTGTTTGCTCAGTCAATTGCTTCCAAATGCCATAATCAAGTTTTAGTCGATCCCATTTGTTTTTAAACTGTTTTCTATTGTACACAATACCAGTCCTATCCTTGATTTTTTGTATCACATTCTGATATTCAGCTTTATTCAAATGTGTATTTGACCGATTTCCTTTGATCACTTCATCTGCAAAAATCTCACAAACTATCCTAGTATATTCGTCCCCCCATGTCGCCGTATTGTACACGCCAATGTGGACAAACAATGCATAACAATTCAAGTTGCAGCAAGCATAACAATGAGTAATAAAGGATTAGGAATCAAATAATCACCTAGCATCAGTAATTTCCACATCAGTGTCCATAGAGGTTGCAGCATGAGAAGGGCGTCGAGTTTCAGTACTAGGAGAAGGGTGTCGCACATCACCAGTAGGAGGACGTCGCACATCAGCGGGAGACGGTGCTCGGTGCATCTCAGCGGAAGGTGATTGAAGGATGTCTGTGGCAGTGCCAAGAATGCCGGCAAGCCACCCATCGTCTTGTACAGCTGATGTGTCGACGTGAGTAGCCCAATTCGCATCCAAAGACCCGGCACTTGTTGGTACCACACCCTCGCCCACAGCACCAGTGGAACCACGACCTACTCCGGCATTGGATGGTTGGCCTCGGCCAGACGGCGGCAACAGCTGGCGACGTAGCGGATTCATGGCGACCTACAGGGAGGAGAATGATGGTCAGCTGTAGGGAGAGAGATCTGGACACCAAGGGATGGCGATGCCTTGAGGGTGGATTGCGGCAAAATGGAGGGAGGGAGCAGTACCTGGCGGCGCCCTTCACGGATGTGGCGGCGTTCTTCATGGAGGTGGCGGCGCCCTCCACGGCGGCTGGCGTGACGGC
This sequence comes from Zea mays, assembly GCF_902167145.1. Classification (NCBI taxonomy): domain Eukaryota; kingdom Viridiplantae; phylum Streptophyta; class Magnoliopsida; order Poales; family Poaceae; genus Zea; species Zea mays. Next base: position 36,432,653 of record NC_050098.1, on the reverse strand, counting down.
GACCTGGACAGAGGGCTGGTGGCGGGCTGCACGACGGGGGCCGGCGGGGAGCTGCTCCGGCGAGCTGGACGGGAGGGGGGACGCGCAGCAGGGGGCCAGCGCTGGTTGCTGGCGACGCCTTTGTGGGAGAAAGACCGATACTGGTCGATCTCTCCTGTACGTGGCTAGGGATTGAGGGCAGGACCAAAAAAAATAATTTGGACTGGTGGGAGGGCTATTGTGCAAAAATGACGTGAGCTGAAGCCGGGTGAGCCACTTTTTTTGGCTCATGCCCTCTAGTTCATTTTGGAAAAGCACTTCACTGGTGAAGCCATTTGAAAAAGAGGTGTTTGGCACAACTTTTACATGAGCCAGAGCCGAAGCTGAAAAATAAGCCCTACCAAAGGGGCCCTTAGTGCCGGGCCGGTACGACCCGTTATATCGGGTCGGGTTTGGGCCGAGGTCACGACCCATGGGCGGGCACGAGCACGACCCGTTTAAGGCAGGCACGAAATGACCCATATAGAGGCACGAAAAGGCTCATATATTTATTAAAACCACACTTCATTCCACACTTTCATATACTTGATAAAGAACACAAAGCTAGAGATAATGTTAGTTAGATGTTTTTTGTAGCTTTGAATTAGAGTGTGTGATGTAATTTTACTTTTGTTATGAACATTAGACAATAAACTAAACTTACGAACTTTGTATAGAGCTGATTATACTCTTTTTTCTTCTAACAAAATGATTTATAAACGAGGTAGTCATTGCATAGCTGTGGTAACTTTAATACAAATATTAAGTTTGATTTTGTTCAAATTTATTTGTCTTATCTTTTATTTGTTTTATTATTTTTTGAATTTAGGGCTCTAATGTGAATTTTGGGACAAAAACTGAATTTCGGGCCAAAAATTGAATTTCGGGCCCTAATATGAATTTCGGGCCAAAAATTGAATTTCGGGCTTTTATAATTTTGGGCCACCCGAAATGAGCCCGGCACGTTTAAGCAATTACGGGCCGGGTCGTGGGCCGAGAGCTAGGCCCATGGGCCGGCCCGGCACGGCCCGAAATTCAAACGGGCCGGCCCGGACCGAAATTCAAACAATACGGGCCTTTTCGGGCTTGGGCTGGGTCGGGCGGCCCGAATGTACACCTATAGGCGGCTGTTCCACTCGCTGCGTAGGGTGGCGGGAGGCGAGAAGGTGGGCTGGCGGCGGCGGTGCTTCGAACGGGCGGCAACGCATGCGAGAAACAGGAGAGCCCGACATCGTCGTTGTTTGGCTTGCGAGTAGAGATGTCCAAACGGGCCGCCCGGCCCGGCCCAGGCCCAATGAAGCCCGACCTATTTTGGGCCCGGCCCGTCAGGCACGGTTAGAAAATCGGGCCGGTCCGTTTAAGCCCGCGGGCTCGTTTTCCTGTCCGAGCCCGGCCCGCAGCTGGTCCAAACGGGCCGGCCCGACCCGTTTAGCACGGAAAAAGCGGGCCGAAAAACGGGCTAAGCGGTCCGGTAAGCACGATTTAGTACAAAAAAAGCGGGCTTAGAAGTAAACGGATCGTGTCGGGCTAGCCCACCGTGTCTAGTTTCCTGTCTGAGCCCGACCCGCTTATCCGTGTCGGGCCCGCCCGGGCCCGCATAGAACTGGGCCATGCCGGGCTCGGATCAGGCCCAAATAGTGGGTTCCGTGTTGGGTTCGCGGGCCTCGTGCTTATTGGCCATCTATACTTGTGAGCGTGAAAGGAGAGAAGAGAAAAGAGAGGAAGAGAGAGAATAGGCGGGTGGAGCCCACCTGCAAGTGAGTGAATGCGAGAGAGAAGAAAGGTATGGCATATGTGGTCCACATGTCAAAGAAAGGAGAGCGATGGAATTGCTAGGCCTAGATTGGTTGAACGCATGCACGGATCCGTTTTTTCTCCCAAATTCACTTCTCCATGTTTAGAATTTTATAAATACATATATTTATATATTCTAAAAATAAATTAGGATAAATCCAAAAATGTCATTAACAAACTAATATACATGTTTCTATTATAAGATTATTAAGGAATTTATTATTTTTTTTATAAAAATAATTCCACACCAATAAATAAATCCAAATAGTGAATAAACATATATATATATATTAAGAAATGAATTCCAAATACATTAGAAATTTTGAAAAAAAACATTTCAACCAAAAATATGCTCCAATATGAATGCATCAAACACTTGATAAAATATTATCTATTCGGGAAATTGATCAATTGATTTATATTATCATTTTTTTGAAAACATAAATATTTTCTTTTCTACTGGAAGCTATTTAAGTCAAACTCGATTGTTTTTATTTGATGGATTTAGGGTGTTACAGAACTCCTCGCCGTTATAGTCCTAGACTTCATAGTTAGACATGTAGTCATAGTCGCAAAGGGGCCCTAGCATAAGTTCTCTTGTCTTGACATCTAAAAATTCGACACACGCTGCATGGACACCACACATTTGTGATGGTTATTGACAAAGCAAAAGCATGATCGATAAAATCTTCTATCTTTCTTATCCACTCCACTAAGGGATCATTCATACGCCAATCTTCATATATCCATCGACAGTCCTCACCTATGTTTGAGGAAACAATACAATATGTGATTCATGAATTTCTTCGGGTACTAAACACATATCAATTGTGTCACTACATCTATAGGAATGATAGATCCTAAGCCCACCTAAGAGTGATCGATAGAGCATATATTTGTGGCGAGCCATGGGAACGAAATTTGAGTAGTATAATCCATTGTTTTCCAATTGCATACCCAAAAATGGTGCAATGAAGAATAGCATAGTTATGCCACCAAAATCTCATTCAAACCCATCGCTCATCATAAATCTGTTGCCCTATAGACCACTCCAAAGTTGTCCAAAAAAGGATAATTCTAGACCAACACATGTAAGTCGTGCCGGTTCGGAACAGATGACACAGGTTTCAGAACACTATAGCACTTCTACGAAAACATTACTAATGCAAAACTAGTAAAATAAAAACAAGAAACTAGTGAGAAGAATATAATCAAACCAAACCAAAACAATATTAGATAATTTTTTTTTTTGCTCTAGCTCACGATCTAAATGAACCAGTTCCAGCTCGTAAACGAGCCGAGCCAAGATGACTTTATGGCTCGTTATTTTAACAAGCTGATATAAACCAACTTATTAGTTTAAAGAGCCAGCTCAAATTTGAACGAGCTAAGCCGGCTCGATATCCGTGCTGGTGACAAGCCGCGAGCGACACAACGAGGAGCGCGAGGACGCAGGTACCTGTGCATGGACCGCCTGATGGCCAAAAGTTCATGCGCAAGTTTGTGCTGCCGGACAACACTGACATGGACAAGATCGGCGCCGTGTGCAGTGACGGTGTGCTCACGGTTACCGTCGAGATCCTGCTCACGAATGGGCAAATTCATACACACATTGGGTGACGTTTGATTCACATATTGATAAAATAACAAGTAATCAATAACATTAAATTATGTTTATTTAAGTCCAACTGTAATCAATACCACACTACAAATGAATTATGTTTATTTAAGTCCAACTGTAATCAATACCACACTACAAATGGATACCACCTTATTTAAATTTGTTACCGCAGATATTCTAGTGGTATTCTAGTGTGAATCGTTACTATTACCATTTACGTTATATTTCGTGAAACAAACGATACAAGTTCCTAATGCTTTCTGGTAAAAAAAAGATATTTTACACCGAACACGTTCACAGGAAAGTTATTATCTTTAAGGCCTCGTTTGGAAAATTCGGTAACAGACTACCCCGGTAATTTAGCACCGCCGGGGTAAACCTGCAAAAAAAAAACCGTGTGATGCTGCCCGGTGGGGTTTGCACGCCCTGTGGCTATTTGGAAAGTGCTGAACAAACTGTCCACTTCAATTCTCCAAACAAACAGGTAACACAAGCAGAACAGGTTAAAACATATGCCAAATGTTTGGTTTATGCACCAAAGGCAAACGAACTGTCCAATTTAATGTATAATCAGAAGAACACTACAAGCAGATTGTCCAAATGGTTCAGTAGAACCAGTTTTCTAAAAACAGAGAATGCTGACAAGAAGCAGATACAAGAGATTGGGGTTCAGACACACGAGAATGCAGTTCATGAGACATGGCAAGCGGCTTCTTGAGATGGCTTCCTTCTCTGTAGATATGCATAGAAAATTGGCATCAAATTAATGAAAAATGAAGATCAATCAACAAAATAAGATAACACGCCACAACTCCGACTCTGCCAAATTAACTCACCCTACAAGGTACACCATTGATTCCAGGAGCTGTTGTTCCACCTATATGAATATTAAGGCATGACATTACGTAATTCATAGAAATAAGGAAAACTAGGAATATAATTTGAAAAAACAATAGCCAAATTGGCCATGGTCGGGCAAGAAGTAAACTAAGTTCTGTCCTGGATAGATTAACACAAGTATAGGCAGCAAATGATCTCCTGTCCTGGATAGAGTTGTGCTCAGCTCAAGACAACTAACATATAGTACAATACATAATTAGTTTAATAATTAATATTTTTCCATGCATCCATAAGAACAAAGTGCAGCAGAATCTACAACAGAATATGAACTAGCTGGGGAATGAAAGTCATAACTAAAACTAAACCCATCTTTCAGCTGGGGTATCAGTACTTGTGAGGGGCAAAAATATCAGCATACCTTCTCAGCTTGGCCAATTGCTTCCTCCTTTCGTAGGTATACATGTACATGTGGGCCGGCCTGGCCCGGCACGGCACAGGCCCACAAAAGCACGGCCCACAAAGGCACGGCCCACAAAAGCACATATCTAATTATGGGCCGTGCCGTGCTAGCACGTGTGCCCAGTCATCGGCCCACGGCACGGCCCACAATTAGTTATGTGTGCAAGGCCGGCCCAAATAGCCCAAAATACCTTAATATGCTAGACCGGCCCATATACATACAACAGTAATACATCAACAAAAAGTATAATATATATATATATGACCAAAATAAAACTAAGATGTTTTGTGGATGCACATTATAAACCTTTGGTCAGAAAGAAAAAATATTACAACTAGCTCATAAGTTCTCTGTTTAGTGTTTAATTGAGTACTATACATCCATACAGAATACATATACAATGATCATCACTATTCACTATCCATATCTAGGTATTGGCTCTCGATGGCTTATTGAAGCTCTAGATTCTCCAAGTTATGCTAGTCATGTGGGCTTTGATGAACCTTAGTTAAATACTGAGTCTATATTTAGTGGGCCTCGGTGGGCCTTAGTTAAATGGGTCGTGCCAGGCCGGCCCGTGGGCTTGACATGAGGCCCAGGCACGGCCCACAATGTGGGCCGTGCCGACCCAGGCACACAATTAGGTTGGACCGTGCCAGATATGGGCCGTGCCAGAAATTGTGTGCTTTGGGCCGGCCTATTAGGCACAGCACAAATGTACACCTATATTCGTAGGCAACCTTGGCCTTCTCCTTCCTCTTCTCAAGTTCCTGATAGAGCAAACACATATTGTTAACAAATTGAACTATGGGAAATAACTAGCTAGTTTACACAAGAATAGAATACAACAGAGCTGAATACTGCACTACAACAGAGCTGAATACAACAAAGCTGAATACTACACTACAATAAAGTTGAATATCGCACTACATTAGCAAAGCAATAAGGTGCTTGTTTAGTTAAAGTAGGTTGGATTGTACAGCAAAATAATTCAGCTTGGATAAGTACCCTGAACAACTCAATTACTCACATTGATGTGCTACCTAAGCGCTGCGTATACACTATAACCAGCTTTCTCAAGCAAGGCGTCTATCAGATAGTTGTAACAAGGGTAGCAGTGAAGAGTAGTCATCATTGGGGCGATTATTTATGTGCTGATGGCACAATGGATTATGAATAAAGTGATGCAAGATTAAACATTGATTAGGGTAGACTTGGTCTTTTATATAGCTGTCGGGGTGTCAAGTTTTGTACGTTTGCCCAAAGGATTGTGTTCTTGAGCTGTCTTACATCCCCAAATTCACCTCGCCATTGGGGTTCCCGTGAACCAAATCATATGGAGAGAAATAAAATGGTAGAGGGAGAAGGTAGTAGAAGGCAACAAAACATCCTATGTCCCTCCTACGACCAAGAAACAAACTGGTCATGCTACGGATGTGACCAAACCCTTGTCTGCTTCCAAAGTTCACCAAAACGGTTCCTATTTCGATGCGCACAAACAAATTGCTTTTGTAATATGGATGTATGCATATTTACCGGTGGGTGAGGGCATCGGCTGGATCTGGACGAGGCTCGGCGGTGGGCGTCTTCCTCTGCATCTTCTTCATAGCGTCGGCGGAGGGGTCATCGTGTTCTTCGGAGGAGGGGCAGCGACGTTCGAGGAGCACGCGTGTGCCGGATCGATGGACGAGCTGGACGTGGCCTCGGGCTCCGTGTCTTCTTGCTCGGCGTCGGTGGTGGGTGAAGGCGACAGCTAGATCTGGAGAAGGATTAGGTGAGACACGGAAATAGGGAGCGGACGAGACGAGGCGAGGCGAGACGGGGTGCTGCGTCGGCGGTGGGTGAAGCGACGACTGGATCTGAAGGAGGACGAGGTGAGACCCTACGTCGGCGGTGGGTGAAGGCGGCGGCGGGATCCAGAGGACGAGGCGAGACGGGGAGATGGGGAGCAGACGAGACGAGGCAAGACGGGGTTTGTGTGTCCGACCTTCTGACGCGTGTTTTTCCTGCCCGTGAAAACCGTTCCAAACCGGGGTCACGCTTCCCTTCCGATGGACTTCCAAACGTCGACGCAGCCACAGGAGTGTTCTGTTACACGGGGCATGGAGAAGCTGGGTTTTGGCCGGAAAACCCGCCGGTTTCGAGCGTCCCAAACGAGTCCTAAATCAATAATATGAGAGCCTCACCCTCACGTGTGTCATACATCAAAAGGAAATTTATCATGCAACTCCAAGCTGCCGTGGCCGCTGGAAGTTGCTTCTTGGATCACCCCATATGGTGTCTACCACAAAGGCAAAACAAGTTTCTTGGTAGAGCTGTGTAAAAAGGTGAGACAGACGAATTTTATTTAGATCGTATATTTGTATGGTGACACTCGCAACCGCATTTTTTTGACATAAAAACACGAGTAGCTCAGAATCATATAACGGCTCCTTGAGATTTTTCCAATACGTATCAGAACTTGCTAAAGAACTCGCAGATGTGATCAGAGACCTCGTTGGGTTTCTCCTGGTTGATGAAGTGGCTCACTCCCTCCATTACAACCACGTCCTCTAGATTTGGCACGCTTGCCTTGAAGCCACCCTTGTGAATGTAGTCCGGTACCCCCGGAGCGTTGTATGTAATGTCAAGGTCCCCAACAATGAATTTCGACGGAACTTTTATCGGAGCTCCAGTCCATGCCGCAGAAAGCTCCCAACTCCTACATGAGCACAAAATGGATCTGGTGAGACCTTACAGATGCCTGTCAGCTCTGAATAAAGCCATTGTACATAACAATTGAATTTGCACTGGCTGGCACCAAAATAGATCTAGACAAGTATAATAACAGGTGGTAAACAGGCTATGTAATGAGATAGAAGAAACGAGCTAGAAAAAAAACTTTAAAACACAAGTGAGTCATGTATTAATAATAAACTAATAAAGAGTTAACTAATAAAAATTGAATTTTAGAAGGTTTTTGGAGATACTCTAAGAGCAACATCAAACAATATATTATTGATATTTGCTCTTAGAGTATCTCCAAAAACCTTCTAAAAATCAATTTTTAAATATCATTTAAAAAACTTATTTGAATAAAAAATTCCTATATCTTACAATTTTTAAATTCAATTTTTACATCTTTTCTCTCCAACTTTCCTATATCTTACACGCACTCTAGAGATTAAACCTCGTTGTTCATATTTAGTTGGGAAAAATCCAAAATAATGATGATTATATTTATATATTCAATTAGAGAAGTTGGAAAGTATTTTTTACCTAAATATTCCTTTTTAGCGATGAAAACAATCGAAAAAGATTGGGAGAATGCTCAACCAATTTCACATTTTACGAAAACGACACGATATTGGACGGTAACGAAAACAACATCAATATTTCACGGAACAACATATCAATTTGTAGTAAAAAAAACTCATTTCCTACGAACAAGAAAAAGTTCAAGCAAACATAAGTTGTGTAAACTCTTCACCCCAAGGTTGAAATTGTTTGATTAGTTATCATATCTTGAAGCGGGCAAGAATAAAGGATTCACGATATGGTATTCAATAAATTTAATGTACCAATCACTATGTTATCAGTCTCGAGCATAGAGCCAAGATACGTCTATTGAGTTTTTACATGTACCCCTAAACACGGTCAAAGACACAGACACAACTCAAAATATCCATCGTACACGGTATACACCCTTAGAATGAAGCATTCTGTGCCGTAGGCCGGTGGGCCTTGATGGCCAGTGGACACCCCACTTGTGTGAACACAATGTTGTGGCGCTCGGACTCGAACATTAGGAGAGGGTATTTGGTAGGATCGCCTCTACTACAGAGATTATATGAGAGGCTAATGGTTGGATGATGGTTCGATGAACGGGGGCGAAGGGGAGCCGTGATGCTACCGGCTCAAGAATACAGGTGAGGCTGAAGAACACAAGTGAGGCAGGGAACAATCCTTTCTTAGATTGATCAAACATAGCCCTTTTTGATACAACGCCTGGACCTTATAGACCGGTCCCAGGCCTCAACAAACTCCTTAATAGACTCCTAATTTGTAGCCCTTTTATTTAGGGATAACTAGCTAACAAACTCTACCTAATAACTAGCTAACAGATTCTAGGAGTAATCTTCTAAGCCGACTGGCCCTGAGCGGTTAGCTGTTTCAGCCTGCGCCTATATTCTATACCCGTCATAACATCTCTCCCCTCCTCCGCGAACAGCTCGTCCTCGAGCTGGAAGTCAGGGTATGAGGTCTTGAATTGTTGCAAGGGCTCCCAGGAGGCTTCTTCAGGTTGCACACCGCTCCATTTGACCAGCACGAACCAGACGCCACGCTGAAGTCGAGCTTTGAGGACCTTATCTAGAGCAGAGAGTAGCCAACCATTTTCCATAACCGGCAAGGCAAGGTGGCAGCAATGGTGGAGCACCGCGATATGGCTTGAGCAGACCGACATGGAACACATCGTGTATGCGTGCTCCTGGTGGAAGCCCCAACCGATATATCGCCCAAACCTGCGATGGCACCTCTAGTGGTTGAAGCAGACCAGCTAGGTGTAGGGCTTCAGTCTTGTTTTGTTGGCACACGGCACATGAACGAACCCAATCTCGTACCACTGTCTGTCCTTGTTGATCTTGAAGTCTGCGCGTGCTCGCTGCAGTGTTTTCTGGATGCCCCCATGATCTGTCGAGTGAATTGTGTCCAATATAGTTGGCAACAGGGCAGAAGACCCTGGCACAAACACCTGACGGCCATACAAGATAAGGCCATCAACCAGCTGCCATGGATCGGTAAGGGCACCGTCTTCGATTTGGTTGCAGATTTGTTGGCACTCTGGTGCTGCTGCACATTCCTGCCGCAGCTCTTCATATAGCTACAACATTCCGCACATTCCTGTTGGATAAGGTGTTGAGCGTGGCATTAGGAGAGCTGCGACAGGACAGGGCGTCTGCAATTGTGTTGAATCTCCCAGCTCTGTATTCCACAGTGAAGTCGAACCCGAACAACTTACTGATCCAATGATGTTGGGGGACAGTTGATAACCATTGGTCGAGCATATTCTTGAGACTGAAGTGATCTGTTCGCACCACAAATTTACTGCCCCATAGATAAGGTCGCCAGTGGCGAACTGCCTGAACCAATCCAATTAATTCTCGTTCATATGCTGCGAGTTTGACATGTCGCGGTGCAAATGGATGACTAAAAAGTGCTAGTGGTCCTGACCCTTGATGCAGCACAGCTCCAAATCCGGTTCCAGAAGCGTCGCAGTCAACAATGAATGGTTGCTCGAAGTTTGGAAGCTGTAGGACAAGTGCTGCGGAGAGGGCCTGCTTTAGTGTGCGGAATGTTGTAGCTGCTGGTGGTCCCCAATGGAACCCCTCCTTTTTAAGTAGGGCGGGCATGCAATTGTACCAAAGTCCTTGATAAATTTACGGTAGTATGCGGCTAGTCCCAAAAATCCATGAAGTCCCCTTGGTGACTAAGGAACTGGCCAAGAAGTGATAGCCTCAATCTTGCTAGAATCCAAATGTCATAGGCCATATACATGTAATCCAAATCCCAAAGAATGGGTCCTAAAGTGCGTAGCCATTGAACTCCTAAGATGACACCAAATGAATCCAAAGGAATGGCATAGGCATCCATGATGAACTCCTCCGGACCTACTGAGAAGCTGAGACTATTTGCAAGCCCATAGCAGTTGACTTTGTCCCCATTGGCTACTATCATGTGGCGACCATGGCAGGGTCTGAACTCCAATTGCATGGATTGTGCAGTCTCTGTGTTGATAAAATTATGTGTGGATCCTGTGTCCAGAAGAGCAATGAGGATTCTGTCCCTGACTTGGATCTTCATCTTCATTGTGTCCTCCGATCGGATACCTGTCAGTGCATGGAGCGAGATCATTGGTTCAGAATTCTCCGGTGTCTCCTCTTCTTGTGTGGTCGTGTCATCCTCATAATCGGTCACCTCTAAGTAAAACAACCTAGGGCACCTATGACCACGAACATATAGTTCATATCAGTTGTAACAAAGTCCTTGGCGACGGCGCTTAGTCATCTCGGCATGTGTCAGCTTCTTGAATGGCCACTGTTGTATGGTGCTGGGTGCTGCAGTGATAGCTGGTTGTGGTGCTGGCACTGGTACTGACAGGTGGACGTTGCAGGTGCTTGTTGGAGTTTGGTGCCTGGTGGGTGTCGAGTGCCTGTGTCCTACGTTCATATGCGGGCGCCAAACTCAGGGCGTGCTTGAGATCACGTGGTGCCATGAGTTCCACGCCGACCTTGATACGCTCCGGCAGTCCAGCCGTAAACAGTTGTACCTTCTATTCCTGGGACAGTGGGGTTGTTTGGGCTAGCAGGTCCCAAAACCTCTCCTGGTAGTCATGCACTGTCGTGCGGAAGGGAAGGCGTGCTAGTTCGCCGAGAGGATTGCTGCGTAGTGGCGGCGCTAAGCGGAGTTGGCAGTGCTACTTGAAGAGTCCCCACGACATGGAAGGTTCATCGCGCTAAAGCTGGGTGTACCATGTCCAGTCAATTTTTGTCATGTGATAGGAGGCAAGCCAGACTTTCTCCTCTTCCATCGTGCGTTGTCCTTCGAAGAATTGTTCACACCGATTTAGCCATTGAAGGAGATCTTCCTTGCCATCAAACGTGGCGAACTCGAGGCGATGGAAACAGGGGACGCCTGCTGTAGCAGGTTGGAATTGGGTACTAGCCACGATGTGTGGCATTGGCGACAACTGTGGGATGGGTGACAGGAATGCGGGAAGGGTAGCGGATGGAGCGGCAGCGGGGCGGTGGAAACTATGGTGGAGTAGGTGGTGGCTGGGGTGGTGGTGGGGTGTGGTGGCGGAATGGCGTCAGCCCCTACCATGGCTGGGGAAGGCCCCCCATATCTCGGCATGTCGTAGGGGCTCCCTGGCAAAAGGGAGACGGTAGCTGGACCAGGTGGCTTCTCGACTGCAGCCACACGAGAGGAGATCGAGGACAATTGGGTGGCGAAATCCCCTAGCTGGCGCTGGATCTCCGCAAGGATCGTCGTGACCGACCAAGGATGGGGACTGGACAGCGGCGGAAACGCTGTCACCAGCGTTTGATCCCGGCATCTCTGATACCAAATTGGTAGGATCGCCTCTACTACGGAGATTATATGAGTGGCTAATGGCTGGATGATGGTTGGACGAACGGGGGCGAAGGGGAGCCATGCTGCTGCCGGTTCAAGAACACATGTGAGGCAGGGAACAATCTTTCTTAGATTGATCAATCCATAGCCCTTTTGGATACAACGCCTTGACCTTATAGACCGGTCCCAGGCCTCAACAAACTCCTCCTAATTCGTAGCCCTTCTATTTAGGGATAACTAGCTAACAAACTCTATCTAATAAATAGCTAACAGATTCTAGGAGTAATCTTCTAAGCCAACTGGCCCTGGGCGGTTAGCTGTTTCAGCATGTGCCTATATCCTATACCCGTCATAAAAGTATTGGGCCATCGACTTGGCTGGGCAGGCAGTCTAAGGAAACGAGTTGGGCTGAAACTGAAAATATTGATTACAATACGGACAATAAAATACCAAAAAATAAAAAACGATCGGAAGAGGGCCAAATCGATTTCAAATTTTAAATAACCTACGATTTCCATTTATGCTGGATAAAATATCAGAACGATTCCATAAAAAAGACACAACTACCGTTTTTGTTTTTATCATATTTCTTTCTAACAATTAGAAAGGATTTGGAGAGTCTTTTGAAATTACTCTTGTGTACTCCCTCTAGCTAGTTTTCTTAGGATATGTTTGGGACAACTCTATCAGTGAAAAAATGAATGATGAATTTGAACCTAGGATTCACCGTGGAGCAGCTCCACTAAAAAATCTAGGATCCACTATAAAAATATTAGCTCCAGATCCACAAAAGGACATTTTAGTTGGAATGACCTCTTTTTGTCACCGGGACATGCCTTACATGTCAATAACTGGTCTATTCTTTCTCCTCGGAAAAAAGACGTCGAGCTCACGAGCAGTTCTTCCTCTTGCTCTCAATCTAGAACACAAAGGGAGCAAAATCAGGGCAAGGGAGAATGAGGGGGAGAGCACCGACCGCCACGGTCGACCGTGGGCGAGCAGGGCTGGCTGACGTGTGTGTGGCGCGACCAGGGTAGACATGATGGGGTTGACCATGCATGGGCAAGGCACATCAGACGTAGGAAGAGCAGGGCCAATCGGGAGAGGGGCACGACCAACAGAGGTAGTAGGGATGGCAATCGGGCGGGTAGGACATGGGTATATGGTTCGTACCCATACCCGTGAGACAAAACTCAAGCCTTATTCGTACCCATACACGTTCATGGGTATGGATCTGTACCCATACTCGTACCCACCTAATATCTGTTACTCGACGAATATTCATTACCCGCTCACTCACTGCAATATCAGCATTCAACACCAAACAACAATTTTATCACAATTCAACAATTTAATCATTCCAACATCATCAAACAACAATTTCAACACCAAACAACATATCATGGATAGAAATTGGAACATGTGAATTTGGGATAATGTATTGAATCCGGAAGGCCCACGTGTCACATACCCATTGGGTAACGGGTACGGATACTAGATATCCATACCTACGAAAAAATTAACCATGGATACCTTGTTATATCCATACCCATACTCGTGGATAATGAATTCCACCATATCCGTGTCTGATGGATAATTACCTACGGTTAGTTACCCATACACATACCAATACCCATTACCATCCCTAGATAGGAGAGCAGCTGCCAGCTGGATGCGACTCCTGACCATGGCTGGGTCCGCTCGTGAAGAAAAAAGAAACGACGAAAAACAGAATGGAACAGTAGTTTATGTTACAAGTGGTAGAGGTGGTTAATTTTTACTAGCTCCACCAAATCTAAATTGGTGGACCACATATTGAGTTGTTTCCCAAAATAGTAAATCTGGTCCCTAGATTCATCAATTTGGTGAATCTGGACTATTTGACCTGTAGGGTCAATTTTTTGTGAATTTAAAATTGAGGAAATTGTCCCAAAGAAACCCTTAGGACATGTACAACCCAGAAACAGGAGCATGATTCTTCAAGTATAAAAGACACCTAAGGGCGTGTATAACCTAGATACAGGGGCACAAATCATCAAGTATAAAAGATATCTAAGACATACTTTGATACAATAAAGTGTATCTAACTTTTGTATCTTATTCCCTAAAAACTCTAAGACACGATTTATTAACGAAGGTTGTATATATGAAGTTGTTCCTCAAGACTTGAAGAACCGTGTCAAAGATATGTCTTGATGAAGACACAATTTTTGTCTTACCCTCTAGAAACACATAAATACACAGTGCATTCATATGAGTTATGCATGCCCTAAGGCATACATTGGACCAATCAAACAAATAGCATTGGACCAATCAAACATGAACTGAGTTTCAGTAATCCCATGGCAAATAAAAAACAGGAAATTGTTGGATGGTAAATGATTGATTGCATCAATAAAGAAAATGCGAAATCAAAATTGTTGACTGACCAGAAGGCACATACCTGTCTATGCACCTGTAGTAGTTAAGTCCTCCAGTAAAGCCTGTTTTCGCAAATTTTTCTGCATAGTAAGAAATATCTTCCTCTGATAGCCATGGAGGACAAGTTCCATCTGAATCAAGAGAGTCAAAGAAGCTCTTGTCCTTGGGCAGAATAAGAGGAGCTGGCTTGCGCATGCCAAATGTCTTCTTAAACACCCACTTGATGTCATATAGAGCAAATTCAGCTTCAGCAACACCAAATTCCTGTATGCATCCTTATGTAATTCAAATGTGCAGTGTTTTTTAGAAAAAAAAACATATCTAAAGGGGCATTGATATACACAAAATATGTCATATATGTTAAAAAATAGTTAGCTCCACACAACTGGACTATGCAAATGGGACCAAGTCGATGATTTCAAGACAGCGACATCCAAGAGTTATTATTCCCTTGAAGATTTAAATCAACTAAAATCAGTGAGACAATCTGATAGGTAAGTTTTACAGCTGATCTGGTGCTGCATGCTGATGTTCGTTGATAGAACTCCAAAGAAGACCTGATATTTCCATTAAACAATACTGTTATATGCAACCTTGCACAAAACCGTTTTTTTTTCCTCAAACATGCAGAGCGGTGTATCATTATATCAAGAGAAGAAACCTTGCACATAACAGTTACTGCACTAAAATCAATTTATTGTAGGGAAACATATTCTCTTAAAATAAGACATCTAGGGACTAAGTATTCAAGTTTGTATCAAATGATCTGCTAACCTCCTCTGAATTAAGTCTATGGGCTGTGTTTCATTTTTCAAACCAAAAGTTTCTAATTAGCATTTATTTCGTCGCCATTATCTATCTGCAACTGTGGATATTCCTAGCTGTTTATGGTCACTCCCACTATTATGTGTGCGGGGTACCGAATCCGACCCTTCCTTAACAGCTAGGAGAATTTTTTTTTGGGAAATTTGGATCCATACCATTAAAAGATCACCACTTTGGATCCATACTATTACTATCTCACTTACATGTGGGTCCACATGAGTCAATGACATGTGGGGTCCATGGTATATATCTAAAGTTTGGATCTTTTAATGGTATAGATCCAATTGTTCCTTTTTTTTACGGGACAGAGTCAAATTGAGGCACCAAGTAATCGTTCCAGTATCCATCGAACCAATCTGCTCTCCAAACTAAACGAGTCAACAAAAAATGACAAATGCCCGAACCAATGGTTATCAGAGCAGAGGACGGAACATGACTAGTCATCATAAATAAGACCATTGATTGATCCTGCCTGGCCCATAGGAGCTGCGGTAGCAGTATGTAATGGGAAAGGAAGCACAGTACTCCACTTGTTTACCTGGAAGCGGCACATGTAGTGGTCTTCGCCGCAGGCAGCTCTGATGGCCTGGAGCGGGCTCATCTCCGGCCGCCGCGGGTGGTACACGACGCTTAGGTTCACGAGCGCCCGCACCAGGTCCGGCCGAAGCAGACAAAGCTGCCACGCCACGGTGGCTCCCCAGTCGTGCCCCACCACGAACACCTGCAGCGAACAGAGAACCCGATCAAAAAAAAAAGAGGGCGAATAAGCCAACGTACCGTGTCTGCTTCGCAGTTTTGTGCAACGAATCGAACGGATTGCTGCAGTAAAACCTGCCGCTGGCCGAGGTCGGAGATGAGCGCGACGAGGTCCCCGACGACATGGAAGGTGGTGTAGCTGGACGCATCAGGCGGGGAGTCGGAGTCGCCGTAGCCGCGGAGGTCCGGGGCCACGGCGCGGTAGCCGCGCGCCGCCAGGGCGGACATCTGGTGGCGCCAGCCGTACCAGAGGTCCGGGAAGCCGTGAAGGAGCAGCACCACTGGGGCGCTGCCCTCCTCGGGCCCAGCCTCCGCCACGTGCAGGCGCACTCCGTTCGCCTCCAGCGTTCGGTGCCGCACCCCCTCCACCGCGGCCGCCATCTCTATCCTATGCCGTCCTGTCTGCTCACCGAAGCGCACTGGCTCAGGCAGCTGCTACCTGTCGCGCACGCGCATGCCGCCTGCTTTTGTAGCGGGACCTGCCGGCTGCTGGCTTTGGAGGCGCAGCAGGGGATTTTGGGGCGTGCGAGGCAGCCGAACGGATGGGCGGCGCGGGCGAAACGGAGTACTACAGTATATGCGGATTTTCATTGGGTGGGGTGGCCGGCAGGCGGCAGCGGTAAGCCGTGGGCGGCAGGACGGCGAGGGCTTGGCAGCTTTCGAGCTTCCGGTTTCCTGGGATTGGCCTGGGCCCTGGTGCCGCTGCTCGATTTCCTCGTTAGGCTATCCGCACTCATACTACTCTAAATTTCTACCCTAAAAAGAATATTCTGTCCTGATCAACACTCTATACCACAATCCTCCGCACTCATATTTACTCTATATTCCAACCCTATACCAACTACCATATATTATATTATATTTTTTCCCACTCCGCGTGCATGCATGTGCTGTGAACGGCCGCGTGCATGCATGTGGGCCCGCCTCCCCACCTCCGCGTGCATGCATGCATCTGCCTCCGTCGGCTGCTTGCTTGCATGCCTCGTTTAGCGCATGTGCGTCCAAATTCTACATTTGCAGCTCAATCACGCGTAGAGTCTAGCACCCAGTCACCCGCTGCAGGTGTTTCTTTACGCTATATGGGATAGAGTCCAGCACCTGGTCCTCCACTGCGGGTAGCCTTATCGTGGAGACGCGGCTACCTTTTCTACCTCCTCCTACAGTCCTACACTCCAACTGGTAGAGCTGAAGCCTGAAGCAGCTAGTATAGAACTCGCGGTGTGGAACTGGTAATTAACCTAGTCACTAACGGAATATGCAAGTTGTTTTGGTTGTAGACTTGTAGGTCATGAAAGAAACACGGACGTTTAAGAGGAAGTAAATTAGAACTTCTAAAACGCTAATTAGACTACAAATAAATCTCCTAAACAAAAACTATGTAAATAACTAAATAATAATGTGCAAACTAGATTTTGTCTAATTGTTTCTATCTCTACCGCAAAAAGAGTAGGCATTGTGATTTATTATTTGTTGCACTTCTAGTTGTTGGAAGTCCTCATCGTCGCTATCGGGCAACTCCATTCCTACTTCAACAATATACCAAATATTTGGATGGGGTAAGCATAAGTGTCCTATCATACTATGGCTCCACCTGGAATAATTTGTTCCATCAAATTGAGGAGGTTTTTCAAGTGAAACAAATAATAGAGGGGTGGTGGTATTTGAAGGAATATGATTATAATTGAAAGATATGCTAGAATAGTTAGAATAAACTGTTTTATTTTTCCTTTGTTGCTTGATGTAGATAGACTCATCCTCGCTACTTGAGCTTGATGTAGAGGCTTCGTCCTCGTCGTAGATCTTGATCTTCTTTTTCGACTTCTTGGAGTCCTTACACTTGTGGGGCTTCTTTGAGTGCATTGACTCATTGTCCTTATCCTTGTTGTCTACCAATGGGACTATCTTGTTCTTTTTCAACTTCAAATTGTTCCCCCCTCCCACATCACTTTGGGTTGTTAGTCCCTCAAATGAAGTGTCGGGCTCTAATACCAATTGATAGTTGCCTAAAGGGAGTGAATAGGTGAATCCTAAAATCTTAACTCAAGCAATCAACTTCGATCAGAATATTGTAACTTGAGTGATTAGAACAAGACAATATTGCCAATGTAAATGACTTGTTATGTTGCTAGAAAAACTTAGGTGCAGAATACAAGGTAGCAACAAGATATAAGAGAGATAAATCTCAAATGGGGAATAAAGCAAGTATTGCTCAAATGGGACAAGGCAAATGCAAGTAGGGAACGATAATACATAAGGGACACAAGATTTGTTAACCGGAGTTGGTTCCACAAATAAACATATGTCCCCATTGAGGGGTTCACAAAGAACCGGGTCTCTTTCATTCCTTTTGAAAGGGAAATGGTCTTTAAGCCATTTCTATATTAGTTTTGATGTTTGATTACCATCACAACATTATAGACTAACTAGTTTAACCAATTGGGTAAGTTTTGAGAGCACCTAGAGAGAGGTGAATAGGTGAGAGCACCTAGAGGGGGTGAATAGGTGATCCTGTAATGAACAGCTCAACAAGACCAACTTGGTCTAAAATTGATTAGTGAGATTGAAAACCAAGTTAAAATGAAGAGTGTGAGAGGTGACGACTTCTTCACTTAATTGCTCTCACAAGATGAGTATTAAACTTAGAGCAATATTACAAGTGAAGGGAAGAGCTAGAAAGAATAGAATCACAGTAAGGTAAAGTAAACAAGTGACACGACGATTTATCCTGTGGTTCGATCAAGCGTAAAATGCTTGCCTACTCCACATTGTGGCGTCCCAATGGATGAGGGTTGCACTCAACCCCTCTCAAGTGATCCAATGATCAACTTAAGTACCACAGTTCTCTTTCTTATCTCAAGTTTTTCCCATTGTGAGGAACCTCCACAATTTGGAGTCTCTCACGCCTTACACAATTGATCTCAAATAACCTACAAGAGTAAGGGGGAGTAGAAACACACACAAGAGACAAAATCATAGTTGTACACGCACACAAGTCGAGAGGAGAGCACAAGAGACAATGCAGTGGAGTTACAACTCAAAACACGTGCTCGAATCTCAATCTATCAAAGCAAAAGTGTGGTCGCAGTGTCTTTAATGTTGTAGGATGTTCAAATGATGCTTGATGTAGAGCTCCATGCACCTAAGGTCCCTTTTATACCCCCAAGGGACTTAGGAGCCGTTGGAGCTCCATTTGGAAGGCCCTGGTTGCCTTCTGTCCGTGGGTGCATCGGATTGTCCGGTGCACAACGGACAGTGAACAGTGCAACGGCTACAGAATCTCTGATTGGCTGGTTTCCTGTTTTGGGGGGCACCGGACTGTCCGGTGGGTGACACCGGACCGTTCGGGGCACCATATGATCGTTGGTCCCCGACCGATGTGGCTAGTAGCCGTTGGCTAGCTGGCACACCGGACTTTCTCGCGCTCCACGCGGACGGTCTGGTGAATTATAGCCGACGCAGACTGAAATTCCCGAGAGCGGACTGTTCGGCGGACCGTACACAAGACTGTCCAGTGCACACCGGACCGTCTGATTCTACGCAGAGCAGTCCTTCTTCTCTTTTTTCAATCTAAGTCTCTTTTGCTCCTTTTTGGTTTGACTTCATAAGGTCTCTAGCACCTAGACAAGTATGATTAGTACACAAACAATTGACTAAGTGTCCAGAGCTTACCTTTTTCACTTGGCACCATATAGATTTGTATTTTGCTCTCTTCTAAGCTCAACTTGCTTTATGTGCCTATGCCCTTTGCTTATGAAAGATGGTGTTAGTATAAACATGATGTGTTGATCATTTAATCACCAAAACAATATAAAAATGGCCTAAGGGCACATTTTCCTTTCAATAGGTGATCCTGCTATAATCAACTCTAAACAACACAAACTTGGTTTATGACAAGTGTTAGTGAAAACTAAAACCAAGTTGTTATGAGTAGAGATGGAGAGAGAGAGGAGAACCCTTCACTTGATTGCTCCTTTTAAATATGTATCAAACTTAGGAGCAATAACACAAGTGAATATGAGAACTCGAGAAGTCAACAATTGCAATAAAGTAAATGGACAATAGACACAAAGATTTTATCTTGTGGTTCGTCCAATGCCTGCTCCATGTTGTGGTGACCTCCTTTGGTCAAGGGTTGCACTCAACCCCTCTTAAGTGATCCAATGATCAAACTTGAGCACCATGATTTTCTTCCTTATCTCAAATCCCCTTTATGAGGAATATCCACAAGTTGGAGTCTCTCACACCTTACACAAATGATCTTAATCATAGCACAAGAGTAAGGGGGAGTAGCAACACACACAAAAGCAAAAGTGCAGCAGCAACACGCACACAAGTCAAGAAAAAGAGCACACGAATCAAAACATCAGAGTCACAGCTCAAGAATGCGCTCAAATCTCTATCTAACGAAATAGCAGCGTGGTCACGAGGTCTCGTAGTTGTAGTATGCTCAAAGAATGCTTGTTTGACAACTCCATGCGCCTAGGGGGTCCTTTTATAGCCTTAAGGGACCAAGGAGCTATTTGAACTTCATTTGGAAGTTCATGGTTGCCTTCTGTCTGCAGGTGCACCGGACTGTCCGGTGCACACCTATTAGCGTTGTGGTAGAGGGGATCAAACAGAGTAGGGCAGATCGAAGCAGGAGAGAGCGAGAGGTAGAGGAAGATGTGCGATGGGAAGAAGGAATCTATTAGCTTGTTCTGATTTTCGGTGTCCTCTCCCATGCTACAGCGCTAGATTTAACCCTTTGGTTTACAATACGACCCATCAGGCCTTACTCGGCCCACTCTGGCCCAAGTACTCTCACGTTACGGCGCCTCACGCATTGTGGAAGCACACCCGCGCTCTCCGCTAGTTCGACACCCGCCTTGTTGCCAGCTTCTCCATTGTCCTAGACACCGGAGCTGA
Source organism: Zea mays (assembly GCF_902167145.1). Lineage (NCBI taxonomy): Eukaryota > Viridiplantae > Streptophyta > Magnoliopsida > Poales > Poaceae > Zea > Zea mays. The sequence continues at coordinate 36,411,903 of NC_050098.1, read as the reverse complement.
CAACACCGGACACTGAAGAGTCACTAATTTCTTTCCTTTCCTGACTAAGACGACTGTTGTCAGCCGTTGGCCCCATGGCACACTGGACAGTCCGGTGGCGACCCAGACAGTACAGTGTGACCTGGTGACTGTTGGTTCGGCTGATGTGGCCAGCGCTGATCGCACGGACGACCGTTGGCCAGGCGCGTGGCTGGCACACCGGACAGTCCGGTGAATTATAGCCGCGGTGCCTTGGTAAAATCCCAAGAACGACCTGTTCTGCCAGGTGAACAATCTAGGCACCGGGCAGTGTCCGGTGCACACGAGACAGTCCGGTGCTCTCCAGACTGGCTCATGTTTGGCCAAACTTATCCAAACTTCTTCACTCTAAATTGTCTTGACTTGGAGAGTTTCCTAGCTCTTAGATGAACATAGTTAGCAACTAAAACAATTTACTAAGTGCTAGACTCATACCTTTGTTCCTTCATTTCAATAGGATTTGCAACATTCTCCTATATTTCTCAATTTATCTTTCAAATGCTTATACATATGCTCATACATCAAGATGTTTAGTCCAAGACAATATATTGAGCACTAATCACCAAAAACAAACTAGAAATAGCCCAAGGGCACATTTCCCTTTCAATTCCCCTCTTTTTGGTGATTTATGCCAACACACTTAAAAGCAACACACGAGGTACCAACATACTCAAATATGAGCCATATTTTTTCAAACTGAAGTAAAATCAAATACCAATAGAATAAGTCTAGGATTTGGCATATTTGGATCATTTTGCCACCACTTGGTTTGTTTTCGCAATACAAATTCATTTTCTTGCTTCTATGCCAAAACACTTTGTTTTAGCAAATCAAAACATTTTCAAGACTAGTTTTGATCAATCATCAAAAACTCCCCCTTTTCCCGCAATAAAGATTTCTCTCCATAAGAGAATAGTTTTGCAATAAGAGAGTTTTGATCAAGCAAGACGTACTAAACACAATAAATTTTGAAATTCACAAGTGGTAGTTGATCCAGTTGCTTTAATGTTGCAGTAAGCACATCTTTTTAATTCACATAGAGGAGTAAGAGTATGAGTTACTTTAATGTTGCCACTTTTTACTAGTTCATCAAATATTTTATCACACTTAGAACATTAAAAGTAAATTTAACTACTTATTGCTAATTCTTTTGAACTGGCTGTAAAGAAGAACAAGGTGAAGGTTTGGCCTTCGTTGGCCAAACAAGTTCAGCGGTATATATATCTCAGATTCGTCATCCAAATTATTCCGCTCCACTAGATGTATAATACACCCAGCTGATTTTGATGTCTCTTTTCATCAGCTTTTATAGGTCAAAGCCCGCTGATGTAGCTGAGCTACTGAAAAGAACTAAGTGTCATCCAGTTTGTCTCTTAACTAGGATAGCAACCCAATAAAAGCCAACCCTAGTAGTTCTTTGTCTGTAACATGAATTTGAAAGTATCTGTTTCTAGTGTCTCAAAACCTCTAGATATAATCATTAATTGATTCTTCACATCGCTGCCAGACTGAGGCTAAATCATCTAACCCTAAATCATATTCCCTAGAAAAGAAATGTTCGTGAAATTTACTTTCTAAATCATTCTAGGAATTAATGTAATTCGAAGGCATGATGGCGTAACACGCAAAAGTGGTACCAGCAAGGGATAAAGAAAATAAACGAACACGAAAGGCTTCCCCATCGACCAATTCTCCTAGGTGTGCTAGGAACTGGCCTACATGTTCGTGTGTGCTTCTACCACTTTCAGCAGAAAAATGAAAAACACCGGTATCCTTGCCCCTTGTGGGTATGATCATATGACTTTTGATATTATTGTCCTACTTTGGCTGCACTAACTCTGAGCCTACCTCGAAATAGTTTAGCCATCTCTTCCATAATTTTCTTCATTGCACCTAGTGGCAGACCACCGGACCCTGGCTATTCGGTCGGGCGTTGCTACGTCGACCTTCTTACCATGACCGATCGATAATGTTGATCAGTCTGTGATCGTATGGTGCGTTGTGGTTTAAATATGTAGTGGGGGAATGTACTGCTGCTGTGGTGCATAATAAATTGGTGCATAATGTGCAACAGTAGGTTCTGCGTATGCATATTCGGACTGGCCGGTCCAGATGGTCGGACGGACCGATGCAATGCTAGACTGTCTGATTGTGTTCATTATAATCGGGGTGCCACGTGGTGGTCCTGGTGCAGCTCCGTACTATCTAGCATGGAAAGCCGGACGATCCACGTAAGGGCCGAACTGTCCGAGCAAAGGCTCGGACAGTCTGATCGTGTCCAGGGGCGTCGATTAGCCAAGCAGGGACAACAATGGTGGTATTAGTCTTGGATATGAGTTCATTAGCATACCATATAATGGCTGGGGCTGCAAATCCCTATTTGTTACCGATGTATTAGACATAGACATCGTATTACTAATTTCAAATGATGGAAAACTAGGAGCAACGAATTTTTTCAACAAACGTGTTAATTTTTTAATTGAATATTCTAACCTTCTAATCTATTGGTTTATTTTTATTCTACTGCTGATCTACATATTATTTAATATATTAGATGTCGTCGGGTTTACTTATGTTGGGATTTGAAGAAATGATAGAAGAGATGCGACATTGGTCTCTCCATGTTGACAACCTTTTGGTGGCGATCTACCGTGTATTGTAACAAGAATTTCTCCTTCGCTTGACGTATGTAGTCTTCGTATTGCTGTTGCTCGTCGGCCGTCAGGCTTTCAATAGTTGGCTTCAGGATATTATTTGGGGAGATATCAATGTGATCTTTGGAACTGGCTATTTAAGGGCTTGATTTTTAGCAGATCTAGACACATGGATCCCCAGTGGAGTCACAAAAAAGTGTGTTGGCGCCAATCTAGACGCTAAACACAGGTGTAGGATCTAGGACACCGGCTAGAGGGGGGTGAGTAAACAATTTTATCTAAAATCAAAGACACTAGGGAAATTTAATCAATACAACAAAAAGATATAAATTCCTAGCTATGATAGGCAAGCAAAAAATGATGAACAATTATGGCAATACTACAAATGATAGACAATACACAAATTACTAACTATTTGCAAAGTAATAAGCAAAGAGTGAAGAGAATGACACCGAGATTTATCCCATGGTATTGATGATTTGTCGATCACCCCTAATCCACGTTGACGTTGAGTTCAAGCTCTCACTTGCTCCTCTATCAAGACGCGGCTTGAACTTTGAGCCAAGTGGACAAGAAATCACTCAATACCTCAATTCCACTAGCATCGCCTTTGCCGCTCCGGTGAGGTGGGCGTGAACCCCTCACAATCAACACTGTGGCTCCTCCACAACCTTCACGGAGAGCTCGATGGAGACAACACCCGATCTGACTAGGAGGCGGCAACCTCCAAGAGTAACAAGACAATGAAGCTTGCCCGATGTACCACATAGTGCCTCAAAGATCACCAGTGGATGCAAATGTACCAGAAGCTCTCAATCACTCACTAGAATGCAATCTCAAGCAAGGAGTGTGAGAGATTGAGCTAGAGGATCACAAATGAGCTCAATGTATGCTAGGAATGGCCAAGAGAGCCCTCACATACGAGCTCCACTTCTATTTATAGCCCCCATCTCAATACTAGCCGTTATGCGCAACTAGCACACAGGACGATCTGTGCCCTATGATCGAGCGGTCCACCGTACAAGTAACGGCTATAATTCCCGTTTGAAACCTGTCAGTGCTATCAGAAAAAGTCAAACCCAGACGGTCCACCAAACTAGGCTAGACGGTCCTAGACCTGTCAACTTGAAACGTGAAAGGGAAATAGGGTTTAACCTTTTTCCTATAAATAATTTTGGTGGTTGAATGCCTAACACAAATATTGGACTAACTAGTTTGCTCTAGAGTATATGATATACAGGTGCATAAAGGTTCAACATAAACCAATAAAGATTGAATAAAGGGTTCAAATTCAAAAGGAGCAAGAAACCAAGTGTGCCCTGGTCTGGCGCACCGGATTGTCCGGTGTTCCACCGGACAGTGTCCGGTGCACCAGGACCGTACAACGCCCAACTCACCACCCTCGGGTTTCAACCAGCACGCTCCACTATAATTCACCGGACTGTCCGGTGTGCCAGCGGAGCAACAGCTACTTTGTGCAACGGTCGCCTACAAAAGCTTAATTCCAGAGGAATAGTGCGCAACAATGCGCGGCAGAGAAGAGCCGCCCGTCAGAGGTGCACCGGACAGTGAACAGTACTTGTCCGGTGCGGCACCGGACTGTTCGGTGCCACTAGAAGACAAAGGCTCCAACGATCGACAGCGCCCGAACCCTAACGGTTGGGTGACGTGGCTGGTACAACGGATAGTGTCCGGTGGCGCACCGGACTGTCCGGTGCGCTCATCGACAGTAGCCATCCCCAACGGCTATGTGGTGGTTGAGGGCTATAAATACCCTCAACCACCACCACTCCAAGCATCCAAGTTTCCAGCACTTCACATTCAATACAAGATCTAGTGCATTCACTCCAAGACACAAATTCAATAGAATCAAAGCCTCTCCAAGTTCCAAATACATTCCACTCACCTAGTGACTTGAGAGAGAGAGTTTGTTTGTGTTCTTTGCGCTCTTGTTTCTTGGATCGCTTTCTTCTTCCTCATTCTTGTTCTCAAAGTGACTTGTAATCAAAGCAAGAGACACCAAGTGTGCGGTGGTCCTTGTGGGGTCTAAGTGACCCGTTTGATTAAGGAGAAAGCTCACTCGGTCTAGGTGACTGTTTGAGAGAGGGAAAGGGTTGAAAGAGACCCGGTCTTTGTGACCACCTCAACGGAGACTAGGTTCTTTAGAACCGAACCTCGGTAAAGCAAATCACTATATTCATCCACTTTATTTCTTAGTTGATTTGTTTTCCCCTCTCTTTTGGACTCGGATTTAATTCTAACGCTAACCCCGGCTTGTAGTGTGTGCTTAAGTTTATAATTTTCAGATTCCGCCTATCCACCCCCCTCTAAGAGACTTTCAATTGGTATCAAAGCGCGGTACTTCATTTAGAGTCTAACCACTCGAAGTGATGTCAGGAGGATCCGCTAAGAGGGAGATGGAAACCGGCGAGAAGGCCACAAGCCACGGGAAGGCTCCATCAAGGGAGTCCGACGCCGAAGGCAAGGAGGAATCCCCTTCCCGCGTCAAGTCGCATCGGAGTGGCGACAAGAAGAAGAAGATGAAGAAAGTGGTCTACTATGAGACCGATTCTTCGTCGCCATCCACATCCCGCTCTGACGCAACGTCCGTCACTTCTAAGCTCCATGAGCGCAAGAAGTTTAGTAAGATCCCCCTACGTTATCCCCGCATTTCTAAACACGCTCCTTTACTTTCCGTTCCATTAGGAAAACCACCATATTTTGATGGTGAGGATTATTCTATGTGGAGTGATAAAATGAGGCATCACCTAACCTCACTCCACGCAAGCATATGGGACATTGTTGAGTTTGGAGCGCAGGTACCAAATGTGGGGGACAAAGATTACGATTCGGACGAGGTCACCCAAATACGTCACTTTGACTCCCAAGCAACTACTATAATCCTCGCCTCCTTGTGTCGAGAGGAGTATAATAAGGTGCAAGGGCTAAAAAGTGCCAAAGAAATTTGGGATGTACTCAAGACCACACACAAAGGAGATGAGGTGACCAAGATCACCAAACGAGAGACGATCGAGGGAGAGCTCAGTCGATTCGTCCTCAACCAAGGAGAGGAGCCACAAGCGATGTACAACCGGCTCAAGACCTTGGTCAATCAAGTGCGCAACCTCAGGAGCACAAAATGGGATGACCATGAGATGGTCAAGGTTATTCTAAGATCCCATGTTTTTCACAATCCTACTCAAGTACAATTAATTCGTGGGGGATCCTAGATACAAATTAATGTCTCCCGAGGAAGTAATAGGAAAGTTTGTGAGCATTGAGTTGATTATCAAAGGCTCCAAACACATCGACGACTTGGAGCAAGGCGGCACCTCCACACCCGAGGTGCAACCCGTCGCATTCAAGGCGATGGAAGAAAAGAAAGAAGACTCCCCATCGACGCCTCCAAGCTCGACAATGAGGAGATGGCGCTCATCATCAAGAGCTTCCATCAAATCCTCAAGCAAAGGAGGGGGAAGGACTACAAACCCCGCTCCAAAAGGGTGTGCTACAAATGTGGTAAGCCCGGTCATTTTATCGCTAAATGCCCAATGTCTAGTGATAGTGACAGGGACAACGACAAGAGGGGAAATAAGAAGGAGAAGAAAAGATATTACAAGAAGAAGGGCGGTGATGCCCACGTGTGTCGGGACTGGGACTCCAATAAGAGCTCCACCGACTCCTCCTCCGACGAGGATGCTGCCAACATCGCCATCAACAAGGGTCTTCTTTTCCCCAACATCGGCCACAAGTGCTTCATGGCAAAGGACGACAATAAAGAAGAAGGTACAATCTAGAACCACCCCCAAGTATACTACATCTAGTGATGAGGGTAGTTCTAGTGATGATGAAGATGATCTACTTACACTTTTTGCCAACCTTAACATGCAACAAAAAGAAAAATTGAATGAATCGATAGGAGCTATTCATGAGAAGGATGAACTTTTGGATAGCCAAGAGGAATTCCTTGTTAAAGAAAACAAGAAGCATGTTAAACTAAAAAATGCTTATGCTCTAGAAGTAGAAAAATGTGAAAACCTGACTAAGGAGCTTAGCATTTGCCATGACTCAATTAATAATCTTAGAAATGAAAATACTAGTTTAAATGCTAAGATTGAAAAATTAAATGAATCAATTTCTAGCCTTAGAACTGAAAATGCTAATTTAATTTCCAAGGCTCAAGATTTAAATATCTGCAATTATTCTATTTCTTGTCTTAGAGATGAAAATGCCATGCTAAAATCTAAGATAAATGTATTAAATGTTTGCAAACCCTTTACATCTACTGTTGATCATGTTTCTATTTGTACTAGATGTAGAGATGTTAATGTTGATGCTATAAATGATCTCCTTGCCTTAATCAAACAACAAAATGATCATATAGCTCAATTAATTGCAAAAATTAATGAGCATGAAATTGAAAATGAAAAATTTAAATTTGCTAGAAGCATACTCTATAGTGGGAGACGCCCTGGCATTAAGGATGTCATTGGTTTCCAACAAGGAAGCAATGTCAAACTTAATGCCCCTAAAAGATTATCTAATTTTGTTAAGGGCAAGGCTTCCATGGTTCAGGATAACGAGGGCTATATTTTATATCCTGCTGGTTATCCCGAACACAAGATTAGGAGAATTTATACTAAGAAATCTCATTCTGTTTCCCATCATGCTTTTATGTATAAGAATGAGGCTTCTAGCTCTAGGCAATCAACCCATGCTAAATTGCCTAAAAAGAAAACTCCTACTGCATCAAATGAACCTAACATTTCATTTAAGACTTTTGATGCTTCTTATGTGCTTACTAACAAATCAGGCAAAGTAGTTGCCAAATATGTTGGGGGCAAACACAAGGGATCAAAGACTTGTGTTTGGGCACCTAAGGTGCTTGTTTCTAACATCAAAGGACCTAAGACTGTTTGGGTACCTAAGAACAAGGCCTAAATTGTTTTGTAGGTTTATGCATCCGGGGCTCAAGTTGGATAATTGATAGCGGATGCACAAACCACATGACAGAGGAGAAAAAGATGTTCTCCAACTATGAGAAAAACAAGGCCTAAGAACCCAAGACCGTTTGGGTACCTAAGGACAAGGCCTAAACTTGTTTTGTAGGTTTATGCATCTGGGGGCTCGAGTTGGATAATTGACAGCGGGTGCACAAACCACATGACAAGGGAGAAAAGAATGTTCTCCTCCTATGAGAAAAACGAAGATCCCCAAAGAGCTATCACATTCGGGGATGGAAATCAAGGTTTGGTCAAAGGACTTTATAAAATTGTTATATCCCCTGACCATTCTATTTCTAATGTTTTTCTTGGAGATTCTAAGACTAAGGGCTTGTTCGGTTCTACCCCAATCCATATGGATTGAGGGGGATTGAGGGGGTTTCAATCCCTAGTAAGTCAAAATCCCCTTCAATCCGTATCAATCCCCTCCAATCCATATGGATTAAAAATAACCGAGCAAGGCCTAATATGGGTTGGCTCTGGCATCGCTGACTAGCCCACATTGGGATGAAGAATCTTCACAAGCTTCTAAAGGGAGAGCACATTTTAGGACTAACAAATGTTCATTTTCAGAAAGATAGGGTTTGTAGCGCATGTCAAGCAGGAAAGCAAGTTGGCACCCATCATCCACACAAGAACATAATGACAACGGACAGGCCACTGGAACTACTCCACATAGATCTATTCGGCTCGATAGCTTACATAAGCATCGGTGGGAGTAAGTACTGTCTAGTAATTGTGGATGATTATTCTCGCTTCACTTGGGTGTTCTTTTTGCAGGAAAAATCACAAACCCAAGATACCTTAAAGGGATTCTTGAGACGGGCTCAAAATGAGTTCGGATTGAGAATCAAGAAGATAAGAAGCGACAATGGGACAGAGTTCAAGAACTCACGAATAGAAGGTTTTCTTGAGGATGAGGGCATCAAGCATGAGTTCTCTTCTCCCTACACATCTCAACAAAATGGTGTAGTGGAGAGGAAGAATAGAACTCTATTGGATATGGCAAGAACCATGCTTGATGAGTACAAGACACCGGATCGGTTTTGGGCGAAAGCAATCAACACTGCTTGCTACTCCATCAACCGGTTATATCTTCATCAAATCCTCAAGAAGACATCTTATGAACTCCTCACTGGTAAAAAGCCCAATGTTTTCATATTTTAGAGTCTTTGGTAGCAAATGTTTTATTCTTGTTAAATGAGGTAGAAAATCTAAATTTGCTCCTAAGGCTGTAGAAGGTTTTTTTTACTTGGTTTTGACTCAAACACAAGGGCATATAAAGTCTTCAACAAATCCACTAGATTAGTTGAGGTTTCTTGTGACATTGTGTGTGATGAGACTAATGGCTCCCAAGTGGAGCAAGTTGATCTTGATGAGCTAGATGATGAAGAGGCTTAGTGCGTCACGCTAAGGAACATGTCCATTGGGAATGCGTGTCCTAAGGAATCTAAAGAGCCCATACAAGCACAAGATCAACCGACATCTTCCAATCAAGCATCTCCACCAACTCAAGATGAGGATCAGGATCATGACAATGAAGATGAAGATCAAGAGGATGAGCCACCTCAAGAGGAGGACAATGATCAAGGGGGAGATGAAGTTGATCAAGACAAGGAAGATGATCAAGAAATACAGGGTCAAAGACCGCCACACCCAAGAGTCCACCAAGTAGGCCTGGGCATTCGGTGTAATCGGTTTTTTCGGTTCGGTTTTTTCGGTGTTGTAGAAGTTCGGTTTACAGACAGAGCAGACCGATCTACGCGTCTCACAAAAGAAAACCGAGCTATTCGGTTTTCAGTTTTTCGGTTCGGAGTTCGGTTTAAACTGAACATCCGAAATCCATCGCAGTAGTCAACAGAGCTACACGCCTACACGTATGGCTGTTTGGTTTATTAGCCACAGCCCACAGCTTATATTATTCACAAAGTGTGCTAAGCAAAGTACTTGAGCATTACAATTTACAACCGAAAGAAACATTTGAGATGTACAAACAAATCAAATTATTAGTCTGTTGGAGACTTGCAGGCGGCTGGAACAAATCGGATACAGCTGGAACAAATCAAATTATTTCAGTTGCAGGCGGCTGGAACAACAAACTTACAAACCGGTAGGGGTAGAACAAATCAAATTATTTTCAGTAGCCCACCGGCCACCGCACTGTCCGCACAGTCGCACAGACACAGTCGCCGCCTCCTCTTGCAGTCTTGCTGCCACAGTAGCCCGCAGGCGTGCGCTCGTGGCCCTCAGCTCGACCGCTCGTAGCCCGCAGGCCGCAGAGCTGCCGCCGCCGCCGGATTGAGGCCTTGCGCACTGGTTGGCGGTTGGCCGCGTGGGGACTGGGGAGCGCCGGAGCGGGGAACTGGGGAAGTGGGGAGTGGGGAGCGTCGCCGCCGGTCTGTCGAAGTCGAATGGATTAGGGTTGGAAGTTGGAACTGAAGGAGGGCCGCGTCGTTGAGCGTCTGGTCTTGGCGTCTTGCCGACTAGGCGACTACCGAGTTGGCGCAGAGAAGTTCTCAGTCGCACGGAGAAGTGGGCTATGGGCTATGGCATATGGGCCGATTACGGTAGAATGGTGGGAGTGGGACGCATGACGCTGATGTTTCGGTTCGGTGTTTTTGTTCGGTGTAAGCCTAAAACCGAGGCCGACACCGAGAACCGAAGTTCTCAGGAATTAAAACCGAACCCGACACCGAACCCCGAAAAACCGAAACTTCGGTGCGGTTTTCAAATTTTCGGTTCGGTAATTCGGTTTCGGCTTAAAAGTGCCCAGGCCTACCACCAAGCAATTCAAAGAGATCACCCCGTTAACTCCATCCTCGGTGACATTCGTAAGGGGGTAACTACTAGATCTCGAGTTGCTCATTTTTGTGAACATTACTCCTTTGTCTCCTTTATTGAGCCATACAGGGTAGAGGACGCACTAAGAGATTCGGATTGGGTGCTTGTGGGGGACAGATATCCCTCGGCCCCACTAGAAGGCTAGAAGGCCTCGCGAAAGGCCTTGGGCCTATTGTTTTGCAAGGCCATCCCTTCGTGGGCTAGGGGAGAAATGCTGGTAGAATGGGCCGACACAGGGAATGAGTGAACGCGGGCCAAGGCGGCTCGTGGGGTTTGAGTGTTATCCATAGCTCTGATCCAATTCTCCCGCGCGACCACCTTGGACATTGAAACCGAATGAGAATAAGTCGGTAATATTGTAGGAAGATAAGTTTAGTCGGTTCACTATTACTTAGGAATACATCATTATCATACATGCATGTAGTGCCCCACGGTCGAATATATAAGGCCTAGGGGGCACCACATCGAGGAGAAGAGTCATTCATCAGCCATCTACTCGGTTCTCTAGCATTCTTCATACTAGAGAATTCCCCTGTAACCTACCACATAAAGATCCACACCAGGAAGTAGGGTGTTACGCCCCTCCAAGCGGCCCGAACCTATAGAAAATTGTCTATCGTCTCTCGTGCGTCTTGCATGAACCATCGAGCTACAATCAGCAACACCGTCCTACCCAAAAGCACCTCAAGGGGTAACCCTGGGTGCGCGGTCGGGCCCCAAACACCGACAGCTGGCGCGCCAGGTAGGGGGTGTGTTGTTGATCCAAGCTAGCTCAATGGCTGTCACCTTCCAGTACAAGATCGCTCTCTGCCCTGGATCCGTGTTCTGCTTCGGGACCATCTCGTCCGTGGCAGACGAAGAAGGAATTCTGCATCGCATAGTGGATCCACCAGAGAAGAAGCCTTCCCCGATAATCTCTGAGAAAGCCGGAACGAGGCAGCAGATAGCGCAACCTCCAGCGCCCCAAGCGAAGACTACCTCTTGCAAATCAAAAGCCGAGAATTCATTTACCCGAAGAACCCCGTTGTCCACCTCATCCATAGAAGACTGTACATGGATTACGAGGAAAAAAGAAGCAAGCAGGATGGAGGCCCGTCAAGCTGCTCTTTCGGCACCTTCGCCCTCAAAGAAGGACAGAAAGAAATTCGTCACCACAGCGACTCCTTTCTACCCCGATGTCCTCTTCATCAGGGGGTGAGTAGAATCATCTCCCATCTCCGACGACGAGCCAACCATGGCTGGGGAAGAACCTCCTCAGCGAGAAGCTCACCGATGGAGGAACCGACGCTGGAACATTCGGCAACATCACGAAGCTAGGGAGCGGGACCCGACACAGTCTGTATTCCAAGATGAAGTCTCAGAAGTAGGAGAAACTCCTGACGAGCGAGTCTTCAAAGAAAGGAGGAACTCTCGCCGACGTGATCGCGGGCAAGCTCAAGAGCAAGCTGAGTAGGATGCGAGGTTATGCCGAGAGAACCCTCTCTTTGCGTGAAACCTGAACCCTGACTTCGCTCGCGCAATGAACACACCAAGTGAAGTCGGAGGAGTGTTGGCTCGGATAGCTGATGGCCTCCCTCGGACTCCAGACGCTGAAGGCTATCGGTGGCTGCTCGCTCGGGCGGCTAATCATCTTCTACCCCTCGCTCATCCCCCAAGCGTTCTGCAGCATGCCATCAACAGTCGGTGGGACGCATGGAGCTCCATCAATGCTTCACGCGAACGACGACATGAGAATGAGATACGGCGCCGAGAGGAGTACGATCGAGACCATGGCATTCCGACACGAAGTCAGGCCACTAGAGTTGAGTCGACAACGGCTTCAACTGGTGGCACTACCCAGGGACGGTCGAGACAACACATCAGCAACTCCCCTCCCCGGGACCGGCACCACAGTCGTCGATAGGAGGACACATGTGTGGTATCTGCACTTACTCCGCGTCTCAGGGCCATCAAATGGCCCCCAAACTTTAAGGTCTCCAACATCGACAAATACGAGCCTAAGCAGGACCCGGGAGGCTGGTTGGCCATCTATACAACCGCTGCCCGGGCGCTGGGGCAACTGAAGGTGCAATGACTGCGTACTTGCCCATCGTCCTTGGGCAAGATGCATTGCAATGGCTACGACACCTATCGAGGCACTGCATCGATGATTGGAGCGACTTCAGTCGGCGTTTTATCGCCAATTTCCAATCCCTCTCCGACAAGCCGGTGCAGCTGTGGGACCTCAAATCCATCAGGTGCTAGGGGGATGAAACACTTCGGTCGTACCTCAAAAGGTTTCAGACCATGAGATATCGCATCCCCGAGGTCGCTGAGGCAGCAGTGATTGAGGACTTCTATCGGGATCCAATGACTCGGCCTTCGTCCGAGCCAAACTGTAAAAGGCGCCGATCACCTCCAAGCAGCTGTTCCGGGAAGTGGACCTCTACATCACCGCTGACGAATGGGCTCAGGACCTCATCGGGGGAGCGAAGCCTGCTCCGTCTGCACCGCGGCGTGACGCGAACCAGCAAACCGACAAGTGTTGGGAGAAGAGGCCTCGTGAAGAGGTCCATGCCGATGGACCACCTGTCTCTCGTGCCCGAGGTGCGCCCCGCGGAGGCGAGCAGACACTGGACGACATCCTCGATGCCTAGTGCTCGTATCACAAGGATATGCGCCACACCTTGCGGAACTGCAGAGACTTCAAACATTCCGTCAGGAATGGCCGACCCTTCCAACCTCTACCACCTCCCCCACCGCGAGGAGGGCCCGGTGAACCTTAACGACCTCAACAACAGGAAGGGGGAGAAGGTGGAGCATTCCCGCGCGTCGACGGAGAGGTCAACGTCATATTCGGAGGACATGGGTCGCAAGAGAACAAAAGGCAACAGAAGCTCAGCGACCGACAGATACTGATGGCAACCACCAGTGCCCCTACCCCTTATCGGTGGTCAGAACACCCAATCACCTTTACCCGGGCGGATCAGTGACTCAACTTCGATCATCCAAGCAAGTACCCGCTCCTTGTCGATCTAGTGATCCGAGAGAGCAGGGTAAAGAAAGTATTAGTGGACGGGGGAAGCAGCATCAACGTCACCTTCCCCCGGACACTCTTGGGCTTGGGAGTTGCACTCAAAGAGCTCCACGAGTCGGACACTCCTTTCTTTGGCATTGTGCCGACCGAAGGAGAATACCTGCTCGGACATGTTGTTACCTTTGGAACTCCAGAAAACTACAGAACCGAGTTCCTGAGGTTCGAGGTGGCAAGCTTCGACTACGTATACAATGCCATCATCGGCAGGCCAGGATTGGCGAAATTCATGGCCATTCCGCACTATTCGTACATGATATTGAAGATGCCAGGGCCACAAGGGATCATCACCGTGCGCGTTGACTTCCAAGGCACCATGGAATGTTTCCGAGTAGCCATCCAGGTGGCCCTCACTACTAAACCACCGACGACTTTCTCCATGCAGGCAAACTCAAAGCCTGAGGGAGACCTTGCGATACCTGCGAACAAAGCTCAAGCTATGACCTCTATGCGGCCGACTGAGGAGACGAAAAGGATCAACCTTGGGTTCGCTGATGAACGCAAGACTACCATCATCAGCTCCAGCCTGGATGACAAATAGGAAAGTGTGCTCATCCTATTCCTACAAGATAACTGAGACGTATTCGCATGGCAGCCTACGGATATGCCGGGAGTCCCAAGAGAACTGGCCGAGCATAAACTGAAGGTCTATCCCCAAGCAAGGCGGATCCGACAAAAACTGCGTCGTTTCACGCCTGACAAAAGAGAGGCTATTCGTGCCGAGTTAGCTCACTTAGTCACAGCAGGGTTCATTAGAGAAGTACTTCACCCTAAGTGGCTATCAAATCCTATTCTTGTACTTAAAAAGAATAAAGTGGATTGGCGCATGTGCGTCGACTATATAGATCTCAACAAACACTGTCCGAAGGATCCCTTCGGACTCCCTAGAATAGATCAGGTGGTTGATTCGACCGCTGGATGTTCTATGTTGTCCTTCCTAGACTGCTATTCTGGATACCATCAGATCATCTTAGCAAAAGAAGATGAGGAAAAGACTGCATTCATTACACTGTTTGGAGCTTTCTGCTGTACCTCCATGTCGTTCAACCTCAAGAACGCAGGATCGACTTATTAGAGAGCTATTCAAACATGCTTAGCCGATCACTGGGGCAAGCAGATAGAAGCTTATATTGATGATGTGGTGATCAAAACAGAAAACTCAGAAAACTTCATTGAAGATTTGCAGCTGGCCTTCAACAGCCTAAGGCGATACCGGTGGAAGCTCAATCCAGAGAAATATGTTTTCGGAGTACCAGCAGGGAAGTTACTCGGATTCATTGTCAGCCACCGAGGAATCGAAGCTAACCCAGAAAAAAATCAAAGCCATCATGAGAATGGAAGCGCCATGATCACAGAAGAAAGTGCAGAGGCTTACTGGATGCATGGCAGCCTTGAGCAGGTTCATATCAAGGCTAGGCGAAAAGGGCCTACCGTTCTACAAATTGCTCAAGAAGGTGGACAAGTTTCAGTGGACCACAGAAGCACAGGAAGCTCTAGAAGCATTGAAAAAGTTCATGAGCACACCATCAGTACTCAAGCCGCCATGCCGAGCCACACCAAATCAGCCGGTAGAAGATCTGTTGTTATACATCTCCTGCACGACTCACGTGGTGAGTACCGCGTTAGTAGTCGAGCGGGTGGAGGAAGGACACACATATCCAGTACAACATCTGGTTTACTTCATCAGCGAAGTTCTGGGACCCTCTAAAAAGAAGTATCCCCAAGTTCAAAAACTATTGTACGCGGTACTTCTAACCGCTTGTAGGCTCCGTCACTACTTTGACGACCACAAAGTCATAGTAGTCATCGGCTTTCCAATAGGGGATATTCTTCACAACAAGGAAGCCATCGGAAGGATAGCCAAGTGGGCCTGCGAGCTAGGAGCTCATGACATAGAGTTTCGGCCTCGCACGACAGTAAAAACTCAAGCACTAGTTGACTTCGTATCAGAATGGACTGAACAACAAGTTCCTGACAACCCAGAGGCTACTGAAGTATGGCGAATGTATTTCGATGGCTCGCTGAAACTGTAGTGAGCAGGCGTAGGGATCCTCTTCATCGCTCCAAGAGGCGAACAACTCAAGTATGCACTTCAACTATTATTCCCAGCGTCAAATAATGCAGCAGAATATGAAGCACTGATCCACGGATTGAACATTGTTGTGTCACTGGCGTTAAGAGGTTGATGGTATTTGGAGATTCACTAGTGGTCACAAGCCAGATAAATAAGGACTGGGATTGCTCGACTGATTCCATGGGCAAGTACTATACGGCCGTCCGAAAATTAGAAGACAAGTTTGAAGGGTTGGAATTCCATCACATGGAAAGAGACCGCAACGCAACAGCAGATGCGTTGTCGAAGCTGGGATCTAGTCGAGCCCAGGTCTCACCCAGAATCTTCGTCCAGGAAGTATTACACCCAAGTATTCCCTCAGATCAGACGGAAGAATGCAACACCTTGAGCCAACCTAGAGTCGGACCCTGATGACTGAAGACAGCCTATCATCAGGTACATAAAGAATGAAGAAGAACCAGATGATAAAGCTGCAGCAGAATGCATCGTGAGACAGTCGGCCCACTACACCCTCATAGAGGGTGCACTGTATGGAAGGGGTGCAACAGGAGTCCTCATGAAGTGCATTTCCTCGACTACTGGGAAGCAGCTATTAGATGAAATCCACGCCGGACAGTGTGGAATACACGCAGCATCCAGAACTCTGGTTGGGAAAGTTTTCAGGTCTGGTTTCTATTGGCCAACAACAAAGAGTGATGTCGCCGAGTTAGTCCAGAGATGTGAGGCTTGCCAGTTCTTGTCAAAACAACAACATTTACCGACACAGCAGCTACAGACCATACCTGTAACATGGCCATTTGCATGCTGGGGGCTAGACATGATTGGACCCTTCAAGAAAGCTCAGGGAGGCTATACTCACGTGCTGGTTGCCATTGACAAGTTCACCAAATGGATAGAGTACAAGCCTATTACTTCTTTAACATCAGCCAAGGCAGTGGGACATAATATTCAGGTTCGGGATACCAAATAGCATCATAACCGACCTAGGATCCAACTTCACCAGCTCTGAATTCTTTGATTTCTACAAACAACAGAGTATCCAGATCAAGTATGCATCAGTAGCACAACCAAGAGCCAATGGTTAGGTGGAAAGGGCCAATGGAATGATACTGGAAGCACTCAGGAAGAAAGTGTTCGACAAAAATGAAAAGTTTGCAGGAAAGTGGATCAGAGAATTGTCGTATGTGGTTTGGAGTTTGAGAACTCAACCTAGTCGAGCTCTACATGGAAATACCCCGTTCTTCATGGTCTATGGTTCAGAGGCAGTACTGCCCGTCGACCTCAGGTTCGGGGCACCGAAGCTGGTCTTTGAAAGCATAGCTGAAGCAGAAGCTACCAGGCTAGAGGATATTGATGTGCTGGAGGAAGAGCGATTGAACATAGTAATTCAGTCAGCCAGATACCAGCAGACCTTGAGACGCTATCATGATAAAGTGATACGACATCGATCCTTTGTAGTGGCAGACTTGGTCCTTCGTCGAATTCTAATGGAGGAAGGACGACACAAGTTATCACCACTATGGGAAGGGGCATTCATTGTATCAGAGGTCACTTGGCCGGGATCATACCGGCTTACTCAAATGGATGGCACAGAAGTGGGGAATTTGTGGAACATAGAGCATCTTAGAAAGTTTTACCCTTAGCAAGGCCTCAAAAGCTATCAGAACAACATTGTACTCTGTAATTGGAGAGTCCGTCATCAATAAAGTTTTCATTTTCAAAGGCATTCGAACTATTGACTATCAACTGACCTCGATCCAACTGGACTTGGAATCAACACGCCTACTCGACTTAGGGTGACCACTATACCCTACTAACGGAGCAATCGACTTAAGTCGGCGACGACTTAAGACGGTGCAACATGCTCACGCTTACTCGACTTAGAGTGACCACTATACCCTACTAACGGAGCAATCGGCTTAAGTCGGTGACGACTTAAGATGGTGCAACATGCTCACGCTTACTTGACTTAGGGTGACCACTATACCCTACTAACAGAGCAATCGGCTTAAGTCGGCGACGACTTAAGACGGTGCAACATGCTCACGCTTACTCGACTTAGGGTGACCACTATACCCTACTAACGAAGCAATCGGCTTAAGTCAGCGACGACTTAAGACGGTGCAACATGCTCTCGCTTACTCGACTTAGGGTGACCACTATACCCTACTAACAGAGAAATCGGCTTAAGTCGGCGACGACTTAAGACAGTGCAACATGCTCACGCTTACTCGACTTAGGATGACCACTATACCCTACTAACGGAGCAATCGGCTTAAGTCGGCAATGGCTCAAGGCGGTGCAACATGCTCACGTTGACTCGGCTTAGGGGAACTACTATACCCTACTAACGGAGCAATCGACTTAAGTCAGCAATGGCTTAAGGCGCTGCAACATGCTCACGTTGACTCGGCTTAGGGGAACCACTATACCCTACTAACGGAGCAATCGGCTTAAGTCGACGACGACTTAAGTCAGCACGATACGATCACATCTATCTATCTTAGGGCGACCATTATGCCTTACCAGCCAAGTGATTGGCCGAAGTTAGAAAAAGTTCCAAAACCAGCACGCCACATTTACTTTCACAATTGTTCAGGATGACTGTTATACCCTAACAACAAAAACAATCAGTACTCCAGGAAAACAGAATGTTATACTTGTCAACACCAAGGACACGTTCTAGTGCCCTATCCACAAAATATTCAAATACCACCATCACAAGCACATAGAATTCATAGTACATTCAGTGTTACACAGGACGTCACTGCATCGAAACGTCTCTGTTGGCAATGTTTTTCGCAGGAGCAATTGAGGAAGAAGGTCGACTCGAGGCATCAAGTGCAGCCTTGACGTCGGCGACAATGTCATCAGGAACCACTACGCCGGGCCTCCTCATCAAGATCCGCCCCACGTGAATGGCTTTGTCCATAGCCTTGTCGCGCTGAGCCCTAAGAACGGCGCAGCTGTCTTCTGAAGCCTTGACAGCCAGTCGAGCAGTTTCTAGCTCCTGTGCGATGAGTTTTTTCGAAGCACGAAGATCTTTAATGGTTAGATCCTTGGCCGATAACTGTTGTCCGAGCCGCTGAACTTCATCCTGAGATACTTGCAGCTCGTGGCGATGATGATCCAGATCCGACATAGTGAAGCAGTGGCTCCTTTCCAAGATAGTCAAGGAATTGCTAGCGTCACGATATAACCTGTCCAGATTATCATGAGAGCCCACAAGTGCTCGTCTTTCCCCCTATGAACAAGAATCAACATTCAGCACCCAGTCAACAATAAGCACAGAAAAGTCAACTAAGGGAGTTTACCTCATATGCCATCCTTTCTGAGTCAAGCTAAGCATTGAGAGAAGAGTTCAAAGAGCGTGCATCATCCAGAGAAGCAGAAACTCGGGCCAGGTCGGCTTGACCTTGAGAATACTTCTCCATAAGATCAGAGTACCGCTGGGTTAAGTCGGCTTGACTTCGAAGATATTTTTCCTTTAGTTCAGAGCACCGCCGGGCCATATCTGACAATGCAGATGAAAGGGGTACATGATTAAAAACATGTTGATCAATAAAAACAACCAAGGAAGAAATGAGGTCACTAACCAGCGTTCGACGCCTTCAAGTCAGCAATCTGTTTCTGAAGTAGCAATGGGTTCCACTGCATTAGAGACAGAGCTCCTTCCGGGACAGTGGCACCATGCGACCTAGCTGACCAGACATTCCATCGACCAAAACCTGTGGTCGAAGACAAATGAGTATATGAAAGATAATTTACCAAGAAGAACAATAAAAGGCAAGTAGTTGACTCACCTGAAGATTGGAGAGGAATGATGGTAAACCCAAGTCAGGGGAAGCGATGTCATGGCTTGACGGAGGAATATCAGCAGGAACAATTTGAACAACATTGCCAAGCATGAGCTCAGCCTCACCAGCAGATACTAGACCTCTCGCATCTAGCTCGCCGACCTCCAAGGCAACTTGTTTGTTCGAAGCCGTAGAAGCATGCATCACCGTCGCCCCATCGGATCGAGGTGGAGACGACCCAACATGGACATTCATGGAGGTGTGGGAAGGAGAGCTCTCCTGAACACCCTCGGGGGCTGGGTTGCAGCTCGCGCTACCCACTAGAGCCGGAGCACTTCCGGCAACACCCTCGGGGGCTGGGTTGTAGCTTGCGCTACCCACTAGAGCTGGATCACTATCGGCAACACCCTCGGGGGTTGGGTAACTACCAGCACCACCCTCGGGGACTGGGTTTTCTACAGCAGCCGCCTCTAAGGCTGAAGGCTCCCCTGTCACCTCCATGGGAGTCAGGCAACTCGGACCAATGTATTGACATTGAAGACTGCCTTCTAAAGTCAACGATGCACGAGACACTGCTCGGAATACCTCCAATCCCACGTCTAAAATTTCTGAACAAACAGCCATCACATCATCAGCAGTTGGCTCCGATAGCATATCCTCAGGGACGACCTCCTCAAGGGCCTGATCAAATTCTGATATTGACAGTCCCTGAAGGCTGACAAGAGCTGACAGAGCTGGAGAAGGAATATCACTCCCCCCTCACTACCTCTGTATGCCGACTGTTCTTACGGATCAGCGGGACTTCTTCTTCTTCTTCTTCATCTTCATCAAATATACAGGCAACAGTTGGTGCACGATCACACCCATTGGGATCAACCTTAGGAAGGACACACCCATTGGTTTCAACCTTAGGAAGGACACACCCATTGGGATCAACCTCAGGAAGGACACACCCATTGGGATCAACCTCAGGAAGGACCTCTGCTGACACTTCATCACGAGCTGGAGCAGAAGGACATGCATCCTGGTCCAAGCATGACAGTCACCAAAGCTGCCTCTTCTTCTTCTTCTTCTTCTTCTTCTTTTCCTCAACAGGTGCAGTCGGGCGGCTAACTTGGCGGGGACACTTTAGGCGAGCACCCTCAGGCTTCTGAGTCTCCACTGCTTTGCCAAGCTCTTGTCTAGCCGTGATAGCCATCGACTCAGCATGGGTCGAGTCGGAAGATTCCCCAGCCAACATACTAAGCACAACATCTATCTCTGCATTGTCTGGGCTAGCTGGCATCTCAAAATGAGCTTGCATCTCATCATTGGGAAGATTCCGAAGAGAGGCAATCAGAGCCTCAATGTCCTCGGGAGAGGGTCGCACTCTAAGACCCAGACCACCATCACTAGCAGGAGGGTTGGACATAAATTCAGAAAATGGCCTATGAGGTGGCAGATTCCAGGCAGAATAGACAATAGGAGCACCAACATTTGACACTCTGCCCCTCAGAATCATGTCCAGTCGGCTCACCAGATCTTCAGTGGGAATTCTCTTGTTGGTGACCCGTGTAGAGTCATTGGTACCACTATACAGATAAGCTAGGTATACCCTGTCTTTCAAAGGCTGAATATTCTTGAAGACGAAATCAACGACCATAGCTTCAGCAGTCAAACCTCTATCTTTCAATAAGCAGACCTCAGTGTAACACCCCTGGTGTTACGAGTAACTAAAACTTGGCATGTCATCATACGCATTAGCATCATTTTGTTTGATACACCTAAAATGCATTTTACTAGGTTCAAAACTTTCAAAACTTATGTGGTGTGTTGTCTTGATGAGAGCCATAGAAGTTTAAAAACCTTGTTTGTAACCAAGTTTAAGTACACAACTTCTAAACTAATGACACTGTCGGTATGAGCTCTAAGTACCAAGTTGAATCTTAGCTTATGGAGCAGATTTACTCTTAAGTAATGGACCCAAAGTTGCGTGAGTGTAAAAAAAACAACAATCACAACTAAAAACCTAAATTAGCCCAAAAGTGGAATTTAAAATCTAGCCATATTTTGCCAAAAATCAAAATACCAAAGTTGTAGAGTGTTTCAAATTAAACAACTTTCATGTGTGAAGATTTTCAAGTTTTTGAGAGACATTTGGAGTAATTTGCAGATTTCAGATTTGGTACAGTTTTGGTGCAGCTGAAAATAGTTTGGTTTGCTTGTTTTTGGGCCCCTGTACCTTTTGATATGTGGGCTTTTGGCAAAAGGTTATTATAGAAAACTTGTAGAGTAACTATAGGAGAACAACTTTTATTAAGTATGGTAGCCCTAAAACCATATGCAACTTGGAGTAAAAGTGGCTCAAAGTGGTGCTGTTTGAATTCTGAATTTTCAGATTTGGAACAATAGCCCAAGTCTGAAATCAGTATTTTAGTGCTTAGTTTGGAGCTCTGTTGTGATTAATCTATATGGTTTTGGACTGAAATTACTGTAGCAAGTTTGAAGACCATATGTTAATGTGCAAGTTTGGTCAAAGGTCATACCCCTAAAGCTACTTGGAACTTGGAGAAAAGGTGGTCCAAATTGAAGCTGTCAGACTTGTGATTTCTGGACTTTGATTCAGAAATTGAAGTGCAGTTTCAGTATTTTTAGCAAACTTCAGATCTCTGTTGTGATAAACTTCTGATGTTATGGCCTGCACTATCCAGAGAAAAGTGTTAGAGGATAGTGTAGTGAGTAATTTCCATTGAGGTTCATCTCCTTGAGCTTGTTTAGAAATGGGAGAAAATGATGTCCAAAAACATGTTGTAAGACTCCAGATTTCAGACTTAGTTCAATTGACTGAAACTGAATTTTAGTGGGTTTTGCTCAACTTTGGAGCCCTGTAACTTTTAATCCCTGGGCTTTTAGTTATAAATCATTATGAAAATATTGTAAACCTATCATAGGAGTATATATTTTGTTAAGTTACTCAACCCTAAAGCCCTATGGAAATAAGTGTAAAACTGGTCCAAAGCAGGGTTGACATGGTTGCAGATTTCAGACTTGGTGCTGAATTGGCACTGCATAACTCATATTTTGGAGCAACTTTGGGATATCTTTGTGACCAATCTATGGATTTTTAAGCTAAGGACCATATAGCAAAGTCAAAGACCGAAGAAAGGTGAACAAGTTTTATGTGAAGTACTGGGCCTGGTGTTGTGCAAAACTGGGAGTAAAATGCTCTTCAATATGCCCTGTCAGCCTGTGTGATAAGAGATCGGTTTCAGTGATAAGGGAAATTGGATTCTAGTGCGTGAGCTCGAGTTTGGGGCTGCGTATCTATGGATCCATGCACTTGCAGCCCTAGAGTGTTATAGCAAACCTTGAGAGCTATATCTCTACTACTCTATATGTTGTTAGTGTAGGCGTCCACAGTCGCTGTTCTGCCCGCCGCGATTTCTACACGCGCAATCCGCCGCCTGGCATCGCCATCGCGCAATCCTTTCCATCCGCGTCCACAATCCGCCGCGCCCCTGCGCCAAATCCGCCGCCACGCCCTGCTCGCCGATGGAAGGTCTCCACGCGCCGCCCCTGCGCCAAATCCACCGCCACGCCCCTGCTCGCCGATGGAAGGTCTCCACGCGCAATCCGTCGCCTGCCATCGCCAGCGCGCAATCCTTTTCATCCACGCCCGCAACGCCCGCCCCTGCGCCAAATCCGCCGCCCCTGCGCTGTCAGCACACAAGAAGATGTAATAGCACAAGACAAGACTGTTGAAGAAACAGGCAATCACCAAGGCATGGCTACGAGGCCCAAGAGGAAGCTTAAGCCCAATGTGGTTCTGTCTGGCCCAGAGTGGGTGAAATGAGGGCCAGTGCTGCCCATGTAATAAGTACTCCCTCCGTCCCGGGATATAAGGCGTAACCACCTCTGGTTCAAAGACCAAGAAATGCATTTAATTGTCTCTATACCACTGCATCGATATACGTATGCATAGAGAGAGCACGCCTTATATTGTGGGACAAGAATAAAAAGTAGTTACGCCTTATATCCTGGGACGGAGGGAGTAAATACTTATACTGCTGAAACCTTGGGGAATGTTATCGAAGAAGAAAATACCTATCGAATCCTATCCTTATTCCTCCACCTCCGGTTCTTCTTCTCCACGAAACCCCATTCCCTTCCTCAGTTCTGCTCCGTGTAACCGGTGCTAACAGATTGGTATCAGATTCCGTCGATCCTCGGCGTTCTGGAGTTCCATTACTTCACCCGCCACGCGAAATCAGTCGGTGCCATGGATCCGCAGTTCAAGCTGGCTCTGGAGGCACAAACCAAGTTGTTCCTCGCCGAGCTTGATAAGAAGTTCGCGGCCCACGACGCCAACTGGGAAGCTCGTATCGTTGACCTGGAGCACGCCGCAGTGTCCGCCTCCGACAAGTTCTACGACCTCAAGGCGGATATACACACCGATGTTGCTGCTCAATTGGAGTTCCACCTTACGACTGCGGCGGATCGGGCGGATCGGGTGGCTGCCGCCACCGAGACACGCGTTGCAGCCCTCGAATCAGCCTCGGTGGCCTTCGATTCATGGCGTCCCGTCATCGAATCAACGATCGACGACATCAAGCATGGAGTCAATTCCGTACAGGCCGCCGTCGCCAGAATCGCTTCCCCGTCGCGTCCAGAGCCCCGGGATCCTCCACATCTTCAACCTGGAATCCTCGGCGCGTACGGGTCAGCCGCCGCGCGTACTCCAGCCGGACCTACGGCTGACGGCCCAATGGGGCACCGCGTCGACTCTCAACGCCGGGAGGCTGCCTTTGGGCGTGTATTCGCCCAAACTCACCTCCCGCACAATGGTACGCCCGATTTCGGTTTTCCCTCGTATATTAAACCTCCTGAGTTATCCAATCATCCAGATTACGAGTTCTCTCCGGAGCCTGTGCATGGATCTCAGTTTGGTCCATTGCCAAAGGTTCCATTTCCACAGTTTGATGGGGAACACCCTCGTCTATGGCTTGGTAGAGCCCAGGATTACTTTGACCTCTACTTTGTTGATCCTAAGGTGTGGATTCGTATCGCGACAATGCATTTCACGGGTGCCGCAGCACGTTGGTTTCAGTCCATGACAACTCCTGTCAAACATTGTAGCTGGGTTGAATTCAGTCACTTGGTCTTAGAACGCTTTGGGCGTGATCAATATGAACACCTGATCCGCCAGCTATTCCATATTAGACAGACTTCTACCATAGCTGCTTACATTGAAGAATTTTCTGGATTAGTGGATCAGCTAGCGGCATACGAGAGAAAAACTGACCCCTTATTCTATACCATGCGTTTCATCGATGGGTTGAAGGAACATATTAAGTCTTCTGTAATTTTACATAGACCTCCTACTCTCGATACTGCTTGTGCTCTCGCTCAATTGCAGGAGGAGGTCTCGGAGCCACCTCGGATGGAAACTCGCAAGTTCATTCCACCCTCATTGCCAAAGCACACACAAACTCCTCTACCTCTACCTCGTCCTCCCCCAACAGAGGCTGCACGTCCCCGTCAACTGGACGAAAAGCTTGCGTCTATGAAGGCCTACCGGCGTGCGAGGGGACTGTGCGACAGGTGTGCGGAGAAGTGGTCTCCCGGGCATCGTTGCTCCCCTACAGTGCAGTTACATGTGCTCGAGGAGATGTGGCAACTCTTAGAAGATAATACTCAATCTTCTCCAGTGGACGCTGAGACCACCCCAACACAAGAATTGCTGTCTCTATCATTGTCATCGGTCACCGGTCCGTCCAGGCGGCACACGATGCAACTTATTGGTGAATGCCAAGGTCACATGGTTATCATCCTTCTGGACTCAGGCAGTTCCCACTCGTTTGTTAGTACATCTCTGGCTACTAAACTTTCTGGGATGTCACTTTTGCCTACACAAGTGTTGGTGCACGTGGCAGATGGAGGGGTCGTTCCTTGCAATCAAGTATTCAAGTCAACACAATGGTCAGTCCAAGGTCATGTGTTCGTCACTGATTTCCGAGTGTTTCCACTACAATCTTATGATATAGTTCTGGGCATGGACTGGCTTGAAAAGTTCAGTCCAATGAAGATACATTGGTCAGAAAGGTGGCTGTCATTTTCTTATCAGGGCAAGCAAGCAGTGTTACAGGGTAATTTTTCTTCTGATAACAAGAACCTGCTGCATGTGGTTTATTTGCTGCATTCCGCCACTGATACCCATACAGATACCCAATTAGACCCAAGGATTGCCCAAGTTATTAAGCAGTTCCAGTCGGTCTTCGAGTCTCCTAAAGGCCTACCTCCTTCACGATCTTGTGATCATACCATCCCACTGCTGCCAGGTGCTCAACCGGTATTCATTCGGCCCTACAGGTATGCCCCGGCAGTGAAGGACGAGATAGAGAGACAGGTCTCGGAGATGCTAGACTCGGGTATTATTCGACACAGCACTAGCCCATTTTCTAGTCCAGTCTTATTGGTTCGCAAGAAGGATGAATCATGGAGATTTTGTGTTGACTTCCGGCACTTGAATGCCCTCACGGTCAAGCGTAAATATCCGGTACCAATCATTGATGAGTTCCTAGATGAATTGTATGGTGCCAGCTGGTTCTCTAGTCTAGATTTGAGAGCTAGATTCCACCAGATTTTACTCCAAGAAGGTGAAGAATTTAAAACAGCCTTCCAGACCCATAGTGGACACTATGAATTCAAAGTTATGGCATTCGGATTGACTGGAGCTCCTGCAACATTCCAAAGCGCAATGAACACCACTTTATCTCCAGTACTTCGCAAGTTTGCTCTTGTCTTTTTCGATGACATCTTGGTGTACAGCTCTTCCCTTGAGGATCACCTGCAACAATTGTCAGTGGTGTTGTCCCTGTTACAGAAGGATAAATGGCAAGTTAAACTATCCAAATGCACATTTGCAACTCGCTCCATCTCATACCTTGGCCATGTCATCAGCAAAGAAGGTGTGCAAACCGATCCTAGTAAAATTACTGCAGTGGTCAATTGGCCTAAACCGTCTAATGCAAAGGAGTTGCGGAGCTTCCTTGGCTTAGCAGGTTACTACCGAAAGTTTGTGCCTCACTTTGGCATAATCTCCAAACCACTGACAAATTTACTCAAAAAGAATTCTGCATTTTGGTGGACCTCTGAACATGACACAGCATTTCAGTGCCTCAAGACTAGTCTGAGTCAAGCACCTGTGTTGTCCTTGCCGAACTTCTCGAAACCTTTCGTATTGGAAACCGACGCTTGTGATCAGGGTGTAGGGGCTGTTTTAATGCAAGATGGGCATCCATTGGCATACATCGGCAAGGCTCTTGGACCCAAAACCCGCGGCCTTTCAACATACGAAAAGGAATACTTGGCGATTCTCATGGCTGTAGATCACTGGAGGTCATACTTACAACACTCTTCTTTCGTCATTCATACAGATCAGCGCAGCCTAATCCACCTCAATGAGCAGCGCTTACATACTCACTGGCAACAAAAGGTGTTTACACGGCTCCTGGGCCTCCAGTACTCAGTCATGTACAAGAAGGGCACTGATAATAGGGTCGCAGATGCTCTTTCCCGTCGAGCTTCCCACGATACCAGTTGTGCTGCGGTCACCGCTGTTGTTCCTCAATGGGCTGAATCTGTGGCTGCTTCTTATGTGCATGATGATTACTGTCAAGAATTGTTGGCCAAATTGGCAGTGGATGGCTCTTCTGTTCCTCACTTCTCCTTTTGTGACGGACTGTTACGCTATAAGAACAGAATCTGGATTGGTACAGATGATTCCCTCAAACATACCCTGGTCACTGCTTTCCACCACAGCCCTGTGGGAGGTCATTCCGGTGTCCCAGTAACCTACAAAAAAATCAAACAGTCATTTGCTTGGCGCGGCATGAAGTCGTTCGTTCATTCCTGGGTTGCTTCCTGTGTCACTTGTCAACAGGCTAAACCTGACCGGTCACGTTCTCCAGGCCTCCTACAACCACTTCCTGTGCCACCCACAGCATGGCACACTATTTCAATGGACTTCATCGAAGGGTTACCAAAATCTCAACGATTCGATTCTATTCTTGTGGTGGTGGACATGTTTACCAAGTATGCGCATTTCATACCACTATCTCACCCCTTCTCGGCAGCGTCTGTGGCCAGGGAATTTTTCCAGCACATATACCGTTTACACGGCCTTCCCACTGCTATCGTTTCAGATCGCGACAAAGTGTTCACTAGTCACTTCTGGAAGGAATTGTTCAAGCTTGCTGGAGTTACTCTTCTTATGAGCAGCTCTTACCATCCGCAGACCGACGGACAAACAGAGCGGGTGAACCAGTGTCTGGAAACTTATCTACGATGTTTTGTCCATGCTTGCCCTTCCAAGTGGTTCAGTCGGCTAGCGTCAGCAGAATTTTGGTATAATTCCAGTCCACATTCTTCCATTGG
Organism: Zea mays; assembly: GCF_902167145.1. Lineage (NCBI taxonomy): Eukaryota > Viridiplantae > Streptophyta > Magnoliopsida > Poales > Poaceae > Zea > Zea mays. The sequence continues at coordinate 36,384,028 of NC_050098.1, read as the reverse complement.
CAGATCTCCGTTTGAGGCTTTATATGGCTATACTCCAAAGCACTTCGGTATCCAGGCCTTTGATGCTCACTCAGGCGACCTGAGTTCATTCGTTGCTGACAAAATTCAAATGAACCAGCTGTTACAGCAACATTTGCTTCGTGCCAAACAGCGGATGAAGCACCAAGCGGATAAGCAGCGGTCTGATCGAGTGTTCCAGGTGGGAGATTTAGTTTTTGTCAAACTACAACCATATGTTCAGATGTCCCTCGCTCGTCGTTCAAACAACAAACTCTCGTTCCGTTATTTTGGGCCATACCGTGTACTGGCTAAAGTGGGAACAACAGCTTACAAACTGGACTTGCCATCATCTTCGTCAATTCACCCGGTTTTCCATGTTTCCCTGCTGAAACAATCTGTGCATCCTCCAAGTCAGGTAACTCCTGCATTGCCAGACCTAGCTGATTCATTTACAGTACCTATGGCAGTGCTGCAGCGCAGGATTGTCTATCGTGGAGTGAAGGCAATCCCACAAGCTCTTATCCAATGGTCCTCTCTTCCACCATCCCTGGCAACTTGGGAGGATATTGAAGCTATGCGTCAGCACTTTCCCTTAGCACCCGCTTGGAGGCAAGCTGGTGCTCCTGGAGGGGGTAATGTCAGCACACAAGAAGATGTAATAGCACAAGACAAGACTGTTGAAGAAACAGGCAATCACCAAATCCACCGCCACGCCCCTGCTCGCCGATGGAAGGTCTCCACGCGCAATCCGTCGCCTGCCATCGCCAGCGCGCAATCCTTTTCATCCACGCCCGCAACGCCCGCCCCTGCGCCAAATCCGCCGCCCCTGCGCCAAATCTTGCATGCCTGCCGTCGCGACTCCCGCACGTTGGTAGTTACAGACCTCGGTGAGCTTCACGAGTAGACGAATGCTTTCGATTCGAGGGCGCCGTACCCCGCCATTGAGCATTGACCTTAAGATTCATGAGTTGATATTCTGTTCCGCTCAGGTATATTTTCTTGTTCGATCTGAAGCAGACTGTATAGGTGATTTTCTCTTCCTTTTGGGGGATGCTGCGGAGCGAACGCTGAGGAGCGGCGACGAGTTTTGATTCAGGTGTAGAGGGTTTCTAGAATCGATGGGGTCGGAGAAGGGTGGAGCGAAGGTTATTGGCGGCGGCGGGATCTTCAACCTATTTGATTGGAAGCGAAAGTCGCGCAAGAAGCTGTTCTCCAACTCGCCCAGTATGTGTTTGTAAGAATGCCTCGCTTCCGGGAAGAGCTTCTCTACCTGGCTAATGCTTTCTTAATCTGATCTCGTGATCTGTTCGCAGAGGGGTCCAAGCTTGTTAAGAGGAGCGAAGAAACCTTGCTGTCAGGGCGTCTCCACTTGGTGAGTTATCTTTGGCGTCCTCAACCTTGTTCTGAACAGCAAATCGTTGTTGTTGTTATACGTGTGAAGGGGCTTGCGTTCACTAACTTTTAGGTGGATGCATTTGTGTAGGGTGATGATGATGAATGGATTGGTGTATCAAGCTTCAAGGGGAGCAGCGACTACAGCTGTGCGTCTTCAGTGACCGATGAGGAAGTGCGTGAGATGAAGGCGCCAGGTGTGGTGGCCAGGCTCATGGGCTTGGACGCCATGCCCACCTCGGGTGTTCCAGAACCGTATTGCACACCTTTCCGAGACACAAGATTGTTCAGGTACAGCCACAACCTCAAGAGGAGCCCTGAGTACTCAATGAATGACCAGTTCAGTCATGTTCCTCAAAGAGTTGATGGTTATATCAGGAAGCCATTGGATCTCCAAGCACCAAAGATGCCAAGCAGCCCGATTGAAAGATTCCAGATGGAAGCATTGCCACCAAGGTCTGCAAAGCACCTACCCATGTCTCACCAAGGTCTGCAAAGCACCTGTTGCAGGTTTTACAAAGGACTCATTGAGTTTCTGGTGCTGCTTATTAGTTTCTGCAGGTGGATTATTCTTAAGTTTAGGCTCGGGTGCTTTTTCCTGCTTGTCGTTCGTCTTTTTCTTGCTCTTGGACTGGCTCCTGTTTAGCTTGATGAACTCAAGACACTGGCGAATGATTGTCAGCACCGTGAAATGAGTCTCGAAGTCGTTCCTGATGATGGGGTGGAGGTTGGGGCCGTTGTTGCTCTAGGTGTAGTTCTCGATGAAGTAGACACAATCAATTTTGGCCCTGAACGAGACCTCCCGTAGAAGCTCTTCGGCCTGCCTAATGGATCTCATGGCCTTCTTAAAAGTCATTTCTGATGACGCGGTGGAGGTTGGGGCCGTTTTGCGAAGGTGGGTCAGTTTTCTATTAGTACCAAAGAAATTAAAGAAACAAAAAGGCTCACATTACTTGCAAATTTCACTATATGTTTATCTTTAAATCGATAATCAGAAGTCATTTCCACGAAAAACTTAACAGCCTTCTACCTACACAACGAGTTTTAAATTGATATACAGACGGACTATTATATATATATATATATTAGGTATATGCTCCTGTGCGTATATGCCTTTACAACTAATTAAAACTCCAGGCATAGGGTTCAGAATAATAATGTTAGAGACCAAATAAAAACTATGTTTCTCTTGTGTTGTAGGTAAACTTGTAACGACACGAGTGAAACAGATGCTTTAAATTACTTAGAACAAAACTCAAGAAAAACACTTTGAGTTAAAAAAAATCCTTATCCAAGCTGTATGTCTGTAAGCATGGAAAGTCAAAAGCATTTATCTGTTTTATTTAACTCAATGTATTCGATTTACAAGAACCAAGAAAGCATGATTTCCCAATTCTAAAGTCACATGTAAACTATGTCGTGACTCAGGGACAACTTCTAATATGTCATTACATCTGCAAATTCATAATTTTTAGGTTGATTTATGTAGAGTAGTAAACAAGAACAAGAAGACTCTAAGAGCACCAAAACCAGACCAAGTACCTGAACCGAGTTTTTCTGCTCAATTGTCAAGCTCCGAAGCAATCTAATGACAAGGCTTTAAGAACAGTGTTAGCCAGCATGATTTCCCAATTGAGAAGATTGTTTTTGCATGTTAATGCCTTTTTATCATATTGATTTCGTAGCAACGCACGGGCATATACCTAGTTAGGTGAATAAGTTTGCTTAGATGAAGTCGGCCTGTCCTTATTTTAAATTGTGAGAAAAATGGGGATGAACTGGAGGGGTGCAGGCGAGTGAAGAGGGTCCTGGTTGTGTGGATTCCAAGTTGGTTCAGAATTCTGAAAATGGATATCCACGCACTACCTCTATACTCAGTGTTCCAGCTCGGATTTTGGGGATACGGTCGAGTGCAAAGGTGTACCAGGGGAGGGGATAACTCAAGGAGGTTTCACCGCCGAAATGTTTGGATCGAGTGAGCTGGACACCTATCCAAACTAGTGACTTGGTTGCTGATGTTTTGCTATCAGCACACCACGAAGTTCCCAGTGCTTCTCTGTAACTTGGGCCTGCGTGGTGCCCTGGTTTCACGGCCACGTGCCCAAGCTCATGCACGCTCTTGCCTCCCCACGTAGGCCTTATTTGGTGGACAAACACTGCATGTTCACCGTGTTTTTTCTTTTCCGTTGCCGTGATCGCCAGACGCCAGAGCTACTCGTTCGCGCCTGTTCGTGCTCGTTCGCGCTTCACAGAGGTTGTTGGCGCTCTCGTCTCCGCCAACAAGAGCATAACTGCCATCCTTCAGACTTGCCCAGCGCAGCTTCCTATCCTTCCCCTATTCTCGCGTTCATGGTCAGTTAGCGCCGCTTGTCCGGGTCCGGCCGAGCTCCTCACCGTCGAGCGCCTTTCCAGCCATGTTCTCGTACCCTTGGTAATCCTCTAGTGTTTTGGCTAGTTTTATGCACTTGTAGAAAAGTGTACTAAAGATGGGTTGTTTGTTACCTTCTTTATGAAATGCATTTCCATACCATAGCAAGCATTCATCTACATGTATTGACTTGTAGAACACCTAGAAGCAGTGATGTTTGAAGGAGTTCACTTCAGTGCCTGTTGATCCAGTGGTGGAGTTTCATCTAACTACTTACCAGAGTAGAATAATTTTGGGATCTTCTCCTGCAATAAGGCAAGCCCCGGTGCATTTGCCACCTCCCTTGTGTTTATAAAATTTTATCACTTATATGCTGCATTAGGTGATAGGAGTTGATTGATTAAACACTTGATGCATTACCATCCTTGAAAGGTTGATTACCACACCTTTTGTCACCCGTTTTATAAAAGCTAGAGATGCTTAGTCTTGCTGATAGATTAAGAAAAATATTTTTGATCTATGACTCATGTTTTTACAAAAAAAGAAAATAGGCTTGGGATAATGAAGGCATCAAGACGTTGATAAATTCATTATCCAGGCATGGCCCCTCTGTCAGGCGCCAAATTTTTGAAATAGTTTAAAATGGGACCAGAAGTTGAGCAGGAAAAGTCGACCGTCTGTGTCGATTAAGGACCGTACCGATTGTTGGCCTGCTGATCTAGGACCTTTTATCTGGCCACATACCTCGTCATGGGTAAGCCTGAACCCGGCTATTCCATACGTGAAAAGACAATCGCGCACTGGGAGTGGAGAGATGGCGAGAGTGGCACGTACCCTCCTGGCAAAAAGGACCGCCTAAAAGGGGTGGTGTGCTCTCGGGTGGCGCGGACCTGTTCATGTGGTGGAGGATCCGTGGGAATGGTAGACATGTGCAAAACAGTTAAGGGAGGCATATGTCGTGTGGTTGGAGATCCCCAGCTGGGTATTAATCGATTCGGATCGCCGAACTTCTCGGATATGAAGACTAGATCTTCGACCTTCAGCGTAGATAACAAGTGAAATTAAAGTTGACAAAATGAAGCTAGTTTAGGTCAAGTGAATGATCTAGATTAGGCAAAATGCTAGATTCAGGCTAGAAGATTCAGGTAATAACCTAACTTGTGAAGTAAAACTTGGCTTAAGGATCCATTATTAGTAAGCTTGCTTTTCTGCAAAAAGGAGTCCTTGATAATTGATGAGATTTTCCTTGAGTCCTCAATCCAGCATACCCTTGATAGTCTTTTCTTTAGTCGGGTAAGTTGGAAGTCGCCTAGAGGGGGGGTGAATAGGGCGAAACTGAAATTCTCAAAAATAATCACAACTACAAGCCGGGTTAGCGTTAGAAATATAATGGAGTCCGCGAGAGAGGGCGCAAAAACAAATCGCAAGCGAATAATGAAGTGAGACACGCGGATTTGTTTTACCGAGGTTCGGTTCTCTCAAACCTACTCCCTGTTGAGGAGGCCACGAAGGCCGGGTCTCTTTCAACCCTTCCCTCTCTCAAACGGCCCCCCGGACCGAGTGAGCTTTCTCTTCTCAAATCAATCGGGAGCAAAACCTCCCCGCAAGGACCACCACACAATTGGTGTCTCTTGCCTCGGTTACAAGTGAATATTGATCTCAAGAAAAGAATGAAAGAGAGAAAGCAATCCAAGCGCAAGAGCTCAAATGAACACGGCAAATCACTCTCACTAGTCACTTAGGCTTTGTATGGAATTGGAGAGGATTAGATCTCTTTGGGTGTGTCTAGAATTGAATGCCTAGCTCTTGTAAGTGGTTGAGAAGTGGAAAACTTGGATGCAATGAATGGTGGGGTGGTTGGGGTATTTATAGCCCCAACCACCAAAAGTGGTCGTTGGGAGGCTGTCTGTTCGATGGCGCACCGGACAGTCCGGTGCACACCGGACAGTCCGGTGCCCCCTGCCACGTCATCACTGCCGTTGGATTCTGACCGTTGGAGCTTCTGACTTGTGGGCCCGCCTAGGTGTCCGGTGCACACCGGACAGGTACTGTTTGCTGTCCGGTGTGCCAGAATGGGCGCGCCTGACTTCTGCGCGCATTAAATGCGCGGCAGAGAGCCGTTGGCGCGGAGATAGCCGTTGCTCCGGAGTCGCACCGGACAGTCCGGTGCACACCGGACAGTCCGGTGAATTTTAGCGGACTAGCCGTTGGAGTTTCCCGAAGCTGGCGAGTTCCTGAGGCCGCTTCTCCATGGCGCACCGGACACTGTCCGGTGTACACCGGACAGTCCGGTGAATTATAGCGCGAGTGCCTCTGGAAATTCCCGAAGGTGACGAGTTTGCGTTGGAGTCCTCTGGTGCACCGGACATGTCCGGTGGTGCACCGGACACTGTCCGGTGGCACACCGGACAGTCCGGTGCGCCAGACCAGAGGTGCCTTCGGTTGGCCCTTTGCTCCTTTGTTGAATCCAACATTTGGTCTTTTTATTGGCTGAGTGTGAACCTTTTACACCTGTATAATCTATACACTTGAGCAAACTAGTTAGTCCAATTATTTGTGTTGGGCAATTCAACCACCAAAAATATTTAGGAACTAGGTGAAAGCCTAATTCCCTTTCAATCTCCCCCTTTTTGGTGATTGATGCCAACACAAACCAAAGCAAAATATCAAAGAGCATAATTGAACTAGTTTGCATAATTTAAGTGTAAAGGTTTCTTGGAATTTAGCCAATATAAATACTTATAAGATATGCATGAATTGTTTCTTTATTATATAACATTTTGGACCACGCTTGCACCACATGTTTTGTTTTTGCAAAATTCTTTTGTAAATTCTTTTCAAAGTTCTTTTGCAAATAGTCAAAGGTAAATGAATAAGAGTTGTAAAGCATTTTCAAGATTTGAAATTTTCTCCCCCTGTTTCAAATGCTTTTCCTTTGACTAAACAAAACTCCCCCTCAAATAAATTCTCCTCTTAGTGTACAAGAGGGTTTTAGGATATCAAGTTTTGAAAATACTACTTGCTCCCTCTTTAGAACACAAAGAGATACCAATTTTGAAATTTTCAACCAATTGAAAATCATATGTTAAAATAAGGGTGGTGGTGCGGTCCTTTTGCTTTGGGCTCATATTTTCTCCCCCTTTGGCATGAATCGCCAAAAACGAAATCATTAGAGCCCTTGCTAACTTTCTCCTCCTTTGGTCATAAAAGAAATGAGTGAGGATTATACCAAAGTTGGAGAGATGCTCGGAGTGACGGCGAAGGATGAGTAGTAGAGTGGAGTGGAAGCCTTTGTCTTCGCCGAAGACTCCAATTCCCTTTCAATATACCTATGACTTGGTTTGAAATATACTTGAAAACACATTAGTCATAGTATATAAAAGAGATATGATCAAAGGTATACTTGTGTGCTATGTGTGTAAATTTAGCAAAAGAAGTTCCTGGAATCAAGAATATTGAGCTCATGCCTAAGTCTGGTAAAAGATTGTTCATCAAGTGGCTTGGTAAAGATATCGGCTAATTGATCTTTAGTGTTAATGTAAGAAATCTCGATATCCCCCTTTTGTTGGTGATCCCTAAGAAAATGATACCGAATGGCTATGTGTTTAGTGCGGCTGTGCTCGACGGGATTGTCGGCCATTTTGATTGCACTCTCATTATCACATAGCAAAGGGACTTTGGTTAATTTGTAACCGTAATCCCGCAGGGTTTGCCTCATCCAAAGCAATTGCGCGCAACAGTGGCCTGCGGCAATGTACTCGGCTTCGGCGGTAGAAAGAGCGACCGAATTTTGCTTCTTTGAAGCCCAAGACACCAAGGATCTTCCCAAGAACTGGCAAGTCCCCGATGTGCTCTTCCTATTAATCTTACACCCCGCCCAATCGGCATCCGAATAACCAATCAAATCAAAAGTGGATCCCCGAGGGTACCAAAGCCCAAACTTAGGTGTGTAAGCCAAATATCTCAAGATTCGTTTTACGGCCGTAAGGTGTGATTCCTTAGGGTCGGCTTGGAATCTTGCACACATGCATACGGAAAGCATAATGTCCGGTCGAGATGCACATAAATAAAGCAATGAACCAATCATCGACCGGTATACCTTTTGATCCACGGACTTACCTCCCGTGTCGAGGTCGAGATGCCCATTTGTTCCCATGGGTGTCTTGATGGGCTTGGCATCCTTCATCCCAAACTTGTTTAGAATGTCTTGAGTGTACTTCGTTTGGCTAATGAAGATGCCCTCTTGGAGTTGCTTGACTTGAAATCCTAGAAAATACTTCAACTCCCCCATCATAGACATCTCGAATTTCTTTGTCATGATCCTACTAAATTCTTCACATGTAGATTTGTTAGTAGACCCAAATATGATATCATCAACATAAATTTGGCATACAAACAAATCATTGTCAAGAGTTTTAGTGAATAAAGTAGGATCGGCTTTGCCGACTTTGAAGCCATTTGCAATAAGGAAATCTCTAAGGCATTCATACCATGCTCTTGGGGCTTGTTTGAGCCCATAAAGCGCCTTAGAGAGCCTATAGACATGGTTAGGGTACTCACTGTCTTCAAAGCCGGGAGGTTGCTCAACATAGACCTCCTCCTTGATTGGTCCATTGAGGAAGGCACTTTTCACGTCCATTTGATAAAGCTTAAAGCCATGGTAAGTAGCATAGGCTAATAATATGCGAATTGACTCAAGTCTAGCTACGGGTGCATAGGTTTCACCAAAATCCAAACCTTCGACTTGTGAATACCCCTTGGCCACGAGTCGAGCTTTGTTCCTTGTCACCACACCATGCTCGTCTTGCTTGTTGCGGAAGACCCACTTGGTTCCTACAACATTTTGATTAGGACGTGGAACTAAATGCCATACCTCATTCCTTGTGAAATTGTTGAGCTCCTCTTGCATCGCCATCACCCAATCCGCATCTTGGAGTGCTTCCTCTACCCTGTGTGGCTCAATAGAGGAAACAAAAGAGTAATGCTCACAAAAATGTGCAACCCGAGATCGAGTGGTTACCCCCTTATGAATGTCGCCGAGGATGGTGTCGACGGGGTGATCTCGTTGGATTGCTTGGTGGACTCTTGGGTGTGGCGGTCTTGGTTGTTCATCCTCCTTGTCTTCATCATTTGCATCTCCCCCTTGATCGTTGCCATCAATTTGAGGTGGCTCATCTTCTTGATCTTCTTGTTCAACATCTTGAGCCTCATTCTCAATTTGAGTTGGTGGAGATGCTTGCATGGAGGAGGATGGTTGATCTTGTGCATGTGGAGGCTCTTCGGATTCCTTAGGACACACATCCCCAATGGACATGTTTCTTAGCGCTATGCATGGAGCCTGTTCTTCACCTATCTCATCAAGATCAACTTGCTCTACTTGAGAGCCGTTAGTCTCATCAAACACAACGTCACAAGAAACTTCAACAAGTCCTGAGGACTTGTTAAAGACTCTATATGCCCTTGTGTTTGAGTCATATCCTAGTAAAAAGCCTTCTACAGTTTTAGGAGCAAATTTAGATTTTCTACCTCTTTTAACAAGAATAAAGCATTTGCTACCAAAAACTCTAAAATATGAAACATTGGGCTTTTTACCGGTTAGGAGTTCATAAGATGTCTTCTTGAGGATTTGGTGAAGATATAACCGATTGATGGCGTAGCAGGCGGTGTTGACCGCCTCGGCCCAAAACCGGTCAGGTGTCTTGTATTCATCAAGCATGGTTCTTGCCATGTCCAATAGAGTTCGATTCTTCCTCTCCACTACACCATTTTGTTGTGGAGTGTAGGGAGAAGAGAACTCATGCTTGATGCCCTTCTCCTCAAGAAAGCCTTCAATTTGAGAGTTCTTGAACTCCGTCCCGTTGTCGCTTCTAATTTTCTTGATCCTTAAGCCGAACTCATTTTGAGCCCGTCTCAAGAATCCCTTTAAGGTTTCTTGGGTATGAGATTTGTCCTGCAAAAAGAACACCCAAGTGAAGCGAGAATAATCATCCACAATAACTAGACAGTACTTACTCCCGCCGATGCTTATGTAAGCGATCGGGCCGAATAGATCCATGTGAAGGAGTTCCAGTGGCCTGTCACTTGTCATAATGTTCTTGTGTGGATGACGAGTGCCAACTTGCTTCCCGGCTTGGCATGCGCTACAAATCCTGTCTTTCTCAAAATAAACATTGGTTAGTCCCAAAATGTGTTCTCCCTTTAGAAGCTTGTGAAGATTCTTCATTCCAACATGGGCTAGTCGGCGGTGCCAGAGCCAACCCAAGTTAGTCTTAGCAACTAAGCAAGTGTCGAGTTCAGCTCTATCAAAATCTACCAAGTATAGCTGACCCTCTAACACTCCCTTAAATGCTATTGAATCATCACTTCTTCTAAAGACAGTAACACCTACATCAGTAAATAGACAGTTGTAGCCCATTTGACATAATTGGGATACGGAAAGCAAATTGTAATCTAATGAATCAACAAGAAAAACATTTGAAATGGAATGGTCAGGAGATATAGCAATTTTACCCAAGCCTTTGACCAAACCTTGATTTCCATCCCCGAATGTGATCGCTCTTTGGGGATCTTGGTTTTTCTCATATGAGGAGAACATCCGTTTCTCCCCTGTCATGTGGTTTGTGCACCCGCTGTCGAGTATCCAACTTGAGCCCCCGGATGCATAAACCTACAAAACAATTTTAGTTCTTGATTTTAGGTACCCAAACGGTTTTGGGTCCTTTGGCATTAGAAACAAGAACTTTGGGTACCCAAACACAAGTCTTTGACCCCTTGTGTTTGCCCCCAACAATTTTGGCAACTACCTTGCCGGATTTGCTAGTGAGCACATATGATGCATCAAAAGTTTTAAAAGAAATAGCATGATCATTTGATGCATTAGGAGCTTTCTTTCTAGGCAACTTGGCACGGGTTGGTTGCCTAGAACTAGATGTCTCACCCTTATACATGAAAGCATGATTAGGACCAGAGTGAGACTTCCTAGAATGAATTTTTCTAATCTTGCTCTCAGGATAACCGGCAGGGTATAAAATGTAACCCTCGTTATCTTGAGGCATGGGAGCCTTGCCCTTAACAAAGTTAGACAAGTTCTTAGGGGGGGTAATAAGTTTGACATTGTCTCCCCTTTGGAAGCCAATGCCATCCTTGATGCCCGGGCGTCTCCCATTATAGAGCATACTTCTAGCAAATTTAAATTTTTCATTCTCTAAGTTATGCTCAACAATTTTTGCATCTAATTTTGCTATATGATCATTTTGTTGTTTAATTAAGACCACGTGATCATGAATAGCATCAACATCAATATCTCTACATCTAGTACAAATAGAAACATGCTCAACACTAGATGTAGAGGGTTTGCATGAATTAAGTTCAACGATCTTAGCACGCAAGATATCATTATGATCTCTAAGATCGGAAATTGTAACATTGCAAACATCTAGTTCTTTAGCCTTAGCAATTAAATTTTCATTTTCTATTCTAAGGCTAGCAAGAGAAATGTTTAATTCTTCAATCTTAGCAAGCAAATCATTATTATCATTTCTAAGATTGGGAATTGAAACATTACAAACATGTGAATCAACCTTAGCAATTAATTTAGCATTTTCATTTCTAAGGTTGGCAATAGTGTCATGGCATGTGCTTAGCTCACTAGATAATTTGTCACATTTTTCTACCTCTAGAGCATAAGCATTTTTAACCTTAACATGTTTCTTGTTTTCTTTAATTAGAAAATCCTCTTGGGAATCCAAAAGGTCATCTTTTTCATGAATAGCACTAATCAATTCATTTAACTTTTCTTTTTGTTCCATGTTAAGGTTGGCAAAAAGAACGCGCAAGTTATCCTCTTCATTGCTAGCATCATCCTCATCACTAGAGGTTTCATATTTAGTAGATGATCTTGATTTTACCTTCTTCTTTTTGCCGTCCTTTGCCATGAGGCACTTGTGGCCGACGTTGGGGAAGAGGAGTCCTTTGGTGACGGCGATGTTGGCGGCGTCCTCGTCGGAGGAGGAGTCGGTGGAGCTCTCATCCGAGTCCCATTCCCGGCAAACATGGGCATCGCCGCCCTTCTTCTTGTAGTACCTCTTCTTTTCTCTCCTCTTTCCCTTCTTGTCGTCGCCCCTGTCACTGTCACTAGATATAGGACATTTTGCAATGAAATGACCGGGCTTACCACACTTGTAGCGAACCTTCTTGGAACGGGATTTGTAATCCTTCCCCTTCCGTTGCTTGAGGATTTGGCGAAAGCTTTTGATGATTAAAGCCATCTCCTCATTGTCGAGCTTGGAGGCGTCAATTGGTTGTCTACTCGGTGTAGACTCCTCCTTCTTCTCCTCCGTTGCCTTAAGTGCCACCGGTTGTGCTTCGGACGTGGAGGTTTCATCAAGCTCGTTGATCTTCTTGGAGCCCTTGATCATACATTCAAAGCTCACAAAATTCCCGATAACTTCCTCGGGGGTCATTTGAGTATATCTAGGATTACCACGAATTAATTGAACTTGAGTAGGGTTAAGGAAAATGAGTGATCTAAGAATAACCTTAACCACCTCGTGGTCATCCCACTTCTTGCTCCCGAGGTTGCGCACTTGGTTCACCAAAGTCTTGAGCCGGTTGTACATGTCTTGTGGCTCTTCCCCTTGGCGAAGTCGAAAGCGACCGAGCTCCCCCTCGATCGTTTCCCGCTTGGTGATCTTTGTTAGTTCATCACCCTCGTGCGCGGTCTTGAGGAGGTCCCAAATTTCCTTTGCATTCTTCAACCCTTGCACCTTGTTGTATTCCTCTCTATTTAGAGAGGCCAAGAGTATGGTTGTGGCTTGTGAGTTGAAGTGCTCGATTTGGGCCACCTCGTCCTCATCATAATCCTCATCCCCTACGGATGGTACCTGTGCTCCAAACTCAACAACATTCCATATACTTTTGTGGAGTGAGGTTAGATGAAATTTCATTAAATCACTCCACCTAGCATAATCTTCACCGTCAAAGGTTGGCGGTTTGCCTAATGGAACGGAAAGTAGTGGAGTATGTCTAGATGTACGGGGATAGTGTAAGGGAATCTTACTAAACTTCTTGCGCTCTTGGCGCTTAGAAGTTACGGACGGCGCATCGGAGTCGGAGGTAGATGTTGATGAAGTGTCGGTCTCGTAGTAGACCACCTTCCTCATCCTTTTGTGCTTGTCTCCTTTCCGATGCGACTTGTGGGAAGAAGATTTCTCCTTCTTCTCCTTGTGGTGTGAGGAAGAAGATCTTTTCTCCTTCCTTTTGGAGGAGTCCTTCTTCTTCTCCTTCCTCTTGGTGCGGGATTCTTCCGATGAAGTGCTCCCTTGGCTTGTAGTGGGCTTGTCGCCGGTCTCCATCTCCTTCTTGGCGTGATCTCCCGACATCACTTCGAGCGGTTAGGCTCTAATGAAGTACCGGGCTTTGATACCAATTGGAAGTCGCCTAGAGGGGGGGGGGGTGAATAGGGCGAAACTGAAATTCTCAAAAATAATCACAACTACAAGCCGGGTTAGCGTTAGAAATATAATGGAGTCCGCGAGAGAGGGCGCAAAAACAAATCGCAAGCGAATAATGAAGTGAGACACGCGGATTTGTTTTACCGAGGTTCGGTTCTCTCAAACCTACTCCCCGTTGAGGAGGCCACGAAGGCCGGGTCTCTTTCAACCCTTCCCTCTCTCAAACGGTCCCCCGGACCGAGTGAGCTTTCTCTTCTCAAATCAATCGGGAGCAAAACCTCCCCGCAAGGACCACCACACAATTGGTGTCTCTTGCCTCGGTTACAAGTGAATATTGATCTCAAGAAAAGAATGAAAGAGAGAAAGCAATCCAAGCGCAAGAGCTCAAATGAACACGGCAAATCACTCTCACTAGTCACTTAGGCTTTGTATGGAATTGGAGAGGATTAGATCTCTTTGGGTGTGTCTAGAATTGAATGCCTAGCTCTTGTAAGTGGTTGAGAAGTGGAAAACTTGGATGCAATGAATGGTGGGGTGGTTGGGGTATTTATAGCCCCAACCACCAAAAGTGGTCGTTGGGAGGCTGTCTGTTCGATGGCGCACCGGACAGTCCGGTGCACACCGGACAGTCCGGTGCCCCCTGCCACGTCATCACTGCCGTTGGATTCTGACCGTTGGAGCTTCTGACTTGTGGGCCCGCCTGGGTGTCCGGTGCACACCGGACAGGTACTGTTTGCTGTCCGGTGTGCCAGAATGGGCGCGCCTGACTTTTGCGCGCATTAAATGCGCGGCAGAGAGCCGTTGGCGCGGAGATAGCCGTTGCTCCGGAGTCGCACCGGACAGTCCGGTGCACACCGGACAGTCCGGTGAATTTTAGCGGACTAGCCGTTGGAGTTTCCCGAAGCTGGCGAGTTCCTGAGGCCGCTTCTCCATGGCGCACCGGACACTGTCCGGTGTACACCGGACAGTCCGGTGAATTATAGCGCGAGTGCCTCTGGAAATTCCCGAAGGTGACGAGTTTGCGTTGGAGTCCTCTGGTGCACCGGACATGTCCGGTGGTGCACCGGACACTGTCCGGTGGCACACCGGACAGTCCGGTGCGCCAGACCAGAGGTGCCTTCGGTTGGCCCTTTGCTCCTTTGTTGAATCCAACATTTGGTCTTTTTATTGGCTGAGTGTGAACCTTTTACACCTGTATAATCTATACACTTGAGCAAACTAGTTAGTCCAATTATTTGTGTTGGGCAATTCAACCACCAAAAATATTTAGGAACTAGGTGAAAGCCTAATTCCCTTTCATAAGTCTTGCTGAGTAATTGCGTACTCAGGGTTTTATCCCTTGTTGTTTTTGTAGGAGAAGTTTTATTCCCTTATCTTTGGGTTAGTTACTTCATGTGGAGGACTTGAAGCTTAGAATGTTTTTATATATCTCTTATGGAAAGGCTTCACCTTTCCAATTATTGTAATAAGTTATGCACTTCAAGTACTATCAAGACTTGTAATAAATACATCTCATTCTACCATGTAAAACTTGAGTTCTGGAATGTAAAGTGTACTTTGTAAAAGTCTTCCGCTCTATCTCCAATGTGTGTGTATCAAATGTGATTACTATAATAAACATGTTATGTGGGAGATCCTTGGGATGATGAGTTCCAGTTGGTGAACTCGATAGCCTTGTTAAGTTACCCGGTACACGTGCACAACCATCTGAGGCCAATAAGGTAAGGATTGGTGCATGTGGGCCTGATAACTTGGGAGGGCTGTCACACTCAGCAAGCAACACTTTTGCCTCTATTACCTCTGAAGGGGTCGGAGATTCTACCCAGCTTGGAGTACGAACATCTGGCTGCCTCCCCGACCGAGGGGGAAGGGACTTGCAGTGATTCTCCACGATGAACCACTTGAGGCGCCACCCCTTGATGCTATCCTTCAGAGGGATGTCAAGGTACTCTGATTTCCTCTCGCGACGCAGTTCTAGGCTGGCGCCGCCAACAAGTTGGTGTTGTCCCCCAGCCATCCCAGGCCGATAATGATACAGATACTTCCAGAGGCCGAAATGGGGAAGAATCTTGAGATAGGCCTCACACAGATGAATAAAAATGGAAACTTGCAAGATAGAATTAGGGTTCAAGTGGGTCAAGTTTAGATTGTAAAAATCAAGGAGACCGCAGAAGAAGGGAGAAACGGGAAGAGCGAGACCACGGATAAGAAAGGGAACATAGATGACAGACTCATGAGTGTCCTCCATTGGAACAGTAACTCCACGACAAATCCGCCAAGAATAGAGTTCTTTTGGAGGTAAAACCCCTACATCCACAAGGTGCAGAAGATCAAACTCTAAAATTACAGACATATGGTTACCCGCAAATGGCAACTGACTGTTGGGGTCGATTGGCGGGATGATAGCCACGACAGAGCTATGTTTCTTCCGTTTTGGCGCCATCGCAATCTCACCGGCGGAATGAACAGGAGTGAAATCTAAGGAAAACATGGGAGTGGTTCAAGGCGGAAATGTGAAGTTAGGGCTCAGAAATCAAAAGCACACGTCAACATGAGTATAAATGGGGTTTTCCCGGGTTGGGCGCCATTTCTAAAAAGTGACAAGTCAACCCTCGAGAAAGTGAGACTTCAGACATAACTCGGTCGTTACCTCTAAAACACCGACAATGTCAAGCATAACTCGACCGTTACCTCTAAAACGCCGACAGTGTCAAGCACCACTCGGATGTTACCTCTAAAACACCGATAGTATCAAGCACCACTCGGCCGTTACCTCTAAAACGCCGACAGTATCAAGCACCACTCGACCGTTAACTCTGAAACACTGACAGTGTCAAGCATAACTCGGTCGTTACCTCTAAAACGCTGATAGTGTCAAGCACGACTCAGTAGTTACCTCTAAAACGCCAGTGTCATCAGTTATCGCTCGGTGATTATTTCTAAAAACGCCGACAGTGTTAGGCGCAAAGACGAACTATCAAGCGATTAAAAAAAGGAGCAGCGAAAAAATGAAAGTTTGCTCAGAACAACTGAAACTTTTTCAATACATAGTGGAAGGGGTCTTCGCAAACTCAAAGTCTGACCCATTATGAATCAGCCTTTTCCCCTTTTACTACATTACATTACTGCATTATTCACATTACACTATACTACTAACCACTACTACATTATTTCACTACTACTGCTACTTTACTAATTATCTATACTAATATTTAAGCCAGTGGCGCTTTGCCACTGGCCGTGCTGCTGCTACCGCCCTTGCCATCGTCGCCGCCCCTGCCGCCGCCGTCGCCTCCACCGCCCTTGCCGCCGTCGTCGCCATCATCGCGGCCATCACCGCCATCGTCGTCGTCGCCCACGTCGTCACCGTCACCGCCGCTCCCTTCCTCGGATGAGTCGGAAGAGTTCTCCTTGTCCGAGGAGACCTCCGACTCATTCGAGCCCTCGAGCCCGGCGCGCTCGACGGACCGGATGTACATCCACACCTCGGCGGCTATCCCCTAGGAATCGTCCGAGTCATCGGACGACGCCGGGGGGAAGCATAGACCAGAGATCCCTTGGACTCGAAGGAGAACTCCTCCTCCGAGTACTCGGAGTCACCGAAGTCCTCCGACGAAGGACTCGGCTCATGTTTCCGTTTGTCGCCGGAGCGACGCGGCGAACCCGGACCTTTCTTGTACTTGCCCATGGCTAGACAGAAGAGAAGAGGGAGTTGGAAAAGAAGCAACAGATGATTAGTGGATATGTGAAGACAACAACAGGGCAAGCAGTTTATTTATAGAGGCCGGAGGCAAATGTTCATCTCCTACCACGCTCACCGAACAGTCGCAAGTATTCAATAAGCAATTCAAATCGCCTGGAAGCAAGTCAGGCAGCAGACGCGGCTTCACATAACACAACACCATTTGGACTAAGGTCAACTGCTTGGGCGATATGATTACGCCCCGCGGTCACGTCAAGTTACTACTCCAGGACAGTTTGCTAAATGTTCTGCGTACCAAGACGTCCCTTGGTCACACCCATTGGGGGGACGACCAGGAATTTTCAATAGATTTTCTGAACATGTCACATCCATACAGTTTACGCAATGAATGTATCGAGACAGAAGGAAGATATCGATAGAGATCAAAGGAAAGCCAAATATAGCCACTGAACTGCAAGTCTAGTCAGTAGAAGCATTCAAGCAAAAAGTGAAATGAAGACCAGCCAAGAGCCATCTACCATATGTCCAATCTGTCGCCGATAAAATAAATTTCAAACCTAACGAGGCATGGGCAGACCATGCTGTTTGAGTTCGCAAAAGCATAGGATGAAGATAAAATGCTGATTTCTAAAGCATGGGACAAAGATAAAATGCTGATTTCTAAAGCATGGGACGAAGATAAAATGCTAATTTTTAAAGCATGAGACGAAGATAAAATGCTGATTTCTAAAGCATGAGACGAAAGCAAAATGCTAATTTCCAAAGCATGAGATGAAGATAAAATGCTGATCCCTAAAGCATGAGATGAAGATCCCTGAGTGGATTATTTTCAACAATCCACTCAAAGCTCGGGGGCTACACCCATTGGGTGCACCAATCCTTAACTCCAAAGGACAGAATGCTGATCTCTAAAGCATAAGCTGATGACAGAGCGCCGATTTCTGAGGCATGAGACGAAGATTGTTGAATGTACCAAGGTAGGACAACAGAAGATTGTTTTTTACTGAGTCACTCAGAGTTCAGAAGCAACGCTCAACAGGTGCACCTTCAAAGCACCTATCACCAAAATGAAAATCAAAACCACAAGCTGGACCTAGAATCTCTGGGCTGATTAATTCAAAATCAACTCAAAAATTGGGGGCTTGTGGGGGACAGATATCCCCCGGGTCCACTAGAAGGCTAGAAGGCCTCACGAAAGGCCTTGGGCCTATTGTTTTGCAAGGCCATCCCTTCATGGGCCAGGGGAGAACTGCTGGCAGAATGGGCCGACACAGGGAATGAGCGAACGCGGGCCAAGGCGGCTCGTGGGGTTTGCGCGTTACCCACAGCTCTGATTCGATTCTCCTGCATGACCACCTTAGACATCGGAACCAAATGAGAATAAGTCGACAAGATTGTAGGAAGATAAGTTCAGTCGGTTCACTATTACTTAGGAATACATCGTTATCATACACACATGTAGTGCCCCATGGTCGGATATATAAGACCTAGGGGGCACCCCATCGAGGAGAAGGGTCATTCATCAGCCATCTACTCGGTTCTCTAGCATTCTCCATACTAGAGAATTCCCCTGTAACCCACCACATAAAGATCCACACCAGGAAGTAGGGTGTTACACCTCTCCAAGCGGCCCGAACCTATATAAAATTGTCTATTGTCTCTCGTGCGTCTTGCACGAACCATCGAGCTACAATTAGCAACACCGTCCTACCCAAAATCACCTCGAGGGGTAACCCTGGGTGCGCGGTCGAGCCCCAAACACCGACAGTGCTGGCAATGCAAGAGGAGCTCAACAACTTCACGAGGAATGAGGTATGGCATTTGGTTCCACATCCTAACCAAAATGTTGTAGGAACCAAGTGGGTATTCCACAACAAGCAAGATGAGCATGGTGTGGTGACAAGGAACAAAGCCCGACTTGTTGCCAAGGGTTATTCACAAGTCGAAGGTTTGGACTTTGGTGAAACTTATGCACCCGTAGCTAGGCTTGAGTCAATTCGTATATTACTTTCCTATGCTACTCACCATGGCTTTAAGCTTTACCAAATGGACGTGAAAAGTGCCTTCCTCAATGGACCAATCAAGGAAGAGGTCTATGTTGAGCAACCTCCCGGCTTTGAAGATAGTGAGTACCCTAATCATGTTTACAAACTCTCAAAGGCACTTTATGGGCTCAAGCAAGCCCCAAGAGCATGGTATGAATGCCTGCGAGATTTCCTTATCACTAATGGCTTCAAAGTCAGCAAAGCCGATCCTACACGTGATATATTCCAATCATGGATGGTTCGCGGGTGGACGGCGGATGGTCCGCGGCCTGGAAACCGCAGATAGTCTGTTCTGTCTCTCGGACTGTCCAAACTAGATAGGGCGGACGGTCCACGGTGTAACACCACAAAAGCCATCAAATAAAAATAATGAATTTAGTTATTATATTAATTAGGGTAATAATTTTTTTAAGTGTTTAATTATTTATTTGCATTTTGATCATTTTCTTTCTATGCGCTTGCTTGATTCTCGGATGATTGTTATTAATTTCTCTTGAAAAAGAAATCCTAGTAACTAAACAATAATGAAGAAAAATAATAATTATTAGTCTAAAAATAAGTATTTTGTTTATAAATAATTTTGGTGAATTTTTTATGATTTTTAGAGTTCTTTAAAAATGAATTTCGGAATTTAAAAAAAACCAAATCCTACACTAACCGGCCCACTAGGGGCCCAAGACCCCAAACCCTAGCCTAATGCCGCGCGCGTCCCTGAGGACTTCACAGCCGCCGCCGCCTCCCTCAATTCTCTCTCCCACTCTCTCTCTCCCTCACCTCTCTCTCTCTCTCTCCCTCACTTCTCTCTCTCCCAAGCGCGCCGCGCCCTCTGCCCGCGACCCCAGCCGAGCGCGTAGCCGCGCGCAGCCGCCCGACCAGGACGCGCCCGATGCCCCGCGACGGACCGCGCGCCCTGCGCGTCTGCGCAGCCGCCGAGTGAGCCGCCCCGGCCTCTGCTTCTGCGCGCCAGGCGCGACGCCCCGGCTCGACGTCCGCGCCGAGCGACCGAGCAAGACCCGCGCCGAGCGACCGAGGCCGCCGCGATCGAAGCCGTGCCCGACCCGATGTTCCGCCCGCGCCGAAGCCGAATCGCCCAAGCCCCATGCACCGCGCGTCCGTTCGATTTCTCGCCGTTAATGGAGCTTCAACTCCTCCTTCCTCCTCCCATTATTTCTCCCCTGGAAACCGACGCCATTAAGTAGTGTATTGGAGTTAAATGCCGACCGTTCCCTCCCTGGCCGACCCTCCCTCTCCTCTCCCTTCTCTATAAATTGAACGCAGAGCTCTCTCTCCTATCCTCCCTACCTGAACTCTCTCCCATTCCTCGCACTCGCTCGCTCGTCGTTCGTCGCCGTTGTCGGGGACCATAATTAGGGGTACCCTCAAGACGCCTAATTCTCAGCTGGTAACCCCCATCAGCATAAAGCTGCAGAGGCCTGATGGGTGCGATTAAGTCAGGGATCAGTCCATACGAGTGACTCGATCACGCTTCACCCGAGCCTAGCCTCGGACTCGGGCAGCCGACCTCGAGGGACTTCCGTCTCACCCGAGGCCCCCCTTTTAACGGCGGACACATCTCCGGCTCGCCCGAGGCCTTGGCTTTGCTAAGAAGCAACCCTGACTAAATCGCCGCACCGACTGACCGAGTTGCAGGGGCATTTAACGCAAAGGTGGCCTGACACCTCTATCCTGACGCGCGCCTCCCGGCAGAGCCGAAGTGACCGCCGTCACTCCGCTGCTCCACTGACCGGTCTGACAGAAGGACAGCGCCGCCTGCGCCACTCCGACTGCAGTGCCACTCGATAGAGTGAGTCTGACAGGCAGTCAGGCCTCGCCAGGGGCGCCAAAGAGAACTCCGCTCCGCCCGACCCTAGGGCTCGGACTCGGGCTAAGACCCGGAAGACGGCGAACTCCGCTCTGCCCGACCCCAGGGCTCGGACTCGGGCTAAGACCCGGAAGACGGCGAACTCCGCTCCGCCCGACCCCAGGGCTCGGACTCGGGCTAAGACCCGGAAGACGGCGAACTCCGCTCTGCCCGACCCCAGGGCTCGGACTCGGGCTAAGACCCGGAAGACGGCGAACTCCGCTCCGCCCGACCCCAGGGCTCGGACTCGGGCTAAGACCCGGAAGACGGCGAACTCCGCTCCGCCCGACCCCAGGGCTCGGACTCGGGCTCGGCCCCGGAAGACGACGAACTCCGCCTCGCCCGACCCCAGGGCTCGGACTCCGCCCTGGCCTCTGCCGAACGACTTCCGCCTCGCCCGACCCAGGGGCTCGGACTCGGCCTCGGCAACGGAAGACAGATTCGACCCCAGCTTCGGAGGAGCCCCCACGTCGCCCGGCCTCGGGCGCGGGCCCGCCACGTCAACAGGGAGCGCCATCACCACTCTACCCCGAGCCGACTCGGGCCGCAGAGAACAAGACCGGTGTCCCATCTGACCAGCTCCGCCAGATAGGCGATGATGGCGCCTCCCAAGTTCCATGATGGCGGCGGCTCTCAGCTCTCTTACGGAAGCAGGTGGACGTCAGCAAGGACTCGACCGCTCCGACAGCTGTCCTTCCGCCAAGCTCCGTTGCTCCTCCGACAGCCACGACATCACGCCAGCAGGGTGCCAAGATCTCTCCGGCTGCCACATTGGCATGTACTTAGGGCGCTAGCTCTCCCTCCGCTAGACACGTAGCATTCCGCTACACCCCTCATTGTACACCTGGATCCTCTCCTTACGACTATAAAAGGAAGGACCAGGGCCTTCTTAGAGAAGGTTGGCCGCGCGGGACCGAGGACGGGACAGGCGCTCTCTTGGGGCCGCTCGCTTCCCTCACCCGCGTGGACGCTTGTAACCCCCCTACTGCAAGCGCACCCGACCTGGGCGCGGGACGAACACGAAGGCCGCGGGACTTCCACCTCTCTCACGCCCGTCTCCGGCCACCTCGCCTCTCCCCCCTTCGCGCTCGCCCACGCGCTCGACCCATCTGGGCTGGGGCACGCAGCACACTCACTCGTCGGCTTAGGGACCCCCCGGTCTCGAAACGCCGACAGTTGGCGCGCCAGGTAGGGGCCTGCTGCGTGTTGACGAACAGCTTCCCATCAAGCTCCAGATGGGCAGTCTCCAGCAACCTCTCCGGCCCGGGACGGTGCTCCGTTTCGGGAGTCTTGAGTTCATGTCCTTCGACGGCAGCTACGACATGATACTCCTTCCACCGCCGTGCGACAACGACAATGGCGGCCGACAACCCGCCCGCCGGCGGTGGAATCGACGACATCTTCCCCGCGTGGTGGAAGAACAACATTCGAGCTCGCTCCGTCCTCTCCCCCGCCAACGGAGGAGGAGGCGGGGCAACCAAGGCCAAGCGGGAGGCCGCGCTTCGTCGGCCGTCGAGCGAATCGACGCCCCCGACGCCCAGACGGAAGGCACGCCGGGCGTCGACCTCGCGTTCGAGACGAAGGCAAGCGCCGTCCCCCCGCGACACGCTGATCCCGAGCAAGAAGACGACGCCAGCGCGCTCGCGGAAAGCTTGCAGGACGTCGCCCTTGTACCTGAGATGACGGCGCAACCAGTCCCCGATGTGACTACGTCGCTCCGCGTCGACCAAAAGGTACTGACTAATCCCCATCTTACGTCATTTCGACTCGGCCTCAACCCGCCTAGCAACCTTGCTTTGGCGGGCGCCCTCATTGAGGCGAGTGCAACCCCACTGGGGTTTCATATGCGGTCGCCTTGGGACCGGTTGACGGACGTCTCGACCTACGGGCCCTCTGGGTCCGAGGAAGATGACGATCCCAGCATCTGTTGGGATTTCTCTGGACTTGGCAACCCCAGTGCCATGCGGGACTTCATGACCGCATGTAACTACTGCCTCTCCGACTGTTCCGACGGAAGCCGCAGCCTTGACAACGAGGGCTGCGGCCCAAGCCGCGAATGTTTCCACATCGAGCTAGGGGATCCCTCCGAAGGCAACCATCTCGGCATGTCGGAGGACGGTGATCTTCCTAGGCCAGCGCCTCACGCCGACATCCCGCGGGAGCTAGCTGTGGTCCCCGTTCCGGCGGGGGGTTACGACCCACAACTCGAGCAAGTCCGCGAGGCGCAGGCCAGGCTCGACGAGGGAACATGAGCGCTTGAGCCGATCCGTCGGGACGTCGGACGGGTATGGGCGGGCCAACCCCTGGCCGGAGAAATACGTCACCTGCCCCAAGGTCTCCAGCACCGCGTCACCAACGATGTCAGGGTCAGGCCGCCACCCGCATCCAGCGGGGTCGGCCAGAACCTGGCAGCCGCAGCGATGCTTCTCCGCGCGGTGCCGGAGCCATCAACTACCGAGGGTCGGTGAATCCAGGGAGAGCTCAAGAATCTCCTGGAAGGCGCTGCGGCCCGACGGGCCGAGAGCACTGCCTCCCGAAGGCAGGGATACCCCTCGGAACCTCATGCCGCGACTTCCCGATTCATGCAGGAAGCCTCGGTCTACACCGGACGCACGCGCAACACCGCGCCTGCGGCCCCGGGCCACCTCGGCGACGAGCACCATCGACGCGACCGTCGGGCCCACCTCGACAAAAGGGTGCGCCGAGGCTACCACCCCAGGCGTGGGGGGCGCTACGACAACGGGGAGGATCGGAGTCCCTCGCCCGAACCACCCGGTCCGCAGGCCTTCAGTCGGGCCATCCGACGGGCGCCGTTCCCGACCCGGTTCCGACCCCCGACTACCATCACAAAGTACTCGGGGGAAACGAGACCGGAACTGTGGCTCGCGGACTACCGCCTGGCCTGCCAACTGGGTGGAACGGACGACGACAACCTCATCATCCGAAACCTCCCCCTGTTCCTCTCCGACACTGCTCGCGCCTGGCTGGAGCACCTGCCTCCGGGGCAGATCTCCAGCTGGGACGACTTGGTCCAAGCCTTCGCCGGCAATTTCCAGGGCACATACGTGCGCCCCGGGAATTCCTGGGACCTTCGAAGCTGTCGGCAACAGCCGGGAGAGTCGCTCCGGGACTACATCCAGCGATTCTCGAAGCAGCGCACCGAGCTGCCCAACATCACCGACTCGGATGTCATCGACGCGTTCCTTGCCGGCACTACTTGCCGTGACCTGGTGAGCAAGTTGGGTCGCAAAACCCCCACCAGGGCGAGTGATAATCGCCTAGAGGGGGGGTGAATAGGGCGAAAACTGAAATTTACAAATATAAACACAACTACAAGCCGGGTTAGCGTTAGTAATAAAGAAACGAGTCCGCGAGAGAGGGTGGAAAACAAATCGCAAGCAAATGAAGAGTGTGACACGCGGATTTGTTTTACCGAGGTTCGGTTCTTGCAAACCTACTCCCCGTTGAGGAGGCCACAAAGGCCGGGTCTCTTTCAACCCTTCCCTCTCTCAAACGGTCCCTCGGACCGAGTGAGCTTCTCTTCTCAAATCAAACCCGGGAACAAAACTTCCCCACAAGGGCCACCACACAATTGGTGCCTCTTGCCTTGATTACAATGGAGTTTTGATCACAAGAACAAGTGAGAAAGAAAAGAAGCAATCCAAGCGCAAGAGCTCAAAAGAACACGGCAAATCTCTCTCTCTAATCACTAAAGCCTTTTGTGGAATTGGAGAGGATTTGATCTCTTTTGTGTGTCTAGAATTGAATGCCTAGCTCTTGTAAGTGGTTGAGAAGTGGAAAACTTGGATGCCATGAATGGTGGGGTGGTTGGGGTATTTATAGCCCCAACCACCAAAAGTGGCCGTTGGGAGGCTGTCTGTTCGATGGCGCACCGGACAGTCCGGTGCACACCGGACATGTCCGGTGCCCCCGCCACGTCATCACTGTCGTTGGATTCTGACCGTTGGAGCTTCTGACTTGTGGGCCCGCCTGGATGTCCGGTGCACACCGGACATGCACTGTTCCTTGTCCGGTGCGCCAGTATGGGCGCGCCTGACTTCTGCGCGCGCAGAGCGCGCATTAATTGCGCTGCAGGTAGCCGTTGGCGCCGAATAGCCGTTGCTCCGGAGTTGCACCGGACAGTCCGGTGCACACCGGACATGTCCGGTGAATTATAGCGGACTAGCCGTTGGAGTTTCCCGAAGCTGGCGAGTTCCTGAGGCCGACCTCCCTTGGAGCACCGGACACTGTCCGGTGTACACCGGACAGTCCGGTGAATTATAGCGCGAGTGCCCCTGGAAATTCCCGAAGGTGGCGAGTTCGAGTTGGAGTCCTCTGGTGCACCGGACATGTCCGGTGGCACACCGGACAGTCCGATGCGCCAGATCAGAGGTGCCTTCGGTTGCCTCTTTGCTTCTTTGTTGAATCCAAAACTTGATCTTTTTATTGGCTGAGAGTGAACCTTTTACACCTGTATAATCTATACACTTGGGCAAACTAGTTAGTCCAATTATTTGTGTTGGGCAATTCAACCACCAAAATTAATTAGGGACTAGGTGTAAGCCTAATTCCCTTTCAATCTCCCCCTTTTTGGTGATTGATGCCAACACAAACCAAAGCAAATATAGAAGTGCATAATTGAACTAGTTTGCATAATGTAAGTGTAAAGGTTGCTTGGAATTGAGCCAATATAAATTCTTACAAGATATGCATGGATTGTTTCTTTCTTATTTAACATTTTGGACCACGCTTGCACCACAGTTTTGTTTTTGCAAACTATTTTGTAAATCCTTTTCAAAGTTCTTTTGCAAATAGTCAAAGGTAAATGAATAAGATTTTGCAAAGCATTTTTAAGATTTGAAATTTTCTCCCCCTGTTTCAAATGCTTTTCCTTTGACTAAACAAAAACTCCCCCTAAATGAGATCCTTCTCTTAATGTTCAAGAGGGTTTTGATATATCATTTTTGAAATACTACTTTCTCCCCCTTTTGAACACAATAGGATACCAATTGAAAAATATTCAACACTAAGTTTTTGAAATTGGTGGTGGTGCGGTCCTTTTGCTTTGGGCTCTTACTTTCTCCCCCTTTGGCATGAATCGCCAAAAACGGAATCATTAGAGCCCTCGAGTTACATTCTCCCTCTTTGGTCAAAACAAATGAGTGAAGATTATACCAAAGATGGAGTCCTTTTGCCTTGGGCTCTTACCTTCTCCCCCAAAGACAAACTCCTTTTCTTTGATGCTCATGCTTTTCTCCCCTAAGAATGGAGAGAGACTTGGAGTGACGGCGAAGGATGAGTTACGGAGTGGAAGCCTTTGTCTTCGCCGAAGACTCCGATTCCCTTTCAATATACCTATGACTTGGTTTGAAATTCACTTGAAAACACATTAGTCATAGCATATGAAAGAGACATGATCAAAGGTATATAAAAGAGCTATGTGTGCAATTTTAACAAAAGAAGTTCCTAGAATCAAGAATATTTAGCTCATGCCTAAGTTTGTTAAAAGATTGTTCATCAAGAGGCTTGGTAAAGATATCGGCTAATTGATCTTTAGTATTAATGTAAGAAATCTCGATATCTCCCTTTTGTTGGTGATCCCTAAGAAAATGATACCGAATGGCTATGTGCTTAGTGCGGCTATGCTCGACGGGATTGTCGGCCATCTTGATTGCACTCTCATTATCACATAGCAAAGGGACTTTGGTTAATTTGTAACCGTAGTCCCGCAGGGTTTGCCTCATCCAAAGCAATTGCGCGCAACAATGGCCTGCGGCAATGTACTCGGCTTCAGCGGTGGAAAGAGCGACTGAATTTTGCTTCTTTGAAGCCCAAGACACCAAGGATCTTCCCAAGAACTGGCAAGTCCCCGATGTGCTCTTCCTATTGATTTTGCACCCCGCCCAATCGGCATCCGAATATCCAATCAAATCAAATGTGGATCCCCTAGGATACCAAAGCCCAAACTTAGGAGTGTAAGCCAAATATCTCAAGATTCGTTTTACGGCCGTAAGGTGAGCTTCCTTAGGGTCGGCTTGGAATCTTGCACACATGCATACGGAAAGCATAATGTCCGGTCGAGATGCACATAAATAGAGTAAAGAACCTATCATCGACCGGTATACCTTTTGATCCACGGACTTACCTCCCATGTCGAGGTCGAGATGCCCATTAGTTCCCATGGGTGTCTTGATGGGTTTGGCATCCTTCATTCCAAACTTGCTTAGAATATCTTGAGTGTACTTCGTTTGGCTTAGGAAGGTGCCTTCTTGGAGTTGCTTTACTTGAAATCCTAAGAAATACTTCAACTCCCCCATCATTGACATCTCGAATTTCTGTGTCATGATCCTACTAAACTCTTCACATGTAGACTCGTTAGTAGACCCAAATATAATATCATCAACATAAATTTGGCATACAAACAAATCATTTTCAAGTGTTTTGGTAAAGAGCGTAGGATCGGCCTTTCCGACTTTGAATCCATTTGCAATAAGAAAATCTCTAAGGCATTCATACCATGCTCTTGGGGCTTGCTTGAGCCCATAAAGTGCCTTAGAGAGCTTATAGACATGGTTAGGGTACTCACTGTCTTCAAAGCCGGGAGGTTGCTCAACATAGACTTCTTCCTTGATTGGTCCATTGAGGAAGGCACTTTTCACGTCCATTTGATAAAGCTTAAAGCCATGGTAAGTAGCATAGGCCAATAATATGCGAATTGACTCAAGCCTAGCTACGGGTGCATAGGTTTCACCGAAATCCAAACCTTCGACTTGGGAGTATCCCTTGGCCACAAGTCGAGCTTTGTTCCTTGTCACCACACCAAGCTCATCTTGCTTGTTGCGGAAGACCCATTTGGTTCCTACAACATTTTGATTAGGACGTGGAACTAAATGCCATACCTCATTCCTAGTGAAGTTGTTGAGCTCCTCTTGCATCGCCACCACCCAATCCGAATCTTGAAGTGCTTCCTCTATCCTGTGTGGCTCAATAGAGGAAACAAAAGAGTAATGCTCACAAAAATGTGCAACACGAGATCTAGTGGTTACCCCCTTATGAATGTCGCCGAGGATGGTGTCGATGGGGTGATCTCGTTGAATTGCTTGGTGGACCCTTGGGTGTGGCGGCCTTTGCTCTTCATCCTCCTTGTCTTGATCATTTGCATCTCCCCCTTGATTATTGCCGTCATCTTGAGGTGGCTCATTTGCTTGATCCTCTACTTCATCAACTTGAGCCTCATCCTCATTTTGAGTTGGTGGAGATGCTTGCGTGGAGGAGGATGGTTGATCTTGTGCATTTGGAGGCTCTTCGGATTCCTTAGGGCATACATCTCCAATGGACATGTTCCTTAGGGCGATGCACGGAGCCTCTTCCTCACCTATCTCATCAAGATCAACTTGCTCTACTTGAGAGCCATTAGTCTCATCAAACACAACGTCACATGAGACTTCAACTAGTCCAGTGGACTTGTTAAAGACCCTATATGCCCTTGTGTTTGAGTCATAACCAAGTAAAAAGCCTTCTACAGTCTTAGGAGCAAATTTAGATTTTCTACCCCTTTTAACAAGAATAAAACATTTGCTACCAAAGACTCTAAAATATGAAATGTTGGGCTTTTTACCGGTTAGGAGTTCGTATGATGTCTTCTTGAGGATTCGGTGTAGATACAATCGGTTGATGGCGTAGCAGGCGGTGTTGACCGCTTCGGCCCAAAACCGATCCGGAGTCTTGTATTCATCAAGCATGGTTCTTGTCATGTCCAATAGAGTTCGATTCTTCCTCTCCACTACACCATTTTGTTGTGGAGTGTAGGGAGAAGAGAACTCATGCTTGATGCCCTCCTCCTCAAGGAAGCCTTCGATTTGAGAGTTCTTGAACTCCCTCCCGTTGTCGCTTCTTATTTTCTTGATCCTTAAGCCAAACTCATTTTGAGCCCGTCTCAAGAATCCTTTTAAGGTCTCTTGGGTTTGAGATTTTTCCTGTAGAAAGAATACCCAAGTGAAGCGAGAATAATCATCCACAATAACTAGACAGTACTTACTCCCGCCGATGCTTATGTAAGTGATCGGGCCGAATAGATCCATGTGTAGGAGCTCCAGTGGCCTGTCGGTCGTCATTATGTTCTTATGCGGATGATGGGCTCCAACTTGCTTTCCTGCTTGGCATGCGCTACAAATCCTGTCTTTCTCAAAATGAACGTTTGTTAATCCTAAAATGTGTTCTCCCTTTAGAAGCTTATGAAGATTCTTCATCCCAACATGGGCTAGTCGGCGATGCCAGAGCCAACCCATGTTAGTCTTAGCAATTAAGCAAGTGTCGAGTTCAGCTCTATCAAAATCTACCAAGTATAGCTGACCCTCTAACACTCCCTTAAATGCTATTGAATCATCACTTCTTCTAAAGACAGTGACACCAATATCAGTAAAAAGACAGTTGTAGCCCATCTGACATAATTGAGATACAGAAAGCAAATTGTAATCTAATGAATCTACAAGAAAAACATTGGAAATAGAATGGTCAGGAGATATAGCAATTTTACCAAGACCTTTGACCAATCCTTGATTTCCATCCCCGAATGTGATCGCTCTTTGGGGATCTTGGTTTTTCTCATATGAGGAGAACATCTTCTTCTCCCCTGTCATGTGGTTCGTGCACCCGCTATCGAGTATCCAACTTGAGCCCCCGGATGCATAAACCTACAAAACAAGTTTAGTTCTTGACTTTAGGTACCCAAATGGTTTTGGGTCCTTTGGCATTAGACACAAGAACTTTGGGTACCCAAACACAAGTCTTTGACCCCTTGTGCTTGCCCCCAACATATTTGGCAACTACTTTGCCGGATTTGTTAGTCAACACATAAGAAGCATCAAAAGTTTTAAATGAAAGACTATGTTCATTTGATGCAATAGGAGTTTTCTTAGGCAACTTAGCACGGGTTGGTTGCCTAGAACTAGATGTCTCACCCTTATACATAAAAGCATGATTAGGGCCAGAGTGAGACTTCCTAGAGTGAATTCTCCTAATTTTGCTCTCGGGATAACCGGCAGGGTACAAAATGTAACCCTCGTTATCCTGAGGCATGGGAGCCTTGCCCTTAACAAAGTTTGACAATCTTTTAGGAGGGGCATTAAGTTTGACATTGTCTCCCCTTTGGAAGCCAATGCCATCCTTGATGCCAGGGCGTCTCCCACTATAGAGCATACTTCTAGCAAATTTAAATTTTTCATTTTCTAAGTTATGCTCGGCAATTTTAGCATCTAATTTTGCTATATGATCATTTTGTTGTTTAATTAAAGTCATGTGATCATGAATAGCATCAACATCAATATCTCTACATCTAGTACAAATAGTGACATGTTCAATGGTAGATGTAGATGGTTTGCAAGAATTAAGTTCAACAATCTTAGCATGTAGAATATTATTTTTATCTCTAAGATCAGAAATTGTAACTTTGCAAACATCAAAATCTTTAGCCTTAGCAATCAAATTTTCATTTTCTAATCTAAGACTAGCAAGAGAAATGTTCAATTCTTCAATCCGAGCAAGCAAATCATCATTATCATCTTTAGGGTTGGGAATTGAAACATTGCAAACATGAGAATCAACCTTAGCTAACAAATTAGCATTTTCATTTCTAAGGTTGTCTATTGTTTCATGGCAAGTGCTTAGCTCACTAGATAATTTTTGACATTTCTCAACTTCTAGAGCATAAGCATTTTTAACCTTAACATGCTTTTTATTTTCCTTTATTAGGAAGTCCTCTTGGGTGTCCAAGAGATCATCCTTTTCATGGATGGCACAAATCAATTCATTAAGTTTTTCTTTTTGTTGCATGTTGAGGTTGGCAAAAAGAGTACGCAAGTTATCTTCCTCATCACTAGTATTATCATCACTAGAGGATTCATATTTAGTGGAGGATTTAGATTTAACCTTCTTTTTGCCGTCCTTTGCCATGAGGCACTTGTGGCCGACGTTGGGGAAGAGAAGTCCCTTGGTGACGGCGATGTTGGCGGCGTCCTCGTCATCGGAGGAGTCGCTTGAGCTTTCGTCGGAGTCCCACTCCCGACAAACATGGGCATCGCCGCCCCTCTTCTTGTAGTACCTCTTCTTTTCTCTCCTCTTGCCCTTCTTGTCGTTATCCCTGTCACTGTCACTTGATAATGGACATTTAGCAATGAAGTGACCGGGCTTACCACATTTGTAGCAAACCTTCTTGGAGCGGGACTTGTAGTCTTTCCCTCTCCTTTGCTTGAGGATTTGGCGGAAACTCTTGATGACGAGCGCCATTTCCTCATTGTCGAGCTTGGAGGCGTCGATTGGTTGCCGACTTGGTGTGGACTCCTCCTTCTTTTCCTCCGTCGCTTTGAATGCGACGGGTTGAGCTTCGGATGTGGAGGGATCATCAAGCTCGTTGATCTTCCTTGAGCCTTTGATCATGCACTCAAAACTTACAAAATTCCCGATAACTTCCTCGGGGGTCATTTTAGTATATCTAGGATTACCACGAATTAATTGAACTTGAGTGGGGTTAAGGAAGATGAGAGATCTTAGGATAACCTTAACCATTTCGTGGTCGTCCCACTTCTTGCTCCCGAGGTTGCGCACTTGGTTCACCAAGGTCTTGAGCCGGTTGTACATGTGTTGTGGCTCTTCCCCTTTGCGAAGCCGGAACCGACCGAGCTCCCCCTCGATCGTTTCCCGCTTGGTGATCTTTGTGAGCTCATCTCCCTCGTGCGCGGTTTTGAGTACATCCCAAACCTCCTTGGCGCTCTTCAACCCTTGCACTTTGTTATACTCCTCTCTACTTAGAGAGGCGAGTAGTATTGTTGTTGCTTGAGAGTTGAAGTGCTCGATTTGGGCCACCTCATCCTCATCATAGTCTTTATCCCCTACGGATGGTACCTGTGCACCAAACTCAACAACATCCCATATACTTTTGTGGAGTGAGGTTAGATGAAATCACATTAAATCACTCCACCTAGCATAATCTTCACCATCAAAAGTTGGTGGTTTGCCTAATGGGACGGAAAGTAGAGGTGCATGTTTAGAAATGCGAGGATAGTGTAGGGGGATCTTACTAAACTTCTTACGCTCTTGGCGTTTAGAAGTTACGGAGGGCGCATCGGAGTCGGAGGTTGATGTTGATGAAGTGTCGGTCTCGTAGTAGACCACTTTCCTCATCCTCTTTTGCTTGTCCCCACTCCGATGCGGCTTGTGGGAAGAAGATTTTTCCTTCTTCTCTTTGTGGTGAGAAGAAGATTTCTTCTCCTTCCCTTTGTTGGAGGAGCTCTTCTTCTTCTCCCTCCTCTTGGTGCGGGACTCTTCCGATGAAGTGCTCCCGTGGCTTGTAGTGGGCTTTTCGCCGGTCTCCATCTCCTTCTTGGCGTGGTCTCCCGACATCACTTCGAGCGGTTAGGCTCTAATGAAGCACCGGGTTCTGATACCAATTGATAGTCGCCTAGAGGGGGGGTGAATAGGGCAAAAACTGAAATTTACAAATATAAACACAACTACAAGCCGGGTTAGCGTTAGTAATAAAGAAACGAGTCCGCGAGAGAGGGTGGAAAATAAATCGCAAGCAAATGAAGAGTGTGACACGTGGATTTGTTTTACCGAGGTTCGGTTCTTGCAAACCTACTCCCCGTTGAGGAGGCCACAAAGGCCGGGTCTCTTTCAACCCTTCCCTCTCTCAAACGGTCCCTCGGACCGAGTGAGCTTCTCTTCTCAAATCAAACCCGGGAACAAAACTTCCCCGCAAGGGCCACCACACAATTGGTGCCTCTTGCCTTGATTACAATGGAGTTTTGATCACAAGAACAAGTGAGAAAGAAAAGAAGCAATCCAAGCGCAAGAGCTCAAAAGAACACGACAAATCTCTCTCTCTAATCACTAAAGCCTTTTGTGGAATTGGAGAGGATTTGATCTCTTTTGTGTGTCTAGAATTGAATGCCTAGCTCTTGTAAGTGGTTGAGAAGTGGAAAACTTGGATGCCATGAATGGTGGGGTGGTTGGGGTATTTATAGCCCCAACCACCAAAAGTGGCCGTTGGGAGGCTGTCTGTTCGATGGCGCACCGGACAGTCCGGTGCCCCCGCCACGTCATCACTGTCGTTGGATTCTGACCGTTGGAGCTTCTGACTTGTGGGCCCGCCTGGATGTCCGGTGCACACCGGACATGCACTGTTCCTTGTCCGGTGCGCCAGTATGGGCGCGCCTGACTTCTGCGCGCGCAGAGCGCGCATTAATTGCGCTGTAGGTAGCCGTTGGCGCCGAATAGCCGTTGCTCCGGAGTTGCACCGGACAGTCCGGTGCACACCGGACATGTCCGGTGAATTATAGCGGACTAGCCGTTGGAGTTTCCCGAAGCTGGCGAGTTCCTGAGGCCGACCTCCCTTGGAGCACCGGACACTGTCCTGTGTACACCGGACAGTCCGGTGAATTATAGCGCGAGTGCCCCTGGAAATTCCTGAAGGTGGCGAGTTCGAGTTGGAGTCCTCTGGTGCACCGGACATGTCCGGTGGTGCACCGGACACTGTCCGGTGGCACACCGGACAGTCCGGTGCGCCAGATCAGAGGTGCCTTCGGTTGCCTCTTTGCTTCTTTGTTGAATCCAAAACTTGATCTTTTTATTGGCTGAGAGTGAACCTTTTACACCTGTATAATCTATACACTTGGGCAAACTAGTTAGTCCAATTATTTGTGTTGGGCAATTCAACCACCAAAATTAATTAGGGACTAGGTGTAAGCCTAATTCCCTTTCAGCGAGCGAGCTGATGGACATCGCTACCAAGTTCGCCTCTGGCCAGGAGGCGGTCGAGGCTATCTTCCGAAATGACAAGCAGCCCCAGGGCCGCCCATCGGAAGAGGCTCCCGAGGCGTCTACTCCGCGCGGTGCCAAGAAGAAGGGCAAGAAGAAGTCGCAATCGAAACGCGACGCCGCCGACGCGGACCTTGTCGCCGCCGCCGAGTACAAGAACCCTCGGAAGCCCCCCGGAGGTGCAAACCTCTTCGACAAGATGCTCAAGGAGCCGTGCCCCTATCATCAGGGGCCCGTCAAGCACACTCTCGAGGAGTGCGCCATGCTTCGGCGCCACTTCCACAGGGTCGGGCCACCCGCGGAGGGTGGCAGGGCCCACGACGACGACAAGAAGGAAGATCACCAAGCAGGAGAGTACCCCGAGGTCCGCGACTGCTTCATGATCTACGGTGGGCATGCGGCGAATGCCTCGGCTCGGCATCGCAAGCAAGAGCGCCGGGAGGTCTGCTCGGTGAAGGTGGCGGCGCCAGTCTACCTAGACTGGTCCGACAAGCCCATCACCTTCGACCAGGCTGACCACCCCGACCACGTGCCGAGCCCGGGGAAATACCCGCTCGTCGTCGACCCCGTCATCGGCAACGTCAGGCTCACCAAGGTCCTGATGGATGGGGGCAGCTGCCTCAACATCATCTACGCCGAGACCCTCAAGCTCCTGCGCGTCGATCTGTCCTCCATCCGAGCAGGCGCTGCGCCCTTCCACGGGATCATCCCTGGGAAGCGCGTCCAGCCCCTCGGACGACTCGACCTCCCCGTCTGCTTCGGAACGCCCTCCAACTTCCGAAGGGAGACCTTGACGTTCGAGGTGGTCGGGTTCCGAGGAACCTACCACGCGGTACTGGGAAGGCCATGCTACGCGAAGTTCATGGCCGTCCCCAACTACACCTACCTGAAGCTCAAGATGCCGGGCCCCAACGGGGTCATCACCGTCGGTCCCACGTACAAACACGCATTCGAATGCGACGTGGAGTGCGTGGAGTACGCCGAGGCCCTCGCCGAGTCCGAGGCCCTCGCCGAGTCCGAGGCCCTCGCCGAGTCCGAGGCCCTCATCGCCGACCTGGAGAACCTCTCCAAAGAGGTGCCATATGTGAAGCGTCATGCCGGCAACTTCGAGCCAGCGGAGACGGTTAAGGCCGTCCCTCTCGACCCCCGTGGCGACACCTCCAAGCAGATCCGGATCGGTTCCGGGCTCGACCCCAAATAGGAAGCAGTGCTCGTCGACTTTCTCCGCGCAAACGCCGACGTCTTTGCGTGGAGTCCCTCGGACATGCCCGGCATACCGAGGGATGTCGCCGAGCACTCGCTGGATATTCAGGCCGGAGCCCGACCCGTCAGGCAGCCTCTGCGCCGATTCGACGAGGAGAAGCGCAGAGTGATTGGCGAAGAGATCCACAAGCTAATGGCAGCAGGGTTCATCAAAGAGGTATTCCATCCCGAATGGCTTGCCAACCCTGTGCTTGTGAGGAAGAAAGGGGGGAGATGGCGGATGTGCGTAGACTACACTGGTCTCAACAAAGCATGTCCGAAGGTCCCCTACCCTCTGCCTCGCATCGATCAAATCGTGGATTCCACTGCTGGGTGCGAAACCCTGTCTTTCCTCGATGCCTACTCAGGGTATCACCAAATCCGGATGAAAGAGTCCGACCAGCTCGCGACTTCTTTCATCACGCCGTTCGGCATGTACTGCTATGTCACCATGCCGTTCGGTTTGAGGAATGCGGGCGCGACGTACCAGCGGTGCATGAACCATGTGTTCGGCGAACACATCGGTCGCACAGTCGAGGCCTACGTCGATGACATCGTAGTCAAGACAAGGAAGGCTTCCGACCTCCTCTCCGACCTTGAAGTGACATTCCGATGTCTCAAGGCGAAAGGAGTCAAGCTCAATCCTGAGAAGTGTGTCTTCGGGGTGCCCCGAGGCATGCTCCTGGGGTTCATCGTCTCCGAGCGAGGCATCGAAGCCAACCCGGAGAAGATCGCAGCCATCACCAGCATGGGACCCATCAAGGACTTAAAAGGCGTAAAGAGGGTCATGGGATGTCTTGCGGCCCTGAGCCGCTTCATCTCACGCCTCGGCGAAAGAGGTCTGCCTCTGTACCGCCTCTTAAGGAAGGCCGAGTGTTTCGCTTGGACCCCTGAGGCCGAGGAAGCCCTCGGGAACCTGAAGGCGCTCCTTACGAAGGCACCTGTCTTGGTGCCCCCAGCTGATGGAGAAGCCCTCTTGGTCTACGTCGCCGCAACCACTCAGGTGGTTAGCGCCGCGATTGTGGTCGAGAGGCAAGAAGAAGGGCATGCATTGCCTGTTCAGAGGCCAGTCTACTTCGTCAGCGAAGTACTGTCCGAGACCAAGATCCGCTACCCACAAGTTCAGAAGCTGCTGTATGCTGTGATCCTGACAAGGCGGAAGTTACGACACTACTTCGAGTCTCATCCGGTAACTGTGGTGTCATCCTTCCCCCTGGGGGAGATCATCCAGTGCCGAGAAGCCTCGGGCAGGATCGCAAAGTGGGCGGTGGAAATCATGGGCGAAACAATCTCGTTCGCCCCTCGGAAGGCCATCAAGTCCCAGGTGTTGGCGGACTTCGTGGTCGAATGGGTCGACACCCAGCTGCCGACGGCTCCGATCCAACCGGAGCTCTGGACCATGTTTTTCGACGGGTCGCTGATGAAGACGGGAGCCGGCGCGGGCCTACTCTTCATCTCGCCCCTTGGGAAGCACCTACGCTACGTGCTCCGCCTCCATTTCCCGGCGTCCAACAATGTGGCCGAGTACGAGGCTCTGGTCAACGGGTTGCGGATCGCCATCGAGCTAGGGGTCAGACGCCTCGATGCCCGCGGTGACTCACAGCTCGTCATCGACCAAGTCATGAAGAACTCCCACTGCCGCGACCCGAAGATGGAGGCCTACTGCGATGAGGTTCGGCGCCTGGAAGACAAGTTCTTCGGGCTCGAGCTCAACCACATCGCTCGGCGCTACAACGAGACTGCAGACGAGCTGGCTAAAATAGCCTCGGGGCGAACGACGGTCCCCCCGGACGTCTTCTCCCGGGATCTGCATTAACCCTCCGTCAAGGTCGACGACGCTCCCGAGCCCGAGGCACCCTCGGCACAGCCCGAGGTACCCTCGGCCCCCGAGGGCGAGGCGCTGCACGTCGAGGAAGAGCAGAGCGGGGCCACGCCTGATCGAAATTGGCAGGCCCCGTACCTGCGATATCTCCGCCAGGGAGAGCTACCCCTCGACCAAGCCGAGGCTCGGCGGGTAGCTCGACGCGCCAAGTCGTTCGTCTTGCTGGGCGATGAGGGGGAGCTCTACCACCGCAGCCCCTCGGGCGTCCTCCAGCGATGCATCTCCATCGCCGAAGGTCAGGAACTCCTGCAAGAAATACACTCGGGGGCTTGCGGCCATCATGCAGCACCCCGAGCCCTTGTCGGGAATGCTTTCCGGCAAGGCTTCTACTGGCCAACGGCGGTGGCTGACGCCACTAGAATTGTCCGCACCTGCGAAGGGTGCCAATTCTATGCGAAGCAGACCCGCCTGCCCGCTCAGGCTCTGCAGACGATACCCATCACCTGGCCCTTTGCTGTATGGGGTCTGGACCTCGTCGATCCCTTGCAGAAGGCGCCCGGGGGCTACACGCACCTGCTGGTCGCCATCGACAAATTCTCCAAGTGGATCGAGGTCCGACCCCTGAACAGCATCAGGTCCGAGCAGGCGGTGGCGTTCTTCACCAACATCATCCATCGCTTCGGGGTCCCAAACTCCATCATCACCGACAACGGTACCCAGTTCACCGGCAAAAAATTCTTGGATTTCTGCAAAGACCACCACATCCGGGTGGACTGGGCTGCCGTGGCTCATCCCATGACGAATGGGCAAGTGGAGCGTGCCAACGGCATGATTCTGCAAGGGCTCAAGCCCCGGATCTACAACGGCCTCAACAAGTTCGGCAAGCGATGGATGAAGGAACTCCCCTCGGTGGTCTGGAGCCTGAGGACAACGCCAAGCCGAGCCACGGGTTTCACGCCGTTCTTCCTGGTCTATGGGGCCGATGCCATCTTGCCCACTGACCTGGAATACGGCTCCCCGAGGGCGAGGGCCTACAACGAACAAAGCAACCAAGCTAGCCGAGAAGACTCGCTGGACCAGCTGGAGGAGGCTCGGGACAAGGCCTTACTACACTCGGCGCGGTACCAGCAGTCCCTGCGACGCTACCACGCCCGAGGGGTCCGGTCCCGAGACCTCCAGGTGGGCGATCTGGTGCTTCGGCTGCGGCAAGACGCCCGAGGGAGGCACAAGCTCACGCCCCCCTGGGAGGGGCCATTCGTCATTGCCAAAGTCCTGAAGCCCGGAACATACAAGCTGGCCAACAATCAAGGCGAGATCTACGGCAACGCCTGGAACATCAAACAACTACGTCGCTTCTACCCTTAAGATGTTTTCAAGTTGTTCGTATACTTCGCACCCATGCAAAGTTTAGTCATCAAGGAAGGGTCGGCCTCGCCTCGGCAGAGCCCGACCCTCCCTCGGGGACTAAAAGGGGGGAGACCCCCTCTGCGTCGAATTTTTCCCTCGAAAAAAGATCTCTTTTTAGCAGAATTTCTTTCGTGCTTTTTGACTACTTCGAAAAGCGGATCCTGGAAACGACGGAGTACACGTAAGCAGCCAAGGCTGACCGAGCCGAGGGACTCCTACACCTCCGGGATACGGATACCTCACTCATCACCTTCTGCGATAAGTAACTCGCGTTCGGATAAAGCGACTCCGTGGACCGAACAAGCCTTCACGTTCGGAAGCTCTTCTGCCAAAGTGGTCCTTCAAGCTTTCTCGACTAAGTCGGAGACAGGGCCTCATGGACGGGCGAAGGTACGTGTAAGCGGCAAGGCCGACCGAGCCGAGGGACTCCTACGCCTCCGGGATACGGATACCTCACTCATCACCTTCCGCGAGAAGCAACTCTCGCCCGCACAAACATCCCTGTTACCGACAGAAAGTCCAGATGCTCGGAATAAGGGGAAAAGAGACACAGCTTTGCAAGCGCAGCGAGGGTGTGTTTTCTGGCCTCAGCGGCCGCAGAAGGCACACGCTACAAGACAATCTGATCCTGCAGGCTCGGGTCTTCACGCTGAAGGGGGCCGTAGCACCCTCGGCGTCGACGACGTCTTCAGCAAGGTCTGACCCAGCCTCGGACGGCGGCGCGGTCCAGGGACTTCTCCGGGAATCCGGACCGAGCAGGCGGCTCGGCCGGCTACCCCCGGGGCCTCGGCCAACCATCTTCCAAGGGCGCTAGCCCGACCCGAGGCCTCGGCTAATCGACTCCGGCGTCGGATCCGCTGACGGACAACCCGGCTAGGCTCCGGCCAACCAGGTTCCCATTTTCGAGCCAACTCCGCCTCTGTTCGTACTGATATCGCTACCCCTGGCCTCGGCTCGTCGAAGAGCGGCCGAGGGGTCTCTTTAACTAAGCTAGAGGAGCCTCAGACAACAAGGCCGATCGAGCCGAGGGATTCCTACGCCTCCAGGATACGGATACCTCACTCGTCACCTTGACACGGGGCGACTCATGCTTGGTGAAGCGGTACAGATAATCAACAGGCGAGACTTAGTGCTCGAAAATGAGGAAAAAACACGGCTCCGTGCCAAAATTACATACATGTTCAGGCCTCGACAGCCACAATGAACAAAAACCCAGGCAATCGAAATGCCATTACAAACGGAACTCCGGTTCCCCCTCCGCAGGTACGAACAACCCCACTCCATGGGGGAAGGCCTGCGGAGCAACAGAAGACTGACGAGCGGCTCGTCGCCACCCGTTCCAACTACGGCGACAACAACCCCCGCTCCGGATCGCCGAGCCGCAGAAGTGCAGGCCTCAGGGTGGGCGCTGCTGCAATCTTGCCCTCGCCCACGCCGACGCTCGAGGGGCGAGGACAAGTACGAAGAACCGGGGGCCCGGGGCGCGGATGGTGGCGGTGATCCCGTCGGCGACGAGGACTTCTCGAGCCGCCTCCGCCTCGGCGCTGATGGCGGGGGCCACCAGCCCCCCCGGCAGATCCCCACTCAAATCCTCCCAGACGAGTGGGGCACCAGCCTCTGCGCGAGGGCGCCATCCCAGTGCAAAAGCAGGGCCACCCCAGAACACGAACGCCGCCCTAGCAGCGCGCGGCATCGTGGGTGGTCCTCCCGTGCACACGGCGCGGCAGCCGCCCTCCGGCAGGAGGGGCCGCCGGGAGCCCAGCCGACGACTCCGACACGCTGGAGGTGACGACGCCCGCCGTCGGTCAGCCCCACGTTGTCTGAGTCCGCGCCGCCCGCAAGGCCAGTGAGCGCCTCCTCCCCCGAACGCTGCGGGAGAAGGTGACCCGCAGACCCGCACGGGAGGTTGAGCGCCGGCTCAGCCTGGCCCCCACCCCAGCAAGGATGATGAACATCCTTGAAGCTGAGGGTGGGACCAAGATCGCAGCCCGGCTTGCTCTTCCCCACCCAGGAACTGGTGGTCATCATCCTGGGTGACCGCCGGCGTGGGGGTGCAGCCGGGCCGGCTGATGAAAATCCTTGAAGCCGAACGATGGCTGAAAGGTACCAACTCCCACGGAGTTGCGTTCCTCCAACGAGGAGGCGGAAAGACGGTGGGTACCCCCCATCCGGGGGCTTGGAAGATGGAAAGACACGACGCATGAGGGAGGAAGAAGATGTGGTTGCCTTCCGAAAGGGGTCGCCCTCCTTTTAGAGGCAACTCTCCCTACGTGCGCCCCCAAACGCCGCGGGCTGAGTCTTCTCCAACACGCTCCAAGGCCCACCCCTGCGACTCGGGGGCTGGGTCCCGCATGTCATGCAGACCGGCTCCGAGCAGAAGAAGCCAAACCGCCGCGCGTGGTGCGCACAACCGCCCAGCGGTTACAAGCGACCCCCCACTTTTGCCCAGACCAACGGGCGGGAGGGGCGGGCAGCCATGCAGGCGGCATGCAACCGCGCCAGGTGGACGCGCTTCTCCGACTTCTGACACGCCAGCTTGGAGGCCCAGGCCCACGCGTCACGCAACCAGCGCGCCAGTTGCTGCATGCAAGCAGCTGCGCCGCCACTTGTGCCACTATCGCACCTCTTCGGTTGCGGAGCCTATGCCGCGACTTGAGGCGACCCAGCGCACGACCCAGCGGCGCCAGCCTGGCGCGACGGTCAATGCGGCCGAAAGTGGGCCGGCAGTAATGACGGTGGCAGGCGGACGGGAGCAGCAGTCACGTCGTCAGCCAGGCTCACGTCCCATCCAGGGACAGCAAGAGAGCCTCCTCCCACGGCGTGAAGACGGTGCGCCCGTGATCCGTTCCTCGAACGGCTCGCGCACGCGCAACGGCCGCCCCGCCAACCACTCGCCTCGTCGCATTAACTCCGCGGCAGGACAGGCGGCGCTTCTGGCAGGTGAAGCGGACGACGCTTCGCCTTCGCCGTAATAACCGCGCCAAAAAAGGTACGCCACGTCGTTCGATTTCGTATCCTTTTCCTTTTTTTCCTCTTTCTCTATCTCTTACAACAGGGACCGGGAAAGGGGGATACCCCGAAAAGGATCCTTCCCTGTGAAGGAACCGGGCTCCGAGCCCCCCTACTGATTAGAGGTTCGAAGGCTGGCCCTCCGAAGGGTTCAACAGTCGCCTCAGATCGCGTGGGCCCGACACCCACTACTGGTCAGGGGTTCGAAGGCCGCCCCCCCGAAGGGCTCCATGGCCGCCTCAGGCTATTCGGGCTCCGCGCCCATTACTAATCAGAGGTTCGAAGGCTGGCCCCCGAAGGGTTCACAGTCGCCTCAGACGCCGAGCGAGGGATGACCAGGGGTACGTTCGATACATAACCGAGGCTCGGGCTGCGCTCCCGAGGTACCCTAGGACATTTCCGAGACCAGCGGGAGCGATCTTGTAACGGAATCCCATCGGAGGGAGGCATCGAGCCCTCGGACCCCGTCGCCAGGGGACCGGGTCCGGCAGATCACCCGCAGGTACTTTTGGGCGTGCCTCTGGGCCCCTAGCCGACCCCCAACGAACGGGGCACGGACGTCCACTCGGATTACCCGCTTGCAGCTCACCGGAGACACCATGTTCGGTGCCCATCGAGGGTAACATGGCGCACTCCCCCCTCCTCCTTGCGGAAAGGCGACGTAGGGGCGTATGTAAAAAGTCGAGTCTGTCCCTGATCGTCCTCTCGCCCTGTGCGGAGGCTCGGGGGCTGCTCTCGCAAACCCGGCTCCGGCCGAACCGTTGACAGCGTCAACATACCAGCCCGAGAACTTGGGCCCCGACCGTGCACCCGGGCTACGGCCAGTTCGCATGAGGGAACGACCAGACCAGCCGAAGCGTTACGCAAGGCATTAAGACCTCGAAGGAGTGAAACCACTCCTCCGAGGCCTCGGGGGCTACACCCGGCGGGTGCGCTCGCGCGCACCCACCGGAATAAAATGCAACCAAGGAAGGCTGGTCCCCTTGCAAAAAAGTGCGACGAAAGCCTCCAAGCGAGTGCTAACACTCCCTTTGAGGCTCGGGGGCTACTGTCGGGGACCATAATTAGGGGTACCCTCAAGACGCCTAATTCTCAGCTGGTAACCCCCATCAGCATAAAGCTGCAGAGGCCTGATGGGTGCGATTAAGTCAGGGATCAGTCCATACGAGTGACTCGATCACGCTTCACCCGAGCCTAGCCTCGGACTCGGGCAGCCGACCTCGAGGGACTTCCGTCTCACCCGAGGCCCCCCTTTTAACGGCGGACACATCTCCGGCTCGCCCGAGGCCTTGGCTTCGCTAAGAAGCAACCCTGACTAAATCGCCGCACCGACTGACCGAGTTGCAGGGGCATTTAACGCAAAGGTGGCCTGACACCTCTATCCTGACGCGCGCCCCCCGGCAGAGCCGAAGTGACCGCCGTCACTCCGCTGCTCCACTGACCGGTCTGACAGAAGGACAGCGCCGCCTGCGCCACTCCGACTGCAGTGCCACTCGATAGAGTGAGTCTGACAGGCAGTCAGGCCTCGCCAGGGGCGCCAAAGAGAACTCCGCTCCGCCCGACCCCAGGGCTCGGACTCGGGCTAAGACCTGGAAGACGGCGAACTCCGCTCCGCCCGACCCCAGGGCTCGGACTCGGGCTAAGACCCGCAAGACGGCGAACTCCGCTCCGCCCGACCCCAGGGCTCGGACTCGGGCTAAGACCCGGAAGACGGCGAACTCCGCTCCGCCCGACCCCAGGGCTCGGACTCGGGCTCGGCCCCGGAAGACGACGAACTCCGCCTCGCCCGACCCCAGGGCTCGGACTCCGCCCTGGCCTCTGCCGAACGACTTCCGCCTCGCCCGACCCAGGGGCTCGGACTCGGCCTCGGCAACGGAAGACAGATTCGACCCCAGCTTCGGAGGAGCCCCCACGTCGCCCGGCCTCGGGCGCGGGCCCGCCACGTCAACAGGGAGCGCCATCACCACTCTACCCCGAGCCGACTCAGGCCGCAGAGAACAAGACCGGTGTCCCATCTGGCCAGCTCCGCCAGATAGGCAATGATGGCGCCTCCCAAGCTCTATGACGGCGGCGGCTCTCAGCTCTCTTACGGAAGCAGGTGGACGTCAGCAAGGACTCGACCGCTCCGACAGCTGTCCTTCCGCCAAGCTCCGTTGCTCCTCCGACAGCCACGACATCACACCAGCAGGGTGCCAAGATCTCTCCGGCTGCCACATTGGCATGTACTTAGGGCGCTAGCTCTCCCTCCGCTAGACACGTAGCACTCTGCTACACCCCCATTGTACACCTGGATCCTCTCCTTACGACTATAAAAGGAAGGACCAGGGCCTTCTTAGAGAGGGTTGGCCGCGCGGGACCGAGGACGGGACAGGCGCTCTCTTGGGGCCGCTCGCTTCCCTCACCCGCGTGGACGCTTGTAACCCCCCTACTGCAAGCGCACCCGACCTGGGCGCGGGACGAACACGAAGGCCGCGGGACTTCCACCTCTCTCACGCCCGTCTCCGGCCACCTCGCCTCTCCCCCCTTCGCGCTCGCCCACGCGCTCGACCCATCTGGGCTGGGGCACGCAGCACACTCACTCGTCGGCTTAGGGACCCCCCGGTCTCGAAACGCCGACAGCCGTAGTTCGCCGGAGTGTACCGTTCATCGCCGGAGTTCGCCGGAGCAACACACTCGCCGTCCATATTCGAGCCCCGCACTCCGTCCGGCCGAAACCCGTCGATCCGTCCCCGTCACACGCACGAACCCGAGGTTGTTGGCGACCCAAATTTATTTTATGTGTTTTATAAAGTGCTTTCGATTCGATTCATGTGCTGTATAGTTTGTTTGTTGTAATATGAACACATGTGATTCCAATTTATGTATTTGTGTGCGCTACGGAATTTGTTAAAAATATACGATTTGTCGGCGTTTCGAGACCGGGGGGTCCCTAAGCCGACGAGTGAGTGTGCTGCGTGCCCCAGCCCAGATGGGTCGAGCGCGTGGGCGAGCGCGAAGGGGGGAGAGGCGAGGTGGCCGGAGACGGGCGTGAGAGAGGTGGAAGTCCCGCGGCCTTCGTGTTCGTCCCGCGCCCAGGTCGGGTGCGCTTGCAGTAGG
Source organism: Zea mays (assembly GCF_902167145.1). Taxonomy (NCBI): domain Eukaryota; kingdom Viridiplantae; phylum Streptophyta; class Magnoliopsida; order Poales; family Poaceae; genus Zea; species Zea mays. The sequence continues at coordinate 36,339,818 of NC_050098.1, read as the reverse complement.
GGGGGTTACAAGCGTCCACGCGGGTGAGGGAAGCGAGCGGCCCCAAGAGAGCGCCTGTCCCGTCCTCGGTCCCACGTGGCCAACCCTCTCTAAGAAGGCCCTGGTCCTTCCTTTTATAGTCGTAAGGAGAGGATCCAGGTGTACAATGGGGGTGTAGCAGAGTGCTACGTGTCTAGCGGAGGGAGAGCTAGCGCCCTAAGTACATGCCAATGTGGCAGCCGGAGAGATCTTGGCACCCTGCTGGTGTGATGTCGTGGCTGTAGGAGGAGCAACGGAGCTTGGCGGAAGGACAGCTGTCTGAGAGGTCGAGTCCTTGCTGACGTCCACCTGCTTCCGTAAGAGAGCTGAGAGCCGCCGCCGTCATAGAGCTTGGGAGGCGCCATCATTGCCTATCTGGCGGAGCTGGCCAGATGGGACACCGGTCTTGTTCTCTGCGGCCCGAGTCGGCTCGGGGTAGAGTGGTGATGGCGCTCCCTGTTGACGTGGCGGGCCCGCGCCCGAGGCCGGGCGATGTGGAGGCTCCTCCGAAGCTGGGGTCGAATCTGTCTTCCGTTGCCGAGGCCGAGTCCGAGCCCCTGGGTCGGGCGAGGCAGAAGTCGTTCGGCAGAGGCAAGGGCGGAGTCCGATCCCTGGGGTCGGGCGAGGCGGAGTTCGTCGTCTTCCGGGGCCGAGCCCGAGTCCGAGCCCTGGGGTCGGGCGGAGCGGAGTTCGCCGTCTTCCGAGTCTTAGCCCGAGTCCGAGCCCTGGGGTCGGGCGGAGCGGAGTTCGCCGTCTTCCGGGTCTTAGCCCGAGTCCGAGCCCTGGGGTCGGGCGGAGCGGAGTTCGCCGTCTTCCGGGTCTTAGCCCGAGTCCGAGCCCTGGGGTCGGGCGGAGCAGAGTTCTCTTTGGCGCCCCTGGCGAGGCCTGACTGCCTGTCAGACTCACTCTATCGAGTGGCACTGCAGTCGGAGTGGCGCAGGCGGCGCTGTCCTTCTGTCAGACCGGTCAGTGGAGCAGCGGAGTGACGGCGGTCACTTCGGCTCTGCCGGGGGGCGCGCGTCAGGATAGAGGTGTCAGGCCACCTTTGCGTTAAATGCCCCTGCAACTCGGTCAGTCGGTGCGGCGATTTAGTCAGGGTTGCTTCTTAGCGAAGCCAAGGCCTCGGGCGAGCCGGAGATGTGTTCGCCGTTAAAAGGGGGGCCTCGGGTGAGACAGAAGTCCCTCGAGGTCGGCTGCCCGAGTCCGAGGCTAGGCTCGGGTGAAGCGTGATCGAGTCACTCGTATGGACTGATCCCTGACTTAATCGCACCCATCAGGCCTCTGCAGCTTCATGCTGATGAGGGTTACCAGCTGAGAATTAGGCGTCTTGAGGGTACCCCTAATTATGGTCCCCGACAGTAGCCCCCGAGCCTCGAAGGGAGTGTTAGCACTCGCTTGGAGGCTTTCGTCGCACTTTTTTGCAAGGGGACCAGCCTTCCTCGGTTGCATTTTATTCCGGTGGGTGCGCGCGAGCGCACCCGCCGGGTGTAGCCCCCGAGGCCTCGGAGGAGTGGTTTCACTCCTTCGAGGTCTTAATGCCTTGCGTAACGCTTCGGCTGGTCTGGTCGTTCCCTCATGCGAACTGGCCGTAGCCCGGGTGCACGGTCGGGGCCCAAGTTCTCGGGCTGGTATGTTGACGCTGTCAACGGTTCGGCCGGAGCCGGGTTTGCGAGAGCAGCCCCCGAGCCTCCGCATAGGGCGAGAGGACGATCAGGGACAGACTCGACTTTTTACATACGCCCCTACGTCGCCTTTCCGCAAGGAGGAGGGGGGGAGTGCGCCATGTTACCCTCGATGGGCACCGAACATGGTGTCTCCGGTGAGCTGCAAGCGGGTAATCCGAGTGGACGTCCGTGCCCCGTTCGTTGGGGGTCGGCTAGGGGCCCAGAGGCACGCCCAAAAGTACCTGCGGGTGATCTGCCGGACCCGGTCCCCTGGCGACGGGGTCCGAGGGCTCGATGCCTCCCTCCGATGGGATTCCGTTACAAGATCGCTCCCGCTGGTCTCGGAAATGTCCTAGGGTACCTCGGGAGCGTAGCCCGAGCCTCGGTTATGTATCGAACGTACCCCTGGTCATCCCTCGCTCGGCGTCTGAGGCGACTGTGAACCCTTCGGGGGCCAGCCTTCGAACCTCTGATCAGTAATGGGCGCGGAGCCCGAGTAGCCTGAGGCGGCCATGGAGCCCTTCGGGGGGCCGGCCTTCGAACCCCTGACCAGTAGTGGGTGTCGGGCCCACGCGATCTGAGGCGACTGTTGAACCCTTCGGAGGGCCAGCCTTCGAACCTCTGATCAGTAGGGGGGCTCGGAGCCCGGTTCCTTCACAGGGAAGGATCCTTTTCGGGGTATCCCCCTTTCCCGGTCCCTGTTGTAAGAGATAGAGAAAGAGGAAAAAAGGAAAAGGATACGAAATCGAACGACGTGGCGTACCTTTTTTGGCGCGGTTATTACGGCGAAGGCGAAGCGTCGTCCGCTTCTCCTGCCAGAAGCGCCGCCTGTCCTGCCGCGGAGTTAATGCGACGAGGCGAGTGGTTGGCGGGGCGGCCGTTGCGCGTGCGCGAGCCGTTCGAGGAACGGATCACGGGCGCACCGTCTTCACACCGTGGGAGGAGGCTCTCTTGCTGTCCCTGGATGGGACGTGAGCCTGGCTGACGACGTGACTGCTGCTCCCGTCCGCCTGCCACCGTCATTACTGCCGGCCCACTTTCGGCCGCATTGACCGTCGCGCCAGGCTGGCGCCGCTGGGTCGTGCGCTGGGTCGCCTCAAGTCGCGGCATAGGCTCCGCAACCGAAGAGGTGCGACGGTGGCACAAGTGGCGGCGCGGCTGCTTGCATGCAGCAACTGGCGCGCTGGTTGCGTGACGCGTGGGCCTGGGCCTCCAAGCTGGCGTGTCAGAAGTCGGAGAAGCGCGTCCACCTGGCACGGTTGCATGCCGCCTGCATGGCTGCCCGCCCCTCCCGCCCGTTGGTCTGGGCAAAAGTGGGGGGTCGCTTGTAACCGCTGGGCGGTTGTGCGCACCACGCGCGGCGGTTTGGCTTCTTCTGCTCGGAGCCGGTCTGCATGACATGCGGGACCCAGCCCCCGAGTCGCAGGGGTGGGCCTTGGAGCGTGTTGGAGAAGACTCAGCCCGCGGCGTTTGGGGGTGCACGTAGGGAGAGTTGCCTTTAAAAGGAGGGTGACCCCTTTCGTAAGGCAACCACATCTTCTTCCTCCCTCATGCGTCGTGTCTTTCCATCTTCCAAGCCCCCGGATGGGGGGTACCCACCGTCTTTTCGCCTCCTCGTTGGAGGAACGCAACTCCATGGGAGTTGGTACCTTTCAGCCATCGTTCGGCTTCAAGGATTTTCATCACACAGCCTGGTTGCTCCCCTCCGCCGGTGGTCACCCAAGACGGTGACCTCCAGCTCCTGGATGGGGAGAGGCAAACCAGGCTGTGATCCCGTCCCCAGCATCGGGCGTGTTCGTCATCCTCGCTGGGGCGGGGAGCGAGGCGAGCTGGGGCTCTACCTCCTGCGCGGGTTGGCGAACCACCTCCTCTTCCAGCTTCTGGTGGTGGCAATCGTCCTCCCGCGCTGCGACGGAGGCGTCCTCCAGTCATGCCGGGGAAGGCGAACTGTTGCTGTCCAGCTAGGATGCAACATTCCGCCCTTTCCCTCGCGTTCGCGGCGAGGACGGCAGCGAGGATCTGCCGGAGCGCTTAGGAGCGGCCCGCTCTTTGGCTTTGATGGCTTGTTCGCGTCCCTTGAGCGGGATCGCGAACAAGAGCCCTCCGGTGGCCGCGTCCACCCGGGACCATGGCTGCTGTTGCAGAGGTCGCTGGCGAGCCTCCCGATGTTCGTCCCCCCACAGGCCCGAGGTCGCTCGTACCCGCGGGGACGGAACCGGAGTTCCGTTTGTGATGGCACCTTGAATGCCAGTGTTTTATGTTCATTGTGGCTGTCGAGGCCTGAACATGTATGTAATTTCGGCACGGGGCCGTGTCTTTTCCTCATTTTCGAGCACTAAGTCTCGCCTGTTGATTATCTGTATCGCTTCACCAAGCATGAGTCGCCCCGTGTCAAGGTGACGAGTGAGGTATCCGTATCCCGGAGGCGTAGGAATCCCTCGGCTCGATCGGCCTTGTTGTCTGAGGCTCCTCTAGCTTAGTTAAAGAGACCCCTCGGCCGCTCTTCGACGAGCCGAGGCCAGGGGTAGCGATATCAGTACGAACAGAGGCGGAGTTGGCTCGAAAATGGGAACCTGGTTGACCGGAGCCTAGCCGGGTTGTCTGCCAGCGGATCCGACGCCGGAGTCGATCAGCCGAGGCCTCGGGTCGGGCTAGCGCCCTTGGAAGATGGTTGGCCGAGGCCCCGGGGGTAGCCGGCCGAGCCGCCTGCTCGGTCCGGATTCCCGGAGAAGTCCCTGGACCGCGCCGCCGTCCGAGGCTGGGTCGGACCTTGCTGAAGACGTCGTCGACGCCGAGGGTGCTACGGCCCCCTTCAGCGTGAAGACCCGAGCCTGCAGGATCAGATTGTCTTGTAGCGTGTGCCTTCTGCGGCCGCTGAGGCCAGAAAACACACCCTCGCTGCGCTTGCAAAGCTGCGTCTCTTTTCCCCTTATTCCGAGCATCTGGACTTTCTGTCGGTAACAGGGATGTTTGTGCGGGCGAGAGTTGCTTCTCGCGGAAGGTGATGAGTGAGGTATCCGTATCCCGGAGGCGTAGGAGTCCCTCGGCTCGGTCGGCCTTGCCGCTTACGTGTACCTTCGCCCGTCCATGAGGCCCTGTCTCCGACTTAGTCGAGAAAGCTTAAAGGACCACTTTGGCAGAAGAGCTTCCGAACGTGAAGACTTGTTCGGTCCACGGAGTCGCTTTATCCGAACGCGAGTTACTTATCGCAGAAGGTGATGAGTGAGGTATCCGTATCCCGGAGGCATAGGAGTCCCTCGGCTCGGTCAGCCTTGGCTGCTTATGTGTACTCCGTCGTTTCCAGGATCCGCTTTTCGAAGTAGTCAAAAAGCACGAAAGAAATTCTGCTAAAAAGAGATCTTTTTTCGAGGGAAAAATTCGACGCAGAGGGGGTCTCCCCCCTTTTAGCCCCCGAGGGAGGGTCGGGCTTTGCCGAGGCGAGGCCGACCCTTCCTTGATGACTAAACTTTGCATGGGTGCGAAGTATACGAACAACTTGAAAACATCTTAAGGGTAGAAGCGACGTAGCTGTTTGATGTTCCAGGCGTTGCCGTAGATCTCGCCTTGATTGTTGGCCAGCTTGTATGTTCCGGGCTTCAGGACTTTGGCGATGACGAATGGCCCCTCCCAGGGGGGTGTGAGCTTGTGCCTCCCTCGGGCGTCTTGCCGCAGCCGAAGCACCAGATCGCCCACCTGGAGGTCTCGGGACCGGACCCCTCGGACGTGGTAGCGTCGCAGGGACTGCTGGTACCGCGCCGAGTGTAGTAAGGCCTTATCCCGAGCCTCCTCCAGCTGGTCCAGCGAGTCTTCTCGGCTAGCTTGGTTGCTTTGTTCGTTGTAGGCCCTCGCCCTCGGGGAGCCGTATTCCAGGTCAGTGGGCAAGATGGCCTCGGCCCCATAGACCAGGAAGAACGGCGTGAAACCCGTGGCTCGGCTTGGCGTTGTCCTCAGGCTCCAGACCACCGAGGGGAGTTCCTTCATCCATCGCTTGCCGAACTTGTTGAGGCCGTTGTAGATCCGGGGCTTGAGCCCTTGTAGAATCATGCCGTTGGCACGCTCCACTTGCCCATTCGTCATGGGATGAGCCACGGCAGCCCAGTCCACCCGGATGTGGTGGTCTTTGCAGAAATCCAAGAATTTTTTGCCGGTGAACTGGGTACCGTTGTCGGTGATGATGGAGTTTGGGACCCCGAAGCGATGGATGATGTTGGTGAAGAACGCCACCGCCTGCTCGGACCTGATGCTGTTCAGGGGTCGGACCTCGATCCACTTGGAGAATTTGTCGATGGCGACCAGCAGGTGCGTGTAGCCCCCGGGCGCCTTCTGCAAGGGACCGACAAGGTCCAGACCCCATACAGCAAAGGGCCAGGTGATGGGTATCGTCTGCAGAGCCTGAGCGGGCAGGCGGGTCTGCTTCGCATAGAATTGGCACCCTTCGCAGGTGCGGACAATTCTAGTGGCGTCAGCCACCGCCGTTGGCCAGTAGAAGCCTTGCCGGAAAGCATTCCCGACAAGGGCTCGGGGTGCTGCATGATGGCCGCAAGCCCCCGAGTGTATTTCTTGCAGGAGTTCCTGACCTTCGGCGATGGAGATGCATCACTGGAGGACGCCCGAGGGGCTGCGGTGGTAGAGCTCCCCCTCATCGCCCAGCAAGACGAACGACTTGGCGCGTCGAGCTACCCGCCGAGCCTCGGCTTGGTCGAGGGGTAGCTCTCCCTGGCGGAGATATCGCAGGTACGGGGCCTGCCAATTTTGATCAGGCGTGGCCCCGCTCTGCTCTTCCTCGACGTGCAGCGCCTCGCCCTTGGGGGCCGAGGGTACCTCGGGCTGTGCCGAGGGTACCTCGGGCTGTGCCGAGGGTGCCTCGGGCTCGGGAGCGTTGTCGACCTTGACGGAGGGTTGATGCAGATCCCGGGAGAAGACGTCCGGGGGGACCGTCGTTCGCCCCAAGGCTATTTTAGCCAGCTCGTCTGCAGTCTCGTTGTAGCGCCGAGCGATGTGGTTGAGCTCGAGCCCGAAGAACTTGTCTTCCAGGCGCCGAACCTCATCGCAGTAGGCCTCCATCTTCGGGTCGCGGCAGTGGGAGTTCTTCATGACTTGGTCGATGACGAGCTGTGAGTCACCGCGGGCATCGAGGCGTCTGACCCCTAGCTCGATGGCGATCCGCAACCCGTTGACCAGAGCCTCGTACTCGGCCACATTGTTGGACGCCGGGAAATGGAGGCGGAGCACGTAGCGTAGGTGCTTCCCAAGGGGCGAGATGAAGAGCAGGCCCGCGCCGGCTCCCGTCTTCATCAGCGACCCGTCGAAAAACATGGTCCAGAGCTCCGGTTGGATCGGAGCCGTCGGCAGCTGGGTGTCGACCCATTCGGCCACGAAGTCCGCCAACACCTGGGACTTGATGGCCTTCCGAGGGGGGAACGAGATTGTTTCGCCCATGATTTCCACCGCCCACTTTGCGATCCTGCCCGAGGCTTCTCGGCACTGGATGATCTCCCCCAGGGGGAAGGATGACACCACAGTTACCGGATGAGACTCGAAGTAGTGTCGTAACTTCCGCCTTGTCAGGATCACAGCATACAACAGCTTCTGAACTTGTGGGTAGCGGATCTTGGTCTCGGACAGTACTTCGCTGACGAAGTAGACTGGCCTCTAAACGGGCAATGCATGCCCTTCTTCTTGCCTCTCGACCACAATCGCGGCGCTAACCACCTGAGTGGTTGCGGCGACGTAGACCAAGAGGGCTTCTCCATCAGCTGGGGGCACCAAGACAGGCGCCTTCGTAAGGAGCGCCTTCAGGTTCCCGAGGGCTTCCTCGGCCTCAGGGGTCCAAGCGAAACACTCGGCCTTCCTTAAGAGGCGGTACAGAGGCAGACCTCTTTCACCGAGGCGTGAGATGAAGCGGCTCAGGGCCGCAAGACATCCCATGACCCTCTATACGCCTTTTAAGTCCTTGATGGGTCCCATGCTGATGATGGCTGCGATCTTCTCCGGGTTGGCTTCGATGCCTCGCTCGGAGACGATGAACCCCAGGAGCATGCCTCGGGGCACCCCGAAGACACACTTCTCAGGATTGAGCTTGACTCCTTTCGCCTTGAGACATCGGAATGTCACTTCAAGGTCGGAGAGGAGGTCGGAAGCCTTCCTTGTCTTGACTACGATGTCATCGACGTAGGCCTCGACTGTGCGACCGATGTGTTCGCCGAACACATGGTTCATGCACCGCTGGTACGTCGCGCCCGCATTCCTCAAACCGAACGGCATGGTGACATAGCAGTACATGCCGAACGGCGTGATGAAAGAAGTCGCGAGCTGGTCGGACTCTTTCATCCGGATTTGGTGATACCCTGAGTAGGCATCGAGGAAAGACAGGGTTTCGCACCCAGCAGTGGAATCCACGATTTGATCGATGCGAGGCAGAGGGTAGGGGACCTTCGGACATGCTTTGTTGAGACCAGTGTAGTCTACGCACATCCGCCATCTCCCCCCTTTCTTCCTCACAAGCACAGGGTTGGCAAGCCATTCGGGATGGAATACCTCTTTGATGAACCCTGCTGCCATTAGCTTGTGGATCTCTTCGCCAATCACTCTGCGCTTCTCCTCGTCGAATCGGCGCAGAGGCTGCCTGACGGGTCGGGCTCCGGCCCGAATATCCAGCGAGTGCTCGGCGACATCCCTCGGTATGCCGGGCATGTCCGAGGGACTCCACGCAAAGACGTCGGCGTTTGCGCGGAGAAAGTCGACGAGCACTGCTTCCTATTTGGGGTCGAGCCCGGAACCGATCCGGATCTGCTTGGAGGTGTCGCCACGGGGGTCGAGAGGAACGGCCTTAACCGTCTCCGCTGGCTCGAAGTTGCCGGCATGACGCTTCACATCTGGCACCTCTTTGGAGAGGTTCTCCAGGTCGGCGATGAGGGCCTCGGCGTACTCCACGCACTCCACGTCGCATTCGAATGCGTGTTTGTACGTGGGACCGACGGTGATGACCCCGTTGGGGCCTGGCATCTTGAGCTTCAGGTAGGTGTAGTTGGGGACGGCCATGAACTTCGCGTAGCATGGCCTTCCCAGTACCGCGTGGTAGGTTCCTCGGAACCCGACCACCTCGAACGTCAAGGTCTCCCTTCGGAAGTTGGAGGGCGTTCCGAAGCAGACGGGGAGGTCGAGTCGTCCGAGGGGCTGGACGCGCTTCCCAGGGATGATCCCGTGGAAGGGCGCAGCGCCTGCTCGGATGGAGGACAGATCGACGCGCAGGAGCTTGAGGGTCTCGGCGTAGATGATGTTGAGGCAGCTGCCCCCATCCATCAGGACCTTGGTGAGCCTGACGTTGCCGATGACGGGGTCGACGACGAGCGGGTATTTCCCCGGGCTCGGCACGTGGTCGGAGTGGTCAGCCTGGTCGAAGGTGATGGGCTTGTCGGACCAGTCTAGGTAGACTGGCGCCGCCACCTTCACCGAGCAGACCTCCCGGCGCTCTTGCTTGCGATGCCGAGCCGAGGCATTCGCCGCATGCCCACCGTAGATCATGAAGCAGTCGCGGACCTCAGGGTACTCTCCTGCTTGGTGATCTTCCTTCTTGTCGTCGTCGTGGGCCCTGCCACCCTCCGCGGGTGGCCCGACCCTGTGAAAGTGGCGCCGAAGCATGGCGCACTCCTCGAGAGTGTGCTTGACGGGCCCCTGATGATAGGGGCACGACTCCTTGAGCATCTTGTCGAAGAGGTTTGCACCTCCGGGGGGCTTCCGAGGGTTCTTGTACTCGGCGGCGGCGACAAGGTCCGCGTCGGCGGCGTCGCGTTTCGATTGCGACTTCTTCTTGCCCTTCTTCTTGGCGCCGCACGGAGTAGACGCCTCGGGAGCCTCTTCCGATGGGCGGCCCTGGGGCTGCTTGTTCTTTCGGAAGATAGCCTCGACCGCCTCCTGGCCAGAGGCGAACTTGGTAGCGATGTCCATCAGCTCGCTCGCCCTGGTGGGGGTTTTGCAACCCAACTTGCTCACCAGGTCACGGCAAGTAGTGCCGGCAAGGAACGCGCCGATGACATCCGAGTCGGTGATGTTGGGCAGCTCGGTGCGCTGCTTCGAGAATCGCCGGATGTAGTCCCGGAGCGACTCTCCCGGCTGTTGCCGGCAGCTTCGAAGGTCCCAGGAATTCCCGGGGCGCACGTATGTGCCCTGGAAATTGCCGGCGAAGGCTTGGACCAAGTCGTCCCAGCTGGAGATCTGCCCCGGAGGCAGGTGCTCCAGCCAGGCGCGAGCAGTGTCGGAGAGGAACAGGGGGAGGTTTCAGATGATGAGGTTGTCGTCGTCCGTTCCACCCAGTTGGCAGGCCAGGCGGTAGTCCGCGAGCCACAGTTCCGGTCTCGTTTCCCCCGAGTACTTTGTTATGGTAGTCGGGGGTCGGAACCGGGTCGGGAACAGCGCCCGTCGGATGGCCCGACTGAAGGCCTGCGGACCGGGTGGTTCGGGCGAGGGACTCCGATCCTCCCCGCTGTCGTAGCGCCCCCCACGCCTGGGGTGGTAGCCTCGGCGCACCCTTTCGTCGAGGTGGGCCCGACGGTCGCGTCGATGGTGCTCGTCGCCGAGGTGGCCCGGGGCCGCAGGCGCGGTGTTGCGCGTGCGTCCGGTGTAGACCGAGGCTTCCCGCATGAATCGGGAAGTCGCGGCATGAGGTTCCGAGGGGTATCCCTGCCTTCGGGAGGCAGTGCTCTCGGCCCGTCGGGCCGCAGCGCCTTCCAGGAGATTCTTGAGCTCTCCCTGGATCCGCCGACCCTCGGTAGTTGATGGCTCCGGCATCGCGCGGAGGAGCATCGCTGCGGCTGCCAGGTTCTGACCAACCCCGCTGGATGCGGGTGGCGGCCTGACCCTGACATCGTTGGCGACGCGGTGCTGGAGACCTTGGGGCAGGTGACGTATTTCTCCGGCCGGGGGTTGGCCCGCCCATACCCGTCCGACGTCCCGACGGATCGGCTCAAGCGCTCCTGTTCCCTCGTCGAGCCTGGCCTGCGCCCCGCGGACTTGCTCGAGTTGTGGGTCGTGACCCCCCGCCGGAACGGGGACCACAACTAGCTCCCGCGGGATGTCGGCGCGAGGCACCGGCCTAGGAAGATCACCGTCCTCCGGCATGCCGAGATGGTTGCCTTCGGAGGGACCCCCTAGCTCGATGTGGAAACATTCGCGGCTTGGGCCGCAGCCCTCGTCGTTAAGGCTGCGGCTTCCGTCGGAACAGTCGGAGAGGCAGTAGTTACATGCGGTCATGAAGTCCCGCATGGCACTGGGGTTGCCAAGTCCAGAGAAATCCCAACAGATGCTGGGATCGTCATCTTCCTCGGACCCAGAGGGCCCGTAGGTCAAGACGTCCGTCAACCGGTCCCAAGGCGACCGCATATGAAACCCCAGTGGGGTTGCACTCGCCTCAATGAGAGCGCCCGTCAAAGCAAGGTTGCTAGGCGGGTTGAGGCCGAGTCGAAATGACGTAAGATGGGAGTTAGTCAGTACCTTTTGGTCGACGCGGAGCGACGTAGTCACATCGGGGACTGGTTGCGCCGTCATCTCAGGTACAAGGGCGACGTCCTGTAAGCTTTCCGCGAGCGCGCTGGCGTCGTCTTCTTGCTCGGGATCAGCGTGTCGCGGGGGGACGGCGCTTGCCTTCGTCTCGAACGCGAGGTCGACGCCCGGCGTGCCTTCCGTCTGGGCGTCGGGGGCGTCGATTCGCTCGACGGCCGACGAAGCGCGGCCTCCCGCTTGGCCTTGGTTGCCCCGCCTCCTCCTCCGTTGGCGGGGGAGAGGACGGAGCGAGCTCGAATGTTGTTCTTCCACCACGCGGGGAAGATGTCGTCGATTCCGCCGCCGGCAGGCGGGTTGTCGGCCGCCATTGTCGTTGTCGCACGGCGGTGGAAGGAGTATCATGTCGTAGCTGCCGTCGAAGGACATGAACTCAAGACTCCCGAAACGGAGCACCGTCCCGGGCCGGAGAGGTTGCTGGAGACTGCCCATCTGGAGCTTGACGGGAAGCTGTTCGTCAACACGCAGCAGGCCCCTACCTGGCACGTCAACTGTCGGCGTTTGGAGACTGGGGGGGTCCCTAAGCCGACGAGTGAGTGTGCTGCGTGCCCCAGCCCAGATGGGTCGAGCGCGTGGGCGAGCGCGAAGGGGGGAGAGGCGAGGTGGCCGGAGACGGGCGTGAGAGAGGTGGAATTCCCGAGGCCTTCGTGTTCGTCCCGCGCCTAGGTCGGGTGCGCTTGCAGTAGGGGGGTTACAAGCGTCCACGCGGGTGAGGGAAGCGAGCGGCCCCAAGAGAGCGCCTGTCCCGTCCTCGGTCCCGCGCGGCCAACCCTCTCTAAGAAGGCCCTGGTCCTTCCTTTTATAGTCGTAAGGAGAGGATCCAGGTGTACAATGGGGGTGTAGCAGAGTGCTACGTGTCTAGCGGAGGGAGAGCTAGCGCCCTAAGTACATGCCAATGTGGCAGCCGGAGAGATCTTGGCACCCTGCTGGTGTGATGTCGTGGCTGTCGGAGGAGCAACAGAGCTTGGCGGAAGGACAGCTGTCGGAGCGGTCGAGTCCTTGCTGACGTCCACATGCTTCCGTAAGAGAGCTGAGAGCCGCCGCCGTCATAGAGCTTGGGAGGCGCCATCATTGCCTATCTGGCGGAGCTGGCCAGATGGGACACCGGTCTTGTTCTCTGCGGCCCGAGTCGGCTCGGGGTAGAGTGGTGATGGCGCTCCCTGTTGACGTGGCGGGCCCGCGCCCGAGGCCGGGCGACGTGGGGGCTCCTCCGAAGCTGGGGTCGAATCTGTCTTCCGTTGCCGAGGCCGAGTCCGAGCCCCTGGGTCGGGCGAGGCGGAAGTCGTTCGGCAGAGGCCAGGGCGGAGTCCGAGCCCTGGGGTCGGGCGAGGTGGAGTTCGTCGTCTTCCGGGGCCGAGCCCGAGTCCGAGCCCTGGGGTCGGGCGGAGCGGAGTTCGCCGTCTTCCGGGTCTTAGCCCGAGTCCGAGCCCTGGGGTCGGGCGGAGCGGAGTTCGCCGTCTTGCGGGTCTTAGCCCGAGTCCAAGCCCTGGGGTCGGGCGGAGCGGAGTTCGCCGTCTTCCGGGTCTTAGCCCGAGTCCGAGCCCTGGGGTCGGGCAGAGCGGAGTTCTCTTTGGCGCCCCTGGCGAGGCCTGACTGCCTGTCAGACTCACTCTATCGAGTGGCACTGCAGTCGGAGTGGCGCAGGCGGCGCTGTCCTTCTGTCAGACCGGTCAGTGGAGCAGCGGAGTGACGGCGGTCACTTCGGCTCTGCCGGGGGGCGCGCGTCAGGATAGAGGTGTCAGGCCACCTTTGCGTTAAATGCCCCTGCAACTCGGTCAGTCGGTGCGGCGATTTAGTCAGGGTTGCTTCTTAGCGAAGCCAAGGCCTCGGGCGAGCCGGAGATGTGTCCGCCGTTAAAAGGGGGGGCCTCGGGTGAGACGGAAGTCCCTCGAGGTCGGCTGCCCGAGTCCGAGGCTAGGCTCGGGTGAAGCGTGATCGAGTCACTCGTATGGACTGATCCCTGACTTAATCGCACCCATCAGGCCTCTGCAGCTTCATGCTGATGGGGGTTACCAGCTGAGAATTAGGCGTCTTGAGGGTACCCCTAATTATGGTCCCCGACACGATTAGTAGTGCACCGTGTTATTCCATGTTAATCGACGCGTTGATTTTGGTTTAGAGAAATATGACGTAGATTTAATAGTCGTATGTTGGTGATAAAAATACTAGATAAGAATTGATAGTCAATTTTGGTCACGACAAATTTTTGAAACTAATTGGAGAATTATAGGTGCATTTTTGATGGATTAGAAAAATGGTATAGAACTCAAGTCATATGAATAAAATAGGATTGTTAGATGATTTATCCTATTATTAATATCTTCTTTTGGAAAGAAAAGAGAAAATATCATTAGTAGATGGAAAATAGATTTGTGCTAGTTAAATAATCTTGTTCGCAAATTGAGCATTTAGATTTTTTTAGACTAAACAAAATAATAGTTTATGTAAAAATATCCTCACTTGTTTTATAAAAAAATCCAATTTCCAATTTGTGTAGACTTTTAGAATATTAATATTATTAGATTCATTTTTGGTCATACTAACTAATTTGTGTTAAAAGTAATAAAAGGTATTAATTTATTTATTAGTATTAAAAGATAATAAGTATTATTTAATTTCATTGATGGTGTTAAAGTAGATTAATATTAGTTAAAATTATATTTATTGCACCCACTCCTAAATTCACCATTAGGATTCACATTAATAGCTATAATTAAATTAATAAGTATTTACGCGATTAGTACGTAATTAAAATGTGATTAGTGCGACGTGTTAATGTGCATGTAATGGTGTATGATTATGTAATGGTGTATGTTTACTTATGGGTGTATACTTTATTCTTGTATGTGCGATGTGCGACTATAATAGAAGCGGACTGTGTGGTAGAGAATCCGAACTCGTTCGGGGACGACCCGCAAGACGCTGTTGAGCAAGGCAAGTGGATTCTCCCTCTGCATATTCTGTTTGTACCTATTCATTGCATATAATAATGTTTACCTTTTGATATATTGCATAATTTGATGGGGTAACCTAATTAAGGATTTTCCTAGATTTACTACCTGTATTCCTTGTTTAACCTAGGAAAATTATTAAGCTGTGCAAGAATTTGTGCTACCGCTCAACTTAATGATTTCTTAATGTCACTCATTAATTGGTTTTAACGTTCCAATGATTTAACTGGCAATTATGGCATTAACCCGATGGTTAAAGATAACATTATTACAAATTTAATTGGAACATGGAGTGACCACCCAGGATAACAGTGCAACCACGAGTGCTATCATGGCTCTGGCTTTGGTAATTAGCTTTATATGCTTAGTGCCTAGCAACCTTACCTGAAAGATGGGCAAGAGGGGGAGCGGTAGGTGCTGGCAGCCCACGTTAACATGGGGTCGTATTCTTGGCTAAGGTACTTCACCCAGGGGGCCACCACCATCGTCTTAGAAACCTTAGCGGGTTGCTTCGTATTAAGTGTATTTTGTGAAAACCTCATAATGGATCCCTAGCCATTCACCTCGGCAGTGTCTAAGGGTCCGATCAACCCGGGCTAGATGGGATACATGGCTTGTGGGTAAAGTTGTACCACCTCTGCAGAGTGTAAAACTGATATATCAGCCGTGCTCCCGGTTATGAGCGACCTGGACTCCTCACATGATAATTGAACTTAAAGATGGACATAAATTGAGATCCGATGATCTGCCAATAATTTGCTTAAGTGGTTTCACTTAAGTGTTTTTGTTATATTCATATTCCTTTGTTTAATTGGGATATTTGGGATTCACTCTTATTAGTAAGACAGATGTTGATAATAAAATGTTGACCAACTAAAATGCTTACTGCTCAACCTTAGCCTCACCTTGTTATACCTGCATTAATTTTTCCCCCACTTGCTGAGCCCCGACCATAAGTGAGCTCACCCTTGCTAATATTTTGATCAGAGGGTGATGCTGGAGACTTTGATGGAGAATTTATCGACGAAGAATTCTAAGTCTAACGATGCGCCGGTCAACTTCCTATGGAAGATTGCCCAGTTGTTTATTCCCGCTTAACTTTGATGTGATACTTGTTTAAGACACAATGTTTCAGATGATGTAATAAAGTTTTATACTCTCTTTACGCCTTTATTGCATTGTCTTTTGATATATTACACTTGTGACGTCAACATATGTGTGGAAATGGATCCTGGCACACATATGGTATGCGCTTGGTTCTACCCCTGGAACCGGGTGTGACAGAAGTGGTATCAAAGGTATGCTGACCCTAGGTCGTTAGATTAGTTAGAAATGGAAAGCCTAGTTGTTCAAAACTTGCTAATTTCATTCCAATAAACTCCTTTATCAGTCTTACCTCTTTGAAATTCAACTGAGTTGACACTTCTCTTGTAGATGGTTCGCACTCTCCAAACCACTCGCGTCAACACCAGCTACGCCCCTCAGCCCCGGCAGATCCCGGTCTACCCAGTGGTAGTCGAGGAAGCTCCAGCGAATCTCCCTCCCGTCCGAGTGGAGAACGTGATCAACCTGGAGGACAGCTCGGAGGAGCAGCTGCCGACCCCCACCCCGTTGGCCGAGTCCCTGGCCTTCGCAGCTAGGTCATCGACGTCAGCATCGTCGGCACCAGCCTTCCAAGCACCTGCACCTGGAGGCGACGACCCCGATGACTCCGGAGACGGCGATGACGAGGATGACGACGACGACGACGATGGAGAGGATGAGCACGTCAACCAGGAAGCTGACTACGCCCAGCAGGACCACTTCATGGGGATTGGTCCAGTTGTCAAACATTACACATCAATGTTCGAAACGGGGCACTTCCCCAACCTGCTGCAGGAGGTGCTGCACGAGCTAGGAGCCTACGTCCGCCCCCTGTACGAGACGAGGCGGGTGAGCGAGCCTCCCCGGGCTTGCTATTACATCACCCGCATCCATGTCAGGGTAATGGATGCAGGTGACAGGGGATTCAGGACTCTGTCTGCTCACGAGTCCCTGATACCGCTGTCCACCTACGCTGCCTCTGTCAGCGACGCTGCCCGTCGGACCCTGTGGTCGCTTAGCCACACCTACCGGCAGCAGCTGCAGAACATAAGGTTCAGGCATCTTCCTCAGCGCATGCGTGGAGAAAGCCAGACCAACATTGTCCCAGGAGAGCCTGGTGAGGATCGCCTCAACACCCTAGCTGGTGTAGTGGCCGGTCTCAACACCGACCTGGACAGTGCCACTCTGGACCTCTACAGTGTGCACTTGGAGCTGGAGAATGCCCACGCCAGGATTGCAGCCCTGGAAGCCCAACTGCAGGGACTGAATCCGCCAGAAGCCCAGGTTCCCGTCGTGGCGTTGTCTCCTCCCCGCAAGAGGCTGCGCTATGGAGAGCCCGGATCCGTCACTAGGCTACTTTAGGAGTGTTGATCATGATGTAATAAGTTACGCTTCACGTTAGACGATGAAACTATCTTTAAGTTTTTATATTAATAAATATCAACCATGTGATGGTGATTGGTTGAAATGCTTGATTTGAATCTTTGTTTGAGTGCTATGGTCTTATGGAATGATGGCCATAAGAACATATAAAATTTGTAAAACTTAAGCTATTTTCCCTCTAGAATCTTTTCTACTCCTCACTTTTCTAAGGACTTCACTTCCTAACAAATCAGATGGTGAACCAACGTCAAGGACCTAACAACCGGAACCAGCGTGGACAACAAGCACCACCACCACCGCCACCACCTAATCCCAACATGGAGCAGTTCATCGCCGCCCAAATGCAGATTCTGCAAGGACTTACTGCTGCGGTTCAGCAATTACAACAGAACCAACAGAATCAGCAACCCCAGCAGCAGCAGTATGCACCCCCGGCCAGAGATAAGCACCGGGACTTCATGAGTCATCACCCGCCGACATTCTCTCATGCGGTTGATCCCCTGGATGCCGATGACTGGCTCAAAGTCATTGGGAAGAAGCTGGACATCACTCAGTGCAACGACCGAGAGAAGGTCTTGTACGCCTCGGGAAGGCTCGAGGGAGCTGCGTCCGATTGGTGGGATGCCTTCACAGCAGCACATCCCAATACTGATACAATAACCTGGCAGGAGTTCCAAGAGAACTTCCGCGCTCACCACATCCCCTCTGGAATCATGAAGCTGAAGAAGAAGGAGTTCCTTTCCCTTACTCAAGGGAATATGTCTGTCAGTGAGTATCGTGATCGCTTCACTCAGCTTTCACGTTATGCCCCTGAGGAAGTGGACACTGATGAGAAGCGCCAAGAGCGTTTCCTGGAAGGGTTGATTGGACCTCTGAACTATCAACTTCAGAGTCACACATTCCCCAACTTCCAGACACTCCTGAACAAGGCAATTGGCCTAGAAAGCAAAAGGAAGGAGCTATCTGACCATAAGAGAAAATTCCAAGGTCAGTCCAGCAGGAACACTCGTCCGAATAATGCTCAAGGTTCGCAGTTCCGCTCTGGAAATCAGGGTGGAAATAATTATCAAGTGCAACGCTCTGGACAGCAAAGCCAGAGAAATAATCAGAATCAGAATCAACAAAGGAGCAACCCCCAGACCAACCAGAGGTCTGGTGGAAATTCACAGAACCGTCAGGGTGGCACCAACAACACTCAGGCCAGAAACAACGCACCTGTCCAACCCAACGGCTGTTTCAAGTGCGGTGAACTAGGCCACTATGCCAACAATTGCCCAAGGCGCAACCAGCAAACACCCCAAAGGAGCAACACTCAGAGAAATGACTAGAGCACCCCCGCTCGTGGATCTGCTCAGAACAAGACTCCGCAGAACCAGAGCCGAGGAAGGGTCAATCACGTCACTGCGGAATCAGTGCCTGAGGATGCCGACATTGTGTATGGTATGTTCCTTGTTAACTCCATACCTGCATCAGTTTTATTTGACTCTGGAGCATCACATTCATTTATAACTGAGTCATTTGTGGAAAAACATAACATACCTAAGTACCCTCTGAAGAGAATATTACACATTAGTTCACCGGGTGGTGACATGAAGGCCACACACTCATGCCCTCATGTTAATATCAAGATTCAAGGAATAGATTTTACAGTCGACCCAGTGGTCCTAGGATCCAACGGGATTGATGTGATTCTTGGATGCAACTGGTTGAAAAGTTGTGATGGAGTGATACGGTGTGCCAACGGAACAATTACGTTGACAAGTCCTCAAGGTGAAAGAATCCAAGTCAACATAGACAAGTCAACAGATGAAAAAGGGAAGACAGTGATCAATCACTTGGAAGAAAAGCCCTTGGAAAATATCAAAGTAGTGTGCGAATACCCAGACGTATTTCCGGAGGAATTACCAGGTATGCCACCTGACCGTGATATAGAGTTTTCTATTGAATTAGTACCTGGAACCGCACCTATCTCGAAAAGACCTTATAGAATGGATGTCAAAGATTTAGTAGAACTGAAGAAACAAATAGAAGAATTACTAGAAAAAGGTTTTATTCGCCCAAGTTCATCCCCTTGGGGAGCCCCGGTGCTATTTGTGAACAAGAAGGATGGTTCGAGGAGAATGTGCGTTGATTATAGAAGTTTGAATGAAGTAACCATCAAGAATAAATACCCGTTACCTCGGATTGAAGATTTATTCGATCAAATGAAGGGAGCTAAGATATTCTCGAAGATAGATCTGAGATCGGGATATCATCAGTTAAAGATTCGAGTAGAAGATGTACCGAAGACAGCCTTCACGACGAGATATGGATTATATGAGTTTTTGGTCATGTCGTTTGGACTGACTAATGCACCAGCATACTTCATGAACTTGATGAATAAAGTATTCATGGAATATCTGGATCAGTTTGTGGTCGTATTCATTGACGACATACTGATATATTCTCCGAATGAAGAAACACACGAAGATCATCTAAGGCTAGTCCTACAAAAGCTTCATGACAACCAACTGTACGCAAAATTCTCGAAGTGTGATTTTTGGTTGAAAGAAGTTGCTTTCTTAGGGCATATTGTTACCGATGGTGGAATTAAAGTGGACCCAGGAAAGATAAGTGAAATACTAAATTGGAAGCAACCCAAAGATGCGTCCAAGATCAGAAGTTTTCTTGGATTAGCAGGATACTATAGAAGATTTATTGAAGGTTTTTCCAAGTTAGTGAAGCCTCTTACCTCTCTACTGGAGAAAGGCAAAGAGTTCAAATGGGATGAAGCTTGCCAGAAGTGTTTTGAGGAACTCAAGAAGAGGTTAACCACCGCACCAATACTGGTAATGCCAGACATCCACAAGGGATTTGATGTGTATTGCGATGCATCACACCTTGGACTTGGATGTGTGCTAATGCAAGAAGGAAAGGTGATTGCTTATGCTTCAAGACAGTTGAGGAAACATGAGAAGAATTATCCTACGGATGATTTGGAACTAGCTGCCGTAGTGCATGCTTTGAAGATTTGGAGGCACTATATGATTGGAAACAAGTGCAAAATCTTCACGGATCACAAAAGCTTGAAATATATATTCACTCAGAAGGAACTCAACCTCAGACAGAGAAGATGGCTTGAGTTGATTAAAGACTATGATTTGGAGATACAATATCACCCCGGAAAAGCAAATGTAGTAGCTGATGCTTTGAGCCGTAAGGGTCAAGTGAACAACGTTACTACTCATTTGGTGTCACAAGAATTATGCTGGGAAATGGAACGACTTAACCTTGGATTTCTCAATAATGTAGAAGCAACGGTGATGGAAGTCGAATCTACTTTGGAATAAGAGATTTGTAAAGGACAAGAGTCCGATGAGAAGATTAAGGAAATTAAAACTTTGATTAGTTTGGGAAAAGCCCCGGATTTCACGAAAGATGAACAAGGCACAGTATGGTTTAAGAAGAGAATCTGTGTACCGGAAATCGAGCACTTACGCCAACTTATTTTGAGAGAAGCTCATGATTCAGCTTACTCTATTCACCCTGGAAGCACAAAGATGTACCAGGATCTTAAGGAAAAGTATTGGTGGTACGGTTTGAAAAGAGATGTTGCTACTCATGTTGCAGTATGTGACGTGTGTCAGCGAGTTAAAGCTGAACACCAAAGACCAGCAGGATTGCTACAACCTCTCAAGGTACCGGAATGGAAATGGGAAGAAATCAGTATGGATTTCATAGTTGGACTACCTCGTACTCGAGATGGCTATGATTCAATATGGGTCATAGTAGACAGGTTAACTAAAGTAGCACACTTTATACCTGTAAAGACAACTCACTCGGGAGCCCAGTTAGCAGAGTTGTACATGTCGAGGATTGTTTGTTTGCATGGAGTACCGAAAAAGATCGTATCAGATCGAGGAACCCAGTTCACCTCGCGCTTTTGGAAAAGACTTCATGAGTCCATGGATACCAAGCTAAACTTTAGTTCAGCTTATCATCCTCAAACAGATGGGCAAACGGAAAGAACAAACCAAGTGTTGGAAGATATGCTAAGAGCTTGCGCTCTAAAGCATGGTAGAAGCTGGGATAAAAGTTTGCCTTATGCAGAATTTTCGTATAACAACAGTTATCAAGCAAGTCTCAAAATGGCACCGTTTGAAGCACTATATGGACGAAAGTGTAGAACACCGCTTTATTGGAATCAGACTGGAGAAAGTCAAGTATTTGGACCAGAAATACTCCAAGAGGCCGAAAAGCAAGTGCAGATTATCAGAGAAAATTTGAAGACAGCCCAGTCAAGACAGAAAAGCTATGCTGATAATAGAAGAAGAGAGTTGATGTTTGAAGTAGGAGACTTTGTCTACCTTAAAGTTTCACCGATGAGAGGAATGAAAAGGTTTAAGGTTAAAGGAAAATTATCACCTCGCTATATTGGCCCATTCAAGATTTTGGAAAGAAAAGGCAAAGTAGCCTACCAGTTAGAGCTACCCGATAGACTATCAGATGTGCATGACGTATTTCACGTATCACAACTCAAGAAGTGCTTGAGAGTACCAGAGGAACAGCTATCCATGGAAGAACTGAATGTGAATGAGGATTTGACTTATTCGGAGTATCCAGTCAAAATTTTGGAAACATCTCGCAGAATTACGCGGAGTAAAGTCATTAACATGTGCAAAGTTCAGTGGAGTCATCATTCGGAAGATGAGGCCACTTGGGAAAGAGAAGATGAACTCAGAGCAGAATTTCCCCAGTTATTCTCGGAAGTTTCTTAATCTCGAGGACGAGATTCTTTTTAAGAGGGGTAGGTTTGTAACACCACAAAAGCCATCAAATAAAAATAATGAATTTAGTTATTATATTAATTAGGATAATAATTTTTTAAGTGTTTAATTATTTATTTATTTGCATTTTGATCATTTTCTTTCTATGCGCTTGCTTGATTCTCGGATGATTGTTATTAATTTCCCTTGAAAAAGAAATCCTAGTAACTAAACAATAATAAAGAAAAATAATAATTATTAGTCTAAAAATAGGTATTTTGTTTATAAATAATTTTGGTGAATTTTTTATGATTTTTAGAGTTCTTTAAAAATGAATTTCGGAATTTAAAAAAAAACCAAATCCTACACTAACCGGCCCACTAGGGGCCCAAGACCCCAAACCCTAGCCTAATGCCGCGTGCGTCCCTGAGGACTTCACAGCCGCCGCCGCCTCCCTCAATTCTCTCTCCCACTCTCTCTCTCCCTCACCTCTCTCTCTCTCCCTCACTTCTCTCTCTCCCAAGCGCGCCGCGCCCTCTGCCCGCGACCCCAGCCGAGCGCGTAGCCGCGCGCAGCCGCCCGGCCAAGACGCGCCCGATGCCCCGCGACGGACCACGCGCCCTGCGTGTCTACGCAGCCGCCGAGTGAGCCGCCCCGGCCTCTGCTTCTGCGCGCCAGGCGCGACGCCCCGGCTCGACGTCCGCGCCGAGCGACCGAGCAAGACCCGCGCCGAGCGACCGAGGCCACCGCGATCGAAGCCGTGCCCGACCCGATGTTCCGCCCGCGCCGAAGCCGAATCGCCCAAGCCCCATGCACCGCGCGTCCATTCGATTTCTCGCCGTTAATGGAGCTTCAACTCCTCCTTCCTCCTCCCATTATTTCTCCCCTGGAAACCGACGCCATTAAGCAGTGTATTGGAGTTAAACGCCGACCGTTCCCTCCCTGGCCGACCCTCCCTCTCCTCTCCCTTCTCTATAAATTGAACGCAGAGCTCTCTCTCCTATCCTCCCTACCTGAACTCTCTCCCATTCCTCGCACTCGCTCGCTCGTCGTTCGTCGCCGTAGTTCGCCGGAGTGTACCGTTCGTCGCCGGAGTTCACCGGAGCAACACACTCGCCGTCCGTAGTCGAGCCCCGCACTCCGTCCGGCCGAAACCCGTCGATCCGTCCCCGTCACACGCATGAACCCGAGGTTGTTGGCGACCCAAATTTATTTTATGTGTTTTATAAAGTGCTTTCGATTCAATTCATGTGCTGTATAGTTTGTTTGTTGTAATATGAACACATGTGATTCCAATTTATGTATTTGTGTGCGCTACGGAATTTGTTAAAAATATACGATTAGTAGTGCACCGTGTTATTCCATGTTAATCGACGTGTTGATTTTGGTTTAGAGAAATATGACGTAGATTTAATAGTCGTATGTTGGTGATAAAAATACTAGATAAGAATTGATAGTCAATTTTGGTCACGGCAAATTTTTGAAACTAATTGGAGAATTATAGGTGCATTTTTGATGGATTAGAAAAATGGTATAGAACTCAAGTCATATGAATAAAATAGGATTGTTAGATGATTTATCCTATTATTAATATCTTCTTTTGGAAAGAAAAGAGAAAATATCATTAGTAGATGGAAAATAGATTTGTGCTAGTTAAATAATCTTGTTCGCAAATTGAGCATTTAGATTTTTTTTAGACTAAACAAAATATTAGTTTATGTAAAAATATCCTCACTTGTTTTATAAAAAAATCCAATTTCCAATTTGTGTAGACTTTTAGAATATTAATATTATTAGATTCATTTTTGGTCATACTAACTAATTTGTGTTAAAAGTAATAAAAGGTATTAATTTATTTATTAGTATTAAAAGATAATAAGTATTATTTAATTTCATTGATGGTGTTAAAGTAGATTAATATTAGTTAAAATTATATTTATTGCACCCACTCCTAAATTCACCATTAGGATTCACATTAATAGCTATAATTAAATTAATAAGTATTTACGCGATTAGTACGTAATTAAAATGTGATTAGTGTGACGTGTTAATGTGCATGTAATGGTGTATGATTATGTAATGGTGTATGTTTACTTATGGGTGTATACTTTATTCTTGTATGTGCGATGTGCGACTATAATAGAAGCGGACTGTGTGGTAGAGAATCCGAACTCGTTCGGGGACGACCCGCAAGACGTTGTTGAGCAAGGCAAGTGGATTCTCCCTCTGCATATTCTGTTTGTACCTATTCATTGCATATAATAATGTTTACCTTTTGATATATTGCATAATTTGATGGGGTAACCTAATTAAGAATTTTCCTAGATTTACTACCTGTATTCCTTGTTTAACCTAGGAAAATTATTAAGCTGTGCAAGAATTTGTGCTACCGCTCAACTTAATGATTTCTTAATGTCACTCATTAATTGGTTTTAACGTTCCAAGGATTTAATTGGCAATTATGGCATTAACCCGATGGTTAAAGATAACATTATTACAAATTTAATTGGAACATGGAGTGACCACCCAGGATAACAGTGCAACCACGAGTGCTATCATGGCTCTGGCTTTGGTAATTAGCTTTATATGCTTAGTGCCTAGCAACCTTACCTGAAAGATGGGCAAGAGGGGGAGCGGTAGGTGCTGGCAGCCCACGTTAACATGGGGTCGTATTCTTGGCTAAGGTACTTCACCCAGGGGGCCACCACCATCGTCTTAGAAACCTTAGCGGGTTGCTTCGTATTAAGTGTATTTTGTGAAAACCTCATAATGGATCCCTAGCCATTCACCTCGGCAGTGTCTAAGGGTCCGATCAACCCGGGCTAGATGGGATACATGGCTTGTGGGTAAAGTTGTACCACCTCTGCAGAGTGTAAAACTGATATATCAGCCGTGCTCCCGGTTATGAGCGACCTGGACTCCTCACATGATAATTGAACTTAAAGATGGACATAAATTGAGATTCGATGATCTGCCAATAATTTGCTTAAGTGGTTTCACTTAAGTGTTTTTGTTATATTCATATTCCTTTGTTTAATTGGGATATTTGGGATTCACTCTTATTAGTAAGACAGGTGTTGATAATAAAATGTTGACCAACTAAAATGCTTACTGCTCAACCTTAGCCTCACCTTGTTATACCTGCATTAATTTTCCCCCACTTGCTGAGCCCCGACCATAAGTGAGCTCACCCTTGCTAATATTTTGATCAGAGGGTGATGTTGGAGACTTTGATGGGGAATTTATCGACGAAGAATTCTAAGTCTAACGATGCGCCGGTCAACTTCCTGTGGAAGATTGCCTAGTTGTTTATTCCCGCTTAACTTTGATGTGATACTTGTTTAAGACACAATGTTTCAGATGATGTAATAAAGTTTTATACTCTCTTTACACCTTTATTGCATTGTCTTTTGATATATTACACTTGTGACGTCAACATATGGTATGCGCTTGGTTCTACCCCCTGGAACCGGGTGTGACACACGGTCACTGACCGGACGGTCATGGTCTGATACTCAGATTTCTCATTTCTCCCTGGTTTTTTATCTCAAATTTCAAAATGGGTTCTTTGCTCGAATATGGACATTTTGACTATTCCAAGGATTAGTATGCATGCATATATACATAATATAATTGCATGATTAAAGTTTTCACATAAATTGAATAGAATTATATAAGAATAAAAAATTCATTAAAATTGCTAATAAATAACTTAGAAAGACATTCTAGAGCACAAGTACCATGCTATTTATGTGTACTCAACTTCAAGCAATATTTGAGAGATCAATAACATTCATTTTACTTTGCAACTTGCAAAATCTTATTTCATCCAATGGTTTTGTGAATATATCCGCTAATTGATCATTCATCGCAATAGAATAAATAGAGATATGCATTTTTCCAACATGATCTCGTAAGAAGTGATGTTTTATATCAATATGTTTTGTTCTAGAGTGTTGGACCGAATTAGTAGCCAATTTCACCACACTCTCATTATCACACATAATAGGAACATTTTTGAAGGCAATTCCATAGCCCAATAGAGTTTGCTTAATCCATAATAATTGAGCACAACAATTTCGGGCTGAAATATATTCCGTCTCAGCGGTAGAGAGAGCGACCAAATTTTTCTTAGAGGACCATGAAACAAGAGACCTCCCAAGAAATTGACAACACCGAGAGGTGCTCTTCCTATCAACTTTGTACCCCGTATAATCTAAATCTAAATATCCAATTAATTCAAACTAAGCACCTTTGGGATACCATAGTTCAATATTGGGGGCATGCTTTAAGTATCTTAAAATTCTTTTCACGGCTTTCAAGTGAACCTCTCTAGGTGAAGCTTGAAACCGAGCACACATACAAACACTAAACATAACATCGGGCCTAGATGCGGTAATGTAAAGCAAGCTAACAATTATTGAATGAAAAGGTTTTTGATCAACAATTGTACCTCCCTCATCCAAATCAGATGACCTTTTGTAGCCATAGGAGTCTTGATTGACTTTGCATTTTCTAAGCCAAACTTCTTGAGCATGTCCTTCAAATATTTAGATTGACTTACAAAGATTCCATCTTTCAATAGCTTAATTTGAAGACCGAGAAAGAAGCTCAATTCTCCTATCATAGACATTTCAAATTCCTTTGACACCATTTTGCCAAACTACTCATAAAATGACTCGTTAGTTGAACCAAAAATAATATCGTCAACATAAATTTGACAAACAAATAAATACTTACCAATTATTTTAGTGAATAGAGTAGTGTCAACCTTCCTAATTTTGAAGTCTTTGGAAGGCAAAAAATCAATAAGCCTTTCATACCAAACGCGCGGAGCTTGCTTAAACCCATAGAGAGCTTTAAAAAACTTGAACACGTGGTTAGGTATTTTGGGATCTTCAAAACCGAGAGTTTGCTCCACATACACTACTTTACTAATCTTACCATTTAAGAAGGCACTCTTTGCATCCATTTGATAAAGTTTGATGTTGTGGGCACAAGCATAAGCAAGGAGAATTCGAATAGCTTCTAATCTTGCCACGGGAGCAAATGTCTCACCAAAATCCAATCCTTCTACATGAGTATAATCTTGTGCCACTATTCTTGGCTTGTTTCTTACTACCAAACCATCTTCATTATGCTTGTTTCGAAACAACCATTTGGTACCAATAACATTGTGGTTCTTTGGTCCCTCAATAAGCTCCCAAACTTCATTACGGGTAAAGTTATTTAATTACTCATGCATTGCATTTACTCAATCAACATCTAGTAGAGATTCATATACATGGTTAGGTTCAATACAAGACACAAAAGAGAAATGTTCACAAAATGAAGCAATACGAGAGCGAGTTTGAACACCCTTACTAATATCACCCACAATTTGATTTACCGGGTAATCCTTTACAATTGAATGATGAATTCTTGATGCAAATTGAGAATTACTAGTTGAAGCTTGAGAAGGGACCGATTGACTTGAGATATTTTGAACATGATTATCCTCAACTTCATCATTTTGTTGGCTTTGGTGAGTTTCCTCATTTAGAGTTGAAGAGGATGGAATGACAACCACACTATCATCATCTTCTTCCTTTGGCTTTATTTCACCAGTAGCCATAGTTTCCATAGCATTTCTTAATTGGATTCCACCAACATCATCAAGGTTATCATTTTCACCTTGAGATCCATTTGTTTCATCAAACTCAACATCATATGATTCTTCAATAATACCATGAGTTTTGTTGAAAACTCTATATGCCTTGCTATTTGATGAATACCCAAGAAGAAAGCCCTCATCACATATCTTCTTAAATATAGAGAGCCGACTACCTTTCCTTAAAATATAGAATTTGCAGTCGAACACTCTAAAACAAGAAATATTTGGCTTTCTACCAATAAGCAATTCATAAGGAGTCTTCTTTAAGAGCTTGTGACAATATAGCCTATTTGATGCATGACAAGCGGTGTTTATGGCTTCGGCTCAATAAGAGTCTGACACATTATATTCCGCTAGCATAGACCTAGTCATATCAATAAGAGTCCTATTCTTCCTTTCAACAATTCCATTTTGTTCTGGTGTACACTTGCAAGAAAATTTGTGTTTTATACTCTTGTCATCACAATATTCATCAATTATAGCATTTTTGAATCCCGACCCATTGTCACTTCTAACTTTCTTGATGTCAAATTCAAATTGATTTTGAACCAATATAGCAAATAACTTAATTGTTTCAAACACATTTGATTTATCCTGAAGAAAATAAACCCAAGTGAATCTAGAATAACCATCCACAATTACGAGGCAATAAAAATTACCACCAATACTCACAAAAGATGTTGATCCAAAGAGATCCATGTGAAGTAATTCCAATGGCCTATGAGTTGACATTTTACTCTTGTATGGATGAGCATTTGCCACTTTCTTCCTGGCTAGACATGAACTACAAAATTTGTTCTAAGTCATGCTTGGTTAATTGGTTCAATTGTATCATACCAACATGACCAAGTCCCCTATGCCATAACCATCCTAGTGAAGCCTTAGAAAATAGACAAGTTGTAAGCTTTGCCTCATTAGATGAAAAATCAACAAGATAAAGATTTTCATATCTAATGCCTTTAAACATGAGATTGCTACCATCAACGCTAGAGATGAGAACATCATCAACAGTGAAATTGCAACTAAAACCTAAATCACATAGTTGAACTATGGATAGCAAGTTGTAGTTTAGAGATTCAACTAAAAGTACATTTGATATGGAATGGTCATTTGAGATAGCGATTTTACCCAAACCTTTAACCTTTCCTTTGTGATTATCTCCAAATGTGGTGCTATCATAATTTGAACAACCTTCCTCACTCATTTGGGTGAACATCCTCATATCATCAGTCATGTGTTGAGTGCAACCACTATCCAACACCCAATGGTTCCCTCCCGCCTTGTAGTTTACCTACAAAAGGAAATCAATCTCTTTTAGGTACCCAAATTTGTTTGGGTCCTTGGATGTTAGTGACCAAGGTCTTTGGCACCCAAATGGCTTTCTTTTTGCTACCAACAATTGAAGTGCTAACAAATTTAGCATAAACACCTTTTGCATTATGTGAAAGAACATAACAATGCTCAAAACAAGATGAGGATACATTATTGAATTTAGGACAATTCTTCTTGATATGTCCCTTCTTGTGGAACTTATGACACCTTGTCACATTCTTTCACAAACATGGTCTTTTGCTTCACAAAAGCATTCTTGCCTTTCTTAGGAACATATCCAAGACCCTCACGATTAAGTGAGCACCGTTGACTTCCCAATATAAAATCCAACTTAGCCTTTCTACCATAGGCCTTCTCTAGGTCATGAGTTAGAGCATTTACTTTCCCTACTAAGGCTTCATTCTGAATAATGATTTGTGATTCAACACAAGCAATATTATCACTCATAAGAGAAATTTTGCATTTATCACAAATAAAGCTAGTAGGTTGTAGTTCACTTGTAGAACTATCAAGTAAGTCACAAGTGACTCCAACATCCTCGGTGACCACCACAACTTCATGCACATTAGATTAGTTTTGAGCCTCCACAAGCTTCTAACAACTCTCTTTTAGATTGTCGTGGGAGGTCTTGAGCTCCTCAAAAGACACTTGAAGGTTTTTGTATAATTCCTTCAAGGTCCTAAATTTTTCTTTTTCTTTGTTCATGTAGTCATCAGCCTCAACCAACATTCTAACAAGAACATCATATGAATATCCATCATCGTCAAGATCATCAACATCATCATCATCATCTACATCATTTAAACCGGTTATGATTTTTACCTTAGCATCACCTTTTTCCCTGAGACAGTGAGGAGATGAGAAGAGTGAAGCATCCTCCTTGATAGCGATTCCGACATTTAGTTTGGATTAGGAATCATCATCATCATCTGAGCTAGCATCCGAGTCCCATTCAACTAGATAGGCTTTGCCATCCTTCTTCTTGTGATAAAATTTCTTCTTCTTTTTATCATCTCCATCTTTGCCCTTATTCTTCTTGCTTGGACAATTCATGGTAATGTGACCAGGTTCCCCACACTCAAAACACTTTCTATCATTAAAAGCATTTCTTCTTGATGTTTGGCCTCTTCTAGGTTGACCCTTCTTCCTCATGAATTTGTTGAATTTCTTCACAAAGAGAGCCAACTCCTCATCGCTCTCACTTCCATTTCCTTCATCTTCACTTTCTTCCTTTTCAATTGCCTTGGAAGCTTTAGCTTTGATAGCTATTGATTCACCTTTCACTTTCTTAGCCAAACTCATAGCCTCGGCTTAAGAATTTTTTAATATATCTTGAGTAAGAATTTATCCCAATACTTAGGTTGGAGAAGTAGTGGTCAAATCACTTCTTACTAACATGATCATAATAGTGTCATATTTCCCTGGAAGAGATCTAAGAAATTTATGAGTGAAATCCACATCTGGTGCATTAAAACCAAGTCCCTTGAGTTCATTTACTATTTCATTTAACCGGTTAAACATGTCAGACACACTTTCATCTTCTTTGATGAGAAATTGCTCAAATTTTCCCTTGCATACATATAACTCTACACTCTTCACAATTGTAGTTCCTTCATGAATTTCCATTAGCTTAGTCCAAATCTCATGAGCGCTTGTGAGATTCTTGATACGGTTGAACTCATTTATGTCTAGAGCATCATAAAACACATTCATGGCTTGATCATTGGTTAAAACATTTTCATTGTCACTAGGTGATGGTTCATCTTGCTTCAATACAACAAATCCATCTCTGACAATAGACCAAACCTTCCCTCCCATAGATTTAAGATGCATTGACATTCTTATTTTTCAATAGTCATAATTGTTCCCATCAAAATGCGATGGCTTCCCAATGTGCACATTGTTGTCACTAGCCATTTTGTCTAACTCCGGGAAGGTTAAATCCACAAACAATGGAGTCCAAAGCTTTGATACCACTTGTAGGATCTAGGACACCAGCTAGAGGGGGATGAATAGATGGTTTTAACTAAAATCAAAGAGATTAGAGAAATTTAACCAATACAACAAAAGATATAAATTCCTATCTATGATAGGCAAGCAAAAAAATGATGAACAATTATGGCAATACTACAAATGATAGACAATACACAAATTACTAACTACTTGCAAAGTAATAAGCAAAGAGTGAAGAGAATGACACCGAGATTTATCTCGTGGTATCGGTGATTTGCCGATCACCCATAATCCACGTTGAGGTGGAGTTTGTAGGATTACGGGGAGGCTACGCTAGCGCAAAACAAAAATTTTCATCCCCATAATACCAAGAACTACTGCGGTTATAGGTCATGGAATTACCACTAGACGCGCAGAGCAGCGGAAGACGTCTCGATGTAGACGAACGCGTCGAGCAGTGTCGTGCAGTCGCCGGCGTCCTTCACGTCCTCGCACGGTTCGTCCAAGTGCTCCAGATGTAGCACCTCCGAGGTATCCACACGTACAGGGAGGAAGCGCCGCGTACCGAACTGCTAGGTTCGCGACGGCGGCTTGGCGAGGGCGAGAGGTGGGCGGCGGCTGTTAGTTCGCTGGTGGCGAATTAGGTTATCCTTAACCGCGCCCCCGCCCCTCAGTATATAGGCGTTATGGTGGGCTTCTGACGCCGAGGCCCATCATTAACCCTAAAGCCCAGTCTAATTTCGGATCTAATCCGAATTAGGCTTCCTTCCCCTTAAGTGTGTGACCCTATAGGTTCACGTACAAATAGACATAGCCCGAGTACTCTTACTTGGCCCAATAATTGACAGCGGCCTCTAGCAAGACATGTCAACTCCTATGTGTACGTAAAGATCATATCAGACGAACCATTGCGACATTAAGTACATGCTGTTCCCTTTGTCTCACGATATTTGGTCTGGCTCTAAGCTGACCTCTCTTTCTCGATACTGTGAATTGGAATCCTTTCAATGGTTAACTCTTAACCCTAGCACGGCCATGCATTTCTTGATCCAATCACTCGAGGGGCCCAGAGATATCTCTCTCACAAAGAGAGGGACAAATTCCATCTTGACTGACCATGCCTCATAGCATGCTTCCTGACAAACCCAAAACTACCTTTATAACTACCCAGTTACGGGATAGCGTTTGATAGTCCCTAAGTAAGTCAATTCACATCTTGAGAACATGCGACAATCTCAGGTCTAAGGATACAGTATTCATGTTGCAAGAAGAGAACTATATTACAATATCTCACGTTGGGTCGGTCCAGCCTCATGTCATACATGCGCCCACATTATTAATTTAACATCTCCATGTTCATGACTTGTGAAATGTAGTCATCAACTAATACATGTGCTAGTCATCGACTCTGACTAGGGACATCATTTAGAATAACCATATAAGTAAAGAATCTCACAAACAATTCACATAATTGCTAATCAATACAAGGTGCCTTCCATGGATATTCAATTAAGCAATATATATATCATGGATACAAAGAAATATGCTCATCTCTATGATTATCTCTAGGGCATATTTCTAACAGAGTTCAAGCTCTCACTTGCTCCTCTTCAAGACGTGGCTTGATCTTTGAGTCAAGTGGATAAGAAATCACCCAATACCTCGATTCCACTAGCGTCGCCTTTGTTGCTCCGATGAGGTGGGCGCGAACCCCTCACAATCAACACAGTGGCTTCTCCACACCCTTCACGGAGAGCTCGACGAAGACAACACCCAAGCCATCTAGGAGGAGGCAACCTCCAAGAGTAACAAGACAATGAAGCTTGCCCAGTGTACCACCTAGTGCCTCAAAGATCACTAATGGATGCAAATGCACTAGAAGCTCTCAATCACTCACTAGAATGCAATCTCAAGCAAGGAGTGTGAGAGATTGAGTTGGAGAATCACAAATGAGCTCAATGTAATGCTAGGAATGGCCAAGAGAGCTCTCACACACGAGCTCCACTTCTATTTATAACCCCCATCTCAATACTAGCCATTATGTGCAATTAGCACACATTTTGCATGGACGCGGACGGTCCACGCCCTACGACCGGACAGTCCATCATACAAGTAACGACTATAATTCCCATTTGAAGCCAGTCGGTGCTGTCAGAAAAAGTCAAGCACGGACGGTCTGCCAGCCCAGGTCAGATGGTCTGGGACCTGTCAACTTGAAACACTAGACCACTAGCCATATTGAACAACATGGGCGGACTGTCTGCCCATCATGACTGGACGGTCCACCACTAGGTGTTAGTACTGTCCGGGCTAAAGCCCCAGACGGTCTGTAGTACAAGTGCCCAAAAACACACAGTCCCTGCCCAAATACATTTTGGCACTTGTGGACGGTCTGCCAACCCTGGCCGGACGGTCTGCATAAGAACACAAAGACATGTACACCAGCAGACCCCTTTGGTAAGGTCACGGACGATCCACCAACCCTGGCCGGACGGTCCGCCGACCCCAGAACTCAGTTATTTTTAAATGCGTTTTACGAAAAGACTTTAACTCTCGAAAAAACGAAGCATTGTTAGTCCTCATGCAAATGCAACATTATATGCTCTATGAGGCACTAAGTTTTACATCGATCAAAGTCATTGACCCCTTAATAGTACAACTATCTAGCCTACTAATCTGGTCAATTTCTTCTCTAAACTCTAGATGACCAGCAAAAACAAAACCTATGTTATACCTTTGCCTTCACTTGATCCATAACCAATGGTTATAAGTCTCCAATACTTTCCTGTTCCCTATAGTCCAACCCTACATTCTTATTTCTCCAAGAATTGTTAGTCCACAAGTAGTTGTCATTAATTACCAAAACACCACTAAGGGGCCTGTCGGTGTTTTGGGTCCGACCGCACACCTGGGGTTGCCCCTCGAGGTGCTTTTTGGAGTAGGACGGTGTTACCAACTGTAGATCCATGGTTCGTGCTAGACGCACGAGAGACAGCGGACAATTTTATACAGGTTCGGGTCGCTTAGAGAGGCGTAATACCCTACTTCCTGGTGTGGATCTTTTATGTGGTGGGTTACAGGGTGGTTTTCTAGTACGAGGGATGCTAGAGAGCTGAGTAGACAACTAATGAGAGAGATGTTGTTTGATGGGGTGCCCCCTAGGCCTTATATACTCGACCGTGGGGCGTTACATGCGGATATGATAACAATGTGCGCCTAAGTAATAGTGAACCAACTGAGCTTATCTTCCTATAATCCTGCCGACTTATCATCATTCAGTTCCGACGTTCGAGGGCGCTGCGCGGGAGAATCGGATCACTGATGTGGATAACGTCTGAATTCAGTGAGCCGCACGGGCTCGAGTCGATCCAATTCTGTGTCGATCCATTCTGCCAGACATTCTTCCCCTGGCCCACGAAGGGATGGCCTTGTGAAATAATGGGCCCAAGGCCTTTCACGAGGCCTTCTTGCCTTCTAGTGGACCCAGGGGATATCTGTCCCCCACAAGCCCCCAATCTTTGAGTTGATTTTGAAATAATCAGCCCAAAGATTCTAGGTCCAGCTTGCAGTTTTTGATTTTGGTTAGGAATGCTTTGAAAATATGCTTATCGAGTTGTTGCTTCTAAACTCTGAGTAACTCGGTGAAGACGATCTTCTGTTACCCTCTCCTGTGTTTATTCATCGGTCTTTGCTTTATTCTTCAAAAATTAGTGCTCTGTCTCTAGGTTATGCTTTGGAGATCAGCATTTCGCTCTTCTAGGTTCAGGATTCATTGGGTGCACTGGAGGTGCACCCAATGGGTGTAGCCCCCGAGCTTTGAGTGGATTATTGAAAATAATCCGCTCAAAGGTCTTCATCTCATGCTTTAGAAATCAGCGTTTTATCGTCAGTTCATGCTTTAGAGGTCAGCATTCTGTCTTTTGGGGTTAGTGACTTAGGTGTAGCCCCCGAGCTTTGAGTGGATTATTGAAAATAATCCACTCAAAGGTCTTCATCTTATGCTTTAGAAATCAGCATTTTACCATCATTTCATGCTTTAGAGATCATCATTTGGTTTTGCCTTTGAGATTAGCAACGCGGTTCGCCCATGCCCGGTTAGGTTTGAAATTTATTTGATCGGCGACAGATTGGACGTCTGGTAGATGGCTCTTGGCTGGTCTTCATTTCGCTTGGTGCTTCAATGCTTCTATCGATTAGACTTGTACTTTGGCAGCTATTTTTGGCTTTCCTCTGATCTCTATCAATATCTTCCTTCTATCTTATTCATTGCATATACTGTATGGATGTGACTGCTTGGGAAAATCTATTGAAAATTCCTGTTCCTGGACGTCCCTGTGGGGGACAGATATCCCCCGGGTCCACTAGAAGGCAAGAAGGCCTCACGAAGGGCCCCAGGCCCATTATTTCGCAAGGCCATCCCTTCGTGGGCCAGGGGAGGAACTTTCGGCAGATTGGATCAACACGAGATCGGATCAACTCAAGCCCATGCAGTTCGCTGAATTCAAGCGCTATCCGCAGCAGCGATCCGATTCTCCCGCACAGCACCCTCAGACGTCGGAACTAATCGATGATAAGTCGGTAGGATCATAGGAAGATAAGTTTAGTCGGTTCACTATTGCTTAGGCACACATTGTTATCATATCTGCATGTATCGCCCCACGGTCAAGTATATAAGGCCTAGGGGGCACCCCATCAAAATCATCTTCATCTCATTCATCAGCCATCCACTTAGCTTTCTAGCATCCCTCGTACTAGAGAATTCCTCTGTGACCCACCCCATAAAAGATCCACACCAGGACGTAGGGTGTTACGCGTCTCAAAGCGGCCCGAACCTGTGCAAAATTGTCTACTGTCTCTCGTGCATCTAGCACGAACCATTGAGCTATAATCGGTTACACCGTCCTACTCCAAAAAGCACCTCGAGGGGTAACCTCAGGTGCACGGTCGGACCCAAAACACCGACAGCTGGCGCGCCAGGTAGGGGGTGTGTCACAGATCTAAGCTAGTTCAATGGCCGTCACCTTCCAGCACAAGATCATCCTCCGCCCTGGATCCGTATTCCACTTCGGAACCATTTCAACCGTGGTGGACGAGGAGGGAACTCTACATTGCATTGCAGACTCACCAGAGAGAAAACCATCCTCGACAATCTCCGGAAAAGTTAGAGCAAAGCAGGAAAAAGCGCGACCTCCAATGCTCCGAGCAAAAACTACCTCCTGCAAGTAGGGATGGCAACGGGGATTTCCCCGTCGGGGAATGGCTTCCCATCCCCGTCCCCGTGGGGACAAAAATTCCCCGTCCTCGTCCCCGTCCCCGCGAACGCTCACGGGGGAGCTTTTTCTCCCGTCCCCGTCCCCATCGAGGAATTTATCCCCATGGGGAACCCCGCGGGGAATCTGTCCCCGCTAGAAGTACAATATTTAAAGATAAATTTAAATTGATTGTATCAAATTAATACAAATTTAACAAAAAAGATTGAAAATTACAAGAGACATCTACTTTATAGTTTAGTTTTCTATTTTTTAACATGCCATGCACTGAGTTCTTACTATAATTTTAACAAGTAAATTAACTAACTTGGATAAAATAGTTTTGTGGGCCGGGTACACGGGGAACGGGTATGGGGGATGGTTCCTCGTCCCCGCGAACCCGACGGGGATTAAATTTCCCCCATTTAGATCCCCGCGGGGACTAAATTAGTCCCATACCCGTCCCCTAATAGGGGAATTCCCCACGGAGAATCGGGTCCCCATTGCCATCTCTACCTGCAAGCCAGGAACAGAGGATCATTCTGCTCGGAGAACTCCGCTGTCCACCTCCTCTACGGAAAAATGGACGCAGATCACAAGGAAAAAGGAAACAAATGAGGTGAAGGCTCGTCGAGCTACTCTTTTAATACCTCCGCCCTCAAAGGAGAACAGTGAGAAGCCCATCGCTACGACAGTTCCATTCTACCCCGACGTCCTCTTCATCGGGGGAAGAGTGAAATCAACTCCCATCTCCGACGATGAACCAACTGTAACACCCCTGGTGTTACTGTTACTAAAACTTGAGCATAACATCATGAGAATTGCCATTTGCATATGTTTGACACACCTAGAGTGCATTCACTAGGCAAAAATTTCAAACAAGTTGTATTGATATGGCATTTTGCAAATAAGACCCTAGTGTTGGGTACTTAACCCTAAATGGGGATTAGAAGGGCAAAGCAGGGACTAAATAGAGAAAACCCCAAAGATAAAGTGAAATAATCATAAAATATTATCAAGGATGGACCTACATTGCATTTACACCCCTGAGATACCAGAAACCCTAATTGAAACCCTGGAAAACCCTAAATCCAAACCCTAGGGACCTATGTGCAAGATTAGTCCACTTTTGGACTAAAGTGCAAAAACCATGATAAATGAGTATCCTAAGTCATTTGGTTCACAAATGTGTGGATTTGTAAACTAAATCTTGGGTTTTGGACTTAATTGCAAAAGAGCCACATTTGAACTCTTTTGACTAAGTCCGAAATCAGTGTTATAAGCTCAACTTTGGAGCTCTGTAGCTTTCAAATCAGTGAGAATTCACCTTAGGACACCACATCAATTTTGTAGCTTTATGATAGGGGAACAATTTTGCTTAAGAGTGTAAGCAAGGTTGTTATGGAGAAATTGGAGATAATTAAGTCTAAAGTCTGGCTGTCAGGCTGATTGAACTCTGAACTTCAGACTTACAGTGTAACAGAGCCATCTTTGGACTAGAATTCAACCTTGATCTAGTGCTCAACTGAGTTCAGTCCCTATAGTCGAAGTGTAACTGGTTTGTAGCTCTACAACTTTGATGCAGATATTTGGGTAAGATGCCATAGAAAATTGAGAGAAAATTGGCCCTAAACTTAAGCTGTCAGGCACCCTGAATCGGTTTGGCCATGGTACAGTAACCTGCTAAGGATCAGGACGCCAGCGTAGAATGCTCACCACCGACGACCGATCTCCGCCGCGATTCGCACCACCGCCGTTGCGATTTACGCCACCAGTGACCAGATAAGCCTGCCAGATAATAGCTCTTCGCCTGAGGATAACTCTGGTGACTCACCGCCGTACCCCCCGTGCTTTGCGGCTTGGGCAGATAAGCTCGCCGGTGACCGCCGTCTTCCGGCCGTGTGCCACGTGCCTGAGTACCTCCTCCGCATCGCCGTGAACCCTTGCGACTCTCCATGGCTCGTCGGAGTGACTGCCACGGTAGATGCCACGGATTCACGTGCGCCAGTGAACTCTTACCCCTCCGACAACCGCGCATCACCGCTAAAATCCCCGGCCACCACTGTCGCTCCCTATAAATTGAAGCCGCCGTTAGCTCCGTAACATCACCATGCACCACACCACTCAGTATTGCCTCCAATCTTGCAACCGAGAGCTTGAATTTCGAATTTCCCCCAAACCTGCTCTAACCCACCGCAAGAACACCCTCGCCGCGGCCAGCTCAACTCAGGTCCGATCTCGCCCTCTATGTTATTGTTCCAACACCCTTCCATGCTCTTGATGCTCACCGAACCACCCAATTGAATTAGACCACCATGAATCATTTAGAACACGTTATTCCTTTGAGTTTCTCCGCTGTCACCGTGGGCAGAGTGCTGTAGGGCTCCAATTCAGAAATTAACTGAGGGGAAATACTCCTCAGGGTTAGAATTAGGTGTAAACTGCAGATTAGCGCCGGTCTTAGCTCCCTCCGGTCAGTCTAGCTCACCGGAGCCCGGTTCTGCGCTCGCCGTCGTCGGGGGGCCTTTTTAGAAACTGGGGGCCTTTTTAGAAACTGTCAGCGACTCATTACAATAGTGTAGAGAACTTGGTTCGAGTTATTCAAAACCGTAGGGCTCTCTGTGTAAAACTGCCTACGCGGGCGCGGACGCGCGCGCTTTCCCTGTGCAGTTGGGCCGTCTGGGCTGAAATCAGCCCAGGATTATTCACTCTTTTTCCTTTTCTTTTTCAGGCAGGATTCCAACAATTTTAGAAAATAGTAGAAAAATCCTAAAAATGTCAAACCAATTTTCCTAGATTCCTTATTTTCCGTAGTATTTAATAAAAATAGTTTTATGATTTTTAGGACAAATAGGGAATTTTGGGTTATTTAAAATAGCCTAAAGTATTGCTTCTGGATTTTTAGAAAATCAATAATAATTCCAAAAATTCCCAAACTTTTTATATAAACTTTAAACATTATTTAGAAGCCTTGGGTAGAATTTGGTTTGATTTGGACCTTGTTTGATACTTAGAACCCAAAACCCTACCCCCCTGCCCTTTGAATTCCTTTAATGACTCCGGAAACCCTAGGTTCTCGGAGTTCCGTGAAGGAAAATTGTATTCAAGAACTTTAAATAATAAATTCTTATTATTGCACTCTCATGAGCATTACATGGCATTCATTCTTATATACATATATATGGTTATATCTAGAAAACGAAGAAGAGGTTGAGGTAGAAGAGGAGAAGACTTCACCACCACCACCTGTGGAACCTCAGGCAGGGAATTGTTTTTACTTTGACATCTGCGGATCCAAGCCTGACTCACCTATAAACGAAGGCAAGCCCCGGTGCATTCGCCACCTCCTTGTGTTTTAAAAATCTTTATCAACTTGTTTGATGCATTAGGTGATAGGAGTTGTGTGCTAAACCGTTGATGCATTTCCTTCCTTGAAAATTGAATACCCTTCCTTGATCCCCTTTTTGAAAAGAGTTTTTGATGCTTAGCCTTGCTTTAGAAAAACAAAATGTTTTGTTTTCTCAAAAGATCATGTTGCAAAGTGAGTGGGATGTTTTCAAAAATAAAACTTGATGGTGGATCCATCATGGCCATGATGGGTTCAACATCTGGAAAAGATGTACCTCTGCCAGGTACCAAAATTTGGGTTGAAATGATAAAGCTGAGACCGGGCGGGTGACTTGCACGAGAAAGGAGTCTCGGTGTAGTGTCTCCGTCTGAGTCGATTAAGGACCGTGTCGATGTAGGCTTGATGACTGAGGACCCTTTAACTGGTCACATGCCTCGTCATGGGTAAGCCTTGCCTCGGGCAGACTAAGGCCAGAATAAGATAACACGCAATGGGTGTGGAGCGGTGGCGAGAGTAGCGTGTACCCTCCGTGGCAAGAGACTGGACGGTGGTGTATCTGTGCTCTCGGTTGACGTGAACCTAATCTGGTCTTAAGAACCCCGGTGGCGGGTTGACATATGCAAGGGTTAAGTGCTACATATGTCGTGTGATCGGAGATCCTCAGCTGAGTATAATCAATTCGGATCGCCGTACCTTCGCGGTTATGAAGACTTGGTCACTGACTTACACGTAGAACTCCAGTGAAGATGACGGGTTGATAAAGAAATTGGCTAGTGCAGGTCAAGTGTTTGAACTAGGATAGAAAGAACTCTAGTTGCAGGTAATCTTACTTAACCTGACAAAATAAAATTGGATTTTTAAGGATCCACTTTAGTAAGCATTTCTGCAAACAGAGTCATTGATTATTGATAAGCCTTACCTTGACTCCCTTAAGCCAGCATACCCTTGAGAGTCTTTCCCTTAGTCGGGTAAGTCTTGCTGAGTAA
Organism: Zea mays; assembly: GCF_902167145.1. Classification (NCBI taxonomy): domain Eukaryota; kingdom Viridiplantae; phylum Streptophyta; class Magnoliopsida; order Poales; family Poaceae; genus Zea; species Zea mays. Next base: position 36,299,897 of record NC_050098.1, on the reverse strand, counting down.
TTCCATACTCAAGGTTTTATTCCCTATTATTTTTAGGTGAGGAAGCAACAAACTTTTGTTGTTTCTGTTCCAAGGTGGTCCCAAAAGAAGAAAAGCAAGAGTAAAGCTGCGGGAGGAAGAGTTCCTCCATAAGAACTTTTGTTTAAAAACTTACCGGGAGGGGTTTTCGCCTCCCTTGGTTCTGTAATATTAATACTCTGCACTCCTAGGTATATCCTGGTCTGTAATATAAAACTTTGTCTTACTTTTTAAATAAAGGTAAGTTTATGTAATCGCTTCCGCATTTTCGTATCTCCGATGATCTGTAATGTCTGCGTGACGGGTGAAACGCTCTTGGGAAAGGTAAGAAAAGTAGATACCGAACTTGTCAAGTGATTCAGGGGCATCTGTAGGGTTGTCTGATGTTCGTTGGACAAGGACAACTGTAGGTGGGCCTAATGACTTGGGAGGTTCCGTCACACCAACCGCACCGGGAGAAGAACCTCTCCAGCGGGAATCTCGCCGACGAAGGAACCGACGCTGAAATATTCGACGACATCACGAAGCCGGAGAGCGGGACCGGTGCAGCCTGTATCACGAGATGACATCTCGGAGATGGGAGAAACCCCAGAAGAACGGGTCTTCAGGGAAAGAAGGAATTCCTGACGACGTGATCGTCGGCAAGCTCAAGAGCAGGCCGAACAGGAGGTGAGACAACGTCGAGAGAACCCTCTTCTCGGACGAAACCTGAACCCCGACTTCGCCCGAGCCATGAACACACCGAGTGAGGTCGGTGGAGTGTTGGCTCGGATAGCCGATGGCCTCCCCCGGACTCCAAACGCCGAGGGCTATTGGTGGCTGCTCACTCGGGCCGCTAATCATCTTCTACCTCTCGCTCACCCTCCGAGCGATCTACAGTCGGCGGGATGCGCGGAGCTCCATCAATGCTTCACGCAAACGACGACACGAGAACGAGATCCGGCGTCGAGAAGAGTATGACCAGGATCACGACATCCATGCGTGAAGTCAAGCCACCAGGGTTGAGTCGGCAACAACTTCAACTGGCGGCACCACCCGGGGACGGTCAAGGCAGCACGCCGACAACTCCCCTCCCCGGGACCAACATCACCATTGTCGACAAGAAGACACGTGTGGAGTATCGGCGCTCACCCCTCGTCTCAGGGCCATTCAGTGGCCCCCTAACTTCAAAGTCTCCAATGTCGACAAGTACGAACCTAAGCAGGACCCAGGAGGCTAGTTGGCTATCTACACCACCGCTGCCCGAGCCGCTGGGGCGACTGAAGATGTGATGACCGCGTACTTGCCCATTGTCCTCGGGCAGTATGCGCTACAATGGCTTCAACACCTACTCCGACATTGCATCGACGACTGGAGCGACTTCAGTCGGCGCTTCATCGCCAACTTTCAATCTCTCTCTGACAAACCGGCGCAGCCATGGGACCTCAAATCCATCAGGCACCGAGGAGATGAGACTCTCTGATTGTACCTCAAAAGATTTCAGACCATGAGAAATCGTATCCCCGAGGTTGCGGAAGCAGCAGTGATCGAGGACTTCTATCGGGGACCCAATGACTCGGCTTTCGTCCGAGCCATACTTCAAAAGGCGCCGACTACCTCTGAACAGCTATTCAGGGAGGCGGACCTCTACATCACCGCCGATGAACGGGCTCAGGACCTCATGGGGTGGGGCGAAGCCTACACCACCGGCACCACGGCGCGACACAAACCAGCAACCCGACAAACGTTGGGAGAAGAGGCCTCGCGACGAAGTCCACGCCGCCGGAGCACCCATCTCCCGCGCCCGAGGGGCACCTCGCAGAGGCGAGCGAACGTTGGACGACATCCTCGATGCCCAATGTCCATACCATAAGGACATGCGCCACACCCTCTGAAACTGCAGAGATTTCAAGCATTCCTTCGGGAACGGTCGACCTTTCCAACCTCTACCACCTCCCCCGCCACGAGGAGGACCCAGAGAACCTCGGCAACCTCAACAGCAGAAGGGGGGGAGGTGGGGCATTCTGAGAGCACCTAGAGGGGGGGTGAATAGGTGATCCTGTATACTTCAACTTAAGCCACAAAACTTTGATTAAGCGTTAGCACAGTTAATGCCAAGTGGCTAGAGAGAAGATCTTGCACAATATGATAACCACAAGGAGTTCAACGCAGAGAAGACACAGTGAGTTATCCCGTGGTTCGGCCAAGTACAAAACTTGCCTACTCCACGTTGTGGTGTCCCAACGGACAAGAGTTGCACTCAACTCCTCTCAAGTGATCCAATGATCAACTTGAATACCACAGTGTTATGCTTTTCCTTTCAATTTCCCGTTTGCGAGGAATCTCCACAACTTGGAGTCTCTCGCCCTTACACTTGAGATTCACAAAGAAATACGGAGTAAGGGAGGGAAGCAACACACACAAATCCACAGCAAAATGCGCACACACACGGCCAAGAATCGAGCTCAAAAGACTATCTCAAAGTTCTCACTAGAACGGAGCTTGAATCACTTAGAATGACAAACGGATGCGCAAGGAATGAATGTGGATGATCAAGAATGCTCTTAGGTTGCTTAGTGTAATCCTCCATGCGCCTAGGGATCCCTTTTATAGCCCCAAGGCAGCTAGGAGCCGTTGAGAGCAAATCTGGAAGGCTGATCTTGCCTTCTGTCGTCGGGCGCACCGGACAGTCCGGTGCACACCGGACAGTGTCCGGTGCCCGATTCCTTTCCTTAAATGGCGAAGCCGACCGTTGCAGATCTGGGAGCCGTTGGCGCACCGGACATGTCCGGTGCACACCGGACAGTCCGGTGCCCCCTTCCGACCGTTGGCTTGGCCACGTGTCGCGCGCAGAATCCGCGGCCGACCGTTGGCCCGGCCGACCGTTGGCTCACCGGACAGTCCGGTGCACACCGGACAGTCCGGTGAATTTTAGCCGTACGCCGTCAGCAAATTCCCGAGACCGGCCTCTTCGGCCGAGGCAGCCTGGCGCACCGGACACTGTCCGGTGCACCACCGGACACTGTCCGGTGCACCACCGGACAGTCCGGTGCCCCAGACCGAAACAGCCACTTGGCTGTACACAGCCAACTCTCCTCTTTTCTTTTTCTTCCTGTTTCTGATACTTAGACAAGTATATTAGTACATAAAACCAATGTACTAAGACTTAGAAACATACCTTAGCTCTTGATTTGCACTTTGTTCATCCATGGACATAGATTCACATTTAAGTACTTGTGTTGGCACTCAATCACCAAAATACTTAGAAATGGCCCAAAGGCACATTTCCCTTTCAATCTCCCCCTTTTTGGTGATTTATGCCAACACAACATAAAGCAACTAGAACAAGTGCAAAATCACTTCAAATAAAACAAATTTGAGTTTTATTCAATTTTGGCATATATGGATCATCCTTTGCCACCACTTGGTTTGTTTTTGTAAATCAAACTCAAATCTCTATCTCTAAGTCAAACACACATGTTGAAGCATAAAGAGAGTCATTCCAAGAGAGATTGATCAAAGATTTCAAAAACTCCCCCTATTTCCCATAATCAACACTTCTCCCCACAAGAAGCCAACTTTTGACAGGAGAGACAATAAAAGAGTTTGACAAAACAAAAACTCTATTCTACTATTTTCAAAATCTCTTAAGTGGTAGCTGATTCATCTATTGCTTTGGCCTTTATTTTCTCCCCCTTTGGCATCAAGCACCAAAACGGGATCAATCTTGGCCCTGTAACCCCATTGCCTCACCAAAATCTTCAATAAGAATACAAAGAGGCAATAAGAGTCTAAAGATGAACTTGGAATAAGTTACCCTCTCATCGGAGTGCAGTGGAAGTCTTTCATGGTCCAAGTCCACCTTTTCCCTTTCAATCCTCCTTCGAGACTAAATCATCAAACTCAAGCACATGGTTAGTCTCAAAGGGTCAAGTTGTAACACATCTCCCCCTAAACATGTGCATCACTTTGCAACGGACTTGTGAGGTCCAGGGAGTGTTTGTACAGCTTGAGCACCATGATAAGCAACAAAATGCAAAAAGGAACATGATCAAAAGCATAAATACATGTATGCTACAATTCAATCCAGGTTCCGCGAATCTAAGACATTTAGCTCACTACGCAACCTGCAAAAGGTCTTCTCATCTAGAGGCTTAGTGAAGATATCGGCTAGCTGGTTCTCGGTGCTAACATGAAACACTTCGATATCTCCCTTTTGCTGGTGGTCTCTCAAAAAGTGATGCCGGATGTCTATGTGCTTTGTGCGGCTGTGCTCAACAGGATTTTCCGCCATGCGGATAGCACTCTCATTATCACATAGGAGTGGGACTTTGCTCAGGTTGTAGCCAAAGTCCCGGAGGGTTTGCCTCATCCAAAGTAGTTGCGCGCAACACTGTCCTGCGGCAACGTACTCGGACTCAGCGGTGGATAGGGCAACAGAGGTTTGTTTCTTAGAGTTCCATGACACCAGGGACCTTCCTAAGAATTGGCACGTCCCTGATGTACTCTTCCTATCGACCTTACATCCAGCATAGTCGGAGTCTGATCCAACTAAGTCAAAGGTAGACCCCTTTGGATACCAGAGCCCGAAGCAAGGCGTAGCAACCAAATATCTAAGAATTCGCTTCACCGCCACTAAGTGACACTCCTTAGGATCGGATTGAAATCTAGCACACATGCATACGCTAAGCATAATATCCGGTCTACTAGCACATAGATAAAGCAAAGAACCTATCATGGACCGGTATGCTTTTTGATCAACGGACTTACCTCCTTTGTTGAGGTCGGTGTGTCCGTCGGTCCCCATCGGAGTCTTTGCGGGCTTGGCGTCCTTCATCCCAAACCGCTTCAGCAAGTCTTGTGTGTACTTCGTTTGGGAGATGAAGGTGCCATCCTTGAGTTGCTTCACTTGGAACCCAAGGAAGTAGTTCAACTCGCCCATCATCGACATCTCGAATTTCTGCGTCATCACCCTGCTAAATTCTTCACAAGACTTTTGGTTAGTAGAACCAAATATTATGTCATAGACATAAATTTGGCACACAAACAAATCACCATTACAAGTCTTAGTAAAAAGAGTTGGATCGGCTTTCCCAACCTTGAAAGCATTAGCAACTAAGAAATCTCTAAGGCATTCATACCATGCTCTTGGGGCTTGCTTAAGTCCATAGAGCGCCTTAGAGAGCTTACACACATGGTTGGGGAACCGATCATCCTCGAAGCCAGGGGGTTGCTCTACGTACACCTCCTCCTTGATCGGCCCGTTGAGGAAAGCGCTCTTCACATCCATTTGGAACAACCTGAAAGAATGGTGAGCGGCATATGCTAGCAAGATGCGAATTGATTCTAGCCTAGCCACAGGAGCAAACGTCTCCTCAAAGTCCAAACCTGCGACTTGGGCATAACCTTTTGCCACAAGTCGAGCCTTGTTCCTCGTCACCACCCCGTGCTCGTCCTGTTTGTTGCGGAACACCCACTTGGTTCCCACAACATTTTGCTTCGGACGAGGCACCAGTGTCCAAACTTCATTGCGCTTGAAGTTGTTGAGCTCCTCCTGCATGGCCAATACCCAATCTGGATCTAGCAAGGCCTCCTCTACCCTGAAAGGCTCAATAGAAGAGACAAAGGAGTAATGCTCACAAAAATTAACTAATCGAGATCGAGTAGTTACTCCCTTGCTGATGTCACCCAGAATTTGGTCGACGGGATGATCCCTTTGAATCATCGCTCGAACTTGGGTTGGAGGTGCCGGTTGCGCATCTTCCTCCATCACATGATCATCTTGTGCTCCCCCTTGATCCTCCGCCTCCTGTTGATGAACCTGTTCATCGTCTTGAGTTGGGGGTTGCACCATAGTTGAGGAAGATGGTTGATCTTGTTCATGTGGCCGCACTTCTCCAATCGCCATGGTTCGTATAGCGGCCGTCGGAACATCTTCTTCATCTACATCATCACAATCAACAACTTGCTCTCTTGGAGAGCCATTAGTCTCATCAAATACAACGTCGCTAGAAACTTCAACCAAACCCGATGATTTGTTGAAGACTCTATACGCCTTTGTATTTGAGTCATAACCTAATAAAAACCCTTCTACAGCTTTGGGAGCAAATTTAGAATTTCTACCCTTCTTCACTAGAATGTAGCACTTGCTCCCAAATACACGAAAGTAGGATACATTGGGTTTGTTACCGGTTAGTAGCTCATACGACGTCTTTTTGAGGAGGCGATGAAGGTAGACCCTGTTGATGGCGTGGCAAGCCGTGTTCACGGCTTCCGTCCAAAAGTACTCGGGGGTCTTGAACTCTCCTAGCATCGTCCTTGCCATGTCGATGAGCGTCCTGTTCTTCCTCTCTACCACACCATTTTGCTGTGGTGTGTAGGGAGCGGAGAACTCGTGTTTGATCCCTTCCTTTTCAAGGAACTCCTCCACTTGAAGGTTCTTGAACTCGGACCCGTTGTCGCTCCTTATCTTCTTTACCTTGAGCTCAAACTCATTTTGAGCTCTCCTGAGGAAGCGCTTGAGGGTCCCTTGGGTTTCAGACTTATCCTGCAAAAAGAACACCCAAGTGAAGCGGGAAAAGTCATCAACAATAACTAGACCATACTTACTCCCTCCTATGCTCAGATAGGCGACGGGTCCGAAGAGGTCCATATGCAGCAGCTCCAGAGGTCTTGAGGTGGTCATCACATTCTTGCTGTGATGCGCTCCTCCCACCTGTTTACCTGCTTGACAAGCTGCACAAGGTCTATCTTTTTCGAATTGAACGTTAGTCAATCCTATCACGTGTTCACCCTTTAGAAGTTTGTGAAGGTTCTTCATCCCCACATGTGCTAAGCGGCGATGCCACAGCCAGCCCATGCTAGTCTTAGCTATTAAGCATGCATCTAGACCGGCTTCTTCTTTTGCAAAAACAACTAAATACAGTTTGCCGTCTAATACACCCTTAAAAGCTAGTGAACCATCACTTCTTCTAAAGACAGACACATCTACATTTGTAAATAGACAGTTATATCCCATATTGCACAATTGACTAACAGATAGTAAATTATATCCTAGTGACTCTACTAAAAACACATTAGAGATAGAGTGCTCATTAGAAATTGCAATTTTACCTAACCCTTTTACCTTGCCTTGATTCCCATCACCGAATATGATTGAATCTTGGGAATCCTTATTCTTGACGTAGGAGGTGAACATCTTCTTCTCCCCCGTCATATGGTTTGTGCATCCGCTATCAATAATCCAGCTTGAACCCCCGGATGCATAAACCTGCAAGGCAAATTTAGGCTTGGGTCTTAGGTACCCAACTCATGTTGGGTCCTACAAGGTTAGTGCAAATATCCTTAGGGACCCAAATGCAAGTTTTGTCTCCCTTGCATTTTGCCCCTAGCTTCCTAGCAACAATTTTCTTATCCTTTCTACAAATTGCAAAGGAAGCATTCAAAGCACAATAAATTGTAGAAGGTTCATTCACTACTTTCCTAACAACATTTCTCCTAGGCATTTGATGAACAACATTTCTTCTAAGCACATTTCTACCATGCATAACATGAGAACTAGAAGCAGTCATAGCATAAGAGTCATAAGCATGTGAATCAAAAACATCATGACCTCTAAAAGCATTTCTAGAATATCTCCTATCATAGTACATGAAAGCATGATTCTTCTTAACACTATTAGCCATAGGAGCCTTCCCTTTCTCCTTGGTGGAGATGGGAGTCTTATGGCTTGTTAAGTTCTTGGCTTCCCTCTTGAAGCCAAGCCCATCCTTAATTGAGGGGTGTCTACCAATAGTGTAGGCATCCCTTGTAAATTTTAGTTTTTCAAATTCACTCTTGCTAGTCTTAAGTTGGGTATTAAGATTAGCTAATTCATCATTCAATTTTGAAATGGAGACTAAGTGTTCACTACACGCATTAATATCAACATCCTTACACCTAGTGCAAATTTCAACATGTTCAACACAAGAGTTGGATTTATTTGCTTCTACTAGTTTAGCATTTAAGTCATCATTAATGCTCTTTAATTTAGAAATTGTCTCATGGCAAGAAGATAGTTCACAAGAAAGCATTTCATTTCTTTTAACTTCTAGAGCATGAGATCGTTGAGCTTCTACAAATTTATCATGCTCTTCATACAATAAATCCTCTTGTTTCTCTAAGAGTTTATCCTTCTCATTCAATGCATCAATCAATTCATTGATTTTATCAATTTTATTTCTATCCAATCCCTTGAACAAACTAGAATAGTCTATGTCATCATCATCACTCGACTCATCACTAGAAGAATCATTAGTACTAGCGTTACGAGTGATTACCTTCTTTTCCCTTGCCATAAGGCAAGTGTGATGCTCGTTTGGGAAGAGGGATGACTTGTTGAAGGCGGTAGCGGCGAGTCCTTCGTTGTCGGAGTCGGACGAGGAGCAGTCCGAGTCCCACTCCTTGCCTAGATGCGCCTCGCCCTTTGCCTTTTTGTAATTCTTCTTCTTTTCCCTCTTGTTTCCCTGTTCCTGGTCACTATCATTATCGGGGCAGTTAGCGATAAAATGACCAATCTTACCGCACTTGAAGCATGAGCGCTTCCCCTTTGTCTTGGTCTTGCTTGGCTGCCCCTTGTGACCTTTTAGTACCGTCTTGAAGCGTTTAATGATAAGAGCCATCTCTTCATCGTTGAGTCCGGCCGCCTCAATTTGTGCCACCTTGCTAGGTAGCGCCTCCTTGCTTCTTGTTGCTTTGAGAGCAAACGGTTGCGGCTCGGTGATCGGTCCATTTAAGGCGTCGTCCACGTATCTTGCTTCCTTGATCATCATTCGCCCGCTGACGAATTTTCCTAGGACTTCCTCGGGCGACATTTTGGTGTACCTGGGATTCTCACGAATATTATTCACCAAATGAGGATCAAGAATGGTAAAGGACCTTAGTAATAGTCGGACGACGTCGTGGTCCGTCCATCGCGTGCTTCCATAGCTCCTTATTTTGTTGATAAGGGTCTTGAGCCGGTTGTATGTTTGGGTTGGCTCCTCGCCCCTTATCATCGCAAATCTTCCAAGCTCGCCCTCCACCAACTCCAATTTAGTGAGCATGGTGATATCGTTCCCCTCGTGAGAGATCTTGAGGGTGTCCCATATCTGCTTGGCATTGTCCAAGCCACTCACCTTATTGTACTCGTCCCTGCACAAAGAGGCTAGCAACACAGTAGTAGCTTGTGCATTTTTATGAATTTGTTCGTTAATAAACATAGGGCTATCCGAGCTATCAAATTTCATTCCATTCTCTACAATCTCCCATATGCTTGGATGGAGAGAGAACAAATGACTACGCATTTTGTGACTCCAAAATCCGTAGTCCTCCCCATCAAAGTGTGGAGGTTTGCCGAGAGGAATGGAAAGCAAATGCGAATTCGAACTATGTGGAATACGAGAATAATCAAATGAAAAGTTCGAATTGACCGTCTTCCTGTAGTCGTTGTCATCGTCCTTTTGGGAAGAAGAGGATTCGTCGCTGTCCTTTTGGAATACGATCTTCTTCTTCTTCCCATTTTTACGTCTGTGGCCCGAGCCAGAGTCGTTGGATTTATCATCTTTTGGCTCGTTAACGAAGAACTCCTTTTCCTTGTCGTTGATCACGATTCCCTTCCCCTTAGGATCCATCTCTTCGGGTGGTTAGTCCCTTTCTTGAAGAGAACGGCTCCGATACCAATTGAGAGCACCTAGAGGGGGGGGTGAATAGGTGATCCTGTATACTTCAACTTAAGCCACAAAACTTTGATTAAGCGTTAGCACAGTTAATGCCAAGTGGCTAGAGAGAAGATCTTGCACAATATGATAACCACAAGGAGTTCAACGCAGAGAAGACACAGTGAGTTATCCCGTGGTTCGGCCAAGTACAAAACTTGCCTACTCCACGTTGTGGCGTCCCAACGGACGAGAGTTGCACTCAACTCCTCTCAAGTGATCCAATGATCAACTTGAATACCACAGTGTTATGCTTTTCCTTTCAATTTCCCGTTTGCGAGGAATCTCCACAACTTGGAGTCTCTCGCCCTTACACTTGAGATTCACAAAGAAATACGGAGTAAGGGAGGGAAGCAACACACACAAATCCACAGCAAAATGCGCACACACACGGCCAAGAATCGAGCTCAAAAGACTATCTCAAAGTTCTCACTAGAACGGAGCTTGAATCACTTAGAATGACAAACGGATGCGCAAGGAATGAATGTGGATGATCAAGAATGCTCTTAGGTTGCTTAGTGTAATCCTCCATGCGCCTAGGGATCCCTTTTATAGCCCCAAGGCAGCTAGGAGCCGTTGAGAGCAAATCTGGAAGGCTGATCTTGCCTTCTGTCGTCGGGGTGGAATGGACAGTCCGGTGCACACCGGACAGTGTCCGGTGCCCGATTCCTTTCCTTAAATGGCGAAGCCGACCGTTGCAGATCTAGGAGCCGTTGGCGCACCGGACATGTCCGGTGCACACCGGACAGTCCGGTGCCCCCTTCCGACCGTTGGCTTGGCCACGTGTCGCGCGCAGAATCCGCGGCCGACCGTTGGCCCGGCCGACCGTTGGCTCACCGGACAGTCCGGTGCACACCGGACAGTCCGGTGAATTTTAGCCGTACGCCGTCAGCAAATTCCCGAGAGCGGCCTCTTCGGCCGAGGCAGCCTGGCGCACCGGACACTGTCCGGTGCACCACCGGACACTGTCCGGTGCACCACCGGACAGTCCGGTGCCCCAGACCGAAACAGCCACTTGGCTGTACACAGCCAACTCTCCTCTTTTCTTTTTCTTCCTGTTTCTGATACTTAGACAAGTATATTAGTACATAAAACCAATGTACTAATACTTAGAAACATACCTTAGCTCTTGATTTGCACTTTGTTCATCCATGGACATAGATTCACATTTAAGTACTTGTGTTGGCACTCAATCACCAAAATACTTAGAAATGGCCCAAAGGCACATTTCCCTTTCACATTCCCCCGTGTTGACGGAGAAGTCAACGTCATCTTCGGCGGACACGGATCTCAAGAGAGCAAGAGGCAACAGAAGCTCAACGGCCGTCAGATATTGGTGGCGACCCCGGTCCTCCCGCCCCATATCGATGGTCCAAACACCCGATCACCTTCACTCGGGCAGATTAGTGGCTCAACTTCGACCATCCGGGCAAGTACCCACTCCTCGTCGATCCGGTGATCTGAGAGAGTAGGGTAAAGAAGGTGTTAGTTGTTGGGGGAAGCAGCATCAACGTCACTTTCCCCCGGACGCTTCAAGGCTTGGGAGTTGCACTCAGAGAGCTCCAAGAGTCAGACACTCCTTTCTCCGGCATCGTGCCGACTGAAGGAGAGTATCCACTCAGACACATCTACATGCCAGTCACCTTCGGTACTCCGGACAACTACAGAACCGAGTACCTGAGGTTCGAAGTGGCAAGCTTTGACTGTGGATACAACGCCATCATCGGCAGGCCGGGGTTGAGAAATTTCATGGCCATCCCGCATTATACGTATATGATATTGAAGATGCCAGGACCACAAGGAATCATCACTGTGCGCGCTGACTTCCAAGGCGCCGCGGAGTGTTTCCGAGTGGCCAATCAGGCGGCCCTCACCACCAAACCATCAACGACTTCTTCTGTGCAGGCAAACTCAAAGCCTGAGGAGGACCTCTTAGTACCTGCGAATGAAGCTCAAGCCGTGACCTCTATGCGGCCGATTGAGGAAACCAAGAGAATCAACCTCGGGTTCGCTGATGAACGCAAGACTGCCGTCATCAGCTCCAGCCTGGATGACAAATTGGAAAACACGCTCGTCCAGTTCCTACAAGATAACCGAGACGTATTCGCATGGCAACCTACGGATATGTCGGGGGTCCCAAGAGAACTGGCTGAGCACAAACTGAAGGTCTATCCCTAGGCGAGGCCGATCTGACAAAAGTTACGTCGTTTCACACCCGACAAAAGAGAAGCCATCCGCGCTGAGCTAGCTCACCTAGTCGTAGCAGGATTCATTAGAGAGGTACTACATCCTGAGTGGTTAGCAAATCCTGTTCTTGTACTCAAAAAGAATAAAGTGGATTGGTGCATGTGTGTCGACTATACAGATCTCAACAAACATTGTCCGAAGGATCCATTTGGACTTCCTAGAATAGACCAGGTGGTAGATTCGACAGCCGGGTGTTCTGTGTTGTCCTTCTTGGATTGCTACTCCGGGTATCACCAGATCAGCCTGGCAAAAGAAGATGAGGAAAAAACTGCATTCATCACCCCGTTTGGAGCTTTCTGCTATACCTCCATGTCGTTCGGTCTCAAAAACGCTGTAGCGACTTACCAGAGAGCTATTCAAACATGCTTAGCCGATCACTAGGGCAAGCGAGTGGAAGCTTATGTTGATGATGTGGTGATCAAAACAGAAAACTCAGAAAACTTCATTGAAGATTTGCAGCTGGTCTTCAACAGTCTAAGGCGGTCTCGGTGGAAGCTCAATCCAGAAAAATGTGTCTTTGGAGTGCCAGCTGGGAAGCTGCTAGGATTCATTGTCAGCCACTGAGGAATTGAAGCCAACCCGGAAAAAATCGAAGCTATCATGAGAATGGAAGCACCACGATCGCGGAAGAAAGTACAAAGGCTTACTGGATGCATGGCAGCTCTGAGCAGATTCATATCAAGACTAGGAGAAAAGGGCTTGCCATTCTACAAATTGCTCAAGACGGTGGACAAGTTCCAGTGGACCACAGAAGCGCAGGAAGCTCTTGATGCGCTAAAAAGGTTCTTGACCACGCCACCAGTGCTAGAGCCACCACGCCGAGCCACGCCAAATCAACCGGCCGAAGATCTACTATTGTACATCTCTTGCACGACTCACGTGGTGAGCACCGCATTGGTAGTCGAGCGAGCAGAGGAAGGGCACGCGTATCCAGTACAGCACCCAGTTTATTTCATCAGTGAAGTTCTAGGATCATCAAAGAAGAAGTATCCTCAAATTCAAAAACTATTATACGCAGTACTTCTAACTGCGCGCAAGCTCCGTCACTACTTTGACGACCACAAAGTCATAGTAGTCACTGGATTCCCAATAGGGGACATTCTCCACAACAAAGAAGCCATTGGAAGAATAGCTAAGTGGGCCTGCGAGCTAGGGGCTCACGACATTGAGTTTCAGCCTCGCACTGCAATAAAGACTCAGGCAATAGTTGACTTTGTATCGAAATGGACCGAGCAACAAGTACCAGATAACCCGGAGACTGCAGAAGTATGGTGAATGTATTTTGATGGCTCGCTGAAATTGCAGGGAGCTGGAGTAGGAATCCTCTTCATTGCTCCTAGAGGTGATCAACTCAAATATGCTTTCCAGTTATTATTCCCAGCATCTAATAACGCAGCAGAATATGAAGCTTTGATCCACGGATTGAACATTGCTATATCACTAGGCATTAAAAGATTGATGGTATATGGAGATTCACTGGTGGTCATAAGTCAGATAAATAAAGAATGGGATTGCTCGAATGACTCCATGGGTAAGTATTGCACAGCCGTCCGAAAACTAGAAGACAAATTTGAAGGGATGGAGTTCCATCACATGGAAAGAGAACGCAATGCTACGACAGACGCATTGTCAAAGCTAGGATCCAGTCGGACTCAGGTTCCACCCGGAGTTTTCGTCCAAGAGGTACCACACCCGAGTATTTCCTCAGATCGGGCAGAAGAGTGCAATGTTTTAAGCCAGCCACAGTCAGACTCTAATGACTAGAGGGAGCCTATTATTAAGTATATAAAGAATGAAGAGGAGCTGGATGATAAAGCTGCAGCAGAACGCATTGCAAGACGGTCAACACACTACACCCTCATTGGGGATACACTGTATAGAAGAGGTGCATCGGGAGTCCTCATGAAGTGCATTACTTCGGCCACTAGGAAACAACTATTAGATGAGGTCCATGCCAGACAGTGTGGAATACATGCAGCATCCAGAATACTGGTTGGGAAGGTCTTCAGATCTGGTTTCTACTGGCCAACCGCAAAGCACAACGCAGCCGAGTTAGTCCAGAGGTGTGAAGCCTGCCAATACTTATCAAAGCAGCAGCATTTACCAGCACAACAACTACAAACCATACCCGTAACATGGCCATTCGCGTGTTGGGGACTGGACATGATTGGACCCTTCAAGAAAGCTCAAGGAGGATATACTCACGTGCTGGTTGCCATTGACAAATTCACTAAATGGATAGAGTACAAACCCATCGCTTCTCTAACTTCGGCTAAAACAGTGGAATTCATACAAGATATAATATTCAGGTTTGGGATACCGAATAACATTATAACTGACTTGGGATCCAATTTCACTAGCTCGGAATTCTTTGATTTCTGCGAACAAAGAAGCATCCAGATCAAATATGCATCAGTAGCACACCCAAGAGCCAACGGTCAGGTAGAAAGGGCTAATGGAATGATATTGGAAGCACTTAGGAAGAAAGTCTTCGATAAGAATGAAAAGTTCATAGGAAAATGGATCAGAGAGTTGCCATATGTGGTTTGGAGCCTAAGAACTCAACCTAGCCGAGCCTTGCATGGAAACACTCCTTTCTTCGTGGTCTATGGTTCGGAAGCAGTGCTACCTGCCAACCTCAGGTTTGGAGCACCAAGATTGGTCTTCGAAAACATAGCCAAGGCAGAGGCTACCAGGTTGGAGGATACTGATGTACTGGAAGACGAACAATTGAATACAGTAATTCAGTCAGCCAGGTACCAGCAAACCCTGAGGCGCTATCATGATAAGGCTATTCTGCATCGATCTTTCATAGTGGGAGACTTGGTCCTTCGCCGAATTCTAACAGGGGAAGGACGGCACAAATTGTCACCATTATGGGAAGGGCCATTTGTAGTAGCAGAAGTCACCCGGCCGGGATCATACCGGCTTACTCAAATGGATGGCACGGAAATAGGGAATTCAGGGAATATAGAGCACCTCAGGAAGTTTTACCCCTAGCTAAATTTCAAAAGCTATCATGGCAGCATTGTATTCTGTAACCAGAAAATGCATCATCAATAAAAAGTCTTCATTCTCAAGGGCACTCGAACTACTTACTATCAATCTGCATGCCCACTTAACTTAGGGTGACCACTATACACTACTAACGGAGCAATCGGCTTAAGTCGGTAGTGACTTAAGACGGTGCGACATGCTCACGCTCACTTAACTTAGGGTGACCACTATACCCTACCAACGGAGCAATCGGCTTAAGTCGGCAGGGACTTAAGACGGTGCAACATGCTCACGCTTACTTAACTTAGGGTGACCACTATACCCTACTAACGGAGCAATCGGCTTAAGTCGGCAATGACTTAAGACGGTGCAACATGCTCACGCTTACTTAACTTAGGGTGACCACTATACCCTACTAACAGAGCAATCGGCTTAAGTCGGTAGTGACTTAAGATGGTGCAACATGCTCACGCTCACTTAACTTAAGGTGACCACTATACCCTACTAACGGAGCAATCGGCCTAAGTCGGCAGTGACTTAAGATGGTGCAACATGCTCACGCTCACTTAACTTAAGGTGACCACTATACCCTACTAATGGAGCAATCGGCCTAAGTCGGCAGTGACTTAAGACGGTGCAACATGCTCACGCTTACTTAACTTAGGGTGACCACTATACCCTACTAACGGAGCAATCGACTTAAGTCGGCAGGGACTTAAGACGGTGCAACATGCTCACGCTTACTTAACTTGGGGTGACCACTATAGCCTACTAACGGAGCAATCGGCTTAAGTCAGCAATGACTTAAGGCGGTGCAACATGCTCATGACCACTTAACTTAGTATAAACATGCTTACGGTCACTCATCTTAGGGCGATCTCTATGCTTCACAAAATAAGGAGAAATTTTGAAACCTGCACACTACATTTATTTCTGCAATCATGACAACTGTTGAATTCAAACAACAGAAAAACAAAATAGCATCCATTACCAAGAATACGTTCTAAATAAAGTATTCAGGCACATTGATCACATATACATCATGAATGTATTCAGTATCTCTACTTGGCAATATTTTTCTCAAGAGCAACCGATGAAGAAGGGCGACTCGAGGAGTCAGGAGCAGCTTTGACATCGGCAACTATATCATCAAGAACAACCATGCCCGGCCTCCTCATCAAGATCTGCCCCGCACGAATGGCTTTGTCCATGGCCTTGTCACGTTGGGCCCTCAGAATGATGGAATTATCTTCTGCAGCTTTGGTAGCCAGTCGAGCGGCCTCTAGCTCCTGGGCGACTGATTTCTTGGAGCCACGCAGATCCTTGATGATAGATTCTTTGCTCGACACCAACTGCCTAAGACGCAGTACCTCATCCTGAGAAGCTTGTAGTTCATGACGGTGGTGATCCAAATCTGCCATGGTGAAATGATGGCTCCTCTCCATGATAGTCAGAGAATTGCTGGCATCACGATACAACCTATCAAGATTATCGCGAGAAGCCGCAAGTACACGTTTTTCCTCCTACAAGACAAGAATCAGCTCTCAAACATCCAGTAAGCAGAAAAAACACAGCAGAGAAAGTCAAGTAAGCTTACCTCGTTAGCCGCCTTTTCAAAGTCAAGCTAAGCACTAAGAGAGGAATTCAATGAATGGGCGTCATCTAAGAAAGCAGAAACCCGAGCCAGATCGATCTGACCTTGGGAATATTTTTCTTTGAGTTCAGAGTACCACCGGGACATATCAAATGAAAACGGTTGAAGAAGGGCACACAGTTTAAAAGTAGACTAATCAAGTAGCTAAGGAAGAAACAAAGACACTAACCAGCATTTGCCATTTTCAAATCAGATATCTGTTTCTAAAGCAGCAACGGATTCCACTGCGTCAGGGACAGAGCTCCTTCCGGGACAGAGGCACCTTGTGATCTCAATTGACCAGCCATCCCGTCAACCAAAGCCTAATATTACAAACAAATGAGTACAAAGACAGTAATTTGCCAGGAGTATCGCCAGAATAGGAAAAGCCAAGTTACCTGAAGATTAGAGAAGAACGATGGAAATCCTAGGTCACGAGAAGCTAAATGATGGCTCGGTGAAGGAACATCACCAGGGATCAATTCGACGCCACCAACAGGCATCAGAACTCCAGCATCTAGTGCGCCGACCTCTAAGGTGACTCCTTCACTTGAAGCATGCACTGCTAGTACACCTCCAGAATGTGGTGGAGAAGATCCGACATGGACATCCATGGAGGTATGAGAAGAGGAGCCCGCTCGGACACCCTCGGGGGCTGGGTTGCAGCCCGTACTGCCCATCGGAGCCGGATCACCACCGGCAACACCCTTGGGGGCTGGGTCGCAGCTTGCGCTACCCACCCGAGCTGGATCATTACCGGCAACACCCTCGGGGGCTGGGCAACCACTAGCACCATCCTTGAGAACTGGGTTCTCTGCAACAGCCACCTCTAAGGATGAAGGACTCTCAGTCACCACCATGGGATATGAACAACCTTGACCAACCTCTTGGCTCCGAAGACCGCCCTCCAAGGTCAACAATGCACGAGACGCTGCCCGGGATACCTCTAATCCCACATCTAGAATGTTAGAGCAAACGTCCATCATATCACCATTAATGGGCTCGGATAGCAGATCTTCAGGGACAACATCCTCGAGAGCCTGATCAAAATTTGCTATGGATAATTCTTGCAAACCAACAAGAGCAGACAGAGCTGGAGAAGGAATATCGCTACTCCCCCCCACTAACTCTGTAACGTTGACTGTTCTTCCGAATCAATGGGACTTCTTCTTCTTCTTCTTCGTCCTCATCAACAATACGGACCATAAACGGCGCAAAGTCACACCCATTGGGATCAGCTCTGGCGGGGTCACACCCATTGGGTTCAACATCATCAGGGTCACATCCATTAGGTTAAACTCTGGCAGGGTTACACCCATTGGGATCAGCTCTGGCGCCATTGGGTTCAGCTCCAGTAAAGAGTCCCACCGGTACTCCTTCAGCGGCAGGAGCAGAAGGGCCAGCACCCTGGTCCAAACACGACACTCGTCGAAGCAGTCTCTTTTTCTTTTTCTTCCCCTCAGTAGGCGCAGTTGGACGACTGACCTGGCGGAGACGTTTCAGACGAATACCCTCAGGCCTTCGAGTACACACGGTTTCTTCAGGCTCTGGGATAGTTGCAACAGCCATTGGCTCAGGAGGGGCCGAGTCAGAAGAATCTCCAGCCAACATGTCCAGCATAGCACTTATCTCTGCATCACCCGGATTCATAGGCATCTCAAAGTGAACTTGCCTATCATCATTGGAAAGATCACCAAGTGAAACAACCAGAACCTCAACTTCTTCGAGAGAGGGTCGCACTCTAAGACCCAAACCACTGTCACTATCAAGAGGATTGGACACAAAATCGAAAAAGGACTTGAAAGATGGCAGATTCCAGGCAGAATACGCAACAGGAGCACCAATATTTGATACTTTGCCCCTAAGAATCATTTCCAGTCGGCTCACCAAATCCACAGCAGAAATTATCTTGTTGGTGACCCGGGTTGAGTCGGCGACACCACTGTATAAGTAAGTCGGGTATGCTCTGTCCTTCAGAGGCTGAATATTCTTAAACATAAAGTCTACAACCACAACTTCAGCGGTCAGACCTCTCTCCTTCAGTAAACAAATTTCAGCAAGCAGAACCTTGGCCTCTGTTACCTCCAGGGCTGTAGGAGACTGAATCCAACTCGGAGTGCGCACATCCGGTTGTCTCCCTGACCGAAGGGGAAGGGAGTTACCATGGTTTTCCACAATGAACCACTCTAAGCGCCATCCTTTAATACTGTCTTTAAGTGGGATATCGAGGTACTCTGTTTTCCTCCCACGGCGCATCTCCAAGCTCGCACCGCCCACAAGCTGATGCTGCCCCCCAGCCATCCCAGGGCGATAGTGATACAAGTATTTCCACAAACCAAAGTGAGGAAGAATTCCAAGGTAGGCCTCACACAAGTAAACAAAGATAGAGATTTGCAGAATAGAGTTGGGATTCAGGTGAGTCAGATTCAGATGGTAAAAGTCAAGGAGACCGCGAAAAAAGGGAGAAATGGGAAGGGCGAGACCGCGAATAAGAAAAGGAACGTAAACAACAGACTCGTGGGTATCCTCTGTCGGGACATTAACCCCACGACAAATCCGCCAAGAACAAAGCTCCTTGGGAGGAAGAATTCCGACATCGACAAGGTGGAGAAGATCCGACTCGGAAACAACAGACATATGATTACCTGCGAAAGGCAATTGGCTGTTGGGATCGATAGGAGGAATGACCGCAGCAGCAGAATTCTGGCTCTTCCGCTTGGGCGCCATCACAATCCCGTCGGCAAATTGGGCGGAAGCGAAATCAAAGGAAAACAGAGGATGTTTGGAGGCAAAAAAGTAAGGCTAGGGCTCAGGACGCTGAGGCGTATGATGACATGATGCAAATGGGGTTTTCCCGGGTTAGATATCGTTTCTAAAAGCGCTAAGTCATCACTCGGGAAAAAAGCTGGACTTCATGACTCGGCTGTTGCCTCTAAAACGCTGACGTCACCAGAAACCACTCGGCTGTTACTTCTAAAACGTCAACATGGTCCTGCATCACCCGACTGTTACTTCTAAAACACCAACGTGATCTGGCATGACTCGGATATTGCCTTTAAAGGCACCAACAGTAACTCAGCCGTTTTTTTCTCCACATAAAACACAGGCAGAATTAAATACGACCCGACAATAACAAGTCGTTACTCAAGAATTACTCCTAAGAACAACGGCTGCGTCGGACATAAATACAAGTTGTTGATCGGCTACGAAGGGGCATCAGAAAGGCAAAAGATATGCATAGAGCCAACATTCTTCATTATATAAAGGGAGAAGTTCTTTCACAACTCAAAGACCGACTCATTATGAGCCGGCCTCCCTCCCATCTCTCGACACATTACATTACTACATTACACTACTACACTATACTACTAACTACTACTACATTATTCCACTAATACTAATATGACTTCTACTACTACTTATCTATACTAATATTTTAAGCCAATGGCGCTTTGCCACTGGCCCTGCTGCTGCCGTCGCCGCCCTTGCCATCGCCCTTGCTGCCATCGCCCTTGTCGTCGCCTCCGTCGTCGCCGTCGCCCTCGCCGTCACCGTCATCGCCGCTCCCCTCCTCGGACGAGTCAGAGGAGTTCTCCTCGTCCGAGGAGACCTCCAACTCATCCAAGCCCTCGAGCCCGGAGCGCTCGACGGCCCAGATATATGTTCACACCTCGGCGGCGATCCCTTGGGAATTGTCCGAGTCATCGGACGATGCCAGGAGTGAGGTGTAGACTGGCGACCCCTCAGACTCAGAGGAAAACTCCTCCTCTGAGTATTCGGAATCGCCGAAGTCCTCCGAGGGAGGGTCGGCTCATGCTTCCGCTTGTCGCCGGAATGGTGCGATGAACTTCCACCCTTTTTGCTCTTACCCATGATGGAGTAGAAGAGAAGAGAAAAGAGGAGAGCAAGCAACAAGTAGCAGAGAAATGTGTGAAGACGCCAGAGAAGCAAGCGCTCTATTTATAGAGGAAGAAGGCAACCGCTCATATCCTACCACCACTACACGACGGTTCACTTACAGCGACCTACGGTTGGTTGCTAAAGCGGCTTTTAGCGACCTACGGTTGGTCGCTAAAAACCTTTAGCGACCCATAAGGATGGTCGCTATAGGTGCCGTCGCTAAAGGCTTTAGCGACCGACATATTTTTAGAGACCGACCGTCCGTTGCTAATATTGTATATTTAGCGACCAACCGTGGGTTGCTGTACTACAGATTTAGCAACCAACCGTAAGTCGTCATACTATATATTTAGCAACCAACAGAAAGTCACCCTTGTTACAGTTGTTGTTAATAATAATATACATTTAATTAAGCACCACAAATCACAGATTTTTATACACAAATCATAAAGACATACACATTTAATCAGTATCACAGTCATAGATCCATCACATAAACACAAAAGCACCACAATTATATGATCACAAAAGCATCACAATTATAATATCATTCACAATTAGATCATTTACAAATAGCTAGATCATTCACAAAAGCTCCAGAGATGATCAGTCACAAAAGCACCACAGCGACATCACTCCAGCTTGAAGCAGTTCAAAAGCCCACAACTACATCACTAATGTTTCATATCACTCCAGCTATTGTTCAAAAGCCCACAACTACATCACTCTAGCTGCTCCAGAGCTGATCAGTCACAAAAGCACCAAAGCTACACTAATGCTTCAAGCAGTTCAAAAGCCTTCAGACAACCACTCCAGCTTCTTGTATCCTCCTGTTTTAAGGTACAAGCTTTCTTTGTCCAGAACACCCTAGAAAAAAGTACATCAAATTAGTATATTGTTGCTACATTTGCAAATAAAAATACAGTTTTGATGCCTTATCTACCTCCACTAGACGGTGTTGCAGCCTTATGCACCAACTTCAGCTGGTGCAATCAAGATTAATCATCATTAAGTTGCTCATATAAATCTAAATATAAACAAGATAAGATATAGAATATTACTTTCTTGTACGGCCATGCAACTGACATCATGTAAGCATCAGCCATAGTTTCCACATTTGCACAAGGGCGAGGCAAAACTGTATCTCGTTTTATCACACAAGTTACAATAACTTCACAATATTGCCTTCCAAGGATCTGGCCTCCAACTGTGGTGCTTGGTTTAGTAGAAACAATTGTCCCTTTAGCCACAGGCAAATCAGATCTCAACATAGCATATAATATGACATCTTTTCCAACCTGGTGCAAATGATTAAGAATAATTTACTTCAATGTTTTTGAGGGTTTATGAAAATAAAGGTTAGAAAATGTATGAAATGAATGAGAGCATTACAAGATCATCATGTTTAGAGTGTGAAGCTTCAGCAAAGTGCCTTGTAGATCTTGGTGAGTTTGCACCTTGCATCTGATGAAATATTTGATCATCCTCATCATCTAATTCCTCATCTTCAGAAGCACAATATTCTTCATTGTCTTCCTCATCCTCAGCAGCAAACTTGTTCCTCGTCACCTTAAGAAACACAATTTCATAGCATAGTACAAGGAATCTAGAAAATTAGGATAAAGCAGCATGAATGAAAATATTGAATACCTTATGTTGAAATGAAGTAGAGCCGCGATGTGACATGGGCTCTTCACTTGCCCGGTCTGGTTGAGCCCTTTGCTCAATTTGAGTCTGTAGCTCAAGTACATGCTCTTCTAAAGCAGCCTTCTCACTTTGAACCTTTGTACGAGCAAGAATCTCCATTTGTAGTCTTGTTTCAGTATAAGACTTCAACTCTGGAGTGCCAATATCTTGAGGAGTAGGGCCTAAACCCAAAACACGAACATATCCTTTTGGCTCTTTCGGTCCACAAACAATAGAGAATGCATCACCCTCTTGAATTGACCGGTCCTTTAACTCTGGATATACTCCAAGAACATCATTAAGTTGGTCCTATAGAGAATTAAAGATGATTCACATCATAAAAGGTAATTCAGATAGAAATGTATATTGTACTAAAAATTAACAACAAAGCCTTACAATTATTGGTTTTGCCTGTTCTGTAGGAACACCATTTTTTCTTGTATGGGTTTGGATAAAGTTTTCATCTCTTCGTGGAGGACGTCCTAGTTTCACAGCCTGCAAACATACTTTGTTCATTGAAAACAGCAAGCAGCAGCAGCAGCACAGCAGCACAAGCAGCAATCTATTTTGTGTCTAAAATGTATCACTGTTGCCCATGCTTTCAGACTGGACAATAGAGCTTATATCAAATGTGGAGCAGCAGGATGTAATCATGAATAGAGATAGTAAAATACAAAGAACATTACCAAATCATATTCTGAACATGCATAGCTCACACTGCCGGCTGTATGGTGCATCTTTAGCTTTTGTCGATTTATTTTAGCTTTTTCTGAGCGATCCTAAAAATAGAATAAAAAATATGTGTTACAGGATTGAAGTATGGTTGCTTTATTAGAACTAAAGTGTAGAGCTTACCTGAAATTCAGAAGACATCCAATAGTTGTACATAGAGTGCCAATCATCATCATTAACCCTCTTATCAGGATATTCTGGAATTTCTTTTATAGACAATTCAGGATTGAAGTATCGTTGCTTTATGGATGCTTTAAATTGCTTCCACTTCTTTCCAGCTGTGCGCATAACCCAGTTTAAGGCAGCAGCATCTACATCATAATATGTCTTTATATCCTCCCACAACTCATACTTCTTGTTTATATCAACAAGCCTCCAGTCCGTGGTAGCAATAGACAATTTCTTTCTAACTTGACACCCAATAGCACTTGAAAGTTGTCTAGCACTTTTACCAATAGGCTGACCTCGATCATTGAGTAAAATTTTGATTTTTGGCATTTCAGGTGACCTTGAGAATATTCCCTCCATCTTAGTTATGCCCCTTGCAGGCCTCTTTTTTGTAGCATTGATTGGATCATCCTCGAAAACTTCAACTTAAGCAAATGAAAAGCACACATTGGTAACTGTTAAAAGAAGTTGCATGTACTAAATGATATACATGATATATAAATATGAGGATTATGAGTCATCACCATTGTCAGTGAGAAAATCTCCCACCGTCTGCAAATCAGCAATCGCTTGTTCGTCTTGAGGTTGAGCATTTTGTCTTTGTGGCCTTGGTCGCAAGTTTGGAGGTTTAGTTGTTGGAACACTTTGTCTTTGTGGTCTTGGTCGCAAGTTTGGAGGTTTAGTTGTTGGAACACTTGTCTTCTGTTTTTTCTACAAGCGAATGGCATGAATGTTATGCAGTTAACTGCTATGAAACTGCTATATACATTTGCTAAAAGTGCTAGAACTAAAACTGCTATAAAACTGAAACTGATACACTAATTTGGTGGTCCCGTGCATCACTAATTTGACGGTTATGTAACAGACCATCACTGAAGAATACACTAAAGACCATCACTGCCGAGACGTAGAAGAAAAAAACTGGGCACTAATTCTGATACTGAAACTGAAACTGGGCACAAATTCTATTACATAATATCAAACTGGGCACCATATGTAGGAGAACAAGATTAATTCATGGAGATTCGGATTGAGGCTTTTATCGCGAATTTGCTAAGCTCATGAAGTAGAGAGCAGATTCCCTTGCGGGGGAAGGGGCTGGTATGGTATAAAGTGGAAAATAATCTGGTTCCAAGTTACTTCCTGTCAGTTGTTTATTTTTGCCCAGTTTTGCTGAAATTGACCGTAGAGGGGGAATCGGGGTCACTTTGAGCTGTTATAATGTGGTTGAAAATAGACTTCAGATTTGTGGTAGTAATCTGATAATACTAAGCTGGGGAAAAACATGGTTGGCCGGCTAAGTGGGTCTGCTACCATTAAGAGTCTTTGAGAAAACTGGGCGTGAATATTAGACGTTCAGTCAAAACAAAACAATGGAAAGGAATTCAGTGTTAATTCCCTAATAGAGCACTGCTATAGACATCTAGTAAAAAACATTATCCCATCCGGTTTCTAGCTGTTTTGAACTTACGAAGGATAGGTATGGCTAGTGTTTGGATGTTACCAGTGGATCAGTTTGTGATTAAGAAGCTCTAAGAAGCTCTAAAACTGTTGGTGATTATGTAACTGGGCACTGGGCACTAAGAAGCTCTAAAACTGTTGGTGATCAGATTCTGTTGGTGATCAGATTTTATTTTCTGGAACTGGGCACTAAGAAGATTGCGATCAGATTTTATTTTCTGGAACTGGGCACTAAGAAGCTCTAAAACTGGGCACTGAAACCGGGCACTAAAACTAGGCACTAAAATCCTGGAACTGGGCACTAAAATTCTAAAACTGGGCACTAAAATTCTAAAACTGGGCACTGAAACTTGTTGGTGAAGTCTGGCCTTGTCCAGGATCCGATCAGATTTTGATTGCGCGCATTGGAAACATGCAGGTCAGGTGATTGCGCGCATTGGAAATGATGCGGCGCCAGTCTGCAACGTGATTGCGCGCGCGAACTCAGGTCGAACTCATCAAGCTCTGTCTCTCCACACACCACAGGACTGGCGAAATCATCAAGTTGTGTGCTTGCTGTGGCGCGCGCCGCAAGAAATAAAAAAACAATGGAAAAGCACACAAGTACTGCTATGATGGAGACATGGAGATACAAGTGTTGGCTACCTGTAACTGTAACTACGAGGGAGCGGGCGCCGTTTGGACCCAGGACCAAAATCTTTCATCTAAAAATTCATCCAATATTCCAAACGGATGAACTAAAGGCGAGTTATTAACCTTTAAATCTCGTTAGACTACCAAACCAACAAGTTCAGGCCGGCGGTGAGGAACCGGGCCAAGGTATATATATTGGCGTTTCTGGGATAACTAGGCACTATTTCTGGGATAACTGGGCACTCACATACACATACACAGATAACTGGGCACTAAGTTTGTTTCTGGGATTCTGTTTCTGGAATTCTGGGCACTATTTCTGTTTCTGGGAGCACATACACAATTCTGGGCACTAATTCTAGCACAATTCTGGGCACTATTTCTCTGGTTTCTACTACTGCACAGGAACATCAAGTTGCACAGGAATTTCTTTTCTAGCACAGGATTGAAATAGATCTGAAAGCAATAAAGATATAGATAGGTGCAGTAGTAGAAACCAGAGATGTTCCTGTGCTATAATGAGTTGCTAAACACTAGCAGATTACAATTAAGCCCATGAATAAGAGTAAAACTGCCATCTTATGATCCTGAAGGAAACTATTTATTGTAAAGAGATGATACTCAGAGTAAGACATATTTGTGGCAGGGAGATTTGAAATATGAACTTGTAAATGTAATGCAAATAATTGCAGCTGTGTTTGAGTAAACTGAACACAAAATAAGCACAAAGAAATTCAGTTAAGAGATGCCAACCTTTGAAATTTTTTTGGATGGACCTTGGTGCTTCATACTCTTGACGATTTCAGGGATGTTAAGAGATGCCAACCTCCTTTTATTTCTTTCAATATTTTCTTGCTTCAGCTGCTCGTATTCACTACATGATCCATCTTTATTGCTTTCTCTTGCGCTTGCCATTTTTTTTCCTGAAATATCATCAAACATGGAATCATCAAACTTACTCAAACAATGAGATTAGCTATTTACACTCAAACAACAAGTGCATGCATATATTAAAAAATATCATCAAACATGGAATCATCAAACTTACTTTCTAGATTTTTTTCCTTGTTTTACTCCACTAACAATGGCACCATCTATATCTGTTCTAGCACATGGGACACATCCAACAATAAGACTTTCAAATACATTAGATTGCAGATCAAGGATTGGCGGAACTACATAATTTTCATCATCAATGATACCATAATCAACATCACTTCCATACAAATCTCGCGGTTTTGGCTGAACAACAGCTACCCATTCAGTATCAATTGGATCAACAACATAGTAAACTTGTGTTGCCTGTGATGCTAATATGAAAGGTTCATCCGAGATCTTTTCACCAGTATTGAATAAATGTTTGAAATTCACTGTAGTGATTCCAAATTGATCTGTTCGAACCCATTTGTTGTTTACACGGTTATCAACCCAATCACACTTGAAAAGCACAATATTTCCTTTGTGGTGATAGTTGAGTTCAAGAATTTCTTTTATGATACCATAAAAGATGTTTTTCCCTATAGTATGGTTGTCATCATTTCCTTTTTCGAAATGAGTTGTCTCAGCAGCTAACGCTACCCCACTACTTTGGACAGACCTATTCTCATCATATGACTGTGTACGGAAGTTGAATCCATTTATTGAGTAGCTGTTATACTGATGTGCAATCATCATTGGTCCCTTAGCTAAAATTTTGATCTCTTCTGAGGCCTCCTCACATGTTTCCTCAACATGTGGTACCAATACTATTGTTAAAGTGAAAGACTTTATGAGATTGTAAATTCACTTCTCCTTTTATACTTACATGTAACCTGAACCACTCATGGAAGGTTTTATGTTGCATGTGGTTGGTCTCACGCTGATTTCGAACACCAATTGAGGAGAGGTATTGAGCATGTTTGCTGAAATGGCCAACATGAATTTTCTTTGAAATGGCCAACGAAGAGTAAATAATCACATGATACTCGCTGAGTTAGATAGCTTACTTTAAATATGGTTCTATGTTGGAATAGTTGAAAAGGACATATCTATGTGCTTGAAGCCATGTCTTGTGATCTAAATTGACAACACACTTTCCAGCCATTGCTCGACCAATTTTGTGAAAGAATGGAGTTGTAACACAAATTTGTGTTGGTAAGCGATTTCTAACTCTATGGTTGAAGTGGGTCTCATCTTGTAAATACCGAGAACAAAGCGTGAGAGCCTCATCAAACAAAGAACCCTCCATAATTGATCCTTCCGGGTGACTTTTTGTACGCACATAGCCCTTGCATTTTTTTAGAAACCTATACATGTAAACAACGACACTCATCATATTATTGAAAAATTATATCGTTATTTGTTTGCTATGTAATATACCAAAGAAAAATACCTCTCCACCGGCCACATGCTTCGAAAATGGATTGGGCCTGCCACTCTTGCTTGGGTAGGAAGATGTACCATCAAATGTACATTAATGGTAAAAAATGATGGAGGGAAAATAATCTCTAAAAGGCTCAAGATTTCAGCTATCTCAGATTCTAACCTTTGCATGTCACTTATTCGAATAACAGGAGAGTACAATTTTCTAAAGAACGTGCTTAAACGAATCAGCACAACACTAACTTCTTGAGGGAGAACTCTCCGGACAGCAAGTGGCAGTAAATCTTGTAGAAGAATGTGGTTGCCATGAGTATTAAGATTAACTATCTTTTTTTCATTGACAAGAACATTATGTCGTATATCAGCGGCATATCCATCAGGAAACTTGACCCCTTTTAATACTTGACAAAACAATTTCTTCTCAACAGAGCTCATTGAGTAGGGTGCAGGAGGCAAATAAAATTGATTAGCTTCTAGTTCAATAGGATGAAGGTCGCTTCTAATACCTAAAGCTTGAAGATCCAAGCGAGCATTCAGATTATCCTTAGATTTTCCAGCAATGTCCAACAAAGTATTAATTATATTTTCACACACATTCTTCTCTATGTGCATGACATCAAAATTATATCAAATTTTCAAGTCCTTCCAATATGGAAGAGTGAACCAAATAGGTCTCCTTTTCAAAAAGACTAATGGTTTCCCATCCTTGCGTTTCTGATTCCTTATTGGCTTACCTGATGGCTTCTTGCCATAAATTGTTTTCAAATTTTTTGTACAATCCAAAATTTCCTCTCCTGAAAGAGGAGTAGGTGCTGGCCTCAACTCACTTTCACCAAATGAATCAACATCAGACCTAAATGGGTGGTTTGGATGTAAGAACCTACGATGTCCCATGTAGCAAGACTTGCTACCATTTCCAAGTCTGAGAGAACAAATCAATGAGTGGCAATCAGGACACGCTGCTTGACCAGAGGTGACAAATCCGGATACACTGCCTAGACCAGGGAAATCAGTGATGGTCCAAATTATTGCAGCACGCAACTGAAAGTATTCACCCTTTGAGGCATCATAGGTCTTCACACCATTAACAAACATATCAAGCAGATCATAGACAAGGGGCTGAAAATAAACGTCCATATCACTACCCGCAGAAGATCGACCAGGAATTAAGACAGACAAGATAAAATTTGAATCCTTCATGCACATCGATGGTGGAAAGTTGAGTGGAATCAATATGCCAGGCCAAATACTGTAACTAACATTCATTGTCCTATATGGATTGAAACCATCTGTAGCAAATGCTAGGCGGATATTACGACTATCCATAGCAAATTCTGGATACTTTTGATCAATATCTTTCCACAAGGGTGAATCGGCAGGATGCCTAAGCAAACCATCTTTTACTCTTTGTTCATCATGCCACCTTGTGAGACTTGCAAATTTAGAAGAAACAAACAATCTTTGGAGTCTTTTTTTAATAGGGAAATAACGAAGCACCTTCCTAGGAACTTTGTACTCACGTTTCCCATCTAGACTCTTCTTTTCTGATTTCCAATGTGAGACACTACATACCGAGCATGAATCAAGTTTTTTATGCTCCTTCCAAAATAGAATGCAATCATTTTCACATGCATGAATTGTAGTGTACCCGACTCCTACAGATTTGACCACTTTCTTTGCTTCATGAAAGTTTCTAGGAAGTGCTGAACCCTTAGGAAGTGCATCAACAAGTAAATCTACCAACAAATCAAAACTTCTATCTGTCCATCCTCCAAGAAGTTTGATGTGAAGCAAACGAACTAGGAAACGTAGCTTTGAGTAGTTTTGACAACCCGGATATAATTCTTGACTATTGTCTTCTGCTAGCTTACGAATGGCTATTGTGTCTTCATTAGGTTCCTCAAAAGACCCATCATCCTCCATATCACCTCCATCATCTAAACCACAAGCTAAATCCTTTAACAACTCAGATATTGCATCATCTTCTGTAGGATGCTCGCTAAACTCATCATCATTGTTACCATGATTCACAAAAGAGGACGAAGCTTCTCCATATAAGGTCCATGTTGTGTACCCTTTTAGAAAACCATCACATATCAAGTGTTCTCGCACTTCACCGGCCTCTCTCCAAAACGAGTTAACACACTTCTTGCAAGGGCATAGTATCTTGTTTCCTATTGCTGAATGTCTAAATGCAAAAGCTAGAAAACCATTCACCCCTTGTTTATAAACCTTTGTCTCCCTACATACAGTTCCTATGTTACATATCAATATAACTATAGAAAAACATAAGAGTTGCTATGAAAAGTTGCTTTGTACCTAGCCTCACTTGTGATCCATGATTTATCCATAATCTTTATGTATGATTTATCCATACCTAGGTGTGCCTGCACAACCTTCACTAACTCAGGCTAACACGACTGTAGTATATGATGCGTTCTGCAAGAGCTAGCAAAGCAATGAGGGCAGCACTTATGTACCATTAACCTGCCCTTCTACTAGCTGATCGATCGACCCTCTCACACAATCCAATAGTAACAGAAATTTATAATAATTTAACATTCCAACAACCTCAAATAATAATTTTAGCACCAAATAATAATGTGCCTAGTGTGGGCAGCAAACAAAAAAAGCAACGTGTCTAGTGTGGGCAGCAAACAATAGTCAAAAATACAGATCTGGCTAAGTGACATTGATATGGAGCACTTACACTGCACGAAGAAACCGATGTAGCCGTCTTTGGGAGCCGGTGTCGTGGGAGTTGAATCCGATGTAGCCGATGTAGCGGTGGTGCCTGGTGCCTGGTGCCTGCCGGCTGGTGGTGGTGGCCTGATGGAGTGGTGGGGGGCGGCGGGGCGCCTGGGGCTGGGGCAGTCCGGCAGTGGGCGCGCTGGACGGTGCCGCGGAGCGGCGGCCGGTGGAGGCGCGGACCGCGGTGGGGCCTGGAGGCGGCCGGCCGCGGGGACGGGGCCTGGGGCTGGGCGGCTGCCGGCGGCTGGGGCCTAGGGGCGAGCCAGCGAGGGTGGGGTTGGGCGGCTAGGGGAGACGGGTGGGGTTGGGCGGCTGGGGGAGACGGGTGGGGCTGGGCGGCTGCCGGCGGCTGGGGCCTAGGGGCGAGCGAGCGAGGGTGGGGTTGGGCGGCTGGGGGAGACGGGTCATGGACCACGGTGATGTGTTGAAGCCGTGAAGACTGAAGGACAGAAGGGTATGTGCTGGATTGCTATTAGGGATTTAGGGTTCATCTGCTGCCTGACACGTGGGCCAGGCCGTATTTCAGTTTTTTCCGGTTTTTTCGGTTCTTTAGAGTGGAGTAAATAAGAAACACAAAAATCACGTACCCCTATAGCGACCCACCATCAGTCCCACACTTACCTCTATAGCGACCGACCGTAAGTCGATAAATTTCTAGACTTTTAGCGACCCACAGACCGTCGTTATAAAAGCATTTAGCGACCAACCGTCGGTCCATAACTTTTAGTGACCAACCGTCGGTCCCTAATAAGGGTCGCTAAAGATCAACCGTCGTGTAGTGCACGACCACTGAACAGTCGCAAGTATTCAATAAGCAATTCAAATCGTCTAGAAACAAGTCAGGCGGCTGACGCCGTTTCACGTAACACAACACCCATTGGGACTCAAGTCAACTGCATGGACGATATGATTACACCCGCGGTCACGTCAAGTTACTACTCAGGGACAGTTCGCTAAACGCTCAGCGCACCAAGCCATCCCTTGCCTACACCCATTGGGGGGGGACGTCCAGGAATTTTCAATAGATTTTCCCAAACAGTCACATCCATACAGTATACGCAATGAATGTATCAAGACAAAAAGAAGATATCGATGGAAATCGGAGGAAAGCCACAAATAGCTGATGAAGTACAAGTCTAATCAACAGGAGCATTGAAGCACGAAGCGAAAGGAAGACCAGCCAAGGGCCATCTACCGGATGTCCAATCTGTCGCAGATCAAATAAATTTCAATAGGACATGGGTAGACCATATTGTTGATCTCAAAGGCAAAACCGCATGCTGATTTCTAAAGCATAAAGTTGATGATATCATGCTGAATTCTAAAGCATTTGGCGAGGATAAAATGCTGACTTCTAAAGCATGAGATGAAGACCTTCGAGCGGATTATTTCTAGTAATCCACTCAAAGCTCAGGGGCTACACCCATTGGATGCACCTCCGGTGCACCCAATGAATCCTGAAACCCCAAAAACAAAATGCTGATCTCTAAGGCATAGGCTGATGGCAAAATGCTGATTTCTAAGGCATGAGTCCAAGTCAGAGACAATGGTTTCTAAAAAAGCATGGGATGAAGACCTTTGAGTGGATTATTTTCAATAATCCACTCAAAGCTCGGAAGCTACACCCATTGGTTGCACCTCCGGTGCACCTAATGAATACTTAACCCCTGAGAACAATATGTTGATCTCCAAAGCATGAACAGAGCACCGATTTCTGAAGATTAAAGCAAAAGACTGTTGAATAATGTCAAAAGAAGATGACAGAAGATCGTTTTTACCAAGTCACTCAGAGTTAGAGGCAATGACTTAACAGACATGTTTTAAAATCGCAAGCTAGACCTAGAATCTTTGGGCCGATTATTTTAAAATCAACACAAAGATTGGGGGCTTGTGGGGGACAGATATCCCCCAGGTCCACTAGAAGGCAAAAAGGCCTCGCGAAGGGCCCCAGGCCCATTATTTCGCAAGGCCATCCCTTCATGGGCCAGGGGAGGAACTTTCGGCAGATTGGATCAACACGAGATCGAATCAACTCAAGCCCATGCGGTTCGCTGAATTCAAGCGCTATCAGCAGCAGCGATCCGATTCTCCCGCACAACACCCTCAGACGTCAGAACTAATCGATGATAAGTCGGTAGGATCATATGAAGATAAGTTTAGTCGATTCACTATTGCTTAGGCGCACATTGTTATCATATTTGCATGTATCGCCCCACGGTCGAGTATATAAGGCCTAGGGGGGGCACCCCATCAAAATCATCTTCATCTCATTCATCAGCCATCCACTTAGCTTTTTAGCATCCCTCGTACTAGAGAATTCCTCTGTAACCCACCCCATAAAAGATCCACACCAGGACGTAGGGTGTTACGCGTCTCAAAGCAGCCCGAACCTGTGCAAAATTGTCTACTGTCTCTCGTGCATCTAGCACGAACCATTGAGCTACAGTCGATTACACCGTCCTACTCCAAAAAGCACCTCGAGGGGTAACCCCAGGTGCGTGGTCGGACCCAAAACACCGACAGTCCCCCCCAATGGGTGTAGCCAAGGGACGGCTTGGTGCGCTGAGCGTTTAGCGAACTCCCCTTGAGTAGTAACTTGACGTGACCGCGGGATGTAATCATATCGTCCAAGCAGTTGGCTTTAGTCCCAATGGGTATTGTGTTGCGTGAAACGGCGTCTGCTGCTTGACTTGTTTCCAGACGATTTGAATGGCTTATTGAATATTTGTGACTGTTTAGTGACCGTGGTAGGAGATGAGCGGTTGCCTCCCGCCTCTATAAATAGCCTGCTTGCTTCACTGGTGCCTTCACACATCTTTCGACCATTTGTTGCTTATTCTCCTCTTTTCTCTTCTCTTCTACTCAACCATGGGCAAGAGCAAGAAGAGCGGGAGTTCGTCGCACCACTCTGGTGACAAGAGGAAGCGTGAGCAAAGCCGCCCTCAGAGGACTTTGGTGACTCCGAGTACTCGGAGGAGGAGTTCTCCTCCAAGTCCGAGGGGTCGCCAGTCTACACCTCTCCCCCGGTGTCGTCTGATGACTCGGACGATTCCCAGGGGATCGCTGCCGAGGTGTGGATGTACATCCGGGCCATCGAGCGCTCCAGGCTCGGATGAGTCAGAGATCTCCTCGGACGAGGAGGACTCCTCCGGCTCGTCCGAGGAGGGGAGCGGCGGTGACAGCGACGAGGACGATGGCAGCGATGGAGGCGACGGCGACGACAGCAAGGGCGACGGCAAGGGCGGCAGCGGCAAGGGCGGCAGTGGCAGCGGCAGGGCCAGTGGCAAAGCGCCACTGGCTTAAATATTAGTATAGATAAGTAGTAGTAGAAATAGTATTAGTATTAGTATTAGTATTAGTTAGTAGTATAGTGTAGTGTAAGTAGTGTAGTGATGTAGTAATGTAATGTAGCGAAAAAGGGGAAGAAGGCCGGCTCATAATGAGTTGGTCTTTGAGTTTATGGAAGGACTTCCCTTTTATATAATGAAGAAAATTTTGGCTTGTTCTGTGCATATCTTTCACTTTCCCATTGCTCCTTTACAGTCAATCGATAGCTTGTATTCATGCCCAGCGTTACCATTGTTTTTAGAGATAACACCCGAGTAACGACTGATAATTGCTGAGTCGTATTTGATTCTGCCTGCATTTACGTAGAGAAAACGGCTGAGTTACTACTGGTGTCTTTAGAGGTAACAGCCAGATTATGCTACATCACGTCGGCGTTTTAGATATAGCAACCGAGTTATGCTGAGCCACGCCGGCGTTTTAGAAGTAACAGTCGAGTGGTGATTGGCGATGTCAACGTTTTAGAGGTAACAGCTGAGTCATGCTGGATCACGTCGGCGTTTTAGAAGTAACAGTCGAGTGGTATTTGGTGATGTCAACGTTTTAGAGGTAACAGCCGAGACACGTCGGCGCTTTAAAGGTAGCCGCCGAGTTATACTGAGCCATGTCGGCGCTTTAGAAGTAGCTGCAGGACGCCTTGCTTTTTCTGAGTGATGACTTAGCGCTTTTTAGAAACAGTGCCTGACCCGGGAGAACCCCGTTTATATCACGTCGTTGCACGCCTCTGTGTTACGAGCCCTAACTTCACCTTTTCGCTTTCGAACGCTACTCTGCTTCCCTCTAATTTCGCTTTCTTTCAATCCGCCGACGAGATAGCGATGGCGCCCAAGCAGAAGAACCAAAATTTTGCCGCAGTGGTCATTCCTCCCATTGACCCCAATAGCCAGTTGCCTTTCGCAGGTAACCATATGTCTGTTGTTTCGGAGTCGGATCTCCTCCACCATGTTGGTGTTGGAATTCTTCCTCCGAAAGAGCTTTGTTCTTGGCGGATTTGCCGTGGGGTTACTGTTGGGGGCCAGCTTCATCGCTGAAGGTCCTGCAAGAAGAAACACCTTCGGAAGATCAACATAGAAGCAGCGCTGTTGGGTGCCTTCGGCTTCCGAAGGTCCTCAAAAACATGATTTGACAATATTTTCCGAGTGAAACATGTGAACAGGCATCTTCGGAGTCAGGTTGCGGGTGTACAAGAGCATGGTTAAGACGAAGCTTGACTGGGGCGGAAAGCGACCACAACGAAGGATAAGACGATCACGAAGCTACGTGCAGAAAAGCTTCGACATGACGGCAGAAAAGAGGAACCGACTTAAAGATGAAAAGTCAAATTAAACCTCGAAGGATTGCTATAAAGTTATTGTCAAATGTAAAGGGCATCAATGTAATTTTACACGGGCTGCGTCCCGTGCCTATAAATAGATGAACAGTACTCCTGTACTGTTCACGCTGACTTGGCATACGCTTTTCCACATCACGTCTACACCTTTACTTTTCATCAATCCGAAGGTACATTTGTAATTTGTTTTCATGAATTTGACAATAAAGATAAGTTGATGATAATACTCATATTATTACCTGTGTTTTATATATGTGTTCTTTTTTACCATTAATCAATCTTACGAAGATCTTTTCCTTTGTAACCTTCGTCCAAGATCCATTATATCCGAAGGGACATAATGTTTATAAGGACGAAGGAATTTAACATTTAACACTTTTCATGTTGCCTTGTTCTTAATTCATAGCATTTGAGAACAAGTCCCCAATAAGCGTCGAAACTGTCATCTAAGGAGCTTCGGCATAGTAACACGCTTTGAGACGAAGGTGTAGCACCGACTTAAAGATGAAAGGACAGATTGACCCTTGATAATTTATGTCATAAAAGTAGTCAATTATACAGGGCATAATTGTAATTTCACACAGGTTGTGCCCTATGTCTATAAATAGATGAACAGTACCCCCGTACTGTTCATGTTGATTTATACTCGCTCGTGCATCACGCTTGAACCCACTTGCTTTCTGCCAAGCCGAAGGTATAAATGTAATTCAATATCATTTTTATCTATCCTTGACAATAAAAATATATTAAAAACATCATATGATTATTCATGTTGTCTTTCATATTTCATATGCTTCTTCTTACAGTGATATACACTGTAATGACGAAGGTATGTCCTTCATCACCTTCGTCTGAAGATCATTATATCCCATGGGAAATAATGCTTCGGAGGACGAAAGGCATTAACTTTTAACATTTTTTGTTGCCTTGTTCTTGATTCATAGCACTTGAGAACAAGTCCCCAACATTGGCGCCCACCTCCGGTGAACTTATTTCCACTGTTGAGCTGATGGCTTTGTTCAACAACCAAGCTGAAGTACCTTCAGCTACGAAGCTGGTGCTTCCGATAACAGGTGGTTCAAGTTCGGAACCGGCTAACAAGAAGCAGAAGAAGGAAGCGCAGAGAAGGGTGCAGCATGTTGGGGTGCAGGGACCCTTCATCAAATCAAAATGGTCCCACATCCAAATCACCTTCTCCTAGGAGGATCTTCAGCTTAAAGATTACCCTCATAATGATGCTATGGTCATATCTTGTGTCATCAAGGGATTTCTGGTCCATAATGTTCTGGTTGATACAGGCAGTGCAGCGGATATCATATTTGCTAAGGCCTTCAGACAGATGCAAGAGCCAGAAGACAAGATTCATGATGCTACTCACTCTCTTTGTGGCTTTGAAGGAAGGCAGATTGTAGCACTCAGCAAAATCACAAAGCCGGTTACCTTTGACTTTGTTCATAACACAAGGACTGAACAGATTGTCTTTGATATTGTTGATATGGAGTACCCCTATAATGCAATCATTGGTCGTGGAACACTTAATGCCTTTGAAGCAATACTTCATCCAGCATATCTATGCATGAAGATACCTTCGGAACAAGGGCCCATTGCTATTCATGGAAGTCAAGAAGCTGCCAAAAAGGCCGAAGGAAATTGGACAGACTCAAAAGCAATTTACAATATAGATGGAACCAAAGTATGTGAACAGTACAAATACAATAGAGAGAAGGCTGCTTTGGCGGATCAGCCGAAGCCTATGCTTCTATGTGAAGACATAGCAGAGTAAAAGGTATTGCTGGGGTCTCAGCTATCTGAAGAACAAGAGAAAACTTTGAAAAGATTTTTATTCAACAACAAAGATGTCTTTGCTTGGTCAGCCAATGATCTCTGTGGTGTCAATAGAGATGTCATCGAACATTCACTCAATGTGGATTCATCCTTTAGGCCAAGAAAGCAAAGGCTTCGGAAAATGTGTGATGATAAAGCCGAAGCTGCTCGCAATGAAGTGAAAAGACTTCTCAGTGCTGGTGTCATCAGAGAGGTAAAATACCCAGAATGGTTAGCCAATACTGTTATGGTGAAGAAGGCCAATGGCAAATGGAGAATGTGTATTGATTTTACAGATCTTAACAAGGCTTGTCCGAAGGATGAATTCCCATTACCAAGAATAGATTCTCTAGTAGACGCAGCAGCTTCTTCAGAGCTCATGAGTGTACTGGATTGTTACTCTGGCTACCACCAAATCTGGATGAAAAAGGAAGATGAGCCAAAGACTAGCTTCATAACCCCCAGTGGCACATATTGCTATCTTCGGATGCCTGAGGGGCTCAAGAATGCTGGAGGAAGCTTCAGCAGAATGATAGCCAGGGTCTTTCATTCTTAGATAGGCAGAAATGTGTAGACCTATGTTGATGATATCATAGTGAAAAGCACGAAGCAAGAAAATCATATTGCTGATTTGCAAGAAACATTTGCCAATTTCAGGCAAGCTGGCCTGAAATTAAATCTAGAAAAATGTGTTTTTGGAGTGAAGAAAGGCAAGTTCCTTGGTTGTCTGGTATCAACGAAAGGAATTGAAGCTAACCCAAGCAAGATCGAAGCTATCCTTCGGATGGAGCCACCAAGCACGAAGAAAGGGGCTCAACGGCTGGCAGGAAGATTAGCATCATTAAACAAATTCATATCTAGATCAGCGGAAAGAAATCTGCCATTTTTTGAAATACTAAAGTCAGCCAAAATCTTTCAATGGGGCCCGGCACAACAAAAAGCTTTTGAAGAGTTGAAACAATATTTGATTGATTTAACAACATTAACTCCACCCGCGCCAGGGGCTCCATTGCTCTTATATGTGGCAGCTTTGCATTCTATAGTGAGTGCAGCGCTGGTGCAGGAGAAGCTAGATGGCCAAGCTAAAAAGCAAGTTCCAGTATACTTTGTCTCTGAAGTTTTAAGTTCGTCAAAGAAAAATTACACAGAATTGGAAAAGGTATTATATGTTGTGTTAATGGCCTCCAGAAAGCTTCGGCATTATTTTCAAGCATACCATATAATTGTTCCTTCATCACAACCTCTAAAGGACATCATGAGGAACAGAGAAGCTACTGGAAGGATTGGGAAATGGGCTGCAGAGCTTAACGAATTCATCATTGATTATGTGCATAGATCTTCAATTCAGTCCCAGGCGTTAGCAGACTTCATCGCTGACTGGACGCCAGGGGCTCAGGAAGAAGAGATAAATAAAGATGCCGAAGCTTGGACAGTGTTCTACGATGGTTCTTGGGGAGCCTTCTGTAACACCTCAGGTGTTTATATTCCGCTCGACAACGAGTACGGATTTAAGCACATAATATCAGTGGATAAAACGGATTTTAAATTTTAATCATCCTCGTTTATTGCGAATCTAATATCGCATCTGTTCCGTTTGTCGCGAGTGCGACATCATTTTTACTTCTATTATTTGGGTTCTTCCAAAAAAAAATTTCGTGATGTTCGGAATATCGTCATTCCGAAAATCGGTGCGTCCGGTGATTATTTAAAATTCATCACTCGTACGGGTACGAATTCGGAAGCTCAACCCACTCGGACGATTTTATCCCGAACAAATTAATTTTGAACTCGACAACTAAAATGCTCGGGGTAAAATAATTCGAATCGTGTGAAATCTTGCGCGAGGCTACGATCCAATTTATCCGTCCGCACCCTGTTTTGGGCGACGAAATCGCGTATACATGGTAGATCGGGTTTCAGCTAATTTCGGTCGAATCACGCCGAACAAATTAGTCAGAACTCGTCGACTACGGTTGTCGATGCAAATAATTCGGTTCCCATTCGTCAACCGTGAAATCGTATATGAGGATCCAAAAGGTGAGCCTCGACTCGCTGATAAATTATCTATGGCCGTGAAATCAGATGTTCAGACCGTAGGTAAATTTATCAGATTTTTGAATTGAATCAACTGTCACAATTACTGCCGACCCGTTTTACATTGCTAAAAATCGTAATTGTAAAAATATCTGCGATGCTTTGTTAAAAAAAATAAGAAAATGAATCTTAAAAAAAAGAAGAAAGAGAAAAATCATCACATTCCTATCGCATGGCAGATGAAGATTTTTTTTCTATCCCTGATTTTTCTCACGGCTACCGCTTTCCCTCTGATATTTCAATCGTTGGCCATATCTCTTCCCTCTCCTTGATTTTTCGAGCTGCATTGTCTCTGATATTCTTCAACGAGCTCAGATCTTTTTGCCGCTAACCTTATCTTCCAGCCATCGTTATAAGCATGGATATTTGTTTTCTTCTTCACTGAACGTGGACAGCACTGAGCCATCGTGTCTCCTCCGTGCTGCTCGCCGGGCGCTGTATGGAGCATCCTTATCCCTTCACCGTCGTACTCAGATTCTTTTTATCTGCTGTCGTCTTCCCTGCAAGCTCCATTCTTGCGTGCGCCCAGTCCGAGTCTTTCTCTTCCTGGCCGCGCTGAAGTCCTGCTTCGTGGGAGTCTGGAGCAGCCGTGGACGCGCCCGCGCCGTCCCTGCTCGGATTCCTGTCAGCCACTGCCCAGCTCCATCTCACGGTACTCTGTCTGCTCGGTTCCATGGCGCGCCACGACCCCGCCATGGAAGTTTCCTTGCCGCGCCAGCTCGATTTCATGGCGCGCCCTCTTCAGTCGGCCTCTGCTCCTCCTCTGCCGGTCGCCCCTCTCTGCTTGCCCTCCAGTTCCATCTTTGGTCGTGCACGGACGCAGCCGGGAAGCGCTGGTGGCTGCGGGCGCGATGGTCGTGGACGGGCAAGCCGTCGTGTGCCCTTGGTCTCTGCTTTGAATTCCCCGGCACCGTCAGCCTCTCCTGCAGTCGCTGAGCGTCGCTCGCTCGCTGTTGCTGATGCTCCCTGCTGCTGCTCCATCCAAGCCGCATCTGGGTTTCTTCCCCATCGATCGAGTTCGGTCTCTCCAACACATGTCGGTCTTCAATCTACCATGTCGCGCCCTGACCTCAATCTCGCCGATGTCCTCCCTGCCATGTCTGTTGCCGACCATCGATCTCCATCGTGCTGACGCTCGGTCTTCACCTTGACGTCGATAATTGATCGCGTAATGTGGAAGACGAGCCAAGTCGACCCCAAGCGCGGACTACTCCGCATGGAGATGCTGATGAACGAACCTGCCTGATCAAGTGCTAGGATAAGGATGATCGTCAAGTGGTCGCCTAACAAACACTAACCTAGTGTTACTCAGGCAAGCCCCGGTGCATGCAACCCCTTCCTTGTGTTTTTAAATACTTTTCGCACACTTTAAGTCTAGTGAAATGTGCATTAGGTTTATAGGAGTTGCTTGAAACCCTTTGATGCATTGTCTTCCTTGATATCCATACCTGTTATAGATACTTCTTTGGAAGTATCAAACTTTGATTTACAAAAATGCTTAGCCCTGCTTAGATCTTGTGGATAGAGGTTGTCTTTTGCGTTAAGGCCTTGCTCAGGGGTTATCCTGAGGAAAGATGACTTCTACCTGCAAGGTTATATTTTCATTGGGAGCATGGTGGGATCTTACTGCAAAGTTCCCTATGATGCTCTTTTCATCCTAAGGAAAACAAACAATCCTAAGGGTGGAAATACTTAAATCGGGACTTGGGTTAGGAACGGGTGATATTCTACCCAGGTTGATTAAGGATTGAACGTGTATGTAGGTGTGCTGACCGCGGACCCTTTAACT
This sequence comes from Zea mays, assembly GCF_902167145.1. Lineage (NCBI taxonomy): Eukaryota > Viridiplantae > Streptophyta > Magnoliopsida > Poales > Poaceae > Zea > Zea mays. The sequence continues at coordinate 36,259,215 of NC_050098.1, read as the reverse complement.
GGTCACATGCCTCGTCATGGGTAAGCCTTGCCTCGGGCAGACTAAGGCCAGAATAAGATAACACGAAATGGGCGTGGAGCGGTGGCGAGAGTAGTGTGTACCCTCCGTGGCAAGAGGCTGGATGGTGGTGTATCTGTGCTCTCGGTTTGCGTGAACCTGATCTGGTCTTAAGAACCCCGGTGGCGGGTTGACATATGCAAGGGTTAAGTGCTACATATGTCGTGTGATTGGAGATCCTCAGCTGAGTATAATCGATTCGGATCGCCGTACCTTCGCGGTTATGAAGACGTGGTCACTTGTCTACAACCTAAGTCAGGATGTGAACATTATGGATAAAAATAATGTTGTATTGATGAGATGATGAAATTAGACTAAAGGCAAACAGAGTCTATTAATATTTAATCTAGCGTTAAAACATTGAAAGTAAGGATTCACTTTAGTAAGCTATTTCTGCAAAAGTATCTAAGTTGATTCTTGTTAAAGCCTCTCCTTGATTCCTATTTATCCAGCATACCCTTGAGAGTCTTTTCCTTAGTCGGGTAAGACTTGCTGAGTAATTCCATACCCAGGGTTTTATTCCCTGTTGTTTTTCAGGTCCTAACTTTGTGATGCTGTTGATGGTGTTAAGTGCCGGTGGGCTCGGCCTTCTTATAAGTCTAAGTAACTCCCTTATACTTCTTATTGAGGATGGTCACTTAAGCTAGCATATATTTCAAACTTATACTTTTGTAACCACTCCGATAAAATAATATAAAATTTTTGTAACTTGTAAAATTTGGTAATAGTATTTCCGCTGCAAAATTATTGGTGTGTGTGATTTGTATTACTTAATCCTGCGGTTCTGGTTGAAAGTGGTTTATCCGATGTCCTTGGGGCAATCGGACAGATCCTGTTGAGTTATCTGGTGCACATGCATGGTCGTCTGAGGTCTTTGGGACAAAGACAGGTGCATGTGGGCCCAATAACTTGAAGGTTCTGCCACAGCTGGTATCGGAACTGGATTAAGTATCTACGGTCACATACGTATTTTAAAAACAAAAGTTTTGGTTTTGAAAAACCTATTTTCAACTAAACACATTGTTTGGCTTTGAAAAACAGTTTTGAAAAACTATAATGCTAGCGACGTCCTCTGTTAAGCCCTAAATTAAGGACTATTAGGTGGCTTAGTTGAAAACCACTAACCCACAACCGGGTGGGTATTGCATACATGTGTATTGTTATTTTTGAAAACCATTCCGTTTGGAATGGATCGACGCTCAGGTAAGGTGAGATGTGAGAGCATGACCGAACAAACGTCGGTCTAGGGGAGAGTATAAAAAGCGCTTGATTATATACATGTTTTACATATGTATATATGAAGGCTGCGATGTGGAGTAATTACTTTTCTGGGAATTCAGTACCCCATGGATGTGTATGGGTATACAGACATGGAAATACTGAGAAGTGTAATGTACTTGTAATGACGCACCTACGCTCAGGTAAGAAGGTGAGTTACCATAATGAGTTGCCCTATGGTTAAAGTGTGGCAACGGCGCCTATGCGTGGCTCGGCGCTTAATGATGAGCTGGCCTCCATATAGCAATATATGGAGTATAAACTGTGATAAATTATCATGTGTGAACTGCATCATTGGGAAATTGGGCTGTGATGGAATCTTCTGCAGGTACACTAACCTCGAAAAACGTATGTGTAGCTGACGACTAGCAATACCGAGAGAGAGAACGTATGCCACCGATATAGAACGCTATCGCCTCATTATGTTGGCAAAACTTGTGAGGACGTATAGGACGAGCATGCATCCTGATTGTTGCATCATGTTTGTCACCTATACATCCAAAGTGCTTCTATCATCTTTATTCTAATAACCGATGATTGTAGATAATGTGGTGTAATGTTGTATTATGAACTTCGATGAAATAGGTGTCCTCCATTCTTTAGGTGACCTCTTAGGGTGCTTATTGTGCTTGCTCTTGTACTTGATGCGCTGGTAGAAGGTTGGTGACCTATTTGCCTAAACCTTAAACTAGGTCATGTCTTTATTTAGTGAACCATGACCCAAATTTGAATTTTCCGTTATCACTCCATGACCAAACACATAAAAATAAATGCCTAGATAATTTCTTTGTTGGACCTAAAGTGTACCCGGACTTGAAACAAGAATCTCGAGTCATGTCTCCACCCTAAACCATGTCCTTGTTCGATTTGTGCAAGCTGATGTCTTTATTCTAGTTTGCCTATTTTTAAAGGATCGCCATGTTGCTTTATCAACCTAACCCAGAAAAGACCTGTCCGAGTATTTTCTTGAATTTGATGCCTTTGGTTTCCCCATATCTATCAAAGGCATACCAACTTAATTTGATGATTGTTTTCCCTCCGTATCTAATCAGATACTAATCCTTGACCTTGTAATCTCTATGATGGGCATAGAAATATGCCTGGGGCTGAATTAACAGTCTCCCATCATACTCCCTTCATCAACCAATTTAGGTTATGGCCGTGTTTTGTTCATTTCATCGGGTCATAATCTATTTGGCTCTCTACTTGTAACCATTCTTACAGGTGGAGTATCTCCTTGTATATTGTCACCCTTGCCCAATTCATTTGTGTCGTGTGAGATTTTCTATTGGTTATGTTTGGTAATGGCATTATGACTAAAACCGATGGTGTCGTGATGAAACCGAGGGCCTCCTGTGAATGTACACACATGGTTGCGCTACTTGGCACGCGCTGGTATCATGGTTAGTAGTTGTAATCCATTATGAGACTATATCAAGGTGTTATCTTAGCACAATCTGTTTTTTCTATGTGAGGTTCATTATTGGTGCCAGTTCGGTGATGGTGTCATGATTAAGGACTTATGGTGCCGCAGCGAAACTGAGAGCCCCTTGTGAATGTACACGCAAGGTTATGCTGCTTGGCGCATGCTGGTATCGATGTCTCTAGTCATGATCCATTGTGGAACTACACTGATATGTGATCTTCCGTGGACTTCTCCCTTGGAACAATTTTTATGTTGTTTGTCAAGTGATCAAGCAACATCTATCATCTCTGTTAGATCAAAAGGGCATACCCCTTACTTGTGTGGTCTCTTTCCCCTTGACCTTGATAGTGACTGCATGCATAGAAGTTTACTTTACATCCTTTGTGTAAAGGTGAAACCTTGGAGCTTTTTAGTGTCGAGAGGCAACTGATTAGGTCTCAAAATGGAGATTGACTTTCCCCTGCTGCTGAAATGCAGGAGTTTGTTCATTTGCTCTCCTATTTAATTCATGTATTCCTGGACCAAGTCGGTTCATCTCGTATAGAAGAAACGGATGAACGACCAGACCAAATGGATTCCTGCCCAAATGCATGACCAACTGTTAATATGAGTAAACTCTGAACCCTTGGCTTACCGATGGTACTGAGAGGACTTACTCAATGTCAAAAGTAGTTCAACAAGTTGGTTTTGACTAACTTGTAACTGCATTTGAAACAAAGGTTGAATTTAGAGATCGTTTTATCGATTTGCCTGAACTCACTTTGGTCTAACCCACTCTAAAGAAAGTACTCACAAAAGTTAAGTTAAGTCGACCAATAACCACCTAATCATCGCTCTAGTCGTGCCTCAATCGCCTCACGTATGCTTTTCCAGCATATGTGATCAAGTCGAGCTGTGACTAGTGCTGGATAAAATGGACTGGTTGTAAAGTCCGTATCTACAGATCTCTCCACTGGTAATTTTCTCGAATCTATATCACCTTTCAGGGACTTGGATTTTCTGGCTAGCCACGGGTCAAATGTGATGTTATTCGACATTCACACTCGTCTCGTGTGCTATGAACTTACTGTAACCACTTGTTGGTAAACCTCTTTCTGTGTGATTTACCCAAGAGGTTGCATCTGATTCTGTTTGGGTAAAATCGCATATCTACTGCTCGCCCAACAGACTCAGATAGTATAGTGTCATCAGAAAAAGCAAACTGCACACATGAAACCTTATGTGTTCCTCTGGCTGATGTTGTCTCTACTAATGGACATTTCTAAATTGGCTTACGTCGATACATGTTATGTCCACTAGGGGAAACAACATCCTGAGACACTTGCCTTCGCTCAGAACTGCCTTACGATTATCGCTGATAAGGAAATGGGTTACATGCTGCTCTACTCTTAGAAGTCTTTCGTTCCGAATCTCGGGACGAGATTCTTTTAAGGGGGGAGGGCTGTAACACCTCAGGTGTTTATATTCCGCTCGACAACGAGTACGGATTTAAGCACACAATATCAGTGGATAAAACGGATTTTAAATTTTAATCATCCTCGTTTATTGCGAATCTAATATCGCATCTGTTCCGTTTGTCGCGAGTGCGACATCATTTTTACTTCTATTATTTGGGCTCTTCCAAATTTTTTTTCGTGATGTTCGGAATATCGTCATTCCGAAAATCGGTGCGTCCGGTGATTATTTAAAATTCATCGCTCGTACGGGTACGAATTCGGAAGCTCAACCCAATCGGACGATTTTATCCCGAACAAATTAATTTTGAACTCGACAACTAAAATGCTCGGGGTAAAATAATTCGAATCGTGTGAAATCTTGCGCGAGGCTACGATCCAATTTATCCGTCCGCACCCTGTTTTGGGCGACGAAATCGCGTATACATGGTAGATCGGGTTTCAGTTCGGTCGAATCACGCCGAACAAATTAGTCAGAACTCGTCGACTACGGTTGTCGATGCAAATAATTCGGTTCCCATTCGTCAACCGTGAAATCGTATATGAGGATCCAAAAGGTGAGCCTCGACTCGCTGATAAATTATCTATGGCCGTGAAATCAGATGTTCAGACCGTAGATAAATTTATCAGATTTTTAAATTGAATCAACTGTCACAATTACTGCCGACCCGTTTTACATTGCTAAAAATCGTAATTGTAAAAATATCTGCGATGCTTTGTTAAAAAAAAAATAAGAAAATGAATCTTAAAAAAAAAAGAAGAAAGAGAAAAAACATCACGTTCCTATCGCATGGCAGATGAAGATTTTTTTTTCTATCCCTGATTTTTCTCACGGCTACCGCTTTCCCTCTGATATTTCAATCGTTGGCCATATCTCTTCCCTCTCCTTGATTTTTCGAGCTGCATTCTCTCTGATATTCTTCAACGAGCTCAGATCTTTTTTGCCGCTAACCTTATCTTCCAGCCATCGTTATAAGCATGGATATTTTTTTTCTTCTTCACTGAACGTGGACAGCACTGAGCCATCGTGTCTCCTCCGTGCTGCTCGCCGGGCGCTGTATGGAGCATCCTTATCCCTTCACCGTCGTACTCAGATTCTTTTTATCTGCTGTCGTCTTCCTGCAAGCTCCATTCTTGCGTGCGCCCAGCCCGAGTCTTTCTCTTCCTGGCCGCACTGAAGTCCTGCTTCGTGGGAGTCTGGAGCAGCCGTGGACGCGCCCGCGCCGTCCCTGCTCGGATTCCTGTCAGCCACTGCCCAGCTCCATCTCATGGTACTCTGTCTGCTCGGTTCCATGGCGCGCCACGACCCCGCCATGGAAGTTTCCTTGCCGCGCCAGCTCGATTTCATGGCGCGCCCTCTTCAGTCGGCCTCTGCTCCTCCTCTGCCGGTCGCCCCTCTCTGCTTGCCCTCCAGTTCCATCTTTGGTCGTGCACGGACGCAGCCGGGAAGCGCTGGTGGCTGCGGGCGCGATGGTCGTGGACGGGCAAGCCGTCGTGTGCCCTTGGTCTCTGCTTTGAATTCCCCGGCACCGTCAGCCTCTCCTGCAGTCGCTGAGCGTCGCTCGCTCGCTGTTGCTGATGCTCCCTGCTGCTGCTCCATCCAAGCCGCATCTGGGTTTCTTCCCCATCGATCGAGTTCGGTCTCTCCAACACATGTCGGTCTTCAATCTACCATGTCGCGCCCTGACCTCAATCTCGCCGATGTCCTCCCTGCCATGTCTGTTGCCGACCATCGATCTCCATCGTGCTGACGCTCGGTCTTCACCTTGACGTCGATCTGCATCAAGGATTTGGACTGCGTGTTGGACCTCACCTACCATCGTCGCAGCAGTAGCCCGACACCATCGACCTTCCAGTTTGTGCCCCTCGACCCCGCTCTGCTCTTGTGTCGTGCGCGCGCTTTCTCTAGCTGCACGTCGGGTGTGTACTCATCTTCCGTCGTGTCCACCTACTCGTCAAATTGGGGAGCCAGCAGCCCCTTGTTCCTCGTCGTCAATCCACGTCACGTCCGCGACGTGCTCGTCGACCCCGACGATCTATCTTTTAATTACGCGCTACTTGTGTTGAGCTCTGAAGCCCCGTCGAGCTTTTCCCCTGAAAGTCGCCTTCGAGCACAACCCCTGGCAAGTGTTCGCTGGGAGGTCTGAACCAATACTCATCATCGATCTGCGATTATCAAATCATTCTGGTCACGGTAAGCTGATAATTTATTTAGAATAGTCCGATCATTGAATAAATTAATGTGTTAGTGCGATGCTCATTAGGTGCTCGATAAATTGCGTGAGTCACGAAACTCTCGTCGACTTCGCAGTTCTTGCGATTATCGAGCTAGATTCAGCTATGGCGAATTATTTCGCTATTCCGGTCACTTAGCTGAATTAGTGGACCGAGTAGAATTTTGGTAGACATGTGTGATGATAAAATATTTTAATCATTTATAAAGATGTAGTATAATTTATAAGGCAAGGGATTAGTTCAGAATTTAATTAATTAACTGATAAATTGTGATTAGGCTAATTGTATTTCATGTGTATAGTTTGTTGTTCGTGATGTTTGCGATAATTTCAAGAAGCGTAATTATTGCGCTTAATTGTACGACGATAATTAGTATCTCCGTATGAAATTGTTCAACGCCTCGCCGCTAGGAGTTAATTCGCTATCGCATAGTACTATTTAGGTTTGTAATATTCCTGTTTATATGCATTCATGTGCATCGTGCATCTCAATTAGGTACGATAATTGATCGCGTAATGCGGAAGACGAGCCAAGTCGACCCCAAGCGCGGACTACTCCGCATGGAGATGCTGATGAACGAACCTGCCTGATCAAGTGCTAGGATAAGGATGATCGTCAAGTGGTCGCCTAACAAACACTAACCTAGTGTTACTCAGGCAAGCCCCGGTGCATGCAACCCCTTCCTTATGTTTTTAAATACTTTTCGCACACTTTAAGTCTAGTGAAATGTGCATTAGGTTTATAGGAGTTGCTTGAAACCCTTTGATGCATTGCCTTCCTTGATATCCATACCTGTTATAGATACTTCTTTGGAAGTATCAAACTTTGATTTACAAAAATGCTTAGCCCTGCTTAGATCTTGTGGATAGAGGTTGTCTTTTGCGTTAAGGCCTTGCTCAGGGGTTATCCTGAGGAAAGATGACTTCTACCTGCAAGGTTATATTTTCATTGGGAGCATGGTGGGATCTTACTGCAAAGTTCCCTATGATGCTCTTTTCATCCTAAGGAAAACAAACAATCCTAAGGGTGGAAATACTTAAATCGGGACTTGGGTTAGGAACGGGTGATGTTCTACCCAGGTTGATTAAGGATTGAACGTGTATGTAGGTGTGCTGACCGCGGACCCTTTAACTGGTCACATGCCTCGTCATGGGTAAGCCTTGCCTCGGGCAGACTAAGGCCAGAATAAGATAACACGAAATGGGCGTGGAGCGGTGGCGAGAGTAGCGTGTACCCTCCGTGGCAAGAGGCTGGACGGTGGTGTATCTGTGCTCTCGGTTTGCGTGAACCTGATCTGGTCTTAAGAACCCCGGTGGCGGGTTGACATATGCAAGGGTTAAGTGCTACATATGTCGTGTGATTGGAGATCCTCAGCTGAGTATAATCGATTCGGATCGCCGTACCTTCGCGGTTATGAAGACGTGGTCACTTGTCTACAACCTAAGTCAGGATGTGAACATTATGGATAAAAATAATGTTGTATTGATGAGATGATGAAATTAGACTAAAGGCAAACAGAGTCTATTAATATTTAATCTAGCGTTAAAACATTGAAAGTAAGGATTCACTTTAGTAAGCTATTTCTGCAAAAGTATCTAAGTTGATTCTTGTTAAAGCCTCTCCTTGATTCCTATTTATCCAGCATACCCTTGAGAGTCTTTTCCTTAGTCGGGTAAGACTTGCTGAGTAATTCCATACCCAGGGTTTTATTCCCTGTTGTTTTTCAGGTCCTAACTTTGTGATGCTGTTGATGGTGTTAAGTGTCGGTGGGCTCGGCCTTCTTATAAGTCTAAGTAACTCCCTTATACTTCTTATTGAGGATGATCACTTAAGCTAGCATATATTTCAAACTTATACTTTTGTAACCACTCCGATAAAATAATATAAAATTTTTGTAACTTGTAAAATTTGGTAATAGTATTTCCGCTGCAAAATTATTGGTGTGTGTGATTTGTATTACTTAATCCCGCGGTTCTGGTTGAAAGTGGTTTATCCGATGTCCTTGGGGCAATCGGACAGATCCTGTTGAGTTATCTGGTGCACATGCATGGTCGTCTGAGGTCTTTGGGACAAAGACAGGTGCATGTGGGCCCAATAACTTGAAGGTTCTGCCACACCTTCGATGCAGGAGCAGCTGCTGTTCTAGTAGCACCTTCGAAAGTCAGAACATGTTATGCAGCCAAGCTAGACTTCAGTTGTACAAATAATATTGCCGAATATGAAGCACTCATGTTGGGGCTTTAGAAGTTAAGGGCAATGGGAATAAGAAGGGCTATTCTGAAAACTGATTCTCAAGTCATTTCTGGCCATATAGATAAAAGTAGCAAGGCAAGAGATCCGAAACTTGAAAAATATCTGGATACAGTCCGAAGGTTGGAGGCTTCCTTCGAAGGTTTCTCTATCAAGAACATCCCAAGAGGCAAAAATGAGCATGCAGATCTGTTAGCCAAATCAGCGGCTCAGGGGCTCCCTCTACCTTCGGAAGTATTTTTTGAAACAATAAAGGCACCTTCGGTTGAACTCATGGAAAGAGCAGTGCTCACCATTTCTCCAGTACATAGTGAAGATTGGAGGACTGAAATAATATCTTTCCTCCAGGGTAACTGCCTCTCGAACGACGAAGTTTATATAAAAGAATGGAAGCAAGAACAAGATCGTATATCATAATAGAAGGGGAATTATACAAGCATGGAGTTTGCTCCCCCTTCTCAAGTGTTTATCTAGAACCGAAGGTATAGAACTAATGAAGGAGATACATGCAGGATTGTGTGGATCTCATATTGGGTCTAGGCCTTTGCTGGGAAAGGTTTTTAAACAGGGATTTTACTGGCCGAAGCCAGCTTCGGATGCAGCAGATCTGGTCCAAAAGTGTGAAAATTGTCAAAAATGTGCAAGGGACCAAAAACAACCTTCATCATTAACTCAGTTAATACAACCAACATGGCCATTACAAAGATGGGGCCTGGACTTGTTAGGACCACTTCCACCAGCACAGGGCAATTTAAGATATGTTGTGGTGGCCGTAGAATATTTTTCCAAGTGGATTGAAGCAAAGCCTTTAGCCTCAATAACTTCGGTCACAGTTCAGAAATTCTTCTGGCAAAACATCGTTTGTCACTTCGGCGTCACGAAGGCCATAACTGTGGACAACGGAACACAGTTTGATGCTGAAGCTTTCAAGGAATTTTGCGATCAAATTGGCATGAAGATTCATTTTGCGTCAGTCAGACATCCAGAGTCAAATGGACTTGTTGAAAGAGCAAATGGTATTATAATGACAGGAATAATGAAGTTAATCTTCAATCAACCCAGAGGAAAGTGGCCAGATGAGTTGATTAAAGTTGTGTGGAGCCACAATACAACTATATCAAGGTCAACAGGTTTTACACCGTTCAAGTTATTGTTCGGTGACGAAGCTATAACCCCAGAAGAAGCCAAGGCAGGGTCAATTAGAACAGTAGCTTCGGCCGAGGATGAAGCTGATTATTCTGTGACAACAGATGCAATAGAAGGGACCAGACTTCAGGCTATGGAGAATATCAATAAATATCAAGCCGAAACAATAAAATGCGTGACAGAAAAGTTCGGCTGAAAACATTAAGCCAGGGCATTCGGTATTTCGGAGAGTGGCCAATCCAGACATAGTAGGCAAGCTACAGCTGAAGTGGGAAGGACCCTTTCTGGTGGTATCTTCGTCAAGACCCGGTTCTTACAGATTGAAGGATATGGACAGCAATGACATTCCTAGATCTTGGAATGTGGATGAACTTCGACGATATTATGTGTAACTTGATGTAATCTTTTTTCATTTTTCCTATGGCACCCTTTTCCTTTCCAAAGGGGGAGAAAGGTTTTTAATGGGGCAATAGTTTGTAATTTTTTCCTTTCTTATCCAGCTCTACGAGAGCAAAATCCCCCAAAAATATGTAAAATGTAAAATCTGAGTATGCACCATCGAGTGCAGAGAGAGAAAAAAAACAGGGAGAAGCTCGAAAGCCGTCCCTAAGGGGATGTAGAGCACGACGAAGCTACAAAAAGTCGTTCCTAAGGGAGCGCAGCGTAAGTTTTCTGCTCAAAAGTCGTTCCTAAGGGAATGCAGAGCCAAATACCACCGAAATAGAAGGCGAAGAAGTTCAAAAGACGTTCCTAAGGGAATACAGAACTTACACCGAAAAGTCAACGGTGATACCACCGAAATAGAAGGCAAAGAAGTTTAAAAGACGTTCCTAAGGGGATGCAGAACTTACACCGAAAAATAAGCGGTGCAGCCAAAAAATAAATGACAAAGAGATTTCAGCTATTCCTAAGGGAATGAAGAGTTTTGATGTGGTTTCGTAAGCATGTGTCTGGACATTCATTTGCACAATACATCACATCATTCATTGCATTCATATACATTCATTCAGACATACATAGGATCATCATCATCATCATATCATACAAATACATACAGTTGCTTTGGCTTTAATGATAAGGCTTCGGTGAAAGGAAAAGAAGAAAGTTTATGCTTTGTTGTGTACGAAAAGAAGGGAAGGTGTTTTTCGCCTTTGGCTCAAAAAATACAAGTTTCGTCCACATCAAAGCAATTCATACATGGACGGAAAGGTAAAAATATATTACAAGGTATGGACAAATTTACAGAGTATTATCTAATTCTTAAATTACAATATTCTTTACAAGAATAATTCAAAAGTTTCTCTAAAGTTTTTTCAGAGCAATGTCTTCGGCTTCAGCATCATCCGCCAAGCTTCAGATCATCCACCAAGCTTCGGATCATTGCTCTTCGGCTTCGTCATCCTGTACATAACAAAGCGTTATAAGGTAAATTCAAGTTTCAAGGGAAAGGTAAGCACAAGGTATGAGTTTATTACTGGTTTGAGGTGACTTCGAGCTTCGTCACCAGACAAGCTTCGTCCACCCTTCGCTCAAATTTGAATTATAAATCTGTTCCCAATGCTTCGGGCCAGGCCGGTAATGTCATTCAAATCCGCTGGTGATAAGCTGAAGTTTGTCCTATTTACAATATTCCCGTGCATGCAACCAGCCTTCATAAAAGCAACGGCTGTGCCACGAGAAGCTAGCAGAGCGCAGAAGTCATCATGCCCAGCTATGACTTCATCAAGAGCACCAACTTCGCCTTCAATATGATCGAAGATGCCTTGCAGGTTTTCAACTAAAGGTTTAAACTTTTCAGAACTGGCTCCAACTGAGTTGAAGACTTGCTTCAGTCGTTGCACGCAGCGGTTGCCGAAGTCTAGACATTTATGTTGAAGTTCCTTCAATGACTTTTGCAAGTTTGAACTCTTTTCAACTTCAGCTTCAAGCTTTGCATCGAAGTTTTTATTCTCTTGTTCGAAGCTTTTTGACTTTGTGGAGAGTTCACTGTTCAATCTAGCAATCTCGGCTTGGGCTTCTGCCAGTGAACCCTCCATCGTTTGAAGCATAAAGTCTTTCTTTTCCAGAGCAGATTCATGATCTTTAATTTTGCTCTCTAAGCCCTCAATTATAGCTTCATTTTTCTTCTCCTCGAGGTCTTGTTGCATCCTCAAGGTTTTGCTTAGTAGTAGGCTCTGGAAAAAATAATCTTTGTCAAAAAACACCTTAATCTCAAAACAATAAAAAGTTGAGGAAAAGGCCTTCCCTTAAAATTAGAATAAAACAAGCTACCAGCGATATATTGCCACCGGTACCTGCTGAGGTTGGCTTCAAGCTTCAGAAAACCAACACTCTTCGATAGAGTCCTGATAACCTTCGCTCTAGTTCGGTCTCGGAGGCAACCTAAGCTTTCTTCATCAACGCCACCGAAGAGCAGCGCTCCTGGCTGGTAGCCGCAAGATATAACATACTCTCTTAGCTCTTCTTTTTCAGCCTTAGATAACTCTTGCACGATCATGCTTTGAAAGTAGAAGTCCCTTTCCCCCAAAATATCTTTGGTAGATTCCTTCTCTTTTTCAGGCATTGTGGCTAGGGTTTCTGCAGCAGCTGCAACAGTTTCTTCCTCGGTCAAGTTCAAAATCATTTTATCAATGTCAGAGAACATGCTTTCCAAGTTTGTGGTTTCGGCCACAGCAGCTTCGGAAGTTGTAGCTTCGGTGGCAGCAACTTTGGTAACTGTAGCTTCTTCGGCGGCTGGTGTTCTTGATGTTGGCGCTGGTGGTGGAGTTTCTTTAATAGCTTCGATTACAGTAACAATTCTTCGTTTTTCGGCCCAGTAGACTTTTTTGGTGCCGAAGGCTCCTCCTTCTGTAAAAGCTTTGTCAGATGTAGCCCCAGTGGACTTAGCTTGATATGCAAGGATTCAGTCATTACCTTTAAATTTTCTTCCATGTCAGTGGCAGAAGGTGTTGAAGGAGCTTCTTCCTCTGTATCAGTTGTTTCTGGCCTCGGAGTTGTAGCTTTTCTCTTCTTCGGAACAGCCACCTTCGGCTCAGGGCTGCTTTTTCTCTTTTTCATTAATTTTTCATCTTCTTTTATCATTCTAGCAGCTTGTCTCTTCATAACACTGACAACTCTTTTTCGCTTTGGCCCTTTGGCACCCTTGTTCAATCGTTCATAGTCAGTGTATTCAAATTTCAGAGCATCCATTACTCGGTTCAGCCTTTTGTTTCGATCGGGTGTCGAAGGCTGCGGTCATCAATTGATATTCTTTCTTAGTATAGTTGCCCGAAATTTCATTGCACATAGCCTCAATCATTTCCAACCATTCTTGGCAAAGCTCTTTGAAATATTTCTTGAACGTGAAGTGATAGGGCAGTCGAACAAGTTCATTCTTTTTCTTTTCTCCTTTAAGCTTCGACATATTCCATTCCTTTAATGTCTGAAATACTCTATTGGCTAAGTATTCCTGCACCAAATCTCTAGTACTGATATGCTCAGACACAACTCGGAATTCGCCCACAGCTTTTCGGCATGGTGACCCTTGCAGCATGTCGCACAGGGGCCTAGTTAACCCGAAGGTTAGGACCAGTGGGCTCTGAACTATCTTCTCCTTCTTCTCATCAACCTTAACATAAAACCACTCATTCTTCCAACCGGTTGTCCATTTGGTGCGATAGCTGACCACCGGAGTCTTCATATCTTTGCGATAAGCAAAGTTGTAACAGCCGAAATTCTCGTGAAGCCCATCTTCTCTAGCCTTCGTCTGATAATGAAGCTCGCGCACCCGGCAGAAAGCTTCGGCAAGTGGCTCCACTCCTTGGCTTCGAAGAGCCCAGATAAAGACGCTGAGCCTAACGATGGCGTTAGGAGTCAGCTGATGAAGATAAATTTCGAAATCTTCCAAAACATCCCCAATCATTTCATGCAAAGGAAACCTCAATCCTGCTTTGAAGAAACTTCTGAAAACTACCACCTCATCATTTTCCGACTTCAGAGTGGTTTCTTCCCCGCCAAAACGAATTAGCTTCTTCTCGGCTTCCCCGAAGTAGCCTAGCTTTAACATCATGGGCATATCAGCCGCAGAGACAGTAGACTTTCAAAAGTCCAAGTGGCTGGGTTTGGATGGCATGACGGTGTTATAATCTATCTCTTCTTCATCAGCATTACCCTCTTCAATGTCAGCCTATTCAGCTTCGGAAGCATGTGCACCTTTGTCAGAGGCACCCTCTGTTACAACCAGTCCCGATTGCTTCATTACTTCGAATATTGGGGCAGTTTCAGCAGCTTCGGCCTCCTCTTCGTCGCGCATAATTCTAGCGGTCGAACGCACTCTGGCCATTTGTTGATTTCCTTGCAGTTCTTACAAAGTTGATTGTTTTTTCGTAGTTTTTTAACGAAGCTCCCTCTTTTGACAAAGCTAATCCAGAACAGTGGCTTGCTCGGAAATGTAGTGAAAAAGCTTCGGCTATGGTTAAAATTTTCAACAGCACAACAGTACATGGCAATGAATGTTGTGATAACTTCACAACTACCCGTCTGTTTATATAGTGCTGCAGGTGGGAAGGTGAATCGCCAAACTAACCGCACCCGCTGAACAGTTACTCACACCCGCTGAACGGTGGACCAACCGATGCTTGGGACAAGAACCGCCAGACCCCGCATATCCGCTGCATGGTGAACCACCTCTCGCGCATGGAATATTTTAATCGTTTCTCGACAACGAGCTCAGGGAAGGTGTTTTTCGGACCTTCGGCATTCCGAAGCTTCAGAGATGTTTTCACGGATCAAGCTCGTTACGAAAAACAATCTAGCACCGCGAAGGGGCTACTGTTGGGGGCCAACTTCGTCGCCGAAAGTCCTGCAAGAAGAAACACCTTCGGAAGATCAACATAGAAGCAGCACCGAAACTGTCATCTAAGGAGCTTCGACATAGTAACACGCTTTGAGACGAAGGTGTAGCATCGACTTAAAGATGAAAGGACAGATTGACCCATGATAATTTATGTCATAAAAGTAGTCAATTATATATGGTATAATTGTAATTTCACACAGGCTGTGCCCTGTGTCTATAAATAGATGAACAGTATCCCTGTACTGTTCATGCTGATTTGTACTCGTTCGTGCATCACGCTTGAACCCACTTGCTTTCTGCCAAGCCGAAGGTATAAATGTAATTCAATATCGTTTTTATCTATCCTTGACAATAAAAATATATTAATAACATCATATGATTATTCATGATTATTCATGTTGTGTTTCATATTTCATATGCTTCTTCTTACATTGATATACACTGTAATGACGAAGGTATGTCCTTCATCGCCTTCGTCTGAAGATCATTATATCCCATGGGAAATAATGCTTCGGAGGACAAAAGGCATTAACTTTTAACATTTTGTGTTGCCTTGTTCTTGATTCATAGCACTTGAGAACAAGTCCCCAACAGTTACTGTCCCAACAGAGGATACCCACGAGTTCGTTGTCTATGTTCCTTTTCTTATCCACGGCCTTGCTCTTCCCATTTCTCCCTTCTTCCGTGGTCTCCTTGATTTTTACAATCTGAACCTAACTCATCTGAATCCCAATTCCATTCTGCAAATCTCTATCTTTGTTCATCTGTGTGAGGCCTACCTCGGAGTTCTTCCCCACTTTGGTTTATGGAAGTATCTGTACCACTGCCGACCTGGGATGGCTGGGGGTCAGCACCAACTCGTGGGTGGTGCAAGTCTGGAGATGCGCCGCGGGAGGAAAACAGAATATCTTGACATCCCGCTTAAGGACAGTATTAAAGGATGGCGCCTGGAGTGGTTTATTGTGGAAAACCACGGCCAGTCCCTCCCCCCTCGGTCGGGGAGACAGCCAGATGTGCGCACTCCAAGTTGGATTGAGTCTCCTACTGCCTTGGAAGTAACATAAGCCAAGGTTCTGCTTGCTAAATTCTGTATTCTGAAGGAGAGAGGTCTGACCGCCGAGGCTGTGGTTGCTGACTTTGTTTTTAAGAATATTCAGCCCTTGAATTACAGAGCATACCCAGCTTTTTTGTATAGCGGTGTTACCGACCCAACCCGAGTTACCAATAGGAGAATTCCTGCTGAGGATCTGGTGAGCCGACTAGACATGATCTTGAGAGGCAAAGTGTCAAATGTTGGTGCTCATGTTGCCTACTCTGCTTGGAACTTGTCACCTCCTAAGTCCTTTTTCAGTTTCGTGTCCAATCCTTCTGCTGGTGATAGTGGCCTGGGTCTTAGAGTGCGACCCTCTCCCGAAGATATTGAGGTCTTGGTTGCTTCTCTTTGTGATCTTCCCAATGATGAGAAGCAAGTTCATTTTGAGATGCCAGCGAGTCCAGATGATGCAGAAATGAATGTTGTGCTTGACCTGTTGGCTGGAGATTCTTCAGACTCGACCCCTGCTAAAACAATGATTGTTGCTGTTATACAAGAAATTGACAGAATAGTGGACATCCGAAAACCTGAGGGTACTCACCCAAAGCGTCTTCGCCAGGTCAGTCGTCCGGCTGCGCCTGTTGAAGAAAAGAAGAAGAAAAAGAGACGGCTTCGGTGATTGTCGTGCTTGGACCAGGATGTTGGCCCTTCTACTCCTGTTGCTGAAAAAGTACCGGTAGAGGTCTTTACTAGAGTAGATCCCACTGGTGGTGTACCTGCTAAAGTTGACCCCAATGGTGCTGACCCCAATGGGTGTGATCCTGTTGAAGCTAACCCCAATGGGTGTGACCCTATCGAAGCTGACCCCAATGGGTGTGATCCTGCACCATCTTTTGTCCGCATTTTTTATGAGGATGAAAAAGAAGAAGAGGAAGAAATTCCACTGGTTCGCAAGAATAGCCGGCATTATAGAGGTAGTGGCGAGGACAGTGATATTCCTTCTCCAACTGTCTGCTCTTGTCAACCTTCAAGAATTGTCTATAACATATTTTGATCGGGCTCTTGAGGATGTTGTCCCTGAAGATATGCTGTCAGAGCCGACTGATGGCGATATGATGGATGTTTGCTCTGAAATTCCAGATGCGGGATTAGAGGTCTCCCGAGCAGCATCTCACGCATCATCGACTTTGGAGGGCAGTCTTCAATGTCAAGAGGTTGGTCACGATTGCCCGACTCCCATGGAGGTGGCTGAGGGTCCTTCAGCCGCAGAGGCAGCTGTTGCAGAAAACGCAGCCCCCGAGGGTGGTGCCGGCGATTACCCAGCCCCGAGGGTGTTGTCGGTAATGATCCGGCTCGAGTGGGTAGCGCAAGCTGTAACCCAGCCCCCGAGGGTGTCCGAGCGAGCTCCCCTTCCCATACCTCCATGGATGTCCACGTCGGGTCGCCTCCACCATGTTCTGATGCGGTGATTGCGATGCATGCTTCCTTAGCTTCAACCGAGGGAGTCGCCTTAGAGGTCGGCGCACTGGATGCCAGAATTCTGATATCTGCTAGTGGAGCTGAATCAACCCCCGACGATGCTCTTCAGATTGTTCCAGTTGACCTTCCTTCGTCAAGTTATAACGCAACTTCTCATGACTTGGGGTTGCCTTTGTTCTTTTCTAATCTTCAGGTAACTTAGCTCTTCTCGCTCTGTCATTTCTCCTGGTGAATCACTTTCTCTGTACTCATTTGTTTTTAATAACAGGCTTTGGTTGACGGGATGTCTGCTCAATTGAAATCACATTGTGCCTCTATCCCAGAAGGAGCTCTATCTCTGACGCAGTGGAATCCATTGCTGCTTCAGAAACAAATAGCTGACTTGAAAGTATGAAATGCTAGTTGGTATCTTCGTTTTTCCCTTGGCTGATTGATTAATTTGTTTTTAACCGCGTATCCTTCTTCGACTGTTTTTTGTCAGATATGGCTCGGCGGTATTCTGATCTTGAGGGGAAACATTTTTAGTACCAAACCGACTCAACCCGGTGGTACTCTGAGCTTGAGGGGAAGTATTCCCAAGGTCAGATCGACCTGGCCCGGGTTTCTGCTTCTTTAGACGATGCAAATTCCTTGAATTCCTCTCTTAATGCTTAGCTTGACTCTGAAAGGGTGGCTAACGAGGTAAGCTTACTTGATTGGATCTGCTGTGACTTTACTGCTTACTGGATACTTGAGAGCTGATTCTCGTCTGTAGGAGGAGAAATGGGCACTTGCGGCTTCTCGCGATAATCTTGATAGGTTGTATCGTGACGCTAGCAATTCTTTGACCATCTTGGAGAGGAGCCACCGCTTTACCATGAAAGATTTGGACCATCATCATCACGAGCTGCAAGTATCCCAGGATGAGACCCTGCGTCTTAGGCAGTTGGTGTCGAGCAAGGACTCCATCATCAAGGATATGCGCGCCTCCAAGAGATCAGTCGCCTAGGAGCTAGAGGCCGCTCGACTGGCTACCAAAGTTGCAGAAGACAATTCCACCATTCTAAAGGCTCAGCACGACAAGGCTATGGACAAAGCCATTCGCGCAGGGCGGATCCTGATGAGGAGGTCAGGTATAGTTGTTCCTGATGATATAGTGGCCGATGTCAAAGCTGCTCCTGACTCCTCGAGTCGCCCTTCTTCCTCAGTTGCTCCTGAGAAAGACATTGCCAAGTAGAGATACTGAATACATTTGTGAACTATATGTGTGTGTGTCCAATGTGCTCAAATATTCAGTTAGAACGTGTTCTTGACGCTGAATGCTATGTTTGTTTTCTGTTGTTAGAATTCAACAGTTGTTATAGATGATTGCAGAAGTAGATGCAGCGTGCTGGTTTTGAAGTTTTTTCCTATTTCCTGCTAATTGATTAGCTGTTGAGGCATAGAGGTCGCCTTAAGATGAGTAAACATAAGCATGTTACACTAGGTCAAGTAAGCATGAACATGTTGCACCGTCTTAAGTCATTGCCGACTTAAGCCGATTGCTCCGTTAGTAGGGTATAGTGGTCACCCTAAGCCGAGTAAGCATGAGCATATTGCACCGTTTTAAGTCACTGCCGACTTAAGCCGATTGCTCCATTAGTAGGGTATAGTGGCCACCCTAAGTTGAGTAAGCGTGAGCATGTTGCACCGTCTTAAGTCACTGCCGACTTAAGCTGATTGCTCCGTTAGTAGAGTATAGTGGTCACCCTAAGTCGAGTAAGCGTGAGCATGTTGCACCGCCTTAAGTCACTGCCGGCTTAAACCGATTGCTCCGTTAGTAGGGTATAGTGGTCACCCTAAGCCGAGTAAGCACGATCATGTTGCACTGTCTTAAGTCACTGCCGACTTAAGCCGATTGCTCTGTTAGTAGGGTATAGTGGTCACCCTAAGCCAAGTAAGTGCGCTTGATTGATAATAAACAGTTCAAGTGCCCTTGCGAATGAAGTCTTTTTATTGATGATGTATTTTCCAATTACAGAATACAATGCTGCCTCGATAGCTTTTGAAATCTTGCTAAGGGTAAAACTTCCTGAGATGCTCTATATTCCATGAATTCCCTACTTCCGTGCCACCCATCCGAGTAAGCCGATATGATCCTGGCCGAGTGACTTCCTCTACCACAAATGGCCCTTCCCATAGTGGTGACAATTTGTGTCGTCCTTCCCCCGTTAGAATTCGGCGAAGGACCAAGTCTTCCACTGTGAAAGATCGATGTCGTATAGCCTTATCATGATAGCGCCTTAAGGTTTACTGGTATCTAGCTGACTGAATTATTGTATTCAATCGCTCTTCTTCCAATACGTCAATATCCTCTAGTCTGGTAGCTTCTGCTTCAGCTATGTTTTCGAAGACCAGCCTTGGTGCCCTAAACCTGAGGTCGGCAGGTAGCACTGCCTCCGAACCATAGACCATGAAGAAAGGAGTATTTCCATGCAGAGCTTAACTAGGTTGAGTTCTTAAGTTCCAAACCACATGCGGCAACTCTCTGATCCATTTTCCTGCGAACTTTTCATTCTTGTCGAAGACTTTCTTCCTGAGTGCCTCCAGTATCATTCCATTAGCCCTTTCTACCTGACCGTTGGCCCCTGGATGTGCTACTGATGCATATTTGATTTGGATGCTTCGTTGTTCGCAGAAATCAAAAAATTCAGAGCTAGTGAAATTGGATCCCAAGTCGATTATGATGCTATTCGGTATCCCAAACATGAATATTATATCCTGTATGAACTCCACTACCTTGGCTGAAGTCAGCGAGGCAATGGGTTTGTATTCTATCCATTTGGTAAATTTGTCAATGGCGACCAGCACGTGAGTGTATCCTCCCTGAGCTTTTTTGAAGGGTCCAATCATGTCCAGTCCCCAGCACGCAAATGGCCATGTTACGGGTATGGTCTGTAGTTGCTGTGCTGGTAAATGCTGCTGCTTTGATAAGAATTGGCAAACTTCACACCTCCGGACTAACTCGGCTGCATCATTCTTTGCTGTCGGCCAATAGAAACCAGACCTGAAGACCTTCCCGACTAGAGTCCTGGATGATGCGTGTATCACGCACTGCCCAGTGTGGATCTCATCTAGCAGTTGTTTCCCAGTAACCGAAGGAATGCACTTCATGAGGACTCCTGTTGCGCCCCTTCTGTACAGTGCATCCCTAATGAGGGTGTAATGAGTTGACTGCCTTGCGATGCGTTCTGCTGCGGCTTTGTCATCTGGTTCCTCTTTGTTCTTTATATATCTGATGATGGGCTCCCTCCAGTCATTAGAGTCTGACTCTGGTCGGCTTAAAACATTGCACTCTTCTGCTTGACCTGAGGAAATGCTTGGGCGTGCCACCTCTTGGACGAAAACTCCAGGTGGAACCTGGGTTCGACTGGATCCTAGTTTCGACAACGCGTCCGCTGTCGCGTTGCGATCTCTTTCCACATGATGAAATTTCAGCCCTTCAAATTTGTCTTCCAGCTTTCGGACGGCTGTGCAGTACTTGCCCATAGAGTCATTCGAGCAATCCCATTCTTTGTTTATCTGACTTATGACCACCAGTGAATCTCCGTATACCATCAACCTCTTAATGCCCAGTGATATGGCAATGTTCAATCCATGGATCAAAGCTTCATATTCTGTTGCATTATTGGATGCTAAGAATAACAACTGAAGAGCATATTTAAGTTGTTCACCTCCAGGTGCAATGAAGAGGATCTCTGCGCCTGCTCCCTGCAGCTTTAGTGAGCCATCAAAATACATCCGCCATACTTCTGCAGTCTCCGGGTTATCTGGTTCTTGTTGCTCGGTCCACTCTGATACGAAGTCAACTAGTGCTTGAGTCTTTATTGCAGTACGAGGCCGAAACTCGATGTTGTGAGCTCCCAGCTCACAGGCCCACTTGGCTATTCTTCCAATGGCTTCTTTGTTGTGGAGAATATCCCCTATTGGAAACCTGGTGACTACTATGACTTTATGGTCATCGAAGTAGTGACGGAGCTTGCGTGCAGTTAGAAGTATTGTGTACAATAGTTTTTGAACTTGAGGATACTTCTTCTTAGATGGCCCCAGAACTTCGCTGATGAAGTAGACGGGATGTTGTACTGGACATGCGTGTCCTTCCTCTGCTCGCTCGACTACCAACGCGGTGCTCACCATGTGAGTCGTGCAAGAGATGTACAATAGCAGATCTTCTACCGGCTGGTTTGGCGTGGCTTGGCGTGGTGGCTTTAGCACAGGTGGTATGGTTAGGAACTTCTTCAGTGCATCAAGAGCTTCCTGAGCTTCTAAAGTCCACTGGAGCTTATCCACCTTCTTAAGCAACTTGTAGAATGGTAGGCCTTTTTCTCCTAACCTTGATATGAACCTGCTTAAAGCTTCCATGCATCCAGTAAGTCTTTGCACTTTCTTCTGTGACCGTGGTGCTTCCATCCTCATGATAGCCTCGATCTTTTCCGGGTTAGCTTCAATCCCTCGGTGGCTGACAATGAATCTAAGCAACTTCCCTGCTAGCACTCCAAAGACACATTTTTCTGGATTGAGCTTCCACCGATATCACCTCAGACTGTTGAAGACCAGTTGCAAATCTTCAATGAAATTTTCTGAGTTTTCTGTCTTGATCACCACATCATCAACATAGGCTTCTACCCGCTTGCCCCAGTGATCGGCTAAGCATGTTTGAATGGCTCTCTGGTAAGTCGCTCCAGCGTTCTTGAGGTCGAACGACATGGAGGTATAGTAGAAAGCTCCAAACGGGGTAATGAATGCTGTTTTTTCCTCGTCTTCTTTTGCCAAGCTAATTTGATGGTATCCCGAGTAGCAATCCAAGAATGACAGTATAGAGCATCTGGCGGTTGAATCTACCACCTGATCTATTCTAGGAAGTCCGAAGGGATTCTTCGGACAGTGTTTGTTGACATCTGTATAGTCGACGCACATGCGCCAATCCACTTTATTCTTTTTGAGTACAAGAACAGGATTTGCTAACCACTCAGGATGTGTAGCATCCCAAAAATTCAAATCCTGAAATTTTCTCAAACTCGCCCTAAATTCAAAATGAATTTCAAGTTTCATTTCAAAATGTTTGTTTGCGAGTTGATATCAACAAATAAAATATAGTGGTCTATATTATCTCCAAAATCCTCCTCAAAATATCCTACAAATATTTCCCGAGTGATCCCCCTCAAATTCTTTCTAGAAATACTGCCTAGATATTTTCCTAGTGATCCCCTTCAAGTTCTTTCCAGAAATACTGCCCAAATATTACACCGATATATCTCCGGATGTTTTCCTCTTGAGAAATACCTTCAGAATCATTTTTCAAGACCCTACAAATATTTTCTTCATAACTTTCCTCATGCTCATACGTATATGTATGCCTCCAGTGTCATACAGTGAGCTCTACAAGCTAATCTCACTTATACAAGACAAATACATGCTAATCTCCCACTAATCCTCTCATCCTCCCACTAATCCTCTCATCCCTCCCCCTAATCCCCCCACCATGGCTATAAATAGAGGGGCAAGGGCCTCCTCTCATCCCACCCCAAGCCATTTCATGGCAACTCTCTTCCCCCCCCCCCCACACACCCACTCCATGTTCCACACAAGCACACACTAGCACAAGGATCGTTCGATCGTTCTTCGATCGTTCGTCCCCTGTTCTTGGTTCGTTCGTCCGTTCGTCCGATCGTTCGATCGTTCGTCCGTTCGTTCGTCCAAATAATCTTTTTCCTACCGTTATGCTACCGAAATTCCGATCGTTCGTTCATAGTTCCTATTCATCGTTCATCGTTCGTTCATAGTCCCTATTCATCGTTCTTCCAGATAATCTTTGTCCTGCCGTTATGCTGCCAAAATTCCGATCGTTCGTTCGTCCGATCATTCGATCGTTCGTCCGTTCGTTCATCCAAATAATCTTTTTCCTGCCGTTATGCTGCCGAAATTCCGATCGTTCGATCATTCGATCGTTCATCGTTCGTTCATAGTTCCTATTCATCGTTCATCGTTCGTTCATACGAACTATTCACCATCACTATTCACCGTTACTATTCGTCATTACTATTCACTGACACTATTCACCATCGTTACTATTCAGTGTTACTATTCATCATCGTTACTACTCATCGATGATATCTATGTAACTTTTTTGTTGTCACTATTCATCATTACTATTCATCGATTAGCCGATCACCCCAAATTTCAACTACTCATACATCATGTTGTCCAGTCCACCTAAGACCAGCCAGACCCATATTCCAGTCATACAAACTCCGGTGACTGTTATTTTCCTTCCAGTGGGAACTTCCCATCTGGTCACCCATCTTAGGTTTCTCCAAGTTGAACACGCTTAACTTTGAGATTCCTTCGAACCAGGCTTCCAAACTCCGATTCCAATAATTCTTGTTTCTAAATTCTTATCGAATTATTCCCTATCCAACCATGTCATCCCTTAAGCATGGTTCATATTCTAGAAAACTCCCAAAATACTCTTGTCCCATATTCTGCCTATAACTCTCCTGTTCATACTAAGTCAGACGATTCATTCGTCACTATTCTCACCTACAGTGAACTTCACTGTGCTACACCACATACACCCAGCTATAAATACACCCAGCTACCCTCTCCTACTCCACACACTCAACACCCTCAGCCAAGGCAAACACCCCACCCACTCAGTTACTCCGCTCTACTGGCTACACGCATAGTGTCGCTTCGTCTCCAGTCCACCCTCCTGGTAAGCACCTCCACTCCACCATCAATAATATCACAACACCACATGACACAGATTCTACTCAAGACTCTACCCATCCATGTATCACTATTCTGACCACTATACTAAATATTTGTTGGCATACTTGCTTGTTTGTATGTTTGCTTGTTCATGTTGCATAGTTATCGGAGCGTTCGTGCCGTCTCGTGGAGGCCAGATCTACAAGTCTACACCAGGCGATGGAGCCAGAAGCTAGTTCCGCGAGCTCCCCTTCCCCCTTCGCCGGATAAGCACGGCAAGCTCACTGGATCCCTTTGATGCATAAATTACCTATGATTTTTCAACCACAACCCTCAGCCTGTTATTTTATGCATGATATGATTTTGAGACAAGTTATTATGGCCACCCAACCGCTTGCCGCAATCAATCCCTGATATATATGTTCCAAATGATTTGAGAAAAGGTGTGAGTTTTCAAAAGAAAATGCTTTTCAAAATGTGTATGATGAAGGGTTTTCACCCTTATCACCTTGTGAGTGGGATAATCAGGGACTCCCTGGTTTAGGGGAGGGCCTAAGGTGTTGGCTCAGCTGGTTTAGGCGTGAGCAGAAGGATTGTCCCCTCATATAAGGACCGGTTTGTCATCTTTCACTACCTGTACTCATGATAAGTACAACCACTTGAGACTGTGTGGGCAGTCACTCAATCTGAACTCGTACGGTCCAACCCCAGGGTTATGAAGGCTGGGGAGCACCGGGAGGATAAGGAGGGGGAATGTTTTGTCCGGTTTGGACATGGCGGTGGCCTGACTCCTTCCGGTATAACCGTTAAGGTTAGGACGTGCGAGGAAAGAAAGAGATTCGGATTCGGGTCTCACTAGCTATGGGATCGCAGAGCCGGACTAGTGGGTAAAGTGTACACCTCTGCGCAGAGTTTGAAAACCTATTCGAATAGTCTGTGTCCACAGGAATGGACGAGTCTGGTATGGTATGGCAATTAATGTTTTGTTTTCCAAAAAAAGAGATGGTTTTGAGAAAAGTGGTTTTTAAAAGGTTCGGCGGTTGAGCCGTGAGCTATGGTGGACTGGAAGTCCAGTAGCTGTTTTTGAAAATGAAAACCAGTGGGAACTGCTGATATACCTGGATGGTTTAGTCCAGGGGATTTTGTTATAATACTGAAAAACTTCCTGCTCCTTTTGGAGAGGATGCGCTTTGCAAAAATACAAAATGTTTTTCAAAACAACTCTGCATAAAATATTGCTGTTTCTGCAAAATATCCTGAGCTCCACATATTCCATGCATTATATCTGATTTCCCCATTCCGCGGGTGAAGGTGGGCTGCTGAGTACGTTTGTACTCACCCTTGCTTATTTGTTGTTTTTCAGAAAAAAGGAGATCGGGTAAGAGTTACGACTGTTCCCAACCTTGCCTGTGGCTGTTGGACCGCTGATTTGCTTCGCTGCGTATATCGGGCTGCTTCAGCCCCACTCTGATGATATGTCTCGAGTTGTGGACCAACTCTTAAAGTTGTTTCCCACCTTTGTAGGTTTGTCTCGTTTAAGCAGATTTGGTATCATCTGATATATAAATGTGTTTACTAGCCTCCTGGGACTAGTAATTGTATCACATTTGAGTCCCAGAGGATTGGGGACGCTTCAGGTGGTACCAGAGCTGTTAGGTTGGCCGCAGGACGTAACCCTTAGCCTGATCAAAAGTTTTTGAGTCAAAACTATTTTCTTAAAAAAAATTCTTGCTCTCATCCCTTCATTTCAAAAATGTTTTCCCCTTTCCTTCTCTCAGAAGTCAGATGGAGGTCCATTGCCAAACCAGCTTTTGCCAGAATGAAGATGGTTTCCCCAAGTTGTTGAGAGCATGCACAGTCCGCCTCGGAATCAGGAGCCAGCCAGAGTATGATGGTCGTGAATTCGTCGAGCATGGCACAGAGAAGTGTGTCGTGACTGTATACATTGGATCCAGTCCGCGCCATGTGGAATGGAGTGTCACTGCTGCTGGGCACAGATTCAAAGACACCTGCCAAGTCGTCGCTCGCAAGGCATTGAGGGCCCTGTGTCAGATCTATGAAGAAGAAGTGGCCGACACCCCGCTCAGATTCTTTCCGCCCTTTCAGAGAGACCGTCCTGCTTGGATGGCCAGGATGCGTGCATTGGTGAGAGCACCTAGAGGGGGGGTGAATAGGTGATCCTGTGAAACTTAAACTTATAGCCACAAAAACTTGTTAAGTGTTAGCACAATAATCGCCAAGTGGCTAGAGAGGAGTCTCAACAAAACACAATACCACAAGAGATCAAACACAGAGATGACACAGTGGTTTATCCCGTGGTTCGGCCAAGACCAACGCTTGCCTACTCCACGTTGTGGCGTCCCAACGGACGAGGGTTGCAATCAACCCCTCTCAAGCGGTCCAAAGACCAACTTGAATACCACGGTGTTTTGCTTTGCCTTTCAATATCTCGTTTGCGAGGAATCTCCACAACTTAGAGTCTCTCGCCCTTACACTTGAGATTCACAAAGAAATATGGAGTAAGGGAGGGAAGCAACACACACAAATCCACAGCAAAATGCACACACACACGGCCAAGAATCGAGCTCAAAAGACTATCTCAAAGTTCTCACTAGAACGGAGCTCGAATCACTGAGAATGACAAACGAATGCGCAAAGACTGAGTGTGGATGATCAAGAATGCTCTAAGGTTGCTTGGTGTCTCCCTCCATGCGCCTAGGGGTCCCTTTTATAGCCCCAAGGCAGCTAGGAGCCGTTGAGAGCAAATCTGGAAGGCTGATCTTACCTTCTGTCGACTGGTGCACCGGACAGTCCGGTGCCCGATTTCTTTCCTTAAACGGCGCAGCCGACCGTTGGCTGTCAGAGAGCCGTTGGCGCACCGGACAGTCCGGTGCACACCGGACAGTCCGGTGCCCCCTTCCGACCGTTGGCTCGGCCACGTGTCGCGCGCAGATTCCGCGGCCGACCGTTGGCCCGGCCGACCGTTGGCTCACCGGACAGTCCGGTGCACACCGGACAGTCCGGTGAATTTTAGCCGTACGCCGTCGGCGAATTCCCGAGGGCGGCCACTTCGCTAGAGGCAGCCTGGCGCACCGGACACTGTCCGGTGCACCACCGGACAGTCCGGTGCCCCAGACCGAAACAGCCTTTTGGCTGTACACAGCCAACTCTTCTCTTTTCTTCTTCTTTCTGTTACTTAGACAAGTATATTAGTACACAAAACCAATGTACTAAGACTTAGAAACATACCTTTGCTCTTGTTTTGCACTTTGTCCATCCATAATCATGAATTCACATTTAAGCACTTGTGTTGGCACTCAATCACCAAAATACTTAGAAATGGCCCAAGGGCACATTTCCCTTTCAATCTCCCCCTTTTTGGTGATTTATGCCAACACAACATAAAGCAACTAGAACAAGTGCAAAATCACTTCAAATAAAACTCAAATTTATTTTGATTCAATTTTGGCATATATGGATCATCCCTTGCCACCACTTGGTTTGTTTTTGAAAATCAAACTCAAATCTCTATCTCTAAGTCAAACACACATGTTGAAGCATAAGGAGAGTCATTCCAAAAGAAATTGATTTGAGATTTCAAAGACTCCCCCTTTTTCCCATAATCACTACTTCTCCCCACAAGAAGCCAACTTTTGACAAGAGAGACAATAAAAGAGTTTTGACAAAACAAAAAGCTCTATTCTACTATTTTCAAAATCTCTCAAGTGGTAGCTGATCCATTTATTGCTTTGGCCTTTATTTTCTCCCCATTTGGCATCAAGCACCAAAACGGGATCAATCTTGGCCCTTTAACCCCATTGCCTCACCAAAATCTTCAACTAAGAGCAAATAGGCAATAAGAGTATAAAGATGAACTTGGAAGAGTTACTCTTTTCATCGGAGTGCAGTGGAAGTCTTGCATGGTCCAAGTCCACCTTTTCCCTTTCAATTCTCCTTGGAGACTAAAACAACCGAACTCAAGTACATGGTTAGTCTCAAAGGGTCAAGTTGTAGCACAGCTCCCCCTAAATATGTGCATCACTTGCAAACAGGACTTGTGAGGTCCAGGGAGTGTTTGTACAACTTGAGCACCACAATAAGCAACAAAATGCAGAATGAACATGATCAAAGGCATAAACACATGTATGCTACAATTCAATCCAAGTTCCGCGAATCTAAGACATTTAGCTCACTACGCAGCCTGCAAAAGGTCTTCTCATCTAGAGGCTTGGTAAAGATATCGGCTAGCTGGTTCTCGGTGCTAACATGAAACACTTTGATATCTCCCTTTTGCTGGTGGTCTCTCAAAAAGTGATGCCGGATGTCTATGTGCTTTGTGCGGCTGTGTTCAACAGGATTTTCCGCCATGCGGATAGCACTCTCATTATCACGTAGGAGTGGGACTTTGCTCAGATTGTAGCCAAAGTCCCGGAGGGTTTGCCTCATCCAAAGTAGTTGCGCGCAACACTGTCCTGCGGCAACATACTCGGCCTCAGCGGTGGATAGGGCAACGGAGGTTTGTTTCTTAGAGTTCCACGACACCAGGGACCTTCCTAAGAATTGGCACGTCCCTGATGTACTTTTCCTATCGACCTTACATCCAGCATAGTCGGAATCTGAGTATCCAACCAAGTCAAAGGTAGACCCTTTTGGATACCAGAGCCCGAAGCAAGGCGTAGCAACCAAATATCTTAGAATTCGCTTCACCGCCACTAAGTGACACTCCTTAGGATCGGACTGAAATCTAGCACACATGCATACGCTAAGCATAATATCCGGTCTACTAGCACATAAATAAAGTAAAGACCCTATCATTGACCGGTATGCTTTCTGATCAACGGACTTACCTCCTTTGTTGAGGTCGGTGTGTCCGTCGGTTCCCATTGGAGTCTTTGCGGGCTTGGCATCCTTCATCCCAAACCGCTTTAGCAGATCTTGCGTGTACTTTGTTTGGGAGATGAAGGTGCCGTCCTTGAGTTGCTTCACTTGGAACCCAAGGAAGTAGTTCAACTCGCCCATCATCGACATCTCGAATTTCTGCGTCATCACCCTACTAAACTCTTCACAAGACTTTTGGTTAGTAGAACCAAATATTATGTCATCGACATAAATTTGGCACACAAACAAATCACCATCACTTGTCTTAGTAAAGAGAGTTGGATCGGCTTTCCCAACCTTGAAAGCATTAACAATTAGAAAGTCTCTAAGGCATTCATACCATGCTCTTGGGGCTTGCTTAAGTCCATAGAGCGCCTTAGAGAGCTTACACACGTGGTCGGGGTACCGTTCATCCTCGAAGCCAGGGGGTTGCTCCACGTACACCTCCTCCTTGATCGGCCCGTTGAGGAAAGCGCTCTTCACATCCATTTGGTACAACCTGAAAGAATGGTGAGCGGCATATGCTAGCAAGATGCGAATTGACTCTAGCCTAGCCACAGGAGCAAACGTCTCCTCAAAGTCCAAACCTGCGACTTGGGCATAACCTTTTGCCACAAGTCGAGCCTTGTTCCTCGTCACCACCCCGTGCTCGTCTTGTTTGTTGCGGAACACCCACTTGGTTCCCACAACATTTTGCTTGGGACGAGGCACCAGTGTCCAAACTTCATTGCGCTTGAAGTTGTTGAGTTCCTCCTGCATGGCCAACACCCAGTCCGGATCTAGCAAGGCTTCCTCTACCCTGAAAGGCTCAATAGAAGAGACAAAGGAGTAATGCTCACAAAAATTAACTAATCGAGATCGAGTAGTTACTCCCTTACTGATGTCACCCAAAATTTGGTCGACGGGATGATCCCTTTGAATCACCGCTCGAACTTGGGTTGGAGGTGCCGGTCGCGCTTCTTCCTCCATCACGTGATCATCTTGTGCTCCCCCTTGATCACACGCCTCCTTTTGATGAACCTATTCATCGTCTTGAGTTGGGGGATGCACCATGGTTGAGGAAGAAGGTTGATCTTGCTCCAAATGTTCCTGAGGCCGTACATCTCCAATCGCCATGGTGCGTATTGCGGCCGTTGGAACGTCTTCTTCATCTACATCATCAAGATCAACAACTTGCGCTCTTGGAGAGCCATTAGTCTCATCAAATACAACGTCGCTAGAGACTTCAACCAAACCCGATGATTTGTTGAAGACTCTATACGCCTTTGTATTTGAGTCATAACCTAACAAAAACCCTTCTACAGCTTTGGGAGCAAACTTAGAATTTCTACCCTTCTTCACTAGAATGTAGCATTTACTCCCAAATACACGAAAGTATGATACATTTGGTTTGTTACCGGTTAGAAGCTCATACGAAGTCTTCTTGAGGAGGCGGTGAAGGTAGACCCTGTTGATGGCGTGGCAAGCCGTGTTCACAGCTTCCGACCAAAAACGCTCGGGGGTCTTGAATTCTCCAAGCATCGTCCTTGCCATGTCGATTAGCGTCCTGTTCTTCCTCTCTACCACACCATTTTGCTGTGGTGTGTAGGGAGCGGAGAACTCGTGCTTGATCCCTTCCTCCTCAAGGAATTCCTCCACTTGAAGGTTCTTGAACTCGGACCCGTTGTCGCTCCTTATCTTCTTCACCTTAAGCTCAAACTCATTTTGAGCTCTCCTGAGGAAGCGCTTGAGGGTCCCTTGGGTTTCAGACTTATCCTGCAAAAAGAACACCCAAGTGAAGCGGGAAAAGTCATCAACAATAACTAGACCATACTTACTTCCTCCTATGCTTAGATAGGCGACGGGTCCGAAGAGGTCCATATGTAGCAGCTCCAGGGGTCTTGATGTGGTCATCACATTCTTGCTGTGATGTGCTCCTCCCACTTGTTTACCTGCTTGACAAGCTGCACAAGGTCTATCTTTTTCGAAATGGACATTGGTTAGACCTATCACGTGTTCTCCCTTTAGAAGCTTGTGGAGGTTCTTCATCCCCACATGTGCTAAGCGGCGATGCCACAACCAGCCCATGCAAGTCTTAGCCATTAAGCATGCATCTAGACCGGCCTCTTCTTTTGCAAAATCAACTAAGTACAGTTTGCCGTCTAGTACACCCTTAAAAGCTAGTGAACCATCACATCTTCTAAAGACAGACACATCTATGTTTGTGAATAAACAGTTATATCCCATATTGCACAATTGACTAACAGATAGTAAATTATATCCAAGAGACTCTACTAAAAACACATTAGAGATAGAGTGCTCATTGGAGATTGCAATTTTACCTAGCCCTTTTACCTTGCCTTGATTCCCATCACCGAATATTATTGAATCTTGGGAATCTTTGTTTTTGACGTAGGAGGTGAACATCTTCTTCTCCCCCGTCATATGGTTTGTGCATCCGCTATCAATAATCCAGCTTGAACCCCCGGATGCATAAACCTGCAAGGCAAATTTAGGCTTGGGTCTTAGGTACCCAACTCATGTTGGGTCCTACAAGGTTAGTGCAAATATCCTTAGGGACCCAAATGCAAGTTTTGTCTCCCTTGCATTTTGCCCCTAACTTCCTAGCAACTATTTTCCTATCCTTTCTACAAATAGCAAAGGAAGCATTTAAAGCATGAT
The DNA here is from genome assembly GCF_902167145.1 of Zea mays. Classification (NCBI taxonomy): domain Eukaryota; kingdom Viridiplantae; phylum Streptophyta; class Magnoliopsida; order Poales; family Poaceae; genus Zea; species Zea mays. Next base: position 36,227,755 of record NC_050098.1, on the reverse strand, counting down.
AAATTGTAGAGGGTTCATTCATTATTTTCCTAGGAGCATGAATAATATTCTTTCTAGGCACATAATGAATAGCATTTCTCCTAGACATATTTCTATCATGCATATAGGAAGAACTAGAAGCAAACATGGCATGAGAGTCAAAATCATCATAAGCATTATAACTCCTATAAGCATTTCTAGTTTGTCTCCTATCATGATACATAAAAGCATGGTTCCTTTTAGTACTACTAGCCATAGGAGCCTTCCCTTTCTCCTTGGCGGAGATAGGAGCCTTATGGCTTGTCAAGTCCTTGGCTTCCCTCTTGTAGCCAAGTCCATCCTTAATTGAGGGGTGTCTACCAATCGTGTAGGCATCCCTTGCAAATTTCAGCTTATCAAATTCATTCTTGCTAGTCTTAAGTTGGGCATTAAGACTAGCCAATTCCTCATTTAATTTGGAAATTGAAACTAAATGATCACTACAAGCATCAATGTCAAAATCTTTACACCTATTGCAAGTTTCAACAATTTCTACACAAGATGTTGATTTACTAGCTATTTCTAGTTTAGCATTTAAATCCTCATTAGAACTTTTTAACTTAGCAATAGTTTCATGACAAGAAGATAATTCACTAGAGAGCATTTCATTCCTCTTAATTTCTAAAGCAAGAGATTTCTGTGCTTCTACAAATTTATCATGTTCTTCATACAACAAATCTTCTTGCTTTTCTAAAAGTATATTCCTATCATTCAAGGCATCAATTAATTCATAAATTTTGTCTACCTTGGTTCTATCTAATCCCTTGAATAAGCATGAGTAATCTATCTCATCATTATCACTAGACTCATCCTCACTTGAAGAAGCATAAGTACTAGTATTATGCGTGCTTACTTTCTTTTCCCTTGCCATGAGGCAAGTGTGACGCTCGTTGGGGAAGAGGGATGACTTGTTGAAGGCGGTGGCGGCGAGTCCTTCATTGTCGGAGTCAGACGAAGAGCAGTCCGAATCCCACTCCTTGCCAAGATGAGCCTCGCCCTTTGCCTTCTTATAGTTCTTCTTTTTCTCCCTCTTGTTTCCTTGATCCTGATCACTATCATTGTCGGGACAGTTAGCAATAAAATGACCAAGCTTACCACATTTGAAGCATGAGCGCTTCCCCTTGGCTTTGGTCTTGCTTGGCTGTCCCTTGCGACCTTTAAGCACCGTCTTGAATCTTTTGATGATGAGAGCCATCTCTTCATCATTAAGTCTGGCCGCCTCAATCTGTGCCACCTTGCTAGGTAGCGCCTCCTTGCTTCGTGTTGCCTTGAGAGCAAGGGGTTGCGGCTCGTTGATCGGACCATTCAAGGCGTCGTCCACGTACCTCGCCTCCTTGATCATCATTCGCCCGCTAACGAATTTCCCAAGGACTTCTTCGGGCGACATCTTGGTGTACCTGGGATTTTCACGAATATTGTTCACCAAATGAGGATCAAGAACGGTAAATGACCTTAGCATTAGGCGGACGACGTCGTGGTCCGTCCATCGCGTGCTCCCGTAGCTCCTTATTTTGTTGATAAGGGTCTTGAGCCGGTTGTATGTTTGAGTTGGCTCCTCGCCCCTTATCATTGCGAACCGTCCAAGCTCGCCCTCCACCAACTCCATTTTGGTGAGCAAGGTGACGTCGTTCCCCTCATGAGAGATCTTGAGGGTGTCCCATATTTGCTTGGCGTTATCCAAGCCGCTCACTTTGTTGTATTCATCCCTGCACAAAGAAGCTAGAAGAACAGTAGTAGCTTGTGCATTCTTATGTATTTGCTCATTAATGAACATGGGACTATCGGAACTATCAAAGTGCATTCCACTTTCTACAATCTCCCATATACTAGGATGGAGAGAGAATAGGTGACTACGCATTTTGTGGCTCCAAAATCCATAGTCCTCTCCATCAAAGTGTGGGGGCTTGCCGAGTGGAATGGAGAGCAAATGTGAACTTGAACTATGCGGAATACGAGAGTAGTCAAAAGAAAAGTTCGAATTGACCGGTTTCTTTTTCTCGTAGTCGTTGTGGTCGTCGTCCTTTTGGGAGGAAGTAGACTCATCGCTGTCGTAGTAGACGATCTCCTTGATGCGTCTTGTCTTCTTCTTCTTCCCATCTTTGCGTCTGTGGCCCGAGCCCGAGTCGTTGGACTTGTCATCCCTTGGCTCGTTGATGAAGGACTCCTTCTCCTTGTCGTTGATCACGATTCCCTTCCATTTAGGATCCATCTCTTCGGGCGATTAGTCCCTCCTTGAAGAGAACGGCTCTGATACCAATTGAGAGCACCTAGAGGGGGGGGTGAATAGGTGATCCTGTGAAACTTAAACTTATAGCCACAAAAACTTGTTAAGTGTTAGCACAATAATCGCCAAGTGGCTAGAGAGGAGTCTCAACAAAACACAATACCACAAGAGATCAAACACAGAGATGACACAGTGGTTTATCCCGTGGTTCGGCCAAGACCAACGCTTGCCTACTCCACGTTGTGGCGTCCCAACGGACGAGGGTTGCAATCAACCCCTCTCAAGCGGTCCAAAGACCAACTTGAATACCACGGTGTTTTGCTTTGCCTTTCAATATCCCGTTTGCGAGGAATCTCCACAACTTGGAGTCTCTCGCCCTTACACTTGAGATTCACAAAGAAATACGGAGTAAGGGAGGGAAGCAACACACACAAATCCACAGCAAAATGCGCACACACACGGCCAAGAATCGAGCTCAAAAGACTATCTCAAAGTTCTCACTAGAACGGAGCTCGAATCACTGAGAATGACAAACGAATGCGTAAAGACTGAGTGTGGATGATCAAGAATGCTCTAAGGTTGCTTGGTGTCTCCCTCCATGCGCCTAGGGGTCCCTTTTATAGCCCCAAGGCAGCTAGGAGCCGTTGAGAGCAAATCTGGAAGGCTGATCTTGCCTTCTGTCGACTGGTGCACCGGACAGTCCGGTGCACACCGGACACTGTCCGGTGCCCGATTTCTTTCCTTAAACGGCGCAGCCGACCGTTGGCTGTCAGAGAGCCGTTGGCGCACCGGACAGTCCGGTGCACACCGGACAGTCCGGTGCCCCCTTCCGACCGTTGGCTCGGCCACGTGTCGCGCGCAGATTCCGCGGCCGACTGTTGGCCCGGCCGACCGTTGGCTCACCGGACAGTCCGGTGCACACCGGACAGTCCGGTGAATTTTAGCCGTACGCCGTCGGCGAATTCCCGAGGGCGGCCACTTCGCTAGAGGCAGCCTGGCGCACCGGACACTGTCCGGTGCACCACCGGACAGTCCGGTGCCCCAGACCGAAACAGCCTTTTGGCTGTACACAGCCAACTCTTCTCTTTTCTTCTTCTTTCTGTTACTTAGACAAGTATATTAGTACACAAAACCAATGTACTAAGACTTAGAAACATACCTTTGCTCTTGTTTTGCACTTTGTCCATCCATAATCATGAATTCACATTTAAGCACTTGTGTTGGCACTCAATCACCAAAATACTTAGAAATGGCCCAAGGGCACATTTCCCTTTCAATTGGAAGGGAAGCAGCTGCTTGAGGACGACCCCACAGTCGTGTACCTCACTGCCTACCTGCTCACCCTGGATGCACAATATGATTTCTTGGCTCGGCACCACCGTTAGATGATTGCCCGAGCAGAAGATGCAGAGAAGCGCAACCGTAAGCTCCATGTGGATCTCACCTCAGCTCAAGCCCGTGCAAGTGCCTTGGAAAGTCGTGAAGTCGTTGCTGTTGAAGCCCTGAAGCAAGCCAAGGATGAGCATGTCCAGAAGTTGATGGAGGCGTACTTGGTAACCCATAACCAACGTAGAGCCCTGCGGATCCAAGAGCTCGCTCCATCCAACCCAGTTCAACCCAGGAGAGCTGAAGACCCTCAGATTCTTGAAGGTCACCCGGTCTCTATCAGAGGAGAGAAGAAGGCTTGGGAACTACCAGAAGGAGCCATAGTCTTGGAAGGAATTCCAGTCTCCCCTAAGGCTATGGATAAGCAAGAGCACCCCGAGTCCTCCCAAGATCCCCCGCCGGAGTTGTGTGAGCCCCTCACCATGAAGAAGATTCTAGTACCGTCCCTTGAGGTCAAGGAAGAAGCTGCAAGCACCCCGCCAGCACCGCCGCCCTCAGAGGAGCTACAAGAGCCAGTTCCGCTTGAAGAAGAGTTCGACCCTGTCCTGCCATCTCAGTCGCCGCCAGAAGAAGTCATCAACATCAGCTCCCTCTTAACCCATCCAGGAGATGTCTCAGATTGAAGTTGTGCGCCAACCTTGCCAGAAGAGAAGCTGCCTGGTTTGAAGTTAGTTATGCCCAGTCCTCTGCATGCGTTGGGCAGTGAAGTTTTTCTTCACTTTGGCTAGAGCCCTGCATGTATGAGAGGTAATCGTGTAGACCCATGTTTTGAAAAACTCTATTTGTGTGGCCCCCTAGGGCATTTCAAAATGAATTTCGCTTGATGTTTTCCTCCCTTTTGAGTGCATATGTGATGCTTTAACGTTAGTGCTCATAAGTTGCATTTAGCATAGTTCTCAATTCAGGAGCCAAGCAATAGTAGTTATGCTTAGCCCCCGAATCTGAGTAGTTCGTGCTTTGGAAAAACTCTATTCTTCCCCTATTCAAAATATTTGATTTGTTTGTGCTTATCATTGCTGAACTTATGTGTTTTCTTTCTTTTTAAGAAAGGTTTTCTCTAAAAACATAGATCACAAATTAGAGCTAATCCTCACCTTATGCTCCCATTCTCATCATAACCCATCTCAAGAGAAAAGTGCCTTACCCAAGAAGATACCGAGAAGCTTACCCTTGAAGCCTGGAATAAGCTACAGAGGAACCTATCCAGTCGCTCAGTCAAAAGGACCGACCGTGAGAATCAAAGCACTGCCCCTGAGTCAAAGTAAATAGGAAAAAAGGACAGAAGGAGTTATTACCATACAGAGAGGCAAAGATTCTTGGAACCAGAGACCACAAACATCAGGGTCATTGACCCCACCACTCACCCGTGCCCCCTGCACGCGTGCCCGCCTCCATGCGCACTACCACTGCCCCACGCCCCCTTTGCAGCGCACTACCGCCACCCACGCCCCCTTTACAGCGCACTACCGCCGCCCACGTCCCCTTTTGCAGCGCACCCACTGCCATCGTCGCCGGCAATAGGCCCCCCTTCCCCTTGTCGCACCTGCTGCCTCGTGTCACCTACTCCATCACCGCCACTCCGCACCCGAGCACCCACACTCGCCTATAAAACCCCCCACCAGCTCCCTTAGTTCCCATCCCAAGCAAAACACTCCAGATAAAACCCCCTCTACCAAATTGAAAGCAACTCCATTTTCCACTCCCTCACCCCTGAGATCACAATGCTTGGTAATTCTTGGGTTGAAGACTGTTGCACATGGTTCATAGTCTTTGGTTTCCTCCAGTGTATGATAGTAATACTCTTTGATAGAATCCTCGAGTGGGAAGAGCAAAGAGAAAGAAAGAGGCAGTGAAAAGTAAAAAGTGAGAAGAGAAAAGAAGATAGTGAAGAGAAGATGAGAAGAAGGTTCTCCCAAAATCAACCCTGTGTCAGTCATTTCTCCGCAGCCTGGTCAAGCAGCAACAGCAGAAGAAGGCCCCATAACACCCTTGTTATGAGGTACTTCAAGGAGTTCAAATCCCCAAGATTCAGGAGTTCTACCCTCATCCATTTTAAGTGGGGTAGTGTTCCAGTAAGGTTCCTGCTATGGAGAAGAAGAAGAAGGCCTGTAGCAAGCTTGTGGAAGACAAGATCATCGAAGCCTATAAGTTTCTGAATGAGAAGTGGTCACCCAAGTACCATTGATGAAGCACCAGAAGACCAATCAAGGAAGGAATCCATGTGGGAGTTTGCAGGAGAAAGGTTTGCGTGTTGGCATCGATGCTTCTTCAATAAGCTAGTTGCCAAGCGAAAGCTAGAAGCCTGAAGATGATCTTGAGTAGCCAGAATCAGCGTTTGCAATCAGCAGCCGGATGCTCCGCAAGGGCCAGATTTTGTTGAAGTTCCATCTCCTCGAAGAGTTGCAAAGTGAAGATATGTAGCTGAAGTAAAGCTATACCCATAACCCTTCTAAGCCGAATCTCGAGCACGAGATTCCTTTTAAGTGGGGTAGATTTGTAGCAACCCAAAAATTCAAATCCTGAAATTTTCTCAAACTCGCCCTAAATTCAAAATGAATTTCAAGTTTCATTTCAAAATGTTTGTTTGCGAGTTGATATCAACAAATAAAATATAGTGGTCTATATTATCTCCAAAATCCTCCTCAAAATATCCTACAAATATTTCCCGAGTGATCCCCCTCAAATTCTTTCTAGAAATACTGCCTAGATATTTCCCTAGTGATCCCCTTCAAGTTCTTTCCAGAAATACTGCCCAAATATTCCACCGATATATCTCCGGATGTTTTCCTCTTGAGAAATACCTTCAGAATCATTTTTCAAGACCCTACAAATATTTTCTTCATAACTTTCCTCATGCTCATACGTATATGTATGCCTCCAGTGTCATACAGTGAGCTCTACAAGCTAATCTCACTTATACAAGACAAATACATGCTAATCTCCCACTAATCCTCTCATCCTCCCACTAATCCTCTCATCCCTCCCCCTAATCCCCCCACCATGGCTATAAATAGAGGGGCAAGGGCCTCCTCTCATCCCACCCCAAGCCATTTCATGGCAACTCTCTTCCCCCCCCCCCACACACACCCACTCCATGTTCCACACAAGCACACACTAGCACAAGGATCGTTCGATCGTTCTTCGATCGTTCGTCCCCTGTTCTTGGTTCGTTCGTCCGTTCATCCGATCGTTCGATCGTTCGTCCGTTCGTTCGTCCAAATAATCTTTTTCCTACCGTTATGCTGCCGAAATTCCGATCGTTCGTTCATAGTTCCTATTCATCGTTCATAGTCCCTATTCATCGTTCTTCCAGATAATCTTTGTCCTGCCGTTATGCTGCCGAAATTCCGATCGTTCGTTCGTCCGATCATTCGATCGTTCGTCCGTTCGTTCATCCAAATAATCTTTTTCCTGCCGTTATGCTGCCGAAATTCCGATCGTTCGTTCGTTCGATTATTCGATCGTTCATCGTTCGTTCATAGTTCCTATTCATCGTTCATCGTTCGTTCATAGTTCCTATTCATCGTTCATCGTTCGTTCATACGAACTATTCACCATCACTATTCACCGTTACTATTCGTCATTACTATTCACTGACAATATTCACCATCGTTACTATTCAGTGTTACTATTCATCATTGTTACTATTCATCGTCGTTACTACTCATCGATGATATCTATGTAACTTTTTTGGCGTCACTATTCATCATTACTATTCATCGTTACTATTCATCGATTAGCCGATCACCCCAAATTTCAACTACTCATACATCATGTTGTCCAGTCCACCTAAGACCAGCCAGACCCATATTCCAGTCATACGAACTCCGGTGACTGTTATTTTCCTTCCAGTGGGAACTTCCCATCTGGTCACCCATCTTAGGTTTCTCCAAGTTGAACACGCTTAACTTTGAGATTCCTTCGAACCAGGCTTCCAAACTCCGATTCCAATAATTCTTGTTTCTAAATTCTTATCGAATTATTCCCTATCCAACCATGTCATCCCTTAAGCATGGTTCATATTCTAGAAAACTCCCAAAATACTCTTGTCCCATATTCTGCCTATAACTCTCCTGTTCATACTAAGTCAGACGATTCATTCGTCACTATTCTCACCTACAGTGAACTTCACTGTGCTACACCACATACACCCAGCTATAAATACACCCAGCTACCCTCTCCCACTCCACACACTCAACACCCTCAGCCAAGGCAAACACCCCACCCACTCAGTTACTCTGCTCTACCGGCTACACGCATAGTGTCGCTTCGTCTCCAGTCCACCCTCCTGGTAAGCACCTCCACTCCACCATCAGTAATATCACAACACCACATGACACAGATTCTACTCAACACTCTACCCATCCATGTATCACTATTTTGACCACTATACTAAATATTTGTTGGCATACTTGCTTGTTTGTATGTTTGCTTGTTCATGTTGCATAGTTATCGGAGCGTTCGTGCCATCTCGTGGAGGCCAGATCTACAAGTCTACACCAGGCGGTGGAGCCAGAAGCTAGTTCCGCGAGCTCCCCTTCCCCCTTCGCCGAATAAGCACGGCAAGCTCACTGGATCCCTTTGATGCATAAATTACCTATGATTTTTTAACCACAACCCTCAGCCTGTTAGTTTATGCATGATATGATTTTGAGACAAGTTATTATGGCCACTCAGCCGCTTGCCGCAATCAATCCCTGATATATATGTTCCAAATGATTTGAGAAAAGGTGTGAGTTTTCAAAAGAAAATGCTTTTCAAAATGTGTATGATGAAGGGTTTTCACCCTTATCACCTTGTGAGTGGGATAATCAGGGACTCCCTGGTTTAGGGGAGGGCCTAAGGTGTTGGCTCAGCTGGTTTAGGCGTGAGCAGAAGGATTGTCCCCTCATATAAGGACCGGTTTGTCATCTTTCACTACCTGTACTCATGATAAGTACAACCACTCGAGACTGTGTGGACAGTCACTCAATCTGAACTCGTACGGTCCAACCCCAGGGTTATGAAGGCTGGGGAGCATCGGGAGGATAAGGAGGGGGAATGTTTTGTCCGGTTTGGACATGGCGGTGGCCTGACTCCTTCCGGTATAACCGTTAAGGTTAGGACGTGCGAGGAAAGAAAGAGATTCGGATTCGGGTCTCACTAGCTATGGGATCGCAGAGCCGGACTAGTGGGTAAAGTGTACACCTCTGCGCAGAGTTTGAAAACCTATTCGAATAGTCTGTGTCCACAGGAATGGACGAGTCTGGTATGGTATGGCAATTAATGTTTTGTTTTCCAAAAAAAGAGATGGTTTTGAGAAAAGTGGTTTTTAAAAGGTTCGGCGGTTGAGCCGTGAGCTATGGTGGACTGGAAGTCCAGTAGCTGTTTTTGAAAATGAAAACCAGTGGGAACTGCTGATATACCTGGATGGTTTAGTCCAGGGGATTTTGTTATAATACTGAAAAACTTCCTGCTCCTTTTGGAGAGGATGCGCTTTGCAAAAATACAAAATGTTTTTCAAAACAACTCTGCATAAAATATTGCTGTTTCTGCAAAATATCCTGAGCTCCACATATTCCATGCATTATATCTGATTTCCCCATTCCGTGGGTGAAGGTGGGCTGCTGAGTACGTTTGTACTCACCCTTGCTTATTTGTTGTTTTTCAGAAAAAAGGAGATCGGGTAAGAGTTACGACTGTTCCCAACCTTGCCTGTGGCTGTTGGACCGCTGATTTGCTTCGCTGCGTATATCGGGCTGCTTCAGCCCCACTCTGATGATATGTCTCGAGTTGTGGACCAACTCTTAAAGTTGTTCGCCACCTTTGTAGGTTTGTCTCGTTTAAGCAGATTTGGTATCATCTGATGTATAAATGTGTTTACTAGCCTCCTGGGACTAGTAATTGTATCACATTTGAGTCCCAGAGGATTGGGGACACTTCAGGATGCAGTACTTCTCTAATGAACCCTGCTGCGACTAAGCGAGCTAGCTCGGCACGGATGGCTTCTCTCTTGTTGGGCATGAAACGACGCAACTTTTATCGGATTGGCCTCGCGTGGGGATAGACCTTCAGTTTGTGCTCGACCAGTTCTCTCGGGACTCCCGGCATATCCGCAGGTTGCCATGCGAATACGTCTCGGTTATCTTGCAGAAACTGGACGAGCGTGCCTTCCTATTTGTCATCCAAGCTGGAGCTGATGATGGCGGTTTTGCGTTCATCAGCGAATCCGAGGTTGATTCTTTTTGTCTCCTCAGTCGGCCGCATAGAGGTCACAACTTGAGCTTCATTTGCAGGTACTGCAAAGTCCTCCTCAGGCTTTGAATTCGCCTGCGCGGAAGAAGTCATTGATGATTTGGTGGTGAGGGCCGCCTGAATGGCCGCTCGAAAGCATTCTGCGGCGCCTTGGAAGTCAGCACGCACGGTGATGATTCCTTGTGGTCTCGGCATCTTCAATATCATATATGTATAGTGCGGAATGGCCATGAATTTCGCCAATCCCGGCCTGCCGATGATAGCGTTGTATCCGCAGTCGAAGCTTGCTACCTCGAACCTCAGGAACTCGGTTCTGTAGTTTTCTGGAGTTCCAAAGGTGACCAGCATGTAGATGTGTTCGAGTGGATATTCTCCTTCAGTTGGCACAATGCCGAAGAAAGGAGTGTCTGACTCGTGGAGCTCTTTGAGTGCGACTCCCAAGCCTAGGAGTGTTCGAGGGAAGGTAATGTTGATGCTGCTTCCCCCATCCACTAACACCTTCTTTACCCTGCTTTCTCGGATCACCGGATCAACGAGGAGCGGGTATTTCCCCGGATGATCGAAGTTGAGCCACTGATCTGCCCGAGTGAAGGTGATCGGGTGTTCGGACCATCGATACGGGACAGGAGGACTGGTGGCTGCCACTAGTATCTAACGGTCGTTGAGCTTCTGCTGCCTCTTGCTCACTTGAGACCCATGTCCACCGAAGATGACGTTGACTTCTCCGTCGACGCGCAGGAATGCTCCGCCTCCTCCCCCTTCCTGCTGCTGAGGTTGCCGAGGTTCTCCGGGTCCTCCTCGCGGTGGGGGAGGTGGCAGAGGTTGGAAGGGTCGATCGTTCTCGACGGAGTGCTTGAAGTTTCTGCAGTTCCGGAGGGTGTGGCGCATGTCCTTGTGGTACGGACATTGGGTGTCGAGGATATCGTCCAATGTCCGCTCGCCTACGCGGGGTGCCCCTCGGGCATGAGAGACGGGTGGTCCAGCGGCGTGGACTTCTTCATGAGGCCTCTTCTCACAACACTTGTCGGGTTGTTGGTTCGTGTCGCGTCGTGGTGCCGGCGGTGTAGGCTTCATTCCTCTGATGAGATCCTGAGACCATTCGTCGGTGGTGATGTAGAGGTTCACTTCCCTAAATAGTTGCTCGGAGGTAGTTGGTGCCTTTTGCAGTATGGCTCGGATGAAAGCTGAGTCATTAGATCCTCGGTAGAAGTCCTCAGTCACCGCTGCTTCCGCAACCTCGGGGATACGACTTCTCATGGTCTGAAATCTTTTGAGGTATGATCGGAGAGTTTCATCCCTTCGGCGCCTGATGGATTTGAGGTCCCATGGCTGCGCCGGCTTGTTGGAGAGGGATTAGAAGTTGGCAATGAAACACCGACTGAAGTCGCTCCAATCGTCGATGCAGTGTTGGGGCAGGTGTCGTAGCCATTGCAGCGCATTTTGCCCAAGGACGATGGGCAAGTACGCAGTCATCACATCTTCAGTTGCCCCAGCGGCTCAGGCAGCGATGGTATAGACGGCCAACCAGCCTCCTGAGTCCTGCTTAGGCTCGTATTTGTCGACGTTGGACACCTTGAAGTTAGGGGGCCATTGAATGGTCCTGAGACGTGGAGTGAGCGCCAATACTCCACATGTGTCTTCCTGTTGACGATTGTGGTGTCGGTCCTGAGGAGGGGAGTTGTCGATGTGCTACCTCGACCGTCCCCGGGTTGTGTCGCCAGTTGAGGCTGTTGCCGACTCAACCCTGGTGGCCTGACTTTGCGCAGGGATGCCATGATCCCGATCATACTCTTCTCGGCGTCGAATCTCGTTCTCATGTTGTCGTTCGCATGAAGCATTGATGGAGCTCCGTGCGTCTCGTCGACTATTGATGGCGTGTCGTAGATCGCTCGGAGGATGAGCGAGAGGCAGAAGGTGGTTAGCTGCTCGAGTGAGCAGCCGTCGGTAGCCCTCGGCGTCTGGAGTCCGAGGAAGGCAATCGGCTATCCGAGCCAACACTCCACCGACCTTGCTCGGTGTGTTCATGGCTCGGGCGAAGTCGGGGTTCAAGTTTCGTCCGAGGAGAGGGTTCTCGCGATGTTGTCTCGCCTCCTGCTTGGCCTGCTCTTGAGCTCGTCTACGATCACGTCGACGGGAATTCCTCCTTTCCCTGAAGACTCATTCATCTGGAGTTTCTCCCACCTCCGAGATCTCATCTTGCGACACAGGCTGCGCCGGGTCTCGTTCTTTGGCTTCATGATGTCACCGAGCATTACGACGTCGATTCCTTCATCGACGAGCTTCCTGCTGATGTGGTTCTTCCCCAGGCACAGTTGGTTCGTCGTCGGAGATGGGGGGCGATTCCACTCTCCCCCCGATAAAGAGGACGTCAGGGTAGAACAGAGTTGTCATGACGACAAGCTTCTTTCTGTTCTCCTTTGAGGGCGGAGGCACCAGAAGGGCAGCATGACGGGTCTTTGTTTCTTTTTCCTCGTAATCCGTGTCCACTCTTTTGTGGATGAGGTGGACAATGGGGTTCTTCGGGTGAATGAATTTTCCGCTCCTGGCTTGCAGGTGGTAGTCTTCGCCCGGAGCGCTGGAGGTTGTGCTATTTCCTGCTTCGTTCCGGCTTTCCCAGAGATTATCGAGGAAGGCTTTCTCTCCGGCAGATCCGCTATGCGATGTAGAGTTCCTTCTTCGTCTGCTATGGATGATATGGTTCCGAAGCAGAACACGGACCCAAGGCGGAGAGTGATCTTGTGCTGGAAAGTGACGACCATTGAGCTAGCTTGGATCAGTAACACACCCCCTACTTGGCGCACCAGCTGTCGGTGTTTTGGGTCCGACCGTGCACCTGGGGTTGCCCCTCGAGGTGCTTTTTGGAGTAGGATGGTGTTACCGACTGTAGCTCGATGGTTCATGCTAGACGCACGAGAGACAGCGGACAATTTTATACAGGTTCGGGCCGCTTAGAGAGGCGTAATACCCTACTTACTGGTGTGGATCTTTTATGTGGTGGGTTACAGGGTGGTTTTCTAGTACGAGGGATGCTAGAGAGCTGAGTAGACGGCTAATGAGAGAGATGTCATTTGATGGGGTGCCCCCTAGGCCTTATATACTCAATCGTGGGGCGTTACATGCGGATATGATAACAATGTGCGCTTAAGTAATAGTGAACCGACTGAGCTTATCTTCCTATAATCCTGCCGACTTATCATCATTCAGTTCCGATGTCTGAGGGCGCTGCGCGGGAGAATCAGATCACTGCTGTGGATAACGTCTGAATTCAGTGAGCCGCACGGGCTCGAGTCGATCCAATACTGTGTCGATCCATTCTGCCAGACATTCTTCCCCTGGCCCACGAAGGGATGGCCTTGTGAAATAATGGGCCCAAGGCCTTTCGCGTGGCCTTCTTGCCTTCTAGTGGACCCGGGGGATATCTGTCCCCCACAGGGCCTAGATGATTCACAACTAGGAGATGAACTACCTAGCGGTGCTCTCTACGGAGGCGCAGATGGTCCGCGGGCCTGGGTCGAATGGTCTGTGACCTAGGTGAAGAAGCGACTCCTTTTCTACATATGTCCAAGGTTCGCGATGGCGCAGAGGATCATCTTCTTCACAGTAGATCTAGATATCGCCTTCTAAGAGGGATCTCACTGGGGATGAGAGATCCTAGGATGTGTCTTGGCATCGATATGCCACCCAAGGTGCCTCTAGTTGACGTAGAGCCGAAGAGAGGTGAAGATTCAAGGTAGAGGAAGGCTAAACCAGGGCCACTCCTTATGCACACGGTAAAAACGATAAGTAGAGTTGATTGAATCTATTGTGGGGGTTCAATCGATTGTAATCCTTCATCTATATAAAGGGGAAAGTCTAGACCCGTTACAAGTCGGTTATCGAGTTAATCCCGCAGGTTTAGCAAACAAGTCTTGTGAGAAATCTGGAACCCTAACTGATTCTGCACACGTGCGAACGGTCAAAACTGAGTAGAATCAATTATGCCCTGTGGGTATGGGTAGTACCCACCCATACCTGTACTCGTCTACTCAATGAATAGAGATTCTTGCCCACTAATATACCGGTGGGTAGAGAAACCATCCTATACCCGTTTACATATCGGGTAAAACTTGTCAAGTTTTTAGAGTTCAGGTACCTATTGTCATCTCTACTTGTGAGTAACTTTTACCGTCTCCAATAAATTTGAATCAGAGAACACCCGATGAGAGGCTCTACCAAAACGGTTAATCTACCCTCTTAGGTATACCATATTTTTGTGGATCTAAATTTATTCGCTAACTTTTTTGTCAAATAAATTGTCTTTTAACAAATTTGCATCGTATCATAAATAAACTTGATTCTAGGTAGATTAGGGCATGCACGATCCTGAGCTTTTTTTTACCAATTTTTCAAATACAAGAGACAACTAAGAGATTGTATCATACAACCCTCAACTCCTAGATCATAAATGCAGTCAAGACACAATATACATAGAGAGTCATGTAGAGACAGACTCTTCGGTCTTCGTGAAGAGTTCATCTATAGATTTTTCTATTGGCCCTTTAGGGTGTATATAATGATGTTTAATAAAGAGGCTCTTGAGGTGTCTAAAAGAGGTATTTACAAAAAAACGTGGAGCCATGAAAAGACGTCTCTAGCTCGTAACTCAAAGAGACTCTCCTGTGCTTGGAGAACCTATCCCTCTCAGAGCAAGTACAATAATGGGCTCCAAGCCTGCTTACATGGCATCTTTGTTTATGTGGAAGAGAGAGACATCAAAAAGTAGAGGTAGTGAGCTCTCATGCAAGAGCCAGGTGCTACAGGGTTTCAAGACAAAAGGATGAAAGAGAAAGAGGCAAGAGATTCATCTAAGAGCCAGCCTTAAAGCCAGCTTTAATATATGAGTGTGTTTATTATTGGCTCTAGATGACATGGTAAGGAGTTAGAGCTAACAATATGTTTTATTATTAAACTTGCACTCAAGGGACCCCTCCTAATTACGTTGTACATGACTTTAGAGCATCTCTAACAGTTTGTTAAAAATGAATTCCAAAACACTGGTTTTACAGTCTCCAAAAACATATTAGATAAAGAAAATCTCTTGTCCTCCAACAGTTTCTTAAAGACTATTTCCTAAATAGTTTAAATCTTGCCACATCATCTTAATTAGTAGGTCCACATATATTCTGTTTTTGACTAGAGACCGATTCAATCTAGAGACCGATCCAATCTATTAATCCTGAGCCACTGGTGCTAATCCAAATGAGCTTGCCACCGTTCTCTCTCTCATGTGAGGCTTGGTTCCTTCTAGATCGAGCGGGGTGGCATCAATCAATAGGAAGGCATCAATCCTGCAGCCGGTCTCTCATGTGAGATGTTAGCCTCAATTAGTATTCATGTGCTAATTCAATGTTTTTTATCTTCACTGTAATTATATTTTTCAGACGCAATGAGTGATTGGCCATTGCTTTCCCGCCGGTATTTGCACGAATCGTCCTCTAAAGATGACAACGATGCATTCATCATCTCCACTGCTCAAATCATACAGAGTGAGTCAATACTTCCAGCAAAGCATGGTGGCTCTATCCTCGGGCATTTATACATATATCGAGATAGATAAGCAGGACATGCAAGAATGTTTCAAGATTACTTAGCCGATAATCCCACATATGGTCCATCTTTCTTCCGATGAAGGTTTTGTTTTATGAAATACTAGATTACTGTATCGAGATAGATAAGCAGGACATGCAAGAATGTTTCAAGATTACTGTAGCTTTTCGTATGCTAACTTACGGAGTATCAATAGATGCTACATATGAGTATGTCTGTATTGGAGAAAGTACTACTATAGAAAGCCTAAGAAGGTTTGTTGAAGCTATTACTAAAGTTTTTGGAGAAGAGTACTTGAGGTCACCCACTGAGAGCAATACAACTCGTTTACTGGCTCTTGGGGGAAGAAAGAGGTTTTCCAGGTATGCTTGGTTCACTAGATTGTATGCATTGGAGGTGGAAGAATTGCCCTTCGGCGTTGCAAGGTATGTATTCAGGCCATTTTCATAAACCTACAATAATTTTAGAAGGTGTTGCTTCGAAGGATCTATGGATTTGGCATGCATTTTTGGTTTACCTGGCTCTTTCAATGACATCAACGTTCTTCATCGGTCGCTACTATTCTCAAAGCTAGCAAATGGAGAAGCTCTTAAAGTGAACTACAATATAAATGGTCATGATTATACAATATGATACTACCTTGCAAACGGGATATATCCATCTTGGGCTACATTGGTAAAAACATACTAGAGCCATGAGGAAATAAGAGTAAATACTTTGCCAAACCACAAGAAGCAATACAGACGGATGTGGAACGAGCTTTTGGAGTTCTACAATCACGTTTTGCCATTATGCGTGGCCCAACTCATTTTTGGGATGATGAGACACTAGCATACATTATGAAAGCATGTATTATCCTGCATAATATGGTTATTGAAGATGAGGGAATAGTGGATCCCGACGAACTATTTGACAATGGTGGCGATAATGTGGAGACCTCTCACGAGCACATAACAGATTTTGATGAATTTATTGAGAACCACATAAATATTAGGAACAATGAAACTCACCATCAACTTCGAGAAGACCTAGTGGAGCACTTATGGTAACATCACTCGGATCAATATAATTAGTGTCATGTTTGCTCACCAATTCTTATTTTTTTTACAATTCAATTGTTACCGATTTGTGTATTCAGTGAGTTCTTGTGTGAAAATTGAAAAAACATGCAACATCGACATGTTTCGGCGCACGGGAACAAATAAATAGTTGCAAGCTAGATATGTGGTAGCTGGTACCTACGCTCCATGGCTGCATGCCAATTTCACCCAACAACAAATATATAGTTGACACCTCACCAGCAATAATCCCATCACACATAATACCATTTTTTTATTCTCATGGACTAAGTGTAAAATATCCAACAATAATAGTGTAATGAGTAGCGTGTTCATGACAAGCACACATTAGCCAACAATATAATTCAACTAATGAAAATATTAAGGAAATGCAATATTTTAAATTCAACCAGAGTTGCTAATGCGACGAGCCATGACTTCAACTTGTAGGCTCATGTAGTATTTCTTTTGCATCTCAGCCATGCAACTCATATCTATGTTCATAATTCTCTCTTCTTCAGCAATTCTTTGTCTGTGAAGCCTCTCTTGTTCATTAATTTCCTTTGTTTCTTCAATTGCAAGCCTCTTTTGTTCCAACTGAAGCCTCTCTTGATCTAGAGCAAATGTCTTGGCATACCACTCCTCTTTCTTTTGTTGCTTCTCCGCATCAGCCTCACTCTTCTTTGCCCACAAAATGTCTAAAGCTTGTATGCATGCATCACTCCCGCCTCGCCGTATAACTTCTTTTGTCTTCTTCTTACCCATTGGTCTCTTTGGTGCATCTAGATTTGTAGGAATGTTATCTCTAGGGCTACCGCCAACATTTACATCCTGAGGGCTACCACCAACATTTAAATCTTGAGGGCTACCATCAACTTCTACATCTCAAGTTGCCTTCTGTTTTTTGTTACTTGTTTTCAGAGATGCTAATTGGTTCAACCTCTCATGCCACTTAGGTTGATTCCTCAATTGCAACCAGTTGTGCCTAAATTGGAACGACTTCTTATTGGCATCTTGACTCTTAAACAACTTCTCATGTTGCTCCACCTATAGAAAGACAGAATTGGGATAAATTTCTAAAGAACCACAACTAAAGGTTTTATGGGTTCAAAGAGAGAGTAGATACATACCCTGTCATAAATAGTTGCCCCGCTCTCATTTCTGGTCTCAATCTGATTTAGACACCCACAAAACTTGCTCACAACTTCTTGAATAGTTCCCCATCGATGTACCAATGAGCTCTAACTGCGTTCTGCTAACTGTTCTATATCATTATCATAGAAAGTGTATACTCTTCTCCAAAATGCGTCCTTAGTTTGGTTAGTTCCTTGTGTAGCAGCTGTACTAACATTCAACCAAGCTGTAGCTAGAAGTCTGTCTTCGTCTTCATTAAAGTTTTTCCCTGTATGCTTATGCTTTGGCTTTGATGAGGGTGCATTATCCATTATGGGTGATTGTTGAGATATATCTGGTATAGCGCCCAAGTTTTCTAAAGCAACAGGATAATCACCATCATTCAACAAGGTCATGTAAAACCCATTAACTTCCATTTGCACAAATACCTAGAAATAGAAAAAATTCCAGTTGCATATGATGCTATATAATCTGGACAATATAACGACCAACATGTCTATAAATCTCTACTACTCTATAAGAATGCAATGTAGACCATCCGTGCACCATGTTCTGCCCCCTCTCCCCACCCCACGCGCGCAATAGCCGCGGGTCCGTGATGCTTGCCGCCCGGTGTCCGCGTCCGTGATGCCCGCCGCCCTGTGTCCGCGTCCGTGATGCTCGTCGCCCCACCTTCCTGCTCTGCTCCCCCACTGCCCCTCCCACAATTGACTCTGATACCTCGCTTGCTGCCGATTTCGCCACCTCCACTAGAGATGCATGCGTGCTGCACAACAACACCGCCGAGTCCAGAGCGACAACGGGCACCCCTCGAGATCCCCCATGCCCTACCACCAAGGAGGACTGTCGCACCTAATGTGGCTTCTCCTCGTCGATTCTCTGTGAGGACAACTCGCTGGACTCAAGTTGCGGCGACGAGGCCGATGCGCTGCCGCGGTGATCCCCGCCGCCGTCCTCCCCGCCCAACACGCGATGCGCCGAGATAGCCGCTCCCCGACTCGCAAGTCCATCGTCGTGTCATCATCCCCGCGCCCGTCGTCATCCCTCCGCGTGCTCTGCGACCACAAGACCACCACAACTGGCGCCACTGCTTCCTAGGAGGAGGGGGCTGTCCCTGACTCCCGCTACCTCTCCGCAGTTCTCGCAGCCTGCTCCCGCCTGGAGTCACCTTCCCCCGGACTCTACATCTAGGTGGTATGTCGTCATGTGGCAGCAAAATCATGGTGGTTATTTGCAGGTCGATGTGTTTGATCTGGTGGGATTGCCCATGATTGAGAACGCTCTGGCCGGATTCAACACCTCCCTTGTATACTATGGCCAGCTACTACTACTGATCCAAGTAGTCTGTTTCGTGTTCTCTGCTCCTAGGTTCCTGATGCTTTGTATGTGTGTCCGATGCTCTACTAGAGTGGATTATTCTATTTGAATCAGTTAATTGCTATCCTTTCTGAAAAATACGTCAAGCCTTTTTGCAAGAGG
The DNA here is from genome assembly GCF_902167145.1 of Zea mays. Taxonomy (NCBI): domain Eukaryota; kingdom Viridiplantae; phylum Streptophyta; class Magnoliopsida; order Poales; family Poaceae; genus Zea; species Zea mays. Next base: position 36,208,636 of record NC_050098.1, on the reverse strand, counting down.
GGGATACATTCTCCCCTGTTTATAATGACTGATTGTACTAATGTATTTGAGAAATTGTATGGTGAGATTCAAATATTATACAAGGCATGTTGCAGAGTTTTATCTTTGGACTGTTACTTCTCTGTTACTCTGAATTAAGCAGCATCTCTCTATTCTTACCAGAAAAGAAATTTTAGAGGATAACATGAGTTTTCTTTTCTCTTGTTAGACAGGCTCATGTTTCCATACTCACTAAAAGGAAGAGTGTAGTCTCTTGTGCAGTTGCTTGTCAAACTTGAAGAGATATATGCAAAGAGATTGTTATGAATTCAGAGTTTTCTGCAAAACCACTTTTCCTGTGTCCTTAAAGCAGGTTATGGTGCTCTCTTCAATCCTTACATGTTTTGTTTCCTTTTTCTTTTGATAATCTTATGTAATTTATATATACTTTTCTATCTCTGTCGTAACTTGTATTTGGGAAGTGCCACTTTTAAAACAAAGAAAACCAAGAAAACTTATCAGATAGTACTGAAAATTGTGGCTGCCTTTTCAACCAATAATACATGTAAACCAAGAACAAGCTTGTCAATTTATTAATTTTGTGACATCTATCTTTAACCTGCTTTGTGGTTCTCCATCTATTTTTTATGGTAACTTGATTGTACTCCTTCTGCACATCTGTCCATATATGGTTTCGCTTAGCAAATTAAACTAAAATCTTATTTATTGGTTATGGCATCCTCCTGTTTAATACTGGTATGGATGTATATATATCATATGTGATCTAGAATGCATGTCTGAGCATATTGGTTTGGAAATTCCATATTGTCTCTAACTTGTCCTAATAGTATTCAGTTAGAAAAAAATGTGTGCCATATATATGAAAGGAACACATGTGGGAAGGTTCATGTTTATGTAATGACCCATGCTGTCCAGATCATTGCACATTGGATCAAAATTTAGCTCGGTAATTCTCCACATTAGTAGTTTTAGAGGCCAGTCAGTCTAGCACCAACAGCCAATACACCAAGCAGAATCAAAGTTGTCCCAGTTCAGTGGTATTCGTCAATTAAAAGCATCGATGAATTAGCAATAATTACTCTAGGAAGGGATGAGTTAGAATTTTGAATCAGACAACAGGGATGATGGAAACAGATCGCAGACAAGAGCTCACTCGACTCACAATCTATTTATCCAAGAATTCTTTTTTGTGTTTCTTATTTTCATATGGTTAAGTACCTTTGTGTTTCTCTAAAATGGGTTCAGGTTCTTTCTTCTAGCCCATGCTGCAGTCTATCCTTTTTTGTTTTCTTTTTGTTATTTGAAAACAACAGACAAGAACAGTTTGTCTTGTCTACCACCGTGACTTTTTCTACTGAAACATTATTAGGTGCATTCACTGTTGGTGTGCGGTTTGCCAATAATGTGCATGGAGGGATACAGTTTATTGACGGGGCAAGAATGAGTTCTTGCCAGTGAGGTGCTAGCTTTCACCCTTCTCTCTCCATTAAACTATTTTAGCCAGCTGTAGAAATTCTGCCTGTATTTTTCTAAGATGCAATCAATTGAAAGACTAGCAAACTAGCCATGTAGCCATGCTTTATTCTTGTTCTTGTCTTGTTTTCCTTATGTATTAATTCCTTAATTTGTAATGCACATGATGAAGGCTGATATCTAGGCAATCTCTCTTAAGCTTTGGTAAGCTTACATACTTTTGCTATGGATCCTTTCGAATCAGTTACAAGGTAACACTTTTTTTGCCTTGCATGTCGGCATTGTGCACAACTTAATGGTACGTACCTGGACGAACTTCTAATCACCACGGTTACTTTTTTAGTGGAACCATAAACTGCTATACTGTTTTGATCAAATTGGTGTTGTCAGCATTGTATGGCTGCAATTAAAAGTTGAAGTTCGTATTGAAGTGATTGGCATGTTAATTTGACGTGCAATCTAAAATTTACCTAAAAGTCACACTGTCACGTGGATGATCTCCAGAGATGGTACAAAGAAACATGATATCATGTTACTCTAAACTGTAATTTAAATATGGTCCTCATGTTTTCCTGTTAGCAGGTGTTCCAATTGAAGTCATCCAGAGAGCTGACATTGTTTTGGAGGACATTCATTCCAAGAAACCTACAAGGCGTGTGATCAGTGAGAAATTACCAACAACAGACAAGAGGAGTACCAAGTGTATGACTTGGTGTGCAATGATATTTAACGACAAAGAATATCTATTCTGATGTTACATATAGACTGATGGAAAATATGGTAATGGTGCTGCTCTAAATAGTTGTTTCCCTCTTTTACCAAAATAATATCATGCTTGAGCTTCTGTTTGCAGATGCCAAGAAAGATGACCCTCTAGGTTTACAACATCTTGCACTGTGTCATGCGTGTTACCGGCCAAACGACAACACAATGGAGTACGGCGACGGCAAGAACTACCTCTGCAGGAACCGGTTGAACGAGTACTTTGACGACGCGTGGGTGGAGCAGACCTGGTGGGCGGACAAATGAGACTGCGTCGTCGTCCAGCACGAGCACCCCTCGCGCGACGTCGACTACGACGATGAAGATCTGGCTGTGCCTGTAACCCCATGCCAATCCAAGGACGACGAGCACCAACGGGACCAGGTTACAACATCCTCTTCATTCTGATTTGATTGTGTTAGGGTTTCCTGCTATTTTTGAATTCTGGGGCGTGGCGTCGGTTTTGTTCTGTTCCTGATACAGGCGAGCGGCGACCAGGGGACAACTGTAGGCCTCCCCCTCTTTCTCGCCTCCACTCACCCGCCACCACCCCCAACGGCGAGGGAGTGAGAGATCGACAACATCTCAGGGCCTAGCAGGGCAGCTGCATTGCGCTATGGCGGCCATGGCCGATCTGTACGACGAGGATAAGGGCCCATCGCTAAAGAGCCAGCAGTCGCGCCCTGGCCTCCACCTCAAGCCCACCATTGAGATCTTTAATTATTAGATCTTCATGCTTATTTTGATTATACACTACCTTGGTTAATTTTCGATCATCTCCATGGGTACATTTTTTCTTAGTTGCTTAAACTAGCACTATTTCGCACAAATTGTATTAGTACAAGATTTGATGTAAAATTCTAGGCATAAATGTATACTACAAGGGTGGCATTAGTGGTGAACTGGTGATTACATGCATGCAAAGGTCACCAAGGAGATGCAAGGTTCAAAATCCTCCCTCCCTCATGTGTGCAGCTTTCCCTGTGTCAAGTAGAGTCAGTACACAAAACATTGTGTTGGCTTGCAGCTGCTTAGCAGTAGTTGGGAATTAGCCGATTGAGTTTGATCTTGGGAGCTATGTGATCTACTATGCTGACCGGTTCTATTTTAACTTGCTTCGTTCACTTCAGGGTTACAAAAATGATTTAGTAGCCTTGAATTTGACCTTGTGGATCTCTGTGGTATAGAGAGAGTCTTTCTAGATTAGGCTGAATCTGCAATGAACTGCCAAAGTTATCAAAATCCATCATGCCAACATTTTTTTATTATTTAAGAAATTAGGTAATTGGTGCCCAAATTCAGATGGTCCAAGCTTATGTTCTCCTATAAACTGAGACCTTTGTGGAACAACATAAGCAGATGTCCCAGAATGCATTGACTCCCCTCTTGCTAGCAAATCAATAATTCCAGCAACAACTTTGAATGGTAGATAATAGTTTCTCCTCAAGTTTGCTGATATAGCTGAGAAGGTAATGCTGGTAGATAACAGTTCCTTTTATTTTGATATCTCTGGTGAACTTTGAATGGCAATTCATCCCTTTTTCCCTCTTTTGTTGCAAATCCTAATCTTTTATAGCCATGACGGTTTATTGTTTGTAGAGTATGTTTTATCATGATTTGAGATACACTTATCTTTTGTAGCCATGATATTTTTGGTGAACTTATGATTTGAGATACATCACGGTTTCTAATTTACAGTGTAACGAACTGGTGGCCACCATCTCAACACTCTTTATATTCAATTTGCAGAACTATCAAAAACTGCATAGCTTGAAATTTCCAGCCATGTTCTGCCACCTATCGTCTTCCTCAAGCTGAAGAAATCGACTGGTTCTCCTACCACCGATCTAGACCTTCTTGAAAGTATTGCTGACAAGATAAGTTCGAATCAATTTCTAATAACAATACAACATATTTGTATATAAATTATCGTGGTATTATATGTTTCCGTTGCAACGTACGGGCACTCACCTAGTTCATATATGAAGATGTGATTATGTGAACAATATTCTCAATATTAATTGGCACATTATACAAATGTCTGTTTGTACTTGCTGGTACCATAATTCGTATAACTAATAAACATATGCAAAAGTATTGTATTGGCTCAATTTAGAGTATAAAATCAGGATACCTGGCAACAAAGAAATCACTTCGATAGCATATACTAGTTGATATAGTAGTTATATGCATTCTACAACCATAGAACACTTGTCTCTATCTATTGTTGGGGGCTTGTTCTCAAATGCTATAAATCAAGAACAAGACAACACGAAGATGTTAAGTATTAAATACCCTTCGTCCGCTGAAGCATTATCTCCTCGAGGGTTTAATGAACTTCGGACGAAGGATATAAACATAATATAACGAAGGTTACGAAGGAAAAGACCTTCGTTAAGTTGGTAAATGAGTAAACAGAATAAACATATATATAAAGTGCGAAAGTAATAATACCAGCATTATCATCAATACATTTCCATTATTAAATTCATGAAAACGAATTACAAATGTACCTTCAGACTGATGTAAGGCAAAGGTACAAGTCGTGATGCAAAAAGACGTGTGCCCAGTCAGCGTGAACAGTACGAGAGTACTGTTCACCTATTTATAGGCACGGGACGCAGCCCGTGTAAAATTACATTGATGCCCTTTACATTTATCAATAACTCTATAGTAATCCTTCAAGGTCCAATTTGGCTTTTTATCTTTAAGTCGGTTCCTCTTTTCTGCCGTTATGCCGAAGCTTTTCTGCATATGGCTTCATGACCGTCTTATCCTTCGTCATGACCGCTTTTCATTCCAGCTTCGTCTTAAACATGTCCTTGTATATTCGCGACCTGACTCCGAAGGTGCCTGTTCCGAAGGTGTCTGTTCACATTTTACACTTGGAAAACATTGTCAAACTGTGTTTTTGAGGACCTTCGGGAGCCGAAGGCCCCCAACAGTAGCCCCCAACATCTATCTATCCATAACGTGGCCAATCAAGTTAATGGAAAAAATTACTTGAAACATCCGACCACAAATACAAACACGTGGAAATTAGTTAATGGAAAAAACACTAGACACATGCATCCATGGAGCAGGGCATCTATGAATTTCAGAGAGAGACCCAAACAGCTAGGGATGGAGAGAGCAGATGGGCTAATGATTACCTTAGAGAAGGCATAACAGATTCTTTTAGCTGACGGGATACTCGGCCAGATCTGCTTGGGCAGCAAGGAGATGGGTTCCTCGCCCAAAATTTTGTTGCCAAAGAATGCTTGTGGTAGTGATGGGAAGGCACGCGAATCAGTTGTGGTCTAGTGTGGTGCGCGGAATACGGTCGATTTGATGGAAAAACGGTGCGAGGCACCAAAATTTAGGCGCCAATTCTTTGGTTGGGAATGCGGAAGAGGAGAGCAAGTTTGAGGAGAAGAAACACTGGTTTTGGATATGCTTAAATATCAGAATTAATTTAGAAAACGGTTGGATCGTAGTTTTTTTTTAAAGATATACTAAATGGCTAAATCAAAGTTTACTATGTGTTTGGTTGCCTGTATTTGCTGGTGCTTGTATGGCGGGATGCAATGAGCTGATATTTGGTTGTTGTCAACCAGGCTCTACACGTGCGAGGTGTATGTTTGGTTACCTGCGTGTAGATGTGAAACCAGACTCGCACGATACTTAAAAGTACCCTGAACCAAACTCTGCAGAGACGAGTAAATTGGTCGTATCTCTGGAGCCAGGTTCCCGCAATCCTAGCTCATGCAGCTAGGCTACGGGGGAGAAGCCAATCAAACAGGCTTTTTAGATATAGTTGGAGATAGTTTTAGTTCTGACTCTACCTTAACTTTAACTGGCCGTCGATAAAGAGACGACCCAGTCGATGCGACAGCCGCCGGCGCGCGTGACCCACGAAGCAATTTCAAACCCAGCCAGAATCAGGAGCACCGCGTACGCGACGTCGCGGTCGCGGCCCAGCTTCCAGCGCCCGACCCGGCGGGCAAGGCAAGGCAACGAACCAACCTGGATTACTGGATTGTGGCTTGGAAGCTTGCCGCGAGCCCGCGACGACAGACCTTCTTTCGTCCCGTCCTTTCCCCTGCGCGCCGCGAGTGAATTCCGGAATCCCCAATCTATCCGACGCCACACGAAACGAAACACAAGAGAAGAGAATAGAGAGAAGGTCGGAGGGCTAGACCCGGTCCCCCAATTCCAATTCGCCCCTCTCGCGGCCGGCCTCGCGAGACGCCGATTCGGATCCCATCTCCTGCTCAGAGCCTCGATTCGACCGGCGGGGGCGACGATTCGACCGGGTCGGTAGCCAGGCAGAGGCAGCGGAAGGAGAGGATGAGCTTCCAGGACCTGGAGGCGGGGCACGTCCGGGGGGCGCCGCTCGGCGGCGGCCGGAGGAACGGCAGGGGCCCCGCGGGGGCGGGGGGCGCCGGCGCCGGCGCGTCGCAGGCCGTGGCGTCGGGCGTCTTCCAGATCAACACCGCGGTTGCCACGTTCCAGCGCCTCGTCAACACGCTCGGCACGCCCAAGGATACCCCCGACCTCCGCGACAGGATGTACGTCCCGCCTTCCTGCCTTACCTCACCTCCAATCTGTTTTGATTGCCTTGCCTCAACCCCCATCCGTTTTGATTTCGCGGACTCGGTCCGCTCCGGCTTTGATCCGCCTGGCGCCTGTATAATTACGGCTTAGGTTTCGTCCCTGCTATGGATGCATCGATTCCTGTTGCAAGTGGTCGATACTTCGATTACAGTTGCCAGTGGTGGTTGCTTGGGGTTTAATTTTCTCTTATTATTTTTTTAGAGATTGCTTCCGTAAATCGATTTGCTAAGTCCATACGTTATAGCTCTTGATGATGCCTACTTTAGCTGATACTTAGTCATCAGCCATTGAATTGAGCAAATCAAGCCATATGACCTACATGGATTCATTAGGTCATCTGAATCAGTTCTTATGCACCCCTTGCTCATTTTGTGTTATATTTTGAAATTGAATTAGTAGTAACTTCAATTATGCCCAAATATAGGCTAACAAGTTCTAATTGTCTTGATGTGTCTACTGACTATCACCTGCTGTTGATCGCAGACATAAAACACGGCAACACATAACACAACTAGTGAAGGATACATCAGACAAGCTTAAACAAGCTAGCGAGGCGGATCATCGCGTTGAAGTCAGCGTACGTGCCTATCTCTAATTATTGATACATTTTTGTTTTTCCACAACGGTAAAAACCAAATTTCATTATGATAGTATCGAAATTACAAAGTTTTAGAACGTAGCAAACAGAACGAAAGTGAAGTCTCACGACCACCCTGATGCTGCACACCCAGGGAACAGCCATCAGGGGGAAACAACCCACCCATAAGGAGAACGAACTACTCCAAACAAAACCAAAAAAATGCCAACGAAGTTCCAAATACATGGGCCTTGGCCTTAGCAGCACACAGGCTGAGCAAACTGACATCTCCTGGACATGACCAGCATTTGTCTTTCTTCTTGCGCTTGAGTCTTCATGTCTTGCTGATGAAATAGAAGAGCAATCGCTTTGATGGTCTCCTCACCTTGAAGAATCTGCTTCTCCATCTCCGACTTCCGTAGCCCTGGCCCTGCCCAATATGTAATAAAAGAACACATCACACATATAATCTCAGTAGGAGATTTAATCCTCTTTTTGTCAAGAATAGACTGCAGTCCTGGTCTTCCAAATGGCCAGAATACAGCAGCGATGCCCATAACATAGACCGGATTACCATTGGGTACGTTGGTTTTAATCCAATCCCAGTATTGGTCAAAACTCGAAAGTGCTAGGTCTACAGTTAGCCCCTATTGCATAAGCAATCAAACTCTAAACATATGCTGCAGTAGTACAACCAAGGTCCAAGAAAGAGACGTATCACAGTTTCTTGTTCTGTGCAAAAAACACAACTGCACAAGTACCATTTCCTTTCTAGTTTCTCCTCTGATGGTTATCTTTTGCCAAGATGGCTTCCCGAAGGGTAAGCCACATGAAAAAATTTCACCTTCAAGGGCCGATTAGCTTTCCTGATATGCTTGAAGCTCATTCCAACCTAATTCCTACATAGGTGTTTATAAGTAGATTTAACAGAGAAACCCCCAGATTTCTTGCAATCCCATCTTGCTATGTCCTTATTTCAAACAGATGAGGGAACTTTTCTTTGAGGTACACTTGTCCACACCATTTATCCAGCCAGAAACTTGTATATGTACCATTTCCAATCACCATACTTCTTCCCCTTATATAGATATGCTTGACTTTCAGTTGATGATTTCATACAGGGGAGTTCTTTTACTACTCTTAAGCTGGGCTATCCCACCATTTTTCAGATATCTCTTCTTAACAATTTCTTACCAAATGCCACTCTTCTACCAGCATTTACAGAGAAGACTAATGTTCATTGTTCTCGGATTTTTTTTATCCCTAAACCCTCTTTCTGCTTGGGTTTGGTGATCTTAGTCTATTTGAGCAGGTGATACTTTCTCTTTTGTCCCCCCTCTCCCCCGTCCTCTGGCAAAAGAATCTTTTTTGGGCAGTATCTGTTTTCCTAATAGTAGTAAGTGGTAGCAAATACATAGTCATAGCATGTACAGGGATATTGCTCAGACTTGAGTTTATGTGCACCGATTTACCTCCAAGACTTAAAGAGCTCTCTTGCCAACCATATAATCTTATAAACATTTTTCCTCAATTGGGATTCAGTTAACCACATGAAAGTCTGGAGCCTGAAACAGGAACTCCATGGGCCCAACAGCACAATTGAACATGTTGGAAAGTCCCAGACTTTTAAAGTCATCATGACTAACCATAATAATTCTCGATATAACTATATGATTATTCTTAAGTCTTAACTAAATTTTCCTTTGCCATATTGTTCATTTAAGTACAAATTTCTTGTTCTCTTTGATGGTACATCATTGCCTCATTTCTTTTTCCTCCCACACCAAGATATGATGAAATTTGGAACCATGCTCTGTTCACACCGTTACATTTCTTGTTCCATAATTTAGCGCTGGTGCTGGTTCTGGTTTTGGGTTAATTGCACAATCATGTTATCTTATTTTGCAAAATATTTGTGTCTGTTCTTTGAAGTGGAACCTGCAACACATATATTACCCTCTCTATTCCAGTTACAAAAAAAACTCGACTTGCGGGGGTAAGACCGCCCCCACCGTATTTTGTTAAGAAGAAGACCTTGCGTGTCGAGAAAACCCCCTGAACCCCTGCCCCACCCATACACAGTGGCACCGTAGCCCCTATGAGAACGACCGCGACCAGGACCGAGCCTTAGACTTGTGCTTTGGCGTGGGACAGACGAGGGTTTTTTTTTAACCACAGCCTGAAAATTCGCTTCCACGGAGAGTCGAACCTAGGACTTGAGGAGTGCTACTCAGACCATCTACCAACTCAACTAGAGGCCCTTTCGCTGTTCCAGTTACAGAAGAAGGGAGTTATTGAACAGAGACATCTCGTGTATTCTGATTGGGGAATCAAACCTAATGTGCTGTGTTTTGTACAAATTTTAGTTTTGCATTAAGTAATAGGAACTTTTGATGTATGTAACTATAGAATTTTTCTTTCATTATTACAGCATGCTTCTCTTCTTGCTTGGCGGCATTTCCCATGACAAAAAATGTAGCAAAAATTGAAATTATCATCATGCATTTAGGAAAAATCTTGTATCAGCTGCTGTATTTTTTGCCCATGCCTATTATTCTATTATCTGGGAAATTTTGTTTTCTCTTGTGGATGATGGTCTTTTCTTTTTACAATTGCGGTCATGATCTCATATTGTCTTGCAGGCTACCAAAAAGATTGCTGATGCAAAGCTAGCTAAAGATTTCCAAGCAGTCCTAAAAGAATTCCAGAAAGCTCAACGATTAGCAGTAGAGAGAGAAGCTGCATATGCACCTTTTATTACTCAAGCGGGCCTGCCACAGAGGTAATTTGCTGGCAGATTTTTTTATTCCATATGTTTTTTGTTGCATTTCTACAAGGAATTTTATTCTTCCAAACAAAATGAATCCATGTACATTTTTTGACACTATTCATTTCTAGTCTTTTTTGTAGTCCTTGATAGGACATGGGGCATTGCATAGGTTGTAGCAGTGGGTGGCTGGTGGCCAGGGCTTGAATCCCTGGTGGCCAGGAGCTGTGCTGTGTGTGGCAGAGAGCGAGAGTTAAGAAGTGATAAGCAGACAGATAACTCAATCTTCTGATTAATCTGGATGATCAATGTCCCTGGCTTTATAGCCAAATCCTAAAAACTTATCTAACCAATTCAACACAAAAGCTAACAAACAAAATTAGAAAGTAAACTTATTTGAAGTTCAAACGATGCGGATGACTTGGTGTGCTGTATATATAGTGCTTTGCAGCGATGGTTGACATTTCTGACCATAACAGTGCTTTAATGGTACAATGTCTAAAAATTTATTATTAATACAAGTGCTTTGAATAAAATAGTCCAAGTGCAAATGCCCATCAGCATCACAAAGATACATCTCAGGAATTGAGTTAGCTGCACTGTGAAATAAAAAACCTATAATAAACCAAACATGATGCCCTTTCAGGACCTTTTGATCTTTTTTCCAACCATCAATATCCAAAAACACTACATTCATGATTGTTTCGGCATTCATCAATTCTTGCATACCTATACGCGATGACAGTGTTATTAAAGCATTGCGTTGGCATCGCTTAAGCGCCAAACTGCTGCGTGCGCGATGCCATAGCAGACACCTCGTCTTATGTCTGTATGGTGTCCGTCTTATGGCCAAGTTGTCTGAAAAACGTCGCTTTTTCTTCATATCTATTGCCCTAAGCTGCTGTTTTAAGTTTTGTTTAAGCTGTTAAGGCGTCGTCTCGCCTTGCATCTTAGTTGCTTAAGTGTAAGGGGCGGTAGTCAGTCGCTACACCATACCTTACCGCTTTGGTAACCATATGCTACGACATTATAGGCCTGTTCGGGACAATTTTTTTTTCCTGAAGAGCTTTTCTGAGAATCTAGATTCCTAGGTAATCTAGCTGTCACGAGAATCTGGATATCGCGGGGCTTGCGTGCGGAGGAAGATGACGGGGTTTGCACGGTTTAGGGTTTAGGAAGCAGCGGATTCCTCCTGGCACCACGACTCGGTGGATTCTGCATTCACGTTGATTTGAGCGATTTTCACATAAGCGAATTGAGAAGCGAAGCATTTGGCAGTCAGAAGCCGATTGTGACGGCCAGAATCCGGCCAAAAGTCGAAACAAACCGACCCTATATTTCCGCTGCACTATAATTTGCAGCATGAAGTTATCAAGTATTTAATGTTAACCTAACCTTGCTGCAAGGCTAAATATTAGAAATGTATTACTTTATGAGGTGAGCCCGCATACTGAATATTTTTTGCTCGATATATTCTATTTGTGTATTATTTAACCTCTTATTGAGTTACTGAAATAAGTTTGGTTCACTACCACATTTTGCCAGAACAAAGTTAAGCATGGTGCTAGCATTTGGTTCATGATTGCTGCTGTAGTTTGCTAGCCCCTGTCCCAGTTGTTGGACTCATGTTTTATTTTGGAACACTTGTTGCAAGAAGAGAGGGAAAGTGTGATAGGCTTGATTTCACATGATAAAAATATTTCCTCCGGCATAGTCTATTTAGTGAATAGTGACATTTGTTTCTTCTATAAAAACAGTAATACGATCTTTGGACATTTTTGCCTTAATGTTTCTATACCACAGTTTATAATTGTTTTTCCTCTGTAATTCATTAATAACTTGATGAATTTTGTGAATTGCTTGTTTTCTTCTCACTTCCCTCGTTTTAATTCTGTTAATACTAATGTTACTAAAATTATTAAGTCTCGCCACCATATGCCTAACCTTGGAGTTACCATTATTTACAGCTACAACTCAAGTGAAGTGAACAATGGTGCTGATAAGTTGGCAGAGCAGCGCACGCAGCTTCTAGAATCTAGAAGGTAAGTTGATTTTGTCTGTTGTATTTTGTGGAACTACTCATTCGCTATAGACTTGTTAGCTATGTATCCAGGTTTTAATTTGGAGACCCATATACCTTCTTGATTTTATAACGTTGCTTGGACAAGGATAACGCATATCACCCTTTGTTTGCATATAAAAATCGAGACATTTTCCCTCCTACAGGTCATTTTTTTTTCTGAATATCCCAAGGTGCTAATTTCAAACTTTTAATTTACCATAGGCAGGAGTTGGTCTTCTTGGACAATGAAATAGTGTTCAATGAGGCCATCATTGAGGAGAGGGATCAGGGAATACAAGAGATTCAACACCAAATCACTGAAGTAAATGAAATCTTCAAAGATCTTGCTGTGCTAGTCCATGATCAAGGAGCAATGATAGGTATGTGACCTTCCTTGCAAATTGGATATACATTTCAACACGTTCAAGCATAAATCTGCCTACTTCCCCATCTAATTGTGTTTCTCCTTTTGTGAACCAGATGACATTGATTCCCATATAGAGAATGCTGTTGTAGCGACTTCGCAGGCTAAAGGTCAGCTTTCAAAAGCTGCCAAGACTCAGAAGTCGAACTCTTCGCTGGTAGTTTCACGAGCCCTTCTACACTTTGTTAATATCCTAGATCCATTTTTTTTGGATTGCTGTTCAGATTTAGTGACCCGATTTCTCGCTGCAGATATGCTTGTTACTGGTTATCTTCGGCGTGGTCCTGCTCATAGTGATAATAGTACTTGCAGCATAAAAGCTTGGAAGGCAGCTGAGGTTCCAATGATCGAGCTTATTGCGATGAATTCCTTATTATTATTTTTTTTGCTGTGCAGCCAGGAATGGATCCTGGCATCCGCCTGGATGTATCCAGGCGGTGATTGGTGATGTGCTTGTGGTATGGCTGTGTATTTGGTGATGATGTATCTGGAATGCATGGGTGGTTTCACATAAGGCCCCGTTCGGTTTGGCCTGAACGACCTGGAATACAGCATATTCCAGCTGAAATTATGTCACTTGGATTAAAACTGGATCAATCCTAAATATCTGTTCGGATAGATTTAACCCTGAACGAAACCAGAGCGTTTTCAGCCTTTTAACCTCTCTTCCACTCGGATTGGAGCCACACCTATGAACACCTGGAATCAAACCAGACCAGGATTTAGTAAATAACCAGAATCCACTCCATCCCGGCGTGGAACGGTTCCTGAGCAGGAACTGATCTTGGACTGGCGAACGGCCCCTAAAAGTATACTCTTTCCTGCCAGTGTAGTTCCTCTTGTCTCATATGCACGCTTTGTTTATATATTGTAATGTATGAGTGCGTGCTGTAGAACAAGGTTGGATTATCTGTGGTATGAATTTCCTCGATTCCATGAGAAACGCTTTTCTATATGTGAACTTCGCTTCCTCTTTTCTTCTTGGGCAATGGGCACCATGTTGTTAGGTGGAGACGGAGGTCCATCATTGTTTTCTTCTTGCTTATTATTATGTGGTCCATCATAGTTTTCTGCTTAAGGAAATGGTTGGTTCAGGAGAGGATAAAATAGTGTTATTGTAATCTTCTGTATTTATAATGACCGAAGATATCGTACATAGTTTCGACCAGAAGAGAGGCAAACATGAACTTCAATCCTATGATTTAGGGCAAAACTAGCGGTCTGTGTGCGTTGTAATAGGAGAAACATGTCGTCAGAAGGTATATTGGCTGGACTGGTAACTTATTTGTGGTTCTGCTGTGGTGACTGGTGAGCATCGCAAAAGCCACCGTGTTCGGCTGGGCGCGAGAACTGACGGGTGTCGGATATGGTTTGACCTTGACGAACAACATAAGCGCCGGTGTGGTGAGCATGGCAGAACCACCGTGGGCGTGTGTCCCGTTTGTTGGCGTTAACACATAAAAAAAATCTCGATGCGGAGACTGTTTGGCGTTGACGTGCAATAATATATCGCTACGGAGATCGTGCTACACCAAATTCTCGATATTCCTCTTGTACTATACCAAATCTCTCTTGTAAGCAATGGTGCAAGTCGATCAAACAATATTTTTAAATGTTCTGTGTAGACGTCACGTAGACCTAATGAGCCAGAAGTCAATCGTCTAGATTTGGTCGTGGACAGATCTGCCACGTTTTTGTAGGTTGTTATCGGCTCATCGACACTGATGACTAGGCATGGTGATTTTGCCCTTATGCGGAAGGTGGGCCATTAAGATTTCTCTGATCCCTAACCTCCTCCTCATCATTGACATCTTCCTCATCTTCCATGAGGTGGCCATCTCAGCCTCCATCGATCGAGTTAGCCATAAACACGAACAGATCCTCTAGCGGATCAGGCATTCCCGAGTCCAAGCCAAAGTCGAGGTTGGGATCAAGATAATAATCCAAGCATAAACCCGTGTTGTAGTTGAGTTCGATGTCGAATCTGAGTCTGGATGTAGTCGAATTCGAGTCTGAGTCGAAGCCGAGGTTGTAGTCGAATCTGAGTCCAAGTTGCAGTTGGGATTGGAGTGGAGTCCATGTTCGAGTCAGTGTCGATGGATCTAAACGATCCAAAGTTGCCATAATGGCGGTTTAGTCACAATAGTCTTCATCGTATGTCGCGGGCCATGCTTGAGGTCCAACATGTTGGCGATGAATCGTAAGGAACCAAACGTGAATTTGTCTTCTGGTGCGAACTTTATAGATGTCATCAACTCTTGATTCATCTTCGTGCTCTCCCATCCAGCGCGCCAACTGTTAAAGATTGTTCAATACTGGGTATTGAAGGTTGGAGTATGAGAGACATGATGATTTATACAAGTTTGGGTGTAGTGGATCTGTTGTATCTTCTTGATGTTCAGGGTTCACTGCTCCTCCTTTTATACCTAAGGAGGGATAGAGGTTACATGATAGGCACCTAGTTGTTTACCAAATTTATGATGAAACCAAATTGCTTACCAAGTTATACATGAGTCTAACTCCATATTTTCAATCTTATCTCTCATTCGGTTGAAATCTTATATATGCTTCTAGAAACCTCTAGGCTATGGGCTCCCTCTCGTACTTATTGCCAAGTCCTTAGGCTTATTGTTGAGCCCATAGGCCATTCAGCTCAGACTCTTCTTTGTGAAGCTTGACTTGATACACGTGGTATATATCATTCATAGGAATGCAGAATAATAAATTATCTTATTTGGAAAATAAAAAAGATATATAATAATCTCACATTATGATAACACTGGAAAAATAATAGTTATTGGTAATTCTATTATTGTAATTACAAATACTTCTCTTATGAGAACCTAGATACTAAAAAAATTATGCCAAAGGCATTTGTAGTGATTATATTAGGTCAATGAATAAAGCAATTGAGTGTGAATCTCCTACTAAGAAGAAATAAATGTCTAACTATATTTTTGGTAAATGAAATAAAATGAATGAATATTAATTATGTAGTTAATAAACAGATTATAAAAATATGTATGGTTTCTAAAGAATATAAATCACATCATATGAAATTTAAATCTCATACCAAGTATTAAGAAGTCTAAGGTAGAATATATTTCTGAACAAGTATTGAAGTCTCAAGAAAAGCATGTCCTAGAAAGAATAGTCATCGAATGACTTTTTAGTGGATAACGCTATCTCATTATCTATATCACATAACAAACTCCCATATATAATAGATAATATATCTCATGGAATAGAAATATTATTGATAAAAATGAGAATATCCTTGAAGGAGCTAATCCATGAAGGATTTACTAGTCGATTCTTTAATAAACACCATTAATCGTAGAAGTGAGTATATACCCAAGAAAATAAATTAGGAATCTTAAACTCCATGAAGGTGTCATTAAAGCTAATGATAAAGTGGTAATATCCTCTAAATACTATAGAAGGTATAAAAATATTGGAGATTTTGGTAAATCGGGTTATCCCATAAATGCCAATGCAAGACTAGATTTATTATTTCGTAATACGATCCAAATTTCGAAGTTTATAGAACATGTATTTTGAAAACCCACTAAGAAAAATATAAATATTCAAACTCTAGTATAACATTGGATGCTCTATGTAAAAGATATTGAATATTATAACGTATTCACCAGTATAATCCTCTGTTTTTTGTTTGTTGTGCTCAACTAAAAAATGTCATTTATGCATGAATCATATTGCTCATATTTACTCATGTTATAATTCATGCCACGTGATTGAAAGATATAGTATTTTTGTAACACCTCAAATCCGTCAATTAAAATAATACATTATTAGTTACTAAACTAAGTAGAGAGTAAATTAAAAATGTATCAAGTGTTTGAATGCATTCATTATCGATGCATGATTTCTTTGTCTGTTAATGAATTGCAACACCTTTATTTTAATTTATCCTCTTTGTGAAGCTCCATTTACTTAAATTGCATAAAAGCTTATTTATAAGATATATTATTTAGTAAAATATTGTTATCAGATTTATTATACTTTTTTGAATATTTAAAATATAGTTATTTATGAGTAATCTAATGTTTTTTTTAAAAAGAGAATGAATTTTCGAAATTAAAAAAAGAAGAAGAAAAAAACACACGAAATGCTTGGCCGAAGGCCCATGCCCAGGACTCTCACGTTCTCTCCTTTGTGTGGCTTACATGTGGGCCCCTCTCCAGCACTGTTCACCTTCTCTCCTATTTCTTTGGTTCGCTCGATTCCCAGGTTGTTTCGTCGTTGTTTGAAGACCAGCGAAAACACCATGCCTACCGCCGCCAGATGCACGCGCACCGCGCTCAGCTGACAGCGCACGCACTCGCCCGTCGTTCGTTCGTTTTCTAGCCGCGTCGGTTTCTGCAGTCATAACCAAGCCGGCGCTAATGGAGATTGAAAGGGGCAGTTTCTGGTGGACGATTTCAGTGCAGCAATTGGCATCAATGGAGTTTAATTCGGCTCTAAATCTTCCCCCTCCCCATCTCCTATAAAGCCCGCAGCCACACTCTTTTTCCCTGCTCACTTTTCTTACTCGCCAGCTCCCACTCGCACTCCGATTGCCCACTCGCCCAGCCGTCGTCCCTGACATCGGCAGTCGCGCCGGTCCCCTGTTCGTCGTCGGCCGGAGGTCTCTAGTCTTTCCCCGTCGGCGTTGACCTCGCATCCGCCCGCCATCTCTACCTGCTGCTCAGCACAACCACTCGGTCCCTGCTGGTTGCGCCGAGTCGCGGTCGCTAGAGCGATTCCTGTGCTGTGTTGCGACAGCGATCCTCTCCCGCAACCGAAGCCTCGTCGACCGACGTCTTTACTTCTTCTCTATGCTACGTACCTGTGCCTGTGAGTCAGACTGTCAGAGGCAGAAGAAGCTAAACTTTGTAATCTACACCTTAGAAACTAGTACCTATGTTTGATTTTCAAATTATAACTGAATAATTAGCATCTAACTAAAATTGGTTATTTATTTATGAGTCTCGTGAATGGGTGATAAGCAATTTCTATTAGTATTACTATATTTTTCCATATTTATATGATTAAGTTTGAATTATATTTGTTATACTTGTCTTACGTATATTTTTTAGGAAATTAAAAGATAGGTAGACCACATATTTATAATAAAAATACTAGATGAATAATTCTACGGTTATCTTTGCTCAGGATGAACTATAGATTTTTGGTCAAATTATATGTGTTCATATGTGTGATTATACACAAATTGCTTCTTCAATAAGTCATGCTAGAGTCTCGATTAGTATTAAAATAATATAGCGACTATGTCCACTGTAAACTAAATAGTAGAATTAAATTGGTAGTTTAATTTAGTTCTCTTAAATATTAAGATTACGTGACTTTTTAAATAATATTGTAACGTCTACTCTACTATAATTTACCTTTTGAAAGAATAAAAATAAACTCACGTGCTATCCGGTAGAAATAATTAATTAGCTAATTAATCTAGCTTCATAGAGTTTGATTTAACGCTACATCTATATTAATGAATTCATATAGTATGTACTTCCATAGTCAATTTGTCATATAGATTCCTCTAGTGAATTCTCAAAACTAAATGATTAGTATTTTACCTCATAGCAAATGAGATGATCGTCGATATGAATAGACTGATATTATAGTTACAAATCAAGTTCTATTTTAGATGTCTTCTTTTTATAAGTGTGATTTGTATTGTGTATGTTTATTTGTATAATGGTGTATGTTTATGTAATGGTGTATGCTTATTTATTGGTGTATGTTTTCTTTTATATGTACGGTATGCGAATCGATATTAGAAGCTGTGGTAGAAGAACCAAACTCGTTCGAGTACGATCCGCAGGACATGTTCGAGCAAGGCAAGTGGATTCTTCCTCTGCATATTCTATTTGCACCCAATTAATGCATATAATAATATTTACTTTTTGGATATACTGCATAATTTGATGAGATTTAACTAATTAAGGATTTCTTAGATTTACCAACTGTATTCATTGATTACCCTGGGAAAATATTATGCTTTGCAAATTTATGCTACCACTCAACTTAATAATTTTGATGTCACTCATTATTTGATATCAATGTTCCGAAATTGAAATTGGTATTATGATATTAACCACGGGTTAAACAAGATTATTTCATATTAATTGGAACATGGAGTGACCACCCAAGATAACAGTGCAACCACAAGTGCTATCATGGCTCTGACTTTGGTAATTAGCTTTATATGCTTAGTACCTAGCAACCTTACCTGAAATATGGGCAAGAGGGGGAGCGACAGTGGTGGCAGCTCACATTGACATGGGGACGTATTCTTGGCTAAGGTACCTCACCCAGAGGGCCTCCACACCGACTTTAGAAACCTTAGCGGGTTGCTTTGTATTAAGTGTATTTTGTGAAAGCCTCATAATGGATCCCTAGCCATTCACCTTGGTAGTGTTTACGGGTTCGATTAACCCAGGCTAGATGGGATACATGGCTTGTGGGTAAAGTTGTACCACCTCTGCAGAGTGTAAAACTGATATATTAGCCGTGTTCACGGTTACGAGCGGCTTGGACTCCTCACATGATAATTGAACTTGAAGATGGAAATAAATCGAGATCCGATGATCTGCCAATGATTTGCTTAAGTGGTTTCACTTAGGTGTTTTTGATATACTATTGTACCTTTGTTTAAATGGGATACTTGGGATTCACACTTATTAGTAAGACATGTGTTGTTAATAAAATGTTGACCAACTAAAATGCTTACTGCTCAACCTTAGCCTCACCTTGTTATACTTGCATTAATTTTTCCCCCACTTGCTGAGCCCCAACCATAAGTGAGCTCACCCTTGCTAATATTTTCATCAGAGGGTGATGCTGGAGACTTTGATGAAGATTTCGACGATGAGTTCTAAGTCTATCGATGTGCCGGTCATCTTCCTATGGGAGATTACCCATGTTATTTAAATTCCGCCCTACTTTGATGTGATACTTGTTAAAGATACAATGATTCAGATGATAATAAAGTATTCTACTCTCTTTACGTCTTTATTGCATTGTCTTTTGATATATTACACTTGTGACGTCAACATATGTGTGGAAATGGATCTTGGCACACATATGCTATGTGCTCGGTTCTGTCCCCTGGAACCGGGTGTGACAATTTGGTACTGCATATCATACATACATTTATAAAAAAATGGCTTTATTAGGGAGAACATATTTGTTTGAATATACATTGAAGGTAAACCACTAAATTACAAGTATCAAGTAGATCTTAGTTACTATATCAAAGTTCATGCATAAATCATGAATTCATAGAGAATAGAATATCTCGAAGAATAGATGACTAAGAAAGATAAGCGGTGTACTCTTTTCTCCAACATGAGGTTTTACATGAATACTTTTCAAGAAATATTTTTAATAAGACAACATGTGCAATATAATTAACGAATACGATATACTCTTTTCTTCAAGAACCTTTTTCCTATTGTATTTTAGGTTGAAGTTTTTAATGAGACATGTGCACATCATGGTAGTCGTACAAGTAAGAGGGTTGTAAGGCTGTCTCCAACATCTATCCCATCCCATCCCCTATCACATCTTCTATTTCAAACTTCACTCTACAACAATGTAACATACAGTGCAAATCCTCTATTTTACATGATCTACCACGGACAGCCTAAAGTATACAAACTCTATCAGGTAAAGGAAGGAGTAGAGAGAACCCTAATTCTAGTCCATTTCTATACAACCTCTTGCTAAACTCGGGTGTGCTTAGTTGTGAGACAACTGGGACAATCGGGGATAGCTACGTCCCCCGACGTTCCCTCTCGTCTGTCTAATTTTGACAAAGTGCCAAGGACAACACTGGGATGGTTCTGTCCTAACTCCTGACTCTAAACCAAACAATCTTATCTAAGAGATCATCCTATCTCGTTTTCTTCTGTCATTGCAACCAAACACAAGCTAAGGCCTTGACAACTATATGCATGTTGGAGCTTTGTGAATTATCTAGGTCCCTAAGTGGTGTTTTGGTAATTAATGAAAACTGACTGTGGACTAACAATTCTTGAAGAAATAAGAATGTAGGACTGGACCACAGAAAACAGTAAAGTCTTTGGGATTCATAACCAGTGATTGTGGAGCAAGTGAAGGCAAAGGTAAAACAATAGGTTTTTGCTTTTGCCAGTTAGCAGGTGTTTAGAGAAGAAATAGACCGGATTAATAAGATAGACAGTCGTACTATTAAGAGGGGTCAATGAACTTGATTGGTGTAAAACTTAGTGCCATGTAGAGTATAAACGGTAGTATTTGCATGAGGGCTAACAGCGCTCCGGGTTTCAAAATTAGAATTCTTTTGAACTAGCGCAAAACCTTTTGTCTCTATGGTTGGCAGATCGTCCGGGCCCGCGACTCTGCTAGAGAGGTCTGCTGGCCGTCTATCTCTGTCTCCCCTTGGCGGACCATCTGGGCCAGGAGGCCAGACCGCCCGCATAAGATGAAATGAGTTGGGCAGGGACGGTGTGTTTTTGTGTCCTTGTACTACGGTCCGTCCGAGGTTTTTAGCCGGACGGTAAGTGACCCATGTGCGGACCTTCCGGCCATGAATGGCGGACAGTCCGCTCGAATTACTTTTACTGACCAACACTCTATTTTTCCAAGTTGTCAGGTCCCAGACCGTTCGGCCCTGGAGGGCGGATCGTCCGACCTTGACTTTTCTGACAGCTCTGACAGGTTTCAAACGGTCAATATAGTCGTTACTGGTACGACGGATCATCCAGCCATGGGGCGCGGACCATCCGCATGTGCGCAGAAGCTGTGCTAGTTGCACATAACGGCTATGTTTGTGTTGAGGGCTATAAATAGAAGTGGAGCTCGTGTGTGAGGGTTCTCTTGGCCACTCCTAGCACACATTGAGCTCATTTGTGATCCTCCCACTCAAATACTCACACTCGTTGATTAAGATCGCATTCTAGTGAGTGATTGAGACGCTTTAGTGCATTTGCATTCGTTGTGATCTTTTGAGGCACTAGGTGGTACACCAGGCAAGTGTCATCGATTTGTTACTCTTGGAGGTTGCTGCCTCCTAGACGGCTCGGGTGTTGTTTCCGTCGAGCTCTCCGTGAAGATTGTGGAGGAGCCGCGAGATTGATTGTGAGGGGTTTGCGCCCACCTCGCCGGAGCGGCAAAGGCGACGCTAGTAAAATTGAGGTATTGAGTGAGTTATTGTCCACTTGGCTCAAAGATCAAGCCGTGTCTTGGTAAAAGAGCAAGTGAGAGCTTGAATTCCACCTCAACGTGGATTAGGGGTGAACGGGAAATCACCGATACCACGGGATAAATTTCGGTGTCTCTCTCTCAACTTTTATACATTACTTACAAGTATTTGGTAATTTGTATATTGTCTATCTTTTATGGTATTAGCTTAAATTGCTCATTATATTTTGTTGTCTCATCAAGGCTAGTAATTTTAAATCTTTTGTCGATTTGATTAAATTTCTCTAGTGTACTTTCTTTTAGTCAAAACCGTATATTCACCCCCTCCTCTAGCCGGTGTCCTAGATCCTACAAGCTTCCTTTTGTAGTCACCAATTTTCACATGAATAAAGAATAGTTTCTCTCTCTTTTGTGTCTTTTGTATTATTCTTTTATCTACTATATTGATCGCAGAAGAAGGATTAAAAAATACTAACAACGAAATTAAAATATTGACTGACAATTATAAAAAACGAAGCTATACTAATATAAAGTATCAAATTTTCTGGTCATTGTCACTTTTTTTAATGTAATGGCAGGAGCTCTGCCTCTCAATTAAGAAGAATGGAATTGATCCAGTTTTAAGGAAAACCGAGCCCAAAACCTACACAGAGCGCACATTAGAAAAACCGGCGAAGGCCCTAACAAACAACCTAGACAACGACAGCCTCCCACACACAAACACATCTAGAGTCATCGTTGCCAAGCTCAAAAACAAGGGACGAGTAGCTCCGACTTCTCAGGACGAGCCACACACTACCAAAGCAACTCGACGACGCCAACATCCAGACACCGACGCAAGGAATAGGACCGCGATGCGCCATCGTTGCTAAGCCTTGGCACACCCCACACGAGGCAGCTTCGATTCTTCACCACGAGCAAAGATCCACAACGCTGAACTCTAGGAGCAAGCAGACGCCTAAAGCGACAATGGCCCCGACACCACCGAGCCAAGCGGAGTGTTGAAGAGCCTCCACAACGCTGACTGAAAGGGAAATAGGCTTACACCTTTTCCTAATTGATTTTGGTGGTTGAATTGACCAACACAAAAATAATTGGACTAACTAGTTTGCTCTAGACTATAAGTTTTACAGGTGCCAAAGGTTCACAATAAACCAATAAAAAAAGACCAAGAAAGGGTTCAAATAAAAAGAGCAAAAGACAACCGAAGTGTGCCCTGATCTGACGCACCGGACTGTCTGGTGTGCCACCGGACAGTGTCCGGTGCACCAGGGAACTCAACTCCGAACTTGCCACCTTCGGGAATTCTGGGAGCCGCTTTGCTATAATTCATCGGACTGTCCAGTGTAGCACCAGACTATCCGGTGTAGCACCAGACTGTCTGGTGCGCCAGTGGAGCAACGGCTACTTCGCGCCAACGATCGTCTGCAGAAGACATTAAATGCGCTACAGTGCGTGGCAGCGCTCGCAGAAGTCAGAGCACGCGCCAGACGGCGCACCGGACAGTCTACAGGACCTGTCCGGTGCACCATCGGACTGTCCGGTGACCCAGAAGACAGAAGCTCCAATGGTCAAACCCTAACGGTTGGGTGACATGGCTGGCGCACCGGACAGTGTTCGGTGGCGCACCGGACTGTCCGGTGCGCCATGCGATAGTAGCCTCCACCAACGGCTCATTTGGTGGTTGGGGCTATAAATACCCCCAACCACCCACCATTCATTGCATCCAAGTTTTCAGCCTTCAAACACCTTACAAGAGCTATAGCATTCAATACAAGACACAATCAAAGAGATCAAATCCTCTCCCAAGTCCAAAGATCATTCCAATCAAATAGTGACTCGTGAGAGAGAGACTTGTGTTCATTTGAGCTCTTGCGCTTGGATTGCTTTTCTTCTTCCTTCTTTCTTGTGTTCAACTCAATTGTAACCAAGGCAAGAGACACCAATTGTGTGGTGGTCCTTGTGGGGACTTAGTGTCCCAATTGATTGAGAAGAGAAGCTCACTCGGTCTAAGTGACCGTTTGAGAGAGGGAAAGGGTTGAAAGAGACCCGGTCTTTGTGACCACCTCAACGGGGAGTAGATTTGCAAGAACCAAACCTCGGTAAAACAAATCACCGTGTCATTCGCCTTATTTGCTTGTGATTTGTTTTCGCCCTCTCTTTTGGACTCGTTTAGATTTCTAACGCTAACCCCGGCTTGTAGTTATGCTTAAAGTTTGTAAATTTCAGATTCGCCCTATTCACCCCCCTCTAGGCGACTTTCAATTGGTATCAGAGCCCGGTGCTTCAATAGAGCCTAACCGCTCGAAGTGATGTCGGGAGCATCCGCCAAGAGGGAGATCGGGACCGGCGACAAGTCCGCAAGCTCGGGGAGAACGCACTCAAGGGAGTCCGCCCACAAGCACAAGGAGGAATCCTCTTCCTCCATCAATTCCCAACGGAAAGGTGACAAGAAGAAAATGAAGAAGGTGGTCTACTACGAGACCGACTCTTCGTCACCCTCTACCTCTGGCTCGGAATCGGCATCCGCCACTTCTAAGCGCCATGAGCGCAAGAAGTATAGTAAGATGCCCCTTCGCTATCCTCGCATTTCAAAACTCACTCCATTACTTTCCGTCCCATTAGGCAAACCACCTATGTTTGATGGTGAAGATTATTCTATGTGGAGTGATAAAATGAGGCATCACCTAACCTCACTCCACAAAAGTATATGGGATATTGTTGAGTATGGAGCGCAGGTACCAAAGGAAGGGGACAAGGATTATGATTCAGAGGAGGTCGAACAAATCCAACACTTCAACTCCCAAGCCACTACTATACTCCTCGCCTCTCTAAGTCGAGAGGAGTATAATAAGGTGCAAGGGTTGAAGAGCGCAAAGGAGATTTGGGACGTGCTCAAGACCGCACACGAAGGAGACGAGGTGACCAAGATCACCAAGAGGGAGACGATCGAGGGGGAGCTCGGTCAGTTCATGCTTCACCAAGGGGAGGAGCCACAAGCGATGTACAACCGACTCAAGACCTTGGTGAACCAAGTGCGCAACCTCGGGAGCACCAAATGGGATGACCATGAGATGGTCAAGGTTATTCTAAGATCACTTGTATTTCTTAATGCCACTCAAGTTCAATTAATTCGTGGTGATCCTAGATACAAGCTAATGTCTCCCGAGGAAGTGATAGGAAAATTTGTGAGCTTTGAATTGATGATCAAAGGCTCCAAGAAAATCATCGAGCAAGGCGCCTCCTCCACACCCGATGACCCGTGGCATTCAAGGCAACAGAGGAGAAGAAAGAAGACTCTACACCGAGTAGAGTCCACATCGACGCCTCCAAGCTCGACAACGAGGAGATGGCGTTCATCATCAAGAGTTTTCGCCAAATCCTCAAGCAAAGGAGGGGGAAGGACTACAAGCCCCGCTCCAAGAAAGTTTGCTACAAGTGTGGTAAGCCCGGCCATTTTATTGCAAAATGTCCATTATCAAGTGATAGTGACAGGGGCGACGACAAGAAGGGAAAGAGAAGAGAAAAGAAGAGGTACTACAAGAAGAAGGACGGCGATGCCCATGTTTGCCGGGAGTGGGACTCCGACAAGAGCTCCACCGACTCCTCCTCCGACGAGGACGCCGCAAACATCGTCGTCACCAAGGGCCTTCTCTTCCCCAACGTCGGCCACAAGTGCCTCATGGCAAAGTACGGCAAGAAGAAGAAGGTAAAATCTAAATCCTCTACTAAGTATGCAACATCTAGTGATGAGGCTAGCTCTAGTGATGATGAGGATGATTTATTAACGCTTTTTGCCAACCTAAACATGCAACAAAAGGAGAAATTAAATGAGTTAATTAGTGCTATTCATGAGAAGGATGAACTCTTGGACACCCAAGAGGACTTCCTAATTAAAGAAAATAAAAAGCATGTTAAGGTTAAAAATGCTTATGCTCTAGAGATAGAAAAATGTGAAAAATTAACTAGTGAGCTAAGCACTTGCCATGATGTTATTTCCAACCTTAGAAATGAGAATGCTAAATTAATTGCTAAGGTTGAGAATTCAAATGTTTGTGATGATTCAATTGTTAATCTTAGAAATGATAATGCTAATTTGATTGCTAAGATTGACAAATTGAATGCATCCCTCTCTAGCCTTAAAATTGAGAATGAAAAATTAATTGCTAAGGCTAAAGATTTAAATGTTTGCAATGCTTCTATTTCCAATCTTAGAGATGAGAATGCTATTTTACATGCTAAGATTGTTGAATTAAATACTTGCAAACCCTCTACATCTACTGTTGAGCATGTTACTATTTGCACTAGATGTAGATATATAAATGTTGATGCTATTGATGATCACCTAGCTTTAATTAAACGACAAAATGATCACATAGCTCAACTTAGTGCCAAAATCAATGAGCATAACTTAGAAAATAAAAAATTAAATTTGCTAGAAGCATGCTCTATAGTGGGAGACGCCCTGGCATTAAGGATGGCATTGGCTTCCAACAGGGAGGCGATGTCAAAATCAATGCCCCTCCTAAAAGATTATCTAACTTTGTTAAGGGCAAGGCTCCCATGCCTCAGGATAACGAGGGTTACATTTTGTACCCTGTCGGTTATCTCGAGCATAAAATTAGGAGAATTCACTCTAGGAAGTCTCACTTTGGCTCTAATCATGCTTTTATGTACAAGAGTGAGTCATCTAGTTCTAGGCAATCAACCCATGCTAAATTGCCTAAGAAGAAAACTCCTAGTGCATCAAATGAACCTAATATTTCATTTAAGACTTTTGATGCATCTTATGTGCTAACTAACAAATCAGGCAAAGTAGTTGTCAAATATGTTGGGGGCAAACACAAGGGGACAAAGACTTGTGTTTGGGTACCCAAGGTGCTTGTTTCTAATGTGAAAGGACCCAAGACCGTTTGGGTACATAAGAACAAGGCCTAAACTTGTTTTGTAGGTTTATGCATCTGGGGGCTCAAGTTGGATCATCGATAGCGGGTGCACAAACCACATGACAGGGGAGAAGACGATGTTCTCCTCCTATGAGAAAAACCAAGATCCCCAACAAGCTATCACATTCGGGGATGGAAATCAAGGTTTGGGTAAAATTGCTATATCACTTGACCATTCTATTTCCAATGTTTTTCTTGTAGATTCTTTAGATTACAATTTGCTTTCTGTTTCTCAATTATGCAAAATGGGCTACAACTGTCTTTTTACGGATATAAGTGTTACTGTCTTTAGAAGTGATGATTCAGTAGCATTTAAGGGAGTGTTAGAGGGTCAGCTATACTTGGTAGATTTTGATAGAGCTGAATTCGACACTTGCTTAATTGCTAAGACTAACATGGGTTGGCTCTGGCACCGCCGACTAGCCCATGTTGGGATGAAGAATCTTCATAAGCTTCTAAAGGGAGAGCACATTTTGGGACTGACCAATGTTCATTTTGAGAAAGACAGGGTATGTAGCGCATGTCAAGCAGGAAAGCAAGTTGGTGTTCATCATCCACACAAGAACATCATGACGATCGATAGGACGCTTGAGCTACTCCACATGGACCTATTCGGCCCGATAGCTTACATAAGCATCGGCGGGAGTAAGTACTGTCTAGTTGTTGTTGATGATTATTCTCGCTTCACTTGGGTGTTCTTTTTGCAGGAAAAATCTCAAACCCAAGAGACATTAAAGGGATTCTTGAGATGGGCTCAAAACGAGTTCGGCTTAAGGATCAAAAAGATAAGAAGCGACAACGGGACGGAGTTCAAGAACTCTCAAATAGAAGGCTTCCTTGAGGAGGAGGGCATCAAGCATGAGTTCTCTTCTCCCTACACGCCACAACAAAATGGTGTAGTGGAGAGGAAGAATAGAACTCTATTGGACATGGCAAGAACCATGCTTGATGAGTATAAGACTTCGGATCGGTTTTGGGCTGAGGCGGTTAACACCGCTTGCTACGCCATCAACCAGTTATATCTACACCGAATCTGTCACACCCGTTTCCAAGGGCAGAGCCGGGTGCATAGCATATGTGTGCCAGGATCTATTTCCACACATATGTTGATGTCACAAGTGTAATATATCAAAAGAACAATGCATAAAAGCGTAAATAACGATTATATTAACATATTACACTTCGAACATACATAATGTCTTAACCTGTATTCATCAAAGTACAGCGAACATGGACATCCATCCACAGGAAGATGACCGGGGGTATCACTAGACTAGCATCCATGGAGTTCAGCATCATATCTTCATCTGCAACTTCTGATCAAAATTAAGCAAGGGTGAGCTCACTTATGGTCGGGGCTCAGCAAGTGGGGGAAAAACTAATGCAAGGTAACAAGGTGAGGCTGAGGTTGAGCAGTAAGCATTTTAGTTGGTCAACATTTTATTATCAACATTTGTCTTACTAATAAGTGTGAATCCCAAGTATTCCCATTAAACAAAGGTATAAGAGTATATCAAAAACACTTAAGTGAAACCACTTAAGCAAAACCATTGGCAGATCATCGGATCTCGATTTATTTCCATCTTCAAGTTCAATTATCATGTGAGGAGTCCAGGATGCTCATAATCGTGAGCACGCCTGATATATCAGTTTTACACTCTGCAGAGGTGGCGCATCTTTACCCATGAGTCGCGATTCCCTTCTAGCCCGGGTTAGCTAGACCCGTATTCACTTCCGAGGTGAATGGCCAGGGTCTCACTACAAGGCTTCTCCCTAGAGTCCTCATTACGCAAATGCTGGAAATGGTCAACTGCATAAGGTACACCTACCGTAACCAACTTATAGTCCAGACTACAGGGTAAAGCTTTGGGAACTATGCCCGTATCCAATCTGCCTGAGCCGGAACTATAAGCGCTTGCCAGATGCCCCCATTCCGGTCGACCACGACCAACACCCAACATAAGACTTCCCTAGTTATTTAGCCAAGACCAGAGCCATGATAGTTCTCATGGTAGCACTGTTTTCCCGGGTGGTCACTTCATGTTCCAATTAATATGCAATAATCTTGTTTAACCATCGGGTTAACAACAATAAAGTAATCTTACCATTTGGAACATTAATATCATAAACAGGAGTGACTGCATAAATTTAAAGTTGTAGCAATAGCATAGCTACTTGATTAGATCATAATCCCAGGTTAAACAAGGAGTAAGGTTGGAAATGTTATCTAAATAGGTAACCCGTCAAATTATGCATATATATCCAAAAGAGTAAACTTTATTAAATGTATTGTTTGGGATCAAACAGAGTATGCAGAGGGAGAAGTCCACTTGCCTTGCTTATTGAAAACTTGAGGTTCTTCCACGGATAGGAATAGATCTTGATTCTTAACTACTAGATCAACCACTGAATATCACACAAACAAACAAAAGAACAAACACCACTCAATAACATACAACATTCACCATACGTAAAGCTAAAAGAAAGCCTAACGAAAAGAGCGTTCACTTTTCAAAAACATTACACGCAAGGGTTATAATAAAAAATATTCTTTTCAAAAGTGTGTGGTCTATACTTTATAAAATAAGACATGAGCTTAAAAATATCTTAATTAAAATATACAAATATTAGGTTCACCAAATTAATCTTTTATAAAACGTCATACGTGATATGTCTAATATTAAGGGTTTATAAGATGATGCAACACGTTATAACAATATTAAACCTTTTTAACTTTTTAGAAAAGATATATGTTATATATCTAAGGTTAATGGTCTACTTATCACATTATTAATTTTAGAAGCATTATAGAGCATATTATAAATATTGTTAACCAATCACTTATGACAAATTAAGAAATAAGTCTAAATAGGTTTTATGTGAAGAGGTCAATATTATTAAACACCTATTTATGACGAGTTAGGTTATGTGTCTTAAGTGGATTTTTATGCAAAAGGTAATGAACACATAACCATCATTTAATTTCATTAAAAAGCACATAGCCTATATTATTGTATTTGAAGTCAATATATCTAAAGTAACATTTTAAGTTATAAAAGAACTTAAACTCTTATTACTTTATTTTATCCTTTAGAAAAAACTAAATGATTTACATAACATGGACTAAATATGATAAAATGATTAATCAAGCCTGGATAACTAGTTATGAACAAATTGACTATCGGTTTGATTAATAAATTATGATAAAGGATAATTAATCTATTAATTATCTTTTAATTCTAGTGTAGGAACAAAATGATCTAATTCGTTGGAAAGGAAATTATATATAGACTATCATTTTAGTTTGTAAAAGCAATGACCCTTGTTATCTTTTGATAAAGAAAATATAATTAATCTATTAATTGAACATATATTTATCTTCTATTTTTATTAAGAAACATATAGTCTACATAATCTTTTAAATTTCTATTTAACACGGCTATACTTAAACATCTATAATGAACCTTGTTAAATATGATATTTATTAAAAGGTCATTTTAAAGTTAGAAACAAATTATCTAATTCTTTAGTAAGAAACATATGTTTACCAATATAACTATCAATTTTTTTATTAGAAAAGTATGAGTGTCTAGTTAAATCATTTTAACATTATTATAAATTCTACTATTTCAGTTTTCTCCTTTCTTTTCTAAATAGAATTTATACTATAACTAAAAATTGTTTATTTAATTCTTCTAACATTAATATACTAAGAATTAATTGTAAATTACTAAATGGGACTTTTAATAACCTATTCATGGTTATTATGATATAAATGAGCATTTTACTATTCTAAGTAATTAAGTGCTATACTTATGAATACATCTGTTATGAATAGTAAAATATATATTTTCATACGACCGAAAATATGTGGCTTAGCATTCCTTCTATTTTCTTCATGCAAATAAGTTTACACTTAAAATACTACTAACAATTATCGTTTCACACACACTAGCGAAATAAACATTTCTAATATGAAAATCACTGAGTTAGTGAATGGTGATCATACTCATTTTAAAATTATAAAATCATACACCTATTAAAGTGTTGTCGCGGGGTTCGATTTCGGTTACATGTATATATCGAATCTCTAAAATCATACACGAATCGCTAAATCGCATCATCATAATATTACACGATAAATCGCAAGATTCAAAACATGATTTAGAAAATAAATCAGTGGGTTATCTTCAACCTTAGGTTTTCGTTCATGCGCAGGGATGAACGTCGACGAGCGGGGTTCGACGGGCAGGCGACGAACTGACGACGTCGTGGTTGTGCACGAGCGCGGCTCCGGCAACAACGACACGAAGAACTTCTGCGCGAGGAGGTCTCAACAATATGTACGACACTGGTAGCGAAGACAGAGCACGCAATGCGCGACGTGCGAGCAGGGTACAGTGCTGGTGAGTAGAGAAAATGGCGCTCAGCACATAACAGGATGGGCGAGCGGCAGAGCAACGACGAACGAAGGGCGACAGCACCGGCGAGCTGCACAACAGAGCGACACCGAGTGGACGAAGAGTGATGGCCTGGCTGCGCGGAGGCTGGCATAAACAGAACACACGGGTGACAGATGAAATGGGCGAGCAGTGAAAAAAAAGGAGAGCTCACTGTAGGTTTTATAGGCTGAGGACGGGGAGACGAGCAGTCAGCGGCCGACAACTACCATTGATGGCGAGCAGTAACGGAGAAGAGGAGAGAGAAAGACGTACGACGCAGTGGGGAAGCAGAGGAAGCGTCGGGCGTTACGAGTCTGCTCTTATAGGCGAGGGAGAGAGGACGGTGATCACATGAATTGATGGTTCATTAAACGCTACTTAAACCATCACAGAAACGGTAGCTATTAAAGCTGCAACAATGGCGGTCGCATTTTTGGGAGGAAGCCAGTAGGCTAAGAAGTCGTGAGGGGAGGGAAGAGGAAGGGGAATTGGTGTTCTGCATAAGTGGTTGCTGGCGGCTGCTCCACTAATCCGGTAGGTGAGCAGGCGGCCGTGTGGGAGGTCCGGGTGCACAGGCATACGCTACAGAGCGGCTCTGTCCGTGCGAGCAGCGGCAAGTGCTGGAAACACAATTGCTGAAGAAACATCTGACAACATGGGCCTACACGTCATGGAGAGGAGGGTGAAAGGGAAACGTGGGATGGCTAGGGCCTGGGCCGATCGTTTCAATT
Organism: Zea mays; assembly: GCF_902167145.1. Lineage (NCBI taxonomy): Eukaryota > Viridiplantae > Streptophyta > Magnoliopsida > Poales > Poaceae > Zea > Zea mays. Next base: position 36,176,646 of record NC_050098.1, on the reverse strand, counting down.
TCTTTTTTTCAATCTCTTTTTTTTTTAAATTCGAAATATATTTTTAAATAACCCTAAAATTCATAATAATTATATCAAAATATTTATAAATAAAATATTTATTTTGGACTAGTACTTATTATATTAATTATTTGGTTTTCATTTAAGAAGAAATGATATTCAATATCCAAAATCAATTATGAGGAATCAAAAATCATTCCAAATGCAAATAAATAACAAACACTTAAAAGGAAATTTAATTACCATAAATATCATTAATAACTAAATGTATTATTTTTATTAATGATTTTTATAGTGTTACAGAATCCTCAAGAAGACATCATATGAACTCCTCACCGGTAAAAAGCCCAATGTTTCATATTTTAGAGTCTTTGGTAGCAAATGTTTTATTCTTGTTAAAAGAGGTAGAAAATCTAAATTTGCTCCTAAGGCTGTAGAAGGCTTTTTACTAGGATATGATTCAAACACAAGGGCATATAGAGTCTTTAACAAGTCCACTAGACTAGTTGAAGTTTCTTGTGACATTGTGTTTGATGAGACTAACGGCTCCCAAGTAGAGCAAGTTGATCTTGATGAGCTAGATGATGAAGAGGCTCCATTCGTCGCACTAAGGAACATGTCCATTGGGGATGTGTGTCCTAAGGAATTCGAAGAGCCTCCACATGCACAAGATCAACCATCTTCCTCAATGCAAGCATCTCCACCAACTCAAGATGAGGATCAAGCTCAAGATGATGATGATGAAGATCAAGAGGAGCCACCTTAAGAGGAGGACAATGATCAAGGGGGAGATGCCAATAATCAAGACAAGGAAGATGAGGAGGGTCCAAGACCGCCGCACCCAAGAGTCCACCAAGCAATCCAACGAGATCACCTCGTGAACACCATCCTCGGCGATATTCAAAAGGGGGTAACCACTCGATCTCGTGTTGCTCATTTTTGTGAACATTACTCTTTTGTTTCCTCTATTGAGCCACACAGGGTAGAGGAAGCACTTCAAGATTCGGATTGGGTGCTGGCGATGCAAGAGGAGCTCAACAACTTCACGAGGAATGAGGTATGGCATTTAGTTCTATGTCCTAACCAAAATGTTGTAGGAACCAAGTGGGTCTTCCGCAACAAGCAAGATGAGCATGGTGTGGTGACAAGGAACAAAGCCCGACTTGTGGCCATGGGATATTCACAAGTCGAAGGTTTGGATTTTGGTGAAACCTATGCACCCGTAGCTAGGCTTGAGTCAATTCACATTTTACTTGCCTATGCTACTTACCATGGCTTTGCTTTACCAAATGGACGTGAAAAGTGCCTTCCTCAATGGACCAATCAAGGAAGAGGTCTATGTTGAGCAACCTCCCAGCTTTGAAGATAGTGAGTACCCTAACCATGTTTATAAACTCTCTAAGGCGCTTTATGGGCTCAAGCAAGCCCCAAGAGCATGGTATGTGTAACACCCGGTTTTAAGGAACAAAGCCGGGTGCATCTCATACATGCGCCAAAGAAGACAACATATATAATAACAGAGTGTATAGAGATAAATGTCATAAAACATCAGAGTATTTATTACATAGTGGAAGACTTATTACAAAATAAAGATAAATATAAAACGAACTAAGGATCGTCGGCGCCAATGTCGACTGAGAAACGCCACCTAGATCAGATCAAACTCCTCGCCTTGTGGCTCCTCCCGATCCACCTGTTCTTCTCCTGTGGGGGGGGTGTGTGAGACAGCAAGAGTGAGCTCACATACGTTCATAGCTCAACAAGTCGTGGGGAATAATGTGGCATGAACTCACCAAAGGTGGGAGTTCATGAAGTGTAAGGCTGATCAATGAGATAAAGGCTGAAGCTGAGCATTGCTTTTATAAGTTGGTCAAAATTTTATTAGCAATTACTAAGTGTAAGTAAATACCAAACCTTAATAATAATAAAGAAAAGTAATAGTAAAATAATCCCAAATGCGATGCAAATGTCAAATTAAATTTAAGTTCCATAATTAATCATGTGAGGGTCCGAGCTGCTCATGACCGTGAGCACGGCTAGTATACCAGTTTTACACTCTGCAGAGGTTGCACATCTTTACCCACAAGTCATGTTACCCATCTGCCAAGAGATGGCCAATCCCATACACCTCTACCGAGGAGGCGAGGCAGGGTAACACTACGAGGCCTTTACAAAGTTCCACTAGCTTCAGAAAACCCGCTACAGTTTATAGGAAGCTCCAATGCAGGGTTCTTGCCTGACCGCCATCGCAGCAAAATCAACCAAGGACCTCCCTACACTGACCACTCCCCTACTGCCCTTGCCCCTTTCGGGTAAGGAAGACTTCCACTAGCTTTCCTAGTTAATCAGCCAAGGGCGTCCCATTATACCCTTGTGGTAGCACTGTTTTCCCGGGTGGTCGCTCCATGTTCCCATTAACATAATGATCTTAACATGAACAGTAATAATAAAAGAGAATAAAAGAGTAATTATGAATAAAGTATCTTCATACCCAAATCCACATAAAGCAATAGCAGGTACTACCCAAAGAAATATTTCAGTGGTGAACAAGGTATAAAGATAGCCAAAACTAGGGTAACCTATTGGGTCCCATCAAAATTATCCTATGCAGATCATTATAATTAATAAGAACATGGCTGGGAAAAAGTAAGTGATCAAGGGCACAACTTGCCTTCAATGAGCTCCTGCTCAGCTACTTCTACTTGCTGAACCTCAGAATCCACAGTGGCTTGCTCGTCTACCCGCATCAACACAATACATACATAGTATAACAAAAATTAACATTGCACCAAACATGTAAATAAAATACACAGTGAAAATCTACACATTAAAATGAGATCATAGGAACTGGAATCACTAAATTTGAAGTTATAGAATTCAAGTTATGAATTTCCTAAGGTTTAATATGCTTGAAATAGGATTAAATGATAAATTAATTTTTCTTACTGTTTTCATGTCAAAACAGAGACACTAGGTGATAGAGAATATTATTACAAAATTTTAGAAATTGGAATGGTTCAATTTGGAGCTAGAATGAATTTTCTATGCAATAAACAAGTTTTAGGAATTCTTTTTATATTAAAAATCAATTTCTGTATTTATTTACCTATTTTATTTATTCTCTGGACTGGGCCTCAATTATCAGAAAGTCCAGGGGCCCTGGCGCAAGATTACCGAGACACAGAGAACAGTACTCTCTGGATGGCGGGTTGATTTGTAATTTTCTCGGGGGCTCTTTAACAAAAAGTACCCGCAAAGGGGTACAGTTAAGTCCTAGCCGTTGGATTAGAGACTGGCGGTACAGAATAGACCGACCCCATCCCCAATCGGTACGCGATCAAGTCCGTTGGATCGCGATCCGATGGATCCGGATTCCTTTGCCTCGCATTAAATCCTACGCGCTCGCCCCGCATCGGACGGTCCTAACAAGCCTAGGTCGAACCGTTACCCGGCTTTTGATCCTAGCCATCCGTCCCCGCATCAACGGCCCAGGTGTCTCCCCCAATATCCTTGTCGAGCTACGGTGGCACCGCCCAGGGCACACGGCGGACCATCGCCGGAGCACAGCGCGCACCCGATTTGAGGCCCCGTAACCAAATTCTCTGCTTCTACTCTATCCCCATGAGTTAGCGAATGCAAGGGTAGTGTTAATACCTTAATTCGATGTGCTGAACGCCCTGGCCACGGCAGCGAGCACGGTCACGGCGGAGTCCGGCGACGGTGAGAAATTCAGGACGTTTGGGCGGACCACTGAGCGCAATACTTCACGCAGACGATCCCCACACGCCGATGAACAATCCCGACACCACCCTGGCCACCCACCGGCGATACCGGGCCGGTTCTATGGTGGCAGACCTTTCTCTTACCGCGGACACAGCACTAGCGGCTGCGGCGGTGTGTTTTCAAGGTATGGGCTCGCGCGAGAAGACAGCAGGGGGGAGGAACGGGTCACGGGGGCGTCCCTTTATCCCCCGAGGTCTCGGTTCGGAGAGTGGAAAAGATCTTCCGTGTCCCGGCCATGGCGGCGATATTTACGCCCGCCACTGCGAAGGGGAAGGACGCGCCAACGTGCGGAACCCGCTCTCCAGTGCACGGCACGCGCGAGATACTCGGTTACTGACCCGGCGGCATCCCGTGGAAGGTTGTTAGTGTGGTCCGAGATTCGCGCCAGCAGAGGAAGACGGACCCGCGGAGTTCTGTTGGAGCTCGCGTGGGAGATGGACCTGACTCCTGGGGCCCACGTGCAGCGAGGACGCGAGACCCGCGCGCGCAGGAGCCTGACCCGTGGGGTCCCCTCGTCAGCGCCGGGTGTAGCTGATCCAGGCGCGTGGAAGAGAGGTGAGAGGATGGGCCGGTTTGGGGAGTTTGGCCCAATTAGGATTTCTTCCTTTTTCTTTTTTTTATTTCTATCCCAACTTCAATTTGAATTCAAATTTTAAATTCAAACCTTGTGCAAAACTTGTCCTCGAATATTATTGTGAACTTAGGAAGTACCAATTTGGGACATTTATGAAATTTGTTTTATATATTATTTTTTTATATACTTTCTCCTTCTCATTTTCAAAACCCTATTTTCAAGTTTAGGGTTTAATTCTACTTCTAGAAATTATTATATTATTATCATTAACCTTATTATTTTATTTAATTCACAAACATATAAACTCCAACATGATGCACTTTATTTTATTTTAGTATCATTTGTTTTAATTAATCCCTCATAATTTTATGTATGCTCTTTTTATGATGCACATATGGCACATATAATAGGGAATTCACTATTTATTCCATGTAAACAATTTTGAGTGTTACAGTATGAATGCCTAAGGGATTTCCTTGACGCTAATGACTTCAAAGTCAGAAAAGCTGATCCTACTCTCTTTACTAAAACACTTGCAAATAATTTGTTTGTATGCCAAATTTATGTTGATGATATCATATTTGGGTTTACTAACGAATCTACATGTGAAGAGTTTAGTATGATCATGACTCAAAAATTCGAGATGTCTATGATGGGGGAGTTGAAGTATTTCTTAGGATTTCAAGTGAAGCAACTCCAAGAGGGCACCTTCATTAGCCAAACGAAGTACATTCAAGACATACTCACAAAGTTTGGGATGAAGGATGCCAAGCCCATCAAGACACCCATGGGAACTAATGGACATCTCGACCTCGACACGGGAGGTAAATCCGTAGATCAAAAGGTATACCAGTCGATGATAGGTTCTTTACTCTATTTATGTGCTTCACGACCAGATATTATGCTTTCAGTATGCATGTGTGCAAGATTCCAAGCCAATCTTAAGGAAGTTCACCTTAGGGTCGTGAAACGAATCTTGAGATATTTAGTTTATACTCCTAAGTTTGGCCTTTGGTACCCCAGGGGATCCACATTTGATTTAATTGGTTATTTCGATGCTGATTGGGCAGGGTGTAAAATTAATAGAAAGAGCACACTAGGGACTTGCCAGTTCTTGGGAAGATCTCTGGTGTCTTGGGCTTCAAAGAAGCAAAATTCTGTAGCTCTTTCTACCGCCGAAGTCGAGTATATTGCCGCAAGCCATTGTTGCGCGCAATTGCTTTGGATGAGGCAAACCCTTAGGGACTATGGTTACAAATTAACCAAAGTTCCTCTTCTATGTGATAATGAGAGTGCAATCCGCATGGCGGATAATCCCGTTAAGCATAGCCGCACTAAACACATAGCCATTTGGTATCACTTTTTAAGGGATCACCAACAAAAGGGGGATATCGAGATTGCATATGTTAACACCAAAGAATAATTAGCCGATATTTTTACCAAGCCATTAGATGAGCAAACATTTACCAAACTTAGGCATGAGCTAAATATTCTTGATTCTAGGAATTTTGATTGATATTTTGTACTCATAGCTCATTTATATACCTTTGATCATATCTCTTTCCTTGATATGACTAATGTGGTTTTCAAGTGTATTTCAAGCTAAGTCATAGATTGAAAGGGAAATGGAGTCTTCGGCGAAGACAAGGCTTCCACTCCACTCCATTGCTTATTCATCCTTCGCCGTCACTCCGCAACACACTCTCCAATTTGGTATAATCTTCACTCATATGTTATTTACGATAAGGGGAGAAAGTAGTTGAAAGGGCTTATATTTCGCTCACAAGTATCCGTTTTTGGCGATTCATGCCAAAGGGGGAGAAAGTATTAGCCCAAAGCAAAAGGACCGCACCACCACCAATTTCAAAAAATGTAGTCTTTCAAATATGGATTAAGAAAAGATTTTGGTATGTTTTTCAATTGGTATCTTACTTATTGATATAATTTCAAATTGGTATACCCTCTTCAAAATTAATATCTAAAACCCTCTTGAACACTAAGAGGAGGATTTCATCAAGGGGGAGTTTTGTTTAGTCAAAGGAAAATCATTTGAAACAGGGGGAGAAAACTTCAAATCTTGAAAATGCTTCTCAAAATCTTATTCATATATCTTTGACTATTTGCAAAAAGACTTTGAAAATAATTTCCAAAACTTTGCAAAACAAAACAAGTGGTGCAAGCGTGGTCCAAAATTTTAAATTAGAAGAAAGCCATCCATGCATATCTAGTAAAAATAATTATTGGTTTCATTCCAAGTAACCTTGGCATGTACTAGTTCAATTCTGCACTTTTATATTTGCTTTGGTTTGTGTTGGCATCAATCACCAAAAAGAGGGAGATTGAAAGGGAAATAGGCTTACACCTTTTCCTAATTGATTTTGGTGGTTGAATTGCCCAACACAAAAATAATTGGAATAACTAGTTTGCTCTAGACTATAAGTTTTACAGGTGCCAAAGGTTCACAATAAACCAATAAAAAAAGACCAAGAAAGGGTTCAAATAAAAAGAGCAAAAGACAACCGAAGTGTGCCCTGGTCTGGTGCACCGGACTGTCCGGTGTGCCACCGGACAGTGTCCCGTGCACCAGGGAACTCAACTCCGAACTTGCCACCTTCGGGAATTCTAGGAGCCGCTCCGCTATAATTCACCGGACTGTCCGGTGTAGCACCAGACTGTCCGGTGCGCCAGCGGAGCAACGACTACTTCGCACCAACGGTCGTTTGTAGAAGACATTAAATGTGCTACAGTGCGCGGCAGCGCTCGCAGAAGTCAGAGCACGTGCCAGACGACGCACCGGACAGTCTACATGACCTGTCTGGTGCACCACCAGACTGTCCGGTGACCCAGAAGACAGAAGCTCCAACGGTCGAACCGTAACGGTCGGGTGACGTGGCTGGCGCACCGGACAGTGTCCGGTGGCGCACCGGACTGTCCGGTGCGCCATGCGATAGCAGCCTCCACCAACGGCTCATTTGGTGGTTAGGGCTATAAATACCCCCAACCACCCACCATTCATTGCATCCAAGTTTTCAGCCTTCAAACACCTTACAAGAGCTATAGCATTCAATACAAGACAAAATCAAAGAGATCAAATCCTCTCCCAAGTCCAAAGATCATTCCAATCAAATAGTGACTCGTGAGAGAGAGACTTGTGTTCATTTGAGCTCTTGCGCTTGGATTGCTTTTTTTCTTCCTTCTTTCTTGTGTTCAACTCAATTGTAACCAAGGCAAGAGACACCAATTGTGTGGTGGTCCTTGTGTGGACTTAGTGTCCCATTTGATTGAGAAGAGAAGCTCACTCGGTCTAAGTGACCATTTGAGAGAGGGAAAGGGTTGAAAGAGACCCGGTCTTTGTGACCACCTCAACGGGGAGTAGGTTTGCAAGAACCGAACCTCGGTAAAACAAATCACCGTGTCATTCGCCTTATTTGCTTGTGATTTGTTTTCGCCCTCTCTTTCGGACTCGTTTAGATTTCTAACGCTAACCCCGGCTTGTAGTTGTGCTTAAAGTTTGTAAATTTCAGATTCGCCCTATTCACCCCCCCTCTAGGCGACTTTCACTGACGAACACACAAACTGGAGGTCTTCTTGGCCGTGCCTTCAAGAAGGAGTAGGGGTGGGCATTTTTTACCGTAAACCGAAAACCAAACCGAACCAAAAATTCGATTTTTTTGGTAGTTTGGTTCGGTTTCGGTTTTTAGATCTGAGAATTTCGGTATCGTAATCGGTTTTCACCGTATACTGAACCGAAATACCAAAAAAATCGAATACCAAACTTTATGAATTCAAAATTTTAACTATTTGATTATGTAAACTAAATGTGTGATGCAATCAAATTGTTATTCATTTATTTGTATGCGATGTATGATATATCTTGAAATGTTTATACTTATATAATTTTTACTTTTTAAAATTATGTGTAATGTGTTGTCTTGTAGCCTTCTTAAGTATAAGTTTGGTATTCGGTTTTTACCAAAAAACCAAAGTAAAAAACAGAAACCGAACTTATCGTTTTTCATTTTCTACAAAACCGATCGGTTTCTAATATTTGAAAAACCGAAGTTTTTTAAAACCAAAAAATCGAACCAAATTCCAAAAATATCGAATGCCCAGCCCTAAGAAGGAGAAACGACGTCGAAAAGCTGACGCCGCTCACCTGGTACCAACCAAGCAAAGTTTCCTCCGAAGACCTAGCAGAGTAGCGTAGATCGCTAGCACCAAGGAGAAAGTTGAAGGGTCAGCCACGCCGATGTCACCCCGCCAAGCTGTCGCGCGTTGTCACCTTTTGTCGTTGGCCGCGCACCAACCCAGCAGCCCCAACCCTCGGAGCCACAACGCCAGTCGAGCAGCAGCGAGAGACCCCAAGAAGGCCGAGGCGAGGGTTCCCGCATGGTGGCGAGAGGTCCAAAGATGGCACCCTCAATAGGGTAGGGGTGGCGCCCGCGGGCGTCACCGCTGTCTGCTCGCAAGCGAGCATGGTTTTCGCTAGAGGACCTCCCACCACACGCCCAACCCACGGAGCCAGCCGCCCCTACCCACATCACAGGCCGAAACTAGAGGCGGAGAGATGAATCTAGCCGGAGAGGCTCAAGATCCGACCCCCAGCCCCACGACCCACCACCTGCAGAAGGCGCCGCTGACCGCTGCAGATTCACCGACAGCCAACGCCCTGTCCCAGGCACCCCGCTACAAGCACAGGCAAGCCACGCTGCCGCCGCAGCGGGCCAGCCGCGCGTGTGGGCGCCGACGCCGCTGGCCAGCCACGGTCACGCGAGCGCGCGGGCACCGCCGCCACCATGGCCGCAACAGCCGCAAGGCCACCCGCCCATGCCAGCAGCAGGGAGGAGCGGCGGACGGCGACCGGCCTCCCAGATCCGGCTAGCCAGCCTGCCGATCCAGCCTTTCCAATGCGGATCAGGTCGCCGGCCACCTCCAGGAAGAGGGAGGAGTGGAGAGGGAGAAAGAAGGGAGGAAAAAGAGTGAGAGAGCAGTCCCGTCGCTGCCCTCCTTGCTGCTCGTCGAACTTCTAGCGAGCTGCTCCGACGACGACGCGGGTCAAGACCGACGGTGGTGGGTGGAGTTGAACGGCCCAGAGGAGGACGTCGGGGCCTAGGTTTCCCGTCTAAGCGAGTAAGATACGAAATAGGTACTTTTTAAAACCCCTTCTATTTACTTATAATTAATCCACAGTACAAACCTCATAATCACATGTGTCTGCTCAGTGCCTCCACGGCTCCCCAAACCACACCAGCCGTGAACGTGTTAACTTCACTTTTGGAGGCGCTCCACAAGAACCTGCACGGCATCTACCTTACAGCAGTCCTTTTGTACGTTCACGGGATCCAAGGAGCAAAAAGGCAGTAGCAGAGCACATGTCAACAAACACAAGTGACAAAAGAAACGAGGATGACGGAGCAGAGCACCAGGTCAGTCAACCTCTTCAGTTCACTTGTGCTTCCTTCCCGGGCCCTTCAAGGAAACTACTGTAGCACCACCTCTTCTTCCATGTGTATTTAGAGACGTGCGCGCGATGCTCACCGTCGAGACTCGATCGAGAATTAGTGCAAGAAGAAAGAGGTGCGAGCAAGAGCCAAGAGGGATGAACGGCGCCGGCAATGGTGAGCCCTCCCTTGTAGTTGTAGCGGAGGAAGGGCCGCCGAACGATGGCAACGGCGCCGGCGTTCACGCACCCAACTTCGGCGCGAATGAAGCGGACACGCTGCTGGTGGTGGCGACACTGATCACAGCGCTGACGTACCAGCTGGGCACCAACATCCCGGGCGGGTACTGGCAGGACGATCTCAAGGGGCACGACGGCCTCGCGGGGCACGTCGCCGGAGACCCGATCATGCGTGACAAGCACCGGCGGCGGTACTGGCTGTTCATGGCGGCGAGCTGGGTGGGGTTCGGCACCTCGATGCTGCTCACGGTGGGGCTCATCACGGGGGTGCCCGCGAGGTCGCGCTTCGTCCGGTTCGCGTTCCTGCTGGCCTACTCCAGCCTCGTGCTCACGTTCGTGACGTCGCAGCCGCGCACGTCGCTCTTCTGGGACCTCATCATCTGGGCTGTCGTCATGGCGCTGCTCGCCATCGCCACCAAGTACCTGCGCCTCGACAGGCTCCCGAGATGGGCGCGTACCCTGTGCCCTGCTCCTCCATCCGCGTTCTGCTGCTCACGTTCGTGACTCGTGAGCGAGCTCGCCATGGACGATCGACCTCGTCATCTGGGTCGCCGTCATGGCATCGACGCATCGTCGCCATCGTCACCAAGTACCAGCACGTCGACAGACCTCCCCGGCTGGGTGCACACCGTCTATCTTCAGTACCAGCTTGCTAGTAGCAACAATGTGTGTGTTTTCAAAAAAAAGGAAGAATGTGTTTTTATCTTTGTTTAATTTTGGCCGTAATGTCTTGTTTAGTGGCTGATGTTCTTGTTCTCTGCTACTGTGTGCGTCCTCATTGGTTGATCTGAATCTGATGTTAAATGTATCGCTGTTCAGTCGGTGCTGTTCTTGTTCACTTGTTTCATGCCACTCTATTGTCCATGTGTGGAACGGTCGGGATAAATCTTGTTCGACCCCGCATGGTTTTTTATATTTAACCCCATCGAAATCAGACAAAATTCAGAAACGGTACGGAAAACAGAATAATAAAATCAAAATAGGTACAAAAACGATTTGACATGTATCACATCTGTTTTCATTTATCCCGTATTTATGCGGGGTTATCTTATTTATAATACGATCATATCCTTTTTGATAGCAGTCCATTAAAGGCTTTTCGGTTATTTTTAATCCATATGGATTGGAGGGAATTGATACGGATTGGGAGAGATTTTGACTTACTATGGATTGAAACCCCCTCAATCCCCCTCAATCCATATGGATTGAGGTAGAATCGAACAAGCCCAGCGGCCTACAGTCTGCTAGGCTCCTCACATGATTCACACAGGCATAACACCCCTAACCCTAAGTCGAGTACACAAACACCACTCACCTAGACGCAGAGACGCCTACACACCCTCCAGGCTTGCAGCGCCTTAATGTAGCTATGTTGCCATGCTGATATGGATTTTTAAAGAAAGATGTTATAAATTTTTACTAAATTGTTGACAGTTCTGCTATGAATTTTTAAAGAAAGATACTGCCATGCTGGTATCTTGAATATAATGTACTCATGTAACCTGAAGTTCATGTTTTCGTTTTCCCTCCCATATCCCGACTATTTTCGAAGCGTTCTGGACCGTATTGATTCGTTTTCGATATACCATTAATCTCATGTGTTGATCCTGTTCCCGCTCATCCCGTTTTACATTTCGTGTCTGGTTACAAATGTAAAAATGAAAACATGAGAGGGTTTTTTTGCGACCGATTCCAACTGTTTCTGTCATCATAGGAGCAAAGCCAACATGCATGTAACAACGAAAGCAACTTAGCCATAATGGGAACTAGGAACCGATTGTAGCTCTCCGGCTTCACACAACTCACATATTGGAGGGAGCGAAACTACCTAGCGACCGGCCCTAGGGGTCCCATTGACAACTCTGCGCCAGCCGAGAATGGAGCCGACAAATACTTTTTACAGGGCTAAATTAAACCACTACAATGATGTATTCTCACTAAATCACTAACAATAGACATATATAATAGTTTGAGTTAGTATTATATTAAAAACGATGTAGTATTATACTAAAACATTAATGAACAACAATACCATAAAATACATAATGAGACTATACCACATACAGTTTAAATCTTATAAGGGGCTTTAGTTAGGCTCATGGCTTGGGAGCGGTAGGAGAAGTTGGAACCCCACCCTCATCATGGCTAAACCATCCTTGGCGCCAGCGTCGTGCTTGTCGAGCATGTTGGACCATAGGCAGCAAGGCCCACACGAAGGAGCCCAAGGCCAGGAGGGGTACAGTCGTCGTGCTCGAGTCATGCACATGCGACATCCAGCACCACACGAGCATCGTGGAGCGGAGACATGGTCGCTTCCTCCTTTTGTCTATTCTGTCCAACTGTCAAATTATTATGCTTGTGATGAAGCAACCCAATTTTACCATGACGGCATGTGGTCGCCCGCCCTATCATGCGTGAGTTAACTCATGAAGATTCATTTTGGTCAAACTTCGCATAGGGTATGATTACCAAATTATGCATAGGCTCTTGGCTTGACGTTCGATTCTAGGGTCGGCTTCCTTCTCCGCTGTTTTACCCATTCTGACTTCATGCTAATGAATTTGTAGAACTCTTTCTTGTCTTTTAAGAACTAACTGATCGAACTAGGTACATGACTTATACACCACCGAGGGTGAGAAGGAAAGAGAGAGTGGATGTAGACTTATACCTTTTGATCAAAGTGGAGACCCCTTATAGTTGTCGATGGGGTCGTAGAAGACTCTGAAAGTTGAGCACCTCCCGCCTCATTCGTTTCTCTTCCTTGCGTGTTGGGACCTCAAGGAGGAGCGTAGGTGGCGTTGAACCGTTAGGATCTACAGGCGTCATGGAAAGGTTGGATGATTTTCAGTCACTAAAATGCTAATAGGAGATCATATCCTTTCTGGGTGTGTGGTGGCTAGGGTTAGCAAAAGTGAAAAAAAACATTTACTAGCGAGTCAGTAATATCCTTGTTAATATAGCACTCGTGATAGGGGCTACAACCATGTGAGGTTTATGCACCCCGACCAGGGAGCATGGAAGAGATCCTGGCTCGGACCCCCAAGTCCAATAGGACATATCCATCATTCTCCCCTTTATTCTCGACTTTATTATTCTTTATCTTTCTATGTTCCACCCTTTGATAAATTGACATCAAGCCCAATGCATTATAGTTATGTCCCACCAAACTCATTACCTATAACATGACCTTCTATCTTAAGACAAGGTAATTTTCTTGGTCTTGTAAGATCGTTGTCTCATAGCCCCTTAATCTATAATCATATGCTTTTCTCTAAACCCATACCGGCTATGTGCTCTCTAAACACGCTGGATGGAAGATCTTTTGTGAGTGAATCCGTTAACGTCTTATGGGTTCTAATATGCTCAACTTTAATAATTTGATCCTAGATATTCTCCTTAACAATATAACACTTAATACCAATGTACTTGACATCCCTACTTGACTTTTTGTTGTCGGAGTAAAATACTGTTGGCTTATTGTCATAGTATATTCTCAGTAGTCTTCTATGCCATCCACCACCCTTAATTTGGGTACAATTTTTTACCTGCATCACCTACCCAGTTGCCTTATACATCACCACAAATTTAGCATGCATTATCAGTGACGCAACAACTATCTATTTATAACTCTTATAAGAAACAATCCACTAGAAAATGTGAAGATATATCTAGAAGTGGATTTTAATGTATCAACACAACTTGCCTAGTCGACATCTGAATATCTCGCTCTCAAGGGAACTAGAACTTCTATATGTAAGTATGAGGCCTTTTGTTCCTTGCAAATATCTAAGAGGCTTCTTAACTTTTTTTCTAGTGCTCTATATTTGGATTAACTTGATATCAGCCAAGCATCTCGGTTGTAAATGCTAAGTTAGGGTGAGTACATACTTGAGCATACATAATGATTCTGATAGCTGAAGCATATGTTATTTACTTCATTTGATCTTTCTAATATTGATTCTTGGGACACTGATAATTTCCAAACGTATCACCCTTGACCATTGGCACGAGTGAGGACCTAGAATTGTGCATATCGTACATCTTTAGTATATTTTCTACATATGTTTTCTATGAAAGCTCTAGTATACCTTTGTTTCAGTCTTTGTGAATTTCTATTCCTAGTACATAAGAGGCTTTTCCCCATATATTTCATATCAAAATTTGAGGGAAGAAACTTCTTTGTTTGTAGCAGCAGTTTCTTAACAACTCTAGCCAGTAGTATGCCATCCACATAAAAAATTACAAAGATTTACTTTCCGTTGTTAAACTTTATATAAACACAATTATTTTCCTTGTTTTTCTTAAAGCCATATATTTTTTATAGTTCCATCAAACTTAAGGTACTACTGTCTAAATGGATTTTTCTTAAGTGACATCCTATATTTTCTTTTCCTCCTATGGCAAAACCCTTAGGTTGTGCCATGTAAGCATTTTCTAGCAACTCTTCATTCAGGAATGCTATCTTTACATCCACTTGATGGAGTTCTGCATTGTAATGAGCAACTAAACTCGTGATTATCCTAAATGAATCTTTGGTTATGACAAGTGAGAAGGTCTCATTGTAATATATTCTTTGTTTGCATAAGAACTCTTTAGCCACAAATCTAGCTTTATATATTTCTACATTCTCTCTAGAGTCACACTTAGCTTTGTAGACTCACTTTGTAGCCTATTGTTTTGGCTCCTTTAGGAATGACCTGATTAGGTTCATTTTTTTGGTCTAGGCTGGCTAGCCAACCAACTAGTTTGTGTAATATCCCATTGATAGTTACTATAGGTGTACATTCAGGCCGTCCGGCTCGGCTCGGCCCGGTCCAAGCCCGAAAAGGCCCGACCCGTTTGAATTTCAAGTCATGCCGGACCAGCCCACGGCCTGACACGTAATTGCTTAAATGTGTCGGGCTCGTTTCAGGCGACCGAAATTATAAAAAGCCTGAAATTCAATTTTTGGCCCGAAATTCACATTAAAGCCCTAAATTCAAAAGAAATTTAAGAAAAAAATAAAAGATAAGAAAAATAAATTTGAACAAAAGCAAACTTAATATTTGTATTGAGTTACCAGAACTATGCGGTGACTACCTCGTTAAAAAATCATTTTGTTAGAAGGAAAAAGAGTATAATCAGTTCTATATAGAGTTCGTAAGTTCAGCTCATTATATAATGTTCATAACAAAAGTAAAATTGCATCGCATACTCTAATTCAAAGCTACAAAAAACTTCTAACTGGCATCATCTCTAGCTTTGTGTTCTTTATCAAGTACACGAAAGTGTGGAATAAAGTATGGTTTTAATGAATATGAGTCTTTTTGTGCCTCTACACAGTGGCGGAGCCAGCCCGTAACCGGAGCCTGGGCACCATTATAAATTTCTAAATTGTTTCTAAAGTATATATTTAATATAGACTAGTAAATTTCAAGAGAATAGATATAAAATACAAACATTCAAGCAAACAATGACTTGGTGCTAAAAAATTTAAACGTATCACGGTAAATACCTCAAGATGGTAGAGAACTGAAAGTCGCCTAGAGGGGGGTGAATTGGCATAATCTGAAAATTATAAACTTAAGCACACACTACAAGTCGGGGTTAGCGTTAGAACAAATATTAAGTCCGGGAGAGAGAGGAAAACAAATCAACCAAGAAGTAAAGCGGATGAACACGGTGATTGGGCTGGGCACCATTATAAATTTCTAAATTGTTTCTAAAGTATATATTCAATATAGACTAGTAAATTTCAAGAGAATAGATATAAAATAGAAACATTCAAGCAAACAATGACTGGGTGCTAAAAAATTTAAACGTAGCACGGTAAATACCTCAATATGGTAGAGAACTGAAAGTCGCCTAGAGGGGGTGAATTGGCATAATCTAAAAATTATAAACTTAAGCACACACTACAAGCCGAGGTTAGCGTTAGAACAAATATTAAGTCCGGGAGAGAGGGGAAAACAAATCAACCAAGAAGTAAAGCGGATGAACACGGTGATTTGTGAGAGCACCTAGAGGGGGGTGAATAGGTGATCCTGTAAAAACTTAAAACTTAAAGCCACAAAACTTGATTAAGAGTTAGCACAATGAAATCAAGTGGCTAAAGGAGAGCTCTTGTGAAACACAATAGACATAGTGAGAACAAGCACAAGAGACACGAGGATTTATCCCGTGGTTCGGCCAAGTATAACACTTGCCTATTCCACGTTGTGGCGTCCCAATGGACGAGAGTTGCACTCAACTCCTTTCAAGTGATCCAATGATCAACTTGAATACCACAGTGTTCTTCTTTCTTTTACTATATCCCGTTTGCGAGGAATCTCCACAACTTGGAGCCTCTCGCCCTTACAAATGATGATCACAAAGAAGCACGGATGTAAGAGAGGGAAAAGCAACACACACAAGTCTCAAAAGCAACAGCTCAAACACGCACACTAGTCACAACTTGAGCTCTAAGTTCACACACGGAGTTCTCAACTCAAAAGGAGCTCAAATTGCTATCACAAAGAATCAAACGCGCTAGAATGAAGACTTGGTGCTTAGAGATGAGCAAAGAATGCTTGGTGTTCTCCTCCATGCGCCTAGGGGTCCCTTTTATAGCCCCAAGGCAGCTAGGAGCCGTTGAGAGCAATCCAGGAAGGCAATTCTTGCCTTCTGTCGGGTGGCGCACCAGACAGTCCGGTGCACCACCGGACACTGTCCGGTGCTGATTTCTTTCCTATTCTGGCGCAGCCGACCGTTGAAGATTTGGAGCCGTTGGCGCACCGGTCACTGTCCGGTGTGTCTGGTGCACACCGGACAGTCCGGTGCCCCATCAGACCGTTGGCTCGGCCACGCGTCACGCGCGTATTGCGCGGCCGACCGTTGGCGCAGTCGACCGTTGGCTCACCGGACAGTCTGGTGCACCACCGGACAGTCCGGTGAATTATAGTCGTACACCGCCGACGATTTCCCGAGATCAGCCTTTTCACCAGAGCCAGCCTGGCGCACCGGACAGTCCGGTGCACCCAGACTGAGTAGCAGTTGGCTGTACACAGCCAACTCTTTTTCCTTTTGTCTTTTCTCTGATTCTAGCACTTGGACAAATATGTTAGTACACAAAAACCAATGTACTAAGTCTAGAATCATACCTTTTTGTTGATTTGTGAGAGCACCTAGAGGGGGGGGTGAATAGGTGATCCTGTAAAAACTTAAACTTATTGCCACAAAACTTGATTAGGCGTTAGCACAGTTTATGCCAAGTGACTAGAGAGGAGTCAAAACACAATAACCACAAGAATCCAATCACAGAGATGACACAGTGGTTATCCCGTGGTTCGGCCAAGTACAAAACTTGCCTACTCCACGTTGTGGCGTCCCAACGGACGAGAGTTGCACTCAACTCCTCTCAAGTGATCCAATGATCAACTTGAATACCACGGTGTTCTTGCTTTTCTTTTCTCAATCCCGTTTGCGAGGAATCTCCACAACTTGGAGCCTCCCGCCCTTACAAAAGATGTTCACAGAGAATCACGGAGCAAGGGAGGGATTAGCAACTCACACACGACACAAAGATCACAGCGAATACGCACACACAAGACCCAGACTTGAGCTCAAAAGACTAGCACACTAGAACGGAGCTCAAATCACTAGAATGTCGAACAAGTGCGCGAGATTGATGTGTGAGTGATCAAGAGTGCTCAAGGAATGCTTGGGTGTTATTCTTCCATGCGCCTAGGGGTCCCTTTTATAGTCCCAAGGCAGCTAGGAGCCGTTGAGAGCACATCTGGAAGGCTATCCTTGCCTTCTGTCGTCGGGCGCACCGGACAGTCCGGTGCACACCGGACACTGTCCGGTGCCCGATTTATTTCCTTAAATGGCAAAGCCGACCATTGCCGACCGTTGCAGATCTGGCGCACCGGACAGTCCGGTGCACACCGGACAGTCCGGTGCTTCCTTCCGACCGCTGGCTCGGCCACGTGTCGCGCGGCGATCGTGCGGCCGACCGTTGGCCCGGCCGACCGTTGGCTCACCGGACAGTCCGGTGCACACCGGACAGTCCGGTGAATTTTAGCCGAAGTCGCCGGAGAAAAACCCGAGAGCGGCCTCTTCGGCCGAGGCAACCTGGCGCACCGGACACTGTCCGGTGCCCCACCGGACAGTCCGGTGCCCCAGACCGAAACAGCCCCTTGGCTGCACACAGCCAAGTCTTCTCTTCTCTTCTTCTTTCTGTTTCTAACACTTAGACAATTATATTAGTACACAAAACCAATGTACTAAGACTTAGAAACATACCTTTGTTGAAGATTTGCACTTTGTTCATCCATGGGCATTGATTTACATTTAAGCACTTGTGTTGACACTCAATCACCAAAATACTTAGAAATGGCCCAAGGGCACATTTCCCTTTCAATCTCCCCCTTTTTGGTGATTTATGCCAACACTACATAAAGCAACTAGAACAAGTGCAAAATCACTTCAAATAAAAACTAACTTTGAGTTTTATTCAATTTTGGCATATATGGATCATCCTTTGCCACCACTTGGTTTGTTTTTGCAAATCAAACTCAAATCTCTATCTCTAAGTCAAACACACATGTTGAAGCATAACGAGAGTCATTCCAAAAGAGATTGATCAAAGATTTCAAAAACTCCCCCTATTTCCCATAATCAACACTTCTCCCCACAAGAAGCCAACTTTTGACAAGAGAGACAATAAAAGAGTTTAACAACACAAAAGCTCTATACTACTATTTTTCAAAATCTCTCAAGTGGTAGCTGATCCATTTAATCGCTTTGGCCTTTATTTTCTCCCCCTTTGGCATCAAGCACCAAAACGGGATCAATCTTGGCCTTTTAACCCCATTGCCTCACCAAAGTCTTCAATTAAGAGCAAATGGCAATAAGATTTCATGAGATGAACTTGGAATTAGTTACCCTCTCATCGGAGTGCAGTGGAAGTCTTTCATGGTCCAAGTCCACCTTTTCCCTTTCAATCCTCCTTCGAGACTAAATTACCAAACTCAAGCACATGGTTAGTCTCAAAGGGTCAAGTTGTAACACATCTCCCCCTAAACATGTGCATTACTTTGCAACGGACTTGTGAGGTCCAGGGAGTGTTTGTACAACTTGAGCACCATAATAAGCAACAAAATGCAGAATGAACATGATCAAAAGCATAAGTACATGTATGCTACAATTCAATCCAAGTTCCGCGAATCTAAGACATTTAGCTCACTACGCAACCTGCAAAAGGTCTTCTCATCTAGAGGCTTAGTGAAGATATCGGCTAGCTGGTTCTCGGTGCTAACATGAAACACTTCGATATCTCCCTTTTGCTGGTGGTCTCTCAAAAAGTGATGCCGGATGTCTATGTGCTTTGTGCGGCTGTGCTCAACAGGATTCTCCGCCATGCGGATAGCACTCTCATTGTCACATAGGAGTGGGACTTTGCTCAGATTGTAGCCAAAGTCCCGGAGGGTTTGCCTCATCCAAAGTAGTTGCGCGCAACACTGTCCTGCGGCAACATACTCGGCCTCAGCGGTGGATAGGGCAACGGAAGTTTGTTTCTTAGAGTTCCACGACACCAGGGACCTTCCTAAGAATTGGCACGTCCCTGATGTGCTCTTCCTATCGACCTTACATCCAGCATAGTCGGAATCTGAGTATCCAACTAAGTCAAAGGTAGACCCCTTTGGATACCAGAGCCCGAAGCAAGGCGTAGCAACTAAATATCTAAGAATTCGCTTCACCGCCACTAAGTGACACTCCTTAGGATCGGATTGAAATCTAGCACACATGCATACGCTAAGCATAATGTCCGGTCTACTAGCACATAAATAAAGCAAAGAACCTATCATTGACCGGTATGCTTTTTGATCAACGGACTTACCTCCTTTGTTGAGGTCGGTGTGTCCGTCGGTTCCCATCGGCGTCTTTGCGGGCTTGGCGTCCTTCATCCCAAACCGCTTTAGCAGATCTTGCGTGTACTTTGTTTGGGAGATGAAGATGCCGTCCTTGAGTTGCTTCACTTGGAACCCAAGGAAGTAGTTCAACTCGCCCATCATTGACATCTCGAATTTCTGCGTCATCACCCTGCTAAACTCTTCACAAGACTTTTGGTTAGTTGAACCAAATATTATGTCGTCGACATAAATTTGGCACACAAACAAATCACCATCACATGTCTTTGTAAAAAGAGTTGGATCGGCTTTCCCAACCTTGAAAGCATTAACAATTAAGAAATCTCTAAGGCATTCATACCATGCTCTTGGGGCTTGCTTAAGTCCATAGAGCGCCTTAGAGAGCTTACACACGTGGTCGGGGTACCGTTCATCCTCGAAGCCAGGGGGTTGCTCCACGTACACCTCCTCCTTGATTGGCCCGTTGAGGAAAGCGCTCTTCACATCCATTTGGTACAACCTGAAAGAATGGTGAGCGGCATATGCTAGCAAGATTCGAATTGACTCTAGCCTAGCCACAGGAGCAAAGGTCTCCTCGAAATCCAAACCTGTGACTTGGGCATAACCTTTTGCCACAAGTCGAGCCTTGTTCCTCGTCACCACCCCGTGCTCGTCCTGTTTGTTGCGGAACACCCACTTGGTTCCCACAACATTTTGCTTCGGACGAGGCACCAGTGTCCAAACTTCATTGCGCTTGAAGTTGTTTAACTCCTCTTGCATGGCCAACACCCAGTCCGGATCTAGCAAGGCCTCTTCTACCCTGAAAGGCTCAATAGAAGAGACAAAAGAGTAATGCTCACAAAAATTAACTAATCGAGATCGAGTAGTTACTCCCTTGCTAATGTCACCCAGAATTTGGTCGACGGGATGATCCCTTTGAATCATCGCTCGAACTTGGGTTGGAGGTGCCGGTTGCGCTTCTTCCTCTATCACTTGATCATCTTGTGTTCCCCCTTGATCAAGCGCCTCCACTTGAGGTACCTGTTTGTCATCTTCGGTTGGGGGATGCACCATAGTTGAGGAAGAAGGTTGATCTCGTTCATCTTGTTCCTGTGGCCGTACTTCTCCAATCGCCATGGTCCGTATAGCGGCCGTCGGAACATCTTCTTCATCTACATCATCACAATCAACAACTTGCTCTCTTGGAGAGCCATTAGTCTCATCAAATACAACGTCGCTAGAGACTTCAACCAAACCTGATGATTTGTTGAAGACTCTATACGCCTTTGTATTTGAGTCATAACCTAATAAAAACCCTTCTACAGCTTTGGGAGCAAACTTAGAATTTCTACCCTTCTTTACTAGAATGTAGCATTTACTCCCAAATACACGAAAGTACGATACATTGGGTTTGTTACCGGTTAGTAGCTCATACGACGTCTTCTTAAGGAGGCGATGAAGGTAGACCCTGTTGATGGCGTGGCAAGCAGTGTTAACGGCTTCCGTCCAAAAGCACTCGGGGGTCTTGAACTCTCCTAGCATCGTCCTCGCCATATCGATGAGCGTCCTGTTCTTCCTCTCTACCACACCATTTTGCTGTGGTGTGTAGGGAGCGGAGAACTCGTGCTTGATCCCTTCCTCCTCAAGGAATTCCTCCACTTGAAGGTTCTTGAATTCGGACCCGTTGTCGCTCCTTATCTTCTTCACCTTGAGCTCAAACTCATTTTGAGCTCTCCTGAGGAAGCGCTTGAGGGTCCCTTGGGTTTCAGACTTATCCTGCAAAAAGAACACCCAAGTGAAGCGGGAAAAATCATCAACAATAACTAGACCATACTTACTTCCTCCTATGCTCAGATAGGCGACAGGTCCGAAGAGGTCCATATGTAGCAGCTCCAGGGGTCTTGAAGTGGTCATCACGTTCTTGCTGTGATGCGCTCCTCCTACTTGTTTACCTGCTTGACAAGCTGCACAAGGTCTATCTTTTTCGAAATGCACATTAGTCAAACCTATCACGTGTTCTCCCTTTAGAAGCTTGTGAAGGTTCTTCATCCCCACATGTGCTAAGCGGCGATGCCACAGCCAGCCCATGCTAGTCTTAGCTATTAAGCATGCATCTAGACCGGCCTCTTCTTTTGCAAAATCAACTAAATAAAGTTTGCCGTCTAATACACCCTTAAAAGCTAGTGAACCATCACTTCTTCTAAAGACAGACACATCTACATTTGTAAATAGACAGTTATACCCCATATTGCATAATTGACTAACAGATAGCAGATTATATCCAAGAGACTCAACTAAAAACACATTAGATATGGAGTGCTCATTAGAAATTGCAATTTTACCTAAACCTTTTACCTTGCCTTGATTCCCATCACCGAATATAATTGAATCTTGGGAATCTTTATTCTTGACGTAGGAGGTGAACATCTTCTTCTCCCCCGTCATATGGTTTGTGCATCCGCTGTCGATAATCCAGCTTGAACCCCCGGATGCATAAACCTGCAAGGCAAATTTAGGCTTGGGACTTAGGTACCCAACTCTTGTTGGGTCCTACAAGGTTAGTCACAATTTCCTTAGGGACCCAAATGCAAGTTTTATCACCTTTGCATTTTGCCCCTAACTTCCTAGCAATTACTTTTCTATCCTTTCTACAAATTGCAAATGAAGTATTCAAAGCACAATAAATTGTAGAAGGTTCATTCACTACTTTCCTAGGAGCATGAATAACATTCTTTCTAGACACATGATGAATAGCATTTCTCCTAGACATATTTCTACCATGCATATAGGAAGAACTAGAAGCAAACATGGCATGAGAGTCAAAATCATCAAAAGCATTATAACTCCTATAAGCATTTCTAGTTTGTCTCCTATCATAATACATAAAAGCATGGTTCTTTTGCACATTACTAGCCATAGGGGCCTTCCCTTTCTCCTTGGCGGGAATGGGAGCCTTATGGCTTGTTAAGTTCTTAGCTTCTCTCTTGAAGCCAAGTCCATCCTTAATTGAGGGGTGTCTACCAATTGTGTAGGCATCCCTTGCAAATTTTAGCTTATCAAAATCATTCTTGCTAGTCTTAAGTTGAGCATTAAGACTAGCCAGTTCATCATTAAGCTTGGAAATTGAAACTAGGTGTTCACTACAAGCATCAATGTCAAAATCTTTACACCTAGTACAAATTTCAACATGTTCTACACAAGAATTGGATTTATTTGCTACTTCTAATTTAGCATTTAAATCATTGTTGACACCTTTCAAAGTAGAAATGGTTTCATGACAAGTAGATAGTTCAAAAGAAAGCATTTCATTTCTTTTAACTTCTAAAGTATAGGATTTTTGTGCCTCAACAAATTTATCATGCTCTTCATGCAATAAATCCTCTTGCTTTTCTAAAAGTATATTCTTTTCATTCAAGGCATCAATTAATTCATTAATTTTGTCTATCTTAGATCTATCTAAGCCCTTGAACAAACATGAATAATCTACTTCATCCTCATCACTAGATTCGTCCTCACTTGAAGAAGCATAGGTAGAGTTGCGAGTACATACCTTCTTCTCCCTTGCCATAAGGCATGTGTGACGCTCGTTGGGGAAGAGGGTTGATTTGTTGAAGGCGGTGGCGGCGAGTCCTTCATTGTCGGAGTCGGACGAGGAGCAATCCGAGTCCCACTCCTTGCCTAGATGCGCCTCGCCCTTTGCCTTCTTGTAATGCTTCTTCTTTTCCCTCTTGTTTCCCTTTTCCTGGTCACTATCATTATCGGGACAGTTAGCAATAAAATGACCAAGCTTACCACATTTGAAGCATGATCGCTTCCCCTTGGTCTTAGTCTTGCTCGGCTGTCCATTGTGACCCTTTAGCACCGTCTTGAATCTCTTGATAATGAGGGCCATTTCTTCTTCATTAAGACCGGCCGCCTCAATTTGCGCCACCTTGCTGGGTAGCGCCTCCTTGTTCCCTGTGGCTTTGAGAGCAAAAGGTTGCGGCTCGTTGATCGGTCCATTCAAGGCGTCGTCCACATACCTTGCCTCCTTGATCATCATTCGCCCGCTGACGAATTTTCCTAGGACTTCTTCGGGTGACATTTTGGTGTACCTGGGATTCTCACGAATATTATTCACCAAATGAGGATCAATAACGGTAAAGGACCTGAGCATTAGTCGGACGACGTCGTGGTCCGTCCATCGCGTGCTTCCGTAGCTCCTTATTTTGTTGATAAGGGTCTTGAGCCGGTTGTATGTCTGAGTTGGCTCCTTGCCCCTTATCATCGCGAACCGTCCAAGCTCGCCCTCCACCAACTCCATTTTGGTGAGCAAGGTAGCGTCATTTCCCTCATGAGAGATCTTGAGGGTATCCCAGATTTGCTTGGCGTTATCCAAGCCACTCACTTTATTATATTCATTCCTGCACAATGAGGCTAGAAGAACAGTAGTAGCTTGTGCATTCTTATGGATTTGCTCATTAATGAATATAGGACTATCCGAACTATTAAAGTGCATTCCACTATCTACAATCTCCCATATGCTAGGATGGAGAGAGAATAGGTGACTACGCATTTTGTGGCTCCAAAATCCGTAGTCCTCCCCATCAAAGTGTGGGGGCTTGCCGAGTGGAATAGAAAGCAAATGTGAATTTGAACTTTGCGGAATACGAGAGTAGTCAAAAGAAAAGTTAGAATTAACCGGTTTCCTTTGTTTGTCGTGGTCGTCGTCCTTTTGGGAAGAAGAGGACTCATCGCTGTCGTAGTAGACAATCTCCTTGATGCGTCTTGTCTTCTTCTTCTTCCCATCTCTTCGCTTGTGGCCCGAGCCCGAGTCATTGGACTTGTCATCCCTTGGCTCGTTGACGAAGGACTCCTTCTCCTTGTCGTTGATCACAATTCCCTTCCCCTTAGGATCCATCTCTTCGGGCGGTTAGTCCCTTTCTTGAAGAGAACGGTTCTGATACCAATTGAGAGCACCTAGAGGGGGGGGTGAATAGGTGATCCTGTAAAAACTTAAACTTATTGCCACAAAACTTGATTAGGCGTTAGCACAGTTTATGCCAAGTGACTAGAGAGGAGTCAAAACACAATAACCACAAGAATCCAATCACAGAGATGACACAGTGGTTATCCCGTGGTTCGGCCAAGTACAAAACTTGCCTACTCCACGTTGTGGCGTCCCAACGGACGAGAGTTGCACTCAACTCCTCTCAAGTGATCCAATGATCAACTTGAATACCACGGTGTTCTTGCTTTTCTTTTCTCAATCCCGTTTGCGAGGAATCTCCACAACTTGGAGCCTCTCGCCCTTACAAAAGATGTTCACAGAGAATCACGGAGCAAGGGAGGGATTAGCAACTCACACACGACACAAAGATCACAGCGAATACGCACACACAAGACCCAGACTTGAGCTCAAAAGACTAGCACACTAGAACGGAGCTCAAATCACTAGAATGTCGAACAAGTGCGCGAGATTGATGTGTGAGTGATCAAGAGTGCTCAAGGAATGCTTGGGTGTTATTCTTCCATGCGCCTAGGGGTCCCTTTTATAGTCCCAAGGCAGCTAGGAGCCGTTGAGAGCACATCTGGAAGGCTATCCTTGCCTTCTGTCGTCGGGCGCACCGGACAGTCCGGTGCACACCGGACACTGTCCGGTGCCCGATTTATTTCCTTAAATGGCGAAGCCGACCGTTGCCGACCGTTGCAGATCTGGCGCACCGGACAGTCCGGTGCACACCGGACAGTCCGGTGCTTCCTTCCGACCGTTGGCTCGGCCACGTGTCGCGCGGCGATCGTGCGGCCGACCGTTGGCCCGGCCGACCGTTGGCTCACCGGACAGTCCGGTGCACACTGGACAGTCCGGTGAATTTTAGCCGAAGTCGCCGGAGAAAAACCCGAGAGCGGCCTCTTCGGCCGAGGCAACCTGGCGCACCGGACACTGTCCGGTGCCCCACCGGACAGTCCGGTGCCCCAGACCGAAACAGCCCCTTGGCTGCACACAGCCAAGTCTTCTCTTCTCTTCTTCTTTCTGTTTCTAACACTTAGACAATTATATTAGTACACAAAACCAATGTACTAAGACTTAGAAACATACCTTTGTTGAAGATTTGCACTTTGTTCATCCATGGGCATTGATTTACATTTAAGCACTTGTGTTGACACTCAATCACCAAAATACTTAGAAATGGCCCAAGGGCACATTTCCCTTTCAATTTGCACTTCTTCCACCATTTGGCATAGTTTCACACTTAAACCATTTGTGTTGGCACTTGATCACCAAAATACTTAGAAATGGCCCAAGGGCACATTTCCCTTTCAATCTCCCCCTTTTTGGTGATTTATGCCAACACAACAAAAAGCAACTAAAAGAAGTGCAACCTCAATGCGAATGAGTACACAAATTTGTTTTGATTCAAACTTGGCATATTTGGATCATTCTTTGCCACCACTTGGTTTGTTTTTGCAAATCAAACTCAATTTCCTATCTCTAAGTCAAATTCACTTGTTGAGGCATAGAGAGAGGTATTCCTAGAGAAATTGATCAAAGATTCAAAAACTCCCCCTTTTTCCTATAATCAAACTTTCTCCCCACAAGAGACCAATTTTTGACAATAAGAGACCATAAGAGTATTTTGACAAAACAAAAGCTCTAACTCTACTATTTTCAAAATTCTCAAGTAGTAGTTGATCCATTTCTTGCTTTGGCCTTAATTTCTCCCCCTTTGGCATCAAGCACCAAAACGGGATCATTTTGGCCCTTAAACCCCATTGCCTCACCAAAATCATCAAATAAGATTAAAAGGCAATAAGAGTATGGAGATGAACTTGGAGTAAGTTACCCTCTCATCGGAGTGCAGTGGAAGTCTTTCATGGTCCAAGTCCACCTTTCCCTTTCAATCTACTTTTGAGACTAAACAAGTAAACTCAAACACAAGGTTAGTCTCAAAGTGTCAAGTTTTAGCATGCCTCCCCCTAAATAAATGCATCACTTGCAAATGGACTTGTGAGGTCCGGGGATCATGTGTACAACTTGAGCACCATAATTAGGCAGCAATATGCATAAAAGAACATGATCAAAGGCATAAGACACATGTATGCTATAGATCAATCCAAGTTCCGCGAATCTAAGATATTTAGCTCACTATGTAGCCTGCAAAAGGTCTTCTCATCTAGAGGCTTGGTAAAGATATCGGCTAGCTGGTTCTCGGTGCTAACATAAAACACTTCGATATCTCCCTTTTTCTGGTGGTCTCTCAAAAAGTGATGTCGGATGTCTATGTGCTTTGTGCGGCTGTGTTCAACAGGATTATCCGCCATGCGGATTGCACTCTCATTGTCACATAGGAGTGGGACTTTTCTCAGATTGTAGCCAAAGTCCCTGAGGGTTTGCCTCATCCAAAGTAGTTGCGCGCAACACTGTCCTGCGGCAACATACTCGGCCTCAGCGATGGATAGGGCAACGGAAGTTTGTTTCTTAGAACTCCAAGACACCAGGGACCTTCCTAAGAATTGGCACGTCCCTGATGTACTCTTCCTATCAACCTTGCATCCAGCATAATCGGAGTCTGAGTATCCAATCAAGTCAAAGGTAGACCCCTTTGGATACCAGATCCCGAAGCAAGGCGTAGCAACTAAATATCTAAGTATTCGCTTAATGGCCACAAGGTGACACTCCCTTGGATCGGATTGAAATCTAGCACACATGCATACGCTTAGCATAATATCCGGTCTACTAGCACATAAATAAAGTAAAGACCCTATCATAGACCGGTATGCCTTTTGATCAACGGACTTACCTCCTTTGTTGAGGTCGACATGTCCATCTGTTCCCATTGGAGTCTTTGCGGGCTTGGCGTCCTTCATCCCAAATCGCTTGATCAAATCTTGCGTGTACTTCATTTGGGAAATGAAAGTGTCGTCCTTGAGTTGCTTCACTTGGAACCCAAGGAAGTAGTTCAACTCGCCCATCATCGACATCTCAAATTTTTGAGTCATCACCCTGCTAAACTCTTCACAAGACTTTTGGTTAGTAGAACCAAATATTATGTCATCGACATAAATTTGGCACACAAATAAGTCACCATCACAAGTCTTAGTAAATAAAGTTGGATCGGCTTTCCCAACCTTGAAAGCATTAGCAATTAAAAAGTCTATAAGGCATTCATACTATGCTCTTGGGGCTTGCTTAAGTCCATAGAGCGCCTTAGAGAGCTTACATACGTGGTCGGGGTACCGTTCATCCTCAAAGCCATGGGGTTGCTCTACGTACACCTCCTCCTTAATTGGCCTGTTGAGGAAAGCGCTCTTCACATCCATTTGGAACAACCTGAAAGAATGGTGAGCGGCATAGGCTAACAAAATGCGAATAGACTCTAGCCTAGCCACAGGAGCAAAAGTCTCCTCAAAGTCCAAACCTGCGACTTGGGCATAACCTTTTGCCACAAGTCTAGCCTTGTTCCTTGTCACCACTCCGTGCTCGTCTTGTTTGTTGCGGAACACCCACTTGGTTCCCACAACGTTTTGCTTTGGACGTGGCACCAGGGTCCAAACTTCATTTCGCTTGAAGTTATTGAGCTCTTCCTGCATGGCCAACACCCAGTCCGGATCTAGCAAGGCATCTTCTACCCTGAAAGGCTCAATAGAAGAGACAAAAGAGTAATGCTCACAAAAATTAACTAATCTAGAGCGAGTAGTTACTCCCTTGCTTATATCACCCAAAATTTGGTCGACGGGATGATTCCTTTGAATCGTCGCTCGGACTTGAGTTGGAAGGGCTTGAGGTGCTTCTTCCTCCATAACATGATCATCTTGTGCTCCCCCTTGATTGCACGCCTTTTGATGAACCTGTTCATCAGTTTGGGTTGGGGGATGCACCATTGTTGAGGAAGAAGGTTGATCTTGCTCCTTTTGTTCCTGTGGTCGCACATCTCCAATCGCCATGGTGCGTATTGTGGCCGTTGGAACATCTTCTTCATCTACATCATCAAGATCAACATGCTCTCTTGGAGAGCCATTAGTCTCATTAAATACAACATCGCTAGAGACTTCAAATAAACCCGATGATTTGTTGAAGACTCTATACGCCTTTGTATTTGAGTCATAACCTAACAAAAACCCTTCTACAGCTTTGGGAGCAAATTTAGAATTCCTACCTTTCTTCACTAGAATGTAACATTTACTCCCAAATACACGAAAGTATGACACATTGGGTTTGTTACCAGTTAGAAGTTCGTATGGCGTCTTCTTAAGGAGGCGATGAAGGTAGACCCGGTTTATGGCGTAGCAAGCCGTGTTCACGGCTTCCGACCAAAACCGCTCGGGCGTCTTGAACTCTTCAAGCATCGTCCTCGCCATGTCTATGAGCGTCCTGTTCTTCCTCTCTACCACACCGTTTTGCTGTGGTGTGTAGGGAGCGGAGAACTCGTGCTTGATTCCTTCCTCCTCAAGGTACTCCTCCACTTGAAGGTTCTTGAACTCAGACCCGTTGTCACTCCTTATCTTTTTGACTTTGAGCTCAAACTCATTTTGAGCTCTCCTTAGGAAGCGCTTGAGGGTCCCTTGGGTTTCTGTTTTATCCTACAAAAAGAATACCCAAGTGAAGCGGGAAAAATCATCGACTATAACAAGACCATACTTACTTCCCCCGATGCTGAGGTAGGCGACGGGTCCAAAGAGATCCATATGAAGTAGCTCCAGGGGTCTTGATGTGGTCATCACGTTCTTGCTGTGATGAGCATTTCCCACTTGTTTACCTACTTGACAAGCTGCACAAGGTCTATCTTTTTCGAAAGTTACATTTGTTAGACCTAACACATGTTCTCCCTTTAGAAGTTTGTGAAGGTTCTTCATCCCCACATGTGCTAGACGGCGATGCCACAACCAGCCCATGCTAGTCTTAGCAATTAAGCATGCATCTAGACCGGCCTCTTCCTTTGCAAAATCAACTAAATAGAGTTTGCCGTCTAGTACACCCTTAAAAGCTAATGAACCATCACTCCTTCTAAAGACAGACACGTCTACATTTGTGAATAAGCAATTATACCCCATATTACATAATTGACTAACGGACAATAAGTTATACCTGAGCGACTCAACTAAAAACACATTAGATATGGAGTGCTCGGATGAAATAGCAATCTTTCCTAGTCCTTTAACCTTGCCTTGATTCCCGTCACCGAATATGATTGAATCTTGGGAATCTTTGTTCTTGACGTAGGAGGTGAACATCTTCTTCTCCCCCGTCATGTGGTTTGTGCATCCGCTGTCAATAATCCAACTTGAGCCCCCGGATGCATAAACCTGCAAGGCAAATTAGGCTTGGGTTTTAGGTACCCAACTCTTGTTGGGTCCTACAAGGTTAGTAACAATAGCTTTAGGGACCCAAATGCAAGTTTTGTCTCCCTTGCATTTGCCCCTAATTTCCTAGCAATTACTTTCTTATTCTTCCTATAAATTGTAAAAGAAGCATTGCAAGCATGGTAAATTGTAGAAGGTTCATTACTTGCTTTCCTTGGTACATGAACAACATTTCTCCTAGGCATATCTCTACCATACACAGAGGAAGAACTGGAAGCAAACATGGCATTTGAATCCTAAGCATTACAACTCCTATCATGATGAACATTTCTAGAAAATTTCCTATCATAAATAAATGCATGATTCTTTTGAGCACTATTAGCCATAGGGGCCTTCCCTTTCTCCTTTGTGAAAGTGGGAGCCCTTTGGCTTGTTAAGTTCTTGGCTTCCCTTTTAAAGCCAAGTCCATCCTTAATTGAGGGGTGTCTACCAATAGTGTAGGCATCCCTTGCAAATTTTAGTTTGTCAAATTCATTCTTGCTAGTCTTAAGTTGGGCATTAAGACTAGCCACTTCATCATTTAATTTGGAAATGGAAATTAAGTGTTCACTACAAGCATCAACATTAAAATCCTTACACCTATTGCATATCACAACATGTCCTACACAAGAGCTTGATTTATTAGCTATTTCTAACTTAGTATTTTAATCATCATTAATACTTTTTAAGCTAGAAATAGATTCATGGCATGTAGATAATTCACATGAAAGCATTTCATTTCTTTTAACTTCTAAAGCAAGAGAATTTGGTGCATTAACAAATTTATAATGCTCTTCATATAAAAGATCCTCTTGTTTCTCTAACAATCTATTCTTCTCATTCAAAGCATCAATTAATTCATTGATCTTACCAATTTTGGTTCTATCTAAGCCTTTGAATAAGCTAGTGTAGTCTACTTCATCATCACTAGACTCATCATCACTTGAAGAAGCATATGTAATGGTACTTCGAGTACTTACCTTCTTCTCCTTTGCCATGAGGCAGGTGTGATGCTCGTTGGGGAAGAGAGATGACTTGTTGAAGGCCGTGGCGGCGAGTCCTTCGTCGTCGGAGTCGGACGAAGAACAATCCGAGTCCCATTCTTTTCCAAGGTGTGCCTCGCCCTTAGCCTTCTTGTAAACCTTCTTGTTCTCTCTCTTCCCATTCTTTCCTTGTTCCTGGTCACTATCATTATCGGGACAGTTAGCAATAAAGTGACCAATCTTACCACACTTGAAGCAGGAGCGCTTTCCCTTCGTCTTGCTCTTGTTGGGATGCTCCTTGCGACCTTTGAGCGTCGTCTTGAAGCGCTTGATGATGAGGGCCATTTCATCCTCATTTAGCCCGGCCGCCTCAACTTGCGCCACCTTGCTAGGTAGCACCTCCCTACTACTTGTTGCCTTGAGAGCAACGGTTTGAGGCTCGTAGATCGGCATTGGGCCATTCAACGTCTCATCAACATATCTTGCCTCCTTGATCATCATTCGCCCGCTTACAAACTTTCCGAGTATTTCCTCGGGCGTCATCTTGATGTACCTAGGATTCTCACGAATAGAGTTTACAAGATGAGGATCAAGGACAGTGAAGGACCTTAGCATAAGTCGGACGACGTCGTGGTCCGTCCATCTCGTGCTCCCATAGCTTCTTATCTTGTTGACTAGGGTCTTGAGCCTATTGTACGTTTGAGTTGGCTCCTCTCCCCTGATCATCGCGAACCTTCCTAGTTCGCCTTCCACCAACTCCATCTTGGTGAGCATGGTGGCATCGTTCCCCTCATGCGAGATCTTAGGGTGTCCCAGATTTGCTTGGCGTTATCCAAGCCACTCACCTTATTGTATTCTTCCCTGCACAATGATGCTAAGAGAACAGTAGTAGCTTGTGCATTTTTATGGATTTGTTCATTGATAAACATGGAATTATCCGAACTATCAAATTGTATTCCATTTTCTACTATCTCCCATATACTTGGATGAAGAGAGAACAAATGGCTACACATTTTGTGACTCCAAAATCCGTAGTCCTCTCCATCAAAGTGTGGAGGTTTACCAAGAGGAATGGAAAGCAAATGAGCATTTGAATTTTGCGGAATACGAGAA
Source organism: Zea mays (assembly GCF_902167145.1). NCBI lineage: Eukaryota > Viridiplantae > Streptophyta > Magnoliopsida > Poales > Poaceae > Zea > Zea mays. The sequence goes on along the minus strand of NC_050098.1, from coordinate 36,144,324 downwards.
TAATCGAAAGAAAAGTTCGAGTTAACCGTTTTCTTTTTCTCCTCGTATTCGTCGTCTTTTTGAGAAGAGGAAGATTCGTCGCTGTCGTAGTAGACAATCTTCTTAATGCGCCTCTTCTTCTTTCCATCCTTCTTCTTTTGACTCAAGCCGGAGTCGTTAGCTTTGGCGTCCCTTGGCTCGTTGAAGATGGACTCCTTCTCATTGTCGTTGACCACCATCCCCTTTCCCTTAGGATCCATCTCTTCGGGCGATTAGTCCCTTTCGTGAAGAGAACGGCTCTGATACCAATTGAGAGCACCTAGAGGGGGGTGAATAGGTGATCCTGTAAAAACTTAAAACTTAAAGCCACAAAACTTGATTAAGAGTTAGCACAATGAAATCAAGTGGCTAAAGGAGAGCTCTTGTGAAACACAATAGACACAGTGAGAACAAGCACAAGAGACACGAGGATTTATCCCGTGGTTCGGCCAAGTATAGCACTTGCCTATTCCACGTTGTGGTGTCCCAATGGACGAGAGTTGCACTCAACTCCTCTCAAGTGATCCAATGATCAACTTGAATACCACAGTGTTCTTCTTTCTTTTACTATATCCCGTTTGCGAGGAATCTCCACAACTTGGAGCCTCTCGCCCTTACAAATAATGATCACAAAGAAGCACGGATGTAAGGGAGGGAAAAGCAACACACACAAGTCTCAAAAGCAACAGCTCAAACACGCACACTAGTCACAACTTGAGCTCTAAGTTCACACACGGAGTTCTCAACTCAAAAGGAGCTCAAATTGCTATCACAAAGAATCAAACACGCTAGAATGAAGACTTGGTGCTTAGAGATGAGCAAAGAATGCTTGGTGTTCTCCTCCATGCGCCTAGGGGTCCCTTTTATAGCCCCAAGGCAGCTAGGAGCCATTGAGAGCAATCTAGGAAGGCAATTCTTGCCTTCTGTCGGGTGGCACACCAGACAGTCCGGTGCACCACCGGACACTGTTCGGTGCTGATTTCTTTCCTATTCTAGCGCAGCCGACCGTTGAAGATTTGGAGCCATTGGCGCACCGGACAGTCTGGTGCTCCATCAGACCGTTGGCTCGGCCACGCGTCACGCGTGGATTGCGCGGCCGACCGTTGGCGTAGTCGACCGTTGGCTCACCGGACAGTCCGGTGAATTATAGCCGTACGCCGCCGACGATTTCCCGAGAGCAGTCTTTTCACCAGAGCCAGTCTGGCGCACCGGACACTATCCGGTGCACCCAGACTGTGCAGCAGTTGGCTGTACACAGCCAACTCTTTTTCCTTTTGTCTTTTATCTGATTCTAGCACTTAGACAAATATGTTAGTACACAAAAACCAATGTACTAAGTCTAGAATCATACCTTTTTGTTGATTTGCACTTCTTCCACCATTTGGCATAGTTTCACACTTAAACCATTTGTGTTGGCACTTGATCACCAAAATACTTAGAAATGGCACAAGGGCACATTTCCCTTTCAATTTGTTTTACCGAGGTTCGATTCCAAAGAACCTAGTCCCTGTTGAGGCGGTCACAAAGATCGGGTCTCTGTCAACCCTTTCCCTCTCTCAAACGGTCACCTAGACCGAGTGAGCTTTCTTCTTTACTTCTCACGGGTCACTTAGACCCTACAAGGACTACCACACAATTGGTGTATCTTGCCTTGCTTACAAAGCACTTGAGAGTAACGAATGAAAAGAAAAGAAAGCCAACCAAGCAAACAAGAGCAACAAGAAACACAAGTGATCCTCTCACAAGCCCTAATGCGCTAGAGTTGAATTTGGGACTTTGAGTGGATTGATCGCTTTGATTTGTGTATTGGAGTGAAGTCTATTGCTCTTGTATTGAATGCAATGTGTGGAATGCTTGGATGGTTGGAGTGGTGGTGGTTGGGGGGTATTTATAGCCCTCAACCACCAAACAACCGTTAGGGTTGGGCTGTTGTCGATGGGCACACCATACAGTCCGGTGTGCCACCAGACACTGTCCGGTGCGCCAGCCACGTCACCCAACCTTTAGGGTTCGGGAGCTTCTGACCGTTGGAGGATTTGTCCTTTAGTGGCACCGGATAGTCCGGTGCCGCACTGGATAGGCACTGTTCAGTATCCGGTGCGCCTCTGACGAGCAGCTCTGCTCTGCCGCGCACTGTTGCGCACTGTTCCTCTGAATCTTCAGCTTTTGCAGGCGACCGTTGCGCGAAGTAGTCGTTGCTCCGCTGGTGCACCGGACAGTCCGATGGCACACTGGACAGTCCGGTGAATTATAGCGGAGCGCGCCCTGAGAAACCCGAGAGTGGAGAGTTGGACGTTGTACGGTCCTGGTGCACCGGACAGTCTGGTGCGCCAGACCAGGGCACTCTTGGTTTCTTTGCTCCTTTGTTTTTAAACCTATCTTCAATCTTTTATTGGTTTGTGTTGAACCTTTATGCACCTGTAGAATATATAATCTAGAGCAAACTAGTTAGTTCATTATTTGTGTTGGGCATTCAACCACCAAAATTATTTTTAGGAAAAGGTTAAACACTATTTCCCTTTCAAGAACGAGGCAAATTCATCTTTCTAGTCTTCATGCCTTGAAACCGTCGCAATATGGTAGAGTCATCAAGTTCTTTGAATATTTCCCGCTCGATGTAGCACAACATCAAATGATTGAACCACTCATCAGCCATCTTGTTTCGTAGATTAGTCTTGATAATTTTCATCGCCGAAAATGCCCTTTCAACAGATGCCGTGGACAATGGTAATATTAATGCCAATTTAATAAGTCTATAAACCAATGGAAAGACCTTATGTTTCTCTATCTCAGCCATCTTAGAAGCCAAACTAGCAATATCAGTGCAAGTATAGAATGTTGCATGCCTTCTTACTTGAAGAATATAAGGCTGAAGTTGTTGTCTAATTTGTGCAAAGTGACTAGTAGAGAAATCAGCATTATAAATCTGAGCACCTCGAACAAGGCTATCTATATCAAACCTAGAGAAGTTATTCTTTGGATCAAGACATGAGAAACATGTCAATATCTCAATAGTGGATTCTCCTAATTGATTATTCATCTCAACACAAATTTTATCAAGAACAACAAAGAAGAAAATCCTAACACGATAATGATGAAGGAAAGTAGTAGTTTCATTTCGGCGCTTTGCACGACCTCTGGCTGGTATTTTCATCCATCATATTTGGCACCGAAATATTCTTTTGCTCACAATATATCTTAGCCTCATCAAACACTTCATCCCCAATCACTCTCCCTCAATGTGCCTAATTGAGCTTTCACATCTTGGATTAGCTCCATAGCATGAACTATATTTATATCTTTTCTTTGTAAGATATGAGAAAACTCATTTGTGATAGCAAACAAATTTAGCATAAGCTTCATAATGAAAACAAACTCAAAAGACTCCATTTTCTCAAACAACCCTGCAGCTGGAGAAGGACCACGATACTAAAAAATTAATTAAAAAGCCGGCAAGGTGGACGCAACAGAGCTGTGTCGCGCAACGACGACACACCCGTCAGTCCCTAGCGGGTGAGTATCAGCATATGCCGCCACTCCCTCGCCGAGGTTGTCATCCGCGTCTAGCTTGGTGCGGTAGCGCGACGTTACTACTACGGTACGGACGGTGGCGCAACTTTTTTCAGTTCTCATCAGACGAGCAGTCAAAAAACCTTGGGCTACACCATTGACCGGTCCAGCAACACCTTTGGTCGCATGCCTCGCAGCATCAGGCTAGCTCCAGCAATACACGGTAAAGCGTCCTATACTCTAAATTTAGGGTTCAGACGCGTCCTCTAGGCACCCAACAAGGTACTCTATATGTCACTCTAAATTTTAGAGGACGCCGCACGCACCCTAGATGTGGAGAATTGCAGACGTTCGGTATCCGGGCGAGGGGTCGGGCTCGCGCGGGGGTGAAAAATCCGGAGGCGCTGTTGGGCCGTCGTTGGCGACTTCGATCCATCTCGGCGAGGGGGCCTCGCGGCGCTGCTCCTCGGCGGCGCCGGCCAAGCTGGGCTCCAAGAGGCCGTGCTCGAGCGGGTCCAGAGGCGGACCGCTCTCGGTGGCTGGAGGCAAGGAGGTGGCCGCCGACGACTCAAAGATCCAAGGAGCGGGTGCGATCGTCGGTGCTCGTTGTCGTCAAACCGCCATCGCCAAGAAGCTGAGAAGATCCACGGCGCCGACGAAGGAAGGTGCGGAGAAACGCAAGCGCATCTCGACGCCGCCATCGTCATCGTCTTCCATTCGGTCGGGTGATCCAGATCCGAAGAGAAAAAGGTACACATTGAAGATCCATTTTGCTTTCTATGATTCTAGTACTTGAAATGCTACAACTCGTCCAGATCTAGGGTGAGGTTTACCCAACATACATTCGATGGATGTAGGAATCCTTGAGCACTAGGTTTTCTGTTCATAATTTATGTTGACATTAATAATTTTTTATTGTGGTAGAAGCTTTGATGTTCTAGTCATCGATGTGTATTTACAAATACATGGCGACTGGTTTAGACAGACTGAATCATGAGCACTATGCTATCTCTTGATAATTCATGTTCACATTAACGAAATTTGATTGTGCTAGAAGCTTTGTTCATATAGTAATCGAGTTGTATTCACAAATACTTGGCCAATGCTTTTGACACACTGAATCATGAGCACTAGGTTTTATCTTGATAATTGATGTTGACATTACGAAAATGTGATGATTTGAACTGCCTATTGGCAATACTAGCTGCTCCTGAGTATATTCATCAATGTACCAACTAGGCCACGGTATACATAAAATTTTCACGTACATATATTAACACAACCATATGTTTTATGTAGACCATGGATTCGGAGAACACAAAGCTCTGAAGAGCACTCGCTCATTTAATCAGAGTAGTGGAGCAGCGTTGTGCCGACATCGTCGATGTCGTCCACGGTGCCTTCCAACCAGTTAGCGGACCAGTCCTCAATGAAATGAATCGTGCTTTGGTTCAGATCGAGGACCTCACCAAGGACCTTGATCACCTTGCACTGGAAAAAGACTGGGAGATGGAGCACATGGCCCCTTCTCCAATTGCTGAATCATCAGAAACAGAGGATGAGCTTCTGATTGATTATGATTCAGAGTTGAATCCTGACGATATCGTCGGCTACGACGACGGACGTGACTACTCTACCGATGACACCTATCCCTACTAGATTAGCATGCACCTAAGGAAAATGTGTATGTGTTAGGTTTATGTAAGTCGTACTAGTCTTTTTTATGTGAACACAACAGATGTGTGCCACAAGTTAGTGTTTTAGTTCATGTCATGTTTATGATGTCGACACCTATCCGGACACGATGTTGATGACATGTTTATGTTGACGTGCTATGTTCAATGTTATCAACTTTCTAATATATCTAGTCTTCAGTACTTCTAAGTTTTTTGTGCATGTCCTGTTTACTTTGTCATGGTTGTGCTTTCATTTGAAATGCTTGCCTCAACTGTAGTACACTTATTCATTTTAATCTCACCATTCTCATGTATTTTTTATGTGAGTACCTTCAATGTACAGCATGGGTACGGATTGGAACCAAGTTATGGCACAGTATGGCACTTTCCTATCCGAGGATGATGGCACTCAGTTTGACAACACTGCATTTCCTCCTCCGCCTGATATTTCCTCCTCAGTTTGACAACACTGCATTCGAAATTATTAATCAACCATTGTTTTAGATTATTATTTCTAAAATTATTAATTACAAAATTTTTAGCATCCTTTGAATAGCATGAAATGGGTACAAAACAAAGAAAATAGAAAAAGAAATGGAAAAAGGAATTCTGTTAACACTGTAGCTTTAGGGGATCGTATTTAGGAGACGTTGCTGGAGACACAGAAGATATAGAGAACAGAATCTTTTAGAGTGTGTTGTAAAGTACATGGAATATTCTTCTGGAGACAGCCTCAAATCAGGGACCTCATCGCGCACTGTGCGGCTGTGCGCTACGCAAGCTCCTTCTGCTCGGCCGTGCAGGAAAAAAACACACACACAAGTCCGGCCGCCGGCCGGTGAACAGAAGGCACTGCAGCCGTACTACGCGAGTAGAGTAGTAATAAATTGGCCGTCGCCCCTTGCATTGCACCGAGATCGAGGGACATGTGGTACACTACTGGCTATAGGTGTACATTCGGGCCGCTCGACCCGGCCCCGTCGAAGCCCGAAAATGTTGCTATTGTTTGAATTTCGAGCCGGCCCGGTTCGTTTGAATTTCGAGCCATACCGGGGCGGTCCACGGGCCTAGCTCTCGGCCCACGACCTGACCCGTAATTGCTTAAACGTGCCGGGCTCATTTTGGGCGGTCCAAAATTATAAAAGCCTGAAATTCACATTAGGGCCCGAAATTCAATTTTTGACCCGAAATTCACATCAGAGCCCGAAATTCACATCAGAGCTCGAAATTCAAAACAAATTTAATAAAACAAATAAAAGATAAGACAAATAAATTTGACCAAAAGCAAACTTAATATTTGTACTAGTCAAGTGCGCGTGCGTTGCAACGACATATAAAACCAGATTCATTTGTCACAGAGCTCTGATTTAGATATAGCTACAAATTGCAGATCAATTCTCCAAGTGACATATAAAACCAGATTCATTTGTCACAGAGCTCTGATTTAGATATATATAGCTACAAATTGCAGATCAATTCTCCAAGTGACGAGTTCATAAATAAAATATATTTGGAATCGAGCAAACGTCTTATTCATCACGCCAGAACTCAATATCAGATGGCATAAAGGTATCACAAAGAACAATTCTTGATATCTATTTTTTAAACGAGTATATATATGCAGATTAGCTAATCATTGTTTGGTGACGATTTGGTAGCAATGATCGGTTTTCAAATGACTTTGATAATGAGATGTTGAATATAACAATGTCGAGTCGAAGTCACCTAAAGAGGTACGACGACATTTTATTTATGGTAAGCAACGAAAGACAACAATATTCAGACCACGAATAGACATAGAAAAAAATTCAGATCCATTACAGACTGTGTTACTAAATAAAACTAAAATTATTCGATAAACTGCAACTGAACGTAAAGGCTCTAGGCGGGACCACTCCATGGACCCCCTGCCTACTCGGACTTCTATCGGCACTTCCTCTTAAGCCGCCTCATGCAAGCATGCGCTTCTTTCACTGCACACCAGACAAATAAGAATACAAGATGGTAGAGTTTCATCAAAATGAAGCCTTTATTTTTGAACCGGATCAAAATGAAGACAAGACAACAGGGGGAAAAAGAAAAATAAATAGTGACACAAACTGTTATTGTAGAGTTTCATGGATATAATCAGAATGAAGCACAGTCGCCCCTCTTCATCTCCAAAGTGATCACAAGTACTACATCCCATAAAAATACCAGATTATGACAAACCACAAAAAGGTCAAAGAGGAGGCTACAACATTCATAATGAGTAGGAGGTATTTCTCGTCACTTAGATCAGACACCAAATATTTCAGAAACCTAGATCAGAATGAGTAGGAGTCTTTGGGTGGATTGTGAATCTGGCTACAAACAAGGAGGCAGTAGCAGAGGGTAGGTAGCTTATGCAATCATAATCCAACAAGCTCCATTATGCAAGGTAGCACAGACTCAAGTTTTCCTCTTCTCGTACTCTGAATTTTGAATAAAAAATAAATTATCAAAAAACAATAAGAGAAGTAAATGCACATGCTCCAAAGTACCACTTACATTGCCTCCACGACACGGAGCTATGAATTGCCTAAAATAGATAGTTATCTAGTATTAGAGTCTAAACTTCGTTTAAGTCCAGTCAGGCATAATTTTTAGAGCAAGTATGATCAAAGGTTATAAACAAGTTACATACTAAGGTCAAGGAGAGAGAAGAAGCGGACTACAAACTTAGAGTCAGCTTAGACACAAGAAATAAGAAGCTTTGTGAAAAAGATAAGTGATCCTGTATTAATAATGAAAAGCTAACTACTATATGGATGGGATAAAAAGTAGGCTGTAGACATCCTTACAACCAACTGTTAGCTATATTATTAAACTTCCTCTTATATGGTAAGATACAAAAGGAAGTTAGAGTCAGCTTAATTAGACCATTGGATCTAGATTCGGCCTCTCGTCAAATAACATCACAACGTGGTTTCAGCAGAACTATATTTAATTAAAGTACATATGAAATATGAAAAAGCTGCTCACCACGATCGACGATGTAACATATGAATATCAGATACAGAGGTGCTCTAGGATGCATAGGTACTCCATTCTTTTTGACTCCCTATCACCTGCAACATAGACACAAGCAACAATTTCTCCTTCAATTCTTTAGTTTATTCATGTAACACCTCTAAAATAGAAGAATAATACAAATCACTATTTAGTGCAAAAAGATGGTTACAACCTCACCATTATATCAATCAGAATCTAACGAAGGAAGTTGTATTCTGTTTCTGTATGTACTCCATTCACATAGAGTAGTCTAGTGTTCTAATGCTGGTAGCACTACTCTCTCCAAAAAGAAAAAAAAATAAAACCTGATTATAACACAAGAGCAACTCTCAGAAAATAATGATGACATTACAGTGATGTAAGAACAAGTGCAATTTGAATAAAAAATAAAGTTGTTTATATGAGCTTATCTACATCTTTTTATACTTTTTCTGTAAACAAGTGAGACAAACACCATCTGTTTCAGAAACTGCAGGCATTCAAGTTATAGATATTGTTGCATTTTTTGGCAATGTTGTTCATATATGTTTTGACAACAAGCTTGTATTCATAACAGATTGGTATATTCTTATTGAAACAAAAACTGAGTACTGCTTAGTAACACTAAAATCAAATGTGAGACAAATGACAGATTCTTGTATGGACAAGGTCGACACATTCCTGTGAAACTGTCAATTGTTTCAGATTGGCCTAGAAACTGTCTTGTTGATCCTGTCATCATGGCACTGAAATTCTTATTTCAAGGTCATAGAACCTAGAAGCTTGTTAGAAATGGAAAGTACATCAAATCCAACCTATCTGACTGTAACCAATGAGACACTGAGCTTGATTTGGCAAGTAAATTGTGCAATTAGGTGGCAACAACAGCTACATCGTGCAAATACCTAGTACCCTGTATAAAGAAACAAGTTATATTGTATCTGTATATATCTAACATCAGCTATCTGCACATGTATATCAAATTTACCAACTAAAAAGTTACAAAGAAAGTGAAAAAATAAGAGGCAAAATACCATAAAACATTTTCACTTTGACCACGCCGCAAGGGGTCAGCATCACCAATTCATGCTATGATCCATGTGCATCTGCGTAACACTCACATGCGTCAACACTCAACAAATATAAATCTGTATAAAATGAGAGCAACTTTTGGAGCACATCAACCTTCTTTCAAAAGCATCATCACTTTTATATCTCAGTTTGAACCTCAAACCAGCCAAAAATGGTTGACCGAAGGTCTTCATGAACTTAGAACATGGTATAATAAATTCAGATTAACATAACCTGTAAGGTTTGTAAAGCAATAATTGTCATCATACGATTGGTTCAAACAAAACCAAAATGCAGCAAGCAATAAAAATAACAGGCGGTGGCGGCGACAGTTCATCCAACTCCATCGAGACTCGAGAGCGGGACAGGGCTTGAATCGGCCTACAACCAGGCCCCAAATCTTGGAGAAGGGGCGTCGGGACGAAGTGGTTGTAGCCGCGGAAGGAGCTGCTGGCGCCGGGGCAGTAGGCGTCCTACAGGTGCATGCTGCTGGTGAGCTTGTGGAAGCCACGTGTGTAGATGCTGAAGCCGAAGACGAGGCCGACGACCACCAGCACCCGCACGATGAGCATGCAGATGCAGCAGCCTTGCTCGGGCAGCAACACATCTCGCCTTGCCGTAGTTCTTGCCATGGCCGCGACTCGTGGATGAACAGGAGAAGGAGAACTGAGGTGCGGAAAAGGCGAGGCGTTGTTGCTTTTGGCTGTTGGTTGGGTTCGCTCGAGAACTGGGCGCGGTGAGGGTTTGATCTGCTCTCGTATGGGCGTGCGAGCCCGGCCGAGCGACAACGCTACAACTATACTTCCTCTTGCATGCGGATGAGGCTGGGATGATGCAGCGGCGCTTCCGCCTGCGTGTCGGTGACACAGTGCGCGGAGAAGGCGACAACGCAGTGCGCAGAGTCAATGTGGAGCTCAGCGAGGTGCCATGGCGTCGACGGTGGAGTTTGCTCTCGCGCCGTGGCCATGGCGATTTGGGCTCCTGGATGGTGGTGGGGAAATGCGCAATCAGGAACCCTAAATCGCAGGAATGGGCGTGAAACAACGGCGAAAAAGAGGAGACTTACCGTGGTAGCGACGTAGGTGGTTAGATTCGGGGAGGAATTGAATTTGGGAGACAAGACCCCAAATCCGCCGCCGCTTTGTCCTTCCCGTTGAGGAAGAAGAGAACGACGAGGCCCAAGATGAGGTAGCCGCCGCCGTCCAGCAGCTGTCGCGACACCCAGACGCAACAAGACGAGATGACCGGTGCGACGCAATAGATGGCGAGGAAGACGACCACGACGGCGGTGGCTGGAGGAGGCGGGCCCCACAGCCGCGCGCGAAGGTGGGCTCGGCGTCAGCGCAAGGAGGAGAAACGGTGGGACGGATGATGAGCGCGTGGACGAGGAGCTTGCGGTGGAACAGAGGAGGAGCCCGACTGCGGCTAGGCGGCGGAGGCCTGGGCGGACAGATCCATGAGAAGAAGCGGACCGACGAGAAGTTGGAGAAAAATTCCATTCATACGCCTGCCCGAAGTACCAAATGACGCCTGACAAGGTAATGGTGGACCTTCCATGGCGGTGGGGAGGATCGTGGGGCGCGTGGGCGTTGATTGCGACAGCGGTGGGGAGGATCGTGGGTGGGGGATCCGCGTGGGCGTTGATTGCGCCGGCGTGGGGAGCGCGGGCGTTGAACCCTGGCAGAACCGTGCACCAGTATTGTGGACGCCTACAGTAGAGGCTTAAGGAATAGTAGAGATTAAGTTGCCAGAGCTATGAAATGACTACCTCGTTTACAAATCATTTTGTTAGAAAGAAAAAGAGTATAATCATCTCTATATAAAGTTCGTAAGTTCAGTTCATTATCTAATGTTCATAACAAAAAATAAAATTACATCACATACTTTAATTCAAAGCTACAAAAACATCTAACTAACATTATCTCTAGCTTTGTGTTTTTTATCAAGTACATGAAAGTGTCGAATAAAGTGTGATTTTAATAAATATATGCGCTTTTTCGTGCCTCTATATGGACCATTTCGTGCCTGCCTTAAATGGGCCGTGCTCGTGCCCGCCCATGGGCCGCGACCTCGGCCTAAACCCGGCCCGTCACTAAAATATTTTGTGTCGTGTCGTGCCTGGACCGTGCTTTTTTCCCGTGCTTCGGGTCGGCCTATCAGGCTCGGCCCAAATGTACACCTATACTACTAGCTAGGAGGAATGTAGACACATTTATTGCGATGGTTTGCATGCAAAGCACGGCCACAGGTTGACACGGGCTTCTAATTAATATATGCGCCACTGTTCACGTGGGTCACAGCCACCCGTAGCCCGTAGTCGTGTGTTTCGAATACCGGAATGCCTGCACAGCGTACTGCCCCTCGGGGCTCCGGCGGACTGGGCCGGTTGCTGTGATCGGGCGTCGGCCTGATAAGGCAAGCCTTAGTCAGTTCCCAGTGCCCGTCGCAAAAACCCCGGGGGCCCGTCACTTCGAGCGGGCTTCTTTGATTTCATCTGGGCCGTACCTGCTGGATCGGGTTTTTTCAGAAGCAAATGTGAAGGAGTCCATGTGGATGTGGTATGTTTCAATAATAACCGCAAAAGCACGCGAGTAAAAAGATTTGGAAGCGCCACCACTCACCGTGCCGGCCCCAGCCCCAACCCCAAGCCCCCAACGCATCCACTCCTCTCTGGTCTTCCCTTCCCCCTCCAGCGAGCTCCTTGTTCTCGCCCTCCGTTCTACAAGGTATCCCCCCCCACCCCCGCCTCTTATCTACTCTTCTCTACCACCCGCTGCATCGCTGCGGTTTAGGCTGGTGCCAATGCAGGTTATAGTGAGGGCGATAGCGCCCAGCAGGAGGCGAGAGCGGGGCTGGAGGCGGGCGAGAGCGACCCGGCGGGCGCTATTGCCACCGCCCGGCGAGAGCGGGCGATATCGCCCGCTCTCGCCTGCACTGGAGCGCGCGCCGGGCAGAGGGAGGCGATAGGCAGGCGAGAGCGGGGCGACGCGTTGGCGATGGCGTCTTCGCGAGCGAGAGCGAGGGGCGACAGTGAGGTGGCGGCTTCTGATTGGTCCACGTGTGCTAGCCGTTGCAACTAGCCGTTTTTGACCGTTTGGAGTCCAAAAAATTCGAAAAAAATTACAAAAAATCACAAATTTCATCCCCAATCCATCTATATATACCCCTACCCGGGTGGAGCTCATTCCACACACCATTCCATTTCATTTTTCTCTTCCAAACTCCCCTTTCTTCACACAATGTCGGGTTGGTCCCCAGATTTGAACACCTTCACGGATCTCTTGCAGTCCGATGGGTCACCTACAACCCTTCCGTTAGATGAGTCTTCTTCACTATATCGTCGCTCCGATGTTTCAGCCTCACTCCCCCATGCACTATTTCCGGCTGCGCGTCCACCACCATACCCTTATCCCTATCATTTGTATCAATATCCACCGTCTTCATATGGTCAACCTCCAACTTCCCAAGCCGGAATTCAAGCCTCATTTCCGGTACGTCCGTATGCCCCTCCCCCACCTGCTGCGGACGGAAGTCAAGCTTCTTTCCAGATACCTCCATACGCCCCTCCTCCATATGCTCCACCTCCGTATGGAGTACCTCCTTATGCTCCATATGCTCCACCTCCGTATGGAGCACCTCATCCATATGCTCCACCTACGTATGGAGCACCTCCTCCAGTTGCACCTTTATCTGTTGGATCTAAAAACCAAGCTGAGAAAAATCCCGTGCCGAAGGAAAAGCATCCAAAGATATGGACCCGGCTGAAAGACGTACCCATGGCAGGGCCGTAAAGATGGTCGAAAAAGAACTTGGTCTGGTAGATGACGAAGAAGAGGAACCGGAAGCGGAACGTGAAGAGGAGGAAGATGAGGATGAGATCGAGGAGTCCGATTAGAGTTATGTAATTTTATTTTAATTATCATGTCATTTTATTTTAATTATTATGTACTTTGTAATTTTAATTCAATAAAAAATATTATGTTGTGTGTTTTCTGAGCGTTGAAATAAATCCGCGTGAATTACTTAATTCTGAAATAGAAAAGCTGACGTGGCTATAGCCTGACGCTGTAGCCTGCTGCAGCCTGTGCACTGGAGCAGCAGGGGCGAGAGTGGAGGCGAGAGCTGACGTGGCAGGGGCGAGAGGGAGGCTGTGCACTTCGCCCGGTTGATTGCTCTAGATCTCTGGCCTCCTTGGGACAGAACCTCCGCCCCCCATGCCAGATTAGTTGGCACCACTTCGTATTTGCCACGTGGGGTGCTGGGTATCCTCGCTGGTGGCAGCGTAGATACATTTTTGTGCTGTGGCGTAGAGAGTTTGGCGTATAGCGGCAGTCCATTTAGGATCTAGGTTTTTTTACAGTGAACGGTCTCAAAACTGTAAGAGCAGAGAGATTTTAGAAAGAGAGAGAGAGAGAGAGAGTAGGATCTAGGTCACAATCACAATATAGACGAAAACCCCGAATTTTTTGTATTTTAGCCCTTAAACAGAAGTAAATTTACGTTTAGACCTAAAAAAATTTTAAATGCAGTTTTGGACCCTTTGCTCGGCGCCATAGCCTGTGGCGCCGAAGTAACACAGCTCGGCGCCATAGGCTATGGCGCCGAGGTCGTGTTGCGTTGGCACAACCCAGACGCGTGGCGTCGACGTGGCACCGAGCTCGGCGCCACAGATCTTGGCGCCGAGCTCGGTTGTGTTATTAACATATTTGTTGCAGACATGAGCACAAAGCCCAGCTAGCCCACTTGGTGGAGCACAAGGCTTCTAACCTTGTGGTCGTGGGTTCAAACCCCACAGTTTGCATTTTTATTTGGTTTTTTTTGTTTATGTCGCTGGTGTGTCCGTTCAAATTTATTTCTAAAAATGCTTTCAATCTACCCGGCCGGTACGTTCAGATGAATTGTGATGGCCTGCCACAAATAAACCTATGTGTACGTATTGTGTATATATGTCCATGACACTATTTTAGCCTCTTTTAGACTTACGAGTGTTCGTTCTGCGATCCAATTATTTCCTTGGATTCATGCATGCTCCAGTAACCTTTTAAAAGCATCGTATCACTAGTTGATTGATATATTTCTAGCTAGTTCGAGCATATTCTTCATTACTATTGAAGTTAAGAGCTTTTTTATTTTGTAGTTTTTTCGTGAACTTATTTCTATCCGTTTTAAATGCATCACTGTGCTCATCGGTTATCATCGAGAAAATCCAGGCACCAGTTTGCTCCTAAGCATCTCTTTTGAGAGTTTAATTTGGAGGATTGGAATAAGCCTTGGAAAGTAGGCCAAGATTGCCTCTGAGCAAAAAACAAAAAAACAAACAAAACAGTGAAGCTAGTTTTTGTGCCAACGTATGTAATTCGCACCATCAAATATATTGGTTTTTTTTAAATGAGTAGTGGCTAGATAAAAAAATATAGGTGAGAAATAAATTTGAACGGACACACCAGCGACATAAACAAAAAAAAACCAAATAAAAATGCAAACTGTGGGGTTTGAACCCACAACCACAAGGTTAGAAGCCTTGTGCTCCACCAAGTGGGCTAGCTGGGCTTTGTGCTCATGTCTGCAACAAATATGTTAATAACACAACCGAGCTCGGCGCCAAGATCTGTGGCGCCGAGCTCGGTGCCACGTCGACGCCACGCGTCTGGGTTGTGCCAACGCAACACGACCTCGGCGCCATAGCCTATGGCGCCGAGCTGTGTTACTTCGGCGCCACAGGCTATGGCGCCGAGCAAAGGGTCCAAAACTGCATTTAAAATTTTTTTAGGTCTAAACGTGAATTTTTTTCCGAAAAATGGCTAAAATACAAAAAATTCGGGACGAAAACCAATCGGAGACGAATGGTCGTCGCACTCGCACGAGGGCTGATTCCTTTCCAGCTCGCACCCGCGGTTGAACAGCGTTTCGTTGTTTCCTCCCCAACTTCCAACACGCCTCGATCTAGATCCACTCTCCCCCCCCCCCCCCCCCCCCCCCCCCCCCTTCTCCTTCCGGTCCTCCCCCCGAGACTATTCATATAGGCGGGTAGGCGTCCGAGGCCTCGTTTGTTCTCGGCTTCTCGTCTCCAAGGGTGCTACTCCGTCCGCGCTTGGTCTGCTCTCGTCCTTCCGGGTAAGGATGCCCCTGCCTTCGCTTAGATAAACCGCTCGTTCTCACCTGCGGGATCTTTTACTTCGTTGGGGGACCTCGATTCCGGTTACGCCTTTTCCCTCTCCGATCCGTTCAGCTTGTCCATGATTCGGTCCGGTCTGCTCTGCTGCGTCGGGGACCTGCTGCTGGTAGCGAGATCGTTGGTAGAGCATTTACTCCCGTGCGTACTTGCGGGATCGACAGTGATAAGCCACCCGTGCTTTTCGTCGGCAAGGAGCCGTGTGGTGTGATTTCGCACCCTCTAAGCATCTGCTCTTTTTCTTACGGACAAAGAGAAATCGATCCAAGTATTTTTCTTGCTAGGTCGATGCTCCACTCCGCCTGTTTTGTTTGCTGCGTGGATAACTAAGGCCCTGTTTCAAACCCCTACAACTAATAGTTAGCCAGCTAATAAATTATTAGCTGGGTTGAGCCAAACTAATTATTAGCTGTGAGGTAGCTAACAATTAGCTGCGGTATTAGCTGATGGTGTTTGGAACCCAATAACTCATTTTTAGTAGTTTTAGAGGTTCCAAACAGGAGCCTAAGAAGGTAGCAAACTTTTTTTTAATAGACAACTGCGAGTGCTCATCTGGATCCCACGCCTTCTGAGTCTACTACACCAGGATAGTCTTTAGTTCAATCGTCGCCTTTGACCCTGCTCCTGGGCATTGTATATCACTTGATAGCTTTCCTCTTCCAGGAAAAAAAACTAGGATGCATTTGAATCCCTGTGGCTTATGCTAAGTCCGCCCTTGGTCAGTGGTCATGCAGCATTAGTCCGGTCATCTTCTTTGACCCAGTCGGAAATGGGTTTAGACCAGTATAAGCATGACCAGTGTGCATACCCTCGGCCTGTACCCGTAATCTAGAGAATCACAGTGTCATTTAGTGAAGGAAGCTACGCTCCGTAGTATGTAAGCAGGTGATACATATGCTGAACCAAAGTGTGTTCAGGTCATTTTAGGTGGCAAGTCAACATTTATGCTAGGCTAGGACATTGTCCATGATGTAAACAAAAACTCAGTTTTTTTTCTTCTTGTGATTGATTTACCTAGCATTTTCATATGCACAGCAAGAAAAGAGAAGATACTGTTATCAATACTAGTGCCCAAATTTATTCTTGTTGAAACTCTTTTTGCTGCTTTAAATATCTTTTCTTAACCATTTAGATTTTTCCTGTATGACTTTCCTACTCTACTAGCACAAAAACAAAGTATGAAAATTCCCTGGCCCTAATTTTAATTAGTAAGAGATATTCTTGGAGGAGAGTGAATGAGAGGGGTGTCTTGATTGATTAGGCAGTGCTGCTTCCTATCAAGGCAGAAAATTGATAGAGGTGTGCAGAAGTCTAGTCAGGCTGCAATGAAGAAATATATTCGTGAACCTTTTTTATTTTGTGTATCCTTATTAAAGTACATTATGCTATGTCATATGAGTAAGATTGGCTAGAAACTTTTGTTGTGCCATGGAGTTTTAGAACCAGTCTCATTGCTTTTGCCATCAGATTATATGCTTTTCCCCTGTCGGTAGTTTGAACATGCTTAGCTCTGTAGCTCGTATGGTACTGCTATTTCAGAAACCATATAAATGCAACAACAACATGAACACACCTTGCCTGTATTTCAAGAAATAGTAAAAGAGATTCTTGGAGGATGGAAGAAAAGGGTGATATGTTTAATTACCTTGCTGGTTACTGCTGCTGCCTGTAAAGCCATTCCATTGGTAGAGGAGTGCCGAAGTCAAGTCAGGGTGCAAAGTTGGATAAATGAACTCTTGAACCTTTTTTGTTTGTGCCACTCTTTATTAATATGGGCCTTATCCCATGTAATAAGACAAGTAACTCTTACATTAAACTTATGTTCTGCCATGGAGTATCCAAGTAGGTTAGTTGCTCCTGGTGTCAATCTCCAAATAACCCCATGAGAATATCTTTGTTTGCCCTGTCCACCAGGTATTTCAAGTTTCAACTGAAAAATTATACATCCTATAGTTTGCAAATGAGCATGAATTCGTGGCGCATGAAAAAAAAAGTATATTCTGCTTGTGTATTTCATTTCATAGACTGTGAACCAGGTATTATCAGCCTGGAAAGAACAGTCACATTAGCAACATGTTTGTGTTCTGACAACCTGAGGCGGTGTCGCTATTACAAATCTATCGTTGGTTCCGTAATCACCTTGTATGCTGTTTGGTTGACGATGGTCCAACAAAAAGAAAATAATTCTAGTCGTCTTCTTTTGATCTTGTTCTTGTGACTAGCAGAGGCCGCGGCGCAACATGGCGAAGATCAAGCCGAAGGCCTTGCTCGCGCAAAGCAAGGTGAAGAAGGTCCCCGGCCAAATCAGCGTGGCCACGATCGTCACCTACATGATCCTCGGCGTCCTGGTTGTGTCCTCCGTTTACGCTGCCTACAGGTACTGCTGGGCAGGCACAGGAGCAGCGGAGGCAGTGGGCGCCCAGGGGAACTGATCCCCCTTCCGACTGCGTGGCTGATCTCGCTGTTGTTGTATCATCCGGTTGGGGTAAAATTTTTGGTTGTTGCTGTCTAGCAAATGGGGTTCATGGGACATGGATAGGTTGTATGTTGATACGGTTACACCGTAGCCGATGATATGTATGTTGAATTTCTTCCCTTTTATTATCCTTTGATGATCCGATTGCCTCTGCTCCTGGAACTGCTTTACTTTGAAGTCTGTGCCTGTGACGTTAGCCCAGAAGTCAGAACCGCACAGCACAGGCATCTTTTTGTTTATACTTGAACCTGAAAGGCCTTTCTTTCCATCAAGAGGGGTAGAGTTTGTCTGTCTGTTTTTCGTACAGCAAGCAGGGAATCGGCAACAACAGGTTGAAATACGCTGCGACGACATACAGCATATTTATTAGGATGAGATTAGCCTTTTTGTTTTTTGCATGGTGGAAATGGAAAGAAAAATGAACGAATGTTTCTGGTACCTTTTGAAGCCTGAAAGAGTGAACTGTAGTGTGCCAAGAAAAAGAAAAAAAAAAGGCTATCGATTTTCGTGCAGTTATCAGCACAAAAGTTAGAGACGGTGGGCTGTGGGCGTGCACAGAGACACCTGTCCCCTGCTTCAGAAATCAGAAGACGGCCCCCAAACCCGTGGTATCAATGATTGATCTATCATGTCTCGTGATTCATTCAGCCATGCGTCGCGTCGGGTGATCTGATCATCCCGCACTATTTATTCCCGTATCAATGATTAAAGCCTTCGATTCGCCCTGTGATTGTGATTTATAGTGGAGCTGTTGGCTTCTAATTAAAGCAGCTGAAATTTATAGTGATAAAAACGCTGCAGCGAACAGGTTTAGGGGCGGTTCGGTTTTTCCATAAGGGCCCGTTCGTTTCTGCTGGATTGAACCAAGAATTATTCCTGTTGATCAAAACTTATACAAATTAGAGAAACAATCCGGACCGGAACAATTCCGGCCTTCTATTCCCCGTCAACCGAACGGGCCCTAAGGGTGGCCCAGAACCGTTCCAAGTTTGGATTGTTTCTCTAGTTTGTATAAATTTTGATCACCTATAACGATTCATGGTGTATTCTGGAGAAACGAACAAAGCCGGCCGCTGGCTGCTGAGCGCTGTTCCGCCATGTGATTGCGAATGTTCTGCGTTCCGGGCTGCTGCTTGACCGGGACCGGCGTTAGTGACGTTTGGTGCACCAAACTTGCGGCAGATACGTGTTCATCCTATAAACCACGCCCTACTACTTTTGTGCCAGCCCTGGACAGGCTCCCAAAAAATAGAACTTTCTACTAAGAAACATGTTTTAAATATAGAGGGACAGACCCAGTCGTCTGAATGTTCTTGTGTCTTGCTTCTCTCCTTTTATTCATTTTAAAGCTTGTCAGGTTACGTCTAGATCAAAAGAATTCGAGGGATTAAATATCTTTCTAGTCAAATTGAATAAAAGATGATTTACACGTTATAATGAACGGCTTCTACTGTTTTTATAGTGGCTTGTGTCTATAGATTGCAGCTATAGTGGTTCGAACAACCGACTTTAATTCGAAGCGAACAGCTTGTTAATCTTCTTCAATTCAGCCGCAACCGAACATGCCCTTGGGTGGATGAATAGCATGAGCTGGCACAGGGAAAATGAGGATGCTGATGTTTCTTCCTTAACCCATGTTTGGGATAGGGTTACGTCGTGGCGCCCACATAAATAGGAAAAAAAAAGTGAAAACGAGTCGCAGTTGAGGGTGGACCGGTGGAGACTACGGCTGCGCTGAGGGCTCCTAACATAACCCACTCCTCGTGTTAGTACATAGTATAGAATTGGTGGAAATATGGACCTTTTTAATTTCAAAAAAAGTAGAGGAAACCATTTGTTTTATTTTTAAAAAAAACTAAAAAAGGTGGTTTCGGTGTTTAGTTTCTAAAGACTAATTTTCGGTCCCTTCATTTTATTATATTTTAATCTCTAAATTTCCAAATATGAAAACCAAAACCCTATTTTATTTTATATATTTAGCAAATTATGAACTAAAATAGAATAAAATAGCTCCCTTTAATATTGGGTGGGGTGTTGGCCTATCATCCTTTCCTATTGGATTTTGAATCGGGATTATAGCTCCCTTTGTTACCTTTGCTCTCAAAAACTCTTAGGTCCCGTTTGTTTCGTTGTAATTGAGTTCTATTTTAATAATTATATTTTAGACAAAAATAATTAAGTTCATATATTTATATATGTAATATATTTGTATATTATCTTAAATCATATGAGAGAGATAATTATATACTACATTCATGTTATAACGAAGCAAGTAGAAGAGTGTGCTATAAGTTGTACATCGGAAAAATAGCATGTAAATCTATAGAATCAAATTTCTATCTCTCACTCCATGAATTTGAGATAGACTTATATGATAACTTTGGAAAGTGGTGGAATGTCGAATTCTAAAAAAATAGCCTATTCCAATAGTAAAATTCTAATTCCTCAAAATGAAAGGAAACAAACGGGACCTTAAGTCTTTATTTGGATATTTTAGTATTCGTCACAATATTAAGATGAATTAGATGTAAATTAGTTTTAAGTTATATCACAGTCCACATCAATACATATGGATTGTGGTGAATGCTACGCAAACAAAGGCTAATAAAAGAAAAGGAAAGTAGGGTTTTGTGTGTGTGAACGGAAGCGAGCAGCAGTGCAAAGGCATATGGAGGCGCCGCGCTGTCATCTAAACAGGGGCGACCGCGACATATTGCATAATTTATATGGAGCACAATTATAAATAGCTTGTTAATCTCCTTCAATCTAACGCAAACGAACATGCCCTTAGGTGGATGAATAGCATGAGGTGGCTTAGACAAAAGGAGGATGCTGATGTTTCTTCCTTAACCCGTGTTAGGGTCATTTGCCTTATGATAGGGTTACGTTGTGGGACCCACATAAATAGGAGAGAAAAAATGAAAAGTAGTCGCAGTTGAGGGTGGACCGGTGGAGACTATGCCGACGCTGAGGGCTCCTATCCGTGACATAACCCACTCCTCATGTTAGTACATAGTATAGAATTGGTGGAAATAAGGACCTTTTTATTTCAAAAAGGGTAGAGGAAACCATTTGCTTTATTTAAAAAAAAACTAAAAAAATGTGGTTTCGTGGACGTGGCAGGGTGTTTGGTTTCTAAAGACTAATTTTTAGTCTTTATATTTTATTCTATTTTAATCTCTAAATTTCCAAATACGAAAACCAAAACCCTATTTTAGTCTATGTATTTAGTAAATTAGGGAATAAAATAGCTCCCTTTAATATTTGGGTGGGGGTTGGGCTATCATCCTTTCCTATTGAATTTTGAATTGGGATTATAGCTCCCTTTATTACCCTTGCTCTCAAAACTCTTAAGTCTTTATTTGGATATTTTAGTATTCGTCATAATATTAAGATGAATTAGGTGTAAATTAGTTTTAAGTTACATCACAGTCCACACCAATACATATGGATTGTGGTAAATACTAGACTACGCAAACAAAGGCAAACAAAGGCTAATAAAAGAAAAGGAAAGTAGGGTTTTGTGTGTGTGAACGGAAGCGAGCAGCAGTGCAAAGGCATATATGGAGGCGCCGCGCTGTCATGTAAACAGGGGCGACGGCGACTGCGCCACAGCTAACATCCACATCCAGCAGTAAAAATCAACCGACGACGGAGGCTGCTGAACGTCCAAGCATGCTGTCGCCCAAGAATCCAGCGTACGTCGCTCTCGTCTTTTCCCTGCTACTGTGCTAGCTAGCAGCCATTGACGGGACAAGTAGAACCTCTCCGTCCATCTTCCCTCGCGGCGCGGTTGAGGAAACAAGCTAGAAGGAGCGACCGCGCGCTGCCTTGGACGAAACCGAGACTTTTGCTTTGGCTCTGTAATAAAGTATATTTTTTAATATTGTGTGTATGTCGGTGCATGCAAGCCACCGGGTTCACAATTTTCTTCTTAGTTTCCAGAACTTCGTACCAGATGCGGACACGTGATTTTTAAGACTTCGTATCGAATGCAGATACACGGATCCAGTCTTCGGGTCTGTTTACAAACTCTCCGTGTGATTGGATGTCTAGACTTGCGTAGGCAAGCTAGCATGAGTCTGTTTCACTGGTATGACCAATTTCTACGTATCCATATATATGGATGTAGGTAAGTAAGTCTAGATTGTATCGGTACGTGCGTGTCAATATGGCTGGATACAGCAAACCAAACACAAGTCGAGCTATGGTCAATTCATATGGAGAGTCTGGCGCTCTCCATACAGGGGCAACCAAACACATGGTCTTTTTCTCAAAACCACAATTTATAATATCATGATTTATTTTGTCATGACATAACTATAGTATATTTTACATCAATCTAATTCACACCTGCTTGGAGACACAATACTTCAGTAGTAGTATAGGAGAAGAGAATAATGGAGCTACGTGCAAGCAAAAAACTTTGGTTCAGACCAAAGTTTTTTTGACCTTAAAAATACCGCAATATTAGTCAAATCAAGGTTTAAAACATATAGTTTTTTAGATGTGCTACTAAACACTTTTTGGTATAAAATACCATTGTATGCTCAAATATCATGGTATTGTTTTAGTAAAAAGAATATTATATTCCCAAACATGACTTTCGTATTAGAACCACGTGGATACGTGAGCTCCGAGCGGAGGATAATTCGTATAAGACGTGGGTACGCAAGGAGTGAGATTTAGGTCCTGTTTGGGAGAGTTTCACTTCAAAAATTTCAACTTTGTTCTAACTTCTTTCACCCAGACAAGTCCAGCTCCATGAGCTATAGCTTAAAAATCGAAACTAGAGGCCAGTTTTATGAAATTCATGAAGCTCCTTAGAGGTGTTTCAAAAACACTGTTTTTATATCTCCTCATGAAGATATACGAAAATTATCCACCATACCACTGGTTACGCAACATGCAACTTCTGTTCTCTCTCGTGATAGCCCATTAATCATCAAGGGTAATCAAGGAAGCTCACACAAATCAATTGTACTATAGAAGTTGGAGTCGATATGCAAGCCAAGCGCTCTTGGAACCCACATTAACAATTTCCTGGAGCTATTTTATAGTGAAGCTGGAAAACTAAAGATGAAGTTTTTGAAGTAAAGCTCTCCCAAATAGGCCCTTAGGGTCGTTTGGTTCACCAAAGATTCTAAAAATTCATAGCAGCATCTTACCCCAATGCGAAATCTAAGAATCTACCTAAAGCTTTATAATTTGAGATAGGAGCATTTTGTGATTATTCACCTCTCTAGCATTGAAATTGTGATTTTATTCCTCATTTCCAACTTTCTGATTTTATCTCTTTGTTTTGAAGACGTAGCTATGTCACACCCATGTGCCATTACAAGCATTTAACTGTGTTTAATCTGATGTGAATTAGTATTTATTGTGGTTTTTACCCCTTATTATATTATGTAATTATGATTTTACCTCTGTTGGGGTTGCACCCATACGAAATAGAAGGTTAGTTCGGACCTGTCGTCCATTTGTTTTAACATTTTTTAATCCCCAATTATGATTTTCACTAACGACGTTGATAGAGGAGCAAACGGTAGCTTCGGTTTAAAAATATAGGGGTAAATCACATTGAAAACAGAGGATAAATCACAATTGCATGGCTGGTAAAGGTATAATCACAATTGTCCCTTTTAATATATTGGAGGGCTAGTTATTTATCTAATGCAACAGTCTAAGCATCCAAACACCACCACTGGTAATTAATTATGTGGTAGTGTTGACGCCTTTTCGGAGCGCCAAACACTCAACAAGAACCGTGGCGGTGCTCGCTGGTCAGGCGCGGACGCTCCGCGACCTGGCGCAGGGGCTGAGTCCTCTGCCTGACGGCCACACGGTCCGCGCCCTGGGGCCGGACGGTCCGCGCATGTGCAGGGGCAGCGGAAGTCGCCGGCGGCGGCCTGGATCTCGCTCCCGGGAGGGACCCCGTCGGGGAGGAGAGATCCTAGGTGATGTATAGGCTCGGCAGGCCGACCTAGACTCTTCTAATCGGCGTAGAGTCGAAGAGAAGCGAGAAATTGGAGATCGAGAGGCTAAACCTAAACTAGACTAGAACTACTCCTAGGATAAAATGCGAAATAGAAGTGTTTGATTCGATTGATGATGATTACAAATCGGCCGTAGACCTCTCTTTTCATAGAGGAGGGAGGTTGGACCCTTTACACGACCGGATTTCGAGCTAATTCCGCGAATATAGCTAACAAACATAGCACAAAACTCGGAACCCTAATCTATTCTGCGCACGCGCGGACCGTCCGGCCCATGGGCGTGGACTGTCCGGCCTCATGGCCGGACCGTCCGCGTGCTCATTTTGGTGCCAAACATATGCCCCCCTGCCTTTTGGTTGAGCTAGGCAAACCAAAAGCACCTTAATCCGATGTGATCACATCGGCTTTCTTAAGCATCTTGCCACATACTAGGATGATACTGCTTGAGGAAACGCTCATTCAAAGATTTGGGTAAATCCTTGCCTTGCAATGTCTGTAGTAAATAGGCGTTACCAGATATTACCTGTTTTACTTCATAAGGACCTTCCCAGCTTGGCGACCATTTTTCAAACTTCCGGTCTTTACTCCTTAGAGGCAGGATGGTCTTCCACACCAGGTCCCCTACTTGAAATGACTTTGCTTTGACCTTCTTGTTGTATGCCCTGGCTACCATGATCTTGTCCTTTTCTATTGCTCCCAAAGCTATCACCCTCTTGTCGGTCACCTCATCAATATTATCCATCATTAAATTGTAATAATCAGTGATGGTTAGATCATTTTGTCTGGCGAACCTGACAGCATTCAAACTTATTTCTACAGGCAACACTGCTTCCTGCCCATAGACAAGCTTAAAAGGAGACACTTTAGTAGCACTATGTTTAGATATCCTGTGAGCCCATAAAGCTTCAGACAAAATCTTATGCCAATGCTTAGGATTATCCGATATCTTCTTTTTTATCAAGTTAATCAATGTCCTATTACTAGACTCGGCCTGTCCATTGGCTTGAGCATAATACGGAGATGAATTAAGCAATTTAATTCTATATAATTCAGCAAACTCACGTACCTCCTTTGACATAAAAGAAGTCCCTTGATCTGTAGTCAAGGTCTGGGGAATGCCGAATCTATGAATAATATGCTCAGTTACAAACTCAATTACCTCCTTGTGCGTCATGTTCTTCAGAGCAACGGCTTCAGTCCATTTGGTGAAATAGTCAGTGGCAACTATCACAAACCGATGCCCCTTTGATGATGAAGGATGAATTTCTCCAATAAAGTCTAATCCCCATCCTCTGAACGGCCAAGGCTTGATGATAGGATGTAATTCGGCTGTAGGGACCAACTGTAGGTCGCCAAATTTTTGACACACTTGGCAACCCTTGTAGTACTTGAAACAATCAGCTATCATATTAGGCCAATAAAAACTAGACCTTCGCAACAACCACTTCATCTTTGGAGCTGATTGATGGGTACCACAAATTCCTTCATGTACTTCGGTCATGGCTAATATAGCATCATCTGGGCCCAAGCACTTAAGCAGGACGTCATTGACTGTTCGGCGGTAGAGTTCATCACTCATCAAAACATACTTGAAAGATGTACGCCGAATGTTCTTATCTGTCCTAACATTAGGATTTCGTAAATAATTAGTTATGGGCGTTCTCCAATCTCCTACATCGGCTTTATTATTAGCTGGATCGATTAAGAGAACTTCCCTGGTAACCCCGGACGGTCCGCGACCTGGGAATTTGGCTCTGCACTAGTTATCAGACTTTCAGTTTTGTGAAATTTCCCTCTCTTTATCCGATAACCTGATGCATCTTTTGCCAAATCGTTAGCTCTACGATTCTCAACTCTAGAGATATGCCGAATACTGAATTCGTCAAAAGAATAAATTATACACCAACATTTTTCAAGGTAAATATTTAGAGTACCATCAAAACATTGATATTCTTCTAACTTGTTGGACAACCAGCTGAGAATCACCAAATACCTTCACATGTTTTACTCCCATACCACTTAAAAGTTCTAGACCGAATAGGAGGGTCTCATATTCAGCTTGATTATTAGTGCAATAAGTTTCCAATCGGCTAGAGAAGTCGAATGAGACATTACTTGGTGAAACAAGTACGATGCCAATTCCTTGCCCTTCATTGCAAACTGATCCATCAAAATATAAAGTCCAAGGAGTAATAGTGAGGTATGACATGTCTAGTGTATGAATATCATTAATCCGATGTTCTACAATGAAATCCGCTACGACTTGGCCTTTCATAGATTTCAATGGTTCATAGGCCAAGTCATATTCTATGAGTGCATAAGCCCACTTACCAATTCTACCACTCATAATTGGGTTATGCAACATGTATTTGATCACATCGGCTTGACCAGAAACAGTGCAATGACTAGACAGTAAATAACATCTACATTTGGTGCATGTATAAAACAAGCATAAGCATAACTTTTCAATAAAAGTGTACCTTGTTTCAGCATCCACCAACCTTCGGCTTAGATATGTCACCACATGCTCCTTCCCCTCAGTTTCTTGTGTCAGAACAGCCCCAATGACCTTATCTTCAGCTGCAATGTATAATCGGAATGGTACTCCTGCTCGTGGTGCTTTTAATACGGGAGCCGAAGATAAGTATTTTTTGATAAGATCAAATGCTTTTTGCTGTTCTGCCCCCAAGCGAATTCAGCATCATTCTTAAGCCGAAGAATAGGGGTGAACGCATCAATCTTCCTGGCTAGGTTAGAAATAAACCTCCGTAAATAATTCACCTTGCCGAGAAACTTCTGTACCTCAACCTTACAGGTCAGAGGTCCCACATTTTGAATAGACTTGATTCGGTCAGGGTCTATCTCTATACCATGTTCATGGATGACAAATCCTAAAAACTTACCAGCCGACACTCCAAAAGCACATTTACGTAGGTTTATTTTCAAACCATACCGACGCATTTTATCAAAGGCTTTGCGCAAATCAGCTACATGAGAACTAAACTCAGCCGATTTGACTACAATATCATCAATGTAAACTTCCACAGTGTTTCCTAACAATTCATGGAAGATCAAATTCATAGCCCTCTGATAAGTAGCACCAGCATTTTTCAGACCAAATGTCATGACAACCCACTCAAATAAACCAATGAAGCCTGGACATATAAAGGCCGTTTTAGACGCATCTTCTTCGGCCATGAAAATCTGATTATATCCGGCATTACCATCAAGAAAGCTAATAATTCTATTTCCTGATGCATTATTGATTAATGTGTCGGCTATGGGCATGGGATATTCATCTTTAGGAGTTGCTCTATTTAAATTGCGAAAATCAATGCATACTATAAGCTTACCTGACTCCTTCTTCTCCACCGGCACAATATTGGAGACCCACTCTGCGTATCTGCAAGGTCTGATAAAATCAGCTTCCAGCATCGGTGGATTTCGTCCTTGATGCGTGGGAGAAGATCTGGACGAAATGTTCTAACTCTCTGCTTGAAAGGTCTGAAACCAGATTTAATAGGCAGTCGATGCTCTACGATCTCTCGGCTTAATCCAGGCATCTCAGTGTAATTCCAAGCAAAGCAATCTGAATAGTTCTTCAATAGACCGATCATCTCATCTCTAGGATCGGTCTCCAGGGTCTTGTTTACAAAAGTCGGCCTTGGAGTTTTACCATCTCCTATGTCAATCTCCTCCAAAGGATCGGCCAATGTAAACCCCTGTCCTAGTTTATCAAGATCTCTGAATTCCTCTATCATGCTCCCCACAGAGGAATTAGATGATCTTTGTGTGACGGCGGACTTTCCAGTCTCGGGGACCGGATCATCCGCAATACTGTCCTTTTGCTATGATATATGTTCGGTCTTAAAGTCCGAACCCTTTTGTGAAAGACCAGGCCATCCGGCCTTGGAAGCCGAACTGTCCGTGACCAAAGACTCATGAACTTTGTGTGCATTCATCATTTAAACTTTATTTAGGATTTAGCCGATTCTCCATCGGCTCTAGCATTACAGGAATGAAACCTTTCTTATCTATACTTATGAATTGATAATCAGAAAAATCTACTCCCGTGAGACATGTAGCAGTCTCATAAGTCCAGAGTACAAGGGCATCGGCCACAGCGATGCAGGCCGATACATCAGCATGTACTTGTTCTATATCATCGCCTACCCATTGTATTAGCATTTGATGTAATGTAGAAGGTATACATTGATTGGCGTGAATCCAATCTCTGCCTAGGATTAAACTATAATTTCCTTCTACATCAGCGATGAAGAATGCAACAACAAGGGTCTTAGTCCCGATGGTTAATTCAACGGACGTGACTCCCCTGGCTTTGATCGAACTATCAGTTCCAACACCGCTGAGGGTCATGTTGGTCTTAACAAGTTCGTCATCTTGTTTACCTAATTTTCTATACAATGAATAAGGCATTAGATTTACAGCCGCCCCTCCATCTACCAACATCTTAGCAATCGGTATCCCATCAATGTGGCTGCGCACGAAGAGCGGCTTTAAATGATTTACTGATTCCTTTGGTTTAGTAAAGGCGGCTTCTTTAGGACCAAAATCAAACTGGGCAACAACAGGTTCATCGTCGCCGATAATAGTACAAT
Source organism: Zea mays (assembly GCF_902167145.1). Lineage (NCBI taxonomy): Eukaryota > Viridiplantae > Streptophyta > Magnoliopsida > Poales > Poaceae > Zea > Zea mays. Next base: position 36,115,774 of record NC_050098.1, on the reverse strand, counting down.
CGGCGGAAAATGTAATAATATTTACATCCATACCTGGGCGTTCTGGAGAAGCCTCGTAGTCGACCAGGTCTTCTCCCAGCAGGTCGTCCTCTTCCATTGATGTTGTCGTGTCGTTGGAGGCTTCCCGGTGAACGGCGGACGGTCCGCGCGCGGGGGCCGGACGGTCCGCGCCTGGTGTAGGTTGTCCAGAGGCTTCCTGGTGAAGGACGGACGGTCCGCGCGCAGAAGACGGACGGTCCGCGCCTGGTGCAGATTGACTTTCTATTTCTGTGGCCGTTTGTTTTTTCTCAACGGCTTTTGGTCTCCATTTCTTTTGCGGTGGCGGGTATAGTGGATGTGTGTCATTAAATGTCTTTTCCGCCTCCTTCTCCTGGCTCTCCTTTGCTCTTAGGTGCTGTAATTTTCTCTTTTGGGACCGTGTCAATCCCGCTGGGCACCATCGAGGCATGGAGTATTTTGGATCGGCTGTTTTGATGGTAGCCGTATCCTTTTTGGTTGTGTTGGCCGATTCGCCAAAAATCATCGGCCCGCCCTTCATTGTCTCCCTGTATGACAACATCTGCAGTGCCTATTTTGATGATGTCCTTTTTTGTTGTTCTTTGAGTTGCTACAGGCATATGCCCCCCTGCCGGATTGGTCGGCCTTGGAGGCCGAGTAGTGCGGCAATCCTGTTGGGTCTGTACCTGGCGGTCGGATTGAGCGGTGCTCAATCGGTCTTGTACTGGTAGCGTCAACCTGTCAAAAACAGATGTTTGGGGTGCCCCCCAGGTGGGGTACTGTGGCATCCCAAATGGATATGGTGGCATGCCCCACATTTGATTTGGGACATATGGTGGAGGTAAGTATGTGTATGGATATGGCATAGATGGATAAGGGGTGGAGGTGTCCATGTCGGTAGGTTAGGTCTCAATTGTACAGTATGACCTTTCATTTCTTCCGATTGGTGGGGTGATCCAATCGGCCTGACCAGACGTTGCTCATGAATGGGTGAGCGGGGTCGCTTTGCTGGCCGGTCACTGGGGTCAGCCTTCTTTTTCACGTATTTAGACAACAATTGATCGAAAGTCGGGCCAGGCTTGACCAGCCAACCAGCTGCTTTAAATGTATTTGTTTTCCACGTACCTATCTCTGGTCGTTGTGGTTTGAAGGTACGTGGCCGCTGCGAGTCCTGAGCATGGCCGGACCGTCCGCTGGAGTTCTTCGGACCGTCCGGAGAAGCGTCGGACCGTCCGCGTCTGGATGGCGGACTGTCCGCGATGCGCAGCACGGGTTTTCGCAACTGTCTCCCTGTCTGCGCTTGCCCCCCAGTGCTAGAGGCTGTGATGGTCACCTTTAGAGTCTCCCCTCCATCGGGAGTCTTCTCGGCCACCACTTTCCTGCAAGAAACTTTACAATCCTCATTGGCCTTTTTAGCATCACCGATGATTGTTTCTTTGCCTTTGCCTTTATCAGCTGTGTTTGGCCGAACCAGGACTTTCTTGCCCTCGAAGTCGATCATGTTCATCGGAAAGGGCTCTGTATCCACCTGCATTTCCTGAAATTTCAATCGTCCTTCGTTAATGGCCGATTAAATCTGCCGCCGAAACACATTACAATCATTAGTGGCATGAGAAAATGAGTTATGCCACTTGCAGTACGCACGATGTTTTAGCTCGTCGGCGGATGGAACAATGTGATTTATTTTAATGTTGCCATTTTTGAGTAATTCGTCAAATATTTTATCACACTTACCAACATTAAACGTAAACTTAACCTCCTCATGCCGTTTCTTTTGAACCGGCTGTAAGGAGGAACAAGCCGAAGATTTGGCCTGCTTTGGCCAAACCATTTCAGCAGCATACACTTCTGATTCGTCATCCGAGCTACTTTGGTCGCATTCTACTATATGTACGTTGTGACGAATTGTTTTAGCAGTTTCTTTGCTCCGGCTTTCACAAGCCAAAGCTCTCTGGTGTAACTGTGCTAGTGTAAAAAATTGGATGCCTTCTAATCTTTCTTTTAAATAATATCGTAGACCATTAAAGGCTAATCCTGCTAGCTGTTTTTCTGCTAAATGAATTTGGAAGCATCGGTTTCTTTTATCTCGGAATCTCCGGATGTAATCATTAACCGATTCATCTTTTGCCTGTCGCAATGACACTAAATCTACCAAATCCAACTCGTAGTCACCGGAGAAAAAATGATCATGAAATTTTTATTCTAGATCCCCCCATGATGAAATGGAATTAGGAGGTAAAGTGGCATACCATGCAAACGCGGTTCCTGTTAAAGATAATGAAAACAAACGTACGTGAAATGCCTCCGTGTCGGCCAATTCTCCTAATTGTGCTAAAAATTGGCCTATGTGTTCGCGCGTGTTCTTTCCTTGATCACCCGAAAATTTTGCGAATTCGGGTATCCTGGTTCCCTGTGGGTATGGGTGGTGATCAAATCGGCTGTCATAAGGTCTCCGATATGATTGCCCCCCAGGGACCATGCTTACTCCGAGCTTATCTCGGAACGCCTCGGCTATTTCTTCCCTTACTATATCAATGGCAGCCGGTGCAAGACCACCGGCTCTCTGGTCAAACATAGGTGGGATTGGTTGGATGTTAGTATGTTGTCTTTCCCCCCATTGGTTTGAGCTACGTGGTGCATTTCCGTTTGCCCTATATGGCTCATAGGTTTGATCGTTTCTTTCCGGCCTTCTAGATGGGGCCGGAAAGCTTTCCTGGGCTCTGGATCTTGAATTAATGGGCTGGTGCGTTGCATAGTGTGATGGGAAGTGTTGCTAGGACGGGTGAGGATTCGGGTAATAATCTTCCTCAAAAGACTCATACGCGGACTGTCCGGATATGTACCCAGACCATCCGTGGTTATATGCGGACCGTCCGTCGTTGTATGCGGACCGTCCGACTGGGTAGTTTGGGTTCTGTGACGTATGTGGTGGCTCGGGTGCATGTCTAGGTAACTCATTAAAAATGGGCCCGGCCGTGGCTGGCCCGGACGGTCCGCGCTCACGTGCGGACAGTCCGGACATGTGCAGATCGACTGTTTTGCTGCCGATTTGCGGTTGCTCAGGGTACGTGTCCATCGGCATCCCATAAAGGGGCTGTGACTGGTCGTGACAACCTCTAGCCGATGTATTACGTGTGTTATCCCCTAATTCAACCTCGTGTTAAGGAAAATTTGCTATACTAGATTTATCAAATGCACGAGCTAATCTCCTATAGTCGTTTTGCATATCCCCTATGATATTTTGCATTTGTTCACGATGTTCATCTACATAATTCTTAAGAGATTGCAGCTCGTTTGTATTACTTACATTGGGGATATCTGGCGTGGGTCGCAGTGAAGCCGGATCTGTCGCCCGATGTCGGGCGACCTTGTTGTTCCTGTCCACTTTGAAGTTGGCCAAGAACTTTGCTTTCGCCTTCTGGATCATCTGCTCCTTGTGCTCCTCGAACTGGAGCTGTTCGTCAGCCGACAATGTGTCCCAAGTCGGCTCTATGATGTTGCTTGGGGAAATATCAGAGCTATCCCTTGAACCGGCCATTGAGGGCCGATTTGATAGGTCTAAATATGCTCTCCCCAGCGGAGTCGCCAAAAAGTATGTTGACGCCTTTTCAGAGCGCCAAACACTCAACAAGAACTGTGGCGGTGCTCTCTGGTCAGGCGCGGACGGTCCACGGCCTGGGGCCGGACGGTCCGCGACCTGGCGCAGGGGCTGAGTCCTCTGCCTGACGGCCGGATGGTCTGCGCCCTGGGGCCGGATGGTCCGCGCGTGTGCAGGGGCGGCGGAAGTCGCCGGCGGCGGCCTGGATCTCGCTCCCGGGAGGGACCCCGTCGGGGAGGAGAGATCCTATGTGATGTCTATGCTCGGCAGGCCGACCTAGACTCTTCTAATCGGCGTAGAGCCGAAGAGAAGCGAGAAATTGGAGATCGAGAGGCTAAACCTAAACTAGACTAGAACTACTCCTAGGATAAAATGCGAAATAGAAGTGTTTGCTTCGATTGATGATGATTACAAATCGGCCGTAGACCTCTCTTTTTATAGAGGGGGGGCTGGACCCTTTACACGACCGGATTCCGAGCTAATTCCGCAAATATAGCTAACAAACATAGCACAAAACTCGGAACCCTAATCTATTCTGTGCACGCGCGGACCGTCCGGCCCATGGGCGCGGACTGTCCGGACCGCGGACTGTCCGGCCTCAGGGTCGGACCGTCCGCGTGCTCATTTTGGTGCCAAACAGGTAGAAAAAAATTAGATTCTTAAAATCCACGTGTAACCAAACGTAGCCTTAGTATGGCTAGCTAGACAATGATGTTAATGTCTTTTTAGGTGTAGAGATTAGATATATAGATACAACGTCTATATACACGAATAAATATCTTCAGTTGATGAATTAGGTCATCCTAATAAAATATAGGGTTCAAAGGATTGTGGTTGCTCTAATAAATTGCTCATTAAATATCTAATAACTAATACAATAACTACTTAAAATCCACACCATCTTTCTTAAACATTCCCTATTCACTTTAAAGATATTCATAATTGTTCGAGGCAAAGGATAAAAAACTAGGCTGCATCTATTCTATACCACTATATAATTCATGAGTTTAAATCTTACAAAACATGTCCAACAAAATCACATCCACACCGACAACTTTTACTAAATGCATCAAATAAATTACACATAAACTTAACACATCATCAAAATCAACAATGTAGATCTATGAATAACTATATATTCCTTATTCACTCAAATTTAGTGGACAAATATTATTTAGATCATCCTCCCTCCTCCACGACCCCATCCCCGCTAGCCTCCCTCTCTCTTTGCCCCATCCGCGCCGCTCCTCCCTCACTCGTGCCGCCACCGTCGACCCCTCTTCTTTTTCAGGATCATAGCGTTAACATGATCTATATGCTAGTAGAGTCTAGAGAACTATTGTCATTATTTATCTTTGGTTAGCGAGAATTCTAAAATAAAATATTTTGTATTTAGAGGTCTAATTAAATAAACTGCTAGATTATATTCTTTACAAAAATTTGTACCTTGATTTATTAGAAATGATACAAAGAGGCTTCGTGAGGTTGTTATCTGTCTGATTGGTTGCCCACATCGTTTCATTCTGAACTACCGTATATGTTGACTTTATCTCAGACTATGTTTGGTTACCTGCATGCGTACGGGAGACGTGTGGTGCATGGGGATGCAAGATAATTTATTTTACCTATATCCACATTTACGCCTAAATCTTGTGTATCTGGCTGGCCACCCTCCCGGGAGCCTGCGCACAAGCACGTATACATCCAATCAGCTTGTATAACGCTAACTCCAGCAGAATGTGTATAAGGCCGCAGATGCTTATTTTGTGTGATCGTATTCAATTAAGGACATGTTTGGTTTGTGTCTAACTATGTCTCATTTTATCTAAGGTTAGTCATTTGAATTGAAAAACTAAGCTTAGACAGAAAAATTAGATAAAATATGACAAATTAGATAACAAACCAAACAGTCCGAAAAATATTCACGCTTTCAGTTCCTCGCAGATCGGATCGCGCAAAATATGCGCTCGGGTGCTCAGTCGTGCATTCTCCTGGTTCCATTGCGAGTCTGCATGCGCATGCACGTGCTGCTGGGCCTGCTAACTTTTGGCGATGTACATGCAAACGTGGAAAGTACTACTTTGCCCATGCGCCATGGAAAGCCGTGGGGATAGCCTGCCTAACAAAGGGTAAATTCTTCGGAAATGTTGTATACTTTTTTCCAGTGTCAGCGTTGGACGGGAACAAAAACGCTCATGTTTTCACTCTATCGTTAAAAAAGAAAGAGTTCATATATAATACGAGTACTTGCTAGTATTTGCAATGGACAATGATAAAATTTGGAAACTATCAAAGCTGTTGTTCCTAAAACTGCCTGACCTAGGATAACGATTTTCAACGGGCCGAATGATCCGACAATGTTGTCTACTCGCTCCACTAAACTAGATCCTATTGTTGGATCTTTTATAGGCTTAGTCCATTTATTAAATAAACTCTATGATGTGTAGTGGTGGAGAATACCAATAGTACCATATTGGAAGTCCAAAGGTCTGTTGGCTTGACTTATATGGTGCGAATTATTCCACCTAACTTGAGAAGTCAAGAAACGGACAAGGGCGTGCCACACGCGCGCGCGCCGCCGCCGGCCGGGCGTGGCGTGGCCGGCGTGGTGTGGTTGTGTTAATTTTTAGCACCAACTAACCACGTAAACCTTTCAGCTGCTTGTCTCTTCGTCAGCTGCATGCGAGACCGTTGCCTTTCAGCTGCCCGTCTCTTGGCGTGTCGCATGCGACTCTTCTCCTTCAGCTTCCCTCTGCGAGAGGTTAAATAGAGGAGAACCCCTGGCACTTGGTACACGTGAATAGAACCACCATTTCAGAGTCACAACCCAGCCGCAAGTGAGAGTGTTCCCATCTCGTGACTCTGCGCGCACAGAGAAGCGACAGGGCAGGTGCATCCGGAGCCCTTGCCGTTCGAGACCTTGCAGGGGATCGGCAATTAGGTTTTTGGGGAGCGTCTACGCGACTGCCCAAAACGTCTTCTTCCTGATGACATGACAAGGGAAGCTGGACAAGGATCTGGATCATCAGAGCGTATGGGAGGGTATGATCAGTTTATTTCCTTAGTGTTTTGCGTTCTGCAAATTAAATATGTTTCATATACTCACCTCTGCTGTTTTATATGTAGTCATGTATTTATCTCTTCTGTTCTGTCATTTTATAATATGTTATATCTGTTTGTTTTAATTTTACAGTCATGCTGTTTATATTGCTATCTACTTATTTTTAGTTGTTCCGTAATAATTCATGAACCATGTTTATATACTTATTATATTTATATGATTCATATGCTCTATGTTCCCTTGATCCATATTGGTATGGATCAATTTGAAATAACGATTTCTATGGTTAATTATTTGTTATATGTCATCATCATAATGTTAATTTATGGAATTAAAATAATACTGAAAATGCCTATAATTCTAACAATCCAAAAACCTAATGTTAGGCATTTTTCTGTCAGAGGTTTTGCTGCTGTGCTAAAGCCTGATCCTTTTGATGGTAAAAACTTCTTGATATGGAAAGCTAAGATGGAATTGTGGCTTACTGCAATGTCTTGTTTTCATGCCGCTGAGGGCAAGCCTGCCAACTTACCTCCTGAGAATGAGGCTAAGTTTAAGGCTGAAGACAACCTCTTTCGAGAAGCAGTAATTAGTGCACTGGATACTAAATTCCAGAAAAGCTATATCATCCTTCCTACAGGGAAAGAGCTGTGGGATGCACTTGTTGGAAAATTTGGAGTAACTGACGCTGGTAGCGAGCTGTATCTCATGGAGCAGCTGTATGACTACAAGATGGTTGAGAACCGATCTGTAGTGGAACAGGCTCATGAGTTTCAGGCACTAGCTAAGGAACTCGAACTTTTTCCTTGTCCTTTGCCTGACAAGTTTGTGGCTGGCGGTATAATCGCCAAGTTACCACCTTTTTGGAAGGACTTTGCTACCTCTCTCAAACATAAGAGACAAGAGTTCAATGTGGAAGAGCTCATTGGTACTCTTGATGTTGAGGAAAGGGCTAGAACAAAGGACAGTGGAAAAGGTGTTGAGACCTCTACTGCTAATGTGGTGCAGAAGAGAAACTTCCGAAAGTTTAACAAGAAGAAAAACCAGAACAAACCAGAGAACGCAAATAAACCTGTTCAAACAACACAGTTTAAAAAGAAGAACAACAATAACAAGGGAAAGGGAGGATGCTTTGTCTGTGGCAGTGATCAACATTGGGCAAGAGAGTGCCCTGATCGCAAGTTCTCTCAAGACAAGAAATCAGCTAATGTTGTAACCACTGAAACTGAAGGTGGAATATCTGGGTATGGTAATTCTTTACCATTTGTTCTTTCAGTCTGTAATTCACCTAAGTGGTGGATAGAAAGTGGTGCAAACATTCATGTGTGTGCTAATGCCTCTATGTTCACTTCCTATCAGGTCGGGAGATCTGGCGCCTTGTTGATGGGAAATGGGTCGCGTGCTCATGTTCTTGGTGTTGGTATGGTCATTCTGAAGTTTACTTCGGGAAAGACGGTGCCATTGAAGAGCGTGCAACATGTGCCCTCTATCAAGAAGAATCTCGTTAGTGTTTCGATGCTATGTCGAGATGGATATAAAGTTGTTCTTGAGTCTAATAAATGTGTTGTGTCGAAACATGGTATTTTTGTTGGTAAAGGATATGACTGCGGAGGCTTATTCCGCTTATCACTGCATGATGTGTGTAATAAAATGGTGAATTCTGTTGATTTTTCTAATGAGTCAGATTTATGGCATTCACATTTTTGTCATGCAAGTTTTGGTTGTCTTATGTGGTTAGCAAATATAAATTTAATTCCTAAATTTAACTTGGTCAAAAAGTCTAAGTGCCATCTGTGTGTTGAATCAAAACAACCCCGCAAGCCTCACAAGGCTGCTGAGGCGAGGAGTTTGACACCTCTAGAACTTGTTCATTCTGATCTGTGCGAGATGAATGGAATTTTGACCAAAGGTGGTAAAAGATACTTTCTCACTTTTATAGATGACTCCACTAGATTTTGTTATGTGTATCTCTTAAAAACAAAAGATGAAGCGTTCAATTATTTTAAGGCCTATAAAGCTGAAGTTGAGAACCAACTTGAGAGGAAAATAAAACGTTTAAGGTCCGATCGAGGTGGAGAATATTTCTCTAATGTGTTCGATGAGTTTTGCGTGGAACATGGTATTATTCATGAGAGGACACCGCCATTCTCACCACAATCCAATGGGATTGCTGAAAGGAAAAACCGCACTCTAACAGATTTGGTGAATGCCATGTTGAGTACAGCGGGATTATCCAAGGCATGGTGGGGTGAGGCGATTTTGACGGCATGTCATGTCCTGAATAGAGTTCCAACAAAGAACAAAGAGATCACACCATTTGAGGAATGGGAAAAAAGAAGATTAAATCTCTCATATTTACGCACTTGGGGTTGCTTGGCTAAAGTGAATGTGCCAATCAACAAAAAGCGTAAACTTGGGCCTAAAACTGTTGATTGTATATTCCTTGGGTACTCTTTTCACATCACTAGGTATAGGTTCTTAATTATAAAATCTGATGTGCCTGATATATATGTTGATACTATCATGGAATCAAGAGACGCAACATTTTTTGAGAATGAGTTTCCCATGAAGAATACACCTAGTGATACAAGTCATGAGACTATAATTCCCCATGAGCACGAACTGTTGATTCCTATAGATCATGCTGAGGATTCTCACGTGCACATCCCTGAGGAGGATGACACTATAGTCACTCGAAAGAGCAAGAGACAGAGGGTTGCAAAATCCTTTGGTAATGACTTTATAGTGTACCTTGTGGAAGACACACCAACTACCATTAGTGAGGCATATTCCTCTCCTGATGCTGACTTATGGAAGGAAGCAGTAAGGAGTGAGATGGAATCTATTATGTCTAATGGAACTTAGGAGGTTGTTGACCGTCCTTATGGTTGTCAACCTATAGGTTGCAAATGGATCTTCAAGAAAAAGCTTAGGCCTGATGGTACAATCGAGAGGTACAAGGCAAGGCTTGTGACCAAAGGATATACCCAAAAGGAGGGTGAAGATTTCTTTGATACCTACTCACCAGTGGCTCGATTGACTACAATCCGCACATTAATAGCCGTGGCAGCCTCTTATGGTCTTATCATTCATCAGATGGATGTTAAGACAGCTTTCCTTAATGGAGAGTTGGATGAGGAGATCTATATGGATCAGCCAGAAGGGTTCATCGCGGATGGTCAAGAGAACAAGGTGTGCAGGTTGATAAAATCATTGTATGGCCTAAAACAAGCACCTAAGCAATGACATGAAAAGTTTGATAATACTCTTACAGCAGCTGGCTTTGTTGTAAATGAATCTGACACATGTGTGTATTATCGGTATGGTGGGGGTGAGTCTGTTATGCTGTGCCTTTATGTTGATGACATCTTGATCTTTGGATCAAATCTCAATGCGATTGAGGAAGTTAAAAATCTTCTATCGAGCAATTTCGAAATGAAAGATTTTGGAGAAGCTGATGTCATTCTAAACATCAAGCTTGTTAGAGAAGCTGATGGTGGGGTAACTTTGTTACAATCCCATTATGTGGAAAAGGTATTGAGTCGCTTTGGTTTTAGTGACTGTGATCCTGCTCCAACACCTTATGATCCTAGTGTGCTTTTGAGAAAGGATCAGAGAATAGCAAGGGATCAATTGACATACTCCCAGATCATTGGCTCGCTCATGTACCTTGCAAGTGCAACAAGGCCAGACATCTCTTATGTTGTGTGTAAGCTAAGTCGGTTTGTATCGAAACCAGGAGATGATCACTAGCGTGCTCTTGAGAGAGTGTTGCGGTATTTGAAAGGTACTATGACATACAATATTCATTATACCGGAAACCCAAAAGTGCTGGAAGGCTATTGTGATGCCAACTGGATTTCTGATGCTGATGATGTCGGCGTTTCGAACCCGGGGGGTCCCTGTATCGATGAGTAAATTGTCGCCGCGTGCCCCAGCCCAGATGGGTCGGCGCGAGATGGAGCACGAAGGGGGGAAGAAGCCGGAGGGAGGCAGGCGTGAGAGGTGAAACCCGCGGCCTTCATGTTTGCCCCGCGCCCAGGTCGGGTGCGCTTGCAGTAGGGGGTTACAAGCGTCCACGCGGGAGGGAGCGAGCGGCCTTACGCAAGCGTCGTCCCGTCCTTCCCCGCGCGGCCAACCCTCTTTAAGAGGGCCCTGGACCTTCCTTTTATAGGCGTAAGGAAAGGATCCAGGTGTACAATGGGGGGTGTAGCAGTATGCTAACGTGTCTAGCGGAGGAGAGCTAGTGCCCTAAGTACATGCCATCGTGGCAGCCGGAGAGGTTTTGGCACCCGGTTCATGTGGTGTCGTGGCCGTCGGAGGAGCGCCGGAGCCTGGCGGAAGGACAGCTGTCGGGGCTGTCGGGTCCTTGCTGATGTCCTCTTGCTTCCGTAAGGGGGCTGAGAGCTGCCGTCGTCATGGAGCATGCGGGGCGCCATCATTACTTGTTTGGCGGAGCGAGCCAGATGGGACATCGGTCTTGTTCCCCATAGCCTGAGTCAGCTTGGGGTAGGGTAATGATGGCGCCTCCTATGACGTGGTCGGTCCGAGCCCTAGGTTGGGCGAGGTGGAGGCTCCTCCGAGGTCGAGGTCGAGGTCGAGTCTGTCTTCCAAGGCCGAGGTCGAGTCCGAGCCCCTGGGTCGGGCGAGGCGGAGACCGTCGGCTGAGGCTAGGGCTGAGTCCGAGCCCTGGGGTCGGGCGAAGCGGAGTTCGTCGTCTTCCGGGGCTGAGCCCGAGTCCGAGCCCTGGGGTCGGGCGAAGCGGAGTTCGTCGTCTTCCGGGGCTGAGCCCGAGTCCGAGCACTGGGGTCGGGCGAAGCGGAGTTTGTTGTCTTCCGGGGCTGAGCCCGAGTCCGAGCCCTGGGGTCGGGCAAAGCGAAGTTCATCGTCTTCCGGGGCTGAGCCCGAGTCCGAGCCCTGGGGTCGGGCGAAGCGGAGTTTCCTATGGCACCTGAGGCCGGACTTGGCTGCTGTCAGCCTCACTCTATCGAGTGGCACAGCAGTCAGAGCGGCGCAGGCGGCGCTGTCCTCTTGTCAGGCCGGTCAGTGGAGCGGCGAAGTGACTACGGTCACTTCGGCTCTGTCGACTGGAGGGCGCGCGTCAGGATAAAGGTGTCAGGCCACCTTTGCATTAAATGCCCCTGCGATTCGGTCGGTTGGCATGGCGACTTGGCCAAGGTTGCTTCTTGGCGAAGACTGGGCCTCGGGCGAGCCGAAGGTGTGTCCGTTGCTGGAGGGGGTCCTCGGGCGAGACGTAGATCCTGCGGGGTCGGTTGCCCTTACCCGAGGCTGGGCTCGGGCGAGGCATGATTGTGTCCCTCGAATGGACCGATCCTTGACTTAATCGCACCCATCAGGCCTTTGCAGCTTTGTGCTGATGGGGGTTACCAGCTGAGATTTAGGAGTCTTGAGGGTACCCCTAATTATGGTCCCCGACAGTAGCCCCCGAGCCTCGAAGGGAGTGTTAATACTCGCTTGGAGGCTTTTGTCGCACTTTTTTGCAAGGGGACTAGCCTTTCTCGGTTGCGTTTTGTTCCGGTGGGTGCGCGCGAGCGCACCCGCCGGGTGTAGCCCCCGAGGCCTCGAAGGAGTGGTTTGACTCCTTCGAGGTCTTAATGCATTTCGCAATGCTTCGGCCGGTCTGGTTGTTCCCTCATGCGAGCTGGTCGTAGCCCGGGTGCGTGGTCGAGTCCCAAGTTCTCGGGCTGGTATGTTGACGCTGTCAATGGTTTGGCCGGAGCCGGGTTTGCGAGAGCAGCCCCCGAGCCTCCGCACAGGGCGAGAGGACGGTCAAGGATAGACTCGACTTTTTTACATACGCCCCTGCGTCGCCTTTTCGCAAGGAGGAGGGGGGAAAAGCGCCATGTTGCCCTTGGAGGGCGCCGAACATGGTGTCTCCGGTGAGCTGCTGACGGGTAATCCGAGTGGACGCCTGTGCCCCATTTGTTAGGGGTCGGCTAGAGGCCCGGAGGCGCGCTCCAAAAGTACCTGCGGGTGATCTGCCGGACCCGGTCCCCTTTTGACGGGGTCCGAGGGCTCGATGCCTCCCTCTAATGGGATTCCGTTACAAGATCGTTCCCGCTGGTCTCAGAAATGTCCTAGGGTACCTCGGGAGCGTAGCCCGAGCCTTGGTTATGTATCGAACGTACCCAGGGTCATCCCTCGCTCTGTGTCTGAGGCGGCTGTGAACCCTTCGTAGGCCACCCTACGAACCCCTGATCAGTAGTGGGCGTGGAGCCCGAGTGGCCTGAAGCGGCCGTTGAACCCTTCCGAGGGGCTGGCCTTCGAACCTCTGACCAGTAGTGGGCGCGGAGCCCGAGCGCTCTGAGGCGGCTGTTGAACCCCTCCGAGGGGCCAGCCTTCGAACCTCTGATCGGTAGGGGGGCTCGGGGCCCGTTTCCGTCGCGGAGAAGGATCCCTTTCGAGGTATCCCCCTTTCCCGGTCCCTGTTGTAAGAGAGAGAAAGAGGAAAAGGGAAAAAAAATATGAAATCGAGATGTCGTAGCGTACCTTTTTTGACGCGGTCATTATGGCGAAGGCGAAGCGTCGCTCGCTTCTCCTGCCAAAGGTGCCGCCTGTCCCGCCGCGGAGTTAATGCGACGGGACGAGTGGTTCACGGGGCAGCCGTTGCGCGTGCGCGAGCCGTTCGCGGAACGGAACATGGGTGCGCCGTCTTCACGCCATGGGAGAGGGTTCTCCCGCTGTCCCATGAGGGGACATGAGCTTGGCTGACGACGTGACCGCTGCTTCGGCTCGCCTGCCACCGCCATTACTGTCGGCCCATTTTTGGCCGCATCGACCGTCGCGCCTTCTCCCGCGGCTGACTGGCCTGTGACTGATGCGCCTGGCTGGCACTGTTGGGTCATACGCAGGGTTGCCTCGAGTCGCGGTACTGGTTCCGCAGTCGAGGAGGCGCGGTAGTGGCGCTAGTGGCGGTGCAGTTGCTCGCACGTAGCAACCGGCGCGCCGATTGCATGACGTGTGGGCCTGGGCCACCATGCTGGGCGCGTTGGAGTCGGAGGGGTGCGCCCTCTTGGCGCGGTTGCATGCCGACTACATGGTTGTCCGCCCTTTCACCCGTGGTCTGCGGGAAAGTGGAGGAATGCTTGTAACCGCTGGGCAGTTGCATGCACCGCGCGCGGCGGTTTGGCTTCTTCTGCCCTGGGCCAGCTTGCATGACGCGTGGGACCCAGCCCCCGTGCCGTAGGGGGAGGACCTTGGAGCGTGTTGGAGAAGACTCAGCCCGCGATGGGTGAGGACGCAAGTGGGGAGAATCACCTTTAAAAAGGAGGGTGATCCCCTTGAAAGGCGACCACGTCTTTGCGCTCCCTTATGCATCGCGTCTTTCTACCTTCCGAGCCCCCGAATGGGGAACACCCGCAATCCTTCCGCCTTGTCGTTGGAGGAACACAACTTCGTGGAAGTTGGTACCTTTCAGCCATCGTTCGGCTTCAAGGATTTTCATCAGGCGGCCCGGCTGCATCCCCTCGCCGGTGGTCACCCAAGACGGTGACCACCAGCCCCTGGGTGGGGAGAAGCAAGTCGGGCTGCGGCCTCTGCCCCTCCCTCAGCTTCAAGGATGTTCATCATCAGTGCTGGTGAGGGGAGTGCGCCGAGTTGGGGTCGGTCCCTGCGCGGGCGGTGGCCCGCTCCTTCCCTCAGTGATCGGGGGGAAGGGCGTTCGCCGTTCGTGGCGCTGGCAGCTGCCGCGTGCCCGGCTCTCTGACCCGAGTGGCTTCGGAGCCGCTTCCGGCGCCGCCTTCCGCCACGGTAGCCGGAAGAGGTTTCTCCGCCAACGAGATAGCCGGTGCCGCCCACGGACTGACCTCCAACTCTACGGCCTTCTGCTCGTCCTTGCCTCTCGAGTGAGGGCATGGGCGAGGGCCTTATGGCAGCAGCATCCGCCCTGAGGTCATCGCTGCTGCTGTTCGGTTCCCTGGAGCAGAAGTCGTCGTCGTCGCTGCTGCTGGAGCGGGCGACGGCGAGCCATCCGTCGGCCTTCTGTTGCTCCGCAGGCCCCCCAATCGTGGGATTGTTCGTACCTGCGGAGGTGGAACCGGAGTTCCATTTGTAATGGCACCTTGAGTGCCGGTGTCTTGTTCATTGTGGCTGTCGGGGCCTGAACATGTATGTATTTACGGCACGGAGTCGTGTTTTTTCCTCATTTCGAGCACTAAGACTCGCCTGTCGGCTATCTGAACCGCTTCACCAAGCGTGAGTCGCCTCGTGCAAAGGTGACGAGTGAGGTATCCGTATCCCGGAGGCGTAGGAGTCCCTCGGCTCGGTCGGCCTTGCCGTCCGAGGCTTCTCTTGCTTAGTTAAAGGAAACCCTCGGCCAGAGGTAGCGGTGTCAGCACGAACACAGGCAGAGTTGGCTTCGAAAAGAAGATTTGGTCGGCCGGAGCCTGGCTGGGTCGTCCACTGGCGGGATCGACGCCGGAGTTGAGTTGCCGAGGCCACAAGCCGAGCCGATGTCCTCGGGGGACAGCTGGCTGAGGCTTCGGGGTGACCGGCCTGAGCCGTCTGCTCGAGCCGGATTCCTGGAGAAGGCCCTGGCAGCGATGGCCCGGGCGTGGTGCTGATGTCGTCCTTCGGAGTGGAGATCCTCCGACCGCGTCGCCGTCCAAGTCTAGGTCGGACCTCGCCGAAGGTGTAGTTGACGCCGAGGGTGCTGCTGCTCCCTTCAACTGTCAAGATCCGAGCCTGCAGGATTGGATTATCTTGTAGTGTGTGTATGTTTTCTGCGGCCGCCGAGGCACAAATACACCATCGTCGTGTTGTAAAGCTGCGTTTCTTTTCCTCTTGTTTCGAGTATCTAGACCTATTTGTCGGTAACAGAATTGTTTGTGCGAGCGAGAGTTACTTTTCACGGAAGGTGATGAGTGAGGTATCCGTATCCCGGAGGCGTAGGAATCCCTCGGCTCGGTCGGCCTTGCCGCTTATGCGCACTCTTACTCGTCCATAGGGTTCTGTCACCGACGCAGTCGAGAAGGCCCGAAAAATCGTTTCGGCAGAGGAGCTTTCGAGCGTGAAGACTTGTTCGGTCTGCGGAATCACCTATCCGAGCGCGAGTTACTTATCGCAGAAGGTAATGAGTGAGGTATCCGTATCCCGGAGGCATAGGAGTCCCTTGGCTCGGTCAGCCTTGGCTGCTTACGTGTACTCCGTCGTTTTCAGGATCCACTTTCGAAGTAGTCAAAAAGCACGAAAGACATTCTGGCAGAAAAGATCTTTTTCCGAGGAAAATTTTGACGCAGAGGGGGTTCCCCCCTTTTAGCCCCCGAGGGAGGGTCGGGCTTTGCCGAGGCAAGGCTGACCCTTCCTTGATGACTAGACTTTGTGTGTGAACGAGGTGTATGAACGACTTGAAAGCATCTTAAGGGTAGAAGCGACGTAGCTATCGGATGTTCCAAGCGTTGCTATAGACCTCGCCTTGACTGTTGGCCAGCTTGTACGTTCCGGGCTTCAGAACCTTGGCGACGACGAACGACCCTTCCCAGGGAGGCGTGAGCTTGTGCCGCCCTCGGGCGTCTTGTCGCAGCCGAAGCACCAGGTCGTCCACCTGGAGGTCTCGGGACCGAACCCCTCGGGCGTGGTAGCGTCGTAGGGAATGCTGGTACCGCGCCGAGTGTAGTAAGGCCATGTCCCGAGCCTCTTCCAGCTGGTCCAGTGAGTCTTCTCGATTAGCTTGATTGCTTTGGTCGGCGTAGGCCCTCGTCCTCGGGGAACCGTATTCTAAGTCTGTGGGCAAGATGGCCTCGGCCCCATAGACTAGAAAGAACGATGTGAAGCCCGTGGCTCGGCTCGGCGTTGTCCTCAGACTCCAGACCACCGAGGGGAGTTCCTTCATCCATCGCTTGCCGAACTTGTTGAGGTCGTTGTAGATCCGAGGCTTGAGTCCTTGCAGAATCATGCCGTTGGCACGTTCTACCCGCCCATTCGTCATGGGGTGAGCCACGGCGGCCCAGTCCACCCGGATGTGGTGATCCTCGCAGAAGTCCAGGAACTTTCTGCCGTTGAACTGGGTGCCGTTGTCGGTGATGATGGAGTTCGGGACCCCAAAGCGATGGATGATGTTGGTGAAGAACGCCACCGCCTGTTCGGACCTGATGCTGTTTAGGGGTCGGACCTCGATCCACTTGGAGAATTTGTCGATGGCGACCAACAGGTGCATGTAGCCCCCGGGTGCCTTCTGCAAGGGGCCGACTAGGTCCAGACCCCACACAACAAACGACCAGGTGATGGGTATGGTCTGCAGAGCCTGAGCGGGCAGGTGGGTCTGCCTTGCGTAGAACTGACACCCTTCGCAGGTGCGGACAATTCTAGTGGCGTCGGCCACCGCCGTCGGCCAGTAGAAACCTTGTCGGAAGGCGTTTCCAACAAGGCCTCGAGGTGTTGCGTGATGGCCGCAAGCCCCCGAGTGTATCTCTTGTAGGAGCTCCTGGCCTTCGGCGATGGAAATGCATCGCTGGAGGATGCCCGAGGGGCTGCGGTGGTAGAGCTCCTTCCCGTCTCCCAGCAAGACGAACGACTTGGCGCGCCGCGCCAACCGCCGAGCTTCGGCTCGATCGAGGGGTAGCTCTCCTCGGTGGAGATATTGCAGGTATGGGGTCTGCCAGTTTTGATTAGGCGTGACCCCGCTCCGCTCCTCCTCGATGCGCAGTGCCTCACCCTCGGGGGCCGAGGGTACCTCAGGCCGAGCCGAGGGTGCCTCAAATTGAGCCGAGGGTGCCTCGGGCTGGGCCGAGGCCTTCTCAGGCTCGGGCGTGTCGTCGGTCTTGACGGAGGGTTGATGCAAGTCTCGGGAGAAGACGTCCGGGGGAACCGTTGTTTGCCCCGAGGCTATTTTAGCCAGCTCGTCCGCAGTCTCGTTGTAGCGCTGGGCGACGTGGTTGAGCTCGAGCCCGTAGAACTTGTTTTCCAGGCGCCGAACCTCATCGCAGTAGGCTTCCATCTTCGGGTCGCGGCAGTGGGAGTTCTTCATGACTTGGTCGATGACGAGCTGCGAGTCACCGCGAGCGTCGAGGCGTCGGACCCCTAGCTCGATGGCGATGTGCAACCCGTTGACCAGAGCCTCGTACTCGGCCACATTGTTGGACGCCGGGAAGTGGAGGCATAGCACGTAGCGTAGGTGCTTCCCGAGGGGAGAGATGAAGAGCAGGCCTGCGCATGCTCCTGTCTTCATCAGCGACCCGTCGAAGAACATGGTCCAGAGTTCCGGTTGGATCGGAGCTGTTGGGAGCTGGGTGTCGACCCATTCAGCCACAAAGTCCGCCAAGACCTAGGACTTGATGGCCTTCCGAGGGGTGAACGAGATCGTCTCGCCCATGATTTCCACCGCCCACTTTGCAATTCTACCCGAGGCCTCTCGGCACTGGATGATCTCCCCCAGGGGGAAGGATGACACCACAGTTACCGGATGAGACTCGAAGTAGTGTCGCAACTTCCGTCGTGTCAGGATCACCGCGTACAGGAGCTTCTGAATTTGTGGGTAGCGGATCTTGGTCTCGGACAGTACCTCGCTGATGAAGTAGACTGGCCTCTGGACGGGCAATGCATGCCCCTCTTCTCGTCTCTCAACTACGATCGCGGCGCTAACCACCTGAGTTGTCGCGGCGACGTAGATCAAGAGGGCTTCTCCGGCAGCGGGGGGCACCAAGATGGGCGCGTTCGTGAGGAGCGCCTTCAGGTTCCCGAGGGCTTCCTCGGCCTCAAGGGTCCAAGTGAAGCACTCGGCCTTCCTTAAGAGGCGGTACAGAGGCAGGCCTCTTTCGCCGAGGCGCGAGATGAAACGGCTCAGAGCCGCAAGGCATCCCGTGACTCTCTGTACGCCTTTCAAGTCCTTGATGGGCCCCATGCTGGTGATGGCCGCGATCTTCTCCGGGTTGGCCTCGATGCCCCGCTCGGAGATGATGAACCCCAAGAGCATGCCTCGGGGAACCCCGAAGACACACTTCTCGGGATTGAGCTTCACGCCTTTCGCCTTGAGACATCGGAATGTCGCTTCAAGGTCGGAAAGGAGGTCAGAGGCTTTCCTCGTCTTGACTACGATGTCATCGACGTAGGCCTCGACCGTTCGGCCAATGTGTTCGCCGAACACGTGGTTCATGCACCTTTGGTATGTTGCACCCGCATTCCTCAAACCGAACGACATGGTAACATAGCAGTACATGCCGAAAGGTGTGATGAAAGAAGTCGCGAGCTGGTCGGACTCTTTCATCCTAATTTGGTGATACCCTGAGTAGGCATCGAGGAAAGATAGGGTTTCGCACCCAGCAGTGGAATCCACGATTTGATCGATGCGAGGCAGAGGGTAGGGAACTTTCGGACATGCTTTGTTTAGACCAGTGTAGTCTACACACATCCGCCATTTCCCTCCTTTCTTTCTCACAAGAACAGGGTTGGCAAGCCATTCGGGATGGAATACCTCTTTGATGAATCCTGCTGCCATTAGCTTGTGGATCTCCTCGCCTATGGCTCTGCGCTTTTCTTCGTCAAATCGGCGCAGAGGCTGCTTCACGGGTCGGGCTCCAGCTCGGATATCCAGCGAGTGCTTGGCGACATCCCTCGGTATGCCGGGCATGTCCGAGGGACTCCACGCGAAAACGTCGGCGTTTGCACGGAGAAAGTCGACGAGCACTGCTTCCTATTTGGGATCAAGCTCGGAGCCGATCCGGATCTGCTTGGAGGCGTCGTTGCTGGGGTCGAGAGGGACGGATTTAACTGTCTCCGCTGGCTCGAAGTTGCCGGCGTGGCGCTTCACGTCTGGCGCCTCCTTAGAGAGGCTCTCCAGGTCAGCGATGAGGGCCTCGGATTCGGCGAGGGCCTCGGCGTACTCCACGCACTCCACGTCGCATTCGTACGCGTGTCGGTACGTGGGGCCGATGGTGATGACCCCGTTGGGGCCCGGTATCATGAGCTTGAGGTAGGTGTAGTTGGGGACGACCATGAACTTGGCGTAGCATGGCCTCCCTAGCACTGCGTGGTAGGTTCCTCGAAACCCGACCACTTCGAACGTGAGGATCTCCCTTTTGAAGTTGGAGGGTGTCCCAAAGCGGACGGGTAGATCGAGTCGTCCGAGGGGCTGGACGCGCTTCCCGGGGATGATCCCGTGGAAAGGCGCAGCGCCTGCCCGAACTGAGGACAGATCGATCCGCAGGAGCCCGAGGGTCTCGGCGTAGATGATGTTGAGGCTGCTGCCTCCATCCATGAGGACCTTGGTGAGCCTGACGTTGCCGATGACGGGGTCGACAATGAGCGTGTATTTCCCCGGGCTCGGCACGCGGTCGGGGTGGTCGTCTTGGTCGAAGGTGATGGGCTTGTCAAACCATTCTAGGGAGACTGGCGCCGCCACCTTAACCGAACAGACCTCCCGACGCTCTCGCTTGCGGTGCCGAGCCGAGGTGTTCGCCACTTGCCAACCGTAGATCATGAAGCAGTCGTGGACCTCGGGGAACTCTCCTGCCTGGTGATCTTCCTTCTTGTTGTCGTCGCGAGCCCTGCCACCCTCCGCGGGTGGCCCGGCCTTGTGAAAGTGGTGCCGAAGCATGGCGCACTCCTCAAGGGTGTGCTTGACGGCCCCCTGATGATAGGGGCACGACTCCTTGAGCATCTTGTCGAAGAGGTTGGCACCTCCGGGAGGTTTCCGAGGGTTCTTGTACTCGGCGGCGGCGACAAGGTCCGCGTCGGTGGCGTCGCGTTTTGCTTGCGACTTCTTCTTGCCTTTCTTCTTGGCGCCGCGTTGAATTGACGCCTCGGGGACATCTTCCGGTGGGCGGCCCTGGGGCTGCTTGTCCTTCCGGAAGATGGCCTCAACCGCCTCCTGGCCAGAGGCGAACTTGGTGGCGATGTCCATCAGCTCGCTCGCCCTGGTGGGGGTCTTGCGACCCAGCTTGCTCACCAGGTCGCGGTAGGTGGTGCCGGCGAGGAACGCGCCGATTACATCCGGATCGGTGATGTTGGGCAGCTCGGTGCGCTGCTTCGAGAATCGTCGGATGTAGTCCCGGAGAGATTCTCCTGGCTGCTGGCGGCAGCTTCGGAGATCCTAGGAGTTTCCAGGGCGCACGTACATGCCCTGTAAATTGCCGGCGAAGGCCTGGACCAGGTCGTCCCAGTTGGAGATCTGCCCCGGAGGCAGGTGCTCCAGCCAGGTGCGAGCGGTGTCGGAAAGGAACAGGGGGAGGTTGCGGATGATGAGGTTGTCATCGTCCGTTCCACCCAGTTGGCAGGCCAGCCGGTAGTCCGCGAGCCACAGTTCCGGTCTCGTCTCCCCCGAGTACTTTGTGATAGTAGTCGGGGTTCGGAACCGAGTCGGGAACGGCGCCCGTCGTATGGCGCGGCTGAAAGCCTGCGGACCGGGTGGTTCGGGCGAGGGACTCCGATCCTTCCCGCTGTCGTAGCGTCCCCCACGCCTGGGGTGGTAGCCTCGGTGCACCCTCTCGTCGAGGTGGGCCCGACGGTTGCGGTGATGGTGCTCGTTGCCGAGGCGACCCGGGGCCGCAGACGCTGTGTTGCGCGTGCGCCCGGTGTGGACCGAGGCTTCCCGCATGAATCGGGAAGTCGCGGCGCGATGTTCCGAAGGGTACCCCTGCCTTCGGGAGGCGGAGCTTTCGGCCCGTCGGACCGCGGCGTCCTCCAGGAGATTCTTGAGCTCTCCCTGGATACGCCGCCCCTCGGTGGTTGATGGCTCCGGCATTGCGCGGAGAAGTATTGCCGCTGCAGCCAGGTTCTGGCCGACTCCACTGGAAGTCGGTGGCGGCCTTACCCTGACATCATCGGCGATGCGGTGCTGGAAGCCCTGGGGGAGATGACGCACTTCTCCGACCGGAGGTTGGCCCGCCCATTCCTGCCCGATGTCCTGGCGGATCGGCTCAAGCGTTCCTGCTCCCTCGTCGAGCCTGGCCTGCATCTTGCGGATTTGCTCGAGCTGTGGGTCATGACCCCCCGCCGGGACGACGACCACAACTAGCTCCCGAAGGATGTCAACGCGAGGCACAGGCCTAGGGAGATCACCGTTCTCTGGCATACCAAGATGGTTGCCTTCGTCGGGACCCCCTAGATCGACGTGGAAACATTCACGACTTGGGCCGCAGTCCTCGTCGCCGAGGCTGCGGCTACCGTCGGAACAGTCGGAAAGGCAGTAGTCGCACGCGGTCATAAAGTCCCGCATGGCACTGGGGTTACCAAGTCCGGAGAAATCCCAACAGAAGTCGGGCTCGTCATCTTCCTTGGACCCCGAGGGCCCGTAGGTCGAGACGGCCGTCAGCCGTTCCTAGGGTGACCGCATACGATACCCCAGAGGGTTTGGACTCGCCTCTATGAGGGTGTCCACCGAAGCGAAGTCGCTTGGTGGGTCGAGGCCGAATCCAAAAGGCACGAGATGGGAATCGGTCGGTACCTCTTGGTCGACGGGCGGTGACGAAGTCACGTCTGGGGCTGACTGCACCGTCGTCTCAGGTACGAGGGTGACGCCCAGCAAGTCCTTTGCGAGCGCGCTGGCGTCGTCCGTTTGCTTGGGGTTGGCGTGTTGCGGGGAGACGGCGCTCGTCTTCGTCTCAGACGCGAGGACGATGCCCGACGTGCCCCCAGTTGGGGCGCCGGCGCCGTCGACTCACTCGACAGCCGACGAAGTGCCGCCTCCTGCTTGGCCTTGGTTGCCCCGCCTCCTCCTCCATCGGCGGGTGAGGGGACGGTACAAGCCCGAATGTTGTTCTTCCACCACGTGGGGAAGACGTCGTCGATTCCGCCGCCGGTGGGCGGGTTGTCGGCCGCCATTGTCGCTGTTGCGCGGCGGGGGAAGGAGTATCATGTCGTAGCTGCCGTCGAGGGACATGAACTCAAGACTCCCGAAACGGAACACCGTCCCGGGCTGGAAAGGTTGCTGGAGACTGCCCATCTGGAGCTTGACGGGAAGCTGTTCGTCAACACGCAGCAGGCCCCTACCTGACGCGCCAACTGTCGGTGTTTCGAACCCAAGGGGTCCCTGGACCGACGAGTAAATTGTCGCCGCGTGCCCCAGCCCAGATGCGTCGGCGCGAGACGGAGCACGAAGGGGGGGGGGAAGAAGCCGGAGGGAGGCAGGCGTGAGAGGTGAAACCCGCGGCCTTCGTGTTTGCCCCACGCCCAGGTCGGGTGCGCTTGCAGTAGGGGGTTACAAGCGTCCACGCGGGAGGGAGCGAGCGACCTTACGCGAGCGCCGTCCCGTCCTTCCCCGCGCGGCCAACCCTCTGTAAGAGTGCCCTGGACCTTCCTTTTATAGGCGTAAGGAAAGGATCCAGGTGTACAATGGGGGGTGTAGCAGTATGCTAACGTGTCTAGCGGAGGAGAGCTAGTGCCCTAAGTACATGCCATCGTGGCAGCCGGAGAGGTTTTGGCACCCGGTTCGTGTGGTGTCGTGGCCGTCGGAGGAGCGCCGGAGCCTGGCGGAAGGACAGCTGTCGGGGCTGTCGGGTCCTTGCTGACGTCCTCTTGCTTCCGTAAGGGGGCTGAGAGCCGCTGTCGTCATGGAGCATGCGGGGCGCCATCATTACTTGTTTGGCGGAGCGAGCTAGATGGGACGCCGGTCTTGTTCCCCACAGCCTGAGTCAGCTTGGGGTAGGGTAATGATGGCGCCTCCTATGACGTGGTCGGTCCGAGCCCTGGGTTGGGCGAGGTGGAGGCTCCTCCAAGGTCGAGGTCGAGTCTGTCTTCCAAGGCCAAGGTCGAGTCCGAGCCCCTGGGTCGGGCGAGGCGGAGACCGTCGGCTGAGGCCAGGGCTGAGTCCGAGCCCTGGGGTCGGGCGAAGCGGAGTTCATCGTCTTCCGGGGCTGAGCCCGAGTCCGAGCCCTAGGGTCGGGCGAAGTGGAGTTCGTCGTCTTCCGGGGCTGAGCCTGAGTCCGAGCCCTGGGGTCGGGCGAAGCGGAGTTCGTCGTCTTCCGGGGCTGAGCCCGAGTCCGAGCCCTGGGGTCGGGCGAAGCGAAGTTCATCGTCTTCCGGGGCTGAGCCCGAGTCCGAGCCCTGGGGTCGGGCGAAGCGAAGTTCGTCGTCTTCCGGGGCTGAGCCCCAGTCCGAGCCCTGGGGTCGGGCGAAGCGGAGTTTCCTATGGCGCCTGAGGCCGGACTTGGCTGCTGTCAGCCTCACTCTGTCAAGTGGCACAACAGTCAGAGCGGCGCAGGCGGCGCTGTCCTCTTGTCAGGCCGGTCAGTGGAGCGGCGAAGTGACTACGGTCACTTCGGCTCTGTCGACTGGAGGGCGCGCGTCAAGATGAAGGTGTCAGGCCACCTTTGCATTAAATGCCCCTATGATTCGGTCGGTTGGCGTGGCGACTTGGCCAAGGTTGCTTCTTGGCGAAGACTGGGCCTCGGGCAAGCCGAAGGTGTGTCCGTTGCTGGATGGGGTCCTCGGGCGAGACGTAGGCGAGGCGTGATCGCATCCCTCGAATGGGCCGATCCTTGACTTAATCGCACCCATCAGGCCTTTGCAGCTTTGTGCTGATGGGGGTTACCAGCTGAGATTTAGGAGTCTTGAGGGTACCCCTAATTATGGTCCCCAACAGATGAGCTTTATGCCACAAGCGGATATGTGTTTCTGTTTGGAGGTGGCGCTGTTTCCTGGAAGTCTTGCAAGCAGACTATCTTAACGAAGTCTACAATGGAAGCAGAACTCGTAGCATTAGACACTGCTGGGGCTGAGGCCGAGTGGCTTCGTGATTTCCTATTGGACTTAACGGTAGTTGAAAAACCGATACCGGCTATTTCCATGAACTATGACAATCAAACTGTGATTACAAAGGTTAACAGTTCTAGGAATAACATGAAGTCTACAAGGCATGTTAAGAGGAGATTAAAATCTGTCAGAAAGTTGAAAAACTCCGGAGTTATAACGGTGGATTATGTCCACACATCGAATAATCTGGCAGATCAATTCACTAAGGGTCTGTCACGCAATGTGATAGAAAGTGCATCGAGAGAAATGGGTATGAGACCCATGTGAGATCTACTCTAGTGGTAACCTACTCTATGTGATCGGAGATCCCGTGAAGTAGAGTGGAGAAACAAGCTAGGAGTAGATTGCGAGGAAAGATCCCTTCTTTAACTCATTTCTGATGCACATCTTTCCTATCTGTAAGGCAAGATGGTTTTTACCTTAATGTATTCCAAGAGTCTTATACAGGTGAGATGTTGTCCTACAGAACATCTTTTGAGGAATACACATATATGAGTCAGACTGCTGGTCACAGTCTATGGGACTTGGGTAATCCCTAAATACTCATGAAAGTCACTGAAGTGTGACTTATATGCTTCTAAACAGCGGGAATACCCTTTTGCAGCCTAGTATCAGCAAAGGATTTGAGTGAATCTCATTTCGCACAAAACTGTCAATTCAAGGCTTAGTCCATTGTTCAGTTGTGAATGAGTGAAACTCTTATTCTAGATGGATGTTCAACTTAACAGTCTCCATCGAAACACTGGTATATCAAAGGATTGTAATTCTGATACTTCATCATTACAAACCCTAGAGTTTGGTGGGGATTGTTGGATCTTTTATGGGCTTGGCCCATTTATTGAATAAACTCTATGGTGTGTAGTGGTGGAGAATACCAATAGTACCATATTGGAAGTACAAGGGTCTGTTGGCTTGACTTATATGGTGGGAATTATTCCACCTAACTTGAGAAGTCAAGAAACGGACAAGGGCGTGCCACACGCGCGCGCGCCGCCGCTGGCCGGGCCGGGCGTGGCGTGGCGAGGCAGGCAGGCAGGCAGGCAGGCGAGCGGGCGTGGTGTGGTTGTGTTAATTTTTAGCACCCACTAACCGCGTAAACCTTTCAGCTGCTTGTCTCTTCGTCAGCTGCATGCGAGACCGTTGCCTTTCAGCTGCCCGTCTCTTGGCGTGTCGCATGCGACTCTTCTCCTTCAGCTTTCCTCTGCGAGAGGTTAAATAGAGGAGAACCCCTGGCACTTGGTACACATGAATAGAACCACCATTTCAGAGTCACAACCCAGCCGCAAGTGAGAGTGTTCCCATCTCGTGACTCTGCGCGCACAGAGAAGCGAGAGGGCAGGTGCCTCCGGAGCCCTTGTCGTTCGAGACCTTGCACGGGGGATCGGCAATTAGGTTTTTGGGGAGCGTCTACGCGACTACCCAAAACGTCTTCTTCCTGGTGACATGACAAGGGAAGCTGGACAAGGATCTGGATCATCAGAGCGTATGGGAGGATATGATCAGTTTATTTCCTTACTATTTTGCGTTCTGCAAATTAAATATGTTTCATATATTCACCTCTGCTGTTTTATATGTAGTCATGTATTTATCTCTTCTGTTCTGTCATTTATAATATGTTATATCTGTTTGTTTTAGTTTTACAGTCATGTTGTTTATATTGCTATATATTTATTTTTAGTTGTTCCATAATAATTCATGAACCATGTTTATATACTTATTATATTTATATGATTCATATGCTCTATGTTCTCTTGATCCATATTGGTATGGATCAATTTGAAATCACGATTTCTATAGTTAATTATTTGTTATATGTCATCATCATAATGTTAATTTATGGAATTAAAATAATACGGAAAATGCCTATAATTCTAACACCTATCTGGTCACCAGCTCACCATCGTTGACTTTTATGTTATCACAAGTTGTCTTTCACGCATTTGATGGACTTTTAGAGGATGTTTAGATCTCCACCTCTTAATTTTAAGCTGAAGTCACCAAACAGATAATCTAAAATTAGTTCTAAACTCCAGTCCATCTCATATTAGAGCTTTAGACCTCAGGACAGAGCTTAAAGTGGTCTAAATTGGAGTCTTAGCATGTTTTCTGGATCATGTATGAACTAGATAGAGCAGAAGACATGACATAGCCATAACTTTAGGATGCCATGAATCAGGATACATAGATTTTTTTTCTTAGGGTGCGTTTGGTTGAATATACGAAGAGGGATGGAATGAGGCGGCCACGTTTTTTATAATGTTTGGTTGAGAGTCAAGCGGGGGCGAGGTGAACACCGGAGTGATTTTTGAGGGCAGCGTGATCCCAAAAAATTGAGGGGACGGTGGCGCCCCTGACTCATCATACTTTGACCTCAAACCAAACACACCCTTAAATGGGTCACTCAATGCTCTGGTGCTTTTATGAGGCTAATGCACGAGTAAAGATTGACAAGTACAACCTCGTTAATATTTACTTGGAACCAATAGTTGCACTAGTGTATGGGATGTTGAAAACAGGCCGAAACAGTTAGGAGAAGCCTTTAACCATTTTCTGTTTCATATTTTTACACGAAAATAGTTAAAGAATCAGGAAGTCCGGTCGAGAAAGCATAAAAGTAAAGTTATTAAATTTATCATGACTTAAACTATCATAATATGTAATTTTTTTAGTTTAAAATAATTTAATCTTATATATAATTGTTGGTCAAAGTTAAAATAGTTTGACTTAGGACAAACTCTTTAAATTATGTGGACTTGACCAAGGGAGTACGATTTAAAGGGTTACTTCAGACTTCCCTCCTAGGCATGGCAACGACTGCTATACAAGAAGTTCTAAACGTGCAAGTAAATCATCTGATCCATTAGATCGTGATTCAACCGTAGGTCACATTTAACACTTAAACTCTTCCACCACCAGCTCAATAATCTTTATAAAAAATCCCAACAACCATAATTGTATCTGTGGTTAGATCGTAATCTAATGGAGCAAATAGTTTGCTTGCACGCTTACATAGAAAGACTGCTTACATATCAGTCGTTGCCCTTAGTCGTATCACGTGCGTGTTTCCTTCACTTGCCGATCCGTTAATTTAGCCTAGGGGCACCAGAGGAAACAAAAATACCGTACGTGAAGAGCTGCACTAGTATTCGTGGAAAAAGTATACGCCCTGTTTTTTTAGGATGAAGGGATTGTAATGATATTATGTCCTTAAATGTAAAATTAAGCATAAATACACAATATTAATTTGTATTCACACAATATAATTTTAAATCGACGCAGCACGTTGGCCTGCCCATCCTCGCTGAACCACCAGAGGACGAGCCACACGCGCACGCAGACACTAGTCGCACAGTTGTTTTCGCCCCATGGCAGCCGGCGCTAGCGCTTGAGTTGAACACATGACCTCAGGCAGCCACAGGCCCACAACCCGTAAGACTGATTGCAACGGTGCACGCTATGACCTCCCTCCCCTACTACTATTCATACGCTAGGGGCAACAGTTGCCCTCTACCACCTACAACGGTCACCTCTACCAAGCCCCCTAGCGAGCGGACCTCTTCTCTCTCCCTCCAGAAGCTTATCACTGTTCACGCGCCCTAACACTATTTGGTACTGCAGCTGTGGGCCCGCGATGAATTGTTAGTAGATGAAAAATTGATAATGGATAAAAAGTAGGTATAAAAAATGATATTTTATGGTTGTAGTGGAGTATATGGGAAGTATTTAAGGGGAACCGCTGCGGGAGATGAAAAAGCAGGGGATGAACTGTTGATGATGTGACACAAAAAAGTGATATAGGAGAAAAAATTTAGGAAGAACCGCTGCGGATAGTCTAAGTCTCATTTGATTCAGCTTCTGGGAAGCTTCTCACACCAAAAACTACTTTTTTGAACCAAACGGTCTAGCTTCTCTCGGGTGGCTTCTCAGGGAAGAGCTTGGGCCAGAAGCCCCCATTACACACGCCGAGAGAAGCGGCCGGACACAGCAAGGTGAGATTCTTCAGTTCCGTTCGCTAGGAGCCTCTTGCTAATGTGATTTGTGCCATTTGTAAGTAATTTGTTTGTTGTAAAGTTCGTCTTTTCTCTAAATTTGTATTGACTAGCTAGGTTACCAAATACCTAAATTTTTACCAGTCAGATTTTCTAGATGGCCAGATTTTATCTACACCCAGCTTTTTAGAAAAACTCTTCAAAGAAAACCGATCCAAACAGGCCTGTAGCTAGTCTCATATATCTCATCAATAGACTCATTAACCCTGGTGACACTTCCGCGTAACTTCTCTGCCTTTGGTAACTTCACTTCCGTCAAAATGGTCAAGCACTATGACATGCCAATGTCATCTAGTCTCACTGTTGACTTATTATTATTTTTCTAGGTTCGGCACTTACGGATGTTTGAATGTACTAGAGATAATAATAAGTGGGCTCAAAACTGATATTGAAATTAGCTAGCTAATTATTAACTAATTTGCTAAAAATATCTAATAGCTGAACTATTAGCTAGACTGTTTGAATTTCTCAGCTAATTTTAACAGCTAACTATTAGTTCTAGTGCATTCAGCACTCTCTTAGTTAGAGCAGCTCTATCATGCGACTAGAATATACACCAAAATCTATTTTAGGCTTGGAAAGGAAAAAATCTCGTGTCCATTTGCTCCCCTAACTTTTTTCCAAAATCTCGGACGTCCCGCATCGGAGCTTCATCCTCCCCCAAATTTGTTCCATCCTAATCCTAATATGGTGCACATAAAAAGAAATATATCAGGTGTGCAAAAGTCTTTGATACACATATAACGCACACGAACTATTAGTCATAACCGGAAACTACGCCGTATGATCCACAGCTTTGGTCCCTTCCACAAGTAATAATTAAATAGGATTAGCGGTATATACTACGGATTAAGCAAGCATCAGCTGAATTGAACCGTCTGATTTCAAGGCCCCAAAGGTCAGTTTCGCCGATTTAGGGCCTGTTCGGTTGTACCGGAATAGACCAGGATTCGTTCCAACTTGTCAAAATCTATATAAATTAGAGAAGTAATCCGGCTAGGATTCAATCCGAGGCTCCAATCCCTGAAAACCGAACAGGCCTTTACCTGGTCGGCAGAATGATATCTAGATAGTTGTATTAATCCGATCCGGTCCCCATCATGGCGTTGGCGAGAGATGACATTATTAGCTACGTCCAAGGACAAGCGAGTACGAAAGGTACACCAGCGATTGGTAGCACTAAATTACTTGCCTATGCCCATGGGTACGTAGAGCTAACGATCAAGGAAACCGTACTCGCTGACGGTGGCCCCCAGGTACGTACCTCATAGCGTTCTAATGTTTCCGCCATTCGCTCATCAACGAATCATCTCATCGCTAAAATGTCAAGTTGATTCCATATGCAGAAAAATATTCTACTAATACTAGGAAGAAAAACAAAGAACAAGCAGTGTGGAAAGGGTAGCTGGTGCAGGGATGGCAATAGGATGTGATTTATTCGCGTACCTGCGGATAAAAAACCCGTTGGACACAGTTTTGGGTACGAGCCTGTACTTATGGATACAGATACATGTAGCATTTGATATCCGTGGATATTTTTAAAATGGGTACGAAAAATCAGTATCCATATCTGAATACCCGAATATCCGTTAAAGTAACTTGACATGTGGGTCACTAGAGTTTGGAACCACTTCACGGACCACAGCGAGTCCAACTGCCCAAGTCCCGTACTCCTGTTGCCACAACTGCAACTATTGTTTGTAAGAAACTGGAAATATTTTATGACTTAACCACGTTGTTTTTTGGGACCAAATATGTTACAACTAGTCTTTTCTTTCCTAAAGTGTGTGAAGTTAAACTTATAGTGGGCAAACGGATATATCCGCGGATGTTTTATTCGTAGCGGGTAACGGGTACGAGTTCGGATATTGGATATAAGTCGTGGATATGGATATGATGTCCAGAGACACTATCCGCTAATAGTTTATTTGTTGACATCCCTAAGCTGGTGGTGCAATCTGGATTCAGTGCAGTACTATAAATACAGTACCAAAATCACTTATGTGTAGGCCTGCTCTGCTCTCTGTTGAGCCCATATGTTAGTGACTGCATGTGCAATACTGCACTGGATCCGGGCTACCGGTGGTGGCCTAGTCGCCCTGATGAGTGTACGAGGTTCCTTAACCCACGACAACCGTGAGAATCATTGAGGCACATCACATACGGAACAACGGTGTGGAGGGTTGATTCATGTTAGCAATTTATGCCTTTTCATATTCAACTTAATCTAGAGATATGACATTATATTTGTGATGATATATATATATATATATACACACACGCGTAAAATATTACTACTCACAAACTTAGTAAACACATACATGAAAAAGATACTGACCATACCAGAGAACATAGTAAATTTAATAAATTCAGGTATAAATCTATACCATGCGGGAGGACTCATATTCAAGATATTGGTGGCTCCACTCACACGAGTTAACATCATGTGTTGCTTGAAGTAGCATATCACATTCGGTGCAGGCACATATTCGGAGTGTCGTCTCTCGTGCGTCCACTAGAAAGAGGACGGAGAAAGAGATATTTTGATCTGATCAGTGATGAGTCACAAAGATGTTCCCCAAAAATCCGATCGTTCGTACGCTCGAACAAGCGTGTCGGTACCCTGAATCAGGTGTACCCCTTACTACAGTATGAAGACACGGTGCCTGTGCAGCTATCTCTGGCCACGTGGTGAACGGCGCCCGACTCCACCACGTGGGCGGCCCTAAGGACGCCACGTGACCAGAAGAAGTGATATACTCCAGGATGCCATCAGTGGGTCCGGACCTCCACGAGAGAGCAGTGGACCCCTGTACACTCAACCCGGACCTCCGAGTACAGTCCGGGACTCCCAAGTAAGCAAGCCGGACCCCTTGGGTGGGGACCGAACCCCTCTGAGTGAGGTCCGGACCACCTACAGCAAAATCCCGGGACAGGGGATACCCTGGCCTATGTCAAGGACAGGCAAGGGTCCGGTACTGACACGTGTCCAGGCTTCGACCTGTGTGCTTCCGTTCCCTGCTCAGGCGGAGGCCCGATGTTGCCACGTGGCCTATCGCCCGTGATGTAAGCCAACGAGCGGAGCCTGACGTAAGGTCTCTGGGCCGCGCTGCCTCTGCATTTATAGCGGAGAAGACGCGTCGCCTGTCTATTTCGCTGACAGACGATATGCTCTCTCAGCATTTAATGCGTCCTGTCCACTCCGCTGGAAGGCGGCGCCCAGGCCATCCTGCAGACGACGTGCCTGTCCAGTCCATCGTTAAACAGTACGCCCGTGCTGCGAGGAGCACTGTGTCCATCGTCACTTATACGGGAAGCTTCCCCTGCACGTCGATACTACGCAGATCTCGGATGTCAGGGCGCAAGAAGATTGCTCCAGCAACGAACATTAGTTGCTCCAAGTATTACATCCGTTATGTTCCTGAGCCTACATGTCGGGGCTCAATACCCTTGTACATGTCCCCCTTAGCTATAAAAAGGGAGGCATGCACCGTTACAAGACAGGTTCACTCAGACTCAAGCACACTTAGACGCTCACAAGTTCATACAAGCTCAATACATCACAAAGTGGAGTAGGGTGTTACGCTCCGGTGGCCCGAACCACTCTAAATCCTTATGTGTTCTTGTGTTCTCCCCATTTTTCAACTAACAAGCAAAACGCTTAGGCTCCTCCTCATCTTAGGATTTAGGGCGGGTGCATTCCGCCACCCGGCCGGAGAATTTCCTCTCCGACAAAGCGTTAGAGGTGCAAATGATGGTTCAAGAGGGCTTCTCTCCCAACACTTCGTCGTTTAGATGATTAAAAAGAGGAGACTCGAATGCAAGTCTAGTAAGTAGTGAGGGTGATTTTGTGTTGTATTGGTCTTTCGACTCCCCTTGCCCAAGAAAAGGATATGGCAGCATGAGTTTCAGGAAGATGGAAACAAGTATTAATCGTCATAATATACACCCATTAATTTATGTGTTACAGGTTCATTCCACCTCCATTAGTCTAGTCATTTCTTCCTCTGTTATCTTACCCAATCAGCAAAGCAAGCTCGCATGTGTTAGGACCTATATGGTTAGAGGGGTGCATATAGCCTGTCGGAGAGTAGATCTTCGGCCGGGTGGCGGAGTGCACCCGCCCTAAGTCCTAAGATGAGGAGGGGCTTAAGCGTTTCGCTTGATTGATGGAGAGAAGGGGCAGTACACAAGAACACACGAGGATTTAGAGTGGTTCGGGCCGCCGGAGCGTAATACCCTACTCCACTGTGAGATGTATTGCTTGGGGGCTTGTATGAGCTAGCGAGTCTGAGATTGCGTGTGTGTAATGTCGCATGCCTCCCCTTTTATAGCTGAAGGGGGCATGCACAAAGGGACTGGGCCCCGACATGTGGGCCCAGGGACATAAAGAATATAATGCTTGGATCCTTTAATATCTGTTGTCGAGTCCATCCTCTTGCGCCCTGACGCCCAAGATCTGCGTATCCTTGGTGTACATGGGATTATCCGTACTATCAAATTGCATTCCATTTTCTACTATCTCCCATATACTTGGATGAAGAGAGAACAAGTGGCTACGCATTTTGTGACTCCAAAATCCGTAGTCCTCTCCATCAAAATGTGGAGGTTTACCAAGAGGAATGGAAAGCAAATGAGCATTGGAATTTTACGGAATACGAGAATAGTCAAAAGAAAAGTTTGAGTTGACCGTTTTCTTTTTCTTGTCATCGTCGTCTCTTTGGGAAGAAGAGGATTCGTCGCTGTCATAGTAGACTATCTTCTTGATGCGCCTTTTCTTCTTCCCATCCTTCTTCTTGTGACTTGAGCCCGAGTCAGTGGGCTTGTCGTCTTTTGGCTCATTGATGAAGGACTCCTTCTCCTTGTCGTTGATCACCATCCCCTTTCCCTTAGGATCCATCCCTTCGGGCGATTAGTCCCTTTCGTGAAGAGAACGACTCTGATACCAATTGAGAGCACCTAGAGGGGGGGTGAATAGGTGATTCTATAAAAACTTAACACTTAAAGCCACAAAACTTGATTAAGTGTTAGCACAATGAAATCAAGTGGCTAAGGACCGAGCTCTTGTGAAACACAATAGTCATAGTGAGAACAAGCACAAGAGACACGATGGTTTATCCCGTGGTTCGACCAAGTACAACACTTGCCTACTCCATGTTGTGGCGTCCCAATGGACGAGGGTTGCACTCAAACCCTTTCAAGTGATCCAAAGATCCACTTGAATACCACGGTGTTTTTCTTTCTTTCACTATATCCCGTTTGCGAGGAATCTCCACAACTTGGAGCCTCTCACCCTTACAAATGATGATCACAAAGAAGCACGGATGTAAGGGAGGGAAAAGCAACACACACAAATCTCAAAAGCAACAACACAAACATGCACACTAGTCACAACTTCAGCTCTAAGTTCACACACGGAGTTCTCAACTCAAGAGGAGCTCAAATTGCTATCACAAAGAATCAAATGCGCTAGAATGAAGTCTTGGTGCTTAGAGATGATCAAACAATGCTTGTGTATTTCCTCCATGCGCCTAGGGGTCCCTTTTATAGCCCCAAGGCAGCTAGGAGCCGTTGGAGGCATTCCAGGAAGGCAATTCTTGTGTTCTGTCGGGTGGCGCACCGGACAGTCCGGTGCACCACCGGACATTCACTGTTCAGTGTCTGGTGCAGATTGCCTTCCTAAATTGGCGCAGCCGACCGTTGAAGATTTGGAGTTGTTGGCGCACCTGACACTGTCCGGTGCACACCGGACAGTCCGGTGCCCCCATCAGACCGTTGGCTCGGCCACGCGTCACGCGTGGATTGCGCGGCTGACCGTTGGCGCGGCCGACCGTTGGCTCACCGGACAGTCCGGTGAATTTTAGCCGTACGCCGCCGACGAATTCCCGAGAGCGGCCAGTTGACCAGACGCCAGCCTGGCGCACCGGACACTGTCCGGTGCACCCAGACTGCACCGAGTCTTGGCTGTTCCAGCCAAGTCTTTTTTCCTTTTGTATTTTCTCTGATTCTAGCACTTAGACAAATATGTTAGTACACAAAAAACAATGTACTAAGTCTAGAATCATACCTTCTTGATGATTTGCACTTTATCCACCATTTTGCACAACTTACACTTAAAACATTTGTGTTGGGCATTTAATCACCAAAATACATAGAAATGGCCCAAGGGCACATTTCCCTTTCAATCTCCCCCTTTTTGGTGATTTATGCCAACACAAGAAAACAACTAAAAGAAGTGCAACATCAATGCAATTTTGAACAAGAATTGTTTTTTATTCAAATTTGGCATATTTGGGTCATCCTTTGCCACCACTTGGTTTGTTTTTGCAAATCAACTTCAATTTCCTATCTCTAAGTCAAACACACTTGTTGAGGCATAAAGAGAGGTATTCCAAGAGAAATTGATCAAGGATTCAAAAACTCTCCCTTTTTCCCATAATCAAACATTCTCCCCACAAGAGACCAACTTTTGACAATAAGAGACAATAAGAGTATTTTGACAAAACAAAAGCTCTAACTCTACTATTTTCAAAATTCTCAAGTGGTAGCTGATCCATTTGTTTTAGCCTTAATTTCTCCCCCTTTGGCATCAAGCACCAAAACGGGATCATTTTTGGCCCTTTAACCCCATTGCCTCACCAAAATCTTCAATTAGGAGTAAAAAGGCAATAAGAGCATGGAGATGAACTTGGAGTAAATTACCCTCTCATCGGAGTGCAGTGGAAGTCTTTCATGGTCCAAGTCCACCTTTCCCTTTCAATCCACTTTTGAGACTAAAACAAGTAAACTCAAACATAAGATTAGTCTCAAAGTGTCAAGTTGTAGCATGTCTCCCCCTAAATAAGTGCATCACTTGCAAATGGACTTGTGAGGTCCGGGGATCATGTGTACAACTTGAGCACCATAAATAAACAACAATATGCATAAAGGAACATGATCAAAGGCATAAACACATGTATGCTATAGATCAATCCAAGTTACGCGAATCTAAGACATTTAGCTCACTACGTAGCCTGCAAAAGGTTGACTCATCTAGAGGCTTGGTAAAGATATCGGCTAGCTGGTTCTCGGTGCTTACATAAAACACTTCGATATCTCCCTTTTGCTGGTAGTCTCTCAAAAAGTGATGCCGGATGTCTATGTGCTTTGTGCGGCTGTGTTCAACAGGATTATCCGCCATGCGGATTGCACTCTCATTGTCACATAGGAGTGGGACTTTGCTCAGATTGTAGCCAAAGTCCCTGAGGGTTTGCCTCATCCAAAGTAGTTGCGCGCAACACTGTCCTGCGGCAACATACTCGACCTCTGCGGTGGATAGGGCAACGGAAGTTTGTTTCTTAGAACTCCAAGACACTAGGGACCTTCCTAAGAATTGGCAAGTCCCTGATGTACTCTTCCTATCAACCTTGCATCCAGCATAATCGGAGTCTGAATATCAAATTAAGTCAAAGGTAGACCCCTTTGGATACCAGATCCCGAAGCAAGGCGTAGCAACTAAATATCTAAGTATTCGCTTAACGGCCACAAGGTGACACTCCCTTGGGTCGGATTGAAATCTAGC
Organism: Zea mays; assembly: GCF_902167145.1. NCBI lineage: Eukaryota > Viridiplantae > Streptophyta > Magnoliopsida > Poales > Poaceae > Zea > Zea mays. The sequence continues at coordinate 36,079,805 of NC_050098.1, read as the reverse complement.
ACACATGCATACGCTTAGCATAATATCCGGTCTACTAGCACATAAGTAAAGCAAGGAACCTATCATAGACCGGTATGCCTTTTGATCAACGGACTTACCTCCTTTGTTGAGGTCGACATGTTCGTCGGTTCCCATTGGAGTCTTTGCGGGCTTGGCGTCCTTCATCCCAAACCGCTTGATCAAATCTTGCGTGTACTTCGTTTGGGAGATGAAGGTGCCATCCTTGAGTTGCTTCACTTGGAACCCATGGAAGTAGTTCAACTCGCCCATCATCGACATCTCAAATTTTTGAGTCATCACCCTGCTAAACTCTTCACAAGACTTTTGGTTAGTAGAACCAAATATTATGTCATCGACATAAATTTGGCACACAAATAAGTCACCATCACAAGTCTTAGTGAATAAAGTTGGATCGGCTTTCCCAACCTTGAAAGCATTAGCAATTAGAAAGTATCTAAGGCATTCATACCATGCTCTTGGGGCTTGCTTAAGTCCATAGAGCCCCTTAGAGAGCTTACGCACGTGGTCGGGGTACCGTTCATCCTCAAAGCCAGGGGGTTGCTCTACGTACACCTCCTCCTTGATTGGCCCGTTGAGGAAAGCGCTCTTCACATCCATTTGGAATAACCTGAAAGAATGGTGAGCGGCATAGGCTAACAAAATACGAATAGACTCTAGCCTAGCCACAGGTGCAAAAGTCTCCTCAAAGTCCAAACCTACGACTTGGGCATAACCTTTTGCCACAAGTCTAGCCTTGTTCCTTGTCACCACCCCGTGCTCGTCCTATTTGTTGCAGAACACCCACTTGGTTCCCACAACGTTTTGCTTGGAACGTGGCACCAGTGTCCAAACTTCATTTCACTTGAAGTTATTAAGCTCTTCCTGCATGGCCAACACCCAGTCCGGATCTAGCAAGGCCTCTTCTACCCTGAAAGGCTCAATAGAAGAGACAAAAGAGTAATGCTCGCAAAAATTAGCTAATCTAGAGCGAGTAGTTACTCCCTTGCTTATATCACCTAATATCTGGTCGACGGGATGATTCCTTTGAATCGTCGCTCGAACTTGAGTTGAAGGGGCCTGTGGTGCTTCTTCCTCCATAACATGATCATCTTGTACTCCCCTTTGATCACACGCCTCTTCTTGATGAACATGTTCATCATCTTGAGTTGAGGGGTGCACCATTGTTGAGGAAGAAGGTTGATCATGCTCTTTGTGTTCCTGTGGTCGCACATCCCCAATCGCCATGGTGCGTATTGCGGTCGTTGGAACATCTTCTTCATCTACTTCATCAAGATCAATTTGCTCTCTTGGAGAGCCATTAGTCTCATCAAATACAACGTCGCTAGAGACTTCAACCAAACCCGATGATTTGTTGAAGACTCTATACGCCTTTGTATTTGAGTCATAACCTAACAAAAACCCTTCTACAACTTTGGGAGCAAATTTAGAGTTTTTACCTTTCTTCACTAGAATGTAACATTTACTCCCAAATACACGGAAATACGAAGCGTTGGGTTTGTTACCGGTTAGAAGTTCATATGACGTCTTCTTGAGGAGGCGATGAAGGTATACCCGGTTTATGGCGTGGCAAGTCGTGTTCACGGCTTCTGACCAAAACCGCCCGGGCGTCTTGAACTCTCCAAGCATCGTCCTTGCCATGTCTATGAGCGTCCTGTTCTTCCTCTCTACCACACCATTTTGCTGAGGTGTGTAGGGAGCGGAGAACTCATGCTTGATTCCTTCCTCCTCAAGGTACTCCTCCACTTGAAGGTTCTTGAACTCGGACCCGTTGTCGCTTCGTATCTTTTTCACCTTGAGTTCAAACTCATTTTGAACTCTCCTTAGGAAGCGCTTAAGGGTCCCTTGGGTTTCTGATTTATCCTGCAAAAAGAATACCCAAGTGAAGCGGGAAAAATCATCAACTATAACAAGACCATACTTACTTCCCCCGATGCTGAGGTAGGCGACGGGTCCGAAGAGGTCCATATGTAGCAGCTCCAGGGGTCTTGATGTGGTCATCACATTCTTGCTGTGATGAGCGCTTCCCACTTGTTTGCCTGCTTGACAAGCTGCACAAGGTCTATCTTTTTTGAAAGTTACATTTGTTAGAACTAACACATGTTCTCCCTTTAGAAGTTTGTGAAGGTTCTGTTAGAAATATGCCCTAGAGATAATCATAGAGATGAGCATATTTCTTTGTATCCATGATATATATATTGCTTAATTGAATATCCATGGAAGGCACCTTGTATTGATTAGCAATTATGTGAATTGTTTGTGAGATTCTTTACTTATATGGTTATTCTAAATGATGTCCCTAGTCAGAGTCGATGACTAGCATATGTATTAGTTGATGACTACATTTCACAAGTCATGAACATGGAGATGTTAAACTAATAATGTGGGCGCATGTATGACATGAGGCTGGACCGACCCAACGTGAGATATTGTAATATAGTTCTCTTTTTGCAACATGAATACTGTATTCTTAGACCTGAGATTGTCGCATGTTCTCAAGATGTGAATTGACTTACTTAGGGACTATCAAACGCTATTCCGTAACTGGGTAGTTATAAAGGTAGTTTTGGGTTTGTCAGGAAGCATGCTGTGAGGCATGGTCAGTCAAGATGGAATTTGTCCATCTCTTTGTGAGAGAGATATCTCTGGGCCCCTCGAGTGATTGGATCAAGAAATGCTTGGCCGTGCTAGGGTTAAGAGTTAACCATTGAAACGATTCCAATTCACAGTATCGAGAAAGAGAGGTCAGCTTAGAGCCAGACCAAATATCGTGAGACAAAGGGAACAACATGTACGTAATGTTGCAATGGTTCACACTACACCATGACACATTATTGCCTACGGACTATCTGATGGTAAAACACCTGAATAACGTCTCACAGTCCATCGGTAAAAAGTTTTAACGACAGATAATGTGTGTCGGCGAAAGTCCTGTCGGCAATACGCTTTACCGGCAGACATATATGTACCGACATACTATCTGTCGGCAATGTTTATGTTTTTGCCGACAGACATATCATTGCCGTCAGACATACTTTTGCCGACAGACATATATGTGTCGACGGCTTGTGTGTCGCTAAAAGTCTATATGCCGACAGATTGTCTGATGTTATTCCCTATGTGCAGTTTAAAAAAAATAATCCATGCATACAAATATATGCTAATGAAACAAATAATAAACCGATTATGATGCACATTGCAGGACAACTTGAATAATATTTAGCTCAGAATATATGAAATTTGATTAGTAAAAGAAAGGGATCAATCTTTGACTTTGAATTCCAACATATATTTGTTTAGAACACGATTCCTGTGATGAACATATAAAAATAGTAGCATACACGAATTTCCTAAATTTTTGAAGTGATCTTTCAGTTCTATTACATGCAAAAGTACAAATATACATCTAGCAAACTAAAATCTCTCCATCGGCTGGGTGTTACGCCAACAGCTAGCATGCATGCGAGTAATCATTTTTTTCACACTTCAAGCAATCTGATCCTTGCTTCCGGCTCCTCTTCCTACAACATAATTTGATAATATGTCAATTATTGTATCAGCAGGTCTATAAACTCCCAACAGAAAATACAAACTGAAAGTGCAATAAAGGTCTATTAATACATATATTTATGTAATGAATGCACATGATTACAAAGAAGGGAAAATATCCAATGCAAATGATGGAGAGGTGCATATATATAGTGCACATATACAATCTCAGTCATTGATCTCTGATCCAACAAATGATCTCGCTTGCATCGTCGTAGAAGATGTGATGGTTCAAGCCGGGCGCCTTCAAGCTGGTGGCCTTCAAGAATTCATTTCATAGTGTTTTTTTCAGAGATTGTATAGAGTAGTTCCTGAAGCTATTTCGACATGGAAGTGATTGTACAGATTGTATAGAGTAGTTCCTGAAGCTATTTCAACATGTGTGAGTGAATGATTTATGTGTACAGATTTCAGATTCCTAGTATCAACCGAGTTCCTTAAGTTATTACAGATTTCAGATTGCAGATTTCATATTCATGTCTACTACCTGATTGTTGAAGAGATGCATCAGTGAATGGCTTGTAACCAGAAAATGTATCAACCGAGTGGCTGAACAGAACTGAGCAGAACTAAAATGATCGAACCGAACTGAGCAGAAATGATGTACTGATGAACAGATCTGAGCAGAAATGATGTACTGAACAGAACAGAACTGAACTGAGCTGAAGTGATGTACTGAAGAACTGCAGCAAGAGAAGGATTGCAAAAAAAAAACAGAAACATGACTTTGGGAAAAAATAGCTGAGAGCAATGCCACCTAGGAGGTTTGGTATAAACCGAGTTCCTGAAGCTATTATAGATTTCAGATTTCAGATTCTGCTAAAGTGTTGCATCAGTGAATGGCTTGTAACCAGAAAATGTATCAACCGAGTGGCTGAACAGAACTGAACTGATCGAACAGAACTGAGCAGAAATAATGTACTGATGAACAGAACTGAGCAGAAATGATGTACTGAACAGAACAGAAATGAACAGAACTGAGCTGAAGTGATGTACTGAAGAGCTGGAGAAGGATTGTGAAAAACAGAAACAAGACTTTGGGAGAAAAATAGCTGAGAGCAATGCCACCTAGGAGGTTTCCTAAAGCACCAGCAGAAGAGCCAAACATCCAAGCAAACAATTATGATCCATTGCAAACAATTACATATTAGAGACAAGAATTGTCTACAAAATCAGAGAACGATTCAGATGCACAGTTATGCAATAGTACCATTCACTCAGTTTTTAATCCATCTCTACACTTATACACAAATATATATGAAGAAAATATTTACCTGCTGCTGCTGTAGAACCTTGGGTCAATGTTGATTTTTTGTTACGACTCATCTAAAAATACAGAACATTAGAAGCTTGTTCTATTAATTACATAAATAAAATACAAGGTTGTAGTATTACCTTGTTCGTTGGCCATGCAACGGGCATAAAAAGAGCATCCCCCATACTCTCTACACCTAAGTATGGTCGTGGTAGAGTACTTTCCCTTTTTAGCACACGAGTCACAAAAACCTGTGTAAACTCCCTTCCAAGAGGAACATCTGCAACCTTAGTGGTTGGGTCGGTTGAGATAATATTTGCTATTGCAACAGGAACTTCTGATCTCATCATAGAATATAATATGACTTCTTTACCAACCTAATAAAATATGCGAAGTAAGATTACAAAGTTCAAATAATAATGAAACATAAATATGAAGTGATAGATGAGAAATTACATGATTATCATCTGCATTTTGAGGTGATCCATGATTTCTTTGAGGTACCGTTGTTGCAATGTCTCGCCTGCGACTTTGCTCTTCAATAGTATTAACATCTTCACGATTCCTTGGACGGCCCATAGTGCTTGCAACTCGCCTAGTAAGCTGCAAGTCATCTTCAACCATATTTGGTGAATGGTCATTACCATTGTAACCATGTGCCACCTCATCTGACCGATGCACCCTTGAGTTCTAAAGAAAAATAAAAAGGGAAAAAGTGTTAGTGAGATAAAGGAAACAAGATAGACGGCGAACTGCTCGATATATGCTACACTGGCTAAACATATGCAATATTATATCACCTGTCGAGAATTAGACCCATGTTGTGATGGGCTTTCTATATGTTGCACCCCTTGAGCTGCTACCATCATTTGATAAATTTGATCCATTTTCTCTTTCATTTGATTCATATCCTGTCTTAAGGCTCTAACCTCTTGCTCAGACTGACTGCGAGCTTGCAATGCCATTTGAAGCTTTGTTGATATTTTCATTTGAGTTCCAGGAGTGCCTACATCTTGTGGAGTTGGTCCTAAGCCTAAACCACGAATACGACCTCTTGGTTCTTTCTCTCCAAAAACATGTGCATATAAATCACCATCTTCAATACTTCTGTCCTTCAGTTCTGGGTTCTCAGCAACAGCTTCTTCAAATTTATTCTTAAGAGGACCACACATATATTATATTTTGTTCACTTATATTTTAATTATTACACAAATCAAAAATATGTGTGTACTCACAATGAATATTTCTGCTCCAGGTAGAGGCACAATATCCCCTTCTTTGTTCTTACGCGTGTGTGTTCTAACATATATTTCATCTCTTCTCGCAGGGCGTCCTTGTTGCTCGGCCTACAAGAAAACATGATTTGGTCCAGTAATTGACTAGAATTTTCATAAATTAAACTAATGATTATACAAACTAGTGATTATAATTTTTTTACCAGTTCATGCCCCACACGAGCATAACTCTTGCTACCAGCTGCATGCGACATAGTCAGCTTTGAACGATTATCTTTACCTCTGTTTGTACGAACCTACAACATAAATATGAATCTATCAAAACAATAATACAAATTCATTCATACAATAGTTTAATGAAGGTTTATATCTCAAAAAGCAATTCAAAACAAATCAGCATGTACCTCGGCTTCTGGAGACATCCAATAAGTTATCAACCACTCCCAATCAGATTCTTTCACCCTTTCATCCCTTTTAGCAATAAGCTCTTCAAAACTCAATGTTTCATCAAAATATTTGCTCTTTAGGTCAGCCTTAAACTCTCTCCACTTTTTTGCTGCAGATGTTATAACATAATCTATACCAGATTCATCCACTTCATAGTATTCCTGTTTCAACAAAAATGTAGTTGATTACCAAATCTACTGACAATAGGCTAAGCCAAATTATCTCACTAAATCAGATTACCTTCACTTTTGTCCATAACTCAAACTTCTTTTTAGAATCAACTAGTCTCCAATCCTCACAAGAAACCGGGATATTTTTCCTCACCAAAGTTCCTATGAAATTACCAAACTCTTTGCTGTTCCTACCAACTGGTTGTCCATATTCATTAAGGGTAATGCAGATTTTAGGCCCACCACTACTTGAATATATGTTCTTCTTCAAGGTTGGGCCCCTTCCTTTCCTTATATTTTGATGCCCAATAGGTTGCTCTGCTTATTACAGGAGATAAAACAGATGAAAACCTTTCTAGATAACTATTTTCAAAATTGCTACAGTAAATTTAAAGTTTGTTTGATTTTTACCTTCATCATTGATGGGATTTTCAGATTCTTCATAACTATTTTCAGAAGTACTATCCTCGTGGTTATCATCAACAATATCCCTTTCGGTCCTTGATCGCAAAGTAGGACCATTAGTTGAAGCTGCTAATGTCCTTGTCTACACACAAAGAAATGAAAACATTACTAATCATCAAGACATGAGGAGTACATGCCCGAGTAATAATGAGAGAATCAATAGATCTAGCATGTGAAATTGTATGTGCATGTTTAAACTAATTAAAGCTCATCTAGATACAAGCAACATAGCACAAATTCAGACTTGGTCAAACTTAGAGTAGTTGAACTTAGCACAAATTCAGACTTGGTTTCTGTGCCGATTATAAGTGTTAATGATTTCTTTGCAGAATTGGTCAAACATAGAGTAGTTGAACTTAACACAAATTCAGATTCGTTATATTTCAATGACACGTATTTCTGAAGTTTCAGATTGGTTAATAACTGAATTTTAATTCAGTTCTGAAACCTGAATGGCAGCAAGTTGCCCAGTTTGGAGCTCTATGATAATTAATTTATGGAGATTTTGGTTAAGAGTTATGTAGTAAAGTCAAAGTCCATATGAATGGGAACAATGTTTATGCAAAGGGTTGACTTGTTATTGTGTAGAATTTGGAGAAAAAGGAGTGACAAAACCCTCTGTGAGACTCAGTGTGATGCTGTTTCAGATTTCTGAAACTGAATTTTCAGTGACATTGGCTGTACTTTGGGGCACTGTAACTTTTGATCCTTTCATTTTTGGTCTTGGACTGATTCAACAAACTAATAGAGCTATGGTTGGAGAATGCTTTTGGTTGAAAGGGATGGGTTTGTTGCCATGGTGATTTGTGCAATAACAAGGCTTGAATAGGGAGGTGCAGATGGTGCAGCAGGGCTGTTTCAGTCACGTTCAGAGTTTGGTTTGGAAACTGAACAAGATCATCTCCTGCTGCTCGCCCTTGTTTGTGTTTATAGGCTGAGATGTGTATGGGATGGATGCCTGATGTCTAGAAGCCTCACTCCCAACTGAAAGTATCTAGTTTTGGATATTTGGTTTCTAATGCATGTCATTTGATTTATTCTTTATTTTTCCATTTTGCTACAGAATTCTCAGTCCAAAACCACAAGAATTTGCTGCACCAAGACTCTAAACTGATCACTAACACTGAAATTCAGTCTCTGCAGATACTATTTCGAGTCTGAAAATTCAGACTACACTAACTGCGCTGAACTTCTTCAGTTCGACTGCAGAGCCAAATTCATCTTTCTTTTGCTCCCATTTTTTATAGGGACAGAGCTACCTCCCTACATCAAACTTGCACACTAATATATGTTCTTCAACTCTTCTTATAAAGATATGGCTTAATACTCCAAGGATCAAGCACTAGAGAGCTCCAAAGTTGAGCCAAACACACAATGTCTGTGTGCTGAAACAAGACTAAGTCTGAATTTCAGATTCAGCACATTGAATCTTTGAACTACTGTTACTGTCAGTTCCAACTGGTTTTAGTGGCATTACCCTTAATCCAACTTGCACACCAAAGTATGGTCTTCCACTTTGGTACAGCACTCACAGCCCAGAACTACATGGATCAGCCCTTAAGGAGTATCCCAAATCTGCTTCAGACTGAAAAATCAGCAGGACTGAATTTAAGTCTGATTTTCCAAACTGAACACTACATCTTTAGACTCCTTTTTATACCAATTCCATATAAATTTAGAGCTTCAACACTTAATAAAAGTTGTTCTCCTATAGTTAATCTACAAGTTTACTATAGCAACCTTTTGCCAAAACCCCCCAGATTAAATCATACAGGGGTCCAGAAATAGGTAAAGCAAACTGTTTTTAGCTGAACCAAAACTGTATCAAGTTGGAAATCTGCAATTTACTCCAAATTTCTCTTCAAAACTTGAAAATCTCAACACATGAAATTTGCTTGGTTTTGGAAACTCTATAACTGTACTATTAAATTAAATGTAAAAAACATGAACTTATTAAATAGGGAAATATATTAACCTTATGTTTCTTATTGGCTCGATGTGATCCATTTCCTTCTTCATTAACCATAGTACTAGGTACATGGAGATTAAGAGATCTCATCCTCTTCATATTTTCTTTTATGTTGGCAGCCCTTTGTAGTTCATATTCATTGACCTCCGTTTCTTTACCCATTCCTCTTCCTCTTACAAACTTTCCTCCTGAATCAAGACATAAAGAGATTACAATCAAGACAAAGAGATTACAACGTAAAATGAAACATTTTTGCGTAAACAGATATAAACATATCTTACTTGCTAGGTTGGTTTTCGGCAATCATTATTCCATCTATATCAGTCCTAACACAACTACCACCAATAGATACATTAACTTGTGTGTTTGCATCCAAATCTGGCAAGAAAGAACCTATTTCTGTACTATTGTCTAGCCTTTCTTCCATATCATACATGTCACGTTGTTTTGACTTTAAAACAGCAAACCAATCAGCATCAATAGGATCTTGCACATAGTAAACTTGAGTTGCCTGAGATGCAAAAATAAATGGCTCATCTAATTCCTTGTCACCGGTATTGAATAAATGCTTGAAGTTGACCATTGTCACCCCAAACTTGTCTATTTTGACCCATTTGTCTCGTACTCGGTTATCAATCCAATCACATTTGAACAATACTATTTTTCCCTGGTGATGGTAGTTCAGCTCAAGAATGTCTTTTATAACACCATAATAAGTTTTGCTCATTGATACTGGGTTATTATTGTTTGTCCCATCAAAACTTGTTGCATGTGCAACTAGGGCTACACCACTACACTGCACTGACCTACCCACATCATAAGAATGTGTATGGAAATTTATCCCATTTATAGAATAACTATCATAAGAATGTGCAACCATGTTAGGCTCCTTAGCTAATATTGTTATCTCCTCAGGTACTTCCTCACTCGTTGTTTCCACCTGATGATTTTGAAGATTGTTATTGTACTAAAAAATAATGTGGAACTATATTCTATATAAAGATTTTCCTAGATACTTACATGTGACTTAAACCACTCGTGAAAAGTCTCATAGTGTAAACGACTGATTGCTCTTTGATTTTGATGACCAGCAGAGTAAAGGTATTCTATATGTTTCCTAAACAAACATTATAATTTAGTAATCATGAAATAAATGGATGATATTGATTATAAAATATAATGTTCAACTTACTTCAAGTAAGGCTCTATATGGTCATAGTTGAACAAGACATATCTATGTGCTTGAAGCCATGTTTTGTGGTCTAATGTGACACTACGCTTACCAACCAATCCACGACCTATGTTATGGAAGAAAGGGGTGGTATTGATTAAATCAACATCCAAGCCATCATCATTTCTTTTTTTCCGGTTAAATCTAGTTTCACAATGTAAATAGCGAGAACAGAATGTGAGACTCTCATCAAATAGATAACTTTCTGCAATTGACCCTTCTGGGTGACTCCTAGTGCGAACATGGCCCTTACATCTCATTAAAAACCTATAAAGGAGAAATGGCATATATGTTAAACCTCCCTTTGAGTAAAACTAAGTTTAATTTATTTCTAAAATATATCAAAATTTACCTCTCCACTGGGTACATATTACGAAATTGAACAGGGCCAGCAATTCTGACTTGAGTAGGGAGATGAACCATTAAGTGTACCATAATATCAAAAAAGGATGGCAAGAATATAGTCTCAAGAATGCTTAGAGTCTCAGCTATTTCTGATTCTAGCTTATGCATATCGCTTATACGAATAACTGGCGAATAGATTTGCTTGAAAAAATTGCTCACACGAATCAGTGCAGCACTAACTATTTCTGGTAAAATCCTTCTCACAGCAAGTGGGAGTAAATACTGTAACAGAACATGGTTATCATGGCTCTTTAGCCCAACAAGCTTCTTCTCCTTCACATCCACATTGTTTCTTATATCTGATGCATATCCATCTGGAAATTTTACTCCTTTCAATACCTCACAAAATAACGTCTTCTCAGATGCACTCATTGTATATGATGCTGGTGGTAAATATAACTTGTCACCCACTGGAATAGGATGAAGCTCAGTTCGAATGCCTAGGGACTGAAGATCCAAACGATATTTCAAGTTATCCTTGGACTTCCGTTGAATGCCTAGGAGGGTGTTGACAATGTTATCACACACATTCTTCTCGATATGCATGACATCTAAATTATGTCGTAACATTAAATCCTTCCAATATGGAAGCCTAAAAAAAATAGACCTCCTTTTCCATATGATAGGAGGCTCCCCTTCCTTCTTTTTTGCTTTCTTTTTATGTTGGCAACCTTTCCCATGCACTGTGTGCATATTCTCTGTTTGCAATAAAACTTCCTCTCCAGAAAGTGGTCTAGGCGCTGGCCTGTCCTCAACTTTACCATCAAACGAATCTAGATCAAATCTATATGGATGGTTTGGGCCCAGGAATCTACGGTGTCCCATATAACAATTTTTTGTACCTTGTTTCAATCGTAGAGAACATGTATATGAGTGGCATTCAATACATGCTACTTCACCTGATGTAGTACATGCTGCAATGTACCCTAGGCCTGGATAATCAGATATGGTCCATATTATTGCAGCACGTAATTGAAAATACTCATGCTTTGCAGAATCATATGTTCTCACCCCTTCAACAAACATGTCTAGCAGATCATCAATTAGTGGCTCAAAATAAACATCTATATCACTACCAGGAGATCTACGGCCTGGAATGAGCAATGAGATAATGAAATTCGTTTGCTTCATACACAACCATGGTGCAAAGTTATATGGGATGAGAATAACAGGCCAAATGCTATAACTAACATTCATGGACCTAAACGGATTAAAACCATCTGTAGCTAAAGCAAGTCTAATGTTGCGACTGTCAGAAGCAAACACTGGGTGCTTTTGGTCAAAATCCTTCCAGAGAGGTGAATCTGCAGGATGCCTTAGTAATCCATCTTGTATACGCTCCTCATCATGCCACCTCATGTCACTTGCTATCTTAGATGACAGAAATAACCTCTGAAGCCTTCTTTTTATTGGAAAATAACGAAGAACTTTGCATGGAACCTTGTGTACACGTTTTCCATTTAAACTTATCCTTTTTGATTTCCAGCGTGACCTTTCACATGTGGGACATGCATCATACTTAGCATACTCCTTCCTAAACAAAATACAATCATTTTCACATGCATCAATTTTGATATACCCGAGTCCTAGACACTTAATTACTTTCTTTGCTTCATTGAAATTTTTTGGTAATGCCAAGCCATCAGGGAAAGCCTCCATTAGTAGATCTAGTAGCATATCAAAACTTTTATCTGTCCACCCTCCAAGCAATTTCAAGTGAAGAATTCTTATTAAGAAATGCAACTTTGAGAACTTCTTACACCCTGGGTATAGGTCTTGGGTATTATCTATCGCTAACTGATTGATGGCTTCTAAATCTACATCAGTTTCATCTAAACCATCAGATACTTCAAAATCCCCTTTATCATCTAGACCACCAGCTAAGTCATGAACCAAATTGGCTATGTCATCTTCGTCTGAATTGTTTACAGCCTCTGTATCAGTGTAGTCATGACTATTAATAGGCACAGAGTCTCTTTCCCCATGATAAGTCCACCTTTTGTATCCCTCTTGAAAGCCATCACATATCAAGTGCGCACGAACTTCATTTTCATCTTTCCATAGAGAATTAACACATTTTCTACATGGACATAGAATTTTGTTTCCACTTATAGAATTGCTAAACGCAAACTCAATAAATCCAACTACCCCATCTATGTAGACCTTTGTGTGCCTATAAATATTAGGTACAATAACAATATGTTGGTCAAAGGTGATTACTACAAAATAATGGTTTATAGTACATTGTTAGAAATATACCTAGGTTCATTCATCCACCTTTTATCCATGTTGTACCTTAACAAATAATAAGATGAAATGTACCCTTCACAGCTTCATAATGTAAGTGCAAAAAGGGTGGAAAAGGGCGAATCATTACAAGTATCAAAGATAAAAGCTGAATTAATTAGTTTTTTCCAGTGCAAATCAACAGGAGATGGAAAAGTAACAAGTAAAGATTACCACTGATCAATGGATGTCGTCCAAGCGTTGTTCACGCACTTCTCCTTCAGGTGGTTCGGCGCCCGCCCTCGTCCTCGCTAGCAGCAGCAGTAGACTTATGCCAAACACAAATAAATATCTTCAGTTCTTCACCATAAATTTTTTATCACAAATTTACAATGGCACTAATAAATATTCTGAAACCTGAACTATCTTTCTTCAGTCTTGGGCACCAGCAGCAGACTACACCACCGCACGATCACAGGGCACAGCGTTGGGCGGTGCTGCGGTGGTCGATGGGGGAGGGATCGGAGGAGGACGCGTCGGCGCAGGGCGTGCACCGTCGCCTGTGGTCGAAGTCCAGAGATGGTGGCGCTTCCGTTTCGATTAGCCGAGCAACAAGAGATCAAAGATCCTACAGGAGCAAGAACACGTCTGCGCACCACAGGACAGGCGGCTGGAGGTCCGAGTCTCAAGGGGCAAGAACAGGGCGAAGTAAGACGGCGTCGGGGGCAGCGGCGCGGTGGTTTACGGCGGCGCGGTGGTTTAGGTTTTTGGCAGCGGCGCGGTGGTTTAGAACTCACGGATAGGAGAAGATGCGTACAGAATAACAGAGAGCGCTTCGGCCAGGAAAAACGATTCATTAATTTATTCCTATAGATCTTACTTCTTAAGACTATTTCTCCACCATGTAACACAAGTGAACTCTAGCACAGTTGGTTTGGGTTGTTGCTTTGGAGCGATTGGTGCCAGGTTCGAATCCTGGGTTGCTTTGCTCTTTTTTTTGTTGCCTTTTAGGCTTGTAGCGTGCTGCCCACAGGCCAGGCGTGGGCAGGAGCTTAATTGGTACAGCCATACAGCATATACACTTATATAAATATATTAGTTGAAATTTAGTAATTACTTAAATATATTAGTTGAAATTTAGTAATTACTTAAATATATTAGTTGAAATTAATTTATTAATTACTCAAGACATTCATGTACCGACAGATGATCTGATGCTATGTTTTCCCGACAGTCGGTGTGCCACGCATAACCATTTATACCGACGGATGAACCGCCACAATAACTCGAAATTATTGCCGACAGATTTGTTGACGCCAACGCAATAATTACCGACAGATAGTGTGATGGTATTATTTTGTGACATACTTGCTGTCGCCAAACATCTATTTTTACCGTCAGATGTTTGACGCTAAAATTGTGTCATGGTGTAGTGTCATCTGATATGATCTTTACGTGCGCATAGGAGTTGACATGTCTTGCTAGAGGCCGTTGTCAATTATTGGGCCAAATAAGAGTACTCGGGCTATGTCTATTTGTACGTGAACCTATAGGGTCACACACTTAAGGGGAAGGAAGCCTAACTCGGATTAGATCCGAAATTAGACTGGGCTTTAGGGTTACTGATGGGCCTCGGTGTCAGAAGCCCACCATAATGCCTATATAATGAGGGGCGGGGGCGCGGTTAGGCTAACCCTAATTCGCCACCAGCAAACGAGTAGCCGCTCGCCTCTCGCCCTCGCCAAGCCGCCGTCGCGAACCTAGCAGTTCGGTACGCGGCGCTTCCTCCCTGTACGTGTGGATACCTCGGAGGTGCTGCATCTGGAGCACTTGGACGAACCGTGCGAGGACGTGAAGGACGCTGACGACTGCACGGCACTGCTCGACGCGTTCGTCTACATCAAGACGTCTTCCGCTGCTCTGCGCGTCTAGTGGTAATTCCATGACCTATAACCGCAGTAGTTCTTGGGGTGTGTTTGGTTTGACTTTTGGCTTTGGCTTTTGCCCCCCTAAAAGCCAAAAGCCAACCAAAGGGCTGGATCCAGGAAGCAGCTTTTTCTAAAAGCCGACTTTCTCGTAGTGCAAATCTGAAAGCACCCCTGGACCTGCTTTTAGTGGCTTTTCGGATGGAACTGTGAAAATATATATTGAAGATTTTTAACGACTTTTAGTGGTTTCCACCAAACGGTTTTTAGCTTTATAACAGCTTACAGACTACAGCAGCTTTTTCCACAGCTCACAGCTCACAGCAACTTTTTTCACAGCCACAGTCCAACCAAACAGACCCTTGGTTTTATGGGGTTGAAAATTTTGTTTTGCGCTAGCGTAGCCTCCCCGTAATCCTTCAGTGGTATCAGAGGAGGTTCTTCGTAGTTTTAGGTCTGGATCTAGGTTCATGAGATGGATCTACTTGATGCACGGTTTGATTAGATCAATTGGTTATAAAGGGTTGAAGTAGATTACATCGGATATGACTGAAGAGATTAGTTCGTCCTTCTCTGTTATGTGCGCGACTTGCCCCTACCGGCTGGAATCACCATCGGGGCTAACTGCGTACACAACCAGCAGATTGACGTAACAGATCGACGTCATGAGTGTAATCTTCTTCGGGTCGAAAGTCTCGGATTTGGGTTGATTTGATCAACCGCATGAGATTTCCAGTGGAATTTCCATACATACGATGCATGGAATCCTGTGAGGTTTTCAGGGCGCCGTGGCTATCTGCTGTAGTGGCGAACATATAGAAACGTGTTTGTCTAATCTATTTTTGCAGGACATCTTGTGATCGGTATGGCTATTGTGTGTATATGATGCATATTAATGAATTATTCATGACCTGCGTGTCGTGACCAGAGCAATACGGCTGGAGCCACATGTATTGTCCAAATTTAATGTAATGACCTGCGTGTCAACATGTGATGATCCAAAGCGTATATGTAATTTCTTTACCAGCATACGTTAGATAGGTCTTGAAGGTCTCATCACCTGAAGGATGGCATACCTATATCATGGAGATGGAGATCATCGTGATGGACAGATTATTGGAGATGGGGATCACCATGTGACAGCAAGCCATACCGAATCACAACTGTTGTGTGAATGCCATTCTTAATGTTCTACTTGTTCATATTGCATATATGTCCTTGCGTGCGATGATATAAGTAGGATGATCCCTCATAAATGTTTAAGCTTAAATGCCTCTCCAAACCTTGCACTATCATAAGTCTTGTACAATTGGTGGTGGGTCTATGAAATTAGGGTGTCACTAGTTTTCCTTGACTAGATAGGTTTGTATCAGATACGAACTGTAGAAAGGGTTGGTTAACTTAAACAAAGTCAGCTTAATGGTTAAGGACTTTGGGGCATAAGGTTGGGAGCCGAGACATAGAGATGTCACCCAACAACAGAAGTCATATATATGATATGATTAGCAAGGAGTTGCTTACCGATCTACCTTGTCTTCTAGCGGTGATGCTAAAGCTCACTAGTAGACTTGTTAGTTGTGGGTTCTGAATCACTAAGTATCAATCGAGGGATATTGATTTTAGTGGGAGTAGACTATTAAATGTTTAATATGATTTACTCTGTCATGGATATTTTTGTCTTAGTATTTTGCATTATTTTGTTGTAGATAAATGGCACCTAGCACACCAACATTTACTTTGCGATCAATTATTGAAAAGGATAAGTTAAATGGAACAAACTATACGGATTGGATCCGTAACCTGAGAATTGTTCTCAGGGCTGAAAAAAAGGAAGACGTTCTAGACACCCCACTGCCAGAGGATCCTGGTGAAAATGCAACTGCTGCAGCTAAAACCGCTTACAAGAAAGCAATGGATGCTAAGCTTGAAGTGAGTTGCCTAATGCTTGCTTGCATGGAGCCTGAGCTACAGATGCAGTTTGAGACAAACCATGAGGCGCACGATATGATCGTGGCGCTCAAGGATATGTTCCAGACTCAGGCTAGGACTGAAAGGTTCAATATGTCCAAAGTCTTTCCGGAATGCAAGCTAGCAGAAGGCGCAGCAGTTGGGCCACACGTAATCAAAATGGTTGGTTACAGTCAGAGGTTGGAGAAGCTAGATTTCCCAATAAGCCAAGAGTTGGCCACTGACTTCATTTTGGCATCTCTTCCGCCCAGCTATGGAAACTTCATTGCGAACTACCATATGCATGGGGCGGAGAGGGGCCTCAATGAACTATGTGGCATGTTGAAAACAGCAGAGGGGGACATAAAGAAAAGCGCTGGCAGCAGCGGCCATGTGATGGCGGTCCAAAACAAACCCAACTTTAAGAAGAAGGGTAAATCTCAAAAGAAGAAGGGCAAGGCAAAGGATATAGTATCCAAGCCAAATCAAAAGCCCAAGGCTGGACCAGTTGCAGATGCAGAGTGCTTTTATTGCAAAGAACTTGGTCACTGGAAAAGGAATTGCAAGCAGTACTTGGCCTCTATTAAGGATCGCGGCGGTAAGGGTACAGCCGCAGCAGGTACACTTGCTATTCACATTACAGAAATTTTTCTTGCTGATTCTTATATTTATTCTTGGGTATTTGATACCGGATCGGTTGCCCATATTTGCAATTCGATGCAGGGAATGATAAGAAGTAGAAGCGTGAAAAGAGGAGAAGTTGATTTCCGGGTAGGCAATAATGCAAGAGTTGCTGCGTTGACCGTCGGGACGATGCAACTCCACCTCCCATCAGGATTTATTTTGGAGTTAAATAATTATTATCTAGTTCCTAGTATGAGTCGAAACATTATGTCTCCTTCATGTTTGATGAAGGATGGTTATTCATTTGCGAGTGAAAACAATGGTTGTGTGATCTCTAAGAATGGCATGTTTGTGGCTTTTGCATCCATTATGAATGGGTTATTCATTTTAAATCTTGATGATGCACCTATCTGTAATATTAGTGCTAAAAGGCCTCGGCCTAATGATTTAAGTCCTACCTACATGTGGCACTGTCGTTTGGGTCATATAAGTGAGAATCGCATGAAGAAGCTTCATTCTGATGGGCTTTTAACTTCGTTTGATTTTGAATCATACGAGACATGTGAAGCTTGCTTACTTGGTAAGATGACCAAGGCGCCCTTCACGGGTTTACCGGAGAGGACATTAGATTTATTGGAACTCATACATACTGATGTGTGCGGACCAATGAGTACGACAGCTAGGGGAGGATTCCAATACTTTATAACCTTCACTGATGATTTTAGTAGATATGGGTATGTCTACTTAATGAAACACAAGTCTAAATCCTTAGAAAAGTTTAAAGAGTTTCAGAATGAAGTAGAAAATCAGCGTGGCAAGAAAATTAAAGCACTGCGATCGGATCGTGGAGGTGAATATTTGAGTCATGAGTTTAGCAATCATCTAAGGAGTTGTGGAATTGTTCCATAGCTTACGCCGCATGGAACGCCTCAGGGGAATGGCGTGTCTGAGCGACGTAATCGGACTTTATTGGATATGGTTCGATCAATGATGAGCCAGTCGGACCTACCTTTGTCGTTTTGGCGATACGCTCTAGAAACAGCAGCTTTCACACTAAATAGGGTATCGTCTAAGTCCGTAGTTAAGACACCATATGAGATGTGGACTGGGAATACTCCCAGTTTGTCTTTTCTGAAGATTTGGGGTTGTGAGGTTTACGTCAAGCGACTTTAGTCCGATAAACTCACTCCAAAATCGGAAAAGTGCATGTTCGTGGGATATCCAAAGGAAACTTCAGGATATTACTTTTACCACCGGTCAGAGGGCAAAGTGTTTGTCGCCCGGAACAGTGTGTTCTTAGAGAAAGAGTTTCTCAAAAGAGAGAAAAGTAAACAAAAGGTGTATCTTGAAGAAGTTCAGGATGAGCCAGTGGGACAAGATTCAACAAGTGATGCTAATGTAGCAGAACAAGTTGAGACGTCTATGGCAAGAGAATCACCACCACAACCACGAAGGTCAGCAAGGCTTCGCGAGGCACGAGGAGAAGTGCTATTGTTGGGCAATGGAGAAGTGTTGTTGTTAGACAACGACGAACCTGCAACATATGCAGAAGCGATGATGGACCCATATTCCGAGAAATGGCAAGTCGCCATGAGATCCGAGATAGATTCCATGGGAGAAAATCAAGTTTGGAACTTGGTTGACCCGCCTGATGGTATTAGACCCATAGAATGCAAATGGATCTATAAGAAGAAGAAAGACATGGATGGAAATGTTCACATCTATAAGGCTCGACTTGTTGCAAAGGGTTTTCGACAAGTTCAAGGAGTTGACTATGATGAGACATTCTCGCCAGTAGTGATGCTTAAATCTATTCGGATCATTCTAGCTATTGCCGCATATTTCGATTATGAGATTTGGCAGATGGATGTCAAAACAGCTTTCCTTAATGGAAACCTAAATGAGGACGTGTATATGATACAGCCCGAGGGTTTTGTCGATTCGATCAATGCTGGAAAGATATGCAAACTTCAGAAATCCATTTATGGGTTGAAGCAAGCATCTCGGAGTTGGAACATTCGTTTTGATGAAGTGGTCAAAGGGCTTGGTTTTCATCAGAATGAAGAAGAAGCTTGTGTTTACAAGAAGGACAGTGGGAGCGCTGTTGTATTTCTGATCTTGTATGTGGATGACATATTATTGATTGGGAATGACATTCCTATGCTGGAGTCCGTCAAGGCTTCACTGAAAAAGAGTTTTTCTATGAAGGACTTAGGGGAAGCAGCATATATTTTGGGCATAAGGATCTATAGAGATAGGTCGAAGAGGCTTATAGGATTAAGTCAAGATACGTACATTGACAAGGTTTTGAAACGGTTCAACATGGAACAGTCCAAGAAAGGGTTCTTACCTATGTCACATGGTAAACACCTTAGCCAGATGCAATGTCCTGCGACGGCTAATGAGCGGGAGCGCATGAGTAAGGTACCATAAGCCTCAGCAATTGGATCAATCATGTATGCCATGATAAGTACACGCCCAGATGTTTCATACGCTATAAGTGCTACGAGTAGGTACCAGGCTGATCCAGGTGAGGATCACTGGACAGCGGTAAAAGGCATTCTTAAGTACTTAAGAAGGACTAAAGATATGTTCCTGGTATATGGGGGTAAGGAGGAGCTCGTTGTAACTGGTTACACCGATGCTAGCTTCCAAACTGACCCAGACGAGTTAAAATCGCAATCAGGTTTTGTGTTCACAATAAATGGTGGTGCTGTTAGTTGGAAGAGTTCCAAACAGGAGACTGTGACTGATTCTACAACAGAAGCCGAGTACATTGCAGCTTCTGAATCTGCGAAGGAAGGTGTTTGGATAAGAAAGTTCCTCATCGAGCTTGGTGTGTTTCCTAATGCTTCTAGTCCATTGAACCTCTACTGTGACAACAATGGGGCTATTGCGCAAGCTAAGGAGCCAAGGAACCACCAGAAAAACAAACACGTACTGCGGAAGTTTCACCTCATACGGGAATTCATTAGGCGGGGTGAGATAAAGATATGCAAAATACATACGGATTTGAATGTTGCTGATCCTTTGACAAAACCTCTTCCACAACCTAAGCATGAGGCACACATGAGATCTATGGGTATTAGATATCTTCTAGATTAACTCTAGTGCAAGTGGGAGACTGTTAGAAATATGCCCTAGAGATAATCATAGAGATGAGCATATTTCTTTGTATCCATGATATATATATTGCTTAATTGAATATCCATGGAAGGCACCTTGTATTGATTAGCAATTATGTGAATTGTTTGTGAGATTCTTTACTTATATGGTTATTCTAAATGATGTCCCTAGTCAGAGTCGATGACTAGCATATGTATTAGTTGATGACTACATTTCACAAGTCATGAACATGGAGATGTTAAACTAATAATGTGGGCGCATGTATGACATGAGGCTGGACCGACCCAACGTGAGATATTGTAATATAGTTCTCTTTTTGCAACATGAATACTGTATTCTTAGACCTGAGATTGTCGCATGTTCTCAAGATGTGAATTGACTTACTTAGGGACTATCAAACGCTATTCCGTAACTGGGTAGTTATAAAGGTAGTTTTGGGTTTGTCAGGAAGCATGCTGTGAGGCATGGTCAGTCAAGATGGAATTTGTCCCTCTCTTTGTGAGAGAGATATCTCTGGGCCCCTCGAGTGATTGGATCAAGAAATGCTTGGCCGTGCTAGGGTTAAGAGTTAACCATTGAAACGATTCCAATTCACAGTATCGAGAAAGAGAGGTCAGCTTAGAGCCAGACCAAATATCGTGAGACAAAGGGAACAACATGTACGTAATGTTGCAATGGTTCGTCTGATATGATCTTTACGTGCGCATAGGAGTTGACATGTCTTGCTAGAGCCGCTGTCAATTATTGGGCCAAGTAAGAGTACTCGGGCTATGTCTATTTGTACGTGAACCTATAGGGTCACACACTTAAGGGGAAGGAAGCCTAACTCGGATTAGATCCGAAATTAGACTGGGCTTTAGGGTTACTGATGGGCCTCGGTGTTAGAAGCCCACCATAACGCCTATATAATGAGGGGCGGGGGCGCGGTTAGGCTAACCCTAATTCGCCACCAGCAAACGAGTAGTCGCTCGCCTCTCGCCCTCGCCAAGCCGCCGTCGCGAACCTAGCAGTTCGGTACGCGGCGCTTCCTCCCTGTACGTGTGGATACCTCGGAGGTGCTGCATCTGGAGCACTTGGACGAACCGTGCGAGGACGTGAAGGACGCCGACGACTGCACGACACTGCTCGACGCGTTCGTCTACATCAAGACGTCTTCTGCTGCTCTGCGCGTCTAGTGGTAATTCCATGACCTATAACCGCAGTAGTTCTTGGTTTTATGGGGTTGAAATTTTTGTTTTGCGCTAGCGTAGCCTCCCCGTAATCCTTCAGGTTCTTCATCCCCACATGTGCTAGACGGCGATGTCACAGCCAGCCCATGCTAGTCTTAGCAATTAAGCATGCATCTAGACCGGCCTCATCCTTTGCAAAATCAACTAAATAGAGTTTGCCATCTAGTACACCCTTAAATGCTAATGAACCATCACTCCTTCTAAAGACAGACACATCTACATTTGTAAATAATCAATTATAACCCATATTACATAATTGACTAACGGACAACAAGTTATACCCGAGCGATTCAACCAAAAACACATTAGATATGGAATGCTCGGATGAAATAGCTATCTTTCCTAGTCCTTTAACCTTGCCTTGATTCCCGTCACCGAATATGATTGAATCTTGGGAATCTTTGTTCTTGACGTAGGAGGTGAACATCTTCTTCTCCCCCGTCATGTGGTTTGTGCATCCGCTGTCGATAATCCAGCTTGAGCCCCCGGATGCATAAACCTGCAAGGCAAATTAGGCTTGGGTTTTAGGTACCCAACTCTTGTTGGGTCCTACAAGGTTAGTAAAAATAACCTTAGGGACCCAAATGCAAGTTTTATCTCCCTTGCATTTTGCCCCTAATTTCCTAGCAACCACTTTCTTATTTTTACATTGGAGTACAAAATCAGTGTTGCAAGCATGAATAATAGTAGCATTTTCATTGTGCATTTTTCTAGGCCTATTAACTATATTTCTCCTAGGCATATGATGAACAACATTTTTCCTAGGCATATCTCTACCATGCACAAAGGAAGAACTTGAAGTAATCATGGCATGTGAATCATAAGCATTACAACTCCTATTATGATGAGTATTTCTAGAAAATTTTCTATCATAAATACATGCATGATTCTTTTGACTACTATTTGCCATAGGAGCCTTCCCCTTTTCCTTGTTGAAAATGGGAGCTCTTTGGCTTGTTATGTTCTTGGCTTCCCTCTTGAAGCTAAGCCCATCCTTAATTGAGGGGTGTCTACCAATGGTGTAGGCATCCCTTGCAAATTTCAGTTTATCAAAATCACTCTTGCTAGTCTTAAGTTGGGCATTAAGACTAGCCACTTCACCTTTTAATTTTGCAATAGAAGTAAGGTGCTCAACACATGCATCAACATTAAAATCCTTACACCTATTACAAATTACTACATGTTCAATACATGAGCTAGATTTATTTGCTACTTCTAGCTTAGCATTTAAGTCATCATTGACACTCTTTAGACTAGAAATAGACTCATGACAAGTAGATAATTCACATGAAAGCATTTCATTTCTTTTGACTTCTAAAGCAAGAGACTTTTGCACATTTACAAATTTATCATGTTCTTCATATAAAAGATCCTCTTGCTTTTCTAGCAATCTATTCTTCTCATTCAATGCATCAATTAATTAGTTGATCTTGTCAATTTTAGTTCTATCTAAGCCTTTGAATAAACTTGCGTAGTCTACTTCATCATCACTAGATTCATCATCACTTGAAGAAGCATATGCAATAGTATTTCGAGTGCTTACCTTCTTATCCTTTGCCATGAGGCAGGTGTGATGCTCGTTGGGTAGAGAGACGATTTGTTGAAGGCCGTGGCGGCGAGTCCTTCGTCGTCGGAGTCGGATGAAGAACAATCCGAGTCCCATTTTTTTCCAAGGTGTGCCTCGCCCTTAACCTTCTTGTAAACCTTCTTGTTCTCTCTCTTCCCATTCTTTCCTTGTTCCTGGTCACTATCATTATCGGGACAGTTAGCAATAAAGTGACCAATCTTACCACACTTGAAGCAGGAGCGCTTTCCCTTCGTCTTGCTCTTGTTGGGATGCTCCTTGCGACCTTTGAGCGCCGTCTTGAAGCGCTTGATAATGAGGGCCATTTCATCCTCATTTAGCCCGGCCGCCTCAACTTGCGCCACCTTGCTAGGTAGCCCCTCCCTGCTGCTTGTTGCTTTGAGAGCAATGGTTTGAGGCTCGTGGATCGGCATTGGGCCATTCAACGCCTCATCAACATATCTTGCCTCTTTGATCATCATTCGCCCGCTTACAAACTTTCCGAGTATTTCCTCGGGCGTCATCTTGGTGTACCTAGGATTTTCACGAATAGAGTTTACAAGATGAGGATCAAGGACAGTGAAGGACCTTAGCATAAGCCGGTCGACGTCGTGGTCCGTCCATCTCGTGCTTCCATAGCTCCTGATTTTGTTGACCAAGGTCTTGAGCCTGATGTATGTTTGAGTTGGCTCCTCCCCCCTGATCATTGCGAACCTTCCTAGTTCGCCTTCCACCAACTCCATCTTGGTGATCATGGTGGCGTCGTTCCCCTCAAGTGAGATCTTGAGGGTGTCCCAAATTTGCTTGGCATTATCCAAGCCGCCCACCTTATGATACTCTTCCCTGCACAAGGATGCTAAAAGAACAGTGGTAGCTTGTGCATTTTTGTGAATTTGTTCTTTGATAAACATGGGATTATCCGTACTATCAAATTGCATTCCATTTTCTACTATCTCCCATATACTTGGATGAAGAGAGAACAAGTGGCTACGCATTTTGTGACTCCAAAATCCGTAGTCCTCTCCATCAAAATGTGGAGGTTTACCAAGAGGAATGGAAAGCAAATGAGCATTGGAATTTTACGGAATACGAGAATAGTCAAAAGAAAAGTTTGAGTTGACCGTTTTCTTTTTCTTGTCATCGTCGTCTCTTTGGGAAGAAGAGGATTCGTCGCTGTCATAGTAGACTATCTTCTTGATGCGCCTTTTCTTCTTCCCATCCTTCTTCTTGTGACTTGAGCCCGAGTCAGTGGGCTTGTCGTCTTTTGGCTCATTGATGAAGGACTCCTTCTCCTTGTCGTTGATCACCATCCCCTTTCCCTTAGGATCCATCCCTTCGGGCGATTAGTCCCTTTCGTGAAGAGAACGACTCTGATACCAATTGAGAGCACCTAGAGGGGGGGTGAATAGGTGATTCTATAAAAACTTAACACTTAAAGCCACAAAACTTGATTAAGTGTTAGCACAATGAAATCATGTGGCTAAGGACCGAGCTCTTGTGAAACACAATAGTCATAGTGAGAACAAGCACAAGAGACACGATGGTTTATCCCGTGGTTCGACCAAGTACAACACTTGCCTACTCCATGTTGTGGCGTCCCAATGGACGAGGGTTGCACTCAACCCCTTTCAAGTGATCCAAAGATCCACTTGAATACCACGGTGTTTTTCTTTCTTTCACTATATCCCGTTTGCGAGGAATCTCCACAACTTGGAGCCTCTCGCCCTTACAAATGATGATCACAAAGAAGCACGGATGTAAGGGAGGGAAAAGCAACACACACAAATCTCAAAAGCAACAACACAAACATGCACACTAGTCACAACTTCAGCTCTAAGTTCACACACGGAGTTCTCAACTCAAGAGGAGCTCAAATTGCTATCACAAAGAATCAAATGCGCTAGAATGAAGTCTTGGTGCTTAGAGATGATCAAACAATGCTTGTGTATTTCCTCCATGCGCCTAGGGGTCCCTTTTATAGCCCCAAGGCAGCTAGGAGCCGTTGGAGGCATTCCAGGAAGGCAATTCTTACCTTCTGTCGGGTGGCGCACCAGACAGTCCGGTGCACCACCGGACATTCACTGTTCAGTGTCTGGTGCAGATCGCCTTCCTAAATTGGCGCAGCCGACCGTTGAAGATTTGGAGCCGTTGGCGCACCGGACACTGTTCGGTGCACACCGGACAGTCCGGTGCCCCCATCAGACCGTTGGCTCGGCCACGCGTCACGCGCGAATTGCGTGGCCGACCGTTGGCTCACCGGACAGTCCGGTGCACCACCGGACAGTCCGGTGAATTTTAGTCGTACGCTGTCGATGAATTCCCGAGAGCGGCTAGTTGACCAGACACCAGCCTGGCGCACCGGACACTGTCCGGTGCACCACCGGACAGTCCGGTGCACCCAGACTGCACCGAGTCTTGGCTGTTCCAGCCAAGTCTTTTTTCCTTTTGTATTTTCTCTGATTCTAGCACTTAGACAAATATGTTAGTACACAAAAAACAATGTACTAAGTCTAGAATCATACTTTCTTGATGATTTGCACTTTATCCACCATTTTGCACAACTTACACTTAAAACATTTGTGTTGGGCATTTAATCACCAAAATACATAGAAATGGCCCAAGGGCACATTTCCCTTTCAAGACCGCTACTTCCGTGCGCCTGCTGCTGCAATTACTGTCGGCCCACCTATGACCACGCCAACTGTCGTGCCTATTCCCACGGATGACTGACCCGTGACCGTCGTACTTAACGACACTGTTGGCCATGCGCGGGGCTGCCTCGAGTCGCTGCACTAGTTCTAAAAAATTTACCTTTTTAGAATCCGTGACAGTCCCGAGAAGACAAGGCATTGGAGCAGGCGGCAGTGCGGCTTCATTGCACACGGTAACCGGCGCGCCGGTTACATGACGTGCGGGCCTAGGCCCCTGAGTTGGACCGCCAGTTGTGGCGGAGCTGAGGGGGCGCTCAGTCGTGGGGTGTTTGCACGCTTCTCGCGCAGCGGTTCGCCTCTTTGACCGCTGGTTACGGCGAAGATGAAGGGGCGCTTGATCGTGGGGCGGTTGCATGCCCCTTGCGCGGCAGTTCGCCTTCCTGACCGTTGGTTGCCCCGAAAACGGAGGGGCGCGTAACCGTGGGGCAGTCGCACGCTCCTCCTTTGGGTTGGTTTTTATGACATGCGGGGCCTGGCCCCCGTGTCATAAGGTGAGATCCCTGGTGCACGCCGGGGGGAGACATCACTCGTGACGCTTCAGGGGCACGAGTGGGGGGATCTACCTTTAAAAAGGGGTTGATCCCCCGGCCAGTAGACATGCCTCGCTCCCCTTACGACCACCACGCCCTTTCGCCTTCTGGGCCTCCAGATGGGGTGCGCCGATGTTCTCTGGAGGGATCCGCGTCAAGGTCGTCTCTTCCGGCGACTTCACCGTCGGAGAGCGTGCGCTTGTGGTGGTGTCGTCGATCTTGTCTTCTTCCTGTCGCCATTGGAGGAGTGCAATCCCATGGGGGTTGGCATCCTTTCGCCACTATTCGGCTTCAAGGATTTTCATCATGCAGCCCGGCTGCAGTCCCCCGCGGGTGGTCATCCAGAAGGATGACTATCAGCCTTGTGGTGGGGAGAAGCAAACCGGGCTGCGGCCTCCCTCATGCCCTCAGCTTCAAGGATGTTCATCATCCGTGCTGGGGAGGGGGTGTGCCGAGTTGAGGCTCCACCTCCGCGTGGGTAGCGACCCGCTTCTTCCCTCAGTGTCCGGGGGAGAAGGGTGTTCGCCGTTTGTGGCGCTGTCAGCTGCCGCGTGCCTGGCTTCTCGGCCTGGGTGGCTCTGGCGCCGCCTCCGGCGCTGCATCTTGCCGCTGGGGTGGAGCGTGGCTGCCCGTCCACCGCACGGGCGATGGTGGCACTGTGCGCGGGTCGGCCACATCCACGGCTTCTCCCGCTCCTTCGACTGCACTGGGAGGCTGTACAAGACGTCGTACGCCACGAGGGCGGCGGTGGCGTTCTTGATGGTCTTGCCTTCACTCCCACAGCGAGGACAGGAGCAAAGACCTCTTCATGCGTACTGGTGCAGCCGCTGCCCACCGGTGTTGAGGTGATCACCGCCCCCAGCGGGGCTGATGTGGTCGCTTCAGCTAGTGAGGCTACCCACAGCAGAGGTGGTTGCCTCTGCTGGCGAGACCGTCAGTGCCACCTGTTGCCGGTCCTTCGACTCTTTGGCTTTAATGGCCTCGCTGTTACCCCCCATGGGAGGACGGGGGCGAGGTCCTATTCGCAGCAGCGCTTGCCCTGAGGCGATTGCTGCTGCTGTCTAGCCGCCCGGGGCAGAAGTCGTTGTCGCTGCTGGTGCAAAGGTGGTCGACGTCGTTGGTGGGGCTGTCCGGAGCCAGCTTCCAGCGCGGCTCTTGCTGGTGTGGAGGTAGTTCATTCCTGCAGAAATGGAGCTGGGGTCCCGCTTGTAAGGGAATGTAATGATATCTGCTTGAAAGCAAAATGTAATAACGTATGTACACAGGATTTTAGCCTGGGAAGCCCAGTTATGTGCCCGAACCCCCTAGATGGTGGCTTCAAGTACTAAGACACCCGCCGCAGGGCGGTGGAGTATGTAGGCCCACGGTACAGGACCTGGCTGAGCGGCTACATGGCTTCCAGACCCCCCAGGAGACGAGTGCATGTTCTTCAAAGCCGGACCTCTAGGTTGTTGGATGCGCAGGACTTTAGTTTTAAATACTAGGACACTCACTACGGGGTGGTGGAGTGTGCAGGATTTTGGGTATGAAACCAGGCTAACCGGCCACACAGGCTCCGGACCACCCTATGGAGCAGGTGTCCGTTCTTTAGAACTGGCCCCCAGGCCTTCCCCTATTTTTGTAAATAAATAAATATCGTCTTTTGAGCTGCATTTAACACTTATCTATGCAACGCCTGTTCCTGTTGTGTGCGATGTTGTTGACTCCTCCTTAGTACCTGGCCCCCCGCCTGGGATACAGGCTTGATGTGTTGAGGTTGGATGCCAGCGTTCCTGAAAAGGTCATCAACAATCCTCGGGAGGCAGACTCGCCGGGATCTGGATCTGTACACAACTTTTAGCTAGGAAGCATTAGTAGTACACCTCATAGGGTTCTCCGTCTGATATTAGTCGCCCTTTGATACATGCTCGGGACCTGCAGGTTTTAGTCCGGGTGGCCAAGTTGCGTGTCCGGACTCCCTTGGGTCACGGTTCCAGATACTAGGACACTTGTCGCGGGGCGGTGGAGCGTGTAGGCCCACGGTACGGGACCAGGTTGAGCGGCTGCACGGGCTCTGGACCACCCCAGGAGACTAGTGTCCATTCTCTAGCTCCGGTCCTAAGGTTGTCGGACCCGCAGGACTTATAACTCTAGATACTAAGTCCCTGTCACGGGGTGGCGGAGCATGCAGGCCCACGGTACAAGACCTGGCTGAGCGGCTACACGGGCTTCGGACCACCCTATGGAACGGGGTCCCGTTCTCCAGAGCCGGCCCCCAGGCTGTCGGACCTCCCTACTTTCGCATCAGGGGTCCTAAACTGCAAGCCTGACTGTTCAATTCAGACGCCGCCATGTAAGACAGATGGAAACCGTACGAGTGGGTTAGCTAAAAAGTATTATCTGAAAAACTGCGAGGTAGGACCATGGAGCAGCAAGATGGAACTATCACAAGAGCGCAGCTGAGGGGGTAGTTTCTCTTTATAACTTGTCGTGCATGTGTGCAGACCAATAGTCTGGGTTCATGGGGGAAGACCCCACCGGGTTATCGTACACGTATGCGTTATCTAGTCACAAGAAAAGGAAACAGACTCGACCCCTTAGTCTTGCTCTATGGATAGAACTTACAGAGATACTTGGTCTCGGGGTAAGGTGCTCCTTCAGTCGTAGCTAGATGGTTCCCCTTGGGTCGGTGCACTCCCATTACCTTGAAGGGTCCTTCCTAGCTGGTGGAGAGTTACGGAACCCCTCTTGGTATGGTATCTGCCGTGGGGCTAAGCCCCGACCCAGGGTTCCCATCTATATTCGACGCGGGAGCCCTTGTCTCTGGCAGTGATCACTTCTACATATACCTGTCTGTAGCTCGGACCCGTGGGGGTCCGGAAGGGCCTCCGGAGGAAAGGCGTGCTCTAGCTCCGTAGATCTGGGAACACGGGGTCCCTCTAGGGTTTGTCTAATTGTCTTCACCGAAGTAGGAGCCTCCGGTGAAGATATCTTTCAGGTCCCCCTCGGGTGACTGATACCCGAGGTCCCGCTCAGCCGCGGCTACCTCGCCGTCGTCCTCCTTCTCTTTGTCGGGCCAACGGCGAGGTGGGGAGCCGTCTTTGGAAGACTGCTCGCGCCGCTCGCTGACGTGTTTTGCGAGGTCAATGATCTCGCGACACTCCGCTGCACTGTGGCGACCATACGGGTGCACAGGGCATGGACCGCTGCCACTCTTCTGCGGTCGTGGGTGCTTGTTGTGGTCGCCCTGGCCTCTGATCACTGCTGTGGCCACCAGAGCAGTGGACCGTGGCCTCTGGTAGTCACGATCCTTCTTCTTTTTCTTCTTTCCGTCCCGGAGGGCGGCCCCCGAGCCACCTGACTGGGCAGCCCCAGTTTGCGTGGCCGAGTGCCATGCACGGCCCTCGGCGGCTCTGGCGCATTTGTCGGCCAGGGCGAAGAGCGTAGGGACAGTTTCCACGTCATGTGTGGCCAACTTCTCCAACATTTTCTCATCACGTACTCCCTGTCGGAAAGCCGTGATGATAGAAGCATCAGAAATACGAGGTATCGTACCTCGTACCTTGGTGAAGCGGGAGATGAACTTCCGAAGGGTTTCCTCGGGCTCCTGCCTCACTGCATGGAGGTGGGCTTCCACACCGTGCTGCTGGAAAGCACTGGCGAAGTTCGCTACGAACCGCACACAGAGTTCTTCCCAGGAATAGACTGATCCCGGGGTGAGATTCATGAGCCAGGTCCGAGCAGGTCCAGCAAAGGCCACATGAAAGTATGTTGCCATCACAGTGGTGTTTCCACCTTCCGCTGTGATGGCGGTAACGTACACCTGCAGGAACTCCGACGGGTTTGATGTTCTGTTGTATTTTTCGGCAGGTGTGGCCGGAACTTGGGTGGCCAGGATGTCGCGCGGAGGTGATCTGCCAGAGCGGCGCAGCCTACTCCGGGCAAGGGGACACCCGTTTGGGACCAGGTGCCCATTGGCGTCTGCGGTGCAACCGCGGTGAAGTCTTGATCGAGGTCGCGCCCATTGATGTTTTGGCAGCGCTTGCGCGCCCTTTCCAAAGATACCCGGGCATCCTCTCCCGCACGCCTGCGGTTGAGTTCTGCCCGGAGATCATTGGCCTGCGTGCCCCTCGCTGAGGGCGAGCGCACCGATGCTGATGCCTCGTGTTGGCGCCGTGATGACCGCGCCTTCGACCGGGTCAAGGTAGAATGCGCCATACTGAGCAGCCGATCGACGTCGTCCCGCCACTGCTTCATGGCTCCTGGTGATGCCGTGGAGCTTGGAGGGTGTCGCAATAACTCCATGGCTACTGACAACGCCCCCGGAGACGCCCTTGATGGAGTCCGAGATGTTTGCACCACCGTGTGCTGCCGTGCGGCGTGCACAGCAGGAGTGATTGGTGCCAGGCGACTGGGAGCCTACGGTGTTGAGGAAGCAGCTTCTCCCTCCACCGCAAAATCTACCGAAGTATCGGCGCGGTGCTCTACGATCTGCACCATCATGATTGGGCAAGAAATCAAGCGAAAACCTAATGCCTAGGCCCCCTACCTGGCGTGCCAAATGTCGGAGAGTAGATCTTCGGCCGGGTGGCGGAGTGCACCCACCCTAAGTCCTGAGATGAGGAGGGGCTTAGGCGTTTCGCTTGATTGATGGAGAGAAGGGGCAGTACACAAGAACACACGAGGATTTAGAGTAGTTCCGGCCGTCAGAGCGTAATACCCTACTCCACTGTGAGATGTATTGCTTGGGGGTTTGTATGAGCTAGCGAGTCTGAGATTGCTTGTGTGCGTAACGTCGCATGCCTCCCCTTTTATAGCTGAAGGGGCATGCACAAAGGGACTGGGCCCCGACATGTGGGCCTAGGGACATAAAGAATATAATGCTTGGATACTTTAATATCTGTTGTCGAGTCCATCCTCTTGCGCCCTGACGCCCAAGATCTGCGCATCCTTGGTGTACAGGGGAAGCTTCTGGCGGAAGAGAAGATGAGTATAGCGCGCCGCTCAGCACAGGCATACTGTTCACCAGCAGACCCAGCAGGCGGGCTGTCTGCTGGATGACCTTGACGCCGCCTGCCAGCGGATGGGACGGGACGCATTTAATACTGAGAGGGCACGTCGCCCGTCAGCGCAGTGGCAGGTGTCGCGTCTTTTCCTCAATAAATGCAGGGGCTGCACGACTTTTTGTCAGGGTCGGCCCGATAGCTTATGTCATGGGCCACAAGCAGCGGGTCTCCGCCTGAGCGGGAAGCGGAGGCGAGGCCCGCACACATGTCAGCGCCGGACCCCTGCACACACTAGGGTCCTTCTCGCTCCGGGACCCTGCTGGAGTTCGGACTTACCCAAAGGCTCCGGACTCGTATATAGGGGTCCGGTGTCCTTTCGTGGGGGTCCGGCCTTACTAGGGTGTGGTGTATTTCCCTGCCACGTGGCGTCCTTTGGCCTGCCCATCCGGCGGGGTCAGGCGCGGTCCTCCGCGCGGCTAGGGTACGTCGCATGGGTGCGATGCCTTTATGCTGCAGGAGAGGGTACCCCTGATTTAGGGTACCGACATAGCCTATAAAAATATCTCTACGAGTTCACAAATATCACTAGAACAAAGTTGATTAGGATAAGAATTGGCAAGGAAGTGTATACTTACTCTATCTCTAGTTTACTATATGTAAACACCATAACAAAATCTAGTAGTTTGATCTTGAAAATATATTGAACTAAACAAACTACTAACTAGCAAGAGATATGAAACAACAATAAATATTGTTAAGTATAGTCTATATTATGCTAGTTAAGCAAGTATTGTACAATAAGTACATAGATGCAATAAGTTTACTTTGGATCTTTATATTGCTCAGTGTCCTCCCAAACAACTTTTTCCTAGTTACTAATGCTATGGTCCCTATCAATTTCTTCATCATATACCTAGCTTTCCTAACTTTGGATTGCACTTACCCCGTCTAAATACTAGTGTGTATATTTATTATGTCTCCAATTCATTTCAAGTTTGATCGAGTTAGTCAATTTATCTCTAACATGTTGCTTCCTTGTAGAAAATACGATACCTGGAAGACTCCTGGTGAAAGGCTACATCTATCTTTGTACGCTTACAAAGTAAAATTTAATTAGCATAAGAACCACCAACAGACACCTTTAGGTAATTAGGATCGATGTTATAGAGAGATAGGGACATTGTTGTAGATGTTGCCATATAATCAAAGCAGTGTGGATGAAGTGGTGTCAAGTATCTGGTGTTCTATATGGCAAGAGGATACCACAAAAACTAAAAGATAAGTTTTATAGGACGACAATTAGACTTGCTATGTTGTATGGTGGAGAATATTAGCCTATAACAAGACAACATGTTTAGCAAATAAGTATTGCAAAAATGCATATGTTGTGTTGGATTTGTGGCCATACAATAAGGGATCAAATCTAGAATGATATTATATGTGATAGGCTAGGGGTATCACGAATTCATTAAAAGATTATCTAACATCGGTTGAGATAGTTTGGATATGTCCAATAGAGACCTACAGAGGCACCAATGCATAGTGGTTAGTGGGATCCTAAGGTGTGATGGCAATGGGAAGAGAGGAAGAGGGAGACTGAAGTTGACATGAGAAGAGACAGTAAAATGAGCCTTCTAAGGATGATATATACCCAAGGATTTAGCCTTGAATAGGAGTGCGCGGAAAACAATTATCCATATGCTCGAACCTTGATTTGTGAGTTCTCTTAGGTTTTGAACTCTAGCATACCCCTACTTGCTTGTGGCTAAAAGGTTTTTATTGTTATTGTCGAACATGGATCACTGAACGTGTCTGGTGCAACACCGAATATCACGGGATTAGAGAGCATGCGTGTAAATCTATACAAATCGCTCTAACGCTCACATAACATGTTCGATGTGGCATCGGATACCATATCAGATTGGGAACTCAAAGAGCATGTAATCTTTACACTTCAAATCAACATGCACCAGACGTATCCGATGCTATGTCGTCTGATGAAAGCATCGAAATACCTAGGTAACAACTAAATGCTTCAGAGGACTTTGATAGAGTAAACTAAATGTTTTATTGTGCCACCTTTTACTCTAATCAACATCGATGCAGAGTTAATTTGTGAGTGTGTAGGATAATTTTAATATGATATTTATTATGAGGGCAAAGTCACGACACGTGTCAGCATTTGGCTAACCTCCTCCTATAGTGGTAGTTTAGGCGTCCGTAGAACCACACATTTATGGCCACATCGCGCTAGATTCTCAGAAAAGCTCGTCAGAAAAAAAAACTAAACCAGGCTCTATGTTGTTTGGCAGCGTAAGAGAAGTTAAAGCGGTCAAATAGACTAGTTTCAAAACTACTCACGTTGTTTTTAAGAATGATTTTAAAAGATGGTTAAATTTTTTTTTAAAAAAAAGCTAGAAGTAGTACGTATCGCCTAAGATGTGCCCCCGCAAGTGGCGCAATAAAGCAAGGGCTCCGGTCGGCGGGCTGATGTCCCGCTCTCAAAGCTCACCGCAGCAGCTGACTGTACCCTCCCGCGGCAGCTCTTGTCGGACGTCCAAAAGGGAATCTCTACGCTTCAGGCGCGTGACCCGTTGTCCGCCCGTCCGTGGCCCTCCCTCCTGCTTCTTCTTTTTTTTTCTCACGCACCGTTCTCTCTCTCTCTCACGGTCTTTTCACCACCCTTCAAGTGCGGTGGCCAGCCAGGCCCGGACCTGGTCGTGTCTCGTGTGTGCCGTGCCCGTTCAACTCTAGCCAGGTCAGGCCAGGCCAGACCCCTGCTACTGGCTTAGGGGCGCTGCTGCTTCGTTCCTGTCGTGTCATGGGTGTCGACCACTCCTCCATCTCCCGTCCACTTCGTCACCGGTCACCCCACCCCCACCCGAAACGAGTTTATTTTATTTCAACAAATATGGGTTTTTCCCGAGAGCACAAAACACGTAATTGACCCTCTCTCTCACTCTGCCTATCTCGTCCCTGTTTCCTCCTCTCGCCGAGGATAGCACGACGAGACGTCCTCGCGTCGGTTCCAGCTCGCCGCTCGCGCGCGCGTCCCGCGAGATGTCCCCGGCCCCGTGGTTTCTAGAGAGATCCAGCACCACCTCTGTGCAGAGGCCGACACGGCTGGCCGGCCCGGGCCCCCCGGGATGGCGCCACAGACCCATCGCTGTCGGCCTCGCTTCTCTCATCTCGTCTCCACCCTCTCGCCCGCTCGCTCGCTCCCTGGCCCGCGTCTCCTTCTCGTGCGTCTGCCCGCCGCGGACGGCGAGACGCGGACGCGATGCCGCGCGGGTTCTCCTGCCTGCGGGGTGGGGGTCGCGCGCTTCGTGCCTCGACCGCGCGCTTCGCTTGCCGTTCGCGTTGCGCGAGTTCTTCTATTTTTTTTTTCGGTAGACGCGACGCAGCCAGCATGAGAGGGACGACGAGGAGATGGGATGGGATGGGATGGGATGGGTTGGACTCGGGGGTAGCTTACGCTTCCTTTCTTGATTGGCGACTTTTCTGTAGGCTCCACATGCCGACCCCTGCTTTTATGGGAGCAGCCGAGCGCAGGAAAAAGATGTGGGCGTTGCCTTTTTATTCTGGGCTGCACCGGCAGGCACACCCGCGCACGAGCTCGCAACTTGCCGAGGAAGCATCTACACATCTACGGCTTGCCTGGCTTATGTAATGCTATGTACCACCTTATCTAATACTATGATGAGTTTTCTTAACAGGTCTTTAGAAATTAATTGAAAAAATATATTAAACAAGCTGTTTATGAAGAGTCCGTCTCTACACAATTTTTCATACATATTGTCTCTTAACTACATTAATAGTACAAGAGCTTAGAGTTATATTATGCAATCTATCAACTGTCTCTTCTATTTGAAAACCCGATCGACCGTCTCATAGTTGTACATGCATAAGGGATGTTTAATTATCCTGAATAAAGTTTAGTCAAGCCACAATGTCTGAATAACAATTATTGTAAGTATTAAAGATAGGTCTTGTTCTTAAAGCCCACTTTTTTTTCTCTCTCTCTAAGTCGTCTTTTCTCTCTCTCAATTGTTGGGTGTGGAACCCGAACCCGAAGCGTTGCACAAACCACACGATTCGAAGGAGTGTGACATGACGGTCACACGATGTTTTGACTGGCATGCCAACTAATGTGCTTAACACGTGTCGAATTATCAGCTCGCATAGCGAAACTGCCCTGCCAAGCATTTTTTGGGAAACATATACCACTTGCAAGACTCTACAAACCTTACGATTGATTTATTATGACATATTTATTTTTAATTTCCAATTTTCATGCAATTGCTAGGCTCCAAGCCCAAAGCGTTGCACACCTCATCGAAAGATGGAGATACACATTATGTATTAGCTGTTGGTTTGTCGGTGTTTCGAGCCAGTTCCGATAAGTAAATTTGTGTGTGTTATGTGGTCTGAATGGTGCGCTCAGTGGGTGCAATATTTATACTGGTTCAGGAAGAACATCCCTACATCGCGCTACCGACACCTGGTTGCTCAATGTTTGTAGTAGGGGTTACAAGCGGGCGAGAGAAGGAGGAGCTCCCAAGTCTCTTATGTGTGGCTAGACCTAAAGTCTACGGGAATGGTGCTCTATGCCAAGCCTTAGACGTCATGGTGGCTCGCTCCTTGGCTTCGGCCTCTGGGTCTTCTGGTCTCGTCATCCTTGTGCATGTATGTATGTGTGTCCCCTTCGTCTTCTATGTTTTGGCGACCTCCTCCTGTTTCTAGGCCAAGGTGGGAGTCGAATACCGGTAGCTTCCCAAGGAAGGAGCTACTCTGTTGTGGTACACTGGGGTGTTCGAACTTGGTAAAGTTATGTTTGTCCGTATGTGCCTCAGTCGTCTAGGCTTCCCTGGTTGCTCTTTATGGCGGGCGACGTGGGTGCCGAAGAGCATCGGCGCCATCATTGACGTCTCTATGTCGCGCCGACCCCTGGCCGTCGTAGCCTAGGTCTCGGTGCGGCCCATCGTGTTGAGGGTCCTGTAGGCGACTAGTGCTCTCAGGCCTAGGCTACCTTGGCTTCGGCCTCTGGGTCTTCTGATCTCGTCGTCCGTGTGCATGTATGTATTCGTGTCCCCTTCGTCCTCTATGTTTTGGCGACCTCCTCCTTTTATAGGCCAAGGTGGGGGTCAAATACCGGTAGCTTCCCAATGAAGGAGCTACTCTGTTGTGGTACACTAGGGTGTTCGACCTTGGTAAAGTTGTTTTTGTCCGTATGTGCCTCGATCATCTACGCTTCCCTGGTCACTCTTTATGGCGGGCGACGTGGGTGCCGAAGAGCATCGGCGCCATCATTGACGTCTCTATGTCGTGCCGACCCCTGGCCAACGTAGCCTAGGTCTCGATGCGGCCCATCGTGTTGAGGGTCCTGTAGGCGACTAGTGCTCTCAGGCCTAGGCTCCCTTGGCTTCAGCCTCTGGGTCTTCTGGTCTCGTCGTCCGTGTGCATGTATGTATGTGTGTCCCCTTCGTCCTCTATGTTTTGGTGACCTCCTCCTTTTTATAGGCCAAGGTGGGGGTCGAATACCGGTAGCTTCCCAAGGAAGGAGCTACTCTATTGTGGTACACTGGGGTGTTCGACCTTGGTAAAGTTGTGTTTGTCTGTATGTGCCTCGGTCGTCTAGGCTTCCCTGGTCGCTCTTTATGGCGGGCGGCGTGGGTGTCGAAGAGCATCGGCGCCATCATTGACGTCTCTATGTCGCGCCGACCCCAGGCCGCCGTAGCCTAGGTCTCGGTGCGGCCCATCGTGTTGAGGGTCCTATAGGCGACTAGTGCTCTCAGGCCTAGGCTCCCTTGGCTTCGGCCTCTGGGTCTTCTGGTCTCATCGTCCGTGTGCATGTATGTATGTGTGTCCCTTTCGTCCTCTATGTTTTGGCGACCTCCTCCTTTTTATAGGCCAAGGTGGGGGTCAAATACCGGTAGCTTCCCAAGGAAGGAGCTACTCTGTTGTGGTACACTGGGGTGTTCGACCATGGTAAAGTTGTGTTTGTCCGTATGTGCCTCGGTCGTCTAGGCTTCCCTGGTCGCTCTTTATGGCGGGCGATGTGGGTGCCGAAGAGCATCGGTGCCATCATTGACGTCTCTATGTCGCGCCGACCCCTGGCCGTCGTAGCCTGGGTCTCGGTGCGGCCCATCGTGTTGAGGGTCCTGTAGGCGACTAGTGCTCTCAGGCCTAGGCTACCTTGGCTTCGGCCTCTGGGTCTTCTGGTCTCGTCGTCCGTGTGCATGTATGTATGTGTGTCCCCTTCGTCCTCTATGTTTTGGCGACCTCCTCCTTTTTATAGGCCAAGGTGGGGGTCGAATACCGGTAGCTTCCCAAGGAAGGAGCTACTATATTGTGGTACACTAGGGTGTTCAGCCTTGGTAAAGTTGTGTTTGTCCGTTTGTGCCTCGATCGTTTAGGCTTCCATGGTCGCTCTTTATGGCGGGCGACGTGGGTGCCGAAGAGCATCGGCGACATCATTGACGTCTCTATGTCGTGCCGACCCCTGTCCGTCATAGCCTGGGTCTCGGTGCGGCCCATCGTGTTGAGGGTTCTGTAGGCGACTAGTGCTCTCAGGCCTAGGCTCCCTTGGCTTCGGCCTCTAGGTCTTCTGGTCTTGTCGTCATTGTGCATGTATGTTTGTGTGTCCCCTTCGTCCTCTATGTTTTGGTGATCTCCTGCTTTTTATAGGCCAAGGTGGGGGTCGAATACCGGTAGCTTCCTAAGGAAGGAGCTACTCTGTTGTGGTACACTAGGGTGTTCGACCTTGGTAAAGTTGTGTTTGTCCGTATGTGCCTCGGTCGTCTAGGCTTCCCTGGTCGCTCTTTATGGCGGGCGGCGTGGGTGCCGAAGAGCATCGGCGTCATCATTGACGTCTCTATGTCGCGCCGACCCCTGGCCGTCGTAGCCTGGGTCTCGGTGCAGCCCATCGTGTTGATGGTCCTGTAAGCGACTAGTGCTCTCAGGCCTAGGCTCCGTTGGCTTCGGCCTCTGGGTCTTCTGGTCTTGTCGTTCGTGTGCATGTATGTATGTGTGTCCCTTTCGTCCTCTATGTTTTGGCGACCTCCTCCTTTTTATAGGCCAAGGTGGGGGTCGAATACCGGTAGCTTCCCAATGAAGGAGCTACTCTATTGTGGTACACTAGGTTGTTCGACCTTGATAAAGTTGTGTTTGTCCGTATGTGCCTCGGGCATCTAGGCTTCCCTGTTCGCTCTTTATGGCGGGCGGCGTGGGTGCCAAAGAGCGTCGGCGCCATCATTGACGTCTCTATGTCACGCCGACCCCTGGCCGTCGTAGCCTGGGTCTCGGTGCGGCCCATCGTGTTGAGGGTCCTGTAGACGACTAGTGCTCTCAGGCCTAGGCTCCCTTGGCTTCGGCCTCTAGGTCTTCTGGTCTTGTCGTCCATGTGCATGTATGTATGTGTGTCCCCTTCGTCCTCTATGCTTTGGCGACATCCTCCTTTTTATAGGCCAA
Organism: Zea mays; assembly: GCF_902167145.1. Classification (NCBI taxonomy): domain Eukaryota; kingdom Viridiplantae; phylum Streptophyta; class Magnoliopsida; order Poales; family Poaceae; genus Zea; species Zea mays. The sequence goes on along the minus strand of NC_050098.1, from coordinate 36,040,724 downwards.
TGTGGGGGTCGAATACCGGTAGCTTCCCAAGGAAGGAGCTACTCAGTTGTGGTACACTGGGGTGTTCGACCTTGGTAAAGTTGTGTTTGTTCGTATGTGCCTCGATCGTCTAGGCTTCCCTGGTCGCTCTTTATGGTGGGCGACGTGGGTGCCGAAGAGCATCGGCGCCATCATTGACGTCTCTATGTCGCGCCGACCCCTGGCCATCGTAGCCTGGGTCTCGGTGCGACCCATCGTGTTGAGGGTCCTGTAGGCGACTAGTGCTCTTAGGCCTAGGCTCCCTTGGCTTCGGCCTCTGGGTCTTCTGGTCTTGTCGTCCGTGTGCATGTATGTATGTGTGTCCCCTTCATCCTCTATGCTTTGGTGACCTCCTCCTTTTTATAGGCCAAGGTGGGGGTCGAATACCGGTAGCTTCCCAAGGAAGGAGCTACTCAGTTGTTATACACTAGGGTGTTCGACCTTGGTAAAGTTGTGTTTGTCCGTATGTGCCTCGGTCGTCTAGGCTTCCCTAGTCGCTCTTTATGGCGGGCGGCGTGGGTGCCGAAGAGCATCGGTGCCATCATTGACGTCTCTATGTCGCGCCGACCCCTGGCCATCGTAGCCTCGGTCTCGGTGCGGCCCATCGTGTTGAGGGTCCTGTAGGCGACTAGTGCTCTTAGGCCTAGGCTCCCTTGGCTTCGGCCTCTAGGTCTTTTGGTCTCGTCGTCCGTGTGCATGTATGTATGTGTGTCCCCTTCGTCCTCTATGTTTTGGTGACCTCTTCCTTTTTATAGGCCAAGGTGGGGGTCGAATACCGGTAGCTTCCAAAGGAAGGAGCTACTCTGTTGTGGTACACTGGGGTGTTCGACCTTGGTAAAGTTGTGTTTGTCCGTATGTACCTCGGTCGTCTAGGCTTCCCTGGTCGCTCTTTATGGCGGGCGGAGTGGGTGCCGAAGAGCATCAGTGCCATCATTAACATCTCTATGTCACGCCGACCCCTGGCCGTCGTAGCCTGGGTCTCGGTGTGGCCCATCGTGTTGAGGGCCCTGAAGGCGACTAGTGCTCTCAGGCCTAGGCTCCCTTGGCTTCAGCTTCTGGGTCTTCTGGTCTTGTCATTCGTGTCCATGTATGTATGTGTGTCCCCTTCGTCATCTATGTTTTGGCGACCTCCTCCTTTTTATAGGCCAAGGTGGGGGTCGAATATCGGTAGCTTCTCAAGGAAGGAGCTACTCTGTTGTGGTACACTGGGGTGTTCGACCTTGGTAAAGTTGTGTTTGTCCGTATGTGTCTCGGGTGTCTAGGCTTCCCTGTTCGCTCTTTATGGCGGGCGGCGTGGGTGCCGAAGAGCATCGACGCCATCATTGACGTCTCTATGTCGCGCCGACCCCTGGCCGTCGTAGCCTGGTTCTCGGTGCGGCCCATCGTGTTGAGGGTCCTGTAGGCGACTAGTGCTCTCAGGCCTAGGCTCCCTTGGCTTCGGCCTCTAGGTCTTCTGGTCTTGTCGTTCGTGTGCATGTATGTATGTGTGTCCCCTTCGTCCTCTATGTTTTGGCGACCTCCTCCTTTTTATAGGCCAAGGTGGGGGTCGAATACCGGTAGCTTCCCAAGGAAGGAGCTACTCTGTTGTGGTACACTGGGGTGTTCGACCTTGATAAAGTTGTGTTTGTTCGTATGTGCCTCGGTCGTCTAGGCTTCCCTGGTCGCTCTTTATGGCGGACGACGTGGGTGCCGAAGAGCATCAGCGCCATCATTGACGTCTCTATGTCGCGCCGACCCCTGGCCATTGTAGCTTGGGTCTCGGTGCGGCCCATCGTGTTGACGGTCCTGTAGGCGACTAGTGCTCTTAGGCCTAGGCTCCCTTGGCTTCGGCATCTGGGTCTTCTGGTCTCCTCGTCCGTGTGCATGTATGTATGTGTGTCCCCTTCGTCCTCTATGTTTTGGTGACCTCTTCCTTTTTCTAGGCTAAGGTGGGGGTCGAATACCGGTAGCTTCGCAAGGAAGGAGCTACTCTGTTGTGGTACACTGGGGTGTTTGACCTTGGTAAAGTTGTGTTTGTCCCTATGTGCCTCGGTTGTCTAGGCTTCCCTGGTCGCTCTTTATGGCGGGCGGAGTGGGTGCCGAAGAGCATCAGCGCCATCATTGATGTCTCTATGTCGCGCCGACCCCTGGCCGTCGTAGCCTAGGTCTCGGTGCGGCCCATCGTGTTGAGGGTCCTGTAGGCGACTAGTGCTCTCAGGCCTAGGCTCCCTTGGCTTCGGCCTCTGGGTCTTCTGGTCTTGTCGTTCGTGTGCATGTATGTATGTGTGTCCCCTTCATCCTCTATGTTTTGGCGACCTCCTCCTTTTTACAGGCCAAGGTGGGGGTCGAATACCGGTAGCTTCCCAAGGAAGGAGCTACTCTGTTGTGGTACACTGGGGTGTTCGACCTTGGTAAAGTTGTGTTTGTTCGTATGTGCCTTGGGCGTCTAGGCTTCCCTGTTCGCTCTTTATGGCGGGCGGCGTGGGTGCCGAAGAGCATCAGCGCCATCATTGACGTCTCTATGTCATGCCGACCCCTGGCCGTCGTAGCCTAGGTCTCGGTGCGGCCCATCGTGTTGAGGGTCCTGTAGGCGACTAGTGCTCTCAGGCCTAGGCTCCCTTGGCTTCGGCCTCTGGGTCTACTGGTCTTGTCGTCCGTGTGCATGTATGTATGTGTGTCCCCTTCGTCCTCTATGTTTTGGCAACCTCCTCCTTTTTATAGGCCAAGGTGGGGGTCGAATACCGGTAGCTTCCCAAGGAAGGAGCTACTCAGTTGTGGTACACTGGGGTGTTCGACCTTGGTAAAGTTGTGTTTGTCCGTATGTGCCTCGGACGTCTAGGCTTCCCTGGTCGCTCCTAATGGCGGGCGGCGTGGGTGCCGAAGAGCATCGGCGCCATCATTGACGTCTCTATGTCGTGTCGACCCGTGGCCGTCGTAGCCTGGGTCTCGGTGCGGCCCATCGTGTTGAGGGTCCTGTAGGCGACTAGTGCTCTCAGGCCTAGGCTCCCTTGGCTTCGGCCTCTGGGTCTTCTGGTCTTGTCATTCGTGTGCATGTATGTATGTGTGTCCCCTTCGTCCTCTATGTTTTGGCGACCTCCTCCTTTTTATAGGCCAAGGTGTGGGTCGAATACCGGTAGCTTCCCAAGGAAGGAGCTACTCTGTTGTGGTACACTGGGGTGTTCGACCTTGGTAAAGTTGTGTTTGTCCGTATGTGCCTCGGGCGTCTAGGCTTCCCTGTTCGCTCTTTATGGCGGGCGGCGTGGGTGCTGAAGAGCATCGGCGCCATCATTGACGTCTCTATGTCATGCCGACCCCTGGCCGTCGTAGCCTGGGTCTCGGTGCGGCCCATCGTGTTGAGGGTCGTGTAGGCGACTAGTGCTCTCAGGCCTAGGCTCCCTTGGCTTCGGCCTCTGGGTCTACTGGTCTTGTCGTCCGTGTGCATGTATGTATGTGTGTCCCCTTCGTCCTCTATGTTTTGGCAACCTCCTCCTTTTTATAGGCCAAGGTGGGGGTCGAATACCGGTAGCTTCCCAAGGAAGGAGCTACTCTATTGTGGTACATTGGGGTGTTCGACCTTGGTAAAGTTGTGTTTGTCCGTATGTGCCTCGGACGTCTAGGCTTCCCTGGTCGCTCTTTTTGGCGGGCTGCGTGGGTGCCGAAGAGCATCGGCGCCATCACTGACGTCTCTATGTCGCACCGACCCCTGGCCGTCGTAGCCTGGGTCTCGGTGCGGCCCATCGTGTTGAGGGTCCTGTAGCCGACTAGTGCTCTCAAGCCTAGGCTCCCTTGGCTTCGACCTCTAGGTCTTCTGGTCTCGTCGTCCGTGTGCATGTATGTATGTGTGTCCCCTTCATCCTATATGTTTTGGTGACCTCCTCCTTTTTATAGGCCAAGGTGGGGGTCGAATACCAGTAGCTTCCCAAGGAAGGAGCTACTCTGTTGTGGTAGACTGGGGGTGTTCGACCTTGGTAAAGTTGTGTTTGTCCGTATGTGCCTCGGTTGTCTAGGCTTCCCTGGTCGCTCTTTATGGCGGGCGGCATGGGTGCCGAAGAGCATCGGCGCCATCATTGACGTCTCTTGTCGCGCCGACCCCTGGCCGTCGTAGCCTGGGTCTCGATGCGGCCCACCGTGTTGAGGGTCCTGTAGGCGACTAGTGCTCTCAGGCCTAGGCTCCCTTGGCTTCAGCCTCTGGGTCTTCTGGTCTCATCGTCCGTGTGCATGTATGTATGTGTGTCTGAAAGGGAAATAGGGTCATACCTTTTCCTATAAATATTTTGGTGGTTGAACTGCCCAACACAAATATTGGACTAACTAGTTTGCTCTAGATTATATGTTCTACAGGTGCCAAAGGTTCAGCACAAACCAATAAAAAGATTAAAGTTAGGGTTGAAAAGAAAGGAGCAAAAGAAACTGAAGTGAACCCTGGTCTAGCGCACCGGACTGTCCGGTGGCATCGGACAGTGTCCGGTGCACCAGGGTGGATCGACTTCAAACTCTTCACCTTCGGGTTTCTGAGGCCGCGCTCCGCTATAATTCATCGGAGACTATACGGTGGGTCACCGGACTGTCCGGTGTGACAGCGGAGCTACGGCCGCCAGCGCAACGATCGACTGACAACTGAACAGTGCGTGGACAGTTTGCGCAGAGTCAGAACAGGCGCCAGAAGGCGCACCGGAAGTGAACAGTGCCTGTCCGGTGCGGCACCGGACTGTCCGGTGGCCCAAGCTGTCAGAGCTCCAACGGTCAAAACCTTCAGAACCCTGACGGTTGGGTGACGTGGCTGGCGCACTGGGCAGTGTCCGATGGCGCACCGGACTGTCCGGTGCGCCCATCGACAACAGCCCTCCCCAACGGCTGTTTTGGTGGTTGGGGCTATAAATACCCCCCAACCACCACCATTCAAGGCATCCAAGTTTCCAGCATATTGCATTCAATACAAGAGCTCTAGACTTTACTCCAAGACACAAACAAGAGATCAAATCCTCTCCAAAGTCCAAAACCACTCCAAACACTTAGTGACTTGTGAGAGAGAGATTTTCATGTTCATTTGAGTTCTTGTCGCTTGGATCGCTTTCTTCTTCCTCCATTCTTGTTCTCAAGACACTTGTAATCAACGCAAGAGACACCAAGTTGTGGTGATCCTTGTAAGGGGTCTAAGTGACCCGTTGATTAAGGAGAAAGCTCACTCGGTCTAAGTGACCGTTTGAGAGAGGGAAAGGGTTGAAAGAGACCTAGTCTTTGTGACCACCTCAACGGGGACTAGGTTTGCAAGAACTGAACCTCGGTAAAACAAATCACTGTGTCACTCACTTTATTTCTTGGTTGATTTGTTTTCGTCCTCTCTTTCGGACTCGGTTTTATTTCTAACGCTAACCCCGGCTTGTAGTTGTGCTTAAAGTCTTGTAATTTCAGTTTTCGCCTATTCACCCCCCTCTAAGCGACTTTCAATTGGTATCAAAGCCCGACACTTCATTAGAGTTTAACCACTCGAAGTGATGTCGGGAGAATACGCCAAGAAGGAGATCGTGACCGGCGGTGACAAGTCTACAAGCCATGGGAATGCTCCATCGGGGGAGTCCGGCAACAAAATGAAGGGAGCCCCTTCACATACCAAGTCGCATCGGAGTGGCTACAAGAAAAAGAAGATGAAGAAGGTGGTCTACTACGAGACCGATTCCTCGTCGCCATCCACCTCCGGCTCCGACACTCCGTTCGTCACTTCTAAGCGCCATGAGCGCAAGAAGTTTAGTAAGATCCCCCTACGCTACCCTCACATTTCAAAATGGACTCCTGTTGGGGGCCTTCGGCTTCCGAAGGTCCTCAAAAACGTGATTTAACAATGTTTCTGGAGTATAATACATGAGCATGTACCTTCGGACTTGGACCCTTCGGACTTGAGTCAAAATCACAGTATGAAGAAGCACAAGGGAAACGAAGGATGGAACAGAGCCGAAGCTGTGCGCAAGGGAGCTTCGGCATGATGACAGGAAAGAGGAAACCGACTTAAAGAGGAAAAGGCTATCTAGACCCCGATGAATTACTATAGAGTTATTAGCAAATGCAAAGGGCCTGGATGTAATTTTACATGGGCTGCGATCCGTGCCTATAAATAGATGAACAGTACTCCTGTATTGTTCACGCTGACTTGGCATTTTGCTTTTGCGTCACATTTTGTACTCTATATCTTCCTTCAAGCCGAAGGTATACTTGTAATTAGTTATTATTTCTATTTGTTCATAGTAATAAAATAGAAATAATTCAATAATAACAACATATTTAATTGTTCATACTGTTCATTATACCTCATATAATTTCCTCCTCATTTTTATATGTTGAACTTACGAAGGTATGTTCTTCGTAACCTTCGTCCAAGAGTCGTTATATCCTAAGGGAAATAATGCTCCGAAGGACGAAGGACTTTGACGTTTAACATCTTTTGTGTTGCCTTGCTCTTAAGCCGAAGCATTTGAGAGCAAGTGACCAACATTGGCGCCCACCTCCGGTGAACCCTTTTTGACCACCTTCGGCAAGCATGGACCTTCGTCATGCCGCCAAAGAAAGCTTCAGCAACAGGGGCTGCCGCTTTGCAGCCGCTGGACCCGAACCAGGAGACCCTTTCTCTTCGGGAAGCCTGAAGCCAGAAGAGGAAGGCCACCAGTCCAATGCCTCAGGAGGACGACTTGGACCAAGAAATCAGGAATATGGAGATGCTGCATCAGCAAGTGCAAAGGAAGAAGGAAAAGATGGCTCGGCTAGCTGACCTACAAAGGCAGATAGACGAAGCCTCAGAAGAAGTTCGTCATCTTACGCAAGATGAGCAGAACCGAAGGCCCCAGTACAGAGAGCTTCACCAAGAGGGCTTCGTCAACGAGGATGACTGGTATGAGGATTTCCATCATGGAAATTTTGCTTTTGATGATGCTTCTCCTCTGTCAGCAGAACTGCAGGCTACACCTTGGCCCCCGTCTTATAAACCACCCCAGCTCCCAATGTATGACGGACACTCAGATCCGAAGCAATTTCTGATGAGCTACAAAGCAACCATATCTTCATATGGTGGCAATACTGCAGTCATGGCGAAATCCTTCATCATGGCAGTCAAAAATGTTGCACAAACCTGGTACTCTTCTCTTCGGCCAGGAACAATTACATCGTGGCAAAAGCTGAAGGACATGCTCATCACCAGCTTCTAAGGGTTTCAGACGAAGCCGGTCACTGCTCAAGCTTTGTTCCAGTGCACTCAGGATCACGAAGAATACCTTCAGGCGTATGTCCGAAGGTTCTTACGACTGAGGGCACAGGCGCCAACGGTGCCCAATGAAATTGTTATTGAGGCCATGATTAAGGGGGCTTCGGCCAGGACCTACAGCCCAATACTTCGCCAGGAAACCCCCTCAGGCCCTGGAGAAACTGCTTCAGAAGATGGATGAATATATCCGAGTAGATAACGACTTTCGACAAAGAAGGGAGGAAGCTTACAGGTTCTCCGAAATGACCAGGGGCTTCGGAGGGAGAATCCTTCCTAGGCACGTTAGATCTATCCACTCTACTCAGAATGACGACAAGGGAAGTCAGCAACAGAGGCCGCAATATTTCTCCTAGGCTTCGGGGCAGCAACAGAGTTATCCCCGGCCCCCAGCTCCAAGGGGCAGAGGTGCCAGGGGCTTCGGAGGAAGGTTTGGGGATCAGCCTAGGAAAATTTATTGCCTATTCTGCGGTGAGGACAAGGGTCATACTACTAGGATGTGCCATGTCACCATCCAGAAATAGAAAGAGATAGCAGAAGCTGCAGCCCAACAGAGCCAGCCGAAGCAGGTTATGCATACTGCTTCGTACCACTCACCGTACATTCCAGAGTATGTGGGTAACCATCCTGCAGTTTCTGTTGCTTCGGCAAGCCAACCTCAGGCATCTTGGCAACATCCTCCACCTCCACCACCAATGCAACCCGCTTATCCCCAAGGCCAGCAGCCAGAAGGGAGCCAACACACTCACTAGCAGCGGGACTTCAGGGAACAGTCTGAAGCTCGCACAGTCAACAGTACTGTGCCAGAATCGAAGCGCATCTACTAGGAGATATCCTATCTTTGAAACAGTTTTTACATTCGTTATCATCTACCTTTTTTAAATAAAGAGCAATCACTAAAAACCTAGTTCTTTTATTGCTTTCAATTTCTTGTAACAGCTTCGTCATTATCATAATCTAATATACCTTCCTCATAAACCGACGAAGTTACAAAAGTTTTGACAAAGCAACAAAAAGTCGTTCTTAAGGGAACGCAGTGTAAGTTTTCTGCTCAAAAGTCGTTCCAAAGGGAATGCAGAGCTTACAGCGAAAAATAAACGCTAATACCGCCGAAATAAAAGGCGAAGAAGCTCCCAAGGGAGGCTTACAGCAAAAAATAAACGTTGATACCGCCGAAATAAAAGGCGAAGAAGCTCCCAAGGGAGGCTTACAGTGAAAAATAAACGCTGATACCGCCGAAATAAAAGGCGAAGAAGCTCCCAAGGGAGGCTTACAGCGAAAAGTCAACACTGATATACCGAAAAATAAACGGTGAAGCTGAAAAATAAACGACAATGAGAATGTGTTCTACTGTGGGAATGTGTGTCTATCTTCGGCACAAGTATCATTTTGCATACCATAGCATCATCACATCATTCACATAACATGACATCATACATCATATCGCATCAAAGGCACAGGAAGGGAATACAATGTTAACCTTCGGAGATTATTTCGAAGAAATTGTGCCAAGGCACAAAATAAGGTGTCGGATAATCTATTGCTTACGAAGCATGATATTTTCAGATAAATTGTGCCAAGTACAGTCTCGTCAACTTTAGTATCGGAGGAAATCTATTGCCTACGAAGCATAATATTTTCACAAATATGGATATTCTTCACGAAGCATGAAAAGAAGGGAAGGTGTTTTTTCGCCAAAGGCTCAAAAACGGTATGTGTGTAAAGTTTCATGCATCGTAAAGAACTGAATTACATACAGCTTACATATTACTTTCAAAACTATAGAATATTACACACTTTGTTCAGCAAATATTACATCAGTATTCCGAATGTTTTTACAACAAATAGCTATTCTTCTTTTAAGACTACTTCCGCAGCTTCGTTCAGTAGTTGAGTTACAACTTTGTCCATAATAGCTTCGGCCATCTTAATAATTTCATCTTCATTCTTTGCTTCGGGTTCGGCTTGTGACTCGAAGGGCTTCGGGGGAGGAGATAATTCGACTGAAATATAAAACATGAATAAGTTCGAAGTCACAAGAATAAAACATAAAGTCAAAAGTAATTAGACAATACCTATCCGCCTTTCAAGTTCCGCAGTTTTTTCAACTGCCTTTGCTGCTTCTCTAGCATCGTGGGTATCTTTTTTAGTTTTTTTTTATAATTTCGTGAGCCATCTCTCGGCCACCATTTTCCCAGATGTCGGTAAAAAACTTTCCGCCAATCAAGCTTGCCTCGGCCAAAGGTTCTTTTGTATCTTCAATAAAAACGCATCTTCGGCTTGGGCCAGAATCCTCACATGCTCGCATCCTGCCTTTTCTAAGATGGCTGCAATCCCCCTGGCACCTGAGAAGGCGCAAACATCTCCGCGGCCACCCAAAACTTCCTCAAAGGCTTCGGCTTCGCCCTTGACCCATTCGATTGGACCTTCGGGATCGCCTACTACGAAGTTGTCCTCATTTGAGTATGCGCCAATATTGGCGAAGCTGGTTTTTATTTTTTGTACACATGTCATAGATTTTTCATAGCATCTTTCTTTCAAAGAACGAAGCTCCACAACTGTTTTTCCCAGTGATTTTTCTAGTATTCACTGGCGTCTCAGTCAGCTTCGGCAACTGCACATTTTAATTTTTCTTCTGCCAGCTGTTTCCGAAGATCTTCAATTCGCTCTTCTGGGTCTCAGATTGGGCTTTCGAAGTAGCCTCGTCTTCTTTTATCTTTTTTATCAGCGAGTTTAATATTTTGTCTTTTTCAAGACCTTCGTTCCTTAGCTCAATCACTTCGGAACGAAGGTTATTCAAGGCCATGGTATATCCCTCGTCTTCGGCGCTTTTTTGCGCCCTGAGGGCGTTGCTAAGGATTAGGCCCTGCAAAAGAAGTGTGGTATTAAGTATAAGAAAACGAAAAAATCTTGTTTTTAAGCACAAAAAATCTTATTCTCTCACCTTTAAGCTGTTGTACGCTAAGCTGTCGGCCAATTCATCTTTTGATAGCACCGAAAGCTCGTCTTCTAGAGTCGGGAATCTGATGCTTCTTCCCATCTCCCGGTAGACAGAGATCTCCTTGTTGTCCGGGAGACAATATAAGAAGTCTTCTTCTCCGCTGCCATTGAAAATCAATGCCCCCTTCGGATATTTCAATTTTTGGGCATAAAACTGAGCTTCTTGCTTTTCTTTTTCAGTCAAATTTTTCCTCGAAGCATGTCGTAAAATATAATTGAGAGCTTCGGAGAATGCTTAAGGGGTGGCAGTGCCAGTTTCTTCAGCCAAAATTTGTTCCGCCGCTTCTGTTTCTTTTCCTCTGGTTTCTAAGGATTTCCCCTTAGCGGGCTCCGAAGGCCCAGCTTCAGTCTTAGCCTGGTGTTTTGTAGCTTCGGCTTTAGAGACCGTCGTCTCAATTTGCGCTTTTGGAGCTTCGGCAATTTTCTTCGGAGTAGAGCTTGAAGACTTTATCGTCTCTAACACATCTAGTACATTGACCATCCTTTTCCTTTTCGGAGTCGCCGCGAGGTCTTTCTGCGCCTTCAGCACTGTCATTCCTGCCGGAGGGCTCGTAACTTCCACTATCTTTGTTTTCACGGTCTCTATTTCTTTGATATTATCGGCCTTCGACATTATAGCCAGCTCTTCATTCTTCTGAGTAAGAGAAGGTTCTTTGGCTTCAGTAGCAGTAGAGGTCTCACCACCGAATTCGGGCACTGAGGCCGGTTCGATGAAGCGTGGTCGGTAAGTAAGGACCTTCACCCTTTTCCTCTTTGGCGCAGCCTCACTTAGAGCAACCGAAGTATCATCTTTTCCAGAAATTGTGCTTTTTCTCTTTTGCCCTTTCAGCGGGTAGCGGTAATCAGGGTACATAAACCCAATAGCATTGAAAACTCTATTCAGCCTCTTCTTTTTCCGCCCTCCGAAGGTCGCAGATAGATCGTTATCTTCTGTCTTTGAATATGGTCCAAGCAATTCGTCGCTTGTAGCTTCGATGCATTTCAACCAATCATCATCTGGCTCAATAAACTTACCCTCATATCTGAAGGTGTATTTCAACCTAACCAGTCCACCTTCGTCAGGCTTGCTGATAGTTTCCTTTGGCATTTCCCATTGCTCTACAAGCGGCCACACTCTGAAGGCTATGTGCTCCTGGACTAAATCCCTCGTTCCGATGAAAGAGCAGACTATGCCGAAGGCCTTTTGGCATTCTTCGACTGCATCATCAATTTCCACCTTCGGTTTACTAAGGCCGAAGCGCTGCCAGATAGGACGCATGATAATATCTTTAATGTCTTCTCGTGCCTTTAAATCATTTTTCACGTAAAACAATTCCTTCATCCAGTCCCCAGGCCATCTTTTCTGGAAGGTTGGCACGAGACAGCTTGACCCAGAGCGAGCACCGAAGCTATAACAGCCAAAATTGTTATGATATTGCTCTTTACCCCAGGGTTTCGTCTCATATAATAGCTCGTGCATATTGCAAAAGCTTTTTGCATTTGGCTCCAAGCCCTGGCTCCTCACGGCCCAAACAAAGATTCCCATTCTTATGATTGCTTTGGGCGTAATTTGATGAAGGTAGACTTGATAGATCTTTAAAACCTCAACCACAAATTTGCTTAATGGAAACCGAAGCCCAGCTTTAAAAAAGCTTCGGAAGATCACAACTTCATTCTCTTCGGGAGTAGGCACAGTCCTCTCTCCGTCATCTGCCCTCACAGTAGACATGTCTCAAAAATATCTCCCCCTCATGTTATCAAGATGACTCTGTTTAATACTTGATTTTCCTAATACTGTGTGACTTGGTCGCCACGGTCGATCTTCGGAGTCTTCACCCCCACTTTCTACATCATAACTGTCACTCTCACTGGTATCTTCAGATAAGCCTTCTAAAATTTCTCTAGTAATCTTCTCTGTATTTGTTCTCGCTATCGATTCAAGGAAGCCCAGATTCTTCTCCTCAGAAAGGCTCAGTTTCATTTCAGCAACAACTTTCTTTTCCTGAGACATCTCTTCGAAAATGCTGAAAATATGCTCTTAGGGCCGAAGCTAAAAAATCTAAAAAGCTGGTCAAGCGTTTGTAGGCAAAGAGCTATTTGAGCGGGCAAAGCACATGACAAGAAAGCGTGCCAAATGAGCTCACGGTCGGATCATATTTATACGCCTAGGGCGTTGCAAGTGGGAGGGTCCCGCTTGTCATTGACTATTGCTATTCTAGCAAAGGGAAGGTGTTTTTGGGACCTTCGGCTTAGGGCCTTCGTCCATATCGCAATCTGAATTTATCATCCTAACAAATTAATATTGCGAGGGGCTACTGTTGGGGGCCTTCGGCTTTCGAAGGTCCTCAAAAACGTGATTTAACAATGTTTCTGGAGTATAATACATGAGCAGGTACCTTCGGACTTGGACCCTTCGGACTTGAGTCAAAATCACAGTATGAAGAAGCACAAGGGAAACGAAGGATGGAACAGAGCCAAAGCTGTGCGCAAGGGAGCTTCGGCATGATGACAGGAAAGAGGAAACCGACTTAAAGAGGAAAAGGCTATCTAGACCCCGATGAATTACTATAGAGTTATTAGCAAATGCAAAGGGCCTGGATGTAATTTTACATGGGCTGCGACCCGTGCCTATAAATAGATGAACAATACTTCTGTATTGTTCACGTTGACTTGACATTTTGCTTTTGCGTCACATTTTGTACTCTTTATCTTCCTTCAAGCCGAAGGTATACTTGTAATAAGTTATTATTTCTATTTGTTCATAGTAATAAAATAGAAATAATTCAATAATAACAACATATTTAATTGTTCATAATGTTCATTATACCTCATATAATTTCCTCCTCATTTTTATATGTTGAACTTACGAAGGTATGTTCTTCGTAACCTTCGTCCAAGAGTCATTATATCCTAAGGGAAATAATGCTCCGAAGGACGAAGGACTTTGACGTTTAACATCTTTTGTGTTGCCTTGCTCTTAAGCCGAAGCATTTGAGAGCAAGTGACCAACAACTCCTTTACTTTCAGTCCCATTAGGCAAACCACCGGTTTTTGATGGTGAAGATTATTGTATGTGGAGTGATAAAATGAGGCATCACCTAACCTCACTCCACGCTAGCATTTGGGACATTGTTGAGTTTGGAGCGCAGGTACCATCCGTAGGGGATGAAGCATATGATTCAGACGAGGTCGCCCAAATCCGGCATTTTGATTCCCAAGCCACCACTATATTCCTCGTCTCTCTATGTCGAGAGGAGTATAATAAGGTGCAAGGGCTTAAGAGTGCCAAAGAGATTTGGGACGTACTTAAGACCGCGCACGAAGGGGATGAGGTGACCAAGATCACCAAGCGGGAGACGATTGAGGGGGAGCTCGGTCGATTCATCCTCAACCAAGGAGAGGAGCCACAAGCAATGTACAACCGGCTCAAGACCTTGGTCAACCAAGTGCGCAACCTCGGGAGCACCAAATGGGATGACCATGAAATGGTCAAGGTTATTCTTAGATCACTCGTATTTTGTAATCCTACTCAAGTTCAATTAATACGTGGTGATCCTAGATATAAGCTAATGTCTCCCGAGGAAGTGGTAGGAAAGTTTGTGAGCTTTGAGTTGATGATCAAAGGCTCCAAACAAATCATCGAGCAAGGCGGCACCTCCACGCCCGAGGTGCAACCCGTCGCATTTAAGGCGACGAAGGAGAAGAAAGAAGAGTCTACATCAAGTAGGCTCCCCATCGATACCTCCAAGCTCGACAACGAGGAAATGGCGCTCATCATCAAGAGCTTCTGCCAAATCCTCAAGCAAAGGAGGGGGAAGGATTATAAACCCCGCTCCAAGAAAGTGTGCTACAAGTGTAGTAAGCTTGGTCACTTTATAGCAAAATGTCCTATTTCTAGTGACAGTGACAGGGGCGATGACAAGAAGGGAAGGAGGAAGGAAAAGAAGAAGTACTACAAGAAGAAGGGCGGTGATGCCCACGTGTGTCGGGAATGGGACTCCGACGTGAGCTCCACCGACAAGGACGCCGCCAACATCACCGTCACCAAAGGCCTCCTCTTCCCCAACGTCGGCCACAAGTGCCTCATGGCAAAGGACGACAAGAAAAAGAAGGTACAAGCTAGAACCACCCCAAGTATACTACATCTAGTGATGAGGGTAGTTCTAGTGAAGATGAAGATAATTTTCTTGCCCTTTTTGCCAACCTTAACATGCAATAAAAAGAAAAATTAAATGAATTAATAGGAGCTATTCATAAGAAGGATGAACTCTTGGATAGCCGAGAGGAATTCCTTATTAAGGAAAACAAAAAACATGTTAAAGTGAAAAATGCTTATGCTCGGGAATTAGAGAAATGTGAAAAAATAACTAGTGAGCTTAGCATTTGCCATGACACTGTCTCTAACCTTAGAACTGAGAATGCCAAACTACTTGCCAAGGTTGAGAAGTTAAATGTTTGTGATGATTCAATTGCCAATCTTAATAATGATAATGCTAGTTTAATTGCTAAGATTGACAAATTGAATGAATCAATTTCTAGCCTTAAGATTGAGAACGATAAATTAATTGCTAAGGCTAAGGAATTAAATGTTTGCAATGATTCTATTTCCTGTCTTAAAAATGAGAATGCTACTTTATATGCTAAGATAGAGGAATTAAGATCTTACAAACCCTCTACTTCTACTGTTGAACATATTTCTATTTGCACTAGATGTAGAGATGTTAATGTTGATGCTATCCATGATCACCTAGCTTTAATTAAACAACAAAATGATCACATAGCACAACTAACTAGTAAAATCAAT
The DNA here is from genome assembly GCF_902167145.1 of Zea mays. NCBI lineage: Eukaryota > Viridiplantae > Streptophyta > Magnoliopsida > Poales > Poaceae > Zea > Zea mays. The sequence continues at coordinate 36,025,698 of NC_050098.1, read as the reverse complement.
GAGCAAGAAATAGAAAATGAAAATTTTAAATTTGCTAGAAGCATGCTCTATAATGGGAGACACCCTGACATTAAGGATGACATTGGCTTCCAACAGGGAGACAATGTCAAGCTTAATGCCCCTAAGAAATTGTCCAATTTTGTTAAGGGCAAGGCTCTCATGGCACATGATAACGAGGGCTATATTTTATATCCTGCTGGTTATCCTGAGCATAAAATTAGGAGAATTCATTCTAGGAAGTTTCATTCTAGTTCTCATCATGCTTTTATGTATAAGAATGAGACATCTAGTTCTAGGCATTCTACCCATGTTAAAATGCCTAAAAAAGAAAACTCCTACTGCATCAAATGAGCCTAGTATTTCATTTAAAACTTTTGATGCATCCTATGTTTTAACTAACAAATCAGGCAAAATAGTTGCCAAATATGTTGGGGGCAAACACAAGGGCTCCAAGACTTGTGTTTGGGTACCCAAGGTGCTTGTTTCTAATGTGAAAGGACCCAAGACCGTTTGGGTAACAAGGCCTAAACTTGTTTTGTAGGTTTATGCATCTGGGGGCTCAAGTTGGATCATTGACAGCGGGTGCACAAACCACATGGCAGGGGAGAAAAGGATGTTCTCCTCCTACGAGAAAAACAAGGATCCCCAAAGAGCTATCACATTCGGGGATGGAAATCAAGGTTTGGTCAAATGACTTGGTAAAATTGCTATATCTCCTAACCATTCTATTTACAATGTTTTTCTTGTAGATTCTTTAGATTATAACTTGCTTTCAGTTTCTCAATTATGCAAATGGGTTACAACTGTCTTTTTATGGATATAGGTGTTACTGTCTTTAGAAGAAGTGATGATTCAGTAGCATTTAAGAGAGTATTAGAGTGTCAGCTATACTTAGTTGATTTTAATATAGCTGAACTCGATACTTGCTTAATTGCTAAGACTAATATTGGTTGGCTCTGGCATCACCGACTAGCCCATGTTGGGATGAAGAATCTTCACAAGCTTCTAAAGGGAGAACACATTTTGGGACTAACCAATGTTCATTTTGAGAAAGACAGGGTTTGTAGCGCATGTCAAGCAGGGAAGCAAGTTGGTACCCATCATCCACACAAAAATATCATGACGACCGACACGCCGCTTGAGTACTCCACATGCATTTATTTAGCCCGATTGCTTACATAAGCATCGGCGGGAGTAAGTATTGTCTTGTAATTGTGGATGATTATTCTCTCTTCACTTGGGTATTCTTTTTGCAGGAAAAATCACAGACCCAAGAGACCTTAAAGGGATTCTTGAGACGGGCTCAAAATGAGTTCGGATTAAGGATCAAGAAAATAAGAAGCGACAACGGGACGGAGTTCAAGAACTCTCAAATTGAAGGCTTTCTTGAGGAGGAGGACATCAAGCATGAGTTCTCTTCTCCCTACACACCTCAACAAAATGGTGTAGTGGAGAGGAAGAATAGAACTCTATTAGACATGGCAAGGACCATGCTTGATGAGTACAAGACTCCGCACCGGTTTTGGGCTGAGGCGATTAACACCGCTTGCTACTCCATCAATCGTCTCTACCTTCACCAAATCCTCAAGAAGACATCATATGAAATCCTCACCGGTAAAAAGCCCAATGTTTCATATTTTAGAGTCTTTGGTAGCAAATGTTTTATTCTTGTTAAAAGAGGTAGAAAATCTAAATTTGCTCCTAAGGCTGTAGAAGGCTTTTTACTTGGTTATGACTCAAACACAAGGGCATATAGAGTCTTCAACAAATCCACTGGATTAGTTGAGGTTTCTTGTGACATTGTGTTTGATGAGACTAATGGCTCTCAAGTAGAGCAAGTTGATCTTGATGAGCTAGATGATGAAAAGGCTCCATGCGTCGCACTAAGGAACATGTCCATTGAGGATGTGTGTCCTAAGGAATCCGAAGAGCCTCCACAAGCACAAGATCAACCGTCATCTTCCTTGCAAGCATCTCCACCAACCCAAGATGAGGATCAAGCTCAAGAAAATGAAGAAGAAGATCAAGACAATGAGTTACCTCAAGAGGAGGACAATGATCAAAGGGGAGATGACAATGATCAAGACAAGGAAGATGATCAAGAAGAACAGGGTCAAAGACCGCCACACCCAAGAGTCCACCAAGTGATACAACGGGATCACCCCGTGAACTCCATCCTCAGCGATATTCACAAGGGGGTAACCACTCGATCTCGTGTCGCTCATTTTTGTGAACATTACTCTTTTGTGTCTTCTATTGAGCCATACAGGGTGGAAGATGCATTAAGAGATTCGGATTGGGTGTTGGCAATGCAAGAGGAGCTCAACAACTTCACGAGGAATGAGGTATGGCATCTTGTTCCACATCCTAACCAAAATGTTGTAGGAACCAAGTGAGTTTTCCACAACAAGCAAGATGAGCATGGTGTGGTGATAAGGAACAAAGCCCGACTTGTGGCCAAGGGATATTCACAAGTCGAAGGTTTGGACTTCGGTGAAACCTATGCACCCGTAGCTAGGCTTGAGTCAATTCGTATATTACTTGGCTATGCTACTTACCATGGCTTTAAGCTCTATCAAATGGACGTGAAAAGTGCCTTCCTCAATGGACCAATCAAGGAAGAGGTCTATGTTGAGCAACCTCCAGGCTTTGAAGATAGTGAGTACCCTAACCATGTGTATAAACTCTCTAAGGCGCTTTATGGGCTCAAGCAAGCCCCAAGAGCATGGTATGAATGCCTAAGAGATTTTCTTATCCCTAATGGCTTCAAAGTCAGAAAAGCCGATCCTACACTCTTCACTAAAACCATTGCAAATGATTTGTTTGTATGCCAAATTTATGTTGATGATATAATATTTGGGTCTACTAACAAATCTACCTGTGAAGAGTTTAGTAGGATCATGATTCAAAAATTCGAGATGTCTATGATGGGGGAGTTGAAGTATTTCCTAGGATTTCAAGTGAAGCAACTCCAAGAGGGCACCTTCATCAGCCAAACTAAGTATATTCAAGATATACTCACCAAGTTTGAAATGAAGGATGCCAAACCCATCAAGACACCCATGGGAACCAATGGGCATCTCGACCTCGACACGAGAGGTAAATTTGTCGATCAAAAGGTATACCGGTCGATGCTAGGATCATTACTCTATTTATGTGCATCTCGACCAGATATTATGCTTTCCGTATGCATGTGTGCAAGGTTCCAAGCCGATCCCAAGGAAGTTCACCTTAGGGCCGTGAAAAGAATTTTGAGATATTTAGTTCATACACCTAAGTTTGGTCTTTGGTACCCCAAGGGATCCACTTTTGATTTAATAGGTTATTCCGATGCTGATTGGGCAGGGTGTAAAATTGATAGGAAGAGCACATCAGGGACTTGTCAGTTTCTGGGAAGATCCCTGGTGTCTTGGGCTTCAAAGAAACAAAACTCAGTAGCTCTTTCTACCGCCGAAGCCAAGTACATTGCCATAGGCCATTGTTGCGCGCAATTGCTTTGGATGAGGCAAACCCTTAGGGACTATGGCTACAAATTGAGCAAAGTCCCTCTCCTATGTGATAATGAGAGTGCAATCCGCATGGCGGATAATCCCGTTGAACACAGCCGCACTAAGCACATAGCCATTCGGTATCACTTTTTGAGGGATCATCAACGAAGGGGGGATATCGAGATTGCTTATGTTAGCACCAAAGAACAATTAGCCGATATCTTTACCAAGCCATTAGATGAGAAAACCTTTACCAAACTTAGGAATGAGCTAAACATTCTTGATTCTCGGAACTTTGGTTGATACTTTGCACACATAGCTCATTTATGTACCTTTGATCATATCTTCTCATGTCTACGACTAATGTGTTTTCAAGTATATTCCTATGCTAAGTCGAAGATTGAAAGGGAAATGGAGTCTTCGGCGAAGACAAGGCTCCGCACCCCTCTCCACTTTGGTATAATCTTCACTCTAATTACTCATACCATTGGGGAGAAAGTAAAAAAAGAAGGGCTCTCAAAAGACTTCGTTTTTGGCGATTGATGCCAAAGGGGGAGAAATATAGCCCAAAGCAAAATGACCGCACCACCACAAATTTCAAAGTTTTTAAAAGAAGTTTTAAATTGTCATCTTATGATGAAAATATTTAGTAGACATATTTCAAATTGGTATCTAAAATATTTGATCTTCTTTCAATTGATAAAACCCTCTTGAACAATAAGAGGAGAATTTCATCCAGGGGGAGTTTTGTTTAAAGTCAAAGGAAAAGCATTTGAAACAGGTGGAGAAAATTTCAAATCTTAAAAATGCTTCTTGCAATCTTATTCATATACCTTTGACTAGTTGCAAATGGACTTTGAAAAGATTTTCCAAAAGAATTTGCAAAAACAAAACAAGTGGTGCAAGCGTGGTCCAAAATGGTAAAAGAAAGAAAGCAATCCGCGCATATCTAGTAAAAGTAAAAATTGGTTTAATTCCAAGCAACCTTTGCACTTACCTTATGCAAACTAGTTCAATTCTGCACTTATATATTTGCTTTGGTTTGTGTTGGCATCAATCACCAAAAAGGAGGAGATTGAAAGGGAAATAGGGTCATACCTTTTCCTATAAATATTTTGGTGGTTGAATTGCCCAACACAAATATTGGACTAACTAGTTTGCTCTATATTATATGTTCTACAGGTGCCAAAGGTTCAGCACAAACCAATAAAAAGATTAAAGTTAGGGTTCAAAAGAAAGGAGCAAAAGAAATTGAAGTGAACCCTGGTCTGGCGCACCGGACTGTCCAGTGCACCATCGGACAGTGTCCGGTGCACCAGGGTGGATCGACTTCGAACTCTTCACCTTCGGGTTTCTGAGGCCGCGCTCCGCTATAATTCATCGGACTGTTCGGTGGGTCACCGGACTGTCCGGTGTGACAGTGGAGCAACGACCGCCAGCGCAATGGTTGACTGACAACTGAACAGTGCGCGGACAGTTTGTACAGAGTCATAACAGGCGCCAGAAGGCGCACCAGACAGTGAATAGTGCATGTCCGGTGCGACACCGGACTGTCTGGTGGCCCAAGCTGTCAGAGCTCCAACAGTCAAAACCGTCAGAACCCTTACGATTGGGTGACGTGGCTGGCGCACCAGACAGTGTCCGGTGGCACACCGGACTGTCCGGTGCGCCCATCGACAGCAGCCCTCCCCAACGGCTGTTTTGGTGGTTGGGGCTATAAATACCCTCCAACCACCACCATTCAAGGCATCCAAGTTTCCAGCATATTGCATTCAATACAAGAGCTCTAGACTTTACTCTAAGACACAAACAAGAGATCAAATCCTCTCCAAAGTCCAAAACCACTCCAAACACCTAGTGACTTGTGTGTGAGAGATTTTCGTGTTCATTTGAGTTCTTGTCGCTTGGATCGCTTTCTTCTTCCTCCATTCTTGTTCTCAAGACACTTGTAATCAACGCAAGAGACACCAAGTTGTGGTGGTCCTTGTAAGGGGTCTAAGTGACCCGTTGATTAAGGAGAAAGCTCACTCAGTCTAAATGACTGTTTGAGAGAGGGAAAGGGTTGAAAGAGACCCGGTCTTTGTGACCAACTCAACGGGGACTAGGTTTGCAAGAACCGAACCTCGGTAAAACAAATCACCGTTTCACTCACTTTATTTCTTGGTTGATTTGTTTTCGCCCTCTCTTTCGGACTCAGTTTTATTTCTAACGCTAACCCCGACTTGTAGTTGTGCTTAAAGTTTGTGAATTACAGTTTCCGCCTATTCACCCCCTCTAGGCGACTTTCAGTGTCCCCTTCATCCTCTATGTTTTGGCGACCTCCTCCTTTTTATTGGACAAGGTGGGGGTCGAATACCGGTAGCTTCCCAAGGAAGGAGCTACTCTGTTGTGGTACACTGGAGTGTTCGACCTTGGTAAAGTTGTGTTTGTCCGTATGTGCCTTGGTCGTCTAGGCTTCCCTAGTCGCTCTTTATGGGTGGCGGCGTGGGTGCCGAAGAGCATCGGCGCCATCATTGACGTCTCTATGTCGCACCGAACCCTGGCCATCGTAGACTGGGTCTCGGTGCGGCCCATCGTGTTGAGGGTCCTGTAGGCGACTAGTGCTCTTAGGCCTAGGCTCGATAGGTCATGAGTGGTCCATAGGCCTAGGGACCTGGAGCTCATGAGTGGAAGGTGGACCGACTCTTCCTCTATGGCTCGATGTCAGACGCAATTAATGCAACCCGCAGGTTAGTCCTAGGTCAGGCGTCGAATCCACTCGAGTGGCTTCCTCTCACTCTGCCCGACCCCTCTTTCGACTCCACCTCGCCCGACCCGAGCTTGGCGCCTCGGTACCAACGGGGGACGGGTTCTTCTGGGATGATCCTTTCCCTGGCCTTCTATTGACCAGTGGGCCTAGAGGCCTAGGGATCATTTCCCCGACAATAGCCCCCAAGCCCCGAGGGGAGAATGTCTCCCCTTGGTGGCTCCCCTAGGTCGGGCGCCGCTCGCCTCGTCCTTTAGAGCGTCCAAGTTCAGAGGGTAGGATTCGCGAGACTCGTCATTAGCCTTCTAGGGGCTAGTTGATCCCTATAGGTAGGGGGTTTCTGTGCTCTATCCTCATCCAGCTTCGTCCAGCGCCTTCGTCTTCTAGAAACAACATCTTATCGGAAAGCTTGCCTACCCAAACCCTTTCAGGGACCCCTTGGCTGACCATGGATCGTGGCAAGCATCCTACCTCAGAGTGTCCTCACTAGGGTCGACTCAAAATCCATCCAACACAGGAAGGGTAGGTGGTTCTGAAAGCTTCCTTACCTTTCCTTCCTTCGATAATCTCTCAGGATGGCTTCTTTTGCAGGACGGCTGGCTCAAGCGACCGAGGAGATGTTATCTTCTTTTCGTCTTCCCCCACAACCTCTCCAGATGAGGAGTCAGGGGCTGGCCCTCGGTACGGTGGGCTCGGGCCTTCCTCCTGTGGTGTAACACGTCTGACGCCCTAACTATGATCGATCATCCTGTTCTAGCCATAGGGCTGGTCAAGGCTGGGCCCACCCTGGTCGTGTCATCCCATGTAGAAGGGTCGTCGCTTCTTCCCTTCATGTCGGACCTGCGCAACCTAGTGGATCCATGCCCCAGACCTTCCACTACTTGTGATAGCCGAGGTGCCGCCATCACCCTCGCTATCGCCCAGTTTCGCACTGGGCCAACCTTCGCGTTCGATGAGGCTTCCTCAAGGCGCCTTGCCCATGGCGTTTGAGAATCTGATCCAGGGATATGACGAGACCGCCAGCGGGATTGCAGGTGCCACGTCCTTGGAGGACTTTTGAAAGGGAAATGGCATTAACCATTTTCTCTAATTGATTTTGGTGCTTGATGACCATCACAACCTTATGGACTAACTAGTTTGCCTAGTCATTGATTCACAGGAGCATAAGTCCAATCAACTTTGTTCTAAGTTAGACTCAACTCAAAACCAACCACGAATTGGTAAAACTTGGAAAATATGTAGAGCACCTATTTTCACACCTTGGATAAGTTGCATACACCCCTAGGAATCTATTTAAGACATCTAAGAAAGTTGGAATAGCTCAATTTCACAAAGTCACCATTTTGGAGCTAATTTGAGCAAAAAAAGTTTTTGAGAAAGAGAGAAGAAAAGGTCCAAGAACCATGACTTAAACTAGTTAGATTGTCACCACATATGTTCGTATAAGTCATAAGGAACATCCTCAAAGATAGCCAAAAATATTTGGAGGAGAATTGGACAAAAGATAGAAAATTGGGTTGCTGGACAGTTGCACTGGGGGCTCACCGCACCGTCCGGTCCAAGGGCTCAGCCTCAGACAGAATCAGGCCAGTGCACCAACGGCTCATCGGACTGTCCGATGGCGCACTGGACCGTCCGGTGTGAATTATAGTGAACTCACCAACTTTGGTAATTTTTGCAACCAGAACATCAGACCGTCTGGTGGCACACTGGATAGCCTGACAGGGCTCTAGCGGTCACCTGCCATGTTACTATTCATGGTCTGGTGGCGCACCGAATATGTACTATTCACAGTCTGGTGCACCACCCGACAGTGCAGTGTTTGCAGCTTTTCTCCAATGGTTATTTTGGTTGTTGGGGCTATAAATACTATTCAAACATCACATTAAAGACACAAGAGCTACACCAAAGTGATATACATCAAGTGCAATAACTCCCACGCCTCCAAAGCCATACAAGCTTGTATTCGATCGATTTGAGAGATTAGACTTAGCGCTTGCGCAATTGAGTGTTGCAACCTCTTGTGTTCTTGATTTGAGCTTTCACATTCTCACTCCCATTATCATTCTCTTGATTGTAAAGCAAGGCAAGAGATTCTGAATACTTTGTGTGGAGATCCTTGCATGACTTAGTGTCCCTGTGATAGTGAAACAAGCTCAACTGGTCTACGTGACCGTTTGAGAGAGAGGGAAAGTGTTGAAAGAGACCCATCCTGAGTGGACTCCTCAACAGGGACATAAAGTCTTCAGAGTTGAACCTCATGAAACAAATCGTCGTGTCTTTGTGTTGATCACTCTTAGCGATTTGATTCTTCCTCTCCCCTATCTCTAGTCTCTTGTTTGCATTCATTTTGATTTGGCTCCAAAAGTTATCTACGTTGATTGAGTAACTCATAGCAAGAAGAACTGGTCTTCAGCACACCAATTCCATTAATATTCATTCTAACCCTAACCTTGGGAAAAATTGTGTTCAAAGTTTATAATTTTCAGGTTTCGCCTAGTCTAACAACTCGAAGTGGTGTCGGGTGAACATGCCAAGAACGACAAGGTGCGATCGAGAGGAAAACTCGAGCCATCGGGATCCAAGCTTGAAGACAAGGTGCCATCGGGAGGGATGAATCTATGCAGCGACAAGCTCAAGCGCAAGGAACACAAGGAAGAATCCTCGGGCTCCACCAAGTTGCACAAGAAGAAAGGCGACAATAAGAAGAAGATGAAGAAAGTGGTCTACTACGAAACTGACTCATCCACGCCTTTGACCTCGAACGTCGAATCAACATCCTCGAAGCGTCAAGAGCGCAAAAAGAGTAACCAAATTCCTTTCTATTACCCTCACATTCCTAAACACACACAATTACTTTTGATCCCATTAGGCAAACCACCTCAATTTTATGGAGATGATTATGCTATGTGGAGTGATAAAATGAGACACCACACCTAACCTCACTCCACAAAAATATTTGGGATATTGTTGAATTTGGTGCACAGGGTCCACATGTTAGAGAGGAAGATTATGATTCGGATGATGCCGCAAAAATCTAACACTTTAACTCCCAAGCCACCACCATAAATCATCGTTCTTTGAGTAGAGAAGAGTATAAAAGGTGCAAGGGTTAAAGAGCGCAAAGGAGATATGGGACGTGCTAAAGACGACGTACGAAGGTGATGGAGTGACAAAGATCACCAATAGGAAGATGATCGAGGGAGAACTTGGACGATTCATCCTCAACAAGGGAGAGGAGCCACAAACCATGTACAACCTGCTCAAAACAATGGTGAACCAAGTCCACAACCTCGGAAGCACCAAATGGGGTGACCATGAAGTCATCAAGCTCATCCTAAGGTCACATGTCTTTCGTAACCCTACATAAGTTCAATTAATTCATGAAAATGCTAGATACGAAGAGATGTCTCTCGATGAGGTAATAGGTAAGTTTGTGAACTTTGAACTTATGGTCAAAGACTCCAAACACATCGGGAACATGGACCATAGCGCCACCTCCACACCCGAGCCGCAACCCATTGCATTCAAGGCAATGGAAGAAAAGGAGGAAACCACACCAAGCAAGGGACTTCAAATCGACACCTCCAAGCTTGATGCGTTGGGATCCTTAGGGCCCTTTTCACTAATCGTCCTTTGGCTTCCCAACGCGGACTTTCACCCTCGTAGTCATACCAATTGGCGCAATAGGGAGGGGGTCACTATGACCTCCCTTCTTATAGTCATAGTCATAGATTCCCCTTTCTTTTGGTTGTATGGCCCCACGGCCAGCCCCTGAGTCCGAAATTGTAGTAGCAAAAGGCTTGGTGCCCTTTTATGCAAGGAACATTGTAGCTTAGGGAATCTCTATTGATTCTCGTGTATTCTTTTCCTCCTTGCCCTATTTTACTAGAGGGAATTTACCACTTGCACCATTGATCGAGGGGCGGTGGGGTATGCACTGGTCTGTTTCTACCCCATCGATGGGCCAGGCATGTTTCGTTATCAGACGAGTCACCTCACCTAGGCATCAAGCGATAGAGAGTTGTAGGGTGGCCTTTATTTAATTGTGCCATTCTCCCTGGTGTCCTCACTTTGCTCTTGGCCCCCTTGTTGTCCCATCTTCCTTGCTTAGCCTTCCTCCTCGCTCTTTGGGTTGTCCACCGCATCCCCTATGGCAAGCTGGTGTAGATTCTTGGTGGATCAGGAGCACATTCGGGCCCTTGATAGGCGTGGCATGTTGGACGATGGCAACTGGCTAGCCCTCAGCACCAAGGAAACCTCAGCTCATCCTCCTAGTTATGCAGTTTCGTTTGTTCATTTTCACAGGTGAGGCCTTGTCTTCCCCCTTCACACCTTTGTTGCGACTGTTTTCGATTATATGCAGGTTCAATTTCACTACCTGAATCAAAATGGGATTCAACATATTGTTGCCTTTATCATCCTATGTGAGGGGTATCTTGGCGTCGAGTCCAATTTTGACCTATGGTGATAGTTTTTCTGCGTCGAGTTGCTGCGAAAGAGGGAGGAGCGAAAAATGACAGAGGCGTGGCCAATCGGGTGCGCGAGTATCTATCTCCGCAATGTGAGATCATGTGAGTACATCTCGGTTCCACTTTCCTTGCCCCACAAGGGCTAGTATCAATAATGGTTTTATTTATAGGTTGCGGGTCAGGAGACCTTATCGGGGCCATGACTCCCTTGCTTCAATCTAGGCATTCCCCTCAAGGCCCCCATCAGTTGGAGTCATGACATCACGCCCGACGAGAGGGTTCGAATCCGCAATCATCTAGCAGGTGTGCTTATCCTCTAAGAGAAAGGAGTGTTGGGTGTTGGCGTTATTAGTGCCTACCTCCGGTGCAAATTGCTCCTCTTAAGGCTCGAGTTACGCCCCTAAATTGGATAGAGGCCGACCTTTTCCCCCGAGTACTTCGAGTACTTGGGGATTCCTGAGCGACATAGATGTTGCTCGGGGGCTTGCGCATGCCTTAGAGTTTGAAAGGACGTGGATGGGGTGACACGATTGTCCATGTTTCCCGTCCTTGAGTGTCCTTTGATGCGCCCCATACCAGGCTTCGTTCAGTTCATAAGCATTCCTCTTTCACACCCTCAGCTCTCTCCGTGACCCTCGATTTTGTTTTCCTGACGAGTTTCTATTGCCATTTTCATAGCCTTTTCGCTCGAGGAGCCTCCGCTCTGGCTGCCCCTAGGGTGCCCCGTAGAAATGACACATGGCCCTTTCCTTGACTCCGGATCTAAGACTATTGTCCATGAGGGTCATGGAGTTGCCAGGGCAGCCTTAGGCTCATCGTTGGTCCCTGCAAGGGCCCAATCATCCCCCTCGATCGTCGCTCAGCACACAATTTCTTCGAGGGCTCGCGGGGAATCAGTTTCGGCAAGCATGGCTTCTGGGGACTTCCGCGGTCAGTGTCCCCTCCCCAGAGAGCCCTTTTTCGATGGGCCCCCTTTTAGGGGCGTCGACGCTCTCGTGGAAGCTCCCCTTGGTCGAGAATGAGCCTCCTCGACAAGGTCAGGGTGTTCAAGGGGCAGACAGGTTTTCACTCCATGCGCATCTGCCACCCACGAGGGAGCCTCTGTCTCCCCATTATCGCGGGGATCGGGAGGGACCCTGCACCGGGACCAAAGCTGGTCGACATAAGATATCTGAGTTCCACAGTCGTTTTGATGCGGTAAGTGGAACACCTTGTTGCCCAATGCTCGTAGTAGGGGTTACAAGCGGACGAGAGAGGGAGGAGCTCCCGAGTCTTATGTGTGGCTAGACCTAAAGACTACGGGACTGGTGCTCTCTACTAAGCCTTGGACATCATGGTGGCTCGCTCCTTGGCAACCTTCAAGTCTTCTGGTCTTGTCGTCCAGGTGCATGTATGTATGTCCGTCCTCTCCATCCTCTGTGTTCTGGCCGGCCACCTCCTTTTTATAGGCTAAGGTGGGGGTCAACTATCGGTAGCTTCTCAAGGAAGGAGATAATGCGCTGTGGTAAAACGGGGTGTTCTACCTTGGTAAAGTTGTGTTTGTCCGTATGTGCCTTGGACGTTTGGGCTTCCATGGTTGCACTCTTTATGGAGAGCGGCGTGGGCAACGAATAGCCCTGGCACCATCATTGCCATCTTTGTGCGGCATCGGCCCTTGACCGTCGTAGCCTAGGTCTTAGCATAGCCCATCGTGTTGCGGGTCTTGTAGGCAACCAATGCACTCAGGCCTAGGCTCGATAGGTCATGAGTGGGCCGCAGGCCTAGGGACCCGTAGGTCATTAGTGGGAGGTGGATCGACTCTCCCTCTGTGGCTCGGTGCTTGACATAGTTAATGCGACCAATGGATCAGCCCTGGGTCAGACGTGGAATCCACTCGAGTGACTTTCTCTCGCTCCGCCCGACCCCTTGAAAGTCGCCTAGAGGGGGGGGTGAATAGGCGTAATCTGAAATTTACAACTTTAAACACACACTACAAGCCGAGGTTAGCGTTAGAACTTAAATTAAGTCTGGGAGAGAGGGGAAAACAAATCAAATGGAAATCAAGTGAATGAACACGGTGATTTGTTTTACCGAGGTTCGGTTCTAAAGAACCTAGTCCCCGTTGAGGTGGCCACAAAGACCGGGTCTCTTTCAACCCTTTCCCTCTCTCAAACGGTCACTTAGACTGAGTGAGCTTTCTCCTTAATCAAACGGGTCACTTAGACCCCGCAAGGGCCACCACACACTTAGGTGTCTCTTGCTTAGATTACAAGTCACTTGGGAACAAGAATGAGGAAGGAAGAAGTGATCCAAGCAACAAGAGCGCAAATGAACACGAACACAAACTCTCTCAAGTCACTAGGTGGTTGGAGTGAATTTGGGACTTGGAGAGGCTTTGATCTTTGGAAAAGTGTCTTGGAGTGAATGCACTAGCTCTTGTATTGAATGAGAACTTCAGAAACCTGGATGCTTGGAGTTGTGGTGGTTGGGGGTATTTATAGCCCTCAATCACCAAAGAATTTGTTGGGGAGGCTGCTATCGATGGGCGCACTGGACAGTCCGGTGCGCCACCGGACAAGTCTTATTCACTGTCCGGTGCGTTGCCACGTCACCCAACTGTTAGGGTTCGGAGCTCGGTCGACCGTTGGGGCTTTGTCTTCTTGCGGCACCGGCCTCTGACTTTCTGCTCTGACTTATATGATGCACTGTAGCTGCATTGTTCACCTTTGCAGAGTCGACCGTTGCGCGCAGGTAGCCATTGCCCGCTGACGCACCGGACAGTCCGGTGGCACACCGGACAGTCCGGTGAATTATAGCAAAGCGCGCTTGCGTTTTCCCGAGAGTGACTGGTTCATCTTTGTACGGACATGGTGCACCGGACACTGTCCGATGGCACACCGGACAGTTCGGTGCGCCAGACCACAGCACACTTGGTTTCTTTTGCTCCTTTGAATTGGATCCCTAACTTGAATATTTATTGGTTTGTGTTGAACCTTTTTGCACCTGTAGATCATGTATTCTAGAGCAAACTAGTTAGTCCATATATTTATGTTGGGCATTCAACCACCAAAAACAGTTGTGGGAAACGGTTAACCCTATTTCCCTTTCACCCCTCTTTCGACTCCACCTCATCTGACGTCGGGCTCGACACCTCGGGACCAACCGGGGTGGGTCCTTCTAGGGCAAACCTTTCCCTGACCTTCTACTGACTAGTGGGCCCCAGGATCATTTCCCCTGACATGGTTCTTTGACTTTTGGGCACGGAGGAATGACGATCGACAACTGGCCCGACACCCATGGGAATAATTAAGCTATGAATGAATTCAGTGTGTCATGGTAGGCCATTCTTCCTAATCTGGTTCGTCCTGCCCCTTATGCTTCTATAATTCTGTTCATCTCGAGGGCCCGTTAACATGTGACCTTCTAGTGCACCTTATCATTGAAGCACACACAATAAGTCTCTAGACGTGTGCTAAACTATTTTACCAGACATCTTATCAGAAGTGTTGGGGGCCTTCGGCTTCCGAAGGTCCTCAAAAACATGATTTAACAATGTCCTTGGAGTATAATACATGAACAGGTATCTTTGGACTCGGATCAGATCCACAGTATGAAGAAGCACAAAGAACACGAAGGTTGGCGCAGAGCCGAAGCCATGTGCAGAAGAGCTTCGGCACTATAGCAGAAAAGGAAACCGACTTAAAAAGGAAAAGGCTATTCAGACCTCGATGAGTTACTATAGAGTCATTAGCAAATGTAAAGGTGAAAGGGAAATGTGCCCTTGGGCCATTTCTAAGTATTTTGGTGATTGAGTGCCAACACAAGTGCTTAATTGTGAATCTATGCCCATGGATGAACAAAGTGCAAATCAAGAGCAAAGGTATGTTTCTAAGACTTAGTACATTGGTTTTGTGTACTAATATACTTGTCTAAGTATCAGAAACAGAATGAAGAAGAAAAGAGAAGAGTTGGCTGTGTACAGCCAAGAGGCTGTTTCGGTCTGGGGCACCGGACTGTCCGGTGGTGCACCGGACAGTGTCCGGTGCGCCAGGCTACCTCGGGCGAAGTGGCCGCTCTCGGGAATTTGCCGACGGCGTATGGCTAAAATTCATCGGACTGTCCGGTGTGCACCGGACTGTCCGGTGAGCCAACGGTCAGCCGGGCCAACGGTCGGCCGCGCGATCTGCGCGGGACACGTGGCCGAGCCAACGGCTAGAAGGGGGCACCGGACTGTCCGGTGTGCACCGGACATGTCCGGTGCGCCAACGGCTCCCGCATCTGCAACGGTCGGCTGCGCTGTTTAAGGAAGGAAATCGGGCACCGGACAGTGTCCGGTGTGCACCGGACTGTCCGGTGCGCCCGACGACAGAAGGCAAGGATGGCCTTCCAGAATTGTTCTCAACGGCTCCTAGCTGCCTTGGGGCTATAAAAGGGACCCCTAGGCGCATGGAGGAAACCACCAAGTATTCCTACAACATTCCTAAGCACCAAGACATCGATTCCACGCATTTGGTTCATTGTGATAGCATCTAGAGCTCCTGTTGAGTGGTGAACTCATTGAGTTGTGTTGCGAGCTCTTGTTGCGACTTGTGTGCGTGTTGTTGCTCTGATTTTGTCTTGTGTGCGTTGCTAGTTTCTCCCTTACTCCGTATTTCTTTGTGAATCTTAAGTGTAAGGGCGAGAGGCTCCAAGTTGTGGAGATTCCTCGCAAACGGGATATTTAAAGGCAAAGCAAAACACCGTGGTATTCAAGTTGGTCTTTGGACCACTTGAGAGGGGTTGATTGCAACCCTCGTCCATTGGGACGCCACAACGTGGAGTAGGCAAGCGTTGGTCTTGGCCGAACCACGGGATAAACCACTGTGTCATCTCTGTGTTTGATCTCTTGTGGTATTGTGTTTTGTTGAGACTCCTTTCTAGCCACTTGGCAATTATTGTGCTAACACTTAACAAGTTTTTGTGGCTATAAGGTTAAGTTTTCACAGGATCACCTATTCACCCCCCCCTCTAGGTGCTCTCAATTGGTATCGGAGCCGTTCTCTTCAAGAAGGGACTAATCGCCCGAAGAGATGGATCCTAAGGGGAAGGGAATCGTGATCAACGACAAGGAGAAGGAGTCCTTCGTCAACGAGCCAAAGGATGACAAGCCTACTGACTCGGGCTCGGGACACAAGCGAAAAGATGGGAAGAAGAAGAAGACAAGGCGCATCAAGGAGATTGTCTACTACGACGATAGCGATGAGTCTACTTCTTCCAAAAAGGACGACGACACGGACGACGACAACGACTACAGGAAGACGGTCAATTCGAACTTTTCATTTGATTATTCTCGTATTCCACATAGTTCGAATTCGCATTTGCTTTCCATTCCTCTTGGCAAACCTCCACACTTCGATGGGGAGGACTACGGATTTTGGAGTCACAAAATGCGTAGTCACTTATTCTCTCTCCATCCAAGCATATGGGAGATTGTAGAGAATGGAATGAAATTTGATAGCTCGGATAGCCCTATGCTTATAAATGAACAAATCCATAGAAATGCACAAGCTACTACTGTTCTATTAGCATCTTTGTGCAGGGAAGAGTACAATAAGGTGAGCGGCTTGGACAATGCCAAGCAGATATGGGACACCCTCAAGATCTCTCACGAAGGGAACGACATCACCATGCTCACTAAAATGGAGTTGGTGGAGGGCGAGCTTGGAAGATTTGCGATGATAAGGGGCGAGGAGCCAACCCAAACATACAACCGGCTCAAGACCCTTATCAACAAAATAAGGAGCTATGGAAGCACGCGATGGATGGACCATGACGTCGTCCGACTACTACTAAGGTCCTTTACCATTCTTGATCCTCATTTGGTGAATAATATTCGTGAGAATCCCAGGTACACCAAAATGTTGCCCGAAGAAATCCTTGGAAAATTCGTAAGCGGGCGAATGATGATCAAGGAGGCAAGATACGTGGACGACGCGTTGAACGGTCCAATCCATGAGCCTCAACCCATTGCTCTCAAGGCAACAAGGAGCAAGGAGGCGTTACCTAGCAAGGTGGCGCAAGTTGAGGCGGCAGGGCTAAATGATGAGGAGATGGCCCTCATCATCAAGCGCTTCAAGACGGCGCTTAAGGGTCGCAAGGGACAGCCAAGCAAGACCAAAGCCAAGGGAAAGCGCTCATGCTTCAAATGCGGTAAGATTGGTCATTTTATTGCTAACTGTCCCGATAATGAAAGTGACCAGGAACACGGGAGCAAGAGGGAAAAGAAGAAAAATTACAAGAAGGCCAAGGGCGAGGCACATCTAGGAAAGGAGTGGGACTCGGATTGCTCCTCCTCCGACTCTGACAATGAAGGACTCGCCGCCACCGCCTTCAACAAGTCATCCCTCTTCCCAAACGAGCGTCACACATGCCTCATGGCAAAGGAGAAGAAGGTATGTACTCGAGACAGTAATACTTATGATTCTTCTAGTGATGATGAGTCTAGCGAAGAGGAAATAGATTACTCTAGCTTGTTCAAGGGATTGGATAGGAATAAAATTGATAAAATCAATGAATTGATTGATGCCTTGAATGAGAAGGATAGACTCTTAGAGAAACAAGAGGATTTATTGTATGAAGAACATGATAAATTTGTAGAAACACAAAGATCTCATGCTCTAGAAGTTAAAAGAAATGAAATGCTTTCTTGTGAATTATCTTCTTGCCATGAGACAATTTCTAAATTAAAGAGCATTAATAATGATTTGAATGCTAAGTTAGAGATTGCTAGTAAATCTATCTCTTGTGTAGAAAATGTTGTAACGTGCACTAGGTGTAAAGACATTAACATTGATGCTTATAGTGAACACCTAGCTTGCATTACTAAATTAAATGAAGAGGTAGCTAGTCTTAATGCCCAACTTAAGACTAGCAAAAGTGATTTTGATAAGCTAAAATTTGCAAGGGATGCCTACACGATTGGTAGACACCCCCCAATTAAGGATGGACTTGGCTTCAAGAGAGAAGCCAAGAACTTAACAAGCCATAAGGCTCCCATCCCCGCCAAGGAGAAAGGGAAGGCCCCAATGGCTAGTAGTGCTAAAAAGAACCATGCTTTTATGTACCATGATAGGAGACAAACTAGAAATGCTTATAGGAATTATAATGCTTATGATGATTTTGACTCTCATGCCATGTTTGCTTCTAGTTCTTCCTATATGCATGGTAGACATATGTCTAGGAGAAATGCTACTCATCATGTGCCTAGAAAGAATATTATTCATGCTCTTAGAAAAGTAGTGAATGAACCTTCTACAATTTATTGTGCTTTAAATGCTTCCTTTGCTATTTGTAGAAAAGATAGGAAAATAGTTGCTAGGAAGTTAGGGGCAAAATGCAAGGGAGACAAAACTTGCATTTGGGTCCCTAAGACAATTGTGACTAACCTTGTAGGACCCAACAAGAGTTGGGTACCTAAGTCCCAAGCCTAAATTTGCCTTGCAGGTTTATGCATCCGGGGGTTCAAGCTGGATTATCGACAGCGGATGCACAAACCATATGACGGGGGAGAAGAAGATGTTCACCTCCTACGTCAAGAATAAGGATTCCCAAGATTCAATTATATCCGGTGATGGGAATCAAGGCAAGGTAAAAGGGTTAGGTAAAATTGCAATTTCTAATGAGCACTCTGTCTCTAATGTATTTTTAGTAGAGTCTCTTGGATATAATTTACTATCGGTTAGTCAACTATGCAATATGGGATATAACTGTCTATTTACAAATGTAGATGTGTCTGTCTTTAGAAGAAGTGACGGTTCACTAGCTTTTAAGGGTGTATTAGACGGCAAACTTTATTTAGTTGATTTTGCAAAAGAAGAGGCCGGTCTAGATGCACGCTTAATTGCTAAGACTAGCATGGGCTGGCTGTGGCATCACCGCTTAGCACATGTAGGAATGAAGAACCTTCACAAACTTCTAAAGGGAGAACACGTGATAGGTTTAACTAACGTGCAATTCGAAAAAGATAGACCTTGTGCAGCATGTCAAGCAGGTAAACAGGTGGGAGGAGCACATCACAGCAAGAATGTGATGACCACATCAAGGCCCCTGGAGCTGCTACATATGGATCTCTTCGGACCCGTCGCCTATCTAAGCATAGGAGGAAGTAAGTATGGTTTAGTTATTGTTGATGACTTTTCTCGCTTCACTTGGGTGTTCTTTTTGCAGGATAAGTCTGAAACCCAAGGGACCCTCAAGCGCTTCCTCAGGAGAGCTCAAAATGAGTTTGAGCTCAAGGTGAAGAAGATAAGGAGCGACAACGGGTCCGAATTCAAGAACCTTCAAGTGGAGGAGTTCCTTGAGGAGGAAGGGATCAAGCACGAGTTCTCCGCTCCCTACACACCACAGCAAAATGGTGTGGTAGAAAGGAAGAACATGACGCTAATCGACATGGCGAGGATGATGCTTGGAGAATTCAAGACCCCCGAGCGTTTTTGGTCGGAAGCCGTGAACACGGCTTGCCATGCCATCAACAGGGTCTACCTTCATCGCCTTCTCAAGAAGACTTCGTATGAGCTACTAACCGGTAACAAACCCAATGTATCTTACTTTCGTGTATTTGGGAGCAAGTGCTACATTCTAGTGAAGAAAGGTAGAAATTCTAAATTTTCTCCCAAAGCTGTAGAAGGGTTTTTGTTAGGTTATGACTCAAATACAAAGGCGTATAGAGTATTCAACAAATCATCGGGTTTGGTTGAAGTCTCTAGCGACGTTGTATTTGATGAGACTAATGGCTCTCCAAGAGAGCAAGTTGTTGATTGTGATGATGTAGATGAAGAAGATGTTCCGACAGCCGCTATACGAACCATGGCGATTGGAGAAGTGCGGCCACAGGAACAAGATGAACGAGATCAACCTTCTTCCTCAACAATGGTGCATCCCTCACCTCAAGATGATGAACAGGTTCATCAAAAGGAGGCGTGTGATCAAGGGGGAGCACAAGATGTTCACGTGATGGAGGAAGAAGCGCAACCGGCACCTCCAACCCAAGTTCGAGCGATGATTCAAAGGGATCATCCCGTCGACCAAATTCTGGGTGATATTAGCAAGGGAGTAACTACTCGATCTCGATTAGTTAATTTTTGTGAGCATTACTCTTTTGTCTCTTCTATTGAGCCTTTCAGGGTAGAAGAGGCCTTGCTAGATCCGGAATGGGTGTTGGCCATGCAGGAGGAACTCAACAACTTCAAGCGCAATGAAGTTTGGACTTTGGTGCCTCGTCCTAAGCAAAATGTTGTGGGAACCAAGTGGGTGTTTCGCAACAAACAAGACGAGCACGGAGTGGTGACAAGGAACAAGGCTCGACTTGTGGCAAAAGGTTATGCCCAAGTCGCAGGTTTGGACTTTGAGGAGACCTTTGCTCCTGTAGCTAGGCTAGAGTCCATTCGTATCTTGCTAGCATATGCCGCTCACCATTCTTTCAGGTTGTACCAAATGGATGTGAAGAGCGCTTTCCTCAATGGGCCAATCAAGGAGGAGGTGTACGTGGAGCAACCCCCTGGCTTTGAGGATGAACGGTACCCCGACCACGTGTGTAAGCTCTCTAAGGCGCTCTATGGACTTAAGCAAGCCCCAAGAGCATGGTATGAATGCCTTAGAGACTTTTTAATTGCTAATGCTTTCAAGGTTGGGAAAGCCGATCCAACTCTGTTTACTAAGACATGTGATGGTGATTTGTTTGTGTGCCAAATTTATGTCGATGACATAATATTTGGTTCTACTAACCAAAAGTCTTGTGAAGAGTTTAGCAGGGTGATGACGCAGAAATTCGAGATGTCGATGATGGGCGAGTTGAACTACTTCCTTGGGTTCCAAGTGAAGCAACTCAAGGACGGCACCTTCATCTCCCAAACGAAGTACACGCAAGACTTGCTGAAGCGGTTTGGGATGAAGGACGCCAAGCCCGCAAAGACTCCGATGGGGACCGACGGACACACCGACCTCAACAAAGGAGGTAAGTCCGTTGATCAAAAAGCATACCGGTCCATGATAGGTTCTTTGCTCTATTTATGTGCTAGTAGACCGGATATTATGCTTAGCGTATGCATGTGTGCTAGATTTCAATCCGATCCTAAGGAGTGTCACTTAGTGGCGGTGAAGCGAATTCTGAGATATTTAGTTGCTACGCCTTGCTTCGGGCTCTGGTATCCAAAGGGGTCTACCTTTGACTTGGTTGGATACTCAGACTCCGACTATGCTGGATGTAAGGTCGATAGGAAGAGTACATCGGGGACGTGCCAATTCTTAGGAAGGTCCCTGGTGTCGTGGAACTCTAAGAAACAAACTTCCGTTGCCCTATCCACCGCTGAGGCCGAGTATGTTGCCGCAGGACAGTGTTGCGCGCAACTACTTTGGATGAGGCAAACCCTCCGGGACTTTGGCTACAATCTGAGCAAAGTCCCACTCCTATGTGACAATGAGAGTGCTATCCGCATGGCGGAAAATCCTGTTGAACACAGCCGCACAAAGCACATTGACATCCGGCATCACTTTTTGAGAGACCACCAGCAAAAGGGAGATATCGAAGTGTTTCATGTAAGCACCGAGAACCAGCTAGCCGATATCTTTACCAAGCCTCTAGATGAGAAGACCTTTTGCAGGCTGCGGAGTGAGCTCAATATCTTAGATTCGCGGAACTTGGATTGAAATGTAGCATACATATGTTTATGCTTTTGATCATGTTCATTCTGCATTTTGTTGTTTATTGTGGTGCTCAAGTTGTACAAACACTCCCTGGACCTCACAAGCCCGTTGCAAAGTGATGCACATGTTTAGGGGGAGATGTGTTACAACTTGACCCTTTGAAGACTAACCATGTGCATGAGTTTGATGATTTAGTCTCAAAGATGGATTGAAAGGGAAAAAGGTGGACTTGGACCATGAAAGACTTCCACTGCACTCCGATGAGAGGGTAACTTATTCCAAGTTCATCTTTAGACTCTTATTGCCTATTTGCTCTTAATTGAAGATTTTGGTGAGGCAATGGGGTTAAAGGGCCAAGATTGATCCCGTTTTGGTGCTTGATGCCAAAGGGGGAGAAAATAAAGGCCAAAGCAATAGATGGATCAGCTACCACTTGAGAAACTTTGAAAATAGTAGGATAGAGCTTTTGGTTTGGCAAAACTCTTGCATTGTCTCTTTTGTCAAAAGTTGGTCTCGTGTAGGGAGAAGTGTTGATTATGGGAAATAGGGGGAGTTTTTGAAATCTTTGATCAATCTCTTTTGGAATGACTCTCTTTATGCTTCAACATGTGTGTTTGACTTAGAGATAGAGATTTGAGTTTGATTTGCAAAAACAAACCAAGTGGTGGCAAAGGATGATCCATATATGCCAAATTGAATCACAATAAATTTGAGTTTTTATTTGAAATGATATTGCACTTGTTCTAGTTGCTGTATGTTGTGTTGGCATAAATCACCAAAAAGGGGGAGATTGAAAGGGAAATGTGCCCTTGGGCCATTTCTAAGTATTTTGGTGATTGAGTGCCAACACAAGTGCTTAATTGTGAATCTATGCCCATGGATGAACAAAGTGCAAATCAAGAGCAAAGGTATGTTTCTAAGTCTTAGTACATTGGTTTTGTGTACTAATATACTTGTCTAAGTATCAGAAACAGAATGAAGAAGAAAAGAGAAGAGTTGGCTGTGTACAGCCAAGAGGCTGTTTCGGTCTGGGGCACCGGACTGTCCGGTGGTGCACCGGACAGTGTCCGGTGCGCCAGGCTACCTCGGGCGAAGTGGCCGCTCTCGGGAATTTGCCGACGGCGTACGGCTAAAATTCACCGGACTGTCCGGTGTGCACCGGACTGTCCGGTGAGCCAACGGTCAGCCGGGCCAACGGTCGGCCGCGCGATCTGCGCGGGACACGTGGCCGAGCCAACGGCTAGAAGGGGGCACCGGACTGTCCGGTGCGCCAACGGCTCCCGCATCTGCAACGGTCGGCTGCGCTGTTTAAGGAAGGAAATCGGGCACCGGACAGTGTCCGGTGTGCACCGGACTGTCCGGTGCGCCCGACGACAGAAGGCAAGGATGGCCTTCCAGAATTGTTCTCAACGGCTCCTAGCTGCCTTGGGGCTATAAAAGGGACCCCTAGGCACATGGAGGAAACCACCAAGTATTCCTACAACATTCCTAAGCACCAAGACATCGATTCCACACATTTGGTTCATTGTGATAGCATCTAGAGCTCCTGTTGAGTGGTGAACTCATTGAGTTGTGTTGCGAGCTCTTGTTGCGACTTGTGTGCGTGTTGTTGCTCTGATTTTGTCTTGTGTGCGTTGCTAGTTTCTCCCTTACTCCGTATTTCTTTGTGAATCTTAAGTGTAAGGGCGAGAGGCTCCAAGTTGTGGAGATTCCTCGCAAACGGGATATTTAAAGGCAAAGCAAAACACCGTGGTATTCAAGTTGGTCTTTGGACCACTTGAGAGGGGTTGATTGCAACCCTCGTCCATTGGGACGCCACAACATGGAGTAGGCAAGCGTTGGTCTTGGCCGAACCACGGGATAAACCACTATGTCATCTCTGTGTTTGATCTCTTGTGGTATTGTGTTTTGTTGAGACTCCTTTCTAGCCACTTGGCAATTATTGTGCTAACACTTAACAA
Organism: Zea mays; assembly: GCF_902167145.1. Lineage (NCBI taxonomy): Eukaryota > Viridiplantae > Streptophyta > Magnoliopsida > Poales > Poaceae > Zea > Zea mays. Next base: position 36,002,372 of record NC_050098.1, on the reverse strand, counting down.
GTTTTTGTGGCTATAAGGTTAAGTTTTCACAGGATCACCTATTCACCCCCCCCCCTCTAGGTGCTCTCAAAAGGGCATGGGTGTAATTTTACATGGGCTGTGTCCCGTGCCTATAAATAGATGAACAGTGCTCCCGTACTGTTCACGCTGACTTGGCATTTGCTTTTGCGTCACGCTTGTACTCTTACCTTCTTTCAAGCCGAAGGTACATTTGTAATTTAATATCATTTCCATTTTTCCATAATAATAAAATAGAAATGAGTTGATAACAATACATAATTGTTTATGTTATCTCTTACACTTCATATGATTCCTTCTTCATTATTATATCTTGTGCTCATGAAGGTATGTCCTTCATAACCTTCGTCCGAAAATCATTATGTCCCAAGGGAAATAATGCTTCGAAGGATGAAGGACTTTAATGTTTAACATTTTTTGTGTTGCCTTGTTCTTAACTCATAGAATTTGAGAACAAGTCCCCAACATTGGCGCCCACCTCCGGTGAACCCTTTTCGACCACCTTCGGCAAGCATTGACCTTCGTCATGCCACCGAAGAAAGCTTCAGCGACAGGGGCTGCCGCTCTGCAGCCGCTGGACCTGAACCAGGAGACCCTTTCTCTTCGAGAGGCCCGAAGACAGAAGAGCAAGGCCACTAGTCCAACACCCCAGGAGTACGAGTTGGACCAAGAAATCAGGAACATGGAAATGCTTCATCAACAAGTACAAAGAAAGAAGGAGAAGATGGCTCGACTAGCCGATCTTCAGAGGCAGATTGACGAAGCTACTGAAGAAGTACGCCATCTCGCTCAAGATGAGCAAGAGCGAAGGCCCCAACATAGGGAGCTTCACCAAGAAGGCTTCTTCAATGAGGATGAATGGTATGAGGATTTCCATCATGGAAATTTTGCTTTTGATGATGCTTCTCCTCTGTCAGCAGAACTGCAGGCTACACCTTGGCCCCCATCTTACAATCCACCCCAGCTCCCCATGTATGACGGGCACTCAGATCCGAAGCAATTTCTGATGAGCTACGAATCAACCATATCTTCATATGGAGGCAATACCGCAGTCATGGCGAAATCTTTCGTCATGGCAGTCAAGAATGTTGCGCAAACCTGGTACTCCTCTCTTTGGCCAGGAACAATCACATCATGGCAGAAGCTGAAGGACATGTTGATCACCAGTTTCCAAGGGTTTCAGACGAAGCCGGTTACTGCTCAAGCTTTGTTCCAGTGCACGCAAGATCACGAAGAATACCTCCAGGCGTATGTTCGAAGGTTCTTGCGTCTGAGGGCACAAGCGCCAACGGTGCCCAATGAAATTGTCATTGAGGCCATGATCAAGGGGCTTCGGCCAGGACCTACGGCCCAATACTTCGCCAGGAAACCCCCTCAGACCCTGGAGAAATTGCTTCAAAAGATGGATGAATACATCTGAGCTGATAATGACTTTCGTCAAAGAAGGGAGGAAGCCTACAGGTTCTCTGAGATGACCAGGGGCTTCGGAGGGAGAATCCACCCAAGGCACGTCAGATCAATCCACTCCTCCTAGAATGACGACAGAGGAAGTCAGCAACAGAGGCCACAGTATTCCTCGCAAGCTTCGGGGCAGCAACAAAGCTATCTTCGGCCGCCAGCTCTAAGGGGCAGAGGCGCCAGGGGCTTCGGAGGAAGGTTTGGGGATCAGCCTAGGAAAATTTATTGCTTATTTTGTGGTGAGGACAAGGGCCATACTACAAGGATGTGCCATGTCACCATTTAGAAACAGAAGGAAATAGCAGAAGCTGCATCTCAGCAGAACCAGCCGAAGCAGGTCATGCATACTGCTTCATATCACTCGTCCTACATACCAGAGTATGTGGGTAACCATCCTGCAACGTCTGTTGCTTCGGCCAGTCAGCCACAGGCATCCTGGCCATAGCATCCACCTCCGCCACCACTACAACCTGCATATTCGCGCGACCAACAGCCAGAAGGGAGTCAACAGACCCATCAGCAGAGAGACTTCAGGGAGGAGTCCGAAGCTCGAACAGTCAACAGTATTGTGCTAGAGTCGAAGCATATCTTCTAAGAGATATCCTACCCCTGAATTAGTTTTTACATTTATTGTCATTCTCTTTCTTACTAAAGAACAGTTGTTGAAAACTTAGTTTTCTTGGCGTTTTTAATTCCTTGTAATAGCTACGTTTTTGCCATAGTGAAAATATATCTTCTCCACAGACTTATGGAGTCCAAAAAGTTGCCGAGGCACAAAAAGCCGTTTCTAAGGCACAAATATCTTCGAAGCTACAAAAAGTCGTTCTACGGAACACAGCGTAAGTTTGCCGAAGCTACAAAAATTCGTTCCTAAGGGAGCACAGTGTAAGTTTTCTGCTCAAAAGTTGTTCCAAAGGGAATGCAGAGCCAAATACCGCCGAAATATAAGGCGAAGCGCGAAAAGTCAACGCGAATACCGCCGAAATAGAAGGCGAAGAAGTTCAAAAGGCGTTCCTAAGGGAATGCAGAACTTACAGCGAAAAGTCAGCGCTGATACACCGAAAAATAAGCGGTGAAGCCAAAAAATAAACGACAAAGAGATTGTGTATTCCGTTGTGGGGATGTGTGTGTGCGTCTTCGGCACAAATATCATCTTGCACAGCATAACATCATCACATCATTTGCATAACATAACATCATACATCATGTTGCATCAATGGCACAAGAAGGGGGTACAATGTCAACCTTCGGAGAATGTTTCGAAAAAGTGAAATTGTGCTAAGGCACAAAATAAGTTTTGAAGAGATACTGATTTATTAGCTCTAAAGTGGAGGAAAAAGTGTATTGTTGACGAAGCATCAGTGCTATGGCGACGTTTGAAGCATTTTTTTATGAAGTACTCTGATATCGAGGAAGAAAAACTATCATTGACGAAGCATTAATGTTTCTACGATGATTGGAGGATTTTTCACGAAGCATAAAAACTCTTCTTTACGAAGCATGAAAAGAAGGGAAGGTGTTTTTTCGCTGAAGGCTCAGAAGCGGTATGTACAATAAAAATTTCATGCATCGCAAAGAAATAGATTAGAAAGTCATTTACACATTACATTAAGAACTCATGAGTACCAAATATTACAAGCATAGTCCAGCAAATGTTACATTAATATTTTGGCAATATTTTTATAATATCTATTCCTCTTCTCTCAAAACTTTGTCCGCAGCTTCGGTCAGCAGTTGAGTAACGACTTCGTCCATAATGGCTTCAGCCATGCTAATAATTTTTGATGATTCTTTTGCCTCTGCTTCGGCCAGTGGCTCAAAAGGCTTCGAGGGAGGAGATAGTTCGGCTGTGGTAGAAAACGTAAATAAGTTCGAAGCCACAAAAATAAAAAATAAAGTTAAAAGCTATTAAGCAATACTTATCCGTCTTTCGAGTTCTGCAGCTTTTTCAGCTGCCTTCGTTGCTTCCCTAGCATCGTGAGTATCTTTTTCGCTCTTCTTTATTATCTCATGAGCCATCCCTCAGCCGCCATTTTCCCATATGTCAGTAAAAAAATTTCCACCAACTAAGCTTGCTTCGGCCGAGGGGTCCTTCGTATCATCAATAGATAAAGTAGCTTCGGCTTAGGCCAAAGCTTTCACATGATCGCAATCTGATTTTTCCAAGATAGCCGCAATTCCCCTTGCACCTGAGAAGGCGCAGACGTCCCCACAGCCACTTAAAATCTCTTCAAAGGCTTCGGCCTCGCCGCTAATCCACTCAATTGGCCCCTCGAGATCACCCCGTACGAAGTTGTCTTCACTTGAATATGCGCCAACATTGGCGAAGCTAGTTTTTATTTTTCCCACACATTCTATGGATTTTTCATAACATTTTTCTTTCGAAGATCGAAGTTCTACAACTGTTTTCTCCCAGTATTTTTTCCAGTAATCACTGGCGTCTCGGTCAGCTTTGGCAATAGCACATTTCAATTTTGTTTCTGCCAGCTGTTTCCGAAGATCCTCAATTTCGCATTTCTGGGCTTTAGCTTGGGCTTTGGAAGTAGCTTCGTCTTCTTTTATTTTGTTCACCAATGAGTTTAATATCTTATCTTTTTCAAGACCTTCGTTCCTTAGTTCAATTACTTCGGAACGAAGGTTGTTCAAAGCTATAGTGCATCCTTCGTCTTCGACACTTTTCTGTGCCCTGAGGGCGTTGCTAAGAATGAGGCCCTGCAAAAGGAGTGCGATATTAAGTATAAGAAAATGAAAAATTTTATTTTTAAAGTACAAAAAACTCATTCTCACACCTTTAAACTATTATATGCTAAGCTATCGACCAATTCATCTTTTGATAGCACCGAAAGCCCATCTTCTAGTGTCGAGAATCCGAAGCTTCTGCTTATCTCCCGGCAGACAGAAATCTCCTTGCTGTCCGGGAGACAATACAAGAAATCTTCTTCTCCGCTGCCGTTGAATATCAATGCCCCCTTTAGATATTTCAGTTTCCGGGCATAGTATTGAGCTTCTCGCTTTTCTTCTTTAGATAACCTTTTTCCTGAAGCATGTCGTACAAAATAATCAAAAGCTTCGGAAGATGTTTTTCAGGCAAAATTTGTTCTGTTGCTTCTTTTTTCGTTTCTTTTTCTTCGATTTCCAAGGATTTCTCCTTGGCGGGCTCTGAAGGCCCAGCTTCGGTCTCGGCCTAACTCTTTGCAGCTTCGGCTTCGGACAATCTTGTCTCAGACTGCGTCTTTGGAGTTTCGGCAGTTTTCCTTGGAGTAGAGCTTGTCTTTATTGTCTCCAGCGCATCTAGCACGTTAACCATCCTTTTCCTCTTAGGGGTCGCTCTAAGATCTTTTTGTGCCTTCGGCACTATCACTTCTGCCGAAGGGCTTGTAACTTCTAATATCCTTGTTCCTTTGACTACTATCTTTTTAATATTATCGGCCTTTGGCTCAACTAATTCGGCTGAGGATGTCTTCGGCATTGCAGCCGACTCTTCAATCTTCTGCGTAGGCGCAGGTTCTTTGGCTTCAATAGCCGAAGAGGTCTCACCGCCAAATTTGGGCACCACGACCGGCTCAATATATCGCGGCCGGTGAGTAAGAACCTTCACCTTTTTCCTCTTCGGCGCGGGCTCGTTTGGAGCAGCTGAAGCATCATCCTTCCCAGAAGTTGCACTTTTTCTTTTCTGCCCCCGTGACGGGTAGCGGTAGTCAGGGTACATGAACCCAATAGCATCAAAAACTCTGTTTAGCCTTTTCTTCTTCCGGCTTCCGAAGGCTGCAGATAACGCATTATCTTCCGCTTTGGAGTACGGCCCAAGCAGTTCATCACTTGTAGCTTCGATGCACTTCAGCCAATCATCGTCTGGTTCGATAAATTGGTCTTCAAACCTGAAGGTATATTTCAGTCGAACCAAACCACCTTCATTGGGGTTGCTGATGGTTTCTTTTGGCATCTCCCGATTGACTACCAATGGCCATATTCTGTAGGCCACGTGCTCTTGGACTAAGTCCCTTGTCCCGATGAAAGAACAAACTATGCCAAAGGCCCTTCGACATTCTTCAGCTGCTTCATCAATTTCTACCTTCAGTTTCCGAAGGCCGAAGCGGGACCAGATGGGGCGCATGATGATCTCTTTAATATCTTCTCTCGCCTTTAAATCATTTTTCATATAGAACCATTCTTTCATCCAGTCTCCAGGCCACCTCTTCCGAAAGGTTGGCACTGGGCAGATTGAGCCTGAACGAGCAACGAAGCTGTAGCAGCTAAAATTGTTGTGATACTGCTCCTTACCCCAGGGCTTCGTCTCATATAAAAGTTCGTGCATACTGCAGAAACCTTTTGCACTTGGTTCCAAACCCTGACTCCTCACAGCCCACACGAAGATTCCCATTCTTATGATGGCTTTGGGAGTAATCTGGTGAAGAAAAATCTGGTATATCTTTAAAACTTCAACCATGAAACTGCTTAAGGGGAACCGGAGACCAGCCTTGAAGAAGCTTCGGTAGATTACGACTTCATTCTCTTCAGGAACAGGGTCAGTCATGTCTCCGTTGTCAGCCCTCACGATGGATATGTCTCGAAAATATCTTCCGCTCATGTTATCAAGATGACTTTGCCTGATAGTCGATTTTCCGAAGACTGCGTGACTTGGTCGCCACTGCCGATCTTCGGAGTCTTCGCCCCCACTTTCCACATCATAACTATCGCTGTCATCGGTATCTTCAGATAAGCCTTCTAGAATTTCTTTTGTAATCTTTTCTGTGTTGGTCTTTGCAATTGACTCGATGAATCCAGCGGTTTTTTCCTTAAGAAGCTTCTCATCTTCGCTCAGCTTCGTTTCAGCAATAACTTTCTTATCTTGAGACATCTTCTCTTCGGAAATGGTGAAAAAGCGCTCTTAAAGCTGAAGCTTAGAAAATCTAAAAAGCCAAGCAAGCGTTGGTAGGCAAGAGCTAAAAATTGAGCAAGCAGAGCAGATGGCAAAAAGCGTGCCAAATGAGCTCGTGGTGTGCTCTTATTTATACGCCTAGTGCGTTGCAAGCTGGAGGGCCCCACTTGTCATTGACTGTTGCTATTCTAGCAAAGGGAAGGTGTTTTTCGGACCTTCGACTTAGGGCCTTCGTCCATATCGCAATCTGAATTTATCATTCTAACAAATTAATATTGCGAGGGGCTACTGTTGGGGGCCTTCGGCTTCCGAAGGTCCTCAAAAACATGATTTAACAATGTTCTTGGAGTATAATACATGAACAGGTATCTTCGGACTCGGATCAGATCCACAGTATGAAGAAGCACAAAGAACATGAAGGTTGGCGTAGAGCCGAAGCCATGTGCAGGAGAGCTTCGGCACTATAGCAGAAAAGGAAACCGACTTAAAAAGGAAAAGGCTATTCAGACCTCGATAGGTTACTATAGAGTCATTAGTAAATGTAAAGGACATGGGTGTAGTTTTACATGGGCTGCGTCCCATGCCTATAAATAGATGAACAGTGCTCCCGTACTGTTCACGCTGACTTGACATTTGCTTTTGCGTCACACTTGTACTCTTACCTTCTTTCAAGCCGAAGGTACATTTGTAATTTGATATCATTTCCATTTTTCCATAATAATAAAATAGAAATGAGTTGATAACAATACATAATTGTTTATGTTATCTCTTACACTTCATATGATTTCTTCTTTATTATTATATCTTGTGCTTATGAAGGTATGTCCTTCATAACCTTCGTCCGAAAATCATTATGTCCCAAGGGAAATAATGCTTCGAAGGACGAAGGACTTTAACGTTTAACATTTTTTGTGTTGCCTTGTTTTTAACTCATAGCATTTGAGAACAAGTCTCCAACAAGAAGGTTGTTAAAATATGGATTATTTTGGATTTTATAGTTACTATGCACCTGGTTACAAAAATACGTCTATATATATATATATATATATATATATATATATATATATATATATATATAAGTCGTATATGTTAAAAGACAAAACCTCTATAAAGAAGAATAAGAGAGTAATATTTATAATATATAATAAGTACTAAGATATTTTTATAGTAAATATTTATAGTAAACTTAAACATATCAACTTATAGAGAAAAAAGTCTTTACATCACAACATGGACAATTATACCGCACACACAGACAACTGCCTATTGATCCCAGGGCACGTGAACCTGCACTTAGTTAGGACATGTACAATTTTATTAGATGCTTTTTAAAGAGTCTTTAGAGACTTAAGTAAAAAAATAAAGAGGCAAACTCTTCACGTATCTTCACAATTTTTTTATATTTATTGTCTTTTAATTATATTTATGATCCAGAGGTTTAAAACTATGGTATAGTCACTTAGCATCGTGTTGTATTAGAAAATCGTTGTAGTGTCTCTAGGATGTACCTGCCCTCATCTCCTTCAGTCGGTGCCGTGCGCCACTGTTTTCCCACTGGCACGCTGCTGATCCGAGAAGACGCGCGATGGATGTAAACTGCCTTCCTGCAGTCCGCAACCAACCACGCATGGAAACGCAAGCCAGTCTCGTGTCGTCTCGTCTCGGCAGCCCCAGCACCGCCCTTCCCCTGTCTCGCGAGGCGATGTCTCGCGCGCACGTCGCCCTCACAACCGGACGCCAGCTCACGAATATCCATCCGATTTAATCCCAGCCCTTTCGATTCCGCCGCACTCGACCTATCATATAAGTACGTGCAGATATCAATAAGCTTACCCACTTATCAATAAGGACATGTGCTTCTCACAGATAAGCCAGTGCTGGGTGGCGTGGGGAGAGAGAAAAGGGCGAGAGGTCTGCAACGCATCGAAGAAAGCGAGACCATAGCTTCTCTCTCTCCCCCAACCTTCTCTTCCACATCTCCGCTTCTCTCTCGCCTCCGCTTCGCTTCGCGAGAGACGGGCCGACGACGGAACCCTAGGATTCGCGCCCGCCTGAGCGGCCAAGCCACCAGGACCGCGCCCTCCGGACCCGGGGGCGCCAGACAAGCTCCGGGGCGCGCGGATCGACCACTGGCCGGCTTACCGCCGCCGCTGCCATGTCGTCGCTCAGCCGCGAGCTCGTCTTCCTCATCCTGCAGTTCCTCGACGAGGAGAAGTTCAAGGAGACCGTGCACAAGTGCGTACACCCTCCCCTCTCTTTGCGCGGCCGGTGGTTACCTTGGGTTGGTGAGTGGTTGGAGATCAGGCTCCTCTACGCTCTAGGGGATTTGATTTGTCGCGCAGCCTGTTTCCGCTTTTTTTTTTTCTCATGAATCCGGCCAGACGCGGCTCTGTTTTTTTTTAAGTCGTTTCTTTTCCTTTCTGGGATTCGACGAGTTGCTGCTGGAAAAAATAAGTTTTTTCAAGCTTCGTTCGATTTGTTAGGAACCGTGTAATAACATGGAAGTTTGGGGGCTATTTAGGTCAAAAGACATTTTATCCCCCCTCGTGCTTTTCTCCGTGACAGTCGATGTTTTTATTTAATCAGGCCAAAAATCGATTTTCAAGGTCTCAACTTTTTTTATATTCCGGAAAAATTCAGGGGCGCATTTGGAATATAGAGCTTGCATGTGCGGGTCACTACACCCATCGCTGGTTCTTGTGTCCACTGGGCTTCCTCTTCTCTGTCGGTTCACTTAATTTCGTCGAACAAATGAATCTCGTGTTATTAGTTTTATAAATCAATACTCTGTTTGGTGTACTGGCGCTTTGGTCCCCTTGTCGTGTCCTGCGGGTAATAATCAGTAAACGACGCACTAGACGGTAATGTTGCTGGATTACGTCATTTCAACCAGGCAATTGGAACTTGTAGGACGTTCTGTTTTCAATGTGTTCTGCACTCTGCTCTGCTTGCTCCAAATTTTTGCATCGAAGAAAACACACGGTTGGTTAGTCAGAACTGTACTTTGTGGCTTCTGATCTTTTTCACAATAAATGCCATGAACTTGGTTGGTCGTTTAGGATCACTTCCAAGCTCAAATCTTGCATTGTGGTTGGCTGGTTTAAGTGGTTACTCGATATTTTTCAGTTTTGACCATTGGAGTTATGAGCTCTTTAGTGTACCCATTCTGTTGATTGATGAGAAAATTTGACAACTGATGTTGTACCACGTTCTTTTATCCCAGAAATGGAATTGCCTGTGGGCTGATATTCTACTACATGTAATAATTCCCTACTTCACATTGTGTTGTAGGCTTGAGCAAGAGTCAGGGTTCTTCTTCAATATGAAGTACTTCGAGGAGAAGGTCCATGCTGGGGAGTGGGATGAGGTGGAGAGATACTTGTCAGGATTCACCAAGGTAGATGACAATAGGTATTCGATGAAGATCTTCTTTGAGATCAGGAAGCAGAAGTATTTGGAAGCGCTTGATAGGTACTGTTCTTTCATATTTCAAACTTCATTTGAATGAGGAGCTGGGTTTTCGAATTTCGTGCCATTGTTTGGGGAATTGTAAAATTGTACTGACTTTTTTTCTTTTTTCTATGTTCCAAACAGGCATGATAGAGCAAAGGCTGTAGATATTCTTGTCAAGGATCTTAAAGTCTTCTCGACATTCAATGAGGAGTTGTATAAGGAGATAACACAACTTCTCACTCTTGAGAATTTTAGGTTTGTTCCTTTTGCTTTCTAAATCCATGGCATCAGATTGCTGAGAAACCATTAAAATAAATATTTCTTAGAGCCTTGTTACCCCTTAGATCTTTAAGATAAACATTGAAAACGACTCTCCTGTTTGGTGCAATGCAATTAATATATCTTCACTGACAATGAAATAGGACATTTACTAATAGATCATGAACTATTAGGAAGCCATGGCAAGCAGCTGGTACACATACATTAGCTGAGTAGGCCTGCAAGCCGGCAACGGCATAACTCGTTAGCTGCCAGATGCTTATTGCAAATGATAGAGGTTTGTTTAAGATATTCATTTGGTAGCTTTTATGTTATGCTGTATTTTCCTGTAAAAATTATTTTTTAAAATGAAATTTGTTAGTTGCTTAACAATATATTTATTACTATCCTACAGTGTTTTATTCCAAGTATTATAATTCCTTAGCCTGCTGCTTCTGTTTTCAATTTGTAGCTCAAAACTATCAAATAATGTTGCTTGCAGGGAAAATGAACAGTTGTCTAAGTATGGGGATACTAAATCAGCTCGAAGTATTATGCTGGTTGAGCTAAAAAAACTTATTGAAGCAAACCCCCTTTTCCGGGAAAAACTTGTCTTCCCTACTCTTAAGGCATCACGCCTCCGAACTCTAATCAATCAAAGGTTTGAAAGTAATCTAATGCTGTTACTTTAACGGATATTCTGTTTCCATTCCAATATTTTTAGTGTGACTGATTTCCCCCCCAAATGTGCAGCTTGAATTGGCAGCATCAGCTTTGTAAGAACCCTCGTCCAAATCCAGATATCAAAACTTTATTCACCGACCATACATGTTCTCCACCCAATGGAGCTCGTGCATCGCCGGTATCTGTACCACTGGCAGCTGTTCCAAAGGCTGGTGCTGCATATCCACCACTCACAGCTCATACTGTATGTTTGCACTTGATCATTTTCTGCTCGTGCGTGGATTTTATGATGTTTTTTTACATTATGTATTTATTTATGCAGCCGTTCCAACCTCCACCTGGTCCATCTTTAGCTGGTTGGATGGCAAATGCAGCCGCCTCTTCATCTGTTCAGTCTGCTGTTGTAGCAGCAGCATCAATACCTGTTCCACCCAATCAAGGTATGCAAATGTGGTGCTAAATTTCTGTTAAAGTTTATCTGGTTGCTTGTTTTGAACATATTTGTTCCTTACAGTGGTTAATTTGATCTGCATTAAGACATTTTAACAATTTTGTATTTTCTGTGCAATTCAATTAATACCAGTTAGTATGCCTTTGTGCTGTGTATCAGTCCATTCTGGAAATGTTACACATGCAAACTTCAATTCCAGATATATATATATTAGATGCTTCTAATTTATTATAATTTACAAATTACTCAATCATGAGATACACATTAAAGGGCGAATCCAGTGCCAGAGGCTCCCACATGAGTGGGGTCTGGCTAAGGATATACTGAGGCAAGCCTTCCCCCGCAAATGCGGAGAGGCTGATGCATATTTATGGCTTCAATCCCATTCTGTGAAATAACACTGCTCTTTGGTAGGTTTAATGCTGTTAGCTCTAGGGTTTCAGTGCAGGTTCTTATGCTTTTGTGTTTTTCAGTCCATGTAGTAGTAAGTACGATAATTTGGTGCAGCAATTAATTAGTAATGTTATACTCTTTCAGTTAACCTATAAAAGTTTAGATCAGTTTTGCTTAGAATCGTTGTGTGCATTGTCATGTGGAAATATATTTGCGTTGTCAGTTATATGCATGTTTCAAAACATCACATGACGTCATTTATATTACATTGTTTTGTCAGCTGTCTCCATGTTGAAACGCCCAGCTCTAACAGACTATCAAAGTGCAGAGTCTGAGCAACTAATGAAGCGCTTGAGGCCTGGTGGACATGGCATTGATGAGGTAATAACCGTAATATTGCATTTGCACTTAGAAAAATATGTCATTTTTGGATTTTGTATGAATTTTAATAATCAATCATGCTTATGCAGGCCACATATCCTGCTCCCACCCCTCAACCTGCATGGTCAGTGGATGATCTTCCAAGGACAGTTGCTTGTTCATTGTCACATGGATCTAATGTAACTAGCATGGATTTTCATCCAACTCGGCATACACTGCTTCTAGGTATGATCAAGATAACTGTCTTATTTGATTAACTTTATTTACAAAATGTGATATTCAATGTTTCATGTAATCTGTGTGAATCCTAAACTTGGATATACATCAATTTATTAAGTTTCTTACCCTGTGTTTTACTACACAGTGGGATCTGCTAATGGTGAATTTACACTTTATGAGATCGGTCTGCGTGAAACATTACTTTCAAAGCCCTTCAAAATTCGGGATATAAATGCATGTTCACCACAATTTCAGGTATTCACATACAAGCTGAAGTCTTATCTGTAGTTTACTTTTGATATCTATTTACTTGTACCTTGTCTGTTAGCATGCCTGTGTGTTTCATCTTGTGAGTCTGATTATTTGTCATTCCTGTGTAAAGAATGCTGTTGTCAAAGATTCCTCCATATCCATTAATCAAGTTACCTGGAGCCCTGATGGAGAAATGATTGGTTAGTATCAATATTGTACTTTTTCTCCCGGTCAAAAATATTGTACATTTTCAGCTAATACTTTGGTTGAGAAAAGAAACTAAGTAACACTTTGTTGAGCAATAATTTTCATTTAAACTTACTTTTTTTTTTGGTTTTAGGCGTTGCATTCACGAAACATTTGATCCATCTGCATGGATACCAACCACCAAATGAGACACGACACCTTCTAGAGGTACCACAACAAACTTTTATAGATAATTAAATGCCATATAACATAATTTGAGTTACTATCATTTTTCTTCATGTCAGATTGAGGCTCATTCTGGAGGTGTAAATGATATAGCATTCTCCCGACCAAATAAGCAACTTTGTGTGGTCACTTGTGGAGATGATAAACTAATAAAGGTATGAGATGTGACTTGTATGGAAAATTAATAAACTGTTTTACTTGGCTTATCTCCTTGAACTTCATTTTTTTTATTTAGGTATGGGATATGCATGGACATAAATTATTCACATTTGAAGGGCATGAGGCACCTGTGTATTCTATATGTCCGCATCACAAAGAGAGTATTCAGGTGTGTTATCCGAGTAATATGCGCATATTGAGATTTCATTCTGGATGCAATACCAATCTTTGCTATCGATACCTTTTCTATACCTAGTTTTACTTGATTCTTCTAGTTTAAATGTAGGGATTATGACAGTGGAGTTTCTACTACAATTATGACATACAATATAGTGACATGCTTATTTAAGTGGAAAAGAGGGAGGTCTGCATGTGGATGACTTTTAAGTGAACAAAAGTTGATTTTAGCTGTATTTACGGTGCCTCTGTTTTGTTCGCTATAGCATTTGTCCAAGATCTGTCCACATTGTTTATCAAATTCCTGATTGATTCAAATTTATTTAATTAATAGAAGAATGATCTTATTAAAAAAAAGGGCAGACCTAGTGTCAGAGGCTCCCACATGAGTGGAGTCCAAAGGAAGGGATAAGCGAGGTAAGCCTTCTCTGCAATTTGCGGAGAGGCTACTTTGAACACGTGACCTGGTGACTCGATGATACAGTTCTCACCATTGCACCATCTAAGTTTAAAATGCTTTGGATTATTCACTTATTCACACAGCTCTATTTTGTTATTTTACAATTTCCAGTACTCAGCAGAATGAGCAAAATCAAGTCTAAAACATGACTTTATTACGTTTGATGCAGTTCATCTTCTCAACTTCCCTTGATGGAAAAATTAAGGCCTGGCTTTATGACAATATGGGATCTAGGGTGGACTACGATGCTCCTGGCAAGTGGTGTACTACTATGCTATATAGTGCTGATGGAACTAGGTAAGAATAGTTAGGTTGGCTCTTATTTTTATCACCAAAGTTAGTTCTAGTTTTCAATTTTTACTGAGGAAACAATTTGCCTTTTCTTCATGTGAAGGTTGTTCTCATGTGGAACTAGCAAAGAGGGAGACTCCTATTTGGTTGAGTGGAATGAAAGTGAAGGATCTATCAAGAGGACATATTCTGGATTCCGTAAAAGGTCAGCTGGTGTTGCTGGTGTAGTGCAGTTTGATACAGCTCAGAATCACATTCTGGCTGCTGGTGAAGATAACCATATTAAATTTTGGGATGTTGACAATAATAACATGCTGATCTGCACCGATGCTGAAGGAGGCCTCCCAGTTAGTCTCTGCTCATTTTCATGTTTGTCCTTGTTTCTGGAGGGGTCAATCTAACCATTTTACATTATGCCAGGCTCTTCCTCGCTTGAGGTTTAATAAAGAAGGCAATCTTCTTGCTGTTACTACAGCAGACAATGGTTTTAAGATACTTGCAAATGCTGATGGACTTAGAACTCTACGCGCATTAGGGAGCCGGCCTCCTTTTGAAGCATTTAGGCCGCAATACGAAGCTTCTTCTATGAAGGTTCCTACAGAACTTTTTAACTGCTATTTTTATTTTGTGATTCATAGACTTGTTTTTAGATTGATCCTGACCCCTGACACTAATTTTGGATTTACAGGTCTCAGGTGCTCCTGTTGTTGCTAGCATCTCTCCTAACATAGGCCGAATGGATCACTTGGATAGGAATTCTCCTGCAAAGCCATCTCCTATACTGGTATGATGATTTTCAGTTTCACACAAAAAGTTCCTTGCTTACCTATTATCAATAATTTAAGTAACATCTGACTTGATAAATTTGAATAGAATGGTGGGGATACAGCATCAAGGAGCATAGATATAAAGCCAAGAATCTCAGAAGAAAAGCCTGATAAAGCAAAACCTTGGGAACTAATGGAAGTTCTAAATCCCCAGCAATGCCATGTAGCAACAATGCCAGAAACTCCAGACCAAGCCAGAAAGGTTGGTTTTTCTTGATGTATGTTTCACACGGTATCATGGAATGTGCAAGGGTTTCACATCTTTTGTGTACAGGTTGTCCGACTTCTGTACACAAATTCTGGTGTTGGGTTGCTAGCACTAGGGTCTAACGCCATTCAAAGGCTATGGAAATGGAGTCGAAACGAACAAAATCCGAGTGGAAAAGTATGTGTTAGTTTTCTGTTGGTCATTTGTATTTTAAGACAATCAAGGTTACGTTGTAATTTTTCCTGTTCTAAGCAGGCCACAGCTAGTGTTGTGCCACACCATTGGCAGCCAAATAGTGGTCTTGTCATGACAAATGATACAGCAGATACCAATCCAGAGGAGGCAGTTCCATGCATTGCACTCTCAAAGAATGATTCCTATGTGATGTCTGCTTGTGGTGGGAAGGTTTCTTTGTTTAACATGATGACATTCAAGGTAATGTCTAACTATTTTATTCTGATGATTTTTCAAACTTCAAGAAGAGTTAGGGCCTGTTTGTTTACCCTCATCTGTGTTGTTTGTTTGTCTCTTAACTTATTTAAGCTGGATTATATAATCTAGATACCTAGATTATGATAATCTATAAGCAGGTCATTAGATGCTTATATAATCCATAAGCTGGATTATATAATCTTGAGAGGAAACAAACATGGCCTTAATCATGCATCCTTCTTGCAGGTGATGACAACATTCATGCCACCTCCACCAGCATCAACATTTTTAGCATTTCACCCTCAAGACAATAACATCATAGCAATAGGAATGGAAGATTCAACCATCCACATATACAATGTCAGGGTAGATGAGGTAATCAGTGTCTAATCTCTGATGCAGTTTATGATTCTGTGGATCATTTCATTCAGCCTTCTGACCTTTTGGTTTTCAGGTAAAAACTAGACTCAAAGGACATCAAAGGAGGATAACTGGGTTGGCATTCTCCACCAACCTTGGCATACTTGTTTCTTCAGGCGCTGATGCACAGGTTACTATTAGTAATTAATGTTTGTGTCCCAAAATAATCATGTTTTCAACAACCCCCATCTCTTGTTTTTCTCTGAATTTTCTTGCACCAATGAAGCAGTCACTGACTTTTATCCTTTCAGCTCTGTGTGTGGACCAATGACACCTGGGAAAAAAAGAGAACAGTCTCGATACAAATGCCAGCTGGAAAAACTCCTTCAGGAGATACACGGGTCCAGTTTAGTTCTGATCAAAGTCACTTGCTAGTAGTACATGAGACTCAACTAGCCATATATGACGCATCAAAAATGGAGAGGATCTATCAGGTTGCACATAGTATACTTGATAAAACAGTACTATTTCATCATTGCCTGATTACCTATTAAATATGTTTATCTTATTTCAGTGGATACCCCAGGACACATTGTCAGCTTCCATATCGCATGCATCATACTCATGTAACAGCCAGCTAGTTTTTGCTGCCTTCACTGATGGTAACTTAGGTGTTTTTGATGCGGAGAACTTGAGATTAAGATGTCGAATTGCACCATCGGTGATAAACAGGTACTCTCCTTGTACATTGGATACATATTATTTAGATAAAGACCATATGAGGATTTGGATGGGCCAGCACATTTTCTGTTCACTTGTTAGCATTTGAGGAGTGATGCCAATGCAAATTCTCAATTTTAACCATCACATTATAGTTTGTGCAAGCTTTTTGATTCAAAATAAGAGAGATGAGATGCTAAATGTTCCTTTAGCCAAGTTTGATGATGCTTTTTGTGGGGCCAAGTTTTTTATGGGGTCTTGCTTCTATGTGGTTTGGCTTAGTGACTAATCAGTTCTGAGAGTTAATTAGATCACTAATTGAGCATCATGTACATTATTGATTTTGTTGGCTGTCGAAGTCTTCATAGGTCATCATTAATGTTCTGAGATTATTGTGTAAAATTTGTGGGGCAATTGTTGGCCTACATAGATCAATCCGTAGTGTCATTGAGCTTACTCAGGGCTTCAGGCAGCTGGGGTGCCTATTCTGCCTCTGGTACTGCTGATCAATCATTGGACTGTGTGGGTGCATTACGGCGAATTCAGAAAATATAGGATAACGAACTTTTAGACATGCTTCTACGCTTAGAGTGCTCATTCATGTTACAACATAGATTACCCATTCATATTGCAACACATATTGTCATGATGCCATATGATCCTTATATCTAACACTAGGCACCTAAGTAATGTCTGTTTCATGATTCCAGCAATCCACCTGTTCACCCTCTTGTCGTCGCCGCACATCCCCACGAGCCAAACCAATTTGCGGTCGGGCTGTCAGATGGGTCCGTCAAAGTGCTGGAGCCATTGGAGTCCGAAGGGAAATGGGGAGCGCCCGCTCCGGCAGACAATGGCATCATTCCCAATGGCAAGACGCCAGCTTCGTCGGCTACTAGCAACCCTGCTGCGGATCAAATCCAAAGATAGATTGTATTCCCTAAGCTTTTCTTTTTCTGCAAACTTTCTAATTACACTGACTTATTTGTATGTGGATGCCGTTAGGATATTATCGTCATTTGTTGTAAAAAGGACAGAATAGGTTTTATGTTCAGGTGTGGTTAACTTTCAGGTACTACCCTAGTTATCCTGTTCATGGAAGATTATGTTTGCGATACGGGGTAATAGTGTCTATAAAGTATGTCGCCTAAGGTTTTCTCAGGTTTAGCTCGATAGCTCAAATGATGTAAGCTATATATTTCTTCATGAATGTAAAGCAATACATAGTTTTTGCTCAAGATCTATTTTTACCTGGTTTTACATAGTTTTTGCTCAAGATCTATTTTACCTGGTTTTTTAATATAGCGTGTGTTCATCGAAAAAGAGGAAATACCGTGCTATGGTGAATGTTAGAAATGCCACCCCTCCCCCCCACACACACAAATGGTTATAAGTGCATCTTCAAGAGTACAAAAAAGAAGTTTCTAAAATCATTGAGTTTTGCAAGTTACTAAAAAATTTGGAGGCACGCAAGAAAGTCTTCTCTGGTAATTTCTTAAAATTTACTTGTAGACTATAAAAAATTAATCTCCCAGAAATAAAGTAATTATGAAAAGGTCATTGTCCAAATGTTGGATACTTTTTAGTTTGAGACTTAAGATCACCACATTATCAACATAAGCCTCCATGTTTTTGTGCAGTAGCCTAAACGACGCAGTAGTATAGCAATAGACATCGAGTAGGTGGTGAACAGTAGTATAACAATAGACATCGAGTAGGTGGTGAACGGAGTCTTTATTTGGTCCTCTTCCTTTCCATTAATGAAATATGATGATATCCAGAATAACAATCCAAAAAGAGAGTAAATCACAACAAGAGGTGTAGTCTACAATCTGATCAATCCATGGCAGGGAATGGATGATTCGGATATGCCTTATTGAGATTGGTATAGTCAACACATATACTCTATTTTTTTTCTTTTTCTTTTGAACGAGTATAGGATCAACCACTCACTCAAGGTAAAAGACTTCTCTAATGAGTCCGGGTTCTAGGAGCTGAATTATCCTTTTCTATTATATTCCACCCATCGATGTTTTTTATTGTTTGTGTATTTTTAAGTTGCAATGTGTCGTGGTTTCGAAAACATGGGACAATAAAGTTTGTGTTCAGTGGGGATGATAGCACAGACTCACTCCAAATGGTGAATCATGGGGATTCAGACAGGGGGTTTGAGACAGAGGGTTTATACTGGTTCAGGCTTTCACCCTAGTCCAGTGTAGTATTGATCGTAGTATTGCCAGTAGATTGTGTTACAACTTGGTGCGTGTGTGGGAAGGAGGGATCCTGCCATTGTATAGCTCAAGGGTAGGACCTTACAGTGGGGACTTGTATTCTACCAATTAGAGCGTGGCTTGTTGCCCTTGGGTGGCGTAGTCCTTCTGACATCGTTTGTAGAGTCATGTGCGACCGTACTCTTAGTATGGTGTTCCGCTTCATCCGTCCGATATATGGGTCCCTGTAGCGAGTCCGATGCTGCCATAGTGACTCTTGGCGAGTCCCACATGGTAGACCTACGATATGCTTCGGGGTCGTGCGTGGTGCGACTTCGTCTTTCATCATGAGCCTTGCGTCACCTTCCTGCGTGCGTAGGCATACACCTGGTATGGTGTATCGCCCCATCCTTTCTGGTATGTGGGTTACTATAGAGTCTTCGGCGTTGAGGTCCCCCATGACTAGGGTTGACTGGCCCACAAGACAGCGGGGACATGCCCTAGGACCATACGTGGGGGCATACCGTCGTGTTGATAGAGACCTCTCGGCGTCCCTCTAGTATGTTGCACGCATGTCTGGACGTGGTTTGGTGATGACGCGTCTTTGTCATGCTGACGTGGGTTGGTTGTACTGGATCGACTCTTCCGCCTTGCTAAGTTGCTCGGTGAAAGTCGCCTAGAGGGGGGTGAATAGGCAAACCTGAAAATTATAAACTTTGAACACACACTTCACCCGGGGTTAGAGTTAGAAAAAAATAATAGTGAATTTGGAGTGCGGAAGATAGTTCCTCTTGCTATGAGTTGCTCAATCAATGCGGATAACTTTGGGAGCAAACTCAAATCATTGTGAGCAAGGGAACTTTTAGAAAGAGAGGAGAGGGAAGAAACAAATTGAGTGATGAGGATCAACACAAATGAACATGGTGATTTGTTTCCCGAGGTTCGATTCTAATGAACCTACTCCCCGTTGAGGAGGCCACAAAGGGCGGGTCTATTCCAACCCTTTCCCTCTCTCAATCGGTCACTTAGACCGGTCGAGTGCTTCTTCTTAATCAGACGGGTCACTAAGACCCCGCAAGGATCACCACACAATTAGGTGTCTCTTGCTTGATTTACAAAATACTTGGAAAGATTAGAATGAGAGGAAGAAAGCAACCAAGCAACAAAAGAAACACAAATCACCATCTCTCAAGTCACTAAGCACTTTTAATCACTTGACTTGATTTTGGAGCTTGGAGATGATTTGATGCTTTGATTGTGTCTTTGGCGTCTATTCTTTTGCTCTAGTATTGAATGAGGAAGTTGGAATGCGTGGATGGCTTGAATGGTGGTGGTTGGGGGTATTTATAGCTCCAACCACTATTCCAGCTGTTGCTGTCGATGGGCACACCAGACAATCTGGTGGTGCACCAGACACTCATTGTTCACTATCTAGTGCGTACCACGTCAGTCGATCGTTGGGGTTTTGAGCTATTGACCGTTGAAGCCTTCTGTCCTTTTGCAGCACCGGATAGTTCGGTGTATCCTGACGTTGCAGACTAACTTCTGACTTCTACGCCGTAGTCGGCGTAGTCGACCGTTGGGCGAAGTTGACCGTTGCTCCGTTATCTCACGGGACAGTCCGGTAGAACACCGGACAGTCCGGTAAATTTTAGTGGACGAGCGCTTAGATTTCCTGAGAGCAGCCACTTCACGGAGGGCTCCAGCCAGGGCACCGGACAGTGTCCGGTGCGCCATTGGCTACAACAAGCTGAGAAAAATGTTAAGTAGACAAACTAGTTAGTCCACATGGTTTTTGATGGTTGCCAAACACCAAAATCGATTATAGGAAATGTTGAGGCCATTTCCCTTTCAATCTCCCCCTTTTTGGTGATTGATGCCAACACAACCAAAGCAAATACAAAGTGTAGAAATGTAACTAGTTTGCAATTTGTCAGATATGCACAAGTTACTTTGAAATGTAGGCATTTCTAAGCATATATGATTGTTTTAACATATTTAACATTTTAGACCACATTTGCACCACTTAGCTTGTTTTTGCAAATCCTTTGGAAAAGTGTTTTCAAATTCTTTTGCAACTAGCCAATGGTATAAGAATCTGATTTCTAAAAGCATTTTCAAGTTTTTGAAAATTCTCCCCATGTTTCAAATGTTTTCATTTGGCTAAATAAAAGGTCCCCCTGAAGAAGTTCTTCCCTTAGTTGTCAAGATGGTTTTTGCAAATGATTTGAAATTGAAAAAGATTAGAAAACATGGTGGTGGTGCGGTCCTTTTGCTTTGGGCCTATCACTCTCTCTCTTTGGCGTTAAGCGCCAAAAACAAAGAGAACTAGAGGCCTCGTACAAGATATGAATATAAATACATGAGTAGGGCAAAGGATAAATGGTACCGACCGAGTCGTAGTGGAAGCCTTGCCTTTGCCGATTATTCCATTTCCCTTTCAATCGAAGAATAAGCATAAAAATACTCTTGGAAACACATTAGTCTTAGATTTGGCACAAGAAGAATAAGAAATATGTATTTGTATCAAATGAAAGAGACATGATCAAAGGTATATAAATGAGCAATGTGTGCAAGATTTCAATAAATGTTCCGAGAATCGAGGATATTGAGTTCATTCCTAAGCTTGCTAAAAGTCTTTTCATCTAGGGGCTTGGTGAAGATATCAGCTAATTGGTTGCGGGTGCTAATATAAGCAATTTCGATATCCCCCTTTTGTTGGTGATCTCTCAAAAAGTGAAACCGGATATCTATGTGTTTAGTGCGGTTGTGTTCAACGGGATTATCCGCCATGCGGATTGCACTCTCATTATCACATAGGAGAGGGAATTTGCTCAACTTGTAGCCATAATCCCTAAGGGTTTGCCTCATCCGGAGTAATTATGCACAACAATGTCCTGCAACAATATACTCGGCTTCGGCGGTGGATAGAGCTACTGAGTTTTGTTTCTTTGAAGCCCAAGATACCAGGGATCTCTCTAGAAATTGACAAGTCCCTGATGTACTCTTTCTATCAATTTTACATGCGGCATAATCGGCATCGGAATACCCAATTAGATCAAAGGTAGAACCCTTGGGGGTACCAAAGCCCAAACTTAGGAGTGTAAACTAAATATCTCATGATTCTTTTCACGGCCCTAAGGTGAACTTCCTTAATATTAGCCTGGAACCTTGCACACATGCATATAGAAAGCATAATATCCGGTCGTGAAGCACATAAATAGAGTAAAGAACCTATCATCGACCGATATACCTTTTGATCTACAGATTTACCTCCCGTGTCGAGGTCGAGATGCCCATTTGTTCCCATGGGTGTCTTGATAGGTTTAGCATTCTTCATTCCAAACTTCTTGAGTATATTCTTAATGTACCTAGTTTGGCATATGAAGGTGCCCTCTTGGAGTTGCTTGATTTGGAATCCAAGAAAATACTTTAACTCCCCCATCATAGACATCTCGAATTTCTGTATCATAATCCCACTAAACTCTTCACAAGATGACTTGTTAGTAGACCCAAAGATAATATCATCAACATAAATTTGACATATAAACAAGTCTTTATCAATTGTTTTAGTGAAAAGAGTAAGGTCAGCTTTACTAACTTTAAATCCATTAGTGAGAAGAAAATCTCTTAGGCATTCATGCCATGCTTTTTGGGCTTGTTTGAGCCCATAAAGCGCCTTTGAGAGCTTATAAACATGTGTAGGATACTCACTATCTTCAAAGTCGGGAGGTTGCTCAACATATACCTCTTCCTTTATGGGGCCATTTAGGAAGACACTCTTCACTCCATTTGATATAACTTAAAGCCACGGTAAGTAGCATATGCAAGTAATATACGAATTGACTCAAGCCTAGCTACGGGTGCATAGGTTTCATCAAAATCCAAACCTTCGACTTGTGAATATCCTTTGGCAACAAGTTGGGCTTTGTTCCTAGTCACCACACCATGCTCATCTTGTTTGTTGCGGAATACCCACTTGGTAACTACAACATTTTGGTTAGGACGTGGAACTAAATGGCATACCTCATTCATCGTGAAGTTGTTGAGCTACTCTTGCATTGCCACCACCTAGTCCGGATCTCTTAGTGCATCATCTATCTTGTATGACTCAATAGAAGACACAAAAGAGTAATGTTCACAAAAATGAGCAACTCGAGATCGAGTGGTTACCCCCTTGTGGATGTCACCAAGAATGGAGTTGACGGGGTGATCTCTTTGGATTGCTTGGTGGACTCATGGGTGCGGTGGTCTTTGATCCTGAATTTCTTGATCATCTTCCTTGTCTTGATCATCTTCATCTCCCCCTTGATCAATGTCCTCCTCTTGAGGTGGTTCATCGTCTTGATCTTCATCCTCTTCTTCTTGAGCCATTTCCTCATCTTGAGTTGGTGGAGATGCTTGTATGGAAGATGATGGCTGATCTTGTGCTTGTGAAGGCTCTTCAGATTCTTTTGGACACACATTCCCAATGGACATGTTCCTTAGCGCGACGCATGGAGCCTCTTCATCATCTAATTCATCAAGATCAACTTGTTCTACTTGAGAGCCATTAGTATCATCAAACACAATGTCACAAGAAACGTCAACTAATCTAGTGGACTTCTTGAAGACTCTATATGCCCTTGTATTTGAGTCATAACCAAGTAAAAAGCCTTCTACTGCTTTAGGAGCAAATTTAGAATTTCTTCCTCTTTTAATAAGAATAAATCATTTGCTCCCAAAAACTCTAAAATAACAAACATTGGGCTTTTTACCGGTGAAGAGTTCATATGATGTTTTCTTGAGGATTCGGTGAAGGTAGAGTTGGTTGATGGAGTAGCAAGCGGTGTTAATCGCCTCTGCCCAAAACCGATCCGATGTCTTGTACTCATCAAGCATGTCCTTGCCATATCCAAGAGAGTTCTATTCTTTCTCTCCACAACACCGTTTTGTTGAGGTGTGTAGGGAGAAGGGAACTCATGCTTGATGCCCTCCTCCTTAATAAATCCTTCAATTTGAGAGTTCTTAAACTTTGTTCCATTATCGCTTCTAATCTTCTTGATTTTCAATCCGAACTCATTTTGAGCCCGTCTCAAGAATCTCTTTAAGGTCTCTTGGGTTTGAGATTTTTCCTGCAAAAAGAACACCTAAGTGAAGCGAGAATAATCATCCACGATTACAAGACAATACTTACTCTCGCTGATGCTTATGTAAGCAATCAGACTGAATAGATCCATGTGGATTAGCTCAAGCGACCTCTCGGTCGTCATGATGTTCTTGTGTGGATGATGAACTCCAGCCTACTTCCCTGCTTGACATGCGCTATAGATCCTGTCTTTCTCAAAATGAACACTTGTTAGTCCTAAAATGTGTTCCCCCTTTAGAAGTTTATGAAGATTCTTCATCCCAACATGAGCAGGTCGGTGATGCCAGAGCCAACCCATATCAATCTTAGCAATTAAGCAAGTGTCTAGTTCATCATTGTTATCATTGAAATTAACTAAATATAGCTGACCATCTAGCACTCCCTTAAAAGCTATTGAGTCAACACTCCTTCTAAAGATGGTAACACCAATATCAGTAAAGAGACAGTTGTAACCCATTTTACATAATTGAGAAATAGAAAGCAAGTTGTAATCTAAAGAATCTAGAAGAAAAACATTAGAAATGGAATGGTCAGGAGATATAGCAATTTTATCCAAACCTTGATTTCCATCCCCGAATGCGTTTGCTCTTTAGGGATCATCATTTTTCTCATATGAGGAGAACATCCTTTTCTCCCCTGTCATGTGGTTTGTGCACCCGCTATCTGAAAGTCGCCTAGAGGGGGGTGAATAGGCAAATCTGAAATTTATAAAGTTTAAGCACAACTACAAGCCGGGGTTAGCGTTAGAAATATAATCGAGTCCGAAAGAGAGGGCGAAAACAAATCACAAGCAAATAAGGCGGATGACACAGTGATTTGTTTTACCGAGGTTCGGTTCTTGCAAACCTACTCCCCGTTCAGGTGGTCACAAAGACCGGGTCTCTTTCAACCCTTTCCCTCTCTCAAACGGTCACCTAGACCGAGTGAGCTTCTCTTCTCAATCAATCGGGACACTAAGTCCCCACAAGGACCACCACACATATGGTGTCTCTTGTCTTGATTACAATTGAGTTGGAAACAAGAAAGAAGGAAGAAGAAAAGCAATCCAAGCGCAAGAACTCAAAAGAACACAATTGTCTCTCTCACTAGTCACTATTTGATTGGAATGAACTTTGGACTTGGGAGAGGATTTGATCTCTTTGTTTGTGTCTTGGAATGAAGTCTAGAGCTCTTGTAAGAGGTTTGAAGGCTGAAAACTTGGATGCACTGAAGTGTGGTGGTTGGGGGTATTTATAGCCCCAACCACCAAGTTGACCGTTGGTGAAGGCTTCTGTCGTATGGCGCACCGGACAGTCCGGTGCGCCAGCCACGTCACCAGGCCGTTAGGGTTTGACCGTTGGAGCTTCTGACAAGTGGGCCACCGGACAGTCTGGTGGTGCACCGGACAGGTCCTATTCACTGTCCGGTGCACCTTCTGCGCCTGCTCTGACTTCTGCGCGCAGTCGCGCACTGTACCGCTGTAGCGTTGCAGACGGCCGTTGGCGCTTTGAGCCGTTGCTCCGCTTGGCACACCGGACAGTCCGGTGAATTATAGCGGAGCGGCCTCCAGAATTCCCGAAGCTAGCGAGTTTGAGAGAATCCACCCTGGTGCACCGGACACTGTCCGGTGGCACACCGGACAGTCCAGTGCGCCAGACCAGGGCTGCCTTCGGTTTAACTTTGCTCCTTTGTTTTGAACCCTTTCTTTTATCTTTGTATTGGTTTGTTGTGAACCTTTGGCACCTGTAGATCTCATAATCTAGAGCAAACTAGTTAGTTCAATTAATTTGTGTTGGGCAATTCAACCACCAAAATTCATATAGGAAAAGGTGTAAGCCTATTTCCCTTTCAGTCTCCCCCTTTTTGGTGATTGATGCCAACACAAACCAAAGCAAATATAAAAGTGCAGAATTGAACTAGTTTGCATAAGGTAAGTGCGAAGGTTGCTTGGAATGAAACCAATAATTATTTCTACTAGATATGCATGGATGGCTTTCTTCTTATTTGAAATTTTGGACCACGCTTGCACCACTTGTTTTGTTTTGCAAATGTTTTGGAAATTCTTTTCAAAGTCTTTTGCAAATAGTCAAAGGTATATGAATAAGATTTTGAGAAGCATTTTCAAGATATGAAATTTTCTCCCCCTGTTTCAAATGCTTTTCCTTTGACTAAACAAAACTCCCCCTTAATGAAAATCTCCTCTTAGTGTTAAAGAGGGTTTTAGATATTAATTTTGAAGAGGGTATACCAATTTGAAATTATATCAAAAATAAGATACCAATTGAAAAATCTTCTCTTAACACAAATTTGAGAGACTACATTTTTGAAATTGGTGGTGGTGCAGTCCTTTTGCTTTGGGCTAATACTTTCTCCCCCTTTGGCTTGAATCGCCAAAAATGGATACTTGTGAGTGAAATATAAGCCCTTATTCACACTTTCTCCCCTTTGGTAGATAATATAGGATTGAAGATTATACCAAATTGGAGAGCGTTGTGGAGCGACGACGAAAGATGAATAATTCGATGGAGTGGAGTGGAAGCCTTTTGTCTTCGCCGAGGACTCCATTTCCCTTTCAATCTATGACTTAGCATAATATTCACTTGAAAACATATTAGTCATAGCACATGAAAGAGATATGATCAAAGGTATATAAATGAACTATGTGTGCAAAGCATCAATCAAAATTCCTAGAATCAAGAATATTTAGCTCATGCCTAAGTTTGGTAAAAGTTTTCTCATCTAGTGGTTTGGTAAAGATATCGGCTAATTGATCTTTGGTGTTAATATATGCAATCTCGATATCCCCCCCGTTGTTGGTGATCCCTCAAAAAGTGATACCGAATGGCTATGTGCTTAGTGCGGCTGTGCTCAACGGGATTATCCGCCATGCGGATTGCACTCTCATTATCACATAGGAGTGGAACTTTGGTTAATTTGTAACCATAGTCCCTAAGGGTTTGCCTCATCCAAAGCAATTGCGCGCAACAATGACCTGCGGCAATGTACTCGGCTTCGGCGGTAGAAAGAGTTACAAAATTTTGTTTCTTAGAAGCCCAAGACACCAGAGATCTTCCCAAGAACTGGCAAGTCCCTGATGTGCTCTTTCTATCAATCTTACACCCTGCCCAATCAACATCTGAATAACCAATTAAATCAAAGGTGGATCCCCTGGGGTACCAAAGGCCAAACTTAGGAGTATAAACTAAATATCTCAAGTTTCGTTTCACGGCCCTAAGGTGAACTTCCTTAGGATCGGCTTGGAATCTTGCACACATGCATACGGAAAGCATAATATCTGGTCGTGAAGCACATAAATAGAGTAAAGAACCTATCATCGACTGGTATACCTTTTGATCTACGGATTTACCCCCCGTGTTGAGGTCAAGATGCCCATTGGTTCCCATGGGTGTCTTGATGGGCTTGGCATCCTTCATTCCAAACTTGGTGAGTATGTCTTGAATGTACTTCGTTTGGCTAATGAAGGTACCCTCTTGGAGTTGCTTGACTTGAAATCCTAAGAAATACTTCAATTCCCCCATCATTGACATCTCGAATTTTTGTACCATGATCCTACTAAACTCTTCACATGTAGATTTGTTAGTAGACCCAAATATAATATCATCAACATAAATTTGGCATACAAACAAATCATTGGCAATTGTTTTAGTAAAGAGAGTGGGATCGACTTTTCCGACTCAAGCCTTAGCGATAAGAAAATCTCTTAGGCATTCGTACCATGCTCTTGGGGCTTGCTTGAGCCCATAAAGCGCCTTAGAGAGTTTATAGACATGGTTAGGATACTCACTATCTTCAAAGCCGGGGGGTTGCTCAACATAGACCTCCTTGATTGGTCCATTGAGAAAGGCACTCTTCACGTCCATTTGATAAAGCTTGAAGCCATGGTAAGTAGCATAGGCAAGTAAAATGCGAATTGACTCAAGCCTAGCTACGGTTGCATAGGTTTCACCGAAATCCAATCCTTCGACTTGTGAATATCCCTTGGCCACAAGTCGGGCTTTGTTCCTTGTCACCACACCATGCTCATCTTGTTTGTTGCGGAAGACCCACTTGGTTCCTACAACATTTTGGTTAGGACGTGGAACTAAATGCCATACCTCATTCCTCGTGAAGTTGTTGAGCTCCTCTTGCATTGCCAACACCCAATCCGAATCTTGAAGTGCTTCCTCTACCCTGTGTGGCTCAATAGAGGAAACAAAAGAGTAATGTTCACAAAAATGAGCAACACGAGATCGAGTGGTTACCCCCTTATGAATATCGCCGAGGATGGTGTTCACGGGGTGATCTCGTTGAATTGCTTGGTGGACTCTTGGGTGTGGCGGTCTTAGACCGTCATCATCTTCCTTGTCTTGATCATGGGCATCTCCCCCTTGATCATTGTCCCCTTCTTGAGGTGGCTCATCTTCTTGATCTTCATTTTCATCTTCTTGAGCTTGATCCTCATCTTGAGTTGGTGGAGATGCTTGCATGGAGGAAGATGGTTGATCTTGTGTTTGTGGAGGCTCTTCGGATTCCTTAGGACACACATCCCCAATGGACATGTTCCTTAGCGCGACGCACGGAGCCTCTTCATCATCTAACTCATCAAGATCAACTTGCTCTACTTGAGAGCCGTTAGTCTCATCAAACACAATGTCACAAGAAACTTCAACTAGTCTAGTGGACTTGTTAAAGACTCTATATGCCCTTGTGTTTGAATCATATCCTAGTAAAAAGCCTTCTACAGCCTTAGGAGCAAATTTAGATTTTCTACCTCTTTTAACAAGAATAAAGCATTTGCTACCAAAGACTCTAAAATATGAAACATTAGGCTTTTTACCGGTGAGGAGTTCATATGATGTCTTCTTGAGGATTCGGTGTAGATATAACCGGTTGATGGCATAGCAAGCGGTGTTGACCGCGTCGGCCCAAAACCGACCCGAAGTCTTGTATTCATCAAGCATGGTTCTTGCCATGTCCAATAGAGTTCTATTCTTCCTCTCCACTACACCATTTTGTTGTGGCGTGTAGGGAGAAGAGAACTCATGCTTGATGCCCTCCTCCTCAAGAAAGCCTTCAATTTGTGAATTCTTGAACTCCGTTCCGTTGTCGCTTCTTATTTTCTTGATCCTCAAGCCGAACTCATTTTGAGTCTGTCTCAAGAATCCTTTCAAAGTCTCTTGGGTTTGTGATTTTTCCTGCAAAAAGAATACCCAAGTGAAGCGAGAATAATCATCCACAATGACTAGACAATACTTACTCCCGCCGATGCTTATGTAAGCAATCAGGCCGAATAGGTCCATGTGGAGTAACTCAAGCGGCCTGTCGGTCGTCATGATGTTCTTGTGTGGATGATGAACACCAACCTGCTTCCCTGCTTGACATGCGCTACAAACCCTGTCTTTCTCAAAATGAACATTTGTTAGTCCCAAAATGTGCTCTCCCTTTAGAAGCTTGTGAAGATTCTTCATCCCAACGTGGGCTAGTCGGCGATGCCAGAGCCAACCCATGTTAGTCTTAGCAATTAAGCAAGTGTCGAGTTCAGCTCTATTGAAATCAACTAAGTATAGCTGACCCTCTAACACTCCCTTAAATGCTACTGAATCATCACTTCTTCTAAAGACAGTAACACCTATATCCGTAAAAAGACAGTTGTAACCCATTTTACATAATTGAGAAACTGAAAGCAAGTTATAATCTAAGGAATCTATAAGAAAAACATTGGAAATAGAATGATCAGGTGATATAGCAATTTTACCCAATCCTTTGACCAAACCTTGATTTCCATCCCCAAATGTGATAGTTCTTTGAGGATCTTGGTTTTTCTCATAGGAGGAGAACATCCTTTTCTCCCCAGTCATGTGGTTTGTGCACTCGCTATCAATTATCCAACTTAAGCCCCTGGATGCATAAACCTACAAAACAAATTTAGGCCTTGTTCTTAGGTACCCAAACGGTCTTGGGTCCTTTGACATTAGAAACAAGCACCTTGGGTACCCAAACACAAGTCTTTGATCCCTTGTGTTTAGCCCCAACATATTTGGCAACTACCTTGCCTGATTTGTTAGTTAGCACATAAGAAGCATCAAAAGTTTTGAATGAAACATTATGATCATTTGATGCAATAGGAGTTTTCTTCTTAGGCATTTTAACATGTGTAGAACGCCTAGAGCTAGAAGCCTCATTCTTATAGATAAAAGCATGGTGAGAATGAGTCTTCTTTGCATGAATTCTTCTGATCTTATCCACAAGGTAACCAGCAGGATATAAAATATAGCCCCCGTTATCCTGAGGCATGGGAGCCTTGCCCTTAACAAAATTAGATAATCTTTTAGGAGGGGCATTAAGCTTGACATTATCTCCCTGTTGGAAGCCAATGCCATCCTTAATGCCAGGGCGTCTCCCACTATAAAGCCTACTACGAGCAAATTTAAATTTCTCATTTTCTAGTTCATGCTCGGCAATTTTAGCATCTAATTTAGCTATATAATCATTTTGTTGTTTAATCATAGCAAGGTGATCATGAATAGCATCAATGTTAACATCTCTACATCTAGTGCAAATATAAATATGCTCAATGGTAGATGTAGAGCGTTTGCAAGTATTTAATTCAACAATCTTAGCATGTAAAATAGCATTCTCATTTCTAAGATTGGAAATAGAAGTATTGCAAACATTTAAATCTTTAGCCTTAGCGATTAATTTTTCATTTTCAATCTTAAGGCTAGAAAGAGATGCATTCAATTTGTCAATCTTAGCAATTAAACTAGCATTATCATTTCTAAGATTAACAATTGAATCATCACAAACATTTGATTTCTCAACCTTAGCAATTAATTTGGCATTTTCATTTCTAAGGCTAGAAATAGTGTTATGGCAAGTGCTTAGCTCACTAGTTAATTTTTCACATTTTTCTACCAGTAGAGCATAAGCATTTTTAACCTTAACATGCTTTTTGTTTTCCTTAATAAGGAAGTCCTCTTGGCTATCCAAGAGTTCATCCTTCTCATGAATAGCACTAATCAATTCATTCAATTTCTCTTTTTGTTGCATGTTAAGATTGGCAAAAAGAGTAAGCAAGTTATCCTCCTCATCACTAGAATTATCCTCATCACTAGAGGTTGCATACTTAGTGGAGGATCTTGATTTTACCTTCTTCTTCTTGTCGTCCTTTGCCATGAGACACTTGTGGCCAACGTTGGGGAAGAGAAGCCCTTTGGTGACGACGATGTTTGCGGTGTCCTCGTTGGAGGAGTAGTCGATGGAGCTCTCGTCGGAGTCCCACTCCCGGCAAACATGGGCACCGCCGCCCTTCTTCTTGTAGTACCTCTTCTTTTCTTTCTTATTTCCCTTCTTGTCGTCGCCCCTGTCACTATCACTTGAAATAGGACATTTTGCAATGAAATGACTGGGCTTACCACATTTGTAGCAAACCTTCTTGGAGCGGGGTTTGTAATCCTTCACCCTCCTTTGCTTGAGGATTTGGCGGAAGCTCTTGATGATGAGTGCCATTTCCTCGTTGTCGAGCTTGGAGGCGTCGATGGGGATCCTACTTGGTGTAGAGTCCTTCTTTTCTTCTTACGTCGCCTTGAATGCGAAGGGTTGCGCCTCAGGTGTTGAGGTGGCGCCTTGCTCGATGATTTTCTTGGAGCCTTTGATCATCAATTCAAAGCTCACAAATTTTCCTATCACTTCCTCAGTAGACATTAGTTTATACCTTGGATCACCATGAATTAATTGAACTTGTGTAGGGTTAAGAAAAACGAGTGATCTAAGAATAACCTTGACCATTTCATGGTCATCCCATTTGGTGCTCCCGAGGTTGCGCACTTGGTTCACCAAGGTCTTGAGCCGGTTGTACATGGCTTGTGGCTCCTCCCCTTGGTGAAGCATGAAGCGACCGAGCTCCCCCTCGATCGTCTCCCACTTGGTGATCTTGGTCACCTCGTCTCCTTCGTGCGCGGTCTTGAGCACGTCCCAAATCTCATTTGCGCTCTTCAACCCTTGCACCTTATTATACTCCTCTCGACTTAGTGAGGCAAGGAGTATAGTAGTGGCTTGGGAGTTGAAGTGTTGGATTTGTTCGACTTCCTCCGAATCATAATCCTTGTCTCCTTCCTTTGGTACCTGCACTCCATACTCAATAATATCCCATATGCTTTTGTGGAGTGAGGTTAGGTGATGCCTCATTTTATCACTCCACATAGAATAATCTTCACCATCAAACATAGGTGGTTTGTCTAATGGGACAGAAAGTAATGGAGTGCATTTTGAAATACAAGGATAGCGAAGGGGCATCTTACTATACTTCTTGCGCTCATGGCGCTTAGAAGTGATGGATGCCGATTCTGAGCCGGAGGTAGAGGGTGACGAAGAGTCGGTCTCGTAGTAGACCACTTTCTTCATCTTCTTCTTCTTGTCACCCTTCTGTTGGGACTTGATGGAGGAAGAGGATTCCTCCTTGTGCTTGTGGGTGGACTCCCTTGAGTGCGTTCTCCCCGAGCTTGCGGACTTGTCGCCGGTCCCGATCTCCCTCTTGGCGGATGCTCCCGACATCACTTCGAGCTGTTAGGCTCTAATGAAGTACCGGCTTTGATACCAATTGAAAGTCGCCTAGAGGGGGGGTGAATAGGCAAATCTGAAATGTATAAGGTTTAAGCACAACTACAAGTTAGCGTTAGAAATATAATCGAGTCCGAAAGAGAGGGCAAAAACAAATCACAAGCAAATAAGGCGGATGACACGGTGATTTGTTTTACCGAGGTTCAGTTATTGCAAACCTACTCCCCGTTGAGGTGGTCACAAAGATCGGGTCTCTTTCAACCCTTTCCCTCTCTCAAACGGTCACCTAGACCGAGTGAGCTTCTCTTCTCAATCAATCGGGACACTAAGTCCCCAAAAGGACCACCACACAATTGGTGTCTCTTGCCTTGATTATAATTGAGTTGGAAACAAGAAAGAAGGAAGAAGAAAAGCAATCCAAGCGCAAGAACTCAAAAGAACACAATTTTCTCTCTCACTAGTCACTATTTGATTGGAATGATCTTTGGACTTGGGAGAGGATTTGATCTCTTTGTTTGTGTCTTGGAATGAAGTCTAGAGCTCTTGTATGAGGTTTGAAGGCTGAAAACTTGGATGCATTGAAGTGTGGTGGTTGGGGGTATTTATAGCCCCAACCACCAAGTTGACCGTTGGTGAAGGCTTTTGTCGTATGGCGCACCGGACAGTCCGGTGCGCCAGCCACGTCACCAGGCCGTTAGGGTTCGACCATTGGAGCTTCTGACAAGTGGGCCACCAGACAGTCTGGTGGTGCACCGGACAGGTCCTGTTCACTATCCGGTGCGCCTTCTGCACCTGCTCTGACTTCTGTGCGTGCAGTCGCGCACTGTACCACTGTAGCGTTGTAGACGACCGTTGGCGCTTGGAGCTGTTGCTCCGCTTGGCACACCGGACAGTCCGGTGAATTATAGCGGAGCGGCCTCCAAAATTCCCGAAGCTAGCGAGTTTGAGAGAATCCACCCTGGTGCACCGGACACTGTCCGGTGGTGCACCAGACAGTCCGGTGCGCCAGACCAGGGTTGCCTTCGGTTTAACTTTGCTCCTTTGTTTTGAACCCTTTCTTTTATCTTTGTATTGGTTTGTTGTGAACCTTTGGCACCTATAGATCTCATAATCTAGAGCAAACTAGTTAGTTCAATTAATTTGTGTTGGGCAATTCAACCACCAAAATTCATATAGGAAAAGGTGTAAGCCTATTTCCCTTTCACTATCGATTATCCAACTTGTCCTGTTGGATGCATAAACCTACAAAAAAAATTTAGGCCTTGTTCTTAGGTACCCAAACGGTTTTGGGTCCTTTCACATTAGAAACAACACCTTGGGTACCCAAACACAGGTCTTAGGACTCTTGTGTTTGCCCCCAACATATTTGGCAACTATCTTGCCTGATTTGTTAGTAAGCACAAAAGATGCATCAAAAGTCTTAAATGAAATACTATGTTCATTTGATGCTTTAGCAATCTTCCTTTTAGGCACTTTGATATGAGGTGTATGCCTAGAGCTAGAAGCCTCATTACTATACATAAAAGCATGATGAGAAACATAATGAGATTTCCTAGCATGAATTCTTCTAATTTTGTGCTCGGGATAGTTCTCAGGGTATAAAATGTAACCTTCCCTATCCTAAACTATGGGAGCCTTGCCCTTAACAAATTTAGAAAGTTTGTTCTTAGGGGCATTAAGTTTGATGTTGCTTTGGCTCCCTTATTGAAACCAATACCATACTTAATGTCGGGGCGTCTCCCATTATAAAGCATACTTCGAGCAAATTTAATTTTTTTATTTTTTAGTTCATGCTTAGCAATTTTAGCATTTAATTTGGCCATGTGATCATTTTGTTTTTAAATCATGGCAAGCTGATCATTCATAGCATCAATATTAACATCTCTACATCTAGTGCAAATAGTGACATGCTCAACAGTAGATGTAGAGGGTTTGCAAGCATTCAATTCTTCAATCTTAGAAACTAAACTAACATTCTCAGTTCTAAGACAAGAAATTGAATCATTACAAATATTAAGCTCTTTAGAAAAAATTTCGCATTTTCCACTTCAAGAGAATAAACATCTTTTAGCTTAACAAACTTTTTATTTTCCTTAACGAGCAAGTCCTCTTGGCATTCGAAGATATCATCCTTCTCGTTAATGGTTTCTATTAATTCATTAATTTTCTTCTTTTGATCTTTGGTAAGGTTTGCAAAAAGAGAAGTTAAATCATCATTATCATCACTAGAGCTACCCTTATCATCGAAAGTAGTGTATTTGGGGGTTATCTCTAGAATGTACCTTGTTCTTTTTGCTATCCTTAGCCATGAGGAATTTGTGGCCGACGTTGGTGAAGAGAAGGCCTTTGTTGATGGCGATGTTGGCGTCATCCTCATCGGAGGAGGAGTCGGTGGAGCTCTCGTCGGAGTCCCATTCTTGCCCCATGTGCGCCTCGCCACCCTTCTTCTTATTGTAGTATCTTTTCTTTTCCATCTTCTTCTTCCCTTTCTTGTCGTCGTCCCTGTCACTATCACTTGTATATGGACATTTAGCGATAAAATGACCGAACATACCACACCTGTAGCAAACCCTCTTGGAGCGGGGTTTGTAGTCCTTCCCCTTCCTTTGTTTGAGGAAGCTCTTTATGATAAGAGTCATCTCCTTGTTGTCGAGCTTGGAGGCGTCGATTGGAAGTCTACTTGGTGTAGACTCTTCCTTCTTCTCTTACATTGCCTTGAAAGCAACGGGTTGCGCCTCAGGCGTGGAAGTGGCGCCTTGATCCAAGTTGATAGTATGTTTGGAGTCTTTGACCATAAGTTCAAAGCTCACAAAGTTGCTAATGACCTCCTCGGGAGACATCTGTTTATATCTAGGATCTCCATGAATTAATTGAACTTGAGTGGGATTACGAAAAACAAGAGATCTTAGAATAACCTTGACCATTTCATGGTCATCCCACCTAGTGCTCCCGAGGTTGTGGACTTGGTTGACCATCGTCTTGATCCGGTTGTACATTGCTTGTGGCTCCTCTCTTTTGTTGAGGATGAATCGACCGAGTTCTCCCTCGATTGTTTCGCGCATGGTGATTTTGGTCATCTTGTCCCCTTCATGCGCCATTTTGAGGACGTCCCAAATTTGTTTGGCACTCTTCAACCCTTGCACCTTGTTGTACTCCTCTTGACACAAGGAGGCGAGGAGTATAGAGGTGGCTTACGAATTGAAGTGCCTTATTTGAGCGGTCTCATCGGAGTCGTAGTCCTCATCGCCCACCTGTGGTACATGCGCTCCAGATTCAACAATATCACATATACTTTCGTGGAGTGAGGTTAGATGGTGCCTCATTTTATCACTCCACATACAATAATCTTCACCATCAAAATATGGTGGTTTGCGTAGGTGTACGGAAAGTAAAGTAGTGCGTTTAGGAATGTGAGGATAGCGAAGAGGCATCTTACTATACTTTTTACGCTCTTGGATCTTCGAAGATGTGGACTTGGCGCTAGAGGTGGAAGGTGAGGAAGAATCAGTCTCGTAGTAGACCACCTTCTTCATTTTCTTTTTCTTCTTGTCACCCTTCCTATGTGACTTGATGGAGCCAGTTGATTCCTCCTTGCGCTCCTTGTGCTTGTCGCCGATCTCCTTTGGCGGAGTCCTTTCTTCATTCTTCTTTCCTGAAGATCTGGGCTTTTCCCCGGTCACTATCTCTCTTTTGGTGTGTTTTCCCAACATCACTTTGAGTTGTCAAACTCTAATGAAGAACCTGGCTGTGATACCAATTGAAAGTCGTCTAGAGGAGGGGTGAATAGGTGAAACCTGAAAATTATAAACTTTGAACATGCACTTCAGCCGGGGTTAGGGTTAGAAATAAATAATAGTGAATTTGGAGTGCGGAAGATAGTTCCTCTTGCTATGAGTTGCTCAATCAATGTAGATAACTTTGGGAGCAAACTTAAATAAATGTGAGGAAGGGAACTTTTAGAAAGAGAGGAGGGGGAAGAAACAAATGGAGTGATGAGGATCAACACAAATAAACACGATGATTTGTTTCCCGAGGTTCGGTTTCAATGAACCTACTCCCCGTTTAGGAGGCCACAAAGGCCGGGTCTATTCCAACCCTTTCTCTCTCTCAATCGGTCACTTAAACCGGTCGAGTGCTTCTTCTTAATCACACGGGTCACTAAGATCCCGCAAGGATCACCACACAAATAGGTGTCTCTTGCTTGCTTTACAGAATACTTGGAAAGATTAGAATGAGAGGAAGAAAGCAACCAAGCAACAAGAGCAACAAAAGAAATACAAATCACCCTCTGTCAAGTCACTAAGCACTTTTAATCACTTGACTTGATTTTGGAGCTTGGAGAGGATTTGATGCTTTTATTTTGTCTTTGGAGTCTATTCTTTTGCTCTAGTATTGAATGAGGAACTTGGAATGCTTGGATGACTTGAATGATGGTGGTTGGGGTATTTATAGCCCCAACCACTATTCCAGTTGTTGCTCTCGATGGGCACACCAGACACTCACTGTTCACTATCCGATGCGTGGCACGTCAGCTGACCGTTGGGGTTTTGAGCTGTTGACTGTTGAAGTCTTCTATCCTTTTGCGGCACCAATAGGGGTGGTAATGGATCGCGATCCAAATGCTTCTTCACAAAATGTTAGGGCCTTAAATAATTTGTAGTTCAAATTAATAGAAATAGGGCCCGATCCTAATCCGATCCAATCCTTAAAATTTATAGCGTAAAATTTAGAGCCCATTGTCACCCCTAGGCACCGGACAGTCCGGTGGCACACCAGACAGTCTGATGTATCCTGACGTTGCAGACTGACTTCTGACTTCTATGCTGCAGACTGTGCCGCAGTCAGCGCAGTCGACCGTTGGGCGAAGTTGATCGTTGCTCTATTGTCTCACCGGACAGTCCAGTGAATTTTAGTGGACGAGCGCTTAGATTTCCCGAGAGCAGCCACTTCGTGGAGTGCTCCAGCTAGGGCACCGGACAGTGTCCGGTGCGCCATTGGTTGCAGCAAGTTGTTTGCTCCAAACTTTGTAGAATTGACCCGCGGTCATTTTCTTTGTATGTGTATATGAACTTTATGTACCCGATAAAAAATGTTAACTAGACAAACTAGTTAGTTCACATGGTTTGTGATGGTTGTCAAACACCAAAATCGATTATAGGAAATGTTGAGGCCATTTCCCTTTCACTCGGCAGAGACCTGGTCGTCCGCTCTGCCTCGAAGGGTTGCTCGATAGAGACTTAGTCATCCGCTCCACCATGCAAGGTTGCTCGGCAGAGGGTTAGTCATCTGCTCCACCTCGCAGGGTTGCTCGGTCGAGGGTTGATCGTCCGCTCCGCCTCGTAGGGTTGCTTGACAGAGGGCCTGGTCAGCAAGTGGGCCGTTAAGAGGCCATGGTCCTACTTCGGGCACTTGGTTCCTGGGTACTCAATAGCAGCCCTAGAGGCTTTGTGTAACTCCTTGGAGTTGTGCGGAGGCTTTCGTTGAGGACCAAATTCTTGAGTGCGCGCAAGCGCATCTGCTAGATGTAGCCCTCGAGCCCCTGACTAATCTATGTGGATTGCATGGGGGTTTATTCATTGTATGTGCAGTTTTTGGAAAGACCCTTCCTGCGACGGTCGTCAAGCACTGGGTGTGAGTCCATGGTTTCTTGGCTCTTATTGAGGACCGAATTCTCGTGTGTGCGCAAGCACATCTGCTAGATGTAGCCCCCAAGCTCACGAGTAATTCATGTGGATTGCTTGGGGGTTTATTCGATGTATGTGCAGTTTAGGGATGGACCCTTCCTACGATGGTCATCACGTGATGGGTGTGAGACCATGTTTATACTGGAACCGGGCATAGTCTTGGGAGATGATCTTTTGAGTTGGTCACCGTTTGACGCTTGATCCTTGTCATGCACGCATCTTCCCTCGTGAGGCTATTTAAAGCCCTTTTGAGGGGAGGGTCGCCCTCCTTCGACCTAGTAGGCATGAGGAAGGAGGCCGTCGAGCTATGAACGGGTTATCCAAGTGAAATCTGACCACCCTCCAATAGGGTTAAGTCTAGGCGAGTGGTCCCATTGGGGGCTTGACCCGCTGGGGGCATCTCATTGAGTCCTTCCTTATTCGACCCTGTATCGGATCTTTGGTCAGTCTGGCCAATCAAAGAGAGGCCTCGGGGCCACCTCGTCAGCCACCCGTCAGTCGAGTTTCCACACGGGAACATGAGATATGACCTTGGACATGGATATGAGCAAATGACCTATTTGTCGGTCACCTAGCTTGTGGCCCACTGGGAGCTTGTTCGGTCCACCCCTCGCTCAACGTGAGAAGTTGGGGTGAGTTTTTGTTCTTTACCTGTGTGGCCTGAGGCAGTTTCGGGTACTACGGTGGTGGTGCGGTAAACGAGGAGGCCATCATGCCGCCGCTTGGTGTGGGACACGTAATGGC
The DNA here is from genome assembly GCF_902167145.1 of Zea mays. Classification (NCBI taxonomy): domain Eukaryota; kingdom Viridiplantae; phylum Streptophyta; class Magnoliopsida; order Poales; family Poaceae; genus Zea; species Zea mays. Next base: position 35,963,556 of record NC_050098.1, on the reverse strand, counting down.
CTGCTCGTCGTATCATGCGCGGGTGGCGTGATGGGGTGGTTAACCATCTCGCCCGTTACTAGTGTATCCTCTATGGTCGTGCTCACATCTTTCTATGAGCACAGGTTCGGCCTACTCCTTTCATCCCTTTGTGCGGGGGATCCTCCACTACTACCACCTGAAGATCTAGAACCTCCACCCCAACATCGTCCTCCACATAGCGTGCTTCATTACGCTATGTGAGGCTTTCATGGGCATCAATCTCTACTGGAAGCTACGGTAGTATCTCTTCAGCACGTGGGTGACTCTGGGTCGTGGCGGTAAATTGTTCTTCAACTTAGCCACCATCTAGCTCTGCTTCAGTCGGAAGGCAGAGTATTTCAAGATCTTGATCCCCTCTTTCGTGTCTATGAGGGCGAGTAGTTCTACGCTAAGAACGTGCCCGACAGTGCTCCGACGTTCACCAGACAGGAGCCGGTGTCGATGGACAAGTGGTACTACGGTGCGGAGGCGCGTTTCAAGAGTAAGGTGGAGCACCTTCTAAAGGCGGTCGCCACATTGAAGCAGCAAGGCCTTACCAGTGTGCGACTGGTACGTACATTTATGCAACACCGGGTTCAACCTTTGATGGCCCATCAGAATTCACTGTACAAGTATTCCGGCGTCAACGACCAACCGCCATTCCTTCGAGCCTCTCACGCTAACCGAGATTGAGGCCTAGTCAAGGCCATTACAACGTTGTCGTCGGGGGCTTTCATGGACGAGGATTTTCCCCTCCCCCTTTCCAAAGATATTTTGAGCACTCTGGTGAGTTTTTTCCCTTGTCTCTTCCCGCTCCTTTAGCTTTTTCTGCTGTGATGATCATCCAGGGCTCCATAGGAGATTTTACCTATGGCGCCCTGTCTTCTGCCCCTTCCCGAGGATGCCACCATCAAGGTAGAGAAGCAGAATAGGGAGGCAGACGCGAATGCCTTGGAGACGTGCAAGAAACACCGGCAGGCGAGGAAGAGGCAGAAGAAGGCTGAGCACCAAGATCACAAGGAGCCAGGGAGGAGTATCACTCCTTCGATCGACACATAAGACATGACCACCACGGCCTCCGACGGGATTGAGGCTCATGCATCAGTGGGCGGCCTGTCCTACTACGGAGACGCCGAGGCCAGCTCCAATGTAGGGAAGAGCCAGTGGTGGACCCTTCCATGCTTGTGGCGATCATGGAGTGCCATGCGGGGGATGTCGAGGCTATGGTGCATGGCGCGTTGGTTGGGCATGGAGCGGGGGAGCGGCACTGGTGGTGTCGCAACCTCCGGTGTCCCCAATGCCATTGGGGCACTGCTAGGGGAAAGAGTCGGAGGTAGCTGTCTCCCCCGCACCTTCGGCAGAGCGGTGCCTCAGGCGCAGAGGAAGCCGACCACCCGGAAGCGCTCCTCCCGATATGCCAGGCTTTTCTCACTTCTTTTGTTCCTATGTCCGTCCTTGTTCCACAATATTAGTTGACTTTCTTTGTTAGTGTGTATGTGCCACGTATGACGGTGAAGGATGCGGCCCGCAGGACGAAGGGAGGAGTCACATCTTCTCAAGTCCTTGCGTTGCCAACGCCAGTCGAGGCGCCCCCTTTGGTTGCCCCATCTGTGTCGGGCGTCGCTGTGGCAACCACCCCTTCTAGGGTGGTAGTGCTGACCTCCTTGGTTGCTTAGGAGAAGACGATCGTGGCTACTTCTAACGCGGTTCCTCATGGACCATTGGCTCCAGCGCCCGTCCTAGAGGGACTCACGATGATCGCCCCTCCTAGGCTACCGTGTTGGCCTCCTGTTGGGGCGAAGGCGAAGACGCCACCCTTCGCTCGATGCCTTCGCCAACCTCGCTGGCTGCTACAGGAGGCAAGACAACTGGCAGATTTACCCTTCGTCCCACGTGTCGCCGGATGAAGACTTGCGACGAGGTCGTCGCACCCTGCGGCCTCGTCCGACATGGAGGCCCACGTGTGATCCGGCCCATTGTAACAGGCCCTGCGTGGCTGCTGCGCATTACGTGCCTAATTTGTAAAGGTCTCCCTGTAATTACAGTCTATAACCCTGCTTTATGGGAATATTCTGGGGATAACCTAGGTGCCTGAGGGCACATGCGTCCTTAACACTGGACGCTGGGCACTCAGATACCTATAAATACCCCCGCACAGTGCCCTTGAGAGGCTAGATTAACAGAGCTATTGCCATCTCGAGCAAAAACCCTGTTTACGTTGCTTCACTCCCTCGTTGGATCAACTTGCTCGGGAGAGCAAGTTCCAACATTTGGCGCCCACCGTTCGTGCTATGAAAAAACCACCCGCGATGGCACCCAAGAAAGCTAGCTCGAAGGCTGACGAGGCTGTGAAGGCAGCACTGTTGGCCAAGAAAAAGGGCAAGGCCCTCACCCTCGTCGACACCACCCACTAAGAGGCCACCGAAGACGACGCTCTCAGCAAGAGGCAGCGCAACGAACAACCCACTCCCGAAGGCAGTCTCCGCACCTGTAGCTCTAGAGTACAACTGCAACTTCCCCCAGGCTTCGCTCCACCGGAGGGCGCGGACGTCATCGAGGACGGCGAAGTCATCGGTGTCTCAGCAGAAGAGCAGCTACAACTGCGCGCCTTGCACATCAAGAACCGCAATCTCCAGAAGCAAAAAGAGATACTTGAGGCCAAGCGCCAACGTGTGTCTGCACAAGCCAAGGTGCGGCAGATGATACGCGACGAAGAGCAGAAGGCTCAAGAGCTCGAACAAGAGATCGCGCTAATGCAGCGCGAAGGCCACCTCGGCCTGCAACACGGGTCACCCCTGCAACAGCGCGCACAAGTCGAAGACCTATACTTCCCCCAGCGCGGCCACGCCATCCCACACACCGCGGCATTCCAAGGTGTCAACTACCTCGATGAGCGAAGTCCCCTGGCGCCACACCTGCAAGTGACACCTTGGCCCGCCAACTTCCGGGCAGGTATCTATCCCAAGAACAACGACAACACTGACCCAGCATAGTACATCATGAGTTATCAGGTCACCGTTGCATCTTCCGGAGGGGACGACGCCACGATGGCCAAGTCATTCATCATCGCCCTCGAAGGCCCAGCCCTCACCTGGTACACCAGGTTGCCCCCGTTGTCCATCGACTCCTGGAGAAGCCTCCGGGACAAATTCCTGCTCAACTTCCAAGGGTACTGCCCAGACACCGACGCCTTGGCTGAACTTTCACTCTGCAAGCAGCTGGAAAAAGAGACTCTGCGGGAGTACTACCGCAAGTTTCTGACCCTCAAGTCGCAACTGCCTTCGGTCGATGACCAAATCGCCATCCACTACGCCATCAGTGGCCTTCGGGTCGGCGTCCTTTACAGCCACTGCATCAGGGATCCTCCCAAGAACCTCCAGGAGTTGTATCAGCTATTTGAAAAATATGCCAGATCCGAAGAGCTCCACCAGCGCAAAGTCGGGTCTTAGAGGAAACCCAAAGACACTCCACAGTCCAGCCGCACGTGGACGAGGCCTTCGCAGCCAGACTCCGGTCGGGACGGCCGCAATCAGCAGCAAGTGCACAACATCGCCAACCAGCACCCCGCTGGCGAGGCCCCTCGCCGCCAGGAATATCCCCCCCAGGGCCGTGGGAACGGAACTCGTGGTCGGGGTCGGGGACGTGTGCAGCAGCCACGGCGATTTTACTGCCTGTCCCACGATGAAGACTGCGCCCACCAAACCAGAGACTGCCCAGAGACGAAGGCCACCAGAGACAGGATGGCACGAGCGCAACCAGCCGACAACCCAAGAATTGTCGCGCACACATATCAGCAACCCCCTCCGCCATACATCCACGACCCCGCTCCGCATCCACCGCACCACGCATACCAACACCACCAGGAAGTACAAATCGTACCTCCCCACCCCCACCTCTACACCAGCAACAACAAAACATCCACCACCCCCATGCCCCAAAGCAAGAGGACTTCGCCGATCAGCCGTATCGTGGAGTCATTCATATGATCACTGGGGGGTCCAGCGCCGATTTCGACACGAAGCGGCAAAAGCGGGACCACTACCGCAGCATCAACCACGTCGCCATCACTGGTCTGGTCGTACAGACGAAGTGGTCCCATGTGCCGCTAACCTTCGACGCCTGAGACGTCGATCTGTGCAGCGCCCCCACATCGACGCCATGGTTATCAACTGCAGCGTGGCAGGCTGGGACCTGCACAAAGTCCTAGTCGACAATGGCAGCCAAGCATACATCATTTTCCTCCATGCCTTCGACCGCATGGGCATAAGCCATAGCCTGCTCAAGCCTTCGGACAACCCACTGTATGGCTTCGGCGGCAAGGGCACGTTTCCCGTCGGCAAAATAGAGTTGCCTCTCTCCTTCGGTGTAGCACCCAATGCCCGAAGTGAGCAAGTGACTTTCGACATCGTCGACATGGTGTACCCGTACAACGCCATAATGGGTCGGGGCTCCATCAACAAGTTCGAGGCAGCCATTCATGGACTCTACCTGTGCATGAAGATCCCAGGTCCGCAAGGCGCCATCACAGTCTACGGCAACCAGCAGATTGCATGCAACATAGAAAGAGACTTCGTTCCCGGGCAAAGGAACGTACACTGCCTCACGGCCTAGCGTGAGGTCCCCGAATCTGCCAGCCCAACCGCCAGAGAGCATGACAAAGCACAGCTGCAGAGCAACGACGGAACCAAAACTGTCCCCCTTGACAAGGCGACACCCAAGCAAACGGTCACCATCAGCGAAGACCTCACTTCGCATGACGAGGAGAAACTCCTCTGCTGTTTGTCCAAGAACAAAGACGTCTTCGCCTGGTCCGCCCTCGACCTGGTCGGGGTCAGTCGCTCCATCATCGAGCACAGCTTGGGAATCGACCCTTCGGTGAGACCGAAAAAACAGCAGCTCCACAAAATGTCTGATGAGAAGACAGAAGCTGCCAAGGCCGAGGTACATCGCCTCCTGGAGGCCAAATTTATCGAGCCAGTGGCCTACCCCACATGGCTCGCCAACGTTGTGATGGTGCAGAAAAAGAGCGGCAAATGACGGATGTGCATCGATTTCACCAGTCTCAACAAGGCCTGCCCAAAGGACAACTTCCCGTTGCCTCGGATCGACAAAATAGTCGATAGCGCGGCCGGGTGCGAAGTCATGTCACTCCTTGACTGCTTCTCCGGCTACCATCAAATATACATGAAGGAGGAGGACAAGGCCAGCACCAGCTTCATAACACCCTTAGGCACGTATTGCTTCATCAGAATGCCGGAGGGACTCAAGAACGCCGGGTCCACTTTCTCCCGGCTTACCAAAACGGTGCTCGAGGGGCAAGTCGGCAGAAATATATTCACGTATGTGGACGACATCGTCGTCGCCAGCAGAAGCAAGGAGGACCATCTTGCTGACCTCGCCGAAACGTTTGCGAACATGCGGGACGCACGACTTTGCCTAAACCCCGAAAAGTGTGTCTTCGGCATTCGCCAGGGGAAAATATTGGGCTACCTGGTGTCACACCACGGAATCGAGGCCAACCCAACCAAAATTCAGGCCATCATCAACATGACGTCCCCGCAGTCAGCCAGGGACGTCAAACGCCTGACAGGCGGATTGGCCGCCCTCAACAGATTCATCTCCAAATCCGCAGAGCGAAGTCTCCCCTTCCTCAAAACTCTCCGCGGCGCAAAAGACTTCGCTTGGGGACCAGAGCAGGCGGCGGACTTCGCCTCATTGAAATAGTACCTGTCGGAATTGGCGATTCTTACAAGCCCCAACTCTTCGCTACCCCTGTTGCTCTATGTTGCGGCTTCGCCACATGCGGTCAGCGCGGCACTGGTTCAAGAACAGACAGTAGAGGGCATGATCAGGCAATGTCCAGTTTATTACGTCTCCGAAGTGCTCACACCATCAAAATGTAATATGACGGAACTGGAAAAGATTGCCTATGCAGTTGTTATGGCTTCACGCAAATTGCGCCACTATTTTGAAGCATTCAAGGTCCGGGTCACCTCAGATAGGGGACTCAGCGAATTGTTCAGAAACCCGGAGGCATCGGTCCGGATTGCCAAATGGGTGGCCGAACTCTCCGGCTACCACATCACATTCGAGCCCAGGACAACCATCAAGTCACAAGTTCTGGCAGACTTCGTCGTCGACTGGACTGGGCCAATAACACAGCCGGACCCGTCCGCAGAGAAGGTTTGGACAATCCATTGCGACGGCGCATGGTGCCACGCGGGGGCAGGCGCTGCTGCAGTCATCACCTGACCCACCGGGGTCAAGCACAGATACGCGGCACGCCTCAGCTTTGCTCTGGAATCTGACAGATGCACTAACAACATAGCAGAATACGAAGCTGTCATCCTCGGCCTCCGCAAACTAAGGGCCCTTGGTGTCACTACCTGCATTATCAGAACAGACTCCAAGGTAGTCACCGGCAAGTCGAGAAAGACTACGCAGCGAAGGACCCCGCACTTATGCAATACCTGGCGGCTATCCGTAGTCTCGAGAGACAATTCAAAGGTTTCACCTTGCAGCATGTGGACCGGGCCAAGAATGAGGAGGCCGACGCATTGGCCAAGGCTGCCGCCAGAGGCGAGTCCCTGCCCTCCGACGTGTTCTACCATGTTATCGGCACGCCAGCTGTCCGCAGCCCCGAAGGGCTCCAAATAACCAATGACAGCGAGGGCCACCGCATAGTCAACCTTATTATGACCGAAGACTGGTGGGCACCAATAACCCTGTTTCTATAGGGGTACTACTATCCAACCGACATCAACGAGGCCAAGCGCCTTAAACATCGAAGCCGGGACTTCTCACTAATTGAAGGCCAGCTTTACAAGAAAGGGGTCAGTCAACCCATGCTCAAATGTGTCACCGAGACCGAAGGCGTCCAAATCCTGCGTGAAGTCCACAGCGGTACTTGCGGCTCTCACGCAGGGCCAAGGGCCCTAGCCGCAAAGGTGATCCGTCAAGGTTTCTACTGGCCCACAATGATCTGCGCCGCAAATCGGGTCACAAGGTCCTGCGAAGCCTGCCAGAAGTTTTCTCCTCGATCAGGAAGCCCTTCGCAATTCACGAAACTAATCGCCCACACATGGCCTCTCCAGCGCTGGGGCCTGGACATTGTCGGGCCCCTGCCCACGGCTCAGGGGAACCTCAAGTTCACCTTCGTCGCTTTCGAGTATTTTACCAAATGGATCGAGGCGAGGGCTGTATCCACAATAACATCAAAGATTGCACAGAAATTCTTCTGGCAAAACATTGTTTGCCGCTTCGGAGTCCCGTCCGAACTCACAGTTGACAACGGCAAGCAATTTGACAGCCAAGACTTCAAGGATTTCTGCTTCTCCATTGGCACCAAGCTTGCCTTCGCCTCAGTATACCACTCGCAGTCCAACGGAGTTGTGGAACGTGCAAATGGCAAATTTTTCACAGCTGTCAAGAAGATGCTCCTCGATGATAAAAAGGGCAAGTGGGCCGATTTGTTACCTGAAGCGGTCTGGGCACTAAACACGACTGAGTGCAGGGCGACTGGGTTCACCCCTTTCTGCCTTCTATATGGATCGGAGGCCATGACCCTGCAAGAAATAAAACATGGGTCCCCACGGACAGTCTCGTCAGCTGTCCCCGACGTGGACGAGCCCACTTCGAAGGATCTCATCGATGGAGACCGCGTCTTCGCCCTACAAGCTCTAAATAAATACCAAGCCCAAACAAAAGCATGGCGTGACCACGCAGTCATCCCGAGGGAATTCAGCGAAGGAGACCTCGTACTCGTCCGGACAGCTCGGACAGAGTCCCGGGGCAAGCTGGAGCCCAAGTGGGAGGGCCCTTTTATCATCAAGACGAATGCTTCCCCCAGCGCGTACAGGCTCGCAACGCCAGCCGGCGAGGACTTGGAGCATTCTTGGAACATTGATAATCTCCACAAATTTTTTGTTTGACTCCTCAGGGCCAGCTCGCCCTTATAATTCGCAAAACAATTTTATTCTGGCCCGCACTCTTTTCCTCCCGGAGGGTGAGGTTTTTAACGAGGCGGAGCCATGTAATATACAATCGAAAAATCCCCCGCAAAAATCTACGTCGAAAAAAGACCGCGTCGACGGTCTTCGACATTCGACCAATACAAAGTCACCGCGAGGGGCAGCGCTAGCTACCCTCGCATGCGACACTCCGCGCAAAAGTCGCCTAAGGGTGCAGCCAGACTAGCACAACAGGTGCGCAAAATTGAAGTCTTCTCTGAAAGACTATCCGTGCAAAAGTTGCCTAAGGGTGCAGCCGGACTAGCACAACAAGTGCACAAAATCGAAGTCTTCTCCGAAAGACTATCCGTGCAAAAGTCGCCTAAGGGTGCAGCCGGACTAGCACAACAAGTGCACAAAATCGAAGTCTTCTCCGAAAGACTATCCGTGCAAAAGTCGCCTAAGGGTGCAGCCGGACTAGCACAACAAGTGTGCAAAATCGAAGTCTTCTCCGAAAGACTATCCGTGCAAAAGTCGCCTAAGGGTGCAGCCAGACTAGCACAACACGTACGCAAAATCGAAGTCTTCCTCAAAAGACTATCCGTGCAAAAGTCGCCTAAGGGCGTAGCCGGATTAATTCAACAAGCGCGCCAAAACTCAAGCGCATTACGTCCATGCACAAGTCTACACCAAGAAACTATCCGCGCACAGACCAGCTACAGGCGCAACCACACCAACATAATAAATGCGCCCGACCAAGCGCACAACGTCCCTATAGACATAGCCAGATGCGCGAAGGCACACGACCTCTTCATACAAACTATAGTAACATACTTACAGCGAGGGCACCACACCTCACATCGGTTCAACCTTCGGAATGATTCCCATCTCCCTATAGTTAAATAACATTATCCTAAGCTCCTCACCCTCAAAAAGACTTCGCAACTCCCCCTCACCTACACTCGCAACGGCCGGCGAGGACAACAATTCTTGCTTGCCAGCCCTGCCCACACGAAGCCGACCGCCATCCACCTCAGTCACTCTACACTTCGCAACCGCCCTTCGCCGCCTACGCCCAGCACTCGGACCAGGCACAACTTCAGCATCCACAGCACGCGGCGAAGCCTCCGCCACTGCCACATTCAAGGCCGCAAAGTAATCCAAGTCCTCATTCGACGACTCTTCCGTCCACTCAACCAAACTCCCAAAGTCACCAAAATCAGAAAACTTAGAAGCAGACTCATCCGATTCATTCCCATCATCCACGGTCGAAGCCGCCAAAAAATTAGCAGTAGCGGTTGCATGCGCAGGCCCAAAATCTTGAACCTGCGCAGCAACCAAGGTTCAGCAACATAGACAAAATTCTCTAACTACCCACACCCACTAAGCCACCTGCGAAGACCCAGCCGCCGTGGGATCCTCCGCTGCCGGCTCCGTCGCCGTCTTCGGGGGATCCTCAGCCCTCGGCACATCGGTTGGCGACGAGCCACCACCGGACACAGTAGCCGCAGGGGCAGCGAGGGAGCCTTCGCCGGTTTCCGGGGGCGGCGCCGGGTCGACCTCGGCCTCGGCCGCCACCGGGTTCGACTCCGCTTCAGGTCGCGTGCTGTTCAAAGCTCCGAAGTCCTCCACGTTCTCGGCACGCGCCGCCTACAACACAGCACACCGATTCAGCAAGCCCACGTATAACCCACATTCAACAACACTAAACAAAAGATAAACATTACCTGATCCCTCGCACGGTCGGACCGCTCCCTAACCACCTCCCGACCGTGGGGGCCCCACATCCGGTCAAAGAGGGCTCCCGCGGAGTCCTTCACCACAGGGTCCTCGACCTTGTAAATCTCGCGCTCGAAATCTTCATCAGATCGGTCGAAGACCTCATAGTGACTGCACCCTTCGCGGGACAGCGTGTTCATCGCCCCTTCGCAGGTGACCAGGGAGGCAAAGGACATAAATCCCTCCACAATGGTCGGGAGCGCCAACAATTCCTCTTGCAGCCACTCGAGGCAGCGAAGGCCTGACTCTCGGTCGGGCACTTCGAAGTCAGCGGTCCGCGCGCCCAGCTCGCGATATGCGTCCATGAGCTGTTTGCGCGTCCGCTCAACTTCCAAGCGCGTAGAAGCCTCGGCCCTCTCCATGCGGGCCTGCAGAGCGTTGAACCGCGTCTCCCATTCCTCGGCGCGCTAGCTGGCGAGACTACCCTCCACCCGCGCCAAATTGGCCTCCGCCTACGCCGACTGCGCCTTGGCGAGGGCCTGATTAGCCTCCCTCCTCTCCTCCACCAGCTGGCGCCGGAGGTCAGTCCTCTCGCCCTTTAGGGCGGCCACCTTCTCCGCCAGCTAGCGGCACTTGCTATCGGCGGCCGACTTTTCCCGGACGGCGTCAGCATGCTGCACCCGAAGTCTCTCGACTTTGGCAGACACAACTGTCGTAAGGGCCCCCGACGCCACGCGGTCAGCGAAGTCAGCCGCCTAAAAGACACACATAAGACCACAATCCCCACGAAAGCGGTAAACACCGAAGTCTAGCTCAACTTACCTGACTTAGCCGCTGCGACGCCTCCCTCAGCCGGCGGGACACAGTGCCCGCTGTCGTCCTTGACGGCAGTGAGCGCCGAAATCTCACCGCCAGCGCTGAGAGCGCTACCCTTCGCCCCAGGCACCGTGGCAGACTGAGAGCACCTAGAGGGGGGGTGAATAGGTGATCCTGTGAAACTTGAAACTTAATCCACAAAAAACTTGATTAGGCGTTAGCACAATAATGCCAAGTGGCTAGAGAGGAGCCTTAACAAAACACAATAACCACAAGAGATCAATCACAGAGATGGCACAGTGGTTTATCCCGTGGTTCGGCCAAGACCAACGCTTGCCTACTCCACGTTGTGGCGTCCCAACGGACGAGGGTTGCAATCAACCCCTCTCAAGCGGTCCAAAGACCCACTTGAATACCACGGTGTTTTGCTTGCTTTACTATATCCCGTTTGCGAGGAATCTCCACACTTTGGAGCCTCTCGCCCTTACACTTTGATGATCACAAAGAAGCACAGAGTAAGGGAGGGATAAGCAACACACTCAAGACAAGAAATCACAGCAACACCACGCACACAAGTCGCAACAAGAGCTCACAACACAACTCAATGAGTTCACAACTCAACTAGAGCTCTAATTGCTATTGCAAGGAATCAAAAGCGCGGAATCAATGTCTTAGTGCTTAGGAATGCTTAGAGAATGCTTGGTGTACTCCTCCATGCGCCTAGGGGTCCCTTTTATAGCCCCAAGGCAGCTAGGAGTCGTTGAGTGCATTCCAGGAAGGCCTTTCTTGCCTTCTGTCGACTGGCGCACCGGACAGTCCGGTGCACCACCGGACACTGTCCGGTGCGGATCTCTTTCCTTATTTGGCAAAGCCGACCGTTGGCGCCTTGGAGCCGTTGGCGCATCGGACACTGTCTAGTGCACACCGGACAGTCCGGTGCCCCCTTCTAGCCGTTGGCTCGGCCACGCGTCGCGTCCGGATTAAGCGGCCGACCGTTGGCTCGGCGACCGTTGGCTCACCGGACATTGTCTGGTGCACACCGGACAGTCCGGTGAATTATAGCTGTACTCCGTTAATTTCTTCCTGAGAGCAGCAAGTTCGCCTGAGCCAGTCTGGCGCACCGGACACTGTCTGGTGCACCACCGGACAGTCCGGTGCACCCAGACAGAGCTGGCTTTGGCTGAACAAGGCTATCTCTTCTCCAGTTTGTTTTCTCCTGTTTCCAGCACTTAGACACAATACATTAGTCTCTAAAACAATGTACTAAGTCTGAGAAACATACCTTTATACTTGATTTGTACTTTGTCCACCTTTTGACACTTAGGCACTTGTATTGGACACTAAATCACCAAAACACTTAGAAATGGCCCAAGGGCACATTTCCCTTTCAATCTCCCCCTTTTTGGTGATTTATGCCAACACAACATAAAGCAAGTAGAACAAGTACAATATCAATTCAAATAAGAACTCAAATTTGTTTTGAATCAAATTTGGCATATATGGATCATTCTTTGTCACCACTTGGTTTGTTTTTGCAAATCAACCTCAAATTCCTATCTCTAGGTTAAAAACACTTGTTGAGACATAACAAGAGTTGTTCCAAGAGAAAGTGATCAAAGATTTCAAAAACTCCCCCTTTTTCCCATAATTAATCCTTCTCCCCACAAGAGACTAACTTTTGATAATAAGAGACAAATAAGAGTATTTTGACAAACAAAAACTCTAACTCTACTATTTTTCAAAATTCACAAGTGGTAGCTGATCCATTTATTGCTTTGGCCTTATTTTCTCCCCCTTTGGCATCAAGCACCAAAACAGGATCAATTTTGGCCCTTTAACCCCATTGCCTCACCAAAATCTTCAACTAAGAGTAAAAAGGCAATAAGAGTACAAAGATGAACTTGGAAGAAGTTACTCTTTCATCGGAGTGCAGTGGAAGTCTTGCATGGCCAAGTCCACCTTTTCCCTTTCAAACCATCTTTGAGACTAAGTTAAGCAACCTTAAGCACACAGTTAGTCTCAAAGTATTAAGTTGTAGCACATCTCCCCCTAAATTTGTGCATCACTTGCAAATGGACTTGTAAGGTCCAGGGAGTGCTTGTACAACTTGAGCACCATAAATAAACAACAAAATGCATAAGGAACATGATCAAAGGCATAAACACATGTATGTTATAAATCAATCCAAGTTCCGCAAATCTAAGATATTTAGCTCACTACGCAACTTGCAAATGGTCTGCTCATCTAAAGGCTTGGTAAAGATATCGGCTAGCTGGTTCTCGGAGCTAACATGAAACACTTCGATATCCCCCTTTTGCTGGTGGTCTCTCAAAAAGTGATGCCAGATGTCTATGTGCTTTGTGCGGCTGTGTTCAACAGGATTATCCGCCATGCGGATAGCACTCTCATTATCACATAGGAGTGGGACTTTGCTCAAATTGTAGCCAAAGTCCCTGAGGGTTTGCCTCATCCAAAGTAGTTGCGCGCGACACTATCCTGCGGCAACGTACTCGGCCTCAGCGGTGGATAGGGCAACAGAAGTTTGTTTCATAGAACTCCATGACACCAGGGACCTTCCTAAGAATTGGCACGTCCCCGATGTACTCTTCCTATCGACCTTACATCCAGCATAGTCGGAGTCTGAATATCCAATCAAGTCAAAGGTAGACCCCTTTGGATACCAGATCCCGAAGCAAGGCGTAGCAATTAAATATCTAAGAATTCGCTTCACTGCCACTAAGTGACATTCCCTTGGATCGGATTGAAATCTAGCACACATGCATACGCTAAGCATAATATCCGGTCTACTAGCACATAAGTAAAGTAAAGACCCTATCATAGACCGGTATGCCTTTTGATCAACGGACTTACCTCCTTTGTTGAGGTCGGTGTGTCCGTCAGTTCCCATTGGAGTCTTTGCGGGCTTGGCGTCCTTCATCCCAAACCGCTTGATCAAGTCTTGTGTGTACTTGGTTTGAGAGATGAAGGTCCCATCCTTGAGTTGCTTCACTTGGAACCCAAGGAAGTAGCTTAACTCGCCAATCATTGACATCTCGAATTTTTGAGTCATCACCCTGCTAAACTCTTCACAAGACTTTTGGTTAGTAGAACCAAATATTATGTCATCGACATAAATTTGGCATACAAAAAGATCACCATCACATGTCTTAGTGAAAAGAGTTGGATCGGCTTTCCCAACCTTGAAAGCATTAGCAATTAAAAAGTCTCTAAGGCATTCATACCATGCTCTTGGGGCTTTCTTAAGTCCATAGAGCGCCTTAAAGAGCTTACACACGTGGTCGGGGTACCGTTCATCCTCGAAGCCAGGGGGTTGCTCTACGTACACCTCCTCCTTGATTGGCCCGTTAAGGAAAGCGCTCTTCACATCCATTTGGAACAACCTGAAGGAATGGTGAGCGGCATATGCTAGCAAAATACGAATGGACTCTAGCCTAGCCACAGGAGCAAAAGTCTCCTCAAAGTCCAAACATGCGACTTGGGCATAACCTTTTGCCACAAGTCGTGCCTTGTTCCTTGTCACCACCCCGTGCTCGTCTTGTTTGTTGCGGAACACCCACTTGGTTCCCACAACATTTTGCTTGGGACGAGGCACCAGTGTCCAAACTTCATTTCTTTTGAAGTTGTTGAGCTCCTCATGCATGGCCAACACCCAGTCCGGATCTAGCAAGGCCTCTTCTACCCTGAAAGGCTCAATAGAAGAGACAAAGAAGTAATGCTCACAAAAATTAACTAATCGAGATCGAGTAGTTACTCCCTTGCTAATATCACCCAAAATTTGGTCGACGGGATGATCCCTTTGAATCATCGCTCGAACATGGGTTGGAGGTGCCGGTTGCGCTTCTTCCTCCATTGCAGGATCATCTTGTGCTCCCCCTTGATCACACGCCTCCTGCTCATCATCTTGAGTTGGGGGATGCACCATTGTTGAGGAAGAAGGTTGATCTCGTTCATCTTGTTCCTGTGGCCGCACATCTCCAATCGCCATGGTGCGTATTGCGGTCGTTGGAACTACTTCATCTACATCATCAAAATCAACAACTTGCTCTCTTGGAGAGCCATTAGTCTCATCAAATACAACGTCGCTAGAGACTTCAACCAAACCCGATGATTTGTTGAAGACTCTATACGCCTTTGTATTTGAGTCATAACCTAACAAAAACCCTTCTACGGCTTTGGGAGCAAATTTGGAATTCCTACCCTTCTTCACTAGAATGTAGCATTTACTCCCAAAAACCCGAAAATACGAAACATTGGGTTTGTTACCGGTTAGTAGCTCGTACGATGTCTTCTTGAGGAGGCGATGAAGGTAGACCCTGTTGATGGCGTGGCAAGCCGTGTTCACGGCTTCCGACCAAAAACGCTCGGGGTCTTGAACTCTTCAAGCATTGTCCTCGCCATGTCTATAAGCATTCTGTTCTTCCTCTCTACCACACCATTTTGCTGTGGTGTGTAGGGAGCGGAGAACTCGTGCTTGATCCCCTCCTCCTCAAGGAACTCCTCCACTTGAAGGTTCTTGAACTCGGACCCATTGTCGCTCCTTATCTTCTTCACCTTGAGCTCAAACTCGTTTTGAGCTCTCCTTAGGAAGCGCTTGAGGGTCCCTTGGGTTTCAGTTTTATCCTGCAAAAAGAATACCCAAGTGAAGCGGGAAAAGTCATCAACAATAACTAGTCCATACTTACTTCCTCCTATGCTTAGATAGGCGACGGGTTCGAAGAGGTCCATGTGAAGCATCTCCAAAGGTCTTGATGTGGTCATTACATTCTTGCTGTGATGCGCTCCTCCCACTTGTTTACCTGCTTGACAAGCTACACAAGGTCTATCTTTTTCGAAAGTAACATTGGTTAGACCTATCACGTGTTCTCCCTTTAGAAGCTTGTGAAGGTTCTTCATCCCCACATGTGCTAAGCGGCGATGCCACAGCCAGCCCATGCTAGTCTTAAGCATGCATCTAGACCGACCTCCTCTTTTGCAAAATCAACTAAATAAAGTTTGTCGTCTAATACACCCTTAAAAGCTAATGAACCATCACTTCTTCTAAAGACAGACACATCTACATTTGTGAATAGACAATTATATCCCATATTGCATAATTGACTAACAGATAACAAATTATATCCAAGAGACTCAACTAAAAACACATTAGATATAGAGTGCTCGGATGAAATAGCAATTGTACCTAACCCTTTTACCTTGCCTTGATTCCCATCACCGAATATTATTGAATCTTGGGAATCCTTGTTTTTGACGTAGGAGGTGAACATCTTCTTCTCCCCGTCATATGGTTTGTGCATCCGCTGTCGATAATCCAGCTTGAACCCCCGGATGCATAAACCTGCAAGGCAAATTTAGGCTTGGGTCTTAGGTACCCAACTCATTTTGGGTCCTACAAGGTTAGTACAAATATCCTTAGGGTCCCAAATGCAAGTTTTGTCTCCCTTGCATTTTGCCCCTAACTTTCTAGCAACTATCTTCCTATCCTTTCTACAAATAGCAAAGGAAGCATTTAAAGCATGATATATTGTAGAAGGTTCATTCATTACTTTCCTAGAAACATGAACAATATTCTTTCTAGGCACATGATGAATATTTTTCCTAGGCATATCTTTACCATGCACAACATGGGAACTAGAAGCAGTCATAGCATATGAAACAACTTTATTGCAATGAACATTCCTAGAATATTTCCTATCATTGTATAAGAAAGCATGGTTCTTTTGCACACTATTTGCCATAGGGGCCTTCCCTTTCTCCTTGATGGAGATGGGAACCTTATGACTTGTTGAGTCCTTGGCTTCCCTCTTGAAGCCAAGTCCATCCTTAATTGAGGGGTGTCTACCAATCGTGTAGGCATCCCTTGCAATTTTTAGCTTGTCAAATTCATTTTTGCTAGTCTTAAGTTGGGCATTAAGACTAGCCAATTCATCATTCAATTTGGAAATTGAAACTAGGTGTTCACTACAAGCATCAATGTCAAAATCTTTACACCTATTGCAAATCATAACATGTTCTACACAAGAGTTAAATTTACTAGCTATCTCTAGCTTAGCATTCAAATCATCATTTATGCTCTTTAAGCTAGAAACTGTCTCATGGCAAGAAGATAATTCACAAGAAAGCATTTCATTTCTTTTAACTTCTAAAGCATGAGATTTTTGTGCCTCTACAAATTTGTCATGCTCTTCATATAAAAGGTCCTCTTGTTTCTCTAAAAGTCTATCCTTTTCATTCAAGGCATCAATCAATTCATTAATCTTATCTATTTTAGTTCTATCCAATCCCTTGAACAGACTAGAGTAATCTATTTCTTCATCACTGGACTCATCATCACTAGAAGAATCATAAGTGGCATTGTTTCGAGTACATACCTTCTTCTCCTTAGCCATGAGGCATGTGTGATGCTCGTTGGGGAAGAGGGATGACTTGTTGAAGGCGGTGGCGGCGAGTCCTTCATTGTCGGAGTCGGATGACGAACAATCCGAGTCCCACTCCTTGCCAAGGTGTGCCTCGCCCTTAGCCTTTTTGTATGCCTTCTTCTTCTCCCTCTTGTTCCCCTGTTCCTGGTCATTATCATTATCGGGGCAGTTAGCGATAAAATGACCAATCTTACCACACTTGAAGCATGAGCGCTTCCCCTTTGTCTTGGTCTTGCTTGGCTGCCCCTTGTGACCCTTTAGCGCCGTCTTGAAGCGCTTGATGATGAGAGCCATCTCTTCATCATTTAGCCCTGCCGCCTCAACTTGTGCCACCTTGCTTGGTAGCGCCTCCTTGCCTCTTGTTGCCTTGAGAGCAAAGGGTTGAGGCTCATTGATTGGACCATTCAATGCGTCGTCCACGTATCTCGCCTCCTTGATCATCATTCGCCCACTCACGAACTTCCCAAGAACTTCTTCGGGCGACATCTTGGTGTACCTAGGATTTTCACGAATATTGTTCACCAGATGTGGATCAAGTACAGTAAAGGACCTTAGCATTAGGCGAACGA
Source organism: Zea mays (assembly GCF_902167145.1). Taxonomy (NCBI): domain Eukaryota; kingdom Viridiplantae; phylum Streptophyta; class Magnoliopsida; order Poales; family Poaceae; genus Zea; species Zea mays. The sequence continues at coordinate 35,946,066 of NC_050098.1, read as the reverse complement.
CGTCGTGGTCCGTCCATCGCGTGCTTCCGTAGCTCCTTATTTTGTTGATGAGGGTCTTGATCCGGTTGTATGTTTGAGTTGGCTCCTCGCCCCTTATCATTGCAAATCTCCCGAGCTCGCCCTCTACTAACTCCATCTTGGTGAGCAAGGTGACGTCGTTCCCCTCATGAGAGATCTTGAGAGTGTCCCAGATCTGCTTGGCATTGTCCAAGCCGCTCACCTTATGATACTCGTCCCTGCACAAAGAGGCTAACAACACAGTAGTAGCTTGTGCATTTTTATGAATCTGTTCATTAATAAATACAGGACTATCCGAGCTATCAAATTTCATTCTATTTTCAACAATCTCCCATATACTTGGATGGAGAGAGAATAGGTGACTACGCATTTTGTGACTCCAAAATCTGTAGTCCTCCCCATCAAAGTGTGGAGGTTTGCCAAGAGGGATGGAAAGCAAATGTGCATTTGAGCTATGCGGAATACGAGAGTAGTCGAAAGAAAAGTTCGAATTAACCGTCTTTCTTTTGTCGTAGTCGTTGTCGTCGTTGTCCTTTTGGGAAGAAGTGGACTCATTGCTGTCGTCGTAGTAGACGATCTCCTTGATACGTCTTGTCTTCTTCTTCTTCCCATCTTTGCGTTTGTGGCCCGAGACCGAGTCGGTAGGCTTGTCATCCTTTGGCTCGTTGACGAAGGACTCCTTCTCCTTATCATTGATCACAATCCCCTTGCCCTTAGGATCCATCTCTTCGGGCGGTTAGTCCCTTTCTTGAAGAGAACGGCTCTGATACCAATTGAGAGCACCTAGAGGGGGGGTGAATAGGTGATCCTGTAAAACTTGAAACTTAATCCACAAAAAACTTGATTAGGCGTTAGCACAATAATGCCAAGTGGATAGAGAGGAGCCTCAACAAAACACAATAACCACAAGAGATCAATCACAGAGATGGCACAGTGGTTTATCCCATGGTTCGGCCAAGACCAACGCTTGCCTACTCCACGTTGTGGCGTCCCAACGGACGAGGGTTGCAATCAACCCCTCTCAAGCGGTCCAAAGACCCACTTGAATACCACGGTGTTTTGCTTGCTTTACTATATCCCGTTTGCGAGGAATCTCCACACTTTGGAGCCTCTCGCCCTTACACTTTGATGATCACAAAGAAGCACAGAGTAAGGGAGGGATAAGCAACACACTCAAGACAAGAAATCACAGCAACACCACGCAAACAAGTCGCAACAAGAGCTCACAACACAACTCAATGAGTTCACAACTCAACTAGAGCTCTAATTGCTATTGCAAGGAATCAAAAGCGCGGAATCGATGTCTTAGTGCTTAGGAATGCTTAGAGAATGCTTGGTGTACTCCTCCATGCGCCTAGGGTCCCTTTTATAGCCCCAAGGCAGCTAGGAGCCGTTGAGTGCATTCCAGGAAGGCCTTTCTTGCCTTCTGTCGACTGGCGCACTGGACAGTCCGGTGCACCACCGGACACTGTCCAGTGCGGATCTCTTTCCTTATTTGGCAAAGCCGACCGTTGGCGCCTTGGAGCCGTTGGCGCACCGGACACTGTCCGGTGCCCCCTTCTAGCCGTTGGCTCGACCACGCGTCGCGTCCGGATTAAGCGGCCGACCGTTGGCTCGGCGACCGTTGGCTCACCGGACACTGTTCGGTGCACACCGGACAGTCCGGTGAATTATAGTCGTACTCCGTTAATTTCTTCCCGAGAGCAGCAAGTTCGCCTGAGCCAGTCTGGCGCACCGGACACTGTACGGTGCACCACCGGACAGTCCGGTGCACCCAGACAGAGTTGGCTTTGGCTGAACAAGGCCATCTCTTCTCCAGTTCGTTTTCTCCTGTTTCCAGCACTTAGACACAATACATTAGTCTCTAAAACAATGTACTAAGTCTGAGAAACATACCTTTATACTTGATTTGTACTTTGTCCAACTTTTGACACTTAGGCACTTGTATTGGACACTAAATCACCAAAACACTTAGAAATGGCCCAAGGGCACATTTCCCTTTCACAGACACCGTGGTCGCCACCGCAGGCGGAACAACAACAAGTTGCCCCTCGCCCGATCCTGCAACGTATCAACAGTCAAAAAAAACTCGGGCCAACGACTTACCAACGAGATAATCGTCCACACTAATATTGGTGCCGAAATCGGCAACGCGCTTCCCCGGCGAAGGCAATTCTCGGGCCTTCGCGGCTCCGGCCAAGGCAGACTTGGTTCCGCCGGCGCCGGCTGCCTTCGCGACCTCCGGCACCTTGCTGGACCCAGGGGCGGCCGACTTCACCGCCAGCGTCGGCTGGCTACCGCCGGGGGCGGCAGCCTTCGCAGTCCCCCGCGCCCTCTTCGGCCTAGCCTCGGGCAGCCTGATGACCGTCCGGCGCTTCTGCGCAGCTTCTTGACGATCCTTGTCCATCACTGCCGACACAACAGCAACAATATTCCGTCCATAAGGAAACACTCTCAAGTCACGAACCATGCGAGATGTAAAAAAGTCTTCGCCGGCCGCGCGGGGGATAGGAACGTTCTTAGGCCACCAACCCCCGGTAACTTTCAGCATCCGCGCCGAAGACTCCCGGAGCTCGGGCAAAGACATCCTTCCCCTGGGGGCCGCGCATGTCCCCGTCAACTCCATAGCAAAACTATCGGAGACCCCCAGTCCTCCCATCGCAGTACCTAGCTTCCTCTTCTTAGTGGATGGGGCGGCCGCCGGCGCGGGGTCGTCTTCAGTCTCAGCCGCCGGTTTTTTCCCGCGGCGGTCGACAACGTCTTGCCCGGGATAACCGCCATACGGCAGACGGTTCAACTCGAAGACCCTATTCAAGCGATCGTTGGATCCGCGTATATCCCAACTACGCTGGGCCTCCGTCTTTGGCACGTAGCGACCAACAACCCGCACCGCCCCATCCTCCACCTCACGCACGAATGCGGCGGGATCCCGGCCATGCAAATCCAGTGCGAAGGCAGGACTCCGCACTAGCATCCCACCGCGGAAAGGCATCTGGCGAGGGCATACTTCACCCACCGCCCAGCCACGCGCCAAGGGCCATACTCCATACCCGACAAACTCCTCCACCAGATCACGTCCGCTACTCATGCGGGCCGCGCACCGAAGGGCCTTTTCATTTTCATCCTCCTCTGCCACCTCAAACTGCGGGTACGCTGAGTAATAATGCGAGCACATCTCGGCCACGGGGAGCCCCGGATGGTCTTCGACTGTGCCTTCGGCAACGTAGAACCAAAATTCCCACCAGTTGCCCCATTTATTGCGGGCGCAGGGAACCAACTCAACGACTTCCATCGAAGTCTTGCCGGTCTTCAGCGTAAATGTACAAGATCCAAATTGAGCAATCTTATTTCCGATTCTCCTTTTCTGCCAATGCAGACAATAATACTTCGCGAAGACTTCGACCGATGGCTGCTCGCCGTACGAAGTCGTTGCCCAGACATATTTTGACAGGGCCACCACGACATTCGGCGTCAGCTGGTGGACCTAGACATTGAATCTATGCAGAACTTCCCCCACAAATCGATGCGCGGGGAGATGAAGACCAGCGGCGAAAAAAGCCTCGAAGACGACCAACTCGCCTTCCGGTTCGGGGACCTCCTCTGTCCCCAGGACACATGCCACTCCGCCGCCGAAATAACCAAGTTGTTGCATGTCCTGCACGCAAACCGAGGACATCCGCGACACGCCGAACTCCACTGTGTCGCCGGCGCGCAACTCCTCCACCGCCACATTGCTCAGCGTCTCCTCGGACGACGCGCCGGCTGGCGGCGGCGTATCGGCAGCAGAAGAGGAAGAGGACGGCATCGCTACGTACCGTCGGCGGCGGCGGGCGGTTTGCTTCACACGGGCCAGATCTCCGACGAGCAAAAGCAAGGAGGGCAGACGAGCAGCGGGCGGTTTGAGAAGGAAATTAGGGTTTTCACGGAGCGTGGAATGATAAGGTTCAAAACGCGCCGCCCCCGCCCCCTTTTATACACAGGGCGCGGCGCTTCGGGAAACCCGCATTTCAACAGTACGGCGTCAATCAACGGTCATGTCAGGAACCACTTCGAGCGAGGGCAGCGTCTCCACCATCTAGCGACGTCTTCGGCACCAGATGACTTAGTCGAACTGGTCCCTCGGAGGGCAAATGTTGGGGCGAAGGCGAAGACGCCACCCTTCGCTCGATGCCTTCGCCAACCTCGCTGGCTGCTACCGGAGGCAAGACGACTGGCAGATTTACCCTTCGTCCCACACGTCGCCGAACGAAGACCTGCGACGAGGTCGTCGCACCCTGCGGCCTCGTCCAACATGGAGGCCCACGTGTGATCCGGCCCATTGTAACAGGCCCTGCGTGGCCGCTGCGCATTACGGGCCTAATTTGTAAAGGTATCCCTGTAATTACAGTCTGTAACCCTGCTTTATGGGAATATTCCGGGGATAACCTAGGTGCCTGAGGGCACATGCGTCCTTAACACTGGACGCTGGGCCCTCAGATACCTATAAATACCCCCGCACAGTGCCCTTGAGAGGCTAGATTAACAGAGCTATTGCCATCTCGAGCAAAAACCATGTTTACGTTGCTTCACTCCCCCGTTGGATCAACTTGCTTGGGAGAGCAAGTTCCAACACCTCCCTAGTCGCTGAGGGGGACCAGAGCGTAGCTGCTGCTAGAGTGGTCCCCTTGGGGCAACAGTTCCTCCGTCCACCCAGGAGGATGTTGTGGTGGTCATGGAGGTTTTACACGGTGCAACTCCGGTGGCTAGCATGGTGCTTGTCGCTCTGTTGCTGCCCCTCAACCCTTTATTGTTGAGCGTCGTGGCAACGGGGGTCATTGGGCCCAGACCTAGCGTTCTCTGAATGTGCCTCCCTCCTCTTCCTAGGGGGCGGCGCTCCCCACTCTGCCTGTTCCTAGGGGGTTTCGGTGATGTCCCCCGTCATTCTCGAGGGCTTGGAGGGAGAAGAGATGGAGGTGGAGGAGTGGCAGATCATCTAGGGGGCGTCCATCTAGGACGACAAGAGCCTGGAAACTATCGAGAGCTTCCTTGGCAACTTTGACAAGGCAGTCTCTATAGCTCGCACGACGATGACGCGAGACTTGACCCCTTACGACCAGGTTTGTATTCCTTTCTAGTTGTTTCTCTTTTCTCGTCGCTTTTGGACTAACATTCATCTAATCGTTCGATCACTCTTCGTAGCATCTCTTTTCACGGTCGATGGCTCAGGGAGGTGCTGTTGGCCGCACGACAGGAGGTGGAGCAGTTGCGTGCGGAGGTCGCCTACTCTGAGGAGAGGGAGCACAAACTCGTCGTGCTCCACTTCGAGGCTGACTGGCTTCGCAGCGAGGCAATACGACCTTGGACGTGGATATGAGAAAATGACCTATTTGTCGGTCACCTAGCTTGTGGCCCACTAAGAGCTTGCTCGGTCCACACCTCACTCAACGTGAGAAGTTGGGGTGAGTTTTTGTTCTTTACCTGTGTGGCCTGAGGAAGTTTTGAGGTACTACGGTGGCGGTGCGGTAAACAAGGAGGCCATCATGACGCCGCTTAGTGTGGGACACATAACCTCCTTCCCATCGTATCATGCGCAAGTGGCATGATGGGGTGGTTAACCGTCTCGCCTGTTACTAGTGTATCCCCTGTGGCATGCCCCTTTTCCGAGCTACAACCGTTGCAACCTTCTAGGGCGTAGATATGTCTCGAGATGGATTGTGGTTCTTAGGAAGTCTTAAGAAGTGCATGGTAACATGACATTAGTCTAGGTGCGTTTTGCGGAGTGGTGCCTATTCCTCAGCCCCCTAGCAGAGCGTGGCGACTTGGTCGACATGTTTTGTTTGCCCGAGTGCGAAAGCGAAAAAGGATAGAGATTGTTAGTCAAGGGTAGAACTTCCTTAGGTTTTCAATGTTCCACACGTTGGTCAGGAGGTTGTCATCGCTATACTTAAGCTGGTAGGCCCCGTGCGTAGGACCTGGGTGACGATGAAAGGTCCCTCCCATGGCAGGGAGAGCTTATGCTTGTCCTTGGTGGTCATGACCCTTTCAACATCAGGTTGCCAACATTGAACGATCTTCCACGAACTTGTCAATCGTGGTTGTGTCGCGAGTGAAAGGGAAATGTGCCCTTATGCCAATTCTAGTTGTTTTGGTGATTAAATGCTCAACATAGTACTAAGAACTAACACTACTCTTATGAGCATGAGCACAGGTGTTTAGAAAGCAAATTGAAGCAAAGGTATGTTTCTAGCACTTAGTCATTTATTTTTTGGTGCTAACAATGTTCATCTGAGTGCTAGGGAACTTCTCAAGTCAAGCCAAAATGTAGTGAAGAAGATTGGCTAAGAATGGTCAAACTTGGACTAGCCTCAGCCTCACCGGACAGTCACCCGAGACATGCTCGGGCGAATCGTGATTGCGCTCTGGTGAAACATGACTGTTTCCTGTCCGAGGATTGGCCTCAGGTGAATCATGTTGTGTCTATCTCAGGCGTGTCCTGACTGCATCAGACGAGCTATGGCTTCAGACGACCTTTGGCCTCGGACGCGTTGTGGCCTCGGACGTGTTGTGGCCTTAGGCAAGTCATGTCCGGTGTGCCATACAACCGAAGGTGCACAACGGTCGGAGATCTGTTAGCTCACCCATTCTTCCCTCCCCTAGACTGAGTAGTTTTTGGTATGTACATCAGATCGTATATATGTACATGTATATGCTCCTTAGAGCGTAGTGTTCTTTCGTTGCTTTGTATTGTTGTTACTATTATGTCATCGCGTAGTCACAACCTAGAAACAATCAATGATGTGTGATCAGTTAACCTAGATTCCATGGTACTGTTAAGTTGTTCATGTACAGTGTTCTATGCTACGTAAAAAACTACAATTCTCACAATGGTTTATTGAATCAAAGAAGGATGGTTAAACCTCAAGTTGCGCCCTTTTTAATCAAAGCAGGATGGTTTAGCCTCAAATTGCACCCTTCGTTGGGAGTACTTCATGCTATACCATCGATCGTAGATAAAATGAACATATTGAGACATTGAGTTTACTGAGCATAGATAGTTACACTGGACAATTTTAGACTTAAGAATATGTTGTTCAGTTTTCTGCACAATTGGATATGTTGATAAACATTACTGTATTTGTTAGCGGTGGTGCGAAAGGGCCTCTAGCCGAGTTGGTTAGGTGGTATGAGCAGCACTCCTCTGGTCCTAGGTTCGACTCTCCGTGGGAGCGAATTTCATATTGGGTTAAAAATCCTCTCGTTTGTACCACACCAAAGAACAGGTGTAAGTCCCGGTCCCGTTGTGGTCGTTCTCACATGGGCTACGATGCCACTATGTATGGGTGGGGCAAGGGTTCAGGGTTTTTGTTGACCTGTGTGAAAAGTTCTCTTCTTAATATAATGGCCGAGGGTTGTTATACCCCTCGCAGGTCAAGTTTTTTTTGTTAGCGGTGGTACCCATCAACTGCTTGGTTGTGTACATGCTACATTCTGACAATTTTTGGGTTTCCATGTTGTGCATGCATTGAATAACAAATTGGTTTTTGTTACATAATTGTTGATGATTACCTCTCTTTAGGTATTTTGTGTTTGTTGTATATCCATGCCATTATAAATAGGAAGTCGATTACTAAAGCTTGTAACATTTTTGCGCATTTGTTTCTCTGTATATGCTTGATGCTCATCTTATCTGTATTTGGATACGCGGGTTTGTAGTTTATGCAGTCGATGTATATATGTTGTTTTTGTATTCATGTTTTTGCTAAAGGATCTTGGAGGCATTATTGAGGAATTTGTTAGTTAGTTTGTGGTGGTAAGTGTTGTCAGTGGCTATGTGTACTGATTGCAGAACAAACAAGAACACTGGTCATGTAACCTTCTCGTCCACTCAGTTGTTCACCTATATGCAGTGACAATGTTTTTGTTCGACGACTTGGGTTAGTTAGTGTTATGACAGGATATGATTTGACAGTTTTCTCATGTTTTCGGTCGATCAGTCCTTACGAATATAATATGTAGAGTTGTATGCCATAGTGATTTTTTGCTAACGCCCGAGGTCGTCGATAGGAATTTCTCGCTTTGTTGGTAAATAGGTAGTTGCCCATGTGGAGCTTGGTTCATCTTTCCAACAACTTGTTCCGTTTTACATATACGTTGTACCACCTTTTGTTTTTTCTGTAACTGGACTTCATGAATCTGAAGTCATTTTCACCTGGTTACAACTCACTTCATATCTAATCCAATGGTTATTCTTAGGGGGAACTCTGACGTACCAACCAACCCTAATAATGACAATGTGCTGGTTGAAGCTGGCAAGATGGGAGATGAAGAAGGGAATCCACATCCCAACTACAACTATCTGACACCGGCGGAGCGACGCTACATGGAATAGACGCGGAAGATCGACATGTAGAAGATGGCCAAAGTTGCCAACAAGTCGCACAGGGATCGCATCCAGGACTTTAACCAGTACATGGCCAACCTCAGCAAGCAGTACGACATCCCCAAAGTTGGCCATGGCTGACATACATAGCCAAATTGCTGCGTACGCACAAGGCGAACTCCAGAAAAATTAAAAATGTATAATGGGTCTATCCAACTTTTTGTTAGCATGTACTCCCTCCATTATTTTCTATTTGTCGCGGTTTAGCTCAAAAATGAACTAGCGGACGACAAATATTCGAGAACGAAGGTAGTATGGTTTTATATTTGTTGTATAATGACCTGTTGCCGTCAGAAGATGCTATTTTTATTTCAAAAGTGTGTTCCAAGTAATCTAATCACTTGTTCTTGTAAGTTTAAGCTATGTTTTGGTTGCTCCTTTTAGTTGCAACTTCCGTGGCAACGTACGAGCACATAACTAATATTTTATATATGTGTTTAGATTCATCTTCATTTATTTGAATATAGATATAAAAACTAAGAGCTAAAATAAATACTATTTTGAGTTTGAGTCGGAGTGAGTAATATGTATCGCCTCCATACGTACTTGTACATTCAATCACCATTTAATTGATTGTACGGTTACATAAGAGGGTGGGTTTATATCCCTATAGAAGTCTTTGATTTTCGGAGGAAAATATTGCTTTATATTTTAAGGCCTGTTTGAAAGCCCTCAGTTTGTAAAAAAAATGGTTTATAAAAACTGTGATGATTCTAAACGTATCAGATTATGTCACAGTTTATAAAAACTAGATTACCAGTTTCTTAAAAACTAAAAAGCTAGTCTTTTCCAACTAAAACTAGTTTATAGGAATTTAGGTGGTTTCAAACACTGTTATTCAGTTTTTTTATAAACCAGTTCCTAGAAACTGGAGATAGAATCTAGATTCTTAAAAACTAGCTCGTTTCCAAATAGGACCTAAGTAGATGGGTTTTTAGCATTTCCATTATTTCTATGTTCTTGGTTTTCTTATGTCATGTTTGGAAGTAACTCAGATTTTTTTTTAAAATTTGATTTTTATTTTTTAGCTAGGAATAGTCAGCTTCTCAATTTTTAAGAGAATCTAATTTTTATAAATTAAATTATAAATCAATATATTTAGAATCAACTTAATTTCTATAAACCAGTTTGTTGGATGCTCTCACGCTGCAGCGTAATGACCGCTTGTGATCTGATCTGACGGTAGAGGTAAGTTGTTCTAGAACAAGTAGACGCCACCGAAGAATCTAGAATACAGCACGCAGGGCACAAGGAGAAGAAGAGGGGAAGAAATATTCTTCCCGTCGAAAGACGGAGAGAGGAAAAGGGACAAGGGCAAGGCAAGAGAGAGGCGTCGTCGTTTGATCTGCTGCCGGAGTGCGAAGAGGAAGAGGAAGAGGAGCGCCGGAGTTGTAAAGATGTTCCTGGTGGACTGGTTCTATGGGGTGCTGGCATCGCTTGGGCTGTGGCAGAAGGAGGCTAAGATCCTCTTCCTTGGCCTCGACAACGCCGGCAAGACCACCCTCCTCCACATGCTGAAGGACGAGGTCCTCTCTACCTCCGACATCCGCCCCTTTTCCTTGCGAATTCCAGTCTTATATGCTTTCGACTTAACGGGGATTCCTGATCTGGTTCGATTGGGTTCATCGCAGCGGCTCGTACAGCACCAGCCGACGCAGTACCCCACGTCAGAAGAGTTGAGCATCGGCAGGATCAAGTTCAAGGCGTTCGACCTTGGGGGCCACCAGATCGCCCGCCGCGTCTGGAAGGACTACTACGCCAAGGTTGCCTTTCTTCCTTCAGCTGCTGGCTTCTTATTAATTACGTCTTGGTTCAGTTTTTGTGTGATTTGGTATTGGAATTTGGGTTGGGACGAAGACAGTAGAATTTTATCTCGGGTTAAACGACATCTGAATTTCGTTGCTTATTATTGTTAGAGTGCTTCAATGTCATCTGAATTTCGTTGCTTATTATTGTTAGAGTGCTTCAATGTACTGTTTCTGTGTGTTTTGGCGTTGGAATTTTGGTTGAGACAGAGGCAATAGGGTTTTAGATATATAAGTAGTATCTGGGGTTAGGAATGCTACATCTGAATAACCAAATATGTAAGGTGCTATAGGACAAGCAGAAAATTTATAGAAGGCTACAGCATACCCAGATCTATGATCTTGAGAAGATAGCCTCATGCAACCAAGGATGACTGATCCACTGGGTCTTGATTTTGGCCACTTGATCACGATGTGATTCCTAGAGATATTAGAACATCCCTGTTGTGCTTATTCGAGCTCCGACGTACATATTAGCTGCCCATTTCAATGGCCCGCTGTAATTTAGTGGGTTACCTAATGGTGCCATTGATTATTTACCATCAAACATTCAGTGAGGTTTTTAGGATGTGATATCTGTATACGAGAAGATTACACATTCCACCTGTGCAAGTGGAACTAGTTTGTACTCTCTGTTCCAAATTACACATCCTTATGCCTTCTCAAGATACATAGCTTTTATTATGTACCTAAACATAATGTAGATCGAGAGCAAAAGTTATATCTAGAAAAACTAGAACAGACTTACAATTTAGAATGGAGTGAGTATTTCCTAGCAAGGGTGTTGCCTTTCCAGAGCAGAACAAACATTTGAGCTTATGTCTAGTGCTCTCATTTTTTTATGATATTCTTTATTTTGGCATAACACAACTTTAACAAAATATGGGAAGATTGTCAATGAATCATTGTGCTTACATGGTAAAAAAAACCAACCCAGTGGGGGGGGGGGGGCACAGCGGCACCGTAGCCCATGTGAGAACGGATGAGTGAGGCCGGGCCTTAGAACTTTGCTTTGGTGTGGGACCGATGAGAGGATTTTTGTAACCCCGGCCTAAATTCCCTACAACGGGGAATCGAACTTAGAACGTAAGGAGTGCTACTCAGGTCACCTAACCAATTTAGTTAGAGGCCCTTTTGCGTGCTTAGACAGTATGGCTGAATTACCGCTAGTAATACTATGAAGTGCCTGTTTACAACTATTGTGCAGTTCCGCTCCATCCTCACTGGCAAACATCAAACTTTTGCCATGGCTGAAGATGGGTAGGTAAAGTTGTCCACCGGTGCTAAACAGGTTCATGTCACAATTTTTGTGGTAAATTCACTAATGTGGGAAGTCTGAGTACCATGAGTGTGAAGTTCTCCAGACACACTGATCCTATTCATTTTTAAAATAAAAATAAGGCTTCAAAAAGAATGCTCAGATTTGTAATCTTATTGAATATACTTGCTGAAAACGCTTGAGTTCACCTGTTTTTCATATATTTAAAGAATTCCATCTGACCTGGTGTTGTTGGAGCATGACAAATGTCCTTTGTCTATAATGTTCTTTGTTATTTTGTTAACATGCAATCTGAAATAAGATTGTGGAAAATATATTCCTGTATCAGTTGTTTTGGAGATATTTTCAAATGTATAGTTCATACTTCTCATCTGACCAAGTTGCCATTGATAAGTCTGGGATGCCAACTTACAACTATTGGGCAATTTTGGTCCTCCATCTTTGTGTTATGGACTTTTTCTGTTAGACTGACATATATGGTGTGTGTATATACGGTATGGGTATGTTTAAGGTATAGCAGACCGGCCCATGTATATGTTAGATTGTCATATATGGTATGGGTACATGCCAGGTATAGCAGGCCAGCCCTTGTATATGATTGGAAAGATACGAGAAGATCTCATCTGGTTCTGTTTCCATAAGCCACAAGATCTCTCCCTTATTTATATGGTCTCTCCAATAAATCAATCCATTATTCTACGCTATTTCTGTTGCTTTCTGGTATCATTCGTCTAGGTTTAGCCTTTCGCCTTTTGCCACCACTGCTCCTTGTGTGCGCCTCATCCACTGTACTGGCTACTATGGCTGGTGATCCTCCTGCACTGCCTCCTGGCGCTGCTGCTTTTCGCACAGCCGTCGGCGCCGGCACGATCACTGCCGATATGGAGGTGTGGAGATTCTCATGCCTCGTCCTGTACGTGGAATATTTTAATCAGCTGTGTAGCTCATGTTCAGATCATCTTTGCAGTTCATTTTTGTGTCTTACACTTAGAATTTGACTGCTCCAATGTGCTCCATTCAATTTATGCGAGCAGTTTGATTTCCGTGTATACGCTTGGGCTGCTCTAACACTGCATACTTTGTACTGGTCTTGAATGAGTCTGACCCCCATTGGACCTAGAATGGGGAACAGATGTCCTTTTTTATTCTTATATGTTCTTTAATCATTGAAGCATGACTTGAAATAAAAAAATATGGAAAATTGTATAAGTATCACTGTGTCCGGAGAGCTTTCCAAATGTATGACTGCAGGTTTCCCACTTGACCATCTTACCACTAATAATATTGTGGAATGTGCCTGTGAATAACTCCATGTGTGATAGACTGATAGTTCATATACAGGATAGTGTCATAGTTTTTGTGGTAATTTGGCAGCATGGGAAGCCTGAGTGCTACAGGTGCAAAGCTCTTCACATACACTGGTTCTTGGTCAATTTTTTCTGAAAGAAACTAGAAAGCTTTCAATGGAAACCCTCAACTTGATGGCTTGATGCTTTGTTCTGTTCTTCGACGAGTCTTGCTGAATACACCTGAGTTTGCCTGAGGTTCTCAAATTCAGAAACACTGGCTAACCTAGAAAGGTTGGAACAAGACAGATGTCCTTTTCCATGCTTTTAGCAAAGGAGAGCCTAATATAAAATATTTCCTGGCTGGTTCACCTCTTAAGGTGTCATGTGCCAACCTTGGGTGGAACAGTCTCCACATTGGGAGTGGTGGCCAGTGCCCTTGGATAGAGGCTCTGCAGCCCATTACCTGTGCAGAGGTGTAGTTTGGTTCGGGACTGACTGGACAGAAAGTAGAGGTAGAGTTCTGCTAGTGGTAAACCAGTTATGGTCACATTTTTTGTGTTATATATGGCGGCAGTGTGGATAATCTTAAGTGCTCGGAGTGCAAAGCTCTCGCACACTGAGCCATGGTCTATCTGTGTTAGAAAACTGGAGGGCTTTAGAGGAGTCCTTGACTTGGGGCTCTGTACTGTTCTTGGAAGAGACTTGCCAAAGTACCTCAGTTTATGGGTTTTGCAAAAATAAACCCAGGCTGTCCTAATGATGGGAACAACAGAATGATCTAGTTTGGTGACCAATTTCACTATTTGGCTACAAGGGAAGTGAATACATGGAGGGAACATGTAAATCCGTCGAGAAATAATTCAAAACTTGAATTTGTATACTCATTTCATGTAAATGGCATCAAATCTTCCCCAACGTCATTAACAGCTGTGGGTCACTTCCGCAAGCTGAGAACTGACACCATGCATTGCATCTTGGTTTCCATCCCACTGCAGCTCAAAAGATGTTACTTACATGCTGCTGCTGCATGTTGTCAAACATAAGTTTCTTGGGCCATCTGTTTATCTTTTTGGGACACTCATGTTTGAACCGTACGGATTCAGCTTTTGTACAAGGTATGGTCAGGAAAATATGTATGTTTTGCACTAGGCATGTAAGTAGTGCTTGGGCCTAAATTCAGTCACTGCTTGATGTATATGATCCATAGTTTTAACAATTAACTATAAATTGTAACTGAATTTGATGAGTTCTGTGCTCCACACTTTTAACAGTTAACTGTGAGTTGTAACTGAACCTGATGAGTTTTATGCTTCACAGCTGTAATGTTTTGGCATATGGTTTGGTTGGATGTTTCTGAACTTTTACCTGTCATAGGTTGATGCTGTTGTGTACTTGGTGGATGCTGTTGACAAGGAACGTTTTGCCGAGTCGAAGAAGGAGCTTGATGCGCTTCTTGCAGATGACTCCCTTGCAAACGTTCCTTTCCTCATACTGGGCAACAAGATTGACATCCCATACGCGGCTTCAGAGGAGGAGCTGAGGTACTACCTCGGCCTGAGCAACTTCACAACCGGGAAGGGCAACGTGAACTTGGCCGACTCCAATGTCCGGCCCCTGGAGATCTTCATGTGCAGTGTGGTGCGCAAGATGGGCTATGGCGAAGGCTTCAAATGGATGTCTCAGTACATCAAGTGAGTCGCTGCTGTCCTCTTTTGTCCATGGCGCTGCTGCTTTCGCAGGAGGGTTGAAATCAAGTCTGGTCGTGACATGGCAGCTGCATGGAAAGGTTTATGGTAGCTAGTGATAGGCAAAGCTTGTAAGTCGGTGTTAATCCTAGATATGTGATGTGGGGTCTACTTTCTCTTCTGATTGTTTCTTGGGGTGGTCTAAACGGTTAAAAAAAATGCGACTTCTTCGGGTCAGCTAGAAGTTATGTAATCACGTTACATGAAGCAGCGCATTGTTCGCCAGCTGCTTTGGTGTGGTGGACTTCTGTCGGTAATGGTGAGCTTGCGGTTTCTAAAAGTATGCGTGTAGAGTAATTGTGTATCTACAGATTCCAAACCTTGCATTTGCTGTTGACTGAGGTAGCCCGGAAATGATAAAACATCCTGGTGAAAGTTGCATTGCTTTCATGTTGCGTTTTCGTTGGAACGAAGCAGCACACCAACCCGAACGCTGCTATTCATTTCAATTTGAACATTTAAAAGCACCTTGGGCTTCGTTTGGCTAACCGTGTATTGTACACGCATTGTTAGAGCATCTGAGTCCTAAACGGAGTTGTAGGACATCAAAAACTTGCTTTAATAGGGTTCTATTTTACAAAAAAAAAATATATAGGAAATATTAAATAAATATAGGACTCAGTCTATCAGATCCTAAGTATAAGATCTCGTATGTTCGAGCACTTTTTTATGCTTCTAAACACTTTAAATTAGATCCTACTTTAAATTTTAGGACGCCGATGTAGGACTACTGGTTGGAGACGCTTTTAACAATTACACCCGTCACTATAAGGAAAATGGCCAAAATAACTTTTATTCATATGCCGTAAAAAATAACCTTATTTTTGGTGACCGACACCAACCCATAGAAAAATAAATTTGTTATTATCAGTGGTTAGGTATCAGCCATAAAAAATAAGCTTATTATTTTTTGTGGCCAGGCATCAGCCGATAAAAATAAGCATTTATTTTCAATAGCTGACATGTGCCCACCAGAAATTAGTGTTGAGGAAAAGGGTTTCATTGAGGGTTGATTTGGTGACAAAGGGATCCCGAGAGGATTGGAGGGGATCGAGGGGGAAATGAACTAATTTCCCTTTAATCCCCTCCGATCCTCCCGGGATCTTGGATCACCAAATCAGCCCTGAAGGTCCTCGAATTATCAGATTCTGTTGTCCTAAGACTTTTTCAGGAACAAAGGCAAGCGTCGACTGAAAGCTTCGGTAAACGAAGGGAGAGAGAAACAGCTTCGTCATTAAGGAGGGCTTATCGCTGAAGTCTAGAGTCAACACACCTGAATCTCGTACAAGCTCAGATACTACTTAAGCTCAGATACAAAGTAGTGGCAAAGGAATACAGAAGCGACGTGCATAACACGTTTCTTAGAGGAAAAAACAGAAACACCCCGCGAACTTAATAGACTCCGTGTATATACATTGTGTTATTAATGTAATTTTATATAAAGTTGTACATCATCATATCCATATAAATAATTGAACAGTATGCGAGCACAAGAGATTTTAAATGTTTACTCTTCAAAGCTCCCTGTACACATTCATCTTTCGCGAGTATTCCAAAGATATCTTTGCAATTATAGAGCGCTAAATGGGTCATGCCTAACGGGCCAGCCCGAAGCACGACCCGTTTAATAGTGTCGAGCCGGGCCCAACACGAGAATCGTGTTGTTCTTGGGCCGCTGCCTCGGCCTGCACGACGCGGCACAATTATATATATTTTATTTTATAAAACATAGTATATATATATTTACATTTTATATTTGCTATTTACAACAAATACACTAGAGTTCTACTTGTTAGTCTCCATCCCCACTCACACACAGTTTTTTGTTATTTTTCTTGATTTAATGGGAGAACGTGGCCGGTTAACCGGACGTCCGACACGACTAACATGCCGACGTGCCGTGCCTGTGCTGCGGCACGCGGAATGGCCGGGCACGCCCCAATTATCCGTCGGGCCTAACGGACCCGTGCCGGACCGGGCCGCCCGTTTGGGCACCTATATTTGCAATCGACTGTGTTGTCCTGTTTTGATGATCTTC
Source organism: Zea mays (assembly GCF_902167145.1). Taxonomy (NCBI): domain Eukaryota; kingdom Viridiplantae; phylum Streptophyta; class Magnoliopsida; order Poales; family Poaceae; genus Zea; species Zea mays. The sequence continues at coordinate 35,929,473 of NC_050098.1, read as the reverse complement.
TGCGGGAGCTTCTGGTGAATTCACGACCAACCAAAACCATCATGCCTCCAAAATCCAAATAGAACAGGGCTGGTAATACCAGCTCCACTTTCGTTTCACAAAGACCAGGCTCAATTCGAAGGTGTTCAGCCTTCTGAAGATTATGACCGAAAAAGGGGAAATACGAAAGTCACAAGTCCACCACCATACGATCAGGGAAATGCGTCATGGCGAAAGAGAGGTAAAATAAAAGATGGTCTTGGACTCCTCTGAACCTGCCTGTATCTCTCATGCGCTCTGGTCACAGGTTGGTTGGCCTGCCGCCCTGCCCACCAAGGAAACCAGCACCCAACCAGAGCCGCGGAGCTTGAGAAACTATCGTGCATTCACGCATCGTCGACGACCGGGCGAACGCGACGCAAGATTAGCAAAGTTGCATATATATATATAGCTCGTCGATCTTAAAGTTCTTCCTCGTACATACGGGCGGCGCCGACGACGTCGAGAGGGAGAGTTTAAACTGTCGGGATCGAGACTATGGCATCCGTTTGCAGCAGGCCGCCGTTTTCGTTCCTGGCAGCGGCGTGCATCGCCTGCTTTATTTGCTGCTTCCTGATCCGGCTCCCAGCTGCCTGCTGCAGCTCAGCAGGTCCCCGTTTCTTCGCCTGCTCTGCTCTCAAGTCCTCGCACATACGTCACGGTTCCATGTTGCTCATCACTGCACTGGTACGTACGTACGTGCGGAACTCATGCATATGCAGAATTGCAGATGGAGGAGCAGCAGCAGCGTTCCACGGCCAGAAGACAGACGCCGCGAGCATAGTCGGGAGAGCCCTGTCCTGCTTCAACGATCGCTACGTGAGTGTGCATATGTGTATATATACATACTCGTCGCGTCTAGCTTATCGTAGTTTTGGGCTATCCCACGCTCTTGTCATGATCAATATATATGGCGAGCATACGTACTGAACGCCCTTGCTGCTCACTGCGTGCCATATGATGCCAAGATCTACAGCGGGTGCCAGGGCGCGCTCCGGCTGGGCCCCGAGGGCGCGCTGGACGTGCCGCCGGGGTCGGTGGACGCCTTCTGCGGCGGGCCGTGCCTGGTGGAGACGCACCTCGTGCTGCGCTGCGTCGACGACGGCATCGTGGCCGGCTTCCGCTTCTACAACGGCGCCTCCGCCGCCGACGTCCGCCTCGTGCTCGCCCGCGGGTGGTGCGGCCGCTCCGGCCTCCGGGGCGACTTCGACGACGTGCTGCAGCGCCTCGGAGGCGACGGGCACTTGTACGGCCGCGGGAGCGACGCCCGCGTCAGCAGCCTGGCGCAAGCGATGCCGCTGCTGCTGAGTGCGGCCGCTGCTGTCGTCCTCGTATGGACGTGAGCGCGTACGTGGAAGTAACCGTGTGTAGTAGGGACCATATTATATATATAGCAGGATGTCAGTAAAAACAACTTCGGTTGCCGCAGCCCGCGCAGGCAGGCGGTAGTATACTACGGGGTGTACAGGGAAAAAAATTTTGTGGAGCCGGCAGCAAATCAGAAGGTTTGCAGCTCCTCACAGAAAAAGAGTATAGATCCCTCCTGCAGCGCCTCGGCGGCGACGGGCACTTGTACGGCCCCGGGAGCGACGCCCGCGTCAGCAGCCTGGCGCAAGCGATGCCGCCGCTGCTGCTGCTGCTGAGTGCGGCCGCTGCCGTCGTCCTCGTATGGACGTGAGCGCGTACCTGGTGCCTAGTAGGGACCATATATATATATATATATATATCAGGATGTCAGTAAACAACTTCGGTTGCCGCAGCCCGCGCAGGCAGGCGGTAGTATACTACGGGGTGTATAGCATCATTTGCGTTTTATTCAGGATATCTCTGCAGGAATTTGATCTCCAATGCAAGAACAAACTAAAGGACCACTAACAAGGCCCGGCCCTGTGCAGTACGTACGGACTCGTAGAGTGGTAGCTATTAGTTTAATTTAGCTTGTCTTTTCCAACCAGTGAGCACTAGTTAACAATTAGAGTGTACAATAAAAACCAGTTCACCTGTTTGGATGGTCATGGTTTAACATTAATCTTAGAGAACTATATATGAAAACTTTATGTGACTAAACATTAGATTTGATATCAAGTGTGGCCTTTGTAGAGGTTTTCAACTTAGCATTGTGATTTTAGTTAGTAATTAAGTTCTACCATATAGCAATAGTTGTACATTATATATGTTCCAACACAATTATCTCTCCCCCCTCCCACTATAGATATCCAAATGGGTGGGCCGTGCCGGCCCACGGGCCCCAAGCAAGGCCCAAACACGTCCTGCTAGGTTAATAATTGTGCCGGACCGGCCTACGGCCCGACGGGCCTAACGGGCCCATAACAATATATAACGTTTAAATGATAAAAATATCCTAAAAATATACATTTTTAAGGGTTTAAACCATATTTATTAGCTCTAAACATTTATTTACACCAACATAACCAACAGAAACACATGTTTCTTGTGTTTTATACTCTATATTCAAGTATAATATATGTATTTATATCAAAAAATAGAAAAAAAAATAAAATCGGACCGTGCTGGGCTTAGCCCGTCGTGTCACGCCTTCGGCTCAGGCACGACCCGGTGACTGGGTCGGGCCGGCACGGGTTCAGTTCACTATGTGTCGTGCCGGGCCAAACCCGTGCCAGGTTTCGGGCCGTCCGGCAAGCCCGAACCGTTTGGACATCTATAACTCCCACCAACCGATCTACCTTATGGGGGGGCACAACCCCTCACTCAGTTTTCCTGTTTTCATGGACATTTTATCTTAATTATTTACTATAGCTATAAAGGTTCAGTAATCACTAGACATTTAATTATGCCCCATTTATATATTGGGCTCCCACTTAACCTTTGGGTTGGGTCCGCCCATGCCAACTCCCACCCCCACATTTCCATAGTGCATTGACCTATTTTAGGATGAAACATGGTACATGTCAATAACATGCATTCGGAGAAATGGAGTGTACAGTTGGAGACTTCAATAGAATAGTTATATAGAAGGTTGTGTACATGTAAACAATTATATATATGTGATATTTTTTGTGTATAACTTTAGCCACATTCGTGTCTAGAAATAAATAAAGTTAGGTAAAAGCAGTGTATGGTTAAATAAATTCATAAAATTGTACGTACATGAATAACCGGTGTTGACCAATATTGAGATTATAGTATGGAATATATTCGCTTCTATATCGGTTTATTATCGTATGAGATATATCGGCCATTCTAGTCGACACTGAACTAATATGCTCGTGTGAATTAATAGTGTATATTTCAGCAGTTCCTAAAAAACAGTTAATAAATTAATATTTTTAAATGATTTAAAAAGTTTGAAAAGATATTTGTTAGATTCTTTCATCAGTTCACTATCGGACGTAGCTGCTTTGCCGAGTGTGACTTTCGGCAAAAAAGTCTCAGTGAACTATATACATCGGCAACGACTTTTTTGCCGACGAGTACTTTTGTCGGGCCGAGTGTCATCTGGTACTCGACAAAGAAAAGTCGCCGTCACGCGCCATGTAACGGTGACAGAGCTTTTGCCGAGTGTTCTCCCTGACACTCGATAAATGCTCCCTCTTTATCAAATGCATGCTGGACTAGCACTCGACAAAGAAGGCTTCTATTGGCCCATTTGCCAGTCCCTTTGCCAAGTGCTCCAAGAGGCACTCTGCATTCATTGATTCTTTACCGAGTGTCGCGGCCACAACACTCAGTAAAGAAGCTTTACTGGTTCTCAGGTAAAATTTTGGCGCTCGACAAGTGTCATTCTTCGTCGAGTGTGGCACTCGGCAAAGTTTTTTTGTCGAGTGCCTGATAAATTCCCCTCGACAAAGAACTTGACACTTGGCAAAGACACAGATTCCAGTAATGGTTTTTAAAATTTCGCTTTTAAAATGTAGAAATATAAATAATTATTTTATATTGGAGATTCTAAACTATTTTTAAATATCACCAACTATTTATGCTTATTTTCTCTTTATGTTATCTTATAAAATTTGTCTTCCTTTTTATCCTTCGTCTCAGGGGCGGAGGTAGAGGTGACACCGATAAATTTTGGAAAATTAGCAAAAAAAATAATAATTTATTGTCCTCTAACGTCATATGCCCATAAATTGTCACGCATTCTATATATCATATGAGTGGATTATTTTAATATAATTAGATAGATGTGAATGTAGAGCCAACAATATAATTTTATTTTTTTCATAAATTGGGTAATGACTCTGGAATCATTGGAACCCAAAAACTAGTGCTTTATATAGTTTTATATAGTAGAGAAATCAACATATAATATTGTTTTTATTTTATAAAAAAATAGAATTGGGAGTGGGTCTTGAAGCTCGTGCTCTAACATGATGCCGACCTATTTGATTCTTACTAACATATAGCTTGTCCTAACACTATGATCTTAGGGAGGGGATGAGAGGGATCAATGGCTACGACGACGTGAGGGGAGGAGTTGACAGCAGCAATGGCGAAGTGAGTGAGGGGAGGGGGAGGCTGGAGGTGGCGGGGTCGCGGGGGGGGAGGGGGAGTGATGAAAGACGATGAACGATCCAAATAATATTATGTATTTGATTTGAGTGAGAAAGAGATAATGGTTATCGAACAATTTGGACTGTTGGCTTTGATGATGTGTTAAGTTTGAGTGTAACTTGTTTGATGGATTTAGTGGAGGTTATGGATGTGGGGTGATTTAGTTGGGTATATTTTGCAAAGTTTAAATTGGTGGATTATATACTAGTATATAGTATAGATATCCATTCCAAAAGGCAAGAGCGATAGCTAAAAGAGAGTAAAATACATTAGCGGTCCATGAACTATTTAGGGCCTGATATCTAAGTTTATGTACTATTCAAGGTCACAGAAAACCCAATTAAATATTTAAACTGCGTCAAATAAACTATTTTAAAGTAATATAGGGTTATGTTTGAATCTATTAGAGCTAATAGTTAACTGCTAAAACATCTAAAAGGTCTACCTAACAGTACAAACTATTAGCTCCTTTAGCAAATTAGCTAATAGTTAGCTAGTTATTTCACTACCAATTTTTAAGCCAAGTAACTATTAGATCTAGTGTATTTAAACATGCTGAGTCCATTAACTATTTAAAATGTGCCATATAAGTCCATGAACTGTTTCAAAAATCATAGGAACAATCATTAGGTAGAACGCCACCTCAACTGTTGGACTAGATCTTAGACTATTTCGATTTTATTTGACACACCTTAAATAATTAACGAGGATTTCTATGATCTCAAATAGTATAGATCTAGATGATACACATAGTGCATAGGCTAATAAGACTACCTATATCAGTCTCTTTCTAGTTTATCCAAAAATACTATTTTGTATTGTTCTATACTAAGTTTAAATATAGATATGGAGCCGAGATAGTCTAACTCACTTTACTAGACGGAGATAGTAAAGGTTTTGGCGCCAAAAGTATGCGGCAATTACAGGTTCGCGGTGCCTTTGGCGCCATTCGCATTTCATAAGGGCACTCTGGTAATATCGCCTTCGCCGATTTTGAATATACTCGGGTTCTCGGCAAAACCCCACACCGGCGCCGCCTCTTCCTCTCGGTTAAGTCCAGCCCACTCCGCCGCCGCCGACCGCGAGAGGAGTTCTCTTCGCCGCCTCAAGGACGGTAAGGCTGGCCGAAATGTTCGATCCTCTTCCTTCTTTGATTCGTGGTAGTAGTTCCGGGGATTTGGGGGCGGGATCGAGACCGTGACTTCTTCAGGCACCCCAGTTTTGCTAGGGTTTTGTCTCCATGGACGAGCATTGCTGGGGGGTGGGTTGGATCCCTAGCCCAAATCCCGAACTAATGATTGGTGCCGCCATCACCGCGGAAGAAAGAGGTGGGAGCGGGGTTGGACGTAGGGAAGCCAGACGGTGCGGATTGGTCCATCAATGAGTGAGTGCAGGTTGTTAAAAATCAAAACTCCCCAGGCTCCGCGGACTTCGCGGTCTGGGATATTTTTACTGAGATCTACAAATCGGCGCCTCGTATTTCTGTTTCTGATATTAATCTTACATGCGGGATATGGAGAAACTGTCTTAGAAAGTGTTCTAGTGTTTCGTCTTAGCCATGTACAGTACAGGTGACTGATTCTCGCCAGTGACCCAGCGTGCTTACACTCATTATGCGTCTTACACATGCTTTTTCCTAGCCACATACTGTATCTCGACCAGCATATGTTCTTGTACAAATATGTCCTGCAGTCATTTCACAAATTATGTTGGCAGAATCTCTGGAGGCTGTTTCTTGAGAATTATTAGGCATTCCAAATATTATGTATCACATCCATAAATTGGCCAAAATTATTATCTCAAGTTGAATGTATATTGTAACCTGTCAAGTCACAATGCCAACAAAACTCTATTACATGTTTTGCAGTAGAGGTCCTCTCCAAGCTCTTATTCAATCATCATACTGCAATCTTTGATATGGTGTTTTTTTGTGATAGCGATTAGAAGATGTGTGCAATTTATTTGCTTTGCTGTTTGCTAGATGGTTCTACTGAATTGCATTGAATGATCTGAAAGTCTGAATCCTCACTTTACAGAGATGGACACATCAAGCCCTGCAGCACTTGTCAATGCAAAGATTATGAACATGTTTGTTGGGCAAAGAGTGCGCACAGTTGTTCAAGTCCAACACAATGATGGTGGAATGCTTGTCGGGCAGTCCCCTGATGGGCATCAATTGAGTATCAAAAGCGCCATGGATGTCCCTGTATCACACTTTATGGAAGTTTATGGAATTGCTGAAAACAGCCAGACCATCCGCGCTGAAGTTTGCACAGATTTTGGTCCTGACTTTGGTTAGATTTCAAATGCCTTTGACCCTTTGATTGCAATAGTATGATTGTATGAATGCTTAGCATGTTCTGAGCTACCATACCATGGTTTAAACTTTCCCACATCCAAGCTTGCCATATCATAAGAAGTTTCTAGTATACCCATGCCCCTGATGTACACCAATTTAACCATGCAAAATCAGTGAAATTTTGAATTTTACCCCCTAATGAGTCATCTGACAATTTGTTCCCTCCCTTATAGTATTATTTTGCTTGGCCCCTGGCCTTAACCCATGAACATTAAGGAGCAACCAAGCAAGTAAACACTAAATAATCTTTGTCACTGTCTTTTCTGAACTTGGTCAGCCTGTCAGGTAGTGACCGGGTTTTTCCTAATCGGATGAGCAAGTCTATTTTCCATTATCTTATTTTCTTAGAACGTCAAAGCAGCCTAAGTGATTTTCCTACACAAATTGCAGATTAATACACCTGAGGGAGGGAGTGTGTGAATCTTTTTAACTGCTGTTAGTATCTGGACATTTAGTAATTGGATTTATAGTTAGATGTTGGGTGCTCCTTGAAATACAGCAAAATTGGCTCCTGTCGTTACAAGGAATGTGTATCTTATTTATTTATTTTCATGTCTCCTAGCTACATTTACATGGTTTTGTCCTATCCCCAGATGGCGATAAGTATGCCTATGAGATCAACTTGATCCTAGAATGCGTTTCAGGATGAGAAACATGTTATCCGGCAGGGGCTGTAATCATGCTATCCTCCATTGACAATAATATGAACTTATTATGGCTTAAAGCTGTGTAGATATATCCTTTTTACACTTGAGATGCAGATAAATCTCTTGTACTTAGGCCTCTCTTCTATACTGTGCCTTGCGGCAACAACTTTAATTGCACAGCATCCATACTTATTTTCCCCTATATCCATAACACCATTGATTTTTTCACCATGTTTATCTGGTAGATCCCGAGACTTTTAATCAATTGTGCAACCTGGCGAGTAACAAGTTCAAGCACATGTTCCTGTAGAGGTCATCATCAAGTGGAGGACCTTCGGCCAACTGAAGCTTGTTTGAAATCGATATGATTCACCTCTAAATGTTCTTTCACTCACCCCAGTACTCTGTTGTCAGTATTGGACTCCTTTTAGCATGTATTAATCTAAGCAACATAAGACTACGAAGGCAAGCAAAATATATCGTGTAGTTGAAGAACGTATGGTCTTTTCTACTTTTAGGCAATCCAAAGCTAAGCTTGTTATGTTGCTGTCACTTACATTTGGACCCTGAGAAGTTGCTACAATGGCTAATGCAGCTTGATGAGAGGAAAGAGTTCTAATGTGATAATTACATGCCCCATCTGAAAATTCTAGCTTTGATTTTATGTCTGCAAGATCCACCGTAGTCAACCTGAAACCCTCTATTCAGTTCTTATTGGGTTTAAGGCTTGAGATTTAGATTTTTGTGTGCATGATTCTGCAAATGCGCACCTGAATATACTGTATCCATGATGGATACCCGGCAGCAGGCAGCAGGCTATATGCTGGTGAAGCTTTGTTTGGTTGTTGGGGTTTTCTTGCAAGTAAAAGAGCATTGTTTACACAGGGCTGGTATCAATGGCTGCTAGTGTTAGCTAGTTTGGTGTGGAGACTGAAGATAGCTGTGAAAAATGACTTCCATTTGATTCTCAATATTTGGTATATCTAAACCAGTGCCAATTTGCGCAACATTGTTCTTCACTTCTGTTATCTCTGAAAGTATTTTCAGTTGCGAAGCATTTTTCATCAGTTTTTAGGAAAGTAGATACTGATGACGGCCGGGTTATGCCAAATGATTCCTATAGGGAAATGCTTTAAAGTATGAACACTCATTGAGAATCGCTTGCTTTAACAGAGTGGATGTATTGGTGGCATATTGGCATACTGCTTTCTCATATACCTATAAGGGTTGATTTCGTGACAAGGGATCACGGGGGGATTGGTGGGGAAGTAAACTAATTTCTTCTTCAATCTCCTCCAATCCTCCTGATCTCTGGTCATTAAATCAGCCCTAAAAGTGATAATCTTTTTTACCGCGACATCTCATCATTTACCTGATTGCAACAAGAACAAATTTAAGAGAACAAAAATGTCTCTTGTATTCGTTAGCTTAATTCAAAGGGTCAGACTACCCACTTGATTTTTTTTTCAAAACACAAGTTTAATCCAAGATCCATCGCATAGTTAAGTGCACACCGAAAGACATTTCTAAAGCATGCCAACTACAAATGTAGGGGTGGAAACACAAATGATAATTTTCGGACATCGGGAACTGTTTTCGAAATTTTACTGAAATTTAGGGCTAAACGAAACGGACAATATTACTAAAATTTTGAAAACGAAATCGGTAGAAAAAATCGGAGTTGAGTCTTTTCGTTCGTTTTCAGAAAATACCATTTTTATTAGGTATTTAGCGTCGATAACAAAATCGGTATTTTTAGGAAAAAACTAAATCTAAATGAATCTTTATAAATTCATAATAAATTTATCTTAAATTAGAAAATATGGCTTTTCATAAAATCAAGATCTATCTAATGCTATATAGTTTAGAGTTTTTGAAACTTTTATAGATTTTATTTATGTTTTCTTGCCAATTATTATTCTTGATACATATATTTATAATTTGCACGAGAACCTAAGAAGGAGCAAGGACACCAACTATGTTATCTATGTCAAGTATTAGGAATACAATTAGAATGCAAGTGTCATGTCATTATACATATCTTGATTCTATAGTCATATGCTATTAGACTTACTATTGCTTTATTTAAATACATGATAATAATTTTATTATTGTATTATATTAATAAGTCTTATAAATTATTAGTCATATGTCAAGCCATATCTCTTGATCTTCTCGACCTAGCCACATTACATCATGTCATGTCTCATATGCAATGAACTCCTTTAATCAACACTAGCTGAGCATTGCAATACATCCAAGCCACATCACCACCATGGTTCATATTACTCACACTAGTGTACATATGGACTAATCACCTATGCATCTAACATCAAACACATATTAGCCCATCTAGGTTGTCACTCATTTACCAAAATCAAATTAGGGACTTTTGGTCTCCCCCTCTTTGGTAATTGTTGGCAACTCTACAAAGATATGGAAATTAAGCTCATTCTAAGCTAGCACTTCACACAAAAGTAATTTTCTAATTGAAAGGAACGTAGATTTTGTTACTTATTGAAAGGAACATAGACGCCTAGGGGGATGAATGCATACAACTTTTTGCACTAATGTAGGTCTCTAATATTCCTCTTAAACAAAAACTATACGGATAACCAAGCATTGATATGTGCAACTATGGTTATCTAAGTGTTGCTATCTCTACTGCAAAAAAGGAGTTTTGCAACCTAAGTTCTAGACCTATCCACTGGCTTATAACTAAGCCAATAAGATAAAGTGCAAAACCAAAGGCAACAATATAAATGTGGAAGCTTAAATGAGATAAAGATGTGAACTCTTGTTGATGTGTCGATATTTTTAGGTATTAAGAAATGTTGGAGCCCCTATGCAATGGGTAGCCCATGCGAGGGCCAAGCTCCCAGTCAGGTAACTCTATAGATAGCCACAGACCTTCTCCATGTGGAAGTGGTGCTTCACTTCCAACCTCTCTTGGTTGCTCCCCATCGTCTCCACTATCATGCTTCTGGTTGAAATGTCGTGGGTCTCATCCCCTTCAGTACACGGTGACGGGCATACCACAAATGCAGTTGTTGTGATCTCGCAAGATACAACCCCTCCTAGTACAACTACACCGACATGCACAAGTGCTGAAGGATACAATGGTGTACACAAGCACCAAGGGTTTGATGGTGTATAACCTCACTTCTATCAACTAGAGGTTAACCTAAAACAAGCGATATAAGCGATCTAACTAACCTAAACATTCAGCAAAGCACCTATGCATAAGTGATTCTTTGAACACATGGGTGCCTAGTGCTAAAAGATTGGAGTCTCAACTCACACACTATGTTTCTCAACTCCCACACTTGAGAAAGGGTCGGTTGAGTGGTACTTATAAACCTCATGCCCAAAAGAGCCATTGGAAAGTGGCAGACTTTACTACACAGCACTAGACATGTCCAGTGTGCCACTAGACACATTCCTTGCCTTCCATGCTAGCTAGTCGTTGTGAGCTTGCCATTGTTGACCGTTGAGCCTCTGAGTATCCCATGTGGCACTGGTATGGCACCAGACATGTCTAGTGAGTTATACCTAGCTCGTGTTGCGTTTGCAACCCTTACAAATTATCATTTCTGGTGCAGGATCTAGTGTGTCATAGGATACATCTGGTGTGTTGTAGATGCCTACGTTTGCGCTGCAAGACTTACTGGTTGCCCTGTCCGGTATGCCATCTAGTGCACATGTCTGGTGCACACATACACGTTTGGTGCACTTTGTCTTTAGCTCAGTCTTCAGTATAGGCACATTACATATCTGGTGCACCACCGGCATGTCTGCGCTGCTCTGTACAACCTATTTCTTCGTGTCTTTGTGTTTTTTTGCTTGGGCTTCTTCTATCTTGTGTTTTGGACTGATCTTGATAAGTATTTAATGAGTCTTCTAATGTATTTCTTTGATGTGTTGGTCTCCTTGATCACACTATTGCCTTCATCTAAGTCCACGTTGCATCCTTTGAACTATAAACATAAACCCTAATAAACATATTAGTCCAAAATGGTCATGTTGATCATCAAACACCAAAATCCATTAATCAAATGAGTTGTAGTCTATTTTCCTTATAATCTCCCCTTTCTGGTGATTAATGACAACATAATCAAAGCAAGCAAATAATAAAATACAGAAAGTAAAATGCAGTCTACTTGCTAGGATGCATATGCATATGCAAGATTCATATGTTATAGAAGGATACCATTTGAAAGTATATTTGTAAAAGAATAATCTTGCCTATGCGGAATATCCTCATATTATGGTATTATCGACTTACCCCCTAACTCCATAGACCACATCTTCCAACCAAGGATCGAAACCCATACAAGAATACCACTTGAAAGACTAGAAAAAGTGGTTTTGGTATATAATAAGCTTGGGTTTGCTTTTGGTTCTTTAAATTTTTCTCCTTTAGAATCAAACACCAAAAAGAAAGACATTAATGCACTTATAAAGTGTCAAAAACTTATGATCCCTCGAAAATATTTTCTCCCTATAACCCCCCTTGGACAAGACATCTTGCCCATTTTGGAAAAGATTTTCCCCCTATCAGAATACTCTCCCACTTTGGAAAAACTCTAAGCTTAAAAACATGAGAGGGTCTCCAAAGAATTTGACATTTCAAATATATAGACTAGACGACATATATATATATATATATATATATATATATATATATATATATATATATAGGATATTGGGAGCCCTGATCTTCCAATAGGATACAGGAAGCCCTAGCCAGTCACCCCGCGCACCACCGGACCAGTCTGGCCTATAGCCCCCCTCCCGCATGTGTCTCATTCCTTGCATGCTCGCGGTTTGTTTCTATTTGCATGCGCGAGAAATTAGGAAGCGTATCGGTTAACAGTTGTGTCGGCGTTTCGAGACCGGGGGGTCCCTAAGCCGACGAGTGAGTGTGCTGCGTGCCCCAGCCCAGATGGGTCGAGCGCGTGGGCGAGCGCGAAGGGGGGAGTGGCGAGGTGGCCGGAGACGGGCGTGAGAGAGGTGGAGATCCCGCGGCCTTCGTGTTCGTCCCGCGCCCAGGTCGGGTGCGCTTGCAGTAGGGGGGTTACAAGCGTCCACGCGGGTGAGGGAAGCGAGCGGCCCCAAGAGAGCGCCTGTCTCGTCCTTGTCCCCGCGCAACCAACCTTCTCTAAGAAGGCCCTGGTCCTTCCTTTTATAGTCGTAAGGAGAGGATCCAGGTGTACAATGGGGGGTGTAGCAGAGTGCTACGTGTCTAGCGGAGGGAGAGCTAGCGCCCTAAGTACATGCCAATGTGGCAGCCGGAGAGATCTTGGCACCCTGCTGGTGTGATGTCGTGGCTGTCGGAGGAGCAACGGAGCTTGACGGAGGGACAGCTGTCGGAGCGGTCCAGTCTTTGCTGACGTCCTCCTGCTTCCGTAAGAGAGCTGAGAGCCGCCGTCGTCACAGAGCTTGTGGAGCGCCATCATTGCCCATCTGGCGGAGCTAGCCAGATGGGACACCGGTCTTGTTCTCTGTGACCCGAGTCGGCTCGGGGTAGGATGATGATGGCGCTTCCTGTTGACGTGGCGGGCCTGTGCCCTAGGCCGGGCGACGTGGGGGCTCCTCCGAAGCCGAGGTCGAGTCTGTCTTCCGTGGCCGAGGCCGAGCCCGAGCCCCTGGGTCGGGCGAGGCGGAGATCGTTCGGCAGAGGCCAGAGCGGAGTCCGAGCCCTGGGGTCGGGCGAGGCGGAGTTCGTCGTCTTCCGGGGCCGAGCCCGAGTCCGAGCCCTGGGTCGGGCGGAGCGGAGTTCGTCGTCTTCCGGGTCTTAGCCCGAGTCCGAGCCCTGGGTCGGGCGGAGCGGAGTTCGCCGTCTTCCGGGTCTTAGCCCGAGTCCGAGCCCTGGGTCGGGCGGAGCGGAGTTCGCTGTCTTCCGGGTCTTAGCCCGAGTCCGAGCCCTGGGTCGGGCGGAGCGGAGTTCGCCGTCTTACGGGTCTTAGCCCGAGTCCGAGCCCCTGGTCGGGCGGGGCGGAGTTTCCTATGGCGCCTTTGGCAAGGCCTGACTGCCTGTCAGACTCACTCTGTCGAGTGGCACTGTAGTCGGAGTGGCGCAGGCGGCGCTGTCCTTCTGTCAGACCGGTCAGTGGAGCGGCGGAGTGACGGCGGTCACTTCGGCTCTGCCGGGGCGCGCGCGTCAGGATGGAGGTGTCAGGCCACCTTTGCGTTAAATGCTCCTGCAACTCGGTCAGTCGGTGCGGCGATTTAGTCAGGGTTGCTTCTTAGCGAAGCCAAGGCCTCGGGCGAGCCGGAAATGTGTCCGCCGTAAAAAGGGGGGCCTCGGGCGAGACGGAAGTCCCTCGAGGTTGGCTGCCCTTGTCCGAGGCTAGGCTCAGGCGAAGCGTGATCGAGTCACTCATATGGACTGATCCCTGACTTAATCGCACCCATCAGGCCTCTGCAGCTTTATGCTGATAGGGGTTACCAGCTGAGAATTAGGCGTCTTGAGGGTACCCCTAATTATGGTCCCCGACAGTAGCCCCCGAGCCTCGAAGGGAGTGTTAGCACTCGCTTGGAGGCTTTCGTCGCACTTTTTTGCAAGGGGACCAGCCTTTCTCGGTTGCATTTTGTTCCGGTGGGTGCGCGCGAGCGCACCCGCCGGGTGTAGCCCCCGAGGCCTCGGAGGAGTGGTTTCACTCCTTCGAGGTCTTAATGCCTTGCGTAATGCTTCGGCTGGTCTGGTTGTTCCCTCATGCGAACTGGCCGTAGCCCGGGTGCACGGTCGGGCCCCAAGCTCTTGGGCTGGTATGTTGACGCTGTCAACGGTTTGGCCGGAGCCGGGTTTGCGAGAGCAGCCCCCGAGCCTCCGCACAGGGCGAGAGGGCGGTCAGGGACAGACTCGGCTTTTTACATACGCCCCTACGTCGCCTTTCCGCAAGGAGGAGGGGGGGAGAGCGCCATGTTACCCTCGATGGGCACCGAACATGGTGTCTCCAGTGAGCTGCAAGTGGGTAATCCGAGTGGACGTCCGTGCCCCGTTCGTTGGGGGTCGGCTAGGGGCCCAGAGGCATGCCCAAAAGTACCTGCGGGTGATCTGCCGGACCCGGTCCCCTGGCGACGGGGTCCGAGGGCTCGATGCCTCCCTCCGATGGGATTCCGTTACAAGATCGTTCCCGCTGGTCTCGGAAATGTCCTAGGGTACCTCGGGAGCGCAGCCCGAGCCTCGGTTATGTATCGAACGTACCCCCGGTCATCCCTCGCTCGGCGTCTGAGGCGACTGTGAACCCTTCGGGGGCCAGCCTTCGAACCCCTGATCAGTAATGGGCGCGGAGCCCGAGTAGCCTGAGGCGGCCATGGAGCCCTTCGGGGGGCTGGCCTTCGAACCCCTGACCAGTAGTGGGTGTCGGGCCCACGCGATCTGAGGCGACTGTTGAACCCTTCGGGGGGCCAGCCTTCGAACCTCTGATCAGTAGGGGGGGGGCTCGGAGCCCGGTTCCTTCACAGAGAAGGATCCTTTTCGGGGTATCCCCCTTTCCCGGTCCCTGTTGCAAGAGATAGAGAAAGAGGAAAAAGGAAAAGGATACGAAATCGAACGACGTGGCGTACCTTTTTTGGCGCGGTTATCACGGCGAAGGCGAAGCGTCGCCCGCTTCTCCTGCCAGAGGCGCCGCCTGTCCCGCCGCGGAGTTAATGCGACGGGGCGAGTGGTTGGCGGGGCGGCCGTTGTGCGTGCGCGAGCCGTTCGAGGAACGGGTCACGGGCGCACCGTCTTCACGCCGTGGGAGGAGGCTCCCTTACTGTCCCTGGAGGGGACGTGAGCCTGGCTGACGACGTGACCGCTGCTTCCGCCCGCCTGCCACCGTCATTACTGCTGGCCCACTTTCGGCCGCATTGACCGTCGCGCCAGGCTGGCGCTGCTGGGTCGTGTGCTGGGTCGCCTCGAGTCGCGGCATAGGTTCCACAACCGAAGAGGTGCGACGGTGGCGCAAGTGGCGGTGCGGTTGCTTGCATGCAGCAACTGGCGCGCTGGTTGCGTGACGCGTGGGCCTGGGCCTCCAAGCTGGCATGTCAGAAGTCGGAGAGGCGCGTCCACCTGGAGCGGTTGCATGCCGCCTGCATGGCTGCCCGCCTCTTCCGCCCGTTGGTCTGGGCAAAAGTGGGGGGTCGCCTGTAACCGCTGGGCGGTCGTGTGCACCACGCGCGGCGGTTTGACTTCTTCTGCTCTGAGCCGGTTGGCATGACATGCGGGACCCAGCCCCCGCGCCGCAGGGGAGGGCCTTGGAGCGTGTTGGAGAAGACTCAGCCCGTGGCGTTTGGGGGCGCACGTAGGGAGAGTTGCCTTTAAAAGGAGGGCGACCCCTTTCGGAAGGCAACCATGTCTTCTTCCTCCCTTATGCGTCGTGTCTTTCCATCTTCCAAGCCCCCAGATGGGGGGTATCCTCTGTCTTTCCGCCTCCTCGCTGGAGGGACGCAACTCCGTGGGAGTTGGTACCTTTCAGCCATCGTTCGGCTTCAAGGATTTTCATCATGCAGCCCGGTCGCTTCCCCCCGCTGGCGGTCACCCAAGATGGTGACCTCCAGCTTGATGGTGGGGGAAAGCGAGCCGGGCTGCGGCCTCTACCCCTCTCTCGGCCTCAAGGATTTTCGTCATCCAGGCCAAGATGGAGGATGAGGCGAGTCGGGGGGCTGCCCCCGCATGGGTCGGCTGCCGTTTTCTTCCCCCGGCGCCTAGGGGAGAATGGCATCCTTCAGTCTCACGGGGACTTCCTCCAGCCATGCCGGGATAGGTAGGCCGCCGTCACTCGGCTAGGGCGCCAGTAGCCCTGGGTCTCCGTCTCCCGGCCTGAATGGCTGATTCTCGTCCTCTACGGGTGAGAGCCCTCCTGTCGTAACACCTGCCCCGAAGCTGCTGCCGAAGCCGCTTCGCCGCCCGGGGCGAGGGTGGTTGTCGTCCTAATCGGAGCGGGCGGCGGCGAGCCGCTCGTCAGTCTTCTGTTGCTCCGCAGGCCTTCCCCCATGGAGTGGGGTTGTTCGTACCTGCGGAGGGGGAACCAGAGTTCCATTTGTAACGGCACTTCGAATGCCGGTGTTTTTGTTCATTGTGGCTGTCGAGGCCTGAACATGTATGTAATTTCGGCACGGAGCCATGTTTTTTCTTTATTTTCGAGCACTAAGTCTCGCCTGTCGATTATCTGAACCGCTTCACCAAGCATGAGTCGCCCCGTGTCAAGGTGACGAGTGAGGTATCCGTATCCCAGAGGCGTAGGAGTCCCTCGGGTCGATCGGCCTTGTTGTCTGAGGCTCCTCTAGCTTAGTTAAAGGGACCCCTTGGCCGCTCTTCGATGAGCCGAGGCCAGGGGTAGCGATATCAGTACGAACAGAGGCGGAGTTGGCTCGAAAATGGGAACCTGGTTGGCCGGAGCCTAGCCGGGTTGTCCGTCAGCGAGGCCGACGCCGGAGTCGATTAGCCGAGGCCTCGGGTCGGACTGGCGCCCTGGGAAGATGCTCGGCCGAGGCCCCAGGGGTAACCGGCCGAGCCGCCTGCTCGGGCCGGATTCCTGGAGAAGTCCCTGGATCGCGTCGCCGTCCGAGGTTGGGTCGGACCTTGCTGAAGGCGTCGTCGATGCCGAGGGTGCTACAACCCCCTTCAGCGTGAAGTCCCGAGCCTGCAGGATCAGATGGTCTTGTAGTGTGTGCCTTCTACGGCCGCCGAGGCCAGAAAACACACCCTCGCTGCGTTGTAAAGCCGCGTCTCTTTTCCTCTTATTCCGAGCATCTGGACTTTCTGTCAGTAACAGGGATGTTTGTGTGGGCGAGAGTTGCTTCTCGCGGAAGGTGATGAGTGAGGTATCCGTATCCCAGAGGCGTGGGAGTCCCTCGGCTCGGTCGGCCTTGCCGCTTACGCGTACTTTTGCCCGTCCATGAGGCCCTGTCATCGATTCAGTCGAGAAGGCTTGAAGGACCGCCTCGGCAGAAGAGCTTCCGAACGTGAAGACTTGTTCGGTCCGCGGAATCACTTTATCCGAACGCGAGTTACTTATCGCAGAAGGTGATGAGTGAGGTATCCGTATCCCGGAGGCGTAGGAGTCCCTCGGCTCGGTCAGCCTTGGCTGCTTACGTGTACTCCGTCGTTTCCAGGATCCACTTTTCGAAGTAGTCAAAAAGCACGAAAGAAATTCTGCTAGAAAGAGATCCTTTTTCGAGGAAAATTTCGACGCAGAGGGGGTCTCCCCCCCTTTTAGCCCCCGAGGGAGGGTCGGGCTTTGCCGAGGCGAGGCCGACCCTTCCTTGATGACTAAACTTTGCGTGGGTGCGAGGTATATGAACAACTTGAAAACATCTTAAGGGTAGAAGCGACGTAGCTGTTTGATGTTCCAAGCGTTGCCGTAGATCTCGCCTTGATTGTTGGCCAGCTTGTATGTTCCGGGCTTCAGAACTTTGGCGATGACGAATGGCCCCTCCCAGGGGGGCGTGAGTTTGTGCCTCCCTCGGGCGTCTTGCCGCAGCCGAAGCACCAGGTCGCCCACCTGGAGGTCTCGGGACCGGACCCCTCGGGCGTGGTAGCGTCGCAGGGACTGCTGGTACCACGCCGAGTGTAGTAAGGCCTTGTCCCGAGCCTCTTCTAGCTGGTCCAGTGAGTCTTCTCGGCTAGCTTGGTTGCTTTGATCGTTGTAGGCCCTCGTCCTCGGGGAGTCGTATTCCAGGTCAGTGGGCAAGATGGCCTCGGCCCCGTAGACCAGGAAGAACGGCGTGAAACCCGTGGCTCGGCTTGGCGTTGTCCTCAGGCTCCAGACCACCGAGGGGAGTTCCTTCATCCATCGCTTGCCGAACTTGTTGAGGCCGTTGTAGATCCGGGGCTTGAGCCCTTGTAGAATCATGCCGTTGGCACGCTCTACTTGCCCGTTCGACATGGGATGAGCCACGACAGCCCAGTCCACCCGGATGTGGTGATCCTCGCAAAAATCCAGGAATTTTTTGCCGGTGAACTGGGTACCGTTGTCGGTGATGATGGAGTTTGGGACCCCGAAGCGATGGATGATGTTGGTGAAGAACGCCACCGCCTGCTTGGACCTGATGCTGTTCAGGGGTCGGACCTCGATCCACTTGGAGAACTTGTCGATGGCGACCAGCAGGTGCGTGTAGCCCCGGGGCGCCTTCTGCAAGGGACCGACGAGGTCCAGACCCCATACAGCAAAGGGCCAGGTGATGGGTATCGTCTGCAGAGCCTGAGCGGGCAGGTGGGTCTGCTTCGCATAGAATTGGCACCCTTCGCAGGTGCGGACAATTCTAGTGGCGTCAGCCACCACCGTTGGCCAGTAGAAGCCTTGCCGGAAAGCATTCCCGACAAGGGCTCGAGGCACTGCATGATGGCCGCAAGCCCCTGAGTGTATTTCTTGCAGGAGTTCCTGACCTTCGGCGATGGAGATGCATCGCTGGAGGATGCTCGAGGGGCTCCGGTGGTAGAGCTCCTCCTCATCGCCCAGCAAGACGAACGACTTGGCGCGTCGAGCTACCCGCCGAGCCTCGGCTTGGTCAAGGGGTAGCTCTCCCTGGTGGAGATATCGCAGGTACGGGGCCTGCCAATCTCGATCAGGCGTGGCCCCGCTCTGCCCCTCCTCGATGTCCAGTGCCTCACCCTCGGGGCCGAGGGTACCTCGGGCTGAACCGCGGACGCCTCGGGCTGAGCCGAGGGTGCCTCGGGTTGAGCCGAGGGTGCCTCGGGCTGTGCCGAGGGTGCCCCGGGCTCTGGAGCGTCGTCGATCTTGACGGAGGGTCGATGCAGATCCCGGGAGAAGACGTCCGGGGGAACCGTTGTTCGCCTCGAGGCTATTTTAGCAAACTCGTCCGCAGTCTCGTTGCAGCGCCGAGCGATGTGGTTGAGCTCGAGTCCGTAGAACTTGTCTTCCAGGCGCCGAACCTCATCGCAGTAGGCCTCCATCTTCGGGTCGCGGCAGTGGGAGTTCTCCATGACCTGGTCGATGACGAGCTGCGAGTCACCGCGGGCGTCGAGGCGTCTGACCCCTAGCTCGATGGCGATCCGCAACCCGTTGACCAGAGCCTCGTACTCAGCCACATTGTTGGACGCCGGGAAATGGAGGCGTAGCACGTAGCGCAGGTGCTTCCCGAGGGGAGAGATGAAGAGCAGGCCCGCGCCGGCCCCCGTCTTCATCAGCGACCCGTCGAAAAACATGGTCCAGAGCTCCGGTTGGATCGGAGCCGTTGGTAGCTGGGTGTCGACCCGTTCGGCTACGAAGTCCGCCAACACCTGGGACTTGATGGCCTTCCGAGGGGCGAACGAGATTGTTTCGCCCATGATTTCCACCGCCCACTTTGCAATCCTGCCCGAGGCCTCTCGACACTGGATGATCTCCCCCAGGGGGAAGGATGATACCACAGTTACCGGATGAGATTCGAAGTAGTGTCGTAGCTTCCGCCTCGTCAGGATCACAACATACAGCAGCTTCTGAACTTGTGGGTAGCGGATCTTGGTCTCGGACAATACCTCGCTGACGAAGTAGACTGGCCTCTGAACGGGCAATGCATGCCCTTCCTCTTGCCTCTCGACCACAATCGCGGCGCTAACCACCTGAGTGGTAGCGGCGACGTAGACCAAGAGGGCTTCTCCATCAGCTGGGGGCACCAAGACAGGCGCCTTTGTAAGTAGCGCCTTCAGGTTCCCGAGGGCTTCCTCGGCCTCAGGGGTCCAAGCGAAACACTCGGTCTTCCTTAAGAGGCGGTACAGAGGCAGACCTCTTTCGCCGAGGCATGAGATGAAGCGGCTCAGGGCCGCGAGGCATCCCATGACCCTCTGTACGCCTTTTAAGTCCTTGATGGGTCCCATGCTGGTGATGGCTACGATCTTCTCCGGGTTGGCTTCGATGCCTCGCTCGGAGACGATGAACCCCAGGAGCATGCCCCGGGGCACCCCGAAGACACACTTCTCAGGATTGAGCTTGACTCCTTTCGCCTTGAGACATTGGAATGTCACTTCAAGGTCGGAGAGGAGGTCGGAAGCCTTTCTTGTCTTGACTACGATGTCATCGACGTAGGCCTCGACTGTGCGACCGATGTGTTCGCCGAACACATGGTTCATGCACCGCTGGTACGTCGCGCCCGCATTCCTCAAACCGAACGGCATGGTGACATAGCAGTACATGCCGAACGGCGTGATGAAAGAAGTCGCGAGCTGGTCGGACTCTTTCATCCGGATCTGGTGATACCCTGAGTAGGCATCGAGGAAGGACAGGGTTTCGCACCCAGCAGTGGAATCCACGATTTGATCGATGCGAGGCAGAGGGTAGGGAACCTTTGGACATGCTTTGTTGAGACCAGTGTAGTCTACACACATCCGCCATTTCCCCCCTTTCTTCCTCACAAGCACAGGGTTGGCAAGCCATTCAGGATGGAATACCTCTTTGATGAACCCTGCTGCCATTAGCTTGTGGATCTCCTCGCCTATCACTCTGCGCTTCTCCTCGTCGAATCGGCGCAGAGGCTGCCTGACGGGTCGGGCTCCGGCCCGAATATCCAGCGAGTGCTCGGCGACATCCCTCGGTATGCTGGGCATGTCCGAGGGACTCCACGCAAAGACGTCGGCGTTTGCGCGGAGAAAGTCGACGAGCACTGCTTCCTATTTGGGGTCGAGCCCGGAACCAATCCGGATCTGCTTGGAGGTGTCGCCACTGGGGTCGAGAGGGACGGCCTTAACCGTCTCCGCTGGCTCGAAGTTGCCGGCATGACGCTTCACGTCCGGCACCTCTTTGGAGAGGTTCTCCAGGTCGGCGATGAGGGCCTCGGACTCGGCGAGGGCCTCGGCGTACTCCACGCACTCCACGTCGCATTCGAACGCGTGTTTGTACGTGGGGCCGACGGTGATGACCCCGTTGGGGCCCGACATCTTGAGCTTTAGGTAGGTGTAGTTGGGGACGGCCATGAACTTCGCGTAGCATGGCCTCCCCAGTACCGCGTGGTAGGTTCCTCGGAACCCAACCACCTCGAACGTCAAGGTCTCCCTTCGGAAGTTGGAGGGCGTTCCGAAGCAGACGGGAAGGTCGAGCCGTCCGAGGGGCTGGACGCGCTTCCCAGGGATGATCCCGTGGAAGGGCGCAGCGCCTGCCCGGACGGAGGACAGATCGACGCGCAGGAGCCTGAGGGTCTCGGCGTAGATGATGTTGAGGCAGCTGCCCCCATCCATCAGGACCTTGGTGAGCCTGACGTCGCCGACGATGGGGTCGACGACGAGCGGGTATTTCCCTGGGCTCGGCACGTGGTCGGGGTGGTCAGCCTGGTCGAAGGTGATGGGCTTGTCGGACCAGTCTAGGTAGACTGGCGCCGCCACCTTCACCGAGCAGACCTCCCGGCGCTCTTGCTTGCGATGCCGAGCCGAGGCATTCGTCGCATGCCCACCATAGATCATGAAGCAGTCGCGGACCTCGGGGTACTCTCCTGCTTGGTGATCTTCTTTCTTGTCGTCGTCGTGGGCCCTGCCACCCTCTGCGGGTGGCCTGGCCCTGTGCAAGTGGCGCCGAAGCATGACGCACTCCTCGAGGGTGTGCTTGACGGGCCCCTGATGGTAGGGGCACGACTCCTTGAGCATCTTGTCGAAGAGGTTAGCACCTCCGGGGGGCTTCCGAGGGTTCTTGTACTCGGCGGCGGCGACAAGGTCCGCGTCAGCGGCGTCGCGTTTCGATTGCGACTTCTTCTTGCCCTTCTTCTTGGCGCCGCGCGGAGTAGACGCCTCGGGAGCCTCTTCTGATGGGCGGCCCTGGGGCTGCTTGTCCTTTCGGAAGATAGCCTCAACCGCCTCCTGGCCAGAGGCGAACTTGGTGGCGATGTTCATCAGCTCGCTTGCCCTGGTGGGGGTCTTGCGACCCAGCTTACTCACCAGGTCGCGGCAGGTGGTACCGGCGAGGAACGCGCCGATGACATCCGAGTCGGTGATGTTGGGCAGCTCGGTGCGCTGCTTCGAGAATCGCCGGATGTAGTCCCGGAGAGACTCTCCCGGCTGTTGCCGGCAGCTCCGGAGGTCCCAGGAATTCCCGGGGCGCACGTACATGCCCTGGAAATTGCCGGCGAAGGCTTGGACCAAGTCGTCCCAGTCGGAGATCTGTCTCGGAGGCAGGTGCTCCAACCAGGCGCGAGCAGTGTCGGAGAGGAACAGGGGAAGGTTGCGGATGATGAGGTTGTCGTCGTCCGTTCCTCCCAGTTGGCAGGCCAGGCGGTAGTCCGCGAGCCACAGTTCCGGCCTCGTTTCCCCCGAGTACTTTGTGATAGTAGTCGGGGGTCGGAACCGGGTCGGGAACGGCGCCCGTCGGATGGCCCGACTGAAGGCCTGCAGACCGGGTGGTTCGGGCGAGGGACTCCGACCCTCCCCGCTGTCGTAGCGCCCCCCACGCCTGGGGTGGTAGCCTCGGCGCACCCTTTCGTCGAGGTGGGCCCGACGGTCGCGACGGTGGTGCTCGTTGCCGAGGTGGCCCGGGGCCGCAGGCGTGGTGTTGCGCGTGCGCCCGGTGTAGACTGAGGCTTCCCGCATGAATCGGGAAGTCGCGGCGTGAAGTTCCGAGGGATATCCCTGCCTTCGGGAGGCAGTGCTCTCGGCCCGTCGGGCCGCAGCGCCTTCCAGGAGATTCTTGAGCTCTCCCTGGATTCGCCGACCCTCGGTGGTTGATGGCTCCGGCATCGCGCGGAGGAGCATCGCTGCGGCTGCCAGGTTCTGACCAACCCCGCTGGATGCGGGCGGCGGCCTGACCCTGACATCGTTGGCGACGCGGTGCTGGAGACCCTGGGGCAGGTGACGTATTTCTCCGGCCGGGGGTTGGCCCGCCCATACCTGCCCGACGTCCCGACGGATCGGCTCAAGCGCTCCTGTTCCCTCGTCGAGCCTGGCCTGCGCCCCGCGGACTTGCTCGAGCTGTGGGTCGTGACCCCCCGCCGGAACGGGGACCACAGCTAGCTCCCGCGGGATGTCGGCGCGAGGCACCGACCTAGGAAGATCACCGTCCTCCGGCATGCCGAGATGGTTGCCTTCGGAGGGATCCCCTAGCTCGACGTGGAAACATTCGCGGCTTGGGCCGCAGTCCTCGTCGTCAAGGCTGCGGCTACCGTCGGAACAGTCGGAGAGGCAGTAGTCACATGCGGTCATGAAGTCCCGCATGGCACTAGGGTTGCCAAGTCCAGAGAAATCCCAACAGATGCTGGGATCGTCATCTTCCTCGGACCCAGAGGGCCCGTAGGTCGAGACGTCCGTCAATCGGTCCCAAGGCGACCGCATACGAAACCCCAGTGGGGTTGCACTCGCCTCAATGAGAGCGCCCGCCAAAGCGAGGTCGCTTGGCGGGTTGAGGCCGAGTCGAAATGACGTAAGATGGGAGTTAGTTGGTACCTTTTGGTCGACGCGGAGCGACGTAGTCACATCGGGGACTGGTTGCACCGTCATCTCAGGTACGAGGGCGACGTCCTGCAAGCTCTCCGCGAGTGCGCCGGCGTCGTCTTCTTGCTCCGGATCAGCGTGTCGCGGGGGACGGCGCTTGCCTTCGTCTCGAACGCGAGGTCGACGCCCGGCGAGCCTTCCGTCGGGGCGCTGGGGACGTCGATTCGCTCGACGGCCGACGAAGCGCGGCCTCCCGCTTGGCCTTGGTTGCCCAGCCTCCTCCTCCGTTGGCGGGGGAGAGGACGGAGCGAGCTCGAATGTTGTTCTTCCACCGCGCGGGGAAGATGTCGTCGGTTCCGCCGCCGGCGGGCGGGATGTCGGCCGCCATTATCGTTGTCGCGCGGCGGTGGAAGGAGTATCATGTCGTAGCTGCCGTCGAAGGACATGAACTCAAGACTCCCGAAACGGAGCACCGTCCCGGGCCGGAGAGGTTGCTGGAGACTGCCCATCTGGAGCTTGACGGGAAGCTGTTCGTCAGCACGCAGCAGTCCCCTACCTGGCGCGCCAACTGTCGGCGTTTCGAGACCGGGGGGTCCCTAAGCCGACAAGTGAGTGTGCTGCGTGCCCCAGCCCAGATGGGTCGAGCGCGTGGGCGAGCACGAAGGGGGGAGTGGCGAGGTGGCCGGAGACGGGCGTGAGAGAGGTGGAGATCCCGCGGCCTTCGTGTTCGTCCCGCGCCCAGGTCGGGTGCGCTTGCAGTAGGGGGGTTACAAGCGTCCACGCGGGTGAGGGAAGCGAGCAGCCCCAAGAGAGCGCCTGTCTCGTCCTCGTCCCCGCGCGGCCAACCTTCTCTAAGAAGGCCCTGGTCCTTCCTTTTATAGTCGTAAGGAGAGGATCCAGGTGTACAATGGGGGGTGTAGCAGAGTGCTACATGTCTAGCGGAGGGAGAGCTAGCGCCCTAAGTACATGCCAATGTGGCAGCCGGAGAGATCTTGGCACCCTGCTGGTGTGATGTCGTGGCTGTCGGAGGAGCAACGGAGCTTGACGGAGGGACAGCTGTCGGAGCGGTCCAGTCTTTGCTGACGTCCACCTGCTTCCGTAAGAGAGCTGAGAGCCGCCGTCGTCACAGAGCTTGTGGGGCGCCATCATTGCCCATCTGGCGGAGCTAGCCAGATGGGACACCGGTCTTGTTCTCTGTGACCCGAGTCGGCTCGGGGTAGGATGATGATGGCGCTTCCTGTTGACGTGGCGGGCCTGTGCCCTAGGCCGGGCGACGTGGGGGCTCCTCCGAAGCCGAGGTCGAGTCTGTCTTCCATGGCCGAGGCCGAGCCCGAGCCCCTGGGTCGGGCGAGGCGGAGATCGTTCGGCAGAGGCCAGAGCGGAGTCCGAGCCCTGGGGTCGGGCGAGGCGGAGTTCGTCGTCTTCCGGGGCCGAGCCCGAGTCCAAGCCCTGGGTCGGGCGGAGCGGAGTTCGTCGTCTTCCGGGTCTTAGCCCGAGTCCGAGCCCTGGGTCGGGCGGAGCGGAGTTCGCCGTCTTCCGGGTCTTAGCCCGAGTCCGAGCCCTGGGTCGGGCGGAGCGGAGTTCGCCGTCTTCCGGGTCTTAGCCCGAGTCCGAGCCCTGGGTCGGGCGGAGCGGAGTTCGCCGTCTTCCGGGTCTTAGCCCGAGTCCGAGCCCCTGGTCGGGCGGGGCGGAGTTTCCTATGGCGCCTTTGGCAAGGCCTGACTGCCTGTCAGACTCACTCTGTCGAGTGGCACTGTAGTCGGAGTGGCGCAGGCGGCGCTGTCCTTCTGTCAGACCGGTCAGTGGAGCGGCGGAGTGACGGCGGTCACTTCGGCTCTGCCGGGGGGCGCGCGTCAGGATGGAGGTGTCAGGCCACCTTTGCGTTAAATGCTCCTGCAACTCGGTCAGTCGGTGCGGCGATTTAGTCAGGGTTGCCTCTTAGCGAAGCCAAGGCCTCGGGCGAGCCGGAAATGTGTCCGCCGTAAAAAGGGGGGCCTCGGGCGAGACGGAAGTCCCTCGAGGTCGGCTGCCCTTGTCCGAGGCTAGGCTCAGGCGAAGCGTGATCGAGTCACTCGTATGGACTGATCCCTGACTTAATCGCACCCATCAGGCCTCTGCAGCTTTATGCTGATGGGGGTTACCAGCTGAGAATTAGGCGTCTTGAGGGTACCCCTAATTATGGTCCCCGACAAGTTGCATGCAAGGAAACAAAAAAAATCTAATTTGAATGTTTTATTCCATCCATAAATATAGAATCTCTATAACTGAAAGGGAAATAGGCTTACACCTTTTCCTAATAGATTTTGGTGGTTGAATTGCCCAACACAAATAATTGAACTAACTAGTTTGCTCTAAATTATAAGTTCTACAGGTGCCAAAGGTTCACAACAAACCAATAAAAAGACCAAGAAAGGGTTCAAATAAAGAGAGCAAAAGACAACCGAAGTGTGCCCTGGTCTGGCGCACCGGACTGTCTGGTGTGCCACCGGACAGTGTCTGGTGCACCAGGGAACCAAACTCCGAACTGCTCACCTTCGGGAATTCTGGGAGCCGCACCGCTATAATTCACCGGACTGTCCGGTGTAGCACCGGACTGTCTGGTGTGCCAGCGGAGCAACGGCTACTTCGCGCCAACGGTCGTCTGCAGAGAGCAGTTAATGCGCTACAGTGCGCACAGAAGTCAGAGCAGAGCCAGAAGGCGCACCAGACAGTTTACAGGACCTGTCCGGTGCACCACCGGACTGTCCGGTGGCCCAGAAGACAGAAGCTCCAACGGTCGAACCCTAACGGTCGGTGACGTGGCTAACGCACCGGACTGTCCGGTGCGCCATGCGACAGCAGCCTCCACCAACGACTCATTTGGTGGTTGGGGCTATAAATACCCCCCAACCACCACCATTCATTGCATCCAAGTTTTCAGCCTTCACACCGCATACAAGAGCTATAACATTCAATATAAGACACAAACAAAGAGATCAAATCCTCTCCCAAGTCCGGAATCACTCCAACCAAATTAGTGACTAGAGAGAGAGACATTTGTGTTCATTTGAGCTCTTGCGCTTGGATTTCTTTTCTTCTTCATTCTTTCTTGATTCCAACTCAATTGTAACCAAGGCAAGAGACACCAATTGTGTGGTGGTCCTTGTGGGGACTTAGTGTCCCGTTTGATTGAGAAGAGAAGCTCACTCGGTCTAAGTGACTGTTTGAGAGAGGGAAAGGGTTGAAAGAGACCCGGTCTTTGTGACCACCTCAACGGGGAGTAGGTTTGCAAGAACCGAACCTCGGTAAAACAAATCACCGTGTCATCCGTCTTATTTGCTTGTGATTTGTTTTCGCCCTCTCTTTCGGACTTGTTTATATTTCTAACGCTAACCCCGACTTATAGTTGTGCTTAAAGTTTATAAATTTCAGATTCGCCCTATTCACCCCCTCTAGGCGACTTACAATTGGTATCGGAGCCCGGTGCTTCATTAGAGCCTAACCGCTCGAAGTGATGTCGAGAGCATCCGCCAAGAGGGAGATCGGGACCGACGACAAGTCCGCAAGCTCGGGGAGAACTCACTCAAGGGAGTCCACCCACAAGCACAAGGAGGAATCCTCTTCCTCCATCAAGTCCTAACGGAAGGGTGACAAGAAGAAGAAGATGAAGAAGGTGGTCTACTACGAGACCGACTCTTCATCACCCTCTACCTCTGGCTCGGAATCGGCATCCACAACTTCTAAATGCCATGAGTGCAAGAAGTATAGTAAGATGCCCCTTCGCTATCCTCGTATTTCAAAACGCACTCCATTACTTTCCGTTCCATTAAGCAAACCACCTATGCTTGAAGGTGAAGATTATTCTATGTGGAGTGATAAAATGAGGCATCACCTAACCTCACTCCACAAAAGCATATGAGATATTGTTGAGTATGGAGCGCAGGTACCAAAGAAGGGAGACAAGGATTACGACTTGGAGGAGGTCGAACAAATCCAACACTTCAACTCCCAAGCCACTACTATACTCCTCGCCTCTCTAAGTCGAGAGGAGTATAATAAGGTGCAAGGGTTGAAGAGCGCAAAGGAAATTTGGGACGTGCTCAAGACCACGCACGAAGGAGACGAGGTGACCAAGATCACCAAGCGGGAGACGATCGAGGGGGAGCTCGGTCGCTTCATGCTTCACCAAGGGGAGGAGCCACAAGCCATGTACAACCGGCTCAAGACCTTGGTGAACCAAGTGCGCAACCTCGGGAGCACCAAATGGGATGACCATGAAATGGTCAAGGTTATTCTTAGATCACTCGTTTTTCTTAACCCTACACAAGTTCAATTAATTCATGGTGATCCAAGGTATAAACTAATGTCTTGAGCTTTGAACTAATGATCAAAGGCTCCAAGAAAATCATCGAGCAAGGCGCCACCTCTACATCCGAGGTGCAACCCGTCGCATTCAAGGTGACGGAAGAAGAAAAGAAGGACTTTACACCAAGTAGGATCCCCATCGATGCCTCCAAGCTCGACAATGAGGAGATGACACTCATCATCAAGAGGTTTCGCCAAATCCTCAAGCAAAGGAGGGGAAAGGACTACAAGCCCCGCTCCAAGAAAGTTTGCTACAAGTGTGGTAAGCCCGGTCATTTTATTGCAAAATGTCCATTATCAAGTGATAGTGACAGAGGCGACGACAAGAAGGGAAAGAGAAGAGAAAAGAAGAGGTACTACAAGAAGAAGGGCGGCGATGCCCATGTATGCCGCGAGTGGGACTCCGACGAGAGCTCCACCGACTCCTCCTCCGACGAGGACGCCGCCAACATCGCCGTCAACAAGGGCCTTCTCTTCCCCAACGTCGGCCACAAATGCCTCATGGCAAAGGACGGCAAAAGGAAGAAGGTAAAATAAAAAATCCTCCACTAAGTATGCAACTTCTAATGATGAGGATAATTCTAGTGATGATGAGGATAATTTGCTCACCCTATTTGCCAACCTAAACATACAACAAAAAGAAAAATTAAATGAATTAATTAGTGATATTCATGATAAGGATGAACTCTTAGATAGTCAAGAGGACTTCCTTATTAAAGAAAATAAAAAGCATGTTAAGGTTAAAAATGCTTATGCTCTAGAGGTAGAAAAATGTGAAAAATTATCTAGTGAGCTAAGCACTTGCCATGATGTTATTTCCAACCTTAGAAATGAAAATGCTAAATTAATTGCTAAGGTTGAGAAATCAAATGTTTGTAATGAGTCAATTGACAATCTTAGAAATGATAATGCTAGTTCAATTGCTAAGATTGAAAAATTGAATGCCTCTCTTGCTAGCCTTAGAAATGAGAATGAAAAACTAATTGCTAAGGCTAAGGAATTAGATGTTTGCAATATTTCTATTTCCAATCTTAGAGATGAGAATGACATTTTACATACTAAGATTGTTGAACTAAATTCTTGCAAACTCTCTACATCTACCGTTGAGCATGTTACTATTTGCACTAGATGTAGAGATGTTAACATTGATGATATTCATGATCATATTGCTATGATTAAACAACAAAATGATCATATAGCAAAATTAGATGCTAAAATTGCCGAGCATGAGTTAGAAAATGAAAAATTTAAATTTGCTCGTAGTATGCTCTATAGTGGGAGACGCCCTGGCATTAAGGATGGCATTGGCTTCCAACAGGGAGGCAATGTCAAACTCAATGCTCCTCATAAAAGATTATCTAACTTTGTTAAGGGCAAGGCTCCCATGCCTCAGGATAACGAGGGTTACATTTTGTACCCCGCCGGTTATCCCGAGCACAAAATTAGGAGAATTCATTCTAGGAAGTCTCACTCTGGTCCTAATCATGCTTTTATGTATAAGAGTGAGACATCTAGTTCTAGGCAATCTACTCATGCTAAATTGCCTAAGAAGAAAACTCCTATTGCATCAAATGATCATAACATTTCATTCAAAACTTTTGATGCATCTTATGTGCTAACTAACAAATCAGGCAAAGTAGTTGCCAAATATGTTGGGGGCAAACACAAGGGGTCAAAGACTTGTGTTTGGGTACCCAAGGTGCTTGTTTCTAATGTGAAAGGACCCAAGACCGTTTGGGTACCTAAGAACAAGGCCTAAACTTGTTTTGTAGGTTTATGCATCCGGGGGCTCAAGTTGGATCATCGACAGCGGGTGCACAAACCACATGACAGGGGAGAAGAAGATGTTCTCCTCCTATGAGAAAAACCAAGATCCCCAACGAGCCATCACATTCGGGGATGGAAATCAAGGTTTGCTCAAAGGATTGGGTAAAATTGCTATATCTCCTGACCACTCTATTTCCAATATTTTTCTTGTAGACTCTTTAGATTACAATTTGCTTTTTGTTTCTCAATTATGCAAAATGGGCTACAACTGTCTTTTTACGAATATAGGTGTTACTGTCTTTAGAAGAAGTGATGATTCAGTAGCATTTAAGGGAGTGTTAGAGGGTCATCTATACTTAGTAGATTTTGATAGAGCTGAACTCGACACTTGCTTAATTGCTAAGACTAACATGGGTTGGCTCTGACACCGCCGACTAGCCCATGTTGGGATGAAGAATCTTCATAAGCTTCTAAAGGGAGAGCACATTTTGGGACTAACAAATGTTCATTTTGAGAAAGACAGGATTTGTAGTGCATGTCAAGCAAGAAAGCAAGTTGGTGCCCATCATCCACATAAGAACATCATGATGACCGACAGGCCGCTCGAGCTACTCCACATGGACCTATTCGGTCCGATTGCTTACATAAGCATCGGCGGGAGTAAGTATTGTCTTGTAATTGTGGATGATTATTCTCGCTTCACTTGGGTGTTCTTTCTGCAGGAAAAATCACAAACCCAAGAAACATTAAAGGGATTCTTGAGACGGGCTCAAAATGAGTTCGGCTTAAGGATAAAAAAGATTAGAAGCGACAACGGGACAGAGTTCAAGAACTCACAAATCGAAAGCTTTCTTGAGGAGGAGGGCATCAAGCATGAGTTCTCTTCTCCCTACACACCACAACAAAATGGTGTAGTGGAGAGGAAGAATAGAACTCTCTTGGACATGGCAAGAACCATGCTTGATGAGTACAAGACTTCGGATCGGTTTTGGGCCGAGGCGGTCAACACCGCTTGCTACGCCATCAACCGATTATATCTTCACCGAATCCTCAAGAAGACATCCTATGAACTCCTCACCGGTAAAAAGCCCAATGTTTCATATTTTAGAGTCTTTGGTAGCAAATGCTTTATTCTTGTTAAAAGAGGTAGAAAATCTAAATTTTCTCCTAAGGCTATAGAAGGCTTTTTACTAAGATATGATTCAAACACAAGGGCATATAGAGTCTTTAACAAGTCCTCTGGACTAGTTGAAGTTTCTTGTGACATTGTGTTTGATGAGACTAACGGCTCTCAAGTAGAGCAAGTTGATCTTGATGAGCTAGATGATGAAGAGGCTTCGTGCGTCACGTTAAGGAACATGTCCATTGGGGATGTGTGTCCTAAAGAATCCGAAGAGCCTCCACAAGCACAAGATCAACCATCATCTTCAAATCAAGCATCTCCACCAACCCAAGATGAGGATCAAGCTCAAGATGATGAGAATGAGGATCAAGAAGAAGAGCCACCTCAAGAGGAGGGCAATGATCAAGGGGGAGATGCCCATGATCAAGACAAGGAAGATGATCAAGACAAGGAGGGCAATGTAGAGTCTTTAACAAGTCCACTGGACTAGTTGAAGTTTCTTGTGACATTGTGTTTGATGAGACTAACGGCTCTCAAGTAGAGCAAGTTGATCTTGATGAACTAGATGATGAAGAGGCTCCGTGTGTCGCACTAAGGAACATGTCCATTGGGGATGTGTGTCCTAAGGAATCCGAAGAGCCTCCACATGCACAAGATCAACCATCTTCCTCAACGCAAGCATCTCCACCAACTCAAAATGAGGATCAAGCTCAAGATGATGATGATGAAGATCAAGAGGAGCCACCTCAAGAGGAGGACAATTATCAAGGGGGAGATGCTAATGATCAAGACAAGGAAGATGATGAGGGTCCAAGACCGCCACACCCAAGAGTCCACCAAGCAATCCAACGAGATCACCCCGTGAACACCATCCTCGGCGATATTCATAAGGGGGTAACCACTCGATCTCGTGTTGCTCACTTTTGTGAACATTACTCTTTTGTTTCCTCTATTGAGCCACACAGGGTAGAGGAAGCACTTCAAGATTCGGATTGGGTGCTGGCGATGCAAGAGGAGCTCAACAACTTCACAAGGAATGAGGTATGGCATTTAGTTCCATGTCCTAACCAAAATGTTGTAGGAACCAAGTGGGTCTTCCGCAACAAACAAGATGAGCATGGTGTGGTGACAAGGAACAAAGCCCGACTTGTGTCCAAGGGATATTCACAAGTCGAAGGTTTAGATTTCGGTGAAACCTATGCACCCGTAGCTAGGCTTGAGTCAATTTGCATTTTACTTGCCTATGCTACTTACCATGGCTTTAAGCTTTATCAAATGGACGTGAAAAGTGCCTTCCTCAATGGACCAATTGTCACACCCGGTTTTAGAAGGCAAACCGAATGCGAACCATGTACGTGCCAGGATCAGTTATTCACGTACACAACAGTTACATAACATGGACATCATCACACAGTGCTCAAAATAGTATTAAAAGGGAAATAATAGTCGATTACATCATACGTCTGAGACGTCCACATAGTCCTTACAATAAATCAAAGTGCGAAAACGAAACGTAGATAACCGCGGCCTTCACAGGCAGCCGACTGGGGGTTGCCGCTAACCCACGCCTAGAACTCGTCGTAGTCTTGGAACTCCTGGAAGTCTCCTTCCACAACTTCATCTTCTCCTGAGCAGTGGTTGCAATGCTGACAACCTGGGGATGGGGGGCTTTGGTGTGTAGAGCAAGGGTGAGTACACATCAACATACTCAGCAAGTATCCTGTTTGGCTGTAGTGGACTAGCTTTATGTGGGGATAAGTTAAGCAGTTGCTTTTAGTTGGTCAGATTATTATTTACTAGTAGAAAGCCAGGTTTTAACATTAACCCAAGTTATTAGCCCGATGTACCCTTTCCAAAAGGAAAGAATACCACTTACCAACACCATAGTCATAACCAAAACCATCAGTCTCATTGCCACATGTAAACCAAAATGTCTCTGATCAAGTACCACTAATCACTGGAGCTCCCTTGGACGCTCATAACCGCGAGCACGACTGATATATCAGTTTTCAAACACTCTGCAGAGGTTGTGCACTTTACCCACAAGCCGTGATTCCCTCTTGCCTCGGGCCGATCAAACCCTTAGACACTACCAAGGTGAATAGGCAGGGTCTCACTATGTAGCCTTTACAAAGATTCCCCGGGGCTGTAGCCGCCCGTTAGGTTTCCTAAATGTACCGCACTCCTCCCCAAGGGACGAATCAACCTTGGCAGAGCGAGCCGCATACACCGAGCCCCATTGACGGCACGACGGTGAAGCGAACTACACCCCGGATCCTCTAATTATTCAGCTAAGGGCACCCCATTCCACCCTCATGGTTGCACTGTTTTCCCGGGCGGTCATCCATAGAACAGGTCCTTACGGAGAGGCACTCGAGAAACCGCTCGAGCCCCCTTAAAGGCCACAAGTATAACATCATAATAAGAGAAGGGAAAACAGTGTATCATGGATAATCTCATCATGTTCATTGATTAGAGTTGCGCAATAGCCTGAAGCTAAACAATAATAATCCAACCCGAATAGGTAAACAAGGACATGGATAACAAAAGCTAGTCAATCCTTAGGTATAATGTGTAATGCGGGAGGTGAATTAAAGAATGAATAGGACAGAGATAGGTCAAAGGACACTTTCCTCCACCAACCGACTGCTGCTCAAGGGCTTCTCCTGCGAGTTCCTCGGGCTCTTCAACCGGATCGTTCTCTATGCGATTGCAAGCATACATACATCCATCCATTCAAATTAGGAAACAAACATTACACCATACAAGAGAACAAATAAAGTAAATATGCATAGAATATCACATATGATAATGAATTTACCTTGGCTAGAAAGAAATGGGGAAAGGTCTCGCGAGAGTTAAAGCTTATGCCCGAGACGCACTATGGGTTGATGAATAACTAGA
Source organism: Zea mays (assembly GCF_902167145.1). NCBI lineage: Eukaryota > Viridiplantae > Streptophyta > Magnoliopsida > Poales > Poaceae > Zea > Zea mays. Next base: position 35,895,442 of record NC_050098.1, on the reverse strand, counting down.
CGTCACATGCTCTAATTCCAATTGGTTCCAACAAAAGAATTAGCTACATGCACTAATGTAAACGTGACCACTTTTAGTAGATTAACATTGAATGAGTTAGACAATTAGCTATACAAATTAACTAACGTAACCAATTTCCAAATTGAGACTTCTATCTTATTAATATGAACAACGGGATTAGCGCGCACAGGACACGGGGGGGGGGGGGGGGTAGACGGGGCGTCTGGGGGGCAGACGGGGCACGACGGGTCGTGCCAAGGCACGCGCACTACGCGAGCACGCGCGCGAGGCCGCACGCACACGCCACGAACTAGCCATGCGCACGTCGGGGCCGTGCGCTAGCCGAGCTCAAAGGCGCGCGCCATAGGCACGCTGGGCCGAGCTCAAGGCCACGCCGGGGCCGTCACGACGCGAGCAAGGCACAGCGGGGCGAGCGGGCAAGCGCGCCGGGGCAAGCGAGCACGGGCGAGCGAGGACGCGGCCGGGCGAGGCCGGGCGCGGGGGCGGGGCTCGCCGGAGCTGCCGAGGGCGGGGCGGACGGGCCCGCCGGGGGGCGGCCGAGCCGGGGCCGAGCTCGCCGGGAGGCGGGGTCGGGGCGAGCGGCGCGGGGAGGGCGGGGCTCGCGCGGGGGCGGGGAACGCCGGCGCGGGACGGGGACGCCGGGGCGGCCGAGCCGAGCGGCCGGGGTCGGGGCCGAGCGGGGCGAGGCGGCCGAGGCTGGGGGCGGCCGAGCCGGGTGAGAGCACCTAGAGGGGGGGGGGGGGGTGAATAGGTGATCCTGTAAAAACTTCAAACTTAAGCCACAAAAACTTGTTAAGTGTTAGCACGATTATTGCCAAGTGGCTAAGGTGAAGTCTCAACAATCTCAACAAAACACAGTACCACAAGAGAATCAAGCACAGAGTGACACAGTGGTTTTATCCCGTGGTTCGGCCAAGACCAACGCTTGCCTACTCCACGTTGTGGCGTCCCAACGGACGAGGGTTGCAATCAACCCCTCTCAAGCGGTCCAAAGACCCACTTGAATACCACGGTGTTTTGTTTTCCTTTCACTATCCCGTTTGCAAGGAATCTCCACAAATTGGAGTCTCTTGCCCTTACAAGTATATGATCACAAATGAAACACAGAGTAAGGGAGGGAAGCAACACACACAAATCCACAGCAAAAGCGCACACACACGGCCAAGAATCGAGCTCACAAGACTATCTCAGAGTTCTCACTTAGAACAGAGCTCGAATCACTTAGAAACACAAACGAATGCGCAGAGACTTAGTGTGGATGATCAAGAATGCTCAAGGGTTGCTTGTGTATCTCCTCCATGCGCCTAGGGGCTCCTTTTATAGCCCCAAGGCAGCTAGGAGCCGTTGAGAGCAAATCTGGAAGGCCATCTTTGCCTTCTGTCTCGTGGCGCACCGGACAGTCCGGTGCACACCGGACACTGTCCGGTGCCCGATTTGTTTCCTTAAACGGCGAAGACGACCGTTGCAGACCGTTGGCAGATCTGGCTCTGTTGGCGCACCGGACATGTCCGGTGCACACCGGACAGTCCGGTGCCGTCTTCCGACCGTTGGCTCGGCCACGTGTCCCGCGCGGATTGCGCGGCCGACCGTTGGCCCTGGCCGACCGTTGGCTCACCGGACAGTCCGGTGCACACCGGACAGTCCGGTGAATTTTAGCCGAAGTCGCCGGCCAATTTCCCGAGAGCGGCCAGTTCGAGTCGCGCCAGCCTGGCGCACCGGACACTGTCCGGTGCACACCGGACAGTCCGGTGCTCCAGACCGAGCTGGGTCTTGGCAGCACACAGCCAAGTCCCTTCTCCTTTTCTCTATTCTTCTTCTTTCTGTTTCTAACACTTAGACAAATATATTAGTACTTAAAACCAATGTACTAAGGCTTAGAAACATACCTTTACTTCATGATTTTCACCTTGTTCATCCATGTACATAAATTCCCAATTAAGCACATGTGTTGGCACTCAATCACCAAAATACATAGAAATGGCCCAAGGGCACACTTCCCTTTCAATCTCCCCCTTTTTGGTGATTTATGCCAACACAACATAAAGCAAGTGGAACAAGTGCAAAATCACTTCAAATAAAAACTCAAATTGGTTTTGATTCAATTTTGGCATATATGGATCATCCTTTGCCACCACTTGGTTTGTTTTTGCAAATCAAACTCAAATCTCTATCTATAAGTCAAACACACATATTGAAGCATAAAGAGAGTCATTTCAAAAGAATTTGACCACGGATTTCAAAAACTCCCCCTTTTTCCCATAATCAACACTTCTCCCCACAAGAAGCCAACTTTTGAAAATAGAGACAATAAGAGACAATAAAAGCTTTTGACAAAACAAAAACTCTATTCTACTATTTTCAAAATCTCTCAAGTGGTAGCTGATCCATTTATCACTTTGGCCTTTATTTTCTCCCCCTTTGGCATCAAGCACCAAAACGGGATCAATCTTGGCCTTTTAACCTCATTGCCTCACCAAAGTCTTCAATTAAGAGCAAATGGCAATAAGATTTCATGAGATGAACTTGGAACTAGTTACCCTCTCATCGGAGTGCAGTGGAAGTCTTTCATGGTCCAAGCCCACCTTTTCCCTTTCAATCCTCCTTCGAGACTAAATTATCAAACTCAAGCACATGGTTAGTCTCAAAGGGTCAAGTTGTAACACATCTCCCCCTACACATGTGCATCACTTTGCAACGGACTTGTGAGGTCCAGGGAGTGTTTGTACAACTTGAGCACCATAATAAGCAACATAATGCAAAAATGAACCTGATCAAATGCATAAACACATGTATGCTACAATTCAATCCAAGTTCCGCGAATCTAAGACATTTAGCTCACTACGCAGCCTGCAAAAGGTCTTCTCATCTAGAGGCTTGGTAAAGATATCGGCTAGCTGGTTCTCGGTGCTAACATGAAACACTTCGATATCTCCCTTTTGCTGGTGGTCTCTCAAAAAGTGATGCCGGATGTCTATGTGCTTTGTGCGGCTGTGTTCAACAGGATTCTCCGCCATGCGGATAGCACTCTCATTGTCACATAGGAGTGGGACTTTGCTCAGATTGTAGCCAAAGTCCCGGAGGGTTTGCCTCATCCAAAGTAGTTGCGCGCAACACTGTCCTGCGGCAACATACTCGGCCTCAGCGGTGGATAGGGCAACGGATGTTTGTTTCTTAGAGTTCCATGACACCAGGGACCTTCCTAAGAATTGGCACGTCCCCGATGTACTCTTCCTATCGACCTTACATCCAGCATAGTCGGAGTCTGAGTATCCAACTAAGTCAAAGGTAGACCCCTTTGGATACCAGAGCCCGAAGCAAGGCGTAGCAACCAAATATCTAAGAATTCGCTTCACCGCCACTAAGTGACACTCCTTAGGATCGGATTGAAATCTAGCACACATGCATACGCTAAGCATAATATCCGGTCTACTAGCACATAAGTAAAGCAAAGAACCTATCATTGACCGGTATGCTTTTTGATCAACGGACTTACCTCCTTTGTTGAGGTCGGTGTGTCCGTCGGTCCCCATCGGAGTCTTTGCGGGCTTGGCGTCCTTCATCCCAAACCGCTTTAGCAGATCTTACGTGTACTTCGTTTGGGAGATGAAGGTGCCGTCCTTGAGTTGCTTCACTTGGAATCCAAGGAAGTAGTTCAACTCGCCCATCATCGACATCTCGAATTTCTGCGTCATCACCCTGCTAAACTCTTCACAAGACTTTTGGTTAGTAGAACCAAATATTATGTCATCGACATAAATTTGGCACACAAACAAATCACCATTACAAGTCTTAGTAAAAAGAGTTGGATCGGCTTTCCCAACCTTGAAAGCATTAGCAATTAAGAAATCTCTAAGGCATTCATACCATGCTCTTGGGGCTTGCTTAAGTCCATAGAGCGCCTTAGAGAGCTTACACACATGGTCGGGGTACCGTTCATCCTCGAAGCCAGGGGGTTGCTCCACGTACACCTCCTCCTTGATTGGCCCGTTGAGGAAGGCGCTCTTCACATCCATTTGAAACAACCTGAAAGAATGGTGAGCGGCATATGCTAGCAAGATACGAATTGATTCTAGCCTAGCCACAGGAGCAAAAGTCTCCTCGAAATCCAAACCTGCGACTTGGGCATAACCTTTTGCCACAAGTCGAGCCTTGTTCCTCGTCACCACCCCGTGCTCGTCCTGTTTGTTGCGGAACACCCACTTGGTTCCCACAACATTTTGCTTCGGACGAGGCACCAGTGTCCAAACTTCATTGCGCTTGAAGTTGTTTAACTCCTCTTGCATGGCCAACACCCAGTCCGGATCTAGCAAGGCCTCTTCTACCCTGAAAGGCTCAATAGAAGAGACAAAGGAGTAATGCTCACAAAAATTAACTAATCGAGATCGAGTAGTTACTCCCTTGCTGATGTCACCCAGAATTTGGTCGACGGGATGATCCCTTTGAATCATCGCTCGAACTTGAGTTGGAGGTGCCGGTTGCGCTTCTTCCTCTATCACTTGATCATCTTGTGCTCCCCCTTGATCACACGCCTCCTTATGATGAACCTGTTCATCGTCTTGAGTCGGGGGATGCACCATAATTGAGGAAGAGGGTTGATCTTGCTCATCTTGTTCCTGTGGCCGTACTTCTCCAATCGCCATGGTTCGTATAGCGGCCGTCGGAACATCTTCTTCATCTACATCATCACAATCAACAACTTGCTCTCTTGGAGAGCCATTAGTCTCATCAAATACAACGTCGCTAGAGACTTCAACCAAACCCGATGATTTGTTGAAGACTCTATACGCCTTTGTATTTGAGTCATAACCTAACAAAAACCCTTCTACAGCTTTGGGAGCAAACTTAGAATTTCTACCCTTCTTCACTAGAATGTAGCATTTACTCCCAAATACACGAAAGTACGATACATTGGGTTTGTTACCGGTTAGTAGCTCATACGACGTCTTCTTGAGGAGGCGATGAAGGTAGACCCTGTTGATGGCGTGGCACGCCGTGTTCACGGCTTCCGTCCAAAAGCACTCGGGGGTCTTGAACTCTCCTAGCATCGTCCTCGCCATGTCGATGAGCGTCCTGTTCTTCCTCTCTACTACACCATTTTGCTGTGGTGTGTAGGGAGCGGAGAACTCGTGCTTGATCCCTTCTTCTTCAAGGAACTCCTCCACTTGAAGGTTCTTGAATTCGGACCCGTTGTCGCTCCTTATCTTCTTCACTTTGAGCTCAAACTCATTTTGAGCCCTCCTGAGGAAGCGCTTGAGGGTCCCTTGGGTTTCAGACTTATCCTGCAAAAAGAACACCCAAGTGAAGCGGGAAAAGTCATCAACAATAACTAGACCATACTTACTTCCCCCTATGCTTAGATAGGCGACGGGTCCGAAGAGATCCATATGCAGCAGCTCCAGGGGTCTTGAAGTGGTCATCACATTCTTGCTGTGATGCGCTCCTCCCACCTGTTTCCCTGCTTGACAAGCTGCACAAGGTCTATCTTTTTCGAAATGAACATTGGTTAGACCTATCACATGTTCTCCCTTTAGAAGCTTGTGGAGGTTCTTCATCCCCACATGTGCTAAGCGGCGATGCCACAGCCAGCCCATGCAAGTCTTAGCCATTAAGCATGCATCTAGACCGGCCTCTTCTTTTGCAAAATCAACTAAATAAAGTTTGCCGTCTAATACACCCTTAAAAGCTAGTGAACCATCACTTCTTCTAAAGACAGACACATCTACATTTGTAAATAAACAATTATATCCCATTTGACATAATTGACTGACAGATAGCAAATTATATCCAAGACTCTCCACTAAGAATACATTTGATATAGAATGCTCATTAGAAATTGCAATTTTACCTAGCCCTTTTACCTTGCCTTGATTCCCATCACCGAATATAATTGAATCTTGGAAATCCTTATTTTTGACGTAGGAGGTGAACATCTTCTTCTCCCCCGTCATATGGTTTGTGCATCCGCTGTCAATAATCCAGCTTGAACCCCCGGATGCATAAACCTGCAAGGCAAATTTAGGCTTGGGACTTAGGTACCCAACTCTTGTTGGGTCCTACAAGGTTAGCACAAATGTCCTTAGGGACCCAAATGCAAGTCCTGTCTCCCTTGCATTTTGCCCCTAACTTCCTAGCAACTATTTTCCTATCCTTTCTACAAATAGCAAAGGAAGTGTTTAAAGCACAATAAATTATAGAAGGTTCATTCACTACTTTCCTAGGAGCATGAATAACATTCTTTCTAGGCACATGAGCAATATTTCTCCTAGGCATATCCCTATCATGCTTATAAGAAGAACTAGAGGCAAACATGGTATGAGAATCATAAACATGTGAATCAAAATCATTATAAGCATTTCTAGCATTTCTCCTATCATAATACATAAAAGCATGGTTCTTTTTAGCATTACTAGCCATAGGGGCCTTCCCTTTCTCCTTGACGAAGATGGGAGCCTTATGGCTTGTTAAGTTCTTGGCCTCTCTCTTGAAGCCAAGACCATCCTTAATTGAGGGGTGTCTACCAACCGTATAGGCATCCCTTGCAAATTTTATTTTATCAACTTCATTCTTGCTAGTCTTAAGTTGGGCATTAAGACTAGCCACTTCCTTATTTAATTTGGAAATTAAAACTAGATGTTCACTACAGGCATCAACATCGAAATCCTTACACCTAGTGCAAATCTTAACTTGTTCTACACAAGAATTAGATTTATTTGCTACTTCTAACTTAGCATTTAAATCATTGTTAACACCTTGTAAAGTAGAAATGGTTTCATGACAAGTAGATAGTTCATAAGAAAGCATTTCATTTCTTTTTACTTCTAAAGCATATGATTTTTGTGCCTCTACAAATTTATCATGTTCATCATACAATAAATCCTCCTGCTTTTCTAAAAGCCTATCCTTTTCATTCAATGCATCAATCAATTCATTGATTTTATCTATCTTAGATCTATCTAAGCCCTTGAACAAGCATGAATAATCTATGTCATCATCACTAGACTCACTATCACTAGAAGAAGCATAAGTGGAGTCTTGAGTACTCACCTTCTTCTCCCTTGCCATAAGACATGTGAGACGCTCGTTGGGGAAGAGAGCCGATTTGTTGAAGGCAGTGGCGGCGAGTCCTTCGTTGTCGGAGTCGGAGGAGGAGCAATCCGAGTCCCACTCCTTTCCTAGATGCGCCTCGCCCTTTGCCTTCTTGTATTGCTTCTTCTTTTCTCTTTTGTTCCCCTTTTCCTGGTCACTTTCATTATCGGGACAGTTAGCGATAAAATGACCAAGCTTACCGCATTTGAAGCATGAGCGCTTCCCCTTGGTCTTGGTCTTGCTTGGCTGCCCCTTGCGACCATTTAGCGCCGTCTTGAATCTCTTGATGATGAGAGCCATCTCTTCATCGTTGAGTCCGGCCGCCTCAATTTGTGCCACCTTGCTAGGTAGCGCCTCCTTGCTTCGTGTTGCCTTGAGAGCGAGAGGTTGCGGCTCGTTGATCGGACCATTCAAGGCGTCGTCCACATATCTCGCCTCCTTGATCATCATTCGCCCGCTAACAAATTTCCCAAGAACTTCTTCGGGCGACATCTTGGTGTACCTGGGATTTTCACGTATATTGTTCACCAAGTGAGGATCAAGAACGGTAAATGACCTTAGCATTAGGCGGACGACGTCGTGGTCCGTCCATCGCGTGCTCCCGTAGCTTCTTATCTTGTTGATAAGGGTCTTGAGCCGATTGTATGTTTGCGTTGGCTCCTCGCCCCTTATCATTGCGAACCGTCCAAGCTCGCCCTCCACCAACTCCATCTTGGTGAGTAAGGTGACGTCGTTCCCCTCATGAGAAATCTTGAGGGTGTCCCAGATTTGCTTGGCGTTATCCAAGCCGCTCACCTTATGGTATTCATTCCTGCACAAGGAAGCTAGAAGAACAGTAGTAGCTTGTGCATTCTTATGAATTTGTTCATTAATGAACATGGGACTATCCGAACTATCAAAATGCATTCCACTCTCTACAATCTCCCATATACTAGGATGGAGAGAGAATAGGTGACTACACATTTTGTGGCTCCAAAATCCGTAGTCCTCTCCATCAAAGTGTGGGGGCTTGCCGAGTGGAATGGAAAGCAAATGTGAATTTGAACTATGCGGAATACGAGAGTAGTCAAAAGAAAAGTTAGAATTGACCGGTTTCCTTTGTTTGTCGTAGTCGTCGTCCTTTTGGGAAGAAGAGGACTCATCGCTGTCGTAGTAGACGATCTCCTTGATGCGTCTTGTCTTCTTCTTCTTCCCATCTCTTCGCTTGTGGCCCGAGTCATTGGACTTGTCATCCCTTGGCTCGTTGACGAAGGACTCCTTCTCCTTGTCGTTGATCACAATTCCCTTCCCCTTAGGATCCATCTCTTCGGGCGGTTAGTCCCTTTCTTGAAGAGAACGGCTCTGATACCAATTGAGAGCACCTAGAGGGGGGGGGGTGAATAGGTGATCCTGTAAAAACTTCAAACTTAAGCCACAAAAACTTGTTAAGTGTTAGCACGATTATTGCCAAGTGGCTAAGGTGAAGTCTCAACAATCTCAACAAAACACAGTACCACAAGAGAATCAAGCACAGAGTGACACAGTGGTTTTATCCCGTGGTTCGGCCAAGACCAACGCTTGCCTACTCCACGTTGTGGCGTCCCAACGGACGAGGGTTGCAATCAACCCCTCTCAAGCGGTCCAAAGACCCACTTGAATACCACGGTGTTTTGTTTTCCTTTCACTATCCCGTTTGCAAGGAATCTCCACAAATTGGAGTCTCTTGCCCTTACAAGTATATGATCACAAATGAAACACAGAGTAAGGGAGGGAAGCAACACACACAAATCCACAGCAAAAGCGCACACACACGGCCAAGAATCGAGCTCACAAGACTATCTCAGAGTTCTCACTTAGAACAGAGCTCGAATCACTTAGAAACACAAACGAATGCGCAGAGACTTAGTGTGGATGATCAAGAATGCTCAAGGGTTGCTTGTGTATCTCCTCCATGCGCCTAGGGGCTCCTTTTATAGCCCCAAGGCAGCTAGGAGCCGTTGAGAGCAAATCTGGAAGGCCATCTTTGCCTTCTGTCTCGTGGCGCACCGGACAGTCCGGTGCACACCGGACACTGTCCGGTGCCCGATTTGTTTCCTTAAACGGCGAAGACGACCGTTGCAGACCGTTGGCAGATCTGGCTCTGTTGGCGCACCGGACATGTCCGGTGCACACCGGACAGTCCGGTGCCGTCTTCCGACCGTTGGCTCGGCCACGTGTCCCGCGCGGATTGCGCGGCCGACCGTTGGCCCTGGCCGACCGTTGGCTCACCGGACAGTCCGGTGCACACCGGACAGTCCGGTGAATTTTAGCCGAAGTCGCCGGCCAATTTCCCGAGAGCGGCCAGTTCGAGTCGCGCCAGCCTGGCACACCGGACACTGTCCGGTGCACACCGGACAGTCCGGTGCTCCAGACCGAGCTGGGTCTTGGCAGCACACAGCCAAGTCCCTTCTCCTTTTCTCTATTCTTCTTCTTTCTGTTTCTAACACTTAGACAAATATATTAGTACTTAAAACCAATGTACTAAGGCTTAGAAACATACCTTTACTTCATGATTTTCACCTTGTTCATCCATGTACATAAATTCCCAATTAAGCACATGTGTTGGCACTCAATCACCAAAATACATAGAAATGGCCCAAGGGCACACTTCCCTTTCACCGGGCTCGCCGGAGAGCGGCGCGGGGAGGGCGGGCGCGGCCGGGCGCGGGGCGGCCGAGGCGGCCGAGCTCGCCGGGGCCGGGCGAGCGCGAGGCAGGGGCAGGGCCGGGCGCGACGGGGCGCGGGGGAAGCGCCGGAGGGAGGGGAGGGAGGAGGGAGGGGGAGGTAGGAGGGAGGGCCTCACCGGAGGGGGAGGACGGCGCGGCGGCGGCGCCGGGGAGGGGCGGCGGCGGCGCGGGGGTTGGGAGAGGGCGGCGGCTAGGGTTAGGGTGAGGGAGAGAGAGGGGGGATGACAGGCGGGGCCCGCGGGGAGGATTTTTGGAAAAAAGAAAAGGGGAGGGGGCGGTTGGGCCGGCTGGGCCCAAAGGAGGGGAGGGGGGGCGCGGCTGGGCCGCCAGGCCGGCCCACGGCGGGGGAGGAGCGGCTGGGCCGCATGGGCCAAGGGGAAGGGGGCGGCTGGGCCAAAAAGGGGAGAAGGGGGGAGAGAGGCTTTTCTTTTTCTAATTTCCACAATTTCTTATATGCCTAATTCTCCACTTCACTCAACCACAAACAAAAGAGTGCATAATCCGGCATGATGCAACAAACAAAAATAGTTCTAGGTTTTGGTTACACAAGATGTCGAGCTAATTCTCGCTATAACTTTTAGAAAATATCAAGGCTTAGCGAGAAGAAAAGGGAAAAAGGAAAGAGTAACGCCTGAATTTGGTGAGAGAAAAGAAGAAAAAAATTCTACCCCCAAATTCAGGGCGTTACAAACCTATCCCCCTTAAAAGAATCTCGCCCTCGAGATTCAGGGTTGGCTAGCAAAGAGCTCAGGGTATTTAGCCATCAGATCATCTTCACGCTCCCAGGTTGCTTCTTCCTCAGAATGGTGATCCCACCTGACTTTGCACATTCTGATGGTCTTCCTTCGAGTGACTCTGTCTGCAACCTCAAGGATTTGCACTGGCTTCTCAACGTAGGTCAAGTCCTCCTGGACTTCGAGACCTTCCACTGGCAACTGCTCTTCTGGCACATGCAAGCACTTCTTCAACTGAGACACATGAAAGACATCATGCACGACAGACAAATTCTCTGGCAGGCTGAGCTGATAGGCCACTTCTCCACGCCTTGAGAGAATTTGGTACGGACCAATGTAGCGGGGTGCTAGCTTGCCTTTGACTCCGAATCTTCTGACTCCTCTGATCGGTGACACTTTCAGATAGACAAAGTCTCCGACTTCAAAACTCAGCTCTCTTCTCCTTGTGTCTGCATAGCTTCGCTGCCTCGATTGCGCTACCTTCAGATTCTCTCGGACCATCTTGATGTTCTCTTCAGCTTCAAGCAGAATGTCTGGCCCAAACACTTGCTTTTCTCTAGGCTGATCCCAGTGCAACGGAGTCCTACAACTCCGCCCATAAAGCGCCTGAAATGGGGACATCTTCAAGCTGGCCTGGTAACTGTTGTTATAGGAAAACTCTGCATAAGGCAATCTCTTATCCCATCCGGACTGATCTTGCAACGCACAGGCTCTCAACATGTCTTCAAGAATTTGGTTGGTCCTTTCAGTCTGACCATCTGTCTGCGGATGATACGCTGAACTGAAATTCAGATGTGTGCCCAGGGCTTCATGCAACTGCTGCCAGAAATGAGAGGTGAACTGTGTTCCTCTGTCTGACACTATCTTCTTTGGCACACCATGAAGACAAACGATCCGAGACATATATAACTCTGCCAATACTGCACTGCTGTAGTTGGTCTTGACAGGTATGAAGTGGGCTGACTTGGTCAAGCGGTCCACTACTACCCAAATGGAATCGTAGCCGGCTCGAGTGCGAGGCAATCCGACTATGAAATCCATACCGATTTCATCCCATTTACACTGAGGGATCTGCAATGGTTGTAACAATCCAGCTGGTCTCTGGTGCTCTGCCTTAATTCTTCGACAACTATCGCACATAGCCACATGCTCTGCGATTTCCCTCTTCATTCCGTACCACCAGAATTTCTTCTTCAGATCCTGATACATCTTCTCACTGCCAGGGTGAATCGAATAGGCTGTCTCATGAGCTTCCTTGAGAATCAACTCCCGAATGGATTGGACATTGGGAACACACAAGCGGTCTTTGAACCATATCACACTTTCTGCATCTTCTCAAAAATCTTTGCCTTTGCCTTCTAGAATCAGTCGCCGGATCTCACTGATTTTCTCATCATTCTTCTGCGCTTCTTTGATTTCCCGCTCCAAGGTAGGTTCCAACTCAACTGTGACTCCTCGCGAATTGTTCAGAAACCCGAGACTCAACCTATCAAACTCCTTGGCCAACTCATAAGGCATCGGACGAGCGACCATCAGGTTGACTTGACTCTTCCCGCTCAAAGCATCTGCCACTACGTTCGCTTTGCCTGGATGGTAATGGATCTCCAACTCATAGTCTTTGATCAGCTCTAACCATCTCCGCTGCCTCATATTCAACTCTGACTGAGTGAATATGTACTTCAGACTCTTGTGGTCTGTGTAAACATCGCATTTCTGTCCATACAGATAGTGCCTCCATGTCTTCAGTGCGTGAACCACTGCTGCCAACTCTAGATCATGGATTGGGTAATTCTTCTCATGAACCTTCAACTGTCGAGACGAGTAAGCCACAACTCTTCCCTCTTGCATCAACACACATCCCAAACCTGTGTAACAAGCATCACAATACACCGAGAAGGACTTGTGCACATCAGGTAAGACTAGGACAGGCGCTGTAGTCAACTTTTCTTTCAGCGCTTCAAAAGCCTCTTGACATTTCTGGGTCCACTTGAACTCAACCTTGTTGCCTAGCAACGCTGTCATTGGTTTCGCAATCTTCGAGAACCCTTCAATGAATCGCCGATAATATCCGGCCATTCCAATGAAACTCTTGATTCCTCGGGCATCTGTTTGCGCTTTCCAGTTCAGAATGTCTGCCACTTTCTTCGGATCCACGACCAATCCTTCTTTGTTGATTATGTGACCCAAGAACAGGACTTCATTGATCCAGAATTCACATTTGCTCAACTTGGCATACAACTGGTGCTCTCGCAATCTCTGCAATACCATCCTCAAATGATCTGCATGCTCTTCTTCGCTTTGAGAATAAACCAGAATGTCATCGATGAATACCACCACAAACTTGTCAAGATAATCCATGAATACACTATTCATCAGATTCATGAAAAAGGCTGGTGCATTGGTCAAACCAAAAGACATCACTGTGAACTCATACAAACCATACTTGGAAATGAATGTCGTCTTCGGAATGTCCGAAGGTCGGATCCTGAGCTGATGATAACCTGACCTCAAATCAATCTTGGAGAACACACTGGCTCCTCTCAACTGGTCGAACATATCTTCTATTCTGGGCAAGGGATACTTGTTCTTGATCGTGACTTCATTCAGGGCTCGGTAATCGATACACATCCTTTTGGTGCCATCTTTCTTCTCCACAAATAGGACAGGGGCGGCCCAAGGCGAGGTGCTTGGCCGGATGTAACCTTTCTCTGACAGCTCATCAATCTGCTTCTTAAGCTCAACCAACTCTGGTCCGGATATTCTGTAAGCTCTCTTAAAGATGGGGGCGGTTCCAGGAAGAAGCTCTATGGCAAACTCAACTTTCCGTTCTGGTGGCATACCTGGTAAGTCCTTTGGAAACACATCTGAGAACTCGGACACAACCTTGATACTCTCAATTGGGTCTGCTTCACTGTTATCGACAGCCATCTGGTAGCAACTTCCTTTCTTTGGCTCAGGCGGGACTAACTCGGTCATCACTTCCTCTCCTAGTGGGGACACCAACTTGATTGTCCTTTTATCACAACTGATAACTGCCTGATACTTATCTAGCCAATTCATCCCTAGGATGACATCTATTCCCTGAGTACCCATTACTATAAGGTTAGCGGGAAATGCTATCCCCCTTATTTCCACACATACATTCAAACAAATGCTATCAGCTCGAATTCTACCACCGGCTGCGTCAATTTGAATGGGGGTTGACATGGTAGTAATTGGAAGATTATGTGCTTCTACCCATGATGCAGTAATGAAAGAATGTGTTGCTCCAGTATCAAATAACACTTCTGCAATATGGGAGTCGACTGGGAACATACCTACTATCATGCCGGGGTCTCCTGAACTGCTTCAGCCTCCAAGTGATTCAGTCTCCCATGGTTATAGCGCGGCTGAGAGCGGTTGCCTGCTCCAGGCTGAGACACGTTCTGCTTTGCTGGGGCATTGGGGCCTGACTGCTGCTGGGCTGCCTTCTTCGGACATTGCTCTCCACAGTGGAAACATGCTCTGTTTCCAACCTGAGCTGGTGCTGCCTGATTGTTCTGCTGGTTTGCTGGGGCAGGAAGACGAGGTGCTTGTTGATTCTGCCTCTGGAACTGACCTCCTGACTGATTGCTCTGACGATTCTGATACTGGTGCTGAGGATACTGCCTTTGGAACTGCTGATGTTGCTGAGGTGGACGCTGGTTCTGCCTAAACTGCTGAGGTTGATTGCCTGAGAAACGAGGACGATTGTTGCTTCTAGGCTGGGGTCCACTGATCTTGCGCTTACGATCCTCCATCTCCTTACGCTTCCTCTCCGTCATGATTGCTCTGTCAATCAGGTGCTGGAATGTCGGGAAGGTGTGATTCATCAGTTGGTACTGCAGAGGGTCAACCAAGCCTCTCAGGAAACGGTACTGCCGCTTGGCGTCGGTGTTGACATCTTCAGGAGCATAGCGAGACAACTGCAGAAACCCATCCCGGTACTCATTGACAGACGATGGCCCTTGCTTGAGAGCCAGGAACTCCTCCTTCTTCACTGTCATCAGACCTGCAGGCACATGGTACTGACGAAAGCTTCCTCTAAACTCTTCCCAAGTGATGGCGTCAGGGTGGGCATGGGTGGCAAGGTAAGACTCCCACCATGACTGAGCTGCTCCTCTCAACAGACAGGGACCATACATGACTTTCTCCCTATCATCGCACTGAGCGGTATGCAACTCCCGCTCCACAGTGCGCAGCCAGTCTTCAGCATCCATGGGGTCAGAAGAATGAGCAAACGTTGGTGGATGACCTCTCATGAATTCAGCACGCTTGTCTCTGGGCATCTGAGGCATCTGAGGTTGAGGTGGGGCCTGCTGCTGTTGCTGCTGCTGTTGCTGAATGGCGGCCAGAGTCTGACCGATGGCTTGGACTGCCTGAGTCTGCATCAGAAACATCTGCTCGATCGACATCGGGGGCGGCAGGTGCTGTTGTTGGGGCACCTCTTCCTGTTGAGCGGCTCGCTCCTGCTGAGCACGCCTTCCTCCTCTGCGCCTGTTCTCTGACATCTGCAGAATGCAACCACACATCAGAACTGATCTGGCAAATCTTGCAGCATAAGAAAAGAGTATAGAATCCTTCGACAGCACTGAACAGATGAGCATCTTCACTGATCTCCAATACAGACCACACAGCTTCTTAGATAAAGAGGAAAGTGGAATAAAAGGTTTCCCAACTATATAACTAACTCCATTAACATATAACAGGTAAACCAAAATGCAGGGGACACCCACACTCTGGTGACAGTCATCACAAAGATCCAAACCAAACATAGTTCATCATGACAAACATAAATGCACAGGATATAGCAAACTACCCTGTCTAACTAAGACTAACTAAGAGCGAGACTAACGCTAAGACTGAAGCTTCTACGTATATATTTTGTATTAATTACAAGATCCAACTCTAACGATCTATGGTTCTAGATTTATCTTGGTCTTGCAGTCGGGGTTGCCATAAGGCTGGTGTCCACGCCGAGGTGAGCGGTACGGGTGCTGAGTCCCGACGGGAGCGGGGGAACCGTCATCCAGGTGACGACGTTCCGCACGCTCAGCCCGCAGCAGGGCGATCTCAGCACGAGCCCTACTCAGCTCGTCTAATGCATGGTCCAGCTCCGTGTTTAGCACAGCGGCTAGGTTGACTGTGCTGCTCAACCTAGGATTGCCCTCACCGACAGGTGAGACAATCACGCCTCCTGTGCGGCCAGATGGACGGCGGGGTAATACTTCAGGTCGAGACCGTCAGCTACCCCACCGAGAACCGAGCAGTAGTGCGAAAGCGCACGCCGTGCAGCATCTTGCATGGCTGCCTCAGCTGAGTCCCGCTTAGAGATAGAATAGTGCTCTGAGCAGGCCTCCGCACCCTGGAGACTGTTCTCCAGACGGCGCACCAAGCAGGTCGCCTCCCAGCGGTCCGGGTAGACCCCGCGACTATGCTGGTAGACCACACAGCGATACTCGATAGACCAAGTACGCCGGTTAAGTGCCCGACGTAGCAGGGTGTCGAGCGCATCGTGGAAGTGACACCCGCGAGCAGCGTCGCGAGTGATGGGTCGAGCAACCCATCCTTCCGGCTCATGGTCAGCAGAGAGGTCGGTGTCGGGGCTCGAGCTTTCGTCGCCACCTCCGTCATCTGGGTCTCCTCCAGCAGCTACTCCAGAGGCTGGGGCGCCCAGTGGTGGTGCAGGGGGCGCCTCCAGAGGAAGCACAGGGGAGCAGCTCCTCACAGACTCTATCTCCTGTTGGAGCGAGAAAGAAGAGCCCTGCTGCTCCTGCTCCTGTCGTCGACGTTCCTGCTCCTCATGCAGGCGGTGGTGTAGCCTCTCCAAATGGCTGGACTGTCCGGCCACGGGACGGCGAAGCGGACGCTCAGCAAGGCGGGAGGGTAAGAAGGGGATGACGGACTTTCGTGCAGTGTGTCTAAGTCGAGCCATCTACAAAAGACACCGCAAGCAAAAGAGTGAGAACAGAATTAATATGACCAGCAAGTAATGAACCATAAGTAAATGAAGGATTAGAATAAAACACAATTTTCAGCAAGGTATAATATATAGTAGAACATAGGTTTGGTCGATATGACCAACTTTTGAAGGGATATCAAAGTCAAGGCAGGGACAGAGGTCTATAGTCCTTAGAACGACCATTCTACTCTAGGTTAGCGGTCCTACAGTCAGCACGGCTTTGATACCACTTATGTCACACCCGGTTTTAGAAGGCAAACCGAATGCGAACCATGTACGTGCCAGGATCAGTTATTCACATACACAGCAGTTACATAACATGGACATCATCACACAGTGCTCAAAATAGTATTAAAAGGGAAATAATAGTCGATTACATCATACGTCTGAGACGTCCACATAGTCCTTACAATAAATCAAAGTGCGAAAACGAAACGTAGATAACCGCGGCCTTCACAGGCAGCCGACTGGGGGTTGCCGCTAACCCACGCCTAGAACTCGTCGTAGTCTTGGAACTCTTGGAAGTCTCCTTCCACAGCTTCATCTTCTCCTGAGCAGTGGTTGCAATGCTGACAACCTGAGGATGGGGGGTTTGGTGTGTAGAGCAAGGGTGAGTACACATCAACATACTCAGCAAGTATCCTGTTTGGCTGTAGTGGACTAGCTTTATGTGGGGATAAGTTAAGCAGTTGCTTTTAGTTGGTCAGATTATTATTTACTAGTAGAAAGCCAGGTTTTAACATTAACCCAAGTTATTAGCCCGATGTACCCTTTCCAAACGGAAAGAATACCACTTAGCAACACCATAGTCATAACCAAAACCATCAGTCTCATTGCCACATGTAAACCAAAATGTCTCTGATCAAGTACCACTAATCACTGGAGCTCCCTTGGCCGCTCATAACCGCGAGCACGGCTGATATATCAGTTTTCAAACACTCTGCAGAGGTTGTGCAGTTTACCCACAAGCCGTGATTCCCTCTTGCCTCGGGCCGATCAAACCCTTAGACACTACCGAGGTGAATAGGCAGGGTCTCACTACGTAGCCTTTACAAAGATTCCCCGGGGCTGTAGCCGCCCGTTAGGTTTCCTAAATGTACCGCACTCCACCCCAAGGGACGAATCAACCTTGGCAGAGCGAGCCGCATACACCGAGCCCCATTGACGGCACGACGGCGAAGCGAACTACACCCCGGATCCTCTAATTATTCAGCTAAGGGCACCCCATTCCACCCTCATGGTTGCACTGTTTTCCCGGGCGGTCATCCATAGAACAGGTCCTTACGGAGAGGCACTCGAGAAACCGCTCGAGCCCCCTTAAAGGCCACAAGTACAACATCATAATAAGAGAAGGGAAAACAACGTATCATGGATAATCTCATCATGTTCATTGATTAGAGTTGAGCAATAGCCTGAAGCTAAACAATAATAATCCAACCCGAATAGGTAAACAAGGACATGGATAACAAAAACTAGTCAATCCTTAGGTATAAATGTGTAATGCGGGAGGTGAATTAAAGAATGAATAGGACAGAGATAGGTCAAAGGACACTTGCCTCCACCAACCGACTGCTGCTCAGGGGCTTCTCCTGCGAGTTCCTCGGGCTCTTCAACCGGATCGTTCTCTATGCGATTGCAAGCATACATACATCCATCCATTCAAATTAGGAAACAAACAGTACACCATACAAGAGAACAAATAAAGTAAATATGCATAGAATATCACATACGATAATGAATTTACCTTGGCTAGAAAGAAATGGGGAAAGGTCTCGCGAGAGTTAAAGCTTATGCCCGAGATGCACTATGGGTTGATGAATAACTAGACGTCACGTGCTCTAATTCCAATTGGTTCCAACAAAAGAATTAGCTACATGCACTAATGTAAACGTGACCACTTTTAGTAGATTAACATTGAATGAGTTAGACAATTAGCTATACAAATTAACTAACGTAACCAATTTCCAAATTGAGACTTCTATCTTATTAATATAAACAACGGGATTAGCGCGCATAGGACACGGGGGGCCGTGCGCTAGCCGAGCTCAAAGCCGCGCGCCATAGGCACGCTGGGCCGAGCTCAAGGCCACGCCGGGGCCGTCACGACGCGAGCAAGGCACGGCGGGGCGAGCGGGCAAGCGCGCCGGGGCAAGCGAGCACGGGCGAGCGAGGACGCGGCCGGGCGAGGCCAGGCGCGGGGCTCGCCGGAGCTACCGAGGGCGGGGCGGACGAGCCGGGGCCGAGCTCGCCGGGAGGCGGGGTCGGGGCGAGCGACGCGGGGAGGGCGGGGCTCGCGCGGGGGCGGGGAACGCCGGCGCGGGACGGGGACGCCGGGGCGGCCGAGCCGGGCGGCTGAGGCCGGGGGCGGCCGAGCCGGGCTCGCCGGAGAGCGGCGCGGGGAGGGCGGGCGCGGCCGGGCGCGGGGCGGCCGAGGCCGGGGCCGAGCTCGCCGGGGCCGGGCGAGCGCGAGGCGGGGGCGGGGCCGGGCGCGACGGGGCGCGGGGGAAGCGCCGGAGGGAGGGGAGGGAGGAGGGAGGGCCTCACCGGAGGGGGAGGGCGGGCGCGGCCGGGCGCGGGGCGGCCGAGGCCGCGGCCGAGCTCGCCGGAGGCGGCCGAGCTCGCCGGGGCCGGGCGAGCGCGAGGCGGGGGTGGGGCCGGGCGCGACGGGGCGCGGGGGAAGCGCCGGAGGGAGGGGAGGGAGGAGGGAGTGGGAGGGAGGGCCTCACCGGAGGGGGAGGACGGCGCGGCGGCGGCGCCGGGGAGGGGCGGCGGCGGCGCGGGGGTTGGGAGAGGGCGGTGGCGGCTAGGGTTAGGGTGAGGGAGAGAGAGAGGGGATGACGGGCGGGGCCCGCGGGGAGGATTTTTGGAAAAAAGAAAAGGGGAGGGGCGGTTGGGCCGGCTGGGCCCAAAGGGGGGGAGGGGGTCGCGCGACTGGGCCGCCAGGCCGGCCCACGGCGGGGGAGGGGCGGCTGGGCCGCATGGGCCAAGGGGAAGGGGGCGGCTGGGCCAAAAAGGGGAGAAGGGGGGGAGAGAAAAAGAAAAAGGCTTTTCTTTTTCTAATTTCCACAATTTCTTATATGCCTAATTCTCCACTTCACTCAACCACAAACAAAAGAGTGCATAATCCGGCATGATGCAACAAACAAAAATAGTTCTAGGTTTTGGTTACACAAGATGTCGAGCTAATTCTCGCTATAACTTTTAGAAAATATCAAGGCTTAGCGAGAAGAAAAGGAAAAAGGAAAGAGTAACGCCTGAATTTGGTGAGAGAAAAGAAGAAAAAAATTCTACCCCCAAATTCAGGGTGTTACACCAATCAAGGAGGAGGTCTATGTTGAGCAACCTCCAGGCTTTGAAGATAGTGAGTACCCTAACCATGTTTATAAACTCTCTAAGGCGCTTTATGGGCTCAAGCAAGCCCCAAGAGCATGGTATGAATGCCTAAGAGATTTCCTTATCACTAATGGCTTCAAAGTCGGAAAAGCCGATCCTAATCTCTTTACTAAAACACTTGCAAATGATTTGTTTGTATGTCAAATTTATGTTGATGATATCATATTTGGGTCTACTAACGAATCTACATGTGAAGAGTTTATTAGGATCATGACTCAAAAGTTCGAGATGTCTATGATGGGGGAGTTGAAGTATTTCTTAGGATTTCAAGTAAAGCAACTCCAAGAGGGCACCTTCATTAGCCAAACGAAGTACATTCAAGACATACTCACAAAGTTTGGGATGAAGGATGCCAAGCCCATCAAGACACCCATGGGAACCAATGGGCATCTCGACCTCGACACGGGAGGTAAATCCGTAGATCAAAAGGTATACCGGTCGATGATAGGTTCTTTACTCTATTTATGTGCTTCTCGACCGGATATTATGCTTTCTGTATGCATGTGTGCAAGATTCCAAGCCGATCCTAAGGAAGTTGACCTTAGGGCCGTAAAATGAATCTTGAGATATTTAGTTTATACTCCTAAGTTTGGCCTTTGGTACCCTAGGGGATCCACATTTGATTTAATTGGTTATTTTGATGCTGATTGGGTAGGGTGTAAAATTAATAGAAAGAGCACATCAGGGACTTGCCAGTTCTTGGGAAGATCTCTGGTGTCTTGGGCTTCAAAGAAGCAAAATTATGTGGCTCTTTCTACCGTCGAAGCCGAGTATATTGCTGCAGGCCATTGTTGCGCGCAATTGCTTTGGATGAGGCAAACCCTTAGGGACTATGGTTACAAATTAACCAAAGTTCCTCTTCTATGTGATAATGAGAGTGCAATCCGCATGGCGGATAATCCCGTTGAGCATAGCCGCACTAAACACATAGCCATTCGGTATCATTTTTTAAGGGATCACCAACAAAAGGGGGATATCAAGATTGCATATGTTAACACCAAAGAACAATTAGCCGATATCTTTATCAAGCCATTAGATGAGCAAACTTTTACCAAACTTAGGCATGAGCTAAATATTCTTGATTCTAGGAATTTTGATTGATATTTTGCACTCATAGCTCATTTATATACCTTTGATCATATCTCTTTCCTTGCTATGACTAATGTGGTTTTCAAGTGTATTTCAAGCTAAGTGATAAATTGAAAGGGAAATGGAGTCCTCGGTGAAGACAAGGCTTCCACTCCACTCCATTGCTTATTCATCCTTCGCCGTCACTCCACAACACACTCTCCAATTTGGTATAATATTCACTCATATGTTATTTACCATAAGGGGAGAAAGTAGTTGAAAGGGATTATATTTCACTCACAAGTATCCGTTTTTGACGATTCATGCCAAAGGGGGAGAAAGTATTAGCCCAAAAGCAAAAGGACCGCACCACCACCAATTTCAAAAATGTAGTCTTTCAAATATGGATTAAGAAAAGATTTTAGTATGTTTTTCAATTGGTATCTTACTTACTGATATAAATTCAAATTGGTATACCCTCTTCAAAATTAATATCAAAACCCTCTTGAACACTAAGAGGAGGATTTCATTAAGGGGGAGTTCTGTTTAGTCAAAGGAAAAGCATTTGAGACAGGGGGAGAAAATTTCAAATCTTGAAAGAAAATTTCAAATCTTGAAAATGCTTCTCAAAATCCTATTCATATACCTTTGACTATTTGCAAAAGACTTTGAAAAGAATTTCCAAAAGAGTTTGCAAAAACAAAACATGTGGTGCAAGCGTGGTCCAAAATTTTAAAATTAGAAGAAAACCGTCCATGCATATCTAGTAGAAATAATTATTGGTTTCATTCCAAGCAATCTTTGCACTTACATTACACAAATTAGTTCAATTTTGCACTTGTATATTTGCTTTGGTTTTGTTGGGGGTATGCTTCGTCGCCGAAGGTCCTGTAAGAAGAAACACCTTCGGCAAAACCTGTTTATACGTGATACCGAAGCTACTGCTCATGAAGCTTCGATATTATAACGTATCCGAAGACGAAGGATCGAACCGACTTAAAGATGGAATGACTTTTTAGTCCATAAGGGTCTGAGTCATAATTGTAATCTTTTGTAAGGGGTATGATTGTAATTTCTTACAGGATGCGTCATGTGCCTATAAATAGTGAACAATACTCCTTTACTGTTCACACAATTTTGTAATTGTTGACGCATTACTCTGGAATTATTGTTTCCTGCCAAAGCGAAGGTACAAACGTACTTAAATATTATATTTTAATATTTTAGTTCACATTATAAAATGAGTGAATAATGTTATTTATTCTTGATGTTTTATAACATTTTATATCTTGTATTTCATTTCACATTGTTTTATCTTTGATCACGAAGGTGTGACCTTCGTGATTTATTATTCATAACCTTCGTCCGAAGCTCATTAAATCCTTGGGGAAATAATGCTTCAGCGGACGAAGGGCTTTAACATTTAACATTCTATGTTGCCTTGTTCTTAATTCGAAGCATTTGAGAACAAGTCCCCAACATTGGCGCCCACATCCGGTGAACTCACTTCCACTTTTTGAGCTGATGGTTTCGTTCAAGAACCAAGCTGGAGATGCTTCGGCTCCGAAGCTGATCCTCCCGATAACAGACGGTTCATGCTCAGAGCCGGCTAACAAGAAACAGAAGGAGGAGGCACAGAGAAGAGTACAACATGTAGGGGTACAAGGACCCTTCATCAAGTCAAGATGGTCTCACATCCCAATTACCTTCTCTCAAGAGGATCTTCAGCTCAAGGATTACCCACACAATGATGCTATGGTTATCTCTTGTGTGATCAAAGGATTTCTGGTCCACAATGTTTTGGTTGATACAGGCAGTGCAGCGGATATTATATTTGCTAAGGCCTTCAGACAAATGCAAGAGCCCGAAGACAAGATTCATGATGCTACACACCCTCTTTGTGGCTTCGGAGGAAGACAGATTGTAGCGCTTGGTAAGATTACCATGCCAGTGACCTTCGGATTCGTCAACAATACAAGGACTGAGCAAGTTGTGTTTGATATTGTCGACATGGAGTATCCTTACAATTCTATCATTGGTCGTGGAACACTCAACGCTTTCGAAGCAATTCTTCATCCAGCATATCTTTGCATGAAGATACCTTCGGATCAGGGACCTATTGCTATTCATGGGAGTCAGGAAGCTGCCAGAAAGACCGAGGGGAATTGGACTGATTCAAAGGCAATCCACAATATAGATGAAGCCGAAGCTTGTGAACATTACAAGTACAGAAGGGAGAAGGCTGCTTCGGCCGATCAGCCGAAACCCATGATTTTATGCGAAAATATCGCAGAGCAGAAGGTGCTGCTGGGATCTCAATTGTCTGAGGAACAAGAGAAAACCCTGAAAAGGTTTCTCTTCAACAACAAAGATGTCTTTGCATGGTCGGCTAACGATCTCTGTGGCGTCAACAGGGATGTTATTGAACACTCGCTCAATGTTGATCCATCCTTCAGACCCAGAAAGCAGAGGCTTCGGAAGATGTCTGATGACAAGGCCGAAGGTGCTCGAAATGAAGTAAAAAGACTCCTCAGTGCCGGAGTCATTAGAAAAGTGAAGTATCCAGAATGGCTGGCTAACACTGTTATGGTAAAAAAGGCCAATGGCAAATGGAGGATGTGTATTGATTTTACTGATCTCAACAAGGCTTGTCCGAAGGATGAGTTTCCATTGCCAAGGATTGATTCCCTAGTTGATGCAGCAGCTTCATCAAAACTTATGAGTATGTTGGATTGTTATTCAGGCTATCATCAAATTTGGATGAAGGAGGATGAGCCAAAAACCAGCTTCATAACCCCTAGCGGAACATATTGTTACCTTCGGATGCCTGAGGGGTTCAAGAATGCTGGAGGAAGCTTCAGCAAAATGACAGCAAAGGTTCTTCATTCTCAGATAGGCAGAAATGTGCTAACTTATGTTGATGATATCATTGTAAAAAGCACGAAGCAAGAAAATCACATTGCTGATCTGCAGGAGACTTTCGCTAATTTTAGACAGGCTGGTCTAAAACTGAATCCAGAAAAGTGTGTTTTCAAAGTAAAGAAGGGGAAATTCCTTGGCTGTCTAGTTTCAACAAAAGGGATTGAGGCTAATCCAAATAAAATCGAAGCTATCCTTCGAATGGAACCACCAAGCACAAAGAAGGGGGCTCAACGATTGACAGGAAGACTGGCATCTCTCAACAGATTCATATCTAGATCAGCAGAGAGAAATTTACCATTCTTCGAAGTGCTGAAGTCAGCTGAAGTTTTTCAATGGGGACCAGTTCAGCAGAGAGCCTTCGAAGAGCTGAAGCAATATTTGATAGACCTAACGACGTTAACTCCACCAACGCCAGGGGCTCCTCTGTTGTTATATGTAGCAGCTTCGCACTTAGCGGTAAGTGCGGCACTTGTCCAAGAAAATCTTGAAGGGCAAGTCAAAAAGCAAGCCCCAATATACTTTGTATCTGAAGTTCTTAGTTTATCAAAGAAAAATTATACAGAATTGGAGAAGGTGTTGTATGCTGTTTTGATGGCTTCCAGGAAGCTTCGGCACTATTTTCAAGCATACAATATAATTGTCCCTTCTTCACAACCATTGAAAGATATTATGAGAAATAGAGAAGCTACTGGAAGGGTTGGAAAATGGGCTGCGGAACTCAATGAGTTCTGCATTGATTATGTGCATAGATCTTCGATTCAGTCCCAAGCGTTAGCAGACTTCATTGTTGACTGGACGCCAGGGGCTCAGGAAGAAGAAGCGAGTAAAGATGCCGAAGTTTGGAGAGTATTCTGTGACGGTTCTTGGGGAACCTTCGGGGTAGTAGCAGCCGTTGTGTTGGTCGCACCCTCCAAAGTTAAAACTTGCTACGCAGCAAGACTTGATTTCAGTTGCACAAATAACATTGCTGAGTATGAAGCTTTGCTTTTAGGTCTTCGGAAGTTAAAGGCAATGGGAATTAGAAGGGCGGTTCTTAAAACTGATTCCCAGGTTATTTCTGGTCATATTGACAAGAGTTGTAAAGCAAGAGACCCGAAGCTTGAGAAATATTTAGACACGGTCCGAAGGATTGAAGCTTCCTTTGAAGGGTTTTCTGTCAAAAATATTCCTCGAGGAGAAAATGAACATGATGATTTGCTAGCCAAGTCAGCAGCACAGGGGCTGCCCTTACCTTCAGAAGTATTTTTCGAAACAATAAAGGCACCTTTGGTTGAACTTCTTGAAAGAGCAGTCCTCAATATATCTCCTGTTTATAGTGAAGACTGGAGAACTGAGATCATCTCTTTCCTTCAGGGTAACTTTCTTTCAGATGACGAAGCTTATAACAAGAGAATAGAGGCAAGAGCTCGACCATATGTTATAATAGAAGGGGAGCTGTACAAGCATGGGGTTTGTTCTCCACTACTCAAATGTTTATCCAGAGCCGAAGGTATAGAATTGATGAAGGAAATACATGCAGGCCTGTGTGGATCTCACATTGGATCTAGGCCTTTGCTGGGAAAAGTTTTTCGTCAAGGATTTTATTGGCCAAAGGCAGCTTCGGATGCAGCGGAATTAGTCCAAAAGTGTGAAGGTTGTCAAAGATGTGCAAGAGATCAAAAACAACCTTCGTCTCTAACCCAGCTAATACAACCCACTTGGCCATTGCAAAGGTGGGGTCTTGATTTGTTAGGTCCGCTACCACCAGCACAAGGGAACTTAAGATATGTTGTAGTGGCAGTGGAATATTTTTCTAAATGGATTGAGGCAAAGCCTTTAGCCACAATAACTTTGGTTACTATTCAAAAGTTTTTCTGGCAAAATATTGTCTATCGCTTCGGAGTGCCGAAGGCCATCACTGTGGACAATGGAACACAGTTTGACTCCGAAGCTTTTAAAGAATTTTGTGAACAAATTGGCACGAAGATCCATTTTGCATTAGTTCGGCATCCGGAGTCAAATGGACTTGTTGAAAGGGCTAATGGCATCATAATGACAGGAATAATGAAGTTAATCTTCAATCAGCCCAGGGGAAAGTGGCCAGATGAATTAATCAAAGTAGTGTGGAGCCACAACACAACAATATCAAGATCAACAGGTTTTACACCATTCAAATTGTTGTTTGGTGACGAAGCAATAACTCCGGAAGAAGCAAAAGTAGGATCAATAAGAATAGTAGCTTCGGCAGAAGACGAAACTGAAGCTGATTACTCTGTGGAAATAGATGCTATAGAAGGGATCAAGCTTCAAGCTGTGGAAAACATCAATAAATATCAAGCCGAAACAATAAAATGGCGTGATAGAAAGGTTCGGCTAAAGAATATTGAGCCAGGACATTTGGTGCTTCGAAGAGTAGCCAACCCAGAGACAGTAGGCAAGCTACAGCTGAAGTGGGAAGGACCTTTTCTGGTAGTATCTTCGTCAAGACCCGGTTCCTACAGATTGAAGGATATGGACGGCAACGACATTCCTAGATCATGGAATGCGGATGAGCTTCGGCGATATTATGTTTAGTTTGATGTAATTTTTCTATTCTTTCTTGTGGCACCCTTTTCCTTTCCAAAGGGGGAGAAAGGTTTTTAATGGGGCCACAACATGTAATTTTTCTTTTTCTTATTTCTACTTTATAAGAGAAATATCCCCCAAAGATGTAAATGTAAAAGCTGGGAACGCACCATCGAGTGCAAAGGAAAAAGAAAAGAAAACAAGGAGAAGCTCAAAAGTCGTTCCTAAGGGAATGCAGAGCTTACAGCGAAAAATAAACGCTGATTCCGCCGAAGTAAAAGGCGAAGAAGCTCCTAAGGGAGGCTTACAGCGAAAAATAAACGATGATTCCGCCGAAGTAAAAGGCGAAGAAGCTCCTAAGGGAGGCTTACAACGAAAAGTCAGCGCTGATACACCGAAAAGTAAACGGTGAGGCCGAAAAATAAGCGGCAAAACGATTTGAGTCATTCCTAAGGGAGTGAAGGCTATGATTATGGCTTCGAATATATATTCGGACATTCATTTGCACGATACATTACATCATGACATTTGCATTCATAAACATTCATTTAGACATACATAGGATCATTGTCATCATATCATACAGAAAAGGCAGATGCTTCGGCAATGAGGATAAAGCCTCGGAGAAAAACTAAAAGAAGAAATTTTCATGCTTCGTTGTGTACGAAAAGAAGGGAAGGTGTTTTTCGCCTTCGGCTCAAAAAAGAAAATTTCGTCCACAGCAAAGCAGATCGTACACGGACAAAGGGAAAAAGATATATTACAAGGTATGCACAAATTTACATAAGTTTCTTTACAATTATATTACAAAATTCTCTCTAGAATCTTATGCAGCAAAGTCTTTCGGAACATCTGTTAAAGCTTCAGCTTGTCATTCTTTAGCTTCATCATCCTGTACATATTAAAACGGAATGAGAAAAGCGCAGAGTTCAAGGAGAAGGTAAAAGTAACAAGTATAAGTTTCTCACTGGCTTAAGGTGGCTCCGAGCTTCGTTACCAGCCATTTTTTGCCCGCCGTTTATCCAAATCTAGGTCATAAACCTGTTTCCTATGCTTCGAGCTAGGCTGGGGATGTCAATCAAATCTGCTGGCGACAAACTGAAGTTTGGCCTATTAACAATTTTCCCGTGCGTGCAGCCAGCCTTCAGGAAAGCAGTAGTCGTGCCTCGAGAAGCTAACAGGGCGCAGAAATCGGCATGCCCAGCGATAACTTCGTCAAGTGCATCAACTTCGCCCTCAATGTATTCAAAGGTGCTTGGCAGGTTTTCAGCTGAAGGTGTAAACTTATCAGAGCTGGCTCCAATTGAGTAAAACACATCCTTCAGCCGCTGCACACATCGGTTGCCGAAATCTAAGCATTTTTCCTGAAGCTCCTTCAATGATTTCTGCAAATTTGAATTCTTCTCAATTTCGGTCTTGAGACTTGTTTCGAGATTCTTCTTTTCTTGCTCAGATTTTTCTGATTTTTGAGTAATTCGCTGTTTAATTTGTCAATTTTGGCTTGAGCTTCAGCCACTGAACCTTCCATAGAGTGAATAACGAAGTCTTTCTTCTCCAAGGCAGCTTCGTGATCTTTAACTTTATTTTCAAGGTCTCGAATGACGAAGTCCTTTTTCTTCAAAGCAGCTTCGTAATTTTTGACTTTGTTTTCTAGATCTTTGATGGTAGCTTCTTTTTTCTCGTCCTAAAGATCTTGTTGCATCCTCAGCACTTTACTTAGTAATATACTCTGCCAAAACAACCTTCGTCGGAAAACATCTTAATTCAAAAAACAATAAAAAGTTGAGAGTTTTTACCTTGAAATTAGCGTAGAACAAGCTACCGGCGATATGCTGTCGCTGATACCTGCAGAGGTCCGCTTTAATCTTCGGCAGGCCAACGTTCTTTGAAAAAGTCCTAACAACATTGGCCTCGGTTCGATTCCGAAGGCATCTTAGTTTCCCTTCATTGACTCCGCCAAACAGCAGAGCCCCTGGTTTGTACCCATAGGATACAGCATATTTCTTTAGCTCTTCTTTTTCAGTCTCTGATAACTCTTGTCCCAGTATATCTTGAAAATTGAAGTTTTTCTCTTCCAAAGTATCTTCAATTTGCTCTTTTCCTTTCTCAATTGTCGTGTTCACCGCGGCCGCAGCAGCTTCTTCCTCAGCCATTTTTAGAAGTATGTTATCAATATCACCAAGTGTGGTTTCTAGATTAGGATCTTCGGCGGTCTCGGTTTCGGCTCCGGTGGCTTCGGCTTCGGTGGCTGCTCTGGTGGCTTCGGCTCCAGTGGCTGTGGTTTCGGCAATGCCAGCACTTTCAATAAATGGTATTTTCGACGCCGATGTCGGTGGCGGTGTCTGATGAATGATATCGGCCACTTGGATAATTCTCCGTTTTTTCGGCTTAGCAGGACTTTCTATTGCCGAAGGTTCCTTTTCCTTCTGAAAAAACTTCGTCAGTTCTGGTGCCAGCGGACTTAGCTTGATAGGCAAAGGTTCAGTCATTACCTTTAGAATCTCTTCCACTTCGGCAGCAGAAGGTGTAGCAGGAGCTTCTTCCTCTTAGCCCGAAGTCTTTGGTTTCGGGGATGCAGCTTTTCTTTTCTTTGGAGCAGCTATCTTCGGCTCAGGGCTCGGTTTTCTTTTCTCAGAAATTTCTTTATCCTTTTTAGCCAATTTGGTACCCTCTTTGTCAAGGACGCTGGCAATCCTTTTTCTTTTCTTGCCTTCGACAACTCCGCCCAGTTGCTCATAGTCAGGGTAATCAAAATTCAAGGCATCCAACACCCGATTCAATCTTCATTTCGGACGAGTGCCGAAGGCTGCAGTCATTAACTGATCTTCTTTCTTAGAGTAGTTGCCGAGGATCTCGTTGCACATAACCTCAATTGTGTCCAACCACTCTTGGCAGGGTGCTTTAAAATGTTTTTTAAATTTGTAGTGATAAGGCAATCGAACAAGTTCTCCCTTCTTCTTTTCTCCCTCTAGCTTCGGCATCTCCCACTCCCTCAGCGTTGGGAACACTCTAAAAGCCAAAAATTCCTGCACTAAGTTTCTAGTGCCAATATGATCTGAAATCACTCGAAATTCAGCCAAAGCAATCTGACTCGGGCTCCCCATTATCATGTTGCATCAGGGCCTCGTCTCTCTGAAGGTCAATTCTAGCGGACTCTCTACCAATTTATCTTCATCTTCATCAACTTTAACATAAAACCATTCAGACTTCCATCCGGCTGGCCATTTGCTTCGATAGCTTATCACTGGAAACTTCGTAGTCTTGCGATAAGCAAAGTTGTAGCAGCCAAAATTCTCGTGCAGACCATCTCCTCTGGCTTTAGTCTGGTAGTGTAATTCATGAACTCGGCAGAAACCCTCACCGAACGGTTCCACTCCCTAGCTACGAAGGGCCCAAATATAAACACTTAACCTAACGATAGCATTAGGGGTCAGCTAATGAAGGTAAATCCCAAACTTCTTCAGTACAACAGCAATCATCTTGTTTAGGGGGAATCTTAAACCAGCTTTAAGAAAACTTTTGAAGACTACTACCTCATCCTTTCCTGGCTTTGGGATAGTTTCTTCTCCACCAAAACGAATTAATTCCTTCTTGGCCTCACTAAAATAACCCAGCTTCACCATTTTAGGAAGATCAGCTTCAGAGATGGTAGACTTTCCAAAGTCCAGATGACTAGGTTTACTTGGCACCCCGTAGCTGTACTCATCTTCGGAACCAACTTCTTCAACATCAGCTTGTGTTGCTTCGACAGCAGGTGTGTCCTCTGATGAAACCAGCCCAGAACGCCTCATTGCTTCAGAAATCGGAACAGTTTCCGTGGCTTCGGTCTCACCTCCATCATGCTCAACCCTGGCAGTGGAGCGTACTCTGGCCATTTGATTATAAATTTCTTGAAGTTTTTTGGAAATTAATAACCTTTTTTCCGAAGCTCTTCTTGTGACGAAGCAGAATCCAAAGTGGTGCTTCGTTTGAATGCAAAAGTCAAGCTTCGGCTATGGTTAAATTTTTGGCAGCAAAACAGTGCAATAACAATGAATGCTGTGGTAACTTCACACCTACCCGTCTGTTTATATAGTGCTGCAGGTAAGAAGGTGAATCGTCAAGTCTTTTACACCGGACAAACAGTCGCTCGCACCCACTGAACGGTGGGCCACAAAACCCGAGAAGGTGAACCTGCATGGTGGGACCGCCTCGCGCTCGGAAATTGTATCGTTTCCCGGCAACGAGCTCAGGGAAGGTGTTTTTCGGACCTTCGGCTTCCCGAAGCCTAAGAGACTTTTTCACGGATCAAGCTCGTTACGAAAAACGATCTAGCACCGCGAAGAGGCTACTGTTGGGGGTATGCTTCGTCGCCGAAGGTCCTACAGGAAGAAACACCTTCGGCAAAACCTGTTTATACGTGATACCGAAGCTACCGCTCATAAAGCTTCGATATTATAACGTATCCGAAGACGAAGGATCGAACCGACTTAAAGATGGAATGACTTTTTAGTCCATAAGGGTCTGAGTCATAATTGTAATCTTTTGTCAGGGCTATGATTGTAATTTCTTACAGGATGCGTCCTGTGCCTATAAATAGTGAACAGTACTCCTTTACTGTTCACGCAATTTTGTAATTGTTGACGCATTACTCTGGAATTATTGTTTCCTGCCAAAGCGAAGGTACAAACGTACTTAAATATTATATTTTAATATTTTAGTTCACATTATAAAATGATTGAATAATGTTATTTATTCTTGATGTTTTATAACGTTTTATATCTTGTATTTCATTTCACATTGTTTTATCTTTGATCACGAAGGTGTGACCTTCGTGATTTATTATTCATAACCTTCGTCCGAAGCTCATTAAATCCTTGGGGAAATAATGCTTCAGCGGACGAAGGGCTTTAACATTTAACCTTCTATGTTGCCTTGTTCTTAATTCGAAGCATTTGAGAAGAAGTCCCCAACAGGTTTGTGTTGGCATCAATCACCAAAAAGGGGGAGATTGAAAGGGAAATAGGCTTACACCTTTTCCTAATAGATTTTGGTGGTTGAATTGTCCAACACAAATAATTGAACTAACTAGTTTGCTCTAGATTATAAGTTCTACAGGTGCCAAAGGTTCACAACAAACCAATAAAAAGACCAAGAAAGGGTTCAAATAAAGAGAGCAAAAGACAACCGAAGTGTGCCCTGGTCTGGCGCACCGGACTGTTCGGTGTGCCACCGGACAGTGTTCGGTGCACCAGGGAACCAAACTCCGAACTGCTCACCTTCGGGAATTCTGGGAGCCGCACCGCTATAATTCACCGGACTGTCCGGTGTGCCAGCGGAGCAACGGCTACTTTGCGCCAACGGTCGTCTGCAGAGAGCAGTTAATGCGCTACGGTGCGCGCAGAAGTCAGAACAGAGCCAGAAGGCGCACCGGACAGTCTACAGGACCTGTCCGGTGCACCACCGGATTGTCCGGTGGCCCAGAAGACAGAAGCTCCAACGGTCGAACCCTAACGGTCGGTGACGTGGCTGGTGCACCGGACAGTGTCCGGTGGCGCACCGGACTGTCCGGTGCGCCATGCGACAGCAGCCTCCACCAACGGCTCATTTGGTGGTTGGGGCTATAAATACCCCCAACCACCACCATTCATTGCATCCAAGTTTTTAGCCTTCACACCTCATACAAGAGCTATAGCATTCAATACAAGACACAAACAAAGAGATCAAATCCTCTCCCAAGTCCGGAATCACTCCAACCAAAATAGTGACTAGAGAGAGACATTTGTGTTCATTTGAGCTATTGCGCTTGGATTGCTTTTCTTCTTCATTCTTTCTTGATTCCAACTCAATTGTAACCAAGGCAAGAGACACCAATTGTGTGGTGGTCCTTGTGGGGACTTAGTGTCCCGTTTGATTGAGAAGAGAAGCTCACTCGGTCTAAGTGACCGTTTGAGAGACGGAAAGGGTTGAAAGAGACCCGGTCTTTGTGACCACCTCAACGGGAGTAGGTTTGCAGGAACCGAACCTCGGTAAAACAAATCACCGTGTCATCCGTCTTATTTGCTTGTGATTTGTTTTCGCCCTCTCTTTCGGACTTGTTTATATTTCTAACGCTAACCCCGGCTTATAGTTGTGCTTAAAGTTTATAAATTTCAGATTCGCCCTATTCATCCCCCTCTAGGCGATTTACAATAACAGTCATGCAACTAGGCCTGTTAGAAACATTTTATGAAATATACTGCTACTAATTATGCTACACGGTATAGATATTTATGCAATACGGTACACTGCGTAAAAAATTAGTTTCTTGTTGTATGTGCACAAATTTAAGATGATAATAATGTGTGTTGAGATGAAATGGATTGACATACACGGAAACAAAAAAAAAATTTAATTTTAATGCTTTATTTCGTCCATAAAAATAGGATCTCTACAACATCAATGCAGATAGGCTCGTTGTAACCAGTTTTTGACATATACTGATACTAATTATATTACACGAGAAACATGAGCTAAAGCTATATAATTGCAACATACAATTTTCTATTAGTGTGTGCTTTGCAATGACCATCGATGAAGCTTAAGGACAATCAATCTCTCATGTTAAAATTTATCCTTAGGACTAGTTTGGGAACGAGAAAATCGAAGGGGGTGGAGGGGCTAGATTCCTCTTCTTATTTAGTTTTGAATAAGAAGGGGAATCTAGCACCTCCAATCCCTTCTGGTTTTATGGCTCCAAACTAGCTCTTATAATATATTGTTTTATATGCATATAGTGTATGTCGTGAGCGAAAGCAATAAGTAAGTCCAAAGTTCTGTCGTGACTAGAAATGGTAAGATTAGCGAATCAGGTACAATTCCTCACTTCCTATATGTTTAGAACATTTTTCCATGCTGAGAAATAACATAATATTTTGTTTGTAATTATAAGGTATGAACATGTGTGATTTTGATTATCGTATGCATTAACTTGCTTAATCAATTACTATAAAGCACAGTTGCTATTGATCTTGTTCCAATTGAAGTGTATCAAATTATCTTTATATTATTGTTGTCATAAGTTTATATTGTGTTTGAACAAATATCGTATTTTAACAAAAGAAATCGTAGTAAAACATAGACACTTTATTACTTTAGAGCATCTCTATTAGTTCCTAAAAACTCTCTCTAAACTTAGATTCAACAAGTTGCTAAATATATATTGGGAACAAAAACAAACCTAGGCTCCAACGGTTCCCAATTGTTAATAATTACTTGCAGGCTTGCAGCTCTAAATTTAGTTTCATTTGTACGATAAATTCTAATAGTCATTATTCTTCTCTTTATTACTATTTTTCATTCATATGAATCACGGTGCCGAGATTTTTACGATGCGATTGACACACGAAATAGGTTATTGGGAGTTTCAATTTCCAAACGTCTACATAAGTCTAGGGACTAAATAAGAACATTTATTAAGTTGGTATATTTGAAGACCTCATTTAAAAAACCGTTGGAACATGATTTTTGTCAACAACACCTTAAATTAATTTTAGGACTTTTAGGAAACTAGTAGAGATGCTCTTAGAGCAACTCCAGTAGTTCCCAAAACAACTCCTTAAATTGACAATTTAAAGAAACAACAATAAAACTTCTCTCCAACGACTTTCTAAATGAACTTAATAAATTTATTAAGTTTCTGTTGAGCACCAAAAGTGGCGGACGGTCCGACCCTTGGGCCCGAACAGTCCGAGCGCCTCGCGATTAGATTAACTCAGGTGATTATCCTTATCTCGTGTGTGGTTATCCATCTAATCACGTGGGAGTTGTTGGCTATCGCCTAGAAACAGGTCCAAACCTCCTCCCCTATAAATATAAAGGGATATGGCCGATTGAGAACCCCTGAACACATTCCAATCGAACCTATCTACTTTATTTACTTTTCCTGTCCTAGGAGTATATGTAACGTAGCTTTAGTTGTAGCCTTTCGTGTATCCATATTCACCCTTATTCGACTCTATGTTGTCTAGATCCGTCTTAGGGTGGCCTGTCGTCCCTAGGACGATCCTATGCTCTTTACCCCTTCTGAGGGGCAAGATCTACTTCGTATACTTCAATCAAGATCTCTTCCTCGATTTGATCTCTTAATTTCTAGGCGACTCTACGTCGTCTGGGAATGTCCATGGTGACCTGCTAACTCGAAGCACCCTAAGGTCTCTCCCTAGAGATGTCAATGGGGAATTCCCCACCAGGGATAACTCCTCAGACCCATACCCATGAGCACAAACCCGCCCCCATCCCCGAACCCTACCTCGGGTACGAAAATGTTCCCAAACCCATCCCCGACCGGGTACCAAATACCCATGGGGACCCATACCCGACCCGACTATTCAACATTTCAGAATTTCAGCATATGGACACAACACAATTCAGCATTTCAGCAAACATATTTTGTAGTTTCATCACATACTCATGCAAAATAAATAGTGTCTTCTAGTATCCACATGTCCACATATCACAAATATGGTCAAACAGTAAATAGAAATATCTCTTAGTACATGTTTTATCATTTAAGCAACAATACAAAAGCAAGAGTAGCAAGCCAGCAACAAGTAATAGGCTTCATGTCGCCCAAAGCCCCAAACTGATAGCTTGACATTCAAGTCCTTCCGGGCTTCATCATCATAAACTCATATGTCATTATATAAGTCTGTACATTAAAGAGAGATTTAATCAATTGTAGAGCTCAAATGGCCGCACAGATCATTGAATCTGGAGCTAGCAGCACATGAGCCTGTTTGGCTGTTCCATATCTAATAGCAGCCAGCAGAAGTGCAGCACACTGCGCATGTGGAATGTAGCTACTTGTTGCTGCTCTAGCCACAACTGGAACTAGAAATATAGAAGACAACTTACCTCGACACCTCCATAAAGTTTTTCAACATGAGTGGCACGGTTAAAAATAGGCTCATATGGAATAGCAATAGAGAGCATCTTGTATGTAGAGTTCCACCTAGTTTTGCAATCAAGTCCTAGCTTGTGTACCAAAGAGACTTTGACAAACTTAGCCATCTCTTCAAAATTTTCTACTCTTGTAGGTGTGGTTGTCTAAAATGCTACACTATCATGAATCTTTTTAATTGCATGTTGTATCACATCTAAACCATCCTGAAAGTCACCTAGAGGGGGGGTGAATAGGCAAATCTGAAATTTATAAACTTTAAGCACAACTACAAGCCGGGTTAGCGTTAGAAATAAAACCGAATTCGAAAGAGAGGGTGAAAACAAATCAACCAAAGAAATAGAGTGGATGACACGGTGATTTGTTTTACCGAGGTTCGGTTCTTGCAAACCTACTCCCCGTTGAGGTGGTCACAAAGACTGGGTCTCTTTCAACCCTTTCCCTCTCTCAAACGGTCACCTAGACTGAGTGAGCTTTTCTCCTTAATCAACGGGTCACTTAGACCCTTTACAAGGACCACCACAACTTGGTGTCTCTTGCTTGAATACAAGTTGCTTGAGAACAAGAATGGAGGAAAAAGAGAAGCGATCCAAGCGACAAGAGCTCAAATGAACACAAAAATCTCTCTCTCACTAGCCACTAAGTGTTTGGAGTGATTCCGGACTTGGGAGAGGATTTGATCTCTTGTTTGTGTCTTGGAGTGAAATCTAGAGCTCTTGTATTGAATGCAATGGCTGAAAACTTGGATCCTTTGAAGTGGTGGTTGGGGGTATTTATAGCCCCAACCACCAAACCAACCGTTGGGGTTGGGCTGCTGTCGATGGGCGCACTGGACAGTCCGGTGCGCCAGCCATGTCACCCAACCGTTAGGGTTCGACCGTTGGAGCTCTGACAGTCTCGGCCATCGAACAGTCCGGTGGTGCACGAGATAGTCACTGTTCACTGTCTGGTGCGCCTTCTGGCGCCTGCTCTGACTCTACGCGAACTTCTATGTGAACAGTCACTGTTCACTGTCAAGTGCAGAATTGAACTAGTTTGCATAAGGTAAGTGCAAAGGTTGCTTGGAATTAAACCAATTTATACTTTCATAAGATATGCATGGATTGCTTTCTTTCTTTTAACATTTTGGACCACATTTGCACCACTAGTTTTGTTTTTGCAAATTCTTTTGGAAATTCTTTTCAAAGTCTTTTTGCAGATAGTCAAAGGTATATGAATAAGATTTCGAGAAGCATTTTCAAGATTTGAAGTTTTCTCCCCCCCTGTTTCAAATGCTTTTCCTTTGACTAAACAAAACTCCCCCTTAATGAAATTCTCCTCTTAGTGTCCAAGAGGGTTTTTACCATTTGAAAGAGGATCAAATATTTTAGATACTAATTTTTGAAAAACTCCTCCTTAAAATATAGATACCAAATGAGATAGAATTTCTTATAGGAATACTAATTTGAAAGATACCAATTGAAAAACATTAAAAACTTTATCTCGATTTTTTTTGAAATTGGCATGGTGGTGCGGTCCTTTTGCTTTGGACTAATACTCTCTCCCCCTTTGGCATTAATCGCCAAAAACAGAGTCTTTAGAGCCCTTTTTATTTTCACCCCA
Source organism: Zea mays (assembly GCF_902167145.1). NCBI lineage: Eukaryota > Viridiplantae > Streptophyta > Magnoliopsida > Poales > Poaceae > Zea > Zea mays. Next base: position 35,858,467 of record NC_050098.1, on the reverse strand, counting down.
ATGGTACAAATAAATATGAGTGAAGATTATACCAAAGTGAAGAGAGCGATGCGGAGTGACGACGAAGGGTAAATAATACCGATAGAGTGGAGTGGAAGCCTTGTCTTCGCCGAAAACTCCATTTCCCTTTCAATCTATGACTTAGCATAAGATTTTACTCGAAAATACGTTAGTCATAGCACATGAAGGAAATATGATCAAAGGTACATAAATGAGCTATGTGTGCAAAGTATCAATCAAAGTTCCTAGAATCAAGAATGTTTAGCTCATTCCTAAGTTTGGTAAAGGTTTTCTCATTTAATGGTTTGGTAAAGATATCAGCTAATTGTTCTTTGGTGCTAACATATGCAATCTCGATATCCCCCCTTTGTTGGTGATCCCTCAAAAAGTGATACCGAATGGCTATGTGTTTAGTGCGGCTGTGTTCAACGGGATTATCCGCCATGCGGATTGCACTCTCATTATCACATAGGAGAGGGACTTTGGTTAATTTGTAGCCATAGTCCCTAAGGGTTTGCCTCATCCAAAGCAATTGCACGCAACAATAGCCTGCGGTAATATACTCGGCTTCAGTGGTAGAAAGAGCTACTGAATTTTGTTTCTTTGAAGCCCAAGACACCATGGATCTTCCCAAGAACTGACAAGTCCCTGATGTGCTCTTTCTATCAATTTTACACCCTGTCCAATCAGCATCTGAATAACCTATTAAATCAAAGGTGGATCCCTTAGGGTACCAAAGACCAAACTTAGGTGTATGAACTAAATATCTCAAGATTCTTTTCACGGCCCTAACGTGAACTTCCTTAGGATCGGCTTGGAATCTTGCACACATGCATACAGAAAGCATAATATCCGGTCGAGATGCACATAAATAGAGTAGAGATCCTATCATCGACTGGTATACCTTTTGATCTACGGATTTACCTCCCGTGTCAAGGTCGAGATGTCCATTGGTTCCCATGGGTGTCTTGATGGGCTTGACATCCTTCATTCCAAACTTGGTGAGTATGTCTTGAATGTACTTTGTTTGGCTGATGAAGGTGCCCTCTTGGAGTTGCTTCACTTGAAATCCTAAGAAATACTTCAACTCCCCCATCATAGACATCTCGAATTTTTGAATCATAATCCTACTAAACTCTTCACAAGTAGATTTGTTAGTAGACCCAAATATGGTATCATCAACATAAATTTGGCATACAAACAGATCATTTGCAATAGTTTTAGTAAAGAGAGTAGGATCGGCTTTTCCGACTTTGAAACCATTAGTGATAAGGAAATCTCTTAGGCATTCATACCATGCTCTTGGGGCTTGCTTGAGCCCATAAAGCGCCTTTGAGAGTTTATACACATGATTAGGGTACTCACTATCTTCAAAGCCGGGAGGTTGCTCAACATAGACCTCCTCCTTGATTGGTCCATTGAGGAAGGCACTTTTCACGTCCATTTGATAAAGCTTAAAGCCATGGTAAGTAACATAGGCAAGTAATATACGAATTGACTCAAGCCTAGCTACGGGTGCATAGGTTTCACCGAAATCCAAACCTTCGACTTGTGAATATCCCTTGGCTACAAGTCGAGCTTTGTTCCTTGTCACCACACCATGCTCATCTTGCTTGTTGTGGAATACCCACTTGGTTCCTACAACATTTTGGTTAGGACATGGAACAAGATGCCATACCTCATTCCTCGTGAAGTTGTTGAGCTCCTCTTGCATTGCCAACACCTAATCCGAGTCTCTAAGTGCATCCTCTACCCTGTATGGCTCGATAGAAGACACAAAAGAGTAATGTTCACAAAAATGAGCGACTCGAGATCGAGTTGTTACCCCCTTATGAATATCGCCGAGGATGGAGTTCACAAGGTGATCTCTTTGAATCGCTTGGTGGACTCTTGGGTGAGGCGATCTTTGACCCTGATCATCTTCCATGTCTTGATCAACTTCATCTCCCCCTTGATCCTTGTCCTCCTCTTGAGGTGGCTCATCCTCTTGATCTCCATCTTCATTGTCTTGAGCCTGATCCTCATCTTGAGTTGGTGGAGATGCTTGATTTGAAGATGATGGTTGATCTTATGCTTGTGGAGGCCCTTCGGATTCATTAGGAAACACATCCCCAATGGACATGTTCTTTAGTGTGACGCATGGAGCATCTTCATCATCTAGCTCATCAAGATCAACTTGCTCTACTTGAGAGCCATTAGTCTCATCAAACACAATGTCACAAGAAACTTCAACTAGTCCAATGGACTTGTTAAAGACTCTATATGCCCTTGTGTTTGAGTCATAACCAAGTAAAAAGCCTTCTACATCCTTTGGAGCAAATTTAGATTTTCTACCTCTTTTAACAAGAATAAAACATTTGCTACCAAAGACTCTAAAATATGAAACATTGGGCTTTTTACTGGTGAGGAGTTCATATGATGTCTTCTTGAGGATTCGGTGAAGGTAGAGTCAGTTGATGGCGTAGCAAGCGGTGTTGATTGCTTCCGCCTAAAACCGGTCCGAAGTCTTGTACTCATCAAGCATGGTCCTCACCATGTCAAGTAGAGTTATATTCTTCCTCTCCACTACACCATTTTGTTGAGGTGTGTAGGGAGAAGAGAACTCATGCTTGATGCCCTCATCCTCAAGAAAGCCTTCGATTTGAGAGTTCTTGAACTCCATCCCATTATCGCTTCTTATCTTTTTTATTCTCAATCCGAACTCATTTTGAGCCCGTCTCAAGAATCCCTTTAAAGTCTCTTGGGTTTGAGATTTATCCTGCAAAAAGAATACCCAAGTGAAGCGAGAATAATCATCCACAATTACAAGACAATACTTACTCCCGCCGATGCTTATGTAAGCTATCGGGCCGAATAGATCCATGTGGAGTAGCTCAAGCGGCCTGTCGGTCGTCATGATGTTCTTGTGTGGATGATGGGCACCAACTTGCTTCCCTGCTTGACATGCGCTACAAACCCTGTCTTTCTCAAAATGAACATTTGTTAGTCCCAAAATGTGTTCTCCCTTTAGAAGCTTATGAAGATTCTTCATCCCAACATGGGCTAGTCAGCGATGCCAGAGCCAACCCATATTAGTCTTAGCAATTAAGCAAGTATCGAGTTCAGCTCTATTAAAATCAACTAAGTATAGCTGACCCTCTAATACTCCCTTAAATGCTATTGAATCATCACTTCTTCTAAAGACAGTAACACCTATATCCGTAAAAAGACAGTTGTAACCCATTTTGCATAATTGAGAAACTGAAAGCAAGTTATAATCTAAAGAATCTACAAGAAAAACATTGGAAATAGAATGGTCAGGAGATATAGCAATTTTACCAAGTCCTTTGACCAAACCTTGATTTCCATCCCCGAATGTGATAGCTCTCTGGGGATCTTCATTTTTCGTAGGAGGAGAACATTCTTTTCTCCCCTATCATGTGGTTTGTGCACCCGCTATCAATGATCCAACTTGAGCCCCCGGATGCATAAAACTACAAAACAATTTAGGCCCTGTTCTTAGGTACCCAAACAGTCTTGGGTCCTTTGACGTTAGAAACAAGCACCTTGGGTACCCAAACACAAGTCTTGGAGCCCTTGTGTTTGCCCCCAACATATTTGGCAACTACTTTGCCTGATTTGTTAGTGAGCACATAGGAAGCATCAAAAGTTTTAAATGAAACATTGGGTTTATTTGATGCAATAGGAGATTTCTTTTTAGGCAATTTAACATGGGTTGATTGTCTAGAGCTAGAAGCCTCATTTTTATACATAAAAGCATGATGTGAAACATTATGAGGTTTCCTAGCATGAATTCTTCTAATTTTGTGCTCGGGATAACCAGCAGGATATAAAATATAGCCCTCGTTAACCTGAGCCATGAGAGCCTTACCCTTAACAAAATTAGATAATTTCTTAGGAGCATTAAGCTTGACATTGTCTCCCTGTTGGAAGCCAATGGCATCCTTAATATCAGGGTGTCTCCCATTATAAAGCATACTTCTAGCAAATTTAAATTTTTCATTTTCTATTTCATGCTCATTAATTTTGCTAGTTAGTTGTGCTATGTGATTATTTTGTTGTTTAATTAAAGCTAGGTGATCATGAATAGCATCAACATTAATATCTCTACATCTCATGCAAATAGAAACATGATCTACGGTGGATGTAGAGGGTTTGCACACATTTAATTCATCAATCTTAGCATGTAACATGACATTCTCATTTCTAAGATTGAAAATAGAAACATTGCAAACATTTAAATCTTTAGCCTTAGACATTAATTTATCATTCTCAATATTAAGGCTAGAAAGTGATTCATTCAACTTGTCAATCTTAGCAATCAAACTAGCATTATTACTTTTAAGGTTGACAAGAGAATCATCACAAACATTTAATTTCTCAACCTTAGCAATTAATTTGGTATTTTCAATTCTAAGGTTAGAGATAGTGTCATGGCAAATGCTAAGCTCACTAGTTAACTTTTCACATTTTTCTACTTCCTGAGCATAAGCATTTTTTACCTTAACATGCTTTTTATTTTCTTTAATAAGGAAGTCCTCTAGGCTATCCAAGAGTTCATCCTTCTCATGAATAGCACCTATCAATTCATTTAATTTTTCTTTTTGTTGCATGTTTAGGTTGGCAAAAAGAGCAAGCAAACTATCTTCATCATCACTAGAGTTATCCTCATCACTAGATGTTGCATATTTAGTGGAGGCTCTAGATTTTACCTTCTTTTTTTGCCGTCCTTTGCCATGAGGCACTTGTGGCCGACGTTGGGGAAGAGAAGGCCTTTGGTGACGGCGATGTTAGTGGTGTCCTCGTCGGAGGAGGAGTCGGTGGAGCTCTCATCGGAGTCCCATTCCCGACACACATGGGCATCGCCACCCTTCTTCTTGTAGTACTTCTTCTTTTCCTTCCTTCTTCCCTTCTTGTCGTCGCCCCTGTTACTATCACTTGATAATGGACATTTAGCAATGAAATGACCGGGCTTACCACACTATAGCAAACTTTCTTGGAGTGGGGCTTATAATCTTTCCCCCTCCTTTGCTTGAGGATTTGGCGGAAGCTCTTGATGATGAGCGCCATTTCCTCATTGTCGAGCTTGGAGGCGTCGATGGGGAGCCTATTTGACGTAGACTCTTCTTTCTTCTCCTCCGTCGCTTTGAATGCGACGGGTTGCACCTCGGGTGTGGAGGTGGAGCCTCGCTCGATGATTTGTTTGGAGCCTTTGATCATCAATTCAAAGCTCACAAACTTTCCTATAACCTCCTCAGGAGACATTAGCTTATATCTAGGATCACCACGAATTAATTGAACTTGTGTAGGGTTAAGAAAAACGAGTGATCTTAGAATAACCTTGACCATTTCATGGTCATCCCATTTTGTGCTCCCGAGGTTGCGCACTTGATTCACCAAGGTCTTGAGTTGGTTGTACATGGCTTGTGGCTCCTCCCTTTGGTTGAGCATGAATCAACCGAGCTTTCCCTCGATCGTTTCTTGCTTGGTGATCTTGGTCACCTTATCTCCTTCATGCGCGGTCTTGAGTACGTCCCAAATATCTTTGGCACTCTTCAACCCTTGCACCTTATTATACTCCTCTCGACTTAGAGAGGCGAGGAGTATAGTAGTGGCTTGGGAGTTGAAGTGCTGGATTTGGTCGACCTCCTCCGAATCGTAGTCTTTGTCCCCTACCTTCGGTACCTGTGCTCCATACTCAACAATATCCCATAAGCTTTTGTGGAGTGAGGTTAGGTGATGCCTCATTTTATCACTAGAATAATCTTCACCATAAAAAACTGGTGGTTTGCCTAATGGAACGGAAAGTAATGGAGTACGTTTGGAAATGCGAGGATAGCGGAGGGGCATCTTACTATACTTCTTGCGCTCATGTCGCTTAGAAGTGACTGACGCCGATTCGGAGCCAGAGGTGGAGGGTGACGAAGAGTCGGTCTCGTAGTAGACCACTTTCTTCATCTTCTTCTTCTTGTCACCTCTTCGTTGTGACTTGATGTAGGAAGAGGATTCCTCCGTGTTCTTGTGGTCGGACTCCCTCGAGTGGGTTCTCCCTGAGCTTGCGGACTTGTCGCCGCCGGTCCCAATCTCCCTCTTGGCGGATGCTCTCGACATCACTTCGAGTGGTTAAACTCTAATGAAGTACCGGGCTCTGATACCAATTGAAAGTCACCTAGAGGGGGGTGAATAGGCAAATCTGAAATTTATAAACTTTAAGCACAACTACAAGTCGGGTTAGCGTTAGAAATAAAACTGAATCCAAAAGAGAGGGTGAAAACAAATCAACCAAAGAAATAGAGCGGATGACACAGTGATTTGTTTTACCGAGGTTCGGTTCTTGCAAACCTACTCCCCGTTGAGGTGGTCACAAAGACCGGGTCTCTTTCAACCCTTTCTCTCTCTCAAACGGTCACCTAGACCGAGTGAGCTTTTCTTCTTAATCAACGGGTCACTTAGACCCCTTACAAGGACCACCACAACTTGGTGTCTCTTGCTTGATTACAAGTTGCTTGAGAACAAGAATGGATGAAGAAGAAAAGCGATCCAAGCGACAAGAACTCAAATGAACACAAAAATCTCTTTCTCACTAGCCACTAAGTGTTTGGAGTGATTCCAGACTTGGGAGAGGATTTGATCTCTTGTTTGTGTCTTGGAGTGAAATCTAGAGCTCTTGTATTGAATGCAATGGCTGAAAACTTGGATCCTTTGTAGTGGTGGTGGTTGGGGGTATTTATAGCCCCAACCACCAAACCAACCGTTGGGGTTGGGCTGCTGTCGATGGGCGCACCGGACAGTCCGGTGCACCACCGGACACTGTCCGGTGCGCCAGCCACGTCACCCAACCGTCAGGGTTCGACCGTTGGAGCTCTGACAGCCTGGGCCACCGGACAGTCCGGTGGTGCACCGGACAGTCACTGTTCATAGTCCGGTGCGCCTTCTGGCGCCTGCTCTGACTCTGCGCGAACTGTCCGCGCACTGTAGCGCTTTTCAGGTTTCCGTTGGAGTCGACCGTTGCGCTGTAGCCGTTGCTCCGCTGGCACACCGGACAGTCCGGTGCTACACCGGACATTCCGGTGAATTATAGCAGAGTTGCTTTTCCAGAAACCTGAAGGTGGCAAGTTTGAGTTGATCCACCCTGGTGCACCGGACACTGTCCGGTGGCACACCGGACAGTCTGGTGCGCCAGTCCAGGGTAGCCTTCGGTTTCTTTTGCTCCTTTCTTTTGAACCCTAACTTGGACCTTTTTATTGGTTTGTGTTGAACCTTTGGCACCTGTAGAACATATAATCTAGAGCAAACTAGTTAGTCCAATTATTTGTGTTGGGCAATTCAACCACCAAAATCATTTAGGAAAAGGTTTGGCCCTATTTCCCTTTCGCATCCTTCATTATCAAATTCAGAATGTGTGCAGCACAACACATATGAAACAAAGACCCCTCTAACATAAGTTTAGATGGACCAATCTTCTTGATAAGGTCAGAGATTACTGCATTATTAGTTGTGCAATTGTCTAGTGTCAAGGTGGAGATCTTCTCATCAATATTCCATTCAACTAAAGCATCATATAGAACCTCACAGATAACCTCAGTTGTATGTGGTGCAGGCACATATATGAACCTACATACAAGGAAAAACAATGTACAAGTTGTAGAAAAATAGACATGTATTAACATCTATGTTCTTACCTCATTATAATGTTTCTCAAGTTCCAAGAAACATCGATGAAATGGGCTGTGACAGCCATGTAGCCTCTTTTTTGGTTGTCAGAAGTCCACATGTCTGTAGTGATAGCAACTCGTGACTTACATGCACCCATGTACTGCAACACTCTTTTCTTCTGTATATGCATCCATAATGTCCTTTCTGCCACATCACAAAATTAGAAATTGCACAATACTTCAAATCACACAAGATACAGAGAATAATGTATTCCTTAACTAATAGTATTCCTGCTAACCATCTTGAATAATGGCTGACATGCACTCACAAATCGATGAAAGCCAATATGATCAACGATGCACAAGGGATATTCATGCAATGCGATCATAGCAGCAAGCTCCTTTCTAGCAACTTCAAGATCAAAAGTGTAGCTCTCCATGGATACTTTCCCCCTTCTTGTGAACTAAACCTCAAAGATGATTGTGACATAGTCTTGTTCTGGCCAGTGAGCTTTATCTTGCGCAAAACGCATATCTTCAAATGATCATGAAGATGCTTTGTTCCATGAGTACTTTTCCCATTAAGCTTCTTATGACAATAAGAACATTGTGCCTTGATTTCACCAGAACTTAACTTCACTCTCTTGAATTCATTCCAAACAACAGATGTAAGCTTCCTCTTTGGTTCTGCAATCACTTCTTCAATTTCATCAACATCATCATCAATTTGTATTGGCTTTGAATCATTCACAGATTGGGGTTGCATGCTGCTCTCAGTTTCATTCCCACTCTTAGCCCCCACAATAGAACTATCATGTCTCAACAAACAACAAAGTAATATGTCAATTGTCAATTCAAACCCACAGTAAAAATACTAAGCATTAAGAGTTGTCAGTTAGAAAAATTCATAACAACACAAAAAATGAATACAAATTGATGCCAGAAAATTACATAACAACACAAAACATATATGTATAAATAAATAAAATTACATCCCTTTCTCTAAATAAAAAATTACATCTTAATCACACACAAACATACAGATTAACCCGAGGTATACATACAAAAATCACTAAATAAATTAAAAGTTATCAAGCTTCAGAAATCAAACCCTAGGGATTTTAAATGATTGACGCCTTTGGTGGATGGTGCTTCACCCTGTGCCGCTTTGGCTCTTGTAGTCGCAACCTGGCTTTTCTTCTTGCTCTTGGTTGTGGCACCAATACCGGCTGGAATTGGAGGGCTACGGCGGGAAACAGGGTTGTTAGTTGTCGAAGGTGGAAACATCGAGGGAGGCGGCACTAGCAGATCTTTGTCAATGTTCCTTCGTAGGTTAGTGAATAAAAAGTATTGGATGTCGGTTAGTGAATAAACAGCACAGCGCAAACGTTTAGAGTATCGTCTCTCGCAAACCATCACAAATAGACACACAAATACAGTGGCGTTAACAGTTTAACACAGAGAGAAAAATATTGAACATGTTAAACGAACTGGATCTCACCTTTCTTGCTCGTCATCGGTGTTCATCGGCGTCGGCATCGATGAAGATGCCATCTCCGACGGAGGACTAAGGGAACAACTACCAGTACCAGGTTACCCCCAAATCACCGTCACTGGAGAGCAGGGTGGCGAGCCAGCGACGCAGCGTGTGAACTCCATCCAACTCCGAGCAGAGGCGGGTAGGCTGTAGACGACTGACCTGGTGTCCTGATGGTGGTGGCTAGCGTTTAGGGCTTGAGGCGGTCCGGCTGTCCGGGCGTCCAGCGGGCGGCGACTGACGGGCTCTCTACCTGAGGGTGATGGAGACGGACTGACGGCAAGCAACCAAGCAGAAGTAGGCAAGCCATAAGCGATTGAGACTTGAGAGTACTAGGGTTTTTTTCTTTTTTGTTTCTTCGCTTTGCGCTTTGGGCTTCACCGTAAGCACTCTGGCCCATAACTAAACACTAGTTGGTTACTCGTGCGTTGCGATGGCTCACAAAAATACCCACATAAATTATCCACCAAAAAGATCTGAAAAAAATCTTATTGGTTGTCTCCACTCTTCGCATAATATTATTTATGAACGCACGGGTACCATAGGCAGCAAATCAGAGATCCCATCCCTGGCCTCCCCCACTTCCAAGGTTTCATAAAGCAGGAGGGGAAGGGAAGAGGTGGGCATACATGTCCGTTGCCGGAGAAGGACACGACGAAGACCTGGGCATCTAGAGGTGACATAGGTAGTATACCGCTAGATATATAGGGAGAGAGCACGCAAGCGGAGAAAGAAGCCCAGCCGGAGCAGCTCCAAACCAAGAGGCACCCGCACTAGGTGTCAGTCCAAGAAGGACGAGAGAATGCGAGTGTCTTCCTAGCCCTGGACCCGCCGAAGCAACACAACACCACCACCAACTCCGTAGCATATGCTGACTGCTTCCACGCTATGGGACTTAGTTGTCCAATATCTTAGACATGGACTCCTCATCGCTAAGATAACCTAAGCGTGGTAGGCGCCATCATGTCCTCGACGGCACGTACGAAGAAAGGCCAGGAGCATGAGCAACTCACCCCGTACCCGCGTCGACGAGCGTCGGTCGGCTTGTGGCTACGACTGTGGGCAGGGCAGTAGGTTGGGGTGGAAGAAAAGGGTAAAGGTAGGGAAGATGAATGGGATGTCTGACGACGACGAAAATGATGGTGCGCACATGATGTGAAACGTCCTCGTGGACGTGCAATAGCCACTGCGCGAGTCAGTGTCGGGGCTGGTGTCAGACGAATACAAGGAGGAGGCGCATGCTCCTACGCCCTCTGCCAAAAATGGGGTGGCGCGGAGGTGGAGACATGAGGGGAGAGAGAAAAGAAGTAGAATGGCGACCGAGGTGGTGGCAACTGAGGCGAGGACCATTATTATCGTGCGGAGGTATAGATGGTCAAATGGGTCGTGTCTGGCGAGCCAGCCCGAGGCACGACCCATTTAATAGTGTGTGGGCCAACCCGGCACGAGCGTCGTGCGGTGTTTGGGCCGTAGCCTCGGGCCATAGTGCTAGCCCGGCCCAGCACGATTAATTTTTTTAAAAAAATCATATATACATATGTATACTTTATATTCAATATTATAAACACATGAGTATGATGTTCTACTGGTTAGACAGCTTCGCCCAGTGTCTTCCACCCTTCTTCCATTAGGGTGTGGGTTCAAACCCCACCTGCTACACCGCTTTTTAATATTTTACGCTGAGTTGATTTGGAAGAAATGTAGGGACTTTTTTAAAAAGATGACACAGGACGACCGTTGAAACTGGTGCTTTAAGTATAGTAGAGACTATTGGTTAGCAACCCACAAGCGGATAGGCATCTGCTCGAAGATGAATTCCCCTAGAAGCCTGGATGTTGTAGTAAATCGGGTAAAACAGCCCCATGGGCATCTGCTCGAAGATGAATTCTACTGGTTAGACAGCTTCGCCCAGTGTCTTCCACCCTTCTTCCATTAGGGTGTGGGTTCAAACCCCACCTGCTACACCGCTTTTTAATATTTTACGCTGAGTTGATTTGGAAGAAATGTAGGGACATTTTAAAAAAGATGACGTGGGACGACCGTTGAAACTGGTGCTTTAAGTATAGTAGAGACTATTGGTTAGTAGCCCACAGGCGGATAGGCATCTGCTCGAAGATGAATTCCCCTAGAAGCCTGGATGTTGTAGTAAATCGGGTAAAACAGCCCCATGGCCAATCGGGTTTGGGTTTAGCCCTCCCAAACCGGCATGTACCCGCCATACCCGACGTGGAAAGGATTTCTCCGAAATATATACCCATGGGGATCAATTTTAACCCATACCCTAACCCTAATAGAGGAATTCCCCACGAGTAATTGGGTTTCGGGGCCCCATTGACATCTCTATCTCTCCCTCATGGGGCGGGATCTAGGTCCTGCGAGGAGAAGAAGACGACCCTGCGCCATCGCGGATCGTTCGGACAACACGCAAGAAAGGAGTTGCCATTGTCGCCAGTTCACAGATCGTCCGGCCCAGAGCCGCGGACCGTCCGCGCCCCGCAGCGAGCACCGCCAGGCAACCCGGCGACCCAGCGACCCGTCACGGACCGCCGTGCCGTCCACCTCGCAGAGCCGAACCTAAGGTATTGCTCATCACGAGAAGGCTCTAGGGTTCGTTGCTAACAATTCTAAATAGGTGGTGTCTCATCTTCAGGATAACCATCTTAGGTATTGACCCTCCGTGGGAAAAACCTAGGTATCACCCCCAAGGTCCGAGCTCACTACGAGGACGACCTAGGGATCGTTAGTGTTTGGTCCAAAAAGGCGTCAACACACTTTTTGGCAACTCCGCTGGGGAAGAAAATCGGATCTATCAAATCTGATCCATTAAATTAGATCTATTAAATCATACCTATCAGATCGGTCGCAATGGTCAATCACAAAGATCACAACAACGTTGTCCTAGACATTAACAGAAGGCTGACTAACTCGCCAGCCGCTGAGGATGAGAAATTAGAAGACCACATAAGAAGTCTAGATGAGGAATTCCAATGACAACAGGCTCAGATAAGCAAGGTGGCGAAAAAGTGGTACCTCTCGCACTTCAAGGTAGATCGCCACTAGAAGGTCGTCAAGGAGAGGGAAGTAAAGTATGATTCATTGTCAGCCTTGCTGCATCAGCTCCTCATTGTAAGTAACACCACACCATTAGCCTATTTTCAATCTATTAAAATTTCTTTTGATAATCGGATTAAAATTATAATGGATGATATAGATAATATGACACATGTATTAGAAAATACACACACACCTGATTTTTTATCACATAAATTGAGCACTAAAATAACTGCGTCAAAAACATCGGTAACAGATGGGGCTTCTCAGTCCTAGCCATATTATGGTGTGTCGATGAACTCATATCCGGGGGAAATACTGTCGCCATCCCCACTGTATAGTGGATCGGTTCTAAGTGATAGTCGCCTAGAGGGGGGGTGAATAGGGCGAAACTGAAATTTACAAATGTAAACACAACTACAAGCCGGGTTAGCGTTAGTAATAAAGAAACGAGTCCGCGAGAGAGGGCGCAAAACAAATCCCAAGCGAATAAGCAAGTGAGACACGGAGATTTGTTTTACCGAGGTTCGGTTCTTGCAAACCTACTCCCCGTTGAGGAGGCCACAAAGGCCGGGTCTCTTTCAACCCTTCCCTCTTTCAAACGATCCCTCGGATCGAGTGAGCTTCTCTTCTCAAATCAAAGCCGGGAACAAAAACTTCCCCGCAAGGGCCACCACACAATTGGTGCCTCTTGCCTTGATTACAATGGAGTTATGATCTCAAGAACAAGCGAGAAAGAAAAGAAGCAATCCAAGCGCAAGAGCTCGAAAGAACACAAGCAAATCACTCTCTCTAGTCACTATGGCGTTGTGTGGAATTTGGAGAGGATTTGATCTCTTTGGTGTGTCTAGAATTGAATGCTAGAGCTCTTGTAGTAGTTGGGAAGTGGAAAACTTGGATGCAATGAATGGTGGGGTGGTTGGGGTATTTATAGCCCCAACCAACAAAAGTGGCCGTTGGGAGTCTGTCTGTTCGATGGCGCACCGGACAGTCCGGTGCACACCGGACAGTCCGGTGCCCCTGCCACGTCATCACTGCCGTTGGATTCTGACCGTTGGAGCTTCTGACTTGTGGGCCCGCCTGGGTGTCCGGTGCACACCGGACAGGTACTGTTTGCTGTCCGGTGTGCCAGTATGGGCGTGCCTGACTTCTGCGCGCGCAGAGCGCGCATTAAATGCGCGGCAGAGAGCCGTTGGCGCGGAGGTAGCCGTTGCTCCGGAGGCGCACCGGACAGTCCGGTGCACACCGGACAGTCCGGTGAATTTTAGCGGACTAGCCGTTGGAGTTTCCCGAAGCTGGCGAGTTCCTGAGGCCGCTCCTCCATGGCGCACCGGACACTGTCCGGTGTACACCGGACAGTCCGGTGAATTATAGCGCGAGTGCCTCTAGAAATTCCCGAAGGTGGCGAGTTCGAGCTGGAGTCCTCTGGTGCACCGGACACTGTCCGGTGTACACCGGACAGTCTGGTGCTCCCAGACCAGAGGGCCTTCGGTTCCCACTTTGCTCCTTTGTTGAATCCAAAACTTGGTCTTTTTATTGGCTGAGTGTGAACCTTTTACACCTGTGTAATCTATACACTCGGGCAAACTTAGTTAGTCCAAATGTTTGTGTTGGGCAATTCAACCACCAAAATTATTTAGGAACTAGGTGTAAGCCTAATTCCCTTTCAATCTCCCCCTTTTTGGTGATTGATGCCAACACAAACCAAAGCAAATATATAAGTGCATAATTGAACTAGTTTGCATAATGTAAGTGTAAAGGTTGCTTGGAATTGAGCCAATATAAATACTTACAGGATATGCATGGATTGTTTCTATCTTATATAATATTTTGGACCACATTTGCACCACATGTTTTGTTTTTGCAAACTATTTTGTCAATCCTTTTCAAAGTTCTTTTGCAAATAGTCAAAGGTAAATGAATAAGATTTTGCAAAGCATTTTCAAGATTTGAAATTTTCTCCCCCTGTTTCAAATGCTTCTCCTTTGACTAAACAAAAACTCTCCCTAAATGAGATTCTCCTCTTAGTGTTCAAGAGGGTTTTGATATATCAATTTTTGAAATACTACTTTCTCCCCCTTTTGAACACAATAGGATACCGATTGAAAATATTCAACACTTAAGTTTTTGAATTTGGTGGTGGTGCGGTCCTTTTGCTTTGGGCTCATTTCTCCCCCTTTTTGGCATGAATCGCCAAAAACGGAATCATTAGAGCCCTCCGGTGCTATCTACCCCTTTGGCAATAAATAAATGAGTTAAGATTATACCAAAGACGAAGTCCGGTCCTTTTCTTGGTGCTCATGCTTTCTCCCCCATGAATGGAGAGAGACTTGGAGCGTCGGCGAGGTATGAGTTACGGAGTGGAAGCCTTTGTCTTCGCCGAAGACTCCAATTCCCTTTCAATATACCTATGACTTGGTTTTGAAATCGACTTGAAAACACATTAGTCATAGCATATGAAAGAGATATGATCAAAGGTATATAAGTGAGCTATGTGTGCAATCTAGCAAAAGAAATTGCGGGAATCAAGAATATTGAGCTCATGCCTAAGTTTGTTAAAAGATTGTTCATCAAGAGGCTTGGTAAAGATATCGGCTAATTGTTCTTTAGTATTAATGTAAGAAATCTCGATATCTCCCTTTTGTTGGTGATCCCTAAGAAAATGATACTGGATGGCTATGTGCTTAGTGCGGCTATGCTCAACGGGATTGTCGGCCATTTTGATTGCACTCTCATTGTCACATAGCAAGGGAACTTTGGTTAATTTGTAACCGTAGTCCCGCAGGGTTTGCCTCATCCAAAGCAATTGCGCGCAACAGTGACCTGCGGCAATATACTCGGCTTCGGCGGTGGAAAGAGCGACCGAATTTTGCTTCTTTGAAGCCCAAGACACCAAGGATCTTCCTAAGAACTGGCAAGTCCCCGATGTGCTCTTCCTATTGATTTTGCACCCCGCCCAATCGGCATCCGAATAACCAATCAAATCAAATGTGGATCCCCTAGGATACCAAAGCCCAAACTTAGGAGTATAAGCCAAATATCTCAAGATTCGTTTCACGGCCGTAAGGTGAGCTTCCTTAGGGTCGGCTTGGAATCTTGCACACATGCATACGGAAAGCATAATATCCGGTCGAGATGCACATAAATAGAGTAAAGAACCTATCATCGACCGGTATACCTTTTGATCCACGGACTTACCTCCCGTGTCGAGGTCGAGATGCCCATTGGTTCCCATGGGTGTCTTGATGGGCTTGGCATCCTTCATCCCAAACTTGGTTAGAATATCTTGAGTGTACTTCGTTTGGCTGATGAAGGTGCCCTCTTGGAGTTGTTTGACTTGGAATCCTAGAAAATACTTTAACTCCCCCATCATAGACATCTCGAACTTCTGTGTCATAATCCTACTAAACTCTTCACAAGTAGACTCGTTAGTAGACCCAAATATAATATCATCAACATAAATTTGGCATACAAATAAGTTATTTTCAAGAGTTTTAGTAAAGAGTGTAGGATCGGCCTTTCCGACTTTGAATCCATTTGCAATAAGAAAATCTCTAAGACATTCATACCATGCTCTTGGGGCTTGCTTGAGCCCATAAAGTGCCTTAGAGAGCTTATAGACATGGTTAGGATACTCACTGTCTTCAAAGCCGGGAGGTTGCTCAACATAGACCTCTTCCTTGATTGGTCCATTGAGGAAGGCACTTTTCACGTCCATTTGATAGAGCTTAAAGCCATGGTAAGTAGCATAGGCCAATAATATGCGAATTGACTCAAGCCTAGCTACGGGTGCATAGGTTTCACCGAAATCCAAACCTTCGACTTGAGAGTATCCCTTGGCCACAAGTCGAGCTTTGTTCCTTGTCACCACACCATGCTCATCTTGCTTGTTGCGGAAGACCCATTTGGTTCCTACAACATTTTGATTAGGACGTGGAACTAAATGCCATACCTCATTCCTAGTGAAGTTGTTGAGCTCCTCTTGCATTGCCACCACCCAATCCGAATCTTGAAGTGCTTCCTCTACCCTGTGTGGCTCAATAGAGGAAACAAACGAGTAATGTTCACAAAAATGAGCAACACGAGATCGAGTAGTTACCCCCTTATGAATGTCGCCGAGGATGGTGTCGACGGGGTGATCTCGTTGGATTGCTTGGTGGACTCTTGGGTGTGGCGGCCTTTGCTCTTCATCCTCCTTGTCTTGATCATTTGCATCTCCCCCTCGATCTATGCCGTCATCCTGAGGTGGCTCATTTGATTGATCTTCTTCTTTATCAACTTGAGCTTCATCCTCATTTTGAGTTGGTGGAGATGCTTGCGTGGAGGAGGACGGTTGATCTTGTGCATTTGGAGGCTCTTCGGATTCCTTAGGACACACATCCCCAATGGACATGTTCCTTAGCGCGATGCATGGAGCCTCTTCTTCACCTATCTCATCAAGATCAACTTGCTCTACTTGAGAGCCGTTAGTCTCATCAAACACAACGTCACAAGAAACTTCAACTAGTCCCGAGGACTTGTTAAAGACTCTATATGCCCTTGTGTTTGAATCATATCCTAGTAAAAAGCCTTCTACAGTCTTAGGAGCAAATTTAGATTTTCTACCTCTTTTAATAAGTATAAAGCATTTGCTACCAAAGACTCTAAAATATGAAATATTGGGCTTTTTACCGGTTAGGAGTTCGTATGATGTCTTCTTGAGGATTCGGTGTAGATACAACCGGTTGATGGCGTAGCAGGCGGTGTTGACCGCCTCGGCCCAAAACCGATCCGAAGTCTTGTATTCATCAAGCATGGTCCTTGCCATGTCCAATAGAGTTCTATTCTTCCTCTCCACTACACCATTTTGTTGAGGTGTGTAGGGAGAAGAAAACTCATGCTTGATGCCCTCCTCCTCAAGGAAGCCTTCAATTTGAGAGTTCTTGAACTCCATCCCGTTATCGCTTCTAATTTTCTTGATCCTTAAGCCGAACTCATTTTGAGCCCGTCTCAAGAATCCCTTTAAGGTCTCTTGGGTTTGAGATTTTTCCTGCAAAAAGAATACCCAAGTGAAGCGAGAATAATCATCCACTATTACAAGACAATACTTACACCCGCCGATGCTTATGTAAGCAATCGGGCCGAATAGATCCATGTGGAGTAGCTCAAGCGGCCTGTCGGTTGTCATGATGTTCTTGTGTGGATGATGGGTGCCAACTTGCTTCCCTGCTTGGCATGCGCTACAAATCCTGTCTTTCTCAAAATGAACATTTGTTAGTCCTAAAATGTGTTCTCCCTTTAGAAGCTTATGAAGATTCTTCATCCCAACATGGGCTAGTCGGCGGTGCCAGAGCCAACCCATGTTAGTTTTAGCAATTAAGCAAGTGTCGAGTTCAGCTCTATCAAAATTTACCAAGAATAGCTGACCCTCCAACACTCCCTTAAATGCTATTGAATCATCACTTCTTCTAAAGACAGTGACACCTATATCAGTGAATAGACAGTTGTAGCCCATTTGACATAATTGGGAAACGGAAAGCAAGTTGTAATCTAAAGAATCAACAAGAAAAACATTGGAAATAGAGTGGTCAGGAGATATAGCAATTTTACCCAAACCTTTGACCAAACCTTGATTTCCATCCCCGAATGTAATCGCTCTTTGGGGATCTTGGTTTTTCTCATATGAGGAGAACATCCTTTTCTCCCCTGTCATGTGGTTTGTGCACCCGCTGTCGAGTATCCAACTTGAGCCCCCGGATGCATAAACCTACAAAACAAGTTTAGTTCTTGACTTTAGGTACCCAAATGGTTTTGGGTCCTTTGGCATTAGACACAAGAACTTTGGGTACCCAAACACAAGTCTTTGACCCCTTGTGCTTGCCCCCAACATATTTGGCAACTACCTTGCCAGATTTGTTAGTCAACACATAAGATGCATCAAAAGTTTTAAATGAAATGTTATAATCATTTGATGCACTAGGAATTTTCTTAGGCAACTTAGCATGGGTTGGTTGCCTGGAACTAGATGTCTCACCCTTATACATAAAAGCATGATTGGGGCCAGAGTGAGACTTCCTAGAGTGAATTCTCCTAATTTTGCTCTCGGGATAACCGGCAGGGTATAAAATGTAACCCTCGTTATCCTGAGGCATGGGAGTCTTGCCCTTAACAAAGTTGGACAATCTCTTAGGAGGGGCACTAATTTTGACATTGTCTCCCCTTTGGAAACCAATGCCATCCTTAATGCCCGGGCGTCTCCCATTATAAAGCATGCTACGAGCAAATTTAAATTTCTCATTTTCTAAGTTGTGCTCGGCAATTTTAGCATCTAGTTTTGCTATATGATCATTTTGTTGTTTAATTAAAGCCATATGATCATGAATAGCATTAACATCAACATCTCTACATCTAGTACAAATAGATACATGCTCAACAATAGATGTAGAGGGTTTGCAAGAATTCAGTTCAACAATCTTAGCATGAAGAATATCATTTTTATCTCTAAGATCGGAAATTGTAACTTTGCAAACATCAAAATCTTTAGCCTTAGCAATTAAGTTTTCATTTTCTATTCTAAGGCTAGCAAGAGAAATGTTTAATTCTTCAATCCTAGCAAGCAAATCATCATTATTATCTCTAGGATTGGGAATTGAAACATTACAAATATGTGAATCAACCTTAGCATTTAAACTAGCATTTTCATGTCTAAGGTTGTCAATCATCTCACGGCAAGTGCTTAGCTCACTAGATAATTTTTCACATTTCTCAATTTCTAGAGCATAAGCCTTTTTAACCTTAACATGTTTCTTGTTTTCTTTAATTAGACAATCCTCTTGGGAATCCAAAAGGTCATCCTTTTCATGAATAGCACTGACTAATTCATTTAATTTTTCCTTTTGAGCTATGTTGAGGTTGGCAAAAAGGGAACGCAAACTATCCTCCTCATCACTAGCATTATCATCACTAGAAGATTCATATTTAGTGGAGGAGTTAGATTTAACCTTTTTCCTTTTGCCGTCCTTTGCCATGAGGCACTTGTGGCCGACGTTGGGGAAGAGAAGTCCTTTGGTGACGGCGATGTTGGCGGCGTCCTCATCGTCGGAGGAGTCGCTTGAGCTTTCGTCGGAATCCCATTCCCGACAAACATGGGCATCGCCGCCCTTCTTCTTGTAGTACCTTTTCTTCTCCTTTCTTCTCCCCTTCTTGTCGTCGCCTCGGTCACTATCACTTGATATAGGACATTTAGCAATAAAATGACCGGGCTTACCACATTTGTAGCAAACCTTCTTGGAGTGGGACTTGTAGTCTTTCCCTCTCCTTTGCTTGAGGATTTGGCGGAAGCTCTTGATGACGAGCGCCATTTCCTCATTGTCGAGCTTGGAGGCGTCTATTGGTTGTCGACTTGGTGTAGCCTCCTCCTTCTTTTCTTCCGTCGCCTTAAATGCGACGGGTTGAGCTTCGGATGTGGTGGGTTCGTCAAGCTCGTTGATCTTCCTCGAGCCTTCGATCATGCACTCAAAACTTACAAAATGCCCGATAACTTCCTCGGGGGTCATTTTAGTATATCTAGGATTACCACGAATTAATTGAACTTGAGTAGGATTAAGGAAAATAAGTGATCTTAGAACAACCTTAACCACCTCGTGGTCGTCCCACTTTATGCTCCCGAGGTTGCGCACTTGGTTCACCAAGGTCTTGAGCCGGTTGTACATGTGTTGTGGCTCCTCCCCTTTCCGAAGCCGGAACCGATCGAGCTCCCCCTCGATCGTTTCCCGCTTGGTGATCTTGGTGAGCTCATCTCCCTCGTGCGCGGTTTTGAGTACATCCCAAACCTCCTTGACGTTCTTCAACAACCCTTGAACTTTGTTATACTCCTCTCTACTTAAAGAGGCGAGGAGTATCGTTGTTGCTTGAGAGTTGAAGTGCTCGATTTGGGCCACCTCATCCTCATCATAATCCTTATCCCCTACCGATGGTACCTGTGCACCAAACTCAACAACATTACATATACTTTTGTGGAGTGAGGTTAGATGAAATCGCATTAAATCACTCCACCTAGCATAGTCTTCACCATCAAAAGTTGGTGGTTTGCCTAATGGGACGGAAAGTAAAGGTGCATGTTTAGAAATGCGAGGGTAGTGTAGGGGGATCTTACTAAACTTCTTACGCTCTTGGCGTTTAGAAGTTACGGAGGGCGCATCAGAGTCGGAGGTCGATGTTGATGAAGTGTCGGTCTCGTAGTAGACCACCTTCCTCATCCTCTTTTGCTTGTCTCCGCTCCGATGCGGCTTGTGGGAAGAAGATTTTTCCTTCTTCTCTTTGTGGTGAGAAGAAGATTTCTTCTCCTTCCCTTTGTTGGAGGAGATCTTCTTCTTCTCCCTCCTCTTGGTGCGGGACTCTTCCGATGAAGTGCTCCCGTTGCTTGTAGTGGGCTTTTCGCCGATCTCCATCTCCTTCTTGGCGTGATCTCCCGACATCACTTCGAGCGGTTAGGCTCTAATGAAGCACCGGGCTCTGATACCAATTGATAGTCGCCTAGAGGGGGGGTGAATAGGGCGAAACTGAAATTTACAAATGTAAACACAACTACAAGCCGGGTTAGCGTTAGTAATAAAGAAACGAGTCCGCGAGAGAGGGCGCAAAACAAATCCCAAGCGAATAAGCAAGTGAGACACGGAGATTTGTTTTACCGAGGTTCGGTTCTTGCAAACCTACTCCCCGTTGAGGAGGCCACAAAGGCCGGGTCTCTTTCAACCCTTCCCTCTTTCAAATGATCCCTCGGATCGAGTGAGCTTCTCTTCTCAAATCAAAGCCGGGAACAAAAACTTCCCCGCAAGGGCCACCACACAATTGGTGCCTCTTGCCTTGATTACAATGGAGTTATGATCTCAAGAACAAGCGAGAAAGAAAAGAAGCAATCCAAGCGCAAGAGCTCGAAAGAACACAAGCAAATCACTCTCTCTAGTCACTATGGCGTTGTGTGGAATTTGGAGAGGATTTGATCTCTTTGGTGTGTCTAGAATTGAATGCTAGAGCTCTTGTAGTAGTTGGGAAGTGGAAAACTTGGATGCAATGAATGGTGGGGTGGTTGGGGTATTTATAGCCCCAACCAACAAAAGTGGCCGTTGGGAGTCTGTCTGTTCGATGGCGCACCGGACAGTCCGGTGCACACCGGACAGTCCGGTGCCCCTGCCACGTCATCACTGTCGTTGGATTCTGACCGTTGGAGCTTCTGACTTGTGGGCCCGCCTGGGTGTCCGGTGCACACCGGACAGGTACTGTTTGCTGTCCGGTGTGCCAGTATGGGCGTGCCTGACTTCTGCGCGCGCAGAGCGCGCATTAAATGCGCGGCAGAGAGCCGTTGGCGCGGAGGTAGCCGTTGCTCCGGAGGCGCACCGGACAGTCCGGTGCACACCGGACAGTCCGGTGAATTTTAGCGGACTAGCCGTTGGAGTTTCCCGAAGCTGGCGAGTTCCTGAGGCCGCTCCTCCATGGCGCACCGGACACTGTCCGGTGTACACCGGACAGTCCGGTGAATTATAGCGCGAGTGCCTCTGGAAATTCCCGAAGGTGGCGAGTTCGAGCTGGAGTCCTCTGGTGCACCGGACACTGTCCGGTGCTCCCAGACCAGAGGGCCTTCGGTTCCCACTTTGCTCCTTTGTTGAATCCAAAACTTGGTCTTTTTATTGGCTGAGTGTGAACCTTTTACACCTGTGTAATCTATACACTCGGGCAAACTTAGTTAGTCCAAATGTTTGTGTTGGGCAATTCAACCACCAAAATTATTTAGGAACTAGGTGTAAGCCTAATTCCCTTTCACTAAGCACGGTCGGACAGTCCACGCATGATGACGGACTGTCTGGCCCTCCAACGGACCGCCCGGCACCTTACGCCAGACAGTCCGCAGTCGCACCGAGCCTACCACAAGTCTTGCGGGAAAAGTCCTACACGACCAGACGGTCCGGATACAATACCAGATCGTCCGGTCCCTCTACGGATCGTCCGGTCCCTCTACGGATCATCCGATCACCAAGATCGGACTGTTCAGGTGTGCATACGAAGACCAGGGCAGTACGCATCAGACACAATCTTCATCCTTCACCCCACCTGCAGCGCACCATAGTTGCAGCATGCCATCACCCGCACATGAGGCCGGATGCCTTTCGGCCCCTGCAAAGCCGGAAAAAATATAGGTCACCGAGTTTGTTTGGCCTGCTAAGACCAAATCTATTGCTCTCTCCCCCCTGCATTCGACACAAAAGGGGAAAGTTAAGTTCACATTTAATGTTGCTAAGTGTGATAAAATATTTGATGAGCTACTTAAGAATGGCAACATTAAATTGTCGAACACAATTCCTCCAATAGAGAAATTGAAAAGGTGTGTATACTGTAAATGGCATGGCTCCTTTCTTCATAACACCAATGATTGTAACGTCTTTCGTCGACAAATACAATCGGCTGTAAATGAAGGCCGGTTAAGATTTCAAGAAATGAAGATTGATAGACAATCTGTCCCTATTGCCACATTAGGACTGGTGGACAAGAAAGTCTTGGTTCGGCCATATTCGGCCGATAAAGGCAAAGGAAAAAATATTATCGTTGGTGACCCTCGTGTGCCAAATCTATCACACGGGGAGGTTACTCGGAAGGATCCGGACAGAAGAAAGGCTAATAAGACCGAAGGCGCCAGGGGACATGGTGAACCAGTTATGCCCAAATGTAAATGTTCTGGAGGTGAAGGTCATGGTAAACAAAAGGGAAAAAGGTCAAAGGTTACTTTTGAGAAACTTCTAGCTAAATATCACAAGCAAATCAAGGCAAAGTATGTTGATCAAACTGGCAATGCTAAGTCGTCTAGAGCACCTTTGAAGACATCAAAATCACGTCTGAAGCGTAAATCTAGATATCAAGATTGGCGAGGAGAAGAGTTTCATGCATCAACAACATATACTCCTTTTGGGCCACCAATACCAATGCAATACAGTTCAGTTCCTTCGTACTTTCATCCTTATCCATCTTGGGGCTGGTATGATTCAAATGCTTATTCTTCTTCATATTTTAGACCACATAACATAGAATATTTATCTCATTTCAATTCTGATTTTGAGAAATGGTCATATGACAAAGACCGTTTTATTTATAAGAATCGGTATAGAGCTAAAAATAAGAATCGAATGGTCAAAGCAAGTTTATGTAGTGAAGAAGGATAATAGAAAAGCCAAAAGTTCGGATCTGAATTCATGCATTACAGAGCCAGAGGAAGTGTTATATACTTCGGCTAGCAGTACCCAAACAATAGAGAAATTAGCTAGCGATAGTCCAGGTACGAAATCTGAACTTAAGAAGCATAATGTGCACAAACAACTGAGAAGCACACTCGGATTATCAATCTGGCACAAGAGGCTAGAAAAACTCATTGCACAAGAGTTGAAGATGAGAGGCATGACATGGGCCCCTAATAGGAGTTCTCAAGATCCAGGTAAGGATGATGCTTTTGGAAGAAGTGGAGTAAAGGCAAACAAAAGGAAGAAAGCAAGTACAAGATGTTTGGGTGAAAGGTTTGCCCCAGCTCAACAAAGGTATTGGTCATTGCATCGTCCATATTTTTCAACTGTGCCATATACGTCGTCCCAAGGTATGTTTGGTTATCCTTTATGGCATCATTTTGCTTTATATGCGTCTTTATATTATGGAGGAGTGCAACCAAATTATTATGCATATGGATAGTTGCGATATGTTGCCGCTTACATAAAGCCAAAGTATTTCAGTTGTTGGTAGTAATGATTCTTGCTACAATTTGCTTTGGTCATGTTTATTCTTGGGATGAACATGCTTATAATATTTTCTTATCACTATTTGGTTATTGTTTAATTTCAAACTACATAATCAGTATTGCTGAATAGGTTCAAGTAAATGATTCATTTATTAGTAGAGCCAATACTCGAACTTATGCATCATTGAGTTGGCTAGTATGTGTTCTTCCATGTGAGCAAGCTCTATAGTTCCATAGACATCTTTGCTCTCAGTGTCTGGTATGGCCAATGAATCCTTTCTAATCATCGTGCTAAGTTTATGTCCCCATCCAAAATGTAGGGTGGACGCTCGGGGGGCAAGCATGATCAGATACCCGATCATGGTCACCTATCCTGCGTACGCCGGATGGTCTGAGGCAGGCACGGACAGTCCGACCATGAAGGTCGGGCGGTCCGTGAACAACCAGAAGTAGCAGCGATCATAGACCGTCAGACCACATCATCCTAAGATAAGTACTAGTGAGCAAAACACTTCTAGCACGTTTGGCCGACTCAATAGAGTCAGCCCTACTTTAATCAGTTGCTTGCTAAATATATGAAGAAGGTCATTCCACACGATCGACCACTAAAATGAACAAAGTCAAAAAGGTGATCTGTGCGAAAGCAAAAGCCGACTAAACCGACCCAAAAAGTGGTACAACCAAGATCGCCTGGCCACCCTCCTCTAGGAATGTCACGGTGCTTTCTAATTTATTCATCGCTGATGTGTTGTCCTACTCAAGTGTGGGTTGGTACGACGATGAATCCGTATTACTGGCCCAATCTGTTTGTTTATGCGAGTTGGGGGCACCACAAGTTTTGCCTATTGGCATGTTGATAAGCAGGCATGGCCGAAGAAGATTCAATCCAAAACGGCCTATGTACATCAAATATTTATATTATCTGATCACAAGAGCCGATGACTTGCATCGAGCGAGTCCTTACTTCGGGAACAAAATAACTCATAAGATCTATTGTTTCTGAAGTGTGTTGGTGCTTTTGGTTCGCCAAGCTCCACCAAAATGAAGGAGGCATATGTTGAGCAACAAAAGTGGCGGACGGTCCGGCCCTTGGGCCCGAACAGTACGCGTGCCCCGCGATTAGATTAACTCGGGTAATTATCCTTATCTCGTGCATGGTTATCCATCTAAGCACGTGAGAGTTGCTGGCTGTCGCCTAGGAACAGGTCCAGACCTCCTCCCCTATAAATATAAAGGGGTACGACCGATTGTGAGAACCCTCGAACACATTCCAATTGAACTTATCTACTTTATTTACTTTTCCTACCCTAGGAGTAGATATAACGTAACTTTAGTTGTAGCCTTCCGCATATCCACATTCATCCCCATTCGACTCTATGTCGTCTAGATCCGTCCTGGGGTAGCCTGCCGACCCCAGGACGGCCATATGATCTTTACCCCTCCTGAGGGGCAAGATCTACTTCGTCTAGATTAATCAAGATCTATTCCTCGAATTGATCTCTTAATTTCTAGGCGACTTTACGTCATCTGGGAACGCCCCGGGTGACCTGCTGACCCAGAGCACCCTAAGGTCTCTCCCCAAGGGGGCGGGATCTAGGTGAGAAGAAGACGACCCTGCGCCATCGCGGACCGTCCGGACAGCACGCAGGAAAGGCGTCGCTCTTGTCGTCAGGTCACGGACCGTTTGGCCTAGAGCCGCAGACCGTCCGCGCCCCTGCAGCGAGCACCACCAAGCAACCCGTCGCGGACCGCCATGTTGTCCACCTCGTAGAGCCGAACCCAAGGTATTGCTCATCACGAGAAGGCCCTAGGATTCGTTGCTAACAGTCCCAAATAGGTGGTGGCCATTATAGAGGTGATGTCAATTTTCAGGATAACCATTTTAGGTCTTGACCCTCCATGGACAAAACCTAGGTATCATCCCCAAGGTCCGAACTCACTACGAGGACGACCTAGGAATCATTAGTGTTTGGTTAAAAAGACACCAACAATTTCTATCCTACACTCCATTTCGTATCCATATGCAGCTCCCGAAAAGGGCGGTTTCTTGAAGAAGAACGGAATATGTGCAGCAGGGAAAGGTGACATGATGAGCTCGGATGGAGCACTTTGTACGTGTAACACCTCCGGGGATATAACTGCACGGGACTACAGCTGTAGGCTTTACACAGATCACAAACTGCTTCTCCTTGGTTCTTAGCTCTGCGTTTTATTCCGCCATGGCGCCACCACACACTGTCCACGTCTCTATGCTTCGGAGCCGGAAGGTACCCCCGTAAGTCCCCTGAAAAGCGCAAAAGGCGCACTGCCCGATGGCGTTGGCGTAGCGCCTTCGTCCCTTTCCCGAAAAAAGCACGCACCGCAGCAGCGACGGCGACGGCGACCGCGACGACGCCTCGTCCGAGCTCGGACCGTGCCGCGGCACGGCTAAAGGAGAAGATTAAAAAGAAGCTCCGGGCCGGTGAATGAAAGGGGTGAAAGCGAGGAATCGGAATGTCTCCTCCAGCAAGGCACGGGGAATTCCACGCTCCCCCCACTGTGGATTATATTCCTCCCGTGCTGGCGCTGCCGCGCGCGCGCATCGCAGCTGTCGGCGCTGTACAATTCCTTCCTCTCCGCCGATGCAACGCTCGATCCCGGCGTGCGCATCTCCTTCTCCGACCGCATCCACCCGCAGCCGTCGCCTGCAAGCTTAGTAGCTAGCCGTGCCCGACTGCCCGTGCATCACCAACGCTACGTACGCCTACGTACAGATCCATCCCGCCCATATATTCCGACACCAGGCCAGCAGCTCGCCGCAGGTCCTTCTCTTCGTAGCCATTGTTGCCTAGTTAGACAGCTCGCCGCACGTCTCGTTGTTTTCATCCATGTACGCGGCGCCGACGGCAGCAACGACGATGCCGCCAGCCGTGACCCACGACGACCTGTCCCTGCGCAAGGCGCAGGAGCGGCGCGCCACGCGGTCCAGCGGCCAGGTCGCCGTGTCCCTCGTCGCGCTCTCCGTGCTCTGCGGCCTCGTTGCCTTCATCCTCTGCCTCGCCGCCGAGGGGTCGCGCTCAGAGGCACGTCGTCGTCGTCCATCATGCATGCATATCGTCTAAAGCCACGTTGGCAGGCATCACCAGCCCACGATCACTCCACTTGCCGGCCGTTCCTAATTAACGCATCTGATCTGCAGGTGTCGCACTACCTCATGAGCGTGGGCGGTAGCAAGGACCAGCTGGACGTGTGCGTCTACAACAGCAGCGGCCGCCTCGCGCTCGCGTACGCCGTCGGCGCCTTCATCCTCCTCGCCGTCGCCATGTTCGCCGAGCACGCCTACATGCTGGTCGCCGTCGCCGCCCCGGAGTCCGCCTCCGCCGGCATGGCCGTCGCCCAGGACCACCCGCGCGTCGCGTCCACCGCCGCCGCGCTCACCTGGCAGACGGGCTGCCTCTTCTTCCTCACGTGGTAACGACGCCGACAGTCACTCCACTGTCCACTCCGCCCACCAAATTAGAGTTAGATTAGACGGCCTCTCGCCGAAACGCAGCAATGCCGCCCGCGGTGTGCAGTGCATGAGAGGATATGCTCTATATATTTCTGTGTCCTCGCAGGATTTGCTTCGGGCTTGCCGAGGTGATGCTCATGATCGGCATCGCCGTGGAGTCCGGCCACATGAGCGACTGGCGGAAGCCGCGGCCCGTGTGCCACCGGGTGCGCCCGGGGATGTTCGCGGCAGCGGGGATCCTGGGGCTCATCACCGTCGTGGTCGGCTTCGTGGTCTACATCACAGCTGTGCAGGCACAGCGGCTGAGGGGACAGCAGTACCAGCACGGCGGCGGTCACTTCGTCGGCTACGGCGCTCCCCATCCGGGCGCCCAGCACCAGCACCAGCACCTGCGCCCGCCAGTGCCGCACCCACACGGGCCACACCCTCATCCGGTGCCGTCCGCGCCAGGAGCGCCGGAGATAACAGCGGCGCCGTGCCAAGTGCAACCCAGCTGTGCGTCTTTCATCACCAAGGAGGCCTTCGACGTGTGAAAAGGCTAGTCAGAAAGACCAAAACGTCAAACGGGAGCGCCCAGCCCCAACTACGGCTATATTCTTTGCCTCCTTGTTTAAGTTTATTTGTTTATTGGACCGAGGTATTGCTTTGTAAATGTCAAAAAAAACACATAACTGTTGAGCGGAAATTTGTTGTATTTGAGTTGTAAAGGGCATTGTATCAGCCTCCGTTACTGCGTGGAACTCGAAATTGAATTTGGCTTCAAAAGTCAAAACCTTCGCCTTATTTTTCCCTACAAA
This sequence comes from Zea mays, assembly GCF_902167145.1. NCBI lineage: Eukaryota > Viridiplantae > Streptophyta > Magnoliopsida > Poales > Poaceae > Zea > Zea mays. The sequence continues at coordinate 35,830,185 of NC_050098.1, read as the reverse complement.
TTTTATCACCAACCGCCAACAATGCAGCTGCCAACAGCTTTTTATAAGTCATTTGGCCTCCAACAGGTTGGATCGACCGTAGTAAAGCAAGGCCGAGCAATATACTCAAACCACTTGAAGGTTTACAACTCTGGACAACCTGCAACGCAGACCATTCCTGAGGAACCTCAAAACCAAACCACTCAGGAATGTCCTACGGCATTGCAGATAATTAGACTCAGGCTATACAGTAGCCAGATATAAAACATAAATGACGCAAACCCTAGAGAGTAGCCTGCTCAAAAACCCAGACTCATGTTCGACGATTATGGTCCTGTTACAGACCCTGCGATACTGATATCCATGACAGCTTGGGAATAATGCTAACCCATCTCCCTTGAAATCTCGAATTTACTGGACCAACCACAAACCATTATCCCACATGGAATCGACCAGACTAGGTTGTCATGAGGGAATTAACACCCTTTTGGTCAAATACTGCAAAGAAGAATATCAGGACCGTTAATCCTTCGCGGAAACAATGTATGGTAAGTCCAGCATATTGGACATAATTAAACATTCTATGATGAGCGGGTAAAGCTGGGAGCACCTGTATTCAGTTGAGGTTCAAACCACCACCAGGAGGGTTGCCACCTTGGCTAAAGTCAAAAACAGCAGGAGCAGCTTCCCCAGCAGTAGCCATTGCATCATCTTCCTCCTCCATCCAGTAAGTCTCAAGAAGCTTCACAGCCTTTTCATAGATTTCATTATTATCATGGCTCTGTAGGTTCTCGATTTTTTCCAGGCCTTCCGCGTCGTCAATCATCTGAGCGAAAACATTAATGTCACCTGTTGCGCCCATGGTCTTGTCGTGCTCCCCTACTTTAAGAATATTCTCAAGACCCTCCAGACAAACTGTTACAATTCTCGGATCAGGGCAAACAAGAAGGTCGCACAGCGGCACGATGCAGCCCTCAGACACCAAGTACCTATTGCAAGACGCAACATGAGTTCTAAATTATGTTCGAACTCAGACATACATAAGTTGCATTGCACACAACTGCACAAGGCAAAAAGCAGTGCAGTAAGTCAAGATAGTATACTTGATTTGCTCATGGGAACCACCAGAGGTAGCGTTTGAGATGGCCCAAGCAGCCTCCTTCTTGATATCAAACTCTGCTCCTTGAAGCAGTTGCAACAAAGGAGCGATAATACCAGCACTTATGACAGCCTAAAAATTCAGCATATCAAAGTGAGTAATCAATGACTAACATTTTCGAACAAATGAAGGCAAAGAAGCATGACATGGGTCATCTGTGAAAAATAAAAATTAATAATAGTGACAGCTGAACAAATTTCTATTTACAGAAGCATGTACTAAGTAACAAATGATGGTTATATATGAAAGAACACTATGCTAACAAGAGGTTACGAGGTGGTAGTTTCCAATCAACTAACATGTGCTACATACACCATTTGGAACACTCATTTGCAACATAACCATTGCACCAGAGAAATTTGATGCCATCCACTTAGTAACTGTAAATACAAATTCATGGCATAGGACTTCAAGTATGTTACCTGTATCTGATCTTTGTTTCCAGCAGTAATATTTGAAATCGTCCAGCATGCCTCTTTCTTAATGCTTTTCTTGTGGTTCTGTGTCAATAAATTCAGGAGGCGGGGAAGAGCTTGATGATCAATGATACACTGCAAAAAAAATAGTTCATTAAAATGGCACATAGCCACAACTTTCATGGTGCTTCATTCAATGCTTGTGACAGTGCATTAGTTCATTCGAACACACTGCGTATCATTTCATTAGGAGAAGGCAAAAGGCCAAAAACACCCAGAACAAGAAAAGGGACCTAACAAACAAAACCACACACACCCATAAGAGGCACACCCGCCTCCTAACCTGGATTAAACACAAAGGCAAGGTCCGAAAGCAAGGTCAAGCCTTTGGCCCCTGCAAAACACCACATATTGAACTCATGACCAGCCGAAGCAAGCACTCTCACAACACTAGGCCGAGCACCATTAAAGACACAACCATTGCGGTGCTTCCAGATGCACCAAGCCCCTGGAGTCACCAAGGAATTAAAACCATCTTTGAGGTCTTTAGGAACAAGCTCGGCCAATCTGCTCCAGCAATCTTCAAAACACATTTCATCCAATCCCGGGGAAAGGGCAGCCAAGCCCACACACTGAAGCAAGAGGAACCAGAACTGTCTTTGTTAGAACACAAGATATAAGCAGGTGGTAAATATCCTACCCTTTCTGATCACAAAGAGGGTAACTAGCAGGGTGGGGATGAACTCTCTTAGCAAGTCGATCAACACTTATTATGTGCAACCAACCAGAGGAAAAAACGGCACTTAGGCGGTGCCCAAGTCCTCCAGATTATCTCAAAAGACAGCCAAGGAGGTAGAGACACTGAACATCAGCTCATAGGCAGATTTGGCAGAGTAGAGACCATTGCTAGAGAATCTCCAAAGGTGCTTATCTGGAACCCCAGGCTGAAGAGCAACATTAGTGATAGCATCTGTAAGAGTGAGAAAAACAGCAATGACCTCCCACGTCACCATGCCTCTCAAATCACCAATCCAGGATGAACTAGAGAGAGAGCATCAGCCACCGTCCATTCGGTACCACAATATTATTTATTAATAACAAAAAGGCTCTACTACTTATTTTCGGAACATGTGATGTGATGAAATATAGCATGACCCATACTAAATAATCATACCCACAAAAATTAACTCTGATAACTGGTTGCATAAAGTGTGTCAAATATATAGAAGAAAGCTGCCAAAATTAAAGCCCCACCTGAGTTTGCTGATCATCTCCAGTTACAATGTTCCCAACAGTTCGTAGAGCAGGTATAAGCACCGACGGTGATGGATGGCTGCATGTGGTATCAGCACACTCATATAAAAGATAAAGAACTGGTGCAAATAACAAAAACTATCCAAGTGATCATCATAGAGTTGTTACACAGCATTTTGACATACAGAAGGAGCTCCACAAGCCGGGGGCAAACACCAGCTTCAATTACAGCTTGGATCTTATCATTAGTGCCGTCAGATAAGTATGACAAAGCCCAGCAAGCATCAGTGAGAACTTCCTCATCGTTGGAATGGATAAGTCGTGCAAGTGCTGGCAGAGCAGGCTTAGTCTGTAACAGTCAAAGAATAACATGTTTATTTAGTAACCACTGTTACAGAAAAGCAATTAAAGAAGTCTTGTCTACGACCTGATCAAATGATGGCTGTGGCTTTCCCCTGCAAAAGTTGGACAGAGTCCAGGTGGCATTCCTCAACATGGAGAGCTTCGCATGCTCATTCAACTGGGCTAGCAGAGGCATCAATGCACCATTGGCGAGAACAAGGTCACGACACTTCGGAGAATCGCCAGCAACATTGCCCAAAGCCCACACAGCCTTTTGTATTGTTTTAAAACAGAGAAAGGGCACTGTCACACATCATACACTCCTAAATAGAAAATAAGAAAGCACAAAAGATAAGACTAAATAAATACCTGCTCACGAACATCATCACTACCAGACCCAAGAAGCTTCACAAATATAGGAACAGCCCCATGATCAATAACAACCTTTGTATTTTCTGAAGTGCCAGAAGCAATATTTGTGAGAGCCCATGCTGCTTCGAACTACAAAAGAATTACAAAGCTGATGAGAAATTCATTTTCATCCAGCAACAACAGGATATAAGGTTTATATTAAATCAACATACCTGCAGCTGGGGCAAATCCTCTCTTGTGAGCAACTGCACAAATCTTGGAACTACACCTGATTTGATAACTTCTTCAATGGGAGGGCTCCTCTCTGGAAAAGAAACATTGCAAATTCAACCAATGTTTACAAACCGTGTATAATAGGCACCTTTGATAAACAAACTAAGAAACGAAAAGAACTGGAAAGACAGCAAGTTAATACCTATAGATAGCAACTTGCGAAACTGTGTGGTGGCCTCAAGCTGAAGGTTATTGTCATCCGAATAAACCCCACTGACCATAGCTGGGAGGCTTTCAAGCTACCAATTTAACACATCACAAATATAGTTAGTACTAAAAGAACCTAAACTGAATAATGACCACATAAAGACCAAGAAAATAAGCTTGCCAGGAAGTCAAAGACACAAGCAACATGGCAGCATGCTACTGTGTAAATGGTGACGGTGTGATAAAAGTCTACAGACACGATAATAAGCAAAACACTAGAACAAAACCTCAAAACCAGGAAAGCACTAAAACAATTTCAGTAGCCACATAACACTAACAATGCCAGAAAAAAGAAACTCTGTTAGAATAATGTTAATCCAAGGATAAAACATATGTAGCTCTAGAATTAGAAACATAGCTCCAAGCTTCTGTTGTTAGACAAGGTTAATTTCTTTGACACTTTTGACCACATATGTAGACAACAAGATTTACTTCAAAAAAAATGAACTATGATGCTATCTCGTAGTAACAGCAAAGATACATCGGATCAGGAGGAAAAATATTTTGAAACAAGACAAAAATGCGTACATCAACAAAACAAATCAGCACAGCAATAACATGGTAAGCACTGATTCTGAAGAATTCATAAACATGACTATGCATACTCATTCCAAATATTAAAACAACATCAATCATGCAGTGTTCTAAGATCAACAAGATAATAAAACAATCAATAACAAGACCAACAAAGTTCTCCACCATCATAGCTTGCACAGTTGCACCTGATTAGGACCGCGACAGAAAAACATCCCTAGAAATCAAGAGCTATTCCTTGGTCTAGTGGATCAAGACATGCTGATACAAAGTAAAATGCAGCAAGAACATGTCATAAGGTGATAGTGCACATTCATTGACATATAGAGACTAAAAGGAATAAGAAATCTTTCCTATATCAATAATAAAAATGACCGATACTAACACTTGGCAAATCACCTATAACATGTTCTAGAAATACCATCCTTGAAAACTTAAATTTGGCCTACCTAGAACCTACGAACCATATGACTACACTTCTGTTTTCTGAATGATATAGATGATAGGTATACCTAAGAAATCACAGGCATAAATAATAAAACTTTTGGTACATCTAAATCAATATCAAACGCTCGTCAAAACACAACTAGACTGCGTGTAAAATCTAATTTCTGAAGAATTAATCTAGTCATCAACCTAATATTAATCAGAATCAGAATACTACAAGGCTAAAGGTAGATGAGAGTACAGTGGCAAGTACCAAACACTCTAAATGACAAGTAATCAAATATGCATGAAGCCTTCTGCAGGAAATACTCATAGCAATCAAATACGGGCTCGAACTGCAACTTGTATTATATGTATAAAAGGACGAGTACAACGCATTCGCATTGCTTAACAGTCGACCTGATCTACTAATTATGTACTGAACACTCGTCCAATCGCGACATAATCACAACGCTAGAATACCATCGCAACAGAAAAAGGAAAAATCAGAAATAACAGAGAGCGGAGCGAGCGGCGTATGCTCACCTTCTTCTCGACCCCCGAGGGAGGGGCAGGGACCTGGGCCTGGAGCCCCTCGCGGCGCCTCTTGAGAAGGCTCTCCTCGCGGCGGCTCTTGCGGATCTCCACCATATTGTCCTCGCGCCGCCGCCGCCCCTCCTCCGCGTCAACCGCCACCTTGTAGCGGTTCCGCCGCACCTCGACCCGCTCGCTCGGGCGCAGCGACATGGCTTACTAAGCACAGCTCAGTCTCGCTCGCTGAGACGGCGGCAGCGGGAAGGAGGCAAAACCCTAGCCGGGCGTCGTGGGAGCCGAGGGCAGCGGGAGGAGGGGAAAAGAAGAGGGGAGAAACCCTAGCTGCTAGTGGGAAAGTGGAGTTAAAGCTCACACCACGATCGAAATATTCTTTTTTTTTCTTTTTCCTTGTTGCTTTTTTCCTTTTTTTAGGCCGCTAAATTGCATTCCGAGATTTGGAGATACTGTGGCCCACCATAAATTCTACGGCCCATCTATACCATGATCCGGTCCGACCTAGGCCTTGTTCGTTTGTGTCGGATTGGTGGGTCGGAACAATTCCTGGCCGGATTGCTTCTCTAATTTATATAAACTTTGATTAGCCGGAATGATTCCGGGTGCAATCCGACGCAAACGAACAAGGCCCTATGCTTTCTCAACTTCCTTTGGAGGATTTGTTGATTTCATACTTTCATCACTGCAATATAGGTAGGGATGAAAACGGTCGGAAACAGTATTTATTCGGTAATCAGTTTTTTAGTCGTTTTTCTTTGATTGCGAATAAATAGGATATAGAATCTATAATACAAATTTGTATTCTTGTTTTTAACATTGAGCTTCTAAAGATTCATAAAAGGTAAACCTCAAATTCATATATTTTTTTAAATAATAGATATAAACTTCGGTACGGATTCGGAAATAAATTCGGTAATTTTTTCAACTTTTTGTGTTGTAGGAAGCAAATAATACATAAAATAATTTATGTAATATTTTATTCGTATTTGTACTAATGTGCTTGATAACATAAAAAAGATCAATATCAAATTTTATACATATCTATTTTAAAATATTAAATTTGTCCTAACAGTTCGAATTACCACTTTCATCCCTAAATATAGGTTATGTTTGAAAGCAATCTAATTTTTAAAAAATCAGTTTTTATTTTTTAAATAGGAGATGCTAAATTCTTGATTTTTAAGAAAATGTGAATACAATTTCTATAAACTGAGGCATAATCTGGTATGTTTGGAACCACCTCAATTTCCATAAACCAGTTTCTTTAAAACTGGATGGTTCCAAACAGTCCCATAGAGATCGAGGGAGATTATAAGGGTTTCAGAAAGATTTTAACTTCTTAAAAATTTAGACCCTTTGGATTGCCAGATTTTTTCCCGTTTCTTGTGTTTTTTCCTGTGAAAATGAACGATATGGTTCCTCTATGATTCTTGTGTTTCAAAGGCCATTAACTTCCTTAATTGACTTTATTTCCATCCATTCCCGCATTAGTCTCATCTTGTCTCTAGGAATGAAGAGAAATGTGTCTTGTATATTGAAAGGGAAATATGGTTAACCATTTCCTATAAATAGATTTTGGTGGTTGACGACCAACACAAACCATATGGACTAACTAGTTTGGCTAGATGTGATTTATCTCAGGTGCATAAGATACAACACAAACCAAGAAAGAATTTCAGTTAGGGACTCAATCAAAAATTGTAGCAAGACTAAGAGTGTGCTGATTTTTGCCGCACCGGACACTGTCCGGTGTACCAGGCCAGGCGTCCTTCGAACAAGACACTCTCGGGAAATCAGAGGCGCGCTCCGCTATAATTCACCGGACTATCCGGTGAGCCAGTGGAGCAACGGCTCCCAGCGCACCAACAGTCGTTTCGTCAAATGAACAGTGTGGCGTCAGAAGTCAGAGCGTAGAAGTCAGAGGTCACCGGACTGTCCGGTGCAGCAAAAAGACAAACGCCTCCAACGGTCAACTGCTCCGAACCCTAATGGACGTGCTGACGTGGCACGCACCGGACAGTGAACAGTGACTGTCCGGTGCGCCCATCGTCAGCAGCCTTTGCCAACTGCTAGGAAGTGGTTGGGGGCTATAAATACCCCCCAACCACCTCATTCATTGGGGTCCAAGTTTTCAGAAGTTCACATTCAATACAAGAGCTCTAGCATTCACTCCAAGACACAAATTCCAAAGATCAAACCCTCTCCAAGTCCCAAATTCATCTCAACCACTTAGTGACTTGAGAGAGAGAGTTTTTGTGTTCATTTGCGCTTTTGTCGCTTGGATTGTCTTTCTTCCTTCCTCACTTCTTTTCTAAGTGCATGTAAAACTAAACAAGAGACACCAAGTGTGTGGTGGTCCTTGCGGGGTCTTAGTGACCCGTGTGATTAAGGAAAAGGCTCACTCGGTCTCAGTGACCGTTTGAGAGAGAGGGAAAGGGTTGGAATAGACCCGGCCTTTGTGGCCTCCTCAACGGGATTAGGTTCTTGGAGCCGAATGTCGGTAAAATAAATCACTGTGTCTACTCACTTTTATTCTCGTCTGATTTATTTGCCCTCTTTCCACTCTCTAACTTTTCCTTGCTAGTATTGATTTGAGTTGGCTCCCATACGTCATCCGCATCCTTTGAGCAACTCCTAGCAAGAGAAACAATCTTTTGGACTTAAGATTAATTATAACACTAACCCCGACCTTAGTGTGTGTTTAAAGTTTGTAAATTTCAGGTTTCGCCTATTCACCCCCCCTCTAGGCAACTTTCAATTGGTATTAGAGCCAGTGCTACATTAAGAGTCTAACCAACTCGAAGTGATGTCTGAAGATCACGCCAAGAGGGAGATCATGACTGGCGACAAGCCCACGGGCTTGGGGAAGACTCTCTCAAGAGAGTCCGGCAACAAGTACAAGGAGGAATCCTCTTCCTCCATCAAGTCACATAGGAGGGGTGACAAGAAGAAGATGATGAAGAAGGTGGTCTACTACGAGACCGACTCTTTGTCACCCTCCACGTCCGGCACTGAATCGTCCACTACTTCTAAGCGCCATGAGCGCAAGAAGTATAGTAAGATGCCCCTACGCTATCCCCGTATTTCAAATCGCGCTCCTTCCGTACCCCTAGGCAAACCACCATATTTTGATGGTGAAGATTATTGCATGTGAAGTGATAAAATGAGGCACCATCTAACCTCACTCCACGAAAGCATTTGGAATATTGTTGAATTTGGAGCGCAGGCACCACAAGTAGGGGACGAGGACTACGACTCGAACGAGGCTGCCCAAATTAGGCACTTCAACTCCCAAGCAACTTCTATACTCCTCGCCTCCTTATGTCGAGAGAAGTATAATAAGGTGCAAGGGTTGAAGAACGCCAAAGAAATTTGGGACGTCCTCAAAACCGCGCACGAAGGGGACGAGGTGACCAAGATCACCAAGTGTGAAATGATCGAAGGAGAGCTCGGTCGATTCGTCCTCAACAAAGGGGAAGAGTCGTAAGCTATGTACAACCGGCTCAAGACAATGGTGAACCAAGTGCGCAACCTCGGGAGCACCAAGTGGGATGACCATGAAATGGTCAAGGGTATTCTAAGATCACTTGTCTTTTGCAACCCTACTCGAGTTCAATTAATTCGTGGGGATCCTAGATATAAGCAGATGTCTCCCGAGGAGGTAATTGGCAAGTTTGTGAGCTTTGAACTTATGATCAAAGACTCCAAACACATTGTCAATTTGGAACAAGGCGTCACCTCTACACCCGAGGTGCAACCCGTTGCATTTAAAACAACGGAAGAGAAGGAGGAGGAGTCTACACCAAGTAAGCTTCCAATCGACGCCTCCAAGTTCGACAACGAGGAGATGACGCTCATCATCAAGAGCTTTCGCCAAATCCTCAAGCAAAGAAGGGGGAAGACTACAAGCCCCACTCCAAAAAGGTGTGCTACCAGTGTGGTAAGTCCAGTCACTTTATCGCTAAATGTCCATATTCTAGTGAAAGTGACATGGACAAAGACAAGAAGGGGAAGAAGAAGGAGAAGAAGAGATACTACAAGAAGAAAGGCGGCGAGGTGAACATAGGGCACGAATGGGACTCCGACGAGAGCTCCACTGACTCCTCCTCTGACGAGGACGCCGCCAACATCGCCGTCAACAAGGGACTCCTCTTCCCCAACGTCGGCCACAAATGTCTCATGGCAAAGGATGGCAAAAAGAAGAAGGTACATTCTAAAAGTACCCCAAATATACTACATCTAGTGATGAGGGTAGTTCTAGTGAAAATGAAGATGATTTAGTTTCTCTATTTGCCAACCTTAGCATGGATCAAAAGAAAAGGTTAAATGAATTAATAGAAACCATTAACGAGAAGGATGATCTCTTGGAATGCCAAGAGGACTTGCTCATTAAGGAAAATAAAAAATTTGTTAAATTGAAGAATGCTTATGCTCTAGAAGTAGAAAAGTGTGAAAATTTGTCTAAGGAACTTAGCATAGGCAATGATTCAATTTCTTGTCTTAAAGATGAAAATGCTAGTTTAAATGCTAAGATAGAAGAATTGAATGTTTGCAAACCCTCTGCATCTAATGTTGAGCATGTCATCATTTGCATTAGATGTAGAGATGTTAATGTTGAAGCTATTGATGATCACCTTGCTATGATTAACAACAAAATGATCTCATAGCTACATTAAATGCTAAAATTGTTGAGCATGAATTTGAAAATGAAAAGTTTAAATTTGCTAGAAGCATGCTCTATAATGGGAGACGCCCTGGCATTAAGGATGGTATTGGTTTCCAACAGGGAAGTCAAAACAACACCAAACTTAATGCCCCTAAGAAATTGTCTAACTTTGTAAAGGGCAAGGCTCCCATTGTTCAGGATAGAGAGGGTTACATTTTAAATCCTGCAAACTATCCTGAGCATAAAATTAGGAAAATTCATGCTAGAAAACCTCACAATGTTTCTCACCATGCATTTATGTATAAAAATAAGGCTTCTAGTTATAAGCATACCACTAATGTTAAAATGTCTAAGAAGAAATTTCCTAATGCATCAAATGAGCATGATATTTCATTTAAAACTTTTGATGCTTCTTATGTGCTTACTAACAAATCATGCAAAGTAGTTGCCAAATATGTTGGGGGCAAACACAAGAGTCCAAAGACTTGTGTTTGGGTACCCAAGGTGCTTGTTTCTAATGTAAAAGGATCCAAGACCGTTTGGGTACCTAAGAACAAGGCCTAAATTTGTTTTGTAGGTTTATGCAATCGATGGATCAAGTTGGATAATCGATAGAGGGTGCACAAACCACATGACAGGAGAGAAAAAGATGTTCTCCTCATATGAGAATAAAGATCCCCAACGAGCTATCACATTCGGGGATGGAAATCAAGGTTTGGTCAAAGACTTGGGTAAAATTGCTATATCCCCTGACCATTCCATTTCCAATGTTTTTTCTTGTAGATTCATTATACTACAATTTGCTTTCTGTCTCTCAATTATGCAAGATGGGCTACAACTATCTATTTACTGATGTAGGTGTTACTGTCTTTAAAAGAAGTGATGATTCAATAGCATTTAAGGGAGTGTTAGATGGTCAGCTATATTTAGTTAATTTTAATGATAACAAAGCTGAACTTGACACTTGCTTAATTGCTAAGACTAACATGGGTTGCCTCTGGCATCGCCGACTTGCCCATGTTGGGATGAAGAATCTTCACAAACTTCTAAAGGGAGAACACATTTTAGGACTAACCAATGTTCATTTTGAGAAAGACAGGATTTGTAGCGCATGCCAAGCAGGGAAACAAGTTGGAGTCCACCATCCACACAAAAACATCATGACAACGAACATGCCACTTGAACTACTCCACATGGACCTATTCGGCCCGATCGCTTACATAAGCATCGACGAGAGTAAGTACTGTCTTGTTATTGTGGATGATTATTCTCGCTTCACTTGGGTATTCTTTTTGCAGGAAAAATCTCAAATCCAAGAGACTTTAAAGAGATTCTTAAAACGGGCTCAAAGTGAGTTTGGATTGAGAATCAAAAAGATTAGAAGCGATAATGGGACGAAGTTCAAGAACTCACAAATTAAGGGATTTCTTGAGGAGGAGGGCATCAAGCATGAGTTTTCTTCTCCCTACACACCTCAATAAAATGGTGTAGTGGAGAGGAAGAATAGAACTCTATTAGACATGTCAAAAACCATGCTTGATGAGTACAAGACACCGGACCGATTTTTGGCGGAGGCGATTAACATCGCCTACTACTCCATCAACCGGTTATATCTTCACTGAATCCTCAAGAAGACATCATATGAACTCCTCACTGGTAAAAAGCCCAATGTTTCATATTTTAGAGTCTTTTGGAGCAAATGCTTTATTCTTATTAAGAGAGGTAGAAGTTCTAAATTTGCTCCTAAAGCAGTAGAAGGCTTTTTACTAGGTTATGACTCAAACACAAGGGCATATAGAGTCTTCAACAAGTCCACTGGATTAGTTGAAGTTTCTTGTGACATTGTGTTCGATGAGACTAATGGCTCCCAAGTGGAGCAAGTTGATCTTCATGAACTAGATGATGAAGAGGCTCCATGCGTCGCACTAAGGAACATGTCCATAGGGGACATGTGTCCTAAGGAATCCAAGGAACCCACACAAGCACAAGATCAACCATCATCTTCCAGGAAAGCATCTCCACCAACTCAAGATGAGGATCACGCTCAAGAAGAGGATGAAGATCAAGACGATGAGCCACCTCAAGAGGAGGACATTGATCAAGGGGGAGATAAAGATGATCAAGACAAGGAAGATGATCAAGAAATTAGGGACCAAAGACTGCCACACCCAAGAGTCCACCAAGCAATTCAAAGAGATCACCCCGTCAACTCTATTCTTGGTGACATTCATAAGGGGGTAACCACTAGATCTTAAGTTGCTCATTTCTGTGAACATTACTCTTTTGTGTCTTGTATTGAGCCATACAGGATAGAGGATGCACTAAGAGATCTGGATTGGGTGGTGGCAATGCAAGAGGAGCTCAACAACTTCACGAGGAATGAGGTATGACATTTAGTTCCACGTCCTAATCAAAATGTTGTAGGTACCAAGTGGGTATTCCACAACAAGCAATATGAGCATGGTGGTGACAAGAAACAAAGCCCGACTTATGGCAAAGGGATATTCACAAGTCGAAAGTTTGGATTTCGATGAAACATATCCACCCATAGCTAGGCTTGAGTCAATTCATATATTACTTGCCTATGCTACTTACCATGGCTTCAATCACCAAAAAGGGGGAGATTGGAAGGGAAATAGGGTTAACCATTTCCTATAAATAGATTTTGGTGGTTGACGACCAACACAAACTATATGGACTAACTAGTTTGGCTAGATGTGATTTATCTCAGGTGTATAAGGTTCAACACAAACCAAGAAAGAATTTCAGTTAGGGACTCAATCAAAAATTGGAGCAATACTAAGAGTGTGATGATTTTTGGTGCACCGGACACTGTCCGGTGCACCAATTCAAGCGCCCTTCGAACAAGCCACTCTCGGTAAATCAGAGGCGCGCTCCGCTATAATTCACTGGACTGTCCGGTGTGCCACCGGACTGTCCGGTGAGCCAGCTGAGCAACGGCTCCATGCGCACCAACGGTCGTTTCGTCAGATGAATAGTGATGAACAGTGCTGCGACAGAAGTCAGAGCGCAGAAGTCAGAGGTCATCGGACTGTCCGGTGTAGCAAAAAGACAAACGACTCCAACGGTCAACTGCTCCGAACCCCAACGGACGCGCTGACGTGGCGCGCACCGGACAGTGAACAGTGACTGTCCGGTGGCGCACCGAATTGTCCGGTACGACCATCGCCAGCAGCCTTTGCCAACGGCTAGGAAGTGGTTGGGGCTATAAATACCCCCAACCACCTCATTCATTAGGGTCCAAGTTTTCAGAAGTTTACATTCAATAGAAGAGCTCTAACATTCACTCCAAGACACAAATTCCAAAGATCAAATCCTCTCCGAGTCCCAAATTCATCTCAACCACTTAGTGACTTGAGAGAGAGAGAGAGAGAGTTTTGTGTTCATTTGCGCTCTTGTCGCTTGGATTGCCTTTCTTTCTTCCTCACTTCTTTTCTAAGTGCTTGTAAAACTAAGCAAGAGACACCAAGTGTGTGGTGGCCCTTGCAGGGTCTTAGTGACCCATGTGATTAAGGAAAAGGCTCACTCGGTCTAAGTGACCGTTTGAGAGAGAGGGAAAGGGTTGGAATAGACCCGATCTTTGTGGCCTCAACGGGGATTAGGTTCTTGGAACCGAACCTCGGTAAAACAAATCACCGTGTCTACTTGCTTTGATTCTCGTTTGATTTGTTTGCCCTCTTTCCACTCTCTAATGTTTCCTTGTTAGTATTGATTCGAGTTGGCTTCCATACGTCATCCACATCCTTTGAGCAACTCCTAGCAAGAGAAACAATCTTTCGGACTTAAGATTAATTCTAACGCTAATCCCGGCCTTAGTGTGTGTTTAAAGTTTATAAATTTCAGGTTTTGTCTATTCACCCCTAAATTCACCACTACTAATTTATAAATCACCATCACAAGAAAAGAGAACAGAGAAATACATTTCCTCATATAAAACCATGATCTATCCTAGGTTATGATTAGAAGTTCGTATGAAAGAAAATTTTTGTCCATGTTCCAACCTAAAATGGTGATGTAATCCTTATTTTATAAAGTTTGTAATTTTATGCTCATGATTTTTAAAAGAAGCTCATGTTTACCCCTATCTTGCGATATAGTTAGGTGGAAGCTAATTGTCGGTGTTTCGAACCAGCTCTGACAAGTAAATTTGCTTCTGCGCATTCCGATGTCCAGATGGTGTGCTTAGTGGGTGTGAGGTTTATAAGTCTCTATGTGTGGTGAGGCCTAAGGACTACAAATTTGGTGCTCTCTACCTAGCAAAACATTGGATGTCACAGCGGTGTGCTCCTTGGCTTTGGCCTCTGTAGTCCTTCGTGGTCTCTCTCTCTCTCTCCTCTTTGTGTGTGTCTCTCCGCCGACATCCTCCTTTTATAGGCCGATGTGGGAGTTGGCTACTAGTAGCTTCTCAAGGCATGAGCTAATGCGTTGTGGTAAAACAGGGTGTTTTACCTCGTTAAGTTGTGCTTGTCGGCATGTGTGTAAGTAAAATAGACATCGGGCCATTTGGCTAAACATGTTTTGGTGTTTGATGATTAACATAACCTGCAGGCTAATGTGCTTGCTAGTGTTTATGTTTGTAGTTCACAGGATGCTAAAGTTACTTGGACCAAGGCATTGAGGAAAGCAACACCTCAAAAGAAGACATTTTGAAGATCAAGTGAAGTCCAAGAAATGAAGCAAGTGTTGCTAGGCGAACTGTCCGGTGCCACATGTCGGACTGTTCGGTGCACCAGGGAACTGTAGCTAGAGATGGCCAAATGGGCTGCCCCAGCCCGGCCCGGGCCCGGTGAAGCCTGGCCCGACAGGCACGGTTAGAAAACCGGGCCGGACCATCTAAGCCCGCGGGCTCATTTTCTTGTCTAAGCCCAGCCCGCAGCGGGCCTAAATGGGTCGGCCCGGCCCGTTTAGCATGGAAAAAGTGGACGAAAAATGGGCTAAGCGGGCCGGTAAGCACGATTTAGTGCAAAAAAGCGGGCTTAGAGGTAAACGGGCCATGCCGGGCTAGCCTACCGTGCCTAGTTTCCAGTCCGAGCCCGGCCCGCTTATTCATGTCGGGCCAGCCCAGGCCCGTATAGAACTGGGTCGTGCGAGGCTCGGATCGGGGCCCAAACAACGGGTTTCGTACCGGGTTCGCGAGCTCGTGCTTATTGGCAATCTATAGATGTAGCCTAATGGCTAGTTCCAGGTGGCACTGTGGAGAAAAGACCACCAAACTGTCCGGTGTGAAGTCGAGACTGTTCGGTGTAAAAAGATTGCGCACCAACGATCACCTGCGGTGTCAAGCCAATGGCTAGGAGCATCGGACAGGGGCACCAGACTGTTCGGTGACCACCTGACTGTCCGGTGCGCCGCAGAAAGCATCAGCTTTTCTCCAATGGCTAGTTTTTATGTTAGGGGCTACAAATACACCCCAACCGACCATTTATAGGTGTGGGAGCCCAAGCAACATACCAAGGCATATAGTAGACATTTCCAAGAGCCCATACACCCAAGTGTTTAATAGAATCACTCGGTGATTAGCGTAGGTGCTTTGCGAGGTGACCATTTTAGCGCTTGCTTTAGGTGAATCCTAGTTAGTTGAGTGAGTTTAGAAAACACACACAACCCCTCGGCTCTTGCGCGAGTCGTTGTAATTATACCGAGTGGGGCGAGAGTCTTGCGAGTCCGCGACAACCGCACTTGTGTCACGACCGCCACCGTGTACCTGAGGGAACAAGGCCCACATCACTCCTCCGACTTCGCTTGGCATGTTCATTGCGCGAGCGAAGTCAGGGTTCAGGTTTCGAGCAAAGAGGGGATTCTCTCAGCGTAACCTTGCGCCTTGCTTAGCTTGTTCTCGATCTTGGTCCTGAGCTTGTCGGCGATCACGACGGCAAGAATTCCGCCTTTCTCGGTATACTCGCTCATCGGGGGTTTCTCCTATTTCTAAAACTTCATCCCGAGATACGGGCTGCGCCGGGTCCCGTTCCCCAGCCTCGTGATGCCGTCGAATGTTTCGGTGTCTGTTCCTTCGTCGCTGAGCTTCTTGCTGGGGAGGCTCTTCCCCTTGCACGGTCGGCTCGTCATCGGAGATGGGAGATGACTCCAATCTCCCCCCGATGAAGAGGATGTTGTAGTAGAAAGGAGTTACAGTGGTGGCGAGTTCCTTTCAGTCCTTCTTTGAGGGCGAAGGTGCCGGAAAGATAGCTCGGCGGAGCTCCGTTCCCTTTCTAGGAACGCTTGTTTCTTTCTTCCTTGTAATCCGTGTCCACTCCTTTGTGGGCGAAGTGGGCAACGGAGTTCTTCGGGCAAGTAAATTTTTGGTTCTTGGCTTGCAAGAAGTAGTCTTTGCCTAGGGCGCAGGAGGTTGCGCTGTCTGCTGTCTTGTTCCAGCTCTCCTGGGATTTCCAAGGAAAGTTTCTTCTCCGGTGGATCTGCTATGCGATGCAAAATTCCCTTCTCATCTGCTACGGAGAAGATGGTCCCGAAGCAGAATACGGATCCAGGGCGAAGAGCGATCTTGCACTGGGAAGTGACAACCATTAAGCTAGCTTGGGTCAACGACACAACCCCTACCTGGCGCGCCAACTGTCGGTGTTTGGAGCCCGACCACACACCCGGGGTTACCCCTCGCGATGCTTTTGGGTAGGACGGTGCTGTTGACTGTAACTCAATGGTTCGTGCGAGATGCACGAGAGACGACAAGCGATTTTCTACAGGTTCGGGCCCCTTAGAGAGGCGTAATACCCTACTTCCTGGTGAGGATTTTTATGTGGTGGGTTACAAGAGAAATCTCCAGAATGGAGAGAAACTATTGAGATGGGTTGGTGATTGACATGGAAATGATGGGGTACCCCCTAAGCCTTATATATTCGACCTTGGGGCACTACATGCGTGTGTGATGATGATATGTTCCTAAATAATAGTGAACTGACTAAACTGATCTTCCTATAATCTTGTCGACCTATCCCTAATTCGCTCCTATTCAAGATCGGGTGGGCGCTGCGGATAGCGCTTAAGTCCAACAAGTCGCTTGTGCCTGAGTCTGCTTATTTCTCGTGTGGGCCCATTCCGCCAGCAGTTTTTTCCTGGCCCACGAAGAGATGGTCTAGCGAGATAACAGGCCTAAAGCCTCTCGCGAGGCCTTCTTACCTTCTAGTGAACCCAGGGGATATCTGTCCCCCACAGATTCTTCATTCCAAAATGGGCTAGTCGGCGATGCTAGAGCCAACCCATGTTAGTATTAGCAATTAAGCAAGTGTCAAGTTTAGCTTTGTTCTCATTAAAATCAACTAAATATAACTGACCCTCTAACACTCCCCTAAATGCTATTAAATCATCACTTCTTCTAAAGACAGTGACACCTATATCTGTAAATAGACAGTTGTAGCCCATTTTACATAATTGAGAAACAGAAAGCAAATTGTAATCCAAAGAATCTACAAGAAAAACATTGAAAATAGAGTGGTCAGGTGATATAGCAATTTTACCCAAACCTTTGACCAAACCTTGATTTCCATCTCCGAATGTGATAGCTCGTTGGGGATCTTCGTTTTTCTCATAGGAGGAGAACATCCTTTTCTCCCCAGTCATGTGGTTTGTGCACCCGCTATCGATTATCCAACTTGATCCACCGGATGCATAAACCTACAAAACAAATTTAGGCCTTGTTCTTAGGTAACCAAACAGTCTTGGGTCCTTTGACGTTAGAAACAAGCATGTTGGGTATCCAAACACAAGTCTTTGGACTCTTGTGTTGGCCCCCAACATATTTGACAACTATTTTTCCTGATTTGTTTGTTAAAACATATGAAGCATCAAAAGTTTTAAAAGAAACATTGTGTTCATTTTATGCACCGGGAATTTTCTTTCTAGGCATTTTAACATGTGTGGTATGCCTAGAGCTAGAAGCCTCATTTTTGTACATAAATGCATGGTCAGAAACATTATGAGGTTTCCTAGCATGAATCTTCCTAATCTTATGTTCGGGATAGTTTGCAGGATATATAATGTAACCCTCACTATCCTGAACCATGGGAGCTTTGCCCTTTACAAAGTTAGACAATTTTTTAGAGGCATTAAGCTTGACATTGCTCCCCTATTGGAAACCAATGTCATCCTTAATGTCAGGGTGTCTCCTATTATAAAGCATACTACGAGCAAATTTAAATTTGTCATTTTCGAGCTCATGCTCGGCAATTTTAGCACTTAATTGAGCTATGTGATCATTTTGTTTCTTAATCATGGTAAGGTGATCATCTATAGCTTCAACATTAATATCTCTACATCTAGTGCAAATAGAAACATGCTCAACAGTAGATGTAGATGGTTTGCAAGCATTTAATTCTTCTATCTTAGCATTTAATCTAACATTCTCATATCTAAGACAAGAAATAGAATCATTGCAGACATTCAATTCTTTAACCTTAGAAACTAAACTAGCATTCTCATTTCTAAGACTAGAAATTGAATTATGACAAGTGCTAAGCTCCTTAGTTAAGTTTTCACATTTTCTACTTCCTGGGCGTAAGCATTTTATAGTTTAACAAATTTTTTGTTTTCTTTAATGAGGAAGTCCTCTTGGCTATCCAAGAGTTCATCCTTCTCATTAATGGCTTCAATTAATTCATTTAATTTTTTTCTTTTGGTCCATGCTAAGGTTGGCAAAGAGAGACATTAAATTATCTTCACTATCTGTCACACCCGGTTTTAGAAGGCAAACCGAATGCGAACCATGTACGTGCCAGGATCAGTTATTCACGTACACAGCAGTTACATAACATGGACATCATCACACAGTGCTCAAATAGTATTAAAAGGGAAATAATAGTCGGTTACATCATACGTCTGAGACGTCCATATAGTCCTTACAATAAATCAAAGTGCAGAAAAGAAACGTAGATAACCGCGGCCTTCACAGGCAGCCGACTGGGGGTTGCCGCTAACCCACACCTAGAACTCGTCGTAGTCTTGGAACTCCTGGAAGTCTCCTTCCACGACTTCATCTTCTCCTGAGCAGTGGTTGCAATGCTGACAACCTGGGGATGGGGGGGGGGGTTTGGTGTGTAGAGCAAGGGTGAATACACATCAACATACTCAGTAAGTATCCTGTTTGGCTGTAGTGGACTAGCTTTATGTGGGGATAAGTCAAGCAGTTGCTTTTAGTTGGTCAGATTATTATTTACTAATAGAAAGCCAGGTTTTAGCTTTAACCCAAGTTATTAGCCCGATGTATCCTTTCCAAACGGAAAGAATACCACTTACCAGCACCGTAGTCATAACCAAAACCATCGATCTCATAACCACCTGTACCAAAGTATCTCTGATCAAGTACCACTAATCACTGGAGCTCCCTTGGCCGCTCATAACCGCGAGCACGACTGATATATCAGTTTTCAAACACTCTGCAGAGGTTGTGCACTTTACCCACAAGCCGTGATTCCCATTCTGCCCGGAGATCATGACTCTCCATTGATCACTACCAAGGTGACCCAGCAGGGCATCACTACGTAGCCTTTACAAAGATTCCCCGGGACTGTAGCCACCCGTTAGGTTTCCTAAATGCACCGCACTCCTCCCCAAGGGGCGAACCCAAACTTGGCAGAGCGAGCCGCATACACCGAGCCCCATTGACGGCACGACGGCTAAGTGAACTACACCCCGGATCCTCTAATTATTCAGCTAAGGGCATCCCATTCCACCCTCATGGTTGCACTGTTTTCCCGGACGGTCATCCATAGAACAGGTCCTTACGGAGAGGCACTCGAGAAACCGCTCGAGCCCCCTTGAAGACCACAAGCATAACATCATAATAAGAGAAGGGAAAACAGCGTATCATAGATAATCTCATCATGTTCATTGATTAGAGTTTGAGCAATAGCATAAAGCTAAACAATAATAATCCAACCCAAATAGGTAAACAAGGATATGGATAACAAAAGCTAGTAAATCCTTAGGCATAAATGTGTAAAGCGGGAGGTGAATTAAATAATGAATAGGACAGAGATAGGTCAAGGGACACTTGCCTCCACCAAACGACTGCTGCTCAGGGGCTTCTCCTGCGAGTTCCTCGGGCTCTTCAACCGGATCATTCTCTAAGCGAGTGCAAACATACATACATCCATCCATTGAAATTAGGAAACCAACAGTACACCATTCAAGAGAACAAGTAAAGCAAATATGCATAGAATACCACATACAATAATGAATTTACCTTGGTTAGAAAGAAACGAGGGAAGGTCTCGCAAGGGTTAAGGCTTATGCTCGAGGGGCACTACGGGTAAACGAATGACTAGGCGTCACGTGCTCTAGTTTTTAATTGGTTCTAACAAAAGAATTAGCTACATGCACTAATGTAATCGCGATCACTTTTAGTAGATTAACATGGAACGAGATAGATGATTAGTTATACAAATTAACTAACGTAACCAATTTCCAAATTGAGACTCCTATCTTATTAATATAAACATGAGATTAACGCGCATAGGACACGGGGGGGGGGGGGGGGGGGGGGGTAGACGGGGCGTCTGGGGGTAGACGGGGACACGACGGGTCGTCCCAAAGCACGCGCACTACGCGAGCACGCACGCGAGGCCGCACGCACATGCCACGAACTAGCCGTGCGCACGTCGGGGCCGAGCGCTAGCCGAGCTCAAAGCCGCGCGCCATAGGCACGCTGGGCCAAGCTCGAGGCCACGCAGGGGCCGACACGACGCGAGCAAGGCACGGCGGGGCGAGCGGGCAAGCACGCCGGGGCAAGCGAGCACGAGCGAGCGAGGACGCGGCCGGGCGAGGCCGGGCGCGGGCGCGGGCGGTCGAACCGGGGCACAGGGGCGGCCGAGCACGAGGCGGGGCGGGACGGCTCGCTGGAGGGCGGCCGGGGCAGGGCCGAGCGCGGCTCGCCGGGGGGCGGCGCGAGTCGCCGGGGCGGCCAGGGAGCCGGGCCGAGCGGGCGGGGCGGCCGAGCCGGGCGGGCTCGCCGGAGCGAGGCCGGGCGAGGGCGGCCGGACGCGGGATGGGGGCGGGGCTCGTCGGACGCGGCCGGGGGCGGCGAGGCGGGGGGCGGGCTCGCCGGGCGCGGCCGGGGGCGGCGAGGCGGGGCGCAACCGGGGGCGGCCGGGGAGGGGGCGGCCGAGGCGGGGCGGGCTCGCCGGAGCGAGACGGCGCGGGGGCGGGGAAGGGGCGGCCGAGGAAGGGGGAGAGAGGGGAGGGGAGGGGGCCTCACCGTGGGCGGGAACGGCGGCGGTGGCGCGCAGGGGCGGCGGCACTAGGGCAAGAGGCGGCGGCGCTAGGGTTTGGGGAGAGAGAGGGTGAGAGAATGACGGGCGGGGCCCGCGGGAGGGATTTTTGGAAAAGGAAAAGGGAGGGGGGGCGGTTGGGCCGGCTGGGCCGAAAGGGGGGGAGGGGGGGCGCGCGGCTGGGCCGGCCGGGAGGCCCACGCGGGAGGGGAGGGGGAGGCGCGGCTGGGCCGGCCGGGAGGCCCACGCGGGGGGGGGGGGAGAAGGGGGGCGGCTGGGCCGCCAGCTGGGCCGGCGCGCAAGGGGGGGGGGCTGGGCCGAAATGGGAAAGGGAGAGAGGGAGAGAAAAATAAAAGGGTTTTCTTTTTCTAAAATCTAATTTTCTTTGGATGAATGCTTTCACATTTTTAAACAATCAAAAGTATGCATGGTTCGGTATGGTGCATCACCCAAAATAAAGTATTTTAAGGTTTTGCTTTACACGGGGTCTAAAGCCAAAACCCGCTATAACTTTGGAAAAGATCAAGGTTTAGCGAGAAGAAAAGGGAAAAGAAAAGAGTAACGCCTGAATTTGGTGAGAGAAAAGAAGAAAAAATTCTACCCCCAAATTCAGGGCGTTACACTATCACTAGAGCTACCCTCATCACTAGAGCTACCCTCATCACTAGATGTTGTATATTTGGGGTGGCTCTAGAGTGTACCTTCTTCTTTTTACTGTCCTTAGCCATAAGACACTTGTGGCCGACGTTGGGGAAGAGGAGGCCCTTGTTGATGGCGATGTTGGCGGCGTCCTCATCGGAGGAGGAGTCGGTGGAGCTCTCGTTGGAGTTCCATTCTGTGATGGAACCTTCCAAGTCATTAGGCCCACCTACAGTTGTCCTCGTCCATTGGACCTCGGACAATCCTGCAGGTGCACCTGATCACTTGACAAGTTAGGTATCTGAATTCTTTACCTTGCCCAAGAGTGTTTCACCCGTCACGCAGATATTACAACACATCAGAGGAACAAATATGCGGAAGCAGTTACAACAACTTATTTTATATTAAAGTATAGGAAAAGTATTATTATTACAGACCAGTAAAATATAGGAGTGTAGGAGTAATATTATTACATACCCGGGAGGCAAAAAACCCTCCCGCTTAACAATAAAGTTTTTAAAGGAGGACACTTCCTCCCGAGGCTTCAATCCTAGTTTTCTTCCTTAGGCACCACCTTGGAACAAAAGCAACAAAAGTTTGTTGCTTCCTCACCTACAACAACATGGGTTTGAAAACCCTGAGTATGAAGTGTACTTTCGCAAGTCTTACCCGTGAAAATAAAAAACTCTCAAGGATATGCTGGCTTAAGGGAGTCAAGGTAAGGCTTAATCAAGACTCTGTTTGCAAAAATGCTTACTAATAGTGTATCCTTAAAAATCCAGTTTTATTAGCAAGTTAAGTCATTACCTGAATTTAGAGTTCTTTCTACCCTTGTCCAAGCACTTGGCCTATGCTAGCCATTTTCTTATCAACCCTTCTTGTTTACTAGAATGCTACGTGTAGGGCAGTGACCAAGTCTTCATGTCCGAGAAGTAACGGCGATCCGAATCAATTAATACTCAGCTGAGGATCTCCAATCACACGTCATAGGTAGCACTTAACCCTTGCATATGTCAACTCGCCATCGGGGTTCTTAAGACCAGATCAGGTTCACGCCAACCGAGAGCACAGATACACCACCGTCCAGCCTCTTGCCACGGAGGGTACACGCTACTCTCGCCATCTCTCCACTCCCATTGCATGTTATCTTATTCTGGTATTAGTCTGCCCGAGGCAAAGCTTACCCATGATGAGGCATGTGACCAGTTAAAAGGTCCTCGACCAGCAAGCCTACATCGACAAGATCCTTAATCGACTCAGACGGAGACACTACACCGAGACTCTCTTCTCGTGCAAGTCACCCACTCGGTCTCAGCTTTATCATTTCAACCCAAAGTTTGGTACATGACAGAGGTACATCTTTTCCGATGTTGAACCCATCATGGCCATGGTGGATTCACCATCAAGTTTTATTTTGAAAACATCCCATCCCACTTGGGGCATCATCTTTTGTCAAAACAAAACATTTTGTTTTTCTAGAGCAAGACTAAGCATAAGAAAAACCTTTTTATAAAACAGGGGATCAAGGAAAGGTAATCAATTCTCAAGGAAGGAAATGCAGCAAGTGTTTAGCACACAACTCCTATCACTTAATGCATCAAGCAAGTAAAAAAGATTTTAAAATAGCAAGGGGGTGGCAAATGCATCGGGGCTTGCCTTGTGTTATAGGAGAGTCGGGCTCTGCTCTACAAATGTCAAAATAAAAGCAGTCCCCGGCAGGTGGGTCTTCAGGTGGTGGTGTAGCTCTTGCTTCTTCAACTTCTACTTCTTCGTTTTCTATATATATCACATATATAACCATGAATGCTCATGTAATGCTTATGAAAATGCAAAGATAATAAAGGTATATTATCTTAGGTATTGAATACAATTTTCCTTCATGGGACTCCAAGAAACTAGGGTTTTTGGAGTCAGTAGTGTAGTTCATAGGGCAGGTATCACTAGAAGATTAGGGTTTTGGGGTTTTGGAACCAAACATTGTCCAAATCATGCCAAACTTTACCCAAGGCTGCTAAATAATATTTAAAGCTTATCTAAAAAGTTTAGTGATTTTTGGAGTTAATAATCAATTTCTAAAATTCCAGGAGTATAGGTTTTGGCTATTTTAAATACTCTATAATTCCTTATTTGGACTAAAAATCATAAAACTATTTTTATTAAATAGTATAGAATTTTAGGAACCTAGCAAAATTGGTCTGGTATTTTTAGCATTTTTCTACAATTTTCTAGAAATTCTCTAACCCAGGCAGAAAAAGAAAAAGAAAAATAAAAACTATGAAAAGTGTCGGGTAAGCATGTCCTTTTGATCAAGGTCTCGAATAGGATGTTTTGAATATGTCAAGTCTGGTTCTAAGGCAACATCCATCACTTCAACGGTTCGATCTGGAACCCGAAGACACTTCTTCAATTGAGACACATGTAACACGTTGTGCACTGTAGATAATGTTTCAGGTAATTGGAGTCGGTATGCCACTGGTCCACATTATTCAAGAATGAGGAATGGACCAATGTATCACAGTGCAAGTTTTCCTTTTACCCCGAAACGTGATACACCCTTCATTGGTGAGACTTTCAGGTAGACATAATCTTCAACTTGAAAGTACAAGGGTTTGCGTCGTTTGTCTGCATAACTTTTTTGGTGAGCTTGGGCTTCCTTCAAATTATGTATAATCCATTGAATCCTCTCTTCTGTTTCTTTCACCATATCAGGCCTGAAAAACCATCTTTATCCTGGTTCATACCAATTTAATGGAGTACGACACCATCGTCCATATAAGGCTTCAAAAGGTGCCATCTTGATGCTTTCTTGATAACTATTGTTGTATGAGAATTCTGCCAGTGGTAAACAGTCATCCCATTTCTGCGGAAACTCTAAAACACATGCTCGCAACATGTCTTCGACTATCTGGTTCACTCTCTCAATCTGCCCACTAGTTTGCGGATGATAGGCCGAACTGTGGAGCAACTTAGTACCCAAGGATTTGTGAAGTTCTTCCCAGAATTTGGATACAAATTGAGGTCCACGATCCAACACTATTATCTTCGGAACACCGTGCAAACTGAGAATATGAGCAATATATAGTTCCGCATATGTAGCCACTGTATACTGTACCTTGATTGGGAGAAAGTGGGTGATCTTTGTAAGTCGATCAATGATAACCTAGATGGAATCAAACCCTTTTGTTGTCTTGGGTAATCCCACAATAAAGTCCATGCTTATGTCCTCCCATTTCCAAGTCTGGATAGGTAAAGATTGAAATGGACCGGCAGTTTTCATGTGTATGGCTTTGACATGTCTACAGGTGTCGCATCTCGCCACATAGCGTGTAATTTTATCTTCATTTTGGTCAACCAATAATGTTGCTTTAGATCATGATACATCTTAGTGCTTCCGGGATGAATAGAATAGCGACTAAGATGTGCTTCATCTAAAATTTGCTGGCGGACTTCATCATTCTTGGGAATACCTATGCGGTTGTTAAACCATACAACGGCTTGATCATCTTTTCTGAAACAGTTTGCTTTACCGGCTTTCATTTTCTCATGAATGTGTTTCATACCCTCATCACTTCTTTGTGCATCAATTATTCTTTGCAGAAGAACCGACTCAAGCTTCAAGTGATTTAAGGTTCCATGTTGAATTATCCCTAGGTTTAACTTCTCCATTTCTTGGCATAATGTGATGTCAGAAGTTTTCACTGTAAGACAATGGCAGGAAGTCTTGCGACTTAGTGCATCTGTCACCACGTTGGCCTTGCCTGGGTGATAGTGAATTTCCAATTCATAGTCTTTAATCAGCTCAAGCCATCTCCTTTGCCTCATATTTAGTTATGACTGGGTAAATATGTACTTCAAGCTTTTATGATCTGTATATATGTGACCGATATTCCCCAGCAGATAATGACGCCATATTTTCAGGGCATGAACCACAACAGCTAATTCTAAATCATGAGTTGGATAATGTTCCTCATGCCGGCACAACTGTCTTGAGGCATATGCTATAACTTGGCCCTCTTACATCAATACACAACCTAAACCACTGCCTGATGTGTCACAATATACATCAAAAGGCTTTTCAATGTCCGGTTGAGCTAATACCGGAGCAGTGGTCAATAACACCTTCAGCTGCTCGAAGGCCTCATTGCATATTGAGGACCAGTTAAACTTTGTATCGTTCTTCAATAAACTTCTGATTGGCTTCACAAGTTTGGAAAAATCTGGGATAAATCGGCGATAATAACCAACCAGTCCAAGGAAACTTCGAACTTGATGTACAGTGGTTGGTGGTTTCCACTCTAAAATATCCTTGACCTTGCTTGGATCAACCGTAATCCTCTTGGCAAACAATACGTTTCCCAGAAATTGGATTTCCTCCATCCAAAACGCACACTTGCTGAATTTAGCATAAAGTTGATGTTCCCTTAAGCGCGTTAATACGACCCGTAGATGCTGAGCATGCTCCTCTTCATTCTTAGAATAAATCAAGATATCATCAATGAAGACCACCATAAATTTATCCAACTCGGACATAAATACCATGTTCATCAGATATGTGAAGTGGGCAGGAGCATTCGTTAGTCCGAAAGACAACCAGATATTCAAATAATCTGTACCACGTAGTAAATGCGGTCTTGGGTATATCTTCGGGTCGGATACGGATCTGATGATAACCCGACCTTAGGTCAATCTTGGAAAATACCCGAGCTCCGGTAAGCTGATCGAATAAGATATCAATCCTGGGAAGAGGGTACTTATTCTTGATTGTGACCTCATTAAGGGGTCTATAGTCCACGCACATCCAAAGCGTTTGATCCTTCTTCTTGACAAAGATGGCTGGACAACCCCAAGGTGACGAACTAGGTCGGATGAATCCCTTCTCTAGTAGATCTTGTAATTGTGTCTTAAGCTCTGCCAACTCATTTGGAGACATTCGGTACGACCTTCTAGAAACAGGAGCCGTACCGGGCTTCAATTCAATCACAAATTCTACATCTCTTTCTAGAGGCAATCCAGGCAGATCTTCCGGAAAGACGTCCGAGAATTCACATACTACCGGAATATCTTGGATTTCCGATATGATGGCTTCATAAACTCTGCCAAATGGTTTAGCTGGGATAGTACAGGGATGGACAAGAGAACCTCTTCCTGGCCATAGCTCAACTTGATGATTCTCAAATCAGTGTTGAGGATAGCTTTGTGCTGGGCTAACCAATTCATGCCCAAAATTACATCTATATCTTGGCCTTTCAAAACAATCATGTTTGTGGGAAAGTCCCGTTCAGCCAATGTTACGAGCACATGGAAATCCACTTCTTTAGTGAATATTTGTCCCCTAGGCGAATGAATAATAAACCCTTCCCTTGATTCAATGCAAGGAATGCAATATTTCTCCACAAATTTCTTGCTTATGAATGTGTGCGAAGGACCAGAATCAAAGAGAATGTCTGCAGGGTGATTGGCCACGAGGAATGTACCCATCATAATCGGCTCTCCCTCCAGTGTAGTGGCCACTTGTGTATATTAGATTCGCCCAGTCTTCTTTATATTTTTGCCCGCTGCATTATTTGTCGTGTTTCCCTTGCCTTGGCTTGAACTCCCTGGGTTCTACTGATTATTGGACTTGTTCTGCTTCAGATATGGGCAGTCTTTGATGAAATGTCTAGACGTCCCACAATTGAAGCAGCCAGTTGTAGAGCTAGGGAGGGCGGGGAAACGAGCACCAGGGGCACTAGGCTGAGTTGTTGAAGTGGGGGTAGTGGTAGGGCGGATGAATACATGCTGTTTGAAGGGGTAGGAGGGTGGACGAGGTGAAGAACGGTTTTGATTGAAAGGTCGGATTACCAACCTTTGTCGATTTTCAGGCCCCTGCTTGGACCTATCACCTTCGAAGCCCTTCGACTTCCCTAGGCCTGTGTTCTTTGCTTCAACTGCCAGCGCTGTGCCGACAGCCCTGCTATAGGAGAGATTGAGGCAGGTGGCCATCTTTCTTTGTAGCCGATCATTAAGGCCTCTCATAAAACAATTCCTCTTTTCAGGTCAGTATTGACCTGGTCAATTGCATACTGGGACAAATGATTGAATTTGTTGAGATACTGCATAACAGTATCTCCTCCTTGCTTGAGTCTCATGAATTCTTCCTGCTTCATGTGCAGCACTCCTTCTGGAATGTAGTGCTCACGAAATGCCAATTTAAATTCGTCCCATGTGATTTGATGTCCGACAGGCTGAATGGCCACATAATTTCCCCACCAGGTGCTGGCAGGGCCTCTTAACTGCTGAGCCGCAAACAATGGCTTCTGGGTCTCTGTGCATCGGATGAGTCCAAATTTCTGCTCAATGACTTGTACCCATTCGTCAGCTTCGAGGGGATCTTCAGCTTTGACGAATAGTGGGGGACGAGTTTCCGAGAAATCCAAGTACGAAGTTTCATGGGGTCCCTGCGGATAAGCCCTCCCACCTTGCTGCTGAAGTTGATGTCCCACCATTTCACGCAGAAAGCGGGTGTTGTCAGCGGTCGTGGTGACTAAGGCAGCGATAGCCTCGGCCAACGTGGGCAGTACCGGTGGTGGATTGGGTGTATCTTCTTGACCACGGGACGTTCCCGCGCCGTCATGTGCACGAGTTCGGGATGACATCTGAAGCAAAGAAATATTTGGCAAAAATATAACATGCTGATACACACCATCATTTTACATTACTTAAGATGTAATGTTACAGACTCAATGTACAACATGACTTCATTTCCTATTTTACATTAGCATTATTTCTAAACTATACTACTCTAGTATTTATTATCTTTAGTAGCTTCGTTGTCAGTTGTAGGGGACCGTTCGTCAGCCAGGTTCATTGAAGGAGGGGGCTTGAAAAGGTCCAATTCCCCACCAAGTGCTTCACCTGCTGTTCCAGAAGGTCCGGCTCCCATTCCGACAGGGTCGGCAGGTACGTCGGGGTGCAGTCGCGAATACCATTCATGAACTTCCTCATGCAATGTATTGCAGTACACCTGCAAGTTGTCAACGTCCATGCTAAGCTCCTCCACATGGGCTCGAGCTTTGGCTTCTCGGTCCCAAGCAATGGATGTGAGTTGACAGCCCAATCGATTGCCAAATCCCGTTCGACAAGCTCGTCTTGCAGATGTCGGACGTCAACTCTTAATTCATTTATACGCTGACCGTCTTCGACCCACACCCTATTTCTGTGTCGTAGCTTCGTTCGAAGCTGCTCCACCTGGGCTTCTAGATCTCCAATGGGGTCATTGCTGCCGCTGTTGCTCTCCTCATGCCTTGGAGCCAGCTGATGCCGAGGCACGCCAATTGGTCCAGTGGACTTACGCGCGGATTTCCTCGTGCGTGGCGGCATATCTCCATAAGGGGAAAACTTTATTAGTATAGTTTTTAACATGATGCATGCATAATTACAGAATCAACCTTAGTTGATTCACAACCTTCTATACATTGCACTCTACTACCTGGTCTTATAAGATAAGTACTTCAGAAGGTAGTAAGATAAGAATGAAAGAAATTTTCTTTAGATAAGTCTTTGAAAATTCTTTTGAAATGTCTTATAATATCTGAAGAGATGGGCTTCGCTCCGATACTAGCTGTGATGGAACCTTTCAAGTCATTAGGCCCACCTACAGTTGTCCTCGTCCATCGGACCTCGGACAATTCTGCAGGTGCACCTGATCACTTGATAAGTTTGGTATCTGAATTATTTACCTTGCCCAAGAGCGTTTCACCCGTCACGCAGATATTACAACACATCGGAGGAACGAATATGCGGAAGCAGTTACATAACCTTATTTTATATTAAAGTATAGGAAGAGTATTATTATTATAGACCAGTAAAATATAGGAGTGCATGAGTAATATTATTACATACCCGGGAGGCAAAAACCCCTCTCGCTTAACAGTAAAGTTTTTAAAGGAGGACACTTCCTCCCGAGGCTTCAATCCTGGTTTTCTTCCTTAGGCACCACCTTGGAACAAAAGCAACAAAAAATTGCTGCTTCCTCACCTACAACAACGAAAACCTTGAGTACAAAGTGTGCTTTTGCGAGTCTTACCCGTCAAAATAAAAGACTCTCAAGGATATGCTGGCTTAAGGGAGTCAATGTAAGGCTTAATCAAGACTCTGTTTGCAAAAATGCTTACTAATAGTGGATCCTTAAAAATCCAGTTTTATTAGCAAGTTAAGTCATTACCTGAATCTAGAGTTCTTTCTACCCTAGTTCAAGCACTTGGCCTATGCTAGCCATTTTCTTATCAACCCTTCTTGTTCACTAGAATGCTACGTGTAGGGCAGTGACCAAGTCTTCATGTCTGAGAAGTAACAGCGATCCAAATCGATTAATACTCAGCTGAGGATCTCCAATCATACGACATATGTAGCACTTAACCCTTGCATAGTTCAACTCGCCACCGGGGTTCTTAAGACCAGATCAGGTTCACGCCAACCGAGAGCACAAATACACCACCTCCAGCCTCTTGCCACGGAGGGCACACGCTACTCTTGCCATCTCTCCACTCCCATTGCGTGTTATCTTATTCTGGTACTAGGTAGGTGACCGTGCGATGCCACGGAACACAAATTGTGAGTTTCTAATGGACTTAGAGCCCTGGCGACGGGCGGCGTGAATACAATGGTGAGTGCCCGTGCGTTGCGACGGTAGTAAAAAAATTTGTATGAAATATATAAACGGAACGACAAATATCACTATGATATGTAAAATCCATGTGGTGATTCCTCTCACTGACTGTAAGATTATTGTATACATGACTGGAGATATTTAGTCTTCAAACTGTCCAGAACAACAGCCTGGTGGTTCCATGTCCCTGAACCAGCACACTGCACAGAATGTGGAATCATGACCCCCTCTTTTTCTGGTGCTACTAAGCCGTTATTTATCAAACTGAAAACTGAATTCCAATGATACCTGCAAATTATTCACACCCAGATGTACTTGTAAGTGTCATTGATCATACGACTTAGTAAAACAATTAAATATTTTGATAGATCACTGGGTCTTTTGCTAGTCGAATGTTCTGAGAGCAAACGAACCACGCACGGGTCATAGTTTTAGTTGATCCAATTCTCATGTCTACAGATTTTAGTGCCGAATGTGCGTCCAGTAAACGTGTGATACTTACTCCAGAACTAACAGTGCCTCAATTAACCATTCACGGAGTAGCTGCACAGTCGCCTTTTTTGTTCAGCTTTTTTCTCATGATCCTTTTGAGAATCTAGCTGCGGTGAGAATTTAGTTATGAAGACCGGAGAGAATTCTAATATTGTGCAGATTACGTGTGGTAGGGTTTAGAATGTATAAAATGACGGTTTTCTATTATCGCAACGAGTCGACAGATACCATATTTACGTTGATTTTGGACGATTTTGACTAAACTGTTACTTATAGAAGCGAGCTGAAAAGCTGAGCATTTGGTTGTCTGTAGCAACTTCTGTTGGCCACAAGCTGAAAAAGGTTGAAACAAACAGATCATTGTAGCGCTAAATTGATTCAAAGTTTGACTCGAGCTCATACACCAGTCAATGTAAATGAACACCGCCATCATTTGGTCATGTAGTCATAGAACACAATGAACAAAAATTTGAATGCAGGAACAAAATTGCACATATATATTAGCAAAAAGAGGTGTTATCGTTACATACATATCTGACCTATTCACCGGCACTGTACTCCGGGCAGATTAACTCAGTATCAGGCTCTCAACTCACTCACTGACTACTTATAATTATTACTACCGACCCGACGAGAAGTCAGACCTCGTTACTCATCAGTGGGTCATACATAAATTACTTATTGCGTAGATGCTGATCGATCACGATGCTACTGGGGACGTGTCGGTGTTTTGGGTCCGACCGCACACCCGGGGTTGCCCCTCAAGGTGCTTTTAGGAGTAGGACGGTGCCGACGACTGTAGCAAAATGGTTCGTGCCGATCGCACGAGGGACAATGGACAAGATTTGCAGGTTCGGGCCGCTTAGAAGTGCGTAACACCCTACGTCCTGGTGAGTATATGAGCGTGGTTACAAGAGGATTCTCTGGATAGAGGGCGCAGAGAGTTTTTGTGGGTGGCTTAGTAGAACAGGGTCGATCGATCTGAAGGGGTGCCCCCTAGGCCTTATATACTCGACCGTGGGGCAGTACATGTGATACGATAACAACAAGTAGCTAGAAGATAGTGAACCCCTTGAGCTTATCCCTACGTAACCTTCGCCGACTTATCCTCGCATGGCTCTGTTGCATGAGGGCTTCAGCGCGGGAAAGTCGGGTCTCTGTTGTGATCCGTTCGTTCGACGTTGTGGGCCGCCTGTGTTTGCATTAATTAGTCTCACGTCTCCTTTGTTGGCTGTCTCTCCCTAGGCCCACGAAAGAATGACCTTACGAATTATTGGGCCCTTGGGCCGTTCGTGAGGCCTTTTACTTCTTTAGTGGACCCAGGGGATATCTATCCCCCACAAGCCCCCGATCTTTGGGTTGATTTAGAGGTAATCAACTCAAAGATCCAAGGCCCAAAAAATGATTCCTTGCTGCTCCTCTGGTTTTGATCACTCGTCCGACCGAAGTTCGGCTTTGTGCTTGTGCCTTAGAGGTCGGCATTTTGGATTGTAAGACTCTGGAATTCATTGGGTGCACCGGGGGTGCACCCAATGGGTGTAGCCCCCGACCTTTGAGTAGATTTTAGAAGATAATCTACTCGAAGGTCTTCTTCCAAAGGTTATCTTCATTCGTACTCCTGCATTTCGGTTAAGGATTAGTCTTTTCGATCTTGCTCTACGCCTTAGAAGTTGGCGCTATACCGGTTTAGAATAATATTCCATGGGGTGCACCGGAGGTGCACCCAATGGGTGTAGCCCCCGACCTTCAAATGAATTTTTTAAGGATAATCCATTCGAAGGTTTTCCTTTCACTTGCGGAAACTGGCATGAGGCTATTTTGCATTATGCTTTGGAGGTCAGCATTATGTCATCAATATTTTGCTGCCCAGGTCAGCGTATATTTTGTCTTTAGCAGCCGAGTTTGCAATCCATCCATATCTTGCTAGGTAGTGCAATTTATTTGCTTCTGCGATTGATTGGACGTTTGACGGACGTTCTCTGTCTAGTCTTCACGTCGCTTCTGTCGGCCATATCTTGTACTTTGCTGGTTATATTTGGCTTTCCTCTGATCCTTACTGATATCTCATTTTTGTCTTGAGGTATTCACTGCATGCTCTGCACAGATGTGACCGTTTGAAAAATATACCGATAATTCCTGGGCGTCCCCCCCCAATGGGTGTGGGCAAGGGACGGCTTGGTGCGCTGAGTGTTTTAGCCGGTTGCCTCTGAGTAGTAATGCGATGGGACGGCTAGTGTAATCATATCCTTCGCGCTGTTGACTGGAGTCCCAATGGGTGTAGTGTTGCATGAAACGGCGTCCGCCGTCTGACGTGTCTTCGGGTGGGTGGAAGTGCTTATTGAATGCCTTGCGACTGTTCAGTGACCGCGGTTAGAAGTGAGCGGTTGCCTTTCCCTTCTATAAATAACCCCTTTGCTTCTCTGGTTTCTTCACATCTCTTCGCTGCTCCTTACTGCTTCTTCCCTTTCTTCTCTCCCAAAGCTTTAACCATGGGCAAGAACAACAAGCGTAAGCGTGAACCGACTCCTCCATCGGAGGAGTTTGGTGACTCGGAGTACTCGGAGG
Source organism: Zea mays (assembly GCF_902167145.1). Taxonomy (NCBI): domain Eukaryota; kingdom Viridiplantae; phylum Streptophyta; class Magnoliopsida; order Poales; family Poaceae; genus Zea; species Zea mays. Next base: position 35,796,428 of record NC_050098.1, on the reverse strand, counting down.
AGGAGTTCTCCTCCGAGCCCGAGGGGTCTCCGGCTCCCGTCTCTCCCCCGGCGTCGTCCGATGACTCGGACGACTCCCAGGGGATAGCCGCGGAGGTCTGGACATACATCCGGGCCGTCGAGCGCGCCGGGCTCGAAGGCTCGGATGAGTCGGAGTACTCCTCGGATGAGGAGGACTCGGACAGCGGCGACGAGGGTGAAGACGACGACGACGACGACGATGATGACGACGACGGCGGCAGCAGTGGCAGGGGCGGCGGCGACGGCAGGGGCAGCACCAAGGGCAGCAGCAGGGGCAGCACCAAGGGCAGCAGCGGCGGCAGCGGGGACAGCACCAGGGGCAGCAGCAGGGGCAGCACCAAGGGCGGCGGCGGCGGCAGGGGCAGGGCCAGTGGCTAGGTGCCACTGGTCTTCTTAGATATTAGTATAGTTTAGTATAGATAAAATAATGTAGTAGTAATTAGTGTAGTATAATGTAGTTTAGTAGTAGTAGTAATGTAAAGTAGAATTAGGGAAGTACCAACTCATAAAGAGTTGGTTTGTAAGCTTGTCAACTTCCCTTTAATGAAGATTGCCGTTTTATCCCTTCTTTTTGATGACTTGTCACTGCTTTTGCTGAATGTTGAACCGATTCTTTTGATATAGTAGCAACAGCGCCGAGCGATTGTGAAGATTGATATCAGCGTTTTAGAAGTAACACTGAGCAATCGAACACAAGATCAGCGTTTTAGAGGCAATGCCGAGTGATAGAAGGTCGGCATCGGCATTTTAGAAGTAATGCCAAGCGACAAAATACGGGGTCGGCGCTTTAGATGCAGCGCCGAGTGATTGATGGTCGGCGTCGGCATTTTAGAAGTAATGCCGAGCGATTGAACACGTGGTCGGCGTTTCAGAGGCAGCGCCGAGTGATTGATGGTCGGCGTCGGCATTTTAGAAGTAATGCCGAGCGATTGAACACGTGGTCGGCGTTTTAGAGGCAGCGCCGAGTGATTGAAGGTCGGCGTCGGCATTTTAGAAGTAATGCCGAGCGATTGAACACGTGGTCGGCGCTTTAGAGGCAGCGCCGAGTGATTGAAGGTCGGCGTCGGCATTTTAGAAGCAATGCCGAGCGATTGAACACGTGGCCGGCGTTTTAGAGGCAGCGCCGAGTGATAGCCAGCTTCTCAAGTTAATCTGAGGAAAACGGCTGAGTGATGAGGTGGCACATCGGCTTTCTTGGAAATAACTGTTAGATATCCACGTGGCATGCTGGGATTTCGGAGATGACCGCCGGGTGATGACTGGGCACTTTTGAAAAGGTATCTGGCTCAAGAATATCCCTTAAGAGTCGCGCTTTTAGCCGCCTTTGCTTTCCGTGCCCTAGTTCTTGCATTTCCGCATCTGAGTCTTCTCTGCCACTCGCCTCCTGCTCTGTTTCGCCAGCGAGAGACAAGATGGCGCCCAAGAGGAGTTACTAATAGGAGAATTCCTTCTGTTGATTTGGTGAGCCGACTCGAGATGATCCTCAGGGGTAAGGTTTCAAACGTTGGAGCTCCAGTGGCATACTCGGCTTGGAACCTGCCTTCTCCCAAAGATTTCATTCTTTTTGTGTCCAATCCGCCCGTGACAGATAGCAATTTGGGTCTTAGAGTTCGACCTTCTGCTGAAGAGGTCCGTTCCTTAGTTGCTTCGCTCGGGGAGATACCTGATGATGAACGGCAGATTTATTTTGAAGTGCCCCTGAACCCTAGTGACGCAGACATAAATGACATGCTCGATCTGCTAGCTGAGGATTCATCTGATACTGCTCCTGATGGTACATTGGCAGTGGTGCCGCTTCCAGAGGTTGATGCGACCTTGGATGTCTCGAAACCTGCCGATACTCGCCCGAGGCGTCCCAGCCGAACCAGTCAGCCCGAGCCTTCTGCTGATGAGCAGAAAAGGAAAAGAAGACGCCTCCGGCGAGTGTCTAGCTTTGATGAGGATGCCAGCACCTTAGCTCCTACTGCTGAAGAAGTGACTACAACTGGTCTTGCTGACATTGATCCCAATGGGTGTGTGAGAGCACCTAGAGGGGGGGGGGGTGAATAGGTGATCCTGTAAAAACTTCAAACTTATAGCCACAAAACTTGATTAGGTGTTAGCACAGTTTATGCCAAGTGGCTAGAGAGGAGTCAAAACACAATAACCACAAGAATCCAATCAAGCACAGAGTGACACAGTGGTTTTATCCCGTGGTTCGGCCAAGACCAACGCTTGCCTACTCCACGTTGTGGCGTCCCAACGGACGAGGGTTGCAATCAACCCCTCTCAAGCGGTCCAAAGACCCACTTGAATACCACGGTGTTTTGTTTTCCTTTCACTATCCCGTTTGCAAGGAATCTCCACAAATTGGAGTCTCTTGCCCTTACAAGTATATGATCACAAATGAAACACAGAGTAAGGGAGGGAAGCAACACACACAAATCCACAGCAAAAGCGCACACACACGGCCAAGAATCGAGCTCACAAGACTATCTCAGAGTTCTCACTTAGAACAGAGCTCGAATCACTTAGAAACACAAACGAATGCGCAGAGACTTAGTGTGGACGATCAAGAATGCTCAAAGGTTGCTTGTGTGTATCCTCCATGCGCCTAGGGGCTCCTTTTATAGCCCCAAGGCAGCTAGGAGCCGTTGAGAGCAAATCCGGAAGGCCATCCTTGCCTTCTGTCGTCGGGGGCACCGGACAGTCCGGTGCACACCGGACACTGTCCGGTGCCCGATTTGTTTCCTTAAACGGCAAAGACGACCGTTGCAGACCGTTGGCAGATCTGGCGCTGTTGGCGCACCGGACATGTCCGGTGCACACCGGACAGTCCGGTGCCGTCTTCCGACCGTTGGCTCGGCCACGTGTCCCGCGCGGATTGCGCGGCCGACCGTTGGCCCTGGCCGACCGTTGGCTCACCGGACAGTCCGGTGCACACCGGACAGTCCGGTGAATTTTAGCCGTACGCCGCCGGCCAATTTCCCGAGAGCGGCCAGTTCGAGTCGCGCCAGCCTGGCGCACCGGACACTGTCCGGTGCACACCGGACAGTCCGGTGCTCCAGACCGAGCTGGGTCTTGGCAGCACACAGCCAAGTCCCTTCTCCTTTTCTCTATTCTTCTTCTTTCTGTTTCTAACACTTAGACAAATATATTAGTACTTAAAACCAATGTACTAAGGCTTAGAAACATACCTTTACTTCATGATTTTCACCTTGTTCATCCATTAGCATATTTTCACATTTAGGCCCTTGTGTTTGCACTCAATCACCAAAATACTTAGAAATGGGCCAAGGGCACATTTCCCTTTCAATCTCCCCCTTTTTGGTGATTTATGCCAACACAATATAAAGCAACTAGAACAAGTGCAAAATCACTTTAAAAAAAAACTCAAATTGGTTTTATTCAATTTTGGCATATATGGATCATCCTTTGCCACCACTTGGTTTGTTTTTGCAAATCAAACTCAAATCTCTATCTCTAAGTCAAACACACATGTTGAAGTATAAAGAGAGTCATTCCAAAAGAGATTGATCAAAGATTTCAAAAACTCCCCCTTTTTCCCATAATCAATACTTTTCCCCACAAGAAGCATAAAAGCTTTTGACACAACAAAAACTCTATTCTACTATTTTCAAAATCTCTCAAGTGGCAGCTGATCCATTTATCGCTTTGGCCTTTATTTTCTCCCCCTTTGGCATCAAGCACCAAAACGGGATCAATCTTGGCCTTTTAACCCCATTGCCTCACCAAAGTCTTCAATTAAGAGCAAATGGCAATAAGATTTCATGAGATGAACTTGGAATTAGTTACCCTCTCATCGGAGTGCAGTGGAAGACTTTCATGGTCCAAGTCCACCTTTTCCCTTTCATTCCTCCTTCGAGACTAAATTATCAAACTCAAGCACAAGGTTAGTCTCAAAGGGTCAAGTTGTAACACATCTCCCCCTAAACATGTGCATCACTTTGCAACGGACTTGTGAGGTCCAGGGAGTGTTGGTACAACTTGAGCACCACAATAAGCAACAAAATGCAGAATGAACCTGATCAAATGCATAAACACATGTATGCTACGATTCAATCCAAGTTCCGCGAATCTAAGACATTTAGCTCACTACGCAGCCTGCAAAAGGTCTTCTCATCTAGAGGCTTGGTAAAGATATCGGCTAGCTGGTTCTCGGTGCTAACATGAAACACTTCGATATCTCCCTTTTGCTGGTGGTCTCTCAAAAAGTGATGCCGGATGTCTATGTGCTTTGTGCGGCTGTGTTCAACAGGATTTTCCGCCATGCGGATAGCACTCTCATTATCACATAGGAGTGGGACTTTGCTCAGATTGTAGCCAAAGTCCCTGAGGGTTTGCCTCATCCAAAGTAGTTGCGCGCAACACTGTCCTGCGGCAACATACTCGGCCTCAGCGGTGGATAGGGCAACGGAAGTTTGTTTCTTAGAGTTCCATGACACCAGGGACCTTCCTAAGAATTGGCACGTCCCCGATGTACTCTTCCTATCGACCTTACATCCAGCATAGTCGGAGTCTGAGTATCCAACTAAGTCAAAGGTAGACCCCTTTGGATACCAGAGCCCGAAGCAAGGCGTAGCAACCAAATATCTAAGAATTCGCTTCACCGCCACTAAGTGACACTCCTTAGGATCGGATTGAAATCTAGCACACATGCATACGCTAAGCATAATATCCGGTCTACTAGCACATAAGTAAAGCAAAGAACCTATCATTGACCGGTATGCTTTTTGATCAACGGACTTACCTCCTTTGTTGAGGTCGGTGTGTCCGTCGGTCCCCATCGGAGTCTTTGCGGGCTTGGCGTCCTTCATCCCAAACCGCTTTAGCAGATCTTGCGTGTACTTCGTTTGGGAGATGAAGGTGCCGTCCTTGAGTTGCTTCACTTGGAACCCAAGGAAGTAGTTCAACTCGCCCATCATCGACATCTCGAATTTCTGCGTCATCACCCTGCTAAACTCTTCACAAGACTTTTGGTTAGTAGAACCAAATATTATGTCATCGACATAAATTTGGCACACAAACAAATCACCATCACATGTCTTAGTGAAAAGAGTTGGATCGGCTTTCCCAACCTTGAAAGCATTAGCAATTAAGAAATCTCTAAGGCATTCATACCATGCTCTTGGGGCTTGCTTAAGTCCATAGAGCGCCTTAGAGAGCTTACACACATGGTCGGGGTACCGTTCATCCTCGAAGCCAGGGGGTTGCTCCACGTACACCTCCTCCTTGATTGGCCCGTTGAGGAAAGCGCTCTTCACATCCATTTGAAACAACCTGAAAGAATGGTGAGCGGCATATGCTAGCAAGATTCGAATTGACTCTAGCCTAGCCACAGGAGCAAAGGTCTCCTCGAAATCCAAACCTGCGACTTGGGCATAACCTTTTGCCACAAGTCGAGCCTTGTTCCTCGTCACCACCCCGTGCTCGTCCTGTTTGTTGCGGAACACCCACTTGGTTCCCACAACATTTTGCTTCGGACGAGGCACCAGTGTCCAAACTTCATTGCGCTTGAAATTGTTTAACTCCTCTTGCATGGCCAACACCCAGTCCGGATCTAGCAAGGCCTCTTCTACCCTGAAAGGCTCAATAGAAGAGACAAAGGAGTAATGCTCACAAAAATTAACTAATCGAGATCGAGTAGTTACTCCCTTGCTAATGTCACCCAGAATTTGGTCGATGGGATGATCCCTTTGTATCATCGCTCGAACTTGGGTTGGAGGTGCCGGTTGCACTTCTTCCTCCATCACTTGATTATCTTGTGCTCCCCCTTGATCAAGCGCCTCCACTTGAGGTACCTGTTCGTCATCTTTGGTTGGGGGATGCACCATAGTTGAGGAAGAAGGTTGATCTCGTTCATCTTGTTCCTGTGGCCTTACTTCTCCAATCGCCATGGTCCGTATAGCGGCCGTCGGAACATCTTCTTCATCTACATCATCACAATCAACAACTTGCTCTCTTGGAGAGCCATTAGTCTCATCAAATACAACGTCGCTAGAGACTTCAACCAAACCCGATGATTTGTTGAAGACTCTATACGCCTTTGTATTTGAGTCATAACCTAACAAAAACCCTTCTACAGCTTTGGGAGCAAACTTAGAATTTCTACCTTTCTTCACTAGAATGTAGCACTTGCTCCCAAATACACGAAAGTACGATACATTGGGTTTGTTACCGGTTAGTAGCTCATATGACGTCTTCTTGAGGAGGCGATGAAGGTAGACCCTGTTGATGGCGTGGCAAGCCGTGTTCACGGCTTCCGTCCAAAAGCACTCGGGGGTCTTGAACTCTCCTAGCATCGTCCTCGCCATGTCGATGAGCGTCCTGTTCTTCCTCTCTACCACACCATTTTGCTGTGGTGTGTAGGGAGCGGAGAACTCGTGCTTGATCCCTTCTTCTTCAAGGAACTCCTCCACTTGAAGGTTCTTGAACTCGGACCCGTTGTCGCTCCTTATCTTTTTCACCTTGAGCTCAAACTCATTTTGAGCTCTCCTGAGGAAGCGCTTGAGGGTCCCTTGGGTTTCAGACTTATCCTGCAAAAAGAACACCCAAGTGAAGCGGGAAAAATCATCAACAATAACTAAACCATACTTACTTCCCCCTATGCTTAGATAGGCGACGGGTCCGAAGAGGTCCATATGCAGCAGCTCCAGGGGTCTTGAAGTGGTCATCACATTCTTGCTGTGATGCGCTCCTCCCACCTGTTTCCCTGCTTGACAAGCTGCACAAGGTCTATCTTTTTCGAATTGAACATTGGTTAGACCTATCACGTGTTCTCCCTTTAGAAGCTTGTGAAGGTTCTTCATCCCCACATGTGCTAAGCGGCGATGCCACAGCCAGCCCATGCAAGTCTTAGCCATTAAGCATGCATCTAGACCGGCCTCTTCTTTTGCAAAATCAACTAAATAAAGTTTGCCGTCTAATACACCCTTAAAAGCTAGTGAACCATCACTTCTTCTAAAGACAGACACATCTATATTTGTAAACAGACAGTTATATCCCATATTGCACAGTTGACTAACAGATAGTAAATTATATCCTAGACTCTCTACTAAAAATACATTAGAGATAGAATGCTCATTAGAAATCGCAATTTTACCTAGCCCTTTTACCTTGCCTTGATTCCCATCACCGAATATAATTGAATCTTGGGAATCCTTATTTTTGACGTAGGAGGTGAACATCTTCTTCTCCCCCGTCATATGGTTTGTGCATCCGCTGTCAATAATCCAGCTTGAACCCCCGGATGCATAAACCTGCAAGGCAAATTTAGGCTTGGGTCTTAGGTACCCAACTCATGTTGGGTCCTGCAAGGTTAGCACAAATGTCCTTAGGGACCCAAATGCAAGTCCTGTCTCCCTTGCATTTTGCCCCTAACTTCCTAGCAACTATTTTCCTATCCTTTCTACAAATAGCAAAGGAAGTGTTTAAAGCACAATAAATTATAGAAGGTTTATTCACTACTTTCCTGGGAGCATGAATAACATTCTTTCTAGGCACATGAGCAATATTTCTCCTAGGCATATCCCTATCATGCTTATAAGAAGAACTAGAGGCAAACATGGCATGAGAATCATAAACATGTGAATCAAAATCATTATAAGCATTTCTAGCATTTCTCCTATCATAATACATAAAAGCATGGTTCTTTTTAGCATTACTAGCCATAGGGGCCTTCCCTTTCTCCTTGACGAAGATGGGAGCCTTATGGCTTGTTAAGTTCTTGGCCTCTCTCTTGAAGCCAAGACCATCCTTAATTGAGGGGTGTCTACCAACCGTATAGGCATCCCTTGCAAATTTTATTTTATCAACTTCATTCTTGCTAGTCTTAAGTTGGGCATTAAGACTAGCCACTTCCTTATTTAATTTGGAAATTAAAACTAGATGTTCACTACAGGCATCAACATCGAAATCCTTACACCTAGTGCAAATCTTAACATGTTCTACACAAGAATTAGATTTATTTGCTACTTCTAACTTAGCATTTAAATCATTGTTAACACCTTGTAAAGTAGAAATGGTTTCATGACAAGTAGATAGTTCATAAGAAAGCATTTCATTTCTTTTTACTTCTAAAGCATATGATTTTTGTGCCTCTACAAATTTATCATGTTCATCATACAATAAATCCTCCTGCTTTTCTAAAAGCCTATCCTTTTCATTCAATGCATCAATCAATTCATTGATTTTATCTATCTTAGATCTATCTAAGCCCTTGAACAAGCATGAATAATCTATGTCATCATCACTAGACTCACTATCACTAGAAGAAGCATAAGTGGAGTCTTGAGTACTCACCTTCTTCTCCCTTGCCATAAGACATGTGAGACGCTCGTTGGGGAAGAGAGCCGATTTGTTGAAGGCAGTGGCGGCGAGTCCTTCGTTGTCGGAGTCGGAGGAGGAGCAATCCGAGTCCCACTCCTTTCCTAGATGCGCCTCGCCCTTTGCCTTCATGTATTGCTTCTTCTTTTCTCTTTTGTTTCCCTTTTCCCGGTCACTTTCATTATCGGGACAGTTAGCGATAAAATGACCAAGCTTACCGCATTTGAAGCATGAGCGCTTCCCCTTGGTCTTGGTCTTGCTTGGCTGCCCCTTGCGACCATTTAGCGCCGTCTTGAATCTCTTGATGATGAGAGCCATCTCTTCATCGTTGAGTCCGGCCGCCTCAATTTGTGCCACCTTGCTAGGTAGCGCCTCCTTGCTTCGTGTTGCCTTGAGAGCGAGAGGTTGCGGCTCGTTGATCGGACCATTCAAGGCGTCGTCCACATATCTCGCCTCCTTGATCATCATTCGCCCGCTAACAAATTTCCCAAGAACTTCTTCGGGCGACATCTTGGTGTACCTGGGATTTTCACGTATATTGTTCACCAAGTGAGGATCAAGAACGGTAAATGACCTTAGCATTAGGCGGACGACGTCGTGGTCCGTCCATCGCGTGCTCCCGTAGCTTCTTATCTTGTTGATAAGGGTCTTGAGCCGATTGTATGTTTGCGTTGGCTCCTCGCCCCTTATCATTGCGAACCGTCCAAGTTCGCCCTCCACCAACTCCATCTTGGTGAGTAAGGTGACGTCATTCCCCTCATGAGAAATTTTGAGGGTGTCCCAGATTTGCTTGGCGTTATCCAAGCCGCTCACCTTATGGTATTCATTCCTGCACAAGGAAGCTAGAAGAACAGTAGTAGCTTGTGCATTCTTATGAATTTGTTCATTAATGAACATGGGACTATCCGAACTATTAAAGTGCATTCCACTATCTACAATCTCCCATATGCTAGGATGGAGAGAGAATAGGTGACTACGCATTTTGTGGCTCCAAAATCCGTAGTCCTCCCCATCAAAGTGTGGGGGCTTGCCGAGTGGAATAGAAAGCAAATGTGAATTTGAACTTTGCGGAATACGAGAGTAGTCAAAAGAAAAGTTAGAATTAACCGGTTTCCTTTGTTTGTCGTAGTCGTCGTCCTTTTGGGAAGAAGAGGACTCATCGCTGTCGTAGTAGACGATCTCCTTGATGCGTCTTGTCTTCTTCTTCTTCCCATCTCTTCGCTTGTGGCCCGAGCCCGAGTCATTGGACTTGTCATCCCTTGGCTCGTTGACGAAGGACTCCTTCTCCTTGTCGTTGATCACAATTCCCTTCCCCTTAGGATCCATCTCTTCGGGCGGTTAGTCCCTTTCTTGAAGAGAACGGCTCCGATACCAATTGAGAGCACCTAGAGGGGGGGGGGTGAATAGGTGATCCTGTAAAAACTTCAAACTTATAGCCACAAAACTTGATTAGGTGTTAGCACAGTTTATGCCAAGTGGGTAGAGAGGAGTCAAAACACAATAACCACAAGAATCCAATCAAGCACAGAGTGACACAGTGGTTTTATCCCGTGGTTCGGCCAAGACCAACGCTTGCCTACTCCACGTTGTGGCGTCCCAACGGACGAGGGTTGCAATCAACCCCTCTCAAGCGGTCCAAAGACCCACTTGAATACCACGGTGTTTTGTTTTCCTTTCACTATCCCGTTTGCAAGGAATCTCCACAAATTGGAGTCTCTTGCCCTTACAAGTATATGATCACAAATGAAACACAGAGTAAGGGAGGGAAGCAACACACACAAATCCACAGCAAAAGCGCACACACACGGCCAAGAATCGAGCTCACAAGACTATCTCAGAGTTCTCACTTAGAACAGAGCTCGAATCACTTAGAAACACAAACGAATGCGCAGAGACTTAGTGTGGACGATCAAGAATGCTCAAAGGTTGCTTGTGTGTATCCTCCATGCGCCTAGGGGCTCCTTTTATAGCCCCAAGGCAGCTAGGAGCCGTTGAGAGCAAATCCGGAAGGCCATCCTTGCCTTCTGTCGTCGGGGGCACCGGACAGTCCGGTGCACACCGGACACTGTCCGGTGCCCGATTTGTTTCCTTAAACGGCGAAGACGACCGTTGCAGACCGTTGGCAGATCTGGCGCTGTTGGCGCACCGGACATGTCCGGTGCACACCGGACAGTCCGGTGCCGTCTTCCGACGGTTGGCTCGGCCACGTGTCCCGCGCGGATTGCGCGGCCGACCGTTGGCCCTGGCCGACCGTTGGCTCACCGGACAGTCCGGTGCACACCGGACAGTCCGGTGAATTTTAGCCGTACGCCGCCGGCCAATTTCCCGAGAGCGGCCAGTTCGAGTCGCGCCAGCCTGGCGCACCGGACACTGTCCGGTGCACACCGGACAGTCCGGTGCTCCAGACCGAGCTGGGTCTTGGCAGCACACAGCCAAGTCCCTTCTCCTTTTCTCTATTCTTCTTCTTTCTGTTTCTAACACTTAGACAAATATATTAGTACTTAAAACCAATGTACTAAGGCTTAGAAACATACCTTTACTTCATGATTTTCACCTTGTTCATCCATTAGCATATTTTCACATTTAGGCCCTTGTGTTTGCACTCAATCACCAAAATACTTAGAAATGGCCCAAGGGCACATTTCCCTTTCAGTGTGCTCCGCCCGCTGCTGATGAGGATGCTGTTTGTGCTGTTGCTGTGGAAGATGAGGAGGAAGAGAATGAAACTCCATTAACTCGGAAGAACAGTCGTCAGTTCGTCGCTAGCGGTGGTAGTAGTGGGGTTCCTTCTCCTGCCTTGTCTGCTCTTATTGGTCTGCAAGAACTGTCCATGGCCAATTTTGATCAAGCTCTAGAGGATATGGTCCCTGAGAACTTGCTGTTGGAACCTGCGGACGTTGATGCAACAGAAACTTGTGCAGCCGTGCCAGATGCTGGGTTGAGGTCATCCCGTGCCTCGTCGACCTTAGAGCACGATCTCGAGGGCCGGGATAATGACTTGGACCGTCCTGATCCTGTGGAAACAGCTGAAGGCCCGTCGACCTTAGAGGTGGTCACGGCAGAGAGCTTGGATCCTTTGAATAGTGCTGACATGTGCCCAGCCCCCGAGGGTGTCGCCGGGGAGGGCTCAACTCAGGCGAGGAGTGTAGGCCACTACCCAGCCCCCGAGGGTGTTGCCGGGGGTGACCCGGCTCAAGTGGGCAGTGCCAACCTTGACCCAGCCCCCGAGGGTGTCCGAGCGGGGTCTCCCTCCTGCACTTCCATGGATGTTCATGTGGGTTCACCTCCACACTCTGGCGGCATGATGGTGGCTCGGACTCCGGATCAGGGGGTCGCTTTGGAGGGCAGCATCCCCACTGGTCTGGAGTTAAACTCTGCTGAATGTACTGAGCTTGTTCCTGCTGGTCTGCTGCAACCTGCTTCGAGTGGTGGTCTGGCACCTGGTCATCAGCCGATTTCGAATGATTTGGGGATCCCTTCGCTTTTCTCCAACCTCCAGGTGCTGTGCTGTGCTTTAGTTGGATCTTTATGTTGCGTGAATTGTTGCCATTATGATCATCCGCTCTTCTTATCAGGCTTTGGTGGATGGAATGGTCGGCCAGCTGAAGTCGCAGGGTGCTTCCATCCCGGAGGTGGCTTCATCTCTTGAGCGTTGGAATCCGGTGTTGCTTCGGAGTCGTGTATCTGAGTTGGAGGCCGCCAATGCTGGTTAGTGTCCTTTCTTCTTCTCCTTTGTTCTTGCCCGTGGATTGTTTTACCTTCTGACCTCATTTTGTTTGAATACTTGTTGATAGGGATGACTCGGCAGATCACAGTTCTTGAAGAAAAACACTCTCAAGATCAAGCCGAAATGGCTCGACGATGCGCTGACTTCGAGGAGAAGTATTCTCAAAGTCAGATCGAGTTGAGTCAGGTCTCTGCGGCTTTGGATGATGCCAACGCTCTGAGTTCCTCCCTTCATGTCCAGCTTGACTCTGAGAAGGTAGCTTACGAATCTGTGCTTCGCCTTATGATGTTCTTGGATTCTGAATGAGTTGATTTTTGCTTGTAGGAGGAAAAACGCATCCTTGCCGCTTCTCGCGATAACTTGGACAGATTGTACCGAGATTCCAGCAACTCGCTGACCATCTTGGAGAGGAGCCACCGTTTTACTATGGAGGAGCTTGACAATCAGCGCCGTCAACTGCAAGAATCCTCGGATGAAGTAGCCCGCCTTACACAGTTGCTATCGGCAAAGGATGCCACCATCAAGGGACTCCGAGCTTCTAAGAAATCCATTGCTCAGGAGTTAGAAACTGCTCAGCAGGCTGTTAAAGTTGCTGAAGAAGCTGCTGTCACTTTTAAAGCTCAGCGCGATAAGGCCCTGGACAAGGCCATTCGAGCAGGACGAATCTTGATGAGAAGACCCGGCGTGGCTGTCCCTGAAGATATAAAAGCCGACGTGAATGCTGCCCCTGATTCCTCGAATCGCCCTTCTTCGTCAGTCGTTCCTGAGAAAGACATTAGAAAATAAAGAAACAGTTCGCGTGCTCTGAGCGCGCAGTTAGCATGATCAAGTATCGGCTTATCATTCGAATGACGTTATTACTCCCTTATTGTATCAGAAATTATTAGTTTGCAAGTTTGTGGTAACGCTGTATGATGATTATGAAGTTTGTTTGTGGGATATGGAGATCATCCCTTGAACTGCATAAGTGTGAGTATGCTATACTGGTTCAAACCATCAATTACTTTTAGCCGGTAACTTCCGTTAGTAGGGCATAGTGGTCACCCCCGGTAGAGTAAGCGTGAGCATGTTGCACCGCCTCAAGTCGTTGCCGACTTAAGTCGATTGCTCCGTTCGTAGGGCATAGTGGTCACCCCGAGTTAAGTAAGCGTGAGCATGTTGCACCGCCTTAAGTCGTTGCCGACTTAAGCCGATTGCTCCGTTCGTAGGGCATAGTGGTCACCCCGAGTTAAGTAAGCGTGAGCATGTTGCACCGCCTTAAGTCGTTGCCGACTTAAGCCGATTGCTCCGTTCGTAGGGCATAGTGGTCACCCCGAGTTAAGTAAGCGTGAGCATGTTGCACCACCTTAAGTCGTTGCCGACTTAAGCCGATTGCTCCGTTCGTAGGGCATAGTGGTCACCCCGAGTTAAGTAAGCGTGAGCATGTTGCACCGCCTTAAGTCGTTGCCGACTTAAGCCGATTGCTCCGTTCGTAGGGCATAGTGGTCACCCCGAGTTAAGTAAGCGTGAGCATGTTGCACCGCCTTAAGTCGTTGCCGACTTAAGCCGATTGCTCCGTTCGTAGGGCATAGTGGTCACCCCGAGTTAAGTAAGAATGCAAGTCAATCATAAATGAGTCAAGTATCTTTGAAATCTCTCTTTATTGATGTCATATTTCCTTTATACAGAATACATGGTCACCCTGGCTGTTTTGAGATACAGCTATGGGTAAAACTTTCGGAGGTGCTCTATGTTCCAGGAGTTCCCGACTTCTGTACCATCCATTTGGGTGAGGCGATATGATCCGGGACGAGTGACTTCTGCTACTATGAAAGGTCCCTCCCATAAGGGTGATAACTTGTGCCGTCCCTCCCCCGTTAGAATTCGGCGGAGGACGAGGTCTCCCATCGAAAAGAAACGTTGCCGCACAGCTTTGTCGTGGTAGCGCCTTAGAGTCTGCTGGTATCGTGCTGATTGAATCACCGCATTCAGTCGCTCTTCCTCGAGTACGTCGATATCCTCCAGCCTAGTGGCTTCGGCTTCTGCTATGCTTTCGAAGATCAATCTTGGCGCCCCAAACTTGAGATCAGCAGGTAGCACTGCCTCCGACCCATAGACCATAAAGAAAGGAGTGTTTCCATGCAGGGCCCGGCTAGGTTGAGTTCTCAAGCTCCAAACAACATAAGGCAATTCTCTTATCCATTTTCCTGCGAATTTTTCATTTTTGTCAAAGACCCTTTTTCTGAGTGCCTCCAATATCATTCCGTTGGCTCGCTCAACCTGCCCGTTGGCTCTTGGATGGGCTACAGATGCATACTTGATCTGAATGCTTTTTTGCTCGCAGAAGTCAAAGAATTCTGAACTGGTGAAGTTGGATCCCAAGTCGGTGATGATACTGTTGGGTATCCCAAATCTGAATATTATGCTTTGTATGAATTCCACGGCTTTAGCAGAGGTTAAGGAGGCAATGGGCTGAAACTCTATCCATTTAGTGAACTTGTCAATTGCCACCAATACATGGGTGTATCCTCCTTGAGCTTTCTTGAAAGGTCCAATCATATCCAATCCCCAGCATGCAAAAGGCCAAGTTACTGGTATGGTTTGTAGCTGCTGTGCTGGCATGTGCTGTTGTTTTGACAGGTACTGGCAGGCTTCGCATCTCTGAACTAGCTCGGCTGCATCATTCTTTGCCGTCGGCCAATAGAATCCTGACCTGAAAACCTTCCCGACTAATGTTCTGGATGCTGCATGTACCCCGCACTGCCCTGCATGGACTTCCTCCAGAAGTTGTTTCCCGGTGGACGGGAGAACGCACTTCATGAGGACGCCTGACGCGCCCCTCCGGTATAACACCTCCCCAATGAGTGTATAGTGAGCTGATTGTCTGGCAATACGCTCTGCCAAATTCTTGTCATCCGGCTCTTCTTCATTCTTTATATACTTAATAATCGGTTGCCTCCAGTCATCAGAGTCTGACTCGGGTTGGTCTATGATGTTGCACTCTTCTATTTGATCCGTCGAGATGCTCGGCTGATTGATTTCTTGCATGAAGACCCCGGGCGGGACTTGAGTCCGACCGGATCCGAGCTTGGACAGTACATCAGCCGCCGTGTTCCGATCTCTTTCTATATGATGAAACTCCAGGCCTTCGAATTTATCTTCTAGCTTTCGGACGGCGGCGCAGTATCTTCCCATTGAATCACTTGAACAATCCCATTCCTTGTTTATCTGACTGATGACTACCAGAGAATCCCCGTACACCATCAGTCTCTTGACACCCAGCGATATGGCGATGTTTAATCCGTGTATCAAAGCTTCATACTCGGCTGCGTTGTTAGAGGCCGGGAATAGCAATTGGAGAGCGTACTTGAGGTGTTCGCCTCCAGGTGCAGTGAAGAGAATTCCTGCTCCTGCTCCCTGCAGCTTCAGCGAGCCATCAAAATACATTCGCCATACTTCTGTGGTTTCTGGATTATCCGGCACTTGCTGTTCTGTCCACTCTGATACGAAGTCGACCGGTGCTTGAGTTTTGATGGCGGTGCGAGGTCGGAACTCGATATCATGGGACCCCAACTCGCAAGCCCACTTGGCTATTCGGCCAATGGCTTCCTTGTTGTGAAGAATGTCCCCTATTGGAAAACCAGTAACTACTGTGACTTTGTGGTCGTCAAAGTAGTGGCGCAGTTTGCGGGCAGTTAGAAGTATTGCATATAATAGCTTCTGAACTTGAGGATACTTTTTCTTCGATGGGCCTAGAACCTCACTGATGAAATAGACGGGATGTTGTACCGGGTAGGCATGCCCTTCTTCCACTCGCTCGACTACCAACGCAGTGCTTACCACGTGAGTCGTGCAAGAGATATATAACAGCAGATCTTCAGCCGGCTGAGTCGGCGTAGCTCGCCGGGGCGGTTTCAATACTGGCGGCGTCGTCAGGAATTTCTTCAGTGCGTCTAGGGCTTCCTGTGCCTCTGAAGTCCATTGAAACTTATCCACCTTCTTCAGCAGTTTATAAAATGGCAGACCTTTTTCTCCCAGCCTGGATATGAATCTGCTCAGGGCTGCCATACATCCAGTGAGTCGCTGAACCTTCTTTTGCGATCGAGGAGCTTCCATCTTCATGATAGCTTCAATCTTATCTGGATTAGCTTCAATTCCCCGGTGGCTGACAATAAATCCGAGTAACTTTCCTGCTGGTACCCCGAAGACGCATTTCTCAGGATTGAGCTTCCATCTATATCTTCTCAAGCTGTTGAAAACTAGCTGTAAGTCTTCGATGAAATTTTCCGGATTCTCCGTTTTGATCACCACATCGTCCACGTAAGCTTCCACACGCTTGCCCCAGTGATCGGCTAAGCATGTTTGAATAGCTCTCTGATAAGTCGCTCCAGCGTTTTTGAGGCCGAACGGCATGGAGGTGTAACAGAAAGCACCAAACGGGGTGATGAACGCCGTTTTTTCTTCGTCTTCTTTTGCCAAACTAATCTGATGATACCCGGAATAGCAATCTAAGAAAGACAACATCGAACATCCAGCGGTGGAATCCACCACCTGATCTATCCTTGGGAGCCCGAAGGGATCCTTCGGACAGTGTTTGTTGAGATCGGTATAGTCGACGCACATGCGCCAATCCACTTTATTCTTTTTGAGTACAAGAACAGGGTTGGCTAACCACTCGGGGTGTAATACTTCTCTAATAAATCCGGCCGCGACCAGGCGGGCCAACTCGGCACGAATGGCTTCTCTCTTGTCGGGCGTGAAACGACGCAGCTTTTGCCGGATCGGCCTCGCCTGGGGATAGACCTTCAATTTGTGCTCGGCCAGTTCTCTTGGGACTCCCGGCATATCCGCAGGTTGCCATGCGAATACGTCTCGGTTATCTTGCAGGAACTAGACGAGCGCGCTTTCCTATTTGTCACTCAAACTGGAGCTGATGATGGCCGTCTTGCGCTCATCAGCGAACCCCAGGTTGATCCGCTTGGTGTCCTCAGTCGGCCGCATAGAGGTCGCGGCCTGAGCTTCGTTTGCCGGCACGGCGAGGTCTTCATCAGGCTTAGAGTTCGCCGGTGTAGAAGGAACCGTTGACGGCTTGGTGGTGAGGGCTGCTTGGATGGCCACTCGGAAACATTCCGCGGCGCCTTGGAAGTCAGCGCGCACAGTTATGATTCCTTGTGGTCCGGGCATCTTCAGTATCATGTACGTATAGTGTGGGATGGCCATGAACTTGGCCAGCCCTGGCCTCCCGATGATGGCGTTGTACCCGCAGTCGAAGTTCGCCACCTCGAACCTCAGGAACTCGGTTCTGTAGTTATCCGGAGTCCCGAAGGTGACCGGCATGTAGATGTGGCCCAGCGGGTATTCCCCTTCCGTCGGCACGATGCCGAAGAAAGGAGTGTCTGACTCATGGAGCTCTTTGAGGTGAACTCCCAAGCCTTGAAGCGTACGGGGGAAGGTGACATTGATGCTGCTCCCCCCGTCCACTAGCACCTTCTTCACCCGGCTCTCTCGGATCACCGGATCGACGAGGAGCGGGTATTTGCCCGGGTGGTCGAAGTTGAGCCATTGATCATCCCGAGTGAACGTGATTGGGTGCTCCGACCACCGGTATGGGGCGGGAGGGCCGGTGGTCGCCACCAATATCTGCCGGTCGTTGAGCTTTTGTTGTCTCTTGTTCTCCTGCGACCCATGTCCGCCGAAGATGACGTTGACCTCCCTGTCAACGCGCGGGAAAGCTCCTCCTCCCCCCTCCTCCGGCTGATGGGGCTGTCGTGGTTCATCTGGTCCTCCCCTCGGCGGAGGAGGTGGTAGAGGTTGGAAGGGTCGGCCATGCCCGACGGAGTGCTTGAAGTCCCGGCAGTTGCGGAGAGTGTGGCGCATATCCTTGTGGTACGGGCACTGGGCGTCGAGGATGTCGTCCAGCGTGCGTTCGCCTCCACGAGGTCCTCCTCGGGCGCAAGAGGCGGGTGGTCCGGCGGCGTGTACCTCTTCGCGAGGCCTCTTCTCCCAGCGCTTGTCGGGCGGCTGGTTCGCGTCGCGTCGTGGTGCCGCCGGTGCGGGTTTTGCTCCTCCGATGAGGTCCTGGGCCCGCTCGTCAGCGGTGATGTAGAGGTCGGCTTCCCGGAATAGCTCCTCGGAGGTGGTTGGCGCCTTTTGCAGTATGGCTCGGACGAAAGCCGAGTCATTAGATCCTCTGTAGAAATCCTCGATCACGGCCGCCTCCGTGACCTCGGGGATGCGGTTTCTCATGGTCTGGAACCTTTTAAGGTATGACCGGAGAGTCTCATCCCCCCGGCGCTTGATGGATTTGAGGTCCCATGGTTGCGCTGGCTTGTCGGAGAGAGACTGGAAGTTGGCGGTGAAACGTCGGCTGAAGTCTCCCCAGTCATCGATGCAGTGTCGGGGTAGATGTCGTAGCCACTGCAGCGCGTCTTGCCCGAGGACGATGGGCAGATACGCAGTCATGACGTCCTCGGATGCCCCGGCAGCCCGAGCAGCGGTGGTGTAGACGGCTAACCAGCCCCCTGGATCCTGCTTAGGTTCATATTTGTCGACATTGGATACCTTGAAGTTGGGAGGCCATTGGATGGCCCTAAGGCGCGGAGTAAGAGCAGATACTCCGCACGTGTCCTCCTGTCGTCGAGGATGTCGTCTGTCCCGGGGAGGGGAGTGGCGGTGGTGGTTCCTCGACCGTCCCCGGGTGGTTCCACCAGTTGAAGCTGTTGCCGACTCAGTTCGGGTGGCCTGGCTTTGAGTCGGGAAGCCATGATCTCGGTCATACTCCTCCCGACGACGAATTTCGTTCTCGTGTCGCCGTTCGCGCGAAGCATTGATAGAGCTTCGCGCGTCTCGGCGACTGTTGATGGCGTGTCGCAGATCGTTCGGCGGGTGGGCGAGCGGTAGAAGATGGTTGGCTGCCTGAGTGAGCAGGCGCCGGTATCCCTCGGCATCGGGGGTCCGAGGAAGTCCGTCGGCTATCCGGGCCAGAACGCCTCCGACTTCGCTCGGCGTATTCATAGCTCGGGCGAAGTCAGGGTTCAGGTTGCGCCCGAAGAGCGGATTCTCGCGTCGTTGCCTTGCATCTTGCTCGGCTTGCTCCTGAGTCCGACGGCGATCTCGTCGTCGGGAGTTCCTTCGTTCCCTGAAGACGCGTTCTTCCGGAGTTTCTCCTATCTCTGAGACCTCGTCTCGCGAGACAGGCTGCCCCGGATCCCGTTCTCCAGCTGCATGATGTCGTCGAACGTTCCTGCGTCGGTTCCTTCGTCGGCGGGATTCTCGCTGAGGCGGTTCTTCTCCGGGCACAGTCGGTTCATCGTCGGAGACGGTGGGCGATTCTGCCCTCCCGATGAAGAGGACGTCGGGGTAGAACGGTATTGCCGCCGCGGCGACTTTCTTTCCGTTCTCCTTTGAGGTCGGAGGAACGGGAAGAATGACTGGCCTCTCCTTGATCTCCTTCCTTCTCATGACCTGTGTCCATTCTTTCGTCGGGGAAGTAGACAGCGGAGTCTTCCGGGTCAGCGAGCTTCTAGCTCCAGCCTCCCTGGAGGCGATCTTGTTCCGAAGAGCCGGAGGTAGCGTTTTTCCAGCATTTTCGGAGTTTGTTGGAGGAGACTTCTGTTCCGGTAGATCTGCGAGGCGGTGTAGAATTCCTTCTTCGTCCGCCACGGATGAGATTGTCCCGAAGCAGAATGTGGATCCGGGACGCATGGTAATCTTGCTGTGGAAGGTGACGGCCATTGAGCTAGCTTGGATCGTCGACACACCCCCTACCTGGCGCGCCAGCTGTCGGTGTTTTGGGTCTGACCGCACACCCGGGGTTGCCCCTCAAGGTGCTTTTAGGAGTAGGACGGTGCCGACGACTGTAGCAAAATGGTTCGTGCCGATCGCACGAGGGACAATGGACAAGATTTGCAGGTTCGGGCCGCTTAGAAGTGCGTAACACCCTACGTCCTGGTGAGTATATGAGCGTGGTTACAAGAGGATTCTCTGGATAGAGGGCGCAGAGAGTTTTTGTGGGTGGCTTAGTAGAACAGGGTCGATCGATCTGAAGGGGTGCCCCCTAGGCCTTATATACTCGACCGTGGGGCAGTACATGTGATACGATAACAACAAGTAGCTAGAAGATAGTGAACCCCTTGAGCTTATCCCTACGTAACCTTCGCCGACTTATCCTCGCATGGCTCTGTTGCATGAGGGCTTCAGCGCGGGAAAGTCGGGTCTCTGTTGTGATCCGTTCGTTCGACGTTGTGGGCCGCCTGTGTTTGCATTAATTAGTCTCACGTCTCCTTTGTTGGCTGTCTCTCCCTAGGCCCACGAAAGAATGACCTTACGAATTATTGGGCCCTTGGGCCGTTCGTGAGGCCTTTTACTTCTTTAGTGGACCCAGGGGATATCTATCCCCCACAGGACGCCAAACTCAAAGAGCTCTCTCTCCTGCTTACGGCCGAACCCTTCGCATTTTCACAGAGCAACATCGCCACCCATGCTCCTCAGTCCTCACCGATGCCGCGGCAAGCTGATGTTGCCTATCTCCTGGAACGGCGATCGCTTCGAGAGCACGCTGCTGAGTGAGCGCTTCACGCAGCAGATGAGGATGTGCTTCTTGATCTCCTCCTTGCCGGATTCCTAGGACCGCGGGTGCTGAGGCTTTGCTCTTGGGTACTCCATCTTGCACGCATCCGACCATTGCTTTTGGTTAGGAATAGCAGCTGTGGCTGGTAAGTGGGCTTTGAAAGTGTGTAGCTTGCTTTCGAGCTGGGGCTGGTAAGCATTCAGGGTTCAGTACTTCAATGCCAGAAATTATGAAGTTCTTTTCGACAAATAGTGTAGTTCAGCAGAATTCTTGAGTAAGAATTATGATAGAAAATGCAGTGAAAAAATTAGATAAATTTTCGTTAAGTACTCAAGTGTTGTCATCGATTCACCACAGGTCCACAACCTTCACAATGCAGCACCTTGGTTACCATGAGTCTAATAGACACCAAAATGCCCCATTCAAAATTGATCTACGCTCAGTACTTCAGTGCATTTACGTTTGACACAAATAAATTCAATTACGAAGGCATAAGCATAGCTGCCTAGAAACTCTACTTACTTGGGAATTCAAGGAGCGTAGACTAATTAATGTCAGAAGCCATTGGTCGATGCTGCCATGCATCTCTGGAAGCCTGCAGCTCTTGCATCTCCAACCTCACCTGCTCCAACATATCTTGCATCTCAATCCATTGATCAGATTCTGCCTTTACTTGCTCCATTATCTTCCACAAGATTTCCCTGTAGTCGCAGCAACTTGCCGAGCCCACCAGTTTGCACTCTCCAGCCATAATCTGCTGGGAAAAAGGAACAGTAATCGCCAAAACTTTCTGCAAGCAATAATGAGTAGATTTAGCATGACTTTAGCCTGAAGACGACAAATGATTCAGTGTCCATGCAGAAACGTCACTGGGCCATAGGGGCAGAAGCAGAGGGTGCAGACGGGAGAACGCCACATAAGTTTATCAGGTATGTCTCGATAAAATTCAAAAACGTTGCTATTCCTCAAAAGTGAAGCCGACGATAAACAATAAACTCAGATTTACTCCACATTCCACCTGCCCTGAGCTTAAATAGGAGAAAAGCTCAAGTGTACAGGCAGCGCGTCTCCATCATGGCACAATATGCATTGGTAACATTGCATTGCACATCCTATCTGTATTTAAGAGACAATGCAGTAGTTTGCTAATTCTATACCCCCTCCCTTCAGATAATTCACATGTTATGGTCAAGGCACGAGTAAACAAACAAATAGAGATGATTCACAATATAAACACACACAAATATTTAATTCTTCATAAGGAAAACATTATAGCATAAACCTGGTATATGATTTGCATGCACCGGCTCCAAAACTCAACCCTTCTCCCATTCACTATTAGCTAAATACTGAAACACGTTGACAAAAAAACAGAAAGGGAATTAACCAAAAAGAAGAAAACTCAAGACATATTTGCTTTGACTTTTGATTCTGCTTGAGATGTTCACAAGCCTCTTAGGCCACAGTGAAGGCAGGGAATTTTCATATAAAATCAGGGGAGTGTATGTGTGTAGGCTTGAACATCTTGTTTGCTTAATGCTTTCGAATCCTAAGGCAGAAGTATCTTTTTTGCAGTTGGTTGATTTTTCTTCAGTTGAACAGTAATCCTGAGAGGGTTTAATTTCTGACGAAGAGCTGCATCACGCAAGTCATCATCATCATCTATCATGACAATATCACCATCCTCATCGGTGTAAGTCAGAACAAAGTCAACATCAGGACCAAACTTAAAGGCAGTATCAATCCTCGCCCGTAGAGTAGATAAATTCATGTAAAAAATGATTCCCATTGACACAACCATAAAACCTTTTAAGTGTATCACCATATTTGACCTGAAATATCAAAGAGGAAAAATCTTATAAGTATACATAGGACTGGGAAGTAGTGTGCAACACTATTCGATCTTATTATTTTGAAACAATTACATGGCCGAAATTTCATATAGTCAAACAAAAGAAAAGAAACAAGTGCTACAAATTGTTACTTTGTACTGGACAACACTTAAGGTACCCTTCTGCCTAAACCTTTCTTAAAATCTATCATTTCTGTGGCCACAAAATGCCCACAGAGAAACTACACCAACACATACTGCAAACACACTAATTGGAAGATGAACGCAACCATATTCCAGACCAAAACATCAAACTTATAAGAAAGTAAACATATCTCGTTCAGAATAATACAGGACGTTAACTTGCCCAAAAGATGTCTTTTTCTTGCTATTTTTAGAGCCCAAAGAGGGGATCTCGTCTATAACAATACCCTAAGCGCTAAAAGATAGATATAGGTGCATCCTCACGATTTTAACTATAATGCCACAGAAAAGGATCCAAATCATGGTCTCACACTACCATAGTCTTCACGTTTAAACCATATACAGACCAAAATACGTGTTCACCAAACCACATAGGGATTGTTAGTAGCAATGAAAATCTACTCCTCGAGACGAAACGGGCCTACACAGACAAACAAATCGCAAAACCCTATAACCACACCAAGAGTGCGGACAACCCCTCTTTCCATCGATCAAACCTCGAATCCGCACTACTACTACGTCCGATTGACGGTTCAACACGGAAAGCCCAACCCCTGGTCCCCCCTGAAGCGATCAAACCCTACAACTAAACTAACGCGATTTACCTCACCTCACGCCACTACCGAGTGCCGTCCCCATATCGCAAAGGAGTGTAGTAAAGAAAGAAAGAAAAATCGATCGGATGCCTCACCTTGAAGGTGACGTCCCACGCCTCGGCCTGCGGGCCAAAAGGAAGAACGTCGGCGCAGCCGGCGAGCTCCGGTCAGACATCTCGGCGGGGTCCCTGCGGGAGCCGAGAGGACGAAGCGACGATCGAGCCGAACCCTAGCGGAGTCAATCGGCGATCGATTCGGGCGAAACTCTATGTGGCCGGGATCCCTGTTGGATGACAGGATGACTATAGGAAGGCCGGATCCGGTGGAGGCGTAGTCGGCGCGCATGGCTGTTGGGCGAGGATCCCGCATGGTTGTTGGGCGGAGGCGGATGCGCGCATGGCGGCGGGGTCGAGGGCGGGAGCGAGGCATGCGAGGGAGCGAGAATGGATGGCAGATGAGGTATGCGGGGTGGATTCGGCAATCGAACGGTCGGGATAGGGGCGGGGGCATGGTTGTGCCAAGTCTACAGTATTGTCTTAAGGATTAGTAGAGATTAGTCTGCCCGAGGCAAAGCTTACCCATGATGAGGCATGTGACCAGTTAAAAGGTCCTCGATCAGCAAGCCTACATCGACAAGGTCCTTAATCGACTCAGACGGAGACACTACACTGAGACTCTCTTCTCGTGCAAGTCACCCGCCCGGTCTCAGCTTTATCATTTCAACCCAAAGTTTGGTACCTGACAGAGGTACATCTTTTCCGATGTTGACCCATCATGGCCATGATGGATTCACCATCAAGTTTTATTTTGAAAACATCCCATCCCACTTGGGGCATCATCTTTTGTCAAAACAAAACATTTTGTTTTTCTAGAGCAAGACTAAGCATAAGAAAAACCTTTTTATAAAACAGGGGATCAAGGAAAGGTAATCAATTCTCAAGGAAGGAAATGCAGCAAGTGTTTAGCACACAACTCCTATCACTTAATGCATCAAGCAAGTGAAAAAGATTTTAAAATAGCAAGGGGGTGGCAAATGCACCGGGGCTTGCCTTGTGTTACAGGAGAGTCGGGCTCTGCTCCACAAATGTCAAAATAAAAGTGGTTCCCGACAGGTGGGTCTTCACGTGGTGGCGTAGCTCTTGCTTCTTCAACTTCTACTTCTTCTTTGTTTTCTATATATATCACATATATAACCATGAATGCTCATGTAATGCTTATGAAAATGCAAATATAATAAAGGTATATTATCTTAGGTCTTGAATACAATTTTCCTTCACGGGACTCCAGGAAACTAGGGTTTTTGGAGTCAGTAGTGTAGTTCATAGGGCAGGCATCACTAGAAGATTAAGGTTTTAGGGTTTTGGCACCAGACATTGTCCAAATCATGCCAAACTTCACCCAAGGCTGCTAAATATTATTTAAAGCTTATCTAAAAAGTTTAGTGATTTTTGGAGTTAATAATCAATTTCTAAAATTCTAGGAGTATAGGTTTTGGCTATTTTAAATACTCTATAATTCCTTATTTGGACTAAAAATCATTAAACTATTTTTATTAAATAGTATAGAATTTTAGGAACCTAGCAAATTTGGTCTGGTATTTTTAGCATTTTTCTACAATTTTCTAGAAATTCTCTAACCCTGGCAGAAAAAGAAAAAGAAAAACTATGAACAGTGTTGGGCTGAATTCAGCCCAAACCGGCCTGCAGAAGGGGGAAACACGCGCGCGCCCACCCATGCGCTGTCGATTTTGCGCAGAAGACCCTGACGATTTGAATAACTTGAAAAGAGGTCGCGACACTACTCCCGCGTTTCACTGACAGTGACAAACCCCCCAGACTTCTATTTCTTCACAACGTCAGGTCCATGGCGTCGCACGGCGGCAGACCGGGCTCCGGCAAGCCTGTACTGGCCGGATAACTCAACTACCGGTGCTCCCGTGCGGTTGACACCGAATTTAACCCCTAATAACCATTTCTCCTCGATCAATTGCACGATCTGAACTCTAAATCGCCCTGTCCACAGAGACAGTGCGAACAACGGATGAACAGAAGTGTTCTCGGCGATCTAGTGCGGTCTAGCTTAATTGGACGGGTCAAGGAGCATCAGGAGAACATAAGGGCACTGAAACGGGAGAGCAGAGAGCATGAACGGACCTGGAACGAGCTAGCCACGGCGAGGTCACTATGCGCGGTGTTTCGGGCCGATTTGGGGGAAATCCCAAATTGGGACTCTCTGGTGAGTAATTGGTGGCACGAGCGGGTGGATTGGATGCTTGAATACTTAGCGGAGACGAGGGTGTGATCAATTTATAGGGCCCTTGAGCGATGGCCCGTGAATTTGAGATCGCGCGGTGGCGGTCAGAGAGAAGGGGGTGCACTGGCGCAAGCGATTGGTGGCTTTCACCGTGGCGAGCTCACCGACGATCACCGGATATGCATAACATGAGCTAGTGCGACGTGGTAAGATGCCAGGGCACGTGGCACAAGGTCACGAGGTGGCTAACTCCGGTGAACCTATCCGAAGCGGCCGTGACTCAGGCGGGTACGGCGGCCGGAGTAGAATAGTGACCGGAGTTCACTCGCAGTGCGATATTTCTTACCCTTCTGCGTTATCCAACTGCGCCGAGCACGAATCACCGCGGCGGGCACAAATCCGGGCGCATGGTCGCCGGCGGTGAGTTATCTGAACTGGTGATCTGATCTTTACACTGTACCATCGAAGCCCTGATTCAGAGTGCCTGACAGGCCGAATTGCAATGCCTAGATCTCGAATTTTTGTGCAACAACTTGCCAATGCATCTGTAGCAAACTTGTAGCCGTATGATCCAGCTACAAATCGACTATAGCAACTATCCCTAATCGAGCAATAGATCCCACTCTAATTCGACCCAAAAGTCTGGCCAATGTCACTGGTGAACAAAATTCAGTCATGAGAGTGATTGACAGCACCACTTTGAGCTTATTTTTCTCCAAACTTTGTATGTGATCAAAGCTTAGTTACTTAAGCAAAGTTGTTCTTCTATTATAGCTCTAGACTTTTGATGTGTTGACCCTAGGCATTTTTTTTGTATTTTTAAAACTACAGAGCTCCAAAGTCAGCCCTGTTCTCTTATTTTCAGGCTTAGCCACATGAGAGGTGTAGAGTGGCCTTTTGCAAATAAGCCCCAAATCTCATCTTTTGACTTGGAAATCCTCAAATATGTGAACCTTATGCTTTAGGGTACCCTAATTCCTTGGTTTTTACACTTGGGTCCAAAAGTGTGCAAAATTTACATATAACCCCCTTAGGTTTTTAACTTGGGTTTTCCAGGCATCTTTTAGGGTTTTTGGCACTTCTAGGGTTTGGGTGCCACTTAAGTCCATTAAATGTGATATCTTATGATTATTTTTCATGAGTTTTGAAGTTTTCTCTCATTTGGGCTTTATTGACACTCCTAGGCCTAGTTTAGGGTTAAGTACCCTACCCTAGGGTTTCACCCATGACCAGTCACCTCAATACAACTTGTTTGAATTTTTTGCCTAGTGAATGCATTCTAAGTGTAACAAACACATGATTATGCTAATGCTCATGATGTTATGCTCAAGTTTTAGTGACAGTAACACCAAGGGTGTTACACATTCCAGACATATGTGGGCATCGTCGCCCTTCTTCTTGTGGTACCTCTTCTTCTTCTTCTTCCCCTTGTCTTTGTCCCTGTCACTTTCACTAGAGATTGGACATTTAGCAATAAAGTGACCTGACTTACCACACTTGTAGCACACCTTCTTAGAGTGGGACTCGTAGTTCTTCCCCCTCCTTTGCTTGAGGATTTGGCGGAAGCTCTTGATGATGAGCGCCATTTCCTCGTTGTCGAGCTTGGAGGCGTCAATTGGAAGCCTACTTGGTGTAGACTCCTCCTTCTTCTCTTCCGTCACTTTGAATGCGATGGGTTGCACCTCGGGTATAGAGGTGGCGCCTTGCTCCAAGTTGACAATGTGTTTGGAGTCTTTGATCATAAGTTCAAAGCCCACAAACTTGCCAATCACTTCCTTGGGAGACATTAGTTTGTTTCTAGGATCCCCACGTATTAATTGAACTTGAGTAGGATTACGAAAAACAAGGGATCTTAGAATAACCTTGACCATTTCATGGTCATCCCATTTGGTGCTCTCAAGGTTGCGCACTTGGTTGACCATCGTCTTGAGCTGGTTGTACATGGCTTGCGACTCTTTCCCTTTGTTGAGGACGAATCAACCGAGTTCTCCCTCAATCGTTTCACACTTGGTGATCTTGGTCACCTTATCCCCTTCATGCGCGGTTTTGAGGATGTCCCAAATTTCTTTGGCGCTCTTTAACCCTTGCACTTTGTTATACTCCTCTCGACACAAGGAGGCGAGGAGTATAGACGTGGCTTGGGAGTTAAAGTGCCTAATTTGGGCGGCCTCGTCCGAGTCGTAGTCCTTGTCCCCCATCTTAGGTACCTGCGCTCCATACTCAACAATATCCCAAATACTTTCGTGGAGTGAGGTTAGATGGTGCCTCATTTTATCACTCCACATGCAATAATCCTCACCATCAAAATTTGGTGGTTTGCCTAGGGGTACGGAAAGTAATGGAGCATGCTTTGAAATACGGGGATAGCGTAGGGGCATCTTACTATACTTCTTGCGCTCATGGCGCTTAGAAGCGATGGATATCTCGGAGCTTGATGTATAGGGTGACGAAGAGTCGGTCTTGTAGTAGACCACCTTCTTCATCTTCTTCTTCTTGTCACCTCTCCGATGCGACTTGATGGAGGAAGAGGATTCCTCCTTGTGTTTGTTGCCGGACTCCCTTGAGAGAGTCCTCTCCGAGCTTGCGGCCTTTTCGCCGGTCATGATCTCCCTCTTGGCGTGATCTCTAGACATCACTTAGACTCTTAATGAAGCACTGGCTCCGATACCAATTGAAAGTCGCCTAGAGGGGGGTGAATAGGCGAAACCTAAAATTTGTAACTTTAAACACACACTACAAGCTAGGGTTAGCGTTAGAATTAAATTAAAGTCCAAAGAGAGAGGAAAACAAATCAAACAAGAATCATGGCGAGTGAACACGGTGATTTGTTTTACCGAGGTTCGGTTCTTTGTTCCAAAGAACCTAGTCCCCGTTGAGGAGGTCACAAAGACCGGGTCTATTTCAACCCTTTCCCTCTCTCAAACGGTCACTTAGACCGAGTGAGCCTTCTCCTTAATCAATCGGGTCACTAAGACCCCGCAAGGACCACCAAACACTTAGGTGTCTCTTGCTTTGATTACAAGTCACTTGGGAATAAGAATGAGAATGGAAGAAAGGCAATCCAAGAAACAAGAGTGCAAAAGAACACGAACACACACTCTCTCAAGTCACTAATTGGTTGAGATGAATTCTAGACTTGGATAGGAGTTGATCTTTGGAAATGTGTCTTGGAGTGAATGCACTAACTCTTGTATTGAATGTGATCTCTGAAAAACTTGGATGCCAATGGTTGTGGTGGTTGGGGGGGTATTTATAGCCCCCAACCACTTTGGTAGCCGTTGGGGAGGCTGCTGGCGATGGACGCACCGAACAGTCCGGTGTGCCATCGGACAAGCACTGTTCCTTGTCCGGTGCGCTGCCACGTCACCCAACCGTTAGGGTTCGGAGCTAGTCGACCGTTGGAGGCTTTGTCCTCTTGTGGCACCAGACAGTCCTGTGCCCCTCTAACTTCGCTGCTTTGACTTCTGCGTGGTACTGTGCTGCACCGTTCCTGGTGTCAGAGTCGACCGTTGGCGTAGATAGTCGTTGCTCCGGTGGCACACCGGACAGTCCTGTGAATTATAGCGGAGCGCGCCCTGGAATTCCCGAGAGTGGTTAGCTTGGAGTGTACGGCCCTGGTGCACCGGACACTGTCCGGTGGCACACCGGACAGTCCGGTGCACCTTTTTCAGCACACACAAGTTCTTTGCTCCATTTCAAATTGAGTCCCTAACTTGATTTCTTTCTTGGTTTTTGTTGAACGTTATGCACCTATAATAGATGATTTCTAGAACAAACTAGTTAGTCCATGTGTTTGTGTTGATTATCAACCACCAAAATTAGTTATAGGAAATGATTAACCTAATTTCCCCTTTAGGAAGCACCCGCCCCTGGACAAAACCCGTGGCACCGAGCCCTGGGTTGGGCATGGCAGAACTAGACAGGGGGGCTGGGCGAACCGAAGGGAAACCACTCGAGTGGATCCCTCGCCTAGCTCGAGATCGACCCACCATAAGTGACCAGTCACATTAACTATGCCTGGCATGGAGCCACGACAGAGGCGTCGATCTGCCTCCCACTCATGTTGCAGCGCACTCATGACCTAGAATGCACACGCAAAAATTTACTTGCTAGAGAAAGGTTTGAAACAATGACAGTTGGCGCGCTAGGTAGGGTGTAACACCCTGAATTTGGGGGTATAAAATTTCTTTTTTAATATTCACCAAATTCGGGTGTTACCTTCTCCCCCTCTTCCGTTTAGCTCCTTTATTCATTTACTTCCAAGTAGTAGGGAGTTTTCGTTTCACATTCAAGTGTTAATAAGTGAACATGGTTGATGCATCATGTGAGGCACATGTGTATATTTTGTTTAATAAGTGATTCAGTTGAGCATCCTTTTAATCGGTAGTTTGTGCCTGAGTTTTGGGTTCAAATAGTTTGTGCATGAGCATCCTTTTCGCTCCTTAGTCGCTTACATGGGCGTTGGGGCTGGCAGGTAAGTCCCACTTCCTCCACAGGCAAAGGAGAGTGTGGGAGCGCCTCGCCGGTGATCTCCAGGCGGCGAAGAACGAGGTCGCCGAAGCTCGTGCCCATGCCAAATCAATCTAGAACGCTTACGACGGCCTAGCAGAAGCGACAAAAAGAGATAAGGATACAGTTGCCCTCGCCCACCTCGAGTGTGTGAAGGTAAACTCCTGCCTTTGCATCCTAGAGCGAGAGAAGGAGGCCGCCAAAGCTTAGATCGTGGCCTTGGAGGAGGAAGTGGGTGGCCGAGTGAAGGAGGAAGAGAGACTTCGTGCCTCTTTAAGAGTTAGGACCTTTGCGCCCTTACTCCATGGTCCTGCACCCATCCTCACCCTCTATTGCCCTTTCCATTGCTCCTATTTTCTTTGGCCAACTTTGCACAGGAAGTTTGAAGATGCCAAGGAGAACTCTGTCGGAGGCGATGGACATCACACACACGATCTGGGGTGCTTTCTTCATCCGGCCCTGAGCCCATGATCTCCAGCTTCGAGCATTTCACAGACCGAGTTTGAGAGGTCAAAAAGGAACTCTCCCACTAAGGGGTCAGCCAAACATTCATCGTCTCCATGTCCCACTATAAGGGGGATCAACCTAGAGGCCTTGATTGAAGGTTACTGCGACGCCTTGAGTGACGTGGAGCTCGCTAAGATGGTCAAAGCCTTGAAACGCCTCGCTCGAAAATTGGTAGATGCCCTACTCAATAGCGCCCTCCCCGGGAGGGGTTAGGGGAAACCTGCATCTTTGTAAGGTCAAGGGGTGGAACCTTCTAGAACTCTTTCAACACTATGAATGTCTATGTCATTCGCTTCTTCAAGACACCCCTTCTCTTAAGCAAGCATGGAACGTGGTTGCTATAAAGGAATCCACAAATAATGAGTGTTGGGTTCGTGGAATACATATCTGCTTGTCATTGTTCTGTTCTAGGAAGCTCCAATGCCTTCTGGGAGGTTGTTGTCGATTTCCATCCGGATCCTAGGAAGAAGGCGCCGAGAACGTGCAAGGCCCCTACCTGGCGCATCATCTATCGGTGTTTTGAACCATCTTCAACAAGTAAATTTGTTTGTACGTGTTCTGGGGTTCGGATGGTGTGCTCAGTGAGCGCAAGGTTTATACTGGTTCGAGCAGAACGTCCCTACATCTAGTCTTCGGCGGCTCGCGCTGTGCTCAATGCTCGTAGTAGGGGTTACAAGCAGGCAAGAGAGGGAGGAGACTCCCAAGTCTCTTATGCGTGATGAGGCCTAGGGACTATGAATCTAGTGTTCTCTACCTAGCTAAACCTTGGGCATCATGGCAGTGTGCTCCTTGGGTTCGGTCTCCATAGTCCTCTATGGTCTCTCCCTCTCTATCTATCTATATGTGCGTGTGTCTCCGCTGACCTCCTCCTTTTGTAGGTCGAGGTGGGGGTCGGTTACCGGTAGCTTCTCAAGGAAAGAGCTACTGCATTGTGGTAAAACAGGGTGTTCTACCTAGGTAAAGTCGTTCTTGTCGGCATGTGCCTCAATCGTCTGAGCTTCTCTGGCCATGGTCTTTAAGATTGGTTGTGTGGGCGGCGAAGAGCTTAGGTGCCATCATTTCTGTCTTTGCGCCATGTCGACCCCTATCTTCCTTAGCTAGGGTCTCGGTGTGGCTCGTCGTGTTGCGAGTCCTGTAGACGTCCAACACACTCAATCCTAGGCTTGATAGGCCATGAGTAGGCCACAGGCCTAAGCAGTGGTGGAGCTAGCAACTGAATGAAGGGGGCCAATAAAAGCTTTTGAACACAAAACAAAGCTAATTACAGTGGAAGGAAAGACACAAATTCTGTTGTAATAATATAATATTGATAATGAGTGTATCAGTACATAGTGAAGCATCTTACTAGAATATACTAAAATACAAGCATGTCATTATAGTAGCTTAAACACATGCTAGAACAACCGTTTTATCTCCTTAAGACCCTTAAAATCATTAATTATACCATCATAGATGTAGTTTCCCAAGATTCCTCCTATATGTATTAGTAAACTATTAGCAAGATACTCATCTTCCATCTCATTCTGCAACCTTGTCTTGATTATCTTCAAGCTAGAAAAAGCATGCTCAACACTAGCAGTTGAAACAAGAAGAGTAACAAGTAAGCGAACCAATCTATCAATCAAGTTGAAAACCCTATGACGTCCTAAGGAAATAAGGCATCGACAAAGGTCAACTAAGGTTGCAATATTTTCCATACCTTCGCTGTTAGAAGCTTCAACAACAAAATGATTCAATTGACACTCTAGTCCAATCCTCTCTAGTTGGGTGAAACCATTTGGGCAGTACTTCACCATGTTGCACACATCACTTGCCTGAAAAGAGGTAAATCCATTTTTGGTACCAATTTTACACTAACAGATAAAAGATCCATCACCTTCTCATTAAATTTTAGATTCAGTTCAGTCGGTTGAATATCAATTATTGCCCGAAAAACTTCAACTATGAAATAATGATCATTGGAAAATGATCAAGCTGACGATGAGCACAACCACCACGTAATATATATAGTTTATATATTTGAAGCCCTAGGCTCTCTCTAACTAAAGAGAGCCCTGACCACCGAACAACCGACCAGGTGCGCTGCACGCACCGCACGGGTCCAACCTCCACATTATGGATATGCAAGCCACACACACACACACACAAAATCCAGCCGTCGGATTGTTATTCCACCCACACTCAAAAACCTAACTGCTCTCCATCCCACATCCCTCGTCGCCTTCCCCCGCACACATCGTGAAACCCGCCCTCGCTGTCTCCATGCATGCACTCGTCGCCACCTCATCCTCCCATCCCCATCCACCTCATCTCCCCCTTGGACGACTCAAGGAGTGGCACCGGATCCCTCCCTCCCCGACATCAAGAATGGTGTCATGCCCAGGGTTCAAGAAGGGGGCGAGGTACTGGAGGGGCGATGCGCTGCTTGATGGCTGTGCACGGGCGATGAGGAAGGGCCCCTGATGCAGCGAGAACAAGAAGGTCAGGTTCATTTGCATCGTGGTAAGTAGATCATGCACATTCACTATGTATAGTTGCTTTTTGCCTACGTTTTTCCTTGTCTTGTTGGATAGAACGATCTTCTTCCTGTTTGGAGTGTTCACCATGTCTGCGCCAGACCAGTTGTAGTCGGTGCCCTCTTCCTTCATGCCTAGTTTGCCCTCGGTGCCCAGAACAGCCATGGCGGCACTGCCAACTCCATTCTCCTGCGCGACCGCGCTCATGCCCGGCCAACCGGATACCGACCACGACCCGACACTAGCACCTAGGTCAGTCGTCGATAACTCCCTCTTCATCCCATGCGGCTGCACTCGCGATCGGCCAACACCCAGTTGGACATCGGCCATTGCCTGGCACTAGTGCCCTTTACCAGTTCAATTTTGTTGCCCCTTCAAGGAACTGTATTCCTGCATCATCCATGTGCTTAGGCATTTACGAGTTCATTTCTGCTATCCCTTCAAGATTTTCCCTTGCGTTATCCTCATCTTATATATATCCAGAGGTTGTTGATTGATACATGTATTTAAGAAAGACCAGGTATCAAGTGGAAAACATAATTTTAGGTACCTTTTTTCAATTATCTATCAGCCTACAAAAACCCAGAGGTCGTTAATTGTTATCAGTGTTGTGTACTATTTACACCAATGTGGTAATTTTTTTGAATTATGCTCACTTGGTACTTTTCACTCATGCATGCTAAATTTGTGTTTTGCCAGGAACAAAAGTTTCTTGTCGACGTCATTCTCATGGTGTCGTGCTATACAATTGAGTCGATAAGGTGCCATGCTATTGCTTTGTTTTTCATCCTAGATTAAAACATGTATTTACAGTCCATATAGGATAAGATCTAGATGCTAGTTCAATTGAATGTTTGAATAGGGAAGGTGGTTTCGGTTTTGCTGCACCACTTTTAGGCCAATCAACTATACAACGATATGCCATCCTTTTTCGATGATATACATGCTTAAACCGTGGCTGTTAGGCAAATGGTTATACTTGGTCATCAAACACATGTTAGATTTCCTAATTTTACGTTTTACTTTTTTTATGTTTTTATGCATCGAGAGATTATCCTTCTATGGTTGTATTTTATGCCTACTATAGCACTATTTATGCCTTCCATGTCACTATTTATGCCTTGTGTTTTTATATTATATTATATTTTCCATCTTATTTATCACGATTTGCTGCAACATCAGTGACATCCTAGATCCAGTTATGTTTGTTCATCATCGTTGTTGTCCCCACACTATTGGGCACTATCTAAATCAGGCTTCTATGCTTCCATCCACAAATTTGTATAAATCTAATATATGTCGGTAGTCATTTATGCAGCTTTTCAATGCAATTTAAGCAGAGCTCACATAATCTAATGTAAGATGCAACCCTCATGATATCCTGGTTATCATGTTCATAACTCTTGTCAAACTTCATTTTGTACGTCCATGAACATCCTTTATTTTGTTTGTTTTTCTTATTTTGTAACAATTGTGTCCCATGATAAATATTACCAAAGAAAAAAGAAGTTTAGGTTTCCAAAAACCCTTTCATGAAACCACTTAGAAAACACTAAGGATTTCATGAGTTGACATTTTACTTTTTGAGTTTTTATGCACCGAATGGTTATCCTTCTATGGTTGTATTTATGTCTACTATTGCACTATTTATGCTTTCCATGTCACTATTTACGCCTTGTGTTTTTAGATTACATTTTGATTTTCATCTTATTTACCACGATTTGCTGCAACATCGGTGACATCCTGGATCCAACAGTATCTTGTTTATCAACGTTGTTATCCCCTAGTATTTGCATCTATCAAAATCAGGCTTCTATGCTTCCATCCACAAATTTGTATCAATCTAATATATGTCGGTAGTCATTTATGCAGTCTTTTCAATGCAATTTATGCAGAGCTCACAGAGGCTTAATGTGAGATGCAACCCTCATGATGACCCCGTTATCCTTCTCATAACTCTTGTCATCTTCATTTTGTATATGTTCATGAATAGTTTTTATTTCTAGTTTTTCTTATTTTAGAACAATTGTGTTCCTAGGATAAATTTTACAAAAGAAAAAGAGGCCTAGGTTCCCAAACCCCATTATTTCATGAAACCAGATAGAAAGCAGTAAGGATTTCCTGATTTTACGTTTACTTTTTGAGTTTTTTACACCGAATTGAACATGCCATTCTCCTACTATAACTTTGACATAAATAGGAACTCAATGTGTGGATAGGAGGCAAAACCTTGACAATCGTAACCCCATTTACGATCAGGCACTCAATGCACCGAAATAACTAGTTTTCTAATTAGTGGAGATAATTATGATTTTCCTCCTAATGCTTATGTCCCCTACCTGTGTAGTGTTGCTTTTACTAGAGTTAGCTTGGTGTAAGTAATGTATGAGTAACACTTGTTGTAAGATGTTTATATGAATGTTTTTTTGTAGATTTGCATTTGGCGTATGATGCAAAATGGATAATTTTTATGCTTGTATGGTTTGGCAAATCCAGATTAAAATTGTTTTGGTGGTGAGCACAATTTTGTGGGATTGGTTGAATTTCTATAGTTGCATGGCAAGGGGTTCAATGGTACACAATATTTGGGAACTATAATTTCTCATATAACATGTTTCTTTGAATTTTCATGGTTAACTCCATGTCTTTTTTAATGTAAGGTGTTGTTGCTCAACATGGACATCAATCTGTGGATGCCAATAGCTAAAATAGGCATGTCTTGATTCGACAAAAAGATCTAGTTCCTAGGCTCCAGCTGCATTTGTTATACTTCCTCAACTTGTAAAGCCTATTTACCAATGTTGCACATTACATATCAGAACTGCATTGCAACCTGGGCCAGGCAGGTGAAGCATGCTGCATGCCTCGGTGCCTGCTAATGTTGGCACGATAATCCTGGCTCTTATTAAAACTATGAGCTCATCTAGCAAATAAATTGTCTACTTCGATTCGTAAATTAGTGACAATTTGCTTATGCATATTCGTTAATGGTGGAGTAATATCAGTTACAAGGGACTTTGGAGCTTCTTGTGGGAATATGGGTGACAAGGTTCAGACTTTTATATCAGGATATAAAAGGGTCTATCCACAAGGTTGTTCAATCTTATGATTCATAATTCTTGAAACTATTTGTGACATGGAGTTGAGCACCAAGTGGAAAAATATGTGAAGTTGTGTAATCAACGAAAAATTGATGATTTGCTACTTCCTTTGTGCCTGTCATGAAAATAGTATGGTGGGAAAGAAAATCATGCTTTTTCATCCTCCAGGTTATAATATCATGCATCATGTATGTTTTTCTCTAGATGTATCACATGTTCAATTATGAGACTGATGTATATACGCGATTTAGTTACACATGTCATCGACACTTAAATTTGATTTACTTATGCTTGTTTTGACGTGTCTTTATGCTTTATACAGGTTTACACAGACCTGTTTTGACATGTGCACCACTTGATGCTAGACGGGTACCACACTACAAACACCTTTTACATGGACGCTCATTTCGTCACCAGCGATGCTTCCATTTCACACCACGACCTAGCTAAAGGATAAAGGTTCCAAGTGTCTAAAGTACTGAAGACAGGGCTAGCTCCTTATTTTTTGTTGTCAAAAAAATCGTGTATGATTGCAACAATACTGACAAAATATGGTTGTACTTTATATTTTGGCATATTGTCCACAAAACAAGTTTCTTATTTTTATGCGTTTTACGATATTTTCTTTTTTTAATTTGAATTTTGCATTTCCTTCTTCTAAGTTGCTATGTAACTAATGGTCCAATTTTATGATTTGTTTTACATTTAAAATCTTTCTACGCGACATGCACGAAAACTACCGCTACATCGTGTGCGATTTTCACGTCATCACTCTATTACGAAACAGATCTTTGATTTACGCTAAAATTTGTAATCGTTTACGTTATTTTAGTTTACGTTTTATGATCTGATTTGCTCAAACCAGAAACACGCACATAGGTGCACGTCGGCCTAGCCCGCAAAACGCGCGTGGGGGTCTACATGGCCGATTTTCATGTTGCCACACTGTGTTACGAAATAGATTACCGACTAAAACTTATATTCGTTTATGTTGTTTTAGTTTACGTTTTACGCTCTGATCTGTTCGAACCAGAACTAGGTTCATTGGGCGCACGCCGGCTCTGCCCACAAAACACGCGTGAGGTCTGCTTGGTTGGGGCTTCCTAGCCCTGAGCTTCCATTAGCTCGTTCATATATATATATATATATATATATATATATATATATATATATATATATATATATATATATATATATATATATATATATATATATATATATATATATATATATATATATATATATATGTCATCAAACTTTGGTATGTTAATTCCATGATTCATACATAAGTCAACAACTTTGCAAATAATTGTTTACCAACCATTTTCTGATCTCATTTGTTCAAGAAGAAATTTTGTTGAATGCACAAGACGGATGGCATTTACTATGTCTTGTGTTTAGATAGTTGAAAGAAGTATCTCCGTCAGCCTGGTTTGCACCATCAGAAGAATCTACAGCTAAGTTTTGTAGAACTGAACTGACAACATTGAACATGTTAATAAGGGATTAAATATAGCCTATGTGTGAACCCCACCTTGTCTCTCTTGGATGTTTCAATGAGCAGATCTAATTCACTCCTTGTCGATCTCAAGCTCATCAATAGCTAACCATTTGAGCATCATGAAGCTCATTGTGATGCTTGGATGATGAGTTAAGTATGTTCACTATAAACAACAACTTCTAAA
The DNA here is from genome assembly GCF_902167145.1 of Zea mays. NCBI lineage: Eukaryota > Viridiplantae > Streptophyta > Magnoliopsida > Poales > Poaceae > Zea > Zea mays. The sequence continues at coordinate 35,758,606 of NC_050098.1, read as the reverse complement.
AAAATTGGCTAACAGGAACCACATATTTTGCTACAGCAACAAGAGCAAGTTGTAAACCATGGGCGTAGCAATGAACATTGTATGCATAAAGACATTCTCCAAGAAAAAGTGCATGCAAACCTTTCAATTCTGCCTTCGTGTTGCTAGCACCATCATATCCTTGGCCTCGAAGGTTTTGTATATCAAAGGAATGGAGTGTCATACATGATACAATTCTTGTTTCATTGTAAGTGCTCTAGTGTTTGTTACATGAACACAATCAAAGAACCTTTCTTGTAAAACATCATCTTTATCAACAAATATGAGAACAAGAGACATTTGCACTCTTTTGGATACATGACATGTTTCATCTACAAGAATTGAGAACTTCACATCCCCAACTTCATCACAAATATGCTTTCTAATTTTCATTGCAATAACACTCAATATCTCCTTTTGAATATCAGGTGATATATATTTGGCATTGAGTGGAGCATTCTCTAAAATGACACATGCAATCTTAGGATTAAATTCTGCAAGAAGTTTTACCATTTCAATGAAATTGCCTCTGTTTTTTGATCCTATTGTCTCATCATGACCTCTCAAAGCACAAGACTAAAATGTCAACCATTTAATAGCTGCAATTGATGTCTCAAGCTTTATATGATTTCTTTCCTTCTCCCGATCACTTGTCACCACAAACATATTTGTTATGTGATTTGGTTGATTCCACAAGGTTTGACATTCTTTCACTACATTATTATGAACTGAGCAAGGATCAAATCCTATATAGAGCTAGGAATGCACTTTTTCCCATCATGAACCTTTTCCAACTGTCAAAACCTTGTGCTATGAAGACATCAATACACTCCTTTTATTTATGTTTTTGCTACAAACAAAGCAATAAAGATAATAAGTATGTCCAATGTTCACTGAATATTCCAACCAAGAGGGAAATTGACTAAACCAATGGTACAAAAAATGCCGCTGATGACCTGTTGGCCCTAATGGCTTATAACTTTGATGTTTTGGTTGCATGGGACCTAAAATCAAGTATGCTCATCATACTTAATCTTGTTGGTTGCTTGGATACTCCCAAATTTGTGTGTGTTTTGTTGCATATCGCTCTAAAAATTCAATGTCCCAAAAAACATCAGCTTCATCTTGCCCCTCAAATTTGGTACCCGCAGCAACAACGATAGGTTGCTCAACAAATGGTTCTGGTTCATCCCTTCTTTTGCAAAATATTTGGATGGATTTTTGAACCATTGGTATAAGTAAAAAATTAATCGACTTCTAAACTGGTAACTAGGGTTTAGGTTAAGGATAGAGACTATGTACTGAGAAAAATCGAATCAAAATAAGGAGAAGAGAAATTAGAGCATGCCTAACCTAAATAGCTCTAGGGTGTTTGATAGCATGCACGAGGAGGTGACTGATGAGATTGAGTCTCAGAGAGGCGATTCGACAGCGGCACGGTCACACACTCGCACAGAAGAAAAATGTCTTGGAGCCTTGGAGTTTGGCAGAGAAGAGAGAGTGTGCGACACTGTTGCATGGAACTAAGTGATAGCCGCCAGCGGCTTGGTCATAAGGCCTGTAAACGCAAAGGCTAGCGGCTTGGCATTGGAAATATTGGTATTGTGAGCCATGTAGTGTATATTTTGATTTTTAATACGTACCTAAGTTTTTTATGCGGCGAGGGGGCCAGAGCCCAGGTTGGTCTACACCTAGCTCCGCCCGTGGGCCTAGGGGCTGCTAGGTCATGAGTGGAAGGAGGACCGACTCTCCTGATGTGGCTCTATGCCAGGAGCAACTAATGCAGTTGGTCTCTTATGGTGGGTCAGTCTTAGGTCAGGAACATAATCGAGTGGCTTCCTCTCGATTCACCCGACCCCCTCTGGCTCTAGCTTGCCCTATCTAGGCTCGGTAGCTCGAGACTATCCAAGGGCGGGCCCTTCCGGAGCGGACCTTTCTCTCGTTCTCCTGCTAATTCGTAGGACCTAGGGGCCTGGGGATCTTTCCCCCCGACACTAAGTAAATAGTTGAAAGGAAAATGAAAACAAAAAATACCCGCACTAAAAGATCAAAATGCCTTCACCTTACTGAAAGGGAAATGTGCCCTTGGGCAATTTCAATAATGTTTTGGTGATTAAGTGCCCAACACAGTTAATTAAGTTCTTATGTGCCAAGTAAAGTGAGAAGTGCAAATCAAAGAAAAAGGTACGTTTCTAGACTTAGTACATTGTTTTGAGTACTAATGTGTTTCGTCTAAGTGCTAGAAACAGTGAGAAAAGAATGGGAAAAAGAGTTGGCTATGTGCAGCAAACTCCAGCTCGGCTTGGCACACCGGACTGTCCGGTGGTGCACCAGACAGTGTCTAGTGTGCCAAGCTGGTCCGTGGTGAATTCGCCGCTCTCGGGATTCGACGGCGGCGTACGGCTATAATTCACCGGACTGTCCGGTGAGCCAACGGTCGCCAGCGCAATGGTCGACCGCGCAATCCGCGGGCGATGCGTGGCCCGCAACAACGGTCGGTTGGGCACACTGGACTGTCCAGTGTGCACCAAACAGTGTCCGATGTGCCAATCGACCCCGAGGACCAACGGTCGGATGCGCCTGATTTGGAAGGCAATCACGCACCGGACAGCTATAGTGACTGTCCGGTGCACCACCCGACAGAAGGCAAGTTTGGCCTTCCAAGTTGGCCTCCAACGGCTCCTAGCTGCCTTGGGGCTATAAAAGGGACCCCTAGGCGCATGGAGGAGTCATCCAAGCATTCACTAAGCATTCTAAGACTCCCACACTCCATCTCCGCACATTTGATCGATTGTGTTTGTGATTCGAGCTCCGTTCTAGTTGTGAACTCTTTGTGCTTCGTTTCGAGCTCAAGTCTTGGCTTGTGTGCGTGTGTGTGCTGCGGATTTGTGTGTGTTGCTCTCCAACCTTACTCTTGTGCATTCTTTGTGATCAATATTGTAAGGGCGAGAGGCTCCAACTTGTGGAGATTCCTCGCATACGGGAAGAAAACTATAAGGAAGAAAGCCGTGGTATTCAAGTGATCATTGGATCACTTAAAAGGGGTTGAGTGCAACCCTCATCCATTGGGACGCCACAATGTGGAAGTAGGCAAGTGTTACTTGGCTGAACCACGGGATAAAATCACGTGTCTCTTGTGATTGCTTTCTCTGTGATTGTTTTGTCCACAAGAACTCGCTTCTCAACTACTTAGTCGCACTAACACTTCTATAACTAAGTTTTGTGGCTATTTAGTGTTGAATTTTACAGGATCACCTATTCACCCCCCTCTAGGTGCTCTCAATTGGTATCAGAGCCGTACTCTTCATCTAAGGGATTAACCGCCTGAAGAGATGAATCCTAAGGGAAAGGGGATGGTGGTCAACGACAAGGAGAAGGAGTCCATCTTCAATGAGCCAAGAAATGACAAGCCCACTAACTCAGGCTCGAGTCACAAGAAGAAGAACGGGAAGAATAAGAGGCGCATCAAGAAGATCATCTACTATGATAGTGATGCATCTTCTTCTTCACCAAGAGACGACGACGACTCTTCGTCGAAAAAGAGAACGATTAATCAAAACTACTCTTTTGACTATTCTCGCATGCCATACAATTCGAATGCGCATTTACTTTCTATTCCTCTAGGAAAACCGCCACACTTTGATGGAGAGGACTACTCATTTTGGAGTCATAAATTGCGTAGTCCATCCTAGCATTTGGGAAATAGTGGAAAATGAAATGCATTTCGATAGTACGGATAACCCTATGATTATTAATGAGAAAATCCATAAGAATGCCCAAGCTACTACTGTGTTGTTAGCATCTCTTTGCAGGAATGAGTATAATAAAGTAAGTGGCTTGGACAACGCCAAGCAAATCTGGGACACCCTCAAGATCTCACATGAGGGAAATGATGCTACAATGATCACCAAAATGGAACTGGTGCAAGGCGAGCTAGGGAGATTCACCATGATCAGGGGAGAAGAGCCAACACAAACCTACAATAGGCTCAAGACCCTGGTCAACAAGATTAGAAGCTATGGAAGCACAAGATGGACGGATCATGACGTTGTCCGACTCATGCTCAGGTCATTTACAGTTATTGACCCCCATCTTGTGAATCTTATTCGTGAAAACCCTAGGTACACAAAGATGACACCCGAGGAGATACTCGGAAAATTCGTGAGCGGGCGCATGATGGTAAAGGAGGCACGATATGTGGATGACGCCTTGAACGGTCCACTACCTATCTACGAGCCGCAACCCGTTGCTCTCAAAGCAACGAGCAGCAAGGAGGCACTACCAAGCAGGGTAGCTCAAGTGGAGGTTGCCGGACTTAATGAAGATGAGATGGCGCTTATCATCAAGCGCTTCAAGACCGCACTCAAAGGACGCAAGGAGTACCCCCAACAAGAATAAAACAAGGGGAAAACGCTCCTGCTTCAAATGCGGTAAGACTGGTCACTTTATTGCAAACTGTCCCGATAATGATAGTGACCAGGGACAAGAAAAGAGCGGGAAGAAGGAGAAAAAGAAGAACTACAGGAAGGCAAAGGGCGAGGCGCACCTTGGAAAGGAATGGGACTCGGACTGCTCCTCTTCCGACTCCGATGATGAAGGACTCGCTGCTTCGGCCTTCAACAAATCCTCACTCTTCCCCAACGAACACCATACATGTCTTATGGACAAGGAGAAAAAGGTATGTGTTCGGGACACACCCAAGTACACTTCATCTAGTGACGAAGAATCCTCCGATGATGAAGTAGATTACTCTAGTTTATTTAAAGGTTTAGATAGAGCTAAAGTAGAAAAAATTAATGATATAATTGATGCTCTAAATGAAAAAGATAGATTGTTAGAAAAACAAGAGGATATTTTATATGAGGAACATGACAAATTTGCCCTTGCCTTAGAAATTAACAGAAATGAAATGTTATCCTCTGAATTGTCTGTTTGTCATGAATCGGTCTCTAGTTTAAAGAGTTTAAATGATGAACTAAATGCTAAGCTAGAGGAAGTCAACAAAACTAGTTCGTGTGTAGAGCATGTTGTTATTTGTAATAGATGTAAGGATTTTGATTTTGATGCTTGTGATGATCACCTTATTTCTATTACCAAATTAAATGATGAGGTGGCAAGTCTCAATGCTCAACTTAAGACTTGCAAAATTAATTTTGATAAATTAAAATTTGCTAGGGATACCTACACCGTTGGTAGACTCCTCTCAATTAAGGATGGGCTTGGTTTTCGAAAGGAAGCCAAGAACTTAACAAGCAAAAGGGCTCCCATTCCCAACAAGGAGAAAGGGAAGGCTCCTATGGTTAGTAATCCTCAAAGGAACCATGCTTTTATTTATGATAGGAAAATTGCTAATCGTGCTCATTATAATAGGAGTTATGATCATGATGCTTTTAATTCACATGCTATGTTTGCCTCTAGTTCTACTTTTGTTCATAGTAGAGGTAGGCCTAGGAGAAATCATGTTGTGCATCATGTGCCTAGGAAAATGTGCAATGAATCTACTACTGTTTTCCATGCTTGCAACACTTCTTTTGTTCTTTCATGTAAGAATGCAAAAGTAGTGGCTAGAAAATTGGGATCCAAATGCAAGGGAGATAAAACCTGCATATGGGTTCCAAAAACTATTGTGACTAACTGTGGGGGACAGATATCCCCCGGGTCCACTGGAAGGATAAAAGACCTCACGAAAGGCCCAAGGGCCCAATAAATCGTAAGGTCATTCCTTCATGGGCCTAGGGAAGAACGACCAGCGAAGCAGATCGACATAAGGCCGGATCGGTGCGAGCCCGGATGGCCCAACAACGTTGGGCAAGCAACCACAACAGAGACCCGACTTTCCCGTGCTGGAGCCCCGTACAACGGAACCAGGCGAGGATAAGTCGGCAGAACTATAGGAAGATAGACTCAATCAGTTCACTATCTCTTAGGTGCGCATTGTTATCATATCCGCATGTATTGTCCCACGGTCGAATATATAAGGCCTAGGGGGCACCCCTTCAGATCGATCGATCTCACTACTCAGCCATGCATCCCAATTCTCTACCCTCTAGTGTTAGAAAGCTCTCTTGTAATCTACCACGTAAAGCACTCTCACTAGGACGTAGGGTGTTACGCATCTCCAAGCGACCCGAACCTGTAAACACTGTCCATTGTTCCTCGTGCATCCGGCACGAACCATTTAGCTACAGTCGGCGACACCGTCCTACTCCTAAAAACACCTTGCGGGGCAACCCCGGGTGTGCGTCGGACCCAAAACACCGACAGCTGGCGCGCCAGGTAGGGGGTGTGTCGCCGATCTAAGCTAGCTCAATGACCGTCACCTTCCACCGCAAGATCACCCCCCGTCCCAGATCTGTGTTCTGCTTTGGAACTATCTCATCCGTAGCAGATGAAGAAGGAACTCTACATCACATCGCAGATCCGTAGCTCAATGGTTCGGTAGATATTCTCGGAGTTTGTTGGAGGAACATCGCTATATCACTAGGCATCAAGAGACTGATGGTATACAGAGATTCTTTGGTAGTCATAAGCCAGATAAACAAAGAATGGGACTGTTCGAGCGATTCAATGGGAAAGTACTGCGCCGCCGTCCGGAAACTAGAAGATAAATTTGAAGGTCTGGAATTTCACCATGTAGAGAGAGATCGAAACACGGCAGCTGATGTATTGTCCAAGCTAGGATCCAGTCGAACTCAGGTCCCACCTGGAATCTTCGTACAGGAAATACCGCATCCAAGCATCTCAACAGACCAGGCAAAAGAATGTAATATCGTGAACCAACCAGAGTCAGATTCTGATGACTGGAGAAGGTCGATCATCAGATATATAAAGAATGAAGAGGAACCAGATGACAAAAATGCAGCCGAGCGCATCGCTAGACAGTCAACTCACTACACACTCATTGGGGAGACACTATACAGAAGGGGTGCATAAGGCGTCCTCATGAAATGCATTCTCTCATCTACTGGGAAGCAACTTCTAGATGAGGTCCATGCTGGGCAATGTGGAATACACGCAGCATCCAAGACACTAGTCGGGAAGGTCTTCAGGTCGGGATTCTATTGGCCGACGGCGAAAAGTGATGCGGCCGAGTTAGTTCAGAGGTGTGAAGCCTGCCAGTACTTGTCAAAGCAACAACATCTACCAGCACAGCAACTACAGACCATACCAGTGACTTGGCCATTCGCATGCTGGGGACTGGATATGATTGGACCTTTCAAGAAAGCTCAAGGAGGATACACTCATGTACTGGTAGCAATCGACAAATTCACTAAATGGATAGAGTTCAAACCCATTGCTTCTTTAACCTCACCTAAGGCCGTGGAATTCATACAAGACATAATATTCAGATTCGGAATACCGAACAGTATCATAACTGACCTGGGATCCAACTTCACAAGTTCAGAGTTCTTCGATTTCTGTGAGCAAAAGAACATTCAGATCAAGTACGCTTCGGTGGCACACCCAAGAGCCAACGGGCAGGTTGAACGAGCTAACGGGATGATATTAGAGGCACTCAGGAAAAAGGTCTTCGATAAAAATGAAAAGTTCACAGGAAAATGGATAAAGGAGTTGCCCTACGTCGTTTGGAGCCTAAGAACTCAACCTAGTCGAGCTCTGCACGGAAACACTCCTTTCTTCATGGTCTATGGGTCAGAGGCAGTATTACCCGCTGATCTCAAGTTTGGGGCGCCAAGGTTGGTTTTTGAAAGCATAGCAGAAGCCGAAGCTACTAGGCTGGAGGATATTGATGTACTCGAAGAAGAACGGCTGAACGCAGTAATTCAATCAGCGCGATACCAGCAAACTCTGAGACGCTATCACGACAAGGCCGTGCGACGACGATCCTTTGCAGTGGGAGATCTTGTCCTCCGTCGAATTCTAGCGGGGGAGGGACGGCACAAGTTGTCACCCCTATGGGAAGGACCATTCATAGTAGCAGAAGTCACTCGGCCGGGATCATATCGTCTCACTCAAATGGACGGCACAGAAATTGGGAACTCCTGGAATATAGAACACCTCAGGAAGTTTTATCCCTAGCTGTATTTCAAAAGCTATTGGGACAACAATGTACTCTGTAAAATGGGAGATATGTCATCAATAAAAAAGGCTTCAAGAATACTCAGTTTGTTCATGATTGACCTGCATTCTTATTTAACTCGGGGTGACCACTATGCCCTGCTAACGGAGCAATCGGCTTAAGTCAGCAACGACTTAAGACGGTGCAACATGATCGCGCTTACTTAACTCGAGGTGACCACTATGCCCCGCTAACGGAGCAATCGGCTTAAGTCGGCAACAACTTAAGACGGTGCAACATGCTCGCGCTTACTTAACTCGGGGTGACCACTATGCCCTGCTAACGGAGCAATCGGCTTAAGTCGGTAACGACTCAAGACGGTGCAACATGCTCGTGCTTACTTAACTCGGGGTGACCACTATGCCCTGCTAATGGAGCAATCGGCTTAAGTCGGCAACGACTTAAGACGATGCAACATGTTCGCGCTTACTTAACTTGGGACTACTACTATGCCCTACTAACAAAAGCAATCGATTTAAGTCAGCAACGAATTAAGGCGATTTCACATGCTTACGATTACTCATATAGGGGTGACCTCTATATCTCGTGAAGAAGTTTCAAAATCATCACACAGCATTTTACTCCTGCAAATTTACGTACCGCTGAATTCTAAAACAATAGGAGAGTAATAGTAGTATTCAAATGCCGAACTGGTGTCCTCTAACAAATATCCGATCCTGATAACCGCGCGCTCAAAGCACGCAATATTTCTCTATTTTGCAACATCTTTCTCAGGAGCAACCGACGAAGAAGGGTGACTTGAGGAATCAGGAGCAGCGTTCACATCAGCCCTTATATCATCGGGAACAACCACGCCGGGTCTCCTCATCAAGATCCGCCCCGCGCGAATGGCTTTATCCATGGCTCTGTCGCGCTGGGTCCTCAGAGTAATGGAAGTTTCTTCAGCAACTTTGACAGCCAACTGAGCGGTCTCTAGGTCCTGGGCGATGGACTTCTTGGAAGCACGCAGCTCCTTGATAGCAGCATCCTTAGCCGATATCAACTGCCTGAGACGGATCACGTCATCCGTGGATTCCTGCAGCTTACAGCAATGATTGTCTAATTCCTCCATGGTGAAGCGATGACTCCTCTCCAGGATGGTCAACGAGTTGCTAGAATCACGATATAGTCTGTCAAGATTGTCGCGAGAAGCAACAAGGGCACGTTTTTCTTCCTGCAAACAAGAATCAGCTCCTTCAAACATCAAGCAAGCAATAAGAACACGGCAATACAAGGCACAGTTTCATAAGTCACCTTTTCAGAATCAAGCTGAGCGCGAAGAGTAGAGTTCAGCGTGTTAGCGTCATTCAGAGCAGCAGAGACCTGGGCCAGCTCAGTCTGGCTTTGAGAATACTTTTCCTCAAAATCAGAACACCGCCGGACCAGTTCAGCCTGACCTTGAGAATGTTTTTCTTCAAGAACAGAAATCTGCCGAGCCATATCTAGCGAGAAACAATCAAGCGAAAAGGGTCAAAGTGTAAGCAGTTCAATAAGGTAGACGAAGGGAAGCAAAAGAGCACTAACCAACATTCGTCGCCTCTAAGTCAGAGACACGCTGTTGAAGCAACACCGGATTCCAACGTGCCAGAGACAAAGCTCCTTCTGGAACAGAAGCACCTTGCAACCTCAACTAACTAGCCATCCCGTCCACCAATGCCTGATATTGAGAACAGATGAGTGTAATGACAACAGTTCATACGGTGTAAAAGTCAGGCTAGAATATATCACAGTACCTGGAGGTTGGAGAAGAATGAAGGGACTCCCAAATCGTGAGAGATCAATTGATGGCTTGGCATAGGGTCACCACCCGAAGCAGCTCGCAATGAACCAGCAGGAACCAATCCAGTGTCATCAGCAGAGCCCAAAACTTGGTCGGCATGAACGCTAGCCTCTAAAGCGACTCCCTGACCCAAAGCTTGGGCTACCACCATGCAACCAGAGTGTGGAGGAGATCCTGCGTGAACATCCATGGAAGTACAAGAGGGAGACCCCACTCGGACACCCTCGGGGGCTGGGTCATAGTTTGCGCTACCCACTTGAGCCGGATCATCTCCGGCAATACCCTCGGGGGCTGGGCCGCGGCTCGCGCTTCCCACCCGAGCCGAATCATCCCCGGTAACACCCTCGGGGGCTGGGTAAGTGTCAACACCATCCTTGAGGACCATGTTCTCTGCAGTAGCCGCCTCTAAGGCTAAAGGTCCCTCAGTTACTTCCATGGGAACAAGACGATCCAAGTCAGTTTCCTGACCCTCAAGACCGCGCTCCAAGGTCGATGAGGCGCGGGACGCTGCCCGGGATGACCCCAACCTGGCATCGAGCACATCAGCACAAACATCTGTCGCATCACCATCCGCTAGCTCTGATAACAGATCCTCTGGAACCATATCTTCAAGAGTCTGATCAAAGTTCGCCAGGGACAATTCTTGTAGACCAATGAGGGCAGACAGAGCAGGAGAAGGAACTCCACTACTTTCCCCACTGGCAACATATTGCCGACTGTTCTTCCGAGTCAAAGGGACCTCATCTTCTTCCTCCCCCTCGTTTTCATCAGCAACACAGACAACACACCCATTGGGTTCAGCGACAGATGGAGCACCCCCATTGGGGTCAGCAACAGATGGATCACACCCATTGGGGTCAGCGTCGGTAAATTCAGGCACAGGCACTTCCTCAGCAGCAGGAACCGAAGGACCAACATCCCGATCCAAGCTAGATACTCGCTGAAGACGTCTCTTTTTCTTTTTCTTCTCATCAACAGGAGAATCAAGTTGATTGGCTCGGCAAGGGCGTTTCGGGCAAACACTGACAGGCCTCTGAATATCCAAGGTTGTACCAGCTTCCGGGAGAGGCGCCACCACCAATGTCCCAGCAGGAGCAGCATCAGAAGAGTCCTCAACCAGCATATCAAGCATAGCACTTATCTCTGCGTCACTAGGATCCAAAGGCACCTCAAAATGGACCTGCCGTTCATCGTCAGGAATTTCTTCAATCAAAGCAACCAAAGCACTAACTTCTTCGGTAGAGGGTCGCACTCTAAGGCCCAAACCGTCATCAGCAGCAGGAGGATTCGACACAAAATGGGCAAAGGCCTTGGAAGGAGGCAGGTTCCAGACCGAGTATGCGATAGGGGCGCCAACGTTTGAAACCTTGCCTCTAAGTATCATTTCAAGCCGGTTCACCAAGTCTACAGCGGGAATTCTTCTGTTGGTGACCCGGGTTGAATCAGCTAGACCTCGGTACAGATAAGCCGGGTATGCCCTGTCCTTCAAAGGCTGAATGTTCTTAAAGACAAAATCAGCAACCACAGCCTCTGCAGTCAGACCCCTCTCCTTCAGCAGTCCAACTTCAGCCAACAAAGCCCCTGCCTCAGCCACCTCCTGGTCCGTGGGGGACTCGGTCCAACTTGGAGTACGAACATCCGGCTGTCTCCCTGACCGTGGAGGGAGAGATTTTCCATGGTTCTCAACAATAAACCACTCCAAGCGACATCCTTTGATACTATCCTTGAGTGGGATTTCAAGGTAGTCAATCTTCCTCCCACGGCGCATCTCCAAACTCGCACCCCCACCAGCTGATGCTGCCCCCCAGCCATCCCAGGGCGACAGTGATACAAGTACTTCCACAATCCAAAATGTGGCAGGACGCCAAGAAAAGCTTCGCATAAATGAACGTAAATGGAAATTTGCAGAATGGAATTGGGATTCAGATGGGTCAAGTTAAGGCGATAGAAATCAAGGAGACCGCGGAAAAAGGGAGAAATAGGAAGAGCGAGACCGCGGAGAAGAAAAGGAACATAAATCACGGATTCATGGGTATCCTCTGTTGGAACAGTGACCCCGTGGCAAATCTGCCAAGAACAGAGCTCCTTCGGAGGAAGGACCCCGATGGACACGAGATGGAGAAGGTCAGGCTCAGAAACAACAGACATGTGGTTACCTGCGAAAGGCAACTGGCTGTTGGGGTCGATAGGGGGAATCACCGCAGCGGATGAACTCGAGGCCTTTCGCTTGGGCGCCATCTCAACTCCACCGGTGAACAGAGCGGGAGCCGAATTGCAAAAGGACAGGGAAGATCTGGAGGCAGGAAAGCAAGAACTAGGGCACGGAAAGCAGAGGCGGCTGAAAGCGCAGCACATATGGGATCTTCCCGGGTCGGATATCGTTTCCAAAAAGCGCCCAGTCATCACCCGACAGTTACTTCTAAAGCACCGGTGTGCCACATCATTACTCGGCTATTACCTTCAATGTGGCCGACGCAGCCCGTTCTAACTCGGCTATTATCTCTAAAACGCCGACGTTGTCTTCAGTCACTCGGCAGTTATCTCTAAAATGCCGACGTCGTCATAAGTCGCTCGGCTGTTACCTCTAAAAAAGCGTCGACGTGATCTTCAGTCACTCGACAGTTATCTCTAAAATGCCGACGTCGTCATAAGTCGCTCGGCTATTATCTCTAAAAAAGCGCCGACGTGATCATCAGTCATTCCAACGCTGATGTGGCTTCGTCATCATTTGGACGCTACTTCAGAAGCGTAAATGTTGACAACAATAACTCGGCCATCACCCCTAAAAGCGATGATATGATGCCCGAGTTACTCAGCTACTATTCCAGAGGAATCGACTTCACAAATAAGGAAAACAGAGGAATGATTCGAGAACTCCAAGTTACGACACAAGCATAACAGATAGAGAACATCACGGACAATAAATATCGCGACAACCATCAACTGACTATGAAGCAAAATAATCAACACAGGAGGAGACGAAATCATTCTTCATTAAGGGAAGTTACAGAACTTACAAATCAACTCGTTATGAGTTGATACTCCCCTACTACTACTACTACTACTACTACTACTACTACTACTACTACACTACATTCTACTACTCTACACTACTAACTACTACTACATTATTTCATTATACTACTTCTAATATATACTAACATCTAAAAGACCAGTGGCATCTAGCCACTGGCCTTGTTGCTGCCCTTGCTGTCGCCGCCGTTGCTGCCCCTGCTGCTGCCGCCGTCGCCGCCCTTGCTGCCCCTGCTGCCGTCGTCACCGCCATCGTCATCGTCGCCTCTGTCGTCGTCTTCGTCTCCGCCATCGCCGCCGCCGCCCTCCTCGGACGAGTTCGAAGAGTCCTCCTCGTTCGAGGAGTACTCCGACTCATCCGAGCCCTCGAGCCCGGAGCGCTCGACGGTCTGGATATAAGTCCAGACCTCCGCGACAATCCCCTGGGAGTCGTCTGAATCGTCAGACGACGCCGGGGGAGAGAAGGGAGCCGGAGACCCCTCGGACTCGGAGGAGAACTCCTCCTCCGAGTATTCCGAGTCGCCGAAGTCCTCCGATGGAGGAGTCAGCTCGTGCTTGCGTTTGTTACTCTTGCCCATGGTGGAAATGAAGGGAGAAGAAGAAAGCAAGCAGCAGAGAACATCAAGAGATGTGAAAAAACCGGAGAGGCAAAGGCACTATTCTCTACTAACTATTAAGAAGCTAATGTAGACCATAAAGTGCCCCCGCCTCCCATATGGTGCCCTGCATGCAGGCATGCAGCTGCCCTCCCACTCACGCTACATGCAAGCCGTACTGTCATCCGCCATAACGCACGGATGTTGGTATTGGCGTAGCCGACGGCTGTGAGAATGCGCACGACGTCAACTTGTCTGATACGGGAGCATCGGCACCAGCCAGCCCCAGCCCCTTGGTCTTCCTACTCCCGGCTTCCCGGGCGAGAAATTTATTTGTCCATTTGTCCATAGCTAGCTGGAGCTTTGATTAGTCTTGGTCTGACTAGCTAAGGGAGTGTGCTACACCAATACACGTCATCCTCTCTTCGACGACACATCAGTAGGAGATGAAGGCGGGTATATATAATTAGACATCGTAATCCGCATGCAGAGCAAGCAACCTCAGCCCACAACTCTTATATATTAAACCATACCACGTATACGTTGTTTTCAAGTGATTTGTTCACACTCGACAAAGTCAGATGATGTCGAGATGAAACGACACTAATGTTCTGGCATTAGAGTACCAAACAAGCAATACAAACTAAACTCGACTAGAGCATCTCCTCCTCTCTCTCTCTCTCTCGGTTGTTAGCCACACATCACTGGCTGCAGTGCAAGATAGTAATGCTTATCTTAGCCAACTAACGATGTGCCCCCTCATCCACTCATGCTACATGCAAGCCGCCGAAGCCGATCCTCGTGGCTCCCTCCACTCACGCTGCATGCAAGCATCGAAGTCGACTTACCCAACAACTGCTATCGGCCACTATGCACTAAGGAACGTTATGCCTAATGACGTGTGAACCCAGCCACATCCTAGGACCACGCGTCATAAGGCCATACGACTCGTCTCTTCTCCATGGCGTGTGAGCAAACTGGCCCGCATCACGCGCGCGTTCTAGAAGGACCTGCAACGCGCCAAGCGCTTCACTCACAAATGGACACCGTGATACCGTGCCCTCGCATAACGCTCGCCCCCGTACCCCACCCCGTTGTCCCCGCCTGACGCCCCCATCCCCTCGAGACGTTGGTTGGCGAGAGGGCCGGTGAGGCAACTCGCTCCGCTGTTCGGTTTGGGAGAGATCTGGACCTGATCGGATCAGTCAGTGCCACCGATCCCTAATCAAGTGGCGTAAATATTCTACCGTCACATCTGATCTACCGACTCCTTTCGACAAATTCTGACCACCCACCGTCGACTCTCGTCTTGCGATCTTCACACTTTTGCGTCTATTTGCTTGTTCGGCTTGAATACGTGCTTCGGCTTGTGCAACACAAGACATGCTAGAAATTTAACTATTTATTGCTGACATTAATATTTATGAAACAGGGATTGTGTGGAGCTCATTTGATTTAATGATGCGATTCTAGGAATCCCTTCCTTCAAACATTAACGCACACATTTTTGCATATATACTCCTAGAAAATGGAAATTTGGAGACCCCTCAAGCCCAAGTCCTTATCGAGGCAAATTTTTGCATGTGTTCTTAATTAAAAACCTTGGTCACGTTTTTTTAATAGATATACCCAGTTTCTTAGGCATACTTCTCTTTGTGCATAATATATAGAAAATGATGACTAACTATCAATTACCGTCAAATTTACTCAATCATTTCCACAACACTTTTACAACATGCTGCTTATAACTAGCAGATATGAATGCTCAAATGTGAAAATAAGGATATGAAACTTATACCAAATGTCGTGTTAGCTACTCACAGGAGTACATTATTTATCTCCCAAGTTGCTTGAGCTATTTTAACCTACTTATCAATACATGTAGCTATGTTATGCTAGCTTTGATGAATGTTCAATCCGGAAGGATGAGTTGAACCGTGTGCATTTAGTTCTTTCTCGTCCTTCCAAATTGGGTTCTTGTTGTGTTCAGTGAATGATTAATCAAGTTTTCCCAGTTAAATCTCTGACTCTGAATAGATACCAGAGCATTCAGTCTATACTTAGAGTATAATATTAGTGTTAAGGTGATATTTTGCTACATGGATTTTGCATATCATAGTGACGGTTGTCGTTCTATATCTATGTTTTATACGGATTTTTAACTCTCGTGGCAACGCACGGGCACATATCTAGTTATAGAAGAAGAAGGCAACCGCTCACCTCCTACCATAGTCACTGAACAGTCGCAAAAAATTCAATATACACTTCAACCCGTCTGAAGATACGTCAGGCGGCAGACGCCGTTTCACGCAACGCAACACCCATTGGGACTCCGGTCAACTACGCGGGCGATATGATTACACCCGTCGTCACATCACATTACTACTCAGAAGCAGCCGGCTAAAACACTCAGCGTACCAAGCCGTCCCTTGCCCACACCCATTAGGGGGGACGCCCAGGAATTATCAGTATATTTTTCAAAACTGTCATATCCGTGCAGGGCATGCAATGAATACCTCAAGACAAAAATGAGATATCAGAAAGGATCAAAGGAAAGCCAAATATAGCCGGTGAAGTACAAAGTCTGACCGACAGAAGCGACATGAAGACTAGCCAAGGGACGTCCATCGAACGTCCAATCAGTCGCAGATCAAATAAATTGCACCACCTAGCAAGATATGGGCAGATCTTGAACTCGGCCTCAAAGACAAAATACATGCTGACCTCTAAAGCATAATATCGATGACATAATGCTGACATCTAAGGCGTTTAAAAAAAGGATGACTCTAAGCAAAAGGACACGAAATGAAGACCTTCGAGTGGATTATTTTCAAAAATCCACTCGAAGCTCGGGGGCTACACCCATTGGGTGCACCTCCGGTGCACCCCATGAATCGCCATTTCAAGTCAAGATAATGCTAACTTCTAAAGCATATTGCAAGATCAAAGGCAAGGCTGACCTCCGACAAAGTGCAAGCGGAAAATAAAAATGATTTCTGATGAAGACCTTCGAGTGGATTATTTTCAAAAATCCACTCGAAGCTTGGGGGCTACAACCATTGGGTGCACCTCCGGTGCACCCAATGAAGTTCAGGATCCTACAATACGAAATGCTGATCTCCAAGGCACGAGTGTGAGACAAAGCACTAGTTTTCAAGTGATCAAAGCAGAAGGAGACAGTAAGAAATCGTTTTTACCAAACTGCCCGGAAAGCATTTTCTTGTCATAAACGAAGACCGCAAGCTGGACCTAGGATCTTTGGGCTGATTATCTCAAAATCAACCCAAAGATCGGGGGCTTGTGGGGGACAGATATCCCCCGGGTCCACTGGAAGGATAAAAGACCTCACGAAAGGCCCAAGGGCCCAATAAATCGTAAGGTCATTCCTTCATGGGCCTAGGGAAGAACGACCAGCGAAGCAGATCGACATAAGGCCGGATCGGTGCGAGCCCGGATGGGCCAACAACGTTGGGCAAGCAACCACAACAGAGACCCGACTTTCCCGCGCTGGAGCCCCATACAACGAAACCAGGCGAGGATAAGTCGGCAGAACTATAGGAAGATAGACTCAATCAGTTCACTATCTCTTAGGTGTGCATTGTTATCATGTCCGCATGTATTGTCCCACGGTCGAATATATAAGGCCTAGGGGGCACCCCTTCAGATCGATCGATCTCACTACTCAGCCATGCATCCCAATTCTCTACCCTCTAGTGTTAGAAAGCTCTCTTGTAATCTACCACATAAAGCACTCTCACCAGGACGTAGGGTGTTACGCATCTCCAAGCGGCCCGAACCTGTAAACACTGTCCATTGTTCCTCGTGCATCCAGCACGAACCATTTAGCTACAGTCGGCGACACCGTCCTACTCCTAAAAACACCTTGTGGGGCAACCCCCGGGTGTGCGGTCGGACCCAAAACACCGACACTAACCTTGTAGGACCCAACAAGAGTTGGGTACCTAAAACCCAAGCTTAAATTCCTTGCAGGTTTATGCATCCAGGGGCTCAAGCTGGATTACCGATAGCGGATGCACAAACCACATGACGGGGGAGAAGAAGATGTTCACCTCCTACGTCAAGAACAAGGATTCCTAGGATACGATTATCTTTGGAGATGGGAATCAAGGCAAGGTCAATGGTTTGGGAAAGATATCCATCACCAACGAGCACTCCATATCAAATATATTTCTAGTAGAATCGCTTGGTTACAACCTTCTGTTTGTAAGTCAATTGTGTCACATGGGTTACAATTGTCTTTTTACAAATGTTGATGTATCTGTCTTTAGAAGGAGTGATGGTTCATTAGCTTTTAAGGGTGTACTAGACGACAAACTCTACTTAGTTGATTTTTCGAAAGAGGAGGCTGATCTAGATGCATGCTTAATAGCTAAGACTAGTATGGGCTGACTATGGCATCACCGTCTAGCTCATGTTGGGATGAAGAACCGTCATAAACTTCTAAAGGGAGAACATGGGTTAAGACTAACCAATGTTTGTTTCGAGAAAGATAGACCTTGTGCAGCTTGTCAGGCAGGGAAACAGGTGGGAAGCACTCATCACAGCAAGAATTTGATGACAACATCAAGACCACTGGAGCTTCTTCACATGGACCTCTTCGAACCCGTTGCCTACCTTAGCATCGAGGGAAGTAAGTATGGTCTTGTAATTGTTGATGATTTTTCCTGCTTCACTTGGGTGTTCTTTTTGCAGGATAAATCAGAAACCTAAAGAACCCTAAAGCGCTTTCTAAGGAGGACTCAAAACGAATTTGAGCTCAAGGTGAAAAAGATAAGAAGCGATAATGGGTCCGAGTTCAAGAATCTGCAAGTGGAGGAGTATCTTGAGGAAGAAGGCGTCAAGCACGAGTTCTCCGGTCCCTACACACCACAGCAAAACGGTGTGGTAGAGAGGAAGAACATGATGCTTATCGACATGGCAAGAACGATGCTTGGAGAATTCAAGACGCCCGAGCGGTTTTGGTCGGAAGCTGTGAACACAGCTTGCCACGCCATAAACCGGCTCTACCTACATCGCCTTCTCAAGAAGACCTCGTATGAACTCCTTATCGGTAACAAACCCAATGTTTCTTACTTTCGTGTATTTGGGAGCAAATGTTACATTCTGGCGATGAAAGGTAGACATTTTAAATTTGCTCCCAAGGCAGTAGAAGGGTTTTTAGTAGGGTATGACTCAAATACAAAGGTGTATAGAGTCTTCAACAAATCATTGGGTTTGGTTGAAGTCTCTAGCGACGTTGTATTTGATGAGACTAATGGCTCTCCAACAGAGCAAGTTGATCTTGATGACATAGATGAAGATGATGTTCCGACGGCCACAATGCGCACGATGGCGATATGTGATGTGCGACCATAGGAACAACAAGAGCAAGATCAGCCATCTTCCTCCACAATGGTGCATCCTCCAACTCAAGACGATGAACAGGTACCTCAAGAAGAGGGACAAGATCAAGGGGGAGCACAGGAAGAACAAATGATAGAGGAAGAAGCACCACGGGTCCCTCCAACTCAAGTCCGAGCGACGATCCAACGACATCACCCCATTGACCAGATTCTGGGTGACATAAGCAAGGGAGTAACTACTCGCTCAAGATTAGCTAACTTTTGTGAGCATTACTCGTTTGTCTCTTCTATTGAGCCTTTCAGGGTAGAAGAGGCCTTGCAGGATCCGGACTGGGTGTTGGCCATGCAGGAAGAGCTCAACAACGTCAAGAGGAATGAAGTTTGGAGCCTGGTGCCACATCCAAAGCAAAATGTTGTGGGAACCAAGTGGGTGTTTCGCAACAAGCAAGACGAGCACGGGGTGGTGACAAGAAACAAGGCTCGACTTGTGGCAAAAGGTTATGCCCAAGTCGCAGGTTTGGATTTTGAGGAGACTTTTGCTTCTGTGGCTAGGCTAGAGTCTATTCGAATTTTATTAGCCTATGCTGCTCACCACTCTTTCAGGTTGTTTCAAATGGACGTAAAGAGCGCTTTTCTCAATGGGCCAATCAAGGAGGAGGTATATGTGGAACAACCCCCTGGCTTTGAGGATGACAAGTACCCCGACCATGTGTTCAAGCTCTCTAAGGCGCTCTATGGACTTAAGCAGGCCCCAAGAGCATGGTATAAATGCCTTAGAGATTTCTTAATTGCTAATGCTTTCAAGGTTGGGAAAGCCGATCCCACTCTTTTTACTAAGACTTGTGATGGTGATCTTTTTGTGTGCCAAATTTATGTCGATGACATAATATTTGGTTCTACTAATCAAAAGTCTTGTGAGGAGTTTAGCAGGGTGATGACACAAAAGTTCGAGATGTCGATGATGGGCGAGTTGACCTACTTCCTTGGGTTCCAAGTGAAGCAACTCAAGGACGACACCTTCCTGTCCCAAACAAAGTACACTCAAGATCTTCTCAAGAGGTTTGGGATGAAGGACGCCAAGCCCGCGAAGACACCGATGGGAACCGACGGGCATGTCGACCTCAACAAAGGAGGTAAGTCCGTTGATCAAAAGGTATACCGGTCTGTGATAGGGTCGTTACTTTATTTATGTGCTAGTAGATCGAACATTATGCTAAGCGTATGCATGTGTGCTAAATATCAATCCGACCCCAGGGAATGTCACCTTGTGACCGTTAAGCGAATTATTAGATATTTAGTTTCTACGCCTTGTTTCGGGATCTGGTATCCAAAGGGGTCTAACTTTGACTTGATTGGATACTCAGACTCCGACTATGTCGGGTGCAAGGTTGATAGGAAGAGCACATCGGGGACGTGCCAATTTCTAGGAAGGTCCCTAGTGTCCTAGAGTTCTAAGAAACAAACATCTATTTCCCTATCCACCGCTGAGGCTGAGTATGTTGCCGCAGGATAGTGTTGCGCGCAACTACTTTGGATGAGGCAAACCCTCCGAGACTTTGGCTACAATATGAGCAAAGTCCCACTCCTATGTGACAATGAGAGTGCAATCTGCATTGCGGATAATCCTATTGAACATAGCCGCACTAAGCACATAGACATCCGGCATCACTTTTTGAGAGACCACCAGCAAAAGGGAGATATCGAGGTGTACCATATTAGCACCGAGAACCAGCTAGCCGATATCTTTACCAAGTCGTTGGATGAGAAAACTTTTTGCAGGTTGCATAGTGAGCTAAATGTCTTAGATTCGCGTAACTTGGATTGATCTATAGCATACATGTGTTCTATGCCTTTGATCATGTTACTTTATGCATTTAAATCCATTATTGTTTATTTGTGGTGTTCAAGTTGTACACGTGATCCCCGGACCTCACAAGTCCATATGCAAGTGAGGCACATATTAAGGGGGAGATGTGATACAACTTGACCTTTTGAGACTAACCTAGTTGTTTGAGTATACTTGATGTAGTCGAAAAGGTGCATTGAAAGAGAAATGTGGACTTGGACAATGCAAAGACTTCCACTGCACTCTGGTATTAGTGTAATTACTTCCAAGTTCATTCTTATGCTCTAATTGCCTTTTCGCTCTGAATTAACATTTTTGGTGAGGCAATGGGGTTAAAGGGCCAAGAATGATCCCGTTTTGGTGCTTAATGCCAAAGGGGGAGAAATTAAGGCCAAAGCAAATGGATCAGCTACCACTTGTGAATTTTGAAAACCACTTGTGAATTTTGAAAACAATAGAGTTAGAACTTTTGATTTGTCCAAAATACTCTTATTGCAAAATTTGGTCTCT
This sequence comes from Zea mays, assembly GCF_902167145.1. NCBI lineage: Eukaryota > Viridiplantae > Streptophyta > Magnoliopsida > Poales > Poaceae > Zea > Zea mays. Next base: position 35,737,380 of record NC_050098.1, on the reverse strand, counting down.
TGTGGGGGAGAATTTTTTATTATGAGAAAAGGGGAGTTTTTGGTACTTGATCAATTTTTCCATTGGAATATCTCTTGATTTGCCCAAACAAATGTGTTTGACTTAGAGATAGGAAAAAGGATTTGATTTACAAAAACAAACCAAGTGGTGGCAAATAATGATCCAAATATGTCAAATCTTGTGCAAAAACAATTTGGTCCTCAATTGCATTGGTGTTGCACTTCTTTTGGTTGCTTTTGGATGTGTTTGCATAAATCAACAAAAAGGGGGAGAATTAAAGGGAAATGTGCCCTTGAGCAATTTCAATAATGTTTTGGTGATTAAGTGCCCAATACGGTTAATTAAGTTCTTATGTGCCAAGTAAAGTGAGAAGTGCAAATCAAAGAAAAAGGTACGTTTCTAGACTTAGTACATTGTTTTGAGTACTAATGTGTTTTGTCTAAGTGCTAGAAATAGTGAGAAAAGAATTGGAAAAAGAGTTGGCTATATGCAGCAAACTCCAACTCGGTTTGGCACACCGGACTGTCCGGTGGTGCACCGGACAGTGTCCGGTGCGCCAGGCTGGTCCACGGTGAATTCGCCGCTCTCGGGATTCGATGGTGGCGTACGACTATAATTCACCGGACTGTCCGGTGGTGCACCGGACTGCCCGGTGAGCCAACGGTCGCCAGCGCAACGGTTGGCCGCGCAATCCGCGGGCGACGCGTGGCCCGCAGCAACGGTCGGTTGGGCACACCGGACTGTCCGGTGTGCACCAGACTGTGTCCGGTGCGCCAATCGACCCCGAGGACCAACGGTCGGATGCGCCTGATTTGGAAGGCAATCTCGCTCCAGACAGCTACAGTGACTGTCCGGTGGTGCACCGGACTGTCCGGTGCACCACCCGACAGAAGGCAAGTTTGGCCTCCCAAGTTGGCTCCAACGACTCCTAGCTGCCTTGGGGCTATAAAAGGGACCCCTAGGCGCATGGAGGAGTCATCTAAGCAATCACTAAGCATTCTAAGACTCCCACACTCCGTCTCCACGCATTTGATCGATTGTGTTAGTGATTTGAGCTCCGTTCTAGTTGAGAACTCTTTGTGCTTCGTTTCGAGCTCAAGTCTTGGCTTGTGTGCGTGTGTGTGCTGCGGATTTGTGTGTTGCTCTCCAACCTTACTCTTGTGCATTCTTTGTGATCAATATTGTAAGGGCGAGAGGCTCCAACTTGTGGAGATTCCTCGCAAACGGGAAGAAAACTATAAGGAAGAAAGTCGTGGTATTCAAGTTGATCATTGGATCACTTGAAAGGGGTTGACTGCAACCCTCGTCCATTGGGACTCCACAACGTGGAAGTAGGCAAGTGTTACTTGGCCAAACCATGGGATAAAATCTCGTGTCTCTTGTGATTGCTTTCTCTGTGATTGTTTTGTCCACAAGAACTCGCTACTCAACTACTTAGTCGCACTAACACTTCTATAACTAAGTTTTGTGGCTATTTAGTGTTGAATTTTACAGGATCACCTATTCACCCCCCTCTAGGTGCTCTCACTACCCTTTCCCTACTTATCTCAGTGGTTTGTCTTCTAAGTTGTTAGACATGGGGATACTAGGGTCAAGGCATTTGCGAGCATGCCATGCCCTCGAAGTGTGTGAGTGGTTGCAAGGCCAGCACTTGTCGGACGCACTAGAGGCAGGGTGTGTCATACCCTAATAGGGTGTAGGGGAGGCAATCCACTTTAAGGACTTCATACGAAGGTCTTTAGAGTCTTGTTACCATTATAGGGTGACTAATCCTGCAATAATACGAAATCTTAAGAGGAGAAGGTCCTTGAGTTTCTACCATGATGAGATAGATCTTGACCGAAGAGAAGAATATCATGTTTGTGCTACATTCTTGACTGCCATGACAAATGACTTTGCCATAACTACTGAATTACCACCATATGAAGATATGATAGCTTAGTAACTCATCAAGATTTGCTTTGAATCCATCAATCTATCATACATTTGAAGTTGGGGTGGCCTGTATACTGGTGAACATGGTGTGGCTTGCAAGTCTGCTACCAAAGGAGAAGAATCATCATATGATAAGGCATCACGGTTATGTACTTCGAAGAGAAAATTCCTATGGTAATATGAGTTCTTCAATTGTTTATCTTGCTCATCGTGTGACACAATTCTTTTGATGATTCGTTAATTTTGTCGTTGCAACTGAGTGACCCGAAGCATCTTGTCCTTCCACTTTTCAACATGTTGATGGATAGCTTCCAAATTTTGGGTCTCTTGGTCGAGGTCATCTAGTGGTGGAGGGTTCGTGTCCTTCCTTTTCTCTCTTCGTGCTTCAATAAGTGCTTATTCATTCTGGTTCTGATCTATGCGAGTAAGAATAGAACCAGTAACTGTGGATTTTTTGAAGGCATGACGAAGAAATGCTTGTTGTCGTGGATTCACCGGAGGTGGGTGCTATTGTTAGTCACCTGCTTTGATTCCTGAAGGAGACCAAAATAGGGCAACATAATTAAAGATAAGAGACCTTCATTGCTTCGATCTATTCAATGGGTAGATCGAAGGAGGAAGATTGTCATAAATACAGACCTTCCAAGAATAACATAGAAATGCTCAAGAGAGATCATTATTGATGTACCTCCTTTATTGTTCTTTCTTGAATACAAATGGTTACATACATACCTTTGAGAGTCAAGGTAATATTATGAAGGTAAGTAAATGACATAACTTTGGAGGCAGAACAATCTTGATTTCTCCCCTCCTCCTGAAAGAGTCTTTGTATGCATGGCATTGTACCTCTATTTATAGTGACCAGTTAGAGTACATCTTCGTATAAAATTACAAACATGCCACTAACTTCTATACATACAAAATAACAAATCTCCTAAGGGCATTGTCGTCGTTTCCTTCATAGGCATGCTGACCAATTCTCAGGGTTCTTCCTTCATCTTAGTCGGTTCATCACTTCGTGCCTAGACTCTGAAGCCAAAGCTCTTAGCTTCGCCTTTGCCTATGTCTTCGAGATGAAGGTCTGAGATGAAGGCGATCTTCATTATTTCTTTGGTATACCGAAACAGACTTAGAAATAATTGTGACTTAATGTTTTGAGGACCTTCGCCAAGAGAAAGCCCTAATAATAACTATCCGGCTCAATGAGATCTAAACATCAACTCTTATGCATGGCAAGGACCTCTACGTGAAGTACAACAAGTAGGCATGTATGAGTATGGACAGCCACACCCTGTGGGGGATAGATATCCCCTGGGTCCACTAAAGAAGTAAAAGGCCTCACGAACGGCCCAAGGGCCCAATAATTCGTAAGGTCATTCTTTCGTGGGCCTAGGGAGAGACAGCCAACAAAGGAGACGTGAGACTAATTAATGCAAACACAGGCGGCCCACAACGTCGAACGAACGGATCACAACAGAGACCCGACTTTCCCGCGCTGAAGCCCTCATGCAACAGAGCCATGCGAGGATAAGTCGGCGAAGGTTACGTAGGGATAAGCTCAAGGGGTTCACTATCTTCTAGCTACTTGTTGTTATCGTATCACATGTACTGCCCCACGGTCGAGTATATAAGGCCTAGGGGGCACCCCTTCAGATCGATCGACCCTGTTCTACTAAGCCACCCACAAAAACTCTCTGCGCCCTCTATCCAGAGAATCCTCTTGTAACCACGCTCATATACTCACCAGGACGTAGGGTGTTACGCACTTCTAAGCGGCCCGAACCTGCAAATCTTGTCCATTGTCCCTCGTGCGATCGGCACGAACCATTTTGCTACAGTCGTCGGCACCGTCCTACTCCTAAAAGCACCTTGAGGGGCAACCCCGAGTGTGCGGTCGGACCCAAAACACTGACAGCTGGCGCGCCAGGTAGGGGGTGTGTCGACGATCCAAGCTAGCTCAATGGCCGTCACCTTCCACAGCAAGATTACCATGCGTCCCGGATCCACATTCTGCTTCGGGACAATCTCATCCGTGGCGGACGAAGAAGGAATTCTACACCGCCTCGCGGATCTACCGGAACAGAAGTCTCCTCCAACAAACTCCGAAAATGCTGGAAAAACGCTACCTCCGGCTCTTCGGAACAAGATCGCCTCCAGGGAGGCTGGAGCTAGAAGCTCGCTGACCCGGAAGACTCCGCTGTCTACTTCCCCGACGAAAGAATGAACACAGGTCATGAGAAGGAAGGAGATCAAGGAGAGGCCAGTCATTCTTCCCGTTCCTCCGACCTCAAAGGAGAACGGAAAGAAAGTCGCCGCGGCGGCAATACCGTTCTACCCCGACGTCCTCTTCATCGGGAGGGCAGAATCGCCCACCGTCTCCGACGATGAACCGACTGCGCCCGGAGAAGAACCGCCTCAGCGAGAATCCCGCCGACGAAGGAACCGACGCAGGAACGTTCGACGACATCATGCAGCTGGAGAACGGGATCCGGAGCAGCCTGTCTCGCGAGACGAGGTCTCAGAGATAGGAGAAACTCCGGAAGAACGCGTCTTCAGGGAACGAAGGAACTCCCGACGACGAGATCGCCGTCGGACTCAGGAGCAAGCCGAGCAAGATGCAAGGCAACGACGCGAGAATCCGCTCTTCGGGCGCAACCTGAACCCTGACTTCGCCCGAGCTATGAATACGCCGAGCGAAGTCGGAGGCGTTCTGGCCCGGATAGCCGACGGACTTCCTCGGACCCCCGATGCCGAGGGATACCGGCGCCTGCTCACTCAGGCAGCCAACCATCTTCTACCGCTCGCCCACCCGCCGAACGATCTGCGACACGCCATCAACAGTCGCCGAGACGCGCGAAGCTCTATCAATGCTTCGCGCGAACGGCGGCACGAGAACGAAATTCGTCGTCGGGAGGAGTATGACCGAGATCATGGCTTCCCGACTCAAAGCCAGGCCACCCGAACTGAGTCGGCAACAGCTTCAACTGGTGGAACCACCCGGGGACGGTCGAGGAACCACCACCGCCACTCCCCTCCCCGGGACAGACGACATCCTCGACGACAGGAGGACACGTGCGGAGTATCTGCTCTTACTCCGCGCCTTAGGGCCATCCAATGGCCTCCCAACTTCAAGGTATCCAATGTCGACAAATATGAACCTAAGCAGGATCCAGGGGGCTGGTTAGCCGTCTACACCACCGCTGCTCAGGCTGCCGGGGCATCCGAGGACGTCATGACTGCGTATCTGCCCATCGTCCTCGGGCAAGACGCGCTGCAGTGGCTACGACATCTACCCCGACACTGCATCGATGACTGGGGAGACTTCAGCCGACGTTTCACCGCCAACTTCCAGTCTCTCTCCGACAAGCCAGCGCAACCATGGGACCTCAAATCCATCAAGCGCCGGGGGGATGAGACTCTCCGGTCATACCTTAAAAGGTTCCAGACCATGAGAAACCGCATCCCCGAGGTCACGGAGGTGGCCGTGATCGAGGATTTCTACAGAGGATCTAATGACTCGGCTTTCGTCCGAGCCATACTGCAAAAGGCGCCAACCACCTCCGAGGAGCTATTCCGGGAAGCCGACCTCTACATCACCGCTGACGAGCGGGCCCAGGACCTCATCGGAGGAGCAAAACCCGCACCGGCGGCACCACGACGCGACGCGAACCAGCCGCCCGACAAGCGCTGGGAGAAGAGGCCTCGCGAAGAGGTACACGCCGCCGGACCACCCGCCTCTCGCGCCCGAGGAGGACCTCGTGGAGGCGAACGCACGCTGGACGACATCCTCGACGCCCAGTGCCCGTACCACAAGGATATGCGCCACACTCTCCGCAACTGCCGGGACTTCAAGCACTCCGTCGGGCATGGCCGACCCTTCCAACCTCTACCACCTCCTCCGCCGAGGGGAGGACCAGATGAACCACGACAGCCCCATCAGCCGGAGGAGGGGGGAGGAGGAGCTTTCCCGCGCGTTGACAGGGAGGTCAACGTCATCTTCGGCGGACATGGGTCGCAGGAGAACAAGAGACAACAAAAGCTCAACGACCGGCAGATATTGGTGGCGACCACCGGCCCTCCCGCCCCATACCGGTGGTCGGAGCACCCAATCACGTTCACTCGGGATGATCAATGGCTCAACTTCGACCACCCGGGCAAATACCCGCTCCTCGTCGATCCGGTGATCCGAGAGAGCCGGGTGAAGAAGGTGCTAGTGGATGGGGGGAGCAGCATCAATGTCACCTTCCCCCGTACGCTTCAAGGCTTGGGAGTTCACCTCAAAGAGCTCCATGAGTCAGACACTCCTTTCTTCGGCATCGTGCCGACGGAAGGGGAATACCCGCTGGGCCACATCTACATGCCGGTCACCTTCGGGACTCCGGATAACTACAGAACCGAGTTCCTGAGGTTCGAGGTGGCGAACTTCGACTGCGGGTACAACGCCATCATCGGGAGGCCAGGGCTGGCCAAGTTCATGGCCATCCCACACTATACGTACATGATACTGAAGATGCCCGGACCACAAGGAATCATAACTGTGCGCGCTGACTTCCAAGGCGCCGCGGAATGTTTCCGAGTGGCCATCCAAGTAGCCCTCACCACCAAGCCGTCAACGGTTCCTTCTACACCGGCGAACTCTAAGCCTGATGAAGACCTCGCCGTGCCGGCAAACGAAGCTCAGGCCGCGACCTCTATGCGGCCGACTGAGGACACCAAGCGGATCAACCTGGGGTTCGCTGATGAGCGCAAGACGGCCATCATCAGCTCCAGTTTGAGTGACAAATAGGAAAGCGCGCTCGTCCAGTTCCTGCAAGATAACCGAGACGTATTCGCATGGCAACCTGCGGATATGCCGGGAGTCCCAAGAGAACTGGCCGAGCACAAATTGAAGGTCTATCCCCAGGCGAGGCCGATCCGGCAAAAGCTGCGTCGTTTCACGCCCGACAAGAGAGAAGCCATTCGTGCCGAGTTGGCCCGCCTGGTCGCGGCCGGATTTATTAGAGAAGTATTACACCCCGAGTGGTTAGCCAACCCTGTTCTTGTACTCAAAAAGAATAAAGTGGATTGGCGCATGTGTGTCGACTATACCGATCTCAACAAACACTGTCCGAAGGATCCCTTCGGGCTCCCAAGGATAGATCAGGTGGTGGATTCCACCGCTGGATGTTCGATGCTGTCTTTCTTAGATTGCTATTCCGGGTATCATCAGATTAGTTTGGCAAAAGAAGACGAAGAAAAAACGGCGTTCATCACCCCGTTTGGTGCTTTCTGTTACACCTCCATGCCGTTCGGCCTCAAAAACGCTGGAGCGACTTATCAGAGAGCTATTCAAACATGCTTAGCCGATCACTGGGGCAAGCGTGTGGAAGCTTACGTGGACGATGTGGTGATCAAAACGGAGAATCCGGAAAATTTCATCGAAGACTTACAGCTAGTTTTCAACAGCTTGAGAAGATATAGATGGAAGCTCAATCCTGAGAAATGCGTCTTCGGGGTACCAGCAGGAAAGTTACTCGGATTTATTGTCAGCCACCGGGGAATTGAAGCTAATCCAGATAAGATTGAAGCTATCATGAAGATGGAAGCTCCTCGATCGCAAAAGAAGGTTCAGCGACTCACTGGATGTATGGCAGCCCTGAGCAGATTCATATCCAGGCTGGGAGAAAAAGGTCTGCCATTTTATAAACTGCTGAAGAAGGTGGATAAGTTTCAATGGACTTCAGAGGCACAGGAAGCCCTAGACGCACTGAAGAAATTCCTGACGACGCCGCCAGTATTGAAACCGCCCCGGCGAGCTACGCCGACTCAGCCGGCTGAAGATCTGCTGTTATATATCTCTTGCACGACTCACGTGGTAAGCACTGCGTTGGTAGTCGAGCGAGTGGAAGAAGGGCATGCCTACCCGGTACAACATCCCGTCTATTTCATCAGTGAGGTTCTAGGCCCATCGAAGAAAAAGTATCCTCAAGTTCAGAAGCTATTATATGCAGTACTTCTAACTGCCCGCAAACTGCGCCACTACTTTGACGACCACAAAGTCACAGTAGTTACTGGTTTTCCAATAGGGGACATTCTTCACAACAAGGAAGTCATTGGCCGAATAGCCAAGTGGGCTTGCGAGTTGGGGTCCCATGATATCGAGTTCCGACCTCGCACCGCCATCAAAACTCAAGCACTGGTCGACTTCGTATCAGAGTGGACAGAACAGCAAGTGCCGGATAATCCAGAAACCACAGAAGTATGGCGAATGTATTTTGATGGCTCGCTGAAGCTGCAGGGAGCAGGAGCAGGAATTCTCTTCACTGCACCTGGAGGCGAACACCTCAAGTACGCTCTCCAATTGCTATTCCCGGCCTCTAACAACGCAGCCGAGTATGAAGCTTTGATACACAGATTAAACATCGCCATATCGCTGGGTGTCAAGAGACTGATGGTGTACGGGGATTCTCTGGTAGTCATCAGTCAGATAAACAAGGAATGGGATTGTTCAAGTGATTCAATGGGAAGATACTGCGCCGCCGTCCGAAAGCTAGAAGATAAATTCGAAGGCCTGGAGTTTCATCATATAGAAAGAGATCGGAACACGGCGGCTGATGTACTGTCCAAGCTCGGATCCGGTCGGACTCAAGTCCCGCCCGGGGTCTTCATGCAAGAAATCAATCAGCCGAGCATCTCGACGGATCAAATAGAAGAGTGCAACATCATAGACCAACCCGAGTCAGACTCTGATGACTGGAGGCAACCGATTATTAAGTATATAAAGAATGAAGAAGAGCCGGATGACAAGAATTCGGCAGAGCGTATTGCCAGACAATCAGCTCACTATACACTCATTGGGGAGGTGTTATACCGGAGGGGCGCGTCAGGCGTCCTCATGAAGTGCGTTCTCCCGTCCACCGGGAAACAACTTCTGGAGGAAGTCCATGCAGGGCAGTGCGGGGTACATGCAGCATCCAGAACATTAGTCGGGAAGGTTTTCAGGTCAGGATTCTATTGGCCGACGGCAAAGAATGATGCAGCCGAGCTAGTTCAGAGATGCGAAGCCTGCCAGTACCTGTCAAAACAACAGCACATGCCAGCACAGCAGCTACAAACCATACCAGTAACTTGGCCTTTTGCATGCTGGGGATTGGATATGATTGGACCTTTCAAGAAAGCTCAAGGAGGATACACCCATGTATTGGTGGCAATTGACAAGTTCACTAAATGGATAGAGTTTCAGCCCATTGCCTCCTTAACCTCTGCTAAAGCCGTGGAATTCATACAAAGCATAATATTCAGATTTGGGATACCCAACAGTATCATCACCGACTTGGGATCCAACTTCACCAGTTCAGAATTCTTTGACTTCTGCGAGCAAAAAAGCATTCAGATCAAGTATGCATCTGTAGCCCATCCAAGAGCCAACGGGCAGGTTGAGCGAGCCAACGGAATGATATTGGAGGCACTCAGAAAAAGGGTCTTTGACAAAAATGAAAAATTCGCAGGAAAATGGATAAGAGAATTGCCTTATGTTGTTTGGAGCTTGAGAACTCAACCTAGCCGGGCCCTGCATGGAAACACTCCTTTCTTTATGGTCTATGGGTCGGAGGCAGTGCTACCTGCTGATCTCAAGTTTGGGGCGCCAAGATTGATCTTCGAAAGCATAGCAGAAGCCGAAGCCACTAGGCTGGAGGATATCGACGTACTCGAGGAAGAGCGACTGAATGCGGTGATTCAATCAGCACGATACCAGCAGACTCTAAGGCGCTACCACGACAAAGCTGTGCGGCAACGTTTCTTTTCGATGGGAGACCTCGTCCTCCGCCGAATTCTAACGGGGGAGGGACGGCACAAGTTATCACCCTTATGGGAGGGACCTTTCATAGTAGCAGAAGTCACTCGTCCCGGATCATATCGCCTCACCCAAATGGATGGTACAGAAGTCGGGAACTCCTGGAACATAGAGCACCTCCGAAAGTTTTACCCATAGCTGTATCTCAAAACAGCCAGGGTGACCATGTATTCTGTATAAAGGAAATATGTCATCAATAAAGAGAGATTTCAAAGATACTTGACTCATTTATGATTGACTTGCATTCTTACTTAACTCGGGGTGACCACTATGCCCTACGAACGGAGCAATCGGCTTAAGTCGGCAACGACTTAAGGCGGTGCAACATGCTCACGCTTACTTAACTCGGGGTGACCACTATGCCCTACGAACGGAGCAATCGGCTTAAGTCGGCAACGACTTAAGGCGGTGCAACATGCTCACGCTTACTTAACTCGGGGTGACCACTATGCCCTACGAACGGAGCAATCGGCTTAAGTCGGCAACGACTTAAGGCGGTGCAACATGCTCACGCTTACTTAACTCGGGGTGACCACTATGCCCTACGAACGGAGCAATCGGCTTAAGTCGGCAACGACTTAAGGCGGTGCAACATGCTCACGCTTACTTAACTCGGGGTGACCACTATGCCCTACGAACGGAGCAATCGGCTTAAGTCGGCAACGACTTAAGGCGGTGCAACATGCTCACGCTTACTTAACTCGGGGTGACCACTATGCCCTACGAACGGAGCAATCGACTTAAGTCGGCAACGACTTGAGGCGGTGCAACATGCTCACGCTTACTCTACCGGGGGTGACCACTATGCCCTACTAACGGAAGTTACCGGCTAAAAGTAATTGATGGTTTGAACCAGTATAGCATACTCACACTTATGCAGTTCAAGGGATGATCTCCATATCCCACAAACAAACTTCATAATCATCATACAGCGTTACCACAAACTTGCAAACTAATAATTTCTGATACAATAAGGGAGTAATAACGTCATTCGAATGATAAGTCGATACTTGATCATGCTAACTGCGCGCTCAGAGCACGCGAACTGTTTCTTTATTTTCTAATGTCTTTCTCAGGAACGACTGACGAAGAAGGGCGATTCGAGGAATCAGGGGCAGCATTCACGTCGGCTTTTATATCTTCAGGGACAGCCACGCCGGGTCTTCTCATCAAGATTCGTCCTGCTCGAATGGCCTTGTCCAGGGCCTTATCGCGCTGAGCTTTAAAAGTGACAGCAGCTTCTTCAGCAACTTTAACAGCCTGCTGAGCAGTTTCTAACTCCTGAGCAATGGATTTCTTAGAAGCTCGGAGTCCCTTGATGGTGGCATCCTTTGCCGATAGCAACTGTGTAAGGCGGGCTACTTCATCCGAGGATTCTTGCAGTTGACGGCGCTGATTGTCAAGCTCCTCCATAGTAAAACGGTGGCTCCTCTCCAAGATGGTCAGCGAGTTGCTGGAATCTCGGTACAATCTGTCCAAGTTATCGCGAGAAGCGGCAAGGATGCGTTTTTCCTCCTACAAGCAAAAATCAACTCATTCAGAATCCAAGAACATCATAAGGCGAAGCACAGATTCGTAAGCTACCTTCTCAGAGTCAAGCTGGACATGAAGGGAGGAACTCAGAGCGTTGGCATCATCCAAAGCCGTAGAGACCTGACTCAACTCGATCTGACTTTGAGAATACTTCTCCTCGAAGTCAGCGCATCGTCGAGCCATTTCGGCTTGATCTTGAGAGTGTTTTTCTTCAAGAACTGTGATCTGCCGAGTCATCCCTATCAACAAGTATTCAAACAAAATGAGGTCAGAAGGTAAAACAATCCACGGGCAAGAACAAAGGAGAAGAAGAAAGGACACTAACCAGCATTGGCGGCCTCCAACTCAGATACACGACTCCGAAGCAACACCGGATTCCAACGCTCAAGAGATGAAGCCACCTCCGGGATGGAAGCACCCTGCGACTTCAGCTGGCCGACCATTCCATCCACCAAAGCCTGATAAGAAGAGCGGATGATCATAATGGCAACAATTCACGCAACATAAAGATCCAACTAAAGCACAGCACAGCACCTGGAGGTTGGAGAAAAGCGAAGGGATCCCCAAATCATTCGAAATCGGCTGATGACCAGGTGCCAGACCACCACTCGAAGCAGGTTGCAGCAGACCAGCAGGAACAAGCTCAGTACATTCAGCAGAGTTTAACTCCAGACCAGTGGGGATGCTGCCCTCCAAAGCGACCCCCTGATCCGGAGTCCGAGCCACCATCATGCCGCCAGAGTGTGGAGGTGAACCCACATGAACATCCATGGAAGTGCAGGAGGGAGACCCCGCTCGGACACCCTCGGGGGCTGGGTCAAGGTTGGCACTGCCCACTTGAGCCGGGTCACCCCCGGCAACACCCTCGGGGGCTGGGTAGTGGCCTACACTCCTCGCCTGAGTTGAGCCCTCCCCGGCGACACCCTCGGGGGCTGGGCACATGTCAGCACTATTCAAAGGATCCAAGCTCTCTGTCGTGACCACCTCTAAGGTCGACGGGCCTTCAGCTGTTTCCACAGGATCAGGACGGTCCAAGTCATTATCCCGGCCCTCGAGATCGTGCTCTAAGGTCGACGAGGCACGGGATGACCTCAACCCAGCATCTGGCACGGCTGCACAAGTTTCTGTTGCATCAACGTCCGCAGGTTCCAACAGCAAGTTCTCAGGGACCATATCCTCTAGAGCTTGATCAAAATTGGCCATGGACAGTTCTTGCAGACCAATAAGAGCAGACAAGGCAGGAGAAGGAACCCCACTACTACCACCGCTAGCGACGAACTGACGACTGTTCTTCCGAGTTAATGGAGTTTCATTCTCTTCCTCCTCATCTTCCACAGCAACAGCACAAACAGCATCCTCATCAGCAGCGGGCGGAGCACACCCATTGGGATCAATGTCAGCAAGACCAGTTGTAGTCACTTCTTCAGCAGTAGGAGCTAAGGTGCTGGCATCCTCATCAAAGCTAGACACTCGCCGGAGGCGTCTTCTTTTCCTTTTCTGCTCATCAGCAGAAGGCTCGGGCTGACTAGTTCGGCTGGGACGCCTCGGGCGAGTATCGGCAGGTTTCGAGACATCCAAGGTCGCATCAACCTCTGGAAGCGGCACCACTGCCAATGTACCATCAGGAGCAGTATCAGATGAATCCTCAGCTAGCAGATCGAGCATGTCATTTATGTCTGCGTCACTAGGGTTCAGGGGCACTTCAAAATAAATCTGCCGTTCATCATCAGGTATCTCCCCGAGCGAAGCAACTAAGGAACGGACCTCTTCAGCAGAAGGTCGAACTCTAAGACCCAAATTGCTATCTGTCACGGGCGGATTGGACACAAAAAGAATGAAATCTTTGGGAGAAGGCAGCTTCCAAGCCGAGTATGCCACTGGAGCTCCAACGTTTGAAACCTTACCCCTGAGGATCATCTCGAGTCGGCTCACCAAATCAACAGAAGGAATTCTCCTATTAGTAACTCGAGTCGAGTCGGCCAGCCCTCGGTAAAGATATGCCGGATAGGCCCTGTCCTTCAGCGGCTGAATGTTTTTGAAAACAAAGTCTGTGACCACGGCTTCGGCAGTCAGACCTCTCTCTTTCAGTAATCCAACCTCAGTGAGCAACACGCCCGCCTCGGCTACCTCTTGGTCCGTGGGAGACTCAGTCCAACTCGGAGTACGAACGTCTGCCTGTCTCCCTGAGCGAGGAGGGAGAGAATTTCCATAATTATCCATTATAAACCACTCCAGACGCCAACCTTTAATGCTGTCCTTGAGGGGTATCTCGAGATACTCGGTCTTCCGCCCCCGGCGCATCTCTAAACTGGCACCTCCGACCAATTGATGCTGCCCCCCGGCCATCCCAGGACGGCAGTGATACAGATACTTCCACAAGCCAAAATGCGGAAGCACGCCAAGATAAGCTTCGCAAAGGTGAACGAAAATAGAGATTTGGAGAATGGAGTTAGGGTTCAAGTGAGTCAGGTTGATGTGATAAAAATCAAGGATACCACGGAAAAAAGGAGATATGGGAAGGCCGAGGCCGCGAAGAAGAAAAGGAGTGTAAACCACTGACTCGTGGGTATCTTCGGTTGGGACAGTGGTCCCATGGCAAGAACGCCAAGAACAGAGTTCCCGTGGAGGGAGAACCCCGATGGAAACAAGGCGGAGAAGCTCAACTTCAGAAATCACAGACATATGGTTACCTGCGAAGGGTAACTGACTGTTGGGGTCGATGGTGGGGATCACTGCAGCAGACGAGTTCGCGGTTTTCCTCTTGGGCGCCATCTTGTCTCTCGCTGGCGAAACAGAGCAGGAGGTGAGTGGCAGAGAAGACTCAGATGCGGAAATGCAAGAACTAGGGCACGGAAAGCAAAGGCGGCTAAAAGCGCGACTCTTAAGGGATATTCTTGAGCCAGATACCTTTTCAAAAGTGCCCAGTCATCACCCGGCGGTCATCTCCGAAATCCCAGCATGCCACGTGGATATCTAACAGTTATTTCCAAGAAAGCCGATGTGCCACCTCATCACTCAGCCGTTTTCCTCAGATTAACTTGAGAAGCTGGCTATCACTCGGCGCTGCCTCTAAAACGCCGGCCACGTGTTCAATCGCTCGGCATTGCTTCTAAAATGCCGACGCCGACCTTCAATCACTCGGCGCTGCCTCTAAAGCGCCGACCACGTGTTCAATCGCTCGGCATTACTTCTAAAATGCCGACGCCGACCTTCAATCACTCGGCGCTGCCTCTAAAACGCCGACCACGTGTTCAATCGCTCGGCATTACTTCTAAAATGCCGACGCCGACCATCAATCACTCGGCGCTGCCTCTGAAACGCCGACCACGTGTTCAATCGCTCGGCATTACTTCTAAAATGCCGACGCCGACCATCAATCACTCGGCGCTGCATCTAAAGCGCCGACCCCGTATTTTGTCGCTTGGCATTACTTCTAAAATGCCGATGCCGACCTTCTATCACTCGGCATTGCCTCTAAAACGCTGATCTTGTGTTCGATTGCTCAGTGTTACTTCTAAAACGCTGATATCAATCTTCACAATCGCTCGGCGCTGTTGCTACTATATCAAAAGAATCGGTTCAACATTCAGCAAAAGCAGTGACAAGTCATCAAAAAGAAGGGATAAAACGGCAATCTTCATTAAAGGGAAGTTGACAAGCTTACAAACCAACTCTTTATGAGTTGGTACTTCCCTAATTCTACTTTACATTACTACTACTACTAAACTACATTATACTACACTAATTACTACTACATTATTTTATCTATACTAAACTATACTAATATCTAAGAAGACCAGTGGCACCTAGCCACTGGCCCTGCCCCTGCCGCCGCCGCCGCCCTTGGTGCTGCCCCTGCTGCTGCCCCTGGTGCTGTCCCCGCTGCCGCCGTTGCTGCCCTTGGTGCTGCCCCTGCTGCTGCCCTTGGTGCTGCCCCTGCCGTCGCCGCCGCCCCTGCCACTGCTGCCGCCGTCGTCGTCATCATCGTCGTCGTCGTCGTCGTCGTCTTCACCCTCGTCGCCGCCGTCCGAGTCCTCCTCATCCGAGGAGTACTCCGACTCATCCGAGCCTTCGAGCCCGGCGCGCTCGACGGCCCGGATGTATGTCCAGACCTCCGCGGCTATCCCCTGGGAGTCGTCCGAGTCATCGGACGACGCCGGGGGAGAGACGGGAGCCGAAGACCCCTCGGGCTCGGAGGAGAACTCCTCCTCCGAGTACTCCGAGTCACCAAACTCCTCCGATGGAGGAGTCGGTTCACGCTTACGCTTGTTGTTCTTGCCCATGGTTAAAGCTTTGGGAGAGAAGAAAGGGAAGAAGCAGTAAGGAGCAGCGAAGAGATGTGAAGAAACCAGAGAAGCAAAGGGGTTATTTATAGAAGGGAAAGGCAACCGCTCACTTCTAACCGCGGTCACTGAACAGTCGCAAGGCATTCAATAAGCACTTCCACCCACCCGAAGACACGTCAGACGGCGGACGCCGTTTCATGCAACACTACACCCATTGGGACTCCAGTCAACAGCGCGAAGGATATGATTACACTAGCCGTCCCATCGCATTACTACTCAGAGGCAACCGGCTAAAACACTCAGCGCACCAAGCCGTCCCTTGCCCACACCCATTGGGGGGGGACGCCCAGGAATTATCGGTATATTTTTCAAACGGTCACATCTGTGCAGAGCATGCAGTGAATACCTCAAGACAAAAATGAGATATCAGTAAGGATCAGAGGAAAGCCAAATATAACCAGCAAAGTACAAGATATGGCCGACAGAAGCGACGTGAAGACTAGACAGAGAACGTCCGTCAAACGTCCAATCAATCGCAGAAGCAAATAAATTGCACTACCTAGCAAGATATGGATGGATTGCAAACTCGGCTGCTAAAGACAAAATATACGCTGACCTGGGCAGCAAAATATTGATGACATAATGCTGACCTCCAAAGCATAATGCAAAATAGCCTCATGCCAGTTTCCGCAAGTGAAAGGAAAACCTTCGAATGGATTATCCTTAAAAAATTCATTTGAAGGTCGGGGGCTACACCCATTGGGTGCACCTCCGGTGCACCCCATGGAATATTATTCTAAACCGGTATAGCGCCGACTTCTAAGGCGTAGAGCAAGATCGAAAAGACTAATCCTTAACCGAAATGCAGGAGTACGAATGAAGATAACCTTTGGAAGAAGACCTTCGAGTAGATTATCTTCTAAAATCTACTCAAAGGTTGGGGGCTACACCCATTGGGTGCACCCCCGGTGCACCCAATGAATTCCAGAGTCTTACAATCCAAAATGCCGACCTCTAAGGCACAAGCACAAAGCCGAACTTCGGTCGGACGAGTGATCAAAACCAGAGGAGCAGCAAGGAATCATTTTTTGGGCCTTGGATCTTTGAGTTGATTACCTCTAAATCAACCCAAAGATCGGGGGCTTGTGGGGGATAGATATCCCCTGGGTCCACTAAAGAAGTAAAAGGCCTCACGAACGGCCCAAGGGCCCAATAATTCGTAAGGTCATTCTTTCGTGGGCCTAGGGAGAGACAGCCAACAAAGGAGACGTGAGACTAATTAATGCAAACACAGGCGGCCCACAACGTCGAACGAACGGATCACAACAGAGACCCGACTTTCCCGCGCTGAAGCCCTCATGCAACAGAGCCATGCGAGGATAAGTCGGCGAAGGTTACGTAGGGATAAGCTCAAGGGGTTCACTATCTTCTAGCTACTTGTTGTTATCGTATCACATGTACTGCCCCACGGTCGAGTATATAAGGCCTAGGGGGCACCCCTTCAGATCGATCGACCCTGTTCTACTAAGCCACCCACAAAAACTCTCTGCGCCCTCTATCCAGAGAATCCTCTTGTAACCACGCTCATATACTCACCAGGACGTAGGGTGTTACGCACTTCTAAGCGGCCCGAACCTGCAAATCTTGTCCATTGTCCCTCGTGCGATCGGCACGAACCATTTTGCTACAGTCGTCGGCACCGTCCTACTCCTAAAAGCACCTTGAGGGGCAACCCCGGGTGTGCGGTCGGACCCAAAACACCGACACACCCCTCCACTCCCATACTCAAATTTGTCAAATATGTATCAAACATGAACCGAGGCCACATATATTCTATCACTTTGGATCCATATGCTTCTACAGGCGTCCAAGTGTGTTTCTTTTGTTTCTTCATTAACTATTTCTTTGGCATTGATGTTTTCTCGCTAATTTATTTCATACCTTTGTATAGCACTATATATACGGAATGGGCATATAACATGATCCTTCCAACATGCCTGACTATTATGACTCAAGCTGAATATGTGGACCTATGTGTCGTGGGAAAACTGTAAATAAAATTGCTTTTTTGTATTGAGAAGTCTAATTGTTGTTTTCTGGGTAGCCTGAAAAGCTTCAATATATTTAGAGGTGGGGAACTATGTCCCCCTGACCATCTAAAAAGAATTATAGTTTCTGGTTGCATATGTATATTGTATTTGATTTTGGTGTTCAAATGTTGTGTGAATCTATTTTTATCTGTTGTGTAGTATGATTTCAACAAATTACAAATAAACTTTATCAAAATTTTTATTTTCCCATGTGGACAACATTTTCCGGTTCAGTTCACAAGAAAATCGGTGGGGATGGATGGTTTACCGATGTTTTTTTACCAGAATTTGAATTGTAAATTGGTCTGTTTTTTGACAAAACTAGTGGTTTTCGCATGATTTACTGTTTCCGGTGGCGGGTGGTTTCTGAGTAAATTAAAACGGTTACTTGAACTCTGGACTGCACAGATTTGAACCGTGGTCTCTAGAAAGAGAGCACTCGTCTCTAACCGCCATAACTTATGTTGGTTTATATTGTACAAAGAAATTATATATCATATATAAAAACCGCCATGATGTACCGGCAACTAACTAGTAAAAGTAGAATAATGATGGCAGCAGTCGAATTTCACCATATTTGTATTCTTATATCACAAATAATCTTTGTACCAACGCTATGAGTAGCTCGGTCCTGCGTCACCAGGCTCAAGAGGTCGATTTGCTGGCAATATTATGCCCGTTGCCCCCGCAACCCAGTTCAGGCGAACACGAAGAGAAGATCAGCGGACAGCATCACAGCACACAGTGTTTTATGCTGCAAATATAGGGGGTGTTTGGTTTCTAGGGACTAATTTTTAGTCCCCCATTTTATTCTATTTTAGTCCCTAAATTACTAAATATAGAAACTAAAACTCTATTTTAATTTCCCTATTTAACAATTTATGAACTAAAATGGAATAAAGTGGAGGGACTAAAGTTTAGTCCCTATAAACCAAACACCCCTATAACTGAGGAATGTTTCTAGTTGAATTGATTGATGAATGGCTATATATATAGTAATAAAGAAGCACAAATTAGCATGTTATAGAATCATATATATAGGCTGCCCTACACGCGTGCCTCTCAAGTCTCAACGAGCCGTTTCATCCCACGGTCTCAAGACATGTGCCACGCCGCAAGAGGCAACACCGAAAAGAAGGACACGCGCTAGGTCCGCATGAAGTCGGCATGCGTCCAGTCTATCGACTGACAGACACACGCGACCAGCATCAAATTACATATGTTTTAGGCCGGACGACGACGACGACGACGACGTTACCGAACGTAGTAGGGGGTCGGGAAAAAGAAACAAACAAATCAATGGACATGTTCGTAAGGGATCATGTTGGAGAGCGTGCGGCAGATCTCGGACATCTCGATGAGCGACCTGTTGTGGTCCTCCATGGGGTTCTTGGAGACGGCCTTCCTGAACTCCTCGTCGCAGTTCTGCGTGTCCTGCGCCACCATGCTCATCGTGGCGCGGATGGTGACGGCGTCGCGGAAGCCGATGGCGCGCTTGCAGGCGCCGAGGTTGTCGGCGGCGTCCAGGTAGTAGGTCTTGCAGAGGTTCAGCGCCCTCCGCGCCTCGGGCGTCGCGGCCGTCTTGACCTCCTCCTTGGCGAGCCTCCGCGCCGCCTTCACGCGCTTCTTGAACGCGTCCACCTGCATCTCTAGCACCGTCACCGCGTCCACCACCTTGTACTTGTTGGCGTGCTTCCCCGCCGTCCTGGTGCACAGGTCGGGGGACGGAGTCTTCATGCAGATCTCCGCCACCGCCGCGGCTCCCCCGCCTGCAGACGCCGGCCGCGCGGCCAGGACCGCGACGGCAGCCGCGAGGACGATGAGCAGTGCCCAGGCTCCAGCCATCGCTAGCTAGCTGCTGGTTTTTTTAGTCGATCGCAGGGTCTGTGCAACGAAGGCAGATAAATACTACTCCTACAAGGTGGGACGGGTGGCTTCGGTGGCTCTGCATGCATGCATGGACGACGGAAATGACGGCCCTCCTCCATTGCTCGGGTTGCCATGGTCCGCTCGCTGTCGTCTCTTCCCTTGGGATTATACTCCTTGTCCTCATGTTTCGCTCCTTCTTACTAATCTGAGATGGTCTACGGCCTAGAATAGAGCAAAGAGCGCCTGACCGAAATTTTTAAAAAAGACCATCACAATTTGATTCATTGAGCATCTAACGGCTCAAAACAACATGAAAAGGTTACAAAAAAACGGATAAACGACTTGAAATTTAGAGCTGTTTTAGTTTACAGCGTTCGCCGGGAAGCTGCACACTTTGTGTTAGATTTAATAATGAGTTGGCATTGTATAAGAAAACACATGTGGATCTTAACTCACATCACAGACACAGGTTTCATGTTTCTCCCATAGACGTCTATGCTTACTGCAAATCACATACACGTAATCTATATCTATACTATACTTAAAACATCAGTATCAACGGTCGTCTCGCGTCATTTTTTTACAAATAATCACTCACAGCTATTTCAAATTAATCCGTTGCACGCCTATAGATGGCCAAACGGCGGTCCGGCACGGGCCAGACGCCCGCGGGCCACAACTCTGGCCCAGACACGTCATACCGGTCTACTGGCTATGCCGGCCCAGCCCGTTAGCTCGTCGGCCCATTTGATTAAATCAGCGTAAAATGTTAAAAAACAGTGCATGATGTGGGGTTCAAACCCATGCCCTAATGGAAGAAAGATCGAAGACACTAGGTGAAGTTGTCTAACCAGTAGAACATCATGCTCAGATATTTTTAATATTAAATATAAATTGTATATAAGTATATACTCTTTTTGTAAAATAAAAAATTAATCATGTCAGGCCGGCCAGCACTATGGACCGAGGCTACAGCCCAAGCATGGCACGACGTTCTTGGCTCTGCAAGCATTAGGTCGTTTTTTAGACCACGTTGGCGCAGTGGACTCCATGGTGTTTGAGGTTGCTGAATTAGATGGAACAACAATGATTTGTCACACTAAAACAGAAATCATGATCAACTAAGCCCTCTCGGGGGCTTGCTTAAGAATAAGAAAGAGGAATCTTATGGAAATAGCATGGAATAAGGTTTGATCCTATTCATAGGGATTCCGTAAATATCCCATTCCAAAAATCGAAACAATCGGGACTTTTCGGAGATTGACTGCAGTTACTAATTCATGATCTGGCATGTACAGAATGAAAACTTCATTCTCGATTCTACGAGAATTTTTATGAAAGCGTTTCATTTGCTTCTCTTCCATGGAAGTTTCATTTTCCCAGAATGTATCCTAATTTTTGGCCTAATTCTTCTTCTGATGATCGATTTAACCTCTGATCAAAAAGATAGACCTTGGTTCTATTTCATCTCTTCAACAAGTTTAGTAATAAGCATAATGTTGGCACTTGCTCTCAGCGGCAAGGAAGCCAACAAGGGTGAACGGTGGTGACAGCAGGGTTACGCGCACGGGGGGCAATAGCTCTGTTGATCTAGCCTCTCACGGGCACTGTGCGGGGGTATTTATAGGTATCTGAGTGCCCAGCGCCTTGTGTTAAGGACGCATGTGCCCTTAGACACCTAGTTTATCCCCAGAATATTCCCATAAAGCGGGGTTACAAGCCGTAATTACAAGAATGCCTTTACAAACTAGGCCCGTAACACAAAGGCGGCCACGCGGGGCCCGTTACAATGGGCCAGATCACACGTGGGCCTTAGAGCAGGACGAGGCCGTGCTACGGGGAGACGTCACCGCAGGCCTTCGTCTGGTGCTGAATGAAGCGAAGGGTGTCCCTGCCCGTTTTGTCTTCGTCAAACCAGCGACTGCAGCGAGAGACGACGAGCGAAGGGTGGCGTCTTTGCCTTCGCCCCAACATTTGCCCTCCGAGGGACCAGTTCGACAAAGTCACCTGGTGCCGAAGACGTCGCTGGATGGCGGAGACGCTGCCCTCGCTCGAAGTGGTTCCGCGGGGGTTTCTGATGTGACCGTTGATGGACGGCGTACTGTTGGATTGCGGGTTTCCCGAAGCGTCGCGCCCTGTCGGATTGCGGGTTTCCCGAAGAGCCGCGCCCTGCCTATAAAAGGGGGCGGGGGCCGGCGCTGTTTGAACTTTGCCTTCCGCGCTCCGTGAAAACCCTAGCCTCCCGCCGCCTTGCTGCTCTTCTTCTTCCGCTGCTCCTTTTGCTCGCCGGAGTGCTGGCTCGAGTGAAGCAAACCGCCCGCCGCCGCCGACGGTACGTAGCAATGCCGTCCTCTTCTTCTTCCTCCGACACCACGCCGCCGGCCGCCGCCTCGTCTGAGGAGACGTTGAGTAGCGTGATGGTGGAGGAGTTGCGCGCCGGCGACTCCGTTGATTTTGGTGTGTCACGGATGACGTCAGCCCGCGTTGAAGATATGCAGCGGTTGGGCTACTTTGGCGGCGGAGTTGCTCGTGCTCCGGGGACGGAGGAAGTCCCCGAGCCGGAGGGTGAGTTGGTCGTTTTCGAGGCGTTCTTCGCCGCCGGTCTCCGCTTGCCTGCGCACCGGTTTGTCGGCGAAGTCCTGCGTAGATTCAATGTTCAGATACATCAGCTGACACCGAATGCTATGGTGGCGCTGGCGAAGTATGTCTGGGCGACGACTTCGTACGGCGGGCAGCCGTCTGTTGAAGTTTTTGCGAAGAATTATTGTTTGCATTGGCAGAAGAGGATGGTTGGGGACGGAGTTGCCCAGTTCGGGTCGTGCACATTCACGCCGAAGACCGGCAAGACCACAATGCCAGTAGTGGAGTTGGTTCCGTGCGCCCGCAACAAGTGGGGCAATTGGAATGAATTTTGGTTTTACGTTGCGGAGGGTACTGTCGAAGGCCATAAAGGTCTCCCTGTGTCTGAGATGTGCTCTCATTATTATTCTGCGTATCCGCCTTTTGAAGTGGCAGAAGAGGATGCAGACGAAGGGGCCCTCCGATGCGCCGCCGGTCAGAGCAGTGGGCGTGATTTAGTTGAAGAGTTCGTGGCATACGGGGTCTGGCCCTTGGCGCACGGCTGGGCGTTGGGCGAAGTGTGCCCTCGCCAGATGCCTTTTCACGGTGGAAGGGTGGTGCGAAGTCCTGCCTTCGCACTGAACTTGCGGAATCGTGACCCGGCCGCCTTTGTGCGTGATGCGGAGGACTTGGCGGTGCGGCTCGTGGGACGTTACGTGCCGAGGACTGAAGGCCAGCGCAGCTTTGATATCCGCGGGTCAAATGAGCGCTTGAACAGGGTCTTCGAATTAAATCAATTGCCGTACGACGGCTATCCTGGTCAAGACGAAGCGGACCGCCGTGGGAAGAAACCGGCGGTGGAGACTGGAGGCGACCCTGCGCTGGCGGCCGCCCCCTCCTCAAAAAAGAGAAAATTAGGTACTGCGATGGGGGGACTTGGGGTGTCTGATAGTTTTGCTAGAGAGTTAATGAGGACGTGTGCGGCCCCGGGGGAAAGGATGTCTTCGCCCGAGCTCCGGGAGTCTTCGGCTCGGATGCTGAGGGTTACCGGGGGTTGCTGGCCGAAAAATGTTCCTATCCCCTGCGCGGCTGAGGAGGACTGTTTTACATCTCGTATGGTTCATCGGTGGAGAGTTTTTCCTTACGGGCGAAATATCGGTGCTGTTGTGTGGACAGTGATGGACAAGGATCGCCAAGGGGCGGCGCAAAAACGCCAGGCGACTGTCAGGATTCACGAGGCTCGGCCGAAAAGGCCGCGGGGAACTGCGAAGGCCGTGGCCTCCAGCGGAGGTAAGCCGCCGCTGGCGGCGAAGGCGGGCGCCTCTGCACCTAGCAAGGCGCCGGAGGCAACGGCGGGCGCCGGAGGCTCCAAGTCGGCGAAGGTGGTGCCCCCGGCCAGTGGAATGGCGGAGGCTTCGAAGGCGGCCCGAGCGCTGCCGCTGGCGGGCAAACGTGTTGCCGACTTCGGCACCGACATTACTGTGGACGACTATCTTGGTGGTAAGTCGCTGGCCTATATTTTTTTTGTTTTTTTTTAATTCGAAGATGCGTTGCAGGGTCGGACGAGGGCCAGCTTGCCATGGTTGCGCCTGGCGCGGAGATCGCGACAGCGGCCATAGTGCCGAAGGCGAGGGGCGAGGCCCTTGACGCCGGAGGCGAGGTGTCGGCCCTCGCCGTGGTCAGGGACGAGGCGGGCGCGGCGACCCGCCGGCTGAAGAGAGTGACGGAGGCACTGAGTCAGGCGACGGAGGCGCTGAGTCAGGTCCGTTGAGCCATACTCTCTTCCCCACCTCTCTTGGGGCAACGGCCTTACGTGCTGTGTCGCGGCTCTGCAGGTGGTTGACTTTGCTAGCCGCACTGCGTCGGGGGCCCTCACGGCGGCTGTGTCTGCCGAAGTCGAGAGACTTCGGACACAACATGCTGACGCTGTTCGTGAGAAGTCGGCCTCCGACAGCAAGTGCCGTAAGCTGACGGACAGGGTGGCCGCCCTGGAGAAGGAGAAGGCTGACCTCCGGCGCCAACTGGCGGCGGAGAGGAGGGAAGCTAACGAGGCTATCGCCAAGGGGCAGGCTGCGCAGGCGGAGGCCAAGCTGGCGCGGGCGGAGGGCAATCTTGCCACGGAGCTCGCCGAACATCTGCAAGAGCGGCTCACCGCCCTGGAGAGCCGCGCTAAGGAGGCCGAGGCCGCAATGCATGCGGAGGCCGAACGGACGCGCACTCAGCTTATGGATACATATCGTGAGCTGGGTGCACGGACCGGTGACTTCGAAGTGCCGGACCGAGAGCTCGGCCTTCGCTGTCTGCAGTGGGCGCAGGAGGAGCTGCTGGAACTTCCAGCCATCGTGGGGGGGTTGATGTCGTACGCCTCCCTGGTCACCTGCGAGGGGGCGATGAACGCGCTCTCCCGCGAAGGGTGCCGGCACTTCGAGGCCTTCGACCAGGTGGATGAAGATTTTGATCGAGATATCTATAAGGTCGAAGACCCCGTAGTGAAGGAATCCGCCGGGGCCCTCTACGACCGGATGTGGGGTCTGTACGGTCGTGAGGTGGTCAGGGAGCGGGCCGAGGCTGCGAGGGCTCAGGTAACGTCGTTTGTTTGTTGTTTGCTGTATGCGGGCTGTGCGTGTGTTCGCTGAATTTTTGTGTGTGTTGTCTTAGGCGGAGCGTGGCGAGCGGGTGGACGACTTCGGGGCACTGAACAGCGTGCTGCCTGACCCGGAGCTGACCCCCGCGGAGGCCGCGACTGGAGTCACCCTGGAGACAACCCCGGGGCCTGCGGAAGACGCGCCGAGCGTGCCCACCTCTGCTGTGGCCGGCGAAGACCTGCCTCCAAAGGTGGCCGAAGGCGCGCCTGGCGCCCCCGCAGCTGCTGCGCCGAGCACTGAAGATTCCGTGGCAGTGGTGGCGGAAACGGCGGCGGAGGAGACAGCGGAGGCTCCCGCAGCGGCAGGGCCTTCGCAGGTGGCGTAGTGGGTGTTTAGGGTTGGGGACTTTTTGGATGTTGTGTACTGAATTTTGGTTGCTGCGCAGGTTCAAGATTTTGGGCCTGCGCACGCAACCGCTACTACTGGGTTTTTGGCGGCTTCGACCGCGGAAGATGGAAATGAATATGGTGGGGCTGTATCTGAGTTTTTTGATTTTACTGATTCTGGGAGCTCGGTTGAGTGGACTGAGGAGTCGGAGGAGGAGGACTTGGATTATTTTGCGGCCTTGGACGTGGCTGCGGCGGAGGCTTCGCCACACGCCGCGGACGCGCCAGACGTGCTGGGTCCTAGCACCGGGCGCCGACGACGAAGGGCGGTTGCAAAGCGTAGGGTTAGTGCGGAGGAAGGGGCTCGGCTTCGCGTGAGTAGGGGTGGTCGGCAGGAACTGTTGTCTCTGCCGGACGCCACGAGCACAGGGGAAGGGGAACTGCGAAGTCTTTTTGCGGGTGAGGAGCTTAGGATAATGTTATTTAATTATAGGGAGATGGGGATTATTCCTAAGGTGGAGCCGATGTAGAGTGCGGTGCCCTCGCTTGTATATGTGTAAAAGGTTGTAAGATGAAGTTGTGTGCCCTCGCGTGCCTGTGCCTGCGAGGGCGCTGTATGCTTTGCGTGGCATGGTTGGCTATGCTGTGCTGGTGTGATTATAGTCGGTCTTTAGCGCGGATGGTTTGATGCTGTCGCTCCTGCTTTTGTTGTACTTAGTTTGACTGCTCCCTTAGGCGGCTTCTGCGCGGAGTCTTCGCGAGAGACATCGGAATTTTTTTGCACTTGATGTGTTTAGTCCGGCTGCACCCTTAGGCGACTTCTGCGCGGATAGACTTCGCGATAGACATCGGAATTTTTTCGCACTTGTTGTGCTAAGTCCGGCTGCACCCTTAGGCGACTTCTGCGCGGATAGTCTTCGCGATAGACATCGGAATTTTTTCGCACTTGTTGTGCTAAGTCCGGCTGCACCCTTAGGCGACTTCTGCGCGGATAGACTTCGCGATTGACATCGGAATTTTTTCGCACTTGTTGTGCTAAGTCCGGCTGCACCCTTAGGCGACTTCTGCGCGGATAGACTTCGCGATAGACATCGGAATTTTTTCGCACTTGTTGTGCTAAGTCCGGCTGCACCCTTAGGCGACTTCTGCGCGGATAGTCTTCGCGATAGACATCGGAATTTTTTCGCACTTGTTGTGCTAAGTCCGGCTGCACCCTTAGGCGACTTCTGCGCGAACTCGTCGCACGCGAGGGTGGCTAGCGCTTAGCCTCGTGGTGACTTCGAATTGGTCGAATGCCGAAGACCGTTGTCGCGGTCTTTTTTCGACACATGTTTTTGCGGGGGATTTTTTTTTCACATATATTACATGGCTCCGCCTCGTTAAAAACCTCACCCCCGGGAGGAAAAGAGTGCGGGCCGGTACAAGATTGTTTGCGGCGAATTACAAGGGCGAAATCAGCCCTAAATGGGTCAAACAAAAAAATTGCGAAGGTTGTCGATGTTCCAGGAGTGCTCCAGGTCCTCGTCGTTTGGCGTTGTGAGCCTGTAAGCGCTGGGGGAAGCTTTTGACTTGACTATGAAGGGGCCCTCCCACTTGGGCTCCAACTTGCCCTTGGACTCCGTCCGAGCTGTCCGGATGAGTACGAGGTCCCCCTCGCTGAACTCCCTCGGGATGACTGCGCGGTCGCGCCATGCTTTGGTTTGGGCTTGATATTTGTTTAGGGCCTGTAGGGCGAAGACCCGGTCTCCGTCGATGAGATCTTTTGAAGTTGGCTCATCCACGTCGGGGACGGCTGACGGAACTGTACGCGGGGACCCATGCTTTATTTCTTGCGGGGTCATTGCCTCCGATCCGTATAGAAGGCGGAAAGGAGTGAACCCGGTCGCCCTGCACTCAGTTGTGTTCAGCGCCCAGACTGCCTCCGGTAATAAATCGGTCCATCTGCCTTTTCTTTCATCGAGGAGCATCTTTTTGACAGCTGTGAATATTTTCCCATTGGCGCGCTCCACGACCCCGTTGGACTGCGGATGATAGACTGAAGCGAAGGCAAGCTTGGTGCCGATGGAGAAACAAAAATCCTTGAAATCTTGGCTGTCGAACTGCTTTCCGTTGTCAACTGTAGCTCGGACGGTACTCCGAAGCGGCAAACGATGTTCTGCCAGAAGAATTTTTGGGCAGTCTTTGATGTGATTGTGGAAACAGCCCTCGCTTCAATCCATTTGGTGAAGTATTCGACGGCTACGAAGGCGAACTTAAGGTTCCCCTGAGCGGTGGGCAGGGGCCCGACGATGTCCAGGCCCCAGCGCTGGAGAGGCCATGTATGGGCGATCAGCTTTGTATATTGCGAGGGGTTGCCTGACCGAGGGGAGAACTTCTGGCAGGCTTCGCAGGACCTCGTGACCCGATTTGCGGCGCAGATCATTGCGGGCCAGTAAAACCCTTGACTGATCACCTTGGCAGCCAGGGCCCTTGGCCCTGCGTGCGAGCCGCACGTGCCACTGTGGACTTCGCGTAGGATCTGCATGCCTTCGGTTTCGGTGACGCATTTGAGCATTGGCTGACTGACCCCTTTCTTGTATAGTTGGCCCTCGATCAGAGCGAAGTCCCGGCTTCGATGTCTGAGGCGCTTTGCCTCACTGACGTCGGCTGGATGATAGTACCCCTGTAGGAACAGGGTTATTGGTGCCCTCCAGTCTTCGGTCATGATTAGGTTGACTATACGGTGGCCTTCGCTATCATTAGTTATCTGGAGCCCTTCGGGGCTCCGGACGGCTGGAGTGCCGATGGTGTGGAAAAACACGTCGGAGGGCAGGGGCTCGCCCCTGGCGGCGGCCTTGGCTAAGGCATCGGCCTCCTCGTTCTTGGCCCTATCCACATGCTGCAGGGTGAATCCCTTGAATTGTCTCTCGAGACTTCGGATAGCCGCGAGGTATTGCATGAGGGCGGGGTCTTTTGCTGCATAGTCTTTCTCGACCTGTCCGGCAACTATCTTGGAGTCTGTCTTGATGATACATGTGGTGACTCCGAGGGCCCTTAGCTTGCGGAGGCCGAGGATAACCGCTTCATACTCTGCTATATTGTTTGTACATTTGTCGGATTCCAGAGCGAAGTTGAGGCGTGCTGCATATCTGTGTTTGACTCCGGCAGGTGAGGTGACGACTGCAGCGACGCCTGCCCCCGCATGGCACCATGCACCGTCGCAATGAATGGTCCAGATCTTCTATGTGGACGGGTCCGGCTGTGTTGCTGGCCCAGTCCAGTCGACGACGAAGTCTGCCAGGACTTGCGACTTGATGGTTGTCCTGGGCTCGAAGCTGATGTGGTAGCCGGAGAGTTCGGCTGTCCACTTGGCAATCCTCACCGATGCCTCCGGGTTTCTGAATAGTTCGCCGAGCCCTCTGTCAGAGGTGACTCGGACCTTGAATGCTTCAAAGTAATGGCGCAGTTTGCGCGAGGACATGACAACTGCGTAGGCGATCTTCTCCAGCTCTGTCATGTTGCATTTGGACGGTGTCAGGACTTCGGAGACATAGTAAACAGGGCACTGTCTGACTGCGCCTTCGACTGACTGCTCCTGCACTAGTGCCGCGCTGACCGCGTGCGGCGAAGCCGCGACATAGAGCAATAGGGGGAGCGAGGAGTCGGGGCTGGTGAGGATGGCCAGCTCCGACAGGTACTGTTTGAGTGAGGCGAAGGCCGCCGCTTGCTCCAGTCCCCAGGCGAAGTCTTTCGCGCCGCGGAGTGTTTTGAGGAAGGGGAGACTTCGCTCGGCGGACTTGGAGATGAATCTGTTGAGAGCGGCCAGTCTGCCTGTCAGACGCTGGACGTCCCTGACGGACTGCGGAGGCGACATGTCGACGATGGCCTGGATCTTGGTTGGGTTGGCCTCGATGCCGCGGTGTGACACCAGGTAACCCAATATCTTGCCCTGGCGAACACCAAAGACGCACTTTTCCGGGTTCAGGCGGAGTCGTGCATCTCGCATGTTCGCGAATGTCTCGGCGAGGTCGGCGAGGTGGTCCTCCTTATTCTTGCTGGCGACGACGATGTCGTCCACATATGTAAATATATTTCTGCCGACCTGGCCCTCGAGTACTGTTTTGGTGAGTCTGGAGAAGGTGGACCCCGCATTCTTGAGTCCCTCCGGCATCCTGATGAAGCAATAAGTGCCGAAGGGTGTTATAAAGCTGGTGCTAGCCTTGTCTTCCTCCTTCATGTATATCTGGTGATAGCCGGAGAAGCAGTCGAGGAGTGACATGACCTCGCACCCGGCCGCGCTATCGACTATCTTGTCGATCCGCGGCAACGGGAAGTTGTCCTTCGGGCAGGCCTTATTGAGACTGGTGAAGTCTATGCACATTCGCCATTTCCCGCTTTTTTCTGCACCATTACGACATTGGAGAGCCACGTGGGGTAAGCCACTGGCTCGATGAATTTAGCTTCTAGGAGGCGGTGCACTTCCGCCTTGGCGGCCTCTGTCTTTTCGTCGGACATTTTGCGGAGCCTTTGCTTTTTTGGCCGCACCGAAGGGTCAATTCCCAAGCTGTGCTCAATTATGGATCGGCTGACTCCGACCAGGTCTAGGGCGGACCAGGCGAAGACATCTTTATTTTTGGCCAGGCAGCAGAGAAGCCTTTCTTCTTCATGTGACGTAAGGTCTTCGCTGATAGTGACTGTCTGCTTGGGCGTGGCCTGATCAAGGGGAACAGTCCTGGTTCCATCTTGGCTCTGCAACTGTGCCTTCTCGTGCTGCTTGTCGGCTGGGCTGGCGGGCGCGGGGACCTCGCGTTGGGCCGTGAGACAGTGTACGTTCCTCTGACCAGGCACGAAGTCCCGCTCTATGTTGCGCGCCGTCTGCTGGTTGCCGTAGATCGTGATAGCGCCTAGCGGACCTGGTATCTTCATACATAGGTACAGTCCGTGGATGGCGGCTTCGAACTTATTGATTGAGCCCCGGCCCATGATGGCGTTGTACGGATATACCATGTCGACAATGTCGAAGGTTACTTGCTCACTTCGGGCATTGGGTGCTACACCGAAGGAGAGGGGAAGCTCTATTTTGCCAACGGGGAAGGTGCCTTTGCCGCCGAAGCCATACAACGGATTGTCCGAAGGCTTGAGCAGGCTGTGGCTTATACCCATGCGGTCGAAGGCGTGGAGGAAGATGATGTCCGCCTGACTGCCGTTGTCGACTAGGACTTTGTGCAAGTCCCAGCCTGCCACGCTGCAATTGATGACCATAGCGTCGATGTGGGGGGCGCTGCGCAGGTCGACGTCTCGTGCATCGAAGGTTAGCGGTATATGGGACCACTTCGTCTGCACGACTGGGCCGGTAACCGCGACATGGTTGATGCTGCGGTAGTGGTCCCGCTTCTGCCGCTTGGTGTCGAAGTCAGTGCTGGACCCCCCTGTTATCATGTGAATGACTCCGCGATATGGTTGATCGGCGAAGTCTTCCTGTTTTGGGGCGTGGGGGATGTTTTGGTGTTGCTGGTGTGGTGGTGGGGGTGGAGGAGGTACGATTTGTACTTCCTGATGGTGTTGGTAAGCGTGGTGCGGTGGATGCAGAGCGGGAGCGTGGATATATGGTGGAGGGGGTGGCTGGTAATTATGCGCGACAATTCTGGGATTGTCGGCTGGCTGCGCCCGCGCCATTCTGTCTCTGGTGGCCTTCGTTTCGGGGCAGTCTTTCGTTTGGTGGGCGCAGTCTTCGCCGTGGAAAAGGCAGTAGAACCGGCGCGGCGGCTGCGCGCGCCCTCGGCCCCTGCCACGAGTTCCGTTCCCGCGGCCTTGGGGGGGATATTCCTGGCGACGAGGGGGGTCAGCAGCAGGCTGCTGGTTTGCGATGTTGTGCACTTGCTGCTGACTGCGGCCATCTCGACCGGAGTCTGGTTGTGGAGTCCTCGTCCATGTGCGGCTGGACTGCGGGGCATCCTTGGGCTTCCGCTGTGACTCAACTTTGCGCTGGTGGAGCTCTTCGGATTTGGCATATTTTTCAAAGAGCTGATATAGCTCCTGAAGGTTCTTGGGTGGATCTCTTATACAGTGGCTGTAGAGGACGCCGGCCCGAAGGCCACTGATGGCGTAGTGGATAGCGATCTGATCATCGATGGAGGGCAGCTGTGACTTGAGCGTTAAGAATTTGCGGTAATACTCCCGCAGAGTCTCCTTTTCCAGCTGTTTGCAAAGCGAGAGCTCGGCCAAAGCGTCGGTGTCTGGGCGGTACCCTTGGAAGTTGAGAAGGAACTTGTCCCTGAGACTTCTCCACGAATCAATGGACAGCGGAGGCAATCTGGTGAACCAGGTGAGTGCTGGGCCCTCTAGGGCGATGATGAAAGACTTCGCCATTGTGGCGTCGTCCCCTCCGGCGGATGCAACGGCGACTTGATAACTCATTATGTATTGTGCCGGATCGGTGCTGCCGTTGTACTTGGGATATGCCCCTGCTCGGAAGTTAGCTGGCCACGGCGTCACTTGCAGGTGTGGCGCCAGGGGACTTCGCTCATCGAGGTAGTTGACCCCTTGGAATGGTGCGCCGTGCTGGAAGGCGTAATCATGTTGGTGGAAACGCGGGTTCTCCGGCTGCGGCCGGTGTTGCAGGGGTGGGCCATGCTGCAGGCCGAGGTGGCCTTCGCGCGTGTCCTCCGGTTGCGCGCGCTGCTGGAGGGGTGGCTCTTGCTGTAGACCGAGGTGGCCTTCGCGTTGCATCAGCGCGATCTCGCGCTCGAGGTCTTGGGCCTTCTGCTCCTCGTCGCGTATCATCTGCCGCACCTTGGCTAGTGCGGACACACGTTGGCGCTTGGCTTCCAGTATCTCTTTCTGCCTCTGGAGATTGCGGTTCTTGAGGCGCAGGGCGCGCAGCTGTAACTGTTCTTCTGTTGAGACGCCGAGGACCTCGCCGTCCTCGGTGAGATCCGCGCCCTCCACTGGGGCGAAGCCTGGGGGCGGCTGCGATTGTCCTTCGGGCCCGCAGGTGCGGAAGGTGTCGTCTTCGCAGGTGCGGGGAATGTTGTCTTCAGTGGGCTCTTGGTGGGTGGATTGGGTGAGGGCGAGGGCCTTGCCTTTTCTTGCGGCCAGCAGTGCTGCCTTCGCAGCCTCGTTAGCCTTCGGGTTAGCTCTCTTGGGTGCCATCGCGGGTGGTCTTGTCGTAGCACGAACGGTGGGCGCCAAATGTTGGCACTTGCTCTCAGCGGCAAGGAAGCCAACAAGGGTGAACGGTGGTGACAGCAGGGTTACGCGCACGGGGGGCAATAGCTCTGTTGATCTAGCCTCTCACGGGCACTGTGCGGGGGTATTTATAGGTATCTGAGTGCCCAGCGCCTTGTGTTAAGGACGCATGTGCCCTCAGACACCTAGTTTATCCCCAGAATATTCCCATAAAGCGGGGTTACAAGCCGTAATTACAAGAATGCCTTTACAAACTAGGCCCGTAACACAAAGGCGGCCACGCGGGGCCCGTTACAATGGGCCAGATCACACGTGGGCCTTAGAGCAGGACGAGGCCGTGCTACGGGGAGACGTCACCGCAGGCCTTCGTCTGGTGCTGAATGAAGCGAAGGGTGTCCCTGCCCGTTTTGTCTTCGTCAAACCAGCGACTGCAGCGAGAGACGACGAGCGAAGGGTGGCGTCTTTGCCTTCGCCCCAACACATAACGACCCTATTGTTCCGATGGAGAGAAGAACCTATAATTAGCTTTTCGGGAAATTTCCAAACGAACAATTTCAACGAAATCTTTCAATTTCTTATTTTATTATGTTCAACTTTATGTATTCCTCTATCCATAGAGTACATTGAATGTACAGAAATGGCTATAACAGAGTTTCTGTTATTCGTATTAACAGCTACTCTAGGGGGAATGTTTTTATGTGGTGTTGCCCTCATATAAGAGGGGGAGATAAAAAGAAGGTAAAATTCAATTCAAATAGTTAATTAAGTTCAGAAGGCTATTCCATAATTGAATTCCAATAAAAAATACTTAGTCTCTTAAACAAGACATTCTAAAACTTAGAGAATTCTAGTCATTAGGATTTCCTTTTATATGAAATAAGCAATATTCGAGAATTTCCTATAAATATAGGTTTTCTTTGGAATTCAATCAATCAATTACGAAACAAGAGAGCTCTTTTATTTTAACAAAAAGAAATACAAAAATGATTAGAAAGTAAAATTATTCAATCTTTTTTTGTATTTTAATAAATATTTTTTTTACTAATAACTAAAATGAAAAGTTATTTATTGGCTTTAAACGTTAGTAATTGCTACGAAGTATCATAATTTATATGGAGCGCATCCAGTTTTTATTGATGCCTGACTTTAGCAATCACTCCATATTTTGATCTATCTTTTTTATAAGTTTGAGTTTTGTCGGTGTTTTGGACCCACGAGGACCCTCAATCGACTAGTGAATTTGATGTTGCGTGTCCCTACCCAGATGGGTTGATGCAAGATAAAAAAACAAGTGGGAGGATGAGGCTTATATTATCTTGCACCGGTGTGCTCGTAGTAGGGGTTACAAGCGTCGCGAGAGAGAGGGTTCGGCCTTGAGGTGAGTCGTCTGAGTTAGCATCCTTCGCCTTCGCCCTCCCTCCCCTCCCCCTCGGGAAGGCCCTGGGCATCCCCTTTTATAGATACAAGGAGATGATCCAGTTGTACATATGGAGGTGTAGCTATGTGCTAACGTGGCCGACGGAGAAGTACTTGAGCCCTATAGAAGCGCAGCTGGCGGTGCGGCCTGGGTTCTGCTGATGTTTCTTTGCCTTCGTAGAGAGCTAAGACGAATCGACGTCATGGACGCATGCAGGGAACCATCATTACCTGTTATTGGAGTAATTTGATGTGACACCGGTCTTGTTCCTTCGTAGCCTGAGGCAGCTAGCTAGAGGTAGGGTAATGATGTATCCCCTGTGGCGTAGTCGGTCCAAGGCCGAGGTCGGGCGAGGCGGTGACTTCTCCTGAGGCCGAGGCTGAGGTCGGGTGAGGCGGTGACTCCTCCCGAGGCCGAGGCTGAGGTCGAGCGAGACGGGGACCTTCCCCCGAGGCCGAGGCCTGGGTTCAGGCGAGGCGGAGACCTTCTCCGAGGCCGAGGCTGAGGCCGAGGCCTAGGGTCGGGCGAGGCGGACCTCCCTGTTGTGCCCGAGGCTGAACTCGAGAGAGGCCACGACTTACTATTGTTAGTCTTACCCTGGAGATTGGCACAGTAGTCGGAACGAGGCGAACAGTGTTGTTACCCTGTCAGAACGATCAGTAAAGGGGCGAAGCGACTGCGGTCATTTCGACCTTGCCAACTGAGGGGCGCGTGTCAGGATAAGGTGTCAGGTGATCCCCGCATTAAATGTGCATACGATACGGTCGAGGGTAAGGTGATTCGGCCGAGGTTGCTGCACGACAAAGTTTGCCCGAGCTTGGCCTCGGGCGAGCCGGGGGTGCGTCTACCGCCTGAGGGGACCGAGGCGTGAATCCATTCGGGACTACTGTTCTTGCCCGAGGCTGGGCTCGGACGAGACAAGATCGCGTCCCTTGGTAGATGAGGCTTTTACTTTGAGTTGTGCTTACCAGTCTTTACTGTCTATTTTGAGGATGTTTTCCAGCTGTGCTTAGGAGTATTGGGGGTACCCCTAATTATGGTACCCGACAGTAGCCCCCGAGCCTCAAAGGGAGTGTAGGCACTCGCTTGGAGGTTCTGCCGGATTTTTTGCAAGGGGACCAGCCTTTCTCGGTTATATTTTGTTCCGATGGGTGCGCGCGAGCGCACCCGTCGGGTGTAGCCCCCGAGGCCTCGGAGGAGTGGTTTGACTCTTCTGAGGTCTTAATTCTTCTTGTGATTCCTTGGTCGGCCTTGTTGTTCCCTCATGCGGCCTGGCCATAGCCCGGGTGCATGGTCAGGCTCCAAGTCTTTAAGCTGGTTTATCGACGTGGTCAACAATTTGGTCGTAGCCTGGTGCGAGAGCAGCCTCCGAGCCTCTACACGGAGCGAGAGGACGATCGAGGACTGTCTCGGCTTTTTATTGTACGCCCCTTCGTCACCTTTCCGCAAGGAGGAGGGGGGAATGTGCCATGTTACCCTCAGTGGGCGCTGAACATGGTGTTTCTAGTGAGTTGCTATTGGGTGATCCAAGCAGACGCCCGAGCCCTGTTCGATAAGGGTCGGCTAGTGGCTCGGAGGCACGTTCCAAAAGTACCTGCAGGTGATTTGCTGGACCCGGACCCATTTGATAGGGTCCGAGGGCTCGGTGCCTCCCTTCGGTGGGATTCCATTACAAATCGTTCCCACTGGTCTCGGAAATGTCCTAGGGTACCTCGGGAGCGTAGCCCGAGCCTCGGCCATGTAACGGATGTACCCAGGGTCATCCCTGACTATGCATGCTCTGGGGCGGCTGTCGAACCCTTCCGAGGGGCCAACCTTCGACCCCCTGATTAGTAAAGGGCTCGGAGCCCGAGTGCTCTGGGGCGGTTGCCGAACCCCACAGGGCGCAACCTTCGAACCCCTGATCAGTAGGAGGGCTCGGGGCCCGTTTCCTTCGCTGAGAAGGATCCTTTCGAAATATCCCCTTTCCCGATCCCTGTGGCAAGAGAGAGAGAGAGAGGGAAAAGGAAAAAGGATATAAATTTAAACAACGTGGCACACCTTTTTTGAGGCGGTCATCATGATGGAGGCGAAACGGTGCCCGCTTCGCCTGCCAGAGGTGTCGCGTGCCCTGCCAGGGAGTTAATGCGACGGGACGGGCGACTCGCGGGGTATCTGTTGCGCGTGCGCGAGTCGTTCGAGGAACGGAAAACCCGTTTTGCCTTCGAGTTTGAAATTCACGAAGGGTTCGGGCGAAGTTTTGGGTGGATCTCGCCCGGGCCTTTATATACCCGAAAGAGGGGCCGACGGTGGTTCTTTACCCTGTCATTTGCACTTGCCTTCTGCTTTTGTTTTCGCAACCTAAGAGAGTAGACAGAGAAGAGAAAACCGCGCACCTCGTCCTCTCTTCTCCCACCGCTCCCGTCCGGCGATGGCTGATAAGGCGACCGTCATTTCGCCGCGCGACCTGTGGCCTTTCTCCACCGTCACTGTGGAGGATTTGCAGGCCCTTGTTACCGAGGGTTTGCTCCATCCTCTCTCTGGCGGGCCGCAGCCTGAGTGGATGGCCCCCGGGAGCGAGGCCGACCTGACTCCGTCGCCGGGGTATGTGGTCAGTTTCACCCCCTTCCATGAGCGGGGGTTTGGGATGCCAACGAGCCGCTTCATGCGGGCGCTCCCGCACTACTACGGGGTGGAGCTGCATAACTTCAACCCCAACTCCATCATGCAAGCGGCTATTTTCGTGACGGTTTGTGAGGGGTTTCTGGGGATTGACCCCCACTGGGACCTGTGGACCCATCTCTTCTCCGCGGAGTTCTTCGCCGCGTCGACGGACGTGAAGAAGGTCCATATGGTGGGCTGGCGGCTGCACCCTCCAGCTGAGGTCAGGGCGGGCACAGCAGTACATCCCTGCCTCCCTTGTGTCTTCGAACAAGGGGTGGCAGAACCGGTGGTTTTATCTCCAGAACGACGATGGGATGCTTCCGCTATTTTCTCAACGAGTGGTGACCGCTGCCGGTGATAACTGGCGCTGGGGGGCCACACTCGAGAACCAGGAGAAGCTCCAGCCCATTCTTCGTGCCCTGCAGAAGTTACAAGCCGAGGGCCTTACCGCCGCAGGGGTCGTCGCCGCTATTCACTGCCGGAGGGTGCTCCCGTTGGCAGAGCGGCGGTTGCGGCTTTCGGAGATGAAGCTGGGGGTTGATTTGGAGGGTTCACGGATGTCCTCGACCTCCCTCTCCGCCGACGACCTCCTCAGACGGGTAGCGGGCACGGTAGGAAGGCTGGACGCTGACATCCTTAGCCAGCCCCCGATGCGTCCCGACCATGGGTATGTGTCCCAGGTAAGTGTCCGACCCTCCTTCTGTTTTGCGTTGTTTTTATTACGTCTTTAGTTCTTACTGTTGGGATTTTCATTCGTCCCCAGGGGTTGAGGAATTTTAAACTCTCTCGGCCACCGATCCTGGAGGACGCGACGGGCCGGACTGCGCGTAGGCTCGCCGCGGAGAAGGACAAGGAGAAGAAGGACGCGGAAAAGGCCTGAGCTCACGAGAGGATGCGAGCTTGGGAAGCTTTGGAGAAGCGTCGTCGGAGGCAAGCAAGGATGGGCTCCCGTTGGAGCCATCGCCGGACACGCCTGACGACGACGACGACGACGACGACGACGATGATGATGATGATGATGATGATGATGATGATGATGAAGACGATGACATGGTGGACCGGCTTGGCTTCAGTCCGGATTCGAGGCTGGCCCAGGGGTCATCAAGCCATCTTCCAGGTGGGCTGGCGTCACCAACGTTCGGGGCCGGGACACCGGGGTCCTGGTCCGAGGAGCAGAGGCGGGCCGAGGGGGTACTTGACCCCTTGGCCGAGATAATTGGGGTGACTCCGGGGGGTCAGGCCGAACCGCATGTCCCCCAAGAGCAAGCGCCTGTGCCAGCCATACGGGAGGTTGGTCCCTCGGCCGTCGTGGTGTCGCCTGGGCAAGCCGCCCCTCGGTGCCTCGGGCGTCCGAGGTGGAAGCGGCGTCGAAGCCGGCTCTGGGGCAACCCTCAGCAGCGCCCGCAGAGACCGGGGCCCGAGAGGTCTCCCCATAGGCACGATTGGCCTTGCCCCGGAGCGGGTAAGTATCTGAGGATACCTCTGTTTCAGTTTTTTCGCTGTGTGTCTTGAACTTGCCCTCTCTCTCTTTCAGCAAGCGGAGGCAAGGCTCGGCTGGTCTGGCCCCCACGAAGGCTCTTAAGACGAGGCCGGCCTCTGCAACCGGTGCTGCGGCGCGCCACGCCGGTTGGTTGGCCTCCGCACAAGGCACCCTCTGGCGGGGGGCCAGGCGGCACGAGCTGTCATGGGGCAAGCCTCCCAGGTTGACCCCCTGTTGGAGCGGCCATCATGCCGGGGGAGGCCGTTGACGCGGCCGCGGCCCCGAGCCCGCCTGTCTTGTTGCCGGCGCCGGCATCGATTCCTGTCGGGGTCGTCGCTGATTCGCCCGCGGAGCCGCCCGTCGCCGCCGATGTCGGGATGGCTGAGGCGCCTCCGCCCTTGGTCATCCCCGATCTCCCCATTTTCGACCATGAGGAGGGGGCGGCCGTTGTTGCCGAGGTCAGTGAGCGGAGGCCTGTCACCTTGGCCGAGGAGAGGCCCGAGACATCGACTGTGGTGGTACCCGATGCACCGACTGCAGGGGGGCCCGACGCCTCGGCTGAGGGGCGCGCAGAACCGTGGCCCGTCTTGGGGAGCAGTGGCCTTATCCCCACACAGCTCAATCCCAATGAGTGGTGTGGGCAACCGCTCCTGTTCTGGAGCCGCGACACCTCGGAGCCCCTCCTCTCCCTCAACGATGAGTTGGAGGAGCAGTTTCAGGTTAATTTCCGTGAATATACTGAGGCGGCGATGAGGTCGCTTCGGTCGACCATGGAAATCCTTTCCAGGGACGTTCCCAGGGTCTTCCAGGTAAGGTTTTAGACGTACACCTCACGTGATCAGGGCATTCTTTGTGATATCCTGTTTTCCTTTCTCAAGAGCTTGCGGATGTGAGCACCGCTAAGTCGTTGTTCATCCGCCGTGAAAGCGACGTTTGGGAGTCGCTGCGGTCTCAGTGGGCCGCGCTTACCGAGGCCAATGAGCGCCTTGCCCAACAGAGCGCCGAGGTGGCAGACCTTCGGCTGCTCTGTGATGAGCTAAAGTCGGAGGCAGCGACGGCGCAGACAGAGGTGGCGTCGGCACGAACGGAGGCTTCGTCGGCCCAGGAGCAGGTGGCTTCCCAGGCCGAGGAGATGCAACAGCGGCAGCTGGAGCTTGGCCAGGTCACCAGCGAGCGGGACCAATTCCGGAGCCAAGCTGTCAAGGCCGTGAGCCGGGCTGAGGCCCTTAGGGGATAGCTGGCTGAGGTTACGGAGCGGCTAGCCGAGGCGACCGCTCGGGCTGGGACCCTTGCGAAGGGCCTGGTCGTGGCCGTCGGGTCTGCCCACTCCGGCCAAGCCATGGCCTCACAGCAGCGTGCCTGTGCCGAAGGTCTGTTTTGTCTGCTTTGTGATTTTGTTTTTGTCTTCATTCTTCTCCTCGTGTCTGAAGAATATTGTCCGGTTGTCTTCAGGGTTCGAGACGGCTCTTAACGAGTCCGTCAAGAACTGCAAGGCGCTTGCCCAGGCGGCTGAGCAGAAGGAGGCCGACCACGTGGCCATGTCCGAGGCCATCTCGGCCTTTTGCCGGAACTTCGGCCTCGACGACATCCCCTCGGGTAGCTCCCCCCAGAGTCGCATGCGGGCCTTGGGCGGCCACGTGTGCAGCAAACTCCGTGGGGCGCTGCACCACGGCGTTAGGCGGGCCTTCGTCGTCTTCGCTTCCCACTACGACGTGGATTTGGAGCGGGTCAGCGAGGGCTACTGCTTACCCGACGAAGAGGAGGCCGCCTTAGCCGGGTCCAAAGGCTTGATGCGGCTGCCGAGGGCCCAAGCGCGGTGCTGGCTTCCTCTTTTGAGGTGGAGATCCTTCTGCCTGTGTCGCTGTCCGAGGCCGGGCCAGATTCTGCCGCAGGCGGGAATGACGCCGAGGGTGCTGCTCCTCCCCCCGCCGACACCTGAGCCTGTGGGGAACAATTTATTTTAAGTATGCGTATGTTTCTTGCGGCCGCTGAGGCCTAAACATTTTTAGTGTCAGAGTATAAAGTTGTGTTTTCTTTCCTCTTGTTTTGAGCGTTAGGACTTGTTCGGTAGCAGAATCACTTGTCTGAGCGTGAGTTACTTTTCACGGAAGGTGATGAGTGAGGTATCCGTATCCCGGAGGCGTAGGAGTCCCTCGGCTCGGTCGGCCTTGCCATTCAAGGTCTCTCTACCTCGTTTTTAGGATTCTGTTATCGATATAGTCGAAAGGCACGGAAGTCGTTTTGGTAGAAAACTTTTCCGAGGAAAATTTTGACGCAGAGGGGGTTCCCCCCTTCTAGCCCCCGAGGGAGGTTCGGTTTTTGCTGAGGCAAGGCCGATCCTCCCTTGACGGTTAGACTTTTATTTATACATGTAAAGAGATCGAGATACATGAATGACTTGAAACACTTTAAGGGTAAAAGCGACGTAGCAGTTCGATGTTCCAAGCGTTGTTGTAGACCTCGCCTTGATCGTTGGCCAGCTTGTATGTCCCGGGCTTCAAAATTTTGGCGATGATGAATGGCCCTTCCCAGGGAGGAGTAAGCTTGTGGCGCCCTCGGGCGTCTTGTCATAGCCGAAGCACCAAGTCTCCCACTTGGAAGTCTCGGGGCCGAATCCTTCGGGCGTGGTAGCGTCGCAGAGACTGCTGGTACCGCGCCGAGTGTAGTAAGGCTACGTCCCGAGCCTCTTCCAGCTGGTCCAGTGAATCTTCTCGGCTGGTCTGGTTGTTTTGGTCGTCGTATGCCTTTGTCCTCGGGGAACCGTATTCGAAGACCGTGGGTAGGACGGCCTCGGCCCCATAGACTAGAAAAAACGGCAAGAAACCCGTGGTCCGGCTCGGCGTCGTCCTCAGACTCCAAACCACCGAGGGTAGCTCTTTTATCCACCGCTTGCCAAACTTGTTGAGGTCGTTGTAGATCCTCGGTTTTAGTCCCTGCAAAATCATGCCATTGGCGCGCTCCACCTGCCCGTTTGTCATTGGGTGAGCAACGGCGGCCCAGTCCACACGAATGTGGTGGCCTTCACATAAGTCTAGGAACTTTTTCCCAGTGAATTGCGTGCCATTGTCGATGATGATGGAGTTTGGGATCCCAAAGCGGTGGATGATATTTGTAAAGAACGCCACCGCCTGCTCGGACCCGATGCTGGTTAGGGGTCGGACTTCAATCCATTTGGAGAATTTGTCGATGGCGACCAGTAGGTGCGTGAAGCCTCCGGGTGCCTTCTACAAGGGACCGACGAGGTCCAGACCCCATACG
The DNA here is from genome assembly GCF_902167145.1 of Zea mays. Classification (NCBI taxonomy): domain Eukaryota; kingdom Viridiplantae; phylum Streptophyta; class Magnoliopsida; order Poales; family Poaceae; genus Zea; species Zea mays. The sequence goes on along the minus strand of NC_050098.1, from coordinate 35,696,338 downwards.
GTAAACGACCAAGTGATAGGTATTGTCTGTAGGGCCTGAGCGGGCAGGTGCGTCCGTCTCGCGTAGAATTGACACCCTCGGCAGGAGCGTACAATCCTAGTGGCGTCGGCCACTGCGGTCGGCCAGTAGAAACCTTGTCGGAAAGCGTTTCCTACGAGGGCTCGAGGTGCTGCATGGTGACCGCAAGCCCCCGAGTGTATTTCTTGTAACAGCTCTTGTCCTTGGGCGACAGATATGCATCGTTGGAGAATGCCTGAGGGGCTGCGGTGGTACAACTCTTTTTCATCACCCAGTAAAACGAACGACTTGGCGCGCCGAGCCAGTCGCCGAGCTTCGGCCTTGTCGAGGGGCAGCTCTCCTCGGAGGAGATATTCCCAGTATAGGGTCCGCCAGTTTAGGTTTGGAGTGACCCCACTCTGCTCTATCTCGACGCGCAGGGCCTCACCCTCGGCGGCCGAGGGTACCTCGGGCTGGACCAAGGCCTCCTTGGTTTCGGGTGTGTCGTTGAGTTTGACGGATGGTTGATATATGTCCCTGGAGAAGACATTCGGGGGAACCGTCGTTCGCCCCGAGGCTGTTTTAGCCAGCTCATCCGTGGTCTCGTTGTACCGTCGAGCAACATGGTTGAGTTCCAACCCGTAGAACTTATCTTCCAAGCGTCGAACTTCGTCACAGTAGGCCTCCATTTTTTGATCGCGACAGTGAGAGTTCTTCATGACTTGGTCAATAACGAGCTGCGAGTCGCCACGAGCGTCGAGGCGCCGAACCCCTAGCTTGACGGCGATGCGCAATCCATTAACCAAGGCCTCGTACTCGGCCACGTTGTTTGACGCCGGAAAATGGAGGCGTATTACGTAGCGCACATGTTTCCCGAGGGTGATATAAAGAGCAAGCCAGCACCTGCTCCAGTTTTCATAAGCGACCCATCAAAGTACATGGTCCAAAGTTCGGCCTAGATTGGAGCTGTCGGCAATTGGGTGTCGACCTATTCAGCCAGGAAGTCTGCCAAGGCTTGAGATTTTATGGCGTTCCGAGGAGCGAATGAAAGTGTTTCCCCCATGAGTTCCACTACCCATTTTTCTATCCTACCCGAGGCCTCTCGGCACTGGATGATCTCTCCTAGGGGGAAGGATGACACCACAGTCACCGGATGAGACTCGAAGTAGTGTCGCAGCTTTCGCCGTGTTAGAATCACCACGTACAGTAGCTTCTGGATTTATGGGTAGCGGATTTTGGTCTCGAATAGCACCTCGTTGATGAAGTAGACCGGCCTCTGGATGAGCAGTGCATGCCCCTCTTCTCGTCTCTCGACTACGACCGCAGCGCTGACCACCTGAGTGGTTGCGGCTACGTAAATAAAGAGATTCTCTCCCGCAGCGGGGGCACCAAGATGGGCGCATTAGTAAGAAGTGCCTTTAAGTTTCCGAGGGCTTCTTCGGCCTCGGGAGTCCAAGTGAAGCGCTCGACCTTCCTTAAGAGGCGGTACAAGGGCAATCCTTTCTCGCCAAGGTGCGAGATGAAGCGGCTCAGAGCCGCAAGGCATCCAATGACCCTTTGTACCCCTTTTAAATCTTTGATGGGTCCCATGTTGGTGATGGCCGCGATTTTCTCTGGGTTGACCTCGATGCCTCGTTCGGAGACGATGAACCCTAGGAGCATGCCTCGGGGGACTCCGAAGACACACTTCTCAGGATTGAGTTTTACGCTCTTCGCTTTTAGGCACCTGAATGTCACCTCAAGGTCAGAGAGGAGGTCGGAGGCTTTCCTTGTTTTGACAACGATGTCATCGACATAAGCCTCGACCGTTCTACCGATGTGTTCTCCGAACACATGGTTCATGCACCTTTGGTATGTTGCACCTGCATTCCTCAAGCCAAATGGCATAGTAGTATAACAATTCATGCCAAAAGGTGTGATAAAAGAAGTCGCGAGCTGGTCGGATTCTTTCATCTTGATTTGGTGATAGCCTGAATAGGCATCGAGGAAAGACAAGGTTTTGCACCCAGCGGTGGAGTCCACAATTTGATCGATGCGGGGCAGAGGGTAGGGAACCTTTGGACATGCTTTATTTAACCCAGTGTAGTCTACACACATCCTCCATTTCCCACCTTTTTTTCCTTACAAGTATAGGGTTAGCTAACCATTCTGGATGGAATACCTCTTTGATGAACCCTGCCGTCATTAGCTTGTGGACCTCCTCGCCTATGGCCCTACGCTTTTCTTCATCAAAACGGCGTAGGTGCTGTTTCACGGGTCGGGCACTGGCTCGGATGTCCAGTGAGTGCTCGGCGACATCCCTCGGTATGCCTGGCATGTCCGAGGGACTCCACGCAAAAACTTTGGCGTTTGCGCGGAGAAAGTCGATGAGCACTGCTTCCTATTTGGGGTCGAGCTCAGAGTCGATCCTGACTTTCTTCTGGCGTCGTTGCTGGGGTCAAGAGAGACAGACTTAACCGCCTCGGCTGGTTCGAAGTTGCCGGCGTGCCGCTTCGCATCGGGCGCCTCTTTGGAGAGGCAATCCAGGTCGGCGATGAGGGCTTCGGACTCGGTGAGGGCTTCGACGTACTCCACGCATTCCACGTCGCAATCGTAAGCGTGGCGGTATGTGGATCCGACGGTGATGGTTCCCTTAGGGCCTGGCATCTTGAGCTTGAGGTACGTGTAGTTGGGGACGGCCATGAACTTGGTGTAGCACGGCCTTCCCAACACCGCGTGATAGGTCCCTCGGAACCCGACTACCTCGAAAGTGAGGGTTTCCTTTCGGAAGTTGGAGGGAGTTCCGAAGCAGACTGGCAAATCAAGTTGCCCAAGGGGCAGGACACGCTTGCCGGGGACGATCCCGTGAAAAGGTGCTGCACCGGCCCGGATCGTGGACAGATCGACCCCAAGAGCCCTAGGGTCTCGGCGTAGATGATGTTGAGGTTGCTGCCTCCGTCCATGAGGACCTTGGAGAGCCTAGCGTTGCCGATGACAGTGTCAACGACAAGCGGGTACCTTCCTGGGCTCGATACGCAGTTGGGGTGGTCGCCTTGGTCGAAAGTAATGGGTTCGTCGGACAAGTCTAGGTAGACTGGTGTCGCTACCTTTGCTGAGCAGACCTCCCGACGTTTCTGCTTGTGGTGTCGAGCCGAGGCATTCGCTACTTGCCCACCGTAGATCATGAAGCAGTTGTGGACCTCCAGGAACTCCTCTTCTTTGTCGCCCCCCTTCTTGTTGTTGCCTTGGTCCTTGCCACCTTCTGCCGAGGGCCCGGCCTTATTGAAGTAACGCCGGAGCATGTCGCACTCCTCAAGGGTGTGCTTGACGGGACCCCTGTGATAGGGGCACGACTCCTTGAGCATCTTGTCGAACACGTTGGCCCCTCCAGGAGGTTTCCGAGGATTCCTGTGCTCGGCAGCAGCGACGAGATTCGCGTCAATGGCGTTGCGTTTTGCTTGCGCCTTCTTCCTGGTCTTCTTCTTCGTGCCACGCTGGACGGACATCTCGGGGACGTCTTCCTTCTGTCTTTCCTGAGGCTGCTTGTCCTTCCGGAAGATGGCTTCGACCGCCTCCTGACCAGAGGCAAACTTGGTGGCTATGTCCATCAATTCGCTCGCCTTGGTGGGAGTCTTGCATCCAAGTTTGCTTACCAGGTCCCGGCAAGTGGTGCCGGCGAGGAATGCTCCGATGACGTCCGAGTCGGTGATATTGGGCAACTCGGTGCACTGCTTTGAAAACCACCGGATGTACTCTCGCAGGGATTCCCCTGGCTGCTGGCGACAGCTTTGGAGATCCCACGAGTTCCTAGGGCGCACGTACGTACCTTGGAAATTTCCAGCGAAGGCCTTGACCAGGTCGTCCCAGTCGAAGATCTGCGTAGGAGGCAGATGCTCCAGCCAGGCCCGGGCAGCGTCGGAGAGGAAAAGGGGGAGGTTGTGGATGATGAGGTTGTTGTCGTCCGTCCCTCCCAACTGGCACGCCAGCCGGTAATCTGCGAGCCACAACTCCGGCCTCGTCTCCCCCGAGTACTTGGTAATGGTAGTCGGGGCTCGGAACCGGGCCGGGAACGGCGCCCGTCGTATGGCCCGGCTGAAGACCCGCGGACCTGGTGGTTCGAGCGAGGGGCTCCGATCCTCCTCACTATCGTAGTGTCCCCCGCGCCTGGGGTGGTAGCCTCGGCGCACCTTCTCCTCGAGGCGGGCTCGACGGTCGTGGCAGTGTTGCTCGTCGCCGAGGCGATCCCGAGCTGCAGGTGTCCTGTCTCCTGTGTGCTCGGTGTGGATCGAGGCCTTGCACATGCGTCGAGAGGACACTGCGTGATGCTCCGAGGGGCCTCCTCGCCTTTGGGAGGCAGAGCTCTCGACTCGTCGGACAGCGGCATTTTCCAGGAGGTCCTTGAGTTCGCCCTGGATACGTCGCCCCTCGGTGGTGGATGGCTCCGGCATTGTTCGAAGTAACATCGCCGCTGCAGCTAGGTTCTGGCCGGCCCCGCTGAAGGCCAGGGGCAGCCTTGCCCTGGCATCGTCAATGATACGACGCTGAACGTCCCAGGGCCGATGACGCGCTCCTCCAGCGAGTGCTTGGCCTACCCACTCCTGCTCGATGTTTTGTCGAAGCTGCACAAGTTGCCCCGTTTCTTCGTCGAGCTTGGCCTGCATCTCGCGGAGTTGCTCGAGCTGTGTGCCCTGACCCCCGCATGGACTCGGACCACAGCTAGCTCCCGCGGGATCTCAACGCGAGACGCAAGCACAGGGGCGTCGTCATTTCCTGGCATGCCGAGGTGGTTGTCTTCGTCGTGATCCCCCTGATCGATGTGGAAACACTCGCGACTTAGGTTGTAACCCTCGTCGCCAAGGCTGTGGCCATCATCAGAGTAGCCGGAGAGGCAGTGGTCACATGCGGACATGAAGTCTCGCATGGCACTGGGATCACGGAGTCCGGAGAAATCCCAACTGAAGTCGGGGTCGTCCTCTTCCTCGGAACCCGCGAGTCCGGAGGTTGAGACGGCCGTCAACAGGTCCCAAGTTGACCACATATGGTACCCTGGAAGGTCAGGATATGCGCTTGCAAAAGCGCTCGCCGAAGTGGGGTCGCTTGGTGGATCGAAGCTGAATCTAAAAGGAACAGGATGGGAAACAGATGGTACCTCCTGGTTGACGGGCGGTGGTGAAGTCGCATCGGGGATGGAATGCGCCGCTATCTCAGGTGCGAGACTAATGCCCGACAAGTCCCTCGCAAGGGTGCTGGCGTCATTAGTCCGCCTGGGATTGGCACGTTGCTGGGAAGCGACACCCGTCGTTGTCCCAGGTGCGAGGATAACATCCGACATGTCTCCGACAGGGGTGCCGATGTCGTCAACTCGCTCTGGTCCGACAGCCGACGAGGTGCCGCCTCTTGCCTGGCCATGGTTGCTCTGTCTCCTCCTCCTCCTCCGGCGAGGAGGGTGGCGGGGCAAACCGGGTGTTCCTCTTCTGCCACGGGGAGATGTCGTCATCGAGTTCGCCCCGGCCGAGCGAGCTGACGACCGTCGTTGTTGTCGTGCTGTGGGGGGAGGAGTACCATGTCGTAGCTGCCGTCGGGGGACATGAACTCGAGACTCCCAAAGCGGAGCATCGTCCCGGGCCGAAGATGTTGCTGAAGATTATCCATCTGGAACTCAACGGGAAAGTATTGTCAACACGCAGCTGTGCCCCTATCTGGCGTGCCAACTGTCGGCGTTTTGGACCCGCGAGGACCCTCAACCGACTAGTGAATTTGATGATGCGTGTCCCTGCCCAGATGGGTTGATGCAAGATGAAACACAAGTGGGAGGATGAGGCTTATATTATCTTGCAACGGGGTGCTCGTAGTAGGGGTTACAAGCGTCGCGAGAGAGAGGGTTCGGCCTTGAGGTGAGCCGTCTGAGTTAGCCTCCTTCGCCTTCGCCCTCCCTCCCCTCCCCCCTCGGGAAGGCCCTGAGCATCCCCTTTTATAGATACAAGGAGATGATCCAGCTATACATATGGGGGTGTAGCTATGTGCTAACGTGGCCGGCGGAGAAGTACTTGAGCCCTGTAGAAGCGCAGCTGGCGGTGCGACCTGGGTTCTGCTGACGTTTCTTTGCCTTCGTAGAGAGCTGAGAACAATCGATGTCATGGACGCATGCAGGGAACCATCATTACCTGTTATTGGAGTAATTTGATGTGACACCGGTCTTGTTCCTTCGTAGCCTGAGGCAGCTAGCTAGGGGTAGGGTAATGATGTATCCCCTGTGGCGTAGTCAGTCCGAGGCCGAGGTCGGGCGAGGCGGTGACTTCTCCTGAGGCCGAGGCTGAGGTCGGGCGAGGCGGTGACTCCTCCCGAGGCCGAGGCTGAGGTCGGGCGAGACGGGGACCTTCCCCCGAGGCCGAGGCCTGGGTTCAGGCGAGGCGGAAACCTTCTCCGAGGCCGAGGCTGAGGCCGAGGCCTGGGGTCGGGCGAGATGGAGCTCCCTGTTATGCCCGAGGCTGAACTCGGGAGAGGCCGCGACTTACTGTTGTTAGTCTTACTCTGGTGGTTGGCACAGTAGTCGGAACGGGGCGAACATTGTTGTTACCCTGTTAGAACGATCAGTAAAGGGGCAAAGCGACTGCAGTCATTTCGACCTTGCCAGCTGAGGCGCGCGTGTCAGGATAAGGTGTCAGGTGATCCCCGCATTAAATGTGCATGCGGTACGGTCGGTGGTAAGGCAATTCGGCCGAGGTTGCTGCACGATAAAGTTTGCCCGAGCTTGGCCTCGGGCGAGCCGGGGGTGCGTCTGCCGCCTGAGGGGACCCTCAGGCGAGGCGTGAATCCATTCGGTACTATTGTTCTTGCCCGAGGCTGGGCTCGGACGAGACAAGATCGCATCCCTTGGTAGATGAGGCTTTTACTTTGAGCTGTGCTTACCGGTCTTTACGACCTGTTTTGAGGATGTTTTCCAGCCGTGCTTAGGAGTATTGGGGGTACCCCTAATTATGGTACCCGACAAGTTTATGTGACTTATTTTAGAAACTTGAGCTTACAAATTTTCTCTTATTTGGTCTCTGTATGGTGGAATTATGTTATTTTATAATTTCTGTTTGTTCAGTCAGTCGTTGTGAACTATCTTCTAATCGCTCACTTCATTGGCCGTGTTGTACCAAGACATATTGCATGGAGTAAACAATAACATCAGTTAGCCAAATTAAAAAATATTATACGAATAGCGGAGACAATCAATAAAAATCTTAATTTTTTTGGTCGATAGTTTACGTGTGTATTGTTGTAAGCCATCGCAACGCACAGGCAACCGACTAGTATCTGTATACACGACTGTAATGGTGAATTAAAAAACTAAAAATACAAATTTATTTATTACATCACACATGATGTTTTATAAATTATTTATTATATTATTGTACAATTTGTTTCTACACCATGCAAATACAGTACAATCAACTCAGAAGAATAAACTACACTATGCTATATATAGGAGTTACCGTCCGTTCTATATTATGCCATACACAGCAACACTGAAGATATATATCAAATTAAAGTCATGACTCATGAAACTAAAAAAGATGAACGTGATCATCCCTTGTAAGCAGAGAATGGGTAGTTCATCTTGAATCGTTTCATTTCAAAATTGATATTGCTATACTGGCACAGGATGCTACCAGAGACCAAAATCGCAACTTGCAAAGCAACGGTAAACACTGAGAAATTGAATACTCCGTCTGTCTTAAAATAGTAATCATTATATCTATATTCATATCGATGATTATGAATATATATATATATATATATATATATATATATATATATATATATATATATATATATATATAACATACATTGATTATTGTATGAATCCAGTAAAAGGTAAAACAAATTTTAATTTGGTACTGGGAGTGTTACTCAACCACCAACACATATATTTACTAGAGTGATGCGTCTATTTATGTAGGGCTAGTTTGGGTACTAGCATAGACCTCAATCCACATGTATTGAGGTGGATTGTGGTATAACTTAAATTAATTTATACATCAATCCACTTCAACACATGTGGATTGGGGGTAGATACTAAGCTCACTCTAGGGTTACAGTTTCAATAACACTCAGCAGGCTATCCAGTCAGTTTTCCCTTCCCTCCCCTAACTAGCCTCTCTTGTCGTCGGCCACTAGTTGTCGTCGCTCGCCACTGGCCATGGGTACAACACTCCTCCCTCTTGTTCTTGTCCCCTTCCCTACCTCACTCTTTCCCATAACTGGGCAATGATGGTGTCGCCTTTGGCCACCATCTGCACTGCTCTCCAACCTCTGCCCTAGGCATGTTCGTTGAGGCCTCTGCCGTCGCTGGTGTGCCCCTCCGACTGCCTTTCCCAGCGCGTGCGCGTCTGCCACGACCCTAGCCGCCACCGACCCATCCCCTGCCACTGTCGCTGAAAGTCGCCTAAATAGGGTGATAGACGAAACCTAAAATTTATTAACTAAAGACAAAATTTGATCTCATTTAGAGGTTAGCACACAATATGATTTGATTGGAGTAAAGAGATAAGTTTTTCTTGTGTAGTTGCTCTCTTGAATGTGAAGAGTTATAACTCAGAGCAACAAGAGAATGTATAAAGATAGTCAATCGCAAGAGAAACTTAGGGAGGGAAGGAGGAAAACAAATTGCAAACAAAAGAATACAATAGATAGAACTTGTTTATCGGAGTTCAGTTTCACAAAGAAACCTACGTATATGTTGAGGAGTTCACTAAGGACTGGGTTTCTCTCAATCATTTCCTCACTCAAGTGATCACCAAGATGAAACTTGAGTTCCCTTCTCTTTTCTCAATCGAGAACCAAAGTCTCCGCAAGACGCTTCACACGTTGAAGGCTCTTCCTAGCTTTTATAATGGATGGTGCCTTACACCACGACTCAAGAACACAACACACTCTTATTTTTAGCATTCTCTCAAGGCTCTATCTCAATTCACACAAAAAACTATCTTTGTGCTCAATTCTCTCTTTTGTGGAACTTAGAGGCTTTGGTCTCTTTGAGAGTGTTGCTCTAGTATATTGGAGTTATCGCTCAACTCTTGTGCGTTGAATGGACTGGTTGGAGGTGTATTTATAGTCCCCCAACCACACATATAGTTGTTGGAACCAACTCCCAAAAGTTGGACAGAATTCAGGTGCACCGTACCTCTCACTGTAGCAGGTCTAGTGCTCACCGACCTCTGCCCCCTGCGATTTCAGTGACCATTCTAAAAAGGATGTCAGGTGGCACTGAACTGGTCGTCCGATGTGCCACCGGACCTGACATGTGGACTACCATGTCAGGCGACCATTAGGTAGCCGAATCCGACAGTTGGGTCCTGAATAAAGCTGGGCAGAAAACCCAATACCCGAAGCTCAAACAAAGAAAACCCAAACCCGAACTTGAAAAACCCAAACAATAATTAGGGTAGCAACTCCCGGTACTCACAATTATTAAGCCAATTTGGGGTCAAACATATCAATACCCGAAATTCCCTAATATACCCAAAAAACCAAGATGCGAGAGATGCTAATTTCAAAAATTAGAAATCTTGCCTGAGTCACCTCTCACACAGTCATGCTATGTAGCCTAGATTGCAATTTGCAAATTCATCCACCGGTCACCGCTACACGCCCTGACGGCTGAAGCCCATCGGCATTGCGAGACACTACACCCGCACAACGCAAGCCACAGTCCTCTATTACCCACTCGTACTTGCATGCCAGCTCAAGCTCATCGTGTGGCGTCCAGCACCTCGCTAGGTTATGTGCTGCTCTTGTCGCGTTGTGTCATCGTCGTTTGGCTGTCCGACAACATGTCGTCTAGTGCTCGCTCGCACGCCCGCGTCGCAGCGCGTTGCCTGATGCCCACTCCTAGAGATGGCAACGGGGAATTCCCCGTCGGGTTTTGGCTCCCCATCCCCATCCCCGCGACGAAAAAACTTCCCCGCGGGGATCCCCACGAACGCTTGCGGGGGACATTTCTTCCCCATCCCCGTTACCCGCGGGGATAAATCCCCATCGGGGATCCCCGTCCCCGCATAAATTATAATTAGATCGTACTTCATTTGTTTATTAATGTAAAACATTTTCACTTATACACATTGTTAGATGTAAAAAATCATTATGTGTACATTAAAATGAACGTATTTGTACAACTAGTGATCTCTTGGCAAGATAATTATTTATTTTTTATCATTAACTATTATATAAAAACATCGTCACATGTAAGTTTAACGGGTCCCCGCGGGGAACGGGGATGGGGAATGCTTCCCCATCCCCATCCCCGTTTACCCGTCGGGGGAGAAAATTTCCCCGTTTACATCCCCGTGGGGGAAAAATTTCCCCATCCCCGTCCCCTAATAGAGGAATTCCCCGCGGGGAATCGAGGATCGGGTCCCCATTGCCATCTCTACCCACTCCCCTATCTTAGAGACTCCCTCGTCGCAATTGACCAGTACAAGAGGCTAGGAGCACAACCATGCAGTAATTTCGGGTATATCATTTGATCCAAACTCGAATCCGAATTTTTAGGTATCCGAAGATAACGGGTCAGGCTCGGGTTCAACAACTAGATACTCAAAATTTTGAGAACCCAAACAACCTAACACTTATTTTCGAGTATACCAGAACGTTCGACCCTACTCCTGAAGGTCCGGTGCACTAGCTGCCCTTTCTTTGAAGAACATCCGGTGATCTATATAGGGATGGTAATTTTACCCGCGGGTTCGACCCGTTGGATTCGGATTCGGGTATAATATTTCACCCGCGGGTCTTACCCATACCCGACCCACGGTAAAGTCGGGTCGAGTTCATGATAACAAGACTTATATATACGTACGTATGTATGTAAATCCGTGAAATATAAATGGCGCTCGTCGATCTCATGCATCACTCGCATTGCTGCTTTTCCACGCTGGAACGAGCCCCCCCGGGTATTATACTTTACCCGCGGGTCCCCGCGGATATCCGAAATAGGCAAATAGCTAATTGCGGCCCACCTGGTAGGCAAATAGCCCAGCCCACACGGCTCTAACCCTAGGCCACCCGGCCACACCCAGGCCCCCACCCGCCACTCCGCCAGGCCGCCACCCACCCCCACTTGGCCACTCCCCCAGGCGGGCAAGCATGGCGCCCATGCCCCAGCCCCTAGACCCTAGATTCCAGACCACGTCGCCACCGCACCACCGGAGTCTATGGCCAGCCACCGCCCTCGCCCACCCGCGAGCCAGCGAGCGCGAGCCGTTGAGTCCCTGGCTCCCTGCGCGTGCGAGACCAGAGATCTAGGCAGCGAACGAGCCATGTCCGTCCCCCGCCACCAGCGACCAGATGGTGCCGGTCATCCCTGCTGCGACGAGCTGGCGCCGTGAAGCCGCCCTCCAGGCCTACAACTCTAGTAAGTTGCAAGCACTTATACCTATTTATGTTCTCTTATTTATAATATGCTCATATGGACCGTGGACTGAACTATGAACTTATAAATAATTCGAGGAGCTGAACTCTTTTCCTTCATAGGGTTTTGTCACGAAGTATGAGTTTTTACTTAGAAAGGTTTTTAATGAGACAACACTACACTAAGGCTCCAAAACATTTAAAGACTATTTTGTAGCCTATTTGCCTTGTCTTATGTTGGTTTGAATGTCTAGTTGGTTAATGGATTGAATTTATGTTCAGTTTTGATGTGAATGTAAGGTTTTTCTGTTAAATGTGATGTTTTATGTACAAGTAAGGTTTTTCTGTTAAATTTAATGTATTCTGTGTATTTAGTTACTGGATCCGAGTCCTGCACGACACTAACAGGCTGACCGTGCCCCAGCTGAGCCTAGCCTGACCCGCATAATAGTGGGCGTGCCGTGCTTGGACAACAAAACTAGCCCACGGGCCAGCCCTACCCGACCCGTGAAAATAACGTGTCATGTCATGTCCTGGCATGCCCGTGCCACCCACCGAGCGGCACCCAGTTGAGCCGAGACGAGGCTGTCTCGTTTTTAACCCTAGCTCTGGCTAGACACCGGCGGATATTCTCGCGCCTGTGTTAAAAAAAGTGCAAGATATTGTGAGAATAAACAGACGATGCGGATCTGCCGTTCTACTGTGTTCTAGTCTTCTCGGCCGACAATTTGATCGATAACCACATGGTGATATATAATCAAGTTAGGCATGCATTTTTCCACAGCCATGTATGTCATCATGAGTTAGGTACACGAAAGTAAATAACTCCCGCGCGCTGAAACTCTATTGTTCCATCGATCGGTTACAACTTACAAAAAAAAAAAAAACTCCGGCCTTGACAATTGACGGATTCGTCGAGCTCGAAGAACGAAAAATGAGACGGAGGAAGTAGTCAGAGATGCATAGAAATAGAGGGTGTGGGTGTGGCTCCTTCCTGTCAGAGAGGGTCAAAGCAGCCACCTGAATTCAAATCAAGGACAAGGACTCGCCGAACCCCAGTCGATCCCTATGCGTGCGTGTGTGTGAGAGAGAAGTGGCCATGACCCATCATGATCCATCCGATAGTCAGCCCAGCCCCATCTCTGAACCGTACGTTCACGGCAGAGAAAATGAGCACAAAACTTATATATATGTGTGTGTATGTAAATCCGCGAAATATAAATGGCGCTCGTCGATCTCATGCATCGCTCGCATCGCTGCTTTTCCACGCTGAAACGAGCCCCCCGGCTGTGGTCGTTGATTAAAGAAGAGGTAAAGCGTCGCTGCTACTACGCTAGCACGGGAAGTCGAGTCGGCAAAGGAAGAGCAGTAGGTCATGATTGCGCACATGAGATCGATGTCGACGTCTAGCCCCGGATTTGATGCGCGGCGCTTAAGCTAGCAGCTAGGCTCCCGTTAGTGACTCACCGGTGACCGTGTACACTTTAGATGGTCAATAACCACGAGACCCGTGAGCCCGGCACGAAGCCTGCTGTTCGGACCCGATCCGAGCCCGGCACGGTCCGGTTCTATGCGGGCTCAGGCCGGTCCGGTACAAATAAGCGGGCTGGGCTCGGACAGGAAACTAGTCACGGTGGGCTAGCCCGCCACGACCCGTTTACCTCTAAGCTCGTTAAGCCCGTTATTTTACACTAAAACGTGCTTGTCGGCCCGCATATCCGCTTTTCGGCCCGCTTTTTTCGTGCTAAACGAGCCGGCCTGGCCCGTTTAGGCTCGATGCGGGCCGAGCTCGGACAGAAAATTAAACTCACCTGCTTAGTCGGTCCAGCCCAATTTTATAACCGTGTCTAGCGGGCCGGGCTTCACCGGACCCGAGCCGGGCCGGGCTTCACTGGGCCCGAGCCGAGCCGGGCGGCCCGTTTGGCCATCTCTACTGTACACTAAGGCTCCTATTCCACTCTCCAATTCAAACTGCACTCGCTCGTTTGCCTTGCACGTCGTTATTGACGAAGATGGCCTAAGATTTTTTTTGAGGCAATTACTGTACGAAAGACCTACAATACTTTTGTATTAAAAAAATATTATGTACAAGGTTATAGGAAGAGATTAGAGAGGGGATTAAAAAAAAGATCTGTTGTAGCCATGCTCCAATTCTATTGGCTGTCTGAAGGCTTCACTCTATGGCAAATTAGGAGCATCTCTGTAACAAACACACTTTGCATTCGTTATTGGCGTGGTATGTTTTCAATTATTGGTGGTATGTTTTTAAAGATTCATCCATTTCTATTTTTCCTTATGCACCAAATCATGATTATGAGGTACCTTCGCTCGTATTTGCTGAATAGCTAAGAGATGGTTAGAACGTGCGTGGTGGAGTCACCCCAGTTAGTTGCCAGCATCTCTTTGCATACTAGCAATTTACGAAGATCTGCGGAAGGATCTCTTCTTTCTAAAGTATGCAGTTTTTCACATGTATACGAATCTAACTCCATACTTCTTCACCTGAGCAGAGACTTCGTGTTTAGCCTATTTTTTTTCAAGAACAGACAGAATAAAACCTATATTCCGGTTGACACTTTATCTTCCACAACTAAACATAAGCTGGATGGACTGTCATAGTCACAGTCATATGTTTGTGTGCTTTTTGTGAAGAATATTGTTGTGCTCCTCAATTGTGCGACCATTTGTTCCGTTGATCAGATATCTGTTGGCTTTGTAAGGCCTGCCTTAGACTTCGAGATGGCCTAATATCGATAGATTAGCTTGTCCTCAAGGTAGGCTGCTGGCCTAGCCCCGCGTGACCCATCTTTTGTTGCCTTCCACGTGAAGCCTAACTAGGATTTTATCTTTATCCTTGCCCGGTGTGCTTGCATGTGTGGAATGAAACGGCGACAGACGGAGACGGTTATTATGTGTCTGTTTGATTCAGCTTTTTTTCTGACCAGCTTTTCTGGAAATCTGGCTGTGGGGAGAATCTGAGTATCATTACGATTACACGTGTAGGAAGATAAATTTGTTCATAGGGCTCAGGATCTAGAAAGTGACAGATTCCTACTATTACAACGACTCAACCGATTATGTGTTTATGTTGATTTTGAATGGTTTTTGCCCCCAACAAATTTTATAGAAGCTGGCTCAAAAGCTGAGCGTTTGGCAGTCTGCAGCAGTTTTTGGTGGCCAGAAGCTGTAAGAAGCCGAAACAAACAGGACCTATATATACAGGCATACAGCCATCCAAAATCGTCGATCTACTAGCATGCTGTGAAATTGCCGATTCTCGCCCCGGCCGTAGACAAAACGAGCGAGCATTGACTTTTGAGGGCCCGAGAGCCCACGTCGGTCGTCTTTCAACCTCGAGTAAAACCACCACAGTGGACTGGACTGGACAGGACACACACCGATCCCTTCTGAAAAATCCCCCTCCCCTCCCCGAGGTTGCAGCGGCGAGGGAGGGGAGAGATAATAATAATCGCAGGAGGGAAAAGCAGCAGCGCAGGCGCAAAAAGCAAATCAAAGCCACACCACCACCACCACCGGCAGCTGCCGAGAGCCGCGCCCGCGCCCGAACACAAGGGAGAGCGGCCGGAGAGGAAAGCCAAATCCATCCACTCCACCCCGTACGCCGCCGCCGTCCCTGTCCCTCCCCTCTTCCCGCGCGCATGGGCCCCAAATCGCCAGCGCCGCGACGAGCGCGCCTGCCCCCGCGGCGGCGGTAGCAGCAGCAGCAGCTGCTGCTGTGTGCTTCGCGTCTTCGCCGGGGATGGCGCGGCTCGGGCGAGCGGGCTGCCGCTCCGGTCCAGCCCGAGGTGAGCACCCTCCCCCCCATCTGATCTGCGTGGGCCCTAGCCTCCTTGCTGCTCCTTGCTTCATGGAAGGCTTGGTGCGATGGGCTCGAGTAGTCTGGGCGCGTGCCACGATTGTGCTTGCCCGATTTGAGGTTCTGCCGGCGGGGAAATGACGGCTCCACGGCGGGGTCTGGGCTATGGGAGGGCGCGCTGCTCCAACTACCGTCGGGAGCTCGTTACCAACATTTGGGCGCACAGTGGGAAAGCTCGCCTGTAGATTCGAGTCCGTTTGGGGGTAGTGGGAGCGGCGGATTCGAGTTCACATGTAGTCTTCCAGGCGCCAGCAGCCATGGAACAATCAATACGGTAGAGATTGTGCAGCCTATGCTTAACAGTGAGGAGGATGTAATGGACACTGCAGCAGATACTAGGCAGTTTCATATTCGTAGTCTCTGTGGCCTCCTTGCTTGTGGGGGGAAAAAGTAATCTTTTTTGTCCGACTCCGATGCTTATGTTTTATTCAAACGCACTCGTGTGTAAAATCGATGGGTGCGAGAGTGGACAAATCTGAATGAGGTGAAACAATACCTTGGATAATGAATCGGGAAATGGCATAGCTATCCTGTTTAAATTAACAATGCCAAGCCTTGGCAAAGAACATCTGATCTGCTGAACATGTATCATGGTATGATTCAAATGATCGAGAAGGTCGGATACTAATGTGTCAGTTAATAATGTTTGGCACAAGGGAGTGGAGGTATTTTGTAATTCAGATGGAACACAAGTGTGTGTTTATGTGCATATGGACATTTCTTTCTCTGCCTACAATTGTATCATTCAAGGGCATACGTAAAGGGCAGATATGGTACGACCTTTTTATCTTACCACCTTAGAAGGGCTCCATAACATTTGTATGTTGTTTTTAGGGAGCCAATGAGCCATGGGCCACCAGAATCTTTTGTCTACGCTTTATGCCCATTCCACACAATGTACTTTCTTGCTTAAAATAATTCTCACTGGATGGTGTACAGCTTTTTTTTCAGGAATTCCTGAAGACACATTGAGAAATTTTATGTCCAATGTCTTGCCTGCTGTATTGATCCTGGAGTTTCTCAGTGGGACCAATTTGATTGTTCAAACGTTTGCTCTAGAAGTAGTCGCCCCTGCCATGCCTCCATTCCAAGGTTGGGGACCATTTCATTCTTTGGCATCCCAAACTAAAGTCCTTGTGAGTGTTTCTGCACAACCAGATGATGGCCTCCAAAGACAAAAGAAGCTATATTCATCAGCAGTTGCCATGTCATCCACACATCCTCCTATTTCAGCACCTAGCTATCGTTACATGCCTGGTGCTTTAGATCTTGCCATTTATTCCTCAGATCTATCACGTCCTCCAGTGCAGCATACCAGACACTTAGCAACAGCTGCTCCTGCTCACGTAGATGCTGACCCTCCGGATGCAGCTTCAAATTCTAGCGCAGCTCCTTTGGGATTAGTGCAGCCTCCAGTGTCTCCTCACAGTGGTAAGTCTATTTGCCAGAGCCTTGAAGTATTCTGATTGTAAATGAGCTCTCACACAGCTTAAAATTACATAATCCTGTTGAGGGGTTGGTCATTTGTCTATTCTAGAAGAGCATCATTTATACATTTCGTTCTGATCTATTTGTTCCATTTTTTATGCGACGGATATCATTTACTCCAATAGTATCTGTTCTATGTTATAGATTTGCTTTATTCTCTTAACCATATTGTGATTTATGTTTGTTTGTTAGGTTGTTGTGCACCGAACATGGTACAAAAACGAGGGACCCGGGACTGCCATTGTGTTTATCCAGTGAGAATTGAGCTCTTCCTTCGTAATGTTTCCTTGACTTCAAACTGGAGCAACAAATTTCTTCAAGAACTTGCTTCTCAGCTCAACCTGCGCGTTAATCAGTTTGAGATTGTAAATTTTTATGTTGTTGGAGCTTCTGGGCTAAATATCACAATGGATATAGCTCCCTACACTGGAATTAGCTTTGCTGCTGATCAAGTCAAGGCAATGAATTATTCACTTACTCTGCATACAGTTCGGATTGATCCTGTGTTGGTCGGGGACTATAATCTTCTTAATTTAACTTGGTTCAGGTCATTGGCTCCAGCTCCAGGTAATAGCTTTCAATCTTGTACTTGTTCTGTTTGTCATAATGAGAGTAGTTTTGTTACTGTCCAGGAAGAGAAATTCTGGATTATTTTTGTTCTTATTGTTTACTTAATGTGCGATTGAAGAATTTCTGAGATGCATGATATTATGAGGTATATGTTCTTTGTTATGGAAATTTGGACCTTTCAATTGACATATATCAAACTGGTTCATAGCTATAGAAAAGAATGAGACACCAATCATTGTTCTTAGGGCCGTTGCCTCGGCGATGGTGGCCGACGCCTTGCCAAAACAGGGGAGGAGAGGGAGGGATGAGAGACCATGGAGGAGAAAGGAAGAGCAGGAGCTCGGGCGTATGGGTCATTGATGTGCCTATGAGGAGAAAGGAAACATTACGAAGGAAGAGCAGGAGATTAGGCCTCTGCTTTCTATTATTTTCTTCGGCTCCGGAGTTCACTCTGCCTGCTATGCTAGCGCTGGATCCAGTGTGTTGGGGACGCAGATCTATCCGTGCTCAACTGTGATGGTGACAATCTGGAAGGGAAAGGTGTTGGTGCTCCATTTGAGCAGGGGAAAGTGGATGATTCATTGCCAGCGGAGGTGCATTGGAGCAGCAGGGTTCATCAGACTGGTGGTGGCATCAGCATCGTGGACTAGAGAGGTGGCACTGATGTGAGAGCCGAGAGTTCAGGGACCGAGGGTATGTGAGGTGGGAGGGGAGGGGGTTTTTTATGGGCCGTTAACTTGGATTGGGCTTTAGTAGGCTATGTGGGCTCACTGCTTCTTATGTGTATAGGTCATTAATGTGTCTATTTTTCATTTTTTTTCTCTGATATATGGGAATATGGTGGCTGCCTTGACCACCTTACCGACTCACCTTAAGTTCCTAGGCGATAAGATGGTGGTGGCAACCCACATGTCACCTCATTGCCTTAAGAACCATGCCACCAATCTACCGTATTGATCCCCTACCTACCAAGCTCTTTCTTACGAAGAGTTAAAAATGGTCATTAAGTCAGAACAGTATGGAACGATGGTATTCAATTTTCTCTTCCTTTCTAAAGTTATATTTTGTGCGCTTGTCGCTGGCTTGCTTTTTCCTGCTTATAACTAAATATCACCCCCTCCCACATTTTAGTTGCACCTTAATGTTTTACCCAATTTTCTTGGATACATGTATTATGCCTTTAAACTTAAGAGTATTCAATGACCCTGGTATAAGTTGTAAGGAAAGTTTTTTTTGTTCAAAAAGTTTAGAGGCATGCCTGTTTTACATTTTATCACAGTATTATTTCTCTTCGATGAACACTGGATGTGCTCCCTTGATGGTATGATACAAAATTGAATATCAAAGACATGATGATTCTTACATAGTATAAAAACTATTAACTTCACAAAACATAACTATTTGTGCCTAACTGCCAACTTATGGAATCAGTTTCATTTTTTTACTTGCACCACCACTTTCACAAAGGGCAGACACAGTGCCAGAGGCTCTCACATATGTGGAGTGTGGGAAAGGGATAAGCCGAGACAAGCCTTCCCCCTGCAAATATGGAGAGGCTGCTTCGATCTTGTGATCTGGTGACTTAGTGGGATAGCTCTCACCACTGCAGCTGGCCTGCCTTTCGCACCACCACTTTCACAGCCTACAAAATTTTGTATGGACCCACTTGTTAGCCAACAGCGCACTAGTGTTATGGGTGGGTATGGCCATGTGGCTCTGTGTGGCTGGCATGTGGGTCCAAGCAAAATGTTGCAGGTTTGTGAAACTAAGGCGCAAATTGATATCAGAAATTGTAGTTCCTTGATAGTTAGATGTAGGTACCCCACTTTTGTGAAACCAAATGACAATAAGTGGCCTTTTTTTATGTGTCATGGTATCTTGATTTTTAAAAACGTTACTGTTCTTAATATTGCTATCTGTATCATTGGCAGCTCCAGCATTCACAATGGCACCTAGGGCCTCTCCATCTACAGCATCTACCTTTCCAAGACAGAGTGAGGGTCCAAGCAAAAATAGACATGCAAGCCTGATCACAGTGGTTATTATATGTGTTGGTTCTCTAATTGGAGTCTTGCTGATTGTTTTAACAATATGCTTCTGCACATTTAGGAAAGGGAAAAAGAGAGTGCCTCATGTTGAAACTCGTATGTATCTTACTATCTACTATTCAACTATGTTCTATTTTCTTGAGACCAATACACACTTGTGTTTATTGACATTATGGTGATTCGATGGTTTGTCATTTTTATAGAAAAAAAACATGTAAAATGCAATGTTTGCAAAATGTTGCTGTGAACTATGTAGCTCCTATTTCATTAAAGCACTGCATATAACTGTCCAAACTCCAAACTATATAACATAAGGTAAATTGTGATTATGCTTTGCAGTTTGCACTAAGGCATTTGTGGGCTTTTGTAATGTGTGGTATACTTTATTTTTGCCATCCAGTAAGTTAATGAATTTGCACTAAGCATTCAAATGATTGTCATGATAAAAGAAATGCATCTTGAATACTTTACAGGCTTTTGGAATATAATAATGCAATTCTGACTGTAGTCTTTCAAAGATTAAAAGCAGTGTCAAAAGTATTTTCTGATGATGGGCTATTCAAGATCCCAGCCTCTGCACTCTAGTACTGACGTTAGTGGAGATGGACGTTGTATCCAAGTTCATAGTCAACCTGAAACAAAACCAAGTTGTTTAGGTTCTTTCCTGGTATTTTGAAAAACACATTTATCGCATGTTTAACCTCATAATTCTTTATACAGCCAAGCAAAGGACAGCAGATGCAGTTTCTACAGTGGAGTCCCTTCCTCGCCCCACCAGCACAAGGTTCCTTTCATACGAAGAACTGAAAGTGGCAACAAATAACTTCGAGCCTTCAAGTGTGCTTGGAGAAGGTGGTTTTGGCCGTGTCTTCAAGGGGGTACTGGGTGATGGCACTGCTGTCGCTATAAAGAAGCTTACTAACGGAGGGCACCAAGGAGATAAGGAGTTTTTAGTTGAAGTGGAAATGCTGAGCAGGTTGCACCACCGGAATCTTGTGAAACTGATTGGTTATTACAGCAGCCGTGAATCATCACAGAACCTTCTTTGTTATGAGCTTGTTCCCAATGGAAGCCTAGAGGCTTGGCTTCATGGTACGATCTATTGCATCTTCTCTTACCAAATCCTCTGTGCATAGGCCCCATTTTATTTGCACCTGAACCTACTATTTCAGTTTGTTTGGACCATGTAACTTCTAGAAATAAGAAACATAATTCCGGGTTACGTCCTGCGCGCCACCCTCCGGCTGGGCTGTTGCAGAGTGGGCGGTGACGGCCCGCTAGTGATGGGGGGCCAGTGTTCGGGGGTTTTCTCGGCCAGGACCATGTTTCGGTCTCTTCTTAATATAATACTGGGAGGGCGGTCTTTCCCTCTCCGGCGAGTTTTCTATAATTCTGACCTTACACTGCATTTTATCAGGTACACAAGGTGCTAGCCGCCCCTTGGACTGGGACGCCAGGATGAGGATAGCACTTGATGCTGCCAGGGGATTAGCATACCTCCATGAGGATTCGCAGCCTTGCGTAATCCACAGGGATTTCAAAGCATCTAATATATTGCTTGAGAATGATTTCCATGCTAAAGTGTCCGATTTTGGTCTGGCAAAACAGGCGCCGGAAGGTCGGACGAACTATCTTTCTACTCGTGTTATGGGAACTTTCGGGTAATCTGAATGTCCTTTTACATTTAGCCATGGGTCCATGGCCCAGCAATTTATTTTCTGAATTTACCTTCACCTTGTACTTCTGGCCTTTTTGCAGGTATGTTGCACCGGAGTACGCCATGACAGGACACTTGCTTGTAAAAAGTGATGTATATAGCTATGGAGTTGTTCTACTTGAACTACTAACTGGGAGGAGGCCCGTTGATATGTCACAGCCCTCTGGGCAGGAAAACCTAGTGACTTGGGTAACACTTCTTTCTTTTAGGAGTATACTATCTTCAGTTCCTGTGTGATTTTACAGCTAAATTGGAATATTTTAACGTGATGACTCTCAGACACTCTGGATTGTGTGTGCATACGTTGTTTTTATGTATGTGTGGGCAGCTGACAACTGGAATTTAAATCTGAAATTGCTCGTATATATATATATATATATATATATATATATATATATGATTATTTGTCCCTTCGTGGTGTGGTGCATGAAGAGGTGATATCACACTCAAGACATTCTTTTGCTCTGTTGGCTGCAGGCACGGCCAATTCTCCGAGACCAAGATAGATTAGGAGAGCTAGCTGATCCCAGGCTTGGCGGCCAGTACCCGAAAGATGATTTTGTGCGGGTGTGCACAATCGCAGCAGCCTGCGTTTCGCCAGAGGCGAACCAGAGGCCAACAATGGGCGAGGTGGTGCAGTCACTCAAGATGGTGCAGCGCTCTGTGGAGTTCCAGGAATCTGTGCCAACACCTCCCGCTCGCCCCAACGTCCGGCAATCGTCGACGACCTATGAGTCTGATGGCACCTCGTCCATGTTCTCTTCGGGCCCCTTCTCAGGCCTCAGCCCCTTCGAGACCGAAACCATTCCAAGGACTGCGGTTTTCTCAGAAGATCTCCATGAAGGTCGATGACTGGTGGGGGGTGGCTGCCTTGCCATCGCCGAGCCGAGCCGTTTCTCTAGAGCCTGTAGCCATGTAGTCAAGCATTCAAAGGCTGGTGGTCCAATTGGCCTGGCCAGCCATTGGGAGGAAAGGGGTACCTGTAAATTCCATTTTTCTGCGCCGTCTCAAAAGACTACTACTAGATTATTACAACCCACAAGGACGTTCTCTGGCTTTGTATGGAAGAAATGGTTTTGTTCGAAGTTGCTGCTGTCCTCAGTCCATAGCTCCTGAATTACGCAGACAGACAGTCCTAACTCCTACATGCAGCCAAACGCCCGTTGTGTGGGTGGACATGTTTGTAGGGTTTCTCAGCTGCATGCCCCTACTGGCCTCCAACCGCGTTCTCCCGCGGTCAAGCACCCTCACGGTCTCACCTCCGAGACCTTTCTCTCTCTTCCCCTTTCACCAATCGCTGTCACCCATGCAATGCATCTTCTCTTCCGTCACCATAGGCCGCCGGACTGCCTAGCTCCCTCCCAATCTCTCGGCGCATGGCTGGCAGAGCTCGGGGCCCATTCCTGGTGCTGCTACTCGTCGCCGGCGTCGCTGCCACCGCAGAGTCCAAGGTGTACGCTCCGGCGGACCGGGTGTTGCTCAACTGTGGGTCGACGACGGACGGCCTGGACGCGGACGGCCGGAGGTGGGTGGCTGACACGAACGACAACACGTGGCTGGCCGACTCCGGCAAGTCGTCCCTGATGATGGCGGCCGACAAGGTGGACACTGGGCTGCCGTCCACCATCCCCTACATGACGGCGCGTGTGTTCACCGTGGAGGCCGTGTACAACTTCACCGTGAACCCACGGGACCGCCACTGGGTGCGCCTCCACTTCTACCCGTCCTCCTACAGCGGGCTCTCCGCCGCCGGCTTCCACTTCTCCGTGTCCACGTCCACCGGCATCACGCTACTCCGCAACTTCAGCGCGTACACCTACGCAAAGGCGCTGAGCCAGGCGTACATCATCCGGGAGTTCTCCTTCCCGCCTACGCCCGCGGGGTTCCTCACCCTCACCTTCACGCCAACGCCCATGGGCAACGAGACCTACGCCTACGTCAATGGCATCGAGGTGATCTCCATGCCCGACATCTTCGTCGACCCGGCGATCATGGTCGGCTTCGCGGACCAGACCGTAGACATCGCCAGCTCCACGCTCCAGACCATGTACCGGTTGAATGTCGGCGGCTCGTACATCCCGCCGTCCAACGACTCCGGCCTCACCCGGCACTGGTACGACGACACGCCATACGTGTACGGCGCGACGCAGGGCGTCACCTACAGGGCCGGCCCGCATTTCCAGATCAAGTACCCCAGCGAGATCGCCGAGTACGCCGCGCCGCCGGAGGTGTACCTGGGCACCCGATCCATGGGCTCCGACCCTCGCCTGAACCAGAACTACAACCTCACCTGGACCATGGCGGTGGACGGCAACTTCACCTACGTCGCGCGCCTCCACTTCTGCGAGCTGCTGCTCAGCCGGGCCAACCAGCGGGCGTTCGACATCTACGTCAACAACAAGACGGCGCAGGCCGACGCCGACGTGATCGGGATGACGTCGGAGAAGGGCGTGCCCATATACAAGGACTACGCGGTGTACGTGGCCGACGACCCTGATGGCCAGGCCATGTGGGTGGCGCTGCACCCGTCCGTAGCGCTCCGGCCGCAGTTCTACGACGCCATCCTCAACGGCCTCGAGATCTTCAAGCTCAACGACACCGCGGGCAACCTCGCCGCGCCAGACCCCGAGCCGTCCAGGTTGCTCGCCAAGGCGGAGCTGGGCGCTGGAGAGCAGGAGGCGCCCAGGAGTGAGCACCCCCACATATCGACGGTGATGGGCGGCACGGCAGGCGGCGCGGCCGTGCTCGGGATCATCGCTGCGATCTGCGTTGTGTGGAACCATGAAAAGAAGAGCAGGGAGGCAGCCAGCACCGGCGGGTCGCACACCTCCGGGTGGCTGCCGCTGTACCACTCCCACAACAGCGGCAAGTCGTCGGGCCACCTCCCGGCGAACCTTGCTGGCATGTGCCGGCACTTCTCGTTCGCCGAGATCAAGGTGGCCACCAAGAACTTCAGCGAGTCGCTGGTGATCGGTGTGGGCGGGTTCGGCAAAGTGTACCGGGGCGTCGTGGATGGCGACACCAAGGTGGCCATCAAGCGGTCGAACCCGTCGTCGGAGCAGGGCGTGCAGGAGTTCCAGACGGAGGTGGAGATGCTGTCCAAGCTGCGGCACCGGCACCTTGTCTCCCTCATCGGCTTCTGCGAGGATGCCGGCGAGATGATCCTCGTGTATGACTACATGGAGCATGGCACGCTGCGGGAGCACCTCTACATGGGCGGCAAGCCGCCGCTGTCGTGGCGGCACCGCCTAGACATCTGCATCGGCGCCGCGCGGGGCCTCCACTACCTCCACACGGGCGCCAAGTACACCATCATCCACCGCGACGTCAAGACCACCAACATCCTCGTGGACCGGGACTGGGTCGCCAAGGTCTCCGACTTCGGCCTCTCCAAGTCCGGCCCGACGACAGTGAACCAGACGCACGTGAGCACCATGGTCAAGGGCAGCTTCGGGTACCTCGACCCGGAGTACTTCCGGCGGCAGCAGCTGACGGACAAGTCCGACGTGTACTCCTTCGGCGTCGTCCTCTTCGAGGTGCTCCTCGCGCGGCCAGCGCTCGACCCGGCGCTGCCACGGGAGCAGGTCAGCCTCGCCGACTACGCGCTCAACTGCCAGCGGACCGGCACCCTGCCAGACGTTGTCGACCCAGCGATCAAGGACCAGATCGCGCCGGAGTGTTTGAAGAAGGTCGCGGACACGGCCGAGAAGTGCCTCGCCGAGCAGAGCATCGACCGGCCGTCCATGGGGGACGTCCTGTGGAACCTCGAGTTCGCGCTGCAGCTGCAGGACACCTACGAAGGAGGCAGCTGCGGGCGGCGGGCCGTGGGCGACGGCAGCGGCACGGGGCGCCCGGCACTCGAGCCGAGCAACAGCAACGGGAGCACGGCGAGCGTCACGACGCTGGGGACGTCGTCCACGTCCCGGGCGCACGAGGCGGCGTGCGCGATCATGGAGGAGACCGACAATGAGGCGTTCTCGCAGCTCGTGCGCCCAACTGGCCGGTAACACGGCGCTCGGTAGAGATACTCTCGAGGAATTTCTATCCATTGCCCGAAAGATCCTGTGCATGCGCGCTCTCATAGTAGTGCTTTATTAGAAAAATCACCTCTACTCCGTATTGGTTACTCTAATTTAGTTTTTTTTGTTTTTTTGGTAGATAGTAATATAGTATACAATGTATTTAGCCATGTTCTTGGAAATTTTGAAGTTAAAAGTTAGCCGGCCATGAAAATGTCTACACCTCCATTGCCTCCACCATCTGTGATACACAATACCGACTAACCCCGTCAATTACCATTAAAACACTTGGGCACCTTCGCGGCTCTGTGTTGCTGGCAATTATGTAAAAGAAGAACTGGCGTGGTGTTGAAGGCAGAGCTTGAGGCACATTTTGTCTACTGCAGAGGCGAAGAGGAACTATGGACATGTGATTGCCAAGAAATAGATCACGGCATAATAGATGTAGAATGTCAGCCAAACGGGTGGATCTAAAGTAGTTTTTCTAGAAAGAACTGCTTTTAAGTAGTACTGTTTTCGTAGCATATTAGATCTTTTTTTTCTCTCTGTTTTTTTAAAAGAGGCTCTTGTATTTATACCTCTGTTTCCTATTAAAATTATTTTTATCGTTTTTTAACTTCGCGAGTTTACTCCTGCATTTTCAAAACCACTTCACTTTGCCCTTATTCCGTCATCCTTCCCTAACGATGTTAATTTTGGTAAGAACCGTGCTATAAATACGACTGAGAACACCGACTCAGATTAGACCTCATAGAGTTCTACTACGGCGTCAAATAATTGTATCGCATGAACTCTACTCAACAGCAGGTCCTAGAGCAGACACCGTGAGGTCGTACCATAATCGGACAAATGAGTCGTACGCATAGCATTTCCGTTTTGTTAAAAGAGACAAATATACCAACATGATTTATCGTCTGGTTTCTATGGCTATTTGAGTGTTTGAATGCACTAAAACTAATAGTTAGTGACTAAAATTAGTTGAAGACAGCCAAACATCCTAGTTAATAGTTCAACTATTAACTACTTTTAGTAAATTAGTCAATAGTTAGCTAGCTATTTGTTAGTTAGCTAATTCCACTAACAATTTTTTAGTCAACTAACTATTATCTCTAGTGCATTCAAACATCCCCTTATATTCTATTTTAATAGAAATAGTTAGATTTGGTCAAATATGTTTGATACAATTTATAACTATTTTATGTCAGATTTATAATATTGAAAAGTATTAAATTTTTTGGCATCGTCTTAGCAATATTTTGATAGCATTGAGACTAGTAGCTGAACAAGGAATTAAAAACAGCATATAAGATTATCAAGTGCTAATAACTATAGATACTTTCGTATAAAGACATGTATATTTGGACTTAGGTGTACTTCCAACCGGCAAGACAGGCCTGCGGTGTCTGGATGATATGTCGCACCGATTGTGACAACAATACAAAGCACAATGCTATTATAATGTCTGTTTCAAAAGGGAGCAAATAAAAAAATTTAGCAACAAGATTGCCATTGATAGAAATGAACATGGCATTTCTTGCACACTAAGGGGGTGTTTGGTTTGAAGAATCACTCCATCCAAAATGTGATGGTGCATCATGGGTCCATTCTTCAAATTGGTGGGATGACCCTATTCCTCATATTAGTACTAACTAATTAATTATAAGGAATGAGGTGATGATGGATCAACTCATTCCATTCCACAAAACAAACAAAAAATTGAGGAGTGAGAAAATGATGGACTACCTCATTTCTCAAACCAAACAGCCTATAAGGCTCCGTTCCAAACCTCTAGAACTAATTGTGAGTCAGCTAATAAATCATTAGTTGGTTTTAGCTAGGTTAGAGCAGCCAACAACTAATAGCTATTTGATAGGTATAGCTAACAATTAGCTGATCTGTTCTAAATTAACCTCTGAGCTAATTTTAGCTGCTAAGAACAAATCCAAGAGACTAGCCAAATCGTTTTGTGGTGATGTAGATTCATCCTCGGTATCATCATGTCCCTCCTCATCGTCGCTTTTGTCTTCACTATCATCGTTAGCAACAAGACATTTATAACTAGTGGGAGATGAACCTGTCGGTGAGGTAGATTCACCGCTTGGTGTCCATCATTCTTGTTCTTCTCCATTGGACAAGTTAGTACCACAAGCAATAAAGGGAGCAGGAGCAGTGCATATGGACTTAAAAATTTTCAACTTAATTTTAGTCCATAGATCATGAGCATCAACAAATAAATGGCTATCAGTACTTATGATGGAAAAATAAGCACCTTTAGAAAGAGAGTTAACTAAGATGTTGCAAGCATGATGATTGAGAGATAAATATCTTAGTTCAATCTTAGAAGGATTTTTACTAATATTGGAGGGAAAAATACTTCTACTAAAAATCTATCTCAAATCAGGATCAATATACATAAAAGTATTATAAATAGAGACAGATCAATATTTATAATTAGAACCATCGTCTAAAAGAAGTTCTAGAGTTACGTCTTGTGACGACATCGTCATCTCCGGACGGCTAAGCCCACGATAGAGAGCCTAGCTTTGATACCAATTGAAAGTTCCCTTTTCTCGGGAACAAATTCTGGATGTCGCCTAGAGGGGGTGAATAGGCGAATAAAAAATAACACTTAAAAACCGGAAATTCTTACTCTACTCGAAGACTGGATCATAGTGGAATGAAAGACCCTTCGAGTAGGTCGCAGCGAAATTGAAGTTCCTATCTCAAAATACCCTGCACTTCAAAGACAACTTGTACTTAAATAAGTATTAAAGTGTAAGTATAAAAAGCAATTAAGACAGGGAGACAACACACAACACAAAGCAGAGCACACATACATATGGATTTATTCCGAGGTTTCGTTAAGCTTGAAATGCTTGTCTAGTCCTCGTTGAAGTTAGCCACACCTTGGCTTGGAGTCTATTTCAACTCCTTCGTCCGTTTGCTCAGATTTGTCAATGTGACAGATAGAGCCTTCCACTATGTTGATGATGGTTACAATGATGTCGCGACTACTTACAGTCTTCTTGACAGCACTCTGGCAGAGTAACAATACTTGCTCTTGCTCTCAGCAGCACCTCCCCTCTCTCTAAATACTTATAACTGCGCCTCTACACAAACTAGAGAGATACACAAGAGAGGGAGAGAGAATTGATCACAACGATTCATGGACTTGTTGGCTGCACTTGTACACTTGTTGGAGACACCAAAGGGTCCCTTTTATAGCCTCAAATGAGCCCCTAGCCATTGCCCCTTTCATTGCAAAGACGATCTCAATCCTGGGAAAAACTGCCACTTCTGCGGGGGCACCAGACTTTCCGGTGCGCCTCTGCCCAACAGTCGCTGAATTCGTGATTGGCCACCTTCCGCTTCTATGGGGGCACCAGACTGTTCGGTGCTCCAATATTCCCGTTGGCACCGCTGATGTGTCAACTAGCCGTTGCCTTCGAGGACCACCAGACTATCCAGTGACCGGTCCTAGACTGTCCGGCGCATGGGCCCGGACTTTTCGATGCATGGGCCCAGACTATCTGGCTTTTTTAGCTGAGATGCCCAAGCTAGACAGTTGGCCGTCCAGAACACCAGACTAGACGGTGAGGTGCATCGGACTGTCTGGTGCTACTAAGACAGCAACACACTTGTGTGCTTTCCTCCTCTTGCTTCCCATTCATCTTCACTTTTGGGAGGTCTTTCCTGTGACTTAGGCAAATACTTTTAGAGTATAATTCAATTGACTAAGTCCCAGAAGATTACCTCTTTTCATATATTCTCCCATCTTTTCTGTTTCACCTCAAACATAGCTCCATCTTCTAGTGACCTTGTTTTTTCATCTTGAGTTTGATCTTGAGCCTTATGACTTACACCACATAGCTATAAATGTTACCTCATTGGTTGTAAGTCACGTCCTTAGGTAGTGATCCTTGACGCACCATAGCTCTTCTCAACTCGATCAACCTTGACTTAGCACGTCATCTTCTTCACCCCTAGCTTTGGGTTCCTCGACCTCCTTGACCTTCTCCTGTGCACTCAGTACATCGAAGCTCTTCTTGCCTCCATCCTTGGCTTGGCCAGTTGTCTTCAAGATATGCACACCAAGTCTCACATA
The DNA here is from genome assembly GCF_902167145.1 of Zea mays. Lineage (NCBI taxonomy): Eukaryota > Viridiplantae > Streptophyta > Magnoliopsida > Poales > Poaceae > Zea > Zea mays. The sequence goes on along the minus strand of NC_050098.1, from coordinate 35,667,141 downwards.
AACATGTCCTTCTACACTTGTGATATCCACAACCATAATCATATCAGCGTTTGGACCATCACTCTTGAACACTTATGTTGAACTTTATAGGCTTTACACTAAGCACCTGTCCAACACTTAACACACTTGTCAGTCCTTTAATTGGATTGTAATCCAAACCACCAAAACCCACAAGAGAGCTTTCATCTTGATTTGTCCCCCTACCCTAAGGCGACCCTATCCCTTTTATAGGCCGGGAGAGGGGTCGACTAGCGGTGGATTCTCTAGGAAGGAGCCGTAAGTGAGATCACCTAGAGGGGGGGTTGAATAGGTGATCCTGCAAAAATTAACTCTAAACAACACAAACTTGGTTTATAATAAGTGTTAGTGAAAACTAAAACCAAGTTAGGATGAGAAGATAGATGCAGAGAGAACTCTTCTCTTGGTTGCTCCTTTAAGATGTGTATTAAACTTAGGAGCAATATTGCAAGAGAGTTGAGAACCCAAGAAGATAGTAATCACAATAGGTAAATGGACAAGTGACACGACAATTTTTACCATGGTTCGACCAATGCCTACTCCATGTTGTGGTGACATACTTTGGTCAAGGGTTGCACTCAACTTCTCTCAAGTGATCCAAAGATCAAACTTTACTCCTCACAATAAGTAAATGGACAAGTGCCACAAATATCTTCCTTATATCAAAATCCCGTTGTGAGGAATCTCCACAAGTTGGAGTCTCTCACACCTTACACAATTGATTACAAACAAAATCAGAGTAAGGATGGGAGTAGAAACGCACACAAGAGCACAACGCAGCAACAACACGCACACAAGTAAAAAGAGAGAGCGCATGAAACATAATGACAGAGTTACAACTCAAGAACGTGCTCAAATCTCTCTCTAGCAAAACAACAGCATGGTTGCAAAGATTCAGAGTTGTAGTGTGATCAAAGAGCGCTTTTGTTTGTTGTGTAACAACTCCATGCACTTAGAGGGTCCTTTTATATCCCCAAGGAACCAAAGGAGCCGTTTGATCTTCATTTTGAAGGCCCTGGTTGCCTTTTTGTCTGTAGTGCACCGGACACTCAACAGTAGTCGATCTCCTTCCTTATTCAACTGAGTCGATCGTTGCTAGTCGTTGGTCACTTGGCACATCGGACAGTCCGGTGGCGTACCGAACAGTCCGGTGCAGCCTGGTAACCATTGTCGAGCTGACGTGGCCAGCGCTGATCACGCGGTCAATCGTTGGCTGAGGCGTGTGGCTGGCACACCGGACTGTCCAATGATTTATAGCCATGGCGCCTCGGCAAAAACCTGAGAGTAGTTGTTTTGCCGGCTGACAGCTTGGGCACCGGACATTGTCCGGTGCACACCAAACAGTCCGATGCTCCCTCGACTGGCACAAGTTTGGCTAAAGTTACCCAAACACAACTTCTCGAAATTGGTTTGATTTGAGAAGTTTCCTATCACTTAGATGAACATAGTTAGCAACTAAAATAGTTTACTAAGTGCTAGAATCATATCTTGTTTCTTCAATGCAATAGGATTTGCAATATACACCAAAATGCACTTTTCTTATATTTCTCTTTCAAATACATGTGCTCATGCTCATATATGAAGAGTGTGTTAAGCATTTAATCACCAAAACAACATAGAAATTGCCCAAGGTCACATTTCCCTTTCAGTAAGGCAGGGGTAAAACCAATGGATTAGCCCGAGTGAGTCCACGTGTACTCATGGGGCCCGGTGGCTGCCTGACTGTCATGTATTTATCGTGGTGGATGATGTAGGGTTAGCGATGGTCCCTGGCGCTATCATTTAGGCTACACTGACCCTTAGCTTTTGTAGCCTGGGGTTCGATGCGGCCCATCACGTAGTGCCCTGTGGGGGGTCTTCGTACTCAGGCCTAGTCCGATAGGTCATAAGTGCGCCACAGGCCGAGGGGCACGCGGTCCATTAATGCGTCGTAGTCCGGGGGTTGTAGGTCATGAGTGCTATGTGGCTCGAGGGGTTCGTAGGTCATGAGTGGCAAGCGGACCGGCGCCCACACTGTGACTCGACGCTAGTCGTGGTTATTGTGACACCCCAGGTGTCTGTTTCATGTTATGTCGGGAGATTTATCCTAATCTCGGAAGCTCAGTAAAAATTTCTATTTCTCGATCGCATTTATCTCCATTCATCAAGTTACTCATGAATGTTTCACCAAATTTGGAAATTATTCGATCTCGAGAACAGCCAAATTAAGAGCCTATTAAAACTTTTATTTCTCGGAGCAAAGGCAAATTCAAAAGTCAATCTCGTCTCACAATTCCTGTCCAGACTCATTTATTCGGACTCTCAATTGTTGTTATGTTATCCAATCGGTGTCTGAATCTGATTTCTTGATATTCGGTCTATGTCCGACTATTTAATCTGAATCCGCATTCTCGAGCAGAATCTCTGTTGTGTCAACCTCTAACTAATTATTATGCAAATCGACTTGTTTTCTCTATATCATAATTCATCTTTATGTATCAAGTGTCTTCTAAAGATTTCTCGAAGTTTGAAACAAATGCTCACATAAAAAGATGAATCCTATATATACTTGCTTGAAACTTCTCGTTTGGACAAATGCAAATTTTGAAATTCAACCAAACCTTGTCATCTTGCTCAAACAACTCTATATGAACTCTAAAACAAAAGTTATTAAGGGTCCCTGCCAAGAAATGTCGAGAAAATACCACGATCGCATTAAAATATAATTTGAAGCTTTATAATGATGCTACCTTGACCAAAGTGAAACTTTAATTTATATTTAAGATATGAGGCTTGACCTTTAATAAAAGTTGTAGAACCTATGTTATACAACAATTTTTATATTTAAACCAAGCCTTGATTCAATCTCTATGTATCTCAAACAGTGCCATCGAGACAGAATAAAAATCTGATTTCAGGATTCAAATTCTTAGTCTGAAATCAGTGTCGTTCGAGTCGACGTCTCGCGTTCCCAATTTTTTTGTTGAACAACTCAAGTTTCCTCAAATATAAAAGTTATTAATAACTAATAGAGGCGCAATATATTAAAAGATGACATTCATCCGATTCCGTTTGACATATTTTAACACTCAGTTTTCACAAGTTTCCACTGATTTCTAACCCACTGACAAATCAAATTTCGTGGGTCTATAACTCTCTAAGCATGCTCGAATCACCTTAAGTTCTGTACAAAAATTGTAGAGCGTAGATCAAGGAAGATGTTTTGTGCAGTGACCAAGATCCGAAAACAAGCAGAAAATGACAAAACACGCCGCCCAAGGTCGTCACTGTAGCATCTGCCACCTGCTGCAGCTGGCTGACATGTCTAGAGCTTAGCTCTATAAATGGCAGCCACCCTCTCCCATCAACCATCTCCACTTCTTCTCCCTCCCTGCTCGGGCACGTGAGATCCTCCAATGCTCGCCCCTGCCCTCAAGCACAGCCATGCCCTGGCCTCTGGCCAGCTTCCTCTGTTGCGAGCTCCTGCTCGTCCATGGCCATCTCCTAGCCATATCCTCACCTTCCCTCTCCCTTCTCAAGCTCAGCCCCCATGGCGCCCAGCTCCTAGGTTCGACCGAGCTCCTCCCTCCCATGACGCTCTCCTCCCCCACGGCCCCCTACCACTGCTCCCTCAAGTCCAGCCATGGTGGCTACCGGTTCTTCCTGCTGTTCATGTGGCTAGAGGAAGAAGATAACTCCATGAGACTATGACAGGTGGGCCTAAGGTTAAGTGCACAAGTGACCAAATTGACAGATTTTTGCGTTATGTTCTAAAATTCATATCTCGAGTTTTAGAGCTCCTAAAATCATGAAATTTGTTTTGTTGGCTTCCTTATAAAATGCTCTAACTATTGGATCTATAAGTTGTCATGTTTTAGTGGAAAAGGTTTTCTGTAGAAATTCGTATTTAAAACTGGTTTGGGAAAAAATGAACTTGCTTCTCTCCATAGTTTTAATTATAAAAATCCAAAAATGATGAAACTTGTTTTGTTAGTTAAGTGATGTCATACTCTAACTAAGAAAAATATAAAATCCATATGTGGTTCACTGTTTTATTGGTATGTTAATTAAATCATGTTAAATAGGAAAAAGAAGATTGAGTTGCTTGTTATTTTTGGATCTGTAGCTCTAGTGCTCCAAATGAATTGAAATTTTTACAGTAGACTCTTGGTGTGATGCTTGGTGACTGGTAAACATTTCATGAATTCTGGTGCATGTATGATTAAGTTAGTGATTTAACTTGTTTAATGCCCATTAAGTAGTTTTAAATGATTTACAAATAATGTATAGATGTAAAAATGAAAAATGGTATTCCACTGTCCTTGCATGATATTATAGTAGCCCAGGAAAACTTAATATGGTCATGCATCCATAGAAAAATAATTAGTTTTAGATTTAACTTGCTCTCACATGCTTTAGTGCATTAACAATTTGTTCTTTTTGTAGAAATTAATATATAAAACCTGGACATGTGACATTTGTACAGTAGTCATGATTGTTTATCACCTATCTCTAATAAAAAATTGGAGTCCAAATGAGATGTTTACGACACCACCCAAAAATAACATTTATAGGCTAAAAATAACATTTAATATGAATAAGTGGAATCATGTGTGTCTCTTGATTGCTTGGGTTGTACCTTGATGACAATTAGAGAATTTATGGTTTTGTCATGGTAGTTTAGAGCAAAGTATTTATGGTGCTTTACCATAATCTCGTTTGGTAGCTAAGTTAAGTAGGATTGCCCATGAACTGAAATTTCTGCATGTATGCTCTCTATTATGGTGTGATGATGATATTTGTGATTAAAGTAGATGTCCTATATTTGTGTAGTAAAGCTTAGATTTAAGTTGCAAGCGATGCGGGGAATGTTTTGGTAAAGGTATATGTGAAATTTAAATAAGTCATTTTATGTGTGCGGTATGTGGTGTAGTGGTGGTATGAGAAATATGTTTAAAATCAACTAGTTGACATATTCAGTTAAGAGTTGTTTCATTAATTTGGATTGTATGATGAAGTGTGAAAGGGAAATGTGCCCTTGGGCAATTTCTATTATGTTTTGGTGATTAAGTGCCTAACTCATTTAAATAAGTTCTTATGTGCTAAATGAAGAGATAAGTGAAAATCAAAGAGAAGGTACGTTTCTAGACTTAGTACATAGTTTTTAAGTACTAATATGTTTTATCTAAGTGCTAGAAACCGTGAGAAGAAAAGAAGAAAAGAATTGCAAATGACTTGGCTTGGTGCAGCCAAAGTCCAGCTCGGTCTGGCACACCGGACTGTCCGGTGGTGCACCAGACAGTGTCCGGTGCGCCAGGCTGGCATCCGGCGAACAGGCCACTCTCGGGAAAAAATCGGCAGCGTACGCCTATAATTCATCGGACTGTCCAGTGAGCCAACGGTCGCCAAAGCAACGGTCGGCCGCGCAATCCGCGGGCGACGCGTTGCCCGCGCCAACGGTCGGCAGGAGGCACCGGACAGTGTCCGGTGTGCTAACTGCCACGAATCTGCAACGGTCATCTGCGCCAGAATAGGAAGGAGATCGACACCGGACCGTCTATAGTGACTGTCCAGTGGCGCACCGGACTGTCCGGTGCGCCACCCGACAGAAGGCAAGGATGGTCTTCCTTGTTGGCGTCCAACGGCTCCTAGCTGCCTTGGGGCTATAAAAGGGACCCCTAGGCGCATGGAGGAGTCACCCAAGCTTTCACTCATCATTCTAAGGCATCCAGACTCTGCCCCCGCGCATTCGCTTTGTTGTGTTAGAGATTTGAGATCCATTCGAGTCGAGAACTCCCTGTGTGTCATTTGAGCTCAAGTCTTCACTTGTGTGCGTTGGTGTGCTGCATTTTTGAGTCTTGTGTGCGTTGCTCTTCCCAACCTTACTCTTGTGCGTTCTTTGTGATCAATCTTGTAAGGGCGAGAGGCTCCAACTTGTGGAGATTCCTCGCAAACAGGAAAAGATATAAGGAAGAAAAGCCATGGTATTCAAGTTGATCAATGGATCACTTGAAAGGGGTTGAGTGCAACCCTCGTCCATTGGGACGCCACAACGTGGAAGTAGGCAAGTGTTACTTGGCCGAACCACGGGATAAAATCGGGTGTCTCTTGTGATTGTTCCTTCTTTAATTGTCTTTGTTCGCAAGAGCTCGTCTCATTGACTTGATTAACCCGCACTAATATTTTTATAATCAAGGTTGTTGGAATTTAGTGTTGAATTTTACAGGATCACCTATTCACCCCCCCCCCCTCTAGGTGCTCTCAATTGGTATCAGAGCCATTCTCTTCATCTAAGGGACTAATCGCCCGAAGAGATGGATCCTAAGGGAAAGGGGATGGTGGTCAACGACAAGGATAAGGAGTCCCTCTTCAACGAGCCAAGGGATGACAAGCCCACTGACTCAGGATCGAGTCACAAGAAGAGGGACAGGAAGAAGAAAAGGCGGATCAAGAAGATCATTTACTACGACAGCGACGCCTCCTCTTCTTCACCAAGAGACGACGACGACGACTCGTCTAAAAAGAAACCGGTTAATCAAAACTATTATTTTGATTATTCTTGTATTCCGTTCAATTCCAATGCTCATTTGCTTTCAATTCCACTTGGTAAACCTCCATACTTTGATGGAGAAGACTACTCTTTTTGGAGTCACAAAATGCGTAGTCACTTATTTTCTCTCCATCCTAGTATTTGGGATATAGTTGAAAATGGAATGCATTTCGACAGTACCGATAACCCTGTGTTTATTAATGAGCAAATTCATAAGAATGCACAAGCTACTTCCACGTTGGACAACGCCAAGCAAATTTGGGATAACCTCAAGACATCACATGAGGGAAACGACGCCACCATGATCACCAAAATGGAGTTGGTGGAAGGCGAACTGGGAAGATTCGCGATGATCAGGGGAGAGGAGCCAACACAAGCATACAACAGGCTCAAGACCCTAGTCAACGAAATTAGGAGCTATGGAAGCACAAGATGGACGGACCACGACGTTGTTCGACTAATGCTAAGGTCATTTACGGTAATTGACCCCCATCTTGTCAACCTTATTCGTGAGAATCCCAGGTACAACAAGATGACGCCCGAGGAGATTCTTGGGAAGTTTGTGAGCGGATGCATGATGGTGAAGGAGGCTCGATATGTGGACGATGCTCTAAACGGTCCACTAACCGTCCACGAGCCTCAAACTGTTGCCCTCAAAGCAACCAGCAGCAGGGAGATGCTACCAAGCAAGGTGGCATAAGTGGAGGCCGTTGTCCTCAACAAAGATGAGATGGCGCTTATCATCAAGTGCTTCAAGACCGCACTAAAAGGATGCAAGGAGTACCCCAACGAGAATAAGACAAGGGGAAAGCGCTCCTGCTTCAAATGCGGTAAGACTGGTCATTTTATTGATCAATGTCCCGATAATGAAAATGACCAGGGGGAAGAAAGACATGGGAAGAAGGAGAAGAAGAAAAGCTATAGGAAGGCGAAAGGCGAGGCTCATCTTGGCAAAGAATGGGATTCTGACTGCTCTTCATCCGACTCCGACGATGAAGGACTCGCAACCTCGGCCTTCAACAAGTCTTCGCTCTTCCCCAACGAACTCCACACTTGCCTCATGGCCAAGGAGAAGAAGGTAAGTGGTCGAGATTGTCGGTGTTTTGGGTCCGACCACACACCCGGGGTTACCCCTCAAGGTGTTTTTAGGAGTAGGACGGTGTCGACGACTGTAGCAAAATGGTTCATGCCAGTTGCACGAGGGACAGTGGACAATGTTTACAGGTTCGGGCCGCTTAGAGATGCGTAACACCCTACGTCCTGGTGAGTATGCTGGGTGAACAAGATTACAAGAGAGCTCTCTGAAATGAGAATGCAGAGAGTTGAAGTGGGTGGCTAAGTAATAGGGTCGATCGTTCTGAAGGGGTGCCCCCTAGGCCTTATATATTCAACCGTGGGGCAATACACGTGGATATGATAACAATGCGTAGCTAAAAGATAGTGAACTGTTTGAGTTTATCTCCCTGTAGTTCTGCCGACCTATCCTCGCATGGCTCCGTTGCATGGGGGCTCCAGCGCGGGAAAGTTGGATCTCTGTTGTGGTTGCTCGCTTGACGTTGTGGGCCGTCCGGGTTTGCACCAATCCGGCCTCGTGTCAAACTGCTTTGCTGATTGTTCCTCCCCAGGCCCACGAAAGAATGACCTTACGATTTATTGGGCCCTTGGGCCTTTCGTGAGGTCTTTTACTCTTTTAGTGGACCCAGGGGATATCTGTCCCCCACAAGCCCCCGATCTTTGGGTTAATTTAGAGGTAATCAGCCCAAAGATTCCAGGTCCAGCTTGCAGGCGATTTGAAGAGAACGACTTCTTACTGTCTCCTCCTGCTTTGATCACTTGTAAACCGAAGCTTTGTTTTGTGCTTGTGCCTTAGAGGTCGGCATTTCGTTTTGTAGGACCCTGAACTTCATTGGGTGCACCGGAGGTGCACCCAATGGGTGTAGCCCCCGAGCTTCGAGTAGATTTTTAGAAAATAATCTACTCGAAGGTCTTCACCAGAAATGTTTTCCATTTTTACTCCTGCATTTTGGTTGAGGGCCAGCCTTGTCTTTAATCTTGTCCCATGCCTTAGAAGTCGGCACTATCTTGGCTTGGAATGATGATCCATGGGGTGCACCGAAGGTGCACCCAATGGGTGTAGCCCCCGACCTTCAAGTGGATTTTTGAGGATAATCCATTCGAAGGTCTTCCTTTTGTGTCTTTTTGCTGAAGATTATCCTTTCTGCTTGTAAAAATTGGCATGATGCCATCCGCATTATGCTTTGGAGGTCAGCATTATGTCATCAATATTATGCTTCAGAGGTCAGCATGTATTTTGTCTTTTGTAGCCGAGTTCGCAATCCATCCATATCTTGCTAGGTAGTGTAATTTATTTGCTCTGCGACTGATTGGACATTTGATGGACGTTCTCTGTCTAGTCTTCACGTCGCTTCTGTCGGCCATATTTTGTACTTCACCGGCTATATTTGGCTTTCCTTTGATCCTTACTGATATCTCATTTTTGTCTTGAGGTATTCACTGCGTGCCCTGCACAGATGTGACCGTTTTGAAAAATATACTGATAATTCCTGGGCGTCCCCCCCCAATGGGTGTGGGCAAGGGACGGCTTGGTACGCTGAGTGTTTTAGCCGGCTGCTTCTAAGTAGTAATGTGATGTGACGGCGGGTGTAATCATATCCTCCGCGCTATTGACTGGAGTCCCAATGGGTGTTGTTTTGCGTGAAACGGCGTCAGCCGCCTGACGTGTCTTCAGACGGGTTGAAGTGCTTATTGAATGCTTTGCGACTGTTCAGTGACCGCGGTTGGAGGTGAGCGGTTGCCTTCTCCTTCTATAAATAATGTCGTTGTCTCTCCGGCTTTTCCACATCTCTTGCTGTTCTCTGTTGTTTGCTTTTCTTCTCTCCCTTTAGCTTCCACCATGGGCAACAACAACAAGCGCAAGCGCGAGCCAACTCCTCCATCGGAGGATTTTGGTGACTCGGAGTACTCAGAGGAGGAGTTCTCCTCTGAGTCTGAGGGGTCTCCGGCTCCCATCCCCCTGCGTGAGTCGTCTGATGACTCAGACGACTCCCAGGGGCTCGCGGCGGAGGTCTGGACGTACATCCGGGCCGTCGAGCGCTCCGGCTCGAGGGCTCGGATAAGTCAGAGTACTCCTCGGATGAGGAGGACTCGGACGGTGGCGGCGAGGACGAGGACGACGACGACGAAGGCGATGGCGGCGGTGAAGGTGACGGCAGCGGCAGGGGCGGCAGCAGCGGCAACAAGGACGGTGACGGCGGCGGCGGCAGGGGCGGCAGCGGCGGTGGCAGCAGCAGCAGGGGCGACAGCGGCGGTGGCGGCAACAGCAGGGGCAGCAACAGGGGCGGCAGCGGCGGCGGCAGCAACAGGGCCAGTGGCTAGATGCCACTGGTCATTAGATGTTAGTATAGTATAGTTAGAATAATGTAGTGGTATTTAGTAGTGTAGAGTAGTATAGTGTAGTGTAGTAGTAGTAGTAGTAATGTAATGTAATGTAGCAGTAGTAATAGGGAAGTATCAACTCATAATGAGTTGATTTGTAAGTATGATATCTTCCCTTTAATGAAGAAATGATGTTGGCTTTTCTGTGATGATTGCTCGTTGATATTCATAACTCAAGGTTCTTGAATCATTCCTTTTCCCGCCTTTTTCGTGAAGTTGATTCCTTTGGAATAGTAAGTGAATAACTCGGGCCTCATATCGACGCTTTTAGAAGTAGTTGCCGAGCGACTTGTAGATGATGTCAGAGTTTTAGAGATAACTGCCGAGTAACTTGAAGACGACGTCGGCGTCTTAGAGGTAACTGCCGAGCGACTGAACACGATGTCGGAGTTTTAGAGTTAACTGCCGAGCGACTTGAAGACAGCGTCGGCGTTTTAGAGGTAACGCCGAGCGACTGAACACGATGTTGGAGTTTTAGAGTCAACTGCCGAGCGACTTGAGGGCGACGTCAGCATTTTAGAGGTAATGCCGAGCGACTTAATACTATGTCGGAGTTTTAGAGTCAACTGCCGAGCGACTGAAGACGACGTCGGCGTTTTAGAAGCAACGCCGAGTGACCTGAGGGCGACGTCAGCGTTTTAGAGGTAACGCCGAGCGACTTGAAGACGACGTCAGCGTTTTAGAGGTAACGCCGAGTGATAGCGGGCTGCGTGGGCCACTTTGAGGATAATAGCCGAGTGATGATGTGGCGCACCGGTGTTCTGGAAATAACTGCTGGGTGATCACGTGGCACGCCGGTGTTTTGGAAATAACCACCGGGTGCTGACTGGGCGCTTTTTGAAACGGTATCTGGCTCGGGAATATCCCATAAGTGCTGCGCTTTTAGCCGCCTCTGCTTTCCGTGCCCTAGTTCTTGCTTCCGAATCCTCTCTGCAATTCGCCTCCCACTCTGCTCGCCGGTAGAATCGAGATGGCGCCCAAGAGGAAGGCCTCGAGTTCGTCTGCCGTGGTGATTCCTCCAATCGACCCCAACAACCAGTTGCCTTTCGCAGGTAACCATATGTCCATCATCTCTGAGCCCGAACTTCTCCACCTCGTATCCATTGGGGTTCTCCCTTCGAGGGAACTCTGTTCTTGGCGGATTTGCCATGGGGTTACTGTCCCAACTGAGGATACCCATGAGTCCGTGATTTATGCTCCTTTCCTTCTCCGCGGCCTTGACCTTCCCATTTCCCCCTTTTTCCGCGGCCTCCTTGATTTCTACCATATTAATTTGACCCATCTGAATCCCAATTCTATCCTGCAAATCTCCATTTTCGTTCATTTATGCGAAGCCTTTCTTGGCGTGCTGCCACATTTCGGGTTGTAGAAGTACTTGTATCACTGTCGCCCTGGGATGGCCGGGGGACAACATCAGTTGGTTGGGGGTGCTAGCTTGGAGATGCGCCGCGGCAGGAAGACTGAGTATCTCGAAATCCCTCTCAAAGACAGTATCAAGGGATGGCGCTTGGAGTGGTTCATAGTTGAGAATTATGGAAACTCTCTCCCCCCCGGTCGGGAAGACAGCCGGATGTTCGCACCCCAAGCTGGACTGAGTCCCCCACAGATCAGGAGGTAGCTGAGGCAGGTGCTTTGCTGGCTGAAGTTGGACTGTTGAAGGAGAGGGGTCTGAGTGCTGAAGCTGTTGTTGCTGATTTTGTCTTCAAGAATATTCAGCCGTTGAAAGAAAGGGCGCACCCGGCTTATCTGTATCGAGGCCTAGCCGACTCAACTCAGGTTACCAACAGAAGAATTCCCTCTGCAGACTTGGTGAGCCGACTTGAGATGATCCTTAGAGGCAAGGTGTCAAATGTTGGTGCCCCAGTGGCATATTCGGCCTGGAACCTGCCTCCTCCCAAAGCCTTCACCCTTTTTGTGTCGAATCCACCTGTCACTGATGGCAGTTTGGGTCTTAGAGTGCGACCCTCTGCTGAAGAAGTTAATGCCTTGGTTGCCTCGCTCGGGGAGATTCCTGATGATGAACGGCAGGTCCACTTTGAGGTGCCCCTGAATCCTAGCGATGCAGAGATAAGTGCTATGTTTGATTTGCTGGCTGAGGACTCTTCTGATGCTGCTCCTGCTGGGACATCGGTGGTGGCGCCCCTCCTAGAGGCTGATACAACTTTGGATACTCAGAAGCCTGCCAGTACTCGCCCGAGGCGCCCTTGCCGAGCCAATCAACCTGATCCTTCTGCTGATGAGCAGAAAAAGAAAAAGAGACGCCTCCGGCGAGTATCCAGTTTGGATCGGGACGTTGGTACCTCGATTCCTGCTGCTGAAGAAGTGTCTGTGACTGAATTTACTGACGCTGACCCCAATGGGTGTACCCAATCTGCTGCTGATCCCAATGGGTGTGCCCCTTCTGTTGCTGATCCCAATGTGGGTGCTGCCTGTGTTGCTAATGTGGACGACGAGGAGGAAGAAGATGAAGTTCCTTTGACTCAGAAAAATAGTCGGCAGTTCATTGCTAGCGATGAAAGTAGTGGAGTCTCTTCTCCTGCTTTGTCTGCTCTCATTGGCCTGCAAGAACTGTCCCTGGCCAATTTTGATCAGACTCTTGAGGATATGGTTCCAGAGGATTTGTTATCGGAGCCAGTGGATGATGGTGTGATGGAGGTTTGTGCTGATGTGCTTGATGCTGGGTTGAGGTCATCCCGTGCCTCGTCGACCTTGGAGCGCGATCTCGAGGGTCGGGAGACTGACTTGGATCGTTCTGGTCCCATGTGGGAAGTGTAAGCCACTGGCCAGCCCCCAAGGGTGCTGCCGGGGATGATCCGGCTCAAGTGGGCAATGCAAACTATGACCCAGCCCCCGAGGGTGTCCGAGCAGGGTCTCCCTCCTGTACTTCCATGGACGTTCATGCGGGATCGCCTCCACACTCCGGTTGTATGGTGGTAGCCCAAGCCTTGGACCAGGGAATCGCTTTAGATAGTAGCGTCCCCGCTGACCGAGTGTTGGGCTCTGTTGATGGCACCGAGTTGATTCCTGCTGGTTCGTTGCAAGCTGCTTCGGGTGGTGGCCTTACGCCCGGTTATCAATTGATCTCTCCTGACTTGGGGATCTCTTCGTTCTTTTCCAACCTCCAGGTACTGTGATGTATTTTAGCTTGGTTTTTACGTTGCACGAACTGCTGTCATTACACTCATCTGTTCTCCTTATCAGGCTTTGGTGGATGGGATGGCTAGCCAGCTGAGGTTACAGGGTGCTTCTGTCCCGGAAGTAGCTTCGTCACTTGCATGTTGGAATCCAGTGTCACTTTGACATCGTGTCTCTGAATTGGAGGCGACCAACGCTGGTTAGTGCTTTTTTTTGCTTCTCTTTGTCTTCACTGTAGACTGCTTTACATTCTAACCCCTTCTTGTTTGATTGTCTCTTGCTAGGTATGACTCGGCAGATTTCCACTCTTGAGGAAAAACATTCCCGAGATCAGGCCGAATTGGTCCAGCGGTGCGCTGACTTCGAGGAAAAGTACTCTCAAAGTCAGACCGAACTAACTCAGGTCTCTGCTGCCTTAGACGATGCCAATGCACTGAGTTCTTCTCTTCACGCTCAGCTCAATTCTGAAAAGGTGATTTATGAAACTGTGCTTTGCCTTGTTGTGCTCCTATTACTTGCTTGGTTTTTGAGGTAGTTGTCTTTTGTTTGCAGAAAGAAAAACGTATCCTTGCTGCTTCTCGTGACAGTCTCGACAGATTGTATCGCGATTCTAGCAACTCGCTGACCATCCTAGAGAGGAGTCATCGCTTCACCATGGAAGAGTTGGACAATCAACGCTGTAAGCTGCAGGAATCCACGGATGAAGTGACCCGGCTCAAGCAGTTGATATCAGCGAAGGACGCTACTATCAAAGAACTCCGAGCTTCCAAGAAATCCATCGCCCAAGAGTTAGAAACTGCTCGGCTGGCTGCCAAGGTTGCCGAAGAAACTTCTGTTACTCTCAGAGCCCAGCGCGATAGAGCCATGGACAAGGCTATTCGGGCGGGGCGAATCTTGATGAGGAGACCCGGCGTGGTTGTTCCCGAAGATATAAGGGCTGATGTGAATGCTGCCCCTGATTCCTCGAGTCGTCCTTCCTCATCGATTGCTCCTGAGAAAAATATCACAAAATAGAGAGACATTTTGCGTGCTTTGAGCGTGCGGTTAGCATGGTCAGACATTTGTTAGAAGACGTCATTTCAGTATTTGAACGATATTGTTATTCTCGTGTTGTTTCAGAATTAGTTCGTGAATTGGCAGTAGTAAAATGATGTGCGACGGTTTTGAGACTTGTTCGCGGGATATAGAAGTCATCCCTATATGAGTAATTGTAAGCACGTCAGATCGCCTTAAGTCGCTGCTGACTTAAGTCGGTTGCTTCTGTTAATAGGGCGTAGTGGTCACCCTGAATTGCGTAGGCGTGAGCATGTTGCACCGCCTTAAGTCGTTGTCGACTTAAGCCGATTGCTCCGTTAGCAGGGCATAGTGGTCACCCCGAGTTAAGTAAGCGCGAGCATGTTGCACCGTCTTAAGTCGTTGCCGACTTAAGCCGATTGCTCCGTTAGCAGGGCATAGTGGTCACCCCGAGTTAAGTAAGCGCGAGCATGTTGCACCGCCTTAAGTCGTTGCCGACTTAAGCCGATTGCTCCGTTAGCAGGGCATAGTGGTCACCCCGAGTTAAGTAAGTGCGAGCATGTTGCACCGCCTTAAGTCGTTGCCGACTTAAGCCGATTGCTCCGTTAGCAGGGCATAGTGGTCACCCCGAGTTAAGTAAGCGCGAGTATGTTGCACCGCCTTAAGTCGTTGCCGACTTAAGCCGATTGCTCCGTTAGCAGGGCATAGTGGTCACCCCGAGTTAAGTAAGCGCGAGCATGTTGCACCGCCTTAAGTCGTTGCCGACTTAAGCCAATTGCTCCGTTAGCAGGGCATAGTGGTCACCCCGAGTTAAGTAAGAATGCAAGCCAATCATGAACAAACTGAGTATCTTTGAAGCCCTTTTTTATTGATGACATATTTCCATTTTACAGAGTACATCGTCGTCCCGATAGCTTTTGAGATTCAGCTAGGGATAAAACTTCCTGAGGTGTTCTATGTTCCAGGAGTTCCCGACTTCTGTGCCATCCATCTGAGTGAGACGATATGATCCTGGCCGAGTGACTTCTGCTACTATGAGGGTCCTTCCCATAAGGGCGATAACTTGTGCCGTCCCTCCCCCGTTAGAATTCGGCGGAGGACGAGATCTCCTACTGATAAGGATCGCTGTCGCACGGCCTTGTCGTGATAGCGCCTTAGAGTCTGCTGGTACCGTGTTGATTGGATTACTGCATTTAGCCGTTCTTCTTCAAGTATATCAATGTCCTCCAGCCTGGTGGCCTCGACTTCTGCTATGTTTTCGAAGATCAACCTTGGTGCCCCGAACTTGAGATCGGCGGGTAGCACTGCCTCCGACCCATAGACCATGAAGAAAGGAGTGTTTCCATGCAAAGCTCGGCTAGGTTGGGTTCTTAGGCTCCAAACGACATAGGGCAATTCCCTTATCCACTTTCCTGCGAATTTTTCATTCTTATCGAAGACCTTTTTCCTGAGTGCCTCCAGTATCATCCCGTTGGCTCGCTTAACCTGCCCGTTGGCTCTTGGATGTGCTACAGATGCATACTTGATCTGAATGCTTTTTTGCTCGCAGAAGTCAAAGAACTCTGAACTTGTGAAGTTGGATCCTAGGTCAGTTATGATGCTGTTTGGTATCCCGAATCTGAATATTATGTCTTGTATGAATTCCACGGCCTTAGCTGAGGTTAAAGAAGCAATGGGCTTGAACTCTATCCATTTAGTGAATTTGTCGATTGCTACCAATACATGAGTGTATCCTCCTTGAGCTTTCTTGAAAGGTCCAATCATATCCAGTCCCCAGCATGCGAAAGGCCAAGTTACTGGTATGGTCTGCAGTTGCTGTGCTGGTAGATGTTGTTGTTTTGACAAGTATTGGCAAGCTTCGCACCTCTGAACTAACTCGGCTGCATCACTCTTCGCTGTTGGCCAATAGAATCCTGACCTGAAGACCTTCCCGACTAGTGTTCTGGATGCTGCATGTATTCCACATTGCTCAGCATGGACCTCCTCCAGAAGTCGCTTCCCAGTAGATGGGAGAATGCACTTCATGAGGACGCCTGATGCACCCCTTCTGTACAATGTCTTCCCAATGAGTGTGTAGTGAGCCGACTGTCTGGCAATGCGCTCGGCTGAATTCTTGTCATCTGGTTCCTCTTCATTCTTTATATACTTGATGATTGGCCTTCTCCAGTCATCAGAGTCTGACTCGGGTTGATCTATAATATTACACTCTTCTGTTTGATCCATCGAGATGTTCGGCTGTAGTATTTCTTGCATAAAGACTCCAGGTGGGACCTGAGTTCGACTGAATCCTAGCTTGGACAATACATCGATTGTTGTGTTCCGATCTCTTTCTACATGATGAAATTCCAGACCCTCAAACTTATCTTCCAGCTTTCGGACGGCAGTGCAGTATTTTCCCATTGAATCGCTTGAACAATCTCACTCTTTGTTTATCTGGCTAATGACTACCAGAGAGTCTCCGTACACCATCAATCTCTTGATGCCCAATGATATGGCGATGTTCAATCCATGGATCAGAGCTTCATACTCGGCTGCATTGTTGGAGGTCGAAAACAGCAACTGGAGGGCATATTTGAGGTGCTCGCCTCCAGGTGCGGTGAAGAGAATTCCTGCTCTCGCTCCCTGCAGCTTCAGCGAGCCATCAAAATATATTCGCCATACTTCTGCAGTCTCTGGGTTATCTGGTACTTGCTGTTCAGTCCACTCTGATACGAAATCAATCAATGCTTGAGTTTTGATGGCAGTGCGAGGTCGGAACTCGATGTCATGAGATCCCAGCTCACAAGCCCACTTGGCTATTCGGCCAATGGCTTCCTTGTTGTGAAGAATATCCCCTATCGGAAAACCAGTGACTACTATGACTTTGTGGTCATCAAAGTAGTGACATAGCTTGCGGGCAGTTAGAAGTACTGCATATAATAGCTTCTGAACTTGAGGATACTTTTTCTTTGAGGGGCCTAGAACTTCACTGATGAAGTAAACAAGATGTTGCACTGGGTAGGCATGTCCTTCTTCCGCTCGCTCGACTACCAACGCGGTGCTTACCACGTGAGTCGTGCAAGAGATATACAGTAATAGATCTTCAGCTGGTTGAGTTGACGTGGCTCGTCGTGGTGGCTTCAGTACTGGTGGTGTTGTCAAGAATTTCTTCAGTGCATCTAGAGCTTCCTGTGCCTCTGAAGTCCACTGAAACTTATCCACCTTCTTGAGTAGCTTGTAAAATGGTAGACCTTTTTCCCCCAGCCTGGATATAAATCTGCTCAGAGCTGCCATACATCCAGTAAGTCGCTGAACCTTCTTTTGTGATCGAGGTGCTTCCATCTTCATGATAGCTTCAATCTTATCCGGATTAGCCTCAATTCCCCGGTGGCTGACAATAAACCCGAGTAACTTTCCCGCTGGTACCCCGAAAACACATTTTTCGGGATTAAGCTTCCATCTATACCGTCTCAGACTGTTGAAAACCAGCTGTAAGTCTTCGATGAAGTTTTCCAAATTCTCTGTTTTGATTACCACATCATCTACGTAAGCCTCCACACGCTTGCCCCAGTGATCGGCTAAGCACGTTTGAATGGCTCTCTGATAAGTCGCTCCAGCGTTTTTGAGGTCGAACGGCATGGAGGTATAACAGAAAGCTCCAAACGGAGTAATGAACGCTTTTTTTTCTTCGTCTTCCTTTGCCAAACTAATCTGGTGGTATTCGGAATAGCAATCCAGGAAAGACAGCACAGAACATCCAGCGGTGGAGTCCACCACTTGATCTATCCTCGGGAGCCCGAAGGGATCCTTCGGACAGTGTTTGTTGAGATCAGTATAGTCGACGCACATGCGCCAATCCACTTTATTTTTTTTGAGTACAAGAACAGGGTTGGCTAACCACTCGGGATGTAACACTTCTCTAATGAATCCAGCCGCGACCAAGCGGGTTAACTCGGCGCGAATGGCTTCTCTCTTGTCGGGCGTGAAACGACGTAGTTTTTGCCGGATCGGCCTCGCTTGGGAATAGACCTTTAGTTTGTGCTCGGCCAGTTCTCTTGGGACTCCCGGCATATCCGCAGGTTGCCATGCGAATACGTCTCGGTTATCTTGCAGAAACTGGACGAGCGTGCTTTCCTATTTGTCGTCCAGGCTGGAGCTGATGATGGCAGTCTTGCGTTCATCAGCGAACCCCAGGTTGATCCTTTTAGTTTCTTCAGTCGGCCGCATAGAGGTCGCGGCCTGAGCTTCGTTTGCCGGTACTGCAAGGTCCTCCTCAGGCTTAGAGTTCGCCTGTGTTGAAGAAATCGTCGATGGCTTGGTGGTGAGGGCTGCTTGGATGGCCACTCGGAAACACTCTGCGGCGCCTTGGAAGTCGGCGCGCACAGTTATGATTCCCTGCGGTCCTGGCATCTTCAGTATCATGTACGTGTAATGCGGAATGGCCATGAATTTGGCCAATCCCGGCCTCCCGATGATGGCGTTGTACCCGCAGTCGAAGTTCGCCACTTCGAACCTCAGGAACTCGGTTCTGTAGTTCTCCGGAGTTCCGAAGGTGACAGGCATGTAGATGTGGCCCAGCGGGTATTCCCCTTCAGTCGGCACGATGCCGAAGAAGGGAGTGTCCGACTCGTGGAGCTCTTTGAGGTGAACTCCCAAGCCTTGGAGTGTCCGGGGGAAGGTGACGTTGATGCTGCTCCCCCCGTCCACTAGCACCTTCTTCACCCGGCTCTCTCGGATCACCGGATCGACGAGGAGCGGGTATTTGCCTGGATGGTCGAAGTTGAGCCATTGATCCTCCCGAGTGAAAGTAATCGGGTGCTCCGACCACCGGTATGGGGTGGGAGGACCGGTGGTCGCCACCAGTATCTGGCGGTCGTTGAGCTTTTGTTGTCGCTTGTTCTCTTGCGACCCGTGTCCGCCGAAGATGACGTTGACCTCCCTGTCAACGCGCGGGAAGGCTCCTCCTCCTCCCTCCTCCTGCTGATGGGGTTGTCGTGGTTCATCTGGTCCTCCCCTCGGCGGAGGAGGAGGTAGAGGTTGGAAGGGTCGGCCGTGCCCGACGGAGTGCTTGAAGTCCCGGCAGTTACGAAGAGTGTGGTGCATGTCCTTGTGGTACGGGCACTGAGCGTCGAGGATGTCGTCCAGCGTGCGCTCGCCTCCGCGAGGTCCTCCTCGGGCGCGAGAGGCAGGTGGTCCGGCGGCGTGCACTTCTTCGCGAGGCCTCTTCTTCCAGCGTTTGTCAGGTTGCTGGTTCGCGTCGCGTCGTGGTGTTGCTGGTGCGAGCTTTGCTCCTCCGATGAGGTCCTGGGCTCGCTCGTCGGCGGTGATGTAGAGGTCGGCTTCCCGGAATAGCTCCTCGGAGGTAGTCGGCGCCTTCTGTAATATGGCTCGGACGAAAGCCGAGCCGTTGGATCCTCTGTAGAAGTCCTCGATCACGACCGCCTCTGTGACCTCGGGGATACGATTTCTCATGGTCTGGAACCTTTTGAGGTACGACCGGAGAGTTTCGTCCCCCCGACGCTTGATGGATTTGAGATCCCATGGTTGCGCCGGTTTGTCGGAGAGGGACTGGAAATTGGCTGTGAAGCGTCGACTGAAGTCGCCCCAGTCGTCGATGCAGTGTCGGGGTAGATGTTGCAGCCATTGCAGCGCGTCTTGCCCAAGGACAATGGGTAAGTACGCGGTCATCACGTCTTCGGACGCCCCGGCAGCTCGAGCGGCGGTGGTGTAGACGGCTAGCCAACCCCCTGGATCCTGCTTAGGTTCATATTTGTCGACATTGGATACCTTGAAGTTGGGAGGCCATTGGATGGCCCTAAGGCGCGGAGTAAGAGCTGACACTCCGCATGTGTCCTCCTGTCGTCGGGGATGATGTCTGTCCCGGGGAGGGGAGTAGTTGTTGTGGTTCCTCGACCGTCCCCGGGTAGTACCGCCAGTTGAGGCCGTTGCCGACTCAGTTCTGGTGGCCTGGCTCCGAGCTGGGATGCCATGATCCCTGTCGTACTCCTCCCGGCGGCGGATCTCGTTCTCATGCCGTCGTTCACGCGAAGCATTGATGGAGCTTCGCGCGTCTCAGCGACTGTTGATGGCGTGTCGTAGATCGTTCGGCGGGTGAGCAAGCGGTAGAAGATGGTTGGCTGCCTGGGTGAATAGTCGTCGGTAGCCCTCGGCGTCGGGAGTCCGAGGGAGTCCATCAGCTATCCGAGCTAGTACTCCTCCAACTTCGCTCGGCGTGTTCATGGCTCGGGTGAAGTCGGGGTTCAGGTTGCGCCCGAAGAATGGATTCTCCCGGCGTTGCCTTGCATCTTGCTCGGCTTGTTCCTGAGCCCGGCGGCGATCACGTCGTCGGGAGTTCCTTCGTTCTCTGAAGACGCGTTCCTCCGGGGTTTCTCCTATCTCCGAGACCTCGTCCCGCGAGACTGGTTGCTCCGGATCCCGTTCTTCGGCCGCGTGATGTCGTCGAACGTTCCTGCGCCGGTTTCTCTATCGGTGGGATTCTCGTTGAGGTAGTTCTTCTCCGGGTATGGTCGGCTCGTCGTCGGAGACGGTAGGCGACTCCACTCTCCCGATGAAGAGGACGTCGGGATAGAATGGTGTTGCTGTCGTGGTGACCTTCTTTCCGTTCTCCTTTGAGGGCGGAGGAACGGAAAGAACAACTTACTTCCCCTTGGTCTCCTTCTTCTTCGCGATCTGTGTCCATTCTTTTGTCGGGGAGGTAGACAGTGGAGTTCTCTGGGTCAGCGGGCCCTTGGCCCCTGACTTTCCGGAGACGATCTTTTTCCGGAGAGCTGGAGGTTGCGCTTCTCCGACGTTTTCAGAGTTTGTTGGAGGAGACTTCTTTTCCGGCGGATCCGCAATGCGGTGTAGAGTTCCCTCTTCATTTTCTACGGATGAGATTGTTCCGAAGCAGAATACGGATCCGGGACGGAGGGTGATCTTGCTGTGGAAGGTGACGGCCATTGAGCTAGCTTGGATCGTCGACACACCCCCTACCTGGCGCGCCAGCTGTCGGTGTTTTGGGTCCGACCGCACACCCGGGGTTACCCCTTAAGGTGTTTTTAGGAGTAGGACGGTGTCGACGACTGTAGCAAAATGGTTCGTGCCAGTTGCACGAGGGACAGTGGACAATGTTTATAGGTTCGGGCCGCTTAGAGATGCGTAACACCCTACGTCCTGGTGAGTATGCTGGGTGAACAAGATTACAAGAGAGCTCTCTGAAATGAGAATGCAGAGAGTTGAAGTGGGTGGCTAAGTAATAGGGTCGATCGTTCTGAAGGGGTGCCCCCTAGGCCTTATATATTCAACCGTGGGGCAATACACGTGGATATGATAACAATGTGTAGCTAAAAGATAGTGAACTGTTTGAGTTTATCTCCCTGTAGTTCTGCCGACCTATCCTCGCATGGCTCCGTTGCATGGGGGATCCAGCGCGGGAAAGTCGGATCTCTGTTGTGGTCGCTCGCTCGACGTTGTGGGCCGTCCGGGTTTGCACCAATCCGGCCTCGTGTCAAACTGCTTTGCTGATTGTTCCTCCCTAGGCCCACGAAAGAATGACCTTACGATTTATTGGGCCCTTGGGCCTTTCGTGAGGTCTTTTACTCTTTTAGTGGACCCGGGGGATATCTGTCCCCCACATTGATTCCCCCAAGTACTCTACTTCTAGTGATGAGGATTCTAGTGATGATGAAGTAGACTACTCTAGCTTGTTCAAAGGTTTAGATAGAGCTAAGGTAGAAAAGATCAATGAATTAATTGACGCTCTAAATGAAAAGAATAGATTGTTAGAAAAACAAGAGGATATTTTATATGAGGAGCATGATAAGTTTGTTAGTGTGCAAAAATCTCTTGCTCTAGAAATTAAAAGAAATGACATGCTATCTTCTGAGTTATCTGCTTGCCATGAAACTGTGTCTAGTTTAAAGAGTGTAAATGGTGATTTAAATGCTAAGCTAGAGAAAGCAAATAAATCTAGTTCAAGTGTAGATCATGTTAGTATTTGTAATAGATGTAAGGATTTTGATGTTGATGCTTGTAATGAACACCTTATGTCTATTACCAAATTAAATGATGAGGTGGCAAGTCTTAATACTCAACATAAGACTTGCAAAATTAATTTTGATCAATTAAAATTTGCTAGGGATGCCTACACCGTTGGTAGACACCCCTCAATTAAGGATGGACTTGGCTATCGAAAGGAAGCCAAGAACTTAACAAGCCAAAGGGCTCCCATTCTCAACAAGGAGAAAGGGAAGGCCCCTATGGCTAGTAGTACTCAAAGGAATAATGCTTTCAGTTATGATCATGATGCCTTTAATTCACATGCTATGATTGCCTCTAGCTCTACTTTTGTGCATGGTAAGCCTAGGAGAAATCATGTTGTGCATCATGTGTCTAGGAGAGTATGTAATGAACCTTCTACTATTTACCATGCTTGCAATACTTCTTTTGCAATTTTTAGTAAGAATGAAAAAGTAGTTGCTAGGAAGTTGGGATCCAAATGCAAGGGAGATAAGGCTTGTATTTGGGTTCCAAAGGCTATTGTGACTAACCTTGTAGGACCCAACAAGAGTTGGGTACCTAAAACCCAAGTGTAAATTACCTTGCAGGTTTATGCATCCGGGGGGCTCAAGCTGGATTATCGACAGCGGATGCACAAACCACATGACGGGGGAGAAGAAGATGTTCACCTCCTACGTCAAGAACAAGGATTCCCAGGATACGATCATCTTTGGAGATGGGAACCAAAGCAAGGTCAAAGGCTTGGGCAAGATAGCCATCACCAACGAGCACTCCATTTCAAACGTATTTCTAGTAGAGTTGCTTGGTTACAACCTCCTGTCTGTAAGTCAATTGTGCCACATGGGCTACAATTGTTTGTTTACAAATGTTGATGTTTCTGTCTTTAGAAGGAGTGATGGTTCATTAGCATTTAAGGGTGTATTAGACGGCAAACTCTACTTAGTTGATTTTTCGAAAGAGGAGGCCGATCTAGATGCATGCTTAATAGCTAAGACTAGCATGGGCTGGTTGTGGCATCGCCATCTAGCACATGTTGGGATGAAGAATCTTCATAAACTTCTAAAGGGAGAACATGTGTTAGGACTAACCAATGTCTGCTTCGAGAAAGACAGACCTTGTGCAGCGTGTCAGGCAGGGAAACAGGTGGGAAGCACTCATCACAGCAAGAATGTGATGACAACATCAAGACCACTGGAGCTTCTTCACATGGATCTCTTCGGACCCGTCGCCTACCTTAGCATCGGGGGAAGTAAGTATGGTCTTGTAATTGTAGATGACTTTTCCCGCTTCACTTGGGTGTTCTTTTTGCAGGATAAATCAGAAACCCAAGGGACCCTGAAGCGCTTTCTAAGGAGGGCTCAAAACGAATTTGAGCTCAAGGTGAAAAAGATAAGGAGCGACAATGGGTCCGAGTTCAAGAACTTACAAGTTGAGGAGTATCTTGAGGAGGAAGGTGTCAAGCATGAGTTCTCCGCTCCCTACACACCACAACAAAATGGTGTGGTAGAGAGGAATAACAGGACGCTTATCGACATGGCGAGGACAATGCTTGGAGAGTTCAAGACGCCCGAGCAGTTTTGGTCGGAAGCTGTGAACACAGCTTGCCATGCCATAAACCGGCTCTATCTGCATCGTCTCCTCAAGAAGACCTCCTACGAACTCCTTACCAGTAACAAACCCAATGTCTCTTACTTTCGTGTATTTGGGAGCAAATGCTACATTTTGGTGAAGAAAGGTAGACATTCCAAATTTGCTCCCAAAGCTGTAGAAGGGTTTTTACTAGGGTATGACTCAAATACAAAGGTGTATAAAGTCTTCAACAAATCATCGGGTTTGGTTGAAGTCTCTAGCGACGTTGTATTTGATGAGACTAATGGCTCTCCAAGAGAGCAAGTTGATCTTGATGACATAGATGAAGATGATGTTCCAACGGCCGCAATACGCACCATGGCGATTGGAGATGTGCGACCACAGGAACAACAAGAGCAAGATCAACCTTCTTCCTCAATAATGGTGCATCTCCCTACTCAAGATGATGGACAGGTTCCTCAAGAAGAGGCGTGTAATCAAGGGGGAGCACAAGGAGAACAAGTTTTGGAGGAAGAAGCCCACTGGCCCCTGCAACTCAAGTCCGAGCGATGATCCAAAGAAATCACCCCGTCGTTCAGATTCTGGGTGACATAAGCAAGGGAGTAACTACTCGCTCAAGATTAGCTAATTTTTGTGAGCATTACTTGTTTGTCTCTTCTATTGAGCCTTTCAGGGTAGAAGAGGCCTTGCAAGATCCGGACTGGGTGTTGGCCATGCAGGAAGAGCTCAACAACTTCAAGAGGAACGAAGTTTGGAGCCTGGTGCCACGTCCCAAGCAAAATGTTGTGGGAACCAAGTGGGTGTTCCGCAACAAGCAAGACGAGCACGGGGTGGTGATAAGAAACAAGGCTCAACTTGTGGCAAAAGGTTATGCCCAAGTCGCAAGTTTTGATTTCGAGGAGACTTTTGCTCCTATGGCTAGGCTAGGGTCTGTTAGAATATTATTAGCCTATGTCGGTCACCACTCTTTCAGGTTGTTTCAAATGGATGTGAAGAGCGCTTTCCTCAACGGGCCAATCAAGGAGGAGGTGTACGTGGAACAACCCCCTGGCTTTGAGGATGACAGGTACCCCAACCATGTGTTTAAGCTCTCTAACGCGCTTTATGGACTTAAGCAAGCCCCAAGAGCATGGTATGAATGCCTTAGAGATTTCTTAATTGCTAATTCTTTCAAGGTTGGGAAAGTCGATCCCACTCTTTTCACTAAGACTTGTGACAGTGATCTTTTTGTGTGCCAAACTTATGTCGATGACATAATATTTGGTTCTACTAACCAAAAGTCTTGTGAGGAGTTTAGCAGGGTGATGACTCAAAAGTTTGAGATGTCAATGATGGGCGAGTTGAACTACTTCCTTGGGTTCCAAGTGAAGCAACTCAAGGGCGGCACCTTCATCTCCCAAACGAAGTACACTCAAGATCTTCTCAAGCAGTTTGGGATGAAGGACGCCAAGCTCGCGAAGACACCTATGGGAACCGACAGACATGTCAACCTCAATAAAGGAGGTAAGTCTGTTGATCAAAAGTCATACCGGTCTATGATAGGGTCATTACTTTATGCACTTATAAAATTTGTTGCTTATTTATGGTGCTCAAGTTGTGCAAGGGATCCCCGGACCTCACAAGTCCATGTGTGAATGATGCACATATTTAGGGGGAGAAGTGCTACAACTTGACCCTTTGAGACTAACCCTTGTGTTTGAGTTACTTGATGTAGTCTCAAAGGTGCATTGAAAGGGAAATGTGAACTTGGACCATGCAAAGACTTCCACTGCACTCCGGTATTAGTGTACTCACCTCCAAGTTCATTCTTATGCTCTTATTACCTTTTTCTCTTAATTGACATTTTTGGTGAGGCAATGGGGTTAAAGGGGCCAAAAATGATCCCGTTTTGGTGCTTGATGCCAAAGGGGGAGAAATTAAGGCCAAAGCAAATGGATCAACTACCATTTGAGAATTTTGAAAATAGTAGAGTTAGAATTTTTGATTTGTCTAAAATACTCTTGTTGCAAAATTTGGTCTCTTGTGGGGGAGAATTTATGATTATGGGAAAAAGGGGGAGTTTTTGGCACTTGGTCAATTTTTCCATTGGAATATCTCTCTTTGTGCCTAAACAAGTGTGTTTGACTTAGAGATAGGAAAATGAATTTGATTTGCAAAAACAAACCAAGTGGTGGCAAAGAATGATCCAAATATGTCAAAATTTGTGCAAATACAATTTTGTTCTCAATTGCAATGATGTTGCACTTCTTTTAGTTGCTTTTGGATGTGTTGGCATAAATCACCAAAAAGGGGGAGATTGAAAGGGAAATGTGCCCTTGGGCAATCAAAGAGAAGGTATGTTTTGGTGATTAAGTGCCCAACTCATTTAAATAAGTTTTTAAGTACTAATATGTTTTATCTAAGTGCTAGAAACAGTGAGAAGAAAAGAAGAAAAGAATTGCAAATGACTTGGCTTGGTGCAGCCAAAGTCCAGTCTGGTCTGGCACATCGGACTGTCTGGTGGTGCACCGGACAGTGTCCGGTGCGCCAGGCTGGCATCCGGCGAACAGACCACTCTCGGGAAAAAATCGGCGGCGTACGACTATAATTCACTGGACTGTCTGGTGATGCACCGGACTGTTCGGTGAGCCAATGGTCGCCAGCGCAATGGTCGGTCGCGCAATCCGCGGGCAACGTGTGGCCCGCGCCAACGGTCGGCAGGAGGCACCGGACTGTTCGATGTGCACCGGACAGTGTCTGGTGCGCCAACTGCCACGAATCTGCAACGGTCGTCTGTGCCAGAATAGGAAGGAGATCGGCATCGGACCGTCTACAGTGACTGTCCGATGGCGCACCGGACTGTCCGATGCGCCACCCGACAGAAGGCAAGGATGGCCTTCCTTGTTGGCCTCCAACGGCTCCTAGCTGCCTTGGGGCTATAAAAGGGACCCCTAGGCGCATGGAGGAGTCACCCAAGCCTTCACTCATCATTCTAAGGCATCCAGACTCTGCTCCCGCGCATTCGCTTTGTTGTGTTAGAGATTTGAGATTCATTCGAGTCGAGAACTCCCTCTGTGTCATTTGAGCTCAAGTCTTCACTTGTGTGCGTTGGTGTGCTGCATTTTTGAGTCTTGTGTGCGTTGCTCTTCCCAACCTTACTCTTATGCGTTCTTTGTGATCAATCTTGTAAGGGCGAGAGGCTCCAACTTGTGGAGATTCCTCGCAAATGGGAAAAGATATAAGGAAGAAAAGTCGTGGTATTCAAGTTGATCATTGGATCACTTGTGTCGGCGTTTCGAGACCGGGGGATCCCTAAGCCGACGAGTGAAATGTCGTCGCGTGCCCCAGCCCAGATGGGTCGGCACGAGGCCGAGCGCGAAGGGGGGAAGTGAGGTGGCTGGAGATGGGCGTGAGAGAGGTGGAAATCCCGCGGCCTTCGTGTTCGTCCCGCGCCCAGGTCGGGTGCGCTTGCAGTAGGGGGTTACAAGCGTCCACACGGGGAAGGAGCGAGCGGCCTCACGCGAGCGCCTGTCTCGTCCTTGTCCCGCGCGACCAACCCTCTCTAAGAGGGCCCTGGTCCTTCCTTTTATAGGCGTAAGGAGAGGATCCAGGTGTACAATGGG
Organism: Zea mays; assembly: GCF_902167145.1. NCBI lineage: Eukaryota > Viridiplantae > Streptophyta > Magnoliopsida > Poales > Poaceae > Zea > Zea mays. The sequence goes on along the minus strand of NC_050098.1, from coordinate 35,639,799 downwards.
GGGTGTAGCAGAGTGCTACGTGTCTAGCGGAGGAGAGCTAGCGCCCTAAGTACATGCCGTTGTGGCAGCCGGAGAGATTTTGGCACCCAGCTGGTGTGATGTCGTGGCCGTCGGAGGAGCGCTGGAGCCTGGCGGAGGGACAGCTGTCAGAGCTATTGAGTCCTTGCTGACGTCCTCTTGCTTCCGTAAGGGGGCTGAGAGCCGCCGTCGTCACAGAGTATGTGGGGCGCCATCATTGCCTATCTGGCGGAGCGAGCCAGATGGGACGCCGGTCTTGTTCCCCGTGGCCCGAGTCAGCTTGGGGTAGGGTGATGATGGCGCCTCCAGTTGACGTGGCTGGTCTGCACCCTAGGTTGGGCGATATGGAAGCTCCTCCGAAGCCGAGGTCGAGTCTGTCTTCCGTGGCCGAGGTCGAGTCCGAGCCCCTGGGTCGGGGGAGGCAGAGACCGTCGGCTGAGGCCAGGGCGGAGTCCGAGCCCTGGGGTCGGGCGAAGCGGAGTTCGTCGTCTTCTGGGGCTGAGCCCAAGTCCGAGCCCTGGGTCGGGCGGAGCGGAGTTCGTCGTCTTCTGGGGCTGAGCCCAAGTCCGAGCCCTGGGTCGGGCGGAGCGGAGTTCGCCGTCTTCCGGGACTTAGCCCGAGTCCGAGCCCTGGGTCGGGCGGAGCGGAGTTCGCCGTCTTCCGGGACTTAGCCCGAGTCCGAGCCCTGGGTCGGGCGGAGCGGAGTTCATCGTCTTCCGGGACTTAGCCCGAGTCCGAGCCCTGGGTCGAGCGAAGCGGAGCTTCCTATGGTGCCTGCGGCCGGGCCTGACTGCCTGTCAGCCTCACTCTATCAAGTGGCACCGCAGTCGGAGCGGCGCAGGCGGCGCTGTCTTTCTGTCAGGCCGGTCAGTGGAGCGGCGAAGTGACGGCGGTCACTTCGGCTCTGTCGGCTGAAGGGCGCGCGTCAGGATAAAGGCGTCAGGCCGCCTTTGCATTAAATGCTCCTGCGATTTGGTTGGTCGGCGCGGCGATTTGGTCAGGGTTGCTTCTTGGCGAAGACAGGGCCTCGGGTGAGCCGGAAATACGTTAGCCGCTGGAGGGGGGGCCTCGGGCGAGGCGGAGATCCTCCGGGGTTGGCTGCCCTTGTCCGTGGCTAGGCTCGGGCGAGGCGTGATCGTGTCCCTCGAATGGACCGATCCCTGACTTAATCGCACCCATCAGGCCTTTGCAGCTTTATGCTGATGGGGGTTACCAGCTGAGAATTAGGAGCCTTGAGGGTACCCCTAATTATGGTCCCCGACAGTAGCCCCCGAGCCTCGAAGGGAGTGTTAGCACTCGCTTGGAGGCTTTCGTCGCACTTTTTTGCAAGGGGACCAGCTGATAGTCGCCTAGAGGGGGGGTGAATAGGGCGAAACTGAAATTTACAAATATAAACACAACTACAAGCCGGGGTTAGCGTTAGTAATAATAAATGAGTCCGCAAGAGAGGGCGCAAAACAAATCCCAAGCGAATAAGCAAATGAGACACGGAGATTTGTTTTACCGAGGTTCGGTTCTTTCAAACCTACTCCCCGTTGAGGAGGCCACAAAGGCCGGGTCTCTTTCAACCCTTCCCTCTCTCAAACGGTCCCTCGGACCGAGTGAGCTTCTCTTCTCTAATCAAAGCCGGGAACAAAACTTCCCCGCAAGGGCCACCACACAATTGGTGCCTCTTGCCTTGATTACAATGGAGTTGTGATCTCAAGAACAAGTGAGAAAGAAAAGAAGCAATCCAAGCGCAAGAGCTCAAATGAACACGGCAAATCACTCTCTCTAGTCACTAGGGTTTTGTGTGGAATTGGAGAGGATTTGATCTCTTTGAATGTGTCTAGAATTGAATGCCTAGAGCTCTTGTAGTAGTTGAGAAGTGGAAAACTTGGATGGCAATGAATGTGGGGTGGTTGGGGTATTTATAGCCCCAACCACCAAAAGTGACCGTTGGCTGGAGGCGTCTGCTCGATGGCGCACCGGACAGTCCGGTGCACACCGGACAGTCCGGTGCCCCTGCCACGTCATCACTGCCGTTGGATTCTAGCCGTTGGAGCTTCTGACTTGTGGGCCCGCCTGGGTGTCCGGTGCACACCGGACATGTACTGTTTGATGTCCGGTGCACCGGCATGGGCGATTCTGACTTCTGCGCGCGCTGCGCGCGCATTTAATGCACCGCAGGGAGCCGTTGGCGCCGCAGGGAGCCGTTGCTCCGCTGGCACACCGGACAGTCCGGTGTACACCGGACAGTCCGGTGAATTATAGCGGAGCGGCTGCCGCGTGAACCCGAGGCTGGCGAGATCAGGAGGCCGAGCTTCTTTGGAGCACCGGACATGTCCGGTGCACACCGGACAGTCCGGTGAATTATAGCGCGCCGGCTTCCGAGAAATCCCGAGGGTGAAGAGTTTGAGTCTGAGTCCCCTGGTGCACCGGACAGGTACTGTTCACTGTCCGGTGGCACACCGGACAGTCCGGTGCGCCAGACCAGGGGTGCCCTCGGTTGCCCCTTTGCTCCTTTATTGAATCCAACACTTGATCTTTTTATTGGCTAGATGTGAACCTTTTGCACCTGTATAACTTATACACTAGAGCAAACTAGTCAGTCCAATATTTGTGTTGGGCAATTCAACCACCAAAATTATTTAGGAACTAGGTGTAAGCCTAATTCCCTTTCAATCTCCCCCTTTTTGGTGATTGATGCCAACACAAACCAAAGCAAATGTAGAAGTGCATAATTGAACTAGTTTGCATAATGTAAGTGAAAAGGTTACTTGGAATTGAGCCAATATAACTACTTACAAGATATGCAAGGAATGTTTCTTTCTTATATAACATTTTGGACCACGTTTGCACCACATGTTTTGTTTTTGCAAATTCTTTTTGTAAATCCATTTCAAAGATCTTTTGCAAATAGTCAAAGGTATATGAATAAGAGTTTGCAAAGCATTTTCAAGATTTGAAATTGTCTCCCCCTATTTCAAATGCTTTTCCTTTGACTAAACAAAACTCCCCCTAAAAGAGATCCACCTCTTAGTGTTCAAGAGGGTTTTGATATACCATTTTTGAAATACTACTTTCTCCCCCTTTTGAACACAATAGGATACCAAATGATAAAGACTTTTGGAAAGCACTAAGTTTTTGAATTTGGTGGTGGTGGTGCGGTCCTTTTGCTTTGGGCTCATTTCTCCCCCTTTTTGGCATGAATCGCCAAAAACGGAATCATTAGAGCCCTCGGAGTAATTTCTTCCCCTTTGGTCAAAAAGTAAATGAGTTAAGATTATACCAAAGATGAAGTCCGGTCCTTTTGCTTTTGAGCTTTTGCTCTCTCCCCCAAGGATGAAATCCTTTTCTTTGATGCTCATTTCTCCCCAAGGAATAGAGAGTTGCTCGGAGTGATGGCGAAGCATGAGTTACGGAGTGGAAGCCTTTGTCTTCGCCGAAGACTCCAATTCCCTTTCAATATACCTATGACTTGGTTTGAAATAGACTTGAAAACACATTAGTCATAGCATAAAAGAGATATGATCAAAGGTATTTAAATGAGCTATGTGTGCAAGCTAGCAAAAGAAATTTCTAGAATCAAGAATATTGAGCTCATGCCTAAGTCTGGTGAAAGATTGTTCATCAAGTGGCTTGGTAAAGATATCGGCTAATTGATCTTTAGTATTAATGTAAGAAATCTCGATATCCCCCTTTTGTTGGTGATCCCTAAGAAAATGATACCGAATGGCTATGTGCTTAGTGCGGCTATGCTCGACGGGATTGTCGGCCATTTTGATTGCACTCTCATTATCACATAGCAAAGGAACTTTGGTTAATTTGTAACCGTAGTCCCGCAGGGTTTGCCTCATCCAAAGCAATTGCGCGCAACAATGTCCTGCGGCAATGTACTCGGCTTCGGCGGTGGAAAGAGCGACCGAATTTTGCTTCTTTGAAGCCCAAGACACCAAGGATCTTCCCAAGAACTGGCAAGTCCCCGATGTGCTCTTCCTATTGATTTTGCACCCCGCCCAATTGGCATCCGAATAACCAAGTAAATCAAATGTGGATCCCCGAGGGTACCAAAGCCCAGACTTAGGTGTATAAGCCAAATATCTCAAGATTCGTTTTACGGCCGTAAGGTGTGATTCCTTAGGGTCGGATTGGAATCTTGCACACATGCAAACGGAAAGCATAATGTCCGGTCGAGATGCACATAAATAAAGCAATGAACCAATCATCGACCGGTATACCTTTTGATCCACGGACTTACCTCCCGTGTCGAGGTCGAGATGCCCATTAGTTCCCATGGGTGTCTTGATGGGTTTGGCATCCTTCATCAGCTTGAGCCTCATCTTCATTTTGAGTTGGTGGAGATGCTTGCATGGAGGAGGATGGTTGATCTTGTGTACTTGGAGGCTCTTCGGATTCCTTAGGACACACATCCCCGATGGACATGTTCCTTAGCGCGATGCATGGAGCCTGTTCTTCACCTATCTCATCAAGATCAACTTGCTCTTCTTGAGAGCCGTTAGTTTCATCAAACACAACGTCACAAGAGACTTCAACTAGTCCAGTGGACTTGTTAAAGACCCTATATGCCCTTGTGTTTGAATCATAACCAAGTAAAAAGCCTTCTACAGTTTTAGGAGCAAATTTAGATTTTCTACCTCTTTTAATAAGAATGAAGCATTTGCTACCAAAAACTCTAAAATATGAAATGTTGGGCTTTTTACCGGTTAGGAGTTCATATGATGTCTTCTTGAGGATTCGGTGAAGATATAACCGGTTGATGGCGTAGCAGGCGGTGTTGACTGCTTCGGCCCAAAACCGGTCCGGTGTCTTGTACTCATCAAGCATGGTTCTTGCCATGTCCAATAGAGTTCGATTCTTCCTCTCCACTACACTGTTTTGTTGTGGCGTGTAGGGAGAAGAGAACTCATGCTTGATGCCCTCCTCCTCAAGGAAGCTTTCAATTTGAGAGTTCTTGAACTCCGTCCCATTGTCGCTTCTTATTTTCTTGATCCTTAAGCCGAACTCATTTTGAGCTCGTCTCAAGAATCCCTTTAAGGTCTCTTGGGTTTGAGATTTTTCCTGTAAAAAGAATACCCAAGTGAAGCGAGAATAATCATCCACAATAACTAGACAGTACTTACTCCCGCCGATGCTTATGTAAGCGATCGGGCCGAATAGATCCATGTGTAGGAGCTCTAGCGGCCTGTCAGTCGTCATTATGTTCTTGTGTGGATGATGAGTGCCAACTTGCTTCCCTGCTTGGCATGCGCTACAAATCCTGTCTTTCTCAAAATGAACATTGGTTAGTCCTAAAATGTGCTCTCCCTTTAGAAGCTTATGAAGATTCTTCATCCCAACATGGGCTAGTCGGCGATGCCAGAGCCAACCCATGTTAGTCTTAGCAATTAAGCAAGTGTCGAGTTCAGCTCTATCAAAATCTACCAAGTATAGCTGACCCTCTAACACACCCTTAAATGCTATTGAATCATCACTTCTTCTAAAGACAGTGACACCTATATCAGTAAAAAGACAGTTGTAGCCCATTTGACATAATTGTGAAACAGAAAGCAAGTTGTAATCTAAGGAATCAACAAGAAAAACATTTGAAATGGAATGGTCAGGTGAAATAGCAATTTTACCCAAACCTTTGACCAACCCTTGATTTCCATCCCCGAATGTGATAGCTCGTTGGGGATCTTTGTTTTTCTCATATGAGGAGAACATTCTTTTCTCCCCGGTCATGTGGTTTGTGCACCCGCTATCGAGTATCCAACTTGAGCCCCCGGATGCATAAACCTACAAAACAAATTTAGTTCTTGACTTTAGGTACCCAAACGGTTTTGGGTCCTTTGGCATTAGAAACAAGAACTTTGGGTACCCAAACACAAGTCTTGGAACCCTTGTGTTTGCCCCCAACAAATTTTGCAACTACCTTGCCGGATTTGCTAGTAAGCACATAAGATGCATCAAAAGTTTTAAATGAAATGCTATGTTCATTTGATGCATTAGGAATTTTCTTCTTAGGCAACTTGGCACGGGTTGGTTGCCTAGAACTAGATGTCTCACCCTTATACATGAAAGCATGATTGGGGCCAGAGTGAGACTTCCTAGAGTGAATTCTCCTAATTTTGCTCTCAGGATAGCCGGCAGGGTACAAAATGTAACCCTCGTTATCCTGAGGCATGGGAGCCTTGCCCTTAACAAAGTTAGATAAGTTCTTTGGAGGAGCATTAAGTTTGACATTGTCTCCCCTTTGGAAGCCAATGCCATCCTTAATGCCAGGGCGTCTCCCATTATAAAGCATGCTACGAGCAAATTTAAATTTCTCATTTTCTAGATTGTGCTCGGCAATTTTAGCATCTAATTTTGCTATATGATCATTTTGTTGTTTAATTAAAGCCATATGATCAAGAATAGCATTAACATCAATATCTCTACATCTAGTGCAAATAGAAACATGCTCAAGATTAGATGTAGAGGGTTTGCAAGATTTAAGTTCTACAACCTTAGCATGCAACATTTCATTCTTAGTTCTAAGGTCGGAATAGTAGCATTGCAAACATTAAAATCTTTAGCCTTAGCAATTAAATTTTCATTCTCTAATCTAAGGCTAGCAAGAGATGCATTCAATTCATCAATCTTAGCAAGCAAGTCAATGTTATCATCTCTAAGATTGGGAATTGAAACATTACAAACATGAGTATCAACCTTAGCACTTAAAATAGCATTTTCATTTCTAAGGTTGTTAATCATCTCACGACAAGTGCTTAGCTCACTAGATAATTTTTCACATTTCTCAATTTCCAGAGCATAAGCCTTTTTAACCTTAACATGTTTTTTGTTTTCTTTAATTAGACAATCCTCTTGGGAATCCAAAAGGTCATCCTTTTCATGAATAGCACTAACTAATTCATTTAACTTTTCTTTTTGAGCTATGTTAAGGTTGGCAAAAAGGGAACGCAAATTATCCTCCTCATCACTAGCATTATCATCACTAGAAGATTCATATTTAGTGGAGGAGTTGGATTTAACCTTCTTCTTTTTGCCGTCCTTTGCCATGAGGCACTTGTGGCCGACGTTGGGGAAGAGGAGTCCCTTGGTGACGGCGATGTTGGCGGCGTCCTCGTCGTCGGAGGAGTCGCTTGAGCTTTCGTCGGAATCCCATTCCCGACAAACATGGGCATCGCCGCCCTTCTTCTTGTAGTATCTTTTCTTCTCCTTTCTTCTCCCCTTCTTGTCGTCGCCTCGATCACTGTCACTAGATATAGGACATTTAGCAATAAAATGACCGGGCTTACCACACTTGTAGCAAACTTTCTTGGAGCGGGACTTGTAGTCTTTCCCCCTCCTTTGTTTGAGGATTTGGCGGAAGCTCTTGATGACGAGCGCCATTTCCTCATTGTCGAGCTTGGAGGCGTCGATTGGTTGTCGACTTGGTGTAGCCTCCTCCTTCTTCTCTTCCGTTGCTTTCAATGCAACGGGTTGGGCTTCGGATGAGTCGCCAAGCTCGTTGATTTTCCTCGATCCTTCTATCATGCACTCAAAACTTACAAAATGCCCGATAACTTCCTCGGGGGTCATTTTAGTATATCTAGGATTACCACGAATTAATTGAACTTGAGTGGGATTAAGAAAAATGAGAGATCTTAAAATAACATTTACCACTTCGTGGTCATCCCACTTCTTGCTCCCGAGGTTGCGCACTTGGTTTACCAAAGTCTTGAGCCGGTTGTACATGTGTTGTGGCTCCTCCCCTTTGTTAAGCCGGAACCGACCGAGCTCCCCCTCGATCGTTTCCCGCTTGGTGATCTTGGTGAGCTCATCTCCCTCGTGCGCAGTTTTGAGCACATCCCAAATCTCCTTTGCATTTTTCAACCCTTGCACTTTGTTGTATTCTTCCTTGCTTAGAGAGGCAAGGAGTATGGTTGTGGCTTGAGAGTTGAAGTGCTCGATTTGGGCCACCTCATCCTCATCATAGTTTTCATCCCCTACGGATGGTACCTGCGCACCAAACTCAACAACATCCCATATGCTTTTGTGGAGCGAGATTAGATGAAATCGCATTAAATCGCTCCACCTAGCGTAATCTTCACCATCAAAAGTTGGTGGTTTGCCTAGTGGGACGGAAAGTAAAGGTGTATGTTTGGAAATGCGAGGGTAGCGTAGAGGGATCTTACTATACTTCTTGCGCTCTTGGCGCTTAGAAGTGACGGAGGGCGCATCGGAGTCGGAGGTCGATGTTGATGAAGTGTCGGTCTCGTAGTAGACCACCTTCCTCATCCTCTTGTGCTTGTCGCCTTTCCGATGCGGCTTGTGGGAAGAAGATTTTTCCTTCTTCTCTTTGTGGTGAGAAGAAGATTTCTTCTCCTTTCCTTTGTTGGAGGAGCTCTTCTTCTTCTCCCTCCTTTTGGTGCGGGACTCTTCCGATGAAGTGCTCCCGTAGCTTGTAGTGGGCTTTTCGCCGGTCTCCATCTCCTTCTTGGCGTGATCTCCCGACATCACTTCGAGCGGTTAGGCTCTAATGAAGCACCGGGCTTTGATACCAATTGATAGTCGCCTAGAGGGGGGGTGAATAGGGCGAAACTGAAATTTACAAATATAAACACAACTACAAGCCGGGGTTAGCGTTAGTAATAATAAATGAGTCCGCAAGAGAGGGCGCAAAACAAATCCCAAGCGAATAAGCAAATGAGACACGGAGATTTGTTTTACCGAGGTTCGGTTCTTTCAAACCTACTCCCCGTTGAGGAGGCCACAAAGGCCGGGTCTCTTTCAACCCTTCCCTCTCTCAAACGGTCCCTCGGACCGAGTGAGCTTCTCTTCTCTAATCAAAGCCGGGAACAAAACTTCCCCGCAAGGGCCACCACACAATTGGTGCCTCTTGCCTTGATTACAATGGAGTTGTGATCTCAAGAACAAGTGAGAAAGAAAAGAAGCAATCCAAGCGCAAGAGCTCAAATGAACACGGCAAATCACTCTCTCTAGTCACTAGGGTTTTGTGTGGAATTGGAGAGGATTTGATCTCTTTGAATGTGTCTAGAATTGAATGCCTAGAGCTCTTGTAGTAGTTGAGAAGTGGAAAACTTGGATGGCAATGAATGTGGGGTGGTTGGGGTATTTATAGCCCCAACCACCAAAAGTGACCGTTGGCTGGAGGCGTCTGCTCGATGGCGCACCGGACAGTCCGGTGCACACCGGACAGTCCGGTGCCCCTGCCACGTCATCACTGCCGTTGGATTCTAGCCGTTGGAGCTTCTGACTTGTGGGCCCGCCTGGGTGTCCGGTGCACACCGGACATGTACTGTTTGATGTCCGGTGCACCGGCATGGGCGATTCTGACTTCTGCGCGCGCTGCGCGCGCATTTAATGCACCGCAGGGAGCCGTTGGCGCCGCAGGGAGCCGTTGCTCCGCTGGCACACCGGACAGTCCGGTGTACACCGGACAGTCCGGTGAATTATAGCGGAGCGGCTGCCGCGCGAACCCGAGGCTGGCGAGATCAGGAGGCCGAGCTTCTTTGGAGCACCGGACATGTCCGGTGCACACCGGACAGTCCGGTGAATTATAGCGCGCCGGCTTCCGAGAAATCCCGAGGGTGAAGAGTTTGAGTCTGAGTCCCCTGGTGCACCGGACAGGTACTGTTCACTGTCCGGTGGCACACCGGACAGTCCGGTGCGCCAGACCAGGGGTGCCCTCGGTTGCCCCTTTGCTCCTTTATTGAATCCAACACTTGATCTTTTTATTGGCTAGATGTGAACCTTTTGCACCTGTATAACTTATACACTAGAGCAAACTAGTCAGTCCAATATTTGTGTTGGGCAATTCAACCACCAAAATTATTTAGGAACTAGGTGTAAGCCTAATTCCCTTTCACCAGCCTTTCTCGGTTGCGTTTTGTTCCGGTGGGTGCGCGCGAGCGCACCCGCCGGGTGTAGCCCCCGAGGCCTCGGAGGAGTGGTTTGACTCCTCCGAGGTCTTAATGCCTCGCGTAATGCTTCGGCTGGTCTGGTCGTTCCCTCATGCGAGCTGGCCGTAGCCCGGTTGTACGGTCGGGTCCCAAGTTCTCGGGCTGGTATGTTGACGCTGTCAACGGTTCGGCCGGAGCCGGGTTTGCGAGAGCAGCCCCCGAGCCTCTGCACAGGGCGAGAGGGCGATCAGGGGCAGACTCGACTTTTTTACATACGCCCCTACGTCGCCTTTCAGCAAGGAGGAGGGGGGGGAAAGCGCCATGTTGCCCTCGGTGGGCGCCGAACATGGTGTCACCGGTGAGCTGCAGGCGGGTAATCCGAGTGGACGTCCGTGCCCCATTCGTTAGGGGTCGGCTAGAGGTCTAGAGGCGCGCCCAAAAGTACCTGCGGGTGATCTACCGGACCCGGTCCCCTAGCGACGGGGTCCGAGGGCTCGATGCCTCCCTCTGATGGGATTCCGTTACAAGATCGTTCCCGCTGGTCTCGGAAATGTCCTAGGGTACCTCGGGAGCGCAGCCCGAGCCTTGGTTATGTATCGAACGTACCCATGGTCATCCCTCGCTCCGTGTCTGAGGCGGCTGTGAACCCTTCGGGGGCCAGCCTTCGAACCCCTGATCAGTAGTGGGCGCGGAGCCCGAGTAGCCTGAGGCGGTCGTTGAACCCTTCCGAGGAGCCGGCCTTCGAACCTCTGACCAGTAGTGGGTGTAGAGCCCACGCGATCTGAGGCGGCTGTCGAACCCTTCCGAGGGGCCAGCCTTCGAACCTCTGATCAGTAGGGAGGCTCGGAGCCTGGTTCCTTCATGGGGAAGGATCCTTTTCGGGGTATCCCCCTTTCCCGGTCCCTGTTGCAAGAGAGAGAAAGAGGAAAAAAGGAAAAGGATACGAAATCGAACGACGCGGCGTACCTTTTTCGACGCGGTCATTAGGGCGAAGGCGAAGCGTCGCTCGCTTCTCTTGCCAGAGGCGCCGCCTGTCCCGCCGTGGAGTTAATGCGACGGGGCGAGTGGTTCGCGGGGCGGCCGTTGCGCGTGCGCGAGCCGTTCGAGGAACAGAACACGGGCGCGTTGTCTTCACGCCGTGAGAGAGGGTTCTCTCGTTGTCCCTGGATGGGACGTAAGCTTGGCTGACGACGTGACCGCTGCTCCTGCCCGCCTGCCACCGCCATTACTGCCGGCCCATTTTTGGTCGCATTGACCGTCGCGCCAGGCTGGCGCTGCTGGGTCGTGCGCTGGGTCGCCTCGAGTCGCGGTATTGGTTCCGCAGTCGAGGAGGCGCGGTGGTGGAGCAAGTGGTGGTGCAGTTGCATGCACGAAGCATTCGGCGCGCCGGTTGCATGACGCGTGGGCCTGGGCCTCCATGCTGGGCGTGTTGGGAGTCGGAGAAGTGCGCCCACTTGGCGCGGTTGCATGCCGCCTGCATGGCTGCCCGCCCTTTCGCCCGCTGGTCTGGGCAAAAGTGGAGAGCCGCTTGTAACCGCTGGGCGGTTGCACGCACCGCGCACGGCGGTTTGGCTTCTTCTGCTCTGAGCCGGCTTGCATGACGTGTGGGACCCAGCCCCCGCGCCGTAGGGGAGGACCTTGGAGCGTGTTGGAGAAGACTCAGCCCACGACGATTGGGGACGCAAGTAGGGAGAGTCGCCTTTAAAAGGAGGGTGACCCCCTTGAAAGGCGACCATGTCTTCGCGCTCCCTTATGCATCGTGCCTTTCCACCTTCCAAGCCCCCGGATGGGGGATGCTCGCAGTCTTTCCGCCTTGCCGTTGGAGGAACGCAACTCCGCGGGAGTTGGTACCTTTCAGCCATCGTTCGGCTTCAAGGATTTTCATCAGCCAGCCCGGCTGTACTCCTCCAGCGGCGGTCACCCGAGACGGGACCACCAGCCCCTGGGTGGGGAGAAGCAAGCCGGGCTGCGATCTTGGTCCCACCCTCAACTTCAAGGATGTTCATCATCCTCGCTGGGGTGGAGGCCGGGCTGAGCCGGAGCTCTACCTCCCGCGCGGGTTCGTGGGTCGGCCTCCCCTTCGGCGTTCGAGGGAGAGGGCGCTCACTGGCCCTGCGGGCGGGTCGGACTTCGACAATGCGGAGCTGGTCGACGGTGGGTGTCGTCAGCCTCAGCGTGTCGGGCTCATCGGCTTGGCTCCCGGTGCCCCCTCCTGTCGGAAGGCGGCTGCCGCGCCGTGTGCACGGGAGGACCGCCCAAGATATCGCGCGCTGCCAGGGCGGCGTTCGTGTTCTGGGGCGGTCCTGCCTTTGCACCGGTACGGCGCCTCCGCGCGGAGGTCGGTGCCCCACTCGTCCGGGAGGATCTGAGTGGGGATCTACCGGAGGGCTGACGGCCCCTATCGTCGGTGCCGAGGTGGAGGCGGCTCGAGAAGTCCCCGTTGCCGACGGGATCACCGCCACCATCTGCGCTTCGGGCCTCCGGCTCTTTGTACTTGTCCTCGCCCCTCGAGCGTTGGCGTGGGCGAGGGCAAGATTGCAGCAGCATCCGCCCTGAGGCCCTCGCTGCTGCAGTTCGGCCACCCGGAGCGGGGGTCGTTGTTGTTGCTGCCGGAGCGGGCGACGGCGAGCCGCTCGTCGGCCTTCTGTTGCTCCGCAGGCCCCCCCATCGAGTGGGGTTGTTCGTACCTGCGGAGGTGGAACCGGAGTTCCGTTTGTAATGGCACTTCGAATGCCAGTGTTTTTGTTCATTGTGGCTGTCGAGGCCTGAACATGTATGTAATTTCGGCACGGAGCCGTGTTTTCCTCATTTTCGAGCACTAAGACTCGCCTGTTGGTTGTCTGAACCGCTTCACCAAGCGTGAGTCACCCCATGTAAAGGTGACGAGTGAGGTATCTGTATCCCGGAGGCGTAGGAGTCCCTCGGCTCGGTCAGCCTTGTTGCCCGAGGCTTCTCTTGCTCAGTTAAAGGAACCCCTCGGCCGCTCTTCGATGAGCCGAGGCCAGGGGTAGCGGTGTCAGCGCGAACAGAGGCAGAGTTGGCTCGGAAAGAAGACCTGGTCGGTTGGAGCCTGGCCGGGTCGTCCGTTAGCGGGACCGACGCCGGAATTGACCTGCCGAGGCCTCGGGTCGGGCTGATGTCCTCGGGGGACAGCTGGCCGAGGCCTCGGGGTGGCCAGCCGAGCCGCCTGCCCGAGCCGGATTCTCGGAGAAGACCCTGGCGGCGACGGCCCGGGCTTGGTGATGACATTGTCCTTCAGAGCAGAGACCCTTGGACTGCGTCGCCGTCCGAGGCTAGGTCGGACCTCGCCGAAGGTGTTGTCGACGCCGAGGGTGCTGCTGCTCCCTTCAAGCGTCAAGATCCGAGCCTGCAGGATCGAATCATCTTGTAGCGCGTGTTTTCTGTGGCCGCTGAGGCCAAAACACACCCTCACCGTGTTGTAAAGCTGCGTCTCTTTTCCTCTTGTTTCGAGTATCCGGACTTTTTTGTCGGTAACAGAATTGTTCGTGCGAGCGAGAGCTGCTTCTCACGGAAGGTGACGAGTGAGGTATCCGTATCCCGGAGGCGTAGGAGTCCCTCGGCTCGGTCGGCCTTGCCGCTTACGCGCACTCTTACCCGTCCATGGGGCTCTGTCACCGACGCAGTCGAGAAGGCTCGAAGAATCGCTCCGGTAGAAGGTCTTCCGAACGTGAAGACTTGTTCGGTCTGCGGAATCACTCATCCGAACGTGAGTTACTTATCGCAGAAGGTGATGAGTGAGGTATCCGTATCCCGGAGGCATAGGAGTCCCTCGGCTCGGTCAGCCTTGGCTGCTTACGTGTACTCCGTCGTTCTCAGGATCCACTATCGAAGTAGTCGAAAAGCACGAAAGACATTCTGGCAGAAAAGATCTTTTTTTGAGGAAAAATTTCGACGCAGAGGGGGTTCTGCCCTTTTAGCCCCCGAGGGAGGGTCGGACTTTGCCGAGGCAAGGTTGACCCTTCCTTGATGACTAAACTTTTCGTAGGAGCGAGGTATATGAACAACTTGAAAACATCTTAAGGGTAGAAGCGACGTAGCTGTTGGATGTTCCAAGCGTTGCCGTAGACCTCGCCTTGACTGTTGGCCAGCTTGTACGTTCCGGGCTTCAGAACTTTGGCGATGACGAATGGCCCCTCCCAGGGGGGCGTGAGCTTGTGCCGCCCTCGGGCGTCTTGTCGCAGCCGAAGCACTAGGTCACCCACCTGGAGGTCTCGGGACCGGACCCTTCGGGCGTGGTAGCGTCGCATGGACTGCTGGTACCGCGCCGAGTGTAGTAAGGCCCTGTCCCGAGCCTCTTCCAGCTGGTCCAGCGAGTCTTCTCGACTAGCTTGGTTGCTTTGGTCGGCATAGGCCCTTGTCCTCGGGGAACCGTATTCCAGGTCTGTGGGCAAGATGGCCTTGGCCCCATAGACTAGAAAGAACGGCGTGAAGCCCGTGGCTCGGCTCGGTGTTGTCCTCAGGCTCCAGACCACCGAGGGGAGTTCCTTCATCCATCGCTTGCCGAACTTGTTGAGGTCGTTGTAGATCCGAGGCTTGAGTCCTTGTAGAATCATGCCGTTGGCACGCTCTACTTGCCCATTCGTCATGGGATGAGCCACGGCGGCCCAGTCCACCCGGATGTGGTGATCCTCGCAGAAGTCCAGGAACTTTCTGCCGGTGAACTGGGTGCCGTTGTCGGTGATGATGGAGTTCGGGACCCCGAAATGATGGATGATGTTGGTGAAGAACGCCACCGCCTGCTCGGACCTGATGCTGTTTACGGGTCGGACCTCGATCCACTTGGAGAATTTGTCGATGGCGACCAACAGGTGCGTGTAGCCCCCGGGTGCCTTCTGCAAGGGGCCGATGAGGTCCAGACCCCACACAGCAAAAGGCCAGGTGATGGGTATCGTTTGCAGAGCCTGAGCGGGCAGGTGGGTCTGCCTTGCGTAGAACTGACACCCTTCGCAGGTGCGGACAATTCTAGTGGCGTCGGCCACCGCCGTCGGCCAGTAGAAACCTTGTCGGAAAGCATTTCCGACAAGGGCTCGAGGTGCTGCGTGATGGCCGCAAGCCCCCGAGTGTATCTCTCGGAGGAGTTCCTGACCTTCGGTGATGGAGATGCATTGCTGGAGGATGCCTGAGGGGCTGCGGTGGTAGAGCTCCTTCCCATCTCCCAGCAAGACGAATGACTTGGCACGCCGCGCCAACCGCCGAGCTTCGGCTCGGTCGAGGGGTAGTTCTCCTTGGTGGAGATATTGCAGGTACGGGGCCTGCCAGTTTTGATCAGGCGCGACCCCGCTTTGCTTCCCCTCGACGTGCAGCGTCTCGCCCTCGGGGGCCGAGGGTACCTCGAGCTGAACCGAGGGCACCTCGGGCCGAGCCGAGGGTGCCTCGGACTGAGCCGAGGGTACCTCGGGCTGGACCGAGGGTGCCTCGGGCTCGGGCGTGTCGTCGATCTTGAAGGAGGGTTGATGCAGGTCTCGGGAGAAGACATCCGGGGAACCGTTGTCCGCCCCGAGGCTATTTTAGCTAGCTCGTCCGCAGTCTCGTTGTAGCGCCGGGCGATGTGGTTGAGCTCAAGCCCGTAGAACTTGTCTTCCAGGCGCTGAACCTCATCTCAATAGGCCTCCATCTTTGGGTCACGGCAGTGGGAGTTCTTCATGACTTGGTCGATGACGAGCTGCGAGTCACCGCGAACGTCGAGGCGTCGGACCCCTAGCTCGATGGCGATCCGCAACCCGTTGACCAGAGCCTCATACTCGGCCACATTGTTGGACGTCGGGAAATAGAGGCGTAGCACATAGCGTAGGTGCTTCCTGAGGGGCGAGATGAAGAGTAGCCCTGCGCCGGCTCCTGTCTTCATCAGCGACCCGTCGAAGAACATTGTCCAGAGCTCCGGCTGGATCGGAGCTGTTGGGAGCTGGGTGTCGACCCATTCAGCTACGAAGCCCGCCAAGACCTGGGACTTGATGGCATTCCGAGGGGCGAACGAGATTGTCTCGCCCATGATTTCCACCGCCCACTTTGCAATCCTACCCGAGGCCTCCCGGCACTAGATGATCTCCCCCAGGGGGAAGGATGACACCACAGTTACTGGATGAGACTCGAAGTAGTGTCGCAACTTCCGTCGTGTCAGGATCACCGCATACAGCAGCTTCTGAACTTGTGGGTAGCGGATCTTGGTTTCGGACAGTACCTCGTTGACGAAGTAGACTGGCCTCTGAACGGGCAATGCATGCCCCTCTTCTTGTCTCTCAACCACAATCGCGACGCTAACCACCTAGGTGGTCGCGGCGACGTAGATCAAGAGGGCTTCTCCGGCAGCCGGGGGCACCAAGATAGGCGCCTTCGTGAGGAGCGCCTTCAGGTTCCCAAGGGCTTCCTCGGCCTCAGGGGTCCAAGTGAAGCACTCGGCTTTCCTTAAGAGGTGGTACAGAGGCAGGCCTCTTTCGCCGAGGCGTGAGATGAAGCGGCTCAGAGCCGCAAGACATCCCATGACCCTCTGTACGCCTTTCAAGTCCTTGATGGGCCCCATGCCGGTGATGGCTGCGATCTTCTCCGGGTTGGCTTCTATGCCTCGCTCGAAGACGATAAACCCCAAGAGCATGCCTCGGGGCACCCCGAAGACACACTTTTCGGGATTGAGCTTGACGCCTTTCGCCTTGAGACATTGGAATGTCACTTCAAGGTCGGAAAGGAGGTCGGAGGCTTTCCTCGTCTTGACTACGATGTCATCGACGTAGGCCTCGATCGTCCGGCCAATGTGTTGGTCGAACACATGGTTCATGCACCGCTGGTACGTCGCACCCGTATTCCTCAAGCCGAACGGCATGGTGACATAGCAGTACATGCCGAAGGGCGTGATGAAAGAAGTCGCGAGCTGGTCGGACTCCTTCATCCTGATTTGGTGATACCCTGAGTAGGCATCGAGGAAAGACAGGGTTTCGCACCCAGCAGTGGAATCCATGATTTGATCGATGCGAGGCAGAGTGTAGGGAACCTTCGGACATGCTTTGTTCAGACCAGTGTAGTCTACACACATCCGCCATTTCCCCCCTTTCTTTCTCACAAGCACAGGGTTGGCAAGCCATTCGGGATGGAATACCTCTTTGATGAACCCTGCCGCCATTAGCTTGTGGATCTCCTCGCCTATGGCTCTGCGCTTTTCTTCGTCGAATCGGCGCAGAGGCTGCTTGACGGGTCGGGCTCCGGCTCGGATGTCCAGCGAGTGCTCGGCGACATCCCTCGGTATGCCGGGCATGTCCGAGGGACTCCACGCGAAGACATCGGTGTTCACGCGGAGAAAGTCGACGAGCACTGCCTCCTATTTGGGATCGAGCTCGGAGCCGATCCGGAGTTGCTTGGAGGCGTCGCTGCTGGGGTCGAGGGAGACGGACTTAACCGTCTCCGCTGGCTCGAAGTTGCCAGCATGACGCTTCACGTCTGGCAACTCCTTAGAGAGGCTCTCCAGGTCGGCGATGAGGGCCTCGGACTCGGCGAGGGCCTTGGCGTACTCCACGCACTCCACGTCGCATTCGAACGCGTGTTTGTACGTGGGGCCGACGGTGATGACCCCGTTGGGGCCCGGCATCTTGAGCTTCAGGTAGGTGTAGTTGGGGACGGCCATGAACTTCGCGTAGCATGGCCTTCCTAGTACCGCGTGGTAGGTTCCTTGGAACCCGACCACCTCGAACGTCAGGGTCTCCCTTCGGAAGTTGGAGGGTGTTCCGAAGCAGACGGGAAGGTCGAGTTGTCCGAGGGGCTGGACGCGCTTCCCGGGAATGATCCCATGGAATGGCGCAGCGCCTGCCCGGACCAAGGACAAATCGACGCGCAGGAGCCCGAGGGTCTCGGCGTAGATGATGTTGAGGCTGCTGCCTCCGTCCATGAGGACCTTGGTGAGCCTGACGTCGCAGATGATGGGGTCGACGACGAGCGGGTATTTCCCCGGGCTCGGCACATGGTCGGGGTGGTCGGCTTAGTCGAAGGTGATGGGCTTGTCGGACCAGTCTAGGTAGACTGGCGCCGCCACCTTCACCGAACAGACCTCCCGGCGCTCTTGCTTGCGGTGCCGAGCCGAGGCGTTTGCCGCTTGCCCACCGTAGATCATGAAGCAGTCGCGGACCTCGGGGAACTCTCCTGCCTGGTGATCTTCCTTCTTGTCGTCGTCGCGGGCCTTGCCACCCTCCACGGGTGGCCCGGCCCTGTGGAAGTGGCGCCGAAGCATGACGCACTCCTCAAGGGTGTGCTTGACGGGCCCCTGGTGATAGGAGCACGACTCCTTGAGCATCTTGTCGAAGAGGTTGGCACCTCCGGGGGGTTTCCGAGGGTTCTTGTACTCGGCGGCGGCAACAAGGTCCACGTCGGCGGCGTCGCGTTTCGCTTGCGACTTCTTCTTGACCTTCTTCTTGGCGCCGCGTTGAGTTGACGCCTCAGGGGCATCTTCCGATGGGTGGCCCTGGGGCTGCTTGTCCTTCCGGAAGATAGCCTCGACCGCCTCCTGGCCGGAGGCAAACTTGGTGGCGATGTCCATCAGCTCGCTCGCCCTGGTGGGGGTCTTGCGACCCAGCTTGCTCACCAGGTCGCGGCAGGTGGTGCCAGCGAGGAACGCGCCGATGACATCCGAGTCGGTGATGTTGGGCAGCTCGGTGCGCTGCTTCGAGAATCGCCGGATGTAGTCCCGGAGAGACTCTCCCGGCTGCTGTTGGCAGCTTCGGAGGTCCCAGGAATTCCCGGGGCGCACGTACGTGCCCTGGAAATTGTCGGCGAAAGCTTGGACTAGGTCGTCCTAGTTGGAGATCTGCCCCGGAGGCAGGTGCTCCAACCAGGCGTGGGCGGTGTCGGAGAGAAACAGGGGGAGGTTACAGATGATGAGGTTGTCATCGTCCGTTCCACCCAGTTGGCAGGCCAGACGGTAGTCCGCGAGCCACAGTTCCGGTCTCGTCTCCCCCGAGTACTTTGTGATAGTAGTCGGGGGTCGGAACCGGGTCGGGAACGGTGCCCGTCGTATGGCCCGGCTGAAGGCTTGCGGACCGGGTGGTTCGGGCGAGGGACTCCGATCCTCCCCGCTGTCGTAGCGTCCCCCACGCCTGGGGTGGTAGCCTCGACGCACCCTCTCGTCGAGGTGGGCCCGACGGTCGCGGTGATGGTGCTCGTTGCCGAGGCGACCCGGGGCCGCAGGCGCTGTGTTGCGCGTGCGCCCGGTGTAGACCGAGGCTTCCCGCATGAATCGGGAAGTCGCGGCATGAGGTTCCGAGGGGTACCCCTGCCTTCGGGAGGCGAAGCTCTCGGCCCGTCGGACCGCGGCGCCTTCCAGGAGATTCTTGAGCTCTCCCTGGATTCGCCGCCCCTTGGTGGTTGATGGCTCCGGCATCGCGCGGAGGAGCATTGCTGCTACAGCCAGGTTCTGGGCAACCCCACTGGATGCGGGTGGTGACCTGACCCTGACATCGTCGGCGATGCGGTGCTGGAAGCCTTGAGGTAGATGACGTATTTCTCCGGCCAGAGGCTGGCCCGCCCATTCCTGCCCGACGTCCCGGCGGATCGGCTCAAGTGCTCCTGCTCCCTCGTCGAGCCTGGCCTGCACCCCGCGGATTTGCTCAAGCTGTGGGTCATGGCCCCCCGCCTGAACGGGGACCACAGCTAGCTCCCGTGGGATGTCAACGCGAGGCACCAGCCTAGGGAGGTCACCGTCCTCCGGCATGCCGAGATGGTTGCCTTCAGAGGGACCCCTAGATCGACGTGGAAACATTCGCGGCTTGGGTCGCAGTCCTCGTCGCCGAGGCTACGGCTACCGTCGGAACAGTCAGAAAGGCAGTAGTCGCATGTGGTCATGAAGTCCCGCATGGCACTGGGGTTGCCAAGTCCAGAGAAATCCCAACAGAAGCTGGGCTCGTCATCTTCCTCGGACCCAGAGGGCCCGTAGGTCGAGACGTTCATCAGCCGGTCCCAAGGTGACCGCATACGAAACCCCAGAGGGTTCGGACTCGCCTCTACGAGAGCGTCCGCCAAAGCGAAGCCGCTAGGCGGGTCGAGGCTGAATCCGAAAGGCGTGGGATGGGAATCGGTCGGTACCTCTTGGTCGACGGGCGGTGATGAAGTCACGTCGGGGACTGACTGCACCGTCGTCTCAGGTACGAGGGTGACATCCAGCAAGCCTTTCGCGAGCGTGCCGGCGTCGTCCGTTTGCTCGGAGTTGGCGTATCGCGGGGAGACGGCGCTCGCCTTCGTCTCAAACGCGAGGTCGATGCCCGACGCGCCCCCCATTGGGGCGCTGGGGCCGTCGACTCGCTCGACAGCCGATGAGGCGCTGCCTCCCGCTTGGCCTTGGTTGCCCCGCCTCCTCCTCCGTTGGCGGGGGAGAGGACGGGGCGAGCTCGAATGTTGTTCTTCCACCACGCGGGGAAGACGTCATCGATTCCGCCGCCGGCGGGCGGGCTGTCGGCCGCCATTGTCGCGGTCGTCCGGCGGTGGAAGGAGTATCATGTCGTAGCCGCCGTCGAGGGACATGAACTCAAGGCTCCCGAAACGGAGCACCGTCCCGGGTCGGAGAGGTTGCTGGAGACTGCCCATCTGGAGCTTGACGGGAAGCTGTTCGTCAACACGCAGCAGGCCCCTACCTGGCGCGCCAACTGTCGGCGTTTCGAGACCGGGGGGTCCCTAAGCCGATGAGTGAAATGTCGCCGCGTGCCCCAGCCCAGATGGGTCGGCGCGAGGCCGAGCGCGAAGGGGGGAAGTGAGGTGGCCGGAGATGGGCGTGAGAGAGGTGGAAATCCCGCGGCCTTCGTGTTCGTCCCGCGCCCAGGTCGGGTGCGCTTGCAGTAGGGGGTTACAAGCGTCCACACGGGGGAGGGAGCGAGCGGCCTCACGCGAGCGCCTGTCTCGTCCTCGTCCTGCGCGGCCAACCCTCTCTAAGAGGGCCCTGATCCTTCCTTTTATAGGCGTAAGGAGAGGATCCAGGTGTACAATGGGGGGTGTAGCAGCGTGCTACGTGTCTAGCGGAGGAGAGCTAGCGCCCTAAGTACATGCCGTTGTGGCAGCCGGAGAGATTTTGGCACCCAGCTGGTGTGATGTCGTGGCCGTCGGAGGAGCGCTGGAGCCTGGCGGAGGGACAGCTGTCGGAGCTGTTGAGTCCTTGCTGACGTCCTCTTGCTTCCGTAAGAGGGCTGAGAGCCGCCGTCGTCACAGAGTATGCGGGGCGCCATCATTGCCTATCTGGCGGAGCGAGCCAGATGGGACGCCGGTCTTGTTCCCCGTGGCCCGAGTCAGCTTGGGGTAGGGTGATGATGGCGCCTCCTGTTGACGTGGCTAGTCTGCGCCCTAGGTTGGGTGATATGGAAGCTCCTCCGAAGCCGAGGTCGAGTCCGAGCCCCTGGGTCGGGCGAGGCGGAGACCGTCGGCTGAGGCCAGGGCGGAGTTCGCCGTCTTCCGGGACTTAGCCCGAGTCCGAGCCCTGGGTCGGGCGGAGCGGAGTTCGCCGTCTTCCGGGACTTAGCCCGAGTCCGAGCCCTGGGTCGGGCGAAGCGGAGCTTCCTATGGTGCCTGCGACCGGGCCTGACTGCCTGTCAGCCTCACTCTGTCAAGTGGCACCGCAGTCGGAGCGGCGCAGGCGGCGCTGTCTTTCTGTCAGGCTGGTCAGTGGAGCGGCGAAGTGACGGCGGTCACTTCGGTTCTGTCGGCTGAAGGGCGCGCGTCAGGATAAAGGCGTCAGGCCGCCTTTGCATTAAATGCTCCTGCGATATGGTCGATCGGCACGGCGATTTGGTCAGGGTTACTTCTTGGTGAAGACAGGGCCTTGGGCGAGCCAGAAATACATTAGCCGCTGGAGGGGGGCCTCGGGCGAGGCGGAGATCCTCCGGGGTCGGCTGCCCTTGTCCGAGGCTAGGCTCGGGCGAGGCGTGATCGTGTCCCTCGAATGGACCGATCCCTGACTTAATCGCACCCATCAGGCCTTTGCAGCTTTATGCTGATGGGGGTTACCGGCTGAGAATTAGGAGCCTTGAGGGTACCCCTAATTATGGTCCCCGACAACTTGAAAAGGGTTGAGTGCAACCTTCGTCCATTGGGACACCACAACATGGAAGTAGGCAAGTGTTACTTGGCCGAACCATAACGTAGAGTCTCTTGTGATTGTTCCTTATTTAATTGCCTGTGTTCGCAAGAGCTCGTCTCATTGACTTGATTAACCCGCACTAATATTTTATAATCAAGGTTGTTGGAATTTAGTGTTGAATTTTACATGATCACCTATTCACCCCCCTCTAGGTGCTCTCAAAGTGATGGCATGACTTCGTAGCCATCACGTCATTTATTGTGTGACTATGGTTGAGTGTCAAAACAACTGGAATAGCGAGTGGATGATAACTGAAATGGCTATGTGGAAAATGAAGTGAATTGTTGTCATTGCTAAGACTGCATGTATAGTCTTGGGTATACAATTGATCTAGTAAAGTAAAATGTGTTTTTTGTAGGTATGTTCTGTATAAAATTTGTAGTTAACTTATATATCTAGCTTTTCCTAAAGTCTCATGATCTTAGGAGTAATGGTTTAGAAGTTATGCTTCTCACAAGTCCAGCACCTGAACCTATCCAATTTCTGAACAGATTTCAGAGATTGCAATGGTTGCTTAAGTTAATGTTAAAATCAGTTATTAGTGGTCACAAGACAGTTGTAGATGACTTTCTTATCTTGTTTGTGTTAAAATTTAATAACCATAGGCCTGATAGTTTAAGAGTTACGAATTTTACAAAATGGTTGATGTGTTCTGTCCACTGTCAGAACAGATTTCGAAAACTGAATTGTTTGATTTGGTTAAACATAGAATCACTTCTTGGTGATTATAAAAGTTATGTAGTACTTTTGCTAAGCTTTCCAAAAAGTCTTGTATCACTCTTTTTGGTGGTCTTAAGATTAAGTTATAGGTGTTTAAAGTGTGAAGACTGAATCTGTTCAAATCTGGACAGCAAAGCCTTCGCAGTGTATTATACCCTTGATACATATTAAACCAGCCAGGGATGTTTATAAATAATTTGTAGAACATTTAATTAGATTTCTAGAAAGTCTAGGATCAATTGATTTGTATGCCTGAATCTCAAGTTATGAATTTTTGAAATCGCAAGTCTGAATGTGTCCAACTCTGAATAAAACTGTCATTTATCACTATTTAACCGTGTTAAGTATCTAATCACCTTGAGATGACACCAAAGTTATAGAGAGTTTCTTATGCTTTCCAAAAAGCATTTGATCACTATTTTTGGATAAATATCATGTAAGTTATAACTGAAACAATCAACTGCTGTGCTGCTGTCCTAAACAGGTTAGATGTGAGTGATTGTTCCACTCCAGCGTGTTTGTCTTGAGTCGGCTACTAGTTTGTCTTGATCTTGATTGAACGAAGTAATGATAATATAACTAATATAATTGAGCCTAATTATATAAGTAAGTAGTACACATCTCACTAAGTTAGTGAACTAATTTTGGTTAAGGTCTAATAAGTAGCTTAGCTTAATCAACACTTAGCAACTGCAGTATATATTAGCTAGGGAAACAAAATGAATAATGTCCTGTTTTTGGCTTTCTGCTAATACTAATAAGTAACCAACGTCATTAAAGTAGTATAATATGTAATTGTGATTAAACTATCTCCTCCTGTGTGTTTTCTTAGGGTGTGCTTGCATGAGAATATTGTGAATAATTGTAAAACCCCAATTGAATGACTATCCCTTTCTATTTAAGTCTGTCTAAACATTTAAGTCATAGAGAACTTGTGTGTACTTAAGTAGTTTAATAGTAAGTAGCCAATGAACGATTAAAGTGAACATGGTAAATGCTTGTACTCGTGATGTCGTGGTTGTGTTGGTTAAATATAGGAAATGTTCGTTGTCTTTCCAGTAATGTTGACTTGTTGTGCCCGATGACGTATGGATAGCTAGCACTAGTGTGTGTGATTGTTCACGATGTCTCTATATTTAGTGTTTAGTTCTCTACCATCTATTTTGGGATTGTCTTGTGATATATTTCATCGTATTCATACATATGCATCATGCATCTCATTTATGACCGAGAGATGATGATCGTGCAAGTGATGTGGTGCCAACCACAAGATGCAGTTAGTGGACGACTCAAAGAAGGATGGACTTAACCAGTGGATGCTCGCCAAGCGAGTGTCATCTAGCAAACACTATCTAGTGTTGAATTCCAGGTAAGCCCCGGTTTTATGCATAACCGTTTATATATGCTATTTTACTACACTTAATGTTTGTAGGCTTGTACCGTGCACTTAAGTGTAGGAGTTGCCTGAAACCCTAATTGCATGAACTCAGGATTCCTTTTGAGATGGATACTAGTATGCTAGGTCGAGTAGTTGCTTTACTAATTAGGGATCTCGATAGAAGTCGAGTGATTTTTCTAGCACTCGTGCGAGGTCAGGAATTGGTTGTATCCATTTTTTATAACGGAATGATGATGGTTTGTGGACACGGACCCATGGGGATGCGTTGTCTATGAGATGAAATTGGAATAAGGATTAACATGAGGATACATGCGTCAAGCGTTGAACGTACTAAACACATGTCGGGAAATATGGTAACCGGTAAGCCTAGTACCTGAGTGAAGCCGGGCGCGGACTTTCCCCCTCACTTGTCCTGAGACGTGGTTTCCCATTCTAGATATGGTGGGTGCAAGTGCAGCCACTGCACGACGGCGGCCGGGGTCAATGGGGCATTGCATGCCAAGGCGGTGAGTCCCGGCTGCGAACGGGGGATCGATGGGGACGGTTGACGTGTGTGGGAACGGAGTGCCCTGACATGTCGTGTGTTTAGGTTTACCTTGCAAGGTTAAAACTCGATTCGAATCGTCTGCTTCTCGCAGCTAATGAGACTGATTGACCCCTTGTACTGCATTGAGTAAAAAGTGAAAATGAGGTTACTTTCAAAAGATGTTGATTGCCATAATGTTTGATACCATGTATGGATAGTTAGGTGCTCATCTAGTCTAAATTATTATTCTAGAACCTGAAAAGCTAAAACTTGATTTTAGACACAGTTAGTGCTTTTGGCAAACCAAACCCCCTCGGCCAAACAGCTTCATGGTCTAGAGGTAGAGGAGTAGACTCCTCACACCGGGTAAGTCTAGCTGAGTATTAATATACTCAGCCTTTCTTGTGGCATAATTTTTGCAGGTACCTCCTTGATTTGGTTGATGGTGTGACTTGGCCTCCATCCCTGCCACCAGGATAGACGGTCGAGTGGGTTGCTGCTTCCGCAGGAGAGGACTAGGAGGAGTAGCATGGCCAGGCTTTGCCATGTTACTCGGTTTTCTCCATTAGTTATTTCCGCTACATTAAAAATTATGGTTACTCGAGTGAGCTAGTGGTATTCGATCCTTGGTAAGTGGCTTTATCGGACTAGATCCGAGGGATTGCCAATTTATTCCGATTTAAGTGTGTCGTTGCCTCTAAGGCGAGGCTTGGGCACTTAAGCTGGAATAATCTGGGCGGTTCCACCACAGTTATGTGGCCAGTCATTTATGGCGGGTCTGTTCGGGGCCGGGTGCATGATCCACTCGAGTGGTTCCCTTCCGACACACTCGTCCTCCCTTATTAGGCTACACCACGCCCGACCCTGGGCTCCGCGTCGTGGGGTTCAACCGGGGCGGGTTCTTCTAGGGTTGGTGCACCTGCCTCTTCTGACAGACTAATGGACCCCAGCGATCAGGGCTCTTTCCTCACTGCGCTCACTGAACGGTGGGTCCTAGGGTCCGGGGGTCATTCCCTCGATAGTACGTGACAATGTACTGTTTGACGTTCATTCGGGACCCTTCGACACCGTACCCAAGGACCGGACGTGGTTTGGTGGTGACCCGTCTTGTCACCCCTGACGTGGGCCCATATCATTAGGTTGGCCCTTCTCTTACGCTGGTTAGATCGGCACGAGACCTGGTTGCTAGCACCGCCTCGTGGGGTTGCTCATCATGAAGGTGGTCATCCGCTCCGCCTCGCACGGTTGCTCGGCCGGGAATTGGTCGTCCACTCCGCCTTGCACGGTTGCTCGGCAGGGACTTGGTCATCCTCTTCGCCTCGCGAGGTTGCTCGGCTGGGACTTGGTTGTCTGCTCTACCTCACAAGTTTGCTCGGCAGGGACTTGGTCGTCTACTCCACCTTGCGAGGTTGCTTGGCAGGGACTTGGTCGTCCGCTTTACCTTGTGGGGTTGCTCGGTAGGGACTTGTTCCTAGCTCCACTCTACCTCGCGAGTTTGCTCGGCAGGGACTTGGTCGTCCGCTCCGCCTCATGAGTTTGTTGGTAGGGACTTGGTTGTCCGCTCTGCCTCGCGAATTTTCTCGGCAGAGACTTGGTTGGTGGGCCGTTCTTGAGGAATTTCTTGGGATTTCTTTGGGCACCCCGTTCTTGGGTGCCTCACAGTTATGGTGACAAATTTGAGCTAAGACATTTGGCTAAGCCTGTCAAAAGAAATGTACTCCAATTGAATGCTCTGTCCACTGAAGAATTGACCATGGAATTATCATATGAGGTTTTGGAACACCTAGAGAAAGAGGATGAAGTTATAAAAGGGTCGTTCCATCTTTCTTTCAATGCTATGAGTGGGGCTGATAATAACTACAGTATGTAGGTGAGGGCGCTACTGAAAAACAAAGTCATATTAGTGCTTGTTGATTTAAGAAGTTCAACATGTTTCATTGAAAGGGAAATAGGCTCACACCTTTTCCTAAATGATTTTGGTGGTTGAATTGCCCAACACAAATAATTGGACTAACTAGTTTGCTCTAGATTATAAGTTCTACAGGTGCCAAAGGTTCAACACAAACCAATAAAAAGTCCAAGAAAGGGTTCAAATAAAAAGAGCAAAAGACAACCAAAGGCTGCCCTGGTCTGGCGCACCGGACTGTCCGGTGTGCCACCAGACAGTGTCCGGTGCACCAGGGAGATCAACTCCGAACTTGCCACCTTCGGGTTTCTGGAATTGCCCTCCGCTATAATTCACCGGACTGTCTGGTGTAGTACCGGACTGTTCGGTGTGCCAAGCGGAGTAACGGCTACAGCGCCAACGGTCGACTGCAAAAGTGAATAGTGAACAGTGAACAGTGCCGACTGCTCGCGCAGAGTCCGAGCAGGCGCTAGATGGCGCACCGGACAGTGAACAGTGACTGTCCGGTGCACCACCGGACTGTCCAGTGGCCCACATGTCAGAAGCTCCAACGGTCGAACCCTAACGGTTGGGTGACGTGGCTGGCGCACCGGACAGTGTCCGGTGCACCCTTCGACAACAGCCTTCCCCAACGGCCATTTTGGTGGTTGGGGGTATTTATAAATACCCCCAACCACCACACTTCAAGGCATCCAAGTTTTCAGCCAACACATTCAATACAAGAGCTAGTGCATTCAATACAAGACACACATAGAGTGAATCAAAATCTCTCCAAGTCCCAATTCCACTCAAAGCATTAGTGACTAGAAGAGAGAGTTTTGTTATGTTCTTTTGAGCTCTTGCGCTTGGATCACTTTTCTTCTTCCTCTATTCTTGTTCCTAAGATCTTTGTAATCAAAGCAAGAGACAACAATTGTGTGGTGGTCCTTGTGGGGACTTAGTGTCCCAATTGATTGAGAAGAGAAGCTCACTCGGTCTAGGTGACCGTTTGAGAGAGGGAAAGGGTTGAAAGAGACCCGGTCTTTGTGACCACCTCAACGGGGAGTAGGTTTGCAAGAACCGAACCTCGGTAAAACAAATCACCGTGCCATCCGCTCTTATTCGCTTGTGATTTGTTTTCGCCCTCTCTTTCGGACTCAATTATATTTCTAACACTAACCCCAGTTTGTAGTTGTGCTTAAAGTTTATAAATTTCAGATTTGCCTATTCACCCCCCCTCTAGGCAACTTTCATTCATCCATTTAGCTAGGATATCAAGAACTAGGCTTTCCACAATTCTATGTCTACCACTTCATGTTATAGCTACAAATGGTGACACATTAATTCCTTTTTCCATGGTGAAAGGAGTGGAATGGTGAGGCAACTCCTATAAGACTAATATGAGGTTCTAAATCTAGGGCCCTAGGTGCTATCTTGGGGTATGACTAGTTAATAGAGCATAGTCCAATGCAATGTGATTGGGACAAGAAAATTCTACAATTTAAGGATCAAGGGGTTATAATGTAGCTTCAAGGTGATACAACTAAGAGACTGCAAGAGGTGACTGAAATTTCCTGCATTCAACTAGACAAATTGTTGAAAGGTAACAAGGTCTCGTCCTTTGTGTTGTTGGAGAAAATGGTAGAGCAGCAACAAGATGTGGATAATGTTGTGTCTTCATTATTAACCGAATTCCAGGATGTTTTCTCTGTTTACTCAGCATTACCACCTAGTAGATATCTTAAATTGGCTTTATGTTTCTTTGTTGTGGTACTGTCATATCCTAGAGATCGAGCAAACATACACTAGTAGCTATGTTTACTAAACACTCGGAGATAACCACATTATATAAAGACACACATGAATGTATGACTAATCACATATAGATGTCATCTGGTTTGACACTGCAAATACCTAATAATATCTATGAAGATAATGTGGCATGTATTGCACAAAATGGAAACACACTACATCAAGAATAATATGACTAAACACATTTATCTCAATTTTTCATATCCTCATGAACTCCAGAATGATGGTGGAGTGAAAAGTCTACAATTTAAGTATTGTGACGTTATTCACTAAATCCTTGCTCGTAGCCACATTTAGAAGATATATTTAAGGTATAGAGATGAGACACTTAGAGACCTACAGGCCATGGGGAGGTCAACCCTGAATGCTAGCCCTTACTATTTGATCCTAACTATCATAAGTTATATAATCGTGAAAGGTGTAATTGTCCTAAAGGTAACTATTGTATTTTTTTATTATGATGTTTTCTAAAATTTTTAACATATGATTTTTCCCACTAGATTTTTTGGAGTTTAATAAGGTGTGTGTTAGTCATAGTATTCACTCAAGGAGATCATTAAGAAACTCTACAAAAAGTTTTATGGTCTAGTACTAAATGTATCCTGAACGACTCTTTATTTTACGTAATAAATATATACCTCCTCATACTAATAACTAGAAAAGGGATCCTTCGCCATTATCTTCTGTCTATTCATGTTTATGCTGCCGCGAAAAGAGAATCAAGAATGAGTCTTCTACATCTTTTTCATATCTTTATTGAGGATGAGATGATTTAGATTCTAGATCTAGATCTCTTACAACTAGTTAGTTAACATTTAATACTGTTTGGTTCACGAAATATAACATAAATGACAATAATAATGATTCACACTCGAGTACTGTCGATAATAAGGTTGAATATGCTGGTATCAATTTATAGTGTTGTATCTGATTACAGTTGGACTTAAATAAATATATTTTAATATTTTCAGTTACCCACTACATTACAAATATGTGAACCAAACAACACCTTAGGCCCTGTTTGGCTCATAGGAATTGAGAGAAATTCGAAAGTAATCTCTACTACTACTTAAGTACCTATTGTAGGCGTTCACAACAGTACGTTCTGCCGCCCGCGGCCCCCGCCCCACATCCCGCCCGCGTCCTTCCTTCAACGGCGCACCAATCAACGCGTGGAGGCCACCATGTAGTAGCGGATGAGGACGCCAACGGCCGCCCGTGCCGGGGGGACGACGCTGAGGACGCCAACGGCGACGGCGGCAGCCACCCCAAGCCCTCCACCACGACCGCCACAAAGACGAAAACCCCAACGGTGCCTGTAACATCCCAAATTCTAACCCAGGTTTGAAACCCTAACCTAACCCCCCTCTTCTTTTTTCTATCCATCCCAAAACTCCCTTAGATTCTTCCCATGATATGCATACACTTTGTTTGATTATGAACACCTCACTTAGATTTTATTTTCCAGCACCTAGATTATCTACTAAATAAATTGTTCAAAAAGAAAAAGAAACAAAAATGGAAATGGGAATTAGAAAATAAAAGGAAAAAAGAGAAAGCTTTCCTCCCCCTTCTGGGCTGGATCCGGCCCATGCCGCGGCCGCCTCCCCTCCTCCTCGCGCCCGCGCTCCCCCCTTTCGGCCCATTGCCGGCCCGCTCGCGCGCGCAGCCGCTCCGCGCTCCCCTCCCTCTCTCTCGCTGACGAGCCAGCCCCACCTGCCAGCCACTCCCTCTCGCGCGCTCCCTCTCGCTGGCAGACCGGCCCCACCGGTCAGCCGCTTCATCGTCTTCGTCGCGTACGATGCACCGCCGTCCCCTCCATCACCGTCCCCTCGCCCATCCCCTCGCCGCACAGGAGAGTTCGGCACCGCCCCGTCCTCGCCGCTTGACCGCGTCCTTGCCCAGTACCGCCCCCGCCGTAAGGTCTCATCGTCGCCGCTGTGCGACATTAATGCCGGCGTTGTGCACCTCACCGGTGCCCGCCGAGCTCCGCCGCTCCCCTCCCCTCGGGCGCCTATAAAAAGGTCGCCCCGGGCACCTCCTTCCCCGCACCGGCCTCAACCACCACCCTCCTCCCCTCGCCCGAGCTCAATTCACGAAGCGCCGCCGTCTTCTCCCTCTCCGGTGAGCCCTTCCCAGCGATTAAGTTGGCCTACCAGCTTCATCACATTGCCGCGAACTCAGAACACCACTCCCCCACCCCAATCCCTCGCCCGAAGCCCACCGGCGGCGATCCCCGCCGCGGAGCTCCGCCACCTCCCCGCGGACAGCCCCCTCCCGGCCCCCTATAGCCAAATTGAGCCCACCCCTAGGTTCGCCAGCCCCTCCCTGTGCTAAGGCACCTCCCCGTTGTCCAAGAACCGGGCCACCGGCGGCGGATCGCCACCGAGCCCACCGGCGGCCGGTTCGCCCGCGCCGTCGAACCGTGGCGCCGTTCCCCCCCTCCGCTCTCGCTGACGTGTGGGCCCGCAGCGACGGCGTCCGCTCCTCGCGCGCCCGCGCCGTCTCCTCGACTTGGGCCGCAGCTGGGCCGGTGCCCTCGCGCGCGCGCGCTGCGCCTGGCTGGGCCAAAATCCCCCCAGCCCACCAGTGCTAGAATCCCTTTTCTTTTTCCTTTTTCCAACCTTTTCTCATTTAATTAGTATTTCTCAATATTTTATGCACCAAAAATTATCAAAATGATTTCTAAAGTCACAAGTAATAATAATGTTAGAAAATGACACACTGCAATTGGAAAACTACTGTTGATGTATTGTTTTATTGCCTGTTTTTACTAGAAGAAGCGGGGACCGTTGATCCGGAACCCATAGCCCCGGAAGAAGGGCCGGAGCCTGATCTCCCGGAAGTAGATCTTTTGTGCCAGGAAAGCTTCGATGAAGGCAAGTCCATCCTTCCCTTGATGCATAAATTACCTATTCTTTCTACCACTACCTAGGCCGGGATTTCAGGGTGGGATATTTGCATTGTGAGCAAAGAGATAGCCTGCATTAACATACGTTTTTTCGGATACGAAATGTGGGTTGAGAGAAAGGGGAATATGATATTTCAAATAAGTTTTCCTTAAAGAAAAGGTTGTGCGATGAAGGGTACTCACCCTCATCACCTTGGGAGTGGGATGATCAAGGACTCCCTGGTTTAGGGGAGGGCCTAAGGTGTTGGCTCAGCTGGTTTAGGCGTGAGCAGAAGGATTGTCCCCTCATATAAGGACCGGCTTGTCATCTTCACTACATGTACTCTTTAATAGTACAACCACTCGAGACTGTGTGGGCAGTCACTCAATCTGAACTCGTGCGGTCCGACCCTAGGGTTATGAAGGCTAGGGAGCACCGGGAGGATAAGGAGGGGGAAAGTTTTGTCCGGTTTGGACATGGTGGTGGCCTGACTCCTTCCGGATAACCGTTAAGGTTAGGACGTACAAGGAAGGAAAGAGATCCGGCATTCGGGTCTCGCGACGGTGAGATCGCAGAAACCAGACTAGTGGGTAAAGTGTACCCCTCTGCGCAGAGTTGAAACCTATTCGAATAGTCTGTGTCCACTGGTATGGACGAGTCTGGTGTAGTATGACAATTAGAGATTTTTCTATAACCTCCGTGAACAGGGAAATGTGTGTAAGTGCTCACTAAGAAAGAAAACAAGGCCACGGGAGCGGGAAGCTCAATGGCGGTTGAGTATTTTTGTTACTTTTAAGTCTTTGGGGGAAAAACCTTACAGCAACTGCCTTTCTCTAAGAAAATGAAGAGTGACTTCAACCCCACCAAACAAAGCATGTATGATATAGGTCTCTTTCTCTTTACGGGAGCGGGGTGGGCTTGCGGAATACCTAGTGTATTCACCCAGATTTATTTATGTTTTTCAGCAGCCGAAGACTTCTTTTCTGCTATGCTTGATTGAGAGGGCTGTGTCTGCACCCAGTTCTGCCTGTGGCTTGGGCTAGTGTACTTTCTACTGCGCTCTTTATATTCTGGCTCTCTCGAGCTTGTACCCCGGTATTGTAATAACTTTTATTTAAACTCTATACTATTTGAAGTAAGGAATGTGGTTACTAGCCTCCTGGGACTAGTAATTGTATCACATTTGAGTCCCAAAGGATCGAGACGCTTCAGTGCCTAAGCCCAAGTCACCGCTGAGGCGTCAGGGTGCGGCCGCCTCAGCTTTGCGGACGACGAGGACGAGGACGACGCCGAGGCGGGCCCGTTTGCGCAGCGCCGCCTTCCCCCGACGGCCTCGGTGCGCCCCGCCCGCACGGCGTCCCCGGCCGCGGGAGCGCTCCATCGCCTCACGCTCGCCAGGGAGCGAATCAAGAGCTCGCCGACACCTACCGGCGCTGCTGTGTCGGCGCCTAAGCCTTCCAACTTCCAATCCCATGCTAGGGAGTACACACCAGAGCGCCTCCTGGAGCTCCAGAAGAATGCGCACCCGCTCCTTGGGAGCCTCTTGCGTGCCCAACCACGGACTCCTGTGACTGAGCCCCGGTCGCAGAAGTTGTCTAGTACCCCTGCAAGTTCCACTCCAGCTACCACCACCACAGCTGCAACAGAAACAGTGGTTGTTCTTAAAGGTCTGGTGAAACCTATGTCTGAGGCCAGCATTGGGCCAAGGATACCGAAGCACGACAACGAGGAAGATAAATCTGAAGAAGAGAGGAAATAAGATGAAGAGGATGAAGGACCAGTGATACCTGACCGTGCAACCATTGAAGCCATCAGGGCGAAGCGACAACAGCCAAGGCATGCAGCGCCAGATTATATCTCTCTTGATGCTGGTGATGTGCTGAGCAGCCGGAATGCTGCTGGTGAGTCGAGTGATGAGGATGACAATGAGATAACAGATCAGATTGCAATGTACACTGACAAGCCAGGTGATGGCCCGAGGAGCACAAAAGGTGTATTCAATGGGATAAGTAACAGGGTCCTGCCACCAGTTTGGGGGCTTTCAGTGATGGCAGCAGGAAGGTTGAGGATGATAGAGATGATGATGATGCCGACGAAGGAGAGAGGAAATGGGAGGAAGAGCAGTTCAGGAAGGGGCTTGGTAGGAGGATGGACGATGCTTCTACTCAGAGGTCAGCAAATGGGGTACCAGCTGCTATGCAGGTCCAGCCACAACCATTTGGATACCCAGTGAGTTCCCATTACCAGCCCTCCCTTAGGCCTCGTTTGGATAAAGAGGGATTGAAGTGGATTTTAGGGATTGAAAGGGAAACTAGTTCATATTACACTTCAATACACCTTATACCACCTCAATCCACTCCAGTCCAAGATTACCCAAACAAGCCCTTAGCAGTGTTGTGCCTGTGGCATCAGTTTTTGCATCTGGAACTGCAGAGTTCTTGTCCATCGCTCAACAAGCGGATGTTGCAAATAAAGCCTTGCAAGACAACATCCAAAAACTTAGGGAGACTCACAAGACAACAGTCAGTGCTTTAGTTAAGACCGACACACATCTTAATGAAGCTCTTTCAGAGATATCAAGCCTCGAGATCCAATGGTTTCAGGTAAACATTTGGTCCACCAGAAAACACAATAAATATATATTACCATTATATGTCTGTTCGTTTGTAGTAAAATTCATGCTTAAATGTTGTAGCAGAATAGACCACATATCCCAGGAGTATGCAACAAACCTAGTATAGTCCGCAGTATGTTAGTATCTTTGCTAAAGGGGCGCCATTTAAGAAGCTATTCTTGTTAGTATCTCTATAATTCATGAAGCTCTTCCTGTTAGTATCTCTGCACGTAACATGCTTCACTGAGCATCCGACACATCACACTCTGCACTTTTAACTATTTGCGCACTTATCAGTTGACCTCACAAACACAACCATGTAGAGCTGTACACTATGAAGCTATTCAAATT
This sequence comes from Zea mays, assembly GCF_902167145.1. Classification (NCBI taxonomy): domain Eukaryota; kingdom Viridiplantae; phylum Streptophyta; class Magnoliopsida; order Poales; family Poaceae; genus Zea; species Zea mays. Next base: position 35,605,581 of record NC_050098.1, on the reverse strand, counting down.
TTGTCATATTGTATCTTTTAAGATATGTAAACATTCACTTTTAGTGATGCTAACAAAAGAATAGAACATCAATTAGTGTTTTCATTTAGGTCCCGTTTGTTTCCTTTCATTTCGAGAAATTGGAATCTTACTAATAGAATAGACTATTTTTTTAGAATGTGACATTCCACCACTTTCCAGAGTTATTATATAAGCCTATCTCAAATTCATGTGGTGAGAGATGGAAATTGATTTTATAGATTTACATGTTATTTTTCCGATGCACAACTTATAGCACATTCTTTTACTTGCTTCGCTATAACATAAATGTAGTATATAACTATCTCTATCATATGATTTAGGATAATATACAAATATATTACTTATATAAATATATGAACTTAATTAGTTTTGTCTAAATTATAATTATTCAAACAGAATTCAATTCCAACGAAACAAACGAGCCCTTAATGTATTTCATCGTATTGATTCCGTAGTAACGCACGGGCATATACCTAGTATAATAATAAAATAGAACACATTTTCTAGATATTGGTTTTAATTCATGGGATTCAAACATGTCTTTAGTCTTTGTTTGGTACTCTAGTATTTATCCTAATTCATATGTGTTGAGATGATGTAAATCCACCTCAATACACGTGGATTGAGGTTAATTGTATCCAAACTAGCCCTTAAGCTGAAAATGGGCTTTTGGCTATGAAACGGCACAGATCAATGTGCAGCGGTTATTGGCCTATCTTTAAATTTCACTATCGGCAGCAGCCCGGGCTTAACAAGCGAAGGCCCACTTCGCGTCCACCCATCAGCTCTCGTCCTCTCACCGTCCTACGCTCTGCCGCCCGCCACCAGGCGCCAGATCGACACCGGAGGTGATGTCGCCGCCGGCGAGCCACCGCCGCCGTTCTCGGTTCCTTAGCTGGCCGCTGCTCTTCATCGCGATCCTCGCGATCCACTCGCTGGCAGTATACCTTTTTACCCGCGGCTTCCTCCTCACCCGCACCGAGCTGGACCTCCACAGCAGCCGCGACGACTTCTCGCCGCAGGGCAACGTCTCCCCCGGGTGCGACTCCTGGCCCCCGGCCGCCGTCGACCGCCTTGTCATTGTCGTCCTCGACGCGCTAAGGTGCGACAATTTGGATCCCTCATACTCCACGTACCGAGTCGTTTTTTTTTATAGCTGATGCGGTTTAGCAATTTGTTGCCTCGCAGATTTGATTTCGTGGCGCCGAGTACCTTTTTTGCAGGTGGTGACTCTGAGCGAAAAAATCGCTTCACTGTATGATTGTTACCGCTGCTAATATATTAACTAATCTCTGGATCTGCTGCAGAGAAGCAGCCGTGGATGGACAAGCTGCACGTTTTGCAGAAGCTTGCTGCCGACGAAAAGACCTCTTCAAGGATCTTCAAAGCTCTCGCTGATCCACCAACAACTAGCCTCCAGCGCCTTAAGGTGATCCTAACATTCAAATCGTATCATTATATAATTTTTTCTCCTAGAAATATTGTAATGTGATCCAAAACGGTACTTCGTGGGCTTAACAGAATCCTTTTAAAACTCAATGCTCAGGCTCTCACCACGGGTGGACTCCCTACCTTTATTGATGTCGGCAATAGTTTTGGTGCTCCTGCAATAGTCGAAGATAATATAATGCATCAGGTTCATCTCATCCCACATTCAATTTTGTACCGACTAGGTCCAATTATTTCTCTACAGCTCATGCTGGTTTGCTAGCCATGATGATGTGATGTTTTCTGTTCCTTGGGGATCAACCAGTTGGCTAAAAATGGAAAGAGAGTTGTCATGATGGGGGATGATACATGGATACAACTGTACCCTGAACACTTCAACAAGTCATTCCCATACCCTTCCTTTAATGTTAAAGACCTTGACACAGTATGAGATTCTGTCAATCAAATCCTTGTTCTTGTTTTTTGATGAACCTCTTAGTTCTTTCTTTTAAGTTTGACTGAATTATCAATTATGGTTGTATGCCAGGTAGATAATGGTGTAATTGAGCACTTGCTTCCATCTCTTCACAAAAATGATTGGGATGTTCTTATTGCACATTTTCTTGGAGTGGTAAGTTATTGTGCATTCAATTTGGACTTACCTGCTATTTGTCATCCTTTTATCTTTAGCTGGAAACTTGTGAGATCAACTTTGTTTAGGACCATGCAGGACATATATTTGGTGTTGACTCAACCCCGATGATCCAGAAGTTGGAGCAATACAATCAGATCCTGGAGGTCAGTTGTCTCATGCATATACTATTCTTCTCTTCTTGTGCTTTTTAGGAGGCATTTAGCATTATCTTATCTATGCTCTCCACATTTATTTTCCAATCTTCTGAATGTTCTACAGTCCATTCTTATTTTCTTCTATAGGGTGTTATTGACACATTGAGAAGTCTATCCAAACCTGGTGGTACCCATGAGAATACTTTGCTTTTGGTAATGGGTGATCATGGTCAAACCCTGAATGGTGACCATGGAGGAGGGACTGCTGAAGAGGTGATCTTCTTTCTGTTTGGCTGTGAGTACATAGCAATCACATTTAATCTCGTGTGAATTGTAGGTTGAAACATCGCTGTTTGCATGGAGTCCAAGGACCCCACCAGATGCAGTCTTATCTGTTCTTGATGATAGTTCGTGCACTGTTAATCTGGTATATTTGTCAATCACATCTGCACCTTAATAGTAAATCATTTGCTCTTCTGATTTATGACAATAGAAGGATTGTTTGACGGGTTAAGATTATAAATAATTAGAACAAATTCAAATGAACTTGAAGTTGTATGTAGACAAGATTTGGGGGAAAAACGTCCTCTTCTATATGAATACATGATCAACAGATCTCCTGCTAAAAGTTGGAGAATGAAACCCTTAACCCTAACTAGGGTAGGGACTAGTATATATATTGATAGATGTTGGGCCTAGCCCATTATACAAGGGTGTGACAGTAATTACAAGGGACTGACCCCAAAACCCTAGGCGGTTACTCTAACATCCCCAGCAGTCGCAACTCTATCTTGTACAGATGTTGAGACTGGATTGAAAGTCGGCGAAGACACTCGACGACAGCCCCTTGGTGAAGATGTCGGCGAACTGCAGTGTGGTGGGGACGTTGAGAACCCAAATGTCACAGGCGGCGACCCACTCGCGGACAAAGTGCATGTCGATTTCCACGTGCTTCATGCGCTAATGCTGCACGAGATTGGTGGAGAGGTAGACCGCTGACGTTGTCGCAGTAGACGAGGCTGGCGCGCTGGAGGGGGCCGTGGAGCTCATGGAGAAGCTGACGCAGCCAGGAGGCCTCTGCCACGCCGTTGGCTACAACATGGTGCTCGACCTCCACGCTGGAGTGGGAGACGACGGGCTGCCGCTTGGCGGCCTAGGAGACGAGGTTGGCGTCCAATAACATGACATAACCGGAAGTGGATCAGCGCATGTCGGGACAACAAGCCCAGTCAGCGTCGGTGTAGACCACGAGCTCGGACATCGGGGAGGGTCGGAGTAGAAGGCCGTAGTCGAGGGAGCCGCAGAGGTAGCACAGGATCCGCTTGAGAGCGGTGAGATGGGGCTCCTGCGGGGTGTGCATATGCAGGCACACCTGCTGGACGGCGTAGGTGATGTCGGGCCTAGAGAATGTGAGGTACTGGAGCGCGTCGGTGAGACTCCGGTAAGACGTCACGTCAGTGACCAGGGGCCCGTCGTCCTCGGAGAGCTTCGCCTGAGTGTCGACGGGTGTGGAGCAAGGCTTGCAGTCGGACATGCCAGCCCGCTCTAGGATGTTGATGGCATACTGGCGCTGGTGGAGGAAGAGACCCTGAGGCTGGCGCTCGGTGGTGATGCCGAGAAAGTGGTGGAGGGCCCCAGGTCCTTCATCGTGAACTCCCGCTGAAGGGTGACGATCGTGCGCTGTAGGAGGTCGGCAGTGGATGCTGTGAGCACAATGTCGTCGACGTAGAGCAGGAGGTAGACGAGGTCGTCGCCGCGTCGGTAGATGAATAGGGAGGTGTCCGACTTGGCCTCGACGAAGTCGATGGAGGCCAAGTAGGAGGCGAAGTGACTGTACCATGCCCGCGGCGCCTGCTTGAGGCCGTACAGGGAGTGGTTCAGCCGACAGACTTATACAGTCTCCGTCAGAGTGCCGTGGAGGAAGGCATTCTTGACGTCGAGCTGATGGATCGCCCAGTCCCGGGAGAGGGCGAGGACTGCTCGAACGACGACGAACATGATGACGGGGCTGAAGGTCTCGTCGTAGTTCACTCCGGGGCGCTGGGTGAAGCCCCGAAGGACCCAACAGACCTTATAGAGGTCGAGGGAGCTATTCGAGGTCAGCTTGTGGCGAAAGAGCCGCTTGCCGCGGTGACCACGTTGGTGCCTGGAGGACACGACACCAGGTCCCAGGTGTGATTGGCCACCAGGACCGCGTACTCCTCTTGCATAGCACAACGCCAATGTGGGTCAGCGAGGGCGGTTCGGACGGAGGAGGGGACCAGGGAGGCGTACGGAGGAGTGGCGGTCGCATCAGCGACCAAAATCAGCCGCTCGACGGGGCGAAGAACGCCGGCAGCGCGCCGAGTCACCATCGTTTGGACATGCCTGGGGTCGCGGTGGATGGCCGCGGGTGTGGCCGGCTCGCGACGGTGATAGACGACGACGGGGTCAACAAAGCGAGCCGCGCTCGTCGATGGGCCCGAGTCCGTGGTTGCCAAGGTAGTGGCGTGCCCGCGACGGTGGTAGACGAGGGCGGTATTGGCGAAGTGAGTTGCGCTCGTCGACGGGGCCACGCGTGGTGCGGGAGGAGTCGACAGGGCCGCGCGTGGCGCAGGCGTGATCGACGGGGCCGCGTTTGTCGCGGGAAGAGGCGCGAGCGGAGGCGTCGGGGCCGTGCATTGCGCGGGTAGAAGCGTGAGCGGAGGCGTCGGAGCCGCGCGTGTCACATGTGGGGTCGACGGGGCCGTGCAAGGCACAGGAAGAGGCGCACACGGAGGCATCGAAGCTGCGCGTGGCGCGGGCAACGACGCAAGGCAGGGCGCCTAGGGTGGAGGGGGAACCCGATCAGACTCAAGGAGGGAGTCGAGATCGGTGGGTGGGGAGGAGCCAGTGAGGGAAAACACATATTCGTAAAAAACGACGTGACGAGAGATGAGTATGCAGTGGGTGGCGAGGTCAAGACAACGATACCCCTTGTGGTCCGAGGAGTAACCGAGGAAGATGCAGTGAGTGGAGCGAGGGGATAACTTATGGGGAGCGATAGCGGAAGTGTTGGGATAGCAGGCACAACCGAACACACGAAAGTGATCGTAGGAGGGGGCTATGCCATACAAGGCAAAATGGGGAGTGGGGTGGCTCACCGCCTTCGAGGGGAGGCGGTTGAGGAGGTGTGGCGGTGTGCAGGGCCTCTGCCTAGTAGCTGACAGGGAGAGACGCCTGGAAGAGAAGACAACGGATCATGTTGGTGGTGGTGCGAATGATGCGTTCTGAGGAGAGGTGTAGGGGCACAAGAGACGCCTTTGAACGCCATGGGTGAGGAAGAAGGAGCGAGAGTCGTTGTTATCGAACTCGCAACCATTATCACACTAGAGGGCACGACCGGGCGACAGAATTGGGTAGAGACCCGACTTAAGCCGAAGTGGAAAAGTCCATAGGAAATGGGAGAAGTCGTCTAGAATGACCAGGTAGTATTTGTAACCAGAGGCTGAGGACAGGGGAAGTCCAAAGATCACAGTGGACAAGATCAAAGGCTTGAGCAGCCCGGGACGTGGAAGTGGAAAAAGGAAGGCGAGTGTGACGACCGAGCTGACAAGCATGACAGAGGCGCTCAGATGAGCCTCGAGTATAGGCGATATCTGAGCGGCTGGAAAGCTGGGACATCACGTTAGGTCTAGGGTGCCCGAGACGACAATGCCAAACGACGGAGGTGGTGGTAGTAGCAAGAGCGAGGGGGAGGCTACGCTGGTGGGGGAAGTGGATGGCAAGTGAAGAGAGTAGAGGTGGCTAGGGCTGTCACAGCGAGCGAGCACGACACAAGTGAGAAGGTGGCGTATGGTTAGCCCCCAGGGATCAAACTCCATCGAACAGTGGTTGTCACTAGTGAAGCGACGAACCCAGAGAAGGGGATGAGTGAGACTGGGAGCAACAAGGATGTCGTTGAGGTGGAATGGTCCTGGAAGAACCGATGCACCTACTGAGGTGACCAGGAGAGTGGAATCATTGCCCACAACGATAGAGGGAGGATTTGGGGATGTGGTGGGTGGGAGTGGGATAACGAGCTAGTGGTGGGAGTGGTATGGAAGGAGGCTCTGGAGTCGACCACCCAGTCGGTGGGAGAGGGTTGTGAAGCCACGGGGTGTGCGGAAAAACCTAGGGGAGGAGCTTCAACAAAGGCTTGGGTAGGGGACGAAGACACAAAGGTCTCGATCGCTAGGGAGGCAATCATAGCTCGGGGAAAAACGAGTGGTCCATGCACATGGCGTCCCGCATGTGGGTGAAGCTCGACGCAATCACGAAGGAGAGGGCCCATGGCGTGATCGAAGGCCACGATGGTGCCCTGGACAAGCTGTCCGTCATGGAGGAGGTCGCGCACAGGAACGAGACCTAGGACGGGACCCGTGACGGAAGGAGGAGTCCCGGAGGTGAAGCCAGAGGGGCGGAGGATGGTGAGACCCTGGTGGGTGCGGTCGCGCCGCTGGGGAGGGTGGCTGCTGCAGGAACGGCATGGGGGGAACACCAGGTGTGCTGTTGCTGCGCAGTGAGGCAGCGAGGAGGACGGCGGGACGGGGCCCAACGCCGGAGATGAGAGAGGCCTCGTCCCCAGCAAGCTCGCTGTGAGCAGGGGCAATGCAGATGGGGACCGCGCCCGCGACGTGCTGTAGGGACGCGCCCGCGGCGACGGGAGCACCCAACACAGAGGGGAAGATGCCAGCGGCGGCCTGAAGACCGGCGACCACCGTGGAGAAGTGAAGAGCCGCGTTGTGGCTGTCTGTGGGGAGGAGGTGGGGTGCGCGTGCGTCAATGCCGGAGTTGAAGAAGGCGGAGGCGGCCGCGGCTTGCCTAGCAGCGGCGTCAGTCGCCATGGCGTCTGCAGCAAGGTGGGGACGGCGGCGGACATGACCCGGCTGGGGGCGCGGCCGACAAGGAGCGCAACCGTCGGGCGTGGTCTGCAGGGGGGCGTGACCGACGTGGGCGTGGGGAGAGGCGCGGTCTGCACAGGGGCACAGCCGCCGGGCGCGGCCTGGAGCCGTGGGGAGTTCGGCTGGGTGGAGGTGGCGGGCGCGGCAAGGAGCCGCTCGTCGTCGGTGGGGTTGAGAGAGGGGGTGGCGGTGGGCCGAGCTCCTCTTCCTCCTCGGGACGCTCCTCCTCCGCGGGAGGAAGGCGACAGCGGCGCTCGGGCCAAGCAGGCACGCGATGGGGTGGCTGCCGTGCGTGAGGAAGAGGAGGGGCGGGTTCGGCCTGGAGGTGGCCCACGGCTGGGGGTTGTTGAAGCCGGCGGCTGTGGGTGGGAGGAGAAGAGAGAGAAAATTGGCTCTGGTACCAAGTTGGAGAATGAAACCCTTAACCCTAACTAGGGTAGGGACTGGTATATATATTGATAGATATTGGGCCTAGCCCATTATACAAGGGTGTGACAGTAATTATAAGGGTCTGACCCCAAAACCCTAGGCGGGTACTCTAACACTAAATATTTGGGAAAAATAACATTGAGTATGGGATTCTGTTTATTTGTGTAGTTCTTTAGTGTTGCATTTGGATGGTGGCATCTAAAGTCCGGGAGGAATTATTATTAACACATGCTTTCAGCCTTGTAAAAGCCAAAGATTGAGTTAATTCTTCAAACAGTATATCTATTGGAATGGAAATTAAATGCAGCAGCTTTGTATGCTAGTATTTAGTAGCTCAGCATAATAAATCTGTTAATTTTTGAAATCTCATGTTATTCAGATTTCTTGCTTTAATTTGTTTTTACAGAATACTAATACTTGTGGCACTGATTTATTTTATTTTATTTTATTTTTTATGAATTAACATCACAGCATGGGGAAGAGGTTTGCGTCAGCACTATGCAGCAGGTAAGGGTTTGTTGCACTCTCCCATGTGGATTTTCAGTTTTATTCAGTGTTGCTTATTTCTCTTCTTGGTTTCAGCTTGATTTTGCGGTGACTATATCAGCACTTCTTGGCATACCTTTTCCCTTTGGAAGGTCTGCAAGTTTAACTTGATGCTTATTCTATGGTTCAGTTATCAGTGACTGTTCTTGCTTGATTGCAAGCTGCTACATGTTCTTGGTTGTCTGCCTTTTCTTCTTTTTCTTGGTGTTGTTGCTGTTTCATCATCCTTTGCTCATTATCTATCACCACTAGCTGCTAAATGGGTCTCCTGTTTCTTAAATAGCATTGGCCGTGTAAACCCAGAGTTGTACGCCTTGAGTATCGGGACATGGGTAAATCAAAGGAGGGGTACCAATGCTTGTACCTCACAGGATGATCTAGAAGCATGGATGGGGAGATATGCTGAAGTTCTATGTGTAAATTGTTGGCAGGTAGTATGAATCTGCATTCTAGTTCCCTTCAACTTCCCTTGTTTAGTTCATATAGGTTTCTGGTGTTCCCTTCAACTTCCTTTGTTTGATTCATATAGGTCTGTGGTTTTTTAATCTTGACACCCATCTTCCTTGTAGGTAAAGAGATACATTGATCAATATTCTGCTACTTCCGTTATTGGATTTCCATCAGAAGACCTGCAACATATCATGGACCTATATTCAAGAGCTCAGGAAAATTGGTCAGCTTCTCTGATAACTAGTTCATCAGAGACATGTAGTCAAGAAAAAGTAGAGAAGGGTTCAGTTCTGCTGCAGCAAATTGATGCATACAATGACTTCTTGAAGAGTTTTGCAAAGCTTGCTCGCTCTGCTTGGACAGAATTTGATTTATGGTCAATGGGCATTGGTCTTTTACTTATGATGTTGTCAGTTATCATTCAGGCATCCATGCTTGTAAATATGACCATAAGCCAATCTTCAGATCAGAAAAGTTCTGGTTCAAGCATAATTCATAGACTTTCCCTTGCTTTTTCTTTAGTCGTGATTCGAGCAGCTAGTTTCTTATCGAACAGCTATATATGTGAGTGTTGTCTGATGAACCAGACTTACCATATAGACTTCAATTTATATATACCTGTTCATAGTTTATTTTTTCTTTTACGCAGTGGCGGAAGGTAGAGTTGCAAATTTTCTTTTGGCCACAAGTTGTATCACCAGTGTGTGGCACTCGGTGCTGAAGGGGAACATCAGCATAGAAGTATTCCTGGACATAAATTCTTTATTTCAATTATTCTTTGGTGCAATCATCTTCTGACATCTTTCACTTTATTGATTTGCAGAACTTTGTTTTTCTTCTTTTAAATATTTTCACACGGTTTGGAATTGAGGTTGGGATGTCAAAACAATTGCCTGCCCCAACAATTACAAAGGATCATCCTGTGAGCGTCATTTATAAAATCCTTGGTGCTAATTCTTGCAACATCCTCTTGGAGCTATTCCCCATCATATCTCTAGCCTTTGTGGCTTACATTATGTTGAAATGCCTATCCCGTGCAATCTGTCAGAGGTTCTTGAAGTTCTTTCTTTTGTGTGGAACAATGGTGAGTTATTTATCTATAGCGTTTCATTGGGCTTCAGAGACTACTTTGTTTGCTCATGCTGGGACTGTTCAAGAATTTGGAAGAAGTTTGGCTCCTCGCATTGTTTACACTATTGGAGGTCTATCACTAGCCATTTCTGCATTTTCTCGGATATTTGGTTCAACTGTTCATTTGAAGTTGAACAAAAGGATAATTATTTTATCGGCTGTCATGCTTTGTTCTTGGAGTCCAACTATTTTGATCCTGTTGGGAAGGCAAGGTCCATTTGTGGCATTGATTTGCATGACAGGAGGTGATGCGGAAATCACTTGATTGCCAATGAAAAATATAGATTCTCATGATGTACTATGCAGATTTTCTGGCCACTAAGTTTTCTGTTGCCATCATCTTTATTTTGTAGCTTGGTGTATGATAAAATTGCAACAGAAACATCAGAGAGAGACAGAACTCTCTGTTGCTGACCCTGTTTCGGTGATTCAGTGGAGCCTTCTTGCAGTTTGTCTATTTTATATGACAGGTCACTGGTAAGTTTCATACTGCTTCCAGTTATTTACCTTTTTCTATGAAGCAAATGTTTATATGCATACTATGTTACCTAAGAAAACAATAAAGTACTTGATGTACCTGTAACACATTTTGTCCATTGATGTATAGCGATCTAGCATTATTGTCTATACTAATATTCGCATTGCTGGTACTTTAACTGATCTCAATGGGGACATTGGGGTGGCTTGTGGCTAGCAATTCATGATTGATAGTTTAAAAGTGAATTTCAGGTGTACATTTGATGGCCTCCGATATGGTGCAGCTTTCATCGGGTAAGTGTGATCGTGTTTATTATAAGACTGAGACTGCAAAAACAAAATTTCCTTTGATTACATGCATTGATGTTGCTATAATGGTTCAATATGCAGTTTTGATCATTTTCATATCATTCGACAAGGCCTTCTACTTTCCATTGACACCTTTGGTATTTCTCATGTCCTGCCAATTCTAAGCCTTCCACTTATTGCCATAGTGTGGTACAACACCATATCCAAGGACAACGAACTGAAGGACGTGATTCTCAACAATATTAATAAGGTACTAATTATGGTAACTCTTCTCATGCAATAAAGAAATTAATTCTGTATGCTCTTGGGAGGTTTGACAACAAGTTCAATAAGCAAGTGCATAATCCTGTCATTTTTTTTGAAAGAACTGGCAAGGGATTTGTCTGTTGTATTAAAAAGTAGTAGTCCAGAGGTGGCATTACAAAATTAGCTTTACCTGTCGAGCAAAAGCTCAGAAAAGCACAAAAACCACATCAGAAAAAGCACACAAACACAATGTACGTACCCGCTACAAGTTTGGCCAGATGCTTGGACCCGGCCGCAATCTGGAGGGATGCCTCAACTTCGATTTTTTGGAGCAACACAAAGTTTTGGGCAACCCATGCGGTAAAAAATTTTGGTGTTCCTTTCTTTCCACAACTTGTAGCATACTAGAATCGCTAGTGATCACAAGCCCTCCTTAGCCAGGCAAGGGACGTTCCCCATATCTTCAAATGTGCACATTGGCGCCACATTCAAATTACTGAACAATTATGCCAAAAAGTTACGCTGGAGGCCACTAATACAGTAGCATATTCATGCATCCATAGAGCTTTCCTTGTGTATCGAAAGCTGTTGTCTGGTTCTTTGCTCACTAATCCACATCACACCTAATATTTCTTTGTCAAACTTAGGTGCTTTTGATGTATGGTCTTATAACAACAATCACTGCTACGCTAACAATCATATGCGTTGCTATTCAAAGGCGTCACTTAATGGTAACTGCTGCTCCTGCCTTACGGAACAAATTACCTCAGTATTTCTGCTTTGTAGTTTTAATCAATCATTCGATGTGACACTGTTTATTGGGTGCATTTGCAGGTTTGGGGTTTGTTTGCTCCAAAGTACGTATTCGATGCAATTGGCCTTCTCCTCACAGACTTGTTAATTTGTTTAGCATCAATCTACTACAGCTGATGTTGCTTTGCTTCTTGAGTTGCACTGCTAACCACTAACACAACACTGCTATTATGCTTTTGTGTGAATCGGTTGCAGCTAGAGATGCTATTTTTTCTTATTCTTCTTGTGACTGCAGTAAGACCACACACTAAACTTAGTTCATTCGTATTTGTATTGGCCAAGTAAGCATAAAATATACAACCATAGTTGGTCTTTCCCACGGATGTTCACACTTATACAAAAAGGATACTCCCTCCGTCCTAAAATATAGTTCTTTCAAAAATATAGTTCTTCCTAGCCTACTTTTTTTCTGTTCACATTCATTTAAATGATAATAAATATACATATATGTAAACTATATTCATATGTTACTTAATGAATATGTTACTTAATGAATGTATGAGTCGGGGACCATAATTAGGGGTACCCTCAAGACTTCTAATTCTCAGCTAGTAACCCCCATCAGCACAAAGCTGCATAGGCCTGATGGGTGCGATTAAGTTAGAGATCGGTCCATTCGAGGGACTCGATCACGCCTCGCCCGAGCCTAGCCTCGGGCAAGGGCAGCCGACCCCGGAGGATCTCCGCCTCGCCCGAGGTCCCCCTCCAGCGACGAACATACTTCCGGCTCGCCCGAGGCCCTGTCTTCGCCAAGAAGCAACCCTGACCAAATCGCCGCGCTAACCGACCAAATCGAAGGAGCATTTAATGCAAAGGTGGCCTGACACCTTTATCCTGACGCGCGCCCTTCCGTCGACAGAGCCGAAGTGACCGCAGTCACTTCGCCGCTCCACTGACCGGCCTGACAGAAGGACAGCGCCGCCTGCGCCGTACCGACTGCAGTGCCACTTGACAGAGTGAGGCTGACAGGCAGTCAGGCCCGGCCTCAGGCACCATAGGAAGCTTCGCTCTGCCCGACCCAGGGCTCGGACTCGGGCTAAGCCCCGGAAGACGGCGAACTCCGCTCCGCCCGACCCAGGGCTCGGACTCGGGCTAAGCCCCGGAAGACGGCGAACTTCGCTCCGCCCGACCCAGGGCTCGGACTTGGGCTCAGCCCCGGAAGACGACGAACACCGCTCCGCCCGACCCAGGGCTCGGACTCAGCCCTGGCCTCAGCTGACGATCTCCGCCTCGCCCGACCCAGGGGCTCGGACTCGACCTCGGCCACGGAAGACTGACTCGACCTCGACCTCGGAGGAACCTCCACATCGCCCAACCTAGGGCGCAGACCAGCCACGTCAACAGGAGGCGCCATCATCACCCTACCCCAAGCTGACTCAGGCCACAGGGAACAAGACCGGCGTCCCATCTGGCTCGCTCCACCAGATAGGCAATGATGGCGCCCCACACACTCTGTGACGACGGCGGCTCTCAGCCCCCTTACGAAAGCAAGAGGACGTCAGCAAGGACTCGACAGCTCCGACAGCTGTCCTTCCTCCAGGCTCCGGCGCCCCTCCGACGACCACGACACCACACGAACCGGGTGCCAAAACCCCTCCGGCCGCCACGATGGCGTGTACTTAGGACGCTAGCTCTCCTCCGCTAGACACGTAGCACTCTGCTACACCCCCCATTGTACACCTGGATCCTCTCCTTGCGCCTATAAAAGGAAGGACCAGGGCCCTCTTAGAGAGGGTTGGCCGCGCGGGGACGAGGACGAGACAGGCGCTCGCGTAAGGCCGCTCGCTCTCTCTCCCGCGTGGACGCTTGTAACCCCCTACTGCAAGCGCACCCGACCTGGGCGCGGGACGAACACGAAGGCCGCGGGATTTCCACCTCTCTCACGCCCGTCTCCGGCCACCTTTCTCCCCCCTTCGCGCTCGGCCTCGCGCCGACCCATCTGGGCTGGGGCACGCGGCGACATTTCACTCGTCGGCCCAGGGACCCCCCGGTCTCGAAACGCCGACAGTTGGCGCGCCAGGTAGGGGCCTGTTGCGTGTTGACGAACAGCTTCCCGTCAAGCTCCAGATGGGCAGTCTCCAGCAACCTCTCGAGCCCGGGACGGTGCTCCGTTTCGGGAGTCTTGAGTTCATGTCCCTCGACGGCAGCTACAACATGATACTCCTTCCCCGCCGTGCGACAGCAGCAATGGCGGCCGACAGCCCGCCCGCCGGCGGCGGAATCGACGACGTCTTCCCCGCGTGGTGGAAGAACAACCTTCGAGCTCACCCCGCCCTCTCCCCCGCCGACGGAGGAGGAGGCGGGGCAACCAAGGCCAAGCAGGAGGCAGCGCCTCATCGGCTGTCGAGCGAGCCGACAGCGCCGGCACCTCAACGGGGGGTGCGCCGGGCATCGACCTCGCGTTTGAGACGAAGACGAGCGCCGTCTCCCCGCAACGCGCCGATTCCAAGCAAACGGACGACGCCAGCACGCTCGCGAAAGGCTTACTGGGCATCACCCTCGTACCAGAGACAGCGGTGCAGTCAGTCCCTGACGTGATGTCATCACCGCCCGTCGACCAAGAGGTACCGACCGATTCTCATCTCATGCCCCTTGGATTCAGCCTCGACCCGCCAAGCGACTTCGCTTTGGCGGGCGCCCTCGTAGAGGCGAGTCCAAACCCTCTGGGGTTTCGTATGCGGTCACCTTGGGACCGGCTGACGGACGTCTCGACCTACGGGCCCTCTGGGTCCGAGGAAGACGACGTGCCCGACTTCTGTTGGGATTTCTCTGGACTTGGCAACCCTGGTGCCATGCGGGACTTCATGACCGCATGCGACTACTGCCTTTCCGACTGTTCCGACGGTAGCCGCAGCCTCGGCGACGAGGACTGCGGCCCGAGTCGCGAATGTTTCCACGTCGATCTAGGGGGTCCCTCCGAAGGCAACCATCTTGGTATGCCGGAGAACGGTGATCTCCCTAGGCCTGTGCCTCGCGTTGACATCCTACGGGAGCTAGCAGTGGTCCCCGTTCAGGCGGGGGGTCATGACCCACAGCTCGAGCAAATCCGCGGGGTGCCGGCCAGGCTCGACGAGGGAGCAGGAGCACTTGAGCCGATCCGCCGGGACGTCGGGCAGGAATGGGCGGGCCAGCCTCCGGCTGGGGAAATGCGTCATCTACCCCAGGGCTTCCAGCACCGCATCGCTGACGATGCCAGGATGAGGTCGCCGTCCGCTTCCAGTGGAGTCGGCCAGAACCTGGCTGCAGCGGCAATGCTCCTCTGCGCGATGCCGGAGCCGTCAACCACCGAGGGACGGCGAATCCAGGGAGAGCTCAAGAACCTCCTGTAGGACGTCGCGGTCCGACGGGCCGAAAGCTCCGCCTCCCGAAGGCAGGGGTACCCCTCGGAACATCGCGTCACGACTTCCCGATTCATGCGGGAAGCCTCGGTCAACCTCGGGCGCACGCGCAACAGAGCGCGTGCGGCCCCGGGTCGCCTCGGCTACGAGCACCATCACCGCGACCGTCGAGCCCACCTCGGCGAAAGGGTGCGCCGAGGCTACCACCCCAGGCGTGGGGGGGGGGGCGCTACGACAGCGGGGAGCATCGGAGTCCCTCGCCCAAACCACCCGGTCCGCAGGTTTTCAGCCGCGCCATACGCCGGGCGCCGTTCCCGACCCGGTTCCGACCCCCGACTACTATCACAAAGTACTCGGGGGAGACGAGACCGGAACTGTGGCTCGCGGACTACCGGCTGGCCTGCCAACTGGGTGGAACGGACGATGACAACCTCATCATCCGCAACCTCCCCCTGTTCCTCTCCGACACCGCTCGCGCCTGGTTGGAGCACCTGCCTCCGGGGCAGATCTCCAACTGGGACGACCTGGTCTAGGCCTTCGCCGGCAATTTCCAAGGCACGTACGTGCGCCCTGGGAACTCCTGGGACCTCCGAAGCTGCCGGCAGCAGCCGGGAGAGTCTCTCCGGGACTACATCCGGCGATTCTCGAAGCAGCGCACCGAGCTGCCCAACATCACCGATTCAGATGTCATCGGCGCGTTCCTCGCCGGCACCACCTGCCGCGACCTGGTGAGCAAGCTGGGTCGCAAGACCCCCACCAGGGCGAGCGAACTGATGGACATCGCCACCAAGTTCGCCTCTGGCCAGGAGGCGGTTGAGGCTATCTTCCGGAAGGACAAGCAGCCCCAGGGCCACCCACCGGAAGATGCCCCCGAGGCGTCAACTCAGCGCGGCGCCAAGAAGAAGGGCAAGAAGAAGTCGCAAGCGAAACGCGACGCTGCCGACGCGGACCTTGTCGCCGCCGCCGAGTACAAGAACCCTCGGAAACCCCCCGGAGGTGCCAACCTCTTCGACAAGATGCTCAAGGAGCCGTGCCCCTATCACCAGGGGCCCGTCAAGCACACCCTTGAGGAGTGCGTCATGCTTCGGCGCCACTTCCACAGGGCTGGGCCACCCGCGGAGGGTGGCAGGGCCCGCGACGACGACAAGAAGGAAGATCACCAGGCAGGAGAGTTCCCCGAGGTCCGCGACTACTTCATGATCTACGGTGGGCAAGCGGCGAACGCCTCGGCTCGGCACCGCAAGCAAGAGCGTCGGGAGGTCTGTTCGGTGAAGGTGGCGGCGCCAGTCTACCTAGACTGGTCCGACAAGCCCATCACCTTCGACCAAGCCGACCACCCCGACCACGTGCCGAGCCCGGGGAAATACCCGCTCGTCGTCGACCCTGTCATCGGCGACGTCAGGCTCACCAAGGTCCTCATGGACGGAGGCAGCAGCCTCAACATCATCTACGCCGAGACCCTCGGGCTTTTGCGTGTTGATCTGTCCTCGGTCCGGGCAGGCGCTGCGCCTTTCCACGGGATCATCCCCGGGAAGCGCGTCCAGCCCCTCGGACAACTCGACCTTCCCGTCTGCTTCGGAGCACCCTCCAACTTCCGAAGGGAGACCCTCACGTTCGAGGTGGTCGGGTTCCGAGGAACCTACCACGCGGTACTGGGGAGGCCATGCTACGCGAAGTTCATGGCCATCCCCAACTACACCTACCTCAAGCTCAAGATGCCGGGCCCCAACGGGGTCATCACCGTCGGCCCCACGTACCGACACGCGTTCGAATGCGACGTCGAGTGCGTGGAGTACGCCGAGGCCCTCGCCGAATCCGAGGCCCTCATCGCCGACCTGGAGAGCCTATCTAAGGAGGTGCCTGAAGTGAAGCGTCATGCCGGCAACTTCGAGCCAGCGGAGACGGTTAAGTCCGTCCCCCTCGACCCCAGCGGCGACGCCTCCAAGCAAGTCCGGATCGGCTCCGAGCTCGATCCCAAATAGGAAACAGTGCTCGTCGACTTTCTCCGCGCGAACGCCGACGTCTTCGCATGGAGTCCCTCGGACATGCCCGGCATACCGAGGGATGTCGCCGAGCACTCGTTGGATATCCGAGCCGGAGCCCGACCCGTCAAGCAGCCTCTGCGCCGATTCGACGAAGAAAAGCGCAGAGCCATAGGCGAGGAGATCCACAAGCTAATGGCGGCAGGGTTCATCAAAGAGGTATTCCATCCCGAATGGCTTGCCAACCCTGTGCTTGTGAGAAAGAAAGGAGGGAAATGGCGGATGTGTGTAGACTACACTGGTCTAAACAAAGCATGTCCAAAGGTTCCCTACCCTCTGCCTCGCATCGATCAAATCGTGGATTCCACTGCTGGGTGCGAAACCCTGTCTTTCCTCGATGCCTACTCAGGGTATCACCAAATCAGGATGAAGGAGTCCGACCAGCTCGCGACTTCTTTCATCACGCCCTTCGGCATGTACTGCTATGTCACCATGCCGTTCGGCTTGAGGAATGCCGGTGCGACGTACCAGCGGTGCATGAACCATGTGTTCGACGAACACATTGGCCGGGCGGTCGAGGCCTACGTCGATGACATCGTAGTCAAGACGGGGAAAGCCTCCGACCTCCTCTCCGACCTTGAAGTGACATTCCGATGTCTCAAGGCGAAAGGCGTGAAGCTCAATCCCGAAAAGTGTGTCTTTGGGGTACCCCGAGGCATGCTCTTGGGGTTCATCGTCTCCGAGCGGGGCATCGAAGCCAACCCGGAGAAGATCGCAGCCATCACCAGCATGGGGCCCATCAAGGACTTGAAGGGCGTACAAAGGGTCATGGGATGTCTTGCTGCTCTGAGCCGTTTCATCTCACGCCTCGGCGAAAGAGGTCTGCCTCTGTACCGCCTCTTAAGGAAGGCCGAGTGCTTCACTTGGACTCCTGAGGCCGAAGAAGCCCTTGGGAACCTGAAGGCGCTCCTCACTGTAACACCCTGAATTTGGGGGTATAAAATTTCTTTTCCAATATCCACCAAATTCAGGTGTTACTCTCTCGGTTCTTCGCTTTCCTTCTCTTTTTCCTAAATAATGGAGAATTATTATATATATATAAGTTTTAAGCTTAGTAAAATAAAATCTTAAAAAGCTTCGATTGTTGCATTCATGCCATTGCATAGTGTTTGTGAGTGCTAAGATTTCTCGAAACACGTTGAATTATCTCACAAATATTTTCGTGAACTTCTGGAATCTTTGGAACGTTTTTCGAGTATTAAATATGAATTTTAGTTTTTCTAATATTAATTAAATACTTAAAATTTAGTATTTGCGAAAACTATAAAATTCTGGAAACTCGATAATATATGTATATATATTTTCCTCTCGTCGAGTCTGTTCCAGATCTCGTGTCCTTTTCACGGGATCGTTAAAATGTCTTTCCTCGCAAACGTCGTGCTGCTTGTGTCTACCCTCGTCGTGCTCACAACCTTCTCTCTCGCGCCCGGTCGTGACGCGATTCTGCGACGAATTCGGCAACCACCTCCCACGCAATCTCGTTTCTATATATACACAACGCCCCATCGTCGCATAACCCCTCGTCTCCCTCCCCAGATCCAAATCGCGCAGGACCAGGCATCCCATCCAGGCGGTTATTGGTCTTCTTGCGTGCGTAGGTGAGCCCTCTCCCTCTCTCCCTCCTCTGCGTGCTCCCTTTTTTTTCCAATCAAGCCGATGTGCCGTGGCCATGTCCCCTGCGACAGGGCGTCTTCAATCCATGGCTGCCTCCCCTGCGTGCTCCCTCTATTTTTCCTCGGTCGGCGGCGCGGTGTGGCCAGGCCCGACGTCCTCGGGCGCGGCGTCCGGGCGCGGCCAGCCCGCGGCTGGCCCAGCGCGACGGCCAGCGCGCGGCAGCCTGCGCGTCTCACCCAGCGCGACGCGGGCGACCCCAGCACCCCGGCGTGCAGGCCCCGCGCGCCCTCGCACTGCTCCCTCGCGCGGTCGAGCTGTCCCTACGCAGGCCCCTGTAGGTGCGTTTGTACGCGGCTGCATTCTCCGTGCGGCTGCTCACCACGCCGTGCTGGCCCCTGCGGTGTTTGCCTCTCCTGTTAGCGCGGTGGTCCAAGGCTCCCGGCGAGATCCCCTGGTGGCCGATTTCTTGTTCCATTAGTGCCCAGGTCGGCCTCCCTTCTCCCCTCCATGCTGCTGGCGAGGGAGTTTTTCATTTGTGATCCATCGTGAGGAGAGAAAGGAAGAAGCTAGCCACATGTGATCCTAAGCTTGGGATCTTCTATAGCTGTGTTTCGTGTGACCATATGTGTGGCCAGCCTCTAGCCAATAATAATTAGCCATGTCGATTAAATTCCGTAAAGTACTAAATAATTAATATATGTCGAGTTATAAATCTGATTCCCTTCGTTCAATTTGCATTAGCTTCATAATAATGTCACCGACGAGTTAACACTATTATTTTATCGGGATGCGTGTTTTAACTAATTAATTAATTGTTGTTTATCTGATGGCTATTAAAGTAGTGATCTAATTAAAACTAATATATAGTTTTAATTTGCGCAAGTATAAATGGACGTTAACATGATTTATGTCAACTGAAATGTTTATATTTGTTTAACATGTCTTCATTCTAAACACAATATTGTTAATGATTTCCCGCTTGTCGTGTTGTTCGCGCACGTCGTCGCCTCGCTGTAGCGTTTGCGAGTTCATGTCTTCCACTGTAGTATGCGTAATACCCGCGAGTTGTCGCGCGGACCGCTCGTGCTATCTGCATGTGTCGTTGTTGCTGTTCACATGCGGTTCACGCGCGTTGTCGCGTGCCACCTCGTTTAAATTCCGCGAACCATTAAATATCCAATATATTTGTGTTGAAAATCCGTTTCGACTTATTTCTTTTATGTTAGCTTCGTAAAAGCTATATTAACGACATATTAGGTAACATTACTTTATCATCATGCACATTCTAATATTAATTAATTGGTCATCTACTTATCTGACAGTTATTAAAGTAGCAATCTAATTGAACTTATTTATAGTTTAGATGCACTTTATAAATACATATTAATATAATTATGCCTACTTAAATGTTTTCGAACTAATACTTGTTTATATAAACGAATTCTCTATTTAGTTATTTCTCGCCGTCGCGCGTGCTGTTCCGCGCGTGGTGACGTGCTGGTTCACGCGTCGTTCCTGCTGATCGCGCGCACTGTTTCGTGTGTCGTCAGCGTGCTATGTCGCGTGTGGCTGTGCGTCATTCGCGCATTAATTTTGCACGTCGCGCATCTTGTCGTGTGTCGTTAATTTCGCCCCGTTTAGAATCTCTCGTGTTAATTAAATTACTTACTTAACTGACATCTGTTAGTGTAGCAGATTAATCGAAACTAAATAGTAGTTATAATTAATATGATTATGTCGATTAATACTTATTTAGTGTAAATACGATGACTTCTCGACCGTAGCCCTAACAATCGCGTTTCTTTTTCCTTGCGTGACCGTAGTAACACGCTCTATTTCGTTTTGCATGTTTTATTATGTTTGTATTTGTATGGTGTAATGTTCTTATGCATATATGTGTTTGCTTGCTTATGTTTGTTCGTCTTCGCTTCACGTTGCGATTAGAATGCGATCCATCTCCAAGCTTCAAGGAATCGACAGTCAAGCTTCGTCGACCAAGTGATCAAACTCCTCGAGCTTTACGAGATTGAAGATTCTGAGCATCTGTTTGGTGAAGGCAAGTGTCCTCTGACCCATTATGTCCCTTTCACTTATAATACACTGTCCCACATTACTTAATTGAAACCTAAAGATTGACTAGCTTTGTATTTACCTTTTACTTGATTACCTATTGGGTTACTATGGTTAGTTTTATGCTATTGCTTTAACTTAATCAACGAACATGATGTGAATATTTATGATACGATGATGCTGTCCCGATGATCTTGTGATATTTTAGGGGACTCGGGCTGTTTCCCGAGTACCTCTCCGTAAGGACCTGTTCGTTGAGAGACCACCCGGGATAATAGTGCAACCATGAGGGTGAAATGGGGCGCCCTTAGCTAATTAATTAGAGGAACTAGAGGTGTAGTTGCTTCGCCGTCGTGCCGTCAATGGGGTCCAGGCACAGTGCTTGCTCTGCCGAGGCTGGGTGCCGAGGTTCTTTCGTTTTGCTTTTGTTAGTCACCCCTCTTCGGGGAGAGGTACTGTGTTTATCAAACTGGAGAAACCTAACGGGCGGCTATGACCTCTAGGGAATCTTTGTAAAAGCTACGTAGTGATACCCTGCCGGACCACCTAGGAAGTGATCAATGGGGAGTCATGATCCCCGGGCAAAACGGAAATCACGGCTCATGGGTAAAGTGTGCAACCTCTGCAGAGGGTAATGAAACTGATATATCAGCCGTGCTCACGGTTATGAGCGGCCTTGGGATCCTCTTTGATTAGAGATACAGATGATCTTAGATACAATGGTTCTATTTATGGTTTTGGTTCGATGATAATAATGATGTTCCTCGATGAGGAAATGATTCACGGGTTGGTTATTACTAAAACTTGGCTTCCACTAATAATAAATACTTGACCAACTAAAAGCAACTGCTTTGACCTTAACCCCACATAAAGCTAGTCCACCTCAGCCAAACGGGACATTTGCTGAGTACGTTGATGTGTACTCACCCTTGCTTTCACAAAACACCAGGTTGCCTTTGGTGCAATCTATGCTCAGGTAAAGGAGAAGGCGTCGAGGCGGATCTCCAGGAGTTCCAGGACTTCGACGAGTTCGAGGATTAGGCTAGCGACCACCCCCAGTCAGCTGCCTGTGGTGGGTTTATTTACGTTGGCTACGTTTCTATTCTGTGTACTTTGATTATATTATGTAAATGACTCTAGTCTTTCATATTATTACTTATCTTTATTGTTATTCGAAGCATTGTGCTATGATGAGTCATTTATGTAATCGCCGTGTACGTGAATTTCTGATCCTGGCACGTACATGGTTCGCATTCGGTTTACCTTCCAAAACCGGGTGTGACACTCACGAATGCGCCTATCTTGGTACCCCCAGCTGCCGGAGAAGCCCTCTTGATCTACGTCGCCGCGACCACTCAGGTGGTTAGCGCCGCGATTGTGGTTGAGAGACGAGAAGAGGGGCATACATTGCCCGTCCAGAGGCCAGTCTACTTCATCAGCGAGGTACTGTCCGAGACCAAAACCCGCTACCCACAAGTTCAGAAGCTGCTGTACGCGGTGATCCTGACGCGGCGGAAGTTGCGACACTACTTCTAGTCTCATCCGGTAACTGTGGTGTCATCCTTCCCCCTGGGGGAGATCATCCAGTGTCGAGAGGCCTCGGGTAGAATCGCAAAATGGGCGGTGGAAATCATGGGCGAAACAATCTCGTTCGCCCCTCGGAAGGCCATCAAGTCCCAGGTCTTGGCGGACTTCGTGGCTGAATGGGTCGACACCCAGCTCCCAACCGCTCCGATCCAGCCGGAACTCTGGACCATGTTCTTCGACGGGTCGCTGATGAAGACAGGAGCCGGCGCATGCCTACTCTTCATCTCGCCCCTCGGGAAGCACCTACGCTACGTGCTGCGCCTCCATTTCCCGGCGTCCAACAATGTGGCCGAGTATGAGGCTCTGGTCAACGGGTTGCGGATCGCCATCGAGCTAGGGGTCCGACGCCTCGACGCTCGCGGTGACTCGCAGCTCGTCATCGACCAAGTCATGAAGAACTCCCACTGCCGCGACCCGAAGATGGAGGCTTACTGCGATGAGGTTCGGCGCCTGGAAGACAAGTTCTACGAGCTCGAGCTCAACCACATCGCCTGGCGCTACAACGAGACTGCGGACGAGCTGGCTAAAATAGCCTCGGGGCGAACAACGGTTCCCCCCGACGTCTTCTCCCGAGACCTGCATCAACCCTCCGTCAAGATCGACGACACGCCCGAGCCCGAAGCACCCTCGGCCCAGCCCGAGGCACCCTCGGCTCGGCCCGAGGCATCCTCGGTTCAGCCCGAGGTACCCTCGGCCCCCGAGGGTGAGGCACTGCGCGTCGAGGAGGAGCGAAGCGGGGTCACGCCTAATCAAAACTGGCAGACCCCGTACCTGCAATATCTCCACCGAGCCGGAGCTCGGCGGTTGGCGCGACGCGCCAAGTCGTTCGTCTTGCTGGGAGATGGGAAGGAGCTCTACCACCGCAGCCCCTCAGGCATCCTCCAGCGATGCATTTCCATCACCGAAGGTCAGGAACTCCTACAAGAGATACACTCGGGGGCTTGCGGCCATCACGCGGCACTTCGAGCCCTTGTCGGAAACGCCTTCCGGCAAGGTTTCTACTGGCCGACGGCGGTGGCCGACGCCACTAGAATTGTCCGCACCTGCGAAGGGTGTCAGTTCTACGCAAGGCAGACCCACCTGCCTGCTCAGGCTCTGCAGACGATACCCATCACTTGGCCTTTTGCTGTGTGGGGTCTGGACCTCGTCGGCCCCTTGCAGAAGGCACCCGGTTGCTACACGCACCTGTTGGTCGCCATCGACAAATTCTCCAAGTGGATCGAGGTCCGACCCCTAAACAGCATCAGGTCCGAACAGGCGGTGGCATTCTTCACCAACATCATCCACCGTTTTGGGGTCCCGAACTCCATCATCACCGACAACGGCACCCAGTTCACCGGCAGAAAGTTCCTGGACTTCTGCGAGGATCACCACATCCGAGTGGACTGGGCCGCCGTGGCTCACCCCATGACGAATGGGCAAGTAGAGCGTGCCAACGGCATGATTCTACAAGGACTCAAGCCTCGGATCTACAACGACCTCAACAAGTTCGGCAAGCGATGGATGAAGGAACTCCCCTCGGTGGTCTGGAGTCTGAGGACAACACCGAGCCGAGCCACGGGCTTCACGCCGTTTTTTCTAGTCTATGGGGCCGAGGCCATCTTGCCCACAGACTTGGAATACGGTTCCCCGAGGACGAGGGCCTATGCTGACCAAAGCAACCAAGCTAATCGAGAAGACTCGCTGGACCAGCTGGAAGAGGCTCGGGACATGGCCTTGCTACACTCGGCGCGGTACCAGCAGTCCATGCGACGCTACCACACCCGAGGGGTCCGGTCTCGAGACCTCTAGGTGGGCGACCTGGTGCTTCGGCTGCGACAGGATACCCGAGGGCGGCACAAGCTCACGCCTCCCTGGGAAGGGCCATTCGTCATCGCCAAAGTTCTGAAGCCCGGAACATACAAGCTGGCCAACAGCCAAGACGAGGTCTACAACAACGCTTGGAACATCCAACGGCTACGTCGCTTCTACCCTTAAGATGTTTTCAAGTTATTCATATACCTCGCTCCAATGCAAAGTTTAGTCATCAAGGAAGGGTCAGCCTTGCCTCGGCAAAGCCCGACCCTCCCTCGGGGGCTAAAAGGGGGGAACCCCCTCTGCGTTGAATTTTTTTCCTCGAAAAAAGATCATTTCTGCCAGAATGTCTTTCGTGCTTTTCGACTACTTCGAAAGTGGATCCTGAAAACGACGGAGTACACGTAAGCAGCCAAGCCTGACCGAGCCGAGGGACTCCTACGCCTCCGGGATACGGATACCTCACTCATCACCTTCTGCGATAAGTAACTCACGTTCGGATAGGTGATTCCGCGGACCGAACAAGTCTTCATGCTCGAAAGCTCCTCTGCCGAAGCGGTTCTTTGGACCTTCTCGACTGCGTCGGTGACAGAACCCCATGGACGGGCAAGAGCACGCGTAAGCGGCAAGGCCGACCGAGCCGAGGGATTCCTACGCCTCCGGGATACGGATACCTCACTCATCACCTTCCGTGAAAAGCAACTCTCGCCCGCACAGACAATTCTGTTACCGACGAAAAAATCCAGATACTCGAAACAAGAGGAAAAGAAGTGCAACTTTACAACACTGCGAGGGCGTGTTTGGGCCTCGGCGGCCGCAGAAAACACACGCTACAAGACAATCCGATCCTGCAGGCTCGGATCTTGACGGCTGAAGGGAGCAGCAACACCCTCAGCGTCGACTGCACCTTCGGCGAGGTCCGACCTAGCCTTGGACGGCGACGCGGTCCGAGGATCTCCACTTTGAAGGACGACATCATCACCACGCTCGGGCCATCGCCGCCAGGGTCTTCTCCGAGAATCCGGCCCGAGCAGGCGGCTCGGCTGGTCACCCCGAGGTCTCGGCCAGCTGTCCTCCGAGGACATCAGCCCGGCCCGAGGCCTCGGCAGATCAATTCCGGCGTCGGTCCCGCTAACGGACGACCAGGCTCCGGCCGACCAACTCCTCTTTTTTCGAGCCAACTCTGCCTCTGTCCATACTGACACCGCTACCCCTGGCCTCGACTCATCGAAGAGCAGCCGAGGGGTTTTCTTTAACTAAGCGAGAGAAGCCTCGGACAGCAAGGCCGACCGAGCCGAGGGATTCCTATGCCTCCGGGATATGGATACCTCACTCGTCACCTTTGCACGGGGCGACTCACGCCTGGTGAAGCGGTTCAGACAACCAACAGGCGAGTCTTAGTGCTCGAAAATGAGGAAAAAGCACGACTCCACGCCAAAAATACATACATGTTCAGGCCCCGACAGCCACAATGAACAAAAGATCGGCACTCAAGGTGCCATTACAAATGGAACTCCGGTTCCACCTCCGCAGGTACGAACAACCCCAATCGATCGGGGGGCCTGCGGAGCGACAGAAGACCGACGCACGGCACGCCGTCGCCCGCTCCAGCAGCGGCGGCGACGACGACTTCTGCTCCGGGGGGCCGAACAGCAGCAGCGATGACCTCAGGGCGGATGCTGCTGCCAGGAGGCCCCCGCCCGTGCCCAAACTCGTGAGGCAAGGACGGGCAGAAGGCCGTAGAGTTGGGGGTCGGTCCATGGGCGGCCCCGACTATCTCGTCGGCGGAAGAACCTCTTCCAGCTGCCGTGGCGGAAGGCGGCGCCGGGAGCGGCTCCGAAGCCACTCGGGTCCGGGAGCCGGGCACGCGGCAGCTGCCAGCGCCACGGACAGCAAGCGCCCTTCCCCCCGATCACTGAGGGAAGGAGCGGGCCACCGCCCACGTAGGGGCCGACCCCAACTCGGCACACTCCCCTCCCCAGCGCTGGTGATGAAAATCCTTGAGGCTGAGGGAGAGGCAGAGGCCGCAGCCCGGTTTGCTTTCCCCGCCGTCAAACTGGGGGTCACCGTCTTGGGTGACCGCCGGCGGGGGGGGTGCAGCCGGGCTGCGTGATGAAAATCCTTGAAGCCGAACGATGGCTGAAAGGTACCAACTCCGACGGAGTTGCGTTCCTCCAACGACAAGGCGGAAGGACTGCGGGCATCCCCCATCCGGGGGCTCGGAAGGTGGAAAGACACGATGCATGAGGGAGCGCGAAGACATGGTCGCCTTTTAAGGGGGTCACCCTCCTTTTAAAGGCGACTCTCCCTACTTGCATCCCCAGCCGTCACGGGATGAGTCTTCTCCAGCACGCTCCAAGGTCCTCCCCCTACGGCGCGGGGGCTGGGCCCCACGCGTCATGCAAGCCGGCTCAGGGCGGAAGAAGCCAAACTGCAGCGCGCGGTGCATGCAACCGTCCAACGGTTGTAAACGTCCCTCCACTTTCGCCCAGACCAGCGGGTGAAAGGGCGGGCAGCCATGCAGGCGGCATGCAACCGCGCCAAGTGGGCGCACCTCTCCGACTTCCAGCGCGCCCAGCATGGAAGCCCAGGCCCACGCGTCATGCAACCGGTGCGCCGGATGCTACGTGCGAGCAACTGCATCGCCACTCGCGCCACTGCCACGCCTCCTCGACTGCGGAACCAGTACCGCGACTCGAGGCAACCCTACGCACGACCCAGCAGTGCCAGCCTGGCGCGATGGTCAATACGACCAAAAATGGGCCGGCAGTAATAACGGTGGCAGGCGGGCAGGAGCAGCGGTCACGTCGTCAGCCAAGCTTACGTCCCATCCGGGGGCAGCAAGAGAACCCTCTCTCACGGCGTAAAGACAACGCGCCCGTGTTCCGTTCCTCGAACGGCTCGCGCACGCGCAACGGCCGCCCCGCGAACCGCACGCCTCGTCGCATTAACTCCGCGGCGGCACAGGCGGCGCCTCTGGCAAGAGAAGCAAGCGACGCTTCACCTTCACCATAATGACCGCGTCAAAAGAGGTACGCCACGTCATTCGATTTCGTATCCTTTTCCTTTTTCCTCTTTCTCTCTCTTACAACTGGGACCGGGAAAGGGGGATACCCTGAAAAGGATCCTTCTCTGTGAAGGAACCAGGCTCCGAGCCTCCCTACTGATCAGAGGTTCGAAGGCTGGCCCCTCGAAGGGTTCAACAACCGCCTCAGAGCGCGTGGGCTCCACACCCACTACTGGTCAGAGGTTCGAAGGTCGGCCCCTCGGAAGGGTTCAACGATCGCCTCAGGCTACTCGGGCTCCGCGCCCACTACTGATCAGGGGTTCGAAGGCTGGCCCTCGAAGGGTTCACAGCCGCCTCAGACACAGAGCGAGGGATGACCATGGGTACGTTCGATACATAACCAAGGCTCGGGCTGCGCTCCCGAGGTACCCTAGGACATTTCCGAGACCAGCAGGAACGATCTTGTAACGAAATCCCATCAGAGGGAGGCATCGAGCCCTCGGACCCCGTCGACAGGGGACCGGGTCCGGCAGATCACCCACAGGTACTTTTGGGCACGCCTCTAGGCCTCTAGCCGACCCCTAGCGAATGGGGCACGGACGTCCGCTCGGATTACCCGCCAGCAGCTCACCGGAGACACCATGTTCGGCGCCCTCCGAGGGCAACATGGCGCTTTCCCCCCTCCTCCTTGCGGAAAGGCGACGCAGGGGCGTATATAAAAAAGTCGAGTCTGTCCCTGAGCGTCCTCTCGCCCTGTGCAGAGGCTCGGGGGCTGCTCTCGCAAACCCGGCTCCGGCCAAACCGTTGACAGCGTCAACATACCAGCCCGAGAACTTGGGACCCGACCGTGCACCCGGGCTACGGCCAGCTCGCATGAGGGAACGACCAGACCAGCCAAATCATTGCACAAGGCATTAAGACCTCAGAGGAGTCAAACCACTCCTCCGAGGCCTCGGGGGCTACACCCGGCGGGTGCGCTCGCGCACCCACCGGAACAAAACGCAACCGAGAAAGGCTGGTCCCCTTGCAAAACAGTGCGACAAAAGCCTCCAAGCGAGTGTTAACACTCCCTTCGAGGCTCGGGGGCTACTGTCGGGGACCATAATTAGGGGTACCCTCAAGACTCCTAATTCTCAGCTGGTAAAAGGAAGGACCAGGGCCCTCTTAGAGAGGGTTGGCCGCGCGGGGACGAGGACGAAACAGGCGCTCGCGTAAGGCCGCTCGCTCCCTCTCCCGCGTGGACGCTTGTAACCCCCTACTGCAAGCGCACCCGACCTGGGCGCGGGACGAACACGAAGGCCGCGGGATTTCCACCTCTCTCACGCCCGTCTCCGGCTACCTTTCTCCCCCCTTCGCGCTCGGCCTCGTGCCGACCCATCTGGGCTGGGGCACGCGGCGACATTTCACTCGTCAGCCCAGGGACCCCCCGGTCTCGAAACGCCGACAGTATGATTAGTGTAAAATGAATTATATTTTGGGACGGAGAGAGTATTATATTATTCTTGAATCCTTTTCTCTTGATTCCTAAGGGAGTTTTTTGTACCTCTCATGAGCTTTTTCTCCCTTCCTGTATTGTCTGTTTAACTCAGTTTTTAAGGTGTTAGACTGGCTCCAGCAACGTCCTCTATATCTATCCTTTATATGTTCTTTATAGTCTCCTCTAAAAGATTTTATCATCTATCTCTTTCCTCTCTAACAATGTCCTCTATACGTAAATACCTATATTATAGACATTTTAAATTTTTAATTTTTTGTACATACGTATTTGTCATACTCTCAAATGTATTGTACATATTTTAGTTTTGCTACATCGGTTCTTTAAAGTATTTAAATAGATAGAAAAATCATTTAGAAAAACTCTACATATAGAGGATTCAATAGTGTCCTCTAAATTTAGAGGACCATTTAGAGGACGTTGCTGGAGCGAGTAGATGACCGCTCGATCCTCTATATTTAAGGTAGATGAGCCTTTACATGCTCTATTGGAGAGAGCCTTATGGCAGTCCTTGGGAACTTTGGGGGTATGCCAGGACGCCTTTCTCCTCGCTGGTCTTCCTTTTTCTGCATGGGTGGGTCAGAGTTATTTAGTTGAAGCAATATTCATGATAAATTTATTCGAGCAAGTTTTTTGACTTTTTTTTTGAAAAATCCTCAAAATCTAGAAATTAATGTCATGAAAAGTCATGTGGATAAGTTATCTAGAAAACTTTAAAAATATGAAGAGTCTTAAAAGAAAATTTGTCAAAAAATTAGGAGGGACCACTGAAAGGATCACAATAGCCATTGAGCTTTTCTAAACTAGATCATGTGGCGCCCTTACGGGCGCCCTATCCTTAAGTATTACAAAGTAGTTCAAAGACATTCTATTCTGGTACAAGACAACTCAGATCTGAGAAATTAATGGAGCAAAAGACTGTTGACGGCATCACTGATGCTTTTACGCTGATTCAAACCAGGCAAACGCCTTTTTGCATAATGGTTAAGGGACCCAACAATAATCCCCTGACTGATCCTCGATATTTCATAGCTGAGATGAGCTTTTTAATAACAGAAGGCTTAAACATGAGACATCGTCGTACTACCAATCTGACCTATTTTTGGGCCTTGCTCTCGTGTTAATATCATCCACAAAAAATTCCCTCGGACTATGCATGGGGCCTCCATAATGGTCTATTGGCTAGCGAAATAAATCAGTGTCACTGCATAATCTAGTTGCAATAGAGTCTACACACCTCTTTACAATTTGCAATCTTTGAGGGACATTAAGGACATGAGGCGCCCGCCTATCGAACAACACAAAATTTAGTGTTAGTGCAAACGAAGGTTGCAATTTCCCCCCTCTACTAAATTTATTGGTATTTTTAACAAGATATTGCTGCTACTCCATCTTAAGCATGATACAACCCTTGTTTTCTAGTATTGGCTAAAAAATGACCAACCTTCGTAAATTTATTTTTACATACTTGTATGACATCATATTCGAAAATAAGATCCATGTTTGTATATAGCGAGATATCAGTTGTATGTTTATTGGGTGCACTGGGACATTTAACATATGGCTGAAAACTATACAATCCAAGCATAGGCCCTAATAACTAACAAAAGACGATATACAAATGCAAATAACGTCATTGGCTGGGTCATATAGTAGAGTAATGAATAGTTTGGGGAAGTACTATAGCATGTGTGTTAACTTGTCAGTCTATAAAGCAAATGAGAAACATATACATCATTAGTTCCACCGCAAATGAGAAACATATACATCATTAGTTCCACCGCGATAGCTCTGCAGCTGGTCCATATCTTTATTGTTATTTTTGCCTCTGGTCTGTCCTCCATCCTCCTAGACGAAGTCATCTAATGCAGTACTGATGGGTGTAATGTTGAGGTCCAAAACACCTAAACCTTGAGTGAACCTAGTTTTTTATATTAGGTCCAGCCAAAAAGCTGAATAACTGCTACTGTAAGTTTCCTCACCAACTCAATAAAAAATGGCATGTATCCCAAATAGCCAAGTTCGATGTACAATTGCAATACTATCCACCTGAACCATAACATGCTGACCAAAGCATCAATGGGAAATTAGAAAAATCTTCAATACCTTAAAGAAAGTATCAGTGTCATAATTATGAGGTACCTTGCTCTAATCAAAATTTTTATTCGCAAATGCTTTCTTTCTCATAAACTGTTGAGTCAGGCTGTAAGAGTAGTGCTAGTTTTGTAACAAAATATCGTAGAGGAAAGGGTAATGTGTGGGTTGTGAGGCTTATCTTTGAAAGAAATTTTAAAACTAAGAGATAATTAATACCCATAGCTATGAAACATAACTAATGGAAGGACCATTGCCTTAGAGGATAGGAGCAAAAAACCACTATAGATTTAATCATCACACATGCAACCCTGCAGTAGACGAAGACTGTTATGTGGCATCTATGTCAATTAGACTGTTCTTAATCCTGCAAAACACAAATGCTCTAGTTAATTTGAAACAAGATGGTACCTTTTTATCAAGGCCATTAGTGAACATGAGTAGAACCCAAGTAGCAAAAGCCAATTGGTTTCTAACCGAGAACCTTTTTTTCAGAATAGGTGAACATGTTCTCTCCAAAAGTTGTGCATAGATTTTTGGAACCGGGACACCTAAATTATTGAATGATAAGTCACCGAAATATATCACCTAGTCAGTTTGAAGCCAAGCAGCCAATAGCAACAACTCACCTATGTGAAAATAGAAAGGTGTTTGGACCACTCAGGCTCCCGTGTCCACCTCGTGTTGTCTGGACTTCATATTGCACTCGATCTTGCTGCCCCCAAATGCATATCTAATCAAAATAACTGAAGGTCAATAAGATCAACGATAGAAGGTATAAATAGACCTACTGTGTATTTCACTCCAACCTGTGGATCATCATAACACTGACAAATGACAAATGTAAGAACAATATATACCATTATAAATCCATGTACATATATTAGAACTTTTGTTAGGCAAATTACTTGTAGACAATGGAAAAAGAAGTTCACAAGTCACAGGTGGCACACAACGTTAGTAATAATCTTTTAACTGTAAGTGCAGTACAAGCTGGTGCTGGGAGAGAAAAACAGAAGGACAAACAGAAACTGGTGCTTCTGGAGAATTTGCTGCTGTGTGTGTAGGAACTGGAGAAGCTGGTGCTGCACTGCTGCTGATGATGCTGTTGCTGATGCTGGTGCTGCTGAAGCTAAAACTTGAACTGGAGAAGGAGGTGCTGAATGCTGCGCGGGACATGACTGCTTAGGGGCTGGTGAGACATTAGCCTTTTGAGCTGACATCTTGTATTTATCAGCAGCTCTTTTGACACCTTTGCGCAATCCAGCAAGCGGTTGAGCAGTCTGAAATGGTGCTTGTTTAATGATTGATTTGATACCACGAACAAGCACTTACTACGCCTGCTGGATAGACTTTTGATCCTTGGAATTCTGAGCTTGAGCTCTGGTAGTCTTCTTCTGGTTTGAGTTGATGCTGCGGCAGACATTTGATACAGCTATATCGTAATCTTTCAAAGCCGCCATTGCTGCAACCTTGCTTGGCTCATGATCAAGGCAAGATATAGCTTCAGATAGTGCAGACTGAAGGCTCACCAGCCCAAATGGCAGATTAGACGAAGTAGGCTGTCGTCGAGAGCTAGAGGGTTCTTCAACAGATGCAGACGACGACATCGGCCCTCTTGTAAAATATGGCTTCTTAGTTCTCAGAAGGCCCAGTTTTAGATGCCTTTGGTGGGATGACCACACCACAGCGGGCTGCGCAAAAAACAGGGGCCTTGGCAGATCTTGTCCCTTGTGGTAAATCTCAGCATACGCAGTTTCAGCAGCATTCCTAAACTGAAAAAAATCAAAGGGTAATGTAATTGTTACTAAGATTGTGTTTACCAAGAGTGAATGTTTGTTGTTATTACTGAAGTATTATTGCATTTTACAAAAATGTTACTAAAAACCGTACCTCCAAATTGTCGTACTTCACCTGACGGCCAGGTCTAGGGGTCTTGTCAAGATCACATATACTCTTCATGATTTTGGAAGTAAAAAACTTCCAGCGGGGTGTGCCAACCAGTCGAGTGACAGGGCACTCAACATTGTCCTAATAATAAATCTAAAACAAATAAGAAATTACTGAATCTTAAAAGTTTGTAACTGGTTGTTATTACTGGATATTTATAGTGATATACATCTACACACAATGTAATTACTGAATCATGTGCATCTAAAAAACTACAACATAAAAGCAGAATTACTAAACCTCTATGAAAAAATAACTGAAGGGTTATTACCATCAAAAAAAGAATACATCCTTGGATGTGGGGAGTTGCAACATGCCTTGCTCTCTCCAACATGAACTTCTCAAACTTTGCAACAATATCATCACATAGTCTCTGACACCAGTCATAATCCTTTACTTCCTCTAAACTTTCAGTTACAATATAGTCCTTGCCAGAAATGAACAAACTGGTTGTTGGGAACAGCAAAGAATTACAAGCCAAGATCAAAAAACATCTGATGATCCAGTCTTCTTCATATTGGTCATGAAGACTGACCATCCTTTCAACAACCCACCGGGAGACCTCATACGATGAAAGCTTCTTATATGCAGCCAAACACTTGCTGCGAGCAAACATGTCTTTCATGTTCTGGTCATCACATAGCTTCCTGAATGTGTTTCTT
Organism: Zea mays; assembly: GCF_902167145.1. Classification (NCBI taxonomy): domain Eukaryota; kingdom Viridiplantae; phylum Streptophyta; class Magnoliopsida; order Poales; family Poaceae; genus Zea; species Zea mays. Next base: position 35,572,388 of record NC_050098.1, on the reverse strand, counting down.
GCAGTCCTGATCTCATGATAAGTCCAATCGGGGAATTGTTTCTCGCCGCGGGGGAGACCGGTCACAATCTGAACAACTTCCGGTGTGATTGGCAAAGATTTGTTACCAACAACCAGTCTTGGCCCATTGTCATCGTTCTTGACAGATGCCATCAGAAAACTTCCAAAAACTCTGACATCAAGTCTGTCAATGTTAAGATCTAACAGACAACCAAATCCGAGCTCGATGATGCGATCTTTAATATTTGATGGAAGAGCTTCAGCTGCATAGAAAACAGCTGCAGGAGCACATCGCATTGTGATATAACCACCAGTTGGCTCTTGGGTATAAACAAAACACAAAAGAAATATTACTGAAACGTGTCATTGTGGATTACACATTGGAAAACACTGAAAATAAAAAATGCAAGCAATATTGCTGAAAACATTATACTATCCACTATGTAATGAAGTTACTGAACATAAAACCAGATAGGTAAAAAATACTTAGATACACACCTCATCATCCTCCACCTTCTCCTTGCCCTTCTTAGATACCTGCCGGCGCTTGGCTGGCCTTCGATTTTCATCTGTGTAAGGCTGTGGTGGAGATGGGGCTGCTCTTTTCCTCAAAGAGCGCCGAGCAGGTGGAGAATCAAATGCATGTATATCAAATCTCTCAGAGCTTGACACATCTACAAACTCCTACTGCTGCTCCTTCAAAGGAGAGGACGCAGAATGTGATTGGTCTCCAGATGATGCCATTACTAAAACAAAATATGAAATTACTGAATGTAAGTAATATGTCGTGTATCCTAAACTGAATATTACTGAAGACAAACAACTATTCCTAGCAAATTGATGGGATGACCAAACAAAGCTGATGGGCAGCATTTTGAGGAGATAGCATGTATTTTTTTAAAAAATTGTATGTAATAAACAAAATGGAAGAATACATCCCATTGCAACAATAATCTGTATTCTTCATATTATAATATAGTTTGCTCTAAATTGAGAGGTTGATGTTGTCTAAGTATAATTGTTCTGTATTTATTGTAATAACTCAATATATTTGTAGTAATACTCCATTTATTTTATAAATGTAAGTCTTCTATCTTTCTCTTATTAACATTAACTAAGTCTATAGGGCATTGACTAAGTCTATAGAAATTACGTCGATAATTATAAAATTAAAATAGTTTTTATTAAATCCACCATGGCATAGATTATCATAGTTCTGTCATCTAGTGTTGTGTACTTTCTATTTTAAATTATAAGCATAGCACCAAGTAGAACGATTTATAATTTAAAACGGGAGCAGTAGATATTTGTATAACTTTCTAGACAATTTGACTTACGCTAAAAGTAAAATAATTAGGACTCCTATGTTATTGGAACAGATAGGTATGATTTAGGATTTTTGTAAGGCTGTTTATCCTATCTAATTTGTAGTCATTCAGTGTTCTCTATTTCTAATCGGATACAGAACAATTTACACTATCAAGAAGGGAAACATCAAAGAAAAAGTTTTAGTAAAATACAATGTTACCTGCAAAGAATTTCCTTCATGGTATAAATGAATTGCTGTTATGTTTTACTTGGTCAGGAAAAGAACAGGATTGCAACCACTGCAGTGTAGCCTGCTCTCGCGCTTGTGAGCCTTGCCACACCGCTCGCTGGGTTCGCCGCCTTCTGAGCTTTCCTTTTAAGCACATTTATCACAAATTTATTTATTAACTATATTTCTATTATCAGATAAGAAGGCCTACTAAACCTGCTACCTTTGTCCTTCCTCCCAAAAAAGAACTGTAACCATCCAAAGCTCCCACACAATTCATGTTGCAGACCGCTAGAAAAACATGAATGAAACAAAAGAAGAAAACATGCACAAAATCCAGTAAAAGTAAGAAAGGCTGAGACGCTTCTAAATCAGCTTTGGATTTGTGGTACAAAGAGGCAGAGGCTGTACCTAGAATCAGCAGTGATGGAAGCAGAGCTATCACCATCACCAGTTCTGTCAGCTAAGTCTCCCAATATCTCTGGTAGCTGTCTGGGTAGGCAATCTATAAGGTGGCCTAGGTTGGTTACACAACAAACTTATTAATTGTTTGAAAGCACAAGTTACCTTACCTTCAGGTGCGACGGAGTCTGCTGATGCAGACATGGATGCAGCCTGTGCACATGAAATCGATGAAGGCTGGGTACCTTATCCTTTTTAGAATGCAGAAGCAATTCAGTAGTCTTCAATCATCACCTCTTGTATGAGATGATTTTGTCTGCACAAGTCAATAGATTAGGAGAACATAGATGTTTCTTCATTTTTGCATGGACTTTTGTCCAGACAAGTACATCTGTTTTTTCTTCTCTATGGTATCTTGTTTGAATGTGAAAGGAGTTAACTCCTTGGGAAGGTTCGAGTCTTAATTATCACTAAATTTTGAGATGTTTCCACTTTCCCTGATATTTGGCAAAGAGCAACATATGCTATATATACACAGTTGTGATGCACTCACAACTGCAGATTTTCATTAACAGATACCCTGTAAAATCTGTATACCACTTTACCATTCTAAATGTCTTGGAAAGAAGACAGTTGAGAATGTACCATAGCTACAGATTATAAGTTATTAAGTCAACTATATCATCTAAAGTAACTATATGGATTCATGCTTTAAAATGCTTTGGTTCCATTCAGATACCATTACAATGTAGTAGATGCCAGACCTCATCAGCACTCTACTAAATCAATCTTATATGTTACAAAAACAGGATTTGAGCCTAGCTCAGTTGGTGGGAGATATGGGCGTGCACCCCCATTAGCTAAAGTCCTCTTTTTGCAATGTATATAGTTCCTCCTAGGTTGGTTTAGTTTACTGTAAGGGCCTTCTTATTTTATATAAAACAGCAAACAACACTATAGAAAAGCATTGAACTGAAGTAGAATAAGGACATGGACAAACATAAGGAAGAACAAGATGACTGACACTCAACCTATATGCAGACAAAAAATTGAAAAAAAGAACATAAACGTAAAAATAGTCAAAATGGGATAAGTGGTCTTAAAATAGATAACATGTAGATGCCTTGCACACATCATTCTTTGTGCAAATCAGTATGCGTAATTCATTTGAATGAGTGGCCTCAAAAGTCAAAAATAAAACAAAAAATAGTAGTTCATCTTTGGGTTGTATGGAGACAGTTTATTCCCCAAAAGAAAAAAGGGAACCATTGTGTGCAAATCAGTCTGTGTAGTTCATCTTCGGGTAAGTATTGCACAGATCAGAACCACCTCTTCTGCAAGGAAAAAGGAAACACAAGAAGTATAGGTTCCCTAGTTATCTCCTAATCATCCACTGCTCTCATTTTACATGTGCATAACTGCATATGCTTCAAGAAAAGTTAGCTCCATTTTGAATATAACAACCCTGAAGTAAAGGGAAAAATAATATTAGACTGATGAAAGCACCATGGCAGCACAAATATGCCAAATAGATCCACTGTCAGCCTTCAGGCACAAACTCAACCAATGAAAAAATTCTATCCTTACTGCCATTTCATGATCAAGAGAATGTATTTCTTCTTTATTTTGTCACAAAGTCAAACAGACTAATTGCACTGCTACCTAATCATCCAATCTCACCCCTAACCCTTTATTCGTGCAATATGAACCTTGTTCTTTAAATGTATTAAAGTATATATCAGGTACTGACTTGCACTACCGAGAAAATAATCAGGAAACCAGAGCCCAGGCCATTGGAAGAAAAGAAAATACTTACAGAGCCAATGGATGTGCTTGATTCCCCTGTCTAGATAGAAAAAGCTTAAAGAAAAATAGAATCCAATCAATCCGATATTCCTAGCAAAATTAACACCAGTTCTGATTTCTGAACCAGTATAAAGCATTCATAGGGCTATTAATCTTGCATGCATGTAGAACCGATCGATTCTCTAGCAATTAGTCCAACCCAGTAAGAATCTTGGTTATCCATGCCGCAATATACAAAAGAATAATCTGTCCAACCCAGCCCGAACAAAAGCACAACACATACATATTGATCTCCAGCCATAGTCAAATCAGATAATACAGGGGCCAGATCGGGGCACACGCACCCGCGCAAGGTACAACAAAGAACGGACCAGATAGGCAGATCCACAGCAAGGGAAAAGGGGGGAAGTAGGTTACTTACCCACGACGCTCGATCCGGCGCCGGAGCTTCCCAGCGTCATCGCCGATGGATGGATCGGCAAGGGTACAGGATGAAGAGGAAGGAAAAGCAGCGGCTGCGCACAAGTAAGGCTGAAGCCTAGAGAGGGACCGAGACTCCGAGAGGGCGTCACCGTCAGGGCTGTTCACTGTGATTCCCCGTGAAAACCAAAACAGTGGTGTGCTGTGTCAGTAACAGTAGTGCGGGCCACGCGTCGAGCGGAGAGCGTGCCACCGCGAAGCGCGGAGGGAGCTCCAATTCCCAGTGGCTTTTAACTAGAAGTAATTTATTGCAAAGATTAAACCCTAACCATAAGCCTAATTTCCCCACAACATTTTAGCAAGATGGAAATAAACTAAACACATTGGAACATTAGAACAAACCCTAAGCTACCATGGAAACATAAATGCTTAAAATAAATTGCTCAAAGTAAATGTGGAATGTAAATCAAGGGTTAAGACGATTGTAATTTTTTTCGAGGTATTGAAGAGTCGACACTTTTCACTAGTCCTCGTTGGAGTACCCGTGCAATGGTATAAATCCCCTTAGTCCTCGTAAGAACTAAGTGCTCACTATGAGCTGATTCTTTGTCACTCCGGTGTGGTGAATCGCTCACAACCATATACAACTTCGAGCCGGGTCACCAATTAGTCTTTTTGGGTGATCACAGTTAGACATGTTCAAACATTAGATCGGGTCAAGGTCGGGTCGTTGGCCATTTATCACGCCCCGTACCTAACCCGTGCCTAATGTCGGGTCGGGTCGGCCCGTGACTCCCTGTTTGACGTGTCGTGTCGGGTTTTTTCGGGTTCGGTCGGGTTTTTTGGCTTTGGGTCGGGTTTTTTTGGGTTGGGTCGGGTTTTGGGTAAAAATTCACGGCCCGTGAATTATTATGTGTCAAAAATTATAGCCCGTATCCGCCCGTTGCATTGGTTGGGTCGGGTCGGTTTTTTTCCAGCCGGGTCCGGTTGGTCGGGTGGCCCATTGATAGTCCCCTAGAGGGGGGTGAATAGGTGAAACATGAAATTTATAAACTTAAACACACACTAAGGCCGAGGTTAGCGTTAGAATTAAATTCGAGTGCGGAAGATTGTTTCTCTTGCTATGATTTGCTCAATTAATGCGGATGACGTTTGGGAGCAAACTCAAATCAATATTATCAAGGAAACTTTAGAGAGAGGAAATATGACAAACAAATCAAGCGAAGATCAAAGCAAGTGAACACGATGATTTGTTTTACCGAGATTCGGTTCCAAAGAACCTAGTCCCCGTTGAGGAGGCCATAAAGCCGGATCTATTCCAACCCTTTCCCTCTCTCAAATGGTCACTTAGACCAGATAAGCATTCTCCTTAATCACTTGGGTCACTAAGACCCCGCAAGTATTACCACACACTTAGATGTCTCTTGCTAGCTTTACAAAGCACTTATGAGAATAAGAATAGAAGAGGAGAAAGTAATCCAAGCAACAAGAGCAACAAATGAACACAACTCTTTCTCTCAAGTCACTAAGTGGTTGAGTTGATTTTGAGACTTCGAGAGGATTTGATCTTTGGAATGTGTCTTGGAGTGAATGCTATTGCTCTTGTATTGAATAGGAACTTCAGAAAACTTGGATGCCATTGAAGGAGGTGGTTGGGGGGTATTTATAGCCTCCAACCACTTCCTAACCGTTGGCTGGGTCTGATGGTGATGGGCACACCGGACAGTCCGGTGGTGCACCGGACATCCACTGTTCACTGTCCGTTGCGTGCCACGTCAGCATGCCCATTGGGGTTTGGAGTGACTTGACCATTGGAACCCTTGTCTTGTGGTTGCACCGGACAGTCCGGTGCCACACCAGACATGTCCGGTGCGCTCTGACTTCTCTGCTCTGAACTCTGATGCGCACTGTTCACTTTGCAATCGACCGTTGGCGTCAGGTTACCGTTGCTCGTTGGCTCACCGGTCATGTCCGGTGCACACCGGACAATCCGGTGAGGTATAGTGGAGTGCGCCCCAGAGAAACCCGAGAGTGAGCTATTCGAGTGCTGCTCGGTATGGTGCACTATCCGGTGCGCCACTGGCAGCACACTCTCAAGTCCTTTTTCTTAGTCCCCAACTTAAATTTTTTTTAGTTTGTGTTGAACTTTATGCACCTAAGATAAATGACATCTAGGCAAACTAGTTAGTCTACGTGGTTTGTGATGGACGTCAACCACCAAAATCGATTATAGGAAATGATTAAGCTCATTTCTCTTTCAATCTCCCCATTTTTGGTGATTGATGCCAACACAAACCAAAGTAAATATAAAGTGTAAAACTGTAACTAATTTGTAATTATGATTGATGTGCATAGGTTACTTAGATTTAAACCAATGTAAAGACTTTCTACATATGTCTAAGAATAAACATGATTGCTTTCTTCTATTAACATTTTGGACCACATTTGCACCACTTGCATGTTTTTGCAAATATTTTGGAAAAACCTTTTCAAATTCTTTTGCAAATAGCCAAAGGTATAAGAATATGATTTCAAGAAGCATTCTCAAGATTTAAAACCCCCCTGTTTGAAATGCTTTTCCTTTGACTAAATAAAAGCTCCATCTGAAGAAATTCTCCTCTTAGCTTTCAAGAGGGTTTTTGAAACAGATATCAAATGAAATTATACCAATTGAAATTTTTATACTTAGTGAAATTTTGAAATCAAATGAGATACCAATTGAAAATCCATTTTGAGGCTAACTCAAATACCAATTGAAATAAACACTAGTTGAAGTAATTTCTTTCTTTAGTTTTTGAAAATTTTAAAAATGGTGGTGCGGTCCTTTTGCTTTGGGTTTGATACTTTCTCCCCCTTTGGCATAAATTGCCAAAAAACAGAGAACTTGAGAGCCCTTGACAATTCTCCCCTTATGGGGCCTAATACCTTCTCCCCTAATGGTAAAAGAAATATGAGTGAAGGGTTATACCAATTGAGAGTTACATGAGTAATGGCAAATGATAAATGATACCGTCGGAGTTGGAGTGGAAGCCTTTCCTTTGTCGAATACTCCATTTCTCTTTTAATATATGACTAATCATAGAGACATATTTGAAAGCACATTAGTCTTAGCCTTGGCACAAGAAGAATAAGAAATATGTATTTGTACCAAATGAAAGAGACATGATCAAATGTATATAAATTAGCTATGTGTGCAATGTTTCAATCAAAGTTCCAAGAATCAAGTATATTTAGCTTATTTCTAAGTTTGCTAAAGGTCTTTTCATCAAGTGGCTTGGTAAAGATATCGGCTAATTGGTTGTGGGTGTTAACATAAGCAATTTCGATACCCCCTTTGTTGGTGATCTCTCATAAAGTGATACCGGATGTCTATGTGCTTAGTGTGGCTGTGTTCAACGGTATTATCCGCCATGCGGATTGCACTTTCATTATCACATAGGAGAGGGACTTTGCTCAACTTGTAGCCATAGTCCCTAAGGGTTTACCTCATCCAAAGTAATTACGCACAACAATAACCCGCGGCAATATACTCGGCTTCGGCGGTGGGAAGAACTACTAAATTTTGTTTCTTTGAAGCCCAAGACAGCAGAGATCTTCCCAGAAACTGATAAGTCCCTGATGTGCTCTTTCTATCAATTTTACATCCGACATAATCGGCATCAGAATACCCAATTAAAATTAACATCACACCAAACATAAGAACATACTGCATAATAATGAACTATGCGTTGCTACAAGATCGTGGGAACGAGAACCACTAAAATCGGAGTTACGGTTAAGAAGTTATGATTTTATAGAGTATTTATGTGATTAAAATATTAAACTATATTATAAATTGGTTAATATAAATCATATGAGAGGTTATTCTATAAATACTTATTTCAACTTTAATCTAAGTCATAAATTGATCATATATCATCTTCTACTACATTAATAAGCAGATTAACAAAATTAACCAACAAAAGTTAAATAAAGATCTAATTATAAAAGAATGAAACATGGTAAAATAAATGTTGTTACTGCGTAGTAAATATTTATACGAAGCTAACGCAACTAGAACGGATCAAATCAGAGTTAAAATGGATAAATTATGAATTTCCAAAGTTTTTATGTATTTGATATAAGATTAATTAGGAGATCAATTTTAATACAATTTTTATGTTAAAACAATATTACGTAGTTATAGACAATATTAATACAAAATTATAAGAACTGGAATGAACCAAAAAGGAGCTAAAATGAACTTTCTATGCATTAAATAAGTTCTGGAATTCGTTTTACATTGGAAATTCATTTCCCTATTTTCTCCGAGCTCTGGCCTGCGCACACAATAACCTGGGAGCTCAAGGTTTATTCTGTAAAACCTACCAGACTTAGTCACACCCGAGACGTACTGCGGCTTATTGTTGTAGAAGCCGAGGGGCTCATTTGCGAAACGGCCGAGCCGAAGGGGTACGGGCGCGTTACAGTCGTACGATCTAAATTGGACGCACGAGATTAGATTAAGTACCCTATGAACCGGTGTGCACTCACAGCCGTTGGATACCAGATCTAAGATCCGGATTTAATGAGGCTGGGATCACATCCTCGCCGCTGGCTACGAAACCAACGGCCACGATCCCCACGCCGAGGCACTACCCTATCATCTAATCCTACCCCTCCGTTTAACATCCGACGGCCCGGATCCCATTATGCGAAGGGGTACGATTCTTTTAATCTGGCGCGCCCACTACAAGATCAACGGTCAGGGCATCTCTTCCCTACCCAACAACGGAGCATGGCGGCGAGCAGAGCTCTCTGCGCGACGGCGGACCTCGCCGGAGCACTTGCAACCGGCGTGCTAGAGCCCCAAGCCCCTCCTCGAAGGGTTCCAAACATTCTATGTACGAAGGCGAGTCGACTGGGGAGTTTCTTACCGAGATTCGTGTAGTTGTTCACCACGGCCACAGTCAATGGCGGATCAGCGGCGGTGCTGTAACTTAGGCGAGCAATTCCCGCCGGTCAGCGGCTCCTCCGTCGATTGGCGCCGGTCCCAACGCCTGCCACCGCATCCCGATGAAGCACGAGGGCCGATTGCACCGGTTCGCCGCGGCGGCCGCCCGACTCGCACCCCTCTACACACGACGGCGCAGACACAACTCGGTCCAAGCTTCCTTGTGGCAATGGCGAGGGGTGGTTATGGAATCCGAGCGATCTGTGGCCAGTCGCACCCAGGGAGACTATTATTCGCGGCTAGTTTGATTGCGGGGCGGCGGTAGAATCACGGCTTATGACTTCTGGGCGCCGTGTGGCTGGATAAGGGCACGAGCGACTCCGGCGGCTGGCTTCCCCTGGTACGCGGCTGAGAGGAGCAAGGAAGAATCGCGTCCGGTTTTTATACCCCGAGGTAATGCGCGGATTTCGGCAGCCGTGGCGCGAGCGACGGACTTGGCCCACACGCGGGATCCACGGCGTTCGTGCGACTGTTGCATTCGTCTCGGAGTAGAGGTAGGAGACGACCCCCCCCGGGCCCACGAGTCAGTATGTGGTGAATGCCCTAAACAAGTGTATGACCAGATGGTCCCATCGGTCAGTCGAAGGCATAACCCAGGCACGCGCGTCATCCATTACCTGAGCGTCATGGAGTGAAGAGGCGGGCCGGCTGGGGGTTATTTTCGGCCCATTCAGAGCATGCAAAAGAGCAGCGTGGAGGTATTCTGGGCCGAGAAGTGCGGTTCTGGCCCAAAGCACCCAAAGCACAGGTAGTTTCTCTTTTCCTTTATCTCTTCTATTCCTTTTTATTTCTATTTTTTAATTCGAATTTGAATTCCCAATTCAAACCAGGTATTTTGAATTTCAAAATTTATTTAAAATGAACAAACAAAGAGATTTGCCAACATGCAATGCAAGGTTCATTTTATTCTTTTAATTAATAGTTTAATTTCCAATGCATAGTTAATGCTTCCTAAAATTCAAATAACTTTTCTATTTTATTTAAAACTTGAGGTCAACTTTAAGTTATGATTTCTTTGTTTCAATAAAATGCATCACAACAGAATTTTCAGCATGATATGTATATTTCTTTATTTATTTATTGGTTATTTGACTAATATTAACTGATTATGAAAAGAAAGGGAACTAACAAATCTCCAAAGGTTTCAAAAATTCTTAAAACACTAACATGAATGTATTTATTTATTTATATCATTATTTTTCTCTGATACAAAATTTGGACATTACAATAGGATGTTTATGCCTTTTGAGACTACAATATTGAGAGAATTAGTTTTAGCAGCAACTACTAATAGATCGACTAGAGAACCGAGTCTACCTTTAGCACTTGTTTCAGTAGACTAGAGCCTCCTTACCTCCACCTCCACTACATATGGTTTCACCTATGCTATATGCACCTATGGCCTAAAGATACAGTCCAATGGACTTCAAGGCCTAGGTTTCTCTCTACTTGTCTCTCCGATCCACCCAACGACTTTAGATTTCACCTAACCTATTCCAGCATAGTTGGTTGGGACTGTTAGTCTGCCTATAGATTTACTTGTCACTGTTTTCAGAGATTTAGGCCGCCGCTATCACCATTACTATGGATCCCTCAGTTCCCAACCTTATGGTCACTCAGGCTATAAAGGCTCCACCTATGGTTGCTCTTCCTATTCCGCATGTACTTGTAGTTGAGCCTACTACATCAGTTGAGCCTGCTCCTCCAAAGCCAAACACAGTTCCAGCTCCTCCAGCGTCAGGGACAACTCTACCTCCTATAGTGTCAGCGACAACTTCAACTTCTATAGTTCCAGTGGTTAGCCTTAGAGATATACACTTTATTATATTTTCTTATGTTTTATGTGTGATACTCTTGCCCTTTTACTATGTATGATGTGTTTATCTACCATCCATGCTTTGTGACATTGTCTATGTATCCTTTATATCTTCCATACATTATCACACTCGTTGATGTATTTTAGTCATTATCCATTTTGAGCAAGTATTGTGTCATGTATATATGACTAACCTATTTCTTATATTTTGTACATGACTAGATCACATCAATTTGAACTTCACATAAATATTCTCTAAATTGATAAGATCTTTAATAAAACCCAACCATTTTCTCACACACTTGAGACAGGTTGTTATCAATCATCAAAAAGGTGGAGATTGAAAACATCAAGGCCCCTAGTTCATTTTAGTAATTGATGACAACATTATTTTACTAACATATGTTTTGTAGCTATATGGTATGGTAAGTCACAATAATGCAGTAAAATATGCTCAAAAGGTTTTCATGCCCCAATTAATGAAGATCAACAGTCGGTTTAAGAGGTTTATGGTAGCAATCTCCATGAGAGGGAAACCATAGTCCACTAGAGTTGCGGGACAAAGAACAACTGCCATAGGGTCTTTGGTCATATTTCTTACGACCAACACCCTACCAGCTCATCCACCACAACTAATGCATGGTCTCACTTCTTGAGGCTTAGCACCCTAAGGAAAAGCAACTCTAGGCCTACCAACATCCCTCTGAATAAGAGGGTCGTGTACACCATGGACAGGGTGGTGCATGTCCCTATTATTCCTCTCAAACTCTCACCACTTATCTCTCTTCCTTCTAAAGCAAATCTCAACCAAGTGACCGTCCCTATGGCAATACTCATGATGTTACCTCACCTCTTTATTAGGTGGTATTTTTTGTGGGTATGGTCCACTTTGGGTGGCTGTGGTGCTATAGAAAGGGGATCATTAGAGACATGGAAAGTCTCAAGTGGGTTCTTAAGGTGATTAGGTTTTGGAATCCACTTATTTTTAAGGTGGGACTCTCAGAGGTTCCTCAAACACTCCATCTCTGATAGCTTGGGTAGCAAATTTGGGTGGAGTGATTTTGCTACGCTTGGAAGTGGCTGTAGTTTTTTAGAGGATGTCAAGACACTACACTCACCCACCTTGCAATAACGTTTGTCACTCTCAGCCTTAGAAGTAAAGCCTAACCTCGATCTACCAATTCCTCTTCTAAATTAGCTAACCATCATGCCCAATTAGGGCTCACTACTAGACACCTATACTGAATGTAGGTATGTATTTTCTTCCTTGGTCTAAGTCTTGCTGTGCTAACAAGAGACATGCTCCAACCCCAAATCCTCACAAAGCACACACTAAGCATGAACATGTGCACTCACTGAGCTAGTATTCTCAAGCGAGGCTATCCTAGTGTTATTCTCTGCTATCTCAGTCTACAAAGTAGGATAAGTCTAACATACACTTAACAAGGTAGATCAGTCTCGTTAGACAATACCACATAAGTGCTAATAGACTCAAGGTCCTAAAGCATGACCCCATATTTATTCCTGTAGTCTTTACTCTCACATGTTGCAAGCCTAAGAAACTTGTCCTAATTAGCTAAAGCAGCCATCAACTCAACTACCTTAGTGGTGAGTTCACGTGGAAAGTGACACATTAGAAGTAGAGTTTTCGTTGATGTCTTTGTTGTCGCTGCTCACCATGTCGTCACCAATCGCCATGGTGTAGAGTCCTCTAATGGTGTCGTCAAGCATTAGCCATTTAGTGTGTCCTTGACTTGCCTCTTGATTTCTCATCGCTTAAGGAAGAAGTGTGGCCCAAATCACAGTCAAGGTCATTGAGGGAGGCGAGGGTGTTCTCTTTGACCTTGACCTTGTGGAGGTACTTACTTGAGAGCCTCCTTATCGAACCTCCCATTAGACTTGTGCTTACTGGAGGTGTACTCATGCTTGACTCTATGCTAGTTGGAGTGGTAGTCGTGCTTATTAGCCTCTAGCTTGCCCTTCATCTTTGGGTAGTTGACGATGAAGTGGTCGAGGTTTCCATACCTGAAGCAGTCATCCTTGCCCCTCCCATGCCATCAATTCATGTGGTTGTTGTGAAACTGTGCAAACCGACTAGCAACAAGCACCAACTCCTCATCCCTAAGACACTTAACCCATTCCTCTAAAATAGACAACAAAGAGGACAATGTAAACAAATCAAGTGAAAGGTTAGCTGAAGAGAAACCACCACCTATGACAAGGGCCATGATGGGTGCACTGGGATTCTCAATTTCGGCTCGAGTGTGATGGTCAATTTCTGTGGACTCGAGCTTGCTGAAAAGCTCATCTATAGTGAGGGTCTTATAGTTTTGTGACTTAATGATCACCGAGACCTTCACCTCGCAAACCCTCCTATCTAGGGCAATTAGTAACTTCAGATCCTTCTTGTGATCATCATAGGGTAGCTGCACCTTATTTGCGTCTATCTTGTTCACAATTGACTAGAAACATGAAAACACAGAATCAATGGACTTCCTAGTCAACTGAACGAGATTCTCATACTCTCGCTAGTACATCTCAAAGAATTTGATCTTGACATGGAATTTTTGTAGGGTAGCCCAGATCTCATGAGCCATATCAATATGACCAACTCGATCGAACTCAGAAAATACGAGGCATGAGAAGAAGGCATTACGGGCCCTATTGTTCACATCATGGCTCTCTACATTGTGTGGTGAGGGTGGGCAAGCATGGTTTATATGATTGAAGGTGCAACCCCCTAATAGGCTAGCTTTTTGGGGGGAGTGTTGGCCCAAGAGACCTAAAGCCCGCTGCTATACGTGCGGGCGCGTGTGTCGCGGCCCGACAGCCTGGATGGGCACGCCGTGTGTGTGGGCGGCCCCGACGGACACGCCATGTGTCGGCGGTCCGGTTCCAACAATTGGTATCAGAGCTAGGATGGAGACGCCGCCGGCGAAGGATGGCCTCAAGATGTTAGACGACGTGGGCTCGACGAGTGCCGCGATGGAGCACGTCATCAACACCAGCTCCGTCGAGCTCCCGCTGCTGACCAAGGCGAATTACCAGGAGTGGACGTTGGTTATGCAGGTCTCGCTGGAGGCGATAGAACTGTGGGATGCGGTGGAGGCCATGTGCAAGGAGCGTCCCAAGGATCGACGAGCAATGGCCGCCATCTTGCGCGCAGTGCCGCCGGAGATGAAGGCGGGGCTTGCCGTGAAGAAGACGGCGAAAGAAGCGTGGGAGGCGGTGAGGTCGATGAGGATCGGCGATGACCGGGTGAAGGCCGTGAGCGTGCAACGCTTGTGGAAAGAGTACGAGAACGTCGGCTTCCGCGATGGCGAGAGCATCGGCAACTTCGCGTTGCGGATCAACGGCCTCGTCGCAAGCCTTCGGGAGATGGGCGAGACGCTGGAGGACCACCGCGTCGTGAAGAAGATCCTCCGCGTCGTCCCCAGGCGCCTCAAGCAGGTGGCCTTGGCGATCGAGATGCTCACCGACCTCAACCCGACGACGATTGAAGAGCTCGTCGGTCGACTCCGCGTGGCAGAGGTCGCAGACAACGACGACACGAAGTAGGCTATTGCGAAGGGTGTTGAACAACTGCTGTTCACGGAGGAGCAGTGGGAGGCGTGTCGTCGATAATGCGGGAAAGAGCATGCACGCGGAGGAAATGGGCGTCGCGGCAATGGCGGCGGTAATGACCATGACAATAGTGACAATGACACTAGTAGCACGCTCTCGGGCATGAGCAGGTGCGGCAAAAGACGCTACCGTGGGCCCTGCTTCGAGTGCGGCGAGCGGGGGCACATGGCGCATGACTATCGCGCGAAGAAGAAATAGAAGGCACTCCTCGTCAACGTGTCATGTAATGGTGGAACACGACATGTCGTGTTTAGGGGGAGTTTGTTGGAAAATAAACAAGTCATGTGTGTGATGTACGTGAGTGCGTAGTGCGTAGAGTGTTTAGGTCCAGCTCGTGTATGTACGTGTGTTTCACGTACGAGTCTCTAGGAGGTACTGGTGTGCTTGGTGTCGATCTGCATGTAGGATGCCGAGTCTCCATGTGAGTGGGTGGCTCACGGCGGTGTCGAGCGGGTCATGCGGATCATGGCAAGAAGGCCGGACGTGGAGGCGTGGTCCTGGCAGTCCGTGGCCTATATGTAGCCCCCTATGCTCTTCTGTATTCGGGGCCAAGCCTAGTGAATAAAAGTACCAAGAAACAGGCGTTCGTCGTCGGAGAAAACTGCTCCTCATCTTCTTTGCATCCGTGAGCGAGCGAGGGAGGGAGAGTGTCCTTGGGCAGGGGCCAGTTCTAACAAAGGGTGACTGAGAGCCAATAAAAATCTTTGTATTTTCGCAATCTTGGCTTGCTTCCCATCCTCTCACCCAAACCTCTTAGATACTAAAAACCTCGTACATGGATCAAAATTTTACCAACTAGTGATTGAATGTTTGAAGAAGTGTAATACCTAAATGGTGAATAATAAAGAAAAGAAGTGGATATCAATATTTGGTTTGCCATCTCATCATTGTAACATGGGATTAACCATAAATAAGAGAACAAAATATCTAATAGAATACTCTATGCATCATGTTGGAGTTTGTTTGTTTGTTAGTGCATATAATAATAATAGCAACACTATTAATCAAAATATAATAATAAGTAAATTGCATTGAAACCTAAATGGAGATTAGGATTTGAAAATGGAAATGGGGAAAAGGAAAGAAAAGAAAGGAAGAAAAAGCCCCATACAATACAAAATAAATTCATAAATCAATAAATTCATCCCGTATTGGCATATTCAAATTATAAATTCAAATCCGAGTACAAAATTCGCCATAAGAATTGAACTCAAATGGAGACTTGAGAGTGAAAAGGAAATAAAGAGAAAAAAGAAAAGAAAAAGGAGAAAAAAGAAAGCCGCGACTGGGTCGTTTCTCCCCGGCCAGTCCACAAAAACCTGCGCCTACGGCCCATTTCGCCACACTGCGTCTCGGGTGCCGATAACTCGGCCCCTTGGGTCAGTCACTGCCGCCGCAAATCTCTCCAACCTACGCTCTCTGCCATGTGGACCACCCATGCTCGATCACCGACAGACGGGCCCAAAACCCAGCATGAACCTATCGTCTCCGTCGCAACGATAACGTCGGGTCCATGTGCGGCAAATCCGCGGATGGCCGTTCATGGTAGATGGCGCTGTTGGATCGTCCCGCAACCCGTCCTTGGGCTACAAATACTCGGGACCCCGCACCCTCTGGCCCTCTGATGCATAGCGCCCAAGCCACCGCCACCATCACGGAGAGATAAAAGTGAGCACCGCCACGGGAGGGAAATCCCCGATTCACCATCCATCGTGCCCTAAGTGTGGTGCAGGGGCTTTTCCGAGTTGGGGGAAAGGTGGTTGTGCCCTCGCCACGTGGAATTACCAACCTAGGCTCGGGGAATCGCTCACCGGAGAGCAGGAACCGCCACAGACAGCCTCTCCCCATGGTCCAAGTCCTAAACCGCGCAATCGTTGGTAAGTACCGTCCCCATCATTCCGCTTTCGTCTCCGCTTTATATATCACCTTTTGTTTCGAAGTTTGAACCGGGGAATCGCCCACCTGATGGGCGCCAGCCATGGCGCCATCGTGGGAAGAAGTGCGCGGTCGCCGGTGTTGGCCGTGAGAGGGATAGGAGAGAGAGTCAGAGCTGGACGTCGATCGGGCACCGTCCAATCTCAAACTAATGTCTTGGATCAGAACAAAGAATACCGGTTCGAGTTTTGGATCTCGACTGTCAGATCCAAATCATGTGCACACAAGGAGATCAGGGTATTTAAAATCTTGGTCGTGGATCTTGGAATCAAGAGTGCGCGGTGTGAGCGGTTCGGGTTCAAGGTGGATCTAATCTGGCGCTCATTTCCGATCCGACGGTAGGGGGTCACGCGTACCCCTTCGGCTTTGCAAATTTATAAAAGAGCCCCCGTGGTATTTAAGAATCAACCCACAGTCTCCGTGGGAGTAGTCTGAGTCTGGGCGAGTTTTATAAGTTAGCCCCCGAGCTTCTCTGTTTTTGTGCGCGCAGTCCAGTTAGAGGGAAAATCAGAGAAAAGAATATAGAAATTGATTTTGGGTAGAAAAACAATTGCAGAAACTCATTTAATTCATTGAAAATGCATTTTTATTCTTTTTCACTCCATTCCAGTTGGAATAATTTTGTATTAACATTGTCTATCAACTAGTAACTCTGTTAGCCATGAAACTTAGATTAAAATTATTCACTTGGGTTATTCCGTACTAAGCACCTAATAACTTCAGAAAATCATAACTCGAAAACCATAACTCCGAATTTAGTGATTCTTGTTCCTACGATCTTGTTACGATGCGTAGAATATTATCATGCATTCTGTTCTGCTGTTTGGTGTGATGTTAATTTCTGCTATACCATGTTTGTTTGTATTGTTGCGATTAGACGAGCAAGCCAAAGAGGATCCAGGTGTTCAGTAGGTGGAGAGTGTTGAGCAGGAGCTCGTTGTAGGCAAGTTGTGCCCTTGATCACTTCTATTTACCCAATAATATTCCTTTTTAATCATTATGATCTGCATAGGTTAATTCTGATGGAAGTGAAAGGGAATGGACTTAATCATTTCCTATAATCGATTTTGGTGGTTGACGTCCAACACAAACCACATGGACTAACTAGTTTGTCTAGATGTCACTTTGCTCAGGTGCATAAGGTTCAACACAAACCAAGAAAAGAAATTCAGTTAGGGTCACAATCAAATTTGGAGCAAGACTGGGAGTGTGCTGCCAAGTGGTGCACCGGACACTTTCCGGTGCACCAGGCTAGGTACCCAGCAAACCAGCCACTCTCGGGTTTCTTTTGGGCGCGCTCCACTATAATTCACCGGATTGTCCGGTGTGCCACCGGACTGTTCGGTGAGTCAGCGGAGCAACGGCTCCCCGCGCGCCAACGGTCGACTGCTCAGATGAACAGTGGTGATCAGTGTCGCGTAGAAGTCAGAGTGCAGATGTCAGAGGTCACCGGACTGTCCGGTGTGGCACCAGACTGTCCAGTGCAGCAAAAAGAAAAACGACTCCAACGGTCAACAGCTACAAATCCTAACAAATGCGCTGATGTGGCGCACACCGGATAGTGATCAGTGACTGTCTGGTGCACCATCAGACTGTCCGGTGCGCCGATCGACAACAGACTTTGCCAATGGCTAGGAAGTGGTTGGGGGCTATAAATACCCCCAACCACCTCATTCAAAGTCATCCCAGTGTTCTGAATTCAACATTCAATACAAGAGCAAAAGACTCCACTCCAAGACACATTCAATAGATCACAATCCTCTCCAAGTCCCAAAATCAACTCCACCACTTAGTGACTTGAGAGAGAGAGAACTTTTGTGTTCATTTGCGCTCTTGTTGCTTGGATTGCCTTCTTCCTTTCTCATTCCAATTCTTGAGTGCTTTGTAGAGCCAAGCAAGAGACACCAAGTGTGTGGTGGTCCTTACGGGGCCTTAGTGACCTGTGTGATTAAGAGAAGGTTCGCTTGGTTTAAGTGACCATTTGAGAGAGAGGGGAATGGTTGAAATAGACCCGACCTTTGTGGCCTCCTCAATGGGGATTAGGTTCTTTGGAACCGAACCTCGGTAAAACAAATCACTGTGTCCACTTGTGTTGTTTTCCATTTGATTTGTCTGCCCGCTTTCCTCTCTCTAAAGTTTCCTTGCCAATATTAATTTGAGTTTGCTCCCAAACGTCATCAGCATCATTTGAGCAACTCATGGCAAGAGAAACAATCTTACGCCTCGGATTTAATTCTAACGCTAACTCTCGACCTTAGTGTGTGTTTAAATTTATAAATTTCAGGTTTCGCCTATTCACCCCCCTCTAGACGACTTTCAATTGGTATCAAAGCCTGTGCTCTATTAAGATTCTAATCAACTCGAAGTGATGTCTAGAGATCACGCCAAGAGGGAGATCTTGACCGGTGACAAGCCTGCAGGCTCGGGGAAGACTCTCTCAAGAGAGTCCAACAACAAGTACAAGGAGGAATCCTCTTCCTCCATCAAGTCACATCGGAGGGGTGACAAGAAGAACAAAATGAAGGTGGTCTACTACGAGACCGACTCTTCAACACCCTCCACCTCCGGCACCGAGTCGTCCACTACTTCTAAGCGCCATGAGCGCAAGAAGTATAGTAAGATGCCCCTACGCTATCCCCGTATTTCAAAGCGTGCTACATTACTTTCCATACCCCTAAGCAAGCCACCATATTTTGATGGTGAGAATTATTGCATGTGGAGTGATAAAATGAGGCACCACCTAACCTCACTCCACGAAAGTATTTGGGATATTGTTGAGTTTGAAGCGCAGGCACCTCAAGTAGGTGACGAGGACTACGACTCGGACGAGGCTGCCCAAATTAGGCACTTCAACTCCCAAGCAACTTATATACTCCTTGCCTCCTTGAGTCGAGAGGAGTATAATAAGGTGCAAGGGTTGAAGAATTCCAAAGAAATTTGGGACGTCCTTAAAACGGCGCACGAAGGGGACGAGGTGACCAAGATCACCAAGCGCAAAACGATCGAGGGAGAACTCGGTCGATTCGTCCTCAATAAAGGAGAAGAGCCGCAAGCCATGTACAACCGGCTTAAGACGATGGTCAACCAAGTGCGCAACCTCGGGAGCACCAAATGGGATGACTATGAAATGGTTAAGGTTATTCTAAGATCACTCGTTTTTCGTAATCCTACTCAAGTACAATTAATACGTGGGGATCCTAGATATAAACAGATGTCTCTCGAGGAGGTGATTGGCAAGTTTGTGAGCTTTGAACTTATGATCAAAGACTCCAAACACATTGTCAACTTGGAGCAGGGCGCCACCTCAACACCCGAGGTGCAACCCGTTGCATTTAAACCAACGGAAGAAAAGGAGGAGTCTACACCAAGTAGGCTTCCAATCGACGCCTCCAAGCTTGACAACGAGAAGATGATGCTCATCATCAAGAGCTTTCGCCAAATCCTCAAGCAAAGGAGGGGGAAGGACTATAAGTCTTGCTCCAAAAGGGTGTGCTACCAGTGTGGTAAGTCCAGTCACTTTATTGCTAAATGTCTATATTCTAGTGAAAGTGACAGGGACGAATACAAGAAGGGGAAGAAGAAAATGGAAAAGAAGAAGTACTACAAGAAGAAAGGCGGCGAGGCGCATATGGGGCGGGAATGGGACCCCGACGAGAGCTCCACCAACTCCTCCGACGAGGACGCCGCAAACATCGCCATCAACAAGGGACTTCTCTTCCCCAACGTCGGCCACAAGTGTCTAATGGCTAAGGACGACAAGAAGAAGAAGAAGGTATACTCTAGAGCCACCCCTAAATATACTACATCCGATGATGAGGGTAGCTCTAGCGATAAAGAAGATGATTTAATTTCTCTTTTTGCCAACCTTAACATGGACCAAAAGAATAAATAAAAAATGAATTAATAGAGACCATTAACGAGAAGGATGATCTCTTGAAATGCCAAGAGGACTTTCTCGTTAAGGAAAACAAAAAATTGTTAAATTAAAAAATGTTTATGCTCTAGAGGTAGAAAAATGTGAAAATTTGTTTAGAGAACTTAGCATTTGCAATGATTCAATTTCATGTCTTAGAGATGAGAATGCTAGCCTGAATGCTAAGATTGATGAATTGAATGCTTGCAAACCATCTACATCTACTGTCGAGCATGTTTCCATTTGCACTAGATGTAGAGATGTTAATATTGAAGCTATTGATGATCACCTTGCTATGATTAAACAACAAAATGATCACATAGCTAAATTAACTGCTAAAATTGTCGAGCATGAACTTGAAAATGAAAAGTTTAAATTTGCTAGAAGCATGCTCTATAATGGGAGACGTCGTGGCAATAAGGATGAGATTGGTTTCCAACAAGGGAACCAAAACAACACTAAACTTAATGCCCTCAAGAAATTGACTAACTTTAATAAGGGTAAGGCACCCATGGTTCAGGATAGAGAGGGCTATATTTTATGTCCTGCAAACTATCATGAGCATAAGATTAGGAAAATTTATGCTAGGAAACCTCACAATGTTTCTCATCATGCTTTTATGTATAAAAATGAGGCTTCTAGTTCTAGGCATTCCACTCATATCAAAATGCCTAAAAAGAAAATTTCTAATGCATCAAATGAGCATAATATTTCATTTAAGACTTTTGATGCTTCTTATGTGCTCACTAACAAATCAGACAAAGTAGTTGCCAAATATGTTGGGGGCAAACACAAGAGTCCCAAGACTTGTGTTTGGGTACCCAAGGTGATTGTTTCTAATGTGAAAGGACCCAAGACCGTTTGGGTACCTAAGAACAAGGCCTAAGTTTGTTTTGTAGGTTTATGCTTCCGGTGGATTAAGTTGGATAATCGATAGCGGGTGCACAAACCACATGACAGGGGAGAAAAGGATGTTCTCCTCAGATGAGAAAAATGAAGATCTCCAAAGAGTTATTAAATTCGGGGATGGAAATCAAGGTTTGGTAAAAGGTTTGGGTAAAATTGCTATATCCCCTAACCATTCCGTTTCTAATGTTTTCTTGTAGATTCTTTAGATTACAATTTGCTTTCTGTTTCTCAATTATGCAAAATATGTTACAACTGTCTATTTACTAATGTAGGTGTTACTGTCTTTAGAAGAAATGATGATTCAATAGCATTTAAGGGAGTTGTCGAAGAGAAAATCTCCGGCCGGGTGGCGGAGTGCACCCGCCCTAAATCATAAGATGAGGAGGGGCTTAGGCGTTTTGCTTGATCGTTGGAGTGAACGGGAAAAACTCAAGAACACACAAGGATTTAGAGTGGTTCGGGCCGCCGGAGCGTAATACCCTACTTCACTGTGAGATGTATTGCTTGTGAGCTTGTATGAGCTTGCGAGTCTAAGGTGTGACCTAAGATTGCGTGTGTGTGTAACGTCACATGCCTCCCCTTTTATAGCTGAAGGGGGGCATGCACAAAGGCACTGGGCCCCGACATGTGGGCCTAGAGACATAAAGAATATAGCGCTTGGAGCCACTAA
The DNA here is from genome assembly GCF_902167145.1 of Zea mays. Taxonomy (NCBI): domain Eukaryota; kingdom Viridiplantae; phylum Streptophyta; class Magnoliopsida; order Poales; family Poaceae; genus Zea; species Zea mays. The sequence continues at coordinate 35,550,364 of NC_050098.1, read as the reverse complement.
TGTCTGTTGCCGAGACAATCTTCTTGTGCCCTGACGCCCGAGATCTACGTATCCTCGGCATACAGGGGAAGCTTCTTGTAGAAGGGAGGATGAGTACAGCGCGCCGCTCGGCACGGGCGTACTATTTGCCAGTAGACTGATCAGACGCACCGTCTACTGGATGGGCCTGACTCCGTCTGCCAGCGGATGGGACAGGGCGCATTAAATGCCGAGAGGGCACGTCGCCCGTCAGCGTGGTGGCAGGCGGCGCGTCCTCTCCGCAATAAATGCAAAGGCTGCATGGCTGTATGGACCTTGCATCAGGCTCGGCCTGCTGGCTTATGTCACGGGCCACACGCCACGCGACAGCAGCGGGCCTTCGCCTGAACGGGAAGCGTAGGGCAAGGCCTGGACACGTGCAGACACCGGACCCCTACCCATGCCGAGGTCCTCCTCGTCCCGGGACCTTGCCAAGACCCGGACCTTACTAGGGGGGAGCCTGGAGCTTGTCCGAGGGACCCGGCATGTCCTTCTGGGAGCTCCGGACCCGTTCGTACAGGGGTCCGGTGTTCCTTGGAGGTCCGGACCCATCGATGCACCTCAGGATGTATTATCTTTCCTTGCCACGTGGTGCCCCTAGTCCTGCCCATGTGGTGGGGTCGGGAGCCGCTCTTCGTATGACCTGGAGGTGTGGTACGGGTGCAGCGCCTTCATACCGTAGAAGAGGGTACCCCTGATTCAGGGTACTGACAGTGGCCCCCGGGCCCGCCTCAGGGGAGGATGCGAGCCTGCAGGTGGGACCAGAGTCTGATTGGGGGTTGGACCGCTGCTCCTGCGTGCCTGTTGCTGCAATTACTGCCAGCCCGCCTATGGCCATGCCAACTACTATGCCTATTCCCACGGCTGACTGGCCCGTGACCATCGTACTTGATGTCACTGTTAGGCCATGCGCGGGGGTGCCTCGAGTCGCTGCACTGGTTCTGAAAAATTTACCTTTTCAGACTCCTGTGACGGCCCTGAGAAGACGTGGCATTGGCGCAGGAGGCGGTGCGGTTTTTTCGCACTCGGTAACCGGCGCACCGGTTGCATGACATGTGGGCCTGGGCCCCTGAGTTGGACCGCCGGTTGCAGCGAAGCTGAGGGGGCGCACAGCCGTGTGACGGTTGTACGCTTCTTGCGCGGCGGTTCGCCTCTTTGACTGCTGGTTATGATGAAGAAGAAGGGGCACTTAACCGTGGGGCGGTTGCATGCCCCTTGCACCGCGGTTCGCCTTCCTGACCGATGGTTGCCCCAAAAATGAAGGGGCGCGTAACCGCAGGGCAGTTGCACGCTCCTTCTTCGGGTTAGTCTATATGACATGTGGGGCCTGGCCCCCGTGTCATAAGGTGGGATCCTTGGTGCACGCCGGGGGAGACTTCACCCGTGACGCTTCAGGGGCGCGAGTGGGGGATCTGCCTTTAAAAAGGGGTTGATCTCCCGGTCAGTAGACATGCCTCGCTCCTCTTGCGACCATCGCGCCCTTTCGCCTTCCGGGCCTCCAGATGGGGTGCGCCGGTGTTTTCTGGAGGGATCCGCGTCAAGGTCGTCCCTTCCGACGACTTCACCGTCGGAGAGCGTGCGCTCATGGTGGTGTCGCCGGTCTTGTCTTCTTCTTGCTGCTGTTGGAGGGGTGCAACCCCATGGGAGTTGGCATCCTTCCACCATCATTCGGCTGCAAGGATTTTCATCACGCAGCCTGGTCGCAACCTCCGGCCGGTGGTCATCCACAAGGATGACTACCAGCCTTGTGGTGGAGAGAAGTGAGCCGGACTGCGGCCTCCCCCTGCCCTCAGCTTCAAGGATGTTCATCATCCACGCTGGGGAGGAGGGCGAGCTGAGTGGGAGCTTCGCCTTCCGCGTGGGCCGGCAGTCCGCTTCTTCCTCCAGCATTCGGGGGAGAAGGGCGTTCGCCAGCCTTGCGGAGGAGGCGAACTCCGGGTACGCGGGGCAGGCCGTCTGTGGCACCGTCAGCTGCCGCGTGTCTGGCTCCCCGGCCTGGGTGGCTCTGGTGCCGCCTCCGGCGCTGCCTCCTACCGCTGGGGCGGAGCGTGGCTGCCCGTCCACCGCACGGGCGACGGTCGCGCCGTGCGCGGGTCGGCCACATCCACGGCTTCTCCCGCGCCACCGGTCGCACCGGGAGGTTGTACAAGACGTCGTACGCCGCGGGGGTGGCAGTGGCGTTCTTGGATGGTCTTGTCCTCACTCCCACAATGAGGATGGGAGCGAGGACCTCTTCGTGGGTGCTGGGGCAGCCGCTGCCCATCGGTGCAGAGGTGGTCGCTGCCACTGGTGGGGCTGATGTGGTCGCCTCTGCTGGTGAGGCTGCCCACTGCAGAGGTGGTTGCCTCCGCTGGCGAGACCGTCAGTGCCACCTGCCGCCGGACCTCCGGCTCTTTGGCTTTAATGGCCTCGCTGTCACCCCCCGTAGGAGGACGGGGGCGAGGACCTATTCACAGTAGCGCTCACCCTGAGGTGATCGCTGCTGCTGGCGAGTTGCTCGGAGCGGAGGTCGTTGTCGCTGCTGGTGCAGAGGTGGTCTCCATCGTCGGTAATCCGTCGATGCAGAGGTGGTCGCCGCCGTTGGTGGGGCTGTCCGGAGCCAGCTTCCAGCGCGACTCTTGCTGGTGCAGCGTAGTTCATTCCTGCAGAAATGGAGCTAGGGTCCCGCTTGTAAGGGAATGTAATGACATTTTCTTGAGAGCAGAATGTAATAACATATGTACGCAGGATTTTAGCCTGGGAAGCCAAGTTGTGTGTTCGGACCCCTGGATGGTGGCTTCAAGTACTAAGACACCTGTCGCAGGGCGGTGGAGTATGCAGGCTCACGGTACGGGACCAGGCTGAGCGGCTACATGGTTTACGGACCCCCCCAGGAGACAAGTGCCCGTTCTTCAGAGCCGGACCTCCAGGTTGTTGGATGCACAGGACTACAGTTTTAAATATTAGGACACCCGACACGGAGTGGTGGAGTGTGTAGGATTTTGGGTACGGAACTAGGCTAACCGGTCACACAGGCTCCGGACCACCCTATGGAACGGACATCCGTTCTTTAGAACCGGCCCCCGGGCCTTCCCCTATTTTTGTAAAGTAATAAATATTGTCTTCTAAGCAGCATTTAACACTTATCTATGTATCGCCTGTTCATGCTGTGCGAGATGTTGCGGTGTTGAGTCCCCCTGGTACCTGGCCCCCCGCTTGGGATGCAGGCTTGATGTGTCGAGGTTGTATACCAGCGTGTTCTGAAAGAGTTGTCAACAATTCTTGGGAGGGAGCCTCTCCGAGACCTGGATCTGTACATAGCTCTTAGCCAAGGAGCGTTAGTAATACACCCGTAGGACCCGTCATCTGACACTAGTCATCCTTTGATACGTGCTCGGGACTTGCAGGGTCTAGTCTGGGGGAGCCAAGTCGTGCGTCCGGACTCCCTGGATGGTGGTTCTAGGTACTAGGACACCATCCACAGAGTGGCGGAGCATGCAGGCCCATGGTACGGGACCAGGCTGAGCGGCTACACAGCTCCGGGCCACTCCAGGAGACAAGTGTCTCTTCTCTAGTTCCGGACCCCAGGATGTCGGACCCACATGACTTATAGTTCTAAGTACTAGGGTACCCGTCATGGAGCGGTGGAGTGTGCAGGCTTTCGGGTACGGGACCAGGATAAGCGGCCACACATGCTCCGAACCACCCCATGGAACAGGTTCCCATTCTTTATAACCGCCTCCAGGCTGTCAGGCCCTCCTGCTTTCGCGAAGAGGTCCTAACCTGCAAGCCTGGCTGTCCAATTCGGATGTCATTATGTTTGATGGAACGAGAGCTGCTTGGGTGGGTTAGGTAAAATATCATCCAGGAGGCTGAAAGGTAAGACCCTGGAGCAGTAGGACAATACTACCATAGAGGCGCATTTTGAGAGGGTAGTTTTCCTTTATAACTTATCATGCATGTGTGTGTGGACCAATAGGCCGGGTTTATGGGGACAGACCCCACCGGGTTGGCGTACACGTATGCGCTACCTAGTTACAAAAGGGAAACAACTCGACCCTCTAGACCTGCTTTATAGATAGAACTTATAGAGATGTTCCAGCACCGGGGGAGGTACTCCTTCAGTCGTAGCTAGACAGTTGCCCTCGGGTCGGAGTATTCCCGTTACCTTGAAGGGTCCTTCCCAGCTGGGGAGTGTTGCGGAGCCCTGATTTGGCTTGGTACTTCCATAAGTTTAGGCCTTGACCCCGGGTTTCCATCTTGCGTTTGACGAAGGAGCCCCCGTCCTTGGCCTTGGTCACTCCTGGATAAACCTGTCTGCAGCCCGGACCCGTGGGGGATCCGGAAGGGCCTCCGGAGGAAGGCGTGCTTCAGCTCCGTAGACCGGGGAACACGGGGTCCCTCTAGGGTCCATCTAGTTGTCTTCACCGGAGTAGGAGCCTCTAGCGAAGATATCCTTCAGGTCCCCCACGGGCGACTGATACCCGAGGTCCCGCTCAGCCGCGGCCACCTTGCCGTCGTCCACCTTTTCCTTGTCGGGGCGGCGGCGAGGCGGGGAGCCATCTTTGGAAGACTGCTCGCGCCGCTCGCTGACGCGTTTTGCGAGGTCAATGATCTCGCGACACTCTGCGGCGATGTGGCGACCGTTCGGGTTCACAGGGCATGAACTGCTGCTACCCCTCTGCGGTCGCGGGCGTTTGTTGCGGTCGCCCTGGCCTCCGGTCGCGGCTGCGACCACCAGAGCGGTGGACCGCGACTTTTGGTAGTCGCGGTCCTTCTTCTTCTTCTCTCCGTCCTGGGGGACGGCCCCCGAGCCACCCGACTGGGCAGCTCCAGTTTGTGGGGCCGAGTGCCATGCATGGCCCTCGGCGGCTCTAGCGCACTTGTCGGCCAGAGCGAAGAGCGTGGGGACAGTTTCCACATCATGTGTGGCCAACTTATCCAACATTTTTTCATCACGTACTCCCTGTCGGAAGGCCGTGATGATAGAAGCATCAGAAATACGAGGTATCGTACCTCGCACCTTGGTGAAGCGGGAGATGAACTTCCGGAGGGTCTCCCCGGGCTCCTGCCTCACCGCATGGAGGTGGGCCTCCACACCGTGCTGCTGGTAAGCACTGGCGAAGTTCGTCACGAACCGCGCGTAGAGTTGCTCCCAGGAGTAGACTGATCTCGGCGTGAGGTTCATGAGCCAGGTTCGGGCAGGTCCAGACAAGGCCACATGAAAATATGTTGCCATCACAGTGGTGTTTCCACCTGCTGCCGTGATGGTGGTAACATACACCTGCAGGAACTCCGACGGGTTTGACGTTCCGTCGTATTTTTCCGGCAGGTGCGACCGGAACTTGGGTGGCCAGGACGCTGCGCGGAGATGATCCGCAAGAGCGGCGCAGCCCACAACGACCAAGGGGACACTCGTTTGGGACCGGGTGCCCATTGGTGTCTGCGGTGCAACCGCAACGAAGTCTTGATCAAGGTCACGACCTTCGATGTTTTGGCGGCGCTCGCGTGCCCTTTCCAAGGGGACCCGGGCATCCTCTCCCGCACGCCTGCGGTTGAGCTCCGCCCGGAGGTCGTTGGTCTGTGCGCCCTTTACTGAGGGCGAGCGCACAGACGCTGACGACTCGTGTTGGCGCCGGGATGACCACGTCTTCGACCTGGCCGAGGTAGAATGCGACATACCGAGCAATCAATCAACGTCGTCTAGCCATTGCTTCATGGCTCCTGGTGAAGCCGTGGATCTTGGAGGGTGTCGCAACAACTCCCTGGCCGCCGACAATGCCCCCGGAGACGCCCTTGATGGAGTCCGGGACGTTTGCGCTGCTGTGTGCTGCCGTGCAGCGTGCACAGCAGCAGTGCCTGGTGCTGGGCGACTGGGAAACTGCGGTGTGGAGGAAGCAGCTTCTCCCTCCACCGTAAAGTCTACCGAAGTCTCGGCGTGGTGCTCAATGATCTGCACCATCATGATCGGGCAAGGGATCAAGCAAAAAGCTAATGCCTAGGCCCCTACCTGGCGCACCAAATGTCGGAGAGCAAATCTCCGACCACCCTCCCTAAATCCTAAGATGAGGAGGGGCTTAGGCATTTTGCTTGATCATTGGAGTGAACGGAAAGAACTCAAGAACACACAAGGATTTAGAGTGGTTCCGGCCGCCGGAGCGTAATACCCTACTCCACTGTGAGATGTATTGCTTGTGAGCTTGTATGAGCTTGCGAGTCTAAGGTGTGACCTAAGATTGCGTGTGTGTGTAACGTCGCAGGCCTCCCCTTTTATAGCTGAAGGGGGGCATGCACAAAGGCACTGGGCCCCGACATGTGGGCCCAGGGACATAAAGAATATAGCGCTTGGAGCCACTAATGTCTGTTGCCGAGACAATCTTCTTGTGCCCTGACGCCCGAGATCTGCGTATCCTTGGCGTGCAGGGGAAGCTTCTTGTAGAAGGGAGGATGAGTACAACGCGCCGCTCGGCACGAGCATACTGTTTGCTAGTAGACTGATCAGACGCGCCGTCTGCTGGATGGGTCTGACTCTGTCTGCCAGCGGATGGGACAGGGCGCAATAAATGCCGAGAGGGCACGTCGCCCGTCAGCGTGGTGGCAGGCGACGCGTCCTCTCCGCAATAAATGCAAAGGCTGCATGGCTGTATGGACCTTGCATTAGGCTCGGCCTGCTGGCTTATGTCATGGGCCACACGCCACGCGGCAGCAGCGGGCCTTCGCCTGAGCAGGAAGCGTAGGGCAAGGCCTGGACACATGCTGGCACCGGACCCCTACCCATGCCGGGGTTCTCCTCGTCCTGGGACCTTGCCAAGACCCGGACCTTACTGGGGGAGCCTGGAGCTTGTCCGAGGGACCCGACATGTCCTTCAGGGAGCTCCGGACCCGTTCGTACAGGGGTCCGGTGTCCCTTGGAGGTCCGGACCCATCGATGCACCTCGGGATGTATTATCTTTCCTTGCCACGTGGTACCCCTAGTCCTGCCCATGTGGTGGGGTTGGGAGCCGCTTTCCGTATGACCTGGAGGTGTGGTACGGGTGCAACGCCTTCATACCGTAAAGAGGGTACCCCTGATTCAGGGTACTGACATGAGTGTTAGATGGTCAACTATATTTAGTTGATTTTAATGATAACAAAGCTGAACTAGACACTTGCTTAATTTTTAAGACTAATATGGGCTGGCTCTGGCATCGCCGACTTGCTCATGTTGGAATGAAGAATCTTAACAAGCTTCTAAAGGGAGTGCACATTTTAGGACTAACAAATGTTCATTTTGAGAAAGACATGATTTTTAGCGCATGTCAAGCAGGAAAGCAAGTTGGTGTTCATCATCCACACAAGAATATCATGACGACTGACAGACCGCTCGAGCTACTCCACATGGATCTATTCGGCCCTATCGCTTACATAAGCATCAACAGGAGTAAGTACTGTCTAGTTGTTGTGGATGATTATTCTCGCTTCACTTGGGTATTCTTTTTGCAGGAAAAATCTTAAACCCAAGAGGCTTTAAAGAGATTCTTAAGATGGGCTCAAAATGAGTTCGGATTAAGGATAAAAAAGATTAGAAGCGGTGATGGAACAGAGTTCAAGAATTCTCAAATCGAAGGATTTCTTGAGGGGAGGGGATCAAGCATGAGTTCTCTTCTCCCTACACACCTCAACCAAATGGTGTAGTGGAGAGGAAAAATAGAACTCTACTGGATATGACAAGGACTATGCTTGATGAGTACAAGACGCCGGACCGGTTTTGGGCGGAGGCGATTAACACCGCATGCTACTCCATCAACCGGTTATATCTTCATCGAATCCTCAAGAAAACATCGTATAAACTCCTTACTGGTAAAATCCCAATGTTTCTTATTTTAGAGTCTTTGGGAGCAAATGCTTTATTCTTATTAAGAGAGGTAGAAGTTCTAAATTTGCTCCTAAAGCAGTAAAAGGCTTTTTACTAGGATATGACTCGAACACAAGGGCATATAGAGTCTTCAACAAATCCACTGGACTAGTTGAAGTTTCTTGTAACATTGTGTTCGATGAGACTAATGGCTCCCAAGTAGAGCAAGTTGATCTTGATGAATTAGATGATGAAGAGGCTCCATGCATCGCGCTAAGAAACATGTCCATTGGTGACGTGTGTCCAAAAGAATCTGAATAGCCTCCAGAAGCGCAAGATTAACCATCATCTTCCATGCAAGCATCTCCACCAACTCAAGATGAGGATAAGGCTCAAGAAGAAGAGGATGAAGATCAAAATGATGAACCACCTCAAGGGGAGGACCTTGATCAAGGGGGAGATGAAGATGATCAAGACAAGTAAGATGATCAAGAGATTAAGGATCAAAGACCGCCACACCCAAGAGTCCATCAAGCAATTCAAAGAGATCATCCCGTCAACTCCATTCTCGGTGACATTCATAAGGGGGTAACCACTAGATCTCGAGTTGTACATTTTTGTGAACATTACTCTTTTGTGTCTTCTATTGAGCCATACAAGATAGAGGATGCACTAAGAGATCCGGATTGGGTGGTGGCAATGCAAGAGGAGCTCAACAACTTCACGAGGAATGAGGTATGACATTTAGTTCTACGTGCTTACCAAAATGTTGTAGGTACCAAATGAGTATTCCGCAACAGGCAAGATGAGCATGGTGTGGTGACAAGGAACAAAGCCCGACTTGTTGCAAAAGGTTATTCACAAGTCGAAGGTTTGGATTTTGATGAAACCTATGCACCCATAGCTAGGCTTGAGTCAATTCGTATATTACTTGCCTATGCTACTTACCATGGCTTTAAGCTTTATCAAACGGACCTGAAAAGTGCCTTCCTCAATGGCCCTATCAAGGAAGAAGTCTATGTTGAGCAACCTCCCGCCTTTGAAGATAGTGAGTACCCTAACCATGTGTATAATCTCTCAAACACGCTTTATGGGCTCAAGCAAGCCCCAAGAGCATGGTATGAATGCCTAAGAGACTTCCTTATCACTAATGGCTTTAAAGTCGGAAAGGCCGATCCTACCCTCTTCACTAAAACTGTTGCAAAGGACTTGTTTATATGCCAAATTTATGTTAATGTTTTTATATTTGAGTCTACTAACAAGTCAACTTGTGAAGAGTTTAGTAGGATCATGATACAGAAATTCGAGATGCCTATGATGGGGGAGTTGAAATATTTCCTTGGATTTCAAATCAAGCAACTCCAAGAGGGCACCTTCATCAGCCAAACTAAGTACATTCAATACATACTTAAGAAGTTTGGGATGAAGAATGACAAACCCATCAAGACACCCATAGGAATTAATGGGCATCTCGACCTCGATACGGGAGGTAAATCCGTAGATCAAAAGGTATACCGGTCGATGATAGGATCTTTACTTTACTTATGTGCATCTCGACCGGATATTATGCTTTCAGTATGCATGTGTGCAAGGTTCCAGGCAAATCCTAAGGAAGTTCACCTTAGGGTCGTGAAAAGAATCATGAGATATTTAGTTTACACTCCTCAGTTTGGGCTTTGGTACCCCAAGGGATCTACCTTTGATCTAATTGGTATTCCGATACCGATTATGCCAGATGTAAATTGATATAAAGAGCACATCAGGGACTTGTCAGTTTCTGGGAAGATCCCTGGTGTCTTGGGCTTCAAAGAAACAAAACTCCGTAGCTCTTTCCACCGCCGAAGCCGAGTATATTGCCACAGGTCGTTGTTGTGCACAATTACTTTAGATGAGGCAAACCCTTAGGGACTATGGCTACAAATTGAGCAAAATCCCTCTCCTATGTGATTATGAGAGTGCAATCCGCATGGCGGATAATCCAGTTGAACATAGCCGCACTAAGCACATAGACATCCGGTATCACTTTCTGAGAGATCACCAACAAAAGGGGATATCGAAATTGCTTATGTGAGCACCTACAACCAATTAGCCGATATCTTTACCAAGCCACTAGATGAGAAGACTTTTAGCAAGCTTAGGAATGAGATAAATATACTTGATTATCGGAACTTTGATTGATACATTGCACACATCACTCATGTATATACCTTTGATCATGTCTATTTCATTCGTTACAAATGCATATTTTTTTATTCTTCTTGTGCCACGACTAGGACTAATGTGTTTTCGAGTATATATCTATGATTACTCTTAGATTGAAAAAGAAATGGAGTATTCGGCGAAAACATGGCTTCCACTCCTACTCTGACGGTATCATTTACCCTTTGCCGTTACTCATGTAACTCTCAATTGGTATGACCATTCACTCATTTATCTTATCATTTGGGAGAAAATATTAGGTCCTAAGGGGAGAAAATAAAAAAGGCTCTCAAGTTCTCTATTTTTGGCGATTAATGCCAAAGGGTGAGAAAGTATGAAGTCCAAAGCAAAAGGACCGCACCACCATTTCAAAAAATTTCACAAATGTTTATTTCAATTGGTATTTAAGTTGGCCTCAAAATGAATTTTCAATTGGTATCTTAAAGACAATTTTCAATTGGTATCTCATTAGTATGAAAAAATTTCAATTGTTTTCTGGTATCCATTTCAAATAGGGAAAACCATTTCAAAAACCCTCTTGAAAGCTAAGGGGAGAATTCATTCAGAGTGAGCTTTTATTTAGTCAAAGGAAAAGCATTTAAAATAAGGGGAGGAATTTCAAATCTTAAAAATGCTTCTTGCAATCGTATTCCTATACCTTTGACTATTTGCAAAAAGATTTTGAAAGGATTTTTCCAAAAGATTTGCAAAAACAAATAAGTGGTGCAAATGTGGTCCAAAATGTTAAATAAGAGAAAAGCAATCCATTCATATGCATAAAGCCTTTCATTGGTTTAAATTCCAGGTAACCTATCCACATCTATCTCAATTGCAAACTAGTTACATTTCTACACTTCATATTTGCTTTGGTTAGTGTTGGCATCAATCACCAAAAAGGGGGAGATTGAAAGAGAAATGGATTTAATCATTTCCTATAATCGATTTTGGTGGTTGACGTCCAACACAAACCACGTGAACTAACTAGTTTGTCTAGATGTCACTTATCTCAGGTGCATAAGGTTCAACACAAACCAAGAAAGAAATTCAGTTAGGGTCACAATCAAATTTGGAGCAAGACTGAGAGTGTGCTGCCAAGTGGCGCATCGGTCACTTTCCGGTGCACCAGGTCAGGCACCCAGCGAACCAGCCACTCTCGGGTTTCTTCTGGGCATGCTCCACTATAATTCACCGGACTGTCCGGTATGCCACCGAACTGTCTGGTGAGCCAGCGGAGCAACGGCTCCCCGCGCGCCAACGGTCGACTGCTCAGATGAACAGTGGTGAACAGTGCTGCACAGAAGTCAGAGCGCAGAAGTCAGAGGTCACCGGACTGTCCGGTGTGGCACCAGACTATCCGATGCAGCAAAAAGACAAACGGCTCCAACGGTCAACAGCTCCAAACCCTAACGGACGTGTTGACGTGGCGCACACCGGACATTGAATAGTGATTGTCCGGTGCGCCACCGGACTGTCCAGTGCGCCCATCGACAACAGACTTTGCCAACGACTAGGAAGTGGTTGGGGGCTATAAATATCCCCAACCACCTCATTCAAAGTCATCCAAGTGTTCTGAATTCGACATTCAATATAAGAGCAAAATACTCCACTCCAAGACACATTCAATAGATCAAAATCCTCTCCAAGTCCTAAAATCAACTCCACCACTTAGTGACTTGAGAGAGAGAGAGAGCTTTTGTGTTCATTTGCGCTCTTGTTGCTTGGATTGCCTTCTTCCTTTCTCATTCCAATTCTTGAGTGCTTTGTAAAGCCAAGCAAGAGAAACCAAGTGTGTGGTGGTCCTTGCGGGGTCTTAGTGACCCGTGTGATTAAGAGAAGGCTTACTCGGTCTAAGTGATCGTTTGAGGGAGAGGGAAAGTGTTGAAATAGACCCGGCCTTTGTGGCCTCCTCAACGGGGATTAGGTTCTTTAGAACCAAACCTCGGTAAAACAAATCACCGTGTCCACTTGTGTTGTTTTCCATTTGATTTGTTTGCCCTCTTTCCTCTCTCTAAAGTTTCTTTGCCAATATTAATTTGAGTTTGCTCCCAAACGTCATCCGCATCATTTGAGCAACTCGTGGCAAGAGAAATAATCTTTCGCCTTGGTTTTAATTCTAACGCTAACCCCCATCCTTAGTGTGTGTTTAAATTTATAAATTTCAGGTTTCGTCTATTCATCCCCCTCTAGGCGACTTTCAGGAACCCAATAGGTTAACCTAGTTTGACTGTCTTTATACCTTGCTTACCACTAAACTTTTGGGTAGTACCTGCTATTGCTTTATGTGGTTTTAGGTATTGAGACACATTATTCATGATTAGACTTTTATTATCAATTTGTTATCTACCATGATAAGATCATATTGTTAATTGGAACATGGAGAACCACCTGGGAAAACAGTGCTACCACAAGGGTGGTATGGGACGCCCTTGGCTGACTAATTAGAAAAGCAAGTGGAGGACTACCTTACCCGAAAGGGGCAAGGGCAGTAGGGGAGTGGTTAGTGTAGGGAGGTCCTTAGGTTGATTTTGCTGCGATGGAGGTCAGGCGAGGGATCCCTGCATTGGAGCTTACTAGAAACTGTAGCGGGTTTTCTGAAGCTAGTGGAACTTTGTAAAAGCCTCGTAGTGTTACCCTGCCTCGCTTCCTTGGTAGTGGTGCATGGGAAGTCGCGATCCATTGGCAGATGAGTAACATGACTTGTGGGTAAAGATGCGCAACCTCTGCAGAGTGTAAAACTGGTATATCAGCCGTGCTCACGGTCATGAGTGGCTCGGACACTCACATGAGTAACTTATGAAATTAAATTTAATTGGTCATTTGCATCGCATTGTGGTTTATTATTAATTTTGATCTATTATTACTCTCTTTTGGTATATACTTACATCTAGTAACTGCTAATAAAACTTTACCACTTATTAAAAGCAATGCTCAACTTTAACCATTATTTGTTGATCAGCCTTACACTTTACATGAGCTTCCACCTTTGGTGAGTTCATACACACTATTCCCCACAACTTGTTGAGCTATGATCTTTTGTGAGCTCACTCTTGCGATATATAAACCCCCACATGTGAAGAGCAGGTGGTCTAAGAGGAGCCGCCCTATAATGAGGAGTACGAGTTGATTTAGGTGGCGTCTCCTAGTCAGCTTGATGGCGCCAATGAATAATATTTAGTTCATTTTATTATTATCATTTATTTTTATGTAAGACTTCCGCTATGTAATAATGATACTTGTGACATTTATCTTTATACATTTTGTCATTACATGTGATGTTTTTCTTTGGCGCACATATGAGACGCACCCGACTTTATCCCTTAAATCCGGGTGTAACAAGAAGTTCTCAGAGTATGTGTGAATCAGAGAAAAGAACCAGATCAAAAAATGGATACTAAATTCCCAAAACAAGTCAAATCTAGGACTTCTCACAACAACGTGATAATGTCGCTCTTTAGTCTATTTTCTATTGATCGAGATGAAATCTAGGACTTCCTGTGTGTGGTAGTGCTGCTTGGTCTATTTTCTATTGATCGAGATGAAATTTCAATCGTTGTACCACAAGAGGAATTCAAGGCTGTACCAAAAAAATTGAACTCTAAAAGATCAAACTTTTTAAATTTGACCGAGAATTACAAAACCGAATTGGGATTTTCACAAAGTGGTTCAATTTGCTGGTAACTTGTGCTCGAGATGAACCATCCCATAACAAATGGTAGTTTTGATTCTTGGTGGGTCTTTCAAGTCTCTAACAAGCCCAAACTTACCCATGAACTCAGTTTCAAGAAATCACTTAAAACCTCAAACGAAAAGTGTTCGAGAGAAAAAAAAAATAAATCAAGAACTCAAAACATAGAGGAACCATCATGGTTAGGGCCACGCTTTCCGAATCCAAAAATATAGATGCGAATTGTTCTCTCGAACATCTGGGGTCTCCCTAATGGATGAAAGATTAAAAACTAATTGTAAAAACCAAAGCTAGAGAGATGACCGATTGGATCAACCCTCCTCTTAATTGTAGAAATTTTTTAGATTCTCAAACTACCCCTAGATATTTAGATCTAAACCACTTAGTTAGGGGTATAATAGTCCAACTCTCAATCTGAGGATCTAATGACCATGCTCTATTCATGGATTTGTTTTGCCTTGACACAACATTTGTGATCGCTCCATATGCTGCCCCCGATTCCCTATGGAACCGCACGTGAAACCGTCGTTGGGTGGTTTTGAGGCTCAACCACGAAACTGCCATTGATAGCATAGTCTATATACGTCCCTCACATTCTATACACATGTCTTGCCAGTAATCGACTGCACCGACGACACGACCGACTCCGTCATGTCCTTACACCTATTGGTGTCCCACTGTCCCTAGGTGTCATTCACTGTAGCTAGTCATTCAGCTTCTCCAGTTCCTCAATCAAGTCTCAGTGCTCGTCCTTCATCGCTTTCAATCCATTAGTACGTACCCGTATGACCTTTACCTTCGCCATCCACCATCGCCTCCAAACTCCACACATGTGCACTACAAGCAAAGAGACGTGTTACATAATACTAACACCCTGATTAGTCCACATGACTCAATCCCAAATGCTACTCCTTTAATAACCACTTATTATAAACTTGAACTACAAGGGCACATATCAATCTTGTGTTCGTAGATTGATGAGTAGGCATCGATTTGAGATTGGATCTAATGGAGAGACAGAGTTAAAAGTGGACTAGGGCGGAGAACTAGTAGTCCTACTTTCCAAGAATTGATGAGTTAGAATTAATTTTGATGTAGATTAGGGCATGTACAACTCTGAACCTCTTGCATGGTACTCCAATTATATGACACAACTAAGATATAGTGTGATACAATGGGTGACCAATTAAAATACTAAATAAATTCAATAAACCAATAAATTATGTTTCTATCTTGAGCATAAAGTCAAGAGTTGCTTCTTGCGTTTTTACACTCGCCCTTTAGATACAGTTAAAGACATAACTCGAGATACCATATATGCCCTTATAAGAGAGGATGGTGTCTGTTTGAGTGCGTGTCTTCTTTAAATGTGTGGCATGGTCAAAAGATGCTATTTCAAGAGACTATATTTTTGTGCAATGATTGAAGATTATACATCGGGAGCATATCTTTCTAGGATAATAAGTACTCTATTCTAAATTGTAAGTAATTCTAATTTTCTAGATTCATAGTTTTGTCTATATATCTAGACTAGCTAGTTGACCGTGCTTTGCTATATTTTTTACTAGCTAGTTGACTGTGCTTTGCTACATTTTTTATATATCATATAAATAGGTACTGATATATTTATTTAAATATAATTATTGTTTATTTTTAAACACTAATGTACATGTGTTCTGTTGGTTAGCCTACATTTATGGAGCCTCGCTCTACATTATTTTTTATATAATTATT
The DNA here is from genome assembly GCF_902167145.1 of Zea mays. NCBI lineage: Eukaryota > Viridiplantae > Streptophyta > Magnoliopsida > Poales > Poaceae > Zea > Zea mays. The sequence goes on along the minus strand of NC_050098.1, from coordinate 35,534,915 downwards.
GTTTATTTCTAAACACTAAGATATGTGTGGTCTGATGGTAGGCAGTAGCTGAGAAAGCGCCGGGTAAGTGGGCGCGTGGGCGGACCTAAAATGTCTTGCTCACTTTTTAAGAAGTAAGACACTTTTAGCTTTGGTCAAATATATATAGTAACATTTGTTTAGGATATTTAGTATTATTAGACGAATCATTGAATATGTATTTATAATAGATTTATTCATATATAACTCTAGTCGTGACACTTATTTTAAAACTGATATAATATATCTAGCTACATAATAAACAATATATTTAAAATACAAAATAACTTATAATTTGAAACTAATAAAGTATTAAGATTATACATTTTATGATTAGAATCATAAACCGGTTCCGTACAACTACAACATAATTAAGATTATAAAACATAATTAAGATTATAAGAAAAAAAATCATAGTGAGACATGGTCAGTTGGAGGTAAGACCAGATACAACTTCGGTCAGTATCAACCAGGGGCTACGGTCGGTACCGATACCATTGGTGACAGCCGCGGTTGGTACCACCATGCTTGGTGGCTTAGTCATCCGTAGCATTGGCTATCGCCCACCTACTACCACATATAATTTGTTTATTGATCCACATTATTTTAATATTAAAAAAATTCAAAAAATTCTAAAAAAGTATTTATGAATCATGTAACTTTTTATTTTCAAATAGTATGTATTTCATGTTTTATGAAATATGTCAATTTTAGTTATGCATGGATTATAAATTATGTAATTTATATTTGTTTTTATAAACTATATAATTTTTTATTTGCTTAGTTGTATACTCAGATGAAATTGTATTTCAATAAAACACCATGATCCATTTTAAATAAAAATTTGTCAAAAAAACTGACGTGGCTTTGGATCGAGACTAATAAGAAGTTGCCAAAAACCGAATCAGAGCCAGCCTTCAAATTTCAGACCATCTATCACTCCAGCAGACTCCAGCAAAGGCTTATTTGCGCATATTATTCTATAGATTTGATTTGTTTTTGTTGAGCTTGTGCATAGATCGTTTGATTTGCAAACTAAATGGTAACCTTAATTACATGCACGTGTATGTTTTATTTCTTGCGCAAAGACGACTGGACCTATATAGCAACCGTACGTGCTTCGAGAGGTCCGGCCGCGCTGCTCATTGGAACGGAAAAACCACATGGACAATTATTTACGTCAGTGGTTTTTGGGCGCGGTCGGCACGACGCCTTCGTTGCCGGCAAGCGTCAAGTACTTGTCCTTCCGGGTCAGCCCTGTGAGCTCAAACCCCAGCGCCTTGCCGAGCTCGCGCTGCACCCGGTTCGCCACGTCGATGCTGTGGCCGCGGCCACCGTTGTCCACCGGCGCGGTGGCGGCGCGCGGCAGGAACTCCACACGGTACGCCGGCCGCGGGTTCATCATGAAGTAGAAGGGGTCCATCCACTTGCGCCCCGGCTTGGTGGACGTGCCGTAGAACATGCCGACGCGCGTGTCCAGCGCCACGGGGTTCACGTCGACGCCGAGCTCGGCGAAGAGCGGGCTGAGCCGGAGCAGGTACTCCTCCCGGCACGTGGTCCCCTCGGGGCACACCACCAGGTCGCCGCGCGCCAGCACCGCCGCCATGTTGCGCTGGTCCTTCTCGCGGTCCCGCGTCAGGCGCGCCGTGCGGATCGGCGCGATCAGCTCCGACACCGGGCTCAGGCTGTACGTCACCGCGGTCACCGGCTTCCCCAGCGCCGCGGCCACGATGACAGGGTCAAGCAGCGTGCGGTGGTTGCAGACGTACAGTCGCCCGCCGCCGCCTTGGCGCGTGGCGGTGGGCTCGTGGCCGGCCACGAGGCGGTAGTGCACTCCGGTGAGCGCACCTACCGGGAAGCAGACGCGATACGGGAGGAAGGAGAAGGCGATGATGCGGAAGACGACGAGCACGATGCCGAACGGGAGGAAGGTGTACATGGCGAGCGCAGCCGGCGGCGTGGGCGCGAAGGCGAGGCGGCCGTCGTGGAAGACGAGAGGCCTCGGGTACTTGTCCCGCGGCAGCGGTCGCCATCCCCGCGTGTCGGTCTCGCTTACAGCGAAAGTTTCCTGCAGGCACAGAAGGTGCGCACGCGTTGTACGTAATGTCAAGGGCGCTGGCGTGTGCCATCACTAGGATCAGCACAGTGCACATGTGTTAGTTGATTGCACTATATATTCCAGAGAGAATGTATGACTAATTAGAATGGCTTATAATTTGAAACATATAGAATAGTAAAAACCTTGTTTTTTTATTTTAAAAAAGCACGACTAAACATAGTTTATATATTTCGTGCCTGACCCTCCCACCAACTCGTGCACAGAGAGGGGGGCCAGCCGGCCAGGCATATATAACATGCACTGCTTCGATGTCAACAGGTCAAGTAGTTTTCAAGCAGCAACTGCAAATGCTGTCCCTATTAATATGCTAAAAATGACCTTTGGTCATCTGCTTAAAACTCATGATTAATAATTTCACCATTCTAATTTATAATTTATTTGACTTTTTTATTCTAAGTTTGACCGGCTCGTCTTATTTAAAAAATTTATAATTGTTATTATTTTTTACTGTGACATCGTTTAGGCATACACTATATTTTAAGTATGGTTTTGAATTTTTCATATTATTGCAAAAAATTTAATAAAATGAACTGATCAAACTCGGAAAAAGATTAAACGAATTATAAATTGAGAGAGGTAATCCACGTCGTTTAGAGGGAAACTGCATTGCTTGGTTGAGTATGGTACGTCAACCAATAGCAAAAAGACACTTCCATGCATGACGAGACCGCAGACCGGAACCAAACATGCATGTGGTTACATGTATACATGCATACTGATCCTATATGGTTTCCTTCATATGCTCAGTGCTACACTTCTACTAAATATGTATGCTGTCACCGTTATTATAACTAAATTACTTAGGTAATAGCTAATTGCGTTTTTTTATCTTCCATGAAACAACTGTTCTACTGTAGTAATTAGTTTGAGTCTGTATGCCTATGCTTTCTCCACTAGAGAGAGTACACACACTTTTATTTACCAAACTACACTACGTCTCTCTCCAGCCGGCTCCATTGGCAACTTGAGTTTTGACAACTTAGAAGTTAGAACGGTCATAAACACTCTTCCAGTCCGACCTCATCTCTATGTAATCACGTGCAAAATAGTGTTGTACGCTATAAACTGCATTATTTGTATAGTGAAATTTAAAATAGAGAGTGTGATAGAGGATAAGATAGAAAGACTGCTAGAGAGCATGCGCTCAGTCTGGTTGGCAACAAAGGGCAAAGGATTTTCTTTTATATTATAGAAAATATTATATATTTAAGATAAATATTCGTGTACAATGATAATCTGCTGGATATTAAAAAGTCTCGGGCCGCTCCACCAGTGTCTGGCTCTGGCCACTATATATTGCACCATATAATGTCAATATATACCACCGTATGGAGCCCTTTCTTCCATCGTATTGCCTGCCTGGTTCTTCTCTCTAAGTAGTAAATTTTAAATTTTAATATAAAAATTAAAAATCAGATTTTTAGCTGGATGTTATATATTGCGACGTTTTTTTACATGTGTGTATATATATATGACGTACTGTAACATCTCACATATACCGGACGATTAATATATGTTACTTTTCCACGATCCAAATAAATAATTTGAGTAAAGAAGCGTGTAAAAGGACAATAATAAGGATCTATTAGTAAGTACGTAAGCAATGGTCTATTGCTCTCACGTACGGTCTCACCTTGCAGTAGTAAGGACATAAAAGGTAGTGCACCCTACCGCTGCTCGCCGGTCCGACGAGCCCCACGGCGCCCTTCTTTCTCGCAGCCTCCAAGTCGTCGCCAAACACGGCCCGAAGCGTCTTCGCCGCCACCTCATCTGCGTCCTCATCGTCCATCAGCCCCGCGAGGACCCCACCGACCGACCTCACCTCAGGCCCCACGACGGCGTCCACGCCGACATACTCCCTCAGGAATCCGTCCACCATCACCCTCGGGAAGGTTGCGGTCACCGCCACCACCCGCGCTGCCGCCTGCACCGCTGCCACGCCCTCCGCCGCCGTGGCCTCCAGGAAGAACTTGGGCAGCACTGCTCGGCCGACCCTGGCCACCTCCTTCTCCTCCAGCCCGACGAGAGCGACCGTGGCCATGGCCTTAGCCCGCGCGCCGTCGCCGAGGAGGAGGAGCATCAGCGGGTAGAGGAGCAGCAGGAGAAGACCCCGGAGGAAGCCGCCGGCCTCGACGGCGACGAGCATGAAGTACGGGAAGGCGGACACCGGCGGGCGCAGGATCCACGCCTCCACGTCGACCACTAGGGTCTGGCCGTGTAGCATGTCCAACGTGGGCAGCGGCGGCGGCGGCGGGCTCGGCTTCGTCGGCACTGCCATCCTGCCACGGTGGTACCGATGACCGGCGAGCTTCCGCAGGAGGAAGAAGAACAAGGAGACAAATGGATTGCACAATGATGAAGATTTCATGGCCATGGCTATCTATACCTTGCTGGCCTGCTGGTAGGTACCTATTGCCTTCAGGTGCACTAGCTACTATAGCCTATATTTAGTCTATGTGTTGCATGTACATGTAGTCGTCCTGTGGCTTCGATGGGTGTTTGTATCCGCTCCTGAGCTACAAGTGGAGCGCTGGCCTATTTATACTCCACTAAGGCCCCGTTTGACAAAGCTCCAGCTCCTGCTTCTTTAGCTCTAGATCTTGATCCTCGTGAGGAGCTGATCCTCTTGATTCTCCTAGAAAATCAGAATCATTTTTAAAACCATTTGGCAAGTAAACTGATTCTTGTCTTCTGAGAGTTGGTGGTCTGTAGCGATTGTCTGTTTTACTCTTTGCAGTTCAACTTTATTACAAACCAATAAGTAGGATGCATATACGGGAAAAAATATGAAACAATAACATATAAAATATTCCCATCATAGTAGTGCATAAAATGGTCTCAATTGTTTAATCCATAAATTGGCTCGTTATGTTTTTGTCCAATGGCAATTGCGGGTAATTTCGATCAAACTTTAAGGGGAGGTCCATATTTGGTTGGTTGAGGAGCTGTTTTAAGGGAGGGTGGAGCAGGTTTTTTTAGATCCCACCTTTCTTCACAAAAACGACTCCCGATCTTTCGGCTCCACACGAGAATCAGTTTTAAAAAATACCCGTTTGGCACGGCTCCTCCAGATCCTCGTTTAGAATCAGGAGCTGGAGCTGTGCCAAACGGGCCCTAAATAGGCGTCGTTCGTTAGTTTTCTGGTACTGGTTAACTCTGTTAATTCTGTTGGTGTGTGTACATGGCGAGCGCGGGCACCTTACGGCTTAGAATTGACCCCTGTAAATTAGTGTAATCTACATTCCAATCGATCCACCTCAATACATGTGGATTGAGTTCAATACTAAATTACCCAAATTAGGTCTACGGGGTAAGAGAAGACCATGGTGCCGGTAGGGAAGACAACACTAGCGCGATACCAAATGTGAGGAAGGTGTATATGCAAATTAGCTTCGCAACTTTAGCCTCTATAGAAAATCAAGGTTATTCGGTGGCCATAATAATATTTGATGATATCTAATAAAGCCGCTACAAATTAACTTATCATTATCGGAATTCGCTCTTTGCCGAGTGTTTTTTTCGGGCATGCCGAGTGTTTTTTAATACTCCGCAAAGAGCTTGTTTGCCAAGTGTTTTTTACACTAAATAAAGAGTTTCTTTGCCTAGTGTTTTTTTCAACACTAGAGATAATGCTAGTTTGATAGACAATACTAAACCCTAAACCCTAAACCTGTCCAGCAGTGGTAGGAACATCTAGAGACAATGCTAGTTTGATAGATCTCCATAACACATTCATTTTGTTAGTTATGATGCTATTACTCATAATTTGTTCTCTAATTGTGGACTTTGCTCTTTATTACATGATGAATGAGCTACTGACTTTATCAACAATATATTTGTTTCAGGAGGTAGAGAACACAACTCTAACGATCCTCAATTTTCGTTAGGCTTTTTTCTAGATATCCGGTGTCGTTGTCTTTATGAATGAGGCTTGGTCATTTTATTGTGATGGTTGAATATGATGTTGAAGGGATGATATGTGTAAACTTGTTTATTTAAATGTGATGGATGAATGATATTTGATGAATATTGAATGACATCAATATGTGTATGTGGTGTTGAATGTTGAATGGATGATGTGTGATTTATATATGGATATGCAAGTGAATGTAGGGTAAGTCTAGACCCTAGTAATGACTTATTTATGGCAGTCTAAGCGGGCATCCAAAAATAAAGTCAGCTTTTTTGCGGTCTGGAACTCTGGATGGACCATAGAAAATAAGCCCAACTTACTTTTGGTGGCCTTAAAACATTCAATAAAAATAATAAGCCCTATTGTGAAACACATAGACCCCTAAATAGTGTTTTGGTAATTAATGACGATTATATGTGGACTAATGATTTCTTGGAGAAAATAAGAATGCAGGTTGGTCCACTGACGTATGAGCTACATAAAGTCTTGGAGGACTTTGGTGTGGATTGGTGGATAGCTCAAGTCAAAGGTAAATGATAGGTTTTTACTTTTACCGATTAAGAAGTGATTAGTGAAGTAAATTGAATGGGTTATTAGGCTAGATAGCCATACTATCAAGAGGGGCCAATGTTTTTACTTGATGAGATACTTAGTGCCTCATAGAGCATATAACTAATGCATGTGCGTGAGGGCTAATAGCGCTTCTGATTTGGGAGAGAAAATCTTTTCAAAAGCAAAATTTGAAAAGGACTGAAATTATGTATTGCGTACCATCCATAGTGCTAACAGAGAAATGAGCAGATTCGATGTGTTTTGGTGTGGTCTGCATGTTTTGTACTGTAGATCGTCTGGGCCTAGAGCCTGGACCGTCTGATAGTATTGGCCATAAAGGGGCTTGTTTTGGTGTATTCCTAGGTGTGTTGTGCTGACCGTCCACCCGAGGGGCACAGATGTCCATAGTTGACTTTGTGGGGGATAGATATCCCCTAGGTCCACTAGAAGGTTAGAAGGCCTCGCAAATGGTTTTGGGCTTACTGCCTCGCAAGGCCATCCCTTCGTGGGCCAGGGGAGAACTACTGGCAGAATGGGCCGACACAAGGAATGAACAAGCGCGGGCCAAGGCGGTTCAGGGGGTTTTGAACGATTATCCGTAGCTCTGATCCGATTCTCCCGCATGACCACCTTGGACATCGGAACTAAGTGAGAATAAGTTGGCAAGATCGTAGGAAGATAAGTTCGGTCGGTTCACTATTACTTAGGCATGCAACGTTATCGTACACATATGTAAGTGCCCCACGGTCGGATATATAAGGCCTAAGGGGCACCCCATCGAAGGCAGGTCATTCATCAACCATCTACTCGGTTCTCTAGCATTCTTCATACTAGAGAATCCCCCTGTAACCCACCACATAAAGATCCACACTAGGAAGTAGGGTGTTACACCTCTCCAAGCGGCCCGAACCTGTAGAAAATTGTCTATCGTCTCTCGTGCGTCTTGCACGAACCATCGAGCTACAATCAACAACACCGTCCTACCCAAAAGCACCTCGAGGGGTAACCCTGGGTGCGCGGTTGGGTCCCAAACACCGACAGCTGGCACGCCAGGTAGGGGGTGTGTCGGTGATCCAAGCTAGCTCAATGGCTATCATTTTCCAACACAATATTGCTCTCTGCCCTGGATCCGTGTTCTGCTTTGGGACCATCTCGGCTGTGGCAGACGAAGAAGGAATTCTGCATCGTATAGCGGATCCACCGGAGAAGAAGCCTTCCCTGAAAATCTCCGAAAAAGCCGGAACGAGGCAGCAAATAGCGCAACCTCCAGCGCCCCAGGCGAAGATTACCCCCTGCAAGTCAGGAGCCGAGAATTCATTTACCTGAAGAACCCCGTTGTCCACCTCGTCCATAGAAGAGTGGACACGAATTACGAGGAAAAAAAAGAAGCAAGCGGGATAGAGACCCGTCAAGCTGCTCTTCTGCCATCTTCGCCCTCAAAGAAGGACAGAAAGAAGCTTGTCACCATAGCAACTCCTTTCTACCCCGACGTCCTCTTCATCGGGGGAAGAGTGGAATCATCTCCCATCTCCGACGACGAGCCAACCATGCCTAGGGAAGAACCTCCTCAGCGAGAAGCTCGCCGACGGAGGAACCGACGCCGAAATGTTCGGCGACATCATGAAGCGGGGGAACGGGACCCGACATAGCCTGTATCCTGAGATGAAATCTCAGAGGTGGGAGAAACTCCTGACGAACGAGTCTTTAGAGAAAGGAGGAACTCTCGTCGACGTGATCGCCGATAGGCTCAAGAGCAAGCTGAACAGGATGCGAGGCTACACCGAGAGAACCCTCTCTTCACGCGAAACCTGAACCCTAACTTCGCCCGTGCAATGAACACACCGAGTGAGGTCGGTGGAGTATTGGCTCGGATAGCCGATGGCCTCCCCTGGACTCCAGATGCTAAAGGCTATCGACGGCTGCTCACTCGGGCGACTAATCATCTTCTAACCCTCGTTCATCCCCCGAGCGATCTACGACACGCCATCAACAGTCAGAGGGACGCGCGGAGCTCCATCAACGCTTCGCGCGAACGGCGACATGAGAATGAGATACGGCGCCGAGAGGAGTACGATCGGGATCATGGCATTCCAACACGAAGTTAGGCCACTAGAGTTGAGTCGGCAACGACTTCAACTAGAGGCACTACCTGGGGACGGACGAGACAGCACATCAGCAACTCCCCTCCTCGGAACCGGCACCACAGTCGTCGACAGGAGGACACATGTGGGGTATCTGCACTTACTCCGCGTCTCAGGGCCATTCAGTGGCCCCCAAACTTCAAGGTCTCCAACGTTGACAAATACGAGCCTAAGCAGGACCCGGGAGGCTGGTTGGCCGTCTATACAACCGCTACCTGGGCCGCTGGGGCAACTGAAGATGTGATGACTGCGTATTTACCCATCATCCTCGGGCAAGACGCATTGCAGTGGCTATGACACCTACCGCGACACTGCATCGACAATTGGAGCGACTTCAGTCGGTGTTTTATCGTCAACTTCCAATCTCTCTCCGACAAGCCGGCACAGCCATGGGACCTCAAGTTCGTCAGGCGCCGAGGGGATGAAACGCTCCGGTTGTACCTCAAGAGGTTTCAGACCATGAGAAATCGCATCCCCGAGGTCGTTGAGGCAGCAATGATTGAGGACTTCTACTGGGGATCCAATGACTCGGCCTTCGTCCGAGCTATACTGCAAAGGGCACCGACCACCTCCGAGCAGCTGTTCCGGGAAGCGGACCTCTACATCACCGCCGATGAACGGGCTCAGGACCTCATCTGAGGAGCGAAGCCTGCTCCATCTGCACCACAGCGTGACGCGAACCAGCAAACTGACAAGCGTTGGGAGAAGAGGCCTCGTGAAGAGGTCTATGCCGCTGGACCACCCGTCTCTCGTGCCCGAGGTGCACCCCGCGAAGGCAAGCAGACACTGGACGACATCCTCGATGCCCAGTGCCTGTATCACAAGGATATGCGCCACACCTTACGGAACTGCAGAGACTTCAAGCATTCCATCGGAAATGGCCAACCCTTCCAACCTCTACCACCTCCTCCACCACGAGGAGGGCCTGGTGAACCTCGACGACCTCAACAACAGGAAGGGGAAGGAGGTGGAGCATTCCCGCGCGTCGACGGAGAGGTCAACGTCATCTTCGGAGGACACGGGTCGTAAGAAAACAAAAGGCAACAGAAACTCAACGACCGACAGATACTGGTGGCAACCACCAGTGCCCCCGCCCCCTATCGGTGGTCAGAACACCCGATCACCTTTACCCGGGCGGATCAATGGCTCAACTTCGATCATCCGGGCAAGTACCCGCTCCTCGTCGATCCGGTGATTTGAGAAAGCATGGTAAAGAAAGTATTAGTGGACAGGGGAAGCAGCATCAACGTCACCTTCCCCCAGACACTCTTAGGCTTGGGAGTTGCACTCAAAGAGCTCCACGAGTCGGACACTCCTTTCTTCGGCATTGTGCCGACTGAAGGATAATACCCGCTCGGACACATCTACATGCCTGTTACCTTTGGAACTCTGGAAAACTACAAAACCGAGTTCCTGAGGTTCGAGGTGGCAAGCTTCGACTGCGGATACAATGCCATCATCGGCAAGCCAGGATTGGTGAAATTCATGGCCATTCCGCACTATTCGTACATGATATTAAATATGCCAGGGCCACAAGGGATCATCACCATACGCGCTGACTTCCAAGGCGCCGTGGAATGTTTCTGAGTAACCATCCAGGCGGCCCTCACTACCAAACCACCGACGGCTTCCTATGCGCAGGCAGACTCAAAGCCTGAGGGAGACCTCGCAATACCTGCGAACGAAGCTCAAGCCGTGACCTCTATGCAGCCGACTAAGGAGACGAAGAGGATCAACCTTGGGTTCGCTGATGAGCGCAAGACTGCCATCATCAGCTCCAGCCTGGACGACAAATAGGAAAGCGTGCTCGTTCGGTTCCTGCAAGATAACTAAGACGTATTCGCATGGCAACATACGGATATGCCGGGAGTCCTAAGAGAACTGACCGAGCATAAACTGAAGGTTTATCCCCAAGCAAGACCGATCCGACAAAAACTGTGTCGTTTCACGCCTGACAAAAGAGAAGCTATTCACGCCGAGTTAGCTCGCTTAGTCACGATAGGGTTCATTAGAGAAGTACTTCACCCTTAGTGGCTAGCGAGTCCCGTTCTTGTACTCAAAATAATAAAGTGGATTGGTGCATGTGCGTCGACTATACAGACCTCAACAAACACTGTCCGAAGGACCCCTTCGGACTCCCTAGGATAGATCAGGTGGTTGATTCGACCGCTGGATGTTCTATGCTATCCTTCCAGGACTGCTATTCTGGATACCATCAGATCAGCTTAGCAAAAGAAGATGAGGAAAAAACTGCATTCATTACCCCGTTTGGAGCTTTCTGCTATACCTCCATGTCGTTCGGCCTCAAGAACGCGGGAGCGACTTATCAGAGAGCTATTCAAACATGCTTAGCCGATCACTGGGGAAAGCGGGTAGAAGCTTATGTTGATGACGTGGTGATCAAAACAGAAAACTCAGAAAACTTCATCGAAGATTTGCAGCTGGTCTTCAACAGCTTGAGACGATACCGGTGGAAGCTCAACCCAGAGAAATGCGTCTTCGGGGTACCATCAGGGAAGTTACTCGGATTCATTGTCAGTCATCGAGGAATCGAAGCTAACCCAGAAAAAATCGAAGCCATCATGAGAATGGAAGCACCACGATCACAAAAGAAAGTGCAGAGGCTTACTGGATGCATGGCAGCCTTGAGCAGGTTCATATCAAGGTTGGGCGAAAAGGGCCTACCGTTCTACAAATTGCTCAAGAAGGTGGACAAGTTTCAGTGGACCACAGAATCACAGGAAGCTCTAGAAGCATTGAAAAAGTTCCTGACCACGCCACCAGTACTCAAGCCGCCACGCCGAGCCACACCAAATCAGCCAGTAGAAGATATGTTGTTATGCATCTCCTGCACGACACACGTGGTGAGCACCGCGCTGGTAGTCGAGCGGGCAGAGGAAGGACACACATATCCAGTACAGCATCCGGTCTACTTCATCAGTGAAGTTCTAGGACCCTCTAAAAATAAGTATCCCTAAGTTCAAAAACTACTGTACGCGGTACTTCTAACCGCTCGCAAACTTAGTCACTACTTTGATGACCACAAAGTCATAGTAGTCACCGGGTTTCCAATAAGGGATATTCTTCACAACAAAGAAGCCATTGAAAGAATAGCCACTGAAGTATGGCCGCACACAGCAGTAAAGACTCAAGCACTAGTTGACTTCGTATCAGAGTGGACCGAGCAACAAGTTCCTGACAACCCGGAGGCTACTGAAGTATGGCGAATGTATTTCGATGGCTCGCTGAAACTGCAGGGAGCAGGCGCAGGGATCCTCTTCATTGCCCCTGGAGGTGAACAACTCAAGTACGCGTTTCAGCTATTATTCCCGGCATCGAATAATGCAACAGAATATGAGGCACTGATCCTTGGGTTGAACATTGCCATATCACTGGGCGTTAAGAGGTTGATGGTATAAAGAGATTCACTAGTGGTCATAAGCCAGATAAATAAAGATTGGGATTACTCGACTGATTCCATGGGCAAATACTGTACAGCCGTCCAAAAATTGGAAGACAAGTTTGAAGGTTTGGAATTCCATCACGTGGAAAGAGACCGCAACACAGCAGCAGACGCGTTGTCGAAGCTAGGATCCAGTCGGGCCTAGGTTCCACCCGGAGTCTTTGTCCAAGAAGTATCACGTCCAAGTATTCCCTTAGATCAGGCGGAAGAATGCAACACCCTGAGCTTACCAGAATCGGACCCTAATGACTAGAGAGAGCTTATCATCAGGTACATAAAGAATGAAGAAGAACCAGATGATAAGGCTGCAGCAGAACGCATCGCGAGACAGTCGGCCCACTACACCATCATAGGGGGCGCATTGTATAGAAGGGGTGCGACAGGAATCCTCATGAAGTGCATCTCCTCAACTACTGGGAAACAACTATTGGATGAAATCCACGCGAGACAATGCGGAATACATGCAGCATGTAGAACTCTAGTTGGGAAAGTCTTCAGGTCTGGTTTCTATTGGCCAACAGCAAAGAGTGACACCGCTGAGTTAGTCCAGAGATGTGAAGCTTGCCAATTCTTGTCAAAGCAACAACATTTACCGGCACAGCAACTGCAGACCATACCTGTAACATGGCTATTTGCGTGCTGGGGATTGGACATGATTGGACCCTTCAAGAAAGCTTAGGGAGGCTATACCCATGTGCTGGTTGCCATTGACAAGTTCACCAAATGGATAGAGTACAAGCCTATTGCTTTTTTAACCTCAGCCAAGGCAATGGAGTTCATACAAGACATAATATTCAGGTTTGGGATACCGAATAGCATCATAACCGACCTAGGATCCAACTTCACTAGCTCTGAATTCTTTGATTTCTGTGAACAACGGAGTATCCAGATCAAGTACGCATCAGTGGCACACCCAAGAGCCAATGGTCAGGTGGAAAGGGCTAATGGAATGATACTGGAAGCACTCAGGAAGAAAGTGTTCGACAAAAATGAAAAGTTCACAGGAAAGTGGATCAGAGAGTTTCCCTATGTGGTTTGGAGCTTGAGAACTCAACCTAGTCAAGCTCTGCATGGAAATACCCCCTTCTTCATGGTCTATGGTTCGGAGGCAGTGCTACCTGCCGACCTTAGGTTTGGGGCACCAAGGCTGGAATTTGAAAGCATAGCTGAAGCCGAAGCTACGAGGCTAGAGGATATTGATGTGCTAGAGGAAGAGCGATTGAACACAGTAATTCAGTCGGCCAGATACCAGCAGACCTTGAGGCGCTATCATGATAAAGCCATACGACAAAGATCCTTTGTAGTGGGAGACCTGGTCCTTCGCCGAATTCTAACGGGGGAAGGACGACACAAGTTGTCACCACTATGGGAAGGGTCGTTCATTGTGTCAGAGGTCACCCGGCCGGGATCATACCGGCTTACTCAAATGGATGGTATGGAAGTGGGGAATTCATGGAACATAGAGCATCTTAGAAAGTTTTACCCTTAGCAAGACCTTGAAAGCTATCGGAGCAACATTGTACTCTATAATGGGAGAATACATCATCAATAAAATTTTCAATTTCAAGGGCATTCAAACTGTTGACTATCACTTGACTTCGATTCGATTGGACTTGGAATCAACACGCTTACTCGACTTAGGGTGGCCACTATACCCTACTAACGGAGCAATCAGCTTAAGTCAGCGACGACTTAAGACGGTACAACATGCTCGCGCTTACCTGATTTAGGGTGACCACTATACCCTACTAACGGAGCAATCGGCTTAAGTCGGCGACGACTTAAGATAGTGAAACATGCTCACGCTTACCTGATTTAGGGTGACCACTATACCCTACTAACAGAGCAATCGACTTAAGTCGGCAAAGAATTAAGACGGTGCAACATGCTCGTGCTTACTTGACTAGGGGTGACCACTATGCCCTACTAACGGAGCAATCGGCTTAAGTCAGTGACGACTTAAAACGGTGCAACATGCTCGCGCTTACCTGACTTAGGGTGACCACTATACCCTACTAACGGAGCAATCGGCTTAAGTCGGCGACGACTTAAGACAGTGCAACATGCTCGCGCTTATCTGACTTAGGGTGACCACTATACCCTACTAACGGAGCAATCGGCTTAAGTCGGCGATGACTTAAGACGGTGCAACATGCTCGCGCTTACCTAACTTAGGGTGACCACTATACCCTACTAATGGAGCAGTCGGTTTAGGTCGGCAACGACCTAAGACGACGTTACATGTTCACACTGACTCGGCTTAGGGGAACCACTATACCCTACTAGCAGGGCAATCGACTCAAAGTCAGCAATGATTTAAGGCAGCATGATACATGTACGTATCCTAAGGAGACCACTATGCCTAACCGGCCAAGCGATTGGCATAAGTCAGGAAAAGTCCCAAACCAGCACACCACATTTACTTTCACAATTGTTCAGGATGACTGTTATACCTTGACAGCAAAAACAATCAGTACTTCAGGAAAACAGGATGTTATAATTGTCAGCACCAAGGACACGTTCTAGGGCCCTATCCACAAAATATTCAAATACAACCATCACAAACACATAGAATTCATACTACACTCAGTATTTCACAGGATGTCACTGCATCGAAACATCTCTGTTGGCAATGTTTTTCGTAGGAGCAATCGAGGAAGAAGGTTGACTTGAGGCATCAGGTGCAGCCTTGACGTCGGCGACAATGTCATTAGGAACCACTACGCCAGGCCTCCTCATCAAGATCCACCCCGCATGAATGACTTTGTCCATAGCCTTGTCGCGCTGAGCCCTCAGAACGACACAGTTGTCCTTTGAAGCTTTGGCAGCCAGTCGAGCAGTTTCCAGCTCCTATGCAGCGAGTTCTTCGAAGCATGAAGATCTTTAATGGTCAAATCCTTGGCCGATAACTGCTGTCCCAGCCGCTGAACTTCATCCTGAGATACTTGCAGCTCATGACGATGATGGTCCAGATCTGACATAGTAAAGCGGTGGCTCCTTTCCAAAATAGTCAAGGAATTGCTAGCGTCATGATATAACTTGTCCAAGTTATCACGAGAGGCCACAAGAGCTCGTCTTTCCTCCTGCAAACAAGAATCAACATTCAGCACCCAACCAAGAATAAGCACAGCAGAATCAACTAAGGGAGTTTACCTCATATGCCATCCTTTCTGAGTTAAGGTGAGCATTGAGAGATGAATTCAAAGAACGCGCATCGTCCAGAGAAGCAGAAACCCGAGCCAGGTCGGTTTGACCTTTAGAATACTTTTCCTCAAGATCAGAATACCGTCGGGTTAAGTCGGCTTGACTTTGAAGATGTTTTTCCTCAAGCTCAGAGCACCGCCGAGACATATCTGACAAGGAAGCCGAAAAGGGATACATGGTTAAAAACAAGTTGATCAATAAAAACAACTAAGGAAGAAACGAGGTCACTAACCAGCGTTCGACGCTTTCAAGTCAGCAACCTGTTTCTGAAGTAGCAACGGGTTCCACTGCATCAGAGATAGAGCTCCTTCTGGGATAATAGCACCATACAACCTCAGCTGGGCAGACATTCCATCAACCAAAGCCTGTGATCGAAGACAATTAAGTATAAGAAAGATAATCTACCAAGAAGAACAATAAAAAGCAAATAGCTGACTCACCTGAAGATTGGAGAAGAACAATGGTAAACCCAAGTCTTGGGGAGCGATGTCATGGCTTGACGGAGGAATATCAGCGGGAATAATTTGAAGAACGTTGCCAGGGGCGAGCTCAGCCCCACCAGCGGATACTAGACTTCTCGTATCTAGCTCGTCGACCTCCAAGGCGACTTGTTTGTTCGAAGCCATAGAAGCATGCATCGCCATCGCCCCATCGGATCGTGGTTGAGACGACCCAACATGGACGTCCATGGAGGTGTAGGAAGGAGAGCTCACCTGAACACCCTCAGGGGCTAGGTTGCAGCTCGCACCACCCACCAGAGCCAGATCACTACCGGCAACACCCTCGGGGGCTGGGTTGTAGCTTGCGCTACCCACCAGAGCCGGATCACTACCGGCGACACCCTTGGGTGCTAGGTAACTGCCAGCACCATCCTCGGGGGCTGGATTTTTTAGAGTAGCCACCTCTAAGGCTGAAGGGTCCTCTGTCACCTTCATATGAGTCGGGCAATTCGGACCAACGTCTTGGCATTGAAGACTGCCTTCCAAAGTCGACGATGCACGAGATACTGCTCGGGATACCTCCAATGCCACGTCTGGAAATTCTGAACAAACAACCATCATGTCATCAGCAGTCGGCTATGATAGCATATCCTCAGGGACGACCTCCTCAAGGGCTTGATCAAAATCCGATATTGACAGTTCCTGAAGGCTGACAAGAGCTGACAGAGTTGGAGAAGGAATATCACTATCCCCCTTACTACCTCTGTAATGCCGGCTATTCTTACGAATCAGCGGGACTTCTTCTTCTTCTTCATCTTTATCAAATATACAGACAACAGTCGGTTTATGGTCACACCCATTGGGTTCAACTTCAGGATGATCACACCCATTGGAATCAACTTCAGGATGGTCACACCCATTGGGTTCAACTTCAGCATGGACGCAACAATTGGGATCAACCTCAGGAAGGACCTCTGCTGGCACTTCATCACAAGCTGGAGCAGAAGGACCGTCATCCTGGTCCAAACATGACAGTCGCCGAAGCCGCCTCTTCTTTTTCTTCTTTTCCTCAACAGGCGTAGTCGGGTGGCTAACTTGGCGAGGACACTTTGGGCGAGCACCCTCAGGCTTTCGAGTCTCCACTGCTTTGTCAAGCTCTTGTCTAGCCATGATAGCCATCGGCTTAGCATGGGCCGAGTCAGAAGATTCCCTAGCTAACATACTAAGCACAACATCCATCTCTGCATCATCTAGACTAGCTGGCATCTCAAAGTGAATTTGCTTCTCATCATTGGGAAGATTCCAAAGAGGAGCAATCAGAGCCTCAATGTCCTCGGGAGAGGGTCGCACTCTAAGACCCAGACCACCATCACCAGTAGGAGGGTTGGACACAAATTTAGAAAATGACCTATGAGATGGCAGAATCCAAGCAGAATAGGCAACAGGAGCACCAACATTTGACACTCTGCCCCTAAGAATCATGTCTAGTCGGCTCACCAGATCCTCAGTAGGAATTATCTTGTTGGTGACCCGGGTAGAGTCGTTGATACCGTTGTACAAATAAGCTGGGTATGCCCTGTCTTTCAAAGGCTGAATATTTTTGAAGACGAAGTCAGCGACCACAGCTTCAGTAGTCAAACCTCTATCTTTCAATAAGCAGATCTCAGTGAGCAACACCTTCGCCTCTGTTACCTCCGAAGGGGTTGGAGATTCTACCCAGCTCGGAGTACGGACATCTGGCTGCCTCCCCGACCGAGGGAGAAGAGACTTGCAGTGATTCTCCACAATGAACCACTCGAGACGCCACCCCTTGATGCTATCCTTCAGTGGGATGTCGAGGTACTCTGATTTCCTCCCACGACGCAGTTCTAGACTGGCGCCGCCAACAAGTTGGTGCTGTCCCCCAACCATCCCAGGCCGGCAATGATACAGGTACTTCCATAGGCCGAAATGGGGAGGAATCCCGAGGTAGGCCTCACACAGATGAATAAAAATGGAAATTTGCAAGATTGAATTGGGATTCAGGTGGGTCAAGTTCAGATTGTAAAAATCAAGGAGACCGCGAAAGAAGGGAGAAACGGGAAGAGCGAGACCACGGATAAGAAAAGGAACATAAACCACGGACTCATGAGTGTCCTTTGTCGGAACAGTAACTCTGCGGAAAATCCACCAAGAACAGAGTTCTTTTGGGGGTAAAACCCCGGCATCCACAAGGCGCAGAAGATCAAATTCTGAAATTACAGACATACGGTTACCCGCGAACAGCAACTGACTGTTGGGGTCGATTGGTGAGATGATAGCCACGGTGGAGCTCTGCTTCTTCCGCTTGGGCACCATCGCAATCTCGCCGGCGGATTGAATGGGGGCGAAATCTCTGGGAAACAAAAAAGGGTTCGAGGCGGAAATGCGAAGTTAGGGCTCAGAAATCAAAAGCGCACGTCGACATGAGTATAAATGGGGTTTTCCCGGGTTGGCCGCCATTTCTAAAAAGTGCCAAGTCAACACTCGGGAAAATGAGACTTTAGACATAACTCGGCTATTACCTCTAAAATGTTGACAACGTCAAGCATAACTCGGTCGTTACGTCTAAAACACCGACAGTGTCAGGCGTAACTCGACCGTTACCTCTAAAACGCCGACAGTGTCAAGCGTAACTCGGTCGTTACCTCTAAAACGCCGACAGTGTCAAGCATAACTCGGTCGTTACCTCTAAAACGCCGATAGTGTCAAACGTAACTCGGCCGTTACCTCTAAAAACGCCGACAGTGGTAGGCACAAAGACGAGCTATCAAACGATTATAAAGGAGGAGCGGCGAAAAAATTAAAGTTTGCTCGGAACAACTGAAACTTCTTCATTGCATAGTGGAAGGGGTCTTTGCAAACTCAAAGACTAACCCGTTATGGATCAACCCTTTTCCCTTTTATTACTACATTACATTACTACATTACTCACATTACACTATACTACTAACCACTACTACATTATTTCACTACTACTACTGCTACTACTAATTATCTATACTAATATTTAAGCTAGTGGCGCTTTGCCACTGGCCTTGCTGCTGTTGCTGCCCTTGCCGTCGTCACCGCCCTTGCCGCTGTCGTCGCCTCCGCCACCCTTGCCGCCGTCGTCGTCGTCATCGCCGCCGTCACCGCCATCGCCGCCGTCGCCCTCATCGTCACCGTCGCCGCCCCTCCCTTCCTCGGACGTCGGAAGAGTTCTCCTCGTCCGAGGAGACCTCCGACTCATCCGAACCCTCGAGGCCGACGTGCTCGACGGACCGGATGTACGTCCACACCTTGGCGGCTATCCCCTGGGAGTCGTCCGAGTCGTCGGATGACGCTGGGGAAGCGTAGACTGGAGACCCCTCGGACTCGGAGGAGAACTCCTCCTCTGAGTACTCGGAGTCACCGAAGTCCTCCGACGAAGCACTCGGTTCACGCTTCCGTTTGTCGCCGGAGCGATGAGGCGAACCCTGACCTTTCTTGTCCTTGCCCATGGCTAGATGGAAGAGAAGAGAGGGTTGAGAAAGAAACAACAGATGATTAGAGGATGTGTGAAAACAACAACGGAGCAAGCAGACTATTTATAGAGGCCTTTTCATCTCCTACCACGCTCACTGAACAGTCGCAAGTATTCAATAAGCAATTCAAATCGCCTGAAGGCGAGTCAGGAAGCAGACACCGCTTCGCGTAACACGACACCATTTGGACTAAGGTCAACCGCTTGGGCAATATGATTACGCCCAGCGGTCACGTCAAGTTACTACTCCTGGACAATGTGCTAAACGATTCGCGTACCAAGACGTCCCTTGGTCACACCCATTGGAAAACACTCATTGGGTGGGGGACGACCAAGAATTTTCAATAGATTATCTGAAGCAGTCACATCCATACAGTATACGCAATGAATGTGTTAATACAGAAGGAAGATATCGATAAAGATCAAAGGAAAGCCAAATATAGCTACTGAACTGCAAGTCTAGTCAGCGGAAGCATTGAAGCACAGAGCGAAATGAAGACCAGCCAAGAGCCATCTACCAGACGTCCAATCTGTCGTCGATCAAATAAATTTCAAACCTAACAGGACATGGGCAGACCACGCTGTTGGTTTCTAAAGCTTGAGATGAAGACAACATGCTGATCTCTAAAGCATAAGCTGATGATAGAATGTTAATTTTTAGAGCATGAGACGAAGATAAAACGCTACTGGTTTCTAAAGCATGAGATGAAGACAACATGCTTATCTCTAAAGCATAAGTTGATGATATAATGCTAATTTCTAAAGCATGAGACGAAGATAAAATGCTGATTTCTAAAAAGCATGAGATGAAGATCTTTGAGTGGATTATTTTTGAAAGGGAATTAGGCTTACACCTATTTCCTAATTGATTTTGGTGGTTGAATTGCCCAACACAAATAATTGGACTAACTAGTTTGCTCTAGTCTATAAGTTATACAGGTGCCAAAGGTTCACACTTAGCCAATAAAAAGACCAAGAAATGGGTTCAACATAGAGAGCAAGGGATAATCGAAGTGCTCCCTGGTCTGGTGCACCGGACTGTCCAATGCACCACCGGACAGTGTCCGGTGCACCAGGGAACTCGACGCCCAACTCTTCACCTTCGGGAATTTTCAGAGGGCTCCGCTATAATTCACCGGACTGTTCGGTGCACCACCGGACAGTGTCCGGTGCCCTAGAGGAGAGCGACTCTGAACTCGCCAGCTTCGGGAACCCGCTCCGCTATAATTCACCGGACATGTCCGGTGTACACCGGACTGTCCGGCGAGCCAGCGGAGCAACGGCTACTTCGCGCCAACGGTCGACTGCAATGCATTAAATGCGCGCCAGCGCGTGCAGAAGAGCAGAGCACGCGCGGGTGGCACACCGGACAGTCTACAGGACTTGTCCGGTGCACCACCGGAGAGCCAGGCGGGCCCACACGTCAGAGCTCCAACGGTCGGAACCCAACGACCTGGTGACGTGGCTGGCGCACCGGACACTGTCCGGTGGCGCACCGAACTGTCCGGTGCGCCATGCGACAGCAGCCTCCACCAAACGGCTAGTTTGGTGGTTGGGGTTATAAATACCCCCAACCACCTCACATTCAAGTCATCCAAGTTTTCCACCTTCCAACTACTTACAAGAGCTCTAGCATTCAATTCTAGACACACCCAAGTGATCAAATCCTCTCCCAATTCCACAAAAGCTTTAGTGTTAAGTGAGGGAGATTTGTTGTGTCCTTTTGAGCTCTTGCGCTTGGATTGCTTCTTTTTCTCATTCTTTCTTGCGATCATCTCAATTGTAAACAAGGCAAGAGACACCAATTATGTGGTGGTCCTTGAGGGAAGTTTGGTTCCCAATTTATTTGAGAAGAGAAGCTCACTCGGTCCGAGGGACCGTTTGAGAGAGGGAAAGGGTTGAAAGAGACCCGGTCTTTGTGACCACCTCAACGGGGAGTAGGTTTGCAAGAACCGAACCTCGGTAAAACAAATCCACGTGTCACACTCTTTATTCACTTGCGATTTGTTTTGCACCCTCTCTCGCGGACTCGACTATATTTCTAACGACTAACCCGGCTTGTAGTTGTGATTAACTTTGTGAATTTCAGTTTCGCCCTATTCACCCCCCTCTAGGCGACTTTCAATTGGTATCAGAGCCCGGTTCTTCATTAAAGCCTAACCGCTCGAAGTGATGTCGGGAGAACACGCCAAGAAGGAGATGGAGACCGGCGACAAGCCCACTACAAGCCACGGGAAGGCTTCATCGGAAGAGTCCCGCAACAAGGGGAAGGGGAAGGAGAAGAAAGCCTCCTCCCACAAGTCGCATCGGAGTGGCGACAAGAAAAAGAAGATGAGGAAGGTGGTCTACTACGAGACCGACACTTCATCACCTTCCACCTCCGGCTCCAACGCGCCTTCCATTACTTCTAAGCGCCATGAGCGCAAGAAGTTTAGTAAGATCCCCCTACGCTACCCTCGCATTTCTAAACATACTCCATTACTTTCCGTTCCATTAGGCAAACCGCCAACCTTTGACAGTGAAGATTACACTAGGTGGAGTGATTTGATGAAATTTCACCTAACCTCACTCCACAAAAGTATATGGAATGTTGTTGAGTTTGGAGCACAGGTACCATCCGTAGGGGATGAGGATTATGATGAGGACGAGGTAGCCCAAATCGAGCACTTCAACTCCCAAGCCACAACTATACTCCTCGCCTCTCTAAGTCGAGAGGAGTATAACAAGGTGCAAGGATTAAAGAGCGCCAAGGAAGTTTGGGACGTGCTCAAGACCGCGCACGAGGGAGATGAACTAACCAAGATCACCAAGCGGGAGACGATCGAGGGGGAGCTCGGTCGCTTCCGGCTTCGCAAAGGGGAAGAGCCACAAGACATGTACAACCGGCTCAAAACCTAGGTGAACCAAGTGCGCAACCTCGGGAGCAAAAAGTGGGATGACCACGAGATGGTTAAGGTTATTCTTAGATCACTTATTTTCCTTAACCCTACTCAAGTTCAATTAATTCGTGGTAATCCTAGATATACACTAATGACTCCCGAGGAAGTAATCGGGAATTTTGTGAGCTTTGAGTATATGATCAAGGGCTCAAAGAAAATCAATGAGCTAGATGATCCCTCCACATTCGAAGCACAATCGGTTGCATTCAAGGCAACAGAGGAGAAGAAGGAGGAGTCTACATCAAGTAGACAACCAATCGACGCCTCAAAGCTCGACAATGAGGAAATGGCGCTCGTTATCAAGAGCTTCCGCCAAATCCTCAAGCAAAGGAGGGGGAAAGATTACAAGCCCCGCTCCAAGAAGGTCTGCTACAAGTGTGGTAAGCCCGGTCACTTTATAGCAAAATGTCCTATTTCTAGTGACAGTGACAGGGGCGACGACAAGAAGGGGAGAAGAAAGGAGAAGAAGAAATACTACAAGAAGAAGGGTGGCGACGCTCATGTATGCCGCGAGTGGGACTCGGACGAGAGCTCCTCCGACTCCTCCTCCGACGAGGACGCCGCCAACATCGCCATCAACAAGGGCCTTCTCTTCCCCAACGTCGGCCACAAGTGCCTCATGACAAAGGACGGCAAAAAGAAGAAGGTTAAATCCAAATCCTCCACTAAATATGAGTCCTCTAGTGATGATAATGCTAGTGATGAGGAGGATAATTTACGTACCCTTTTTGCCAACTTAAACATGCAACAAAAGGAGTTAAATGAATTGATTAGTGGTATCCATGAGAAGGATGATCTCTTGGACACCCAAGAGGACTTCCTTATTAAAGAAAATAAGAAGCATGTTAAGGTTAAAAATGCTTACGCTCTAGAAGTAGAAAAATGTGAAAAACTATCTAGTGAGCTAAGCACTTGCCATGAAACTTTTGACAACCTTAGAAATGAAAATGCTAGTTTAATTGCTAAGGTTGAATCAAATGCTTGTAATGTTTCAATTCCCAATCTTAGAGATGATATTGTTAATTTGCTTGCTAAGATTGAAGAATTGAACAATTCTCTTGCTAGCCTTAAGAATGAAAATGAAAAATTGCTTGCTAAGGCTAAAGAATTAGATGTTTGCAATGCTTCCATTTCCGGCCTTAGAAGTAAAAATGATATATTGCATGCTAAGGTTGTAGAATTAAAATCTTGCAAACCCTCTACATCTACCGTTGAACACACTTCTATTTGCACTAGATGTAGAGATGTTGATATTGATGCTATTCATGATCATATGGTTTCAATTAAGCAACAAAATGATCATATAGCAAAATTAGATGCTAAAATTGCCGAGCATGAACTTGAAAATGAAAATTTTAATTTGCTCGTAGTATGATTTATAGTGGGAGACGCCCTAGCATCAAGGATGGCATTGGCTTCCAAAAGGGGGACAATATCAAACTTAATGCCCCTCCTAAGAAATTGTCCAACTTTGTTAAGGGCAAGGCTCCCATGCCTCAGGATAACGAGGGTTACATTTTGTACCCTGCCGGCTATCCCGAGAGCAAAATTAGGAGAATTCATTCTAGGAAGTCTCACTCTGGCCCTAACCATGCTTTTATGTATAAGGGTGAGACATCTAGTTCTAGGCAACCAACCCGTGCTAAGTTGCCTAAGAAGAAAACTCCTAGTGCATCAAATGATCATGACATTTCATTTAAAACTTTTGATGCATCTTATGTTTTAACTAACAAATCCGGAAAGGTAGTTGCCAAGTATGTTGGGGGCAAACACAAGGGATCAAAGACTTGTGTTTGGGTACCCAAAGTTCTTGTATTTAATGCCAAAGGACCCAAAACCATTTGGGTACCTAAAGTGAAGAACTAAACTTGTTTTGTAGGTTTATGCATCCGGGGGCTCAAGTTGGGTAATCGATAGCGGGTGCACAAACCACATGACAGGGGAGAAGAAGATGTTCTCCTCCTACGAGAAAAACCATGATCCCCAACGAGCTATCACATTCGGGGATGGAAATCAAGGTTTGGTCAAAGGATTGGGTAAAATTGCTATATCTCCTGACCATTCTATTTCCAATGTTTTTCTTGTAGATTCATTAGATTACAATTTGCTTTCCGTTTCTCAATTATGCAAAATGGGCTACAACTGTGTTGGGGGCCTTCGGCTTCCGAAGGTCCTCAAAAAACGTGATTTAACAATGTTTTCTAAGTATACGAGCAGGTATCTTCGGAATCAGGAATCAGGTTGCGGGTATACAGAAGCATGGTCAAGACGAAGCTTGACTGGGACGGCGATCATGACGAAGGATAAGATGATCACGAAGCTACATGCAGAAGAGCTTCGGCATCACGGCGGGAAGGGGAAACCGACTTAAAGATGAAAAGCCAAACTAGACCTCGAAGAATTACTATAGGGTTATTGATAAATGTAAAGGGCATTATTGTAATTTTGCATGGGCTGCGATCCGTGCCTATAAATAGGTGAACAGTATCCCTGTACTGTTCACGCTGACTTGGCATTCACTTTTGCGTCACGCCTGTATTCTTTTCCTTCAAGCCGAAGGTACATTTGTAATTTATCTTTGTTCAAAGAAGTAATAAAAATAGAAATAGATTAATAATAATGTTTATAGAAATTGTGTCACTTTCTATATTTTGTTTGAATGTTCTCCATTTTTTATCATGATCATGAAGGTATGTCCTTCACGACCTTCGTCCTAAATTCGTTATGTCCGAAGGGAAATAATGATTTGAAGGACGAAGGGCCTTTGATATTTAACATTTTGTGTTGCCTTGTTCTTGATTCATAGCATTTGAGAACAAGTCCCCAACATTGGCGCCCACCTCCGGTGAACTCACTTCCATTTTTTGAGTCTTGAACACTTTCGGCAAGCATCACCTTCGTCATGCCGCCGAAAAAAGCTTCAGCGACAGGGGCTGGTACTTTACAGCCGCTGGATCCCAATCAGGACGTCCTTTCTCTTAGAGAGGCCCGAAGCTAGAAGAGGAAGGCTGTTAGTCCAACACCTCCGGAGGATGACCTGGATCAGGAGATCCAAAACCTGGAGATCCTTCAGCAACAGGTGCAGCGCAAGAAGGAGAAGATGGCTCGTCTAGCTGATCTTCAGAGACAGATAGACAAAGCTTCTGAAGAGGTTCGTCATCTTGTTCAAGATGATCAAAGCCGAAGGCCTCCATGCAGAGAGATCCATCAGGAAGGCTTCCACAATGAGGACGACTGGTATGAAGATCTCCATCATGGAAACTTTGCTTTTGATGATGCTTCTCCTCTCTCAATAGAATTGCAGGCTACACCATGGACCCAGTCTTACAAGCCACCCCAGCTCCCCATGTATGACGGTCATACAGACCCGAAGCAATTCCTGATGAGCTATGAAGCAACCATATCTTCGTATGGTGGCAATACGACAGTCATGGCAAAATCTTTTGTCATGGCCGTCAAGAGCGTTGCTCAGACCTGGTACTCTTCTCTTCGGCCAGGGACAATCACTTCTTGGCAGAAGTTGAAGGATATGTTGATAACTAGCTTCCAAGGGTTTCAGACGAAGCCAGTCACTGCTCA
The DNA here is from genome assembly GCF_902167145.1 of Zea mays. NCBI lineage: Eukaryota > Viridiplantae > Streptophyta > Magnoliopsida > Poales > Poaceae > Zea > Zea mays. The sequence continues at coordinate 35,509,024 of NC_050098.1, read as the reverse complement.
AGCTCTATTTCAGTGTACCCAGGACCACGAAGAATACCTCCAGGCGTACGTCCGAAGGTTTCTACGTTTGAGGGCACAAGCGCCAACAGTGCCCAATAAAATTGTCATTGAGGCCATGATTAAGGGGCTTCGGCCGGGACCTTCAGCGCAGTACTTTGCCAGGAAGCCACCACAAACGTTGGAGAAGCTGCTCCAAAAGATGGATGAATACATTCGAGCTGACAATGACTTCCACCAAAGAAGGGAGGAAGCATTCAGGTTCTCTGAAATGACCAGGGGCTTCAGAGGAAGATTTCACCTGAGGCACGTTAGGTCAATTCATAACTCTGCTCAAACTGATGATCGAGGGAGTCAGCAGCAAAGGCCACAATACTCTTCACAAGCTTCGGGCCAGCAGCAAAGTTCTTTTCGGCCGCCAGCGCCAAGAGGCAGAGGCGCTAGGGGCTTCGGGGGAAGGTTTGGAGATCAGCCAAGAAAAATTTATTGCCTATTCTGTGGTGAAGATAAGGGCCATACCACCAGGATGTGTCACGTTACCATCCAGAAGCAGAAGGAGATAGCAGAAGCAGCTGCGCAACAAAGTCAGCCGAAGCAGGTCATGCATATTGCTTCGTATCATTCGCCTTATATTCCAGAATATGTAGGCAACCACCCCGCAGCTTCTGTCGCTTCGGCAAGCCAACCCCAAGCATCTTGGCAGCATCCTCCACCACTACCGCCGACGCAGCGAGGACAACAACCAGAAGGGAGTCAGCACAATCACCTTCAGATGGATTTCAGAGAGGAGTCCGAAGCTCGCACAGTCAACAGCACTGTGCCAGAGTCGAAGCACATTTATTGATGAATATCCTACTTCAACAGCAGTTCTTTCGCATTCTTACATTCAGTATTACCTTTTTGTTAGTAAGGAACAATTATGAGGAGTTTAAGTGTCTTTTATCGTTTTTCGATTTCTTGTAACACTTTCGTCTATTACCATAATAAAAATATGTCTTTTCCATAGGCTTGATTTGCCGAAGCATACAAATTTATGGTGGCATGAAGGACCTTTGTATTATCAAACATTTGTCCTAACGGACATAGTACAAATTCCTCGAAACAGTAAAAAGTCGCTCCTAAGGGAACGCAGAGTAAGTTTTGTGAAACAACAGCGAAAAATAAGCGCTGATTCCGCCGAAAGTAAAAGGCGAAGAAGCTCCTAAGGGAGGCTTACAGCGAAAAATAAGCGCTGATTCCGCCGAAAGTAAAAGGCGAATAAGCTCCTAAGGGAGGCTTACAGCAAAAAATAAACGCTGATTCCGCTGAAAGTAAAAGGCGAAGAAGCTCCTAAGGGAGGCTTACAGCGAAAAGTCAGCGCTGAGATAAAAAGTGTGTGTGCTCTATTACAGGGATATGTATCTGCGGCACAAATATCATGGTGCATAACATAACATCATCACATCATTCTGCATAACATAAGCATCATACAACATATTGCATGTGGAACAAGAAGGGGATACAGTGTTGGTCTTCGGAGAATATTTTGGAAAAGACAAAATCGTGCTAAGGCACAAGACAAATCGAGATGAAGTGTAGCCTCATTGGAGATGCCACACAAAACTTTTTTATAGCTTCAGAGAATATTTCACGAAGCTTGGACATTTTTCATCAGAGAAGTAAGCAAATTCTTGTGATATAGAAAGGATTTTCTTCACGAAGCATGAAAAAAATGGAAGGTGTTTTTTTGCCGAAGGCTCAAAAAATGGTATGTATGCAAAATTTCATGCATCGTAAAGAATTAAACTATAGATTATATATTACATTCAAGGTTACAATATATTACACATGTTACATTCTAAATGTTTCTACAGTAACATTCAATCCTCCTTAAGCACTATTTCTGCAGCTTCATTCAATAGCTGGTCGACAACCTTGTCCATAATGGCTTCGGCCATTTTTCTAATTTCATCGTCCCCCTTCGGGTGGGGGCCCGGAGATGCCTCAGCAGGTTCTGAGGGAAGAGAAGATACGGCTATATTACTATTACAAACCGCGAACAAAGTCTGGAATTAAAAATTACAGCATAATAAAAACCACTAATTAATACCTATTTGCCCTTCGGGCTCTGTACTTTTCTCCGCAGCCTCTGCTACTTTTCTGGCATCGTGGATGCCTTTTTCACTCTTTTGAATAATTTCTTGCGCCATTTCTCGGCCGCCGTTGTCCCAGATATCGGTGAAAAATTTCCCGCCGACCATGCTTGCTTCGGGCGAGGGGTCTTTAATGTCTTCAGAGGACAAGGTAGCTTCGGACTGCGCCAAGGATCTTACATGCTCGCAACCATTCTTCTCCAAAACAACATCAATCCCTCTAGCACCCGAAAAAGCGCAGATGTCACCGCGGCTATTCAGGATTTCCTCGAAGGCCTCTAATTCGTGACTGATCCATTCCATTGGACCTTCAGGATTGCCTCTTGAGAAATTCTCTTCACTAGAGAATGCGCCAACGCTGGCGAAGCTGGATTTTATCTTCTTGACGCACTCTATGGATTTAACATAGCATTTTCTCTGGGATGCACGAAGCTCCTTAACACTTATCTCTAAATGATTGGCCAATTGATCACTAAGCTCTCGTTTTGTTTCTTCAAGTATACGTTCTTCTTTAGCTCTAGCTAGCTGTTTCTGAAGATCTTTAATTTCACGTTTTTGGGCTTCGGCCTGGGCCTTTGAGGCAGCTTCGTCCTTTTTTACCTTGTCTACCAATGTAAGCAGAATTTTATCCTTTTCCAGAGCTTTGTTTCTTAGTTTAATAACTTCTGATCGTAGGTTGTTGAACGCAATTTCATAGCTCTCGTCTTCGGCATTCTTTTGTGCTCTCAATGCGTTGCTTAGAATTAAACCCTATATGTAAAAGAGTTGGTATAAGAATAAAAGAATGAGTCACGAATTATAAAATTTCCAAACGCCGAATTCCCATACCTTCAGGCTATTGTACGCAAGACTATCCGCGGGATCCTCCTTCGTCATAGCACATAATCCAGCTTCGAGGTTCGGAAACCCCATACTTCTAGCCATCTCCCGACAGATGGATAATTCTTTGTTGTCTGGGAGGCAGTATAGGAAATCTTCTTCGTTCGTCCCATTGAACACTAGTGCCCCCTTCGGATATTTCAATTCTTTGGCATAGTGATTAGCTTCAAAAACTTCTTCTTCCGATAACTTTTTTCCCGAAGCATGTCGCACGATATAATCGTATATTTTGGAAGATGCTTCGGGGGCAGCGGTATCAATTTCTTCGACCAAAGTTGGCTCTGACATTTTCATTTCTTCGGTTGCCTTTGCAATTTTTGCTTCTTCTGCTTCCAAAGGTATTACCTTGGTTGGTTCTGAAGGCCTGGTTTCAACTCCAGTCTGTTGCTTCGGAGCTTTAGCAACGGATACTTTAGCAAGCGCCTCAGAAGTTTCAGCAGTCTTCTTTGGGGTTGTGCTTGGAAGTTTAATTGTTTCCAAAACATCTAACACATTAACCATTCTTTTTCTTTTTGGGGTCACTGTTGGCCCCTTTTTAATTTTTGCTGCTTCAACTTCTTCTGAAGGACTTAAAATTTCTGATATTTTCACTCCCTCAGCTGATGCTTTCGCTTCTTCCGTCTTTGGTTCTTCCATCTTTTCTGTCGCTGGCACTTCGGCCATTTCTGTGTCTTCTGGCAGCAGGGTTGGCTCTTTAGCCTCGGTGGCCGAAGAGGTCTCACCGGTGAACTCAGGCACCGTGGCTGGTTCAATATAGCGTGGCCGGTGTGTGAGAACTTTTATCCTTTTTCTCTTCGGCGCTGGCTCGCTAGAAACAACTGCAGCTGTTTCTTTCGTAGAAGTTGTGCCTTTTCTTTTTTGCCCCCGTATTGGATAGCGATAGTCGGGGTAGACAAACCCGACTGCATCAAACACTCGGTTGAGTCTTTTCTTTTTTCGGCCTCCGAAGGCCGCTGACAATGCAGTGTCTTCGGCCTTCGAATATACCCCAAGCAATTCATCACTTACAGTCTCAATACTCTTTAACCAATCATCATCTGGTTCAACGAACTTGTCTCCGTACTTGAATGTATACTTCAGCCTGACTAGCCCACCTTCGTCAGTTTCTTTAACAGTTTCTTTCGGCATTTCCCAATTATCTGCAAGAGGCCACACTCTGAAGGCAATATGTTCTTATGTTAAATCCCTTGTCCCAATAAAAGAGCAAACAACTCCGAAGGCTCTCTGGCATTCTTCGGCTGCTTCATTCATTTCCACCTTCGGCCTTCGCAGGCCGAAGCGTTGCCAGATGGGATGCATAATGATCTTCTTTATATCTTCTCGAGATTTCAAGTCATTTTTCACGTAAAACCATTCCGACATCCAGTCGCCAGGCCATCTCTTTCGAAAGGTCGGCACTGGGCAGCTTGACCTAGACCGAGAGCCGAAGCTGTAGCAGCCAAAGTTGTTGTGATATTGTTTCTTACCCCAGGGTTTTGTCTCGTATAACAATTCGTGCATGTTGCAGAAGCTTTTTGCATCAGGTTCCAAGCCTTGGCTTCTCACAGCCCATACGAAAATATTCATCCTTATGATTGCTTCGGGGGTAAGTTGGTGAAGGTGGATTTCAAATATCTTCAGCACCTCCACAACAAAACTGCTCAGGGGAAATCGTAGTCCAGCTTTCAAGAAGCTTCGAAATACTACGACTTCATTTTCCTCAGGAGTTGGGCAAGTCTTCTCTCCTTCGTCGGCCCTTACAACAGACAAATCCCAGAAATATCTTCCCCTCATGTTGACAAGATGATTTTCTTTAATACTTGATTTGCCGAAAACCGCGTGGCTTGGTCGCCAGGGTCGATCTTCGGAGTCTTCACCACCACTATCCGCATCATAGCTGTCGCTATCACCAGTATCTTCAGATAAACCTTCCAAAATTTCTTTAGTGATCTTTTCTGTATTAGTCTTCGACATAGATCGAAGAAAACCCAGATGCATCTCTTCAGAAAGACTCAGCTTCATTTCGGCAGCAACCTTCTTCTCCTCAGACATCCCTTCGGAATTCTTGCCTCTCGCTTCCGAAGCTTAAAACTAGGGAGGCAACCAAATATTTGTGGGCAGAAAACTATTTGAGTAGGCAAAACAGATGGCAAGAGAGCGTGCCAAATAAATTGTGGCGAGCCCCTATTTATACACCCATTATGTCGAAAACTGGAGGGTCCCGCTTGTCAAAGACTGTTGCTATTCTAGCAAAGGGAAGGTGTTTTTTCGGACCTTCGGCTCAAAGCCTTCGTCCATGTCGCAATATAAATTTATCATTCCAGCAAATTAATATTGCGAGGGGCTACTGTTGGGGGCCTTCGGCTTCCGAAGGTCCTCAAAAAACATGATTTAACAATGTTTTCTAAGTATACGAGCAGATATCTTCGGAATCAGGAATCAGGTTGCGGGTATACAGAAGCATGGTCAAGACGAAGCTTGACTGGGACGGCGATCATGACGAAGGATAAGATGATCACGAAGCTATATGCAGAAGAGCTTCGGCATCACGGCGGGAAGGGGAAACCGACTTAAAGATGAAAAGCCAAACTAGACCTCGAAGAATTACTATAGGGTAGTAAATCTAAATTTTCTCCTAAGACTGTAGAAGGCTTTTTACTAGGATATGATTCAAACACAAGGGCATATAGAGTCTTTAACAAGTCCTCTGGACAAGTTGAAGTTTCTTGTGACATTGTGTTTGATGAGACTAACGGCTCTCAAGTAGAGTAAGTTGATCTTGATGAGATAGGTGATGAAGAGGCTTCGTGCATCGCGCTAAGGAACATGTCCATTGGGGATGTGTGTCCTAAGGAATCCGAAGAGCCTCCAAATGCACAAGAACAACCATCCTCCTCCACGCAAGCATCTCCACCAACTCAAAATGAGGATGATGCTGAAGTTGATAAAGGAGAAGATCAAAGAGATGAGCCACCTCAAGATGACGGCAATGATCAAGGGGGAGATGCAAATGATCAAGACAAGGAGGATGAAGAACCAAGGCCGCCACACCCAAGAGTCCACCAAGCAATCCAACGAGATCACCCCGTCGACACCATCCTCGGCGACATTCATAAGGGGGTAACCACTATATCTCGTGTTGCACATTTTTGTGAGCATTACTCTTTTGTTTCCTCTATTGAGCCACACAGGGTAGAGGAAGCACTTCAAGATTCGGATTGGGTGGTGGCGATGCAAGAGGAGCTCAACAACTTCACTAGGAATGAGGTATGGCATTTAGTTCCACGTCCTAATCAAAATGTTGTAGGAACCAAGTGGGTGTTCCGCAACAAGCAAGACGAGCATGGTGTGGTGACAAGGAACAAAGCCCGACTTGTGGCCAAGGGATACTCCCAAATCGAAGGTTTGGATTTCGGTGAAACCTATGCACCCGTAGCTAGGCTTGAGTCAATTCGCATATTATTAGCCTATGCTACTTAGCATGGCTTCAAGCTTTACCAAATGGACGTGAAGATTGCCTTCCTCAATGGACCAATCAAGGAAGAGGTCTATGTTGAGAAACCTCCCGGCTTTGAAGATAGTGAGTACCCTAACCATGTTTATAAACTCTCTAAGGCGCTTTATGGGCTCAAGCAAGCCCGAAGAGCATGGTATGAATGCCTAAGAGATTTTCTTATCACTAATGGCTTCAAAGTTGGAAAGGCCGATCCTACACTCTTTACCAAAACACTTGAAAATGATTTGTTTGTATGCCAAATCTACGTTGATGATATTATATTTGGGTCTACTAACGAATCTACATGTGAAGAGTTTAGTAGGATCATGACACAAAAATTCGAGATGTCTATGATGGGGGAGTTGAAGTACTTATTGGGATTTCAAGTGAAGCAACTCCAAGAGGGCACCTTCCTAAGCCAAACGAAGTATACTCAAGATATTCTAAGCAAGTTTGGGATGAAGGATGCCAAACCCATCAAGACACCCATGGGAACCAATGGGCATCTCGACCTCGACACGGAAGGTAAATCCGTCGATCAAAAGGTATACCGGTCGATGATAGGCTCTTTACTCTATTTATGTGCATCTCGACCAGATATTATGCTTTCTGTATGCATGTGTGCAAGATTCCAAGCCGACCCTAAGGAAGCTCACCTTACGGCCGTAAAACGAATCTTGAGATATTTAGTTTATACTCCTAAGTTTGGGCTTTGGTACCCTCGGGGATCCACATTTGATTTAATTGGTTATTCGGATGCCGATTGGGCGGGGTGTAAGATTAATAGAAAGAGCACATCGGGGACTTGCCAGTTCTTGGGAAGATCCTTGGTGTCTTGGGCTTCAAAGAAGCAAAATTCCGTAGCTCTTTCTACCGCCGAAGCCAAGTATATTGCCGCAGGACATTGTTGCGCGCAACTACTTTGGATGAGGCAAACCCTTAGGGACTACGGTTACAAATTAACCAAAGTCCCTCTTCTATGTGATAATGAGAGTGCAATCCGCATGGCGGATAATCCCGTTGAGCATAGCCTCACTAAACACATAGCCATTCGGTATCATTTCTTAAGGGATCACCAACAAAAGGGAGATATCGAGATTGCATACATTAATACTAAAGATCAATTAGCCGATATCTTTACCAAGCCACTTGATGAACAAACTTTTAACAAACTTAGGCATGAGCTAAATATTCTTGATTCTAGGAACTTCTTTTGTTGACTTGCACACATAGCTCATTCATATACCTTTGATCATGTCTCTTTTATATATGCTATGACTAATGTGTTCTTCAAGTCTATTTCAAACCAAGTCATAGGTGTATTGAAAGGGAATTGGAGTCTTCGGCGAAGACAAAGGCTTCCACTCCGTAACTCATCCTTCGCCGTCGCTCCGAGCATCTCTCCGACTTTGGTATAATCTTCACTCATATTTTATTTGCCAAAGGGGAGAAAGTAGTTTGAAAGGGCTCTAATGACTCCATTTTTGGCGATTCATGCCAAAGGGGGAGAAAGTATTAGCCCAAAGCAAAAGGACCGCACCATCACTAATTTTAAAAAGAGTTTTTCAATTGGTATGATTTTCAATTTGGTATCTCCTTGTGTTCAAAAAGGGGAGAGAATAGTATTTTCAAAATCAATATCTTAAAACCCACTTGAACACTAAGAGGAGGAATTTATCAAGGGAGAGTTTTGTTTAGTCAAAGGAAAAGCATTTGAAACAGGGGGAGAAAATTTCAAATCTTGAAAATGCTTCGCAAAATCTTATTCACTCACCTTTGACTATTTGCAAAAGAACTTTGAAAAGGATTTACAAAAGAATTTGCAAAAACAAAACATGTGGTGCAAGCATGGTCCAAAATGTTAAAAATAAAAGAAACAATCCATGCGTATTCTATAAGTATTTATATTGGCTAAATTCCAAGCAACCTTTGCACTTACATTATGCAAACTAGTTCAATTATGCACTTCTATACTTGGTTTGGTTTTTGTTGGCATCAATCACCAAAAAGGGGGAGATTGAAAGGGAATTAGGCTTACACCTATTTCCTAATTGATTTTGGTGGTTGAATTGCCCAACACAAATAATTGGACTAACTAGTTTGCTCTAGTCTATAAGTTATACAGGTGCCAAAGGTTCACACTTAGCCAATAAAAAGACCAAGAAATGGGTTCAACATAGAGAGCAAGGGATAATCGAAGTGCTACCTGGTCTGGCGCACCGGACAGTGTCCGATGCACCAGGGAACTCGACGCCCAACTCTTCACCTTCGGGAATTTTCAGAGGGCTCCGCTATAATTCACCGGACTGTCCGGTGCACCACCGGACAATGTTCGGTGCCCCAGAGGAGAGCGACTCTGAACTCGCCAGCTTCGGGAATCCGCTCCGCTATAATTCACCGGACATGTCCGGTGTACACCGGACTGTCCGGTGAGCCAGCGGAGCAACTGCTACTTCGCGCCAACGGTCGACTGCAACGCATTAAATGCGCACCAGCGCGCGCAAAAGAGCAGAGCACGCGCGGGTGGCACACCGGATAGTCTATAGGACTTGTCCGATGCACCACCGGACAACCAGGCGGGCCCACACGTCAGAGCTCCAACGGTCGGAACCCAACGGCCTGGTGACGTGGCTGGCGCACCGGACACTGTCCGGTGGCGCACCGGACTGTCCGGTGCGCCATGCGACAGCAGCCTCCACCAAACGGCTAGTTTGGTGGTTGGGGTTATAAATACCCCCAACCACCTCACATTCAAGTCATCCAAGTTTTCCACCTTCCAACTACTTACAAGAGCTCTAGCATTCAATTCTAGACACACCCAAGTGATCAAATCCTCTCCCAATTCCACAAAAGCTTTAGTGTTAAGTGAGGGAGATTTGTTGTGTCCTTTTGAGCTCTTGCGCTTGGATTGCTTCCTTTTCTCATTCTTTCTTGCGATCATCTCAATTGTAAACAAGGCAAGAGACACCAATTGTGTGGTGGTCCTTGAGGGAAGTTCGGTTCCCAATTGATTTGAGAAGAGAAGCTCACTCGGTCCGAGGGACCGTTTGAGAGAGGGAAAGGGTTGAAAGAGACCCGGTCTTTGTGACCACCTCAACGGGGAGTAGGTTTGCAAGAACTGAACCTCGGTAAAACAAATCCGCGTGTCACACTCTTTATTCGCTTGCGATTTGTTTTGCACCCTCTCTCGCGGACTCGACTATATTTCTAACGACTAACCCAGCTTGTAGTTGTGATTAACTTTGTGAATTTCAGTTTCGCCCTATTCACCCCCCTCTAGGCGACTTTCAATTTTCAATAATCCACTCAAAGCTCGGGGGCTACACCCATTGGGTGCACCTCCGGGTGCACCCAATGAATCCTTAACCCAAAGGACAAAATGCTGATCTCTAAAGCATGAACCGATAATAAAATGCTGGTTTCTAAAGCATGAGACGAAGATAAAATGATGATTTCTAAAGCATGATATGAAGGTCTTTGAGTGGATTATTTTCAATAATCCACCCAAAGCTCGGGGGCTACACCCATTGGGTGCACCTCCGGTGCACCCAATGAATCTTTAACCCCAAAGGACAGAACGTTGATCTCTAAAGCATAAGTTGATGACAGAGTGTCGATTCCTAAAGCATAAGGCTAAGATTGTTGAATGTACCAAAGGAGGACGACAAAAGATTGTTTTTTTACTTAAGCCACTAAGAGTTCAGAAGCAACACTCAACAGGTGTGCCTCCCAAGCGCTCATCACCAAGATGGAAATTAAAACCACACGCTGGACCTAGAATCTTTGGGCTGATTATTTCAAAATCAACTTGTTGGGACTATGCTTCGTCGCCGAAGGTCTTGTCGGAAGAAGCAGTTTTCGGCTGAAGCTGTTAGTATGAGATGACCGAAGGTTCCTCTTCATGAAGCTTCGGAATTTACAAACCGACATAAAAGTAGAATGACCTTTTAGTCCATAAATGTTTGAGTCACCGTTGTAATCCCTTATGAGGGATATAATTGTAATTCCTCACAGGCTACGCCCTGTGCCTATAAATAGGTGAACAGTACCTCTGTACTGTTCACGCAATCTTGTAATCACTGGCACATTACGCTGGAATTATTGCTTTCTGCTAAGACGAAGGTATAAATGTACCTAAATATTATGTTTCAATATTTAGGTTCACATAATAAAATATATGTGAATATTGTTATTCATTTTCGGCATGTCTTTCTATAATGCCTTATATTTTACATTTTACTTCATATTGTTTTTCAAGTCTGATCACGAAGGTATGACCTTCGTGATATTTTGTTTATGGCCTTCGTCCGAAGCTCATTAAATCCTTGGGGAGATAATGCTTCCGCGGACGAAGGGCATTAATATTTAATATTTTATGTTGCCTTGTTCTTAATTCATAGCATTTGAGAACAAGTCCCCAACATTGGCGCCCACCTCCGGTGAACTCACTTCCACTTTTTTGAGCTGATGGCTTCGTTCAACGATCGAGCTGGAGCTGCTTCGGCTCCGAAGCTGGTGCTCCCGATAACAGGTGGTTCGTGCTCAGAACCAGCCAACAAAAAGCAAAAGAAAGAGGCGCAGAGAAGGGTACAACATGTTGGAGTGCAGGGACCCTTCATCAAGTCAAGGTGGTCCCACATACCAATCACCTTCTCCTAGGAGGACCTTCAGCTCAAGGATTTTCCTCATAACGATGCTATGGTTATTTCTTGCGTTATCAAAGGGTTTCTGGTCCACAATGTCTTGGTTGATACAGGCAGTGCAGCTGATATCATATTTGCTAAGGCCTTCAGGCAAATGCAAGAGCCAGAAGATAAGATTCATGATGCTACACACCCTCTCTGTGGCTTCGGAGGAAGACAGATTGTAGCACTGGGCAAGATCACCATGCCAGTGACCTTCGGATTCATCAACAACACCAGAACTGAGCAAGTTGTGTTTGACATTGTTGACATGGAATACCCTTACAATGCAATTATTGGTCGTGGCACCCTCAATGCTTTCGAAGCAATTCTTCATCCTGCTTACCTTTGCATGAAGATACCTTCGGATCAAGGACCCATTGCTATTCATGGGAGTCAGGAAGCTGCCAGAAGGGCTGAGGGAAACTGGACTGACTCAAAAGCAATCCATAACATAGATGGAGCTGAAGCTTGTGAACAGTACAAATTCAGAAGGGAGAAAGCAGCTTCAACAGATCAGCCGAAGCCCATGCTCTTATGTGAGGACATAGCAGAGCAGAGGGTGCTGTTGGGCTCTCAATTATTCGAAGAACAGGAGAAAACCTTGATAAGGTTTTTGTTCAACAACAAAGATGTTTTTGCATGGTCAGCCAATGATCTTTGCGGAGTTAACAGGGATGTTATTGAACACTCGCTCAATGTTGACCCATCCTTCAGACCCAGAAAGCAGAGGCTTCGGAAAATGTCTAATGACAAGGCCGAAGGTGCTCGTAATGAAGTCAAAAGACTCCTCAGTGCAGGAGTTATCAGAGAAGTAAAGTACCCAGAATGGCTAGCTAACACTGTTATGGTAAAAAAGGCCAATGGCAAATGGCGAATGTGTATCGATTTTACAGATCTCAACAAGGCCTGTCCGAAGGATGAATTCCCTTTGCCAAGGATAGACTCCTTAGTTGATGCAGCAGCTTCGTCAGAGCTTATGAGTCTTCTCAATTGTTATTCAGGCTATCATCAAATTTGGATGAAGAAGGAGGATGAGCCAAAGACCAGTTTCATAACTCCTAGTGGAACATATTGTTACCTTCGGATGCCTGAGGGGCTCAAGAACGCTGGAGGAAGTTTCAACAGAATGACTGCGAAGGTTCTCCAGTCTCAGATAGGCAGAAATGTGCTAACTTATGTTGATGACATCATTGTAAAAAGCACGAAACAGGAAAATCACATTGCTGATTTGCAGGAGACCTTCGCCAGTTTTAGACAAGCTGGCCTAAAGTTGAATCCAGAAAAATGTGTCTTCGGAGTAAAGAAGGGGAAATTTCTTGGATGCTTGGTTTCAACAAAGGGAATTGAAGCTAATCCAAGTAAAATTGAAGCTATACTTCGAATGGAGCCACCAACTACAAAAAAGGGGGCCCAAAGATTGACAGGGAGGCTGGCATCTCTTAATAGATTTATATTCAGATCAGCAGAAAGAAATTTACCATTCTTCGAAGTGCTGAAATCAGCCGAAGTCTTTCAATGGGGACCAAGCCAACAAAAAGCCTTCGAGGAACTGAAGCAATATTTGATAGATTTAACAACATTAACTCCACCAACGCCAGGGGCTCCTTTGTTATTATATGTGGCAGCTTCGCACTCAGCGGTAAGTGCAGCACTTGTTCAGGAGAAGCTTGATGGCCAAGTCAAGAAGCAGGTCCCAGTGTATTTTGTATCTGAAGTTCTTAGTATATCAAAGAAAAACTATACAGAATTGGAGAAGGTGTTATATGCTGTTTTGATGGCATCCAGGAAGCTTCGGCATTACTTTCAAGCATACAATATTGTTGTTCCTTTTTCGCAGCCGTTGAAGGATATTATGAGAAATAGAGAAGCTACTGGGCGGATTGGAAAATGGGCTGCAAAGCTCAATGAATTTTGCATTGATTATGTGCATAGATCTTCGATCCAGTCTCAAGCGTTGGCAGATTTTATCGCCGATTGGACGCCAGGGGCTCAGGATGAAGAAACAAATAAAGATGCCGAAGTATGGACAGTGTTTTGCGATGGGTCTTGGGGAACCTTCGGAGCAGGAGCAGCCGCTGTGTTGGTCTCACCATCCAAAGTTAAAACTTGTTATGCGGCAAGACTCGATTTTAGTTGTACAAACAATATTACTGAGTACGAAGCCCTGCTTTTGGGTCTTCGGAAGTTAAAAGCAATGGGAATCAGAAGGGCCATTCTTAAAACTGATTCCCAGGTTGTTTCGGGTCATATCGACAAGAGTTGCAAGGCTAAGGATCCGAAGCTTGAAAAATATCTAGACACGGTCCGAAAAGTCGAAGCTTCCTTCGAAGGATTTTCTGTCAAAAATATCCCTCGAGGACAAAATGAGCATGCTGATTTGCTAGCTAAGTCAGCAGCACAGGGGCTGCCCTTACCTTCGGATGTGTTCTTCGAAACAATAAAAGCACCTTCAGTGGAACTTCTTGAAAGAGCAGTCCTCAATATATCTCCTGTTTATAGCGAAGACTGGAGAACTGAGATCATCTCTTACCTTCAGGGTAAATTCCTTTCATATGACGAAACTTATAACAGGAGGATAGAGGCAAGAGCTCGTCCATATGTCATGATAGAAGGGGAGTTGTACAAGCATGGAGTTTGTGCTCCACTACTCAAGTGTTTATCTAGAACCGAAGGCATAGAATTGATGAAAGAAATACATGCAGGCCTGTGTGGATCTCACATTGGATCTAGGCCGTTACTTGGAAAAGTTTTCCGCCAAGGGTTTTATTGGCCGAAGGCAGCTTCGGATGCAGCGGAATTAGTTCAAAAGTGCGAAGGTTGTCAGAAATGTGCAAGAGATCAAAAACAACCTTCGTCCTTAACCCAGCTCATACAACCCATCTGGCCATTGCAAAGGTGGGGCCTTGACTTGTTAGGTCCGTTACCACCGGCCCAAGGGAACTTAAGATATGTTGTAGTGGCTGTGGAATATTTTTCTAAATGGATTGAGGCAAAGCCTTTAGCCACAATAACTTCGGCCACCATTCAAAAGTTTTTCTGGCAGAATATTGTTTGTCGTTTCGGGGTACCAAAGGCCATCACTGTAGATAATGGAACACAGTTCGACTCCGAAGCTTTCAGAGATTTCTGTGATCAAATTGGTACGAAGATCCATTTTGCATCAATCAGGCATCCGGAGTCAAACGAACTCGTTGAAAGAGCCAATGGCATTATAATGACAGGAATAATGAAGTTAATCTTCAATCAACCCAGGGGAAAGTGGCCAGATCAATTAATCAAAGTGGTATGGAGCCACAACACAACAATATCAAGGTCAACAGGCTTTACTCCATTCAAACTATTGTTTGGTGACGAAGCAATAACTCCGGAGGAAGCCAAAACTGGATCAATAAGAGTAGTAGCTTCGGTAGAATCAGATTCTGAAGCTGTTTATTCTGTGGAAAAAGATGCTATAGAAGGGATCAGGCTTCAAGCTGTGGAGAACATCAATAAGTATCAAGCCGAAACAATCAAATGGCGTGATAGAAAGGTTCAGCTAAAGAATATTGAGCCAGGACATTTGGTGCTTCGGCGAGTGGCTAACCGAGATACAGTGGGCAAGTTGCAGTTGAAATGGGAGGGACCTTTTTTTGGTAGCATCTTCGTCAAGACCCGGTTCATACAGATTGAAGGATATGGACGGCAACGACATTCCTAGATCTTGGAATGCGGATGAGCTTCGGCGATATTATGTGTAACTTGATGTAATTTTTTATATTTTTTTCTTTTTCATGGCACCCTTTTCCTTTCTGAAGGGGGAGAAAGGTTTTTAATGGGGCCATCATATGTAATTTCCTTTTTTAGTTCTATAAGAGCAAAATCCCCCAAGGATGTAAATGTAAAAGCTGAGAACGCACCATCGAGTGCCGAAAAGTAAAAGGCGAAGAAGCTCCAAAGTCGTTCCTAAGGGAATGCAGAGCTTACAGCGAAAAGTCAACGCTGATTCCGCCGAAAGTAAAAGGCGAAGAAGCTCCAAAGTCGTTCCTAAGGGAATGCAGAGCTTACAGCGAAAAGTCAACGCTGATTCCGCCGAAAGTAAAAGGCGAAGAAGCTCCAAAGTCGTTCCTAAGGGAATGCAGAGCTTACAGCGAAAAGTCAGCGCTGATATGTGATTGTTTCTAAGGAAATAATGGCTGTGATTATGGCTTCGGATATGTGTTTGGACATTCATTTGCACATCACATTACATCATAGCATTTGCATTCATAAACATTCATCCAGGCATATGTAGGATAACCATCATCATAGCATAACTGTCTTTTGTACTTCTTCGTGTACAAAAAGAAGAGCTTCGGAAGAAAGGGAAATGTTGTTTTTTATGCTTCGCTGTGTACGAAAAGAAGGGAAGGTGTTTTTTCGCTTTCGGCTCAAAAAGATAATTTCGTCCACATCAAAGCACCTCTCATACATTAATGGAAGGGTAAGAGCATATTACAAGGTATGAACAGAATTCATTAAAGACAAGTTTAGTCACATTTACAAAAGTTATCTCAAAAGTTTCTTGAGTCTGTCTACAGTCTACTCCTATTTAATCTTCAAGGGACCTCAGCTTCGGCGTCATTCTCTTTAACCATCGGCTTCGGCTTCGTCATCCTACATGAATTAAGTTGTTGTAAGTCAAAATCGAGCTTGAAGGAAGAGGTAAGCACAAGGTATGATTTCTTACTGGTTCAAGATGACTCCGAGCTTCGTCTCCAGCCTTTTCTCGCCCGCCTTTTGTCCATATCATCTTTACAAATCTATTAGAAATGCTTCGGGCGAGATCAGGAATGTCATCTAGAATTGATGGTGATAAAGTGAAATTGGGCCTATTGACAATTTTTCCATGATCGCAGCCAGCTTTTAGGAAAGCTGCAGCAGTGCCCCGAGAAGCTACCCAGGCGCAGAAGTCACCGTGCCCGGCTATAACTTCGTCAAGCTCATCAATTTCACCCTCAATATGTTCGAAGGTCTTTGGTAAATCTTCAGCTGACGGGGTGAATTTCTCACTGCTAGCTCCAACTGAGTGGAAAATTTTTCTCAGTCGTTGAATACATTTGTTGCTAAATTCCAAACATTTGTCTTGAAGGCATGCCAATAGTTTTTTCAAATCTGAATTTTGTTGGACTTCGGCTTCAAGTTTTGCATTAAGTTCTTGCTTTTCTTGTTCAAACTGTTCAGATTGGCAGAGAAGCTTCATGTTCAGTTCTGTTATTTTAGCTTCGGCTTCCGCCAATAAGCCTTCAGTTGCTTGAAGCTCGAAGTTCTTCTTTTCAATAGTAGCTGATTGCTCTTTTATTTTGCCTTCTAAACTTTCAATTATAACCTCGTGTTTCTTGTCTTCCAGATCTTGCTGCATTTTCAAAGCTTTGCTCAACAGCATACTCTGCACGAAAACAACCTTCGTCAGACATGTCTTCATAATTAAAAACAATAAAAGTCAAGGGAAAAGTAGTTCACCTTGAAATTGGAATAAAATAAACTACCAACGATATGTTGTCGTCGGTAGCGGCTAATGTCCGTTTCTAGCTTCGGAAAGCCGATACTCTTTGACAGAGTACCGATAACCTTAGCTCCAGTTTGATCCCGGATACAGTCTAATCTTTCATCATCAATACCTCTGAAGAGGAGTGCTCCTGGTTTATATCCGCAAGATTTGGCATACTCTTTAAGCTCTTCTATTTCGGTTTTAGACAATTTTTCTCCAACTAAATTTTGAAACATGTAGGCCTCGTCCTCTGAAGCTTCGTCAGCAATTTCCTTTTCTTTCCCCGACACTGCGGCCACGGCCTCTTCGGCGGCAGTAGTAGCTTCTTCTGTGGCCATGTCTAGCAGCATTTTGTCGATGTGTTCGATTGTGCTTTCCAAGTTCAAATCTTCAATTGAGGTAGCTTCGGCAGCCACGACCTCCGAAGGTGTGATTTCAATATTTGTTATTCCCTCAGCCGCTGGTATCTTCTGAGCTGAAGCTCTCGGTGGTGTCTTGTCAATGACCTCTGTCACAGCGATGATTCTTTGTCTCTTTGCTTTAGTCGTTTTCTTCGTTTTTTCGGGCTCCTTTTCCTTCTGAAAAAACTTTGTCAGTTGAGGCCCCAATGGACTTAGCTTCGCAGGCAGGGATTCAGTCATTACCTTCAAAATTTCCTCCACGTCAGTGGCAGAGTGTGATGCGGGAGTTTCTTCTTCGTCGGATACTTTTTGCTTCGGAGAAGACACTTTCCTCTTCTTCGGAATTTTCTTCTTTGATGGTTCTTTCTCATCTTCATTTAAGGCTTCGGTTATCCTTTTCCTTTTCCGGCCTCCGACACCTTTATTCAGATTTTCGTAGTCAGGGTATTCAAAACCCAAGGCGTCCAGCACTCGATTCAGTCTTCGCTTCGGACGGGTGCCGAAGGCCGCAGTCATCAACTGATCTTCTTTTTTGGAGTAATTGCCAAGTATTTCATTGCACATTATTTCAATTGTTTCCAACCACTCTTGGCAAGGTGTTTTAAAGTATTTCTTAAACTTGTAATAGTAAGGTAACCACACAAGTTCCCCTTCTTTCTTCTCCCCCTCTAGCTTCGGCATTTCCCATTCTTTTAAACTAGGAAAAACTCTGAAAGCCAAAAACTCCTGAACCAGGTCTCTTGTACTGATATGTTCTGCAATAATTCTGAATTCATCCAACGCTTGTTGGGTTGGACCTTCTGGTGTCATGTTGCAACGAGGTCGGGTTTCTCCGAAGATTAGTTCAAATGGACTTTGCACAAGCTTCTCCTTGTCGTCATCAACCTTGACATAGAACCACTCCGACTTCCAGCCTGCTGCCCATTTGCTTCGGTAGCTGATTACAGGAAACTTTGTGGTTTTCCGATAAGCAAAATTATAGCAACCAAAATTATCATGCAATCCATCTTTTCTAGCCTTCGTCTGATAGTGCAGCTCGTGAACTCGACAAAAGCTGTCCGCAAACGGCTCCACCGCTTGGCTTCGGAGGGCCCAGATATAAACACTAAGCCTAACGATAGCGTTAGGAGTCAACTGATGAAAGTAGATACGAAACCTCTTCAGTACCTCTGCAATAATCCCATGTAGGGGGAATCTTAATCCAGCCTTTAGAAAGCTCTTGAAAATGACTATTTCATCCTTCTCCGGCTTTGGGGTAGTTTCTTCCCCCCCGAAGCGTAGTAGCTTCTTCTGACTTTCACTGAAATAACCCGACTTTACCATCTTGGAGAGATCAGCCTTTGAAACAGTAGACTTTCCGAAGTCCAAGTGGCTGGGTTTACTTGGCATGGCAATACGATAATCATCTTCGGGATCAGTTTCCTCAATGTTTTCTTCTTCTGCTTCGGCAGTTGTTTGTTCTGCTTGTTCTGCATCAGCACTGGGGATTTTTTCCGAAGTTACCAGCCCGGATCGTTGCATCGCTTCGGAGATGGGAATAGTCTCCGAACCTTCAGCTTCGCCTCCCTCACGCTCAACCCTAGCGGTAGAACACACTCTGGCCATTTAATTCTGAATTTGTGGGAATTAAATACTTTTTCTTCCTTTGTTTTTTCTTCTGACGAAGCAGGCTTCAAGCTGGAGCTTCGTTCGATTCCGAGAGTCAAGCTTCGGCTATGGTTAAAAATTTTGGCAGCAAAACAGTGCAAATAGCAATGAATGCTGTGGTAACTTCACACCTACTCGTCTGTTTATATAGTACTGCAGGTAAGAAGGCGAAGCGCCAGGATTTTTACACCAGGCGGACAGCCGCTTGCACTCGCTGCGCGGTGGACTGCAGAGACCAAACAGTAACTCTGCAAGGTGGGACCGCTATGCGCTGGGAAACTGAATCGTTTCTCGACAACGAGCTCAGGGAAGGTGTTTTTTGGACCTTCGGCTTCCTGAAGCTTAGGAGACTTTTTTCACGGATCAAGCTCGTTACGAAAAACGATCTAGCACCGCGAAAGGGGCTACTGTTGGGACTATGCTTCGTCGCCGAAGGTCTTGTAGGAAGAAGCAGTTTTCGGCTGAAGCTGTTAGTATGAGATGACCGAAGGTTCCTCTTCATGAAGCTTCAGAATTTACAAACCGACATAAAAGTAGAATGACCTTTTAGTCCATAAATGTTTGAGTCACCGTTGTAATCCCTTATGAGGGATATAATTGTAATTCCTCACAGGCTACGCCCTGTGCCTATAAATAGGTGAACAGTACCTCTGTACTGTTCACGCAATCTTGTAATCACTGGCACATTACGCTGGAATTATTGCTTTCTGCTAAGACGAAGGTATAAATGTACCTAAATATTATGTTTCAATATTTAGGTTCACATAATAAAATATATGTGAATATTGTTATTCATTTTCGGCATGTCTTTCTATAATGCCTTATATTTTACATTTTACTTCATATTGTTTTTCAAGTCTGATCACGAAGGTATGACCTTCGTGATATTTTGTTTATGGCCTTCGTCCGAAGCTCATTAAATCCTTGGGGAGATAATGCTTCCGCGGACGAAGGGCATTAATATTTAATATTTTATGTTGCCTTGTTCATAATTCATAGCATTTGAGAACAAGTCCCCAACACAACTCAAAGATTGGGGGCTTGTGGGGGGACAGATATCCCCCGGGTCCACTAGAAGGTTAGAAGGCCTCGCAAACGGTTTTGGGCTTACTGCCTCGCAAGGCCATCCCTTCGTGGGCCAGGGGAGAACTGCTGGTAGAATGGGCCGACACAAGAAATGAACAAGCGTGGGCCAAGGCGGTTCGCGGGGTTTTCAACGATTATCCATAGCTCTGATCCGATTCTCCCGCGCGGCCACCTTGGACATCGGAACTAAGTGAGAATAAGTCGGCAAGATCGTAGGAAGATAAGTTCGGTCGGTTCACTATTACTTAGGCATGCAACGTTATCGTACACATATGTAAGTGCCCCACGGTCGGATATATAAGGCCTAAGGCGCACCCCAATGAAGACAGGTCATTCATCAACCATCTACTCGGTTCTCTAGCATTCTTCATACTAGAGAATCCCCCTAGAACCCACCACATAAAGATCCACACAAGGAAGTAGGGTGTTACGCCTCTCCAAGCGGCCCGAACCTATATAAAATTGTCTATCGTCTCTCGTGCGTCTTGCACGAACCATCGAGCTACAATCAGCAACACCGTCCTACCCAAAAGCACATCGAGGGGTAACCCTTGGTGCGCGGTCGGGTCCCAAACACCGATAGACTTTGTATTATTTTGTGTATGGATTGTGTGGTTTTTGGTTGTGACTTGCAGAGTGTACATGCCTAGGTCACGAACGATACAAGTTCTCAGGTCATCGACCGTCCGTGTCCAGGTGACAGACCATCCGCAGGTATAAAAGTCAAGAAGGGTAGAGCAGTGAGAAGTCAAGAAGCGGTGAGAAGTGACTCTAGTGAGATCAAGGTCCGAGCAGTTCTTTGACCACCCTGCTCAAGAGATCAAGCGAAGTATTATAGAGGAGCGGATGAGTGCATTGAATCCACCTCAACATGGATTAGGGTGATCGACAAATTACTGAGACCATGGTAAAAATATATGGTGTCTCCATTGTTCATTGTTTTACTTTATCACTATTACTTCTATTACTTGTGTTCCATCTTTCATTACTAGAGTTATTGATCACTTGCTCACCCTAGTTTGCAAACTGAGTTTAGCTTAATATAGGCTAGAGGATTTAATTATCTTATTGTTCTAATTAAATTTACAAGTGTCTTTAATTTTAGTTGAAATTGTCTATTCACCCACCTCTAGCAAGTATCCTTCATCCTACAAGTGGTATCAGAGCCAAAACTCCATTGTTTGTGGATTCAATCCTCCCAGAGTAGGATATTATGGCTAGCGGGAGCAACGTGTAGATGGGAAAGCACACTTTCATGGAAACAACTATGACTATTGGAAAAATAAGAAGGATTGTATATCTTAGAGCAATGGGTGGAAAATATGGAGGATTATGAGAGATGGTTTTATAGTGCTCAAGCAAGATGAGCCAACTACAAGTGATGAGGAAAACATTCTTGTGAATGATCAAGTTCTGAATGTTTTTTGTAGGAAATGGTGACACCTAAAGGGGGGGGGGGTAAATTAGGACTTCTAAAAATTATCTCTAAACTAGGACACAAATAGATCCCTAGAACAAAATCTATGCAAATAACTTAACTAGATTGTGCAAACTAGGTTTTGTTTGTGAGTTGCTATCTCTACCGCAAAAGGAGTTATGCAAACCTAAGTTCCAATCCTATATAATCTACACTAAGAATAGTAAAGATTGCAACTTAAGTAGAGAGAGTAAATGCAGAAGCTTAAAGAGCTAGTAGAGAAAGCAAAATCTCGTAGACGGCGCCAATATTTTTATCGAGGTATCCAGAACCAGATATGGTCCCGACTAATCCTCGTTGCTGCCCCTACGCAAAGGGTAGCCCATGCAAGGGTCAAACACCACGGTCGAGTAACTCCATAGAGAGTTGCATGCCTTCTCTACGTGCAAGTGATGCTTCGCTTCTGGCTCCTCTCAGACGCTCCCCACCTCTCCACTATCGAGCTTCTGGTCAAAACACCACAGGCCTTGTTCCCTCCGGTACATGGTGGCGACCGTGTCACAAACACGTTTGACACGGTCTTGCAAGACTTTCGATCCACTCGGTATAATATTACAACGGCTCGCTCAAGAGCCAAGGGGTTATGTGCGTTTTTCTAAACTCACTCAACTAACGAGGGATCACCTAAAGCAAGCGCAATAGCGGTCTAACTAACCTAAGCACTTCGCAAAGCACCTACGCTAATCATCAAGTGATTATATTAAGAACTTGGATGTTTGAGCACTTGGAGATGTGTATAACCTTCCTTATGTTTCTTGGGCTCCCACAGCTTCAAATGGTCGGTTGAGTGAACTATATATAGGCCCCATCTCGAATATAGTCGTTGGAAAGCAGTTCTACAACTTTCAGCGGCGCTTGTCCGATGGTGCACCAGACATGCCACGTGTACTTGCAGTTAGAGGTATCCGTTGGAGCTTCTGAAGATGGCGCACTGGATATTGCACACCGGACAGTCCGGTGTGCACCAGACAACTAACATAGAACTTGATGCTTATCGTATTTTGGCTATAACGTTTTAGCCCCAAACTTCGATTTTGATGATCTTGTACTTTTTGTTAAGATTATAAAATCCTCTATATACTAAAGTTGAAGACATATCATTTTGAGCAAATTTGGCACACCAGACATTCTGGTGCAAACAACTCCTGTGCTGTTGCAGTTTTTTCAGCACTTCCAACTTTGTATTGTGGGCATAACTTTTAGCTCCGAACTCCGATTTTGATGATCTTGGACTTTTTGGAAATCTTATAAAATTCTATACACTCATAGTTGAAGCCATATCAGTTTGAGTAGATTTGAAATCGTGAAACACTTCCAATGTAGTCAGCCCTTTCTCTCAACTTTATCAACTTCACTTTTGTTTTGTGGCTTTGCATCCCACTTTTACTTCTTGATGTGTTGGACTCTTAGCATGTATAAATTGTCTTCAATGTGACTTTGCAACATATTTTATGGGTCTTATAATGTCTTATTTGAGGTTGTCACACCTGCTTTTGTAAGGTAAACTGAATGTGAACCATGTACGTGTCAGGATCAGAAATTCATGTACACAACGATTACATAACTAGACATCGTCACCCAAGGCTCGAATAATAGCGTAAAGAAGTATTACTTTATTACATCATGATGTCCAAAACATCCACATAGTCATTAAATTAAACAAAAATCAAAGTGCTAAATCAAAACACAGTAAAGATAAGGCTTTCACAGGCAGCTGACTAGGGGTTTGCCGCTAATCTAGTCTAGAACTCCTCGAAGTCCTGAAACTCCTGGAAGTCCTCCGCATGGCCTTCATCTTCTCCTAGACAGTGGTTGCAATGTGGACGACCTGGTGTTTTGTGTTTAAGCAAGGGTGAGTACACATCAACGTACCAAGCAAATGTCCCGTTTGGATGAAGTGGACTAGTTGTATGTGGGGTTAAGCTGAAGCAATTGCTTTTAGTTCGTTAGGTATTTATCATTAGTGGAAACCATGTTTTATCATGGAACCCAAGTTGATATCCTAAAAGGGCACCTCCTCGGAGAGGAAAGTATTAGAAGCCATAAGTATAACCATCATCATTAAACCATCAACATAAATGTATCCAGATTATCTCTAATCAAAGAGGATCCCAATGCTACTCTTAACTGTGAGCATGGCTGATATACCAGTTTCTAATCCTCTATAAAGATCACAAACTTTACCGACGAGTCGTGATCCCTTTTTGGCTTGGGTCGATCAAATCCTCAAACACTTCCAAGGTGAGTCAGCAAGGTTTCACTATGTAGCCTTTACAAAGATTCTCCTGGTGTGTAGCCGCCCATTAGGTTTCGCCAGTCGTACAAACATAGTACTCCTCCCTAAGGGGGTGTCTAACAAAACCAAATCGAATGGACCTCGACACCCCACCCTTAGCAGAGCAAGCACTATGTCCTAGCCCCCATTGACGGCACAACATCGAAGCAAACTACACCCCTAGATTCCTCCAATTAATCAGCTAAGGGTGTCCCATACCACCCTCATGGTTGCACTGTTTTCCTGGGTGGTCTCTCAACGAACAGGTCCTTACGGAGAGGTTCTCGAGAAACAGCCCGAGCCCCTAAAGTACCATAAGTTCATCATATCCAGAATAAAAACATCGTATCATAAAGTAATTCTCATCATGTTTGTTGATTAAGGTAAAGCACTAGCATGTAGTTGATCATAATAGCCCAACAAAGAAAAGGTGATCAAGGACAAGATAAATAGAAAGATAGTCAATCCTTAGGTTACGCATAATATGCGAGAAAGTGAATTATAAAGGAAATAGGACATAATAGGTCAGAGGAGACTTGCCTTCACCAAATAGCTGCTGCTTAGGGGCTTCTCCTACAACTTCCTCAGACTCCACACACGAAACGTTATCTAGGCGAGTGTGAACATACATTCAACATTCTTGAAACAGAAAGGAACAGTACACCATACAAGGGAAAACATTATAAAAACACGCAATACAAAATAGAACTCGCTTCTACGGTCACACGAGAAAAAAGAAGCGTCGAGATCGAAGCTACGATTGAGAAGTTATCACGTTTACGTTATACAAATATGAACTAGAACATTTAATTCGACATACTTGTATTAATCGATATTTACCAAATATAAACTAGAACTATTACCTAGTTTCGATTAATCTACTAAACTAACAGCTCTTTGTTAAATAAGTAATTTAATTAATATGAGTGATTCTAAGCGAGGCGAGTTCGCGACGCAAGGCAAAGCGCGCGACGTATGAAACAGCACGACAGCATGCGAGAACGATGTGTGGACAAACGCGATATGCGAGAACTACTAAATAGATGACGCATTTATACTAAACAATTATTAATGAAAGAGTATTTAAGTTAAAAATAACAATGTTGATATTTATTTATAAAAGTGCAAATTGAAACTATAAATTAGATTTAATTGGAACGCTAATTTAATAACCGTTAGCCAAACAAACATTTAATAAATTATTTAAAACATGTGACATCATGAAACACTATTTTTAATATGTAGACAACTTTAATACGAATTTAAAGCGACTTGAATGGAGTGAATCGGATTTATAATGCAAAATATAACGAATATTCTAATAAATCAATTACCTACACGCACTTAGACATAACTCCAGGGTCTTTTTTGCAAATGCCATCTTCCACCTCCCTCCATCTCTCTTCTCACAGCTACCATGGCAAGGGGCGTGGGGGGCAGGTGACCTCAGTGGGGGGGAGGCTGGGGCGCACGACCATGGCCGACGATCGACCAACAGACGGGTGGGGAGCGGGAAAGAGAGAGAGAGGAGGCACGTGGGGGGGGGGGGGGAGAAAGGGGTGGGTGGTGTAGGGGAGGCGTCAGCCGGGGAGGGGCTGCCACAAAACAGTGAAGAAATTTAAGAACAATGACCCAAAAATCATGGTGGTTGCTCACTGGAGAAGGAGACCTCGCCGATGCCGAGGAGAAATCCGTCGATTTACGGCGAACTGGAGGTCCGATCGATGAACCTAAAGCACCAAGACAAATCCCTCGATGAGATGAACACGACGGCACTCTCGGATTTTGCCAACGACACACGGATTGAATGTAATTGCTCGCAGGAGTTGTCGCTAGAGTTAGAACCGCCCCGAGCTTCGGCAAGTAATTCCGAGAATTGTGGATCGAGGAGAAATCGTTTTGATATTTGGAAAGGGCTCGACAAGAGGATTCTAGCCATATATATATATATATTGCTAGGGTTTAAAGATATTTTATTTTTCGAAATAAATCAATTTTTAAAATTAAAATTATTCCAGAAAAATGCAGAAATTGTATTTAACTTCTGAAAAATATCCTGAAGGCTCCAAAAATTCTAGCAAAATTCCTAGACATGATTTGGCACTCAAACAACTCAAAAAACATATGTATAGCTTTTGAAAAAAAATTAAGTACCTTAAATAAATATATTTTGGTTCTCGAAAGAATAAAAAATATTCCGAAAAATATGAAAATTAAAGGAAGGCTTCTACACGGTATATTAACATGTTTCAAACCCCTTTTGCACTTAGATACATTATGCAACAGCACGAATGCAATAGCCAAAGCATCTCTAGGGCTCACTTCACTAGGCTTACATCAATATATAACAAAATAACTCTCCATTATTTTAGTAAGGAGAAAAGAAAAGTAAGGAAAAGAGAGAGTAACACATGAATTTTGAGTATAGAGCAAAGAAAATTTTTATACCCCAAAATTCAGGGTATTACAGAGGTATTTCTTCCTTAGTGCCTTAGTCCAAGTCACTTTTGCGTCCTGTGAATTACAAACACAAACACTAGCAAACACATTAGTCCACAGATTATGTTGATCATCAAACACCAAAATCATTTTAGATATCAATGAGTTCAACTAGATCAAGAATCTCACAACCGTTCATGACATGTGGACCAAGCTTACGAAAATTCATGAGGGCAGTGTATAAAGGACCTTGCGTGGTTCCGTATACCTCGATAAAAATACCGGCGTCATCCACCAGAGTTTGCATCTCTACCTTTACCCTTTAGCTTCCTCATTTACATTCAAGTACTTCAGTTCCTTTCTCTCTATTCCTAGTTAGGATTGGAACTTAGGTTGCAACAGTCCTTTTGCGGTAGAGATAGCAACACTTAGAAAAAACCTAGTTTGCACATTCTAGTTTACATATTTGCATAGGTTTTGATCTAGGGATTTATTTGTGGCCTAGATTAGCAAAGTTTTTAGAAGTTCTAATTTTCCCTCTTAGGCGTCTATGTTCCTTTCACCTAGGATATCCACCTCCATATAGCGAATGACCAAAGGGTGGAATCATTTGCAGAGCATGTGCAAGAGTGTGTATTTGCTTTGCATGAAACTAGCATGCTTTGCAAGACCTTACCAACTCAATTGCATCATGGAGGGTGGTTGGCCAATAGAAGCCATGTCGAAAGGCCTTACCAACCAGTGTGCGGGATGAAGAACGACTTCCACACTCACCTCCATGGATCTCCACGAGCAACTCGTGGCCCTCTTCTTGGGTAATGCACCACATGAGAATGCCATTGGCGTCACGATGGTAGAGATCCCCACCACCGTGTAGCATTTAGCCAACCGCACTATGCACTCAGCGGATACATGGTCTTCAGGACATATATTGTCTTTCAGGTAGTCCTGGATCTCAAAGATTCATGCATCAGGATTGTCCTGAGCAACTAGATGGGCGCTAAGAGATCATCGAGATCCTTAGTAGCGCAGATAATCCTTGTCGGGCTCCACGAATGGAACATCGTCGGGACCGCTAGCTTTAGGGTGCTAGTCTGACCCTCTTCACCTAGTTCGGCAGGTTGGGTAGAAGATCTCAACAACCGTCTTTTGAAGATGCCATCGAGCACGGGTGCCCATGTTGATACCCTCGTGGAGAGTTCATCTTCTGCTAAGTTGTTAGCGTGAGGAACATGTTGTAGTTCCAAGGCAAAAACAAAAATTGAGAAGTTGCTCGACAAAAGATCAGGCGAAAACTGAGAAATTGCCAAACAAAAACTTAGAAGTTGCTCGATTATTTGAACATGATGTGAACCCAAGTATCAGGCGAAAACCTAAGCGAAAGCACCATACCAGGCATGCCAAATGTCAGAGGTAATCTCTAGCCGGGTGGCAGAATGAATCCGCCTAATCCTAAATATGAGGGGCTACTTAGGGTTGGCCTGTGGAGATGCAAGAACACATGAGGATTTAGAGTTGTTTGAGCCGTTGGAGCGTAATACCCTACGTCCACTGTAAGTTGTATTGCTTGAGAGCTTGAGTGTGGGTGTATAAGAGTCTGAGAGAGGATGTCCACTTGTATTGTAAGTGCCATCCCTTTTATAGTCCTAGGGTGGCACATTACAGGGGTGCTGAGCAGCCCCGCCAGTTGGGCCCCAGCAACCTAGTTTTAAATATATACTACGTGAAGAAGTAAAGGCTACGACAGATAGAGATCTTTCATACTGATTTTCTAACTAGGCGTGTCCTCTGCCTCGTTTTCCAGCTCATGCCAGCCGAAGAGTGTGCCTAGTATGCTAATGTATGTAGGGGTCGGCCCTGCTGACGTGTAGTAGAGTTAATGCGATTAACGCGCGCGCTCTGCCTAAGCCAGCGACTGCTCATGATGGTGCGGCCCACACGCGCGGCACAGAGACACAACCGCCTGCCTTGGTATCACTAGAGGTGTACATTTGGGTCAGGCCTAGTGGGCAGGCACGAAGCACGAAAACAACACGGCCCAAGCGAAGCATGACATAAGAAATTTTGGGTCGAGTCGGCCCAGCTTGATGTATCTGGCTATGCTTGGGCTGAGGGCATAGCCCACAGGCAAGAACGAGCCCGACCCGTTTATGTAGCCACGATAGAGCCCGTTTACAGGCCCTAATAGGCCTATAAATCATTTTGTACATAGTACAGAGGCCTTTCTATTAATAGGCCATTGGCCCAAATTACAAGGCCAAGGTCTAGCCAACAGAGTATCCAGCCATTGTGCTCTGCCTGCTTCTATACACCACAAAAAACCATCAACTAAAAATAATACATTTAGATTATTAGTGGTAAATATCGTAATGAATTTTTCTTTCAAGTGTTTGATTTTTATTTGCATTTAGAGCAATTGTGTTTGCTCATATTTGATTTATGGATGTTTAGTAGAATTTCTCTAATATTGAAAACCCAATTAATTAATATAGAAATATTGGTCCAAAATTAAATATTTGAGTTATAAATAATTTTGTTATAATTATTATGATTTTTAGAATTATATAAAAATATATTTATTTATATTTTAAATAGAAAATAATAGAAAAGAAAAAACCCTAACCCTAGCCGCCCAAACCGGCCCACTAAGGGCCTAGCCGCGCGCCCTAAACCCTAAACCCTAAACCCTAGACCCTAAACCCTAAACCCTAAAACCCATTTCCCCCTCCCCTCTCTCTCAAGGCCCCTCTCCTTCCTCCCTCTCGAGCCACCGCCCTGCACGCGTGCCCGCTGCCACGCCCAACCCCGCGCCCATTCGTCTTTTCCAAGCCAGAAACCGCCGCCATCTGCTCCTCTCCCTCCCCCATGACCCTCCCTCACTCAATGGCGATAATGGCCGCCATTAATGGCGTTGATGGCCAGTCGTTCTCTCCCTCCCCTCGGCGCCTTTTCCTCTCCCTCTCTCGCTCTATAAAAACCGCCCCAGCTCTCTCCTCTCTCCCTACCCGAGCTCCCTCTCACTCTCATTCCTCGCGCTCTCTCTCCTTCGTCGTCCGCGCCGAACCGCTGGAGCTCCGCCACCGAGCCGCCTCGCTGGACCGTCCGAGCTCGCCGTCTGTCCCCCCTGGTCGAACCGTCTGCGTCCCCAAGCCACGCCCCTCGTCGAGTCTGATTCCCCTCCCCTGCTCGTCGACCTCCCTGCACACGGGCACAAGCCCAAGGTAGAAGAAGTGCTTTTTCAATTTTACTCCCTGCATTTAAATAAAATTAATTCCGAGATTTTCAGTTCATAAACTATTGAAAAGAGACCCCGATGAACACACTAAATCATGAACTAGCCCCTGCAACAATATTTTGGCACGAGTATTATTTTATATTTCAAAAATAAATAATATCACTATTCACTAACTTGGTGATTTAAATACTAGAAACGTTCACGATAAACTTCGCTTTTGCACATGGAACGATATTTGTTAGTAGTGATTTAAGTAAAAGTTTTAATGATATAAGGGATTAAAAGAAATAATTGGCCACATATTTTCGGTCAGATTAATTATATAGGTTTTTACTAATCATGATAAATGAATTTATATGTACGACACTTAATTACTTAGAATTAGTAAAATATCTATTTATGCCAAAATAACTATGTTTATCGTATTAAAGTCCAAAATTAGTAATCTACATTAATTCTTAGAATATTAAGGTAAGGTGATTTAGAAATAAACATTTTTAGCTATACGTTTAATTTTTATTTAGAAAGGAAAGGATAAAACCCAAAGGATAATTAATAACTATTTTCCGTAAAGTTTGTTAACACATTTTTATCTACATTATACTAGATAAACTAGCGTTGTAGTCACCTACACATATTTTCACCAATAATAACTCAAAGTGGAAGATATAGTGGATTAATAAATATTTATGTGTAGACATATTTATGAGTATAGTTGTGTGATATATGAATGTGTATGTAATGGTGAATGATTACCCATGTAATGGTGTATGTTTATTTATTTGGCGTACTTATTCTTTTGTATGTACGATACACAAATCGATGCTAGAAGTTGACTGTGAGGTAGACGAACCAAACACGTTCGAGGACGACTCACATGACATTTTCGAGCAAGGCAAGTGGATTCTCCCTCTGCATTACTATTCGTACCGAAATAATGCATACAATAATATTTACTTTTGGATATATATTGTATAATTTGATGGGATTCACCTAAATAAGGATTTCCTAGAATTACCAACCTTATTCCTTGAATTACCCTAGGATAAATGATATGCTTAGCAATTTTTGCTACTGCTCAACTTGATAATATGATGTCACTCTTTTGATGATACTATGTTCCGAAAATGAAGTTTTATTATGATGTTAACCCGATGGCTAAACAAGAACATTTTGTGTTAAATGGAACATGGAGTGACCACCCAGGATAACATTGCAACCACGAGTGCTATAATGGCTCTGGCTTTGGTAATTAGCTCTATAGACTTAGTGCTTAGCAACCCTACCTAAAAGATGGGCAAGAGGGGGCAGCAGTGGTTTGGTGGCAGCTCATATTAACATGGGGTGGTAGTCTTGGCTAAGTTACCTCACCTAGAGGGACATCAATACTGACGTGGAAACCTTAGCGGGTGGCTTTGTACTAAGGATATTTTGTGAAAGCCTCATAGTGGATCCCTAGCCATTCACCTAGGCAGTGTTTATGGGTACCATCAACCCAGTCTAGATGGGATACATGGTTTGTGGGTAAAGTTGTACCACCTCTGCAGAGTGTAAAACTGATATGTCTGTCGTGCTCACGGTTAAGAGCAACCTGGACCCTCACATGATAATTGAACTTAAAGATGGAAAATAAATCGTGATCTGATGATCTACGAGTGGTTTGCTTAAGTGATTTCACTTAAGTGTTTTGATATAATCTTATACCTTTGATTAATTGGGATATTTGGGATACACACTTATTAGTAAGACATGTGTTACTAATAAAATATTGACCAACTAAAATGCTTACCGCTTATCCATAGCCTACCTTGTTAACTTGCATTAATTTCCCCCACTTGCTGAGCCTGACCATAAGTGAGCTCACCCTTGCTAATATTTTGATAAGAGGTTGATGATGAAGACTTCACAGATGATGTTGATGAGTTTTGAGTCTAACGATGCGCCAGTCACCTTCATGTGGAAGAGTGTCCATGATTAGTTCCGTCGTACTTAGATTATGAAACTTGTTTAAGATACTATGATCTAGATGATGTAATAAAGTTACTCTACTCTCTTTACGCCTTTATTGCATTGTCTTTTGATATATTACACTTGTGATGTCAACATATGTGTGGAAAATGGATCTTGGCCCACATATGCTATGCATTCGGTTTTGCCCCCAGAACCCGGTGTAACAGAAGTGGTATCAAAGCTATGCTGACTTTAGGTCGTTAAACTAGTTAGATGGAAAGCCTAGTCTGTTCAAAACATGCTAATTTTGTTCTTACAAAATTATTTTATTAATCTTATCTTGTTTAAATTCAACTGAGTTGACAATTTCTATTGTAGATGGTTCGTACTATCCAAACCACTCGGATCAACACCAACTACATCCCTCCGCCACGACAAGTTCCTGTCTACCCAGTGGTAGTCGAGGAAATCCCTGTGGATCTCCCTCGCATTCGTGTGGAGAACGGAGTCATTCTGGAGGATAGCTCGGAGGAGTTTCTGTCTACGCCCACCCCATTGGCAGAATCACTAGCCTTTGCAGCTGGATCGTCAGCTTCAACACTGCCAGCACCAGCAGTCCAAGCCCCTACACCTGGAGGCGACGACCCGGACGACTCTGGTCACGATGATGAAGACGACGACGAAGAAGAAGATTATGATGAGGAAAACATCAACGATGAAGCGAACGATGAACAACAGGACCACTACGTGGGGTTATGGCCTGTCACTGAACATTATACCTCAATGTTCGATACGGGGCACTTCCCTAACCTGCTGCAGGATGTTCTGCATGCGTTGGGAACCTACGTTCGACCCCTGTATGAGACAAGGTGAGTGTACGAGCCTCCTCGGACTTGCTACTACATCACTCACATTCATGTTAGGGTGATGGATGCAGGTGATAGAGGGTTTAGGACTCTGTTAGCTCATGAGTCTGTGACGCCACTATCCACCTACGCTTCTTTGGTCAGCGATGTTGCTAGGCGAACTCTGTGGTCCCTCAACCACACCTACCGGTAGCAGCTGCATAACACGAAGTACAGGCATCTTCCTCTGCGTATTCGTGGAGAAAGCCAGACCAACATTGTTCTAGGTGGAGCTGGAGAAGATCGCCTCAACACCTTAGCTAGTGTGGTGGTAGGTTTTAACACTGACCTGGATAGTGCTACCTTGGACCTCTCTAGGGTACACATGGAGCTGGAGGATGCACATGCAAGGATCGCAACCCTGGAAGCTCAACTTGATGGAAGGAATCCCCCTGAAGTTCAAGTCCCTGCCATGGCATTATCCCCTCCCTGCAAGAGGATCCACTATGGAGAACCAGGATTCGTCACCAGGGTGCTATAGAATTTTCCATTTATATTGTAATAAGTTAGTTTTTGTGTTAGACGAAGAACACTTTTCTATTACTACACTTATAATAATAACAACCATGTGATGGTGTTGTTTGCAATGTTTGAGTTGGATTTTTGCTTGAGTGCAATGGCCTTATGGAACGATGGCCATAAGAGCATAAAAAACTTAACCTTAATAATAATCTATCCCCCCTACAATCTTCTCTACTCCTCAATTACCCCGGAATTGCACTTTCTAACCAACCAGATGGTGAACACTAGCTCAGGTCCCAATAACCACCAGAACCAGCGTGGTCAGCTGTTGCCACCACCACCACCCAATCCCACTATGGATCAATTCATCGCATCGCAGATGCAACTTCTACAAGGACTCACAGCTTCAGTGCAGCAGATTCAACAGAATCAACAGAACCAGTAGTACCAACATCAACAGTTACACGCACCCCAAGCTAGAGATAAGCATCGGGACTTCATGAGTCATCATCTGCCTGCATTCTCTCATGCAGTAGACCCTTTGGATGCCAATGATTGACTTAAGGTCATTGGAAATAAGTTAGACATCACCCAGTGCAATGACCAAGAGAAGGTCCTGTATGCTTCGGGAAGACTCGAAGGAGCCGCGTCCGATTGGTGGGATGCCTTCACCGCGACACATGCTAATGTTGATGCCATAACTTGGCAGGAATTCCAGGTGAACTTCCATGCTCACCATATTCCCTCGGGAACCATGAAGCTAAAGGAGTTCCTTTCCCTCACACAAGGTAACATGACTATTAGTGAGTACCGTGATTGCTTCACCCAGCTTTCACGTTACGCCCCAGAAGAAGTGGACACTGACGAGAAGTGCCAAGAACGTTTCTTGGAAGGCTTGATTGGACCCTTGAACTACCAGTTACAGAGCCACAACTTCCCCAACTTTCAGACTTTGTTGAACAAGGCAATGGGCCTTGAAAGCAAAAGGAAATAGTTGTCGGATCACAAGAGAAAGTACCAAGGGAAGACCAGCAGGAATACCTGTCAAAACAACTCACAAGGTTCTCAGTTCTGCTCTAGAAATTAGAGTGGGAACAACAATTATCAAGTACAACGCTCTGGACAACAAGGTCAGAGGAGCAACCAATACCAGAACCAACAGAGAAGCAGCACTTAGACCGGTCAAAGGTCTAGTGGGCAACAACAGAACCGTCAAGGAAGCACCGTGAACACACCGGGCAAGAACAACAACACAACTACCCCAGTTCAACCTAATGGTTGTTTCAAGTGTGGCGAACTTGGCCACTATGCCAACAACTGCCCAAGGCATAATCAACAAACACCTCGGAAGAACAGCAACCAGAGGACTGACCAAAACACACTTGCTCGTGGATCTGCATAGAACAAGACTCCACAGAACCAGAGTAGAGGAAGAGTCAATCATGTGACATCGGAATCAGTTCCTGAGGATGCCGACATGGTGTATGGTATGTTTCTTATTAACTCCATACCTGCATCAGTTTTATTTGATTCTGGAGCATCTCACTCCTTCATAACAAAGTCATTTGTAGAAAAACATAATATACCAAACTATCCCTTGAAGAAGAAACTATTAATTTGATCACTAGGAGGTGAACTTAGAGCCACTCACTAATGCCCTCAGACTAAGAATGAAATTAGAGGCCTAAGCTTTCTAGTAGAGCTGATAATTTTGGAATCAAGTGGAATCGATGTGATACTTGGAATAGACTACTTGACCAAGTATGATGGAGTAATATCCTGTGCTAAGAGGATGGTTACATTAATCAGTCTGCACGGAGAAAGAATTGAAGTCAATGTTAGTATGCCAGCAACAGCAGAGGCAATGGTAAATTAGTTGGAAGAGAAATCTTTGAAGCACATCAGAATAGTGTGTGAATACCCAGACGTATTTAAGGAAGAATTACGAGGTATGCCACCTGATCATGATATAGAGTTTTCTATTGAACTATTACCCGGAACTGCACCAATTTCAAAAAGACCTTATCGAATGGATGTCAAAGATTTAATTGAACCGAAGAAACAAATAGAAGAATTACTAGAAAAAGGTTTTATTCGCCCCAGTTCATCACCATGGGGAGCCCCAGTTCTATTTGTGAACAAGAAAGATGGTTCAAGGAGAATGTGTGTCGACTATAGAAGCTTGAACGAAGTAACGATTAAGAACAAGTACCCGTTACCTCGGATTGAAGATCTGTTTGATCAGGTGAGAGGAGCTACAATATTCTCAAAAATAGATCTAAGATCAGGCTATCATCAGTTGAAGATTCAGACTGAAGATATACCTAAAAAAGCCTTCACTACAAGATATGGACTATATGAGTTTTTAGTCATGTCTTTTGGACTGACTAATGCACCAGCTTACTTTATGAACTTGATGAATAAAGCATTCATGGAATACCTCGACTAGTTTGAAGTGGTGTTCATCGACGACATATATACTAGTATATTCTCAGAGTGAAGAAGCACATGAAGATCATCTGAGATTAGTTCTACAGAAACTCCGAGACAACCAGTTGTATGCGAAATTTTCGAAGTGTGATTTTTGGCTGAAGGAAGTCGCTTTCCTAGGTCATATTATCACCAATGGAGGAATCAAAGTAGACCCCTATAAAATAAGTGAAATACTAAATTGAAAACAACCCACAGATGTGTCCAAGATCAGGAGTTTTCTTGGATTAGCAGGATACTACGAAAGATTTATCGAAGGCTTCTCCAAATTAGCGAAACCCCTTACTTCACTATTGGAAAAAGGTAAAGAGTTTAAGTGGGATGAAGCATGTTAGAAATGTTTTGAAGAATTAAAGGAATGGCTAACCACTGCACCAGCGTTAGTTATATGTGATATTCATAAAGGATTTGATGTGTACTGCGATGCATCACATCTAGGACTTGGATGTGTGTTAATGCAAGAAGGAAAAGTAATTGCATGTGCTTCATGGCAGTTACGGAAGCATGAAAAGAATTATCCTACGCATGATTTGGAATTAGCTGACGTAGTGCACGCTTTGAAGATTTGGAGGCACTACATGATTGGAAACAAGTGTAAAATATTCACAGGTCACAAAAGCTTGAAATATATCTTCACGCAGAAAGAACTCAACCTAAGACAGAGAAGATGGCTTGAGTTAATTAAAGACTATGATTTGGAAATACAATATCACCCAGGAAAAGCAAATGTAGTGGCAGATGCTTTGAGCCGTAAAGGTCAAGTGAACATTATCACTACTCATTTGATGTCACATTAATTGTGCTGGGGAATGGAACAACACAACCTTAGTATGCTCAATAATATGGAAGCAACAGTTATGGAAGTTGAATCTACTTTGGAAGAAGAAATTCGTAAAGGACAAGAGTCTGATGAGAAAATCAAAGAAATTAAGACACAAATTAGTTTGGGTAAAACCCCAGATTTCACAGAAGATGATCAAGGCACAATATGGTTTAAACAGAAAATCTGTGTACCAGAAATCGAGCACCTACGCCAACTTATTTTAAGGGAAGCCCATGATTCGGCTTATTCTGTTCACCCTGGAAGTACTAAGATGTACAAGGAACTAAAAGAAAAGTATTGGTGGTACGGTTTGAAAAGAGATGTGGCTACTCGTGTTGCACTATGTGATGTGTGTCAACGAGTTAAAGCCGAACACCAAAGACCAGTAGGATTGCTACAACCTCTCAAAGTACCAAAATGGAAATGGGAAGAAATCAGTGGATTTCATAGTTGGACTACCCCGTACTCGGAATGGTTATGATTCAATATGGGTTATAGTGGACAGGTTGACTAAAGTGGCACATTTATACCTATGAAGACAACTTACTCAAGAGCCTAGTTAGTAAAGTTATACATGTCAAGGATTGTTTGTCTGCATGGAGTACCAAAGAAGATCGTATCAGATCGAGGAACCCAATTTACCTCCCGCTTTTGGAAAAGACTACATGTTGGGGGCCTTCGTCCTCCGAAGGTCCTCAAAAACATGATTTGACAATGTTTTCCAAGTGAATTATATGAACAGGTATTTTCGGATTCAGAATTATAGATATGGAGCACGACCAGGACGAAGGCTGAACCAGACGAAGGTCGGGGGCAGCCGAAGCTGTGCGCAGGGAAGCTTCGGCGCGATGGCAGAAGGGGGAACCGACTTAAAGATGAAAAGACTTCGGGGGCCTCGACAGATTTCCATAAGCCGTTAGCAAATGTAATGGGCATGGATGTAATTTTACGTGGGCTGCGTCCCGCGTCTATAAATAGATGAATAGTACTCCCGTACTGTTCACGCGGACCTTTCATTTGCCTTTGCGTCACGCCTGTACTTTTTTACCTTCTCCCAGGACCGAAGGTACATTTGTAATTTGAAATCATTTCTATTTTCCCATGTTAATAAAATAGAAATGATTCCATGATGATGCTTATATTATATTTCATGCTTTATATGAGTCTTTCGTTTTTACCCATTATATTTACGAAGGTATGTCTCTTATGACCTTCGTCCGAAACTCATTATTTCCCGAAGGGACATAATGCTTCGAAGGACGAAGGACTTTAACACTTAACACTTTTCATGTTGCCTTGTTCTTAACTCTTAGCATTTGAGAACAAGTCACCAACACTACATGAGTCCATGGATACCAAGCTAAACTTCAGTTTAGCTTATCATCCGCAATAAGATGGGCAAATGGAAAGAACAAACCAAGTGTTGGAAGATATGTTAAGAGCTTGCGCTCTAAAGCATGGTAGAAGCTAGGATAAGAGTTTGCCTTATGCAGAATTCTCGTACAACAATAGTTATCAAGCAAGTCTAAAAATGGCACCATTTGAAGCACTTTATGGGCGGAAGTGTAGAACACCGCTTTATTGGAATCAGATCGGAGAAAGTCAAGTATTTGGTCCAGAAATTCTCCAAGAAGTTGAAAAGCAAGTACAGATTATCAGAGAGAATTTGAAAACAGCACAGTCGAGACAGAAAAGCTATGATGACAATAGAAGAAGAGAGTTGATCTTTGAAGTAGGAGACTTCGTATACCTTAAATTTTCACCGATGAGAGGCATGAAAAGATTTAAGTTTAAGGGTAAACTATCTCCTTGCTACATTGGCCCATTCAAAATTTTGGAAAAAAGGTGAAGTAGCGTACCAGTTAGAGCTACCCGATAGTTTGTCAGATGTGCATGACATATTTCATGTGTCACAACTTAAGAAATGCTTAAGAGTACCGGAGGAACAATTACCTATGGAAGAACTCAATGTTAAGGAGGATTTGACTTATTCAGAGTACCCTATCAGAATTTTGGAAACATCTCGCAGAATTACATGGAGTAAAGTTATCAACACGTGTAAAGTTCAGTGGAGTCATCATTCGGAAGATGAAGCCACTTGGGAAAGAGAAGATGAACTCAGAACAGAATTCCCCCAGTTATTCTCAAAAGTTCCTTAATCTCGAGGACTAGATTCTTTTAAGGGGGTAGGTTTGTAACACCACAAAAAAACCATCAACTAAAAATAATGCAATTAGATTATTAGTGGTAAATATGGTAATGAATTTTTCTTTCAAGTGTTTGATTTTTATTTACATTTAGAGTAATTTTGTTTGCTCATATTTGATTTATGGATGTTTAGTAGAATTTCTTTTATATTGAAAATCCAATTAATTAATATAGAAATATTGGCCCAAAATTAAATATTTGAGTTATAAATAATTTTGGTATAATTATTATGATTTTTAGAATTATTTAAATAGAATAGAAAAGAAAACAAAAGAAAAAAGAAAAAAACCCTAACCCTAGCCGTCCAAACCGGCCCACTAAGGGCCCAGACGCGCGCCCCCATTTCCCCCTCCCCTCTCTCACTGACCGGTGGGGCCCACCCGTCAGGGCCCCTCTCCTTCCTCCCTTCCGTGTCGCCGCCCTGCGAGCGCGCCGACCCCGCGCCCGTTCATCTTTTCCGAGCCGAAAACCACCGCCATCTTCTCCTCTCCTTCCCCCATGACCCTCCCTCACTCAATGGCGATAATGGCCACCATTAATGGCTTTGATGGTCGGCCATTCTCTCCCTCCCCTCGGTGTCTCTTCCTCTCCCTCTCTCGCTCTATAAAACCCGCCTGAGCTCTCTCCTCTCTCCCTAGCCGAGCTCCCTCTCTCTCTCACTCCTCACGCTCTCTCTCTCTCCTTCGTCGTCGCCCCGAACCACCGGAGCTCCGCCACCAAGCCGCCTCGCCGGACCGTCCGAGCTCGCTGTCCGTCCCCCCCCCCTCGTCTGGACCGTCCGTGTCCCCCAAGCCACGCCCCTCGCCGAGCCTGATTCCCCTCCCCTGCTCGCTGACCTCCCTCACACGGGCACAAGCCCAAGGTAGAAGAAGCACTTTTTGCATTTTAGTCCCTACGTTTAAATAAAATTAATTTCGAGATTTTTAGTTCAGAAACTATTGAAAAGAGAACCCGATGAACACACTAAATTGTGAACTAGCCCCTGCAACAATATTTTGACATGAGTATTATTTTATATTTCAAAAATAAATAATGTCACTATTCACTAACTTGGTGATTTAAATAATAGAAACGTTCACGATAAACTTCACTTTTGCACATGGAACGATATTTGTTAGTAGTGATTTAAGTATAAGTTTTAATGATATAAGGGATTAAAAGAAATAATAGGCCACATATTTTCAGTCAGATTAAAAATATAGGTTTTTACTAATCATGATAAATGAATTTATATGTATGGCACTTAATTACTTAGAATTATTAAAATATCTATTTATGTCAAAATAACTATGTATATGGTATTAAAGTCTAAAATTACTAATCTACATTAATTCTTAGAATATTAAGGTAAGGTGATTTAGAAATAAACATTTTTAGCTATACGCATAATTTCTATTTAGAAAGGAAAGGATAAAACCCAAAGGACTATTATTAAATAACAATTATTTTCTGTAAAGTTTGTTAACACATATTTATCTAACATATATGCGTAAGGGAGGAGTAAGGATTATGGTTGAGATTGATTGGGTGCTAGCAACTTCATCTTCACCACATGTAAGATGAAACAAGAGCTATGTATGGGATTTTCATTTGGGAAAGAAATGATTTGTTCTTCAGCTCACTCAAGTGATGGAGATGGAGATGGGGATGATTATCTTCATATTATTCTCTTGAGATGGGGTCCTTGATCTTGTATTGAACCTGTTTTCCTCTTCTTCTCCTTCTTTTCCTTCTCTTGCTTCTCTTCTTTCCCTCTCTAAGAGAGGTGAGAGTTGGTGAGTGGAGTGTGGAGGAAACTAAATCCGCTAGTTTAAAGTGCCTAATGACTCAAGTTGAAGGGTGTGTCCAAGAGAGAGGGAAATAGGACAACTCATTCAAATGAATTTTGCTTCATAAAGTGTTCTAGCAAATAGTCCATTAGTACACTAGATAATCTAGTAGAACATGGCATTCGAGGGGTTTGCACTTAAGACGAGGAATTGAAGTTTAGGTTATTGTAGAATTCATATGGGTTATAGGAACAATTTCATTGCTCAAAGAACACTATGTAATAACTCCAAGATTTGACTTAGGTCAAATGTTTGGGTTGACTAGAGTGGACTTGGGGTTAATTTGGTTTGCCCAAATGGTTTTTTGTGAAGATCATTAGCTAGGTTTGAATCTTTGATAGTAAAGCGTTAAGGCTATATAGTTTCCATTGATTTGATGAGTGTCGGGTACCTACGAATAGGGTACCCAAAATAAGACCTATAAAACCTTCTTACTGACCAAGTCCCTAGCGTCGATGTGATAGTCAAACCTATAAAACCTTGATAGTCAACCTATAAAATCTCGTGTCATCGATGCCTCGATGATCGTAACTGCCTACACTAAGCTACCGAGCATACGCTCGATAGTCTCCAAGCTCATATTGGCCCAAGAAGAGGCTGATTAAATGCGCTCCCACTCCAACAAATCAGGAGCCGATGCTCCAAGCACTTCCGGGGCAACCGGGGAGATCAGCGCTCATGTAGCGAATGCAACATTAGCTGGAGGAACGACCATGACGACCGAAGGAGCCGCTCCACTCAACAACGGAGGCACGAGAACTAATGGAGTTGTGAGCCCACCCCTCGCCGCAGAAGCCGCGTCCTTCACCGACCTGCGCGGCACATACATGCTGACTAAGAAAAGTTAGAGAAAATAAAATAGAACAAATACCGAGACCGAAGACAAGAAGAGAAAGATAACCAGACGTACCACGAGGAGCGCTTTTGGGTGGTAACCTTCTTCCGGGCAACTGCTAGAGGCGGCGACGCTACTCCTGCCACAAAGGAGGAAGCTCCCACAGGCTCTTTCCCCATGCAGTGTCTTGGCGACACCAAGGACATCGGAGGGCATGATACCACCTACACTGCCCCCCTTGCCGCTATCACACCCGGTTTTGAAGGTAATCTGAATGCGGACCATGTACGTGCCAGGATCAGAAATTCACGTACACAACGAATACATAAATGACTCATCATAACATAATGCTTCGAATAACAATAAAGAGTAAGTAATAAAATTAAAGACTAGAGTCATTTACATAATATAAACCAAAGTGCACATAATATAAACATAGCCAACGTAAATAAACCCAGCACATGCAGCTGACTGGGGAGGTC
Organism: Zea mays; assembly: GCF_902167145.1. NCBI lineage: Eukaryota > Viridiplantae > Streptophyta > Magnoliopsida > Poales > Poaceae > Zea > Zea mays. The sequence continues at coordinate 35,467,806 of NC_050098.1, read as the reverse complement.
ACTAGCCTAATCCTCAAACTCGTCAAAATCCTGGAATTCCTGGAGATCCGCCTCGACGCTTTCTTCTACTTTACCTAAGCATAGGTTGCACCAAAGGCAGCCTGGTGTTTACAAAGATTCCCCTGGTGTGTAGTCGCCCGTTAGGTTTCGCCAGTCATACAAACACAGTACTCCTCCCTAAGGTGTCCGGTGCACCAGGCCCGTACAAGGTTGAACCAGCCACTCTTGGGAAAACGCAGGCGCGCTCCTCTATAATTCATCGGACTGTCCGGTGCGCCAGTGGGCAACGGCTATCCAGCGTGCAACGGTCGACTCTGACAGGAGCTACAGTGCAGCACAGTGCGCAACAGAAGTTAAAGTGCAGAAGTCAGAGGGCACCAGACTGTCCGATGCCACATGAGGACAAAGCTCCAATGGTCGACATCGCTCTGAACCCTAACGATTGGGTGACATGTCATCGCACCGGACAGCGCACAGTACCTGTCTGGTGCGCCCATCGCCAGCAGCCTCCCCAACAGATACTTTGGTGGTTGAGGGCTATAAATACCCCCAACAACCACAACTCCAAGCATTCAAGATTTCTGAGTATCACATTCAATACAAGAGCTCTAGCATTCACTCCTAGACACAATTCAAAAGATCAAAGCTTCTCCAAGTCCCAAATTCATCTCAAACACTTAGTGACTTGTGTGAGAGAGATTTTTGTGTTCTTTTGAGCTCTTGCTTCTTGGATTGCCTTTCTTCTTTTCTTTCTCTTATTCTCAAGTGCTTTGTAAGCGGGGCAAGAGACACCGAGTGTGTGGTGGTCCTTGCGGGGTCTTAGTGACCCGTGAGATTAAGGAAGAAGGCTCACTCGGTCTAAGTGACCGTTTGAGAGAGGGAAAGGGTTGAAATAGACCCGGTCTTTGTGACCTCCTCAACAGGGACAAGGTTCTTTGGAACCGAACCTCGGTAAAACAAATCACTGTGTCCACTCGCCTTATTTCTTGGTTGATTTGTTTTCCCTCTCATTCCGACTTGAATTTAATTGTAACGCTAACCCCGGCTTGTAGTGTGTGTTTAAAGTTGTAAATTTCATATTACGCCTATTCACCCCCCTTTAGGCGACTTTCAATTGGTATCGGAGCCTGGTGCTTCATTAGAGTCTAACAACTCGAAGTGATATCGGGAGATCACGCCAAGAGGGATATCATGACGGCAAGAAGCCCGCAAGCTCGGGGAGAACCCTTTCAAGGGAGTCTCGCAACAAGCATAAGGAGGAATCCTCTTCCTCCACCAAGTCGCATCGGAGAGGTGACAAGAATAAGAAGATGAAGAAGGTCATCTGCTGCGAGACCGACTCTTCGTCACCCTCTACATCGAGCTCCGAGTTGTAACACCCCTGGTGTTACTGTAACTAAAACTTGAGCATGGCATCATAAGCATTGGCATTGCATATGTTTGACACACCTAGAGTGCATTCACTAGGCAAAAATTTCAAACAAGTCGTATTGTTATAGCACTTTGCAAATAGAACCCTGGGTAGGAAGCTTAACCCTAAATAGGGATTAAAGGGGTAAGACATAACCCAAATTGAGAAAACTTAAAGGATTTAGGGAAATAGTCACAAAATGTTCCCAAGAATGAACTTGAATCACTTTTGTACCCCTGGGATACCAAAAATCCCCATTTGAACCCTGGAAAACCCTAAGTCTAAAACCTAGGGGCTTATGTGCAAAATTGATGCACCTTTGGACTAAAGTGTAAAAACTACTATGTTTAAACATATAAAGTCACATGGTTCACATTTAGGATGATTTGCAAGCCAAACCCTGAGTTTCGGACTTATTTGCAAAAGAGCCACATCTGAACTCTTTTGACTAAGTCTGAATTTCAGTGTATTGTGCTCATCTTTGTGACCTTGTAACTTTTAAGCAAAGGAGATTTTGCCCTAGGTCACCACATCAAACTTGTAGACCAAACAAAGGAGAACAACTTTGCTTAAGAGTGTGAGCATTGTTGTTAAGAAAATATTGGAGATAATATAGCCTAAAGTTTGACTGTCAAGCTGGTTTCACTCTGAAGTTCAGGTTTTCAGTGTAGCAGAGCCATCTTTGGGGTTGAATTAAACCTTGATCCAGTGCTCAAATAAGTTTAATCCCTATAGTCGAGTTGTAGCTGGTTTATAGCACTACAATATTGCTGCAGACCCTTGGTTATATTGCCATTTGAATTTGGGAGAAAATGGAGCTCCAAGATGATTTGTCAGGCCAACTGACTGAAGAAACGCTATGGTACAGTACCCCCCCAAACTTAAACAGATCACGGTTCACCCCCTGCCCTCACCGCCGGTGGCCTGTCGCCGTTGATTGCCGCTCGCCATGATTCGTGCGCCGTGGCCATCGGATAAACATAGCTCGGTAAAAATCCCCGTCGCCGGTGAGCTGGAAGCCACCCTGGTCAGCCGCGGTACTCCTCCCCTTGCTCACCGCCCGGGGATAAGGTTTTCACCGCCGTTGTGCCGTCGCCGTTGTCCGCCGCGTGGCTCTCACTTTCCACCGCATCGCCGTAAGCCTTAGCGGCTCCCCGTTGATCGCCGGAGCAATTGCCACGGCATTGGACACGAAGCACTCGCGCCAGTGAACGTTTATTCCTCCGACCGGCGCGCGTCCTTCTTCAAATTCGCGGCCACCGCCCACTAGCTCTATAAATTGATGGCCGGGCCTGCTGCGCTAGGTCATCGCGCACCCAACCACCAGATATCGTCCTCAATCGTTCACCTGAGAGCTCGAATTCCTAATTTCCCCCAAATCGGTTTGAACACCCCGTAAGAACACTTCACCGCGGCCAGCCTATTCCAGGTGAATTCATACTCCTCTGTTGATTGTTCTAGCATCCCTAGGCTCTCCTAACACTCCTCGAACCCTTTAATTGTACTGGACTGCCATGAATCACCATGAACGCGCGCATCGTTCCGCAATGTCCACGGTCGTCGTGGCCAGTGCAAACCATAGGGTAATTAGTGAAATTAAGTTGGGTAAATTGATCAGGGAAGGTCCAATTCGGTGACAGTCGCTCGGGAGCGCCGGTCATGGCCCCGCTCGGCCGGTATAGTGGCTCACCGGAGCGCGGCTGCGTTCACCATCGTCGTGGACCGTGGAATGTAAAGAAATAGAAGACCGAGGACCTATCTGCAATCTGTCAGTGACCCTGGGTAACAGTAGAGAGACCGGATCCCAGTTAGTGAGAACCCCGAGGGTATTTTTGCAAAGCCGCCAGTGCGCGCGGGCGCGGGCGCGCTTTCCCTCTGGAGTGGGCCGACTGGGCTAGAACTGGCCCAGTCCTGTTCAGCCTTTTCCTTTTTCTTTTTCGAAAAACCTTTGAAAACCTATAGAAAATTGTAGAAAAATGGTAAAATTGTGAAACCAATTTTCCTAGACTTATTATTTTCCCTAGAATTTAATAAAAATAGTTTAATGATTTTTAGAGGAAATAAGGAATTTTAAGACATTTAAAATAGCTTAAAGAAATAGTTCTGGAATTTTAGAGAATTAATAGTAATGCCAAAAATGTTCTAAATTTTTATATGAACTCCCCATATTATTTAGAAGCCTTGGGTAGATTATGAATTGATTTGGACCTTGTTTGACTCTTAGAACCTAAAACCCCCCTGCCCTTTGAACTCCTTTACTGACTCCGGAAACCCTAAGTTCTCGGAGTTCCGTGAAGGAAAGTTGTATTCAAGACTTAGATAATAAATCTTTATTATCTTCGCACTCTCATGATCATTACCTGGCATTCATTCTTATATATGTATATATATGGTTATGTTAGAACGCGAAGAAGAAGTGGAAGTCACTGAAGAGAAGACCTCACCACCCTCGGATTCTCAGGCAGGAAACTGCTTCTACTTTGATATTTGTGGATTCGAGCCAGACTCACCTACGAACGAAGGCAAGCCCCTGTGCATGCAACCCCTTTCATTGTGTTTTTAAATAATTTTTGCACACTTTAAGTCTAGTGAAATGTGCATTAGGTTTATAGGAGTTGCTTGAAACCCTTTGATGCATTGCTTTCCTTGATATCCATACCTTATAGATACTTCTGTGAAGTATCAAAATATGATTTACAAAAATGCTTAGCCTTGCTTAGATCTTGTGGATAGAGGTTGTCCTTAGCCTAGCTCGAGAAAGGATGGCTTCTACCTGCAAGAATATTTTCATTTGGAGCAATGGTGGGATCTTACTGCAAAGTTCCCTGTGATGCTCTTTTCATCCTAAGGAACAGAAACAATCCTAAGGATGGAAATACTTAAATTGAGACTTGGGTTAGGAACAGGTGATGTTCTACCCAGGTTGATTAAGGATTGAACGTGTATGTAGGCGTGCTGATCGAGGACCCTTTAACTGGTCACATGCCTCGTCATGGGTAAGCCTTGCCTCGGGCAGACTAAGGCCAGAATAAGATAACACGAAATGGGCGTGGAGCGGTGGCGAGAGTAGCGTGTACCCTCCGTGGCAAGAGGCTGGACAGTGGTGTATCTGTGCTCTCGGTTTGCGTGAACCTGATCTGGTCTTAAGAACCCCGGTGGCGGGTTGACATATGCAAGGGTTAAGTGCTACATATGTCGTGTGATTGGAGATCCTCAGCTGATTATAATCGATTCGGATCGCCATACCTTCGCGGTTATGAAGACTTGGTCACTTCCCTACAACCTAAGTCAGGATGTGAACATTATGAATAAAAATAATGTTGTATTGAAGAGATGATGAAATTAGACTAGATGCAAACAGAGTCTATTAATATTTAATCTGGCGTTAAAATATTGAAAGTAAGGACTCACTTTAGTAAGTTATTTCTGCAAAAGTATCTAAGTTGATTCTTGCTAAAGCCTCTCCTTGATTCCTATTTATCCAGCATACCCTTGAGAGTCTTTTCCTTAGTCGGGTAAGACTTGCTGAGTAATTCCATACTCAGGGTTTATCCCTTCGTTGTTTTTAGGTGAGGGAGTAGCAGATTTCTGTTGCTTCTGTACCAAGGTGGTTCCCCATGAGGAAAAGCAAGAGTGAAGATGCGGGAGGACATGGTCCTCCATAAGAAAACTTTTATGAAAAACTTATCGGGAGGAGTTTTTGCCTCCCTCAGTTATGTAATAATACTACTCTGCACTCGTTTATATTTCTGGTCTGTAATAAACAACTTGAGCTTACTTTTTAATAAATGTAAGTTTATGTAATCACTTCTGCATTTCGATATCTCCGATGTTCTGTAATGTCTGCAAGACGGGTGAAACGTTCCTGGAAAGGTAAGAAAGAAGATACCGAAGTTGTTAAGTAGTTCAGGGGCACCTACAGGGTGGTCTGAGGTCCGTTGGACAAGGACAACTGTAGGTGGGCCTAATTACTTGGGAGGTTCCGTCACAGCTGGTATCGGAGCGTAGCCCTTCTTTGCAGATATTATTAGGCATCTTCAAAAGATTTTCTAAAAGCTTATCTATAAAATCTTTTCCCTTCTTATCTAAGTAAGTCTGAAGAGTCTATCTTAAAGACCAGATAGGAAGAGTGCAATGTATAGAAGGTTGAATCAACTAAGGTTGATTCTGTAATTACACATGCATCATGCTAAGAATTATACTAATAAAATTTTCCCCCTTAGAAAGATGCCGCCACGCACAAGGAAAACGGCGCGCAAGTCAACTGGCCCAATCGTTGTGCCCCGACATCAACTGGCCCATCGACATGAGGATAGTAGCAGTGGGAGCAATGATCCAATAGGGGATCTTGAAGCGCGAGTAAACCAACTTCAAACGGAATTGCAACACAGGACCAACATGTGGGTTGCGGATGGAGATAGAATAAATGAATTAAGAAGAGACATCCGCCACCTGCGGGATCAGCTTGATGATCGGGACTTGGCTCTCGACTCGGCAGAGTAGTCCTGTTTGCTGGCTTGTGCTAAGGAAGCAAGGGCTCAAGCCCGAGTCAAGGAACTTAGCTCAGCTATCGACAACCTTGAGAGCACCTAGAGGGGGGGTGAATAGGTGATCCTGTAAAACTTAAAACTTAACTCACAAAAACTTGATTAGGAGTTAGCACAAATAATGCCAAGTGGCTAGAGAGGAGTCTCATCAAAACACAATAACCACAAGAGATCAATCACAGAGATGGCACAGTGGTTTATCCCGTGGTTCGGCCAAGACCAACGCTTGCCTACTCCATGTTGTGGATGCCCAATGGACGAGGGTTGCAATCAACCCCTCTCAAGCGGTCCAAAGACCCACTTGAATACCACGGTGTTTTGCTTGCTTTACTATATCCCGTTTGCGAGGAATCTCCACACTTTGGAGCCTCTCGCCCTTACACTTAAAGTTCACAAAGAAGCACGGAGTAAGGGAGGGATAAGCAACACACTCAAGACAAGAAATCACAGCAACACCACGCACACAAGTCGCAACAAGAGCTCACAACACAACTCAATGAGTTCACAACTCAACTAGAGCTCTAATTGCTATCGCAAGGAATCAAAAGCGCGGAATCGATGTCTTAGTGCTTAGGAATGCTTAGAGAATGCTTGGTGTACTCCTCCATGCGCCTAGGGGTCCCTTTTATAGCCCCAAGGCAGCTAGGAGCCGTTGAGAGCATTCCTGGAAGGCAAATCTTGCCTTCTGTCGCCTGGCGCACCGGACACTGTCCGGTGCGGATTTCTTTCCTTTCCTGGCGAAGCCGACCGTTGGCGCCTGGGAGCCGTTGGCGCACCGGACACTGTCCGGTGCACACCGGACAGTCCGGTGCCCCCTCCCGACCGTTGGCTCGGCCACGTGTCTTGCGCAGATCGCGCAGCCGACCGTTGGCCCGGCCGACCGTTGGCTCACCGGACAGTCCGGTGAATTATAGCCGTACGCCGCCGATGAAATCCCGAGAGCAGCGAGTTCACACGAGCCAGCCTGGCGCACCGGACACTGTCCGGTGCACCACCGGACAGTCCGGTGCTTCCAGACTGAGCAGACTCTTGGCTGCTCGGGCCAAGACATTTCCAATTGTTCTTTTCCTGTTTCCAGCACTTAGACACAATACATTAGTCTCAAAAACAATGTACTAAGTCTGAGAAACATACCTTTTGACATGATTTTCACTTTGTCCACCACATTGCATAGATCAACACAAAAGCACTTGCATTGGCACTCAATCACCAAAATACTTAGAAATGGCCCATGGGCACATTTCCCTTTCAATCTCCCCCTTTTTGGTGATTTATGCAACCACAACATAAAGCTACTAGAACAAGTGCAATATCAATGCAAATGAAAACTCAAATTTGGTTTGATTCATTTTTGGCATATATGGATCACTCTTTGCCACCACTTGGTTTGTTTTTGCAAATCAAGCTCAATTTTCTATCTCTAAGTCAAATTCACTTGCAGAGACATAAAGAGAGGTATTCCAAAAGAAATTGATCAAGGATTTCAAAAACTCCCCCCTTTTTCCCATAATCAACACTTTTCCCACAAGAGGTCAACTTTTTTGACAAAAGAGACAAAAGAGTTTTGACAAACCCAAAAGCTCTATTCTACTATTTTCAAAATTTCTCAAGTGGTAGCTGATCCATTTATTTCTTTGGCCTTTATTTTCTCCCCCTTTGGCATCAAGCACCAAAACGGGATCAACTTTGGCCCTTTAACCCCATTGCCTCACCAAAATCTTCAACTAAGAGTAAAAGGCAATAAGATCATAAAGATGAACTTGGAATAAGTTACCCTCTCATCGGAGTGCAGTGGAAGTCTTGCATGGTCCAAGTCCACCTTTTCCCTTTCAAACCACCTTTGAGACTAAATTAAGCAAACTCAAGCACACAGTTAGTCACAAAAGGTCAAGTTGTAGCACATCTCCCCCTAAATTTGTGCATCACTTGCAAATGGACTTGTAAGGTCCGGGGAGTGCTTGTACAACTTGAGCACCATAAATAAACAACAAAATGCATAAGGAACATGATCAAGGCATAAACACATGTATGCTATAAATCAATCCAAGTTCCGCGAATCTAAGACATTTAGCTCACTACGCAACTTGCAAAAGGTCTGCTCATCTAAAGGCTTGGTAAAGATATCAGCTAGCTGGTTCTCGGAGCTAACATGAAACACTTCGATATCTCCCTTTTGCTGGTGGTCTCTCAAAAAGTGATGTCGGATGTCTATGTGCTTTGTGCGGCTGTGTTCAACAGGATTATCCGCCATGCGGATAGCACTCTCATTATCACATAGGAGTGGGACTTTGCTCAAATTGTAGCCAAAGTCCCTGAGGGTTTGCCTCATCCAAAGTAGTTGCGCGCAACACTATCCTGCGGCAACGTACTCGGCCTCAGCGGTGGATAGGGCAACAGAAGTTTGTTTCTTAGAACTCCATGACACCAGGGACCTTCCTAAGAATTGGCACGTCCCCGATGTACTCTTCCTATCGACCTTACATCCAGCATAGTCGGAGTCTGAATATCCAATCAAGTCAAAGGTAGACCCCTTTGGATACCAGATCCCGAAGCAAGGTGTAGCGACTAAATATCTAAGAATTCGCTTCACAGCCACTAAGTGACACTCCCTTGGATCAGATTGAAATCTAGCACACATGCATACACTAAGCATAATATCCAGTCTACTAGCACATAAATAAAGTAAAGACCCTATCATAGACTGGTATGCTTTTTGGTCAACAGACTTACCTCCTTTGTTGAGGTCGGTGTGTCCGTCGGTTCCCATCAGAGTCTTTGCGGGCTTGGCGTCCTTCATCCCAAACCTCTTGATCAAATCTTGTGTGTACTTCGTTTGGGAGATGAAGGTTCCATCCTTGAGTTGCCTCACTTGGAACCCAAGGAAGTAGCTTAACTCGCCCATCATTGACATCTCGAATTTCTGAGTCATCACCCTGCTAAACTCTTCACAAGACTTTTGGTTAGTAGAACCAAATATTATGTCATCGACATAAATTTGGCACACAAAAAGATCACCATCACAAGTCTTAGTAAAAAGAGTTGGATCGGCTTTCCCAACCTTGAAAGCATTAGCAATTAAAAAGTCTCTAAGGCATTCATACCATGCTCTTGGGGCTTGCTTAAGTCCATAGAGCGCCTTAGAGAGCTTACACACGTGGTCGGGGTACCGTTCATCCTCGAAGCCAGGGGGTTGCTCCACATACACCTCCTCCTTGATTGGCCCGTTGAGGAAAGCGCTCTTCACATCCATTTGGAACAACCTGAAAGAATGGTGAGCGGCATATGCTAGCAAGATACGAATGGACTCTAGCCTAGCCACAGGAGCAAAAGTCTCCTCAAAGTCCAAACCTGCGACTTGGGCATAACCTTTTGCCACAAGTCGTGCCTTGTTCCTTGTCACCACCCCGTGCTCGTCTTGTTTGTTGCGGAACACCCACTTGGTTCCCACAACATTTTGCTTAGGATGAGGCACCAGTGTCCAAACTTCATTCCTCTTGAAGTTGTTGAGCTCCTCTTGCATGGCCAACACCCAGTCCGGATCTAGCAAGGCCTCTTCTACCCTGAAAGGCTCAATAGAAGAGACAAAGGAGTAATGCTCACAAAAATTAACTAATCGAGATCGAGTAGTTACTCCCTTGCTAATATCACCCAAAATTTGGTCGACGGGATGATCCCTTTGAATCATCGCTCGAACTTGGGTTGGAGGTGCCGGTTGCGCTTCTTCCTCCATTACATGATCATCTTGTGCTCCCCCTTGATCACACGCCTCCTGTTCATCATCTTGAGTTGGGGGTTGCACCATTGTTGAGGAAGAAGGTTGATCTTGCTCATCTTGTTCCTGTGGTCGCACATCTCCAATCGCCATGGTACGTATTGCGGCCGTTGGAACTTCTTCTTCATCTACATCATCACAATTAACAACTTGCTCTCTTGGAGAGCCATTAGTCTCATCAAATACAACGTCGCTAGAGACTTCAACCAAACCCGATGATTTGTTGAAGACTCTATACGCCTTTGTATTTGAGTCATAACCTAACAAAAACCCTACTGCGGCTTTGGGAGCAAATTTGGAATTCCTACCCTTCTTTACTAGAATGTAGCATTTACTCCCAAAAACTCGAAAATACGAAACATTGGGTTTGTTACCGGTTAGTAGCTCATACGACGTCTTCTTGAGGAGGCGATGAAGGTAGACCCTGTTGATGGCGTGGCAAGCCGTGTTCACGGCTTCCGACCAAAAGCGCTCGAGGGTCTTGAACTCTCCAAGCATCGTCCTCGCCATGTCTATAAGTGTCCTGTTCTTCCTTTCTACCACACCATTTTGCTGTGGTGTGTAGGGAGCGGAGAACTCGTGCTTGATCCCTTCCTCCTCAAGGTATATCTCCACTTGAAGGTTCTTGAACTCGGACCCATTGTCGCTCCTTATCTTCTTCACTTTGAGCTCAAGCTCGTTTTGAGCTCTCCTTAGAAAGCGCTTGAGGGTCCCTTGGGTTTCAGATTTATCCTGCAAAAAGAATACCCAAGTGAAGCGGGAAAAATCATCAACTAAAACAAGACCATACTTACTTCCTCCTATACTTAGATAGGCGACGGGTCCGAAAAGGTCCATGTGAAGCATCTCCAAAGGTCTTGATGTGGTCATCACATTTTTGGTGTGATGAGAGCTTCCCACCTGTTTGCCTGCTTGACAAGCTGCACAAGGTCTATCTTTTTCGAATTGTACATTAGTTAAACCTATCACGTGTTCTCCCTTTAGAAGCTTGTGAAGGTTTTTCATCCCCACATGTGCTAAGCGGCGATACCACAGCCAGCCCATGCAAGTCTTAGCAATTAAGCATGCATCTAGACCGGCCTCCTCTTTTGCAAAATCAACTAAGTAAAGTTTGCCGTCTAATACACCCTTAAAAGCTAGTGAACCATCACTTCTTCTAAAGACAGACACATCTACATTTGTGAATAGACAGTTATATCCCATATTGCATAATTGACTAACAGATAACAAATTATATCCAAGAGACTCAACTAAAAACACATTAGATATAGAGTGCTCATTTGATATTGCAATTTTGCCTAACCCTTTCACCTTGCCTTGGTTCCCATCACCGAATATTATTGAATCTTGGGGATCCTTGTTCTTGACGTAGGAAGAGAACATCCTCTTTTCCCCCGTCATGTGGTTTGTGCATCCGCTGTCGATAATCCAGCTAGAGCCCCCGGATGCATAAACCTGCAAGGCAAATTTAGGCTTGGGTCTTAGGTACCCAACTCATGTTGGGTCCTACAAGGTTAGTACAAATATCCTTAGGGACCCAAATGCAAGTTTTGTCTCCCTTCCATTTTGCCCCTAATTTTCTAGCAACTATCTTCCTATCCTTTCTACAAATAGCAAAGGAGGCATTTAAAGCATGAAATATTGTAGAAGGTTCATTAACTTTCCTAGGAACATTAACAACATTTCTCATAGGCCTATGAACAAAATATCTCCTAGACATATCTCTACCATGCATATAGGAAGAACTAGTAGCAAACATGGCATGAGAGTCAAAAGCATCATAATCATTACAACTCCTATACGACTGTCTTCTATCATGGTACATAAACGCATGGTTCTTTTTAGCACTACTAGCCATAGGAGCCTTCCCTTTCTCCTTGGCGGAGATGGGAGCCTTATGGCTTGTTAAGTCCTTGGCTTCCCTCTTGAAGCCAAGTCCATCCTTAATTGAGGGGTGTCTACCAATCGTGTAGGCATCCCTTGCAAATTTTTAGCTTGTCAAGTTCATTCTTGCTAGTCTTAAGTTGGGCATTAAGACTAGCCAATTCATCATTCAATTTGGAAATTGAAGCTAGGTGTTCACTACAAGCATCAATGTCAAAATCTTTACACCTCTTGCAAATCATAACATGTTCTACACAAGAGTTAGATTTACTAGCTATTTCTAACTTAGCATTCAAACCATCATTCATGCTCCTTAAGCTAGAAATTGTCTCATGGCAAGAAGATAGTTCACAAGAAAGCATTTCATTTCTTTTAATTTCTAATGCAAGGGATTTTTGTGCCTCTACAAACTTATCATGTTCTTCATACAAAAGATCCTCTTGCTTTTCTAGTAGCCTATTCTTATCATTTAAAGCATCAATCAATTCATTAATCTTGTCAATCTTAGATCTATCTAAGCCCTTAAATAAGCATGAATAGTCTATTTCATCATCATCACTAGACTCATCCTCACTAGAAGAAGCATAAGTAGAGTTTCGAGTACTTACTTTCTTCTCCTTAGCCATGAGGCATGTGTGATGCTCGTTGGGAAAGAGGGATGACTTGTTGAAGGCGGTGGCGGCGAGTCCTTCGTTGTCGGAGTCGGACGTGGAGCAATCCGAATCCCACTCCTTTCCAATATGTGCCTCGCCCTTTGCCTTCTTGTAATTCTTCTTCTTTTCCCATTTTCCACTCTTCTTTTCCTGGTCACTATCATTATCGGGACAATTAGCGATAAAGTGACCAATCTTACCACATTTGAAACATGAGCGCTTCCCCTTCGTCTTGGTCTTGTTGGGATGCTCCTTGCGACCCCTTAGCGCCGTCTTGAAGCGCTTGATGATGGGGGCCATTTCTTCATCATTAAGCCCGGCCGCCTCAATTTGTGCCACCTTGCTCGGTAACGCCTCCTTGCTTTGAGAGCGATAGTTTGAGGCTCTTGGATTGGGCCATTCAATGCATCATCCACGTATCTAGCCACCTTGATCATCATCCGCCCGCTTACGAACTTTCCAAGTATCTCCTCGGGCGTCATCTTGGTGTACCTAGGATTCTCACGAATATTGTTCACAAGATGAGGATCAAGAACAGTAAAGGACCTTAGCATTAGGCGAACGACGTCGTGGTCCGTCCATCGCGTGCTTCCATAGCTCCTTATCTTGTTGACAAGGGTCTTGAGCCGGTTGTATGTTTGGGTTGGCTCCTCCCCCCTTATCATAGCGAATCTTCCAAGTTCGCCCTCCACCAACTCCATCTTGGTGAGCATGGTGACGTCGTTGCCCTCATGTGAGATCTTGAGGGTGTCCCAGATCTGCTTGGCATTGTCCAAGCCGCTCACCTTATGGTACTCATCCCTGCACAATGAGGCTAGAAGAACAGTAGTAGCTTGTGCATTTTTGTGAATTTGCTCATTGATAAACATGGGACTATCACTACTATCAAAATGCATTCCATTCTCAACTATCTCCCATATGCTTGGATGGAGAGAGAACAAATGACTACGCATTTTGTGACTCCAAAATGAGGAGGTTTACTAAGTGGAATGGATAATAAATGAGCATTTGTACTTTGCGGAATACGAGAGTAGTCAAAAGAAAAGTTTGAATTAACCGGTTTCCTTCTCTCGCAGTCGTTGTCGTCGTTGTCCTTTTGGGAAGAAGTGGACTCATCGCTGTCGTCGTAGTAGACGATCTCCTTGATGTGTCTTGTCTTCTTCTTCCCATCTTTGCGTCTGTAGCCCGAGCCCGAGTCGGTAGGCTTGTCATCCTTCGGCTCGTTGACGAGGACTCCTTCTCCTTGTCGTTGATCACGATTCCCTTCCCCTTAGGATCCATCTCTTCGGGCGGTTAATCCCTTTCTTGAAGAGAACGGCTCTGATACCAATTGAGAGCACCTAGAGGGGGGGGGTGAATAGGTGATCCTGTAAAACTTAAAACTTAACTCACAAAAACTTGATTAGGAGTTAGCACAAATAATGCCAAGTGGCTAGAGAGGAGTCTCAACAAAACACAATAACCACAAGAGATCAATCACAGAGATGGCACAGTGGTTTATCCCGTGGTTCGGCCAAGACCAACGCTTGCCTACTCCACGTTGTGGCGTCCCAATGGACGAGGGTTGCAATCAACCCCTCTCAAGCGGTCCAAAGACCCACTTGAATACCACGGTGTTTTGCTTGCTTTACTATATCCCGTTTGCGAGGAATCTCCACACTTTGTAGCCTCTCGCCCTTACACTTAAAGTTCACAAAGAAGCACGGAGTAAGGGAGGGATAAGCAACACACTCAAGACAAGAAATCACAGCAACACCACGCACACAAGTCGCAACAAGAGCTCACAACACAACTCAATGAGTTCACAACTCAACTAGAGCTCTAATTGCTATCGCAAGGAATCAAAAGTGCGGAATCGATGTCTTAGTGCTTAGGAATGCTTAGAGAATGCTTGGTGTACTCCTCCATGCGCCTAGGGGTCCCTTTTATAGCCCCAAGGCAGCTAGGACCCGTTGAGAGCATTCCTGGAAGGCAAATCTTGCCTTCTGTCGCCTGGCGCACCGGACAGTCTGGTGCACACCGGACACTGTCCAGTGCGGATTTCTTTCCTTTTCTGGCGAAGCCGACCGTTGGCGCCTGGGAGCCGTTGGCGCACCGGACAGTCCGGTGCCCCCTCCCGACCGTTGGCTCGGCCACGTGTCTTGCGCAGATCGCGCAGCCGACCGTTGGCCCGGCCGACCGTTGGCTCACCGGACAGTCCGGTGAATTATAGCCGTACGCCGCCGATGAAATCTCGAGAGCAGCGAGTTCGCACGAGCCAGCCTGGCGCACCGGACACTGTCCGGTGCACCACCGGACAGTCCGGTTCTTCCAGACTGAGCAGAGTCTTGGCTGCTCGGGCCAAGACATTTCCAATTGTTCTTTTCCTGTTTCCAGCACTTAGACACAATACATTAGTCTCAAAAACAATGTACTAAGTCTGAGAAACATACCTTTTGACATGATTTGCACTTTGTCCACCACATTGCATAGATCAACACAAAAGCACTTGCATTGGCACTCACTCACCAAAATACTTAGAAATGGCCCAAGGGCACATTTCCCTTTCAAACCTGTAGGTCTATTGCAATACTTTACATGAGGAAGTCCATGTACTGTATTCACAATTACACCCTAGTGCACCTGCGCACCCTGTTGAGTCGGAAGCCGGACCCTCCCATGTTGCAGGACACGCGCTTGGTGGTGAGTTAGACCTTTTTCAGCCCCCTCCTTCCATGAGGCTGGTCGACGAATGGTCTCCCACACCCGACGACGAGGCCGCCAAAAGCAACGGGAAGCAGGACTAGTGGTGTAGTAGAAGTAGAAGTAGTGTAGTGTATTGTAGGTTGTACTAGTGTATAATAGGTAGTGCTATTGTATACTAGGCAATGTATCCTGTTGTAAGAGTCTTGAGTCTGTAACATTACTTTTGGTAATGTAAAATGGATGGCTTTTTCTTTGGCATATCATATTGTTTTCAAATGTTGTTGCCACACATGCCTTCCAAGACTCGAGCTCAGGATGGAGCTGGTACCTCCCGGGGGAGGAAATCTACACCAAATCCACCTCTTGTTCCTCCCACACTGGCTGAGGCGATTGCCGCCCTAGTGAACGCAACTTCTGATAATACCCGCTTTCTAAGAGAAATGGCGGGCCAACAGCTCCAGCAGCAAGGTGGGTGGGGCTATCAACAAGGCCCCCGCGAAACTTCTTATCTGGACTTCTCGGAGACACGTCCGCCCTTGTTTGTTAAAGCTAAAGATCCGCTGGAAGCCGATGAATGGCTTCGAGTAATTGAACAAAAATTCGGACTGCTGCGATGTTCAGAAACTCAGAAGCCTTTATTCGCAGCCCAGCAACTGCGCGGACCTGCCAGTACTTGGTGGGGTAATTTTGTGGCCGTTCAACCGGCCAATCATCAAATAACCTGGGAAGAATTCAAAGTGGCCTTCCGCGAGCATTATATACCCGAAGGTGTTCTACATATGAAGCAAGAAGAATTCATGAAGCTAAAGCAAGGAGGGGATACTGTTAATCAGTATCTCAATAAGTTCAATCATTTGTCACAATATGCAATCGATCAGGTGAACACTGATCTGAAGAAGAAAAATTGCTTTGTGAGAGGATTAAATGATTGACTGCAGAGAAAAATGGCTACTTGCATTGACTTGACTTATGGAAGAGCTGTCAGTACAGCACTGGCAGTAGAAGCGAAATATGCAAGTTCTGGAAAGATCAAGGGGAGTGGAGAAAACAGGCCTAGTCAGGGCCCGGTAAAGAGGCAACGGTTTATTCTCCGGCCTTCTAACCAGAATCATCCACGTGCACCATCCTTCCCTTTCAAGCAGCCAATAATTATTCGTCCCAATAATGCCCCCACTGCCCCAAGTCAGCCGGGTGCCCCAGGCACTCGATTCCCTGCTTTGCCCAGTTCTTCAACCGGATGTTTCAATTGTGGCAAGTCTGGGCATTTCATCAAAGATTGCCCCTATCCCAAGCAGAATGAGTCAAATAATCAGCAAGGATCGGGGAATTCATCTTAAAGCAAGGGAAATGTTAAGGGCAAAAATTTCAAGAAGACGGGACGCGTATACTATACACAAGTGGCCACTACACCGGACGGAGAGCCGGTAATGATGGGTATGTTCCTCGTGGCCAATCACCCTGCAGTCATTCTTTTTGATTTTGGTGCTTCGCATACGTTCATTAGCAAGAAATTTGTGGAGCACATCACATTGCATGCCATGAATCAAAATAGGGGTTTAAAATACACTCACCTGGGGGACAAATATTTACTAGAGAAGTGGCCTATCAAGTGCCTGTATCATTGGCCGGACGAGACTTTCCTACCAATATGATCGTCCTGAAAGGCCAAGACATAGATGTTATTTTGGGTATGAATTGGTTGGCCAAGCATAAAGCAACACTCAATACTGATCAAAGAACCATCAGGTTGAGTCATAATCAAGAAGAAATTCTTTTGCCCATCCCTATTCCAAACAAAATTACTGGCAGAGTTTATGAAGTTATGGTACCGGAAATCAAGGATATTCCGGTAGTATGCGAGTTCCCCGATATCTTTCCCGAGGATTTGCCGGGATTGCCACCTGAACGGGAGGTAGAGTTTGTAATAGAGTTGAAGACCGGTACGGCTCCAATATCTAGAAGATCGTACCGTATGCCTCCAAATGAGTTGGCAGAATTGAAGATTCAATTACAAGATCTCCTGGAGAAAGGATTTATCCGGCCAAGCTCATCGCCATGGGGTTGTCCAGCCATATTCGTCAAAAAGAAGGATCAAACTTTACAAATGT
This sequence comes from Zea mays, assembly GCF_902167145.1. Lineage (NCBI taxonomy): Eukaryota > Viridiplantae > Streptophyta > Magnoliopsida > Poales > Poaceae > Zea > Zea mays. The sequence continues at coordinate 35,450,746 of NC_050098.1, read as the reverse complement.
GTGTGGATTATCGACCCCTGAATGAGGTCACCATCAAAAACAAGTACCCTCTTCCAAGGATTGACATTCTATTTGATCAATTGACTGGAGCAAGGGTATTTTCAAAGATTGATCTCCGATCGGGCTATCACCAGATCCGTATTCGGCCCGAAGATATACCAAAGACCGCCTTCACTACGCGGTATGGGTTGTTTGAATATCTGGTAATGTCTTTCGGGTTAACAAATGCTCCGGCCCACTTCACATATTTGATGAACTCGGTGTTCATGCCCGAGCTAGACAAGTTTGTGGTGGTCTTCATTGACGATATTTTGATATATTCCAAAAATGAAGAGGAGCATGCCCAACATTTACGGATCGTGTTAACGCGCTTGAGGGAACATCAGTTATATGACAAGTTCAGCAAATGCGCGTTTTGGTTGGAGGAAATTCAATTTCTGGGACATGTTCTATCTGCCAGAGGGATTGCGGTAGACCCCAGCAAAGTCAAGGACATTTTGGAGTGGAAACCCCCGACCACTATTCATCAGGTCCGAAGTTTCCTTGGACTGGCTGGATATTACCGCAGATTTATACCAGACTTTTCTAAGCTTGTGAAACCAATCACAAGTTTATTGAAGAATGATGTTAAATTCAATTGGTCTTCAAAGTGTGATGAAGCCTTTGAACAATTGAAGACATTATTAACCACTGCTCCGGTATTGGCTCAACCGGACATCACCAAGCCTTTTGATGTATATTGTGATGCATCAGGCAGGGGACTCGGCTGTGTGCTAATGCAAGAAGGCCGAGTAATTGCATATGTTGCGCCGACATGAGGAGCATTACCCAACTCATGATCTGGAGCTAGCTGCTGTGGTTCATGCCCTAAAAATTTGGCGTCATTATCTGCTGTGAAATATCTGTCACATTTATACAGATCATAAAAGTTTGAAGTATATCTTCACCCAGTCAGAATTGAATATGAGACAAAGGTGATGGCTTGAGCTTATTAAGGACTATGAATTGGAAATTCATTATCACCCAGGCAAAGCCAATGTTGTGGCAGATGCACTAAGCCGTAAGGTTTCCTGTCACTGTCTTACGGTAAAGACCTCTGACAACACTTTATGTCAAGAGATGGAGAAGCTAAACCTGGGAATGGTCCAACAAGGAACTCTGAATCAGCTAAAGCTTGAGTCAGTTCTCTTGCAAAAGATAATTGATGCTCAAAAGGATAATGAGGGTATGAAACACATTCGTGAGAAGTTAAGGGCTGGAAAAGCCAAATGTTTCAAAGAAGATGATCAAGGCATTGTATGGTTTAATAACCGCATAGTGGTGCCAAAGAATGAAGAGATCCGCCAGCAAATTCTTGATGAAGCACATCTTAGCCGCTATTCTATTCATCCCGGAAGCACTAAGATGTACCAAGACTTGAAGCAACATTACTGGTGGACAAAGATGAAGATCGAAATTGCACGCTATGTGGCGAAATGTGACACCTGCAGACGTGTCAAGGCCATACATTTGAAAGCTGCCGGTCCATTATAGTCACTACCAATACCGACATGGAAATGGGAAGACATAAGTATGGACTTCATTATGGGATTGCCTAGGACCGCAAAAGGGTATGACTCTATCTGGGTGATTGTTGATCGACTTACAAAGATTGCCCACTTCTTGCCTGTTAGAACAAAGTATACAGTGGCCACCTATGCAGCATTATACATTGCCCGTATTCTCAGTTTGCATGGTATTCCGAAGACTATAGTATCGGATCGTGGACCCCAATTCGTATCCAAATTCTGGGAAGAACTTCATAAATCCTTGGGTACCAAATTGCTCCACAGTTCGGCTTATCATCCACAAACAAGTGGACAGACTGAGAGGGTAAATCAAATACTTGAAGATATGCTGCGGGCATGTGTTCGGGACTTCTCACAGAAATGGGATGAATGTTTGCCCTTAGCGGAGTTTTCATATAATAATAGCTATCAAGAAAGCATCAAGATGGCACCCTTTGAAGCTTTGTATGGACGACGATGTCGTACTCCGCTAAATTGGTCTGAACCAGGTGAAAGGTACTTCTTCAGGCCTGACCTGGTAAAAGAAACTGAAGACAAAGTTCAGAAAATAATACATAATATGAAGAAAGCCCAAACTCGTCAAAAGAATTATGCAGACCGACGACGACAACCCTTATGCTTTCTCGTAGGAGATTATGTCTACTTGAAAGTTTCACCAATGAAGGGTGTATCGCGTTTTGGGATTAAAGGGAAGCTTGCACCCAGGTACATTGTTCCATTCCCTATACTTGAGCAATGTGGACCAGTGGCATATCGACTCCAACTACCCGAGACATTGTCTGATGTGCATAATGTGTTCCACGTGTCACAATTGAAAAAGTGTCTTCGGATTCCCGATCGAACCGTTGAGGTAACAGATGTTGTCCTTGAACCAGACTTGACATATTCTGAACATCCCATGCGAGTCTTGGACCAAAAGGACAGGGTTACCCGAAGAAAAACTATCAAGTTCTATAAGATACAGTGGAACCAACATTCCGAAGATGAGGCTACATGGGAAACTCAAGACTTTTTAGATAAGAATTTCCCAGGCTTTTTAGCCTCTTGTAATTTGTAAAGCCTGTATAGATGTTGTAATAAAGGAGTAAATTCCCAAGCCACCCCTGCCTTGTACCAGAAATAAGGAAATAAAAGTATGCCGCGTTTCCTTTTCCATTACTTACCCTAGGACTTTTAATCTCGGGACGAGATTCTTTTATGGGGGAAGGATGTAACACCCCTGGTGTTACTGTAACTAAAACTTGAGCATGACATCATAAGCATTGGCATTGCATATGTTTGACACACCTAGAGTGCATTCACTAGGCAAAAATTTCAAACAAGTCGTATTGTTATAGCACTTTGCAAATAGAACCCTGGGTAGGAAGGTTAACCCTAAATAGGAATTAAAGGGGTAAGACATAACCCAAATTGAGAAAACTTAAAGGCTTTAGGGAAATAGTCACAAAATGTTCCCAAGAATGAACTTGAATCACTTTTGTACCCCTGGGATACCAAAAATCCCCATTTGAACCCTAGAAAACCCTAAGTCTAAAACCTAGGGGCTTATGTGCAAAATTGATGCACCCTTGGACTAAAGTGTAAAAACTACTATGTTTAAACATATAAAGTCACATGGTTCACATTTAGGATGATTTGCAAGCCAAACCCTGAGTTTCGGACTTATTTGCAAAAGAGCCACATATGAACTCTTTTGACTAAGTCTGAATTTCAGTGTATTGTGCTCATCTTTGTGACCTTGTAACTTTTAAGCAAAGGAGATTTTGCCCTAGGTCACCACATCAAACTTGTAGACCAAACAAACGAGAACAACTTTGCTTAAGAGTGTGAGCATTGTTGTTAAGAAAATATTGGAGATAATATAGCCTAAAGTTTGACTGTCAGGCTGGTTTCACTCTGAAGTTCAGGTTTTCAGTGTAACAGAGCCATCTTTGGGGTTGAATTAAACCTTGATCCAATGCTCAAATAAGTTTAATCCCTATAGTCGAGTTGTAGCTGGTTTATAGCACTACAATATTGCTGCAGACACTTGGTTATATTGCCATTTGAATTTGGGAGAAAATGGAGCTCCAAGATGATCTGTCAGGCCAACTGACTGAAGAAACGCTATGGTACAGTACCCCCCCAAACTGAAACAGGTCACGGTTCACCCCATGCCCTCACCGCCGGTGGCCTGTCGCCGTTGATTGCCGCTCGCCGTGATTCGTGCGCCGTGGCCATCGGATAAACATTGCTCGGTAAAAATCCCCGCCGCCGGTGAGCTGGAAGCCACCCCGGTCAGTCGTGGTACTCCTCCCCTTGCTCACCGCCCGGGGATAAGTTTTTCACCGCCGTTGTGCCGTCGCCGTTGTCCGCCGCGTGGCTCTCACTTTCCACCGCATCGCCGTAAGCCTTAGCGGCTCCCCGTTGATCGCCGGAGCAATTGCCACGGCATTGGACACGAAGCACTCGCGCCAGTGAACGTTTATTCCTCCGACCGGCGCGCGTCCTTCTTCAAATTCGCGGCCACCGCCCACTAGCTCTATAAATTGATGGTCGGGCTTGCTGCGCTAGGTCATCGCGCACCCAACTACCAGATATCGTCCTCAATCGTTCACCTGAGAGCTCGAATTCCTAATTTCCCCCACATCGGTTTGAACACCCCGTAAGAACACTTCACCGCGGCCAGCCTATTCCAGGTGAATTCATACTCCTCTGTTGATTGTTCTAGCATCCCTAGGCTCTCCTAACACTCCTCGAACCCTTTAATTGTACTGGACTGCCAAGAATCACCATGAACGCGTGCATCGTTCCGCAATGTCCACGGTCGTCGTGGCCAGTGCAAACCATAGGGTAATTAGTGAAATTAGGTTGGGTAAATTGATCAGGGAAGGTCCAATTCGGTGACAGTCGCTCGGGAGCGCCGGTCATGGCCCCGCTCGGCCGGTACAGTGGCTCACCGGAGCGCGGCTGCGTTCACCATCGTCGTGGACCGCGGAATGTAAAGAAATAGAAGACCGAGGACCTATCTGCAATCTATCAATGACCCTGGGTAACAGTAGAGAGACCGGATCCCAGTTAGTGAGAACCCCGAGGGTATTTTTGCAAAGCCGCCAGCGCGCGCGGGCGCGGGCGCGCTTTCCCTCTGGAGTGGGCCGACTGGGCTAGAACTGGCCCAGTCCTGTTCAGCCTTTTCCTTTTTCTTTTTCGAAAAAGCTTTGAAAACCTATAGAAAAATGTAGAAAAATGGTAAAATTGTGAAACCAATTTTCCTAGACTTATTATTTTCCCTAGAATTTAATAAAAATAGTTTTATGATTTTTAGAGGAAATAAGGAATTTTAAGGCATTTAAAATAGCTTAAATAAATAGTTCTGGAATTTTAGAGAATTAATAGTAATGCCAAAAATGTTCAAAATTTTTATATGAACTCCCTATATTATTTAGAAGCCTTGGGTAGAGTATGAATTGATTTGGACCTTGTTTGACACTTAGAACCTAAAACCCCCCTGCCCTTTGAACTCCTTTACTGACTCCGGAAACCCTAAGTTCTCGGAGTTCCGTGAAGGAAAGTTGTATTCAAGACTTAGATAATAAATCTTTATTATCTTCGCACTCTCATGAGCATTACATGGCATTCATTCTTATATATGTATATATATGGTTATGTTAGAACGCGAAGAAGAAGTGGAAGTCACTGAAGAGAAGACCTCACCACCCTCGGATTCTCAGGCAGGAAACTGCTTCTACTTTGATATTTGTGGATCCGAGCCAGACTCACCTACGAACGAAGGCAAGCCCCGGTGCATGCAACCCCTTTCCTTGTGTTTTTAAATAATTTTTGCACACTTTAAGTCTAGTGAAATGTGCATTAGGTTTATAGGAGTTGCTTGAAACCCTTTGATGCATTGCTTTCCTTGATATCCATACCTTATAGATACTTCTGTGAAGTATCAAAATATGATTTACAAAAATGCTTAGCCTTGCTTAGATCTTGTGGATAGAGGTTGTCCTTAGCCTAGCTCGAGAAAGGATGGCTTCTACCTGCAAGAATATTTTCATTTGGAGCAATGGTGGGATCTTACTGCAAAGTTCCCTGTGATGCTCTTTTCATCCTAAGGAACAGAAACAATCCTAAGGATGGAAATACTTAAATTGAGACTTGGGTTAGGAACAGGTGATGTTCTACCCAGGTTGATTAAGGATTGAACGTGTATGTAGGCGTGCTGATCGAGGACCCTTTAACTGGTCACATGCCTCGTCATGGGTAAGCCTTGCCTCGGGCAGACTAAGGCCAGAATAAGATAACACGAAATGGGCGTGGAGCGGTGGCGAGAGTAGCATGTACCCTCCGTGGCAAGAGGATGGACGGTGGTGTATCTGTGCTCTCGGTTTGCGTGAACCTGATCTGGTCTTAAGAACCCCGGTGGCGGGTTGACATATGCAAGGGTTAAGTGCTACATATGTCGTGTGATTGGAGATCCTCAGCTGAGTATAATCGATTCGGATCGCCGTACCTTCGCGGTTATGAAGACTTGGTCACTTCCCTACAACCTAAGTCAGGATGTGAACATTATGAATAAAAATAATGTTGTATTGAAGAGATGATGAAATTAGACTAGATGCAAACAGAGTCTATTAATATTTAATCTGGCGTTAAAATATTGAAAGTAAGGACTCACTTTAGTAAGCTATTTCTGCAAAAGTATCTAAGTTGATTCTTGCTAAAGCCTCTCCTTGATTCCTATTTATCCAGCATACCCTTGAGAGTCTTTTCCTTAGTCGGGTAAGACTTGCTGAGTAATTCCATACTCAGGGTTTATCCCTTCGTTGTTTTTAGGTGAGAAAGTAGCAGATTTCTGTTGCTTCTGTACCAAGGTGGTTCCCCATGAGGAAAAGCAAGAGTGAAGATGCGGGAGGACATGGTCCTCCATAAGAAAACTTTTATGAAAAACTTATCGGGATGAGTTTTTGCCTCCCTCAGTTATGTAATAATACTACTCTGCACTCGTTTATATTTCTGGTCTCTAATAAACAACTTGAGCTTACTTTTTAATAAATGTAAGTTTATGTAATCACTTCCGCATTTCGATATCTCCGATGTTCTGTAATGTCTGCAAGACGGGTGAAACGTTCCTGGAAAGGTAAGAAAGAAGATACCGAACTTGTCAAGTAGTTCAGGGGCACCTACAGGGTGGTCTGAGGTCCGTTGGACAAGGACAACTGTAGGTGGGCCTAATTACTTGGGAGGTTCCGTCACACGAGTCATCCATCGCTTCTAAGTGCCATGAGCGCAAGAAGTATATTAAGATGCCCCTACTCTATCCTCGTATTTCTAAGCGCGCCCCATTACTTTCCGTTCCCTTAGGCAAACCACCATATTTTGATGGTGAGGATTATTGTATGTGGAGTGATAAAATGAGGCATCATCTAACCTCACTCCACGAAAGCATATGGGACATAGTTGAATTTGGAGCGCAGGTACCATAGGTGGGGGACAAGGACTACGACTCGGACTAGGCCGCCCAAATACAACACTTTAACTCCGAAGCAACTTCTATACTCCTCACCTCTCTATGTCGAGAGGAGTATAATAAGGTGCAAAGTTTAAAGACCGCCAAGGATATTTGGGACGTCCTCAAAACGGCGCACGGAGGGGACGAGGTGACCAAGATCACCAAGCAGGAGACGATCCAGGGGGAGCTCGGTCGTTTCGTCCTCAACAAAGGAGAAGAGCCGCAAGTAATGTACAACTGGCTAAAAACCATGGTGAACCAAGTGTGCAACCTCGGGAGCACCAAATGGGATGACCATGAGATGGTCAAGGTTATTCTTAGATCCCTCGTATTTCGTAATCCTACTCAAGTTCAATTAATACGTGCGGATCCTAAATATAAGCTAATGTCTCCCGAGGAAGTGATTGGCAAGTTTGTGAGCTCTGAGCTAATGATCAAAGACTCCAAACACATCGTCAACTTGGAGCAAGGCGCCACCTCCACACCCGATGTGCAACCCATCGCATTCAAAGCGACAGAAGACGAGAAGAGGGAGTCTACACCAAGTAGGCTTCCAATTGACTCCTCCAAGCTCGACAACGAGGAGATGACGCTCATCATCAAGGGATTCCGCCAAATCCTCAAACAAAGGAGGGGAAGGATTACAAACCCCGCTCCAAAAGGGTGTGCTACAAATGTGGTAAGCCCGGTCATTTTATTGCAAAATGTCCAATGCCAAGTGAAAGTGATAGGGACGATGACAAGAAAGGGAAGAAGAAGGAGAAGAAGAGGTACTACAAGAAGAAGAGCGGCGATGCCCATGTGTGTCGGGAATGGGACTCCGACGAGAGCTCCACCGACTCCTCCTTCGACGAGGACGCCGCCAACATCGCCGTCAACAAGGGCCTCCTCTTCCCCAACGTCGGCCACAAATGTTTCATGGCTAAGGACGACAAGAAAAAGAAGGTACACTCTAGAGCCACCCCCAAATATATAACATCTAGTGATGAGGGTAGCTCTAGTGAAAATGAAGATGATTTACTTACTCTTTTTGCCAACCTCAGCATGGAACAAAAGAAAAAATTAAATGAATTAATAGAAGCTATTCATGATAAGGATGAACTCTTGGATAGCCAAGAGGACTTCCTTATTAAAGAAAACAAAATACATGTTAAATTGAAAAATGCTTATGCTCAGGAAGTAGAAAAATGTGAAAACTTAACTAAGGAGCTTAGCATTTTGTCATGATTCAATTTCTAGTCTTAGAAATGAAAATGCTAGTTTAGTTTCTAAGATTAAAGAATTGAATGTTTGCAATGATTCTATTTCCTGTCTTAGGGATGAGAATACTAGTTTAAATGCTAAGATAGAAGAACTAAACAATTGCAAACCATCTACATCTACTGTTGAGCATGTTTCTATTTGCACTAGATGTAGATATGTTAATGTTGATGCTATAAATGATCACCTTGCCATGATTAGGAAACAAAATGATCATACAGCTAAATTAGATGCTAAAATTGCCGAGCATGAGCTCGAAAATGAAAAATTTAAATTTGCTCGTAGTATGCTCTCTAATGGCAGATACCCTGACATTAAGGATGGCATTGGTTTCCAACAGGGAAGCAATGTCAAGCTTAATGCCCCTAAAAGATTGTCTAATTTTGTTAAGGGCAAGGCTCCCATGGTTCAGGATAATGAAGGTTATATTTTATACCCTGCAAACTATCCCGAAAACAAAATTAGGAAGATTCATGCTAGGAAACCTCATAATGTTTCTCACTATGCATTTATGTACAAAAATGAGGCCTCTATCTCTAGGCATAACACACATGTCAAAATGCCTAGAAAGAAAATTCCTACTGCATCAAATGAGCATAACATTTCATTTAAGACTTTTGATGCATCTTATGTTTTAACTAACAAATCAGGCAAAGTAGTTGCCAAATATGTTGGGGGCAAACACAAGAACTCCAAAACTTGTGTTTGGGTACCCAAGGTGCTTGTTTCTATTGTGAAAGGACCCAAGACCGTTTGGGTACCTAATTAAGAACAAGGCCTAAATTTGTTTTGTAGGTTTATGCATCCGGTGGTTCAAGTTGGATAATCGATAGCGGGTGCACAAACCACATGACAGGGGAGAAGAGAATGTTCTCCTCCTATGATAAAAATGAAGATCCCCAACGAGCTATCACATTTGGGGATGGAAATCAAGGTTTGGTCAATGGTTTGGGTAAAATAGCTATATTCATGGTCAATGTTTTTCTTATAGATTCCTTAGATTACAATTTGCTTTCTGTTTCTCAATTATGCAATATGGGCTACAACTATCTTTTTACTGATATAGGTGTTACTGTCTTTAGAAGAAGTGATGATTCAATAACTTTTAAGGAAGTGCTAGAGGGTGAGCTATACTTAGTGGATTTTAATCAAGCTGAACTAGACACTTGCTTAATTACTAAGACTAATATGGGTTGGCTCTGGCATCGCTGACTTGCCCATGTTGGAATGAAGATTCTTCACAAACTTCTAAAGGGAGAGCACATTTTGGGACTGACAAATGTTCATTTTGAGAAAGACAGGGTTTGTAGCGCTTGCCAAGCAGGAAAGCAAGTTGGCACTCATCATCCACACAAGAACATAATGACGGCTGACAGGCTGCTCGAACTACTCCACATGGATTTATTCGGCCCGATCGCTTACATAAGCATCGGTGGGAGTAAGTATTGTCTTGTTATTGTGGATGATTATTCTCGCTTCACTTGGATGTTCTTTTTGCAGGAAAAATCACAAACCCAAGAGACCTTAAAAGGATTCTTAAGACGAGCTCAAAATGAGTTCGGATTAAGGATAAAAAAGATAAGAAGCGACAATGGGACGGAGTTCAAGAATTCTCAAATTGAAAGGATGAAGGCATCAAGCATGAGTTATCTTCTCCCTACACACCTCAACAAAATGGTGTAGTGGAGAGGAAGAATAGAACTCTACTGGATATAGCAAGAACCATACTTGATGAGTACAAGACTCCGGACCGGTTTTGGGCCGAGGCGATCAACACCACTTGCTACTCCATCAACCGGCTCTACCTTCACCGAATCCTCAAGAAAACATCATATGAACTCCTCACTGGTAAAAAGCCCAATGTTTCATATTTTATAGTGTTTGGGAGTAAATGCTTTATTCTTATTAAACGAGGTAGAAAATCAAAATTTGCTCCTAAGGCTGTAGAAGGCTTTTTACTTGGTTATGACTCAAACACAAGGGCATATAGAGTCTTCAACAAATCAACTGGATTGGTTGAGGTTTCTTGTGACAATGTGTTTGATGAGAATAATGGCTCCCAAGTGGAGCAAGTTGATCTTGATGAATTAGATGATGAAGAGGCTCCGTGCGTCGCTCTAAGGAACATGTCCATTGGGGATGTGTGTCTTTAGGAATCTGAAGACCCTCCACAAGCACAAGATCAACCGTCATCTTCCATAGAAGCATCTCCACCAACTCAAGATAAGGATCAGGCTCAAGATGATAAAGATGAAGATCAAGAGGATGAGCCACCTCAAGAGGAGGACAATGATCAAGGGGGAGATGAAGATAATGAAGACAAGGAAGATGATCAAGAAATTCTGGGTCAAAGACCGCCACACCCAAGAGTCCACCAAGCAATTCAATGAGATCACCCCGTAAACTCTATCCTTGGTGACATTCATTAGGGGGTAACTACTAGATTTTGAGTTGCTCATTTCTGTGAACATTACTCTTTTGTGTCCTCTATTGAGCCTGTTGGGGACTTGTTCTCAAATGCTTCGAATTAAGAACAAGGCAACATAAAATGTTAAATGTTAATGCCCTTCGTCCATTGAAACATTATCTCCCCAAGGGTATAATGATCTTCGGACGAAGGTCATGAGCAAAGGTCACGAAGGTTATACCTTCGTGATTAGAGTTATGAAATAATGAAAGATAAAATACATAAAATACGAAACATGAAAGAATAATATATCAAAACACTTAAACTTATTCACATATTTCATCATACAAACTTAAATATTAGAATATAACATTTAATCATATTTATACCTTCGTCTTGACAGAAGGCAATAATCAGGGTGTCACGTGCAAGCGATTACAAGATTGCGTGAACAGTACGTGGGTACTGTTCATTTATTTATAGGCACAGGACGCAACCTGTGAGAAATTACATTCATGCCCTTTACAAATACTTACAATCATAATGCAAGCTATCACGGGTCGATTGGTCATTTCATCTTTAAGTCGGTTCACTCCTTCATCTTGAGACATGCCACCATGCCGAAGCTTTATGGATGATAGCTTCGGCACTGCTTTTGAGAGGATCTGCCAAAGGTGTTTCTTCTTACAGGATCTTCGACTACGAAGCATACCCCCAACAGTAGCCCCTTCACGGTGCTAGATCGTTTTTCGTAACGAGCTTGATCCGTGAAAAAATCTCGAAGGCTTCGAAATGCCGAAGGTCTAAAAAACACCTTCCCTGAGCTCATTGTCGAGAAACGATTAAAATATTTGGAGCGCAAGGTGGCCCACCACGCAGCGGGTAGGAACGATATGGTAATTCACTTGCCAGGCGCTGAGTGGTCCACCGTTCAGCGGGTGCGGGTGACTGCTCAGCGGGTGCAGGCAACTTGGCGATTCACCTTCCCACCTGCAGCACTATATAAATAGACGGGTAGGTGTGGAGTTACCACAACATTCATTGCCATTGCACTATTGTGCTGTCAAAAAATTTGACCACAGCTGAAGCTTGCTCACTGTATTCTGAATCGAAAGATCATCTTGCTCTATCTTCGTGACAAGAAAGAGCTTCAGCAAAGATAAAAATTTTCAACTTCGACAAAACGCAAAAAATTCAACATCAAGTGGCCAGGGTACGTTCGACAGCTAGAGTTACTCGTGACGGAGACGAAGCAGAAGCTGCTGAAACTGCTTCGATCTCCGAAGTTATGAGGTGGTCGGGATTGGTTGTGACTGAAGGTGCTGCTGACGAAGAATCACCCGCTGCTGACACCGAGCAGGCAGATATTGAAGAGGGTGATGCTAATGAAGGAGAGGTTGATTATGATATTATTATACCATCGAAGCCCAGCCATCTGGATTTTGGGAAATCAACTGTGTTTGAAGCTGATATGACTATGATGACGAAGCTAGGCTACTTCAAGGAAGCCGATAAGGGGTTGATTCGTTTTGGCGGGGAAGAGGCTATCTCGAAGCCAAAAAATGATGAAGTTGTAGGTTTTAAGAGCTTCTTCAAAGCAGGATTGAGATTTGCTCTGCATGGAATGATTGCAGAAGTCTTGGAAAAATTCTGGATTTATCTTCATCAGCTAACCCCCAACGCCATTGTTAGGCTCAGCGTGTATATTTGGGCTCTCCGAAGTCAAGGGGTAGAGCCGCTCGCCGATGCATTCTGCCGAGTACATGAACTTCATTATCAGATGAAGGCTAGAGAAGACGGATTGCATGAGAACTTCGGTTGCTATAATTTTGCTTATCGGAAGGATATGAAGACACCGGTGGTCAGCTATCGCACTAAATGGTCGATCGGTTGGAAATCTGAATGGTTTTATGTTAAAATTGATGAAGAAAAGGAGAAACTAGTTCAAAGCCCACTGAAGCTAATCTTCGGGCTGACTAGACCTCAATGCAACATGACACCGGGGGATCCATGCCAAGATGTTGTGTATGAGTTTAGAATTATGTCTGAACACATCGGGTCTAGGGACTTGGTCAGGAATACCTAGCCAACAGAGTGTTCCCAACGCTAAAGAAGTGGGGTATGTCGAAGCTAGAAGAAGAGAAGAAAGAGGGTGAACTCGTTCGGCTGCCTTATCAGTTTAAATTCAAAAAAACACTTCAAGGAACCTTGCCAAGAATGGCTGGACACGATCGAAGTTATGTGTAACGAGATTTTAGGGAACTATACGAAAAAAGAAGATCAGTTGATGACTGCAGCCTTTGGCTCCCGACCAAAGCGAAGATTGAATCGAGTAATGGATGCTCTACATTTTGAATATTCTGATTATGAGCGGTTGAACAAGGGCGCCGAAGGGCAGAAAAGAAAAAGAGTTGTCAGTGTTGTGGGCAGACAGGCCGCTAGAATGGTAAAAGAAGATGAAGAAAAACTGAAGAAGAGGAAATTGAGCCCTGAGCCGACGACAGTTGCTCCGAAGAAGAGAAAAGATGTAGCCCTGAAGCAGAAGGTGACTGATATTGAAGGAGAAACTCCTGCATCACCTTCTGCTACCGATGTGGCAGAAATTCTAAAGGTAATGACTAAATCCTTGCCTATCAAGCTAAGTCCACTGGCGCCACATCTGACGAAGCTTTTTCAGAAGAAGAAGGAGCCTTCGATAGCGAAGAAGGCAGCTGGGCCGAAAAAACGAAGAATTATTACTATGACAGAAGCTATCGAAGAGACACCACGACCAGCTTCGGCTTCAAAAGCACCAACTGTCGAGAGCGCTACAGCTATCGAAGCTGCCCCGACCGAAGCTGCGACTGCCGAAGCTGAACCTGTTGAAGATGCAAATCTAGAAAGCACACTTTCTAACATTGATAAGATACTTCTGGACATGGCCACAGAAGAAGCTGCTGCAGCCGCTGAAGAAACCATGGCTACAGTACCTGAGAAGGAGAAGGAAATAGCTGAAGATGCTTCGGAAGAAGAAAACTTTAACTTTCAAAACTTAATTGGGCAAGAATTGACGAAGGCTGAGAAAGAAGAGTTGAGAGAATACGCCATATCCTGCGGGTATCAACCAGGGGCACTACTCTTCGGCGGTATTGATGATGAAAGGTTAGGCTGCGTCCGAGATCAAACCGGAGCGAAGGTTATCGGTACTCTATCAAAGAGTATTGGTTTCCCGAAGCTTGAGACAGACATTAGCCGCTACCGATGACAACACATCGTCGGTAGTTTATTCTATTCCAATTTCAAGGTAAAAAACTTTTCTTCAAGTTTTTATTGTCTTTAACAACGAAGGTGTTTTCTAACGAAGGTTACTTGTGCACAGAGTATGCTGTTGAGTAAAGCTTTGAGAATGCAACAAGATCTTGAAGATAAAAAACATGAAGTTATAATTGAGGGTTTAGAAAGCAAAATAAAAGATCAGGCAGCTGCTCTTGAAAAGAAGGAATTCGAGCTTCAGACAACAGAAGGTTTATTGGCAGAAGTTGAAGCTAAAATTGTAAACTTAAATACGGAGCTTCTCTCAAAGTCAGAAAGCTTCAAACAGGAAAAGCAGAAGTTTAATGCAAAATTTGAGACTGAGGTCGAGAAAAGTTTAAATTTGCAAAAATCATTGACAGAGCTTCAAAACAAATGTCTGGAGTTCAGTAGCCAATGTATACAACGACTGAAGCAGATCTTCAATTCAGTTGAAGCCAGCTATGAAAAATTTAGTCCTTCGACTGAAGACCTGCCAGGAGCCTTCGAACATATCGATGGTGAAGTTGATGCCCTTGATGAAATTATAGTCGAACATGGTGCTTCTGTGCCCTGGTAGCTTCTCGGGGCACAGCTGTCGCCTTCCTGAAATCTGGTTGCACACATGGAAAGATTGTCAATCGACCCAACTTTAGTTTGTCACCAGCAGATCTAGTTGATATTCCCAGTCTTGCCCGAAGCATAGGAAACAAATTTATAAAACTAGTATGGACGAAGGGTGGACGAAGCATAGCTGGTGACGAAGCTCGAAGTCATCTTAAGCCGGTAACAAAATCATACCTTGTGCTTACCTTTTCCTTTAAACTTGAATTTTCCTTACAATACTTTAATATGTACAGGATGACGAAGCTGAGGAGCAAGATGACGAAGCTGAAGAGCACGAAGCCGAAGCTTAATAGATGAAGCTTGAATAGATAGCTGTGGAAAAAACTCTAAGAACTCTTGTAACAACCTTTGTAAAGAATATTGTAATTTAAGAATTAGATTTTGCTCTGTAAATTTTGTCCATACCTTGTAATATATTTTTTACCTTTCCATCAAAGTATGAAGTGCTTCGATGTGAACAAAACTATCATTTTTTTGAGCCGAAGGCGAAAAACACCTTCCCTTCTTTTCGTACACAATGAAGCATGATTCTGCTTCTTTTTCTTTTTGCCGAAGCCTTATCTTTAGAGCCGAAGCATCCGCCTGTGTTATGATGATGATGATCCTATGTATGTCTAAATAAATGTTTATGAATGCAAATGTATGATGTAATGTGTCGTGCAAATGAATGTCCAGACACACGCATACGAAGCCACAACCATAGCCTTCATTCCCTTGGGAATGACCGAAGTCTCTTTGCCGTTTATTTTTTGGCTTCACCGCTTATTTTTCAGTGTATCAGCGCTGACTTTTCACTGTAAGTTCTGCATCCCCTTAGGAACGTCTTTTGAACTTCTTCGCCTTCTATTTCGGCGGTATCGCGTTGACTTTTCGTGCTTCGCCTTATATTTCGGCGGTATAAGCGTTGACTTTTCGCTGTAAGCTCTGCATTCCCTTGGGAACGACTTTTGAGCAGAAAACTTACGCTGCGCTCCCTTAGGAACGGCTTTTTGTAGCTTCGTCGTGCTCTGCATCCCCTTAGGGACGACTTTCGAGCTTCTCCCTATTTTTTCCTTTTTCCTTGCACTCGATAGTGCATGCTCAGTTTTTACATTTACATATTTGGGGGATTTTGCTCTCGTAGAGCTGAATAAGAAAAAAAGATAAATTACATGCTATGGCCCCATTAAAAACCTTTCTCCCCCTTTGAAAAGGAAAAGGGTGCCATAGAAAAAACAAAAAGATTACATGAAGCTAGACATAATATCGCCGAAGCTCATCCGCATTCCAAGATCTAGGAATGTCGTTGTCGTCCATATCCTTCAATCTGTAAGAACCGGGTCTTGACGAAGATACTACCAGAAAATGTCCTTCCCATTTGAGCTGTAACTTGCTTACTGTATCTGGGTTGGCCACTCTCCGAAGTACCAAATGTCCTGGTTTAATGTTCTTTAGCCGAACTTTTCTGTCACGCCATTTTACTGTTTCGGCTTGATATTTATTTATATTCTCCACGGCCTGAAGCCTGATCCCTTCTATAGCATCTTTTGCCACAGAGTAATCAGCTTCGTCTTCCGTCGAAGCCACTATTCTTATTGATCCTGCCTTAGCTTCTTCTGGAGTAATTGCTTCGTCACCAAACAATAGTTTGAATGGTGTAAAACCTGTTGACCTTGATATTGTTGTATTGTGGCTCCACACCACTTTGATCAATTTATCTGGCTACTTTCCTCTGGGCTGGTTGAAGATTAACTTCATTATTCCCGTCATTATAATGCCATTGGCTCTTTCAACAAGTTCATTTGACTCCGAATGTCTGGCTGATGCAAAATGAATCTTCGTACCAATTTGTTCACAGAATTCCTTGAAAGCTTCAGCATCAAAATGTGTTCCGTTATCTATAGTAATAGCCTTCGGCACTCCGAAGCGAAAAACAATGTTCTGCCAGAAGAACTTCTGGACAGTGACCGAAGTTATTGTGGCTAAAGGCTTCGCCTCAATCCATTTGGAAAAATATTCTACCGCCACCACAACATATTTTAAATTTCCTTGTGCTGGTGGAAGTGGGCCTAGCAAATCGAGGCCCCACCTTTGCAACGGCCAAGTGGGCTGTATTAATTGAATGAGAGATGAAGGTTGCTTCTGGTCTCTTGCACATTTTTGACAGCCTTCGCATTTTTGGACTAATTCTGCTGCATCCAAAGCTGCCTTCGGCCAATAAATCCTTGACGAAAAACTTTTCCCAACAAGGGCCTAGACCCAATATGAGATCCACACATACCTGCATGTATCTCTTTCATTAATTCCATACCTTCAGTTCTTGATAGACACTTAAGGAGTGGTGAACAAACTCCATGTTTATACAATTCCCCTTCTATTATCACATATGGTCTTGTTCTTGCCTCCATTCTCTTGTTATAAGTTTCGTCACTTGAAAGACAAATGCCTTGGAGAAAAGATATTATTTCAGTTCTCCAGTCTTCACTGTGTACTGGAGAAATAGTAAGCACTGCTCTCTCCATGAGCTCAACTGAAGGTGCTTTTATTGTTTCTAAAAATACTTCGGAGGGTAGAGGGAGCCCCTGAGCCGCTGATTTGCCTAGCAAATCTGCATGCTCATTTCACCTCTTGGAATACTCTTGACGGAAAAACCTTCGAACGAAGCTTCCAACCTTCGAACTACATCCAGATATTTTTCAAGCTTCGGATCTCGTGCCTTGCTACTTTTATCCACATGGCCAGCAATAACTTGAGAATCAGTCTTTAGGATAGCCCTTCTTATTCCCATTGCCCTTAGTTTCTGAAGCCCCAATAGAAGTGCTTCGTACTCGGCAATATTATTTGTGCAACTGAAATCCAGTTTGACTGCATAACATGTTTTGACTTTTGAAGGTGCCACTAGGACCACAGCTGCCCCTGCACGGAAGGCTCCCCAAGAACCATCGCAAAACATTGTCCAAGCTTCGGTATCTTTGCTTGTCCCCTCTTCGTGAGCCCCTGGCGTCCAATCAGCGATGAAATCTGCTAGCGCTTGAGATTGGATTGAAGATCTGTGCACATAATCAATAGTGAATTCATTAAGCTCCGCAGCCCATTTTCCAATCCTTCCAGTAGCTTCTATATTCCTCATGATATCATTCAGGGGTTGTGATGAAGGAACAATTATGTGATATGCTTGGAAAATAATGCCGAAGCTTCTTGGACGCCATTAACACAGCATACAATACCTTCTCCAATTATGTATGGTTTTTCTTTGATAAACTCAACACTTCAGAGACAAAGTATATTGGGACTTGCTTTTTAGCTTGTTCTTCGAGCTTCTCTTGTACAAGTGCTGCACTCACTGCAGAGTGCGAGGCTGCCACATACAAAAGCAATGGAGCCCCTAGCACGGGTGGAGTTAATGTTGTTAAATCGATCAGATATTGCTTCAGCTCTTCAAAAGCTTTCTGTTGAGTTGGGCCCCATTAAAAAACTTCAGCTGACTTTAGTACTTCAAAGAATGGTAAATTTCTTTCTGTTGATCTAGATATAAATCGATTCAAAGATGCCAGTCTTCCTGTCAGCCGTTGGGCCCCCTTCGTTGTGCTTGGCGGCTCCATTCGAAGGATAGCTTCGATCTTGCTTGGGTTGGCTTCGATCCCCTTCGTTGAAACTAGACAGCCAAGGAACTTGCCCTTTTTTACTCCGAAGACACATTTTTCTGGATTTAATTTCAGGCCAGCTTGCCTAAAATTAGCAAATGTTTCCTGCAGATCAATAATATGGTTTTCTTGCTTCGTGCTCTTCACTATAATGTCATCAAGATATGTCAGTACATTTCTGCCTATCTGAGAGTGAAGGACCTTGGTTGTCATCCTGCTGAAGCTTCCTACAGCATTCTTGAGCCCCTCAGGCATCCGAAGATAACAATATGTACCACTAGGGGTTATGAAGCTCGTCTTTGGCTCATCTTCCTTCTTCATCCAGATTTGGTGGTAGCCTGAATAACAATCTAGCAGACTCATGAGCTCTGACGAAGGTGCTGCATCTACTAGAGAATCTATTCTTGGTAATGGGAACTCATCCTTTGGACAAGCCTTGTTCAGATCAGTAAAATAAATGCACATTCTCCATTTACCATTGGCCTTCTTCACCATAACAGTGTTGGCTAACCATTCTGGGTATTTTACTTCTCTGATGACACCAGCACTGAGAAGTCTTTTTACTTCGTTCCGAGCACCTTCGACTTTATCGTCGGACATTTTCCGAAGCTTTTGCTTCCTGGGTCTGAAGGATGGATCGACATTGAGTGAATGTTCAATGAAGTCCCTGTTGACACCACAGAGATCGTTGGCTGACCATGCAAAAACATCTTTGTTGTTGAATAAAAACCTTATCAAGGTTTTCTCCTGCTCTTTAGATAATTGGGATCCCAGTAATACCTCCTGCTCTGCTATGTCTTCGCATAGAAGCATGGGCTTCGGCTGATCAGCCGAAGCAGCCTTCTCTCTTCTGTACTTATATTGTTCACAAGCTTCGGCTCCATCTATATTGTGGATTGCTTTTGAGTCTGTCCAATTTCCTTCAGCTTTTCTGGCAGCTTCCTGACTTCCATGAATAGCAATAGGCCCTTGGTCCGAAGGTATCTTCATGCATAGATATGCTGGATGAAGAATTGCTTCGAATGCGTTGAGTGTTCCACGACCAATGATCACATTGTAGGGATATTCCATGTCAACAATATCAAACACAACCTATTCAGTTCTTGTATTGTGTACAAATCCGAAGGTCACTAGCATTGTGATCTTGCTAAGTGCTACAATTTGCCTTCCTCCGAAACCACAGAGAGGGTGTGTAGCATCATGGATCTTATCCTCTGGTTCTTGCATCTGTCTGAAGGCCTTAGCAAATATGATATCCACTGCACTACATGTATCAACCAGAACATTGTGAACTAGAAATCCCTTGATGACACAAGATATGACCATAGCATCATTGTGAGGGTAATCTTTGAGCTGAAGGTCCTCTTGGGAGAAAGTAATTGGGATGTGAGACCATTTTGACTTGATGAAGGGTCCTTGCACCCCAACATGCTGTACTCTTCTCTAGGCCTCCTTCTTCTGTTTCTTGTTGGCCGGCTCTGTGCATGAACCGCCTGTTATCGTGAGCACCAGCTTCGTAGTCGAAGCAGCTTCAGCTTGGTTGTTGAACGAAGCCATCAGCTCAAAAAGTGGAAGTGAGTTCGCCGGAGGTGGGCGCCAATGTTGGGGACTTGTTCTCAAATGCTTCGAATTAAGAACAAGGCAACATAAAATGTTAAATATTAATGCCCTTCGTCCATTGAAACATTATCTCCCCAAGGGTATAATGATCTTCGGACGAAGGTCATGAGCAAAGGTCACGAAGGTTATACCTTCGTGATTAGAGTTATGAAATAATGAAAGATAAAATACATAAAATACGAAACATGAAAGAATAATATATCAAAACACTTAAACTTATTCACATATTTCATCATACAAACTTAAATATTATAATATAACATTTAATCATATTTATACCTTCGTCTTGACAGAAGGCAATAATCCGGGTGTCATGTGCAAGCGATTACAAGATTGCGTGAACAGTACGGGGGTACTATTCATCTATTTATAGGCACAGGACGCAGCCTGTGAGAAATTACATTCATGCCCTTTACAAATACTTACAATCATAATGCAAGCTATCACGGGTCGATTGGTCATTTCATCTTTAAGTCGGTTCACTCCTTCATCTTGAGACATGCCACCATGCCGAAGCTTTATGGATGATAGCTTTGGCACTGCTTTTGAGAGGATCTGTCGAAGGTGTTTCTTCTTACAGGATCTTCGGCGATGAAGCATACCCCCAACAGAGCCATACAGGGTGGAGGATGCACTAAGAGATCCGGATTGGGTGCTGGCTATGCAAGAGGAGCTCAACAACTTCACGAGGAATGAGGTATGGCATTTAGTTCCATGTCCTAATCAAAATGTTGTAGGTACCAAGTGGGTATTCCGCAACAAGCAAGATGAGCATGGTGTGGTGACAATAAACAAAGCTCGTCTTGTGGCAAAAGGATATTCACAAGTCGAAGGTTTGGATTTCAATGAAACTTATGCACCTGTAGCTAGGCTTGAGTCAATTTGTATATTACTTGCCTATGCTACTTACCATGGCTTCAAGCTCTATCAAATGGACGTGAAAAGTGCCTTCCTCAATGGACCTATCAAGGAAGAGGTCTAAGTTGAGCAACCTCCTAACTTTGAAGATAGTGAGTATCCTAATCATGTGTATAAGTTCTCAAAGGCGCTTTATGGGCTCAAGCAAGCCCCAAGAGCATGGTATGAATGCCTGCGAGATTTCCTTATCACTAATGGCTTCAAAGTCGGTAAAGCCGATCTTACTCTCTTCACTAAAACTATTGCAAAAGACTTGTTTATATGCCAAATCTATGTTGATGATATTATATTTGGGTCTACTAACAAGTCATCTGGTGAAGAGTTTAGTAGGATTATGATACAGAAATTCGAGATGTCTATGATGGGGGAGTTGAAGTATTTCCTTGGATTTCAAATCAAGCAACTCCAAGAAGGCACCTTCATCAGCCAAACTAAGTACATTCAAGATATACTTAAGAAGTTTGGAATGAAGAATGGCAAACCCATCAAGACACCCATGGGAACCAATAGGCATCTCGACCTCGATATAGGAGGTAAATCCGTAGATCAAAAGGTATACCGGTCAATGATAGGATCTTTACTCTACTTATGTGCATCTCGACCAAATATTATGCTTCTATATGCATGTGTGCAAGGTTCCAGACAAATCTTAAGGAAGTTCACCTTAGGGCCGTGAAAAGAATCATGAGATATTTAGTTTACACTCCTAAGTTTGGGCTTTGGTACCCCAAGGGATCTACCTTTGATCTAATTGGGTATTCCGATGCCGATTATGCCGGATGTAAAATTGATAGAAAGATCACATCAGGGACTTATCAGTTTCTAGGAAGATCCCTGGTGTCTTGGGCTTCAAAGAAACAAAACTTCGTAGCTCTTTCCACCGCCGAAGCCGAGTACATTGCCACAGGACATTGTTGTTTGCAATTACTTTGGATGAGGCAAACCCTTAGGGACTATGGCTACAAATTGAGCAAAGTCCCTCTCCTATGTGATAATGAGAGTGCAATCCGCATGGTGGATAATCCAGTTGAACACAGTTGCACTAAGCACATAGACATCCGGTATCACTTTCTAAGAGATCACCAACAAAAGGGGGATATGTTAACACCCACAACCAATGAGCCGATATCTTTACCAAGCAATAGATGAGAAAACCTTTAGCAAACTTAGGATTGAGCTATTTGATTCTCGGAATTTTGATTGAAACATTGTACACGTAGCTAATTTATATACCTTTGATCATGTCTCTTTAATTTGGTACAAATGCATATTTCTTATTCTTCTTGTGGCAAGGCTAAGACTAATGTGTTTTCAAGTATATCTCTATGATTAGTCTTAGATTGAAAGGAAATTGGAGTTTTCGGCAAAGACAAGGTTTCCACTCCAACTCTAACGGTATCACTTACCCTTTGTCGTTGCTCCTACAACTCCCAATGGTATGAACCTTCATTCGTATTTAGTTTACCATTTGGGAGAAAGTATTAGGCCCCAAAGGGGGAGAAAAATGCGAAAGGGCTCTCAAGTTCTCTGTTTTTGGCGATTAATGCCAAAGGGGGAGAAAGTATTTAGCCACCCAAAGCAAAAGGACCGTACCACCAAAAATTTTCGAAATGAATTTTTCAATTGGTGTATTTTTCGAAATTGGGATCTAATTTTCAATTGATATGTGTAAGTAAAATTTTAAATTGGTATCTATTTCAAAACCCTCTTGAAAGCTAAGAGGAGAATTTCTTCAGGGGGAGCTTTTATTTAGTCAAAGGAAAAGTATTTGAAACAAGGGGAGAAATTTCAAATCTTAAAAATGCTTCTTGAAATAACATTCTTATACCTTTGACTATTTGCAAAATATTTTGAAAGGATTTTTCCAAAAGGTTTGCAAAAACAAGCAAGTGGTGCAAATGTTGTCCAAAATGATAAATAAAAAGAAAAGCAATCCATTCATTCTTAGTCATATGTCTAAATCTTTCATTGGTTTAATTCTAAGTAACCTATGCACAATCATCTCAATTGCAAACTAGTTACATTTCTACACTCTTCATTTGATTTGGTTTGTGTTGGCATCAATCACCAAAAAGGGGGAGATTGAAAGGGAAATAGGGTTAACCATTTCCTATAATTAATTTTGGTGGTTGATGACCAACACAAACACATGGACTAACTAGTTTGTCTAGAATTCATCTATTACAGGTGCATAAGCTTCAACACAAACCAAGAAATAAATCAAGTTAGGGACAATTAAAAATGGAGCAAGACATAGAGTATGCTGGAAAATGGTGCACCAGACTCTGTCCGGTGCGCCAGCCAGGCGCCCTCCGAACCAGCCACTCTCGGGAAATTCCAGGGCAGCCTCCGCTATAATTCATCGGGCTGTCCGGTGTGCCACCGAACTGTCCGATGAGCCAGTGGAGAAACGGCTAACTGACATCAACGTTCGACTGCAAAAGGCGCTCTGCATGAATAGTGCAAATGCAGAAGTCAGAGCGCAGAAGTCAGAGGGCACCGGATTGTCCGATGTGGCACCAGACTGTCCGGTGCAGCAAGACAACAAGGCGCCCCAACGGTCAACCGCTCCAAACCCTAACGGTTGCGCTGACGTGGCGCGCACCGGACAATGCATAGTGACTGTCCGGTGGCGCACCGAACTGTCTGGTGCGCCCATCCCCAGTAGAAATTAGCCAACGACTAGAAGTGGTTGGGAGGCTATAAATACCCCCAACCACCTCATTCACTCCCATCCAAGCCTTCTGAAATCTTCATTCATTGCAAGAGTAAAAATCCAACACTCCAAGACACAATCAAAGCAATCAATCCACTCAAAGTCCCCAAAATCAACTCTAGTGCATTAGGGCTTGGGAGTGGATCAATTGTGTTCTTTTGTTGCTCTTGTCTCTTGGATTGGCCTTTTCTTTTTCCCTTCTTATTCTCAAGAGACTTGTAATCGAAGCAAGAGACACCTAAGTGTGTGGTGGTCCTTATGGGGTCTAAGTGACCCATGAGATTAAGGAAAAGGCTCACTCAGTCTAAGTGACCGTTTGAGAGAGGAAAAGGGTTGAAATAGAACCGGTCTTTGTGACCTCCTCAACGGGGACTAGGTTCTTTGGAACCGAACCTCGGTAAAGCAAATCATCGTGTTCACTTGCTTTGATTCTCGGTTGATTTGTTTTCCTTCTCTAACGTTTTCTTGCTAGTATTGATTTGAGCTGGCTCCCATACGTCATCCGCATTCTTTGAGCAACTCTTAGCAAGAGAAACATTCTTTTGACTTGAATTCAATTCTAACGCTAACCCTGGCCTTAGTGTGTGTTTAAAGTTGATAAATTTCAGGTTTCGCCTATTCACCCCCCTCTAGGCGGCTTTCACCATGTGATTCATCATTCGGAGTGAGTCCGCGCCAATCTCCCACCGAACACAAATCTTGCTGCCCCTGGTTTCCGAAACCACGACAATGAGGTAGTCCACTGTAGGAAGAAGACCAAAAGAGAGAGAGGTCAATATAGGGCTTGTAATCTAGGTGGTTTAGGGTGATTTGCATGAGTTCATGTCATGATCCAAAAATGAGGTGATGATGGTTAGGGTTAGAGTTAACAAGGAGTACTTATCATGATACTATTACACATATGATAAGCTTAAAATGGTGTTAGTTTCAAAGTTACTAACTTAGAGTAACCTCCGCCCTAAAAGTATACATACTAGTGTTGAATACTTGTAAGATATATACACTAGACATTTGAGGTCAATATATCACTTACATGATGATATTAGATGAAGGTGAGTACAACTTGTGGATGATAGTTGGGAAAAGTTAACTACATGAACCTTTGCATATATCAGATAAAACCACTTGTAGTTGAGCTATGTGCCATTCTCCCAAAGAATTTAAGCCATGTAGATTTGCTCATGGGTAAGAGTGAAGCATGGAAATGATAATAAAAAATATCAAAAAATCACAGTGAAAGGCATCTAAAAAAATAGTAAGTAATCATTACCCAAGATAAATGAAACAAAGAAACAAAATACAAATCTAGCAGCCAAATGGAAAAAGGATAAACCAAATGGACAAAAAAATCAGATGCAGGAGGGCAGGTTGCCTACATGAGATAAACGTGATAATAACAGTGGATATTATGGAAATTATTCTAGAAAGTAAGAAATAGGAATGGAACAATCGTTCCGCTCTCTAATATTAGATATAGATGAGCATTACTACTACATAATTGATTTTTTAGGAACATGAGGTTTTATATAGAGAGACTGTACAATCTATAACCACCTCTACAATGGTGTCCTAACTGAGACACCTCTAGAAATACATTTGTAGAGACGACCGCTATTTTCAATCGCTTCTACAAATGCTCCTATTTTAGAGGCGGTTAGAAATAGAGTTGTCCCTAAACATAGGAGATGCAAAAAAAAAAAAAAATGAGACGTATGTCCTCGGATGGAGAAACGTCAAAATCGAAGTTGTAGATCTCGTAATTTGTTTTTCATTCAAAACCGTCTATCTAATGAAAATTATATTCGAATTATTTCTCACATCAAAATTCAGAATTTTCAAATGACTTCAGACGAAGAAATGATAAAAATCAAGGTTATAGATCTCGAAAAACTATCCAACTATATGTAGTTAACAGCCTTTTCACCTAAATTTATTTAGGGTACCAAATACTTAAATCAAAATCGGATTAAGATAAAATAGGAGAAAGTTATCTCAGATAGACACAAGTGTCTTATGAGTTTTCGCTTGAAAAATCTTGTGACTTATGACTACGCACGAGTGTGAGTGCTTAGTGGACTCCCTGTCCCTGTCTATAAAAAAATATTTTTGGATCTAGAATTTTAATTTTTGGACAATGATTTGTAGTGGCTGTATTATTCCGATTTGTACCTGTAAATCAATGTCTAGAGGCAGCTATAAATCAATGTGTAGAGACAGCTGGATAAGCACCTCTACAGACCCCTGATTTGTGGACGTGAAAATCTTTGACGAAGACTTTAGTACTAGTGCGTAGTAGTATAACTGAAGTAACTGACTGCTACTCGTTCATACTGTGTAGGTTGGCCGATCGAAGCATTTGCAACTATGCAACGGTCAAATAGAATGTCGTCACTAAATGATGAATAGTTCGTCGGTTACCGTTTCCAATCGTAGTCTAGCTAATAACCTTCTTGCAAGCAACTTGGATTTCACTATCAAAGCAAAAATATGATCTAATTTACTCTTGAAAGCACCTCGGCGTTTTCTGCATCATTACCACCTAATAAATTCTTGATCGAAGAGCGTTTTCGCCGACATCATTGCCACCACCTGGTTTACCAACAAACCTAGTAATGTGAGAAACTGGCAACATCAGTTACTATGGCACTCTATAGGTATTTTTAAAATTGTCTGGTGTCAGATGTTAAGGCTCAAGAAATGAAAAAAAAAGATCAAGATGTCAAATTCGTGGCTATTTTTAGCAAACTCGTATCCCGCTTACTATTTCAAACTTCACTCTACAAATGTCTGCTTTCATGACTGGAGTTGGCCTAGACTTTCTTTAGCATCTTACTCATCATTATCCCCATATTCAAACTTTATTATACAAACATGTCGTATACAGTGTAAAATAGTATTTTACACGACCATACGGGTAAGATGTTGGAGGCGGTCTAATCTTTTTTATGGATGTCCTGCGGTATAAATTCATTTTAGTCAATATCTTTTTTATTGGTGTTCTTCGGCATAATTTCCTTTTAGCCAATGTTTCTAGTCAAATGAATTTTATTATTGTCTCTCAATTTTTTGCACTGAAGGACATTATTAAAATTGGGCTAAGGTCAACTGGTCACACAATCACCATTCGCTAGTATTACATAACCCCTTTACAAAGACGTGATTTCCTTTTCCAGAGATGGGTGGAATGCTGCTTGAGTGCCTGTCATGGATGCTGTGTAAATCGGTTTTTGCAGAAATTTTAAGTAGGGGACGTCCCCTCCTGTTTGTTTTAAAATTGTGATTTAATTTATAGAGACAGATATACTAAAACACCCGCCACAAAATTGATTTATGAAAAAAAATGAAAGAAGCTGCCCTTACTGCTTTCTCTGTAGCCTCTGTTGAATAAGTAGGCATTCTAAATTAAATTCTGAATATAAATCATGAACAATATTAAAAAAACTAGTATGTTGTTCCCTCACAGGCTAGTAATCAGTACGCAGAACACATCTATAATAATAGATAAACTGAAGTACGAATTAACAGACTATTCGCTTGGTTTTAATATGTAACGACTTCTATTGCTTCTATAGTGTTTTGTCTCTATGGATTGCAGTTGCAGTAGTCCGAACAGTTGTCTTTAATCTAAAGCGAATAACCTGTAAATCAGATGATGCGTAATAATTAGACATACTGAATAAGGGTGTGGAAGCGGCAAGGAAGACGGCGGCAACAGACGTCGAGAAGAACATGAGCAATCACGAGAAGTCGCTTCCCAAAAACCTTATTCGTCCTCTCTCAGTGCAGGATCTCGCAAGCAAAGGGTTTCAGAAACCTACTCTCAGCTCCCAGATGCACATCGCCAGCGGCGCTAGGGATAAAGAGGACTATAGCGAAGGCACAACAATAAGCAAAGGCAAAATCTAACTCGCGTGTTGAGATATCTTTGGCGGCGACTGTTAGATGTTATTTATTGAGCCGCCTCCAATCCCACGATCAGAGGATAAGGACTCAAGTCATGGTTTGTATGTGATCCAATAAGGACTCACGTCTCGATCTGGTCGTGATCGATAAAGACTCTTAACTTAACAGTCAAGCAACCAAAAATAAAAATATAAAATGACAAAAGCAAGTCGAACCCCCTCAAAGTGAGGGGCTAGAATTTGGTGGATCCTTGTCGGGGACCATAATTAGGGGTACCCCCAAGACTCCTAATCTCAGTTGGTAACCCCCATCAGCACAAAGCTGCAAAGGCCTGATGGGTGCGATTAAGTCAAGGCTCGGTCCACTCAAGGGACACGATCTCGCCTCGCCCGAGCCCAGCCTCGGGCAAGGGCGGCCGACCCCGGAGGATTTACGTCTCGCCCGAGGACCCCCTCCAGCAACGGACACACTTTCGGTTCGCCCGAGGCCCAGTCTTCGCCAAGAAGCAACCTTGGCCAAGTCGCCACGTCGACCGACCGTATCGCAGGAGCATTTAATGCAAAGGTGGCCTGACACCTTATCCTGACGCGCGCCCTTCAGTCGATAGAGCCGAAGTGACCGCAGTCACTTCGCCGCTCCACTGACCGGCCTAACAAGAGGACAACACCGCCTGCGCCGCTCCGACTGTTGTGCCACTCGACAGAGTGAGGCTGACAGCAGCCAAGTCCGGCCTCAGGCGCCATAGGCTCGGACTCGGGCTCGGCCCCGGAAGACGACGAACTCCGCCTCGCCCGACCCTAGGGCTCGGACTCGGGCTCAGCCCCGGAAGACGACGAACTCCGCATCGCCCGACCCCAGGTCTCGGGCTCGGCCCCGGAAGACGACGAACTCCGCCTCGCCCGACCCCAGGGCTCGGACTCGGGCTCAGCCCCGGAAGACGACGAACTCCGCATCGCCCGACCCCAGGGCTCGGACTCGGGCTCAGCCCCGGAAGACGACGAACTCCGCCTCGCCCGACCCCAGGGCTCGGACTCGGGCTTAGCCCCAGAAGACGACGAACTCCGCATTGCCCGACCCCAGGGCTCGGACTCGGGCTCAGCCCCGGAAGACGACGAACTCCGCCTCGCCCGACCCCAGGGCTCGGACTCAGCCCTGGCCTCAGCCGACGGTCTCCGCCTCGCCCGACCCAGGGGCTCGGACTCGACCTCAGCCTCGGAAGATAGACTCGACCTTGACCTCGAAGTAGCCTCTGCCTCGCCCAACCCAGGGCTCGGACCGACCACGTCACCGGAGGCGCCATCATTACCCTACCCCAAGCTAACTCAGGCTACGGGGAACAAGACCGGCATCCCATCTGGCTCGCCCCGGTAAACAAGTAATGATGGCGCCCCGCACGCCCCATGACGACGGCGGCTCTCAGCCCCCTTACGGAAGCAAGGAGACGTCAGCAAGGACTCAATAGCCCCGACAGCTGTCCTTCCGCCAGGCTCCAGCGCTCCTCCGACGTCCACGACACCACACGAACAGGGTGCCAAAACCTCTCCGGCTGCCACGACGGCATGTACTTAGGGCACTAGCTCCTCTCTGCTAGACACGTTAGCACACTGCTACATCACCCAAATGTACACCTGGACTCTCTCCTTACGCCTATAAAAGGAAGGTCCAGGGCCCTCTTACAGAGGGTCGGCCGCACGGGGAAGGACGGGACGGCGCGCGCGTAGGCCTCTCGCTCCCTCCCGCGCGGACGCTTGTAACCCCCTACTGCAAGCGCACCCGACCTGGGCGCGGGACAAACACGAAGGCCGCGGGTTTCCCCTTTTACGCCTCTCTCCCCCCTTCGCGCTCCGTCTCGCGCCGACCCATCTGGGCTGGGGCACGCGGCGACAATTTACTCGTCGGTCCAGGGACCCCCCGGGGTCGAAACGCCGACAGTTGGCTCGCCAGGTAGGGGCCTGCTGCGTGTTGACGAACAGCTTCCCGTCAAGCTCCAGATGGGCAGTCTCCAGCAACCTTTCTAGCCCGGGACGGTGCTCCGTTTCGGGAGTCTTGAGTTCATGTCCCTCGACGGCAGCTACGACATGATACTCCTTCCCCCGCCGCGCGACAGCGACAATGGCGGCCGATAACCCGCCCGCCGGTGGCGAAATCGACGACGTCTTCCCCACGTGGCGGAAGAACAACATTCGGGTTTATCCCGTCGCCTCCCCCGCCGACGGAGGAAGAGGCGGGGCAACCAAGGCCAAGCAGGAGGCGGCACCTCGTCGGCTGTCGAGCGAGTCGACGGCGCCGGTGCCCCAACGGGGGACACATCGGGCATCGACTTCGCGTCTGAGATGAAGACGAGCGCCGTCTCCCCGCAACACGCCAACTCCAAGCGGACGGACGACGCCAGCACGCTCGCAAAAGACTTGCTGGGCATCACCCTCGTACCTGAGACGACGGTGCAGTCTGCCCCTGACGTGACTTCGTCACCGCCCGTCGACCAAGAGGTACCGACCGATTCCCATCTCGTACCTTTTGGATTCAGCCTCGACCCACCAAGCAACTTCGCTTCGGTGGACGCTCTCATAGAGGCGAGTCCAAACCCTCTGGGGTACGGTATGCGGTCACCCTGGGACCGGCTGACAGCCGTCTCGACCTATGGGCTCTCGGGTTCCGAGGAAGATGACGAGCCCAACTTTTGTTGGGATTTCTCCGGACTTGGCAACCCCAGTGCCATGCGAGACTTCATGACCGCATGCGACTACTGCCTTTCCGACGGTAGCCGCAGCCTCGGCGACGAGGACTGCAGCCCAAGTCGTGAATGTTTCCACGTTGATCTAGGGGGTCCCGGCGAAGGCAACCATCTTGGTATACCGGAGAACGGTGATCCCCCTAGGCCTGCGCCTCGCGTTGACATCCTACGGGAGCTAGTTGTGGTCCCAGTCCCTACAGGGGGTCAGGACTCACAGCTCGAGCAAATCCGCGAGATGCAGGCCAGGCTCGACGAGGGAGCAGGAACACTTGAGTCGTTCCGCCGGGACATCGGGCAGGAATGGGCAGGCCGACCTCCAGCCGGAGAAGCGCGTCATTTACCCCAGGGCATCTAGCACCGCATCACCGATGATGTCAGGGCAAGGCCGCCACCGGCTTCCAGTGGGGTAGGCCAGAACCTGGCTGCAGCGGCAATACTTCTCCGCGCGATGCCGGAGCCATCAACCACCGAGGGGCGGCGTATCCAGGGAGAGCTCAAGAATGTCCTGGAGGATGCCGCGGTCCGACGGGCCGAAAGCTTTGCCTCCCGAAGGCAGGGGTACCCCTCGGAGCATCGTGCCGTGACTTCCCGATTCATGCGGGAAGCCTCGGTCCACACCGGGCGCACGCGCAACACAGCGTCTGCGGCCCCGAGTCGCCTCGGCAACGAGCACCATCACCGCAACCGTCGAGCCCACCTTGACGAGAAGGTGCGCTGAGGCTACCACCCCAGGCGTGGGGGACGCTACGACAGCGGGAGGATCGGAGTCCCTCGCCCGAACCACCCGATCCGCAGGCTTTCAGCCGGGCCATACGACGGGCGCCGTTCCCGACCCGGTTCCGAACCCCGACTACTATCACAAAGTACTCGGGGGAGACGAGACCGGAACTGTGGCTCGCGGACTACCGGCTGGTCTGCCACCTGGGTGGAACAGACGATGACAACCTCATCATCCGCAACCTCCCCCTGTTCCTCTCCGACACCGCTCGAGCCTGGCTGGAGCATTTGCCTCCGGTGCAGATCTCCAACTGGGACGACCTGGTCCAAGCCTTCGCCGGCAACTTCCAGGGCACGTACGTGCGCCCTGGGAACTCCTGGGATCTTCGAAGCTGCCGCCAGCAGCCGGGAGAGTCTCTTCGGGACTACATCCGGCGATTCTCGAAGCAGCGCACCGAGCTGCCCAACGTCACCGACTCGGATGTCATCAGTGCGTTCCTCGCCGGCACCACCTGTCGTGACCTGGTGAGCAAGCTCGGTCGCAAGACCCCCACCAGGGCGAGCGAGCTGATGGACATCGCCACCAAGTTCGCTTCCGGCCAGGAGGCGGTTGAGGCCATCTTCCGGAAGGATAAGTAGCCCCAGGGCCGCCAGCCGGAGGATGTCCCCGAGGCGTCCACTCAGCGCGGCACCAAGAAGAAGGGCAAGAAGAAGTCGCAAGCGAAACGCGACGCCGCTGACGCGGACCTTGTCGCCGCCGTCGAGTACAAGAACCCTCGGAAACCTCCCGGAGGTGCTAACCTCTTCGACAAAATGCTCAAGGAGCCGTGCCCCTATCATCAGGGGCCCGTCAAGCACACCCTTGAGGAGTGCGCCATGCTTCGGCGCCACTTTCACAAGGCCGGGCTACCTGTGGAAGGTGGCAGGGCCCGCGACGACGATAAGAAGGAGGATCACAAGGCAGGAGAGTTCCCCGAGGTCCACAACTGCTTCATGATCTACGGTGGGCAAGTGGCGAACGCCTCGGCTCGGCACCGCAAGCAAGAGCGTCGGGAGGTCTGCTCGGTAAAGGTGGCGGCGCCAGTCTACCTAGACTGGTCCGACAAGCCCGTCACCTTCGACCAGGGCGACCATCCTGACCGCGTGCCGAGCCCGGGGAAATACCCGCTCGTTGTCGACCCCGTCATCGGCAACGTCAGGCTCACCAAGGTCCTCATGGACGGAGGCAGCAGCCTCAACATCATCTACGCCGAGACCCTCGGGCTCCTGCGGATCGATCTGTCCTCGGTCCGGGCAGGCGCTACGCCTTTTCACGGGATCATCCCCGGGAAACGCGTCCAGCCCCTCGGACAACACGATCTACCCGTCTGCTTTGGGACACCCTCCAACTTCCGAAGGGAGACTGAGAGCACCTAGAGGGGGGTGAATAGGTGATCCTGTAAAACTTGAACTTAATGCCACAAAAACTTGATTAGACATTAGCACACTAATGCCAAGTGGCTGGAGAGGAGTCTCAACAAAACACAATAACCACAAGAGATCAATCACAGAGATGGCGCAGTGGTTTATCCCGTGGTTCGGCCAAGACCAACGCTTGCCTACTCCACGTTGTGGAGTCCCAACGGACGAGGGTTGCAATCAACCCCTCTCAAGCGGTCCAAAGACCTACTTGAATACCACGGTGTTTTGCTTGCTTTACTATAACCCGTTTGCGAGGAATCTCCACACTTTGGAGCCTCTCGCCCTTACACTTGAAATTCACAAAGAAGCATGGAGTAAGGGAGGGATTAGCAACTCACACAAGACACAAAGATCACAGCAAATACACACACACAAGACCCAGACTTAAGCTCAAAAGACTAGCACACTAGAACGGAGCTCAAATCACTAGAATGTCGAACAAGTGCGCAAGAATGGAGTGTGAGTGATCAAGTGTGCTCAAGGAATGCTTGGTGTGCTCCTCAATGCGCCTAGGGGTCCCTTTTATAGCCCCAAGGAAGCTAGGAGCCGTTGAGAGCAATCCGGGAAGGCAATTCTTGCCTTCTGTCGCCTGGCGCACCGGACAGTCCGGTGCACCACCGGACACTGTCCTATGCGGATTTCCTTCCTTATTTGGCGAAACCGACCTTTGGCAGCCTTGGAGCCGTTGGCGCACCGGACACTATCCAGTGCACACCGGACAGTCCGGTGCCCCCTTCCGACCGTTGGCTCGGCCACGTGTCTCGCGCAGATCGCGCAGCCGACCGTTGGCCCGGCCGACCGTTGGCTCACCGGACAGTCCGGTGCACACCGGACAGTCCGGTGAATTATAGCCGTACGCCGTTAATTTCTTCCCGAGAGCAGCAAGTTCGCCTGAGCCAGTCTGGCGCAACGGACACTGTCCGGTGCACCACCGGACAGTCTGGTGCACCCAAACAGAGCTGGCTTTGGCTGAACAAGCCATCTCTTCTCCAATTCGATTTCTCCTGTTTCCAGCACTTAGACACAATACATTAGTCTCTAAAACAATGTACTAAGTCTGAGAAACATACCTTTATACTTGATTTGTACTTTGTCCACCATTTGACACTTAGGCACTTGTGTTGGACACTAAATCACCAAAACACTTAGAAATGGCCCAAGGGCACATTTCCCTTTCAATCTCCCCCTTTTTGGTGATTAATGCCAACACAACATAAAGCAAGTAGAACAAGTACAAACTCAATTCAAATCAGAACTCAAATTTGTTTTGAATCAAATTTGGCATATATGGATCATTCTTTGCCACCACTTGGTTTGTTTTTGCAAATCAAACTCAATTTCCTATCTCTAAGTCAAACGCACATGTTGAAACATAAAGAGAGATATTTCACGAAAAATTGATCAAGGATTCAAAAACTCCCCCTTTTTACCATAATTAAACCTTCTCCCCACAGGAGACCAACTTTTGACAATAAGAGCAATTAAGAGTATTTTGACAAACAAAAACTCTAACTCTATCATTTTCAAAATTCACAAGTGGTAGCTGATCCATTTATTGCTTTGGCCTTATTTTCTCCCCCTTTGGCATCAAGCACCAAAACGGGATCAATTTTGGCCCTTTAACCCCATTGCCTCACCAAAATCTTCAACTAAGAGTAAAAGGCAATAAGAGTACTAATATGAACTTGGAAGAAGTTACTCGTTCATCAGAGTGCAGTGGAAGTCTTGCATGGTCCAAGTCCACCTTTTCCCTTTCAATCCACCTTCGAGACTAAATCAGGCAAACTCAAGCACACAGTTAGTCTCAAAGGGTCAAGTTGTAGCACATCTCCCCCTAAATTTGTGCATCACTTGCAAAGGACTTGTGCGGTCCAGGGAGTGCATGTACAACTTGAGCACCATAAATAAACAACACAATGCAAAAGGAACATGATCAAAGGCATAAACACATGTATGCTATAAATCAATCCAAGTTTCGCGAATCTAAGACATTGAGCTCATTACGCAACTTGCAAAAGGTCTGCTCATCTAAAGGCTTGGTAAAGATATCGGCTAGCTGGTTCTCGGAGCTAACATGAAATACTTCGATATCTCCCTTTTGCTGGTGGTCTCTCAAAAAGTGATGCCGGATGTCAATGTGCTTTGTGCGGCTGTGTTCAACAGGATTATCCGCCATGCGGATAGCACTCACATTATCACATAGGAGTGCGACTTTGCTCAGATTGTAGCCAAAGTCCCTGAGGGTTTGCCTCATCCAAAGTAGTTGCGCGCAACACTGTCCGGCGGCAACGTACTCGGCCTCAGCGGTGGATAGGGCAACGGAGGTTTGTTTCTTAGAACTCCATGACACCAGGGACCTTCCTAAGAATTGGCACGTCCCCGATGTACTCTTCCTATCGACCTTACATCCAGCATAGTCGGAGTCTGAATATCCAATCAAGTCAAAGGTAGACCCCTTTGGATACCAGATCCCGAAACAAGGCGTAGCGACTAAATATCTAAGAATTCGCTTCACAGCCACTAAGTGACACTCCTTAGGATCGGATTGAAATCTGGCACACATGCATACACTAAGCATAATATCCGGTCTACTAGCACATAAATAAAGTAAAGACCCTATCATAGACCGGTATGCTTTTTGATCAACGGACTTACCTCCTTTGTTGAGGTCGGTATGTCCGTCGGTTCCCATCGGAGTCTTTGCGGGCTTGGCGTCCTTCATCCCAAACCTCTTGATCAAGTCTTGCGTGTACTTGGTTTGAGAGATGAAGGTTCCATCCTTGAGTTGCCTCACTTGGAACCCAAGGAAGTAGCTTAACTCGCCCATCATCGACATCTCAAATTTCTGAGTCATCACCCTGCTAAACTCTTCACAAGACTTTTGGTTAGTAGAACCAAATATTATGTCATCAACATAAATTTGGCACACAAAAAGATCACCATCACAAGTCTTAGTAAAAAGAGTTGGATCGGCTTTCCCAACCTTGAAAGCATTAGCAATTAAAAAGTCTCTAAGGCATTCATACCATGCTCTTGGGGCTTTCTTAAGTCCGTAGAGCGCCTTAGAGAGCTTACACACGTGGTCGGGGTACCGTTCATCCTCAAAGCCAGGGGGTTGCTCCACGTACACCTCCTCCTTGATTGGCCCGTTGAGGAAAGCGCTCTTCACATCCATTTGGAACAACCTGAAGGAATGGTGAGCGGCATATGCTAGCAAGATACGAATGGACTCTAGCCTAGCCACAGGAGCAAAAGTCTCCTCAAAGTCCAAACCTGCGACTTGGGCATAACCTTTTGCCACAAGTCGAGCCTTGTTCCTTATCACCACCCCGTGCTCGTCTTGTTTGTTGCGGAACACCCACTTGGTTCCCACAACATTTTGCTTAGGACGAGGCACTAGTGTCCAAACTTCATTCCTCTTGAAGTTGTTGAGCTCCTCTTGCATGGCCAACACCCAGTCCGGATCTAGCAAGGCTTCTTCTACCCTGAAAGGCTCAATAGAAGAGACAAAAGAGTAATGCTCACAAAAATTAACTAATCGAGACCGAGTAGTTACTCCCTTGCTAATATCACCCAAAATCTGGTTGACGGGATGATCCCTTTGAATCATCGCTCGGACTTGGGTTGGAGGTGCTGGTTGCGCTTCTTCCTCCATTACATGATCATCTTGTGCTCCCCTTGATCATACGCCTCCTGTTCATCATCTTGAGTTGGGGGTTGCACCATTGTTGAGGAAGAAGGTTGATCTCGCTCATCTTGTTCCTGTGGCCGCACATCTCCAATCGCCATGGTGCGGATTGCGGCCGTTGGAACTTCTTCTTCATCTACATCATCAAAATCAACAACTTGCTCTTTTGGAGAGCCATTAGTCTCATCAAATACAACGTCGCTAGAGACTTCAACCAAACCCGATGATTTGTTGAAGACTCTATACGCCTTTGTATTTGAGTCATAACCTAACAAAAACCCTTCTATGGCTTTGGGAGCAAATTTGGAATTCCTACCCTTCTTCACTAGAATGTAGCATTTACTCCCAAAAACTCGAAAATACGAAACATTGGGTTTGTTACCGGTTAGTAGCTCATATGACGTCTTCTTGAGGAGGCGGTGAAGGTAGACCCTGTTGATGGCGTGGCAAGCCGTGTTCACGGCTTCCGACCAAAAACGCTCGGGGGTCTTGAACTCTCCAAGCATCGTTCTCGCCATGTCTATAAGTGTCCTGTTCTTCCTCTCTACCACACCATTTTGCTGTGGTGTGTAGGGAGCGGAGAACTCATGCTTGATCCCTTCCTCCTCAAGGTACTCCTCCACTTGAAGGTTCTTGAACTCGGACCCATTGTCGCTCCTTATCTTTTTCACCTTGAGCTCAAACTCGTTTTGAGCTCTCCTTAGGAAGCGCTTGAGGGTCCCTTGGGTTTCAGATTTATCCTGCAAAAAGAATACCCAAGTGAAGCGGGAAAAGTCATCAACTATAACAAGACCATACTTACTTCCTCCTATACTTAGATAGGCGACGGGTCCGAAGAGGTCCATGTGAAGCATCTCCAAAGGTCTTGATGTGGTCATCACATTTTTGGTGTGATGAGAGCTTCCCACCTGTTTGCCTGCTTGACAAGCTGCACAAGGTCTATCTTTTTCGAATTGCACATTAGTTAAACCTATCACGTGTTCTCCCTTTAGAAGCTTGTGAAGGTTCTTCATCCCCACATGTGCTAAGCGGCGATGCCACAGCCAGCCCATGCTAGTCTTAGCAATTAAGCATGCATCTAAACCGACCTCCTCTTTTGCAAAATCAACTAAGTAAAGTTTGTCGTCTAATACACCCTTAAAAGCTAATAAACCATCGCTTCTTCTAAAGACAGACACATCTACATTTGTGAATAGACAATTATATCCCATATTGCATAATTGACTAACAGATAACAAATTATATCCAAGAGACTCAACTAAAAACACATTAGATATTGAGTGCTCGGATGAAATAGCAATTTTACCTAACCCTTTTACCTTGCCTTGATTACCATCACCGAATATTATTGAATCTTGGGAATCCTTGTTTTTAACGTAGGAGGTGAACATCTTCTTCTCCCCCGTCATATGGTTTGTGCATCCGCTGTCGATAATTTAGCTTGAACCCCCGTATGCATAAACCTGCAAGGCAAATTTAGGCTTGGGTCTTAGGTACCCAACTCTTGTTGGGTCCTACAAGGTTAGTCACAATTGTCTTAGGGACCCAAATGCAAGTTTTGTCTCCCTTGCATTTTGCCCCTAATTTTCTAGCAACTATCTTCCTATCCTTTCTACAAATAGCATAGGAAGCATTTAAAGCATGATATATTGTAGAAGGTTCATTAACTTTCCTAGGAACATTAACACCATTTCTCCTAGGCACATTTCTACCATGCATACAGGAAGAACTAGAAGCAAACATAGCATATGAATCATACACATGTGAATCAAAAGCATCATAACTTCTATTTGCATTTCTAGCATGTCTCCTATCATGATACATAAAAGCATGGTTCTTTTTAGCACTACTAGCCATAGGGACCTTCCCTTTCTCCTTAGCGGGGATGGGAGCCTTATGGCTTGTTAAGTTCTTGGCTTCTCTCCTGAACCCAAGTCCATCCTTAATTGAGGGGTGTCTACCAATCGTGTAGGCATCCCTTGCAAATTTTAACTTATCAAATTCGCTTTTGCTAGTCTTAAGTTGGGCATTAAGACTAGCCACTTCATCATTCAATTTAGAAATTGAAACTAGGTGTTCACTACAAGCATCAACATTAAAATCTTTACACCTAGTGCAAACCACACAAGATGTTGATTTATTAGCTATTTCTAACTTAGCATTCAAGTCATCGTTTATGCTTTTTAAACTAGAAATAGAGTCATGGCATGTAGACAATTCACAAGAAAGCATTTCATTCCTCTTTATTTCTAAAGCAAGGGATTTTTGAGCTTCTACAAACTTATCATGTTCATCATATAAGAGATCCTCTTGCTTTTCTAGCAATCTATTCTTATCATTCAAAGCATCAATCAATTCATTTATTTTATCCACCTTGGTTCTATCTAGACCCTTGAATAAACATGAATAATCTATTTCATCATCATCACTAGACTCATCCTCACTTGAAGAAGCATAAGTACTAGTGTTACGAGCGCTTACCTTCTTTTCCCTTGCCATGAGGCAAGTGTGATGCTCGTTGGGGAAGAGGGATGACTTGTTGAACGCAGTGGCGGCGAGTCCTTCGTTGTCGGAGTCGAACGACGAACAATCCGAGTCCCACTCCTTGCCAAGATGTGCCTCGCCTTTTGCCTTCTTATAGTTCTTCTTCTTCTCCCTCTTGTTCCCTTGTTCCTGGTCACTATCATTGTCGGGGCAATTAGCAATAAAATGACCAACCTTACCACATTTGAAGCATGAGCGCTTCCCCTTTGTCTTGTTCTTGCTTGGCTGCCCCTTGCGACCCTTTAGCGCCGTCTTGAAGCGCTTGATGATGAGGGCCATTTCTTCATCATTGAGCCCGGCCGCCTCAACTTGCGCCACCTTGCTAGGTAGCGCCTCTTTGCTCCTCGTTGCCTTGAGAGCAATGGGTTGAGGCTCATGGATTGGACCGTTCAACGCGTCGTCGACATATCTCGCCTCCTTGATCATCATTCGCCCGCTTACAAATTTTCCAAGAACTTCTTCGAGCGACATCTTGGTGTACCTAGGATTTTCAGGGATATTGTTCACCAAATGTGGATCAAGTACAGTAAAGGACCTTAGCATTAGACGAACGACGTCGTGGTCCGTCCATCGTGTGCTTCCGTAGCTCCTTATCTTGTTGATGAGGGTCTTGAGCCGGTTGTATGTTTGGGTTGGCTCCTCTCCCCTGATCATTGCGAATCTTCCAAGCTCGCCCTCCACCAACTCCATTTTGGTGAGTAAGGTGACGTTGTTCCCCTCATGTGAGATCCTGAGGGTGTCCCAGATCTGCTTGGCATTGTCCAAGCCGCTCACCTTATGATACTCGTCCCTGCACAAAGAGGCTAACAACATAGTAGTAGCTTGTGCATTTCTATGAATCTATTCATTGATAAACATAGGACTATCCGAGCTATCAAATTTCATTCGACTTTCCACAATCTCCCATATGCTCGGATGGAGAGAGAACAGGTGACTACGCATTTTGTGGCTCCAAAATCCGTAGTCCTCTCCATCAAAGTGAGGAGGTTTGCCAAGTGGAATCGAGAGCAAATGAGCATTTGTACTTTGCGGAATACGAGAGTAGTCAAAAGAAAAGTTCGAATTAACCGGTTTCCTTCTCTCGTAGTCGTTGTCGTCGTTGTCCTTTTGGGAAGAAGTGGACTCATCGCTGTCGTCGTAGTAGACGATCTCCTTGATGCGTCTTGTCTTCTTCTTCTTCCCATCTTTGCGTTTGTGGCCCGAGCTCGAGTCGGTAGGCTTGTCATCCTTGGGCTCGTTGACGAATGACTCCTTCTCCTTGTCATTGATCACAATCCCCTTGCCCTTAGGATCCATCTCTTCGGGCGGTTAGTCCCTTTCTTGAAGAGAACGGCTCCGATACCAATTGAGAGCACCTAGAGGGGGGGTGAATAGGTGATCCTGTAAAACTTGAACTTAATGCCACAAAAACTTGATTAGACGTTAGCACACTAATGCCAAGTGGCTGGAGAGGAGTCTCAACAAAACACAATAACCACAAGAGATCAATCACAGAGATGGCGCAGTGGTTTATCCCGTGGTTCGGCCAAGACCAACGCTTGCCTACTCCACGTTGTGGCGTCCCAACCGACGGGGGTTGCAATCAACCCTCTCAAGCGGTCCAAAGACCTACTTGAATACCACAGTGTTTTGCTTGCTTTACTATAACCCGTTTGCGAGGAATCTCCACACTTTGGAGCCTCTCGCCCTTACACTTGAAATTCACAAAGAAGCACGGAGTAAGGGAGGGATTAGCAACTCACACAAGACACAAAGATCACAGCAAATACGCACACACAAGACCCAGACTTAAGCTCAAAAACTAGCACACTAGAACGGAGCTCAAATCACTAGAATGTCGAACAAGTGCGCAAGAATGGAGTGTGAGTGATCAAGAGTGCTCAAGGAATGCTTGGTGTGCTCCTCCATGCGCCTAGGGGTCCCTTTTATAGCCCCAAGGCAGCTAGGAGCCGTTGAGAGCAATCCGGGAAGGCAATTCTTGCCTTCTGTCGCCTGGCGCACCGGACAGTCCGTTGCACCACCGGACACTGTCCGATGCGGATTTCCTTCCTTGTTTGGCGAAGCCGACCGTTGGCAGCCTTGGAGCCGTTGGCGCACCGGACACTGTCCGGTGCCCCCTTCCGACCGTTGGCTCGGCCACGTGCCTCGCGCAGATCGCGCAGCCGACCGTTGGCCCGGCCGACCGTTGGCTCACCGGACAGTCCGGTGCACACCGGACAGTCTGGTGAATTATAGTCGTACGCCGTTAATTTCTTCCCGAAAGCAGCAAGTTCTCCTGAGCCAGTCTGGCACACCGGACACTGTCCGGTGCACCACCGGACAGTCCGGTGCACCCAGACAGAGCTGGCTTTGGCTGAACAAGCCATCTCTTCTCCAATTCGATTTCTCCTGTTTCCAGCACTTAGACACAATACATTAGTCTCTAAAACAATGTACTAAGTCTGAGAAACATACCTTTATACTTGATTTGTACTTTGTCCACCATTTGACACTTAGGCACTTGTGTTGGACACTAAATCACCAAAACACTTAGAAATGGCCCAAGGGCACATTTCCCTTTCAGAGACCCTCACGTTCGAGGTGGTCGGGTTTCGAGGAACCTACCACGCAGTGCTGGGGAGGCCATGCTACGCCAAGTTCATGGTCGTCCCCAACTACACCTACCTCAAGCTCAAGATGCCGGGCCCCAACGGGGTCATCACCGTCGGCCCCACGTACCGACACGCGTACGAATGCGACGTGGAGTGCGTGGAGTACGCCGAGGCCCTCGCCGAATCCGAGGCCCTCATCGCCGACCTGGAGAGCCTCTCCAAGGAGGCGCCAGATGTGAAGCGCCACGCCGGCAACTTCGAGCCAGCGGAGACGGTTAAGTCCGTCCCTCTCGACCCCAGCAATGACGCCTCCAAGCAGATCCGGATCGGCTCCGAGCTCGACCACAAATAGGAAGCAGTGCTCATCGACTTTCTCCACGCAAACACCGACATTTTCGCATGGAGTCCCTCGGACATGCCCGGCATACCGAGGGATGTCGCCGAGCACTCGCTGGATATCCGAGCTGGGGCCCGACCCGTGAAGCAGCCTCTGCGCCGATTCGACGAGGAAAAGCGGAGAGCCATAGGTGAGGAGATCCACAAGCTAATGGCGGCAGGGTTCATCAAAGAGGTATTCCATCCCGAATGGCTTGCCAACCCTGTGCTTGTGAGAAAGAAAGGAGGGAAATGGTGGATGTGTGTAGACTACACTAGTCTAAACAAAGCATGTCCAAAAGTTCCCTACCCTCTGCCTCGCATCGATCAAATCGTGGATTCCACAGCTGGATGCGAAACCCTGTCTTTCCTCGATGCCTACTCAGGGTATCACCAAATCAGGATGAAAGAGTCCGACCAGCTCGCGACTTCTTTCATCACACCTTTCGGCATGTACTGCTATGTTACCATGCCGTTTGGTTTGAGGAATGCGGGTGCGACGTACCAAAGGTGCATGAACCACGTGTTCGGCAAACACATCGGTCGAATGGTCGAGGCTTACGTCGATGACATCATAGTCAAGACGAGGAAAGCCTCCGACCTCCTTTCCGACCTTGAAGTGACATTCC
This sequence comes from Zea mays, assembly GCF_902167145.1. Classification (NCBI taxonomy): domain Eukaryota; kingdom Viridiplantae; phylum Streptophyta; class Magnoliopsida; order Poales; family Poaceae; genus Zea; species Zea mays. The sequence continues at coordinate 35,408,601 of NC_050098.1, read as the reverse complement.
GATGTCTCAAGGCGAAAGGCGTAAAACTCAATCCTGAGAAGTGTGTCTTCGGGGTCCCCCGAGGCATGCTCTTGGGGTTCATCGTCTCCGAGCGGGGCATCGAGGCCAACCCGGAGAAAATCGCGGCCATCACCAACATGGGGCCCATCAAGGACTTGAAAGGCGTACAGAGGGTCGTGGGATGCCTTGCGGCTCTGAGCCGTTTCATCTCGCGCCTCGGCGAAAGAGGCCTGCCTCTGTACCGCCTCTTAAGGAAGGCCGAGTGCTTCACTTGGACCCCTGAGGCCGAGGAAGCCCTCAGGAACCTGAAGGCGCTCCTCACGAACGCGCCCATCTTGGTGCCTCCCGCCGCCGGAGAAGCCCTCTTGATCTACGTCGCTGCTACCACTCAGGTGGTTAGCGCCGCGATCGTGGTTGAGAGACGAGAAGAGGGGCATGCATTGCCCGTCCAGAGGCCAGTCTACTTCATCAGTGAGGTACTGTCTGAGACCAAGATCCGCTACCCACAAATTCAGAAGCTGCTGTACGCGGTGATCCTGACGCGGCGAAAGTTGCGACACTACTTCGAGTCTCATCCGGTAACTGTGGTGTCATCCTTCCCCTGGGGGAGATCATCCAGTGCCGAGAGGCCTCGGGTAGAATTGCAAAGTGGGCGGTGGAAATCATGGGCGAGACGATCTCGTTCGCCCCTCGGAAGGCCATCAAGTCCCAGGTCTTGGCGGACTTTGTGGCTGAATGGGTCAACACCCAGCTCCCAACAGCTCCGATCCAACCGGAACTCTGGACCATGTTTTTCGACGGGTCACTGATGAAGACAGGAGCAGGCGCGGGCCTACTCTTCATCTCGCCCCTCGGGAAGCACCTACGCTACGTGCTACGCCTCCACTTCCCGACGTCCAACAATGTGGCCGAGTACGAGGCTCTGGTCAACGGGTTGCGCATCGCCATCGAGCTAGGGGTCCGACGCCTCGACGCTCGCGGTGACTCGCAGCTCGTCATCGACCAAGTCATGAAGAACTCCCACTGCCGCGACCCGAAGATGGAAGCCTACTGCGATGAGGTTCGGCGCCTGGAGGACAAGTTCTACGGGCTCGAGCTCAACCACATCGCCCGACGCTACAACGAGACTGCAGACGAGCTGGCCAAGATAGCCTCGGGGCGAACAATGGTTCCCCCGGATGTCTTCTCTCGAGACCTGCATCAACCCTCCGTCAAGACCGACGACACGCCCGAGCCCGAGAAGGCCTCGGCACAGCCCGAGGCACCCTCGGCCCAGTCCGAGGCACCCTCGGCTCAGCCCGAGGCACCCTCGGCCCCCGAAGGTGAGGCACTGCGCGTCGAGGAGCGAAGCGGGGTCACGCCTAATCGAAACTGGCAGACCCCGTACCTACAATATCTCCACCGAGGAGAGCTACCCCTCGACCGAGCCGAAGCTCGGCGGTTGGCGCAGCGCGCCAAGTCGTTCGTCTTGGCGGGAGACGGGAAGGAGCTCTACCACCGCAGCCCCTCGGGCATCCTCCAGCGATGCATATCCATCGCCGAAGGCCAGGAGCTCTTACAAGAGGTACACTCGGGGGCTTGCGGTCATCACGCAGCGCCTCGAGACCTTGTTGGAAACGCCTTTTGACAAGGTTTCTACTGGCCGACCGCGGTGGCCGACGCCACTAGAATTGTCCGCACCTGCCAGGGGTGTCAATTCTACGCAAGGCAGACCTACCTGCCCGCTCAGGCTCTGCAAACCATACCATCACCTGGTCGTTTGCTGTGTGGGGTCTGGACCTTGTCGGCCCCTTGCAGAAGGCACCCGGGGGCTACACGCACCTGCTGGTCGCCATCGACAAATTCTCCAAGTGGATCGAGGTCCGATCCCTAAACAATATCAGATCCAAACAGGCGGTGGCGTTCTTCACCAACATCATCCATCGCTTTGGGGTCCCGAACTCCATCATCACTGACAACGGCACCCAGTTCACCGGCAGAAAGTTCCTGGACTTCTGCGAGGATCACCACATCTGGGTGGACTGGGCCGCCGTGGCTCACCCCATGATGAATGGGCAAGTAGAGCGTGCCAACGGCATGATCCTGCAAGGACTCAAGCTACGGATCTACAATGACCTCAACAAGTTCGGCAAGCGATGGATGAAGGAACTCCCCTCGGTGATCTGGAGTCTGAGGACGACGCCGAGCCGAGCCACGAGCTTCACACCGTTCTTTCTAGTCTATGGGGCCGAGGCCATCTTGCCCACAGACTTAGAATACGGTTCCCCGAGGACGAGGGCCTACGACGACCAAAGCAATCGAGCTAACCGAGAAGACTCACTGGACCAGCTGGAAGAGGCTCGGGACATGGCCTTACTACACTCGGTGCGGTACCAGCAGTCCCTGTGACGCTACCACGCCCGAGGGGTTCGGTCCTGAGACCTCCAGGTGGGCGACCTGGTGCTTCGGCTGCGGCAAGACGCCCGAAGGCGGCACAAGCTCACGCCTCCCTGGGAGGGGCCGTTCGTCATCGCCAAAGTTCTGAAGCCCGGGACGTACAAGCTGGCCAACAGTCAAGGCGAGGTCTACAGCAACGCTTGGAACATCCAACAGCTACGTCGCTTCTACCCTTAAGATGCTTTCAAGTCGTTCGTACACCTCCTTCACATACGAAGTCTAACCATCAAGGAAGGGTCAGCCTTGCCTCGGCAAAGCCCGACCCTCCCTCGGGGGCTAGAAGGGGGGAACCCCCTCCGCGTCAAAATTTTCCTCGAAAAAAGTCTTCCATCAAAAAGGCTTCTACGTTCCCCGGCTATATCAGTAGCAGGACCCCAAGAAGCGAATGAGGGCGCATGTAAGTGGCAAGGCCGACCGAGCCGAGGGACTCCCACACCTCTGGGATACGGATACCTCACTCGTCACCTACCATGAAAAATGACTCTTACTTGGGCAAGCCACCCTGCTACTGACGAACGGGGCCGGATACTCAAAACGGAAGGAAAAGGAGCACAAACTTATACTACGATAATAAAGTGTTCGGGCCTCAGCGGCCGCAAAAGACACATATGCATTCAAAGAAAACTGCTCCGGCAAAGTCAGGCGTCGCCCGGAGAAGGAGCCGCGCCCTCGGCTTCGTTCCCACCCTCGGCAAGGTCCACCCCGGCCTCGGACGATGGTGCAAGCGGGAGGATCTCTGCCTCGAAGGTGGTTGCCAGCACCGCACTCGGGCCTGCGGCGGCCGCGTCGAGCCTTTGGACTTCGGCCAGGGCGGCTTCATCTTCGTCGGGGAGGCAATACCCCTCGCTGACCCGCTCCAGATCCACGACATAGTGAGAAGCAAGCACGACAAAGGCCCGCCTGACGCCGTGATGTAGCGCCTCGCGGAGTCTGCCACGCGCGTGGTCACCCAAGGCCTGCAGGCGACTTTGAGGGGAGCTTCCCGAGGGCACGTCGTCGAAGCCAAAGACCCGGCAGAAAGCCGAGATGGCATCGGACATGGCCGTGTGGTCGGCCTCCCTCTGCTTGGTCGCCTGAGCAAGCGCCTTGGTGGACTTATCAAGGGCAGACTCGAGCTCTACGAACAGCCAAAGCGCAAGACCTCAAACACAAGTTGAGGAACCGAGCTGAAACAAAAACTTAAAACGACCAAGACATACCTCCAGCTTGGGCACGCTGCTCCGAGGATGCGGCTTGGGCCACGGCTAGGTCTGCTGCAAGGGCTCCGGCCCGGCTTTCGGCCTCGGCGGCCCGGCCCCGAGATTGGTCCCGCTCGCCGGTGACCTGGTCAAGCTCCGACTGCCGTCGCTGCACCTCTGCGCGTGCCGCTGCTGCCTCTGCTCCCAGATCGGCACAGAGCAACCGAAGGTCCGCCACCTCGGCGCTCTGTTGGGAGAGGCGCGCGGTAGCCCCGGCAAGCGTGGTCCTCAGGGACCGCAGCGAACCCCAGACATCGACCTCGCGGCGGATGAACGACGACTTGGCGGCGCTCAGATTCGTCAGATCCTGAGGGAAGGAAGCGGGGCGTCACAAAGAACGCCTCGATCGCGAGAAAGGTATGTCTGAAATCATTACCTAGAGAATCTTGGGAACGTCCCTGCAAAAGACCTCCAAGGATGACCAGAGCGACCCCACCGTTGCCTCGGCACACTCACGGAGCTCGTCCCAAGACTGCTCCTCCCGCTCATCGTCAACAACGAAGAGGGGATCCGAGGCCCCACGGGTCCGGAACCGAAGCAACTGGCGCCGCCCCTCGGAACTCCGCCACGCGGGGACAAGGCTGCCGCTCGACGGGACGGGTCACGGTCCCGCGCCCCCCTCCTCAGAGACACCAAGTAGCGACGCCTCGGCCATCTCAGCGTCAGCGGCGACGGGTCGCTCCACGGCCAGGACGTCGACAGCCTCGGCAGCAGCCGGCGCCAACGCCGGCAGCATGTCCGGTGGGCCCGAGACCACGGCCGCGCCAGCAACCTCCCCCAGCGCAATGGCTGCCTCGACAGAAGAGCCAGCCTCGGGAGCTCGCTTCACGGCAACTGGTGCCGCCTGAGCCCCCTGCTGTGGGGCGTCTTGCGAAGAGGTCAGCTGGCCGGCGAGGCCTGGCACGGCACCAGCTGCGGAAGCCGACGCCGTCTTGAGGACCTTCCGGGGAGCCAGATCGGTCGGACCATGACTCCGCTTGCTAAGGAGAAAAGGAAAGTCAGGGTCAGGACATACAAAGGAGGAGTCGGGACGAAGACATCCTAAGATACTTACCCACTCCGGGCCATGATCAACCGTGCCTGTGGGGAGGTCTCTCGAACCTCGACCCCCGAAGGTACCGCCGAGGTCTGCCTCGCTGCCAGCTTCGGTACCATCCTCGCCTTGGGCGCCCTAGACGCCCGAGAGACAGATTGCCCAGGCGCAGCCATGACGAACTGAGGATCGCCCTCCTGCGCAGCCGGCGCGGGCGACAGTTCTCGGGGAACAGGCCACTCGGCCTAACTCCCCGGGATCACCTCAACTTCCCCAGCCGAGGGGTCAAGTACCCCTCGGTCTGCCCCCGCTCTTCGGACCGGGACCCCGACATCCCGGCCCCGGAAACCGACAGCGCTAGCCCGCTCGGGGGCTGGCTTGACAACTCCTGGCCCAGCCTCAGATCCGGGCTGAGGCCAAGGCGGGCAACCATATCGTCGTCTTCGTCATCGTCTTCATCGTCGTCGTCGTCAGGCGTTTCCGGCGATGGCTCCCTCGGGAGCCCATCCCTCTCCTGCCGACGACGGAGCCTTTCCAAGGCGTCCCGAGCCCGCATCCGCTCGTGGGCCCGAGCCTTCTTCACGTCCTTTTTCTCCTTCCTCTTCTCCGCGGCAACCCTTCGCGCAGCTCGGTCCACCGCGTCCTCCGGGACCGGTGGCCGGGAAGGCTTGTGACACCCTACCTCCTGGAGACAGACGGAAAGTCTCGGCTGTGAGAACCAAGGGCAACCCGACGCAAGGAGAAAGAAGGAGCGGACAGTCACCAGGGACACACACCCGCGGTCGGGACGCATCAAGGGCTGGGAAAGGGCGCCGGCGTCCGGTTTCCCCAACGTGATGGCTACCCGCCTGTGGAGGTCGTCGACGGGAAGGGGATCCGAGGACATCCGCAAACCCTCCAAGTCGGCCTCCGGCGTCATCTCCCAAAGCGGCAACCGCCGCTCCGTCAAGGGAAGCACCCTCTAGCGATGAATGGTGGCAATCACACCGACAGCGGTGAGCCCTCCTTTCCGCAACTCCTCCAGGGCCTTCAGAAGGGGCTGTAGATTCTTCTGTCTGTCGTGCGGGGTCACGTAGTGCCAGGCATAGGCAGCGGCGGTCACCACTCGCTGAGAAAACGACGGGAGCCTCCCGTCGTCATTTCGGAGATAGAACCACCGGCGCTACCACCCTTTGTTCGAGGGCGCAAGGATGGCGGGAATATACTGCGGCGCCCACGCCTGCCTCAGCTGGAGGATGCAGCCACCAGCCCGCACTGCCGCGCGGACCCTTCTCTCCCCCGTCGGCGAAGCAAAAAGCTCCGCGGAAAAGAAATGAGTCCACAGGTCCCAGTGAGGGTCAATCCCCAAGTATCCTTCACAAACCGCCGCGAAGATGGCGGCTTGCGAGATGGAGTTGGGGCTGAGGTTGTGCAGCTCCACCCCGTAGACATGCAGAATCGCCCGCATAAAATGGCTTGCCGGCACTCCGAACCCCCGCTCGTGAAAGGAGACGAAGCTCACGACATACCCCGGCGGCGGGGACGGGGCGGCTCCGCTCGGGGGGGCATCCACTCCGGCTGCCTCTCATCGGAGAGAGGGCACAGTAAACCCTCAGCAACGAGGGCCTCCAGATCATCCGCCGTGACGGTGGAGAAAGGCCACGGGTCGCGTGGCGGAACAATGGTCACCCGGTCGGCCATCACCAAGCATAGGAGGTGGCGGCGGAAAGGACTGGGTGGGCGGCTTCCTTTTCTCTGGCTATTCCCTCGGGTTGCGAAAACCTAAGAAGGAGGCAAGTAGCAGAGCAAAGAGTCGTCACCGGTCCCTCTCCCGAATATATAAAGACCCTGGCGAGACCCGTTCAACACGTCGCCCGAACCCACCGCGGGATTCAAAACTCAAAGCGAAACGCCCGTTCCTCGAATGGCTCGCGCACGCGCAACGGCTGCCCTACGAACCACTCGTCCCGTTGCATTAACTCTGCGGCGGGACAGGCGGCACCTTTGGCAGGAGAAGCGGGCGACGTTTCACCTTCGCCATAATGACCGCGTCAAAAAAGGTGCACCACGTCATTCGATTTCGTATCCTTTTCCTTTTTCCTCTTTCTCTCTCTTACAACAGGGACCGAGAAAGGGGATACCCCGGAAGGGATCCTTCTCCGTGAAGGAAACGGGCCACGAGCCCCCCTACTGATCAGAGGTTCGAAGGCTGGCCCCTCGGAAGGGTTCAACAGCCGCCTCAGAGCGCTCGGGCTCCACGCCCACTACTGTTCAGAGGTTCGAAGGCCGGCCCCTCGGAAGGGTTCAACGGCCGCCTCAGGCCACTCGGGCTCCGCGCCCACTACTGATCAGGGGTTCATAGGCTGGCCCTCGAAGGGTTCACAGCCGCCTCAGACGCAGAGCGAGGGATGACCCTGGGTATGTTCGATACATAACCAAGGCTCGGGCTACGCTCCCGAGGTACCCTAGGACATTTCCGAGACCAGCGGGAATGATCTTGTAACGGAATCCCATCAGAGGGAGGCATCGAGCCCTCGGACCCCGTCAAAAGGGGACCGGGTCCGGCAAATCACCCGCAGGTACTTTTGGAGCGCGCCTCCGGGCCTCTAGCCGACCCCTAACAAACGGGGCACGGGCGTCCACTCGGATTACCCGTTAGCAGCTCACTGGAGACACCATGTTCGGCGCCCTCCAAGGGCAACATGGCGCTTTCCCCCCCTCCTCCTTGCGGAAAGGCGACGCAGGGGCGTATGTAAAAAAGTCGAGTCTACCCTTGACCGTCTCTCGCTCTGTGTGGAGGCTCGGGGGCTGCTCTCGCAAACCCGGCTCCGCCCAAACCGTTGACAGCGTCAACATACCAGCCCGAGAACTTGGGACCCGACCGTGCACCCGGGCTACGGCCAGCTCGCATGAGGGAACAACCAGACCGGCCGAAGCATCGCAAAACGCGTTAAGACCTCGAAGGGGTCAAACCACTCCTCCGAGGCCTCAGGGGCTACACCCGGCGGGTGCGCTCGCGCGCACCCACCAGAACAAAATGCAACCGAGAAAGGCCGGTTCCCTTGCAAAAAAGTGCGACAAAAGCCTCCAAGCGAGTATTAACACTCCCTTTGAGGCTCGGGGGCTACTATCGGGGACCATAATTAGGGGTACCCCCAAGACTCCTAATCTCAGCTGGTAACCCCCATCAGCACAAAGCTGCAAAGGCCTGATGGGTGCGATTAAGTCAAGGCTCGGTCCACTCAAGGGACACGATCTCGCCTCGCCCGAGCCCAGCCTTGGGCAAGGGCGGCCAACCCCGGAGGATTTACGTCTCGCCCGAGGACCCCCTCCAGCAACGGACACACTTTCGGTTCGCCCGAGGCCCAGTCTTCGCCAAGAAGAAACCTTGGCCACGTCGCCACGCCGACCGACCGTATCGCAGGAGCATTTAATGCAAAGGTGGCCTGACACCTTATCCTGACGCGCGCCCTTCAGTCGATAGAGCCAAAGTGACCGCAGTCACTTCGCCGCTCCACTGACCGGCCTGACAAGAGGACAACACCGCCTGCGTCGCTCCGACTGCTGTGCCACTCGACAGAGTGAGGCTGACAGCAGCCAAGTCCGGCCTCAGGCGCCATAGGAAACTCCGCATCGCCCGACCCCAGGGCTCGGACTCGGGCTCGGCCCCGGAAGACGACGAACTCCGCCTCGCCCGACCCTAGGGCTCGGACTCGGGCTCAGCCCCGGAAGACGATGAACTCCGCATCGCCCGACCCCAGGGCTCGGACTCGGGCTCAGCCCCGGAAGACGATGAACTCCGCCTCGCCCGACCCCAGGGCTCGGACTCGGGCTCAGCCCTAGAAGACGACGAACTCCGCCTCGCCCGACCCCAGGGCTCGGACTCAGCCCTGGCCTCAGCCGACGGTCTCCGCCTCGCCCGACCCAGGGGCTCGGACTCGACCTCAGCCTCGGAAGACAGACTCGACCTCGACCTCGGAGGAGCCTTCGCCTCGCCCAACCCAGGGCTCGGACCGACCACGTCACCGGAGGCGCCATCATTACCCTACCCCAAGCTAACTCAGGCTACGGGGAACAAGACCGGCATCCCATCTGGCTCGCCCCGGTAAACAAGTAATGATGGCGCCCCGCACGCCCCATGACGACGGCGGCTCTTAGCCCCCTTACGAAAGCAAGGAGACGTCAGCAAGGACTCGACAGCCCCGACAGCTGTCCTTCCGCCAGGCTCCAGCGCTCCTCCGACGGCCACGACACCACACGAACAGGGTGCCAAAACCTCTCCGGCTGCCACAACGGCATGTACTTAGGGCACTAGCTCCTCTCTGCTAGACACGTTAGCACACTGCTACATCACCCAAATGTACACCTGGACTCTCTCCTTACGCCTATAAAAGGAAGGTCCAGGGCCCTCTTATAGAGGGTCGGCCGCGCGGGGAAGGACGGGACGGCGCGCGCGTAGGCCTCTTGCTCCCTCCCGCGCGGACGCTTGTAACCCCCTACTGCAAGCGCACCCGACCTAGGCGCGGGACAAACACGAAGGCCGCGGGTTTCCCCTTTTACGCCTCTCTCCCCCCTTCGCGCCCCGTCTCGCACCGACCCATCTGGGCTGGGGCACGCGGCGACAATTTACTCGTCAGTCCAGGGACCCCCCGGGGTCGAAACGCCGACAATCCTTCAAGCACATATTATGCGCTCGCGCCCTTCACCCCACCCCGCCCCGCCCTGGCCCGATCAGGCGAGACAAGCAAGCACGTGCGAGCATGGCACTCCATCCTCTCTTCCCTCATCCATGATTTGATAGTAGAGGGAATCCTCCACATATAAACTTGTTTTACTCCACTTAAACTAGAAATATGAGACTATTGGTTCCACCATCCCTTTGCTATACATAGGCTTTTGAGATTTTCTTAGTATTTAACTGAATTTCTCTATTGGACCAAGACCATAAATCCAACAATCCCCCAATAAATTAAAATTCAAATGCCCATCTATGATTTTGCCAATGTTCATTACTTATTAACATACTAGTGTTTCAGCAGAGACTGTTAAGTTGAACTTCCGCCTAGAATTTTAGCTACACCAACCCACAATTTGGACAACGGACTATGCCTTGAGTTGCATGTTTTGTGTGAATAGGTTTCACATAAAGCCGTAACCAGTACTTGGCGACCAGTAGTCCCCTCCGTGGGTGGATCATATCCATCGTACTCCAAGATCTCATAGACTACGACATTAGACAGTCGAATTCATATAAGTGTTCTTCTAAAAATGCTCTACATGACAACATATTCGTTAATAAAAGCCAACATGAAAACCATTAAGGCTCAGAGCCAACCTGTTGTCACACTCGGATTTAAGGGACAAATCCGGGTGCATCTCATATGTGCGTCAAGGAAGAACAGCACACATAATAACATAGTGCATAGAGATAAATGTCATAAATATCATAAATGTACTTATTACATAGCGGAAGTCTTACAAAAATAAATGATAAAATAAAGCGAACTAAGTATTATTCCCTGGCGCCACAAAGCTGACTCGGAGACGCCACCTAGATCAAGTCAAATGCCTCAGTGTTAGGCGGCTCCTCTTTGACCACTTGTTCTTCTCCTGTTGGGGTGTGAGATAGCAAGAGTGACCTCACATACGTTCATAACTCAACAAGTCGTGGGGAATAATGTGCTTGAACTCACCAAAGGTGGGAGTTCAAGTGAAGTGTAAGGCTGATCAACAAAATAAAGGCTGAACCTGAGCATTGCTTTTATAAGTTGGTTAAAATTTTATTAGCAGTTACTAAGTGTAAGTAAATACCAAACCTTAGTAATAAATAAAAGTAATAAAATAATCCCCAAATGCGATGCAAATGTCAAATTGAGTTTTAATTCCATAGATTAATCATGTGAGGGTCCGAGTTGCTCATGACCGTGAGCACGGCTAGTATACCAGTTTTACACTCTGCAGAGGTTGCGCATCTTTACCCATAAGTCATGTTATCCATCTGCCAAGAGACGGCCAATCCCATACACCTCTACTGAGGAAGCGAAGCAGGGTAACACTACGAGGCCTTTACAAAGTTCCACTAGCTTCAGAAAACCCGCTACATTTTATAGGAAGCTCCAGTGCAGGAATCCCTCGCCTAACCGCCATCGCAGCAAAATCAACCCAAGGACCTCCCTACACTGACCACTCCTCTACTGCCCTTGCCCCTTTCGGGTAAGGAAGTCATCCACTAGCTTTCCTAGTTAATCAGCCAAGGGCGTCCCATTAAACCGTTGTGGTAGCACTGTTTTCCTGGGTGGTCGCTCCATGTTCCCATTAACATAATGATCTTAACATGAACAGTAACAATGAACAAATAATAAAGATGAAATCATGAATAGTGTATCTCCATACCCAAATCCATATAAAGCAATAGCAAGTACTACCCAAAAATATTTCAGTGGTAAAATAAGGTATAAAGATAACCAAAACTGGGGTGACCTAAAGGATCCCATCAAAATTAACCTATGCAGATCATTATAATTAACAAGAACATGCCTGGGAAAAAGTAAGTGATCAAGGGCACAACTTGCCTTCAATGAGCTCCTGCTCAGCAACTTCTATTTGCGGAACCTCAGGATCCACAGTGGCTTGCTCGTCTACTCGCATCAACGGAATACATACATAGTATAGCAAAATTTAACATCACACCAATCATGTAAATAAATACACAATAAAAATCTACACATTAAAATAAGAATTTAGGAACAAGAATCATTTATTTTGGAGTTATAGATTTTGAATTATGAATTTCCAAACGTTTAATGTGCTTGAAATGGAATTACATCAGAAATAAATTTTCTTTCTGTTTTCATGTCAAAACAGAGACTCTAGGTGATAGACAATAATATTACAAAATTTTAGAAATTGGAATGGATCGATTTGGATTAAAAATGAATTTTCTATGCATTTTACAAGTTTCTAGATTTGTTTTTGTATTTGAAACGAATTTCTATAATTATTTCTCTATTTTTAATCATCTCTGGTCTGGGCCTCGAATCCTAGAAAAGCCAGGGGCTGCTCGTATAAATTCCTAGACTCAGTGAATAATGAATGTGGACGGCGGGTTTATTCTAAAATAGTAGAGGGTCTCAAGTGTAAAACTACACAGCCGAAGCGGTATCAGCTCATTGCCACCGTTGGATCCACGACTGACGCATCAGATTAGATCCAGGCCTATGCGAACCGGTATGCTGCTGTGGCCGTTGGTTTAAAATAGCCTAATTAAATCCCACGCGTCAGATCACAATCGGACGGCGCATGCTAACATCCCGAAGCGGTATGCGCCAAGTGTAATCACGACCGTCGACAGCGTATCCGACGGCGCGCACCGCTTCTTCCCCAACCCGCACTATGACGCAGCGGCACGCAAGCGGCACGGTGGTGCGTTCGCTGGAGCACCCACAGCACGCACCCCGGTGCTCCATAACCCAATCCGAGATGCGGCAACGACGCAAAGGTACTAGCGAGTTCAATGGAAGGGTGCTCACCGTGATTACGCCCACAGAGACCCTTCGCCCACGGAGCAGCGACGATGAGGAACTCCGGCGAGAAATCCCCGTGTCACCCGAGGTCCACAGCCCGAATTGAGGGCTTGCTCATCCTCACGGGTTCCCGGCGAATGCCCTCGGCCCCACATGTGGACCCGAGCGCAGGTACGGAGGAGAATCACCAGCGGCAGCTAACTTCTGAGCTGACGCGGCGACGGTCTGTGGTGGGGGTCAGTGGCGAACGCAAGGGAAGAACGGAAAGGAATAGGCGAGTCCGGGGGGGTCGTGGCTCTATATGGGCGCGTACCCGGTCAGCGCGACAATGGCCGGGGCCGGATTCATGCTTTCATCGTGGTGGCGCTCCGCCATGCACGCGAGGTGGGCGAGTTGGGGCGCGGCGTGGCGTCTCAGACAAGTGAGCCCAACTAATCTGTGACCGTGGCAATAACGCGAGCGCGGCGAACGAATGGCTGGCGCGCGGTTGTAGAGGGCTGAGCAGTGGGCCCATGCTGTCAGAGAGACATCAGGGCGCGCGCGGTTTCGTCTGTGGGTTTCCCGGGATGGGAAAGACGCTATGGGCCGAAAATGAGGCAGTCGGCCCAAGTAGCTCTTTAATTCTTTTTCTTTTTATCTTTTCTTCCTATTTTCTCTTTTTTTCATCATTTCTAAGTTTAGTTTGAATTCGAATTTTGAGTTCAAACTCGTGCCACATTAATCTCTATTACTTTTGTGAAGTTAAAATACCAATTTTTATTTATATTTTTATATCGTTTCTCCTCTTCTCATTTTAAAAAACCCTAATTCTAATTTAGGGTTTAATCCAACCTTTAGAATTATTATCTTATTATTATTATCCTTATTATTTTTATTTAATGCACAAACATATAACTCCAACATGACGCATATTTTTTTATCATTTGTTTTAATTCATCTCTAAATTTTATGTATGCTCTTTTATGATGCAAACGAGGCACATAAAATAAGGAAATCACTATGTAATCCTTTTATACGATTTTGAGTATTACAAATCCTACCCCCTTACAAATAATCTCGTCCTCGAGATTTTAGAAGATCTAGGGAAAAGATGGGGAAAATCTATGTGAAGCTCTTCTTCTCTCTCCCAAGTAGCTTCATCCTCTCCGTGGTGACTCCATTGCACTTTGCACATCTTTATAACCTTATTCCTCGTGATACGAGTCAGTGTATTCAGAATCTTGATGGGATACTCTGCATAAGTCAGATCATCTTGAACACTAAGGTCCTCCAGTGGTAGCTGCTCTTCAGGTACCCTGAGACATTTCTTCAGTTGTGACACATGAAAGACATCATGAACATCCGCAAGATGATCTGGTAACTCCAATTGATATGCCACCTCTTCCCATTTCCACTCAGGTATATTAAGCGGGTGTAGTAAACCAGCAGGTCTTTGATGTTCCGCTTTCACCCTCTGGCAAACATCACATAGAGCAACATGTGAAGCAACATCCTTCTTTAGCCCATACCACCAATACTTCTGCTTCAGGTCCTGGTACATCTTAGTACTACCAGGGTGGATAGAATAAACTAAGTCATGTGCCTCTTTCAATATGGTTTCATGAAGACTTTCGATATCAGGAACACAAATCCGATTCTTGAACCATATCGTGCCCTGCTCATCCTCCGTGAAATCTGGGCCTCTACCTTCCGTTATCAGATCCTTGATCTCCTGAATTTTGGCATCACCGATCTGACCTTTTCGTATTTCTTGCTCTAAGGTAGGTTCCAATTCGATGGTAATTCCTTTAGTATGAGCAACTATTCCCAGATTGAGCCTCTCAAAATCTTCTGCTAACTCATCAGGTAACTGGGTGACAATAGCTGCATGGACCTGCCCCTTCTGACTCAAAGCAATCGCAACCAGATTCGCCTTGCTTGGATTATAGTGAATTTCCAAGTCATAATCCTTGATGAGCTCCAACCATCGGCGTTGCCTAAGGTTAAGATCCTTCTGAGTGAAAATGTATTTTAAGCTCTTGTGATCAGTGTAGATTCAACACTTGGTTCCCATAATATAGTGTCTCCAAATCTTGAGAGCATGCACAACTGCTGCCAGTTCCATGTCGTGCGTGGGGTAGTTCAACTCATGTTTTCGCAACTGGCGAGATGCGTAGGCAATGACATGTCCTTCCTGCATAAGCACACATCCCAGACCTTGGCGACTTGCATCACAATATACATCAAAATTCTTCTGTAGATCTAGCATAATCAGCACTGGAGCAGCCGTCAACTTAGATCTCAACTGATCGAAACTCTCTTGGCATTTCTCAGTCCACTTAAACTCCTTGCCCTTTTCCAACAATGAGGTCATAGGCTTAGCAATCTTAGAGAACCCTTCAATGAATCACCGGTAATAACCTGCGAGTCCCAAGAAACTCTGGATCTCCGAAACTATACTTGGTGTCTTCCAATCCATTATTGCTGTTACTTTAGCCAGATCCACAGCAATTCCTCCTTTAGAGATGATATGCCCGAGAAAATGTACTTCATCAAGCCAGAAATCACACTTGGTAACTTTGGCATAAAGCTGATTATCTCGTAACTTCTGTAGCACCATCCGCAAATGCTCCTCATGCTCGCTATCATTCTTGGAATAGATAAGAATGTCGTCTATGAATACTACGACGAATTTGTCAAGATACTCCATAAACACCTTATTCATCAGATTCATGAAATAAGCTGGTGCATTGACTAAGCCAAATGACATGACTATGAATTCATATAGACCATATCGGGTTGAGAAAGCCGTCTTGGGAATATCAGATGGCCTAATCTTCATTTGATGGTAGCCCGACCTGAGGTCAATCTTAGAGAACACCCGAGCACCTCTCATCTGATCAAATAAGTCATCAATACGAGGTAACGAGTACTTATTCTTGATGGTAACATCATTAAGTGCTCTATAGTCCACACACATCCGTTGTGAACCATCCTTCTTCTGTACAAATAGTACCGGTGCTCCCCAAGGTGAGGAACTCGGACGTATGTACCCTGCCTCCTGCAACTCTGTTAACTGCTTCTTAAGTTCTTGTAACTCTTCTACGGACATTCTGTAGGGGCGTTTAGAAATAGGAGCAGTCTCAGGTAAGAGATCAATAACAAACTCAACTTCCCTCTCTGGTGGCATCCCTAGTAACTCCTCTGGAAAGACATCCAGAAAATCCCTAACCACACAGATGTTGTCTCCAACAAATTCCTCAGCTATAAAGAACATTGCACGTCTGGAAGAGGTGGTTACTGCAATTTGGACTTGAAATCTTTCTCCTTTAGGGCTGGTGAGTTCTACCGTACCCCTACCACATTGTATAATGGCCTTTGCCTTCCTTAACCATGACATACCGAGGATCAGATCTATACTGCTTTCCTCTAATACTATAGCGGTAGCCCAGAACTCTCTTCCCATAATGGTTAATGTCAATCTGTGTGTCATATGATTTGCCTCAACAGGCCCTTTAGGTGTAATTACTATCATTGGTTTTCTCATATCTAGCAGTGGTATCTCATTTGTATTGGCATATCGAGCAGACATGAATGAATGCGTAGCACCAGAATCAAATAATATAGTTGCAGGAATTGCATTAATATAAAACATACCGAGTGCGATGTCAGCACCATCAGGAGTAGCATCAGCGGTGACTTGATTAACCATGGCAATAGAATATCCCTTGCCAGGAGTCTGTTGCTTGTTCTGAGCTGGTGTACTAGAATTCCCCACTAAACAAGAATTAGCATAGTGCCCAATCTGACTGTACTAAGCATGTAGGGCCAGTCTTCTGTCCTGTAGGTCTCGCCGGGGTGCTAGTGGGGGCAGCCTGACTAGTAGGAGGTGTCCGTGGAGACCCCTATGGAGTGTACTGAGCTGGGCGTGGTCCTCCTCCTGGACGAGCTGGGGTACCCTGAGGCGGAACGTAGCGAGGACGAACACTGCTGCTACCCTACCCCTAGGTAATGGCCTTCCTCTTTAAATCTCCCAGTTGAACACGCTTGAGTTCAATAGCAAGAGCCTTATCCAATAGTCTCTGAAATGATGGAAATGTGTGAGCAACCAGTGCATACTGTAGGGGGCCATTGAGTCCTTCTATGAAATGCTCCTGCTTCCTTTCATCATCTGCCACCTCATCTAGAGCATATCTGGACAACTGAATGAATTTGTCTTTGTACTCACTGACCGACATGTTGCCTTGCTTCAATGATAGGAATTCCTTCTTCTTGATCTTCATTAATCCAGCAGGAATGTGGTAGTTTCTGAACTGTGTACTGAACTCCACCCAAGTAATAGTATCAGCAGGATCGTGGGCAGCAACATAAGAATCCCACTAGTCAGCAGCAGGACCAGTCAGGCGACCAGAAGCATACAGAACCTTCTCCCGGTCAGAGCATTGGGCGATGTTGAGCATCTTCTCAATAGATTTCAGCCAATCATCAGCATCTAGTGCATCTGGCGAACTGGCGAAGGTGGGCGGCTTGTGACTCAGAAACTCCCGGTGCTTGTCCCGGGGTGGAAGTGTTGGTGGTGGTGGTGGCAGTGGTATTTGTTGTTGTTGCTGTTGCAGTTGCTGTTGTGCCCTCCTTTCCTGGCGTATCTCCTCTCTTTCCTGACGCAGCTCCTGGCGTATCTCTTCTCTTTCCTGGCGCATCTCTTGGCGTTCCTACTGCATCTGCGCGCGCATATCTGCCATGGTGTCAGCCATTTGTTGCATCATCCTCATCTGAGCTGCAACCATTGGGTCAGCTCTGACTGGTGGAGGCGGCGGTGGAGGATCCATCTCTGCTGGTTGTGGTTGGGGTTGTCTATATATCCACCGAGTGTGTTGATTGGGAGGTAGATCAATTCCACCACCCTTCCTGGTATTGACCATCTGGGTTAGAAACATATGGTAAGAAAGGATAGTAGACAAGGCAGGTGATTACGAATCATGTTACTTTGGGGATTTATTAGCTAAGTGTGTTGTCTACTAAAGCTAATTCATTACCTTATGGTGGTACATGCTAAGATGTCCGTCTATACTATTTCAATCAATCAAAGAAGCAAATCAGGCATTGATCATCAGAACAATCAACCAACATTTTTTTAATAGAGAAAATAATTTTAATTTTTGTCGTAGGTTCCCTATCTCTTAAAAGATCATAATTGTAGGATTCCAAGGTGTGAAATCCATCTTGTCTTAGAATAGAAAAGATAAGAATGATCAGAGTGGAATAGTAGAAGGTGAGACAGGATCAAGATAAGTATAGAAAGAATCAGAGTGAGATAAGTATAGAATGAATCAGAGTAAGGTAAGTTGGTAAGGGTTTGTCCATTTCTATCTAGGTTTCGTCCTACAGTCAACATTTGCTCTGATACCACTTATGTCACACCCGGATTTAAGGGACAAATCCGGATGCATCTCATATGTGCGCCAAGAAAGAACAACACACATAATAACAGAGTGCATAGAGACAAATGTCATAAATATCATAAATGTACTTATTACATAGCGTAAGTCTTACAAAAATAAATGATAAAATAAAGTGAACTAAGTATTATTCCCTGGCGCCACAAAGCTGACTGGGAGATGCCACCTAGATCAAGTCGAAGGCCTCAGTGTTAGGCGGCTCCTCTTCGACCACCTGTTCTTCTCCTGCGGGGGGTGTGAGATAGCAAGAATGAGCTCACATACATTCATAGCTCAACAAGTCATGGGGAATAATGTGCTTGAACTCACCAAAGGTGGGAGTTCAAGTGAAGTGTAAGGCTGATCAACAAAATAAAGGCTGAAGCTGAGCACTGCTTTCATAAGTTGGTCAAAATTTTATTAGCAGTTACTAAGTGTAAGTAAATACCAAACCTTAGTAATAAATAAAAGTAATGAAATAATCCACAAATGTGATGCAAATGTTAAATTGAGTTTTAATTCCATAGATTAATCATGTGAGGGTCCGAGCTGCTCATGACCGTGAGCACGGCTAGTATACCAGTTTTACACTCTGCAGAGGTTGCACATCTTTACCCACAAGTCATGTTACCCATCTGCCAAGAGACAGCCAATCCCATACACCTATACCGAGGAGGCGAGGCAGGGTAACACTACGAGGCCTTTACAAAGTTCCACTAGCTTCAGAAAACCCGCTACAGTTTATAGGAAGCTCTAGTGCAGGAATCCCTCGCCTGACTGCTATCGCAGCAAAATCAACCCAAGGACCTCCCTACACTGACCACTCCCCTACTGCCCTTGCCCCTTTCGGGTAAGGAAGTCATCCACTAGCTTTCCTAGTTAATCAGCCATGGGCGTCCTATTAAACCCTTGTGGTAGCACTGTTTTCCCGGGTGGTCGCTCCATGTTCCCATTAACATAATGATCTTAACATGAACAGTAACAATGAACAGATAATAAAGATGAAATCATGAATAGTGTATCTCCATACCCAAATCCATATAAAGCAATAGCAAGAACTACCCAAAAATATTTCAGTGGTAAAACAAGCTATAAAGATAACCAAAACTGGGGTGACCTAAAGGATCCCATCAAAATTAACCTATGCAGATCATTATAATTAACAAGAACATGGCTGGGAAAAAGTAAGTGATCAAGGGCACAACTTGCCTTCAATGAGCTCCTGCTCAGCAACTTCTATATGCTGAATCTTAGGATCCACAGTGGCTTGCTCATCTACTCGCATCAACGCAATACATACATAGTATAGCAAAATTTAACATCACACCAATCATGTAAATAAAATACACAATAAAAATCTACACATTAAAATAAGAATTTAGGAACATGAATCATTAATTTTGGAGTTATAGATTTTGAATTATGAATTTCCAAAGGTTTAATGTGCTTGAAATGGAATTACATGAGAAATAAATTTTCTTTCTGTTTTCATGTCCAAATAGACACTCTAGGTGATAGACATTATTATTACAAAATTTTAGAAATTGGAATGGATCGATTTGGATTAAAAATGAATTTTCTATGCATCTTACAAGTTTCTAGATTTGTTTTTGTATTAGAAACGAATTTCTATAATTATTTCTCTATTTTTAATCATCTCTAGTTTGGGCCTCGAATCCCAGAAAAGCCAGGGGGCTGCTCGTATAAATTCCTAGACTTAGTGAATAATGAATGTGGACGGCGGGTTTATTCTAAAATAACAGAGGGGCTCAAGTGTAAAACTACACAGCCGAAGCGGTATCAGCCGATTGCCACCGTTGGATCCACGGCTGACGCATCAGATTAGATCCAGGCCTATGCGAACCGGTATGCTGTCGTGACCGTTGGATCGATGATCCGCGGTCCCGATTTAAAATAGCCTAATTAAATCCCACGCGTTAGATCACAAACGGACGGCGCATGCTAACATCCCGAAGCGGTATGCGCCAAGTGTAATCACGGCCGTCGACAGTGTATCCTACGGCGCGCACCGCTTCTTCCCCAACCCGCACTCTGACGCGGCGGCGCGTAAGCGGCACGGCGGTGCGTCCGCCGGAGCACCCACATCACGCACCCCGGTGCTCCATAACCCAATCCAAGACGCGACAACGACGCAAAGGTACTTGCGAGTTCAATGGAAGGGTGCTCACCGTGATTACGCCCGCAGAGACCCTCCGCCAATGGCGCAGCGACGATGAGGAACTCCGGCGAGAAATCCCCGTGTCACCCGAGGTCCACAGCCCGAATTGAGGGCTTGCGCAGCCTCACGGGTTCCCGGCGAACGCCCTCGGCCCCACGTGCGGACCCGAGCGCAGGTACAGAGGAGAATCACCAGCGGCGGTTGACTTCCGGGCTGACGCGGTGACGGTCTGTGGTGGGGGTCAGTGGCGAACGCAAGGGAAGAACGGAAAGGAATAGGCGAGTCCGGGGGGTCGTGGCTCTATATGGGCGCGTACCCGATCCGCGCAACAACGGCCGGGGCCGGATTCGCGCTTTCGTCGCGGCGGCGCTCCGCCATGCACGTGTAACATCCCAATTTCTAACCCAGGTTTGAAATCCTAATCTAACCCCCCCCCCTTCTTATTATCTATCCCAAATTCCCCCTAGGTCTCCCCATCATTTGCATGCACTTTGTTTGATTATGAGCACCTCACTTAGATTTTATTTTTCAGCACCTAAGATTATCTATTTAATTAATTGTTCAAAAGAAAAAGATATAAAAATGGATATAGGAATTAGAAAATAAAAAAGAAAAAGAGAAACCCTCTCCCCCCTAGCTGGGCTGAATCTAGCCGATGCCGCGGCCACTTCCCCTTCCCTCACGCCCGCGACTCCCCCCCCCCCGCCCTCGGCCCATTTCCGGCCTGCTCCCGCGCGCACGCCAGCCCGCCCTGCGCTCCCTCTCTCTCTCATTGACGAACCGACCCCACCCGCCAGCCGCTCTCTCTCGCGCGCTCACTCCCGCTGGCAGACCGGCCCCACCGGTCAGTCGCCTCGTCGTCCTCCCCGCGTACGGCTCGTCGCGGTCACCTCCGACCACTGTCCTCTCCATCGCCCTCGTCCCCTCGCCCATCCCCTCGCCACACAGGGAAGGTTGGCACCGCCCCGTCCTCGCCGCTTGACCGTGTCCTCGCCCGGTACCGCCCCCGCCGTGAGGTCTCATCGTCGCCGCTGTGCGGCAATAAACGCCGGCGCTGTGCACCTCACAGGCGTCCGCCGAGCTCCACCGCTCCCCTCCCCTCGGGCGCCTATAAAAGGGTCGCCCTGAGCACTCCCTTACCCCGCACCAGCCTCAGCCACCCCTTCTTCCCCTCGCCCGAGCTCAATTCGCGAAAGCGCAGCCGTCTTCTCCCTCTTCGGTAAGCCTTCCCCCTCTTCTACCTTCCCCTCTGGTGGTCCAACAAGAAATTAGAATGGCTTGCTAGGTTCGCTACACCGCCATGAACTTGGGACGCCACCCCTGTCGGTGTTTTGGGTCCGACCGCACACCCGAGGTTACCCCTCATGGTGTTTTTAGGAGTAGGACGGTGTCAACGACTGTAGCAAAATGGTTCGTGCCGATCGCACAAGGGACAGTGGACAAGATTTGCAGGTTCGGGCCGCTTAGAGATGCGTAACACCCTACGTCCTGATGAGTATTCGAGTGTGGTTACAAGAGGGCTCTCTGGATTGAAGGCATAAAGAGTTTACGTGAGTGGCTTAGTAAAAATAGGGTCGATCGTTCTGAAGGGGTGCCCCCTAGGCCTTATATACTCGACCGTGGGGCAGTACACGTGGATATGATAACAACAAGTAGCTGAAAGGTAGTGAACCTCTTGAGTTTATCCCTACGTAACCCTCGCCGACTTATCCTCGCATGGCTCCATTGCATGGGGGCTTCAGCGCGGGAAAGTCGGGTCTCTGTTGGGATTTACTTGTTCGACGTTGTGGGCCGTCCGGGTTTCCTCCAATCCGGTCTTACGTCTTTCCTGCTTTATTGATCGTCTTTCCCCAGGCCCACGAAGGAATGACCTTACGATTTATTGGGCTCTTGGGCCTTTCGTGAGGTCTTTTACTCCTTTAGTGGACCCGGGGGATATCCATCCCCCACAAGCCCCCGATCTTTGGGTTGATTTAGAGGTAATCAACCCAAAGATCCAAGGTCCAAAAAATGACTTCCTGCTGTCTTCTCTTGCTCCAATCACTCGTTCGACCGAAGTTTAGTTCTGTGCTTGTGCCTTAGAGGTCGGCATTTTGATTTGTAGGATTCTGAACTTCGTTGGGTGCACCGGAGGTGCACCCAATGGGTGTAGCCCCCGACCTTTGAGTAGATTTTAGAAGATAATCTACTCGAAGGTCTTCTCCAGAAATTATCTCCATGTGCGCTCCTGTATCTTGGTTGAGGATTGGTCTTTTCCATCTCGTCCCACGCCTTAGAAGTCGGCACTATATCGGTTTAGAATGATAATCAATGGGGTGCACCGGAGGTGCACCCAATGGGTGTAGCCCCCGACCTTCAAATGGATTTTTTAAGGATAACCCATTCGAAGGTCTTCCTTTTGCTTGTAAAAATTGGCATGAAGCTATTCGCATTATGCTTTGGAGGTCAGCATTATGTCATCAAAATTTTGCTGCAGAGGTCAGCATATATTTTGTCTTTAGCAGCCGAGTTTGCAATCCATCCATATCTTGCTAGGTAATGCAATTTATTTGCTTCTGCGACTTGATTGGACGTTTGATGGACGTTCTCTGTCTAGTCCTCACATCGCTTCTGTCGGCCATATCTTGTACTTTGCTGGCTATATTTGGCTTTCCTCTGATCCTTACTGATATCTCATTTTTGTCTTGAGGTATTTACTGCGTGCCCTGCACGGATGTGACCGTTTTGAAAAATATACTGATAATTCCTGGGCGTCCCCCCCCAATGGGTGTGGGCAAGGGAAGACTTGGTACGCTGAGTGTTTTAGCCGGCTGCTTCTGAGTAGTAATGTGATGGGACGGCTAGTGTAATCATATCCTTTGCGCTGTTGACTGGAGTCCCAATGGGTGTAGTGTTGCATGAAACGGCGTCAGCCGTCTGACGTGTCTTCAGATGGGTGGGAGTGCTTATTGAATGCTTTGCGACTGTTCAGTGACCGCGGTTGGAAGTGAGCGGTTGCCTTTCCTTTCTATAAATAACGCCCTTGCTCCTCTGGTTTTTTCACATCTCTTCACTGTTCTTTACTGCATCCTTCTCCTCCCCTCTATCTGCTTCCACCATGGGCAAGGGTAACAAGCGCAAGCGCGAGCCGACTCCTCCGTCGGAGGATTTCGGTGACTCGGAATACTCGGAGGAGGAGTTCTCCTCCGAGTCCGAGGGATCTCCGGCTCCCGTCTCTCCCCCGGCGTCGTCTGATGATTCAGACGACTCCCAGGGGATTGCCGCGGAGGTCTGGACGTACATCCGGGCCGTCGAGCGCTCCGGGCTCGAGGGCTCGGATGAGTCTGAGTTCTCCTCGGACGAGGAGGACTCGGACGGCGGCGAGGACGAAGATGACGACGACGGCGACGACGACGACGGTGGCGACGACGACGGTGACGGCAGCAACGGCGGCGGGGGCAGCGGCGGCAAGGGCAGCACCAGAGGCGGCAGCAGTACGGGCAGCACCAGAGGCGGCGGCGGCAAGGGCAGCAGCAGCAAGGCCAGTGGCTAAACGCCACTGGTCTTTAGATATTAGTATAGTGTAATTAGAATAATGTAGTAGTAATGTAGAGTAGTATAGTGTAGTTTAGTAGTAGTAGTAATGTAGAATAGAAGTAGGGAAGCACCAACTCGCGAAGAGTTGGTTTGTAAACTTATTAACTTCCCCTTAATGAAGAACTGTCGTTGGCCCCTTCTCGATGATTCGCTTTCTCTGATTGTTGAACTGATTCTTTTGATATAGTAGATGAATAACTTGCGCATCACATTGACGCTTCCAGAAGTAGCTGCCGAGTAACATTGTAGTCGGTATCGGCATTTTAGAAGCAACGCCGAGCGATTGAAGGTTGACATCAGCGTTTTAGAAGTAACGCCGAGCAATCGAACACGAAACCAGCGTTTTAGAGGCAACACCGAGTCAGTGAAGGTCGACATCGGCATTTTAGAAGCGACGCCGAGCGATTGAACACGCGATCGGCGTTTTAGAGGCCACACCGAGTGACTCAAGGTCGGCGTCGGCATTTTAGAAGTAATGCCGAGCGATAGAATACGAGTTCAGCGTTTTGGAGACAACGCCGAGTGATTGAAGGTCGGCGTCGGCGTTTTAGAAGTAACGTCGAGCGATTGAACACGAGGTCGGCGTGTTAGAGGCCACGCCGAGTGATTGAAGGTCGGCGTCGGCATTTTAGAAGTAATGCCGAGCGATAGAATACGAGGTCAGCGTTTTAGAGGCAACGCCGAGTGATTGAAGGTCGGCGTCGGCATTTTAGAAGTAATGCCGAGCGATTGAGTACGAGTTCAGTGTTTTAGAGGCAACGCCGAGTAATAGCCGGCCGCGCGAGTTATTTTGAGGATAATAACCGAGTGATGAAGTGGCGCGTTGGCTTTTTCGGAAATAACAGCCAGATGTCCACGTGGCATGCTGAGGTTTCGGAGATAACCGCCGGGTGATGACTGGGCACTTTTTGAAACGGTATCTGGCTCAATAATATCCCATAAGAGTTGCGCTTTTAGCCGCCTTTGCTTTCCGTGCCCTAGTTCTTGCATTTCCGCATCTGAATCTTCTCTGCCACTCGCCTCCTACTCTGTTCGCCAGTGAGAAGCAAGATGGCGCCCAAGAGGAAAACTGCGAACTCGTCTGCTGCGGTGATCCCCGCAATCGATCCCAACAGTCAGTTACCCTTCGCAGGTAACCATATGTCCGTTATTTCCGAAGCTGAGCTTCTCCGCCTCGTCTCCATCGGGGTTCTTCCTCCACGGGAACTCTGTTCTTGGCGGATTTGCCACGGGACTACTGTCCCAACAGAGGATACCCACGAGTCTGTAGTTTACGCTCCTTTTCTTCTCCGCGGCCTCGGCCTTCCCATCTCTCCTTTTTTCCGCGGCCTCCTTGATTTCTATCATATCAACTTGACTCATTTGAACCCTAATTCCATTCTGCAAATCTCCATTTTCGTTCACCTATGCGAAGCCTATCTCGGTGTGCTGCCGCATTTCGGTTTATGGAAGTATCTGTATCATTGTCGCCCTGGGATGGCCGGGGGACAACACCAGCTGGTCGGAGGTGCTAGTTTGGAGATGCGCCGTGGGCGGAAGACCGAGTATCTTGAGATTCCCCTCAAAGATAGCATTAAGGGGTGGCGTCTGGAGTGGTTTATAGTTGATAATTATGGAAATTCTCTCCCCTCCCGGTCGGGAAGACAGCCAGACGTTCGTACTCCGAGTTGGACTGAGTCTCCCACAGATCAGGAAGTGGCCGAGGCAGGTGTGTTGTTAACTGAAGTCGGATTGCTGAAAGAGAGAGGTCTGACTGCCGAAGCTGTGGTCACTGATTTTGTTTTCAAGAACATTCAGCCACTGAAAGACAGGGCCTATCCGGCATATCTGTATCGAGGGCTGGCCGACTCAACTCGGGTTACCAATAGGAGAATTCCTTCTGTTGACTTGGTGAGCCGACTTGAAATGATTCTCAAGGGTAAAGTTTCAAATGTTGGTGCTCCAGTGGCATACTCGGCTTGGAACCTACCTCCTCCCAAAGCTTTCACCCTTTTTGTGTCAAATCCGCCTGTGACTGATAGCAATTTGGGCCTTAGAGTGCGACCCTCTGCTGAAGAAGTCAGTACTTTGGTTGCTTCGCTCGGGGCGATTCCTGATGATGAACGACAGGTTTTTTTTGAAGTGCCTCTGAACCCTAGTGATGCCGACATAAATGACATGCTTGATCTGTTAGCTGAGGATTCATCCGATGCTGCTCCTGATGGTACGTTGGCGGTGGTGCCCCTTCCAGAGGTTGATACAACTTTGGATGTCCCGAAACCTATCAGTACTCGCCCGAGGCGCCCTAGCCGAACCAGTCAGCCCGAGCCTTCTGCTGATGAACAAAAGAAGAAGAGAAGACGCCTCCGGCGAGTATCCAGCTTTGATGAGGACGCCGGTACCTTAGCTCCTGCTGCTGAAGAAGTGCCTGCAACTGGCCTTGCTGACACTGAACCCAATGGGTGTGCTCCATCTGCTGCTGACCCCAATGGGTGTGCTGCTTGCGTTGTTACTGTGGAAGATGAGGAGGAAGAAAATGAAGCTCCATTAACTCGGAAAAACAGTCGGCAGTTCATCGCCAGCGGTGGAAGTAGTGGAGTTCCTTCTCCTGCATTGTCTGCCCTTATTGGTCTGCAAGAACTGTCCCTGGCCAACTTTGATCAAACTCTAGAGGATATGGTCCCGGAGGACTTGTTGTTAGAGCCTGTGGATGATGATGCAACAGAGGCTTGTGCTGCCGTGCCCGATGCTGGGTTGAGGTCATCCCGTGCCTCGTCGACCTTAGAGCATGATCTCGAGGGTCGGGATGCTGACTTGGATTGTTCTGGTCCCATGGAAGTAGCTGAAGGCCCGTCAACCTTAGAGGTGGTTACAACAGAGAGCTTGGACCCCTTGAATAGTGCTGACACGTGCCCAGCCCCCGAGGATGTCGCCGGGGAAGACTTAGCTCGGGTGAAGAGTATAAGCCATTGTCCAGCCCCCGAGGGTGTTGCCGGGGATGATCCGGCTCAAGTGGGCAGTGCCAACTACGACCCAGCCCCCGAGGGTGTCCGAACAAGGTCTCCTTCCTGCACTTCCATGGATGTTCATGCGGGTTCACCTCCACACTCTGGCGGTATGGTGGTGGCCCAAACTCTGGATCAGGGAGTCGCTTTAGAGGGCAGCGTCCCCGCTGGTCTGGCGTTAGGCTCTGTTGAATGTACTGAGCTCGTTCCTACTGGTCTGTTACAAGCTGCTTCAGGTGGTGGTCTGGCACCTGGTTATCAGCTGATTTCTCCTGATTTGGGGATCCCTTCGTTCTTTTCCAACCTCCAGGTAATGTGCTGTATTTTAACTTGATCTTCACGTTGCATGAATTTTTGTCATTATGTTCATCCGCTCTTCTCATCAGGCTTTGGTGGATGGGATGGCCAGCCAGCTGAGATCGCAGGGTGCTTCCATCCCAGAAGTGGCTTCATCTCTTGAGCGTTGGAATCCGGTGTCGCTTCATCGTCGTGTATCCAAGTTGGAGGCAACTAATGCTGGTTAGTGCCCTTCTTCTTCTTCTTTGCCTTTGTTCGTGGATTGTTTTACCTTCTGACCTCATTTCGTTTGATTACCTCTTGATAGGAATGACTCGGCAGATTGCAGTTCTTGAGGAAAAATATTCCCGAGATCAAGCTGAAATGGCTCAACGGTGCGCTGACTTCGAGGAGAAGTATTCTCAGAGCCAGACTGAACTGAGTCAGGTCTCCGCTGCTTTGGATGACGCCAACGCTCTGAGTTCTTCTCTTCATGCTCGGCTTGACTCTGAAAAGGTAACTTACAAAACCGTGCTTCGCCTTGCTATGTTCTTATTACTTGCTTGGATTCTGAAGGAGTTTATTTTCGTTTGTAGGAAGAAAAACGTATCCTTGCTGCTTCTCGCGACAATCTGGACAGATTGTATCGAGATTCTAGCAACTCGCTGACCATCTTGGAGAGGAGTCACCGTTTTACAATGGAAGAACTGGACAATCAGCGTTGCAGGCTGCAAGAGTCTGCAGACGAAGTGACCCGCCTCACGCAATTGATATCAGCAAAGGATGCCACCATCAAGGGACTCCGAGCTTCTAAGAAATCCATTGCTCAGGAGTTAGAAGCTGCTCAGCTGGCTGCTAGAGTTGCCGAAGAAACTGCTGTCACTCTCAAAGCTCAGCGTGATAAAGACATGGACAAGGTTATTCGGGCGGGACGAATCTTGATGAGGAGACCCGGCGTAGTTATTCTTGAAGACATAAAAGCCGATGTGAATGCTGCCCCCGATTCTTCGAATCGCCCTTCTTCGTCGGTCGTTCCTGAGAAAGATATTGGAAAATAGAGAGACATTTTGCGTGTTATGAGCGCGCGGTTAGCACGATCGAGTATTCGTTAGAAGATATTGGCTTATCATTCGAATGACATGATTACTCTCTTATTGTATCAGAATTTATTGGTTCGCAAGTTTGTGGTAATGCTGTATGATGATTATGAAGTTTGTTTTCGGGATATGGAAGTCATCCCCTGAATTGCATAAGCGCGAGTATGTTGCACCGGCTTAAGCCATCGCTGACTTTTAGCCGATAGCTCCGTTGGTAGGGCATAGTGGTCACCCCGAGTTAAGTAAGCGTGAGCATGTTGCACCGCCTTAAGTCGTTGCCAACTTAAGTCGATTGCTCCGTTTGTAGGGCATAGTGGTCACCCCGAGTTAAGTAAGCGTGAGCATGTTGCACCGCCTTAAGTCGTTGCCGACTTAAGTCGATTGCTCCGTTTGTAGGGCATAGTGGTCACCCCGAGTTAAGTAAGCGTGAGCATGTTGCACCGCCTTAAGTCGTCGCCGACTTAAGTCGATTGCTCCGATTGTAGGGCATAGTGGTCACCCGAGTTAAGTAAGCGTGAGCATGTTGCACCGCCTTAAGTCCTTGCCAACTTAAGTCGATTGCTCCGTTTGTAGGGCATAGTGGTCACCCCGAGTTAAGTAAGCGTGAGCATGTTGCACCGCCTTAAGTCGTTGCCGACTTAAGTCGATTGCTCCGTTTGTAGGGCATAATGGTCACCCCGAGTTAAGTAAGCGTGAGCATGTTGCACCGCCTTAAGTCGTTGCCGACTTAAGTCGATTGCTCCGTTTGTAGGGCATAGTGGTCACCCCGAGTTAAGTAAGAATGCAAGTCAATCGTAAACGAGCCGAGTATCTTTGAAATCTCTCTTTATTGATGACGTATTTCCATTTTACAGAATACATGGTCGCCCCGGCTGTTTTGAAATACAGCTAGGGGTAAAACTTTCTGAGGTGCTCTATGTTCCAGGAGTTCCCAACTTCTGTGCCATCCATCTGGGTGAGGCGATATGATCCGGGCCGAGTGACTTCTGCTACTATGAAAGGCCCTTCCCATAAGGGTGATAACTTGTGCCGTCCCTCCCCCGTTAGAATTCGGTGGAGGACGAGGTCTCCTATCGAAAAGAAACGTTGCCGCACAGCCTTGTCGTGATAGCGCCTTAGAGTCTGCTGGTACCGTGCTGATTGGATTACTGCATTCAGTCGTTCTTCCTCAAGTACATCAACATCCTCCAGCCTAGTGGCCTCGGCTTCTGCTATGCTTTCGAAGATCAATCTTGGCGCCCCAAACTTGAGATCAGCAGGTAGCACTGCCTCCGATCCATAAACCATGAAGAAAGGAGTGTTTCCATGCAGGGCTCGGCTGGGTTGGGTTCTCAGGCTCCAAACAACATAAGGCAATTCTCTTATCCATTTTCCTGCGAATTTTTCATTCTTATCGAAGACCCTTTTCCTGAGTGCCTCCAATATCATTCCGTTGGCTCGCTCAACCTGCCCGTTGGCTCTTGGATGTGCTACAGATGCGTACTTGATCTGAATGCTCTTTTGCTCGCAGAAGTCAAAGAATTCTGAACTGGTGAAGTTGGATCCCAAGTCAGTGATGATACTGTTTGGTATCCCGAATCTAAATATTATGCCTTGTATGAATTCCACGGCTTTAGCAGAAGTTAAAGAAGCAATGGGCTTGAACTCTATCCATTTAGTGAATTTGTCAATTGCCACCAATACATGGGTATATCCCCCTTGAGCTTTCTTGAAAGGTCCAATCATATCCAGTCCCCAGCATGCGAAAGGCCAGGTTACTGGTATGGTCTGTAGCTGCTGTGCTGGCATGTGTTGTTGTTTTGACAAGTATTGGCAAGCTTCGCATCTCTGAACTAATTCGGCTGCATCGTTCTTCGCCGTCGGCCAATAGAATCCTGACCTGAAAACCTTCCCGACTAGTGTTCTGGATGCTGCATGTATCCCACATTGCCCTGCATGGACTTCCTCCAGAAGTTGTTTCCCAGTGGACGGGAGAACGCACTTCATGAGGATGCCTGACGCGCCCCTTCTGTACAGTTCCTCCCCAATGAGTGTATAGTGAGCCGACTGCCTGGCAATGCGCTCTGCCGAGTTCTTGTCGTCTGGTTCTTCTTCATTCTTTATATACTTAATAATCGGTATTCTCCAGTCGTCAGAATCTGACTCGAGTAGATTTATGATGTTGCACTCTTCTGTTTGATCCATTGAGATACTCGGCTGCAGAATTTCTTGCACGAAGACTCCGGGTGGGACCTGAGTTCGACCGGATCCGAGCTTGGACAGTACATCGGCCGCCGTGTTCCGATCTCTTTCTATATGATGGAATTCCAGACCCTCGAATTTATCTTCCAGCTTTCGGACGGCAGCACAGTATTTTCCCATTGAATCACTTGAACAATCCCATTCCTTGTTTATCTGGCTGATGACTACCAGAGAATCCCCGTATACCATCAACCTCTTGATGCCCAGTGACATGGCGATGTTTAATCCATGTATCAAAGCTTCATACTCGGCTGCATTGTTAGAAGCCGGGAATAGCAACTGGAGAGCATACTTGAGGTGTTCGCCTCCAGGTGCAGTGAAAAGAATCCCTGCTCCTGCTCCCTGCAGCTTCAGCGAGCCATCAAAATACATTCGCCATACTTCTGCCGTTTCTGGATTGTCTGGTACTTGCTGTTCTGTCCACTCTGATACGAAATCAACCAGTGCTTGAGTTTTGATGGCAGTGCGAGGTCGGAACTCGATATCGTGGGATCCCAACTCGCAAGCCCACTTGGCTATTTGGCCAATGGCTTCCTTGTTGTGAAGAATGTCCCCTATTGGAAAACCAGTAACTACTATGACTTTGTGGTCGTCAAAGTAGTGACGCAGCTTGCGGGCAGTTAGAAGTACTGCATATAATAGCTTCTGAACCTGAGGATACTTTTTCTTCGAGGGGCCTAGAACTTCACTGATGAAGTAAACAGGATGTTGTACTGGATAGGCATGCCCTTCTTCTACTCGCTCGACTACCAACGCAGTGCTTACCACGTGAGTCGTGCAAGAGATATACAGTAACAAATCTTCAGCCGGTTGAGTCGGCGTAGCTCGCCGGGGTGGTTTCAGTACTGGTGGTGTTGTCAAGAATTTCTTCAGTGCGTCTAGAGCTTCTTGTGCTTCTGAAGTCCATTGAAACTTGTCCACCTTCTTAAGTAGCTTGTAAAATGGCAAACCTTTTTCTCCCAGCCTGGATATAAATCTGCTCAGAGCTGCCATACATCCGGTGAGTCGTTGAACCTTCTTTTGTGACCGAGGAGCTTCCATCTTCATGATAGCTTCAATTTTATCTGGATTAGCCTCAATTCCCCGGTGGCTGACAATAAACCCGAGCAACTTTCCTGCTGGTACCCCGAAAACACATTTCTCAGGATTGAGCTTCCATCTATATCTTCTCAGGCTGTTAAAAACCAGCTGTAAATCTTCGATGAAATTTTCTGGATTCTCTGTTTTGATCACCACATCATCTACGTAAACCTCCACACGCTTGCCCCAGTGATCGGCTAAGCATGTTTGAATGGCTCTCTGATAAGTCGCTCCAGCGTTTTTGAGGCCGAACGACATGGAGGTATAACAGAAAGCACCAAACGGAGTGATGAACGCCGTTTTTTCCTCGTCTTCTTTTGCCAAACTAATCTGATGATACCCAGAATAGCAATCTAAGAAAGACAGCACAGAACATCCAGCAGTGGAATCCACCACCTAATCTATCCGCGGGAGCCCGAAGGGATCCTTCGGACAGTGTTTGTTGAGATCCGTATAGTCGACGCACATGCGCCAATCCACTTTATTCTTTTTGAGTACAAGAACAGGGTTGGCTAACCACTCGGGGTGTAATACTTCTCTAATAAATCCAGCCGTGACCAAGCGAGCTAACTCGGCACGAATGGCCTCTCTCTTGTCGGGCGTGAAACGACGTAGCTTTTGCCGGATCGGCCTCGCCTGGGGATAGACCTTCAATTTGTGCTCGGCCAGTTCTCTTGGGACTCCCGGCATATCCGCAGGTTGCCATGCGAATACGTCTCGGTTATCTTGCAGGAACTGGACGAGCGCGCTTTCCTATTTGTCATTCAAGCTGGAGCTGATGATGGCCGTCTTGCGCTCATCAGCGAACCCCAGGTTGATTCGCTTGGTTTCTTCAGTCGGCCGCATAGAGGTCACGGCCTGGGCTTCGTTCGCCGGCACTGCGAGGTCCTCCTCAGGCTTAGAGTTCGCCAGCGTAGAAGGAACCGTTGACGGCTTGGTGGTGAGGGCTGCTTGGATGGCTACTCGGAAACATTCTGCGACGCCTTGGAAGTCGACGCGCACGGTTATGATTCCTTGCGGTCCTGGCATCTTCAGTACCATGTATGTATAGTGCGGAATGGCTATGAATTTGGCCAGTCCCGGCCTCCCGATGATGGCGTTGTACCCGCAGTCGAAGTTCGCCACCTCGAACCTCAGGAACTCGGTTCTGTAATTCTCCGGAGTTCCGAAGGTGACCGGCATGTAGATGTGGCCCAGCGGGTATTCCCCTTCCGTCGGCACGATGCCAAAGAAAGGAGTGTCCGACTCGTGGAGCTCTTTGAGGTGAACTCCCAAGCCTTGGAGTGTCCGGGGGAAAGTGACGTTGATGCTGCTCCCCCCGTCCATTAGCACCTTCTTTACCCGACTCTCTCGGATCACCGGATCGACGAGGAGCGGGTATTTGCCTGGATGGTCGAAGTTGAGCCATTGATCCTCCCGAGTGAAAGTAATTGGGTGCTCCGACCACCGGTATGGGGCAGGAGGGCCGGTGGTCGCCACCAGTATCTGGCGATCGTTGAGCTTTTGTTGTCTTTTGTTCTCCTGCGACCCATGTCCGCCGAAGATGACGTTGACCTCCCTGTCAACGCGTGGGAAAGCTCCTCCTCCCCCCTCCTCCTGCTGATGGGGCTATCGTGGTTCATCTGGTCCTCCCCTTGGCGGAGGAGGCGGTAGAGGTTGGAAGGGTCGGCCGTGCCCGACGGAGTGCTTGAAGTCCCGGCAGTTACGAAGAGTGTGGCGCATGTCCTTGTGGTACGGGCACTGGGCGTCGAGGATGTCGTCCAGCGTGCGCTCGCCTCCACGAGGTCCTCCTCGGGCGCGAGAGGCGGGTGGTCCGGCGGCGTGTACTTCATCACGAGGCCTCTTCTCCCAGCGTTTGTCGGATGGTTGGTTCGCGTCACGTCGTGGTGCTGCTGGTGCAGGCTTTGCTCCCCCGATGAGATCCTGGGCCCGCTCGTCGGTGGTGATGTAGAGGTCGGCTTCCCGGAACAGCTCCTCGGAGGTAGTCGGCGCCTTTTGTAGTATGGCTCGGACGAAAGCCGAGTCATTGGATCCTCTGTAGAAGTCCTCGATCACGGCCGCCTCCGTGACCTCGGGGATACGGTTTCTCATGGTCTGGAACCTTTTGAGGTACGACCGGAGAGTCTCGTCCCCCCGGCACTTGATGGATTTGAGGTCCCATGGTTGCGCAGGCTTGTCGGAGAGGGACTGGAAGTTGGCGGTGAAACGTCGACTGAAGTCTCCCCAGTCGTCGATGCAGTGTCGGGGTAGATGTCGTAGCCACTGCAGTGCATCTTGCCCAAGGACAATGGGCAGATACGCGGTCATGACGTCTTCAGATGCCCCGGCAGCCCGAGCAGCGGTGGTGTAGACGGCTAGCCATCCCCCTGGATCCTGCTTAGGTTCATATTTGTCGACATTGGATACCTTGAAGTTGGGAGGCCATTGAATGGCCCTAAGGCGCGGGGTAAGAGCGGATACTCCGCATGTGTCCTCCTGTCGTCGGGGACGACATCTGTCCCGGGGAGGGGAGTGGTGGTTGTGGTTCCTCGACCGTCCCCGGGTGGTACCGCCAGTTGAAGCTGTTGCTGACTCAGTCCTGGTGGCCTGGCTTTGAGTCGAGAAGCCATGATCTCGGTCATACTCCTCCCAACGGCGAATTTCGTTTTCATGCCGCCGTTCGCGCGAAGCGTTGATAGAGCTTCGCGCGTCTCGGCGACTGTTGATGGCGTGTCGTAGGTCGTTCGGCGGGTGAGCGAGCGGTAGAAGATGGTTGGCCGCCTGAGTGAATAGTCGTCGGTATCCTTCGGCGTCGGGACTCCGAGGAAGTCCATCAGCTATCTGAGCTAGTACGCCTCCGACTTCGCTTGGCGTGTTCATAGCTCGGGCGAAGTCGGGGTTCAGGTTGCGTCCGAAGAGCGGATTCTCCCGGCGTTGCCTTGCATCTTGCTCGGCTTGCTCCTGAGTCCGTCGGCGATCACGTCGTCGGGAGTTCCTTCGTTCTCTGAAGACGCGTTCCTCCGGAGTTTCTCCTATCTCCGAGACCTCGTCTCGCGAGACAGGCTGCTCCGGATCCCGTTCTCCGGCCGCGTGATGTCGTCGAACGTTCCTGCGTCGGTTCCTCCGTCGGCGGGATTCTCGTTGAGGTGGTTCTTCTCCGGGCGCGGTTGGCTCGTCGTCAGAGACGGCGGGCGACTCCACTCTCCCGATGAAGAGGACGTCGGGGTAGAATGGTGCTGCTGTCGCGGCGACTTTCTTTCCGTTCTCCTTTGAGGTCGGAGGAACGGAAAGAACGACTTGCCTTTCCCTGGTCTCCTTCTTCCTTGCGATCCGTGTCCATTCTTTCGTCGGGGAAGTAGATAGCGGAGTCTTCTGGGTCAGCGAGCTTCCAGCTCCAGCCTTTCCGGAGACGATCTTTTTCCGAAGAGCTGGAGGTAGCGTCTTTCCAGCATTTTCGGAGTTCGTTGAAGGAGACTTCTTTTCCGGCAGATCTGCGGTGCGGTGTAGAATTCCCTCTTCATCCGCTACAGATGAGATTGTCCCGAAGCAGAATACAGATCCGGGACGCACGGTGATCTTGCTGTGGAAGGTGACGGCCATTGAGCTAGCTTGGATCGTCGACACACCCCCTACCTGGCGCGCCAGCTGTCGGTGTTTTGGGTCCGACCGCACACCCGGGGTTACCCCTCAAGGTGTTTTTAGGAGTAGGACGGTGTCAACGACTGTAGCAAAATGGTTCGTGCCGATCGCACGAGGGACAGTGGACAAGATTTGCAGGTTCGGGCCGCTTAGAGATGCGTAACACCCTACGTCCTGATGAGTATTCGAGTGTGGTTACAAGAGGGCTCTCTGGATTGAAGGCATAGAGAGTTTACGTGAGTGGCTTAGTAAAAATAGGGTCGATCGTTCTGAAGGGGTGCCCCCTAGGCCTTATATACTCGACCGTGCGGCAGTACACGTGGATATGATAACAACAAGTAGCTGAAAGGTAGTGAACCTCTTGAGTTTATCCCTACGTAACCCTCGCCGACTTATCCTCGCATGGCTCCATTACATGGGGGCTTCAGCGCGGGAAAGTCGGGTCTCTGTTGGGATTTACTTGTTCGACGTTGTGGGCCGTCCGGGTTTCCTCCAATCCGGTCTTACGTCTTTTCTGCTTTATTGATCGTCTTTCCCCAGGCCCACGAAGGAATGACCTTACGATTTATTGGGCTCTTGGGCCTTTCGTGAGGTCTTTTACTCCTTTAGTGGACCCGGGGGATATCCATCCCCCACAACCCCCTACCCCAATCCCCGCCCGAAGCTCACCGGCGACGACTCCTGCCGTAGAACTCCGCCACCTCCCCGCGGACCGCCCCCTCCCGGCCCCCTCTAGCCAAATTGAGCCCGCCCCTAGGTTCGCCAGCTCCTCCCCATGCTAAGGCACCTACCCGCTGCCCGAGAACCGGGCCACCGGTGGCGAATCGCCGCCGAGCCCACCAGCGGCCGGGTTCTCCCCCGCGGACGGCCGGTTCACCCCGCTGTCGACCGTAGCGTCGTTTCTCCCCCCTTCCGCTTTTACTGGCGTGTGGGCCCCGCGGCGACGACGTCATCCCCGCGCGCCCGCGCCATCTCTCGCCTTGGGCCGCAACTAGGCCGACGCCCTCGCGCCCGCGCGCGCGCTGCGCCTGGTTAGGCCAGAATCCCCCCCTCCCGGCCCACCAGTGCTGAAATCCCTTTTTCTTTTTCTTTTTCAACCTTTTCTCTTTTAATTAATACTTCTCAATATTTTATGCACCAAAAATTATCAAAAATAATTTCTAAAGTCACATGTAACAATAATGTTAGAAAGTGACACACTACAATTAGTAAACCACTGTTGATGTATTGTTTTATTGCCTGTTTTACTAGAAGAAGCGGGGACCGTCGATCCGGAACCCGTAGCCCCGGAAGAAGGGCCAGAGCCCGATCTCCCGGAAGTAGATCTTTTGTGCCAGGAAAGCTTTGACGAAGGCAAGTCCATCCTTCCCTTGATGCATAAATTACCTATTCTTTCTACCACTACCTAGGCCGGGATTTCAGGGTGGGATATTTGCATTGTGAGTAGAGAGATAGCCCGCATTAACAAATATCTTTTGGATACGAAATGTGGGTTGGGAGAAAGGGCAATATGTTTCTTCAAATAAGGTTTCTCTTGAAAAGGGATGTGCGATGAAGGGTATTCACCCTCATCACCTTGGGAGTGGGATGATCAGGGACTCCCTAGTTTAGGGGAGGGCCTAAGGTGTTGGCTCAGCTGGTTTAGGCATGAGCAGAAGGATCGTCCCCTCATATAAGGACCGGTTTGTCATCTTCCCTATTACCGGTACTCTTTAATAGTACAACCACTCGAGACTGTGTGGGCAGTCACTCAATCTGAACTCGTACGGTCCAACCCTAGGGTTATGAAGGCTGGGGAGCACCGGGAGGATAAGGAGGGGGAATGTTTTGTCCGGTTTGGACATGGCGGTGGCCTGACTCCTTCCGGATAACCGTTAAGGTTAGGACGTGCGGGGGAAGAAAGAGATCCGGCATTCGGGTCTCGCGACGGTGAGATCGCAGAAACCGGACTAGTGGGTAAAGTGTACCCCTCTACGCAGAGTTGAAACCTATTCGAATAGTCCATGTCCACTGGTATGGACGAGTCTGGTGTGGTATGACAATTAGTGTTTTTACAACCTTCGTGAATAGGGAAATGTGTGTGTAAGTGCGTAATGAAAAAGAAAACAAGGCCACGAGAGCGGGAAGCTCAGTGGTGGTTGAGTATTTTGTTACTTTTAAGTCTTTGGGGAAAACCTTACATCAACTGCCTTTCTCTAAGAAAATGAAGAGTGACTTCAACTCCACCAAATAAAGCATGTATGATATAGGTCTCTTTCTCTTTACGGGAGCGGGGTGGGCTTGCGGAATACCTAGTGTATTCACCCAGATTTATTTATGTTTTTCAGCAGCCGAAGACTTCTTCTCTGCTATGCTTGATTAAGAGGGCTGTGTCTGCACCCAATTCTGCCTGTGGCTTGGGCTAGTGTACTTTCTTCTGCGCTCTATATTCTGGCTCTCTTGAGCTTGTACCCCGGTATTGTAATAACTTTTATTTAAACTCTATACTATTTGAAGTAAGGAATGTGGTTACTAGCCTCCTGGGACTAGTAATTGTATCACTTTTGAGTCCCAAAGGATCGAGACACTTTAGGTGGTATCAGAGCCATAGGACTGGCCGTAGGTCGCAGCCTTGACCTTAAAACTTGCCTTAAAAGAAAATACCTCTTACCCCAAGAAAAATCTTCTCTCCTTTTCCCCGATATTGACAGACCCTTCTTTTCCTATTCCAGATGGAAGACTCTCTGGTCATTAGGACATCCTACTGCTCAGAGGTGGAGGGGTTCCCACATCTGTTGCAAAGTTGTGCGCTTCGCATGGGAATCCGCAAGAAGCCAGAATATGTCTGGAAGGAGTATCTCGAGAATGGAATGGAGAAGTGCTCTATGGCAGTCTACCTGGGAGAAAGCCGAAACTACCCGAACCATCCTTCTTTCCAAGTCACTTTCACCAGATACCGCTTCCTAGATACTTGCCAGAATGTTGCTCGAAAAGCCCTCCGACAACTATGCCAGAGCTACAACAGAGTAATCTTCGAAACCCCCCTCCGCTACTTCCCACCCAGCAACAAAAATACCCCCGCCTGGAGGAAAAGACTTCAGGCCCTGTCAGGGGGAGACCCTATCGAGGATGACCCCACCATCGTCTACATGGCTGGATACCTCCACACCCTCGATAACCAATATGATGACCTTGCCTCCCACTGCACTCACCTAAACTCCCGGGTGGAAAGCCTGGAGCAACAAGTCAGGGAACTTAGAAGGGAAAAGGCGTCCCTTCAAGAGAGCCTCGAGATAGAGGAAGGCAAGGAAACCAACACCCGTGAGGCCTACCGCTCTCTGAAGATGGACTACATCAAGAAACTAAAGAAGCTCGCCCCCACAAGAAAAATCCGCAAGAAGACCAAAAGCCAAGGATGTCAGACTGAGCAGAAGGAAGAAGCCCCTCCAGCCCTACCCCCTACCAGAATAAGAAACTCGTCCAACACCGAGGAAATGTCCCTAGCCAGCCTTGATGATCTTCTCAAGGAATTTGGGGACACTTTAGAGGAGTTCGGGAGTACCCTAGATAGCACTCGCGTGTAATGAACTTATGGTAGTTGTATGCTGTAATGAACTTGTGTAATGAATAAAGTAACTGGTTGAAAAAATTTTTTGGCATGTGCATAGTAGTAACTCTTTTCCCCTGGCATATGGCTTCGGATAAAACCACGCCTACCGCCTCCGGGATTGGAGCAGGTTTTCCCCTAAGAGCAGAAGGAGAAGCTGGCGGAGAAGGGAGTGAGACCCACCTCCCCTCACCTCCGGAACTACCACTAGATTTGGCCCAAGTTCTAGCCAATCAGACCCGACTCATTGAAATCCTCACTAGAAGTCTGGAAAACCAGCGCCCAGGTGGTGGGAGACCACAGGATAGGATGGGAGAATTTCTAAGACTCAAGCCTCCCACGTTCACGGGGTCTAGCAATCCCCTCGATGCAGATGACTGGTTGCGCACGATCAAGAGGAAACTGGAAGCCATCGGATGCCCCAAAAATCAGCGTGTTCAATTGGCTGCTCATCAACTTTCTGGGATGGCCCTAGCATGGTGGGATACCTTCAGTGAGGCCGTCAGGGATGCTACCTGGGTAGAATTCGAAACTGCTTTCCGCGAGCACCATGTACCCCAGGGGATCGTTCAACTCAAGGAAGATGAATTCCGGGAACTAACTCAAGGTGGAAGATCTGTCAGTGAGTACGTGCACAAGTTCACAGAGTTGGCTCGTTACGCGCCTGACGATGTCAGCACCGAGACCAGGAAGATGGCCCGTTTTCTGAAAGGGCTAAGACCAGAGCTTAAGCCCATCCTCGCCAGCCAAGATTTCCTCAACTTCTCGCACCTCTCCAACAAAGCCATCCAAGTGGAAAGGGCAAAATAGGAAGAAAAAGGGCACCTCAAGAGGAAATTCCAGGTTCTCCGAGCTCAGCAGCAAGACCGTCACCAGAGAGCTCGAACCTTTGGGCTTCCACCCGAGGGACCAAGCTTCAATAGACCAGCTGGACCCACTCCATCGCGTTACAGTCAGCAGAGTCGGTGAACTCCTTTCAGGCCCACTCGGTTGCAAGCAACCAACCGCCAGCAAATGCCTGTTGGCACTGCGGAGACCCCATTCACTTCAACAATAACTGCCCCCAGTTGAAGGCACTCGGACCTACCTACTCCAACTTGGTGAATGGCCCCAAGATTCCCTCGGCACCTGCCTCCAAGGCACCCCCTCCAACAGTCAGCAGAGCAGGACCCAGTACCAGGGCAGAGCACGAGTTAACCACGTCGACGCTCAAGAGGCCCAGCAAGCTCCGGGAGTAGTGCTCGGTGAGTTCCTTGCTGAATTTACTCCCGCTACTGTGCTTTTTGATTCAGGAGCATCCCATTCATTTATAGCCACTAGTTTTGTGGGAAAGCATGGCATCCCCTCTACACCCCTAGAAATTCCTTTGGTCACCCGAACCCCGGGGTCAGACCTTCTATGCCAACTCAAGTGCTTCCAAGTCAGAATTCTTCTAAGTGGGGTAGTGTTCCTGGCAGACTTAACCGTCTTGCCATCCCAAGGGATTGATGTGATCCTAGGAATGGATTGGCTAACTAAGCACAAGGGTATCATAAGTTGCGCAAGTAAGGCCATCTTTCTCACCGACCGCCAATGAAAAGCAGTATCCTGTCAGGCCCAACCGCCCGCCAATGATCCAATGATGTTTAATCTGGCAGCAGAAAACATATCTGTAATAGAAGAATTCATGGATGTATTTTCGGAAGAGTTGCCTGGAATGCCACCTGAAAGAGGAGTGGAGTTCTATATAGATCTCATTCCTGGCACTGTGCCCATCGCAAAGAGACCATACCGCATGGCCCCCACAGAGTTAGCAGAATTAAAACTCCAGATTGCAGAGCTGCAACAAAAAGGGTACATCCGTCCCAGTTTGTCTCCCTGGGGAGCACCCGTCCTTTTCGTCACCAAAAAGGATGGAAGTATGAGGATGTGTATTGATTACCGGTCCTTGAATGAAGTTACAATCAAGAATAAGTACCCACTCCCTCGGATCGATGATCTCTTCGACCAGCTGCAGGGAGACAAATATTTCTCCAAGATAGACCTCAGGTCAGGATATCACCAGCTGAGGATCAAGGAAGCAGATATTCAGAAGACTGCATTCGTCACCAGATACGGGCAATATGAGTTCACAGTGATGCTGTTTGGGCTAACGAACGCCCCCGCCTTTTTCATGAACCTCATGAATAAGGTATTCATGGAAGAATTGGATAATTTTGTCGTAGTCTTCATCGACGACATCCTTATCTATTCCAAGAATCGCAAGGACCATGAGCATCACCTTCGAATCGTCCTCGGAAGACTCAGGGCACATCAACTCTATGCTAAGCTCAGGAAGTGTGAATTCTGGTTAGAAAAGATAGCCTTCCTTGGGCATATCTTGACTGCAGAAGGAATAGAAGTAGACCCATCCAAGGTAGAAGCCGTCTCAAAATGGAAACAACCATCCAACGTCAGTGAAGTACGAAGCTTTCTGGGAATGGCAGGGTATTACCGCCGCTTTATCAAGGGATTCTCCAGCATAGCAAGACCTATGACCAAACTTCTCAAAAAGGATAATAAGTTTGTGTGGACTCCAAAATGTGAGGAAAGTTTCCAGATCATCAAGGAGAAGCTCACAACCGCGCCTGTTTTGACACTGCCAGATATACACCAGGATTTCGTCGTCTTCTGTGATGCTTCAAGGCAAGGCTTAGGGTGTGTCTTGATGCAAAATGAGAAAGTTATTGCTTATGCATCCCGCTTGCTCAAGCCGCATGAGCAGAATTACCCCACCCACGACTTGGAGTTGGCAGCCATAGTGCATGCCCTAAAAATATGGAGGCACTATCTGATTGGGAACAAATGCCACATCTTCACTTATCACAAGAGTCTGAAGTACATCTTCAATCAGCCAGACCTCAACCTCCGTCAAAGAAGATGGCTTGAACTGATCAAGGATTATGACCTCGAGATCCATTACCACCCCGGGAAGGCTAATGTGGTAGCAGACGCTCTCAGCCGAAAACCTTTCGGGATAAAGGGGACCAACTTTTTAGAAGATTGGAAGAAGGAATCAGCTCAGCTAAATGCATGTCTGGGAGATAACGGTAGCCTGGAGGTCAAGCCAATGCTAGAAGACCTCATATGCAAGGCTCAACGCCTGGACGCGGAGACAGGAAGACTTATGGAAAGAGCTCGCAAGGAGCAACTTCCGGACCTTAGGGCAGATGAACAAGGAGTTCTTTGGTTCAAGAACCGTCTGTGTGTACCAATAGGAGAGGCACGGGAAGTCCCGCTCAATGAAGCCCACAACTCAGCCTACTCCGTCCACCCAGGAACTACCAAGATGTACCTGGACCTCAAAGCCAGATACTGGTGGAGAGGGATGAAAAAGGAGATAGCATAGTATGTGGCCCGGTGTGACACCTGCCAGCGAACAAAGGCCGAACACCAGAAACCTGCAGGCCTACTGCAATCCCTCCCAGTGCCTAAATGGAAGTGGGAGGAAATAGGCATGGATTTTGTAACCGGACTGCCCCGGACGCAAAAACGAAATGACTCTATCTGGGTAATAATAGACCGTCTCACCAAGGTGGCCCACTTCATTCCAGTAAAAACCACTTTTGGAGGAGCCACCCTTGCCCGGATATATCTTAAGGAGATAGTCAGGCTCCATGGTATTCCTCAGAAAATAGTGTCAGATAGAGGAACACAGTTCACCTCCAAATTTTGGAAGAGCCTTCAGCAAGCTATGGGCACCAAGTTAGATTTTAGCACCGCTTATCACCCCCAGTCAGATGGTCAAACGGAAAGAGTCAACAAGGTCCTCAAAGATTTATTAAGAGCTTGTGTGTTGACGTTCGACAGAAATTGGGAGTCCAGTTTGTTGTATGCCGAATTCTCATATAACAACAGCCATCAGGCCAGCATCAAAATGTCACCGTTCAAAGCATTGTATGGACGAAAGTGCCAGACCCCCTTAATGTGGTCCAATGTAGGGGAAAGGATACTAGAAGGACCCAACTTTGTTAAAGAAGCCAAAGAGAAAGTTGCCTTGATCCGCAAGAGGTTACTTGAAGCTCAGAGTCGACAGAAAAGTTATGAAGACAACAGACGGAGAGAACTCAGATTTGAGGAAGGAGATTTCGTATACCTCAAGGTCTCCCCGATGTGTGGTGTCAAAAGGTTCCAAATGAAAGGAAAGCTAGCACCGCGTTTCGTCGGCCCTTATCCCGTCATTAGCAGAATGGGACCCGCAGCATACCGTCTTGAGCTACCAGAATCCATGTCAGATATTCACAATGTGTTCCATGTGTCCCAGCTCCGTAAATGCCTGCAAGTGCCAGAGAACCACATCGAGGCAGAGACGATTCAGATTCAAAAAGATCTCCAGTACCAAGAAAAGCCAGTAAAGATTCTTGACTCAGCAGTCCGGAAGACCCGCAACTCAGAAGTAAGACTCTGTAAGGTTCAGTGGAGCAGAGAAGGAGAAGAGGAAGCTACCTGGGAAAGTGAGGACTCTCTGAGGAGGGAATACCCTTACCTTTTCTCGAGCCCCCTCTGAATCTCAAGGGCGAGATTCCTTTAAGTGGGGTAGGTTTGTAACATCCCAATTTCTAACCCAGGTTTGAAACCCTAATCTAACCCCCCTTCTTATTATCTATCCCAAATTCCCCCTAGGTCTCCCCATCATTTGCATGCACTTTGTTTGATTATGAGCACCTCACTTAGATTTTATTTTTCAGCACCTAAGATTATCTATTTAATTAATTGTTCAAAAGAAAAATATATAAAAATGGATATATGAATTAGAAAATAAAAAAAGAAAAAGAGAAACCCTCTCCCCCCCTAGCTGGGCTGAATCCAGCCCATGCCGCAGCCGCTTCCCCCCCCTCGCGCCCGCGACTCCCCCCCTCGGCCCATTTCCAGCCTGCTCCCGCGTGCGTGCCAGCCCGCCCTGCGCTCCCTCTCTCTCTCGCTGACGAACCGACTGTGGCGGAACTGCCCGAATTATTCCGACTTAAGTGCCTAAGTCCCGCCTTAGAGGCTAGACCACACTTAAATGGGAATAACCCGTCAATCCCTCGGATCTAGTCTGATGAGGCCACTGACAGGATCAAGTACCACAGTCTCACTCGATGGTGAGTCACAGAGCAAATACAATAAAACATAAAACCATACATTAAGTAGTATTAAATTATTACATCATCATTGGAGTTTTTGCAAAAGTAGTCATCATTGTTTCGAAGTGCAGTGGAATAAAACTAACGATAAATAAATGGAGG
Organism: Zea mays; assembly: GCF_902167145.1. Classification (NCBI taxonomy): domain Eukaryota; kingdom Viridiplantae; phylum Streptophyta; class Magnoliopsida; order Poales; family Poaceae; genus Zea; species Zea mays. The sequence continues at coordinate 35,365,092 of NC_050098.1, read as the reverse complement.
GATGGGGAAGCCTGTCCCATCACTCCTCATGCTCCTCCTCAGCCGAGGCGGGGTCCCACTCAACAGTCCAACCCGGTGGCAAGATGGACGGCCAAGTCACTCCAGCGACCATGTCCTCCAAAGAACCTGTAAAATTGTGCCACAAGCAAGGCTGAGTATACTAATACTCAGCTAGACTTACCCGGTGTGAGGAGTCTACTCCTCTACCTCTAGACATGCAGCTGTTTGGCTGTGGGGTTTGGTTGCCAAAAGCACTAGCTGAGTTTCTAAAACAAGTTTTAGCTTTGTCAAGTTTAAGTGTGACTCTCTTAAGGCTAAATGTGTACTATCTACTCATACATAGTAGCAAACATTTTTAGCAAACAACATCTTGTATCAACTCATCATATTTCCACTTGTTACTCAATGCAGTACAATGGATCAAGCAGTCTCATTAGCTGCGAGAAGCAGACAATTCGAATCGAGTTTTTATCCCTGCAAGGTAAACCTAAACACACGACATATAGGGGTACTCTGTCCCCACACATATCAACCGTCCCCATCGATTCCCCGTCAGCAGATCAGGGCTCACCGCCTTGGCGTACAATGCCTCACTGACCCCGACTGCCGTCGTGCAGTGACCACACTTGTACCCACCATAACCAGAATGGGAGACCACGTCTTAGGTCGCGTGAGGGGCAAAGTCTACTGTCAGGTTCAATCAGGTACTAGGCTTACCAATTTACCATATTTCTCGGCATGTGCTTAGTACGTTCAAACGCTTGACACATGTATCCGCACGTTAATCCTTATTCCAATTTCTCATCTTGTAGACAACCAATCCCCATGGATTGTTGTCCACAGACCAGCATCATTGTGATATGAAAGTGGGTACAACCAATTCCTAACCTCGCGCGAGTGCTAGAAAATCACTCGACTTCTACCGAGATCCTAATTAAATAAGCAACTACTCGGCCTAACATACTAGTATTCAACTCAATAGGATTCCTGAGATCATGCAACTAGGGTTTTTCAAACAACTCCTACACTTAAGTGCACATTCAATCCTACAATCATTAAGTATAGTAAAATAGCATAAATAACAGGTTATGCATAAACCGGGGCTTGCCTTCCAAAGCTGTGACAGGCAGATCCTCTGGTGCAGGCTCTGGTGCTGGATCTGGTGCTACCTCCTGAGCAGCTCCTTGCTCCGGCACGAGGACGTATTCTCCGTCAGCGAGGTTACAGTCTATCGAAATGCAATGGATATGTATGTCATGATTATGCAGGATTTAATAACATTATGCTAAAGAAAGAAAAACTAAGTTAATGAGTAACTTAGGGTTTTTTGGTCATACGTGGCTTTTGGTGGTTTATGCTTATCACTCTAGGTTTAGGTTTTATTAAGGATAAGCATAGTGGATTGGTATCTCCCTTGTATAATTCAGTGGGCAATTTACAAAGGGTTTTAGGATGGCACTAATTTCCATCATTCATTTTCTCCTTCTCTATTTTCTATTTATAAATTCTAGTGTAGGTTTGAACTACAACCATGATTTAACTTTCTCCAAAACATCTGTAAAAATTACAGTGGGTTGTCATTGGTCACTATAGCCTGTTCTAGGAATTTGAGGTTCAAAATAAAAAGGCTATGTCTTAGACAAAAATAACAAAAGTTGGGGCAGAGGGGTTACTTTGCACTACAACCCTTATCTAGGTGTGGGTTCTGTACCAAAGGTTATTTTTGCTAGTATATAACAGTAATAACATGCTTCTGTGCCAAAAACAACAGAAAGTTAATTAGTGGTTATTTATTTGTGATATTCTAAAGTTTAATGTCAAAAAGGCACTTTCCACTATCTTGTTATTTGAAAAATGTCAAACAACAGATTTCATATTTTTCCTATGTCCTTAATAACAAAACATTAATCATCCCAAGGTTTGGGGTGCTTTCACCTTGGGGTTATTTTTGTAGGGTTTTTCTATTTTTTCCTTGTTTTCTTAAAATAAAAGGTATCCTATTTATTTTATACTAAACCAGGGTATAATAAATTTTTCTAGGAAACTACACTGAATAAGTATACTAACAAAAATAGGGGTGCTCCCTGGTTCCTTAATTAAATCACCTTTCCTATTTTCTTTAACTTTAAGCACAATGTGAAATAAATGGCAAACTTTACCTTAATGGGGTGTGCAGAGGGGTTTATCATTTTTAAATAGGTCAGTATGTGGTCATGTACTTCTCCAAATTTTCTTAACCTTAGTTAAGTAGTGCAACTATTTTTCTTCCCAATATTTAGCTTTTGGCCAAATCAGTATTTAATTCAAAGCCCTAAAGTTTTCTTTAGCACATAGGGGTTTTATATTTTTCTTAAGTAGTTTATATTATTTAAGATCTGACAAAATTGGTTTGACTCAATTTGGATGAATAAAACAGAAGATATGAATTATTCAAGTTCTGTTTAAATTTTAAATCAGATTTAATAAAAGGTTTCCTGGAAAACCAGTTTGCACCGAAGTCCTCGGGTTATTTCCAAACTAACTCTCTCAGTTATACCCCCGCACTACTATTCATTCGAGTCACTGACATTGCGCAAAACCCCCTAGCTTTCTCTTCTTCTCCCCCGTGGTCCCTCCCTAGGTTTAAACAGTACCCGCGACAAAGAAAAGGGCGGCGCGGCTTACCGGCGGTGATAGAGGTCCGGCGAGGGGCGGGGTTGGCTCCGGGAGGTCCTGACGGTCACAACGGTGTACGGCTCGACGGCGGGGGTGGCCGGAATCGTCCGGTCCACGTGCGCAGGCGGGTGCTCTCGTCGGCGGCGGGTGTTCCGGCCAAACCACGACGATCTAGTTCAATCCAATGGCACGGTGAGCTTCACGGGGTGATGTAGAGGCTATCTGTGCATTGAATCGAAAAATGGCACAGTGACTTACCCGGTCCACATGCGCCGGCGGGGTTCTGAACTCCGGCGAGCACGATTTCGCTATTCCGGTGGCGCGGGTCCTCGGTTCAAGCTCGTGTAAGCTTCACGGCCTCCCAGGGAAACTATCCGAGGGATTGGATCGAGCGGAGGAGGGCGGGAAAAGGGTTGGCCACGGTGGTTGCCCTCGGGCGGCTCTGGCGGGTCGCGGGGAGGTCGTCGGAGCTATGGGCGAGCTCGGGGGAGTTAGGCGTGGTACGGAGGAGGCAACGGGGAAGGCAGCCGAGCACTAGGACGGGCTTTATAGCCGTGGCGCGGGCGTGGTCACGGGCGGCCGCGGGCGCGCGGGGGTTTGCGCACGGGCGTGCTCTGAGCGCACCCCCGAGTGTTAGCCCGCGTCGAACACGTGGGAGCTCGCTTCTGCCATGGTTCAACGGCGGATTTGAGCACCTTAGCGTGCGTATCTTGGCAAAACCACTGTGTACGGTCTCTTCCCTGCTCCATATCCTACCTTTTTGCTGTGAGTTCTAAGCCAAGATACGGTCGGGGTAGGGAGATAGAGGGGTGAGAAGTTGCCTATGTCATAGCTGTCCAAACCGGGACAAAATCTATGCCAAGTCGTGTCAAACGACTTAGGGTAGGTGTCAACTTTCTCCAGGGCATTCTAGGGGTAATTTGGCGCCACTTTGTCAATTGGGTCGAAGTGTTTTGAAGTTTGAATGAGGGTGAACATGTGTGATCTTTGGCCAAAGGTTAGTTTTGGACTTAGACAATTTCTGATTTTTCTTTCATGCTCAACCCTTTGGTGAAACTTTTGGGGTTTTTCTGAAATCTTTTTGGGGTTACTTTCTTACTATTATTTGTAGGTTATTAAGTGTACTACAACTTTTGTATTTGGTCCAAGCCATGATCAAAAGGTTTTCATGACCTTTTGGTCATACTTACTTATAGGGTTTCCATTGTCCAAAGGGGTTTGCATTAGGGTTTTGGGCAATTCTCCACTTTAGAGATGCATGATAGGTTAAGGTATGACATCTAAGATGGGTTGCACTTGCTTAGGATTTGAATTCTAAGTTTGATGTACTTTGCTCAAACTAACCCACATGTGATAGTAGGTTTAAATGGTGTAGCCCTGGATGGACACCCTGATTAACACCTGGGGTGTTACAGCCCTCCCCCCTTAAAGGAATCTCGTCCCGAGATTTTAGGTAGAGTCCCTTGGAGGGGTGCCTGAAGGTGTGTTTGGTGTGCTACCCTTTCTTTTACCCAAGTTTCTCTTGTTAACTGCTCTTCGAATGTCATTCTCTTTGCAACTTCAGAAGGAAGTCCTTTTTAAGTTAAATCCACAACTTAGACTACCCTTGTTATCTAAGTTTTTCTTATAATTGTATTCAAAGGGCAGGTGGGGGTGGGGTTTTGAGGTTACGAACCGACTCTTTTGGGCAGAAAGTCGGGGAAGCGAGAGCGTAGAAAATCCTCAGTCTCCCATGTAGCTTCTTCTACTGAATGGTGACTCCACTGAACCTTATACATTCTGATCGACTTTGCCCGTGTTGACCTCTCTTTCTGATCCAATACCTTGACGGGGTACTCTTGATAGGACAAGTCTGGTTCTATCTCAATGTCTGGTTCAGGTAGCACTTCAGTGGGTAGGCGGACACATTTCCGCACCTGAGATACATGAAACACATTGTGAACTGCTGACATGTGAGGTGGCAATTCCAATTGATAGGCTACGGGTCCACAACTTGCTTTGATCTCATAGGGTCCAATGTAGCGAGGAGCTAACTTGCCCTTGATCCCAAATCTCTGGACACCCTTGGTGGGCGACACCTTATGGTAAACATGATCCCCCACTTCAAGCTGCAGAGGTTTCCGCCTCTTATCATGATAGCTCTTTCGCCTGGCCTGAGCAGATTCTAAGTTCTTCTTAATGACTCTGACCTTTCCCTCTGCTTCAAGTACCAAATCTGGCCCAAATATTTCTCTCTCTCCAGCTTGCGACCAATTCTGCGGGGTCCTACATCTCCTCCCATATAAGGCTTCAAAAGGTGCCATCTTCAAGCTGGACTGGTAGCTATTATTATAAGAAAATTCTGCCAAAGGAAGACACTTGTCCCAATCCTTTCCATAGTGTAGCACACATGCCCTTAACATGTCTTCCAAAATCTGATTTACCCTTTCCGTCTGGCCATCTGTTTGAGGATGGTATGCTGAGCTTCGTATTACCTGGGTCCCAAGTGATTCTTGCAGCTGCTCCCAAAAGCGTGCCACAAACAGTGCTCCTCTGTCAGATACAATGGTCTTTGGAATACCATGCAACCGCACTATTTGATCAACATAAATTTCTGCATACTTCTCTGTCTTGTGGGTGGTATGTACTGGTAAGAAATGAGCGGTCTTGGTCAATCTGTCCACAATAACCCAAATGGAATCATGGTGCCTGGAGGTATTGGGCAATCCCACGATAAAGCCCATGCAAATGTCCTCCCATTTCCAAGATGGTATGGGAAGGGGTTGTAAAGGGCCTGCTGCCTTCAAATGACTGGATTTGATTCTCTGGCAGGTATCGCACTCGGATATGTACTTGGCAATTTCCCTTTTCATTCTGGTCCACCAGTATAAGGATCTGAGATCGTGATACATCTTGTTGCTGCCGGGGTGCATGGAGAATTTTGAAAGGTGAGCTTCATTCAATATCTTCTTTCTGAGCTCAGGGTCCTTGGGAACAACCAGTTGATCTCCAAACCATAGAATTCCCTTGCTGTCCTGACAGAAGCACTTGTATTTCTCTGCCTTCTGCTTGATCATTTCCTTGATAACCTGAACACCCTTGTCTTCAATCTGGGCCCTGACTATTTGCTCTTGTAATGTGGGCTCCACCGAGATATAATTTAAATCACCTGAAGAAACAACTTCCAGGTTCAGCTTGCACAATTCATCACACAGGGTGGTAACTCTTGCATCCATGCTCATACAATTGCACTGGGCCTTTCTGCTCAAGGCATCTGCCACAACATTGGCCTTGCCGGGATGGTAATGCACCTCCAAATCATAGTCCTTGATTAATTCTAACCATCTCCTCTGCCTCATGTTAAGATCTGCCTGAGTGAAAATGTATTTGAGACTCTTGTGATCGGTGTAAATGTTACAGTGAGCTCCCATCAGGTAGTGTCTCCATATCTTGAGAGCATGAACCACGGCTGCTAACTCCAGATCATGTGTAGGGTAGTTCTGCTCATGGGGTCTGAGTGCTCGGGAGGCATAAGCAATTACTCTGTTATCTTGCATTAAGACACATCCCAATCCAGTACCAGAAGCATCACAATAAACTTCGAAGGGCTTGGTGTTATCAAGTTGAGCTAGCACTAGGGCCGTTGTCAAGTGCTGCCTTAATGTATGAAAGGCATCCTCACACTTCTGGCTCCAATTATACTTGACTCCCTTCTTCAATAGTTCAGTCATTGGCTTGGCAATTCTGGAGAAATCCGGAATAAATCGTCGATAATACCCTGCCAATCCCAGAAAACTCCGAATCTGCCTCACTATAGTCGGGGGTTTCCAATCCATTACCTCTTGTACCTTCTTAGGGTCAACTGATATCCCATCCTGAGAAATTGTGTGACCTAAGAATTTAATTTCCTTTAGCCAGAACTCACATTTAGACAACTTAGCATAAAGATGATGATCGCGCAGTCGCTGAAGCACGATGTGAAGGTGCTCAGTATGTTTGTCTTCATTCTTGGAATAGACCAGAATATCATCAATGAAAACGACCACGAACTTGTCCAGCTCTGGCATGAATACTGAGTTCATCAAGTACATGAAATAAGCCGGGGCATTGGTCAGCCCAAAAGACATCACCAAAAACTTGTAAAGCCCATATCTGGTTGAGAAGGCCGTCTTGGGAATATCGCTGGCACGGATTTTGATCTGATGGTAACCCGAGTGAAGATCTATCTTGGAGAATACTTTGGCTCCCACCAACTGATCGAACAAAACATCAATGCGGGGCAGTGGGTATTTGTTCTTGATAGTCACCGCATTGAGAGGGCGGTAATCGACACACATTCTCAAACTCTCGTCCTTTTTCTTCACAAATAAAGCAGGACATCCCCAAGGTGAAGTACTTGGGCGAATGAACCCCTTGTCCAACAACTCTGGCAGTTGCTTTTTTAGTTCTGCTAATTCTGCGGGAGGCATCCTATAGGGTCTCTTGGAGATAGGAGCAGTCCCTGGTTGCAATTCAATGGCGAACTCAATGTCTCGGTCAGGTGGCATCCCTGGCAATTCATCCGGAAAAACATCTGGGTAATCACGGACCACTGAGATCCCTTCCACTGGTGACTCTATCATAGTGAATGCACAAGAACGGGTACAACCCTGGTCGGGTAGATACAAGGTGATCTCGCCATCCAAAGGGGAGTAGATTTCTATGGCTCTGGCTGCGACATCAATCACCGCGTGGTGTCGCGATAACCAATCAATCCCTAGGATGATATCCACACTATCCAATCCCATTATCAAGAGGGTGGTTTTAAAAATGAAACTACCCAGCTAATTGGTACGTGTCTATTGATCTGATAGGTGGCAATCCTGCCTCCTGGTGTCGAAATTGTAATACCCCCATTGGTGTGGAGGAAAGGTAACTGACACTTGGCACTAAATTTGGTACTGATAAAACTGTGTGATGCACCAGAATCAAAAAGAACAATAGCAGGATAATTCAAAACTGTAAAGATACCAGTCAAGACGGGTGCTCCCTCTGGAATATCAGCCATGGTGGTGAAGTTCAGCCTGCCTTGCCTCACTTGCACCTTCTGCCTCTTGCCTTGGTTCTGATTAACATTCTGTCCCTGCCTCTGCTGGTTTCTGGGGCAATTCTTGGCATAATGTCCGGTGTTGCCGCATGTGAAACACCTGTTGTCATTTGCCTGGCGATATTGCTGCTGCTGCTGATTGTTCCTCTGAGCTGGAAATTGGGTACGGTTGGGTGTCTGATGCTGCTGCTGTGGTCGGATCACCCATCGCCCTTGCTGCTGCTGAGGTCCCCTGTTCTGAGTGTCAGACACAATCCTGAAGCGCTATGGCTGAGCTGAAGGTCCTGCCACAGGGGTCTTCCTCTTCTTCTCTGCCTGACGAGCGGTGATACAGTCCTCCAGAGAAATGGCCATGTTGACCAACTCATTGTAGCTGTTGGCCCTGACGGTTTTGAGGCGGTCACGGATCTTAGTGCTGAGCCCCCTCCTAAACCTGTCTCTCTTCTTCTCGTCTGTGTCTGCATGATACCCAGCATACTGGCACAGGTCATTAAAGGCCTGAGCATACTGCAACACTGTCCTGTTCCCCTGAGTGAGTGCCAGAAACTCGTTGAGCTTTCGGTCCATAATACCGGCTGGTATATGGTGCCCCCTGAAAGCTGCCTTGAACTCTCTCCATTCCACCTCTCAGTCATCTGGCTGCATAGCAAGAAAATGGTCCCACCAAGTCCTTGCGGGTCCGCGAAGCTGCTGGGTGGCGAACCTGACTTTTGTGACCTCTGAGCAAACTCCATGGAGTAGCGGGAATTTGGATTCCACTACTCTCAACCATACATCCGCATCCAGTGGGTCCTCTGCCCTAATGAACAATGGAGGCTGGGTATTGAGGAACTCCTGGTAGGTGGCTGCAGCAGGGTGACGTTGATGATCTCCACCACCATAGTGCTGAGGTGGTGGCTGGCGCTGAGCTAGCTGCCTCAAAATCTCATTCTGATGAGCCATTAGCTCCTGCAGAGTGGGAGGCGGTGGCGGCGGTGGAGGAACGCGCTCATTTTGACCACGACGCGCTCTCCCGGCCATCTGAAAAAATCACATATATTCTCAATAACACATCTTCAAGATTACGGTTTACTCGCGGTGAAAGAGTCAAAAGGCGAAATTGATAGATTCTTGCATAAACATAAAGGATTTCATAAGGCATAAACTTTTCTTCCCAAATTAAGACTAACACCGTCAACCATGCTTCCAAAAGAGTTTATCATGATTACATCAATGGCCCAAAATACTCAACTCTATCTAGCCTAGTACCTGTTGGGGACTTGTTCTCAAATGCTATGAATCAAGAACAAGGCAACACAAAATGTTAAATGTTAATATCCTTCGTCCTTCGAAGCATTATTTCCCTAGGGATATAATGATTTTCGGACGAAGGTTATGAAGGACATACCTTCATAAGCACGAAGCATAATAATGAAGAAGGAATTGTATAAAGCATAGAAAATAACATAAACAGTTGTGTATTATTCTCAATTCATTCCCATTTTATTATGATGGAGAAATAGAAATGATATCAAATTACAAATGTACCTTCAGCTTGTGAAAAGGCAAAAGTACGAGAATGACGTAAAAGCCAATGTCAAATCAGCGTGAACAGTACGGAAATACTACTCATCTATTTATAGGCACGGGTCGCAGCCCATGCAAAATTACATTAATGCCCTTTACATTTATCAATGAACCTATAGTAATTCTTCGAGGTCTAGTTTGGCTTTTCATCTTTAAGTCGGTTTCCCCTTCCCGTCGTGATGCCGAAGCTTTTCCACATATCGCTTCGTGATCGTCTCCGTCCCAGTTAAGCTTCGTCTTTACCATGCTTCTGTATACCCGCAACCTGATTTCTTATTCCGAAGATACCTGCTCGCATACTTAGAAAGCATTGTCAAATTATGTTTTTGAGGACCTTCGGAAGCCGAAGGCCCCCAACAGTAGCCCCTCGCAATATTAATTTACTGGAATAATAAATTTATATTGCGACATGGACAAAGGCTTCGAGCCGAAGGTCCGAAAAAACACCTTCCCCTTGCTAGAATAGCAACAGTCCTTGACAAGCGGGACCCTCCAGTTTTCGACATAATGAGTGTATAAATACAAGCTCGCCACAATTTATTTGGCACGCTCCCTTGCCATCTGTTTTGCCTGCTCAAATAGTTTCCTGCCCACAAATATTTTGTTGCCTCCCTAGTTTTAAGCTTCGGAAGCGAGAGGCAAGAATTCCGAAGAGATGTCTGAGGAGAAGAAGGTTGTTGCCGAAATGAAGCTGAGTCTTTCTGAAGAGATGCATCTGGGTTTTCTTCGATCTATGTCGAAGACTAATACAGAGAAGATCACTAAAGAAATTTTGGAAGGTTTATCTGAAGATACTGGTGATAGCGACAGCTATGATGCGGATAGTGGTGGCGAAGACTCCGAAGATCGACCTTGGCGACCAAGCCATGCGGTTTTCGGCAAATCAAGTATTAAAGAAAGTCATCTTGCCAACATGAGGGGAAGATATTTCCAGGATTTGTCTATTGTAAGGGCCGACGAGGGAGAGAAGACTTGCCCAACTCCTGAGGAAAATGAAGTTGTAGTATTTCGAAGCTTCTTGAAAGCTGGACTACGATTTCCCCTGAGCCGTTTTGTTGTGGAGGTGCTGAAGATATTTGAAATCCACCTTCACCAACTTATCCCTGAAGCGATCATAAGGATGAATATTTTCGTGTGGGCTATGAGGAGCCAAGGCTTGGAACCTGATGCAAAGAGCTTCAGCAATATACACGAATTGTTATACGAGACAAAACCCTGGGGTAAGGAACAATATCACAACAACTTTGGCTGCTATAGCTTCGGCTCTCGTTCTGGGTCAAGCTGCCCATTGCCGACCTTTCGCAAGAGGTGGCCTGGCGACTGGATGACGGAATGGTTTTACGTGAAAAATGACTTGAAATCTCGAGAAGATATAAAGAAGATCATTATGCATCCCATCTGGCAACGCTTCGGCCTACGAAGGCCGAAGGTGGAAATGAATGAAGCAGCCGAAGAATGCCAGAGAGCCTTCGGAGTTGTTTGCTCTTTTATTGGGACGAGAGATTTAACACCAGAACATATTGCCTTCAGAGTGTGGCCTCTTGCGGATAATTGGGAAATGCCGAAAGAAACTATTAAAGAAACTGACGAAGGTGGGCTAGTCCGGCTGAAGTACACATTCAAGTATGGAGACAAATTCGTTGAACCAGATGACGATTGGTTAAAGAGCATTGAGACTGTAAGTGATGAATTGCTTGGGGCATATTCGAAGGCCGAAGATACTGCTTTGTCAGCGGCCTTCGGAGGCCGAAAAAGGAAAAGACTCAACCGGGTATTTGATGCAATCGGGTTCGTCTACCCCGACTATCGCTATCCAATACGAGGGCAAAAAAGAAAAGGCACAACTTCTGCGAAAGAAAAAGCTGCAGCTGCTCCTAATGAGCCAGCACCGAAGAGAAAGAGGGTAAAGGTTCTCACACATCGGCCACGCTATATTGAACCAGCCACGGTGCCTGAATTCACCGGAGAGACCTCTTCGGCCACCGAGGCTGAAGAGCCAACCCTGCTGCCAGAAGTCGCAGAAATGGCCGAAGCGCCAACAACAAAAGAATTGGAGGAACCAAAGATTCTGTTACCAGAAACCAAAGAGATGGCTGAAGCGCCATCGACAGAAAAGATGGAAGAAGCAAAAGTATCAACTGAGGGAGCAAAAATATCAGAAATTTTAAATCCTTCAGTAGAAATTGAAGCAGCAAAAATTAAAAAGGGCCAACAGTGACCCCAAAAAGAAAAAGAATGGTCAATGTGTTGGATGTTTTGGAAACAATTAAACTTCCAAGCACAACTCCAAAGAAGACTGCTGAAACTTCTGAGGCGCCTGCTGAAGTATCCGTTGCTAAGGCTTCGAAGCAACAGGCTGTAGTTGAAACTGGGCCTTCAGGACCAACCAAGGTAATACCTTTGGAAGCAGAAGAAGCAAGAATTGAAAAGGCAACTGAAGAAATAAAAATGTCAGAGCCTATTTTGGTCGAAGAAATTGATACTGCTGCCCCCGAAGCATCTTCCAAAATATACGATTATATTGTGTGTCATGCTTCGAGGAAAAAGTTATCGGAAGAAGAAGTTTTTGAAGCTAATCACTATGCCAAAGAATTGAAATATCCGAAGGGGGCACTAGTATTCAATGGGACGGATGAAGAGGATTTCCTATACTGCCTCCCAGACAATAAAGAATTATCCGTCTGCAGGGAGATGTCTAGAAGCATAGGGTTTCCGAAGCTCGAAGCTGGCCTAAGCGCTATGACGAAAGAAGATCTCGTGGATAGTCTTGCGTACAACAGCCTGAAGGTATGGGAATTAGGTGTTTGGAAACTTTATAACTCGTAACTCATTCTTTTATTTTTATACAAACTCTTTTTCATATAGGGTTTAATTCTAAGCAACGCATTGAGAGCACAAAAGAGTGCCGAGGACGAGAGCTATGAAATTGCGTTCAGCAATCTACGATCAGAAGTTATTAAACTGAGAAACGAAGCTCTGGAAAAAGATAAAATTCTGCTTACATTGGTAGACAAGGTAAGAAAGGACGAAGCTGCTTCGAAGGCCCAGGCCGAAGCTCAAAAACGTGAAATTAAAGATCTTCAGAAACAGCTAGCTAAAGCTAAAGAAGAACGTATACTTGAAGAGACAAAACGAGAGCTCAGTGACCAATTGGCCAATCATTTAGAGATAAGTGTTAAGGAGCTTCGTGCATCCCAGAGGAAATGTTATGTTAAATCCATAGAGTGTGTCAAAAAAATAAAATCCAGCTTCGCCAGCGTTGGCACGTTCTCTAGTGAAGAGAATTTTTCAAGAGGCAATCCTGAAGGTCCAATGGAATGGATCAGTCACGAAGCAGAGGCCTTCGAGGAAATTCTGAACAGCCGTGACGACATCTGCGCCTTTTCGGGTGCTAGAGGGATTGCTACTGTTTTGGAGAAGAAAGGCTGCGAGCATGTAAAATCCTTAGCGCAGTCCGAAGCTACATTGTCTACTGAAGACATTAAAGACCCCTCACCCGAAGCAAGCATGGTCGGCGGAAAATTCTTCACCGATATCTGGGATAACGGCGGCCGAGAACTGGCGCAAGAAATTATTCAAAGGAGTGAAAAGGCATCCACGATGCTAGAAAAGTAGCGGAAGCTGCCGAAAAAAGTACAGAGCCCGAAGGGCACATAGGTATTAATTAGTGGTTTTTATCATGCTGTAATTTTTATTTCCAAACTCCGTTCTCGGTTTGTAATAGTAATATAGCCGTATCTTTTCTTCCCTCAGAAGCTGTTGAGGCATCTCCGGGCCCCCACCCGAAGGGGGACGATGAAATTAGACAAATGGCCGAAGCCATTATGGACAAGGTTGTCAACCAACTATTGAACGAAGCTGCAGAAATAGTACTTAAAGAGGATTGAATGCCATTGTAGAAACATTTGAAATGTAAAAATGTGTAATATATTGTAACTTTAAATGTAATATACAATCTATTTATAGTTTAATTCTTTACGATGCATGAAACTTTGCATACATACCATTTTTTGAGCCTTCAGCGAAAAAACACCTTCCCTTCTTTTCATGCTTCGTGAAGAAAATCTTTTCTATATCATAAGAATTTGCTTACTTCTCTGATAAAAAATGTCCAAGCTTTATGAAATATTCTTCGAAGCTGTAAAAAAGTTTTGTGTTGCTTTTCCGATGAGGCTACACTTCATCTTGATTTGCCTTGTGCCTTAGCACGATTTTCTCTTTCCCCAAAGTATGTTCCGAAGGTCAATACTGTATCCCTTTCTTGTTCCAGATGCATTATGATGTATGATGCTTATGTTATGCAAAAATGATGTGATGATGTTATGTTATGCAAAATGATATTTGTGCCGCAGATACATATCCCTGCAATAAAGCACACACACTTTTTATATCAGCGCTGACTTTTCGCTGTAAGCCTCCCTTAGGAGCTTCTTCGCCTTTTACTTTCAGCGGAATCAGCGTTTATTTTTCGCTGTAAGCCTCCCTTAGGAGCTTCTTCGCCTTTTACTTTCAGCGGAATCAGCGTTTATTTTTCGCTGCAAGCCTCCCTTAGGAGCTTCTTCGCCTTTTACTTTCAGCGGAACCAGCGTTTATTTTTCGCTGTATGTTTAGAAAACTTACACTGCGCTCCCTTAGGAACGACTTTTTACTGCTTCGAACAATTTGTACTGTGTCCATTAGATCGAATTTTTGATAATACAAAGGTCCTTCGAATCAGTATAAGTTCGTATGCTTCGGCAACTCGAGCCTATGGAGAAAACATATTTTTATTATGGTAAAAGACGGAAGTATTACAAGAAATTGAAATTCAATTAAAGACATTTAAACTCTTCATAATTGTTCCTTATTAACAAAAAGGGTAGTAGCGAATGTAGAAAATGCAAAAGAACTGCTGTTGAGGTAGGATATTCGTCAGTAAATGTGCTTCGACTCTGGCACAGTGCTATTGACTGTGCGAGCTTCAGACTCCTCTCTGAAGTCCCGCTGAAGGTTAGTGCGTTGACTCCCTTCTGGCTGCTGACCTCTTTGGATCGGCGGTGGCGGTGGAGGTTGCTGCCAGGATGCTTGGGGTTGGCTCGCCGAAGCAACAGAAGCTGCAGGGTGGTTGCCTACGTATTCTGGAATATAAGGTGAGTGATACAAAGCAGTATGCATGACCTGCTTCGACTGACTCTGTTGCGCTGCTACTTCCGCTATTTCCTTCTGCTTCTGGATGGTAACATGGCACATCCTGGTAGTATGGCCCTTGTCTTCACCACAGAATAGGCAATATATTTTTCTTGGCTGGTCTCCAAACCTTCCTCCGAAGCCCCTGGCGCCTCTGCCCCTTGGCGCTGGCGGCCGAAAAGAGCTCTGCTGTTGGGCCGAAGCTTGTGAAGAGTGTTGTGGCCTTTGCTGCTGGCTTCCTCGATCATCAGTTTGAGCAGAGTTATGGATTGACCTAACATGCCTCGGGTGAAATCTTCCTCCGAAGCCCCTGGTCATTTCAGAAAACCTGAATGCTTCCTCCCTTCTTTGGCGGAAGTCATTGTCAGCTCGAATGTATTCGTCCATCTTCTGGAGCAGCTTCTCCAACGTTTGTGGTGGCTTCCTGGCAAAGTACTGCGCTGATGGCCCCGGCCGAAGCCCCTTAATCATGGCCTCAATGACAATTTCATTGGGCACTGTTGGCGCTTGTGCCCTCAGGCGCAGAAACCTCCGGACATACGCCTGAAGGTACTCTTCATGGTCCTGGGTACACTGGAAGAGAGCCTGAGCGGTGACTGGCTTCGTCTGAAACCCTTGGAAGCTAGTTATCAGCATATCCTTCAATTTCTGCCAAGAAGTGATTGTCCCTGGCCAAAGAGAAGAGTACCAAGTCTGAGCAACGCTCCTGACGGCCATGACAAAAGATTTTGCCATGACTGCCGTATTGCCACCATACGAAGATATTGTTGCTTCATAACTCATTAGGAATTGCTTCGGGTCTGTGTGACCGTCATACATGGGGAGCTGGGGTGGCTTGTAAGACTGTGGCCATGGTGTAGCCTGCAATTCTGTTGAAAGAGGAGAAGCATCATCAAAAGCAAAGTTTCCATGATGGAAATCTTCATACCAGTCATCCTCATTGTGGAAGCCTTCCTGATGAAGCTCTCTGCGTGGAGGCCTTCGGCTTTGATCATCTTGAACAAGATGACGAACCTCTTCAGAAGCTTCGTCTATCTGTCTCTGAAGATCAGCTAGACGAGCCATCTTCTCCTTCTTGCGTTGCACCTGCTGCTGAAGGATCTCCAGGTTTTGGATTTCCTGATCCAGGTCATCCTCCGGAGGTGTTGGACTGACAGCCTTCCTCTTCTGGCTTCGGGCCTCTCTAAGAGAAAGGACATCCTGATTGGGATCCAGCGGCTGTAAAGTACCAGCCCCTGTCGCTGAAGCTTTTTTCGGCGGCATGACGAAGGTGATGCTTGCCGAAAGTGTTCAAGACTCAAAAAATGGAAGTGAGTTCACCGGAGGTGGGCGCCAATGTTGGGGACTTGTTCTCAAATGCTATGAATCAAGAACAAGGCAACACAAAATGTTAAATGTTAATATCCTTCGTCCTTCGAAGCATTATTTCCCTAGGGATATAATGATTTTCGGACGAAGGTTATGAAGGACATACCTTCATAAGCACGAAGCATAATAATGAAGAAGGAATTGTATAAAGCATAGAAAATAACATAAACAGTTGTGTATTATTCTAATTCATTCCCATTTTATTATGATGGAGAAATAGAAATGATATCAAATTACAAATGTACCTTCAGCTTGTGAAAAGGCAAAAGTACGAGAATGACGTAAAAGCCAATGTCAAATCAGCGTGAACAGTATGGGAATACTACTCATCTATTTATAGGCACGGGTCGCAGCCCATGCAAAATTACATTAATGCCCTTTACATTTATCAATGAACCTATAGTAATTCTTCGAGGTCTAGTTTGGCTTTTCATCTTTAAGTCGGTTTCCCCTTCCCGTCGTGATGCCGAAGCTTTTCCACATATCGCTTCGTGATCGTCTCCGTCCCAGTTAAGCTTCGTCTTGACCATGCTTCTGTATACCCGCAACCTGATTTCTTATTCCGAAGATACCTGCTCGCATACTTAGAAAGCATTGTCAAATTATGTTTTTGAGGACCTTCGGAAGCCGAAGGCCCCCAACAGTACCCCAAGGGTGCAAAAGCTAAGCTAGCTTTGAGGAGTCCCACCATTACCGACTTCTAGCCCTACTCCTGATACCTAGTGAGCGAACGAGGCAACACTCGACTCGGGGGAAGGTGGTCTCCCTGAGCCAGCAGTGTCCAAGCTGGAGGCAGGCTCCTCTCCTCCCTCAATGTCGACGTCCTCGTTGGCCTCCATATCCTGGATCTCCTGGTGATGCATATCCAGGTGCTCGTTAGCCTCAGCAAGCTGCTGCTGGGTGTTGATAAGCTGATCCTCGAGAACCTCGATGGTGTTCTCCCTGGTCCCCACTAATTCCTCCAGCTCTTGGATCTCATTGGACAGCTGCTCCACCTGCAAGTCCTTTTCCACCATCTCAGTGGACAAATCAACCACAAGCTCCTCTCTGTTATCCAGGGTGATCTTTGTTGCCTCCAACAATGCCATCAGATGGGACATTGCCTCACCACGCATCACTTGCAGACGGTACATGGCATTCATGCACCGTACTGTCAAGTGAGCAGTCTGACCTGGGTAGATAGCCCAGATGTCCTTGGCATGCTCCACCCGATCCTTCCACATTGGGTCGTCCTCCTTCTCCGCGGGGAACAAGCCAATGGGGTGGGTGGACAACTCCAAGGGGTAAAATCCGCAGAAAGTGGTCAATCCATGCAGAGCAATCGCCTTGATCGTATCCTCAGCCCGGTATCCAAAGGACTCCGAGTCCAGCGAACGCCAGCCTAGCTGCAGGGGATGAGGCTCCAGGGTCATCCTCACCCTACAGCGGGGCACTCGGTGCTTCTCGAACTGCTGCACCGCGTACTGAGGAGGCGTCGTGTATCCGGCCCACTGAAGTACCTCCCACAAAATACGGGGAAAGCCCTCTCATGCAAGCCCGTCAGTTTGGGACAGCGCATTCCCGTCGTCTGAGGATCCGTGGGAAGTCATCTGTGTATGGTTAAGCGTAAGTAAAAGAAGAAGAATTATAAAAAGAAAAAGGAAACGCAACTCAGCCTCTTTCTAATTGTAACAATGGTACTGGGGTACTTAGTTGGTCATCAGTTTGTATTAAATTCTTACCCATTAGTTTAATTAAGAATGCATGCATGCTCGTCCTGAATGACCCCGCATCAACGTAAAGGGAATAGGGAAGGACTCCCATCCCTTATAGTAGCCTGTAGGGCTTAATCACTTAGCCACCTAACTACCCCTCTATCATCCTAAGGCTTCACGTTCTAGGTCTATCCTGATCATCCTACGATCTATCCAACATTTGTTTCTATCCAGTTTTACTTAGAAAAGGATGGTATTTATAGTTTATTGATTCCTCTGTGGTGGTACAAGCTCCGATACCAGCTGTGGCGGAACTGCCCGAATTATTCCGAATTAAGTGCCTAAGTCCCGCCTTAGAGGCTAGACCACACTTAAATGGGAATAACCCGTCAATCCCTCGGATCTAGTCCGACGAGGCCACTAACAGGATCAAGTACCACAGTCTCACTCGATGGTGAGTCACAGAGCAAATACAATAAAACATAAAACCATACATTAAGTAGTATTAAATTATTACATCATCATTGGAGTTTTTGCAAAAGTAGTCATCATTGTTTCGAAGTGCAGTGGAATAAAACTAACGATAAATAAATGGAGGGATGGGGAAGCCTGTCCCATCACTCCTCATGCTCCTCCTCAGCCGAGGCGGGGTCCCACTCAACAGTCCAACCCGGTGGCAAGATGGACGGCCAAGTCACTCCAGCAACCATGTCCTCCAAAGAACCTGTAAAATTGTGCCACAAGCAAAGCTGAGTATACTAATACTCAGCTAGACTTACCCGGTGTGAGGAGTCTACTCCTCTACCTCTAGACATGCAGCTGTTTGGCTGTGGGGTTTGGTTGCCAAAAGCACTAGCTGAGTTTCTAAAACAAGTTTTAGCTTTGTCAAGTTTAAGTGTGACTCTCTTAAGGCTAAATGTGTACTATCTACTCATACATAGTTGCAAACATTTTTAGCAAACAACATCTTGTATCAACTCATCATATTTCCACTTGTTACTCAATGCAGTACAATGGATTTATAAAGAGCTTGTGTGTTGACGTTCGACTGAAATTGGGAGTCCAGTTTGTTGTATGCCGAATTCTCATATAACAACAGCCATCAGGCCAGCATCAAAATGTCACCGTTCAAAGCATTGTATGGACGAAAGTGCCAGACCCCCCTAATGTGGTCCAATGTAGGGGAAAGGATACTAGAAGGACCTAACTTTGTTAAAGAAGCCAAAGAGAAAGTTGCCTTGATCCGCAAGAGGTTACTTGAAGCTCAGAGTCGACAGAAAAGTTATGAAGACAACAGACGGAGAGAACTCAGATTTGAGGAAGGAGATTTCGTATACCTCAAGGTCTCCCCGATGTGTGGTGTCAAAAGGTTCCAAATGAAAGCAAAGCTAGCACCGCGTTTCGTCGGCCCTTATCCCGTCATTAGCAGAATGGGACCCGTAGCATACCGTCTTGAGCTACCAGAACCATGTCAGATATTCACAATGTGTTCCATGTGTCCTAGCTCCGTAAATGCCTGCAAGTGCCAGAGAACCACATCGAGGCAGAGACGATTTAGATTCAAAAAGATCTCCAGTACCAAGAAAAGCCAGTAAAGATTCTTGACTCAGCAGTCCGGAAGACCCGCAACTCAGAAGTAAGACTCTGTAAGGTTCAGTGGAGCAGAGAAGGAGAAGAGGAAGCTACCTGGGAAAGTGAGGACTCTCTGAGGAGGGAATACCCTTACCTTTTCTCGAGCCCCCTCTGAATCTCAAGGGCGAGATTCCTTTAAGTGGGGTAGGTTTGTAACATCCCAATTTCTAACCCAGGTTTGAAACCCTAATCTAACCCCCCCTTCTTATTATCTATCCCAAATTCCCCCTAGGTCTCCCCATCATTTGCATGCACTTTGTTTGATTATGAGCACCTCACTTAGATTTTATTTTTCAGCACCTAAGATTATCTATTTAATTAATTGTTCAAAAGAAAAATATATAAAAATGGATATATGAATTAGAAAATAAAAAAAGAAAAAGAGAAACCCTCTCCCCCCTAGCTGGGATGAATCCAGCCCATGCCGCAGCCGCTTCCCCCCCTCGCGCCCGCGACTCCCCCCCCCCTCGGCCCATTTCCAGCCTGCTCCCGCGTGCGCGCCAGCCCGCCCTGCGCTCCCTCTCTCTCTCTCTCGCTGACGAACCGACTGTGGCGGAACTGCCCGAATTATTCCGACTTAAGTGCCTAAGTCCCGCCTTAGAGGCTAGACCACACTTAAATGGGAATAACCCGTCAATCCCTCGGATCTAGTCCGACGAGGCCACTGACAGGATCAAGTACCACAGTCTCACTCGATGGTGAGTCACAGAGCAAATACAATAAAACATAAAACCATACATTAGGTAGTATTAAATTATTACATCATCATTGGAGTTTTTGCAAAAGTAGTCATCATTGTTTCGAAGTGCAGCGGAATAAAACTAACGATAAATAAATGGAGGGATGGGGAAGCCTCTCCCATCACTCCTCATGCTCCTCCTCAGCCGAGGCGGGGTCCCACTCAACAGTCCAACCCGGTGGCAAGATGGATGGCCAAGTCACTCCAGCAACCATGTCCTCCAAAGAACCTGTAAAATTGTGCCACAAGCAAGGCTGAGTATACTAATACTCAGCTAGACTTACCCGGTGTGAGGAGTCTACTCCTCTACCTCTAGACATGCAGCTGTTTGGCTGTGGGGTTTGGTTGCCAAAAGCACTAGCTGAGTTTCTAAAACAAGTTTTAGCTTTGTCAAGTTTAAGTGTGACTCTCTTAAGGCTAAATGTGTACTATCTACTCATACATAGTAGCAAACATTTTTAGCAAACAACATCTTGTATCAACTCATCATATTTCCACTTGTTACTCAATGCAGTACAATGGATCAAGCAGTCTCATTAGCTGCGAGAAGCAGGCGATTCGAATCGAGTTTTTATCCTTGCAAGGTAAACCTAAACACATGACATATAGGGGCACTCCGTCCCCACACATATCAACCGTCCCCATCGATTCCCCGTCAGCAGATCAGGGCTCACCGCCTTGGCGTACAATGCCTCACTGACCCCGACTGCCGTCGTGCAGTGACCACACTTGTACCCACCATAACCGGAATGGGAGACCACGTCTCAGGTCGCGTGAGGGGCAAAGTCTACTGCCAGGTTCAATCAGGTACTAGGCTTACCAATTTACCATATTTCTCGGCATGTGCTTAGTACGTTCAAACGCTTGACACAGGTATCCGCACGTTAATCCTTATTCCAATTTCTCATCTCGTAGACAACCAATCCCCATGGATTGTTGTCCACAGACCAGCATCATTGTGATATGAAAGTGGGTACAACCAATTCCTGACCTCGCGCGAGTGCTAGAAAATCACTCGACTTCTACCGAGATCCTAATTAAATAAGCAACTACTCGGCCTAACATACTAGTATTCAGCTCAATAGGATTCCTGAGATCATGCAACTAGGGTTTCAAACAACTCCTACACTTAAGCGCACATTCAATCCTACAATCATTAAGTATAGTAAAATAGCATAAATAACAGGTTATGCATAAACCGGGGCTTGCCTTCCAAAGCTGTGGCAGGAAGATCCTCTGGTGCAGGCTCTGGTGCTGGATCTGGGGCTACCTCCTGAGCAGCTCCTTGCTCCAGCACGAGGACGTATTCTCCGTCAGCGAGGTTACAATCTATCAAAATGCAATGGATATGTATGTCATGATTATGCAGGATTTAATAACATTATGCTAAAGAAAGAAAAACTAAGTTAATGAGTAACTTAGTGTTTCTTGGTCATACGTGGCTTTTGGTGGTTTATGCTTATCACTCTAGGTTTAGGTTTTATTAAGAATAAGCATAGTGGATTGGTATCTCCCTTGTATAATTCAGTGGGCAATTTACAAAGGGTTTTAGGATGGCACTAATTTCCATCATTCATTTTCTCCTTCTCTATTTTCTATTTATAAATTCTAGTGTAGGTTTGAACTACAACCATGATTTAACTTTCTCCAAAAATTCTGTAAAAATTACAGTGGGTTGTCATTGGTCACTATAGCCTGTTCTAGGAATTTGAGGTTCAAAATAAAAAGGCGATGCCTTAGACAAAAATAACAAAAGTTGGGGCAGAGGGGTTACTTTGCACTACAACCCTTATCTAGGTCTGGGTTTTGTACCAAAGGTTATTTTTGCTAGTATCTAACAGTAGTAACATGCTTCTGTGCCAAAAATCACAGAAAGTTAATTGGTGGTTATTTGTTTGGGATATTCTAAAGTTTAATGTCAAAAAGGCACTTTCCACTATCTTGTTATTTGAAAAATGACAAACAGCAGATTTCATATTTTTTCTATGTCCTTAATAACAAAACATTAATCATCCCAAGGTTTGGGGTGCTTTCACCTTGGGGTTGTTTTTGTAGGGTTTTTCTAATTTTTCCTTGTTTTCTTAAAATAAAAGGTATCCTATTTATTTTATACTAAACCAGGGTATAATAAATTTTTCTAGTAAACTACACTGAATAAGTATACTAACAAAAATAGGGGTGCCCCCTGGTTCCTTAACTAAATCACCTTTCTTATTTTCTTTAACTTTAAGCACAATGTGAAATAAATGGCAAACTTTACCTTAATGGGGTGTACAGAGGGGTTTATCATTTTTAAATAGGTCAGTAGGTGGTCATGTACTTCTCCAAATTTTCTTAACCTCAGTTAAGTAGTGCAACTATGTTTCTTCCCATTATTTAGCTTTTGGCCAAATCAGTATTTAATTCAGAGCCCTAAAGTTTTCTGTAGCACATAGGGGTTTTATATTTTTCTTAAGTAGTTTATATTATTTAAGATCTGACAAAATTGGTTTGACTCAATTTGGATGAATAAAACAGAAGATATGAATTATTCAAGTTCTGTTTAAATTTTAAATCAGATTTAATAAAAGGTTTCGTAGAAAACCACTTTGCACCGAAGTCCTCGGGTTATTTCCAAACTAACTCTCTCAGTTATACCCCCGCGCTACTATTCATTCGAGTCACTGACATTGCGCAAAACCCCCTAGCTTTCTCTTCTTCTCCCCCGCGGTCCCTCCCTAGGTTTAAACAGTACCTGCGACAAAGAAAAGGGCGGCGCGGCTTACCAGCGACGAGAGAGGTCCGGCGAGGGGCGGGGTTGGCTTCGGGAGCTCCTGGCGGTCACAACGGTGTACGGCTCGACGGCGGGGGTGGCCGGAATCGTCCGGTCCACGTGCGCAGGCGGGTGCTCTCGTCGGCGGCGGGTGTTCCAGCCAAACCACGGCGATCTAGTTCAATCCAATGGCACGGTGAGCTTCACAGGGTGATATAGAGGCTATCTGTGCATTGAATTGAAAAATGGCGCAGTGACTTACTCGGTCCACGTGCGCCGGCGGGGTTCAGAACTCCGGCGAGCACGATTTCGCTATTCCGGTGGCGCGGGTCCTCGGTTCAAGCTCGTGTAAGCTTCACGGCCTCCCAGGGAAACTATCCGAGGGCTTGGATCGAGCGGAGGAGGGTGGGAAAGGGGTTGGCCACGGTGGTTGCCCTCAGGCGGCTCTGGCGGGTCACGGGGAGGTCACCGGAGCTATGGGCGAGCTCGGGGGAGTTAGGCGTGGTACGGAGGAGGAAACGGGGAAGGCAGCCGGGCACTGGGACGGGCTTTATAGCCGTGGCGCGGGCGTGGTCACGGGCGGCCGCGGGCGCGCGGGGGTTCGCGCACGGGCGTGCTCTGAGCGCGCCCCCGAGTGTCAGCCCGCGTCGAACACGTGGGAGCTCGCTTCTGCCATGGTTCAACGGCGGATTTGAGCACCTTAGCGTGCATATCTTGGCAAAACCACTGTGTATGGTCTCTTCCCTGCTCCATATCCTACCTTTTTGGTGTGAGTTCCAAGCCAAGATACGGTCGGGGTAGGGAGATAGAGGGGTGAGAAGTTGCCTATGTCATAGCTGTCCAAACCGGGACAAAAGCTATGCCAAGTCGTGTCAAACGACTTAGGGTAGGTGTCAACTTTCTCTAGGGCATTCTAGGGGTAATTTGGCGCCACTTTGTCAATTGGGTCGAAGTGTTTTGAAGTTTGAATGAGGGTGAACATGTGTGATCTTTGGCCAAAGGTTAGTTTTGGACTTAGACAATTTCTGATTTTTCTTTCATGCTCAACCCTTTGTTGAAACTTTTGGGGTTTTTCTGAAATCTTTTTGGGGTTACTTTCTTACTATTATTTGTAGGTTATTAAGTGTACTACAACTTTTATATTTGGTCCAAGCTATGATCAAAAGGTTTTCATGACCTTTTGGTCATACTTACTTATAGGATTTCCATTGTCCAAAGGGGTTTGCATTAGGGTTTTGGGCAATTCTCCACTTTAGAGATGCATGATAGGTTAAGGTATGACATATAAGATGGGTTGCACTTGCATAGGATTTGAATTCTAAGTTTGATGTACTTTGCTCAAACTAACCCACATGTGATAGTAGGTTTAAATGGTGTAGCCCTGGGTGGACACCCTGAGTAACACCTGGGGTGTTACACCGACCCCACCCGCCATCCGCTCTCTCTCACGTGCTCACTCCCTCTGGCAGACCGGCCCCACCGGTCAGCTGCCTCGTCGTCCTCCCTGCGTACGGCTCGTCGCGGTCACCTCCGACCACCGTCCCCTCCATCGCCCCCGTCCCCTCGCCCATCCCCTCGCCGCACAGGGAAGGTTGGCACCGCCCCGTCCTCGCCGCTTGACCGTGTCCTCGCCCGGTACCGCCCCCGCCGTGAGGTCTCGTCGTCGCCGCTGTGCGGCAATAAACGCCGGCACTGTGCACCTCACCAGCATCCGCCGAGCTCCACCGCTCCCCTCCCCTCGGGTGCCTATAAAAGGGTCGCCCCAAGCACTCCCTTACCTCGCACCGGCCTCAGCCACCCCTTCTTCCCCTCGCCCGAGCTCAATTCGCGGAAGCGCAGCCGTCTTCTCCCTCTCCGGTAAGCCTTCCCTCTCTTCTCCCTTCCCCTATGGTGGTCCAGCAAGAAATTAGAATGGCTTGCTAGGTTCACCACACCGCCGTGAACTTGGGACGCCACCCCCCCTACCCGAAGCTCACCGGCGGCGACTCCCACCGCAGAACTCCGCCACCTCCCCGCGGACCGCCCCCTCCCGGCCCCCTCTAGCCAAATTGAGCCCGCCTCTAGGTTCGCCAGCTCCTCCCCGTGCTAAGGCACCTACCCTCTGCCCGAGAACTGGGCCACCGGCGGCGAATCGCCACCGAGCCCACCGACGGCCGGGTTCTCCCCCGCAGACGGCCGGTTCACCCCGCCGTCGACCGTAGCGCCGTTTCTCCCCCCTTCCACTTTCGCTGGCGTGTGGGCCCCACGGCGACAGCGTCATCCCCGCGCGCTCGCGCCGTCTCCCACCTTGGGCCGCAACTGGGCCCGCGCCCGCGCGCGCGCTGCGCCTGGCTGGGCCAGAATCCCCCCTCCCGGCCCACCAGT
Source organism: Zea mays (assembly GCF_902167145.1). Taxonomy (NCBI): domain Eukaryota; kingdom Viridiplantae; phylum Streptophyta; class Magnoliopsida; order Poales; family Poaceae; genus Zea; species Zea mays. The sequence continues at coordinate 35,340,091 of NC_050098.1, read as the reverse complement.
GCTGAAATCCCTTTTTCTTTTTCTTTTTCAGCCTTTTCTCTTTTAATTAATACTTCTCAATATTTTATGCACCAAAAATAGTTTAGAAAGTGACACACTACAATTAGTAAACCACTGTTCACTACAGGAAACACCTAAATTTTCGTGGGCCAAAAACCCACGAAAATAAGCGTAAACCGACGCCCGAAAATAAGTTCGACGAAAATAGGCAACTATTTCCGTCGGTGCCGACGAAAATGACCTATTTTCGTCGGCTTCCTCAAGGCCGACGAAAATAGTTGGTCGGCTGACTATTTACGTCGGCCTCGGTGGCCGACGAAAATAGGAGCCTGATTTTCGTCGGCCCCGGTGGTGGCCGACGAAAATAGCTGGGCCGTATTTTCGTCGGCCTGCAATCAGGCCGACGAAAATTCATGATACCCCCCCAACAGAATTTTCTGCACCTTTCAATTGACAGCAAAATACACAATTCACAATATCACAATTCACATATACAGATTCACAAGCAAAATACACAATTCACAAAACACATTCACAACCTTCCATAGTACATAAATAGTCCATAGTCCATAAGTCCATAGTCCGTACATAGTTTTCGTGGGAGTTTTGGCCATACACATCCATAGTTTCAAACATTCACAATCAATACACATTCAAACAAACTCACTACTCACTACTCACTCCTGTGGGCTGTGGGAGTTTTGGCCACTGCCTCCAGAACCATGGACGAAGAAGTCTTGGACGTTGACAGCACCCTCCGATCCCTGAGCATGTGACGTTGAACCCTGCAATTCATCAATCATTCAAATAAGGTTGTGTTTTGCTATCCCTATACCTATACATTGCTATGTTTGGTCACCATTTGCATAAAACTAAACATGGAACGTCACCTGTGATCCATGGTGATGAGGAGGCTGTGCATGCATCCATGGATACTGTTGTGCTGGCCACCCCTGAGGTGGTGGCACCCACCCCGTCGGTGGCGGTGCCATCCACGCTTGAAATGGCTGAGAGCCCGTCGGTGGCTGGGAGACCGGTGGCACCCATCCCGGGACTGGCTGCGATCCTTGGGGTGGTGGAGGCGTCCAAGTGCCTGGAGGTGCCTGCGTCCACCCAACACCGGTCCACTGTGGCTGCGACGCTGGAGCTTGTCTTGGCCACTGTCCCCATCCTTGTGCCTGCGAGCCATTTTTGATAATAAAAAAAGAGTTGCTATGGAATTGAAGTGTTCAGATAGTGTTACCTGGGGAGGGCGAAAAGCAGGCAAGTTCATATTAGGGCCGAGTCGAGTAGTCATTTCCTGCAAATGGATGAAACGTTAGAATCGCAACATTATACTTTGAATTCAATGACACGTGATGAGATAGACGAATTACCTGAAAATAAGAAGCCATATACTGCGTCAGCTGTCCGACCTGCTCCTGTGCTGCTCGAGCCTGCTCCTGTGCTGCCCGAGTCTCCTCCTCCAGCTGAGCCTCTCGAGCAGACTTGGAGGAGCGAGAACTCCCTGCCGAAGACGATGCCTTCCCTTGACCTATTGTCATGTTGTACTCCACAACGCCGGTGCCAAAGGCAAACCTGCATGATACACATAGTTGAGCCATTAAGTGGACACATTCTTGTTAATGAAATTGTCGAATCAAAGACAACCACCTCACCTGCCATGCTTTCTACCCCCACCACTGTGGTACAACGCTGAGGCATCTAAGTCTGAATGCATCCAGTCGAAATCAGGCCCATGGCGTTGAGTCATTTCCTCCCCATATGCATTCTGCAAAGAAAGTTAGAGTTGGAGTTAGACACAAAACATGCAATTTAATTCGTAAATACAAACTTGTTTACCATTTTCTCCCTTGCCACCTCGCTGCATAGCTCATCAGGGTTCACCGGATCAGGGCCACGGTGACCACGGACGTAAACCTCCATAAAACTTGGAGCAACTCCACTTTCAGCTTCCTGCATGAAAAAGAAGAGTTAAACCATAGAATTTTCATAGATGTAACATACAAGTTTGATTTATATACTTACCATGCGGCGTGAGGTACCAAGGTGTCCATCGGCGCCGTACATGTGCCCCGGTCCTTCAGTGCCACGGTTGGTACGGTGCTTCTGGGACTCTGCAATCCACTCAGGCGACGCCCATCTCTTAGCCAACCACCTCCAGGCTTCCATGTCCTTCGCCAGCCAATCCACAACGCTCTCCAGGTACTGCTCCTCTGTGAGGTAGATCTCATTGGCCCCTAATGCTTTGCTCATTTTCTGCCCCTTTATCTTCTTATAGTAGTAGTTGACGGCCGCGATGCGAGCATTGTACATGGCATCCTTGATTACCTTATCAGCGCACTTCCGAAAGTGCCTCTTCACACGTGCCCACTGAGCCTGATCCTCCTCGATCTCATTCGGCAATTGGAACCTCCCCTACATATCAATGGATAAGTTAAGTTAAAGTAAGATTAGGAGAAGCAATAATTCAGTGAATTGCTTATATACGAAAGTAAACTCACCCAGAACTCGTCCCACACAGCCACCTGACAAGTCCTTCATTTTTGTTCCGAACTTTCCCCTCCGCTACTGCTTTCCCCTGGCTCCCCTGGCTGGACATAGTCCTTCAGACCCCAGTCGGCCCACTGCATAGCCGCGAACCTCTCGCCATTGAGCTCCAACATGCCAGGGTAGTAGAAGCGACAGAGGCTACCCAACACCGCGTTCACCTTGGGACGTCTGCCTGTAGCATCCCAAGTCAAGTCTTCCCATGACCTACAAACATTAATAAAACAAGTAAACCAGTGCAATCACGTTCACATTAAAAAATTAACACAACAGAAATAAGCCCCACCATTCTCCATGCGGCCGGATGAGCCTCCTCTCGGCAGGTCTCGGACCAAGCGGATTGCTCTTCTCATACCTAAGTATACAAATAAATTCAATATGATGAAATGATTAAAAACTAATATCAATTAAACTAATATGCATAATAATACCTGAAGGACGTAGAACCATCTGACGTGTCGCCCGCGCTGCCTGCCCCCATAGGGTCAACCTCCTCATCCTGCTCACCCTCCTCATCCTGCTCACCCTCCTCACCCTGCACATGAGCATCCTGCTGAGGAGCCTCTTGCTCACCCTCCTCACCCTGCACTTCGTCTAGACAGTCAAGAAGTTGCTGCTGCCTCTGTCGGCTCTGTGAGGTGCCCTGAAAAAGCCCACTGCCCGAGCTGTCCTCGCTGCCCCCACTCCTCCTCGATCTCCTATGCTTGAACATGTTCAACTGTAGATAAATTAATGTCAAACCATAGTATATGAAACAAATAATATGAAAATTAATAATGTGAAAATTGGAATACATATCTTAATTGATTAACTAAAAGAAACATACTAATCAAAAGTCATCCGCATCCGATGATGCTTCTTCGACTCGTTGTTTATTCATACGCTCTTGATTTCGTTGGATCCTTACTGATCTTCTAACAACGACAGGTCGTTTGCGCTTTGACCTAGGTTCTTCAATTAAGTCGCTTTAATTGCAACAGAGATTTTCAAGGCCTTCTCCATTGGTCACATGGAATCGGTGAGCTATGTCTTGATTCGACGCCGCTTCTGGTTGAAAAACAGCATCATCGTTGTCCCTGCTCATACTCACGTAGTCAGCACTCTCTGGAGCGATGACTTGTGGGTTGACTTTGATTGCAACCCACCAAGCCCTAAGGCTTGGGTGAGGATATGGCAGGTAGTACACCTGTTTTGCCTGATTTGCAAGGACAACATCGCTCATACTGCTCGGAATCCTAGAGCTATGCTTCACCTCGACATTACCATACTTGTCGACACGAGTCCCACTATGAACATCAAACCAGTCGCACTCGAAAAACACGACTTTAAGTTCCTTGGGGCCATCGAAAATCAACTCTACAATGTTTTGAAGAACACCGTAATAGTCCACTACTTCGTCATCGTCAACATATGAACTTGCCAACACACCACTATTGGTGGTGGCTGCCAATGGTCGACTCTTCTCCAATTTCGCGGTTCGGAAGCGATATCCATTTACATCATAGCGAGTATAGTTCCGGACGGACACAGAGGTATGTGCCATTTGCTGCAAGTCCGGGTGCACAGAGTTTTTGGAAACCTATACAAGGAATTAGTATATGCATTATATCTTCCAAGTCCAAAATTCAAAGATTAAGTATGGACAATGAGAGAACGACAATTACTAACATAATTAAGAAACCACTGCATGAAGTTTGGTCCACCTTTCAATCCATCACGTCGAAGATTTTCTAATTGGATGGCCATAGGTTTACTAGTAGATTTTCAACATTCTTCATCAAACATGCTGGACATATTAGAAACATGGAGATTACACACTATAGAAATTATGAGATGAGAAAATGGACGTAACTATGAGGAAAACTTACTCGAACGCCTCCTGTGTGCTGTCAATATTGCTATACATATATAGCATTAGCGTGTTCAAATCTGATCCTTCAATGTGACGTACACTTCCTTTTCCCAACTGCTTTACCCGGATTCACAAAAATTTGAAGGGTGCTTTGGGGTGATTAATTTTCGACATGAAGTCGCACTAAAGGCGCAAACACATTGTTGGCTCGAGCGAAATACCTGGTTGAGAATTGAGATATCTCCTTAAGGGCAGAAGCCTCCGCAATACACCCTTCAACTCTAGCCTTGTTGCGAACAGACGCCCTGAGCTTTTTCAACGCCCTTTCTATAGGATACATCCACCTAAATTGCACTGGTCCGTCTACCAAAGCTTCCCAAGGCAAATGCACAATTAGATGTTGCATCACATTGAAGAATCCTGGCGGGAAAACCTTTTCAAATTTACAAATAAGAATTGGAATTTCTTTCTCAAATTTCTGCATCAACCTCTTCGATACCGTCTTTGCGCATACTTCCCTATAGAAGTAACTCAGCTCTGCAAATATGCTCCAAAGCTCATCCTTAAAATAGCCTCGAAACATCACGGACATCAGCCTCTCCATAATAATATGGTAGTCATGGCTTTTCAAACCGATCAATTTACCGGTCTTCAGATTGACTGTCCGTTTCAGATTTGCCGCATATCGATTTGGAAATTTCAGATTCTTCAACCACTTAAATATTTCTTTCCTTTCATCCGGCTTGAGGCAGTAATCAGCTCGCGGCCTACTCTCATGCCCTTTATCGCTTACTTTCAACTCGAGCATCGGTCTCTTACAAATTTCAGCCATGTCTTTTCTTGCCTTCATATTATCTTTAGTTTTATCAGTCACATCGAAACATGTGCTTATGATGCTTTCAGCAACGTTACGCTCTTGGTGCATCAAGTCTATGTTGTGCGGCATGATCAAGGCTTTTGCATACGGAAGCTCCCATATTGATGAAATATGGGTCCAGTTGTGGTCCTCCCCGTAGCCTTGGAATCTATCATTTTCTCCTTGCTTCAGACAAACATGCCATGCCATTATCTGCGGTGCAGTTTGCCTCTTTGGTGGCCCATTCTGATTTTGGCTTCACTTCTGAATGCAGTAAGCGAATTCCTGAAATCATGCTTGAATGGAGTCCAACGTCGATGAGCATCAAAGAATGACACTTTCCCACCATGCTTCAATCTGAATGCATCCGTATCATTCATACATATGGGACAGCACAACCGACCATGAACACACCATCCAGACCAATCTCCATACGGCATCAGATCATGCACTGACCACAAATAAGCAGCGTGCAAGGTAAACTCCTTTTCAGTATGGCTGTCATAAGCCTTCACACCTCTCCACAATTGTTTCAGCTCTTCAATTAAAGGGCGAACAAACATATTCAGCTTTGGCCCTGGATGCTCGAGGCCTGGGATGACTAGTGCAAGGAACATGAACTCTTCTTTATTGACCAACTCAGGAGGAAGATTATATGGCACAATGAAGACAGGCCAACACGAGTAAGGGCTTGCATTGGTATTGAAAGGTGTGAATCCGTCCTTCGATAGACTAAGCCGTACACTCCTAGGGTCGTTTGAAAATTCGGGATCAAACTCGTCAAATGCCTTCCACGCATCACCGTCCGACGGATGGACCATTATGTCTGGATCAGTGACGAGACGTACATCATTCTTTGGCCACGTCATATGCAGAGCTATTTCCTTGTTGAGGAACAACCTTGAAAGCCGAGGAATGATGGGCAACCGACGAAGTTGCTTAGCTGCGACCTTCGTAACTACCAATTCACCCTCATCATTTGTCACCTCGACATATCTAGAAGCTTCACAATGCTTACAACGGTCCAGCTTGTCATCCTCCTCAAAGAATAGCATGCAACTGTTGGGACACACGTCGATCTTCTCATATGTCATCCCAAGACCAGCCAACATCTTCTTTGCGAAGTACATATTCTTTGGCAACTTATGATTCTCTGGGAGAACCTCGCCCATCAGTTGGACGATGTCGTTGTAAGCACTGTTTGAAATGTTGTGCTTCGACTTTATCAACATTAGTCTTGTGAGAGTCCCAAGAACTGACATCTGAGTGTGCTCGTGCAGTCTCTCTTCTCCCACGGCGAGTAGCTGGAAGAATTCCTGAGCATCGTGTGGAAGCTGCCCCGGCTTCTCAGCGTTCATTTCAACCTCCCTACCAAGATCATGCAACATGTCGTCCATCCTATCATGATCGTCATCAAGTTCCACCTCCGCGTCAACGTGTCTAATAGACTCTCCATGCCGGTACCATACAAGGTAGTTCGGCATAAACCCACTTTTGCAAAGGTGTTTCTCCATTTCTTCCTTCTTCTGAGGCCACTTGTTCTCGCAGCGATTGCAAGGACACTTCACTAGACGACCAGTTGCATCTTTGAAAGCGTGCTCAAGAAAAGCCTTTGTTACACCCATCCATTCATTCGAATGTGCCCCATCCTTTCTCCACCCGTCATACATCACCCTCCGATCACCGTCCATTTCAAAGGCTAAACAAAAGTCAAAGAACATCAACGATCGTCCATGGCTTAGGTGAACTCCCTATTAGGTAAAGGCCCTAAACCCACCCAAGAGTGTAGGTCGATGCTTGTGATTTATGACGTGTAGCCTACGATTACCGCGAAATTTCGGCAGCATAACCCCGCTGCTCTCCAAGCACACGCCTAAACATGGTGTGTTGGAGAACAACTGGGTTACACAACCGAAATTCCACGTCAATCGTAAGGCACATGTCACAAATCACAAGCATCGGCTTACACTCTCAAGCTGTCCAAAATACGTGGACAATTCCGGAACGGCGAACCTCACAAGCCAATGTGACGTTGGCCGTTCCCGAACGGTGACGCATACGGTTCGCTACGGTTAACGATTAAAACTAAACTCTAAACATTAAAAAATATAACAAGATAACATTTAATGAAAATAAAAAATGAGATAACAATTAATGAAAATAAAAAACGACTAAGTAAGTACCTTGTTACTAGCGATGACGCCGAAGAGGCAAGTTCTCGGCGATGGGCGGCATGGGGCTCGGCGGCGGCGCGAGCGTGCGGCACGGGCGCTGCTGTGGGGCGGCGCTGCTATGCGGGCGGCGGGCGGCGGTGCAGCGAGGTCGGGCGGGCGGCGATGGCGGCTCGATTGAAACGGTTTGAAACGAGCGAGAGAAGGCCGAGGCCGACGATGTAGGGCCAGGCCGACGAAAATAGTGGTCGGTTATGAAGTATTTTCGTCGGTGTGGCCTCGGCCCACGAAAATAACCCTTATTTTCGTAGGCCTAGTGACCGACGAAAATAATTTCCGTATTTTCGTGGGCCTGCCAACGAAAATTTTGTGGGCCCACGAAAATACGCCTCATTTTCGTCGGCCTAGTGACCGACGAAAATAACTTCCATATTTTCGTGGGCCGGCCGACGAAAATATCCCGGCCCACGAAAATTTAGGCGTTTCCTGTAGTGGTTGATGTATTGTTTTATTGTCTATTTTACTAGAAGAAGCGGGGACCGTCGATCCGGAACCCGTAACCCCGGAAGAAGGGCTGGAGCCCGATCTCCCGGAAGTAGATCTTTTGTGCCAGGAAAGCTTCGACGAAGGCAAGTCCATCCTTCCCTTGATGCATAAATTACCTATTCTTTCTACCACTACCCAGGCCGGGATTTCAGGGTGGGATATTTGCATTGTGAGTAGAGAGATAGCCCGCATTAACAAATATCTTTTGGATACGAAATGTGGGTTGGGAGAAAGGGCAATATGTTTCTTCAAATAAGGTTTCTCTTGAAAAGGGATGTGCGATGAAGGGTATTCACCCTCATCACCTTGGGAGTGGGATGATCAGGGACTCCCTGGTTTAGGGGAGGGCCTAAGGTGTTGGCTCAGCTGGTTTAGGCGTGAGCAGAAGGATCGTCCCCTCATATAAGGACCGGTTTGTCATCTTCCCTACCGGTACTCTTTAATAGTACAACCACTCGAGACTGTGTGGGCAGTCACTCAATCTGAACTCATACGATCCAACCCCAGGGTTATGAAGGCTGGGGAGCACCGGGAGGATAAGGAGGGGGAATGTTTTGTACGGTTTGGACATGGCGGTTGCCTGACTCCTTCCGGATAACCGTTAAGGTTAGGACATGCGGGGGAAGAAAGAGATCCAGCATTCGGGTCTCGCGACGGTGAGATCGCAGAAACCGGACTAGTGGGTAAAGTGTACCCCTCTACGCAGAGTTGAAACCTATTCGAATAGTCTGTGTCCACTGGTATGGACGAGTCTGGTGTGGTATGACAATTAGTGTTTTTACAACATTCGTGAACAGGGAAATGTGTGTGTAAGTGCGTACTGAAAAAGAAAACAAGGCCACGGGAGCGGGAAGCTCATTGGTGGTTGAGTATTTTGTTATTTTTAAGTCTTTGGGGAAAACCTTACATCAACTGCCTTTCTCTAAGAAAATGAAGAGTGACTTCAACTCCACCAAATAAAGCATGTATGATATATGTCCCTTTCTCTTTACGGGAGTGGGGTGGGCTTGCAGAATACCTAGTGTGTTCACCCAGATTTATTTATGTTTTTCAGCAGCCGAAGACTTCTTCTCTGCTATGCTTGATTAAGAGGGCTGTGTCTGCACCCAGTTCTGCCTGTGGCTTGGGCTAGTGTACTTTCTTCTGCGCTCTATATTCTGGCTCTCTTGAGCTTGTACCCCAGTATTGTAATAGCTTTTATTTAAACTCTATACTATTTGAAGTAAGGAATGTGGTTACTAGCCTCCTGGGACTAGTAATTGTATCACATTTGAGTCCCAAAGGATCGGGACGCTTCAGCACGCGAGGTGGGCGAGTTGGGGCGTGGCGTGGCGTCTCAGATAAGTGGGCCCAACTAATCTGTGACCGCGGCAATAACGCGAGTGAGGCGAACGGGTGGCTGGCGCGCGTTTGTAGAGGGCCGAGTAGTGGGCCCGCGCTGTTAGAGAGACATCAGGGCGCGCGCGGTTTCGTTTGTGGGTTGAGCGGGATGGGAAAGACGCTATGGGCCGAAAATGAGGCAGTCGGCCCAAGTAGCTCTTTAATTCTTTTTCTTTTTATCTTTTCTTTCTATTTTCTCTTTTTTTATTTTCTTCATTTCTAAGTTTAGTTTGAATTCGAATTTTGAATTTAAACTCGTGCCACATTAATCTCTATTACTTTTGTGAAGTTAAAATACCAATTTGAGAAATATAATTATATTATTTATATTTTTATATCGTTTCTCCTCTTCTCATTTTCAAAAACCCTAATTCTAATTTAGGGCTGATTTGGTGATTAGGGATACCGAGGGGATCCATGGGGGAGGAATCCCCTTGCAATTCAATTTTGAATAGCAAGAGGATTTCTTCCCCTCGGGATCCCCGATCACCAAATGAGCCCTTAGGGTTTAATCCAACCTTTAGAATTATTATATTATTATTATCCTTATTATTTTTATTTAATGCACAAACATATAACTCCAACATTATGCATATTTTTTATCAATTGTTTCAATTCATCTCTAAATTTTATTTATGCTCTTTTTATGATGCAAACGAGGCACATAAAATAAGGAAATCACTATGTAATCCTTTTATACGATTTTGAGTATTACACTTGTCTTACAACATTTGAGAGTATTGCATCTTTACTCAGAGAGGGTCGAAAGTTACTCTCTTAGTTCACTAATGACTTGTTCTTTCCAAGACCTACTTCACAGGATCTCCGATTACATACACTAGGTTTCCACTATGGAAACTCAGAAAGATCCCATACACATCTCTCTCAATATGGTTTCTATCACATTACGTGGTAGCCTCTTTGCAAAGGAATCTATCATACTTTTATTTGTACAAATATAAATCACACTTATAACTCTAGAGTTTCTCAACTTCCTGAAATATTTCAATCGTCTTTTGACATGCCTTGATGACTTCCCATTATCCTTAGAACTTGTTACTTTGGCAATAACAGTTTGATTGTCATGGTTCATAAGGATAGCCAGTATTTTTTTTAACCATCGACAAGTCCATCAAGAGTTCACACAACCATTCTGCCTCAACAGTTGTTGTGTCAAGTGCAACGAGCTTGGCTTCCATGGTTGACATCGTCAAGATGGTCTTCTTGCATGACCTATATGATATGGCGCCTCCACCAATAGTAAAGATATAACTACTAGTCGCATACAGATCATCTACATTAGATATCCAGTTCGAATCACTATATCCTCCAAGTATTGCATGTTGACCAGAATAGTGAATTCTATAGCTCATTGTGTCGTGCAAGTAGCGCATAACATGCTCAAGTGCATGCCAATGATCAGTCCTGGGGTTTCACATGAACCTGCTCAATTTGCTCACAACAAACGAGATATCGAGCCTTGTTGCACTAGCAAGATACATGAGTGAATCGATGATATGAGAATATCTCATTGGTCTAAACCAATTCTCTTGTTCTTTCATAGTATCACAATGGGACCGTAAGGTGTTGGAGAAGGTTTGCAATCAAAGAATCCAAATCGCTTCAAAACCTTTTTAACATAGTGAGATTGCGAGAGAATAATCCCACCATCTACCTTAATCATCTTGTTGTTTAAAATCATATTAGCTTCTCCTAGATCTTTCATATCAAAACTCTTTGATACAAAAGACTTGACATCATTGATCGCATCAACGTTTGTGCCAAATATCAATATATCATCCACATACTGGCACAATATAACTCCTTCACCCCACCATAACGATATCAAACACACATGTCTGCCTCATTGATGGCAAAGCATGAAGACGTTAGAGTCGTGTCAAACTTCTCATGCCACTACTTTGGTGCTTGTTTCAGGGCATATAAAGATTTTAATAACTGGTCCACTTTGTTCTCTTGACCCTTTTCTACAAATCCATTAGGTTGTTCCATATAGATTTCCTTGTCCAACTCTCCATTAAGAAAAGCTGTTGTTGGTCCTTGTTCATAAATGCTATACATCAAGAACAAAGCAACACAACCGTTAATGATTAAAGACCTTCGTCCTTCGAAGCATTATCTCCTTTGGGATATAATGATCTTCAGATGAAGGTCATGAAGGACATACCTTCGTCATCTGAACAAATGAATATAAACAAAAGTGTGTGAAATACAAAGGAATGCAAATAATGATGATATACTAGTAAATTATTTGCATTCTTATTTTATGAACGTGAATAAATATCCACAATATTTATATTACATTGATACCTTCGGCTTGGCGGAAGGTGAAAATGCGAGAATGACACAAGGGTGGTTACAATCAAGCGTGAACAGTATGGTGTTATTGTTCATCTATTTATAGGCACGGGACGCAGCCCGAACAAAATTACATTCATGTCCCTGACATTTGCTGCTAGTCATAAGGTGAGCTATCAAGGACTAAGTAGTCTTTTCCCCTTTAGGTTGGTTTCATCTTCCACCTTCATCATTTTACTAAGCCGAAGCTCCTTCAGCCATAGCTTTGGCGTTTGTTCATCCTGCTTTCGGGTTGTATCTCCATATCACACATACCTTCATCTCAAAGCCGAAGCCTCCTGTATCAGTCTATGTTACACTGAAAAACATATTAGTCACGTTTTTGAGGACCTTCGGAAGAGGAAGGCCCCCAACAGTAGCCCCTCATAGTATTAATTTGTTGTGAAGAAATTCAGACTGCGACGTGAACAAAGACCTTTAGTCGAAGGTCCGAAAAAACACCTTCCCTTTGCTAGAATAGCGAAAGACACTGACATGTATGGCCCACCAAGCTATGATGCGCTGGGCATATAAATATGGACTCACATTGATAGCATTTGATGTGTCATTTCAACTGATTGTGCTATTTTTGTCATCCTGAATTTTCTTGCTCTGCCAAGTTTTGATTAAATTGCAAGCTTCGACATTTGTGCAATTGCTGACTAAATGGCTGAAGAGAAGAAGGTTGTCGACCTTGCATTGGTTGGGTTCTATGAAGCTATGGGGAAGACCAATACAGAGAAAATTACCAATGAAATGCTGGCTGGGTTTTTTGAGGATTCCGACGATAGCGAAAGTTTTGATTTGGAAAGTGGAAACGAAGATGCCGAAGATCGGCCCTGGCGGCCGAGTCATACCATCTTCGGAAAGTCATCCATCAAGCAAAGTCAGATTGATGCTATGAAAGGGAGATATTTCTGTGATATTTCTATTGTGAGGGCTAGAGGAGATAGCACCGCCCTGCGCCTGAAGTAGACGAAGTTGTTGTCTACAAGAGCTTCATGAAAGCAGGTCTTCAATTTCCCTTGAGTAAATTTCTAGTTGAAATTCTGAAGACTTTTGAAATTTACCTTCATCAGATTACCCCCGAAGCTATAATTAGAATGGGGATTTTTATTTGGGCCGTGAGGAGCCAAGGACTAGAGCCGAGTGCAAAATGCTTCTATAACATGCATGAGTTGTCCTATGAGACGAAGGCTACTGACAAAGAGCAATATCATAATAATTTTGGTTGTTACGGCTTTGTGCCTCGCTCTAATGTGAGCAATCCAGTCCTAACGTTCGGAAGAGGTGGCCAGGAGCCTGGATGGAAGAGTGGTTTTATGTAAAGAACACCTTAGTTGAGAGAGAAGATATAAAGGGGATCATCCAATGCCCTATTTGGTCTTGCTTCGGCATCAGAAGGCCAGCCACTGCTCTTGAAAATGAAACTGAAGCATGCCAGAAGGCCTTTAACACTGTATGCACTTTTATTGACACAAGAGACTTAGTCCAAGAGCATATTGCTTTTAGAGTGTGGCCTCTTGTTAGTGACTAGGAGATGTCGAAGGAAGCTGTTGCCGGGTCTAGTCAAGGTGGCTTGGTTTATCTGAAATACACCTTCAGATACAGAGATCAATTTGATGAACCGAACGATGACTGGCTGAACTATGTCGAGGCAACCAGTGACGAATTGCTTGGGGCCTACACAAGGGCCGAAGATGATGCTATGACATTAGCCTTCGGAGGATGAGGCAAAAGAATATTGAACAGAGTTTTCGATGTAATTGGTTTTGTATACCTAGACTATTGATATTCGTCGCGAAAGCAGGGAAAGAAAAGAAAAGCTGCTGCTTCGGCCATCTTCGCTACGCCGAAGGGTGAAAAGATCATGGTTTTGACACACCAGCCTAGGTATATTGAAACGTCCAGGGTGCCAAAGCTTGCCGAGGGGACTTCTTCCGCCGCTGAGCTAGAATACCCTGCTCCTGCCGGTGCCAAGGGAGAATCGGCTGAAGTACCGAAAGCAATGGGACAGGAGAAGGTCGAGTCGGCCAAAGCGCCGAAGCGTCCTGCCGAAGCCAGGGAAAACGGTCAAAGAACCAGAACTGGTAGAGTCAGTAGGGCTGCCAAAAATCCTGAGCCCACCACTAGACCGAGAGTTGCCGAAGATCTCCAAAGTTCCTGCAATAACTCCCAAGAGGAGGATGGCTAGCGTGTTGGACGCTGTCCTGGAGTCGACAAGGGTACCAACTCCTGCTTCTATAGGGGTGCCACCGTGAGTGAGAAAGCTGCAGAAATAGTTACAACTCGTGCTGAAGCTGAAGTTGGGCCCTCAGTTCCCAGAGGGCCTGTTGAAACTGAGCAAGGACCTTCGGATGCCGCTCTGAACTTGGAAAAATAAGGCGCACCCAAGAAGGTTAAATCTCCTGCCCCAAAGGATCTACTAAAGAGCTAGATTTTATTATACGACATGCTTCAGGCAAACAGTTGACAGAAGAGCAGATTGCCGAAGCTAAACACTATGTCAGGGATTTAAAGTACCCGAAAGGATCCTTGGTGCATAATGGCACTGATGAAGATGACTTTCTGTACTGCCTTCCGGACAACAAGGAGTTATCTGTTTGTCTGGAGATGTCAAGGAACATAGGGTTTCCGAAGCTCGAGCTTGGCCTATCTGCAATGTCGAAGGATGACCTTGCAGACGCCTCGCTTACAACAGTCTGAAGGTAAAGATGTTTTGACTTATAAACAGATTGTTTTTTATCTCTTATTATTGTGCTGATCCACCCTTTTTGTAGGGCTTAATCTTGAGCAATGCTTTAAGGGCACAAAAGAATACTGAAGATGAAAGCAATGCAATTGCACTTGGAAACCTTCGGTCGAAGGTTATTAGACTGAGAAATGAAGCCCTGGAAAAGGATAAAATTCTGCTCTCCTTGGTAGACAAGCTGAAGAGCAACGAAGCAAAGCTTAATGCACAGTCTGAAGCTCATAAAGCCGAAGTTGAAGAACTTCGGAAAAAGCTTGCCGAAAAGAATGAGGATTTTGAAGTGGCTAAAGCGAAACAAGAAATAAGCGAATGGACTAGCTCAAGATTGCAAAAGAATGTGGATGAGCTTCGTGAATCGAAGGAGAGGTATTATGAGAAATCCTTGGATTGTGCTAAAAAGTTGAAAGATAGTTTTGGAAAGGTGGGTGCATACTCATCGGAGAAAAAATTTATTAGAGGCGATCCTGAAGGAATCATTGAATGGATCGGCAAAGAAGCTAAAGCTTTTGACGAAATACTTAGCGACTGCGGGGATTTCTGTGCCTTCGCCGGTGCCCGTGGGGTTGCAGCGATTTTTGAGAAAACTAGATGTGACCATGTTAAAGCTGCAGATCAGGCAGAAACCGTCTTCTCCATAGAGGACATGAAGGAGCCGTCGACCGAAGCTACTTTGGTGGGCGGGAACTTCTATTCCAATGTGTGGATAAAAGGTGGCCATGAAATAGCCGACGAGATTATAAAGAAAAATGAAAAAGAATCCCATGATGCCCGAAAAGAAGCCAAGCGAGCCGAAGAAGCTGCTGAGCACGCAAGGCGTATAAGTATTATTATTGAATCTAAACTTCGTTATTTGCTTTTGGCTTCGGATTAACAATCTGTTATTTACTATAGCTGAACTTTCACCGCCACCCGAGCCATATGACCCCGAGACCGATCCGGCCATGAAGGCTGCATTAGAAACAATAAAGATTGTCGAAGAAGTCGTTGATGAAGTTGTCAACAAATTACTAAACGAAGCTGCCGAGAAGATTTTAAAAGAGGACTGACTTATTGTGCACTTTAGAAATGTAGTATTTGGGAAATGCAATATTCGTACATGAGCTAAACATTGAACATCTATGTATATTAATGTAATATATTTCTTTACGATACATGAAATTTGCATACATACCATTTTTGAGCCTTCAGCAAAAAAACACATTCCCTTCTTTTCATACTTCGTAAAGAAACAAGGCCCTTCTGTGGTATAACTTGTTGTATAACATTGTTGTCGACGAAGATTTTCTTGACATGTAAAATTATAATTGTCGAAGATACACTTTGTGCTCCAGCACATTGTTCCATTCATCGCATGTTTTGAAAGAAGCAATTTTCCTTTTCCATAATCTTGCTGTTGATGCGACATGATGTATGATGTAATGCTATGCGAAATGATACGATGATATGATGCAGCATGATGTTTATGCCAAAGTCACATACCCACATGAAAACACACCCAGACTCTGCACCCCCTTAGGAACGTCTTTTGAGTCTCTTCACCTTCTATTTTGGTGGCATTTAAGCTCTGCATCCCCTTAGGAATGACTTTTGAGCTTCTTCACCTTCTATTTCAGTGGTGTTTAAGCTCTGCATCCCCTTAGGAACGACTTTTGAGCTTCTTCACTTTTTATTTTGGTGGTATCTTAGCTCTGCATTCCCTTAGGAATGACTTTTAAGCTTCAGAACTTACTCTGCGCTCCTTTAGGAACGACTTTTGTAGCTTTGGAGCTTACTCTGCGCTCCCTTAGGAATGACTTTTGCAGCTTCGGAACTTTTGTTAAGGGGATGCGCCCCACATTCGATGGTGTGACCACAATATTATTACATCAAATTGGAATTTAATCCTTCGTGAATTGTTTTTCATACAAGAAAATAAAATGGCGGAAAAAACAAAGATACACTAGGGTAGGATATTCTTTAGTAAATGTGCTTGGACTCAGGCACAATGTTATTGACTGTGCGAGCTTCGGACTCCTCCCGAAAATCGCGATGTTGCTAAGTGTGTTGATGCCCTTCTGGCTGCTGACTGCGAACTAGAGTAGGTGCTAGCGGTGGTGGTGGTGGCAGCTGGGCCCAAGAAGCTTGAGAATGGCTTGCCGAAGCAACAGAGGTTGTAGGTTGTCGATTGCCTACATACTCTGGGACGTAGGGAGAATAGCATGAAGCAGTATGTAGAACCTGCTTCGGCTGATTCTGTCGTGCTTCAGCTTCGGCAATCTCTTTCGGCTTTTGAATCGTGATCTGGCACGTTCTTGTGGTATGTCCCTTGTCTTCACTGCAGAACAAACAAAACACTCTCCTGGGCTGATCTCTATATCTTCCTCCGAAGCTTCTGCCTGCTCTGCCTCTCGGAGCGGGTGGCCTGAAGGAACTTTGTTGTGCCCCTGATGATTGGGAGCTATGCTGCTGCCTATGGGTTTGATTTCCCCTGTCGTCACTTGGGCTGGTATTATGGATTGACCTGACATGCCTGGGGTGGAATCTCCCTCCGAAGCCCCTGGCCATTTCAGAGTATTTGTAGGCTTCTTCCCTTGTTTGCCGAAAATTATTATCAGCTCTGATGTATTCATCCATTTTCTGGAGAAGCTTCTCCAAAAATTTGCGGTGGCTTCCGTGCAAAGTATTGCACCGTAGGTCCTGGCCGTAGCCCCTTGATCATGGCCTCAATGATGATCTCATTGGGCACTGTAGGTGCTTGAGCTCTCAGCCGCAAGAACCTTCGGACATACGCCTGCAAATACTCCTCCTGGTCCTGCGTACACTAAAAGAGAGCCTAGGTAGTGACCGACTTCATTTGGAAACCCTGAAAGCTGGTCAATAACATATCCTTTAGCTTCTGACATGATGTAATTGTCCCTGGCCGAAGAGAGGAGTACAAAGTTTGAGCTACGCTTTTGACTGCCATGACGAAGGATTTCGTCATGACTGCAGTATTGCCCCCATATGAGGATATGGTTGCTTCATAGCTCATCAAGAATTGCTTCGGGTCTGAGTGCCCATCATACATAGGAAGCTGAGGTGGCTTGTATGATGACGGCCACGGGGTAGCCTGTAATTTTGCTGCCAAGGGAGAAGCATCATCAAAAGCAAAATTGCCATGATGAAAGTCATCATACCATTCTTCTTCGTTGAATGAGCTCTCCTGACGAAGCTCCCTGTACTGAGGCCTTCGGTCATGGTCATCTTGAGTAAGATGGCGCATTTCTTCAGCGGCTTCGTCGATCTTCTTCTGAAGGTCGGCCAGCTGGGCCATCTGCTCCTTTTTCCTTTGTACTTGTTGATGAATGACTTCCAGGTCCCTGATCTCCTGATCCAGCTCCTCCGCCTGATGTGTTGGGCTGGTAGCCTTTCTCTTCTGGCTTCTGTCTTCTCGGAGAGAGACCGTCTCCTAGTTTGTGTCCAGTGGCTGCAGTGCAGCCCCTGGCGCTGCTGTCTTCTTCGGCGGCATGACGAAGGTTGATGCTTCGCCAAAAGTTGTGGAAGTGAGTACACCAGAGGTGGGCGCCAATGTTGGTCCTTGTTCTTAAATGCTATACCTCAAGAACAAAGCAACACAATCGTTAATGATTAAAGACCTTCGTCCTTTGAAGCATTATCTCCTTTGTGATATAATGATCTTCAGGCGAAGGTCATGAAGGACATACCTTCGTCATATCAGGAAATGAATATAAACAAAAGTGCGTGAAATACAAAGGAATGCAAATAATGATGATATACCAGTAAATTATTTGCATTCTTATTTTATGAACGTGAATAAATATCCACAATATTTATATTACATTGATACCTTCGGCTTGGCAGAAGGTGAAAAATGCGAGAATGACGCAAGGGTGGCTACAATCCAGCGTGAACAGTACGGTGTTACTGTTCATCTATTTATAGGCATGGGACACAGCCCAAACAAAATTACATTCATGTCCCTGACATTTGCTGCTAGTCATAAGGCGAGCTATCAAGGAATAAGTAGTCTTTTCCCCTTTAGGTCGGTTTCATCTTCCACCTTCGTCATTATACTAAGCCGAAGCTCCTTCAGCCACAGCTTCGGCGTCCGTTCATCCTGCTTTCGGGTTGTATCTCCATATCACACATACCTTCATCTCAAAGTCGAAGTCTCCTGTATCAGTCTATGTTACACTGAAAAACATATTAGTCACGTTTTTGAGGACCTTTGGAAGAGGAAGGCCCCCAACAGTTGTCTGCACCTATATCTGATGGACAAGAAGACCATATGAGATAGCTATGGAAAATAATACTCGAATAGTAGTCATTCTAACAACAGGTGAATAAGTACCAAAAAATTAGCACCTTCTTTCTGAGTATAGCTTTTAGCCACAAGTCGAGCCTTGTACTTCTCAATTGTATCATCAGGCTTGAGCTTCTTTTTAACCACCCACTTGCAACTCACATGTTTATAACCATGGGGTCAATCAGTGACCTCCCACATACCATTTGAAAGAATTGAGTACATCTCTTTCTGAACTACTTCTTTCCAATCATTTGCAGATGCAAATGCGGCTATAGTGGTAGGAGTGTCATCCACAAGGTACACAATGAAATCATCACCAAAGGGGTTTTCAACCATCTGGCTCTTGCTCTTTCTAGGAGCATCATTGTCATCCTCTTATAGGACAATCTCATGTGGTTGTTCAAAATTCTCAACAGGTGTATTATGTACAAGAGTTATCCCAGAAGAGTGTCTAGAATTGCTATGTAAGTCTTTCGTTGGAAATATGTGTTCAAAGAAAGTTGCATCATGTGATTCCATAATAGTATCAACATACATATTAGAAACTTTAGATTTAACTACCAAAAATCCATAAGCTATGCTATAGGAAGCATATCCTAGAAAGACATAATCCACTATCCTTGGTTCAAGCTTGCCTTTTTATTAATTGGTACATTAACTTTCTCCAAGCACTCCCCATGTGCGCAAGTATGGATGTGATGGTTTTTCTGCCAACCCACTTCTCATAAGGGGCTTCTTTTCCCATACGAATCCTATTCAGAACATGACACAAAGTCAGGATTGCCTCCCCCACCTTGCTTTAAATAAATTGCATGTGTCTAACATGGCATTCACCAAGTCAGTCAGCGTACAGTAATCCTGTTTGATTCGGCTGAATAGGGAGGTGTCCTCTCATGAATAATGCCATGTTATATACATAAATCTTTAAAGACTTTGGGAAAGTATTAACCACCACGATCTGATCTAAGACATTTGATCTTTCTGTCTAGTTGATTTTTCAATTTTAGCCTTACAGATTTTAAAAATAGCCTAATGCTTCATCTTTAGTTTTTAGCAAGTATAAATGGCAAAATCTATACGCATTATCAATCAATGTCATGAAGTATCTATTTCCACCTTTTGTCAACAAACGATTCATCTCGCAAAGATCAGAATGTATGAGTTCTAGAGGTGCCAAGTGTCTCTTCTCGGTAGCCTTGTGAGGCTTTCGAGGTTGCTTCGACTACACACAACTATGGCACTTAGAACCTTTGACAGTGGTGAAATTCAAAAATTAAACTCATGGTGGAAAACCAAGACATAGAACCAAAATTAATATGACACAAACGAGAATGTCAAATACTCGCAAGATCATCAACATTAGAGCAAATATGGTTCACAAACTTATTATCACAATCTAATAGAGAAAAACAACAAGCCTTCGTAGTCATAGCCTTTACCAATAAATTGTATAGACTTAGACACCACTACTTTATCGAACTCCAAAACTACCTTGAACCCATTTCTACACAGAAGGGTTCCACTAACGAGATTCTTGTTCATAGAAGGGACATGTTGCACATTTTTTAGTTGTACGATCTTTCCTAAAGTAAACTTCAGATCCACCATGTCAATGCTATGAACAGAAGCATGAAACCCATTCCCCATTGGGACGTCTCATGCGACCTGATATGATGAGAAAATATTAATGCAGAACACACATGAACATTAGCACCAGTATCAATCCACCAACGAGATGATTGAAAAATGAGAAAATGAAAGGTAGACTAACATACCCTTTGTCTCACTCATTGCTAGTGATCACTGTGTTGACATTGCCCTTTTTGCCACGACGGTATGCTCGATCAGGACATTCTTTGGCAAAATGACTCATCTCACCACACGCGAAATAGGTCAACTCGGCCTTATTCTTCTTCTTCTTGAAGTTGGTAGTTTTGTTGGGCTAGTTAGGCTTTGTCTTCCCTTTGCCCTTGTTTTGGTTCTTATAAACCATGTTGGCGCTATAGTGGCCCTCACCTCCTTTAGAACTCGTGTCTTTAGCCCAAGCTTTCTCCTCAACATCCAGACGCCATTAGAGTTTCAACCGATATCTCTTCTCTTTTGTGTTTCACATAAGCAAACAAGTTCCTCCATGAAGAAGGCAACTTTGCAATAATGCAAACAACCACAAATCGGTTAGGTAGAACAATCTTAAGGGGATCGAGTTCCTCAGCAATGCATTGTACTTCATGAGCTTGCACTACAACGGTGTGATTATTAGTCATCTTATAATCATGAAAGCTCTCCATGATATATAGCTCATTGCTAACATTCGATGCACCATACTTAGTAGTAAGTGCATCCCACAACTTCTCGACTATGTGATGTGTATTCACATCAACCAGTTAGTCAACAAGGGCATTAAGAATTGTTATCATGAAGATAGTATTGGCATCATCATATTTTTTCTGCTTTAGGAATCATTATGCCCTCAGATTTGCCATTACTAACATGGAACACAATCATAGCGGTAAGCCAGAGCGTGGCCTTAACTTGCCACCTCTTAAAGTGCATACCATAGAATTTCTCTGGCCTCAGTGCCTCAGTAAAATTAGCTATAGCTAAACTAGGAAATTATCTACAATAAGGTCTTTGGATTGTTGAATAAGTAGACATATTCTAGATTAAATCACAAATATAAATCATGAACAACAATAAATAATCTAGTTGTTGTTCCCCAACAGGCTAGTAAGCAGTACACAGAACACATCTATAACAATAGATAAAATGAAGTACGAGATTAGTCAGAAGGTGTATACTAATTAGACATACTAAATGATGGTGTGGAAGTGGCAAGGAAGATAGCAGTGACAGTTGTCGAGAAGAACGCAAGCAGTCACGAGAATTTGCTTCCCAGAAACCTTATTCGACATCTACCAGTGCACGATTTCGAAGGCAAAGGGTTCTAGAGACCTGTACTCCCGATTGTAGATGCACACTAGCACTCAGGATGAAGAGGACTACATCAGCGGTATAGCAGTAAGCAGAGGTAATACCTAACTCACGTGTTGAGATATCTTTGGTGGTGGCTATTAGGTGTTATTTATTGAGCCGCCTCTAGTCCCACGATTCGAGGATAAGGACTTAAGTCACGATCTGTATGTGATCCGATAAGAACTCACGTCTCAATCGTGTCGTGATCGATAAGAACTCTTACTGTCGGGGACCATAATTAGGGGTACCCCCAACACTCCTAAACTCGGTTGGTAATCACCATCAGCACAAGCTGCAGAGCCTGATGGGCGCAATTCAGGTCAAGGCTCTATCCACTCAAGGGACACGATCTCGCCTCGCCCGAGCCCATCCTCGGGCAAGAACAGTAGACCCAGGTGGATTCACGCCTCGCTCGAGGGCCTCCTCAAGCAACGGGCGCACCCTCGACTCGCCCGAGGCCCAGCTCGGGCAGGCTTCGCACTGAAGCAACCTTGGCCAGATCGCCTCGCCAATCGACCGTATCGCAGGAGCATTCAATGCGAGGATCGCTTGACACCTTATCCTGACGCACGGTCCTCAGTCGACAGGGCCAAAGTGACCGCAGTCACTTCGCCCCTCCACTGACTGACCTGATAGGAAAACAGCGCCGCTCGCCCCTCTCCGACTGCTGTGCCACCCACCAAGGTGAGACTGACAGCAGCTGAGTCCAGCCTCAGGCGCCACAGGAAGCTCCACCTCGCCCGACCTTGGGCCTCGGCCTCAGGAGAAGTCTCTGCCTCGCCCGACCCCAGGGCTCGGCCCTCGCCTCGGCCTCGGAAGATGGACTCCGCCTCGCCCGACCCCAGGGCTCGGCCCCCGCCTCGGCCTCGGAAGATGGACTCCGCCTCGCCCGACCCCAGGGCTCGGCCTCGACCTCGACCTCGGGCGAAATCGCGTCCTCGCTCGGCCTCAACCTCGACCTCGGAGGAGTTTCCGCCTCGCTCGACATTGGGCTCGGACCAACCACGCCATAGGGGGGATCATCATTACCCTACCCCTAGCTAGCTCAGGCTACGGGGAACAAGACCGGCGTCCCATCTGGCTCGCCCCGGTAAACAAGTAATGATGGCACCCCACGTCCACCCATGACGACGGCGGTTCTCAGCCCCTTACGGAAGCAAGGAGACGTCAGCAAGGTCCCAGCAGCCCCGACAGCTGTGCTTCTACAGGGCTCAAGCGCTCCTCCGACGGCCACGACATCGCATGCACAGGGCTCTAGCACCTCTCCGATAGCCACGTTGGAATGTACATAGGGCTCTGGCTCCTCTCTGCCGGACACGTTAGCATATTGCTACACCCCCCATTGTACACCTGGACCCTCTCCTTACATCTATAAAAGGAAGGTCCATGGCCCTCGTACGAGAAGGTGGTCGCGCGGGAGGACGGGCTGACGAACAGCCTCTCTCTCCCTCGCGAACGCTTGTAACCCCCTACTGCAAGCGCATCCGCCCTGGGCGCAGGATAATACGAGCCGCGATTCTCTTTCCCCCTTGTGTTCCATCTCGCGCCGACCCATCTGGGCTGGGACACGCAGCGACAATTTACTCGTCGGTCCAGGGACCCCCGGGGTCGAAACGCCGACACTTACCTTAACAACCAAGAAATCAAAAATAGAAAATAGAAAATAGCAAAAGAAAATCATGCCCCTCAAGGCGAGGAGCTGGAATTTGGCAAACCATTCATGCACATGTCATACGCTCATGCCCTTCGCCTTGCCCCGACCAGGAGAGGCAAGGCAAACAAGCGAGTGTACGGCACTCCATCCTCTCTCCTCTCATCCAAACTTGGTGGGATAGGGAAGCCTCCACATATAAACTAATCTCACTCCACTTAAACTAGAAATGTGGGACTATTGGTTCCACCATTCCCTTACCATATATGGCTTTTGATATTTTTGTAAGATTTAATTAAATTTATCTATTGAGCCAAGCCTCTAAATCCAACAGCATTTATGTTATCCGACATTCGTGGGCTTCCGCAGGCTAGCAATGGGTATGCCTGTCGGAGAAAGAAGATGTAGTCTTTGCAAGCGTAGAGGATGTAAAATCACCACACCACAGTCCAACGATGAACCTAGTCCTTATGGTTATAGTGTGCTAGAAAAAAATAGAAACCAAGATTCAAACCATGACTAATTAGTTCTAAACCCAACACTTAGACCACTAAACGAACTGCTCATAAAAATAAAATCTTATTCTTGTGGTGCTGATCCTAAATATACTCTATTGAATTATTTTTTAGCTAAACATGCATCGGGCTACCATGGATTACAGATTCACGCTGAAGAATGGCTGCAAAACATGTTAGTGATTTAGGGTGATGATTGTGCTACAACAGAGGACTCGACTACCACATTGTCATCCATGTCATATAATCCTCCACGCTCATCCTCAATGACCATATTATGCGAAATGATTTATGCACATATGATCACACTGAATACTTGGTGGGAAAAGAAACGACCTAGGGTAGCAAGAATACAGTATCAAGCCATGGATGTCCTGTTTTTCCTTTGCTGGCTAGATAATGTGTAACCTTTGCTAGTTTGGTTTTGAATTATCTTGCCCAGATGTCTTGTTGGCTGACCACTTTTAGCTACTAGTCTCGTGTTGGTTGGTGGTTTTAAGAGGGTCTAGCCTCTATTGTAAGTAAACCTTTTCATTTCCCCCTCTTTTAATATATCTTTTTTCATTGTGGGGATCTCCCCCGCAGTCTTTTCATTCAAAAAAGAATATTGAATCAAGCCTTTAGGATTCAAAATGATCTCTCTCTACATCCTTCCAAGCACCCTCCTAGCACGCAACAAACATCCACTACTTGAGAGTTTTGGAAGGGGAATGGTCTTCATGAACACTAGCCACAGAGGGTAGATGTCATCGAAGAGCCTTTGTTAAGGCTATGTAGTTTCCATTGAGTTGATGAGGTCACCCTTTGTAGGAAAATGATCAAAAGAGATAGGTCAAGTGTTGAGGTCACTAGGGGATTGTAATCTTGGTGGTACATGGTGACGGGTAGGAGCTCATGTCATGATCCAAAAAGGAGGTGATGGTTAGGGGTTAGAGTTTGAAAGGAGTACATGTCATGATACTATTGCACACTGTAAGTTTAAATGGTGTTAGTTTCAAAGATATGAACTTAGAGTAACCTCTCCCTAAATTGTACATACAAATGTTGAATACTTGTAGGGTATATGCACTAGACATTTGAGATCAACATATCACTTGTAGAATCATATTACATAAAGGTGAGTACAGCTAGAGGTGACAATTGGCTCTAAAGTTTACACTATAAAATTTAAGGATCGAATTGGATTAGGATCTGCTATATTTCTATTCATTTTTTAACTAAAATTAGATAAAGGCTCAAACTAATTATGAAAAAGTATCTGGATCATGATTCATTACCACCCTAACTCTAAGTACAACTTGTTGGTGATAAGAAAAAAAACAAAGGCATCAAGAAAAAGACAGTAAGTAATCATTACTTAAGGTAAATGAAAGAAAGAAACAAAATACAAATCTGGCAACCAAATGGAGGAAGGATACACTAAGGGCTAGTTTGACAACTATATTTTTTTCAAGGGATTTATATTTTTTCAAGAGAAATTAGTATATTTTTTAAAAAAATGAAAATTTATTGAAAAATTGAAGTTGTCAAACTAGCTCTAATGGACAATAAAAATCCGAATGGAGCAGGAGGGCGGCGGGTTGGGTCCTACACGAGATGAACGAGATCAGAAAAGTGGGTATCATGGAAATTATTCTAGAAAGTAAGAAATACAAATAAAACAATCGCTCCGCTCTTTATTATGAGATATAGATACAGTTGGGCATCACTACTATATAATTGATTTTTAGCAACATGAGCTTTTTATGTAGAGACAATTTAATCTATAGCCGCCTCTACAATGGCATCTTAACTGAGTCACCTCTCAAGAAATATATTTATAGAGACCACTATTACTTTCAATCGCTTCTACAAATGCCCCTATTTTTTAAGACACATTGACAATTTTGCCATTATGATTTGTGTGCTTCGGCAATATGCCATCAGACCCACAAATCATAGACACAGATTGTCCCACCAGTCATAGACACAGGATAGCATAATAACAAACAACCAAAATTAAGACTGACAAAATCACAAATTTCTTATTTTTTAAAGACGGTTAAAAAAAGTTGTCAATAAACATAGGAGATGCATGATAAAGTTGTCAATAAACATAGGGGATGCATCATAAAATGAGCTTTTTAGATGTCCTCAAATGGAGAAACGGTCAAAACCGAAGTTGTAGATCCAGAAGAGTTATATAACTTTGTAGTTGATAATTTTTCATTTAAAATCATCTATCTAAGAAAAATTATATTTGAATCATTTCTCACATTTCAAATTCAGAATTTTTAAACGCTTTAGATGAAGAAACAATAAAAACCCAAGTTGTAGATATCAGAAAATTATACAATTTTGTAGTTGACAACTTTTGCATCTAAATCCGTTTAGGATACCAAATACTTATAACAAAATTAGATGAAGATAAAATAGGAGAAAGAATATATCAGATAGACAACAAAGTGTCTTATGGGTTTTCGCTTGAGAAATCTTGTGACTTATCACTGCGCATTGCATTAGTGTGGCTGCCTGGTGGATCTCCCTGGCTATAAATCATTATTATTTTTGGACCTAGAATTATAAATCAATATAATGTCTAGAGGCAGACAGGCAGTTGCGTAAGCGCCTCTACAGACTGCTGATTCGTAGATGCGGAAAACTACATGCGGCTATATGTCAGCCGCTCATCCCATCCATAGGTGTTGACGAAGACTTTGGTAGTGCGTATAACTGTTTCTTGGTCGTAGGTTGGCTGGTGGAAGCTTGCAATTAATCAACTGTCAAATAGAATGTCGTCAAAGGGGCCACTAATAGGGTGTTTGGTTTGAGGAATGAGCTAGTCTATCATCTTCTCATTCCCCACTATTTTTGTTTGGTTTGTGGAATAGAATGAGTTGATCCATCGCCACATCATTCCTCATAGTCAGTTAGTTAGTATTAAAAATAAGGAATTAGGTCATCCACTAAATTTGAGGAATGAACCAATAATGCACCAACTCAATTTAGATGTAGTGATTCCTTAAACCAAACACACCCTAAATGATGAATAGTTCGTCAGTTACCGTATCCGATTGTAGCCTACTCCTAATAACCTTTTTGCCACTTGGATTTCTCCATCAAAACGAAAATGATAACATCCGTCATCCGACGACTCAGATCGTCGGGTATCTTGACAACTCATTAAAAAACAAACAAGACAGGTTAGCAGTTGGTCATCTCGACAAGCTCTATGTATACTCAGAGTTTTTGAATGTCCATGTGTCATACCTTTAAGAATAAAATCAGATGACACCGAATATATGTCTAGAATAAATTTTCACACATATAGCTGAAATTTATGAGTGAGTAATCAGTAGATATCATATATGGCATGCTTTTTCTTAGGCGGGCTAGGTTGAACAACAACGTGAACATGCTCAACCAATCGTTGTTGTTCACTGATGTACTCAATATTAAATTGCATACACCAATCAGTTCAACCTAAAAACTTAAGCTGATAAGAGAAGGTGGACAATCACTTATATTATATTCTAACACTCCTCCTCACGTCGAGCCTCTCCTGAATCTTAGACGTGGAATAAGAGCGAGCAACAATTATTTTATTTAATTGCGCTAGTCAGGATTAAAATTTGTAACTTCTGGATTTGGTACCATGTTAAGTTGCATGCACCAACCAATTCAACTCAAAATCTTAAGCTGAAGGGGAGAGGTGGCCAATTCACTTATATTATATTCCAATAATTTCCCTCATGTCGAGTCTCTCTTGGATCTCAGATGTGGAATATGAGTGAGCAACAATTATTTTTTTTTAAATGCGCTAACCAGGATTCGAACTCGTGACCTTTGACTCTGATGCCATATAAGTTGCATGCACCAACCAGTTCAAGTCAAAAGCTTAAACTGATAGGACGAGATGGACAATTCACTTATATTATATTCTAACGTTCTCCATCATGTCGAGCCTCTTTTGGGTCTCAGATGTGGAATAGGAGCGAACAATAATTATTTATTTAATTGCGCTAACCAAGATTCGAACTCAAGATCTCTGGTTCTGATACCATATTAAATTGCATGCACCAACCAGTTTAACCCAAAAACTTATTAGGTTGATAGGAGGAGGTGGGCAATTCACTTATATTATATTCCAACACTCAAGAGTAAGGGTGTGTTTGGTTTGGCTTTGGCTTTTGCCCCCTAAAAGCCAAAAGCCAAACCAAAGGGCTGGATCCAGGAAGCAGCTTTTTCTAAAAGTCGACTTTCTCGCAGTGCAAAACTAAAAGCACCCCTAGACCTGCTTTTAGTGGCTTTCGGATGGAACTGTGAAAACATATATCGAAGAACTTTTAACAACTTTTAGTGGTTTCCACCAAACAGTTTTTAGCTTTTTAACAGCTCACAGTCCACAACAGCTTTTTCCACAGCTCATAGCCCACAACAACTTTTTTCACAGCAACAGCCTAACCAAACAGACCCTAAAACATCAAATGTGAACTTCATGGTGTATGACCACGAGTACAACCTTGGGTACTCATTGATGGTGTTTGTAAAGACAATTCCCCTCCTATAGACTCTGAAACGGAGCATGTTTGTTACATGCTAGGAAGGTGTACAAAAAGACGTGGAGAGGGTATTTGGGGTGCTCAAGACTCGATTCCATATTCTCGCTACCATAGGTTGTCCATTTTCTCACCAGATACTTAGTGTGATAATCTATGCATATATCATTATGCATAATATGATAATTAAGGATGAGTATAGAGGATCATACGACGTGGACGACTATGAGACAATCGAATTCTCCATTATAGCACCAACATCACACCCAAAGCATCGATGATCTTTGCATCCATCCTTCACCGTGAGGTCATACTCCATGAAAGTCCAATGCATGATCACCCCTAAAACGATTTAACGAGTATATTTGGGATCATGTATAGAGTATATTTGGGATCTGCATCATGAGAATTAGATTTTATTTTATGAATTATGTAATTTTCATTTTTTTCGCAAGTAATGTAAGTTTTATGTTCTATGTATTGCGAAATTTTTATTTTAATTTGACGTATGTATTGTGTAATTTTTTAAGTAATGTAATTTGTAGTTCTCTTTATGAACTACATACCTTTTCACTACCGGAATCGGCTGCTTTGCCGAGAGCACTCGGCAAAGCCTGAAAAACACTCGGTTTATACACATAGTGTCTCACAACTTTCTCGAAACATTCTCAAATTTTTATCACAGCATGTACATATGATATCATGACACGTGGACAAGTTTTATGATTTTTTGACTTTGTTTGTGTTTTATACAATTTTTAAACAGCTGGATGGCAAGTTCACGACCATGTTTAGTGAGCATGGTGCTCGAA
The DNA here is from genome assembly GCF_902167145.1 of Zea mays. NCBI lineage: Eukaryota > Viridiplantae > Streptophyta > Magnoliopsida > Poales > Poaceae > Zea > Zea mays. The sequence continues at coordinate 35,310,852 of NC_050098.1, read as the reverse complement.
GTTTCCGGTCCGCTCCTGAAATGGGTCGTAACTTGTGCTAAATAGCATGGATATCATTTTTGCATGCACGGTTTTCCAAGTTTCGAGTAACTTGCAGTTCAAATGTGAATTTTCTGAAGAAATTCAAATAAACGAACTAAATCTACTAGCTATAGAAAACACTTTTCTAATTGTCCCAAAATGGTACATGTAGGTCTACATAGTGTAGAAACATACCACAAAAAGTTTGGTTGGAAAAATAAAAAAATGTACTTTGCCGAGTGTCCAGAAATGACACTCGGCAAAGAAGCCTTTGCCGAGTGTCAGCTTCTTCTTTGCCGAGTGCCAACGCTCGGCTCTTAGCAAAGGTTAACGTCCGTCAGCTCTAGACGGCCGCTGACGGCCCTTTGCCGAGCGCCGCCTTCGCCGAGTGTATTTCTGTGCCAAGAGTCCTACGCTCGGTAAACGAGCTTGTTACCGAGAGCAGGACTTTGCCGAGTGCGGCACTCGGCAAAGGCTTCTTTGCCGAGTGCCTGACAAAAAGCACTCGGTAAAGAGCCCAGCACTCGGTAAAGGCCCGGATTCCGGTAGTGTTTATTTGCTTACTTATGTGTTCGGTGTTTTCCAGCAATGAAATATCTTATTTTATTTGTAACAAACATCTATAAAAAGAAACTTTTGTTGTGGTGATTAGGTGGTTGTAATATGGAGATAAAGAGTGTGCACTGGAATATTGTTATAAACAAAAGGCTGATGTTGATAGACCGATCCATATAGATACAACCAGTCACAGACAAGGATGAATCTAAGGGAGGGGTTGCCGAGGATGCAATCCCGTTCATAGACTAAAAATTGTAGAAACAGGTCTTCAGACAAGCTCAAATACCACTTTCTGTAACCCACTATGCACCAACCACATCCTAATCCAAGCCTTCCGATGTCTAGCGCTCACACTCCTCGTCAACCGTCGTTGTCTGTCTAGCATCTACCATCCATCTCCTCCATAGCATGTCCACAGCCGACAAACGCCCGCACCCAAGCTCTAGACTACATGCGGTAATGGCTAATCAGCCAGGCTTCCCACTGCAAGATTCCCTGAAGGGGGGCGAGCGGCTGCCCTGCGCCCCTCATTCCACAGGGCCCTACCCTCCATATGTTTGTGTAGTTTGTGTGTGTATATATATATATAAGGTTGAGGTAATGGAAGCCCTGAGCTTCAATTACTGGAGAGAGCCCCGACCAGGGTAGGTCCGCGGGCGCGGGCGACGTGTCGGGTGGTGGGAGTGCCGCGCGGGTGCATCGGGGTCGTGGTGGGGTCACGCGTGGGGGTGTTCCGCGTTTATGCATACGGATTTTGACGGAAATGGCTGCGTAAATGGGAATAGTGGGGGTGCCGCGCGGGTGCACTAGGATCATGGTGGGGTCGGGCATGGGTCGCGCGTTTATGCATGCGTATTTTGACGATATTGGCTGCGTAAATTGGCATAGTGGTGTGGTCGGGACGCGGTCGGGGTGCGGTTTGGCGTTTATGCTTGTATCAATTGCCGAAAACAACTGCATATCCATCTGACGCGACGTGTGTGGTGAGGTCGGGTAGTGGGGGTGCCGCGCGGGTGCACCAGGATCATGGTGGGGTCCGCGCGTGGGGGTGAGCCATGTTTATGGTGTTGTAACACAATTGACAGGTAATCGTAACCGTGTCAACTCATGGAAATCTCTCAACATGCAAATCGCGCGGGATATTTGGAATATGCCATGAATATCGGCAAGGACGGTTTTGGCGAATATAGTAGGATAACTCCAAAAAAACTGGGCTACACACCGTCGCCGCTTTGTTCGATGACCTATAAGAGGTAGGGTATACACGATGGCGATGGACAGGGGATCGGTGCAGTATGGAGAGGCTACAGCGACGACGTTACCCTTTGGGTCAGATGGTCGGTATGCTGTAACTCCACCGGCTGCGTTACCGGCGCTAGGATTCCTTGAAGACAGCAACGCAGTTCATCCAAGTTTGGTGGGAGCAACTCACCGGATACCCATGAGGACAATTGGTGATCATGAGCAGGACACACCACACATTCTCCAAAGCCATGTAAGTTCAGTAAGATAATGTCAGATTTTCTGCATATTTGTTATACTGTCCGTGCAAGTTATGAAGTCCTAGAAATTCAGCATGCTATAAGATTATTTTGTATATGTGCATTGCATGACGACTCCATTAATTGAATAGGATGATAGTATAGATCAATGATTGGTACCGAAGGTCGGTATGACATTTACTAATGTGGACGAGGCGTACCAATTCTATAGCCGATATGCATATGAAGTTGGATTTCCGTTGAAGAGATATAGGGAGAGAAAAAATTGCAAGTGGTTGAATTGTTCAATGGAAGGCAAGCATGCCGAAAGAGGATCTGGTAATCCAAAAGTGCGTAATACAAGTTCCAAGCGAACATAATGCAAAGCTAGAATGAAACTTAAAAAATCTATGATGATGCCAAAGAGAATATTATTTCGGTGCGGATTGATCTGATTCATTTGGAACATAATCATGTGTTCTTCAGGAAGGATACAGAAAAGAATCAGTTACAGTGCAACAAGACACATGATTCCAAATACATGGAGTTCCTTAGTGCGATGCAAGAAAGCAGGATTCCACAACATTGTATTATGGATTTTGTTTCGAAAATGCATGGTGGACCAGAGAATGTCCTGGTAACTGCACAAGACATGAGTAACCTGTAAGTCAAATTGTTATTTACATTAATATAATTACATAATGACGCTTTGTACGTATTGACGTATGATATATTGTTTAATGTTGACAGGAAGAAAGCGCGACAAAGAGAAAGAAATGCCAATGATGTGTCTAAGCTCCTCTCTTTTTTGCATTGTGTAAAAAAGATAACCCACAGTTTTTCTCTGACTTCCAACTGGACAAAGAAGGAAAGATTTTGAGAATTTTTTGGTCCCATGCTAGCCAGCAGGCGGATTACATTGACTTTAGTGATGCAGTTACCTTTGATACAACTCATAAGACAAATCTATATGATAAACCCTTGGGAATGTTTGTTGGTTGTAACCACCATATGCAGTGCACCATATTTGGTTTCACGTTGTTGGGAGACGAAACTGTAGACACATTCGAGTGGGTTTTCAATGCATTCAAAACGTGCATGGGTCCTGAAGGACCACTAGTAATACTGACAGGTATGATTAATAAGCTTCTCAATTATTACGTTTTACTATCAATATTGGATTCAATGCATACATAGGGATTAATGTGTTGCATAATGTTGTGTAAATTTGTGATTACAGATCAAGACCCAGCAATGCCAGTTGCACTAGGCAGGGTATTTCCAAACACAATCCATCGTTTGTGTTTGTGGCATGTTCAGAACAGGTATATGTCATATTTAAACGAGTTGTACGCTAGATTTGAGGAAGAGGATTTCAAATCAAGGTTCCAATCTATAATACATCATCCTTTGACTGTAACTGAGTTTGAGACTGCTTGGGCAATGTTGCTTGATGATTTCCACCTGCATGATAACATCAGTCTTACTAGAATGTATGAAAATTCGTAAGGATTGGATACCCGCTTTTTTCAAACATGATTATTGTGGGTTGATGGTCTCTACACAGCATAGCGAGAGCATGAACAAGCTCATAAAGAGTGCTCATGTCGATGCAAACACACCACTTCATCAATTCGCCAAGCAAATGTTGAAGCTTTTGCACAGTAGGAAGATGAAAGAGGCAAAAGAGGCACTAGGATGCATGGTGAGTACGTAGAATATTAGTGTGCCATAATATTTAACTTAACGTGGTATAACTATGATTTTGGTATCATGTAGGGTCAAAAGGAAACAAATTCACTGTATATGTTTGAGATACATGTAGTGAGGACATACACAAGGGCTGTAATGAATAGGTTCCACGAGTCTTTGAAATATGCTACTGCATGCAAGATAGCACATGATCCATATGGTGGTGTGAATGATTGGGTGGTTCAGCATACTACAAGGTTGAATAAGATTGTTGGGGGCAAGACCAATTCAAAGTAATGGTTGATGCAGATGCTGGAAAGTATGCATGTGAATGCAAGCATTGGGAGCATACAGGTATGTTATATTGGGTAATTGTTCTATACAACTATTTATTTGTAAGTGACAATAAGCGGACACATTATTTATTTGTTTTGCTGTAGGTCTGCTTTGTGTGCATCTTTAATGAACATTTATGCATCTTCAGATTGATCGTATTCCTACGGAATACATCCTTCTGAGATACACCTACTCCGCTATACAAGATGTGACTTTTTCAAGGGATGATAAGAATTTGAAGGGTAAAGACGGTGAGACTAAATCGTATAGGCAAAAGATGTTGCTTAAAAAGACAATGAAAGTAGTACATCATGCAAGTCTTTTAAGGGCGGGGCATGATAGAGCCCTAGAGATGATGGATGAACTACTTTTGCTACTATCACGTTTGGAGCCAGATATAGAAGGTGATGATAGTACTAGTGATGGCGAAGGCATCCAGGTATTTGTTGTATTATTTTAAATATCCATGTATGTTTCATACATGATAATCTAAGTTTTTATGCTAAGTAAATGGGAAAAATGTGAAACTTGCCTGGTACAGGGCGAGGGGGATGATGTACGAGACATGCCAGGAGAAAATCTACCGACTAGAAGGGCTAAGGATGGTGTATGTATATATATTATATATGATGTTTGTTATGTATAATGGTGTGTATTGTTTAGTAGAAAAACAACTATTTATTGTCAAACGTGTCATTTGTAAGGAAATTCAATTGGTGCCTAGTATACATGAAGGTGGTGTGTGCGATACCCGATGTGCTATGCCGCTACAAGTACTGGAACAGATAATACATGCATAGAAAAGAGGAAAAAGTTGGTTACAATACACAACAGTAATGGTTAGACCTTGATGCTGATTATGATGTTAACATCAATGGTATGTGTGAGCAGCACGGTGCTGGACAGTGGACCACTGGCATACCAATGAGTGATGAGTGCGCAACAGAATTGGCGATTAAAAAGGAAATGGTATTATTAAAAACACATGTGCATGGGTATTTTTTAAAGTTTACGTACAAAGAGATGGATTTATCTACTAATATTCCAACACTGAGAAATTTTTATTTGAACAATGTAGAAGCTAGATTTTAATGTGAGTGGAGTAAGCTTGAGAAGACCAGATAACGCGAAGCCAAAGGGCAGAACAATCAGTGATATAGAAAAAAGTTATTAAGTTGGGCGCAAAAGGAGTCAAGAAGAAGAACAGAAAGTGCCAAAGGTGTGGCATTGCTGATGGTCACGACAGTCGCACTTGTCTATCTGTGGAGGAGAATAGGCTTTGGTTGGCTAGCCTTACTGGTCGAAAGAGAGGGCGACCCCTAAGTTCTAGAAACAAGGGTTCATCTGATGCTCCAAGTTGGAATGAGACATGCACTTCAAAAAAATCGCGGGGGTATCATAGACAATGATTCATCTAGTGGGGAGTAGATGAAAAGCATTTTAGGACAATTGTAATGTAGTAACATATTTGTTATTACACAGATGGACGAATTTGTAAATCTGATACCAGATGATATTCACAAAGTATAAGTAATAATTAGTACTGCCTGAAATGGAAAGTGTTGTAAACTGTATATCAATTTTGCGTAATTGTGTTATCAAAATAGCGTAATCTATCGCTACAGAAGATTTGGTGGCAAATACTGGTGAATAATCGCTTTGTAAAGAAAACACACATCAACAATAACTTGTGAAGAAATGACTGATACACATATGAGCTGATAATTGAAGTTTGAACTGAACACTGTATTAAACAAGAGTGGTGTCATAACTTGTTTAATACACATAGGTCCACGATATACCAACTACCACAAAGGTTGCATTACAGTTCCATAGACATGCAACGATATTTGGCTTCACAAAAGGTTGCTTCATAACAGACAGCTAATCTAGCGACACTACTTGCGGGCAAACTTGAATCTTTGAATTTCTGGAGGCAACGGGAGTGAGGTAGTATAGAGCAAGAGATCGTAGATCACGAGAGTCATCCTGCAGAAAACACCATTTTGTTGAACTGACTTGGTTATAAAATAAAGGTTGAACGTAAAAATAAAAACTGCATAACCAAAAATTCACTTACTGGTTGTATATATTGCTTGATAGAACCATCCATGTAGTCATAGTACTGGATGTACCTCATGACGAAGAAGCCACAGTCATTAGATCCCGCTTTCATGGTGGGACACATATGTGGCATGTCAATTGGGAAGTTTCCAAATTTAGGAATGCGTGAATTGGGTCGGACTTGTTGCAAAGATTTGTTCAACCTGTTCATTATAACCCTAGCCCATGTGAGAGCACCTAGAGGGGGTGAATAGGTGATCCTGTAATATCAAACACTAATAGCCACAAAACTTAGTTTAAAGTGTTAGTTCAGCTAAGTAGCTTTGAAGCGAGTTCTTGTGAACACTACAATCACAGAGAAAGCAACACAAGAGACACACAATTTTATCCCGTGGTTCGGCCAAGTAACACTTGCCTACTTCCACGTTGTGGTGTCCTAATGGACGAGGGTTGCACTCAACCCTTTCAAGTGATCCGATGATCAACTTGAATACCACGGTCTTTTCCTTTCGAGTATGTTTCCCGTTTGCGAGGAATCTCCACAATTTGGAGTCTCTCGCCCTTACAATTGAGATCACAAAGAAGGCACAGAGTAAGGTTGGGGAGAGCAACACACACAAGACTCAAAATCTGCAGCACAACCACGCACACAAGTCACACCTTGAGCTCGAAACACAACACACGGAGTTCGCAACTCAAATGGAGCTCAAATAGCTAACACAGAGAATAAAATGCGTGGAGTTGGAGTCTGGGAGTCTTAGAATGTTTCTTGTAAGCTTGGTGTACTCCTCCATGTGCCTAGGGGTCCCTTTTATAGCCCCAAGGCAGCTAGGAGCCGTTGGAGGCCAACTTGGAAGGCCATACTTGCCTTCTGTCGGATGGTGCACCGGACAGTCACTGTAGCTGTCCGGTGCATGATCTCCTTCCATATCTGGCGCATCCGACCATTGGTCCTCGGGGTCGGTTGGCGCACCGGACACTGTCCGGAGCACACTGGACAGTCCGGTGTGCCCAACCGACCGTTGTTGCGGGCCACGCGTCACCCGCGAATTGCGCTTGCGACCGTTGGCGCTTGCGACCGTTGGCTCACCGGACAGTCCGGTGAATTATAGCCGTACACCTCTGCATTTTCCCGAGAGCAACCGGTTTACCGCCTGCCAGCCTGGCGCACCGGACACTGTCCGGTGCACCACCGAATAGTCCGGTGTGCCTGGCCAGAGTTGGTGTTGGCTGAAACATTGCCAACATTTCTCCAATTTAATTCTTCTTTTCTTGGCACTGTTCTAGCACTTAGACAAACACATTAGTATTCAAAAAACAATATACTAAGTCTAGAAACATACCTTGTAGTATGATTTGTATTTCTCTCATCATTTAGCACATAAGGACTCAGTTACTATGTGTTGGACATTTAATCACCAAAATACTTATAGAAATTGCCCAAGGGCACATTTCCCTTTCAATCTTCCCCTTTTTGGTGATTTATGCCAACACATCAAAAAGCAACAAAAGAAGTGTAACATCAATGCAATTGAAGACCAAATTGTTTTTGCTAATGATTTGGCATATTTGGATCACTCTTTGCCACCACTTGGTTTATTTTTGCAAATCAAATTCTTTTTCCTATCTCTAAGTCAAACACACTTGTTTGGGTAAATCGAGAGATATTCCAAGAAAAGTTGATCAAGTGCCAAAAACTCCCCCTTTTCCCATAATCAAAATTCTCCCCCATAAGAGACCAAATTTTGCAATAAGAGTATTTTTGGACAAATCACAAATTCTAACTCTACTGTTTTCAAAATTCTCAAGTGGTTGGCTGATCCAGTTGCTTTGGCCTTAATTTCTCCCCCTTTGGCATTAAGCACCAAAATGGGATCATTCTTGGCCCTTTAACCCCATTGCCTAACAAAAAATGTCAATTAAGAGCAAAAAGGCAATGAAGGCATAAGTAAGAACTTGGAAGTAAGTACACTAATACCGGAGTGCAGTGGAAGTCTTTTCATCGTCCAAGTTCACCTTTCCCTTTCAATGCACCTTGGAGACTACATCAAGTATACTCAACCAAACAGGTGAGTTTCAAAGGGTCAAGTTGTAGCATATCTCCCCCTAAATATGTGCATCATTTGCATATGGACTTGTGAGGTCCGGGGAGATCTTGTACAACTTGAGCACCACAAATAGATAACAAATGTAGTAATTGCAAAAAGTAACATGATCAAAGGCATAGAACACATGTATGCTATAGATCAATCCAAGTTACGCGAATCTAAGACATTTAGCTCACTATGCAACCTGCAAAAAGTTTTCTCATCCAACGGCTTGGTGAAGATATCGGCTAGCTGGTTCTCGGTGCTAATATGATAAATATCGATGTCTCTATTTTGCTGGTGATCCCTTAGGAAGTGATGTCGGATGTCTATGTGCTTAGTGTGGCTGTGTTCAATAGGATTATCCGCTAAGCGGATTGCACTCTCATTGTCACATAGGAGTGGGACTTTGCTCAGATTGTAGCCAAAGTCCCGGAGGGTTTGCCTCATCCATAGTAGTTGCGCGCAACACTGTTGTTGGGGACTTGCTCTCAAATGCTTCGGCTTAAGAGCAAGGCAACATAGAGAATTTTAAACGTTAAGGTTCTTCGTCCTTTGGAGCATTATTTCCCTTAGGATATAATGTCTTTCGGACGAAGATTACAAAGAGCATACCTTCATAAAATTTGACATATAAAAATGAAGAAGGAATTTATACGAAACATGAACAGTATGAACCATCAAATATGTTATTACTATTGTATTATTTTTATTTTATTACCATGAATAAGTAAAGATAACATTTCATTACAAGTGTACCTTCGGCTTGAAGGAAGATAAAGAATACAAGCATGACACAAAAGCAAATGCCAAGTCAGTGTGAACAGTACGGGAGCACTGATCATCTATTTATAGGCACGGGACGCAACCCATGTAAAATTACACCCATGCCCTTTACATTTGCTAATAACTCTATAATAGTCCATCGGGGTCTAAATAGCCTTTTCCCTTTTAAGTCGGTTCCCTTTTCTGTTATCACGCCGAAGCTCCCCTGTGCATAGCTTCGGTTCCGCGCCATCCTTCGTATCCTTTGTGCTTCTTCACACTGTAGTTTTGACCTAAGTCTGCAGGTACCTGTTCATGTATCATACTCCAGAAACATTGTTAAATCATATTTTTGAGGACCTTCGGAAGCCAAAGGCCCCCAACAGTAGCCCCTCGCAATATTAATTTGTTAGAATGATAAATTCAGATTGCGATATGGACGAAGGCCTTAAGCCGAAGGTCCGAAAAAACACCTTCCCTTTGCTAGAATAGCAATAGTCAATGACAAGCGGGTCCCTGCCACTTGCAACGTATTGGGCGTATAAATAAGAGTGCACCGCTAGCACATTTAGCACGCTTTCTTGCCGTCTGCTCTTGCCTTCCTAATTTTTAGTTCTTTGCACACCAACGATTGCCTGGCTTTTTAGATTTTCTTTAGCTTCGGCTTTAAGAGCACGCTTTCAACATTTCCGAAGATGTCTCGAGACAAAAAAGCTATTGCTGAAACGAAGCTGAGCCTTTCTGAGGAGAAGAATCTTGGCTTTATTGAATCGATAGCAAAGAAAAATACTGAGAAGATTACTAGGGAGATTTTAGAAGGTTTATCTGAAGACACTGGTGATAGTGATAGTTATGATGTGGAAAGTGGCGGAGAAGACTCCGAAGATCGACCCTGGCGACCAAGTCATGCAGTTTTTGGAAAATCAACTATTAAACAGAGTCATCTCGATAATATGAGGGGAAGATATTTTTGGGACATGTCTACTGTAAGGGCTGATGACGGAGAGAGGACTGTGCCTACTCCCGAAGAGAATGAAGTTGTGATCTTCCGAAGCTTTTTTAATGCTGGGCTTCGGTTTCCATTAAGCAAATTTGTGGTTGAGGTTTTAAAGATCTATCAAGTCTACCTTCATCAAATTACGCCCGAAGCAATCATAAGAATGGGAATCTTCGTCTGGGCCGTGAGGAGCCAGGGCTTGGAGCCAAATGCAAAAAGCTTTTGCAATATGCATGAATTGTTATATGAGACGAAACCCTGGGGCAAAGAGCAATATCATAACAATTTTGGCTGTTATAGCTTCGTCGCTCGCTCTGGCTCGAGCTGTCCCGTGCCAACCTTCCGGAAAAGATGGCCTGGGGACTGGATGAAGGAATGGTTTTACGTGAAACACGATTTAAAGGCACGAGAAGACATCAAAGATATTATCATGCGTCCTATCTGGCAGCGCTTTGGCCTTAGGAAGCTGAAGGTGGAAATCGATGATGCAGCCGAAGAATGCCAAAAGGCCTTTGGCATAGTCTGCTCTTTCATCAGAACGAGGGATTTAGTCCAGGAGCACATAGCCTTCAGAGTGTGGCCTCTTGTAGAGCAATGGGAAATTCCATACGAAAACCATCAGCAAGCCTGACGAAGGTGGACTAGTTAGGTTGAAATACACCTTCAGATACGAGGGTAAGTTTATTAAGCCAGATGATGATTGGCTGAAATGCATCGAAGCTACAAGCGACGAACTACTTGGACCATATTCAAAGACAGAAGATAACGCTCTATCTGTGACCTTCGGAGGGCGGAAAAAGAAGAGGCTGAATAGAGTTTTCGATGCTATTGGGTTTGTGTACCCTGATTACCGCTACCCGCTGAAAGGGCAAAAGAGAAAAAGCGCAACTTCTGGAAAAGGTGATACTTCGGTTGCTCTAAATGAGGCTGCGCTAAAGAGGAAAAGAGTGAAGGTCCTTACTCACCGACCACGCTTCATCGCACCGGCCTTGGTGCCCGAATTTGGTGGTGAGACCTCTACTGCTACTGAAACCAAAGAGCCTACACCTTCGCAGAAAATTGACAAGCTGACCACAACGCCGAAGGCTGAAAGAATTAAAGAGCCAAGAGCTGAGAGGACAAAGACAACAGAAATTTTAAGTCCTTCGGCAGAAGTTGAAGTACCAAAAAGCCAAAAAGGTCCAGCAATGACCCCCAAAAGAAAAAGGATGGTTAATGTACTGGATGTATTGGAGACAATAAAGTCTTCAAGCACTACTCCGAAGAAAATTGCCGAAACTCCCGAAGTGCAAATTGAAGCCTTTGGTGCCGAAGCTACAAAGCACCAAGCTGAGACTGAAGCTGGGCCTTCAGAGCCCGCCAAGGTGAAATCCTTGGAAACCAAAGAAACAGAAGCAGCAGAACAAATTTTGGCTGAAGAAACTAGCACTGCCGCCCCCGAAGCATTTTCTGAAGCTTTCAATTATATTTTACGACATGCTTCGAGGAAAAAGTTGATTGAAAAAGAAAAGCAAGAGGCTCAGTTCTATGCCCAAAAATTGAAATATCCAAAGGGGACGTTGTTTTTCAACGGCAGCGGAGAAGAAGACTTCTTGTATTGTCTCCCAGACAGCAAGGAGATCTCTGTCTGCCGGAAGATGGCAAGAAGCTTCGGATTCCCAACACTAGAAGACGGGCTCTCAGTGTTGTCAAAAGATGAATTGGCCGACAGCTTAGCGTACAACAGCTTAAAGGTGAGAAAATAAACTTTTTGTGTGCTTAAAAATTCGTGTGCTTATTTTTTAACACCACATTCCTTTTGCAGGGCCTTATTCTTAGCAATGCCCTCAGAGCGCAGAAAAGCGCTGAAGACGAGGGATGTACCATGGTGTTGAATAACCTTCGTTCCGAAGTGATTGAGCTAAGGAACGAAGGTCTTGAGAAAGATAAAATATTAAACTCATTGCTTAATAAAATAAAAGAAGACGAAGCTACTTCCAAGGCCCAAGCTGAAGCCCAGAAGTGCGAAATTGAAGATCTTCAGAAACAGCTGGCTGAAGCGAAATTAAAGTGTGCAATTGCCGAAGCTGACCGAGACGCCAGCAATTACTGGAAAATCATTGGGAGAAAACAACTGCAGAACTTCGGTCTTCAAAAGAAAGATGTTATGAAAAATCCATGAAATGTGTGGAAAAAATTAAGACTAGTTTCGCCAGCGTCGGCGCATATTCGAATGAAGGCAACTTCATACTGGGCGATCCCGAAGGTCCAATCGACTGGATCAGCGGCAAGGCTGAAGCTTTTGAAGAAATTTTGAGTGGCCATGGGGACATATGCGCGTTCTCGGGTGCTAGGGGGATTGCCGTTATCTTAGAAAGAAGAGGCTGCAAACATGTGAAATGCTTGGCGCAAACCGAGGCTGCCTTATCTATTGAAGGTATAAAAGACCCCTCGGCCGAAGCAAGCTTGGTTGGTGGAAAATTTTTCACCGACATTTAGGAAAATTGCGGTCGGGAGATAGCTCAAGAAATTATAAGGAAAAGTGAAAAAAGTATTCACGATGCTAGAGAAATAGCAGAGGCCGCTGAGAAAAGTGCGGATCTCAAGAGGCGAACAGGTATTGATTAATAACTTTTGACTTTATGTTGTAATTTTATGACTTCGAACTTATTTACGTTTTGCATCACAGCCGCACTATCTCCTCCCCCAGAGCCCGTCGAGCCATTGGCGGACCCCAAAACAAAGGAGGATGATGAGATTATAAAAATGGCCGAAGCTATTATGGATAAAGTTGTTGATCAACTATTAAACGAAGTTGCAGAAGTAGTCTTAAAAGAAGATTAGTTGTTATTGTAAAGATATTTGGAACGTAATATTTGCTGGACAATGTGTGTAATATTTTATAATTTTGAATGTAATATATAAGCTGTTTATAATTCAATTCTTTACGATGCATGAAACTTTTACATACATACCGTTTTTTAGCCTTCGGCAAAAAAACACCTTCCCTTCTTTTCATGCTTCATGAAGAATATCCATATTCTGTAAAAATATACAATTTCTGGAAAAACATTATGCTTCGTGAACAATGGATCTCCTTTTCATATTAAAGTGACGAAGTTGTATTTCTTGAAAACATATTTTGTGCCTTGGCACTTCTTCGAAACAATCTCCGAAGCTCAATATCGTAGGTCAACATTGTCTACCTTTCTGAAGGTCAACATTGCATCCCCTTCTTGTGCCATTGATGCAATATGATGTATGATGCTATGCTATGCACATGATGTAATGATGTAATGACATGCAAGATGATATTTGCGCCGAAGGTGCACACACATTCCCTAGTGGAGCACACAATCTTTTTGCCGTTTATTTTTCGGCTTCACCGCTTATTTTTCGGTATAGCAGCGCTGACTTTTCGTTGTAAGCCTCCCTTGGGAGCTTCTTCGCCTTTTATTTCGGCGGTATCAGCGTTTATTTTTCGCTGTAAGCCTCCCTTAGGAGCTTCTTCGCCTTTTATTTCGGCAGTATCAGCGTTTATTTTTCGCTGTAAGCCTCCCTTAGGAGCTTCTTCGCCTTTTATTTCGGCGGTATCAGCGTTTATTTTTCGCTGTAAGCTCTGCATTCCCTTTGGAATGACTTTTGAGCAGAAAACTTACACTATGTTCCCTTAAGAACGACTTTTGTTGCTTCGACAATAGCTTGCAATGCATTCCTTCGTCAAGATCTTTAGAACTTCGTTGATGTCTGAAGAAGGTATATTCATTATGATAATGACGAAGCTATTACAAGAAATTGAAAACAACAAAAGAACTAAGTTTTCAATGATTGCTCTTTATTGAAAAGGTAAATGATAACAAATGTAAAAGTTGTTTCAGAGGTAGGATATATCTTAGTAGATGTGCTTTGATTCTGGCACAGTACTATTGACTGTGCGAGCTTCGGACTGCTCCCTAAAGTCTCTCTGCTGGTGATTGTGCTAGCTCCCTTCTGGCTACTGGCCTTGGGGATAAGCAGGTTGCATTGGTGGTGGAGGTGGAGGCTGTTGCCAAGATGCCTGATGTTGGCTTGCCGAAGCAACAGAAACTGCAGGATGGTTACCCACATACTCTGGAATGTATGGTGAGTGGTACGGAGCAGTATGCAAAACCTGCTTCGGCTGGCTCTGTTGGGCTGCAACTTCTGCTATCTCTTTCTGTTTTTGAATGGTAACATGGCACATCCTGGTAGTATGACCCTTGTCCTCACCGCAGAATAGGCAGTAAATTTTCCTGGGCTGGTCCCCAAACCTTCCTCCGAAGCCCCTGGTGCCTCTGCCCCTTAGAGCTGGGGGCCGAGGATAGTTCTGTTGCTGCCCCGAAGCCTGGGAGGAATACTGCGGCCTTTGTTGCTGACTTCCCCTATCGTCATTCTGAGTAGAATGGATAGATCTGACGTGCCTAGGGTGGATTCTTTCTCCGAAGCCCCTGGTCATTTCGGAGAACCTGTAAGCTTCCTCCCTTCTTTGCCGAAAGTCATTGTCTGCTCGGATATATTCATCCATCTTCTGAAGCAGTTTCTCCAAGGTCTGAGGGGGTTTCCTGGCGAAGTATTGGGCTGTAGGTCCTGGCCGAAGCCCCTTAATCATGGCCTCAATAACAATTTCATTAGGCACCGTTGGCGCCTGTGCCCTCAATCGTAAGAACCTTCGGACATACGCCTGAAGGTATTCTTCATGATCCTGAGTGCACTGGAACAAAGCTTGAGCAGTGACCGGCTTCATCTGAAACCCTTGAAAGCTGGTGATGAGCATGTCCTTCAGCTTTTGCCACGATGTGATTGTTCCTGGCCGAAGAGAAGAGTACCAGGTCGGTGCAACATTTTTAACTGCCATGACGAAGGATTTCGCCATGACTGCAGTATTGCCACCATATGAAGATATGGTTGCTTCGTAGCTCATCAGAAATTGCTTCGGATCTGAGTGTCCGTCATACATTGGGAGCTAGGTGGTTTATAAGACGGGGGCCAAGGTGTAGCCTGCAGTTCTGCTGACAGAGGAGAAGCATCATCAAAAGCAAAATTTCCATGATGGAAATCCTCATACCAGTCATCCTCGCTGACGAAGCCTTCTTGGTGAAGCTCTCTGTACTGGGGCCTCCGGTTCTGCTCATCTTGCATAAGATGACGAACTTCTTCAGAGGCTTCGTCTATCTACCTTTGTAGGTCAGCTAGCCGGGCCATCTTTTCTTTCTTCCTTTGCACTTGTTGATGCAGCATCTCCATGTTCCTGATTTCTTGGTCCAAATCGTCCTCCTGAGGCGTTGGACTGGTGGCCTTCCTCTTCTGGCTTCGGGCTTCCCGAAGAGAAAGGGTCTCCTAGTTTAGGTCCAGCGGCTGCAGAGCAGCAGCCCCTGTTGCTGAAGCTTTCTTTGGCGGCATGACGAAGGTCGATGCTTGCCGAAGGTGGTCAAAAAGGGTTCACCGGAGGTGGGCGCCAATGTCGGGGACTTGCTCTCAAATGCTTCGGCTTAAGAGCAAGGCAACATAGAGAATGTTAAACGTTAAGGTTCTTCGTCCTTCGGAGCATTATTTCCCTTAGGATATAATGTCTTTCGGACGAAGATTACAAAGAACATACGTTCGTAAATTTGACATATAAAAATGAAGAAGGAATTTATACAAAACATGAACAGTACGAACCATCAAATATGTTATTACTATTGTATTATTTTTATTTTATTACCATGAATAAGTAAAGATAACATTTCATTACAAGTGTACCTTCGGCTTGAAGGAAGATAAAGAATACAAGCGTGATGCAAAAGCAAATGCCAAGTCAGCGTGAACAGTACGGGAGCACTGTTCATCTATTTATAGGCACGTGATGCAGCCCATGTAAAATTACACCCATGCCCTTTACATTTGCTAATAACTCTATAATAGTCCATCGGGGTCTAAATAGCCTTTTCCCTTTTAAGTCGGTTCCCTTTTCTGTTATCACGCCGAAGCTCCCCTGTGCATAGCTTCGGCTCTTGTGGCAGAACCACCCGAATTATTCCAGCTTAAGTGCCTAAGTCACGCCTCAGGGGTCGCAACACACTTAAATCGGAATAACCCGTCAGTCCCTCAGATCTAGTCTGATAGAGCCACTTAACGAGGATCAAATTCCACAGTCTCACTCGAAGGTGAGTCACAGAAGAAATACAATAAAACAGGAAACCTCAAATTAAGTGCTGAATTATTACATAGATCAGAGTTTTTGAGTAGCAAATAAGAGTTCACAAAATAAAATGTAGCGGATAATTGATGTCGTCGGTATCGAAGAAATGGGCAAGGCCTAGCCCACTACTCCTCGTGCTCCTCTCCTGCCGGAGCAGCATCCCACTCGATCGTCCAACCCGATGGCAGGGTGGTAGGCCAAGTCATGCCATCAACCATTTCTTGAATGGTACCTGCAAAAATTATGCCACAAGCAAGGCTGAGTATACTAATACTCAGCTAGACTTAACCGGTGTGAGGAGTCTACTCCTCTACCTCTAGACTATGAAGCTGTTTGGCTGAGGGGTTTGGTTTGCCAAAAGCACTAGCTGTTTCTAAAATCAATTTTTAGCTTTTCAAATTCTATCATCATTAACTTAGCTAGGTTTGCTCCTTCTAAGCATACATGGTGACAAGCATTTAGTTCAATCAACAAATTGTCTCATGTAACCTCATTTCACTTCTTACTCGATGCAGTACAAGGGGTCAAGCAGTCTCATTAGCTGCGAGAAGCAGACAATTCGAATCGAGTTTTAACTTTGCAAGGTAAACTTAAACACACGCCATGTCAGGGTACTCCGACCCCACACATGACAACCGTCCCCATCGATTCCCCGTTCGCGTCCAGGCCTCACCGCCTTGGCATACAATGCTCCACTGACCCCGGCTGTCGCCGTGCAGTGATCGCACTTGTACCCACCATAGCTTGCATGGGAGACCCAGTCTCAGGTCGCATGAGGGATAAAGTCTGCGACCGGCTTCACTCAGGTACTAGGTTTACCGATTACCATTTTTCCCGGCATGTGCTTAGTACGTTCAAAAGCTTGACTCAGGTATCCACACATTAATCCTTAATTCCTTTTTCCCGTCTCATGGTCAAGGCATCCTCCCTGGATCCAAGTCCATAGACTAACATAGATCATGTTATCAAGATGAATACAATCAATTCCTGACCTCGCGCGAGTGCTAGAAAAATCACTTGACTTCTACCGAGATCATGATTAGTAAGCAACTACTCGACCTAGCATACTAGTATTCATCTCAAAAGGAATCCTAAGTTCATGCAACTAGAAGTTTCAAGCAACTCCTACACTTAAGTGCACATTACAATCCTACAAGCATTAAGTGTAGTAAAGTAGCATATATTAATACGGTTATGCATATAAACCGGGGCTTGCCTTCAATAGCTGGGGCTACGGGGAGATCCTCGATAGCAGCCTCGGAAGCTTGCTCCTAGTCCTCCTCTTGGACAGTTCCTTGCTCGGGGATGAGCATGTACTCTCCGTCGGCGAGATTACAATCTAATGAATGCAATGCGTAAGATATATGCATGATATGGTATGTGCTTTAGAAATCTCAACTTCATGATCTACTTGAGTTAGATAGAGTTAAACCTTACTTATGTGAGACTTTTGGGTGGTATACTTGGTAAATTGGGTCAAACTTAGCTAAGGTAAGTGGTAGGTTTTATTTTGGGGTTCCACTGAATTCTTTTTAAGCCTTAGTGAGTTTTGACAAGAATTCAAGTTGGACTTATTAGAGTGAGATTTATTTCTTCTTTCTTTTTCTTTATTCTCTTTAAGTTTTTGGAGTGGGTTTGAACTACAAGTTTCTTTAATAAAATTCCAAAAATCCTATAAAAATTACAGTGGCTTATTACTGGTGTATAATTCTCTGTCTCAAAATTTGGGGATCAGAAAGTGAATAGTTTTCTCTGGACAAAATTACCAAGTTTTGGGGCAGAAGGGGTGCTTTGAACTACAACTATTAGTTAACAGTAGGTAATTCTCTAAAACTTATTTTTGCTGGCTTTTAGGTGCTATAACATGACTTGACACAAATTTCTAGTCATTAATACCTATTAGTTATTTTACTAGGGTTTTCTCAAGTTTCTAGCCAAAGGGGTGCTTTCTACTACCACTATATTTGAAAAATATCAAACAATAGATTTCTGATTTTTCTTAGCTTCTATTTTGCGCAAGAGCAATTATTCTAAAGTTTGGCATCTTTTTGCTTAAGGGAAGGGGTGGTATGCATTAATTGGATTAAATGGCTTTTCTTATAAAATATGGACAATAGGTATTATTTTACATCTTTTTAATGGGTTTGCATTTTTCTCTGGTGGCTTATCTCATCATTGACTTAGCAAAAATTTGGTTGCCCATTATTGCATTATTATGGGTTAAACATGATTTATTTGGAAAATGCCTCATTATCATATTATATTTGTTTGCCTAATTGTCTCCGAAGGTCTTCGATTTCATTCTTTTGGGCCTCATCTTAAGCTTTGGAACTAGCTTCGTCCTCTTTTATTTTGTTTACCAATGAAATTAGTATCTTATCCTTCTCAAGACCTTCGTTCCTTAGTTCAATCACCTCCGAACGAAGGTTATTCAGAGCCATTGTATACCCTTCATCTTCAATGTTTTTCTGTGCTCTAAGGGCATTGCTAAGGATCAAGCCCTGCAAAAGGAGAACAACATTAAGTATAAACAAATGAAGTAATTCGCTTTTAAATACAAAATTAATTTTCATACCTTTATGCTATTATATGCTAAACTGTCAGCCAATTCATCCTTTGACAGTACTGAGAGGCCATCTTCTAGCTTCGGAAATCCGAAGCTTCTACCCATCTCTCGGCAGACGGTTATCTCTTTACTATCAGGGAGACAGTACAAAAAATCTTCCTCCCCGCTGCCATTGAACACTAATGACCCCTTGGGGTATTTCAGTTTTTGGGCATAATGTTGAGCTTCTCGTTCTTCTTCTTTAGAGAGTCCTTTTCCAGAAGCCTGGCGGATAATGTATTCAATGCTCTCTTTTAAAGCTTCGGGAGCAGGAGTGGCAACCTTTTCAGTCGAAACTTGCTTTGTGGCCTTTTCTTCTATTGCCCTTTCTTCAATTTCCGAAGGTTTTTTCTCGGCGAGCTCTAAAGGCCCAGCTTCGGCACTAGCTTGGGTTACTGCAGCTTCAATTTCGGTCGGCTTTGTTTCAGCTTTGGTTTGCATTTTTGAAGCCTCGGCGATTTTCCCTGAAGGAGTGAAGCTTAAAGCCTTTACTGTTTCTAACACATCTAGTACATTTGCCATCCTTCTTCTCTTGGGAGTTGCCGCAAAACTTTTTTGTGCCTTCGGCACTGTTACTTCTGCCGAAGGGCTTAAAATTTCTAACATTTTTGTTCCTTCAATTTTAGGCTCTTCGACCTTATCTTTATCAGTCTTCGACTCAGCTAGCTCGGCTGAGGGTACCCTCGGCATTATAGCCGGATCTTCAGCCTTCTGCGTAGGAGGAATGGGCTCTTTTGGTTCAGCAGCTGAAGAAGTCTCCCCGCCAAACTCAGGCACCACGGCCAGTTCAATATAATGTGGCCGGTGGGTAAGGACTTTCAACTTTTTGCTCTTCGGCCTAGGCTCATCCAGAGTGGTCAAAGCAGCAGTCTTGGCCGAAGCAGCAGTTTTCCTCTTCTTTCCCCGTCCTCGCAGCGGGTAGCAGTAGTCGAGGTAAACAAAACCAATGGCATTAAAAACTCTGTTCAATCTCTTTTTCCCCGGCCCCCGAAGGATGTGGACAGTGCATTATCTTCTGCTTTGGAATATGGCCCAAGCAGTTCATCACTTGTAGCTTCGATACATTTTAGCCAGTCGTCATTTGGTTCATCAAATTTATCTCCATATTTGAAGGTGTATTTCAGTCGAACCAGGTCACCTTCGCTAGACTCGGTGACAGTCTCCTTCAGCATTTCCCAGTTCTCTACAAGCGGCCATACGTTGAAGGCTATATGCTCTTGGATTAAATCTCTTGTACCAATAAAAAAGCAGACAGTACCAAATGCCTTCTGGCATGCTTTGGTGGCTTCGTCAATCTCAACCTTTGGCCTTCGAAGGCCGAAGCGGGACCAAATAGGGCGCATAATAACCTCCTTAACATCCTCCCTCGCTACCAAGTCGTTCTTCACATAAAACCATTCCTCCATCCAATTTCCCCGCCATCTTTTCCGAAATGTTGGCACTGGGTAGCTTGAGTTGGGACGGGCGATAAATCCATAACAACTGAAGTTGTTGTGATACTGTTCTTTTCCTGTGGCCTTCGTTTCATACATAAGTTCGTGCATGCTGCAGAAGCATTTTGCGCTTGGGTCTATACCTTGACTCCTTGCTGCCCAGACGAAGACTCCCATCCTCAATATGGCTTCGGGGGTCAGTTGATGAAGGAAAATTTGGAAGGTTTTCAACACTTCAACTACAAACCTGCTCAGTGGGAACCGAAGCCCAGCTTTAAAGAAGCTTCGGAAGATCACAACTTCATTCTCCTCAGGTGCAGGAGTGTTATTGTCTTTGCCAGCCCTCACAATAAATATATCTCGAAAGTACCTCCCCCTCATGCTCTCAAGGTGACTTTGCTTGATGGTCGACTTTCCGAAAATTGTATGGCTTGGCCTCCACGGTCGATCTTCGGAATCTTCACCCCCACTTTCTGCATCATAGTTGTCACTGTCACCAGTATCTTCAGACATGCCCTCCAATATCTCTTTTGTAATCTTCTCTGTATTTGATTTTGCCATTGATTCCAAAAACCCAGCTATATAAGGATTCGCAGCCTTCTTCTGTTCAAAGAGCTTTTCCTCTTCAGTTAGCTTCGTATTAGCAACAACCTTCTTGTCTTGAGACATTTTTTCTTCAGCAATGATGAAAACGTGTCTCTTTAACCGAAGCTCAGGAAGCTTGAAAAACTAGCAAGCGTTGGTGAGCAAGAGCTATAAAATTGAGAAAACAAAGCAAGTGGCACAAACAGCGTACCAGATGTGGTCAGGGTGAGTTCTTATTTATACGCTCGGCGCGTCCCGAATTGGAGGGTCCTGTCTGTCATTGGCTGTTGCTATTCTAGCAAAGGGAAGGTGTTTTTTTGGACCTTCGGCTTAAGGCCTTCGTCCATGTCGCAGTCTGAATTCGTAATCTTAAACAAATTAATACTGCGAGCGGCTACTGTTGGGGGCCTTCGTCCTCCGAAGGTCCTCAAAAATGTAATTTAATAATGTCTTCCCAGAATGGCTTATGGACAGGTACCTTCGGATTCATGATAAAAGCATACACGATGAGAAGAGCATGATCATGACGAAGGTTGTCGTTGCTCCGAAGCTACGCGCAAGGGAGCTTCGGCTCATTCGCGGGAAAAGGAACCGACTTAAAGGAGAAAAGGCTATTTAGTCCTCATAGATTTGTATATAAGTCAATAATAAATGTAAAGGGTATGAATGTAATTTCTCACAGGCTGCGTCATGTGCCTATAAATAGATGAACAGTACCCCCGTACTGTTCACGCTGACTTGTACTTGCTCGGGCGTCATTCTTGTACTTTCACCTTCTATCAAGCTAAAGGTACATCTATAATTCAATATTATTTCTACTTTTCCATGACAATAAAATGAGGATGAATTGACAATGCTATATGATTGCTCATGTTATCTCTTACATTTCATATGCTTCTCCTTTTGTTAACATTCATCGTGATGATGAAGGTATGTCCTTCATGACCTTCGTCTGAAGATCATTATATCCTAGGGAAAATAATGCTTCGAAGGACGAAGGGCATTAAAATTTAATATTTTGTGTTGCCTTGTTCTTAATTCATAGCACTTGAGAACAAGTCCCCAACAGGTACCCAACTCTTGTTGGGTCCTACAAGGTTAGTCAAAATAGTTTTTGGAACCCATATGCAAGTTTTGTCTCCCTTGCATTTAGAACCCAACTTCTTAGCAACAACTTTTGCATTCTTACATGAAAGAACAAAAGAAGTGTTGCAAGCATGAAAAACAGTGGTAGGTTCATTGCACATTTTTCTAGGTACATGAGACACAATGTTATTTCTCCTAGGCATATGAGATACAACATTATTTCTCCTAGGCCTACTTCTACCATGAACAAAAGTAGAGCGAGAGGCAAACATAGCATGTGAATCATTATAAGCAGTATGAACATAACTCTTATTATAATTGGAATGACTAGCAATTTTCCTATCATAAATAAAAGCATGGTTCCTTTGAGGACTACTAGCCATAGGGGCCTTCCCTTTCTCCTTGTTGAGAACGGGAGTCTTTTGGCTTGTTAAGTTCTTGGTTTCCTTTCAAAAACCAAATCCATCCTTAATTGAGGGGTGTCTACCAATAGTGTAGGCATCCTTAGCAAATTTTAATTTATCAAAATCACTTTTGCAAGTCTTAAGTTGAGCATTAAGACTTGTCACCTCATCATTCAATTTAGTAATAGAAATACGATGTTCATCACATGCATTAACATCAAAGTCCTTGCATCTATTGCAAATAACTACATGTTCCACACATGAACTAGTTTTAGTTACTTCCACTAGCTTAGCATTTAATTCATCATTTAAACTCCTTAAACTAGAGATAGATTCATGGCAAGCAGATAACTCAGAAGATAGCATTTCATTTCTCTTAGTTTCTAAAGCAAGAGATTTTTGCACACTAACAAATTTGTCATGTTCCTCATACAGAATGTCCTCTTGCTTTTCTAACAGTCTATCTTTTTCATTTAGAGCATCAATTAATTCATTAATCTTCTCTACTTTGGCTCTATCTAAACCTTTAAATAAACTAGAATAATCTACTTCATCATCGGAAGAGTCTTCATCACTAGAAGAAGTGTACATTGGGGAGTCTCGAATATGTACCTTCTTCTCCTTTGCCATAAGACATGTATGACGTTCGTTGGGAAAGAGCGAAGACTTGTCGAAGGCCGAGGCAGCCAATCCTTCATCGTCGGAGTCGGATGAGGAGCAATCAGAGTCCCACTCCTTTCCAAGGTGTTCCTCGCCCTTCACCTTCTTGTAGTTTTTCTTCCTCTCCTTCTTCCTATACTTTTCTTGTCCCTGGTCATTATCGTCATCGGGCATTGTGCTATGAAATGACCAGTCTTACCGCATTTGAACCAGGAGCACTTTCCCTTTGTTTTATTCTTGGAGGGGTATTCTTTGCGTCCTTTGAGCGTGGTCTTGAAGCGTTTGATGATGAGTGCCATCTCATCTTCATTTAGCCTGGCAGCCTCAACTTGTGCCACCTTGCTTGGTAGCGACTCCTTGCTGCTTGTTGCTTTGAGCGCAATGGGTTGTGGCTCGTAGACGGGTAGTGGACCATTTAGTGCATCATCCACGTATCGTGCCTCCTTCACCATCATGCGCCCGCTCACAAACTTTCCAAGGATCTCCTCGGGCGTCACCTTTGTGTACCTGGGGTTTTCACGAATAAGATTGACAAGATGGGGGTCAATTACAGTAAATGACCTTAGCATGAGTCGGACGACATCATGATCCGTCCATCTTGTGCTTCCATAGCTTCGGATCTTGTTGATGAGGGTCTTGAGCCTGTTGTAGGTCTGAGTTGGCTCCTCTCCCCTGATCATCGTGAATCTCCCCAGCTCGCCTTCTACCAGCTCCATTTTGGTGATCATGGTGGCGTCGTTTCCCTCATGAGATATCTTGAGGGTGTCCCAGATTTGCTTGGCATTGTCCAAGCCGCTCACCTTATTATATTCATCCCTGCAAAGAGATGCTAGCAAAACAGTAGTGGCTTGGGCATTTTTGTGAATTTGTTCATTTATAATCACAGGGTTATCAGTACTATCAAAATGCATCCCATTCTCTACAATTTGCCAAATACTAGGATGGAGAGAAAATAGATGACTACGCATTTTATGGCTCCAAAATGAGTAACCCTCTCCATCAAAGTGTGGAGGTTTTCCAAGAGGAATAGAAAGTAGATGTGCATTTAAATTGTATGGAATATGGGAATAATCAAAAGAATAATTTTGATTGACCGTCTTTTTCTTTGACGAGGAGTCGTCATCTTCGTCGTCCCTTGGTGAAGAAGATGAGGCATCGCTGTTGTAGTAGATTATCTTCTTGATGCGCCTCTTCTTCTTCCCATCTCTCTTCTTGTGACTTGAGCCAGAGTCGGTAGGCTTGTCGTCTCTTGGCTCGTTGAACAGAGACTCCTTCTCCTTGTCGTTGACCACCATCCCCTTTTCCTTAGGATCCATCTCTTCGGGCAGTTAGTCCCTTAGATGAAGAGTACGGCTCTGGTACCAATTGAGAGCACCTAGAGGGGGTGAATAGGTGATCATGTAAAATCAAACACTAATAGCCACAAAACTTAGTTTAAAGTGTTAGTTCAGCTAAGTAGCTTTGAAGCGAGTTCTTGTGAACACTACAATCACAGAGAAAGCAACACAAGAGACACGTGATTTTATCCCGTGGTTCGGCCAAGTAACACTTGCCTACTTCCACGTTGTGGCGTCCCAATGGACGAGGATTGCACTCAACCCCTTTCAAGTGATCCGATGATCAACTTGAATACCACGGTCTTTTCCTTTCGAGTATGTTTCCTGTTTGCGAGGAATCTCCACAATTTGGAGTCTCTTTCCCTTACAATTGAGATCACAAAGAAGGCACAGAGTATGGTTGGGGAGAGCAACACACACACAAGACTCAAAATCCGTAGCACAACCACGCACACAAGTCACACCTTGAGCTCGAAACACAACACACAGAGTTCGCAACTCAAATGGAGCTCAAATCGCTAACACAGAGAATCAAATGCATGGAGTTGGAGTCTGGGAGTCTTAGAATGTTTCTTGTAAGCTTGGTGTACTCCTCCATGCACCTAGGGGTCCCTTTTATAGCCTCAAGGTAGCTAGGAGCCGTTGGAGGCCAACTTGGAAGGCCATACTTGCCTTCTGTCGGATGGTGCACCGGACAGTCCGGTGCACCACTGGACAGTCACTGTAGCTGTCCGGTGCGCGATCTCCTTCCATATCTGGCACATTCGATCGTTGGTCCTCGGGGTCGGTTGGCGCACGGGACACTGTCCGGTGCACACCGGACAGTCTGGTGTGCCCAACCGACCGTTGTTGCGGGGCACGCGTCACCCGCGGTGTGCGCGGCCGACCATTGGCGCTTGCGACTGTTGGCTCACCGGACAGTCCGGTGAATTATATCCGTACGCCTCTGCATTTTCCCGAGAGCAGCCGGTTTACCGCCTGCCAGCCTGGCGCACCGGACACTGTCCAGTGCACCTGGCCAGAGTTGGTGTTGGCTGAAACTTTGCCAACATTTCTCCAATTTAATTCTTCTTTTCTTGGCACTGTTCTAGCACTTAGACAAACACATTAGTATTCAAAAACAATATACTAAGTCTAGAAACATACCTTGTAGTATGATTTGTATTTCTTTCATCATTTAGCACATAAGAACTCAGTTACTATGTGTTGGACATTTAATCACCAAAATACTTATATAAATTGCCCAAGGGCACATTTCCCTTTCACCATGGTAATTTCCTTGATCCTATGTCCATTTGGGAGTAATGATACATCTTCCACGTAGTACCACCCAATTCTGGACCATATTGTCACACCCGGTTTTCGAAGGCAAACCGAATGCGAACTATGTACGTGCCAGGATCAGAACTCACGTACACAGCGATTACATAAATGAACATCATCGCACAATGCTCGAATAATAACATAAAAGAGTATTAACTTATTACATCATAGAGTCATAGACATCCACATAGTCATCGTCTTAACAGGTAAATCAAAGTACTAGCGAAACGTAGTAAAGACAAGGCCTCCATAGGCAGCTGACTGGGGGTTGCCGCCAACCCACACCTAGAATTCGTCGTAATCTTGGAACTCCTGGAAGTCTCCTTCCACGGCTTCACCTTCTCCTGAGCAGTGGTTACAATGCGGACAACCTGGTGTTTTGTGGTAAAGCAAGGATGAGTACACATCAACGTACTCAGCAAATGTCCCGTTTGGCTGAAGTGGACTAGCTTTATGTGGGGTTAGGCTCTAGCAGTTGCTTTTAGTTGGTCAAGTATTTATCATTAGTAGAAGCCAGATTTTAGCATTTAACAACCCGTAAACCATTTCCTCATCGAGGAACAACATCATCATAGTCGAACCAAAACCATAACATAATCCTTGTCTCTCGAACCATCTGTATCTCTAATCAAAGAGGATCCCAAGGCTACTCATAACCGTGAGCACGGCTGACATATCAGTTTCACTACCCTCTGCAGAGGTTGCACACTTTACCCATGAGTCATGATTCCCTTTCTACCCGGGGAGAGCTAATCCCCATTGACCACTACCTAGGTGGTCCGGCAGGGGATCACTACGTAGCTGTTACAAAGATTTCCTAGAGATCATAGCTGCCCGTTAGGTTTCTCCAGTTTGATAAACACAGTACCCCTCCCCGCAGGAGAGTGACTAACAAAAAGCAAAACGAAAGAACCTCGGCACTCAGCCTCGGCAGAGCAAGCACTGTGCCTGGACCCCATTGACGGCACGACGGCTAAGCAACTACACCTCTAGTTCCTCTAATTAATTAGCTAAGGGCATCCCATTTCACCCTCATGGTTGCACTGTTATCCCGGGTGGTCTCTCAATGAACAGGTCCTTACGGAGAGGTACTCAGGAAACAGCCTGAGCCCCCTAGAGTATCACAAGATCATCAACATCATCCGGATAACAGTATCATAAATAGTCACATCATGTTCATTGATTAAGTTAAGGCAATAGCAGAATGCTAACCATAACAGCCCATAAGGTCATCAAGGATAAAGTAAAGTGTAAAGCTAGTCAATCCTTAGGTTTCAAGTAAGTAATGCGGGATAGTAAGTTATAAGTGAATAGGACATAATGGGTCAGAGGACACTTGCCTTCACCAAACTGCTGATCAGGGACTTCCTTTGCAACCTCCTCGGGAAACACAGACTGCTCGTTGTCTACGTAAAGTAATCATTCACACTATGCACTTGGGAAGATAACAAACAAAAAGCAACATACCAAACATATGCAGCAGAGAGATCACAAGTTCATAGTAGAAAAGGGGATAGGCACTCTGGTGTTCCCTAGGTCTAGGGTAGAGGACTATACAAAGTGATTCATTATCCACTAATCAGGTTTAAGTCAGTGGTGGGGTTAAATCCTTGCATGGTTTTAAGTTCCTAAACTTAGGTGTTTAAGTCCATAAACTTAGGTGCTCCAACTTTTACTAAAGTCTACCAACTTCTAATTATCTCAAATAGGGTTCCAATAACCTTAATCCTATCCTAATGATTAACTATTAATTGGTACATGGAAACAGCAGGGAAACATTGTTTAGATAGATAGACAAAAATACCATGAGCATTTTGCAATTTGAGGCACCTAATTTGGAGTTCATATGACAAAGTTATGAATTTTAAAGTTTAGGGGTTAAAAATATACCCTAAATACTTATTTTGAATTAAATAAAAGGTCCGAGGACCTAACTGTAAGAAACTAGGGACGGCGGGTTTAAATTTCAGAAAATCGGGGGTCTCTTTAAGAAAACGCGCGGGCGAAGGGGTATCAGGCTCCTACGGCCGTCGGATCTCAGATCAACGTGCAGGATTAGATCCGCGGGCGGGCGCGCGGGCGCGCGGCGGCCGGAGCGGCTGACAGGCGGGGCCGGGCGGGCAGCGCGAGCGCGGCGGCTGACAGGCGGGGCCAGGCGAACAGCGCGGGGCGGCTGGCTGACAAGCGGGGCCAGGCGAGCAGCGCGGGGCGGCTGGCTGACAGGCGGGGCTCAAATGGCAGGAAGGCGGGGTGCGGGGGAAACGGCTCTGGGCCGTTGGATCTCAGGCGAACGGCTAGGGTTGGGCTCGGCCTAATTGAATCAGGGCCACCCGATCTGGGATGAACGGCGAGGGTCGGGTGGCCGGCCTTGGCCTTTCCTACGGCTAGCTGGGGCGGCGGCGCTTGTCCCCGTGGCGGAGGACTCGCTGGAGACGAGGGGCGCGGGCACTCGGCGGGTCCCTGGGGCGACCTGAGCGGCCGGGGAGGTTGGGGAAGGCGCGGGGAGTCTTCTGGTGGGGGCTAGGTCGGGACAGGGTCACCGGAGGGGGGCGGTTCACGGTGAAGCGGCTCGGCGGCGGCGTTAATCAACTCCGACGAGGAATTAAGCGCAGCAGAGAGCAATACAAAGGTCGATAGGGGGCGGGAGAGGTTCCTTACCTCAAGGCGGGCTCCGGGGACTCCTCGGTGGCGGCAATGGCACGACGGCGGCCCGGGGCGACGGTGGCGGACCTTCGCGGTTGCACGGAGGACGGCGGGTGAGCGCGGGCAGAGGGAAATAGGAAGGGGGAGGGGGAATTGGGGCGCGTCCCGGGTTGCGGACGTCGGGGTGGAGCTCACCGTGGCAGAGAGCACGGCGGAGCTCTAACGGCGACGGGGAAACGGCTCGGGCGGTGATGGTTTAATGGCAGCGTTGCTCTGGCGTGTGCGCGACGTGGGGGAGGTTGGAGAGGGGTCTGCAGGTGCGCAAATGAGGGAGGGGGTGAGGGCGAGCGGGGTTCTGGCTCAAGTGGCCGGGGGCGGGGCGGTTACGAGCTCCACGCGCGACGTGGGCGCGGAGTCCGCGGCAGCGCGCAGCTCGGGCGGCAGTTACGCGGAGAAGACGGGGCTGACAGGCCGGGTCCGCGAGCAGAGAGAGAGGGGAAAGCGGGTGCGGGCGCGCGGAAGGCGACCGCGCTGACGGGCGGGCCCGCCAGGGCAGAGAGAGCGGGGGGGAAAGAGCGCGCGCGCGCGGGATGGGCCTAGCTGGGCCGAAAGGCTGAGGGGGGCGGGGGAGTGGGCTTCTTTCCTTTTTTCTTTTATTCTGGAATTGTTTTCCCTTTTTCTTTTATTTATTCTATTTGATTCAAATCCAAATAGGCCACAAACTCAAATTAGACTTTCCAAGAATTATGCACCAAACGAAAGTGAAATCTAGGGTTCAACATGATGCAACAATTCATACTCCCTTGGAGTTTTAGTTAATAGACTATAATTACAATTAAAATAAGCACTTTTCTCCTATAGAAATGAGAAAGAAAAGATTGGGGAAGGATGAGAAAAGGGAAGTAACACCTGAATTTGTGAATATGAGCAAAGAAATTTTATACCCCCAAATTCAGGGTGTTACAAACCTATCCCCCTTAAAAGAATCTCGCCCCGAGATTCAAGGTTGGTCAGCAAAGAGTTCAGGGTATTTGGCCTTCAGATCATCTTCTCGTTCCCAGGTTGCTTCTTCCTCCGAGTGGTGACCCCATCTGACTTTGCACATTCTGATGGTGTTCCTCCGGGTGACTCTGTCTGCAAACTCCAGAATCTGCGTTGGCTTCTCTATGTATGTCAGATCCTCCTGGACTTCCAAACCCTCCACTGGCAACTGTTCTTCTAGTACTCGCAGACACTTCCTCAGTTGGGACACATGGAACACATTGTGCACTGCCGACAAACTTTCTGGTAGGTTGAGCTGGTAGGCCACTTCTCCACGCTTGGCTTGGATCTGATATGGTCCGACGTACCGGGGTGCTAACTTGCCTTTAACTCCGAACCTTCTGACTCCCCTGATAGGTGACACCTTCAGATAGACGTAATCTCCCACTTCGAAACTCAGTTCTCTTCTCCTTCGGTCCGCATAGCTTCGCTGTCTTGACTGGGCTATCTTCAGATTCTCCCGAACCATTTTGATATTCTCTTCGGCTTCAAGCAAGATGTCGGGGCCAAACACCTGTCTCTCTCCTGGCTGGTCCCAATGCAGCGGAGTCCTACAACTCCGCCCATAGAGTGCCTGAAATGGCGACATCTTCAAGCTGGCCTGGTAACCATTGTTATAGGAAAACTCTGCATAAGGTAACCTTTTGTCCCATCCTGACTTGTCTTGCAACGCACAGGCTCTCAGCATATCTTCTAGGATCTAATTAGTTCTTTCAGTCTGACCGTCTGTCTGCGGGTGATAAGCTGAGCTGAAGTTCAAATGTGTGCCCAAAGCTTCTTGTAGCTGCTGCCAAAAATGAGAGGTAAACTGCGTTCCTCGATCTGACACTATCTTCTTCGGCACACCATGAAGGCAGACTATCCGTGACATGTATAACTCAGCTAACGTTGCTCCGGTGTATGTTGTCTTCACGGGTATGAAATGGGCCACCTTTGTTAAGCGGTCCACAACCACCCAGATGGAATCATAACCGGCCCGGGTACGAGGTAGGCCAACTATAAAATCCATCCCGATCTCATCCCACTTCCACTGAGGAATCCGCAATGGCTGCAACAATCCGGCGGGTCTCTGATGCTCTGCTTTGGTTCTTTGACAGCTATCACAGATGGCGACATATTCTGCGATCTCTCTTTTCATGCCATACCACCAAAACCTTCTTTTTAAATCCTGGTACATCTTCTCGCTCCCTGGGTGTATGGAGTAGGCTGTCTCATGAGCTTCCTTGAGGATCAGTTCCCGAATAGGTTTGAGGTCGGGAACACACAATCGGTCCTTGAACCATATTACCCCCTCTTCATCCTCTCGAAAGTCTTTGCCTCTTCCTTCTAAGATCAGCTGCCGGATCTTGTTGATGCTTTCATCATCCTTCTGCCCTCCTTTGATCTCCCGCTCCAGGGTGGGCTCTAATTCCACTGTTACTCCTTGCGTACTGTTCAGGAAACCGAGGCTCAGTCTGTTGAACTCCTTGGCTAACTCATATGGCATTGGGTACGAGGCCAACATATTGACTTGACTCTTCCTGCTCAGAGCATCTGCAACAACATTGGCTTTGCCTAGATGGTAATGTATCTGCAACTCGTAGTCTTTGATCAATCCCAACCATCTTCGCTGCCTCATGTTTAACTCTGACTGGGTGAATATGTACTTCAGACTTTTATGATCTGTGTAGATGTCGCACTTCTGCCCATACAGGTAATGTCTCCAGGTCTTTAAGGCATGAACCACCACTGCCAACTCCAGGTCATGTGTGGGATAATTTTTTTCATGGATCTTCAGCTGTCGAGATGAGTATGCTACAACTCTTCCTTCTTGCATTAGCACACATCCCAATCCGGTGTAAGAAGCGTCGCAATACACTGAGAATGACTTGTGAACATCAGGCAGGACTAGCACAGGAGCTGTAGTCAATCTATTCTTCAGTTCTTCAAATGCTTCCTGACACTTTTGGGTCCACTTAAACTCAACTTTCTTCGCTAGTAACGCTGTCATTGGTCTAGCAATCTTTGAGAAGCCTTCAATGAAACGCCTGTAGTATCCGGCCATTCCAATGAAGTTCTTGATCCCACGAACATCCTTCGGTGCTTTCCAGTTCAGGATATCTGCCACTTTCTTTGGATCCACTACTAACCCATCTTGGTTTATGATGTGACCCAGAAATAAGACTTCATGAATCCAGAACTCGCATTTGCCCAGCTTGGCATACAACTGATGCTCTCGAAGTCTTTGCAATACCATCTTCAAATGCTCTACATGATCTTCCTCACTTTGAGAGTATATGAGAATGTCATCCATGAACACTACCACAAACTTGTCTAGATAGTCCATGAACACGCTGTTCATCAGATACATAAAGAAGGCTGGCGCATTTGTCAAACCAAAGGACATAACTGTGAACTCATATAACCCATACTTGGTGATGAATGCTGTCTTCGGTATGTCCGAGGGTCGGATTCTGAGTTGATGGTAACCTGATCTCAGATCTATCTTCGAGAATACGCTGGCACCTCTGAGCTGGTCGAACAAATCTTCTATCCTTGGCAGGGGGTACTTGTTCTTGACAGTGACTTCATTCAAGGCTCTGTAGTCTATGCACATCCTTTTGGTACCATCTTTCTTCTCTACAAACAACACTGGAGCGGCCCAAGGCGAGGTACTTGGCCTGATGTAACCCTTCTCTAACATCTCATCTATCTGCTTCTTGAGTTCCACCAATTCTGGTCCAGACACTCGATAGGCCCTTTTGGAAATGGGGGCGGTACCAGGGATAAGCTCTATGGCAAATTCGACTTTTCTCTCGGGTGGCATGCCCGTTAGCTCCTCGGGAAACACATCCGGAAAGTCCGACACAACCTTGATAGCCTCGAGCGGGTTGGTCTCCTTACTATCAACTGAAATCTGGTGACAAACTCCCTCCGCTGATTTAGGCATCTTTAGCTCAGCCACTACCTCCTCTCCGGACGGGGACTTCAATGTTACGGTCCTCTTGTCACAGCTAACATTCGCTTCATACTTCATTAACCAATTCATCCCTAGGATGACATCTATCCCAGGGGTGTCTATTACTATTAGATCACTGGGGAACCCTATCCCCCTTATTTCCACCATTATATTTGAGCATATTTTATCTGTTTGCACCTTGCCACCAACCGAATTAATCCTCATGGGCGGCATCATTGCCTCTACTGAGATGTTATGCAATTCTACCCATGTTGCAGTGACAAATGAATGAGTTGCACCAGTATCAAATAGCACTTTTGCGGGATGAGATTCGACTGAGAACATACCTACTGCCACATCTGGTGCATCTTGGATTGCTTCGGCCTCCAAGTGGTTCACCTTTCCACGGTTGTACGCTTGGCTACGATTGCCCGCTGCCGGCTGCAGTACACCTTGCCTTGTTGGAGCATTGGGGTTGGTCTGCTGCTGCGCCATCTTCTTTGGGCACTGCATCGCCCAGTGGCCTTGATCTCCACAGTGGAAACATCCTCTGCCTCCTCCTTGTGCTGGGGCTGCTTGGTTGCTCTGATTTGTTGCGGGGGCAGGAAGGCGAGGTGCCTGGTTGTTCTGCTTCTGATACTGATTACCTCCCTGCTGGCTGTGCTGACGATACTGCTGCTGCTGCTGTGGGTACTGCCTCTGAAACTGCTGCTGATGCGGACGCTGATTCTGATTCTGATATCCCTGTGGGTGACCAGGCCTGCCTTGCTGAGATGAACTGCCTGAGAAACGGGGACGGCTGATGCTTCCGGACTGGGGTCCACTCATCTTGCGCTTCCGATCTTCCATATCCTTACGCTTCTTCTCAGTCATAACTGCCCTATCGATCAGGTGCTGGAAGGTGGGGAAGGTGTGATTCATCAGCTGGTAATGCAGGGGATCCACCAAACCTCTCATGAACCTGTACTGCCTTTTAGCATCAGTGTTGACGTCTTCAGGTGCATAACGAGACAGCTGCAGAAACTTGTCTCTGTATTCACTAACAGACAGGGGTCCCTGCTTCAGAGCCAGAAACTCCTCCTTCTTCACGATCATCAGTCCCTCTGGCACATGGTACCTGCGGAAACTCTCGCTGAATTCTTCCCAGGTGATGGCTTCGGGGTCAGCATGTGTGGCGAGGTAGGACTCCCACCAGGACTGGGCTGCTCCCCTTAGCTGCTGGGGACCATACAGAACCTTCTCCCTGTCGTCACATTGGGCGGTGCGCAGTTCCCTTTCCACCGCGCGCAGCCAGTCTTCTGCATCCATGGGGTCAGCAGAATGGGCGAAGGTAGGAGGGTGCCCTCTCATGAACTCACCACGCTTATCCCGTGGCATCTGGGGCATCTGCACTTGCAATTGGGGTTGGGGTTGCTGTTGAGCCTGCTGCATGGCTGCCAGAGTCTGCCCAATGGCCTGCACTACCTGAGTCTGCATCAAGAACATCTGCTCCACTGACATCGGGGGTGGTGGGGGAGGCTGCCTCTGTTGTTCCTCCTGCTGGTCATGCTGCTCTTGCTGAGCACGCCTGTTGCATCGGCGCCTGTTGTCAGACATCTGTGGAAGACATTCATACATCAGCATTGATCTTACAATCCTTCAACATAAGAAAAGAGAATACGGAATTCTTCATGACACTGAGTGAATAAAGAGCTTCACTGATCCTCATTTATGATTCAACACAGCTTCTCAGATAAGAAGGAAAGTAGAAGTAAATGGTTTCCCAACTAAACAACTGACTTCATTAACATTACTAGCTAGGCCAAACTGCAGGGGAAACCCACAGGTTGGCAACAGTCATTACAAAGATTCGAATCCAGCACAAGTTCATCATAACAAGCATGAAAGCAACTGATAAGCAAACTAAACTAAATGGAAGCAACTGATAAGCAAACTAAACTGACTACCTAAGACTGAGACATCTGACTTAAGAATTATTACAAACTCCGACGCTAACGATCTAAGGATCCAGATCTATCCTGGTCTTACAGGCAGGGGAACCATAAGTGTGGTGACCACGTGGCGGCGAGCGGTATGGGTGCTGAGTCCCAACAGGAGCGGGGGAACCACCCTCCTGGTGATGGCGCTCTGCCAGCTCAGCACGCAACTCCGCAATCTCTGTTCGAGCCCTGCTTAGCTCGTCCAGAGAGTGATCCAGCTCAGTGTTAAGCACCACGACTAGGTTGACTGTGCTGCTCAACCTAGGGTTAGCCTCACCAACAGGTGAGACAACCACACTCTCTGTGCTGCCAGTAGGGCGGCGGGGGTAGTACCGAAGGTTAAGACCGTCGGCCACCCCACCGAACAAAGAACAGTACTGGGAGAGTGCACGCCGTGCTGCATCCTGCATAGCCGCCTCTGCAGTGTCCCTCTCGGAGATGGAATAGTGCTCCGAAACGGCCTCCGCACCCCGGAGGTCATCCTCCGGACGGCGAACTAGGCAGGTAGCCTCCCAGCGGTCCGGGTACCTCCCGCGACTGTGCTGGTAGACTACACAACGATACTCGATCGACCAGGTGTGTCGGTCGAAAGCCTGGCGCAGCAAGGTGTCGAGTGCGTCGTGGAAGTGACAACCGCGAGCGGCGTCACAGGTGATGGGTCGGGCGACCCATCCTTCCGCCTCCTGCGGCTCAGAAGACTCCGTGCTGTGGTCTGAGTCGTCATCGTCGGGGTCTCCTCCAGGATCTCCTCCAGTAGCTCCTCCAACAGCCGGGGCGTCCCGCAGTGGTGCAGGGGGCGCCTCCAGCTGGGCCACAGAGGAACGGGGCCTCACGGACTCCACCTCTCGCTGGGGTGGGGAGGAAGAGCCCTGCTGCTCTCTGTGCTGGCGCCGGCGTTCCTGCTCCTCACGCAGGCGGTGGTGCAGCCTCTCCAGGTGACTCGACTGACCGGACACGGTGCGGTGCAGAGGACGCTCCGCAAGTCGAGACGGCAGGAAAGGAATCACCGACTTACGTGCAGTGTGTCTAAGACGAGCCATCTACAAAAGACACCGTAAGCATAAGAGTAAGAGCAGAACTAATATGACAAGTGAATAAACCATAGACAGAATAAGATAAAATTTTTAACAAGGTATAATATAGTATATATATGTAGTAAAACGTAGGGTTGGTCGAGGTGACCGACTTTTGAAGCAACATCAGAGGTCAAGGTGAGAGGGGAGGTCAATAGTCCTTAGTACGACCAGTGCTACTCTAGGTCAGCGGTCCTACGGTCAGCACGGCTTTGATACCACTTATGTCACACCCGGTTTTGGAAGGCAAATCGAATACGAACTATGTACGTGCCAGGATCAGAACTCACGTACACAGCGATTACATAAATGAACATCATCGCACAATGCTCGAATAATAACATAAAAGAGTATTAACTTATTACATCACAGAGTCATAGACATCCACATAGTCATCATCTTAACAGGTAAATCAAAGTACTAGCGAAACGTAGTAAAGACAAGGCCTCCACAGGCAGCTGACTGGGGGTTGCCGCCAACCCACACCTAGAATTCGTCGTAATCTTGGAACTCCTGGAAGTCTCCTTCCACGGCTTCACCTTCTCCTGAGCAGTGGTTACAATGCGGACAACCTGGTGTTTTGTGGTAAAGCAAGGATGAGTACAAATCAACGTACTCAGCAAATGTCCCGTTTGGCTGAAGTGGACTAGCTTTATGTGGGGTTAGGCTCCAGCAGTTGCTTTTAGTTGGTCAAGTATTTATCATTAGTAGAAGCCAGATTTTAGCATTTAACAACCCGTAAACCATTTCCTCATCGAGGAACAACATCATCATAGTCGAACCAAAACCATAACATAATCCTTGTCTCTCGAACCATCTGTATCTCTAATCAAAGAGGATCCCAAGGCTGCTCATAACCGTGAGCACGGCTGACATATCAGTTTCACTACCCTCTGCAGAGGTTGCACACTTTACCCATGAGTCATGATTCCCTTTCTACCCGGGGAGAGCTAATCCCCATTGACCACTACCTAGGTGGTCCGGCAGGGGATCACTACGTAGCTGTTACAAAGATTTCCTAGAGATCATAGCTGCCCATTAGGTTTCTCCAGTTTGATAAACACAGTACCCCTCCCCGCAGGAGAGTGACTAACAAAAAGCAAAACGAAAGAACCTCGGCACTCAGCCTCGGCAGAGCAAGCACTGTGCCTGGACCCCATTGACGGCACGACGGCTAAGCAACTACACCTCTAGTTCCTCTAATTAATTAGCTAAGGGCATCCCATTTCACCCTCATGGTTGCACTGTTATCCCGGGTGGTCTCTCAACGAACAGGTCCTTACAGAGAGGTACTCAGGAAACAGCCTGAGCCCCCTAGAGTATCACAAGATCATCAACATCATCCGGATAATAGTATCATAAATAGTCACATCATGTTCATTGATTAAGTTAAGGCAATAGCAGAATGCTAACCATAACAGCCCATAAGGTCATCAAGGATAAAGTAAAGTGTAAAGCTAGTCAATCCTTAGGTTTCAAGTAAGTAATGCGGGATAGTAAGTTATAAGTGAATAGGACATAATGGGTCAGAGGACACTTGCCTTCACCAAACTGCTGATCAGGGACTTCCTCTGCAACCTCCTCGGGAAACACAGACTGCTCGTTGTCTACGTAAAGTAATCATTCACACTATGCACTTGGGAAGATAACAAACAAAAAGCAACATACCAAACATATGCAGCAGAGAGATCACAAGTTCATAGTAGAAAAGGGGATAGGCACTCTGGTGTTCCCTAGGTCTAGGGTAGAGGACTATACAAAGTGATTCATTATCCACTAATCAGGTTTAAGTCAGTGGTGGGGTTAAATCCTTGCATGGTTTTAAGTTCCTAAACTTAGGTGTTTAAGTCCATAAACTTAGGTGCTCCAACTTTTACTAAAGTCTACCAACTTCTAATTATCTCAAATAGGGTTCCAATAACCTTAATCCTATCCTAATGATTAACTATTAATTGGTACATGGAAACAGCAGCGAAACATTGTTTAGATAGATAGACAAAAATACCATGAGCATTTTGCAATTTGAGGCACCTAATTTGGAGTTCATATGACAAAGTTATGAATTTTACAAGTTTAGGGGTTAAAAATATACCCTAAATACTTATTTTGAATTAAATAAAAGGTCCGAGGACCTAACTGTAAGAAACTAGGGACGGCGGGTTTAAATTTCAGAAAACTGGGGGTCTCTTTAAGAAAACGCGCGGGCGAAGGGGTATCGGGCTCCTACGGCCGTCGGATCTCAGATCAACGCGCAGGATTAGATCCGCGGGCGGGCGCGCGAGCGCGCGGCGGCCTGAGCGGCTGACAGGCGGGGCCGGGCGGGCAGCGCGAGCGCGGCGGTTGACAGGCGGGGCCAGGCGAACAGCGCGGGGCGGCTGGCTGTCAAGCGGGGCCAGGCGAGCAGCGCGGGGCGGCTGGCTGACAGGCGGGGCTCAAATGGCAGGAAGGCGGGGTGCGGGGGAAACGGCTCTGGGCCGTTGGATCTCAGGCGAACGGCTAGGGTTGGGCTCGGCCTAATTGAATCAGGGCCACCCGATCTGGGATGAACGGCGGGGGTCGGGTGGCCGGCCTTGGCCTTTCCTACGACTAGCTGGGGCGGCGGCGCTCGTCCCCGCGGCGGAGGACTCGCCGGAGACGAGGGGCGCGGGCGCTCGGCGGGTCCCTGGGGCGACCTGAGCGGCCGGGGAGGTTGGGGAAGGCGCGGGGAGTCTTCTGGTGGGGGCTAGGTCGGGACAGGGTCACCGGAGGGGGGGCGGTTCACGGCGAAGCGGCTCGGCGGCGGCGTTAATCAACTCCGACGAGGAATTAAGCGCAGCAGAGAGCAATACAAAGGTCGATAGGGGGCGGGAGAGGTTCCTTACCTCAAGGCGGGCTCCGGGGACTCCTCGGTGGCGGCAATGGCGCGACGGCGGCCCGGGGCGACGGTGGCGGACCTTCGCGGTTGCACGGAGGACGGCGGGTGAGCGCGGGCAGAGGGAAATAGGAAGGGGGAGGGGGAATTGGGGCGCGTCCCGGGTTGCGGACGTCGGGGCGGAGCTCACCGTGGCAGAGAGCACGGCGGAGCTCCGACGGCGGCGGGGAAACGGCTCGGGCGGCGATTGTTTAATGGCGGCGGTGCTCTGGCGTGTGCGCGACGTGGGGGAGGTTGGAGAGGGGTCTGCAGGTGCGCAAATGAGGGAGGGGGTGAGGGCGAGCGGGGTTCTGGCTCAAGTGGCCGGGGGCGGGGCGGTTGCGAGCTCCACGCGCGACGTGGGCGAGGAGTCCGCGGCAGCGCGCAGCTCGGGCGGCAGTTACGCGGAGAAGACGGGGCTGACAGGCCGGGCCCGCGAGCAGAGAGAGAGGGGAAAGCGGGTGCGGGCGCGCGGAAGGCGGCCGCGCTGACGGGCGGGCCAGCCAGGGCAGAGAGAGCGGGGGGGAAAGAGCGCGCGCGCGGGATGGGCCTAGCTGGGTCGAAAGGCTGAGGGGGGCGGGGGAGTGGGCTTCTTTCCTTTTTTCTTTTATTCTGGAATTGTTTTCCCTTTTTCTTTTATTTATTCTATTTGATTCAAATCCAAATAGGCCACAAACCCAAATTAGACTTTCCAAGAATTATGCACCAAACGAAAGTGAAATCTAGGGTTCAACATGATGCAACAATTCATACTCCCTTGGAGTTTTAGTTAATAGACTATAATTACAATTAAAATAAGCACTTTTCTCCTATAGAAATGAGAAAGAAAAGATTGGGGAAGGATGAGAAAAGGGAAGTAACACCTGAATTTGTGAATATGAGCAAAGAAATTTTATACCCCCAAATTTAGGGTGTTGCACATATGGATTGGAATCTAAAATGTGAATGCACCGAAACTGAATATTGATGACATACAATGTCCAATGTCCCATATGTAGTATAGGGACCATGATCTGTTTATGATCACAAGTTAGAGATATGAAATTATACCATTAGTGTGTAGGTGAGACATGAATATACTTGCATAGCAGGAAAAAAATAAGCTTGAAACAAGATAACGATTTATACCGATTTGTACTCAACATAGTTGTCCAGCTGATGTAGTGTCTTGTCCAGGTAATCATCAAGGACAGCTTGATCATAACTCTGAGGAGACTTGTTGTGGCATTCATTATCCTCAAAGTTGAGCAGAGCCTAAATAAGCATAATTACTGTGTCATATAAATCTGTAGGTAAAGTATTGTAAAATTAGGTGGATATTAATGAAAGGTTACATACACCAACATTGACGTCCAGTACAAGTCTGTTGTTGTTCATGGACGGGCGATGATTTACATCATCCTCGCGAAAACACTGAATCAAACACTACATGAAAACATTATCGAGACACATCCCATCTCCAAATGATTGTTGAATATCGAGACAATTTCCAATACATTCACCGAATTCTATGGCCTTCCTATATAATAATGTAAAAACATATATGTTAGTCATTATTTATGTAAGAAACAACCTACATGTTGGTCTTCCTATATAATAATGTAAAAACAGATATGTTTGGTCTTAATAGTGGAAGACTAAAACCTGTTTGGGTCGATGATTGAGGAGCACAAAAAATCACGGAGCGACCGAGCACAGTCCATCTCTGTTAACCGTGGCAGTGAGTGCACATGTGTAGTGTAAAGGTGTGTGTTTCCTCTCCAGATGCAACCTGAAAAACAATGCAGGTAGAGAATATACTAGTTTATGAACAAGTTATGTGAAGTTATGTGGTCATAAATGTATATTTGGAGTACTTACATGACCACTAGGTGTCTGGTCAAATAGGGGGCCCGTGTTAGTTTGAGTGTCATGAGATGCATCAATGTCACCTCCCTGCCCAAAAATCAATGATACTATGTTTAAACCCTCAGTCATGTGTCAATTACATTTAATCGATAATTGAGATTACAAAGGATAAAACAAATATGAAACATATACATGTTTTTGCGGTGTGGCGTCAAACATCAGCAAGTGGGAAGACGTATATGAGCTCATAATGTTGCAGTCTGGTATATGTTGAGGTGGGATGTTTATGTCCCTCGACAGTTTATTGCCAACATTAAAATGGTAATCTTTTTGACATTATTATGGTTTTGTCTAATATTTGGATGCAAAGTGGAAATTAACATATAATGTAACAATGATGAGATTGTATATAATACCTGCTTTTTAGAGTTTGAGTATGAGTTCGTCTCCATGGGCACAGTAACGTCGAAATCATTAGGGCAGCCCTCAAATGCACGACGCATTTGTTGTTGCATTTCATGTATTTCCTCAAACTGGGTGCATGTCAAATCCGTAGCGGCTGCGAAGTTGGCATAGTCAGGTCCTGAGTATTTTGGGTACCGGAATGAATGCATGCCTCTGTAAGGAAAAGGTTTTAGTAATTGAACAGAAACAACTGAAAATGGTGAACTAAAATACATAAATTGAAAAAATTTACAATGTGTGAAGGTCACCTGATGATAGATGATGAGATATATCTGGAGGTTTAGCTGGTTGAGGCGCTTCCGCAGCATTGTCTGGCCTGGGTCGACAGACTCCGCGCGAAGGACATCATCGATCATCTCAGCAAATGTGTCCGCTAATTCATACTGCTTCACAACCATCTTGGTAAGAGTGTTTTTGATGGTGGAACATGCTTTGCCAACTTCAGAATCGTACTCAACCAACTTTTCTATGAATTTCGGCCGGTCACGTGGTTGGAGATGCTTGATCTTACTTGAAAGCATATCCTTGATCAATGGAAGCTAGATATGACTGGTATGATGACCACAAGGATCGAGACGAGGGACATCAAAAATGTTTGTCCTGCCCCTTTGCTGTGAAATAATATATGGTAATGCATAAATCATAATTAATACGTCGAACAGATGGATATAATTATACATAAAACATTTGTCATGCCCAGCAGTTAATTGTGCACATGGAAGTCATGTCTGTTTTGCCATAAACTAAGCTCGGATTGTACATGGACAGTAGGTGTAACACCCTGAATTTGGGGGTACAAAATTTCTTTCTTATTGTCATCCAAATTCAGGTGTTACTCTTCTCTCTCTCTCACTCTAGCTCCTATCTCTCTCTAGATTCTCTCTCTCTTTCCTTTTGAGTAGATATAGCTTAATTAGGCAGGGATTAATTATTAATTTTTGCCAAAACATTATGAGTCATGAAATGATGCATCATGCTGAGCTTAAATATTCTTTGAATTGTTGCACATGTTTGAATTAGTTTGAATTTGAAACTTGGTTTCAGTTGGAATTGAAAACCCTAGAGAAAAAGAAATGGAAAAGCAATTAGAAATTCCAGGGAAATCGAAAAAGCCAAAGCAGGCCAACCAGCCCAGCCAGGCCGCACGCCCATGCGCCCGCGCCGCCTGACAAGTGGGTTCCACCTGTCAGCGGCGGTTTCCTTCCCCGCGCGCTCTCTCTCTCCCTCTCTCTGCCCAGTGGGACCGGGTTGTTGGCACCAGTTGCCCTTGCTCACGCGCCCTTTGCTGTCTCTGCCTCGTGGGCCCACTTCGTCAGCACACCGAGCTGTTCCCTCCGTGCGCCCTCTCCCTCTCGCTACATAGTGGGACCGCCCTGTTAGCTCTCCTTCCCCGTGCCCCGCCATGGACCAACACGCGTGCACTCGCGCACGCACGCCGAGATCCCCGGCCACGTCGCCCGCCCACGCACCCCAGCTCCTTTTTTAGCACCGCCCGCACTTCCTCCTCCGTTCCATTTCGCGCAAGCTCGCTCTCTCTCGCGCTTTGCCCATGCTGCTCGACCTCGCCGGAGACCCGCGCCCGCCGTGCCGGTCACCTAGCTCGCCGGAAGCCACGCCAAGCCACCCCGAGCTCCGCCCCGAGGTGAGACGTCTGTTCTCATGCTTGGTTTCCATTATTCATGCCTCACCGTGGCCAATTCAGTCTCCTTGGTGTGCGGACGCGTTTGCTCGCCGTGCCTCGTGCGGTGCACGGCCAACCCAGCCTCGTCCCGTGTCCTGGTGTAGATCCATAGTACTTCCCCAACTCCGCCGGTTCTAGCGGAGCCCTATCACAGTGGAATTGCCCCTCCCCGTGGTCGGAATTCCTCCCCAGAATTGCCCCGACCCGCCCGGAGCCTTCCCCCCCGCCGTTCTCCCCTCTCTCACCTTGGTCTCGTGGCCACAACCCCACCAACGAGTTCGCCGAGTCTTCCTCTTCAGTTCTGGCCAACCCTGGCGACCCCGGAACCGTCGTAGCATGCACCCGCCCCAACTCTGGCGACCTCACCGCCACGAGAAGGAGCAGCGCCGCCCGCAGCCTTTAACCCCTCCCAGTGTTGATCTCCACCATCTGATCCCGATTGCACAGTCGAGATCGCGGGATACCGCTTCATGCCTGTGCGCCCTATGTCCGGACCCATCGGTCAGTCACCTGTGCCCCTGGCACCGGGCCCGACTAGTCAGTCTACCTCCCCGCCTCGATCGCTGATCACCCTGGCCCACTGGTCAAAGCGCGCCCACGCCCGCATCCACGCGCTCGCCCACGGATCTGTTTTCAACCGTTGATCTCGAATCTGACGGCCGAGAAAGCCCGATACCCCTTCGCGCGGTGATTTTGTTAAAGAGACCCTCGGTTTAGATGAAATCAACCCGTCGTCCCCGGTTTTCACGCGCAGGCCCCTGTAATTTTGCAGATTGAACCCTGGGCTTGTAGATAATTACATAATTGGACTTATTTTCATATTTTAAACTCCCAAACTTGTTTATTTCATATCTTTTGCATATGAACTCCAAATTTAGTGATTCAAATTGCAAAATTTTCATAGGAATATTCTCTGTTTAAATAAATTAGTTCCATTCACTATATGCACACTCTAATTTTTTATGGCTAACTATGAACTAGTATATGTATTGATTTATTCATTTAATAAAATAAATAAAAGGAAAACCCTAGTGGTTAAAGTATATTTATCCTTGTGAGATTAATAATGTGTATTACATGAATTTATCTCTGGTTTAATTTATATGTCTCATTAAAAGGAATTAAATCAGATTATGTAATCATGGACAATACTTAGAGAATAATCAACTACTTAATGAGAATTAGTTCACCCTATAACATAAATTCCCTTTTGAATTTATACTTTTCTTTTTGAGATATGTTCCCATGTTTGTACATGATTGATGTGTTGTTTATTTGTCATTTACCAAATGTATTGAATGTATGATCGCTTTATTTAGACAACGAGCAGTCCATGGTTCCTGAGTGTGTTGCTAAAGATCTTCCTGAGCAACAACCTGGTGAAGGCAAGTGTCCTTTGACCTATTATATCCTACATACTTCATAATTCACTGTCCCGCATTACATTACTGAAACCTGAGGATTGACTAGTTTGTATTTACTTATCCTTGTTTACCTTTGGGGTTATCATGGTTAGCTTTATGATATTGCTTTAACTTAATCAATGAACATGATGTGATTATTTATGATACGATGATGTTATCCCAAAGATGATATTGTGATACTCTAGGGGGCTCAGGCCATTTTCCTGAGTACCTCTCCGTAAGGACCTGTTCGTGGAGTGACCACCCGGGATAACAGTGCAACCATGAGGGTGGAATGGGACGCCCTTAGCTTATTAATTAGATGAACCTAGGGGTGTAGTTGGCTTTGCCTGAGGGCCGTCAATGAGGGCTGGGGCGTAGTGCTCGCTCTGCCAAGGGGGGTGCAGAGGTTCATTCGATTTGGTTTTGTGAGTCACCCACCTTGGGGAGGTGTACTACGTTTGTACAACTGGGAAACCTAACGAGCAGCTATGCACCAGGGGAGTCTTTGTAAAGGCTACGTAGTGTATCCTTGGCCATACATCATGACTCGTGGGTAAAGTGTGCAACCTCTGCAGAGTGTTAGAAACTGGTATATCAGCCGAGCTCACGGTTAAGAGCAGCCTTGGGATCCTCTTTGATTAGAAGAACCTTGATTAATTTATGATGATGGTTAAGAAATGTTGGTTAGAGTAATAATCTCTCGTATTTCCTCTTGGAGGGAGTACTTTTGGGTAATAACTGGGTTTATTACTAAAATTTGGCTCTATTCATAGTAATAAATGTTTGACCAACTAAAAGCAACTGATTAACCTCAACCCCACATACAACTAGTCCACTTTTGCCAAACGGGACATTTGCTGAGTACGTTGATGTGTACTCACCCTTTATTTACAAACCACCCCACCCCAGGTTGTCCCCACTGTACTCAGTGCTAAAGAGGTGATGCTGGCAACATGGAGGACTTTGAGGAGTTCCAGGACTAGGACGAGTACTAGTTTTCCTTAGTGGCAAA
Source organism: Zea mays (assembly GCF_902167145.1). NCBI lineage: Eukaryota > Viridiplantae > Streptophyta > Magnoliopsida > Poales > Poaceae > Zea > Zea mays. Next base: position 35,266,264 of record NC_050098.1, on the reverse strand, counting down.
TCCCGAGTTAGCTGCCTGAGTAGGTTTATCTTCTACGTTTCGTATTCCGCACTTCGATATTAATGTTAAAGACAATGGTTATGTATTAGACTATGGATGTCTTGGACATCTTGATGTTATTAAAGTACCTTTCCACTATTTATTTTGAGCATTGTGTGATGATGTCCAATTATGTAATCGTTGTGTACGTGAGTTCTGATCCTGGCACGTACATGGTTCACATTCGGTTTGCCTTCCAAAACCTAGTGTGACATAAGTGGTATCAAAGCCTTGCTGACTATAGGACCACTAACCTAGACTAGAATGGTCGCTCTAAGGATTATAGACTCCTACTCTCACCTTGATCTTTAGAGTCATTTCAAAAGTTGGTCATCTTGACCAACTCTATGTTATTTACTTATCTCAAAAGTTTTGTCTCACTTTCCTTTCTGTTTACTTTCTGGTCTTATAATTCTACTCTCACAATTGTGCTTACGATGTCTTTTGTAGATGGCTCATATTAGATGCACTGCACGTAAGTCAGTGATCCCCTTTTTGCCTTCTCGCCTGGCGGAGCGTCCACTGCGTCGCATGGTGCTAGGTCAGTCCAGTCACCTGGAGAGACTGCATCGTTGCCTGCACGAGGAGCAGGAACATCGACGCCAGGAGCAGGAGTAGGAGCAGCAGGACTCTTCCACCTCGTCTTAGCAGGAGGTGGAGTCTGGGAGGCAGCCCTCCCCTGCACCTCAGCAAGAGATGCCCCATGCACCACCACAGGGCATCCTGGCTGCTAGAGGAGACCCTGATGGAGACGGAGACGATGGCAACGCTGGTGGCATTTCGAGCCATGGCACAGAGCTCTCGGAGGAGCCAGAGCCAGAGGGATGGATCGCTAGACCCATCACACGCGACGCCACTCGCGGGTGTCACTTCCACGACGCTCTTGACACCTTGCTGCGTTGGGCCTTTGACCGACACACTTGGTCTATCGAGTACCGTTGTGTAGTCTACCAGCACCGTCGAGGGTTATACCCAGACCAGTTGGAGGATACTTGCTTGGTACACCGTCCAAACGATGATCTCTAGGGTGCAGAGGCCTTCTCAGAGCACTATTCTATTACAAAGAGGGATACTGCCGAAGCAGCCATGCAAGATGCAACACGACGGGCACTTTCTCAGTATTGCTCATTGTTCAGCGGAGTAGCTGACGGCCTTGACCTGAAGAACTACCCTCGCCGTTCAACCGGTAGTGCTGGAGGTGTGATTGTCTCGCCATTTGGTGAAGGCAGTCCCAGGCTGAACAGCATGGTCAACCTGGCCGCCGTGCTCAACACAGAGCTGGACCACACCCTTGACGAGTTGGGCAAGGTTCGGGCGGAAGTTGCGGAATTTCATGCTGAGTGTGCAGCACGCCACTATCTACATGGTGGTTCTCCCGCCCCTGTTGGGATTTAGCACCCTTATCGTTCACCGCCCTGTGGTCGCTTCGAGTATGGTACCCCTGACTGTAGGACCCAGATAGATTTGGATCCATAGATCGATAGTGTCGGAGTCTGTAATAATGCGTAATTCAGTGTCTTAGTATTAGTCAGTCTTAATTAGAGTTAGTTTGCTTATCATATGTTTGATGCTTGTCGTGATGAACATGTAATGAAGTTGGATCTTTGTAATGATTGTCACCAAGGTGTGGGTATCCCCTGCAACTTGGTGTAGTTATTAATAAAGTCGGTTATTTAGTTGGGTAATCCCTTTATTTCCACCTTCCTCTTTATCTGAGACGTTGTCAGTGAGGATGATCAATTGTTCAGTGCTATGAAGATTTTCTATACATCTTTTCTTATGCTGAAAGACTGTAGAGTCAGATCTGATATGTGTGTGATTTCTACAGATGTCCGAAAACAGGCGTAGAGGTGCAAGACATGCTCATCCAGAACATCAGGCACCCTAGGAGGATGCAGCTCGGTAGCATCAGTTGCCACTGCCACGCCCGATGACCATTGAGCAGATGTTCCTGATGCAGACACAAGAAATCCAAGCAATTCGTCAAACTTAAGCAGCGATGCAGTAGGTGCAGCAGCAGCCACCCCCACCTCAACCCTAGGTGTTCGGTCCAGATATTTTTCTTGAAGCCGAAGAGAACATCAGAATGGTCCGAGAGAATCTGAAGGCAACACAGTCCAGACAGCAAAGCTATGCTGACACCCGAAGAAGAGAACTGAGCTTTGAAGTAGGAGACTAGGTCTACTTAAAGGTGTCACCGATCAGAGGAATCAAAAGATACAGAGTCAAAGGCAAGCTAGCACCTTGATACATCGGACCGTACCAAATTCAAGCGAGGCATGGAGAAGTGGCATATCAACTCAGTTTACTAGAGAATCTGTCGGCTATGCATGATGTGTTCCATGTGTCTCAACTGAAGAAATGTTTGAGAGTGCCATAAGAGCAGTTGCCAACAAAGGATCTTGAAGTTCAAGAAGATCTGACATATATTGAGAAGCCAACTCAAATTCTGGAGACAGCAGATCAGGTCACTTGGAGAAGCACCATTAGGATGTGCAAAGTCAAATGGGGCCATCACTCAGATGAAGAAGCAACCTGGGAAAGAGCAGATGATTTGAAAGCCAAGTACCCTGAGCTCTTTTCTAGCCAACCTTGAATCTCGAGGGCGAGATTCTTTTTAAGGAGGATAGGTCTGTAACACCCTGAATTTGGGGGTATAAAATTTCTTTCTTATTATCATCCAAATTCAGGTGTTACTCTTCTCTCTCTCTCACTCTAGCTCCTATCTCTCTCTCTAGATTCACTCTCTCTCTTTCCTTTTGAGTAGATATAGCTTAATTAGGGAGGGATTAATTATTTATTTTTGCCAAAACATTATGAGTCATGAAATGATGCATCATGCTGAGCTTAAATATTCTTTGAATTGTTGCATATGTTTGAATTAGTTTGAATTTGAAAATTGGTTTGAGTTTGAATTGAAAATCCTAGAGAAAAAGAAATGGAAAAGCAATTAGAAATTCTAGGGAAATAGAAAAGGCCAAAGCAGCCCAATCGGCGCAGCCAGGACGCGCGCCCGCGCCACCTGACAGGTGGGTTGCACCTGTCAGCGGCGGTTTCCTTCCCCGCACGCTCTCTCTCCCTCTCTCTACCCAGTGGGACCGGGTTGTTGGCACCGGTTGCCCTCGCTCACGCGCCCTTTCCTGTCTCTGCCTCGCGGGCTCGCTTCGTCAGTATAGTGAGTCATTCCCTCCGCGCACCCTCTCCCTCTCGCTGCGCAGTGGGACCGCCCTGTCAGCTCTGCCTTCCCCGCGCCCCGCCGTGGACCAACACGCGCGCACTTGCGCACGCACACCGAGGTCCCCGGCCACGTCGCCCGCCCACGCACCCCAACTCCTTCTTTAGCACCATCCGCACCCGCACTCGCTCCCCCATTCCATTTTGTGCAAGCTCGCTCTCTCTCGCGCTCTACCCACGCCACTCGACCTCGCCGGAGACCCGCGCCCGCCGTGCCGGTCACCTAGCTCGCCGGAAGCCACGCCAAGCCACCCCGAGCTCTGACCCGAGGTGAGACGTCCGTTCCTGTGCTTGGTTTCCCTTATTCACGCCTCACCGTGGCCAATTCGGTCTCGCCGGTGTGCGGCCGCGTTTGCTCACCGCGCCCCTCGCTGTGTCCGGTCAACCCAGCCCCATCCTGTGTCCTAGTGTAGATCCATAGTACTTCCCTACCTCCGCCGGTTCTAGCCGAGCCCTATCACAATCGAATTGCCCCTCCCCGTGGTCGGAATTCCTCACTGGAATTGCCCCGACTCGCCCGGAGCCTTCCCCTGCCGTTCTCCCCTCTCTGACCCCGGTCTCGTGGCCACAACCCCACCAGCGAGTTTGCTGAGTCTTCCTGTTCAGTTCTGGCCAACCCCGGCGACCCCGGAACTGTCGTAGCACGTGCCGCCCCAACTCCGGCGACCTCACCGCCGCGAGGAGCGGCGCCGCCCGCAGCCGTTAACCCCTCTCGGTGTTGATCTCCACCGTCTGATCCCGATCGCACGGCCCAGATCGCGGTATACCGCTTCGCGCCCGCGCGCCTTGTGTCAGGACCCATCCATCAGTCGCCTGTGCCCCGGGCACCGAGCTCGACCAGTCTGTCTGCCTCCCCGCCTCGGTCGCTAATCGCCCTGGCCCACTGGTCAGTGCGTGCCTGCGTCCGCGCGCTCGCCCGCGGATCTATTTTCAACCATTGATCTCAGATCCGACGGCCGAGAAAGCCCGATACCCCTTCGCGCGGTGATTTTGTTAAAGAGACTCTCGGTTTAGTTGGAACCAACACGTCGTCCCTGGTTTTCGCGCGCAGGCCCCTGTAATCTTGCAGATTGAACCCTAGGCTTGTAAATAATTACAGAATTAGACTTATTTTCATATTTTAAACTCCCAAACTTGTTTATTTCATATATTTTGCATATGAACTCCAAATTTAGTGATTCAAATTGCAAAATGTTTATAGGAATATTCTCTATTTAAATAAGTTAGTTCCATTCACTATCTGCACACTCTATTTTTTTTATGGCTAACTATGAACTAGTATATGTATTAATTTATTCATTTAATAAAATAAATAAAAGGAAAATCCTAGTGGTTAAAGTATATTTATTCTTGTGAGATTAATAATGTGTATTACATGGATTTATCTCTGGTTTAATTTATATGTCTCATTAAAAGGGATTAAATCAGATTATGTAATCATGGACAATACTTAGAGAATAATCAACTACTTAATGAGAATTAGTTCACCCTATAATTTAAATTCCCTTTCGAATTTATAATTTTCTTTTTGAGATGTGTTCCCATGTTTGTACATGATTAATGTGTTGTTTATTTATCATTTACCAAATGTATTGAATGTATGATCGCTTTATTTAGACAACGAGCAGCCTGTGGTTCCTGAGTGTGTTGCTGAAGATCTTCCTTAGCAACAACCTGGTGAAGGCAAGTGTCCTTTGACCTATTATATCCTACATACTTCATAATTCACTGTCCCGCATTACATTACTGAAACCTGAGGATTGACTAGTTTGTATTTACTTATCCTTGTTTACCTTTGGGGTTATCATGGTTAGCTTTATGATATTGCTTTAACTTAATCAATGAACATGATGTGATTATTTATGATACGATGATGTTATCCCAAAGATGATATTGTGATACTCTAGGGGGCTCAGGCCATTTTCCTTAGTACCTCTCCGTAAGGACCTATTCGTGGAGTGACCACCCGGGATAACAGTGCAACCATGAGGGTGGAATGGGACGCCCTTAGCTTATTAATTAGATGAACTTAGGGGTGTAGTTGGCTTTGCCTGAGGGCCGTCAATGAGGGCTGGGGCGTAGTGCTCGCTCTGCCAAGAGGGGTGCAGAGGTTCATTCGATTTGGTTTTGTGAGTCACCCACCTTGGGGAGGTGTACTACGTTTGTACAACTGGGAAACCTAACGAGCAGCTATGCACCAGGGGAGTCTTTGTAAAGGCTACGTAGTGTATCCTTGGCCATACATCATGACTCGTGGGTAAAGTGTGCAACCTCTGTAGAGTGTTAGAAACTGGTATATCAGCCGAGCTCACGGTTAAGAGCAGCCTTGGGATCCTCTTTGATTAGAAGAACCTTGATTAATTTATGATGATGGTTAAGAAATGTTGGTTAGAGTAATAATCTCTCGTATTTCCTCTTGGAGGGAGTACTTTTGGGTAATAACTGGGTTTATTACTAAAATTTGGCTCTATTCATAGTAATAAATGTTTGACCAACTAAAAGCAACTGCTTAACCTCAACCCCACATACAACTAGTCCACTTTTGCCAAACGGGACATTTGCTGAGTACGTTGATGTGTACTCACCCTTTATTTACAAACCACCCCACCCCAGGTTGTCCCCACTGTACTCAGTGCTAAAGAGGTGATGCTGGCAACATGGAGGACTTTGAGGAGTTCCAGGACTAGGACGAGTACTAGTTTTCCTTAGTGGCAAACCCCGAGTTAGCTGCCTGAGTAGGTTTATCTTCTACGTTTCGTATTCCGCACTTCGATATTAATGTTAAAGACAATGGTTATGTATTAGACTATGGATGTCTTGGACATCTTGATGTTATTAAAGTACCTTTCCACTATTTATTTTGAGCATTGTGTGATGATGTCCAATTATGTAATCGTTGTGTACGTGAGTTCTGATCCTGGCACGTACATGGTTCACATTCGGTTTGCCTTCCAAAACCTAGTGTGACATAAGTGGTATCAAAGCCTTGCTGACTATAGGACCACTAACCTAGACTAGAATGGTCGCTCTAAGGATTATAGACTCCTACTCTCACCTTGATCTTTAGAGTCATTTCAAAAGTTGGTCATCTTGACCAACTCTATGTTATTTACTTATCTCAAAAGTTTTGTCTCACTTTCCTTTCTGTTTACTTTCTGGTCTTATAATTCTACTCTCACAATTGTGCTTACGATGTCTTTTGTAGATGGCTCATATTAGATGCACTGCACGTAAGTCAGTGATCCCCTTTTTTCCTTCTCGCCTGGCGGAGCGTCCACTGCGTCGCATGGTGCTAGGTCAGTCCAGTCACCTGGAGAGACTGCATCGTTGCCTGCACGAGGAGCAGGAACATCGACGCCAGGAGCAGGAGCAGGAGCAGCAGGACTCTTCCACCTCGTCTTAGCAGGAGGTGGAGTCTGGGAGGCAGCCCTCCCCTGCACCTCAGCAAGAGATGCCCCATGCACCACCACAGGGCATCCTGGCTGCTAGAGGAGACCCTGACGGAGACGGAGACGATGGCAACGCTGGTGGCATTTCGAGCCATGGCACGGAGCTCTCGGAGGAGCCAGAGCCAGAGGGATGGATCGCTAGACCCATCACACGCGACGCCACTCGCGGGTGTCACTTCCACGACGCTCTTGACACCTTGCTGCGTTGGGCCTTTGACCGACACACTTGGTCTATCGAGTACCGTTGTGTAGTCTACCAGCACCGTCGAGGGTTATACCCAGACCAGTTGGAGGATACTTGCTTGGTACGCCGTCCAGACGATGATCTCTAGGGTGCAGAGGCCTTCTCAGAGCACTATTCTATTACAAAGAGGGATACTGCCGAAGCAGCCATGCAAGATGCAACACGACGGGCACTTTCTCAGTATTGCTCATTGTTCAGCGGAGTAGCTAACGGCCTTGACCTGAAGAACTACCCTCGCCGTTCAACCAGTAGTGCTGGAGGTGTGATTGTCTCGCCATTTGGTGAAGGCAGTCCCAGGCTGAACAGCATGGTCAACCTGGCCGCCGTGCTCAACACAGAGCTGGACCACACCCTTGACGAGTTGGGCAAGGTTCGGGCGGAAGTTGCGGAATTGCATGCTGAGTGTGCAGCACGCCACTATCTGCATGGTGGTTCTCCCGCCCCTGTTGGGATTTAGCACCCTTACCGTTCACCGCCCTGTGGTCGCTTCGAGTATGGTACCCCTGACTGTAGGACCCAGATAGATTTGGATCCATAGATCGATAGTGTCGGAGTCTGTAATAATGCGTAATTCAGTGTCTTAGTATTAGTCAGTCTTAATTAGAGTTAGTTTGCTTATCATATGTTTGATGCTTGTCGTGATGAACATGTAATGAAGTTGCATCTTTGTAATGATTGTCACCAAGGTGTGGGTATCCCCTGCAACTTGGTGTAGTTATTAATAAAGTCGGTTATTTAGTTGGGTAATCCCTTTATTTCCACTTTCCTCTTTATCTGAGAAGTTGTCAGTGAGGATGATCAATTGTTCAGTGCTATGAAGATTTTCTATACATCTTTTCTTATGCTGAAAGACTGTAGAGTCAGATCTGATATGTGTGTGATTTCTACAGATGTCTGAAAGCAGGCGTAGAGGTGCAAGACATGCTCAGCCAGAACATCAGGCACCCTAGGAGGATGCAGCTCGGTAGCATCAGTTGCCACTGCCACGCCCGATGACCATTGAGCAGATGTTCCTGATGCAGACACAAGAAATCCAAGCAATTCGTCAGACTTAAGCAGCGATGCAGTAGGTGCAGCAGCAGCCACCCCCACCTCAACCCTAGGTGTTCGGTCCAGATATTTTTCTTGAAGCCGAAGAGAACATCAGAATGGCCCGAGAGAATCTGAAGGCAACACAGTCCAGACAGCGAAGCTATGCTGACACCCGAAGAAGAGAACTGAGCTTTGAAGTAGGAGACTAGGTCTACTTAAAGGTGTCACCGATCAGAGGAATCAAAAGATACAGAGTCAAAGGCAAGCTAGCACCTTGATACATCGGACCGTACCAAATTCAAGCGAGGCATGGAGAAGTGGCATATCAACTCAGTTTACTAGAGAATCTGTAGGCTATGCATGATGTGTTCCATGTGTCTCAACTGAAGAAATGTTTGAGAGTGCCATAAGAGCAGTTGCCAACAAAGGATCTTGAAGTTCAAGAAGATCTGACATATATTGAGAAGCCAACTCAAATTCTGGAGACAGCAGATCAGGTCACTTGGAGAAGCACCATTAGGATGTGCAAAGTCAAATGGGGCCATCACTCAGATGAAGAAGCAACCTGGGAAAGAGCAGATGATTTGAAAGCCAAGTACCCTAAGCTCTTTTCTAGCCAACCTTGAATCTCGAGGGCGAGATTCTTTTTAAGGGGGATAGGTCTGTAACACCCTGAATTTGGGGGTATAAAATTTCTTTCTTATCATCATCCAAATTCAGGTGTTACTCCTCTCTCTCTCACTCTAGCTCCTATCTCTCTCTCTAGATTCACTCTCTCTCTTTCCTTTTGAGTAGATATAGCTTAATTAGGGAGGGATTAATTATTTATTTTTGCCAAAACATTATGAGTCATGAAATGATGCATCATGCTGAGCTTAAATATTCTTTGAATTGTTGCATATGTTTGAATTAGTTTGAATTTGAAATTGGTTTGAGTTTGAATTGAAAATCCTAGAGAAAAAGAAATGGAAAAGCAATTAGAAATTCTAGGGAAATAGAAAAGGCCAAAGCAGCCCAATCGGCGCAGCCAGGACGCGCGCCCGCGCCGCCTGACAGGTGGGTTGCACCTGTCAGCGGCGGTTTCCTTCCCCGCACGCTCTCTCTCCCTCTCTCTGCCCAGTGGGACCGGGTTGTCGGCATCGGTTGCCCTCGCTCACACGCCCTTTCCTGTCTCTGCCTCGCGGGCTCGCTTCGTCAGTATAGCGAGTCATTCCCTCCGCGCACCCTCTCCCTCTCGCTGCGCAGTGGGACCGCCCTGTCAGCTCTGCCTTCCCCGCGCCCCACCGTGGACCAACACGCGCGCACTTGCGCACGCACACCGAGGTCCTCGGCCACGTCGCCCGCCCACGCACCCCAACTCCTTCTTTAGCACCATCCGCACCCGCACTCGCTCCCCCATTCCATTTCGTGCAAGCTCGCTCTCTCTCGCGCTCTACCCACGCCAGTCGACCTCGCCGGAGACCCGCGCCCGCCGTGCCAGTCACCTAGCTTGCCGGAAGCCACGCCAAGCCACCCCGAGCTCTGACCCGAGGTGAGACGTTCGTTCCTGTGCTTGGTTTCCCTTATTCACGCCTCACCGTGGCCAATTCGGTCTCGCCGGTGTGCGGCCGTGTTTGCTCACCGCGCCCCTCGCTATGTCCGGTCAACCCAGCCCCATCCTGTGTCCTAGTGTAGATCCATAGTACTTCCCTACCTCCGCCGGTTCTAGCCGAGCCCTATCACAATCGAATTGCCCCTCCCCGTGGTCGGAATTCCTCACCGGAATTGCCCCGACTCGCACGGAGCCTTCCCCCGCCGTTCTCCCCTCTCTGACCCCGGTCTCGTGGCCACAACCCCACCAGCGAGTTTGCTGAGTCTTCCTGTTCAGTTCTGGCCAACCCCGGCGACCCCGGAACTGTCGTAGCACGCGCCGCCCCAACTCCGGCGACCTCACCGCCGCGAGAAGGAGCGGCGCCGCCCACAGCCGTTAACCCCTCTCGGTGTTGATCTCCACCGTCTGATCCCGATCGCACGGCCCAGATCGCGGTATACCGCTTCGCGCCCGCGCGCCTTGTGTCCGGACCCATCGATCAGTCGCCTGTGCCCCTGGCACCGAGCTCGACCAGTCTGTCTGCCTCCCCGCCTCGGTCGCTAATCGCCCTGGCCCACTGGTCAGTGCGCGCCTGCGTCCGCGCGCTCGCCCGCGGATCTATTTTCAACCATTGATCTCAGATCCGACGGCCGAGAAAGCCCGATACCCCTTCGCGCGGTGATTTTGTTAAAGAGACTCTCGGTTTAGTTGGAACCAACACGTCGTCCCTGGTTTTCGCGCGCAGGCCCCTGTAATCTTGCAGATTGAACCCTAGGCTTGTAAATAATTACAGAATTAGACTTATTTTCATATTTTAAACTCCCAAACTTGTTTATTTCATATATTTTGCATATGAACTCCAAATTTAGTGATTCAAATTGCAAAATGTTCATAGGAATATTATCTGTTTAAATAAGTTAGTTCCATTCACTATCTGCACACTCTATTTTTTATGGCTAACTATGAACTAGTATATGTATTAATTTATTCATTTAATAAAATAAATAAAAGGAAAATCCTAGTGGTTAAAGTATATTTATTCTTGTGAGATTAATAATGTGTATTACATGGATTTATCTCTAGTTTAATTTATATGTCTCATTAAAAGGGATTAAATCAGATTATGTAATCATGGACAATACTTAGAGAATAATCAACTACTTAATGAGAATTAGTTCACCCTATAATTTAAATTCCCTTTCGAATTTATAATTTTCTTTTTGAGATGTGTTCCCATGTTTGTACATGATTAATGTGCTGTTTATTTATCATTTACCAAATGTATTGAATGTATGATCGCTTTATTTAGACAACGAGCAGCCTGTGGTTCCTGAGTGTGTTGCTGAAGATCTTCCTGAGCAACAACCTGGTGAAGGCAAGTGTCCTTTGACCTATTATGTCCTACATACTTCATAATTCACTGTCCCGCATTACATTACTGAAACCTAAGGATTGACTAGTCTGTATTTACTTATCCTTGTTTACCTTTTGGGTTATCATGGTTAGCTTTATGCTATTGCTTTAACTTAATCAATGAACATGATGTGATTATTTATGATACGATGATGTTATCTCGATGATGTTATCCCAATGATGATATTGTGATACTCTAGGGGGCTCATGCCATTTTCCTGAGTACCTCTCCGTAAGGACCTATTCGTGGAGTGACCACCCGGGATAACAGTGCAACCATGAGGGTGGAATGGGACGCCCTTAGTTGATTAATTAGATGAGCCCAGGGGTGTAGTTGGCTTTGCCTGAGGGCCGTCAATGGAGGCTGGGGCGTAGTGCTCGCTCTGCCAAGGGGGGTGCAAAGGTTCATTCGATTTGGTTTTGTTAGTCACCCACCTTGGGGAGGTGTACTGCGTTTGTACGACTAGTGAAACCTAACGAGCAACTATGCACCAGGGGAGTCTTTGTAAAGGCTATATAGTGTATCCTTGGCCATTCACCTCGATAGTGAAGATCTGGTCTGTACAACCCAGGCTGGAAAGGGATCACGACTAGTGGGTAAAGTGTGCAACCTTTGCAGAGTGTTAGAAACTGGTATATTTTATTGAGCTCACGGTTAAGAGCAGCCTTGGGATCCTCTTTGATTAGAAGAACCTTGATTACTTTATGATGATGGTTAAGAAATGTTGGTTATAGTTCTGATCTCTCGTATTTCCTCTTGGAGGGAGTACTTTTAGGTAATAACTGGGTTTATTACTAAAATTTGGCTCTACTCATAGTAATAAATGTTTGACCACCTAAAAGCAACTGCTTAACCTCAACCCCACATATAGCTAGTCCACTTTAGCCAAACGGGACATTTGCTGAGTACATTGATGTGTACTCACCCTTGCTTTACAAACCACCCCACCCCAGGTTGTCCCCACTATACTCAGTGCTTAGGAGGTGATGCTGGCAACATGGAGGACTTTGAGGAGTTCCAGGACTACGACAAGTTCTAGTTTTTTTAGTGGCAAACCCCGAGTCAGCTGCCTGTGTAGGCTTATCTTCTACATTTCGTATTCCACACTTTGATATTAATGTTAAAGACAATGGTTATGTATTAGACTCTGTGGATGTCTTAGACATCTTGATGTAATTAAAGTACCTTTCCGCTATTTATTTTGAGCATTGTGTGATGATGTCCAATTATGTAATCATTGTGTACGTGAGTTCTGATCCTAGCACGTACATGGTTCGCATCCGGTTTGCCTTCCAAGACTGGGTGTGACAGTATGGACAGCAGAATAGCAAGTTTCTAAGCTGCTTCGGAACTGAAACAAAATTAATATAAGTAAATGCATGAAAGATACCCATAAATATATTAAGGGCCCCACCGAAAAAAATGAAGTATATGATGTCTATTGTGAGTTTATGCGGACTGGTACAAAAACTAATAGTGATGCTACAGATATACAACATGCCCATAATAAGTGAAATGCATATTTATGCAGCGTAATAGCTTCATTTTTTATACAAATGACATACCACACAATGGCTGAATGGTTCCCCGCTTTGGCGTGGCTTCCTCTTATCAGCTTTTGTCAGAGCTTGGATAATGTTTTTATCGAAGAATTTTATGCGAGGTGTGCCACGTTTGTTGTGGGGGGCTACAGCGTCATGCAAGTGGTGTAAATAATACAACTACAAAAATCAAAAATGAATTTATACTATCATGGGTGATAACTGTGTAACTAAAAAAAGTAACACAACATTTTAATGGGTATATCATAAAATAGATTCCATGTGAATTGCCAAAAAATGAACGATAATGCATATGGACAACATTATTAACTTACTAGTATGACAATTGAACATCCATATATCGTCGTGGACACGTTAGTAGTGCTTCTTGTATGCCACTTATGAGCAGCTTCGCAAAGGTCATTGAAAATTAAGTGGCACCAGTATGTCTCATGGAAACGATCCATTTCTTCCGTCAGTAACACCTCATGGTTAGATATGCCCCAGCTGGAAGTGGGAAACGACAACCTATTGAATAATATCAAAAAGAAGCATCTAATGGAGAGTTCATCATCGTCTCCTTTTCTCAAACGGTCCTGAAGTGATGCAAGAACAAACTCATCTTTAGACAAACCAAGTTCAGCCCTCAGGTTATTGCCCGCCACTGCTTCATCGATGCTAGTGGCATACCACCGCCGGCATTCGGTAGGCCAAGGATTAGGTGGACAGTTTCTTTTGTAATCTTTAGTTCCTTGCCTTGACCGGGGCGAATTGTCATGTCCTTGTGGTCCAACTTATCCATCAACCACCGAAGATTAGATCGGTTGCCCAGTGCATCAAGGGTCATGTCGAGAATATTGGAAAACCCTTTTCTCGCAACGGCTTGTCGTTGCCTCTCATTCAGTATCTTAATGGTTATAATAACATCCTGGGGGTTGCATCTCACATTGAGTTTCTGAAAAAATGTATGAAAAATTGTAATAAATGGTGTATCAGCCATCAAATTAGCACACATAATGTATGAGTTTGCAACTAATATAACATAATAGCTAGATAAATAATACATGCCATGTCTGTACACAATAAAAAATGGTGGCAAAATGTTGAAAACTCAATATGATATTGTAACTGCAGTTCAGCACATGTAACCTGTCGTGAAGTTTCAAATACTTTCATCCTTAGTGTATACTAATTAGTATTTAATATGGTGTATCAACACATGCTTAGTGTATACTAATTAGTATTTAATATATATATATATATAATATGTATAACATATAACCGGTCGTGAAGTTTCGACTACTTTCATCCTCTTTGTGAATGTCTTCTATAAGATTTTGTTAGGAATTCTAGTAGCATTACGCTTCTTCGTAGGTGTCATAAAATCATCGTCGTCATCACCAGATCCAGTTTGGTCAGTGGTTTCATGAATAACATATGGTCTCTCGACGAGTGCAGGATGATGAACGGCATGCTTTGTGTTGGGAGGGTCTCTAGTTGACGCCAAACGCATTATCTCAACACTAAAGAATTCTTGGCTTAACTTGATGGTTATGTATTTAGAATTAGCTGGAGGACGATCCATGGACTTCATGTTGTTATAGGACACCCTTCGTAAAATAAAAAATACTTCAGGTAAAAATAATATAGCATAAAAAAGGCATATATACATATACTCTTATGACACTGCTAGGGTATGTATAGTGTGCATAATGTGCAGAACAACAAGTGTAGGCTACAAAACATTTATAAACCATAAACTGTATCTAAAAAAGGAATGCATAACAACAGAGATGTGAAAAACACATTTATATATAATAATATGCACAAAATAAAGCAATTCATAGTGTGTACCAACAAATTAGTCAAAAAATCATAAAATTATAGGTAGTATAACTCTCGGAAACAACAATAAGAACACAGTAAGATAACATCACTAATATATTGATTGCTATTATAAAATTATAAAATTCGTTTATAAACAACATTCAATACATATATAAAAAACAACAGTATGAAAAATTATGCAATTGTAAAATTGGAAGCCCTTATCGGATCCTACAAAAAAATTACCTATGTTTCCGAATGTGATTCAATAAATTTCAAAGATCGATGCGCTTTCACTTGTCGATGAGGTGGTACTACAGACAGTGATAGATAATGCGATACAACCGGTGGATTATGCAAAATTAAAGTGTAAATGGGAGGGATAGGGATGGGGCGTGGCGAACCTAAAGGCGACGGTACATTGCAGGATTCGGGGGTGCCGGGACGGTGAAAAAACTGATTCATATTGTAAACAATTGCTAGATTATGAGAAATGTAGGGAAATGGAACAAAGAAGGAGAGGGGGAAACAAACCAGGGCGGGGAACGGCGGAGGGCAAACGATGAAGCACGGCGATTAGGGCGAGTGGGGGCGGTCGTTGATGGTGATCGTAGGAGCGGGTGACGGCAACGGCGAGGAGTGGATTTTATTAGGGTTTCAGTGGGGCCACAACGAGGGGGTTGATTGTGGTCGGGTGCGTCTCGGACGTTGACCATATTGGCTCGGTCGACTAGCGGGGAGCGACCGGGACTGTGGCGACCCGTAGTGTGCGCACGATCAGTTGGTCAGTGTGTGTACGTCGTGTTCATATGAAGCATAAATTGATGCGTAAAGGATCGTAAACACTATGCGTCTGATTGATATGCAGTTGTTATCATCAATATATACAAGCATAAAGCCCGAACCACAACCCCACAGCAACCCGACCACACCGCTATGATGATTTATGTGACCGTTGTCGTCAAAATACGCAAGCATAAATGCGGCACACCCCCACGCACGACCCCACCACGTCCCCGGTGCACCCGCGTGGAACCCCCGCCATGGCACCACCCGACCCGTCGCCCACGCCAGTTTATGTATTAGAAGCCCTGGGCTTCCATCACTGGAGAGAGCCCCGACCAGTGTGGGTCCGCTGGCGCGGGCGACGGGTCGGGTGGTGCTGTGGCTTGTGGGGCCCCACGCCCAGCGTCCGCGTAGTGCTCTCTCAGCTACTACCCTGTGGACCCCATCATCCACGCAGCCAGATACTGTGGCTGACCAGCTCTAGCACTCGACCCCGTCCACGTAGCTACCACATCGCTCCAGCACCCGACTCCGCCCACGTAGCTACCACACCGCGTAAAAAATAGTGCAGTGCGAGCACTTGAACCCACGCTACTCTGCTCTAGAAATTTGGGGTTAACCACCAAACCACACGTATCTTAGTCTTTAGAAATAAACAATAATTATATTTAAATAAATATCTCAATACCTATTTATATTTATGTGATATATAAAAATTGTAGCAAAGCATGGGCAAGCGACTAGTTTATACATAAAAACGATCTATGATCTCAAAGTTGTACATGCCCTTATATTTGAATTGGGCCTTAGACTGACTCTAACAGGGTCAGACAAATCGGGAAGACATTCGGACTTTTGGATGGGGTCTCTAGTATGGGTGAAAACGGAAATGGTAATTTTCGGATGCCAGAAATTGTTTTTGAAGTTTTACCTAAATTTAGGTCTAAACAGAAATGGAAACGGTTACCGAAAATACGGAAACAGAATTGGTAGAAAAACTCGGAATCGGAAACGAAATCGGTAGAAAAGTCGGAATCGGAAACGAAAACGGTTTGGGTCTCTTCCGACCGTTTCCGAAAATTACAGTTTTTATTCAGTATTTTATAGTCGGTAATAAATTCGGTATTTTTCAGAAAAATATTAAATATGAACTGATCTTTATAAATTCATAATAAATTCATCTTAGCTTAGAAAAATATGAAACTAATTTTATTATTTTCCTAAAATCAAAATCTATCTAATGGTATATAGTTTAGAATGGTTTGAAACTTTTATAAATCTTGTTTATGTTTTCTTATCTGTTATTACTCTTGATACATATATTCATAATTTACACGAGAACTTAAGAAGGACCAAGAGGACACTAATTATATTGACTATGCCAAGTAGTAGGAGTACAAATAAAATGTAAGTGTCATATCATTATACACATATTGATTCTATTTTATTTAAATACATAATAATCATTTTTTATTGTATGACTTCTTACTTTATATATTTATTGTGACCTCCTACCTTATATATTATTACTAATTTTATATGAGTGTATGACTTGCGTGAATTTTTGAAGTGAATTAAGGGTACATGTTACAATTTTTACCGATCGAATTTTGGATTCCGATCGTAACCGGTGTAATTTTTGTACCGAACTTTCGTTTTCGATGTTTCCGAATTACCGATGTCATTTTCATTTCCGGAGTTATCGTTTTCGATCTCGTTTCCGAGAAAAAAATATGAAAACAAAAATGATTTTAGTGTTTACCGATAGTTTCCGACCGTTTTCGTCCCTAGTCTCTAGTTTGCCTACTCATGCATATGACACATGTTTCCAGCAACACAGGAAAAATGGCAGTTCAATAAATCAAGCTAATGGTAGGGTTAGGTAGTCAGACGCGGAGGAAGAAAATGATTATCGGCCATAGTGCAAGCTAGTTTACCTTTTCTCTCAATTCACATCATTTTTGACTGGCTTGTTTGGATATCCTGTTAGAAGGAGTTTTATGTTGCTATAGTAGCTCGTGGGCATCAATTTTACTTTGCCTAGCTATTTGGCTACTTTATTGGAGTCAGTCTTAGATCGTGCCTCGTCAGGGTCGGCTGGTCCGATTCAATAAAGCATGGATCTTAGGTTGTCCGTAGTAGATTAAGTAAAATAAGATATTTGTAGTATTGTTTATATCGTTTGAGAGCATGGTTTACAAAACCAGTAAAAACCAGCGGTAAACTGGTCGGTTTAACGAAACCGCCGGGGTGCGGTTTCGGTAAACCACCGGTTTTTTTCAAAATTCGTTCTAAATTCAAAAAATTTGAAAAAATTCATAAAAACCGAAAATCGTTGCTAAACCGTTTTCTGGGACCGGTAAACCGTTATTTAAGACCGGTAGACCTCCAATTTTTGCCAAAAAATCGGATTTAATGCCAAAACTGAGTATTTAGTTGTTAATTTAGACATATTAGTCTTGTTTACTATTATATGCTCTATGTGAAGATGTTATATGTTATATGTGAAGATAAACCCGTAGCTCAAGTCTAGTTTGGGCATTTAGTGGTCAATTTTGGTTTCATTTCCTGTCCAAGATGTAATTCGTGGATCAAGTAGCTTGAGTTCTTCTAATAACTATCCGTCTAGACAAGACTCAATTTAGAACACTTAGCTCCAGTTCTTCTATATGTGTTCCTAAGATTTGCTGATCGGAAGAAAAGCCAACTGTTGGGGGTATGCTTCGTAGCCGAAGATCCTAAAAAGAACACCTTCGAAAGGTCTTCTCAGAAGTAAGCACCGAAGCTATTATCTATAAAGCTTCGGCACAAAGACAAATCTCAAGATGAAGGGTTGAACCAACTTAAAGATGAATTGACTTAAAGACCCATGATGTTTTATGTCATTATTATAGTCGATTGTAAAGGACATAAATGTAATTTTGCGCAGGTTGCATCCTGTGCCTATAAATAGGTGAACAGTATCCCGGCACTGTTCACGGGATCCTGTAATCATTGACACGTCGCGCTTGAATTATTGCTTTCCGCCAAGGCGAAGGTATAAATGTGCCTAAATATTATGTTTTAATACTTGTATATTCATATAATAAAACATGTGAATATATTTTATACTTTATATTTCATTTTTCATTGTTTGTTGTCTTACAAATATGGTCACGAAGGTGAAATCTTCGTGATACTTTACTTATGACCTTCGTTCGAAGCTCATTAAATCCTTGGGGAGATAATGCTTCAGCGGACGAAGGGCATTTATACTTAACATCTTTGTGTTGCCTTGTTCTTAACTTGAAGCATTTGAGAACAAGTCCCCAACATTGGCGCCCACCTCCGGTGAACTCACTTCCACTTTCTGAGCTGATGGCTTCGTTCAAAGCTAGAGTTGCTTCGGCTCCGAAGCTTGTACTCCCGATAACAGACGGTTCATGCTCAGAGCCGGCTAACAAGAAGCAGAAGAAGGAGGCACAGAGAAGGGTACAACATGTAGGGGTGCAAGGACCCTTCATCAAGTCAATATGGTCTCACATCCCGATTACCTTCTCCCAAGAGGATCTTCAGCTCAAGGATTACCCTCACAATGATGCTATGGTTATCTCTTGTGTTATCAAAGGATTTCTGGTCCACAATGTTTTGGTTGACACAGGCAGTGCAGCGGACATTATATTTGCTAAGGCCTTCAGACAGATGCAAGAGCCCGATGATAAAATCCATGACGCCACACATCCCCTTTGTGGCTTCGGAGGAAGGCAGATTGTAGCACTTGGCAAGATCACGATGCCAGTAACCTTTGGATTTATCAACAACACAAGGACTAAACATGTTGTGTTTGATATTGTTGACATGGAGTACCCTTACAACGCAATCATTGGTCGTGGTACTCTCAATGCTTTTGAAGCAATTCTTCATCCAGCATATCTTTGCATGAAGATACCTTCGGATCAAGGGCCTATTGCTATTCATGGAAGTCAGGAAGCTGCCAGAAAGGCCGAAGGAAACTGGACAGATTCAAAAGCAATCCATAACATAGATGGAGCTGAAGCTTGTGAGCAATACAAGTACAGAAGGGAGAAAGCTGCTTCGGGCGATCAGCCGAAGCCCATGCTCTTATGTGACGATATAGTAGAGCAGAAGGTGCTATTGGGATCTCAATTATCTGAGGAACAGGAGAAAAGTCTGATAAGGTTTCTGTTCAACAACAAAGATGTCTTTGCATGGTCAGCTAATGATCTCTGCGGAGTCAACAGGGATGTTATTGAACACTCGCTCAATGTTGATCCATCCTTCAGACCCAGAAAGCAGAGGCTTCGGGAGATGTCTGATGACAAGGCTGAAGGTGCTCGGAATGAAGTGAAAAGACTCCTCAACGCTGGAGTCATCAGAGAAGTGAAATACCCAGAATGGCTAGCCAACACTGTTATGGTAAAAAAAGGCCAATGGCAAATGGAGGATGTGTATTGATTTTACTGATCTCAACAAGGCTTGTCCGAAGGATGAGTTTCCATTACCAAGGATAGATTCCCTAGTTGACACAGCAGCTTCGTCAGAGCTTATGAGTCTGCTAGATTGTTATTCAGGCTATCATCAAATTTGGATGAAGAAAGAGAATGAGCCAAAAACCAGCTTCATAACCCCCAATGGAACATATTGTTATCTTCGGATGCCTGAGGGGCTCAAGAATGCTGGAGGAAGCTTTAGCAGAATGACAGCGAAGGTTCTTCATTCTCAGATAGGCAGAAATGTGCTAACTTATGTTGATGATATCATAGTAAAAAGCACGAAGCAAGAAAACCACATTGCTGATCTGCAGAAGACCTTCGCTAATTTTAGACAAGCCGGTCTGAAGCTGAATCCAGAAAAGTGTGTCTTCGGAGTGAAGAAGGGGAAATTCCTTGGTTGCCTAGTGTTGGGACTATGCTTCGTCGCCGAAGGCCTTGTAGGGAGAAACAACTTCGGCTGAAGCTGTCCGCATGAGATGACCGAAGGTTCCTCTGTATGAAGCTTCGGAATTACAAACCGACTTAAGAGTAGAATGACCTTTTAGTCCATAAATGTTTGAGTCGCTGTTGTAATTCCTTATGAGGGACATAATTGTAATTCCTCACAGGCTATGTCCCGTGCCTATAAATAGTGAACAGTATTCCTTTACTGTTCATGAATTCCTGTAATTGCAATTGCATCATTCGGGAATCAATCTTTGTCAAGGCAAAGGTATAATTGTATTCAATGTTTAAATACATTAAATCGATATAATATAAAAGTAATATTGTTCATTTATAATTTATTTACCTTTGACGCTTCATATTTTACTTCATACAATCTATTAGAATTCAATTACGAAGATTTAACCTTCGTAATCGTATTGTCTTGAACCTTCGTCCAAAGTTCATTAATCCTTAAGGGAATAATGTTTCGTTGGACGAAGGGCATTAACATTTAACATTTTATGTTGCCTTGTTCTTAATTCATAGCATTTGAGAACAAGTCCCCAACATTGGCGCCCACCTCCGGTCAACTCACTTCCACTTTTTGAGCTGATGGCTTCGTTCAACGATCAAGTTGGAGCTGCTTTGGCCCCGAAGCTGGTGCTCCCGATAACAGTGGTTCATGCTCAGAGCCAGCCAACAAAAAGCAGAAGAAAGAAGCACAGAGAAGGGTACAGCATGTTGGGGTGCAAGGACCCTTCATCAAGTCAAGATGGTCCCACATTCCAATTACCTTCTCCCAAGAGGATCTTCAACTCAAGGATTACCCACACAATGATGCTATGGTTATCTCTTGTGTGATCAAAGGATTTCTGGTCCATAATGTCTTGGTTGACACAGGCAGTGCAGCTGATATTATATTTGCTAAGGCCTTCAGACAAATGCAAGAGCCAGAAGATAAGATCCATGATGCTACACACCCTCTCTGTGGCTTCGGAGGAAGATAGATTGTAGCACTGGGCAAGGTCACCATGCTAGTGACCTTTGGATTCATCAACAACACCAGAACTGAGCAAGTTGTGTTTGACATTGTTGACATGGAATACCCTTACAATGCAATTATTGGTCGTGGCACCCTCAATGCTTTCGAAGCAATTCTTCATTCTGCTTATCTTTGCATGAAGATACCTTCGGATCAAGGACCCATTGCTATTCATGGAAGTCAGGAAGCTGCCAGAAAGGCCGAAGGAAACTGGACTGACTCAAAAGCAATCCATAATATAGATGGAGCTGAAGCTTGTGAACAGTACAAATTCAGAAGGGAGAAAGCAGCTTCGGCAGATCAGCCGAAGCCCATGCTCTTATGTGAGGACATAGCAAAGCAGAAGGTGCTGTTGGGCTCCCAATTATCCGAAGAACAGGAGAAAACCTTGATAAGGTTTTTGTTCAACAACAAAGATGTTTTTGCATGGTCAGCTAATGATCTTTGCGGAGTTAACAGGGATGTTATTGAACACTCGCTCAATGTTGACCCATCCTTCAGACCCAGAAAGCAGAGGCTTCGGAAAATGTCTGATGACAAGGTCGAAGGAGCTCGGAATGAAGTCAAAAGACTCCTCAGTGCAGGAGTTATCAGAGAAGTAAAGTACCCAGAATGGCTAGCTAACACTGTTATGGTAAAAAAGGCCAATGGCAAATGGCGAATGTGTATCGATTTTACGGATCTCAACAAGGCCTGTACGAAGGACGAATTCCCATTGCCAAGGATAGACTCCTTAGTTGATGCAGCAGCTTCGTCAGAGCTTATGAGTCTTTTAGACTGTTATTCAGGCTATCATCAAATTTGGATGAAGAAGGAGGATGAGCCGAAGACCAGTTTCATAACCCCTAGTGGAACATATTGTTACCTTCGGATGCCTGAGGGGCTCAAGAACGCTGGAGGAAGTTTCAGCAGAATGACTTCAAAGGTTCTTCAGTCTCAGATAGGCAGAAATGTGCTAACTTATGTTGATGATATCATTGTAAAAAGCACGAAACAAGAAAATCACATTGCTGATTTGCAGGAGACCTTCGCCAGTTTTAGACAAGCTGGTCTAAAGCTGAATCCAGAAAAATGTGTCTTCGGAGTAAAGAAGGGGAAATTTCTTGGATGCTTGGTTTCAACAAAGGGAATTGAAGCTAATCCAAGTAAAATTGAAGCTATACTTCGAATGGAGCCACCAAATACAAAAAAGGGGGCCCAAAGATTGACGGGGAGGTTGGCATCTCTCAATAGATTCATATCCAGATCAGCAGAGAGAAATTTACCATTCTTCGAAGTGCTGAAATCAGCCGAAGTCTTTCAATGGAGACCAAGACAACAAAAAGCCTTCGAGGAACTGAAGCAATATTTGATGGATCTAACAACATTAACTCCACCAACACCAGGGGCTCCTTTGTTATTATATGTGGCAGCTTCGCACTCAGCGGTAAGTGCAGCACTTGTCCAGGAGAAGCTTGATGGCCAAGTCAAGAAGCAGGTCCCAGTATATTTTGTATCGGAGGTTCTTAGTGTATCAAAGAAAAACTATACAGAATTGGAGAAGGTGTTATATGCTGTTTTGATGGCATCCAGGAAGCTTCGGCATTACTTTCAAGCATACAATATTGTTGTTCCTTCTTCGCAACCGTTGAAGGATATTATGAGAAATAGAGAAGCTACTGGACGGATTGGAAAATGGGCTGCAGAGCTCAATGAATTTTGCATTGATTATGTGCATAGATCTTCGATCCAGTCTCAAGCGCTGGCAGATTTCATTGCCGACTGGACGCCAGGGGCTCAGGATGAAGAAACAAATAAAGATGCCGAAGTATGGATAGTGTTTTGCGATGGGTCTTGGGGAACCTTCGGAGCAGGAGCAGCTGCTGTGTTGGTCTCACCATCCAAAGTTAAAACTTGTTATGCGGCAAGACTCGATTTTAGTTGCACAAACAATATTACTGAGTACGAAGCCCTGCTTTTGGGTCTTCGGAGGTTAAAAGCAATGGGAATCAGAAGGGCCATTCTTAAAACTGATTCCCAGGTTGTTTCGGGTCATATTGACAAGAGTTGTAAGGCTAAAGATCCGAAGCTCGAAAAATATCTAGACACGGTCCGAAGGATTGAAGCCTCCTTCGAAGGATTTTCTGTCAAAAATATTCCTCGAGGAGAAAATGAGCATGCTGATTTGCTAGCTAAGTCAGCGGCACAGGGGCTGCCCTTACCTTCGGATGTGTTCTTCGAAACAATAAAAGCACCTTCAGTGGAGCTTCTTGAAAGAGCAGTCCTCAATATATCTCCTGTTTATAGTGAAGTCTGGAGAACTGAGATCATCTCTTACCTTCAGGGTAACTTCCTTTCAGATGACGAAACTTATAACAGGAGGATAGAGGCAAGAGCTCGTCCATATGTCATGATAAAAGGGGAGTTGTACAAGCATGGAGTTTGTGCTCCATTACTCAAGTGTTTGTCCAGAGCCGAAGGCATAGAATTGATGAAAGAAATATATGCAGGCCTGTGTGGATCTCACATTGGATCTAGGCCGTTACTTGGAAAAGTTTTTCGTCAAGGGTTTTATTGGCCGAAGGCAGCTTCGGATGCAGCGGAATTAGTTCAAAAGTGCGAAGGTTGTCAGAAATGTGCAAGAGATCAAAAACAACCTTCGTCTCTAACTCAGCTGATACAACCCATCTGGCCATTGCAAAGGTGGGGCCTTGACTTGTTAGGTCCGTTACCACTGGCCCAAGGAAACTTAAGATATGTTGTAGTGGCCGTGGAATATTTTTCTAAATGGATTGAGGCAAAGCCTTTAGCCACAATAACTTCGGCCACCATTCAAAAGTTTTTCTGGCAGAATATTGTTTGTCGTTTCAGAGTACCAAAGGCCATCACTGTAGATAATGGAACACAGTTCGACTCCGAAGATTTCAGACAATTTTGTGATCAAATTGGCACGAAGATCCATTTTGCATCAGTTAGACATCCGGAGTCAAATGGACTTGTTGAAAGAGCTAATGTCATCATAATGACAGGAATAATGAAGTTAATCTTCAATCAACCCAGGGGAAAATGGCCAGATCAATTAATCAAAGTGGTGTGGAGCCACAATACAACAACATCAAGGTCAACAGGCTTTACTCCATTCAAATTATTGTTTGGTGACGAAGCAATAACTCCGGAGGAAGCTAAAACTGGATCAATAAGAGTAGTAGCTTCGACAGAATCAGATTCCGAAGCTGATCATTCTGTGGAAAAAGATGCTATAGAAGGGATCAGGCTTCAAGCTGTGGAGAACATCAATAAATATCAAGCCGAAACAATCAAATGGCGTGATAGAAAGGTTCGGCTAAAGAATATTGAGCCAGGACATTTGGTGCTTCGGAGAGTGGCTAACCCAGATATAGTGGGCAAGTTGCAGTTGAAATGGGAGGAACCTTTTTTGGTAGTATCTTCGTCAAGACCCGGTTCATACAGATTGAAGGATATGGACGGCAACGACATTCCTAGATCTTGGAATGCGGATGAGCTTCGGCGATATTATGTATAACTTGATGTAATTTTTTATATATTTTTTATTTTTCTTTTATGGCACTCTTTTCCTTTCTGAAGGGGGAGAAAGGTTTTTAATGGGGCCATCACATGTAATTTCTTTTTATTTCAGTTCTATAAGAGCAAAATCCCCCAGAGATGTAAATGTAAAAACTGAGAACGCACCATCGAGTGCCGAAAAGAAAAAAAGAAACAGGGAAGAAGCTCGAAAGCCGTCCCTAAGGGGATGCGGAGTACGACGAAGCTACTAAAGAAGTCGCTCCAAAGGGGGCGCAGTGTAAGTTTTCTGCTCAAAAGTCGTTCCAAAGGGAATGCAGAGCTTACAGCGAAAAGTCAATGCTGATACCGCCGAAAGTAAAAGGCGAAGAAGCTCCTAAGGGAGGCTTACAGCGAAAAGTCAACGCTGATACCGCCGAAAGTAAAAGGCGAAGAAGCTCCTAAGGGAGGCTTACAGCGAAAAGTCAACGCTGATACCGCCGAAAGTAAAAGGCGAAGAAGCTCCTAAGGGAGGCTTACAGCGAAAAGTCAACGCTGATATGTGATTGTTTCTAAGGAAATAACAGTTGTGATTACGGCTTCGGATATGTGTTTGGACATTCATTTGCACACCACATTACATCATAACATTTGCATTCATAAACATTCATCCAGGCATATGTAGGATAACCATCATCATAGCATAAGTGGTTGCTTCGGCAAGAAGGAAAAACTGTCTTTTGTACTTCGTCGTATATGAAAAGAAGAGCTTCGGCAGAAAGAAAAAGCTGTTTTTTATGCTTCGCTTTGTACGAAAAGAAGGGAAGGTGTTTTTTCGCCTTAGGCTCAAAAAGATAATTTCGTCCACATCAAAGCACCTCATACATTAACGGAAGGGTAAGAGCATATTACAAGGTATGAACAAAATTCATTAAGAACAGTTTAGTCATAGTTACAAAAGTTATTTCAAAAGTTTCTTGAGTTTTTCTACAGTCTACTCCTACTGATCTTCATGGGGCCTCAGCTTTGGCGTAATACTCTTTAAGCATCGGTCTCGGCTTCGTCACCCTACATGAATTAAGTTGTTGTGAGTCAAAACCAAGTTTGAAGGAAAAGGTAAACACAAGGTATGATTTCTTACTGGTTCAAGATGACTCCGAGCTTCGTCTCCAGCCTTTTCTCGCCCGCCTTTTGTCCATATCATCTTTACAAATCTATTAGAAATGCTTCGGGCGAGGTCAGGAATGTCATCTAAAATTGATGGTGATAAAGTGAAATTGGGCCTATTAACAATTTTTCCATGGTCGCAGCCAGCTTTCAGAAAAGCTGCAGCAGTGCCCCGAGAAGCTACCAGGCGCAGAAGTCACCGTGCCCGGCTATAACTTCGTCAAGCTCATCAATTTCACCCTCAATATGTTCGAAGGTCTTTTGTAAATTTTCAGTTGACGGGGTGAATTTCTCACTGCTAGCCCCAACTGAGTGGAAGATCTTTCTCAGTCGTTGAATACATTTATTGCTAAATTCCAAACATTTGTTTTGAAGGCTTGCCAATAATTTTTCAAATCTGAATTTTGTTGGACTTCGGCTTCAAGTTTCGCATTAAGTTCTTGCTTTTCTTGTTCAAACTGTTCAGATTGGCAGAGAAGCTTTGTATTCAATTCTGCTATTTTAGCTTCGGCTTCTGCCAATAAGCCTTTAGTTGTCTGAAGCTCGAAGTTTTTCTTTTCAATAGTAGCTGATTGCTCTTTTATTTTGCTCTCTAAATCTCCAATTATAACCTCGTGTTTTTTGTCTTCCAGATCCTGCTGCATTTTCAAAGCCTTACTCAACAGCATACTCTGCGCATAAACAACCTTCGTTAGAAATGTCTTCATTATTAAAAACAATAAAAGTCAAGGGAAAAGTAGTTCACCTTGAAATTGGAATAAAATAAACTACCAACGATATGTTGTCGTCGATAGCGGCTAATATCCGTTTCCAGCTTCGGAAAACCGATACTTTTTGATAAAGTACCGATAATCTTAGCTCCAGTTTGATCCCGGATGCAGCCTAATTTTTCATCGTCAATACCCCCGGAGAGGAGTGCTCCTGGTTTATATCCGCAAGATTTGGCATATTCTTTAAGCTCTTCTATTTCGGTTTTTGACAATTCTTGTCCAACTAAATTTTGAAACATGAAGATTTCGTCCTCCGAAGTATCGTCAGCTATTTCCTTTCCTTTCCCAGACAATGCGGCCATGCTCTCTTCAGCGGCAGTAGTAGCTTCCTCTGTGGCCATATCTAGCAGTATTTTATCGATATGTTCGATTGTGGTTTCCAAGTTCAAATATTCGGCTGAGGTAGCTTCGGTAGCCGCGATTTCCGAAGGTGCGACTTCAACATTTGATATTTCCTCAGCCGCTGGTGTCTTCCGAGCTGAAGCTCTCGGTGGTGTCTTGTCAATGACTTCAGTCACTGCGATGATTCTTTGTCTCTTTGTTTTAGTTGTTTTCTTCGTTTTTTCGGGCTCCTTTTCCTTCTGAAAAAACTTCGTCAGTTGAGGCCCTAATGGACTTAGCTTCACAGGAAGGGATTCAGTCATTACCTTCAAAATCTCTTCCACGTCAGTGGCAGAGCGTGATGCGGGAGTCTCTTTTTCGTCAGATACTTTTCGCTTCGGAGATGATACTTTTCTCTTCTTCAGAATATTCTTCTCTTTTGGTGGTTCTTTCTCATCTTCATTTAAAGCTTCGGCTACCCTTTTCCTTTTCCGGCCTTCGACAATTTTATTCAGTTGTTCGTAGTCAGGGTATTCAAAACCCAAGGCATCCAGCACTCGATTTAGTCTTCGCATCGGACGGGTACCGAAGGCCGCAGTCATCAACTGATCTTCTTTTTTGGAGTAATTACCGAGTATTTCATTGCACATTATTTCAATTGTGTCCAGCCACTCTTGGCAAGGTGTTTTAAAGTATTTCTTAAACTTGTAATAGTAAGGTAACCGCACAAGTTCCCCTTCTTTCTTCTCCCCCTCTAGCTTCGGCATTTCCCATTCTTTTAAAGTAGGAAAAACCCTGAAGGCCAAAAACTCTTGAACCAGGTCCCTAGTGCTGATATGTTCTGAAACAATTTTAAACTCAGCCAGTGCAGCCCAAGTGGGACCTTCTAATGACATTTGGCATCGCGGTCTTGTTTCTCCGAAGATCAATTCAAGAGGGCTTTGTACCAGCTTCTCTTTGTCTTCGTCAACTTTCACATAAAACCATTCTGACTTCCAGCCTGCCGGCCATTTGCTTCGGTAGCTGATTACAGGAAACTTTGTGGTTTTCCGATAGGCAAAATTATAGCAACCAAAGTTATCATGCAATCCATCTTTTCTAGCCTTCGTCTGGTAATGCAGCTCATGAACTCGACAAAAGCTGTCGGCAAACGGCTCCACTGCCTGGCTTCGGAGGGCCCAGATGTAAACACTAAGCCTAACGATAGCGTTAGGAGTCAGCTGATGAAAGTAGATCCCAAACTTCTTCAATACATCTGCAATAATCCTATGAAGGGGGAATCTCAACCCAGCCTTTAGAAAGCTCTTGAAAATGACTATTTCATCCTTCTCTGGCTTCGGGGTAGTTTCTTCCCCCCGAAGCGAAGTAGCTTCTTCTGACTCTCACTGAAATAACCCGACTTCACCATCTTGGAGAAATCAGCCTTAGAGACAGTTGACTTTCCGAAGTCCAAGTGGCTGGGCTTACTTGGCATGGCAATATGATAATCATCTTCGGAATCAGTTTCCTCAATATTTCCTTCTTCCGCGTCGGCGGCAACTTCGGAGATGGGGACAGTCTGCTCTGTCTCAGCGGTACAGATTCCTTCCGAGGTTACCAGTCCGGATCGTCGCATCGCTTCGGAGATGGGAACAGTCTCCGATCCTTCAGCTTCGCCTCCTTCACGCTCAACCCTAGCGGTAGAATGCACTCTGGCCATTTAATTCTGAATTTTTTGGGAACTAAGTACTTTTTCTTCCGAAGTTTTTTCTT
The DNA here is from genome assembly GCF_902167145.1 of Zea mays. NCBI lineage: Eukaryota > Viridiplantae > Streptophyta > Magnoliopsida > Poales > Poaceae > Zea > Zea mays. The sequence continues at coordinate 35,237,656 of NC_050098.1, read as the reverse complement.
CTGACGAAGTAGGCTTCAAACTGGAGCTTCGTTTGATTCCGAGAGTCAAGCTTCGGCTATGATTAAAAATTTTGGCAGCAAAACAATGCAAATAGCAATGAATGTTGTGGTAACTTCACACTTATCCGTCTGTTTATATAGTGATGCAGGTAAGAAGGTGAATCGCCAGGATTTTTACACCAGGCGAACAGCTGCTTGCACCCGCTGCAAGGTGGGACCGCTACGCGCTCGGAAACTAAATCGTTTCTCGACAACGAGCTCAGGGAAGGTGTTTTCGGACCTTCGGCTTCCCGAAGCCTAAGAGACTTTTTTTCACGGATCAAGCTCGTTACGAAAAACGATCTAGCACCGTGAAGGGGCTACTGTTGGGACTATGCTTCATCACCGAAGGCCTTGTAGGGAGAAACAGCTTCGGCTGAAGCTGTCCGCATGAGATGACCGAAGGTTCCTCTGTATGAAGCTTCGGAATTACAAACCGACTTAAGAGTAGAATGACCTTTTAGTCCATAAATGTTTGAGTCGCTGTTGTAATTCCTTATGAGGGACATAATTGTAATTCCTCACAGGCTGTGTCCCGTGCCTATAAATAGTGAACAATATTCCTTTACTGTTCACGAATTCCTGTAATTGCAATCGCATCATTCGGGAATCAATCTTTGTCAAGGCAAATGTATAATTGTATTCAATGTTTAAATACATTAAATCGATATAATATAAAAGTAATATTGTTCATTTATAATTTATTTACCTTTGACGCTTCATATTTTACTTCATACAATCTATTAGAATTCAATTACGAAGATTTAACCTTCGTAATCGTATTGTCTTGAACCTTCGTCCAAAGTTCATTAATCCTTAAGGGAATAATGGACGAAGGGCATTAACATTTAACATTTTATGTTGCCATGTTCTTAATTCATAGCATTTGAGAACAAGTCCCCAACACCTAGTTTCAACAAAAGGGATTGAGGCTAATCCAAATAAAATCGAAGCTATTCTTCGGATGGAACCACCAAGCACAAAGAAGGGGGCTCAACGACTGACGGGAAGACTTGCATCTCTGAATCGATTCATATCTAGATCAGCAGAGAGAAATTTACCATTTTTTGAAGTGCTGAAGTCAGCCGATGTTTTATAATGGGGATCAGTTCAGCCGAAAGCCTTCGACGAGCTGAAGCAGTATTTGATAGATCTAACGACATTAACTCCACCAGCGCCAGGGGCTCCTCTATTGTTATATGTGGCAGCTTCGCACTCAGCGGTAAGTGCGGCACTTGTCCAAGAGAAGCTTGAAGGGCAAGCCAAAAAGCAAGCCCCAATATACTTCGTCTCCGAAGTCCTTAGTTTATCAAAGAAAAACTATACAGAATTGGAGAAGGTGTTGTATGTTGTTTTCATGGCTTCCAGGAAACTTCGACATTATTTTCAAGCATACCATATAATTGTTCCTTGTTCACAGCCTTTGAAGGATATTATGAGAAATAGAGAAGCTACTAGAAGGATTGGGAAGTGGGTTGCGGAACTCAATGAGTTCTGCATTGATTATGTGCATAGATCTTTGATTCAGTCCCAGGCGTTAGCAAACTTCATTGCTGATTGGACGCCAGGGGCTCAGGAAGAAGAAGCAAGTAAAGATGCCAAAGCTTGGACAGTATTCTACGATGGTTCTTGGGGAACCTTCGGGGCAGGTGCAGCTGCCGTCTTAATTGCACCTTCCAAAGTCAGAACATGCTACGCAGTGAAACTTGATTTTAGTTGTACAAATAATATTGCTGAATACGAAGCTTTGCTTTTGGGTCTTCGGAAGTTGAAAGCAATGGGGATAAGAAGGGCGGTCCTCAAAACTGATTCTCAAGTTATTTCTGGCCATGTTGACAAAAGTTGCAAAGCAAGAGATCCGAAGCTTGAAAAATATTTGGATACAGTTCGAAGACTTGAAGCCTCCTTCGAAGGGTTTTCTATTAAGAATATTCCACGAGGAGAAAATGAACACGCTGATCTACTAGCCAAGTCAGCAGCACAGGGGCTGCCATTACCTTCGGAAGTTTTCTTTGAAACAATAAAAGCACCTTAGGTTGACCTTCTTGAAAGAGCAGTGCTCAATATATCTCCTGTTTATAGCGAAGATTGGAGAACTGAGATCATGTCTTTTCTCCAGGGCAATTTTCTTTCAGATGACGAAGCTTATCAAAAGAGAATAGCGGCAAGAGCCCGTCCATATGTAATAATAGAAGGGGAGTTATACAAGCATGGAGTCTGTTCTCCATTACTCAAATGTCTATCCAGAACTGAAGGTATAGAGCTGATGAAAGAAATACATGCAGGCCTGTGTGGATCTCACATCGGATCCAGGCCTTTGTTGGGTAAAGTTTTTCGTCAAGGATTCTATTGGACAAAGGCAGCTTCGGATGCAGCAGAATTAGTCCAAAAATGCGAAGGTTGTCAAAAATGTGCAAGAGATCAAAAACAACCTTCGTCTCTAACTCAATTAATACAGCCCACTTGGCCATTGCAAAGATGGGGCCTTGATTTTTAGGCCCACTTCCACCAGCACAAGGGAATTTAAAATATGTTGTAGTGGTAGTGGAATATTTTTCTAAATGAATTGAGGCAAAGCCTTTAGCCACAACAACTTCGATTACTGTTCAAAAGTTTTTCTGGCAAAATATTGTGTGTCGCTTCGGAGTGCCGAAGGCCATTACCGTGGACAGCGGAACACAGTTTGATGCCGAAACTTTCAGAGAGTTTTGTGAACAAATTGGCACGAAGATCCATTTTGCATCAATTCGGCATTCGGAGTCAAATGGACTTGTCGAAAGAGCTAATGGCATTATAATGACAAGAATAATGAAGTTAATCTTCAACCAGCCCAGGGGGAAGTGGCCGGACGAATTAATCAAAGTGGTGTGGAGCCACAACACAACAATATCAAGGACAACAGGTTTTACACCATTCAAATTGTTGTTTGGTGACGAAGCAATAACCCCAGAAGAAGCTAAAGCGGGATCAATTAGGATAGTGGCTTCGGCAGAGGACGAGGCTGATTATTCTGTGGCAAAAGATGCTATAGAAGGGATCAGGCTCCAGGCTGTGGAGAATATCAATAAATATCAAGCCGAAACAATAAAATGGCGTGACAGAAAGGTTCGGTTAAAAAATATTAAGCCAGGACACTTGGTACTTCGGAGAGTTGCCAACCCAGACACAGTAGGCAAGCTACAGTTGAAATGGGAAGGGCCTTTCCTGGTAGTATCTTCGTCAAGACCCGGTTCATACAGGCTGAAGGATATGGATGGCAGTGACATTCCTAGATCTTGGAATGCGGATGAGCTTCGGCGGTATTATGTGTAACCTGATGTAATCTCTTTTATTCTTTCCTATGGCACCCTTTTCCTTTCCAAAGGGGAAGAAAGGTTTTTAATGGGGCCATAGCATGTAATTTCTCTTTTTCTTATATCAGCTCTACAAGAGCAGTATCCCCCGAAGATGTAAATGTAAAAACTGGGCATGCACCATCGAGTGCAACGAGAAAAAGAAAAAACACGGAGAAGCTCGAAAGACGTCCCTAAGGGGATGCAGAGCACGACAAAGCTACAAAATGTCGTTCCTAAGGGAGCGCGGCGTAAGTTTTCTGCTCAAAAGTCGTTCCTAAGGGAATGCAGAGCTTACAACGAAAACTCAACGCTGATTCCGCCGAAATAAAAGGCGAAGAAGCTCCTGAGGGAGGCTTACAGCGAAAAGTCAACGCTGATTCCGCCGAAATAAAAGGCGAAGAAGCTCCTAAGGGAGGCTTACAGCGAAAAGTCAGCGCTGATACACCGAAAAATAAGCGGTGAAGCCGAAAATAAACGGCAAAGATTTGTTATTATGGTCTCATATGTGTCTTCGAATATTCATTTGCACGATACATTACATCATACATTTGCATTAATAAACATTCACTTAGACATACATAGGATCATCATCATCATAACATACAAACTTGCTTCGGCTTCGAAAGAGAAGGCTTCGGAAAAAAGAGAAAAAGAGGCAATTTTATGCTTCGCTGTGTACGCAAAGAAGGGAAGGTGTTTTTCGGCTATGGCTCAAAAGTATTAATTTCGTCCACACCAAAGCATTTCATCCATGGACAGAAAAGTAAGATTATATTACAAAGTGAAATTCAATTACATCATACTTTATACAAGTTATCACAGGAGTTTTTTGAGCTATTTTTACAGACTATTCGAGCTTCGACAGCATCTCTGGAGCTTCTTCCTTTTATTCTGCAGCTTCAGCTTTGGCTTGGTCAACCTGTATGTAAGTATTATAAGCTAAATTCAAAATTCAAAGGAAAAGGTAATCATAAGGTATAATATTGTTACCAGCTTAAGGTGGTTTCGGGCTTCGTCACCAGCTTTCTCTCGCCCACCCTTTGTCCATATTACCTTTATAAATTTATTCGCAATGCTTCGGGCGAGGTTAGGAATATCATCTAGAATTGCTGGTGATAGGCTGAAATTGGGTCTGTTGATAATTTTTCCGTGCTCACAGCCAGATTTTAGGAACGCAGCAGCGGCGCCCCGAGAAGCTACCAGGGCACAAAAGTCGCCGTGTCCAGCGATAACATCATCGAGGTCATCAATCTCACCTTCGATGTGTTCGAAGGCTCTTGGTAGATCTTCAGCCGAAGGAATAAATTTTTCACTACTGGCCCCGACTGAATAAAACACCTTCTTCAGTCGTTGAACACATTGATTGCTGAATTTCAAACATTTGTTCTAAAGGTCTATCAATGATTTTTTCAAAACTAAACCATTCTGGATTTCAGCCTCAAGTTTTTCATTAAGCTTCAGCTTTTCTTGTTCGAAACCGAGAAGCTTCGTATTCAGTTCTGTTATTTTAGCTTCGGCTTCCGCTAGTAAACCTTCAGTTGTTTGGAGTTTGAACTCTTTTTTCTCAAAAGCAGTTGTTTGATCTTTTATTTTGTTTTCTAAGTTTTCAATTATAACCTCGTGCTTTTTGTCTTCTAAATCCTGTTGCATCCTCAAAGCTTTGCTCAATAGCATACTTTGTACATGAACAACCTTCGTTAGAAAACATTTTTTATGAAAATAAAAAGTTAGAGGGAGATTGTTTACCTTGAAATTGGAATAAAACAAACTACCGACGATGTGCTGTTGTCGGTAGCGGCTAATATCGGCTTCGAGCTTTAGGAAACCGATACTCTTTGATAGAGTACCGATAACCTTTGCTCCGGTCTGATCTCGGATGTAGCCTAGCTTCTCATCATCAACACCTCCGAAGAGAAGTGCCCCTGGCCGATAGCCGCAAGAAATGGCATACTCTTTTAATTCTTCTTTTTCGGCTTTTGTTAATTCTTGACCAACCAAGTTTTGAAAATTGAAAATTTCATCTTCCAGTGTTTCTTTGGCAATTTCTTTCTTTTTCTCGGCCTCTGGGGCCGAAGCCTCTGCGGTGGCTCTAGCAGCTTCTTCTGCGGCCATGTCTAGCAGAATTTTATCTATATCGAGAGCCACACTTTCCAAATTGATATCTTCGGCTCTAGTAGCTTCGGCATCTGTGGCCTCCGAAGGTGCAGCTTCAGTAGTTGTTGTGCTTTCAATAGCCGGCACCTTCGGAGCTGAAGCCCTTGGTGGTGTTGCTTCAATCACTTCTGTCACGGTAATAATCCTTTGCCTCTTTGGCCTAGGTGCCTTTGTTTTTGTGGGCTCCTTTTCCTTATGAAAAAGCTTCGTCAGATGAAGCCCCAATGGACTTAGTTTGACAGGCAAAGTTTCAGTCATTACCTTTATGATTTCCTCTATTTCAGTAGCAGAAGATGTCGCAGAAGTCTTCTCTTCCTCATCAATTGATTTTTGCTTTGGGGTCGAGGCCTTTCTTTTCTTCGAAGCAACTGCTTTCGCCTCAGATTCTTGCTTCTTCTTCTTTGATTGATCTTTGTCGTCTTTATTCAAAGCACTAGCCACTCTTTTTCTTTTTTGCCCTTCGGCACCCTTGTCTAGTCGCTCATAGTCAGGATATTCAAAGCGTATAGCATACATCACTCTGTTTAGCCTTCATTTCGGACGGGTGCCGAAGGCTGCTGTCATCAATTGATCTTCTTTTTTAGAATAATTTCCAAGAATTTCGTTGCACATTACTTTGATTGTATCCAGCCATTCTTGGCAGGGTACTTTGAAATGTTTCTTGAACTTGTAGTGGTAAGACAACCGAATAAGTTCCACTTTCTTCTTTTCCCCCTCTAGTTTCGGCATTTCCCACTCCTTCAAAGTTAGAAATACTCTGAAGGCCAAAAATTCCTGCACCAAGTCTCTAGTGCCAATATGCTCTGCAATTACTCGAAATTCAGCCAAGGCAATCTGGCTCGGGCTCCCCCGTTCCATGTTGCACGGGGGTCTTATTTCTCCGAAGGTCAGTTCTAACGGACTCAGGACCAATTTATCTTCATCTTTGTCAACTTTGACATAAAACCATTCAGATTTCCATCCTGCTGGCCATTTGCTTCGGTAACTAATCACTGGGAACTTTGTGGTTTTGCGGTAAGCAAAGTTGTAGCAGCCAAAATTTTCATGCAAACCATCCCCCCTAGCCTTGGTTTGGTAGTGCAGTTCGTGTACTCGGCAGAAACCTTCGAAGAATGGTTCCACCCCCTGGCTTCGGAGGGCCTAGATATAAACACTCAGCCTAACGATAGCATTAGGCGTCAGCGGATGAAGGTAGATCCCATATTTCTTCAACACATTAGCAATCATCTTGTTCAGAGGGAATCTTAAACCAGCTTTAAAAAGACTTTTGAAAACCACCACTTCATTTTTTCCCGGCTTCGGGATAGTTTCTTCTCCACCAAAACGAATCAATTCCTTATTTGCTTCACTAAGATAGCCCAGCTTCACCATCTTAGGAAAATCAGCTTCGAAGATGGTGGACTTTCCGAAGTCCAGGTGGCTAGGCTTGCTCGGCACTGCACTACTGTAATCATCTTCGGAATCAGTTTCTTCAACAGCAGCCTGTTCTGCTTCGGCAGCAGGGATGTCCTCCGGTGTTACCAACCCAGAGCGCTTCATTGCTTCCGAAATAGGAACAGTCTTAGTAGCTTCAGTCTCATCTCCCTCACGATCAACCCGAGCAGTAGAGCGAACTCTGGCCATTTGATTATGACTTACTTGAAATTTTTTGTGTTGACTTTTCTGTTTTTTCTAAAGCTCTTACTCTTGTGCCGAAGCAGAATCACAAGTGAAGTTTCTTCTGAGCACGATGATTAAGCTTCGGCTATGACTAAAAATTTGGCAGCAAAACAGTGCAATAGCAATGAATGTCGTGGTAACTTCACACCTACCCGTCTGTTTATATAGTGCCGCAGGTGGGAAGGTGAATCGACAAGGTCTCCGGCACCGAACAAACAGTCACCCGCACTCACTGAACGGTGGGCCACAGGGTCCGAGAAGGTGAATCGCTGGCGCGCGCGTAATTGGTGCAAGATGGGGCGCGCGCGACGATTATTTTAATCTTTTCTCGCCAACGAGCTCGGGGAAGGTGTTTTTTGGATCTTCGGCGTCCCGAAGCCTAGAAGACTTTTTCACGGATCAAGCTCGTTACGAAAAAAGATCTAGCACCGCGAAGGGGCTACTGTTGGGGGTATGCTTCGTAGCCAAAGATCCTAAAAAGAACACCTTCGAAAGGTCTTCTCAGAAGCAAGCGCCGAAGCTATTATCTATAAAGCTTCGGCACAAAGACAAATCTCAAGATGAAGGGTTGAACCGACTTAAATATGAATTGACTTAAAGACCCATGATGTTTTGTGTCATTATTGTAGTCGATTGTAAAGGACATAAATGTAATTTTGCGCAGGTTGCATCCTGTGCCTACAAATAGGTGAACAGTATCTCGGCACTGTTCACGGGATCCTGTAATCATTGACACGTCGCGCTTGAATTATTGCTTTCCACCAAGGTGAAGGTATAACTGTGCCTAAATATTATGTTTTAATACTTGTATATTCATATAATAAAACATGTGAATATATTTTATACTTTATATTTCATTTTTCATTGTTTGTTGTCTTACAAATATGGTCACGAAGGTGAAATCTTCGTGATACTTTACTTATGACCTTCGTCCAAAGCTCATTAAATCCTTGGGGAGATAATGCTTCAGCGGACGAAGGGCATTTATACTTAACATCTTTGTGTTGCCTTGTTCTTAATTCGAAGCATTTGAGAACAAGTCCCCAACATTGGCGCCCACCTCCGGTGAACTCACTTCCACTTTATGAGTTGATGGCTTCGTTCAAAGCTAGAGTTGCTTCGGCTCTGAAGCTTGTACTCCCGATAACAGGCGGTTCATGCTCAGAGCCGGCTAACAAGAAGCAGAAGAAGGAGGCACAAAGAAGGGTACAACATGTAGGGGTGCAAGGACCCTTCATCAAGTCAAGATGGTCTCACATCCCGATTACCTTCTCCCAAGAGGATCTTCAGCTCAAGGATTACCCTCACAATGATGCTATGGTTATCTCTTGTGTTATCAAAGGATTTCTGGTCCATAATGTTTTGGTTGACATAGGCAGTGCAGCGGACATTATATTTGCTAAGGCCTTCAGACAGATGCAAGAGCCCAAAGATAAAATCCATGACGCCACACATCCCCTTTGTGGCTTCGGAGGAAGGCAGATTGTAGCACTTGGCAAGATCACGATGCTAGTAACCTTCGGATTTATCAACAACATAAGGACTGAACAAGTTGTGTTTGATATTGTTGACATGGAGTACCCTTACAACGCAATCATTGGTCGTGGTACTCTCAATGCTTTTGAAGCAATTCTTCATCCAGTATATCTTTGCATGAAGATACCTTCGGATCAAGGGCCTATTGCTATTCATGGAAGTCAGGAAGCTGCCAGAAAGGCCGAAGGAAACTGGACAGATTCAAAAGCAATCCATAACCTAGATGGAGCTGAAGCTTGTGAGCAATACAAGTACAGAAGGGAGAAAGCTGCTTCGGGCGATCAGTCGAAGCCCATGCTCTTATGTGACGATATAGTAGAGCAGAAGGTGCTATTGGGATCTCAATTGTCTAAGGAACAGGAGAAAAGTCTGATAAGGTTTATGTTCAACAACAAAGATGTCTTTGCATGGTCAGCTAATGATCTCTGCGGAGTCAACAGGGATGTTATTGAACACTCCCTCAATGTTGATCCATCCTTCAGACCCAGAAAGCAGAGGCTTCGGAAGATGTCTGATGACAAGGCTGAAGGTGCTCGGAATGAAGTGAAAAGACTCCTCAGCGCCGGAGTCATCAGAGAAGTGAAATACCCAGAATGGCTAGCCAACACTGTTATGGTAAAAAGGCCAATGGCAAATGGAGGATGTGTATTGATTTTACTGATCTCAACAAGGCTTGTCCGAAGGATGAGTTTCCATTACCAAGTATAGATTCCCTAGTTGACGCAACAGCTTCGTTAGAGCTTATGAGTCTGCTAGATTGTTATTCAGGCTATCATCAAATTTGGATGAAGAAATAGGATGAGCCAAAAACTAGCTTCATAACCCCCAGTGGAACATATTGTTATCTTCGGATGCCTGAGGGGCTCAAGAATGCTGGAGGAAGCTTCAGCAGAATGACAGCAAAGGTTCTTCATTCTCAGATAGGCAGAAATGTGCTAACTTATGTTGATGATATCATAGTAAAACGCACGAAGCAAGAAAACCACATTGCTGATCTGCAGGAGACCTTCGCTAATTTTAGACAAGCCGGTCTGAAGCTGAATCCAGAAAAGTGTGTCTTCGGAGTGAAGAAGGGGAAATTCCTTGGTTGCCTAGTTTCAATAAAAGGGATTGAGGCTAATCCAAATAAAATTGAAGCTATTCTTCGGATAGAACCACCAAGCACAAAGAAGGGGGCTCAACGACTGACGGGAAGACTTGCATCTCTGAATCGATTCATATCTAGATCAGTAGAGAGAAATTTACCATTTTTTGAAGTGCTGAAGTCAGCTGAAGTTTTTCAATGGGGATCAGTTCAGCAGAAAGCCATTGACGAGCTGAAGCAGTATTTGATAGATCTAACGACATTAACTCCACCAGCGCCAGGGGCTCCTCTGTTGTTATATGTGGCATCTTCGCACTCAGTGGTAAGTGCGGCACTTGTCCAAGAGAAGCTTGAAGGGCAAGCCAAAAAGCAAGCCCCAATATACTTCGTCTCCGAAGTCCTTAGTTTATCAAAGAAAAACTATACAGAATTGGAGAAGGTGTTGTATGCTGTTTTGATGGCTTCCAGGAAACTTCGACATTATTTTCAAGCATACCATATAATTGTTCCTTCTTCACAGCCTTTGAAGGATATTATGAGAAATAGAGAAGCTACTGGAAGGATTGGGAAGTGGGGTGCGGAACTCAATGAGTTCTACATTGATTATGTGCATAGATCTTCGATTCGGTCACAGGCGTTAGCAGACTTCATTGCTGACTGGACGCCAGGGGCTCAGGAAGAAGAAGCAAGTAAAGATGCCAAGCTTGGACAGTATTCTGTGATGGTTCTTGGGGAACCTTCGGGGCAGGTGCAGATGCCGTCTTAATTGCACCTTCCAAAGTCAGAACATGCTACGCAGTGAAACTTGATTTTAGTTGTACAAATAATATTACTAAATACGAAGCTTTGCTTTTGGGTCTTCGGAAGTTGAAAGCAATGGGGATAAGAAGGGCGGTCCTCAAAACTGATTCTCAAGTTATTTCTAGCCATGTTGACAAAAGTTGCAAAGCAACAGATCCGAAGCTTGAAAAATATTTGGATACAGTTCGAAGACTTGAAGCCTCCTTCGAAGGGTTTTCTGTTAAGAATATTCCACGAGGAGAAAATGAACACGCTGATCTACTAGCCAAGTCAGCAGCACAGGGGCTGCCATTACCTTCGGAAGTTTTCTTTGAAACAATAAAAGCACCTTCGGTTGACCTTCTTGAAAGAGCAGTGCTCAATATATCTACTGTTTATAGCGAAGATTGGAGAACTGAGATCATGTCTTTTCTCCAGGGCAATTTTCTTTCAGATGACGAAGCTTATCAAAAGAGAATAGCGGCAAGAGCTCGTCCATATGTAATAATAGAAGGGGAGTTATACAAGCATGGAGTCTGTTCTCCATTACTCAAATGTCTATCCAGAACTGAAGGTATAGAGCTGATGAAAGAAATACATGCAGGCCTGTGTGGATCTCACATCGGATCCAGGCCTTTGTTGGGTAAAGTTTTTCGTCAAGGATTCTATTGGCCAAAGGCAGCTTCAGATGCAGCAGAATTAGTCCAAAAATGCGAAGGTTGTCAAAAATGTGCAAGAGATCAAAAACAACCTTCGTCTCTAACTCAATTAATACAGCCCACTTGGCCATTGCAAAGATGGGGCCTTGATTTGCTAGGCCCACTTCCACCAGCACAAGGGAATTTAAAATATGTTGTAGTGGCAGTGGAATATTTTTCCAAATGGATTTAGCCACAATAACTTCGGTTACTGTTCAAAAGTTTTTCTGGCAAAATATTGTGTGTCGCTTCGGAGTGCCGAAGGCCATTACCGTGGACAACGGAACGCAGTTTGATGCCAAAACTTTCAGAGAGTTTTGTGAACAAATTGGCACGAAGATCCATTTTGCATCAGTTCGGCATCTGGAGTCAAATGGACTTGTCGAAAGAGCTAATGGCATTATAATGACAGGAATAATGAAGTTAATCTTCAACCAGCCCAGGGGGAAGTGGCCGGACGAATTAATCAAAGTGGTGTGGAGCCACAACACAACAATATCAAGGTCAACAGGTTTTACACCATTCAAATTATTGTTTGGTGACGAAGCAATAACCCCAGAAGAAGCTAAAGCGGGATCAATAAGGACAGTGGCTTCGGCAGAGGACGAGGCTGATTATTCTGTGGCAAAAGATGCTATAGAAGGGATCAGGCTCTAGGCTGTGGAGAATATCAATAAATATCAAGCCGAAACAATAAAATGGCATGACAAAAAGGTTCAGTTAAAAAATATTAAGCCAGGACACTTGGTACTTCGGAGAGTTGCCAACCCAGACACAGTAGGCAAGCTACAGTTGAAATGGGAAGGGCCTTTCCTGGTAGTATCTTCGTCAAGACCCGGTTCCTATAGGCTGAAGGATATGGATGGCAGTGACATTCCTAGATCTTAGAATGTGGATGAGCTTCGGCGGTATTATGTGTAACCTGATGTAATCTCTTTTATTCTTTCCTATGGAACCCTTTTCCTTTCCAAAGGGGGAGAAAGGTTTTTAATGGGGCCATAGCATGTAATTTCTCTTTTTCTTATATCAGCTCTACAAGAGTAGTATCCCCTTGTCGGCGTTTCGACCCCGGGGGGTCCCTGGACCGACGAGTAAATTGTCGCCGCGTGCCCCAGCCCAGATGGGTCGGCGCGAGACGGAGCACGAAGGGGGGAAAAGGAGACAGGCAAAAGGGGAAACCTGCGGCCTTCGTGTTGTCCTACGCCCAGGTCGGGTGCGCTTGCAGTAAGGGGTTACAAGCGTCCGCGTGGGAGAGAGCGAGGGACTTGCGCGTCGGCCCGTCCTCCCGCGCGGCCAACCTTCTCGTACGAGAGCCCTGGACCTTCCTTTTATAAGCGTAAGGAGAGGGCCCAGGTGTACAATGGGGGATGTAGCAGTGTGCTAACGTGTCTCGCAGAGAGGAGCTAGCGCCCTAAGTACATGCCGTCGTGGCAGCCGGAGAGGTTTTGGCACCCTGTTCATGTGATGTCGTGGCCGTCGGAGGAGCGCTGGAGCCTTGCGGAAGGACAGCTGTCGGGGTTGTCGAGTCCTTGCTGACGTCTCCTTGCTTCCGTAAGGGGCTGAGAGCCGCCGTCGTCATGGAGCACGCGGGGCGCCATCATTATTTGTTTACCGGGGTGGGCCAGATGGGACGCAGGTCTTGTTCCCCGAAGCCTGAGCTAGCTAGGGGTAGGGTAATGATGGCCCCCCCTGTGACGTGGTCGGTCCGAGCCCTGGGTCGGGCGAGGCGGAGGCTCCTCCAAGGTCGAGGTCGAGTCTGTCTTCCGAGGTCGAGGTCGAGTCCGAGCCCTGGGTCGAGCGAGGCAGAGACCGTCGTCTGAGGCCAAGGCTGAGTCCGAGCCCTGGGGTCGGGCGAGGCAGAGTTCGTCGTCTTCCGGAGCCGAGGCTGAGTCCGAGCCCTGGGGTCGGGCGAGGCGGAGTTCGTCGTCTTCCGGAGCCGAGGCTGAGTCTGAGCCCTGGGGTCGGGCGAGGCGGAGTTCGTCGTCTTCCGGAGCCGAGGCTGAGTCCGAGCCCTAGGGTCGGGCGAGGCGGAGTTCGTCGTCTTCCAGAGCCGAGACTGAGCCCGAGCCCTAGGGTCGGGCGAGGCGGAGCTTCCTATGGCACCCGAGGCTGGACTTGGCTGCTGTCAGCCTCACTCTGTCGAGTGGCACAGCAGTCGGAGCGACACAGGCGGCGCTGTCTTCTTGTCAGGTCGGTCAGTGGAGCGGCGAAGTGACTGCGGTCACTTTGGCTCTGTCGACTGAGGAGCGCTCGTCAGGATAAGGTGTCAGGCAATCCTTGCATTAAATGCTCCTGCGATACGGTCGGTCGGCATGGCGATCTGGCCAAGGTTGCTTCTTGGTGAAGACTGGGCCTCGGGCGAGCCGAAGGTGTGTCCGTTGCTTGAGGGGGCCCTCGGGCGAGGCGTGAATCCTCCGGGGTCGGCTGCCCTTGCCCGAGGCTGGGCTCGAGCGAGGCGAGATCATGTCCCTTGAGTGGACTGAGCCTTGACTTAATCGCACCCATCAGGCCTTTGCAGCTTTATGCTGATGGGGGTTACCAGCTGAGACTAGGAGTCTTGGGGGTACCCCTAATTATGGTCCCCGACAGTAGCCCCCGAGCCTCGAAGGGAGTGTTGATACTCGCTTGGAGGCTTTTGTCGCACGTTTTTGCAAGGGGACCGGCCTTTCTCGGTTGTGTTTCGTTCCGGTGGGTGCGCGCGAGCGCACCCGCCGGGTGTAGCCCCCGAGGCCTCGGAGGAGTGATTTGACTCCTTCGAGGTCTTAGTGCGTTTCGTGATGCTTCGGCCGGTCTGGTTGTTCCCTCATGCGAACTGGCCGTAGCCCGGGTGCATAGTCGAGTCCCAAGTTCTCGGGCTGGTATGTTGACGCTGTCAACGGTTTGGCTGGAGCCGGGTTTGCGAGAGCAGCCCCCGAGCCTCCGCACAGAGCGAGAGGACGGTCAAGGATAGACTCAGCTTTTTTACATACGCCCCTTTGTCGCCTTTCCGCAAGGAGGAGGGGGGAAAGCGCCATGTTACCCTCGGAGGGCGCCGAACATGGTTTCTCCAGTGAGTTGCTAACGGGTAATCCGAGTGGACGCCCGTGCCCCATTCGTTAGGGGTTGGCTAGTGGCCCGGAGGCGCGCTCCAAAAGTACCTGCGGGTGATTTGCCGGACCCGGTCCCCTTTTGACGGGGTCCGAGGGCTCGATGCCTCCCTCTGGTGGGATTCCGTTACAAAATCGTTCCCGTCAGTCTCGGAAATGTCCTAGGGTACCTCGGGAGCGTAGCCCGAGCCTTGGTTATGTATCGAACGTACCCAGGGTCATCCATCGCTCTACGTGCTCTGAGGCGGCTGTCAGAACCCTTCGGGGGCCAGCCTACGAACCCCTGATCAGTAGTGGGCGCGGAGCCCGAGTGGCCTGAGGCGGCCGTTGAACCCTTCCGAGGGGCCAGCCTTCGAACCTCTGACCAGTAGTGGGCGCGGAGCCCGAGTGCTCTGAGGCAGCTGTTGAACCCTTCTGAGGGGCTAGCCTTTGAACCTCTGATCAGTAGGGGGGCTCGGGGCCCGCTTCCTTCGTGGAGAAGGATCCCTTTCGGAGTATCCCCTTTCCCGGTCCCTATGGCAAGAGAGAGAAAGAGGAAGTGGAAAAGGATACAAAATCGAATGACGTGGCGCACCTTTTTTGACGCGGTCATCATGGCGGAGGTGAAGCGTCGCCTGCTTCGCCTGCCAAAGGTGCCGCCTGCCCTGCCGCAGAGTTAATGCGACGGGACGAGTGGTTCGCAGGGCAGCCGTTGTGCGTGCGCGAGCCGTTCAAGGAATGGGTGTCTCGCTTTGAGTTTTGAATCTCGCGGCGGGTCCGGGCGAAGTGTTGAACGGGTCTCGCCTGGGCCTTTATATATCCGGGAGAGGGACCGGTGACGGTTCTTTACTCTGCTGTTCACCTCCCACTTAGGTTTTTGCAACCCGAGGGAATAGCCAGAGAAAGGAAACCGCGCACCCAGTCCTTTTCGCCGCCACCTCTTCTGCTTGGTGATGGCCGACCGGGTGACCATTGTTTCGCCGCGCGACCCGTGGCCTTTCTCCACCGTCACGGCGGATGACCTGGAGGCCCTTGTTGCTAATGGTTTGCTTCGCCCTCTCTTCGGTGACTCGCAGCCGGAGTGGATGGCCCCTCCGAGCGGAGTCGCCCCGTCCCCGCCGCCGGGGTATGTGGTGAGCTTCGTCTCCTTTCACGAGCGGGGGTTTGGAGTGTCGGCAAGCCGTTTTATGCGGGCGATTCTGCACGTCTACGGGGTGGAGCTGCACAACCTCAGTCCCAACTCCATCTCGCAAGCTGCCATCTTCGCGGCGGTTTGTGAAGGATACTTGGGGATTGCCCCCCACTGGGACCTGTGGACCCATCTCTTCTCCGCGGAGCTTTTTGCCTCGCCGATGGGGGAAAGAAGGGTTCGCATGGCGGTGCGGGCCGGTGGCTGCATCCTCTAGCTGAGGCAGGCGCGGGCGCTGCAGTACATCCCTGCCATCCTCGCGTCTTCGAACAAAGGGTGGCAGCGCCGATGGTTTTATCTCCGAAATGACGACGGGAGGCTCCCGTCGTTTTCTCAGCGAGTGGTGACCGCCGCCGCCGATAACTGGCGCTACGGGGCCCCGCGCGATAGGTAGAAGAATCTCCAGCCCCTTTTGAAGGCCCTGGAGGAGCTGCAAGAAGGAGGGCTCACCGCCGCGGGGGTGGTTGCCGCCATTCATCGCCGGAGGGTGCTCCCCTTGACGGAGCGGCGGCTGCCGCTTTGGGAGATGACGCCGGGGGTCGACTTGGAGGTTTTGCAGATGTCCTCGAACCCCCTTCCCACCGACGACCTCCACAGGCGGGTAGCCGGCACGGTGGGGAAGTTAGAGGCCGGCGCCTTTTCCTAGCCCTCGATGCGTCCCGATCGCGGGTGTGTGTCCCTGGTGATTGTTCGCCCCTTCTTTCTTCTTGTGTTGGATTGCCCTTGGTTCTCATAGTCGAGACTTTTCGTTCATCTGCAGGAGGTAGGGGCTCACAAGCCTTCCCTGCCACCGGTCCCGGAGGACGCGGTGGACCGAGCTGAGCGGAGGGTCGCCGCGGAGAAGAGGAAGGAGAAGAAGGACGCGAAGAAGGCTCGGGCCCACGAGCGGACGCGGGCACGGGACGCCTTGGAAAGGCTTCGTCGTCGGCAGGAGAGGGATGGGCTCCCGAGGGAGCCGTCGCCGGAGACGCTTGATGACGACGACGACGATGAAGACGATGATGAAGATGACGACATGGCGGCCCGCCTCGGCCTCAGCCCGGATCTGAGGCTGGGCCAGGGGTCGTCGAGCCAGCCCCCGAGTGGGCTGGCACCGTTGGTATTCGGGGACGGGACATCGGGGTCCCGGTCCGAAGAACAGGGGCAGATCGAGGGGGTACTTGACCCCTCGGTCGAGGTAGTCGAGGTGACCCCGGGGAGTCAGGCCGAGCTGCCTATTCCCCGAGAACCGTTGCCCGTGCCGACTGCGCAGGAGGGCGATCCTCGGGTCGTCGTGGCTGCGCCTGGGCAGTCCGTCCCTCGGGTGCCTCGGGCGCCCAAGGCAAGGACGGTACCGAAGCCGGCAGCGGGGCAGACCTCGGTGGTACCTTTGGGGATCGAGGTTCGAGAGACCTCCCCACAGGCACGATTGATCATGGCCCGGAGTGGGTAAGTATTTCAGGATATCTTCGTCCTGGCTCCTCCTTCGTATGTCCTGATCCTGATTTTCCCTTTCTCCTTAGCAAGCGGAGGCACGGTTCGACCAGTCTGGCTCCCCGGAAGGTCCTCAGGACGGCGTCGGCTTCTACAGCTAGTGCCGCACCGGGTCTCACCGGCCAGCTGACCCCCTCGCAAGACGCCCCACAGCGGGGGGCTCAGGCGGCACCAGTTGTCGTGGGGCGAGCTCCCGAGGCTGACTCCTCTGTTGAGGCGGCTGTCGCGCTGGGGGAGGCAGCTAGCGCGGCTGTGGCCTCGGGCCCACCAGACATGTTGTCGGCGCTGGCACCAGCTGCTGCCGAGGCCGTTGCCGTTCTGGCCGTGGAGTCACCCGTCGTCGCCGATGCTGAGATGGCCGAGGCGTCGCTACTTGGTGCCTCGGAGGAGGGGGCGCGGAACCGCGACCCGTCCCAGGGAGCGGCAACCTTGTCCCCACGCGGCGCAGTCCCGACGGGCGGCGTCAGTTGCTCCGGTTCCGGACCCGTGGGGCCTCGAATCCCCTCTTCGTTCTTGACGATGAGCGAGAGGAGCAATCTTGGGACGGGCTTCGTGAGTGTGCCGAGGCAACGGTGGGGTCGCTTCGGTTGACCTTGGAGGTCCTTTGCAGGGACGTTCCCAAGATCCTCCAGGTAATGATTTCAAGCATACCTTTCACGTGATTAAGGCGTTCTTTGTGACGCCCCGCTTCTTTCCCTCAGGATCTGACGGATCTGAGCGCCGCCAAGTCGTCGTTCATCCGCCGCGAGGCCGATGTCTGGGGTTCGCTGTGGTCCCTGAGGACCACGCTTGCCGGGGCTACCGAGCGCCTCTCCCAACGGAGCGCCGAGGTGGCGGACCTTCGGTTGCTTTGTGTCGATCTGAGAGTAGAGGCAGCGGCGGCACGCGCAGAGGCGCAGTGACGAGAGTTGGAGCTTGGCCAGGTCATCGGCGAGCGGGACCAATCTCGGGGCCGGGCCGCCGAGGCTAAAAGCCGGGCTGAGGCTCTTGGAGTCCAGTTAGCCGAGACGTCTGCTCAGGCCGGGGCCTTTGCGGCAGACCTAGCCGTGGCCCAAGCCGCATCCTTGGAGCAACGCGCCCGAGCTGAAGGTATGTCTTGGCTGTTTTTAGATTTTGATTCGGCTTCGTTCCTCAACTCGTGTCTGAAGTCTTCTGCTTTGGCTGTTCGCAGAGCTCGAGTCTGCCCTTGATAAGTCCGCCAAGGTGCTTGCTCAGGCGGCCGAGCAGAGGGAGGCCAACCACGAGGCCATGTCCGAGGCCATCTCGGCCTTCTGTCGGGTCTTTGGTTTCGACGACGTCCCCTTGGGAAGCTCCCCTCAAAGTCGCCTGCAGGCCTTGGGTGACCATGCGCGCGGCAGACTCCGCGAGGCACTGCATCACGGCGTCAGGCGGGCCTTCGCCGTGCTCGCTTCCCACTATGACGTGGATCTGGAGTGGGTCAGCGAGAGGTATTGCCTTCTTGACGAAGATGAAGCCGCCATGGCCGAAGTCCAGAGACTTGACGTGGCCTCGCGGGCCCAAGCGCGGTGCTGGCAACCACCTTCGACGCAGAGATCCTCCCGCTTGCGCCGTCGTCCGTGGCCGGGGCGGATCTCACCGAGGGTGGAGACAAAGCCGAGGGCGCGGCTCCTTCTCCGAGCAACGCCTGATTCTGCCGGAGCAGTTTATTTTGAATGCATGTGTGTCTTTTGCGGCCGCCGAGGCCCGAACACTTTATCATCGTAATATAAGGTTGTGTCTCTTTTCCTCCTATTTTGTGTATCCGGACTCGTTCGTCAGTAGCAGGATTGCTTACCCAAGTAAGAGTTATTTTTCATGGTAGGCGACGAGTGAGGTATCCGTATCCCAGAGGTGTAGGAATCCCTCGGCTCGGTCGGCCTTGCCACTTACATGCACCCTTATTCGTTTCTTGGGGTCCTGTTACTGATATGGCCGGGAGACGCGAAAGTCTTTTTGATGGAAGACTTTTTTCGAGGAAAATTTTGACGCAGAGGGGGTTCGCCCCTTCTAGCCCCCGAGGGAGGGTCGGGCTTTGCCGAGGCAAGGCTGACCCTTCCTTGATGGTTAGGCTTTGTATGTGAACGAGGTGTACGAGCAACTTGAAAGCATCTTAAGGGTAGAAGCGACGTAGCTATCGGATGTTCCAAGCGTTGCTGTAGACCTCGCCTTGACTGTTGGCCAGCTTGTATGTCCCGGGCTTCAGGACCTTGGCAATGACGAACGGCCCTTCCCAGGGAGGCGTGAGCTTGTGCCGCCCTCGGGCGTCTTGTCGCAGCCGAAGCACCAAGTCGCCCACCTGGAGGTCTCGGGACCGAACCCCTCGGGCGTGGTAGCGTCGCAGGGACTGCTGATACCGCGCCAAGTGTAGTAAGGCCATGTCCCGAGCCTCTTCCAGCTGGTCCAGTGAGTCTTCTCGGTTGGTTCGATTGCTTTGGTCGTCGTAGGCCCTCGCCCTCGGGGAACCGTATTCTAAGTCTGTGGGCAAGATGGCCTCGGCCCCATAGACTAGAAAGAACGGTGTGAAGCCCGTGGCTCAGCTCGACGTTGTCCTCAGACTCCAGACCACTGAGGGGAGTTCCTTCATCCATCGCTTGCCGAACTTGTTGAGGTCATTGTAGATCCGTGGCTTGAGTCCTTGCAGAATCATGTCGTTGGCACGCTCTACTTGCCCATTCATCATGGGGTGAGCCACGGCGGCCCAGTCCACCCGGATGTGGTGATCCTCGCAGAAGTCCAGGAACTTTCTGCCGGTGAACTGGGTGCCGTTGTCGGTGATGATGGAGTTCGGGACCCCAAAGCGATGGATGATGTTGGTGAAGAACGCCACTGCCTGTTCGGACCTGATGCTGTTTAGGGGTCGGACCTCGATCCACTTGGAGAATTTGTCGATGGCGACCAGCAGGTGCGTGTAGCCCCTAGGTGCCTTCTGCAAGGGACCGATGAGGTCCAGACCCCACACAGCAAACGGCCAGGTGATGGGTATTGTCTGTAGAGCCTGAGCGGGCAGGTGTGTCTGCCTTGCATAGAATTGACACCCTTGGCAGATGCGGACAATTCTAGTGGCGTCGGCCACCATGGTCGGCTAGTAGAAACCTTGTTGGAAAGTGTTTCCAACAAGGGCTCAAGGCGCTGCGTGATGACCGCAAGCCCCCGAGTGTATCTCTTGTAATAACTCCTGACCTTCGGCGATGGATATGCATCGCTGGAGGATGCCTGAGGGGCTGTGGTGGTAGAGCTCCTTCCCGTCCCCCAACAAGACGAACGACTTGGCACGCCACGCCAGTCGTCGAGCCTCGGCTCGATCGAGGGGCAGCTCTCCTCGGTGGAGATATTGTAGGTACCGGGTCTGCCAGTTTCGATTAGGTGTGACCCCACTCCGCTCTTCCTCGACGCGCAGTGCCTCGCCCTCGGAGCCCGAGGGTGCCTCGGGCTGAGCCGAGGGCGCCTCGGGCTGAGCCGAGGGTGCCTCGGGCAGGGCCGAGGCCTTCTCGGGCTCGGGCGTGTCGTCGGTCTTGACTGAGGGTTGATGTAGGTCTCGGGAGAAGACGTCCGGGGGAACCGTTGTCCGCCCCGAGGCTACCTTAGCCAGCTCGTCCGCAGTCTCGTTGTATCGTCGGGCGACGTGGTTGAGCTCGAGCCCGTAGAACTTGTCTTCCAGGCGCCGAACCTCGTCACAGTAGGCTTCCATCTTCCCGTCGCGGTAGTGGGAGTTCTTCATGACTTGGTCGATGACAAGTTGCGAGTCACCGCGAGCGTCGAGGCGTCGGACCCCTAGCTCGATGGCGATGTGCAACCCGTTGACCAGAGCCTCATACTCAACCACGTTGTTGGACACCGGGAAATGGAGGCGCAACACGTAGCGGAGGTGCTTCCCGAGGGGCGAGATGAAGAGCAGGCCCGCGCCTGCCCCTGTCTTCATCAGCGACCCGTCGAAAAACATGGTCCAGAGTTCCGGTTGGATCGGAGCTGCTGGAAGCTGGGTGTCGACCCATTCAGCCACAAAGTCCGCCAAGACTTGGGACTTGATGGCCTTCCGAGGGGCGGACGAGATCGTGCGCCCATGATTTCCACCGCCCACTTTGCAATCCTACCCAAGGCCTCCCGGCACTGGATGATCTCTCCCAAGGGGAAGGATGACACCACAGTCACCGGATGAGACTCGAAGTAGTGTCGCAACTTCCGCCGCGTCAGAATCACCGCGTACAGCAGCTTCTGAATCTGTGGGTAGCGGATCTTGGTCTCGGACAGTACCTCACTGATGAAGTAGACCGGCCTCTGGACGAGCAATGCATGCCCTTCTTCTCGTCTCTCAACCACGATCGCGGCGCTGACCACCTGAGTGGTAGCGGCGACGTAGATCAAGAGGGCTTCTCCGGCAGCGGGGGGCACCAAGATGGGCGCGTTCGTGAGGAGCGCCTTCAGGTTCCCGAGGGCTTCCTCGGCCTCGGGGGTCCAAGTGAAGCACTCGGTCTTTCTTAAGAGGCGGTACAGAGGTAGGCCTCTTTCGTCGAGGCGCGAGATGAAGCAGCTCAAAGCCGCCAGGCATCCCATGACCCTCTGTACGCCTTTCAAGTCCTTGATGGGCCCCATGTTGGTGATGGCCACGATTTTCTCCGGGTTGGCCTCGATGCCCCGCTCGGAGACGATGAACCCCAAGAGCATGCCTCGGGGGACTCCGAAGACACACTTCTCGGGATTGAGTTTCACGCCTTTCGCCTTGAGACACCGGAATGTCGTTTCAAGGTCGGAAAGGAGATCGGAGGCTTTCCTTGTCTTGACTACGATGTCATCAACGTAAGCCTCGACCGTTCGACCAATGTGTTTGCCGAACACGTGGTTCATGCACCTTTGGTACGTCACACCCGCATTCCTCAAACCAAATGGCATAGTAACGTAGCAGTACATGCCAAAAGGTGTGATGAAAGAAGTCGCGAGCTGGTCGGACTCTTTCATCCTGATTTGGTGATACCCTGAGTAGGCATCGAGGAAAGACAGGGTTTCGCACCCAGTAGTGGAATCCACGATTTGATCGATGCGAGGCAGAGGGTAGGGAACCTTCGGACATGCTTTGTTTAGACCAGTGTAGTCTACACACATCCGCCATTTCCCTCCTTTCTTTCTCACAAGCACAGGGTTGGCAAGCCATTTGGGATGGAATACCTGTTTGATGAACCCTGC
The DNA here is from genome assembly GCF_902167145.1 of Zea mays. Classification (NCBI taxonomy): domain Eukaryota; kingdom Viridiplantae; phylum Streptophyta; class Magnoliopsida; order Poales; family Poaceae; genus Zea; species Zea mays. The sequence continues at coordinate 35,215,466 of NC_050098.1, read as the reverse complement.
AGCCATCAGCTTGTGGATCTCCTCGCCTATGGCTCTGCGCTTTTCTTCGTCGAATCGGCGCAGAGGCTGCTTCACGAGTCGGGCTCTAGCTCGGATATCCAGCGAGTGCTCGGTGACATCCCTCGGTATGCCAGGCATGTCCGAGGGACTCCACGTGAAAACTTCACCGTTTGCGTGGAGAAAGTCGACGAGCACTGCTTCCTATTTGGGGTCGAGCTCGGAGCCGATCCGGATCTGCTTGGAGGCGTCGTTGCTGGGGTCGAGAGGGACGGACTTAACCCTCTCTGCTGGCTCGAAGTTGCCAGCATGGCGCTTCACGTCTGGCGCCTCTTTGGAGAGGCTCTCCAGGTTGGCGATGAGGGCCTCGGCGTACTCCACGCACTCCACGTCGCATTCGTACGCGTGTCGGTACGTGGGGCCGACGGTGATGACCCCGTTGGGGCCCGGCATCTTGAGCTTGAGGTAGGTGTAGTTTGGGATGGCCATGAACTTGGCGTAGCATGGCCTCCCCAGCACTGCGTGGTAGGTTCCTCGGAACCCGACCACCTCGAACGTGAGGGTTTCCCTTCTGAAGTTGGAGGGAGTCCCGAAGCAGACGGGCAGATCGAGTTGTCCGAGGGGTTGAATGTGTTTCCCGAGGATGATCTCGTGAAAAGGCGCCGCGCCCGTCCGGATCGAGGACAGATCGATCTGCAGGAGCCCGAGGGTCTCGGCGTAGATGATGTTGAGGCTGCTGCCTCCGTCCACGAGGACCTTGGTGAGCCTGACGTTGCCGATGACGGGGTCGACAACGAGCGGATATTTCCCCGGGCTCGGCACGCGGTCGGGGTGGTCGCCTTGGTCGAAGGTGATGGGCTTGTCGGACCAGTCTAGGTAGACTGGCGCCGCCACCTTTACCGAGCAGACCTCCCAACGCTCTTGTTTGTGGTGCCGAGCCGAGGCGTTCGCCACTTGCCCACCGTAGATCATGAAGCAGTCATGGACCTCGGGGAACTCCTCTGCCTTGTGATCCTTCTTCGTGTCGTTGTTGTGGGCCCTGCCACCTTCCGCAGGTGGCCCGGCCTTGTGAAAGTGGCGCCGAAGCATGACGCACTCCTCAAGGGTGTGCTTGACGGCCCCCTGGTGATAGGGGCACGACTCCTTGAGCATCTTGTTGAAGAGGTTGGCGCCTCCGGGAAGTTTCCGAGGGTTCTTGTACTCAACGGCGGCGACAAGGTCCGCGTCGGCGGCGGCGCGTTTCGCTTGCGACTTCTTCTTGCCTTTCTTTTGGTGCCGCGCTGAGTGGACGCCTCGGGGACATCTTCCGGCTGGCGGCCCTGGGGCTGCTTGTCCTTCCGGAAGATGGCCTCAACCGCCTCCTGGCCAGAGGCAAACTTGGTGGCGATGTCCATCAGCTCGCTCGCCCTGGTGGGGGTCTTGCGGCCCATTTTGCTCACCAGGTCGTGGCAGGTGGTGCCGGCGAGAACGCGCCGATGACATCCGAGTCGGTGACGTTGGGCAGCTCGGTGCGCTGCTTCGAGAATCGCCGGATGTAGTCCCGGAGAGACTCTCCCGGCTGCTGGCGGCAACTTCGGAGATCCCAGGAGTTCCCAGGGCGCACGTATGTGCCCTGGAAGTTGCCGGCGAAGGCTTGGACCAGGTCGTCCCAGTTGGAGATCTGCCCCGGAGGCAGATGCTCCAGCCAGGCCCGAGTGGTGTTGGAGAGAAACAGGGGGAGGTTGCGGATGATGAGGTTGTCATCGTCCGTTTCACCCAACTGGCAGGCCAGTCGGTAGTCCGCGAGCCACAGTTCCGGCCTTGTCTCCCCCGAGTACTTTGTGATGGTAGTCGGGGTTCGGAACCGGGTCAGGAACGGCGCTCGTCGTATGGCCCGGCTGAAAGCCTGCGGACCAGGTGGTTCGGGCGAAGGACTCCGATCCTCCACGCTGTCGTAGCGTCCCCCACGCCTGGGGTGGTAGCCTTGGCGCACCCTCTCGTCGAGGTGGGCTCGACGGTTGCGGTGGTGGTGCTTGTTGCCGAGGCGACCCGGGGCCGCAGGCGCTCTGTTGCGCGTGCGTGCGGTGTGGACCGAGGCTTCCCATATGAATCGGGAAGTCGCGGCGTGATGCTCCGAGGGGTACCCCTGCCTTCGGGAGGGAGCTTTCGGCCCGTCGGACCGCGACATCCTCCAGGAGATTCTTCAGCTCTCCCTGGATACGCCGCCCTTCGGTGGTCGATGGTTCCGGCATCGCGCGGAGTAGTATTGCTGCTGCAGCCAGGTTCTGGCCGACCCCACTGGAAGCCGGTGGCGGCCTTGCCCTGATGTCATCGGCAATGCAGAGCTGGATGCCCTGGGGCAGATGACGCGCTTCTCCGGCCGAAGCTCGGTCTGCCCATTCCTGCCCAATGTTCTGCCGGAACTGCTCAAGTGTTCCTGCTCCCTCGTCGAGCCTGGCCTGCACCTCACGGATTTTCTCGAGCTGTGCGTCCTAACCCCCCGCAGGGACTGGGACCACAGCTAGCTCCCGAAGGATGTCAACGCGAGGCACAGGCCTAGGGGGATCACCGTTTTCCGGTATACCAAGATGGTTGCCTTCGCCGGGACCCCCTAGATCGACGTGGAAACATTCACGACTCGGGCCGCAGTCCTCGTCGTCGAAGCTGCGAATACCATCGGAATAATCGGAGAGGCAGTAGTCGCATGCGGTCATGAAGTCCCGCATGGCACTGGGGTTACCGAGCCCGGAGAAATCCCAACCAAAGTCGGACTCGTCATCTTCCTCGGAACCCGAGGGTCCGTAGGTCGAGACGGCCGTCAGCCGGTCCCAGGGTGACCGCATATGATACCCTGGAGGGTTTGAACATGCCTTTATAAAAGCGTCCACCAAAGCAGGGTCGCTCGGTGGGTCGCAGCTGGATCTAAAAGGCACGAGATGGGAATCGGTCGGTACCTCTTGGTCGACGGGCGGTGACGAAGTCACGTCAGGGGCGGACTGCACCGTCATCTCAGGTACGAGGGTGACGCCCAACAAGTCCTTTGCGAGCGTGCTGGCGTCGTTCGTCTGCTTGGAGTTGGCGTGTTGCGGGGAAACGGCGCTCGTCTTCGTCTCAGACGCGAGGTCGAAGCCCGACGTGTCCCCCGCTGGGGCGCCAGCGCCATCGACTCGCTCGACAGCCGACGAGGTGTCTCCTCCTGCTTGGCCATGGTTGCCCCGCCTCCTCCTCCGTCGGCGGGGGAGGTGACGGGACAAACCCGAATGTTGTTCTTCCGCCACGTGGGGAAGACGTCGTTGATTCCGCCGCCGGCGGGCGGGCTGACGGCCGCCATTGTCGCTGTCGCGCGGCGGAGGAAGGAGTACCATGTCGTAGCTGCCGTCGAGGGACATGAACTCAAGACTCCCGAAATGGAGAATTGTCCCGGGTTGGAGAGGTTGCTGGAGACTACCCATCTGGAGCTTGACGGGAAGCTGTTCGTCAACACGCAGCAGGCCCCTACCTGGCGCGCCAACTGTCGACATTTCGACCCCGGGGGGTCCCTGGACCGATGAGTAAATTGTCGCCGCATGCCCCAGCCCAGATAGGTCGGCGCGAGACGGAGCACGAAGGGGAGAAAAGGAGACAGGCAAAAGGGGAAACCCGCGGCCTTCGTGTTGTCCTGCGCCCAGGTCGGGTGCGCTTGCAGTAGGGGGTTACAAGCGTCCGCATGGGATAGAGCGAGGGACTTGCGCGTCGGCCCGTCCTCCCGCGCGGCCAACCTTCTCGTACGAGAGCCCTGGACCTTCCTTTTATAAGCGTAAGGAGAGGGCCCAGGTGTACAATGGGGGATGTAGCAGTGTGCTAACGTGTCTAGCAGAGAGGAGCTAGCGCCCTAAGTACATGCCGTCGTGGCAGCCGGAGAGGTTTTGGCACCCTGTTCATGTGATGTCGTGGCCGTCGGTGGAGCGCTGAAGCCTTGCGGAAGGACAGCTGTCGGGGCTATCGAGTCCTTGCTGACGTCTCCTTGCTTCCGTAAGGGGCTGAGAGCCGCCGTCGTCATGGAGCACGCGGGGCGCCATCATTATTTGTTTACCGGGGCGAGCCAGATGGGACGCCGGTCTTGTTCCCCGTAGCCTGAGCTAGCTAGGGGTAGGGTAATGATGGCCCCCTGTGACGTGGTCGGTCCGAGCCCTGGGTCGGGCGAGGCGGAGGCTCCTCCGAGGTCGAGGTCGAGTCTGTCTTCCGAGGTCGAGGTCGAGTCCGAGCCCCGGGTCGGGCGAGGCAGAGACCGTCGTCTGAGGCCAAGGCTGAGTCCGAACCCTGGGGTCGGGCGAGGCGGAGTTCGTCGTCTTCCGGAGCCGAGGCTGAGTCCGAGCCCTGGGGTCGGGCAAGGCAGAGTTCGTCGTCTTCCGGAGCCAAGGCTGAGTCCGAGCCCTGGGGTCGGGCGAGGCGGAGTTCGTCGTCTTTCGGAGCCGAGGCTGAGCCCGAGCCCTGGGGTCGGGCGAGGCGGAGCTTCCTATGGCGCCCGAGGCCGGACTTGGCTGCTGTCAGCCTCACTCTGTCGAGTGGCACAACAGTCGGAGCGGCGCAGGCGGCGCTGTCTTCTTGTCAGGTCGGTCAGTGGAGCGGCGAAGTGACTGCGGTCACTTCGGCTCTGTCGACTGAGGAGCGCTCGTCAGGATAAGGTGTCAGGCGATCCTTGCATTAAATGCTCCTGCGATACGGTCGGTTGGCGTGGCAATCTGGCCAAGGTTGCTTCTTGGTGAAGACTGGGCCTCGGGCGAGCCGAAGGTGTGTCCGTTGCTTGAGGGGGCCCTCGGGCGAGGCATGAATCCTCCGGGGTCGGCTGCCCTTGCCCGAGGCTGGGCTCGGGCGAGGCGAGATCATGTCCCTTGAGTGGACTGAACCTTGACTTAATCGCACCCATCAGGCCTTTGCAGCTTTGTGTTGATGGGGGTTACCAGCTGAGATTAGGAGTCTTGGGGGTACCCCTAATTATGGTCCCCGACACCCCCGAAGATGTAAATGTAAAAACTGGGCATGCACCATCGGGTGCAACGAGAAAAATAAAAAACATGGAGAAGCTCGAAAGACGTCCCTAAGGGGATGCAGAGCACGACGAAGCTACAAAAAGGTGTTCCTAAGGGAGCGCAGCGTAAGTTTTCTGCTCAAAAGTCGTTCCTAAGGGAATGCAGAGCTTACAGCGAAAAGTAAATGCTGATTCCGCCGAAATAAAAGGCAAAGAAGCTCCTGAGGGAGGCTTACAGCGAAAATTCAACGCTGATTCCGCCGAAATAAAAGGCGAAGAAGCTCCTAAGGGAGGCTTACAGCGAAAAGTCAGCGCTGATACACCGAAAAATAAGCGGTGAAGCCGAAAAATAAACGGCAAAGATTTGTTATTATGGTCTCATATGTGTCTTCGAACACTCATTTGCACGATACATTACATCATACATTTGCATTCATAAACATTCACTTAGACATACATAGGATCATCATCATTATAACATACAAACTTGCTTCGGCTTCGAAAGAGAAGGCTTCGAAAAAAAGAGAAAAAGAGGCAATTTTATGCTTCGCTGTATACGCAAAGAAGGGAAGGTGTTTTTCGCCTATGGCTCAAAAGTATTAATTTCGTCCACACCAAAGCATTTCATCCATGGACGGAAAAGTAAGATTATATTACAAAGTGAAATTCAATTACATCATACTTTATACAAGTTATCACAGGAGTTTTTTGAGCTATTTTTACAGACTATTCGAGCTTCGACAGCATCTCTAGAGCTTCTTCCTTTTATTCTGCAGCATCAGCTTCGGCTTGGTCAACCTGTATGTAAGTATTATAAGCTAAATTCAAAATTCAAAGGAAAAGGTAATCATGAGGTATAATATTGTTACCAGCTTAAGGTGGTTTCGGGCTTCGTCACCAGCTTTCTCTCGCCCACCCTTTGTCCATATTACCTTTATAAATTTATTCGCAATGCTTCGGGCGAGGTTAGGAATATCATCTAGAATTGCTGGTGATAGGCTGAAATTGGGTCTGTTGATAATTTTTCCGTGCTCATAGCCGGATTTCAGGAACGCAGCAGCGGTGCCCCGAGAAGCTACTAGGGCACAAAAGTCGCTGTGTCCAGCGATAACATCATCGAGGTCATCAATCTCACCTTCGATGTGTTCGAAGGCTCTTGGTAGATCTTCAGCCGAAGGAATAAATTTTTCACTACTGGCCCCGACTGAATAAAACACCTTCTTCAGTCGTTGAACACATTGATTGCTAAATTTCAAACATTTGTTCTGAAGGTCTATCAATGATTTTTTCAAAACTAAACCATTCTGGATTTCAGCCTCAAGTTTTTCATTAAGCTTCAGCTTTTCTTGTTCGAAACCGAGAAGCTTCGTATTCAGTTCTGTTATTTTAGCTTCGGCTTCCGCTAGTAAACCTTCAGTTGTTTGGAGTTCGAACTCTTTTTTCTCAAAAGCAGTTGTTTGATCTTTTATTTTGTTTTCTAAGTTTTCAATTATAACCTCGTGCTTTTTGTCTTCTAAATCCTGTTGCATCCTCAAAGCTTTGCTCAATAGCATACTCTGTACATGAACAACCTTCGTTAGAAAACATTTTTTATGAAAATAAAAAGTTAGAGGGAGATTGTTTACCTTGAAATTGGAATAAAACAAACTACCGACGATGTGCTGTCGTCGGTAGCGGCTAATATCGGCTTCGAGCTTCGGGAAACCGATACTCTTTGATAGAGTACCGATAACCTTTGCTCCGGTCTGATCTCGGATGCAGCCTAGCTTCTCATCATCAACACCTCCGAAGAAAAGTGCCCCTGGCCGATAGCCGCAAGAAATGGCATACTCTTTTAATTCTTCTTTTTCGGCTTTTGTTAATTCTTGACCAACCAAGTTTTGAAAATTGAAAATTTCATCTTCCAGTGTTTCTTCGGCAATTTCTTTCTTTTTCTCGGCCTCTAGGGCCGAAGCCTCTTCGGTGGCTCCAGCAGCTTCTTCTGCGGCCATGTCTAGCAGAATTTTATCTATATCAAGAGCCACACTTTCCAAATTGATATCTTCGGCTCTAGTAGCTTCGGCATCTGTGGCCTCCGAAGGTGCAGCTTCAGTAGCTGTTGTGCTTTCAATAGCCGGCACCTTCGGAGCTGAAGCCCTTGGTGGTGTTGCTTCAATCACTTCTGTCACGGTAACAATCCTTTGCCTCTTTGGCCTAGGTGCCTTTGTTTTTGTGGGCTCCTTTTCCTTATGAAAAAGCTTCATCAGATGAAGCCCCAATAGACTTAGTTTGACAGGCAAAGTTTCAGTCATTACCTTTAGGATTTCTTCTATTTCAGTAGCAGAAGATGTCGCAGAAGTCTTCTCTTCCTCATCAATTGATTTTTGCTTTGGGGTCGAGGCCTTTCTTTTCTTTGAAGCAACTGTTTTCGCCTCAGATTCTTGTTTCTTCTTCTTTGATTGATCTTCGTCGTCTTTATTCAAAGCACTAGCCACTCTTTTTCTTTTTTGCCCTTCGGCACCCTTGTCCAGTCGCTCATAGTCAGGATATTCAAAGCCTATAGCATCCATCACTCTGTTTAGCCTTCGTTTTGGACGGGTGTCGAAGGCCGCTGTCATCAATTGATCTTCTTTTTTAGAATAATTTCTAAGAATTTCATTGCACATTACTTCGATTGTATCCAGCCATTCTTGGCAGGGTACTTTGAAATGTTTCTTGAACTTGTAGTGGTAAGACAACCGAATAAGTTCCCCTTTCTTCTTTTCCCCCTCTAGTTTCGGCATTTCCCACTCCTTCAAAGTTGGAAATACTCTGAAGGCCAAAAATTCCTGCACCAAGTCTCTAGTGCCAATATGATCTGCAATTACTCGAAATTCAGCCAAGGCAATCTGGCTCGGGCTCCCCCGTTCCATGTTGCACGGGGGTCTTATTTCTCCGAAGGTCAGTTCTAACGGACTCAGGACCAATTTATCTTCATCTTCGTCAACTTTGACATAAAACCATTCAGATTTCCATCCTACTGGCCATTTGCTTTGGTAACTAATCACTGGGAACTTTGTGGTTTTGCGGTAAGCAAAGTTGTAGCAGCCAAAATTTTCATGCAAACCATCCCCCTAGCCTTGGTTTGGTAGTGCAGTTCGTGTACTCGGCAGAAACCTTCGAAGAATGGTTCCATCCCCTGGCTTCGGAGGGCCTAGATATAAACACTCAGCCTAATGATAGCATTAGGTGTCAGCTGATGAAGGTAGATCCCATATTTCTTCAACACATTAGCAATCATCTTGTTCAGAGGGAATCTTAAACCAGCTTTAAAAAGACTTTTGAAAACCACCACTTCATTTTTTCCCGGCTTCGGGATAGTTTCTTCTCCACCAAAACGAATCAATTCCTTATTTGCTTCACTAAGATAGCCCAGCTTCACCATCTTAGGAAAATCAGCTTCGGAGATGGTGGACTTTCCAAAGTCCAGGTGGCTAGGCTTGCTCGGCACTGCACTGCTGTAATCATCTTCGGAATCAGTTTCTTCAACAGCAGCATGTTCTGCTTCGGCAGCAGGGATGTCCTCCGGTGTTACCAACCCAGAGCGCTTCATTGCTTCCGAAATAGGAACAGTCTCAGTAGCTTCGGTCTCATCTCCCTCACGATCAACCCGAGCAGTAGAGCGAACTCTGGCCATTTGATTATGACTTACTTGAAATTTTTGGTGTTGACTTTTCTGTTTTTTCCGAAGCTCTTACTCTTGTGCCGAAGCAGAATCACAAGCGAAGTTTCGTCTGAGCACGATGATTAAGCTTCGGCTATTACTAAAAATTTGGCAGCAAAACAGTGCAATAGCAACGAATGTCGTGGTAACTTCACACCTACCCGTCTGTTTATATAGTGCCGCAGGTGGGAAGGTGAATCGGCAAGATCTCCGGCACCGAACAAACAGTCACCCGCACTCACTGAACGGTGGGCCACAGGGTCCGAGAAGGTGAATCGCTGGCGCGCGCGTAATTGGTGCAAGATGGGGCGCGCGCGACGATTATTTTAATCGTTTCTCGCCAACGAGCTCAGGGAAGGTGTTTTTTAGATCTTCGGCGTCCCGAAGCCTAGAAGACTTTTTCACGGATCAAGCTCGTTACGAAAAACGATCTAGCACCGTGAAGGGGCTACTGTTGGGGGTATGCTTCGTAGCCAAAGATCCTAAAAAGAACACCTTCGAAAGGTCTTCTCAGAAGCAAACGCCGAAGCTATTATCTATAAAGCTTCGGCACAATGACAAATCTCAAGATGAAGGGTTGAACCGACTTAAATATGAATTGACTTAAAGACCCATGATGTTTTGTGTCATTATTGTAGTCGATTGTAAAGGACATAAATGTAATTTTGCGCAGGTTGCATCCTGTGCCTATAAATAGGTGAACAGTATCCCGGCAGTGTTCACGGGATCCTGTAATCATTGACACGTCGCGCTTGAATTATTGCTTTCCACCAAGGCGAAGGTATAAATGTGCCTAAATATTATGTTTTAATACTTGTATATTCATATAATAAAACATGTGAATATATTTTATACTTTATATTTCATTTTTCATTGTTTGTTGTCTTACAAATATGGTCACGAAGGTGAAATCTTCGTGATACTTTACTTATGACCTTCGTCCGAAGCTCATTAAATCCTTGGGGAGATAATGCTTCAGCGGACGAAAGGGCATTTATACTTAACATCTTTGTGTTGCCTTGTTCTTAATTCGAAGCATTTGAGAACAAGTCCCCAACACCAACACTTGGTGAGGTGCACATGCAATACACAAACACCAAACACACATACCGGTATGTTTTTTTCTGTGGATAAATATTTATTTGCCGTACTTGTTTTCTCATTAATGTATCTCATATATTTTGTATAGACCTATCACTATCGCTATAACGGATTGGAACAATATCACGATCCTTCCAACATGCCTTAGTACTATCACTATGACTCGAGATAAACATGTGAGTATTGTGAAATAAGTCGACCTATGTGTCGTTGCCTCGATGGAGAGTTGTAAAAAAACTTATATTTGAGTATTGCGAAGTTCGTTGGTTGTTTGTTGTATGAGAATTGGAGTTTATGGTTGCATATATATGTTATATGTTATTTTGGTGAACACATATCGTGTGGATCAATTAATATTTACTTTGCAATGTGAATTGAGCAAACTACAAATAAATCTTGTCAAAAATTCATTTTTCCGTAAAAACAGCAAAAACCGATTCGTTTCGCGGTTAACCGACGGTTTAGAGCGGTTTTCACCGGTTTTTCACAGGTTTTTCGCCGTTAAACCGGTTCAAATTCAAATTGATTGAATTGGTCAAACCGGTCGATTTTTATCGGTTTATCGTTGGTAAACCGTTACTCGTGGGTAGCGGTTTTTATATATGAAACGGTTTTATAAACCGTGTTTGAGAGTGGATTTTGAAATAAAAAGACGAGACGGTGAATGTGTGAAATGTCTTATTATTGAACATGCGTCGTCAGGACTGAGGACCATCTCCGAGAAACTACTGCGCTACGAAGTGTGGCCCGCCTAGCCCACAGGATAATAACCGGATAAGGGGCATGCAATGCACGCCCAGGTGGCCGTGCTCCTCGCCGCCGGCGCCCCTCCGCCACCGTGGCCGCCTCACCCCTCGTGGCACCATCGCCAGATCCCTTGCCGTCGGCCTTTCAAGCCGCCCCACTCTCTGCGCGACGGCGGCGGCGGACAGCCGCCGCCCCCGGTCGTGGTCCCAGCTTCGAAGAGGCGCGCCTGGCCGGCCGTCTCGGCGGCGCTGTTCGGTGCAGGGTTCCTCCTGGGCCCGCTCCTCGACGGAATCCACTCCCGCGTCGGCCTCCAGGTGTACGGGAACGGCGCCCTCGAAGCCGGGGCCCTTCGCACCCACGTCCTGGTGCCGCCCCTGCTCGGCGCGTTCTACCTCACCGTCGGCCTGCTCCACCTGTTCCTGGACGAGAGGGCGCCCCCGAAATCCAGGGCCACCGGGACCGCGCGGAGGACGGCGACGTCGCTGCTGTGCGTTCTAGATCGATACGCTCGCTCCTCGTCATTCTTCTTTGTCCTCTGCCATGCGCTGCACTGGTAGAGAGAGCAGAGAAATATAGAGCGCGCTGTGACTGTGAATGATATGCATCGGTTCGGTTTACGCAGCGTTCTTGCGCTGTTCATCGAGACGAGCGCGGAGATGTACAGGGCAGGGGTGGCGAGCAACGTGGAGGCCTACGTCCTGTTCGCCGGCGCGGAGTTTGCGTGGCTCTTCCTCGATGGCTCCTGGCTGGGCTTCGCCGTCGCCTGCCTCGTCGGCACGGTTTGCCCGCTCGCGGAGATCCCGCTGATCAAGTTAGTTTACGATAGTCGTTTCATGTTTAATTTGTACCGTACCCCGCGCCCGGATCAGTTGCCAATCTGCTGCTGCGCATGCCCCCCCCCCATGTTCAGCTTTGTTGCAGCCTGGGTGCTCTGCTGATGTGATGTCCCATCCCATGTGCAGGTTGCTTGGGTGCTGGAGCTATCCGAACGCCGACGTCCACCTGCTCGGCGAGGTACGTTTTCTTCTCCGGCAGGCGACAGGATCGTCGGACCACACGCCGCATCCCTTTATGACTTTATTATCTGTTAGATACTAGCCAGCGTGCGTCACGTCGTTGCGCGTGGGTTCGGTTGTTGATCAGCAGGGGCTGGTGAGCTGGACGACGACGTGCTACTTCGTCTACACCCCGTTCCTGGCGAACCTGGCGAGGTGGCTCGATTCACGGCTGGCAATAAACAAGGACGTCGCGGACGCGGAGGGAGGCGACGAGGCAGCTCGGTCTTGAGTCACACCGGCGGGAACACCAGCCGGCGTATCCCGGGCTTGGGTCCATGCGGACTGGAGTTTAGTGCTCGGAGCAGCAGTGCTGTTCGTCTAAAGGCGATGCGGCCTTAATTTTACGATGATGGCCGGGAACCATGTCCGGTGGGCCGGGCCGGGCCGGGGGAGGAGAACGATGGGTACGGTTGCGCATAACTTTTGTTATAATGATCTGAAAGCATGGCCGCATTGATACGGTTGGATGCGTGGGATTTGTCTTCAGGAAAAAGGGCGAAAGGCACTCCTGGGGCGATGTTCGTGGCGACAGGTGTTCTGAATTCTGATACGGTTTAGTCTTTTCGCTCTGATTGAACGCGCACTACTACACCAGTACACCTGAGAAATAGAGTGTCTTGTGTTGTTCTGCTTTGGATGCACACCGCAGAAAATGAGCTTATTGCGGATTTTTAACTGTTTAACGCTACGGACTTTAAGAGATCGTCGGGGGTGTTTAGTAGAGCTCCCACAACTCTGATTTTAGAAAGCCAAATGGTTAAAATCTGAGTTGCTCCATCGTGGATGTAAAGTTAATCTAGTCTCCATTTTGTACTAGAGAGTGGGAGCAAAAAAAACATGTTTTCTGTTGCTCTCAACCTACTCCCTACACTGCAACCCCTCGGGAATCACTTCACGCACAATTTGCTAAACGGTTTTTCGTCAAATAGATTCACTTTTATTTGAGAATTATTTTGAATCACTCTATTATAGAATTAGCTCTCGGAGCTAGAGAAACATATAGCAAAACTCTGCCAAATAAGCCCTAAATATTAAATAGTTAAAAGTTCTAGTTTGTTGGGTGAAACTGTGGATAAACTTTTCATGTTACTAGCGTACATCGCACTTCTTTACACCCAATTATGCCATTGATGCTGTGCACCGACATGAGTGGCAAATGACAGCAGGAGTAAGACTATCAGTACTTATGTTTTTTATTTTAAAGAATGGCCGTTCGTGGATGTTAACCGAACTTACCTGAATTTTATCTGAAGAGAATCTGAATTTGACGTCGTAGTGTGACATCTCTGCAGCGCATCTAATTGGCTCTTCAGCTAGAAAGAACACTCGCATGCCTCTCAAAAAAGAACACTCCGCAAAAGCAAGGCGGTGTCCAGTAGCTTGCCTCGCACACCACATATCATCATTTTCTATTTCAAATTTTACTTTATAAACAATTCACTTTACGGTATAAAATAGTGTTTTGCACGACTATATACACGTAAAAGCAAGGTTTATCTCTAGTACCTTGTCTATCACATCTTATATTTCATCTTTTATTTTAAACTCTACTCTATAAAAAAATAGCGTGATGGCAGTAGCTCTGTCTTTCAATTAAGAACAAGAATGAAATTGACCTAGTTTTAAGAAAAACTGGGTCCAAAACCTACACACTAACAACCCAGGGAACGGCAGCCCCACAAATAAAACACATCCAAAGTCATCGTTGCAGAGCTCAACACAAGGTACGAGCAGATCCAACTCCGCCAGACGAATCGCACATGGCCAAAGGAACTCGACGGCGCCTAAACCTAAAACCCAGCACAGAAGGAGGATGACTACAATGCGTCATCATTGCCAAGCCTCAACACACCACATACGAGGCAGCTCCGATTCTTCACCAACGAGCTTGAACCAACGTCCCACCCCCGGTTTTGCCCAACCTCTAAAACAATCCAATCCACGAGGAAGGGGCCTTTCTCGCCTTATGTCATCGTTGCCGAATCACACTCCTGACGTAGCAGCTTCGACTTCATGCTGCAAAACACTCCACCTCCACCCACATATCAGACGTCGAGAAGCGAAAGCATCAACCGAAGGTGATGTCAAGGCCGAGACGAACTTCAAAAGCAACGCCTTCAGAAAGAGTGTCGTCTAGGATGCCACTGTCTCATGTCTGAGATGGACCAGTCTTTCGCCCATGGAAGACGGAGCTGGAGAATGCGACGCCCTCAACAGGAGAATCGACGCACACGGGCGTCACCGTCGCCGAGGCTTTTGCCCAAGATGTCCTCCATCATATCGTCATCCCAGGACCCTAGGTCAAAGCATGCAGCCTCCACCGTCACCACCGCCTTAGCATCCCACACAAACCCCTCCACAGGGGCATTGGCGCGCCGGCTGCCGTAAAGCTGCGTTGGCCGCCACCCCCTCCGGCTGGGCATACGGAACTAGGCAACACCTAGCCCCGAGCGACCTACTACTGTGCGCTAGAGCCGAATTTGGTTGTCGCCATCGGCCCTATCACTCGCGGCCACCAAAACCAGCTGTTGTCGGGCGTACCATCGCCGTTGCGCACCAACTTGCGCCCCGCAAGGACCACCATCACTATGGCACATATTAGGAGAGGAGGGTCCAGATCCGTAGTGTCGGGTACCGTAATTAGGGGTACCCCCAACACTCCTAAACACGGCTGGTAACCACCATTAGCACAAACCGCAAAGACTGATGGGCGCGGTTCAGGTCAAGGCCTCGTCTACCAAGGGACGCAATCTTGCCTCGCCCGAGCCCGGCCTCGGGCGGGAACAGTAGTCTCGGACGAATTCACGCCTCGCCCGAGGGCCTCCTCAGGCGGTGGGCGCACCCTCGACTCGCTCGAAGCCCAGCTCGGGCAGGCTTCATTGTGAAGCAACCTTGGCCAAATCGCCTCACCAACCGACCGTATCGCAAGCGCATTCAATGCGAAGATCACCTGACACGCGTGCCTCAGTCGGCAAGGTCGAAGTGATCGCAGTCACTTCGCCCTTTCACTGGCCGACCTGACAGGAAAACAGCGCCGCTCGCCCCGCTCTGACTGTTGTGCCACCCACCAGGGTGAGACTGACAACAGCCGAGTTCAGCCTCGGGCGCAACAGGAAGCTCCGCCTCGCCCGACCTTGGGCCTCAGCCTCGGGAGGAGGACTCCGCCACGCCCGATCCCAAGGCTCGGCCTCAGCCTCGGCCTCGGGAGGAATCGCGTCCTCGCCCGACCTCGGCCTCGGCCTCAGGAGAAGTCTCCGCCTCGCCCGACCTCGAGCTCGGACCGACCGCGCCATGGGGGATACATCATTACCCTACCCCTAGCTAGCTCAGGCTACGAGGGAACAAGACCGGCGTCCCATCTGGCTCGTTCCGGTAACAGGTAATGATGGCTCCCCGCGTGCGTCCGTGACAACGGTGGTTCTCAGCCCCCTACAGAAGCAAGGAGACGTCAGCAGGATCCAGCGGCACCGCCAGCTGTGCTTCTACAGGGCTCAGGCACTTCTCCGACAACCACGTTATCGCGTACACAGGGCTCAAGCATCTCTCCGACAGCCACGTTGGCATGTACACAGGGCCCAGGCACCCCTCTGCCAGACACGTTAGCGCATAGCTACACCCCCCATTGTACACCTGGACCCTCTCCTTGCATCTATAAAAGGGAGGTCCATGGCCTTCATGCGAGAGGGTCGCGCGGGGGAACGAGCAAACGAACAGGCTCACTCCCTTTCTCTCTCGCGAACGCTTGTAACCCCTACTACAAGCACCCCCTGGTGCGAGATAATACGAGCCGCGCTTTCCCCTTGTGTTCCATCTCGCGCCAACCCATCTGGGCAAGGGCACGCAGCGACAAATTTACTCGTCGGTCCAGGGACCCCCCGGGTCCAAAACGCCGACAGTTGGCGCGCCAGGTAGGGGCCTGCTGCGTGTTAACGAACACCTTCCCGTTGAGTTCCAGATGGGTAGTCTTCAGCAACCTCTTCAGCCCGGGACGGTGCTCCGCTTCGGGAGTCTCGAGTTCATGTCCCTCGACGGCAGCTACGACATGATACTCATTCCCCCGCAGCGCGACAGCAGCAACGACGGTCGTCAGCTCGCCCGGCGGCGGCGAACTCGACGACGTCTTCCCCCGTGGCGGAAGAGTAGCATCCGGGTTCGTCCCGCCACCCTCCTCGCCGCAGGAGGAGGAGACGGGGCAACCGTGGCCAGGCAGGAGGCGGCACCTCGTCGGCTGTCGGTCCGGAGCGAGTCGACGACGCCGGCACCCCAGCTGTGGACATGTTGGGCGTTGTCCTCGCACCTAAGACAACGACGAATGTCGTTTCCCCGCGACATGCCAACCCCAAGCGGACTGATGACACCAGCACTCTCGCGAAGGACTTGTTGGGCGTTAGCCTCGTACCTGAGATAACGGTGCAGTCCGTCCCCGACGCGACTTCATCACCGTCCATCGATCAAGAGGTATCGTCCGTTTTCCACCCTGTGCCTTTTAGATTCAGCTTCGATCCACCAAGCGACCCCGCTTCGGTGAGCACTTTCATAAAGGCATATCCTAACCTTCCAGGGTACCACATGTGGTCATCTTGGGACCGACTAACGGCCATCTCGACCTACGGGCCCCCGGGTAGCAAGGAAGAAGATGACCCCGACTTCGGTTGGGATTTCTCTGGGCTCCGTGATCCCAGTGCCATGCGAGACTTCATGACCGCATGTGACTACTGCCTCTTCGGTTGCTTCGATGATGGCCACAGCCTTGACGACGAAGGTTGTGGCCCAAGTCGCGAATGTTTCCACGTCGATCTAGGGGGTCACGACGAAGGCAACCACTTCGGTATGCCGGAGGATGACGATCCCCCTGGGCCTGCTTCTCACGTTGACATCCCGCGGGAGCTAGCTGTGGTCCCAGTCCCTGCGGGGGGTCAGGACACACAGCTCGAGCAAATCCACGAGATGCAGGCCAAGCTCGACGAGGAAGCAGGGCAACTTGTGCAGCTCCGGCAAAACATCGAGCAGGAGTGGGCAGGCCGAGCGCTCGCCGGAGAAGCGCGTCATCGGGCCCGAGACGTCCAGCGCCGTATCGTTGACGATGCTAGGGCAAGGCTGCCCCCGGCCTCCAGTGGGGTCGGCCAGAATCTGGCTATAGCGGCAATACTACTCCGAGCAATGCCGGAGCCATCCACCACTGAGGGGCGGCGTATCTAGGGAGAACTCAAGAATCTCCTGGAGGATGCCGCGGTCCGACGGGCCGAAAGCTCTGCCTCCCGAAGGCAAGGGTGCCCCCCGAAGCATCGCGCAACAACTTCCCGACTCATGCGGGAGGCCTCGGTCCACACCGGGCGCACGCGGGGCGCGACGCCTGCAGCCCCGGATCGCCTCGGCAACGAACACCACCGCCGCGACCGTCGAGCCCGCCTCGACGAGAAGGTGCGCTGAGGCTACCACCCCAAGCATGGGGGACGCTATGATAGTGAGGAGGATTAGAGCCCCTCGCCCGAACCACTGGGTCCGCAAGCCTTCAGCCGGGCCATACGACGGGCATCGTTCCCGACCCGGTTCCGGGCCCCGACTACCATCACCAAGTACTTGGGGGAAACAAGGCCGGAGTTGTGGCTTGCGGACTACCGGCTGGCATGCCAGCTGGGAGGAACGGACGATGACAACCTCATCATCCGCAACCTCCCCCTGTTCCTCTCCAACGCCGCCTGGGCCTGGCTGGAGCATCTGCCTCCTGCGCAGATCTCCAACTGGGATGACCTGGTCAAGGCCTTCGTTGGAAACTTTCAGGGCACGTACGTGCGCCCTGGGAACTCCTGGGATCTCCGAAGCTGCCGCCAGCAGCCAGGGGAATCCCTGCGAGAGTACATCCGACGGTTTTCGAAGCAGCGCACCGAGCTGCCCAACATCACTGACTCAGATGTCATCGGGGCGTTCCTCGCTGGCACCACTTGTCGCGACCTGGTGAGCAAACTGGGCCGCAAGACTCCCACCAAGGCGAGCGAATTGATGGACATCGCCACCAAGTTCGCCTCTGGTCAGGAAACGGTCAAAGCCATCTTCTGGAAGGACAAGCAGCCTCAGGGACGCCAGCAGGAAGACGTCCCCGAGGCGTCCGCCCAGCGTGGCACGAAGAAGAAGGCCAAGAAGAAGGCGCAAGCAAAGCGCGACGCCGCTGACGCAGATCTTGTCGCTGCTGCCGAGCACAGGAACCCTCGGAAGCCTCCCGGGGGGCCAACCTGTTCGACAAGATGCTTAAGGACATCGCCACCCCGACTGCGTGCCGAGCCCAGGAAGGTACCCACTCGTTGTCGACCCCGTCATCGGCAATGTCAGGCTCACCAAGATCCTCATGGACGGAGGCAGCAGCCTCAACATCATCTACGTCGAGACCCTCGGGCTCTTGGGGATCGATCTGTCCGTGATCCGGGCTGGTGCGGCGCCCTTTCACGAGATCATCCCCGGGAAGCGCGTCCTGCCCCTTGGGCAACTCGATTTGCCCGTCTGCTTCGGAACTCCCTCCAACTTTCGAAAGGAAACCCTCATGTTCGAGGTGGTCGGGTTCCGAGGAACCTACCACGCAGTGCTGGGGAGACCGTGCTACACCAAGTTCATGGTCGTCCCCAACTACACATACCTCAAGCTCAAGATGCCAGGGCCCAACAGGGTCATCACCATCGGATCCACGTACCGACACGCGTACGAATGCGACGTGGGGTGCGTGGAGTACGCTGAGGCCCTCGCCGAGTCCGAGACCCTCATCGCCGACCTAGAGTGCCTATCCAAGGAGGTGCCTGATGCGAAACACCACGCCGGCAACTTCGAACCAGCTGAGGCGGTTAAGTCCGTCCCTCTCGACCCCAGCAACGACGCCGACAAGAAGGTCCGGATCGGCTCCAAGCTCGACCCCAAATAGGAAGCAGTGCTCGTCGACTTTCTCCGCGCAAATGCCGAAATTTTTGCGTGGAGTCCCTCAGACATGCCGGGCATACCGAGGGATGTCGCCGAGCACTCGCTGGATATCCGAGCTGGAGCCCGACCCGTGAAGCAGCACCTGCGCCGCTTTGATGAAGAGAAGCGCACGGCCATAGGCGAGGAGATCCACAAGCTGATGGCTGCAGGGTTCATCAAAGAGGTATTCCATCCTAAATGGTTAGCTAACCCTGTGCTTGTGAAAAAAAGGTGGGAAATGGAGGATGTGCGTCGACTACACCGGGTTCAATAAGGCATGTCCGAAGGTTCCCTACTCTCTGCCTCGCATCGATCAAATTGTGGACTCCACTGTTGGGTGCGAAACCCTGTCATTCCTCGACGCCTATTCAGGTTATCACCAAATCAAGATGAAAGAGTCCGACCAGCTCGTGACTTCTTTCATCACACCTTTTGGCATGTATTGTTATACTACTATGCCATTTGGCTTGAGGAATGCAGGTGCGACATACCAAAGGTGCATGAACCACATGTTCGGAGAGCACATCGGCCGAACGGTTGAGGCTTACGTCGATGACATCGTTGTCAAGACGAGGAAAGCCTCCGACCTCCTCTTTGACCTTGAAACGACATTCAAGTGTCTGAGAGCGAAGGGCGTGAAGCTCAATCCCGAGAAGTGTGTCTTCGGAGTCCCACGAGGCATGCTCCTGGGGTTCATCATCTCCGAGCGAGGCATCAAGGCCAACCCGGAGAAAATCGCGGCCATCACCAACATGGGGCCTATCAAAGATTTGAAAGGAGTACAGAGGGTCATGGGATGCATTGCGGCTCTGAGCCGCTTCATCTCGTGCCTCGGCGAGAAAGGATTACCCCTGTACCGTCTCTTAAGGAAGGCCGAGCGCTTCACTTTGACCCCCGAGGCCGAGGAAGCCCTCGGAAACTTAAAAGCACTCCTTACAAATGCGCCCATCTTGGTGCCCCTCGCTGCGGGAGAAGCCATCTTGATCTACGTAGGTGGTCAGCGCCGCGATCGTAGTTGAGAGACGAGAAGAAGGGCATGCACTGCTCGTCCAGAGGCCGGTCTACTTCATCAGTGAAGTGTTATCCGAGATCAAGGTCCGCTACCCGCAAATTCAGAAGCTACTGTACGCAGTAATTCTGACGCGGCGAAAGTTGCGACACTACTTCGAGTCTCATCCGGTGACTGTGGTGTCATCCTTCCCCCTGGGGAGATCATCCAGTGCCGAGAGGCCTCGGGTAGGATACCAAAGTGGGCAGTGGAGCTCATGGGCAAAACACTCTCATTCGTCCCTCGGAAGGCCATAAAATCCCAAGTCTTGGCGGATTTCCTGGCGGAATGGGTCGACACCCAATTGCCAACAGCTCCGATCCAACCGGAACTTTGGACCATGTACTTCGACGGGTCCCTGATGAAAATAGGAGCAGGTGCTGGCCTGCTCTTCATCTCACCCCTCAGGAAACATCTCCGCTACGTGCTGCGCCTCCATTTCCCGGTGTCAAACAATATGGCCGAGTACGAGGATCTGGTTAATGGGTTGCGCATCGCCATCGAGCTAGGGGTTCGGCGCCTCGACGCTCGTGGCGACTCGCAGCTTGTCATTGACCAAGTCATGAAGAACTCCCACTGCCGCGACCGGAAGATGGAGGCCTACTGCGACGAAGTTCGGTGCCTGGAAGACAAATTCTGCGGGCTTGAACTCAACCATATCGCTTGACGGTACAACGAGACTGCGAATGAGCTGGCTAAAATAGCCTCGGGGCGGACAACAGTTCCCCGGACGTCTTCTCCAGAGACATACATCAACCCTCCGTCAAGATCGACGACACGCCCGAGCTCGAGGAGGCCTCGGCCTAGCCCGAGGTACCCTCGGCCGCCGAGGGTGAGGCCCTGCGCGTCGAGGGAGAGCGGAATGGGGTCACGCCTAACCCAAACTGGCAGGCCCCGTACCTGGAATATCTCCTCCGAGGGGAGCTACCCCTCGACAAGGCCGAAGCTCGGCGACTGGCACGGCGCGCTAAGTCGTTTGTCTTACTAGGTGATCAAAAGGAGCTCTACCACCGCAGCCCCTCAGGCATTCTCCAACGATGCATATCCGTCACCAAAGGACGAGAGCTGTTGCAAGAGATACACTCGGGGGCTTGCGGTCACCATGCAGCACCTCGGGCCCTCGTCGAAAACGCCTTCCGACAGGGTTTCTACTAGCCGATCGCGGTGGCCGACGCCACTAGGATTGTACGCGCCTGCCAAGGGTGTCAATTCTACGCAAGGCAGATGCACCTGCCCTCTCAGGCCGTGCAGACGATACCCATCACCTGGTCGTTTACCGTCTGGGGTCTGGACATCGTCAGTCCCTTGCAGAAGGCACCCGGGGGTTTCTCGCACCTGCTGGTCGCCATCGACAAATTCTCCAAGTGGATCGAGGTTCAACCCCTAACCAGCATCAGGTCCGAGCAGGCGGTGGTGTTCTTCACAAACATCATCCATCGCTTTGGGGTCCCAAATTCCATCATCACTGACAATGGCACACAGTTCACTGGGAAGAAGTTCCTGGACTTCTGCGAGGACCACCACATCCGTGTGGACTGGGCCTCCGTAGCTCACCCCATGACGAATGGGCAGGTGGAACGTGCCAACGGTATGATTCTGCAGGGACTTAAGCCGAGGATCTACAACGACCTCAACAAGTTTGGCAAGTGGTGGATGAAAGAGCTACCCTCGGTGGTCTGGAGTCTGAGGACAACGCCAAGCCGAGCCACGGGGTTCTCACCGTTCTTTCTAGTCTATGGGGCCGAGGCTGTCTTACCCACAGACTTAGAATACGGTTCCCTGAGGACAAAGGCGTACGACGACCGAAGCAACCAGACTAGCCAAGAAGATTCATTGGACCAGCTGGAGGAAGCTCGGGACGTGGCCTTACTACACTCGGCACGGTATCAGCAGTCTCTGTGACGCTACCACGCTCGAGGGGTTCGGCCCCGAGGCTTCCAGGTGGGAGACTTGGTACTTTGGCTACAACAAGACGCCCGAGAGCGCCACAAGCTTACTCCTCCCTGGGAAGGGCCGTTCATCATCGCCAAGATTTTGAAGCCCGGGACATACAAGTTGGCCAACGATCAAGGCGAGGTCTACAGCAACGCTTGGAACATCCAACAGCTACGCGCTTCTACCCTTAAGATGTTTCAAGCCATTCATATACCTTGTTTTCTTTACATGCGTAAATAAAGTCTAACCGTCAAGGAAGGATCAGCCTTGCCTCGACAAAGCCCGACCCTCCCTCGGGGGCTAGAAGGGGGGAACCCCCTCTGCATCAAAATTTTCCTTGGAAAAGTATTTTG
Organism: Zea mays; assembly: GCF_902167145.1. NCBI lineage: Eukaryota > Viridiplantae > Streptophyta > Magnoliopsida > Poales > Poaceae > Zea > Zea mays. The sequence continues at coordinate 35,193,616 of NC_050098.1, read as the reverse complement.
CCATAACGTCTATCGCGCCTTTCGACTACTTCGATAGCGAGGTCCTAAAAACGACGAGAGTACACGTAAGTGGCAAGGCCGACTGAGCCGAGGGACTCCTACGCCTCTGGGATACGGATACCTCACTCATCACCTTCCGTGATAAGTAACTCACGCTCGGATAAGCGATCCTGCTACCGAACAAGTCCTAACGCTCGAAAACTTTTCTGCCAGAATGACTTTCGTGCCTTCTCGACTATATAGATAACAGAATCCTGCAAACAAGTAAGAGTGCACGTAAGCGGCAAGGCCGACCGAGCCGAGGGACTCCTACGCCTCCGGGATACGGATACCTCACTCATCACCTTCCGCAAAAAGTAACTCTCGCTTGGATAAGCGATTCTGCTACCGACGAACAAGTCCTGATACTCGAAACGAGAGGAAAGGAAACACAACTTTATAACATGACGATAAAAGTGTTTAGGCCTCAACGGCCGCAAAAAACATATGCATACTACAGACAAATTGTTCCTGCAGGTTCAGACATCGGCAGAGGGAGCAGCAGCACCCTCGGCGTCGTTTCCACCCTCGGCGGAACCTGGCCCAGCCTTAGACGGTGACACGGGCGGAGGATCTCCACCTCGAAGGAGGACGCCAGCACCGCGCTTAGGCCATCGTAGCCAGGGTCTCCGCCAGGGTCCCGGCCCGAGCGGACACCTCGGCTGGCCGCTCTGTAGCCTCAGCCAGCTGTCCCTCGAGGACCTCAGCCCGTCTCATGGCCTCGGCAGCGTGACTCCGGGGTTGGTCCCGCTCGCGGATGACCTGGCCAAGCTCCAGCCGCCGCTGCTGCACCTCCTCGGCCTGGGAAGCCACCTGCTCCTGGGCCGACAAAGCCTCTTTTTGAGCTGACTCCGCCTCTGTCCACGCCAACACCGCTGCCTCCGGCTCCAGCTCATCGCAGAGCGGCCGAAGGTTCTAAAACTAAGCAAGAGAGGCCTTAAACGGCAAGACCGACCGAGCTGAGGGACTCCTACGCCTCCGGGATACGGATACCTCACTCGTCACCTTCCATGCAAGGCAACTCATGCTCGGTTAAGCGGTTCAGCTAGCCGACAGGCGAGTCCTAGTGCTCGAAAAGAGGGAAAAACACGGCATTACACTCAAATACCCAGATGTTCAGGCCTCGACAGCCACAATGAACAAACACCCATGCTCAGGGTACCATTACAAACGGGACTCCGGTTCCACTCCCGCGGGTATGAACAACCTCCACACTAGAGGGCCTGCGGGACAACAAACTCCAGGTGGCTCGCCGGCGACCACTGCATCAGCAACGACAACGACCTCCGCGTCGGGCGGCTAAACAGCAACAGCGATGACCTCAAGGCAAACGCTGCTGTGAAAAGGCCCTCACCCATGTCCCCACACGAAGGGCGAGGACAAGCCATCAAAGCCAAAGAGCCGGAGGTTCGACCGCAGGTGGCGCCGACGGTCTCGTCGGCGGAGAAACCTCCTCTGGCTACCACCTCCTCAGCACCGACGACGGCGGCCACCCGCGCGCCACCGCCACGCCAACGAATGGCGGTCGCCCCTGCCTACGCCGGCAGATCCCCACTCAAGTCCTCCCAGACGGGCCGGCACCGACCTCCACGCGGAGGCATCGTGCTGGAGTGAGGACAAGACAATCCAAGAACATGAACACCGCCCTAGCGGCGTACGACGTCTTGGACGATCCCCCGGTGCAGTCAGCGACGCGGGAAGGGCCGCAGACATGCCCGACCTACACGTGGCGCGACAGTCGCCAGAGCGGTGGACGGACAGCCACGCCCGAACCAAGCGGCGGGCGGCAACATCGGAGGCGGCGCCAGAGCCAGCTGAGCCAGCATGCCAGGCACGCTGTAGCTGACGACGCTCGCGGCCGACCGGGCCCCGTTGTCGAAGTTCGCCCCCTCCGCGAGGCCGGTGACAGCGGCCACCTGCGCACGGCACGATCGTCGCCTGGGTGGAGGACAGACAGCTGCACCCTGTCCTGGCAGCAGCAGTTCGCCTTCCCTCGCATGGCTGGAGGACGCCTCCTCCGCATAGCTGGAGGATGCCCTTTTCCCTCGAATGCTGGAGGAAGAGGCGGGTCGCCGACCCACGCGGAGGTAGGCCCCAACTCGCCCCGCCCTCCTTCCCAGCCCGGATGATGAAGATCCTTGAAGCTGAGGGCGGGGCAGAGGCCGCAGCCCGGCTTGCTTCTCCCCAGCGCAAGGCTGATGATCATCCCTACGGATGACCATTGGTGAGGGAATGCAGCCGGGCTGCATGATGAAAATCCTTGAAGCCGAGCGATGGCTGAAGGGCGCCAACCCCCGTGAGGTCGCGCTCCTCCAACAGCAGCAAGACGAAGGCAACGCGGGTGCTCCCCATCCGAGGGCTCGGAAGGTGGAAGGGCGCAATGCATGAGGGGAGTGCGAAGGCATGGCCACTGCCCGGGGATCGATCCATTTTTAAAGGCGGCTCTCCCCACTCGTGTCCTCAAGCGTCACGGGCAAAGTCTTCACCGACGTGCTCCAGGGTCCTCCCCCTACGACACGGGGGCTGGGTCCCACACGTCATGCAAGCTGACCCGAAACGAAAGAAGCCAAACCACCGCACGCAGAGCATGTAACCGCCCTGCGGTTACAAGCACTCCTCCATCCTCGCCGAAACCAGCGATCGAAAGGGCGGACCGCCATGCAGGTGGCGTGCAACCGCACCACAGTGGCACACCCCTTCGGCTTCATCGCATCCGGCATGGAGGCCCAGGCCCACACGTCATGTAATCGGCGCGCCGGTTACTACGTGCAAGAAACCGCACCGCCACTTGCGCCAATGCCGCGCCTTCTCGACTGTGGAACCGGTGCCGCGACTCGAGGCAGCCCTGCGCGTGACCCAACGGTGCCAATTGAGTGCAACGATCATAGGTCAGTCAGCCGCGGGAGGAGGCGCGGCGGTTGATATGGCCAAAAGTGGACCGACAGTAATGGCGGCAGCAGACGAGCGGAAGCAGCGGTCAAATCGCATGCAGGCTCGCGTCCCCTCCTGAAGCGGTAGGGGAACCCTCTCCCACGGTGTGAAGACGACGCGCCCGTGTTCCGTTCATCGAACGACTCGCGCACGTGGCCGCCCCGCGAATCGCCCGTCCCGTCGCATTAACTCCTCGGCAGGGCAAGCGACACCTTTGGCAGGCGAAGCGGGCGTCGTTTCACCTCTGCCATGATGACCACATCAAAAAAGGTGCGCCACACCATTTAAATTCATATCCTTTTCCTCTTCCCCTTTCTCTCTCTTGCTACAGGGACCGGGAAAGGGGATATTTCGAAAGGGATCCTTCTCAGCGAAGGAAGCGGGCCCCGAGCCCTCCTACTGATCAGAGGTTCAAAGGCTGGCCCCTCGAAAGGGTTCAATAGCCGCCCTAGAGCACTCGGGCTCCAAGCCCATTACTGATCAGGGGTTCGAAGGCTGGCCCCTCAGAAGGGTTCGACAGCCGCCCCAGAGCACTCGGGCTCCGCGCCCACTACTGATCAAGGGTTCGAAGGCTGGCCCCTCGGAAGGGTTCGACAATCGCCCCAGAGCACGCAGAGCGAGGGATGACTCTGGGTATGTCCTTTACATGGCCGAGGCTCAGGCTACGCTCCCGAGGTACCCTAGGACATTTCCAAGACCAGCAGGAGCGATTTTGTAAGGGAATCCCATCAGAGGGAGGCATCGAGCCCTCGGACCCTATCGAATGGGTCCGGGTCCGGCAAATCACCTGCAGGTACTTTTGGAGCGCGCCTCTGGGCCACTAGCCGACCCTTATCGAATGGGGCACGGGCGTCCACTCGGATCACCCGTTAGCAACTCACTGGAAACACCATGTTCGGCGCCCTCCGAGGGCAACTTGGCGCTTTCCCTCCCTTCCTCCTTGCGGAAAGGCAATGAAGGGGCGTATGATAAAAGTCGAGACAGTCCTTGATCATCCTCTCGCTCCGTGCAGAGGCTCGGGGGCTGCTCTCGCAACCCGGCTACGGCCAAACCGTTGACAGCGTCAACAAACCAGCCTAAAAATTCAGAACCTGACCATGCACCCAGGCTACAATCAGGTCGTATGAGGGAACAACCAGGCCGGCCGAGGCATCACGAAAGGCATTAAGACCTCAGAGGAGTCAAACCACTCCTCCGAGGCCTCGGGGGCTACACCCGGCGGGTGCGCTCGCGCGCACCCGCCGGAACAAAGTATAACCGAGAAAGGCCGGTCCCCTCGCAAAAAAGTGTGGCAAAGCCTCCAAGCGAGTACCAACACTCCCTTTGAGGCTCGGGGGCTACTGTCGGGTACCGTAATTAGGGGTACCCCCAACACTCCTAAACACGGTTGGTAACCACCATCAGCACAAACCGCAAAGACTGATGGGCGCGGTTCAGGTCAAGGCCTCGTCTACCAAGGGACGCAATCTCGCCTCGCCCGAGCCCGGCCTCGGGCGGAAACAGTAGTCTCGGACGAATTCACGCCTCGCCCGAGGCCCTCCTCAGGCGGTGGGCACACCCTCGACTCGCCCGAAGCCCAGCTCGGGCAGGCTTCGTTGTGAAGCAACCTTGGCCAAATCGCCTCGCCAACCGACCGTATCGCAGGCGTATTCAATGCGAAGATCACCTGACACCTTATCCTGACACGCATGCCTCAGTCGGCAAGGTCGAAGTGACCGCAGTCACTTTGCCCTTTCACTGACCGGCCTGACAGGAAAACAGCGTCGCTCGCCCCGCTCCGACTGCTGTGCCACCCACAAGGGTGAGACTGACAACAGCCGAGTTCAGCCTCGGGCGCAACAGGAAGCTCCGCCTCACCCGACCTTGGGCCTCAGCCTCGGGAGGAGGACTCCGGCTCGCCCGATCCCAAGACTCGGCCTCAGCCTCGGCCTCGGGAGGAATCGCGTCCTCGCCCGACCCGGCCTTGGCCTCAGGAGAAGTCTCTGCCTCGCCCGACCTCGGGCTCGGACCGACCACACCACGGGGGATACGTCATTACCCTACCCCTAGCTAGCTCAGGCTACAAGGGAACAAGACCGGCGTCCCATCTGGCTCGTCCCGGTAACAGGTAATGATGGCTCCCCGCGTGTGTCCGTGACGATGGTGGTTCTCAGCCCCCTACGGAAGCAAGGAGACGTCAGCAGGATCCCAGCGGCACCGCCAGCTGTGCTTCTATAGGGCTCAGGCTCTTCTCCGACGACCACGTTATCGCGTACATAGGGCTCAAACATCTCTCCGACAGCCACGTTGGCATGTACACAGGGCCCAGGCACCCCTCTGCCAGACACGTTAGCGCATAGCTACACCCCCCATTGTACACCTGGACCCTCTCCTTGCATCTATAAAAGGGAGGTCCAGGGCCTTCATGCGAGAGGGTCGCGCGGGGGAACGAGCAAACGAACAGGCTCACTCTCTCTCTCGCGCGCGAACGCTTGTAACACCTACTACGAGCACCCCCTGGTGCGAGATAATACGAGTTGCGCTTTCCCCATGTGTTCCATCTCGTGCCAACCCATCTGGGCAGGGGCATGCAGCGATAAATTTACTCGTCGGTCCAGGGACCCCCCGGGTCCGAAACGCCGACACGTAGACAATGTCATAGCCGCAGTCGGCCTAGGCCACACTGCCCACCCCCCACCTATGATGTCGTGCACACAACGGGCTAGACGTGTGAGCGCTGGCGCAGGCCAACCGCCTGAGCGGGTGAACACCGCTGTCATGGGACTGCCACGTGATCGCGCGGATGCCGCCGAGGGCAAGCCACATGAGCGTGCGGGTGCCACTAGCGTGGATTGGACGCGTGAGCAGGCAAACAGTAGGAAATAGTAGGAAGATAGAGCTGGGGAATGCGACGCCGTCAACAGGAGAAACAACGCCCACGAGTATCACCGTCGCTGAGGCTTTCGCCCAAGATGTCCTCCAGCATATCGTCAGGCTAGGACCCTGGGTCAAAGCATGCAGCCTCTGCCGTCACCGCTGCCTTGGCATACCGCACAAACCCCTCCTCCACAAGGGCATCGGCACGCCGGCTGCCGCAAAGCTATGTTACCCGCCACCCCCTCCGGCTGGGCATACGGAACCAGACAACACTTGGCCCCGAGCGACCCACTATCGAGCGCCACAGCTGAATCTAGCTATTGTCGTCGGCCCTGTCACTTGCGGCACCAAAACCAACTGTTGTCGGGCGTACCGTCGCCGTTCCGCACCAACTTGCGCCCCGCAAGGACCACCATCACTATGGCACAAATCAGGACAAGAGGGCCCAGATCCGTAGACATTGTCATAGCCTCAGTCGACCTAGGCCACATTGCCCACTCCACCTCTGCTATCGCGCACACAGCGGCCCAGACGTGCGAGCGCTGCCGCAGGCTAGCCGCCTGAGCAAGCGGATACCGCTGTCACGGGCCTGCCACGCGATCACGCAAACGCCACCGCGGGCCAACCACATGAGCATGCAGGCGCCGCTGCCACGGATTGGATGTGTGAGCCAACCCCCTTGCCGCCGCCTTCACCGCGAGCTGCGCGGGCAACCCGGCGGCGATGAGGTAGAGAGATGAGGGAGGGAGTAGAGTTGGCGGCGGCTAGGGTTGGAGCCGCCCGAGTCGCCTAAGCGAGGCGACGCGGGCGCAGTGATGGAATTCTAAACAAATTATGTTCTTCTCAAACTCTACTTATAAATAATGCACTCTATAGTATAAAACGTGTTTTATATGAGACGTCTAAACGGACAATCGTGCCAGTGACTGAAGCCTGAAGGAAATGGGCTGTCTTTGAGCAGTCCAGCCTTGGTACGACTAGAAGGGCACTACTGAAGACGTGCACTCCACTGGCCAATGCAGTGCACGAATCTAACGAGCTCCAACGGGAAATTCAGTTAGGCCTTGTTCGTTTACGTCGGATTGCACCCGGAATCGTTCCAGCTAATCAAAGTTTATACAAATTAGAGAAGCAATCCGGCTAGAAATCGTTCCAACCCACCAATCCGACACAAACGAACAAGGCCTTAGGTGGCGTCCACAAAAACAATCCAGTCAGGCAGCGCGCACACTGGAAACCACATGCAGAAACGAAGAGAACTTGTGCAATGCAGAAATTAAAACACGTTGCATGTTGATATGTGAAATGAGTAACAGGCAAATAGCCTATCACAATGACGCGCGCGCGTGTGTTGTGAGCGCGTGTGTGTGAGCCTATTTAAGAATTATAAATAAATACAGTACAGATTTAAACTATGTTCTAGTCTTTTTTTTAAAAAAAATAGAACATCTGTCTGATTATGTCTCCTCGTCCTATACAATATCTTTTAACAGCCTTGCTCAATCTTAACCTTCACTAGATTTAGATTGTGCTTCAAACTTTCTAATAATTTATAGATAAAGCTTTGATAAATTCGTCTGCTGTCGATCATTTGAAGAAACAAAATCAATTTCAAGGATTCTTTTTGAAAACTTTCTATCGAATAAAATGGTAATGAACTTCTATATGTTTTATTTTAACATGGAACATAGGATTAGATAACAAATACTTTGCTCCTATAGTATCATATCATAGTCTTGTTGTCTCGAGACTAGGAATTTTAAGCTCCTTTGGAAGAACTTGCACCCACATAAATTCTGTTGGTAGCATATGTTATGGTTTCATACTCAACTTCAGACTATATGTTGACTAGGTGTGTTCATGCGTTGCCACGAGAGTTAAAAATTAATATGAAACATAGATACATAATGACAAATATCACCTAAATATGTGTGGCAAGACCATTCTAAATTATAGACGTTTTAGCTTTTTCTAACGACATTGGTTCCTAAGAACATTCAATTCAACCAGCTTGGAACGTGGGCAGCAAAAGTTTCATCTGGGGATAGCTCATCAGCCCTGCACAAAAGATGTAATCAACAAAGCTAAACCTAGACACGTGCAGCCAAATACATGTGAGCAAAGGAACCTCGTATATCATATACTTCTTCCGTCCCAAAATATATCATTCCAAGATTCTTGGAGAGTCAAAGTTTTTTCAAGTTTGACCAAATTTATATAATGAAGTAATAATATTTACGATATCAAATATATACCATTATATTCTCCATTAAATATATTTTTATACTATATCTATTCCGTGTCGTAAATCTTTATGATTCTCGCTATGCTTTTGATCAAATTTTAAAAACTTTGACTCTCCAAGAATCTTGGAATGACTTATATTTTGGGACGGAGGGAGTATAAATCTAAACATAACTCAAAGCTATAGAGCAGTTGTGCTGCTTGGCAATACCTTTCCTAGGGTACACCAAAAACCCCGATGTTTGGGCCCATTCGTTTCCCTCTGCTAAATTTTAGCACATATCACATCGAATGTTTAGATATTAGTTAGAAGTATTAAATATAATTTAATCACAAAGCTAAATATATAGATAAAAATTAAACGACAAGACGAATCTATTAAGAGTAATTAGGCCATGATTCACTAATGTGATGCTACAGTCAACATTTACTAATTATGGATTATTTAGGCTTAAAATTTTTGTCTTATTATTTAGTCTTCATCTATATAATTATTTTTATAATTAGATTATATTTAATACTCATATTTGACATTCAAACATTCGATATGACACATACTAAACTTTAGTCCCTAAAACAAACACTCCCTAACTAGGGTGAATTATCAACACATTATCCTACCATGAACTCTCTTAATTTTCACCAAGGGTGGTTTAGGGACATATGTAAATCACTAAACCATGGAATGATTAACTGCCACACAAGCAATGTCACCAATAGATGAGCACGTAAAGAGCTTACTCATTCCTTACTAAGAAAAATAGTTTAATCTTACTCATCATGTGCATCAAATGGACAAAAATTGTATAAACACATAATAAAATAGGTGTATAGTGTATCAAGCTACCAACCAAATTCATGACTTTGAAGCACTAAAAACTAAGATTGACACACACATTTCATATTGCAGAAAGTAGCAAGAGTTTGTAGCTAACATGTGATATTTTAAATCATATTATAAAGCAACAAACTGTCAAAGGTACCATGTGACCACTTCAAATAGAGAATAAACTTGTAAGTTGTAACACAAAGAAACATCAAGGAATCAAGGAACCAGAAATCAAAGTTTATTCACCCAGCTAGAACACAATAATAAGAATAAATACACAAAATAAGGCAGAAATGGCAGTTATCATAATAAAATTAGGGTCCCACCAACATTTATCATTGTATCCACAAATTGTGTGTGTCTGAGAAAGCGATCACTAACCACAAAAAGACATGTCAGTGAGCAACTTTAGACCACATCACTTGCAAAATTAATTGGGTGTAAACCACAGAATATGAAGGAAACAGACTAACAAAATCTCACTGTGGCATGTCTAGGAAGCTACGAGTGTTTGCTTCTAGTATAGTAGAGATGTGTTAGTCTGGCCCCATGATTTTTTGTATATTCTCTTTCTTTTATGTACCTGAGCCATCATTACGACAATGTACACTCCAGCACTGAAGGCATCGAGCGGGCCAAGGTCTCCTTTTGGATGGGTTGAGCGCACCTTTTTACCAACCTTCCATATGTGAGTTTGGTCGATGTTGCCCATCGAAAAAGTTGACAGGCCCTCTTTATCCTATAAAAACATAATTACTTTATCCAATTAAACCATGTCAAAACTGTAAACATAACCATAGTCACAACAAAAAAATAGAAATGGTAGTTTAATTTAACAGAACTCACATAAAACCTCCGCCTAGCCAACACCACATTCTAGATTTCACTTCCAGAGGCCACATCTTCATAGCATTTGTAGAGTATATCCATGCACAGGTAAAACGATGCATTGTAAGCCTTGTTGAACTCCTTTTTGCCTTCCTCACTCAAAGAGTTGTCCACTTCAAGCATCCCCTAGAGTCCAACCAGGAAATTAACATCATAATCTAATAAAAATGAGCGATTATTGGTCACTTGTTCTCGAATGTTGTAGATCAAGAACAAGGTAACACAATTGTTAATTGTTATGAATCTTCGTCTTCCAAAGCATTATCTTCACATGGGAATAATGCTCATCAGACGAAGGTCAAGAAGGACTTACCTTCATCATTTGATATGTGAATGAGAATGTAAAAGGATGAAGGCGATAACTGCATTTCATTAATTCATCCATATTTGCATTTCATAAAACATGTATGAATATTGACAATATTAATATTACATTGATACCTTCGGCTTGTTCGAAGGTGAAGACGTGAGAGAGTGATTACAACTCAGCGTGAACAGTACGGTGTTACTGTTCATCTATTTATAGGCTTGGGACACAGCCCGAAAAAATTACATTCATGCCCTTGAACATTTGTTTATAACAACTTAAACTAACAAGGTCTATATAGTCTTTTCATTCTTTCCTTGATCTGAGCCAAAGCTATTGGAAGCTTCGGTGTTTTACATTGTTGCTCCTTCTCAAGGTCTTCGTCTTGAGAACCTTCCGCAGAAAGAGGGAAAACTTATTGTGGCACTTTGCCGAAGGTGTTTATGCCTTGAGGACATTAGACGGAGAAGAAGACCCCCAATAGTGACAATTGTTGGCATAAGGATGAATAATCACATACTTTCTTTGAGATGGTTTTTGAGATGATCCCAATTATGCCCTCGACGATGTTTTTATACACTGACTCTTCATCCATTCCTTGTTTTTATCCTCCACAATACCATGGGCAGCACCCAGCAAGATGCATGTATGTTAAATGGTTAGTTTCATACTTACATTAAAATTATTATAGACCATGAATAGGCCAGTATGAACCAAGGATACTATTTTGTTTCATGTGAGATATCTTCTCATAGTTGTCAGCCCGTAGAAAGTGAAATGCATCTTTCAGGATGAATTGAACCGAAGATGTAACGATTGGGTACCATATCTCCATAACGAAATGACAAATGGGAATGCTACAGAACATCATATAGGTTGAACCAACTGGTAGGGAACAAAATAACCTCTTGTAGAAGACTCACAAGTCAAGCATGCAGCAAAAGTATACATGCACAAACGAATGTGCATGAAACCAAGAAGCTAGTTAGCACGATGCAAACTTGTGCAACATCAGATATCAGCAGCAACACAAGATCACTGCCGGAGACAGTTTCCCAAATATCACCAAAGGTTCCACTCTCTTCAGTGAATCCATTGGCCTGGAAAGTCGGTGAGGAATAGAAGAGCAAATGAAGTTCATGAGAATAACATTGAGAAAAGTACTAACTCCATAAGAAAAAACAAATTCTTAGTTGATTATAATTTTTAATGAAAATGACAAAATGTTCTGCTCTACGTAGATACGGAACGACAAATATTTAGTCAGCAAAACTCTGCAAATACTTGATTTTCAAGATATGTTTATTTTCCTGGCCATGGGTTTACTTGAAAGGGCAACAAATGTTCAAGGAGGCAAAACCTCCACAACAACCTCAAGGAAGCTTCAGATAAACCATAAGCAAGCATATAGTTCATCTCCATGAGTATCCTTGCCTGTAAAATTGCATGTAGATAAAACAAACAGGCAAACATATAATCTACTTCATGTGGTTCTTTAGAGAAGCAGAACACATTGATATAATGAAACCACATTGTCCATGTCAGAAATAGAACTTAGTCAGCGTGTGCTCACCTGTGCGTGACTATGCAATTTGACCCAACTGCCCAGTCCACTTCAGCCATGGTCGAGAGCCCAACCTCAGCCTCTCTCTCACGCTCAAGCCCTGACGCGTTAATGTGAAAAGTAAAATGTCAACATATGCCATTTCTTCGAAGCAGTGTTCGGATTCAAAACGCAACACCTACAAAATCGAAAGGTTGTGCTGGTTTAGGAGGGGTTTGATGGTTTAGGATACGAAACTATGGATGGAAAATAGAAAACAGACTAAAGTGAAATGAACAAAAAAAGAAAAGAAATCTTCTGTGGCCCAAAGAATCAGCACCGTGAATTGAGTCTCATATAGTTACTTATATAGTTATGCATAACGTGTTCGCTAAAGTTTCCTTCAATACGATAGAATCCTATGTTTATATAGCTACAACCATATTTGGACATTCACCCCCCCCCCCTCTTATGAGGTACCAGTAATGCACACTACACATTATCTGGCTAGGTTCTAAGAAAGCTTAAATCCCTATATTCCCATACCAGCAACCAAATGGCACTTGAAAGCTGATAATCTAATCATCCTACATAATAATACATTAACAACAGAGAACACAGAGCAGAACACCCTTCAAATCATAAAATCAGGAGATCATTTACTTATACTGACATTCCTTATAAGAATTTCCACTCAATCATCCTACATAATAATAAATTAACAACAGAGAACACAGAGCGGAACACCCTTCAAATCATAAAATCAGGAGATCATTTACTTATACTGACATGTTCTTATAAGAATTTCCAGTCACCTTGCTATGACCTTATGAAGTCTGCTTGCAACATCCTAGCACAAGAGTACCCGCTGCAACACTATAACAAACTGCTTATTGATCCAAAAGTAAACAAAGTCACAATAAAATGGTCTCCATATTGCAAAAATGGACAAGTTAGTTCCCCATACAAAAAATGATGCATTGATGTTGGACAAAACAATATAAAATATGAGGACCACCTTATAGTGACACTTGAAGTTCCTGTAGTAAAGGGTGTCAACAAGAATAAGGATTGCATGATGTCGTTTCACTGTAAACCACTGTAAGAGTAGAACACACGAAAATGTTCAAGGTTAACTATGAAAAGCCATAATAGTTGTAATAAGTAATAAATACCCGTGTGTTGCAACGGGAAAAAATAGTGCACTCGGTAGCAGCACACACTACAATGACACTTGCACTTCTAAAAAACCTAAAATTCACAACCTTATGCGTGCATGAATCAGATAAGGAAACAAAATAGAAGGCACCATCGTTATTAAAACGATGTTTAAACATATTTTAAACGACAAAACACTATCTAGGCGTCGTTTTCATTCCATCATGCGCGGGGTAGCTTCATGGCGTTAGAGACCACACCCATGTTTCATGTTTGAATCCTTCAACTCGCCAGGAGAAGCGGGCAGCCAAGATTAAGGGGAAACAAGGTTTGAGGCGTCGATCAAGGAGGGAAGGGAGGAGACCTGACATGGAGTCGATGGAAGCGGGTCAAGGCAGTCAGGATGAGCTATACAAAAGAGAGAGATAGAAAGAGAGGAGCGATCGACGTTGGAGCCGGCGGTCGGCAGTGTCACGAGTTCCAGTGAGGAGAGAGGGGAGTGGAGACGTATATCGCGGGCAAAGCGAGAGGGGAGTCAGGCGCACACTCATGGCGGCGACTTTCTCGGCTCGTAGCGCGAGGGTGACTTTCTCGGGAGGATTGGGCGGAGGCAGGGGCACGCGCAGAGGGGGAGGCAGAGCACGGGGATGGTCTACAATATTGGCTTAATAGGTAGTAGAGATATAGTGCATTGCTTCTATGCACTCCATGATATTAGATTACTACACATATAAATTGCAAACCCACATTTACATCTTCTATGATCTATATATTTTCCCAATGTTCATCATGAAAAGCATTGGCAAGAATATAATTTGACTTCTTGATTTTTAGTCCTAAATTAGTGGTCTACTTGATATATCTCAATATCCTCTTGACTATTGTCCAACGAGTAGAAGTAGAAGCATATATAAACCGATGTAGCTTGTTTATTGAGAACACAATATCAAGTCTAGTCAAAGTTAAGTAATGCAAAGCTACTAGTACACTTCCATAACTTGTGGCATCGTTTGGCCCTAAAGGGATCCTTCATGAAGTGATAACTTCTCACTAACTAAAAGCGACATAGCAACATGTTTGTAATTTTCCATCCCAACTCATTTAATAAGATCATATGCATACCTTTCGTGAGTGAATAGAATCCCATTTGAAGTTCTTGTTACTTTTATACCAAGAAAAAAGTGTGATAGTCACCTAGAGGGAGTGAATAAGTGACACCTATTAAATTCACAACTTAAAATAAAATTGGACCTAAATTAGTGGTTAGCTCAAAGCTAAGATCCAAGAGAGTAGAAGTGAGAGATGTTCTTGCACTTGATGTCTAACTTGATTGCAGAATTAGTTCAAGGGCAAAAACCCAAGGGAAGATCAAGAACTTAGAGAGGAAGAACGAATCATAGAAAAGTAAAGTACACAAGACACGGTGATTTTTACTATGGTTCGGCCAAGCCTCAAATGCTTATCTACATCCATGTTGTGGTGTCCCAAAGAACGAGGGTTGCACTCAACCCTTCTCAAGTGATCCAATGATCAACTTAAAGCCACAGATCTTCCTTATAATATCTCCTTACAAGGATATCCATAGATCTGAGTCTCTTGCAGTTGTACACAAGTTTATGGGAGTTAGAGCTCCAAAGAATAACAAGAGGGAGGAGTAGAACACACACAAAAGCACAAGAACAACACCAGAGAACAAGAACACAAGAGCACAACTCTATCTCACAAGAATAAGCGCCTGGATTGCTTCTGTGTGTTTCTCTAATGTGTACGAATGATGTACTAGCTCTTGAGTGACATGATGAAGACAAAGTCTAGTTAGGGGGCTATTTATAGCCAAAACCCCTAACTAGCCGTTGTTGAAATTCTGCTCAGATCTGCTCTCGACTAGAGCATCGAACCAGTCCAATGAACCACCGGATCGAGAACATTAGTAGCAGCTCTGGGGTCCTGATTGGTGCCTTTCAAATCCAACTGGCACAAGATCGGTCCAGTCCACCATCAGACCACCACGTGTCAGGTAGCCATTGGAGTCACCCGTTAGAGCCGAAGTAGTCATTACCCATGAGGTCTGGTGCACCACAGAACCGAGATCCAATGCGCGAGAGGCTTTTGGTTTCTTTCTCAATCCTCTCTGGAAAAGTGGTCCGGCGCACCACCGGACTGGTCTGGTGCGCTAAGCCACCGAGGCCTTCCTGCAGGGCTCTCTGATAAAGTGGTCTGGCGCACCACCGGACTAGTCTAGTGCACCAAGCCATCAAAGCTCTTCTATAGGGCTTATTGGGCAAACGGTTTGGTGCGCCATCGGACCGATCCGGTGAGCCCTAGATTAGCAGGAAAAGATCAACTTTGCGCTTCTCTTTTCCACTTCAAATTGGTTGAACTTGAGAGCTTTTCTATGACTTAGACAAACTTTATTAGAGTATATCTAGCTAGTATAAGTCATAGGTTCATACTTATAGCTCAACTTCTCCATATAAGTCCTGTTTCAGCTCAAAACAAGTCCAAAATGGCACTTTCTCTACAAACTGAGTTACAGAGCAAACTAAAGTGTCAAAAACATTCTAAAAGGTGTGTACAACATAATCAAAGGTTCAGACATCATTGTTTACCCTTTTTCAAAATGTTGCACTTCCTAGCGTTGTTTAAGCTCATTTGAACTTGGATTCTTCAATTCGTACTTGAGTGGACCTGCGCTCATAGACTTAGCAAACTAGTTAGTCCAATATGTTGTGTTGGTCATTAATCACCAAAACATTGTTTTTCTCGAACGCGCAGGAGAACTGCATGTCATTATATTAAGAGAGGAAAAAAGGTCCAAGAGGACCAAAGTACAATGCCCAGAGGGCAAGCAAAAACAACTAGACCAGATTGGAACCCAGCCTAGACCCTAATAATAGTAGCAGGTAGACCAATACTTGCTAATTGTTTAGCCCCAGCCCTATCCCAGCAACTCAGCTCATCCAGAAGCAAACTTTTAATAGAGCTCAAGGAAGAGTTTACTCTATAAAAAATAGCTTTGTTTCGAAGAAGCCACAAGCACCACGCCCCCAAAATTATGAGGCTATTGAAGCCTTTCCTCTTGCTCTTAATGCACTTTTTAAGCACCTTTCTCCACCATTTAGCAAAAGATATTTCATCATATTTTCCCATTTCCCTTTCATAGTGAAGATCTCCTTTCGTAAGTCCTCCAATAAAACTACGGTGGTCTTCTCTGATAAATGAGCAACAACAATGTCAATGGCATTAACAAGCGTAAAAATTGTTATGGTTTCTCGTTATAAAATAATGATGATGTATCGACCTTTGATGCGTGACAACTGAGAGATAATAGTTTAATACTTGTCGAGAATTCCAAGCTCTAGGGCTTATTTCAATCTGTATATTGATTTATGAAGTTTGCAAACATACATAGATTTTGACACATCTTCATATCTAGGAGGTTGTTCCATGTAGATATCTTCTTCTAGGTGTCCATATAAGAATGCATACTATACATCAAGTTGATGCAAGATCCAACCTCTAGAGATAGCAGCATATAGAACAATATGGATAGTAGCCATTTTAACAACCAGACTGAACGTGACATCATAATCAATGTCATATCTTTGATTAAAAGATTTTGTCACTAGTCTAGCTTTATATCTATCTGGACTGGCATCTTCCTTTTGTTTAGTTTTTTAAATCCACTTGCATCCTACAACATTACGATCTTTTATAAGAGAGATTAATTGTCATAACTTATTTTTAACAAGAACATCAAATTCCAAACCCATTGCAAATTTCTATTTTTATTTGCTAATGCTTCATCAATAAAATTAGGTTCATCAAGTGTAGTTAAAATTTCAGTTTTGGGATTGTATCATATGGTGTTGACTTCATAGATCTAGGGTTGCACAATAGCACGTTGAGCCTTTACGATAGGATGTTGAGCACCATCAACTCTAAAATCTGAACTAGATGCTGTAGAATCTAAATACGTAGAAGATTCATTGTTTTTTTATGTACGGGACTTTATAGTCTATAGTGTGTATGGATTTGTAGCAGCCATGCTAGAATCCATAGCAAATAGCACCACAGAAGATCTCACTCTCGTTGTGTGCATAGACAACGAACGCAAGCTACATATGTGTCGTTCGTGTCTGGTCTGAGTCCCAGAGATGATGCAGAGGCGGATACACGCAGGAGTCTTCGGCGTCAGTACGAGGCACGAAAAGTAGAGTTGATACACGCACCGATCTCAATGTTGACAGCACCAGATTTGGTACTAAATTTTTCCTTAGCCTCCGTGTAATTTCTACTTTAGACAAATGCTCCTCCCTAGACCATTGTAGTTCCATTTGCACTTGTAGTTCTTCGTGATTTACAACCTCAGAAATAGGATCAGTAACTTTAGGTGAATAATGAGTACATGGGTCTACTTTAGAATATTCTACCTATACACAAATTTATTAAAGTAGGATGAGGGAGTTAAATTTCTGAGCGAAGGTGAACATCTGTATTTTACTTAGTTTGGAAAAAGGAATAATTTCTTTCATAAAAGATAACTTCATGAGATATATAAACATATACAGTAGGAATATCAAGATATTTCTAACCTTTATGAAGATTGTTATAACATAAGAAACCACATTGTTTTGATCTGAATTGAAATTTTTTAGCATTGTAAGGGTAAAGATTGGACCAATATGCACATCCGAAGGTGCACAATGATAAGGAATCTATTTTTTAACTATGTAGATGCTCCAAGGGTGTAAAGTTTTGGATTACTTTGCTAAGAAGAGAAATAATGAAATATATAGCAATAAGAAAAACTTCATTCAAAAACTTAAGAGGCACAGATGTATGGGAGAGAAGGGTCAAACCAACTTCAACTATGTGACGATATTTGTATTCCATAATACTATTTTGTTGATATGCATGAGGACATGACACATGATGTAAGATGTCAAGATCAGTAAAAATGTGTTGAGCTTTTGATGTTAGTCTCTCCGGTCTGATTGTATTACAAAAATCTTATGATTAAAATGTCGCTCTACAAGTGCCTGAAATTCTTGAAATTTCTTAAAAACTTCTGACTTAAACTTTATGAGATATAACTAAGTAAACTTAGTGTAATCATTGACAAAGCCATATGAAAGGAAAATAGGGTTTAACCTTTTCCTAAATGATTTTGGTGGTTGAATGCCCAACACAAATAATTGGACTAACTAGTTTGCTCTAGATTATACATTCTACAGGTGCTAAAGGTTCAACACAAACCAATAAAAAGATCAAGTTAGGGTTCAAAAAGAAAGGAGCAAAAGAAACCGAAGAGAACCCTGGTCTGGCGCACCGGACTATGTCCGGTGCACCAGGGTCGATCGACTTCAACTCTTCACCTTCGGGTTTCTGAGGCCGCGCTCCGCTATAGTTCACCGGATTGTCCGGTGTGCCACCGGACTGTTCGGTGCACCAGCGGAGCAATGGCTAGCCAGCGCAACAGTCGACTTCAACGGTCGTCTGACAACGCACAGTGCGCGGACAGTTCGCGCAGAGTCAGAGCAGTCGCCAGAAGGCGCACCGGACAGTGAACAGTGCCTGACCGGTGTCGCACCGGGCTGTCCGGTGCCACCAGAGGACAAAGCTCCAACGGTCGAAACCGTCAGAACCCTAACGGTTGGGTGACGTGGCTGGCGCACCGGACTGTCCGATGCGCCCATCGACAGCAGCCTCCCACAACGGTTGAATTGGTGGTTGGGGGCTATAAATACCCCACAACCACCTCCACTCCAACCATCCAAGCATTCATTACTGCACGTTCAATACAAGAGCAATAGACACCACTTCAAAGACACAATTCAAGAGATTGATCCAATCAAAGCCTCGAAATCAACTCTAACGCATTTAGGCTTGTGAGAGGATCATTTGTGTTTTCTTGTGATCTTGTTTGCTTGGCTTGGCTTTCTTCTTCCACATTCTTGTTCTCTAAGTGACTTGTAATCAAAGCAAGAGACACCAAGTGTGTGGTGGTCCTTGTGGGGTCTAAGTGACCGTTTGATTAAGGAGAAGGCTCACTCGGTCTAAGTGACCGTTTGAGAGAGGGAAAGGCTTGAAAGAGATCCGGTCTTTGTGACCACCTCAACGGGGACTAGGTTCTTTGGAACCGAACCTCGGTAAAACAAATCACCGTGTCATCCGCTTTATTTTCTTGGTTGATTTGTTTTCGCTCTCTCCTGGACTTGATATTCATTCTAACGCTAACCCCGGCTTGTAGCTTGTGTTTAAAGTTGTAAATTTCAGTTTCTGCCTATCCACCCCCCTCTAGGCGACTTTCACCATAATTTTTTTTGCCTACTGATTCTGGTGTTGGGCCCTAGACATCAGTATGTACAAGCGACAACAAAAAATTAGACACACTAGTAGACTTGGAATATGGCGATAGACTACACTTAGATTACTGACGAGCATTACAAAGAGACTCACTAATAGATGCTTGTGAGTTGTGAACACAATTGATTGTTATTACAATTTTCTCAACAATACTAAAATATGGGTGGCTAAGATGACTATGCCACTTGTTTACTGATGACCACCTAGTACTGCAAAATTCCTTTATTTGTTGAGATTGGAAGTGGATATAGCCCTCTTATACATCTATCTGTAAATAGAATTGCCTTAGGTTTATGATCCTTAATAAGAAAGAAAGTAGGATATAGTTCAATAAAGATTGAATTATCAATGTAAGTCCATGAATAGATATCAAAATTTTCCTTGAATTTGGGAACATATAGAATACCTTTTAGTATGAAAATATGGCTAATAGGTAATGAAGTATGACCAGTATAACTGATATTCGTACCTGATCCATTAGCAGTGTGGATTTGATCTTCTCCTTGATACTTATTTCTAATAGCGAGTTTTTCTAGCTCTCCAGTGATTTGATCGATGGTGACAGAATTCATCTACTAGCTTGGATCAGTATGATAAGAATCTATGACAGAGGCAACAATTTTTTTTGACTTGGAACAAAATTTTCATCAAATCTATATCAACCCTTGTAGCAACTAGGTATTTTTTCTTAAAACCAAACTTGATAGATGAGTTGTGCTTCTGGTCCACCATGGTTCTAGTTAGAGATGCTAGGGTCACACCAGTACTGTTATGGTGCCCAAAACTGCCATAAACAAGGCTGACATGGTCTCAAAGTTCAGAAGCTAACCAAATATCTTGCTTACTATGATCGGCTCCTTCCTGGCAAAGACAACAGAGACTAGTGGGAGGTAATCATCATTGAGGCCTATGAGAATGTACTCCACCAATTCTTCATCTTCTAGAGGTTGGCCAACTACTGCCATCTTACCCAGAAATTTTATCTTTTAAAAGTATTCACAAACAAATAGATTATCCTTTTTGGTATTTGCTGGGACCAATCGTGCATCAATGGTTCTTGCTCTTGTTTGCAAGGCAAAGGGTGCCTTTGATCTCTGTTTAAGCTTTAGTTATGGTATTGATCCAAGAAATTGGAATGAACATGTCTTTTGATAGTGATGAGAGGAGATAGTTGAGGACTTGCTGACCTCTGTCATCCCAATCTTCATACCCCCATATTATCCTCAATCTCTTTTATGTCACTGCCCTACTGAAAGATTTTGGTTGTCGACGCCTTGGTGTCACTGACCAGAAAGTTAGGCAACTTGCCCAACGGATAATAGCTCTAATACATAGTGCATGGATGGACTTTGTTAGCTTCTAGGAGACGGGTAGACCGAGGAGAGGATTCGTGGAGGTAGATGACGATGAACTCCTCATGACTCTGATTACCATGTAAAAGTACAGTGATGTTTGAAAGAATCATCGACATATTAAACTCGTGTCTGCGTACATTGCGTGCTGATTTGTTAGATTAGAAACATCTCCTCACGATGATATACATATATAAGGGTTGATTCTTAAAGTTTTACTTGAGCTTGAGCAATTGAGCATTGTCATCATCCACTTGCATTCTGAACGAGACTTCTGACAAGATTCATCCGATCGATACAGGCTTGTTCATTTCACCGTTAATCAATGTGGATTAGGTGGTATTGAGTCGATTTAAATTCATAGGCTCATAGCAAGTCAAAATTCATCTCAATCCATTCCAATATACTCTAATACATATGAAATTGGAATAACCGAACAAGGACGAGCGTGGAGGAGAGAGTGTACTATCGCCTAATTGAAATCCATGTATTCTCTCTAGAGCTGTAAACAAAAGAAAATCAGGGGAAACGAAAACACATGTCACATTTAAATCTTCTTCTGAGCTTCAATAAGTGTGTACATACCATTTTCATCATAAAAAGAGAATGGGTCAATAAAGTGAAGCAGACCTACCCTCTCATATTTTCACAATTAAACCTTCAACAGTTGTGACCATACCACCCAATGTTCCACATGAAAGTTCCAACTCAAGTTCAGGTACTTTTACGCTAGTTGAATCTGACTGAAAAACAAAACCCAAATAAACAAAGTTGTATATTAGAAAATGGGTCCTGTCTAACAAGTTCTTTAGTCTATATAAGTATGTGCCTCCAATAGAATCGTAAATTATCAATCTGTGTAATGAACAAGGTAAAGAAATGTCAACATATTAGTTTAGGGGAGTTCATATTGTACACTACAGAATGACAAGCCGAAAAGGAAAGAAAAAAACAACATGCACAGCACAGGGTTAGATTCTGAAGGACTCGGAAGTTGCAAATATATTTTACTTGATATGACATCAGGTCATTAATGTCAAATAACCTTTCCCTTACCTAGTCCAGGGGTGAAGCAACCTTAAGCTCCTCCCAGATCATATTGAACAAATTCGAGTTGTTGCTATCTATTTTCTACCACTTACACACCCCCACAGCACCAGGCTATGGACCCACTAATGCAGAAGCAAATTACTTGGTTAGACTGCAAGCTCGGCCCTGCAACACCATGGTGTCATCCATTGTGCATGATATGCTCCCAGTCAACCTATTGTCCACTATGCGACTAACTCTGCTTTGGCCAACAAAGGGTGTCCAGTATCCATTTTGGACTTTTCTAGCCTTGAACCACTGGCACTGCCTTCTTTTATCATTCCAAACTTTTCCGGAAATGGATCGTTCTAACTAATTCTCTATTTTGAGTTTCTGCAATTTAATTTAGATGCTTCTTGGTTAAATTTTGATGAAATAGTATGGTTTAGGCTTGAATTAGGGCTTTCTAGAATTTGTGTGAAAAAAAATGCAGTCTGCATGGGACTCCTAGTGTATAATAAACTTCAATATAGTGTCAAATAAACTTCTGGAAACATTATACATGTTCCAATTGACCACCATAAATCACATATATTGATGGTGTGAATTTTGGCTGAATCGTTTAATATTAAGCAAAATGTTACCCAAGAATTATTTATACATGTTCGCCAAAACACTACTAGTTCTTGATAGAGAATTGAAACCTATAGTACTTTCAAATTTAAGCTTTCAAGAACCTTGGAATCAGATGACTTTGTTTTTATGTTGCCATCACACCTTCACTAACTACACTACTTTTCTCATTTTGGCAAATATTTTTGGTACATAGGGGCACTTGTATTGAACTACTCATTAATTGTATTATTAGGAAATATATACTTGTGATAGTATGAATAAAATGGGGAGAAAAAACCCCGGTACAAAGGTGTTACATTTGGAAAACCAAAACCAAAAACACACCCCAAACAACTAAGACACCTAAGACACCTCTTCTAAATGGAAGAAAGAGAGTGCTTTGGCTCCAGCCATACGCCAACCCATTAACTCCTCCCTTGCAGCTGCCAACACCACCGCAGCGCTAGGGTTACAATTATCAAAAACACACCTATTTCTATGCTTCCACAAAGACCATGCACCCAAAATGACTAGAGAATTGAATCCCTTGGATAAAGGTTTGCCCACCCTGGCAGCACTATTCCTCCACCAGGTTTCAAAACAGACGTCATCATGGGAAGGGCAGAGCTCCTGGAAACCACCTGACCGCAGAAGGCTGAACCAAAACTGTTTTGCAAAACTGCACTGAACCAGCAAATGGTTGATAGTTTCTTCCATCTGGTCGCATAAAGGGCAAGACTCCGGGTGATCCAGGCCACGCTTAGCAAGTCTGTCAGCCGTCCAACATCTATCGTGCTCCACAAGCCAGAGGAAGAATTTACACTTTCCTAGAGCCCAGGATTTCCAAATGCGTTCAACAGGCTCAAAGCTAACAGAGCCAAGAAGCAAAGTCCTGTAAGCTGAACTAGCCGAGTATTCACCCGATTCACTGAACCTCCAGGCATGCACATCGAGAACATCCGGCTGAAGAACCATCCCCTCTAGCAAGTCACAAAGGTCCATGAGATTAGCAAGGGTTGTAACAGAAATAGCCCCCTCAGATCAGCCAACCAATTGAGATCAGGCAAGGCGTCTTTGATCAGGCGCCTAGAAGCAATGCGCTTGGGCACCATACCCAATACAGCAGGTGTCACCTCCTTAATACATTTGCCATTCAGCCAACGATCCTTCCAAAACAGAGTATCAGACCCATCTCCCAAATGAGTGATAACAGCCGCAGCCACCAAGCTTTGCACAATGTCGCAAGTTTGAATCTGAAAGTCCGACCATGGCTTAGTCCTATCAGATTTTTGCAGCCAAGGCCTAGCCTGCAGCGCCCAGCTCATGATCCGAAGGCCACTTATGCCCAGACCCCCTAGGTCCTTGGGTCTAGTGACTTTGGGCCAAGTCAGCAGACAATGACCACCATTCACCTCCTTCCTCCCTCTCCACAGAAAGCCTCGTCTAAGCTTATCGATTGCTTTAACAGCCCAAGGAGGGATGTCCAACGCCAGAGCAGCATAAGTCATTCTTGATGTCATCACAAATTGAACATAAATGGCTCTACCAGCTTTTGTCATCAGATCAGCTTTCCACCCAGGTAACTGGGCTGCAGTTTTATCAACAATTGCTTGAATTTGACTTCTCCTAAGCTTTCCAAGAGAAAGCAGGAGGCCAAGGTACTGACAAGGAAACTCCGAAATGGAACATGGAAGGAGCTCCTGAACACAAGCAAGATCCGCATCAGAACATCGAATAGGAAAAACATTACTCTTCTGAACGTTGGTCTTTAGACCGGACGCATCCCCAAAAATCCTAAGGATTTCCAGAATCAGAATTATGTATGAAGGCACCGGCTTGAGGAAAACCACCGCATCATCCGCGTACAAAGAGAATCGGTGCTGCAAACTGTTCGTGGAAAGAGAGTGAAGCAGCCCTTCATCAGAGGCCCTCTGGATTAGCAAGTTGAGAGTGTCCATGACTAAGATGAACAACATTGGAGATAAAGGGTCCCCCTGCCGAAGACCCTGCTGGTGAGCAATGTAGTCCCCGGGAACACCATTTAATAAAATTCTCGTCGAAGAAGAGGCTAACAGCCCACAAATGATGTCACGCCAGATCTGCCCAAAACCCAACTTCTGTAGGACTTCCAGCAAGAAAGCCCAAGAGACCGAATAAAAAGCCTTAGAAATGTCGAGTTTGAAAAGAATGCGGGCTTGCCTTTGACGATGAAGAAACCTTGCAGTGTGCTGCACTAGCATGAAATTGTCTAAGATAAATATTTTCTTAATGAACGCTGTTTGATTAGGAGAAACCATATCATTCAAATGCTGAGCCAATCTGTTGGCCATCATCTTTGTTACTAACTTCGCGAAACTATGGACAAGGCTGATTGGACGAAAATCTTTCACTTGGGCTGCACCCTCAACCTTAGGCAAAAGAGTGATAAACGCTGAATTGAGCAGCCCCATGTTTCTAAATTTTCGAGCCTAAACACAAGAGATCGCTGCCATAACATCAGCTTTGATTGTTACCCAACAAGCCTTGTAGAAACGACCGGTGAAACCATCCGGGCCCGGAGCTTTATCCGACGGCATAGATTTTACAGTACCCCAAACTTCTTCCTCTGAGAAAGGCACATCCAACTCATTGAGATTGAAAGAAGGCATCCCAAGGGCATCAAGATTAAGAGAGTTTTCTCTCCCCAAAGCAGTCTCGAGCAAGCCATCATAGAAATGGAACAAATCATCAGCCTTATCCTCATGTGATGTCAAAATAAGCCCTTCACTTGTAGATAATGAACCAATAAAATTCTTCTTCTTTCTTAGTCTAGCCTGAGCATGGAACAGGGAAGTATGAGCGTCCCCTTCTTTCAACCAATTAATTCTGGACCGAAAACGGGCTATAGATCTCGACAAGGAGGAGAGCACCAAGATGTGCTTCTTAAGGGTACGCCTTAACCAATCCTCACTTGGAGATAGAGTCCTGCTGTCATGAGCCATCTCCAGCCTATGAAGGAGCTCCCGAGCCATTTCAAGTTGTAGTTTAAATCCCCCACTTTATTATCACTCCAACGTTGCAAAGCCTTTGTCGTAGCTTGTAATTTCTTGGAAAGACTAACAAGAGGGCACTGGCCTGCGGGAATCGAACTCCATGCGTTAGCCACAACATCCTGGAAACCCTCCAATTTCATCCAGAAGGCCTAAAAATGGAAGCGCCCTTTCCTTTTATTAATATCACACAGGCCCAACAAGAGAGGGCAGTGATCCAAATCTTGAGTTGCGGCACTCTGAAGAAGGCAATCTGGAAATAAATCTTCCCAATCAGCAGTACAAAACATCCTGTCCAATCTGACTAAAGTAGGACAGGCTTGCCCATTCGACCAAGTAAACCTGCGCCCAATCAGAGGAAGCTCCAGTAGGGCAAGATCGTCCTTCCACCTTCGAAATCTGCCCATCATAGCACGATCAACATTGGAATTACTCTTTTCTTCATCACTCAGAATCATGTTAAAATCGCCAACAACCAGCCATGGCCCAGAACAGTGGGTCCTAATCAATCTGAGGTCTTGTAAGAACTGAATTTTATCATGATTCCCTTGAGGGGCATAGACACATGACAACCACCAAGATGACCTAGTCTCAAGGCTAAAATTAACCGAGACACAATGGTCATCAATCCTAGAGCCACATGAGCTGATATTATTCTTCCAGGCCACTAGAATCCCTCCACTAGCCCCAACTGAAAGTGTGAAAACAAAATTCTGAAACTCAGACCCAAGCAAACGGAACACAAACAAGCGAGAAAAAACTGACATTTTTGTTTCCTGGAGGCAAACAACATCATCTTTGACTGAGTCCACCAAACAACGTACAACATCCTGACGGGCCGAGCCATTAAGACCCCGCACGTTCCAGCACACAATTTTTGACGGATCCATTTGGAAAACCATTGAAAAAACGACCATCAATACACACAGAGGCGATCAGGCCTGCACCACCGCACCCTGCAAGTCTTCTGGGACAGTCCAGTTGAAGAGAGCCGCAAGAGCTTTAACTTGCAAATTAGTCAACCGCTCACCGAAAACCTTGGCATAATTATCGAGAACCTCCAGGGACAGCGATTCAGATGGATCCCCACCAAGAAGGCCGAGCTCATTAGCAATCCTCCATTTTCCTTTCGAAACTCGTGCTGGGGCCATTACCTTTTCAACATCTGCTCTAGCCAAGCGCCTGCTCCGCCGAGGAAGAGATCCCTCATGAGGTGCCCTGGGGCGACGTTGCCGCTTCTGCGACACACACAGGACCCGAGCGGCCGGCCTGGACATTCTGGCGATGAAATCAGCGGTGGTCGCTGACTGAGCAGCCGAGAGAGGGGATTGTTGAGCAGCAGCCCCTCTGGGCTTCCTTCTGAAATATTTGATGGGGGGACAAGGCCACATCCTGAGCCCTGCCCCAACAGCCTTCATGGATGGCTTCAACACATTCCCCACTCGGGTAGCGATGGCAGGACCACCCGGGAGGGATGAAGATGCACTCAAAGTCTCCACCGCCGGAACAGAAGAGTCAACGTCAACATCGACTATGGACAAGAAGACCTCTCCACCCGGGCCATCGTGAGCACCTGGAATCTCTGATGATGGCATAAGACCCACTGGGCTCCTAGAACTAGAAGGAAACAGGCTAGAAACCGCCACACCCAAAGTCACAGTGTCAGGCCCATGAACATTCTCCAGGGGCAGACACAACCCAGCATCAATGCAGCCAATCACCGGCTCCACAGCGTTTGCATGTGTGTCCCCAGTAACCAAGGCAATGGAAGGCGCTCCTTTAGGAGAAGAAACGCCACCGCCATACAATCCAGCCTCCACATGTCGAACAGAGACCGGGGCAACACCAAGTATTTCACGGACGGGCCTTCGTGCTGCAAGTGCTTCCCCGGACTCAGCATGCCCCATCTGAACTGAACTGTTCAGCCTACGCCGACGAGGCCCGGTGTCCTGATCATCATCAAACGCCGGCGGCGGAGGTGCAGCAGCGCTATGCACCAGCGGAGAGATCAGAGACGCATGGGTAGTCACTTGGTAAGCAAGCAATCTTCTCTCAAGTGAGGTAGAGCCAGGCGTCATCATCAAAGGTTCTGGAACAAAGAGCTCCAACAAATTTGGAATGAGGTGTGGACGTCGGCACCATCCAAAAACCTTGAAGGAAGAGAAGTCGTGTCGATTCACCGTATCAGGATGGAGCTCCACATCAGTGCAGTGATCCCTCAACAAATTCTGAGCAGTAGCCAAATCCCAAGCATGAATTCGAACCCCTTTGAACTCCACAAGAACAGGGGATGGAAAGGCCACCACCTCAGCATGGGCAAGTCTAGACCATCTCAGGAACTTGAAAGACCTAGAAAGAGAATTGAAAACAGCACCATTGTTGTACACCTGATTAACCACCTCTTCCGAATTTAGGATCAAGACAAAAATACCCTATAATTTAATCATACCGGTATTCTAAGAGCATCTTCAACAGCGTAACCGATAAAAATACCCTATAATTTAAAAATGAGTATATTTTGTAGAATTTAGGGCACCAACAAAATATTCTGCTCTAACAGTAAATCCCTATATTTTAATTTGAGGCATTATCGAAGATGCTCTAATACATTTTAAGCTGAGAATGTAAAGGTAAATAGAGACAAGCTGATCATGCCCAGCTATAGACCGGGTGGCCTAAGGCTTGTATCCGTCAGGGTCAAGCTAGTAAAGGTTGGTTCTTTTGATGATATGAATCGAATTTTCCCTTGATTGTGACCGCTAGAAGAGCATGATTGATACATAGTAGTAGCCACCAATCAAATTAGTAGGAGCCACTTCTTGTCCTCCTTCAAAACACCTCCATTATTCGATTTTGCTAACAAATGCTAGTCGTTCGAGCTAGCTCATTCATTAATAAACCAAGATAAAATGATGGCTCAGCTCATGAAATAATTGAAACAGGCTAAGTCGAACTGACAAGCCAGAATATTTTGTCAAGCCTGTAGTCGCAATCAGAGTCGCAGCACCTATTGTAACTGGCTACCGGGGTGGCGGGGTACAGTGGGTGGCCACAACTCAAAATTCATCAAGCTGGTGCTCTGCAAAACTATAAAATATCCCAAACATCGTTCGACGTATTACCGCTCCATGTTTATCGTTAGAGGAAATATAAGTTCCTGATATTAGTATACACACTCAAAGTTCATCAAAGTAAACTGATAATGATACAAGCTAGCGTAACAAATACATTCGGCACAAGAAAACTAAAAAATTATGTGATGGTCGTGTTGTAAGCCGCGTCTACAGAGGACGTATCCATGTCACTCAGGCCAAGTTCCTCATTCTGCTCCCAACTCCTCTAATACTCTTCAACTACAATCCACAAAGAACACATTCAGTATGAGTATATATACACGCATCCTTTAACTTGCAGCATTGGGTATCAGGGGAGCACCATCGTGTATCTGAATTGTTGATGAGGTTAACTTACTGGTTAGTTGGCTGTCATCTTCTAACGAATCAGTAGCGGGGGCCACAAATGAAGCCGCCAATCCATCATCAATTATTAGAGTCCAGGCTTCTTGTAAACTCAGAAGCTGGTAAAATACATTGACAAATCGTATTCATTAGGGTAAAACCCTCAAGCTAGAGAGAGAGAGAGAGCAAAGGAATTACCTTGGATAGTCTCTCCTTGAAGTCATCCCATTTCTTCTTTTTCCATTCCAGTGTACTATCGCCTAATTGAAATCCATGTATTCTCTCCAGAGCTGTAAACGAAAGAAAATCAGGGGAAACAAAAACACATGTCACATTTAAATCTTCTTCTAAGCTTCAATAAGTGTGTACATACCATTTTCATCATAAAAAGAGAATGGGTCAATAAAGTGAAGCAGCCCTACCCTCGCATATTTTCACAATTAAACCTTCAACAGTTGTGACCATACCACCCAACGTTCCACATGAAAGTTCCAACTCAAGTTCAGGTACTTTTACGCTAGCTGAATCTGACTGAAAAACAAAACCCAAATAAACAAAGTTGTATATTAGAAAATGGGTTCTGTCTAACAAGTTCTTTTGTCTATATAAGTATGTGCCTCCAATAGAATCGTAAATTATCAATCTGTGTAATGAACAAGGTAAAGAAATGCCAACATATTAGTTCAGGGGAGTTCATATTATACACTACAGAATGACAAGCCGAAAAGGAAAGAAAAAACAACATGCACAGCACAGGGTTAGATTCTGAAGGACTCGGAAGTTGCAAATATATTTTACTTGATATGACATCAGGTCATTAATGTCAAATAACCTTTCCCTTACCTAGTCTAGGGGTGAAGCAACCTTAAGCTCCTCCCAGAGCATATTGAACAAATTCGAGTTGTTGCTATCTATTTTCTACCACTTACACACCCCCATAGCACCAGGCTATGGACCCACTAATGCAGAAGCAAATCACTTGGTTAGACTGCAAGCTCGGCCCTGCAACACCATGGTGTCATCCATTGTGCATGCTATGCTCCCAGTCAACCTATTGTCCACTATGCGACTTGTTAGATTGTGTGTGTGAGTGTGTGTGGGCCGGCACCACTGTTGGGCTGCCGGCCCGTTAGGGTTAGGGTTGAGACTATATATTGTACCCATTCTCTATGCAATATAACACTTCATCCTTCTACATGGTATCAGAGGTTAGAATTAGGGTTTTCTAGTAGCCGTCGGCTGCCCCAAACCCCACAGCCGCTGCCCCAGGTCCAGCCGCCGCCCCGGGAGGCTCATCCTTCCCTCCCGGGGCGGCTCCCTTCCCAGTCACGCTAGCCACGACAGGCCACGTCCCAGTCGTCGCTGCTCGTGCTCCCCACCGTCGGCCGCTCGAGCTCACCTTCCCTGCCCACGGCGCGACCGCGGCCCTTGAAAGTCGCCTAGAGGGGGGGTGAATAGGGCGAAACTGAAATTTACAAAGTTAATCACAACTACAAGTCGGGTTAGCGTTAGAAATATAATCAAGTCAGAGAGAAGGTGCAAAACAAATCGCAAGCGAATAAAAGAGTGTGACACACGGATTTGTTTTTCCGAGGTTCGGTTCTTGCAAACCTACTCCCCGTTGAGGAGGCCACAAAGGCCGGGTCTTTTTCAACCCCTTCTCTCTCTCAAACGGTCCCTCGGACCGAGTGAGCTTTCTCTTCTCAAATCAACTGGGAACAAAACTTCCCCGCAAGGACCACCACACAATTGGTGTCTCTTGCCTTGGTTACAAGTGAATATTGATCACAAGAAAGAATGAGAAAGAAGAAAGCGATCCAAGCGCAAGAGCTCAAAAGAACACGACAAATCACTCTCACTAGTCACTAATGCTTTTGTGGAATTGGGAGAGGATTTGATCACTTGGGTGTGTCTTGTATTGAATGCCTAGCTCTTGTAAGTGGTTGGAAGGTGGAAAACTTGGATGACTTGAATGTGGGGTGGTTGGGGGTATTTATAACCCCAACCACCAAACTAGCCGTTTGGTGGAGGCTGCTATCGCATGGCGCACCGGACAATCCGGTGCGCCACCGGACAGTGTCCGGTGCGCCAGCCACGTCACCAGGCCGTTGGGTTCTGACCGTTGGAGCTCTAACTGCTGGGCCCGCCTGAATGTCCGGTGGCACACCGGACATGTACTGTAGAGTGTCAGGTGCGCCACTTCGGGCGTGCCTGACTTCTGCGCGCTCTGGCGCGCATTAAATGACTCAGCAGGTGACCGTTGGCGCGAAGTAGCCGTTGCTCCGCTGGCTCAGCGGACAGTCCGGTGAATTATAGCGGAGCGAATTCCTGAAGCTAGCGAGTTCCACAGACGCTTCATTCCTGGAGCACCGGACAGTCCGGTGAATTATAACGGAGCGCCTCTGGATTTTCCTGAAGGTGAAGAGTTTGGCTTGAAGTCCCCTGGTGCACCGGACACTGTCCGGTAGCACACCGGACAGACCGGTGCGCCAGACCAGGGCTACCCTCGGTTAACCCTTGCTCTCTTTGTTGAACTCAATTCTTGGTCTTTTTATTGGCTAAGTGTGAACCTTTGGCACCTGTATAATTTATACACTAGAACAAACTAGTTAGTCCAATTATTTGTGTTGGGCAATTCAACCACCAAAATCAATTAGGAAATAGGTGTAACCCTGATTCCCTTTCAATCTCCCCCTTTTTGGTGATTGATGCCAACACAAACCAAAGCAAGTATAGAAATACATAATTGAACTAGTTTGCATAATGTAAGTGCAAAGATTACTTGGAATTGAGCCAATATTAATATTTATAAGATATGCATGGATTGTTTCTTCATTTTTAGCATTTTGGACCACGCTTGCAGCACATGTTTTGTTTTTGCAAATTCTTTGTAAATCCTTTTCAACGTTCTTTTGCAAATAGTCAAAGGTAAATGAATAAGATTTTGCAAAGCATTTTCAAGATTTGAAATTTTCTCTGCCTGTTTCAAATGCTTTTCCTTTGACTAAACAAAACTCCCCCTTGATAAATTCCTCCTTTCAGTGTTCAAGAGGGTTTTAAGATATTGATTTTGAAAATATTACCCTCTTCCTCTTTTGAACACAAAGAGATGCCAATTTGAAAATCATATCAATTTAAAAACTCTTTCTAAAATTAGTACCAATTGAAAGACCATAAAAACTCTTCCTAAAATTAGTACCAATTGAAAGACCAAAAAAATTTAAATTGGTGGTGGTGCGGTCCTTTTGCTTTAGGCTCATGCTCTCTCCCCCTTTGGCATAAATCGCCAAAAACGGAATCATTAGAGCCCTTAGAATTACTTTCTCCCCCTTTGGTCGTAAATAAATGAGTGAAGATTATACCAAAGACGGAGTCCTTTTGCTTGGGACTTATGCTATCTCCCCCAAAGATTGAGAGTTGCTCGGAGCGACGGCGAAGGATGAGTTACGGAGTGGAAGCCTTTGTCTTCGCCGAAGACTCCAGTTCCCTTTCAATATACCTATGACTTGGTTTGAAATTCACTTGAAAACATATTAGTCATAGCACATGAAAGAGACATGATCAAAGGTATATAAATGAGCTATGTGTGCAAATCAACAAAAGAAGTTCCTAGAATCAAGAATATTTAGCTCATGCCTAAGTTTGTTAAAATTTGTTCATCAAGAGGCTTGGTAAAGATATCGGCTAATTGATCTTTAGTATTAATGTATGAAATCTCGATATCTCCCTTTTGTTGGTGATCCCTTAGAAAATGATACCGAATGGCTATGTGTTTAGTGCGGCTATGCTCAACAGGATTATCCGCCATGCGGATTGCACTCTCATTATCACATAGAAGAGGAATTTGGTTAATTTGTAACCGTAGTCCCTAAGGGTTTGCCTCATCTAAAGTAGTTGCGCGCAACAATGGCCTGCGGCAATGTACTCGGCTTCGGCGGTAGAAAGAGCTACGGAATTTTGCTTCTTTGAAGCCCAAGACACCAAGGATCTTCCCAAGAACTGGCAAGTCCCCGATGTGCTCTTTCTATTATTTTTACACCCCACTCAATCGGCATCCGAATAACCAATTAAATCAAAAGTGGATCCCCTAGGATACCAAACCCAAAGCCCAAACTTAGGAGTATAAACTAAATATCTCAAGATTCGTTTTACGGCCGTAAGGTGAGCTTCCTTAGGGTCGGCTTGGAATCTTGCACACATGCATACGGAAAGCATAATGTCCGGTCGAGATGCACATAAATAGAGTAGAGAGCCAATCATCGACCGGTATACCTTTTGATCCACGGACTTACCTTCCGTGTCGAGGTCGAGATGCCCATTGGTTCCCATGGGTGTCTTGATGGGTTTGGCATCCTTCATCCCAAACTTACTTAGGATATCTTGAGTGTACTTTGTTTGGCTTAGGAAGGTGCCCTCTTAGAGTTGCTTCACTTGAAATCCTAAGAAGTACTTTAACTCTCCCATCATAGACATCTCAAATTTTTGTGTCATGATCCTACTAAACTTTTCACATGTAGATTGGTTAGTAGACCCAAATATAATATCATCAACATAAATTTGGCATACAAACAAATCATTTTCAAGTGTTTTGGTAAAGAGTGTAGGATCGGCCTTTCCGACTTTGAATCCATTAGTGATAAGGAAATCCCTAAGGCATTCATACCATGCTCTTGGGGCTTGCTTGAGCCCATAAAGCGCCTTAGAGAGTTTATAAACATGGTTAGGGTACTCACTATCTTCAAAGCCGGGAGGTTGCTCAACATAGACCTCTTCCTTGATTAGTCCATTGAGGAAGGCACTCTTCATGTCCATTTGGTAAAGCTTGAAACCATGGTAAGTAGCATAGGCTAATAATATTCGAATTGACTCAAGCCTAGCTACGGGTGCATAGGTTTCACCGAAATCCAAACCTTCGACTTGGGAGTATCCTTTGGCCACAAGTCGGGCTTTGTTCCTTGTCACCACACCATGCTCATCTTTCTTGTTGCGGAAAACCCACTTGGTTCCTACAACATTTTGATTAGGACATGGAACTAAATGCCATACCTCGTTCTTAGTGAAGTTGTTGAGCTCCTCTTGCATCGCCACCACCCAATCCGAATCTTGTAGTGCTTCCTCTACCCTGTGTGGCTCAATAGAGGAAACAAAAGAGTAATGCTCACAAAAATGTGCAACACGAGATCTAGTAGTTACCCCCTTATGAATGTCACCAAGGATGGTGTCGACGGGGTGATCTCGTTAGATTGCTTGGTGGACTCTTGGGTGTGGCGGCCTTGGTTCTTCATCCTCCTTGTCTTGATCATTTGCATCTCCCCCTTGATCATTGCCGTCATCTTGAGGTGGCTCATTTGCTTGATCTTCTCCATCATCAACTTGAGCCTCATCCTCATTTTGAGTTGGTGGAGACACTTGCGTGGAGGAGGATGGTTGATCTTGTGCACTTGGAGGCTCTTTGGATTCCTTAGGACACACATTCCCAATGGACATGTTCCTAAACGCGATGCACGGAGCCTCTTCATCACCTATCTCATCAAGATCAACTTGCTCTACTTGAGAGCCGTTAGTCTCATCAAACACAACGTCACAAGAAACTTCAACTTGTCCAGAGGACTTGTTAAAGACTCTATATGCCCTTGTGTTTGAATCATATCCTAGTAAAAAGCCTTCTACAGTCTTAGGAGCAAAATTAGATTTTCTAGCTCTTTTAACAAGAATAAAGCATTTGCTACCAAAGACTCTAAAATATGAAATATTGGGCTTTTTACCGGTTAGGAGTTCATATGATGTCTTCTTGAGGATTCGGTGTAGATATAACCGGTTGATGGCGTAGCAGGCGGTGTTGACCACCTCGGCCCAAAACCGATCCGAAGTCTTGTACTCATCAAGCATGGTTCTTGCCATGTCCAATAGAGTTCTATTCTTCCTTTCCACTACACCATTTTGTTGTGGTGTGTAGGGAGAAGAGAACTCATGCTTTATGCCCTCCTCCTGAAGGAAGCCTTCGATTTGAGAGTTCTTGAACTCCGTCCCGTTGTCGCTTCTTATTTTCTTGATCCTTAAGCCGAACTCGTTTTGAGCCCGTCTCAAGAATCCTTTTAATGTCTCTTGGGTATGAGATTTTTCCTGCAAAAAGAATACCCAAGTGAAGCGAGAAAAATCATCCACAATAACCAGACAGTACTTACTCCCGCCGATGCTTATGTAAGCAATCGGGCCAAATAGATCCATGTGTAGGAGCTCCAGTGGCCTGTCGATCGTCATAATGTTCTTATGTGGATGATGAGCACCAACTTGCTTCCCTGCTTGGCATGCACTACAAATCCTGTCTTTCTCAAAATGAACATTTGTTAATCCTAAAATGTGCTCTCCCTTTAGAAGCTTATGAAGATTCTTCATCCCAACATGGGCTAGTCGGCGGTGCTAGAGCCAACCCATGTTAGTCTTAGCAATTAAGCAAGTGTCGAGTTCAGCTCTATCAAAATCTACCAAGTACAGCTGACCCTCTAACACTCCCTTAAATGCTATTGAATCATCACTTCTTCTAAAGACAGTGACACCTACATCAGTAAATAGACAGTTGTAGCCCATTTGACATAATTGAGAAACGGAAAGCAAATTGTAATCTAGGGAATCTACAAGAAAACATTGGAAATAGAATGGTCAGGAGATATAGCAATTTTACCCAATCCTTTGACCAAACCTTGATTTCCATCCCCGAATGTGATAGCTTGTTGGGGATCTTGGTTTTTCTCGTAGGAGGAGAACATCTTCTTCTCCCCTGTCATGTGGTTTGTGCACCCGTTGTCGATTATCCAACTTGAGCCCCCGGATGCATAAACCTACAAAACAAGTTTAGTTCTTGACTTTAGGTACCCAAATGGTTTTGGGTCCTTTGGCATTAGACACAAGAACTTTGGGTACCCAAACACAAGTCTTTGATCCCTTGTGTTTGCCCCCAACATACTTGGCAACTACCTTGCCGGATTTGTTAGTTAAAACATATGATGCATCAAAAGTTTTAAATGAAATGTCATGATCATTTGATGCACTAGGAGTTTTCTTCTTAGGCAACTTAGCACGGGTTGGTTGCAAAGAACTAGATGTCTCACCCTTATACATAAAAGCATGGTTAGGGCCAGAGTGAGACTTCCTAGAATGAATTCTCCTAATTTTGCTCTCAGTATAACCGGCAGGGTACAAAATGTAACCCTCGTTATCTTGAGGCATGGGAGCCTTGCCCTTAACAATGTTGGACAATTTCTTAGGAGGGGCATTAATTTTGACATTGTCCCCCTTTTGGAAGTCAATGCCATCCTTAATGCCAGGGCGTCTTCCACTATAAAGCATACTACGAGCAAATTTAAATTTTTCATTTTCGAGTTCATGCTCGGCAATTTTAGCATCTAATTTTGCTATATGATCATTTTGTTGTTTAATTAAAGCCATGTGATCATGAATAGCATTAATATCAACATCTCTACATCTAGTGCAAATAGAAGTATGTTCAATGGTAGATGTAGAGGGTTTGCAAGATTTTAATTCTACAACCTTAGCATGTAATATATCATTTCTACTTCTAAGGTCCAAAATGGTAGCATTGCAAACATCAAAATCTTTAGCCTTAGCAAGCAATTTTTCATTTTCATCTCTAAGGCTAGCAAGAGAAATGTTCAATTCTTCAATCTTAGCAAGCAAATCATCATTATCATTTCTAAGATTGGGAATTGAAACATTACAAGCAATAGAATCAACCTTAGCTAACAAATTAGCATTCTCATTTCTAAGGTTGTTTATAGTCTCATGGCACGTGCTTAGTTCACTAGATAAATTTTCACATTTTTCAACTTCTAGAGCATAAGCATTTTTAACTTTAACATGCTTTTTGTTTTCCTTGTTAGGAAGTCCTCTTGGGAGTCCAAGAGATCATCCTTCTCATGGATGGCACTAATTAATTCATTTAATTTCTCTTTTTGTTGCATGTTTAAGTTGGCAAAAAGAGTACGCAAATTATCTTCCTCATCACTAGCATTATCATCGCTAGAAGACTCATATCTAGTGGAGGATTTGGATTTAACCTTCTTTTTGCCGTCCTTTGCCATGAGGCACTTGTGGCCGACGTTTGGGAGAAGTCCCTTGGTGACGGCGATGTTGGCAGCGTCCTCGTCGGAGGAGTCGCTAGAGCTTTCATCGGAGTCCCACTCGCGACAAACATGGGCATCGCCGCCCTTCTTCTTGTAGTACCTCTTCTTCTCCTTCCTTCTCCCCTTTTTGTCGTCGCCCCTGTCACTGTCACTAGATATAGGACATTTTGCAATAAAATGACCGGGCTTACCACATTTGTAGCACACTTTCTTGGAGCGGGGTTTGTAGTCTTTCCCTCTCCTTTGCTTGAGGATTTGGCGGAAGCTTTTGATGACAAGCGTCATTTCCTCGTTGTCGAGCTTGGAGGCGTCGATGGGTGTTCTACTCGGTGTAGACTCCTCCTTCTTCTCCTCCGTCGCCTTAAATGCGACCGGTTGTGCTTCGGACATGGAGGGACCGTCAAGCTCGTTGATCTTCTGTGAGCCCTTGATCATAAACTCAAAGCTCACAAAATTCCCGATTATTTCCTCGGGAGTCATTAGTGTATATCTAGGATTACCACGAATTAATTATACTTGACTAGGGTTAAGGAAAATGAGTGATCTTAGAATAACCTTAACCACCTCGTGGTCATCCCATTTCTTGCTCCCGAGGTTGCGCACTTGATTTACCAAGGTTTTGAGCCGGTTGTACATGTCTTGAGGCTCCTCCCCTTGGCGAAGACGGAAGCGACCGAGCTCCCCCTCGATAGTTTCCCGCTTGGTGATCTTGGTTAGTTCATCACCCTCGTGCGCGGTCTTGAGCACGTCCCAAACTTCCTTGGCGCTCTTTAATCCTTGCACCTTGTTGTACTCCTCCCTACTTAGAGAAGCGAGGAGTATGGTTGTGGCTTGGGAGTTGAAGTGCTCGATTTGGGCCACCTCGTCCTCATCATAATCCTCATACCCTACGGATGGTACCTGTGCTCCAAACTCAACAACATTCCATATACTTTTGTGGAGTGAGGTTAGATGAAATTTCATTAAATCACTCCACCTAGCATAATCTTCACCGTCAAAGGTTGGCGGTTTGCCTAATGGAACGGAAAGTAATGGAGTATGTCTAGAAGTGCGAGGATAGTGTAAGGGGATCTTACTAAACTTCTTGCGCTCATGGCACTTAGAAGTTACGGAGGGCGCGTCGGAGCCGGAGGTAGAAGGTGATGAAGTGTCGGTCTCATAGTAGACCACCTTCCTCATCTTCTTCTTCTTGTCGCCACTCCGATGCGACTTGTGGGAAGAGGCTTTCTTCTCCTTCCCTTTCCCCTTTTTGTGGGACTCTTCCGATGAAGCCTTCCCGTGGCTTGTAGTGGGCTTTTCGCCGGTCTCCATCTCCTTCTTGGCGTGTTCTCCCGACATCACTTCGAGCGGTTAGGCTCTAATGAAGCACCGGGCTCTGATACCAATTGAAAGTCGCCTAGAGGGGGGTGAATAGGGCGAAACTGAAATTTACAAAGTTAATCACAACTACAAGCCGGGTTAGCGTTAGAAATATAATCAAGTCAGAGAGAAGGTGCAAAACAAATCGCAAGCGAATAAAAGAGTGTGACACGCGGATTTGTTTTTCGAGGTTCGGTTCTTGCAAACCTACTCCCCGTTGAGGAGGCCACAAAGGCTGGGTCTTTTTCAACCCCTTCCCTCTCTCAAACGGTCCCTCGGACCAAGTGAGCTTTCTCTTCTCAAATCAACTTGGAACAAAACTTCCCCGCAAGGACCACCACACAATTGGTGTCTCTTGCCTTGGTTACAAGTGAATATTGATCACAAGAAAGAATGAGAAAGAAGAAAGCGATC
Source organism: Zea mays (assembly GCF_902167145.1). NCBI lineage: Eukaryota > Viridiplantae > Streptophyta > Magnoliopsida > Poales > Poaceae > Zea > Zea mays. Next base: position 35,155,055 of record NC_050098.1, on the reverse strand, counting down.
CAAGCGCAAGAGCTCAAAAGAACACGACAAATCACTCTCACTAGTCACTAATGCTTTTGTGGAATTGGGAGAGGATTTGATCACTTGGGTGTGTCTTGTGTTGAATGCCTAGCTCTTGTAAGTGGTTGGAAGGTGGAAAACTTGGATGACTTGAATGTGGGGTGGTTTGGGGTATTTATAACCCCAACCACCAAACTAGCCGTTTGGTGGAGGCTGCTGTCGCATGGCGCACCGGATAGTCCGGTGCGCCACCGGACAGTGTCCGGTGCGCCAGCCACGTCACTAGGCCGTTGGGTTCCGACCGTTGGAGCTCTGACTGCTGGGCCCGCCTGAATGTCCGGTGGCACACCGGACATGTACTGTAGAGTGTCCGGTGCGCCACTTCGCGCGTGCCTGACTTCTGCGCGCTCTGGCGCGCATTAAATGACTCTGCAGGTGACCGTTGGCGCGAAGTAGTCGTTGCTCCGCTGGCTCACCGGACAGTCCGGTGCACACCGGACATGTCCGGTGAATTATAGCGGAGCGAATTCCCGAAGCTGGCGAGTTCCAGAGATGCTTCATTCCTGGAGCACCGGACACTGTCCGGTGTACACCGGACAGTCCGGTGAATTATAGCGGAGCGCCTCTGGATTTTCCCGAAGGTGAAGAGTTTGGCTTGAAGTCCCCTGGTGCACCGGACACAGTCCGGTGCGCCAGACCAGGGCTGCCATCGGTTAACCCTTGCTCTCTTCGTTGAACCCAATTCTTGGTCTTTTTATTGGCTAAGTGTGAACCTTTGGCACCTGTATAATTTATACACTAGAGCAAACTAGTTAGTCCAATTATTTGTGTTGGGTAATTTAACCACCAAAATCAATTAGGAAATAGGTGTAACCCTGATTCCCTTTCAGCCCTCCTCCTCCGCCCCGACCTCCTCCGGCCCCGGTTCCCCGTCGCGCTAGGCCGCCGCGACTCCCGCCGTTCTGAAGCGCGCGACGTCGAGGGCAACCTTGGAGCCCGTGGCGGCCGCCTCTGAAGCCGGAAGGAGCGCGCGCGTCGGACATGGGGGAGCTCGCGGCGGCTTCCTCGTCCCCGCCGCCCGCCGTGCTACAAGTGGTCCCCAAGCGGGCTCGGGCGCAGCTCCTCCGGCCAGGGGTGGCCCTGGCGCGGGGTGCGTCCAGGCGCGGCGGCCCCGACGCGGCGCGCCAGGCCCAGCGCGACTGCAGCGCCGCCGTCGCCGCCACACACACCAGTCGCGGCCCAGATCCGCCGTGGCTGGCCCTCCACTAGCCGCCACAGTAGCTGGTTTCTCTTCCCCCATGGCAGCAAGGCGCGGGAGCCATTTTCCATGGAGCTGCCACTCTCCTCCCTCATGGCCGGCAATCTCTCGCTCGGCCGCCGCCTTCAGCTTGCCATCTCCAGCAGCAGCAGTCGGACCGCGCCTCCCACTGGCCGCCGCCCAGGCCCAGCCACCCCGGCGCGGACGCCGCCACGAGCTGGCGTGCGAGCGCGGGCCAGCGGCGGTGCCCCTTCCCTCGATGGCCGCCTTCGTCCCCACCGGCGGCAGCAAGACCATCGCGGTGTCCTTCCTCTCCTCGGCCTCGGTTACTCCATCGCCATCGCGCTCGGCTTCCTCGTCCTGCTCGCCTCCCTCCTGCTAGCTTTCTATTTCTGCTTCGGCCGCGGCGGGGACTACTGGGCCGGAGAAGCAGCCACCACGGCCTCCAGCTCCGGCCACCTCTCCATCACCGTCCTGCACGTGCTCTTAGTCGCGAAAGGGTCTGAGTCCCCCGACGCAGACGTCGCTGCCGTGCTGGGCGCGCGCGCCCCATGGTTTTGGATCTAGTCGTCGACTCCCTCTTCGCTGACATTGGCGGGCTGATCCTCGGACCACGTCGATGGTCGCGCCTACCGGGCGCCTCTAACTGCATCGTCACCCAGCAGTGCCTCCTCTTCGACCTTCTCCCGTCGCCGGCGCCGTTCACACCTCTTGCCAAATCTGGCGCGGGCCCCTACCCGGCTGGACCCGCCCCGCCGCCCACCCCTTTCTTCGCCTTCACTGGATCTGTCGCTGCCGCGGCCTTCCCGGTCGGATCCACGTTGTTGTGGCCTTTCCGGCTCGATCCGCCGTCCCTTTGGCTGGATCGCGTCTTCCTGGCTGGATCCGTCGCTGTCGTGGCCTTTCCGGCCGAATCTACCGTTTCCCCCTTCTATTCTGCCGCGGGCGCGGACACTATGACCGGCGCAGACGCGTGCGCTACTGTCGGCCTCCCTGGCGGGGCTCGTTGACGCCCGGATGATCGAAGAAGCAGGAAGGTCGGCCTGCCGGTGCCCTTTTGTTGTGTCGCCCTGCCGATCGTTGACGCTCGAACGTCGACCCCTCCCAAAGATCAGGCTTCTGCTGCGCGTCTCCCGACCGTGACCACCTCGACTTCGGCTACCTCAGCATTTAGGGGCTATCGTCTTCTTGGAGCACACACAGGTCACTACTTCAGCCGCAACATTCGCACCATCACGACGCTGCGACTGCGGGGGGATTTCAACCCGTCAGCTCCTACCTTCGGCCTCTACTCCAGTCTCATCGTGTGTGGTGCCCCCGTTGCGACCGCGGGGGGATGTTAGACTGTGTGTGTGAGTGTGTGGGGGCCGGCACCACTGTTGGGCTGCCGGCCCATTAGGGTTAGGGTTGAGACTATATATTGTACCCATTCTCTATGCAATATAACACTTCATCCTTCTACACGACTAACTCTGCTTTGGCCAACAAAGGGTGTCCAGTATCCATTTTGGACTTTTCTAGCCTTTGAACCATTGGCACTGCCTTCTTTTATGATTCCAAACTTTTCCGGAAATGGATCGTTCTAACTAATTCTCTATTTTGAGTTTCTGCAATTTAATTTAGATGCTTCTTGGTTAAATTTTGATGAAATAGTATGGTTTAGGCTTCAATTAGGGCTTTCTAGAATTTGTGTGAAAAAAATGCAGTCTGCATGGGACTCCTAGTGTATAATAAACTTCAGTATAGTGTCAAATAAACTTCTGGAAACATTATACATGTTCCAATTGACCACCATAAATCACATATATTGATGGTGTGAATTTTGGCTGAATCGTTTAATATTAAGCAAAATGTTACCCAAGAATTATTTATACATGTTCGCCAAAACACTACTAGTTCTTGATAGAGAATTAAAACCTATAGTACTTTCAAATTTAAGCTTTCAAGAACCTTGGAATCAGATGACTTTGTTTTTATTTTGCCATCACACCTTCACTAACTACACTACTTTTCTCATTTTGGCAAATATTTTTGGTACATAGGGGCCCTTGTATTGAACTACTCATTAATTGTATTATTAGGAAATATATACTTGTGATAGTATGGCACACCCCATCCCTGGATTTTACTCTAGATTTGTCATTGTGGTCATATGATCATCAATCTCAAGCACAGGCATGCAAGTTGCTGTAAACAGGAAACATCCAAACCTTTATGACATCACGAGTAAGGTCTTGTGCTGTTGTGCATTTTGAACACGCAGCGTAATTTTCTTTCCCTTAGCTGGAATTTCACCCCCAGGCTTCAGCTGATGAACAAAGAGGAAGAGAGTTTTGAAATCACAAGTGTCAAAATGTGCCAGTCAGGTAACTAAATCTTATTTACAAAACAGTGGTAGGACAACCAAACTGACCTCTGAATTGCGATAACCACACATGTCACATGTTGTTGCCATAACAATCACCTCCCGGAAATATGGGATTTCTAGCAAAAGTCAAGGTTCACATATACTTTTTAATTGCAGTGTTAAGCAGCAGACAGGTCAGGGATACCACAAATGTTCCATTCCTATATTCAGGAACCTAATAAAAGGGTTGCAGCTATGTTTCAGGTCCTGTTATCCTGATATGTCAATGCAAGCATGTTTGGTAAATTCAACCAAACAATGCCTGTTTTAGTGGTGTGAAGCCATAAACCATAGCTCCAACTAGAAACCATCCAGAACAAAAAAAAGACTTACGTCTTGTTCGATACCAATGTAGCCCCATCCCCAAAAAAATCAACAGTTCAAAGGTGAAATACAATATCTGGAATTCTGAATCAACCAACAATGGTCAAATCTTAATAAACATCCTGGGCAGGCCTCATATCATGAATATCAATAGCTCTGGAATAAATATAGGATCCAAAAAATCAACAGAATCAGAGACATGTATTCCAACAAACTGTCACATAGCTAATTATTGCATATTACCAAGATATTCAACCATTGCAGCCTCTCCGGGTGGTTAATGGCTATTCACAATAAGTACCTTAACAATAAAGAAGGAAATTTTCCGGTGGAAGTTTCAAGATTCAACTATGAAAAATACATGCAAAATCCATGGTACAGAAATAAAGGCAGCAGAGGTGTTCTTGTTAGACTACCCGTCCAGGATTCTAGGGTTTGGGATGTTCCCCTTGTAATTACCGTCTCACCCCTCACTGTAATGGCCCTGGCCCAGTTACTAAGTCTATTAATACTACTCCCCATCCCTGGTTAGGGGTATGGGTTCGTATTCCAACATGGTATCAAATTAGGTTTAGGTTTAGGTCTTGTCCAACAGCAGCTACAGCCGCCAGGGGCTTCTCCTAGCCCTGCAGCCGCCGCCGGCCCCCAGCCGCCGGCCTTCCTCCCCCCGCCGGGCCCCCCCCCCAGCCGCCGGCCTCTCCTCCCCCTCCCTCCCTGCCCAGCCGCCGGAGCTCCCCTGCGCTGCCTCCCAGCCGCCGACGCCTTCTCCACCTCTCTGCGACTGCGACGCGACGCGGACCTTCCACAGCCTGCGCTCGTCCGCCGCGCTCCCGCCGGACTCGCTCCCGGCCACCACGGCCGCCATCCTCTCTGCTTCCCACCTCTTCCCGGCCGCGCCGCCCAACTCCGGCGTCCACCTGCGTCGTCTCCTCCACCCGCCGGATCCGCGCGCGCCCTGTCCCGCGCGCACCACCCGTGCCAGCCGCCGCCGGCCCTCCTCTGCTGGCCGCCTCTCCTCCCCTGCCGGTCGCGCCCCAGCCTGCGCCACCTGCCTGCGCGCAGCCCTCTGCTGCCCGCCGCCGCGCCCTCTGACCCATGGCGGACCTCCCCCCGGACGCGCACACCGCCGGCCTGGCGCACCCGCCCCTGGCCGCGGGTCTGGGCGTGGCCCCTGCTTCCCTGGCCGCCGGCATCGCCTCCCTGGGCCTCCCTGCTGCCGGCCAGACCCACCCCATGGGCCCCGGCCGCTCCGTGGCAGATGCCGAGGCTCCCTACATCGTCGGCCTCAGGCCCCTCCGCGACGTCTCTTCCCCGGCCCATCGTCGAGGCTCTCCACCGGGGTTTCCTGCCCTCGCGGCACCCCCCGGTACCGACTCCACACTCGGCGACACCCTCGCTTCGATCCAGGCGGCTGTGATGGCCTCGCGGGAGCGTGAGCGCGCCGCCTCCCTCGCCCTGGAGCGTGAGCGTGCCCTGGGTGCCGCTCTGACCACCCAGATGGCCACCACGCAGCGCCTCCTCGGCCGCCCGCCGGTCGCCTCTGTGGAACCCCCGGAGGACCCCCTCGCCTCTGACCTCGACACCGACCTCATCGCTGCTCTCCATTCCCAAGCCGCAGGTCTGCACAACATCCGGGCTCTCGTGTCCGTGGTGTTGGATCCGGCGTCTCCCCACTACCCCCGTTGGCGAGGACAGGTCCTTCTCACGCTGCGGAGGTTCGTCCTCGACGACCACGTCCTCATCGACCACGACGCTCCGCCGCCTCGCTCCTAGTGCCTCATGGACAGCGTTGTCCTCTCGTGGCTCCACGGCACCATCACCGTTGAGCTCCAGGACATCATCCGCGACCAGGCGAACACTGCGCACCAGGCGTGGCTCGCTCTCGAGGATCAGTTCCTCGGGAATCGGGATGCGCGGGCGCTCCACCTCGACGCCCAGTTCCACCTGTTCTCTCAGGGGGACCTCTCCGTGGGAGAATACTGCCGCCAGATGAAGGGCCTGGCTGACTCTCTCCGCGATCTCGGTGAGCCAGTTGCCGATCGTACCCTGGTGCTGAACCTCCTGCGTGGCCTCAGCCCTCGCTACGGCCACCTGAAGGCTCTCATCAAACGGAGCGTGCCCTTCCCCACCTTCCACGCCGTGCGGAACGAGCTTCTCCTTGAGGAGCTCACCATGGCGAATGAGGCACCCACTCCTGCCTCGGCTCTCTACAGCACTCCTACCAGCGGTCTGCCGCCTTCAGGGGGCTAGGCCACCCGTCCTCCGTCGACCGGGGCTCCTACCCGCCCTCCACCCGCCATCCCGGCGGCCCCTCGTTCGACTTCCACGACCGACGGGGGTCGTCGCTCTCGCAAGGGCGGCCGTGGGAGTGGCGGCTCCTCTCGTGGTGGTCCCTCCGGCCGGGGTGGCGGCCACGCGTGGCCGTCATTCTACAACCCTTGGACCGGGACCATCGCCATGTGGCCGGGCCAGGCACCGAGTGCCTCCTGTCCTCCGGCGCCGGCCCTCCTGACTGCACCTCACTACGGCACGCCTCCTTACGGTGTACCCGTCGTGCCCCAGGCTCCGCCTGCGCTCCTGCCCCCGGGGACCCACACCTCGACGCCTTGGTCCCCGCCGGCCGGTGGTTGGGACAACGCCTCCCTCGCTACTGCCTTCAGCACCATGGCGATGACCCCACCTCCTTCCGACTGGGTGATCGACTCCGGTGCCTTGTACCACACCACTCCCACGACAGGCACGCTCTCTCGCTCTCATCCCCCCTCCCCTCTCACCCATCCTCGATCGTCGTTGGAAACGGTTCCACTCTGCCAGTCACCTCAGTAGGTGCCTCGGTTCTCCCTGGGCCGTTTTACCTCAACGATGTTCTCGTAGCTCCCCACATCACTCACAATCTTCACTCTGTTCGTCGATTCACCACTGACAACTCCTGTTCCATTGAGTTTGACCCCTCTGGTTTTTCTGTGAAGGATCTGGCCACCAGGACCCTTCTCGCCCGCTGTGACAGCTCGGGGCCGCTCTACATGCTCCAGCCCTCCACCGCCGGCGTGTCTCCACCCCCTGTCCTGGTCTCCACCACCTCCTCCACCACATGGCATCGTCGTCTCGGCCATCCTGGACCCGACGTCATGTCCAAGATTACCAGTAGTCTAGATCCTTCATGTAGCAGGGGACATTTTGAGGGTCTCTGTCATGCTTGTCAGTTAGGCCGACATACTCATCTCCCATTTACTACTTCTTCTTCTCGGGCTGAGCAGGCTTTTGACCTGGTTCACTGTGATCTTTGGACCTCCCCTGTACTCAGTCTTTCTGGTTATAAATACTATTTGGTGATTTTGAATGATTTTTCCCACTTTCTCTGGACCTTCCCGCTTCGGTTGAAGTCGGACACATTCACCACCCTCACACACTTCTTCACCTGGGTATCCACTCAGTTTCGTCGCCCGGTCCGTGCTCTGCAGTGTGACAATGGTCGCGAGTTCGATAACAACGCCTCTCGCTCTTTCTTCCTCACTCATGGCGTCCAGTTGCGTCTCTCGTGCCCCTACACCTCTGCACAGAACGGCCGAGCCGAACGCATGATCCGCACCACCACTAATATGCTTCGCTGCCTCCTCTTCCAGGCGTCTCTCCCTGCCAGCTACTGGGCAGATGCCCTGCACATTGCCACCCACCTCCTCAACCGTCTTCCCTCGAAGGCGGTGCGCCACCCTACCCCTCACTTCGCCCTATACGGCACAGCCCCTTCCTATGAACACCTTCGCGTGTTCGTCTGTGCCTGCTACCCTAACACTTCCGCTACCGCTCCACATAAGCTTTCTCCTCGCTCCGCCCGCTGTCTATTCCTTGGCTACTCCCCTGACCACAAGGGGTACCGGTGTCTGGACCTCACCTCCCACCGCATCATCATCTCTCGTCATGTCATCTTCGACGAAGATGTGTTTCCCCTTGCTGGCTCCACCCCACCCACCGATCTTGACTCCCTCCTCGAGTCCGATCCGATTCCTCCCCCACCTCTAGCTCCCCGTCTTGCGCCGTTACCTGCTCCTCGTGCGGCCACTACGACCTCTTCCGCGCCACGCGCGGCCCCGTCGACCCCGCCTGCGCCATGCGCGGCCCCGTCGACCCCGCCTGCGCCACGCGCGGCCCCGTCGACCCCGCCTGCGCCACGCGCGGCCCCGTCGACTCCGGCTCGCTTCGCCAACCCCGCACTCGTCTACCATCGCCGCGGTCACGCCACTACCTCGGCGCCCCCCGCCTCGGGCCCGTCGACGAGCGCGGCCTGGTTCGCCGACCCCGCCGTCGTCTATCACCGCCGCGAGCCGGCCCCACCAGCCGCTCACGACGTTCCGGCGGTTCGCTCTGAGTCGTCCGTTTACCACCCGGTCGCCATCCACCGCGACCCCGGGCACGTCCACCCGATGGTGACTCGGCGCGCTGCTGGCGTTCTCCGCCCCATCGACCGGCTAATCCTGGCAGCTGCTACGTCTAGCACTCCACCCGACGCTTCCCCGGTGCCCTCCTCCGTTCGCACTGCCCTCGCCGACCCACATTGGCGTCGTGCTATGGAGGAGGAGTACGCGGCCCTCTTGGCCAACCACACCTGGGACCTGGTGCCGCGTCCACCAGGCACCAACGTGGTCACCGGCAAGTGGTTATTTCGCCACAAGCTGACCTCGGACGGCTCCCTCGACCGCTACAAGGCCCGTTGGGTCCTTCGGGGCTTCACCCAGCGCCCCGGAGTGGACTACGACGAGACCTTCAGCCCTGTCGTCAAGTTTGCCACTGTTCGCGCCGTCCTCTCCCTCGCCCTCTCCCGCGACTGGGCGATCCATCAGCTCGATGTCAAGAATGCCTTCCTCCATGGCACTCTGACGGAGACTGTCTACTGCAGCCAGCCCACCGGCTTCGTCAACGCTGACCGTCCGGATCTGGTTTGTCGGCTGAATAGGTCCCTATACGGCCTCAAGCAGGCGCCACGGGCTTGGTACAGTCGCTTTGCCTCCTACCTGGCCTCCATCGGCTTCGTCGAGGCCAAGTCGGACACGTCCCTGTTCATCTACCGGCGCGGCGACGACACCGTCTACCTCCTGCTCTACGTCGACGACATCGTGCTCACGGCATCCACCGCCGACCTTCTACACCGCACGATCGTCGCCCTTCAGCGGGAGTTCGCGATGAAGGACCTGGGCCCCCTACACCACTTTCTCGGCATCACCGCCGAATGTCGGCCTCAGGGTCTCTTCCTCCACCAGCGCCAGTACGCCATCGACATCCTGGAGCGGGCTGGCATGTCTGACTGCAAGCCCTGCTCCACGCCTGTCGACACTCAGGCGAAGCTCTCTGAGGACGACGGGCCTCCGGTCGCTGACGCGACGTCATACCGGAGCCTCACCGGCGCGCTCCAGTACCTCACGTTCTCCAGGCCCGACATCGCTTACGCCGTCCAGCAGGTGTGCCTGCATATGCACACTCCGCGGGAGCCCCATCTCACTGCGCTCAAGCGGATTCTGCGCTACCTCCGCGGCTCCCTCGACTACGGCCTTCTACTCCGCCCATCCCCGACGTCGGAGCTCGTGGTCTACACCGACGCTGACTGGGCTGGCTGTCCCGACACGCGCCGGTCCACCTCCGGCTACGCCGTGTTCCTGGGCGCCAACCTCGTCTCTTGGGCCGCCAAGAGGCAGCCCGTCGTCTCTCGCTCCAGCGCTGAGGCCGAGTACCGTGCCGTGGCCAACGGTGTGGCAGAGGCCTCCTGGCTACGCCAGCTCCTCCACGAGCTCCACAGTCCTCTTCAGCGCGCCACTCTCGTCTACTGCGACAATGTCAGTGCGGTCTACCTCTCCACCAACCCTGTGCAGCATCAGCGCACGAAGCACGTAGAGATCGACCTACACTTCGTCCGCGAGCGTGTCGCTGCCGGTGACGTTCGGGTTCTCAGCGTCCCCACCACGCTGCAGTTCGCCGACATCTTCACCAAGGGACTACCGTCAAGTGTATTCTTAGACTTTCGATCCAGTCTCAACATCTGTACAGGATAGAGTTGTGACTGCGGGGGGTGTTAGACTACCCGTCCAGGAATCTAGGGTTTGGTATGTTCCCCTTGTAATTACCATCTCACCCCTCACTGTAATGGGCCGTGGATCCGTTCTAAGAAACGGACTGCCGTAACGAGTTCAGCTCCGGCTAAATCTGACTCAGATACCAAAAATCCAAAGTTCAACGGATTATAATACTAAAATTTCAATTGCGTTGTTCGGGATACCTATTTTTAGAATATCAGTGTTGGTGATATCACGGTTCCAAAAAGCTCCCAAACAGAAGAGGCGAGATACGGGAGCACTCACGTTCTCGCCGCAGCGCATGCAAAGGGACTCAATCTGGTGGAGAGGCGTGGCGTGTGCCTCCTCGTCGGCAGCCACCGACTCCGCCGCGGAGCCGAGGTCCACCACCACACGCCCTTCATCGCCAGAGCTCGCCATTGACGCAGGGAATAGGAGTCAGCTGAAACACTCGTGGACGAGACAGCTCCGTGAAAGCTTCTGGTGCGTTGATTTGGCTATGGTGCTCACGGCTCGCGGGAGTCGCTCTGGAGGTTTGGCGGCCAATGTTTTCAGATTGCCTGATCGTTTCTGATCGCCAGAGGGGCGATCAGCCGACTAATCACGATTAATCGATGATCAACCCGATTAATCAGCCACAACAAATCAGCATTCAACACCTGCAGAGATATGCTCATTAGCATTCAACATCACCTCACAACAGTCTAAATCTAAATTCAAGGCAGCAGTATTCAACATTCATCATTCAAGCTATAAGCAAATCAGCAAAACAGATACAGCCTATCGGGGACTGGAGAGAAGAGATGGACTGGTGGAGCCGTGGAGACATGGAGCCTTCACCGTACCTGCAGGCTGGCGCCGCCGCACCAGGGATGGAGGAGGGGACGATGCCGCCGTATCCCCCCGTCACTGGTAGCGCGCCGCCTTCGCCTGCACAGTGCTCCGCTAGAGTTCCTCGGCAGCTGGTTCGCGTCGCGTGTGCTGGGCAGCCTGGGCTTTGCTGTTGGCTTGGCTGTGCTCACGTGGGATGGGAAAAAGGAAGCCTGGGCTGGGCCGATGGGCCGAAATTGTTGGCCGGAATTCCAAAGCAGTGATGTGGCAGAGTGGCAGAGTGATCGTCCCGCGATTAATCACCAACTAATCGGACGATTAGATTAGGTTTCTCATCAGCATTCACCATTCAACAACAAACCAAGCAGCAGGCACCTATAAGTCCCAGTGTCCCATTACCCTAGTCTCCCAAAGATCGGATCACAATCACAACAAGGACTGGGGAGTGGAAAGTGACGCTAATCATCTCACAACTGAACTGATGTAATAGCAATCCCACATCGAAGCCACGGTTACCCAGCAAGCCAGCAGAGATGAACGAGGACTAGAGAGAGATCGAGGCGTGGAATCGTGGAGCCGTAGAGGTCCCTGTTGCAGGCGCCGCCGCGCCAGGGACCAAGGAGGGGGCACTGAAGAATACCGTCGCCGAAGGAGGAGGGGAGCCTGCTAGGCAATCGAGCGCTGACTGCCAATGTTGAAGGTGTCTTTCATGTACCTAGCCCTGTCCCTTCAGGTCGGTCCTCCAACCCTTAGGTGAATTTATCAAAAACATCTATTTCACAGGAGTATTTAGAAGGTGTTTGATTTCTAGGACTTATTTTTTATCCCTTTATTTTATTCTATTTTAATCCCTAAATTAATAAATACGAAAACCAAAATAAAGTTTTAGTTTAGTGGACAAGGAACCTGTCCACCAAATCAACCATTAAGTTGTTCGGTAATACTACTTTGCAGCAATAGCTGCTGCGGCCCACCGTCACAATATATAAAGTTGTTCGGTAATCCACTATATTAGTTGAAAAAAAAATACTTTAGTTTACTAGATATAATTGTTGGCAAATAATTTGTAAGATATTGAGGATATATATGTTGTCCGTTTTCATGTAATCTTTATAGACTAACATTTTATTAAATAATTTATGTCACTTTGGCACCCACCAATACATAAATTTCGTAATATTATTTGTGATCCTAGTTATACATAAATTTTATTAAATTTCGTTTTCATGTAATATATTATTATAAAAAAGTTTCGTAATTTATTTGTGATCCTAACCATACATAAATTTTATTATTTTAATCTAGCTATTTTATTACATTACAACGATCAATACCATATAGATTTCTATATATGATAATTAGATGTCAATGTGTTGCTATACTTTATATATCACATATGCGACACAACCATGAAGCACCAGACCAAGCAAGCAAACCAATCACACGTGCAAAATATGGTGAAAAAGTAACATAATCCAAATATATTGGATCAAACATGTACTCGTTGTGATTCAGCATAGAGCATACTATATTTGAAAATCCATGATACAAACAATCACTATTGGATATGGATTTGAAATGTGTACAGGTACCAAAGGAATACATGGATGACAACAGGGTGTGTTGTTAAATACAAAGAAAATTGTATGATGGTGAAGCAATACATGTTTATGTCTGTGTGTTATGACGACACCCAAATTATTCGATAAAATATTTATACACTGATAGTCGCCTAGAGGGGGGTGAATAGGGCGAAACTGAAATTTACAAATATAAACACAACTACAAGCCGGGTTAGCGTTAGAGATACAAACGAGTCCGCGAGAGAGGGCGCAAAAACAAATCGCAAGCGAATAATGAAGTGAGACACGCGGATTTGTTTTACCGAGGTTCGGTTCTCTCAAACATACTCCCCGTTGAGGAGGCCACAAAGGCCGGGTCTCTTTCAACCCTTCCCTCTCTCAAACGGTCCCTCGGACCGAGTGAGCTTCTCTTCTCAAATCACTTGGGAATCAAACTTCCCGCAAGGGCCACCACACAATTGGTGCCTCTTGCCTCAATTACAAGTGAGTGTTTGATCACAAGAAAGAATGCGAAAGAAAAGAAGCGATCCAAGCGCAAGAGCTCAAATGAACACTACAAATCTCTCTCTCTAGTCACTAAGGCTTTGTATGGAGTTGGGAGAGGATTTGATCTCTTTTGGTGTGCTTTGCAATGAATGCTAGCTCTTGTATAGTGGTTGGAAGCTGGAAAACTTGGATGCAATGAATGGTGGGGTGGTTGGGGTATTTATAGCCTCAACCACCAAACTTGACCGTTGGTGGAGGTTGTCTGTTCGATGGCGCACCGGACAGTCCGGTGCACCAGCCACGTCACCAGTGCCGTTGGAATCTGACCGTTGGAGTTCTGACTTCTGGGCCCGCCTCGATGTCCGGTGGCGCACCGGACATGAACTGTTCAGTGTCTGGTGCACCGGTATGGGCACGACTGACTTCTGCGCGCGCAGCGCGCGCATTTAATGCGTCGCAGGTAGCCGTTGGCGCCGAAATAGCCGTTGCACCGGAGTTGCACCGGACAGTCCGATGTACACCGGACATGTCCGGTGAATTATAGCGGAGCAGCCGTTCTGATTTCCCGAGGCTGGCGAGTTCCTGAGGCAGCTCTTCAGAGGAGCACCGGACACTGTCCGGTGTACACCGGACAGTCCGGTGAATTATAGCGCGAGTGCCTCTGGAAATTCCCGAAGGTGGCGAGTTCGAGTTGGAGTCCTCTGGTGCACCGGACACTGTCCGGTGGTGCACCGGACACTGTCCGGTGTACACTGGACAGTCCGGTGCCCCAGACCAGAGGTGCCTTCGGTTGTCCTTTTTCTCCTTTGTTGAATCCAACATATGACCTTTTTATTGGCTAAGTGTGAACCTTTTTCACCTGTATAACTTATACACTAGAGCAAACTAGTTAGTCCAATTATTTGTGTTGGGCAATTCAACCACCAAAATTATTTAGGAACTAGGTGTAAGCCTAATTCCCTTTCAATCTCCCCCTTTTTGGTGATTGATGCCAACACAAACCAAAGCAAATATAGAAGTGCATAATTGAACTAGTTTGCATAATGTAAGTGCAAAGGTTGCTTGGAATTGAGCCAATATAAATACTTACAAGATATGCATGGATCGTTTCTTCGTTTTTAACATTTTGGACCACGTTTGCACCACATGTTTTGTTTTTGCAAATTCTTTATGTAAATCCTTTTCAAAGTTCTTTTGCAAATAGTCAAAGGTAGATGAATAAGATTTTGCAAAGCATTTTCAAGATTTGAAATTTTCTCCCCCTGTTTCAAATGCTTTTCCTTTAACTAAACAAAACTCCCCCTAAATGAGATCCTCCTCTTAGTGTTCAAGAGGGTTTTGATATATCATTTTTGAAATACTACTTTCTCCCCCTTTTGAACACAATAGGATACTAATTGATAATATTCTTGAAAACACGAAGTTTTTGATTTTGGTGGTGGTGTGCGGTCCTTTTGCTTTGGGCTCATACTTTCTCCCCCTTTGGCATGAATCGCCAAAAACGGAATCATTAGAGCCCTCAAAGTGCTTTCTTCCTCTTTGGTCATAAATAAATGAGTTAAGATTATACCAAAGACGAAGTCCTTTTGCTTTGTGCTCATGCTTTCTCCCCCAAGAATGGAGAGTTGCTTGGAGTGACGGCGAAGGATGAGTTGCGGAGTGGAAGCCTTTGTCTTCGCCGAAGACTCCAATTCCCTTTCAATATTCCTATGACTTGGTTTGAAGTTCACTTGAAAACACATTAGTCATGGCATATGAAAGAGACATGATCAAAGGTATATAAATGAGCTATGCGTGCAATCTAGCAAAAGAAATTGCGCGAATCAAGAATATTGAGCTCATGCCTAAGTTTGTTAAAAGTTTGTTCATCAAGAGGCTTGGTAAAGATATCGGCTAATTGATCTTTAGTATTAATGTAAGAAATCTCGATATCTCCCTTTTGTTGGTGATCCCTAAGAAAATGATACCGAATGGCTATGTGTTTAGTGCGGCTATGCTCGACGGGATTATCCGCCATCTTGATTGCACTCTCATTATCACATAGCAAAGGGACTTTGGTTAATTTGTAACCGTAGTCCTGCAGGGTTTGCCTCATCCAAAGCAATTGCGCGCAACAATGGCCTGCGGCAATGTACTCGGCTTCGGCGGTGGAAAGAGCAACCGAATTTTGCTTCTTTGAAGCCCAAGACACCAAGGATCTTCCCAAGAACTGGCAAGTCCCCGATGTGCTCTTTCTATTGATTTTGCACCCCGCCCAATCGGCATCCGAATAACCAATCAAGTCAAATGTGGATCCCCTAGGATACCAAAGCCCAAACTTAGGAGTATAAGCCAAATATCTCAAGATTCGTTTTACGGCCGTAAGGTGGGATTCCTTAGGGTCGGATTGGAACCTTGCACACATGCAAACGGAAAGCATAATATACGGTCGAGATGCACATAAATAGAGTAAAGAACCTATCATCGACCGGTATTACCTTTTGATCCACGGACTTACCTCTCGTGTCGAGGTCGAGATGCCCATTAGTTCCCATGGGTGTCTTGATGGGCTTGGCATCCTTCATTCCAAACTTGCTTAGAATATCTTGAGTGTACTTGGTTTGGCTTAGGAAGGTGCCCTCTTGGAGTTGCTTTACTTGAAATCCTAAGAAATACTTCAACTCCCCCATCATAGACATCTCGAACTTTTGTGTCATGATCCTACTAAACTCTTCACATGTAGATTCGTTAGTAGACCCAAATATAATATCATCAACATAAATTTGGCATACAAACAAATCATTCTCAAGTGTTTTGGTAAATAGCGTAGGATCGGCCTTTCCGACTTTGAAGCCATTAGCAATAAGGAAATCTCTAAGGCATTCATACCATGCTCTTGGGGCTTGCTTGAGCCCATAAAGTGCCTTAGAGAGCTTATAGACATGGTTAGGGTACTCACTGTCTTCAAAGCCGGGAGGTTGCTCAACATAGACCTCTTCCTTGATTGGTCCATTGAGGAAGGCACTTTTCACGTCCATTTGATAAAGCTTAAAGTCATGGTAAGTAGCATAGGCCAATAATATGCGAATTGACTCAAGCCTAGCTACGGGTGCATAGGTTTCACCGAAATCCAAACCTTCGACTTGGGAGTATCCCTTGGCCACAAGTCGTGCTTTGTTCCTTGTCACCACACCATGCTCATCTTGTTTGTTGCGGAAAACCCATTTGGTTCCTACAACATTTTGATTAGGACGTGGAACTAAATGTCATACCTCATTTCTAGTGAAGTTGTTGAGCTCCTCTTGCATCGCCACCACCCAATCCGAATCTTGTAGTGCTTCCTCTACCCTGTGTGGCTCAATAGAGGAAACAAACGAGTAATGTTCACAAAAATGTGCAACACGAGATCTAGTAGTTACCCCCTTATGAATGTCGCCGAGGATGGTGTCGACGGGGTGATCTCGTTGTATTGCTTGGTGGACTCTTGGGTGTGGCGGCCTTGGTTCTTGCTCATCCTCCTTTTCTTGATCATTTGCATCTCCCCCTTGATCATCTTGAGGTGGCTCATTTGCTTGATCTTCTACTTCATCAACTTGAGCTTCAACCTCATTTTGAGTCGGTGGAGATGCTTGCATGGAGGAGGATGGTTGATCTTGTGCTTTTGGAGCCTCTTCAGATTCCTTAGGACACACATCCCCAATGGACATGTTCCTTAGCGCTATGCACGGAGCCTCTTCATCACCTATCTCATCAAGATCAACTTGCTCTTCTTGAGAGCCGTTAGATTCATCAAACACAACGTCACATGAGACTTCAACTAGCCCAGTGGACTTGTTAAAGACCCTATATGCCCTTGTGTTTGAGTCATAACCAAGTAAAAAGCCTTCTACAGTCTTAGGAGCAAATTTAGATTTTCTACCTCTTTTAACAAGAATAAAGCATTTGCTACCAAGGACTCTAAAATATGAAATGTTGGGCTTTTTACCGGTTAGGAGTTCATAGGATGTCTTCTTGAGGATTCGGTGTAGATATAACCGGTTGATGGCGTAGCAGGCGGTGTTGACCGCCTCGGCCCAAAACCGATCCGAAGTCTTGTACTCATCAAGCATGGTCCTTGCCATGTCCAATAGAGTTCGATTCTTCCTCTCCACTACACCATTTTGTTGAGGTGTGTAGGGAGAAGAGAACTCATGCTTGATGCCCTCCTCCTCAAGGAAACCTTCGATTTGAGAGTTCTTGAACTCCGTCCCGTTGTCGCTTCTTATTTTCTTGATCCTTAAGCCGAACTCATTTTGAGCCCGTCTCAAGAATCCCTTTAAGGTCTCTTGGGTTTGAGATTTTTCCTGTAAAAAGAATACCCAAGTGAAGCGAGAATAATCATCCACAATAACTAGACAGTACTTACTCCCGCCGATGCTTATGTAAGCAATCGGGCCGAATAGATCCATGTGTAGGAGCTTCAGTGGCCTATCGGTCGTCATGATGTTTTTGTGTGGATGATGGGCTCCAACTTGCTTCCCTGCCTGGCATGCGCTACAAATCCTGTCTTTCTCAAAATGAACATTTGTTAATCCTAAAATGTGTTCTCCTTTTAGAAGCTTATGAAGATTCTTCATCCCAACATGGGCTAGTCGACGGTGCCAGAGCCAACTCATGTTAGTCTTAGCAATTAAGCAAGTGTCAAGTTCAGCTCTATCAAAATCTACCAGGTATAGCTGACCTTCTAACACTCCCTTAAATGCTATTGAATCATCACTTCTTCTAAAGACAGTGACACCTACATCAGTGAATAGACAGTTGTAGCCCATTTGACATAATTGGGAAACAGAAAGCAAGTTGTAATCTAATGAATCAACAAGAAAAACATTGGAAATGGAATGGTCGAGTGAAATAGCAATTTTACCCAAACCTTTGACCAAACCTTGATTTCCATCCCCGAATGTGATAGCTCGTTGGGGATCTTTGTTTTTCTCATATGAGGAGAACATATTCTTCTCCCCTGTCATGTGGTTTGTGCACCCGCTGTCGAGTATCCAACTTGAGCCCCCGGATGCATAAACCTACAAAACAAGTTTAGTTCTTGACTTTAGGTACCCAAACGGTTTTGGGTCCTTTGGCATTAGATACAAGAACTTTGGGTACCCAAACACAAGTCTTTGACCCCTTGTGTTTGCCCCCAACAAACTTGGCAACTACCTTGCCGGATTTGTTAGTTAAAACATAAGATGCATCAAAAGTTTTAAAAGAAATGTCATGCTCATTTGATGCACTAGGAGTTTTCTTCTTAGGCAACTTAGCACGGGTTGGTTGCCTAGAGCTAGATGTCTCACCCTTATACATAAAAGCATGGTTAGGGCCAGAGTGAGACTTCCTAGAGTGAATTTTCCTAATTTTGCTCTCAGGATAACCGGCAGGGTATAAAATGTAACCCTCGTTATCCTGAGGCATGGGAGCCTTGCCCTTAACAAAATTTGACAATCTTTTAGGAGGGGCACTAAGTTTGACATTGTCTCCCCTTTGGAAGCCAATGCCATCCTTGATGCCAGGGCGTCTCCCATTATAGAGCATACTTCTAGCAAATTTAAATTTTTCATTCTCTAAGTTATGCTCGGCAATTTTAGCATCTAGTTTTGCTATATGATCATTTTGTTGTTTAATCAAAGTCATGTGATCATGAATAGCATTAATATCAACATCTCTACATCTAGTACAAATGGAAACATGCTCAACACTAGATGTAGAGGGTTTGCATGAATTAAGTTCAACGATCTTAGCACGCAAGATATCATTATTATCTCTAAGATCGGAAATTGTAACATTGCAAACATCTAGTTCTTTAGCCTTAGCAATTAAATTTTCATTTTCTACTCTAAGGCTAGCAAGAGAAATGTTTAATTCTTCAATCTTAGCAAGCAAATCATCATTATCATTTCTAAGATTGGGAATTGAAACATTACAAACATGTGAGTCAACCTTAGCATTTAAACTAGCATTTTCATTTCTAAGGTTGGTAATAGTATTATGGCAAGTACTTAGCTCACTAGATAATTTCTCACATTTTTCTACCTCTAGAGCATAAGCATTTTTAACCTTAACATGCTTTTTATTTTCCTTGATTAGGAAGTCCTCTTGGGAGTCCAAGAGGTCATCCTTTTCATGGATGGCACTAATTAGCTCATTTAGTTTTTCCTTTTGTTCCATGTTAAGGTTGGCAAAAAGAACGCGCAAGTTATCCTCCTCATTGCTAGCATCATCCTCATCACTAGAGGTTTCATATTTAGTGGAGGATCTTGATTTTACCTTCTTCCTTTTGCCGTCCTTTGCCATGAGGCACTTGTGGCCGACGTTTGGGAAGAGGAGTCCCTTAGTGACGGCGATGTTGGCGGCGTCCTCGTCGGAGGAGGAGTCGGTGGAGCTCTCGTCGGAGTCCCACTCGCGGCACACGTGGGCATCGCCGCCCCTCTTCTTGTGGTACCTCTTCTTTTCTTTCCTCTTTCCCTTCTTGTCGTTATCCCTGTCACTGTCACTTGATAATGGACATTTAGCGATAAAGTGACCGGGCTTACCACACTTGTAGCAAACCTTCTTGGAACGGATTTGTAATCCTTCCCCTTCCGTTGCTTGAGGATTTGGCGAAAGCTTTTGATGATTAAAGCCATCTCCTCATTGTCGAGCTTGGAGGCGTCAATTGGTTGTCTACTCGGTGTAGACTCCTCCTTCTTCTCCTCCGTCGCCTTAAATGCCACCGGTTGTGCTTCGGACGTGGAGGGGTTCATCAAGCTCGTTGATCTTCTTGGAGCCCTTGATCATACATTCAAAGCTCACAAAATTCCCGATAACTTCCTCGGGGGTCATTTGAGTATATCTAGGATTACCACGAATTAATTGAACTTGAGTGGGGTTAAGGAAAATGAGTGATCTAAGAATAACCTTAACCACCTCGTGGTCATCCCACTTCTTGCTCCCGAGGTTGCGCACTTGGTTCACCAAAGTCTTGAGCCGGTTGTACATGTCTTGTGGCTCTTCCCCTTGGCGAAGTCGAAAGCGACCGAGCTCCCCCTCGATCGTTTCTCGCTTGGTGATCTTTGTTAGTTCATCACCCTCGTGCACGGTCTTGAGGAGGTCCCAAATTTCCTTTGCATTCTTCAACCCTTGCACCTTGTTGTATTCCTCTCTATTTAGAGAGGCCAAGAGTATGGTTGTGGCTTGGGAGTTGAAGTGCTCGATTTGGGCCACCTCGTCCTCATCATAATCCTCATCCCCTACGGATGGTACCTGTGCTCCAAACTCAACAACATTCCATATACTTTTGTGGAGTGAGGTTAGATGAAATTTCATTAAATCACTCCACCTAGCATAATCTTCACCGTCAAAGGTTGGCGGTTTGCCTAATGGAACGGAAAGTAATGGAGTATGTCTAGATGTACGAGGATAGTGTAAGGGGATCTTACTAAACTTCTTACGCTCTTGGCGTTTAGAAGTTACGGAGGGCGCATCGGAGCCGGAGGTCGATGTTGATGAAGTGTCGGTCTCGTAGTAGACCACTTTCCTCATCCTCTTGTGCTTGTCCCCACTCCGATGTGGCTTGTGAGAGGAAGATCTCTCCTTCTTCTCTTTGTGGTGAGAAGAAGATTTCTTCTCCTTCCCTTTGTTGGAGGAGCTCTTCTTCTTCTCCTTCCTCTTGGTGCGGGACTCTTCCGATGAAGTGCTCCCGTGGCTTGTAGTGGGCTTTTTGCCGGTCTCCATCTCCTTCTTGGCGTGATCTCCCGACATCACTTCGAGCGGTTAGGCTCTAATGAAGCACCGGGCTTTGATACCAATTGATAGTCGCCTAGAGGGGGGGTGAATAGGGCGAAACTGAAATTTACAAATATAAACACAACTACAAGCCGGGTTAGCGTTAGAGATACAAATGAGTCCGCGAGAGAGGGCGCAAAAACAAATCGCAAGCGAATAATGAAGTGAGACACGCGGATTTGTTTTACCGAGGTTCGGTTCTCTCAAACCTACTCCCCGTTGAGGAGGCCACAAAGGCCGGGTCTCTTTCAACCCTTCCCTCTCTCAAACGGTCCCTCGGACCGAGTGAGCTTCTCTTCTCAAATCACTTGGGAATCAAACTTCCCGCAAGGGCCACCACACAATTGGTGCCTCTTGCCTCAATTACAAGTGAGTGTTTGATCACAAGAAAGAATGCGAAAGAAAAGAAGCGATCCAAGCGCAAGAGCTCAAATGAACACTACAAATCTCTCTCTCTAGTCACTAAGGCTTTGTATGGAGTTGGGAGAGGATTTGATCTCTTTTGGTGTGCTTTGCAATGAATGCTAGCTCTTGTATAGTGGTTGGAAGCTGGAAAACTTGGATGCGATGAATGGTGGGGTGGTTGGGGTATTTATAGCCTCAACCACCAAACTTGACCGTTGGTGGAGGCTGTCTGTTCGATGGCGCACCGGACAGTCCGGTGCACACCGGACATGTCCGGTGCCCCAGCCACGTCACCAGTGCCGTTGGAATCTGACCGTTGGAGTTCTGACTTCTGGGCCCGCCTCGATGTCCGGTGGCGCACCGGACATGAACTGTTCAGTGTCCGGTGCGCCGGTATGGGCACGCCTGACTTCTGCGCGCGCAGCGCGCGCATTTAATGCGTCGCAGGTAGCCGTTGACGCCGAAATAGCCGTTGCACCGGAGTTGCACCGGACAGTCCGGTGTACACCGGACATGTCCGGTGAATTATAGCGGAGCAGCCGTTCTGATTTCCCGAGGCTGGCGAGTTCCTGAGGCAGCTCTTCAGAGGAGCACCGGACACTGTCCGGTGTACACCGGACAGTCCGGTGAATTATAGCGCGAGTGCCTCTGGAAATTCCCGAAGGTGGCGAGTTCGAGTTGGAGTCCTCTGGTGCACCGGACACTGTCCGGTGGTGCACCGGACACTGTCCGGTGTACACCGGACAGTCCGGTGCCCCAGACCAGAGGTGCCTTCGGTTGTCCTTTTTCTCCTTTATTGAATCCAACATATGACCTTTTTATTGGCTAAGTGTGAACCTTTTTCACCTGTATAACTTATACACTAGAGCAAACTAGTTAGTCCAATTATTTGTGTTGGGCAATTCAACCACCAAAATTATTTAGGAACTAGGTGTAAGCCTAATTCCCTTTTATACACAACGATTACATAAAAACGAAACAACACATACTATAAATGGATCTTAATATCTCACGAATTGCAATACCCACAAAGCAGTTGTAGACAAATATGTTAGGCTAAACACCACTCCGGCACATCTAGCCTAGCAGCTCCAACGCCTGTTTAGAGCATCTCTTCCTCAGACCCGTCTACAGCAGTCTACTCAAAGTTTAACCGAAAGCAATGTTTTTACACTGTAGATTATACTTATGGCATGCATTACACAATGATTATGGCATGTATTACAAAATCTTCATGCAGAGGTTGCCTAGATATTTGTTTAGTTTGGCAATAATGGAAGTCATTTTCTCGAGAGAGATATATATATATACACACTCGCACTGGCTGCTGGTCTTGCGGAAGGAGGAGGGGGAGCCGCAGAGGTGAGAGGTCACAGGTCGGTGGAGGATGGCGGCGTGGCGCAGTGGCCTGTGGCCGCCTGGCCAGGCGGTCTGCGACGCAATAGCCTGTGGGCAGAGGGAGGAGGGGGAGCCAAGATCAGTGGAGGCCGACGGGCCGGCGACATACCTGTGCCGGTCGGCTGACTGTTGTGGGCAGCCGACTGAGGAGGGCGGCCGTCTGAGAGAGCTCTATGCGCTGGCTGAGGAGAGGAGGCCTCCACGCACACTGGCTGTAAACCTAAAGGGCCAGAAAGGTCCACTAATGACTAGAACGTCACAGAACGAGTAAAACGTCCTAAAACGTGTTTAAGAACGACGTTCCAGCTCCTAATCGTGTTTTATCGCTTAAACAACACGACTTTAGATGATGTTAGAATTTAGATGCGGGCGGACGAAGTGGTGACAGATGCCTTTGGCGAGGGTGCCGTCAGGCAGAGGAGGGACGAAGCGCCGCCATGCTTGTCTGCCGACGAAGGAAACAGAGGAGTCAACCGGAAAGACATGAACGGACACGAGCGCGGTGGCAGACAGTGTTCGACGAAACGCGCCAACCAGAGAGGAGAAGAAGTGACGGGCTGGGACGGGGAAGAGGAGGGTTGCCGGCTGACCTTGGTTGGTGGCGGATAGAGTCATACCAGATGGCGCGGGCATGCTGGTGCTTGGTGCCCTGGAGGTGGTGATTCCGGACGGCGGGGTGTCCTCAAACTGCTTTGTCGCAGTAGTACAAATTATTGGGTGTTGGACTGTTGGTAGCTCTGCTCTCTGCTGATCTGCGGCAACAAATCCCACATGATTTTTTGCAAGAGCTGAGAATTTCCTTTGCTAATCCGAAGCCTAGCCAAAACCTTAGAGGCACAACCGTTGAACGGTCCAATGCTCGACTGCAGCTTATGGCTCCTTTGCAATGCATTCTTAGAGTGTTTGTTTCAAAAACTAAAATTTAGTATGTGTCACATTAGATGTTTGAATGTCTATTACGAGTATTAAATATAGTTTATTTATAAAACTAATTATATAGTCGGAGACTAAACGATAAGACACATTTAAGCCAAATTATTAATTAATGCATAATTAGGAAATCTTTATTATAGCATTATATGGTCGAATCATAAACTAGTTAGATTTAATAGATATGTCTTAACATTTAATCTTTATCTGTGTAATTATTTTTATAATTAGACTATATTTAATACTTCTAACTATCAAATATCCAATATGACAGCGACTAAAATTTAGTAGATGGAACAAACAAGACCTAGTTCATTAAGATACCGAAGAACTATATCAAATATTGTTTGTCGTGGCTCTAAGGGCATGTACAACCCTGAACTCTTGGAACGGTTTTCTAAATATAAGAGACAACTAAGAGCAGTCCCAACCCAAAACACTACTTATAGTTTCTATATCCTCCACGTCATCTAGAAAACTATTATTGAACACTATCTCTCCAATGCAAACATCAGTTTTACTTAACTAAATTTAATACTTCTCTTCTCTCATCGTGTCTTAAATATCATGTTGAAACCAAGTCTTATGCAAGACTCACTTTATTACTCTTTCTTCTTTTAATTGCTCGTCACATCATCTTTTAGCCTATGTGGCAGCTAAATTAATGCTATAGAAACTGAATGGCGTGGAGGGTTGGTATTACTCTAACAGACTGCATGATACAATCTTAAGCCACTAGATAATAAATGCATTTAAGACATATTATGTATAGAGAATTATGTAGAGAAAGACTCTTCACAAAGAGCTTGTTCCTTAATTTTTTTCACTTAACTCTCTAGCGGCCTCTCAAAAAAAATGTCTCATTTAATTGGGTTATACATGCTCCAGCCGCCCAGCCAACTTCGATAAAAGAGCCCACCATACTCCATTTCACGAAGAGCTGAGAATTTCCTTTGCTAATCTGAAGCCTAGCCAAAACCCTAGAGACGACCGTTGAACGGTCCAATGCTCGACTGCAGCTTACGGCTCCTTTGCAATGCATACTTAGAGTGTTTGGTTTCAGAAACTAAAATTTAGTACGTGTCACGTTAGATATTTAAATGTCTATTACGAGTATTAAATATAGCTTATCTATAAAACTAATTATATAGTCGAAGACTAAACGATAAGACACATTTAAACCTAATTATTAATTAATGCATAATTAGGAAATATTTACTATAGCATCATCTACTCTTTCTTCGACGTCATCTAGAAAACTATTATTGAACACTACCTCTCCAATGCAAACATCAGTATTACTTAACTGAATCTAATACTCCTCTTCTCTCATTGTGTCTTGGATATCGTGTTGAAATCAAGTCTTATGCAATACTCAATTTATTACTCTTTCTTCTTTTAATTGCTCGTCGCATCATCTTTTAGCCTATGTGGCAGTTAAATTAATGTTATAGAAACTGAATGACGTAAAGGGTTAATATTACTCTAACAGATTGTATGATACAACCTTGAACCACTGGATAATAAATATATTTAAGACATTATGTATAGAGAATTATGTAGAGAAAGACTCTTCACAAAGAGCTTGTTCCTTAATTTTTTTCACTTAACTCTTTAGAGACCTCTCAAAAAATGTCTCATTTAATTGGGTTATACGTGCCCCAGCCGCCCAGCCAACTTCGATAAAAGAGCCCACCATACTCCATTTCACGAAGAGCAGTTTTTAAGAAACCGAAGAACTATACCAAACATTTCACGAGAAGCCATTTTTCTACAAACCGGGGCTTCAGTTTATGACTCCTCCCTCTCCCAAAGGAGCAAAAGAAGTCCTACGAACCAGCATCTGCGCGCGTCACATTTCCTCAGTCGTCTCAAACGCTGCAATAGTGCAAGTTTCTGATAAGAGCCAGGGCAGAGCTAGGAGGTTTTGTTGGGGTCAGCTGACCCCTATAAAATTTAGAAAATACTATACAAATATATTGTTAACTAGTGTATTTAGATGATGATTAGTGGAACTGCCCAACGACTTTGTTATCTGGCTTCGTCCCTGATAAGATCGATCAAATCAGCATACTTCCAGACTGATCAAATAACAATGTACTACATCTCAACCAAAAGGTTTTTCGGCAACAATCAAGAACAGGTACCATCGCCAGTGTGCAAATAATCGACAGGAGCAAGCTGGGAAGCACTAGGCAACAGGTAGCTAGGAATTCTGAAACAAAAATCAATAGCAGTCCAAGTCCAGGTCTGGAGACAAGGAAACATGGAAAAACGAAGTGAATCCACAAATAGATTCAAGCTACCATAAATATATTCATACTGCCCTATAACAAATTACAAGATCAGCTATGGCAATCTCCAGTAAGCATCTGTTAGTAGGACGGGGGTGCGCCATTACATGTCACTGCAACATTAGACTACTCACAGCTACACAGGTCGCATTGGCGTACGTCGTACAAGTAGGTAACCTTGCATCTTCAACGACAGGCTCGCATGCCTCAAGATCATCCAACATCCCAGGGGAAATGCACGATTGCGACCTCAGGTTCCAGTCCCAAGGCACGGTCATCTCACGATCCAACATAAGAGCATTGCTTCTTCGCATGTTCTGGAACCAATTTCGCAACAATGTCTGCTGGGACTCCTTTCAATTCTGCAGAACAGAAGTGGCAGAAGCATGTGAGCTGGTGGATATACAAAGAACAAACTTGGAGATACACATTTAGCTGGCTGTAACAGCATCGACAATAATGCTGAAACGAGTAGGCATGAAACATACCGTGAGGCTTGAAGTTGAAAAGGGGTGGCAGGAAGCGGCCATTTGGAAGACGAGTATTAGGATCTCGAAGCTCGTCAAAGAATGGGTGGACAAGCGCCTCCACCTGGACAAAAAGATTCATAAAAATGTTAGAAAACCATGAAGTCGACAGGGGTAATGCAAGAACTGGCGCACAGGGCTAATGATGTGTATTTCTGTCATGTAATGTACAACATGACATTCACTTACAGCAGTGCATCTCAGATTTGGGGAGTACTGGAGTAGCCGAGAGACCAGATCAACAGCTTCTGGCGGCATCCTTTTGTTGAATACCTGAAAGATAAAATATCCAAAAAGGCAGTTAGTAAACCGGTAGCAACAGTTTTTTTAGAACATTATAAAAAATGTAGAAAAAATTACACCTTGTGCCATGGGTGAGCTTTGATTTGTGGGAACTTAAACTCTGTGTAATTCGGGTTCATGCATTTAATTTCTTCCCTTGTTGGAGTACCAAGGACCTGCGATGCAAAATCAAATCAAGTGTGATCAAAATTTATGTCTATGCAGAAGATAGTTTACAAATTTGTAAAATTGATACCTTGATGATTTCGACGAGTTGGTCCACACCACTTTCACCTGGAAACAAAGGCTGTTGAAATAGTTCTTGTAAGAAAATGTGAACTTCAAAAGACTTTTTTTGTTGACTTGAAAAAATAAACATGCCAATAAATATCGAAGACACCATACCTGCCCTAGCATAAGCTCAGCAAGAACACAACCAGCAGACCAAATGTCAATCGCTGTGGTATACTCAGTGGCACCAAATATGAGCTCTGGAGCCCTATAGTATCGCGAGCAGATGTATGATATGTTTGGTTCCCCCTTGACCAGAACTTTTGCACTACCAAAGTCACATATTTTAAGCTGGTGGGTGTGTGGGTTCACCTGTAGTGAAGTTTGAAAATCAATTTCTAAGTACCAAACCATTTCATCTGAAAATGATACAGGAGCAAAATAGAAGAATCTCCAGCATACCAGAAGATTTTGTGGCTTAATATCTCTGTGGCAGACACCGATAGTACCATGAATGTAAGCCAATGCTCTACATATCTGCCAAAAACCAATACAAAATCAATACGAAAAAAGAACTAGCGCATCCATCAGAGGCAGCCAATATTTAGGTCAAAAGACAATAGCTTTTTTAGCTGCAGCAATAAACATTCTGAATCCAAAAAATAAGTTAAGTACAACTAATGCAATAACCAAGAGGAAGGGACAAAATATTACCTGGTACATATAAAGCTTCACATAAATAAGTGGCATGCGTTGGTGCATCTTGTTGTGATGTTTCACAACTCGATGAACTGTCTCCGGAACATACTCAAGGACCAAATTTAGATAAAGCTCATCCTTCTCAGTTGTTGAAAAGAAGCAATGCTTCAAAGCAACAACATTAGGGTGGTCAAGGAGGCGCATGGTCTGCAGTTCGCGGTTCTTGTAACGCTTGTCTTGAAGAACCTTCTTTATGGCAACAGTCTCACCCGTTTCCAAACACTTGGCCTATGAACAGGTCAAATGGCATTGCAAATTAGGAGATGCATCTGATTACAAAAAGGACCTTGGCACACAAGCTATGAAAGACCTAAAACATGAAAACTGCTAGTCCGGGATAGCAATACCACAGATAGCTGCATAATAAAACATATCTAAGTCAGGAGTTGTTGCAACTAACCTGGAAGACAATCCCAAAAGAACCTTGACCTACAATGCGCTCAGCCATGTAGCTCACTGTCTGCAAATGCAACCAACAGATACATTATTATACAAAAAGAAATTGAAAAAAAAATCAGAACAAATCCACAATCTTATATGATAGCATCATGAATATATTGGCAATATGTAGCTCATTAAATTATGTTCTTGGCTTTCAGCTATTTGATTCAAGAACGCACTAAAAACATGCACAGCTGTTGATAATCAAATGCAGTAAAGCACTCGCCTGTTTTGGTTGACCATTCTTGCCACCAGTAGTGGTGACAATTATGTGCCCAGTTTCGGTCCCTTTCCCATTAATTATGGTTGCTTCAACTTCCTGGATTTGCCATTCATGTCAAATGCTACATCACGGTCCAATTTTTCACATAATCTTGAAGAAATTACAGAAAGCCTGAAACAAGATGCCAATGAATCTTAACCTTATCATCTCTAATCTTTAGCTCGTTCATGTGATCTTGCAACTTTTCGGCACCAATGCTGGTGCTGCTGCTGTTCTTGTACCCAGAAGGGGCAACACCAGCTGAAGCCATCTCTAAAGAAAGCCAACGCGCAGCAACTCAGCTTTGCATCAACTCCCTCAACAGCAGTAGATCTATTGGGCTACCTGTAAGTGGATTAACAACCAAATTGATCAGAGGGATGGTTCTAGATATTGCAATGGCAGTAACATTCGCAACGGCAGAGGGTTAATGTCTAACGAGCTGAACTTTGTTAACGAGTACAACCCATCCGACGAATCTAGCTGAACTTAGTTTGTTAACGAGTACAACCCATCCGACGAATCTAGGTAAATGTAAGAAAATAGAACAAGTTCTTCCTAGCTTGAAAACACGGAATGGTCATGAGCCAAGCGTACAACCGACAGAAGACAGAGCACAGGATCACCCAATAGTGGACACATTGCAAGAACCGCTCACGACTCGCAAAAAGAAGTCATTCGTATTTGATGTACCATAGTTTAGCCATGGAAACGGAGGGCCTTCTTATCTTAACCCTCTTCTCTAAAGATTTGGCAGATAATCGCAAGGATACAGACGCTATGTTCATCCGCGAAGCAACGCTTCCCTTCTAAATGGTACTCCTATAACTTAGAATGGAAGCTCGCTGCATATGTCTCGCCGTCTCGGCCAGAACTCAAGCATATTAGGCAACGTTCTCCAAACTCTTGTGAAGTCAAAGCAAATTATCCTGATTAAGGACCCCCCCCCCCCCCCCCCCCCCCAAGGATCAATTCAGGGGCATTTCCGAGCCTGTAACAAAGGGGGACAAGCAAATCCACAAAGAATTGACGGATTGGGCACTAATTGGTGGATTTGATTTCCTATGGAAGCCTAGAGCACAACCCATGCACCCATATACAAGAGGAAAAGAAGTCATGAGATCCGCGGAAACGCTCCTCTCGGCTGACTAAAAACACGAACACAAACTGAGAAAGAGCGCATCTTTCAGATAACGATGCCAACTTCGTCAACACCACAAGAGACGCTCCAGAAAATGCCACTGACCCGCGCGAAGAACAGGCACAACCCGGCCGCGAACGGTGCGCGCCTCTCACCGGGAAAAGGCAGATCCCAGGAGATGGATGACCAGAGCTCCCAGAATCGCCAGCGGCGCACGCAAACATGGACCAAGGACGCCCATTCGCGGTCACAAACTAGCAACAGAGAAGAACAAACCGAAAAAACAAACAGCCAAATCTAGGAGCAAGAACAGATGGGTGTCCATACCTGTAACCTCCTCTTGTTGCCCTCCTCCTTCCTCCACCAAAGAAATCTATGTGTTCCCGTCCAAGATTTGGTTCCCCTTCTTTCGCCTTCTACCTCCTCCTCCTCTCTACCTCCCTGTTCTCTGGCTGCTCACTCTCCTACCCCTTTCGGTATCCGTTCTCCCACCCTCCCCCGTCTCTTCTTTTCGCTTGTCGGGACGCAGGCACAGTAGAATACTGCTCCCAACGCGACGCAGCGGCCAAAATGATTTGTGCCTACCGTGCCGAGGCCTGCAGTCAAAGCACCCACCACCACCACGCCCGCGCGCACTACCCGCCCGCCGATCCCTCCACTTTAAAGCCTGTCTCCGGCTAGTGCTGGCAATTGGGCCAGCAGTGCCGGTCCGACCCAAACCTATGGTTCCTTCGTGCTAAACAAGTTCAGGCCAAGAAAGTTAAAAAAAACTTTTAGACCGTATCGTGTCAGTCTGAAATGTAAAAACAGTGGTCTAGTCTGATCCTAAATCACGTCATGTCTTTGTTGAATCGTGCCGGCCAAAGCCCGACCCATTTATTTGACAATATAAAATCAAAATATTACAACTACATAAAGTTTATAGCTTAATAAATTAAAGATATTAAACAACCCTAGCATTATTTCACAACATACTCTAAATATCATAACAATATAAAGTCGGTAGCTTACTAAATTAAAGTAATTAAACAATTTGGACTACATTGGGTTGTGCCGGCCCAAGCTCGGTCCATCTGTACGGACCGTGTCGGGGACCAGCGGGCCAGAATTTGAGGCCCAACCTAGGCCCGTCTTCGGACCATGCTAGCCCGACTCATATTATTTCATGTCGGGTCGTGCTTTGGGCTTCTGTTTTCGTGTCATACTCGTGTTGGCCCAAAAAGCCCGTCCATATTCACAGCACTATCTCCGACAACAGACCAACAATATGACTAATACCCCGTTTGGACGGAGTTAGAAATTAACATCAGCTTTACAGAATTATATTGTTTGATTGAATATAAAATTAATATTTGGAATAAAAGACTCAGTTATCCGAATTGGACTATATCTAGAAATTCACTATCTCAATACAAAGCACTACCACTCTTTATTGCGTGAAATTAGACCACATAATTTTAAACTCTAACTAATATAATACTCGTGTGTTGCGATGGTACACAATCGTATTTCATGATATTGGTTAGGAAGGCGTACCCGCAATGCAATCAATGATTGAGCGAAGTAAACGAGTCATATGAATTCTCCCCAAAAATGCCAATAATAAATAAAATTAATATCAAAGTGAGCATATTGTCTATAGACCAGATATTAAATTGATAAAAATAAATATTACACTTTATTTTAGCAAAAAAGTCGAGAAAGATATGAGTTAAAAAGAATTCAATCCCTGTTTTTATAGAGCTCTCTGTAGCTCGTCCTCCTTCAGTTAACGGTGTGTTACTATATGTGTACGACTTCCTGTTATATTAGGCTCAGTGGCTTCTCACCATCTATATATGGTGTAACAGCCTTGATGACTTATAACTCAAGACATTGACTTCATATAAACACATGGTATGACTGTCGGTTTTAAAGATCCACAACATCTTCTACTGAACCTATGCCCTTTTATTTTCTCTTAGACACACACATTAAACACATAATTCATGGACACAATAATCTAATAGAGAAGAAAACATGCCTCATCAATTATCAAGCATAGGCCATGCATGAGTTGAGCGGTGTCTAGTATTGTCTTGCGTCATGCATGAGGGGTGGTTAATTCCGATCCAGCTACAAAAAACATATGAGCTAATGAACCAAATGCCTCGAACAACAGCCATCCATTACATATTTGTCGTCCATGTTTTGCATCGGAAGGCCACCAACCATCTCTATCTCGTTCCCAACTGGCCTAGCTCTGGCGAAACAGTACACGCTCAGCTTTGAATAGGCTACAATAAAATGCTCGCCAAGGACCCGTCGCAAGCACGCGACGGCTTTGTAGCTCCTCACTCCCGAGGAAGCACTTCTCCTAGCCGCTAGCAATGACTTGTGACGCTTCGTCTCTCTTCTCCGCCACGACGTTTGTGGCGATGGCGCTCATCATGCTCATCGATTATGGCAGCACTACGTGCCACACGGTGCGTGACTTGTGACGCTTCGTATCTCTTCTCCGACACGATGTTTGTGACGATGGCGCTCATCATGCTCATCGGTTACGGCAGCACTATGTGCCACGCCGTGCAGCATCTTGCTCACTCCCCGCACCCCGTCGCTCCTTTCGTCGTCCTAGGCATTCCTATCGTGCTGAAGCCGCCGATCGTGCCCGTGGCCACTCTTCCACTGATGCTTGACATACCGACGGTTTCCGCGGTGGGTGTCGTGCCACAGATCCATGTGGTGCCGAACATCGCCGTGTTGCCCCCTATGCCAGCTGTAGTACCCGCTGTCATGCCAAAAGTGACGCTGCAGCCAATGCTCGCCGTCGTGCCGAAGGTTGGTGCCTTGCCACCAATGCCCGTCATTGCGCCTAAGGTTGGTTACTTGCCGCCGATGCCCTCCACGTGGATCGTGTCTAACCGTTGATGTCCTCCATCCTGGCAGCGTCGATGTCCATTAGGTCCCACGAATGCAACACAAACTCGGTGGATAGGCCTATGTAGATGCTCGTGGAGTCAGTGAGCCAGAAAATCAGATGTACGTATGTGCATACCTTGGAGGATGTAGACGAGTCAGAGTAGCTAGAGAGCGTCAGGCCACCGGCGGCGAGCAGATCCACCACCGCTATCGCTTGAGGGGCCTCGGTACGACTTTTTGTAGCTAGGTTGGTGGGCGGATTAGGATGAGTAAAACAGCTCCACCTCGTAGCTGCTGAAACTGATTTCCCCGCGTTTCTATGCATGGAAGGTGCGGCGTGTGTGGGCCTACTGAAACCGCTTTCCCTATCCCATACAGAGCAGCGTGCATGGGTCGTTGGGCTCCTGTCACGGTGCATTTGGCGTGTGCCCACTTTGATGGATTATGGGGAAGCTACACTAGCGCAAAACAAAATTTTCGACCCCATAAAACCAGAAAACTACGACGGTTATAGATCATGGAATTACCACTAGACGCGCACAGTGGAAGATGTCTCGATGTAGAAGAACGCGCCGAGCAGTGATGTGCAGTCGCCGACGACCTTCATGTCCTCGCGCGGTTTGTCCTAGAGCTCCAGATGCAGCACTTCTGAGGTATCCACATGTACAGGGAGGAAGCGTCTGAGAGCACCTAGAGGGGGTGAATAGGTGATCCTGTAAAAATCAATACTAGACAACACAAACTTGGTTTATGAAATGTTAGTGAAGTCAAAACCAAGATGCTATGACTAGAGAGAGAGACAACTTCTTCACTTAATTGCTCTTCACAAGATGAGTATTAAACTTAGAGCAATTATCAAGTGAGTAGAAGTAAAGACAATCGTGCAAGAGTAGAGACAATTGACACGACGATTTTTGTCCCGTGGTTCGGCCAAGTGAAACACTTGCCTAGTCCACGTTGTGGTGTCCCAACGGACGAGGGTTGCACTCAACCCCTTTCAAGTGATCCAATGATCCACTTGAATACCACGGTTTTTGAAAGTCGCCTAGAAGGGGGTGAATAGGCGAAACCTGAAAATTATAAACTTTGAACATGCACTTCACCCGGGGTTAGGGTTAGAAATAAATAATGTTGAATTTGGAGTGCGGAAGATAGTTCTTCTTGCTATGAGTTGCTCAATCAATGCAGATAACTTTTGGAGCTTACTAAAAATAATGTGAGCAAGAGAACTTTAGAGATAGAGGAGAGGGAAGAAACAAATCGAGTGATGAAGATCAACACAAATGAACACGACAGTTTGTTTCCCGAGGTTCGGTTCCAAGGAACCTACTCCCCGTTGAGGGGGCCACAAAGCCGGGTCTATTCCAACCCTTTCCCTCTCTCAATCGGTCACTTAGACCGGTCGAGTGCTTCTTCTTAATCACACGGGTCACTAAGACCCCACAAGGATCACCACACAATTAGGTGTGTCTCGCTTGCTTTACAAAACACTTGAAAAGTTTAGAGTGAGAAGAAGAAAGCAATCCAAGAAACAAGAGCAACAAAAGAAACACAAATCACCCTCTCTCAAGTCACTAATCACTTGATTTGATTTTGGAGCTTGGAGAGGATTTGATGCTTTGATTGTGTCTTTGGAGTGTATTCTTTGCTCTTGTATTGAATGAGAAGAGTGAGAAGCTTGGATTGTGTCTTTGGAGTGTATTCTTTTGCTCTTGTATTGAATGAGAAGAGTGAGAAGCTTAGATGGCTTGAATGGTGGTGATTGGGGGGTATTTATAGCCCCAACCACTATTCAAGCTGTTGTTGTCGATGGGCACACCGGACAGTTTGGTGGTGCACCGGACACTGCATTGTTCACTGTCCAGTGAGTGCCACGTCAGCCGACCGTTGGGGTTTGGAGCTGTTGACCGTTGAAGTCTTCTGTCCTCTTGCGGCACCGGGTAGTCCGGTGGCACACCAGACAGTCCTGTGCGTTCTGACTTTGCAGACTGACTTCTGACTTCTGCTCAGTCAACCGTTGGGTGAAGTTGACCGTTACTATGTTGGCTCACCGGATAGACCAGTGGTGCACTGGACAGTCCGATGAATTATAGAGAACGCGTGCTGAGAAAACCCGAGAGCGGCCAGTTCACGGAGGGCTGCAGCCTGGGCACCGGACAGTGTCCGGTGCACCACTGGCTGCACCAAGTCTTGTATGCTCCAAACTTTGTAGAATTCCCTCAAGTCTTTTTCTTTGTATGTTTATGTTGAACTTTATGCACCCGATAAAATCATTCACTAGGCAAACTAGTTAGTCCATAAGGTTTGTGATAGTCGTCAAACACCAAAATTGATTATAGGAAATGTTGAGGCTATTTCCATTTTAATCTCCCCCTTTTTGGTGATTGATGCCAACACAAATCAAAGAAAATATAAAGTGTAGAAATGTAACTAGTTTGAATTTTGACAGATGTGCATAAATTACTTTGAAATGAAAGCATTATAAGCATATATGTTTGATTTGATATATTTAACATTTCGAACCACTTTTGTACCACTTAGTTTGTTTTTGCAAATCTTTTGGAAAAGTCTTTTCAAATTCTTTTGCAAATAGCCAATGGTATAAGAATATGATTTCTAAAATCATTTTTCAAGTTATTGAAAATTCCCCCCTGTTTCAAATGTTTTTCCTTTGGCTAAATAAAAGCTCCCCTGAAGAAGTTCTCCCCTTAGCTGTCAAGAGGGTTGTTGGGGGCCTTCCTCTTCCGAACGTCCTCAAAAATGTGACTAACCATATGTTTTTAGCATGATTATGAATAGTTACAGGAAGCTTCGGCTTTGAGATGAAGAACTTCTCTTATGACGGAATGAAGGGAGATAAAGCTTCGGCTTTGGGTTGAATAACTTCTCTTATGATGGAATGAAGGTTGATAAAGAGTGGGCGATGAAGCTAAAATCCAAGGACCTTCGGCTTAATATTTTGATGAAGCTCAAAGCATGATGATGACTAAAAGGGGCTAAAGACATTATAGTCCTCAATAATTCATGTTAGGATTATAGGCAGTTACCAGGGATATAAATGTACTTTTATCTGGGTTGCGTCCTGTGCTTATAAATAGATGAACAGTAACATCGTACTGTTCACGTTGAATTGTAATCGCACTCGCGCCATTCTCGATCTCTCACCTTTTGGCAAGCCAAAGGTACCATTGTAATATGAATATTGTTAATGTTTATTCATGTTTAATGAAGATAATAATAAATGAATCATTGATAGATGACAGTTATTATCTCCATTCATCTGCATTCCTTCACTTTCTTATTTATATTTAGGTTTATATGATAAAATGAGAAGGTGTGCCTTTCATAACCTTTGTCTGAAGATCATTATATCCAAAAGGAAATAATGCTTCGAAGGATGAAGGTCTTTAACCATTAACAATTGTGTTGCCTTGTTCTTAATTTATAGCTTTTTGAGAACAAGTGAACAACATTGACACCCACCTTCGGTGAACTCACTTCCACAACCTTCGGAAGAACATCCATCTTCGACATGTCGCTGAAGAAGTAAACGGTGCCAGGGGCTGCTCTGCAACCACTGGACAAAAATCTAGATGCTCTCTCTCTGTGAGAGGCCAGGAACCAAAAGAGAAAGGCCACTAGCCCAACTCTTCAGGAGGAGCAAATTGATCAGGAAATCAGGGATCTAGAGGCCATCCATCAGCAAGTGCAAAGAAAAAAGGAGAAGATGGCTTGGCTGGCCGACCTTCAGAGGAAGATTGACGAAGCCGCTGAAGAAATGCGTCATCTTACTCAAGATGATCAGGACCGAAGGCCTCAGCACAGGGAGCTTCGTCAGGAGAGCTCGTTCAACGAAGACGAATGGTACGATGACTTTCATCATGGTAACTTTACTTTTGATGATGCTTCTCCTCTGGCAGTAGAATTGCAGGCTATCACATGGCCACAATCCTACGAGCCACCCAGTTGCCCATGTACGATGGGCACTCGGACCCAAAGCAATTCTTGATGAGCTACGAGCAACAATATCCTCGTATGGAGGCAACACCGTTGTCATGGCAAAACCTTCATCATGGCAGTCCGAAGCGTGGCCCAGACATGGTACTCCTCTCTTCGGCCAGGAACAATCACATCATGACAGAAGCTCAAAGACATGCTGGTCACCAGTTTCCAAGGTTTTCAAACGAAGCCAGTTACTGCTCAGGCCTTGTTTCAATGCATGCAAGACCATGAGGAATACCTTCAGGCGTATGTCCGAAGGTTTTTGCGCCTAAGAGCACAAGCGCCCACAGTGCCCAATGAAATTGTCATTGAGGCCATGATCAAGGGACTTCGGCCAGGACCTACAACTCAATATTTTGCCAGGAAGCCTCCACAAACCCTGAAGAAGCTTCTTCCGAAGATGGATGAGTACATCCGGGCCGATATTGATTTTCGCCAAAGAAGGGAGGAAGCCTACATGTTTTCTGAGATGACCAGGGCCTTCGAAGGGAGACTTCATCCCAGGCATGTCGGGTCAATTCATAACTCCAATGCCAATGATGAAAGGGCCAACAATGTTCAGCATCGCCATCACAGTACTCAGTCTTCGAGCATGCAGCAGACTTCTTTCAGACCACCGGCTCCGAGGGGAAGAGGAGGAAGAAGTTTCAATGGAGGAAGGTTTGGCAATCAACCCAGAAAGTTGTACTTTCTTTTCTGTGGCAAGGACAAGGGCCACACAACAAGAACATGATAGGTCACAATTTAGAAGCAGAAGGAGATTGCCGAAGCTGAGGCGCGACAGAGTCAGCCGAAGCAGGTCCTCCACACTGCTTCGTGTTATTCCCCATACATCCCAGAATACGTAGGCAATCAACAACCTACGACTTCTGTTGCTTTGGCAAGCCATTCCCCAACTTCTTGGCCCTAGTTGCCACCACCACCACCACTGATCCACAATCAACAGCCAGAAAGGCGCAATCATACTCAACAACAGCGCGACCTTAGGGAGGAGTCCGAAGCTCACACAGTCAACAATATTGTGCCTGAGTCGAAGCATATTTACTAAAAAGACTATAGTGGCTCGGCCAAGGAATATGATGATTTGATGAATCTTAACTCTTTCAGCCTTTTATATTTTCTTGAAAGAAAAACAATACAGGAGGGATAAATTTTCAACTTGATGTAATAATATTATCGTTACATCATCGAGTGTGACAGAATTAATTTTTGAAGCTACAAAGCCGATCCTAAGGGAGCGCAGAGTAAGTTCCGAAGCTCAAAAGTCGTTCCTAAGGGAATGCAGAGCCAAAATACCACCTAAATCAAAGGTGAAGAAGCTCCAAAGTCGTTCTTAAGGGGATGCAGAGCTTAAATACCACCTAAATCAGAGGTGAAGAAGCTCCAAAGTCGTTCCTCAGGGGATGTAAGGCTTAGCTCCAGAGTCGTTCCTAAGGGAATGCAGAGCTAAAATACCGCCTACGTAAAAGGTGAAGAGACTCCAAAGTCGTTCCTAAGAAATGTAGAGTCTGGGTGTGTTTTCGTGTGGGTGCTTATCTTCGACATAAACATCATATTGCATCATATCATCACATCATTTCGCATAGCATTACATCATACATCATATCGCATCAACAAGAAAATTGTGCAAAATGAAAAATGCTCCTCCAGAAATATTCGATGGATTATGAAACAATGTGCTGAAGCACAAAGTATACCTTCGGCAGACACAATTTTACACAATAGGGAAATCTTCGCCAGCAATGTTATCATACAACAGTTGTGGCAAAGTATGAGGTACTCAATTAATAGAGGGGGCAATTTTTCTTTGTGAAGCATGAAAAGAAGGGAAGGTGTTTTTTCGTCGAAGGCTCAAAAATTGTATGTACACAAATTTCATGCATCACAAAGAAATATATTACATTAATATACATATAAATATTTGATGTTTGACCCATATACAAATATTACATTTCCTAGTACATAAGAATTTAGTCTTCCTTCAGTATCCTCTCGGCGGCTTCATGTAAAAGTTTGTCGACGACTTCGTCAACAAATTTGTTAGCAATCTTCATTACATCTAAAGCCTCTTTCATTATTGGATCCGCCTCAGGATTGTATGGCTCTGGTGGTGGCGAAAGGCCGATGGTAATAAAAGGCATAATGATGAATTTTCGAAGTTATAAACAAACAACGAGACAAAAAGTTTTTTTTAAAAAGGGGATACATATAATCAATGTGCGTTCAGTAGCTTCTTCAGCCTCCTTTGCCTCCACTTGTGCATCATGAGATTCTTTTTCACTCTTTTTTATAGCTTCATCGGCCATCTCACGACCACCCTTCATCCAGATATCGGAATAGAACTTCCCGCCCATCAAAGTAGCTTTGGTTGAAGGTTCCTTTGTATCATCTGTAGAGAAGATAGCTTCTGCCTAGGCTGCAACCTTAACATGTTCACATCCAGTTTTCTCCAAAACTGCTGCAACCCCTCGGGCACTGGCGAAGGCACAAAAATCTCCACGATCACTGAGTATTTCTTCAAAAGCTTCGACCTCTTCGCCGATCGATTGAATAACTCCTTCGGGATCGCCTCGGATAAATATTTGCTCTGATGAGTATGCACCCACCTTTGCAAAACTATCTTTAAGTTTCTTCGCACAATTCATGGATACTTCGTAGCATTTTTCTTTGAAATCCTGAAGTTCTTCAATATTTTTCTGCACCCTTGCTGTTTCCATTTCACTTATTTCTTGTTTTGTTTTCACAACTTCGAAATTTTCATTCATTTCAGCGAGCTTCTTTAAATCTTCAACCTCGGCTTTATGAGCTTCGGCTTGTGCGTTAAGGTGGGCTTGCTAGTTTTCAGTTTATCCACCAAGGAGAGTAGTATTTTGTCTTTTTCAAGAGCTTCATTCCTTAGTGTAATAACTTCTGATCGAAGATTTCCAAGCGTTAGCTGGCAGCTTTCATCTTCGGCTTTCTTTTGGGCCCTTAAAGCCTTGCTCAGAATTAAGCCCTACAAAAATAAATGATGAACACATACTGAAAAGGAAATAAACTACAAAAATAATCTGCTTTTTAACAAGTTAAAAGTGTTCCCACCTTCAGACTATTATAAGCAAGGCTATCTGCGAGTTGGTCCTTCGACATTGCAGACAATCCTAACTCAAGCTTCGGATATCCTATATTTTCTGCCATCTCTTGACAGACATGAATTTCTTTGTTGTTAGGCAGACAATAAAGGAAGTCATCTTCATCATCCCCACCATACACCAAGGATCCTCAAGGGTATTGCATATCTCTAGCGTAATGTTGCGCTTCGGCAATTTGCTCTTTTGATAATTTTTCTCTGAAGCATGACGCACTATAAATTACAATTCCTCAGTAGATGCTCTAGGGGCAGGAGACTCAGATTCTTCGGTAGCCCTCTCTTTTTCTAACAGTAACAGAGCTTTCGCGGCGTCCGAAGGTCTTGTTTCAGCATCCTTTTCAACAGCCTCCGCGGGTCTTGCTTCGGCGGCAGCCAAGGGCCCAGCTTCAGCTGCAACTTGTGTAATGTTAGCTTCGACAAATTTCTTCGTATTTTCGCCTTCTGTGCTAGGTGCTTCGGCGGAAGCAGGAGTTAGCGCCCTTGTGGATTCTATAACAGCGTCCAAATCACTGGCCATCCTCCTTCTCTTCGGAGTTACTGAAGCAATCCTTTGAACCTTCGACATTTTAGTTTCTTGCAATGGACTCAGGGTTTTCAGTCGCTCCACTGCTATCTTCAGTTTTGGCTCTTCAGTCGATTCTATCTTCGCCTCGACAGGAGCGGGATAGCTTGACTCAAAAACGGAACCCTTTCAATCTCCCCATTTTTGGTGATTTATGCCAACACATTAAAAAGCAACTCATTTTGAAGTAACATATCTAAAAGAGCTAAAAAATGCAGATTTATGTCAAATTGAAGACCAATAAGATTATCATAGAATTTGGCATATTTGGATCACTTTTGCCACCACTTGGTTTATTTTCACAAAACAAATTATTTTTCCTGTCTCTATGTCAAAAACACTTGTTTTGGCAAATCAAGAGATCTTTCAAGAGTAAATTTGATCAAATGCCAAAAACTCCCCCTTTTCCCATAATCTAATTTCTCCCCCATAAGAGAACAGTTCTTGCAATAAGAGGGTTTTGATCAAACACCAAGAATCTAACTCTACAATTTTTGAAATTCACAAGTGGTTGGCTGATGCAGTTGCTTTGGCCTTAATTTCTCCTCCTTTGGCATTAAGCACCAAAACAGGAGAACTTGTTGGCCCTTTAACCCCATTGCCTCACCAAAGTGTCAAAGAAGAGCAAAAGGCAATGAGAACATAGAAGAACATGGGACAAGATACATTGATACCAGAATGCAGTGAAATCCCTTTCTTTGTCCAAGTTCACCTTTTCCCTTTCAATTCAACTTTGAGACTATATCAAAAAAAATCACTTAAGCAAACATGTTAGTCTCAAAGGGGTCAAGTTGTAGCACATCCTCCCCCTAAACATGTGCAACATTTGCATAAGGACTTGTGAGGTCCGGGGATGACTTGTAGAACTTGAGCACCAAAAGTAAGTAAAGTCATTAATGCTTAAAGTAACATGATCAAAGGCATAAAACACATGTATGGTATAGATCGATCCAAGTTACGCGATTCTAAGATATTTAGCTCACTACGCAACCTCCAAAACCTTTTCCCATCTAAAGGCTTGGTGAAGATATCGGCTAGTTGGTTCTCGGTGCTAATATGGTAAATATTGATATCTCCAATTTGTTGGTGGTCTCTCAGAAAGTGATGTCGTATATCTATGTGCTTAGTGCGGCTGTGTTCAACAGGATTATCCGCCAAGCGGGTTGCACTCTCATTATCATATAGGAGTGGGACTCTACTCAGATTGTAGCCAAAGTCTCTGAGGGTTTGCCTCATCCAAAGTAGTTGCGCACAACACTGTTCGACAACAACATACTCAGCATCAGCAGTGGATAGGGCAACAGAAGTTTGTTTCTTAGAGCTCCAAGACACCAGGTGAAAGGGAAATAGGGATTAACCTTTTCCTATAAATAATTTTGGTGGTTGAATGCCCAACACAAATAATTGGACTAACTAGTTTGCTTTAGATTATATATTCCACAGGTGCAAAAAGGTTCAACGCAAACCAATAAAAAGATTAAAGAAAGGGTTCAAAAAGAAAGGAGCAAAGAAACCCAAGTGTGTCGTACCCTCCGAACTCTTCAGCTTTGGGTTTCTCCAGCGCCGCTCCGCTATAATTCACTAGACTGTTCGGTGTGCCACCGGACTGTCCAGTGCACCAGCGGAGCAACGACTCTTCGGCGCAACGGTCGACTGCACAGTGCCCCTGACAGCGCTACAGTTCGCGGAAGATGTAACACCCCTGGTGTTACTACCACTAAAACTTGAGCATAACATCATGAGCATCAGCATATCATGTGAATGTTACACTTAGAATGTATTCACTAGGCAAAAATTTCAAACAAGTTGTATTGATATGACTGGTCATGGGTAAAACCCTAGGGTAGGGTACTTAACCCTAAACTGAGCTTAGGGTGTCAATAAATCCTAAATGAGTTAAATTCTCAAAACTCATGAGAAATAATCATAAGATATCCCACCTAATGAACTCAAGTGGCATCCAAACCCTAGAAGTGCCTGAAACCCTAAAAAGGACCACTAAAACCCCCAAATAGAAACCCTAGGGGGATATATGTAAATGTTGCACACTTTTGGACCTAAGTGCAAAAAACCAAGGAATTAGGGTACCCTAAAGCATATGGTTCACACATGTGAGGATTTCCAAGTCAATAGATGTGAAATGGGCTTATTTGCAAAAAGCCACTCCATTCATCTCATATGGCTAAGTCTGAAATTCAGTGCACAAGGCTGACTTTGGAGCTCTGTAGTTCTAAAAATATTAGGAAGTTGCCTAGGGTCAACACATCAAAAGTCTAGAGCTATAATAAGAGAACAACTTTGCTTAAGTAACTAAGCTTTGTTTACATACAAAGTTTGGAGAAAAATAAGCCCAAAGTTGTGCTGTCAGTCAGCCTTAGGTCTGAACTTTTAGTAATAGTGAAGTTGGATGAACTTAGGGCTTGATTTTCAGTAAGATCTATTGCTCGATTGAGGGTAGTTGCTATAGCAGAATTGTAGCTGGTATGAAGGGCTACAAGTTTGCTACAGATGTATTGGCAAGTTGTTGCACAAAAATTCGAGATCTAGGCATTGCAAGTCGGTCTGCCAGGCGCTCTAAATCGGGTTTCAATGGTACAATGACCGGATCAGAACGCCAGCGCAGAGAACTCACCGCCGACGACCATGCGCCTGGATTCACGTCCGCCGCGGTGATTTGTGATCGGCGCAGTTAGATAATGCAGAGGGGTAAGGAAATATCGCGTCGTGGATGAACTCCGGCCGCCGTACCCACCTGGGTCACAACCGTTGTGGATAAGTTAACCGGAGTTAGCCGTTTGCCGCTCGGATGACACGTGCCTAGATGCTATACTTCGTCGTAGTGACTCGCTCTAGCACGTCCGGTCATCGCCGGTGAGCCCGCCACGGTAAATGCCACCAATCGCTTGCGCCAGTACTCTTCCCCCTCTCCGGCTGCCACGCGTCTCCTTCAAATTCACGAGCCACCGATCAAGAGTCCTATAAATTAAGCACCCCCTCGACTCTAAGTATTCCAGCATCCAACCCACCCGCTCGTGCCTCCAATTACTCACCTGAGCCCACGAATTGCTCAGTCCCCCCAAATCTATTTTCCGCCACCGTGAAAGAGTCTTCGCCGTGGCTAGCTCGTTTTAGGTCCGATCATTCCCTCTGCTCTCTTGTTTCAGCATTCTTACTTGCCACTGATGCTCCCCAACCCATTGAATTAAACTAGATTGCCCTAGATAGCTGGGGACACGTTTGTTCATCCATAGTTCGCACTGTCTCCGTGGGCAGGACGATTTAGAGCTCGGATTGTGTAATTGATTGAGGGGAAACGCTTGTTACGTGTTTAATTAGGTCTCAGCCAAATTAGAGCACCGGTCAATAAGTGACGTGGCCGGTACGAGTTCGCCAGAGCTCGGTTCTCCGCCGCTCCACGTCGTGGACCTCGGGGTGTGAAGGAATAGAAGTGTGAGGTATTATTTGCAAACGTCAGTGACCCAGTCAAACAGTGCTCAGGATTTTTCCTAGTCATTCAAACCCCTGAGGGCTTCGGTGCAAAACCACCGCACGAGCGCAATCTGCCTTAGCTGGGCCGGCTCGGGCCAGATTCAGCTCATTACTGTTAGCTCTTTTTCT
Source organism: Zea mays (assembly GCF_902167145.1). Classification (NCBI taxonomy): domain Eukaryota; kingdom Viridiplantae; phylum Streptophyta; class Magnoliopsida; order Poales; family Poaceae; genus Zea; species Zea mays. Next base: position 35,111,445 of record NC_050098.1, on the reverse strand, counting down.
TTTTCTGCGAGGATTAGAGAGTTTCTAGAAAATTGTAGGAAAATGGTAAAAATGTGAGACCAATTTTGCTAGGTTCCTAATTTTCTATAGTATTTAATAAAAATAGTAGCATGATTTTTAGTCCAAATAGGAATTTATGGAGTATTTAAAATAGCCAAAGCTTATACTTCTGGAATTTTAGAAATTGATTACTAATTCCAAAAATCACTAGTTTCCTGGAGTCCCGTGAAGGAAAATTGTATTCAAGACCTTAGATAATATACTTTAATTATCTTTGCATTTTCATGAGCATTACATGAGCATTCATGATTATGTATATGTGGTATATAGAAAACGAAGAAGAAGTAGAAGTTGAAGAAGCAAGAGCTACACCACCACCACCACCTGAAGAACCTCAGGTCGGGAACTGCTTTTATTTTGACATCTGTGGAGCAGAGTTCGACTCGCCTATAACACAAGGCAAGCCCCGGTGCATTTGCCACCTCCTTGCTATTTTAAAATCTTTCTCACTTACTTGATGCATTAGGTAATAGGAGTTGTGTGCTAAACAAATTGCTGCATTTCCTTCCTTGAGAATTTGATTACCTTTCCTTGATCCCTTGTTTTACAAAAAGGTCTTTCTTATGCTTAGCTTTGCTCTAGAAAAACAAAATGTTTTGTTTTGACAAAATATGATGCTTCAAGTGGGTGGGATGTTTTCAAAATAAAACTTGATGGTGGATCCATCATGGCCGTGATGGGTTCAACATCGGAAAAGATGTACCTCTGCCAGTACCGAACTTTGGGTTTGAAATGATAAAGCTGAGACCGAACGGTTGACTTGCACGAGAAGGGAGTCTCGGTGTAGTGTCTCCGTTTGAGTCGATTAAGGACCTTGTCGATGTAGGCTTGATGATCGAGGACCTTTTAACTAGTCACATGCCTCATCATGGGTAAGCTTTGCCTTAGGCAGACTAATACTAGAATAAGATAACTCACAATGGGAGTGGAGAGATGGCGAGAGTAGCGTGTACCCTCCGTGGCAAGAGGCTAGACGGTGGTGTATCTGTGCTCTCGGTTGGCGTGAACCTGATCTGGTCTTAAGAACCCCGGTGGCGAGTTGACATATGCAAGGGTTAAGTGCTACATATGTCGTGTGATTGGAGATCCTCAGCTGAGTATTAAACGATTCAGATCGCCGTTACTTCTCGGACATGAAGACTTGGTCACTGCCCTACACGTAGCAATCCAGTGAACAAGAAGGGTTGATAAGAAATTGGCTAGTATAGGTCAAGTGCTTGAACTAGGATAGAAAGAACTCTAGAACTTAGGTAATGACTTAACTTGCTAATAAAACTGGACTTTTAAGGATCCACTATTAGTAAGCATTTTTGCAAACAAGAGTCTTGATTATTGATTAAGCCTTACCTTGACTCCCTTAAGCCAACATATCCTTGAGAGTCTTTTATTTTGACGGGTAAGACTTGCGAAAGTACACTCCGTACTCAGGGTTTTCGAACCCATGTTGTTGTAGGTGAGGAAGCAGAAAATTTTTGTTGCTTTTGTTCCAAGGTGGTGCCTAAGGAAGAAAACCAAGACTGAAGCTTCGGGAGGAAGTGTCCTCCTTTAAAAACTTTTTAGTGTTAATCGGGAGGGGGTTTTGCCTCCCAAGATATGTAATAATATTACTCCAGCACTCTAATATTTTACTGGTCTGTAATAATACTACTCTATCCATACTTTAATATAAAATAAGTTGTTGTAACTGCTTTTGCATACTCATTCCTCCGATGTGTTATAATATCTGCGTGACGGGTGAAACGCTCTTGGGCAAGGTAAAGAATTCAGATATCGAACTTGTCAAGTGATCAGGTGCCCCTGCAGGGTTGTCCGAGGTCCGATGGACAAGGACAACTATAGGTGGGCCTAACGACTTGGGAGATTCTGTCACAGCTGGTATCGAAGCGAAGCCCATCTTTGCAGATGTTATGAGGCATTTTCAAAAAGAATTTTCAAAGACTTATCTAAGAAAATTTCTTTCCTTCTTATCTAACTACCTTCTGAAGTACTTATTTTAAAGACCAGATAGTAGAGTGCAATGTATAGAAGGTTGTGAATCAACTAAGGTTGATTCTGTAATTATACATGCACCATGTTAAAAACTGTACTAATAAAGTTTTCCCCTTATGGAGATATGCCGCCGCGCACAAGGAAAACCGCGCGCAAGTCCACTAGACCGATTGGCGTGCCTCGCCATCAGCTGGCTCCAAGGCATGAGGATAGCAGCAGCGGCAGCAATGATCCCAATGGAGATCTAGAAGCCTAGGTGGAGCAGCTTCGAATGGAGCTACGCCAAAGAAACAATGTGTGGGTTGAGGATGGTCAGCGCATAAATGAATTAAGAACTGATATCCGACATCTGCAAGATGAGCTTGCCGAACGAGATTTGGCACTCGATTGGGCTGTCAACTCGTGTTCCATTGCTTAGGACCGGGAGGCTAAAGCTCGAGCCCGTGTGGAGGGGCTTAACACAACCGTTGATAACTTGCAGGTGTACTGCAATACATTGCATGAGGAAGTTCATGAATTGTATTCGTGACTGCACCTCGACGTACCTGCCGACCCTGTCGGAATGGGAGCTGGACCTTCTAGAGCAGCAGGTGAAGCATTTGGTGGGGAACTGGATCTTTTCAAGCCTCCTCCTTCAATGAACCTGGCTGATGAATGGACCCCTACACCCGACAACGAAGCTGCTAAGGATAATAAATACTAGTAGTAGTATAATTTAGAAATAATGTTAATGTAAAATAGGTAATGAAGTCAAGTTGTACATTGAGTTTGTAACATTACATCTTAAGTAATGTAAAATGATGGTATGTATCAGCATGCGATATTTTCCAAATATTTCTTCACTTCAGATGCCATCTCGAACTCATGCACATGACGGCGCGGGAACATCCTGTGGTCAAGATGATACACCCAATCCACCGCCGGTACCACCCACGCTGGCCGAGGCTATCGCTGCCTTGGTCACCGCGATCGCTGACAACACCCGCTTCCTACGTGAAATGGCGAGACAACAACTTCAACAACAAGGCGAGAGGACTTACTCACAGGGACCTCGCGAAACATCGTACTTGGATTTCTCTGAAACCCGCCCCCCACTATTCGTCAAAGCCGAAGATCCCCTCGAAGCTGACGAATGGGTTTGGGTCATTGAGCAGAAGTTTGGACTCATCCGATGCACAGAGACCCAGAAGCCATTATTTGTGGCTCAACAGTTAAGAGGCCCTTCCATCACCTGGTGGGGAAATTATGTGGCCATTCAGCCTGCCGGACATCAAGTCACCTGGGACAAATTTAAATTGGCATTTCGGGAGCACTACATTCTAGAAGGAGTGCTCCATATGAAGCAATAAGAATTCATGAAACTCAAACAAGCTGGTCTCAACAAGTTCAATCATTTGTCCCAGTACGCAATTGACCAGGTCAATACTGACCTGAAAAAGAGGAACTGTTTTATGAAAGGCCTTAATGACCCGCTAAAACAGAAGATGGCCACCTGCCTCGACCTCTCCTACAGCAGGGCTGTCAGCACAACGCTGGCAGTTGAAGCTAAGTATGTAGGCCCAGGAAAATCAAAGGGCTTTGGAGGTGACAGGTCCAACCAAGGGCCTGAAAAGCGACAAAGGTTGGTGATCTGACCTTTCAATCAAAACCATTCTTCACCTCGTCCACCCTCCTACCCCTTCAAACAACATGTATTCATCCACCCTGCCACTGCCCCCACTTCAACAACTCAGCCGAGTGCCCCTGGTGCTCGTTTCCCTGCACTCCCGAGTTCATCAACTGGCTGCTTCAATTGTGGGAAGTATGGACATTTCATCAAAGACTGCCCATATTCGAGGCAGAACAACTCCAATAATCAGCAGAACCCGAGGAGTTCCAGCCAAGGCAAGGGAAACACGACAAATAATGCAGCGGGCAAGAATATGAAGAAAACTGGGCGAATCTATTATACACAAGTGGCCACTACACCGGAGGGAGAGCCGGTTATGATGGGTACGTTTTTCGTGGCCAATCACCCTGCAGTCATTCTCTTTGATTCCGGTGCTTCGCATACATTTATAAGCAAGAGGTTTGTGGAAAATATTGCATTCCCTGCATCGAATCAAGGGAAGGGTTTATTATTCATTCGCCTGGGGGACAAATATTCACTAAAGAAGTGGCTTTCCATGTGCCCGTAACATTGGCTAAACGGGACTTTCCCACAATATGATTGTTCTAAAAGGCCAAGATATAGATGTAATTCTGGGCATGAATTGGTTAGCCCAGCACAAAGCTATCCTCAACACTGATTTGAGAACCATCGGGTTGAGCTATGGCCAGGAAGAGGTTCTCTTGTCCATTCCCGTAGCTACTACAGCTAAACCATTTGGCAGAGTCTATGAAGCCATCATACTGGAGATCCAAGATATTCCGGTAGTATGTGAATTCCCGGACGTCTTTCCGAAAGATCTGCCTGGATTGCCTCTAGAGAGAGATGTAGAATTTGTGATTGAATTGAAGCCCAGTACGGCTCCTGTTTCTAGAAGGTCGTACCGAATGCCTCCGAATGAGTTGGCAGAGCTCAAGACACAATTACAAGATCTACTGGAAAAGGGATTCATCCGACCTAGCTCGTCACCTTGGGGTTGTCCAGCCATCTTTGTCAAGAAGAAGGACCAAACGCTTCGAATGTGCGTGGATTATAGACCCCTTAATGAGGTCACAATTAAGGATAAATACCCTCTTCCCCGGATTGATATCTTATTCGATCAGCTTACCGGAGCTTGGGTATTTTCCAAGGTTGACCTCAGGTCGGGTTACCATCAGATCCGTATCCGACCCGAAGATATACCCAAGACCGCATTCACTACGCGGTATGGGTTATTTGAATATCTGGTTATGTCTTTCGGATTAACAAATGCTCCTGCCCACTTCACATATCTTATGAACTCGGTATTCATGCCCGAGTTGGATAAATTCGTGGTAGTCTTCATTGATGATATCTTGATATATTCCAAGAATGAAGAGGAGCATGCTTGGCATTTGCAGATCGTATTAACGCGCTTAAGGGAGCATCAATTATATGCTAAATTCAGTAAATGCGCATTTTGGGTGGAGGAAATTCAATTTCTGGGACACGTATTGTCTGCCAAGGGGATTGTGGTTGATCCTAGCAAGGTCAAGGATATTTTGGAGTGGAAACCACCAACCACTATATATCAAGTCCGAAGTTTCCTTCGACTGGCTAGTTATTACCGCCGATTTATTCCAGATTTTTCCAAGCTTGTGAAGCAAATCACAAGTTTATTAAAGAATGATACAGAACTTAATTGGTCTTCAAGATGCGATAAAGCCTTCGAGCAGCTGAAGGTGTTATTGACCACTGCTCCGGTATTAGCTCAACCGGACATTGAAAAGCCTTTTGATGTGTATTATAACGCATCAGGCAGTGGTTTAGGTTGTGTCTTGATGCAAGAAGGCCGAGTTATAGCGTATGCCTCAAGACAGTTGCGCCGGCATGAGGAACATTATCCAACTCATGACCTAGAATTAGTTGTTGTGGTTCATGCCCTGAAAATATGGCGTCATTATCTGCTGGGGAATATCTGTCATATTTATACAGATCATAAAAGCTTGAAGTACATCTTTACCCAGTCAGAGCTGAATATGAGGCAGAGGAGATGACTTGAGCTGATTAAGGATTATGAATTGGAAATTCACTATCACCCAAGCAAGGCCAATGTAGTGGCAGATGCACTCAGCCGCAAGGCTTCCTATCATTGTCTTACGATGAAGACTTCTGACATTACATTATGCCAAGAAATGGAGAAGTTGAACCTGGGAATGATTCAACATGGAACTTTAAATCACTTGAAGCTTTAGTCGGTTCTTCTGCAAAGAATAATTGATGCACAAAGAAATGGTGAGGGTATGAAACACATTCATGAGAAAATGGAGGCCGATAAAGCCAACTCCTTCATAAAAGATGATCAAGGCGTTGTATGGTTTAACAACCGCATAGTTGTGCCCAAAAATGATGAAGTCCGCTAGCAAATTTTAGATGAAGCACATCTTAGTCGCTATTCTATTCATCCCGGAAGCACTAAGATGTATCATGATCTAAAGCAACATTATTGGTGGACCAAGATGAAGATCGAGATTGCACGCTATGTGGCAAGATGCGACACTTGCAGACGTGTCAAGGCCATACATATGAAAACTGCTGGCCCATTGCAATCTTTACCTATCCCAACATGGAAATGGGAGGATATTAGTATGGACTTCATTGTGGGGTTACCTAGGACAGCAAAAGGATATGATTCCATCTGGGTTATCATTGATCGACTTACAAAGATCGCCCACTTCCTTCCAGTCAGGGTAAAGTATACAATGGCCACATATGCGGAACTATATATTGCTCGTATTCTCAGTCTGCACGGTGTTCCAAAGACAATAGTGTCGTATCGTGGACCTCAATTTGTATCCAAATTCTGGGAAGAACTTCACAAATCCTTAGGTACTAAGTTGCTCTACAGTTCGGCCTATCATCCACAAACTAATGGGCAGACTGAGAGGGTAAATCAAATACTTGAAGATATGTTGCGAGCATGTGTTCTGGAATCCCCACAGAAATGGGATGACTGCTTACCATTAGCGGAGTTCTCATATAATAACAGCTATCAAGAGAGCATCAAAATGGCACCCTTTGAAGCTTTGTATGGACGATGGTGTTGTACTCCGTTAAACTGGTCTGAACCAGGAGAGAGATGGTTTTTCAGGCCTGATATCGTAAAAGAAACATAAGAGAAGGTTCAACGAATAATACATAATTTGAAAGAAGCCCAAGCTCGCCAAAAGAGTTATCCAGACAAATGACGCAAACCCTTGTACTTTCAAGTTGAAGATTATGTCTACCTGAAAGTCCCACCAATGAAGGGTGTATCCCGTTTCGGGGTAAAAGGGAAGCTTGCACCTCGGTACATTGGTCCTTTTCCTATCCTTGAACAATGTGGACCAGTGGCATATCGACTCCAATTACCCGAAACATTGTCTGTTGTGCACAACGTGTTCCATGTGTCTCAATTGAAGAAGTGTCTTCGGGTTCCAGATCGAACCGTTGAAGTGATGGATGTTGCCTTAGAACCAGACTTGACATATTCAGAACATCCTATTCGAGTCTTAGATCAAAAGGACAGGATTACCCGAAGGAGAACTCTCAAGTTTTATAAGATACAATGGAACCAACACACCGAAGATGAAGCTACTTGGGAAACCCAAGACTTTCTAGAAGAGAATTTCCGAGGCTTTTTAGCTTCATGTAATTGTGAGATATGTACACTTGTTGTAATAAAGAAGTAGACCCCACACCACCACTGCCTTGTACCAAAAATAAGGAAATAAAAATATGACACATTTCCTTTTCCATTACTTGCCCTAGGACTTTTAAATCTCGGGACGAGATACTTTTATGGGGGGAAGGATGTAACACCCCTGGTGTTACTACCACTAAAACTTGAGCATAACATCATGATCATCAACATATCATGTGATTGTTACACTTAGAATGCATTCACTAGGCAAAAATTTCAAACAAGTTGTATTGATATGACTGGTCATGGGTAAAACCCTAGGGTAGGGTACTTAACCCTGAACTGAGCTTAGGGTGTCAATAAAGCCTAAATGAGTTAAATTCTCAAAACTCATGAGAAATAATCATAATATATCCCACCTAATGAACTCAAGTGGCATCCAAACCCTAGAAGTGCCTGAAACCCTAAAAAGGACCACTGAAAACCCCAAATAGAAACCCTAGGGGGGTATATGTAAATGTTGCACACTTTTGGACCTAAGTGTAAAAAACCAAGGAATTAGGGTACCCTAAAGCATATGGTTCACACATCTGAGGATTTCCAAGTCAATAGATGTGAAATGGGCTTATTTGCAAAAAGCCACTCCATTCCTCTCATATGGCAAAGTCTGAAATTCAGTGCACAAGGCTGACTTTGGAGCTCTGTAGTTCTAAAAATATTAGGAAGTTGCCTAGGGTCAACACATCAAAAGTCTAGAGCTATAATAAGAGAACAACTTTGCTTAAGTAACTAAGCTTTGTTTACATACAAAGTTTGGAGAAAAATAAGCCCAAAGTTGTGCTGTCAGTCATCCTTAGGTCTGAACTTTCAGTAACAGTGAAGTTGGATGAACTTAGGGCTTGATTTTCAGTAAGATCTATTGCTCCATTGAGGGTAGTTGCTATAGCAGAATTGTAGCTGGTATGAAGGGCTACAAGTTTGCTACATATGTATTGGCAAGTTATTGCACAAAAATTCGAGATCTAGGCATTGCAAGTCGGTCGGTCAGGCGCTCTGAATCGAGTTTCAATGGTACAGTGACCGGATCAGAACGCCAGCGCAGAGAACTCACCGCAAGCGACCATGTGCCTGAATTCGCGCCCGCCGCGGTGATTCGTGCTCGGCGCAGTTAGATAATGCAGAGGAGTAAGGAAATATCGCGCCGTGGATGAACTCCGGCCACTATTCTACTCCGGTCGTTGTACCCGCCTGGGTCACAGCCGTTGTGGACAAGTTCACCGGAGTTAGCCGTTTGCCGCTCGGATGACATGTGCCTAGACGCTATACTTCGTTGTAGTGACTTGCTCTAGCACGTCCGGTCATCGCCGGTGAGCCCGCCACGGTAAATGCCACCAATCGCTTGCGCCAGTACTCTTCCCCCTCTCCAGTCGCCGCACGTCTCCTTCAAATTCACGAGCCACCTATCAAGAATCCTATAACTTGAGCACCCCCTCAGCTCTGTTAGGTATTCCAGCATCCAACCCACCCGCTCGTGCCACCAATTACTCACCTGAGCCCACGAATTGCTCAGTCCCCCCAAATCTGTTTTCCGCCACCGTGAAAGAGTCTTCGCCGTGGCTAGCTCGTTTCAGGTCCGATCATACCCTCTGCTATATTGTTTCAGCATTCTTACCTGCCACTGATGCTCCCTGACCCATTGATTTAAACTAGATTGCCCTAGATCGTTGGGGACACATTTGTTCATCCATAGTTCGCACTGTCTCCGTGGGCAGGACGATTTAGAGCTCGGATTGTGTAATTGATTGAGGGGAAACACTTGTTAGGTGTCGAATTAGGTCTCAGCCAAATTAGAGCACCGATCATTAAGTGTCGTGGCCGGTACGAGTTCGCCGGAGCTCGGTTCTCCGCCGCTCCACGTCGTGGACCTCGGGGTGTGAAGGAATAGAAGTGCGAGGGTTTATTTGCAAACGTCAGCGACCTAGTCAAACAGTGCTCAGGATTTTTCCTAGTTATTCAAACCCCTGAGGGCTTCGGTGCAAAACCACTGCGCGGGCGCGTTCTGCCTTAGCTGGGCCGGCTCGGGCCAGATTCAGCCCATTATTGTTAGCTCTTTTTCTTTTTCTGCCAGGATTAGAGAATTTCTAGAAAATTGTAGAAAATTGATAAAAATATGAGACCAATTTTGCTAGGTTCCTAATTTTCTATAGTATTTAATAAAAATAGTAGCATGATTTTTAGTCCAAATAGGAAATTATGGAGTATTTAAAATAGCCAAAGCTTATACTTCTAGAATTTAGAAATTGATTACTAATTCCAAAAATCACTAAACTTTTTCGATAAGCTTTAGATATTGTTTAGAAGCCTTGTGTAAAGTTTGACATGATTTGGACAATGTTTGATGCCTAAACCTCAAAACCCTAGTCTTCTAGTAATGTGTGTCCTATGAACTTCACTGTTGACTCCAAAAACCCTAGTTTCCTGGAGTCCCATGAAGGAAAATTGTATTAAAGACCTTAGATAATATACTTTAATTATCTTTGCATTTTCATGAGCATTACATGAGCATTCATGATTATGTATATGTGGTATATAGAAAACGAAGAAGAAGTAGAAGTTGAAGAAGCAAGAGCTACACCACCACCACCACCTGAAGAACCTCAGGCCGAGAACTGCTTTTATTTTGACATCTGTGGAGCAGAGCCCGACTCACCTATAACACAAGGCTAGCCCCGGTGCATTTGCCACCTCCTTGCTATTTTAAAATCTTTCTCACTTGCTTGATGCATTAGGTAATAGGATTTGTGTGCTAAACAAATTGTTGCATTTCCTTCCTTGAGAATTTGATTACCTTTCCTTGATCCCCTGTTTTACAAAAAGGTCTTTCTTATGCTTAGCTTTGCTCTAGAAAAACAAAATGTTTTGTTTTGACAAAAGATGATACTTCAAGTGGGTGGGATGTTTTCAAAATAAAACTTGATGGTGGATCCATCATGGTCGTGATGGGTTCAACATCGGAAAAGATGTACCTCTGCCAGGTACCAAACTTTGGGTTTGAAATGATAAAGCTGAGACCGGGCGGTTGACTTGCACGAGAAGGGAGTCTCGGTGTAGTGTCTCCGTGTGAGTCGATTAAGGACCTTGTCGATGTAGGCTTGCTGATCGAGGTCCTTTTAACTGGTCACATGCCTCATCATGGGTAAGCTTTGCCTCAGGCAGACTAATACCAGAATAAGATAACACGCAATGAGAGTGGAGAGATGGCGAGAGTAGCTTGTACCCTCCGTGGCAAGAGGCTGGACGGTGGTGTATCTGTGCTCTCGGTTGGCGTGAACCAGATCTGGTCTTAAGAACCCCGGTGGCGAGTTGACATATGCAAGGGTTAAGTGCTACATATGTCGTGTGATTGGAGATCCTCAGCTGAGTATTAATCGATTCGGATCGCCGTTACTTCTCGGACATGAAGACTTGGTCACTGCCCTACACGTAGCAATCCAGTGAACAAGAAGGGTTGATAAGAAATTGGCTAGTATAGGTCAAGTGCTTGAACTAGGATAGAAAGAACTCTAGAACTCAGGTAATGACTTAACTTGCTAATAAAACTGGACTTTTAAGGATCCACTATTAGTAAGCATTTTTGCAAACAAGAGTCTTGATTATTGATTAAGCCTTACCTTGACTCCCTTAAGCCAGCATATCCTTGAGAGTCTTTTATTTTGACAGGTAAGACTTGCGAAAGTACACTCCGTACTCAGGGTTTTCGAACCCATGTTGTTGTAGGTGAGGAAGCAGCAATTTTTTGTTGCTTTTGTTCCAAGGTGGTGCCTAAGGAAGAAAACCAAGACTGAAGCCTCGGGAGGAAGTGTCCTCCTTTAAAAACTTTTTACTATTAATCGAGAGGGGGTTTTGCCTCCCAAGATATGTAATAATATTACTCCAGCACTCTTATATTTTACTGGTCTGTAATAATACTACTCTATCCATACTTTAATATAAAATAAGTTGTTGTAACTGCTTCCGCATACTCGTTCCTCCGATGTGTTGTAATATCTACGTGACGGGTGAAACGCTCTTGGGCAAGGTAAAGAATTCAGATGCCGAACTTGTCAAGTGATCAGGTGCCCCTGCAGGGTTGTCCGAGGTCCGATGGACAAGGACAACTGTAGGTGAGCCTAATGACTTGGGAGGTTCTGTCACAGCAGAAGTCAGAGCAGAGGTCAGAGGCGCACCGGACAAGGAACAGTGCATGTCCGGTGAGGCACCGAACTGTCCGGTGCCACCAGAAGTCAGCGCTCCAACGGTCGACTGCGTCAGAACCCTAACGGTTGGGTGACGTGGCTGGCACATTGGACAGTGTCCGGTGCGCCCATCGACAGCAGCCATCCCCAACGGTTGTTTTGGTGGTTGGGGGCTATAAATACCCCACAACCACCTCCACTCCAACCATCCAAGCATTCACAACAGTGCATTCAATACAAGAGCAATGCACTTCACTCCAAAGACACAATTCAAGTGATCGATCCGCTCAAAGTCTCAAACTCAACTCTAGCGCATTAGGACTTGTGAGAGGATTCTTTGTGTTCCTTGTTACTCTTGTTTGCTTGGCTTGGCTTTCTTTTCTTTCTCACTTCTTACTCTCAAGCTTTGTAAGCGAGGCAAGAGACACCAATTGTGTGGTGGTCCTTGCGGGGTCTAAGTGACCCATGAGATTAAGCAAGAAGCCTCACTCGGTCTAAGTGACCGTTTGAGAGAGGGAAAGGGTTGAAAGAGACCAGGTCTTTGTGACCACCTCAACGAGGACTAGGTTCATTGGAACCGAACCTCGGTAAAACAAATCACTGTGTCATCCGCTTTACTTTCTTGGTTGATTTGTTTTCCCCTCTCTCCCGGACTCGGATTTTATTCTAACGCTAACCTTGGCTTGTAGTGTGTTTAAAGTCGTAAATTTCAGTTTCCGCCTATCCACCCCCCTCTAGGTGACTTTCAATTGGTATCAAAGCCCGGTACTTCATTAGAGTCTAACCACTCGAAGTGATGCTGGAAGGATCCGCCAAGAGGGAGATGGAAATGACCACAAGCCACGGGAAGGCTCCATCAAAGGGAGTCTGGCGCCAAAGGAAGGGAGGAATCACCTCCCCGCGTCAAGTCGCACCGGAGTGGTGACAAGAAGAAGAAAATTAAGAAAGTGGTCTACTACGAGACCTATTCTTTATCGCCCTCCACATCCGGCTCCGACGCGCCGTCCGTCACTTCTAAGCGCCATGAGCGCAAGAAATTTAGTAAGATCCCCCTATGCTATCCCCGCATCACCTAACCTCACTCCACGCAAGCATATGGGGTATTGTTGAGTTTGGAGCGCAGGTACCATCCGTAGGGGATGAAGGATATGACTCGGACGAGGTCGCCCAAATCCGGCACTTCAACTCCCAAGCCACTACTATACTCCTCGCCTCTCTATGTCGAGAGGAGTATAATAAAGTGCAAGGGTTGAAGAGCGCCAAGGAGATTTAGGACGTGCTCAAGACCGTGCACGAGGGAGATGAGGTGACCAAGATGACCAAACGGGAGACGATTGAGGGGGAGCTCGGTCGATTCATCCTCAACCAAGGAGAGGAGCCACAAGCTATGTACAACCGACTCAAGACCTTGGTGATTCAAGTGCGCAACCTCGGGAGCACCAAATGGGATGACCATGAAATGGTCAAGGTTATACTAAGATCACTCGTTTTTCGTAATCCTACGCAAGTTCAATTAATACGTGGTGATCCTAGATATAAGCTAATGTCTCCCGAGGAGGTTATAGTGAAGTTTGTGAGCTTGAATTGATGATCAAAGGCTCCAAACAAATCGTCAACTTGGAGCAAGGCGGCACCTCCACACCCGTGGTGCAACCCATCGCATTCAAAGCGACAAAGAAGAAGAAAGAGGAGTCTACATCAAATAGGCTCCCCATCGACGCCTCCAAGCTCGACAACGAGGAGATGGCGCTCATCATCAAGAGCTTCCGTCAAATCCTCAAGCAAAGGAGAGGGAAAGACTACAAACCCCGCTCCAAGAGGGTGTGCTACAAATGTGGTAAGCCCGGTCATTTTATCGCTAAATGCCCTATGTCTAGTGATAGTGACAGGGACAACGACAAGAAGGGGATGAAGAAGGAAAAGAAGAAGTACTACAAGAAGAAGGGCGGCGATGCCCACGTGTGTCGGGAATGGGACTTTGACATGAGCTCCACCGACTCCTCCTCCGACGATCATGCCGCAAACATCGCCGTCACAAAGGACTTCTCTTCCCCAACGTCAGCCACAAGTGCCCCATGGCAAAGGACGACAAAAGGAAGAAGATAAAATCTAGAGCCTCCACTAAATATACAACATCTAGTGATGAGGGTAGCTCTAGTGAAGATGAGGATAATTTGCTTACTCTTTTTGCCAATCTTAACATGCAACAAAAGGAAAATTGAATGAATTGATAGGTGCTATTCATGAGAAAGATGAACTCTTGGATAGCCAAGAGGAATTCCTCATTAAGGAGAACAAAAAGCATGTTAAAGTTAAAAATGCTTATGCTCAGGAAGTTGAAAAATGTGAAAATTTGACTAAGGAGCTTAGCACTTGCCATGACATTATTTCCAACCTTAGAACTAAGAATGTTAGTTTAAATGCTAAGGTTGAAAAATCAAATGTTTGCCATGATTCAATTTCCAATCTTAGAAATGAAAATGCTAGTTTAAATGCTAAGATTGATAAATTGAATGAATCAATTGCTAGGCTTAGAACTGAGAATGATAATTTAATTTCTAAGGCTAAAGACTTGAATGTTTGCAATGATTCTATTTCCAGTCTTAGAAATGAGAATGCTATTTTACATGCTAAGATTGATGAATTAAAATCTTGCAAACTCTCTACATCTACTGTTGAACATATTGCTATTTGTACTAGATGTAGAGATATTAATATTGATGCTATTCATGATCACCTTGCTTTAATTAAACAACAAAATGATCATATAGCTCAATTAACTAATGAGCATGAGATAGAGAATGAAAAATTTAAATTTGCTAGAAGCATGCTCTATAGTGGGAGATGTCCTGGCATTAAGGATCGCATTGGCTACCAACAGGGAAGCAATGTCAAGCTTAATGCCCCTTAAAGATTGTCTAATTTTGTTAAGGGCAAGGCTTCCATGACTCAGGATAACGAGGGCTATATTTTATATCCTGCTGGTTATCCTGAGCATAAGATTAGGAGGATTCATGCTAGAAAATCTCATTATGTTTCTCACCATGCTTATATGTATAATAATTAGGCTTCTAGCTCTAGACAATCAACCCATGTTAAATTGCCTAAAAAGAAATCTCCTACTGCATCAAATGATCATAATGTTTCATTTAAGAATTTTGATGCATCTTATGTGCTTACTAACAAATCAGGCAAAGTAGTTGCCAAATATGTTGGGGGCAAACACAAGGGCTCCAAGACTTGTGTTTGGGTACCCAAGGTGCTTGTTTCTAATGCGAAAGGACCCAAGACCATTTAGGTACCTAAGAACAAGGCATAAATTGTTTTGCAGGTTTATGCATCCGAGGGCTCAAGTTGGATAATAGACAGCGGATGCACAAACCACATGACAGGGGAGAAAAGAATGTTCTCCTCCTACGAGAAAAACGAAGATCCCCAACGAGCTATCACATTCAGGGATGGAAATCACGGTTTGGTCAAAGGACTTGGTAAAATTGCTATATCACCTGACCATTCCATTTCCAATGTTTTTCTTATAGATTATTTAGATTATAATTTGCTTTCTGTATCTCAATTATGCAAAATGGGCTACAACTGTCGTTTTACAGATATAGATGTTACTGTCTTTAAAAGAAGTGATGATTCAGTAGCATTTAAGAGAGTATTAGAGGGTCAACTATACTTAGTAGATTTTAATAGAGCTGAACTCGATACTTGCTTAATTGCTAAGACTAATATGGGTTGGCTCTGGCATCGCCGACTAGTCCATGTTGGGATGAAGAATCTTCACAAGCTTCTAAAGGGAGAACACATTTTGGGACTAACAAATGTTCATATTGAGAAAGACAGGGTTTGTAGCGCATGCCAAGCAGGAAAGCAAGTTGGTACCCATCATTCACACAAAACATCATGACAACGGACGGGCCACTAGAGTTACTCCACATGGATTTATTCGGCCTGATAGCTTACATGAGCATCGGCGGGAGTAAGTACTGTCTTGTAATTGTGGATGATTATTCTCACTTCACTTGGGTATTCTTTTTATAGGAAAAATCTCAAACCCAAGAAACTTTAAAGGGATTCTTGAGATGAGCTCAAAATGAGTTTGGAATAAGAATCTACAAGATAAGAAGCGACAACGGGACGGAGTTCAAGAACTCACAAATAGAAGGCTTTCTTGAGGAAGAGGGCATCAAGCATTAGTTCTCTTCTCCCTACACACCTCAACAAAATGGTGTAGTGGAGAGGAAGAATAGAACTCTATTGGACATGGCGAGGACCATGCTTGATGAGTGCAAGACTCCGGACCGGTTTTGGGCTGAGGCGATTAACACCGCCTGCTACTCCATCAACCGGCTCTACCTTCACAGAATCCTTAAGAAAACATCATATGAACTCCTCACCGGTAAAAAGCCCAATGTTTCATATTTTAGTGTCTTTGGTAGCAAATGTTTTATTCTTATTAAAAGAGGTAGAAAATCTAAATTTGCTCCTAAGGCTGTAGAAGGCTTTTTACTTGGTTATGACTCAAACACAAGGGCATATAGAGTCTTCAACAAATCCACTGGATTAGTTGAGGTTTCTTGTGACATTGTGTTTGATGAGACTAATGGCTCCCAAGTGGAGCAAGTTGATCTTGATGAACTAGATGATGAAGAGGCTCCATGTGTCGCACTAAGGAACATGTCCATTGGGGATGTGTGTCCTAAAGAATCTGAAGAGCCCACTCATGCACAAGATCAACCATCATCTTCCAATCAAGCATCTCCACCAACTCAAGATGAGGATCAAGCTCAAGACAATGAAGATGAAGATCAAGAGGATGAGCCACCTCAAGAAAAGGACAATGATCAAGGGGGAGATGACAATGATCAAGACAAGGAAGATGATCAAGAAGTACAGGGTCCAAGACCGCCACACCCAAGAGTCCACCAAGCAATTCAAAGAGATCACGCCGTCAACTCCATTCTTGGTGACATTCATAAGGGGGTAACCACTAGATCTCGAGTTGCTCATTTTTGTGAACGTTACTCTTTTGTCTCCTCTATTGAGCCATACAGGGTGGAGGATGCACTAAGAGACTCGGATTGGGTGCTGGCAATGCAAGAGGAGCTCAACAACTTCACGAGGAATAAGGTATGGCATTTAGTTCGACGTCCTAACCAAAATGTTACAGGTACCAAATGGGTATTCCGCAACAAGCAAGATGAGCATGGTGTGGTGACAAGGAACAAAGCCTGACTTGTGGCCAAAGGTTATTCACAAGTCGAAGGTTTGGATTTCGGTGAAACTTATGCACCCGTAGCTAGGCTTGAGTCAATTCGTATATTACTTGCATATGCTACTCACCATGGCTTTAAGCTTTATCAAATGGACGCAAAGAGTGCCTTTCTCAATGGACCAATCAAGAAGAGGTCTATGTTGAGCAACCTCCCGACTTTGAAGATAGTGAGTACCCTAACCATGTTTATAAACTCTCCAAGGCGCTTTATGGGCTCAAGCAAGCCCCAAGAGCATGGTATGAATGCCTAAGAGATTTTCTTATCACTAATGGCTTCAAAGTCGGTAAAGCCGATCCTACTCTCTTTACTAAAACCATTGCAAAATATTTGTTGGGGACTTGTTCTCAAATGCTAAGAGTTAAGAACAAAGCAACATAAAATATGTTAAATATAAAGGTCCTTCGTTCTTCAAGACATTATGTCCCTTCGGATATAATGTATTTCGGACAAAGGTCATGAAGGAAAAATCCTTCGTAAGCACCATAGATAATAAGGAGGAATTCATATGCAAAATATGAAGAATAATATAGATATCATTACCAATTTATTTTTATTTGCGTTATCATATCCAGAATAACAAGTTATAAATGTACCTTCGGTTTGACGGAAAGTAAAGGTACAAGGCGTGATGCAAAAAGCGAATGCCAAGTCAGCGTGAACAGTACGGGAGCACTGTTCATCTATTTATAGGCACGAGACGCAGCCCATGTAAAATTACACCCATGCCCTTTACATTTGCTAATGACTCTATAGTAACCCATCGAGGTCTGAATAGCCTTTTCATCTTTAAGTCGGTTCCCCTTTTCTGCTGCCATGCCGAAGCTTTTCTGCACATAGCTTTGTGATCATCTTATCCTTCGTCATGATCGCCTTCCATCTTACTCAAGCTTCATCCTGACCATACTTTTGTATACTCATAAACTGATTCCGAAGATACCTGTTCACATATTTCACTTGGAAAACATTGTCAAATCATGTTTTTGAGGACCTTCGGAAGCCGAAGGCCCCCAACAGTAGCCCCTCGCAATATTAATTTGCTGGAATAATAAATTCATATTGCGACATGGACGAAGGCTTTAAGCCGAAGGTCCGAAAAAACACCTTCCCTTTGCTAGAATAGCAACAGTCATTGACAAGCGGGACCCTCCAGTTTTCAACGCACTAGGTGTATGAATAAGAGCTCACCACGAGTTTATTTGACACGCTTTCTTGCCATCTGCTCTTGCTCACTCAACTTTTAGCCTATGCGCAACAACACTTGCTTGGCTTTTTAAATTTTTAAGCTTCGGTTTCAAGAGTACTTTCTCAGCGTTTGCGAAGATGTCTGAAGATAAGAAAGTTGTTGATGATTCGAAGCTGAGCCTTTCTGAGGAGATGCATCTGGGCTTTCTTCAATCAATATCAAAGACCAATACAAAGAATATTACTATGGAGATTTTGGAGGGTTTATCTGAAGATACTGGTGACAGTGACAGTTATGAAGTGGATAGTGGTGGTGAAGACTCCGAAGATCGACCTTGGCGACCAAGCCATGCGGTTTTTGGTAAATCAAGTATTAAAGAAAGCCATCTTGTCAATATGAGGGGCAGATATTTTCGGGACTTATCTATTGTGAGGGCTGACGAAGGAGAGAAGACTTGCCCGACTCCCGAGGAAAATGAAGTCGTGATATTCCGAAGCTTCTTAAAGGCTGGACTGCGATTTCCCTTGAGCAGTTTTGTCGTGGAAATACTGAAGATATTTGAAATCTACCTTCATCAACTTACTCCCGAAGCAATCATAAGGATGGGCATCTTTGTGTGGGCCGTGAGGAGCCAAGGTTTAGAACCAAATGCAAAAAGTTTCTGCAACATACATGAGCTATTGTACGAGACGAAACCCTAGGGTAAAGAGCAGTATCACAACAATTTTGGCTGCTACAGCTTCAGCGCCCGATCTGGGTCAAGCTGTCCCGTGCCAACCTTTCGAAAGAAGGGGCCCGACGACTGGATGACGGAATGGTTTTATGTGAAGAATGACTTGAAAACACGGGAAGATATTAAAGATATCATTATGCACCCTATCTGGCAACGCTTCGGCCTCCGGAGGCCGAAGGTGGAAATGAATGAAGCAGCCGAAGAATGCCAGAGAGCCTTCGGCGTGGTTTGCTCTTTTATTGGGACAAGGGATTTGGTCCAAGAACACATTGCCTTTAGAGTACGGCCACTTGTAGAAAAGTGGGAAATGCCGAAGGAGACCATTAAAGAAACTGACGAAGGTGGATTAGTTAAGCTAAAATACACATTCCAATATGGAGATAAATTCGTCGAGCCAGATGACGACTGGCTAAAAAGCATTGAGGCCATAAGTGATGAATTGCTTGGAGTATACTCAAAGGCCGAAGATACTGCATTATCAGCGGCCTTCGGAGGCCGAAAGAAAAAGAGACTCAACCGAGTATTTGATGCAATTGGGTTTGTCTACCCGGACTACCGTTATCCAACGCGGGGTCAAAAAAGAAAGAATACATCTTCTGCGAAGGAAGTTGCTTCAGCCGCTCCTAGCGAGCCGACGCCGAAGAGGAAAAGGGTAAAGGTTCTCACACACCGGCCACGTTATATTGAACCGGCTACAGTGCCTGATTTTGTCGGTGAGACCTCTTCGGCCACCGAAGCTAAAGAACCAACTCCCCTGCCGACTATTGAAGGGCCGGCCGAAGTGCCGGTGACAGAGAAAATAGAAGAACCGAGGGCTGAAGATCCAAAAACATCGGAAGTTCTAAGTCCTTCAGCAAAAATTGGGGCAGCAACAAGCCAAAAGGGGCCAGCAGTGACCCCCAAAACAAAAAGGATGGTTAACGTGCTGGATGTTTTGGAGACAATTAAGTCTTCAAGCACAACTCCGAAGAAAACTGTTGAATCTTCTGAAGTGCATATTGAAGCACCTGAAGCCGAAGTTTCAAAACATCAATCTGAGACTGAAGCTGGGCCTTCAGAGCCCACCAAGGTGAAATCCTTGGAGGCCGAAGAAACAGAAATAACAGAACAAATTTCGGCTAAAGAAACTGGTACTGCCGCCCCCGAAGCTTCTTCCGAAGCCTTCGATTATATTTTACATCATGCTTTGGGGAAAAATTGTCTGAAAAAGAAAAGCAAGAGGCCCAGTTTTATGCCCAAAAATTGAAATATCCAAAGGGGGCGTTGATTTTCAACGACAGTGGAGAAGGAGACTTTTTGTATTGTCTCCCTGACAGCAAGGAGATTTCTGTCTGTCGGGAGATGAGCAAGAGCTTCGGATTCCCAATACTAGAAGACGGGCTCTCTGTGCTGTCGAAAAACGATCTAGCCGACAGCTTGGCGTATAATAGCTTAAAGGTGCAAAAATGAGGTTTTTGTATTTTTTCTTGAAACCAAAATTTTTCGTTTGCTTAAGTTTATTGACGCACACACATTTTTCTTTGCAGGGCCTTATACTTAGTAATGCCCTCAGGGCCCAAAAAGATGCCGAGGACGAAGGATGTGTTATGGCCCTGAGCAACCTTCGTTCCGAAGTAATTGAACTAAGGAACGAAGGTCTCGAAAAAGATAAAATATTGCATTCATTGATAAATAGAATAAAAGAAGACGAAGCTACTTTTAAAGTTCAAGCTGAGGCTCAGAGGCATGAAATTGAAGATCTCCGAAAACAACTAGCCAGAGCTAAAGAGGAACGCACACTTGAAGAAACAAAACGGGAAATCAGTGAACAATGGGCAAACCATTTGGAAAAAAGCGTTGAAGAGATTCGTGCATCTAGAAAAAGATGCTATGAAAAATCAATAGAATGTGCCAAGAAAGTAAAAACCAGCTTCGCCAGCGTTGGCGCTTTTTCAAATGAAGAGAACTTCATAAGGGGTGACCCCGAAGGCCCAATCAAATGGATCAGCCACGAAGCTGAGGCCTTTGAAGAAATTTTGAATAGCCGCGGAGACATATGTGCCTTTTCGGGTGCCAGAGGGATTTCTACCATTTTGGAGAGGAAAGGCTGTGAGCATGTGAAAATTTTGGCGCAATCCGAAGCCGCCTTATCCTCCGAAGATATAAAAGACCCCTCGGCCGAAGCAAGCCTGGTCGGTGGAAAATTTTTCACCGACATCTGGGACAATGATGGCCGGGAAATGGCCCAAGAAATTATTCGAAAAAGCGAAAAAGGCATTCATGATGCTAGAAAAGTAGCCGAGGCCGCTGAGAAAAGTGCAGAGCCCGAAGGGCAAATAGGTATTGACTAGTGGTTTTTGATTCTTTGTCGTAATTTTTTGATTTCGAACTTGTTCACGGTTTGTAATATTCACGGTTTGTAATAGTAATATAGTCGTATCTTCTCCTCCCTCAGAACCTGCCGAGCCATCTGCGGACCCCCACGCGAAGGGGGACGACGAAATTAGGAAAATGGCCGAAGCCATGATGGATAAAGTTGTTGATCAACTACTAAACGAAGCTGCAGAGATAGTTCTAAGGGAAGATTAGCTGTTATTGTAAAAAACATTTAGAATGTAACATTTGTTGTGTGTAATATTTTGTAACTTTGAATTTAATATATTAGTTGTTTATAGTTCTATTCTTTACGATGCATGAAACATCATATACATACCGTTTTTGAGCCTTCGGCGAAAAAAACACCTTCCCTTCTTTTCATGCTTCGTAAATAATATCCGTGTTCTCATAAAATCAGTAACCAATCCTCGTAAAATCAATAATCAATAAATCTTTCCATTTCAGAGTTTGATGAAGGTAAAACTCTTCAATAGCTATTTTTTGTGCCTTGCCACTATGTCTTCAAAACAATCTTCGAATATCAATACCGAGACCCCCTTCTTGCGTTGTTGATGCAATATGATGTATGATGTTATGCTATGCAAATGATGTAATTATGTGATGTTATGCAAAATGATATTTGCCGAAGGTTAACATTTTTTCACTGTAAGCCTCCCTTAGGAGCTTCTTCGCCTTTTACTTCAGCGGAATCAGCATTTATTTTTCGCTGTAAGCCTCCCTTGGGAGCTTCTTCGCCTTTTACTTTCAGCGGAATCAGCGTTTATTTTTCGCTGTAAGCCTCCCTTAGGAGCTTCTTCGCCTTTTACTTTCAGCGGAATCAGCGTTTATTTTTCGCTGTAAGCTCTGCATTCCCTTCGGAATGACTTTTGAGCAAAAAACTTACACTGCGCTCCCTTAAGAACGACTTTTGCTGCTTCGAAGAAATTACGCTGCGTTCCTTAGAACAAAATTTTTGTAATTCGAAGATCCTCCTTGCCACCATAAATTCTTATGCTTCGGCAACTTAAGCTTATGGAGAAGATATATTTTCATTATGGTAAAAAGCAAAACTGTTACAAGAGATTAAAAACGACAAAAAACACTTAAGCCTCCCATAATTGTTCCTTATTAAAAAGAAAATAATACTGAATGCGAAAAACTGATGTCGGGGTAGGATATTTGTCAGTAATGTGCTTCGACTCTGGCACAGTGCTATTGACTGTGCGAGCTTCGGACTCTTCTCTGAAGTCCCGTTGAAGGTGAGTGTGCTGACTCCCTTCTGGCTGCTGGCCTCGTTGCGTTGGTGGTGGAGGTGGAGGCTGTTGCCAAGATGCTTGGGGTTGGCTTGCCGAAGCAACAGAAGCTGCAGGGTGGTTGCCTACATATTCTGGAATATAAGGTGAATGGTATGAAGCAGTATGCATGACTTGCTTCGGCTGACTCTGTTGCGCTGCAGCTTCTGCTATCTCCTTTTGCTTCTGGATGGTAACATGGCACATCCTGGTGGTATGGCCCTTGTCCTCACCATAGAATAGACTATAAATTTTCTTGGTTGATCCCCAAATCTTCCTCCGAAGCCCCTGGCGCCTCTGCCCCTTAGAGCTGGCGGCCTGAAAGAGCTTTGTTGCTGCCCCGAAGCTTGTGAGGAGTACTGTGGCCTTTGCTGTTGACTCCCTCTATCATCACTTTGAGCAGAGTTGTGAATTGACCTGACGTGCCTCGGATGGAATCTTCCTCCGAAGCCCCTGGTCATTTCAGAGAACCTGTATGCTTCCTCCCTTCTTTGGCGGAAGTCATTGTCAGCTTGAATATACTCGTCCATCTTCTGGAGCAGCTTCTCCAAAGTTTGAGGAGGCTTCCTAGCAAAGTACTGAGCTGAAGGTCCCGGCCGAAGCCCCTTAATCATGGCCTCAATGACAATTTCATTAGGCACTGTTGGTGCCTGTGCCCTCAGACGCAGGAACCTTCGGACATACGCTTGAAGGTATTCTTCGTGGTCCTGGGTGCACTGGAATAAAGCTTGAGCAGTGATCGGCTTCGTTTGAAACCCTTGGAAGCTGGTTATCAACATGTCCTTCAGCTTTTGCCATGAGGTGATTGTTCTTGCCCGAAGAGAGGAGTACCAGGTTTGTGCAACACTCTTGACAGCCATGACGAAAGACTTTGCCATGACTGCAGTATTGCCACCATACGAAGATATGGTTGCTTCATAACTCATCAAGAATTGCTTCGGGTCTGAATGATCGTCGTACATGGGGAGCTGGGGTGTCTTGTAAGACTTGGGCCAAGGTGTAGCCTGTAGTTCTGTTGACAGAGGAGAAGCATCATCAAAAGCAAAATTTCCATGATGGAAATCTTCATACCAGTCGTCCTCGTTGTAGAAGCCCTCCTGATGAAGCTCTCTGCGCGGAGGCCTTTGGTTCTGGTCATCTTGAGCAAGATGATGAACTTCTTCCGAGGCTTCATCTATCTGCCTTTGTAGGTCAGCTAGACGAGCCATCTTTTCCTTATTTCGTTGGACCTATTGATGGAGCATCTCCAAGTTTTGGATTTCTTGATCCAAGTCGTCCTCCGGAGGCGTTGGACTGGTGGCCTTCCTCTTCTGGCTTCGGGCCTCCCTAAGAGAAAGGACATCCTGATTGGGATCCAATGGCTACAGAGTGGCAGCCCTTGTGGCTGAAGCTTTCTTCGGCTGCATGACGAAGGTGATGCGCCGAAGGTGTTCAAAACTCAAAAAATGGACGTGAGTTCACCGGAGGTGGGCGCCAATGTTGGGGACTTGTTCTCAAATGCTAAGAGTTAAGAACAAGGCAACATAAAATATGTTAAATATAAAGGTCCTTCGTTCTTCAAGACATTATGTCCCTTCGGATATAATGTATTTCAGACGAAGGTCATGAAGGAAAAATCCTTCGTAAGCACCATAGATAATAAGGAGGAATTCATATGCAAAATATGAAGAATAATATAGATATCATTACCAATTTATTTTTATTTGCGTTATCATATCCAGAATAACAAGTTATAAATGTACGTTCGGTTTGACGGAAAGTAAAGGTACAAGGCGTGATGCAAAAAGCGAATGCCAAGTCAGCGTGAACAGTACGGGAGCACTGTTCATCTATTTATAGGCACGGGACACAGCCCATGTAAAATTACACCCATGCCCTTTACATTTGCTAATGACTCTATAGTAACCCATCGAGGTCTGAATAGCCTTTTCATCTTTAAGTCGGTTCCCCTTTTCTGCTGCCATGCCGAAGCTTTTCTGCACATAGCTTCGTGATCATCTTATCCTTCGTCATGATCGCCTTCCGTCTTACTCAAGCTTCGTCCTGACCATACTTTTGTATACTCATAACCCGATTCCGAAGATACCTGTTCACATATTTCACTTGGAAAACATTGTCAAATCATGTTTTTGAGGACCTTCGGAAGCCGAAGGCCCCCAACAATATTTGTTTGTATACCAAATTTATGTTGATGATATCATATTTGGGTCTACTAACAAATCTACATGCGAAGAGTTTAGTAGGATCATGATTCAAAAATTCGAGATGTCTATGATGGGGGAGTTGAAGTATTTTCTAGGATTTCAAGTCAAGCAACTCCATGAAGGCACCTTCATCAACCAAACAAAGTACATTCAAGACATACTTACCAAGTTTGGAATGAAGGATGCCGAGCCCATCAAGACACCCATGGGAACAAATGGGCATCTCGACCTCGACACGAGAGATAAATCCGTAGATCAAAAGGTATACCGGTCAATGATAGGATCTTTACTCTATTTTTGTGCATCTCGACCGGATATTATGCTTTCCGTATGCATGTGTGCAAGGTTCCAAGCCGATCCTAAGGAAGTTCACCTTAGGGTCGTGAAAAGAATCATGAGATATTTGGTTTACACTCCTAAGTTTGGTCTTTGGTACCCGAAGGGATCCTCTTTTGATTTAATAGGATATTCAGATGCTGATTGGGCAGGATGTAAAATTGATAGGAAGAGCACATCAGGGACTTGTCAGTTTCTGGGAAGATCCCGGGTGTCTTGGGCGTCAAAGAAACAAAACTCAATAGCGCTTTCTACCGCCGAAGTCATATATTGTCGCAGAACATTGTTGTGCGCAATTACTTTGGATGAGGCAAACCCTCAGGGACTATGGCTACAAATTGAGCAAAGTCCCTCTCCTATGTGACAATGAGAGTGCAATCCGCATGGCGGATAATTCCGTTGAACACAGCCTCACTAAGCACATAGACATTCAGTATCACTTTTTGAGGGATCACCAACAAAGGGGGGATATCGAGATAGCTTATGTTAGCACCAAAGAACAATTAGCCGATATCTTCACCATACCATTAGATGAGAAAACTTTTAGCAAACTTAGGAATGAGCTAAATATACTTGATTCTCGAAACTTTGATTGAAACTTTGCACACATAGCTCATTTATATACCTTTGATCATATCTCTTTTATGTCTACGACTAATGTGTTTTCAAGTGTATTTCTATGCTAAGTCGTAGATTGAAAGGGAAATGGAGTCTTCGGCGAAGACAAGGCTTCCACTCCACTCTATCGGTATCA
The DNA here is from genome assembly GCF_902167145.1 of Zea mays. Taxonomy (NCBI): domain Eukaryota; kingdom Viridiplantae; phylum Streptophyta; class Magnoliopsida; order Poales; family Poaceae; genus Zea; species Zea mays. Next base: position 35,085,734 of record NC_050098.1, on the reverse strand, counting down.
TTACCCTTTGCCATCACTCCACATCACTCTCAAATTGGTATAATCTTTCACTCATATTTACTTGTACCAATGGGGGAGAAAGTAAAAAGGGCTCACAAAGTCTCTGTTTTTGGCGATTAATGCCAAAGGGGAGAAGATATTAGCCCAAAGCAAAAGGACCGCACCACCACCTTTCGAAATTTTTTAATTAATATACTTCAAATTGGTATGATCTTCAATTGATGAGAAAATTGCAAATCTTGAAAATGCTTCTCGAAATCTTATTCATATACCTTTGACTATTTGCAAAAAAGATTTTGAAAAGACTTTCCAAAAGAATTTGCCAAAACAAAACAAGTGGTGCAAGCGTGGTCCAAAATGTTAAATAAAAGAAAGCAAACCATGCATATCTAGTAAAACTATAAATTGGTTTAATTCCAAGCAACCTATGCACTTATATTATGCAAACTAGTTCAATTCTGCACTTATGTATTTGCTTTGGTTTGTGTTGGCATCAATCACCAAAAAGGGGGAGATTGAAAGGGAAATAGGGATTAACCTTTTCCTATAAATAATTTTGGTGGTTAAATGCCCAACACAAATAATTGGACTAACTAGTTTGCTCTAGATTATATATTCCACAGGTGCATAAAGGTTCAACACAAACCAATAAAAAGATTAAAGAAAGGGTTCAAAAAGAAAGGAGCAAAGAAACCCAAGTGTGCCCTGGTCTGGCGCACCGGACTGTCCGGTGTGCCACCGGACAGTGTCCGGTGCACTAGGACCGTACCCTCCAAACTCTTCAGCTTCGGGTTTCTCCAGCGTCACTCCGCTATAATTCACCAGACTGTCTGTTGTGCCATCGGACTGTCCGGTGCACCAGCGGAGCAACGGCTCTTTGGCGCAACGGTCGACTGCACAGTGCCCCTGATAGCGCTACAGTTCGCGGCAGAAGTCAGAGCAGAGGTCAGAGGCGCACCGGACAAGGAACAGTGTATGTCCGGTGAGGCACCGGACTATCCGGTGCCACCAGAAGTCAGCGCTCCAACGGTCGACTGTGTCAGAACCCTAACGGTTGGGTGACGTGGCTGGCGCACCGGACAGTGTCCGGTGCGCCCATCGACAGCAGCCATCCCCAACTGTTGTTTTGGTGGTTGGGGGCTATAAATGTGGCAGAACCGCCCGAATTATTCCAGCTTAAGTGCCAAAGTCACGCCTCAGGGGCCGTAACACACTTAAATCGGAATAACCCGTCAGTCCCTCAGATCTAGTCTGATAGAGCCACTTAACCAGGATCAAATTCCACAATCTCACTCGAAGGTGAGTCACAGAAGAAATACAATAAAACAGGAAACCTCAAATTAAGTACGGAGTTATTACATAAATCGGAGTTTTTGGAGTAGCAAATAAAGTTCTCAAATTAAGTGCAGCGGATAATCGATGTCGTCGGTAACGAGGAAATGGGCAAGGCCCAGCCCACTACTCCTCATGCTCCTCTCCTGCCGGAGCAATATCCCACTCGACCGTCCAACCCGGTGGCAGGGTGGTAGGCCAAGTCACACCATCAACTACATCCTGCATGGTACCTGCAAAAATGGTGCCACAAGCAAGGCTGAGTATACTAATACTCAGCTAGACTTAACCGGTGTGAGGAGTCTACTCCTCTACCTCTAGACTATGCAGCTGTTTGGCTGAGGGGTTTGGTTTGCCAAAAGCACTAGCTGTTTCTAAAATCAACTTTTAGCTTTTCAAATTCTACCATCATTATCTTAGCTAGATTTGCTCCTTCTAAGCATACATGGTAACAATCAATTAGTTCAATCAACAAGTTATCTCATATAATCCACATTCCACTTCTTACTCGATGCAGTACAAGGAATCAAGCAGTCTCATTAGCTGCGAGAAGCAGACGATTCGAATCGAGTTTTAAACCTTGCAAGGTAAACCTAAACACACGGCATGTCAGGGCACTCCGACCCCACACATGACAACCGTCCCCATCGATTCCCCGTTCGCGTCCAGGCCTCACCGCCTTGGCATACAATGCTCCACTGACCCCGGCTGCCGCCGTGCAGTGACCGCACTTGTACCCACCATAGCTAGCATGGGAGACCCTGTCTCAGGTCGCATGAGGGATAAAGTCCGCGCCCGGCTTCACTCAGGTACTAGGTTTACCGGTTACCATTTTTCCCGGCATGTGCTTAGTACGTTCAAAAGCTTGACTCAGGTATCCACACATTAATCCTTAATTCATTTTCCCGTCTCATGGACAAGGCATCCTCCCTGGATCCAAGTCCATAGACCAACATATATCCCATTATCAAGATGAATACAATCAATTCCTGACCTCGCGCGAGTGCTAGAAAAATCACTCGACTTCTACCGAGATCCTGATTAGCAAGCAGCTACTCGACCTAGCATACTAGTATTCATCTCAAAAAGGAGTCCTAAGTTCATGCAACTAGAGGTTTCAAGCAACTCCTACACTTAAGTGCACATTACAGTCCTACAAGCATTAAGTGTAGTAAAGTAGCATATAATAACATGGTTATGCATAAAACCGGGGCTTGCCTTCAATTGCTGGGGCTGCGGGGAGATCCTCAATAGCAGCCTCTGAAGCCTGCTCCTGGTCCTCCTCTTGGACAGGTCCTTGCTCGGGGATGAGCACGTACTCTCTGTCGGCAAGATTACAATCTAATGAATGCAATGCGTAAGATATATGCATGATACAATAGGTGCTTTAGAATTTACAACTTTTAAAGATGTAGGGTCTTTTGAATTTAAACAAGTTAACCTTACTTATGTAAAACCCTTTTAGTGGTATACTTAGTAAATTGGGTTAGTTTTAATGGGATGAGGTTTATTCCTTCTTCTCTTTTCTTTTATTCTCTTTAATGTTTTGGAGTAGGTTTGAACTACAAGTTGCTTTTATAGAATTCCAAAAATTCTGCAAAAATTACAGTGGCTTGCTACTGGTGTATGATTCTCTGTCTCAAAATTTGGGGTTCAGAAAGTGAATGGTTTTCTCTAAACAAAATTACCAAATTTTAGGGCAGAAGGGGTACTTTGAACTACAACTATTATTTAACAGTGGGTAATTCTTTAAAACTTATTTTTGCTGGCTTTTAGGTGTCATAACATGACTTGATACAAATTTCTAGTCATTAATACCTCTTAATTCTTTTCCTATGGTTTTCTTAAGGTTTCTAGCCAAAGGGGTGCTTTCTACTACCACTATGTTTGAAAAACATCAAACAACAGAGTTCTTATTTTTCTTAGCTAGTATTTTGTGCAAGAGCAATCATTCTGGAGTTTGGTTTCTTTTTGCTTAAGGGAAGGGGTGGTTTGCATTATTTAAGTCAAATGGCCTTTCTCACAAATTGCTAGCAAAAGGCATGGGTTCACTTCTTTTTCATGGGTTTGTATTTTTCTCTGGTGGTTTATCTCATCATGGACTTAGCTAATTTTTGGTTGCCCATTATCTCATTATTTGAGGTTGTTTATGATTTATTGGGAAAATGCCTTATAACCACTTTGTATTTATTTTCCTTACTTAAAAAGTTAGGCTGGGGTGCTCTGTATTTTTGTAGTGGGTCTCTGGTGGTTATAAGTTCACTGGATTTTTGTTAACCACTTTGGTTATGGTCTTGCAATTTTAATAATTGATTTTTAGTCTACATAAGGCTGATTAAAGCATCTTAATTAGAAACTGGTCCTAATTAATGGTCTCTGCATTTTTCCTAGGTTCTTGGTTGCATAAGTAAACTAGGAAAAATATTACTAATCACTGTTCAACATTTTCTAATGCTTTTCTGATTTTCTCTAAGTTGTGGACAAAATGGCTTTAAATGAATAACTACACCATAACCTCTAATGCTGGGGGTTCTACTATTTTTAAACAATGTCTAATTAGGGTATAAGCATCTACAAATTTTCTTAAGCTCAGTACAGAAGAAAAACTAATTTTCCTTAATTAAACAAGGTTTAGGGGGTTTCTGTTTTTAAACTTAAACTCTAAAATTTGGAACAGAAAGCATATGGTTCAATAATTTTAAATGATAGATCATAATATTCCAGAGCTAGCAAAATTGGTTTGACAGCTTTTCATTAAGATTTCATCAAGTTATGAATTTTCTAAGTTCTCTGGTTGTTTTAAAAGAATAACAGAATTGATTAAAGGGAAAAACACTTTGCACTGGGGTCCCTGGTGGTTTTTCTAGGTTTTCCTCGCGAATCAGTCCTTAGGTTACTATTCATATGAGTCGCTGACATTATAGAAAACCCCTCGGGTTCTACAGAACCTAACCCGAGGTCCTTCTTCTACCTCAAACAGTAGCCGCGGCGAAGAAAAGGGCGGAGGGGCTTACCGGCGGCGAGACTGTTCCGGTGAAGTGGTCGAGGGTGAAGGGGAGGTCGCGGGGATCACAACGGTGTGCGAAACGTCGACGGAGATGACCGGAGTCGGTCGGTCCACGCGCGCAGGCGGGGATGCTCGTCGGCGGCGAGGAGACCGGCCTGGTCACGGCGAGGTAGTTCAATCAAATAGGTCAGAGAGGTCCACGGGATGCCAGAGAAGACATGAGCGAAAGGAATTTAGCGGAGACTCACTGGATAGCTCGGTCCACGCGCGGCGGCGGAAGACCGAAGTCCGGTGAGGTTGATCTCGGGCCTCCGGTGAAGTCCGGTCGGGTCCGAGGGCTTGGCGAGCTTCACGGGCTACTGGCGGAGCTAGCCGAAGCACTGGTTGGGCTGGAGGGCGGCTGGAGTGGGCTGGCCACGGCGGCCGTAGCTCTGGCGGCAATGGCGGGCGGAAATTCGCTCGCCGGAGCTAAGGAACGGTGGCTGGCCGATGAGGGTGAGTGCGGGGCGAAGAGAGGTGTGCCCGGGGAGGCTTTATAGGCACGACGCGGTGCACGGGCGGTCGTGGACCGGCGAGTGCGCGCGGGCGTGCACTGGGAAGGCGCGGTGCGCCAACGGGCGTGAACCAGGGGTGTCAGCCGCGGTCGAACACGTGTTCCCGTTGCCTCTGCCCCTGTTCAAGCGCCGATTGGGAGCAAATCTTCGCGAATTTGGGCAAGATCACTGCAAGGTATTTGTTCACCAGACCAAGCTTTGTCTTTTGTGTATGGACGACGTGCGGTTTTAGGCTAGGGACAGGGAGTTGTAGCGTCACCAAGGTGCCAGTGTCAGAATGCCTGGTCCCGAGGTTGAGCTGCGCCAAAACCGTGTCAAAAGGATTTGGTTTGAGTTCAAACTTTCCCAGAATGTGTTCAAGGTAATTTGGCACGACTTTGATATTTGGATCTTCTGGCTTTGAGTTTGGAAAAGCAGAGAACACAGATGATCTTTGAGAAGAGGTCTGAAATTCAGAAATTCAGAAATCTGAATTTCTCTAAGGGTTCATTGATCAAGGGCTGATTTGGGGATTTATTTGAGTTATGTTGGCTAAGCCTTCTTAATCTTTCTTGTTACTTAGCAAATATACTTTAACTTATATAATTGGCTCAACTCACAATTTTAAACTTTTCATCCTCTTTTCACATCTTCTTGAATTTTGTTCATGGGGGTCTACTTAGAGTTCTTAATTAGGGTTGCACATTCTTATCTTTTCAAGGACTCAATTGTTTTGATCATGACACTTTTAAACATATACTTGGTGAATTCTTTGTCACTTAAGTTATTTTGATGCTCATGCTTACTTTGGTTCACATAAAATAATGGTTCTTGGTGTGGCTTTTTAAGAGAAACCCTAGGTGACACTGGGGTGTCACAGCCTTCCCCCCTTAAAGGAATCTCGTCCCGAGATTCAGGCCAGAGTCCTCCCGGGGTGAAGCGAAGGGTGAGACTGATAGGAAAAAGGGTGATGATTGTTATTATTAGGGCAAAACTGCTCTTCGAATGTCATTCTCTTTGCAACTTCAGAAGGAAGTCCTTTTAAGTTTTATCTTTTAGTTACTTCATTCTGAATTAAGATCATATTTTTGGAAATTAAATTCGAAAGGCAGGAGGAGGGGTTGGGGGTGATTACATACCAGCTTCCTTAGGTAGGCAATCGGGGAAGTTGGATCTTAAGAATTCCTCGGTTTCCCAAGTAGCTTCCTCCTCTGAGTGATTACTCCACTGGACCTTGAACATCTTGATCGATTTAGCCCGAGTTGATCTTTCCTTGCAATCCAGAATCTTGGAGGGGTACTCTTGGTACGAGAGATCTGGCTCTATCTCCAATTCTGGCTCTGCTAGAATCTCAGTCGGCAATCGAACACACTTCTTCAGCTGAGATACATGGAATACGCTGTGAATGGCAGACATCTTTGAAGGTAACTTCAGCTTGTATGCCACGGGTCCACATGCTTCTATGATCTCATAAGGTCCAATGTATCGAGGGGCTAACTTGCCTTTGATTCCAAACCTCTGCACTCCCTTGGTGGGTGATACCTTGAGGTATACAAAACTTCCCACCTCGAACTGGAGAGGTTTCCTTCTTCTGTCATGATAGCTCTTCTGCCTGGCCTGAGCAGCTTCTAGATTCTTCCTGATCAGCTTGACCTTCCTTTCGGCTTCAGTCACTAAATCAGGTCCAAAAACTTCTCTTTCACCAGGCTGAGACCAATTGAGTGGTGTCCTGCACCTTCTCCCATAGAGAGCTTCAAAAGGTGCCATCTTTAGGCTGGACTGATAACTATTGTTATAAGCAAACTCTGCCAAGGAGAGGTGCTTATCCCAGTTCTTGCCACAATCGATCGCACAAGCTCTCAGCATATCTTCCAGAATCTGGTTTACCCTTTCCGTCTGACCATCAGTCTGTGGGTGGTAAGCTGAACTCCTGATTAGCTTGGTTCCCAAAGACTCTTGCAATTGTTCCCAAAATCTGGCAACAAATTGGGCTCCTCGGTCAGAAACAATGGTCCGAGGTAATCCATGCAAACACACGATTCGGTCAATATACAATTCTGCATACTTCTGAGCCTTATCAGTGGTGTGCACAGGAAGAAAATGTGCCACTTTCGTCAATCGGTCCACAATAACCCAAATTGAATCATGATGACGGAAGGTGTTGGGTAGACCCACAATGAAATCCATGCTGATATCGTCCCACTTCCACGAAGGTACGGACAGTGGTCGCAAAGCTCCAGCGGACTTCAAGTGGCTTGCCTTAACCCTCTGACAGGTGTCACATTCTGATACATACTGGGCTATCTCCCTCTTCATTCTGGTCCACCAGTACAAAGGCTTCAAATCATGGTACATCTTGGTGCTTCCCGGATGCATAGAGAATTTGGAGAGATGAGCCTCATCCAAAATTTTCCTCTTGAGATCCTGGTCCTTAGGAATTACCAATCTGCTTTTGAACCATAACACACCTTTCTCATCCTGGCGGAAACAATTATACTTTTCAACCTTCTGATGGAGATTCTTCTTGATAATCTGCACTCCCTTGTCACTGAGCTGGGCCATGATGATCTGGTCTTGCAAAGTTGGCTCAACAGAAATGTGAGACAAAGAACCAGAAGGAATCACTTCAATTTGCATCTTGCTCAACTCATCACACAAGGTGTTAACACGGGAATCCATCAGAATACAGTTGCATTGCAACTTCCGACTCAAGGCATCAGCTACCACATTAGCTTTCCCTGGGTGATAATGTACCTCCAGGTCATAATCCTTGATCAGCTCTAGCCATCTTCTCTGCCTCATGTTGAGATCAGCCTGAGTAAAAATGTACTTAAGGCTCTTATGATCAGTGAAGATGTTGCAGTGGGTTCCCATTAGATAGTGCCTCCACATTTTCAATGCATGAACCACTGCTGCTAACTCAAGGTCATGAGTGGGATAATTTTGCTCATGAGGCCTGAGTGCTCTTGAGGCATAAGCAATGACTCGGTTGTCTTGCATCAAGACACAACCTAGCCCGGTGCCAGAGGCATCGCAATACACATCAAAAGGCTTGCTGCTGTCGGGTTGCGCCAATACCGGTGCTGTGGTCAGATGCTGCCTCAATGCATGGAAGGCATCTTCGCACTTCTGACTCCACACAAACTTGACTTCTTTCTTCAGCAACTCAGTAATAGGCTTCGCAATCCGAGAGAAGTCCGGAATAAATCTTCGGTAATAACCGGCCAATCCCAGAAAACTCCGAATCTGGCGAACAGTCGTTGGTGGCTTCCAATTCATCACCTCTTGCACTTTATCAGGATCAACAGCTATTCCATCCTGAGAAATAGTGTGACCCAAGAATTTGATTTCCTTTAGCCAAAAATCACACTTGGATAACTTGGCATAAAGGTGGTGCTCTCGCAGACGTTGAAGCACTACATGCAAATGCCCGGCATGTTCTTCGTTCTTCGAGTACACCAGAATATCATCGATGAAAACCACTACGAACTTGTCCAATTCCGGCATGAAAACAGAATTCATCAGATACATGAAATATGCTGGTGCATTTGTCAGCCCGAATGACATCACCAAGAATTCATACAGCCCATATCTGGTTGAGAATGTCGTCTTCGGAATATCACTTGCCCGTATTTTGATCTGATGGTAGCCAGAGCGAAGGTCTATTTTGGAAAACACCTTGGCCCCGACCAACTGGTCAAAGAGGACATCAATACGAGGCAAAGGATACTTGTTCTTGATAGTTACCGCATTAAGAGGGCGGTAATCTATGCACAGCCTCAAGCTTTCATCCTTCTTCTTCACAAATAGCGCTGGACATCCCCAAGGCGAAGTGCTTGGGCGAATAAATCCCTTATCCAGCAACTCTTGCAACTGCTTCTTCAACTCTGCCAACTCAGCGGGTGGCATTCGGTAGGGCCTCTTAGAAATTGGGGCCGTTCCCGGTTGCAACTCGATGGCGAATTCAATATCCCGGTCCGGTGGCATTCCTGGCAATTCATCAGGAAAGACATCTGCATACTCACAGACCACTGGGATCTTCTTCAGGGGTAACTCCGTCATAGAGAAAGCACATGACTGAGAAGAACCCTGACTAGGCAGAATCAAAGTGAAATTCCCGCAGAAAGGAGAATTAACTTCCACGGTACGACTGGCTACATCAAGCACAACTTGGTGCAAGGTCATCCAATTTGCTCCTAGAATAATGTCCACATTTTCCAATCCCAACACAAGAAGAGTGGTTTTGACAATGTGGCTTCCCAGTTGAATAGGCACACTTTGGTTTAATTGGTTAGTTGCAATTTTACCCCCAGGTGTGACTATCATGAATGACCCTTTTGAGTGAGAGAATGGCAGTTTGCAATTAGCACTAAACTTTTGGCTAATGAAACTATGAGATGCACCAGAATCAAACAGAATTAAAGCAGGTTGATTATAAACTGAAAAGGTACCGGTCATGATAGGAGCTCCTTCTGGCACTTCCTCTAGAGCAGTGAAGTTGAGCTTCCCTTGCCTGACTTGCACCTTCTGCTTTCTTCCCTTGTCTTGATTTGGTGCTGGCATCTGCCTCTGCTGGTTCCTGGGACAATTCTTGGCATAGTGGCCCACATTGCCACAAGTGAAACACTTGTTCCCATTGCCCTGGCGGAACTGCTGCTGCTGCGGAGGCTGATTGTTCCTTGGGGCGGGAGCTGGATAGCGGTTGGGTGCCGGCTGCTGCTGCTGCTGAGGTGGCCTGATCACCCATCTGCCTGCCTGCTGCTGAAAACCCCTGCTCTGATTGTGAGAAACAATCCGGAACCTCTGAGCCTGAGCGGATGGTGCTGCCATTGGTGCCTTCCTCTTCTTCTCTGCCCGGTGAGCAACAATGCAATCCTCCTGAGAGATGGCCATGTTGACCAACTCATTGAAGCTATTGGCCCGGACAGTGTTGAGTCGTTCCCGTAGCTTGGTATTGAGACCCCTGCGGAAGCGATCCCTCTTCTTTTCATCAGAATCAGCATGATACCCTGCATACTGGCATAAGTCGTTGAAGGCTTGCGCATACTGCAGTACCGTGCGGGTTCCTTGATTGAGGGCCAGGAATTCATTCAACTTCCTATCAAGAATGCCAGCTGGAATGTGGTGTCCTCTGAAGGCAGTCTTGAATTCCTCCCAAGATACTTCATGATCAGCGGGGAGCATAGCACGGAAGTGGTCCCACCAAGTCCGAGCTGGGCCGCGAAGCTGCTGTGCGGCGAAGCGAGCCTTGGCCTCATCAGGGCAGTCTCCCGTGAGGAGGGGAAACTTGGACTCGACGACGCGAAGCCACACGTCGGCGTCCAACGGATCCTCTGCCTTGGTGAACAAGGGCGGCTGCGTGCTAAGAAACTCCTGGTATGTTGCCATAGCCGGAGGTCGCTGATGCTGGCCTCCACCATGATGTTGTTGGTGGGGCTGGCGCTGCAAGAGCTGTCGCAGAATCTCATTCTGCTGGGCCATCAGCTCCTGCACTGTGGGAGCTGGAGGAGGTGGCGGGGGAGCTTGCTCATTCTGCCCGCGACGCTGCCTCGCTGCCATCTGAAAACAGAGATTGTCGCCAATGTTATCCTAACTCATATTTTCGAACGACAAGATATCATCTCATATGGAAGGAAAAGGCCATAATCATAATATTAGGTTCGAAAATGAAGATAACATGGTGACAAGGATCCCACAGATATCAAAAGTTTACAGGGTTACATTAATCAGGGGAAAGTACCCATAAGCCTAGTCCAAAATGTGATACTACTAAGCTCGCATAGGTTTCTATCCGCCTAAAAAAATGTCAAAGCGACTGCTTAACCCTGAGCGGTGGAAGCGACACTGGATACGGGTGAAGGAGGCATCGCGGAGGTAGTCCCATTGGCACCAGGGGCTGGTCCTAGCTCCTCGGGAGCCTCTTCTCCCTCGCTTCCTGCTTCATTGGCCTCCATCTCCAGGTGGTGCATGTCCAAGTGGTCATTGGCTTCCTCGAGTTCCCTCTGCACGTCGTGGAGCTGGTTCTCCAAGACATCAATAGTGTTGTCTCGGATCTCCACTTGCTGCTCCAGGGTGGTAATACACTGGCTCAGCCTTTCCACCTGCAGATCCTTTTCCACCAACTCTGTGGATAGGTCGACCACAAAATCTTCCCGACTGTCGAGAGTGAGCTTGGCAGCCTGAGCGGTGTTAGCAAGAAGTGTCATAGCATCGCTCTGAAGGGCCTGAAGGCGGTACAGCGCACTCATGCACTGGACAGTGACCCTCCCAACCAAGTCAGGATACATTGCCCACACATCCTTCACATGGCTCACGCGGTTACACCACATGGGATCATCCTTCTTCTCAGCAGGGAAGAGTCCCAAGGGGTGCATCACCATCTCCAGGGGATGGTAGCCACAGAAAGTCGTCAGAGTCTTCATGGCTGCTGCCTCAACGGTGTCGTCCGTCCTGAGTCCAATCGTCTCAGAGTCAAGAGAACGCCAACCCGGCTGAAGGGGATGAGCCTCCAAAGTTAGCCAGACCCGACAACGAGGTACCCGATGCTCCTCATACAACTGCACCGTGTACAAAGGGGGCGTAGGGTAACCGGCGGAGTTAAGCACTTCCCACAAGATGGAAGGAAAGCCATCGCGAGAAAGGAAGTCAGAACTGAAACGAGAGTCTCCTCCACTGGCGGGGGTGGGTGAATTCATCTGCGGAAGGGAATCAAAGATAAAGATTATGGTGGAAGGAAAAAGAAAAAGAGAGCCCGGATGATTTCGAAGAAAAGGGGGTTAGCTCAATATTTAATTCCTCTTTGTGTTTTATAATGCATGCATGCGGAAAGAAACGTTGCCTCTCAAAAGGAAAATAGGGTGCCTTTTTAGGGCATCCTAAAATATAAGTATTGGCCCACAGGGCCTAATTAATTAGCCACCTATTTCTCCCTCTATGCCTAAGGCCTTTTGTCCTAGGTCGGTCTAGTCCTGATGATCCGTAGTAGTTTCTAGGCAAGTTTTAGATTTTTGAAATTTGGTATTCATGGTTTATTGTCCTTCTCTGTGGTGGAATTTGCTCCGATACCAGCTGTGGCAGAACCGCCCGAATTATTCCAGCTTAAGTGCCAAAGTCACGCCTCAGGGGCCGTAACACACTTAAATCGGAATAACCCGTCAGTCCCTCAGATCTAGTCTGATAGAGCCACTTAACCAGGATCAAATTCCACAATCTCACTCGAAGGTGAGTCACAGAAGAAATACAATAAAACAGGAAACCTCAAATTAAGTACGGAGTTATTACATAAATCGGAGTTTTTGGAGTAGCAAATAAAGTTCTCAAATTAAGTGCAGCGGATAATCGATGTCGTCGGTAACGAGGAAATGGGCAAGGCCTATCCCACTACTCCTCATGCTCCTCTCCTGCCGGAGCAATATCCCACTCGACCGTCCAACCCGGTGGCAGGGTGGTAGGCCAAGTCACACCATCAACTACATCCTGCATGGTACCTGCAAAAATGGTGCCACAAGCAAGGCTGAGTATACTAATACTCAGCTAGACTTAACCGGTGTGAGGAGTCTACTCCTCTACCTCTAGACTATGCAGCTGTTTGGCTGAGGGGTTTGGTTTGCCAAAAGCACTAGCTGTTTCTAAAATCAACTTTTAGCTTTTCAAATTCTACCATCATTATCTTAGCTAGATTTGCTCCTTCTAAGCATACATGGTAACAATCAATTAGTTCAATCAACAAGTTATCTCATATAATCCACATTCCACTTCTTACTCGATGCAGTACAAGGAATCAAGCAGTCTCATTAGCTGCGAGAAGCAGACGATTCGAATCGAGTTTTAAACCTTGCAAGGTAAACCTAAACACACGGCATGTCAGGGCACTCCGACCCCACACATGACAACCGTCCCCATCGATTCCCCGTTCGCGTCCAGGCCTCACCGCCTTGGCATACAATGCTCCACTGACCCCGGCTGCCGCCGTGCAGTGACCGCACTTGTACCCACCATAGCTAGCATGGGAGACCCTGTCTCAGGTCACATGAGGGATAAAGTCCGCGCCCGGCTTCACTCAGGTACTAGGTTTACCGGTTACCATTTTTCCCGGCATGTGCTTAGTACGTTCAAAAGCTTGACTCAGGTATCCACACATTAATCCTTAATTCATTTTTCCCGTCTCATGGACAAGGCATCCTCCCTGGATCCAAGTCCATAGACCAACATATATCCCATTATCAAGATGAATACAATCAATTCCTGACCTCGCGCGAGTGCTAGAAAAATCACTCGACTTCTACCGAGATCCTGATTAGCAAGCAGCTACTCGACCTAGCATACTAGTATTCATCTCAAAAAGGAGTCCTAAGTTCATGCAACTAGAGGTTTCAAGCAACTCCTACACTTAAGTGCACATTACAGTCCTACAAGCATTAAGTGTAGTAAAGTAGCATATAATAACATGGTTATGCATAAAACCGGGGCTTGCCTTCAATTGCTGGGGCTGCGGGGAGATCCTCAATAGCAGCCTCTGAAGCCTGCTCCTGGTCCTCCTCTTGGACAGGTCCTTGCTCGGGGATGAGCACGTACTCTCCGTCGGCAAGATTACAATCTAATGAATGCAATGCGTAAGATATATGCATGATACAATAGGTGCTTTAGAATTTACAACTTTTAAAGATGTAGGGTCTTTTGAATTTAAACAAGTTAACCTTACTTATGTAAAACCCTTTTAGTGGTATACTTAGTAAATTGGGTTAGTTTTAATGGGATGAGGTTTATTCCTTCTTCTCTTTTCTTTTATTCTCTTTAATGTTTTGGAGTAGGTTTGAACTACAAGTTGCTTTTATAGAATTCCAAAAATTCTGCAAAAATTACAGTGGCTTGCTACTGGTGTATGATTCTCTGTCTCAAAATTTGGGGTTCAGAAAGTGAATGGTTTGCTCTGAACAAAATTACCAAATTTTAGGGCAGAAGGGGTACTTTGAACTACAACTATTATTTAACAGTGGGTAATTCTTTAAAACTTATTTTTGCTGGCTTTTAGGTGTCATAACATGACTTGATACAAATTTCTAGTCATTAATACCTCTTAATTCTTTTCCTATGGTTTTCTTAAGGTTTCTAGCCAAAGGGGTGCTTTCTACTACCACTATGTTTGAAAAACATCAAACAACAGAGTTCTTATTTTTCTTAGCTAGTATTTTGTGCAAGAGCAATCATTCTGGAGTTTGGTTTCTTTTTGCTTAAGGGAAGGGGTGGTTTGCATTATTTAAGTCAAATGGCCTTTCTCACAAATTGCTAGCAAAAGGCATGGGTTCACTTCTTTTTCATGGGTTTGTATTTTTCTCTGGTGGTTTATCTCATCATGGACTTAGCTAATTTTTGGTTGCCCATTATCTCATTATTTGAGGTTGTTTATGATTTATTGGGAAAATGCCTTATAACCACTTTGTATTTATTTTCCTTACTTAAAAAGTTAGGCTGGGGTGCTCTGTATTTTTGTAGTGGGTCTCTGGTGGTTATAAGTTCACTGGATTTTTGTTAACCACTTTGGTTATGGTCTTGCAATTTTAATAATTGATTTTCAGTCTACATAAGGCTGATTAAAGCATCTTAATTAGAAACTGGTCCTAATTAATGGTCTCTGCATTTTTCCTAGGTTCTTGGTTGCATAAGTAAACTAGGAAAAATATTACTAATCACTGTTCAACATTTTCTAATGCTTTTCTGATTTTCTCTAAGTTGTGGACAAAATGGCTTTAAATGAATAACTACACCATAACCTCTAATGCTGGGGGTTCTACTATTTTTAAACAATGTCTAATTAGGGTATAAGCATCTACAAATTTTCTTAAGCTCAGTACAGAAGAAAAACTAATTTTCCTTAATTAAACAAGGTTTAGGGGGTTTCTGTTTTTAAATTTAAACTCTAAAATTTGGAACAGAAAGCATATGGTTCAATAATTTTAAATGATAGATCATAATATTCCAGAGCTAGCAAAATTGGTTTGACAGCTTTTCATTAAGATTTCATCAAGTTATGAATTTTCTAAGTTCTCTGGTTGTTTTAAAAGAATAACAGAATTGATTAAAGGGAAAAACACTTTGCACTGGGGTCCCTGGCGGTTTTTCTAGGTTTTCCTCGCAAATCAGTCCTTAGGTTACTATTCATATGAGTCGCTGACATTACAGAAAACCCCTCGGGTTCTACAGAACCTAACCCGAGGTCCTTCTTCTACCTCAAACAGTAGCCGCGGCGAAGAAAAGGGCGGAGGGGCTTACCGGCGGCGAGACTGTTCCGGTGAAGTGGTCGAGGGTGAAGGGGAGGTCGCGGGGATCACAACGGTGTGCGGAACGTCGACGGAGATGACCGGAGTCGGTCGGTCCACGCGCGCAGGCGGGGATGCTCGTCGGCGGCGAGGAGACCGGCCTGGTCACGGCGAGGTAGTTCAATCAAATAGGTCAGAGAGGTCCACGGGATGCCAGAGAAGACATGAGCGAAAGGAATTTAGCGGAGACTCACTGGATAGCTCGGTCCACGCGCGGCGGCGGAAGACCGAAGTCCGGTGAGGTTGATCTCGGGCCTCCGGTGAAGTCCGGTCGGGTCCGAGGGCTTGGCGAGCTTCACGGGCTATTGGCGGAGCTAGCCGAAGCACTGGTTGGGCTGGAGGGCGGCTGGAGTGGGCTGGCCACGGCGGCCGTAGCTCTGGCGGCAATGGCGGGCGGAAATTCGCTCGCCGGAGCTAAGGAACGGTGGCTGGCCGATGAGGGTGAGTGCGGGGCGAAGAGAGGTGCGCCCGGGGAGGCTTTATAGGCACGGCGCGGTGCACGGGCGGTCGTGGACCGGCGAGTGCGCGCGGGCGTGCACTGGGAAGGCGCGGTGCGCGAACGGGCGTGAACCAGGGGTGTCAGCCGCGGTCGAACACGTGTTCCCGTTGCCTCTGCCCCTGTTCAAGCGCCGATTGGGAGCAAATCTTCGCGAATTTGGGCAAGATCACTGTTGGGTCCATGCTTCGTTGCGCCGAAGGTCTTGCGTGAAGAAGCAGCTTCGGCTGAAATCGTCCCCAGGAAATGGCCGAAGGTTCCTTTTTATAGAGCTTCGGCGTTGCAAACCGACATAAAGATAGAATGACCTTTTTATCCATAGAGGTCTAAGATAATGTTGTAAACTTTTGTAAAGGGCATAATTGTAATTCGTCACAGGCTGCGTCCTGTGTCTATAAATAGATGAACAGTACCCCCGTACTGTGGACACGCTGACTTGGCATTTGCTTTTGCGTCACGCTTGTACTTTTTACCTTCTCTCAGGACCGAAGGTACATTTGTAATTTGAAATCATTTCTATTTTTCCATGTTAATAAAATAGAAATGATTCTATGATGACGTTTATATTATATTTCATGCTTTATATGAGTCCTTCGTCATTACTTGTTATGTTTACGAAGGTATGTCTCTTATGACCTTCGTCCGAAACTCATTATTTCCCGAAGGGACATAATGCTTCGAAGGACGAAGGACTTTAACACTTAACACTTTTTATGTTGCCTTGTTCTTAACTCTTAGCATTTGAGAACAAGTCCCCAACAATCACTGCAAGGGATTTGTTCACCAGACCAAGCTTTGTCTTTTGTGTATGGACGACGTGCGGTTTTAGGCTAGGGACAGGGAGTTGTAGCGTCACCAAGGTGCCAGTGTCAGAATGCCTGGTCCCGAGGTTGAGCTGCGCCAAAACCGTGTCAAAAGGATTTGGTTTGAGTTCAAACTTTCCCAGAATGTGTTCAAGGTAATTTGGCACGACTTTGATATTTGGATCTTCTGGCTTTGAGTTTGGAAAAGCAGAGAACACAGATGATCTTTGAGAAGAGGTCTGAAATTCAGAAATTCAGAAATCTGAATTTCTCTAAGGGTTCATTGATCAAGGGCTGATTTGGGGATTTATTTGAGTTATGTTGGCTAAGCCTTCTTAATCTTTCTTGTTACTTAGCAAATATACTTTAACTTATATAATTGGCTCAACTCACAATTTTAAACTTTTCATCCTCTTTTCACATCTTCTTGAATTTTGTTCATGGGGGTCTACTTAGAGTTCTTAATTAGGGTTGCACATTCTTATCTTTTCAAGGACTCAATTGTTTTGATCATGACACTTTTAAACATATACTTGGTGAATTCTTTGTCACTTAAGTTATTTTGATGCTCATGCTTACTTTGGTTCACATAAAATAATGGTTCTTGGTGTGGCTTTTTAAGAGAAACCCTAGGTGACACTGGGGTGTCACAGCCTTCCCCCCTTAAAGGAATCTCGTCCCGAGATTCAGGCCAGAGTCCTCCCGGGGTGAAGCGAAGGGTGAGACTGATAGGAAAAAGGGTGATGATTGTTATTATTAGGGCAAAACTGCTCTTCGAATGTCATTCTCTTTGCAACTTCAGAAGGAAGTCCTTTTAAGTTTTATCTTTTAGTTACTTCATTCTGAATTAAGATCATATTTTTGGAAATTAAATTCGAAAGGCAGGAGGAGGGGTTGGGGGTGATTACATACCAGCTTCCTTAGGTAGGCAATCGGGGAAGTTGGATCTTAAGAATTCCTCGGTTTCCCAAGTAGCTTCCTCCTCTGAGTGATTACTCCACTGGACCTTGAACATCTTGATCGATTTAGCCCGAGTTGATCTTTCCTTGCAATCCAGAATCTTGGAGGGGTACTCTTGGTACGAGAGATCTGGCTCTATCTCCAATTCTGGCTCTGCTAGAATCTCAGTCGGCAATCGAACACACTTCTTCAGCTGAGATACATGGAATACGCTGTGAATGGCAGACATCTTTGAAGGTAACTTCAGCTTGTATGCCACGGGTCCACATGCTTCTATGATCTCATAAGGTCCAATGTATCGAGGGGCTAACTTGCCTTTGATTCCAAACCTCTGCACTCCCTTGGTGGGTGATACCTTGAGGTATACAAAACTTCCCACCTCGAACTGGAGAGGTTTCCTTCTTCTGTCATGATAGCTCTTCTGCCTGGCCTGAGCAGCTTCTAGATTCTTCCTGATCAGCTTGACCTTCCTTTCGGCTTCAGTCACTAAATCAGGTCCAAAAACTTCTCTTTCACCAGGCTGAGACCAATTGAGTGGTGTCCTGCACCTTCTCCCATAGAGAGCTTCAAAAGGTGCCATCTTTAGGCTGGACTGATAACTATTGTTATAAGCAAACTCTGCCAAGGAGAGGTGCTTATCCCAGTTCTTGCCACAATCGATCGCACAAGCTCTCAGCATATCTTCCAGAATCTGGTTTACCCTTTCCGTCTGACCATCAGTCTGTGGGTGGTAAGCTGAACTCCTGATTAGCTTGGTTCCCAAAGACTCTTGCAATTGTTCCCAAAATCTGGCAACAAATTGGGCTCCTCGGTCAGAAACAATGGTCCGAGGTAATCCATGCAAACACACGATTCGGTCAATATACAATTCTGCATACTTCTGAGCCTTATCAGTGGTGTGCACAGGAAGAAAATGTGCCACTTTCGTCAATCGGTCCACAATAACCCAAATTGAATCATGATGACGGAAGGTGTTGGGTAGACCCACAATGAAATCCATGCTGATATCGTCCCACTTCCACGAAGGTACGGACAGTGGTCGCAAAGCTCCAGCGGACTTCAAGTGGCTTGCCTTAACCCTCTGACAGGTGTCACATTCTGATACATACTGGGCTATCTCCCTCTTCATTCTGGTCCACCAGTACAAAGGCTTCAAATCATGGTACATCTTGGTGCTTCCCGGATGCATAGAGAATTTGGAGAGATGAGCCTCATCCAAAATTTTCCTCTTGAGATCCTGGTCCTTAGGAATTACCAATCTGCTTTTGAACCATAACACACCTTTCTCATCCTGGCGGAAACAATTATACTTTTCAACCTTCTGATGGAGATTCTTCTTGATAATCTGCACTCCCTTGTCACTGAGCTGGGCCATGATGATCTGGTCTTGCAAAGTTGGCTCAACAGAAATGTGAGACAAAGAACCAGAAGGAATCACTTCAATTTGCATCTTGCTCAACTCATCACACAAGGTGTTAACACGGGAATCCATCAGAATACAGTTGCATTGCAACTTCCGACTCAAGGCATCAGCTACCACATTAGCTTTCCCTGGGTGATAATGTACCTCCAGGTCATAATCCTTGATCAGCTCTAGCCATCTTCTCTGCCTCATGTTGAGATCAGCCTGAGTAAAAATGTACTTAAGGCTCTTATGATCAGTGAAGATGTTGCAGTGGGTTCCCATTAGATAGTGCCTCCACATTTTCAATGCATGAACCACTGCTGCTAACTCAAGGTCATGAGTGGGATAATTTTGCTCATGAGGCCTGAGTGCTCTTGAGGCATAAGCAATGACTCGGTTGTCTTGCATCAAGACACAACCTAGCCCGGTGCCAGAGGCATCGCAATACACATCAAAAGGCTTGCTGCTGTCGGGTTGCGCCAATACCGGTGCTGTGGTCAGATGCTGCCTCAATGCATGGAAGGCATCTTCGCACTTCTGACTCCACACAAACTTGACTTCTTTCTTCAGCAACTCAGTAATAGGCTTCGCAATCCGAGAGAAGTCCGGAATAAATCTTCGGTAATAACCGGCCAATCCCAGAAAACTCCGAATCTGGCGAACAGTCGTTGGTGGCTTCCAATTCATCACCTCTTGCACTTTATCAGGATCAACAGCTATTCCATCCTGAGAAATAGTGTGACCCAAGAATTTGATTTCCTTTAGCCAAAAATCACACTTGGATAACTTGGCATAAAGGTGGTGCTCTCGCAGACGTTGAAGCACTACATGCAAATGCCCGGCATGTTCTTCTTCGTTCTTCGAGTACACCAGAATATCATCGATGAAAACCACTACGAACTTGTCCAATTCCGGCATGAAAACAGAATTCATCAGATACATGAAATATGCTGGTGCATTTGTCAGCCCGAATGACATCACCAAGAATTCATACAGCCCATATCTGGTTGAGAATGCCGTCTTCGGAATATCACTTGCCCGTATTTTGATCTGATGGTAGCCAGAGCGAAGGTCTATTTTGGAAAACACCTTGGCCCCGACCAACTGGTCAAAGAGGACATCAATACGAGGCAAAGGATACTTGTTCTTGATAGTTACCGCATTAAGAGGGCGGTAATCTATGCACAGCCTCAAGCTTTCATCCTTCTTCTTCACAAATAGCGCTGGACATCCCCAAGGCGAAGTGCTTGGGCGAATAAATCCCTTATCCAGCAACTCTTGCAACTGCTTCTTCAACTCTGCCAACTCAGCGGGTGGCATTCGGTAGGGCCTCTTAGAAATTGGGGCCGTTCCCGGTTGCAACTCGATGGCGAATTCAATATCCCGGTCCGGTGGCATTCCTGGCAATTCATCAGGAAAGACATCTGCATACTCACAGACCACTGGGATCTTCTTCAGGGGTAACTCCGTCATAGAGAAAGCACATGACTGAGAAGAACCCTGACTAGGCAGAATCAAAGTGAAATTCCCGCAGAAAGGAGAATTAACTTCCACGGTACGACTGGCTACATCAAGCACAACTTGGTGCAAGGTCATCCAATTTGCTCCTAGAATAATGTCCACATTTTCCAATCCCAACACAAGAAGAGTGGTTTTGACAATGTGGCTTCCCAGTTGAATAGGCACACTTTGGTTTAATTGGTTAGTTGCAATTTTACCCCCAGGTGTGACTATCATGAATGACCCTTTTGAGTGAGAGAATGGCAGTTTGCAATTAGCACTGAACTTTTGGCTAATGAAACTATGAGATGCACCAGAATCAAACAGAATTAAAGCAGGTTGATTATAAACTGAAAAGGTACCGGTCATGATAGGAGCTCCTTCTGGCACTTCCTCTAGAGCAGTGAAGTTGAGCTTCCCTTGCCTGACTTGCACCTTCTGCTTTCTTCCCTTGTCTTGATTTGGTGCTGGCATCTGCCTCTGCTGGTTCCTGGGACAATTCTTGGCATAGTGGCCCACATTGCCACAAGTGAAACACTTGTTCCCATTGCCCTGGCGGAACTGCTGCTGCTGCGGAGGCTGATTGTTCCTTGGGGCGGGAGCTGGATAGCGGTTGGGTGCCGGCTGCTGCTGCTGCTGAGGTGGCCTGATCACCCATCTGCCTGCCTGCTGCTGAAAACCCCTGCTCTGATTGTGAGAAACAATCCGGAACCTCTGAGCCTGAGCGGATGGTGCTGCCATTGGTGCCTTCCTCTTCTTCTCTGCCCTGTGAGCAACAATGCAATCCTCCTGAGAGATGGCCATGTTGACCAACTCATTGAAGTTATTGGCCCGGACAGTGTTGAGTCGTTCCCGTAGCTTGGTATTGAGACCCCTGCGGAAGCGATCCCTCTTCTTTTCATCAGAATCAGCATGATACCCTGCATACTGGCATAAGTCGTTGAAGGCTTGCGCATACTGCAGTACCGTGCGGGTTCCTTGATTGAGGGCCAGGAATTCATTCAACTTCCTATCAAGAATGCCAGCTGGAATGTGGTGTCCTCTGAAGGCAGTCTTGAATTCCTCCCAAGATACTTCATGATCAGCGGGGAGCATAGCACGGAAGTGGTCCCACCAAGTCCGAGCTGGGCCGCGAAGCTGCTGTGCGGCGAAGCGAGCCTTGGCCTCATCAGGGCAGTCTCCCGTGAGGAGGGGAAACTTGGACTCGACGACGCGAAGCCACACGTCGGCGTCCAACGGATCCTCTGCCTTGGTGAACAAGGGCGGCTGCGTGCTCAGAAACTCCTGGTATGTTGCCATAGCCGGAGGTCGCTGATGCTGGCCTCCACCATGATGTTGTTGGTGGGGCTGGCGCTACAAGAGCTGTCGCAGAATCTCATTCTGCTGGGCCATCAGCTCCTGCACTGTGGGAGCTGGAGGAGGTGGCGGGGGAGCTTGCTCATTCTGCCCGCGACGCTGCCTCGCTGCCATCTGAAAACAGAGATTGTCGCCAATGTTATCCTAACTCATATTTTCGAACGACAAGATATCATCTCATATGGAAGGAAAAGGCCATAATCATAATATTAGGTTCGAAAATGAAGATAACATGGTGACAAGGATCCCACAGATATCAAAAGTTTACAGGGTTACATTAATCAGGGGAAAGTACCCATAAGCCTAGTCCAAAATGTGATACTACTAAGCTCGCATAGGTTTCTATCCGCCTAAAAAAATGTCAAAGCGACTGCTTAACCCTGAGCGGTGGAAGCGACACTGGATACGGGTGAAGGAGGCATCGCGGAGGTAGTCCCATTGGCACCAGGGGCTGGTCCTAGCTCCTCGGGAGCCTCTTCTCCCTCGCTTCCTGCTTCATTGGCCTCCATCTCCAGGTGGTGCATGTCCAAGTGGTCATTGGCTTCCTCGAGTTCCCTCTGCACGTCGTGGAGCTGGTTCTCCAAGACATCAATAGTGTTGTCTCGGATCTCCACTTGCTGCTCCAGGGTGGTAATACGCTGGCTCAGCCTTTCCACCTGCAGATCCTTTTCCACCAACTCTGTGGATAGGTCGACCACAAAATCTTCCCGACTGTCGAGAGTGAGCTTGGCAGCCTGAGCGGTGTTAGCAAGAAGTGTCATAGCATCGCTCTGAAGGGCCTGAAGGCGGTACAGCGCACTCATGCACTGGACAGTGACCCTCCCAACCAAGTCAGGATACATTGCCCACACATCCTTCACATGGCTCACGCGGTTACACCACATGGGATCATCCTTCTTCTCAGCAGGGAAGAGTCCCAAGGGGTGCATCACCATCTCCAGGGGATGGTAGCCACAGAAAGTCGTCAGAGTCTTCATGGCTGCTGCCTCAACGGTGTCGTCCGTCCTGAGTCCAATCGTCTCAGAGTCAAGAGAACGCCAACCCGGCTGAAGGGGATGAGCCTCCAAAGTTAGCCAGACCCGACAACGAGGTACCCGATGCTCCTCATACAACTGCACCGTGTACAAAGGGGGCGTAGGGTAACCGGCGGAGTTAAGCACTTCCCACAAGATGGAAGGAAAGCCATCGCAAGAAAGGAAGTCAGAACTGAAACGAGAGTCTCCTCCACTGGCGGGGGTGGGTGAATTCATCTGCGGAAGGGAATCAAAGATAAAGATTATGGTGGAAGGAAAAAGAAAAAGAGAGCCCGGATGATTTCGAAGAAAAGGGGGTTAGCTCAATATTTAATTCCTCTTTGTGTTTTATAATGCATGCATGCGGAAAGAAACGTTGCCTCTCAAAAGGAAAATAGGGTGCCTTTTTAGGGCATCCTAAAATATAAGTATTGGCCCACAGGGCCTAATTAATTAGCCACCTATTTCTCCCTCTATGCCTAAGGCCTTTCGTCCTAGGTCTAGCGGTCTAGTCCTGACGATCCGTAGTAGTTTCTAGGCAAGTTTTAGATTTTTGAAATTTGGTATTCATGGTTTATTGTCCTTCTCTGTGGTGGAATTTGCTCCGATACCAGCTGTGGCAGAACCGCCCGAATTATTCCAGCTTAAGTGCCAAAGTCACGCCTCAGGGGCCGTAACACACTTAAATCGGAATAACCCGTCAGTCCCTCAGATCTAGTCTGATAGAGCCACTTAACCAGGATCAAATTCCACAATCTCACTCGAAGGTGAGTCACAGAAGAAATACAATAAAACAGGAAACCTCAAATTAAGTACGGAGTTATTACATAAATCGGAGTTTTTGGAGTAGCAAATAAAGTTCTCAAATTAAGTGCAGCGGATAATCGATGTCGTCGGTAACGAGGAAATGGGCAAGGCCTAGCCCACTACTCCTCATGCTCCTCTCCTGCCGGAGCAATATCCCACTCGACCGTCCAACCCGGTGGCAGGGTGGTAGGCCAAGTCACACCATCAACTACATCCTGCATGGTACCTGCAAAAATGGTGCCACAAGCAAGGCTGAGTATACTAATACTCAGCTAGACTTAACCGGTGTGGGGAGTCTACTCCTCTACCTCTAGACTATGCAGCTGTTTGGCTGAGGGGTTTGGTTTGCCAAAAGCACTAGCTGTTTCTAAAATCAACTTTTAGCTTTTCAAATTCTACCATCATTATCTTAGCTAGATTTGCTCCTTCTAAGCATACATGGTAACAATCAATTAGTTCAATCAACAAGTTATCTCATATAATCCACATTCCACTTCTTACTCGATGCAGTACAAGGAATCAAGCAGTCTCATTAGCTGCGAGAAGCAGACGATTCGAATCGAGTTTTAAACCTTGCAAGGTAAACCTAAACACACGGCATGTCAGGGCACTCCGACCCCACACATGACAACTGTCCCCATCGATTCCCCGTTCGCGTCCAGGCCTCACCGCCTTGGCATACAATGCTCCACTGACCCCGGCTGCCGCCGTGCAGTGACCGCACTTGTACCCACCATAGCTAGCATGGGAGACCCTGTCTCAGGTCGCATGAGGGATAAAGTCCGCGCCCGGCTTCACTCAGGTACTAGGTTTACCGGTTACCATTTTTCCCGGCATGTGCTTAGTACGTTCAAAAGCTTGACTCAGGTATCCACACATTAATCCTTAATTCATTTTTCCCGTCTCATGGACAAGGCATCCTCCCTGGATCCAAGTCCATAGACCAACATATATCCCATTATCAAGATGAATACAATCAATTCCTGACCTCGCGCGAGTGCTAGAAAAATCACTCGACTTCTACCGAGATCCTGATTAGCAAGCAGCTACTCGACCTAGCATACTAGTATTCATCTCAAAAAGGAGTCCTAAGTTCATGCAACTAGAGGTTTCAAGCAACTCCTACACTTAAGTGCACATTACAGTCCTACAAGCATTAAGTGTAGTAAAGTAGCATATAATAACATGGTTATGCATAAAACCGGGGCTTGCCTTCAATTGCTGGGGCTGCGGGGAGATCCTCAATAGCAGCCTCTGAAGCCTGCTCCTGGTCCTCCTCTTGGACAGGTCCTTGCTCGGGGATGAGCACGTACTCTCCGTCGGCAAGATTACAATCTAATGAATGCAATGCGTAAGATATATGCATGATACAATAGGTGCTTTAGAATTTACAACTTTTAAAGATGTAGGGTCTTTTGAATTTAAACAAGTTAACCTTACTTATGTAAAACCCTTTTAGTGGTATACTTAGTAAATTGGGTTAGTTTTAATGGGATGAGGTTTATTCCTTCTTCTCTTTTCTTTTATTCTCTTTAATGTTTTGGAGTAGGTTTGAACTACAAGTTGCTTTTATAGAATTCCAAAAATTCTGCAAAAATTACAGTGGCTTGCTACTGGTGTATGATTCTCTGTCTCAAAATTTGGGGTTCAGAAAGTGAATGGTTTTCTCTGAACAAAATTACCAAATTTTAGGGCAGAAGGGGTACTTTGAACTACAACTATTATTTAACAGTGGGTAATTCTTTAAAACTTATTTTTGCTGGCTTTTAGGTGTCATAACATGACTTGATACAAATTTCTAGTCATTAATACCTCTTAATTCTTTTCCTATGGTTTTCTTAAGGTTTCTAGCCAAAGGGGTGCTTTCTACTACCACTATGTTTGAAAAACATCAAACAACAAAGTTCTTATTTTTCTTAGCTAGTATTTTGTGGAAGAGCAATCATTCTGGAGTTTGGTTTCTTTTTGCTTAAGGGAAGGGGTGGTTTGCATTATTTAAGTCAAATGGCCTTTCTCACAAATTGCTAGCAAAAGGCATGGGTTCACTTCTTTTTCATGGGTTTGTATTTTTCTCTGGTGGTTTATCTCATCATGGACTTAGCTAATTTTTGGTTGCCCATTATCTCATTATTTGAGGTTGTTTATGATTTATTGGGAAAATGCCTTATAACCACTTTGTATTTATTTTCCTTACTTAAAAAGTTAGGCTGGGGTGCTCTGTATTTTTGTAGTGGGTCTCTGGTGGTTATAAGTTCACTGGATTTTTGTTAACCACTTTGGTTATGGTCTTGCAATTTTAATAATTGATTTTCAGTCTACATAAGGCTGATTAAAGCATCTTAATTAGAAACTGGTCCTAATTAATGGTCTCTGCATTTTTCCTAGGTTCTTGGTTGCATAAGTAAACTAGGAAAAATATTACTAATCACTGTTCAACATTTTCTAATGCTTTTCTGATTTTCTCTAAGTTGTGGACAAAATGGCTTTAAATGAATAACTACACCATAACCTCTAATGCTGGGGGTTCTACTATTTTTAAACAATGTCTAATTAGGGTATAAGCATCTACAAATTTTCTTAAGCTCAGTACAGAAGAAAAACTAATTTTCCTTAATTAAACAAGGTTTAGGGGGTTTCTGTTTTTAAATTTAAACTCTAAAATTTGGAACAGAAAGCATATGGTTCAATAATTTTAAATGATAGATCATAATATTCCAGAGCTAGCAAAATTGGTTTGACAGCTTTTCATTAAGATTTCATCAAGTTATGAATTTTCTAAGTTCTCTGGTTGTTTTAAAAGAATAACAGAATTGATTAAAGGGAAAAACACTTTGCACTGGGGTCCCTGGCGGTTTTTCTAGGTTTTCCTCGCGAATCAGTCCTTAGGTTACTATTCATATGAGTCGCTGACATTACAGAAAACCCCTCGGGTTCTACAGAACCTAACCCGAGGTCCTTCTTCTACCTCAAACAGTAGCCGCGGCGAAGAAAAGGGCGGAGGGGCTTACCGGCGGCGAGACTGTTCCGGTGAAGTGGTCGAGGGTGAAGGGGAGGTCGCGGGGAGCACAACGGTGTGCGGAACGTCGACGGAGATGACCGGAGTCGGTCGGTCCACGCGCGCAGGCGGGGATGCTCGTCGGCGGCGAGGAGACCGGCCTGGTCACGGCGAGGTAGTTCAATCAAATAGGTCAGAGAGGTCCACGGGATGCCAGAGAAGACATGAGCGAAAGGAATTTAGCGGAGACTCACTGGATAGCTCGGTCCACGCGCGGCGGCGGAAGACCGAAGTCCGGTGAGGTTGATCTCGGGCCTCCGGTGAAGTCCGGTCGGGTCCGAGGGCTTGGCGAGCTTCACGGGCTACTGGCGGAGCTAGCCGAAGCACTGGTTGGGCTGGAGGGCGGCTGGAGTGGGCTGGCCACGGCGGCCGTAGCTCTGGCGGCAATGGCGGGCGGAAATTCGCTCGCCGGAGCTAAGGAACGGTGGCTGGCCGATGAGGGTGAGTGCGGGGCGAAGAGAGGTGCGCCCGGGGAGGCTTTATAGGCACGGCGCGGTGCACGGGCGGTCGTGGACCGGCGAGTGCACGCGGGCGTGCACTGGGAAGGCGCGGTGCGCGAACGGGCGTGAACTAGGGGTGTCAGCCGCGGTCGAACACGTGTTCCCGTTGCCTCTGCCCCTGTTCAAGCGCCGATTGGGAGCAAATCTTCGCGAATTTGGGCAAGATCACTGCAAGGGATTTGTTCACCAGACCAAGCTTTGTCTTTTGTGTATGGACGACGTGCGGTTTTAGGCTAGGGACAGGGAGTTGTAGCGTCACCAAGGTGCCAGTGTCAGAATGCCTGGTCCCGAGGTTGAGCTGCGCCAAAACTGTGTCAAAAGGATTTGGTTTGAGTTCAAACTTTCCCAGAATGTGTTCAAGGTAATTTGGCACGACTTTGATATTTGGATCTTCTGGCTTTGAGTTTGGAAAAGCAGAGAACACAGATGATCTTTGAGAAGAGGTCTGAAATTCAGAAATTCAGAAATCTGAATTTCTCTAAGGGTTCATTGATCAAGGGCTGATTTGGGGATTTATTTGAGTTATGTTGGCTAAGCCTTCTTAATCTTTCTTGTTACTTAGCAAATATACTTTAACTTATATAATTGGCTCAACTCACAATTTTAAACTTTTCATCCTCTTTTCACATCTTCTTGAATTTTGTTCATGGGGGTCTACTTAGAGTTCTTAATTAGGGTTGCACATTCTTATCTTTTCAAGGACTCAATTGTTTTGATCATGACACTTTTAAACATATACTTGGTGAATTCTTTGTCACTTAAGTTATTTTGATGCTCATGCTTACTTTGGTTCACATAAAATAATGGTTCTTGGTGTGGCTTTTTAAGAGAAACCCTAGGTGACACTGGGGTGTCACAATAAATACCCCACAACCACCTCCACTCCAACCATCCAAGCATTCACAACAATGCATTCAATACAAGAGCAATACACTTCACTCCAAAGACACAATTCAAGTGATCGATCCACTCAAAGTCTCAAACTCAACTCTAGCGCATTAGGACTTGTGAGAGGATTCTTTGTGTTCCTTATTGCTCTTGTTTGCTTGGCTTGGCTTTCTTTTCTTTCTCACTTCTTACTATCAAGCTTTGTAAGCGAGGCAAGAGACACCAATTGTGTGGTGGTCCTTGCGGGGTCTAAGTGACCCGTGAGATTAAGGAAGAAGCTTCACTCGGTCTAAGTGACCGTTTGAGAGAGGGAAATGGTTGAAAGAGATCCAGTCTTTGTGACCACCTCAATGGGGACTAGGTTCATTAGAGCCGAACCTCAGTAAAATAAATCACCGTGTCATCCGCTTTACTTTCTTGGTTGATTTGTTTTCCCCTCTCTCCCGGACTCAGATTTTATTCTAACGCTAACCCCGGCTTGTAGTGTGTTTAAAGTTGTAAATTTCAGTTTCCGCCTATCCACCCCCCTCTAGGCGACTTTCACCAGGGATCTTCCTTGAAACAGACAAGTCCTTGATGTGCTCTCCCTATCAACCTTACTCCCGGCATAGTCGGAATCTGAATATCCGATTAAGTCAAAGGTAGACCCCTTTGGATACCAGATCCCGAAGCAAGGCGTAGAAACCAAATATCTAAGATCTCACTTAACGGCCACAGGGTGACATTCCTTAGGTCGGATTGAAATCTAGCACACATGCATACACTTAGCATAATATCTGGTCTACTAGCACAAAGATAAAGCAAAGAACCTACCATAGACCGGTACGCTTTTTGATCAACGGACTTACCTTCTTTGTTGAGGCCCAAGTGCCTGTTCGTACCCATCGGTGTCTTTGCGGGCTTTGCATCCTTCATCCCAAACCTCTTAAGTAGGTATTGAGTGTACTTCATATGGGAGATGAAGGTTCCTTCCATGAGTTGCTTCACTTGGAATCCAAGGAAGTAGCTTAACTCGCCCATCATAGACATCTCGAATTTCTGCATCATCACCCTGCTAAACTCCTCACAAGACTTTTGATTAGTAGAACCAAATATTATGTCATCGATATATATTTGGTATACAAATAGATCACCATTACAAGCCTTAGCAACTATAGTAGGATCAGCTTTCCCAACCTTGAAAGCGTTACAAATAAGGAAATCTCTAAGGCATTCATACCATGCTCTTGGGGCTTTCTTAAGTCCATAGAATGCCTTAGAGAGCCTATAGACGTGGTTGGGATACCTGTCATCCTCGAAGCCAGGGGTTGTCCCACATACACTTCCTCCTTGATTGGTCCATTTAGGAAGGCGCTCTTCACATCCATTTGAAATAACTTAAACGAATGGTGAGCAGCATAGGCCAATACTATGCGAATTGATTCTAGCCTAGCTACAAGAGCAAAAGTCTCCTCAAAATCCTAACCTGCGACTTGGGCATAACCTTTTGCCACAAGTTGAGCCTTGTTTCTTGTTACCACTCTGTGTTAGGCTTCCTTCCCCTTAAGTGTGTGACCCTATAGGTTCACGTACATATAGACATGGCCCAAGTACTCTTACTTGGCCCAATAATTGGCAGCGGCCTCTAGCAAAACATGTCAACTCCTATGCGCACGTAAAGATCATATCAAACGAAACAATGCAACATTACGTACATGTTGTTCCCTTTGTCTCACGATATTTGGTCTAGCTCTAAGCTGACCTCTCTTTCTCGATACTATGAATTGGAATCCTTTCATTGGTTAACACTTAACCCTAGCACGACCATGCATTTCTTGATCCAATCACTCGAGGGGCCCAGAGATATCTCTCTCAAGAAGAGATGGACAAATTCCATCTTGACTGACCATGCCTCACACCATACTTCCCGACAAACCCAAAACTACCTTTATAACTACCCAGTTACGGAGTAGCGTTTGATAGTCTCTAAGTAAGTCAATTCACATCTTGAGAACCTGCGACAATCTCAGGTCTAAGGATACAGTATACATGTTGCAAAAAGAGAACTATATTACAATATCTCACGTTGGTCGGTCCAGCCTCATGTCATACATGCACCCACATTATTAATTTACCATCTCCATGTCCATGATTTATGAAATGTAGTCATCAACTAATACATGTGCTAGTCATCGACTCTAACTAGGGACATCATTTAGAATAAGCATACAAGTAAAGAATCTCACAAATAATTCACATAATTGCTAATCAATACAAGGTGTCTTTCATGGATATTCAATTAAGTTATATATATATATATATATATATATATATATATATATATATATATATATATCATGGATACAAAGAAATATGCTCATCCCTATGATTATCTCTAGGACATAGTTCTAACAGTCTCCCACTTGCACAGTTGCACTAGAGTTAATCTAGAAGATATCTAATACCCATAGATCTCATGTGTGCATCATGCTTGGGTTGTGGAAGAGGTTTTGTCAAAGGATCAACAACATTCAAATTTGTATGTATTTTGTGTATCTTTATCTCACCTCGCCTAACGAATTCTCGTATGAGGTGAAACTTCCGTAGTACGTGTTTTGCTCTGTAGTCTACCGAACATGTCCTAAATATATAGAACACACATCTATACTCTATATAAATAGTCTCTATATCTCTCTCCTCTCTTTATCTATATTTATACTTTAGATAACGAATTAAGCAAAACAAAGAATGTGCAAGATATTTGAGACAAACATGAATGCATAAAAATTAGAGAAAGAATGTTGTTGGTGAAAGAAATGAGATACTTAGAAGAGAATATTTTAGATAGACTAGTTAGGTGCTTGTATGTTGATACAATTTTTATTTATGATTAAATATATAGTATGGAACACAAAGACATATGTATTTTGTTGGTTAGATGTGTGTGAATCTAGGTTTGGATCAACAACGATGGTTTGAATTTTAATTCATGTATAATTTTAGGTTTTTACCATTTATAGTAGAAGAGTGAAAATTTATGCTTTATGTAGTAGAAGAAATATAGAGGACACCACTCACGTTATCAACGCCACACAGACATGTGGGTCTCGATCCTCACGGCCCCACCTGTCAACCATTCGATATCATCACGAGTCACGTGCACACATGGCGTCGGATCCCTTGGGTTTGGTTGGGACACACCTTTTGACCAGTCAAATTCGTGGGTCCTGCTGCCCGAACTGCGTAGGGGTCTCGATTACTGTTCGCATTACCTGCCCTCCAACGCTGATGCGTGAACCCAGCGTAGTCAGGCCCTATGCCGCAGCGGGGTGAGATCCGGTGGCAGGGGTTCAACGTTTGTACGTTATTTTTACGGCATCTATAGGCACGCGAGATTCCAATACTGGGTGTCCGGGTGTGCGAGGGTGAGGAAAAGATGGTCGTGCCCCTGGTCTAGGCTCTTGTTTTGAAGTCGAGGACTCGAGGACGGAGGACCACCGCCACTCGCGAGACTGTTGACCGGAACCGAGGAGCTGGTGCAAATGGGGTGGGTCGGACTTTTTAATGGTATGTACAAACTAGAGCGTTTGTTCGGTTTTTTAAGTAGAAGAAACAGATAAGAAATTGTACCATACAACTCTGAGCCCCTAGAATATTAATGTAGTTAAAAGACAATATGTATAGAAAGTCGTAAAGAGACGGACTCTTAGTGAAGAGCCTGTTTCTTGATTTTTTATACTTAACCCCCTAGAGGCCCCTAAAAATACTTCTCAATTAATAGGATTGTACATGTCCTAAGACCGCAAGAAAAGGTACTCCGACCCCTACAGCGTTTTGAAATTTCTAGTCTAGTCGACTGTGGTAGTGGATAGACATATGAAAATAGTTTAAAATGATCGGCAACCACTGAAACTATTTCTGTTTTTATATTTTAAAAAACAAAATAAAAATGACAACTCTAGAAACAGAAATGAGCCGATGATTCGGAAACGTAAGTTCGATATGAAAAATACATAGGTTACGGTGAGAATTTAAAATACGATTGGCATGGAAAATGTGACGGAACCTCCCAAGTCATTAGGCCCACCTACAATTGTCCTTTCCTAGCGGATCTCGGACAACCCTGTAGATGCACCTGATCACTCGACAAGTTTGGTATCTGTATCCTTTACCTCTCCCAAAAACGTTTCACCCGTCACGCAGATATTACAACACATCGGAGGGAAAAAATTAGCGGAAGCAATTGCAGTAACTTAATTTACATTAAGATATAGAAAGAGTGTTATTATTACATACTAGAGGTATACGAGTGCAGAAGTATTATTATTACAAACTTGGGAGGCAAAAACCCCTCCCGCATAAAAGTATAATGTTTTTAAAAGGAGGACAACATCCTCCCGAGGCTTCACTCCCGAGCCAAACTTCACCCAAGGTTTCTAAATATCATTTTAAGCTTATCCAAAAAGTTTGGTGCTTTTTGGAGTTACTAATTAATTTCTAAAATTCCAGGAGTATAGGTTTTAGCCCTTTTAAATACTGAATAATTCCTGGTTTGGACTAAAAATCCTAGAACTATTTTTATAAAATACTATAGAAATTTAGTAGTCCAACAAAACTAGTCTCGTATTTTTAGCATTTTCCTAGAATTTTCTATCGATTTCCTAAGTCTGGAAGGAAAAGAAAAAAGGAAAGCATCAACAGTACTGGGCTCAATTCAACCCCAGCCAGCCCAATACAGGCAGAACGCGCTCGCGCGCGCGTCCACGCTGCCAGTTTTTCACCGGGACCCTGGTGATTTGAAAAACCTTTGAAGAGTCTGCAGTACTGTTTCTTGTGTCACTGACAATTACGAATAGACCCCTCCCCTTTCTATTCTTTACAACCCGCGATCCCCGACGATGAACGGCGACAGGCCGAGCTTCGGCGAGCTCGTACTGGCCAGAATAGGCAACGACTAATCCTCCCCTTTGCTTGACACCAAATTCAACCCTAACCGACCATTTCCCCTCACTTAATTGCAAGGTTCGAGCTCTTAATCACACTGCCCACGGTGACAGCGCGAGCAACGAACAAATCGAGATGTTCCCGGTGATCCTACGGGTTCTAACTCAATTGGATGGGTCAGGGAGTATCAAGAGCACACCAGAGTACTAAAACGAGGGAACAGAGGGCATGAACGGACCTGTAGCGCGCTGGCCACGGCGAGCTCACACAGCACGATGTTCACGACCGATTTGGGGGAAGTCTCAAATTGGGGAGCTGTAGGGGATGATTGGAGGTGAGAGCTGGTTCATTGGATGCACAACTACCTAGCGGAGCTGATGGCATGCTCAATTTATAGGATTCATGAGCGGTGGCGGCTAATTTGGAGGAGACGCGCGGCGGCCGGAGAGGGGAAAGAGCACTGGCGCAAAGGAGGCATGGTGTTCACCGGCGCAATGGCTCAAAGATTGTACTCTTAAGTGTGACACGGTTACTACCGCATAGTAACAAGCCATAGCGTGGCACAACTGAGGTCACCGGAGTTTCCACGGCAATACCGGCGGTCCGGCCACGTCGCAACGGCTACAGGCGCGGTGATAAGCCTCCCCCGCGACCACATCTGCTCCCCCTGCGAGATCTTTTACCTCCACGTGGATATCCACTGCTTGCCAGGCACGAATCACGCGCGACCGGCGCGAATCCGGGTACGTGGATCACCGGCGGCGAGGGGGACTGAACCCAGGGATATTTCTGTTACTGTACCATCCGGGAGTCATTCAGAGCACCTAACAGCACGGTTTGCTGCGCCCTAATCTCGGATTTTTGTGTGAAAACTTGCTAATCTACCTGTAACAAAGTTGCAGCTCTATAAACCAGCTACAATTCTGCTATAAAGATCTTGCTCATTTACTTATTCCCTTGAGCTAGAATCAAGTCCATAGTTCGCCAGAACTCACTGTCAGTTAATATTCAGTCACAAGGTGGTCTGACAGCCAGACTTCAAACCGATTTAGCTCCTAATTTTGTACAACACCAAGGCTTAATCACTTAAGCAAAGTTGTACTCCTATAATAGCTCTATAATCTTGATGTATTAAGCCAGAACAGAATCTTCATGGATTAAAAAATATAAAGCTCCAAAGTTGCTCCAATTGCACTGAATTCTGACTTTAGCATATGGGGTTCAAACGGTACTTTTTGCAATTAGGTCCAAATCCCACTTTTTAACTTGCAAATCCTTAAATGTGAGAAGCACATAGTTTGTGGTGTTATATTACCTTAGTTTTTGCACTTTAGTCCAAAAGTGTACAAAATTTGCACTCAACCCCCTAGGATTTCAGTTTAGGGTTTTCCAGGGATCTTTTCAGAGTTTTTAGTACTCTAGGGTTTTGATGCCACTCAAGTCCTTCCAAGAGGGTATCTTAGGATCATTTCTCATAGCTTTTGAAGTTTTACCATGCTTGGGCTCCCCTTATATCCATAAGCCCAGATTTAGGGTTAAGTACTCTACACTAGGGTTAACCACACATCAAGTCATATCAGTACAACATTTTTGAAATTTTTACCTAGTGAATGCACTCTAGGTGTGACAAACACATGGTATGTTGATGCTCATGATGTTATGCTCAAGTTTTAGTGATAGTAACACCCGGGGTGTTACATCCTTCCCCCCATAAAAGAATCTCGTCCCGAGATTTAAAGTCCTAGGGCAAGTAGTGGAAAAGGAAACGTGTCATATTTTTATTTCCTTATTTCTTCTACAAGGCAGGGGGTGGTATGGGTCTATTCCATTCTTACAAACAACTGTACATATCTCACAAATTACATGAAGCTAAAAAGCCAGGGAAATTCTTTTCTAAAAAGTCTTGGGTCTTGTCGGCGTTTCGAGACCGGGGGGGTCCCTAAGCCGACGAGTGAATGTCGTCGCGCGCCCCAGCCCAGATGGGTCGAGCGCGTGGGCGAGCACGAAGGGGGGAAGTGAGGTGGCCGGAGATGGGCGTGAGAGAGGTGGAAATCCCGCGGCCTTCGTGTTCATCCCACGCCCAGGTCGGGTGCGCTTGCAGTAGGGGGTTACAAGCGTCCACGCGGGAGAGGGAAGCGAGCGGCCCCAAGAGAGCGCCTGTCCCGTCCTCGTCCCCGCGCGGCCAACCCTCTCTAAGAGGGCCCTGGTCCTTCCTTTTATAGGCATAAGGAGAGGATCCAGGTGTATAATGGGGGTGTAGCAGAGTGCTACGTGTCTAGCGGGGGAGAGCTAGCGCCCTAAGTACATGCCGATGTGGCAGCCGGAGAGATCTTGGCACCCAGCTGGTGTGATGTCGTGGCCGTCGGAGGAGCGACGGAGCCTGGCGGAGGGACAGCTGTCGGAGCGGTTGAGTCCTTGCTGACGTCCTCCTGCTTCCGTAAGAGAGCTGAGAGCCGCCGTCGTCCCAGAGCTTGCGGGGCGCCATCATTGCCTATCTGGCGGAGCTAGCCAGATGGGACACCGGTCTTGTTCTCTGCGGCCCGAGTCAGCTCGGGGTAGGGTGATGATGGCGCTTCCTGTTGACGTGGCTGGCTTGCGCCCTAGGTTGGGCGACGTGGAGGCTCCTTTGAAGACGAGGTCGAGTCTGTCTTCCGTGGCCGAGGCCGAGTCCGAGCCCCGGGGTCGGGCGAGGCGAAGGTCGTTCGGCAGAGGCCAGGGCGGAGTCCGAGCCCTGGGGTCGGGCGAAGCGGAGTTCGTCGTCTTCTGGGGCTGAGCCCGAGTCCGAGCCCTGGGGTCGGGCGAAGCGGAGTTCGTCATCCTTTGGGGCTGAGCCCGAATCCGAGCCCTGGGGTCGGGCGGAGCGGAGTTCGTCGTCTTCTGGGGCTGAGCCCGAGTCCGAGCCCTGGGGTCGGGCGAAGCGGAGTTCGTCGTCTTCTGGGGCTGAGCCCGAATCCGAGCCCTGGGGTTGGGCGGAGCGGAGTTCGCCGTCTTCCGGGACTTAGCCCGAGTCCGAGCCCTGGGTCGGGCGGAGCGGAGTTCGCCGTCTTCCGGGACTTAGCCCGAGTCCGAGCCCTGGGTCGGGCGGAGCGGAGTTCGCCGTCTTCCGGGACTTAGCCCGAGTCCGAGCCCTGGGTCGGGCGGAGCGGAGCTTCCTATGGTGCCTTTGGCAGGGCCTGACTGCCTGTCAGTTTCACTCTGTCAAGTGGCACTACAGTCGGAGTGGCGCAGGCGGCGCTGTCCTTTTGTCAGGCCGGTTAGTGGAGCGGCGAAGTGACGGCGGTCACTTCGGCTCTGCCGGGGGGCGCGTGTCAGGATAAAGGTGTCAGGCCACCTTTGCGTTAAATGCTCCTGCGATTCGGTCGGTCGGTGCGGCGATTCAGTCAGGGTTGCTTCTTAGCGAAGGCAGGGCCTCGGGCGAGCCGGAGATGTGTCCGCCGTTGGAGGGGGGCCTCGGGCGAGACGGAAATCCTCCAGGGTCGGCTGCCCTTGTCCGAGGCTAGGCTCGGGCGAGGCATGATCAAGTCGCTCGTATGGACTGATCCCTGACTTAATCGCACCCATCAGGCCTTTGCAGCTTTATGCTGATGGGGGTTACCAGCTGAGAATTAGGAGTCTTGAGGGTACCCCTAATTATGGTCCCCGACAGTAGCCCCCGAGCCTCGAAGGGAGTGTTATCACTCGCTTGGAGGCTTTCGTCGCACTTTTTTGCAAGGGGACCAGCCTTTCTCGGTTGCATTTTGTTCCGGTGGGTGCGCGCGAGCGCACCCGCCGGGTGTAGCCCCCGAGGCCTCGGATGAGTGGTTTCACTCCTCCGAGGTCTTAATGCCTTGCGCAATGCTTCGGCTGGTCTGGTTGTTCCCTCATGCGAACTGGCCGTAGCCCGGGTGTACGGTCGGGTCCCAAGTTCTCGGGCTGGTATGTTGACGTTGTCAACGGTTCGGCCGGAGCCGAGTTTGCGAGAGCAGCCCCCGAGCCTCCGCACAGGGCGAGAGGGCGATCAGGGACAGACTCGGCTTTTTTATATACACCCCTGCGTCGCCTTTCCGCAAGGAGGAGGGGGAAAGCGCCATGTTACCCTCGATGGGCGCCGAACATGGTGTCTCCGGTGAGCTGCAAGTGGGTAATCCGAGTGGACGTCTGTGCCCCGTTCGTTAGGGGTCGGCTAGGGGCCTAGAGGCACGCCCAAAAGTACCTGCGGGTGATCTGCCGGACCCGGTCCCCTGGCGACGGGGTCCGAGGGCTCGACGCCTCCCTCCGATGGGATTCTGTTACAAGATCGCTCCTGCTGGTCTCGGAAATGTCCTAGGGTACCTCGGGAGCGCAGCCCGAGCCTTGGTTATGTATCGAACGTACCCCTGGTCATCCCTCGCTCGGCGTCTGAGGCGGCTGTGAACCCTTCGGGGGCCAGCCTTCGAACCCCTGATCAGTAATGGGCGCGGAGCCCGAGTAGCCTGAGGCGGCCGTGGAACCCTTCGGGGGGCCGGCCTTCGAACCTCTGACCAGTAGTGGGTGTAGGGCCCACGCGATCTGAGGCGGCTGTTGAACCCTTCGGGGGGCCAGCCTTCGAACCTCTGATCAGTAGGGAGGCTCGGAGCCCGGTTCCTTCATGGGGAAGGATCCTTTTCGGGGTATCCCCCTTTCCTGGTCCCTGTTGCAAGAGATAGAGAAAGAGGAAAAAAAAGGAAAAGGATACGAAATCGAACGACGTGGCGTACCTTTTTTGGCGCGGTTATTACGGCGAAGGCGAAGCGTCGCCCGCTTCTCCTGCCAGAAGCGCCGCCTGTCCTGCCGCGGAGTTAATGCGACGGGGCGAGCGGTTGGCAGGGCGGCCGTTGCGCGTGCGCGAGCCGTTCGAGGAATGGATCACGAGCGCGTCGTCTTCACGCCGCGAGAGGGGGTTCTCTTGCTGCCCCCAGATGGGACGTGAGCTTGGCTGACGACGTGACCGCTGCTCCCGCCCGCCTGCCACCGTCATTACTGCCGGCCCACTTTCGGCCGCATTGACCACCGCGCCAGGCTGGCGCTGCTGGGTCGTGCGCTGGGTCGCCTCGAGTCGCGGTATTGGTTCCGCAATCCAGGAGGCACGGTGGTGGCGCAAGTGGCGGGGCAGTTGCTTGCATGCAGCATCCGGCGCGCCGGTTGCGTGACGCGTGGGCCTGGGCCTCCAGGCTGGGCGCGTTGGGAGTCGGAGAAGCGCGTCCACTTGGCGCGGTTGCATGCCGCCTGCATGGCTGCCTGCCTCTTTCGCCCGTTGGTCTGGGCAAAAGTGGAGGGTCACTTGTAACCGCCGGGCGGTCGTGTGTGCACCACTCACGACGGTTTGGCTTCTTCTGCTTTGAACCGGCTTGCATGACATGCGGGACCCAGCCCCCACGCCGCTGGGGAAGGCCTTGGAGCGTGTTGGAGAAGACTCAGCCCGTGACGGCTGGGGGCGCGAGTAGGGAGAGTTGCCTTTAAAAGGAGGGCGACCCCTTTTGGAAGGCGACCATGTCTTCTCGCTCCCTTATGTATCGCGTCTCTCCACCTTCCAAGCCCCCGGATGGGGGATACCTGCCGTCTTTTCGCCTCATCGTTGGAGGAACGCAACTCCGTGGGAGTTGGTACCTTTCAGCCATCGTTCGGCTTCAAGGATTTTCATCATGCAGCCCGGCTGCACCCCTCCACCGGCGGTCACCCAAGATGGTGACCTCCAGCTTGATGGTGGGGGAAAGCGAGCCGGGCTGCGGCCTCTGCCCCTCCCTCAGCCTCAAGGATTTTCATCACCAAGGCTGGGGAGGGGAGTGTGCCGAGTTGAGGTCGGCCCCTGCGTGGGCGGCGGCCCGCTCCTTCACTCAGTGATCGGAGGGAAGGGCGGTCGTCGTCCGTGGCGCTGGCAGCTGCAGCGTGCCTGGCTTTCGGACGCGAGTGGCTTCGGAGCCGCTCGCGGCGCCGGCGTCTGCCACGGCAGCTGGAAGAGGTTCCTCCGCCGACAAGATAGCCAGGGCCGCCTACGGACCGACTTCCAACTCTACGGCCTTCTGCCCGTCCTTGCCTCACAAGTTTGGGCATGGGCGGGGACCTCCTAGCAGCAGCACCCGCCCTGAGGTCAGTGCTGCCGCTGTTCGGCCCCCCGGAGCAGAAGTCGTCGTCGTCGCTGCCGCTGGAGCAGGTGACGGCGCGCCGTTCGTCGGTCTTCTGTTGCTCCGCAGGCCCACCCCTATCGAGTGGGGTTGTTCGTACCTGCGGAGGGGGAACCGGAGTTCCGTTTGTAATGGCACTTCAAATGCCAGTGTTTTTGTTCATTATGGCTGTCGAGGCCTGAACATGTATGTAATTTTGGCACGGAGCCGTGTTTTTTCCTCATTTTCGAGCACTAAGACTCGCCTGTTGATTATCTGAACCGCTTCACCAAGCATGAGTCGCCCCGTGTCAAGGTGACGAGTGAGGTATCCGTATCCCGGAGGTGTAGGAGTCCCTCGGCTCGGTCGGCCTTGTTGTCTGAGGCTCCTCTAGCTGAGTTAAAGGGACCCCTTGGCCGCTCTTCGACGAGCCAAGGCCAGGGGTAGCGATATCAGCATGAACAGAGGCGGAGTTGGCTCGAAAATGAAAACCTGGTTGGCCGGAGCCTAGTCGGGTTGTCCGTTAGCGGGACCGAAGCCGGAGTTGACCAGCCGAGGCCTCGGGTCAGGCTGGCGCCCTTGAAAGATGGTTGGCCGAGGCCCCAGAGGTGACCGGCCGAGCCGGCTGCTCGGGCCGGATTCCCGGAGAAGACCCTGGCGGCGATGGCCCAGGCGTGGCGATGACGTCGCCCTTCGGAGTGGAGGTCTTCGGACCGCGTCGCCGTCCGAGGCTAGGTTGAACCTCGCCGAAGTTGTTGTCGATGCCGAGGGTGCTGCTGCCCCCTTCCAGCGTCAAGACCCGAGCCTGCAGGATCAGATTGTCTTGTAGCGTATGCCTTCTGCGGCCGCCGAGGCCAGAATACACACCCTCACTGCGTTGTAAAGCTGCGTCTCTTTTCCTCTTGTTTCGAGTATCTGGACTTTTTTGTCGGTAACAGGGATGTTTGTGCGAGCGAGAGTTGCTTCTCGCGGAAGGTGATGAGTGAGGTATCCGTATCCCGGAGGCGTGGGAGTCCCTCGGCTCAGTCGGCCTTGCCGCTTACGCGCGCTTTCATCCGTCCATGAGGCTCTGTCACCGACTCAGTCGAGAAGGCTCGAAGGATCACTTCGGCAGAAGAGCTTCCGAACGTGAAGACTTGTTCGGTCCGCGGAATCACTTTATCCGAACGCGAGTTACTTATCGCAGAAGGTGATGAGTGAGGTATCCGTATCCCGGAGGCGTAGGAGTCCCTCGGCTCGGTCAGCCTTGGCTGCTTATGTGTACTCTGTCGTTTTCAGGATCCACTTTTCGAAGTAGTCAGAAAGCACGAAAGATATTCTGGCAGAAGGGATCTTTTTTCGATGAAAATTTCAACGCAGAGGGGGTCCCCCCCCCTTTTAGCCCCCGAGGGAGGGTCGGGCTTTGCCGAGGCGAGGCCGACCCTTCCTTGATGACTAAACTTTGTGTGGGTGCGAGGTATATGAACAACTTGAAAACATCTTAAGGGTAGAAGCGACGTAGCTGCTGGATGTTCCAAGCGTTGTCGTAGACCTCACCTTGACTGTTGGCCAGCTTGTACATTCCATGCTTCAGAACTTTGGTGATGACGAATGGCCCCTCCTAGGGGGGCGTGAGCTTGTGCCTCCCTCGGGCGTCTTGCCGTAGCCGAAGCACCAGGTCGCCCACCTGGAGGTCTCGGGGCCGGACCCCTCGGGCGTGGTAACGTCGCAGGGACTGCTGGTACCGCGCCGAATGTAGCAAGGCCTTGTCCCGAGCCTCTTCCAGCTGGTCCAGCGAGTCTTCTCGGATAACTTGGTTGCTTTGATCGCTGTAGGCCCTCGTCCTCGGGGAGCCGTATTCCAGGTCAGTGGGCAAGACGGCCTCGGCCCCGTAGACCAGGAAGAACGGCGTGAAACCCGTGGCTCGGCTCGGCGTTGTCCTCAGGCTCCAGACCACTGAGGGGAGTTCCTTCATCCATCGCTTGCCGAACTTGTTGAGGTCGTTGTAAATCCGAGGCTTGAGCCCTTGTAGAATCATGCCGTTGGCACGCTCTACTTGCCCATTCGACATGGGATGAGCCACGGCGGCCCAGTCCACCCGGATGTGGTGATCCTCGCAGAAGTCCAAGAATTTTCTGCCGGTGAACTGGGTACCGTTGTCGGTGATGATGGAGTTCGGGACCCCGAAGCGATGGATGATGTTGGTGAAGAACGTCACCGCCTGCTCGGACCTGATGCTGTTCAGGGGTCGGACCTCGACCCACTTGGAGAATTTGTCGATGGCGACCAGCAGGTGCGTGTAGCCTCCGGGCGCCTTCTGCAAGGGGCCGATGAGGTCCAGACCCCACACAGCAAAGGGCCAGGTGATGGGTATCGTCTGCAGAGCCTGAGCGGGCAGGTGGGTCTGCTTCGCATAGAATTGACACCCTTCGCAGGTGCGGACAATTCTAGTGGCGTCAGCCACCGCCGTTGGCCAGTAGAAGCCTTGCCGGAAAGCATTCCCGACAAGGGCTCGAGGCGCTGCGTGATGGCCGCAAGCCCCCGAGTGTATCTCTTGCAGGAGTTCCTGACCTTCGGTGATGGAGATGCATCGCTGGAGGATGCCCGAGGGGCTGCGGTGGTAGAGCTCCTTCTCATCGCCCAGCAAGACGAACGACTTGGCGCGTCGCGCTACCCGCCGAGCCTCGGCTCGGTCGAGGGGTAGCTCTCCTTGGCGGAGATACTGCAGGTACGGGGTCTGCCAATTTCGATCAGGCGTGGCCCCGCTCCGCTCCTCCTCGACGTGCAGTGCCTCGCCCTCGGAGGCCGAGGGTACCTCGGGCTGAACCGAGGGCGCCTCGGGCCGAGCTGAGGGCGCCTCGGGCTGCGCCGAGGGTACCTCGGGCTGGACCGAGGGCGCCTCGGGCCGAGCTGAGGGTGCCTCGGGCTGCGCCGAGGGTACCTCGGGCTGGACCGAGGGCGCCTCAGGCTCGGGCGAGTCGTCGATCTTGACGGAGGGTTGATGCAGATCCCGGGAGAAGACGTCCGGGGGAACCGTTGTTTGCCCCGAGGCTATTTTTGCCAGCTCGTCTGCAGTCTCGTTGTAGCGCCGAGCGAAGTGGTTAAGCTCGAGCCCGTAGAACTTGTCTTCCAGGCGCCGAACCTCATCGCAGTAGGCCTCCATCTTCGGGTCGCGGCAGTGGGAGTTCTTCATGACTTGGTCGATGACGAGCTGCGAGTCACCGCGGGCGTCGAGGCGCCTGACCCCTAGCTCGATGGCGATCCGCAACCCGTTGACCAGAGCCTCGTACTCAGCCACATTGTTGGACGCCGGGAAATGGAGGCGTAGCACATAGCGTAGGTGTTTCCCGAGGGGCGAGATGAAGAGTAGGCCCGCGCCAGCTCCCGTCTTCATCAGCGACCCGTCAAAAAACATGGTCCAGAGCTCCGGTTGGATCGGAGCCGTCGGCAGCTGGGTGTCGACCCATTCGGCTAT
This sequence comes from Zea mays, assembly GCF_902167145.1. NCBI lineage: Eukaryota > Viridiplantae > Streptophyta > Magnoliopsida > Poales > Poaceae > Zea > Zea mays. The sequence goes on along the minus strand of NC_050098.1, from coordinate 35,043,288 downwards.
GAAGTCCGCCAATACCTGGGACTTGATGGCCTTCTGAGGGGCGAACGAGATTGTCTCGCCCATGATTTCCACCGCCCACTTTGCAATCCTGCCCGAGGCCTCTCGGCACTGGATGATCTCTCCCAGGGGGAAGGATGACACCACAGTTACCGGATAAGACTCGAAGTAGTGTCGCAACTTCCGCCTCGTCAGGATCACTGCATATAGCAGCTTCTGAACTTGTGGGTAGCGGATCTTGGTCTCGGACAGTACCTCGTTGACGAAGTAAACTGGCCTCTGAACGGGCAATGCATGCCCCTCTTCTTGCCTCTCGACCACAATCGCGGCGCTAACCACCTGAGTGGTCGCGGTGACGTAGACCAAGAGGGCTTCTCCATCAGTTGGAGGCACCAAGATAGGCGCCTTTGTGAGGAGCGCCTTCAGGTTCCCGAGAGCTTCCTCGGCCTCAGGGGTCCAAGCGAAGCACTCGGCCTTCCTTAAGAGGCGGTACAGTGGCAGGCCTCTTTCGCCGAGGCGTGAGATGAAGCGGCTCAGGGCTGCAAGACATCCCATGACCCTCTGTATGCCTTTTAAGTCCTTGATGGGCCCCATGCTGGTGATGGCTGCGATCTTCTCCGGGTTGGCTTCGATGCCCCGCTCGGAGACGATGAACCCCAAGAGCATGCCCCGGGGGACCCCGAAGACACACTTCTCGGGATTGAGCTTGACGTCTTTCTCTTTGAGACATCGGAATGTTACTTCAAGGTCGGAGAGGATGTCGGAAGCTTTCCTTGTCTTGACTACGATGTCATCGACGTAGGCCTCGACCGTGCGACCGATGTGTTGGCCGAACACATGGTTCATGCACCGCTGATACGTCGCGCCCGCATTCCTCAAACCGAACGGCATGGTGACATAGCAGTACATGCCGAAGGGCGTGATGAAAGAAGTCGCGAGCTAGTCGGACTCTTTCATCCTGATCTGGTGATACCCTGAGTAGGCGTCGAGGAAAGACAGGGTTTCGCACCCAGCAGTGGAATCCATGATTTGATCGATGCGAGGCAGAGGGTAGGGAACCTTCGGACATGCTTTGTTGAGACCAGTGTAGTCTACACACATCCGCCATTTCCCCCCTTTCTTTCTCACAAGCACAGGGTTGGCTAGCCATTCGGGATGGAATACCTCTTTGATGAACCCTGCTGCCATTAGCTTGTGGATCTCCTCGCCTATCACTCTGCGCTTCTCCTCGTCGAATCGGCGCAGAGGCTGCTTGACGGGTCGGGCTCCGGCCCGAATATCCAGCGAGTGCTCGGCGACATCCCTCGGTATGCCGGGCATGTCCGAGGGACTCCACGCAAAGACGTCGGCGTTTGCGCGGAGAAAGTCGACGAGCACTGCTTCCTATTTGGGGTCGAGCCTGGAACCGATCCGGATCTGCTTGGAGGTGTTGCCACTGGGGTCGAGAGGGATGGCCTTGACCGTCTCCACTGGCTCGAAGTTGCCGGCATGGCGCTTCACGTCGGGCACCTCTTTGGAGAGGCTTTCCAGGTCGGCGATGAGGGCCTCGGACTCGGCGAGGGCCTCGGCGTACTCCACGTACTCCACGTCGCATTCGAACGCGTGTTTGTACGTGGGGCCGACGGTGATGACCCCGTTGGGGCCCGGCATCTTGAGCTTCAGGTAGGTGTAGTTGGGGACGGCCATGAACTTCGCGTAGCATGGCCTCCCCAATACCGCGTGGTAGGTTCCTCGGAACACGACCACCTCGAACGTCAGAGTCTCCCTTCGGAAGTTGGAGGGCGTTCCGAAGCAGACAGGAAGGTCGAGTCGTCCGAGGGGCTGGACACGCTTCCCGGGAATGATCCCGTGGAAGGGCGCAGCGCCTGCTTGGACGGAGGACAGATCGACGCGCAGGAGCCTGAGGGTCTCGGCGTAGATGATGTTGAGGCAGCTGCCCTCGTCCATAAGGACCTTGGTGAGCCTGGCGTCGCCGACGATGGGGTCGACGACGAGCGGGTATTTCCCCGGGCTCGGCACGTGGTCGGGGTGGTCAGCTTGGTCGAAGGTGATGGGCTTGTCGGACCAGTCTAGGTAGACTGGCGCCGCCACCTTCGCCGAGTAGACCTCCCGGCGCTCTTGCTTGCGATGCCGAGCCGAGGCATTCGCCGCATGCCCACCGTAGATCATGAAGCAGTCGCGGACCTCGGGGAACTCTCCTGCTTGGTGATCTTCCTGCTTGTCGTCGTCGCGGGCCCTGCCACCCTCCGCGGGTGGCCCGGCCCTGTGGAAGTGGCGCCGAAGCATGACGCACTCCTCAAGGGTGTGCTTGACGGGCCCCTGATGATAGGGGCACGGCTCCTTGAGCATCTTGTCGAAGAGGTTGGCACCTCCGGGGGGCTTCCGAGGGTTCTTGTACTCGGCGGCGGCGACAAGGTCCGCGTAGGCGGCGTCGCGTTTCGCTTGCGACTTCTTCTTGCCTTTCTTCTTGGCACCGCGCGGAGTAGACGCCTCGGGAGCATCTTCTGATGGGCGGCCCTGGGGCTGCTTGTCCTTTCGGAAGATAGCCTCGACCGCCTCCTGGCCAGAGGCGAACTTGGTGGCGATGTCCATCAGCTCGCTCGCCCTGGTGGTGGTCTTGCGACCCAACTTACTCACCAGGTCGCGGCAGGTGGTGCCGGCAAGGAACGCGCCGATGACATCCGAGTCGGTGATGTTGGGCAGCTCGGTGCGCTGCTTCGAGAATCGCCGGATGTAGTCCCGGAGAGACTCTCCCGGCTGCTGCCGGCAGCTTCGGAGGTCCCAGGAATTCCCGGGGCGCACGTACGTGCCCTGGAAATTGCCGGCGAAGGCTTGGACCAGGTCATCCCAGTTGGAGATCTGCCCCGGAGGCAGGTGCTCCAACCAGGCGCGAGCGGTGTCGGAGAGGAACAGGGGGAGGTTGCGGATGATGAGGTTGTCGTCGTCCGTTCCACCCAGTTGGCAGGCCAGGCGGTAGTCCGCGAGCCACAGTTCCGGTCTCGTTTCCCCCGAGTACTTTGTGATAGTAGTCGGGGGTCGGAACCGGGTCGGGAACGGCGCCTGTCGGATGGCCCAGCTGAAGGCCTGCGGACCGGGTGGTTCGGGCGAGGGACTCCGATCCTCCCCACTGGCATAGCGTCCCCCACGCCTGGGGTGGTAACCTCGGCACACCCTTTCGTCGAGGTGGGCCCGACGGTCGCAATGATGGTGCTCGTTGCCGAGGTGGCCCGGGGCCGCAGGCGCGGTGTTGCGCGTGCGCCCGGTGTAGACCGAGGCTTCCCGCACGAATCGGGAAGTCGTGGCATGAGGTCCCGAGGGGTATCCCTGCCTTCGGGAGGCAGAGCTCTCGGCCCGTCGGACCGCAGCGCCTTCCAGGAGATTCTTGAGCTCTCCCTGGATTCGCCGACCCTCGGTGGTTGATGGCTCCGGCATCGCGCGGAGAAGCATCGCTGCTGCAGCCAGGTTCTGACCGACCCCACTGGATGCGGGTGGCGGCCTGACCCTGACGTCGTTGGCAACGCGGTGCTAGAAACCCTGGGGCAGGTGACGTATTTCTCCGGCCGGGGGTTGGCCCGCCCATGCCTGCCCGACGTCCCGGCGGATCGGCTCAAGCGCTCCTGCTTCCTCGTCGAGCCTGGCCTGCGCCCCGCGGACTTGCTCGAGCTGTGGGTCGTGACCCCCCGCCGGAACGGGGACCACAGCTAGCTCCCGCGGGATGTCAGCGCGAGGCACCGGCCTAGGGAGATCACCGTCCTCCGGCATGCCGAGATGATTGCCTTCGGAGGGATCCCCTAGCTCGACGTGGAAACACTCGCGGCTTGGGCCGTAGTCCTCATCGTCGAGGCTGCGGCTACCGTCGGAACAGTCGAAGAGGCAGTAGTCACATGCGGTCATGAAGTCCCGCATGGCACTGGGGTTGCCAAATCCAGAGAAATCCCAACAGATGTTGGGGTCGTCATCTTCCTCGGACCCAGAGGGCCCGTAGGTCGAGACGTCCGTCAGCCGGTCCCAAGGCGACCGCATGCGAAACTCCAGAGGGTTTGAACTCGCCTCTACGAGAGCGCCCGCCAAAGCAAGGTCGCTAGGCGGGTTGTGGCTGAGTCCAAATGACGTGGGATGGGAATCGGTCGGTACCTTTCGGTTGACGAGCAGCGACATAGTCACGTCGGGGACTGATTGCACCGCCATCTCAGGTACGAGGGCGACGTCCTGCAAGCTCTCCGCGAGCGCGCTGGCGTCGTCCACTTGCTCGGGATTGGCGTGTCGCGGGGAGACGGCGCTCGCCTTCGTCTCAAACGCGAGGTCGACGCCCGGCGCGCCCCCCGTTGGAGCGCTGGGGACGTCGACTCGCTCGACAGCCGACGAGGCGCGGCCTCCCGCTTGGCCTTGGTTGCCCCGCCTCCTCCTCCGTTGGCAGGGGAGAGGACGGGGCGAGCTCAAATGTTGTTCTTCCACCGCGCGGGGAAGACGTCGTCGATCCCGCCGCCGGCGGGTGGGGTGTCGGCCGCCATCGTCATTGTCGCGCGGCGGTGGAAGGAGTATCATGTCGTAGCTGCCGTCGAAGGACATGAACTCAAGACTCCCGAAACAGAGCACCGTCCCGGGCCGGAGAGGTTGCTGGAGACTGCCCATCTGGAGCTTGACGGGAAGCTGTTCGTCAACACGCAGCAGGCCCCTACCTGGCGCGCCAACTGTCGACGTTTCGAGACCGGGGGGTCCCTAAGCCGACGAGTGAATGTCGCCGCGTGCCCCAGCCCAGATGGGTCGAGCGCGTGGGCGAGCGCGAAGGGGGGAAGTGAGGTGGCCGGAGATGGGCGTGAGAGAGGTGGAAATCCCGCGGCCTTCGTGTTCGTCCCGTGCCCAGGTCGGGTGCGCTTGCAGTAGGGGGTTACAAGCGTCCACGCGGGAGAGGGAAGCGAGCGGCCCCAAGAGAGCGCCTGTCCCGTCCTCGTCCCCGCGCGGCCAACCCTCTCTAAGAGGGCCCTGGTCCTTCCTTTTATAGGCATAAGGAGAGGATCCAGGTGTACAATGGGGGTGTAGCAGAGTGCTACGTGTGTAGCGGGGGAGAGCTAGCGCCCTAAGTACATGCCGATGTGGTAGCCGGAGAGATCTTGGCACCCAGCTGGTGTGATGTCGTGGCCGTCGGAGGAACGACGGAGCCTGGCAGAGGGACAGCTGTCGGAGCGGTTGAGTCCTTGCTGACGTCCTCCTGCTTCCGTAAGAGAGCTGAGAGCCGCCGTCGTCACAGAGCTTGCGGGGCGCCATCATTGCCTATCTGGCGGAGCTAGCCAGATGGGACACCGGTCTTGTTCTCTGCGGCCCGAGTCAGCTCGGGGTAGGGTGATGATGGCGCTTCCTGTTGACGTGGCTGGCTTGCGCCCTAGGTTGGGCGACATGGAGGCTCCTCCGAAGCCGAGGTCGAGTCTGTCTTCCGTGGCCGAGGCCGAGTCCGAGCCCCTGGGTCGGGCGAGGCGGAGGTCGTTCGGCAGAGGCCAGGGCGGAGTCCGAGCCCTGGGGTCGGGCGAAGCGGAGTTCGTCGTCTTCTGGGGCTGAGCCCGAGTCCGAGCCCTGGGGTCGGGCGAAGCGGAGTTCGTCGTCCTCTGGAGCTGAGCCCGAATCCGAGCCCTGGGGTCGGGCGGAGCGGAGTTCGTCGTCTTCTGGGGCTGAGCCCGAGTCCGAGCCCCGGGGTCGGGCGAAGCGGAGTTCGTCGTCTTCTGGGGCTGAGCCCGACTCCGAGCCCTGGGGTCGGGCGGAGCGGAGTTCGCCGTCTTCCGGGACTTAGCCCGAGTCCGAGCCCTGGGTCGGGCGGAGCGGAGTTCGCCGTCTTCCGGGACTTAGCCCGAGTCCGAGCCCTGGGTCGGGCGGAGCGGAGTTCGCCGTCTTCCGGGACTTAGCCCGAGTCCGAGCCCTGGGTCGGGTGGAGCGGAGTTCGCCGTCTTCCGAGACTTAGCCCGAGTCCGAGCCCTGGGTCGGGCGGAGCGGAGCTTCCTATGGTGCCTTTGGCAGGGCCTGACTGCCTGTCAGTTTCACTCTGTCAAGTGGCACTGCAGTCGGAGTGGCGCAGGCGGCGCTGTCCTTTTGTCAGGCCGGTTAGTGGAGCGGCGAAGTGACGGCGGTCACTTCGGCTCTGCCGGGGGGCGCGTGTCAGGATAAAGGTGTCAGGCCACCTTTGCGTTAAATGCTCCTGCGATTCGGTCGGTCGGTGCGGCGATTCAGTCAGGGTTGCTTCTTAGCGAAGGCAGGGCCTCGGGCGAGCCGGAGATGTGTCCGCCGTTGGAGGGGAGCCTCGGGCGAGACGGAAATCCTCCAGGGTCGGCTGCCCTTGTCCGAGGCTAGGCTCGGGCGAGGCATGATCAAGTCGCTCGTATGGACTGATCCCTGACTTAATCGCACCCATCAGGCCTTTGCAGCTTTATGCTGATGCAGGTTACCAGCTGAGAATTAGGAGTCTTGAGGGTACCCCTAATTATGGTCCCCGACAGGTCTCCCATGTAGCTTCATCTTCCGTATGTTGGTTCCATTGTATCTTATAAAATTTGAGAGTTCTTCTTCGGGTGACCTTGTCCTTCTGATCTAGGACTCGAATAGGATGTTCTGAATATGTTAAATCTGGTTCCAAGGTAACATTCGTTACATCAATGGTTCGATCTGGAACCCGAAGACACTTCTTTAATTGGGATACATGGAACACATTGTGCACTGCAGACAATGTTTCGGGTAGTTGGAGTCGGTATGCCACTGGCCCACATTGTTCAAGAATGGGGAACAGACCAATGTATCGGGGTGCAAGCTTTCCTTTTACACCGAATCGAGTCACACCCTTCATAGGTGATACTTTCAGGTACACATAATCTTGGACTTGAAAGTATAAGGGTTGGCATCGTTTGTCTACATAACTCTTTTGCCGAGCTTGTGCTTCTTTCAAATTATGTATAATTTGTTGAACTTTTTCTTCCATCTCTTTCACCAAATCAGGCCTGAAGAACCACCTTTCTCCTGGTTCAGACCAATTTAATGGAGTACGACACCGTCGTCCATATAAAGCTTCAAATGGTGCCATCTTGATAACTGTTGTTGTATGAAAACTCTGCCAATGGTAAGCATTCATCCCATTTCTATGGAAATTCTAGAACATATGCTCGCAACATGTCCTCAAGTATTTGATTTACTCTCTCAGTCTGTCCACTTGTTTGGGGATGATAGGCCGAACTGTGGAGCAACTTAGTACCTAGAGATTTGTCGAGTTCTCCCCAGAATTTGGATACAAATTGTGGTCCACGGTCAGACACAATTGTTTTTGGGACCCCGTGCAGACTGAGAATACGAGCAATGTAAAGTTCTGCATATGTGATTACTGGATACTTTACTTTTACTGGAAGAAAGTGGGCAATCTTTGTAAGTCGATCAATTATAACCCATATAGAATCAAATCCTTTTACTGTCCTGGGTAATCCCACAATGAAGTCCATGCTAATGTCCTCCCATTTCCAAGTCGGGATGGGCAAAGATTGCAGTGGACCAGCAGTCTTCATGTGTATGGCTTTGACACGTCTATAGGTGTCACATTTCGCCACATAGCGTGCAATTTCAATCTTCATTTTTGTCCACCAATAATGTTGCTTTAAATCATGATACATCTTAGTGCTTCCGGGATGAATGGAATATCGACTAAGATGTGCTTCATCCAAAATTTGCTGGCGGACTTCATCATCTTTAGGCACAACTATGCGGTTATTAAACCATACTATGCCTTGATCATCCTTTCTGAAATAGTTTGCTTTACCGGCTTTTATTTTCTCATGAATATGTCTCATACCCTTATTACTTCTTTGTGCATCAATAATCTTTTGCAGAAGAACCGACTCAAGCTTCAATTGGTTTAAGGTTCCATGTTGAATCATCCCCAGGTTTAACTTCTCCATTTCTTGGCATAATGTGATGTCAGAAGTCTTTACTGTAAGACAATGGCAGGAAGCCTTACGACTTAGTGCATTTGCCACAACGTTGGCCTTGCTTGGGTGATAGTGAATTTCTAATTCATAATCCTTAATCAGCTCAAGCCATCTCCTCTGCCTCATGTTTAGTTCTAACTGGGTAAAAATGTACTTCAAACTTTTATGATCTGTACATATATATGGCAGATATTTCCCAGCAGATAATGACGCCATATTTTAAGGGCATGAACCACAACAGCTAATTCTAAGTCATGAGTTGGATAATGTTCCTCATGCCGGCACAACTGTCTTGAATCATATGCTATAACTCAGCCCTCTTGCATTAAGACACATTCGAGGCAACTGCCCGATGCGTCACAATACACATCAAAAGGCTTTTCAATGTCCGGTTGAGCCAATACCGGAGCAGTGGTCAATAATACCTTCAGTTGCTCGAAGGCTTTGTTGCAGCTTGAGGACCAGTTAAATTTTGTATCATTCTTCAATAGACTTGTGATTGGCTTCACAAGCTTAGAGAAATCCGGGATAAATCTGTGGTAATAGCCAGCCAGTCCAAGGAAACTTCGAACCTGATGCACAGTGGTTGGCGGTTTCCATTCTAGAATATCCTTAACCTTGCTGGGATCAATCGCAATCCCATTTACAGATAATACATGTCCCAGAAATTGGATTTCCTTCGGCCAGAATATCCTTAGCATATAATTGATGTTCCCTTAAGCGCGTTAATACGATCCGTAGATGTTGAGCATGCTCCTCTTCATTCTTGGAATAAATCAAGATATCATCAATGAAGACCACCACAAACTTGTCCAACTCGGGCATAAATACCGAGTTCATTAGATATGTGAAGTGGGCAGGAGCATCCGTCAATCCGAAAGACATAACCAAATATTCGAATAATCCGTACCGCGTAGTAAATGCGGTCTTGGGTATATCTTCGGCTCGGATACAGATCTGATGATAGCCCGACCTGAGGTCAATTTTGGAGAATACCCTTGCTCCAGTAAGTTGATCGAACAAGATATCGATCCGGGGAAGAGGGTACTTGTTCTTGATTGTGACCTCATTAAGGGGTATGTAGTCCACGCACATCCGAAGCATTTGATCCTTCTTCTTGACAAAGATTGTGGGACATCCCCAAGGTGATGAACTAGGATGGATGAATTCCTTCTCCAGTAGATCTTGTAATTGAATCTTGAGCTCTGCCAACTCATTTGGAGGCATTCGGTACGACCTTCTAGAAATAGGAGTTGTACCGGGTTTCAATTCAATCACAAACTCTACATCTCTTTTTGGAGGTAATCCGGGCAGATCTTCCGGAAAGACACCCGGGAATTCACATACTACCGGAATATCTTGGATTTCCGGTATGATCGCTTCATAGACTCTGCCAAATGGTTTAGCTAGAATAGCTACAGGGATGGACAAGAGAACCTCTTCATGGCCATAGCTCAACCTGATGGTTCTTAAATCAGTGTTGAGGATAGCTTTGTGTTGGGCTAACCAATTCATGCCCAGAATTACATCTATATCTTGGCCTTTCAGAACAATCATATTGGTGGGAAAATCCCGTTCAACCAATGTTACTGGCACATTGAAGGACACTTCTTCAGTAAATATTTGTCCCTTGGGCGAATGAATAATAAACCCTTCCCTTGATTTAGTGCAAGGAATGCAATATTTTTCCACGAATTTCTTGCTTATGAATGTATGCGAAGTACCAAAATCAAAGAGAATGACTACTGGGTAATTGGCCACAAGAAATGTACCCATCATAACCGGCTCTCCCTCCGGTGTAGTGGCCACTTGAGTGTAATATATTCACCCAGTCTTCTTAATATTCTTGTCCGCTGAATTATTTGCCACGTTCCCCTTGCCTTGATTTGAGCTCCCTGAGTTCTGCTGATTGTTGGATTTGTTCTGCCTCGGATATGGGCAGTCTTTGATAAAATGACCAGATTTCCCATAGTTGAAGCGACCAGTTGAGGAACTAGGGAGGGCGGGGAAACGAGCACCAGGGGAACTCAGCTGATTTGTAGAAGTGGGGGCAGTGGCAGGGCGAATGAAGACTGGTTGTTTGAATGGGTAGGAGGGTGGGCGAGATGAAGAACGATTCTGATTAATAGGTCGGATTACCAACCTGGTTTGCTTTTCAGGTCCCTGATTGGACATGTCACCTCCGAATCCCTTCGATTTTCCTTGGCCTGTATTCTTAGCTTCTACTGCCAACGCTGTGCTGACAGCCCTGCTGTAAGTGAGATCTAGGCAGGTGGCCATTTTTCTTTAAAGCCAGTCGTTGAGGCCTCTCATGAAGCAATTCCTCTTCTTCAGGTCAGTATTTACTTGGTCAATTGCATATTGGGATAAATGATTAAATTTGTTGAGATACTGCATGACAGTATCTCCCCCTTGCTTGAGTCGCATAAATTCCTCCTGTTTCATGTGTAGCACTCCTTCTGGAATATAGTGCTCACGAAACACTAACTTAAATTCATCCCATGTGACATGATGTCCAGCTGATTGAATTGCCACAAAATTTCCCCACCAAGTACTGGCAGGGCCTCTTAATTGTTGAGCAGCGAACAACGGCTTCTGGGTTTCGGTGCAGCGGATTAGTCCAAATTTCTGCTCCATAACCCGTACCCATTCGTTGGCTTCCAGAGGGTCTTCGGCTTTAACGAAGAGTGGGGGACGGGTTTCGGAGAAGTCCAGATATGAAGTCTCACGTGGCCCCTGCGGAGGAGCCCTTCCGCCTTGTTGCTGGAATTGGTTACCCGTTGTCTCACGTAAAAAGCGGGTATTGTCGGCAGTTGCGTTAACCAAGGCAGTGATAGCCTCGGCCAGCATTGGCGGTACGGGCGGTGGATTGGGCGTGTCTTCCCGACCACGGGAAGTACCCGCACCGTCCTGCACACGAGTCCTTGATGCCATCTGAGGCAAATAAACATTTGGGAGAAATATAACATGCCGATACATACCATCATTTTACATTACCAAGATGTAATGATACAGACTCAAATGTACAACATGACTTCATTATGTATTTTACATAAGTATAGTTTCTAAACTATACTAGTCTAATCTTCATTATCTTTTGTTGCTTTGCTGTCTGCTGTAGGAGACCGTTCATCAGCCAGGTTCATAGAAGGAGGGGGCTTAAAAAGGTCCAATTCCCCACCAAGTCCTTCACCTGCTGTTCCTGAGGGTCCGGCTCCCACTGCAACAGGATCGAAAGGCACGTCTGGGTGCAGTCGCGAATATAGTACATAGACTTCCTCATGTAAAGTATTGCAATATACCTGCAAGTTGTCAAGGGCCGCACTAAGCTCTTCCACACGAGCACGAGCTTTGGCTTCCTGGTCCAAAGCAATCGAACGTGAATTGACAGCCCAATCGATTGCCAAACCCCGTTTAGCAAGCTCGTCTTGCAGATGTCTGACGTCAGCTCTCAACTCATTCATACGCTGACCATCTTCTACCCACACCCTGTTTCGGTGACGTAGCTCCGTCCGAAGCTGCTTCACTTGGGCTTCTAGGTCTCCGATCGGATCATTGCTGCTGCTGCTGCTCCCTTCATGTCTTGGAGCCAACTGATGCCGAGGTACGCCAATAGGTCCAGTGGACTTACGCGCGGTTTTCCTCGTACGCGATGGCATATCTCCATAAGGAGGGAAATTTATTAGTATAGTTTTAAAACATGATGCATGCATAATTACGGAATCAACCTTCGTTGATTCCCAACCTCCTATATATTGCACTCTATTATCTGGTCTTACAAAATGAGCACTTCATAAAGTAGGAAGATAAGAATGAAAGAAATTTTCTTAAATAAGTTTGGTACCTGGCAGAGGTACATCTTTTCCGATGTTGAACTCATCATGGCCATGATGGATCCACCATCAAGTTTTATTTTTGAAAACATCCCATCCCACTTGAAGCATCATCTTTTGTCAAAACAAAACATTTTGTTTTTCTAGAGCAAGACTAAGCATCAGAAAAACCTTTTCATGAAACAGGTGATCAAGGAAAGGTAATCAATCTTCCAAGGAAGGAAATGCATCAATTGTTTAGCACACAACTCCTATCACCTAATGCATCATGCAAGTGAGAAAGATTTTAAAATAGCAAGGAGGTGGCAAATGCACCGTGGCTTGCCTTGAGTTGTAGGAGAGTCGGGCTCTACTCCACAAATATCAAAATATAAGCAGTTCCCGGCAGGTGGGTCTTCAGGTGGTGGTGTAGCTCTTCCTTCTTTAACCTCTACTTCTTCCTCGTTCTCTCTATATAACTATATATAACCATGAATGCTAATGTAATGCTCATGAAAATGCAATAACAGAAAAATTTTATCAAGTTGTATCTTGAATACAACTTTCCTTCATTGTACTCCAGGAAACTAGGGTTTTTGGAGTCAGTTCTTCATTTTAGAGGGCAGACATTACCTAGAAGACTAGGGTTTTAGGTTTAGGGTTCAAACAATGTCTAAAGCAAGCCAAACTTCACCCAAGGTTTCTAAATATCATTTTAAGCTTATCCAAAAAGTTTGGTGCTTTTTGGAGTTACTAATTAATTTCTAAAAGTCCAGGAGTATAGGTTTTAGCCCTTTTAAATACTCAATAATTCCTGGTTTGGACTAAAAATCCTAGAACTATTTTTATTAAATACTATAGAAATTTAGTAGTCCAACAAAATTGCTCTCGTATTTTTAGCATTTTCCTAGAATTTTCTATGGATTTCCTAAGTCTGGAAGGAAAAGAAAAAGGAAAGCATCAACAGTATTGGGCTCAATTCAGCCTGAGCCAGCCCAATACAGGCAGAACGCGCCCGCGCGTGCTGCCAGTTTTTCACGAGGGACCCTGGTGATTTGAAAAAACCTTTGAAGAGTCCGCAGTACTGTTTCTTGTGTCACTGACAATTACGAATAGACCCCTCCCCTTTCTATTCTTTACAACTCGCGATCCCCAATGGTGAACGGCGACAAGCCGAGCTCCGGTCAGCTCGTACTGGCCGAAATAGGCAACAACTAATCCTTCTCTTTGCTTGACACCAAATTCAACCCTAACCGACCATTTCCCCTCAGTTAATTGCAAGGTTCGAGCTCTTAATCACACTTCCCACGGTGACAGCGCGAGCAATGGACAAACCGAGATGTTCCCGGTGATCCTACGGGTTCTAACTCAATTGGATGGGTCAGGGAGTATCAAGAGCACACCAGAGTACTGAAACGAGGGAACAGAGGGCATGAATGGACCTGTAGCGCGCTGGCCACGGCGAGCTCACATAGCACGATGTTCACGACCGATTTGGGGGAAGTCTCAAATTGGGGAGTTGTAGGGGATGGTTGGAGGTGAGAGCTAGTTCATTGGATGCACAGCTACCTAGCGGAGCTGATGGCACGCTCAATTTATAGGATTCATGAGCGGTGGTGGCTAATTTGGAGGAGACGCGCGGCGGCCGGAGAGGGGGAAGAGCACTGGCGCAAAGGAGGTGTGGCATTCACCGGCGCAATGGCTCAAAGATTGTACTCTTAAGTGTGCCATGGTTACTACCGCACAGTAACAAGCCACGACGTGGCACAACCGAGGTCACCGGAGTTTCCACGGTAATACCGGCGGTCCAGCCACGTCGCAACAGCTACAGGCGCGGTGATAAGCCTCCCCCGCGACCACATCTGCTCCCCTGCGAGATCTTTTACCTCCCCGTGGATATCCACTGCGTGCCAGGCACGAATCACGGCGACCAGCACGAATCCGGGCGCGCAGATCACCAGCGGTGAGGGGGACTGAACCCAAGGATATTTCTATTACTGTACCATCGGGGAGTCATTCAGAGCACCTGACAGCACGGTTTGCAGCGCCCTAATCTCGAATTTTTGTGTGAAAACTTGCTAATCTACCTGTAACAAAGTTTCAGCTCTATAAACCAGCTACAATTCTGCTGTAAAGATCTTGCTCATTTGCTTATTCCCTTGAGCTAGAATCAAGTCCAAAGTTCGCCAGAACTCACTGTCAGTTAATATTCAGTCATAGGGTGGTCTGACAGCCAGACTTCAAACCGATTTAGCTCCTAATTTTGTACAACACCAAGGCTTAATCACTTAAGCAAAGTTTTACTCCTATAATAGCTCTATAATATTGATGTATTAAGCCAGAATAGAATCTTCATGGATTAAAAAATATAACGCTCCAAAGTTGCTCCAATTGCACTGAATTCTGACTTAAGCATACGGGGTTCAAACGATACTTTTTGCAATTAGGTCCAAATCCCACTTTTTAACTTGCAAATCCTTAAATGTGAGAAGCACATAGTTTGTGGTGTTATATTACCTTTGTTTTTGCACTTTAGTCCAAAAGTGTACAAAATTTGCACTCAACCCCCTAGGATTTCAGTTTAGGGTTTTCTAGGAATCTTTTCAGAGTTTTTAGTACTCTAGGGTTTTGATGCCACTCAAGTCCTTCCAAGAGGGTATCTTAGGATCATTTCTCATAGATTTTGAAGTTTTCCCATGCTTGGGCTCCCCTTATATCCATAAGCCCAGATTTAGGGTTAAGTACTCTACACTAGGGTTAACCACACATCAAGTCATATCAGTACAACATTTTTGAAATTTTTACCTAGTGAATGCACTCTAGGTGTGACAAACACATGATATGCTGATGCTCAAGTTTTAGTGATAGTAACACCAGGGGTGTTACAGAAAAGAATCTGCTATGTCCACATTTGGCTGGCTATAATGGACACTGTTCCTGCTACACGTTCGGTATATTTGTGCAGTGACTTCAACGGCTATAATGCCAGCAGCCGCAACCAAACGACTGGCTTTAGTGGCAGCCGAAAGCGTTGTATGTGGTAACACTACACTGGTTCACCAGCGACAACAATTAGCCGAATGTGTAAGGTGAGGTGAGGATATAAGTCCTAAGCCTTCGTACCATGTTAGAATATGAAACTGTAGTATGGAAAAATACTCTGTATGCCACCAAATTTTATACGTATTCCTTGTATGCCACTGAGTGGCATATAGGTATTCCCCTGGCCTAAAGGCTAAAGAGCTAGATGTATGATATTACATTATACATAAAGCTCTTGCAACTAAGTGGAAAAACATGTAAACAACTTTATATTATTATACATCTAAAAGTGGAACATGAAGTGCAAAATTTAGAGGAGGTATAACGATCTATTGGTACACAACCCTATTTGGAGGAGGTATAACGATAATTTGAGTGACCGATTCGGTATGTTAAAGTAATTATTTTTTAGCAATACAAATAGAGAGGGGAATCTCATTTAGGCCAGTTTGACAACTCCATTCTCTCAAGAGATTTCTATTTTTAAGAAAAAATAAAGTAATTTTTAATAGGAAAATAGAAATTCTTTGGAAATTCTGTGGTTGGGCTCTAAATTTTACACTGTAAGATTTAAGGATCGGATCAGATTAGGATCATGCCCTATTTCTATTCATTTTTGAACTACAAATTATTTAGGGCCCTACCATTTTGTGAAGAAGCATTTGGATCGCGACTCATTACCACCCCTAGCTGTGGCTCGGTGCCAGGCGTAGTTAATCCGGTCAGGCACTTATGACAGGCCGGTCTCAGGCCAGACGAGGGATCCACTCAAGTGGTTTACCTTCGGTTCGCCCAGCCCCCCTTGTCTAGCTCCGCCATATCCGACCCTGGGCTTGGTGCCGCGAGGCTCGTCCGAGGGCGGGTGTTTGCAGGGCAGACGTTTCCTTTCTCCTGATACTGACCGATGGGTCCCGATTGCCAGAGGCCTCTTTCTAGCGCCCTCGCAGGCCGACGGGCCTCAGAGAACAAGAATCTTATCCCTGACAAGGAGGCTTTAGGGAACCTATTGAAGATAGTCTTACGTAGCCTCACAACTCTTCTACATATATCGTTTCTAAGGGTACGTAGATCCCCGTTTAACATGGAGTCTCTTGATAGGTCTTTAGAGGCTAAATAGAAAAAAATCAAAAGTGACAGACTCTTCTTACATGACTCTCACTATATTGTCTCTTAAATATATTTATGATTTAGGATTTAGTGTTATATAATGTAGTCGCTAACAGTCTACTGTAAAACCGACCTAGAGGTTTAAGGTTGTGTGCTTAAAAAAATAAAAAAAAACCACGGAGCGACTACACGATTCTTATTACGTGACGAGAAGAACCCCCCCCCCCCCCCCCCCCCCCCCCCCCCCCCCCCCCCCCCCCCCCCCCCCCCCCCCCTGTCGACTGCATCGGGATCACTGGCCGAATAACAGCAGCGGGGGCCGGTTACGGATGTGGAAACCGACGAAGTTCATGGTCAATGAGCTCGTGATCAACCACTCCAGTCGACATGGCGTCAGATGTGACGAGAGAACCCACAGGCTTTGGCCTCGTCTGCTTGGTGATAATATGCAATGGTATTCAGATCCGTTTAACACGTGCCCGAAACAGGGCCACGACGAGACGAGGCCAACCACTGTGCACTTGTGCTGTGGATTCGTCTTCGGTGGCCGTGCCTGGCGCGTGCCCGTTCGACGACGCTCGCTTTTCGACACTCCTGCCTGGCCAACTACTGACAACATCCGGATGCACCACCAACTGTGGCTGTGGCTGGCTGGAGCCTTGCCTTGAGATGTGGCTGCGGGTTGGCGCTCGCTAGAGCGGACCGCGACGGGGAGGAGAGGACTAGCATGCAGCAGAGAGGCGGCCGCGCCAGCCAGCCGCCGATGGCGAGGAGACGAGAAGGACAGGCGCCGCGGACTAGTCCGCGCACGCCGAACGGACGGATCGGACCGACCGCTTCAGAGATATCACATAGTATCAGAAACGTGGCGCAGCCGCGCTGACGGCCGTGGACCTCATCCTCGTTGGTGGTCTGGAGAGCTGGAGCCTGGAGGAGAGGACAGAGGAGGACCCGTGCATGCATATGCATGCATGGCCGACATTGCACGGGGTATTTGGACCGAGGGTTCTCCACTTCTCCTCCTTCCTCACAAGTTGACAAGGACACAATTAAGGTGAAGTTTGTTTTCTTTTTTCTGGAACAGTAAGAAGATGCCATGCCAAGATGGAGATCAAATGCCCGAATGACGACGACGGCGCACGGTGCACACAACACCACCTGCTCCGCTTGTGTGACCGGTCAATAAACTAGCTGAGTCTTGATGCACACAACACCTACTAGATCTAGTTGATCAATGATGGTTTATGGATAAGACCCACCTCCCACTCCCCCCACCAGGTGACGTCCCCTACGGCCCTAGCGAGTAGCCTAACCAGTAACCACCCATCCAAAATCAAGAAATCATCACGAGAGCTGATGATGACACCCCTACTAGCTTTTAGCTTCCTTTGTTTGCATAGTGTTTTGTATTTAATCTGAAACAGCTTTTATTTTTTCTACATTGTTTTGTCTCTATAAATTGTAGTGGTATTAGTTTGAACAGATCCAAAGCGAACAACCTCTCGTAAGCCGCTAGTACTCCATCTGATGTCCTATTAATTATCGTTTAGGACAACGATAGGGTATCCAAAATATAACTGTTGGCGTCAATCTGGACGCCAATCACTGCGAGGTGTACCTACGACGGTCCGCGATCTGGCAGGAGCGGGTTCTCCCCTGCGCCGAGCCGGACGGTTCGCGTGTGCGCATAGGCAGCGGCGTTCGCCAATGGCACCTAGATCTGACCCCAGAGGGACCCCATCAGAGAGGAGAGATATTAGGGTTTGTCTTGGAATTGGTAAGCTATCCAAGACGTCTCCAAACGACGTAGAGTCAAAGAGAGATGAAGATCTAGATGAAGAAGGCTACATTATTGTCTACTCGTAGGACAAAAAATAAAGGGACAAAAGATATATTGATTTGGTTTGATTATTGGTGTTTCAATCGGTTGTTCCCCTTCAAATATATAAGGGGGAGGTCTGGTCTCGTTTCTAGGCGTCTCTCAACAACTCCCACGAGTTAGGGATAAACATGCATGGAGATACGAGTTAATCCGCCTGATCTGATCTAATCGCGGACTGTTCGCGCCTAAGAGCGGATCGACCGTGGGCTAGACCATCCAGGTCTTAGAGCCGGACCGTTCGGTCATGTCCAATGCCACAAATGGTGCTCAACATATGCCCACACCTTTTGTAGAAGCTGAGCGAACCAAAAGCACTGGTGTAGGCTAGACCCTTTTCGATGTAACAACATCAGTTTTTCTAAGCATTTTGCCACATACTATAATGATATTGCTTCAAGAAACGACAATTCAACACCTTGGCTAGGTCCTCGCCTTGCAAAGTTTGCAATATGTAGGCATTACCTGCTATCACCTATGTGATTCTGTAAGGATCTTCCTAGCTTGGTGACCATTTGCCGATTTTCCGGTCTCTGCTTCTTAGTGGCAAGACGGTCTTACATACCCGATCTTTAACTTGAAATGACTTAGCCTTGACCTTCTTGTTGTAAGCTTTGACATTTCTCGATCTCTCCTATAGCTGCCAATCTTTTGTCGGTTACTTCATCAATATTGTCCATCATCAAATTATAATAATCTCCGATAGTTAAATCGTTCTGCCTGGCAAATCTGACAGCATTTAGGCTTACCTCCATAGGCAAGGCAACCTCATGTCCATAAACAAGCTCAAAAGGAGAGACTTTAGTAGCACGATGTTTAGATATCCTATGAGCCCACAAAGCCTCAGACAAAACCTTATGCCAATACCTAGGATGCTTAGATATATTGTTTTTATAAGACTAATCACTATCCTGTTACTAGATTCAGTCTATCCATTGGCCTAAGCTTAATATTAAGAAGAATTGAGCAATTTGATTTTATATAATTCAGCAAACTCACGTACCTCGTTTGACATAAAGGAAGTCTCCTGGTCCGTAGTCAAAGTTTGGGGAATGCTGAATCTATGAATGATATGCTCAGTTATAAACTAAATTACCTCCTTATGTGTCATGTTTTTCAGAGCATCGCCTTCAGTCCACTCGGTGAAGTAGTCTGTGGCCACCAACACAAATCGATGTCCCTTTGATGATGAATGATGAATTTCTCCTACAAAGTCCAAACCCATCCCCTAAAAGGCCAAGGCTTGATAATATGATGTAGTTCAGCTGCGGGGACTAACTGCATATCGCCGAACTTCTGACATACTTGACATCCTTTGTAATATTTAAAGCAACCGGCTATCATGCCGGGCAAATAGAAGCCGAATCTTCTTAATAGCCACTTCATCTTTGGAGCCGATTGATGAGTACTACAAATCCCTTCATGTACTTTGGCCATAACTAATATAGCATTATTAGGGCCCAAGCATTTAAGCAAGACATCACCGGTTGTTGAGCGGTAAAGTTCATTATCAATTAGGGTATACTTGAAAGTTGTACGTCGAACATTCTTGTATGCCCTACCACTGTGATTCCGTAGGTAATTAATTATAGGTGTCCTCCAATCAATTGCATCGACTGCATTGTTAGCCGAATTAATCAAGGAGACATTTTTGACACCATCGGATGCTCCAGACTCCTTGCCTGGACAGTCCGAGCCCACCGCGGATGGTCTGCGGCCTGGCAAGAGCGGGTTATCCTCTGCGCCGAGCCGGACGGTTCACGAGTGCGCGGCGTTCGCCATCAGCCCTGGATCTGACCCCCTCGGAGGGACCTCATCAGGGAGGAGAGATCATAGAGTTTGTCTTGGAATCGACAAGCTACCCAAGACGCCTCCAAATGACGTAGAGTCGAAGAGAGGTGAAGATCTAGACAAGAAGACTACGTTACTGCCTACTTATAGGGCAAAAAGTAAAGGAACAGAAGATATATTGATTTGGCTCGATTGTTGGTGTTTTAATCTGTTGTACCCTTCAACTGTATAAGGGGAGGTCTGAACCTGTTCCTAGACGTCACCTAACAACTCCCACAAGTTAATAGGGATAAACATGTGTGGAGATAGAAGTTAATCCGCTAGATCTAATCTGATCGTGAACTGTCCGTGTATTACAACGAAACATCCGCGGCGCCGACCGTCTGACCGTGCGTGCTCGGTGTCAACAATATATCAGCATGACTGACCGAATAATAACTCCAGGTGCGGGGCCGGTTTAGGCCCTGTTCGATTTCCACGGAATGAAGCTATGGAATGGTTCCTAGCCGATTTACTTCTCTAATTTATATAAATTTTGATGAGATACAACGAATCTCGGTTCAATCCTAGAGAAACAAACAATCCTTACGGATGTGGAAAGCGACGAAGTTCATGATCATGAGCTCGTGATCAACGAGACAACCACTCCAATCGACATGACGGCAGAGATGACAGATGAGGAGAGAACCCACAGGCCACAGGCTTTTGGCCTCGTCTGCTTTGGTGATAACACGGAGTAGTATTCAGATCCGTTTAACACGTGCCCGAAACAGGGCCACGAGCCGAGCGGCCGAGCCCCCCCTCTTGAGCACTAGCTTGTGCTGTGGATTCATCTTCGGTGGCCGTGCGTGGCGCGTGCCCGTTCAACGCTCGCTTTCTTTTCGTCTTCCGGATGCACCACCAGCTGTGGCTGGATGGATGGACGTGGCTGCGGCTTGGCGCTAGGTACTAGCGGACTGGACGGATCGGACCGACCGCTTCAGCCTTCAGGTATCAGAAACGTGGCGCAGCCGCGCTGGCGGCCGTGGACCTCATCCTCCTCGTTGGTGGTCTGGAGACTTGGGGGAGAGGACGGCCCCGTGCATGCATGTGGATGCATGGTCGACATTGCACCGGGGATTTGGACCGATCGAGCGTTCTCCGGTCCGGCCTTCTTCACAAGGTGACAAGGACGCACAAGGTGAAGTTTTTTTCCTTTTTTTGGAACAGGTAAAGAAGATGCCAAGACCAAGATGGGGATTAAATAAAATACCCGAATGACGAGACGACGCAGGGTGCACGACGCAAGCAACACCTGCTCCTCTTGCGACTGATCAATAAACTAGCTGATCGAACCAGTAATATAATGTCATCCATCAACTAGCTGATCAATGATGGTTTATGGATAAGAGAGCACCACACCCATGTGACGTCCTAGCCAATAGCCTGCCTAACCACCCAGCCAATCATCACGAGAGACACCGCTACTAGCTTCTTCATTAGTCATTACTAGTACTGAGTACAATATAAGCTAGTGCTACTACTGTGGATCGGAGAAACAGAGGGCGGGGAGGTTATATTAGGGATGCATCCAATGGACACATGTAATGTACCAGGGCTGGCAGGGCAGGCAGGGTTAATTAATTGCCTTCTTTCTTGGGGCTGTTGCAGGGTTAGCTGGCTGTGGCTGGGGATTCGGGGGACAAAGCTCTCGATCCACGCGGCAGTCGGCGAGGGCGTTTGCCTCGTCGTCGACCGCCGAACAAAAGGAATCACGACCATCCGTATCCGTCGTCCGTCTAGTGCGAGGCGAGGCGAGGTGACGCGACGCGACACGCTAGCCTTGTTGCCCATTTCGCGCTGTCACCTGGCCCTGCCTGCCCACTACTCGCATGCTCCACCCGTTGCACACTGGCCATGGCCACCATCATCAGCTTGGGTCTTGACTCCTGAGATGCCTCGAACCGAACCGGTGTTGGCCATCAACATTTACAAGCTCAACTGTTACTATTGTTAAGCAGCATGATCACACACACAGTACGCTACTTAACTTGATGCATGCGTGATGCGCACGGCTAGCTTGCCCCGTCCGGGCTCGTTCTTCTTCTCCTTGGTGACTTGGCGTCTTGGCCCAGGCAGTGGTGCAGCACAGACCAAGCCCACACCAACCCAGCCGGTGCCACTGGAATTGGACTGGACCTCAGCGACAGCGGGCAAAACCCTTCTTGTTATGGGCTGACAGGGCCATTTGCCCAATAGGATTTGCGGAATTGTGTGGCGCTCTAGGCCGAAAATACATGGCCCACGCTCTACCTCAAACAAGCGAGGTGCTAACGATAAGCGGCTGCTAAGGCCCAAAGCTACATATGAATGTATGTATACATATGAATGCTCAACATATTAAATCTTCTCTAGCATTGTAGGCTCAATACGCTATTACAATCAATGTATTTGTTGACATCTTTTTCGGGCGCCAATCACTCAACACGAACCGTGGCGGTGCTCTCTGCACAGGGGCGGGCGGTTCGCGGCCAGGGACCGGACGGTCCGCGGCCTAGCGCGAGGCTAGGGTTTCCTGCCTTACGGCCGGGCGGTCCGCGCTCTGGGGCCGAACAGTCCGCGCGTGCGCAGGGGTGGCGGAAGTCGCCGGCGGCGCCTGGATCTCGCTCCCGGGAGGGGCCCCGTCGGGGAGGAGAGATCCTAGAAGATGTCTAGGCTCGACAGGCCGACCTAGACTCCTCTAATCGACGTAGAGTCGAAGAGAAGCGAAGAATTTTGGGATTGGAAGACTAACCTAGAACTAGACTAGAACTACTCCTAAGAATAAATGTAAATTGTTTTGATTGAGGGTTCGATTGATTGATTAATCGGTCGTATTCCTCTGCTTTTATAGAGTAGGGGGACTGGACCCATTACCAACAAAATTCCGAGCTAATCCCGAGATTCTCGCCAACAAACATAGCAAGAAATTCGGAACCCTAATTTGTTCTACGCTTGCGCGGACCGTCCGCCTCACAGGCGCGGACCGTCTGGACCACGGATCGTCCGGCCTCAGGGCCGTCCGTCCGGTGCTCTTTTTAGTGCTCAACATATGCCCCCTGCCTTTTGGTGGAGCTGAGCAAACCAAAAGAAACTAACTCGATGTGATTACATCGGTTCTCTTAGGCATCTTGCCACATACTAGGATGGTACTGTTTGAGGAAGCGCCCATTCAAAGCCTTGGGTAAATCCTTGCCTTGTAATGTTTGTAGTAAATAGGCGTTACCAGACATTACCTGTTTTACTTTATAAGAACCCTCTCAGCTTGGCGATCATTTCCCAAACTTCCGGTCTTTATTTCTTAGAGGCAGGATGGTTTTCCACACCAGGTCCCCTACTTGAAATGACTTTGCTTTGACCTTCTTGTTGTAGGCCCTGGCTACCATGATCTTGTCCTTTTCTATTGCTCCCAAAGCTATCACCCTCTTGTCGGTCACCTCATCAATATTATCCATCATTGAATTATAATAATCAATGACTGTTAGATCATTTTGTCTAGCGAACCTGACAGCATTCAAACTTATTTCTACAGGCAACACTGCTTCCTGCCCATAAACAAGCTCAAAAGGAGATACTTTAGTAGCACTATGTTTAGATATTCTGTGAGCCCATAAAGCTTCGGACAAAATCTTATGCCAATGCTTAGGATTAGCGGATATCTTCTTTTTTATCAAGTTAATCAATGTCCTATTACTAGACTCGGCCTGTCCATTGGCTTGAGCATAATATGAAGATGAATTAAGCAACTTAATTCTATATAATTCAGCAAATTCACGTACCTCCTTAGACATAAAAGAAGTTTCTTGATCTGTAGTCAAGGTCTGGGGAATGCCGAATCTATGAATAATATGCTCAGTTATGAACTCAATTACCTCCTTGTGTGTCATATTCTGTAGAGCAACATCTTCAGTCCATTTGGTAAAGTAGTCGGTGGCAACTAACACGAACCGATGCCCCTTTGATGATGAAGGATGAATTTCTCCTATAAAGTCTAATCCCCATCCTCTGAAAGGCCAAGGCTTGACAATAGGATGTAATTCGGCTGCAGGGACCAACTGTAGGTCGCCGAATTTTTGACACACTTGGCATCCTTTGTAGTACTTGAAACAATCAGCTATTATTTTAGGCCAATAAAAACCAGACCTTCGCAACAACCACTTCATCTTTGGAGATGATTGATGGGTACCACAAATTCCTTCATGTACTTCGGCCATGGCTAATATAGCATCATCTGGGCCTAAGCACTTAAGCAGGACGTCGTTGACTGTTCGGCAGTAGAGTTCATCATTCATCAAAACATACTTGAAAGTTGTACGCCGAATGTTCTTATGTGTCCTGATATTGGGATTTCGTAAATAATTAGTTATGGGCGTCCTCCAATCACTTGCATCAGTTTCATTATCTACCGAATCAATTAGGAGAACTTTCCTGGTAACCCAGGACAGTCCGGAGTCTTTACTCGGACGGTCCGTGATCTGGGGAATTGGCCCTGCACCGGTTATCAGATTTTCAGTGTTGTTAAATCTCCCTCGCTTTATCCGATAACCTGATTGTAACGCCCAAAATCTGATTTTGGGGAATAGTAATAGAAATCAAAGTAAAGTGTCCCTAATGAATAGTTATACTTTGGAACCCACCATCTTCTAAAAATAAATAGAAACATTAAAACAATATTAGTTAAGGTAAAATAGAAATAGAAATTCAGTTTGTAAATTTCAAGAAATAATGAATGGATTATCCCCTTCTAGGACTGTATATAAAATATTTTTTTACGTGTTAAAGTAACTCATGATAGAAAAAAATACATTACTTCCCCCCTAAAATAATCAAGTAATGAATATTCACTTTTACATGAAATTTTAACTAAAATACTTAAAACCATATTTTCTTAAAAATAAACATTTCATGTGTGCATTGCATATTTGAAATAAATTTTCAAATAACGAGGTAAGATAATTAGTAAAAAAATACTTGCATATTATACTGGATATTTTATCTGTTTGTTGTGAATTCTATTAAAGTCTAAAACCTAGAATAAAAATTGAAGTTGGGATTTAAAACTGAAATGGGAAAATAAGAAACATAAAAGAAAAAAATAAAACTACTACTCGAGACGTACCACATAGGAGACGTTGAATTTCCACTTTCTTTATTCACCTAGACGGAGCTTACGTCATGCTGATGCAAGAAGTGATGTCATCATGCAAATTCAACCCAGCACGTAGGCGATGCGGCCGGGGAGCAGCTGGACCAGGTCCCATGACCGCCGGACTCATAGGGATTGCGTTGGGTTCAGGTTGTTGAGATCTGTGTGATTCCGTAACAAACACGGATGCTATCTAAGATTCATTCGGCCTCCTCTATGGGCATATATTGCCGAGCCCTTCATCCATCTTGCACAACCGAGCGAACAGGAGGGAGATTACCGCCATGGCGAGGAGCCTGCGTCCCGTGGTGGACCTCCGCGTCACCAAGAATCCCGAGCCGGCCGAAGACCCTGCGCCATCGCCTATCGTCTGGCCGAACGCTTTGGCGCCCTCGTCCTCCTCGACACCTCCTCCGTCGCGTCCAGCCATCCATCGATCCGCTGACCGCCGGGCCACCGCCGCCATGGGGTTTCATCGCGCCGCTATAACACGTAAGGGCTCCTTCATCGTTTTCATTGTTGATCCTCGACGCATAGGGTTTCGCGGGGTAGGATTTGGGCCGTCTGTAGACCTGGAATTGCCACCAGCGCGCCATTAGAGCCGTGGCGCCGCGCCACGCCATGGAAAGGGGCCAGGGCTTATCCTATCTGGCTGTTCAGGGTTTCGGATTGAGTCCGCCATATGCTGAGCCTCGTGTAGAGCTTGTCAAACTCGGGTCGGTCCCATCGTTGGGCGGTATCCACGGTGAGCTCGCCGGGAGCGCCGCCGTGC
The DNA here is from genome assembly GCF_902167145.1 of Zea mays. Classification (NCBI taxonomy): domain Eukaryota; kingdom Viridiplantae; phylum Streptophyta; class Magnoliopsida; order Poales; family Poaceae; genus Zea; species Zea mays. Next base: position 35,017,772 of record NC_050098.1, on the reverse strand, counting down.
GAATCGCTCGCCTCTGCCCTGTTGTGTGCGCAGGGAGGGAGAAAGGCACCGACCGTTGGATCCCTTTCTTGCGGCTGTGATCAGATCGCCTGAGAGAGCTATTCGACCGATTGAATCCTGACCGTTGATTAACCAGTTGAAGGGCTAGGATTAGATCTAGGTAATGTTTCACCCGCGACCGTCGGATCACGATCGGACTGCTCATGGCACGTACCGATTCAGACCCCTCACGATTTAATCTGGTGCGTCCGGAGTTGATCGGACGACTCTGATTAAAGGATACCCCTTCGGCCCTGGTACATTTTCTTAAGAGCCCTCGGATTTTGATTAAACTAACCCGCGGTCCAGACCAGTGGTGCGCTGTGTCTTGGCGATCTTGCGGGTTAGCCCCTGTATTTCTTAGTAAATGACGCGCAGTCCAGAGTATTATAAAATCAGAGAAAAGTAATTGGAAAATAGATTTTTAAATACAAAAATAAATGCTAGAACTTTAATAATTCATAGAAAATTCATATGAGCTCCAAATTAACCCATTCCACTTTCTAAAATTTTGTAATATTATTCTCTATCACTTAGAGCCTATGTTTCGACATGAAAATAGTAAGAAAAATAATTTCTCACTTAACCCTATTTCAAGCACATAAAACCTTTGGAAATTCATATCTTAAAATCTATAACTCCAAAATTAATAATTCTTGTTCCTTTGATCTTATTTTAATATGTAGATTATTAATATATATTTGTACTTATGTTTGGTGTAATGTTTCCTATACAATGTTTGTTTGTATTACTACGACTAGAGCGAGGTCACGTGTCATCTGAAGAGCAAGTTGGTACCTGGAATCTCAAGTCCCAGGCAAGTTGTGCCCTTGATCACTTCTTTTTACCCAACCATGTTCTGATTAATCATAATGATCTGCATAGGTTAAATTTTGATGGGACCCAATAGGTTACCCTAGTTTGATTATCTTTATACCTTGTTACCACTGAACTTTTTGGGTAGTACTTGCTAGTGCTTTATGTGGTTTTGGGTATGAAGATACATTACTCATGATTATACTTTTGTTATCCGTTGTTATTTATCGTTCATGATAAGATCATTATGTTAATTGGAATATGGAGCGACCACCCGGGAAAACAGTGCTACCACAAGGGTATAATGGGACGCCCTTGGCTGATTAATTAGGAAAGCTAGTGGAGGACTACCTTACCCGAAAGGGGCAAGGGCAGTAGGGGAGTGGTCAGTGTAGGGAGGCCCTCGGGAGGATTTTGCTGCGATGGCGGTTCTGCAAGGGAATTCCTGCATTGGAGCTTCCTATAAACTGTAGCGGGTTTTCTGAAGCTAGTGGAACTTTGTAAAGGCCTCGTAGTGTTACCCTGCCTCGCCTCCTCGGTAGAGGTGTATGGGAAGTCGCGATCCCTTGGCAGATGGGTAACATGACTTGTGGGTAAAGATGCGCAACCTCTGCAGAGTGTAAAACTGGTATACTAGCCGTGCTCACGGTCATGAGCAGCTCGGACCCTCACATGATTAAATTATGGAACTTAAACTCAATTTGTCATATGCATTGCATCGCAGGTGAGGTTGTTACTTCTGTTCTACTATTTAATTGGGTTGGTATTTACTTATACTTAGTAATTGCTAATAAAATTTTGACCAACTTTAAAAGCAATGCTCAGCTCTAACCATCCTTTTTGGTAAGCCTTACACTTCACATGAACTCCCACCTTTGGCGAGTTCATTCACATTATTCCCCACAACTTGTTGAGCGATGAACGTATGTGAGCTCACTCTTGCTGTCTCACACCCCCCCCCCACAGGTCAAGAGCAGGTACCACAGGATGAGGCGCGTGGAGGATGCTGTGATGAGTTCGTGAGTGGTCTAGGCCGTCGTCTCCCAGTCAACTTTGGGTTGCTGGACCGTTGTCTCCTTATAATGTAATTATTTATTTTGTATAGAACTCCTATTATATAGTAAAGATGTGACATTCGATCCTGTGCCATGATTCATCATATGTGTGAGACTTGGTCCCAGCACACCTGGTGATTATGTTTACACCCGGGCTTTGGACCCCCTAAAATCCGGGTGTTACAAAAGTGGTATCAGAGGAATGTTGACTGTAGGACGAAACCTAGATAGAACTGGACAACCATTGTCTACTTACCTTTGCTACTCTGATTCTCTCTAAACTTTTCTTAATCTTTCTCATCTATTTCCGCTTTACTCTGATTATTCTTACCCCTTTCATTCTAAAGACAAATGTGGATTTCACACTTTGAAATCCTGTGCCTAAAGTGACTTTAGGAATAGGAGACCTACTCTTAGGAACAAAAACAAAACTATTTTTATGGGTATTTGTATGCTTGAATGTTTGTTCTTATGATACTTGTTTGATTTGGATCTTTGATTGAATGTGATTAGTTGTGGAGTAATGTCCACAATCACATCTGCATATACATATAGAAAAAAAACAGTTATAAAAATATCTAAATGAACTAGGTTATCCCTCATCAAAGAATCTAGCCTAGCAAAATCCATCTTATCTTGAAAAAGTCTATCCTACACTCATAGATCCATCTTATCCTAAAAAAATAGATTCTCATCTTATCTTGAAAAGATTTTATCTCATCCTAATAGATATAACTGACCTTAAAAGATTCTATCTTATCCTTATGGATTCATCTTGCCCTAATAAGCATATTTATCCCGCACTAGTGTAACAACCATGATCTAATCCAATGTAATTAGATATTATCTAGTCTAATCTAATTATACCAATCTAATCTAGATCCCATCTAATCTAATATGATCCAATCTAAAGTGAGTCATCTAACATGTTAGTTAATCTTGGTGAAATAGATTAAACTCTACTTCTATAGTCATGTTTTAACCTAAAATTGGTGCCCTGCACTAACTTGGTCATATACAACCAACCTGACCTACATGTTGGGTTGCATAACCTGCCTAACCCGACCTAGAAGCAAAACAACAAGACAAATTCTGTTTAAACTTATTTAACTCATAACCACCGACTAACCTATTTTGTTTACCTACGAAACTGCCTTAACCACATATCTCTGATTCGGATAACAACATCAAGAACGAAGACCAAAGAGGATCAACGTCATCAAGAAAGGATAAGCACCAACTCAAGTCTTCAAAGATCAAGTTGAATCGCCAGCGGAATCAAGATCCACGGTTCTGGATGAAGTCTGTCCTTATTACACCCTTGCCATAATCGTGCCTCATGTGACATAATAGATGGCTAGACATACAATATCCATATGTTCCAAATCGTCTACTAACTGTTATGTAAAAAAACCTTGAACAAAACTTTGATTTCCAAAACCCAATGAGAAACTAAAATTCTAAACCATACCTATTGTATCCTTTTTCTTACAAATCTCGAGGACGAGATTATTTTTAAGGGGGTAGGATTTGTAACGCCCGAAATCTGATTTTGGGGAATAGTAATAGAAATCAAAGTAAAGTGTCCCTAATGAATAGTTATACTTTGGAACCCACCATCTTCTAAAAATAAATAGAAACATTAAAACAATATTAGTTAAGGTAAAATAGAAATAGAAATTCAGTTTGTAAATTTCAAGAAATAATGAATGGATTATCCCCTTCTAGGACTGTATATAAAATATTTTTTTACGTGTTAAAGTAACTCATGATAGAAAAAAAATACATTACTTCCCCCTAAAATAATCAAGTAATGAATATTCACTTTTAAATGAAATTTTAACTAAAATACTTAAAACCATATTTTCTTAAAAATAAACATTTCATGTGTGCATTGCATATTTGAAATAAATTTTCAAATAACGAGGTAAGATAATTAGTAAAAAAAATACTTGCATATTATACTGGATATTTTATCTGTTTGTTGTGAATTCTATTAAAGTCTAAAACCTAGAATAAAAATTGAAGTTGGGATTTAAAACTGAAATGGGAAAATAAGAAACATAAAAGAAAAAAAATAAAACTACTACTCGAGACGTACCACATAGGAGACGTTGAATTTCCACTTTCTTTATTCACCTAGACGGAGCTTACGTCATGCTGATGCAAGAAGTGATGTCATCATGCAAATTCAACCCAGCACGTAGGCGATGCGGCCGGGGAGCAGCTGGACCAGGTCCCATGACCGCCGGACTCATAGGGATTGCGTTGGGTTCAGGTTGTTGAGATCTGTGTGATTCCGTAACAAACACGGATGCTATCTAAGATTCAATCGGCCTCCTCTATGGGCATATATTGCCGAGCCCTTCATCCATCTTGCACAACCGAGCGAACAGGAGGGAGATTACCGCCATGGCGAGGAGCCTGCGTCCCGTGGTGGACCTCCGCGTAACCAAGAATCCCGAGCCGGCCGAAGACCCTGCGCCATCGCCTATCGTCTGGCCGAACGCTTTGGCGCCCTCGTCCTCCTCGACACCTCCTCCGTCGCGTCCAGCCATCCATCGATCCGCTGACCGCCGGGCCACCGCCGCCATGGGGTTTCATCGCGCCGCTATAACACGTAAGGGCTCCTTCATCGTTTTCATCGTTGATCCTCGACGCATAGGGTTTCGCGGGGTAGGATTTGGGCCGTCTGTAGACCTGGAATTGCCACCAGCGCGCCATTAGAGCCGTGGCGCCGCGCCACGCCATGGAAAGGGGCCAGGGCTTATCCTATCTGGCTGTTCAGGGTTTCGGATTGAGTCCGCCATATGCTGAGCCTCGTGTAGAGCTTGTCAAACTCGGGTCGGTCCCATCGTTGGGCGGTATCCACGGCGAGCTCGCCGGGAGCGCCGTCGTGCGAATCGCTCGCCTCTGCCCTGTTGTGTGCGCAGGGAGGGAGAAAGGCACCGACCGTTGGATCCCTTTCTTGCGGCTGTGATCAGATCGCCTGAGAGAGCTATTCGACCGATTGAATCCTGACCGTTGATTAACCAGTTGAAGGGCTAGGATTAGATCTAGGTAATGTTTCGCCCGCGACCGTCGGATCACGATCGGACTGCTCATGGCACGTACCGATTCAGACCCCTCACGATTTAATCTGGTGCGTCCGGAGTTGATCGGACGACTCTGATTAAAGGATACCCCTTCGGCCCTGGTACATTTTCTTAAGAGCCCTCGGATTTTGATTAAACTAACCCGCGGTCCAGACCAGTGGTGCGCTGTGTCTTGGCGATCTTGCGGGTTAGCCCCTGTATTTCTTAGTAAATGACGCGCAGTCCAGAGTATTATAAAATCAGAGAAAAGTAATTGGAAAATAGATTTTTAAATACAAAAATAAATGCTAGAACTTTAATAATTCATAGAAAATTCATATGAGCTCCAAATTAACCCATTCCACTTTCTAAAATTTTGTAATATTATTCTCTATCACTTAGAGCCTATGTTTCGACATGAAAATAGTAAGAAAAATAATTTCTCACTTAACCCTATTTCAAGCACATAAAACCTTTGGAAATTCATATCTTAAAATCTATAACTCCAAAATTAATAATTCTTGTTCCTTTGATCTTATTTTAATATGTAGATTATTAATATATATTTGTACTTATGTTTGGTGTAATGTTTCCTATACAATGTTTGTTTGTATTACTACGACTAGAGCGAGGTCACGTGCCATCTGAAGAGCAAGTTGGTACCTGGAATCTCAAGTCCCAGGCAAGTTGTGCCCTTGATCACTTCTTTTTACCCAGCCATGTTCTGATTAATCATAATGATCTGCATAGGTTAAATTTTGATGGGACCCAATAGGTTACCCTAGTTTGATTATCTTTATACCTTGTTACCACTGAACTTTTTGGGTAGTACTTGCTAGTGCTTTATGTGGTTTTGGGTATGAAGATACATTACTCATGATTATACTTTTGTTATTCGTTGTTATTTATCGTTCATGATAAGATCATTATGTTAATTGGAACATGGAGCGACCACCCGGGAAAACAGTGCTACCACAAGGGTATAATGGGACGCCCTTGGCTGATTAATTAGGAAAGCTAGTGGAGGACTACCTTACCCGAAAGGGGCAAGGGCAGTAGGGGAGTGGTCAGTGTAGGGAGGCCCTCGGGAGGATTTTGCTGCGATGGCGGTCCTGCAAGGGAATTCCTGCATTGGAGCTTCCTATAAACTGTAGCGGGTTTTCTGAAGCTAGTGGAACTTTGTAAAGGCCTCGTAGTGTTACCCTGCCTCGCCTCCTCGGTAGAGGTGTATGGGAAGTCGCGATCCCTTGGCAGATGGGTAACATGACTTGTGGGTAAAGATGCGCAACCTCTGCAGAGTGTAAAACTGGTATACTAGCCGTGCTCACGGTCATGAGCAGCTCGGACCCTCACATGATTAAATTATGGAACTTAAACTCAATTTGTCATATGCATTGCATCGCAGGTGAGGTTGTTACTTCTGTTCTACTATTTAATTGGGTTGGTATTTACTTATACTTAGTAATTGCTAATAAAATTTTGACCAACTTTAAAAGCAATGCTCAGCTCTAACCATCCTTTTTGGTAAGCCTTACACTTCACATGAACTCCCACCTTTGGCGAGTTCATTCACATTATTCCCCACAACTTGTTGAGCGATGAACGTATGTGAGCTCACTCTTGCTGTCTCACACCCCCCCACAGGTCAAGAGCAGGTACCACAGGATGAGGCGCGTGGAGGATGCTGTGATGAGTTCGTGAGTGGTCTAGGCCGTCGTCTCCCAGTCAACTTTGGGTTGCTGGACCGTTGTCTCCTTATAATGTAATTATTTATTTTGTATAGAACTCCTATTATATAGTAAAGATGTGACATTCGATCCTGTGCCATGATTCATCATATGTGTGAGACTTGGTCCCAGCACACCTGGTGATTATGTTTACACCCGGGCTTTGGACCCCCTAAAATCCGGGTGTTACACTGATGCATCTTGTGCCAAATTGTTAGCTCTATGATTCTCAACTCTAGAGATATGCCGAATACTGAATTCGTCAAAAGAATGAATTATGCCCCAATATTTTTCAAGGTAACTATTTAGAGTACCATCAAAATATTGATATTCTTCTAACACATGTTGGACGACCAGCTGAGAATCACCAAATGCCTTTACATGTTTTACTCCCATACAATTTAAAAGTTCCAAGCTGAACAAAAGGGCCTCATATTCGGCTTGATTGTTAGTGCAATAAGTTTTCAATCGGCTAGAGAAGTCGAAGGAGACATCACTTGGTGAAACAAGTACGATGCCAATTTCTTGCCCTTCATTGCAAACCGATCCATCAAAATATAAAGTCCAAGGAATAATAGTGAGGAATGACATGTCTAGTTTATGAGTATCATTAATCCGATGTTCTACAATAAAATCCGCTACGACTTGGCCTCTCATAGATTTCAATGGTTAATAGGCCAAGTCATATTCTATGAGTGCATAAGCCCACTTACCAATTCTACCACTCATAATTGGGTTATGCAACATGTATTTGATCACATCGGCTTGACCAGAAACAGTGCAATGACTAGACAGTAAATAACATCTACACTTGGTGCATGCATAAAACAAGCATAAGATAACTTCTCAATAAAAGTGTACCTCATTTCAGCATCCACCAACCTCTGACTTAGATATGCCACCACATGCTCCTTTCCTTCAGTTTCTTGTGTCAGAACAGCCCCAATGACCTTATCTTCAGCTACAATGTATAATCGGAATGGTACTCCTGCTTGTGGTGCTTTTAATACGGGAGCCGAAGACAAGTATTTTTTAATGAGATCAAATGCTTCCTGTTGCTCTGCCCCCAAGCGAATCTGACATCATTCTTAAGCCAAAGGATAGGGGTAAAGGCATCAATCTTCCCAGCTAGGTTAGAAATAAACCTTCGTAAATAATTCACCTTGTCGAAAAACTTATGCACTTCGACCTTAAAGGTCGGATGTCCCACATTCCGAATAGACTTGATTCAGCCAGGGTCTATCTCTATACCATGTTCATGGATGACAAATCCTAAAAACTTACCAGCCGACACTCCAAAAGCACATTTACGTGGGTTCATTTTCAAACCATATCGACACATCTTATCAAAGGATTTGCGCAAATCAGCTAAATGAGAACTAAACTCAGCCGATTTTACTACAATATCATCAATGTAGACTTCTATAGTGTTTTCCAACAGCTCGTGAAAGATCAAATTCATAGCACTCTGATAAGTAGCACCGGCATTTTTCAGACCAAATGTCATGACAACCCACTCAAATAAACCAATGAAGCCTGGACATATAAATGCCGTTTTAGACGCATCTTCTTCGGCCATGAAAATCTGATTATATCCGGCATTGCCATCAAGAAAGCTAATAATTCTATTTCCTGATGCATTATTGATTAATGTGTCGGCTATGGGCATGGGATACTCATCTTTAGGAGTTGCTCTATTTAAATTGCGAAAATCAATGCATACTCTAAGCTTACCTGACTCCTTCTTCTCCTCCGACACAATATTAGAGACCCACTCTGCGTATCTTCAAGGTCTAATAAAATTAGCTTCTAGCAGCCGGTGGATTTCGTCCTTGATTCGTGGGAGAAGATCTGGACGAAATGTTCTAGCTCTCTGCTTGAAAGGTCTGAAACCGGACTTAATGAGCAGCCGATGCTCTACGATCTCTCGTCTTAATCCCGGCATCTCAGTGTAATTCCAAGCAAAGCAATCAGAATATTCCTTCAATAGATTGATCATTTCATTTCTAGGATCGGTCTCCAGGGTTTTGTTTACAAAAGTCGGCCTTGGAGTTTTACCATCTCCTATATCGATCTCCTCCAAAGGATTGGCCGATGTAAACCCCTGTCCTAGTTTATCGAGATCTTTGAATTCCTCTATCATGTCCCCCACAGAGGAATCAGATGATCTTTGTGTGATGGTGGCCTCTCCGGTCTCGGGGGCCAGATCATCCGTAATACCGTCTTTACGCTGTGGTAGATGTTCGGTCTTGAAGACCGAACTGTTTTGTGAAAGACTGGACCATCCGGCCTTAGAGGCCGAACTGTCCGTGACCAAGGACTCATGAATTTTGTGTGTACTCATCATTTAAACTTTATTTAGGATTTAGCCGATTCTCCATCGGCTCTAGCATTACAGGAATGAAACCTTTCTTATCTATACTTATGAACTGGTAATCAGAAAAATCTACTCCTGTGAGACATGTAGCAGTCTCATAAGTCCAGAGTACAGAGGCATCGACCACAGCGATACAGGCCGATACATCAGCATGTACTTGTTCTACATCATCGCCTATCCATTGTATTAACATTTGATGTAATGTAGAAGGTATACATTGGTTGGCATGAATCCAATCTCTGCCTAGGATTAGACTGTAATTTCCTTCTATATCAGTGACGAAGAATGCAGCAGCAAGGGTCTTAGTCTCGATGGTTAATTCAATGGACCTGACTCCCCTGTCTTTGATCGAACTATCAGTTCCAACACCGCTGAGGGTCATGTTGGTCTTGACAAGTTCATCATCTTGTTTACCTAATTTTCCGTACAATGAATAAGGCATTAGATTTACAGCCGCCCCTCCATCTACCAACATTTTAGCAATCGGTATTCCATCAATGTGACCACGCACAAAGAGAGGCTTTAAATGATTTACCGATTCCTTTGGTTTAGTAAAGGCGGCTTCTTTAGGACCAAAATCAAACCGGGCAACAACAGGTTCATCGTCGCCGACAATAGTACAATCGGTGGAAAATGTAATAACATTTACATTCATACCTGGGCGCTCTGGAGAAGCTTCGTAGTCGACCAGGTCCTCTCCTAGTAGGTCGTCCTCCTCCATTGATGTTGGTACGTCGTCAGAGGCGTCCTGGTGTGGTGCGAACGGTCCAGACTTAGGGGCCGGACGGTCTGCGCCTTGTGTAGATGGTCCGTCCTTTTTAGCCGGGTTGTCTACCATACCTGCAGGGTGCTGCACAAGTGTTGTTTTATTTTCTATTTTTGTGGCCGATTGCTTTTCTTCAACGACCTTTGGTCTCCATTTCTTTTGCGGTGGCGGGTACTGTGGATGTGTGTCATTGAATATCTTTTCCGCCTCCTTTTCCTGGTTCTCTTTTGCTCTTAGGCGCTGTAATTTTCGCTTTTGGGACCGTGTCAATCCCGCTGGGCACCACCCTTCACTTTCTTTCTGTATGACGACATCCGTTGTACCTATTTTTATGATGTCCTTTTTTGTCGTTCTTTCAGTTGCTGCAGGCATATGCCCCCTGCCGGATTGGTCGGCCTTTGAGGCCGAGTAGTCCGGCAATCTTATTAGGCCTGTGTCTTGTGGCCGGATTGAGCGGTGCTCAATTGGTCTTGCGCTGGTGGTGCTAACATGTTGAATACAGATGTTTGGGGTGCCCCCCAAGCGGGGTACTGTGGCATCCCAAGTAGATATGGTGGCATGCCCCACATTTGATTTAGGACATATGGTAGATGTAGTATGCGTATGGATATGGCATAGGTGGATATGGGGGTGGAGGTGTCCATGTAGGTATGTTAGGTCTCAATTGGACAATATGACCTTCCATTTGTTCCGATTGGTTTGGTGGTCCAATCGGTCTTACCTGATATTGCTCACGAATGGGCGAGCGAGGTCGCTTTGCTGGCCGGTCACTGGGGTCGGCCTTCTTTTTCACATATTTGGACAATAAATGATCGAAAGTCGGGCTGGATTTGACCAGCCGACCAGCTGCTTTAAATGTATTTGTTTTCCACGTACCTGTATCTGGTCGTCGTGGTTAGAAGGTACGCGGTCGTTGCGGGTCTTGAGTATGATCGAACTGTCCGCTGGAATTCTCCGGACCGTCCGGCGTGGTCGTGGACCATCTGCGCCTGTGCGTCGGTGAAAGGGAAATAGGGTCAAACCTTTTCCTAAATAATTTTGGTGGTTGAATTGCCCAACACAAATAATTGGACTAACTAGTTTGCTCTAGATTATAAGTTCTACAAGTGCCAAAGGTTCAACACAAACCAATAAAAAGTCCAAGAAAGGGTTCAAATAGAAAGGAGCAAAACCAACCGAAGGCTGCCCTGGTCTGGCGCACCGGACTGTCCGGTGTGCCACCGGACAGTGTCTGGTGCACCAGGTAGATCCACTCTGAACTGCTCAACTTTGGGTTTTTGGGGGAGCCACTCCGCTATAATTCACCGGACTGTCTGGTGTAGCACCGGACTGTCCGGTGTGCCAGCAGAGCAACGGCCGCCAGCACAACGGTCGAGTTCAACGGTCGGCTGACAATGCTACAGTGCGTGCAGAGTCAGAGCAGGCGCTAGAAGGCGCACCGGACAGTGAACAGTACCTGTCCGGTGCACCACCGGACTGTCCGGTGGCCCCACATGTCAGAGCTCCAACGGTCGAACCCTAACGGTTGGGTGACGTGGCTGGCGCACCGGACTGTCCGGTGCGCCCATCGACAGCAGCCCCTCCCAACGACCATTTTGGTGGTTGGGGCTATAAATACCCCCAACCACCACACTTCAAGGCATCCAAGTTTTCAGCCATCACATTCAATACAAGAGCTCTAGACTTCACTCCAAGACACAAAAGCAAAGATCAAATCCTCTCCAAGTCCCAAACACATTCCAAAAATTTAGTGGCTTGTGAGAGAGAGACATTTGTGTTCATTTGAGTTCTTGTTGCTTGGATCACTTTTCTTCTTCCCCATTTCTTGTTCTCAACATCATTGTAATCAAAGCAAGAGATACCAATTGTGTGGTGGTCCTTGTGGGGTCTAAGTGACCCAATTGATTGAGGAGAAAAGCTCACTCGGTCTAGGTGACCGTTTGAAAGAGGGAAAAGGGTTGAAAGAGACCCGGTCTTTGTGACCACCTCAACGGGGAGTAGGTTTGCAAGAACCGAATATCGGTAAAACAAATTACCGTGTCACACTCTTCATTTGCTTGTGATTTGTTTTCGCCCTCTCTTTCAGACTCACTTTTATTTCTAACGCTAACCCGACTTGTAGATTGTGCTTAAAATTTATAAATTTCAGATTTGCCTATTCACCCCCCTCTAGGCGACTTTCAGTCGGTGTAACACCCACTTTGTAAATTGTTAGAAATAATATCAATAGAGAAATAATTTCTCTTTATGTGAGTTTGATCTTTATGCATCATCATATGTGAACACCATGCCAAAAACAATTAATAAAAAGATATGCAACTAAATCATTGCATCATGCTGAATATCTGATTTGTGTGTGCATTTTTGTGACAATATTATAATAATGTAAAAAGAAATATGTTAAATATCCAGATGGGGATTTAAAACCTAAAATAATCCTAGAATTAAGAAAAAAAGGAGAAGGAAGAGATTATACAAAATAGAGGGGAGAAAGGAATTTTATTCAATAAATAAAAGTATAATTTAATAACTTCATCATAGTAGGTATCATCAAACTAGATAATTATTCAGTGTACAAAGGTGCCACAAAGTTGAATTTAAATTGAAGTGAATTTGGAATTCAAAATAAGGCAAAATAGGAAAAATAGAAACATAAAAAGAAAAAGAAAAGGGGAGAATACCTAACTGGGCCTCGGAACCCACATTTGGCCCACCAGATGAAGCAACCCGCGCAGCCCAGCTTCTATTCTTTGCGCCGACTGATGGGGCCCACTGGCCAGTCACAAGTCCTCGCGCGCGCGCTGACCGGACTCCTCCCAACAGACTGACCGGTGGGGCCGTTTGACCAGCCTCCGCGTCGCGGTCGTCTCCTCCGCGAATGTCGCGCGGCGCGGGCGGACCTCGCCGCCATGGCCGGCGTGGGACTCGCTCGGACCGTTGGGTGTTGACCAATATAAATGTGAGCGCTCGGTGCCGTGACTACTCCTCGCCCACCTAGCCGTGTCCATCGCCGCCGATAGGATTCCAGTGCACGCCGCGCAGTGACAACCCCATCGCCGCCGCTGACTCTCCTCTACGCCATCATTCCGGTGTTGCCTGGTGGTCGGGGTAACTTCCCTGGGGCCGTGGAACGCGTCCGTGGCGGATTGAGGCCCGAAACGTCCCAACGGCGCGGGGAATTCCTCGTCGGAGTAGAGATAGCACCGCCGAGCCGCCCCAACGCGTGGACAACCTGTCTGCGCGCCCGATTTCTGGTATTCTTCACCTTCTTCGTGTTCGCCATGGTCTTATGTCGGTGTAGCATAAGTAGATTACGAAATGGCGACAGGAATAGGGTGGGGGCTGCTCCGGTCATGGCGCTCCGCCGTGGAAGGGGCCAGCGCCGCCGCGGGCTGGCTTAGTTTGGGGGAAGCGATTCTGGCCGTTGGATCTGTTGCCAACGCATAGGATTAGATCCTGATACCGGTTCGGCGTGGGCACGGGTGAGCCGTTCGATCGTGATCGGGCGGGCGTGGGTTAGATTCGCGATAATTAAATCGGGACCCCAGATTACTGATCCGACGGACCAGATCTCATACCGCTTCATGGCTGGTAAGATCTAATCGCACCCACTAGTTTCTAATCCAACGGCCCATATTCATCGATACCCCCCCTTCGCGGGTAATTTTGCTAAAGAGTCCCCGTGAAACAGAGGAATCAACCCGCCATCCATTTGCACTGTACTCTGAGTCTATAGATTTTTACCCCGAGACCCCTGTACTTTGCAGGATTTGAGGCCCCGTCCAGAATAGTTTTAACCCGAGAATTTAAATTTCAAATTGATTTTCAATGTATAAATAATGTCTAGAACTTCAATAATTCATAGAAAATGCATATGAACTCCAAATTACTTCATTCCAGTTGCTAAAATTTTGTAATATTATTCTCTTTAACTTAGAGCCTCTGTTTTATCATGAAAATAATAAGAAATTTAATTTCCCACTTAATCCTATTTAAAACACATAAAACCTTTGAAAATTCATAACTTAAAATCTATAACTCCAAAAATTATGATTCCTGTCCCTAGAATTTTATTTTAATATGTAGAATATCTCTGTGTATTTTGTTTATATGTTTGGTGTAATGTTAATTTCTCTATATGCACTGTGCTTGTTTGTATTGTGGCGAGTAGAAGAGCCCGTGACCGAGGATCCTGGTGAGCAGCAGGTTGAAGTAGCTGAGCAGGAGCTCATTGAAGGCAAGTTGTGCCCTTGACCACATTTTACCCAATAATGTTCTTTAATATCATTTATCCATGCATAGGTTAATTTTGATGGGACCCAATAGGTCACCCTAGATTGTTTATCTCATTACCATGTTACCCCTGAATCACTTGAGTAGTTTGCTATTGCTTTACATGGTTTTGGGATAATCATTTATTATATCTATGTTCCAATTATTCTTGTTATTCTATTTATGTTCATGTCAAGTTCATTAATGTTAATTGGAACATAGAGCTTAACTTGAGAACCACGTGCCACCACAAGGGTTTAATGGGACGCCCTTGGCTGACTAATTAGGAAAGCTAGTGGAAGACTACCTTACCCGAAAGGGGCAAGGGCAGTAGGGGAGTGGTCAGTGTAGGGAGGTCCTTGCTTGATTTTGCTGCGATGGCAGTCAGGCAAGAACCCTGCATTGGAGCTTCCTATAAACTGTAGCGGGTTTTCGGAAGCTAGTGGAACTTTGTAAAGTCCTCGTAGTGTTGCCCTGCCGCGCTTCCTAGGTAGAGGTGTATGGGATTCGCGACCCCTTGGCAGATGGGTAGCATGACTTGTGGGTAAAGGGTACAACCTCTGCAGAGTGTAAAACTGGTATACTAGCCGAGCTCACGGTCATGAGCAGCTCAGGACTCTCTGATGATTAAATTATGGAACTTAAATTCAATTTTGTCATTTGCATATGCATGGGTTTATTATTAAATTTGTTCTATTACTTTATTTAAGGTTTGGTATTTACTTACATCTAGTAATTGCTAATAAAAGTTTGACCAACATTAAAAGCAATGCTCAACTTTAACCATTCTCTTTGATAAGCCTTACACTCCATGAGCTCCCACCTTTGGTGAGTTCATGTCACATTATTCCCCACGACTTGTTGAGCGATGAACGTATGTGAGCTCACCCTTGCTGTCTCACACCCCCCACAGGAGAAGAGCAGGTGGTTCAGGAGGAGCCACAAGGCGAGGAGTATGATCTGATCTAGGTGGCGTTTCTCAGTCGACATTGGCGCCAACGATCCTTAGTTTTTTTTATATTTATTCTTTTATTTTGTAATAAGTCTTCCGCTATGTAATAAATACTCTGATTATTGTGACATTTATCTCTATACACTCTGTTATTATATATGTTGTCTTCTTGGCGCATGTATGAGATGCACCTG